>NC_064634.1:314120248-319120248 GCF_023864275.1 Schistocerca cancellata | reverse complement strand
CAGTGCTCCAGAAGAGTCAAGAACACTATAGTATGTGTGACAATAAGCCACAACTTTTGTAACTATGCTGCTATCCCAGAAAGACTTTGGAGTATACTCCACAGTATATTCATATGTAATTTGAGTATAGTTCACCTTTTAATGTGATGAAACTGTATTTTACTTCTTAAGTCATATATTGGTTCAGTTTGGCTGAAAACGCTCTTTAGGCTGCATAAATATGTCACAAAATCAAAATGTACTTGGATGCCGAGATCACTGAATTGCTATTTTCTAAGCATAATTCCAAACACACAATGTCATGTTTGAAGAGCACAAGTTGTGTTCCCCAGTATAATTGTTTTTGGAACCCGTATTAATATCCATAGAAAAGATCATATTGCATGAGAATGCAGGCTTTCTTGGCAAATCTCAATGATAAAATCTTCTCATGTTGACAGCCAAGTCAATGCGTCGTTCTCCTGCAACATTTCAGCAAGTTTTTTACTTGCCATCTTCAGACAAAGTGTCGGGTTCACGTCTTGTCCCAGTCTTCATTGCCGCTGGACCAATGGGTTTCTCTGCATCCTAGGTGTCAGTTGGACCAATTAGGTGCGAGCGGAATCGTAGCTTGGTGGGAGAACACAAGCAGGAGGTCCCAGTGTGTCGTATCAGTGCAGCCTCTTTATTCCATCGGCTGCTGCCTCCATCGGTGTGTTCTCATCTTATTCTTGTTAATGTTGTGTCCCACGTTGTGTTAAGTTGGCAGCCTATCCTGGTTGCCCAATTATCATTGACTCATATCTTCACTGCCTCTTTAATAGCAGCATCCCAGAGACCATACTCTCTACACAGCATCATATTTTGTTGAAATCAAAATGTGTGTTCTTCACTAAGGCTGTGCTCAGCTACCACAGATATTTCCTTTTGTCCGAGGCAAACACTTCTCACGTGCCCAGAGAGGGATTGTGTGATGCAACAGTATATCAGACAGATGCAGCGTTGCATCACACGACGCCTCTCTGAACACGTGTTAAGTATTCACCTCGGACAGAAGGAAAAATCTGTGGTAGCTGAGCACAGCGTTAGTGAAGAACGTACATTTCAGTGTGAACAAACCAAGATGCCGTGTAGAGCAAAGGTTTCAGGGACTCTATTAAAGAGGTAGTGGAAATATGAGTCAATGATAATCTGGCTTCCAACTTAGCATCGTGTTGGACACAATATTAGCAAGACCATGATGAGAGCACACTGATGGAGGCAGAACAGTGGTGGCTGATGGAATAAACAGGCTGCACTGAGATAAGTTGCCAAGACCCGATGCTCGCAGGCCCCCTCCACCGCCACCACCATGTGCTGCTATGCTGATTCCATTTGCACATGATTGGTCTGACCAGTGCCGACAATGTAGAGAAACCTGTGATCCATTGGCTATAAAGACCTGGATGAGATGTGAACCTGACTCTTCATCTGAAGATGGCAAGTAAGAAATTTGCTGAAATGCTGCCAAAGAACGATGTATCGACTCTGCTGTCAACCCAAGAAGATTTTATTATCAAGATCATTTTGTTCACAGTAGGTGTTTCTATCAGAAGACGTTCTAGGATTCTGCTACAAATAGATACAAGTGATTACAGTAGTTCTGTAGCTTGGTTCTACTGATCATTTTGAAAAAATGGGTATATGACCTTTGCTGTTTTTCCAGTGACAGGGGTCAGCAGTACAAAAGTGTAACCAATTCATCCTCTAATTCTGTGTAGTACTTGACAGGAATTCCGTTATACCTCGAGGCAGTATTGGGTTTTCACAGTTTCAGCTGCTTTTCAATGTTTCTTCTGCTGATTACTTTTCCATCTTGCTCGGATGTAGGTACAGACAAAGTTAATCACTCACACAGGCAGTGAAGACTGTTGGAATGAACAGGTTTCTCCATGTGGTTGTCTATAACATGATTGATGTGAACGGCTGAGCAGAAAAAAGTCCAAAATATGGCAAAGGTTGTCGTAATGCATGATAAATCTGTCTACAGAGTAATCCAAATCAAGAAATGTAAATAGGCAAGACCATGTTCAGAATCATCATATGGCACATAGACAGAGGCTTGATAGACTAAAAGAGAGTGAGTAACAAGCAGCCAACTGTAGTGTTCATCTATGGGATCACATCAGCAGCTGCAACAAACTCACATGCCAGCTGAGCTCTCCACAGAACCACGGATCAACTTGATGGACTGAGTGAGGTGGTGCAGTGGTTAGCACACTGGACTGCATTCGGGAGGACAACAGTTCAATCCTGCGTCCGGCCATCCTGATTTAGGTTTTCCGTGATTTATCTAAGTCACTCCGGGCAAATGTCGGGATGGTTCCTTTGAAAGGGCACGACCAACTTCCTTCCCTAAACCAATGGGATTGATGACCTTGCCGTTTGGTCTCTTCCCCCAAATCAATCAATCAACATGATGGCTGCATATCCTGACAATTTCTGGCTGTGTGGTTTTATCAATATGTCGATAGAGCAGGAAATTTGAATCACTGTTAGATATAGAATCCCCCCCTCTTTAATTGTCACATAAAGCTGGAAATGACAAGGCATGTACTTGGGCTGCTGAGGAATGGAGAGAGTTGCTGGAATCCCCTCCAAAGGGTCATGTAGTGTGTATAGATTGTGATGGGCCACATTGGGTATTGGTGCTGGTACTATGAGAGGTAGTACCGAACTTGCCTGTGGACATAGCCAGAGCTGGTTCTGATACTGGACCTGCTGCTTCTGTTCAACTGTGACTTCAAACGTTTGTTCCCCCTATTGCTGATAACGTCCTGGGTCCACTTGATGTTCTGACCAAAAATGGGAGCCCATACTTGGAAGCCCATAAAATAATAAGGCTCTGTATGGCACAGCAGGTCAAATGGCATATGTCGTCTGTGCCCCTGCAATACTTTGACCATACAATGTTTCCTGACTGAGGTGTATCTATAGGTTGTGAGAAAATTAGTGAGTGCTTCCTGGGATGTGGCTGTTGTCATAATTTTGTGCGTCTGCTTTTTGAATGTCCTAATCATGCATTCCTCTTTAGAATTTGATTCTGGGTAGAATGGAGTAGTCAGTTGCCTTGTCTTATTGCATTTACGGAGTAATAGAACACACACTATGAATTGAGGCCCGATGTCAGAAATTATAACAGCAGGTTGCCACCTTTAATTGCAGGTTTGGTGGTCAGGACACGGACGATAGGTGATGTCATAACAGCCATCTGTGCCGCATAAAGCTAGTTACACATTGCATTGTGAAGTGGTCTGATGAAACTGATGTGTGCTCTTTGCAGGGATGTCCAGGTTGAGGCTAGGTGCTGAAATGCTGCACTGGAGCTGCCGGGTTTTGGATGCAGGTCTGACAATTCCGGACCATATGCTCAATGGTGGTGTCAGTGATAAATCAGAGAACATGATACTGCACAAATGTCTTCATGATGCACATACCCTAGTGTGCTGTGTGTAGAAACTAGAGTATGGTGATGTAGTGTGTGGTCTGTAGTTAACAAAAGGACAATGATGGGTTCAGCAAGATGGTGCTGCAATGAGAAAAAATTTCTGCCAAGCCTAATCTGGACTCTTAGACATGATCTGCCTATCTCACTCCACACCCAGCAAAATAATGAGTTGTTGCCTGCTTATTTGCTACTATATGTGCCATGATTGGAAATTCAGAGGATGTGTCACCAGCTGAAGTCAAAGACAGAACACCTGTTTAATTTTGTGTCTGATTCACAAATCAACTGGGAATGAGTATTTAAGATAGCATGCTTCATAGTGGACTGCTAATGGGTCTCGTAATTGTAGTTAATAAGAAATAGTGCTTGACATTGCAGCTGTTGTGTTGTTATATGAAAGAGCTTAGAGTGGAATCCATACTGTGAAATCATGGGCATGTAATTGGTGATCAAAAGGAAACAAATAAACATGGAATTGGAACTTTCTGGCAGATTAAAACTGTGTGCCAGATCGAGACTCGAACTCGGGACCTTTGCCTTTCGCGGGCATGCGCTCTACTGACTGAGCTACCCAAGCACGACTCACGCCCTGTCCTCACAGTTTTAATCTGCCAGGAAGTTTCATATCAGCGCACACTCCACTGTAGAGTGAAAATTTCATTCTAGAAACATGGAATTTCCTGACATCATATATGTTTACTGGGCCTCCTTCCCAATTCTCCGGTGGCTTTTCTGGGTTGTCTTTAATAATTGGGATGTAAATGCAGTAGGCTGCTCTGTTTTGTCAGCGAATTTATGGGATAGTGTTACACCAGTACTGAAAATATGATGTATTGCTGGCTAGTGTAAGGCAGGTATCTGCTGTGAATGTTGCTATATGGAGGGTTATTCAAAGACACTATTTAAACTGAAGGAAAGCTTTATGGCATGCAGACAAATATAACCCTATTGTTTTCCTAAATAAGCAGAAGGGAGATTTATGCTGCCAATGGTATGAACCCCATGGACCTTGCCGCTGGTGGGGAGGCTTGCGTGCCTCAGCGATACAGATGGCCGTACCGTAGGTGCAACCACAACGGAGGGGTATCTGTTGAGAGGCCAGACAAACGTGTGGTTCCTGAAGAGGGGCAGCAGCCTTTTCAGTAGTTGCAGGGGCAACAGTCTGGATGATTGACTGATCTGGCCTTGTAACATTAACCAAAACGGCCTTGCTGTGCTGGTACTGCGAACGGCTGAAAGCAAGGGGAAACTACAGCCGTAATTTTTCCCGAGGACATGCAGCTCTACTGTATGATTAAATGATGATGGCGTCCTCTTGGGTAAAATATTCCGGAGGTAAAATAGTCCCCCATTCGGATCTCCGGGCGGGGACTACTCAGGAGGACGTCGTTATCAGGAGAAAGAAAACTGGCGTTCTACGGATCGGAGCGTGGAATGTCAGATCCCTTAATCGGGCAGGTAGGTTAGAAAATTTAAAAAGGGAAATGGATAGGTTAAAGTTAGATATAGTGGGAATTAGTGAAGTTCGGTGGCAGGAGGAACAAGACTTTTGGTCAGGTGATTACAGGGTTATAAATACAAAATCAAATAGGGGTAATGCAGGAGTAGGTTTAATAATGAATAAAAAAATAGGAGTGCGGGTTAGCTACTACAAACAGCATAGTGAACGCATTATTGTGGCCAAGATAGGCACAAAGCCCATGCCTACTACAGTAGTACAAGTTTATATGCCAACTACCTCTGCAGATGATGAAGAAATAGATGAAATGTATGACGAGATAAAAGAAATTATTCAGGTAGTGAAAGGAGACGAAAATTTAATAGTCATGGGTGACTGGAATTCGTCAGTAGGAAAAGGGAGAGAAGGAAACATAGTAGGTGAATATGGATTGGGGGGAAGGAATGAAAGAGGAAGCCGCCTTGTAGAATTTTGCACAGAGCATAACTTAATCATAGCCAACACTTGGTTCAAGAATCATAAAAGAAGGTTGTATACGTGGAAGAATCCTGGAGATACTAGTAGGTATCAGATAGATTATATAATGGTAAGACAGAGATTTAGGAACCAGGTTTTAAATTGTAAGACATTTCCTGGGGCAGATGTGGATTCTGACCACAATCTATTGGTTATGAACTGCAGATTGAAACTGAAGAAACTGCAAAAAGGTGGGAATTTAAGGAGATGGGACCTGGATAAACTGAAAGAACCAGAGGTTGTACAGAGTTTCAGGGAGAGCATAAGGGAACAATTGACAGGAATGGGGGAAAGAAATACAGTAGAAGAAGAATGGGTAGCTCTGAGAGATGAAGTAGTGAAGGCAGCAGAGGATCAAGTAGGTAAAAAGACGAGGGCTAATAGAAATCCTTGGGTAACAGAAGAAATATTGAATTTAATTGATGAAAGGAGAAAATACAAAAATGCAGTAAATGAAGCAGGCAAAAAGGAATACAGACGTCTCAAAAATGATATCGACAGGAAGTGCAAAATGGCTAAGCAGGGATGGCTAGAGGACAAATGTAAGGATGTAGAGGCTTGTCTCACTAGGGGTAAGATAGATACTGCCTACAGGAAAATTAAAGAGACCTTTGGAGAGAAGAGAACCACTTGTATGAATATCAAGAGCTCAGATGGCAACCCAGTTCTAAGCAAAGAAGGGAAGGCAGAAAGGTGGAAGGAGTATATAGAGGGTTTATACAAGGGCGATGTACTTGAGGACAATATTATGGAAATGGAAGAGGATGTAGATGAAGACGAAATGGGAGATACGATACTGCGTGAAGAGTTTGACAGAGCACTGAAAGACCTGAGTCGAAACAAGGCCCCCGGAGTAGACAACATTCCAGTAGAACTACTGACGGCCTTGGGAGAGCCAGTCCTGACAAAACTCTACCATCTGGTGAGCAAGATGTATGAAACAGGCGAAATACCCTCAGACTTCAAGAAGAATGTAATAATTCCAATCCCAAAGAAAGCAGGTGTTGACAGATGTGAAAATTACCGAACTATCAGTTTAATAAGTCACAGCTGCAAAATACTAACGCGAATTCTTTACAGACGAATGGAAAAACTGGTAGAAGCCGACCTCGGGGAAGATCAGTTTGGATTCCGTAGAAATGTTGGAACACGTGAGGCAATACTGACCTTACGACTTATCTTGGAAGAAAGATTAAGAAAAGGCAAACCTACGTTTCTAGCATTTGTAGACTTAGAGAAAGCTTTTGACAATGTTAACTGGAATACTCTCTTTCAAATTCTGAAGGTGGCAGGGGTAAAATACAGGGAGCGAAAGGCTATTTACAGTTTGTACAGAAACCAGATGGCAGTTATAAGAGTCGAGGGGCATGAAAGGGAAGCAGTGGTTGGGAAAGGAGTAAGACAGGGTTGTAGCCTCTCCCCGATGTTATTCAATCTGTATATTGAGCAAGCAGTAAAGGAAACAAAAGAAAAATTCGGAGTAGGTATTAAAATTCATGGAGAAGAAGTAAAAACTTTGAGGTTCGCCGATGACATTGTAATTCTGTCAGAGACAGCAAAGGACTTGGAAGAGCAGTTGAACGGAATGGACAGTGTCTTGAAAGGAGGATATAAGATGAACATCAACAAAAGCAAAACGAGGATAATGGAATGTAGTCAAATTAAATCGGGTGATGCTGAGGGAATTAGATTAGGAAATGAGACACTTAAAGTAGTAAAGGAGTTTTGCTATTTAGGGAGTAAAATAACCGATGATGGTCGAAGTAGAGAGGATATAAAATGTAGACTGGCAATGGCAAGGAAAGCGTTTCTCAAGAAGAGGAATTTGTTAACATCGAGTATAGATTTAAGTGTCAGGAAGTCGTTTCTGAAAGTATTTGTATGGAGTGTAGCCATGTATGGAAGTGAAACATGGACGATAACTAGTTTGGACAAGAAGAGAATAGAAGCTTTCGAAATGTGGTGCTACAGAAGAATGCTGAAGATAAGGTGGGTAGATCACGTAACTAATGAGGAGGTATTGAATAGGATTGGGGAGAAGAGAAGTTTGTGGCACAACTTGACTAGAAGAAGGGCTCGGTTGGTAGGACATGTTTTGAGGCATCAAGGGATCACAAATTTAGCATTGGAGGGCAGTGTGGAGGGTAAAAATCGTAGAGGGAGACCAAGAGATGAATACACTAAGCAGATTCAGAAGGATGTAGGTTGCAGTAGATACTGGGAGATGAAGAAGCTTGCACAGGATAGAGTAGCATGGAGAGCTGCATCAAACCAGTCTCAGGACTGAAGACCACAACAACAACAATGGTATGAACTTTGTGTAATACTTAACTTTGCATAAGAATGGCTGTAGCCCTTTTAGGCTCTTGTGCAGTGACAAGTTATTTTTACCCACGTGCTCTTGTGTGGGTTTTTGCCTGGCTTGAAGAAGAAAAAAAAATTAGATTTATCCAGCTAGTAGAGTGGGCCATGGGCTTGAAGCCTCTTTGATAGTTCCTGTAGATTTTGCAAATGCTATGCCCCTGTGGCTCCAATTACAATATCATTTAAATAGTTTGTGCACTTTTGGGCACCATGAATTAGTTGTTCAGGGTACCTTTCAGATATTGCTGAAGCTCTTGTGACCCTAAATAGTGATCTATTATACCTTTAGTATGCTAAAAGTATTTTAGTTCTAGAATGGGCACTGTCAAGATCTGTATTAGAGAAATAGTGCCTACCAGACAGTTCAATTAACAATAGCTCTGACTTAGGAATCAGATGCAAATCTGTTTGTTCATTAACAGTGGACTTGAAATCAACACATGTTGTGATTAATCTGTTGGACTTATTGCCATTGTTGTTGCCCACTTACTTGAAGATACTGGGGATAGCAATCCCAGGGCAGAGCTCAGAATAATCATATTGTGCGTAGACAAAGGTTTCATGGATTAAACAAGATTATGACTGATGATGACTGGCCGCAGTATTTGTCATAGATATTAGATCAGAGTACATTGTCCTCCTTACTTGATAGAGGAGTCCTCCCGGGGAGTGTGTGGTAGCTCAGTGGCTTTACAGCTATGCAGCCTGAGGATCTCAGATGACACATCTGTTGATACTTTAGCTGGGCGGGTAATATGAATCACAGTCAAATACAAAAATACTAATTTTAGCAGTGGTATGGTTATAGAATATGATAGTAATATTTCTTGATTTTTCTTTGTGAAGAAGCCTGCTGGACTTGCACTGAAATTTCAATGTGTAAACAGGTGTGCAATATAACATTTGCTATTGATATATTGATCGGCTTGTTTTTAAATTGATGTGGCTCTTCTGGCTTACATGATGTAGAAAACTACAATACATATCTGACTCCGTATTTCAACAACAGCCTTGGTTGTTAAAATAGTAACATCATTAGCTCAAAGATACAGCAGTCCACTTGGTAGCTTTATGGTAGATTAATATTATCCATTTTAAGGCTGTGAGATAATGGTTGTTATGTTTTAACAGTAATAATTGGTAGTATTCAACCATATTTATAAAACTTTAGTTCATGAACACACAAACACTGAAAAGTTCTGTTATCAGCCATTCCATCTCACACCCCATCAGGCTAAAGTCCTTCTGATGTGCTGTGGGCTCAAAGAGTGTCAACTTGACACTCCTGAAGAGGTCCGAGGATTGTGAACTGACTTTTTTGTGGTATTATTGTGTAAGCACAGCTATTGGCTCAACCATAATGCTGTTCTACTGGTCACCTACTTTTCCTCATTTACAAAGCCAGTGCTTGCCAGCCTGTAGCTATTTCATCAGAGAGGTTTTGCAGATTTATAATTATGTATTTGTCTTAAAATAATTAGGAAAAAAAACTATTAAGAAATCTTGTTGTGTTGTCTTTCACTTGCATGTTCAGAATATTATCATGTTTCTTTTCATGAATGGCAAACTCCAGTTGTTCCAGAAATTCGGGTTTTCTCCCTTTCTGTACTTTGTGCAAGGTTTCCAAATCTTCTTCTGCAAGGTTTCCAAATCTTCTTCTGCAAGGTTTCCAAATTTTCATCTGCGTCCTTAAGGGGATGACCTGTTTCATATATGTGGTTCACAATGGCTGATTTGTCATTGTTACTTAATCTGATTGCTTCTTTATGTTTCTTGTATCTGATCAGATATTTTCTTCCTGTTTGTCCAATATATGAGAGACGTTCAATAATAATGCAACTTTTCTTTTTTTTTTTTTCTTCCTCGGCCAATTTCAGTTAAAAAATGTGGAATTTGTTGTGGAACATGGTGGAATATTCCTGCTTCAGCTCCTTTAGTTTCATGAAGTCTGTCATGAAGGTGCAGTCCTAACGGAGAGCTGTCACTGTGTTTCTTCTGGTGGAAAACCAGAGAATCGCAGATATTCGTAGGCACTTGCAGAATGTGTGTAGAGACCTGATACCGAACAAAAGCTTGGCGAGTCATTCGGCTAGGCTTCTGTCATAATCACAAAAAGGCCACGGAAACCTAATTGACATCATGTGTGCCATCCGACTGCACACAGCTGTGACTCCTGCAATGTTGATCTTCAGCAGTGTATTCGTCACCACAAAAATGCAAACGAACTTCTCCCTGTGCATCATATTGCAAGACCTTTTACAAGGCTACACACCCCTGAAAAATAGTGTTTTATAGTCTTAAGAATGAGGAATAATAGGGTCTATTGGTATCCTAAATAAAACCATCCTGCTTTCAGAAAAAATGTGTTGCATTACTTATTGAATGCACCTCGTATATTGTATCACTAAATGTGCATTTCAGTTTAATTAGACTGCTCAGCCAAATTCTTAAAAAAGCTTGCATATTTGAGAACAACTGTTTGGCACATAATATTGTGACCCTGATTAACGAAATTAAATCATTGGATGAAGAATCTGTATTCCGTTGTTCCAGTTAAGGAAACTATCAAAATAATCACAAGAAATTTCCTTAAATACAGTAAAATATCAAGGCATTTGAAGCTGACTGCGAAATAATTCTACTCCTGCCAACATACATCGCGCGTAAGGACCACGAAGATAAGATGCGAGAAATTAGGGGCCATACAGAGGCGTACAGACAGTTTTTTTTCTCTTGCTCTATTTGTGAGTGGAACAGGAGGGGAAATGACAAGTAGTGATGCAGGGTACTCTCCACCATGCTCCTTACCGTGGCTTGCGGAGTATCTTTGTAGATGTAGATGAAGAGACCATCAAATTTATTTAACTTTAATACCTGATTGCAAGATTTAACTTTTTCACTTTTAATTATAAGTTTTGTACTCAAAACGATTGTTTGGCTATGGTGTCCAGCATTTCAGGGCTATGGCTGACATTTTTATCAATGACGTATAAGATCAATAGGATTTTCTGAGGATTTCTGTGACCTAGGATTCTCATGAGGTATTGTTTCCAGTCTTCATGATGTTTTTGAGTTTTTTAATTCATGCTGAAAATTTTTAATTGTGTTCTAATATCTTCATTTCTAATCATATCTCTTTTGTGCAGCCCTTCGTCTTTCTTAGGAACCTCATCTCTGTTGTTTGAATTTTATTTTATTTTTTGTTTGTGGTAACCCAGCTTTCACTTTCGTAGGATGACACCAGAACCACAATTACTTTAGTGTTTTATTATGGTTTCTTTTTTTATTTTATGGCCCAATGTTCTGTTAATGGTACCACAGACAGCTTGGAATTAGTGTATTTTATTTTCAATATTACGCTTCAAGTCAAAACTTATAGCACATCCTAAAAAAGAGATTTGACACACTTGTTCTAAAACTGAATTATATAAAACAATTTTTGATCTGACTGGATATATCCATTATTTTTGTTTCTTTGCCAGAAACTTTAAAGTTACACTTATTGCATATTTCGTTTAGCTGGGATACTGATCTTTGGAAGTCATCTTCATTCTTTTGAATAATAACAATGTCATCAGCAAACAAAAGTACATTCAGATATTCCTTGTTTGTTATCTTAATTCTGTTGTTTGCTTTACATTCCCTTTTTGTGAATAATGAAGTCAATGTAGATATTAAAAAGGGTAGTTGATTGTCCACATGCTTGTCTAATATCTAGGTTAATAACTGTTTCTTCTAATTCCTGCCTGTGTTTATTACAATGCATGTAATTTTGTAAGGACTTTTCACTACCTCTATTAGGTGATAGGAATATCGACGTTCCGACATAATCTTCCATAGACTATCACGGTTCACACAGTCAAATGCCTTCTCAAGGTTGATAAAGGCAATATGAGTTTCTATATTATATTCTCTGCATTTACAATGATGTTTTTAATTACAAACACATTGTCTGTGCATGAACAACCTGATCTAAATCCATTTTGTTCTCCAGAAATAATAGCTTATTCATGTGGTTATTGATGGTCTTTGAGTATAGTTGGTAGCCAGTGTTTAGAAAACTTGCACCACTATAGTTTTTACAGTCATAACATTTCCCTTTTTTCAAAAGAGAAATCACTACTGCTGTATTCCAAGAGTATGGGATCTTACAGTTCAGTCAACATTCATTTATTAATTGTCATTGTAAAAGTTTATCTGGTGGTAACCCTCCATATTTAATTAGCTGTGCATTTATTACATCTATTCCAGTAGCTTTTCTGTTTTTCATGCCTTGCAAAGCCTGTTGTAGTTCGTCCAAAGTAATTGGATATACTGTTTCATTGTAATACTTTCTTGAGTGTACACCACAAATCGGTATAATGATTTATCTTGTTCATCGTGTTTAATGTTGAGTGAGACAGTATCTTTTTCTTCCTTGTAGAGGGTTTTCACGACCTCGTACACACATTACTGTCTACCATGTACGTCATTTTCTAAGACTCTTTATGAATAAGTCCCACGACTCGCTTTGTGCACTACTTGTTTCCCATGTTTCCCAGCATTCCTTCTCATCTTGTATGTTTCCCAGCTTTCTGGTGTTTTTGTTGGCAGAAACTTCAAATAAGTTGTTTGTTTTTCTTCAATGGCTTCGTTAATTTCTGTATTCCAAATTCTGAGTTGTTTTTTCTCGTCTCTTTTTTTCCTTTTATCAAGTGCTTCTGAGTCTGCTTCAGTGATGCAAGTTTTGATATTATTCCATTCTATATAATTCTATATTGATGTCTTTATTGACTGATAGTGAAGCAAACTTTTGTTGGAGGTAAAGTTTCCTAATACTATATTCTGACAGGAGACGTACTTTGGACAACTCTTGTTGTGGTTTCTTTTGAAGTTTCTTTGTCTTCTTCCATTTTGATTGTTACCTTATCTTACTGCCTAGAAGGAAGTGGTCACTACCTATGTCACTTTCTTTATAAATGTGTATATGTTACACAAGATTATTCATTTTGGCCGGCCGAAGTGGCCGTGCGGTTAAAGGCGCTGTAGTCTGGAACCGCAAGACCGCTACGGTCGCAGGTTCGAATCCTGCCTCGGGCATGGATGTTTGTGATGTCCTTAGGTTAGTTAGGTTTAACTAGTTCTAAGTTCTAGGGGACTAATGACCTCAGCAGTTGAGTCCCATAGTGCTCAGAGCCATTTGAACCATTATTCATTTTATCATTAATTAGTATGTAATCAATCACAGTCCTTAATCCTTGTGCACTCCATGTAGACTTGTGAATGTCTTTCTTTATGTAAAATGTATTAGTAATTTTAAAATTGTTGAAGGAGGCAAATTGGCATAGTTCATGTCCATTATTATTAAAAGTCTTTTCTTCAAATAGTCCTACTATTCCTGGTATAGGTAGATTTCCAACTCTTGCATTAAAATCACCATAAATGACAATGTGGTATGTTTTGTTGATTTTATTCACTTCTTTCTGAAGATAATCATAAAAAATTTCAGTTTCATTCTTCCTTTCCTCCTCTGGGCCATAGACCCCCTATAACTGTTAGATGACGTTTTGGAATTTGAAATCTGACTGTCACTATTCTTTCATTTATGAAGCTGTATTCATGAATCTGTCCTCTCCATTTATCATTGACTGAAATTACTATTCCAGCACTGACTCATTTTCTTTGTGGGTTCCCTCATGGGCTCAGCATTGATTTGCTGGGTACGGACTTGGCAACCCCAGGGTTCTTGAGCTGGGGACTAGTAAGTGCTGCCAGTCCTCTGTCACCTTAAGCTCTGGGCATGCTTCACCGATCACTGTGTGACGGTGGAATGTTGTGTCTCAGGGAATGGGGATCTTGGGTTGACTGCCTGGATCATGAGGACAGGATAAACCTCTATTAAAAAAAAGCTCAAGGTGTGCTTGTGCGCTGATGGGATGCATGGCTGTTGAGGTGGAACAGTCGTTAGCAGACAACCTCTGGGGAACCCGTCGCATCTCAGTTGTGTAAGACATATTAAGGCATGCGGGGCTCTGTCTGAGTGGACCCTTATTTCCCTAGCTGCTCATGGGACTGAGATGGAACTCTCGAAATAATCATCATCTTCTCCTCCCAGCGGGAAGGGTGTACTGCCTGGGAGTATTCACACCCATTCATCCAAAAGAATGAGATAGGCTAGTCCTCCTTATAATAAGAATACTTTGGACTGTGTAACAGGGCTCAAGGAGACATGAATAATGAAGTGTTTCTGCTGATAAAGAGGAAGGAGGGGACATTTGAAAAAGTGTCTCCTTTTATATCCATAAGGCTTCAGCAAACCTTGCTGGAACATTAAAATCTATAAAACGATTGCATAATGGCTCATTGTTGGTCGAAGCTAACAGGTCAAAGCAGGTAGACCTCCTTAGGAAATCGCAGAAACTTCTTGGCTATGGTATCATTGTTGAGGTGCACACCTCTCAAATCCAGTAAGGGGGTTGTCACCTGCCGAGATATCATGGACAAGGACATAGCAGAACTGAAGCGAAAATGATCATCCCAGGGAATAAACGAACCCAGAGGAATAATGGAGCAATTGAAAAGACTGCCACTTTTATTGTCACATTCAATTCTCGGACACTGCCTGAATATCTTATGGTGGAGTTCTTCAACTTAATGATCGGCCTTACATTCCAGACGTTTGCGATGCTATAAATGCCAGCATTTCGGATATACAACCATAAGTTGTGGAGGTGAAATGATCTGTGAGAACTGTGGAAAAGCCGCTCAGGACGCTGGGACTGACTTATCATCTCCAGCGATGTGCACCAACTGCTCGGGAGCCAACCAGTCTGGAGCTGAGACTGTCCTGTTTTTGCTGAAGAACGCAAATTACAGGAGATACAAGTGGCCTGGCCGATGCCCTATGCCATCGCTAAAAAATAATATAAGGTGATGAAACCGTATGTCTTTGCCACCTTATATTCTTCCATGGTGCAGAAATCTATTTCCAAGGCGGACGCTTCGATACAGACGACGCCTACTGTGCCTGTATCCACCACAAGCACCTGTTCTTGAACATGTACGTGTCAAGGGAAAAAGAGTAAGAACAATCCAGGCAGTTATGCCAGGAAAGACCAACAAGTGTTCCACAGTGAGCATCCAGAAGGTGCAAGAAAAGTGGAGTGCTTCTCAGTGCCCCCTTTCCCCTCACCCTTGAAGGGATAGGGTTCAGGGAAAGGCTCACGACATTCGGGGCAAAAGCTGTTCCAAGCGCTGTCAGACATCATTTTTTCCCATTTAACTGATGACAAGAATATCATAGAGTTAGATGCCTTGGGTCCAGGCAGCCCCTCCACTCCCCCTCACACTTAAAGTGTCTCACCTCCCCAGTGCAAAGATAAGGGTAAATTAAAACTGCACCGAGGACATAGCTTCCATACTACAGTGAAACATGAGTTCCACTCATGTGGAGGAACTGAAACGCCTAGCACTGGCACGTCCCTTGTGCTTTTGTTTACAAGAAATGCGTTTTAAAGATACAGATGTCTCTGTGCTACAAGTATATACGCTGTACCACGAGGATGACCTGTCGAGGGAGAGGGCCAAGTGGGGTGTCGCAGTGTTTGTCACTAATACACACCACTCCTCTGTTCTCTCCTTGGCTACTGACCAGCAAGCAGTTGCAGTTCAAATTCATATGTCGAAGAATAACTGTTTGCTCATTGTATTTACCTCCACAAGATGCACTAGACTCCTTATCGCACAACTCCTGCTACCATTCTTGCTCCTGGGAGACTTCAATGGCAATCATGTCCTGTGGGGCTCAACCAATACTTGCCCTCGTGTTTGGGTTTTGGAGGGCTTCATGACATCTCATGAGCTGTGCATCCTCAGCATGGGTACTCGTGCACATTTCTCTACTACTACTGGGTCATTCTCAGTCATCGACATCTCTGTTCTCCCACCCTCGCGGACTCTGTTCAGTGGAAGGTCATTGATGACCTTCATTCCACTGACCACTTCCCAGTCCACCTTCATCCAATAAATGGCTCAACACCTGAAGTTAATGCCCCAAAATGGATGGTCAGCAGGGCTAAATGGACGTGTTTCAGCAAGCTGGCTGTGTTCGAACACTGCAACAGCGTCCAGGGATGGGTGGACTATATCACATGATTGATCCACCGTGCCACTGACTTCTCTGTCCCTCAGTCCCCAGGTCATCTTAAGAGGCGACCAGTGCCTTGGTGGACAGATGAGTGCCATTCTGTGATCCGGGAAAGGCGTGCGACTCTTCGACATTTTAAATGCCAACCAACAGCAAACAACCTTAGGGCCTTTCGAGCTGCGAGGGCCAAGGCTTGAGGCATCATTAGGGAGAGTAAGAAAGGGTCATGGCAAGTGTTCCTGGACTCAATCAGTCGTTCCACTTCTATAAAAGTATGGAAAGCCATCTGGAGGATTTCCAGTATATGCAGCCATTTACCGATACAGCAGTGCTGAAACAGAGGTACCTCCAAACAACGACCAGAGACATTGCTCAGACACTGGCCAAACATTTTGCACAAACTACTGCCAATGCAAGCCAGGATCCGCTGATGCGTCACTATCGTGCGACTGTGGAGAGGAAAAAGTTGGACTTCAGGTCCAACAGTTCTGAGGCCAACAACTCCCCTTTCTCCATGTGGGTTTTAAAGTTTTGTGAATTGTCCAACATTTTTAACAAGATTTTATGGAGATGTTCTTAATGTGTCAAAGGATGGCTGGCTCATCCTAGATTTTTGTTAAGTGGTCAGCCAGTCACATTTCCCTGTCCTTTTCTTTTAGCTCTTCTGTGTTTTGTTTTCACTGTGTTTTAACTTCTTGATTTGTTTTCTTCCCTCCTAATTGGTTTTAGTGCATGTGATACAGAATGACTGTGTGGTCATTTCGAGTACATACGTGTACAACACTTATAGTTCATCTCCACTTTCGTTTTGTTTTTATAAGTGTAAGGGCACTGATGACCTCGCTGTTGGGCACCCATCAGATCCAAACACACACACACACACACACACACACACACACACACACACACACACACTTACTTTTGTGGGACGCCATTGTAAGCCATCCAGTAGTTTGTCAAATCTTTTGTTCCTTTTAGTTTTTTCGTAATTTCTGTTATTATTGCAGTGTCTACTGTCCTCTCTTTAGAGTACCTGATTAAACTCATTTTCTTTGTTGGTCAATCTTGTAATATTCCACTTTTTCAAAGACAAATAATCCGTAATGCCAAATCGTTTTTCCTTTAAGATTTTCCAGTTGTCACCAGTTGATCCAGTTCTGTAGCTGAGGATGTTTGTGAGTTTGCCGGTAATTTTATAATTCCCTGGCTGCGTTAAGAGTGCTGCACATGTTAAGTCATGTGATGGGTTGCCACCTCTAGATATTGCGACCTGCCAAATTTTTTGTTGGGACTGTCTCTCTTAGGGAAGCTCCCTGCCCTATGTTGTGGGACACACTGTGTCTCGCTTCTCAGTTGAGATCACTCCAGCTAGGGTGACCCTACCAGTAGCTACACTGCCACTGGCACAACTCTCGACTTCATTTAAGCGCACAAATCCTCCCACCTGGCACTGAAGGTGCCTTCAATAAGGCAGTGTTCCCTTGGAGGACAAACCATTATAGGTAAAATTTTGATAATAGGCATTCTGTAGACAATATTTTGTTGCTTGTTGATGGTTCTGAGGATGATACAGAGGAAATAGTAAAGAAGTTCGATGATGCCCCTAGGAAAAAATGAGTTACCATGGAGCGTGAAATCGACAGCAGTTTGCAGTTCCTCAATTTGCGTATTACAAGAAAGAGAAGTAAGTATGCATTTACTGCAGACAGGAAACTGAGAGCTGTTGCTGTAATTCCATACATAGGGCAGCCAATCAGAAAGGATAGAGAGACACAATAAACATCAGTAAGAAGCTAGAAATCAATATGGTCTCGCAAAAGATCGCAAATGTCTTTAAACTACACAGAAACAAATTCCAGACAAATAATCTAGGGAGGTATAACCTGAAGCATAATTTTGATAAAAAGATAAATAAGTTTGAAAGTGTGAGAGTTTATAAAATTCAGTGTGTGTCCTGTGATGCAAACTATATTGGACAGACAGGAAGAACATATGTTATCAGATTCAAGAAACATAAAAATGCATTCAGATTAAGTAACTAGGACAATTCGGCTGCTGTGAACCATGTATACGAAACAGGCCATCCCGGTAAGGGAATAAAAGATGACTGAGATCTTACCTGGAGAAAATAAAGGGAGAAAACTCGACGAGCTGGAAGAACTAACTGGAGATCACCATTCATGATAAGAAATACGGCAATATTCTGAATACGCGAGGGAAAGTCAACAGAATGAGTTTTTCCTTCATTTTTTTCACTTGTTGTAGGGAAGGTGCATGATTATAGATTTGCAATACTTCTTTAACAAATTAGGTAGAGGCAAATGATTGTAAACCTCGGAAGTAAGGCAAGATAGGCAACCAATAGCTTAGTGTTATGGCTGAGCTAATAGCTCTGCTTACCTAGTACTGTCCATCAGTTCACAATGACCCCTGGACCTCTGCAGAAATGTCAAGTTGACACTCTCGGAGCCCACAGCAGGACGTGACCTGGTGCGATGAGTGATGGAATGGCTACTAACAGAAGTCAATGATTTTCATGTGAGACAAGCACCCACAGTCCATTGTATTTTTATTCTATTTCATGTCATGAATATCACAATTATATTGGTAGACTTCTGAGTATTTTAACCTAATGAGCTAAGTTTTACTACCTGATGATGAGAGCACTGCCTCTTGAAATGCATTGTTGATCTTTGTGTAGGACAGAAACACTGTTGAATGCTACCTGTTATTAGCTTACTTTATACTCATATTTAGTAGAAAAAATTAAGAAAGAAATAAAGGAATCATCAGTGTGATATTAGGACATCAGCTTTCCAGAATTTTAAATGAATTTCATTTAAGACCAGGTTCACTTACAGGGTATTTAACGTAATGTAAAAATGGCAATTCGTGTAATATGAGCATATGCTGTGTCATTGCTATGGTGACATTTTATTATATTAGTTATATTGTTTTTATAACAGTAGAAACCATTTATGAATGTCACTAGTGTGATATTAAGGCCTATTTCTGAAATTTACATAGTTTTATGTGAATTTTAAGACACGCAGTTTTGTAGTCACCTCGGACAAATGCAGACAAGTATAAACTGTTTTCCAATTTTTGTCTTGTAGGCGTGTACTTCTATTCCGTGAGGTTGAAGTGCCATCTTCAGCAGCAGCACCTCAACCACAAGTCTCGCAACAACAAGAAAGAAAGACAACCTCACCAGCCATTGGTCAACAGTACGTCGTCACTTCTCCGTCAGCATCCAGTTTCTTCACAGCAGCTGCTTCACAACAGTCTTCTGTACCACATTCTACACATGTACAAACAACTGCAGGTAAAGCACAAGATTGTATACATGAAAATCACAACCTTCCTACAATCATGTGGCAGATGGTGACAAGACAGTCACCAGTGGGACGTGTGTGTATCAAACTGGTGCCAGTAACAGATAGGATGTTATGATAATGGCTTGTATTGTCAGTTGCTGTCAGTTGAGTAACTGTTGATGAGACAGAATTGCTGAAAAGGAAATCTGATCAGACTTTGGCATTACTATGGTTAGAATAGTACACGGCACAGGATTCAGCTTGGCCATGCTGGATCTCGCAGGCCTGGCCTGTTTGCACCACGGAAAAGCTCTACAGGTGTGCCAGGTTGGTGGGCTGAGTGCAGCCTGCCATTGCACGGAACACAGCAGGCTGGTCCACCAGCTGGTCAGCTCACCAGCCAGCTGCTCTGTGTTACCTGCTCACAATATCCATCACTCTAGCCTGTCTGCTACTACACTGTGGCGCACCTTAAGTCTACTGAGGCCATCATTTTTTTGTCATCAGTGTTTTTGCTGGTTTGATATGGCTCACCATGAATCCTTCTCGTGTGCCAGCCTCAATTTCAGAGTAGCACTTGCACCCAATGTCCTCAATTATATGTTAGATTCATTTTAGTCCCTGTCACCCTTACGGTTTTAAATCTACTACATTCCCCCCAAGTATTTCATTTGTGCTACTCCTCATTACTTTTGTCTTTATTTGGTTTACTATCAATCCATATTCTGTGCTCATTATACTGTTAAATCAGTGCTGTAATTCTGTCACTTTTCTTGACGAGTAGATTGTCATCGATAAATCTTACCATTCATCTCCTTTGATGTCATGTCAAATCAACCAGCATGGATTTCAAAAACGTCAATCATGTGAAACCAAACTCACACTTTTTTCACATGACATACTGAAAGCTTTGGATCAAGGCAACCAGGTAGATGCAGTATTTGTTCATTTGCAAAAAACATTTGACTCAATACCGCACCTACACTTCTTGTCCAAAGTATGATCATATAGAGTATCGAGTGAAATTTATTATTGGATTGAGGACTTTTTGCTGGGGAGGACACAGCATGTTATCTTGGATGGAGAGTCATCATCAGATGTAGAAGTGACCTCGAATTTCCCCCAGGGAAGTGTGTTGAGACACTTGCTGTTGTAGACAAAATTAATACTAAAATTAGCCTTTTTGCTGATGATGCAGTTATCTGCAATGAAGTTCTATCTGAAAGACACTGCATAAATATTCAGTCAGATCATGACAAGATGTCGATGTGGTACAGAGATTGGCAACTTTTTCTAAATGTTCATAAATGTAAAATTCTACACTTCACAAAATGAAAAAGCATAGTTTCCTGTGACCATAATATCAATGAGTCACTGTTGGAGTTGACCATCTCATACAAATACCTGGTTGTAAGACTTTCTAGGGATATTAAATGGAATGATCACATAGGTTGTCATGGATAAAACAGCCGGTAGACTTAAGTTAATTGGTAGAATATTTGGGCAGTGCAATCAGTCTACAAAAGAGATCGCTTACAAATCACTCATGCGACCAGTTCTGTAATATTGGCCAAGTGTGTGGGACCCATGCTGGATAGGACTAACAGGGGATATTGAATGTGTGCAGAGTAGGGCACGATGAATGGTCACAGGTTTGTTTAATCCATGAGAGTGTGTGACAGTGATATTGAAGGAACTGAAATGGAAGGCTCTTGAAGATAGATATAAACTATCCTACTCTATGAATATACTACAAACCCCTATATATCCCTCACATAGGGAGTGTAAGGATAAGATTAAAATAATTACTGCATGCACAGAGGCAGTCAGACATACATTCTTCCTGCATTCCATACGTGAATGGAAAAGGAAGAAACCCTAATAACTGGTACAATGGGATGTACCCTCTGCTGTGCACCTCAGTGATCTGCAGAGTATAGATGTAGATAAAGACGCAGATGTAGATGATGCTGAATTTTAATCCCACTCCTGAAGTTTTCTTTTATTTCTGTAATTTCATTTTTGGTGTATAGATTGAACATCCCTGCCATGTGCCATATTTAACATGAGTACATTGTTGTTGGTCTTCCACTTTTATTGTCCCCTCTTGGTACTTATACATATTGTTTATTACCTGTCTTTCCCTACAGCTTACACCTGCATGTGTTAAAGTCCACAACTCAGCCATGACATTCCTCCTTCCAGCCATGCAGATGGGAGGAGTCCTTCTCACTCACCTTTGTGTAGGACGTTCCCCACTGATGCATGGCTACTTGCTCTGGAGAAAGGACTCTGCAAGTGTGGTGCTTTTGGCTTACAGATCACCGTGCTCATATTTTATTAGACTGTGTTTTATTTTCAGGCAAGAGAGCAGCAGCTCATTTGCCATCCAGTTTGCCCTTTATTTCAGCTGGCAGTGACACATACATTGTCAGATTTTGTGGAATGTGTGACTTGTTCCCTAGAATTTTAGGGCAATGTTTTTAATGTGTTATCAGGATGGCTGGCTCAGTTGTACTTTTTGTAAGTGATCGGCTAGTGGTGTGTTCTAAAGAGTCTTACTTCAGTTTTCCTCTTGTCTCAGTAGTTTAGTATCCCAGTTCATTGCACATTGATTCTTACGGGTGGTGCTGAAAAATGCTAGAGTGTAAATATTAATCTGAATAAGAGAGGGTGAGTGCTAATGTATTTTATCAGTTTTTGAGTATGAAATTTTAAGCACATTCATCATGTAATATTTTAGTAAAACTGCTTGCAAATGTACTGCTGTTTTGCTTATTTTACTTTCTCTCAGGGCTTGCAGAGCGATGTTGTCAAAAGCTACTCAGTTATAGGGAAGTTGAATACAAAACATCAATAAAAGATGTAAAAAATAATAATAAAACTAAAATTTAAAGAGTGGAACCAAAATATTTATGATGGGAAATGTAAATAAAGAATACATTAATCACACGAAGTTCACAGACTGTCTCTGCTGACCGTTCTGACTGCCCATTTTGGGACTTGAAGTATTCACAAAACTGCTCCAGACTATATCATAGCAAGTAAAGTAGTGAAAGTACGCAAAGTGAACAAGCTTTTTTGTTTTGGTGTCAGTCCAGTGGAAATTGTTATAATTATCAAGATACTCAGTATTCAGTTTCTGGACAAGACCGACCATATACTTGATACTTCCAGGAAGGCTTTCCATCTGTTTCATTTCTGATTGGTTAAAATCTATCAAGAATGGACAGAACAGTCAGTCAATTAAATTAAAATCTTTGAAAGTGGATTAGAATCAAAGAAGTTTCAGGAGGAACTGCTCAAATATTATGTAATTGATACATTTGTGTGTTCTGTGCCAAAACAGGTTTTTACATCGTTACTATTCGTGTTCTGCTGTCTTCTACCATCCTCGTCATGTCTGCATAATTTCCCTTGATGTCATCAACCATCTTGTTTCTCCTCCTTCCTCTGTCCCACCCCACAAAATAGTTCTTCCAGAGCATTTATTAGCAAGCACTCTTGCCTGAATGAGTGCCCCATCCAGTTTTTCTCGTATAATCTGCAGTGGTCTTCTCCTCTCACCAAGCCTTCCCAACACTCTCGAGTTACTCACTCTTTCCATCCAGCATCCTCTCCATTCTCCTCCATATCCACATCTTAAATGCTTCTAGCTTTTGTCCATCCCTTCGTCTAAGGGTGCCACTCTCAAGACAAAACACCTACCAAGCCTTTTCCTCAGACATTTATCTAGTTTGACACATGGTAGTCTCCGTTTCTTCAAATTCTGAAGATGGCAGGGGTCAAATACAGGGAGCGGCAAGCTATTTACAATTTTAACAGAAACCAGATGGCAGTTATGAGAATCAAGGGGCATGAAAGGAAAGCAGTGGTTGAGATGGAGTGAGACAAGGTTGTAGACTATCTCTGACGTTATTCACTCTGTATATTGAGCAAGCAGCAAAGGAAACAAAAGAAAAGTTTGGAGTAGGAATTAAAATCAATGGAGAAGAAATAAAAATTTTGAAGTTTGCCAATACCATTGTAAGTCTTTCAGAGACAGTGAAGGACGTGCAAGAGCAGTTGAACAGAGTGGACAGTGTCTTGAAAGGAGGATATAAAATGAACATCAACAAAATCAAAACGGGGATAATGAAATGTAGTCAAATTAAATCAGGTGATGCTGAAGTTAGATTAGGAAATGGGACACTTAAAGTAGTAGATGAGTGTTGCTATTTGAGGGGCAAAATAGCTGATGATGGTCGAAGTAGAGAGGATATAAAATGTAGCCTGGCAGTGGCAAGGAAAGTGTTTCTGAAGAAGAGAGTTAACATCGAGTATAGATTTAAGTGTTGGGAAGTCGTTTCTGAAAGTATTTGTATGGAGTGTAGCCATGTATGGAAGTGAAACATGGACGATAAATAGTTTAGACAAGAAGAGAGTAGAAGCTTTTGAAATGTGGTGCTACAGAAGAATACTGAAGGTTAGATGGGTAGATCATGTAACTAATGAGGAAGTACTGAATATAATTGGGAAGAAGAGGAATTTGTGGCACAGGTTGACTAGAAGAAGGGATCAGTTTGTAGGACACGTTATGAGGCCTCAAGGGATCATCAATTTAGTATTGGAGGTAAGCACAGAGGGTGAAAGTTGTAGAGGGAGTTCAAGGCATGAATACATTTAACAGATGCTGAAGGGAGTAGGCTGCAGTGATTACTCAGAGATGAAGCAGCTTTCACAGGATAGAGTAGCATTGAAAGCTCAATCAAACCAGTCTCTGGACTGAAGATTGCAGCAACAACAACAACAACAACACTTTGCTCTTTGTATTGAGTGCCTTCTTTGTTATAGAAATATGAATTTTCACCTTCTGATGAAATGTCAAGTCTTCAATGATCATACTTCCAAGATATTTAAATGCTCTTATTTGGCTAATAACAACATGACATACTATAATATTACTCAGACTCCTTCCTGTTTGCTGATCACCATACTTTTTGTTTTTGCTATGTTGATTATCATCCCACATTTTACACAGGTTTCGCTCAGATCTTTTAGCATTTTATTTACGGTTTGTACACTCTCTGCCACTAATATCATGTTATCCACAAATCTTATACATTGTATTCTCTTCCCAGCAATACACATTCCACTCTCTCCATACAGCATTTTGCAATAATCTCTTCCAGGTATAACAGTATTATGAGAAGGAAAGTTGCCACTTCCCATATAGTGGAGATTCTGAGTCGCAGATAGGTACTACAAAAAGACTCACTATTATAGCTTACAGCCATTAGGCCTTCAACAACAACAGACACACATGCACACGCACATAACTCACACAAAAGCAACTCACACGCATGACTGCAGTCTCAGGCAACTGAAACTACACTGTGAGCAGCAGCACCAGTGCATGATGGGAGTGGTGACTAAGTGGGGTAAGGAGGAGGCTGGGGTGGGGAGGGGGAGGGATAGTATGGTGGGGGTGGCAGACTGTGAAGTGCTGCAGGTTAGACAAAGGACAGGGGAGAGGTGGGGAGGGAGGGGTGGGTAGCAGAAAAGGAGAGAAATAGAAAGACTGGGTGTGGTGGAGGAATGATGGCTGTGTAGTGCTGGAATGGGAACAGGGAAGGGGCTGGATTGGCGAGGAAGGTTGAGGCCGGGAGGGTTATGGCAACGTAGGATGTATTGCAGGGTAAGTTCCCACCTATGCAAGTCAGAAAAGCTGGTGTTGGTGGGAAGGCTCCATATGGCACAAACTGTGAAGCAGTCATTGAAATGAAGGGTATGATGTTTGGCAGCATGTTCAGGAACAGTATGGTCCACTTGTTTCTTGGCCACAGTTCGTCGGTGGCCATTCATGCAGACAGACAGCTTGTTGGTTGTCATGCCTACATAGAATTCAGCACAGTGGTTGCAGCTTAGCTTGTAGACCACTTGATTGGTTTCACAGGTAGCCTTGCCTTTGATGGGGTAGGTGATGTTAGTGACCAGACTGTAGTAGTAGTAGGTGGTGGTGGTGGTGGTGGTGGTGGTGGTAGGAGGATGTATGGGACAGGTCTTCATCTAGGTCTATTACAGTGGTATGAGCCATGAGATAAGGGATTGGGAGAAAGGGTTGTGTAGGAATGGATGAGTATATTGCATAAGTTTGGTAGACGGTGGAATACCACTTTGGGAGGGAAGGGAAGGATAGTGGGCAGGACATTTCTCATTTTAGAGCACGACGAGAGTAATCGATACTCTGGCAGAGAAAGTAATTCAGTTGCTCCAGTCCTGGTTGGTACTGAGTTCAGAGGGGAATGCTCCTCTGTGGCTGGATGGCAGATCTTTTGTAGGTGGTGGGGGACTGGAAAGATAAGACACGGTAGATTTGTTTTTGTACAAGGTTGGGAGGGTAATTACGGTCAGTGAAGGCTTCAATGAGCCCCTCGGTGTATTTCGAGAGGGACTGCTCATCACTGGAGATGCGACGACCATGGGTGGCTAGGCTGTACGGAAGGGACTTCCTGGTATGGAACGGGTGGAAGCTGTTGAAGTGGAGGTATTGCTGATGGTTAGTAGGTTTGATGTGGACGGAGATACTGATCTAACCATCTTTGAAGTGGTAGTCGACATCTACGAAGATGGCTTGCTGTGTTGAGTAGGACCAAGTGAAGCAAATGGGCAAAAGGTTTTGAGGTTCTGGAGAAATGGGGATAGGTTGTCCTCATCTTTGATCTAGATAGCAAGGATGTCATCAGTGAATCCTAACTGGATGAGGGGTTTAGGATTCTGGGTTTTTAGGAAGGATGTCCCGTGAATAGGTTGGCATAGGATGGTGCCATGCGGATGCCCATAGCCGTACTGTGGATTTGTTTGTAGGTAATGCCTTCAAAGGAGAACTAATCTTGGGATGAGGATATAGTTGGTCATGGTGACTAGGAAGGAAGTGGTGGTTTGGAATTTGTCAAGTGTTGGGAAAGACAGTGTTCAATAGTGGTAAGGCCATGGGCATTAGGAATGTTAGTGTATAGGGAGGTGGCATCAATAGTGACGAGCAGGGCACCGCGTGGTAAAGAGACAGGAAATGTGAAGAGTCGAGGGAGGAAATGGTTGGTATCTTCTATATAGGAGGATAGGTTCCGGGTAATAGGTTGAAGATGTTGGTCTATGAGAGCAGAGATTCTCTTAGTGGGGCACAGTAACCTGCCGCACTGGGGCGTCTTGGGTGGCTAGGTTTATGGACTTCAGGAGAATCATGTAGAAGGTAGGAGTGTAGGGAGTTGTAGGGGTGAGTAGAGAGGTGGACTGTGGGGAAAGGTTTAGGATGATCCTAAGGATTTGATTAGTGATGGGAAATCCTGCAGGATTGCTGGAATTGCGTCATTTTTGCAAGGTTTGTAGGTTGAAGTATCTGACATCTGGCGGAGTTCTTCCGCCAGGTAATCAGAACAACAGTGGTGGAGTCTTTGTCTGCAGGTAGGATTATAAGGTGAGGATCAGTTTTTAGATGGTGGACTTCAGTTCTTTCAGTGGTGAGGCAAGGTTCAAGGTTAAGAAATTCTGGAAAGTTAATCCACCCCCATGAACCATGGACCTTGCCGCTGGTGGGGAGGCTTGCGTGCCTCAGCGATACAGATGGCCGTACCGTAGGTCCAACCACAACGGAGGGGTATCTGTTGAAAGGCCAGACAAACATGTGGTTCCTGAAGAGGGGCAGCAGCATTTTCAGTAGCTGGCAGGGGCAACAGTCTGGATGACTGACTGATCTGGCCTTGTGACAATAACCAAAACGGCCTTGCTGTTTTGGTACTGCGAACGGCTGAAAGCAAGGGGAAACTACAGCCGTAATTTTTCCCGAGGCATGCAGCTTTACTGTATGGTTAAATGATGATTGCGACCTCTTGCGTAAAATATTCCGGAGGTAAAATAGTCCCCCATTCGGATCTCCGGGCGGGGACTACTCAAGAGGACGTTGTTATCAGGAGAAAGAAAACTGGTGTTCTACGGATCGGAGCGTGGAATGTCAGATCCCTTAATCGAACAGGTAGGTTAGAAAATTTAAAAAGGGAAATGGATAGGTTAAAGTTAGATATAGTGGGAATTAGTGAAGTTCGGTGGCAGGAGGAACAAGACTTTTGGTCAGATGAATACAGGGTTATAAATACAAAATCGAATAGGGGTAATGTAGGAGTAGGATTAATAATGAATAAAAAAAATAGGAGTGCAGGTAAGCTACTACAAACAGCATAGTGAACGCATTATTGTGGCCAAGATAGACATGAAGCCCATGCCTACTACAGTAGTAAAAGTGTATATGCCAACTAGCTCTGCAGATGAAGAAGAAATTGATGAAATGTATGATGAGATAAAAGAAATTATTCAGATACTAAAGGGAGACGAAAATTTAATAGTCATGGGTGACTGGAATTAGAGTGTAGGAAAAGGGAGAGAAGGAAACATAGTAGGTGAATATGGATTGGGGGTGAGAAATGAAAGAGGAAGCCGTCTGTTAGAATTTTGCACAGAGCATAACTTAATCATAGCTAACACGTGGTTCAAGAATCATAAAAGAAGGTTGTATACATGGAAGAATCCCGGAGATACTAAAAGGTATGTGAGAGATTATATAATGGTAAGACAGAGATTTAGGAACCAGGTTTTAAATTGTAACACATTTGCAGGGGCAGACGTGGGCTCTGACCACAATCTATTGGTTATGAACTGCAGGTTAAAATTGAAGAAACTGAAAAAAGGTGGGAATTTAAGGAGATGGGACCTGGATAAACTGACTAAACCAGAGGTTGTACATAGTTTCAGGGAGAGCATAAGGGAACAATTGACAGCAGTGGGGGAAAGAAGTACAGTAGAAGAAGAATGGGTACCTCTGAGGGATGAAGTAGTGAAGGCAGCAGAGGATCAAGTAGGTACAAAGATGAGGGCTAGTAGAAATCCCTGGGTAACAGAAGAAATATTGAATTTAATTGATGAAAGGAGGAAACATAAAAACGCAGTAAATGAAGCAGGCAAAAAGGAATACAAACGTCTCAAAAACGAGATTGACAGGAAGTGCAAAATGGCTAAGCAGGGATGGCTAGAGGACAAATGTAAGGATGTAGAGGGTTTTCTCACTAGGGGTAAGATAGATACTGCCTACAGGAAAATTAAAGAGACCTTTGGAGAAAAGAGAACCACTTGTATGAATATCAAGAGTTCAGATGGAAACGTAGTCCTAACCAAAGAAGGGAAAGCAGAAAGGTGGAAGGAGTATATAGAGGGTCTATACAAGGGCGATGTACTTGAGGACAATATTATGGAAATGGAAGAGGATGTAGATGAAGATGAAATGGGAGATATGATACTGCGTGAAGAGTTTGACAGAGCACTGAAAGACCTAAGTCGAAACAAGACCCCGGGAGTGGACAACATTCCATTAGAACTACTGACAGCCTTGGGAGAGCCAGCCCTGACAAAACTCTACCGTCTGGTGAGCAGGATGTATGAGACAGGCAAAATACCCTCAGACTTCAAGAAGAATATAATAATTCCAATCCCAAAGAAAGCAGGTGTTGACATACGTGAAAATTACCAAACTATCATTTTAATAAGTCACAGCTGCAAAATACTAACGCAAATTCTTTACAGACGAATGGAAAAACTGGTAGAAGCCGACCTCGGGGAAGATCAGTTTGGATTCTGTAGAAATATTGGAACACATGAGGCAATACTGACCTTACGACTTATCTTAGAAGAAAGATTAAGGAAAGGCAAACCTACGTTTCTAGCATTTGTGGACTTAGAGAAAGCTTTTGACAATGTTGACTGGAATACTCTCTTTCAAATTCTCAAGGTGGCAGGAGTAAAATACAGGGAGCAAAAGGCTATTTACAATTTGTACAGAAATCAGAATGCAGTTATGAGAGTTGAGGGGCATGAAAGGGAAGCAGTGTTTGGGAAGGGAGTGAGACAGGGTTGTAGCCTCTCCCCGATGTTATTCGATCTGTATATTGAGCAAGCAGTAAAGCAAACAAAAGAAAAATTCGGAGTAGGTATTAAAATCCATGGAGAAGAAATAAAAACTTTGAGGTTCGCCGATGACATTGTAATTCTGTCAGAGACAGCAAAGGACTTGGAAGAGCAGTTGAACGGAATGGACAGTGTCTTGAAAGGAGGATATAAGATGAACATCAACAAAAGCAAAACGAGGATAATGGAATATAGTCGAATTAAGTAGGGTGATGCTGAGGGAATTAGATTAGGAAATGACACACTTAAAGTAGTAAAGGAGTTTTGCTATTTGGGGAGCAAAATAACTGATGATGGTCGAAGTAGAGAAGATATAAAATGTAGACTGGCAATGGCAAGGGAAGTGTTTCTGAAGAAGAGAAATTTGTTAATATCGAGTATAGGTTTAAGTGTCAGGAAGTCGTTTCTGAAAGTATTTGTATGGAGTGTAGCCATGTATGGAAGTGAAACATGGACGATAAATAGTTTGGACAGGAAGAGAATAGAAGCTTTTGAAATGTGGTGCTACAGAAGAATGCTGAAGATTAGATGGGTAGATCACATAACTAATGAGGAGGTTTTGAATAGAATTGGGGGGAAGAGGAGTTTGTGGCACAACTTGACAAGAAGAAGGGACCGGTTGGTAGGACATGTTCTGAGGCATCAAGGATCACAAATTTAGCGTTGGAGGGTAGCGTGGAGGGTAAAAATCATAGAGGGAGACTAAGAGACGAATACACTAAGCAGATTCAGAAGGATGTAGGTTGCAGTAGGTACTGGGAGATGAAGAAGCTTGCACAAGATAGGGTAGCATGGAGAGCTGCATCAAACCAGTCTCAGGACTGAAGACAACAACAACAACAACAACAACAACAACAACAACAGGGGTTGGTTTGTGGACATTCTGGAAAGTTAACAGGGGTTGATTTGTGGACAGTGGGTGTGGAGCACAGTTGGATTAAGGAGTGAACGGAGGTTAAGGTTCAGTATTGGTCTTTGGTTGAGTCAGATAGCTAGGGTTGGTGGCGAAAAAGTGTTTCCACTGTAGGGAGCAGGATATGGAGGAGAAGGTCTTTAACAGGTGCTGCATGGTAGAATCTGAGAATGGGGCAAAAGGTGAGGCCTTAGGGAAGGACTGATATTTCTGTGAGCCTAAGGCTTCTGGAGGAAAGGTTCACGATGATGTTGCAGGTCTGTTTAGGTTCTTTATTCTGTGTGGTGGTGAGAGGGAGTTTTGAAGGGTGGGGTAAGTGTAGTAGGTCTGCGAGGCAGTGTTTGTTAGCTATGAGGGGATGTGGAGGCAGTTTGGAAGTTGTAGAGGTGGTGGACAGTGGTGCTCCAAGTCAGGAGTTGGAGGTGAGCATAATGGAGAGCTTTTTGAGGTGGCATTGTGCATGTTGCTCAGGTTCCAGCAGGGCAAGAGTTTCACTGTGTGTTATGGGGTCCAGGAATTTGGGATTGCATAACAAGAGAATTTTGTGGATGGAGAAAAGGTAGTGCATTTTTCCACCACCATGGATCCCTGATCCGCCTCAATACAGAAAAGTTTCCTTATCCCTAGCAAGATTTCAGTCCCACATACTGTTCCTGAATTGTTGCCTGGCTCGTAAAATCCCCCCTAATGCCCTTACCATCAAATTACCCATCTCTGGCTGCCACCCCTACTACTACGACCACCTCCACCTGTTCAGATTCCGGCAGTCCTTAGCCCTCACCAACATAGTCCTGCAAAACCATATCAAACAAGCCCATATCTCCTGCAGTACCTTCCCTCCATCTGCAAAATTCTCCTGCTATGCAGTCCCAAATTCCTGGAACCCATAACACACATTGAAACTCTTGCCCTGCAGGAACTTCAACAATATGCACAATGCCACCTCAAAACGCTCTCCATCCTGCTCACTTCCTACTCCTGCCTTGGAGTACCACTGTACACAATCAATACAACAACCTCCAAACATTCCCCATGTCCCCTCATAGCTGACATATGGAGCCTTCCCACTAACACCAGCTTTTCTGAATTGCACAGGTGGGAACTTACCCTGCAATACATCCTACGTTACTGTAACCCTCCTGGCCTCAACCTTCATTAGTCACTATCCTCACCAATCCAGCCCCTTCTCTGTTCCCATTTCAGCACTACACAGCCATCATTCCTCCACCACACCCAGTCTTTCTATTTCTCTCCTTTTCTGCTACCCACCCCTCCCTCCTTACCTCTCCCCTGTCCTTTGTCTAACCTGCAGCACTTCACTGTCCGCCACCCCCACCATACTATCCCTCCCCCTCCCCAACTTCACTGTGAGGTTGTGGTCTGAATTTGTCTGCTCCTGGGCAAGCTTTGACATTTCAGATATTTCCTAAACTTTCCTGTCTCAGGATGTAGTCCAGATGATACATTCCCTTATTCAAATTTGAGCTACATGCATAATACCTCCTTTTGTGAGTGTAAAATAATGTGTTACCACTAGTGAGTTTTCTTTGCAAAAGTTAATTAGCTGTTTATCTCTCTCATATCTTATTTCTAATCCAAATTTTTGTACTGTGTCTTCATCTCTTCCTACACCCATCCCTACAGTCCCCTCTCCTATAATGATGATGCAAGAATTTCTATTTTATTTCTCTATAAACTCTTGAATCTTCTCATAATATTTGTCCACCTCCTTGTCTCTATGCTAGCTGGTTCGCATGTACAGGGTGGGGCAATGAAAGTGGCCCAGAGAACAGAGTTCCAGAGTACAAAGAAACATAGCAGTGGAAAGGAAATACAATACTAACCTGACTACAGCAGATATTGAAAGTGACTACTAGTCTCCTCTTGGCACATTCGGGCCCTGGTCAGCAAGTTGCTGAAGGCGGAACAAAGCTGGACTGCTGGAATTGCTGCAATCTCATCCAAAATGTTCTGTCGCAGTTCTTGAAACTATTAGAGTTGTTGTGATAAACTTAAGCACTCTCCACACAAAGTAATTGCACACTGACTGATCAGGTGACTTGAGTTGCCTGCTAGAGTTACAGTCAGACCGACCTCCACTAACAACCCTGTCTGGCCTGAAGCTTGTGTAAATGTGCTCAGAGGTTCAGCTGACTGTATGGGCAGTTGTTCCATCCTGTTAGAACTAACTGTAGGTTTTTTTCCTCTTCCATTAATGCTATCGCAAATGGCTTCCATTTGTCCAGGCCACTCTTATTTGCTTCACCTTGCATACCTGTGTTAATACCACATCTTTCATACTACCCTGCACTCATACCACCATCAGTCTTCCATCAATATATTGCACCTTCATTACATTATTTTTTTAATTTCTGTCGTATCAGTATTCCTACTGTTTTCGCCACTCTTGATTTCCTCTGAGTTGAAAAGCTGATCTCCACTTTCTGCCTCCTTATTTCATTCCCATCTCATTTCACACATGCCAAGTGCATGTAATCTGTTCCTTTTCATTGTTTTGCATTTTTTAGCTTTCCTGCTTGTAGCAGTGTGTGGACATTGTATGTTCAAATCTTTATCATTCTTTCCTTCTTTCTCCTTTTCTTGCCTCCACATATGTATAAACAGTGTGTTCCCCTCCTGGAGATCAGGGTGAGGGGAAGCTTTATCTCTGTTCTCTTTTACATGGAGATATGCAGGGCTTAACAACTTGCTGATTTTAAGCATGACCACTCACGTCTGCTCAGGCTCCTGCTTGCTAGCGGACAAGTTGCTGTGGGGTGGGGAGTGATCATAAATGCGCGTGCACCCTTTGGTTAAGACAACACAGTGCAAGAGTCAACTGTGAACTGGGAGATGGTTAGTGCAGCCACCTAAGCAGCAATGGCTAGTCAGTAGTGTGAAAGACCAGTAATGTCTTTGCATCTCAGTCTCCCGTGCGAGGAATCTTGTTTCATAAAGTGCTGTTATCTAACATGGTAGTCACCACATCACTTACATGATATGGTAGGCAATGTTCAGTACTCTTGTAAATCTTCATAAAGAGTTTGTTACAGTGCAACTAGGCATTTTTAACAGACAGTTAAACAGTGAATTTGAGGTCAAGAAGAGCTCCTAGACTTGTTTGTAGCAATGAAGAACTTTCCTAGCAATGCTGAATAAAGTGTGGAAAGTAAGTTTATCATGGAATTTATTAGTTTCATTATCTAGATACGAAATACCAGCCATATTGTAAATAAATCTGGTGTCATAACGGATCCGAATTTTGGGGGGGGGGGGGGGAGGAGAAGAAGAAGAAGAAGAAGAAGAAAGGAAAACTTCCAATACCCAGTGAAATCAGAAGGATTCTTTGCATGGAGAATGTATGTTCAGTAATGTCACTTCGAAAAATGTGATGTGTTGTTTCTACAACTAATAATACACTCATGCTCATAAATTAAGGATAATTGCAGAATGTGGTGCCACACAACATGGCACTACACAAAACTGGCACTAATAGCATAGGCACATAGGGAACACACACGACACAGATCTGTAAGTCCACGGTATTGGTGATAAGTTGAGAAAACTGTGCCGAAACACATGCGCTACAAAACGCCACCGTTTTCTGCGCATTTTCCTCGACATCAATGTGCGATATGATCACCATGCACACGTACACAGGCCGCACAATGGGTTGGCATGCTCTGGATCAGGTGGTCGAGCAGCTGCTGGGGTATAGCCTCCCATTCTTGCACCAGTATCTATCGGAGCTCCTGAAGTGTCATAGGGGTTTGTAGATGTGCAGTGATATGTCGACCGAGAGCATCCCAGACGTGCTCGATGGGGTTTAGGCCTGGAGGACAGACAGGCCACTCCATTCATCTGATATCTTCCGTTTCGAGGTACTCCTCGACGATGGCAGCTCGGCTGGGCCGTACGTTATGATTCATCAGGAGGAAGTTGGGACCCACTGCACCTCCGAAAAGGCGGACGTAATGGTCCAAAATGACATCCCGATACACCTGACCTGTTACAGCTCCTCTGTCAAAGACATGCAAGGGTGTGCGTGCACCAATCATAATCCCACCCCACACCGTCAAACCACGACCTCCATACAGGTCCCTTTCAAGGACATTAAGGGGTTGGTATCTGGTTCCTGTTTCACGCCAGATGAAAACTTGGCAAGAATGACTGTTCAGACTATACCTGGACTCGTCCGTGAACATAACCTGGGACCACTGTTCCAATGACCATGTACTGTGTTCTTGACACCAGGCTTTACGGGCTGTCCTGTAACCAGGGATCAGTGGAATGCACCTTGCAGGTCTCCAGGTGAATAAACCATGTCTGTTCAGTCATCTGTAGAATGTGTGTCTGGAGTCAACTGTTCCAGTGGCTGCGGTAAGGTCCTGAGCAAGTCTACCTGCAGTACTCTGTGGCCATCTGTGGGCACTGATGGTAAGAGATTGGTCTTCTGGTGGTGTTGTACACGGTGAACGTCCCGTACTGTAGCGCCTGGACAAGTTTCCTGTCTGCTGGAATCGTTGCCATAATCTTGAGATCACACTTCATGGCACACGGAGGGCCTATGCTACGACCTGCTGTGTTTGACCAGTCTCCAGTCTCCCTAGTATTCTACCCCTCATAACGTCATCAATATGTGTTCTTTGAGCCATTTTCAACACACAGTCATCATTAGCATGTCTGAAAATGTCTACAGTTACTCACTGCACAGTACTCTGACATGCACCAACACACCTCTGTGTGTGTGTGTGTGTGTGTGTGTGTGTGTGTGTGTGTGTGTGTGTGTGTGGACTGCTGCCAGTGCTACCGTGCGACGACTGCAGGTCAAATGCACAGCATGGTCATACCCCGAGGTGATTTAAACCCGCAAACCGCCCATCAGAGCGTTGTTTCACCATGTATCAGCATTATGAGCATGAGTGTATATGAGAGCAAGAACTTCAACTTCAACAGCAGTAAATAGAGAACTTCCTTGAAGATATCAAAAGCTGACAAAGAAGTCTGGCTTATTACATTAAGATACACTGGTTTTAGTAGAGGCTAGTTGTTAAATGGAATTTATCTTTTATACGAGATAGATATGCTCATGGAAATGAGTAACATATGTCTTCATGAACATAAAGTCTTCATAGAAATGTGACACCACATTCCTTATTTATAGAACCAGCCATCCAAACAAGTTAACACTTCACTTTAGGATAAGAATTTCCATTTCATTGGCCATATGCAAACATTCAAAGTGAAATTGTCACGTTTGGAAGAATCTGTTGGGTGAAGGAAATCGAATTGTTTTTCCAAAATTGTCTTCATCAAAAGACTATTTTGAACACTATCCATTTATTCTATGTAATCTTAAGGAAGATTTCCAGTTTTGATTTAAAAATGTGACAGTACTGCAGAGTGATTTTAATCTCTCTTCCTCTCCATATTCAGTGAGTGTTGACAATATTTGTTTTGATCTGCAGCTTCAGGTAACTGACCTGTAGTGTAACAGGGGATGTAATGAGAAATTAAATAACGAGAGGAACAGTCTAGATTTCTTCGAGCATTTTCATCAGGATCGATTTCCTCGATTACACAAGATGGATGCAGTTGTAATATCAATGCTGCTTTCCACCTGAAGTAGTCAACAAATGTTTTCAACGGTGAGGAACAATAATGTGCTTTTGAGAAATCATTTTCAGACCACAACCTAAACTGCATGCTACATCTACTACGCACACAAAAGCTTTTGTAATAACAAAATAGAGCAAGTAGACTGAGAGTGCGAAAATTGATTAAAAATCATTACACATGTAAAGTCTAATTGAGAAATATGAACCTACTTGATAATGAAGAATATTAGATTTTTAGTTTTTGTTTAATTAATAGCAGTGACACATCATATACAGTGGGTTACACATTTCTGCTTTCAAAATTAATTACCTGAGAAAAATGTGATGTCTCCTGTCGAGTCTCCACACAATTACTACCTTACCCTGTACTGTGATGCTGGAGAGGTGAGGGCTGGTATGTGCTGCTCACTGTCCTGCATTCGCTGCCATCACCCCCCCCCCCTCCCTTAACTCCCCTCCCCTCCTCCCACTCCACCATACCTGGCGATGAAAATGTTGATCGCCTGGCGAAAGAGGCCACCAGTAAACCATCTCTGGAGATTGGCCTCCAGGCGACTGATTTGCGGGCTATCTTACGCCGCAAAATTTTCGACCTATGGGACACTGAACGGCGCAACCTGCCCATGCCAAACAAACTTTGCCCTATCAAGGCGGCGACGACTGTGTGGCGGTCGTCCATGTGGGTCTCCCGCGAGGAGTCTGTTTTCCTCTGCCGGCTGCGCATTGGGCACACTCGACTGATGCACGGCCACTTATTGCGCCATGATGATCTACCTCTATGTCGCTGCGGCTCCGTTTTATCTGTGGTCCACATTTTGTTGGAGTGTCACCTTTTAGCTGTGCTCAGGCAGACGTTAGCGCTGCCTGATACGCTCCCTGCCCTTTTAACAGATGACTCTGCCATGGCGGACTTATTTTTGCGTTTTATTCGGGCAGGGGTTTTTTATCATTTAATCTGGGTGGTTGTTATGTTCTTTTATGTTGATTCTGGCCTTTGGCCTATGGTTTTAGACTGAGTTTTTAATATGTTTCTCGGTGGTTGGCTTTTTCTCTTTTTTTTTCTCTGTGGTCGGCCAACCACCGTCACACTCTGTGTGATTTTAATTTGTTTTGTCTGTTCTTTGTCTGAGTTTTTCTTGTCCTGTGTCGTCTGTTGTCTCCATTACCCGTTTTTTTTTAGTTAAAAAAATTTTTTTTGCTCTGTGTAGGTGTTTTTAAGTTTTGGAACAAGGGACCGATGACCATTGCTGTCTGGTCCCACAACCCTCCCCACCCCACCCCACCCCACCCCACCTAAAATCAGTTGCTCACTAAGAGGCAGGTGCTGTCTGCAGGTGCCCCTCTGGGATACAGTTGTTATTTTTTGTACTCTTCATACTCCCATTGGTACCTTTTTCACCAGCTTCACCATTCTGAAGACCCTTTCTCCTCACTGTTGCTGCAGTTAAGGTCTTCACTGTTACCCTAGAAAGGGGCTATTACATGATGCTATTAATAAAAGCCAGTTGAACAAAGGTTTTTTCACATAAGTTTTACTTGTCCGACTCCTCCTACCTCATGATATGCGAAATAGGGTTCCCGACTTACCATTACACTATGGAAAGTGCATGTAAAATATTATTGCTCTGTTTTTAAAATGTAGGTAGACAATGCTTGTGCAGTCCAAAAATTTATGTCTTGCTTTGGAAACTGTTGCAGCACTGGAAATTGCATCATCACTGAGCGACTCACAAGAGGAAAAACAACAGTCACCACCACAGCAGCAGCAGCAGCAGCAGGAGCAGGTGCTGCTTCAACAGCAACAGCAGCAACACTTGCAGCTAGGCCTGCAGCAAATACACATACACCAGAGTTCTCCTCCTCCTCCTCCTCCTCCTCCTACTGCTCAGCAGCAGCAGCAGCAGCAGCAGCAGCAGCAGCAGATGACAGCAGATTCACGGTTGCCATCAGCCATTATAGGATTGGCATCTAATATCAAGGAGGTGAATTTCATTGTATTTAAAAACATTTATACTTGACAGTCAGTTGTATGATGCGATGGGCATGATTTCACGACCCCCCCCCCCCTCCTACTCTTACTACTCTGCACTCCCTGCCAGTTTCATTAATTAACAATGTGTGAGACTGACTGTAGATAAATATCTCTACCATTATTCCACTTTTTCAGTCGTTTCAAGGCAAACATATGGAGGGATTCTCAGAATTTAAGCTACAGACTATGCCTCTCTTGCACTCTGTGCCAGTGAAGTTTTAATAAATACTTCCACAATACTCTTCCACTTATTAAAAGAAACCAAAACTGTGTTGAAATGATGCCCCCCTCTGGCTCTTCTATAGTTATTCCGTAAGTCCATCCTTTTAAGGGTCTCAAAATTAACAAGTAGCGCTCAAGAGTTGGCTGGACCAAATCTTGTTATGAAATTTCCTGGCAAACTAAAACTGTGTGCTGGGCTATGAAACTTCTGCCTCTCCAATAGTACACTAATACTTTTGTGTTCAGTTATGATAATGAAAACTGTCTTTTACTACAATTGTACTTTTTAAGTTCATATTTGCTAACATACAGCAACTGAAATTCATGGCTGAAGAGGAGGGTGCAAAAAAAACAATTTTAATACGCATTTGTTTGTGGCTCCTTGTTGAAAATGTGGCTCGTTGAAATGATGGTGTAAGCAGTACTGTATGACCAGCTTAATTATTTATAAAAGGACTCTGTTTTGTTGTGATGCACACATCCATCCATTTATTTGCCATATATCACACATACCATTGATTTCATGTTTTTACAATAACATGAAACGTAATATTTTTCACAAAAGGTGGTCATGTAATAAATGCTCCAATGTCCCATTAAATAGAAATTAAATTCCATTGCATAAAAGTTCCAAAATCAAATTTTTATATTGATATGTAAATACACATGCAATTTTTATATAACGAAAAGTGTGAAATGATTCTAAATATAAAAACATAAAAATGTACTATTCAACAGGACAACAAACAAGAACTAATTCATGACTGACTGAGTGAGTGAAGTGTGAACTACAAACTCTCTGCTCAACTGTTTTTGGCATGCTCTACTAACCAAAGGCATTTGTACAAAACAACTGAATTACAAAGTGTGTACAAAAATAGAAATATATACTGAGTTTGGTACTGGATAAAATTGAAGTATATACTCATGTGTCACTGTGGAATGCAAATTATGTTATATGTAAATATGGGGGTAGGGCAGGGAGTGGCGGCACACTCTCCATGGTTGAAGCACACTTGTGGTAGCTGTCAGGAGGTATAGGCATTGCGTTTGTGAGAAATAGAAACATGCAAACACTGAGTAAGTAATCTTCACCAATTTATTCCCCAAAAACAGTCCATAGTAATGCACATGCTATGTCGAAGAGTCATCACTGTGTCTGTCAGCCTGGTCCAAGATAATTATGGAATCATCGAGACTCCATTGTGGGCCAAGAAGAGAATTACTCCAACTTGAGCCACACTAGTTAAAACAGCTTTACCCCATGCAGGCAGAGTGAATCACTGTGAAGACACTCTGCAGCAAGCATCTGCTGGTACTGACACAGGTAGTTAATTTCAAGATAGTGACAGTTCATACACGTGTACACACACAACTGCTGCATGCAAGCCTTTAGCCCTTGTATGACTGCCCTAAGAGAAGACCATAAACAAAGTGTTGCTCTTGATGACCATCTGGGCATCATGAGTATATTTCACCAGTCCCAGTGTCAGGGGGCATTGCAACCTTTATTTCGTTTGTAGGCATACTAATGGTTGGCATCGGTGAACGGGCTTTTATGAGAGCTTGGTACATGACATGCACTGTATGCACAAGACAGATAAATAAAAGTAATAAGAACACAACACTGATGATTAAGTATTGATTAATATTACTGGAAAATTTGAAAGACTTAATTCAATTTTGCTCTTTGAATGAAATTTAACTCATTGGTAGTAGCCATGCATTTCCCGGATATCCATAATCAGATCGTTATGCTTGGGGAAACTGGACAGAGAATGATTTGCATATGCAAGTATGTATGATTCATTATAATAAACTGGTAACACTCACATTAGTGAAAGCTTTTCAGCTGCTTGACAAGTAGTTGGCAATACAGAAGTCAAATCGAACACACATGATAAATTACATTGGGTATCTTTTAATGTTAATCCACTATCATCTCAGGTGTGCCAAAATGTTTACATGTAAATGTGACATCAAGATGAATTGATATATAAGTTCACCGTTATGTCAAATGTACATACCTTCAGAACATTATTTAAGAAATGGCTGATAAAGAAGCATTAAATTCCTAGGACAGTTGTATCTTATTTATAAACAGTTCTTTCTCACAACTGTCAATTCTACTATCGAAGAATGCTGCTGATTCTTGGCAAATTAACTTATGACTATGTTTACATACAGGTGGATCATGGTAATTCATAGATACAGAATATCTTTGATCCATTTTTGACCAGTAAAAAAATACTTGAGTTGATATATGATATGAACATCTGTCCTGTTCTCGCATCACAGGGTAAGTATAAATCTCATACAATTCAAAATTTTCTTTGGCCTACCAATGGGTATAGAAACAATAACATGTAACTAATTTTCAGTCATTAGTGTGTTTGGCAGCCAACTTGCAGAAAGTATTTAAATTATAAGACTCAACAATGTAAATTATAGGTGATGTTGCTTACATTAATTAATAGTAGGATCCACAACAACTAGTCTGGATACTGTAGCACATTGTTCAAGCAATGATTTGAACTACTTTATATGGCTGTTCCTGTATGAAGAGCATCAGTTCTAGTGTTTGACATACTGTCCATGACTCTTAACAACAGGATATTTAAATCTAACATTTGAATACTCCAAAGTGTCAATAAACGATCTTGATTAAACTTGGTGGGTGTTTTACCCCATTAAAGGTCTCTCTCTCTCTCTCTCTCTCTCTCTCTCTCTCTCTCTCTCTTTAAGGGGCAAAACACAACCTGAAAGATAATTTGGCGTGTTAGGTTTGGAGGGAATATTTTTGAAAAATATATAAAAATATTTACATATAAAAGTTGAAATATAATTAACATTCTTGAAAACTGTATAATCAAATTTTGTAATAAGTTTTGCAAAATACTGCACCACCGTTAGTTAATGTAGAAAAATTGAAACTTTTGTTACAACATATATACATACATGTGTAATAAAACTAGTTTCTTATATACCATTTTTGGAAAATAAGCTGTACGCAGTGTGCTGTCAGATTATTTTCAATGTACTGAGTTACATTACCTAAACATTCATTATTAGTCTAGTTATTTATATTATTTATATTTGATGTTTTAAATTATTATTATACATTATTTTTGTTTTGTTTTTTAGTTTACTGTTTCACCGTATGTGAATTTTGTTAATTGAAAATAATTAATAACTTATCATTATGGTACAAAATCATTACAATAATGATGATCTGTAAATAAATGCTTCAAACATAATATTTTCTTACACCATGCAGATAAAATGAATGAAATTTCTATACATCACCCCTGAATTTGATTGTATATTCATGATTTAGCTACAGTAGCAGATTTTTCTAACTAACAAATTGTGTTATATCAGTTTTCTCATAAAGAGGAGTAGCACTACATATTAGTTGCATTTATCATAAATTAACTCAATTTTTGAATTTGCTAACAATTATAATTAACATCAAAACAGTTTAAGAAACAAGTAATTTTTACCACAAATTTTTGTGTTGCCTTAATAGAAATCTCATTTTGTGTATCTGCTTGAATTCTTACAGGGAATTAGCACCTTTTTAGCTAAACGGGTTAAAAGACAATCAGCAGGTTTAACTTAGTTATTTGTTCACTGTCTTGTTAAACGTTGCACCAGCCATAATGCAGCCCCCTCTGTGAATGCTGTTCTCAAACACGTACTGAGCTGGTTAATATTCATAAGCAGCTGGAAATTACCTTGACTACTGACAAAAGATTGGCAGCTGCTGCAGTTTGGAGTGTTGGTAGAGTTCTTGAAAGTCATGTACCTTTGTTACATGTATGAGAGGTACCTCAAGTACTATCCTCTACTGTATATCATGTCTCCTCTGCAGAAAGTACATGATCTGTCATTACCCATCCACTTGACTGCGAGTGGTGTGTCAGTGGTAGATCTACACATACTTTACAGGGTGGATGGGGATCAGGGAGGACTTGGGGTGCTGCACCGGTCCTCCTAACCAAATCTGAGGTACTGTCTATCACTGAAACTGAGACAGTGGTACTCACTTCACCTGTTTTTGGGAAAACATGTTTTTTCCGATGTCAGGAGGAACCAAACGCAAAAGTGTAGGGGGTCTATTAATCATCGGCAGTTCAAATGTACGGCAAATGATGGTACCCCTTAGGGAAATGGTAGCAGGGGACAGGAAAGAACACCAGGTGTACTCAGAGTGTATGCCGAACAACATCATTCAACATGTTGAAAAGGCTATTGTGGGAGCGATTGAGGGAACAGAGTGCAACCAACTGCAGATTGTGGCGCACGTTGGAACAAATGATGCCTGTTATCTGGGCTCCAAGGTCATTCTTGGGTCACTGCAGTGACTAAGAGAGAGGGGTGAGAAGACCAGCCTTGCGCTTGGAGTTTCAATGAAGTTCACAATTTACAGCATTGTCACCAGAACTAATGGTGGCCCTTTCATTCTGAGTTGAGTGGAAGGACTGAACCAGAGACGTCGAAGGTTCTGTGACAAACTAGGCTGCAGCTTCCTGGACTTCTCATAAGGTTGAGAACTGTGGGGTCTCTCTACAAGGATCAGCTGTGCTCTACACAGCAAAGATTGCTACTCAACCAGAATTTCTTTGAATTTTGTGAAATGTCACATGGCAATATTCTGCTATGGTAGTCACTGAAGGCATCATGTATTGCTCTTGCGAGAATCAAATGTATTTCATTCAGTGTCTGTCTATCGCCCTACGCATTGTTGCACAGCTATTATGCAATAATCTCTGTTTCTTTAGAAGTTTCTTTACAGTGAGTGTATACCATGGATGTTTCCTCCCATTGTGAACTATTCTACGGGGTACATATCTATCCAGTGCATGGTCAACTATTCTTTTAAACATGAGTCAGAGTTCCTGTACATGCTCCTGACCTGTGCTGGAAGTTTTAAGTTCCCCATTGAGATATGAAACTATTAATTTTTTATCTAGTTTACTGAACACGTGTATCTTTCTGCTTGTTGTATTTGCCATTTGCACTTTGGTAATCTTTGTTGTCACAAGTGTGTCATGGTCACTGATATGAGTTTGGATGTGGACACCCCCAAAGATGTTGGGTGCATTTGTTGCCATTATGTCGAATGTATTTCCATCATGAGTGGGGTTCCGAACTATCTGTTGTAGGTAGTTTTCAGAGAAGACATTTAGTCATGTTTCAAAAGGTGTCTTATCACACCCAGCACTAACAAACTGTTATTTTCCCAATTAATTGTTGAATTATGTAAGTCTCCACCAATGATTACAGTATGACTGGGGAACTTACATATAAGTGTACTGAGGTTTTCTCCAAAGTTTTCGGTTGCATCAGGAGATGAGTCTGTTGTGCAATAGAAGGATCCAGTTACCATTTTATGCCCACCCATTACACTGAGTCTTGCCCAAACAATATAACATGCAGCTTCGATTTCTACCTTGGTGGATTTGAGTTTCTTGTCTTCTGCGACAAATACACCATCTCCATTTCCCATTTGCCTATTCTTTCAATATACACTTAAATTTCCCCCCAAAATCTCACTGCTGTCACTTTTAGGTTTCAACCAGCTTTGTGAACCTAGTATTATGTGAGTGTCTCTTGCTTTTCAAGAGTGCTTCAAACTCTGGGACTTTGCTGTGAAAGCTCCAACAGTTTAACATTAGGATTTTAATATTCTCATCTGTGGGAGGCTGTTAATGGCACCAAAGCTAGTGTCCAGTCCCAAGTGAATAAGACAGGAACTGAAATTGAGGGTAGGAAAACAAATCCTGAAATTCTTAACTCCTTTTTCAAATGTTTCTTTACAAAGGAAAACCCAGGGGAATTGCCCCAGTTTAATCCTTGTACCACTGAAAAGATGAATGAAATAAGTATTAGTGTCAGTGGTGTTGAGAAACAGCAGAAATCATTGAAATTGAACAAATCTCCATGCTCCAATGGAATCCTCAGATTCTATAGTGAATTTCCAGCTGAGTTGGCCCCTCATTTAACTATAATCTATCGTAGATCCCTCGAACAAGAATCTGTGCCCAGTTCTCGAAAAAGCCACAAGTCACACTCGTGTACAAAAAGAGTTGTAAAGTGACCCACAAAACAACCATCCAGTATCATTGACATTGATTTATTGTAGAATCTTAGAACATATTCTGAGCTCAAACATAATGAGGTATCTTGAACAGAATGACATCTTCAACGCCAACCAGCATGGATTTCGAAAACCTCAATCATATGAAACCCAGCTCACACTTTTCTCACATGACTTACTGAAAGCATTGGATCAACGCAGTCAGGTAGATGCAGTGTTTCTTTATTTACAAAAAAGCATTTGACACAGTACCGCACCTACACTTATTGTCAAAAGTACAATCATATGGGGTATCAAGTGAAATTTATGATCGGATTGAATCTTTTGGTAGGGAGGACACTGCATTTTATCTTGGATGGAAAGTTATCATCAGATGTAGAAGTAACTTCGGATGTAACGCAGCGAAGTATGTTTGGACACTTGCTGTTGCAGACAGTGTTAATAGTAAAATCAGGCTTTTTGCAGATGATGCAGTTATCTGTAATGAAGTGCTATCTGAAAGAAGCTGCATAAATATTCTGTCAGAGCTTGATAAAAATTCAATGCGCTGCAGAGATTGGCAACTTACTCTAAATTTTCAGAAATGTAAAATTTTGCATCTCACAAAACAGAGAAATATAGCATCATATGACTGTAACATCAGTGAGTATCTCTTGGAATTGACCAACTCGTACGAATACATGGGGTGTAACACTTAGTAGGAATATTAAATGGAATGACCACATAGGTTCAGTCATGGGTAAAGCAGGTGGTAGACTTCAATTTTGTGGTAGATTAGTGGGGGAAATGCAATTGGTCTATAAAAGAGATTGCTTACAAATCACTCGTGTGACCTTTTCTAGAATTCTGGTCAAGTGTATGGGAACAATACTAGATAGAACAGGGGATACTGAATCTGTACATAGAAGGGCAGGATGAATGGTCACAGGGTACTTTAATCCATAGGAGAGTATCACAGAGATATTGAAGGAACTGAACTGGTAGATCCTTGAAGATAGATATAAACCATCCCAAGAAAATCTGTTAACAAAGTTTCAAGAACCAGCCTTAAATGATTACTCTAGGAATATACTACAACCCCCTACATATTGTTCACATAGGGATTGTGAGGATAAGATTAAAATAATTACTACATGCATAGAAGTCATCAATCATTCTTCCCGCACTCCGTATGTTGAATGGAAAACGAAGGAACCCCAAGAACTGGTACAATGGGATGCATCTTCTGCCATGCACCTCACAGTGATTTGCATAGTGTAGATGCAGAGGTAGATGTAGATGTAACTGTGCCGTCGAGCACTTAGGGTTCACCAGATGAACAAGTTTCTTGTCCTCAGACATGATGCTCTATGTGGTTCTTTCACACTGACTGCTTAAGATTCTAAGGTTAGTTGACTGCCCTGAGAATAAAGGTTATTCTCCGTCACTGCAAAAGAAAACATCTTTGAAATATATTTTGACCTGATCAGATGTTTATCAGAGTGCGATGCTGTCACAAGGGCATTTGGGACTTCAGATGGACATTCTCGAGTTCTTGATGCAAACTTACCATTAGTTCTTTTTAGAACTATGACAAGGCGAGTGGTCACTATGAAAAAACCATGTTGACCACCACACCTGAGGTCAAGGAACTTGTTCATCTGATGATACAAAGGACTCGACAGTGCAGGTACAGTCGTGATACCTGTAGGGCTTTCAATGTTACAAGATCCTTGTGAGAAGATTTTCAGATCTACTTCTGTTGAATGATTTTGATGTCAGTCTCCACTTGAGAGAGAATATAATGAAGCTGCAGTCAGTAGTACACAATCAATTCTTTTTGTCATGATTAATTAATCTACTGAAATATGCCAGACACAAATCAGAATATTTGCAGGATCATCTGCGACAATTTGAAAGCCTTCTGAATTTTGTTTTATATTGCGCTCTCTGTCACATATATTATGTGAAGGAATTTCGTTCATTTTTACGTGCACAGTGTAAGAAAATGTTATGTTATAAGCATTTTATTACAGATTATCATTTCTGCAATGGTTCTGTTTCATAATTGTGAGTTAATTATTAATGAATATAAGTAAAATAAATAACTAGACTAATAATGAATGTTTAGATATTTTAATTAGGTATGTTGAAAATACTTTGGTAGCACATTGTGTACAGCTAATTTTCCAAAAAGAGTATTTCAGAAACCAGCTGTATTACAAATGGGGTAGCTTGAAAGCTTTATGTTGTAACAAAAGTTTTAATTTTTCAGCATTAAGTAATGGTGATGAGTACTTTGCAAAATTTCAAATTAGTACACAATATGATTATACAGCTTTCAAGAATGTTAGATAAATTTCAACTTTTATCTGAGAAACATTTTTATATATCATTGTTTGAAAGATATTCCCCAAAACGTAATATGCCAAATTACCTATCTTGGTGTGTTTTACTTCTCGAAAGTGAGATTGGGCACAAACAATAAAAATACATGTTGTATTATTTTGTCCCCTTTGCACACCCACCATGTTTAATCAGGATCATTTATTGACACTTGGGAATGTTACCTTCTAGTTGGGTGCTCATAGCATGCAATATTGTGAACACCTCATGGATAGTTGTATTCCTTTCGCCACAAATTATCTTGAAATGCTTTACAATCTGTTCAATAAAAGCTGTGTGGTCAGTAAAGGTTCTTCCCATATTCCATAACACAATCATTTTATTGGTGAAGTTATTTGAATCTGCCTGTTGTTAAAGAGTTAATATTTTGTCTTTAACATCCAGTATATCTCATCTGGTTAAAGTATCAAATACAGTATGAAGGACAATACCTCAAAAATCAAACTAGGCATGTTTGCACCTTCTTTCTTTGGTCTCCCTCAGGGGTTTGACCCCCACTCTAAATTTGAAACCTGTAGCATGAGTCAGATGGATAAGAACTCCCTCCATAGTGTCATTGGTGTGGGTTCCTCTTCTCCCCTCCTCCTCTCCCTCTCCCTCTCCCCCCCTTCCCCTCCCTCCCTGCCATAGCCCTTCCTCCTCCTTGCTAGACCACAGCTCAGTAGCCAGCCTGTATGGTGGGGCTGTTATTTACTGATCTGATTGAGCCCCTCACTACAGGGATCACGCTGCTGGTACCTGTGATGTGAACACCTTGTGCAAGCCTAGGAATGGTTGCCCATCTTTTTATGGCATTGGAACTCCCAGCAGCAACTGTCCTGCTGGGCTGTCATTGCTGTGGCTGGTGGCACCCACGAGATGAGCCCCTGTTCTGTGTGTGTCGTGCCAGGGCAGGTATTTGGCACATGAGAAGTGTTAAACTCTTTGGCTACTCTTCTGTGGCTGCATGTCTTCCTAGAAATTGTTCTGCCTTCCTGGCCTTAACCTCCTTGATGACTCCCTGGGAGGAGGGACAGACCCACTGGCTTGGGGCGAAGCTCTTTCCACGATTCCTGGTCCGTATCAGGACTGATGGGCAGACGTTTGCTGCCACCAAGCTCCTTTTCTTTGTGGAACATATTGAAGAAAAGTTCGGTGAAGTTGAATTGTTAAGCTAGATATCTGGTTCTCCCCTTATAAAGACAATTTCTGCCAGTCAGCTGGCCTTCCTCTGTGCCTGTCACCATTTGGGAGACATTTCCGTTTCTCACAAGGCACTCAATATGACACAGGGTGTAATTTTCAATTGGGACCTTCTCCTCCAGTCTTGGTGATTAATGTAGGGATAATCTAGAATGACATGGCATTCATTTCATCTGGTGTAGACCCTGGCACTTTCATCCTGGCATTTGATGTGGATACCCTGCCCAAGAAGGTCAAGTTACTGGTCTGTAGATGCAATGTGAAACCATACATTCCACCTCACATGCGTTGCTTCCGCTGCCTCAGTTTCATCCATATGTCCTCGCAGTGCAATGCCATTCCTATCTGTGCTGGCCGTAGCTGCTCTCTTCATGTGGGAAGCCCTCGCAACCCACCACCTAACTGTATAAACTGCTTCTGGTCTCCAATCTCCCTGCTCACCGGAATATCCAGTGCATATGAAGGGAAAAAGAATTGAGGAAATAAAGATCCTTGACCATCTTGGCTACTCTGAGGCACGCAAGAAGTTTGACAGAGTTCACCTTGTGAATCTCTTCTCTACCTTTGCTTCCGTTAAGTCTTCCCCTCCTCTGTACCACCATCTTGCCCCTTTTCCCTTTTGTCACCTTTGGTGTCTACCATCTCCCCCCCCCCCCCCCCCCCCCCACTAGAAGCAGCTCCAGCTCCTCCTCCTCGGTCAGGGAAGACATCCTCTGCTCTGGTTACTGCTAAGGATGGGGCTCCATCCTGGAACATTCCTCCCCAGCGTTCTCAGAATAGGAAGCTTGCAATCTGTCAGACAAGGTACCACGCCCTTAGGACCCTAAAGCCGTTTGCTCTCTGTCTGTTCCCGGCATCGCTGCTGCCTGTTGCCTTACTGATAACGCTTCCTCCCTCCCTCTGATTGGGAGGAGGAGGAGGAGGAGGAAGAAGAAGAAGGGAAAGTCAAGGGACAAGGCTTCCTGGGGCGCTTTGTCCCCTCCTCATCATCCTGAATCAGACCCAGTTTTTATGGATGTCACCCCATCCTCGTCAGCGACAACCACTGACTCGATAACGTGACCTCCCCTCAGCTTTTATGTGTCTACTCTGGACACATGATAATCCAGTGGAACTGCATTGGATATTACCATCACCTACCGGAAATTCATCAACCCATTTCCTCTTATTCTGTAGTCTGTCATGCTCTTCAGGAAACGCATTTCCCTCATGACCACTCTCCAAGTTTTCATGGTTATCGTGCTGGCTCCGGGATAGCGTCTGGAGGGGTCTGCACTTTGGTTCACACCAGTGTATTAGTGACTGGATCCCTCTTCACACCAGTCTGGAAACAATAGCAATAAGAGTGCAGATGACCCTAGCAATCTCCATTTGCAATGTCTATCTCCCTCCTGGTAGATCACTTCACTTCTTTATGGTGACCTGTCTGCCTTAATACAGCATCTCTCACAACCTTTCCTCCTACTTGGAGACTTCAGTGCACACTATTGCTTGTGGGGGGAGTGCCACTTCAATGGGTAGGGGTCTTCTAATTGACCAACTTATTACAGACTTTGATTTGTGTCTCCTCAATGATGTTTCTCCTAACTGCTTCAATGCTGCTCACAGCACCTTTTGTGTTATTTATCTGACGATCTCCTCCTCTGCTCCCGTGGCTTCCCTACATTGGTCACCCCACGATCATCTTGATGACTGTGATTCTATTGTTCCCTGCCACCAGCAGACAGACAGGCCATGTATTGGACATTCCACAGAGCCAATTGGCCTTCAAATATGTCTGCTGTGCACTTTGACACCTCTCTCTCAGATTGCATTGATGTGGTTGTGCAAGACATCTCTGCTGCTATTCTTCATGCCGCTGGCACTACTGTCCCCCTGTCCACAAGTCTCCATCATTGTTAACCGATACTATGGTGGACCAAGGACATAGCAGTCGCGCTGTCTAGGACCGCCGATGTGCATTGCAGCGATTTAAATGACCCCCTTCAGAGACCAACTTTTTCGCTTTTAAGCATCTCCATTCTAAGGCTTGCTACCTTATTAAGCAGAGTTAAAAAGAATGCTGGGAGCACTATGTTTCCTCCCTGGAGACGTATGCCTCTTCATTGCAGGTCTGATCCAAGCTCCATAGCCTACTGGGCTGCCAGTGACATCCAACTGTCAAGGGTTTTATCCTTCAAGGTGCTCTGTGTACTGACCCAGAAACGCTGAGTTGAACAGCCCCCCCCCCCCCCTCTGTTTCAACCCCCAACAAGTGTGACCCATATAATGAACACATCAGTGAATGGGAATTCTTACAGGCTCTTACCTCTTCACATGGCAGGTCCGGATTCCATCCACAACCAAATGATCCAACACTTGGACATTACCCAGAGCCAACATTTGCCATTTGCTCATGGTCTTCAACCGCATTTGGCTCATGGGTGCCATCCCCTCGCAATGGCGTGACAGTATAATTATCCTCGTCCTTGAGCCCAGAAAGAATCCAATGTCTCTCAACAGCTACTGCCCGATCAGCCTGATGAATGTACTTTCTAAACTGCTTCAGAGGATGGTTAGCTTCCAGTTATGTTGGTTACTTGAATCTCGGGGCCTTTTGTCCCCATATCAGTGTGGCTTCTGGGAAGGATGATCTCCAACAGACCATTTACTCAGATTGGAAACAGCAATCCAACAGGCTTTTACTAAACACCAACACATGGTGATGGTCTTCTTTGACCTACATAAGGCATACGACACAGCCTGGCACCATCACATTCTCCTCACTCTCTATGACTGAGGCTTTCGTGGAGCCATTCTGATTTTGATCTGAGGGTTTTTATCCCACTGGCTCTTCCGGGTTGAATTCGCAGTTCACTCAGCACCCTTCAGATTCAGGAGAATAGCATCGCACAGGATTGTGTGTTCAGTGTAAGGTGACTCTGTGGCCTTGAAATCTGGACTGCAATGTAGCGATGCTCCTTTCCTGTTTTTAGGAACAGCTTGTGTGCTCCTTGGTAGATACTTGTTGTCATCTTGCACTGCTACAGGAAGTGTATCCAGAAATGGCTTTTCATGATTGACATGAATAATAGAAGAACAGAAAGACAGTTGGAGCTGAGGAGTGGCTTGCAAGATTGATTATGCTCCCTTCCAAAACTTTTTGACATGTCTCTTCTAGGATACTGTATTACTCAGGCAGACAGTCTCCTATCCAACACTGAGCCATGACTGCTTGGCAATCTTATTGTTTCCTTTGTGAAGAAAAGCCTGATGATTCCACTGTTTCACTCCCTTCCATACATCCTTTAGTTTGTGTATTATTCCCTTACTTCTTCATTGCTGGTTAAAGTGTTTGACTGGGCAAAGTCCAGGGATGAACCTGTCCTCCTCATATATACAATTTCATATGGACTTAGGCCATCTGATGCTTGCATTTTTGCAGTGTACACACTTACAACATATGGCAGAGAAATGTCCCAGTTATTATACATGCTGGCTGTGTAGTGGCTAACCATCTTAATGATTGTTCTGTGGACTCGTTTCATGCGGCCATTATCTTCAGGGTGTGCTGCTAAATTACATGCATCAACCTACAAGTCTCTTTAAGCAATTCCTTCATAAAATTTGTTCCTTTATTTCTGATTATGCTTAATGGTGATCCAAATTATAGAATACTCATTTACAAAAAACTGTGATCAGTTATTGGTATTATTAAGAAGATATCTGGTGAAACGGTCTAACATGATCAAAATGTATTTATTGTCTTCGTTAGTCTAGAAATGGACCAACAACATCCAATTCTACCCTTTCTAATGATTCACTAACATCATTCTGGCAGTTCTTGTAATGGTGCCTTAGTCCCTCCGAAATTATTCCGTCTGTTATAAGAAACACATCGTGAAACCAACTTAGAAAGTCAGCATTACGACTTGGCTGCCAATACACCTCAGCTATTTTAATGAGTTGAGTTGTGTGTGCAAGAGTTGCGTTTGCGCACGCATGCATGTGTGCGTGTGGGTGCATGCGGTTGCGCGCGTCCCCGCATGTGCATGCACTTATGGATGTCTAGTGTTGACGAAGGCCTTAATGACCGAAAGCTTTAATTCTGAGGATCTTTTTGTTCTGCCTATCTGCGACTCAGAATTTCTGCTATATGCGCTATATATTGTTACTATCTTAATATTTGTTGTTTTTTTTGCCACAGTGTCCAGATAATAGAGAATTTTGTTGTTCCATCATGATTTGTTCTCTCATGCCTTCTGGAATAACCAAGCTCTTTCATTTACTAGATAGTCCACAAAATGGTGACCATTCTTCCATATTTTGTGTTGTGCCTTCTCCTTGTGGGCTGATTCTTAACTCTCCCTCATCACTAATTGTAATGCAAACACAAACCTTTTGGCACATTGCATCAGCATTCACATGTTGCTTAACAGGTCAGTGGATAACCTTAAGCTGGAACTTGCTTACTCTTAACGCCCTTCTTGTTAATTAGGAACTTGATTCGTTGAAACTTGACAATCTTTTCAGTGTGGCATGATCAATTCTCTTTCTGTCAAGAAACGTATGTTGTTTCGGGTACCAAAATTCAGACCACAAGGCTCCTTTTTCATGATGGTATAATTACGTTCCACTTTGTTTAATTGGCTGGAATAAAATTGTAATGGGTGTTTATTGCCATCAGTTTCTTGAAATAATATAGCACCAACAGTAAATTTTTAAGCATCTGTTTAAAGAGTGAAGGGCTTGTTGAAATCTGGCTATGGTAACATTGGAGCTGTGCTTAGAGCTTGTTTAAGTTCTTTCATTGCCTTTTTCTATTCTACTGACCAGTTAAATGCGGCTCCTTTTTCTGAGTAGCTGTGTCATTAGACATGCTACATTTCCATTATTGGTTATGAAACGTCTGTAGAAATTTGCTAATCCCAGGAATGTTACAGTTCCTTTAAATTCTGTGGTTCAGAAAAATTCTTGACAGCTTCAGTTAGTTTTAAATCAGGGCTTGACTTTCTGCAAAATGATATTTATCTGTTGCTAAAGACAGATTTTGCACTTCTTAGCTGCTCAGAATTTTTTTGAAGTGTCTCCATATGCTGCTTCATGTCTTCACTGAAAATTATTACATCTTTGAAGTATACAATAGCTTGTGTTGGTGTGAGCCCTCATAAAATGGAAGCCATCAGGTCCAGAGGGGTAGCTGGGGCATTGCAAAATCCAAATGGCATACAGAGGTATTATATATTCCGGTACCAGTAACAAATGAAGTTCTTGCTTGATCACCTGTATGCATTGTCAGTTGTTTATATCCATATGTTGAATCAGAAACCGAAAAAAATCGACATCTGCGCAAATAACCTCGCGTTTCCACTTAGTTCGGTAAGAGGAGAATATCTGGTGGGCTATTGCATTCAGAGTTCAGTAATAGATAGAAAAATGGAATTGTGGTGCTCCAGAAACTGGTTTCTTCTCAACAATAACTATTGACGAAGACCACAATGGAGCTTCAGGATCTCTTATAATTCTTGGCTTCCAGGTGTTCTTTAATCATTTCTTCCACCAACTACCATTGGCTGTGCAGTATTTGATAAAATTTCTGAGTGATTTATGCTGCATTTCTGGTATGTGTGCGATGCTGTACCAAATGATTGATAGATAAATTTGAAAGTTCTCAAAAAAGATCCACATACTCCAACAAAACAAGTGTAAAACTCTTTTATTCATAAACTGTCAAATGTTCTGTCTTCCACCAAATTTTGTTCTTTACTTTACTGTTAACTTTGATTCCCTGTTGCAGTTTTTGAGTACTACCACAAAAAATCCATCTTTATGACTGTGATGTCAAATACCTCATTTGGAATCACTGTGACGTCACTTTTACTTATGTTTGACACTTTAGCAAACTTTGTTCCTCATGAGAATACAATCTCTTCGTTGCTCATGTTCACTGTTGTTATTGGGGCTCTAGTGTCTTTCCACCTTACCGTAATAGCAATGGGCACAATTCTGATAACATAACAATGCATCTTGTCAAATAACTTGCATTTCTCCAATCGCTCAGTCAATAACAGAGCTGCTCCTTCGCTCTGGGGTGACTTAAATTTGATGTAGATTGTTTTTCCAGCTCCACATGGGAATTTCCTGAGGCTGATCAGTTTCTACGTTGACTCGGAGGGTTTGGACTGATGCATCGGTTGAGTGGTCTACTCCCACATCATCAGTGTTGCTCATCCATAGAGTGCGATCTGAAGAGACATTTGCTAGGTTGTAGTTAGTACGGCCTCGTTTGATCTTTTCTGTCTGTGACAATATCTCTGCCCCCTTTTAAGACAAGAAATCATATCAGAGTATACCACTGTATTGTTTCATTATTTCAAACTACTTGCATCCTTGAATTGTATTTTTGCCACTAGATAACATTGTGCAAGTCTCACAATATTTTGTTGAAGTAACTGTTAGACATCAGGGTGTTGAACAGCTGTTTTGATGACATATTTTGTGACTTGCACAGTGTTATTCAGTGGCAAATCTGATAAGTGTATGTGCAACAGATCTGTTGGAAAAGCTTGAAAAGTCACACGTTTCAATTCATTTAAGAGCATGATCAGTGGTCACTTTACCAATTGTGATTTTGTTTACATGCCACTTTCATGAGATCACAAATAGATCTCATGTTTAAACTCATTTTTTAGTACTTGTGCAGCTGTTTGTCATATCTCTCTCTCTCTCTCTCTCTCTCTCTCTCTCTCTCTCACACACACACACACACACACACACACACACACACACACACACACACACACAAAATCCTTTTTTTATCTCTCCCCCCTTTTCCTAACAGACACCTGTGCATGGGAGAACACATGTGAATAATGTAAGGAGACAAAAACACGAGCACTAAGAAGTGAGTGTAAATATGTGAGGTATTTACGATCATGTTGAACTGACATAAACAAAACCGCAATGCTGAATTTTATGCAAGAGGTGTTCGTAGTTTTTTAAAAAAGTTGTAGTCCATGAGAATAAAAAAATACCATAATAATACCCTAGTTTAAGTACATTATTGGAATTTCATTTAATGATTTAGAGGGAAAGAACATATTTGCAACTTGTGCACCACCACATAGAAAGCCTGAGCAATGACGTTCTCCCACATTCTCAACCACATTAAAAAAGTCTCCTGAAAAAAGCTACGTTATCTACATTGAAATTATAGTTTTCTTGTTATCCAGTCCATTGGCATCTTCTAGTGTTATTCTTTGGTCTCTTGCAACAGAATTACATACTTGTTTTATAATCCAAGGTGATTCAAATTTTAATCTGTTCTGAATTTATCACAGTAATATCTACAATACAGAAGTTATTTTGAATAAGTGCTTATTGTTGTCACTTTAATAACTTACCTATGTCCATCTGAAAATGCAATGGTGTACACAGTGATATGTAGTGTAACAGTTACACAGTAAAAAACTGAACAACCTGTGCTTTTTATATACCACACAGTGTAGAACGTTTTATTACCTGATTGAACAGTGAATCATTCTCCCTCAGTTCTGTTAATAGATAGACTTAATGTGCTATGCGTAAGAAAAATTAAAAATGTATAGTGACAGACTATACAAGGAAGTAAAGACCACATTTGAAATAGCAAATATTACAGATTGCATGGACTATAATGTGCAGTATAAATAATAAATCTTGATGGCAGTGCTAGAACCAAAGTGTTAATACAAAACGGTATACCATTTCATGTAATGATCTTCTCACAGCCTTTTTTGTGGTGTCGTTGATTTACTGTTAACATTTTTGTTGTGTAGATTTAAGTGGTGTGGTGGCTGTGCAGGCATCAGACTACAAATTCAGATGTGTATGGTTTGTATGGTTAGATCTCTTCTAGTTCTTATGGTTTGGAGGTCATGCATTTAAGATGGTCTTTTCCTCCAGCAAGATTTAATGTATGTGAAAATGTCAAGCTACAGTGTGCTTTAGATCACGTATTATGTTGTGGGTTAACTAATAACTAACTGGCCATGTGAACCAGATCGCAGGCCAAAAGGTGGTGAGCACATTTTTTAGTTGTGTCATTGGCCAATCATTTGCCGAAAAATGTCTGGTAAACCATCATGTGACTTTGTGTTCTATGTTGCTAGTGTAGTTTTTTTTTTTTATTTATTTAATTTGCAGTATCATTTGAACAGCTGTAAGATATGTCAATATTAATACGGAAACACTACCACTCTTTTGCAGATTCAGCAGAAGCAACAGGACTTGCAGCAGCAGCAGAAGCAGAAGCGACTAGGAGTGGTGGAACAACACAACCACATCTTGCAGAAAGTACTCCAACAGCGCCAAGAACAGCAGCAGCTGTTACAGCAACACCAGAGCCATTTTATACAACAGCAGAAGTCGCACCAAGATCAACAGAAATCAAATCAGCAGACACTTCACCTATTATTGCGCCAGCAAGAAGGAACGGCACACAAATGGTGTGATCAGATGGATCTTCAAAAGCAGCCACCACAAGAAGAACAAACACAGCACCAGCAGTCATGCCTCAGAGTAGAGTTGCAAAAGACACATGAGCACCAACAACAGCAAGAGCATCATAATTTGCAACCACAGTGTCAACAACAGCTATCTCAGAAGCAGGAGTTGGAGCAAGAAATGCAGAAGGATGTACAGAAAAAGGAATTCGTGCAACACGAGCAGCTGCAGCAACCACAGGAAGGCTTACCCCAAAACTCACAACCATCATATCATGTTCACCAGCAACAGCAAACTCAGGAAAGTCACATTGTGCACAACCAGGTTTTATCAGTGCAACAGCAGCATCAGCCCCGTCATCATGTGTCAACTATCAGACAGCCTGGTCCAGGCCCTGGTACAAGAACACTCAGCAGTATACAAAGGTATATTCCAGTGTGTGTGTGTGTGTGTGTGTGTGTGTGTGTGTGTGTGTGTGTGTGTGTGTGTGTGTGTGTGTGTGTTTTGTTTGTTTTTATTTTTTAAGAAAAACACAGTTTGTGATGTCCATGTACTTTGTGAGGATTTGTATTTAACTTCGTGACAACAGCTAGTTCAGTGAGGTGATACTTCTTTCAGACTGTGATTCACTACTGTTTGCAGTATTTTTCCTAGAGAAATAATTAAAATTTAGAAGTCGGAAGTAACTTCTGGCACTAAGACAGGTCCTTGCCATATTCTTTTAGTGCCTATTGTACAGTTGTGCTATTTTGGTTGATCGAGTTCTTTCTTGTTAGAAGATGTTAATATAAATTTGTAGTCACCTATAGTGGACTGATTTGTGAAGCATAGAGACATGTAACAGGAAATAGTATTCACACTAGTTGTTAAGCTCTTGCAGTTTTATTAGTAAAACTACACACATTCATGTACACCAACACCCAAAACTACAGCCCCACTGCCTTAGCGAGAGTGACTATAGATTATTTGTTATTGAAAGCAGTTGCCTGAGGCGATGGAGGTGGGGAGGGGGTAGGTAAAGAAGTGCAAGACAAGAGGGGTGGTGAGGTAGAATGAGACAAGACTTTTGACAGATTATTCAATGGCTGCATAACAAGTCAAAAGGGGTGAGATGTGTAAAGTTAAGGTGAAGCAGTAGGTAAAGTCATTTGTGTGTGGTGTGCAGCATTTTTGACAGCTGGATAATCAAGTTTGCAGTTCACTAAAGTTTTGCAGTGGCCACTTGTGTGAGTAGGTAATTGGTTTCTTGTAACACCCACACAGAGTGCTGTGCAGTGATTACAGATAGCTGATGTATAATACGGCTGCTTTTACATATGGTGATGCCTTTTATTGTGTAAGAAATACTTGTGACTGGACTGTGGTAGGAGATGATGGATAGGCGTTTTAATAACTGTCTAGTGCAGAGTTCTGCTTTTCCTGGTACAGATAAAGTCTGTGATTGCTGTGTTTGGGTGCAGGATGAGTTGGTGATCCTTTGTTCACTGCTCCAGTCAATACTGGCTGTGGTCAAGCAGCTTGGGACTGTTTCCAGCAGGCATAAGTGTGGAAGCCTGGCTGTGGGGATGCAAGGGGCATCACGCACATCCCATGTGTCACCTGCTAGGTCCACTACTGTGGCCACCCTGGATGCTGCTCACATTGAGGGTGATCACCCACCTGTGGTCTAGTGAGAGGTTCCAGGGTATGATGGGCAGCAAAAGATGTTCCAGGTTCCAGTAAAGGTCTTCCCAGTCCCTCTGATGAAGAGGTTTCAGGCACTATCTGTGGCTGATGAGGCCCTGAACCAGGTGCCGCCATTTGTCCTGTTTCAGAGAAAGATTCTCAGCCTGCAAAGTCTGGGCATTCACAGAGGGGTGGTTAATGGTAGTTGGGAGCTCGAGTGTTAGGCACGTAATGGAGCCCCTTCGGAACATGGCTGTCAAGAAGGGGAAGAAATCTGGTGGACACACTGTGTGCATACCGAGGGGAGACATCCCAGATATGTAACAAGTCCTTTTGGATTACGTGAAGAACACAGAGTGCAGCCAACTTCAGTTAGTGGCTTATGTCAGTACTAATGATGTGTGTTGCTTTGTATTAGAAGAGATCCTTTCTGGTTCCTGGCAGCCAGTCTTGCTTGAGAGATGAAGGCAGGGCTCACAATGTTTAGTATTGCCAATAGGATGGCTTGTGGACCTCTGTTACAGAGCTGAGTGGAGAGCCTCAATGAGTGGCTCAGATAGTTCAACTGTGTAGGCTGCAGACTCCTTGACTTGTGCCATAGGGTGGTGGGGTATTATGTTCTTCTCCGTATGTCAGGGGTCCAGTACATGCAGGACATGGGTACACCATTAGTGGGGGCTGTGTGGAGAGGACTGGGTGGGTTTTAGGGGCGGAGGGTCTTGGGAAAGAATAAAAAGGGCATCAGTTTCAAAGAGTGCAGGGCAAACAAAGAACGAGGGTAGACCTAAGAATCATAGGTATTATAGTATTAAATTATTGTAGCTGTGTTGGGAAAGAGACAGAGCTCAAAAGCACTTATAGAAATCCCTGATGCTCAAATCCTTATAGATACTCAAAACTGGCTAAAGCTGGATATAAGTTCAGCCAAAATGTTTACAAAGAACAGAACGGTGTTCAGAAAGGGTAGACTAATTGCAGTTGGTGGTGGCGTGTTTGTTGATGTTAGAAGTAGTCTATCTTGAATTGAAATTGAAGTTCGGTAGTTCCTGCAAGTTAATATGGGTAGAGATTATACTTGACAACCAGAATAAATTATTAATTGTTTCATTTTACTGACCCCGTAATCAGATGATACAGTTGCTGAAAAGTTCAAACAAAACTTGAATATTGTCTCAAATAGGTACCCCACTCGTACAGTTTCGGATTGTTGGTGACTTCAATCTATCCTTGATATTTTGGTGAAAATACATGTTCAAAACTGAGGGTGGCATAAAACAGTGTCTGAAATTGTAGGAAATGCTTTGTATGAAAATTATATGAGCAGTTAGTTAAGGAGTGAACTTAAAGTGTAATTAAGAAGTCAACTTAAAATGTAAGTGGTTGCAAAAACGTACATGAACTCGTAGCAATGAATATCCTAAACAAATAGGATCATCATGATGGATACACAACTTGGTGACCACAAGCTCATTGCACCGAGTCTGAATACCGTAATACACAATTAAATATATATAATTATTTAATTGGATAGATAAAAAATCTGCTCACCAAGCGGCAGCAGAACACACACATAAAAGACTGTTGTGATTGGTAAGCTTTCGGAGCCAGTGGGTTCCTTCTTCAGGCTGAAAGGTTGAAGGGGAAGGAAGAAGGGTGAAGAAAAAGGACTGGAGAGGTCTAGGAAAAGAGGTAGATTTCACACACTTACACACACACACACACACACACACACACACACACACACACACACACACACACACACAAGCAAGCAGATAAAATTCGCTTGCCATCTTCCTAATAGACAGCTTCCATTCCTTCTGAATTAACTATGTCACTATGTAGGTATAAATCAGATGTGAAGTAAATTCAAAGAAATTGTATTGGTAGAAGTTGAGAAATTTATACGAAATAAATTAATAAGTGACAAAGCTGATACCCCATTGTACACAAAACAAGTCAGAACACTGTTGCAGAAGCAATGAAAAAGCATGCTAAATTTAAAAGAATACAAAATCCCCAAGATTGGCTAATTTTTATGGAAGCTCAAAATTTTAAAGGAGTTGAGTGTGGGATGCATTTAATAATTTCCACAACAGAACAGTCTTGAAATCTGGTAAAAAATACAAACAGATTCTGATCATATGTAAAATACACCAGCTGCAAGGTAAATTAATATCCCCCTGTGGGTCCAGGGATTAGAATAGGCCAGAGGTATTCCTGCCTGTCGTAAGAGGAGTCTCTCACTTTTTGGCCTTTATGTGATTGTCCCCTGTCATGTTTGACCTCCATTTTTGAAAATTTCACGAAGAGCGAGCCAATTGGGGAAGGGCGCCTTACATGGTGCATTGTGTCCATCGTGCATTGAGATCTTTAGCCCATTTTCTCGTTGTGGTGCTGCAGTCCAGCTCATTCTCCATCTCTTGGATGTGGACACTTTCTTGGGTGCATTTTCCACCATGCACTACGCAGTGTCACTTTTTGTGCTGATGATGACCATGGACTTCTTTGCACCTCATATCCAGCATCATAGCCAGTCTGTTGTGGTGGGGCTGCCATGTACCCTGTTAGTTGTAGCCCCCTGACAATACAGGAATCTCTCTGCTGATGCCTGGACGTATGCCAAGGAGTAGATGTCTGTCACCCTGGGGCATTGGGACTCTCGGCAAAGGCCAACCTGCCAGGTGACTTTCGCTGTGGCTGTGTGGCACCAGTGGGGAGGGCCCCTGGTCGGAGTGGGTGGCATCAGGGCGGATGACGTGCAATGAAGTGTACCACGTCGTCACTTGCTGGTGATCAAACACCAGCAGTTTCCCCCCCAGGGGGTCCACAACTCTTTTGTGGATACGTGCGTAGCGAGCATGGGACCCCGAGCTAATGTGGCCCTCCTTCCTTTCTGGGCTGCATAACTTCCTTTTCCGCATCCTTCCCTATCCCCCGTCTTCGCCCCCCCTCCCCCTCCTCACCTCTGGCTCTTTTCTTCCCTTTCTCCCCCTCTGGGAGTATGGTTTGTACCTATGTCCGGAGACAGATGCTCGTAAATGTAACGCATTCTTTGCCTTCTCTGCTTGTATGTCTTCATCCTTCCTTTGTCCTTCTCTTTTCCTTACCTCTTCTCTTTACCCTTTTCTCCGCTGTGGCGTTTGAGACCTCTCTTCTTTCCTTTCCCTTTCTTTGTTTTCCCCTTTCTCTTTCTTCCTCCCTGTGTGTGTCTGAAGGTCGACCCACGCATTTTTGTGCGTAGCCGGTGACTGGGTAACGCGTAATTCCCCGCCCCGGGTAGACAGGTAAGACACGTACGTACCCCCTGGTAACGGCCAGGCCCAGGGAGGAGTGATTACCCGAGCTGATACCTTCCGAAAGTGCCGATTGGTCCCTCTGTCCGTTTGTGAGGACGTGTGACCTGAGGTGTGAACAATCACCTAAGGCGGGAGTGCCCTCAGAGAGGGCCCCCACAAGGGAGGAGCGCGCCATCGGAGCCGCCGGTAATCATGGGGGATTCTTCCGCAATGGTTTCCTCACTTTCCACTACGTCTGCTCACAAGCGTAAGTTCACTGAGTCTCAGCCACAGACAGTTCTTCCATCGTTGCCACAGTTCCTTGTTGTTTCTCGGTCTGATGAAGGTCACGACTTCTCCACGGTCAACCCTTTTATTATTCAGAAAGGTGTCGACGCAATTTCAGGTCCTGTAAAGTCTTGTACCAGATTATGGAATGGCACCTTGTTGTTAGAAACAGGCAGTGCCCTCCATGCACAAAAATTGCTGCGTGCTTCACTTCTCCACACCTTCTCTGTCCGGGTGGAACCGCACCGTACTTTAAATTCCTCGCGTGGAGTCGTTTATACACGCTCCCTCGATGGATTGTCTGACGACGACATTCAGCGCTACCTGTCTGACCAGGGCGTAACGGCTGTTCATAGAGTTATGAAAAGGGTTGACACAAACATCATTCCAACCCGCACTGTCTTCTTGACATTTGTCAAAGTTCAACTCCCATGCAAAATCAAAGCAGGCTATGAGATAATTTCCGTTCGCCCTTACGTCCCAAACCCTACGCGTTGCTATCGGTGTCAGCGGTTCAATCACACCAGCCAGTCCTGTTCCAATCCGGCCAAATGTGTTACGTGTGGCAAGGATGCCCATGAGGGTGCTTGTCCACCTCCATCCCCTCGCTGCATCAACTGTATGGGTGACCACACTGCTTCCTCTCGAGATTGCCCCATTTTTAAAGACGAAAAGCTCATCCAGGAAATCAGAGTGAAGGAAAAGGTGTCGACCTTTGCTGCTCGAAAATTATTCGCCAGTCGACAGCCCACCGTGCCTCAGACAGGAAAATACAGCACTCTCCTTGCTTCTCCTCGGCCAACAAAGGAGGCGGCCACGCAGACTTGCGACCTCATCTTTACTGCCACGGTCGTGAGATCGGCCAGTGCAAAGATCGCCCGTTCAACCTCACCACTTTTGCCTGCCCACTCTACGGCTCACCCTTCATCGGGTTCTGCTAAATCTCGAGCCCAAAAGTCAGACGCCAAGACTTCGAAAAAAGAGCATACTCGTGAAGATTTTTTACGTACTCCAACTTCACAACCATCGGTTCCTCCTTCATCTAAACATCATATTTCCAAGAAGGCTACTAAGAAACCCAGTTCATCTCCTTCTCCGCCAAGGCGTGTCTCATCTACAGCACCACCTGGCGGTAATCGCCCTCGGCTGTCTTCTGCGTCGCCGAGGCGCACCGCTGGCGTCCGATCAACCGGCTGATCGCTGGTGGCAGGAGCTGCTCCTGAACAACCTATGGATCAGGATCTTCTGCCTTCGGCTGAATGCCATTCCATGCTGTCGGTCGCAAGCTCTGAGCAGTCGCTAAGTTGACGGCAACCTTGGTCACATTCCTCCATTTTCTGTCCACCCTATGTCCATTATCCACTGGAATATCCGCGGCCTTCGAGCCAATCGGGATGAATTGTCGATGCTCTTACGATCCTACTCGCCGGTCATCTGTCTTCAGGAAACAAAGCTGTGTCCCCATGACCGCTTTGTTCTCCCCCATTTTCAGTCCATCCGATTTGATCTCCCCTCTGTTGAAGGCACTCCAGCACATGGAGGACTCATGATTCTTCTCCATGATACTCTCCATTATCACCCAATCCCCTTAAACACTTCCTTCCAAGCTGTCGCTGTCCGTCTTTCCCTTTCTGGATATACCTTTTCTCTTTGTACTGTATATATTCCATCGTCCACACCAATGGCACGAGCTGATCTCCTTCAGCTTCTTGGACAGCTTCCACCCCCCTATTTGCTGGTTGGGGACTTCAATGCCCACCACCCGCTTTGGGGATCTCCACATCCTAGTCCAAGTGGCTCACTATTGCTAGACGTCTTCCACCAAGCGGATCTAGTTTGCCTCCACGACCAATTTGTCTCATTTGGACCTTTCGGTCGGTACTGTTCCGCTAGCTCGGCGCTTCGAATGGTTCGCATTTGATGACACACACTCGAGTGATCACTTTCCATGTGTCCTTAGACTGCAGCCTCAACTGCCCTATATGCGCCCGTGACGCTGGAAGTTTGCCCAAGCCGAATGGACACTTTTTTCGTCTCTAGCGACATTCAGTGACCGTCACTTTCCCAGCGTCAACAATGAGGTCACACATATTACTGACGTTATTCTTACAGCTGCGGAACGTTCAATACCACGCACCTCCGAATTGCCCCGGCGCCCGGCAGTTCCTTGGTGGAACGAGGCATGCCGTGACGCAATACGTGAGCGGCGACGTGCTCTTCGCATTTTCTGCCACCATCCTACTTTGGCTAACTGTATCCGCTTTAAGCAGTTCCGTGCGCGATGCTGTCGCGTCATCCGCGATAGCAAGAAGGCAAGCTGGAAATTCTTTATTAGCTCATTTAACACCTTCACTCCCTCCTCGGAAGTTTGGAGTCGGATTCGACGGTTATCAGGCGCGCCTAGTTTCTCCCCGGTCTCTGGGCTCACTGTCGCGCGTGATACATTAGTGGACCCAGTCACAATTTCTAACTCGTTGGGTCAGCACTTTGCTGAGATTTCGAGCTCTTCAAATTACCCGCCAGCGTTTCTCCCGAATAAACGTGCAGCGGAGGTGCAACCTCTTGCTTTCTTCTCTCCAAATCGCGAAAGCTATAATACTGTTTTCTCCATGCGGGAACTCTGACATGCACTCTATTCTTCTCGCTCCTCCGCCCCAGGACTGGATGGTATCCACATCCAAATGTTGCTGCATTTATCAACCCATAGTCTGCGTTACCTACTTCGCCTTTATAATCGAATTTGGACTGACAGTACTTTTCACAGACGATGGCTGGAAGCTATTGTCGTTCCTGTTCCGAAACCTGGAAAGGACAAACATCTCCCCTCTAGCTATTGCCCAATTTCTCTCACGAGTAGTGTATGTAAGGTTTTGGAGCGTATGGTGAATTGCCGTTTAGCTTGGTGGCTGGAGTCCCGCAGTCTTTTAACACCTGCCCAATGCGGTTTCCGAAAGCATCATTCTGCAGTTGACCATCTTGTTTCTCTCTCCACTTATATCATGAACAATTTTCTCCAGAAACGCCAAACAGTAGCAATATTTTTTGATCTGGAGAGAGCATACAATACTTGTTGGAGCACAGGCATCCTCCGCACACTGTTCTCTTGGGGCTTTCGAGGTCGGCTGCCCCTTTTTCTTCGCGAATTTATGGCAGAGCGCTCATTTAGAGTGCGGGTGAACACTACTCTCTCCTGTAATTCCTCCCAAGAAAACGGGGTACCCCAGGGCTCCATGCTGAGTGTTGTACTGTTTGCTATTGCCATAAATCCAATTATGGATTGTCTCCTTCCTGATGTCTCGGGCTCACTCTTTGTGGACGATTTTGCGATCTACTACAGAACTCAACGGACCAGCCTTCTTGAACGACGTCTTCAGGGATGTCTCGATCGCCTCTACTCTTGGAGCACCGAAACCGGCTTCCGTTTTTCTCCCAGTAAGACCGTTTGTTTTAATTTTTGGCGACGTAAGGAGTTTCTTCCACCCTCCTTACATCTAGGACCTGTCAAACTTCCGTTTTCGGACATCGCTAAATTCTTGGGTCTTATGTTTGACAGAAAACTGTGCTGGTCCTACCACGTTTCCTATCTTTCGGCTCGCTGTCTGTGATCCCTCAACACCCTCCGTGTCCTGAATGGTACCTCCCGGGGAACGGACCGAGTGGTCCTTCTCCGCCTCTATTGCGCCTTAGTGCGCTCGAAATTGGACTATGGAAGCATAGTTTACTCCTCTGCTCGGCCGTCTATTCTTCGTTGTCTCGACTCTATCCACCACCGTGGATTACGTTTAGTGTCTGGAGCTTTTTACACCAGCCCTGTGGAAAGCCTTTATGCTGAGACTGCTGAACCTCCGCTGTCCAATCGGCAAGCAGTCCTCCTGAGTCGTTATGCTAGACATCTGTCTTCCATGCCTGCTAATCCAACCCACGACATTTCTTTCGACGCCTCCTTTGATGTAGGGTATGCAGGCCGCCCCTCCTCCCTACTACCACCGGGAGTCCGCTTCCGTCTACTGCTCCATTCTCTTTTCTTCCGCTTTCCTAAAACCTTCTTGACAACTTGGGGTACAGCACCGCCTTGGCTCCGTCCCCGGATCTGCCTGCTCTGTGACCTTTGTCAGTTTCCCAAGGATGGTACCCCTTCACTTGTCTATCGTCGGGCATTTCCTGCCCTATGTGCACAAATGAAGGAAGCCACATTTATTTACACTGATGGCTCGAAAACATCGTTAGGTGTAGGGAGTGCCTATATTGTTGGCGTCACCCTGAATCAATTTTGGCTTCCCGACCAGTGTTCGGTTTATACTGCGGAGCTTTATGCTGTTCTCCAGGCTGTCCACTACATCCGCCGCCATCAGCGGATACAGTATGTTATCTGCTCAGATTCTCTCAGCTCTCTCCTCAGTCTCCAAGCTCTTTACCCTGTGCACCCTCTGGTCCACCAGATTCAGGACTGTCTGTGCTTGCCCCACCTGGGGGGCGTCTCGGTGGCATTCCTCTGGCTCCCGGGACACGTTGGTATCTGTGGAAATGAGGCGGCTGATATTGCGGCCAAGGCTGCAGTCTCTCTCCATCGGCCAGCTATTCAATCGATTCCCTTCGCCGATCTACAGAGCGTTTTATGTCGTCATGTTGTTCTTTTATGGCACGCACATTAGTCGACACTTCCCCATAATAAATTGCGGGATGTGAAAGCTCTTCCTTGTTCTTGGACCTCTTCCTCCTGAACGCGTCGTCGGCAGGAGGAAATTTTAACTAGACTCCGGATAGGGCACTGTCTTTTTAGCCATCGACATCTTTTAAGCGGCGATCCTCCCCCACTCTGTCCCCACTGCTCTAAGCTGTGGACGGTAAGACACCTTTTAATTGAGTGCCCTTATTTTACTCCATTACGCGCCCCCGTCTACAGCTGTCGCCTGATATATCATCAATTTTAGCAGATGACACGCGCTCGGCCGATCGCGTTCTCGAGTTTTAGTGCCAGTGAAATGACGTCAGTCATTTGAAGCTTTTTTTGGGGACAACCAACCCCTTTCTGTAGTGGATTTTTAAGCCTTCCTTCTGCTTTTAGTTTCTCCAATTTTTTGAGTTTCGTTCCCATTACTGCTGGTTTCCATTTTCGGTTTTTACTGTTTCCTTAGTCACGGACCGGGTGCTAATGACCATAGCAGTTTTGCGCCCTAAAACCAAACCAAAACAAAACAAAACCAACAGTTTCTAAGTGTTCCAAGTCTCAGTACAATCCAAGAAAGTATGTCCCCTAAATCATTTTCCTCCCTGGCCACACCATGGGAGGAACACCAGGCTAAGGATGGCTGTGAACCTTATTCATCTCGGTTCGTCATATGTATGAGTGATGGGGACTCCTTTGTTTCGATGAAGCCACAGTTTTTTGTAGAGCATTTAGAAGACAAGTTTGGGGAGGTGGAGGGCTTGTCCAAAATGCAATCTGGGTCAGTCTTGATAAAAAAACAGCATCCTCTGCCCAGTCACGGGCATTAATCGCTTGTAACAAGTTGGGAGATGTTTCTGTCACCATCACACCACATAAGAGCTTAAATATGGTCCAGGGTATTATATTCCAGAGGGACCTTCTTTGGCAGTCTGATGATGATCTGCACACCAATTTAGAGCAGTTCGGAGTTCATTTCGTGCGACGCATCCATCAGGGTCCGAGAGATAATCGGGTTGCCACCAGTGCCTTCATCTTGGCCTTCGAGGGTGACATCTTACTCGAGAAGGCCAAGGTGATGGTCTACCACTGTGATGTCAAGCCATATACCCCTCCCCCCATGCGGTGCTTTAAGTGCTGGTAGTTTGTCCATGTCTTCCTGTTGTGCTTCCAATGTCACATGCTGAATTTGTGGACGTCCATCACATCCCAATACTCCATACGCCCTGCCTCCCATCTTTGTCAACTGCGAAGAGCATCATTCAGCTTGTTCGCCAGACTGCAGGATTTTACAGAAAGAGAGGAAAATCATGGAAGACCCTGGACCGGCTGACTTACTCTGAGGCTAAGAGAAAATATGAGTGCCTATATCCTGTGGCTATGACCTCCTCATATGCCACCACTACAAGAACAGTTTTAGCCCCATCAGTTCCACAAATTCCAGTCGGCTCTCAGAGCCAGAAGGCTACACCTGCCCCTTGATGGTGGGGGCACACTTCCTCCCCTGTTGCTCCCGCACCACCTGCCTCAGGAGCACCGCCCCCCCCCAACTATCAGGGACAGCAGTCCCCACTTCTCAGCCAGAGAAGCGTAAGTATTCTTCGGCTTCTCTCGACAGGAAGGGGTCCATTGGGTCACTCCCTTCCCAGGTTTCTGCTAGTGGGAAAGATAATGCCTGCCAGTGGCTGAAGTGCCCAAAAGCTGGTCGTAGGGCTTCACGATCATCTTCAGTCCCAGAGACTGAATCAGTGAAGCCAGAGCAACTCAAGGAGCAGTGAGAAAAGTCCAAAAAGAAGACTCTTAAGACCAAGGAAATTGCGGTGGCACCCACACGACCGCTATCTACGAGCTCTGCGTCTGGGGGTAGGGTGGAGATTCTGGTGTCCACTGAGGACCTAGATCTCACTGGACCCTCAGAAACAATGGATATAGATTGCTCAGGCAATAAGTCGATGGCAGCAGGTGACTCTGAAGCGTAAACTGCCTCATTGAATGTTTCATACCTCCCAGTCTCATGATGTCATCCTTCAGTGTAATTACGGCGGTTTTTTCCACTGCCTGGTTGAGCTATGGCAACTGTTAAGCTTTACACCTGCTTTCTGCATTGCCCTCCAGGAAACCTGGTTCCCAGCAATGCAGACCCCTGCCCTCCGTGGCTATAAGGGATATTACAGCAACCGTAGTGACTATAATCGAGTGTCGGGTGAAGTTTGCGTTTTCGTCCTAAACTCAGTCTATAGTGAAACTAATTTCAGTCTTTAATGAAACTGTGCCCCTTCAGATGCCTCTCGAAGTTGTGGCTGTCAGGATAAGGATGATGCAGGAAATAACTGTCTGCATTGTATATCTTCCTCCAGATGATGCAGTACCCCTGAATGTATTAGCTGCACTGACTGATCAACTCCCCAAGTCGTTTCCTACTTTTGGGAGATTTTAATGCCCATAACCCCTTGTGGGTGGCACCGTGCGTACTAGCCGAGGCAGAGATGTCGAAACTTCACTGTCTCAGTTCGACCTCTGCCTCTTAAATACTAGGGCTGGCACACATTTAATTGTGGCTTGTGGTAGTTACTCAACCATTGATTTATCCATTTACAGCCCAGGACTTCTCTCATCTATCCACTGGAGAGCACATGACGACCTGTGTGGCAGTGACCCCTTCCCCATCTTCCTGTCACTGCCCCGGCATCAGGTCCACAGATGCCTGCCCAGATGGGCTTTAAACAAGGCAGACTGGGAACTTTCACCTCTGTGATCACCATTGACTCTCCTCAGCATCGATGTGATGGTTGAGCAGGTGACAACAACAATCGTTACTGTGGCAGAAAATGTGATCCCTCACACTTTAGGGTTCCGCCTGCGAAAGGTGGTCCCTTGGTGGTCGCCGGAAGTTGCCGAGGCAATTAAGGAGTGTCGGCGAGCTCTACAGCGGCATAAGTGGCACCCTTCCATGGAGCACCTCATAGCCTTCAAGCGGCTCTGTGCCAGCATTCAACAGCTTACCAAAAGACGGAAGCAGGAGTGTTGAGAGAGATGCGTCTCGACCGTTGGGTGCCATACATCACCTTCCCAAGACTGGACGAAGATCAGACATCTTTTTGGGTACCAGACCCCAACAGGTGTGTCCCTGGCATTAACATCAACGGCGTGTTATCTACCGACGCAGACGCCATTGCTGAGTATTATGCTCAAGCCTCTGCGTTCGAGAACTACCCTCCATCCTTTCGCACCCCCAAACGGCGGATGGAAAGGAAAGTCCTCTCATTTGCTACAAGCCACAGTGAACACTATAACACCCCATTTACAGAGTTGGAGCTCCTCAGTGCCCTTGCACATTGCCCTGACACAGTTCCTGCGCCAGATCGGATCCGTGATCAGATGATTAAACATCTCTCATCTGACTACAAGCAACATCTCCTAATCATCTTCAGTCGGATCTGGTGCAATGGCGTCTTTCTATCACAGTGGGAGAGCACCATCATTCCAGTGCTTAAACCCGGTAAAAACCCACTTAATGTGGATAGCTATCGGCCCATCAGCCTCACCAACATTCTATGTATGCTGCTGGAACGTATGGTGTGTCAGGGGTTGGGTTGGGTCGGGCCCTGGAGTCACGTGGCCTACTGGCTCCATATCAGGGCAGCTTCTGCCAGGATTGCTCTACCATTGATAATCTTGTGTCCCTTGAGTCTGTCATCTGATCAGCTTTTTTCAGATGCCAAAACCTGGTTGCCATCCTTTTTGATTTACAAAAAGCATATGACACGACCTGGCGACATCATATCCTTGCCACATTATGTGAGTGGGGTCTCCGAGGCCCTATCTTGATTTTTATCCAAAATTTCCTGTCGCTTCGTACTTTCCATGTCCAAATTGGTGCCTCCCATAGTTCCCCCATATCCAAGAGAATGGGGTCCCGCAGGGCTCTGTATTGGGTGAATGTCTATTTTTAGTGGCCATTAATGGTCTAGCAGTAGATGTAGGGCCGTCCGTCTCATCTTCTCTGTATGCAAACAACTTCTGGATTTCATACTGCTCCACCAGTACTGGTGTTGCTGAGCGGCGCATACAGGGAGCCATCCACAATGCGCAGTCATAGGCTCCAGCCCACTGTTTCCAGATTTCGGCCGAAAAGTCGTTTGTTATGCACTTCTGTGAGCATCGTACCATTCATCCGGAACCGGAACTTTACCTTAATGATGATCCACTCACTGTAGTGGACACACATCAATTCTTAGGACTGGCTTTTGACTCCTGATTGTCTTGGCTTTCTCACCTCCTTCAGCTTAAGCAGAAGTGCTGGCAGCACCTCAATGCCCTCCGCTGCCTGAGCAACACCAACTGGGTTCAGATTGCTCTATGCTGCTGCAGCTTTAACGAGCCATTGTTCAATCCCACCTTAACTATGGGAGTCTGGTTTATAGTTCGGCAGCACCCTCAGTGTTGCGTTCACTCGACCCAGTGCACCACTGTGGTGTTCGCCTAGCGACAGGAGCTTTTAGGACGAGTCCAGTGGGCAGCGTCCTGGTGGAAGCCGGAGTCCCTCCATTGCAGGCGTGCGCAATTGCTCTCCAGTGAAATTGCACATGTTCGTAGTTCTTCTTCACATCTGAATTACTGTCTCATTTTACCGCCCACGGCGGTTCATCTCCCGCATCGGCGGCCCAGGTCAGGACTTACAATTGCAGTTCATGTGCGATGCTTTCTCTCTGAACTGGAGTCCTTGCTTTTACCACTTATACTTGAGGTTCATTCACGAACACCTCCATGGTGTACACCTAGGCCGCAGCTTTGTCTGGACCTTTCACATGGCCCTAAGGACTCAGTTAACCGTGCGACTCGCCGCTGTCACTTCATCTCGATTCTCGACATGTACTGGGGCCATGAGGTGGTTTACACCAATGGCTCGATGGCTGATGGTCACATTGGCTTTGCCTATGTTCATGGAGGACATATTGAACAGCACTCCATGCCAGATGGCTGCAGTGTTTTCACTGCAGAGCTTTTGGCCACATCTCGTGCTCTTGAGCACATCCACTGATGCCCAGGCAAGTCATTTTTCCTTTGTACTGTCTCCTTGAGCAGCCTACAAGCTATCAACCAGTGCTACCCTTGTCATCCTTTGGTAGTGACCATCCAGGAGTCCATCTATGGCCTAGAATGGTCGAGTCGTTCGGTGGTGTTTGTGTGGACTCCAGGTCACGTCGGAATCCCAGGCAACGAACTTGTCGATAGGCTACGCGGAAACCGCTTATTGAGATCGACTGCTCTGAAACTGACCTGCATTCAGTATTACGCTGCAAGGTTTTGTGGCTTTGGGAGACGGAATGGCATAACCTCAGTACGCACAAGCTTGCGTGCCATTAAGGAAACTATGAATGTGTGGAAGACCTCTGTGCGCGCCTCTTGCAGGGACTTTATGGTTCTTTGTCGGCTCCGCATTGGCCATACTAGGCCGACACATGGTTACCTCCTCTGTCATGAGGACCCACCTTGGTGTTGCTGTGGCTCACGAACGACGGTCGTCCATCTTTTGCTGGACTGCTCACTTTTGACCGCTCTGCAGCTGCCTTTTAATTTTCCCAGCACCCTACCTTTGGTGTTCGGTGGCAAAGCCTCAACAGCAGCTTTAGTTTCATGTTTCATTTGTGAGGCTGAGTTTTATCATTTGCTCTAGTTTTATCATTTGCTCTAAGTTTTAGCACATGTCCTTTGTCCCTGTGTGTCCCCCACCCTAGTGCTTTCAGGGTGGAGGTTTTAAAGTGTTTCAGAGTGGCTGGCTTTTCCTTTTTTACTCTCATGGTCAGCCAGCCATAGTAACCTGCTTTCTTGTTTTAACCTCTTCTACCTGTTTCTTGCGTCTTTGTGGTTTTCTTGTCCCCTTTTGTCCATTTAAGTGTTTGCTGCCCTTCAGTCGTTGTTCTGGTTTTTCCTTTCACTCTGTTTTGTGTTGTAAGTCTCATTATCTTATTCTCACCCTTGTGGCATTGTTTCCTTCGGAACAAGGGACTGATGACCTCGTAGTTTGGTCCCTTCCTCCCTCTTTTAAACCAACCAACCAACCAACCAACCATAAATCAATATCTTCACTGTGTGATAGTGATGGTAATATTACTGATGATAGTGGCTCTACAGCGGAGTTACTAAATACATTTTTCTGAAAGTCTTTCACCAAGTGGTGCAAAGTAAACATTCCAGAATTCAAATCAAGAGGAGCTGACAACATGAGTAACTTTGGAAGTAGATACACTTGATGTAGCGAAGCAGTCCAAATCACTTAATAAACAAAAGACTTCTGGTTCAGATTGTATACCAGTTAAATTCCTTTCAGAGTATGCTGATATGATAGTTCCATACTTAGCAGTTTTGTATAACCGTTCACTTGATTGAAGATCCGTACCTGAAAAATTGCACGGGTCACACCATTACACAAGAAAGGAAGTAAGAATAATACTCCATATTACAGACCCAAAGCACTTATGTTGATTTGCAGTAGGATTTTAGAACACATACTGTGTTTGAACATTACAAATTACTTCGAAGAAAAATATTGATTGACGCATAGTCAGCAAGAATTGGAAAATATTGTTCTTGTGTTCTTTATTCTCATGAACAATATATTTCTAAAATTCCAAAAGGCTTTTCATATGGATGATCAAAAGTGATTTGTAATCTGGTTGCATGCCTATGAAGTATCATCTCACTGTGCTACTGGATTTATGATTTCCTGTCAGAAAGGACTCAGTTCGTAGTAGTTGATGAAAGTCATCATGAAAAACACAGATGATACTGTGCATTCTCCGTGGGTGTGTTATAAGCCCTCTGCTTTAACTAATCTATATAAATGATTCAGAAGGCAGTCTGAGCAACTGTCTTAGATTGTTTGCAGTTAGCGCTGTCATTTAAAGTCATCAGAAGATAAAAACAAAGAGAACTGTATGATGCGAAAAGTGGCAGTTGACTCTAAGTTATGAGAAGTATGAGGTTGTCCACATGAGTACTAATCAGAGTACATTCATTTTATGTTCACTCCATTCTTCGGATATTTACACTTATTTACCCATTGGGAACATTTTCTTTACTTAAGACATTTTACGATAGCTGTCTTAAAACTTCCATCATAAAATTCTGCAGTCTCTCTCTCTCTCTCTCTCTCTCTCTCTCTCTCTCTCTCTCTCTCTCTCCCCCCCCCCCCCCCCCCCCTCAAAAATTTCTTTCGCCGACCAAATTGAAACAATTTTGGGCCAGATCTGGCCTATGGGCCACCAGTTGCCCACCCATGACTTGGAAGATTCAGCAGGTTCACTAAAGAGGCTGCCGACACAACACTTATCCATACCATGCTAGAGTATTGCTATGGAATATGGGATCCTTCCCATATAGGACTGACAAAGGACATTGAGAAAGTTCTAAGGAGGACAACTCGTTTTGTATTACTGTGAATTAGGGGAGAGAGTGTCACAGATATGATACACGAGTTGGGGTGGCTGTCATTAAAACAAAGGCTTTTTTATTGCAAGAGCTTTTCATGAAATTTCAGTCACCAATTTTCTCTTCTGAACACAAAAATTTTTTGTTAACATCTACCTATGAAGGGAAAAATGATCATCATAATAAAATAATAGAAAATGGAGCTCTCACAGAAAGATTTAAGTGTTTATTTTTACCATGCGCTGTTCAGCGAAAGTGGAACAGTAGAGAAATAGTGTGAAGAAATAGTGTGTATTGCAGGGTAGTCATGCTGATGTAGACAGGTTTTGCACCTAAGCCAACCACAGGAGAATGACCCTTGGAGTACAGGATTGGCAACAGTCATGGGATAGGGATAGGGATGGATAAAGATATTTTGTAGGTTGGGTGTGTGGCGGAACACTACTTTGGGTGATGGGGGTAGGATTCTGGGTTGGATATCCCTAATCTGAAGGTACGATGAGAAGTTGTCAAAGCCCTGGTGAAGGATGTGGTTGAGCTTTTCATGGTCAGGTTGATACTGGGTGAGCAGGGGAGTGCTTGTTTCTGACTGGTTCATAGATTTATTGGTGTCAGAGCAGGAGATGGCACAGGGGTTCTGTTTATGGATGAGTTGGGTACGGTAATTTCTGTCAGTAAAGTTCCCATTGAGGTTGTGGTATATTTAGACAACTCCTTTCTATTGCAAATACCATAGCATCCACAGGTGGCAAGGCTGTAAGGTGATTACATTCTGAATTGGGATGGGTGACAGTTGTCAAAGTGGGTCTACTGGTGGTTGATGTGCTTGATGTGAAAAGAAATGTTTTTGGAGCCATCTGAGAGGTAGGGATGTGGCTTGTTGAGTTGAGAAGGACCAAGTGGAATGGATTTGGATTAAGTGTTTAGGTTATGGAGGAAAGAGCAGAGGTTATCATTGTCATGAATCCAGATTGTGAAAATGTTATCAGTGAATCTGAAACAGGCAAGGGGTTGTAGGCGTAGACTGGATATGGATGATTCCTCCAGATGGCCCACAAATAAGATAGCCTAAGATGGTGCCCATGGCAGTAACACAAATTCTTTTATAGATTTGTCAGGATGAGGTTGATCAGGAGATTAAAAAGAGGTGGTAAGTTTGGTATCAGGGCAATGCTGAGGAGGTAGTGTACCATGGCCACAAAACCACTGACACGGGGGATGTTGGTGTAAAAGTACGTCACAAGCATGATGATTGACAAGGAGTCTGGTGATAACAAAACAGGAACTGTGGAGAGATGCCAATGGCAGCAAGCAGTGTCTTCCATGCAGGACAGGAGATTCTGGGTATTAGTTTGGAGATGGCCAACAAAGTGAGAAGTTTGTTCTGTGGGAGCATTGTACCCAGCCACAATGGGGTGACGAGTAGACACACCTGTGGGGAACAGGTGAAAGGTAGGAGTGTTAGGGTGAGGGGGGGGGGGGGGGGATGGTGTAGCTGGTGCAAGGAGGAGATGGATTTGGGTGCCAGGTTTTGGGATTGACCTAAGGCCTTGAGGAGCTACTAGAAGTATAGTTGGTATACTGGCATGGGATCACAGTCATAAGGTTTGTATACGGCGGTGTCGAAAGTTGACAGAGACCCCTCAGACACACAGTCATTACGATCTGTGTCCACTCTGGTGGTACTTTTGTCTATGAGTCAGATGATAGGAACTGAATTGGTTGTAGGGTTACAGACAGCTATGTGATTCGATAGAAACAATGTTTGACTCACTGGGGGGGATTTAGGAAAGGAAGGTGAGGCCAGATTGGACGTAAGGAATTCAAGAAATATTATCAGGGGATGACTGGATAGAAGAGAGGAGGATTTTGTCGTATGGAAATATTACCAGTGAATGACTGGATAGAAGAGAGAAGAATTTGGTTATATGGAGGTTGTAACTATTTTAAATAGGGTTCTGTTGGGGATTTTGGTTGGCCATTGTCAGTGGGATGTGTGACGAAGAAAATTCCACATCAGAGAATGAGTAAAGGAAAGAAGGCCCTGTACAAGTCCAGCATGGTTAAACTTCAGTTTTGGGCTAACGATGAGGCCTTTAGAAAGTATTGAGACTGCTGCAGGGGTCAGAGTTTTGGCAGAAAGGTTGAAAGCAGTGTTATGGGATGAATGTTTAGATGCAGTGTGTCTCTTGAGGAAGTTTTTGGGGATGTGCAAGGCAGAGTAAGTCAGCAAGGCATAGTCAGGGAGCTTACCCCTCCTTTACTTATGTCTTTTTGTAATCCCTCCCCACTTCCTCAGCACAGGCAAGTGCTTTCAGTCACCAATAGTCCATAATCGGTCTTGCTATAATCGTGAAAGTGTATTGGGTTTCTGTATGGTAGTGGGTGTGAATTTTGTGTACTTTTACTAGGAAAAGAGCAAGAGCTCAAAGGGCAGTGTGAATACAATTTTCTGTTAAGTGTTCATTTTCTGTTAAGTGTTCCTGTGCTCCACACATCAGCCCACTACAAGTGAGTGGTTGCCTCTCCTTTATTTTATGTATTGTTCCATCCAGCAATTTCACTTAACGTTATAAATCTGTAATGTTACTTCAGAGCTCAGGCTAGAAGTAACAAGTGACAATTAATTAGAGACAGTAGAAAATTAATTAACTTTGTCACATAAAGAATTTGATATTTAGTCATAGCATGTATATGGGTATAGTGATGGCTGTTAGCTATCTTTTACTGTTCATAGGCCCAATTTTACATTGTTGGTTGATATGAAGTGAAACAGTGAGAAAAATTGTTTTATATTGAGAAAAGAGCCTACCAAATATAACAAGACTGAATGTGGACCTAGATGACCCCAAATATGGAAAGAGGAGTAGAAGGAATGTGTTAAACAGTGGTTAAGTCCAGGAGGATGCTGGGATCCGAGGATGTGTCGGCAGGCAAGTTCCCGTCTCTGAGAGTATAGGTGGTATAGAATGGGAGGATTCAAATAGACCATATAGTGTAGCAGGCATCAGGCCTCCTGAATCATTCTGTAGAGCATGTTCAGCAAGTAGGTACTAGGTGTCTCCTCAGTGTGGACAGTTTTTATGTCTATTCATGCACTCATTCAATCAACTTCTGGTCATTCCTACATAAAACACATTGCAGTGGACATAAGGTACCTAATAAACCTGTGTGGCTTCACAACGTGCTCTGACTGGTGGGGCTGGAGTAGGTTTTACAGTGGAAACATTTGCAAGGATTGGTCAGATGGTGAGAGGAGGATATTGCCTGGAAGATTTATTTGCAAAAGAGGTCTGTGGGATAGCAACAGGAGTGGAAAACCTGGGGGGTAAGTTATTGGTGTTGGTGTAACAGGATCCGATGGCGATGAAGGTACGTTTGCTATGGTTGTCTAGACTGTAAGAAATGGAGTATTGGATATGATAATGGTGGCTCGTGTCAGAGTATAAATTTTGTTGCTTGTTGTGGTTGTATGTTTTATGTCAGATCAGAAGGTCTTTGTGATGGTGATGGATTGGAGGTACTGGTCAGCTAAGTCTGAGATGCATTCTTTGGGAGCCTTGAAGCCAACTATGGGCTGGCTGGGATGATAGTTCGTGTATTTTTGGATGCAAGCAAAGGGTGAGGGTGTATGAATCTGAAGGGTTAAGGAATTCTACTTCAGTAGAGTTAAGTCCATGTGATGGGCCTATGATTTTAAGGATTTTCTGCAGCTTACTCAGGGTGGAAGGAATGGGAACATTAGGAATATCGTTTTATGTCGAGCTGTGAGATGTCCAAGAGCTGATGGTGCCCTTCTGTCATATACTACTTAATCATGTACTTCGTATCAATAGGGGAGCCCTTGACTGCAGGGAGAGTGATGATAGAGCATTTTCTTACTTCAGATCACAGATAGGTTGGAACTCAGTTTGAGTAAGGATTGTGATTTCAGTGATATTTATCATGAGGGATTCAGAATCAGTGCTGGAAGTGCGGAATTACTGAAATGCCTGGAAAGGATGGTTTTGGGGAAGACTCCATTTGGGATTTGGGTAGGAACTGTTCAAGACAGGGTGGAGTGCTCATTCTGTTGGTTGTAGGTTGGGATTGGGTGGTGAAGTGGTATTTCCTGTTCAAATTACAGGTGAATGAGAGGAGATCTTATAGGGCAGTGTTGTTAAATTTGAGTGTAGGACTTTTCTTTGGAAAGGACAAATGTCTCAGGATTGAAGAGGTATCTGGATGAGAGGTTAAGGATGGGATGGAGGCCTGTGATTATGAAGCATTGGAGTTTGTGTAGGATAGTATTTGGGTTTCGGGGTTTGAGGTTTGGGGGGGAGGGGGGGGGGGAGGTTTTGGGAGTGGGAGGTTTAGATAATAGGGAATGCTAGGCTGGTTGGCTAGAAGGGAATGGGGAGGGGGGGTGGGGTAGATAGCTATTGTTGGCAGTTTCGTGGGTGATAGTTGTGGGACAGGAGCACCTCTGTTGAGGTATTTCACCTCAGACTGGACAGCTTTCTTAGGCAGTATTAAGCATTTTGTTCAGGGTTGTGGTTGATGTCAAGGACTACAAGTGGCTAAACTAAACTAATCAGTCTGGGATTTAGGGAGGCAGTAGCAGAATGATGGATTGGAGCCAGAAATGAGGACATTCAGTCTGATGTCTTCAGGAGCGATATATAAGGTTAAGCAGGACTAGAGGAAAAATATATGGGCCTGTTATTTGGTTATGGCAAGAGTGTGTTTGTGGGAGGAATGTAGGTGTTGAGGTATTGGTTTAGTGAGTATGATGAGATTGGTGAAAAAGTGTCTGAGACTGATGAAGTCTTTCACAGTTGTGATAAACTTCTACCTGTGGTGTCGTTTTAGTTGTCCAGCCAAGTTGTTGATTCCATTTTTATACATGACATTTTGATGATCAACCCAGTCATCTTCACTGCACTGCAAGCTGCATTGCTATGCTTACTCGTTGTCTGGACTCCAACCAGTCAGGTTGCAATACCAGCAAGTACACACAACAACACAGCTAGCAGCACCTGAAGATGATGATTGGGTCGCTTGTCAAAATATTGAAGAAAAAAAAGGGGGGGTCAACAAATCTGATTACCAGTGTGCCTCCAGGCGTTCAGCAGTCACTCAGAGGAAACCTGAGAGATCGTAGTCTTTCTCCAACAAAATGTGTTTTCTTTATTTTAAAGCACTGTAAGAATTGTAATTTCTCTTGCAGCTTTTATAAGAAAGCCCAAAAGCAATTTGTACACTTCCACTGGACATGGCAAGTTGATGTTACTCAAGAGTTCCTTTAAGGCGCCAAAGACACCTTATCAGTACCTCATTGAGTTTGAATGAGGTCATGTAGGAGGGCTACGAGAAGCTGGATGTTCCTTCTGTGATGTTGCAGAAAGTCTTGGCAGGAATGCTGCCTCTGTACACGATTGCTGGTAGTGATGGTCATGGGAATGTACGGTAGTGAAGAAACAAACTCCGGATGGCCACGTGGCACTATCAAGAGGGACGACTATCATGTTTGGCATATGGCTCTGGTGCACAGTGCTGCATCTACAGCAGAAATTTGAGCAAAGTCGTCACCACAGTGACACAACAAACTGTTATGAATTGGTTACTTCAAGGACAGCTCCGAGCAAGATGCCCTATAGCATGCATTCCACTGACTCTGAACCACTGCCATTTTGCAGTTTGTGTTGTCAAGCAAGAGGTCATTGGAGAACAGGATGGAGGTCTGTAGCATTTTCTGATGATGAAAGCTGGTTCTGTCGCAGTGCCACTGATGGCAGTGTGTTGGTTAGGAGTAGGCCAGTTGAGGGCCTGCAACCACCTTTCTGCCTGCTAGACATGCTGGACCTACACATGGAGTTGCGGTCTGGGATGCATTTTTTTGTGACAGCAAGAGCACACTCAGGGTTATCTCATGCACCCTGACTGTAAATTTGTATGTCAGTCTGGTGATTTGATCTATTGTGCTGCCATTCATGAACAGTTTTCCAGGGTGGTTTTACTACTGGATAATCTTTGCCCACATACTGCTGTCATAACCAAGCATGCTCTACAGTGTGTCAACATGCTACCTTGACCCATTCAATCACCAGAACACATATGGAACATAACTGGAAGAAAGCTCCAGCATGCTTCACAAACAACAGTAGCCATCCCTGTATTGACTGACCAAGTGCAACATGTATGGAAAAATCCATTCCACAAACTGGCGTCAGACAGGCACTGGTACAACATAATGCTTGCAAATTTGCGTGCTTGCATTCAACACTCTGGCGGTGACCCTGGCAATGAATGTAGCCCCATTTCACATTTGCAATGGCTTATCTAGCACCTACATTAACCTGTGATCTTGCAATGTTAACCTCTTGAATATGTTACCTAGAAAAATGCAGTCCTGAAGTTTGATTACTGTACATTAATTATTTTTGGTGTTGCAATTTTATTTCCATTAGTGTATTTTTGACAGTGCACTATGTATGTTTTTTGTCCCCCAAGTTTATTTTCCTTGTCAGTTGTCAGTTTTTCATCATATCCAACATGTCTCAACACAGCATTTAAATATACATTTGCATTATTTAGCTGAATGAAGTTTTTAATTATGCACAGAAACAACAAAGTTGTGCTTCTGCTGTTTCACTTAACAATCGTCATGATTGTGTGGAATGCATTTGTTCATTAGTTCACTATTTTTCTGCCATTTATGGATACAGCTATGTGTCTGTAGCTTTTTCATGAGCTTTTCGGGTGGTGGTTTTTTTTCTTTTTTTTTTTTTGGGGGGGGGGGGCGCTTAAAGATGTACTTTGCCTTATTGGTGTGGGGGATTAAGATGGTGTGGAAGGAATGGAGTGGGACAATGGGTGGATTAGGATTACTGATTGGGTAGGCAATTGAAGGCCTAGTGATGTTAGGTAAGTAGGAGATGCTGCTTTGATGTTCAGAAGAGAAGGGGATGGTATTCATCTGCTGATATTTAATTAGTCTAAATAAAATTTGTTAGATAATGGTTAACCATTAGCAGTTTTTTTGTGTAACTCCTTTTTTATCTATCTCCCTGTGTTGGCCACTATTGTCTAGTTTCATCAGCTTCACATGTATTTCTTTGTAATGTGATGATGGTTTTCTTGCTAAAGATTTTATTGGAAAAAATTACATTCTGCCTATGGAGGAGACAGATTGAAGAATTACACACATCTTCTAATTTTAAACACAGTCAAATTTATAATAAGATAAAATCATTAACAGTTTTTATCTTATATTGGCCATCTTTAGATTCTTTATGTATTCAATAAGAAGATAGCCACTGTATGCCCAGCACCACTAATAATTATCATATTATAAACATGGTTGTGCCCAAAATAAAAAGAAGTGTACCTGTTCTATTATTCATATTAATTTATGCTAACTGAACAAGTTAAGTGATAATGAACATTTCATAACACATTGATGAAGTACACCATAAAATAAATTGCTTTTGCTGGTGGGAACGTGGTACTTGCTAATCAGTGTGTGTCATTGCACATTTGTTCCTGTTCATGCTGACTACAGCAAGGTTAGAAATGGCCTCAGTAGTAGTAATACACACACTTGTGGTAAATTATGAGTTCTGCAGAGTGGACAAATAATTAAATGAATTTTAATATATTAAAGCTTTATTCAAGGTATTTACTGCAGCAGTTTACAAGGGAAGCTGTTTAGGTATAATGTGGGAGTCCTTGCGCTAGAATTATGAGGGTTGAATGAAAAGTAATGCCTCCACCTTCATTAAATGGTTTTGGATGGGAATATTTTAATAAATCAAATACAGAAATAATCCTTAGAATGTGATCTTTAACTACCAATATTCACTTTTCCACATAATTACCAGCCAGTTGGATACGTTGCTGCCAACAATGAACAAATTTTCTGAAGCTGTTACAGAAGAAGTTGACACTCTGTTTCCGCAACCACAGTCTCACAATTCTCTCAACGTCTTTATGAGAACCATAATAATGTCCCCGCGGATCATATTTCATTATCGGGGAAAGATGGAAGTCAGACAGTGCTAAATCTGGACTGTATGGAGGATGCTGTAGGGTGGTGGGATTCAGTATCTGAAGTTCTGCTGTAGTGGCACATGAAGTGTGTGGTTTGGCACTGTCATGCTGCAGGAAAACATTTCCCTTTTCCTTTCGGACCCTTCTTAGACGTTTCAGAATTCACAGTGTTGTGATGTAACGCTCTGATTTTATTGTTGTTACACTATCAAGGAAATCAACATGGAAAACACTAGCTGCATCCCAGGACACTGTGGCCATGATTTTTCCAGCTGAGGGCTGTGTCTTGACTTTCTTTCTCTGGGACTAGTCTTTGTGTCGATATTCCATAGACTGACGTTTCGTCTCTGGGGTAGTAATGGTGTACCCACATTTCGTTTCCTGTCATAATTGAATGGAGAAAGAGGCTACGGAACAAGCCAGTACCTGCCGCATACCAATGCTGCCAACTGTGGAAGAGTTACGAAGGTGGAGGCATTACTTTTCAGTCAACCCTCGTACTTCTATAGAAATTTAGAACTTCAAAATGGACTTTGAGAGGGTGGAGGAATGTGGTGATAGAGTACTTTCTAGTTAACAATCAAAAGATGCTCAGTAGGTAAAGCTGTCTTGTTATTGATATAATCTGAATTTCCTGTTTAAGCATAAGAAGTGCAGTTTAAAAAATTGATGCTGCTGACCTTAACGAAACTGCAGCCACATCCACAGAAATATGACAAAGACTCTCAAACTATCGGTACAATCTGCATCCCCTCCTGAACAGTGTAATTAGATGTTCTGTGTAGTAACACACAGGCTCTCGTATCGGTATGGGAACTGTGGTGCTACATTATGCCACGGACTTAATTCTGAAATATGACTCCTTAACTTTCTCTTGCAACTTATGGAGATTGGTCGAAAAGCATACCCTGAATGCTGAATGATTTTTGAGGCTCAGTAGTATTGAGGTCCTGTGACCTGGGTTGCCACGCAATTGTACTGATGTCTGTGGAGTGTGCTTTAAGCCATTCTGATACAATATGGAATTGTTGTGGTGGTACATTCTGTTTTTGAAGTTTCAGGTTGTCTGCTGGATGCCATAGGTGAACTAACAATTACACACTATCGGGTGGCAGAGTCCTGTACTGATAAATGATGCCAGATGGCGGGATATATATCTGAGGTTTCATTTTATCCTATTATAACATCTTTGATCCAAGAATGCCTTTATCTTCTTACCTGAGAAGTGTTTTATTGGTAAATAGGATACATAGCCTCATATCAGTTTTGAAATATTCATTTCCTGACATCAAGAATGTTCTAAATTGTTACTGTGTTTCATCAGGCCAGTTGACCTTCCTCCATGCTTCACAAGTGCAGTTGTGGAGTTTCTGTCCCCACATTAATTTGATGGTGAGCAGCGTACATGTGTGTTGTGGCTTTTGCACCATCGTACCAATGAGGTGGCTCTGAATGATGTAGTGGTGCACCAGTTGTTGTTGAATTTGCTGCTGGTTTGTATTCTGTTACAGTCCACAATAGTTGACAGTGGCCCTAGTCAACACGTTGTTGCCCATGGAAGTTGATTCAGGGGGTAGTGGTGTTTTCCTAACCAAGGAACTTAAGGTACACCCATGGCTAGCAGTATTTGAAAAGTTCAGTGCTTGCATGACATCAGAGAAGGAGTGTCTCATGAATTGAACAACTGTGATTTGCTGATAATCACACGTCTTACCTTCCTTGTGCTGAACTGTCATACTATAAGCAAGTATAATGTTTGGTAGTATCCTGACCCCACTGATGAGATGTTGCGGTGGTAAGAACTGAAGTTGTATTCAGGATAGCAACAGTTCAAATCCCTGTTCACCCATCCACATTTAGATTTCCTATGATTTCCCTAAATCTGTTAAGGGTAATTAAAGAATGCTTCCTGTGGAAGGGAATGGCTCATTTCCTTTCCCAAACTGATCTTGTGCTTTGTATTTATTAGCCTCGTTGTTGATGCAATGTTTAACACTAATCTTCCATCGAATTCAGCACCTATCCTTAATTCGTTTGCTCGTGAATGTACATTGATATGTGACTGAAAGAGAGTACTTACAGAAAATGTTTTCCTCGTGAAATCCACATGAATTAGTTACCTGTTGTGCATATTACAGAAAAACCTACTGCCAGTGCCTCTTTTTTAATGCACTGTCATTTCTGTGAAACACTAATACAGTCACAATAATTGTATAGCCTGTGGGCAGTTTACCTCACGATGGGCAGTCGTGTGAACTCTGCTTGTGCAGGGATGTCTCTGGATGAACTAACCTATTAGCATTCCATTGATAGACAGACTCATACACACAAATCATAAATGTAATTGTACTTAGCAACAAAAAGAAAATTTCTCTCACCTCAAGCTCAAGCAGGCCTTTCTTATCTTATTTCTGCCTTCAATAAATATTGATGTTCCATCATTACTTATACTTGTGTTAAGTTTGCAAGCTATACCTTGAACATAAGCAGTTATTTTGATGTAAAGTTTAAAAATCCACTGTTTCTCATACGTAGAGGGGGATTTAGCAATAACCAGTGGTACTGTATGGAGACAGTGAAACAACAAAGCACAAACTATGTATTTATGAGGTGGTAATGGGTACACATACAGGGTTTTTTTGCTCAATGGAGACAAATTGTGAGAAATGATCCCTAAGAGCCCGAGGAGCGAAAAAGAGTATATGGACATAATGGCCAGAAATATGTCCCCAATGTACTTGATGTTATAAAAGATTTTTGTCCATGTAGGTTTCAGTGATTGAAAGCACACATGAGAACATGCCAAGCAAGTGGGCTATATACTCAAGAGGCTAGCGAGTTGGCACACCATCATGTAGTAGCCTCATATACCCTTCATACCATCGAAGACATGCCTTCCGGCAGGGAAGCCAGGGTCGCATGCCCCGCCTGCTCACCTGTGAAACATTGCAGAACGATGACTGGATTGAGGCTGAACTAGTTCTGATAGTTCACTTTCAGCATACTGTGGGGATTCTCCGTATCCCACAGGTAGGTGTTCTGAAAGTTTCCAATACTGCCCCTTGTAATAGTAGCCTCATCTGCGAACAAGATGGATGACAGAAATCCCACCAGTATTGCCCTCGCAACAAACCAACGATAAAACTGACACTTTGGAGGAAAGATTGTAGGTAATAAGGCCTGCACCTGTTCAAAGTGATAATACAAAGTGTGACATTTGTTGTGAAGAAAGTTCCACATGGTCATCTGACTTATCCATGCTGCTGGACTTGCTGCCCAATGCTGATACCAGGGTTACTGTCAGAGATCATCTCCATCTTCAAGTGAGTGTACCTCGCTTGGAGAGCATTTCCAGCCATATGTCCATATGACCTTTTTTGCTCCCTATCCTCTCAGAAATCATTTCCTGAAGTTTTTCCATATTTATCAAAATCATTCTGTGTACACTGATGTGACAAAAGTCACATGACAGTGAAACACACACACATACAGATGGCAGTAGTATCACTCACCCGAGGTACAAAAGGGCAGTGTATTGGCAGAGCTATCATTTGCACTCAGGTGATTCATGTGAAAAAATGCTCAATGTGATTGTGGCCGCATGACAGGAATTAAGACTTTGAACGTGGAGCTAGGCGCGTGGGATTTTCCATTTTGGAAGTCATTAGTAATTAAATATTAGAGATACACAGCATCAAGAGTGTGCCAAGAATACCAAATTTCAGACATTACATCTCATCGTCGACAATGCAGTGGCTGACGGCTTTCACCTAATGACCAAGAACAGAGGTGTTTGCATAGAGTTGTCAGTGCTAATGGTCAAGCACTACTGTTTAAAATAAGTGCAGAAATCAATCTGGGATGTATGACAAATGTATTCATTAGGACAGTGCAGGGAAACTTAGTGTTAATGGTATATGGCAGCAGACAACTGACACTAGTGCCTTTGCTAACAGCACGACATTGCCTGCAGTACCTCTCCTGGGCTTGTGATCATACTGGTTGTATCCTATACAACTTGACAACGATGGTGTAATCATATAAGTCCCGATTTCAGTTGGTAAGAGCTGATGATAGGGTTAGTGTGTGCTGCAGACCTCATGAAACCATGTACCCAAGTTGTCAACAAGGCACTGTGCGAGCTGCTGGTGGCTCCATAATGGTGTGGGCTGTGTTTGTATGGAATGGACAGGATTCTCTGGTCCAACTAAAGTGACCATTGGCTGGAAATGGTTACGTTTGGCTACTTGGAGACCATTTGCAGCCATTTGTAGACTTTATGTTCCCAAAGAATTTTTATAAATGATGATGCTGGGCCTCAATTGTTTGTGACTTGTTTGGAGAACATTATGGACAACTAGAGCGAATGATTCAGACATCCGTGTTGCCCGACATGAATTGTTTTGAACATTTATGGTTGGTTTGTGCACAAACTCCTGCACTGACAACACTTTGGCAATTATGGATGGCTATAGAGGTAATATGGCTCAATATTTCTGTAGGGGACTTCTGGCAACTTGTTGAGCCCATGTCATATCAAGTTGCTGCATTACACCGGGCAAAAGGAGGTCCAACATGATATTAGGAGGTATCCCATGACTTTGGTCACCTCACACACACACACACACACACACACACACACACACACACACACACGCAGGTTCCAGTATCTAGACATGTGAATGCTATTATTACATAGACAGGGTCCTGCCTTCTCTAATATTTCCAGTCTTGAGTTGGTGGGTGACGAGAAACCAGAAGGCTCATCTAGAACAGCACTGCACACAAATTCAAGTTCCAGTCTGATGCAGTTTTAACTTGTCACAGACCTTCAGTCTACTAATTTATAGATTGCATAGGTGATAATTTATAGTTCCATTCTCCTCAGGAATAAAATATTGCATTGTCTTTTGTAGAATGATTGGTGCTGGATGAGTTAACCAGCCACCATAGAAGTGTTTTGACTTTCAGGTGCATTAATATATAGTTAGTGTCTTGGGAATTTTTATGATTGTGATGTTTGACTGCAGGAATGAAGAAGAAAACTGTTGAATGTAAGATATCTATTTTAGTTATGAAAGTAATTACAATGTGGAGTTCTTATTTAGTTATATATTTTGTAAATGATATTTATTGGTGTAGAACTATTAGTAATTAAGGTTTTTTAATTGTTTTTGTAGTGGTGCTCCTGTTGATGGCAACAGTCAATGCATTGAGCCAGTTCGTCCTGTTCGGAGACAGTATCAGAGGACTAATTCATCACGCTCACGCTCACAGCAAACCACAACTAAGAAGTCCTTGCCAGTCACACAACCACAAATACAGAAGCAAATTCTGGACAATGCATTTATTCGCAAGCAAGTATTAGCTGCATTATCGCAGCACCAACCTCAACAACAGAATCAAACCAGACAACAAAATCAACTACAACCCCAGAATCAATCTCAGCAACAGAGTCAACTGCAGCCACAGAATCAACCCCAGCAGCAGAATCAGATTCAGGCGCAGAATCAGATTCAGGCGCAGAATCAGATTCAGGCGCAGAATCAGATTCAGGCGCAGAATCAGATTCAGGCGCAGAATCAGCTTCAGGCGCAGAATCAGCTTCAGGCACAGAATCAGCTTCAGCCACATCAGTCCCAGAACCTAACCCTGTCTCGCATTCAGCATCAATCTCTTCTGCAGCATCAACCTCTGCCCCAAACCCCATCACAACCTCAACCTCAACCTCAAGCCCAAACCCAACCCCAGCCTCAACCACAACCCCAGCCTCAAGTGCAACCCCAGCCTCAAGTGCAACCCCAGCCTCAAGTGCAACCCCAGCCTCAAGTGCAACCCCAGCCTCAACCCCAACCCCAAACCCAACCCCAACCGCAACCTCCACCCCAACCTCCACCTCAAACCCTACTCCAAACCCATCCTCATCCTCAATCACAAACCCAGACTCAACCCCAACTCCAAATTCAAGCCCAAGCCCAACCTGAGTCCCAGTCACAAAACCAATCTCAACCTCATATTCAAGTCCAAGTTTCACAACAGTCACAACTACAACTGCAACTTCAACCTCAGACCCAATCTCAACCTGTTTCACATCAGCAGCCTCCAGTGCAGCATCAGTCTCAGTGCCAACAGCAGCAACAGATATCATTACAGCCACAACTGCAGCATCAGTTACAGCAGCAGCAGCAGCAGCAGCAGCAGCAACAACAACAACAACAACAACATTCGCAGGAGCCAAAACACTTGCAACAGCAGCTGCACTCAAACTGCCTGAAGCAACAACCACAGAAGCAGGATTCAAAGCAGACAAAGAGACAGCCACAGAAGCAATCACAAAAACAGCAGCAGCCACATACTCCTCGGAAACGCTCAAACACTAAGCCAAAGCAACCCAAGACTCCTCAGAAACACCATGTGCAAGTTCAAGCCCAGCAGCAGCCTCGTACGGAACAGCAACTGATCATCCATCTCTCTAACAATGAAAAACGGCTGTATAAGTTTTCTGTGGCTCCAGGACATCAGCTTACTATACCGCAAATGCTTGAGCAGGTGAGTTGTATGTTAATGTATATTATTTAACAGTTCACTACCCCAGACACTGAAATTTCTATTTGGTTTCATTTCCTCATTGTTGTTGTCCATATGATTGGCATGTTGAACAAACAGTGTATTAACAATTACCACTGAATAATGGTTTTTCACTCTGATGAGGACATGATGAGCTTTGAAACACTTCTGTACATTTTAGCATTCTTTTGGAATGATGTCAGTATTATCACAGTATTTTGCAGCTAGTTATATTCTTCAGAAAATTGCATTTTGAATTAAAAAATTCGCTGTCGTAGGCTGACACTGTTACCCATTGCCTCTGTTGCTACAGGAAATGCAGAATGAAACGGGCATACGGGTTAAACTTCATCAGTTTCTTCGTATTTGTGATATTAATTGGTGGTGATACATTTAATTCTATGGATATTATTCAAGCCATTGAGCAGCAACGTATTTTCAGAGTTAGCTACGTGCGCACATATGTGCATGATGCACATATTCATCAATGTTTCTTATCAGAGGGTATCGTGCTGTTACCATCTTCAGAGGCACTCGGTTATCTTGAAGTCTTACGGGCCAAACAACCATGTTTTCTTGGGCTATACTGTTTACACAGACAGGCATTTGCAGAGATTGAACATTTTTAAGCTTCTTTGTTTGGCTACATTTGATTGCACAGTGCTTTTTGTTAGTTGTCATTAGTTATGCAATACAACAACAATATGTAATGTAACACCTTGTCTCGTTACCCTAAGCTTATCCACGATAACACTATGCTAGCACATAGAATGTCATGTCAAAACTGCTAAATGATAGAGAACGTGAAACAACATTTATATAAACAAGCACTCCAACATAACTGGTGCGTCCCAAGAGATGACCATTGGTCAGTTGATTTAAATGGTGGGAAGTAGAAGCACATAAGAAGAGAAGCCATCACTTCTGCACCTCTGCCAGAAGGAAATGAACCAATTGTAGTTACTTTTCGGACAGACCCTGCACATTTCCAAGTAAGTTTATTCCTTCTCTGTGAAGGAAAGTAATACTGACTAGGAAGTGTCCTAATTATTGCTTCAGTTTATGTCCATGCTGAGTATGTGAATAGCTCCCTCTCCTTCAATCTGAAGTAAATTGCAGCACAGTACTGCTCTCATACACACACGTACGTGCGCGCACCCTGCTTGTCAGAGAAGTACAGTGCTCAGCGTTTTGTTTACATACCTCTTTGCTATTCATCAAATTCCCTTAAACTGACAAAATATCCAGAAGTATATTCAGTCAAGCCAACAGGCCAAGATGGGCATGCTAATAAAATATGGGCTGTGCGCAAGGGGTACATCAGAAGCATAAGGAAAACAGAGGCAAATATTTATACAGGGCTATTACAAATGATTGAAGCGATTTCATAAATTCACTGTAGCTGGATTCATTGACATATGGTCACGACACACTACAGATACGTAGAAAAACTCATAAAGTTTTGTTCGGCTGAAGCCGCACTTCAGGTTTCTGCCGCCAGAACGCTCGAGAGCGCAGTGAGACAAAATGGCAACAGGAGCCGAGAAAGCGTATGTCGTGCTTGAAATGCACTCACATCAGTCAGTCATAACAGTGCAACGACACCTCAGGATGAAGTTCAACAAAGATCCACCAACTGCTAACTCCATTCGGCGATGGTATGCGCAGTTTAAAGCTTCTGGATGCCTCTGTAAGGGGAAATCAACGGGTCGGCCTGCAGTGAGCGAAAAAACGGTTAAACGCGTGCGGGCAAGTTTCACGCGTAGCCCGCGGAAGTCGACGAATAAGGCAAGCAGGGAGCTAAACATACCACAGCCGACGGTTTGGAAAATCTTACGGAAAAGGCTAAAGCAGAAGCCTTACCGTTTACAATTGCTACAAGCCCTGACACCCAATGACAAAGTCAAACGCTTTGAATTTTCGGCGCGGTTGCAACAGCTCATGGAAGAGGATGCGTTCAGTGCGAAACTTGTTTTCAGTGATGAAGCAACTTTTTTTCTTAATGGTGAAGTGAACAGACACAATGTGCGAATCTGGGCGGTAGAGAATCCTCACGCATTCGTGCAGCAAATTCACAATTTACCAAAAGTTAACGTGTTTTGTGCAATCTCACGGTTTAAAGTTTACGGCCCCTTTTTCTTCTGCGAAAAAAACGTTACAGGACACGTGTATCTGGACATGCTTGGAAAATTGGCTCATGCCGCAACTGGAGACCGACAGCGCCGACTTCATCTTTCAACAGGATGGTGCTCCACCGCACTTCCATCATGATGTTCGACATTTCTTAAACAGGAGATTGGAAAACCGGTGGATCGGTCGTGGTGGAGATCATGATCAGCAATTCATGTCATGGCCTCTACGCTCACCTGACTTAACCCCATGCGATTTCTTTCTGTGGGGTTATGTGAAAGATTCAGTGATTAAACCTCCTCTACCAAGAAACGTGCCAGAACTGCGAGCTCGCACCAACGATGCTTTCGAACTCATTGATGGGGACATGCTGCGCCGAGTGTGGGAGGAACTTGATTATCGGCTTGATGTCTGCCGAATCACTAAAGGGGCACATATCGAACATTTGTGAATGCCTAAAAAAACTTTTTGAATTTTTGTATGTGTGTGCAAAGCATTGTGAAAATATCTCAAATAATAAAGTTATTGTAGAGCTGTGAAATCGCTTCAATCATTTGTAATAACCCTGTATTATGCTATTTGATTAGACAACACCATCTCTACTTTGACCACATCATTCAGACTATTTATTAAATTTTGTATAAATGAGTTATATTTGCCATTTTTGTTTTCTTCAATATAACACATTATTTGTGAACATAACAGGAAAATGTTAGTGGACTTCAAACACCACCACGTGTTTCCATCAGATGTGATAAGGATAGCAGGAAATACAGAATTGGAAAAAAGTGACAAATCTCTACACAAATTTACAGTGAACTTGTTGAACCAGTTTCTGATTTTTTTATGTTTTCAGTATTTAGAGAGAACACGAGAAGCAAAACAGTCTATTAAACGTGCAATCAAAAATGCATATCTTAAGAGCTATGAGTACTTCTTCAGTAGAAGAGACATGATCCACAGTAGCAAAGATGGACAAGTATTCATAGCTCTTAAGGCATGCATGCCCATGTTTACTAGACTTTTTTACTTCTAGTTTTGTGTACTTTCAGTTGTATACCTTTACGCCTTTATGATACACCCTGCAGAACTTTTAAAACAATATTTCTGGCATGTCTCACCAAATAGTCGATGTAGTGAGTCATTGACAGTCACATAAACAGACTGAAAATTTGGCTAGCTTTCAGACTGATGTGTCAGTAGCTGAGGTGGCCAATAACAGACTGATATCTACAAAAAGGTAATACACAATAAGTTGATTTACAGTATGTTGTTGTTGTGGTCTTCAGTCCTGAGACTGGTTTGATGCAGCTCTCCATGCTACTCTATCCTGTGCAAGCTTCTTCATCTCCCAGTATCTACTGCAACCTACATCCTTCTGAATCTGCTTAGTGTATTCATCTCTTGGTCTCCCTCTACGATTTTTACCCTCCACACTGCCCTCCAATGCTAAATTTGTGATCCCTTGATGCCTCAAAACATGTCCTACCAACCGATCCCTTCTTCTAGTCAAGTTGTGCCACAAACTTCTCTTCTCCCCAATCCTATTCAATACCTCCTCATTAGTTACGTGATCTACCCACCTTATCTTCAGCATTCTTCTGTAGCACCACATTTCGAAAGCTTCTATTCTCTTCTTGTCCAAACTAGTTATCGTCCATGTTTCACTTCCATACATGGCTACACTCCATACAAATACTTTCAGAAACGACTTCCTGACACTTAAATCTATACTCGATGTTAACAAATTCCTCTTCTTGAGAAACGCTTTCCTTGCCATTGCCAGTCTACATTTTATATCCTCTCTACTTCGACCATCATCGGTTATTTTACTCCCTAAATAACAAAACTCCTTTACTACTTTAAGTGTCTCATTTCCTAATCTAATTCCCTCAGCATCACCCGACTTAATTTGACTACATTCCATTATCCTCGTTTTGCCTTTGTTGATGTTCATCTTATATCCTCCTTTCAAGACACTGTCCATTCCGTTCAACTGCTCTTCCAAGTCCTTTGCTGTCTCTGACAGAATTACAATGTCATCGGCGAACCTCAAAGTTTTTACTTCTTCTCCATGAATTTTAATACCTACTCCGAATTTTTCTTTTGTTTCCTTTACTGCTTGCTCAATATACAGATTGAATAACATCGGGGAGAGGCTACAACCCTGTCTTACTCCTTTCCCAACCACTGCTTCCCTTTCATGCCCCTCGACTCTTATAACTGCCATCTGATTTCTGTACAAATTGTAAATAGCCTTTCGCTCCCTGTATTTTACCCCTGCCACCTTCAGAATTTGAAAGAGAGTATTCCAGTCAACATTGTCAAAAGCTTTCTCTAAGTCTACAAACGCTAGAAACGTAGGTTTGCCTTTCCTTAATCTTTCTTCTAAGATAAGTCGTAAGGTCAGTATTGCCTCACGTGTTCCAACATTTCTACGGAATCCAAACTGATCTTCCCCGAGGTCGGCTTCTACCAGTTTTTCCATTCGTCTGTAAAGAATTCGCGTTAGTATTTTGCAGCTGTGACTTATTAAACTGATAGTTCGGTAATTTTCACATCTGTCAACACCTGCTTTCTTTGGGATTGGAATTATTATATTCTTCTTGAAGTCTGAGGGTATTTTGCCTGTCTCATACATCGTGCTCACCAGATGGTAGAGTTTTGTCATGACTGGCTCTCCCGAGGCCATCAGTAGTTCAAATGGAATGTTGTCTACTCCTGGGGCCTTGTTGCGACTCAGGTCTTTCAGTGCTCTGTCAAACTCTTCACGCAGTATCTTATCTCCCATTTCGTCTTCATCTACATCCTCTTCCATTTCCATAATATTGTCCTCCAGTACATCGCCCTTGTGTAAACCCTCTATATACTCCTTCCACCTTTCTGCCTTCCCTTCTTTGCTTAGAACTGGGTTGCCATCTGAGCTCTTGATATTCATACAAGTGGTTCTCTTCTCTCCAAAGGTCTCTTTAATTTTCCTGTAGGCAGTATCTATCTTACCCCTAGTGAGACAAGCCTCTACATCCTTACATTTGTCCTCTAGCCATCCCTGCTTAGCCATTTTGCACTTCCTGTCGATTTCATTTTTGAGACGTCTGTATTCCTTTTTGCCTGCTTCATTTACTGCATTTTTGTATTTTCTCCTTTCATCAATTAAATTCAATATTTCTTCTGTTACCCAAGGATTTCTATTAGCCCTCGTCTTTTTACCTACTTGATCCTCTGCTGCCTTCACTACTTCATCCCTCAGAGCTACCCATTCTTCTTCTACTGTATTTCTTTCCCCCATTCCTGTCAATTGTTCCCTTATGCTCTCCCTGAAACTCTCTACAACCTCTGGTTCTTTCAGTTTATCCAGATCCCATCTCCTTAAATTCCCACCTTTTTGCAGTTTCTTCAGTTTCAATCTGCAGTTCATAACCAATAGATTGTGGTCAGAATCCACATCTGCCCCAGGAAATGTCTTACAATTTAAAACCTGGTTCCTAAATCTCTGTCTTACCATTATATAATCTCTCACATACCTTTTAGTATCTCCGGGATTCTTCCATGTATACAACCTTCTTTTATGATTCTTGAACCACGTGTTAGCTATGATTAGTTATGCTCTGTGCAAAATTCTAACAGACGAGCTTCCTCTTTCATTTCTCACCCCCAATCCATATTCACCTACTATGTTCCTTCTCTCCCTTTTCCTACTGACGAATTCCAGTCACCCATGACTATTAAATTTTCGTCTCCTTTCACTACCTGCATAATTTCTTTTATCTCGTCATACATTCATCTATTTCTTCATCATCTGCAGAGGTAGTTGGCATATAAACTTGTACTACTGTAGTAGGCATGGGCTTTGTGGTCTATCTTGGCCACAATAATGCGTTCACTATGCTGTTTGTAGTAGCTAACCCGCACTTCTATTTTTTTTATTCATTATTAAACCTACTCCTGCATTACCCCTATTTGATTTTGTAATTATAACCCTGTAATCACCTGACAAAAAGTCTTGTTCCTCCTGCCACCGAACTTCACTAATTCCCACTATATCTAACTTTAACCTATCCATTTCCCTTTTTAAATTTTCTAACCTACCTGCCCGATTAAGGGATCTGACATTCCACGCTCCGATCCGTAGAACACCAGTTTTCTTTCTCCTGATAACGACGTCCTCACTGAGTAGTCCCCCGCCCGGAGATCCGAATGGTGGGACTATTTTACCTCCGGAATATTTTACCCAAGAGGACGCCAATCATCATTTAATCATACAGTAGAGCTGCATGTCCTCGGGAAAAATTACGGCTGTAGTTTCCCCTTGCTTTCAGCCGTTCGGGTACCAGGCAGCAACAGCAAGGCCGGTTTAGGTTAATGTTACCAAGGCCAGATCAGTCAATCATCCAGACTGTTGCCCCTGCAACTACTGAAAAGGCTGCTGCCCCTCTTCAGGAACCCACATGTTTGTCTGGCCTCTCAACAGATACCCCTCCGTTGTGGTTGCACCTACGGTACGGCCATCTGTATCGCTGAGGCACGCAAGCCTCCCCACCAGCGGCAAGGTCCATGGTTCATGGGGGGGGATTTACAAAGCCCTGGTCAAGGATATGGTTCAGTTGTTTCAGTCCAGGATGATACTGGGTGGTGATCGGATATTCTCTTTTGTGCTTATTCTTGGGGTAGGTGTGAGGATTGTGTGTGTGTGAGGAAATAGTGCAGACTGTCTGTGGATTAAGTTTGGAGAATAGTGCCTGTACGTGAATGCTTACAGTATGTACAGTTAATAAATGAGGGGTACATAACTTTGTATAACTGTAGGTCCTTCTGTGGTGATGAGTTATCTACAGTGAGAGTAATGTTAAATGAAACAAGTTTACTGTTAACCAGTCACTGGTAACAGTAAACTTGTTGTTTCAATTAATGCCAATAACAGTCATGGTAAAGCCTAACCTAAAATGTTCACAGTTATAGAGAGTAATGTTCTCAACATTAACAAAGAGGTAGTCCGAATGCTGATACACACTCTTAAGTCATTGACACTTAATAATGTTTAGTGGTATCATGCTACATCAATATATTTTCCCTCACTGCATCTTCCATACCATTATTGCTAAGTCTGGAACATCACTGAATCAGGGTGACGCTCTGAATTACGGCTGCTTGAAAAAGACATACTGGCCAATCAGTTCATGTGAACCTGTGTCCTTCTGGTGGCATGTATGCAAGGCACCACCCATCGCAGAACAGTGAGCAATGGAAGAGCAACTTTGGCCTCTGGTAAGAGGTTTACAGATTAACTTTTTTGAGCTAGAGTATAACGTTTACATACACCCCCCCCCCCCCCCCCAAACACACACACACACACACACACACACACACACACACACACACATTGTGCTTATTGAATTCACCTGCTCAGGCTGCAGTCAGCTGCATTGTGCCTATGAACAGTCTAGAAGAAACTTTCTGGTTCACTGATGTCTACATGATCTGTAGCCAGGGCCAAGATACCCTATCCTCATTCCTGTATAGCTTCAATGCCTGATCTCCTATGTTCACTTCACTTGATCCTCCTCAACCCAACCCAGCACCTTCCAGGATGTTGACCTCCACCTCCCTAATGGCTTCATCCATGCTATCTATATGAAGTACACTAACTGTCAATAGTACCTACATTTTGATAGCTGTCATTCCCTCCACATCAAACAGTCACTTCCATATACTCTGGCAACTCACAGACTGTGCATCTGCAGTGACAAGAATTCTCTTGCCCAGTATGCTGAAGATCTTACTAAAGCATTCACGTACAGGCATCTATTCTCCAAACTTAATCACAGACAGTCTGCACCTATTTCCTCACACACCACACAATCCTCACACCTACCCCAAGAATAAGCCCACAAAAGAGAATATCCATCATCACCCAGTATCATCCTGGACTGAAACAACTGAACCATATCCTTGACCAGGGCTTTGTAATTATTTATCATCATGCCCACTAATGAAGAACATCCTACCCACAATCCTCCTAATCCTAACGTGATATGCTGTTGCCCACCCCCGTGTATGCAGTATCCTGATCCATCCTTGTGCCACACCCAACCACTTGTTACAAAGTGAAAATGTGCAAGAACTGTCAGACACCCACTTGGCACATCTTAACTTCAGCTGAGTCACAGGCTTATCCTACCCCATCAAAGGAAGAATCATTATGAAAGCAGACATGTTATGTAACAGTTCAGATATAATTTGTGTGTATCATTTTATCTGGGCATGACCACTTCTGTTCTTTCCACCTCAATGAATGGGCACTGCCGAAACTGTGGCCATGAGTGAAGTTGACCAACCAGTGGTGGAATGTACTGTTGAGCAGGGTATGCTCGATTTTGGTAGTTACTTCAGAAACTGTCCTCAACTGGACACTTCTGCCCCCCCCCCCTTTCCTGCCAACCCCAGCTTTTCTGAACTATATTGACAGAACGTCGTTCTTGCGACAATATCCCTTGTTCTTGTAAACTTCCTGGCTTTGGTCTCCATTAGCACCCCCCCTTCCGCCCCCCTCCCCCCCCCCTCTCTGTCTCTCTCTCTCTCTCTCTCGCTCTCTCTCCTCCTCTCTCTCTCTCTCTCTCTCTCTCTCTCCTCTCTCTCTCTCTCTCTCTCTCTCTCTCCTCCCCCCCCCCCCCCACCCTTTGCTTGTACAATACAGTATTGATCATGTTGCTTTTGATGTAGTATTTTCGTAACTGGTATTAACTTCAGAAGGGGATGCAATACTGTAATAATAATCCACTAACTCTTGAGCCACGAAATCTTGATTTAGTCAGCATTTTACAGTATTACAAATGAGGGACTGTTCAACGGATTTGTCTTATGCTTCACAGTACTTTGTGGAGTATGTATGTAGAACCTAACTGAAAATTTGTATTTTGAATGAAATGATCCTCACTGGCATTTCATTCAAAGTGTAAAAATTTTAGCGTGGTAACATTTTCAGAGAAGGAGGACATGGAGGGCAGATCAATTATTGTTTAAGTACTATGGTCTATAATTTCTGTTACAGGAAATACATTATGTAATTACAAACTGTCTGTGTAGCTCAGTAAGAACTATATGGTTATTATCGGGCCAGAAAGAAACAACATGGAGACATAGATACATCACTTAACTAATAATAAATTATAAACTTTGCAAATATTAGACTGTGGCAGGCCAATACTTAACCTATTTCAGCTGTACTGATTTTAGCTTGTAGGCAGTTCTCCCTGGTGCACAAGCCTGGAAATAGAAAACACTCCAAGAAGTGAACTGAGCTCTGATCAAGCCCTACTTTCAGGGAACACACACACTACACTGAGACTTCCTCTCTGTAGATTAGTTCTGCTCTGTGTGACTCCCAAAATGGTGTCTTCAGTCTTCTGACTGGTTTGATGCAGTCCACAGGAATCCCTCTGCTGTGCCAACCACTTCATCTCAGAGTAGCACTTGCAACATACATCCTCAATTATTTGCTGGATGTATTCCAATATCTGACTTCCTCTACAGTTCCCACCCTCTACAGCTCCCACTATTACTGTGGAAGAGGTACTGGTAGAATTAAAGCTGTGAGGACGGGGTGTGAGTTGTCCTTGGGTTGCTCAGTTGGTAGGGCACTTGCCCCGCGAAAGGCAAAGGTTCCGAGTTCGAGCTTCGCTCCGGTACACAGTTTTATTCTGCCAGGAAGTTTCACCATGGAAGTTATTCCCTTATGTCTTAAAACGGCGTTGTATCATTCTGTTGCCGATTCTGCAGAGGGTCTCCTCATTCCTTACTTTATCGGCCCACATGATTTTCAACATCATTTTGTAACACCACATCCCAAATGCTTTGCTTCTCTTCTTTCCAGTTTACCCACAGTCCGTGTTTACTACTATACAATGCTGTGCTCCAAACTTACATTCTTACATTTCTTGCTCAAACTAAGGCCTATGTTTGATACTAGTAAACTTCTCTTGGCAGGAATGCCCTTTTCGCCAATGCTAGTCTGCTTTTTATGTTGTTCTTGCTCTGTCTGTCATGGACCATTTTGCTACTGAGGTAGCAGAATTCCTGAACTTCATCTGCCTTGTTAGCACTGGTTTTGGGGTTAAGTTCTTTGCTGTTCACATTTCTACTACTTCTCATTGCCTTTCTTTGATGTACTGTGAGTCCATATCCTGTCCTCATTAGACTGTTCATTCTATTCAACATGTCCCGTTATTCTTCTTCACTTTTCAGTCAGGATAGCAATGTCATCAGCGAATCTTATCATTGATATACTTTCATCTTGAATGCTAATCCCACTCTTTAAACTTCATTTTATTTTCGTCATTGCTTCTTCGACATGTAGATTGAAAAGTAAGGCCGATAGACTACATCCCTGCCTTAGATAATTTTTATTCCAAGTGCATTGTTCTTGGTTATCCACTGTTGTTGTTCCCTCTTGGTAATTGTACATATTGTGTATCACCCATCTTTCACTATAGGTAACCCCCAATTTTTCTCAGATTTTGAATATCATGGACGATTTTACATCGTTGAACTCACTCCCCTCTCCCTCTCTCTTGTTGTTGTTGGTCCCCCCCCCTCCCCCCCCCCCCCCCCAGGTCAACAGGTCCTATGAATGAATGTGTCTGGGTTTTTCTTTGGTGTTGCTCCCATTAACAGTTGCAACATCAGAACTGCCTCTTTGGTGCTTTTACCTTTTCTAAAGCCAAACTGATCATTATCTAACAGATCACTAATATTCTTTTCCATTCTTCTGTATATTATTCTTGTGAACAACTTGGATGCATGAACTGATAATTCTCGCACTTGTCTGCTCTTGCTACCTTCAAAATTGTGTGATGATGTTATCCCAAAACTCTAATGCTATATGCCAGTCTCATAGATAATACACAGTAACGTGAATAGTCACCTTGTTGCCACTTCCGCCAATGATCTTAGAAATTCTGATGAAATGTTATGTATTGCTTCTGCCTTATTTGATCTTAAATCTTCCAAAACTCTTTTAAATTCTGAGTCTAATGCTGGGTCCATGTATCTTACCTCCTCACACATGTTTCTTCTTCTATTACATTGTGGGACAAGTCCTCCATCTCATAGAGGCCTTATGTTATCACCCTTGCTTTTAATTTCACCAAAGGTTGTTTTGAGTTTTCTGTATGCTGAGTCAGTCCTTCTGACAACCATTTTTTTTTATTTTTTATTATTATTTCTTCACATTTTTCACGAAGACATTTCGTCTTAACTTTCCTGCACTCCCTATTTATTTCATTCCTCAGCGACTTTTATGTCATCTCTATTCCTGAACTTCCCTTAACGTTTTTGTTGTTCCTTCTTTCATTGATCAACAGAAGTACTTCTTCCATTACCCATTGTTTCCTCAGTTACCTTCCTTGTACCTACTTCTCTGATTCCCATTTTAGAGACGCATATTCTTCTTCAACTGAACTACCTATTGAGCTGTTCGTTATTGCAGTATTTATAGCCTCAGAGAACTTAAAGTGTACCTCTTCATTCCTTAGTACTTCTGTATCCCACTTCTTTGCACATTCATTCTTCCTGACTAGTCTTTCAACTTCAGCCTACTGCTTTTTATCATTACCAAATTGTGACCTGAGTCAATATCTGCTCCTGTGTATGTCTTACAATCCAATATCTGATTTCAGAATCTCTGCCTGACTGTGAAGTAATTTAAGTGAAATAATCCCATATCTCTTGGCCTTTACAAGTATACCTCATACCCATGTGATTCTTGAACAGGTTATTCACTATTAATAGCTGAAATTTATTGCAGATTTCAGTCTTTCTTCTCTCATTCCTAATATCAAGCCTATATTCTCCACAACCATTTCTTCTACTTCTTCTACTCCATCCCCTACAACTGCATTCCAGTCCCTCATGATGATTTATATCCCTTTACATACTGAAATATCCGTTCAATGTTTTTGTACACTTTCTCCTTTCTCTCATCTTTCGCTTGCTATGCCATCATGAATAACCTGAACTGTTGTTGTCGTCGTTGGTTTGCTGTTGATTCTGATGATAACAATATTATCACTTAACTGTTCATAGTACTCACTCTCTGCCTGCCTTTATATTCATTGTGAATTCCTAATGCCATTATACATTTGTTGCTGCTGTTGATATTACCCTATACTCATCTGACTATAGAAATCTTTATCGTCTTTCCGTTTCACTCCACTGAAACACCCTATATGTAGTTGTTCCTTTTAGCAATTCAGTTTTGAGATTTTCTAACTTCCCTACCATGTTCAAAGTCATGACATTCCATGCTCGTACACTCATAGAACATTATCCTGTCATTGGTTTTTCAATCTTTTTTTCATGGTCACCTCCCATTGGCAGTCCCCTCCTGAAGATCTTAATGGGTGACTAGTTCAGAATCTCTTGCCGGTGAAGAGATCATCATGACACTTTTTCGATTACGAGCAACATGTCCTATGGGTACACATAATGTGTTTTTAATGAGTGGTTTCCATTGCCTTCTGAATCCTCATGCCATTGATCATAGCTGATTTTTCTGCCTTTAGGGGCAGTTTCCCCACCCCAAGAACACAATGTCCTGAACCACAGTCTGCTCCTCTGCCCTCTTTGGCAAGGCTGTTGGTAGACTGAGGGTAACTTCTTATGCTGGAAGTCATTTGCTGCTGCTGCTGCTGTGAATGATTTTTATTCAAAATTTATACAGTGGCAGGGTTAAAACCTGGGACTGTAGACATTTTGATTACAAGTCAAATATGCTACCCTAGACAACAGGTCAAGGTGAACAGCTAAAAAAAAAAATAATGGTTAGACAGTGTTTCCTTGATGACATAATGAGAGCAGATTTTTATGTCTTCAAAAAAATGCATATAATGATAAGCAGGATGACATAGGGTTTTGTGAGAAAATAGAAATGTAAAATCATACAGTGAGAAACCCAGGATAGAATGTAACAATATTATGAAAAGGATAGTTGCTACTCACCATATAGCAGAGATGCTGAATCACAGATAGGCACAACAAAAACGCTGTCAGAAAGTAAGCTTTTGGCCAAAACAGGTTTTGTCAAAAGCACACACATACGCATGTACGCGACCACAGAGTCTGGCAGATGAAACCAGACCAGCCGCCAGTGTGTGTGGGTGTGTGGGTGTGCGTGTGCGTGTGCGTGTGCGTGTGCGTGTGCGTGTGCGTGTGCGTGTGCGTGTGCGTGGGCGTGGGCGTGTGCGTGGGCGTGGGCGTGTGCGTGGGCGTGGGCGTGGGCGTGCGCGTTTGTTTGTTTGTTTGTTTGTTTGTTTGTTTGTGACGAAGGACTTGTTGGCAGAAAGTTCAGACATCGTAACCATGTTTCAAATGCTAAAAGGCTGTGAAGAAATGGTCTCTGCACAAAATCATTTATGAAAGAAGGCTGAAGTTTGTGGGGCATATTGTAAACATGAAAGACAGAAGAATCCCCCAAATTACCACTGTAGTGGAAACCAGTATATGGATACAGAAGTGGAGGAAGACCAAACGCTTGGGAATGAACTTTTGCGAAGGATCTTCACTACATGGACAAGAAATGGGAGGAAAATGAAAACCTTGCAGTTGATAGAGTTAGAAGGATGAAAGTTATTGCCATGTATGCTTCTTATTGGAGGAACTAAGTCTAAGTGTTAAATAGTTCCATATATTAGGAGATTTGGGTCAGTCACAGGTAGAACTGTGAAATTATCATCTCCAGACCGAGATTAAATAGCGCAAAAATTCATCTTGTATAACCAGTTAAGAGGTTGAATTAGAGGTGCTCTCCTGCTGCCAGGTAAACTTGCCCGTAATTTGTTTGTAAATTTGATTCAGATTTGTAAAATAATGGCCAAGCAAGTAAAATTTATGTAAGTAATAAGAAACTGTTTCTCTAACACAGGAATACTTACAGAGGAATTGTTCAGTTGCAGAAGGTTGTGATAATAGATTTTGACCTATAAGTATTATTGGTGAGTCCAGTGTCCAGGATCTAGCAGAAATGTAATTGAGCTCAGAAATGGTCAAAATATGATGAATTGTACATAATGATGATGTGCTTTCATTCAGAGCAGAAATATGTTCAAAACAGAGTTGGAATGAAATATCTATGACGACTGACCTTTTCTACCTGCAGGAGTGATTTGAAATTAGAGGTAGAACTATCTAATTAATTGAAGGTATAGGTCTTTTCAGGAGACCAGCATAATCATACGTAAAATACAGTGAAAACATGAATATGTATTGCTGATGGCAATTTTTTGTATACTCCCATCTAACTATATGTTGTTAACTCTGACTATATGCTGGTGAATGTAGAAGCACTGTGTATTGTATCCTGATCTGCAAGATAAAAGACAGACAAATAACTTTTCAATAATTGTAAGGTATGAGATCCAGAATGATGTGTTTCTCCACAGAACCGGCAAAGGAGCATACGGAGAGCACTGACAAAAAGTAGGGACAAGATGATAATGTGGCAGTGCAGTTGTCTTGCCAAAAAATTGTTCACCAATCTTTGCTGAATTTCTTCTGTAGATCATGGCTGACCTGGCATGATGTATGTTTAAATATACATAAACTCCGATATATTGTCGCCTTTGAATACAAATTTACACCATCAAGACTTACCAGTTTGTATTTCTCAACATAAATCATGAAACCAAACACAGTCTGTACTCACCCATTCACACTTACAGCCCAGTCACTCTTTAGTAGCCAGTTTAAGGTCTTCGCCCTGATCTGATATAAAAAAATACAAATGGAATTAATGGTTTGAATACTCATACAATGCCCTGTAATGTCCATACTGGACCCATTTAAGATTACACAGCATGCCATGCAGAATTTTAATAATTCAAAATAGTCATAGCATAACCAGAAAAAAAGGCTGGAATTTCTGGAATCATAGATAGCCATTCTAATATTTTACAAAATGTGAAACTCCATTATTGCTCATCATTATTAAAATTTTAAGAAAATTCAGCATAGCTAATTGCTGAATCACTTAAACTCGTGCGCCAAATCTCATTCCGAGTCCCAAGTCCCAGTACACACTTAGTATCTTGCTCGTGATTGTCTGAATACAAAGGTAGTCAATCAGCTTTGGGTTTTGAGATACAAAACCTAGTATTTTGCACATTGAACCAATTCCATTCCAAAACTATCTTTGATAAAATTAACAAATAATGTGTTACAGAAGAAACAGTAAAAGCAAATAAGTCCCCTCTTTAAATATCTAAACTACTGAAATATGTTTTATGATTTAAAAGTGTCATAAATTGGCTTCTGTGTAATCCACAATTCCCCAATATGTATCGGATACACACACAGGCAACACACACCTAGATTTCCGTGCTCATATATATTTAGTTACTCATAGTTACAAAGATCCACGTGTCACATCTGTGCCGTAGTTATTCCTTCATTCACTCAAGCAGGTGAACAGAAATTATCAGTATTCAGCATCAGTCATAATGTCAGTAAAAATTAAACTATTACGTAAAATTAAGTTGTCTTCCAAAAATTTGTTTTACTTTATCATTGAAAGCCTAGAAATATTGTCAAACTTTTTCACTAACTATACTTAAGATATATGAACTTGTTGGTAAGTTACTTAGCCATGGAAGCTCTTGAGTCATCAAAGAATAACTTCCATCATGGGTTATTTGGCTGCCTAGGTATCAGAATTCCTTGACTTCACCTACTTCCTTATCACCAATTCTGACAAGTTTCTCCCTGTTCTCATTTTTGCTACTTCTAATTACTTTCATCTTTCTTCGATTTACTGTCAATCCATATTCTGTACTCATTAAACTGTTCACTCCATTCAATGTATCCTGTGAATTATTATTGAATCCTTTCATTAGAGGGAAGATGGAGATTGGAATATATCCTACAAATGATAGAGGAAGTGGGGTGCAAGTGCTACTCTGATTTGAAGAGTTTGGCACAAGAGAAATTCATGGTGGACCACATGAAAGCAGTCCGAGGAATGATCACTGAATAAATAATTTTTTAAAGAACTCAAATCTTTTGTCTAAAGTAGGAAATAAAATAAAAAACATTTGACATGACTTTCAAGATGCTTGAAATCAATCACAGCCAATGAGGTGGATCAAATCTTTGTCTAATCTGTTTTATTTATTTCTTTTGGACAAATCAGTTCCCAAAACATTTGACCTTTTTTCCAATTCTTTTTTATTTTCGAATTTTGTTCAGAAAGCATCATCTTTTTGACATATCATTTGCTCTCCTAGCATCTTCTGTTCTCAAAATGTCCTGAATTTGATACAGAATTTGGAGGAGGCTATTTTGATAGTTAAATATAACACCATTGCAACTTTTTATGCTTTGGAAAGCAAGACCTTGATGAGGTGAACTCCTTGACACCTCGTTTGCCCTCCTAGTGCCTTCTGTTCTGTCCTGAATTTAGCACCTGACTTGAAAGAAATGTTTACCACAGTCAAGTATCACACCAGTGTGACTTTCTATGAACAAAATCACTAGACCTTCAAGAGATGAACTTTGCTGTGACACTTCAGCTAGAAGTTTATATCAGTTTGATAGCCCATGTCAATTTACACTTATTGTTTGGACAAAAACCCATTGTACAATTTATAGGGAGTCTTGGTTTCAGTCCACTCAAACATTTGATCAAAAAAGAAAGGGGACAGGATCAGACATTTTCCAAGACAGCAGAAAGGTCAGAAAATCAGTATGAATACGTAAAATCGTCAATAGGCTGTAACGAAAAAGAAGTGAAAGGTCACATGGAACTGTGTTGAATTAACAGATTGACTGCTGAATGCAAGATTCATTATAGTATTAGAATAGGTATTGATTTTAAAGAGCAGATGTCATGGGAGCAACAGCATATTGTGAACAAGACCAGTTTGCCTAAATCTGATGCTGATTTTTAGGTGATCTTTTGGCACTATTGAGGTCTCTTGGGGAGAAAGTTCCAGGGAAAAAACCTGTCCCATGCACCCTCCCACCACCACCTACTCCAGTCCTGTAACCCGGAAGGTGTACACAATCAAAGGCAGAGCCACGTGTGAAAGCACCCACGTGATCTACCAACTGACCTGCCTACACTGTGATGCATTCTATGTGGGAATGACCAGCAACAAACTGTCCATTCGCATGAATGGACACAGGCAGACAGTGTTTGTTGGTAATGAGGATCACCCTGTGGCTAAACATGCCTTGGTGCACGACCAGCACATCTTGGCGCAGTGTTACACCGTCCGGGTTATCTGGATACTTCCTACTAACACCAATCTATCCGAACTCCGGAGATGGGAACTTGCTCTTCAATATATCCTCTCTTCCCGTTATTCACCAGGCCTCAATCTCCGCTAATTTCAAGTTGCCGCCACTCATACCTCACCTGTCATTCAACAACATCTTTGCCTCTGCACTTCTGCCTCAACTGACATCTCTGCCCATACTCTTTGTCTTTAAATATGTCTGCTTGTGTCTGTATATGTGTGGATGGATATATGTGTGTGTGCGCGAGTGTATACCCGTCCTTTTTTCCCCCTAAGGTAAGTCTTTCCGCTCCCGGGACTGGAATGACTCCTTACCCTCTCCCTTAAAACCCACATCCTTTCGTCTTTCCCTCTCCTTCCCTCTTTCCTGATGAGGCAACAGTTTGTTGCGAAAGCTTGAATTTTGTGTGTATGTTTGTGTTCGTTTGTGTGTCTATCGACCTGCCAGCACTTTCATTTGGTAAGTCACATCATCTTTGCTTTTAGGTATATTTTTCCTTTGTGGAATGTTTCCTTCTATTATAACCATACAATTAATATAAAGTTCCAAACTTTAGGGACTACTGAAAGCTTAAATTAGAAAGAAAGAGCATTAACTCAAAAGCTAATAAAATTTTCTGTGCTGTTACTTTTGATTATGAACTACATGTCAATCCTCAACATAAGATAGTACCGCTCTATGATGCGGTCACCAATTGTAGACCACTGCTTTTTTTCCCCAGAAAAAGTGAAAGATAAAATATTTAGGATGTTTCACGTTGATGGAAGAGATGGAGATGGAGGTACAAACGTTTGTATGTAAACCTGTTTTCTGTGTGAAAAAGACAACAAAAGCTTTGGAGAAGAATACAGAAGTCAAACAAATGATTTTCTAGGTCTGTTGTGGGTCAGGATGAAGCTGGCTTCAACCCATTACATGCAGTCTCCCATCCTTCATCAAAGACACCAACCACTTTCTCGAATGCCTGGAATCCCTACCCAATCTGTCACCCCCAGAAACCATCCTTGTAACCATTGATGCCACCTCCTTATACACAAATATCCCGCACGTCCAGGGCCTCGCTGCGATGGAGCACTTCCTTTCACGCCGATCACCTGCCACCCTACCTAAAACCTCTTTCCTCATTACCTTAGCCAGCTTCATCCTGACCCACAACTTCTTCACTTTTGAAAACCAGACATACCAACAATTAAAGGGAACAGCCATGGGTACCAGGATGGCCCCCTCGTACGCCAACCTATTCATGGGTCGCTTAGAGGAAGCCTTCTTGGTTACCCAGGCCTGCCAACCCAAAGTTTGGTACAGATTTATTGATGACATCTTCATGATCTGGACTCAAAGTGAAGAAGAACTCCAGAATTTCCTCTCCAACCTCAACTCCTTTGGTTCCATCAGATTCACCTGGTCCTACTCCAAATCCCATGCCACTTTCCTTGATGTTGACCTTCACCTCTCCAATGGCCAGCTTCACACGTCCGTCCACATCAAACCCACCAACAAGCAACAGTACCTCCATTACGACAGCTGCCACCCATTCCACATCAAACGGTCCCTTCCCTACAGCCTAGGGCTTCGTGGCAAACGAATCTGCTCCAGTCCGGAATCCCTGAAGCATTACACCAACAACCTGACAACAGCTTTCGCATCCCGCAACTACCCTCCCGACCTGGTACAGAAGCAAATAACCAGAGCCACTTCCTCATCCTCTCAAACCCAGAACCTCCCACAGAAGAACCACAAAAGTGCCCCACTTGTGACAGGATACTTTCCGGGACTGGATCAGATTCTGAATGTGGCTCTCCAGCAGGGATACGACTTCCTCAAATCCTGCCCTGAAATGAGATCCATCCTTCATGAAATCCTCCCCACTCCACCAAGAGTGTCTTTCCGCCATCCACCTAACCTTCGTAACCTCTTAGTACATCCCTATGAAATCCCCAAACCACCTTCCCTACCCTCTGGCTCCTACCCTTGTAACCGCCCCCGGTGTAAAACCTGTCCCATGCACCCTCCCACCACCACCTACTCCAGTCCTGTAACCCGGAAGGTGTACACAATCAAAGGCAGAGCCACGTGTGAAAGCACCCACGTGATCTACCAACTGACCTGCCTACACTGTGATGCATTCTATGTGGGAATGACCAGCAACAAACTGTCCATTCGCATGAATGGACACAGGCAGACAGTGTTTGTTGGTAATGAGGATCACCCTGTGGCTAAACATGCCTTGGTGCACGACCAGCACATCTTGGCGCAGTGTTACACCGTCCGGGTTATCTGGATACTTCCTACTAACACCAATCTATCCGAACTCCGGAGATGGGAACTTGCTCTTCAATATATCCTCTCTTCCCGTTATCCACCAGGCCTCAATCTCCGCTAATTTCAAGTTGCCGCCACTCATACCTCACCTGTCATTCAACAACATCTTTGCCTCTGCACTTCTGCCTCAACTGACATCTCTGCCCATACTCTTTGTCTTTAAATATGTCTGCTTGTGTCTGTATATGTGTGGATGGATATGTGTGTGTGTGTGTGCGCGAGTGTATACCCGTCCTTTTTTCCCCCTAAGGTAAGTCTTTCCGCTCCCGGGACTGGAATGACTCCTTACCCTCTCCCTTAAAACCCACATCCTTTCGTCTTTCCCTCTCCTTCCCTCTTTCCTGATGAGGCAACAGTTTGTTGCGAAAGCTTGAATTTTGTGTGTATGTTTGTGTTCGTTTGTGTGTCTATCGACCTGCCAGCACTTTCATTTGGTAAGTCACATCATCTTTGTTTTTAGCGTATATAGAACTTTATATTAATTAACATGAACTTAAATCTGATTACTCTGTGATTATTTGCTATTGCACAAACATGTTTTCATCTAAAATTTAGTCAAAGACTTGAGGCAGCTGTTGACTGTGTGACTTTGAAGACGTGTTCAGTTGTTACTTTTTCATGTATAAAAATTCTCAGTTTATCATAACTTTAACATGTGTAATTTTTCTTACAGTGACTTTTGTATTGTATGTCATGTAAGATTTGGAAAGTAAGTGGTCCAGTTCTCTGTCATCTCATTAATTACTTCTGCTTTTGGTGGTGTCAGTAATTGTGTAACTTTCAATATAATCTGTATTGTGATGTGTCACATAGGTTGACACACTCTTGTCATGTTGATGCATTCTAGTCATTTAGAGCATTTTTAATTGCCCACTTTCATTTATGATTGTCACAGCTACATTTTTCATGCAGATTGTCAATGAAAGTGTAAATACCACCAGTACACCTTCAAAAATAGAGGGAAGAAAACAGTTGTAGATTGTCATAACACGTTGCTCAGGAAAGTTTTATTTTCATTTTTACTTTATTGTTAGTGTGTAGTCAACTATCAAAGTTCTGTCTAGCACACTGCTAGACTGCTCAAATGTTCTCTCTCTCTCTCTCTCTCTTCTCTCTCTCTCTCTCTCTCTCTCTCTGTGTGTTTGTGTGTGTGTGTGTGTGTGTGTGTGTGTGTGTGTGTGTGTGTGTGTGTGAAGAAAATCAACATTGCAGTGTTGTTTCGTTATTCACAGGCTGGCCTCCAAGGAATGAACTTCAATTTTCTGAACTTGAACCTTCCAACGCAACAACCACCACAGCAGCAGCAGCAGCAGCAGCAGCAGCAGCAGCATCCTCAAAACCATACACAGTCTCGAGCCACTCATGTAAAGGTGCAGACTTCACAGATACCTCAGGCAGCTCAAGAAATGTCATCTGTGCAGCAAGGATCCCAGCCCCAACTGCCTCAACAATCTCCTGATCTTCAGACACAGTCACTACCTCAGCCTCAGCAGGTGGTCCATGCAACATCACGAGACAAGTTAAAGACCCCACCACTGCAACAGCTCCCACCACCTCAGCAGCTGCCTGCCTCTCATCAGTTGCACCCACCTCAGCAACTACCCCCACTTCAGCCATTGCCTCATTCACAAACAGTGCAGCTTCCTCAGTCGCCGTCCCCACAGATGCGTCAGTCTCAGTCTCCCCAACTGCGACAGTCGCAGTCCCCACAACTGCAGCTGCGCCAGCCTCAGTCTCCACAGATGTCCCAGGTACCTCCCCAGCAGCTCCCTGTCTCTCAGTCTCAGCAGCTGCCTGTCTCTCAACCACAACAGATACTGCTACCTGTATCACAGCCTCAGCAGGTACTACTGCCTGTGTCACAATCCCAAGTATCTGGGACACAATCTCAGCAAGTGGCAGTGTTACAGACCCAACAGATCCCCATATCTCAGTCCCAGTCAGCTCCCCTGTCACAAGTTCAGCAGCAACCAGCATCACAAGTTCAACAGTTACCTCTTGCACAACCTCAGCAACTGCCAGTATCACAGGTTCGGCACCTGTCTGCTTCACCACCACAACAACTGTCAGTATCGCAGCATCAGCAGCTATCTGTGACGCAGTCTCAGCAGGTGCCTTTGCCACATCAGCAACTACTGGGTGCCACAAATACAGCAGCAGAATGTGTCACAACCACAGCATCTAGAGCAAACTCAACAAATTCAGCAGGTGGCACACACCGATTGCTCACTTGCAATCGCAGCAACTGCTACACTGCACACAGGTACCGTCGAGTTCTCAGGGCCAGTCGCAGCAGCTATCCCAATCTCAGCCTGCATGTAATCCCCACCAACAGATTCAGCCTCAGCTACAAGTCCAACTTCAGCTGACAACTCAACCTCAGCATAATTTACAAGAACAACAGTCAACTGTTCAGCAGCAGGCTCATCGACAAGTTCAGCAGCAGATTTACCAGCAGCCTCTAAGGCTGCAGTTGCAATTACCCCAACATCAGCTTGTTCTACAAACTCCTAACCCATCTCAAGCTCAAATCTTACTTCAGAAAATAATAGCTGCAAAATCAAAGTCATGTGAGGAAATACAAGTGCCAGCGATTGTCACAGCTGTACCACAGTCGCCTGCTTCGGATAAAGAACGCTCTCAGGTACTTTACTCTTTCTGAATTTTATCAGTTAATTTAACTACAAATGATAATTATTTGTGGTTTATATTTACAGTACATAGCATAACAGAAGCAATATATTGAGGATAATCTTACGTGTTCAGCCCTTCACAGAAATGCCAATTTCTTTTTTAAATAATAAAAAAAAACACCATACCTGTGGAAAGTAAGAACCAGCCCTAGATTAAAGACTCATATCATTTTAATACTCTATGGAGAGTAAGTGCCCAGCATCTGCAAATGAGAACCATAACTAACCCACAAGTAAGATCTACATATGTAGTTTTTGTTCAGCCAGATTATTTAATATCACCAGTTTTACAACTGGTTGTGGATTATTGTCTGCCAAAATGGAGAATGCTTCTACACTGCCAAACTTCTACAGGCTCCAGCAGTAGTGGTTTAGGGTGCTTATATATCTTTCATGTTATTGTTAGATGCTTAGTGAGTTTTATGTATTATTCCACTAGCATTTCTTGAATAAATTTGGACTCTTTATGTCAACAATCTGGGTAGAAATATTGGATAAAACCTCAGCAAGTACCAGTTACATACATGCTTAGTGTACATTAGACTTTTTTGGAGGAGCATAATATTTTAAGCCCTTACATTGGAAATTATTATTTCCTCTCCAGCTTTCTGCTGGTTAGAAATGTTCAGTCAGATTTTTGTATGGTTTTATTAAATTCGTGCAACTTATGAACTAATTGATTATGAATTTTTCAATAGTTTCGCAAACTCATTTTGATTCTATCACAAATGTAACATGATAGGGAACAGAAGGGCATACAGGAAAATTCATGCCAGCTGGGAGAATTAATATTTTCCAAGAGCTGAAGTGCTGATATTGAGTGATTGGTACAGATTTCCCTGTCAGTCACCAAAAAGTGTAAGTGTCTCCTGCCCTTCTTAAAAGATTGTGTGGTTGTGTTGTCTCATTATGTTTTTGAAATTACTGACTAATTAGTGCATAAATACAAAAATTATGAGTAAATTATGTGATCAAAAGTATCCAGACACCCCTAAAACTGTAAGTTTTTCATATTAGGGTGCATTGTGCTGCTACCTGCTGCCAGTTTCTCCATATCAGTGACCTCAGTAGTCATTAGACATTGTGAGAGAGCAGAATGGGGCTCTGTGGAATTTGTGGACTTCGAACATGGTCAGGTGATTGGGTGGCACTTGTGTCATATGTCTGTAGGTGAGATTTCCACATTCCTAAACATCCTTAGGTCCACTGTTTCTGATGTGATGGTGAAGTGGAAACATGAAGGGACACGTGCAGCACAAAATCATACAGGCTGACCTTGTCTGTTGACTGACAGAGACCACTGACAGTTGAAGAGGGTCATAATGTGTAATAGGCAGACATCTATCCAGACCATCACACAGGTATTCCAAACTGCATCAGGATTCACTGCAAGTACTATGACAGTTTGGGTGGGAGGTGAAAAAACTTGGATTTCATGGTCGACCGGCTGCTCATAAACCACACATCATGCCGGTAAATACCAAACAGCACATTGCTTGGTTTAAGGAGCATAAACATTGGATGATTGAACAGTGAAAAAACATTGTGTGGAGTGACGAATCATGATACGCAATGTGGTGATCCAGTGGCAGATTGTGGGTATGGTGAATGCCTGGTGAACGTCATCGGCCAACGTGTGCAGTACCAACAGTAAAATTCTGAGGCGGTGGTGTTATGGTGTGGTCATGTTTTTCATGGAGGGGACTTGCACCCCTTGCTGTTTGTGTAGTACTATCACAGCACAGGCCTACATCGATGTTTTAAGCACTTTCTTGCTTCCCACTATTGAAGAGCAATTCGGGGATGGCGATCGCATCTTTCAGCATGATCGAGCACCTGTTCATAATGCATGGCCTGTGGCGGAGTTGTTGCACTACAATAACATCGCTGTGATGGACTGGCCTGCACAGAGTCCTGATCTGAATCCTATAGAACACCTTTGAGATGTTTTGGAACTCCGACTTCCTGCCAGGCCTCACCGACCGTCATTGATACCTCTCCTCAGTGCAGCAATCATTGAAGAATGGGCTGCCATTCCCCAAAAAACCTTCCAGCACCTTGTTGAATGTGTGCCTGCGAGAGTGGAAGCTGTCATCAAGGCTAAGGGTGGGCCAACACCATATTGAATTCCAGCATTACTGATGGAGGCTGCCACGAACTTGTAAGTCATTTTCAGCCAGGTGTCTGGAAATTTTGATCACATAGTATAGTTATAAACAAGTCCACATCAAAACAAATTTTATTTTGTAGTTAGTGTAACAATAGATTTTGAGCTGTGTGGATCATCTGCAATCAAATATAAACATACTATATAAATTGTAATTAGTCATGATGCCACCTTATGATCTTTTGAGATAGTGAAAGGAAAACTTATGTTTTGGCATCAGTCAGCACTGCAGGCCTTTGGCTAAAGACTATCTTCACAAACTTTTAGTTTGTCACTTAAGTTGTTGCAAAACTTAAAACTTCAGATATCTATTGAAAATTAACTTTAATGAATGTGTGATATCTAAGAATAATGCCTTTTTTGCTATGTTAAGAACAATTTTAGCTGGATTGGGTCAGGTGTAAGCATAAACCATTGTCAGTAATGAATTGTAACTGGCATTTTGTTATTTTGGTTGGATGGGGCAGGGGTATGGACAAAAGGAGGCAGCATGTGCTGTATCTTGATATAAAAGAAACAAGACTGCTTTCATTACTAAGGAATTACTTGTTGCAGCATAATAGTGTGTGTATGCAGTGTATATGAAATTTACGAAGACATGTTTGTGCTTTTTTTTATGGAAATATTCTATATAAAATCTGTCATGAAAGAAATGACGCTTGTGGTACTGATTTGTGTACTTACCAGAGATGTTCAATTAGGAGTGATCACCTTCAAAGTAGTGCCCATTTGAATTACCATTTGTCTGTATTTGTTCCTTCCACTGTTCAGACAATTTATGCACTTCTCCTGTTAGGATATACTGGGCTTCACAGTTTTTGCCTTCTGGTAGTGCACAAGAATACTGAGAGTGTGAATAGCCTTGTTTCTTTTGTGTCATAATAAGAAGTTCTGTAATTAGCAGAGGAAGGAAAATTATATTCTTGTGTCAAAGGGTCAAAAGGGAAGAATTATATGACAAGGGAGTATTATGAAATAAATATTTAAGTGTGAGTAGTAAGAGACTTGTGGGAAGCAAGAAATAAAAAATCAATATCTAAGTAGTTCTCAGGTTGCAGTTAATTATGAAAGTAGGTGCACTGAACTGCATGAGGCAAGATTAGAAGCTCCATAATAAATAAGCAGTGACACTGACTCACAAGCTGCTTGTCCGCAGCTCTTGGTCGTGCGGTAGCGTTCTCGCTTCCCACGCTCGGGGTCCCGGGTTTGATTCCCGGCGGGGTCAGGGATTTTCTCTGCCTCATGATGACTGGGTGTTGTGTGCTGTCCTTAGGTTAGTTAGGTTTAAGTAGTTCTAAGTTCTAGGGGACTGATGACCATAGATGTTAAGTCCCATAGTGCTCAGAGCCATTTGAACCATCACAAGCTGCTTAATTAGAGCTTGCGTGGAAAGATTTAAGTCTTCATTTCTCCTACAAGCTGTTAAAGAATGGAATGGACAAAAGAGTCCAAAAATGGTTCTATGAGCCATATGCCATACACTTATCTGTGAACTGCAGAGAGTAGTCTTGTAGATATAGATATAGAAAGATAGAGGCTTGCAACAGGTTGATAGCCACATGAGATTCATTTATTTATGTAAAAAAGACAGTAAACTTGTGCATAAAGAACAACTCAAAATGGGGAAAATGAAAGTAAGGTTGTAAAGGATTGTACGAGCTGGTGAAAAAAATATGTTGTCGCATAGCTGAGTGGATATGTTGATAATCTGAAACAGGAGAAAATTAAAGGAAAAGGTGGCAACAGGCTGGAGAAAAGGCGTAATGAGAAAACTCTTTAAGTAGTGTTTCATGTACTTTGTCTTGCACTAGTCTTTTTAGTGTTTTTAAATTTAGTTGTAACGCTACCTATATGCATGTGCTTCACAACAGAAATGAAAGAAAGGCCTTTGCATTCCACCGCTTTTTAGGTTTCCGTACCTCGGTCGGTGAAAATTGAAGCCATGTAGGACCACTTTGCCAGTAAATTCGTTTTTCCTACCTAAGAAGTCAAATATAAATGAAACCTATCAAAAGGACCAATGCGATTTTGTTAAGTTTTTAATACACAAAGTGAAATCAGTAAATCTGTATATCTAAATGATTAATGGAAAATCTCATATAAAGATGTGAAACAAATACTAACAAAGAGATAGAGGGGCTGGCCAGTACTTACCTCAGCTCAGTACAGCCGATAGATAACACAAAACAGAACAGAAAATTTACATTCCTAGCTTTCGGAACTTTGTTCCTTCATCAGGGAGGAGAGAGGGGGAAAAAAGGGGAAGAAGGGAAAGTGGATTTAGTTACTCACAACCCAGGTACCCTCCCTGTTTACCTTTCCCTGTTGCTTCATAACCTGGGTTGTGAGTAACTAAATCCACTTTCCCTTCTTCCCCTTTTTTCCCCTCTCTCCTCCCTGATGAAGGAACAAAGTACCGAAAGCTAGGAATGTAAATTTTCTGTTCTGTTTTGTGTTTTCTATCGGCTGTACTGAACTGAGGTAGGAACTGGCCAGCCCCTCTATCTCTTTGTTAGTGTTTGTTTTAAATCTGTATATCCTATCAAGTAACTTCTATATTAAGTTGTAGTTGTAAAGATAAGATCGTGACGCACAATTCTGTCACTGAGGTAAAAAAAAAAAAAAAAAAAAAAAAACGGTGCTACCAGTTGCCCCTTTGGTATACAACAAAACTAGCAGTGCCATTTATTCATTCTTTGGTGTACTGTGCTGTCACTAAGGTAAACATGAGGAATTCTAAGCTGAGCAGGCTCCTAAGAATTTAAATTATGATATGTTTTTTCTGTGATCCAATTTTGTTGTAATAGAGCCCACATGTTGCTTGATGCTGTGCTCAAGTTACCCATGAAAACCCAATGAAAATTTGTCTAATAGTTTTGGAGATCAGCGTGTTTAGGCAGATACAGATGGTTTTACAGTTTTGTTATTAGTGGAGAGTATCATTTCTACGTGAAGCTGTCAACAAACTTTATTGGTTGTAGTAGCTGTTTTAACCATTAGTTATCAAACTTTCATGATGGATACCATAAGTCTCATTGATAATGCCATAAATGAACTAAATGGGTAGGACCTAATCAATGGTGACAAAGGCATGAATGTTGATGAAACTAGCATAACATCTGAATTTTGTCTTTCACAGTACCTTCTTGATGGATGGAGTACAAATGCAGTAGTTTGGAACATTCTATGTTTTGTGTCATTCTCATTTTCTACCATATATTTTTTAATGCTAGAAATGTCAGAAGAGGATACCATAGTTTACTATTTACCAGAACTGGGACATTTAGAGCAGAGCTGTCAGAAACTGCCCACTCATTTTCATTTTGGTGCTCGGCAAGTAGATGGCCCTTCTCCTTCTCAACTGTTTTCCATACTATACCTCAGATTTCCATTGTATTGGATAGATATAGAATCTACTCGCCAAGTTATGGCAGAACACACACATAAAAGACGGTTGTAATTGGCAAGATGCTAGCTCCTTCTTCAGGTGGAAGGGTTGAAGGGGAAGGAAAAGGGGTAGGTTTCGGGAAAGTCAGCCAGAATGGTGGGTCAGGGAAGACTTACTGTATGGGATGAGAAGGAGAAACTAATTGTTGGGAACTGCATTGGATGAGATTTGAAAACCTGAGGGCTTAAAGATAGAAGACAGGGTAATACGCAGGCAGAGATTACTGCTTAAACATCATGCATGAGTTAATAAAGAGTGAAGAGCTAAGCACATTTTATGTAACAGAGATGAGAAGGGGGTGGCGAAAAATGGATGCTAAGACAATGAAAGATGTGGGAAAGTAAAACGGAGTGAAGCAAAGAGTAGTTACTGTGAGGAAATACTGAGACGGAAGAAAGTAATGTAAATTAAGGCCAAGTGGGTGGCGAGAACCAAGGACATGTTGTACCGCTAGGTCCCACCTGCGGAGTTTTGAGAAACTGATGTCTGGAGGAAGAACCCAGATGGCACGTGTGGTGAAACAGGCGCCGAGGTCATGATAGTCATGTTGTAGAGCATGCTCTGCAATAGGATATTGTGAGTTGCCAGTATACACCCTCTGCCTGTGCCCATTCACACTAATTGATAATTTGGTGGTAGTCATGTCAATGTATGAGGCCTAACCGTGTTTACATAACAGATGGTATAAGACGTGTGTCGTTTCACAGGTGGCTCTCCCTTTGATAGTTTGTTTTGCCAGTTACAGGGCTGCTATAGGTGGTGGTAGGAGGGTGCATAGGGCAAGTCTTGCAGTGGGGATGGTCACAGGGGTAGGAGCCATAGGGTAGGGAGATAGGTGCAGGAGGAGCATTTGGGTCTGACAAGAATATTGTGGAGATTGGGAGGGGAATGGAAAACTACTCTAGATATGGTGGGCAAAATTTCAGACAGAATGAATCTCATTTCAGGGCAGCCCCTGGTTTGATTTAGATACATTGATGACATCTTTACCATATGGACTCATGGTGATGCTGGTGTGCTAAAATTCCTGTAATCTCTGAATATCTTCTCCCAATTAAATTTCACATCGTGCTATTCCGAATCTCGTGCCACTTTCCTTGATATTGATCTCATCCTCACTGAAGGCCTTCTACACACTTTCGTCCACATTAAACCTACCAATATACAATTGTACTTACATTTTGACAGTTGCCATTCTTTCCATGTTGAACATTCCCTCCCTTACAGTCTTGGCATCTGAGGCAAATGTATTTGTTTGAATGCAGACTCTTTAACGGCAATATGCCGCCATTCTCTACCTCAGCCTTTACAGCACGTAATTACCCCACCAGCCTCGTTAAAAGGCGGATTTCCCGACCCATCACATCAAATCCTGATAATGCTGATCCCTTCAAAAAACAACTTTGCAGCAGACCACTAGTGATTCAGCATTATCCTGGTATAGAATGCGTTAATCAGCTACATCAACAGGATCATGACTTCCTAAAATCATGCCCTGAAATGAGATCCATTCTGTCTGAAATTTTGCCCACCACACCTAGAGTAGTTTTCTGTCGCCCTCCCAATCTCCACAATATTCTTGCCAGACCCTATGCTCCTCTGCACCCATCTCCCTACCCTATGGCTCCTACTCCCGTGAGCATCCCTGTCGCAAGACTTGCCCTATGCACCCTCATACCGCCACCTATAGCAGCCCTGTAACTGGCGAAACATAAACTATCAAAGTGAGAGCCACCTGTCTTATACCAGCTGTTATATAAACACTGTTTGGCCTTCTACATCAGCGTGACTATCACCAAATTATCAGTTACGATAAATGGGGGTAGGCAGAGGGTTTATACTGGCAACTCACAATATCTTGTTGCAGAGCATGCTCTACAACATGACAATTGTGACCTCGGTACATGTTTCACCACACGTGCCATCTGAATTCTTCCCACAGATACCAGTTTCTCAGAACTCTGCTGGTGGGAACCAGCACTACAACATGTTCTTGGTTCTCACCACCCACTTGTCCTTAATTTACGTTAATTTCATCTGAGTCAGCATTTCTCCACAGTAACTACTCTTTGCTTGACTCCATTTTAGTTTCTACATCTTTCATTGTCTTTACCTTCTATTTTTCACTGTCTCCCTCCTGCCTCCCTTATGGACAATGCACTTAGTTTTTCACTTTTATTAACTTGTACACAATTAAGAAGTAATCTCTTTCTGTGTATTATCCTGTCTTCCACCTTTACACTCTCAGATCTTCAAATCTTGTCCAATTCAGTCCCCAACAATCAGTCTCCCTTTCTCATCCTGTGCAGTAAGTCTCCCCTGACCAGTGGTTCTGGGCGACTTTCCCGAAATCTACCCCTTTTCCTAGACCTCTAAAGCCCTCTTCCTTCACCCCTCTTCCTTTCCCCTCAACCCTTCTGCCTGGAGGAGGAGTCACTGTCTCTGAAAGCTTTCCAATTATAACTGTCTTTTATGTATGTTTTCTACCACCACTTGATGAGCAGATTTTTTATCTATCCAATTGAATTATTTTGTCAATAACTGATTGTTTTTGTTGTTGTTTTATTTAACAAGATACACAATACTACTTTTTTAATACAATAAGGCTTTTCTTTTTTTACCAGGATTCATTACCGGACACAGGCAGCAATAATTCTTCTTTGTCTAGTGTCACAACAGTTATAAGGTGAGTGAAGTAAAAATTTAATATTTATGTCTCTGGTTGAAATTTTTATCATGCATAACAGCAAGTAAAATTGTCTTTTATGTATTACATTTCCCAAAACCCAAAGTAGCGTTTCACACACTCATTCTAAAATTAACTGTACCTTTAAGTATGGCTGAGTCTACATTAAAATCACTGTATGAGGGCATAATACTGAACAAAACTGTAAATGGGAGGGGGGAAAGTTAACCGTAGTGTGTAATTTTTAAGTAATTTATATCACTGAAGTAAAAGCTGAAGCACAAAGTTGTTTTATTAACAGAAATTATGGGAGGGAAACAGTAATTTAGGAAAGGCAATCACTTATTTATAGCTGATAGATATTTGATGTATATACTGTAAACACGTAACAATTATGAGACTTCATTAGCTTTTCAGCTACTTTTCTTTCTTCTGGTTCAAGTAAATGCTCTCTTACACACACTACCATACAGATACAAAAATGCACCTACCCACCTGTATGCTGCACTATGTTGATTGTATAGAATTGATTCTTCAAGCAGGCAGGAGTGATGTGGTGATGGTGTAGAGGACAGGTGTCTTAACACCTGGGAGGGGCTAAGATTTATGGAACAAGAATAGAATGAGAGTGGTGCAGAAGTAATTACACGGTTTTGGAATTGGCGTGGAGAATAACGAGAGTAAAAGTGAGAATAGGGTTTAGGTTGTTGAAAGGGGGAGTTTAGACTAGCAGGACTGCAAAGACAGAAGATATGCTATAGGGTCAGTTTGCATCTGCATACTTTTGAGGAGCTGATGCTGGGGGAGGGGGGAAGGGGTCCAAATAGTATGGATATTGAAGCCACTGGTGTTGTGGTGGGCACCAAGTCTAGCAGTGTGATGGTAAAGGTTATGGCTAGCCATAGTTTGACCATGACCAATCATGCAGGTTTGTCATCCCCACATAGAACATTACTCAATGAATGTGGTGCAGATGGTGTAGAAGTGGAGTTGAGTTGCAGACGAGTACAGCGAAGAAGAATGCTAGAAATATCCACATTTCGGACAAAGTGCTTCATCAGAGGCAGAAAGCACATTCACAGAAGCAAAACTAACACGCACCTACCCCTGTTGTCTCAGGGTACCAAGGTCCAACTGTGATTGCATCTGAGGTGAGCAGCGATCTAGCTGGATTGAGTAGTGGGCAAAAGGAAGCTGCATGGACAGGGTGGGAGAAGGGGAGGAAGAGCGAAAGGATTATTGTATAATACTAAATGGAAATTTATTACGATATTCTGATTCATCACTAACAAATGTCTTGTCATCTGTTTGTGCAGCAATGCATATAGATTTTGATAGCTCAAAAAATAAAACTGGCTATCTATTCTTTCCATTAAAAAAAACAAAACTCTGTGCTGTATTTTGGTTTGAATAATCCGATGCGCTATGCCACAGCGAAGCGGGGTTGCACTTAAGGGTCTTATTGGTAGGTATTCCCCCCACCATCCAAATAAATAAACAAATAAAACTGTGACGACAAGTTGTGAGGAATAACTGAATTGCTCACTTAGTAAAAGCATCGCTTGTGAATTTCAAGGCCCAGTGTTTTAATCTGTCAGCAAATTTCAAAACTTGTTTTGCATGACATTCATTGAGGCTTGTTCTGCTTTTACATGTCAGGAATAATGATTTACTCGTAATTTTAATACCAATGCTTTAGTTGTGGTTCATTTGGAAATTTCCCAAGATTTTCAAGAAAAATGTACCATACTATAGACACATGGTAGTTACATTGAGAAGTCCTCAAACCATTCATGTAAACAAAATGAAATGGCAGTTTATTACAAAAGCAAACAGTAGTTTTTTGGAGCTGAGCTGGCCAGTTGCCTAACTGGTCTGGAAGAAGATATTAACAAATTTGAATTTGGGACGGTATTATACTGTGATGTTAGGGAAGATAATATATTCATAGAAGGGCATAACACAATGTGAAACTGGTATGAATTCATTGGTAGAAGTAGTAATGTATCTGTATTATGCAACAGATTAAGTACCACACATAACACATTTGACAGGTCAGCAGATGTCATAAATATACACTCCGTGCTTACCTCTGAGCATGGATTATTTTGTGAGCGTGGATTATGTTGTGTTGGGGTGCTGGGATGACTGACTGGCAATATTTTTTTTTTTTCTTTTTGAATGCCTAATGCTTTTAGAAATTCTGCAATTGTTTTATATGAACAAGGATATTTTAATAAAGTCCTGTGTAATATTGGTGTACAAAAATATGGTAGAATCAAGCCACAGTTTTTACAATTTCTGTTCATCTACATTTGTGATTACTCTGCAAGTCACAATTAAGTGCCTGGCAGAGGGTTAATCAAACCACCTTCAAGCGTTTCTGTACTGTTCCACCTCGAACAGCATTTGGGAAAAATGAACATTTAAGTCTTTCTGTGTGAGTTATGATTTCACTTATTTTATTGTGATGATCATTCCTCCCTGTTTTGGTAGTCATCAACAAAATATTTTCACACTCTGAGGAGAAAGTTTGTGATTGAAATTTCACCAGAAGGTCGTGCCACAATGAAAAACATCTTTACTTTAATGATTGCCTGCCCAAGTCGTGTATCATATCCATGACTCTCTCTCCCCTTTTTTGTGATAATAGAAAACAAGCTGCCCTTCTTTGAACGTTTTTTGATATCCTCCATCAAACCTTGATGCAGATCCCACACCACAGGAATACTGCAAGAGAGGTCAGAGAAGCGTAGTGTAAGCAGTGTTCTTTAGTAGATCTGTTGAATTTTTAAGTGTTCTGCCAATAAATCACAGACTTTGGTTTGCTTTCCCCACTACATTACCTGTGTGATTAGTCCAATTTAAGTTATTCGTAATTGTAATCCCTACATATTTAGCTTAGTTTCCAGACTTTACATTTGTGTAATTTATCATATAATAGAAATTTAGCAAATTCGTTTAGTACTCCTGTGGACTTCACACTTTTCATTACTTAGTCAATTGTTACATTTTACATCATACAGATGTCTTGTCTAAATCATTTTACAATTGGTTTTGATCTTCTGGTGACTTTACAAAATGGTAAATGATGGTATCATCTGCGAACAATCTAAGATTGTTACTCAGATTATCTCCTAAATCATGCATGTAGAGCAGGAACAGCAGATGGTTTATAACACTTCCTTGGGTGATGCCAGATACTGCACCTGTTTTACTCTATACTTTCTGACAGTTACTGCAGACTGTGACCTTGTTGACAGGAAATCACCAACCCAGTTGCACACATGAGAAGACATCCATAAGCATGTAATTTGATTAGAAGTCACATGTGAGGAACGGTTTCAAAAGACTTTTGTAAATCTAAAAATGTGGGATCAATTTGACTTCACTTGTTGGTAGCACTTATTACTTTGTGAGAATAAAGAGCTAGTTGTGTTTCACAAGAGCAGTATTTTCTGAATCCATGTTGACATTTGTCAATAAATCTTTTTCTTTGGTGTAATTCATAAGGTTTGAACTCGGTATATGTTCCAAAACTCTACTGCAAATTGTTGTTAGTGATTTGGATCTGTAATTCAGCAGATTACTGCTATGTCCTTTCTTGGGTATTGGTGTGATATGAGGAACTTTCAAGCCTTTGGGAACAGGGCTTTCTAGGAGCAAGCAGTTGTTATTGCTGAGTATGGAGCTATTATATCAGCATACTCTGGAAATAACCTAACTGATATGCAATCTGGACCAGAGGCCTTACCTTTATTAAGTGATTTAAGCTGCTTCGCTACACTGAAGATGGGTACTTTTAAGTTACTCACGTTCGCAGTTCCTGATTCGAATTACGGAATATTTACTTTTTCTTCTTTTGCAAAAGAATTTTGGAAAACCAACTTTTAGTAAACTGCTTTAATGGCACTGTCATCAGTAACATCATGGTTATCACATAGTGAAGGTATTGATTGTGTCTTGCTGCTGGTGGTGTACTTTACATATGACCAGAATCACTTTGGGTTTTCTGCCAGATTTTGAGACAGAGTTGTGGAAACTATTAAAAGAAACTCACATTGAAGTTAAAGCATAATTTTGAACTTTTGGAAAACTTTGTTAATCATGGGAACTTTGCATTCTTTTAAATTTGGCATGCTTTTATTTGTTGCTTCTGCAACAATGTTCCGACATCTTTTGTGTATCATAGGGGATCCATGTCATGCCTTATTAATTTACTTAGTATTTATCTCCCAATTGCTATCTATACCATTTCCTTGAATTTAAACCACATCTGGTCTGTGCTTACATAATCAGATTGGAAGGATTGGAGACACTCTTGGGAGGTGTCATTCAAATTTTTTTTCAGCTTTTTAAAAGTAGATGTATTTTGCATTTATTTATGGTGGGTTTGGATATTACAGTAGTCAGTCTCACAACCACCATCTTGTGGTCACTAATCCCTGTATCTATCATGATGCTCCATATTTGCTCAGCATTACTTGTTGTTAAGAGGTCAAGTATAATTTTGCAACCATTTCCACTTTCAGTGGGGTCCTGTAGTAATTGTTCAAAATTTACTGAGAAAGCATTCAGTATGATTTCGGATGATGATCTATGCGTACCACTGACTTCAGAGTGCGCTGAACTGTGTACCCTATCACAACAGTGGCTATACTGCTGCTTCAGAGGTAAAAATACTCACTACATACTGGCAAATGAAATCCATTGATTCTTAATTGTCCCCCTTGTCAGACACTGGAAACTTGCTATGTGGTTGTTTCTTTATATAAAACTCCTCCCCTTTTAAGTCCTATCTAGAGGGCTTATACCATGCTGGTTGTGGTTTGGATTCAACTTTCCAGGATAAAAGATTATATTAGAAGAATATATTATTTAATATTATGCAATTAAGCAACAATTTTGTCTTCACTGTGACCACAGTGTTGCGTGTTCTTTCGAATTGGAATATTAATATTAAGTGAAGCAGGTGTCTCTTTGATGCTCAGAGATTTAATATTTGATTAGCAGATTAGACACGTACACAGTCAAACTTCCTGCATGTGAAACTGCAATACGATTTTGCAAGCAACTGGTTTAACTGGCTAAAGTATGAGTGTACGTAGCTATTGTTTCTTAATGAGAAGCCAGATGCCTATTTTAGTGGCAGTATCAGAACTCACTGTTTACTTGAAGTCCTGTGTAACGATAAAAACCATTACTGTATTCCAGTAAATCGCAATTGAAACTTGATGCCACTTTCACATAAAATACTGACCAAAATCTTTAATTTTTTAAAAGGTGACGTGAGTTTGAATGTAGAATTACACAATAATTCTATTGTAAAGTAAATTAAGCTTGAGGAATGGGTGTATTGTATCTGAGTGAAGAATTTTGCTGTACAGATTTCAAGTGAACAAAAGAGCCAGTGGCCTATGTGAAAAAGAAGTGAGGATACATCCCTTGTTGAGTACAAAAATTTAGGAGAATATCATGCATTAATAAAAAATCTAAGATGAAATGTAATTGATAATAGACCTGTTTAGTCAGGAGATAGAGATGCACACGGCAGCCGAAAAGTTGTAGGGTTCAGTAAAATTTTTTAACAGATCCAAATGTAACTGCTATTTCAAGATGCTGTGAAACTGTGGAACAACTTTTCTGTTTAGAGATTTTATGTATGTACTTAGGAAGCATGACTGTATGATAAATGAACTGAGAGGAAAAGGACTCAATAAATTTTAAAGTATCAGTGACATACATTCTATAAAGTTATATGATCTTCATTGTAAAAAATAAATAACTAAATAAATAAAAATAAAAAATAATCCCCTTTCAAAGGAAATGTCGTATATAATATTGAACGTCATATTGACAAGACTTATGCACTTATATTTCAAGGAATAATCCTACTGTAATTGCATTTCTTGTGTGTGTTATTTATTAGTGATTGGCCACCATCATTGTCATGAATCATCTATCCATGTGACGCAACAGAGAGGTTTCTCTTTCTCCCATGTAATTGGCAGATAGTCTGCTGATGAGGTATTGTCTGCAAGCATATCTCTTCCACTTGTGAACAAAATTATGATGTCAAAAATTTCTGCAACTTCTAGGTTGAGAGCCTCTACACTGTTGTGTATAGGCACTCTTAGTAATGAGAAGAGGATATTCATAATGTCAGAACATTCTCTGAACTTAACAAACCCATTTTCAGAATAAAAATCAGAAAGTACATTTTGATAAAGAGCATGCACTATTTGAACAGTTAGATGGACATTCTGAGGCACATGTGTTTAGGGTAATTAAGCAGATGTCATGACTTACCGTCTTTATTAACAGAATAATATGCAAACTGTTACAGACACTATTCTCACAGTGTATTGCAGGAAGTTTATGTCCATAATAATTATTTCACCCAAACAGTGAGCTGCTAATGATGAATCATAGATATTAAAACTCCTGATAAAGATTTTTGGAACTGTGCTCTTGCGTATTTTTTTATGCTGAACTTCAGTTGTCCACCAAAGAAAAGTGTGTCGTCCTTACAGTCCTGGTAACAGTATTCAATGCAGAATCTCTAAACACTTTATGAAATAGCAATTAGTTCTCAATGCTGCTACACCAGCCCTTCCCCTCCCCCCTTGCATTTTACCTCCTCCCTGGGGGAAACCAGAGTCATCCAAAAGTCTTGTAAAATGGATGCGCTGGTCAGAATGTCTCTGTCGATCAGAGAAGGTTTCAGAAACAGGTCTTGGCAATTACAGTGCTATGGAGGTAGATGTGGAAACATCCCTGGAGGAAGGTGGAGGCTGAATGCGAGTGCTGTGGTCGTGCAGACATACAAAATGATCTGGTAGGTTAGCATCTGATGGGTGTGTGGCAGTTTGGTCAACAAATACACCAGGCAGGTACAATGGTTTGCCATAAATCACTTCAGCTGATGAAATGTTGAGATCGACCTTATGCTTTATTAAGGCCAAGTAGAACCTTCAGAAGTGCAGCTATCCAGAGAGCGGAATGGTATCTCAAGGCTGCATTGAGTGTATGATGCCATAGCTGAATCATACCATTGGTAATTGAATAGTAGCTTGTGGTCAGGTGATGATTATTACTGCAAAGCTTATTCAATTGGGAAAACAAGTCATATTCACACTGTCGATTGCGGTCCATTGTCATATGAAGTAGCCAAAGTAGGAAAACCAGTTTGAAGTGAAAACTGGTGTCTCTGCTGGAATGTTTGCAACCAGTATGCTTCTGGCCAGCAAATTGAAGCACTCTATCATTGTCAGTAAATAGCATTTGCAGTCAGAGGGCAGCAGTGGGCCAACCCCACCTATGTGTCAATAAGCAAAATGTGCAGTAGTGTTTGGAAAATTGCCTATTGATGTGTATATGCGGCAGGCTACTTTACTGCATTAACAGGCTAGGCATCAGTCCTTTTGAACACCAGACCGGAAAAAAATGCGCAGACTTACCGGGCCGATGCAGTGAATTCGAGGTGATTAAGGTTACGTAGACCTTCAAAGGTATGGCGTCAAAATTCAGCTGGAAGAAACTATCGAGGTTTCCATCAGCTATGCCACAGCTGTAATCTGTGGGGCATTGTGCAAGCTTTTCTCTGCATTTTGACAAGCTCTGCAAAGTCGATGCAGCTCAAGATGCTACTATCACAAGAGAGGGCATTTGCGACATTATTTAGTCTAGATGTATGGTGAATGTCTGTAGTGAATTGTGAAATAAATTCCAAGTGATGTTTTGGCATGGCGAACATTCATTGTTGCTTTGCTGGAATACGTAGAAAAATTGTATGTGATCCACAAATATAAAGAAGTATCTGGCTTCCAACTGAGGATGGACCTGATTTCTTCATACACCAATAATTCACAGTTTTAAGCAGTGCAGTTGCCCTTTGTGAAGTAGTCCTTAGGTGAAAAAGACTGCAGGAGTTTGCTATGCAGCATTAACTTGTTACAACGTGGCTCCAGTGACAAAGTGGCTGGCATCTTTCATCAGTGCAGTGGTGCTCCTTGCACAGGGTGAGCAAGCAGAACTGCATCAGCAAGGCTCTGCTTTGCAACAGTGGGAGCCATATCCATTTCTTGTGTTCATTATATGGGGCTACTACCTTTTGTCTTGACACCTATGAGTGCAGCAGTCAGTGGTTCTTGCAGTACAGTCATCAGAGGTAGATGCCGATGTTCAAAATTTAACAGTGTAAGGAAGCAGTGTAGCTCTTTGACTGTTTGCAGGTAATCAGTTTTGAGTGATAGCCCTTTCCCTTTGGGTAAGGGTGATGATCATGCTGAAGAAATATGTTCCAGGAATGTGACCTATGGTTCACCAAATACACACTTAGCCATATTTATTACTACATCAAAATGTTTGAGGCATTGGAAAACTTGGGCAAAGTGCTCTTCAGCAGCTGTGCAAATACAACTGTTGTCCAGGTAGCAAAACAAAAAGAGAATCCATTGGGGAATGGAGTCGATAAATGATTGTGCAGCATTTTGTAAACTGAATGTTGTAAATAAGCTCTATACAATGCTAAATGGTGTCGTGATTGCTGTTTTCAGAATATCTTCCTCTACCACTGGAATGTGAGTAAATATCTTACAATAATCCAAAGCACTTAAGACAGTGACACCACTGAATGCATGGTTATATTCTCTCAAAAATAGCACTGGGTATCAGTCTGATGTAGCCTGTGACTTTAGCTGCAGGACAATCCCTGCATGGGCACCATGCACCATCAGTCTTTTAAAACTGTTTTTTGATAAATGGAGGGGTGACAGTCAACATCTGCTGGGAGTGGTACCTTCACGTAATATTCCATCAGATTCAGGTTTGCTACTGAAGTGGTCTGGTGCAAGGCCTATGGGATGGTGTGAGACAGCAGTGTTTTATTATATGGCGCTGTGCTATGGTGTACCTCTCATGGTGTGCCATGAAAGCAAGTGATTGTCAGGCACTGGTTCAATAGTTTGGAATAGTTCCTGAAAGCCTGACTCAGCCTGCAACATGAACAATAGCATCAAAATGCAGTCTTCTGGCAGTGAGTCTAGTAACACCATCAGTTAGTCATAACTTCTTAGTGTTTGGTAGTGTGACAGGAAGTGAACTCCAGATATGGGCTCTGCAATGTCAGTGATGGTGAATCCCAACTGAAAACACAGTGCTTGCTGATATCAAGCTGCATCTGTACTGTAACAGAAAAACCTATGGAGGAATTATTGGCAGCAGACAGGTAGAACATCATTGGGCAGTGATGGTGTAGAAGGGTATGTGGAAAAATACAATCTGAATCTGTGTTTACAAGTAATTCCTGTCTGGGTCTTCTGCAGTTATGTACTAGTGCTGAGAGATAATTCAGCAAGCTGATGCATCTGTATACAGCTTCTGTTGGCCTTGAGTGTGGAAAAGGTGGTATGTTTCTATTCTTGATCCTCAAACTTTCCATGATATGGTGTCACGCATTGATACCACCCCACTGATTTCATGTCAGTGGAGTTGCAAGTTTTCTTTAGACACTGATTAGCGGTCATGCAGGAGCTGGTGAACCCAGTGGTGCATGCCTGGTGAATCTTGCCTCCGGTGGGTTACTATTACGAGTGCCTCTGCCACCAATGATAGAGGATGGCTGGTGGCAGCAACTCAGCTCACTTGCGCTCAGAGTGACTTTGCTATGTATTTTACGCAGATGCCACCTAGCGGCAGCTCCATTGTTAATGCTTAGTACAGAGACCCTCATCCTAGTTGACATTGTTATAGCTGGACTCAGTTTCTTGCTGCGTATTTGTAATAAGTCTTCATTCGCTTGGCGAAATATAAGTTAAGTAAGTCTTCTATATGTTGTGTTCACTTGTTCGCTAATCATTTCTGGTCGCGTTCTGCTTTCTTACAATGACAGTCGCGGCACCATTTTGAAGCCGTCTCCTTACCACTGTGTACGAAGTCGTACACAACACATGAAACTAACAAGTTACAGATAACTTAAGTGCATCACTGAATGTCTGTGAGTTGACGTCTGAAAAAGTGCAGGAATGTTGGTGGTATCCATTTGTACTGCACATTGTGTGAGACGAGTGAGAAACTCGTGCAGTTGTGCAGCTGCAACGTCAGTCTTATTGGATAGACATTAAAAGTTACTGCAGTGATGCTGAAACAGGCGCTTAATGGGGGGGAGGGGGAGAGTGTGCTTTCTTAATATGACCAGCTTACTTTGCTATTTTGACCAACTGCATCTTTGCATGAGTTGCTGTTACCACCTGCATTTGTGCTGAAAGTTGTCCAGCTGGATGTGCAGAGTAGAGTATGTTGGACACTTCTTATATCCATTATACAGTGGAGATGTCTCAGGTACTGAGACAGTTTTCTATCTTGTACGTCTCCTAGGGGAAGTACTAGCCATACCCAATATTCCTAGGATGCAGAGACTAGTTGAATTGGCTTGGATTTAAGCTTGAGGTAACTCAAGTTTTGGAGGTGCTGTGATAATGTTTCCTACCTCAGAGGTTTAGTGGTAATTTAGGTGGCTCACCATCAGAGAAAATTTCATGGCTTCATCTGTGATTCCCACACAGTGGAATTTGATTCTACTTGGGCAAACCATGCTGGCTTGTAGGGCCAGAACTGCGGCAGATGTACAGCAAGGCATGAAACAGCAAGGTTTTCAGCACCCTCTCTATCTAGGGTTCCTCTTTCAGAACCATAAATATATGGTCAGTAACAAATGATCTGCTAATCATATCTGGGTTATCAGTGTCTGACAGGTATGAGAACAATTGCCTGAACATGATTAAGCACATGTGTTTTGCATAATTCATGTTTTGACTAAATTTATTGAGTTAACGGAATAACATACAAAATGTGTTACTACAAGCATATTTCCACTCAGTTTTGCAAAATGTGAATCCCCATAATGATTACTTTGGTCAAGAGGTAAGGTGCTAATACTAAATCATTGATCTTAAGTCCTTTACGAAATTATATTCATGCTCTTATTTGCACAGAAGTAGTGTCTTTTATCAAGAATTAATAACAATATTAGATATGGAATCTCTCATCTCTGGTGGCAAGGCCGTGAATACTATATGAAACATGCACTACATCATCTCCCTCTCTCCTGGGGAAAGCAAAACACCATCACAAAATCTTTTGGTCTTTATGGAAAAGTATGTACTGATTAGAATGTGTCTGTCAGTCAGATTGGGAAGGAGTCAGAAATGGGTGTTGTTGAAGACTGTTCTCTGGTAGCAGATTGAGATAAAAGATTCAATGTTTGTGAAAAAGATATGCTGGTCTGACTTTGTCTGAAGATGTTATAAATTCCAATTTTTTACAATATTATGTAATTGGATAGATTTTAAAAAAAAAAATCTACTCACTAAGTGGCAGCAGGAGTACGCACACATAAATGAAGGTTATACTTATGCAAGCTCTGAGTGAGTGGCGCTGTGGTTAGCACACTGGACCATATTCAGGACGATGACGGTTCAAACCCCCATCTGGCATTTTGATTTAGGCTTGGCATGTTTCCTTTGAAAAGGCACAGCTCACTTCCTTTCCCAATCCGATGGGACTGATGACATTGCTGTTTGGTCCCCTCCCTCAAACCAATCAACCAACTTCTCTAAGCTTTCAGAGCCAGTGGCTCCTTCTTCCGGCAGAATGGTTGAAGGGAAAGGAAGACAGATGAAGAAAAAGGACTGGAGAAGAGGTTCAGGAAAAGGTGTATTTCTCAGAAAAGTCACCCAGAACTGCAGGTCAGGGGAGATTTGCTGGATTGGATGAGAAGGAAAGACTGATTGTTGGGGATTGCACTGGATGAGATTTGAAAAGCTGAGAGCTTAAAGTGGGAAGACAGACCAATATGCAAGACAGAGATTACTGCAAAAACATGGTACACAGTTTAATAAAACTGAACAGCTAAGTGTACAGTACGTAACAGAGGTGGGAGGGGGACAGTGAAAAACGCTGTTGTGTTCTGCCGCCACTGCTTAGTGAACAGATTTTTGTATCTGTACAAATGCATTATTATGGTATAGTTTTGCCATTTAGAAAGAGATCAAGTGTAAAGTCTTCTCTTTGCAATACGTGGTATGAGCTGTTAAATGATGGCTGCAGCAGCACTGGTTGGACACCATCTGCTCTTAATGTCACAGTCGTACAACTTTGCATGTCCTGATGGGTGAAGGTGTGTGTGGAACCATGTTCGGCAGCTGATTGTGGATGAATCTCAGCTTTATGATCACGCAGACATGCAACAAAAGCTGGTAGATTGATTCCTTATGTCTGCATGGCAATCAGATCTATAAATTCAGCAGCCAGTTGCAGTACTTCATTATACACCAGTTCAGCTGACAAGATGTCAAATTCAACCTTATGTTTTGTATGAAATCACAGTAGATGCATTGGAAGTGCAGTAATCCAGAGTTGTGTGACACCTCAAAGCAATATTTGATTAAGAATCTCGCTACAGATCAGAGGCAAGGACACGAACAATGTATAAAATAGCAATTATTGTCTGACAAGGTGACTCGAGGGATGTACCTAAAAAAGATAGAAATATAATTGTACTAGTGAACGGAGAAGTGCTTCATAATTGTTAAATGTGTACATGAATGTCCTAATAGTGTATAGTTATAGTCTTTGGGATACTGTGTTTTAAGTCAGTGAAAGGGCACATACAGTTGACCACAGAGGAAATACTCTGATTGTAAATCGATACAAATATATTTTAATATCCAGCCTTTTCATTTGTTGTCACTGTACATGAAAGCCCAGATCACTTAAAATGAGGGGGTAAATTGGTTGGGATCATTGGTATATGGGTACGAGAGAGTGGGCTCTCCAGCTGCTGGATCTGTAGGGCTACTAACTTCAGTGACATTATGTAGCATAGTTTTAATATGTGAACAGGTAGCATTACAAAGTTTCAGATCATTGACATTGCATACTAGTTTACTAATTTACTCTGGTAAGCCACAAATACAACTTAGGTTTTCTGTTAAAACCAACAGCCCAAAAAAATGAAGCAGTTCATTGTTGTCTGCGCAACTGTTGTTAAAAATCATACAGGGTATTCAAAATGATCTAGACACTTTCAAGTGATTGTAAAAAATATTTGTATTGGGGTAAGGTATTATATATATTTGGTAACAGCAACCCAAGAAGTTTAATATGTTAAAGTGATCTCCAGAAACATGACTGACAGAACAACAAGATGGCATTTTGCTTAGTTCATGCCGTAATTGCAAAGGGAGAGTGCTGATTTCATTTGTCACAAGGATGGCTCTCCACCACACTTAAACAACGATGTTCATGAGTTCTGGATACTGACCTACTACGACGATTGATCGGTTGTGCATCAGCTGGCAATCTCCAGTTGCTGTCATGGCCCCAATGCTCTCCACATCTGACTTTTACCTGTTGGCTTACATCAAAGATACTGTTTTTGCACCTCCACTTCTCCACATCACTGACATATGAGGATGCAACAGGGCAACTGTGACTGAACATCAATACAGACATTTTTGTGGCTAGCATTGGCAGGACTGGACTATAGACTGGACGTGTGCCATGTGACTAACGTTTACACATTTAATATTTGTAAACATGGCACAAAAAACTGGTGAGTTGCTGTTTTACTACATATAATCATATAGTACATAATCTCAATACTAACGTTTTTACAGTCGCTTGAAAGTGTCTAGATAATTATGAATTATCTTCCATGCAGGGAGAAACAGTATATATGGAAGAAACAATTTGTCTGTTAGTTTAAATGCCTTGATACCTTAATTAAAACGGACTGTGAGAAAGAAAATGAAATCACACTTTTTCATAGTACAACATTTTCATTCTCGCAATCGGTTTTTAACTGGAAACTTGTACAAGGGTGGTCCCATAAGTACCCAGCCTAACCGAGAGATGGCAGTCATTATTGAAAAATATCTCCGGATTAGAAAGTATACGATCTATGAAGCATATGTTTCAAGTTTGAAGATATCACATTGTTTAGTATTTGTTTAGCAGCCATTGATAGTGAATGTTGGAGTGAATTTGTGAAAATGGATTTTTTTTTTTTTTAAGGCCTCAGATCAACCAATATTAAAGTTGAGCTAGATTTTATTTTGGGAGAGTCTGCTCCGTCGTTGACAACAGTAGAATATTAAGTAGCCGAGTTTAAACGAGTCCTTATGAGCTGCCAAGACCAGCATTACAGTGGCTGACCAAATGAGGTGACGTCTCCAGAAATGGTGAAGAAAATCCACAAAGCTGTACTGGATGATAGTCGACTGAAAGTGCACAGGATATCAGACATAGTAGCCATTTCAAAAAGTGCGGTGCATCGCATATTATCTGAAAATTTGGACCTGAGGAAACTTTGTGCAAGGTTTGTGCTGTGTTTGCTCACACTTGAGTAAAAACAGTGTCATGAAGATGTTTCAATTGAGTGTTTAGCGAAGTTTTGCAGCAGCAAAGCTGATTCCCCCCCCCCCCCCCCCCCCTCGCCGTTTCGTAACCATGTTTGAAACGTGGGTCCAGCACTTCGCCTGAGACAAAAGAATAATCAAAGCAATAGACACAAATTGGAGAACTGACTCCATAGAAGGCAAAGACCATTTCATCTGCAGGCAAGGTCGTAGTGTTGGTGTTTTGGGATGCATGTGGGATAATTTTTATTGACTACCTTGAAAAAGAAAAAACTATCAACAGCAGAGTATTATGCAAACTTATTGTAATGTTTGGGTGAAGAAATCGAGCAAAAACAGCCACATTTGGCCAAGAACAAATTGTCGTTTCTTCCGGACACTGCACCAGCTCACAACTGTTATTGCAATGTCCAAAATTAATGAATTAAAGTTTGACTTGCTACCACGTGCACCCTATTCGCCAGATTGAGCCCCCTCAGATCATTTTCTGCTCCCAAACTTGAAAAAATGGCTCGATGGTTAAAGATTTTCACCAAATGAAGATGTGATGTTGGCAGTTAATGGCTATTTTGAGGAGTTCAGACAGTTCTCATTATAAAAAGGGTATCTAATTTATTGAACATCGCTGGGAAAAGTGTATAGAGCTGAAAGGAAATTATGTTGAAAAATAAATACATTTTTTCCAGAATTTTTGTGTTTTCTTTGTTTGGTCGGGTACTCATGAGACCATCCTCGTAACTTGTTGTTTAGAAAAGTATATATAGCCTTTGACTGACTGAATATTTGAGTATTGTGAAAAAATAAATTGGTCAAGACCTTTTCAAGGTTTTTGCTATCACTGTTTCCCCTTTATGTATTGATATAGGTTTCCAGATTCTGTTGACACTACTTGGTAGAACAATTTTGTATTTAAGGTGGAAAAACTAACTCTGTTTTTATTCACTAATTTATTTATTTCAAATCAGTTTTCTATTCATTGAGCCACTGTCAGGTAACAACTAACTAGCATCCAGAAGAGACACTCAGTATTCAAATGTTCACTTACAAAGGGAAGTACAAGTATTGCACTAATTTAATACATACCACTGCAAAAATGACTGAAATAGATGTTCATGTCAGGGTCAATGATAAACAACGGAAATCACATAAACTGAGCAAAGCTCCAAGATATGATTGAATCTTGATTAAATTGTCAGATCACATACTGACTGTGTGGCTGCATCAGCCCTCCATTACACATAGTATACTGTAGGTCACTTGAACATAAAATTGTGCCCAGTAGTTAGAAGAAAGCATAGGACACTCCCATAAACAACAAAGGTAGCAAAAGCTATCCAGAAAACTCCTGTGCAATATGGATGACATCCATTTGTTGTAGAATCTAGGAGCATATTCTGAGCACAATGTATGAAGGTATCTCAAATTGAATGAGCCAATCAGGATGGGTTCCAAAACCTTCGATTAGGTGAAACCCAACTCTCACTTTTCTCACATGTCGTCCTGAAAGGCACAGTTCAAGGCAGTAGGGTGGGTATAGTGTTTCTTGACTTTAAAAAGGCATTTGACTCAGTGTTACAAATACACTTACTACCAAAAGTGTGATCATATGTGGTATTAAGTGAGATTTGCAATTGTATTGGAGGTTTCTTGGTATGGAGGATGCAGCACGTCATCTTAGATGGAGAGTCATTGACAGATGTGTAAATAAATTCAGGTGTGCTCTAGGGTAATGCATTGGGATCTTGCAGTTTATGTCATACATGAATGACCTTTGAAGACAGTATTAAGAATATCATCATATGTTTTGCTGACGATGGAATTATTTATAAGGCATTGCTGTCTGAAAAAAGCCTCACAAATACTGTTGGATCTTGACAAGATTTCAAAGTGTGCAAAGATTGGCAGCTCACTTTAAATGTTCAGAAATGTGAAATTGGTCACTCCACAAAATGAAAAAAGCATAGTATCCTGTGACTAAACTATCAGTGAGTTACAGTTGGAATCATTCAATTCATACAAATACTTGGATGTGGCAACATGTAGGGGTATGAAATGGAATGATCAAAGTCTGTCACAGGTAAACCAGATGACAGACTATGGTTATGAAGTAATCTTCAAAGGAGCTTGCTTACAAAACTCCATCCTGTAATACTGTTCAACTGTATGGGACCTGTACCAGATAGAACTGACAGGGGGTATTGAATGGATACGAAGAAGAGCAGAACGAATGGTCACAGGTTTGTTCAACACACAGGAGAGAGTGTCCAAAGATTCTGAAAGAACTGAACTTGCAGACACTTGGAGATAGACGCAAACTATCCTGTGAAAACATACCCAATTTCTAGGGCAAATCTTAAGTGTAGAATCTAGGAATATATTTCATTCCCATACATATCACTCCCATAGAAATCACAAAGATGGAATTGCAGCATGCATAGAAGCATTCAAGCAATCATTCTTCCCACACTCCATACATGAATGGACTAGGAGAAAGACAATAAGTGGTACAATGAGTCGTACTTTTTGCCGTGCTTTTACAGTGGCATGCAGAGTACACTCGTAGATATCTAATCCAGGCTTGTGTTCTGTCTCCAATGATGTACTTGTCGAAGGGGCACCTATCTCTAATCTTCCTTTCTTTTAGCAAAGTAGACACAGTTTTCCAGTGAGATCAGACACTTGTTCATTAATCATTAGGGAGAGTGAAGTCCAGATCAGAAACAGACATGCTGTTCAGTTAAATTGCCTCATTGGGTACATGATTAATTTATGCGCTACGCTTTCTTTGCACAGTGCAAAAATGAGAGGTATGGGGGGATTAGAGGTGGAGAAATCGTGCAGTTGCTATGGCATATAATATTTATGCTCTGATAGTGTCTTGCCATTAATAAATGTGAGGTTGAATGCACTTATACAGACCAGAACGGTTTCTTGATTGGAATGCAATTCCTATACTTCGTCCAAGTTTTTATAGTCTCAGTCCAAATTACAAGGTCGTGCGGTAGCGTTCTCGCTTCCCACGCTCGGGGTCCCGGGTTCGATTCCCGGCGGGGTCAGGGATTTTCTCTGCCTCGTGATGGCTGGGTGTTGTGTGCTGTCCTTAGGTTAGTTAGGTTTAAGTAGTTCTAAGTTCTAGGGGACTTATGACCACAGCAGTTGAGTCCCATAGTGCTCAGAGCCATTTGAACCAAATTACAAGAATGCATTACCATACTGCTCTGGGCCGTCAATTCCCACTGTTCTGTGACTGAAGCATTTTCAGTAAATGGCCGTGGCTGAGAATGAGAAGAAATTAACTAATTTAGCTGCCAGTGGTACGTAGATAGTACAATGTGTTGCCTGTGCTCAGTTCCAGTTGAGAGAGGGTTAGCAGATAATTGCCTTCATTACATTGATTACAAAATCTTTGACAAAAAAAAGATAAAATTGATTTCATATTTAATGTGAGGAACACACACACAGATATATTTATTATGATATTGTTTACAGTTTTTAGAGTGATAGTCGTCGTAGAAACATTAGTGACATAAATCGTTCTTGCTCCATGAACATTATATGGAGGACACATTAGCACAGTGGCATTTAATTTCCAATAAATTTAAGGGAAACATTTCATTAGCATTCTGAAATAATGGCTTTCGCAGCTTTTGATCCGAACAAAACATATATTATTATATTATGACGTCAGGAGAGACAGGTGAGCTTAAAATCCAATGAAGGAACGATGTGATTTTAATTGCAACTGTGCTTTTAGAAATTGTGCACTTGTTCTGTAAGAGAGAAATGGGAGGGAGAGGGGGGGGGGGGGAGAGAGCATACATAATTTGTGTCATTTATTATCACAGGATTATTCTGTGAAAACATAGTGCACAAATTACCTTGTTGTATTCACTACCCATATTCATATCTGCAGGTCATAAAATCTGTTGTCTGTGCATCTCTGGGGCCTCCAATAATTTACTCAGTTTTGTGGCATTAGGTTGGATATTACTGATTGTGAGCTGCATTACACATTTTGAAACAAGTTTTACAACAATGTGAGCAACACTGTTTGTAGCTACTGCAGAACAATCAATGTTTACAACATGTTGCAAACACACAAACAGCTATTCATAGGTGTGTCAATACAGATCAAAGGAAACTTTGTTTCTTGTTTGCTACCAAAAATGCCATTGCATAGTAGACTGACTTATGTAACAGAGTGTAGCAATTGTTTTACCTAATAGACTATGTATGCTAAGTCCAAATACCTGTTGTCATGTCAAGACAATAGATATATCTTCTTATCACACACTGTGACAGAGGAGTGACTGTGAAATGTACTAAGCGCAAACTATAAACATTCTAAGTTGAAATAGAACTCCTACCAGAAATCTCTACTTGCTCAGCAGCAGCAGTAATGCAAAAAGAAACTGAAGTGTTAGTCAGCACTTGACAGACAACTATATCAGGCTCTCTTTGAAGTAGAACTGAAATTATATAAGAGAATGGAGGACTTAAGTAAGTGTGTGTACAGCAGGGCAATTGACAACTACTGCAGATTCCATTGTCACATTCATTAGTACAGGCTGTGACATTACTGTAGAAGAGGTGGTAGTGTTTACAATGAAGATGAATTGATTTTATGTAGTAACATATTATAAGTATTTTAGTATCTACTGCGTGACAAAAAAGTGAAGTACACGTAAGACATGGCTGGAAGTCAATATAACTTCATCCATGTACACATCAATGGTGGGCATGTAAATGATCACAGCTACAATGCTCTGTGACAAATAGAATGGCTGCCAGAATGCGTACTTTAATCATCAATTTGAGACATGTCCCCCTTCTCTGTTACCCTGAAGTTCACTTTTGGCTCTTGCTGCAGCAGATTTACTGGACGCTACCTGCAACTTTCACAGTGGGTGTAAGCCCTTCGCCAAGGCACCACCTTGGCATTATGCGGCGGCCCGTGTTCTCCTTGGTCTTCATTCGCTTCTTAAGAACCATACTCCAGCCTCACTCTGTCGCTGTCAGTTTCACGACATTCACATGGAACTTTGCGATAGTACACTGATGGTTCTGACTGACCATGGTGTCGGGTGTGCCTTCATCATTGGCACTGACGTTTTTCTGTATCGGCTTCTGGAACACTGTTCAGTATTTACAGCACGCGCTTCGCCCTGCATCAGGCCACGCAGTACATCCGGTGATACAGGCTTTTCAATTGCGTCATCTGCTCCAGCTCTCTTAGTGCCCCGCAAAGCCTCTGTATGCTGTACAACATCCAACGGGTCTGGGGAAAGCTGTCACTTGCTCACTCTTGATGGAGCCACTGTTGATGTTTATGTGGGTTCCTGGTCATGTCGGTCTGACAGGAAAAGAGGCCACTTATGCTGCTGCCAAAGCTGTAGTCCTTGTACTTCAGCCCACTGCTTCTTACGTTCCCTCCAATGATCTCTGTGTTGCCGTCTTGTCAACAGGTGATGTCTTTTAGGCTTCACCACAGGTCCTCCGTTCATGGGAACAAGCTCTAGGTTATTAAAGCCTCTGTCGATGGCTTGGATGACCTCTCGGCCCACTCACTGTGAGGAGATCATTTTAGCAAGGTTGCATATCAGGCACTGTCTTTTTAGGTATCGCCCTGTGTTCAGTGGTGCTTCCCCACCATTGTGTACTCATTGCGCTCAATCTCAGACGGTTTGCAATTTCCTGACGGAATGCCTTTTTTTAACTACTTACGCTCTTGTTTGTGTGTGCTGTCTAAGTTATTGGCCATTTTAGTGAACGACACGGGGACTGTGGATCGCGTTTTACTTTTTTCCATCGTAGCAGTATGGCAAAGACCAGTTAATTTTTAGTTCATCATCTCCCTTTCTCAATGGTATATTTTATAGACCTTTCTCCACATCCTTGATTTTAGTTGTCTTCTCTTCCATCAATTGGAATTAATGTGTAGTTGTTTTTAACTCCTCTCTTTGTCTTCGTGTTCTAAAATTCTGATGTGTGCACGTATAGCCCTAGTTATTTTTGCACCCTAAAACAAAACAAAAACCAGAATGCATTAGTGTTGTTACCCTGCCCATCAGGTTATATAAGTGATGTTAACAGTGTCATGCTGAGTGATCATGTGAAGGACATGGAGATGTCACATACTTGTGTATGAATGGTCTAATCGTGCAGTATCCAGATTTGTGGGGCATTTGGATGTGACAGAGTCCCATTGTTAGTTTGCATGGGAAAGTTAAGGTAGGCATACTTGTTGTTGAGATTCTGGTTGTCCATGTCTGAGCACAACAAGCGATAATCGCTGTATTGTACACTAAGCACATCGTAACCCTTTGAAATTTGTGTCTGCCACCTGTGAACAAGCAGTTGAGTGTCTGCAACATTCTGTTTGTCATGCTGCACCATTGGTTGGAGATTAGCAGCAGTCAGATTAGGGAGTTACTACCTTGTACGTAGGCAGCCATTAACACCACGATGCAAACGGCAGTGTGTGGAGTGCCGCTGTGACCAGGAAGCATGAACTTCTGATGAATGGCGTTGCATCATGTTAGTGATGAGTTGCAGTCCTTCACAACCTTCGATGACCACCACCGGTATACATCTACATCTACATCCATACTCCACAAGCCACCTGACGGTGTGTGGCGGAGAGTACCTTGAGTACCTCTATCGGTTCTCCCTTCTATTCCAGTCTCGTATTGTTCGTGGAAAGAAGGATTGTCGGTATGCCTCTGTGTGGGCTCTAATCTCTCTGATTTTATCCTCATGGTCTCTTCGCGAGATATACGTAGGAGGGAGCAATATACTGCTTGACTCTCCGGTGAAGGTGTGTTCTCGAAACTTTGACAAAAGCCCGTACCGAGCTACTGAGCGCCTCTCCTGCAGAGTCTTCCACTGGAGTTTATCTATCATCTCTGTAATGCTTTCGCGATTACTAAATGATCCTGTAACGAAGCGCGCTGCTCTCCGTTGGATCTTCTCTATATCTTCTATCAACCCTATCTGGTACGGATCCCACACTGCTGAGCAGTATTCAAGCAGTGGGCGAACAAGCGTACTGTAACCACTGTATAACAGTGACATAGATAGGGGTTCCATTTTACAAATGTTTCAGAGAGGCACAACGTTGTTATCCCTGGTATCATGGTGTGGGGAACCATTGGGTGTGTCTTCAGGTCAAAACTAGTAGCGATTGAGGGATCATTTGTCTCACAATGGAATGTCACAGACATCCTGCTTTCCCATGTGACAATATCATAGTGACATTTATCAGTAGGACAATGAATCTACTCATGGCACTTACCTTTAGGGACTGTCCTCGAGATGTTGAAGTACTACTGTGGCTAGCAAGATCCCCAGACAGAACACGTGTAGGACTATCTTTGACGCCATCTCCATTCCAGTGCCAGTATCCTAGTATATGAAGGACCTTTTACGGCAGTTTGTAGTGAAACTTGCCTCAAGGTCTAAAATGCTTTTTGACTCCCTTCCCAAGGTAATCACTGCGTACATCCAGCCCAGAGGAGCTACAGCATCATGATGGTGCAATTGTAAATTGACTTTATTTCCTCCTCCTCCTCCTCCTCCTGGGTGCTTCATTTTTCTATCAGTCAATGTACAGTAAAACATATTGTTCCAATGTTGTTCATGTAATTCTGTTGCCTTTGTATCGTCTTCCAGCCAATGCTTTACAAACTATTTTAGATATAACTGGGTTTGAAATGTGGAATAAATGCGCAAGGCCCAGAAAAGAACCTTTCATTTGACAAAAACCAAAAACTGATAGCAAGTCGCTTCACAGGAACTGCTTTTCTGAAATATGACTTTCTTTGAAACAAATGGCTCTAACAAATTCTGCCAGTGACTGAGTGAAATTATGAAAAGCAGTAACTGAACAGCAGTACCTTCTTCCACACTCAGCTTGCACAGCCTATCATTCCTGCCTTATTTACATAACTATACATTTGTCTACTTCATTGTTCAGTATTAGTAATGCAGCACCACATATCAATACATCCTCTTCCCAACACACAGCTTAGTACACATTGTGAATATGCAAGTTGCAGACTTAAATGGAAACAGTGCTGTAAATGGAAACATGTTTTTAAAAATCAGTGTGAACAAAGATTGTTTGGCAACTTGAGTTGCGATTGCAGATTTATCCATAAATTTTAAGTGTAGAGAAGTGGTGTATGCCACATGATAGTATATTTCAAGGGATCTACTATTCTACTTCTGTACAACCTGGAACAATATATATGATCACGTAAACATTTGGTTGCTTGCATGTATACCGACTGTTCCTTCTGTGAATCAAGACTTGTTTTATTTAATTTTTTTGTGAATTAGTTCATTTTTGTGCCATGCCTTCACACTGGTAACTATTTTTTGGGAATCTTCCAATTGGACGAAGAGGGGGGGGGGGGAGGGGGGAGGCGGCGATGGTGGATTAACTGTATTTAATTGGTTCTGTGTGTTCCACGGCTGAACCTTCCAGTCCATAACACACCAACTAGTAGAATATAGAAGCAGCGTAAAACTGCAGTGAACACACCCAAGGTACAAAAATTAAGGATGAAATAATTTAATGAAGTGAATAACTATAAATGACTTATTTTTGTCATTCTGAGTTAACAGTGTGCGTTAACACAACAAAAACACATGTGAAATTATACTCTTGGTGTAGAAACACACGCAGTAGTAATGGTACAGAATTGAACTTCACAAGTAGCAGCATTAGCAGCTTACTGCTTCAACGTGAGCAACGAAGTGTTGATTTATACCTTAATTCTGAAACACTGTTTCGACATATGGTGTGTCATACCCTCACTTTCACCATTCGGGGCTCAGCTAAAATAGGTAACGTTGTGTTGAGATTTTGTCTAATGTAAACAAATCACTATTTGATGATGACGTAGCCGGCCGTTTTGTTGACGTCCAGTGAGAATCGATCTTCACCGTTATATGCAGGCTGCATAGCGTACACATGTAGCCCGAGACCGATAAACATGTTTGTTTCTCTGTGTGTTCCGTGTCCCATCTGCTGCTACTCGTTACCTGAGAAATAAATTGTTTAACACACACAAATTGGCGAATAATTGTTAGTTGTACATTAACTCGGTATGTAAGGCCGTCGCCATCTTGTTGTTATCGCGTTGTACCTATGCTGTATATTTAAATCATTGAATAATTATTTGTGTGTAGTGCTTCATTTGTGATTTTTTTGTTACGAAGTGCTAAGAGAAAATAAAAACGTTTTATATCTTTTCTCTCTGAAATATAACTTGCACGTAATTTTCCTGATACTGTACTGGTTATGTTGGTCACTCTGATGATAGTGCTCAGTTTATGTTGGCTACATTGAACTTTATCCAATGTAAAGTATTTGTTGATAGTAATACGTGTGTGTTTTTTGCCGCAGGAATGTTAACGGGGAAACTACTGTTGAAATAACGAGACCGAGAAAAGAGGTAAGATCATATGTTTCTGCCAATGATTGTAACAAGAATAGCTTATCTTATTAGTATTTTGTGGTTATGGTTGGCTATGCAAACTACCGCTACCTACTGACTGCAATCTTTCGTATTTTTATTCAAGCTCTTGCTTTTTCGGTATTTCATCAAGATAAAACATTATCCATGTAATAATTGGGACATCATGACACTAGAACATATGTTTTAGTTAGGAAAGAACATTTATTGCCTTTGAGACCTTCTTGTTTATTCGAAAGTTATTGGTAGACAGCCATGTAAAACGATCGTTGGCGCGTTGTTCAGAGAACTCCCATGAACTTCACGATTGTTATATGTCGGCGTTAATATAGCACGTGGAATGCTGGAGGTTGTCAGTAGTTGTTGTTGTTCTGAGGGCAGTGGCTACTGTTTTCATTGTGTGTGTGTGTGTGTGTGTGTGTGTGTGTGTGTGTGTAAATAATAAATACCTTATGTAACAAAAAGGATTTAAAATGTTGTTTTGCTAATTAATATTTCCTCTCCTCTTAAATCAAGAGATAATTCCGAATTATATTACTTATTTGTTTTTTGGCTGGAAACTATTTGAGGTGTCCCTTCACCCTTCTTATAAATTATGTCATAAATGTTAAATACTAGAGTTGTTTATTTATGTGACAGGAAAGCATGTGTTTACAATATTAGTTTCATATCATTACTGGTTGGGTTTTGAAACACAACTCTAGGATTCTATTACTTCCAATCAATTCAACTACTGTTAGTGTGCATTCCTGTCTACAGGATTTTGCTTGGTACAACGGGCTACTTGACATTTAGGCCTAATTTGTATATGCATGAAGACTCTTTTTGTTTCCTGGAAAGGGGGGGGGGGTGAGAAAGAGATCCATCTAATGAAACACAAAAATGACAACTTTTAATAGGACTGTTGTTAATGTGACAACAGTAGTCTTTTGTGCTTTAACAGTTGTTGTGTTAAAGTCATCTATCGTACTTTGCTAAATATTTTCTATATTTTTGCTACCCACATGCATAAATAATTCGCTAATTAGACCTGTGCATAGACATGACACTATTGCTACAAGGGTATATTCTCTGCAATAACTTGGTTCTTGTTTCTGTGGTCTATACAGACAATTTAAACTTAAACATTAACAGTAGTAATTGATAAATTTTACATTGTTTGTTCTATACATTTAATTGTGTCAGTTTTTTCTCTCAAGTAATACCATAGTTCATTTTCTGCCTAGACTACTTAATGAACTCGTAACACATCTTTATTTCACACATTTATGTCCATTTTGCTTTTACCATGGCTGCACATCACTTTCATAATATCTACAATCTGCTGAACAATGAGGGGTAGTGATCAAAATAGTGTAGGGCAGTGATTAAGGCAACACACTCACATTCTGTAGGAATGTAATTCAGAACACTGTCTGACCATTGCAGTTCAGGTTTCCTGTGATATTCAGAAGCGTTACAATGAATATTAAGTTCATAGGAAATATTGAATCTACCAGTTTCACTTGTCTTTCACCCATAATGCCATCAAAATATTGAACACGTGCTGAAATCCAACGTGTGTGTGTGTGTGTGTGTGTGTGTGTGTGTGTGTGTGTGAAAGAAAGAAGAAGAGAAAGAAGTGCCATAATGTAATGACATCGCATTTGCTGCATTCACTAGCTCACAGTCAAACATCAGTCTGTACGACAGATTAGGCTGTTGCCACAAGCTATAGTCCAAAAAAAAGAATACATAACCAAAATAAATATTGTCAGTTTCTGTTCAATCTCTGTTTGCATACATTCAGAACCATGTGTCATCATTGTTGCAGTTCATAACCAATGCCTGCTAGCAGCTGTTTCAACCAACTTGTATTGCCTTGTAAGCAAGACAATGCTAAATTTTGAACTTCCTTTCTTAGTAGGCATGCTTCATCTGCGTTTGTCTCACACTTAATGGACTTTTAGTTTGGTTTTATATCATTTAAAATAACTAGTACACTACTGGCCATTAAAATTGCTACACCACAAAGATGATGTGCTACAGACGCGAAATTTAACCGACAGGAGGAAGATGCTGTGATACACAAATGATTAGCTTTTCAGAACATTCACACAAGGTTGGCAGCAGTGGCAACACCTACAACGTGCTGACATGAGGAAAGTTTCCAACCGACTTCTCATACACAAACAGCAGTAGACCGGTGTTGCCTGGTGAAATATTGTTGTGATGTCTTGTGTAAGGAGGAGAAATGCGTACCATCACGTTTCTGATTTTGGTAAAGGTCGGTTTGTAGCTATCACGATTGCAGTTTATCGTATCGCGACATTGCTGCTCGCGTTGGTCGAGATCCAATGACTGTTAGCAGAATATGGAATCTGTGGGTTTAGGAGGGTAATACAGAATGCCGTGCTGGATCCCAACGGCCTCATATCACTAGCAGTCGAGATGACAGGCATCTTATCCGCATGGTTGTAACGGATCGTGCAGCCATGTATCGATCCCTGTGTCAACAGATGGGGACGTTTGCAAGACAACAACCATCTGCACCAACAGTTCGACGACGTTTGCAGCAGCATGGACTATCAGCTCGGAGACCATGGCTGCGGTTACCCTTGACAGTGCATCACAGACAGGAGTGCCTGTGATGGTTTACTCAACGACGAACCTGGGTGCACGAATGGCAAAACGTCATTTTTTTCGGATGAATCCAGGTTCTGTTTACAGCATCATGATGGTCGCATCCGTGTTTGGCGACATGGCGGTGAACGCACATTGGAAGCTTGTATTCGTCATCGCCATACTGGCGTATCACCCGGCATGGTGGTATGGGGTGATATTGGTTACACGTCTCGGTCACCTCTTGTTTGCATTGACGGCACTTTGAACGGTGGATGTTATATTTCAGATGTGTTACGACCCGTGGCTCTACCCTTCATTCAATCCCTGCGAAACCCTACATTTCAGCTCGATAATGCACGACCGCATGTTGCAGGTCCTGTACGGGCCTTTCTGGATACAGAAAATGTTCGACTGCTGCCCTGGCCAGCACCTTCTCCAGATCTCTCACAAATTGAAAATGTCTGGTCAATGGTGGCTGAGCAACTGGCTCATCGCAATACGCCATCCAAGCTCTGACTCAATTCCCAGGCGTATCAAGGCCATTATTACGGCCAGAGGTGGTTGTTCTGGGTACTGATTTCTTAGGATCTATGCACCCAAATTGCATGAAAATGTAATCACATGTCAGTTCTAGTGTAATATTTTTGTCCAATGGATACCCGTTTATCATCTGCATTTCTTCGTGGTGTAGCAATTTTAATGACCAGTAGTGTATAAATTGCTTCCCCATACATTTGAAAATTTGCAATCAAACTGATAAATGCCCAGTGCTTGTTCAATTGCTATTTCTATTATCTTATACATTTTACAATTGTATTTCTTGGTTTCTGCAAGTCACAACCAAATTGTCACTTTCCAACCTAACCTACATCTTGCGCACGCGCACACAATATGCTCTCTCATTATTTGCTCCTTTCTAAGCCCTTACTAGTGGTTTGCTACCTGTGCTGATAACCAACCCCTTTCTGCACATCTCCTCCAAAATTCAATTTTCTTATTCATTTCTTAACTGTAGAGAATGCCTTGGCCTTCCCTTTATTTGCATATTTCAGTTCATTTCTGCGTCTCATTGGTACTGTATGGTATATAGTTTCCAGTTCATATGCCATTTGATCATTTGTGCACATTACATTCTTTTGTGATTTTGGATACGTTTGACTTGACTTGACTTAATTCCTTTGGTCCCTATGGGGGCATAGGGCATCCAGGAGAACTCGCCATGTCTCTCTATCTTTGGCCATTTGCCTCAATTCTGCCCAGGTCTTGCCAACTCTTTTTGCTTCCCCTTCCACTGTCCTCTTACATGTGCCACGTGGTCTTTCTCTCTTCTTTGTTCCCTGGGGATTCCATTCCAATGCTTTATTCTCAATGGCTCCACCTGGTTTTCTCAAGGTGTGCCCCAACCAACCCCACTTTCTCTCTCGTATCTGGTCTTCTATAGGTATCTGGTTTGTTATTCGATAGATCTCCTCATTACATATTTTTTCTGGCCACCGGATATTCATGATGTGTCGAAGACATCTATTTATGAAGCTTTGTAACTGGGATGTTATCTTTTTATCCATTTTCCAGCTTTCACTGGCGTACAGGAGGACAGCCTTCACATTTGTATTAAACATACGGATTTTTGTTTTGTACGTGATATTTCTATTTTTCCATATTGGATACAATTGTATGAAGGCAGCATTTGCCCTTTTAATGCAGTTTTTCACATCGTCTCCAGCTCCACCATCTTCCGTCACTATACTAACCAGATACAGGAATGAGTTGAGTCTCCACCTGCTGCTCACCTATTAACAGTGGCACTTCCATGTTCCCTGAATTTACTCTCACTTCCTTTGTTTTGCCTGTCTTTATCTTCAGGCCAGCAGTCTGCTTCTTCTTTCAGCAAGTTAAATTTGGCTTGTATATCAGTCAGCCTTTGAGCTAATAATACTGTGTCGTCTGCAAAATCCAAATCCTCCAGACGTTCATGGATTCCTCGTATCCTGCCTGCTGTGACTCTTCTCATAACAGAGTCTAGAACAAGTAGAAAAAGTGTTGGTGACAAAATGCAACCCTGCCGGTCTCCAGTTGTTACTTTTATAGGCTCTGTCATATTTCCCTTGTGGAGTGCGCAGCATTTGTAGCCATCATATAGATCTTTTATGATGTTTAAGATCTTCTGTGGTATGCCATACTTCCGCAACACCTGCCAGAGCACTTTACGTTTCACGGAATCGAAGGCCTTTTGAAAATCAATGAATGCCAGATACATGGTTGCTTGGAATTCTTTGCTTTGCTCTAAAATGATCCTAAGAGTGTTAACAAGATCAACACAACTGCATTGTGCCCTAAAACCGGCCTGTTCTTTATGCACTCACTTTTCAAGGGATTCTTTAATTCTGGTGAGGACCTTACTGGACACTGACAACAATATAGTACCACGCCAGTTGTTAGTCTTTCCCTTTTTTGGGAGCTTTACCACCAATCCATTTTTCTACCCCTTTGGAGATTTCTCTTCAAGCCAAATATGCTACAGCAAAGGATGGAGCATTTTAACAGTACTTTCAATATCGGCTTTTAAAAGCTTTGGTGCTATGTTGTCTAGGCTGGAGCCTTTGTATCTTTTAGTGTTTTCAAGGCAATCCTAATTTCGTCCATTGTGGGGCACTGCAAATTTATATCTTGATCTTCTTCGACTTCCTCTCGAACATCTCTTAGCTGTTCCTCTTGGTTGTCTTCACAATTTAACAGTTCCTTGAAGTGCTCCTCCCATCTCTGTAGCTGTGCCTGTTGAGTTGTAAGCATCACCCCATCCTTGTTCTTAACTGGTCCTTCATGTCTGAAGTTCTTCATTGACATCTGTTTGGTAATATTGTAGAGCTCTTTCATATTTCTGCCTCTTCTGCTAATTTTGCTTGCTCATGTATCCATTTCCTTTTATCTCGACGTAGCCATATTTTCACTTTTTTGTTCGCCTCCGTGTATTCTTTATGCATTTCGCTCTTCTGCGCTCTTGTCTTACAAAAATTTAACCTAAGTTTTAGTTCTTTCCTGTGGGTGATTTCATTCCATGTAACATCGGAGATCTATTCCTTCCTTTGATGTGCATTAAATCCTAAGATTTTTTTCTCCCACATTTAAATGACTGTCTTTAATTTTTTGCCAACACGTTTCAATTCCCTCTTCCATAAAGTATTCTTCAGAGAGGACCTGGAATCTGTTTTGTAGTTCAAGGCAAATGTTTCTTTGAGCTGTTGGTCTTTTAACCTTACCACATCTACACTCCTGGAAATTGAAATAAGAACACCGTGAATTCATTGTCCCAGGAAGGGGAAACTTTATTGACACATTCCTGGGGTCAGATACATCACATGATCACACTGACAGAACCACAGGCGCACAGACACAGGCAACAGAGCATGCACAATGTCGGCACTAGTACAGTGTATATCCACCTTTCGCAGCAATGCAGGCTGCTATTCTCCCATGGAGACGATCGTAGAGATGCTGGATGTAGTCCTGTGGAACAGCTTGCCATGCCATTTCCACCTGGCGCCTCAGTTGGACCAGCGTTCGTGCTGGACGTGCAGACCGCGTGACCGCGTGAGACGACGCTTCATCCAGTCCCAAACATGCTCAATGGGGGACAGATCCGGAGATCTTGCTGGCCAGGGTAGTTGACTTGCACCTTCTAGAGCACGTTGGGTGGCACGGGATACATGTGGACGTGCATTGTCCTGTTGGAACAGCAAGTTCCCTTGCCGGTCTAGGAATGGTAGAACGATGGGTTCGATGACGGTTTGGATGTACCGTGCACTATTCAGTGTCCCCTCGACGATCACCAGTGGTGTACGGCCAGTGTAGGAGATCGCTCCCCACACCATGATGCCGGGTGTTGGGCCTGTGTGCCTCGGTCGTATGCAGTCCTGATTGTGGCGATCACCTGCACGGCGCCAAACACACATACGACCATCATTGGCACCAAGGCAGAAGCAACTCTCATCGCTGAAGACGACACGTCTCCATTCGTCCCTCCATTCACGCCTGTCGCGACACCACTGGAGGCGGGCTGCACGATGTTGGGGCGTGAGCGGAAGACGGCCTAACGGTGTGCGGGACCGTAGCCCAGCTTCATGGAGACGGTTGCGAATGGTCCTCGCCGATACCCCAGGAGCAACAGTGTCCCTAATTTGCTGGGAAGTGGCGGTGCGGTCCCCTACGGCACTGCGTAGGATCCTACGGTCTTGGCGTGCCTCCGTGCGTCGCTGTGGTCCGGTCCCAGGTCGACGGGCACGTGCACCTTCAGCCAACCACTGGCGACAACATCGATGTACTGTGGAGACCTCACGCCCCACGTGTTGAGCAATTCGGCGGTACGTCCACCCGGCCTCCCGCATGCCCACTATACGCCCTCGCTCAAAGTCCGTCAACTGCACATACGGTTCACGTCCACGCTGTCGCGGCATGCTACCAGTATTAAAGACTGCGATGGAGCTCCGTATGCCACGGCAAACTGGCTGACACTGACGGCGGCGGTGCACAAATGCTGCGCAGCTAGCGCCATTCGACGGCCAACACCGTGGTTCCTGGTGTGTCCGCTGTGCCGTGCGTGTGATCATTGCTTGTACAGCCCTCTCGCAGTGTCCGGAGCAAGTATGGTGGGTCTGACACACCGGTGTCAATGTGTTCTTTTTTCCATTTCCAGGAGTGTATTTTCTTGCACCTGTGATTGAGCTTGGTTCTATTTGCCACTATATTCAGTCTGAATTCTGCCAAAACTAGGTGGTGGTCACTTCCAACGTCTGCTCCTCTTCTATTTCTGACATCTAACAGAGAGTGTCGGAACTTGCGGCTTATGACTATGTGGTCTATTTGATATTCAGTAACGTGGTCTGGAGAAACCCACGTTATCTTATGGCAGTTACGATGTGGAAACAATGTGCCTCCAATGACTAGGTCATGTTCAGCGCATATATCTATCAACAGTTCACCATTTACATTCCTGATCCCCACACCATGCACGCCCATGATATGTTCAAGCCCTTCATTTTCTGAACCAACTTTTGCGTTCAAGTCACCCATTAAAATTATTATGTCCCTAGAATTTGTTTGTCTAAGGACTCCGTTAAGCTGTGTATAAAATGCATCTTTTAATTCTCCTTTAGCTATTTCATTAGGTTCATAGCATTGAATTACAGTGACACATCACACATTTGTTTTAAAGTGTGCGGTTATCATCTGTTCTGAGACTGGTTTCCACTCCAGTAAGTTCTTCTTGCTGATTTTAGATAGTGAAAGCCCTACACCATACCTATGCATTGTGTCCTCACCTGTCTGACTCGCATACAGCAACACTCCACCATTTTGTGTTTGGAATTCCCCAGATTCTGGCCACCTTATTTCACTTAGTCCCAATATATCTAGTTGATAGTTCTCCATCTCTTTTTCGACCTGTCTTAGCCTCCCTGCCTCTCTCAACGTCCTTACATTCCAAAAACCAATATGGGTTTTCCTTTCCAGGCCAAAGGTCATATCCTTAAGATCCATTCGGCTGTTTCTCCTTTTAGTTTCTGTGATATGTGGTTTTTGGTGGTGCAGGTTATCAGCCCACAGCCCCCCAGTTTCCTGGTGGGGCTGCCACCTCGTGGCCTGGACACCTGCCAAGGTTTTATTTCAGGGCCTTACCCCTTAGATAGCTTGTCCTCACTATGACTACAGAACGCTATCCATCCCTTCGCGGTAAGGCCTATATGCATCAACGTTGTCCTTTTTTCCAAGGATCTTCCGCTGTCCACGTTAGGGGACTGTGTCTGCTGCCACACAATCACAGGGAGGAAAAGGAATGGAAAGGAAAGGGAGTGTATATGATGGGACAGAACAGAATAGGATAGGACAGGAAAGGACAGGACACTAGATGGGATGTTGTGAGACACACTTTGTCTGGATCCTCTATGAAGACCTGTCTGGCTTGGGAGGCCCTGCTGGTAGTTAAACCACTGCTGGCATAGCCCTCCACTTTATTGGATCACACAAACCCCCTCACCCACACGGACAGTGTTTCGTTAAGGCGGTGTCTCCTGAGGGGGTTGGATACGTTTTCTTTGTTAGAAAACAGACTGTTCTAGAGGATAAAGTATAAATATTATCGTGTTGTTCAGCTGTAAGGGGTGAAAATATTTTAATTTCAAAGAATAGAGATTCATTGTTATGACACATAATCACAAAAGCAAGGGAATAAAGGGAATGTCAATCATGGAAATATTATCCCTTCTAATATGAAACTTCCTGGCAGATTAAAACTGTGTGCCCGACCGAGACTCGAACTCAGGATCTTTGCCTTTCGCGGGCAAGTGCTCTACCATCTGAGCTACCGAAGCACGACTCACACCCGGTACTCACAGCTTTACTTCTGCCAGTATCTCGTCTCTTGTCGGGCACCTTTATCCATGAAAATGGGGTGCCTCAGCGCTCCGCCCTGAGCGTCGTCCTCTTTGCTTAGCCTTTAACCGCATTATATTGCGTCTCTCACTGGACATCTCCGGCTCCCTTTTTTATGACAATTTTGCTATCTATTGCAGTTCATCATGAACTTCTCCCTCGTGAGGCATTGGCAGTGTCTTTCACTTTACCATTGACAAAGCCATTTGTATGAATTTCTGGCAGTGCATTGGGTTTCTTCCACTGTCTTTACATCTTGGCTTGTTGCTCTTCTTTTCATTGAAACTACAAAATTGCTCAGGCTCACATTTGATTGGAAGCTTTCTTGGTCCTTCCACGTATTTTACCTGGCCACCCACTGTACCTGGTCTCTCAATGTTCTACATGTCCTATGTAGTACTTCCTGGGGAGAAGTATCAGACCACCGTCCTCGATTTGTACCGATCCCTTGTCCATTTGAAACCAGACTGTGGATGTCTCGTTTATGCATCTGCTGTGTAGGTATGTGGTGGAAAAAAACCCCCGGATATGGTAAAATTAAGTTATTAAAAAGAAAAAAATGATATAGTGATCGACCATAAGTGTCGGCAAAGGTATTAATTATGAACGTGCGGAAAAATGAAGAAAAAATTATCATTTATTTTTCTTTGTACATGATTTTGTTTCTTACTCTCTCGTATGTAGAAGGACGATGAAGATGTATGGCTTTATGTATGAAGTATTACGAGCGTTAATGTATCGTGTGCGCCTGAATAATAGTGTATGAAGTATTAAGAGTGTTATGTATCATATGTGTGCTAAATAATAGGATATTTAACAACAGTATTAAGTATTTTTATTGAAGTGGAACCAAGTAAGGAGGATTTTTACAAGCACTGGTGTCCTTGAAGTCGGCTGCCTGCATCTCCAATTGCAATGTAAGAGAGGAAGTCTGAATAGCCTAAATTCGTACAAGCAGAATATTTCTAATGATGCAGTTTTAATACACTTTAAAAAAAATTCCATTCGCGTATATGTATTTCTTTTTTTTAATTATTATTACAACACACTGCACATCCGTCCATCTTAAGCCACCTAAATACGATCTTATCATCTGTCTGGTTGAAAGTCTCTATGCAGCAGCTGCCGAACTACTACTTTCATATGGCTGTTGATGTTCTACTCAGCAGATATGCATGTCATTTGACTGCCATTCCTGGCCTGCCCATCCTATGCCTACTTCTTCGGTGACTTCTTTGACCATCAGTATGGGACGCATCTCTCTTCTCTATTACCTCCTGGAGTTCGCTTTCGAATATTGCTCCAGCAGCTTAACTTAGTGCTGCCAGCCACTTTCCCAATTGGTGTGAACCCTTCACCATCTTGGCTTTGTGCAGCGGCCTGTGTTCACTTTTGGCTTCATTTGCCTCCTAACGAAACTACTCCAGATTTGATCTATCACTGTAAGTTTCTCAGCCTTCTGCATGGAACTTAGCAATAGTACCTTTGTGTACACTGATTGTTCTCGAACTGATCGTGGTGTCAGGTGTGCCTTCATCATTGACACGGATGATTTTCGATATCGGCTTCCGAAACACTGTTCAGTTTGTATAGTAGAGCTCTTCACCCTATATCAGGCCATGCAGTACATCTGGTAACACAGGCTTTTCAATTGTGTCATCTGCTCTGATTCAGTGCCCCTCAGAGCCTCTGTATACTGTGCACCATCCATCCTTCAGTGTAACGGGTTCAAAAAAAGCTATCACTTGCTTACTTTTGAGGGAGCCACTGTGATGTTTATGTGGGTTCCTGGTTCCTGTTGGTCTGACAGGAAACAAAGCTGCTGACTATGCTGCCAACGCTGCAGTTCCCCCACCTCGGCCCACTAGTGCTTCCATTACTTCCAGTGATCTCCGTATTGCCAACTGTCAACAGGTGTTGCCACTTTGGCATCACCATTGGTCTTACCTTTATGGGAACAAGCTTCGAGAAATTAAACCTTTATCAGTGGCTTGGCTGACCTCCTCTTGGCTCTCTAGCCGTGAGGTTGCATATTGGGCACTGTCGTTTTAGCCATTGCCATTTCTTGAGTGGTGATCCCCCTACGCTTTGTGCCGATTATCATCAACCTTTGACGGTTTGCCACTTCTTGACCGGGTGGCCTGTTTTTAACCGCTTGTGTTGTAATGTATGTTTGCCATCTGAGTTATCGGCTGTTTTAGCACGACGCTCGGGCTGTCGACTGCATTTTGCTTTCTATCCATTGTAGCAATATGGGGAACAAACATTTAATCTTTGGTTTGGAGATTCCCTATGGCATATTTTGTGGACCTTTCTCCAGGATGAAGTCCTTGTTCTTAGCTCTCTTTCTTTCCATCCCTTGGGCTGAACATTTGGTTGTTTTTACCTCCTTTTTCGTATCGGTGTTTTAAGGTTCTGCCATGGGCCCGTATGATCTTAGTTATTTCTATGCACTAAAACAAAACAAACAGGGTCAGGTCTGTCATGTTGTTGAGGTTGTAAGTTTCTTGGTGGGGAGGTTCTCTTGGGCTAGGTCTGGTAAGTAAACTGAGGTGTGGGGAAGGCTCAAGATAGTGGTTACTGTTACAGTAAAAGGTAGCTGGAAAGTGGGTCCAGGAATGAGGCTGTAGGTGCCATTAATTAACATTACCTCTCCATGTAATTTTGAAGTTGTGTGCCTCCTTGTTGGCCATGTTTATAGCCGGTGATGATTATAACTACTGGTTGTGCAACAGCATCCACCCAATGTAAGTTTACTTTGCAGTAAAATTCTGTTTTCCCCACAGTTATTTCCTTAGGGTGTGTTTCCAGGTCTTCCTGGTAGTGGAATAACGAGTTTGCATGAGTTAGGTATGGTGTATACCTGCTGTGTGTGTGCGTGTTTTTTTTGTTTTGGTGGGGGGGGGGGGGGGGGGGGGGGGCAGATAGTAATTGACAATGCAGCAATTCTTGTGCTGAGAGCAGGATGTAGGACTGGTGGTTTGGAGTTACTAACAATATTTTGTGTATTTTCTGTTGTACAAAGCCCCTGAGGGCTTCCCAGTATACAGGATATGTATACAGTACATAACATTTGAACCTGCAATCTTTGCATGTCAATGGTAATTTGAACCTGCAAGTGAGCACCTTCTATTGTGTTGCCCGTGGTAGCCATGCTATGGTATAATGGTAAGGACTCTCTTTTTGGTGGTTACCAAATTTCTAGTGGCAGAGGCAGCTTTTCCTGAATCTTGGGTGGTAACAGTACGGCTGTTGTGTGTCCATGAACTGCGGGGAGTAGCACTTTGTGCAGTTAAGTAGTTTCTCTGCAGGTTTCATAATACGAGAGAGTGCGGGATAGCCTGGCTGTTGGTAATTGTGTATCCACATTGTCTAGGTTGTGCCTCAGTATACCTAAGTTGTGGTTCATAGTTGCTGGTGTTATTTACCATGTCATTTTCTAGGCTGGCAAGTGGGCAGGAATGCAAGTCTGTTTCATTCTGGTTAGCATCTTTGTCAGCTCGCAGCTGTCGCATCTCGAGCCCAAACGTCTGACACCAAGACTTCGAAAAAAGAGCATACTCTTGAAGATTTTTTACGTACCCAAACTTCACAACCATTGGTTCCTCCTTCATCTAAACATCATATTTCCAAGAAGGCTACTAAGAAACCCAGTTCATCTCCTTCTCCGCCAAGGCGTGTCCCATCTACAGCACCACCTGGCGGAAATCGCCCTCGGCCGTCTTCTGTGTCGCTGAGGCGCACTGCTGGCGGCCGATCAACCGACCGATCGCTGGTGGCAGGAGCTGCTCCTGAACAACCTATGGATCAGGATCTTCTGCCTTCGGCTGAATGCCATTCCATGCTGTCGGTCGCAAGCTCTGAGCAGTCGTTGAGTTGACGGCAACGTTGATCACATACCTCCATTTTCTGTTCACCCTATGTCCATTATCCACTGAAATATCCATGGCATTCGAGCCAATCGGGATGAATTGTCAATCCTCTTACGATCCTACTCGCCGGTCATCTTCTGTCTTCAGGAAACAAAGCTGCGTCCCCATGACCGCTTTGTTCTCCCCCATTTTCAGTCCATCCGATTTGATCTCCCCTCTGTTGAAGGCACTCCAGCCCATGGAGGACTCATGATTCTTCTCCATGATACTCTCCATTATCACCCAATCCACTTAAACACTTCCTTCCAAGCTGTCGCTGTCCGTCTTTCCCTTTCTGGATATACCTTTTTTCTTTGTGCTGTATACATTCCATCGTCCACACCAATGGCACGAGCTGATCTCCTTCACCTTCTTGGTCAGCTTCCATCCCCCTATTTGCTGGTTGGGGACATCAATGCCCGCCACCCGCTTTGGGGATCTCCACATCCTTGTCCACGTGGCTCACTATTGCTAGACGTCTTCCACCAAGAGGATCTAGTTTGCCTCAACACTGGGGTCCCTACATTTTTGTCTGCCTCCACGACAAATTTCTCTCATTTGGACCTTTCGGTTGGTACTGTTCCGCTAGCTCGGCGCTTCGAATGGTTCGCCCTTGATGATACACACTCAAGTGACCACTTTCCATGTGTCCTTAGACTGCAGCCTCAACTGCCATATATGCGCCCGCGACGCTGGAAGTTTGCCCAAGCCGATTGGACACTTTTTTCATCTCTAGCGACATTCAATGACCGTCACTTTCCCAGCGTCAACAATGAGGTCACACATATTACAGACGTTATTCTTACAGCTGCGGAACGTTCAATACCACGCACCTCCGAATTGTCCCGGCACCCTCCAGTTCCTTGGTGGAACGAGGTGTGCCGTGACGCAGTACGTGAGCGGCGACGTGCTCTTCGCGTTTTCCGCCACCATCCTACTTTGGCCAACTGTATCCGCTATAAGCAGTTTCGTGTGCGATGCCGTCGCGTCATCCGCGATAGCAAGAAGGCAAGCTGGAAATTCTTTATCAGCTCATTTAACACCTTCACTCCTTCCTCGGAAGTTTGGAGTCGGATTCGACGGTTATCAGGCGGGCCTAGTTTCTCCCCGGTCTCTGGGCTCACTGTCGCGCGCAATGCGTTAGTGGACCCCGTCGCAATTTCTAACTCTTTGGGTAAACACTTTGCTGAGATTTCGAGCTCTTCAAATTACCCGCCAGCGTTTCTCCCGAAGAAACGTGCAGCGGAAGTGCGACCTCTTGCTTTCTCCTCTCAAAGTTGCGAAAGCTACAATACTGTTTTCTCCATGCGGGAACTCCAACATGCACTCTCTTCTTCGCGCTCCTCTGCCTCAGGACCGGATGGTATCCACGTCCAAATGTTGCTGCATTTATCAATCCATAGTCTGCGTTACCTCCTTCGCCTTTGGACCAACAGTACTTTTCCCAGACGATTGCGGGAAGCTATTGTCGTTTCTGTTCCAAAACCTGGAAAGGACAAACATCTTCCCTCTAGCTATCGCCCCATTTCTCTCACGAGTAGTGTATGTAAGGTTTTGGAGCGTATGGTGAATTGCCGTTTAGCTTGGTGGCTGGAATCCCGCAGTCTTTTAACACCTGCCCAATGCTGATTCCGAAAGCATCGTTCTGCGATTGACCATCTTGTTGCTCTCTCCACTTATATCATGAACAATTTTCTCCAGAAACGCCAAACAGTAGCAATATTTTTTGATCTGGAGAGAGCATACGATACTTGTTGGAGGACAGGCATCCTCCGCACACTGTTCTCTTGGGGCTTTCGTAGTCGGCTGCCCCTTTTTCTTCGCGAATTTATGGCAGAGCGCACATTTAGAGTGCGGGTGAACACTACTCTCTCCCGTACTTTCTCCCAAGGAAACGGGGTACCCCAGGGCTCCGTGCTGAGTGTTGTACTGTTTGCTATTGCCATAAATCCAATTATGGATTGTCTCCTTCCTGATGTCTCGGGCTCCCTCTTTGTGGACGATTTTGCGATCTACTACAGTTCTCAACGGACCAGCCTTCTTGAACGACGTCTTCAAGGATGTCTCGATCGCCTCCACTCTTGGATCATCGAAACCGGCTTCCATTTTTCTCCCAGTAAGACCGTTTGTGTTACTTTTTGGCGACGTAAGGAGTTTCTTCCACCCTCCTTACATGTAGGACCTGTCAAACTTCCGTTTTCGGACGTCGCTAAATTCTTGGGTCTTATGTTTGACAGAAAACTGTGCTGGTCCTCCCACGTTTCCTATCTTTCGGCTCGCTGTCTGTGATCCCTCAACACCCTCTGTGACCTGAATGGTACCTCCTGGGGAACGGACCGAGTGGTCCTTCTCCGCCTCTATTGCGCCTTAGTGTGCTCAAAATTGGACTATGGAAGCATAGGTTACTCCTCTGCTCGGCCGTCTATTCTTCGTTGTCTCGACTCTATCCACCACCGTGGATTACGTTTAGTGTCTGGAGCTTTTTACACCAGCCCTGTGGAAAGCCTTTATGCTGAGACTGCTGAACCTCCGCTGTCCAATCGGCGAGCAGTCCTTCTGAGTCGTTATGCTAGCCATCTGTCTTCCATGCCTGCTGATCCAACCCATGACAGTTTTTTCGACGCCTCCTTTGATGTAGGGTATGCAGACCGCCCCTCCTCCCTACTACCACCGGGAGTCCGCTTCCGTCAACTGCTTTTCTTGCTTGGGGGTCGGGCCACTCCATTCTCATAGGGAATGGATAACCTAGTGTTTGTCCCAGATCATTGCCGAAGTGCATAGTGATGTGTCATTTTAATGACTGTGCTGTTCTGATTCTCCTGCCTCTTCCTTTTTTTTGTTCCTACTTCTCAGATACTACCCCCTCTCCTTTGGTGGAAGCTGCCTAAAGGGGAGATGGAACCGACGTGAACAGCTGTGGTATGATTTGGAAACCGTAACTTTATGTTTACTGGTGACTGCGTCTCAGTCACCTGAAACAACCTTTGGAAGTGCATCACAAATTTCTTTTTCCCTTTAGGTACGTAAGGGTTGGTTAACATGATTAGATATTTTGGTAATAGTGCTCTTTTGTTATGAGCCCTCTCTCACCACTCTCAAGCTTTCCAATTCATTTTCTATACCTGTTGCCAAATTATTTTCATCTGGGGTGGGGTGGGAAAGCCAAAGGGTGAAGGCATCTTTCTTATGGGGATACCTGCTCTCCCCTCCCCGCCTCCAAGCTCTGATGGAGTTAAAGAATTGGACTCCCCATTTACAAAAGGAGGTAGACCATCCCAATCTTTGTGCTGTGAATTAACATAACAACTTAACATTTTACTTATCATTATATGAACTCTCTTGTACGACCATTCACTTAGAGATTCAAAGCATTGGTTCATAATTTGTCAATAAGCAAGAAGCGACACAAGTGTTCCATTAGCAGCAATAGAAAATTGTAGCGAAATGCAGGAAGTGCAGCGGATAGGCACTTGGTGCAGGGAGTGGCAACTGACCATTAACATAGACAAATGTAATGTATTGTGAATACATAGAAAGAAGGGTCCTTTATTGTATGATAGCGGAACAAACACTGGTAGCAGTTACTTCTGTAAAATATCTGGGAGTATGCGTGCGGAAAAATTTGAAATGGAATGATCATATAAAATTAATTGTTGGTAAGGCGGGTACCAGGTTGAGATTCATTGGTTGACGGAGGAGATAGAGAAGGTCCAAAGAAGAGCGGCACTTTTCGTCACAGGATTATTTGGTAACCGTGATAGTGTTACGGAGATGTTTAACAAACTCAAGTGGCAGACTCAGCAAGAGAGGGCTCTGCATCGCGGTGTAGCTTGCTGTCCAGGTTTCAAGAGGGTGCGTTTCTGGATGAGGTATCGATTATATTGCTTCCCCCTACTTATACCTCCTGAGGAGATCACGAACGTAAAATTAGAGAAATTTGAGTGCGCACAGAGGCTTTCTGGCAGTCGTTCTTCCCGCGAACCATACGCGACTGGAACAGAAAAGGGAGGTAATGACAGTGGCACGTAAAGTGCCCTCCGCCACACATAGTTGGGTGGCTTGCGGAGTATAAATGTAGATGTAGATTAGGTCAGACATGAAATTTGTTCCTTAATCAGTTATAATGGTCTCGGGTGTGCCATACTTCAATAACCAATGATTCACCAGTGCATGAGCCACAGTTTCTGCCTGTTGGTTAGGCATCAGTATCATAGCTATAAAATGCGAGAACTGCTCAATTATTAGCTTCAAGTAGTCATCTTAACGCAGTCTTTCAGTGGCTTGGATCTGCTCTCCAGGCACATGGAAAGAAGTTTCTTGACCTAACACTCGGTACTGTGGTTGCATGTCATCCGTCAGTATATTTGTGCCACTCTGCATTCTGTTGTTGTACATCCTGTGTGACTGAACAGAATAGCCATAGACCTGCCTTCATCTTTCACTTCACACATCAGCTGACACTATCATACATAACCCACATTGTGTTTGCCTGTAAAGAAGAGTGTCTTCCCTGCAAAAGTACTAACTGTTACTGCCTTGCGAGTCACTGACAATCTGGGTCACAACTTTGTGCTTGCCGTCAAATGTCAGTGTCGACACCAGCACATTCGACAGCGTGAATTTTGTTACTCAGGCCATCCATGTGTGACCACTCCAAACGAAGTACCACTTCTGAATCAAATTTACTGGTATGTAAAGCCCAAGTCGTCAACCTGAAGGATGGATCTTTAAGAACTAGTAGCCATCAAAGCACTGCACGATTCATAATCAATTTGAAATGTCTACCATACAAATAGCGTCTGAAGTTTGTTGCACAGAGAATGGATGCAAGAATTTCCTTTTCAGTTGTTAAGTAGTTTTTCTCAACTAAATTTAGGTGCCTAGACGTGTACACTATAGGATACACATGGCCATTGATTTCGTGACCCAGAGTGCACTCAAGAGCAAAATTGCTCGAATGAAAGGATAATATGAACTGTTTTTGAAAATCAAGAACCAGTCTTGAAGTTAATAAGTTTTTTAATTTTTCACATGCCGCCTCACAATTTTCAGACCATTGAATTTTACCCCTTTTTGAAGTAATTGTATAAGCACTCTTGAAATTTTAGGTAAGTGTGGTATGAATTTTCGGTAGAAATTTTCTAAGCCAAGATGGGATTGTAATTCTTTAAACCACGTAGTTGGGTTAGTACGTATGCCATCCTGTCTGATGATGTGCTCTAAATAATGAACTTCAGGGGAAATGAAATGACATTTTTGTAAAGTAAGTATCAGTCTTATTGATTGTAATTGATCAAAAACTTCACAAAAGTCTTGATGATGTCCCGGGAATGTCTTTAGCAAATAGTTATGTCACCCAGATACACAAGACACTGTTTTGACTCTAAATCTCACAGTACCCTGTCCAAAAGCCTGTGAAAAGCCACTACTACGTTTTTTAGTCAATAAGACATGCACCAATACTGTTAATCCATTAGTGGCCAGTATATTTTTAGTTAGGCCTAACATATTCTGTATTTTTGTAAAACTGTGTCCTGGCAACCCAATTCATGGAAATTGGAAGAAATTTTGTTCACATGTTGCTCAAGTGTGAAATTTTTGGCCGTCCTCATTTGAGGACACTGGGTGCTTGGCAGTTGTTTTATCATTAAACTACTTTGTAGGAAAAATGACAAGGGATAAAGGAATTGGTATTAATAAACTAAAAATAACATTTCAAAACTATTATTTATTTTACAATAAGTAAGCTTTACAAAAGGTTTAACCTAAAAATTCTCGAACTCTAAAGTTTTGTTAAGGCCCAATATGATATTTGGGAAAAGCAATCCATACAGAGCGTAACATCCCACAATATGTTCTCGACTTTCCTTTGCAGTTCAGATATGGTGTGGTCTTTGCTTTTTATGCTTGTGATGATGTGCAGCTTCTGGTCATACCATATATCTGGTTCATTACTCCTGGAAGGTGAGATGAGTTTTGTTGGTCATTTCTTAGCTGACCTCATTTCAAGACCTTTCTTCAGGTATGTTCTCACAATCTGTCTTCTGAATTCTTTCACTGAAAGAGAAGTTCCACCATGCAATCTCTTGAAAGGCAAGTACTCACGCAAAACAGTTATATTTACCATCCTCATAAAAAGGCACCAGTACCAGTTTTTATCGTTCACTGCAGTGGTATGTTTCTCTATTAGCCAATCATGAAGATCAATGCCACCCAAGAAATTCTTGTTTATATTGAATACATGTGATTGTAGAACGCTGACCTTTTCTTTTTGGATAATTCCTGTGCTGGACTTTGATGGTAGGAAGCATTGTGTCGAAATTAGTTGCTAGTATAACACACTTATTGTCATTCGATTTTATGATCAAAACTTCTTTCTTTCTGTCAAATCTGAACTCAAAATTTCCCCTTTCTTTCTTTTTCATAACATTATCTGGTGATAGGGGCACCTCCTTGTCCTGCGTTCTCTTACAGTTCCACTGCACGGAATCCCAGTTCCTTCAGTTGGGAGTTCGTCATGTCTAGTAAAGTAACTGTCAAAAAATACTGAATTGTCCTCGATAATGTAGGGTATATTTATGTTAAGCATAGGCTATGCTTCTGAAACAGTTTTCTTATTCAAGAACTGGTAGTTACAACAGAATCTGTACACTTTCCCACCATCTTGTGATTTTTTTCGGTACAGTGATCACAGGTGCTTTATTCTCTGTTGGAATACGGTGCTGACAATTTGGCATGGCAGACATACGTGTAGGATGATCAAATATAGCTTCTCCATGTTTTCTCTTTCTTTTTCGCTGTAACTGTGCTACTTTTCCCATCAGTGCAGACATACTGGTGAACTGTAACAGTCCTGCACAGTTTGGACAAGAATTCTCTTTCCAATTTGTCCTTGTCCACAGTTTCTAAATTAGCTAACAGAACCTTATGTGGTAGTTTTGCATCCTCGGGGCTGAAATTATCAGTGCTTGTTCCTTGAATTTTGCGAATGTAGGACAAGCTAAGTCATGCAAAACACTCAGTTTTATCCAGTTCCTCATTTTCCAGCAATTGATCCTCAATACACAATGAATTTAGCAGCTGATCAGCTTCCACATCTCACCAGATCAACTTTTTCCAGTAACTTTCCAGTACCTTTCTGTATGATATACCATGTGTTGACTCTAAGGGCTTCGTACACAGTTTATGCAGCTCCCTTTCACATAGAGGTATTCCTTGTGACAAAAATGGTTTTCCGGCCGTACAGCCAGGATGACATGGAGTCCCGTCTAGTTCTACAGTATGCTATTCTAAGTCAACTTAAGTGTGATGTGCAACTACAAAATTGAACTGAAGTATGACATCGTAGCTGCTAGAGATGTGTTCTCTGCATTCCTTGGTGGGTGTGGCTTTGTGGTGGCTGCACTGCTCACTAAATGTTGATGCCTGTGCTGAGGTATAGCATTCTAGCTGCTATGAAGTACCTGTCAAAAATTATTTTTGCTCATCTTACAGTCTGATATCTTTCCTCAATAAAGAACTGAATTTCTTTTCGTTATTCATCATAGTTAACAGACTGCATCATATGAAGTAAAAAATTGCACAAAGTTTTATTAAAACTTTGCGCATGGTTGAAATGGAAATGCTGTGTGGCTAGGGCCTCCCGTCGGGTAGACAGTTCACCTGGTGCAAGTCTTTCAAGTTGACACCACTTTGGCAACTTGCATGTCGATGGGGATGAAATGATGATGATAAGGACAACACAACACCCAGTCCCTGAGCAGAGAAAATCTCCGACCCAGTCGGGAATCGAACCCGGGCCGTTAGGTATGACCTTCCGTTGCGCTGACCACTCAGCTATCAGGGGTGGACCATGGTTAATTTTAGCACATACAATACAGCATATGAAACACAGGTAAGATGCCAGAGTTTTATTTAAAACTTAGGGCAGATGATCTCATTTTGTTCTCGAGTTGGCGATTTTTATATCTGATGGACAGTTGTGCATTACATGCTCGTTTCATAAATTGTTCAAGATATTTAAACAAGATTTTTTCTGCAAATGATAGCACGCACAAAGGCACATATGTTGTAATGATAAATAGTCAAAACTTTGTCATTCATTGAGAAATGGAGATAACTCATCTGCAGCAGTGAGAGGTCAGCAGCTCAGGAATCGTACAGATGTCAATAGAACTGTAGAAAAATGCAAGTGGAGCACGTATTCGTGTCCACAGTACTTTATGTATGGCAGAGCAGGACATAAATACACAGCCACAACAGGGAAAGGGTTAATTCTACTTCCATAAGTATGCCCATACCTGTTACAGACACCTGAAATAATGTATCCAACAGAAATTTACCTAACTTTTTATAATTTGTGCACTTGATCAGAAAAAAGTCCATCACTGATACTGCACAGGGTTGCCCCATGCTAACTGTTACCAGGAGCATCACACAGTGGTTACAGGCCCCCTGTTTTGTTTAATGGTGGGCTACACAGACCACTCTGAGACTGTGTCCTGTGCCCATGTAAATTCCCAGGCCTACAGTTCCTGTCTGAGGACCCGAACAATTTGCACATTCGACATTGATACTGCCTTGACACTGATGTGACAGAAGTAATGGGGTAGTGATATGCACATATACAGATGATGGTAGTACCGTGTGTACGAGGTATAAAAGGCAGTGCATTGACAGAGCTGTCATTTGTGCCTAGGTGATTCATTGAAAAGTTTCCTTACATGATACTAGCCGCACAACGGGAATTAGCAGACTTTTAACACAGAGTGGTAGTTGGAGCTAGCTGCATGGGAATTCCGCTTAGGAAATATCCCGACATCCATGGTGTCAAGAGTGTGCCAAGAATACCAAATTTCAGGCATTACCTCTCACTATGGACAACGCAGTGGCTGACTGCCTTCACTTAATGACTGAGAGCAGCTGCATTTGTGTAGAGTTGTCAGTGTTAACAGACAAGCAACGCAGCATGAAAAAATCTCAGAAATCAGTGTGGGACCTATGACAAAAATATCTTTTAGGACAGTGCGTATGAAATTTGGCACTACAGGCAACTGTCTCGAGTGCCTTTGCTAGCAGCACATTGCCTGCAGCACCTCTCCTAGGCTTGTGACCATATTGGTTGGTCACTAGATGACTGGAAAACCTTGGCCTGATCATATGAGTCCAGATTTCAGTTGGTAAGAGCTGAAGGTAGGGTTTGAGTGTGGTGTACACCACACGAAACCATAGACCCGTCAACAAGGCACTGTGCAAGCTGATGGTGGCTCCATAATGGTGTGGGCTGTGTACATGGAATGGACTGTTCCAACTAAACTGTACATTGACTGGAAATGGTTATGTTTTTCTACTTTGAGACCATTTGCAGCCATTCATGGACTTAAAGTTCTCAAACAAATGATGGAATTTTTACGAGGTGCGTTCAAGTTCTAAGGCCTCCGATCCCCCCCCCCCCCCCCCACCCCCCCCCCCCCCCCCCCAATTAACTACTCACCCGAAATCGATGAAACTGGCGTTACTTCTCGACGTAATCGCCCTGCAAACGTACACATTTTTCACAACGCTGACGCCATAATTCCATGGCAGCGGCGAAGGCTTCTTTAGGAGTCTGTTTTGACCACTGGAAAATCGCTGAGGCAATAGCAGCACGGCTGGTGAATGTGTGGCCACAGAGAGTGTCTTTCATTGTTGGAAAAAGCCAAAAGTCACTAAGAGCCAGGTCAGTTGAGTAGGAAGCATGAGGAATCACTTCAAAGTTGTTATCACGAAGAAACTGTTGCGTAACATTAGCTCGATGTGCGGGTGCGTTGTCTTGGTGAAACAGCACATGCGCAGCCCTTCCCGGACGTTTTTGTTGCAGTGCAGGAAGGAATTTGTTCTTCAAAACATTTTCGTAGGATGCACCTGTTACCATAGTGCCCTTTGGAATGCAATGGGTAAGGATTACGCCCTCGCTGTCCCAGAACGTGGACACCATTTTTTCAGCACTGGCGGGTGTGCTTCCATTGAGCTGACTGGCGCTTTGTTTCTGGATTGAAAAATGGCATCCACGTCTCATCCATTGTCACAACCGACGAAAAGAAAGTCCCATTCATGCTGTCGTTACGCGTCAACATTGCTTGGCAACATGCCACACGGGCAGCCATGTGGTCGTCCGTCAGCATTCGTGGCACCCACCTGGATGACACTTTTCGCATTTTCAGGTCGTCATGCAGGATTGTGTGCACAGAACCCACAGAAATGCCAACTCTGGAGGCGATCTGTTCAACAGTCATTCGGCGATCCCCCAAAACAATTCTCTCCACTTTCTCGATCATGTCGTCAGACCGGCTTGTGCGAACCCGAGGTTGTTTCGGTTTGTTGTCACATGATGTTCTGCCTTCATTAAACTGTCGCACCCACGAACGCACTTTCGACACATCCATAACTCCATCACCACATGTCTCCTTCAACTGTCGATGAATTTCAGTTGGTTTCACACCACGCAAATTCAGAAAACGAATGATTGCACGCTGTTCAAGTAAGGAAAATGTCGCCATTTTAAGTATTTAAAACAGTTTTCATTCTCGCCGCTGGCAGTAAAATTCCATCTGCCGTACGGTGCTGCCATCTCTGGGACGTATTGACAATGAACACGGCCTCATTTTAAAACAATGCACATGTTTCTATCTCTTTCCAGTCCGGAGAAAAAAAATCGGAGGCCTTAGAACTTCAATGCATCTCGTATATCCATGTCACTAAGCCACAACTGTTCGTTATTGATTTGAAGAACATTCTGGACAATTGGAGGGAATGATTTGGCCACCTAGATCACCTGACATGATCACATCGAACATGGGTCATAATTCAGATGTCATTTCATGCACAAAACCTTGCTCTGGCAACATTTTCGCTACTATAGACAGCTATAGAGGCAGCATGACCCAGTATTTCTATAGGGGACTTCCAAAGAATTGCTGAGCCCATGCCATGTTGAGTTGCTGCACTACACTGGATGAAATGTGGTCTGACATATTATGAGGTCTCCCATGATTTTTGTCACATTGATGTACAGTTCTTTTCCACAGGATCTTTGCGACCATGCCTGAAACACACAATGATTGCATTAAATGCTACATTCCTTTCTTTTGGTCTAGTAATTTTGTCAATTTTTGCTAACAGTGCTACATCCTCTACTGCTTCATTAAATGTTTTTGACAACTCTATTTGTACCTTTTGACGATTACCATCAGGTAACCAGGACTTCTTGCTCGCCTTCATTCAGAATAGCTCTTGTTCATTTTATCATTGTTCATGAGTTCATAAGGACTATGTTGATTTTTATGAATGTGATGGTCAAAACTCTGCAAGGATTCCTCCTGTTTGTGCCATAACCTGTTGAGTTGCTCATGGTAATATCTTGCTGTATTCATTTTTCTACACCTATCAGTTAACCCTTCCTGGAGGAGGTTCCTTAACTTCTCGACACATCAAATGAACTCTGCCATCACCAGTTCGTTTAAGCTTAGCTGTGCTTAATAACTGACCATCACTCCAATTCCCCAGTGAGGCAGCTGTGTGCAGATTATCAAAGAATATAAATATATCCTCCCTACGTTTCCCAGAAAATGGAGCAACCAGTGCTGGGAAACTTGTATCAAAGACAGGTAAAGTATGGGGCAACATTTCCTATTTCTCCACCCGTAATTGACTGACTCTATATGTAACCATGCTAGCTGATCAGCCAAGTGCTATATTGCACTTAGACAAGCAGACAGACTCCAAAAGGTTGCTTAAATCGTAGCATTAATGGCAATGGAGAATGGCTTGTTGAACCTCTAACGCCGTCCATTTTCAATCTCAGCAGCACGCTGACTCCAATCGTAGGTGGAGCGGTCATGGCAGAGAGCGGGCCTTGGATTGCTGGATTGCTGTCAATGAAGGAGGAGGTCCAATTGAGGAAGGCATTGACAATGTGTACAATGAATAAGCATTGATTCCACTGAGCCAAGTGTGTTAGTCCTTGGCTGCTGAACAGGTATCCATGATGTTGATTCCACTGAGCCAGGTGTGATGGCCCCTGACTGATGACCACATGCTCTTGATGGCTGTTATTGTATTGCAGAAAGGCGTGTAGTGCTGGCTCGCACCGTCACAGGTGGTGCCAAGAGAGAGGTTGGCAGTGTCACACTCCAAGCCCCAGAACACAGGAGGCCCATGTTGTATCCTTGGCGAGGGCAGGACAAGCCTGATTTCTTTATCTTGACCCTTAGCTGGTGGCGGGACGGATCACTGTTCCATGAACAGGCACTCGGGCAGTGGACAGGGGTTCGAAGTCCAGAAGTAGCAGAGGCAGCTGGATCATTTGCATGGAGCTGATTGTCATGGGCCGACCCTGCATTACAGTCCACAATGGCTAATGAGTAACACATGATGGCAAGAATGAACTTAAATGTGTTGCCGCCTACTGATTGTGTGATAGTGACATCATTAAGCTCTTGTGTCATTAAGTCTCATTGTGACCATGTTTGCTAAGGTATTGGTGTCTTTCCTTATAGTTTGTTCGTCATTCAGACTTGACAACACTGGAGTGTGTGCCACCTAACCATTGTGTCAGATGATGATGTATTGTTGCCGTACACTTCCATCAACTCAACGTGGAGTTTTGCAGTCATTCCTTTTCTTAATATACAATGTTGTAATTACTGCATAACATTCCATTTTATTAGTGGGCTGCTTCATTTTGTTTTGGGTGCTCTAGTGGTGTGCTATGGTACTAATGCGTGGGGATTCTGATGTGCTCGAAGCAATACAGATATGTACCTGGAGAAAAATAAAAAATTAAATTACCACTTTTTTGAGATGATGATTAAGACTTGAATCCCCATATGCTATGTACAAATTTCTTACGCAGTTTTTTCTGTGTGAAGCAAGAATTCTGCTTTCACAGACAAAATACAAATTAAAGAGCTAAAGATAACTAGCTATGTTTTTGCTGAAGTCACAGATCTCAAGAAAACTCTTCCAGGAATCAGTACCTTAAGGTAAAAAGAGCTGGCAACATCTAGCTCAGACACCTTCACTTAGGTGCAAAGATGCAACTGGTAACTCCTACGCCTCTGAGAAAAGAGAACAGTGTTTGAACATAGTAAATTCATTAACATCATCTTCAAAAACATTGGCATGAACAATTCCGCTGTCATACACATTCAGGTCTGACTGAAGGAATGCACTTCCTTTTACAAAAGAACATTTCTCTTCCGCATCTAAAAATACATGTATATAGAGTAAAATGGGGAAGCAGGAGCCTTGGCACTAAACATTACCTGTAGCTGCATAGAATTGATGCTCATATTCAGTTGCTCATTAGGTTTTTTGTACTAAGGTATGAAGTGATGCACTTCTGTGTTTATGGAAGAGTTTTCTGTGCTATTAATCCATTTATTTACCTGACTCTTCCGTAGATTTCTTGGTGAGTTACTGTCGGCACTCTGTTTCAGTAGAGCACTGACTAGGGCAAAAAGACAGGATTCTAGAAGAGAGTAGTGCCTTTGTTACGGCCTCTACATGAAAGATCCTAGAGTACTACTCCAATCCAAAAGGAAATTTTCACTCTGCAGTAGTGTGTGCGCTGATATGCAACTTCCTGGCAGATTAGAACTGTGTGCAGATTTAGACTCAAACTTGGGACCTTTGCGGGCAAGTGTTCTACCGACTGAACTACCCAAGCATGACTCGTGACCCATCCTCACAGCTTTACTTCCAGCAGCACCTTGTCTTCTACCTTGCAGACTTCACAGAAGCTCTACTGTGAAGTTTGCAAGACTAACTCCTGGAAGAAAGGATTTTGTGGAGACATGATTAGCCACAGCCTGGGGGATGTTTTCAGGAAGAAATTTTCACTCTGTAGCAGCGGAGTGTGTGCTGATATGAAACTTCCTGGCAGATTAAAACTGCCGAATTTCTATCCAGCACACAGTTTCAATCTACCAGGAAGATTAGTGTCAGCACTGCAGAGTGAAAATTTCTTTCTGAAAACATCCCCCACGCTGAGATTAATCCATATCTCTGCAGTATCCTTTTTTCTTGGAGAGCTGCTCTTGCAAGTTTCACAAGACAGCTACTGCAAAGTTTGGAAGGTAGAAGACGAGGTACTGGCAGAAGCACAACTGTGTGGGTGGGTTGCAAGTCGTGCTTGAGTAGCTTGGTCAGTAGAGCACTTACTCGTGAAAGGCAAAAGTCCCAACTTTGAGTCTTAGTCCACACACAGTTTTAATCTGCCAGGAAGTTTTACTACTACAATTTTTATAGCCCGAAGTAGGTAGGCCTGACAGATGTGAAAGGGATTAGGAAAAAACTGCCAGGGTCGTAACAGGTTTGGATATAAAGTGCATGCAAGTCGTGATTTGGAAGCTCAGGGAATTTTCACGAAATGATTGGAATATTACTGTTCACATAAAAGCCCACCATCTGAGGCTGGATCGCCCTTATGGTGTGCCACATCCTATACTGAATATTTCTGGAGCAACAAAACCAACTACTTACCCCGTTGTTGAACTTCATTACAACGAAACAAAATGAATACAGTATATACAGGAATTATTTGGACACTTGAAGCTTGTACTGTTCGACTCTACAGAAGAGTCAGGTAAATAAATGCATTAATAGCACAGAAAACTCTTCCATAAACACAGAAGTGCTATTGAGTGGTGAATTAAAGTCTGATATGGAGCTAGAACTTCATTTAATATTGTTCACCTTATTATTTCATTAATGAAACAAAGCAGTAGGCTCTGCCAGAAATATAGACTCTTAGACAATGTGTCAAATAGTGTGTTTTAATATGGCAGTATGCCATCTTAGGCAATTTATAACACTTAAAAACACTTGATAATGGCACTTTGAAGCCGAAATCATGATTGTGTAAGTGTAAATGTAACATTGTAAATAAACAAGTCCAATGGCAGTACTGACTTTAAAGAGATTCCCGTATAACTGACAACCATCAAATAACCTCCCAGCTGCAGAGACCTTATTATTTATACATGCTTGTTGTGGACAGTAAAGGGAACACTTGTTCCAAAACTGCATCTATCATTATGACTATAACACTGTTTATATCATTGTTATTCGAATCCTAACCAAGGGCCCAAGTTTTCCCTAAATATGTCTTTCATCTCAGGATTCGAAGGCCCAACTGGGACTACATCTGATTTGTGTAGCGATCTTTGCTGGGGTGGGTAGTGGGGATGATGGGGTGGGCTACAGTAAGGAGTGGGGAGATGGTGGGATAGTATGGTAGGGCTGAAGATACTAATGCTGGTGCTACCTGAGGGACATGGTAGGGACAGGATAGTGCCCTACTAAGTGCATCATTGGGAGGATGTGCTGAGATGGAAGGTATGTATAGGGTTGGAGAGGTGGGGGAGGGATGGGATAGGTAGCTGAAGGGCAAGTACTTGTGAAGTGTCACAGAAGTTGATGTGGATAGGGCGTACTCACTCTTGGCCTAGACTGTAAAGATTTTGTGAGCGAATTTGACCCAGGTGAAGCTTTTGGAGCTCTGTGTGATATGTGGCCCATGAATAGTTTGGCATATGATGAAATGAAAGTTTTCAATGCTGTACTACACTTTCGTTCGTAGATGATACCTTCAAGGAAGAAATTATTGTTGATGAGGACATAGCTTGTCATAGTGACCAGGAAGGAGGTTGTAGGTTTAGAGTCAGATGGGCAATGGGAAAGGTAGTGGTCAATAGCGGTAAGGCCATGTGCGTTGAAGATGTTAGTGGAGAAGGAAGTGACATCAACAGTGATGAGAAAGACCACATGTGGTAAAGGAACAGAAGCTGTGGAGTGTTGGTAGAGGAAATTGTTAGTGTCTTTTATGTTGGAGGTTATGTTACAGGTAACAGGCTAAAGGTGTTGGTGCACATGGGTAGATTTTCTCTCTGGTTCACAGTGGGATGTCCTAGGTGGTTACTCTATTAAATAAGAAACTAACAATTTCCTCTACTGACTCCTCACAGTTACTGTTCCTTTACTGCATGATGCCCTGCTCGTCACTGTCAATGCCATGTCCCTCTACACTAACATTCCTAACGCCCATGGCCTTGCCACCCACCCGCAATTATTTTGTCTTTGAAGATATCACCTACAAACAAATCTCTGGCACTGCAATGGGCGTCCACATGTCATCATTCTTTGCCAGCCTATCCATGGACCACATAGAGGAAGGGACCTTTTTTAACAAACTAGAATTCCAAACCCCTCATGTTGTTCAGATTAATTGATGGAACCTTAAGGATCTGGGCCAACAGTGAGGATACCACTATCGACATTCTTTCAGAAACTTTTAGCGTTTCGCCTACTTTGTTTCTTCATTTGTTGATGGCCCTCGGTGTCGACACTGGCTGAAAAATGGGGTTTGTAATTCTGACGCTGACTGTTGTAAATGATTTAGCCGACAGATACACAGTTGCGTTCAGTCTTGCACTTTTCACAACCCCCCAACAATCCACAGTTACATATGGCCAGTGCACTATTTTTCTAACTTCCCATAATCCTCATTGATAGTTAGCAGACGAATATCCACATAATGCTTCAGTAGTTTACTGTTGAACCTCTACGAGCAGTAAAAGCATAACCACAAAGTTCACAGTTTTTGAAGAATATAAAAGTACGTATGGAGCAGACACTTGTCTCTGTTTTAACAAACGACCTAATTGTGTAACAGTTATTACACTGTCATTCTAACCAACACAGGTTTCTCATCTGAAACTCTGCCATGTACTTACTGTCTCGTGGCCAAAGTTGGGCCCTTATATATCCTCACAATAATAGGTACTGAAACTACACATTGTTTGAAGCTAAATTTACAGAAATTACGAAGTTTCTTCTACTTCAAGGGTTAAGCCGAATTATTTCTTTAAATGACGAAATTAACAAATATTGTTACGCAAACAATACTTTTGATAAAACTGTTAATTACTTTGGAAATAATTAAGGGCTGGTTTTGGTAACATGTTTCTGACTAGAGCCAAATAGATACTTTAAGAATACTAGCATTTCGTCTTCCAAATGTTTACAATTAGTACAGAATTTATATTTGTTTATAAGTCAACAATAGACTTAAAAGAAAAAAAGCAAAAGCACTCAGTCTTCAGGCACCAAGTGGTCTACCGGGACCATCCGACTGCCGTGTCATCCTCAGTGGAGGATGCGGATTGGAGGGGCGTGGAGTCAGCACCCAGCTCTCCCGGTCGTTATGATGGTATTCTTGACCGAAGTCGCTACTATTCAGACGAGTAGCTCCTCAATTGGCATCACGAGGCTGAGTGCACCCCGAAAAATGGCAACAGCGCATGGCGGCCTGGATGGTCACCCATCCAAGTGCCGACCACACCCAACAGCGCTTAACTTCGGTGATCTCACGGGAACTGATGTATCCACTACGGCAAGGCCGTTGCCATAATAGACTTTAAGCTACGAAACAATTACTGATTTCACCCTATAAAGAAAGATACTAATTAGTAATAGTCAAAATAAATTAGAAAATTACATACATAAAATTAGGCCCAAAATTAGATCTGGTGTTATTTACTTTAAAACTGAGGGCCAACCTTTCTCTTTTATGGAAATGCAGATTATATTCACGTATGTTAATGGTAATTAGTTCAAAAATGAAAAAATGAATTTGAAGGGGGCAGATGGCAAAACAAGAGGGGAAGTGAAAATATCCTAGCTTGCTTCGTCACATCACCCCCTAATTGCATTGACCAAATAGATATTGCAAATAACTGGACAATTCAATGACCACAAGTGACACCAGAAATTGGGTTTAAAATCTACACACAAAAAATATTACGTAAGAAATACTATCAAAAACTACAGTATATATATTTTTCCAAATTCATACTTATACTAACTGGTCACATGAAAATCCCCATACAAAATATTTACATACAGTGTATTGTACATGTACATAAAATATCCACAAGCTATACTTTTAACGAAGATTTGCATCTTCATCATAACGCGACGTCCTTTTTGAGTAAGCAAAGGTTACATTTAATGATATGTATCATCTTATACAAGTCCTGTCCAGCTCAACAAAAAATTAATCCTCATGGGTAGCAAAGAATTTAAAGTACACTGTACGTTGCAGTTCATGTTTAGACAAAAAATTTCACTTGCTCAATGTTTAGTATTTTCCACAAGCACTTTTACGCTTCTAATGAGTTTTTACACATTTTCTCACCAAGTTGTCCATGCCTTCAACAGGGCCAAGTGGCAGTTAGTAAGGAATTGCACTGCTATCAGTTCCCCTGGAGGTGGTTCTCCACCGCCATCTTACATCAAAAACTTTAGACACCATACACTACTTTAGTACACTTACTTTTACTTCTAAGTAAGTTTAAAAAAACTGTCTAACAGTAATGGTGTATGATAGTCATTATATCATAAACAAATACATAGTCCTCATAATCTCACAGCAATTACCACTAAATTTGACTATAGTACAAAAGGTGTGTACTAGAAAAAAATTTAAATGAAGTGCACATTACACTACAAAACATTACGCTAAGTCGTAACTGTCTGAAACTGGTTAAACTTGAAAGATTTGGGTCTCTTTCCCCTTTTTCAAACTAGCAAAAACTTAAGATGTGCAGTAGCATAGATTTACTAATAAATACTTTATGAAAAAAGAATAGAATCACCATCACATAACTTAATTACTATTCAAATCAAAATTTAGGGTATGGAAGTTGTACCAAATCATAGCCCCCACTTGTCTGCTCAACTCCGAGTATTACTCTCATTCAACCAGAAAATTAAATCCTCGTAAAATGCTACCAAATATTTTACCTGCCAGAATATTCACATCAGTTTATCACCACAGTTATCCGTAAATCAGCAAACTTATTGTTCGTTGTTCCAATATCACCATTTTCAGCTCATAATTCCTTTTGTGCCCAAAAATCAGGCCTTTATGTATCCTCACAATAATAGGTGCTGAAACTACACATTGTTCGAAGTTAAATTTACAGAAATTACAATTAAAACTTACTTCATTCAATTAACTGAATAAATTGCATCTTTTTAACAGTTGCTTCTACTGCAAGGGTTAAGCCGAATTATTTGTTTAAATGACGAAATTAACAAATATCAATACACAAACAATACTTTTGACAAAACTGTTAATTACTTTGGAATTAATTAAGGGCTGGTTTTGGTAACATGTTTCCAACTAGAGCCAAATGGATACTTTAATAATTTCGTCTTCCAAATGTTTACAATTAGTACAGAATTTATATTTGTTTATAAGTCAACAATAGATTTTCAACTACGAAACAATTACTAATTTCACCCTATAATGAAAAATACTAACTAGTAATAGTCAAAATAAATTAGAAAATCAATTACATACATAAAACTAGGTAAAAAATTAGATCTGGTGTTATTTACTTCAAAACTGAGGGCCAACCTTTCTCTTTTCTGGAAATGCAGATTATATTTACATATGTTAAGGTAATTAGTTCAAAAATGAAAAAATGAATTTGAAGGAAGCAGATGGCAAAACAAGAGGGGAAGTAAAAATATCCCAGCTTGCTTCGTCGGAACTCAACACACACTCTTTCGTTTGCTTCACCCATTCCTCCTCAGCCCAACAAGTCACTTCTTTGATATTGACCTCCCAGGGTGTATATTACCCGGGAGATCCAGGAAAAACCCCGGAATTTTTTCATCCCAGAGAAAACTGGGTATAACCCGGTAATTTTTTAGAATTCCGCAAATTTTTCATTGTTTTAGTTTTCTGTTAAATTTTTGTCTGGTAAGGACCAATACTCTATAAAGGATATTACTGTATTACACTTCTGCAGAGTAATACTTCAACAATAAAACATAAACGAGAGAAAAAAATGAAAATAACTTAAATTAGCGTGAAGCCACAACTGTTTACATTAGATTCGTTTTAGCAGTTATAAGCATGCTTATGCGTATGCAGAGTTGAGTCGCATTTTGAGTTGTAGATTCTCCTGCTTCTGGCTGCAGGAATGTGGCTGTTGCATGTGCAAGCAGTTGCAGCAAGCAGCTAGATGCTACCAGGAAGAGGGGGCACCAAATTCATTTTCTTGAGGGGAAAAAACCTTGTTTCACAAAGTGCCTAGCATCCAGCACATGTTGGTCTATCGGTTATTCATATGATTTTGAAATGAATCCCTGTTGGTTTTTTTAACACATTTTATGTTGATTTCTGAATGAATCGTAAGTTGATTTTTGAATGCGTGCATAATGTACGTGATATTTCTATCAGGAGAATCCTCGTCACATCTAGAAATAAACTTTCCGCAGACAAAAGGGTGAGCTATACGAGCTGAGCGGAGTAAAGCCGAACAGATGAATGCCAATCGTTGTCTGATTATGTGGTTGACTGAGTTTGCGAAAGATCAGCATTTTTATAATTACTAGCGAAATCCATAGATTCAGACTACTGGAATGGAAATAAAGGAATAACAAGTGAGAAAGATTACGTATTATCTTCTCTGTGTATCCAAGAAAATGAAATTTTGACAGAAAATTTTTGGTCAGATCGCTACACTAGTAAGGGCCAGTTGTACAGTCCCCAGCTAGCAGCCGCTTAAGTTCTGTTCTGGAAGTAACGTGGAAAACGTGTTGTATGAACATGGAACAACGCATAACCAGAGAATAATTATGGGATAACTAAACCTGTGATTCTGGAAGGGCTAGTGAAGTTAATTGGCGAACAAATTTTTACAATGGCAGGAATAGCTACAGATTGTTTGTTAGAACGAGGAATGAGAAGAAACCGGGACATCAAACAAATTATGGAAGAATAAGGCAATTCCAAATTTATATAAAAATTTTGTAATACTACTTTTCAATCTCATATTTGAGAAACTGGTGCGTATGAATGAAATGTGAAACTATTTCCTAACATAAAGCTTTCTGCTTGTAGTAGGCCTAATAGGCATTTGATATTGGTACTTCACGAATTATATTATGTCCTGTTATAAAAATGACCATTTGTGCCAAAACAAAGTTCTGCAATATTAGAAAGGCCTATTTTGTTATATCTAGCAGACGGTGACAAAATAGAGGTAATCAGATCAAGAAACCACACCAGTCTCGGGTATTATCTGTATTAACAGCTTTTTCAGTATTAGATAACAACATATTGATTTTTCATATAGCAAAATGGTTGACAGACTTTGATGAGGTAATAGATTCTGTCGCAGAAAGGAAAGCGCGCCATGTAAAGCTGTAGCAAGATTAGAGAGGAAAAAAATGCTAGGAGCTAAGGATTGAAGAAATGTGTATTTTCTTGCTTGTCTCTTGTGTTTATTGGTTTTATGTATCATATATTTAATTTTATGTCACACAAAACAGCCAGTTGTTAGCTAATAGGCAATAAAGAGTGCCAATTTTCTAAAGAGTTCTTGTTCTCCCGATTACAAATAATCCCATCCACTATTAATTGGGAGATTTTTTTTAAAGAGTGGCAGGCTGTCAAACCGGCCGATTGGGAGCAGGACAGGCACCACAGGACATTTCAATTTCCATTGTCCTGAATATAGTTAGATGGCATCCATTACAAAATATAAACTTTTCAATTCCACAGAGCGAAATACAGTAACGTGCGATAGAAGCATGCTGTATGAAGAGGTGTGGCACTGCACTTTAGCTCACTTAAGACCAAATAACATGTCTTACATTTTTTTCATGTTTCAGACTTCTCAGAAAGATGTGCACAAGAAGATGAACATATTTCTGAAAATTCGTTTTTTTTTAATTATTATTATTATTATTATTATTTTTTTTTTATGTTGACCCGGTTAGCAAATATCGCAGATCCAGGGCTGATGGGAAGAGCAGTCTGATTTATAGTGGGTAGTCTCCATGTGCCTGTGTTTACATTTAGTGATTTTGCTGTTTCCCCTTCGTTTACTCTCACGTCAAATGAAAACAAAACGGATATCTGTGGCTGGGAGCTATCAAGTGAATTAAAATACATTCACGTAATTACGGAAGGCTAAAATATGTTGTTAGTTTCAGATTTTATTATATTTCCACCTTTCTGACTGTCAAGCATTAATCGCCTTGCAGAACAATGAAGTTATTTTTGTCTGTTTGCTAAAGAAATTTGACTTTTTATTAACCTTTTCCACAGAGGCAGTCAATGTATTTGAAATGAAATGTTTAATTCCACAGTACTGGCTAGTTTCAGCTGTTCGCTGCATTTCAAGTGCACATTTTCATCTTCTAGCACATATGGCATTATGCCATAATAAAGAACCAAACATGATATAATACAGTACTTATGCTCCAATAAAATTTACATCCCGAAAACCACACCGAAAAGCTTAATATCATGTTGAGGTATACTTCATTGAGAATCTGGACATACGAATGTGGACTTAAAGTATACAATTTAAATGTGCACATTTTAGTATGATTCACGAAATTCCATGCTCTTGGAGTATCCTCTGATGTCTTGTTTCTTATATGACATAGTGTATGATCTTTCAGTGTTTACACGTACGTACATACGGGCTTCCAACGTTACGGTAGCTGTGAAAGTGCGTTGTTGCCTGTTATCTGCACTCTCTGGCAACTGCTGAAATGAACCTATTTCTGACAGGTCGCAGGAAAATATTGCAAATGGTGGTTTGAAAAGAAATATCCTTTTACGTAAGTTGAACTATGTGCAAGAATGTACCATGAATTTCTTAAATCACAGAGCGTTTGACTCTCATTTGAAAATCAACTCTTTAATGAGCCATTTAGAAGAATTTCGAACCTTGAAGATCAGACATTTAAGTCATTATTAAAAATTTTACTGGCACATTTGTGTAATATATCTTAAAGTGTAAAACACGAAAAAAATATCAACATTATACGCGAAAGCTTAGCTTCTCTTGAAGCTTATTAACCTTAGAGATCAATATTATATATGAAAGATTTGCTTTTCTTGTAGCAACACTATGTATGTTTATGTAAACTATTAACTTTCCCTGTTCGTGCTACGTAACAGTGATGTTGCTGTTGGCTGACTACATCACGTGTCCTATGCTCTGAATATTAGCTGTCATTGGCTGGCGAGATCACATGACATGATGAGCTATGACTGGCTTACAAAAGCGCATCGCAATCTCGATTTAAATGATTTGGAAAGTAACATGCAGCATTTGGTGGAATTCCAATGTATACTTTCGTAATACGAAAATACGCAGCATACATGTTGCTGCACATCAAAGATATTTCCAAAACGTGTCTTTTTCCTTGAGTTTCATTTTCTGAAGTGCCAGGAAATTCGACACCCGTGTATAAAACCATAACCATTCAAAGAATTGACAAGTTTTGTAGTTTCGAGTGAAAATGTATTGTCACTTAACACGAAAAAAGTATGTTTTCACCCAGGAGAAAGTGTATTTTTTACTGGGGAAATCCGAGAAAAATCCGGAAATTTTTTTCCTGGTCCGCGTATACACCCTGCCTCCACTTCAATGATAGCTATATCAATAATACCATCCACATCAAACTTACTATCTGCCAACAATACCTCCACTTCTACAGCTACCACCTATTCCATACCATACAACTTAACCAGCCATGGTTGTTGCATCTGTAGTGATGAGAGATTCCTTTCTAAATGTGCCACGGGCCCCAAAGAGGCCTTAACGGCCAAGATTACCCTCTGAACCTTAACTACAAACAACCTCCTGTGCCTTGTGTCTCTAGGCACTTACCATTCCTCGTATATCTACTAGAGCACCCCATTCGTGATTCAGTACCTTTTAGGACTCAAGCAACTGAATCACGTTCTTCACTATGGTTTCAACTACTTCTGATGCCTTGAAATGAGAAATATCTCCCTACTGTTCTCCCACAGTGATATTCTGTTAACCACCCAACCTATCAAATATCCTTGACAACCCCTATTCCACACCTTCCCCCAACCCTTTTCCCCCATGACTCGTATCTCTGCAATAGACCTTGATGCAAGCCCTGTTTCATCATCATCCAGCTACGAGCTTTCCTAGTCCTGTCAAGGCATCTCCTATCCCATCAAAGGCAGGGCCACTTGTGAAAGGAGCCATGTGATGTATCAGTGCAACTGTGCAACATTCTACATGGGCATGATCTCTAAGAAGCTGTCTGTATGCATTAATGGCCATCAATCAAACTGTTACCAAGAGACAGCTGTACCATCCATTTGCTGAAGATACTGCTAACACCATGTGCTTTACTCCATTGACTGCTTCACTGTGCGAGCACTGACGGGAACTCTGTAACATATCCTTTGTTTCCCTAATCTCCCCCACCCCTTCCCTCAGTCTCAATCTTCACTAGTCCCTGCCATCAACCAGTATATCAGTCAGATTCCAACTGTCACCCATTATGCACCTGCAACATTGAGTAATCTAATTCTTAAATTCCGCACCTGGTTTTTCTGTTTAAGAGGTGTAATCTTGTGTTTTTATGACTGTAAAGTGTAGCTGGACAGCCTGTAGGGTTGTTGTCATTTCTTTTGAATGACCAACTAAACTGATTGTTAAGGTGGCATTGTCCATTTGTGACACATCAGGAAGGTAGCAAGCTGCATATTTAAGTATCTGTGTATTTATAGTTTTCTATGTAACTTAGTCATGCTAGAATAGATACTGTATGCATACGTAGGAGGAGCTGCCCGCAGTTCATGCTGAAGGCACCTTTGGTTATGATGGGCCGTCTTCAGATTGGTGCCTGGTGTGTAGCTGTGGCAGAGGATGTGGCATGTTGCATGTGACACCTCAGTTGTATTACCCATGGGCTCTGCTGCCAAGGCACCTCCTAGTGTACCCGATATTGTGGATACACCCTCACTGCAGGGTGAGCGACAGCTGATGACATGTTCGCTCTAAGCAGAGGGGTGGTTTGGAGGCTGGCTGTCAGGTGTTGCCCATTCACATGGGGAGTGGGCAGGTGGCAGCGCGTTCAGCAGGGTCTGAGCAGTCACACAAGGACGCTCTTTGCCCATTATCAGGAGCACCAATATTAGGCGTATGACAGAATGTCTTACAGAAATAACGGTCATGGCTGGAAAGAAAGCCAGTGTGCACTCAGTATGTCTGTCAGGAGGCCTCATCAGAGATGTGGAGGTGGCCTGGCTGTGGCTTCCGAGGATGCAGCGTGCGGTCCTCGGAAAGTTGTGACTAGAGTCTATTGTTTGTGTTCTGAGGCCACCCTGAGTTCATATGGGCAGCTGGTAGAAATGGTGAAAGCTGGTTGCGTTCCTTGTGAGGTGCAAGCAGATCTTGCAATTTGCAGCATTGTTCCCACGGTATCATGGTCCTTTGGTTTGGAGTCGACTGGAGGGTTCCAGCCCTCGTTTATGGTCTTGACTGCACATTTCGGGATCTCCATTATTGTGAGGAGAATTGTAACACACTCCTTGATAGGTCAGGGATGCACTACACAAAGGAAGCAACTACTCATGTAGCAGAGTACGTGTGGAGTGCACATGGCTTTTTTAGGCCAAGAGGTAGTTTTAGGTACTGACTAATTTAGCCTTGCATCTGCTCTGGCGCCTAGTGATAAGCAGACTGCACCCAAGGGGTCAAGGGGTTCCCTAACCATCAGCCTAATTGGGTGTTGAAATTTCTGACAGCTATATTTCTAATGTGCTCAACAAAGTTGAGCGGATGGCACTGTGTGTGTTCCCAAACTGGAGTGTCTTGGGGACCCTTTGCTGTTTTATTCACACCCATGTTAATGTTGCAATCCCACGTGATCACTCTATAGGAGGGTGGAAAACAGGAGGGATGAAAAAGCTGAAGTACCCGTTATTGCTTTGGATCACATGCAGCTTTCACCGCATGGTTTTGAATGCTCCCTAGTCTTTCCAACCTCTACACAAGAGCAAAAGATGCAGTCATACTCCACCCGAAAAGGGTGCAATCAGTTTAAATGGTGATACAGCCCCAGAATGTCATTAGAGAACGGTTGAAATGTCTGGGGTGTCAGCAGTGTCAAAGAATGTCACAAACATCTTCCTGTTGCCCATTGCACTGTGAACGGTTTTCGTCTATGAAAGACTCAATGACCCCGGGGAAGGGGTGGTTTCATTAATGCCCTATTGTCACCCCCTGAGGCCGTTTTGTGTCAATTGTGAGTGGTGATGTGTCTGAATATTTTCATCGGCCACCTATAAGAAAACTACATGATTTCAGTGCTCTGTGTCAATAGTAACATCTATTGCAGAGATGGCAAAAAATTGGTGATATGGGGGTAAGAGAGCCTGTGACAACCTTCTCATCATGTGCCACATCTACAGCAGCGTTGGGCAGAATTGTGGTGAAATTTGGTGTCAGTCTGAAATGAACTTTTGAGCTGTGGGCTTTTTTCATGTGTGTCAACACCTTGCTGTTTGAGGTGTTGCTGGGCCCAAGGGTAATGTCACAGGGTGCACCACTACAGAGGAAGGTTGTAGGTGCCTTAAAACCAAATTTCAAACTTATACATTGCAGTGAGAGGCAGCTACGATGTTTCGGAAAAATGGTGCTTTAATTTTGTTGTACAGTGTAGATATTAGTCACTGGCATTGAGAAACAGCTAAAATCACTAAAATTGAACAACGCTCAAAGGCCTGATGTCATCCTTGTCATGTTCTGTGCAGAATTTGTATCAAGAGTTATCTCCCATTTTATTCAGGAAGCACAGGTCATACCTATCCACATGAAGCACAGCAGAAGTGACCAAAAACTACCATCCAATCTTATTGGTTTCCATCTGTAGTAGAATCCAAAATTATGTTCTGAGCTCAGTCATACTGAGGTATCCCGAACAGAATGTTGTCCTCTGTGCTGACCGATGTGGGTTCTGAAAACATTGGTCATGGGAAACTCAACTTACGCTTTTCTCACTGACACCTTGAAAGCCATGGATAAAGACACTCAGATGTGTCAACTATTTATTGACATTTGAAGAGCATTTATCTTGATATCATACCACCATTTATTAACAAAAGTGTGCTAACGTGGGATATGAACAAACTTTGTGGCCTTAATTGCGGTTTCTTGATAGGGAGGACACAGCAGTGGAAGTAACTTCAGATGTGCTCCAGTGAAGTACGTTAGGACCATTGCTGTTCTTTTTATTTATATTACAGACCTGGCAGGTAACAATTTCGTCAGTTATGCAGTGGAGAGAAGTGAGGGATGAAAATTGTAAGAGAGACAAAGTCTTGGCTACAGTAAGAAAGTTTAAATGGTTGTAGATTGGAGGTAGCAATGAGGCTGACACAGAATAAATTGACGTGGATAGCTGCACCAAATCAGTCTTCAGACTGAAGATCACAACTATTTCAGATATGAAATAGATATTACATCATCTATTCAGCATTTTTCATGCCAGGAAAGCTGCAGATCAGACACGTAGGATAAGAACAATATTATTCACACATGGTAGTTGTCAGAGCATCTATAAAAATGTTTCACACAGCTTCATTACATAATGTTTATAACATTTTAGGTGTTGTGAGAAAACTTGCATGATTGATTAATTTTCAGTACTTGATATGTAAATGTCAGTACATTTGTTTTACTGATATGTGTTCAAAACAATTTACCTTCTGATTGCAACATTTTCATTTACTTTAGATAAATACTTTAGCTAAGCTCATTGACATCTTGTTATCACTAAATATGGAACATATCTCTCTATTTCTTAAAAATCATTGTTTGTGAAGGAGCCCAAATATGTGGATGGAATGCTGGCACTGTGCCACTACTGTGGCTACACCTCCAATGATTTCAACTGCTGTCAACGTTGCACGCGAAAGCTGCCCGACAACGTTAAAGCACTACCATCACAGGGTGTGACAGGATTACCAACTGGAACTAAGGAGGTGGGGAGATTACATTATGAGAATTTCTTTTCATATCTGTAATGGAAACACATTAATAATGTCATTGGAAAATATAAAAAGAGAATAACAGTTATGTCTTTGTGAAATCTGTTTGCGTCCTTTGGAGTTATGTGATACATATCTCGTAGTGTTAGACTGTTGTATTTTATGGTTTAACGGACTGCTAACATCTGTACATAGAGATTTGATACCAACCATCCTTCACAACCTGGGCAAAGTCCAAATAACAGGCACAGACAAAAACCACTGTTCATACTGCCTGGTGTAGACTGTTAGAAGCACAAAAATGAAATTTTCATTTTGATTGGATGCCCAAAAAGTTACTGTCCAGTGTTCTTTAGTTTAGTGATAGATTCCTTGAAGTTATAAGATTACTGAAATTACTGTTACATGCTGTGTTACTAAAGGCTAATGCAGCTTGGCTGTCTGAGGGTCAGGAGCCAGATTGTGAATACGTTCCTATCACGGTATATAGGCCTGACTTTGGGGTATTTTACCATCTGCATGTTAGCTAATACCCCAGGCCCTAGTTGTGCTTAATTCAAATATTTGTGGTGCTGTCTGCTCACCTAACTTTGATGGTATGACCTCTGGCTGAAAACACCACAGAATTGTTTATTGTATCAAAATCATGCATATTATATCATCACATCTTTTGAAATTGCCCATAATTTCTATGGCATTTATTTGGGTTTAGTACCAAGTGGTTATAAATTGTTATAAATTGATGGTCCTCAGAGGGCCTCAGTGTGAGGTGCATACATAGCAGCGCCCTGAAACATTGTGGGTATGTTCATTAACTATTGAGCTTGCAGAGTATTAATAGTTCCACTTTCTGCCACAAGGAGAATATATGGCACTGTAAGCAGTCAGATTGTGAAATGTATTTTGTTTCGACTACAGTATGCTGTTCATCAGTTGGCAATGCTTCTTGATTTCTCTTGTGAAGTGCCTGTTGGTGTAAATTTCTATAAGGTAAAAGTTTCCTGTATGAAATGCAATCGCTATTGAGAAGAAAGACAGTGCACAGCTGGTAAAGCTTTTTTTTTCCCCCGGGATGGCAGGAATAGCGGTGCTGTTCAAAAGGAGTAAGCTATTTGTTGGCACAGGATTTCACCATCACCCTTCTCTTATCAGCTTCATACAACACACGCACACGTGCGACACAACTCTCCCAATCAATGAAGAAAGAGGCCACTGTGCTCAGATGAAGAACACACTTTCAGTTAGGAAATTGTACCCACTCCCTGGGATATACCAGCCAACAATACCATATGACATTTATATTTACTATCATAATTGATGATGGCGTCCTCTTGGGTAAAATATTCCGGAAATAGTCCCCCATTCGGATCTACGGGCGGGGACTACTCAAGAGGACGTCGTTATCAGGAGAAAGAAAACTGGCGTTCTGCGAATCGGAGCGTGGAATGTCAGATTCCTTAATCGGGCAGTAGGTTAGAAAACTTAAAAAGGGAAATGGATAGGTTAAAGTTAGATGTAGTGGGAATTAGTGAAGTTCGGTGGCAGGAGGAACAAAATCAAATAGGGGTAATGCAGGAGTAGCTTTAATAATGAATTTAAAAAAAGGAGTGCGGGTAAGCTACTACAAACAGCATAGTGAACGCATTATTGTGGCCAAGATAGACACGAAGCCCACACATACTACAATAGTACAAGTTTATATGCCAACTAGCTCTGCAGATGATGAAGAAATTGATGAAGTGTATGATGAGATAAAAGAAATTATTCAGGTAGTGAAGGGAGACGAAAATTTAATTTAATAGTCATGGGTGACTGGAATTCAAGAGCAGGAAAAGGGAGAGAAGGAAACATAGTAGGTGAGTATGGATTGGGGGAAAGAAATGAAAGAGGAAGCTGTCTGGTAGAATTTTGCACAGAGCATAACTTAATCATAGTTAACACTTGGTTCAAGAATCATAAAAGAAGGTTGTACACATGGAAGAATCCTGGAAATACTAGACGGTATCAGACAGATTATATAATGGTAAGACAGAGCTTTAGGAACCAGGTATTAAATTGTAAGACATTTCCAGGGGCAGATGTCGACTCCGACCACAATCTGTTGGTTATGAACTGTAGATTAAAACTGAAGACACCGCAAAAAGGTGGGAATTTAAGGAGATGGGATCTGGACAAACTGATTAAACCAGAGGTTGTACAGAGTTTTAGGGAGAGCATAAGGGAACAATTGTCACAAATGGGGGAAAGAAGTACAGTAGAAGAAGAATGGGCAGCTCTGAGGGATGGAGTAGTGAAGTCAGCAGAGGATCAAGTAGGTAAAAAGATGAGGGCTAGTAGAAATCCTTGGGTAACAGAAGAAATATTGAATTTAATTGATGAAAGGAGAAAATATAAAAACACAGTAAATGAAGCAGGTAAAAGGAATACAAACATATCGAAAATGAGATAGACAGGAAGTGCAAAATTGCTAAGCAGGGATGGCTAGAGGACAAATGTAAGGATGTAGAGGGTTATCTCACTAGGGGTAAGATAGATACTGCCTACAGGAAAATTAAAGAGACCTTTGCAGAAAAGAGAACCAATTGTATGAATATCAAGAGCTCAGATGGAAACCCAGTTCTAAGCAAAGAAGGGAAAGCAGAAAGGTGGAAGGAGCATATAGAGGGTCTATACAAGGGTGACGTACTTGTGGACAATATTCTGGAAATGGAAGAGAATGTAGATGAAGGCGAAATGGGAGATAAAATACTGCGTGAAGAGTTTGACAGAGCACTGAAAGACCTGAGTCGAAACAAGACCCCAGGAGTAGACAGCATTCCATTAGAACTACTGACGGCATTGGGAGAGCCAGTCCTGACAAAACTCTACCATCTGGTGAGCAAGATGTGTGTGACAGGCAAAATACCCTCAGACTTCAAGAAGAATATAATAACTCCAATCCCAAAGAAAGCAGGTGTTGACAGATGTGAAAATTACCGAACAATCAGTTTAATAAGCAACAGCTGCAAAATACTAACGCGAATTCTTTACAGACGAATGGAAAAACTAGTAGAAGCCAACCTTGGGGAAGGTCAGTTTGTATTCCGTAGAAATATTGGAACACGTGAGGCAATACTGACCTTACGACTTATCTTAGAAGAAAGATTAAGGAAAGGCAAACCTACATTTCTAGCATTTGTAGACTTAGAGAAAGCTTTTGACAATGTTGACTGGAATACTCTCTTTCAAATTCTAAAGGTGGCAGGGGTAAAATACAGGGAGCGAAAGCTTTTGACAATGTTGACTGGAATACTCTCTTTCAAATTCTAAAGGTGGCAGGGGTAAAATACAGGGAGCGAAAGGCTATTTACAATTTCTACAGAAAGCAGATGGCAGTTATGAGAGTCGAGGGGCATGAAAGGGAAGCAGTGGTTGGGAAGGGAGTGAGACAGGGCTGTAGCCTCTCCCCGATGTTATTCAATCTGTATATTGAGCAAGCAGTAAAGGAAACAAAAGAAAAATTCGGAGTAGGTATTAAAATCCATGGAGAAGAAATAAAAATGTTGAGGTTCGCCGATGACATTGTAATTCTGTCAGAGACGGCAAAGGACTTGGAAGAGCAGTTGAACGGAATGGACAGTGTCTTGAAAGGAGGATATAAGATGAACATCAACAAAAGCAAAACGAGGATAATGGAATATAGTCAAGTTAAGTAAGGTGATGCTGAGGCAATTAGATTAAGAAATGAGACACTTAAAGTAGTAAAGGAGTTTTGCTATTTGGGGAGCAAAATAACTGATGATGGTCAAAGTAGAGAGGATATAAAATGTAGACTGGCAATGGCAAGAAAAGTGTTTCTGAAGAAGAGAAATTTGTTAACATTGAGTATAGATTTAAGTGTCAGGAAGTCGTTTCTGAAAGTATTTGTATGGAGTGTAGCCATGTATGGAAGTGAAACATGGACGATAAATAGTTTGGACAGGAAGAAATAGAAGCTTTTGAAACATGGTGCTACAGAAGAATGCTGAAGATTAGATGGGTAGATCACATAACTAATAATGAGGAGGTATTGAATAGAATTGGGGAGAAGAGGAGTTTGTGGCACAACTTGACAAGAAGGAGGGACCAGTTGGTAGGACATGTTCTGAGGCATCAAGGGATCACAAATTTAGCATTGGAGGGCAGTGTGGAGGGTAAAAATACACTAAGCAGATTCAGGCAGACATAGGTTGCAGTAAGTACTGGGAGATGATGAAGCTTGCACAGGATAGAGTAGCATGGAGAGCTGCATCAAACCAGTCTCAGAACTGAAGATCACAACAACAACAATTGATGAAATGTAATTCTCTCCAAGATTTGGTTTCATCTGGTTCATACTATAAAGTGCAAGAATAAAAGCTATATCCTTATAAATGAAGACAGCAGAAGAAATTTTCAGGAAGTAAATCAGTTTTGGAGTCCTTTTGATCTGAAATCTCTCCATACCTAAAAAGTGTTGAAATGCTTCTTAGTGATGTCAGTGTGCTAATTGAAATGAAAAGAAAGTTAAGAATATTGTAGGAGAATATCCAGCACATTTCAGAAGAAACAGAAATGGCGAAAGATTGATCAGTATGTGTAACATTTCTCCATTAAAAACTGGCGTCCCTACATAATTACCAAGAAAAGCCCAAGCCTGGGTATCACAAAATCTAAATCTAGAAGAATTTCAACTGGATCTTATCACCACATCTAAAAGGAATTCAAACGATATTATGGATGTTAAAGTGACCAGAAATGGGGAATTTGATTCAGATCATTATCTCTATGAGGTTAAAATATGACTTCTCATATCTAAAACAAAAAGGACTCCAGCAGAGCCATCATTTCAAAAGAAAATAGAAAATTGTAGAGAAAAAATTGAGAACTAAAAAAGGTGATTGTGTGAATCCCAGGTACAAATTACTAAAGAATCCCAGGTACAAATTACTAAAGTGACAGAAAAAATTTAGGACTAACCAACAGTAAAAAGAATGATGTGTAACCAGAACATAGAACAATGACAAAAAAATAGGTGTTTAATAAAACGCCACCACCCAGGAATCCTTGCAGTTGACCAGATGCAAGAGATGTCTCGTATGCCCTCCCACTACCCACGTGCTGCAGTCCTGTCACAGGCATCAAAAGGCAGGGCCACCTTAAAATCAACACTGTGATCTACAAACCTAGCTAAGCACTGAGCCACATTCTATGTAGGCATGAAAACTAACAACCTATCTTGCCACATTGATGTCCACTACTAAATTGTGACAGAGAGATAGCTGGACCACACAGTTACTGAACATGCCATTCAGCATGATGTGCTTCACTTTAATGACTGCTTCATATTCTGTGCCATGTGAATTCTTTCCACTACCACCACCAGCCTTACTGAACTGTGCAGGTGGGAACTCTCCCTATGATAATCCTCCATTCCTGTAACTCCCCTGGAGATAACCTCTGCTGGTCCCTGTCCTCCTGTCTATCTCTACTAGGCTAACACCTCCCCCACACCACATCATCTCTTTATCTCTGCTACCATCCCAGCTAAATTTCTGCACATCAGACGCTGTTACAGTTGGGCCTTAGTGTCCAATGGTAGTGGCCACGAGTGTAAACTGTTGTTATTTTGAAAGTTTGAGTTCTACTTCAGGAGGAAGACTTTGTCTGAAAGCTGAAAATATCTCTAATGTTCTTTTTTTTGTGCCTGTTTATGATTCTGTCTCTCCTCTAAGTGATGAGTTGCAACCTGTCATTTCCATATTGTTGTTCTTTCATCCTGGACTTTCAATTGTTTAACCAAAGTCAGTGAATAATTCTTGGAAGAAAATCAAATGAAATTGAGGTACATTGCAGGGGAGAAACCATACAACAGAATGGATCAAAATAGTTGTAGTGGATGTAATAGGTATTAAAACAGAAGGGGCATATGATTTGACAAGTGTCTGCAACAAGACTTGCATAGGTAGGAAAAATAACAGAATGTTATGTGTGTGTTAATGCTAAATGACAGAATTATAAGCCGGGCAGAACAGAGGAACTTGCAAGATGGCTGTGGTGCAATGCAGACAATAGTTGGTTGGAAAATGATTGTTAACGAGGAGATCTATGAAAAATAGGTAAAATATCAGAAGTAATGGCAGGACGAAGATTAATCTTTTTTGCACATATATTGAATGAATGAAAAGGCTAATGAAACAAATCTTCTGTATTTCTGGATAAAGAAATCAACAATAACTTGGTTACAGAGATAAGAAAACAACTAACAAGAAACAATATCAAAGCATCAAAATAATATAAAAAGATTGTTTTAAGAATATAGTACTAGATTTAGAGTGCTTTCAAGACAAGAAATAAAGAGTAGGGAGCATCTTTGACAGAAGATAGGAAAAGACAACACGATGAGAAGATGGAGTAGTACTGGAAAAATTGGAAACAACAAAGAGGAGGATTTGAAGTTCTAAGATCCTAGTTGATTAATACGAAGGAAAAAAAAATTACAAGGCAGTAACCATGTTTCTTCTCACACCCTCTCAGTGGATTAAAAATTATAATCATTTAATACAGCACATTCTAAAAATATATTGCTATTGTCATTTCCTTGAAACTGTTGCTGCCTTTTTAATACTGCGTTGTTTCATTTGAAATATCCATTTCTTCAGCTTTCTTCATACCAGCAGCTTCTTATACTGTTCATGACACTGTTGCCATTTTATCTGATCTCATGCCTGGTCTGGGCACAGGCCTGATATCTTGAGGTGTTCGTGCAGTCATCGCTGACTACTCCATCCTACTGTCCATTTACCATGTACTCTTAAACTAAAAACAGTCTTTGCCACTGTTGTTGCATCTGTTCTAAGAACATGCGTGTATCATCATAGATGGCTTTCTCCCATTTTATCCAGTATTGACACGACATGTAAATTATGAACTTATTTTATGACTTGATCATACACTGTTAATTCAGATGTCCACCTGAGTTTGCCAGCGAGTTGTTGTTCCAATTCTTTTGTTAAAGATCAGCGTTCAGTACCATGCAGTGCAATTATACTTACTACAGATCAATGTACGTTAGGCTTGTCTGTTTTGAATCATTTGGTCACAGGATAAGTCAGTCACAGATCCTAATAAGATTCAGTGCTGCTCAGGCAGCTGGAGAGGTCTGTGCTGAGGTTTCAATCAAGAGGTCTGCACTGAGATTTTCATCAACAGCAATTTTGTTGAACTTCGGTACTGGAAAGTTCTTGTTGGGAGGTTAACACTATTGATTCTGATTGTATCAGAGTCGTTTGGTCATCAGATACTGCATCTTTTTAATGCTGAATCATAGACCTACTTTACTTCTGTAAAGCGGTCATATCAAGTTTGGACTTGACCTTGCAGGCCAGTCTTACCTTTAGAGGCCAGCAGCACATCATTAGCTTACAGTAATGCCCAGGGTGTAGTTTTCTGCAGGTCTATTGTGCCCATAACTACGACTGTGATGAAGAGGTGACAGAGCAGATCATGGATGTACTCTTAGAGAAACAAGAAAATCGCCTGATAGTTCAGCAGCTGTTATTATCCAGTTCTTCAGGACATGGTAGAGAAATCTGATCCACCTTACTAGCTCCTCATGTGCTCCATGCTCTCACAAGACCAGACAAATCAATTCATGTGGCACACAATCAAGGGCCTTTTCGAGGTGGAGAAAGGTAAAGTATAGGTACCTTCGTGTTTTTCAATAACTAGGTGAGCAGTGTGAATAGCATCTGTCAGCACATAGCCGTTCATGAATTCCAATTGATTGGTGGTGAGACTGTTTATTTGTTGTAACTTTTTATTGATGATGCCTTCAAAGACCTTCATTGAGTGTAGTAGACGATGTATTTGGTGATAGTTCCTACATTCAGCTGGGCTACTCTTCTGCTTCCGAATGGGTACAGTTGTGCTATATGTTTAATCAGCGGAGATCCTTCCGCCTTCGATAATTTTGCTGAAGAAATCTTTCGGCCATTCAGTTGAATCCTAGTGCTTTGATTTTCACTGATCTTCAGGTAGATTGTCTGGCCTCATTGCCTTATTTTGCATGTCATGCAATGCCTCTGCAACTTCATTCTTGGTGAATGGTGCATGGGTCCCTCCACGGGTCTTGATACTGTAATTAGAGCATGTGGAAGCTTCTCATTGCAAATTTAAGTATGCCTTCTTCATCGTTTATGCCAAAAGTTTTTTGTGTGTCTGTTGTTTGTGTATGACACTGCTTTACAAGTCAGTAGATTTTTCACTTTCCATATGTTGTTTCGAGTTTATCACAGACTTCACTGTAGAGGAGTGACTTTGCTGCCACAGTTGCTTTCTTTGATGCTCTCCTAACTTCACGATGATCTTCCAAATTTCCTCTGTCTTAAAAGCAAATAACTTAGGATATAGTTGCTTTTTAAAATGTCAATTTTTCTTCAGTCTTCAATCCATAGCCATGTCTGCTATCAAATTTACATCATCCGCATTTTATGATATCTAGTTTTTCATGACCACCTTACAAGCTGCCCAATACACTTTTATCACATCTGTATGGCTCAGTGTCAAAAAAGCAGGATTGTAAACAGCTAGGATGGATGTTCCCCGTAGGCAATGTACAGTGTCTAGACCCAAATAACATCTATGTCTATATATCCTTCATCATCTAATGTACTAAATTTGCTGCTTAACTTAGTCTATCTCTCTGATGTTAAATGAATTATCAAATTCCATGTTTTTTACTCCCTACCTGACAAGTCTGCATATTTCTAGCTTTGTATCTGTTTTTTACTCTGCTTTATAAGATTCTATGATCACTTAAAAATGTTGTTTCAGACTGGCACAATGCATAAAAATTCATTGTTTGATAAAATATGGTGAACTGAATATTTAGTCTCATTTGGTGCTTGCTGAGACTTTCTGCTTTTCTTTGGAAGTAAGAACGAACATGTTGTCGGCAAATTATTCTTAGTATGGTCATTGTCGTGTCTGGTATGTATCCAGATTTTCCTGCTGTAAAATTTTTCTTCAGTGTTTGTGCTACTAGCACATTAAAATCTCCCATTACACTTTTTAATATAAAATATTTGTGGAAATGAAATGTGTTATATTTTGTTATTTTGATACCATTGAATTTGAAACTAATGTTGAAATTCCCATAGTAGCTCTATTTTTTGAACTTTATCTGTTACCTATAATCTTGCATTTTTCATTAAATATTAGGTATCACAAAACATTTGACAGCACCGCCTGATAATAGTGTGGTATTTACAGCACAGTATCATTGTGTGATTGGGTGCATATTCTGCTGTTCTTATAAAGTGATCAATAGTATTGTGATCAAATAATAGACTTCAGTTTGTAGGAATTATTTCAAGGAGGAGTTCATTTAGTCTCCCCATAAAAAAGGCATTTTCTTGTGTTTCGATTGAAGGAAATCTGGACTAGACCCCATTCAGTTGCTGTACTATGTGTTTGTGTATCCTCAGTGTGTGGATAAATGGAAAACACTGTGTGCTTGACTTGAACGTGGCTCACCAACCATACTAATTTTTGTTATTTCTCTATGATTCCCAGTGTAAACAATAATGTATGTCTTAATGGAAAAAAGGGAAGAGTTATTTTCTCCAATACATGCTCTGCAATTCATTCTGCGTGATGTAATGTTTCAATTCATTTCTCCTCTGTAAATAAAATCCATGCTGTTAGAAAAACACAGATTTCTCTCAAAACACAGCCACTTTGATTCACAAGATGACGTAAGGGGAGCTCAGTGATGTCATAAAGGATCTAGATCATCATTTTTAAAAAATCGTAACAGCTGGCTTCATATTTAGCTGTGGAAGTAGCCATAACACTGTAAAAATGTCTAAAAACACAAAGTATAAACATAACTGGAAAGACCAAGCGAGGTGGTGCAGTGGTTAGCACACTGGACCCGCATTCGGAAGGACGACAGTTCAATCCTGTGTCTGGCCATCCTGAATTAGGTTTTTCGTGATTTCCCTAAATCGCTAGAGGCAAATGCCGGGATGGTTCCTTTGAAAGGGCACGGCCAACATCCTTCCCCATCCCTCCCTACTCCTACGAGACCGATAACCTCGCTGTTTGGTCTCTCTCTCCAAACAACCAACCAACCATAACTGGAAAGCTGTTATGAAATGTTGGGTACTAAGTGACCATGTGTTAAGTGAACATTATTGGACAGTGAAAACAGGTGCCCTTGTAACATAGTACCACTGACAGAAGGCTGAAAAGAAATGCTCGTAAGATATTTGGTGATTTTTAATCTTCTTTCATCTTTTCTTGTAAGATATATACAAAAATGACATTATCTGAAGAAAAGTTGATCTATAAATTTTGACACAAGAAAGTCAAAAAATAATATCCCATTCAACAGAACATTCACCTTTGCAATATCTGTGAAATAGTGTTATAATCTTATGGTGGCTGCTGTCACTATTCATAGCAGTCTTTTATGATCTCATCAATCCATTTACAATAATGTCTTTTGAGTGTCTAAGATCTATTTCAGTATATATATATATATATATATATATATATATATATATATATATACCTAAAAACAAAGACGATGTGACTTACCAAATGAAAGTGCTGGCAGGTCGACAGACACACAAACGACCTGCCAGCACTTTCATTTGGTAAGTCACATCGTCTTTGTTTTTAGGTATATTTTTCCTTCGTGGAATGTTTCCTTCTATTATAACTATATATATATATATATATATATATATATATATATATATATATAAGAAAGATGATGAGACTTACCAAACAAAAGCGCTGGCAGGTCGATAGACACACAAACATACACACAAAACTCCAGCTTTCGCAACCAACGGTTGCCTCGTCAGGAAAGAGGGAAGGAGAAGGGAAGACAAAAGGATATGGGTTTTAAGGGAGAGGGTAAGGAGTCTTCCAATCCCGGGAGTGGAAAGACTTACCTTAGGGGGAAAAAAGGACAGGTATACACTTGCGCACACACACATATCCATCCACACATACACAGACACAAGCAGACATTTGTAAAGGCAAATGTCTGCTTGTGTCTGTGTATGTGTGGATGGATATGTGTGTGTGTGCAAGTGTATACCTGTCCTTTTTTCCCCCTAAGGTAAGTCTTACTGCTCCCGGGATTGGAATGACTCCTTACCCTCTCCCTTAAAACCCATATCCTTTTGTCTTCCCTTCTCCTTCCCTCTTTCCTGACGAGGCAACCGTTGGTTGCGAAAGCTAGAGTTTCGTGTGTATGTTTGTGTTTGTTTGTGTTTGTTTGTGTGTCTATCGACCTGCCAGCGCTTTTGTTTGGTAAGTCTCATCATCTTTCTTTTTAAATATATTTTTCCCACGTGGAATGTTTCCCTCTCTCTCTCTCTCTCTCTCTCTCTCTCTCTCTCTCTATATATATATATATATATATATATATATATATATATATATATATATGGTTATAATAGAAGGAAACATTCCACGAAGGAAAAATATACCTAAAAACAAAGATGATGTGACTTACCAAATGAAAGTGCTGGCAGTTTGTGTTCGTTTGTGTGTCTGTCAACCTGCCAGCACTTTCATTTGGTAAGTCACATCATCTTTGTTTTTAGGTATTTTAGGTGTATATATATATATATATATATATATATATATATATATATTTAAAAAGAAAGATGATGAGACTTACCAAACAAAAGCGCTGGCAGGTCGACAGACACACAAAATCTGTCTGTCTGTCGACCTGCCAGCGCTTTTGTTTGGTAAGTCTCATCATCTTTCTTTTTAAATATATTTTTCCCACGTGGAATGTTTCCCTCTATTATATTCATATATATATATATATATATATATATATGGTTATAATAGAAGGAAACATTCCATGAAGGAAAAATATACCTAAAAACAAAGATGATGTGACTTACCAAATGAAAGTGCTGGCAGGTCGACAGACACACAAACGAACACAAACATACACACAAAATTCAAGCTTTCGCAACAAACTGTTGCCTCATCAGGAAAGAGGGAAGGAGAGGGAAAGACGAAAGGATGTGGGTTTTTAAGGGAGAGGGTAAGGAGTCATTCCAGTCCCGGGAGCGGAAAGACTTACCTTATGGGGAAAAAAGGACGGGTATACACTCGCACACACACACATATCCATCCACACATATACAGACACAAGCAGACATATTTAAAGACAAAGAGTTTTGTCTTTAAATATGTCTGCTTGTGTCTGTATATGTGTGGATGGATATGTGTGTGTGTGCGAGTGTATACCCGTCCTTTTTTCCCCATAAGGTAAGTCTTTCCGCTCCCGGGACTGGAATGACTCCTTACCCTCTCCCTTAAAAACCCACATCCTTTCGTCTTTCCCTCTCCTTCCCTCTTTCCTGATGAGGCAACAGTTTGTTGCGAAAGCTTGAATTTTGTGTGTATGTTTGTGTTCGTTTGTGTGTCTGTCGACCTGCCAGCACTTTCATTTGGTAAGTCACATCATCTTTGTTTTTAGGTATATATATATATATATATATATATATATATATATATATATATATATATATATATATATATATATATATATAATAGAGGGAAACATTCCACGTGGGAAAAATATATTTAAAAAGAAAGATGATGAGACTTACCAAACAAAAGCGCTGGCAGGTCGATAGACACACAAACATACACACAAAATCTAGCTTTCGCAACCAACGGTTGCCTCGTCAGGAAAGAGGGAAGGAGAAGGAAAGACAAAAGGATATGGGTTTTTAGGGAGAGGGTAAGGAGTCATTCCAATCCCGGGAGCGGAAAGACTTACCTTAGGGGGAAAAAAGGACAGGTATACACTCGCACACACACACACACATATCCATCCGCATATACACAGACACAAGCAGACATTTGTAAAGGCAAAGAGTTTGGGCAGAGATGTCAGTCGGGACGGAAGTACAGAGGCAAAGATGATGTTGAAAGACAGGTGAGGTATGAGCGGCGGCAGATTGAAATTAGAAATTAGCGGAGATTGAGGCCTGGCGGATAGCGAGAAGAGAGGATATGCTGAAGGGCAAGTTCCCATCTCCGGAGTTCAGACAGGTTGGTGTTAGTGGGAAGTATCCAGATAACCCGGACAGTGTAACACTGTGCCAAGATGTGCTGGCCGTGCACCAAGGCATGTTTAGCCACAGGGTGATCCTCATTACCAACAAACACTGTCTGCCTGTGTCCATTCATGCGAATGGACAGTTTGTTGCTGGTCATTCCCACATAGAACGCTTCACAGTGTAGGCAGGTCAGTTGGTAAATCACGTGGGTGCTTTCACACGTGGCTCTGCCTTTGATCGTGTACACCTTCCGGGTTACAGGACTGGAATAGGTGGTGGTGTGAGGGTGCATGGGACAGGTTTTACACCGGGGGCGGTTACAGGGGTAGGAGCCAGAGGGTAGGGAAGGTGGTTTGGGGATTTCATGGGGATGAACTAAGAGGTTACGAAGGTTAGGTGGACGGCGGAAAGACACTCTTGGTAGAGTGGGGAGGATTTCATGAAGGATGGATCTCATTTCAGGGCAGGATTTGAGGAAGTCGTATCCCTGCTGGAGAGTCACATTCAGAATCTGATCCAGTCCCGGAAAGTATCCTGTCACAAGTGGGGCACTTTTGGGGTTCTTCTGTGGAAGGTTCCGGGTTTGAGGAGATGAGGAAGTGGCTCTGGTTATTTGCTTCTGTACCAGGTCGGGAGGGTAGTTATGGGATGCAAAAGCTGTTTTCAGGTTGTTGGTGTAATGATTCAAGGATTCCGGACTGGAGCAGATTCGTTTGCCACGAATTCATATATATATATATATATATATATATATATATATATATATATATATATATATACCAAAGTTCATCTTGCAAGTTGTGGACACAGAAATATTGTCCGTAACCTGAAGCCATTGCCTAAGTACCCTCAGTGTGGTATTCCCCATGTTATTTCACTAGTCTCTCTCAAACTCTCATGGCCGTATGGCTTCTGACAACCCTCTCTCTTTCACATCCCAAAGAGTTTCACAAGACGAACTTCACTTTGCTTGGCAGAGGCGGCCGAGCGGTTCTAGGCACTACAGTCTGGAACCACGCGATCGCAACAGTCACAGGTTTGAGTCCTGCCTCGGACATGGATGTGTGTGATGTCCTTAGGTTAGTTAGGCTTAAGTAGTTCTAAGTTCTAGAGGATTGATGACCTCAGATGTTAAGTCCCATAGTGCTCAGAGCCATTTTTGCTTGGCAGAGCTTGCTCACAGCAGTCTTAGTGCAGACCTGAGAGCTTCAGGATCTCGTAGCTTGGAGAAACACAAATAATTCTCAAGCGGATCACATGCCTCAAGTCACCAGTAATATAATAACTATCCTTTGAAAATGTACTTTCATTCATTGGACAGAAGCTGCAGCTGATGAATTAGATGAATTAAAATTCAAAATTTTATATTTGTTTTACTCATTTGAAGTTATTAAATTGTTTGATATTTTCAGTTGTTAGAATTTATGTATTTGTCTGTTTTTTTTTTCCAGAAGAAGTTCCATGATAAATATAAAAAGTGGGAAGTTCAGGTATCAAAACCAGGTGCCAAAAAATCATCAAAAAGGCCTGTTAAGAAACAAGCCAAACTGGTGGATGAACCAGGTAAGTTTTTGTACTGCAAGAGTAATTTTGTTTGTTAAAATATTCATGATTCAATATTCTGCTTTGTATTTGTAGCTCTACTGAGAGTGGCTCAGTAGGTAAGTGACAGACAATTCATCCAAAGGTTTGTTGTTTTGTACCCAGGCAAGGATTTTCGTTGCTCCCTACCTCTGGCAGCAGCTTATTAATTTGAAAATTTTTTGGTTCAGAGTCCATGTTAAACTGTAGTTACCCTATAAATGGCTGGGTAAGTCGGTTTGGAGGTTGGAAGAAAGCACTGGCGTATTACATTCAGAAGGACCATGTTTAGTATAGAAATGCTGTTTTCAAGTCAAATGTAGTTTTGAGGACAGTTTTAATACAACTGTTACATAGAATTAAAACTGTTGAGATACAGCACAAGTGCAATATAACATGAAACAGAGCTGGTATTTTAGAATTTATGACTACAGTTGTAAAAACCCACAGAGAATTGCAGAAGCAAGAAAATTTGGTGCACAAGTTGATTATGCATGCTGTGATTGATTGGTGCTGAGTAGTTTCTATTTTATTGTCCCTCTACCATGGTAAACTCTAAAACAACTCTGTTCTTTTTTTCTCATCCCTCCCCCTAGTAATTAATGTCATGTGTAAGTAAACAAACAAATTACATTTGCCAGCAGACAACACAAAGATATGTAAGAGTTCATTAGGGATGTTACACAAGTAGGGACAGTAATGACAGACGTGCCAACATTTTTGGCATGACATTGTTGATGTTTCCTAAGCCAATAGCTGTGGCACAGTACAAGAAAAGGACAGCTGCATGCCACTAAATATATTCTAATTTGGAAATATTAGTAAGTGAGAAAAGGCTATAGATGTAACTGTTCAGATAATGCATGTTTAATAGCCTTGTCTTATTTGAAACTACATATTAATACATATATAGTGCCCAACGAATGGTTCCAATGTAATGTGTGAAACAAGTACAAATTGCAGGTCATCTCCTTAGAATAATACTGATCGATTCTAATCGAATCTGACATGTAATCACCATGGAAGACTTAATTTGGAAGGATATATCAAAAATCACATTTTGTTAGTAAAAACAACTCACAATGCAGTAGAAATGTCAGAAAACTGAAGTTAGCACCGTAGTGGTTATATGTTGCTCCCTTCTTTTGTTTCTACATGAACTCCAAATCATTTCTCACTACTTGAAGTACCAAGGAATTCTTAGTTTTACTGTCAAAGGCTGCAGACTACCAAATCTTGGTCAAAATTTTGTTGACTATTGCTATGAAATAAAAATAATTTAAATAATTATTGCCACAAGGTACGATATTTTTCTACCAGTTGGCAGTGATGTAGCTTCTCTATCTTTCTCAAACTTCTGCCCCACTCTCCGCCTTGCTCCTACCAGTTTCCAATCTTTCCCAACCAACTACTCTTTCCAAATACAAAATTCCACAATTTAGTGTCACTATATTTTGCTGTAAGCCCCCTGTAAGTAAGTGATGGACAGCCATTCTGTCTCTCTTGTAATTCTAAAGCATTTGACAGTTAAAACTTGAAGGTTCAATACTGTTATTTACAAGTTTTAATTCTCATCACTTTTATTCTGTTTCTTTCCCTAACTCTCGTGTAGATTTGCGTAATCTGTGACCCGTGTTGATTTTTAATTGCAGTTGATACTTTTTGGACAGTGAGAAAATAAAGATTTAATGCAAAAATGGAATATCGAGATACAACTTAATATTTGGATTCTCACTTTTTTTTTTGCTGCATTGGTTTTGAAATGTTCTAATCTCTTGTTTTGAAGTCCTAACATTAGATGAACTGCCTGACTGTATTAGATACAATCTGCATTTATTTTCGGTTCCTGCTTGTGAAATAAAGTTATGGTTGCAAATGCTTGAAAGAGAGAGTTGGTGTTACATTTATGTACCCGCTGCCACAGTTTGCCATGTCAGTGAATTCTATTTTAAACACATTGATTGCCCTCATTACAGATGATGGTATAACGTTAAATATTATTCACATTACTTCTTTGAAAGTATTTGGAATTGAAAGATTATTTTTTTTTTTTTTTGTTTGTAGAAGCAGTTAACTGAAATAGATTTATGTTGCATTCTATTTTACCCACATTTAAAATTTTGCAATCTCATACACCCCATTCTTTTGTTGTTGCTTAATAATAGTGGTGGTGGTGGTGGTGTTGGTGGTGACGATGATGGCAATGATGTTGTTACAGTGTGCCTGACGCTTTCCTCTGATGAGGAAGAGCGTGGGCATTGTGAAGGGGAGGTGCCACAGAGAGGATCTGGCCAATCTGCTGTGCAGATGGGATCTGCTGTTGACTTGAATTGTGATCTCTCTAGTTCACTTTTGAAAAAGGAACCTCCACCAAACTTTTCAGATGAAGAAGATGAGCTGGTCTCTGATATTAACAAACTCAAGAGTGTCTGTGGTGAGTTCCATTTGTTTTAATGGTTTGTTTCAAATATACTAGGTATTAGATGTATACATTGACGAGATCTTTCAGGGTTTTGTCCTTGTGCCCAACTGTTGCTTTATCTCTCTTAGTTAATATACTCTTGTTGTTTGATCATGATCTTTCATGATACCATACTTTTCTTATTTTATTTTAATTTGTTTACATCTACATCTACATGGATACTCCGCAAATCACACTTAAGTGCCTGGCAGAGGGTTCATCGAACCACCTTCACAATTATCTATTATTCCAATCTCATATAGTGCGCGGAAAAATGAACACCTATATCTTTCCGTACGAGCTCTTATTTCCCTTATTTTATCATGGTGATTGTTCCTCCCTACGTAGGTCAGTGTCAAAAAAATATTTTTGCATTCGGAGGAGAAAGTTGGTGATTGGAATTTCTTGATAAGATTCTGTCGCAACGAAAAACACCTTTCTTTTAATCATTTCCAGCTCAAATTCTGCATCATTTCTGCGGCACTTTCTCCCATATTTCACGATAATACAAAATGTGCTGCCTTTCTTTGAACTTTTTCGATAAACTTTGTCAGTCCTATCTGGTAAGGACCCCACACCGCGCAGCAGTATTCTAAAAGAGGACGGACAAGCGTAGTCTCCTTAGTAGGTCTGCCACATTTTCTAAGTGTCTTGCCAATAAAACGCAGTCTTTGGTTAGCCTTTCCCACAACACTTTCTGTGTGTTCCTTCCAATTTAAGTTGTTCGTAATTGTAATACCTAGGTATCTAGTTCAATTTACAACTTTTAGATTAGACTGATTTATCATGTAACCGAAGTTTAATGAGTTCCTTTTAGCACCCGTGTGGATGACCTCACAATTTTCGTTATTCAGGGTTAACTGCCACTTTTCGCACCGTTCAGATATTTTTTCTAAATTGTTTTGCAGCTTGTTTTGATCTTCTAATGACTTTATTAGTCGATAAACGACAGTGTCATCTGCAAACAATGGAAGATGGCTGCTCAGATTGTCTCCCAAATCATTTATATAGATAAGGAACAGCGAAGGGCCTATAACACTACCTTTGGGAACGCCAGTTTACACCATGGATTTCCGTCAGTTACTACAAACTGTGACCTCTCTGACAGGAAAATCACAAATCCAGTGACATAACTGAGACGATATTCCATAAGCACGCAATTTCAATAAGAGCCGCTTGTGTGGTACAGTGTCAAAAGCCTTCCGGAAAATACGGAATCGATCTGAAATCCCTTACCAATAGCATTAGGAAACTTTTGTCAACAAATATCTTCAGTTACCTTGCAGTCATCAGAGGTGCAATTCTGGGAGGTGTGCAGTATACACATCCACAGCTGCCAATAATGTCTTCATGCACTCAATGGTTGACAGCCAGACATTTCCTTAGATGTTGTAATATGTGAAAGTAAAAGTGTAGCAAAACTTAGTCAATAGTGTTCAAGTTACAATAAATTGTACTTCCAATTTTAAAATAACATGAAGTTCCAGTTTATCTGTTTTAAAGAAACACCTTAAACAAGAATGAAAAGTTGTATAGACAATACTATTCCACATATCAGGTCACCACGAATTTTATTATGCAGAATGAACCCAGTGTCACAAAAACAAAATTGTGTTAATATCAGTACTGTGTCTGCTAGGCTGCAAAACTTACACTTAGTTCCTGTGCACAGTGTGATCAGACATTCCAGAAATCTTCCTGTGTTGTTAAATAGGTGTGTAATTTCTTTAGTATTTGATTGCTTTCCAACCATTTGTTCACATTTTTCAGAACTGTAGAATATTTATCATTCATTCCTGTAAGGGAATATTTTAATGTTTGTGTTGTTTTCGAATAATCTTTTAGTAATTGTTTAAAGATTTGGATGTATTGTGATATATTGTAAATTTGCAAACATTGGAGAGTGCCATGAAAAGATTTGTACAATATCATCAGTTGTAAACATGGCAACTTTGAAAGAATCCTCACTAAGAAACTACCATCCCCATATTTCATTTTGTATTTACACAAAAGAAAGATTGTTTTTGAGAATTTTCAAAAGTTAAGAGTATTGTGCATAACATAGTTCATAATAAATTAACGTGAGTTACAGTCACTATTGTAAATGTTATAACTAACATATTGTGTTACATTTGGTTATCCCTTTCAAAAGGAGTTTAAATTGTCTGCATTTATTGTAAGTTAAAGCTATGTTAGAGATTGTTAGTCACTGTAACCTCAGAAACCCTTAGGGAATCAGTAACTTTTATTCCAGGTTTTTCTGCTTTTGTAATAGAAGTCTCTTTTTGGATGTTAATTTCTTCAATTGTTGAATAGAACTAGACTCAGAAATTTAGAGAATCTGGAAGCTTAGTTAAAGTTTTTTGTGTATGGTCTTATGGGACACTGCACTAGTTACAAATCAGCCCCATTGTAATTGCTGTTTTCAGTCACAGGATAAGTTAGTTGAGATTCAAAAAGCAGCCAGAAACCACCTATCAAGTGATTGAAAGCTGCTGTGAATGGGTGATGTTGTGAGGGGTACTGAGAGTCGTGTACTAAAGATGACAAAGTTAGCTCAAGTACTGTCATCTCCTCAGGTAGTATAGAAGGTATCACTACTTGTTCATTTAAGTGGCTTGTCAGTGGTAGATCTAGATGGTCTGTATGGATGAGTCAGAGACCAGGGAAAACTGCCATGTGGAATGGTCGCGCAGTTAGAGGTGCCGTCACGGGTTGTGCAGCCCCTCCCGCCAGAGGTTCAAGTCCTCCCTCGTGCATGGGTGGGTGTGTTGTTCTTAACATAAGTTAGTTTAAGTAGTTTGTAAGTCTATGGACCGATGACCCCAGCAGTTTAGTCCCTTAGGAATTAAAAAAAAAAAGGGAGAACTTGGGGTGTTACACCAACAAGTTCAGTGTGCTGTCTTCCACTAAAAGTGAACCAGTGAGGCTCAAGTAACCTGTTGGGAAACATGTTACAGATAATCACAAAAGGGTAGGGATCTGTTAATGGTTGACAGTTGAAATGTACAATGAATAATAGTTCCCCCTAGGGAAATGACACTAAGTTAAAGGGAAGACTACAAGGTGCACTCTATGTATGGACCTGTCTGTCATCTGGGAGCCAAAGATGTTCAAGGATCTTTGCAGTGACTGGCAGAGAAGCTTGGCCTGGCAGAGAACGTTGAAAAGATCAGACTTGCTCCTGGGTTTCTTCGAAGCTCACAAACTCAGCATTGTCCCCAGAACTGCCCCGTTGTTTCACATTGAATGGAAGGCTTGATTGAAAGACTTCATATGATTTTACGGTTCATCTAAATGATGCAGGTGTGTACACAAGAGGTGTGTGTGGGGCTGTTTTATACACACGCGCGCGCACACACACACACACACACACACACACACACACACACACACACACCAACTCAAATATTGATAAGATTTCAAGTAGTTGCATAGATTGAAAACTTGCTACAAATATACAGAAATATAAAATTATACACATCACAAAATGACAGAAAAATAGTATCATGAGTCCATAGTACTGTACAATCAGAACTGGAATCAGCCACCTCATAAAAATACTTGGATTTAACAATTTGTAAGGATGTAATCTAGAACAGTCACATCGGGCGAGTCACAGGTATAGTGGAGTCAGGCTTAAGGACATTGGTAGAATGCTACAGAAGTACAATCAGTCTGGTTAAAGGAGATTGTTTACAAAACTTTTTATTCTAGAATATTTCTCAGGTGTTTAGGACCTGTGCCTAATAGGATTAACAGATTATATGGAATGCATACCAAAAAGGGCAGTGTGAATAATTGTAGGTTTGTTTGACCCATATAAATGAACCACAGAGATATGAAAAAATGAAACTGGTAGGCATCCACAAAATAGATACTCTCTCTCTCTCTCTCTCTCTCTCTCTCTGTGTGTGTGTGTGTGTGTGTGTGTGTGTGTGTGTGTGTGTGTAGTTACCTTTTCTTTTTAAAATAAGAACATAGTAATCTCCATTCCAGAGATAAAACCAGGAATTATACTTTTACATTATTTTTTTGTCACTTATATTGTTGTGTATTTATTGTGAAACAGTAATAATAATGTGAAGTATTCATCAGGTGGAGGGCGTGAAATGCAGAGTATTGTGGATGGTAGCATGGTTGGCACATACACCCTCCTAGATTGCCGCACAGTTCGGATTGGGAACTACAAAGTTGTGCCTAAAGACAGAGTCCTGTTGTCATCAGCTGGTATAAGGATTCAGGTGCCAGCGTTAACTGATGGTATGAGTGTCATTTTATTCTTGTTGCTTTGTTCTTTGTATTAGTTTTAAAGTTTTGGTGTGAGTGTGTTGGCAGAATTACTTAGCAGTTAATTATTTCTTTTGAACTGCAGGAAAGGGAAGAACTAGTAAGCATTCCCATTTCTCTTAACTTTTGTAACTTCAGTGTTCATTAGATGTGTTAAACACTTTATGAGAAGTGTCACAGTCTGTCTGTCATGTGTATTGCTGAAAGGAGATTTGTAAAATTTGAAATAGTCATGAGATGTTAAACTCTACCATAAACAATAGGTTTAATTTTAATAATACAGGGTGTATACGTGGACAAGGAAAAAAATTCCCGGATTTCCCGGTTAAAAATATACTTTCTCCCAGGCGAAAGTACACTTTTTCTATGTTAAGTGACAGTATACTCTTCCTCGGCACTGTAAAACTCATCAATCCTTTGAATGTTCATTGTTTTATATACCGACATAGAATTTCCCAGCACTTTTGAAAATGAATCTCAGGGGGGAAAAACACCTTTGATGTGCAGCAACATGTACGCTGCATATTTTCGTATTACGAAGGTATAAATTTGAATTCCACCAAACACCACATGGCACTTCCCGAAGCACTGAAATCGAGATTGCGATACACTTTTGTAAGCGTGATCTCGCCAACTGATGACAGCACAGGACTCGTGATGTAATCAGCCAATAGCAATATCACTCTTTCACTCTTAAGTATCGCGAACACACAAATAACGAAAGTTAATGGTTTAAATAAATATACATAGCACTCACATATAATGTTGGTCTCGAAGCTTAATAAGCTGGAAGAGAAGCTAAGTTTCCACATATAATGTTGATCTTTTTTGCGCGTGTTACACTTTAAGATACATCACACAAATGTACCAGTAAAAATTTTAATAACGACGTAAATGTCTGATTTTCTGGACTCTAAATTCTTCTAAATGGTCGTCCTGAAAGAGTTGACTTTTAAATGAGAGTGAAATGCTTTGTGATTTAAGAAATTCATCATACATTCTCGCATATAGTTCATCTCGCGTATAAGTAAATCTGCTTTGAATGTAGCGCTTTTCAAAACGCCATTCGCAATATTTTCCTGTGACCTGTTAGACATAGGTTCGGTTCAGCGGTTGCAACAGAGCGCCAGATAATAGGCGTCATTGCGCTTGCACAGCTACGATGACGCAGGAAGCCCTTATGTTCGTACGTGTAAAACATTAAAAGATCTTACATTGTGTCATAAAAGGAACAAGACAAAAGAGGATACTTCAAAAACATCGGAATTTCATGAACCATACTAAAATGCAAAATATGGCTTCAAATGCACAGTCGTATGTAAATTTTCTCGGAGTAAGCACTCCGTCTTCAGGCCACATGTGGCCCATCGGGACCATCCGACCGCCGTGTCATCCTCAGGTGAGGATGCGGATAGGAGTTGCGTGTGGTCAGCACACCGCTCTCCCGGTCGTTATGATGGTTTTCTTTGACTGGAGCCGCTACTATTCGGTCGAGTAGCTCCTCAATTGGCATCACGAGGCTGAGTGCCCCCAGAAAAACGGCAACAGCACATGGCGGCCGGATGGTCACCCATCCAAGTGCCGGCCACGCCCTACAGCGCTTAACTTCGGTGATCGCACGGGAACCAGTGTATCCACTGCGGCAAGGCCGTTGCCCAAATTTTCTGGAAGTACCAGTACTATATTATCTCATGTTTGGTTCAATATGGCATAATGCCATACGTGCACTTGAAATGCAGCGAAAAGTTGAAACTAGCCAATAGTGTGAAATCAAACACTTCGTTTCAAATAAATTGACTGTCTCAGCAGAAAAGATTAATAAAAACCGGCAAAAATAACTTCATTGTTCTGTAAGGCGATTAATGTTTGACTGTCTGAAAGGTGGAAATAAAATCTGAAACTAAAAACATATTTTAGCCTTCCATAATTATGTGAACTATTTTAATTAATTTGATAGTTCACTGCCACAAAAATCCGTTTTGTTATTGTTTAGCATGAGAGCAATAAACGAAGAGGAAACAACAAAATCACTGAACGTGAACACAGGTCACGTCGCGACGACCCACTTCCCCACCACAACTCAGACTGCTCTGTGCATCAGCCCCAGATTTACTATATTTTCGAATCGAGGCAATATTAAGAAGTGACGCCCAGCCACACTTCTGTAACCAGAAGCGGGAGAAGGTACTACTCATACGCGACTCAACTGCGAAAGCGCAAGATCCCGCCTGCAACTGCTCAAACGAATCTAATTTACACAGTTATCACGTCACGCTTATCGGAGGCAATTTGTTGTTATAAAGCATTGCATAGTCTTCCTAAAGCATTTGATAGACTTTGCTGTTGGTAGACGCTTGTATGAGCACTGTTTTGTTCTATACGGCTCATTTCCTTTGTAACTTTTTTATTTTAGTTTTTTTTATCTCGTTCGTGTTTTCTTGCTGCATCATTATTCTGCAGTAGCGGGATGCAGTAATGTCCTTTGTTAGAATATTGGTTCTTACCAGTCAAAATCACAAAAATTTAACTGAAAACTAAAACAAAGAAAAATTCCCGGAATTCTAAATAATTCCCGGGTTTTTCCCGGTTTTCTCCCGGATGGAAAAATTCCCGGATCTCCCGGTTGTCTCGGCTCGTATACACCCTGTAATATCCTGAGAATGTGAGAATGACATTCCTTTCAGTATATTCCTTATTGCAAGGTCTGGGGGTTTTGGGAGCAAGGTAATGATGCTGCCTTGACTTTTTGGAAATTAGCTTCTCATTTAATCTTTTTAGATGCTTAGGCTTTTTTAATGATTTACCAAAATAGGTTAATTTTGTGCCAGTATTTCTTGTGGACTCTGTTCTACAACCATCACAAACTGTATGAAATGAAATGCATGCTATTCTAATAATAATCTGTTAGAGGTGCATTTTTTTTATGTTTTATTTGCTCCCACTGGTTTGTGCCGATAGCTCATTCTCTAGTGGTACCTCTTGTCAATCAAGCTATTATCAGCACATATATGTAAATATGTACAAATAAATGTTTAATTTTTCGTTTCATTATAATTTTTACTTACATTGTAATACCACAGACCAAATTAATCAGAAGATACAAGTATACCAGTAAATGGAAAATTTATGTCATTAGATATCATCAGTACACGAATGTGCCAGCTGTTGGAACCATAAACATCATAAGTAATAACCTACTAAAACTTGACAAGATTAACCAACCTGAAATACATGTACTGATCAGTTTGAAAGAAATAGTGCTACCAGACAATTACTTGAATTTGCAAGGAGAGGTATACAAACAGAATGTTGGATTGGCTATGGGAAGCTGCCTTGCAAGAGCCCTTGCATATATTTTTCTAGGCCACTTAGAAAATACATTTTTCAGTGAACGAATTAGTAGACTGATTATCACTTGTTACTGGGGTCATGAGAATTTCACATTTTGCAATAAATGCAAATACAGATGTGAATTCTGCTTCAAGATGCAGACATACAAAATTACCTAGTAAATACTGTTGTATTGAGATATCTATTTTATCAGAGATAGTTGGAAATAGCTTTATTTTTTGCATATAAATACTGACAGTGTACTCAGTTTCTCGTTAGTGGTATTGCAAATCTCTTGTGAAGCCCAATTTATAAAGTTAATCTGCATAAGTATGTATTACAAAATAAAAAATGTGTAGACATAACATATCAGTGCACTCCGTGCTCTGATGTCATGCCAGTATGGATGGTTTAACAGCGTACATCTGCAAATTGCCCAGTCTATTTCAAAGCACTAAGGTTTGGTCTTCAGTCATGTATTGTGAAAACCTTTTAAATTTGCATGTGTAATCATTCAGAAACAAAAAATTTCCAAAAATAAATGCTACATTTTTGAGTCCCTGCTTATTACCAGTTTTCAGGAGATGATACCCTCGTTTTGTTTAATCGAACTAATGGCAAAATTATTGAATTTCACCAACAAATGATAACAGCATCAAACTTACTGTTGAATATGATATAAATGATCATGAACTTCTTAGACATAAAAATAGCCATTGATAATTGTGTCCATCAATTTGACGTACTTCATAAACCATCCACAAGTGGCTGCATGGTATATAACTCAACATGTCACCAACTAACACACAAAATTGTGTTTTCACACTATGTTACATAATGTGACTCGAGTTTCCATTAATACATAAAATATGAAGACACAATTGCATACAATTTAAACTGTAGCCAGAAATAAGGGCTATAATTCTAATACAATCAATATAATCTACAGAAAGAAAATTAGAGCCAGATGTGCAAATGTAACTGTGGAAATAACAGTAACTAAAGTAGACAGACAAGTTCATGGTGCTACTATACACGAGCAATTTTTCTCAAAAAGTAACACATTTCGTAATACTGATTTTAAATTAGCTTCTGCACAGAGAATTAACTTGGAATGAACATAACACACAGAACAGACAAAGCTAAAAAATACAACAAATAAGAATTGTGGCACAAAACTAAATGGAGTGACTGTGGTGTATTCTATGTCTGACAAACAGGATGAAAATTTACTAAAAGATATAAAGAATACATGAACAAAAGCGAAAGCAACCTCTCTACATTTAGTAATGCATTTTGGAGACAATTGACACTCTACAATAGACATAAGTACTAATCTCGGTATTATTTGTAGAGCTGATATAAAGGAAGCTACATGAACATCTTTGAGGATATAGAAATCTACAAACATTTGGCAAATATTCCTAATAAATCTTAAACAAATTACCAGAACTCAGAAATAAATATTTTGTTGAAGTTATCAGTATATGTTTTATCAATGACTGAGTATTCAGAACAAAGCACAGTCCCAAATTTTACACAAGATATAAATGGATTTTTATCAAAGATATAAATTTAACAACAAACACACAAATTGTTTCACACATTACACATAAATTGATAATGCAACAACCATGAACAAATACGGTGAAACAAAAGATCACATTTGAAAAATAATTATCAAGATGTACATAAAAAATAATACAACCAAAAATTACTTATTTATATGTACTCATCACATAGGAGAGGCATTGAGCCACAAGCACAATGAAAAGGCTTGTGAACATTTAAGATTTCAGGCAAAATGCCTGCGTCAAAAATAGAAACACACACACACACACACACACACACACACACACACACACACACACACACACAAACACACACACACGCACACACACACACATACACATATCTCACTTACAAGTGGTAGTTATATTTATCGATATATGTGCTGGTAATAGCATGATTATAACTTGATATGGTTCAAGAATGATCCATTGATCAAAAGCGGTAGCAGTAAATAAAATATGAAAAATCAATTATGGTAAATTATTTTTACAGTAGTATGCATTTCATACACTCCGTGGCCATAGTTTACTGCAGAAGTATTCTTGCAACAAAAAATTAAAGAAAATCTTCAGAGAGCATAAAGAACGAATGCATACATATATAAAATGCTGACCTTTTTTTCTTTTACTGAAAAACACACAGTTTTTAGTAGAGCTGCAAGAGTAGGACTGAAAAATATGTTCATTAATCCCTTAACCTCACAACTTTTTTTAGATTATGTTAAAAAAATAATACTTTTTTATTAGTGAAATCGTCCTGTAATGAGTGACATTACATACAGACACATAATAACAGCTTTTAAAGCTCAAAATAATGAGTTACAAATTTTGAAGATCACCAGTAATATAATTCTGAGTATATATGTGCACTGGACTTTAACTAAAATATCCTGAAACTTGAGTAATTTTTTTAGTTTGTATGTAGCTGGGAAGTGTAGTCATGTATTTCATAACAGTATCCTGTGAACATAAGTCCTGGAGGAGTTCACTGAAGCACAATGGATGTATTGATCTCGTGCCACTTTTGAGTACATGTTATATAACTGATGAAATGTCGTCACTTTAAGTCTCTAATGAGGTGACATCATATTCTTCTTGACTTTCTGAGTTGTTAAATTTAATATCAAACTCTGGATAAGTATAGCTATCCTTTTTGAAAATCATTGCATAAATAGTACAAGAGAGAGACTGAAAGTGCTTGTTTTGTTGTTGAGTATCCAAAACTGCACACAATAGAATGATATGTAGTGGTAACTACCTCATCCAAAATGTGACAGCCAGCTACAAATGTAGTACCAGATGCTCCATAGCAGTTTAACACTAAACTATCAGAGCTGAAGTAGATGAAAGTGGGATTTTATTTTTCCGCAGTTCTTTTCTTAAGTTGCCCGAGTATTCTCATGATTTTAATAGAGGATGCATTGAGTGACAATTAGGCACATTCAAAATATATTTAAGAGTAGACTAAGCTATCGGAGAGAGTCCTTCGTCGGATATAGGAGGGAAAAACAAATGGACACACGTACGTGAGCGGCGCGCGCGCGCACACACACACACACACACACACACACACACACACACACACACACACACACACACTTAAATTCAGGCCAGTTGCCATTTAGGAACGTGTAAATGGTCAGCCTGTAACAATCTACTGACCTAATCTGATACATATCCTATAAACAGACTCACCCTACATCATTTCAATAAAAAAATAGTTCAGATGATATGTGAAATGTGACCAACTAACCAACCATGTATCCTCAAATGGGGCCCACTTTGAAGATGAAGACCACTAATTGAAAACGTCTGGTAAGTACTCATTTGCAGCATCAGTTCCATTTATATTGTGTCAAACTATGCACACAACATTCTCCAACAGAACAGACTGCTTATCCACTGCCTTCCGAGTTTATTTTGTTGAAAACTGTTACAGTAAATGACCAGGTTAAGTGTTGAACAATGGAAAATCCAGGATGGAATGTAACAACTATATCCTCACTCACAATTACTTCGCCTTTGAAGGCATTAACTACAAACAAATCCCTGGTACGTCTATGGGCACCCGAATGGCACCATCCTATGCCAACCTATTCATGAGCCATCTGGAGGAATCATTCCTAAAAGCCCAGAATCCTAAACCCCTCACCTGTTTCAGATTCATTGATGACATTTTTGCTATCTGGATTGAAGGTGAGGACATTCTATCCACTTTCCTCCAGAACCTCAACAACTTCTTCCCCATTTGCTTGACCTGGTCCTACTCAACCCAACAAGCCACCTTCCTAGATGTTGACATGAAATGGTTACATCAGTACCTCCATCCATATAAAACCTAGTACCTACTAGCAATACCTCCGCTTCGACAGCTGCCACCCATTCCATACCAAGAAGTCCCTTCCGTACAGCCTGGACACTCGTGGTTGTCGCATCTGCAGTGACGAGCAGTCCCTCTCAAAATATACCTAGGGTCTCACTGAAGCATTCACACATCGTAATTATCCTCCCAACCTTGTACAAAAACAAATCTCCTGTGCCGTATGTTTCCAGTCTCCCACCACCTCCTACAGTCCCTCCACAGAGGAGCATTCCCCTCGTAACTCTGTACCATCTGGGACTGGAGCAACTGAATTACATTCTCCACCAGGGGTTTGGTTACCTTTTGTTGTGCCCTTAAATGAGAAATGTCTCACCCACTATCCTTCCCACCCCTCCTACAGTGGTATTCTACCGTCCACCAAACCTACACAACATACTTGTCCATCCCTACACAAGCTCTGCTCCCAATCCCTTAACTCATGCCTCATACCACTGTGATAGACCAAGATGCAAGAACTGTCCCATACATCCTCCTACCACCACCTACTCCAGTCCGGTCACTAGCATGACCTATCCCATCAAAGGCAGGGCTCCCTGTGAAACCAGTCATGTGATTTACAAGCTTAGCTGCAACCACTATGATGCATTCTATGTAGACATGACAACCAACAAGCTGTCTGTCCACATGAATGGCCACCGACGAACTGTGGCCAAGAAAGAAGTGGACCACCCTGTTACTGAACACGCTGCCAAACATGATATCCCTCATCTCAATGACTGCTTCACAGCCTATGCCATATAGATCCTTCCCACCATCACTAGCTTTTCTGAATTGCGCAGGTGGGAACTTCCCCTGCAGTACAACCTACATTCCCGTAACCCTCCTGGCCTCAACCTTCGTTAATTACTGTCCTCATCCGTCCAGCCCCCTCTCTGTTCCCATTCCAGCACTACACAGCCATCATTTGACCGCCACACCCACTATTTTTAATTTCTTTATATTTCTCTCCTTTCTGCCAGTTACCCCTCCCCACACCACCTTCTCTCCTGCCCTCCGTCTAACCTGCAGCACTTCTCTGTCCACCACCCCACCCCCATCATACTATACCTCTCCCTCCCCACTCCAGCCTCCTCCTTACCCCCAACCAGTTGCCACTCCCATCATGCACTGGTGCTGCTGCTCGCAGTATGGTTTTAGTTGTCTGAGACTGCAGACGTGTGTGTGTGTGTGTGTGTGTGTGTGTGTGTGTGTGTACTGCTGACAAAGGCCTTAATGGCCAAAAGCTATAATTGTGTGAATCTTTTTGTTGTGTCTGTCGTGACTTAGCGGTTCTGCTATATGGTGAGTAGCAACTTTCCTCTCTAAAACTTTCCTCTCTAATAAGATTAAATGTTGAATAGGGGCCCACTAGACGACATGTAGTTCCTTAAGCAGTGGAACTAAATGTGTGTCTTTTTTGTGTCTAGGTGATATTACACTCTGTCAACACAGAGTATGAAGAAATTATTTAATCCCCAGCCATATTGACAGACCGTTTTTTCATTGTGTCATATCTGTTGTATGTATATGTACCTACAGGTGTGCCACTAATGGAAGACATGCTTTAGACTATCTCCTTAAATTCCTTTCAGAACCAATTTCACTTTATATACCAAAGAGGGTCCACTCATTTTGATTTTTCTTATAGGGACTAAATTTTCATTCATTATGACATCATTTCATAATAGTGTTAATGATATCAGAATACCAGTGTGGAAAGAGGAGTAACTGTATTTTCCTATAGCACACTAAATATATGTGGAAATAGAAAATTTTTCATCCTCTGTTTCAGACTCTGCTATTGTTACGGTGGCCATGGAAAAGTCGGAGCTACGAAAAGTTCTGATAAATTTTGGACGTGGAATGCCAGTATTGTTCCTCTATACAAACCGTCTAGCTGCTGAACGTATTAGGCGGACTCTTAGTATGGAACCTAGTCGTGGACCTTATTATGATCCCAACAGTCTAGGTAATTTGAATATGTAGATATGAAAATTTTGTTGCTATTAAAATGTAATACTTTATATTGAAAATGGAAGTAGAACATAAAATAGTTTGAACATAAACAAAACAGATAATATTTCGATTTAACTATGTGCTTCTGAACATATGTAATATCCAGACTTAATTTTACTTGGAAATGTCATGTGTGTTGATTGTGTTAAAGTAGCACACAGAGGTTTATTCACATTTATTCATCATATTACTTTATGACTGTCATAAGTGAACTCTCATTTATTCTTCTCTGGCCATTTTAGTTTCTGAAAGTGTTTTGAGATGTTGCCATTTCTATTCTTATTACTGTTAGGCGTTTTTCCACTGCTTACTTAATGTAATAATTAGTTTTCTTTTTTAAAACTCATAAAAGTCTCATCTATTATGGATGTGGTCTTATCTATTATGGATGTGGAAAATGATGACACTGATTAATAAAGATTATGAGAAATGACCGCAGTCAGTTGCTTTTGTGTTGGAAGAAATGCTTTTATTTTATCATTACTGGCTTTGTTGCCTAGCAAACCATGATTGGTTGGTATACAGTAATATCGACAACATTAGGAAGAGGGTAGATTGCTACTCACCATAAAGATGACCCATTTAGTTGCTGACAGGCCCAACAAAACAACTGTTACACTTCATAGGTTTTTGACCTCCTTCAGCAAAGAAAACGCGCACACGCGCGCGACCGCCGCTAGCAGCAGCTCCGACTGGAATGCGACGTGTCATGTGAATAGCATTCTGGAGTGGGGCGTAAAAGGGGGAGGGATAACAGGATACGGGTGGGTGGGAGAGGAGTACTGTCTGGCAGGGCATGTAGGGACTGGTTGGCAGCCTGATGATTGTCTTCTTTCCCATCTGCTTCATCTGGTCCTCAGCCCAGCAAGCCACCTTCCTAGATGTTGACCTTCTCCTCTCTGTTGGTTCCACCCACACTACCGTCCACATTCATCCTATGAACCACCTGCATTTCAACAGCAGCTGTCCCTTACAGACCAAAAAATTCCTCCCTTACATCCTGGCCACCTGAGGTGACATATGTGCAGTGTCAAAACTCCCTTTCCCAGTATGCTAAAAGTCTCACTGAGGCATTCACAGACAGGCACTATTCCGCCCCTCCACTATCGGCCCTAGTCCACAGACAGATTTCTCATGCCATTTCTCCACACATGCCCAATCCTCCCACCACACCTAAGAGCCCATTGCAAACATGTCCCACCTTCATCACTGTCAGGTGCAGTGTCTTCTCTCCCATCTGCTTCACCTGACCTTCTTGGGTGTTGACCTTCTCCTCTGTGATGGTTCCATTGACACATCCTTTGTCAGGGCTTTGATTATCTATCATCACACCCTGAAACAAGGGACATCCTACCCAAGATCCTTCTTACCCCTCATAAAGTGGTTTTCTGTCACCCACTCAACCACCACAGCATCCTAATTCATCCCTGTGCCACTTCCAGGTCCAACCCTTTGCCGTTGGGATCATATCCCTGTGGAAGACCCAGGTGCAAAACATGCCCAATCTACCCACCCAGCACTTCCTATTCCAGTCCTATCGCAGGCTATCCCATCTATGGCTGAGCTGCTTTTGAAAGCCACCTTGATGGGTACCAGCTCTGCTGCAATCACTGAGCAGCCACTGCTAAATTTGTGCCAAGAGCAAAGTAGACCACCCTAGGGCACAAAGTGTAGCTGAACATAACATGTTTGATTTCAATGGCTGCTTCACAACCTGCCACCCTATGGTACAAAGTGCAGCTGAACATAACATGTTTGATTTCAGTGGCTGCTTCACAACGCGAGCCATCTGGATCCTGCTCATCACTACCACCAGCCTTCCTGAGCTGTGCATATGGCAGTTATCCTTGCAATGCATTCTCTATCCCCAGAGCCATTCTGGCATCAACCTGGGGTATTCTACTGTTGCCACACCTCCACCCAACACTTTCTGCTGTCTGTAATAGTGCTTTCTCCCTTTCCATGTCCCATCACCCTCATTGTATGCTGCCCTCTGCCAGTGCACCTGCCTGTTGTTTCCCCTTCCCTGCTCCTCTCTTTTTCCGATCCTCACCTCCTGATGCTGCGCATGGCGGTCTTGTCAGTCTGCCATCTAGTCCCTGCATGCTGCTCCAGAAATTTACAAAATATTTTTTCTCTGTGATAGCGAATGTGTGGGTTACAGTGCAAACTGTTAAGTATCCCCTATCCCTGGCACGTAGTCATGACACTTTCTTCCCAAGTAAGTGTGTTAAATACTAAAACTATTACGGTTTGTAGTGATTAAAAGTGTGTCCTATGTACAGTGTTTCATATTTCACAACTTAAAAAAGTCACAATGTAAACTATATCTAAAAACACCATAAAATATGAAATTACGAAGCTATATAATAAAAAAGTGAACAAAACAGTCCCTACTGTAATAAGACACTAGAGAAAATCCATGTAGACATGTTTACGTTTACCCATTGTATAAGATTCGAATCACTATTAAAAATAAATTTGACCATTAATATTTTAATTGAGTAAGTATCAAAATAATAGTGTTACATATTAAAAACCCAAAATTATTTTTATTGAAACAAAATTGAGCATCCAGATGGAATAGTGACGCAATGTGACTTATATTGCTCCTCAACAGACTGTTGACTATCTTTGGCCACATCTCCAGTTCCATGTTCATTCAAGCAGTGTTCATGTGTACATTGGTGCTCTTGGCATTGTGCCTTCCACCATGTTGCAGTTCATCGACCAGTCTCGCCTCTGTGATAACCACTTATTGTAGGTTACAGATAGTTATGAAAGGCTACATTGATGCGGTTTGTTATTGGCAGACCACATAGGACCACAAGCTAATTCATACGAATGTGCTCAGCTTTGAATGTTATTCTATTATGCCTCCTTAATCTGATTGTTATGTTCTGAGCTAGGCTGTGCTGTATGTCTATAAATGATGATACCCCTATCATCTTCTAAAAAGTCTTTAGGCCAATCATTTAAAACCTAGTAAACAATGGGGGCACACTAAACTGAATACTATACATTTGTCTATTATATCATCATATGGGTTATGTCATGGAAGGTGGATAGGGGAGAAGGGAAGAAGGCAAAAGGAAGGAGCAAAGTAATAGGCATAGTGGAGGAAGAAACTGATGCAACATTGCAAGTGTAGTCAAAGATTAAATGTTGGGGAGATAGGATGGCCTGGGGATGATACTGTGTACTGAAACTGGTAGCCAGTAGGCAAAATAAATAATTTGTGATTATAGACTAAAACTTTTCTTTCTGATAATATCGGACGTTACTCCAACTGATGGTGTGTTGGGAATATGTAGTATGTAACTGGTCATTTTTGCGTCATGATTCCTTCTGCACCAGCCTATTCCAAGTGAAGTGATTAAGGGATCGGGAAGAATGGTGGCAGAAATCCCTGTCTAGCCTTCCAGATTTAGATTGTCTTGTTATCCACCAGAACTTCAGCTCAAGGACTCGGTGTCTGGTCATCATACCCTAAACTTACATTAATTCTAACCAGCAATTGAATTTGCACAACTACCTTATCTTTCACAAGCAGTGTTCTTCTAATTGAGCCATCTGGTCAAACTTGATGTATGTCTCATCTTTTAAATCAAGTGCCACTCACTTTAGGCCATGTCCTACATAAGCTACAGAAGTGATAGCGTGTGACAGCCCTGGGTGACAAAACAATATGACTGATACAGTTACGGAGGTGAAATAGGTTGACGACAACCATGCCTGTTCCGGTCTTCTGCCACAGCTGGCTACATTTGAGTTCAAAAGCGTTTTAATCTTGTCACTGCAGCTTGTGTGACAGGGACAGTGACAGCTGTGAGTCTTTATCAGTCAGCACTGGAGCAGATATACCAGCTGATGTGAAATACTTACCATCCGATTTTAAGGACACTATGTGATGAAAATATTTGGTTCTTTCATATCTTACAGCTTGATATCTTTACTAGAAAAAGGACTGAATTTCTTTTTGTTATTCATCATAGTTACTGTGTTGCACATAACTAAGTAAATGACATTTTTAGTAGTTTGCAGAGGTAAATCACATTGCATAGATGTTGAGAACAGTTTTATTTAGGAAATACATTATTGTGTATGAAATATATCCAACATATCAAAATTGTATATATAGTTGAGGGCAGAATATCTCCCTTCTTCCTCGAGATACTTGTTTTTATGGCCGGCGGGCAGGATGCACACAGTGTACCCAATTCCATTACCTGCCTATAGAGAATTGTGAGAGTGTAAAAATTGTCATATTTTATAAACCGTTCAAAATACTGAAATGAGGTTTCGTACAAATGACAGCACACACAGAGAACTTATTTTGTTGTATGATTAACGCTCAAAATGTTTTGGTCGGTGTTTGAGTGCAGTGAAAACAAGACTGACTCTAAATTCCATTGTGGGTTTATATCCAAATTTTCATAGCAAAATGAAGTGTGGAAATTGGGCAAGCGGGGTATCATATTCACCAGTGTGAGGTCTAGTTTTGCAAATAAATATCGAATTATTGGAAAGTTATTGAGGTAATTAAGGAATACTTAGAGAGTTGAGGGGAAATTGAAATATTTCAAGAACAGCTGCTGCTAGCTATGTAAATGAAGTGTCAAAAAGTTCATCTCTTCTTCTATTTTGTGCATGAAACGACATTGGTGAGATATATAACTGTCAAAAAGAATTTCTTCGAATAAAGTAATAAATTTATATCATTTTGGGAATTTAAGCTACTAGGAAGGCAAATAGGGTTAGTAAGATAATGCTTTCTGAATAAAATAAATTAAAAAAAGAGAAAATGAAATCAGTCAAATATTTTGTGAAAAGGATAGTTGCTACTCACCATATAGCGGAGAAGCTGAGTTGCAGGTAGGCTCAACAAAAAGACAGTCAGAAAATGAGCCTTTTATGGAAGTAGGCAAATGCATACATATGCGAACGCGCGCGCGCCATTTGTGTGTGTGTGTGTGTGTGTGTGTGTGTGTGTGTGTATTGTTCCATAGTTCAAAATTTTTGTGAAATGGTTTGTCTAAAAGAATTAAAATACATTAGAGAAACATTTGACATGCCTTTGAATGATGTTCGAAATCTTGTACGGCTAATGAGATGCTTCAAATGTCTCTCTAATCTACTTTATTTCTTACTTTTAGACAAAGCATTTTGCAAAACATTTAACTTTTTTCTTTTTTCTATCAAAAATTTTGTGTGTTTGTTTATGCAGACTATTTGCATTAATTGAAAGACTTGGCTTAGCATTGATTACTGATGAATTACATTCCCTACAATCAAATATGAGTCAAATTTCATGATTGTTCAGTGAGTTTTATTATGAATTTAATGTGTGTGATACCCTGGGATAGGTGCGTATTCACTTAAAAATCAAGTACTTGATAAAACCTTAAAAATATACTTTGAGATGCAGTGCAAAGAGTATGGATAAAACTTAGTATGTAGAACAGGTGATAGGATTGTAGGTGAGTCGCTTAAAATGTAAATAGTAGTCGGGTTCAAATGCGGCACCCACAACAGTTCAGATTACTAACCAAAGACACTACCACTAAACCTCTGAACCCTCATGTGGGAGTCACTCATTTTTTTGAGCTGACGTTAGGCAGTCATTTTTCGTTCTTATTGGCTGATGAATCTGCTTATAGCATATATTCAAAGAATGTGTATTATGATGTCATAGTTGATATAATTTATAAAATTCTTCATGAAGATTCCTCTTTGTAAATTTATTACACAGCTTTCCTTTAACGCCCTATTTTCCTGAATAAAGCTAAATTTGTTGCCTTGCTATCAAGTCACAATATTCTATGGTTTATGAGAAATGTTGTTTAGAAATGGCTGATCTACTCTAGTCGCCATCTCGTAGCAGGAGATAGTCACTCGAAGGCAGCTCACATGAACATATCACCCAATATTGCCATTTTTAGCAGGAGTGTCATGTATCCAGGTGTTATGTGCTGTCTGTCACTTCTGTCATTTACTTAGGATGTTCCATCAAGGCAATGGACTGCCATTATAAAGTAGGTATTCCACCTCTTAGTTTAAGCTTGTGTTTTGCTTATTGTGTTTGGTTTGTTATGCTGAACATTTGCCATGTTCAAGTAATCATTTGTCCTTTTGCAGATGACACTCAGAGACGGATTACGTTGCTGCCGGAAAGAATATCGGAAGAGAGCAAAGTGGCCCTTAAAAACATTTTTGAAGGTATTCTTAGTGAGCTCGATAACAAGGAAGCGAACGAACTTCTAGTTCGTGCTTCTCCGAGAGAGGTTTGTGTTGACAGTAGAAGTGTGTTGGCTATGTAGTGAGTAATTCTAATAGTATTTACAAATAAACCTTCTTTCTTTTTTGCTTATGTATGAAGCAGCAGTATTGCAGATTTTTGTGATCTTACCTTTCATTTACAGAACAGACATAAATTTATTAAACCATCTTACAGTGTACATGTTTTCAAATGAAACACCAACAATATGATGATCTGTATTTTGCTTCCAGATTCAAAGTCTGATAAAGAAAACAAGTGGTGGATCATCAAATTCCGTAAGAATAAAGAATGAAATACAAACGTAAGTGTTTTCTCCTGTTGTGACGAGTTAAAATATTTACATTAGTTCTAAAGCTTTGTGTATTTTAATATCTCTTGAAGGTCTTCACGTCCTAACAGTTTCATTTTTTCTTTGCTATAGAATCATAATTTACCCACCTCCGCCTGCGAAAGGAGGAATACCAATAAATACAGAAGATTATGCTTGTTTGGGTGAAGACCAGTTTCTGAATGATGTAATAATAGACTTCTACTTAAAGTAAGTAGCATATTGTTGCATACAGTTTGAAATGTATTACTTATCAAAGAAGTAATCTGGAATTGAATTAACTTTATTGTGGATTTCTCCCACAATTTGCCACTAAGTGTGTCTTATTTGCCCATCTCATTTTAATGAACACAGTTTTGAGATGCAGTACTTCATGAACACTTGCTTACTTGATGAAACCCTCTCATAAACAACAGTAGAGTTTCGGATGGAATATATTTAGCCTATCACCCGCATGTGATGGAAATTTTTGACCAATTAAAGCAGTGTATAAAGTAGAAACTTGAATGTGACGAGAGAAACAAGTGACAGGCTGAAACCTTGTCAGTCTGTGCAACATTCATAGACTGCACAGTCAGTAGAACAAGTGTTGCAGAAGGTAAGTGACCAGTCTCAAGTCTCAGTCTGGCATACAAGTCAGATTCACTTGGTTGTCAAATATTTCTCTGCCTGTCATATGAAGTATACTAGGTATTCAGTAGTGGAACTAATTGGATTCTTCCCTTTATTAGCTGAGGTACTTCCGCAGGTATCCTGTTGATTTTGCATTTCTTACAGCTGCTTTCTGTAATGACACCTTTGTTAGTAGGATCTAAAAAAAATCCCATTTTGAAAATATGTACCTGTGTTATAACTTACGTGCAAAATATACCTGAGACTGTATTTAGGACCATTGTCTTCGAACAAATCCTTCACCACAGCTAATAGAATACACATCACAAGCTTGTGCAGCTACATTGTGCCAGCACTACTGCTAAACAATGACAAGGAGTTGTGCGTTGAAGTGGGCTAGCGAGGAAGAGGAGGTGAGAGGTTTTAGGGGGGAGAGAGTTGGGGAAGGTGGATAATGGTTCGGAGGAAGACACAACAGGTACGCATGATTTGAATATGACAGCAGAGAGGTCATTCTGACCACAGGCAGGAGGAGTTGGGTGCTGTGCAAAGTGATGTAAAGGAGAGGATCAGGAGGGAGTGGGGGGGGGGTGGAGAAAATGTAGGAGGAGAAGGAGGAGGGGTGTGTGAATACAGGGCGAGTGACGTTAGGGTACTGGGGAAGAGAGCGGAGATGGATGTGGGGCAGAGGCTAGTGGAGCTTGAGACCAGTCATCAACAGACTTAGTTCATACACTAAACAGCAAACAAATTTTCTTTGTACTACACGTGTCAAAGCAGAGAGGACATAAACTTCCTTGAATGGTTTACTGAAAGACTGACAACCAGCGGAACATGAATAAGCACCAGCGAATGCAAATTGAACATGACTGACTGCTGTTCGCTCTTGTTTGTCTACTGTTTACACGAAGTTCTCAGTGTGCTGTTTGCTCCAGTGTAAACCAGACTCGACAGTCTCCATGACGCCATACAGCTATCTGTATAGTAAAAGTTGAAGCTAGACTTGCGTTAAAACAATGTTATTAGTTGGTCAGTACTTGAGTCAGGGTTCACATACCCATTTCATTGTGGGCTGTATGTGATTTCTGGACAGTGGAAGCTGATGCAGTGATGTGTGTGCCACTCGTTGAACCCAGAGCAGATGGTGATGGTTTATTGACACAGGCACATGTACAGTCATTGACGTACTCTGTTAAGTCAACGCTGTGAACAAAGGTGAGTGGTCAGATACAGCCATGTGAACCAGATAGCTATCATCTCTTACCGTGATCACATTGGATAGTCATTGGATAGTCTTGCAACATAGTATTCACAGGTTCTGTACATGCATTCCGTGCACAAGCTGAAATGCTAAGGCATAACAAACCCATTTCCCAGAGGCACATAAATAATACTGAGAACTATGTGGGCTGTAGGACGATTCATTCTTCAGAGCTCTAGAGTATGCATGCTCACACATAATTGTACTGTTGTTTTGAATACAGTATCTCTCTATTTACTATGTTGTTGTATTACCTGAGTGTGATCGTTCCATATTCATTACAATTGACAAGCTGTGTAAAAATTTTGTTTTTTTGCAGGTTCCTAACTCTCTCTTCATTGACTCCAGAAGATCAGGCTCGCACACACGTATTTAGCTCTTTTTTCTACAAACGCTTAACAACGCGACCTGCTAAAGTTTCAAAGCGCCCACATCCAATTGAAGACGATCCAAAGTTGTCTGCTGCAGAGAAGAGGCACAGTCGTGTGAAAGGCTGGACAAAACACGTTAACATTTTCGAAAAAGATTTCATCATAATACCAATAAATGAACAGTAAGTATACCGACATCGTGGTTTGGCGGTAGAGTTCCGTGAGTGACAATCTGTGTTGTGTTCTTGTTGCCGCTATATTCCCCAGTTGTGTCAGAATACTTATCAGTAAAAGTGGTTACTACCCCAATACATGTAAAATAGTTTCACTATAGAAAATGTATCACTCTTATACGTTAATGACAGGTTATACTGCTTCTGCCGACAAATGTGCAAATAATGTTAATTGTGCCCAGTTAAGTTTTTGCAGTATCTCACACTCCAAATGGTGCACATTGTGCTTTAAGTGAAGTAGTATGTTTCAGATGACCATGAATTTCTTAGCTGCAGTGGAGACTTATATTTCGCATTTTATAACAACATTTTCAAATTTAGCATGAAACGATTTTATTATAATTCTGCATTCTTCTGGCTGCTGGACATTTAAATTGCTGCCACTAGTATAGAATGAATTAATGGCTTAAACGTTAAAGACAAAGGAACCATAACATCTTAATTTTCAGGAATTAATATAGGTACTCAGCATCGATATTTTAATAATACAATATTTTATTTATTTATTTAAAGGTATGCGCTCATCACACGCACTGACTTGTTCTGGTTTCTCTGACACTACGAGTATCAAAAAGTTGTTATGAAGTTATTTCTATTATGATTCTTGAGCTGGAGGGGGAGTGTAGTTCTGATAGAACAATCTAGGGGATGAAATTGGTCATTCATTACCTTTCCCACATCTGGAAGTGATCAGAATCGAAATTTCAAATGGCATTTATTAAGATTTGGTTTTAAAAATTCTAAATTTACTGATGCACATTTCTGAGGGAGATTGAAAGAGACCTTATTAGTCATCTCGCATGACCTGGAGTTATAAATGATAACTTTTGTCACTTTTGGTGTGGCTGTTTTCCTGTGTGCTTCCATTGGAAGGACTACTCATTTAGAATTTTAAATTCCACAAATATTATTAATAAAGTAGCAAGACTAACAACAAATAGTATTCCTGCTAAATTGTAGTAGGGCTTTGTTGATAACAACAGATAAAGGGATCATGGAAGAACAGAGATTACATTTAAATTACTGGCAGTAGTGCTTCGTTTACAGGTATATCTAATTTCAACCTGCAGAATATTAACTGACAACGTCCACTGAAGCAGAAATCATTGTTGTTAATTTTCAAAAGCAATAAAACACTGTTCTAGTGTGATAAGGTGTGCTGCATTAGATGCTGAACATTGATGACTTGTGCGGTGCAGTTGTAAGTCTATCGGGATACTTCAATTAAATGACATTTAGTGTACAGGAGTAATTTTCCGTCCCTGAACTGAACTGCTGAAAATCATTTTGTTACTTTTCTCTTCCCTTCTTCTTAAATGCCATCCTCTCCTCTCCAAGTGATGAATCAATTAATTCTGAAATAGAGATTTAGTTAATAGCCAGCAGTTATTACTGTTTTGGTGTTTAAATGGCCAGTTTCTTCTCCAAAGCACCGTGTAAATATATCCTTAAGTGCTCAGCTTAATCGGCGCATAATGATTGAATCCATAGATGTGCACGATGAGTAAAGAGGTGGAAGTCTAATATCTGCAGTTTTGACTTTAACCCATATTTTTAACGTCCACAAACTTTTACTGGCGCACACACACTTTCATCCGGGAAAGAAAGTTGGTTCTGTTCCAGTCCATTGCCAATAAAGGTACTCTGAATAGTTGAAAGAAGGTTGGTTCTGTTCCAGTCTATTGCCAGTACAGTTGTTCTTAAATAGATATGCACTCAGGACAGAACGTCAAGAATGAGATGAATCTTCTAGGCATTCAGTAACACTATTTTCCACCTTATTGATTTTAGTAATACTTACCGTGTAGGGAAGTAATGGAACATACAAAATAAATATTGTACCAGAAATTATCAACATTCTCAGTTCTTTTTCAATGTCCTCTCTGTTTTCAAGCAACTTTTAGATTACAAATCTCATCTATAGTTACCAAGGTTGTTCCACTTCTCATGACACTTGTGCACATTGTGTGACTGTGACTATTTTACTTAAATTATACTTAGAAATTTTGCTTTTACTCTTTGTGTCATCCATATTTTGACATAATTATCACTTTCTTTTCGTCCTGTTGAGAATATTTGAAGTAAAAAAAATTCAAATAGGTTAACCCCTGCTGAGACATACAGGGTTGTGATTGACAGTGTGCTTCATTCTGCACTAGTGAAATTAAGAAACTGGTTCAGTAATGCCAATAGCGCCAGCTGGATTGTCCTTTGTTCATCTCATAACTTATTTTCTTAATTATGATATTGTCGATTAAATTATGCAGAGTATTGTAAATGGTTGCTAAGTTTTGTGCCATGTTCTACAGGTGAAAATTGTGTGATAGCCTAAATGAAATCCTATACTTGGTGGAGGCAGATCACAGTTCACACAATTCATGTCATACATCCTACACACAGACCAAATAACTGGTGACTCTATATGTATATGTGTAAACTGAGGCTCTAGGTGATACCAGTTACTCACACGTTATGTGGAATGGTGAAATACTGTCATTGCTGTTGTCCTGTTTGGTAGATTGTTCGATACAGTTGATTTCAGAGAAGAAATATTGTAGGAATCTGACAGTGGAGAACATAGGTTTAGTCCATCTGGACTGATGAGAAATACAGTGAAGCAGTTTTGTAAGGAATGAAAGAGAAAAAAGCTTTGCAGTTACTTTCAAGAAGTGGAAAACAAAATTCATTTACATAAACATAGCAGCTGGTTAACATGTACCTTTGATGGAAAATTTTGGATAAAAAAAGCATGAGCAGTGCACAATAAAAGGTAGTAGAAGCTATTCTCCTGGTAACAAAAATCAGAAGTCTGTTTCTAACATGTTGCTGAAAGGCAAAGATATTGGTGGGTAGCATTGTTAAGAAATATTTAGAAACTTTGTTATATACATGGTATGTCAGTGTCATGATTTTTAATATGTGCATCATGAGCTTTGATCTCATGCAAACATAGATTCCTTATTGGATGCAGCTCGTGTCTGTTAGATTGCTGTAAGAAATTAGTGGCACGTACTGAAGATTTACACAGTAATTTTCTTAAAAATAAAATTGATTTATACTTACATTTCATTAAGCACATTTTTTGTGTGTGGTTGTTGTGAGTTAAAACCTTTTTGTTGCAGCTGTCATTGGTTCCTAGCAATTGTTTGTTTTCCTGGTTTAAATGGCTGTGTGCGAATGTCTGACAACACACCAGTAAAAGAGCTCCCAAAAACACGTCGAAAGGCAGTCACTCAGAAAAGTATTGGTGAGTTAGCTGTTGCATGTGTGTACAAGCATGAGAGATAGAAAATGGAAAATATTACTACTAAGAAATAGCCTCCCTGATCTTATATGTAACACAGACACACATTCACTATTTAAATACAAAATTAGTATCGACAAGGTTTTTTTTTCCCTTTTCCCTTCCATTATTATTCATTGGTGAAATTCAGTTACGAATTTCTTTCTTAAATTTATATATTACCGAATAGTACTATAAGGTGTTTTACTATAATCTAAAGGATGCAAGTTGATGTTTTAAAAAATCATTTTATGATGCACTATGTTTATGTGACACGTATCACTTGCCCTTTACCTCCACTACTTACTCTCATACACTACCCTGAAGGAAATCTTGAAAGTTTTATTCTGCAAACCATTAGCAAGTTTGAGACACATGAAGCAACAGATATCTGTAGGGGTGAATAAAATTTTAGTTTATTGAAACTGTGTTTCTTGAAATAGAAATTACTCTCTGAGATCTGTAGTAGTCGTATAAAGTATGACATTACCTTAACTTCTAATGGTCAAACACAGCTTGATAAAATGTTAATTCTGCTGACAGAAGCAAATTATTTCATGTAAAGTTAATGTGAATCAAATGGTTTTCAGTGTCACATGATAAATGTTCTAAACATATGACGAAAATAGCAAATACATTTGATGAATGAAAATAATGTTTTCCTTTTATTACGCATACTGGTAAAGTATTGTGATGAGAAAATCGGATCAGTTAGTGCCAGGAATATTCCACTACGAATGAAAGAAGCATGGAAATCAGTTTTGTGGTAAAGTTTTGTTTGAGATCTAGTAGTGACTCAGTGCTTTCGGAAATTGTCTCCAGCCAGCACTTGGAGTCCATATCGATGTATTGTACTCATGTGGTTTGGTAAGTAACTTCAGCATTGAGAATGCTTTTTGATTAAAGCAACCTTCGTAATTACACATTCCTTCAAGAGACCGCCACTGTACTGCAGAAACTAATGAAAGAACACTAGTGCGTGTTCTAACACCAATTAGAAATAACTTTGGGAATCCTGAATGAAATTCTCACTCAACAGCTGAATGTGTGCTGATATGAAACTTCCTGTTAGATTACTATGTGCTAGGCTGAGACTTGAAAACTTGAACTTGGGATCTTTGCCTTTTGAAAGCAAGTACTCTACCAACTGAGCTACCCAAGCATGACTCATAACTTGTCCTCACAGCTTTACTGCCCCCAGTACCTAATCTCCTACCTCCCAAACTTCACAGAAGCTCTCCTGCAAAACTTGTGGGACTAGTAATCCTGGAAGAAAGGATATTGAGACACGGCTTAGCCACAGCCTGAGAATTTTTCCAGTAAAAATTTTCATTCTGCAACAGTGTGTGCGTGCGCGCGCGTGTTTGTGTGCGGGCACGCACACGCGCTAATACGGAACTTCCTGGCAGATTAAAACTGTGTGTCAGACTGGAACTCGAACCTGGGACCTTTACTTTTTGAAGAACAGAATTTGACCATGAAAGGCAAATGTTCCAAGGTTGAGTCTTGATCTGCCAGGAAGTTTCATCTTTGCCTTGGCTACCTCTGCAGTTCACACCTTTCTGCAAAACTGATGATGCAAAACTACATGGAAATGAGGAAATTGTTCCCTATTTTGCTAATGTCGTAAATAAAATTTGTAATGGATATTCCTTACAATGGTTGTATTCTTAGTTTTCCACAGTACTGAGAAATGAGAGAATAGGTAAAGTGTAAAGTGTTTTTCCCAGCATTTCGAAACATCAGGATTTGCCCAACAAAATACATACTTAAAGACAAATCAAACAGCGTTTGTTTGCATATTACATACATACCAAATGACATAAAAACTCTTATTTTCCTTTAATGAAGCTCACATTTTTACTGTGAAATACTTTTTTTAATGAAAATTGTTTTATCTGTTTATGCCCTTACTAGCTTAGCACCTGCTGCTTTGCTTACGTAGACTGTACGTTCTACACATTGGCATTTTTTTGTAATCGAATTTTTATGTTCACAAATTGTAACAGCTTCCAAACTTTTAATGCTAAATAAGGTCATAAAAGCATGGTCTTTGTCGAATGTACTTATGACCAAAAAGCATATCTGATAGCTGGAGTCCAAGGCTTTTGTTGATCATGCTTTTTGCATTCTTGTGGTGATATTTCCATAGAAGTGAAATACCAATTTTTGTAGATTTACTTTCAAAAATTTTTAAATAATAACTTCAAAATTGCCGTAACAGTGACATGTTTTCAGAAAACCATAGATCCCTTATGTCACACACTTAGGAGTGTAATTTTGCACAGTCCCTTCTTAAATGATGCCAATGGTGTAACATCCGCACACTCTCCAGATTTAAATCTTATATCATTTGCCATATGGCCGGATGGTAATGAATCAGTGAATTATTCAGGCCCTATTTCACCCCCTTAGGAGTTGAATTTCCAGAAATGGCGAAACATTTTTTTAATTTCTAACTGAGAGGCCAAATAAATACCAATTATAATAGATATAACTGTAAAAATGCTTTTGCAATTAAATATTTTCATAAAACATTTCACCCCTCCCCTCTTTTCTTCCCCTTACAGATTGAGTATCCACATATAGTGTAATGTGTGTTTTTTATTTCTAATGGAGAAGCCAAATACAAATTTTCATAGATTTAGTTTTAAAAGTCAAACAATGGAAAATCCAGGATGGAATGTAACAATATTATGAGAAGGAAAGTTGCTACTCACCATATAGTGGAAATGCTGAGTCTCGGATTGCCACAACTAAAAAGACTATCACAATCAAAGCTTTCGGCCATTAAGGATTTCGTCAACAGTAGACACACACATGCACTCACATATCTGATTGCAGTCTCAGAGCTGAGATCGTTTGTGTGAGTACGTATGTCTGTCTATTGTTTACGAAGGCCTTAATGGCTGAAAGCTTTAATTGTGAGAGTCTTTTTGTAGTGCCTATCTGCGACTGAGCATCTCCACTATATGGTGAGTAGCAACTTTCCTTCCCATAATATTGTATAGCTTTAAAAGTGCTTTCATAATGAAATATTTTATAAAACAACCCCTTAGGAATTAAATTTCCAAAAATGCTGAAACAAGTATTTTTTTTATTTCTAACTGAGAAGTCAAATACCAATTTTCATAGCTCAAACTTTAAAAATAGTTTAGTAGATCTTTAATAATTTATTAATAAAAAGCTTTCACTCACTGTTTTACTTCTTTAGGGTTAAATTTCAAAAAATGCTGAAACATGTATTTCTTTGTTTCTAACTGAGTCAGTAGGTATATCTGGGGAGATGGAAATTGATTAATAACTGCTTGAATATTAAATGAAACGACAAGTTTACTATTACCAGTCACCGTTTTATTTATTTCCACGACACGTTTCTAAGGTTTAAACCTCCATCATCGGGTGGATTTACATTAGTTAGTATTACATTTGTGTGTGTGTTGTGTTAAGATTTTTGGAGGAACTTGTGGCACTGCCTAGTGGAGAAACAAAGACACTATTTCAGAATATGGTTTAGGATTACTTTTGACAAAAATTAAACTGGTATCTAATGGTAAACATTAAATAAGTAAACTAGAGTACCTCCAGTGGTCACAGGTTCCTTTTGCTGTCGTAACACATCACATGTATACTGCCACATTTGTAAACAAACATGGCGTCTGCAATCAGCTGGGTGCAGCTGTGTAATGCAGCATGGGACTCACAGGATGTATACGACCCAGGACAACCAGGAGATCTGGGGAAAACCAGGAAAAACCCAGGAATTTTTTAGAATTCTGGGAAATTTTCATTGTTTTAGTTTTCATTTAAATTTTTGTAATTTGACTGGTAAGAACCGGTACTCTGACAAAGAATATTACTGTATCCCGCTTCTGCAGAATAATACTGCAGCATTAAAACATGAACGAGAGAGAAAAACGAAAAAAAACTTAAATTGCAAAGGAGATGGGCCATATAAAATGACACAGTGCTCGTACAAGTGTCTGCCAACAGCAAAATGTGTCAAAGGCTTTCGGAAGACTATGCAAAGCTTCATAGCAACAAATTGCCTCCGATGAGCATGACGTCAAACTGTTTACATTAGACTCATTTAATCAGTTACGAGCTGCCTCATGCACACACACAATTGAGTCGCCTATGAGTAGTACCTTCTCCCAGTTCTGGCTGCAGAAATGTGGCTGTTAGCTGTGTAAGCAGCAGTAGCAGCAACCAGCCACATGGTACCCGGAAAAATTTTACTGGAGCGCCCAAGCTGCCTGATACACACGTGCGCAGCAGGTCCTGATCCAGTGGGGGGTGGGGGCAAACCGGGAAATCTGAAACGGGTGGCAGTTTCGGGAGGAGGGGGCAAATTCATATTCTTGAGGAAGAAAACCTTGTTTCACAAAGCACCTAGCATCCAGTGCATGCCGGTCTATCGATTATTCATATGATTTTGAAACACACCCCTGCTGGTTTTTGAATACATGCTAAGTTGATTTCTGAATGAATAATAAGTTGATTTTTGAATGCATGCATAATTTACGTGATGTCTTTGCCAGGGGAAGCCTCATCACATCTAAAAATAAACTTTTCCTGCAGACAAAACGGGATGGGGCTACATGAGCTGAGCAGAATAAAGCCGAAGTGGTGAATGCCAACTGCTGCTTGTTTATGTGGTTGATTCGGTTTGCGAATGTTCAGTGTTGTTATAATTACTAACGAAATCCATAGGTTCAGACTACCAGAGTGGAAATAAACGACTAACAGGAATAACAGGTAAGAAAGATTACGAGTCACCTGCTCGGTGTATCCAAGAAAGTCAAATTTTGACAGAAAATTTTTGGCCAGGTCACTACAGTAGACAGGGCCTGTTGTAGTCCCCGGCTAGCAGCCGCTTAAGTTCCATTCTGGGAAAACTCATGGTACAAACACGTAATAACGCCTAACCGGAGAATAATCGCTGGATAACTAAACCGGTAAATGTGGCAGGGTTAGTAAAGTTAACTGGAGACTGAGTTTTGACAGTGGTAGGAATAGTTACAGAATTAGTGATAAGACTGTTTGTTAGAACAACGAAGGAGAAGAAACGGGGACATCACACAAATTATGGTAGAATATGGCGATTCCAAATTTATACAAAAATTCGTACTACTACTTTTCAGTCTCGCACATGAGAAACCGGGGTGTATGAATGAAATGTGAAACTATTTCCTAACATAAAGCTTTCTGCTTGTAGTAGGCCAAATAGGTATTTCGTATTGGTACTTCATGAATTATATTCTGTCATATTATAAAAATGATCATTATTGCCAAAACAGTCTTGCTTATTTGGTGTGTGTTACAATTACTGCAATATTAGAAAGACCTCTTTTGTTTTATCCAGTACGCAGTGACAAAATAGATTTAATCAGATCGAGAAACCACAGTAGTCTTGGGTACTATTTGTATTAACAGTTTTTTCAGTATTAGACAGTGACATTTCTATTTTTCATGTAGCAAAATGTTTGACGAACTTTTATAAAGTAATAGTTCTTTCGCAGAAAGGGAAGCATGCCATGTAAAGCTGTAGCAAGATTAGAGAGAAAAATCACTAGGACCTAAGGATTGAAGAAATGTGTACTATCTTGCCTGTCTCTTGTCTTTACTGGTTTTAGTATCCTATATTTAATTTTATGTCACACAGAACAGCAAGTTAAAAGAAAAAGGGGGGGGGGGGGCAGGATGTCAAACTGGCGAACTGGCGACTGGGAGCAGGAGAGGCACTACAGGACATTTTAATTTCCACTGTCCTGAAACAGTTTGATGGCATCCATTACAAAATATACACATTTGAGTTCCACAGAGCAAAATACAGTGATGTGCGGTATAAGAATATTGTTTGAAGAGGCGTGGCACTGCACGCACACTTAAGACCAAATAATGTGTCTTACATTTCCTCAAAGATATATGTTTTTTGTATCAGACTCTTCAGAAAGATGTGCGCTACAAAATGAACGTATTTTTGAAAAGTCGATTTCTTTTTAATTTGTGACGTTCTGATGCGCAGAGCAGTCAGAGTTACAGTGGGGGGTGTAGTCTCCATGTGACCCGTGTTTACATTTAGCGATTTTTTTGTTTCCTCTTCTTTTACTTCTCTCACGTCAAATGAAAATGAGACGGATTTCTGTGGCTGGGAGCTATCAAGAGAATTAAAATACATTCCCATAATTACGGAAGGCTAAAATATGTTACTAGTTCCAGATTTTATTTTATTTCCACCTTTCTGACAGTCGAGCATTAATCTCCTTGCAGAACAATAAAGTTATTTTTGTCGGTTTGCTAAAGAAATTTGGCTTTTATTAAGCTTTCGTGCTGAGGCAGTGAATTTATTTGAAACGAATTGTTTAATTTCACACTATTGGCTAGTTTCAACTGTTTGCTGCGTTTCAAGTGCACGTTTTCATCTTCTAGCACGTATGGCATTATGTCATAATAAAGAATGAAACATGAGATAATACAGTATTTGTACTCCAAGAAAATTTACGTCTCGAAAACCACAATCAAAAGCTTCATATCAGGTCGAGGCCTACATCATTGCGAATCTGGACACACGAATGTGCACTGTAAGGCAAACTATGCATTTTAGTATGGTTCACAAAATTCCGACACTCTTGGAGTATCCTCTGATGTCTTGTTTCTTTTATGACATAATGTAAGATCTTTTAATGTTTTACACATACGAACATATGGGCTTCCTACGTCACCGTAACTGCACAAGCGCCGTGACGCCTCTTATCTGGCACTCTCTGGTAACTGCTGAAATGAATCTATTTCTAACAGGTCGCGGGAAAATATTGCGAATTATTATTTTCAAAGTAAATTTCCTTTTACGCAATATGAACTATGTGCGAGAATGTACGATGAATTTCTTAAATCACAGAGCGTTTGCTCTCTTTTGAAAATCAGCTCTTTGATGATGAACCAGTTAGAAGAATTTTGAGCCCAGAAGATCAGAGATTTATGTTGCTATTAAAAATTTTACTGGCGTGTTTGTGTGATGTATCTTAAAGTGTAACATGCGCTAAACAGATCAGCCGACCACTTTGGCCAAGCGGTTCTAGGCGCTTCAGTCCAAAACCGCGCTGCTGCTACGGTTGCAGGTTCGAATCCTGCCTTGGGCATGGATGTGTGTGATGTCCTTAGGTTAGTTAGGTTTAAGTAGTTCTAAGTCTAGGGGATTGATGACCTGAGATGTTAAGTCCCATAATGCTTAGAGCCATTCGAACCATTTGAGCTAAACAGATCCACATTATATGTGAAAACTTAGCTTCTCTTGAAGCTTATTAATCTTAGAGACAAATATTATATGCGAAAGCTTTGCTTTTCTTGTAGCAACACTATGTATATTAATTTAAACCGTGACCTTTTCCTGTTGGTGGAATTCAAATTTATACTTTCGTGATACGAAAATACAAAGCGTATAGAAATAAGCTATTTCAGTTACCGATTTAGTCAGCACAATGGCTGGTTCCCTTTGATGAAATGTTAGGTGTAGACAACTTCATACTTGGTCCGTCCATTAGTAAAAAGTTTTTAACAAGACATAACCTGCCATTCTCAACATGTTTCAAAAATGGTTTCATATTGACATGTGAGCAAAAATCAGTTGCGCATGTTGATAGCGGCAATTAGATGTACATTTCTAGAATCAATACTGGAGTGTTTATGTGACCAATCAGAAGCTGAATTGGGAAATCTATTTACAAAATTTGGTTTTGGGACCTGCATGTAAACATAGTGAACACAGATGCTTTTTTTTTTTTGTCATCAGTCTACTGACTGGTTTGATGCGGCCCGCCACGAATTCCTTTCCTGTGCTAACCTCTTCATCTCAGAGTAGCACTTGCAACCTACGTCCTCAATTATTTGCTTGACGTATTCCAATCTCTGTCTTCCTCTACAGTTTTTGCCCTCTACAGCTCCCTCTAGTACCATGGAAGTCATTCCCTCGTGTCTTAGCAGATGTCCTATCATCCTGTCCCTTCTCCTTCTCAGTGTTTTCCACATATTCCTTTTCTCTCCGATTCTGCGTAGAACCTCCTCATTCCTTACCTTATCAGTCCACCTAATTTTCAACATTCGTCTATAGCACCACATCTCAAATGCTTCGATTCTCTTCTGTTCCGGTTTTCCCACAGTCCATGTTTTACTACCATACAATGCTGTACTCCAGACGAACATCCTCAGAAATTTCTTCCTCAAATTAACGCCGGTATTTGATATTAGTAAACTTCTCTTGGCCAGAAATGCCTTTTTTGCCATAGCGAGTCTGCTTTTGATGTCCTCCTTGCTCCGTCATTGGTTATTTTACTGCCTAGGTAGCAGAATTCCTTAACTTCATTGACTTCATGACCATCAATCCTGGTGTTAAGTTTCTCGCTGTTCTCATTTCTACTACTTCTCATTACCTTCGTCTTTCTCCGATTTACTCTCAAACCATACTGTGTACTCATTAGACTGTTCATTCCGTTCAGCAGATCATTTAATTCTTCTTCACTTTCACTCAGGATAGCAATGTGATCAGCGAATCGTATCATTGATATCCTTTCACCTTGTATTTTAATTCCACTCCTGAACCTTTCTTTTATTTCCATCATTGCTTCCTCGATGTACAGATTGAAGAGTAGGGGCGAAAGGCTACAGCCTTGTCTTACACCCTTCTTAATACGAGCACTTTGTTTTTGATCGTCCACTCTTATTATTCCCTCTTGGTTGTTGTACATATTGTATATGACCCGTCTCTCCCTATTTTCAGAATCTCGAACAGCTTGCACCATTTTATATTGTCGAAAGCTTTTTCCAAATCCTATGAAAGTGTCTTGATTTTTCTTTAGCCTTGCTTCCATTATTAGCCGTAACGTCAGAATAGCCTCTCTCGTCCCTTTACTTTTCCTAAAGCCAGCTGATCGTCACCTAGCGCATTCTCAATTTTCTTTTCCATTCTTCTGTATATTATTCTTGTAAGCAGCTTTGATGCATGAGCTGTTAAGCTGATTGTGCGATAATTCTCGCACTTGTCAGCTCTTGCCGTCTTCGGAATTGTGTGGATGATGCTTTTCCGAAAGTCAGATGGTATATCGCCAGACTCATATATTCTACACACCAACGTGAATAGTTGTTTTGTTGCCACTTCCCCCAATGATTTTAGAAATTCTGATGGAATGTTATCTATCCCTTCTGCCTTATTTGACCGTAAGTCCTCCAAAGCTCTTTTAAATTCCGATTCTAATACTGGATCCCCTATCTCTTCTAAATCGACTCATGTTTCTTCTTCTATCACATCAGACAAATCTTCACCCTCATAGAGGCTTTCAATGTATTCTTTCCACCTATCTGCTCTCTCCTCTGCATTTGACAGTGGAATTCCCGTTGCACTCTTAATGTTACCACCGTTACTTTTAATGTCACCAAAGGTTGTTTTGACTTTCCTGTATGCTGAGTCTGTCCTTCCGACAATCGTATCTCTTTCGATGTCTTCACATTTTTCCTGCAGCCATTTCGTCTTAGCTTCCCTGCACTTCCTATTTATTTCATTCCTCAGCGACTTGTATTTCTGTATTCCTGATTTTCCCGGAACATGTTTGTACTTCCTCCTTTCATCAATTAACTGAAGTATTTCTTCTGTTACCCATGGTTTATTCGCAGCTACCTTCTTTGTACCTATGTTTTCCTTCCCAACTTCTGTGATGACCCTTTTTAGAGATGTCCATTCCTCTTCAACTGTACTGCCTACTGCGCTATTCCTTATTGCTGTATCTATAGCGTTAGAGAACTTGAACGTATCTCATCATTCCTTAGTACTTCCGTATCCCACTTCTTTGCGTATTGATTCTTCCTGACTAATGTCTTGAACTTCAGCCTACTCTTCATCACTACTATATTGTGATCTGAGTCTATATCTGCTCCTGGGTACACCTTACAATCCAGTATCTGATTTCGGAATCTCTGTCTGACCATGATGTAAACTAATTGAAATCTTCCCGTATCTCCCGGCCTTTTCCAAGTATACCTCCTCCTCTTGTGATTCTTGAACAGGGTATTCGCTATTACTAGCTGAAACTTGTTACAGAACTCAATTAGTCTTTCTCCTCTTTCATTCCTTGTCCCAAGCCCATATTCTCCTGTAACCTTTTCTTCTACTCCTTCCCCTACAACTGCATTCCAGTCGCCCATGACTATTAGATTTTCGTCCCCCTTTACATACTACATTACCGTTTCAATATCCTCATACACTTTCTCTATCTGTTCATCTTCAGCATGCGACGTCGGCATGTATACCTGAACTATCGTTGTCTGTGTTGGTCTGCTGTCGATTCTGATTAGAACAACCCGGTCACTGAACTGTTCACAGTAACACACCCTCTGCCCTACCTTCCTATTCATAACGAATCCTACACCTGTTATACCATTTTCTGCTGCTGTTGATATTACCCGATACTCATCTGACCAGATCCTTCTCTTCCTTCCACTTCACTTCAGTGACCCCTACTATATCTAGATTGAGCCTTTGCATTTCCCTTTTCAGATTTTCTAGTTTCCCTACCACGTTCAAGCTTCTGACATTCCACGCCTCGACTCATAGAGCGTTATCCTTTCGTTGATTATTCAATCTTTTTCTCATGGTAACCTCCCCCTTGGCAGTCCCCTCCCGGAGATCCGAATGGGGGACTATTCCGGAATCTTTGCCAATGGAGAGATCATCATGACACTTTAATGGTGGTAATTTAGGTGCTTTGAGCTATGGTTGCATCAGCTACTGCTAGAGTCCTCCTTTATGGCACTGCAGATGTATGCAGGCAACTGCATTGTAGTTCTTACCAAATGGTTTGTGCTGTGTGTTGCTCATTGTTTACCTTTCGTATTTTGAAATGGTGTGAAAATCCTGGTCAGTCATTGGCTTCAATCACAATCCTCACAAGACCGGAAGGGATCAGTGATTCCTGTGGTCATCTCAGTTTGTTTACACTCTCGATCGACTGCCACTTCATAGTGCCCTCCCCCCCCTCCCCCCCCCCTCCCAGGGGGTCCACAACTCTTTTGTGGATACGTGCGTAGCGAGCACGGGACCCCGAGCTAATGTGGCCTTCCTTCCGGGCTGCATACCTTCCCTTTCCGCATCCTTCCCCATCCCTATCTTCGCCCCTCCTCCCCTCACCTCTGGCTCTTTCCTTACCTTTCTCCCCATCTGGGAGTATGGTTTGTGCCTACGTCCGGAGACGGACGCTCGTAAATGTACTGCATTCTTCGCCTCCCTTGCTTTATGTCTTCTTCCTTCCTTTGTCCTTCTCTTTTCCTTACCTCTTCTCTTTCCCTTATCTCCGCTGCGGCGTTTGAGACCTCTCTTCTTTCCTTTCCCTTTCTCTTTCTTCCTCCCTGTGCGTGTCTGAAGGCCGACCCATGCCTTTTGTGCGTAGCCGGTGACGGGGTAACGCGTAATTCCCCGCCCCGGGTAGACAGGTAGGACACATACGTACCCCCTGGTAACGGCCAGGCCCAGGGAGGGGTGATTACCCAAGCTGATACCTTCCGAAAGTGCCGATTGGTCCAACCGTCCGTTTGTCGGGAGGTGTGACCTGAGGTGTGAACAATCACCTAAGGCGGGAGTGCCCTCAGAGAAGGCCCCCACAAGAGAGGAGCGTGCCATTGGAGACGCCGGTAATCATGGGGGATTCTTCCGCAATGGTTTCCTCACCTTCCACTATGTCTGCTCACAAGCGTAAGTATACTGAGTCTCAGCCACAGACTGTTCTTCCATCGTTGCCACAGTTCCTTGTTGTTTCTCGGTCTGATGAAGGTCACGACTTCTCCACGGTCAACCCTTTCATTATTCAGAAAGGTGTCGACGCAATTGCAGGTCCTGTAAAGTCTTGTTCCAGATTACGGAATGGCACCCTGTTGTTAGAAACACACAGTGCCCTCCAGGCACAAAAATTGCTGCGTACTTCTCTGCTCCACACCTTCCCTGTCCGGGTGGAACCGCACCGTACCTTAAATTCCTCGCGTGGAGTCATTTATACACACTCCCTCGATGGATTGTCTGACGAAGAAATTCAGCACTATCTGTCTGACCAGGGCGTAACGGCAGTTCATAGAGTTATGAAATGGGTTGACACGAACATCATTCCAACCCGCACTGTCTTCTTGACATTTGACAAAGTTCAACTCCCATCAAAAATCAAAGCAGGCCATGAAATAATTTCCGTTCGCCCTTACGTCCCAAACCCTACGCGTTGCTATCGGTGTCAGCGGTTCAATCACACCAGCCAGTCCTGTTCCAATCCGGCCAAATGTGTTACGTGTGGCAAGGATGCCCATGAGGGTGCTTGTCCACCTCCATCCCCTCGCTGCATCAACTGTATGGGTGACCACCCTGCTTCCTCTCGAGATTGCCCCGTTTTTAAGGACGAAAAGCTCATCCAGGAAATAAGAGTGAAGGAAAAGGTGTCGACCTTTGCTGCTCGAAAATTATTCACCAGTCGACAGCCCACCGTGCCCCAGACAGGAAAATACAGCACTGTCCTTGCTTCTCCTCGGCCAACAAAGGAGGGGGCCACGCAGACTTGCGACCTCACCTTTAGTACCATGGTCGTCGGTTCGGCCAGCGCAAAGATCGCCCGTTCAACCTCACCACTTTCGCCTGCCCACTCTATGGCTCACCCTTCGTCGGGTTCTGCTAAATCTCGAGCCCAAAAGTCAGACGCCAAGTCTTCGAAAAAAGAGCATACTCGTGAAGAGTTTTTACGTACCGCAACTTCACAACCATCGGTTCCTCCTTCATCTAAACATCATACTTCCAAGAAGGCTACAAAGAAACCCAGTTCCTCTCCTTCTCCGCCAAGGCGTGTCCCATCTACAGCACCACCTGGCGGAAATCGCCCTCGGCCGTCTTCTGTGTCGCCGAGGCGCACTGCTGGTGGCCGGTCAACCGGCCGATCGCTGGTGGAAGGGGCTGCTCCTGACCAACCTATGGATCAGGATCTTCTGCCTTCGGCTGAATGCCATTCCATGCTGTCGGTCGCAAGCTCTAAGCAATTGTTGAGTTGACAGCACCCTTGGTCACATTCCTCCATTTTCTGTTCACCCTATGTCCATTATCCACTGGAATATCCGCGGCATTCGAGCCAATTGGGATGAATTGTCGGTCCTCTTACGATCCTACTCGCCGGTCATCTGCTGTCTTCAGGAAACAAAGCTGCGTCTCCATGACAGCTTTGTTCTCCCTCATTTTCAGTCCGTCCGATATGACCTCCCCTCTGTTGAAGGCACTCCAGCCCATGGGGACTCATGATTCTTCTCCATGATACTCTCCATTATCACCCAATCCCCTTAAACAGTTCCTTCCAAGCTGTCGCCGTCCGTCTTTCCCTTTCTGGATACACGTTCTCTCTTTGTACTGTATACATTCCATCGTCCACACCAATGGCACGAGCTGATCTCCTTCATCTTCTTGGTCAGCTTCCACCCCCCTATTTGCTGGTTGGGGACTTCAATGCCCACCACCCGCTTTAGGGATCTCCATATCCTTGTCCACGTGGCTCTCTCTTGCTAGACGTCTTCCACCAAGCGGATCTAGTTTGCCTCAACACTGGGGTCCCCACATTTTTGTCTGCCTCCACGACAAATTTATCTCATTTGGACCTTGCGGTCGGTACTGTTCCGCTAGCTCGGCGCTTCGAATGGTTCGCCCTTGATGATACACACTCGAGTGACCACTTTCCATGCGTCCTTAGACTTAGACTGCAGCCTCCACTGCCATATATGCGCTCGCGACGCTGGAAATTTGCCCAAGCCGATTGGACACTTTTTTCGTCTCTAGCGACATTCGATGACCGTCGCTTTCCCAGCGTCGACGATGAGGTCACACATATTACCGACGTTATTATTACAGCTGCGGAACGTTCAATACCACGCAGCTCCGAATTGCCCCGGCGCCCCCCAGTTCCTTGGTGGAACGAGGCATGCCATGACGCAATACGTGAGCGGCGACGTGCTCTTCGCATTTTCCATCACCATCCTACTTTGGCCAACTGTATCCGCTATAAGCAGCTCCGTGCGCGATGCCGTCGCGTCATCCACGCTAGCAAGAAGGCAAGCTGGAAATTCTTTATTAGCTCATTTAACACCTTCACTCCCTCCTCAGAAGTTTGGAGTCGGCTTCGACGGTTCTCAGGCGCGCCTAGTTTCTCCCCGGTCTCTGGGCTAACTGTCGCGCATGATACCTTAGTGGACCCCGTCGCAATTTCTAACTCGTTGGGTCAGCACTTTGCTGAGATTTCGAGCTCTTCAAATTACCCGCCAGCGTTTCTCCCGAAGAAACGTGCAGCGGAAGTGCGACATCTTGCTTTCTCCTCTCAAAATCACGAAAGCTACAATACTGTTTTCTCCATGCGGGAACTCCAACATGCCCTCTCTTCTTCTCGCTCCTCCGCCCCAGGACCGGATGGTATCCATGTCCAAATGTTGCTGCATTTATCAACCCATAGTCTGCGTTACCTCCTTCGCCTTTATAATGGAATTTGGACCGACAGTACCTTTCCCAGACGGTGGCGGGAAGCTGTTGTCGTTCCCGTTCCGAAACCTGGAAAGGACAAACGTCTCCCCTCTAGCTATCGCCCTATTTCTCTCTCGAGTAGTGTCTGTAAGGTTTTGGAGCGTATGGTGAATTACCGTTTAGCTTGGTGGCTGGAATCCCGCAGTCTTTTAACACCAGCCCAATGCGGATTTTGGAAGCATCGTTCTGCAGTTGACCATCTTGTTGCTCTCTCCACTTATATCATGAACAATTTTCTCCGGAAACGCCAAGCGGTAGCAATATTTTTCGATCTGGAGAGAGCATACGATACCTGTTGGAGGACAGGCATCCTCCGCACACTGTTCTCTTGGGGCTTTTGAGGCCGGCTGCCCCTTTTTCTTTGCGAATTTATGGCAGAGCGCACATTTAGGGTGCGGGTGAACACTACTCTCTCCCATACTTTCTCCCAAGAAAACGGGGTACCCCAGGGATCCGTGCTGAGTGTTGTACTGTTTGCCATCGCCATAAATCCAATTATGGATTGTCTCCTTCCTGATGTCTCGGGCTCCCTCTTTGTGGACGATTTTGCGATCTACTACAGCTCTCAACGGACCAGCCTTCTTGAACGACGTCTTCAAGGATGTCTCGATCGCCTCCACTCGTGGAGCATCGAAACCGGCTTCCGTTTCTCACCCAGTAAGACCGTTTGTGTCAATTTTTGGCGATGTAAGGAGTTTCTTCCGCCCTCTTTACATCTAGGTCCTGTCAATCTTCCGTTTTCAGACGTCGCTAAATTCTTGGGTCTTATGTTTGACAGAAAACTGTGCTGGTCCTCCCACGTTTCCTATCTTTCGGCTCGCTGTCTGCGATCGCTTAACACCCTCCGTGTCCAAAATGGTACCTCCTGGGGAGCGGACCGAGTGGTCCTTCTCCGCCTCTATTGCGCCTTAGTGCGCTCGAAATTGGATTATGGAAGCATAGTCTACTCATCTGCTCGGCCGTCTATTCTTCGGCGTCTCGACTCTATCCACCACCATGGATTACGTTTAGTGTCTGGAGCTTTTTACACTAGCCCTGTGGAAAGCCTTTATGCTGAGACTGCTGAACCTCCGCTGTCCAATCGGCGAGCAGTCCTCCTGAGTCGTTATGCTAGCCATCTGTCTTCCATGCCTGCTAATCCAGCCCATGACCTTTTTTTCGCCGCCTCCTTTGATGTAGGGTATGCAGGCCGCTCCTCCTCCCTACTACCCGCGGGAGTCAGCTTCCGTCAACTGCTCCATTCTCTTTCCTTCCGCTTTCCTAAAACCTTCTTGACAACTTGGGGTACAGCACCGCCTTGGCTCCATCCCCGGATCTGCCTGCTCCGTGACCTTTGTCAATTTCCCAAGGATGGTACCCCTACACTTGTTTATCGTCGGGCATTTGCTGCTCTATGTGCACAAATGACGGGCGCCACATTTATTTACACCGACGGCTCGAAAACATCGTTAGGTGTAGGGAGTGCCTATATTGTTGGCGACACCCCAAATCGCTTTCGCCTTCCCGACCAGTGTTCGGTTTATACTGCGGAGCTTTACGCTGTTCTCCAGGCTGTCCACTACATCCGCCGCCATCAGCGGGTACAGTACATTATCTGCTCAGATTCTCTCAGCTCTCTCCTCAGTCTCCAAGCTCTTTACCCTGTGCACCCTCTGGTCCACCGGATTCAGGACTGTCTGCGCTTGCTCCACCTGGGGGGCGTCTTGGTGGCGTTCCTCTGGCTCCCGGTACACGCTGGTATCTGTGGGAATGAGGCGGCCGATATAGCGGCCAAGGCTGCAGTCTCTCTTCCTCGCCCAGCTATTCAGTCGCTTCCCTTCACCGATCTACGGAGCGGTTTATGTCGCAAAGTTGCTCATTTATGGCATGCGCATTGGTCAACACTTCCCCGTAATAAATTGCGGGAAGTGAAAGCCCTTCCTTGCGCTTGGACCTCTTCCTCGCGAACGCGTCGTTGGGAGTAGGTAATTTTAGCTAGACTCCGGATAGGGCACTGTCTTTTTAGCCATCGACATCTTTTAAGCGGTGATCCTCCCCCACTCTGTCCCCACTGCTCTCAGCTGTGGACGGTAAGACACCTTTTAATTGAATTGCCCCTATTTTAATCCGTTTCGCTCCCGTCTACAGCTATCGCCTGATCTATCGTCGATTTTAGCAGATGACACCCGCTCAGCCGACCACGTTCTCCAGTTTTAGTGCCAGTGAAATGACGTCAGTCATTTGAAGCTTTTTTTGGGGACAACCACCCCCTTTCTGTAGTGGATTTTTAAGCATTCCTTCTACTTTTAGTTTCTCCAATTTTATGACTTTGTTCCCATTGCTGCTGGTTTTCAATTTCGGTTTTTTACTGTCTTAAGTCACGGGCTGGGCGCTAATGACCATAGAAGTTTTGCGCCCTAAAACCACAAAAAAAAAAAAAAAAAAAAAAAAAAAAAAAAAAATCATAGTGCCCAACTCTGCACTGTAGTGACTGGAAAATAAACTCTGTCAACCTATTTCAACCATGCTGAAAGTCTTCCCTAATGTGTAAGTGGAGTTATCTTCCGTTCTACTTTTGCACTAAGTACTTTATCGGTTTTATCTGTAGCGTTGTCAAGTACGACTCAGAAGGCTATGAATTGCCACAAAAGGGCGACATCGATGTTCTGCCCATTTCGTAATTTTCAAATTGGGTGGAAAAAGAAAAATAAAGTCGAGTAACAGCATAAATCAGATAACCACTTTGTTCATTGGTAGGAAAATGCTGCTGTTTCTCATTTGTTGAAAGCTTAAGTAGAGCAAAAAGAAGAAAACAAGTAACTTCCAGTTCAGAAAAAAATCTGACAAAGATTTTGCAAAAGCAAATATTTAAGTCAAAAAGCTCCGTAATCATCAATAAATTTCAACACACAGAGGATTTGTCTGCAGGTGCATTGGAAAAAAATATACTTTTAGGTCCCTAATCATAGGTAAAAAGTGGAAGCCTCTGTGCAACCTTCGTAATGTCACAAAAACAAAGCAAACAAGATTGATGGACATAGGCACAAAATCCGCAATAGTGTTAGTGAGTGCGGAAGAAATGGGTTAACTTCCCATTTTAAAGATGACATCATCGTAACCCAACTGCCATCAATGTCAAAACCTTCTTCCAGGGACTCCTTAAAGTTGATGCTCCATTCAATTGACAGATTGTGTGAATAGCATTTGAAATATATTGTGGTACATTTTAATGAGTGAGTGTCCCTCGCTTTCTAGTAGCCATCAATGGTCTAGCAGCAGCTATGGAGTACTCAGTATCACCCTCCTCGTATGCTGATGACTTTTGTCTCTAGTATTACTCCTCTAGTGTGGGCGTTAGAGAACGTTGACTGCAAGGCACCATACGAATATGAAAAGTGCAGACATGGACCCTGACCCATGGCTTTCAGTTTTTAGCCACCAAGACTCATGTCATGCACTTCTGTTGACACAGCACCATACACCAACAACCAGAACTTTTAACTCAACAACCAGCTACTCAGTATGGTGGAGACTTGTCACTTTTTAGGACTGGTCTTCGATTATCTTCACCAGCTTAAGCGAAAGTGCTGACTACACTTTAACAGACTTTGTTGCCTGAATAACAGCAGCTGGTCTGTAAATCGCACTATCCCTCTGCGGCTTTACAAAGCCCTGATACTGTTCTGTCTTGATTATGGGAGTCTGGCATATGGCGTAGCACTGCCTTCGGCACTGGGTCAGATACACCACTGCGGGTTTGACTTGGGACAGGAGCCTTTCAAACCATCCCTGTGACCAGCCTTACTCGTGGAGGGTGTGGTCCCTTCATTACAGATCAGGTGCCAGCAAAAGCTCTACAAATGTTCCAAGCTCCCCTAAGCAACTGTATTGCAGTCTCCTCTTCCGAAACATGGAAATCCATCTCTTGCAATGGCAGCCCAGATCAGGGATTGTGATCGGAATCTGTGTCTGGTCCCTCTTCTCTGAACTGTTGTTCCCTCTACCGCCTCCCCTCCGGACACACTCGGATCTGCATCCTGTGGTACCTCCCTAGGCCACAGTTTCGGCTTGACCTGTTACATGGTCTGAAAGACTTAGCACGTCCCGAGGCCCTCCGCCACCAATTTTTCGCCATCCTTCGGTTTCAGCAGCAGTCTGTTTTGATGGCTCGATGTTTGCCAGTTATGTAGGCTTTGCTTATACTCAAGCAGGACATACTGAATTGTGCTCCTTGCTGTATGGCAGTAGTGCTTTCACTGCAGATTTGGTAGTCATCTCTGCCACTCTTGAGCATATCAGTTCCTGGACCGGTGAGGCCTTTCTCATCTGGAGCGACTCCATGAGCAGTTTGAAAGCTCCTGACCAGTGTTGTCCTCGCCATCCCTTGATTATGTCAATCCAGGATTCCTTGTATGCCCTTGAACGATGTGAATGCCCAGTGACCTTCGTCTGGACCCCGGGCCACGTTGGGATCCTGGGGAATGAATTCGCTGGTAATGGGGCCAAACTGGCTATTGGTAAGCTGACTCTTGACATCAGTATTCTGGAAACATTTCTCTATTCAGTATTATGCCATCAAGGTTTAGGGATCTGGCATATGGAATAGCTCACTCTGACTTCTCCATGCAAACTAAGGGTGATAAAGGAGACTGAATCTGTTAAGGTCCTCCATGCAAACCTTTCACAAGCACTGAACTGTCCTTTGCCTGCTCCACATCGGCCATTTGTGGCTGACTAATGGTAATCTCCTCCATTGCTAGGACCCACCCCACTGTCATCATGGTTGGCATTTGACAGTGGTCCATATTTTGCTGGACTGTCCCGACCTAGCCACACTGCGGCGGACTCTTACTCTCCCTGAGTAGTTACCCCTGATGTGTTAAGAGACGATGCCTCAGTGGTTGACTTAGTTTGACATTTTATTCATGAAGGGGTCTTTTACCACTGCTTTTAAGAGAGGGCGACTTAACGTTATCATCTTATTGGGGGCTTGGCAGCAGCTGCGGCTGTAGTAGTGTCTTTTGTCTATCTGTGCTTCTCTTGCTTGTCCATGTTGCTTGTCTTTCCTTGGCAATTTCTGAGTGGGGTACCTCTGATGAGTGGAAGGGTTCGGGGGATATATGTCCCCTCATTGCACTCTCCTGCCTGACTTCCTTCCCGTGTCCCATTTTCTTCATATTGTCCCTTATCTAGCCTTCATTAACCTTTGGTAGACCTTGTGGTTTTTCTTCCCCTGTTTTTTTGCAGTAGAGACTATCTCTGATGTACAGTCATGTAGACCTGCCTGTTCAAGGAAGAAGGAACTGATGATCTAACAGTTTGGTCCCTTTAATTATCTAGCCAACATTTTAACATTCTGTTACACAATATCCAGGGCGAAAAGACGTTAGTAGGGGCACCCACTGTTTTTTCTGTAATTTGTGTGTGTGTGTGTGTGTGTGTGTGTGTGTGTGTGTGTGTGTGTGTGTGTGTGTGTGTGTGTGTTGAAATGTAGTACGAAATAATTCACTCTGAAGGCCTACCTCAAGTCATGTAGTACTTAATACTATAAATTTAGCATTTTCACTTTGCAGTTAGCAAAACTGTGTTGCCTAAGCAAGCCCAGTGTACAAAATGGGGAGTATCCTCAAGGTCCAATTGTTGCTTGTTTGACTAACCATGTAGTGCAATTATAAGTACATTTGGTTTAGTGCTGTTTCTCAAAGTTCATCTCATACTCGAAGCAATTTTTCTCCGAATATTTATCTTCTTCCTGCCTTCACATTACTTAGTACAACGTACATAGTAATAGAAATTATTTAATAAAAAAGTAGCTGTTGAAATGAATTAAATGCACATTTCACTCATGAAAGTCTCAACAGATCGTACTGTATGAACTGAGATACCTTAAGTAAAATAAGAATGCACTCCTGCCTGTGTTTCAAGAAATTGTCGTTTCTTGCCTTTGATTTTTTACAGGACAGTACAAGGAGCCTTTTTCTTTGTAATTTGGTTTCTTGGTTGTGATCTCTTGTGGTCTTCAAATGAACTCGCTAAATGCACTGTGGGGTATAAGTAGAAGTTTCATAAATAAGATACCCTACATCTGCCTCACATGAAGAGATCCAGCTTTGGTTTCTGTCACCAAATCTTCATCAGCTTCATACTCAAAAGAAATGATGAATACCAAACCTGCTAACATAGTGAGACTCTGATCATATCTGTGTTTCATTTTACAACCATCTTTGTCTTAACTTTCATTTTGTGATGCTTCCCAACAATCAACACAAATAACAGACCACTTAGTGACTGTAGTTACTCAATACAAAAAATGCATTCAACTCTCAGGTCTTCAGTTATTGAATATAATGAGACAGTATTTCACACCAACACGAGAGTGTGTGGGAAATGTTGGATATCATCTGACTGCCCCAATGAACAATAAACAATAATTCATTAGCCACTTGTTTTAACTTGACAGGTACTTGCTCGAAAAGTAGTGTACAAAGTAGTTAATGTGTCCAAAGCCTGTATAGAGCGTCTCAACTAAACAGTAGTACATCTTACAAATCTTCATCAGTACATCTTACAAATATGTTTTTGACTACTTAGGTGTCCTTGTAAATCCTCCATCCGTGTACCCCTGATCCTATTCTCTGCAACATTTTCTTCTCCTCAAATAAGAATTGACAAGGGAAACTGGTTTCCTCAAATGAAAAAAATCATGCATACAGAATTATGTGCTCAGCTGCCCAAAAAATGCTTGTAGAAATGGTTTGATGAGTGACTTTGGAGATGCATTTTAAGTGTTGATCAAGGAGATGCTTTTTTAAGTGTAGATCAAATAAAAAAATAAAGTAAACCTGCTTCTACAGCAACATTTCTATAGAACCAATAATGTAAAATTTCCATGAATAATGTGTAAATAGATTTTTACACTTCTGTTCAGATACATCTTTACTTTTGGAGAGAACTTAATTTCTATAAAAGTTAACACTCAGATTCTGCTGTAACCTTTTTTCGTTCTTTGCAGATTTGTATTCCAGTGTCAAAGTAGTTACTGATTAATATATTGTTTTCTTCTAATTTTTTATGAATAGATTAAAAATAATGTAATTATTATTCTGTACTATATAGATTCCATTATCACTATCACTATTACTATTGCTACTACTGTAATTAGTGCTGTTGCATTTTGTGTATTAATAAATAATTCTCTTAGTTTCTTCTGCCTTTTGAGTAGTATGAGAGGAGGAATAAAACTTGACACGATCTACCCTTTACAGTAGAAGAAGCAGGAAAGAGTGTACAGATAGGATGCACAACTATTACACCTGTAAAAGTTGCGACAACCACCATTACGTTGGAGTCGCCGGAAGATGATTGTTCAGATCGAGATGAAGCTGAAGGTGAAGATGATGATATTGTTCGGAGCAGCAGTGAGGAAGATGAGGTTGGATTCAGTTTTTATTCCTTGTTTGCCAAATTATTATGTTGCGGCTTTCATGTTCAAAAATTTATGAAATAATATGTTCAAATGTCTTGTTCACCTTAAACAGTTTCATCTACACATATTAAGTGAAATAGAGCATAGTTCTATCAACTTAGTGGAAACATGTGCTGCCAATAGTTTTAAAACAAATTTATACTATGGTAAATGAAGTATTGTCCTGTCTTTTACTTCATGAGATATTTCAAGAATCTCTGAATTTTGCACGGTTTTTCATGAAATGCATCAGCCATTTGCTTTGGTGTTAATAGGAAGATAAGCAAATTTCTTAAAATTTTTTCCAAAATTGGTTTCATTGTGGCCACTGACATTTTTCAGGTCATTCAAACATTACAGGAAGTTATTGATTCTTATTTTCATGTAATAACACTGGCTGCTATGATACAAGCATTTTTCTTGTTGTTTACCAATGCTGTGTGTTGGGTGTAACTAATTCTATAAGCAGTGATGTTACCACTACACAGGTGTAGTCTGTGTTATATAACAATTGCACACTAGATACAAGAACCTCATATAACTGAGTCAAAAAGTATGTATTGTTTTCTGGTGCTCCATTTATAGAGAAATGTAACGTTTTAATTGTAATCTCACTCTGCACATGTGGGGATTATCTGATATAATAATATCGTACAGTGGGCGCGATGATCTCTCTGTCTCTGGTGATATTACATTAATGATTTGTTGAGTTGAACAATGAGACTTACCTATATCCCTCACAGAAAATTTGTGATGTTTCCCATCATTTGGTGATGTGCACAGGGGAAAAAAGTGATCCGAAGCTAGCTAACAACCGTAGCCAAAATAGTAATCAGTAATAATAATAATAATAATAATAATTGTGATCTTGACTTGAAGATGTTAGGAAACGATGTAAATTAAAATAGTCACAATATAAAGTTGACAACCTCTTTAAAGAATTCTACCTCTCACTTCCACATTCTGTCCTCCGATGAATTTAAGTGAGGTGACACAGTGATTATGGTACTGGATACGCATTTAGGAGAGATTAAAACCGAGTTCACAAAAAACACACTGGAAAATGGAAATAATTTCCTGAAATGCATTGTGCAAGGAATAACTAAAAAAAAGTGACTGACAGCATTGCTTTTACAGTTGCTTCATTCAACCATATCTAATGCATAAAATAAAATCTTTGTTCTTCGATAGGCATAAGCTTTATATTTCTTCAGAAAGATGTTATTTGCACAGTTGAATACATTAAAACATATCACAAAAATCCTGGTAGGTGAATATATGTTGTTCAGATATTTTAATGGATAAAATTTCCTGACAGATTAAAACAGTGTGCAAGACTGGGACTCCAATCAGAGAGCTTTGCCTTTGGTGGGCAAGTGCCCTACCAACACAGCTTTACTTCCTCCAATACCTCACCTCCTGCCTTTCAAACATCACAGATTCCTCTTGTAACTTCTGGGACTAGCACTCAAAAGATATAATGGAGACACTGCTTACTTTAATAGCTGGTCAGTGAGGTGGTACGTGGCACATACAGTGAAGATGTTCTTCTAAAATCCAAAGTGTGACTGATGCAGAACCTCATATTTGTAAATAAGCTTGACCATTTATCAGTTTATTACTGATTCCAAAACATTTGAAAAGTAAATTAATAGCGAATCAAATCAGTATGTATTAATATCTGCCCCAACACCTTTCTTAAATAGTTCCAACAGTGACACATGTCTGGAAGGATAATTTGTGAAAGTACAATATTGCAGTGCCTGTGTTATTCCAAATTACAATGCAATGTTCCGCACTGTGACAACTACAGGCATTATGAAAATCGTGAAATGTATTTGCAGTTGTGAAATGGACACTCATCAGCTGCATAATGAAATAACAAGAGTAAAAATTTGCCCCGGACTGGAACTTGAACCCGGATTTCCTACATACCCCGAATGGCCACCTTACCATTAGTCTGCGCGAGCACAATTCATGGTCAGGCTCAAACTTCCATATATTGTCAACTTTCAAATGTCTCGCCTGTACGGGAATATACATAATGGGTGATAGATGGTTGTAGACACATGGTTTACGACATTTGGAAGTTTGGGTCTGGCCATGAGTCATGCTCGGATAGCCTTATAGTAAGGCGACCACTCGCAATAAGCGGGAAATTAGGGTTCGAGTCCAGGTCCAGCACAAATTTTCATTGTCGTCATTCCGTTATGCAGCTGATGAATGTCCATATTCACAGCTATGAATACATTTCATGTACTTTGTGAAAATGTTGGATTACAAATATGGCTGAGCAGAATTCCAGTATTGTAGCAACATGCTTTTAATATAATATTTTGGTTGAAATCTCTTTTAGCCACACAAGAATTTTTTATTTTTGTAGAGTTCATTATTTCTCTGATGATCCTGGAAGAAGTTACAGTAAACTTATTGGATGCTTGTGATGGTGATTTTCACATATATTACAGTACCTTTTTCATCATGAGTTGACAGTACGGACTTCCTCTCTTGTGTTTAGGAAGTGATTATTAAAAAGGCATGTTTTGTGATTGTTGTCATGGCCCCTTGGTGATCATTTTTGAATATTAGAACATTTTGTTCCTTGATAGAGTTCCCGGCTACTCTTCTGACTGTTCTTCATATTGTTTTGATTTTGTTCGTAAAATGATTTCTTTTTGACATAAGATGAAAGCTTTTTCATTGACAAAACTCCAGTCAGTAAAGAAAACGTTTCTGTGGTCTGATCAACAGTGCACAACTGTGCCCTGCTGCAAGCTACTCCAGTGTCTTTGATATCGTTGGCGCCATTCTTTAGTGTTTATTGGAAAACAGCTGTTAAAGTTAGAATTTTACTTAGAATTTACATCCATTGGCTTGTATAACTCATGACAACTAAAATTTAGCATGTTTCTTGTAAAGTTGTCTGCTATGAACTAAATTATTTTTCTGTTGTTTTCATAGTAACAGTTATTTTTGAGTTCTTATGTTTTGTATTGTGGCTAACTGGTCATAATGGTTTTAGAACCCCTTTAAACCTAGATGAACATAAACATTGGTTGACTACATTCTAACATACGTAACAGTTATGCATTTAGGTGCTTTTGGCTTGGACAGTTCTTGAAGGAAAGTTTACAACTCAGGTTACATTTTAAGTGTTGAATAATATTAATGTATTATGCTTTTGCTCAGCCACTTTCAAGAAATTAATATGAAATGACTTAAAATTATTTTTTTTTTTTTTTGCCAGATTAGGTCCCTCGGGTGACACAATAGTTTCACATTTCACATAACTGAGAAGTGGCTGTCAGTAATCACTTGGCAAATATGGATGTGGGTTCACAGGCTCTCCTTTAGAAAATTTTAGTGGAAGAGGGGGGGTGTAATGTTTAACATCCGATCGACATTGAGGTCATTTAGACATGGGTTGTGCCAAGGATGCTTAAGGAAATTGGCCATGCTCTTTCAAAGGAACCATCCTGGCGTTTACCTGGAGTGATTTAATTGCAAAATTTAAAAAATTAGAGTTGTTTTAGACCTTTAAACGCTATATGTCAGACACTTTCTGGCTCTAAATAAAGATGATTTTGTAGCAATTAAAACAATTGCAAATGAAAAATCTGGTTAACTAAAAATCAGTTTAGTACATATAAAGGCACTTTAGAAAAATTTCTGTAATTTACAAATACTGTAGAATCAATACACGTTACGTGTTAACAAAATCGACATACATCATGAAATGAGAGGTTCTGAATTTTTTCTTTAGTAAGTACTGTTAGAGGTCCAGTTAATTTAATGTAATATCTTTGTAATTTAGGTTAGGTTATGTTCAATGTATTCTACAAAAATATTTTTCTCATCCACTGCCTTCTCTTCTTGGATCTGTCTCTGCTGGTATAATACAGGATTTTGACTGGTGACTGAGAATTAATTTTCTCTTGAGTGATAATCTTGTTGCACTCTTCGCAACCTAAATCTGATGCTTTGAAAAATTATTTTGGCAACATGCTCTTCCTGAAGATAAATGGTTAAACTTTTTAATGTGTTGTTTGATAAATCTCCCAATCAAATTTGTAAACAAGTTATTTAGTGTCCTATGAAGACTGTGAATTACTGGCTCTTTTTTCTGAAGGAATGCATTTGCTATGGTAAATAACAAGAGTATTATGCAAGAAAAGAAGATATAGCCTCGTTACTGGATCATTTAGGGTAGGGTGCACATTTTTGAAAAATTTTCGTAGTTAACACTGTTCAGTTATTCTTTCTGTTGATTGGAGCAGAGCTTTAGTGCCATATAGATCGTGACAGAGTAGACTGTCATTTTGAACTCTTTTGGAGAAAATAGAAAAATGCCCATTATGAATTCTTCAGCATCAAAGTATTGTAGGGTTCTCACACTTTGTGTGCAGCAAAATGAAGCCGGTGCCAAGAAGAAGATCGAATTCTTAAGTGTGTTGGAGCTTTCTTTTAAAAAAAGCAGCATTTCATTTTATATGTACCTCCATTGTATTTGCATTATCATGTGCAAATGAAATACAGTTTTTCCAGGGAGTTCCTTTTCTTAGCTGTTCACCACTCAAGAGATTAAAAATTCCTTCACCAGTATTTAAACTTGATTCCAGCAAGGGTAATATTGTGGTGCACATATTTTTCTTTATAACATCAAATTAAGTTCAACAATTGGATATAGTTTCACGTCTTTAACGTCTGTGCTAGCATCAGTTGCAAGAGAAAAGGGGGTTTTCTTTTAAGTATTTTAATACATAATTCTGGCAAAGAATTTATAACTGCAGTTGTTTTTAGTTCTTCCACAATTGTATTTTTTAGCAAACTGAGAATCAGGAAACTTTTTGTTAGTGGTTGTGTACTATGATCTGCACAAGAAATTTGTAGGTCATGTTCAACAATAAATGAACTAAAAAGCATTTCAGTGTTCGTGACAGTCCTCCCACAATCTTTTATTCCAAATGATGACAATGATGCTTTTGAAGACTTCAGGCTTGCTAGGTCTACATGTACTTAGACAGAATATGACAGCAATCATCATGACTAGCATGTTTTATAGAAATGTCTTTGTGAAGACACTGTACAAAACACATGTTGGTCTGATTTATTTAATTTTACCAAATATGGCCATTCGTTACTATACTGTTTCTGAAATTTCTGTCCAGTTTTACATTTTTTTTGTCACACTGCCCTCCACCTTACTAACACTTCGGTGTTCAACAATATTGCTGACTGCATTTAGTACAGTATTTTTCTCACTTTCTCTTGGGATATGGCTTGTGATGTTTAATTTTGCATTATCATTTTTGTCAGGCTTTGCTTTATGGATGCTATTAACAGTTGCTGAAGAAACTGTATTTTCGCTTCCTGTGTGTAGGTTGGGGAACTGCGCACAAAACGGAATGGAGAACCAGTTTGTGAAAGTGTGTGTGTGTGTGTGGGGGAGGGGGGGGGGGTGAGGTAAATGTGTGCAATTAGATGTTCAAATTTAAAAGGTTGTCACAGTAGTGCTTGAAGATAAAGCCTTAGTGCTTTAAAACTGACTATTAAAAAAAGTGGTGATTGGGGACTTTTTGGGCGGAATGTTTGCTTTTGCAAAAACTTCAACAACTTTTTCCAAGATGTTCTTTGTTTGTTTTCTTGTTTTGGATCAATTTAAGCTTTCAACAAATCATTGTTTCTGTTGAGAAGCAGCAGCATTTTCTCCTACGTTGTACTGATTTCTTCTCTGATATAAGGTGTTTCTCGACATTATTTTTCTTTTCCCATCCAATTTGATAATTACAAAATCTAGCAGAATATTAATTTCAACCTTTTGTGGGCCTTCATAGTTGCGCAACCCATACTTAACACTGTTCTATCTGAACAGTGTTTAGACAAATCCGACAGGGCACTTAGTATAGAAGTTGAACCAAAAATAACTCTGCTCACATGCTAGAGGAAGGATTTCAGTGTGATTGAAAGACAATGACAGGTTTTGTTCTCTGATCGCTGTAGTGCGAAGTGCTGGCACTATAAACTCAGCTAGGAGCATAAATAATCTAGAATTTTAATCACCAGAAAGAGAGGAGCAGTGTGGGAAAACAAACCCTACCTGTCAGTTCCAAGGCAGCCAACCTACACCAGTGTTCTGCATTTCTCTGTAAGCAGTATTGATGCATGCTACCCTTTCTGGTGTTGTGAGAGTGTAATTCAACTCTGACAGATCAGGATTAGTTTCTTCACTCATTTGAAAATAAGAAACGAAACCAATGCACAACACAAAGCATTTGGTAATGGCATCCTCACAACTTTTTGCTGAAGCTTGCAGTATCGTGAACGGGGTGGAGGGTGGGGGGGAAGCTGGTGTGTGACATCTACCAGTATTTGCCGTAGCCACCTTTCAAAACCCGCACCACCTAAAACTGCCTCTGTAAGTGCTCACATTATATCAACTAATGAACTTTAGTTAGCAGACAAATGTACGTGTTTCTTTGTTCTGAGATGCTGGATTCCACGGGCCGAGTACTATGCTGCATCACGGCATGTACCTTACAGATCATTCAACTGCCCATAGTTGGTGAGGCATTCTTACACATATTACCTTTCCATTGGGCTTCACCAAATGATTTGTTGTTGTTGTGGTCTTCAGTCCTGAGACTGGTTTGATGCAGCTCTCCATGCTACCCTATCCTGTGCAAGCTTCTTTATCTCCCAGTACCTACTGCAACCTACATCCTTCCGAATCTGCTTAGTGTATTCGTCTCTTGGTCTCCCTCTACAATTTTTACACTCCAGGCTGCCCTCCATTACTAAACTGGTGATCCCTTGATGCCTCAGAACATGTCCTACCAACCGATCCCTTCTTCTAGTCAAGTTGTGCCACAAACTTCTCTTCTCCCCAATCCTATTTAATACTTCCTCATTAGTTATGTGATCTACCCCATCTAATCTTCAGCATTCTTCTGTAGCACCACATTTCGAAAGCTTCTATTCTCTTCTTGTCCAAACTATTTATCGTCCATGTTTCACTTCCATACATGGCTACACTCCATACAAATACTTTCAGAAACGACTTCCTGACACTTAAACCTATACTCGATGTTAACAAATTTCTCTTCTTCAGAAACGCTTTCCTTGCCATTGCCAGTCTACATTTGATACCCTCTCTACTTCGACCATCATCAGTTATTTTGCACCCCAAATAGCAAAATTCCTTTACTACTTTAAGCGTCTCATTTCCTAATCTAATTCCCTCAGCATCACCCGGCTTAATTTGACTAAATTCCACTATCCTTGTTTTGCTTTTGTTGATGTTCATCTTATATCCTCCTTTCAAGACACTATCCATTCCGTTCAACTGCTTTTCCAAGTCCTTTTCTGTCTCTGACAGAATTACAATATCATCGGCGAACCTTAAAGTTTTTATTTCTTCTCTATGGATTTTAATACCTACTCCGAATTTTTCTTTTGTTTCCTTTACTGCTTGCTCAATATACAGATTGAACATCGGGGAGAGGCTACAACCCTATCTCACTCCCTTCCCAACCACTGCTTCCCTTTCATGCCCCTCGACTCTTATAACTGCCATCTGGTTTCTGTACAAATTGTAAATAGCCTTTCGCTCCCTGTATTTTACCCCTACCACCTTCAGAATTTGAAAGAGAGTATTCCAGTCAACATTGTCAAAAGCTTTCTCTAAGTCTACAAATGCTAGAAATGTAGGTTTGCCTTTCCTTAATCTAGCTTCTAAGATAAGTCGTAGGGTCAGTATTGCCTCACGTGTTCCAATATTTCTACGGAATCCAATCTGATCTCCTTTCATCAATTAAATTCAATGTTTCTTCTGTTACCCAAGGATTTCTACTAGCCCTCGTCTTTTTACCTACTTGATCCTCTACTGCCTTCACTACTTCATCCCTCAAAGGTACCCATTCTTCTTCTACTGTATTTCTTTCCCCCATTCTTGTCAATTGTTCCCTTATGCTCTCCCTGAAACTCTGTACAACCTCGGGTTTAGTCAGTTTACCCAGGTCCCATCTCCTTAAATTCCCACCTTTTTGCAGTTTCTTCAGTTTTAATCTACAGTTCATAACCAATAGATTGTGGTCAGAATCCACATCTGCCCCTGGAAATGTCTTACAATTGAAAACCTGGTTCCTAAATCTCTGTCTTACCATTATATAATCTATCTGAAACCTGTCAGTATCTCCAGGATTCTTCCATGTATACAATCTTCTTTTATAATTCTTGAACCAAGTGTTAGCTATGATTAGGTTGTGCTCTGTGCAAAATTCGACCAGGCGGCTTCCTCTTTCATTTCTTGCCCCAATCCATATTCACGTACTACGTTTCCTTCTCTCCCTTTTCCTACTGCCGAATTCCAGTCACCCATGACTATTAAATTTTCGTCTCCCTTCACAATCTGAATAATTTCTTTTATTTCATCATACATTTCTTCAATTTCTTCGTCTGCAGAGCTAGTTGGCATATGAACTTGTGCTACTGTAGTAGGTGTGGGCTTCGTGTCTATCTTGGCCACAAAAATGCATTCACTATGCTGTTTGTAGTAGCTTACCCGCATTCCTATTTTCCTATTCATTATTAAACCTACTCCTGCATTACCCCTATTTGATTTTGTGTTTATAACCCTGTAGTCACCTGATCAGAAGTCTTGTTCCTCCTGCCACCGAACTTCACTAATTCCCACTACATCTAACTTTAACCTGTCCATTTCCCTTTTTAAATTTTCCAACCTACCTGCCCGATTAAGGGATCTGACATTCCACGCTCCGATCCATAGAACGCCAGTTTTCTTTCTCCTGATAATGACATCCTCTCGAGTAGTCCCTGCCCGGAGATCCGAATGGGGGACTATTTTACCTCCGGAATGTTTTACCCAAGAGGATGCCATCATCATTTAACCATACAGTAAAGCTGCATGCCCTCGGGAAAAATTACGGCCATAGTTTCCCATTGCTTTCAGCCGTTCGCAGTATCAGCACAGCAAGGCCGTTTTGGTTAGTGTTAAAAGGCCAGATCAGTCAATCATCCAGACTGTTAATCCTTCAACTACTGAAAAGGCTGCTGCCCTTCTTCAGGAACCACACGTTTCTCTGGCCTCTCAACAGATACCCCTCCATTGTGGTTGCACCTATGGTACGGCTATCTGTATCGCTGAGGCACGCAAGCCTCCCCACCAACAGCAAGGTCCAGGACATACAATATGAAATACACTGAAGCACCAAAGAAAATAGGCATGCGTATTCAAATACAGAGATAAGTAAACATGCAGAATACAGTGTTGTGGTCGGCAACGCCTATGTAAGACTACAAGTGTCAGGTGAATTTGTTATATTGTTTACTGCAGGTTATCAAGATATAAGTGAGTTTGAACATGGTGTAATAGTCGGCACAGTAGTAATGGGACACAGCATCTCCAAGGTAGTGATAAGGTGGGGATTTTCCCGTATGACCATTTCATGAGTGTACCGTGAATATCAGAATCCGGTAAAACATCAAATCTCCGACTTCGCTTCAGCCGGAAATAGATCTTGCATGAACGGAAGCGACGACAACTGAAGAGAATCATTCAGTGCGACAGAAGTGCAACGATTCTGCAAATTACTCCAGATTTCAATGCTGGGCCATCAACAAGTGCCAACGTGCAAACCTTTTGACGAAACATCATCGATATGGGCCTTCGGAGCCAAAGGCCCAGTTGTGTACCCTTGATGACTGCACATCACAAAACTCTATGCCTCGCCTGGACCCGTCAACACCGACATTGGACTGTTGATGACTGGAAACATGTTGCCTGGTTGGATGAGTCTCATTTCAAATTGCATAGAGCAGATTGACGTGTATGGGTATGGAGACAACCTCATGAATCTGTGGACACTGCATCTCAGCAGGGGACTGTTCAAGCTGGTGGATGCTCTGTAATGGTGTAGGGACTGTGCCGTTGGATTGGTGTGGGACCCCTGATACGTCTAGATATTACTCCCAACACGTGACACGTACGTAAGCATCCTGTCTGATCACCTGCATCCAATCATGTCCATTGTGCGTTTGAGGGACTTGGGCAATTCCAGCAGGATTTAAGTATCAGTAAATGAAAACTGGCTCAATTGGGTATAATTTGCTATGAAGTAGCATCTGTTAGGCAATTACTATCCCATGCAAGCCTCTCATCTCTGTATAGCTACTACATTCTACATCCTTCGGAATCTGCTTACTGCAGTCACCTCTTAGTCTCCCTCTATGATTTTTATCCCATCTTTTCCTCCAGTATTAAATTGTTAATCCCTTGATGTCTCGGAATGTGTTGTATCAACCAGTCCCTTCTTCTAGTCAGGTTGTACCACAAATTTCTTTTCTCCCTAATTATATTAAGTTCCTCCTCATTAGTTATGCAACTACCCATCTAATCTTCAACATTCTTCTGCAGCACCACAGTTCAAAAGCTTCTATTCTCATATTGGCTAAACTGTTTATTGTCCATGTTTCATTTCCATACATAGCTACACTGCATACCAATACTTCCATAAAAGATTCCCTTACACTTGGATGTTAACAAATTTCTCTTCTTCGGAAATGCTTTACTTGCCATTGGCAATCTACATTTCATCTCCTCTCTACTTCAGTCATCAGCAGTTACTTTGCTGCCCAAATAGCAGACGTACTCTACTAATTTTAGCATCTCATTTCCTAATCTGATTCCCTCAGCATTACCTGATTTAGTTCGACTACATTCTGTTATTCTTGTTATGTTTTTGTTATGTTCATCTTGTATCCTCCTGTAAAGACTCTGAACATTCCGTTCAACTTCTCATCAAAGTTCTTTGCTGTTTCTGAAATACTTACAATGTCTTTCTTATCCACGGACATTAATTCCTACTCTCCGGTATCCAAACTGATCGTACCCAAGGTCGACTTCTACCAGTTTTTCCAGTCTTCGTCTATAAAGAATTCATGTTAGTATTTTGCAATTATGGCTTATTAAACTGATAGTTTAATAATCTTCACATGTGTCAGCACCTGTTTTCCTTGGACTTTGAATTATTATGCTCTCCTGAAGTCTGAGGGAATTTAACCTGTCACACACATCTTGTACACCAAATGGAATATTTTGTCAATTGGCTCTCCCAAGGCTGTATATAATTTGACTTAGGTCTTTCACTGCTCTGTTAAATCGTGCTTTCTTTGGAATTGGAATTATGTTGTTCTTGAAGTGTGAGGTATTTCACCTGTCATGTACATTGTTTATACAAACTGGAATAGTTTTGTCATTGCTGGCTCTCCCAAGGCTGTAAGTAGTTGGACTGGGTCTTTCAATGCTCTGTCAAATTCTTTCTCGCAATATCTTATCCCTCATCTCAATTTCACCTACTTTGTCCTCCATTTCTATAATATTGCTCTTAAGTACATCTCCCTTGTATAGGCCCTGTATATACTCCTTCTTCCTTTCAGCTTCCCCTTGTTTGCTTAGGAATGGTTTTCTACACGAGTTCTTGATATTCATACAGGGGCATCTCTTTTCTCCAAAGGCAACTTTAATTTTCTTTTAGGTGGTATCTGTCATTCCCTTAGTGATATATGCTTATGAATCCTTACACTAACGTTGCTAGTCATTTTGCACTTACTGTCAATTATTTTTTTAGATGTTTGTATTCCATTTCATTTGCTTCATTAAATACATTTTTATGCTTTCTCATTCCATTAATTAAGTTTTATACCTACTGTGTTACCCAAGAATTTCTACTACATGTTGTCTTTTCACCTATTTGATTATCTGCTGCTTTCACTATTTCATCTCTCAAATCTACCCATTCATCTTCTGCTGTGTCCCTTTCCCCTGTTCTTGTCAGTTTTGCCTAATTCTCCCTCTGAAACATTCAGCCACCTCTGCTTCTTTCAGCTTATCCAAGTCCTATCTCCTTAATTCCCCACCTTTTTGCAATTTCTTTAGTTTTAATGTACAGTTCGTAAGAAATAAATTGTGGTCAGTCCACTTCTGCTCCTGGAAATGTCTTACAATTTAAAATCTGGTTCCAAAGCCTCTGTCTTACAATTACATAATCACTCTGAAACCTGCAGGTGTCTCCAGGTCTCTTCCATATGTACAACCTTATTTCATGATTCTTAAACTAAGTGTGGGCAACGCTCTGTGCAAAATTGCAAAATTGTACCAGTTGGCTTCCTGTTCCATTCCTTTTCTCTAGTCCATATTCAACTACAATTTTATCTTCTCTTCCTTTTTCTACTGTCGAATTCCATTCCCCCATCACAATTAAATTTTCATCTCCCTTAACTACCTGAACATTTTCTTTCATCTTATCATACATATCTTCAATCTCTTCATCTACAGAACTAGTCGGTGTATAAACTTCTGCTACTGTGGTGAGTATTGGCTTTGAGTCTATTTTGCTACAATTGTGTGTTCACCACACTGTTCATAGAAGCTTACCCACATTCCTATTTTCTTATTTATTATAAAACCTACTGCTGCATTGCCCCTATTTGATTTTGTATTTATAACCCTGTATCCCATTTTCCAAAAGTCGTTTCCTTTCGCCGTTGAACTGCACTGATTCCCACTATGTCTAATTTTAGGTATGCACTTCCCTTTTTAAATTTTCTAACCTACCTGCCTGATTATGGGATCTAACTAACATTCCACTCTCCGATCCATGGTGTAGCTGATCTGTAGATTTTTTACTCGTAATGATGACACCCTCCCGAGTAGTCCCTGCCGGGAGATTGGAGAGCGAGACTATTTTGTTTCCGGAATATTTTACCCAAGAGGATGCAGTCATTATTTAACCATACAGTAAAGCTGCATACCCTTCGGAAAAATTACAGCTGTTGTTTTCCCTTGCTTTCAGCTGTTCACAGTACCAGCACAAGGGCATTTTGGTTGATGTTAAAAGTCCAGATCAGTCAATCATCCAGACTGTTGCCCATGTAACTACTGAAAAGGCTGCTGCCCCTCGTAAGGAACCACATGTTTATTTAGCCTCTCAGCAGACAACCTTGTGTTGTGGTTGCACCTTTGTATTGCTGAGGCACTTAAGTCTCTTCACCAATAGCAAGGTCCATGGTTCATGGGGGTCATCTGTATTCTCATTTATCACAAAGTGTGAATTTTTCTGGTCCTTTCGTATTAGGTATTTCCATTTCTATTCCATTGCATTCATTTACTTGAAACCAGAATTCATTGTCCACGAAGTAGACTCTTGATGGTAAATAATGTATGACAGCATGCACATTTGCCACCCATGTCAGTGTAGCGATTGAAAGGCACTGGTTTCAAAGAATTTGGAAATCCAAGTTAAACTTGAAGTAAAGATGAAATGAAAAACATTGCACTTTCCTGCAGTAGTGGCGAGGTCCATTTTTGCAACGACACCATGCAGCGTGGTACAGATGGGCCCAACAACATGCCGAATGGGCCGCTAAGGATTGGCATCATGTTCTCTTCACCGATGAGTGTCGCATATACCCTGAACGAGATGTGTTTGGAGGCAATCTGGTCAGGCTGAATGAATGCCTTAGACACACTGTCCAGCGAGTGCAGCAAGGTGGTGGTTCCCTGCTGTTTTGGGGTGGCTGATGTGGGCCAACATATGCCGCTGGTGGTCATGGAAGGTGTCATAACGGCTGTATGATATGTAAACGCCATCCTCCGACTGATAGTGCAACCATATTGGCAGTATATTGTCGAGGCATTCATCTTAATGGACGACAATTCGCGTCTCCATCGTGTACATCTTGTGAATGGCTTCCTTCAGGATAACAATATTGCTCGACTAGAGTGGCCAGTATGTTCTCCAGACATGAACCCTATAAAACATGGCTGGGATAAATTGAAAAGGGCTGTTTATGGACGACGTGACACTTCAACCATTCTGAGGGATCTACACCAAATCACCGTTGAGGAGTGGGACAATATGGACCAACAGTGCCTTGATGAACTTGTGGATAGTATACCACAACGAATACAGGCGTGCATCAATGCAAGAGGATGTGCTACTGGGTATTAGAGGTGCCAGTGTATACAGCAATCTGGACCACCACCTCTGAAGGTCTCGCTGTATGGTGGTACAATATGCAATGTGTTGTTCTCATGAGCAATAAAAAGGGTGGAAATGATGATTATCTTGATCTCTCTTCCAATTTTCTGTACAGGTTCCGGAACCCTCGGATGCAAAACTTTTTATGATGTGTGTACATTGCTACTACGTTTAGGTTATAATGTTGTTAATGTATTTTGTCACTCAGTTATGTTTTCTCATTTGTTGCAGGATGCTTCTTCTAAGCCAGCAGCAACAGTGAAACATGCTCTTTTTGCTGATTCCTCTGTTGATTCTTTTTACCCTAGTAAGAAATCAGACAGTAAAAACTCTGCAAAAGCAACAAGAGAGCCTATAAAACAGTAAGTTTTTATCTCTTATATACGTACAATACATATATATATGCAATTTAACAACAAAAACAATCCATTATTGACAAAATTGTGTAATTGGATGGATAAAAAATTTACTCACCAAGCACCAACTGAGCAGACAAGAAAAGACAGTTGTAATTGGCAAGCTTTCAGAGCCAATGGCTCCTTTCTTGAGACAGAAGGGTTGAAGGGGAAGGAAGAGGGGTGAAGGAAAAGGAGTGGAGAGGTCTAGGAAAAGGGATAGATTTTGGGAAAGTCAGCCAGAACTGCAGGTCAGGAGAGACTTATTGTATGGGATGAGGAGGGAAGACTGATTTTTGGGGACTGCATAGAACAAGATTTGAAAATGTGAGAGCTTATAGGTGGAAGACAGGATAATATGTAGATAGAGATTACTGCGTAAACATCATGCACGAGTTAGTAAGAGTTAAAAAAAGAAGTGCATTGTACATAACGGAAGTGGGAGAGGAGCACTGAAAAATAGGCAGGAAAGACAATGAAACATGTAGAAAACTAAAACGGAGTGAAGGACAGAGTAGTTACAATGAAGAAATGCTGAGACGGAAGAAAGTAACGTAAATTAAGGCCATGCGGGTGGTGAGAACCAAGGACATGTTGTAGTACTAGTGCCCACCAGCGGAGTTCTGAGAATCTGATATCTAGGCGAAGAATCTTTATGGCACATGTGGTGAAACAGGCACCGAGGTCACGACTGTCATGTTGAAGAGCATGCTCTGCAACAGGATATTGTGAGTTGCCAGTATACATCCTCTGCATATGCCCATTTATTCTAATTGATAGTTTGGTGGTAGTCATTCCAATGTAGAAGGCCAAACAGTGTTTACATAACATCTGATATATGACGTTTGTCGTCTCGCAGGTGGCTCTCCTTTTGATAGTATGTTCTTCCAGTTACAGGACTGTTATAGGTGGTGGTACGGGGGTGCATAGGCCCTGAAATGAAATCCATTCTGTCTAAAATTTTGCCTACCACATCTAGAATAGCTTTCTCCCCCCTGCGGGTTCGGGGATTAGAATAGGCCCGAGGTATTCCTGCCTGTCGTAAGAGGCGACTAAAAGGAGTCCATCCCCCTCACAGGGGTAGTTAGCGCCTGCGTCTGGAGACGGACGGTTCCACGACCTATAATTGTGGTCTTTTTGGTTTTTCACTTCTCGTTTCTTCCTTCCTTTTGTTGGTTCCTTTCTTTGCTCTTCTCCACCTCACTGTCTTCTTTACTCTTTCCCTTGACTTCTCTTTGCCTTCTCATTACCTTTTTCTCCTTGCCTTCTCATTGCCTTCTTCTCCTTGCCTTCTCATTGCCTTCTTCTCCTTGCTTTCTCATTGCCTTTTTCTCCTTGCCTTCTCTGGTCTCCGCCTCGGCGTTTGAGACAGTCTGTCCTCTTTCTCCCTCTCTCTCTCTTCTTTTTCCTCTTCTTCCTTCCTCCCTGTGCGTGCCTGAAGGCCGACCCAAGCGTTCGCACGCGTAGCCGGTGACGGGGTAACGCGTAATTCCCCGCCCTGGGTAGACATGTAAGGCACGCGCGTACCCCCTGGTAAAGGCCAGGCCCGGGGAGGGGTGATTGCCTGAGCTGATACCTTCTGACCATGCCGATTGGTCCCTCCGTCTGTTTCTCGGGAGGTGTGACCTGAGGTGTAAACATTCACCTAAGGCGGGAGTGCCCTCTGAGAGGGTCCCCACAAGGAAGGAGCGCGCCATTGGAGACGCTGGCAATCATGGGGGATTCCTCCGCAATGGATTCTACTCCACCTCTCTCGACTTCTGCGCAAAAACGGAAACGTGACCAGCCAACAGTGACAAAAGTACTACCGCCTGCCCCACAGTTCCTCGTCGTTTCTCGATCTGAGGACGGAAAGGATTTTTCCTCTGTCAACCCTTTCGTTATCCAGAAGGGCGTAGATGCCATAACCGGATCTGTCAAATCTTGTACCAGGTTGCGTAACGGTACCTTATTACTAGAAACTGAGAGTGCCTTTCAGGCACAAAAACTGCTTCGGGCCACACTCCTGTACACGTTCCCTGTCCGGGTGGAGGCCCACCGAACTTTGAATTCGTCTCGTGGTGTAGTCTATACTAGCTCCCTCGACGGATTGACTGACGAGGAGCTTCAATCTTTCCTCGCTGAGCAGGGCGTGACGGCTGTCCATAGGGTCATGAAAAAGGTCAACAATGACCTTGTACCGACCCGGACACTTTTCTTGACCTTCGATAGTGTTAAGCTGCCATCGCGCATCAAGGTGGGCTACGAGGTTATTTCTGTTTGCCCCTATGTCCCGACACCTACGCGCTGCTACCAGTGTCAGCGTTTCAGTCACACTCGACAGTCTTGTTCCAATGCGGCTAAATGTGTCACTTGTGGCAGGGATGCCCATGAGGGTGACTGTCCACCTCCGTCTCCTCGTTGTGTGAACTGTCAGGGTGACCATGCCGCATCCTCCCGCGACTGTCCTGTCTATAAGGAAGAACGCTGTATCCAAGAAATTCGGGTCAAAGAGAAAGTGTCCACCTCGGCTGCTCGCAAGCTATTGGCTAGTAGGAAGCCCACGCTGCTTCCAGCGGGGAAATACAGTACTGTCCTCACCTCTCCTCGGACTACCTGGGAGGTAGCAACCCAGACATGCGATCTGACCTTCAGCACCACGGTCTTCCGTTCGGCCAGTGCTAAGATCGCGCGGTCGACGTCTCCTCTTCCTCCCATCACCCCACAGACACCAGCCCCTTCATCAGCTTCTGCTAAGACGAAGACCCCGAAGTCAGATGCACGGGCCTTCAAGAAGGAACCATCCCGTGCAGACTTCCTACGTACCTCGACCTCTCAGCCTTTGACTGGTACTTCCACCAAACGTCCTTCCAAAAAGGCTCATAGGAAGCACAGTTCTCCTTCTCCGCCACGGCGCATTTCTTCTCCTGCGCCACCCAGCGGTTGCCGCCCCAGGCCGTCATCCGTTTCGCCTGGCCGCACCGCTGGTAGCCGTACATCTGGCCGTTCACCGGCGGAGGAAGCTCCCCCTCCCGGCCATCCTCCCGAGATGGCTGATGAACCTATAGACCCAATGGACGATGACTGTCCACCTACTGATAGCGGCGGCAGTGCTCGCTCGAAGCCAGGCCCTCAGCGGCCTTCGAGGTGACCCCTTCTATCATCTTCCTTTTCTTACGATGGCACTTATTCACTGGAATATTCGCAGCATTCGCTCCAACCGAGAGGACTTGAAGTTGCTGCTCCGCTTGCACCGTCCGCTCGTTGTAGCCCTCCAGGAAACGAAGCTACGCCCATGCGCTCAAATTGCCTTGGCACACTACACCTCTGTACGTTTTGACCTACCCCCTGTGGTAGGTATCCCAGCTCATGGAGGGGTTATGTTGCTGGTCCGGGATGATATTTACTACGATCCCATCACGTTGCACACCGGCCTGCAGGCAGTTGCCATCCGCATTACTCTCCCCACTTTTACGTTTTCCTTTTGTACCGTTTACACTCCATCGTCATCTGCCGTTACCAGGGCAGACATGATGCAACTTATTGCTCAGCTACCTGCACCATTTTTGTTAACTGGAGACTTCAATGCCCACCATCCCCTTTGGGGCTCTCCAGCATCCTGCCCGAGGGGCTCCTTGTTAGCAGACCTTTTCAACCAGCTCAATCTTGTCTGCCTCAATACTGGCGCCCCTACTTTTCTTTTGGACACATCTCACACCTATTCCCATTTAGACCTCTCTATCTGTACTCCCCAACTTGCACGCCGGTTTGAGTGGTATGCACTTTCTGATACATATTCGAGCGACCACTTCCCGTGTGTTATCCATCTCCTGCAGCATACCCCCTCTCCGTGCTCCTCTAGTTGGACCATCTCCAAGGCAGACTGGGGGCTCTTCTCTTCCAGGGCGACCTTTCAGGATCAAACCTTCACAAGCTGCGATCGTCAGGTCGCACACCTCACGGAAGTCATTCTCGCTGCTGCTGAATATTCCATCCCTCACCCTACTTCTTCTCCACGTCGCGTACCGGTCCCCTGGTGGACCGCAGCATGTAGAGACGCTTTACGTGCTCGTCGACGTGCTTTACGCACATTTAAACGCCACCCTACAGTGGCGAATTGTATCAATCATAAACGATTACGTGCTCAGTGTCGTCGTATTATTAAAGAAAGCAAGGAAGCCAGCTGGGCTGCTTTCACAAGCACCTTCAACAGTTTTACTCCTTCTTCTGTTGTCTGGGGTAGCCTGCGCCGGCTATCTGGCACTAAGGTCCACTTACCAGTTTCTGGCTTGAAGGTCGCGAATGACGTCCTTGTGGCCCCTGAGGCTGTCTCCAAGGCCTTCGGCCGCTTTTTCGCAGAGGTTTCGAGCTCCGCTCATTACCACCCTGCCTTCCTCCCCCACAAACAGGCAGAGGAGGCTAGGCGACCTAACTTCCGCTCCTCGAATTGTGAAAGTTACAATGCCCCATTCACCATGTGGGAACTCGAAAACACACTTGGCCGATCACGGTCCTCCGCTCCAGTGCCTGATTCTATTCATATTCAGATGCTGAAGAACCTTTCTCCTGCGGGTAAAGGTTTTCTTCTTCGTACATACAATCGCATCTGGATTGAGGGACATGTTCCCGCATGCTGGCGCGAGTCTATTGTTGTCCCGATTCCTAAGCCGGGGAAGGACAAGCACTTGCCTTCCAGTTATCGACCTATCTCGCTTACCAGCTGTGTCTGTAAAGTGGTGGAGCGAATGGTTAACTCTCGATTGGTTTGGCTGCTCGAGTCTCGACGTCTTCTTACCAATGTACAATGTGGATTTCGTAGGCGCCGCTCTGCTGTTGACCATCTGGTTACCTTGTCGACCTTCATTATGAATAACTTCTTGCGGAAGCGCCCGACCGCGGCTGTGTTCTTTGATTTGGAGAAGGCTTACGACACCTGTTGGAGGGCGGGCATTCTCCGCACCATGTATACATGGGGCCTTCGCGGTCGCCTCCCTCTTTTTATTCGTTCCTTTTTAATGGATCGACAGTTCAGGGTACGTGTGGGTTCTGTCCTGTCCGACACCTTCCGCCAGGAGAATGGGGTGCCACAGGGCTCAGTTTTGAGCGTCGCTCTCTTCGCCATCGCGATCAATCCAATAATGGATTGCCTCCCAGCTGATGTATCAGGCTCCCTTTTCGTGGACAATTTTACCATCTATTGCAGCGCGCAGTGTACACGTGTCCTGGAGCGCTGTCTTCAGCATTCTCTTGACCGTCTTTACTCCTGGAGTGTCGCCAATGGCTTCCGTTTTTCTGCCGAGAAGACGGTCTGTATTAACTTCTGGCGCTACAAAGAGTTTCTCCCACCGTCCTTACGACTCGGTCCCGTTGCTCTCCCAATCGTGGAGACAACCAAATTTTTAGGCCTTACATTTGACAGGAAACTTAGCTGGTCTCCACATGTGTCATATTTGGCCGCCCGTTGTACCTGTTCTTTAAATGTCCTCCATGTTCTCAGTGGTATGTCGTGGGGAGCGGATCGAACCGTCCTACTTCGTCTATATCGGTCGATCGTCCGCTCCAAGCTGGATTATGGGAGCTTCGTATACTCCTCTGCACGGCCATCCATCTTACGCCGCCTCAACTCCATACAGCATCGGGGTTTACGACTTGCGATCGGAGCATTTTATACTAGTCCCGTAGAGAGTCTTCATGCTGACGCTGGCGAATTGCCACTCACCTACCGGCGCGATATACTGCTTTGTCGGTATGCCTGTCGGCTACTGTCAATGCCCGACCATCCGTCTTATCGTTCCTTTTTTGACGACTCTCTTGACCGTCAATACGGGTTGTATGTCTCTGCCCTGCTACGCCCTGGAGTTCGCTTTCGTCGCCTCCTTCAACACCTTAATTTTTCACTCCCTGCAACCTTTCGAGTGGGCGAGAGCCACACGCCACCTTGGCTCCAGGCTCAGGTCCGCGTTCACCTTGACCTCAGCTCGCTCCCAAAAGAGGTTACCCCCGGTTCGGTCTACCACTCCCGTTTTTTGGAACTTCGTTCGAAGTTCATCAACATGACTTCCATTTATACAGATGGCTCTAAGACCAATGACGGGGTCGGGTGTTCCTTTATTGTCGGGGCACAAAGTTTCAAATACCGGCTCCATGGCTATTGTTCGGTCTTCACAGCTGAGCTCTTTGTCCTCTACCAGGCTGTTCTTTACATCTGCCGCCACCGACATTCTGCTTATGTCATCTGCTCCGATTCCCTGAGCGCCATCCAGAGCCTCAGTGATCCGTACCCGGTTCACCCTTTCGTACACCGGATCCAACGCTCTCTTCAGCAGCTGGTGGACGTCGGTTCTCCGGTTAGCTTTATGTGGGTTCCTGGCCATGTCGGTATCCCTGGGAACGAAGCTGCAGATGCCGCGGCCAAGGCTGCGGTCCTCCAGCCTCGGACAGCTTCTTGTTGTGTTCCTTCGTCCGATTTTAGCAGGGTCATTTGTCGGCGCATTTTAACGCTGTGGCATGCCGATTGGGCTGCACTTACAGACAACAAGCTTCGGGCCTTAAAACCTCTTCCCGTGGCTTGGACGTCCTCCTCACGCCCTTCTCGGCGGGAGGAGGTAGTTTTGGCCCGGTTAAGAATTGGACACTGCCGGTTCAGCCATCGCCATCTGCTGACGGCTGCGCCGGCGCCGTTCTGCCCATGTGGGCACTTGCTGACGGTTAGACACATTTTAATGTCCTGTCCAGATTTTAACACACTGCGCCTAGATCTTAACCTGCCAAGTACTTTCGATCCCATTTTAGCGGATGACCCACGAGCAGCCGCTCGTGTTCTTCGTTTTATCAATTTGACAAACCTCACTAAGGACATTTGATGATGCTGTTTTTTAATCCTATGCCTGTCAGTCTGTCTTTTATCGTGTTTTCCCTTTTAGTTGTTGTTGTCAACTTGTGCCTCGCGGTGCATTCTTAGAGTAGTCAGGGCGCTAATGACCATTGAAGTTGTGCGCCCAAAAACCACACAAAAAAAAAAAAAAAAAAAAAAAAAAAAAAAGGGAATAGCTTTCTGTTGCTCTCCCAATCTCCGCAATATTCTTGTCAGACCTTACGCTCCTTCTGCGCCCTTCTCCCTACCCAATGGCTACTAACTCTTAAGATGGTCCCTGCTGGAAGACTTACCCTATGAACCCTCCTACCACCACCTATAACAGTCTTGTAACTGGCAAAACATAAACTATCAAAGGCCATTTCTTTTTTGCGCATTTCACTTCTTCATCATTCTTGAGGTGTTCTTCATGAATGGCATCCTTTAATGACCCAAGCAAGTGAAAGTCTGAGGGAGTTAGATCAGCGTTGTAGGGTGAATGGTGTAACTTTGTCGAACTCTGTTTAGTGATATTTTGAACTTGTGTTAGATCAACTATTACCATTTTGAATCAATCAATCACCTGGGTTGTTCTGGAGCCAAAGTTACTGGAAGCACCTCTTAAGTTTCGTTTATGTGTTCACTGCTTTTTGGCACCGTGAATGAACTTATCAACAAGCTGCATATTGTCAGGTGTGACAGCCATGAATTTCCTCCCTGAGCACTGCAAATCTCAGAGTTCTGTCGAATGGCCTCTTTGCCCAGCGATTGACTGTACTTCTGTCAGTTTCAACTGCACACAAATGTTTGTGAGAGTTCCCAACAGTTTATTTCTCCACACTGAGAAATGTAGTGATGACACGCTGCTTGTAACATATATCATGTACAGTTGTCATTTTGAAACTCTGCTGCGGCTATGCTATCTCTCGGAGGAAACATAAAATTTATGTGGGCCTTCCAGAAACTTCAAATAATGTATATCTCGTTTCGCATTCGTGCTGATGTTGATGGCTTAGAAAAAAATGTGGTTCGTTATTTTCTGGGCATATACAAATATCTCATATATAAATATATATGTGGCACCATTCTAATTAGTTTTATACTCTCATTGGTTTTTCCAGCAGTTAGTATGCAGATAAACTGGCATTTGTTACACTATGTGGGCAACTTGATTTTGTCATCCATATATACAGAGTATTTCCACAGCTTTGAAATAAACTTTCAGAGATTAGGGAAGAGAACAGATAGCAGTGTACCCATGTCAGTACTAAGACACAAAATTTTCATGTATGAACAAGCAAATGGAGACTGATAGGCCACATATCCGTGTCAGATTACTACACACCATGTTTCTGAGGCTGAGGCTGATTCGATGGCTAAGGGAATCAAGGAAAATGGTACCACAATGAAACAATCAACTAGGACAATAAACTGTAAGGCTCCACAAGTTAGATGAACCATTGTTTGCTCTCAGTGATTAGGAGACTTCAATCAGCATTTCAGTAATTGAAACTTCCTGGCTGATTAAAACTGTGTGCCCGACCGAGATTCGAACTCGGGACCTTTGCCTTTCGCGGGCAAGTGCTCTACCATCTGAGCTACCGAAGCACGACTCATGCCCGGCCCTCACAGCTTTACTTCTGCCAGTATCTCGTCTCCTACCTTCCAAACTTTACAGAAGTTCTCCTGCGAAACTTGCAGAACTAGCACTCCAGAAAGAAAGGATACTGTAGAGACATGGCTTAGCCACAGCCTGGGGGTGTTTCCAGAATGAGATTTTCACTCTGCAGCGGAGTGTGCGCTGATATGAAACTTCCTGGCAGATTAAAACTGTGTGCCCGACCGAGACTCGAACTCGGGACCTTTGCCTTTCGCGGGCAAGTGCTCTACCATCTGAGCTACCGAAGCACGACTCACGCCCAGCCCTCACAGTTCTGCAAGTTTCGCAGGAGAACTTCTGTAAAGTTTGGAAGGTAGGAGACGAGATACTGGCAGAAGTAAAGCTGTGAGTACCGGGCGTGAGTCGTGCTTCGGTAGCACAGATGGTAGAGCACTTGCCTGCGAAAGGCAAAGGTCCCGAGTTCGAGTCTCGGTCGGGCACACGGTTTTAATCTGCCAGGAAGTTTCATATCGGCGCACACTCCGCTGCAGACTGAAAATCTCATTCTGGATTTCAGTAATTGCCTGTGAAATGTGTGTTGCACATGCAGAAAGTGATATCCAAACATCAGCTCCACTCTCACCATTCACAGACAGTGGAAGCTATATCAGACCACACTTGATTTCTTCTTGTGATGTCATGTAAATGCCATAATGTTCTAGACTCTGCCAGAGATGAAGCAGAACACTAAACTAGAATTATCACTGCCTGCAAGATTTTTCATATAGGCACTGTAGATCTTTGTTCTAAAGTGTCATGGATTCATAGAAATTGTGGGTGTAGCTTTGAACAGTTATTTTTACTGAAGCACCTTAAGTCAATGGTTTTGCCTTAACAACATTTTTTAGTACAGTCTTGTGCACAGTGTCAATGCATAATAGGTATTGTGGAAGATTTAATTTCCTTCAGGATTCATACAAAATATTTGTAATTACTTCCTGTACTTGCCTAGAAATGTTGCAGTAACAGTTGCAGTGAAAGTGGACTTGAAATTCCAAATACCACCCTCGGTGAAAATTTGTGTTCCTAATTCAGGGTGTAAAGGCCCGGGGCAACTGGGAAATCTGGGAAAAACTTGAGTTTTTTCAGCTGGGAAAAACCCAGGAAAAATTTGGGGATGTTTTTAAAATTCCATGAATTTTTTATTGTTTCAGTATTTAGTAAACTTTTTGGTAATTTCAATAAAAAAAAACTTTAACAAGGAATTTTACTTTAGCCCACTATTGCATAATAATACTTCAGCAATAAAACATAAACAAGAGAATAACACCAAAATAAAACTTCAGTTGCGAAGACTTGTCATTATTATATCTCATTTGGCATGACTCTGGACTTCATTCGTGCTATTTAGTAAATCAAAATGTGCTGTAAGTTTTTGCTTTGGAAGCGGCTTAACGTAATCTGTTTACACATTTTTCTTTCACTAACGATGTTTCACCTTCACTCTGACTTTCAGCTCAGATAAGCGCACAGCCTGATGTGGACCTGACATTTTGAATGAAAAGCACATGCCGCAATATAGTAAAAACGTGCATTCATAGCAATTAAATAGTAAGTGATGGAAATTTTGCAGATTCTAACGCCTGGAAAGTGGAAGGGAAAATGCTGGAGGGGGGGAGTGAGGGAAGAAGGGGGAAGTCATGTCAACAATCTCTCACCATCTACATGTACACTCTGTAAATGACTGTGAAGTGCATGACAGAGGGTATGATCCATTGTACCAGTTATTACAGTTTCTACCTGTTCCATTCACATATGGATCACACGTAGAGGTTGTAGTCTGTTCCTAGAGTCGTCATATTCTTAGAGTACATCAACAATAGGCCTCCAGTGAGAATGAAAAGACTATGAAAAGTTCAGATTGGAATTTCAACAACTATGAAAAGGATAGATTGCTACTCACCCTAAAGATGATAGAGACAGGCACAATAAAAAGACTGTTACACAAGAAGTTTTCAGCCAAAGCCTTCTCCAGAAGAGAGAGAAACACACACACACACACACACACACACACACACACACCTCATGCAGTCAGACCATTATCTATGACTGTTTTAGCTGGACTGCAACTGTTTACATTAAATGAAAGCGGCACTTGAGAGAGTGGCATGCAAGGGTTAGGCACAGCAGAGTATGGGTATTCAGAAAGTTATAAACCTCTTCTTTGACCTCATCGTCGGAGCTGAATCATTGGGACCGCAATTAATGCTGACAGGTACTGAGAGACTCCGAAAAAACTCAAAACGGGCAATTCAGAACCGGAGAAGAGGAATGTTGAACAAGGGCATACACATTCTCCATGGCAACGCTTGCCCACACATCACTCAGCAAACCGTTGCTCTCCTGCAACAGTATCAGTGGAACATATTCACTCACCCACACTATAGTCCTGACTTGGCACCCAGTGACTATCACCTGTTCCCTAGGTTAAAAGGACATTTGGCCGGAAAGTGATTCAACTCCACCGACGAGGTGAAAGAAGAGGTTCCCAACTTTCTGAACAGCATGGTGGCAAGTTGGTATGACATGAGTGTACAAAAACTGTCACACTGTCTACAAAAATGCATCTCATTGAATATCATCCTGCATTATTTCATCCACCACAACATTGTCACCAACATCTTCACTTTCAGAAATTCTTGCATTTTTCCAGCAGTTCACAATCACTTTTAGGAACTACCAATCATGTCACAAGCCTGCTTCACATTGAAATTGTAGGGATTGCTCACCTTTCTTCCACTGTTTACGATAATGTGTTGAACTAAATGTGAACAGTATTTTGTGTTAAAGTTCTTAAGTACCTCCATATTCAGTGGCTGAAGAATTAAAGTAGAGTTGGGGGGAAGTAGCATATTTCAACATTCTTCAATGCTGGCATGTTGTTATGTACACTACAATTATCCATCAGTAATGCAATTTTCTTATTCTTCATTGACATATCTTTATCAAGCGAAAGCACCCACTCACTAAAAAGAGTGGATGTCATACATCTTTTTGATTTGCCTTGCAATTGACTGCAATGAAATAAATCACATTTACATTATGACTGTAGCAAAACATTACAGCTGAAGCTATACTGTACTGATTTAACTTATAAATTAAAGGGAGGTAAAAGAAAATGTAAGTACCCTCTTACCTGGTAAGCTTCTTAAATTTTTGAAGCACCGTGGGTTTGCTGATCGTCCGATCACGAGTGGTGTTAGTTTGTGTGTTCCTGGCGCGTTGGTGCAGAGAACAGTTAGGCGTACTTTAGACTGCTTCCCTCCTTTACATTTTTCTCCTCTAAAGGCTTTAGTCTTCTCTGGCATCAGTTGATAAAACAATCCCATCTCATCTATGTTGTACAAGTTTTAAGGACTGTATTTTTCTAACAGTTTACACATGGTGTTTTACCTCCAAAATTCTGCATCATCTAAAGGTGGTGACTTTTCTTCTCCTGAAATCTCTTTAAAAATGATCCCATGCCTGTTCTTAAATCTTTGCAATCATCTGTTACTTGCCTTAAAAATATTATTTTTCTTGAAGGGTTAAATTTGCCACTTACAAAATTTTCTTTTATTTCCTTTCCTTTTTTAAGGAATGTAGCCAATGTTGATTGTGCAAGTCCATACTTCCTCCCCACGTCTACTACTTTCGTTCCAATATAAATGTCTTTCAAAACCTCCATTATTGTCTCCAACCTTATTTGTTTCTGAGTTCCACTCATTGTCCAAATATTAGCGAAGTCGAAAGCGTTTACATCAACTAAAAATATTGACAGATTGCAAAAATCATGGAGCTAAGCTGTACATGAGCTCAACAAAACACTTTTGTTTGCTACTGAAGCTAGACAGTGGACAAACTAAACACTCTTTCAAACAAAGGAGCTCTTCGGTGTTTGATGCTCAGCACAGCTCGTCCATGGCTGTAAGCTTCTCTTTACTGCTAGAATAAAGACAGTACTGTAGTGTGTAGTGAAGCTTCTTGAAATGAAATGAAAGTGTAGTAGTTAATAAACAATACCTACTGCTATAGTGAGCTTCTTAGAAATAGAAAATAGTGAATTCCTCTAAATTTTGTCTTTGTTATAACAGGGTGTTGATAAATTTACTTCATCGTAGTAATGAGTGATAATTAACATACTACATATATGAAATCAGTTGGTCCCATATAAAAGTATCACTGTATCCAGGTTTATGAGTCTGTTGGTAATTATTATACAGAGGTTTGATTGTACTACATTCAGTACCGCATTTACTCGAATCTAAGCCGCACCTGAAAAATTAGATTCTAAAAAAAAAAAAAAAAAAAAAAAAATCCCTGAATCTAAGCTGCACCTGAAATTTGAGGCTCGAAATTCAAGGGGAGAGAAAAGTTTTAGGCCGTACCTCCAAATCTAAATAAAGTTGGTCCATTGTAATATGAGACACAATTTAGGGCGAATGAATGACGTTACAGCTACAATAGTTTGGTTCGAGTCTTAAGCTTAGCAGTTGAGCTATACCATATAGCCATTGCTATGCGTCCGGCACTCCGCCCGTATTTATACGGGTACCCTTCCTTTTTCACGTGCTTCGTCTGGTTTGAATTGATAGCTTATTTTCTTTGATCTGATAAGTGCCACTCTTTGTTATAGGTGTTTATGCCACTCTAAACTGAAAATGCATTACTGTACTGTGTCATGCATTGTTTATCGCATTCTGATAATGAGTGTTTACGGCCTGTCGCTGCTCGCATCATGACTTGCTTTTGTGCGCGCTGCTGCCGCCGCTTACAATAAAAAAAGAGAGGAATTGTCTCATTAGCGAAGCAATGTTAAGAGACTGCTGTTTGTTGTTACTTGCACTGCTGCTTTCTTTGATAATGATCAACAAGAACCAAATAATAGACTGCGGATGATAGAAAATGTTCTAAACGAGAGTTTAGTGAAAATTTTCCTCCGTTTGAAAATCTTTGCAGATGTCTCTTTAGTACATTACATTCTGCTCAGAAATTAGTCATCTTAGATTTAAAACTCTAGTCAATTGCCGTGCTTCATTTCTGACTGTATCACTATTAGGCATAAGAATAATACGAATATAAACGTGACATGATATGTATATTCTTCCGCGTTTGTTGTTGTCTCACTCCAGTTTTGTAGTTTATTAGGCAGACGGGATTTAAATGAGATAGCAGCAAACACAAAAGAACACATGGCAAAATGTTTATATTCGTTTTATTCTTATGGTGAACAGGATACCGCATGTGATTCACAATTCATAAAAGTTCCTATTGGCAACCATCTCTTCTCACAAGTAGGAAAAAATTCAGTTGTCCATATTGACAAACATCCCAAACAGTCTTCCCAGTCGGATTTTCGTAGTACAGTGAAATGCTGCTACATTCGAAGATGAACAATACGGAATTTGTATTTACTTCGTTGGATAATGTATGAAAATGAAAATGCAGTAAGCTGCAGGCAGTTTTTTGGATTGCAAAAACTGGTAAAAAAAGTGTGGCTTCGATTCGAGTAAATACGGTAATACTGTTTTTCACTGAGGGTGGTATTTTCAGTTTAGAGTCCACTTCCACTAACACTGTTAATGCAAGATTTTGGGTTTGTATAGTGAGTAATTACACATATTTTGTATAAATCTTCAAGGAAATTAAATCCTTTACAACAATGTTTGTTATGCATTGTGCATAAAATAGCGTTGAAAAGCTTGTAAGGCAAAACCTCAGACATATCCCACTTTTTGTGATTTATAGATATGTTTGCAGAATTTCACAGCCTTTTATCTCAGTAGGGTTTTAGAATTTTCCAACATGCTCTATATGAAATTTGTGAGAAATGTAACGTTCTTCAAAATTGACAGGGGCATGTTTTTGTGTAAAATGCACTGGAAGCAAGTTACTGAGGAAAAACTGAAAAAAGTGCCATTTCTAATCAGTTTTTTCAAGATGCCAGATAAGATATAAAACCTGCATTTTTTATTGGGGGGGGGATTAAAAAAACATACCTGAAAATCAGAATTACTCTCTCTTTTGCACCCTAATCCCATTTTCAAGCTACCTGTGCAGGACTTCTGATTCACTCGGTATATTGCTTCCTTCATCATACACCTCATTAAAAGAACATGAAGGTAAAAATCAGTGTGTCTCGAGTTTACTTGGAGGCTCACCCTATGGTCATTCATTTGTCACTGGAACAAGAATTGTGGTAAATGATAGTAGTATACGAGCTACCGTCCGCCAAATACTAAAAGATGGCTTGTGAGGTGTTTATGTAGATGCACGTGTACTTAATGCCAATATTACAATACCAGAGAAGGAAAGTTGCTACTGACCATATAGCGGAGATGGAGTCGCAATAGGCCCAACAAAAAGATTCACACATTATAGCTTTCAGCTATTAAGGCCTTTGTCATTAGTAGACACACGCACATGCAAACGCAACTTGCACACACGTCTGCAGTCTCAGAGAACTGAAACCACACTGCGAGCAGCAGCAGCAGCAGCAGCAGCACCAGTGCATGATGGGAGTGGCAACTAGGTTGTGGAAAGGAGGAGGCTGGGGCGGGGAGGAGGGGGATAGTATGGTGGGAGTGGTGGACAGTGAAGTGTTGCAGTTCAGATGGTGGGAAGGAGAGAAGGTACAGAGGGGGGAGGGGGTAAGTAGCGGAAAGGAGAAAAATAAAAAGAAATTAAAAAATTGGGTGTCACGGTGGAATGACGGCTGTGTAGTGCTGGAATGGTAACAGGGAGGGGACTGGATGGGTGAGGACAGTGACTAACTAAGGTTGAGACCAGGAGGGTTACGGGAATGTAGATTGTACTGCAGGGAAAGTTCTCACCTGCGCAGTTAAGAAAAGCTGGTGTTGGTGGGAAGGATCCATGTGGCACAGGCTGTGAAGCAGTCATTGAGATGAGGGATATCATGTTTGGCAGTGTGTTCAGCAACAGGGTGGTCCACTTCTTTCTTGGCCACAGTTCGTCGGTGGCCATTCATGTGGACAGACAGCTTGTTGGTTGTCATGCCTGCATATAATGCAGCACAGTGGCTGCAGGCCAGTGGGCAGGACATTTCTCATTCCAGGGCACGACGAGAGCTAATCGAAACCCTGCTGGAGAATGTAATTCAGTTGCTCCAGTCCCAAATGGTACTGAGTTACGAAGGGAATGCTCCTCTGTGGCTGGACTGTGGGACTTTGGGAGGTGGTGGGAGCCTGGAAAGATAAGGCACTGGGGGATTTTTTTTTTTTACAAGGATGGGAGGATAATTACGGTCAGTGAAGGCTTCAGTGAGACCCTCGGTATATTTGAGAGGGACAGCTCATCACTGCAGATGCGATGACCACAGGTGGCTAGGCTGTACAGAAGGGACTTCTTGGTATCGAATGGTTGGCAGCTGTTGGAAGTGGAAGTATTGCTGGTGGTTAGTAGTTTTGATATGGACAGAGGTACTGATGTAGCCATCTGTGAGGTGGAGGTCAACATCTCTCCGAGACTGCAGACGTGTGTGCAAGTTGCAAATGGCCAAAAGCTAAAATTGTGTGAATCTTTTTGTTGTGGCTATCGCGACTCAGCATCTCCGCTACATGGTGATATTGTTACATTCCATCGTGGATTTTCCACTGTTTGATACACGCCAATATTAGTCACAGTCACCATCATCTCATAGGTGGGTAGTTGTGTGACGCATATTGGCTTTTCTGAACCACTTGATCTCATTTTACATTAATTGTTGTTGTCATTGTCTACCTCTCTCTCTCTCTCATGTTACCCAGTGCTGGCCTCAGTTCATTTGTTTGCTCTTTTTTGTGTGTTGTGGCATCTGTATCCCAGTATTTGCGCTTTCCTTTCCCCTCTGTTCATGGTTCATGCCCACTTTTACAGATATGCTTATCTGCGTCCTTTCCTTATCTGTGATTTCTCAGATTTTCTCTTCCATTTCTACCTCCTTGTGTCTTAAATCTGTCAATTGCGATGTTGTATTGTCGTTTTGGCTTTCATCCATCCCTGCACTGTATTTCTTCAGTGAGTCATTTCCTTTCCTCCAGCCCTTTTGTCTCTGATTTTTGGATAAAGAAAATTTGAATTCTGTACGTCAGTCTCCTGCCATGTTGCAGGAAGGAATTCTTTTTCTACCTTTCCTTGAATGTGTGACCTTGTGCATCTTGCGATCCACAGCTTATTCTTGTTAATATGAAAAGAACCCATGACCGCTGTATTTATTGACACATGTCTATGCTGTGGCTGGGTTCATTTGAAATATCATCACTGGCAGGTTAAATGCAGTTAGACAAAACACAAATTATGATAAAAGTTGTAACAACTGACAAACATAAATGATTGGCAATTCACGCAGCCAACAGTCTTCGCAACAAATACCCACAGAGTTGTACCAGTATCATGACATAAAAAGTCTAGTTATCTTACATAAAGTTTAAGGCAAATTGTGTAATACAACAATTGTATAACATCCCATTGACTGGCTGGCAGAAGCACAACGAGCAGTGCTCCATTTGACCCACTGAGTGACAGTACAATTCTTTCTAATCACATTCATTCATTGTTTATGATTGTTCTGTGTGATCACTATTACTGTTTTATTGTACATAATTAGTCTTTTGTGCCACCTGCTATTTTCTCTGTCTGATGATGATACAGCTTTGTGTAGGCACATGAATTATTCTCTTTATAGAGTTCCATACCTCAATCGGTAAAAACTGAGCTCTTACAGTATAGGTTTGTCGTCAGTCTGTCTATCGGTCTGATTGACTGCTAAGATCCCTTCTTTTCAGAAACTGGTGTAGGTACCAAGTTGAAATTTGTTGCATCCTAAGGGCATCCTGTGGTGCTGTAAAAAATTTAAGCTCCTAAGTTGCTGCAGTCAAAATATGTACCATAAATCATCATTTATGGTACATATTTTGATACTTGGAATCTCACTCATAAAGGCATATAGGGTGCTTCCCATTGAACTAGAATCATGAAATATGGCAAGAAGTAAGGTTTCACAGCACAAGTAAAGCAAAAAAATACGAAAATTGTCAAATTTTAATGATATCACATAAAAAATATCTTTCTGGCATTAGAACTTCCATTGCATTTTATTGTCTGTCAGAAGCGTAATAGAGAAATAATACTGCATGCAAACATAAAATGTAAGTAAATAAAAAATATTTTATTAATTCTATTTCTCTCTCTCTCTCTCTCTCTCTCTCTCTCTCTCTCGATACATAAACTTAAGTCCCCTGCTCACTTATTTTATATGTCTGGGCTTGTCTCAGGAAGTAGCTTAGAGATTTTGGTGTGGCCTTGAAATTCCCAGGACCAATTTCTTTCCAGATTCAGTGTCAATAAAAGGGAAAGATCATCAAGATTCATGGGATGGATGAACTGTCTACATACGTAATTATGTTTGTACAGAGCCCTCAGTGTGTGTGTCAAACATGCGTTTGGCCAATTTTTTGTTGTGCATAATTGTTTTATTCAGGTTTTATGTGTATAAATGTTTGCAAATTGTTTCAATAATTGTGTGGTACCTTTATGCTTGAATGTCACTTCTGCAATTAGGTTATTGCGTATATATGTAATGATTATGATATCCTAAAATTTACCTCTCCTTTGGAGTGGTGCTGTCTAGACAAGCTAGTTTACTCAGCATGTCAAGATACATGCACTCGCTGCTCACCCTGTGCCTACAAAGTGGTCGGCAGTGTCTTTATATGATCATAATGTTCCAAAAATTGCCTTCAGTGTTACGTAAGCTAACTACCGTATTTACTCGAATGTAAGCCACACTTTTTTTCCAGTTTTTGTAATCCAAAAAACCGCCTGCGGCTTAGAATCGAGTGCAAATTAAGCGGAAGTTCTGAAAAATTTGGTAGGTGCCGCCACAACTAACTTCTGCCGTCGAATATACGTAGCGCTACACAGGCATGCTTTGCAGGCACAAAGATAAATACTGGTGCCAAAACCTCTGCGTCACACTGCATTTTCATACATTATCCAATGAAGTAAATACAAATTCCGTACTGTTCATCTTCGAATGTAGCAGCATTTCAGTGTACTACGAAAATTCGATTGGCAAGACTGTTTGGGATGTTTGTCAATATGGACAACTGAATTTTTTCCTACTTGTGAGAAGAGATGGTTGCCAATAGGGACTTTTATGAATTGTGAATCACATGCGGTATCCTGTTCACCATAAGAATAATACGAATATAAACATTTTGCCATGTATTCTTTTGTGTTTGCTGCTATCTCATTTAAATCCTGTCTGCCTAATAAACTACGAAACTAGAGTGAGACAACAGCAAACGCGGAAGAAGATATATATATATATATATATATATATATATATATATATATATATATATATATATATATATATATAATAGAGGGAAACATTCCACGTGGGAAAAATATATTTAAAAAGAAAGATGATGAGACTTACCAAACAAAAGTGCTGGCAGGTCGATAGACACACAAACATACACACAAAAATCTAGCTTTCGCAACCAACGGTTGCCTCGTCAGGAAAGAGGGAAGGAGAAGGAAAGACAAAAGGATATGGGTTTTAAGGGAGAGGGTGAGGAGTCATTCCAATCCCGGGAGCGGAAAGACTTACCTTAGGGGGAAAAAAGGACAGGTATACACTCGCACACACACACATATGTGTCTGCTTGTGTCTGTGTATATGCGGATGGATATGTGTGTGTGTGCGAGTGTATACCTGTCCTTTTTTCCCCCTAAGGTAAGTCTTTCCGCTCCCGAGATTGGAATGACTCATCACCCTCTCCCTTAAAACCCATATCCTTTTGTCTTTCCTTCTCCTTCCCTCTTTCCAAAGCTAGATTTTTGTGTGTATGTTTGTGTTTGTTTGTGTGTCTATCGACCTGCCAGCGCTTTTGTTTGGTAAGTCTCATCATCTTTCTTTTTAAATAAATATATATATATATATATATATATATTATTTGGTTCTTGTTGATCATTATCAAATAAAGCAGCAGTGTAAGTAACAACAAATAGCAGTCTCTTACCATTGTTTCGCTAATGAGATGATTTCTCTCTCTTTGTTTTTTTTAATTGTAAGCGGTGGTAGCGCGCACAAAAGCAAGCCATGCCACGAGCAGCGACAGGCCGTAAACACTCATTATCAGAATGTGACATACAATGCATGACACAGTACAGTAATGCATTTTCAGTTTAGAGTGACGTAAACACCTATAACAAAGAGAACGGCACTTATCAGATCAAAGAAAAATAAGCAATGAATTTAAACTAGACGAAGCACGTGAAAAAGGAAGGTTACCTGTATAAATACAGATGGAGCGCCTGACACACAACAATGGCTACCTTGTAAAGCTTAACTTCTAAGCTTAAGACTCGAACCAAACTACTGTAGCTGTATCATCATTCATTCGACCTAAATTGTGTCTCATATTACAATGGACCAACTTTGTTTCAATTTGGAGGTGCGGCCTAAAACTTTTCTCTCTCCTTGAATTTCGAGTCTCAAATTTCAGATGCGGCTTAGATTCGTGAAAATTTTTTTTCCTTGATTTCGAGTCTCATTTTTCGGGGGCGGCTTAGATTCGAGTGCGGCTTAGATTCAAGTAAATACGGTAGTCTTCCTAAGCCGTCATACGGGCAGAACTCTGGGTGGATTTGTTAGGAAGGTTCTTGGCAATGTGAATCGCATATCATTTATCCTAATTATTGTTTTGTGTAACTGCAGGTAACCTGATTTTGTTTTGAATGAAATTGGTCACAACATAATAAATGCAAATCAGTAGAGCTGTGGTGGTGGTTTCTGATTGATATTGAATCTTTAAATATAGTTTCATTGCTTATGCAAGTCTTTAATTCTAGTTTTGTGTTTTCAGTGCTGATCATATTTTATAGTCCATTGATTTGTCATTAATTTTGATATTATTTCCTGCTGTAGTCACCTATCCCATAGTGTTACAGCTATAGTTCCCCTTAATCAAATCTGTTATTTACTCTACACAAGAATACCGCTTGTGCCTTTGGTGCAGGGAGGAAGTAATAGGTGGTACCAGACAAATTAAAGTTATTAAACGTAATGCACTGTAAGCATGGTGGTGGTATTGCAAACATAAGTGTGTGGCACCAGGCAGATGTCATAGTGTGTGTTGTGTGTCTTCCATATGGTTAGCCTTAATAGGCTATCCAAAATACATTTTCATCAACTTTTGCTTGATGTTCCTCTATTCTCTCTCGACTCCCAGTGCAGTAGAAAGCCAGAAATTGTTTAACAGATGCTGCAAACTGGTTTTGATGCTACATATAGTCTCAGTTTTCTTTAAGTGCTGTAGTGGTCATTATTTTTGTGAAATTTCCTTTGACTGGGTCTGCTGATTTTGAAATTTCTGTTATGTACTGAAGCAGTAGGCTGCAGACTTTTGATTCAGTTCCCATTCTATTTAATTTGGTGTGTCTATTTTTATTTCAATACAGGCCCTGCATTCTTATCTTTGACTCACTTTCGGGAGCTAGCCGGACACGTGTTGTGGCAACGCTTAGAGACTATCTGCGTATTGAATATCGAACGAAGATGGGTCGCAGCCGAGATTTCAACAAGGATACAATCAAAGGTGCCTCGCCACGTGTCCCACAACAAACAAATTTTACAGACTGTGGTCTGTACCTGTTGCAGTATGTCGAGAGTTTCTTCATGGTATGCTATAGTGTTGCCTCTATACTGTTCAGATGTAAATTCATAAAATATGTAAAATTATGGTCATTAGTGTATTGTAATTGTTATGAAGTATATATAACAAAAATATTTTTAGAGGTAGTAATGCATCACCACTACCAATATGATTTTTTAAAGTACACCATATTTCGACATGCTTAGAGGTTGTCATCTTGTTCATTGATGTATTAGAAACCAAGAAAATTATTTAGAAAAAAGTTGTCTTAACATTGTTTATTAATGGTACTTTTCTAGAAACCAATGGATATTAGAAAGCACATGCAAGAAAAAGCTTTCTGAATGTTAGTAAGGTGACACAATTAATGTACAAACTTTCAGTAATTATTTTTAAATGGGCTGTTACCATGCCTTGGCTATTCGAACAGTGTTTTTGACTGCATTTATTGATAATGTCATTGAGTCAACATTTTTTATCATTTTTCTTTACTGCTGTAGTACAGCTTTGGGTCAGTTGCTTGACGAAGTCAAAATAGCGGACAACTGATCATAATTTGGTATGTCTTCAAAGATTTATACTTCCAGAAGCCACTGCAGTTAGTTCAGATAGCATTACCAGTTTGTAATTTAATAACATGACATCATTTCCCAATTGTTACACAATTCAAACTTCACCATTAGTGGACTAATTTGTTGTTTGGTTCAATCTTTATGAAAAGTGACAAAAATAGGTTCATCCTTTCGAATGTTCATTGAATTGCCATTGCTTTTTTACTTCTTGATAAAGGCTGTTACAATTCTGTGCTACTTATGTGTATCTTACACAATTATTGCAAATAATTAAGGGCATCTGTATGTTTTTGTTTTGGCCTGCAACCACATAGGTTGCGTTGATACTGTCAGCAGTCCTGTTTGCTACCTGTTTGTCTACATTTTAGCATAACTGCTGTAAACTAAATGATAAATGATTAGGCCTATATAACAATATGAGCTAGGATAGAGCACTGATCACCACAAAGAGGTGACATTAAGTGGCAATTTCATTAAGAAGTAGGCTAAGCTATCAGACACAAACCACCTTCAGATTTAGAAAAACACACGTTCATATGTTCACAACTCACATACTGTCGTGCCAGAGCACTGAAGCCCGATTGAAGTGAGTAGCTATTTTGGTTGGGGCATATAGTGGCCATATAGAAGCAGTATTGTGTGGGCAGGGTGAGAGATAGCAAGGTAGGGGTGGGGCACGATGTGGTAGTGCTGCCTGTTGGAGTATGCAGGGCTGTGCCAGACAAGACAATGGACTGCTAGCCACACATACTCATTTCTCGGTTTGTCTCTGGGATTATTATTTTCCATTGTGCATTCTACTAGTTTCCAGCAAATAATCACTTTGTTGTATATGTTCAGTCATCCTATATAATCCATAATGTTATTAGGTGTTCTTTCTGTCCGATTCATTGCAAGACTCTTTTTATTCCTTACTCAATCTCTCTAATCCTAAACAGTCTTCTTCACTACAGTTCAAAGATACCTTTATTTAATCATCCATTATGACACTTTTATTGTCTTGCTTCATGTTTACATTTTCTCTGAAATTTTTGAATCGGTCTTCTCAGTTTATCTTTCTTTCTGAACTATGAATTTTTTTATTGCTTTCTTATACCCTTTGTCTGTGTATAGAAGTATGATACTTAACGTTTTCTCATATGTGGTTGAACCCATTGTTTCAGATTTCCATTTGAATGCATTTTTGCTCCTTGAGAGTGGATATGTTCATATTATTTGTAAGCAGAAGCCTTACAATTTTAAGAGTGTAAGAGTAAGTGAAGGCTTATATTTGATTTTTTCAGTTGGTCATCAAGGTGCAGAAATGCTAATTTCATTATGCAGCTAACCTTTTTTATTAAATAGCTTTATGATAAGTGTCTTCTCATAGCAGACTCCAGCATTGTTGGCAGATTTATTCCATTTCTAAGTACACTTTTTATTGCTACTCAAAATAAGCAGCTATAAAATTAGGAGGAGACAGAATGGCTGACATTTAATAGAAAAGAAAAGAAAAAAAAAGAGCTTACTTCCTTAGGGTGGAAGAGGTTTAGGTTCGATAAGGTTAGGAAGGAGGGGAAGATCACTCGGACCAAAGGATGAAAGGGACCCATATGTTGGGAGGACATGGGACATGTATTATTAGACGTGATTAGTGTTTCACTTTGTGAAAGCAAATTCTGTCCAGCCATTCTACCTCCATGTAATTTTATAGTTTTCTCAAGTTAACTTTTCCTTTTGATAAAATATGCAGTTAGGGGTTACTAATTAATATTGTCTAACACATTAGTAAATATTTCTTCTCAGCAGCTCCAGGTGACATTTCAGGTTACATAGTACAGTCAGATATATGTGACGCAAACAATGTGTTCACTATGCAACAATCAAATAGTGTGACATTCTCTCTCTCTCTCTCTCTCTCTCTCTCACCTCTCCAAATCACCTGACAGTATTTTTCCTTTGTTTCAGAATCCAATAGATGACTACCATTTGCCAATGAAAAAACTAGCAGACTGGTTTCCTGAAGAAGTTGTCAATCGCAAGCGCGAAGACATCCAGAAATTGCTTTTAGACCTAATGCAGAAATACAATGTAGACATAGAAAGTCTTAATCTGCCAAAGCTTTCCTTTTCATCATCCAAGCAGGTAAAAACTTGTGTGGTACATTGTAGTTTAAGAGATTGTGCAAAGAAAACATGCATGTGTTATGATTCAGTTAGTTAACCGAAATATTCATACAGTGTGGCTAAGTAATCTGTATTTCTAAGGGACCATCCCAGTTAACAATACCAGTTGCCCGTGGAAGCTGTTACATAAGTTACCTGCAACAAAGGTTTGATTTTCAATATTTTGCGTAGTTATGGACATAGTTTAAAAACTTAAAAACTTAAAAACAGTTTCCAAGAATCATATTGCACAAGGAGCCTGGATACGACCATATGGAAAGAGAGCCAGTGTGTGTGGCTAGGATGAAATCATTTTTGTGGCTTTACTTTTACTACGTTCTGAAAATCTTTAGACTTACCAATATGTTTAGGGCTGCACTGGAAGTAATTGTGAACATCCCTCACTACGTCTTGTATGCTTCTAGGAAGGGCTAAACAAACAAAGGATACACATACCATTCCGTCATGAACAGCTCTGGAATATCTTGCTTAAACAAAGTGGATAAGGAATGACAGTCCCCTAAGATAGCATTCACTCCTTCTGCTGTGAAACCAGTCATATTCTCAAGAACTTGACAATCTCCTGATATAATATATCAGCAGTAGCATCAGTAAGTGGGATCAATCCCAGAAAGGCCTCACTTATTTCATTTCCTTCACTTGGAACACATACTGCCAACCACAAATCTTTTATGCAATCCTTATCTGTTGATTCATCAACAGTGAGACTAAATTGCTGTCTTATTATTTGTCTTAAGTGTGTCAATTCACGAAACTTGCCTTGCTTGCAACATTTACGTTTTCAGCTACTTTTGTTATGCCACAATAAATATGTTTTGCAACTTGTTAATTAGGACACATGGCCTGGTTGAGTTTCAGTAAATGTTCAACCACCCAAAGTGATAAATCATGCTCTGCAACAAAACTAGCAAGGCGAGTTTCACCAGTCGTAACTGTACGTTATCTTGAGTTTCCACTTCATGACATATCGGTAAATTTAGGTTGCCTTTACTGGTCACCACAATTACAAGTTTCTTACCACTCACATGCTTTACTATATCACTTTTTGCAGGCATAGTTTTAAGATCACAATCACTGCCCAGCAGTAGACATTATGAGGACCTTTCTTGCTGCTTCTGAGCCAACCACTACACACTGTTTCTTTTTCCCATCGGGGATTATATTTCGTACCATATTTTACCTTTTTGGGCATTGTCACCACGGACTGAAAATCCGACTTTGAACTCATATCTAATCAAGCACAGCACTCCCATACTTCGCACGAGCTTATGTGTCACCTGGTAAGCGCCGTGAACTGCCCAGACCCGTAAATGCACTTTGTTGCCCATATGCTCCTTTGTTGAATAGGCATAACTTCGACTCCATCCACTACCTTGGACTACAACCGCTGGACAGTGTTTGTTTTTCATGATTTTGCCTTCTCTTGTGTCCAAACAATACAGTAGTAGTCCAGCAGTAGTAATTGTTAACGTAATGTTTCCTTGTGATTGAATTGACAAGTGTGTGTTATGTAGCAGCATTTTCTATCGACAAAGGAAGATCAGAAAATTTCGGTATATTTACACAAAATTTTGTATTTTCTAGAATAATTCAAAAATCAGAAGATATTAAAAAAAATTCACAGGACCTGGCAAGACTGCCTAATGCAGTTGGCAATGACACTGGAGTTGGCATGGCTCCTCATTCCTATCGGTGTCTTCTGGAACCTCATGGACGCTCTTCCTGCACATCATGTAGCAGTCCCTGCTGCAAAAGGTGGTTATTCAGGCTTTGGAGAGGTTGTCCCATTAATGAAACTGGACAATGTTATTTCCCCACAAAAAGATGAAAGGAATTACTTACTTTATTTTCGCAGAATCACTTCTCATACCACTAGGTGGAGATGTATTGTGGCATGAAGAAGCTTCACCACTGGAAGAGCTGTCTGCAGTGTGCATTTGCCTTCCTTATGAGGTGCTGTGAGGAAGACGTGGTGCTGAACTTTGCCGGGGTAATGCATCACATTAATTCAGTGGCAACCAGAAGAATCAAGAAGTGTGCCAGCCTAGTTATAGTATTGGAGGGACTGTGCTGTACTCACTGGTGCCTGGACTCAACCAACATAAAACTTTTCAGTTTACATCTACAGTTGGCCAACCAGTTCAACTCCTGGACATGGCCATGGATTGGTGGTGTCACATGGCCCACAGCATGTATCAGAGAGATAATCTACTGATGCTTCCTGCAACACTCTCCTCAATCTCATGTGCAAGCAATTAGATGAGGATGTGGTTTCAGTTCTTCTGAAAGGACTCAATTTTGAACTTACTCTTACATCCACACCATCACGAACATCAGCAGCACAGTGGAGCAGGCAGTTTGCACGACTTTGACCTTAATAAGTAGTTTATGAAACGTATGTATTCATGTGAACAAAGATCAGAAATCGTGTTCTTGCCCACCGACAAAGGCAATACAACAGTGTACCTGTCTCACGAGGAGTACATTGAGAAAACAGGGCGCCAGGTAGAAGACAGTATGTACCAGGAGACTTTCCTGATCCTACCAAGAGGGTGGAAAGGAAGACCATGGTGCTTCTCAGAGAACCCGGCTTGCAAGATGAGGTTGTTAAGAAACTACAACAGAGAGCTTCATTTGCACCAAGACTTCATGGATGACCGCAAGTTCATGACAATTGCACCCCTCTGTTAGCAACATTGGTGCCCTGACATGGTCACTAGCTAAGTAACTGAAGAATATGCTTAACCCTTATGTCGAGAGGTGTCCACATCAAATTCGCAACTCCATGGATTTTGTAGAATGCCCTAACAACTTTAAAGCTTAAGGATATGGACATCCTTGTGAGCTTTGAGGTGGTCTCCCATTCTACCAGAGTGCCCTTACAAGAATTGTTGGGACTTATTGGCCAAAAATTTGACATAAGAGATGATTAATCTTCTAGGGATTTCTTGATGTTGACATACTTACTTTCTTTTTGATGGTGGCTACTATGAGCAGACAGGAGCTGTAGCCATGGGGAGTCCACTTTCACCAGTTTTCATCAAAATGTATACGGAACATTTTGAGGAGGAAGCTTTTGAATCGGCCCAGTGGGAGCCACGTGGAAGAGACAAGTCTAATAATTCCCTCATTCATCTCATTCCATACACCAGAACACTGGTTTTACAATGGTGATTAAGTAGTTGGAGTAACATACCTTGCTGCATGTTCCGGCAAAAAGAAGAGCGGATGGCACATTCGGCTAAAGTGCACACTAGAAAAATGAGTTGAGCACCATATATTTTCAGGTACACAAATACACACACCAGGGGCCATGGCAAGACTGTTGATTATTGAGAGCAGTTGCCAGGGTAGGTGCAAATGGGGAACGGGTAGGAAAAGTAGGCATGAGGCGGGCTGGGTAGCAGGATAGTGAGAGGGAGGTCTTTCGAAAGAAGACTCAGTGCCTGCACAGCAAAATGAAAGTAGTTCAGAGGAAGGAGCATATAAAACACACAGAGTAAGAGGGAAGGTAAAGGTGGAGTTGGAGGGAGACAGAGGAGGAGAGAAAGTTATGGGGTGGAAAAGGGCAGGAGAAAGAGAGTGAGTGTGACCATGGAGTATTCTGTAGGCTGGGGGGGGGGGGGGGGGGGGATATGGGTAGATGTCATCCCTCATGACGAGAGGTAGTCAAAGCCCTGGCAAAAGATATAGTTGAGCTTTACCAAGGCCAGATTTGCTGATCTATCAGAGGAGTGCTGGTTGTAGGCACATTAACAGGTTTATTGGTGTCTGAGGAGGAGATGGCACATATCTTTTTATGGATGAGCTGAATAGGATACTGTCTGTAAATAAAGGCTCAGATAAGGTTATCAGTATAATTCGACAACTCCTGCTTTCCATTGCAGATTTGGCTTTTGCGGGTAGTGAGGCTGCAAGGTAGTGTCATTTTGACCTGGAATGGGTGACAGCTGTCAGAATGGAGGTACTGTTGATGGTTGATATGAACAGATGTATTTATGGAGCCACTTGAGATGTGGAGTTTAACATAAAGGAAATTCACTTGTTCAGGTGAAAGGAACCAACCAAAGCAAATTTTGGAGTAGATATTTGGAAAGAGCAAACGTTTTCTTTGCTGCTAGTTGAGATATTGAAATTGAAAATGTAATTGGGGTATTAGGTGTTGAGTGGGTAGAAAGCTTTCCTCCATATGCCCCATAAATAAGTTGGCATAGGATGGTACCATGTGAATACACATCGCAGCACCATGGATTTGCTTATATATTCAGCATTTGAAGCTGAGTAATCTTTTGAAAGACCTGTTTCACACTCTCCTTCTCTCCCTCCAGCTACCCTGGCAACTTCTCTAAAAAATGGATAATCAGTAGTCAGTCTCCCTGTGGCCACATATGTGTGTGTTTGGGTGTCTGTGTATGTGAATGTGCTAGAGAAATAGCAAGAGCTTGTAAGATAGTGTGAATCTTTTTCTCGTTGGGCGTTTTTATGAATTACACTTCAGTCAGCTGCAGATGAGTGTTTTCCTTTATTTTACATATTATACCATCTGGGATATTCCAGATGCTTTACTTACATGCAGACAGCTGCTGCCACTCAGCACACAGGAATGATGTGCTCAAAACTTTGGTACATAGGGCTTGCATCCTCTTCAACAAAGAGAACTGAACATCTGAGGAGGGTATTTCAGAACAAGTAGTACAAGGAGTAGCAAATGTGGAGAGCCCTACACCGTACATCCAATGTAGAACTGGTGGAAACTGAGAAGCACAACAGCTTTTCTTCTCCATCTTTCCTTAATCCAATCTTGTGCCCTGTCTCTAATCATCTCATTGTCGGCAGGACGTTAAATACTAATCTCCTCCTCCTCCGCCAGCTGCTGTGGCTGAGTGGTTCTAGGCGCTTCAGTCCGGAACCGAGCTGCTGCTGCTGCTGCTGCTGCTGCTGCTGCTGCTGTAGTTGCAGGTTCGAATCCTGCCTTGGGCATGGACGTGTGATGTCCTTAGGTTAGTTAGATTTCAGGAGTTCTAAGTCTAGGAGACTGACCTCCGATGTTAAATCCCATAGTGCTTAGAGCCGTTTGAACCTCCTCCTCCTCCAAGATTGCAACAACATAACAAGTCTGCAGCTACAGAACATTGCCTATCAGAATAACATGGAATGCATTATGGCCATACTAACTTTCTGGCACAGATGTCTTAACTACTGGGACTGTCATTTAAGAATCAGTTGATATTTGAGTAAGGTAAGTGCTGATTAATCATGAGGGCAACTGCATCCCTAACAAGGACTGGGAACTTAAAATTAGTCTGATTGAGAAGGGGAATGTGATACTCCACAACAGACTGACTTCCGGGGTATCAGAGGTGGTGGGTGGTTGTAAACTGAGAATGGCAGATCAAATGGAGGGAGAGAAATAAAAGCACCACATCAGCCCCCCACCCCCCACCACCACCACCCCTGCAAATGGCAATGTGGTCGCTTGTTGATCTATTGTGCGTGTTTGAAACTGGTATCCTGGTGTTCACCTGCCAACTATTGTATCATGAAGTACACTGGGAGAAGCTGAAGAATTAAGTTTTGAATGCCGATAAAGAATGGGTTCTTCTCTAACTTATTTCTATAAAAAACATAGGCATATTCTGTTCGAGGGCGGAGAGATCTCAGAGAGATGATGATGATGATGATGATGATGATGATGATGATGATGATGATGATGATGATGATAAAAGAACAAACAGTGGCCTTGCCCTGATAACAGTGAAACCAATGAAATGTTGCCACCATTACCAATTGGAAAATTTTAAACTCTCAGGTGATATAAAAACACTACAGTGCAGCTGTGATTTTAAAAGCAGTGTCTGGGTGCCTATTGAAATGTCTATGTAGTTTCTTAGAAGCTTAGATGTGAGATGAAAGGTGCAGATGGAGGAAGATGAACATTGATGATGTACTTTTTCCTGATAAATATTAAAAGTTTAATATAGAAACAACAAGAAGAGGTTGAAGAGGATGGTTCAGCTGCACTGAGTTCTGCTACAGCTGTTTAAAAGCCTTTTATCTCATTTAGTGTAGATGAGTTAGTGTTAGCCAATATCTACATCCATACAGATTCCACAAGCCACCGTACAGTGTGGGGCAGAGGGTACCCTGTACGTACCACTACAAGTCTAGTCATTTCCTTTCCTGTTCCACTCGCAAATAGACTGAGGGAAAAATTTCCGCCTGTGTGTCTCTGTACGATCCCTAATTTCTTGTATCTTGATATTCCAGGTCTTCATGCAAAATGTATGCTGGCTGCAGTAGAATTGCTCTGCAGTCAGCTTCGAATGTCATTCCACTAAATTTACTCAAGTGTTCCTCAAAAACAATGTTGAGGTTCTCTAAATTTATTCAACAGTTTTCTGTTCTTCAAAAAGAATGATGCATTCTGTCCTTGGATTCACATTTGAGTGCCCAAAACATCTCTGTAATACTTGCATGTTATTCAAACCTACCAGTAACAAATATCAACCTACTACAGCGACAACTCTTGTCGATATTTTATACTGGGAGGAAAGAGGGAACTGCAGCTTTACAACTTTTATTTATTTCAAGAAATGCAGGATTCTTCCTTTATGAGCAATCATATTTATCTACACCATTAGCTGAATAAAACAATTCCTGAATATAAACAATTTGTTCTTAATTTTGGATGCTGCCTTTTGAGATGAGACCCCTGATAGTGATTTGACATGTGATTTAAAAAAATAAATGCATACCGAGTTCATGGAAAGAGCGTGTTACTGAAATGAATTTTACAAAATAATTTAATTCAATAGACAAAAAATTCTACTCACAAAGTGGCGGCAGAACACACACTCAAAAGAAAGTTATAATTAGGCAAGCTTTCAGAGCCAGTGGATCCTTTTTCAGACAGAAGGTTGAAGGGGTAGAAAGAGGGGTGAAGGAAAAGGACTGGAGAAGTCTAGGAAAAGGGGTAGATTTGGGGAAAGTCACCCAGAACTGTGGATCAGGAGAGAGATATACCATACGGAGTGAGGAGGAAAGACTGATTGTTGGAGACTGATCAGACGAGATTTGAAAACCTGAGAGCTAAAATGTGGAAGACAGGGTAATATGTAGACACAGATTACTGCTTAAATACCATGCATGAGTTAATAAGAGTGAAAAGCTAAATGCATTGTATGAAACAGAGGTGGGAGGGGGTGATGAAAAATAAACGAGAAAGACAATGAAAGATGCAGAAAACTAAAAGAGAGTGAAGCAAAGAGTAGTTACAGTGAAGAAATGCTGAGACGGAAGAAAGTAACGTAAATTAAGGCCAGGTGGGTGGTGTGAACCCAAGGACATATTGTTGTGCTAGTTCACACCTGCGGAGTTCTGAGAAACTGATGTCTGGGGGAAGAGTCCAGATGGCATTTGCAGTGAAACAGGTGCCGAGGTTGCGATTGTCATGTTGTGGAGCATACTCTGCAACAGGATATTGCATGTTGTCAGTATACACCCTCTGCCTAGCCCCCAGGGGGTCCACAACTCTTTTGTGGATACGTGCGTAGCGAGCACGGGACCCCGAGCTAATGTCACCTTCCTTCCTTTCCGGGCTGCATACCTTCCCTTTCCGCATCTGGGAGTATGGTTTGTGCCTACGTCCGGAGACGGACGCTCGAAAATGTAAAGCATTCTTCGCCTTCTTTGCTTGTATGTCTTCTTCCTTCCTTTGTCCTTCTCTTTTCCTTACCTCTTCTCTTTACCCTTTTCTCCGCTGCGGCGTTTGAGACCTCTCTTCTTTCCTTTCCCTTTCTCTTTTTTCCTCCCTGTGCGTGTCTGAAGGCCGACCCACACATTTTTGTGCGTAGCCGGTGACGGGGTAACGCGTAATTCCCCGCCTCGGGTAGACAGGTAGGACACGTACGTACCCCCTGGTAACGGCCAGGCCCAGGGAGGGGTGATTACCCAAGCTGATACCTTCCGAAAGTGCCAATTGGTCCCTCCGTCCGTTTGTCGGGAGGTGTGACCTGAGGTGTGAACAATCACCTAAGGCGGGAGTGCCCTCAGAGAGGGCCCCCACAAGAGAGGAGCGTGCCATTGGAGACGCCGGTAATCATGGGGGATTCTTCCGCAATGGTTTCCTCACCTTCCACTATGTCTGCTCACAAGTGTAAGTATACTGAGTCTCAGCCACAGACTGTTCTTCCATCGTTGCCACAGTTCCTTGTTGTTTCTCGGTCTGACGAAGGTCACGACTTTTCCACGGTCAAACCTTTCATTATTCAGAAAGGTGTCGACGCAATTGCAGGTCCTGTAAAGTCTTGTACCAGATTATGGAATGGCACCTTGTTGTTAGAAACAGTCAGTGCCTTCCAGGCACAAAAATTGCTGCGTACTTCACTGCTCCACACCTTCCCTGTCCGGGTTGAAGCGCACCACACTTTAAAGTCCTCGCGTGGAGTCGTTTATACACGCTCCCTCGATGGATTGTCTGACGAAAAAATTCAGCACTACCTATCTAACCAGGGTGTAACGGCTGTTCATAGAGTTATGAAAAGGGTTGACTAGAACATCATTCCAACCCGCACTGTCTTCTTGACATTTGACAAAGTTCAACTGCCATCGAAAATCAAAGCAGGCTATGAGATAATTTCCGTTCGCCCTTACGTCCCAATCCCTACGCGTTGCTATCGGTGTCAGCGGTTCAATCACACCAGCCAGTCCTGTTCCAATCCGGCCAAATGTGTTACGTGTGGCAAGGATGCCCATGAGGGTGCTTGTCCACCTCCATCCCCTCGCTGCATCAACTGTATGGGTGACCACGCTGCTTCCTCTCGAGATTGCCCCGTTTTTAAGGACGAAAAGCTCATCCAGAAAATCGGAGTGAAGGAAAAGGTGTCGACCTTTGCTGCTCAAAAATTATTCGCCAGTCGACAGCCCACCGTGCCTCAGACAGGAAAATACAGCACTGTCCTTGCTTCTCCTCAGCCAACAAATGAGGCGGCCATGCAGACTTGCGACCTCACCTTTAGTGCCACGGTCGTCAGATCGGCCAACGCAAAGATCGCCCGTTCAACCTCACCACTTTCGCCTGCCCACTCTATGGCTCACCCTTCATCGGGTTCTCCTAAATCTCGAGCCCAAAAGTCGGACACCAACACTTCGAAAAAAGAGCATACTCGTGAAGATTTTTTACGTACCCCAACTTCACAACCATCCCTCCTTCATCTAAACATCATAATTCCAAGAAGGCTACAATAAAACCCAGTTCATCTCCTTCTCCGCCAAGGCGTGTCCCATCTACAGCACCACCTGGCGGAAATCGCCCTCGGCCGTCTTCTGTGTCGCCGAGGCGCACTGCTGGCGGCCGATCGCTGGTGGCAGGAGCTGCTCCTGAACAACCTATGGATCAGGATCTTCTGCCTTCGGCTGAATGCCATTCCATGCTGTCGGTCGCAAGCTCTGAGCAGTCGTTGAGTTGACAGCAACCTTGGTCACATTCCTCCATTTTCTGTTCACCCTATGTCCATTATCCACTGGAATATCCGCGGCATTCGAGCCAATCGGGATGAATTGTCGATCCTCTTACGCTCCTACTAGCTGGTCATCTTCTGTCTTAAGGAAACAAAGCTGCGTCCCCATGACCGCTTTGTTCTCCCTCATTTTCAGTCCGTCTGATATGATCTCCCCTCTGTTGAAGGCACTCCAGCCCATGGAGGACTCATGATTCTTCTCCATGATACTCTCCATTATCACCCAATCCCCTTAAACAGTTCCTTCCAAGCTGTCGCCGTCCGTCTTTCGTTTTCTGGATACACGTTCTCTCTTTGTACTGTATACATTCCATCGTCCACACCAATGGCACGAGCTGATCTCCTTCATCTTCTTGGTCAGCTTCCACCCCCCTATTTGCTGGTTGGGGACTTCAATGCCCACCACCCGCTTTGGGGATCTCCACATCCTTGTCCACGTGGCTCACTATTGCTAGACGTCTTCCACCAAGTAGATCTAGTTTGCCTCAACACTGGGGTCCCTACATTTTTGTCTGCCTCCACGACAAATTTATCTCATTTGGACCTTGCGGTCGGTACTGTTCCGCTAGCTTGGCGCTTCGAATGGTTCGCTCTTGATGACACACACTCAAGTGACCACTTTCCATGTGTCCTCAGACTGCGGCCTCAACTGCCATGTATGCACCCGCGACGCTGGAAGTTTGCCCAAGCCGATAGGACACTTTTTTCGTCTCTAGCGACATTCGATGACCGTCACTTTCCCAGCGTCGACGATGAGGTCACACACATTACCGACGTTATTCTTACAGCTGCGGAACGTTCAATACCACACACCTCCGAATTGCCCCGGCGCCCCCCAGTTCCTTGGTGGAACGAGGCATGCCGTGACGCAATACGAGAGCTGCGATGTGCCCTCCGCGTCTTCCGCCACCATCCTACTTTGGCCAACTGTATCCGCTATAAGCAGTTCCGTGCGCGATGCCGTCGTGTCATCCGCGATAGCAAGAAGGCAAGCTGGAAATTCTTTATTAGCTCATTTAACACCTTCACTCCCTCCTCGGAAGTTTGGAGTCGGCTTCGACGGTTCTCAGGCGCGCCTAGTTTCTCCCCGGTCTCTGGGCTAACTGTCGCGCATGATACCTTAGTGGACCCCGTCGCAATTTCTAACTCGTTGGGTCAGCACTTTGCTGAGATTTCGAGCTCTTCAAATTACCCGTCAGCGTTTCTCCCGAATAAACGTGCAGCGGAAGTGCGACATCTTGCTTTCTCCTCTCAAAATCACGAAAGCTACAATACTGTTTTCTCCATGCGGGAACTCCAACATGCCCTCTCTTCTTCTCGCTCCTCCGCCCCAGGACCGGATGGTATCCATGTCCAAATGTTGCTGCATTTATCAACCCATAGTCTGCGTTACCTCCTTCGCCTTTATAATCGAATTTGGACAGACAGTACTTTTCCCAGACGATGGCGGGAAGCTGTCGTCGTTCCTATTCTGAAACCTGGAAAGGACAAACATCTCCCCTCTAGCTATCGCCCCATTTCTCTCACGAGTAGTGTCTGTAAGGTTTTGGAGCGTATGGTGAATTACCGTTTAGCTTGGTGGCTGGAATCCCGCAGTCTTTTAACACCTGCCCAATGCGGATTCCGAAAGCATTGTTCTGTAGTTGACCATCTTGTTGCTCTCTCCACTTATATCATGAACAATTTACTCCGGAAACGCCAAACAGTAGCAATATCTTTTGATCTGGAGAGAGCATACGATACCTGTTGGAGGACAGGCATCCTCCGCACACTGTTCTCTTGGGGCTTTCGAGGTCGGCTGCCCCTTTTACTTGGCAAATTTATGGCAGAGCGCACATTTAGGGTGCGGGTGAACACTACTCTCTCCCGTACTTTCTCCCAAGAAAACGGGGTACCCAAGGGCTCCGTGCTGAGTGTTGTACTGTTTGCCATTGCCATAAATCCAGTTATGGATTGTCTCCTTCCTGATGTCTCGGGCTCCCCCTTTGTGGACGATTTTGCGATCTACTACAGCTCTCAACAGACCAGCCTTCTTGAACGACGTCTTCAAGGATGTCTCGATCGCCTCCACTCTTGGAGCATCGAAACCGGCTTCCGTTTTTCTCCCAGTAAGACCGTTTGTGTTAATTTATGGCGACGTAAGGAGTTTCTTCCACCCTCCTTACATCTAGGTCCTGTCAACCTTCCGTTTTCAGACGTCACTAAATTCTTGGGTCTTATGTTTGACAGAAAACTATGCTGGTCCTCCCACATTTCGTATCTTTCGGCTCGCTGTCTGCGATCCCTCAACACCCTCCGTGTCCTGAATGGTACCTCCTGGGGAGCGGACCGAGTGGTCCTTCTCCGCCTCTATCGCGCCTTAGTGCGCTCAAAATTGGACTATGGAAGCATAGTCTACTCCTCTGCTCGGCCGTCTATTCTTCGGCGTCTCGACTCTATCCACCACTGTGGATTACGTTTAGTGTCTGGAGCTTTTTACACCAGCCCTGTGGAAAGCCTTTATGCTGAGACTGCTGAACCTCCGCTGTCCAATCGGCGAGCAGTCCTTCTGAGTCGTTACACTAGCCATCTGTCGTCCATGCCTGCTAATCCAGCCCATGACATTTTTTTCGACGCCTCCTTTGATGTAGGGTATGCAGGCCGCCCCTCCTCCCTACTACCACCGGGAGTCCACTTCCGTCAACTGCTCCATTCTCTTTCCTTCCGCTTTCCTAAAACCTTCTTGACAACTTGGGGTACAGCACCGCCTTGGCTCCGTCCCTGGATCTGCCTGCTCCGTGACCTTTGTCGATTTCCCAAGGATGGTACCCCTTCACTTGTTTATCGTCAGGCATTTGCTGCTCTATGTGCACAATTGAAGGAAGCCACATTTATTTACACCGATGGCTCGAAAACATCATTAAGTGTAGGGAATGCCTATGTTGTTGGCGACACCCCAAATCACTTTCGGCTTCCTGACCAGTGTTCGATCTATACTGTGGAGCTTTACGCTGTTCTCCAGGCTGTCCACTACATCCGCCGCCATCAGCGGATACAGTACGTTCTCTGCTCAGATTCTCTCAGCTCTCTTCTCAGTCTCCAAGCTTTTTACCCTGTGCACCCTCTGGTCCACCGGATTCAGGACTGTCTGCGCTTGCTCCACTTGAGGGGGGCGTCTCGGTGGCGTTCCTCTGGCTCCCGGGACACGTTGGTATCTGTGGAAATGAGGCGGCCGATATTGCGGCCAAGGCTGCAGTCTCTCTCCTCCGGCCAGCTATTCAATCGATTCCCGTCGCCGATCTACGGCGCGTTTTATGTCGTCGTGCTACTCTTTTATGGCACGCACATTGGTCGGCACTTCCCAATAATAAATTGCAGGACGTGAAAGCTCTTCCTTGTGCTTGGACCTCTTCCTCCCGACTGCGTCTTCGGGAGGAGGTAATTTTAACTAGACTCCGGATAGGGCACTGTCTTTTTAGCCATCGACATCTTTTAAGCGGCGATCCTCCCCCACTCTGTCCCCACTGCTCTCAGCTGTGGACGGTAAGACACCTTTTAATTGAGTGCCCCTATTTTAATCCGTTATGCTCCCGTCTACAACTGTCGCCTGATATATCGTCGATTTTAGCAGATGACACGCGCTCAGCCGATCGCGTTCTCGAATTTATTAGTGCCAGTGAAATGACATCAGTCATTTGAAGCTTTTTTTGGGGATAACCACCCCCTTTCTGTAGAGGATTTTTAAGCCTTCGTTCTGCTTTTAGTTTCTCCAATTTTATGACTTTCGTTCCCATTGCTGCTGATTTCCATTTTCAGTTTTTTACTGTTTCCTAAGTCACGGACTGGGCGCTAATGACCATAGCAGTTTTGCGCCCTCAAACCAAAACACACAGCCACATAGCCTCTGCCTAGACCCATTCATCGTAATTGGTAATTTGCTGGTACTACCAGATTATCAATTAAGATGAATTGTCATAGGCAGAGGGTGAACACTGGCGGAGCGTGCTCTACAACATGACAGTTGTGGCCATGGTGCCTGTTACACCATACACAATATCTGGATTCTTCTTCCAGACACCAGTTTCTCATAACTCCACAGGTGGAAACCCTTCACCTTGTTTTAGTTTCCTACAGCTTTCATTGTCCTACCCGTCTAGTTTTCACTGTCCCCCCCTCCCACCTCTGTTACGTACAGTGCACTTAGCTTTTAACTCTTATTAACTCATGCACAATGTTTAATCAGTAATGTCTGTCTTGCATATTGCCCTGCCTGCTACCTTTAAGCTCTCAGGTTTTCAAATCTCATCTGATGCAGTCCCCAACAGTCTGTCTTTCCTTCTCAGTCTGTCCGACCCACGGTTCTGGGTGACTTTCACGAAATCTACCCCTTTTCAGTCCCTTTTCTTCATCCCTCTTCCTTCCCCTTTGACCCTTCTCCCTGAAGAGGGAGAGACACTGGCTCCAAAAGCTTGCCTAATTATAACTTTCTTTTGAGTAAGTGTTCTGCTGCTGCTTGGTATGAGCAGATTTTTTTATCAATCCAATTAAATTATTTTGTCAAATATAAAATGTATTTTAGGATTTCCTAAGACCAAATCCTCTGTCAGTGATTAAAAAGTGCCACTCAGTTGACTAATAACCTAGACATTCTGATTATGGGACTTGTAATTAGCGCACTGGAGCTAAACTCTTATTTAAGGAAAAAATATTTGTCTCCAGGGATTCAGAAAAAAAGCTACCCTTCTATTTCAAGTCTTCATATAAGTGAAGTGATAAACAATTGAAACCCTCAGCTGCCGACAAGTGTTGTTGATATACCTCGGTGGGGACAGCTGAAAATGTATGCCCTGACCGTGACTCGAACTCTGGATCACCTGCTTACATGGCAGATGCTCTATCCATCTGAGCCACCGAGGACACATGTAATGTACCTAATAGATATTTGCCCATCCACTCATTACTCGCGCACACTAAGGTGACGATTCCTGTAAGAGTTCGGGCAACCCAGCCATTTACCTCCGTCTTTGTGAAAGCGCACAGGTTGCCCGAACTCTTAGGGAGATCGTCACCTTAGCGTGCGCGAATAATGGGAAAATATCTATTAGGTAAATTACGTATGTAGATTGTGTACAGATGGGAATGTGGATCTCGCGGGAAGCGTGCAAAGGATAAGTCCCTGCAGTTGCGCTATTCGTCTGTGTCCTCAGTGGCTCAGATGGATAGAGCATCTGCCATGTAAGCAGGAGATCATGGTTTCGAGTCCTGGTCAGGGTACACATTTTCAGCTGTCCCCATCGAGGTATATCAACAAGACCTGTCGGCAGCTGATGGTTTCAATTGTCTATCATTTATGTTAGAGAAGCTGCACAGTCATCAATGGTACCTGTTCTTTTGAGAACAGTTACTATCTTCGTATAAGCTTTCTTCCTCATCTTTGTTGTCTTACCTTCCACTTTCGGCCAATTTTCTCTCCCACTTCTACTTTGTGCTTCCTCTCAGATGACCATGTTGATGACGGGACATTAAACCCTAAACTTCCTTCTTTCCTTTACAGTCTCTCTGGCCCACATTGCTAATGTCTATTGATATAACCATCAAGTCATTAAACTCTAGTTTCACATTCTCTTATCCTGAATTCAGATGGACTGCCTAACTCCACATCATTCACAAAGAAGGAATCCCTGTCAACATTCTTTTGTACTTATATGTGTTATATTAGAAAATTAATGTTTAGCACAGAAGCTACTTTTGATTAGAGAACTAGCTTAATTGCAATGTTGCCACTACATATTATTGATTTTATTGTTATTGCAGAACAGTGACAGCTGCGACAATCCTAATGAACAAGATAACAGTGCTGATGATGAGAAGGAAGCTGCTGGCTCACCTCAGACACCACCAAAATTGCAGCGACTACAGCAGCATATGGAATCGGAAGCGGAGATAATGGTGGCACGTCCACTTGTAAGTTATGCGGATAGTGATGGTGAAATGGGGCCAGTGGAAACTGAAAAAGAGAGGACAGATCTGGCAAGTGCTAATTTTGTTGATAGTACTGTACCTGTCCCTGTGCTCCACAAAGGAAAGAGAATTGGTACTGAACGACGAGATCCAGTTGATTCATCAACTGTTACAAATCCAGTGAAAAGGATGAGGCCAGCTAGATAGGATCAGTTGGTTGCTTACCTGAGCTCTGTAATCTCTGACCCCCTGCAGTACTCCTTCCTCAGCACCTATCAGAGTGAGCCGGAGTTATATGCTGCAGTCAATTTGTAACTTATATCTACAATGAAGTTTTGTACATACTAGATATGGTGTACCTATAGATTGTGTACAGCACACTGCTACAATGTTTCAGCTCTCATAAGTTTTTAATTATTATTTGCTCCTGTGAAAATGTTATGTCTTTTAATGTTTTGTATTATAACTATGTCACTGTATCTGTTAAGTATTATGTACACCAGATTACAGAGTGGTGTCATTGAAATGTCATTTTGTGAACTATGTAAACTTCCTTGCTTTTGCAACAAGTTAGTAACATGAGCATGGTAGTTAAAATAAACAAATAACTAAATCCTATGTTGTTCATTTCTCAACATTTCCCCTTCTGTTAATCAAGGGAGACAGTTCTAAAGTTCACAAGAACATCTTCAACAACAGAACGAAAATGATTTACTCATAAAAATCAGTACTTATGCAGTACAGGAGGTGTCTCACTGAATAGCGTAAGTGGTGAGTCGTCGACAGGTGCACATAAAAGAATGAAAACTTTGCTAGAATAAACCCTTTGACGGGGCAGAGTGCACTTGCCCACTTGTGGGTGTACAGCAGGTACCCCTGATTATTTGGGGTAAAGTGCGGGGGGGGGGGGGGTGCACGAATAATTGCAGTACAGGGTTAGTCAAAATTATATTAACACTCAAATGGCAGAAACAATTTATTGACTTTACATACATCTATAAACAAAATACATTAAATGTGTTAAATGATATGCTGCAAGTGCTAAGTACCACCAAGTTCAGTCAGTTCACCATCACATTCAACACTTGAAAATCAGCTATTAACATTTAAAATCTGTACACACATTTCACTCGGAATGGATGATACCACATCCAGTATATGGTCCTTTAGGTAAGTTATGTCATGAACTTTCCTACTTTAAATATGCCCATTACCAGACATAATATGGTGTTAACTCAGGAGTTTGTGGAGGCCAGCACAGTGGTCACTGATGACCAGTCTACCAATGTGAGAACATCGCATCGAGATGCAGTGGAATGTCATCTTGTTTGAAACAGTAGTAGTTCATCAATGGTGTGCATCTCCAAACAGATGTCAGAAGTTACTGTTCACGTATAAAATAGTAGGGTCCAGCTGCAATCACAGCGCACACCTTACATTCACTTTGGGGGAGTCATGACCCAGAATGGCGCGTGCGTTTGTGGTGGCCCACAAAATTGTGTTATGTTGGTTCACAAACCCCTTGAGTGTAAAGTGGCTTAATTGCTGAATGCTGTTACATTCAGAATATCTTGCCACATATTCGTCAGTTCAGTTAAAAAAAGACAGCATTCCACCTTCTTACATTTCTGCACCAATGTTGAAGCTTGGGCAACTTGAATGTGGCATGGTCCCATCCCAAGGTTAAATTTCACTGTTTTTGAGGAATTTCTGTTTTGAAACTGCATTGTATGCTGATTTTGAGGGACTCTGCAACACTGCTTCCTGTACAACAGTGATGATGCTTTGTTCATATCTTCCTGGTCTTGGACGTCCTGCATTGCCTTGATAGTTGTTAGCTACTGATCTAGCATTCACAAACTTCGTGTAGATGTGGTACAGTGTTAAACAGCTTGGTGGCTCAGGTGCAAATCACATTCTACACTTTGAACGGACAAAAGTCATTGAACCATACAATTTCATCAGGCTTGCTGCAAGTCGTCTTTGCTCCAGTGCCAATTTTCAGCCATAGTGTCAACTAAAAACAGAAGAGGTTGAAGACATTACATTGATCAGCTGTACAACAACTAAAAATAAAGTATAATACATATTTCAATAAATTGTTTGTTCTCTACATGTTGTGTCCATTTGACTAAACTTGTATTTTCAAACATATTCGGGATGTCTACTAGACGGGTAGTAGCTGGCAGTGGTGGCCAGTGTCTGCGTGCACTCAGATGCGGCACGAATAAGCCATGAACCAGATAATCTGTGCACGAATAATTGGGATTACATTATATTTGTATTGTAGCTCATCAAAGGATTTCTTCTAAAAGGTAGTAAAGTTTTCAGTCCCTTTTGTATGCCTGTTAACAGCTCAACGCTTCTGCTGTTCAGTGAGTGGTCTCCTTTACTCCTAAAGTACTAAGTTCTGACAAAACTTTCTTTATTGTAGCTACCGTATTTACTTGAATCTAAGCCGCACTTTTTTTCCGGTTTTTGTAATCCAAAAAACCGCCTGCGGCTTAGAATAGAGTGCAAAGTAAGAGGAAGTTCTGAAAAATGTTGGTAGGTGGCGCCACAACTAACTTCAGCCGTCGAATATATGTAGCGCTGCACAGGCATGCTTTGCAGGCACAAAGATAAATACTGGCGCCAAAACCTCCGCGTCAGTAAATAAATTAAAAAAGAAAGGGTGGAAGACGAGCCTTCTTCTCCGCCCCGAGTTTCGACCACTGCATTTTATACATTATCCAACGAAGTAAATAAAAATTCCGTATTGTTCATTTTCGAATGTAGCAGCATTTCAATGTACTATGAAAATCGGACTGGCAAGACTGTTTGGGATGTTTGTCAATATGGCCAACTCTAGGTTCTGAATTTTTTCAACCTGTGAGAAGAGATGGTTGCTAATAGGAACCTTCATGAATTGTGAATCACATACAGTATTCTCTTCGCCATAAGAATAATACGAATATAAATATTTTGCCATGTATTCTTTTGTGTTTGCTGCTATCTCATTTAAATCCTGTCTGCCTAATAAACTACGAAACTAGGGTGAGACAACAGCAAACGCGGAAGAATATACATATCATGTCATGTTTATTTTCGTATTATTCTTATACCTAATAGTGATACAGTCAGAAATGAAGCACGGCAATTGACTAGATTTTTAAATCTAAGATGACTCTAATTTCTGTGCAGAATTTAAAGTACTAAAGAGGCGTCTGCAAAGATTTTCAAACGGAGAAAAATTTTCGCTAAACTCTCGGTCAGAACGCTTCTATCAAAAGCAGTCTATTATTTGGTTCTTGTTGATCATTATCAAAGAAAGCAGCAGTGTAAGTTACAACAAATAGCAGTCTCTTGCCACTGTTTTGCTAATGAAACGATTCCTCTCTTTTTTTTTTTAATTGTAAGCGGCGGTAGCGCGCACAAAAGCAAGCCATGCCGCGAGCGGGGACAGGCCGTAAACCCTCATTATCAGAATGCGACAAACAATTCATGACATAGTACAGTAATGCATTTTCAGCTTAGAGTGATGTAAACACCTATAACAAAGAGAACGGCACTTACCAGATCAAAGCAAAATATGCAATCAATTCAAACCAGACGAAGCACGTGAAAAAGGAAAGGTACTCGTATAAATACGGACGGAGCGCGTGACACATAGCAATGGCTACCTAGTAAAGCTTAACTGCTAAGCTTACGACTCGAACCTACTGTAGCTGTATCGTCATTCATTCGACTTAAATTGTCTCTCATATTACAATGGACCAACTTTGTTTCGATTTGGAGTTGCGGCCTAAAACTTTTCTCTTCCCTTGAATTTCGAGTCTTAAATTTCAGATGCGGCTTAGATTCGGGAATTTTTTTTCCCTTGATTTCGAGTCTCATTTTTCAGGTGCGGCTTAGATTCGAGTGTGGCTTAGATTCGAGTAAATACGGTACTTTTAAAACGACTCGTCTTGTATTGCAAGATGGAATGAAGTACTTGAATTTTTAACGTACATCTGCCTCCTCATACCCCCTAACTAAAGTATTTACATGTCCATTATAATTATCCGGGCTGTTATGCCGTGGTCGGTAGATGAATTCTGTGATGATTCCCAACGTTTCGTCTCCGACTGCGGGAGACATCTTCAAGGGGGTCCGTAGCTTGATGGAAGGTCCAACACACCCACTGGCTCGCTACTGACTGCCGCTAAATTCCGTGTCCGCGCGCTCCCGCGCCGTGGCATGACGTCACGTGTTTTGAAAACGTCAGTGCAATTGGCCGCTGTCCGTCGCCGTCGATTGCCATTGCCATCACCCAGTAGTGGACACATCTTCTTTAACACTGGCATCTATATACCGTTTAATTTCACGCCCTCATCCTTTCGGTTGAAATTATTTGGCTGTTTAGCGATTTCGATTGCCTCCCTGTAGAGCCTTTCGTAATATCCACTTGTGGCGTCTCCTCGAAACGAATATTGTGGTTCCCTGGCTGGAAAGCATGCTCCGCAACAGCTGATCGTTCCGTTTCTCCTCTTCTACAATTTCCCTTGTGCTCTTCCAAACGTTTAGAAACAGTTCTTTTGGTGGTACCCACATAAACATCACCACAGCTGCATGGGATCCTATACACTCCAGCTTTTTCTAATGGTTTGCGAGTGTCCTTGGCAGGCTTAAGGTATTCCTGTATCTTCCTGGTGGGCTTGTAAATTACGGTAATATTCCGCTTCGTCAAGATCCTCCCTATACTTTCCGTTACATTTTTAACAAACGGCAGGAAAACCTTAGATTTTGCAGTAGCTTGTATGTCAGTATGATTTCTGCGTGGCTGCCTCAATGTACGTTTTATTTCAGCGGACGAATATCCATTCTTCATTAGTGCATTGCGGAGATGTTCCATCTCAGTGTCAAGCAACTGAGGTTCACAAATATTTCTAGCTCTGTCCGCTAACATCTTGATAACACCCCGCTTCTGTTGTGGGTGGTGGTTCGAATCCCGGTGCAAATAACGGTCCGTGTGCGTGGGTTTGCGGTACACTGAGTGGCCCAAACTATCATTTTCGTTTCTAAAAACAAGCACATCCAGGAAATGTAATTTGCCGTCTACCACCTCCTCCATTGTAAACTGAATTCTCGAGTTTATACTGTTCAGATGTTCGTGGAACCGGCTTAGTTCCTCCCTACCATGTCTCCACAGCACAAACGTGTCATCCACGTATCGGAACCATACATTTGGTTTTTTGCTGGCAGTACCTAAGGCCTGTTCTTCGAATTTCTCCATAAAGAAGTTTGCAATTATGGGACTTAGGGGGCTTCCAATAGCCACACTATCCATTTGCTCATAAAACTGTTCATTCCACTTGAAGTATGTGGTCGTCAAACAACACTTAAACAGTTCTAAAATATCGGCAGGAAAAATTCGATCCAGCTGTTCCAATACATCATTAAGTGGAACCATGGTAAACAGTGATACCACATCGAAGCTGACCAATATGTCCTCCGGCTGGACCACTATGCCATTCAATCTGCTGGTGAAATGTGTCGAATTCTTTATATAAGAGTCCAAACGGCCCACATGTGGTTTTAACAGCGTAGTCAAAAACTTGGCTAACACGTAGGTGGGCAACCCAATGGCACTTAGTATCGGTCTTAACGGCACATTTTCTTTATGAATTTTGGGCAATCCATAAAGCCTCAGTGGTAGCGCAACCGAACTGCGGAGACCTTTCTGTACACTCTCTTCAATGGAGGACTTTTTTATTAATCGCGACGCAGTTCTGAGAACGTTGTTAGTGGGGTCTTTATTCAGGTTCCTATGTGCTTGCGGATCCAGTAGATCAGTAATTTTACTCTGATAGTCGGCCACATCCATAACCACCGTTGCACTTCCTTTGCCAGCTGGGAGAACCAAAGTACTATCGTCGTCATTCAGGAGTTTTAAAGCTCTTCTCTCACCCATAGTTATATTACTTTTCGGCTGTTTTGCATTGGCTAATATTCTTACTGTTTCTATACGGATTTCTTCAACTGTTACAGAATCCACACTGCCAATTCCTGCTTCTACACTGGCTATAATTTCTTCCGTGGGCACAAAACGCGGACTAACAGCAAAATTTCCTCCCTTGGCAAGCACAGATGTCTCATCATCAGATAACGAATGTTTGGACAAATTGATAACGGTCCAGGAAACGTCTAAATGCCGAACAGTCTGATTGGCAGCAAATTATCAAACTTCTTCTGTCTACTAGACGTTGTCAACATACGCTTCCCCATGGTATCATGCAGTAGTCTATCAATTTTATCCCAGTCACCGCTGCACAGTTTATTACTGATCGTAATATGGAGAGACATTAACTTACAGTTTGTGCTTGCCAAGTCCCGTCGGGTCTGCTGAATGCGCTCTCGTAGTAAGGCCTCCTCAGTCCGTTTGAAAATGCGTTGTGCCTTTCCCGAATAGAACAGTCACTTTATCTTCAGAAACTTCGGTATAACACCGATGGCTCTGCAACGAGACAGGAATGTGAGGGAACACAAAAGCTGCACTCTCTTCTTCTGGAGTCCTTTCAGGCGTCGCACTCCTCTTGACATCTCCTCCCCGTAGAGGCGTCTGATACTGAAATGTAGACTTTCACGGCCGGAAATATCATGTCCATTATAATTATCCAGGCTGTTATGCTGTGGTCGGTTGATGAATTCTGTGATGATTCCCAACGTTTCGTCTCCGACTGCGGGAGAAATCTTCAAGGGGGTCCGTAGCTCGATGGAAGGTCCAACACACCCACTGGCTCACTACTGACTGCCGCTAAATTCCGTGTCCTCTCACTCACACGCCGCGGTGTGACGTCACGTGTTTTGAAAACGTCAGTGCAATTGGCCGCTGTCTGTCGCCGTCGATCGCCGTTGCCATCACCCAGTAGTGGACGGGTGGTACACATCATCTTTAACACACAAGGGAAATTGTAGAAGAGGAGAAACGGAACGATCAGCTGTTGCGGAGCATGCTTTCCAGCCAGGGAACCACAATATTCGTTTCGAGCAGATGCAAGTACTAGCGGCCACAAGCGGATATTACGAAAGGCTCTACAGGGAGGCAATCGAAATCGCTAAACACCCAAATAATTTCAACCGAAAGGAAGAGGGCGTGAAATTAAACAGTATATGGATGCCGGTGTTAAAGAAGATGTGTACCACCTGTCCGCTACTGGTGATGGCAACGGTGATCGACGGTGACGGACAGCGGCCAATTGCACTGACGTTTTCAAAACACGCGGACACGGAATTTAGCGGCAGTCAGTAGAGAGCCAGTGGGTGTGTTAGACCCTCCATCGAGCTACGGACCCCCTTGAAGATGTCTCCCGCAGTCGGAGACAAAACGTTGGGAATCATCACAGAATTCATCAACCGACCACGGCATAACAGCCCGGATAATTATAATGGACATGATATTTCCGGCCATGAAAGTCTACATTTCAGTATAAAGTATTTACAGAGGCAATTGTTGATCATGTGCTAACATGCTACAGCATACTGTGAATATCACTCTAAAATTATGCCATTTCTCTTAAAATTTGTGCTGGTATGCAAATAAGATGGACAAGAACTTGTTTTATAGCACTCTCTCTGTGATAACTCGAAATCAGTGTTGAGTGCTGTCAGTGGCACTACAGTCAACTCGGAGAAGGTATGCAGATGTCTGTTTTCAACTGCACATGCTCTGATGTGACATCATCCTTGTCCACACTGAGGATACTACATTGCTCACAGCACCAGGTCAGTACTTTTCTTTGAGCACTGCATGTAAAGTATTGTACAAGAGTAAAATATGAGGAAGTTTAGAACAGCTGTTGTCGTAGTGGTGGTGTAGCACACAGATTGGCAGTTCATTTGCTCAGGTTCGAATCCTGCTGCCCCAAACTTTTTTTTTTTTAATTTTGTATTTTATTCCTCTCAGTATTAAACTATTAATTATAAAATTTAATAGGACTGCTACAGATGTGTTGTCTACATCCCGCATTGAGAGCAGGTTTGTTGTTGCTGCACTGCTCGCCTAATGCTGCTACGTGTGCTGAGAGACTGCATTTTGGACACTGTTAAATACCAATCATCTAGTTGTAAGGAAAGTTTTCAGTGAAAAAAATTTAAGATTAGCACATCTTACAGTTTGATATCTTTGCTCGATAAAGGACTGAATTTCTTTTCATTTTTCATTATAGTTACTGTGCTTCATCAAATTAAGTAAATTATAACATGAACTTTAAATAGTTTGATGAGGTAAAAATGCATTATGTAAACTTTGTGTATGGCTGATCTCGGCCCATGCATTGCTGTGTATGAAATGCGGATAAGATATAAAAATTTTATTTAAAACTGAGAACAGAATATCATCTCATTTTATTCTAGAGATATTGGTTTTTACATCCATTGGAGTACTCATTTCTGTCCCTGCTCATTGGGAACCAAAGTTATAAGAATCATCATACAATACAGTTCCGCTATTCCAAGCTAAGTGGGACTGAACACTGTTTGGTTTCGTGGGAATCTGGTACATGTAGATTTCATGAATAATATCAATGTTTTGACATACTAAGGCATAAATTAAGTGCAGGGATATCTGCTTTGGACCTTCAATGACTCATAGTGCAGATGCCCTACCTGTCCTTTTCTCTCCCGCATTCCAAATACATTATTGCAAATTTATTATTAAGTTTTGCTCCATGAGTGTTATTACTTTTATCAAGTCACTGTGCCTTTTTTTATTTATATTCTTAGTCCCTAATGTCTACTGTTAAACATTAAACATGGTAAGTAAAGGAAGTTGTTCTTCGTGTACATAGCAACAAAAACTTGAAGTGTTAAAAAGATTGCACAAGGGACAAAGTGCTTCTAAATTATCACTTGAACATGCCATCAGAAAAGCAGTGATTAGTGCCTGGAGGGGGAAAAAAGAGCACTTTTGTTCTGCTTCAAGTGAAATAACTCTTGAAAAGCAGCAAAAAAAAAGACTGTCTCTTCATATGAAAAACTTGACAAGCCATTATTCTTGTGTTTCACTCAAGAAAGACAGGAATCCTCATTTCTGGTCCTGTGGTAAAAGAAGACGCTTGAACTGAACAAGCCTATGGATGGTGACCCATTAGACAGCTCAACGAAGCAGCTGCCAATTACCTGGAAGAATTTAAAAGCCTTGTTTCTTCTCAAAACTGCTCACCACTGCAAGTATACAACGCAGATGAAACCAGACTGAATTCTAAGGCTTTGCCTACCAAAAGTCTTGCTTTGGAAGAAGCGAAATCTGCCTTGGGATTTAAAATCGACAAACAACGTCTAACTGTCTTAACTTGCAGCAACACCTCGGCAACAAACTTCCACTGATGGTAATAGGCAAAATGTAGAAACCACGAGTGTTCAAAAACATCAACGTCAACTCGCTTCCCATGTATTATAAAAATAAAAAATTGCTTCAATTAAGTGTGACTTGCTCGAGGAATGGTTTGAGCACCAGTTTGTTCCTAAAGTGGCTGCGTTCAGTAGGAAAAATGGATTGCCTAATCATGCTCAGCCGTGTATAGACAATGCTCCATCCCACCCATAAGAAATGAAACTTGTTTGTGGAGGCATCAAAGCAGATTTTCGCAACCAAATGTAATTTCAGTTCTTTGGCCTATGGGCCAGGCCATTAAACAAAAATACTGAAAAATGCTGCTTTGCAACTTACTTGAAGGAGATAAAAATGAAATCACAATCTTGCAAAAACTTAGGAAAATAACAATACAAGATGTGATTTACTGGTTGGCTGAAGCAGGGGCTAGCACCACTAAGGCACATTACAAACTTCATGGAAAACCTCTGTTCTGTATTGGAATTTGTTGAAACAACTTTTTACACCAGTGAAAGACTGTGACCTCCTTCCACTAGTCAAGAAAAGATTGCGAAGACACAGAAGAAAGTTGTGTTGAGGAGTGGACTGCTGCTGTTGACAATGGTCACCAGGAGTATGGAGACGAAGGCATTGTAGCAGTGATGCAGGGCTCATCAGCTCAGATCGATGAGGAGGATGTGAACACTCAAACTGAACCCATATCATACACATCTCCTAATGCTACATCAAACAGCATGCTTCAACACCAAATGATGTTATGTTCATGCAGCAATGGTGGAACATTACATCCTCAGATTGATTCATTTCTCTCTGTCAGAAAAAATAACTGGCTTTACTTCTTAAATGGTTGTGAATTGCGTTTTGTGTGTGTGTGTGTGTGTGTGTGTGTGTGTGTTTTGCAATGATTAAGAATTATTCTACAGAATGTACAAACTGAGCCGACATGTACTGTACTTTCAAGTAACCAGCTTTCTTTCCAATATGATTTCAGGCGTTTTCATCAAGCTTACGCTCTGTTTGTCCATATTTAATTTCTTTGTATAATAATAAATTTATGCTTCTTCGCAAACACATTGTTAATTTCTCCGGTTTTTAAGTTAAAAAAATTGATATTTTTAAGGAATTCTGTTCAGAATAAGCGGATTTTCTGAATATTGGGGTTCAGAATAGCAGGACTCTACTGTGTTCATAAACATTTCAAGATATCGAAATGAGGTATGTTGCAAACAACAAAATGCAAAGAGGCACCTATATTTTATAATAAATATTCAGAACTTTTTTATATGTCGTGATAAGGAAGTAATTTGTTTGCAGCAGTGATAGGGTCGGCAGAACAAAACATATTACAGTGCCAATAGCATCTGAGTTCTCGAAGTGTAAAGTACAAGCAACAGTACACACATCAGCTATGGAGCTTACTGGTTAAAGACATGGACTGGCAATTTGTCGAAATGTGTTTGATTCCTACCGCTACTATCATTTTCTTAATTTTTTTTATTATTACTCCTTTAATGTTAATTATAGATTTTAAATATACATTGAAGAGCCAACAGAACTGGTACTCCTGCCTAATATCGTGTAGGGCCCCAGCGAGGATTCAGAAGTGCCGCAACACAACATGGCATGGACTCGACTAATGTCCGAAGTAATGCTGGAAGGATATGACAACCTGAATCCTGCAGGGTTGCCCATAAATCTGTAAGAGTAGGAGGGGGCAGAGATCTCCTCTGAACAGCATGTTTCAAGGCATCCCAGACTCCTTTTACAGTCCGATGACGAGCTGCGCACCAACTTAGAGCGACGAGGCGTCCATTTCGTCAGGCGCGTCCACCGGGGCCCGAGGGATCATCAATTTGCCACTGGTGCCTTCATCTTGGCCTTCGAGGGTGACACGTTACCTGAGAAAGTCAAGGTGATGGTCTACCGTTGCAATGTCAAACCCTATATCCCTCCCCCGATGCGGTGCTTCAAGTGTTGGAAGTTTGGCCATATGTCTTCACGCTGTGCTTCCACCCTCATCTGTCGCGATTGTGGTCGACCATCCCATCCTGATACTCCATGTGCCCCGCCTCCCATCTGTGTCAACTGCGGGGAGCACCATACCCCATGCTTGCCGGATTGTAAGATTCTCCAGAAGGAGCGAATAATAATTGAATACAAGACCCTGGATAGGCTGACCTACACTGAGGCTAAGCGTAAGTTTAAACGACTGCATCCAGTACGCATGACGTCCACTTACGCCGCCACTGTTGCTCCTGTTACAGCTCTCATAGCCCTGCCACACACTGTTAGCTCTCAGAGCCAGAGAACCACAGCTGCCCCCTTGATGGTGGGGGGCACTTCACTCCCTGTTACTCCTGCTCCATCTACTTCAGGAGCAATGCCCCCCCCAACCATCGGGGACATCAGTTCCCCCTTCCCAGCCAGAGAAGCATAAGACTTCTTCGGCTCCTCTCGCCAGGTAGGGGTCCCTTTGGGACCTCCCTTCGCAAGTTCCGACCGATACAAAAGCGGACACTTGCAAGTGGCTCAAACAACCACCGGTCCCTGGTTGTAGGGCCTCAGGTCGTCGTCCGTCCCTGAGACTGACCCAGTGAAGCCCTCCCAGCCTGAACCACCGAAGGCACAGCGAGATAAGCCGAAAAAGAAAAAGGTACCCAAGAATTCTGACATTGCGGTGGCACCCGTTCCACCGCTTCCTACAAGCTCAGTGTCTGAGAACGAGGTCGAGATTCTGGCGTCTGCTGAAGACCTGGATCTCGCCGGTCCCTCAGACACCATGGATGTCACTCACGTGGGTACTGAATCGGTGGCAGCGAGTGAACAAGCGGCGTAAATTGCCTTCCCAGTCCCTTCACGCCTTTCTCAGCCATGGACAATATCATCCTCCAGTGGAACTGCAGCGGTTTCTTCCACCATCTAGCTGAGCTCCGACATCTTATCAGCCTTCACCCTTTCTTCTGCATTGCTCTTCAGGAAACTTTGTTTCCAGCAATGCGAACCCCCGCCCTCCGTGGCTATCAGGGTTATTATAAGAACCGGGCAGCTTATGAAAGGGTGTCTGGTGGCGTCTGCCTCTGTATCCTTCACTCTCTGCACAGCGAGTCTGTCCCTCTACAAACACCTTTGGAGGCTGTTGCTGTTCGGGTGTGGATGTCACGGGCTGTTACCATCTGCAGTCTTTACCTTCCACCGGATGGTGATGTCCCACAGCACGTCCTGGATGCGCTGATAGCCCAATTGCAGCCACCTTTCTTGTTACTGGGCGACTTCAACGCCCATAATCCTCTGTGGGGTGGGTCAGTGGCAACAGGTCGAGGCGCCACCATTGAGCGTTTATTGGCACAGCTCGATCTTTCCATTTTAAATGATAGTGCAGTCACTCACTTCAGCATGGTGCATGGCACGTACTCCGCCATTGACCTTTCGATCTGCAGCTCTAGCCTCTTACCTTCTGTCCAATGGAGAGTGCATGACGACTTGTGTGGTAGTGACCACTTTCCGATCTTTCTGTCACTGCCACAGCGTCACTCTTCTGGGCACCCTACCTGATGGGCTGTGAATAAGGCTGACTGGGACTTGTTCTCCTCCATTGCCGCTATTGAGCCTCTCTCTAATGCCGCCATTGATGCAGTGGTTCACTCCGTCACCACCGTCATCGTTACTGCCGCAGAATCTTCAATTCCCCGTTCTTCTGGGTCCCCTCGGAGGAGGACTGTGCCTTGGTGGTCGCCTGAGATCGCTGAGGCGATTAAAGATCGCCGGCGGGCACTACAGCGTCACAAGCAACATCCCTGCATTGAACACCTCATCACCTTCAAACGGCTGCGTGCGCGGGCCCGCCGCCTTATCCGCCAAAGCAAGCAGGAGTGCTGGGAGCAGTATGTGTCCACCATTGGCCTCCATGTCTCTCCATCACAGGTCTGGGCCAAGATCCGACGCCTCTATGGCTATCGGACCCCTGTCAGCGTCCCTGTGCTCTCACTGAATGGAACAGTTTGTACAGACTCCGACGAAATTGCCAACAGCTTGGCAGAGCATTTTGCTCTGAGTTCCACTTCTTCCAATTACCCACTGGTCTTCCGCTCCATTAAAGAGTGGATGGAACGTCGGAGCCTTTCTTTTCGAACCCACCATCCAGAATCCTACAATGTTCCATTCCGTGAGTGGGAATTTCACAGTGCCCTCGCCGCTTGTCCTGATACCGCTCCTGGGCCAGATAGCATCCACTGTCAGATGCTGAAACATCTTTCAGTGGACTGCCAGCGACGGCTCCTCGACCTTTACAACCATATTTGGGTCGAGGGTGAGTTTCCGTCGCAATGGCGGGAAAGTACTGTTATCCCCATTCTGAAACCAGGCAAGAACCCTTCGGAGGTGGACAACTACCGTCCCATTAGCCTCACCAACGTTCTTTGCAAGTTGTTTGAACGGATGGTGAGCTGGTAGTTGAACTGGGTACTGGAGTCTCGGGGCTTTCTGGCTCTGTCTCAGGGTGGGTTCCATAAAGGCCGCTCCGCCGCCGACAATCTGGTGAGCCTGGAGTCGGCCATCCGTACTGCCTTTGCCCACCGTCAGCACCTGGTCGCTGTCTTTTTCGACATGCGGAAGGCGTATGATACAACATGGCGTCATCACATCCTTTCTACGCTTCATGGATGGGGTCTTTGGGGCCCTCTGCCGATCTTTATCCGCAATTTTCTGTCGTATCGTACCTTCCACGTGCAAGCTGCGGCCTCCCATAGTTCCTCCCGAGTCCAGGAGATCGGGATACCACAGGGATCTGTCCTCAGTGTCTGCAATAAACAGGCTCGCTGCAGCGGTGGGAAATTCTGTCTCCGCTTCCCTGTATGCCGACGACTTCTGCCTTTACTATAGCTCTATTGGCATTGCAGCTGCTGAACGTCAGCTACAGGGTGCTATCCGTAAGGCGCAGTCTTGGGCTGTAGCTCATGGGTTTCAGTTTTCGGCAGCCAAGACCTGCATTATGCATTTCTGCCGGCGACTCACTGTTCACCTGGAGCCGCAGCTTTATCTTGACGGTGAACTTCTTGCTGTGGTAGAGTCACATAGGTTTTTGGGTGCGGTTTTTGATGCCCGGCTGACTTGGCTGCCTCGTATTCGGCAGCTTAAACAGTTGTGTTGGCGGCATCTTAATGCTCTGCGATGCTTGAGCCACACCAGCTGGGGCGCCGACCGATCTACCCTGTTACGGCTCTACCAGGTGTTAATGCAGTCCCGTCTGGATTATGGGAGCCTGGCTTATGGCTCAGCATCCCCATCTGCGTTGCGGGTGCTGGACCCAATCCTCCACAGTGGGACACGCCTAGCCATTGGTGCTTTCCGTACCAGCCCTGTGGACAGCATACTAGTGGAGGCAGGTGTCCCTCCAGTGCGGTTACGGTGCCTACGTTTGCTGGCCGCTTATGCTGCCCATGTTTTCAGCTTGCCCGAGCATCCTAACTATTGGCTACTATTCCCACAGCCGCACGTCCGTCTTCCAGAACGTCGGCCCAGGGCTGGATGTACGATCGCGGTCTGCGTCCGAGAGCTTCTCTCCAGGCTTGGGGCTTTACCTCTTCCGCCTCCTTTCCAGGCACCTCTGCGTACACCCCCGTGGTGTGTGCCTCGCCCTCGCCTTCAGCTGGAATTGGCACAGGGCCCGAAGGACTCAGTCCCTCCGGAGGCCTTCCGCCGCTGCTTTCTTTCCATCCTCACAACGTATCAGGGCTCTGGCGTTGTTCCTGACGGCTCGATGGTTGCTGGTCGTGTCGGTTATGCACTAACTCTAGGGGACCATTCCGAACGACGTTCATTGCCGGCTGGCTGCAGCGTTTACACTGCTGAGCTGGTTGCCATCTTTCATACCCTAGAGTATATCCGCTCCTGCTCAGGTGAGTCCTTCGTGATCTGTAGCGATTCCCTGAGCAGTTTGCGAGCTCTCGACCAGTGTTTCCCTTGTTCTCGTCTGGTGATGGCTATCCAGGAGTCCCTGCATACTCTTTCCCGTTGCGGCCGGTCTGTGGTCTTTGTGTGGGATACTCGGCAATGAAAATGTTGGCCACCTGGCTAAAGAGGCCACCAGTGCACCATCTCTGGAGATTGGCCTCCTGGCGACTGATTTGCGGGCAATCTTACGCCGCAAAATTTTCGACCTATGGGACACTGAATGGCGCAGCCTGCCCATGCCGAACAAGCTTCGCCCTATCAAGGCGACGACTAATGGGTGTCGGTCGTGCATGTGGGTCTCCCGCCAAGAGTCTGTTGTCCTCTGTCGGCTGTGCATTAAGCACACTCGGCTGACGCATGGCCACTTATTGCGCCATGAGGACACACCTATATGTCGCTGCAGCTCCGTTTTATCTGTGGTCCACATTTTGTTGGAGTGTCGCCTTTTAGCTGTGCTCAGGCAGACGTTAGCGCTGCCTGATACGCTCCCTGCCCCTTTAACTGATGACCCTGCTATGGCTGGCTTAGTTTTGCGTTTTATTCAGGCAGGGGGTTTTTATCATTTAATCTGAGTGTTTATGTTTTATTGTATTGTTTTGTGTTGATTCTGGCCTTTGGCCTACGGTTTTTAAACTGAGTTTTTGATGTGTTCTCGGTGGTTGGCCAACCACCTTCACACTCTGTGTGAGTCTTTCTTGTCCTGTGTCGTCTGCCGTCTTTACTGTTGTTCACTTTTATTCTCTTTGGGTGGTTTTAGTTTTTTGGAAAAAGGGACCGATGACCGTTGCAGTCTGGTCCCTTTAATCTCCCAAACCAACCAACCAAGGCATCCCAGATATGCTCAACAATGTTCACGTCTGGGGAGTTTGGTGGCCAGCAGAAGTGTGTTCCTGGAGCCACTCTGTAGCAATTCTGGACATGTGGGTTGTTGCATTGTCCTGCTGGAATTGCCCAAGTTCATCAGAATGCACTAAGGACATGAATGGATGCAGGTGATCAGACAGGCAGCTTATGTATGTGTCACCTGCCAGAGTTGTATCTACACATATCAGGGGTCCCACATAACTCCAACTGCACACCCCCCACACTATTACAGAGCCTCCACCAGCTTGAACAGTCCCCTGCTGACATACAGGGTCCATGGATTCATGAGGTTGTCTCCATACATGTACATGTCCATCTGCTTGACACAATTTGAAATGAGACTCGTCTGACCACGCAACATGTTTCCAGTCACCAACAGTCCAATGTCGGTGTTGATGGGCCAAGACAAGGGGTAAAGCTTTGTGTTGGTGCAGTCATCAAGGGTACAAAAGTGGGCCTTCAATTCTGAAAGCCCATATCGATGATATTTCATTGAACAGTTCACATGCTGACACTTGTTGATGGCTCAGCACTTTGAGGAAGGGTTGCGCTTCTGTCACGTCAAACAACTGTCTTCAGTCGTCGTTGGTCCTGTTCTTGCAGGATCTTTTTCCAACTGTAGTGGTGTTGGAGATTCGATGTTTTACCAGACTCCTGATATTCACTGTACACTCGTGAAATGGTCGTACATAAAAATACCCACTTCATCACTACCTCAGAGATGCTGTGTACCATCGCTCATGTCCCAACTATAACACCATGTTCAAACTCATTTAAATCTTGATAACTGTCATTGTAGCAGCAGTAACCGATCTAACAACTGTACCAGACAATTGTTGCCTTGTACACGCATTGCCGACAAACAGCACCGTATTCTACCTGCTTACATCTCTCTGTACTTGAATACACATGCATACACCAGATTCTTTGGCTACAATTACTACCTTTGTAAGTCAAAAGGCCATAGGCCTCTACATTGAAGCACACTGTTAAAATTTTGTATGGGTCGTCTCTGAGTATTCGAAACAGAGTCAGCAATTATTTTGTAAGATGTATGGAAATGTTTGTGTGATGTTCCGTCTCTGACAATAATGGAATTCTGACTTAGAACAGAAAGAAATCAACTCTCAACTATCTGACTGCAAGTATTAAAAAATTATCTTAACATCTCCTAACAACTGTTCTGCAATGCTCCTGTAACAGAATGATCATCATGATGCTAAAATATTTCAAATGGAATACTGTGATCCGTACAGAGGGCAATGCATGGACTAATTGCAACAATTACTGCCATATTTTTTATACATAGAAATTGAATGATCAGGAGGGATGTGGTCAACTAGCCTTAAACAATGTAAAGAAACTAATAAAGTCTATGATCTATTATATTTGTAATATATTATTTAAACACTGCCAAACTTTACACAGACTTTTAATTATTCCACAATGTGTATACTCAATAAACACATTTCTGGCCACAACAAAGACACGAATATTACTCTCAGTCTACAAATCTGACAGAATCCCTCCAGTGTGCAAGCAACCAACAAATACTCGCAGCGAAAAGGCAAATTACCAAAAATCCTTAATACCAAAGTCTCCTCCAGTGCTACTAGCACGATCACCTTACATACACAGCTTTTCAGTATCCTTGGGTCAGTGTATACCAAAGCTTCTTGGGAATGGTCGTTGAGACTAGTGATGATTAAGCAGACCACTCAATAAACATGTCACATTCATTTGAGCAAATGTCTGACTGGTTCTCAATTTAATTCTAAAATGCACTATAGATAACTTACCTACATACAGACCAAGGCTTATGTAAGATTAGTGTCAGTTATGAATGTGGCCTTTAGGAGTTAACATGGTCCACTGGTGACAGGCAGCAACAATTTGAGTTTTTACTGTAATGTGTGTTCCATTAAATAACGTTATGTGAAAAAGAAACTGATATGTGGGGCAAAGACCCTAGCATGAATCCTGAGTTATGCAGCAAGGAATGTTGTCAAAGATATAGTTAAAAACTTCTAGCCATTAAGGAAAGTAAAGACATTGTACATGCAGATCACAAAAAAATGTACAAGGTAAAATGTAAAAGCAACTAAAACGGTACACAGGAGAGATGCCAGAAATTAGGGAAGAGACTGAGAGCTAGCCTGAAAATCTTTATGCGAAGATTAGTGGAGGCACAACTACTTATGAACTTGAGAATATTAACTGTCAGATAGCATAAGCAAATTTCAAATAGATTAGAAAAGGAAACTCTGCATCATCTAATGATCTAGTTTCAGATACAAAACAAGCAGGTGGTATCCACAGAATTAACAGCAGATATGGCAGGATTCCACTCAACAAGAGAACATCAAGCTCACTTCGTCATGGATCATTTTTGTTGAACACACTAGGTGTAGCTTGGTGGACAGATGTCATATTATTAAGTCCAAAAGTTCAGAATTCAATCCTCAGTCAGTCTTAAGATTTTTCTGCTACTTATCATTTTATTCACCTAAGGTATTTTGTAATGTGAAAATGCCACACTATATCACAGTTCATGTGCCTCGTTGAACTGTAGACAGCTCTATAACACTACAGATAAGTCAGTTAAAAGGTTTGAGGAAGGCAACGACATACCGTCCCAGCATTAATTTTTTTTATTTTTCTAAAATAAAGATAAATAGAGATGAGATCCATGTGGGATAATTTCATAGTAAGAATGGTTGGGGTTTACAGCCAGTTCAGCTCAGCCAACTTCAGTTTTATTGAGATTTGTACAGATTGTACCTAAGTGATCTCCATGAACTACTCCAAACTTTTAGCTCCATTTTTCACTTTGTGTAGACATCACAGAGATTTTTACAAGGATTACTTTTCTCAGAACTGGAAATTCACAAGAAAACAAAAAAATTGTTAAGTGTAACATGCCATTATTCCTTACCTAAAATAGCTAGGATAATGCAACTTTTGCACAGATCAGAAAGCAGTGCTCACGGTTTAGTCTCTCTTCAAACTTGCTGACAAATTTTGGTGTAAGATATTTTCCTCATATTTCAACAAGGAGTTAGAAATGAGTGCAACACACTGGAAACATGGCTGCTTGGAGGAAAATGACACTGTTTATGTATGTTAAGTGATGGTTGATTGTGCTTTTGGACACAATCACATTGGTGTTTCAGTGTCGTAACTGGTTTTGACCTCCCAGTGGTCATCTTCATACTGTCAACAGATAAACAGATTAAACAAAGGAACTACATAATCTACAAAGCCTGGCAAGTAACTACCTATGTAATCAATAAAAGTCCGGTTGCTGCAAGTGGAAGTGGAATCCATTGTGTTTTTAACAGTACTGAAGACAAGAATAGGTAGGGGTGAAGGTCTTTCGCAAGGAGTACAGCCTGTCTATGCATACATTTCTACATTCACAAAAATAGTAGCTTGCCGTTGGATGAAGACTCTCTGGCATGCTTTCAACAAGAAGCACTACTGTCACATATGTATGAAATCTTGCATTGTTTGACAAAAAGTATCATACAATACACAAATGTCTGCAACTAACTGATATCGGAATGGCAGAACACCTACAATGTGTGAAAGTCTGATAAAAAGCAGGCCAAAAACTCTGACCACCATGCAGAAACATCGAGAAGAAGCTAATGGGATAAACTTGTATTCAGATCTTCACAAATATTTATCAGCTACTGGAAAATAACTTTAATTTCAAAAAAATTGTTCAAGAGATAAGAAAAAGGCTTTGCAAAGTGAATGATGCAATTATTTAAAAAACTGCAACAGTCAGTGGCTGATAAGAGCTCAAACTTGGGAGAAGGTCTTGCAGGTTGCTTAGGTACATTCTACACAAATTTCATTAACTTTGAAGAGGGCCACTTGATGCAAAATGACACAAACGCTAAAAGATATGTGGTTGGCATGTCACTTACAATTAAAATCTCACTATATTGGTTACAGCAGTATCCTACCAGTGCATGCATGTAGTTTACTAAAATGTGATTCAATAAGATTGATACACTACAAATTTATAGGTCCTTTATCCTAGCAGGTAGTACTATGAGAAAGATCAGTGGCATAATGCCTTGTTAGACTGACTGGCTTCCTCATGAGAGCCTCAGACTGTTCTTAATATCATGTAACTGGTAATCATCAATTTACTGCTCTGAACGCACACCCACTCTTTTCCCATTGAAATATTTTGCAACAGCAAGCTCTTCATACCTTCCATGTTTCTTTGGCCATCTTGTGCCACAGGACTCTCAATACGTCTTGTATCCAGCAAAATGAGTCTTTCATTTTCATAAATGGATAGGGGTATTATGAATGGTTAGGATCACTTTCCCTGCTGGAGGGATTCACAACCAACAAGATATATATTTTGAATCATTCCTCACCCAGAACCCTTGGACTGATTTGAATGTAACCAAACTGATGGGTGAATCCCAAAAGCATTTCCAAGAAAACTAATCCAGAGGCATGCATTTGCCTTGTCTAATCAGTTTCAACAACAGTAAAAATACAAAACACACCTAAAATAGTCAAATCCTTATTTAAAGACTTGGTTTGGAGTATAAACTAGCTTTAAAACTGTTATCAGCCTCATTAATGGCCTGGGTGGAGTTTCACTCAACACTACATCTACATTTATACTCCGCAAGCCATCCAACGGTGTGTGGCAGAGGGCACTTTACGTGCCACTGTCATTACCTCCCTTTTCTGTTCCAGTCGCGTATGGTTCGCGGGAAGAACGACTGTCTGAAAGCCTCCGTGCGCGCTCAAATCTCTCTAATTTTACATTCGTGATCTCCTCGGGAGGTATAAGTAGGGGGAAGCAATATATTCGATACCTCATCCAGAAACGCACCCTCTCGAAACCTGGCGAGCAAGCTACACCGCGATGCAGAGCGCCTCTCTTGCAGAGTCTGCCACTTGAGTTTGCTAAACATCTCCGTAACGCTATTACGGTTACCAAATAACCCTGTGACGAAACGCACCGCTCTTGTTTGGATCTTCTCTATCTCCTCCATCAACCCGATCTGGTACGGATCCCACACTGATGAGCAATACTCAAGTATAGGTCGAACGAGTGTTTTGTAAGCCACCTCCTTTGTTGATGGACTACATTTTCTAAGGACTCTCCCAATGAATCTCAACCTGGTACCTGCCTTACCAACAATTAATTTTATGTGATCATTCCACTTCAAATCGTTCCGCACGCATACTCCCAGATATTTTACAGAAGTAACTGCTACCAGTGTTTGTTCCGCTATCATATAATCATACAATAAAGGATCCTTCTTTCTATGTATTCTCAATACATTACATTTGTCTATGTTAAGGGTCAGTTGCCACTCCCTGCACCAAGTGCCTATCCGCTGCAGATCTTCCTGCATTTCGCTACAATTTTCTACTGCTGCAACTTCTCTGTATACTACAGCATCATCCGCGAAAAGCCGCATGGAACTTCCGACACTATCTACTAGGTCATTTATATATATTGTGAAAAGCAGTGGTCCCATAACACTCCCCTGTGGCACGCCAGAGGTTACCTTAACGTCTGTAGATGTCTCTCCATTGATAACAACATGCTGTGTTCTGTTTGCTAAAACTCTTCAATCCAGCCACACAGCTGGTCTGATATTCTGTAGGCTCTTACTTTGTTTATCAGGCGACAGTGCGGAACTGTATCGAATGACTTCCGGAAGTCAAGGAAAATAGCATCTACCTGGGAGCCTGTATCTATTTTCTGGGTCTCATTGAACAAATAAAGCGAGTTGGGTCTCACACAATCGCTGTTTCCGGAATCCATATTCATTCCTACAGAGTAAATTCTGAGTTTCCAAAAACGTCAGAGATATAGGTCTATAGTTTTGCACATCTGCTCGACGACCCTTCTTGAAGACTGGGACTACCTGTGCTCTTTTCCAATCATTTGGAACCTTCCGTTCCTCTAGAGACTTGCGGTACACGGCTGTTACAAGGGGGGCAAGTTCTTTTGCGTACTCTGTGTAGAATCGAATTGGTATCCCGTCAGGTCCAGTGGACTTTCCTCTGTTGAGTGATTCCAGTTGCTTTTCTATTCCTTGGACACTTATTTCGATGTCAGCCATTTTTTTGTTTGTGCGAGGATTTAGAGAAGGAACTGCCGTGCGGTCTTCCTCTGTGAAACAGCTTTGGAAAAAGATGTTTAGTATTTCAGCTTTACGCATGTCATTCTCTGTTTCAATGCCATCATCATACCGGAGTGTCTGGATATGCTGTTTCGAGCCACTTACTGATTTAACGTAAGACCAGAACTTCCTAGGATTTTCTGTCAAGTCGGTACATAGAATTTTACTTTCGAATTCACTGAACGCTTCACGCATAGCCCTCCTTACGCTAACTTTGACATCGTTTAGCTTCTGTTTGTCTGAGAGGTTTTGGTTGCATTTAAACTTGGAGTGAAGCTCTCTTTGCTTTCGCAGTAGTTTCCTAACTTTGTTGTTGAACCACGGTGGGTTTTTCCCATCCCTCACAGTTTTACTCAGCATGTACCTGTCTAAAATGCATTTTACGATTGCCTTGAACTTTTTCCATAAACACTCAACATTGTCAGTGTCGGAACAGAAATTTTCGTTTTGATCTGTTAGGTAGTCTGAAATCTGCCTTCTATTACTCTTGCTAAACAGATAAACCTTCCTCCCTTTTTTATATTCCTATTACCTTCCATATTCAGGGATGCTGCAACGGCCTTATGATCACTGATTCCCTGTTCTACACTTACAGAGTCGAAAAGTTCAGGTGTGTTTGTTATCAGTAGGTCCAAGATGTTATCTCCACGAGTCGGTTCTCTGTTTAATTGCTCGAGGTAATTTTTGGATAGTGCACTCAGTATAATGTCATTCGATGCTCTGTCCCTACCACCCGTCCTAAACATCTGAGTGTCCCAGTCTATATCTGGTAAATTGAAATCTCCACCTAAGACTATAACAATCTGAGAAAATTTATGTGAAATGTATTCCAAATTTTCTCTCAGTTGTTCTGCCACTAATGCTGCTGAGTCGGGAGGTCGGTAGTAGGAGCCAACTATTAACCTAGCTCGGTTGTTGAGTATAACCTCCACTCATAATAATTCACAGGAACTATCCACTTCTACCTCACTACAGGATAAACTACTACTAACAGCGACAAACACGCCACCACCGGTTGCATGCAATCTATCCTTTCTAAACACCATCTGTGCCTTTGTAAAAATTTCAGCTGAATTTATCTATGGCTTCAGCCAGCTTTCTGTACCTATAACGATTTCAGCTTCAGTGCTTTCTATCAGCGCTTGAAGTTCCGGTACTTTACCAATGCAGCTTCGACAGTTTACAATTACAATACCGATTGCTGCTTGGTCCTCGCATGACCTGACTTTGCCCCACACCCTTTGAGGCTGTTGCCCTTTCTGTACTTGCCCGAGGCCATCTAACCTAAAAAACCACCCAGTCCACGCCACACAACCCCTGCTACCCGTGTAGCCACTTGCTGCGTGTAGTGGACTAAGTTAAAACATCTAAATTTGCCATTCTTACGGTATGTCCATACAATGCCTCTTTCCTCATGCACAAGTGCAAATGCAAAAATCAGTAGAAAGAATGCATGTGCATCAACTGGTGTGCTTGGAAATTTGTGCTGCATTTATAGTTATGAATTACAACAAAAAGAAGAAAAACAAAGGTAACCATGGGTAAAACGGTATCTAAATAATGGAGGTACTGTGTGTAAGAAACACAAAGTGATGGTAACATTTTGCTTGCAAATTTCAGAATAATGCTACAGCAAGGTTTCGATTTTCTGCTTAGGAAACTGAGAATTTGTCTCTCAAGGCAAAATACTATTATGTGTAATGCAATTTATGCAGCAATAAGGCTGATAATAACATTTTGATATCTGGCAACTGTTGACTCATACACCAGTTTGAGAAATTTATTTTGCATTTCAAAACAATACATTTTACTGTTTATTGCTGAAACTGGGAAATTAAAAGAGGTGTTCTTAGTGGTTATGTGAATGTTAGTTGGCTTTCATTAAGTCAGTCACACATTATTTTATTTTTAAAAAATTGTTTACACAGCTTTACTTAAGAATTATTATAAACTAACATCCCCAGACTCCACAAACACAAGAATGTTGCGGACCCCAGAATCCACTGCACCAGTGATCATGTTTTCCACAGTTGAATTTCTTGTATTCTCAGTGTCTATTTCATTTTCTAGCAGTTTTTTGAGGAAGTCCACTTGTGCCATCTTATTCAGCTGTTCACATGTCAGGCTCCTCAATTGTTCTGCTATTAAATCACTAACACAGGTATTTTCCTCCACAATTTTCAAGTGCACTTTTCATAAATTTGAACCCTGTTGCTTGTTTTTTTCCCCCTACTTCAACATTTATATTTTTACACTAATATAATCTGAGTCTTTTATCTTGCCACAAAGTCAAGCCCATACATGGCACTCTGGGCATAGCATCACAAGTAACCTTTAGAGGCAGAGTTTCCTATGAATTCATTTTATCTGTTATCTTCAAATTTGAGCTTGTTTTATTTGGAGTCCATCCAACATTGCACATGTATCACCTGTTTGCTCTAGCTGCCTGTTATCTGCTAAGTAGTGCAAGATATCCCTACCAAACCTGGGGATCAAGGCTCTGATGCATGGCCTCCGATTCAAACATTAGAAGCTGGCTTCAGATGGAAAGAAATGGCAAACCAACTTCCAGACTAAGGGGGGAGATAGGATTTGCCCTTTTACTCCCTTGTTGCCTGTTTTATATTCTCATAATGGCTAGTGTCCAGGATCTTATTACAGCTGAACCACACAGCCATAAACAGAACTAAATAATGACTTTGCAAAATACAACTGTTACCTTACCCCTAGCACTACGGGTTTGTGACCAAATCTTTGAGATGTAACAACCACAAGGCCCAGAAAGGTCCTTTTTACAGCCATGGCAGGATTACAGGCCATTAACCCATGACGTACCAACTATCAGCCGGCCGAAGTGGCCGTGCGGTTAAAGGCGCTGCAGTCTGGAACCGCAAGACCGCTACGGTCGCAGGTTCGAATCCTGCCTCGGGCATGGATGTTTGTGATGTCCTTAGGTTAGTTAGGTTTAACTAGTTCTAAGTTCTAGGGGACTAATGACCTCAGCAGTTGAGTCCCATAGTGCTCAGAGCCATTTGAACCATTTGAACCAACTATCAACCAAATCTAATCATCTCAAGTTAAGCCTGGAATAACACCCCCAACCATCACTACCAAATTTCATTGCCGCCACAATACATTCTTACTAAATCCCATTGCCAGGCATCCATTTGATTGGCAGCTGTTCATACATCACTACTATGTCTTTTCAGTGTCTAATCAACTTTCACCACTCCACAGATATTAAATTTTTAGTGGCGGTATTAATTTATAAATAATATTTAAATCTCCAGCTCTCTTAAATTAGGCTGACTGGAAAATGTACCATTATTTCTACACTGATTGTGCATCTCTAATGTGGGACTACAATTCAAAAATTTTTAGCAGAATTATGTAGAATTTATTTAATTTGTTATAAGGATATGTCACGTTGCATTAAGTAGCTTATTTTTTTTAAAAAGGAGTTATTAAAATTACAACTGGTGAGTGTGTGTCTATCAGCTGACTGAAGTGGTCAAAGTATTGAAAGTGTTTATTGTATGTGACACACTTTTTAACGCTTCCGCTGATTATTGTTAATTGTCACAGCAGAGATGAAATTGGCTGCGCAAGATCAATGTATCTTAGAGCATCTTAATCCAACTGATGTGTTGAAAATAAGTGTGTTCTGTAAATTAAATTTTTTCAGGAAATGGGAAAATAACTGTTTTAATCCACAGGGCTTTAAGCTTTACACTATTATACATGTTGCACATATTCGAAAACAGATGCTGACAAATAATGTATTAAAGGGTTTGCACTCTTTTTTTAAGTATATACGTAAAATTTCTTGTGCACCATTTAGTTTGCTTTCATTTATTTGAATGGGCTCATTAGATACTTGGTTGTCCAAAGAATCAGTCAGTTTTACATCCTTCTTTGAGTACCATAGTGAAAACTATAGTGTGTCCATCGCTGAATATTTTGGCTCATGAGAGAATCACAGAACCAGAGAGAGAGAGAGAGAGAGAGAGAGAGAGAGAGAGAGAGTGAGTGAGTTTTCCCCCCTCTTGATTGGGTAGGCAGGTGACAGTTTGGATGAGACTTGGTGACAACAAATGTGAATACGAATGAAAAGTTGTGTCAACAGATTAATCTCAGCTTGGACTTAGGTCTCCATCATTTGCTCCATATGTAATTACTATGTGAACATAAAAAAACACTTTCATTTCTAAGTTCAGTATGAATCTGCAATAGCAAATATTCATTCCATATAGAACACATTTTCTGTACAATTAACTGTAACATTCATTCAGAAATGCCGTGTATACAGGACAGAACATGACGAGTATTTTGGTGCATATTATGTACATGCAACATACATAATTTGTGATAAATGCAAAAACGGTGGAAGGGGCTACTATGTAATCTTTTCAATATCGACTTTAACCCAAACTAAACAAAGTGAATCTTAATCTTTACGACTCATTAATTTAAATATGTTGCAATATTTTACATATATATGGAAATGCTCAGTATGAATCTGCAATAGCAAATATTCATTCCATATAGAACACATTTTCTGTACAATTAACTGTAACATTCATTCAGAAATGCCGTGTATACAGGACAGAACATGACGAGTATTTTGGTGCATATTATGTACATGCAACATACATAATTTGTGATAAATGCAAAAACGGTGGAAGGGGCTACTATGTAATCTTTTCAATATCGACTTTAACCCAAACTAAACAAAGAAGTGAATCTTAATCTTTATGACTCATTAATTTAAATATGTTGCAATATTTTACATATATATGGAAACGCATTACATACACTGTCATGGAACTAAACTGTACAAATATGAAACAGGGATGGTGGACCAAGCACACATTACATCCGTGTCTTGTGTTTAATTTTTTCCTACTACTTCAATACTTTGCAAATTACACTATTTGCTCTACTTTGTATTCTCACTAAGCAGCATGCCGAAATGCTTACCATAGATGCTTTTAGCATGCAGAAATTGAAAAAGTGAAAATGACTGACAGCGTAAAAGGGACCTCATGGGATTGTTGGGACAATAGAGCTTTTGAAGTGATTAGACAGATTGATTGCACTAATGATGCACAGAATTACTGACCTATGTCACTGGGCTCTGTAGAATTATAGAATAAGTTTGTTTTCATGTAATAAGTCTGCAGAAATTAGCGTACTTAACACAAGCACCGATAATGTGAAACTAAGCTTCCTCCATTTTTCACGAGATCAATAACGCTTTGAACACGGATAATCAGGTTGATATTGTAGTTACAGATCTGAAAAGTCTTTGATACCATACTGCATTGTGTCCTACTGAATGGAATACATCTTACGAAATATTGAAACAGGTATGCGAACACAATGAAGACATCTTTGCTGAAAAAACATAATACATTCATATTTCTGGCAAGATGTAATCAGAAAGAAAAGAAGAGTACAGCCCCTCAAGGTTGCGCAATGACTCCATTACTGTTTACAAAATATATTAATTTTTTTTAAAAAAAAAAGAAAGAAAACTTGCAGATTATAAGCAATTGAAACTGGCAGGCAGATGATCCAAAATATAAATAAATAAAATATAATGCATGTAAATAGAAGAAATAGTGTTTATACAATGGATGTATTGCTTGTCCAGGGAAAACAGGGTGACAGTGGTTTTAAGCACACACTATTCGCCAAAGTGGTGCCCAATTGAAGGACTTGCACCAGGCCTCTTGAGTGGTGACCAATTAGTGCAATCAATAACAAGCATAAAGTATTGAGAAAAAGGAAGGGAGATTAAAATTCCATCAGTGAGGTAGTCATCAAAGATAAAGCACATGCTAGGATTACTGAAGGAAGCCGGCTATATCCTTTTCAACTGAACCATCCACATACCAGTAGTCTTTGTTGAGAGCTGCTTAAGGCAGAACACTACTGTAAATTTGGGCCTGGGAAAGCAAATGCAAGGCTAAGATTTATTGAAAGAATCCTGAAAAGTGGTTGTTTACAAAATTCTTGTCTTAGGCTCTTACCAAGTGGTTTAATGGAAGAAATGAAAAATATTCAAAGAAGCAATGTGCTTAGTTGGTTTGAGAATATGCTAGAAATGCTCAACAAACCAATGAGGGATGTTACATGAAAGGCAGTATTCACTGCTGAGAGCCCTTGTTCCAATACAAATAAAGGTTAATCCTATTAATTTATACCTTTTGCCAGTTGTTGTTGTTGTGGTCTTACCATTAGGAAAATAACTGCCAAACTTGAGAATAAAGAGTGTGGTACCAATAACTGTTTTTCCTGTGCATTTCTCACAAATGGAAAAAGAACGGAGAAAATGAAAGTGGTTTTCATAATATAAGTATTAATGGCGCCATTATAAATTTTCTAAAGTTTCTTTATATGGGAAACAGGGCAGGTGATGTGACAGAGAGAATTATAAAGGCATATAAAATCCAACTAGGGTTTGGTTTCTGACCCTAACTCACAACAAGCATGAAATTCTGATGGTTTAACAATGGTGCAAGCTACCCCTGAACAAAACAACTTGTCTGCTTGCCCATGCTCATTACAAATAATGTAGTAAAAAAACACAATAAAATATTTTATAGCATGTGATAGCATAGGTCTACAAAACGTAAAAGAGGAGCCTACTATGTAGATGAAACCATTTAGAAATATCAATAAATAACAAGGAATGTAGATGAATATAAAAGCAACAAACTTAAAACTCAAGATACATTTAGTTTTTGAATGATTAGTCATTAAGATCAGTTTTGAAGTGAAACAATTACTTAAAGCAAACAACTGGAAGATTGCTCTGGTCATCACAGTCCAGTGATAAACATGGTTCTGCTTGTTAGGCCTTTCTTGCAATGACCAGTTACTAGAAAGGAAGAACAATTAGAGAGTTCAGTGTTCTTAGAACATAAGTACTGACTCAGACTGAGTAAGGATCTCAAGGGAAACAGACACTGCCTATCCAAAAAACAATCCCGCAATTTACCAGTTAATTAAGGGGGCAGGGATGGGGAGGGAGTGTGTTAGCCTGCAACCTGAATCACAGGGAAAGTTGGTTATTACTGCCACACAAAATTCTGGGACTGGGCATAGATTAAATCTTGATCTTTTAGATCCCTATTATTGCACCAAAATAGTATGAATTCGGACTGCATGGGAAAGGGTTGAGCATGGTAGGTAGAAGGATAAGAATTGATAGTTAATAAAATACATACATCTCATGATTATGTACATACAATGATGTCAGGCCTTTGTTTCACAACATCCAAAACCTTTTTAATTATTTAATCTGTGAAGATAAGATGACTAACTGGTTGTGCCAACATTTAACAGAACCTTCAAAATTATGTATTTTATATTGCTGATATCATACGTACATGATCACATACTTGTAAGCAGAAACAAGTATCAGAAATGTTACCATCCATACCTGAACATATTGAACTGCATTTTGAGCTAATTTTGACACAGGTGTAAATATTAAGACGAAATTTGAGTTTGATAAACTGAGGTGATTGATAACAAACAAATCTTGTCTAAAGAGAGTTCTGGCAGCAAACTTCGTTCCAAGTGTTGAGATGAAGCATCACAACTCGTTTTTTCCTCTTATTAGCTTCAATGTCCCAGTGTTATAAAAAAGAAATGACATTCTATTTAAAAACAAACATGTGCAATCAGCATAACAATACTGCTGAAAAATGACAGCAGCAAGATATATACAAAGTTTTTACTGATTTTGTCCTCTGCCAAATATGTAAGCGAAGTACCCACAAAATACAAAAGTCAAAGCTACTACTGTAACTTTGTCACTGAACAGCAAATACTGATACAACTCTGTGTAAAATTAGTATGCACTCAGTTGCAGAATGAATATGAATTATAAACAATCTATAATTTGTTTCTGAATATCCTTTTGTTGTAAAATAGTTAGGAGTATAACACAGAATTTTTTGGTATGGTACTTACTACACTGATCATTTATCAGGAGAGTGTCAAAATTGGTAAATACATTACAGTAAACTGGAAGTGCTAATATTTACAGAATTAATACACTGTCAGAATGAAACATTGTTTTGCACTTTAAAATAAATTTATCATACACAAAATACTTAATCTTGACTGTTGTGGCCAAGTGCTACTTAAGTTGGTCTAACAGTCCCTGTTAAGATATTCATTTATAGAGCAGGAGAAGTTGCCAATCAAAAAGTCTTTCAAACTCTGTTTAAACCATGCTTTGTTTGAAACCAAGTTTGTAACAGTTGCTGGCAATTTATTGAAAACGTGCGTTGCTGAATACTGGACCCTTTCTTGGGCCAAGTTAAGGAATTTTTAGGTCTTTATGTAGATTTCACATGCAGCCAAAGCGATGTTAAGAATAATTAATAAAAGACTTGAAAAAGTAATGAAGGAGAATCTTGGCAAGGAGCAATTTGGCTTTAGACGGAATACGGGCACCAGGGATGCAATGGGGCTCCTACGAATCTTGGGAGAAAGGTTTATTGAAAAAGGAAGAAACCTATATATATGGGCTTCATTGATCTAGAAAAGGCAATGTTGTTTGGGACAAGCTGGTGACTATAATGAGGGAAAAAGAGAGTGGACTGGAAAACCAGATAACTTGTAAACTCATTATACCTTAATCAAAAAGTTTCAATTAAAGTGAGAGGAGAAAGTACAAACTGGATCGGACTAGGAAAAGGAGTAAGACCTCTGCTTGGAAAATATGGTTGACCAGTGCTCATTAGATGACAAAGGCGTAGAAACTGGAGGAATAAGAGTAGGGTGTTTCAGGTTTGCTGATGACAGCACAGGGGAAAAAGAATTACAGGATTTGGTGGACACCATTGAAACTAATGGAAAAAATATGAAATGAAAATTAACACAAATAAAACAAAAGTATTGACACTAGGAGGAAATAAGGAAATAAAAATTATGCTGAATGGAGAAATACTAGAACACGTGCAAAATTTTTAAGTATCTTGGGAAGCAGGATAGACACCAACGAAGTGCACCACAGAAATTAAAACAAGGATAGCAATGGCAAAAGAGGCGTTTTATAAGAAAAGGAGAATTTTCTGCAACGGTCTGGACAGAGAACTTAGGAAGATATTCACAAAATGTCTTGTATGGGGTGTTCTTCTATATGGCGCTGAAACATGGACTATAAGGAAGAAAGACAGAGAAAGGCTGGAGGCTTTTGAGATCTGGACGTGGCGGAGGATGGAAAGAATAAGTTGGATGGACAGAGTAAAAAATGAAGAGGTACTGAGAAGAGTGGGAGAGAAAAGACAGTTACTAGATGTAATAAAGAGAAGAAAAAGAAATTGGATTGGGCATATATTAAGAAAGAATGATAAAAACAGTTTTAGAAGGTTATGTAGAAGGGAAAAGGAAGCGAGGTAGGAAGAGATTCCAGATACTGGATGACATAATGGACGGTACAACATACAGCAGCCTTAAGTAGAAAGCAATGGATTGCAGAAAAATGGAGAGGCAAAGGACCTGCTGATATAGCAGATAACTGATGATGATGATGTAGATCATTCCTAGTATTGACACTATGTATTAAGTAACTGGTTACAAATACAGATACATTATTTGCAACAAATTTCATTAAGGAATAATATATTGAGAAGCAGTGGTTGGAATACAAAGTTTCTTGAACAGGTTCTAGAATTTACACCACAATTGATTCTTATTACACGCTTTTGTACGCTAAACTTTTGCTCGGTTTGACGAGTTACCCCAGAATATGGCCCCGAATGGCATAATAGCATAAAAGTAAGCAAAGTACCCAAGTTTTTCTTATATTTACATCTCCTAAATGACACAATTCTCACTACAGATACAGGCTTGTTTAGGCACTTAGGCAATTCTGCGGTATGCCCTTCCCGATTGAATTTATTATCGAGTTTTAAGCCCAGAAATTTTACACTGTCAACCGCTTCGATCTGCTTGTCTTCCCTCGATTGCGTATTTCTACTCTATCATGATACGGGAAATTTTGATGAGCCGCATACATGGTAAATTTCCGAACAGAAGTGACTTTGCAGTACAATTCTAAAACACATAAAACGAATTATCCCTTCTCCGCACTGTCTTGTCATTTGGAGCAGTTATCTCTGACTGACTAATCCAAAGATAGCGAAGGAGTAGAATTTCATTTCAACTGATGGTCTTCTACATTTTGTTAGAATTTTATGTATTATTTATCATTTGTCAAAACTTGGGAACTGTTTCGTCCGAATAATTCTGTAAGCTAGTGTTTATTTCGCCAAAGCATTAGATTCAACGAATTATAAGTTTACGGTAAATAGCGAGGCTTTTGCTTCCGGTTATTGGAATATTGGGTAATAAGGAAGATGGCAGCGACCAGGAGGTTGCAGAAAGTGAGTAGCAAATTCTAAGGAGTGTTGCGAGATAAATTACTGGCTATGATTTATATAAAAAAAGATTGTATAGAATCTCATTAGCATGCATTAAATAGTTATACAAATTGTTCATCTGTTTTCGCCTGTTGAAATGTGTTGTTCTTCATTGAGAGCTGCATGACATTCCATAGGTATAAATTAGTTATTTTGTTTAGACACGGAACTATTCTCAGTAGTTGCAATGCAGAGCTGGATTCGTATCAGCCAGGAAAATCAATTATATGCATGTTACATGTGGATAGCTATATACAATTATGCTTTTGTACTTTTTAGGAGCTCGGCGACATCCGATCGTCGGGCATGAAATCTTTCCGAGAAATCCAAGTGGATGACTCTAATATATTAACATGGCAAGGTCTTATAGTGCCGGTAACTGTTTTATCGTTTGTAAATTTATTTATTACAGTAACTATTTATTTTTGTTCTTCACACGATTTTCCATTTCTAGGATAATGCCCCTTATAATAAAGGTGCGTTTAGGATTGAAATAAATTTTCCTGCAGAATACCCATTCAAACCACCAAAAATTAATTTCAAGACCAAAATATATCATCCGAACATTGATGAGAAGGGCCAAGTCTGTCTGCCGATCATCAGCGCTGAAAACTGGAAACCAGCAACGAAAACAGATCAAGGTAACTAGAATTGGCAACGCTCTCATAAAACATAGAATTCTTTGTAATATCCGGCGGGAATTGTGGCAGATAACTTGGTATCTAAAAACAGTGATAGTGGTAATGGGAGAAGGGTTGCAATAAGCGCGTGTTTAACAGCCTCTTTGTACGGAGTCCTCTACAGTATAAAATGCGTAGTCTGCCCTCTGTCGTTCCACGATGTTTTTACAAATTTAAAATTTTCGATAGCTTGAATGCTATATGCAATATGAGAACATTATTCAGATCGTAACGTTAATTTGCTGCCGTATACATTTAGGATGTGTAGTGATGCTTCGTCATTTTTATGTATACAGTTGATACACTGTCAGGATTTCCAGTTAAGGTAGCCACGTATTTAATCCATAAGAGACAGTTGCACGTTATTTACATTCAGAAAGTGGATGCTCAACGTATGTTGGAAGATAATGACATGTATTTTATAATCTATGATCTGTAAGTTGTTGTATCTCTATTAAGAGCAGGTTGGCAGCTAGACTGCAATTAATTCCTGGGCACCGCTAGTAACATATGTCAAATCGAATTTCTGATGAGCACAGATTTATTTATGGGTAAATGTAATGCTAGGCAGCATGACTGGAAAAAAGGGGGTGGGAGTGGGGAATTAAGGACTTCAGTTTTAGTAAGGGGTGAGATAAAAGGTAATACTTGGTGTATCGTTAACTTTACTCCTTCGATTACTCATATTTCAGTTTCTGGCACTTTTTTGTAGAACACTTATTAGAGAAAATTTCTACAAATATATTATCTTGAAGATAAATCGGTTCAAGCCTTTAGTATGTAAAATAGGTGTGATTACATTCCTAAATTACAATATTTTGGTGTCTGTGCATGGACTATTGACTTGTAAGAGATGAAAAGCGGATGAATGGTGCTACAGTGACATGTCATTGGCTTTTTTTTACTTAGTTAGCATGAATTGTAGAGAAGTGTGATAGATGCACCATTGAGGCACATTTAGGTTGTAAATGCATGAAACTGCAGCTTTAATACTTCATAGACTATTACAAGTCAGTTTGAACTAGTGGGATAAATTTTGGGCATGAATAATATGTGCCAGTTGGCCAACAGTTCATGCTGTGTAACTTCAAGAATACTCAGGATGTTTTTACTCTTCTCAGCTGGAGAAAGATTACCATCAGAATTAATTATTGATATCTGTGAAAAATTATTAGTAAAATTAAGAGATAAAATGGTTGGCCAATGCTTACCTTCCAGAGGCAAGTCAAAATTCTGAATACAACTGATAGGGACACACACAAGTACAAGAAATTATCCCAGTTTTCAGAACTACTAGTTCCTCCCTTGAGGAGGACAGGGGGATGGATTGGAGAGGAGTAGATAGGCAGGACATGTCACTCAGTATCCAACAAGAGAGGGACTCCCATGTTCCGAGGACAAGTGTAGCCAAAGATGAAGGGGATGCATGAGAGGGAGTAAGAGGTCAAAGATAATACATTGGTAAGCACTGCACTATCATCAGTACAGAGATGACTGCATGAGAAGTAAAGAAAGGGTAAGAGGACAAGAAATGAGTAGTGTAGTTAAGAACTAAGAAGAGAGGGGGCAGGTGAGACTGAGATGTTTTGCAATCCAAGTTTCGTCTGTGTAGTTCCTCTAAGCTACTGTCAGATGGAAGGATCCAAATGGCCGATCTTGTGTAGCAAGGTGTCATGCTGTTGAACATGTGTACCAACTGGATACATAGTGTATCAAACGAGTTTGTCTTCCGTCCACACTCGGTCTCACTTGCTGACGACTATTCTGAATATTGTTAAAGTATAATCCCTCCATTTTTTGTACACTCTCTTTTTCATGTTTACCTTTTCCTTTCCTCCTGTCTTCCCGCCCCTCTCACTCCCCCACACCCACCAGGTCCACTCTATCATTATTTTCCACTTGTCCTCTTGTTCTAAGGTCTGAGTGGCCGGCCCTTCCTTTCTAACCTTACCCAATTTATCCCTTCTTGTACCCAGGAAGTTTCTTGTATTTTAGCTCATTGACAGTAGTAAGTAAAGTTCTGGTAAGTCATTCTGTTTCATAATTTTATATTTTTTCCTCAAATTAATTTTTCTTGCGATCCGAAATGTTCTTCATATTTTTGTGTTCATACTTGATGGTTGTGGACATGTGGCTGCACTTAACAAGATACAGTTTTTAAACTATAACTTTACATCTGAAAATTTTTTTGTGTAATAATATGTGTCAGCTCAGTAGAGTGGTTTGTTCTTTTCATGATAGTGGTACACATTGCCAAGGCCAATTGCTGTTAATCCCCCGATGATTAGTTACACCCGCGGTTTTGAAATTTTCTCACAGGAAGTCGTCTTGTGTGGACACACAAGAAGCCAGAATAATTGATAATCTGTCAGTTTCTTTAAACTGTAGTAAATGAAAGAAGAAAAGCCATACTTCATACTGGTTACATGGGATCAGTTGTTGAAGATCATAATTTTGAATTTTGCGTAGTGGGTGAAATGAAAATGTTCAGTGAAAAAACAAATTGTGTAACCTGGAATTATTAGTGGTTGTGGGGTCAACAGAAGTGTCGGAGTCCACCTGTTTGCTTTGACGTGTGACGTAAGGATGTTAGTTTAGTTTATGGGTGTGTTGTGTTTGTAGATGTCTTCTCTGGTGATGTATTGGGTTCATTTGGGTGAAGGTGCTTGAAGTGTGCATTTATTGGTCTTGACTGTTATAGAAGAACGGACGTTAGTTTCAGTGAGTTAAGAATTAAGTTTCCGTTGTATTTGTTATTGTGGTGTCGTTTGTTGTTAATTGGTTTGCTGTTTGTCGCACAGTTGTTGTTGTTCTGGTCTTCAGTCCTGAGACTGGTTTGATGCAGCTCTCCATGCTACTCTATCCTGTGCAAGCTTCTTCATCTCCCAGTACCTACTGCAACCTACATCCTTTTGAATCTGCTTAGTGTATTCATCTCTTGGTCTCCCCCTACGATTTTTACCCTCCACGTTGCCCTCCAATACTAAATTGGTGATCCCTTGATGCCTCAGAACATGTCCTACCAACTGATCCCTTCTTCTGGTCAAGTTGTGCCACAAACTTCTCTTCTCCCCAATCCTATTCAATACTTCCTCAGTAGTTGTGTGATCTACCCATCTAATCTTCAGCATTCTTCTGTAACACCACATTTCAAAAGCTTCTATTCTCTTCTTGTCCAAACTATTTACCGTCCATGTTTCACTTCCATACATGGCTACACTCCATACAAATACTTTCAGAAATGACTTCCTGACACTTAAATCTATACTCGATGTTAACAAATTTCTCTTCTTCAGAAACGCTTTCCTTGCCATTGCTAGTCTACATTTTATATCCTCTCTACTTCGACCATCATCAGTTATTTTGCTCCCCAAATAGCAAAACTCCTTTACTACTTTAAGTGTCTCATTTCCTAATATAATACCCTCAACATCACCCAACTTAATTCGACCACCCATTCCATTATTCTAGTTTTGTTTTTGTTGATGTTCATCTTATATCCTCCCTTCAAGACACCATCCATTCCGTTCAACTGCTCTTCCAAGTCCTTTGCTGTCTCTGACAGAATTACAATGTCATCGGCGAACCTCAAAGTTTTTATTTCTTCTCCATGGATTTTAATACCTACCCCGAATTTTTCTTTTGTTTCCTTTACTGCTTGCTCAGTATACAGATTGAATAACATCGGGGAGAGGCTACAACCCTGTCTTACTCCCTTCCCAACCACTGCTTCCCTTTCATGTCCCTCGACTCTTATAACTGCCATCTGGTTTCTGTACAAATTGTAAATAGCCTTTCACTCCCTGTATTTTACCCCTGCCACCTTTAGAATTTGAAAGAGTATTCCAGTCAACATTGTCAAAAGCTTTCTCTAAGTCTACAAATGCTAGAAACGTAGGTTTGCCTTTCCTTAATCTTTCTTCTAAGATAAGTCGTAAGGTCAGTATTGCCTCGCGTGTTCCAGTATTTCTACGGAATCCAAACTGATCTTCCCCGAGGTCGGCTTCTACTAGTTTTTCCATTCGTCTGTAAAGAATTCGTGTTAGTATTTTGCAGCTGTGGCTTATTAAACTGATTGATCGGTAATTTTCACATCTGTCAACACCTGCTTTCTTTGGGATTGGAATTGGAATCGCACAGTAAGTCGTTTAATTCAATTTGTGGCTTCTTTCGTTAGGTATGGATATGACTTCTAAGTGTAATAGAGCGCGTCCGCGGGCTGTAATGGTGGACGACATGTTTGTCCGTCATTAAGTTTCTGCAACTTTTTGGGCTTGTGACGGAGATAGTGAAATGCAGCGTATGCAAGCAGAATATGCAAGCTGGGGGTTAGTGTGTAGCGCTGGAACTTTTTTTATGGTAAGTAGTGGTTTTTTGGGTCTATTGTTCGCGTGTTATGATGTTCGGTGGGATTTTTGTGTGTTGTTGGGTCGGTGTTATTTACTGCATGTGTTGGTGGTTGATGTTTTTGTATTGGCACTTGTGGTTGATTTATGTATCTTCGGGGGAAGTACTAGATTTCAATTTTTTTAGTATCATCAGTTGTATTTGAGCTGCATAGGTCATGGGAAGTGACGGATTGCAATTTGTCGTCATAGCTATGTGTGTTTTGGTATGGTGAGCTGTTGTTCACCCATATAGGTCAAGGAAAGTGTCAGATTGATTATAATTTTTGGAGTAGTTTTTATTTTGTGGTATCGACAATTGCGGTTGAGTTATGGGAAATACAGAAGTGTCCGATCCCGCCCGTCTGCTTTGACCCATGACATCACAAACATGGCTGAAACGACCATAAACCAAGATTCCAATATGGCGCATATAAAGTCGTTACGTACACATTATGAGGACGAAAATACATTGAAAAACACACACACACACACACACACACGTTCCACAAAAAGCCTAATGACACTAACGGGACAAGCCCCGGTAATAGGGGGTTTTTGGGTGGGGACAAACTAAATATAAACAAATTTAGACATCCGCCCTCATACAAAACCACGCAAAACGACGAAAAAAACCGACATCACAAAACTCCCGAAATACCACTAAACACACTATCATCTGGAATCGGACACTTCCCTTGACCTATATAGCTCAAAAACCTCTCCTGATATTAATATCAACATTCACAGCCACACATTGGGATCGAACACTTCCCTTGACCTGTTATCCTTATGACATACAGCCGTCCATGGTCTAAGACGCCGAAACTTTAAGTAAGCCTAATTTATTCACGACATACTGAACACTTCACGACTTCATCCAAAAATCCGAATAGTTGAAGAAATTTTATTAGAGACAACCCACTGTCCCTCATCACAGCCGACAACCGAAAACTGTTGACCCTATCAGTCATATCCATACCTACCAAAGACCTAAAAAAAAAGCAATTTACCAAAATTCACACACTCGCAAACTAAACCAGAAACATCACCTAACACACCACCAGAGAGCACCACCGATCACATCAAAACGACAACTACAAACACGCCACTCTCACAAACTAAATTCCGTGACGTCACACACCACAACAGCCTTATGTCATGGGTCAAAGCCACCGGGTGGGATCGGACACTTTGGTCGACCCGAGTTATGTAGGTGAAGGGAAGTGACCGATGCCTGTCGATATTGTAAGTGTAGCGGAACTTGGGGATTTTGTGTTTTTATGTCATCGTTTTGTGTGGTTGGGATCGTGGTGTTATATTTAGTTTGTCCCCACCCAAAAATCCCCAAGTTCCCGGGCTGGTCCCGTTAGTTTGTTTATATTTTTGGAGAGAGATGTGTGTGTTGGTTTTATATGTATTTTCGTGTTTTGTTGTTGTTTATCATGTAATGACATCATAGGCACCATATTGGAAATGTTGAGAATGGTCATTTCCGCCATATTGGTGACGTCATGGGTCAAAGCAGACAGTGGAATCAGATTCTTGTGTGTGCCCATGGTTGTGTTACACTCTACTTGAAACTAGATTTTTTGTATGTGAAGTTAATTGAACTATGGATGGCATGGGAAAGTCTAAAGTTTCAAGTGGAGCACTTTACAACCTTAACAAATTCCCATTACAAAATTTGCACTTTTTAAAATATTTTCACTTTGCCTGTTTCTAAAATTCGTAAATATAAAGTTAAAACAATGGTCTTCCTCCAGAATTATGGAATCTGATTTATTCTTGGTAACTGACTTCTTTGTAACCAGTATAAAGTATTGTTTTCCTCTATTCATTTGTCACTGGTTAGGCACTAACAACTGAGAATACATAAGTTACTTTAGCTTTCTCATGTGTCCATTTTGGCTGAGAATTGACAAAGCCAACAAATGTGTGAAAATGAAATTTCGGTTGTGGTGAAAGACCAATCTACAGTGCAGTCTGAGTGAGGTATGTTAGTTTGAATGATGTGTGTTTTATTTCTCATTATTTTTTGTTTGCATGCATCCGCAATCCTACAGTATGTATAGCGTTACCAGAGGTACCATGTGTGACAAAATTAGAAAACGAAAACTCAGATTTAAATGATTTATCATGTGAAATTTTCTGGCAGATTGAATCTATTTGCCAGATTGACTCGAATCTGGGATAATCTCAAAGTGTTTGCTGGTAACATCTGTCATGAGCAGGTTTCCCTGGTCCAAGTTTTGATCCAGCACAAAGTTTTCATCTGCCAAGACCTTTCAAATCAGTGCATGCTCCACTTCTGAGTGAAAATTCATTCTGGATTTATTAAATGTGTGTGCTTGTTTTCCCCCTGCAAACAAAATATTTTTCTCTGGAAGTTCTGTGTGATTGTGCACTAGCACCTGTAGCAATGTCTGTGCAAGAAGATGAGCAGCTAGCAGCGTGATTGTTGGTTTTGACCCACGCAGTGCAACTGCTGCAGAGGAAAATATTACTTGAATTGCATTACATGATTGGTTGAGACGGGTGCGTGAAGCTGTTGTGTCCAGCCCTTTTTGTCACTGACCATATTATGGAAACTTGACTATAGGATGTTAAGGGGGTGGTTGTTGTTGCATTAAATACTTACTGTTTCTCCTGCAATTGAAACAAAAATATTATGTCATTTGGTATACAAACCAGTTACTCTGTCACCATAACTTTCGGTTACTGCCTATAACAGTTGTTACCAACTTGTGCTTCAGGGTTTGTGTGGATGGCTCCATGGAAAGTTTTTCCATTATTTCTGTAGTATGGCATATCAGTAATTTGACCAATGACAAAACTTCTTACAACCACTGTGGTCCCAGAAGTACACTCAGCATAGAATCTGACAGGAATTCCATCAGGCCCAGGAAATTTGTTCAATTTTATCGATTTCAGCTGTTTCTCAACACCACTGACACTAATACTACACTTGAAAACAGAGTTAAGCATTTCAGCTTTTGCTTTGCTACTCTCAGTTTCAGTTCCTGTCTCATTTGCCGGGAACTGGATACTGCCTTTGATGTCACTAACAGCCTTCACATACGACCAGAATTTCTTTGGGTTTTGTGAAAGATCATTTGACAGTATTCTGCTATGGTAGTCATTGAAGGCATCATGCATTGCTCTCTTGACAGCCAGACTCGTTTCATTCAGCACCTCTCTATTTGTAGCCCTATGCTTTTACACCTACTATGCAGTAATCTGTTTTTTTAGAATTTTCTTTGCTGTGGCTATCTCATGGAGGTTCCCTCCCGTTACGAACTGTTCTGCTGTGTACAACATACCTATACAGTATGTGGTCAACTATTATTATAAACTTGTCCCATAGTTCCTCTACATGCTCCTGCCGTGTGATGAATTTTCAAGTTCCTCATTGTGATATGAGACTACTGATTTTTTATTTAATTTGCTGAACATATATATCTTCCTGTTTGTTTTAGTTGACCTTTGTATATTGGTAATCATTGTTGCCACAACTGTCATGTTCACTGATACCAGTTCACTGATACCTTCCTCAAAGACGTCAGGTATGCCATTAGATCCAATATATTTCCATCATGAGTGGGGCTCCTAACTATCTGTTCTGAGTAGTTTTCAAAGAAGGCATTCTGTACTGTTTCACACGATGTCTTATCACGCCACCACAAATAAAACTGTAATTTTCTCAATTAATTGTTGGATGATTAGTCTCCACAGATGATTACAGTATGATTGTAGAACATACATACAAGTGAACTGAGGTTTTCTCTAACATTTTTGGTTTCACCAGGAGAAGAGTGGCTCACAATGGGAGGATCCAGTTACCATTTTATGCCCATCCCAGATACTGAATCTCGCCCAAACAGTCTCACGGGAATGGTGGATATGAGTTTGTCTACTGCGACAAATACACTATCTCCATTTCCCATTTGCATTTTCTTTCAATGTACACTTAAATTTACCCCAAAAATCTCACTGCCATCAACTTCAGGTTTCAACCAGCTTCCTGTACATAGTGTTATGTGAACTTCACTGCTTTTCATGAGTGCTTCAGACTCCAGCACTTTGTTTTGAACACTTCAGGAGTTAACCATTAGGATTTCAATACTCTCGCCTGTGGGAGGCATTTCTTTCGATCTTATACTGATACTTTTGGGAAAAAAAAGGCTCTTGTGTGCACCCCCTACACAGACCGCTACCTGACTTCCAACCTCTGATGTTTAGTGCATACCACCATTTAGAGGACTCATACAGTTGTGAGCCCTATGGCGCAAGTCCAGGAAGTTGCAGCCTAGCTTGTCACAGAACCTTCGAAGCATCTGGTTCAGTCCTTCCACGTGACTCCGAACCAAGTGGCATGATCAGTTCTGCAGTTGGTTGCACTCTGTTATGGCTGCTTGAGTGGCCTCTTCAAGATGTTGATTGGGACTGGCGGCATACAAGCTGAATGCATCTGGTGTCCTTTCCTGTCTCTTGATGCCATTTCGGTAAGGGGTCATTTGGTGTGTGTGTGTGTGTGTGTGTGTGTGTGTGTGTGTGTGTGTGTGTGTGTGTGTGAACTGCTGACGATTAATAAACCCCTACCCTTTCACATTTGCTTCCTTTTGACACTAGACAAAACAGATTTCACCAAAACAGATGAAGTGAATATCAGTGGTTCAGTTTCAGTGAGAGACAGAACCTTAAACTAGTTGGTTAGAGGAGTTGGTACAACATCTTGAGTCCTCCCAGGTCCCTGTCCACCCTCTACAGGACACCTAGATCTACCATTTACACACCACTCACAGAGAAGTGGACGAGTAATGACAGATCCTGTACTTTCTGCAGAGGAGAAAGTGTCCTCAGTAGAGGGGAGGGTAGTACTTGAGGTAACTTTGGTACTGGTGCCACAGGTATGACTCTCAGGAGTTGCAGCAGCTGCTAATCATTTGACAGTAGTCAGGTAGATTTCCACCTGCTTACGAGTGCCAACAAGCTCATCCCATCTTCGAGAACATCTCACAGTGTGGCTGCCTTTTGTTTGGCTGGTGTAATGTATTACAGGGTGGTGAACAAATAACTTTAAATTAAGCCCGCTGATTATCTTTTAATCTGTTGAACTAAAAAGTTGCTAAAAAACCTATCGGAATTGAAGCGAATACACAAAATGAGATTTCTGTTAAGGCAACACAAAAACCTGTGGTAAAAATTACTTGTTTCCTAAAATGTTTTGAGGTTAATTATAGTTTTTAGCAAACTCAAAAACAGAGTTAATTTACAATATATGCAGATAATATACAGGGCTACTCCTCTTTCAGGAAAAACTAAATGAACCACAAAAGTTGCTAGAATATCTGCTACGGCAACTAAATCAGAAACACTGATTTAGTACAGATTACTTGTAGATTATACAGAGGACAAACATAGCTTCTGAAAATCCTCGAAAATGCACGTTTATTTGTTTTGATATACAATGAAATGCAGGGGTGATGTATTCTTTCACAATAACTGTGAACCATAAATGCTGGTGTGCTATGAAATAAGTTATGTATCCAAAACATTGGTACCAGTAACTTACAAACATATAGTTTCGTAAATGTCCAAAAATAATCTATTTTTCACATAATTGTGCAAAGACATTAGAGAACAATTGTTTTGAAAGAGGGTGGGTGTGCTATTCCCAAAAATTTTAAATTAGCTCATTTAAGTTTAAGCCTATAATTATTGATAACAGTAAGAGTTTATCGTGGCACTCGCGAATGTTTGAAATTCCACATGCTGTGGAATCTTTCTGCACTAAGCTTCAAATACTCTCTCTGTAAATTTTCTCAATGTTTTGAAAAAAGAACATTGTCTTCCCTCCAGGGTTTCCTGTTTGAGTTCATGGAGCTCTGTAGTAAGCACACGTTGACCGAACATACTTGTAAGAAACCTAGCGAATTTCTTCGACGTTTTCTGTTAATCCAACTTGGTGTGGATACCAGAATGGCTCACACTAGTGTTTTATAAATAATCTTCTCTATAGTTGAACTGCACGTTCCCAAATTTTCCCAAGAAACTGAAGTAATCATTCACCTTTCCTATGCCACCGCTCTTATGAGCTTGTTACATTTCAGGTCACTTTGCAACACTGCACCTAGATATTTAACGGATGGTGGTTGTGACAAGCCGCACACTAGCAATGCTCTATTTGAACAGCACAGTATTGTTGTTCCTATTCATCTGCATTAAATAGCATTTTTTCTGTGTTTAGAGCAAACTTTCATTCATCACAGAACTATAAATTTTGCCCAAGTCATCTTGTATCCTCATACAGTCAGTCAGCGATGACACCTTCCTGTACACCGTAGCCTCATCGGCAAATAGCTGCAGATTGCTGCTCACTTGGTCTGAGAGATCATTTTTGTATGTAGGGAATAAGAGTGGTCCTGCCACACTTCCCTGGGGTGCACCTGGCAATACACTTGTCTCTGGCGAACACTCACCATCGATGACAACATATGGGTTCTATTACATAAGAAGTCTTTGAGCTACTTAAGATTCTGGGAACCTAATCCATAGGCTCAACCTTTCAACAGTCTGCAGTGGAGCACTGTGTGAAACACTTGCCGAAAATCTAGGAATATGGAATCTGCCTTCTGCCCTTCATCAGTGGTGCACAAGATGTCAAGTGGAGAAAATGGCAAGCAGAGTTTCACATGACTGACGCTATCTAAATACCTACTGATTTGCATACATAAGCTTTTCCGTTTCAAGGAATTTTATTATATTTAAACTCTGAATATGTTCAAGAATTCTGTAGCAAACTAATGTTAAGGATATCAGTCTGTAATTTTGCTGGTCCATTTCTGTACCCTCCTTATGAGCTGAAGTCACCTGCCAATTTTGTTTGTATCCTTGTTGTTGCAAGTTCAACATACATTTATGCAACTGGTATGTAAATAAGTCAGAAAAAGTATATAAAAACTTGGGAATAAGAGCATCATCAATCTCTCTCCCTAACTGTATGGTCATAGCTAATTTGTTGCTACAGCTGAGTAAATTCTCTGTTTACTTTCTTTTACAGAGCGGTTTTTTCTACTGTCACAAAGGGACAGGGTCCATCCAGCTTCACGATAGCACTAGCATGAACTAAGGAGCAGGGCATTACAATTCATTCGCTTTACGTTTAGGGAGGTAAACAACTTTTCAGCTAAGAGTTAATTTGTAGACACTAGTTCAGATATTTATCATAGCACTGTCTGAATGTGGAGAGTAGGTAACAGTTTCACATCAAGTGGAGAGTTGTTCCAGAACTAGCATAATTGTTGTTAAGGCTTCGCAACTGCATATGTACCAGCAGGTGCACAAAGTGCGTCCACCAACATGCCACCACTTCATCACATCCTTTGTCCCTTCATTTTATTGTCACTGGAATCTTGCCTACCTCGGGTACCACAACTTGAAGGTTTAAAGTTGGGTTCCAACTACTGCTGAGATTTTGTATAAGAATTATATGTTGTGGCAGGTGAAAATGTGTGTGACGCTCAATCTGTCAGCTGAGTTGTCACTAGAATGAAAAGGACCATGTACAATTCAGGACCTTTTCCTACACATGTGATAAGATAGCAGTGCTATCTTTGCTCCCCAAAAGTTAGTTGATGAATATATGAAGTTACAGTATTGCACAATACTTTCATAGATTTGGATCATATCTGTATCATTTAATTATGTACATATTGTTACAGATGTGCTGGAACATATCATGGAAAGGTAAAGTATGGGAGATTTGTTTTTGTATAAGGTTGGGAGGATAATTGCGGTCAGTGAAGGCTTCAGTGAGACCCTCAGTATATTCCGAGAGGGACTGCTCATTACTGCAGATAAGACGACCACAGGTGGCTAGGCTCTACAGAAGGGACTTCTTGGTATGAAATGGGTGGCAGCTGTTGAAGTGAAGTGGAGGTATTGTTGGTGGTTAGTAGGTTTGATATGTACAGAGGTACTGATGTAGCAATCTTTGAGGTGGAGTTCAACATCTAGGAAGGTGGCTTGTTGGGTTGAATAGGACCAGGTGAAGCAAATGGGGGAGCAGTTGTTGAGGTTCTGGAGGAATGTGGATAAAGTGTCGTCACCTTTGATCCAGATAGCAAAGATGTCATCAGTGAATCTGAGCCGGATGAGGAGTTCAGGATGTTGGGTTGTTGGGAAGGACTCCTCTAGGTGGCCCATGAATAGGTTGGCATAGGATGGTGCCATGCGGGTGCTTATAGCTGTACCCCGGGTTTGTTTGTAGGTAATGCCTCCAAAGGAGAAGTAATTGTGGATGACGATGTAGTTGGTCACTAGGAAGAATGTTGTTGATTTGGAATCCGTCAGGCATTGGGAAAGTTAGTGTTCAATAGTGGTAAGGCCATGGGCATTGAGAATGTCAGTGCGCAGGGAGGTGGCATTAATAGTGACGAGCAGGGCACCATGTGGTAAAGGGATAGGAACTGTGGAGAGTCGATGGAGGATATGGTTGGTATCTTTTATATAGGAGGGTAGGTTCCGGGTAATACGTTGAAGGTGTTGGTCTATGAGAGCAGCCATTCTCTTAGTGGGGGGACATTAACTGGCCATAGTGGGGCACCCTCGGTGGTTAGGTTTATGGTCTTAGGAAGCATGTAGAAGGTAGGAGTGTGGGGAATCGTAGGGGTGAGTAGAGAGACGGGCTCGGGGGAGAGGTTCTGAGATGGGCCTAAGAATTTTGAGTAGTGACTTGAGATCCTGCTGGATTACTGGAATGGGGTCACTGTGGCAAGGTTTGTCAGTGAAGTATCTCACAGCTGACAGTCCTTCCGCCAGGTAATACATGCGGTTTAAAACAATGGATGGTGGAGCCTTTGTGCGTAAGTAGGATTATAAGGTCAGGATCAGCTTTTAGATGGTGGACTGCGATTATTTATGCAGATGTAAGGTTAGTTTGCATGTTGAGGGTTTTGGGGAATGATGGCGAGGCAAGGTTCTAGCTTAAGAAATTCTGAAAAGTCAACAGAGGGTGGTTAGGGTGCGAGTGGGAGGGAGGGGGGATGGATAGCCGTGGGATGGTGGAGTGAACTGAGTTAGGCAGGGTTCGGTCTGATTGGTAGGGCTGGTGGCGATAGTGTTCCCACTGTAGGGACCAGGAGAAGGAGAGAAGGTCTTTAACAAGTCCTGTATGTTTGAATTTGGTAGTGGGGCAAAAGGTTAGGCCTTTATATTTCTGTGAGGCTAAGGCTTCCGATATCCTTCATTTCAATGACTGCTTCACAGCCTGTGCCATATGGATCCTTTCCACCAACACCAGCTTTTCTGAACTGCACAGGTGGGAACTCTCCCTGCAATACGTGCTATGTTCCCGTAACTCTCCTGGCCTCAACCTTCATTAGTCAACTGTCGTCACCCATCCAGCCCCTTCCTGTTCCCATTCCAGCACTACACAGTCGTCATTCCAGCACCACACCCAGTCTTTTTCTTTCTCTCCTTTTCTGCTACTTAAACCCTTCCCCCTCCCCACCTCTTCCCTGTCCTCCGTCTAACCTGCAGCACTTCACTGTCCGCCACCCCTGCCATACTCTCTCTCGTCCTCCCTGCCCCCAGCCTCCTCGTTACCCCCACCCAGTCGCCACATTGTCTGTTGTTGACGAAGGCCTTAATGACTGAAAGCTTTAATTCTGAGAGACTTTTTGTTGTGCCTATCTGCGACTCAGCATCTCTGCTATATGGTGAGTAACTTCACTTCTGAAAATATTGTTACAGTCAATCCTGGATTTTCCATTGTTTGATTTATCTTGACAGTTAACCAGACTCACTAGATTGATGAGATAAGTTACAGCTAACACAATCCTCATCATAGATTCAGGTAGATGAAGCTTATATTGCAATGCAAGTGATAAATTATCTAAAAGAAAACAATTATAAGGACAGTATCTAATTTCGTTGTCAGGAAATTGAATTTAGTTGGCGGTGTAGCATGGCCCTTCATACCTTTTTATTTATTATGATGCCTAGCTTTCATTTATTGAGAGATCATTGTTAATGCATAAGGGGTATTTATATTTTGTTCCAGATTTGTGGTTCTGTTTTGGTGACGTCTTCGATTTGTCTAGCATCAGGCCTCATTGCATTGGTTTTGTCTAGTAGGTTCTGAGTAGTGGTGTATCATCCAAATGTTCCATTCATTGTGCATGATTTGTGTTCTTGTCCATCTTTGGGTTTGAGTATTATGCGAAGACACGTGTTTTGAATTAGTTGTAGGTGCTTTGATAGATTCTGAGTTTCATCTTGATAAGCATGTCTGTGCCTCTAAGCATGGGATAAAGTCCATGAATTGTTTTTATTAGCTTGTCTCATTTTGCTGTACGTCAGCTTTTTGTCAAGTGTGACATCAAGATATCTAGTCTACTTCTTGTTTGATTACCAGTTTCCTGCTAGTACTGGTTGTCAGGGGGGGGGGGGGTTAATTCTGATTTTCTTATTAGCTGTCCAGAATTGAAGAATGTTTAATTGATGATGAAGTCTTTTTATGACTGATGAGTTGTCCGCTGCCAGATGTGAGTCCTGTGTCAACTGAAAACTGTGTTGGTAGCATATTCTGTAGATTTGGGAAGTCATTCACATATGTCATGAACAGAACGGTGAAACTACAGAGCCTCGTGGAATACCTTTGGTTTATGTCTTGCTGTACAATTTTTTCCATTGATTTGTACATAAAACCTTATATCCGTTAAAAAGCTGCCTGATTTTTATTCAGCAATCCAGCAGGTCTGTATTGTCTTTCAGTTTTGTGAGTAGTTTGCCTGTCCACATTCTATTAAACACTTTTTCTATATCAAGGAATACAGCAGCTATGAACTTTGAGATATTCATATTATCAGCTCGGTATTCAGATTTGCGGAGTAGTTATATCTCTGATGAAAGTTTCTGTTGATATTCAAATTGTTTGGGTCGTATGATATTGTCTAATAATGATGGTCAGATTTGTGCCAGTAATAGTCTCTCAAGGATTATTCCCAATGTTGATAGTGGGCTTATTAGCCTGTAGCTCCCTCAAGAATTGGCACTACATTTGCTGTTCTCCATTTGTAGGGATAATGTTCATTAATTAAACAGCTATTGTAAATTCTGGTTAACAATACTAGTGGCTTCCATGGCTGATGTTTAACATAGTTGTTAGTTATGCCGTCAGCTCCAGGTGCTGAGTTGGTATTGAAGTTCTTGATGATTTGCTTCAGCTCTTGTGGTATGGTCAGTTCTAGCTGGTCTGAGTTTCTGGCATTGTGTATTAGCCTGCATGATTCCACTGCTCTGTTGTCCTCAGTTTGGTCATTTTGGAAATCACTTGGATTGATAAGGTTTTGTTCTTTAAACATTGTGGCATATAATACAACCTTTTCCAGGGGATCAAATATGAATCAATTGTTGTCCTTTAGAACCCTTTTTGGTTGTCTTGGGTTTTGAATGGTGTGAATAAGTTGCCATTCATCTTATGCCTGTTGCTGTAAGGTTGACATTCGATATTCCCACAGTTCATGGCTCTCATGACAACTGCTTTATTTCTGTACTGCAAGTTGTGTTACAAGTTCATTGCCATTATGTCCTGGCCCTGTTTTTATGTATAAGTATTGAAGGTCTAGGAGTGCAGGTATGCAGGCAGAAATGCTTCGTAGTATGGCTTCTCAAGTTATTGTTGAAGCTTGCCTGTCTTCTCTTTTGATTTTTGATGATAGTCTCAGTTGCTTGGTCAGTAAGTTCTGTTGTGGTGACTTTTTCTGCTGGTCTAATACTATTATTTAGCTAATGTTGAAAAGACCAACATCCAATTTTTTTTCCCTGTATTAGCCTGGATTGGTGGATCTATTACTTGTGAAATGCAGCTGAGAACTGGGTTGTGATTTGATGCCAAATCATTGCTGACACTTAAGCTGAGGTGTGGGCTGATGTTCTTGTAGATTACTGCATCCAACACACCTGGTCTGTGGTTCTGTATGATGTGTGTATATGTTGGTTCTTCTAATCCCTTTTTAAATCACTGAAATATTGATGTCCCATTGAAATGCCCACCAGATGAATTCGTGTGCTGATAACATCATTATTAATAAACACAGGGACTCTCTAGAATGTGATTTTAATAGAATTAATGTCAGATCATGCAGTGCTATGGCTTCAAATTGAAAATTCAGCTGTCAGTACTGGATGAAGAGAAGTTACATAGACTACTAGGAGAAGCCAATGTCTACAATATATAAACCAGTTAAAGAAAATGGATTGGTCTTATAGAGTGGATAACAACAAAAGTATTGACAATTTTTTTTTCTTCCAATTTCCTGACTGAGATTACGTGCATAACAGGAAAGATATCGTACTGAAATCGCATATAAGCAGTATCATACCAATAGATGCTAAACTCAAAATTTAACGAACTCAGGATAGTACTATAACAAAGAAAATAATGAATTTTAGACAATATAATGTAATTGGATAGATAAAAATCTAGTTCCCAAGCAGCAGGAGGAGAACACTCTTAAAAAAAGGTTTTACATATTTAAGCTTTTGGAGCTTTGGAGCCAGTGGCTCATCCTCCTAGCAGAAGGGTTGAAGGGTAAGAAAGAGTGGTGAAGGAAAACGACTGGAGAGGTTCAGGAAAGGGGTAGAGTTCGAAAAAGTCACCCGTAACCATGTGTCGGGAGATTTACTGGATGGGGTTCTGGGTGACTTTTTCTGAACTCTACTCCTTTTATGTCACCTCTCAGCCTTCCCCTTCGACCCTTCTGTTAGGAGGAGGTGCCACTGGCTCTGAAAGCTCGCATATGTAAAACTTTGTTTTTTCTTATGCCGTTGATTGGTGAGATAGATTTTTTATCTATCTAATTACAAGATACTACTATTAATTCTAAAAGATAAGTCTCATAAAAGTGACTGGGACAAGGAAAATTGCATAAATATTAGAAAACTTTACACATCCAAAATGAAGAATGCTAAGTGCAGTGCAAATGATGAGTACATTTTAAATTACAAAAATAAATGTAGAGTGTGCAAGCAATGACCCCTGATGATTATCTTCCATGTCTCTCTCAACTTTGCTTGTTGGTACCTAGAGCAGACTGAAGCCAATAAAACCTTCTCTGCTGGTGTTTTATTTCCTGATAACGCTATCTTTACGCAGTCGAGTATGTTGAACATCCATAATTCTTACCTGTGGGCTCATGGTAACCGATGTGGGCACAGTAGCATATGCCCACCAAGAAAGGTTTGCCATCAGTGTTTTGGCAGGCATTGTACATGATAACTTAATAGGACTGTACATTCTACCTAGTCGTTTACCTGGCCACGCATACATCATCTTCCAACAGGAGGCCGTACCAGAATTTCTGGGCAATGTTCCTCTATGTGTCCATAGATGAATGGGATTCCAGTACAATGGAGCCTCAGGTCACTTCATTCATAATGTCAGGAATCACCTAGACACTTGTCTACGGCTAGCAGTGGACAGGACAGGGCAGCCCAGACACATAGCCACTGCATTCTCCCCGTTTAACCTATGTGGTTTTGTTCTTGTGGAGTCATATGAAAAGCCTGGTATATGAGAGTCCCATCACTACTGTACAAGCTAGCACTGTAATGTGTCATTAACACACACACACACACACACACACACACACACACACACACTTCCATATGAAATCTGCTTATTTAGGTCCCCTCTACCTGCCTTTACATTTTTGACTTATACTTTAGGACAACTCTGTATGTAAATGTTTGACATATACCTGGGAAAATCTGGAAAAATTCAACATTAGAAGATGTGTTGATTTGCCATCCTCAAGACTTGCTATGATCCATAATTATGAATAACACCATCCAAACAAGCCTTGAAGGCCCAATGGTACCAATCATCCATTGTCATACTCAGTCCTTATGCACCTCGGGATGCGGATACGGAGGGGCAAGTGGTCAGCTGACTGCTCTCCTGGCCATGGTCAGTTTTCATGACCGGTGTTGCTACTTCTAAATCTAATAGCTCCTCAATTGGTCTTACAGGGACTGAGTGCACTCCCACTCACCAACAGAACTCTGTGGACCTGGACAGTGACCCATTCGAATGCTAACAAAGACCGATAGCACTTAACTTCTGATCTGACGAGAACCGGTGTTGCCAGTACAGCAAGGCCATTGGCCCCATAATTATAGATACTTGAGTGTAAAATTTTTCAATAAACTACCTTACTTACCTCATGCAGCATTACTAAATTATGAGCTAGCTAAAGTACGTTGAATTCCATTCAATTGAAGAATTCCTAGAAACTAATTGTTAGTGATACAGAAAATCTTTTTGTTCTTAAATAAGCTAGTTCTTCTCTGTGTTGTTTTCTGTATAAATAATTGATCATTGTATAAAACTTGATACCATTGTAAACTATGACTAAACCAGTTGAATGAAAAATACTAAAAGGTGAATAAAAATATTTTATTCTGTTGCTTTGTGCCATTCCTCAAGGTCATAAAGTTGTCTTCCTCTTGTGTTTTCTTGATCTGAATTCCACATTATGTGCTTCACACTTAAATCTCACAAAGCAAGATTTTGTCAAAACAGTCCAGTAGTGTGATAAAATTGTCATCTTCTAGATCAATCCCTGGTTGTAAGTATGTGGATGTCAACAAAATTTTCCCATCCGATATTTCTGTAGTTACTGCTGTTGCTTATAGGGACATTGGCTGCAGGATGGTTTCAGAGTTGCATTTGAATGAGGACTGCAAAAATATTGTGATATCTCCTCCTCTCCTGTAAGGTCTGCCAGTGCTGTAGCCAGTCATGTTTCTAATTTTGAATCGCTGGATTGCCTAATATGAACATAGCACCAACTCTGCAGCATTCAATGAAATCTGTGACTTCTGGTTTCTTATTCTTGATGCCATTCGCATTATATATGCAAATTGTGAGGTACTTTTTTTCAGTACAGGCGTATGTCCATTACTCATTGTGAAATATTATCATTATATATTTCAAAACTAGATTTTTTTGGGAGAAGGTCAGTTGAATTTTTTGAACTGTCTTGCTATGTCCTTAATTTTGGCTATGATGTTGCATCTTTTAAAGGAGGAGACAGTAGATCCTATGTTGGAGACAACTTTCATAATTTCTGTTAGTCCCAGGTATTGTTCAGATTTTTGGTTTTGTCATTTCATTCCCTTTTTGTGTTATAATGTCACTGAGCTTTTTATCCTGTCAAGGAAGCAGGATGTCCTGATTGCAATGTACACAATTAGGTGGTTCATTGTGACGATGCTGTCAGTTCTTAGAATGGTGATTGTCTCCACATTTGACACACCTAGTTGGCGTTGTACAATAAATTGCTGTTTGAAAAAGGCAGACCCACCCATTGTCTTGTAATCTTCCTACTTTTATTCTTTTAGTAAACATGTATTTATATCATATATTGCATCATTTTGAGGTCCTTTGGGAAGTATGACACAGTACGTAGGTTGACGAATGAACTGTTTTGTTTGTAGGTCTCATCTCTTGAATTGGTGCAAACATGTGACATTGAATTTAAGTATCTTCAGTTCTTCATGAAATTCCTCTTCCATAACTTCAAGGATCCATTTGATAACGAATTAACATCCTCTATATGTTTGCGGTTAATGGGTATATAACGGCATCTTTCTCTCTTGAAAGAATTGGATTGCAGCTCTTTGTCTAGGGAGTGAAAGTGGCATTTAATTTGCTTACTTTTACATATTGCATTCACAGGTCCAGCATTTCTGATTGAGTATGGCATTAAGTTCAGTGTATTTTCCCGATTCAATAATTTTTTGTGGAGTTTTGGCTTTTATTAAAAGTGGCTATTAGGGGCTGAAGTGGACGGTTATGGTTGAGTTTCTGCATCTATGTCGATGTAGATGTAGATGAAGCTAACAGAAAAAGACGAAAGCTAGAACTCGCAAACAGACACAGGAATTCAGGTAGTCACGAGGCAGTCATATCTGTTGTGTGTAGTGAATGATGGGTGAAATTATTTGCAAACAGAGGACTTGTGCTCAGAAAATAAGCACGTTACAGATTATATTGGAAAAGGAATGTGAGGAATCCATAGTCAAGGTTTTAAGTTAAGCTAAGAGCTTGTGTGAGGAACTTGGAATCTTTATTGGCCCTCCAAGATGAATTAGGAGTCACCACATTTCTGGTGATGCAAGTAGAGCTGCCGACTTTTTGCATGAAAATTATTTAAAATGAGAAATTTTTTCTGCATTAGATAGAGTAACTGCTGAAATTCGGGATAGGTTCCACCAACTATGGAATTTGACCTAAAATACGTGCACTAATGCTGGGCATGATGATGAGAAATGCAACCTCGACCGAGCTTCTCAGGATGTTGACAGAGAAGAGTGAGTGTGTGCACCTACAAGCTTTCATAGCTATGAAAGCCTGTAGACTGTAAGAAGTTATTGATTCTGTCTCACTGGATTTATTAATGTTCATTTTGAGGCCAAAGTTGAAGAAGGGTAAACTAATATAATTATAATGCTGTGAATATTCCACACAATTGCCATGAGTGATAAGCTGTCAGAGAAGCTTCTCTGGGTTGAAACAGATCAAAAATTATTTAGATACTGCAATGTCCATGTTAAGATTAACAAATGTAGCTATTTTGGTGATAGAACAAGAGGTACAAATAGACATTGATGAAAGTATTAAAGAGTTTACATCGCAAAAAACCACACACAATAAAATTTTAATTTAAAAAATTTTTTTTCGGAAACCATTTGAAATAGTGACAAAGTATCTCACATGCCCCCTTCCCCTCTTTGCTCCTGCATTTTACAGCCATTATAAGGTAAGTTAGTGCTCTCAAGAATGTCAAGACTTCTTGCTGACCCTGAATATGTTTAGAGTGATTACTGTATGTCAGATTCATTTGTGAGTACATTCTAGGGTTTACAAAGTCAGGTCTTACAGCCTCATGTCACATGTCCTTTCTATAAGGGAAAACAAAGACACTTACAGATTTGTCAAGAAATTAACAGTTGTGATTATAATGTTTTGTTCAGACAAATATATGTTCAAGCTCATATTACATTTTTTGTTGCTCTACAAACACCTTCTGCTTCTGAATATATAAATCAAATTAGTCAGACTATGTAATATTTGTACCTGAGTAAAAATTTTGTGTAGAAAAATAGGCAAGTCATTTAGTTGCCTTGGAAGATGTTGCCCGCAGTTGGTAACAAAACGTCAGGAGGAAGAATTTCTACTGTTTGACCACGGCCTCTTAGCCCAAATGTTTTAATTAATGAAGCTTCTTTTGGTTTCTCAAGTCATGGGCTTCATTTTATTTTACTGAGATATTGAGCCTTCACTTACTAAAAATATTCTACATAAACCAATTAATTTACCATTGAAATACATTTTCATGAGTATATGGTAGCTGATTTTGTGGACATTGGCTGGTACCATCATAGCGTACAAAGTTGAAAGTATGTAATCACTTGATCCTAATTGTTTCATCGTGCTAATACCAATTATGTAAACACAGATTTCATAAAATAGAAGGAAGTACTTCCTAAATGCAGAGCGTATGCTGATAGTTATCAGTAGTTACAAAAGAACTTGGATGTAGTATCTGATATTTATTTGATTTCACTTTTTTTTCTCTTCATTATTGTAAGTGAATACTGTGTTAAAGTTCCACATAAATGTACTATTAATATGCATGGTTGAGCTTTATTATATAAAACATCGCACTGTGTTGACTATTACTAAGTAAAAATGAAAGAAGAAAGATAAATTATGTGGCGATTAAATTGTATTCAGAGTTCTCTTGAATTTATTCTTTTTAGAATTTTATCAGGTATTAAAGATGGATAAATTAAAAATTTGAAACATTTCACTACAGATTCAAGAGTATTATTCACTTTTGTGTTGTACTTCTGTATGTAATTGTAAAGTGTTGATCTAAATTACAATTTACAATAATAGGAAAAGGGATTACTTTTGAAGATATCTTATGTATGTATTTGAAATACAGAATGTTTATTAAAAATATCTTAGATGAAATGCTGATTGTGAAACTCTCATTTTGTTGTTGTTAGTGATCCAGGCGTTGGTAGCACTTGTGAATGACCCAGAACCTGAACATCCACTTCGTGCTGACCTGGCTGAAGAGTATCTCAAAGACCGTAAAAAGTTTGTGAAAAATGCTGAAGAGTTCACCAAGAAGCATAGTGAGAAGCGACCGTCCGATTAAAGTTCGTGAAATGATGCAGTTCCTGCCTGGACTTTGGGAGGAGAGGTTTTGTGATACACAACTTGAACATTTGTTTGTGATTGTAATTCTGGTGTATGTACAGTGTGCACCGAAAGTGTAGTAAACACTCCTCCCCCCTCTGTGACAGTGTTAGCACCATCTACACTCACCAGGTGAAGCGGTGCATGGGTGCTTGTCAGGTGTTGCCAACACTGGTGTGCATGAGTGCATAAAGAAACGCCCTTGGTACTATTTGTCACTTTGATAAACACCAGCCCAGATACACATGATTTTGAGACTACTATATGTGAAAGTAGTATGGGTATTGTTCTATCACCAATACAGTTTGTCAGTTGGAATTTACAGTGCAGTTTTATTCCAATTTGTTGTCAACTTAATTGTATACATATTTCACAGTTTCTGTTAAAACAATTATATTTAATTGTATGGTATAAATGATTGTTTTCATTAAAAGATAAAGATGTGAATAAATTTTACATATTTAATTTACTAATTTGCTGTGTGTTCCACTCAAAAAGCCTGTAATATAAATTGCTGTGAAATATCTTAATATGTAGTTGTTCTTTTTGATATTAGCCCTTAATGTAAATTTAGTATTGTTAAGAACATACATAGAATTAGATTGCTGTACAAAGACTATGAAACTTATTTCCGTGTTGAAGTTTGTAACAATATTAGTAACTCTAGAAATGTCAGTGATTCGGAGATAGTAGTTATAAGTTTCTTGTACACAGACATGAGTGATATCATATTGAAATATGTGAATTCGTAAGTTCAAAACAGGAAAGAACATTGGAATATTTTACAAGCACACAGTGTGATTCATATGATATGAGGTAACTTAAAAGTCCACAATTTGTTGCCGAAGCATGTAAGTTGGGGTGTTACAGATGCATTTTGATACTTATTATACATATCATTTCTGCATGACGGTAAAGTTTTGAGAAACATCAAGATTAGATGATAGATAATATTCAGTAATTGTTGTGATATAATCAAGAAGCAAACATGAAATACTGGTGAAGGTTGCCAAATAAGAAAACAAATACCTGTTTGAATTGAATGTCTCATCACCCAAATGACGAGTGATTTAATTCCTTTCCTCATATTTTCTCAACAAGCATGGATTGGATGTTTATAGCTTTTGTAACTAGTATTTCTTAAGAAGCTCATAAGGAAATGAAAACACTAGTAGCATTGGGTTGGTGAAGGTGGTGTCTTGCATTCCATTTCTGGGGCAGAACTGTTTTGACAGAATCCAACTGTCTAAATTTGACATTTTGTGTTTTCGTGTTCACAGCCCCTCTTATCTTGTCCTTCTTTTCACCTTATTTATTGCCCTGTCAAAATGATAGTGAAAGTCATGGGTGGAATACAAATATTGATAGGAATGAAGATAACAATTCAGTATGCAATTGAGGCATTGAATGAATGGTTAGTAGGCACATAAATAAGACTTAAAATTTCGCAAAGCTGTCAGATAATGGGTTGCTGCGGAACTAACTAGCATTGTGCTCGTACACTAATCGGCCAGGACAAGGTGAGTAAGATCTTTTATTTCATAAGTGTGTGATATTCAGAACTTTTTTACCATCATTTTATTTGCTCATTTTTTTGTTTCCATTTGCATCTTTCTGACGCCGGACTTAAATCACCTGTCATCTGTTATTTTAAAGGTAATAAAGTTCACATGTGTGGGATTCAGGCAGACTAAACAGTCTTCATTAATCAAATGGAACCTCCAGAATCACATGGAACATAGGGTAGAAAGTAGCACAGAGAGACCACTACACAAAATAATGTGATCTACAAAATAGGAATGAATTGGGCGCACTCAAATGCATGCTTTAAGATTAAAAATGATTAAAACACATTATAATCGCCAGATCAGTATAAAAATAGAGCTTATGCATAGAAAACAGTGTCAGAATAACTTTTGTGCAGTAGTAGTTGCAGCAGCAGCAACAGCAGTAGTAGTAGTAGTAGTAGTAGTACATCTTGTACCTTCAACAATTATGCACCTAAAAAAAGTTTTGCATCATCCTGGTTCCCAGAACTCCAGAAGATAGACATTGACTGTGGATATTGTATCACAGACACAGTTCCTTTGACTGTTCAGAGACGTCACTAAGCCCGCCCAAAGATGCCAACAACCATGCATGAACAGCGCCTATTAGGCGAAAGGGGTCGGACAACCGATCATTTCCAGCCATTCCACCAGGAAGGAGATAGATGGCTCGTGTTGCCTGTAGTTCAACCATGCCTAGACGGTCAGTACCACAGTTCGATCGTGTCGACATTGTTACTTTGTGCCAGGAAGGGCTGTCAAGAAGGGCAGTATTCAGGCATCTCGGAGTGAACCAATGCAATGTTGTTTGGACATGGATGAGATGCGGAGAGACCGGAACTGTTGGTGACATGCCTCGCTCAAGCCACCCAAGGGCTACTACTGCAGTGGATAGTCACCACCTACAGATTATGGCTCGTGGGAACCCTGACAGTAATGCCACTATGTTGAATAATGCTTTTCATGCAGCCATAGGACATTGTGTTGCGACTCAGACTGTGCACAATAGGCTGCATGATGCGCAACTTCACTCCAGACGTTCAAGGCAAGGTCCATCTTTGCAACCACGACACCATGCAGTGCTGTACAGATGAGCCCAACAACATGCTGAATGGACCACTCATTCTCTTCACCGACGAGTATCACATATGCCTTCAACCAGACAATCATCGGAGACATGTTTGGAGGCAACCGGGTCAGGCTGAATGCCTTAGACACACTGTCCAGCCAGTACAGCAAGGTGGAGTTTCCCTTGCTGTTTTGAGTTGGCATTATGTAGGGCCAACGTACGCCGCTGGTAGTCATGAAAGGTGTCATAACAACTGTACATTATGAGAATGCCATCATCCAACTGATAATGACTTCCTTCAGGATGGTGACATTGCTGGACTAGAGTGGCCAGCATGTTCTCCAGACATGAACCCTATCGAACATGGCTGGGATAGATTGAAAAGAGCTGTTTATGGACAATGTGATGCACTAACCACTCTGAGGGATCTACGCCGAATTGCTGATGAGAAGTGGGACTATCTGGACCAACAGTGCCTTGATGAACTTGTGGATAATATGCCACAACGAATACAGGCATGCATCAGTGCAAGAGGACGTGCTACTGGGTATTGGAGGTACCGCTGTGTACAGCAGTCTGGACCACCACCTGTGAAGGTCTCGCAGTATGGTGGTACAACATGCAATGTTTGGTTTTCGTGAGCAATAAAAAGGGCAGAAATGATGTTAATGTTGATCTCTCTTCCAATTTTCTGTACAAGTTCCAGAACTCTCAGAACTGAGGTGGTGCAAAACTTTTTGATGTGATGTGTGTATCACACTAAAAGTAATCTGGTCTTGTGGAGTTTCATCATTATAGAAATCAAAGAATTTCCCAGATGATACTTTTTATAATTCTTAGCAAATTGAACTTTAATTATAGTATTAAACTTGCTTCACAAAAACCATTTTCAAATACATCCAAGGGTGCTACTGGAAGAGCATTAGTTAATAATGCAAAGCTATTTTACCCTGTAATTGAGTGTACCATACCACACTACTTACTTTCCCCTCTGTGATGTTGCAAAATGTTCCCTTATTGATGGACAAACTGTTGCATTCTCCCAGATTGATATGTGCATCACTGTAATGATTCTTATTTACATTTCATGGTTATTTTTAAATGTTTTGATGGGTGACAGAATGACTTTAATGTATGCAAATTCTCATGTAATGTCTGTGTCTGAGCAGCATTCTCTGTCATCTTTACACTGTACTCTACAGTGTCCTCTTGTGTACATGATATTTGCTCTTGTGTAGAAATTTGAGGAATTATCTTTAATGATGCAGCAGCTTCTGCACCAACTTGAACACTGATTACATGCATTGGGTAGATTGACCTTCACTGCCTTCTGCCATAAGATATATGGATGCCTTTCAGTAAAACTCTTCCACAGTATGATCAGGAACATGCTATGTTGTGTTTACAGAGTTATGGGCTGTGTCCATTCTACCCTAAAGTTTAGAGGTGACAAGCCAGTAGGAAACAGAGATAACTTGAAACTTATGAGGATTGGCAACATTTATGATTTCAGAGTTTATTACCATTGTAAAACATTTCTGTGCCATTCCATACATCCTCACTACTTAAACTGAAAATAGGTTGAGATGTACATTTATTAATGTGAAGCAATTCACTCAGCCTGTGACTAAAAGATTGCTGTTGTGGCCGAATTTCTACAACAGCCACTGTCTTCCATGTTGGAGGAAACAATGACAGTTGTCATACAGTCATATATTGTTTACTTGATTTGTGGTGACCCGGCACTTTCAGTTCACGCATTTCTTCAGTACCTTATTCATTCTATGTGGGCATGAATAGTAACCAACTGTCCGTTTACATGAATGAACAGTGGCAAACCCAAACTTAAACATCCAGTTGCCGAATAAGCTGTGCACCACAACACTAAGAGTTCAACAGCTGCTTCAGTAAACGGGCCGTTTGGATACTTAATTCCAGCAGAAGTTTATCTGAACTACACAGATAGAAACTGTCTGCAGCGTATCCTATACTCTGGCAATCCTTCCGACTCTGACCTAAATTCTCTCCCCCCTCCCTCCCGCTCTCCCCTCCCTCCCGCTCTCCCATTCCTCCCCCTCTCCCCTTCCTCCCCCTCTCCCCTTCCTCCCCCTCTCCCCTTCCTCCCCCTCTCCCCTTCCTCCCCCTCTCCCCTTCCTCCCCCTCTCCCCTTCCTCCCCCTCTCCCCTTCCTCCCCCTCTCCCCTTCCTCCCCCTCTCCCCTTCCTCCCCCTCTCCCCTTCCTCCCCCTCTCCCCTTCCTCCCCCTCTCCCCTTCCTCCCCCTCTCCCCTTCCTCCCCCTCTCCCCGTCCTCCCCCTCTCCCCGTCCTCCCCCTCTCCCCGTCCTCCCCCTCTCCCCGTCCTCCCCCTCTCCCCGTCCTCCCCCTCTCCCCGTCCTCCCCCTCTCCCCGTCCTCCCCCTCTCCCCGTCCTCCCCCTCTCCTGTCTTCCACATCATCTCCACTTCCCTCTCCTTTCCCCTCCCCTTCTCTCCCCCTGTCTGTCCCTTATGTGCTCTATTCTTAGGCAACTGCTTTCAGTAGTCAGTCTCATCAGTACTTCAGTCTCATCAGTACTTCAGTCATAGTTCGTGTGTGAATGTGTTACTATTGCTAGAAAAGGAGCAAGAGCTCAAAAGCTATTTGTAACTATGTTCTATTACATGTTCTATGCGTCGGGCATGAGTCGTCTGTAAATGGTTGCCTTTTCCTTATTTCATGTATTTTTCCATCCGAGAATTCCCATTATTGTTAGACGTTTTATTCTTTTCCTTCATGGTTGTCTTTGGTGAAGATAACAGGTAATTTCCTTGAGTGATCTAATGTGTCCATGGGTCATTGTCTTGCAAAGATTAGTTATTTCACAAAATGAATGCATTCATATTAAAGGACACTGGTAAATCTGCTATCGAGGGCCATAAAACCATCTGATTTCCAAAATGCCTATGCCCCACTTCTGTGAATTCAGTTAGATAAAAATTTTTCTTTTCTGCTTTATGTAATATTTTTTTTTTATTTTTATTTCATGCTGTTTGTCATTTCATGATATAATAATATAGAAAGAGAACACCTTTACAGTCTTGAAAAGTAGATATATTGCATTCCTATCATGTGGCTTAAAATTTTTTCAGAGATGGTGCAATAATCAATCCATTGTAAAAATTTCAAAGACTATATCTGTACATCAGATAATTTTGCAGTTGTTTCTTTTTAACATTTGAGAACTTTTTGGCAAAATAAAAATCACACATCCAGTTATTCTGAACATTTGATGAAAAGATTTGCAAATGTCCTTATATGGAAATGAAAAAGGTAACTGAAAAATGCTGACTTTTGCAACTGAAAATGTTAATATTTCCTGAGGAATCATCTATGGAAGAGTAAGAAATGTTGCTTGTACTTAGAAAATTCATTTGATGGCTTTATAGCTTAGAAAATTAACAATAGTTGGGAAAAGATGTCTATCCTTGATTACATTCCTAGGACATTCTCTCAATGCTGACTGATTCACAAAATAAATGCAAGCTGCTTGGCACATCATTGTGGATTCCTTTTTTAAATAGCTATGAGGTTCCATGTTTGGGCAGTCGCTGCCTCTTCTTGAACCTGCAGTAGCAAAACTGCACCATAGTGAGATGCATAATTTTGCATGCATCCTACATGGAAGCAAGTTGTTACTAATTAACATAAGACACAAAGCTAAGTAGGGTTCTATGTTGCAATGTAAAGAGGAAATTCTGAGTGAATAGGTTAATGTGCTGGCATACTTTACAACTACAAACTTCCTACTGTTGTTTTTCAGTCCAAATACCGATTTAATGCAGCTCTTCATGCAACATACATCTGAACCTTTTACTGTGATGTAGCCTTGTTATCCCTTTAAAATACCCCCCTCCGCTTCCCTCCATTAGCAAATTGTTGATTCATTGATGCCTTGACCTTCCCACTGGCCACTGCATTATCATAGGCACTTTTAATGATGGGCAGGCTTCAGCAGAGGGACATGATGATAAGTATATCACAACATAGAAATGCTGGGCTGTGCTTTTCTCAGGGAACTCCACCAGCAATACTTGGGTAATCCCCAGCTGGGAACTGGCTAGTGCTGCTAGATGCCTACCACAAACCTTGGGCATGCTTTTGGAAGCATCATTAGGTGTGGTGGTGGAACATTGTTTCAGATAACAGGGACCTTGGCTTCACTGCCTTGCTCACGAGGAAGATACAAACAAAAAATCTTCAACCTCAAGGTATGCTACATGCTATGAGGTGAATGGCAATTGAGGTAAATCAGTCTGTAATAGGTGTGCTGTCCCTCAGTTGTATAAGGCTTGCCCAGGTATTGTAGTTCTGTATGGGTTACATCTGTTTCCCTAGTGGCTCATAGAATCTCTATGAACCAACCACAGTTCACATATACTTCTGTACAAACAGGCCTACACCCACCCAACAAAGAGAGCTCATTTGGTGAGCCCACCTGAGAAGTAGTCTGAGAATTAGAACAGGACACTAATCTGCCATAACACTTCCATTGTAATTAATTTATATGATCATTCCAAGCTTTCAGAAGATCTCCCCTTTCTATATTCACAACATGTTAGAGGGTATTATTAGATCCAAAAAATTTTTAATGGAGCACTTCCTGGTTTAAACTGCCACGTCAAACTAGCTACCTAAGTTTTTGGGATAGAAGACCTTAGGTGACTACTGTCTTGTGCCCAAGTTGCATAACACCCTCAACTTTTGTAAAGGCATGGTTACCTGGAAATGGATCCTGAGGGGCTACATGAAGAATGGGAAAATATGAACGATAGAATTGCGAGTCGGTGGCAATGTAAGAAAACTGCATTTATTCTAATGTTCAACTCTCTGGAATTACCTGAATGTGTTCTTGCAGGCTATAGCTGTATTAAGGTTGGGCAGTTTGTTCCCAACGCAACCTAGTGTGATGCTTCAAATGTAAAAGAATTTGTCACACCACTATGGCTGTGTGTGGAAATTATGGAGGCTCACCTCTGAAACTGCCTGACTCATGTACACTGCCTCTGAAATGTATAATCTGCACTGGGGATCACCTGGTGTGGAACAGGAAGTGTGGGGAATATAATGAGGAAAAAGAAATTCTGGAGTTGAAAGTGAAGAGATGCATATATTATGGTGAAACTGAAAAATGTCCAAAGCTATGAAACCTCCGGTGTTTAATTCTTTTGCATCAGCACTGAAGAAGCCAGTTGCCTAGTGTGATGCCTCCTCATGAACCTTCACCACAGATTAAAGTAAGAGTACATGCACTTGTCAGCTCTGTACCTACATGAACAACTCCTCCATTAAGTAAGGAAAAAGTCACTCAGAATCAAAGAAAATGACAGCTAAACTGTTGGATTGACAAGCTCTCGAACTTTCCAGTGGTGAATTTGTTGTCAAGCATATTGATATCCACATGGGAGAACCAGTAAGTCGGACACAAACTAATGTTCCACCTGACCTTACTAGTTAATAACCATCACTAAGGGAGAAGGATGAGGGCAAATCATTTTAATCAGTGGCACTCACAGAGACTTTCCTATTGCAGTGAAACCTTTATGGACATTGATAGTATTTGCAAGAATAACAGCTACTGGGCCATGAGAGACTGATTTGCATTAAGGGGCTACCACCATTATGAGGACAATGTTACTGGAGACAAGGCTAAGGATGATTTTTATACGGGGTGGGAGAGAGGTATAGTAAGGGCATGGGCCTTGATGTGCCAAGGGCCATTTATTCTGCTGCCTTGGATGGTGGATGACAGGAGACCATGTAGACACATGGTTCAAATGGAAAACTGGTTGCAATTCAGTCAGCACACCATCTTTGAACAGCAGCATTGTGCTCAGGAGATGGTGGACCATATCAGCTGCAAGATCCAACAAGCTGCAGCAGATTCCATTCCCACTCAGCAACTACCTTAGACGATGACCTGTCCCTTGGCAGAATGACTAATGGCGCCAGGCGTGTAGCTTTGCTGGAATTCAGACACCATTGAAATAAAGAAAACTTTCAGGTCTGCAAGAGCACAAGCGATGAGTGATCAAAGAATGAAAGAGGAACTCCAGAAAGGATTTCATGACTTCTATTAATTGGTCCACTTCCACTGCGCACTTCTGAGACTCAGTGATGTAGATTTCAGGTAAGGGCAGTACACTTCACCTTATAGCCTTGTTGCAAAATGGGGCTTTGGTGGAGGCACCTAGTGACATAGCTCAGGTTTTAGCTGAACACTTTCTTACCATCACTTCATCATCTGCACAAATTCCTTGTGTTCCATAGGGCTGTGGAAATGGGGAGGCACTGCTTCTCATGTAGTGGGCTGGTCTACAATCTTCCATTCCCATGTGGGAATGGGAATCAGCTCTGTCCTTGGCCAGAGAGACAACTCTATGACCAGATCAGATTTATTATACCATGTTTAGTCATCTGTGCCCCGGAGCCAAAGGCAAGCTCCTATCTTGTTTCAATCAGATCTCATTTGATGAAGAGTATCCCACAACTTGAGAGGAAGTAATATTAATTTCATTATGGAAACCACAACACTTACCGGAGTGTAGCCTGTAAGTGTAGTATGGGTAAGTGTGTTGAGTGCATGGTCAACTGCCACCTCATCTGGCTCCTTGAATCCCAGAGATCACCATTGTTGCGCCCAGTGTGGTTTCAGGTGCGACTATTCTGCTCTTGACAACTTAATCCTACTGGAGACTGCAAGACAGGATTTCTTCATATGCAAAAACCATTTGGTAGGTGCAATTTTTGACCTAAAAAGAAAGAAAAAACAACATTAATTTTGAGGGAGAGACCCTCCCGAAGGAGGTCAAGTGATGGGGCTTGCCCCCTGGGACCCCTCTCCCCCCCACCCCCACCCCCCTCTCCACCGCCACAGTCTCTCTCACACCACAAGCCTGCTACCACAGCTCAGCCATGAGACGCAGCACCTATGTGCCCCAAGGTCACCCACTCTCTCGGTTCCGTTTCTTGCAGAAGCCTGTTCTACCTCTATGCCCTGTCCATCTCTGTAAGAGGAGGAGGAGGCAGAGGCGGAGAAGAAGAAGAAGAAGAAGAAGAAAAAGAAGAAGAAGAAAAACAGTCACAGCACAGGCCCCCCCTCTCCAGTGCCCCGGAGGTGCCATCTCCCCTCTCACAACATTTATCGATGTCACCCCATCTTTGTTGGCGATGACCACTGACTTGAGTGACATTATCACCCCTCAGCTTCTTTATGTCTAACGTGGACTCTTGCCACCGATAATCCAGAATCCAGTGGAATTGCAATGGATATTATTGTCACCTACTGGAAGTGCAACTCCTTGTTTCCTCCTGTTCTGTGTTCTGTTTTGGTTTTCAAGAAACTCACTGCGGTGATGATCACTCTCCAATGTTTCGTGGTTATTGGGCATTGTGTCAGAACCATGCTTGCATCAGGATAGCAACTGGAGGAGTCTGCACTTTGGTTCGCACTGATGTCGTTAGTGACTGGATCCCCCTTCACACCAACCTGGAAGCTATCTACATTTACATCCATACTCTGCAAACCACCTGACGGTGTGTGGTGGAGGGTACTTTGAGTACCTCTATCGGTTCTCCCTTCTATTCCAGTTTCGTATTGTTTGTGGAAAGAAAGATTGTCGGTATGCCTCTGTGTGGGCTCCAATCTCTCTGATTTTATCCTCATGGTCTCTTCAAGAGATATACGTAGGAGGGAGCAATATACTGCTTGACTCCTCGGTGAAGGAGTGTTCTCGAAACTTCAACAAAAGCCTGTACCGAGCTACTGAGCGTCTCTCCTGCAGAGTCTTCCACTGGAGTTTATCTGTCATCTTCGTAACACTTTTGCGATTACTAAATGATCCTGTAATGAAGCGCGCTGTTCTCCGTCGTATCTTCTCTGTCTCATCTATCAACCCCACCTGGTACAGATCCCACACTGGTGAGCAATATTCAAGCAGTGGGCGAACAAGTGTACTGCAACCTACTTCCTTTGTTTTCAGATTGCATTTCCTTAGGATTCTTCCAATGAATCTCAGTCTGGCATCTGCCTTACCGACGATCAACTTTATATGATCATTCCATTTTAAATCACTCCTAATGCCTACCCCCAGATAATTTATGGAGTTAACTGCTTCCAGTTGCTGACCTGCTATTTTGTAGCTAAATGATAAGGGATCTATCTTTCTATGTATTCGCAGCACATTACACTTGTCTACATTGAGATTCAATTGCCATTCCCTGCACCATGCGTCAGTTCATTGCAGATCCTCCTGCATTTCGGTACAATTTTCCGTTGTTACACCTCTCAATATGCCACAGCATCATCCGCAAAAAGCCTCATGAACTTCCAATGTTATCCACAAGGTCATTTATATGTTTTGTGAATAGCAACGGTCCTACGACACCTTCCTGCGGCACACCTGAAATCACTCTTACTTCGGAAGACTTCTCTCCATTGAGAATGACATGCTGCGTTCTGTTATCTAGGAACTGTTCAATCCAATCACACAATTGGTCTGATAATCCATATGCTCATACTCTGTTCATTAAACAACTGTGGGGAACTGTATTGAATGCCTTGCGGAAGTCAAGAAACACAGCATCTATCTGGGAACCCGTGTCTATGGCCCTCTGAGTCTCGTGGACGAATAGCGCGAGCTGGGTTTCACACGATCGTCTTTTTCGAAACCCATGCTGATTCCTACAGAGTAAATTTCAGATTTCTGGTCTCCAGAAAAGTCATTATACTCAAACATAATACGTGTTCAAAAATTCTACAACTGATAGACGTTAGAGATATAGTTCTGCATATCTGTTCGATGTCCCTTCTTGAAAACGGGGATGACCTGTGCCCTTTTCCAATCCTTTGAAATGCTACCCTCTTCTAGAGACCTACAGTACACCACTGCAAGAAGGGGGCAAGTTCCTTCACGTACTCTGTGTAAAATTGAACTGGTATGCCATCAGGTCCAGCGGCCTTTCCTCTTTTGAGCAATTTTAATAGCTTTTCTATCCCTCTGTCATCTATTTCGATATCTACCCTTTTGTCATCTGTGCAACAATCTAGAGAAGGAACTACAGTGCAGTATTCTTCTGTGAAACAGCTTAGGAAAAAGACATTTAGTATTTCGGCCTTTAGTCTGTCATCCTCTGTTTCAGTACCATTTTGGTCACAGAGTGTCTGGACATTTTGTTTTGCTCCACCTACCGCTTTGACATAAGACCAAAATTTCTTAGGATTTTCTGCCAAGTCAGTACATAGAACTTTACTTTCAAATTCATTGAACACCTCTCACATAGCCTTCCTCACATTACATTTCGCTTTGTGTAATTTTTGTTTGTCTGCAAGGCTTTGGCTATGTTTATGTTTGCTGTGAAGTTTCCTTTGCTTTCGCAGCAGTTTTCTAACTCGGTTGTTGTACCACGGTGGCTCTTTTCAGTCTCTTATGATCTTGAAACTTCCTGGCACATACTCATCTAATGCATATTGTACGATGGTTTTGAACTTTGTCCACTGATCCTCAACACTATCTGTACTTGAGACAAAACTTTTGTGTTGAGCCGTCAATTACTCTGAAATCTGCTTTTTGTCACTTTTGCTAAACAGAAAAATCTTCCTAGCTTTTTTAATATTTCTATTTACGGCTGAAATCATTGATGCAGTAACCACTTTATGATCGCTGATTCCCTGTTCTGCGTTAACTGTTTCAAATAGTTCAGGTCTGTTTGTCACCAGAAGGTCTAATATGTCATCACCACGAGTTGGTTCTCTGTTTAACTGCTCAAGGTAGTTTTCAGATAATGCACGTAAAAAAATTTCACTGGATTCTTTGTCCCTGCTACCTGTTATAAGCATTTGAGTCTCCCAGTCTATATCTGGCAAATTAAAATCTCCACTCAGAACTATAACATGGTCGGGAAATCTACTCGAAATATTTTCCAAATTTTCCTTCAGGTGCTCTGCCACAACAGTTGCTGAGCCAGGGGGCCTATAGAGACATCCAATTACCATGTTTTAGCCTGCTTTAACCATGACTTTCACCCAAATTATTTCACATTTCTGATCTCGGTCAATTCCCTTTGATACTATTGCACTTTTTATCGCTATAAACACACCTCCCCCTTCACTGTCCAGCCTGTCTCTGTGGTATACATTCCAATCTGAGTTTAGAATTTCATTACTGTTTACATCTGGTTTCAGCCAACTTTCTGTCCCTAGTACTATGTGGGCATTGTGACTGTTTATTAATGACAGCAGTTCTGGGACCTTTCTAGACATTCCTGCAGTTTACTATCACCACATTAATATTGTTATTCCCTGTTGCGTTTTGCCTACTACTGCCTTGTTGTGTCTCAGGAGGCGTCTTGTCGGGCCTAGGGAGGGAATTCTCTAACCTAAAAAACCCACATGTGCACTCCACACGTACTCCGCTACCCTTGTAGCCGCTTCCTGTGTGTAGTGCACGCCTGACCTATTCAGGGGCACCCTACATTTCTCCACCCGATAGCGGAGCTCAAGAAATTTGCACCCCAGGTCTCTGCAGAATCATCTGAGCCTCTGGTTTAAGCCTTCCACTCGGCTCCAAACCAGAGGACCGCAATCAGTTCTGGGAAAAATACTACAAATAGTTAGCTCAGATTCCACCCTGCGAGCGAGGCTTTCCGCCTTCACCAACTCCGCCAACCGCCTGTATGAACTGAGGATGACCTCTGAACCCAGACGGCAGGAGTCATTGGTGCCGACATGAGCAACAATTTGCTGTCGGGTGCACACAATGCTCTCTATCGCAATAGTGATTAAAGAGTAAACAACTCCGACAATAACCATTTGCAATGTGTACCTCCCTCCAGGTAGGCCACTTCCTTATGTTGAACTGTGTACCTTAATACAGTAACTCCAGCGCCCAATATCTCCTCCTCGGGGACTTCAGTGCACACCACCTGCTGTGGTGGAGTGCTACTTCAGTGGGTAGTGATCTTCTAATTGACCAACTTATTACAGACTTTGATTTGTGTCTCCTCAATGAATGTTCTCCTAGCCACTTCAGCATCCCTCATGGCACCTTTATTGCTATCGATCTCACGATCTTCCTTGCTTTTGTGGCTTCCCTACATTGATCACTCTACGATGATGTTTGTGACAGTGACCACTTTTCAGTGGTTCTATTGTTCCCCTGCCGGTGCCAGGCAGACAGGCACCCATGTTGGGCAGTCCACAGGACCAATTGGCCTTTATATATGTCTGCTGTGCACTTCGACTGCTCTCTCTCAAATTGCATTGATTTGGTCGTGCAGGGCATCTTTGCCACTATTCTACATGCCGCTGGCATTGCTGTCCACCTATCCACAGGCCTTCCTCACCATTGACTGGTACTGTGGTGGACCAAGGACCGCCAACGGGCACTGCGGTAATTTAAATGACACCTTTCAGAGACCAATCTCTTCGCTTTTAAGCGTCTCGATGCTAAGGCTCGCTACCTTATTAAGCAGAGTAAAAAGGACTGCTGCGAGCACTATGTTTGCTCCCTGGGGATGTATGCTTCCTGATAGCTATGTTTGGTCCAAGCTCCGTGGGCTTCTGGGGCCCCAGACAGTCAATCGTCTAGGGTCTTATCCTCCAAGGTGCTCTGTGTACTGATCCATTAGTCCTTGCAGAACACCTTGTGACACACTTTATAACAGCATCAGCATCATCTTCCTATCCCACTACCTTTTTCTGGCAGAAATGCCGAGGTGAACAGACCTTCCTCTGTTTCAACCCCCACCAAGCTGAACCCTATAATGAACCCTTCACTGAATGAGAATTCTTGCAGACTCTTACATTTTCACATTACACGGCCTCAGGCCCGGATTCCATTCACAACCACATCATCCAACACTTAGACGTTACCAAGAGGCAACAACTACTCATGGTCTTCAACTGCATTTGGGTCACAGGTGCCTTCCCCTCGCAATGGCGAGACAGTATAGTTATCCCCATCCTCAAACCTGGAAAGAACCCAATGTCTCTCAACAGCTTCTGCCCAATTAGCCTGACAAATGTACTTTCTAAACTCCTTCAGAGGATGGTTAGCTTCCAGATGTGTTGGGTACTCTAGTCTCAGGGCCTTGTGTTCCCATATCAGTCTAGCTTCCATGAAGGACGATCTCCAACAGACCATTTGCTCAGATTGGAAACAGCAATCCCACAGGCTTTTCCTGGCCACTGGCACCTTGTCACAGTCTTTGACGTACATTAAGACATACAACATGGCTTGGCTCCATCACATTTTAGTTACCCTCCATGACTAGGGCTTTCGTTTTGTGGTCCCCTTCCAATTTTTATCCGTGAGTTTTCCGGGTTTGAGTTTGCACTTCACTCAGCATCCCTTGGATTCGGGAGAATGATATCCCACAGGGTTCAGTGTTAATTGTCATACTCTTCCACATAGCCATCAATGGGTTTGTAATATCTTTTGGGCCTCTGGTTACCCCAGTGTTGTATGTCAACAGATTTTTGCATCTGGTGCAGTTCCCACTCAGTAGCATCTGCTGAACACTGACTCCGAGTTGCTATCTGATGGGCCTCTGCATGAGCCACCTCCTGTGGATTCCAGTTTTCTCCCTCCAAAACACATGTTATGCATATTTGTCATTGACACACAGTACCCTCCGATCCAGAACTTCATTTAAGCGACCAGCTCCTAGATGCTGTAGCACAGTCCCATTTCTTGGGCTTTATTTTTGATAAAAAGCTGATGTGGCTGCCCCATATTCTCCACCTGAAGACTACATGCGTGTGGGAGCTTAATGTTCTCCACCTCCTGATTTACACAACTTCAGGTGCAGACTGTGCTACTCTTTTCCATCTTTACTGCACTCTGGTCTTGTCCAGACAAGATTATGGTAGTCAAGTTTATGCCTCAGAGGCTCCTTCCACTCTGAAAATTCTTGATCCTGTCCACCATTGTGGGGTGCATCTGGCTACTGGAGCCTTTCCCTCTAAAAAAACAATGGAGCCAACTTCTGTTTTCTTACGCAGTCGCCATTTGCTGATTCCCTGACCATCCCGTGTACCCCATCCTCTTCGCAAACAAGGGATGTCTCCTCCTGATAATCACCCACAGATGGGATTGCTGGTTTGAATGCGCCTCACTTCCCTCTGTTGGGATCTCCATCTTCACTCACCAGAACATGCCCCATGTATTTCCTCTCCTACCCCCCCCCCCTCCTCCCCTCTTGGATGGTGTCTAGACCACAGATTAGTACTGGCCTATTCCAGGGTCATGAGGTCTCTGTAACCCCTATGGCCTTCCAGCACTTTGTATGTTCCATCCTCGTAGAGTTCCAGAGTGCTACCGTCTTCTACACTGATGGTCCTAAGACGACAGATAAGGCGGGATATGATTTCACGCTCCTATTGGCTTAGAACACCATTTACTGCTGGGATCATATATTGTGTTCACAGCAGAGCTGTAGCCATCAATAGGGCCCTCCATTTTGTTACTCAGGCTTTCCTCCACAGACTTTTAATATCTACTGATTCAATGAGCGGCCTGCAGGGAATCGACCGATATCACTGTCGTCACACTTTGGTCTCTGCTATCCATGACCACCTCTCTGCCGTTGGCCATGCCACCTGCTTTGTTGTCTTTCTCTGGGTTCCAAGTGCTGTGGACATCCAGGGAATGAACTGGCTGACCATTTGGCTAGAGAAGCGGATACTTATCCCCCATTCCCTTTAATGATTCCAGCAGTGGATTTATGTTAAATCTCTCTTTGCCCAAAAGTGGCATGACATCTGGTATGCTACTGCTCTCAGTAATAAACTCTGCACAATCAAGGAGACTATCACCATTTGGTGCTCTTCCTTCCATTCCTCTCGGAAGAAGTCCACTGTCTTATGCCGTCTACACATTGATCGTACCAGGTTCACCCATTGTTTCCTCTTGCATAATGAACCACCCCAATAATGTGGTTGTGGAGCCAGACAGACAGTTTCCCATATACTGGTGGAATGTCCTTATCATTTGGCCTTCATATTAAGTATAGTCTTCCAGATTCCTTAATTTTAATATGAGCAGACGATTCATGGATGGTTGAAATGGTCCTCAATACCCTCCATGAAAGTGAGCTTTTGCTTTACTCCTGGAGCAGGGGCAGGATGGTTGTGGTTGGGGCCTTCTCTTCATGTTTTCTCGGTCTTGGAAACCCTGTGGAATGACCACTCTTTTTTTCCAGTTTTTAGATTTAGTCTTCTTGTATGCCTTCTACTTTGTGTGTGTTTTAACTGCCTTGTTTTATAGTTTGACTCCTATGACTGGATCTGTCCACTTTTTGCGGACTCTCTCTCTCTTCTGTGAGTAACTTTGGAATCGCGAAAGCTTGACACAGTACTAGAAAATTTGCACTTCAGATTACGTTTCTACAACTCTGTTTTCTTAAATTTTAACTATGTGCCACAGTTTTATCATTGTTTATACAGAATGATCCCAGCAAGAGAATCTATTTTTCTGTTCAGGTTGTTTCTCTGAAAGGGTTTTCAAAATGTGCCTCCCAGAACAATTTACAAATCATGATGCAGAGTTATGTGGCGTTATGACGGCAATGGAGTGGACTCGAATGCGTCACAGGACAAGGTTTCTTGTCTCTTCTGACTCTCAGGGTGTTACATGCAATCCACCAAATGTATCTGGTAGGCCAGTTGATTCAGCTAATCCATGATCTCTGACAGTATCTCCAACCCCATTGCAATGTGGTCATCTTTTACTGGGTATATGGACTCATTGAGATACAAGGAAACGACATAGCTGACAAAGCAGCCAAAGGAGAATGTCAGGATGATTTTGTACATTGATGTACCATCATCTCATTATCTGACAGACTAATCGTACATCAGTAGGAAACTGAATGATTGAAAGTGATGAGAAACAAACAATGGTCAGTCAAATCAGCCTTGCAGGCGTGGAGGACATCATACCAACGTCACCAATGAAAGGAAGTGCTTCTAACGAGACTGCACATACAACAGGGCCCTTTAACGCAAATTTTCCTCCTGTGGCAGGAGGATCCAGCACTCTGTGAAGTTTGTGGTGGGCCACTTTTCGGTTTAGCATATCTTGGATACGTTGTCTAATAAACTTATATCAGGGCAGCCCTTGGAGATCCCACCATCCTCATTGACACAAATACCAGTGTTATACAGGTTACAAAATTTTGTGAACTGTCAGGCCATCCCTGAAGTGCTGGGGAGAGGAGCTGGACTTTAATGTATTATAAACTACTCTGCATGTTGGGACAGCCTTAGTCCACATTGTATGGGAGAAATCGGGTTTTAATTGCCCTGAGGCCAAAAATCACATAAAAAGTATCAGTCAAATTGGATTATTAATTTCCGTGTGACTGGTGCAAAACATGTTCAATATGCTGTCCACCATTTTCTGCAAGTTGAAACTGAGAAACAACATGTTCCACAATTGATTGAAGTGTTTCCAGGGTCCCGTTCAGAATGTGTTGAGCAATGTGTGCTTTCAATGCGGCTAAATTTGCAATCGGAACACTGAACACATCATCTTTCAGATAATCCCACAGCCAGAAGTCACACGGATTAAGATCAGTTGATCAGGACAGCGAGGCTGTAGGGAAATGGTGACTGATAATTCTAGCATTTCCAAAATGGCGCTTCAGCAGCTGCATAGCTGGATTTGCAATGTGCGGAGTTGTGCCAGCTTACATAAAAATGATTCCATCCATGCTGTTGGAGAGCTGGAATGACGTTGTTGTGCAAAAGACATTCATAGTGCTTACCACTGACGATACAGGTAACAGGACTGGAAGCACCTGTCTCTTTGAAAAAATATGGCCCTATGATAAATGACACCGTAAACCCGCACCACAAAGTGACCTTTTCACAATGGAGTGGTACTGGTTGATATGCGTGTGGATTTTCCGTTGCCCATATTCGACAGTTCTGTGTATTGACATATCCTGTCAGATGGAAATGGGCTTTCTCTGTCCACAAACTGTCCCACGGCCAATCATTGTCCACTTCCGTGTGAGCAATAAATTCTAAAGGAAAGGTCTGTTGCTGGCAGATAAACAGGAAGTAACCCATGCACATGGGTAATTTTGAATGGGTAGCAAATAAGGATGTTTTGTACAATTTTATGCATCGTGCTCACAGGTATGTCCAATGTTCGCACGCCACCACTCATCTCCTCCTCCACCGCTATGCTCACTGCTTCCACTGACGTTGAATCAGTTAGTTTCCTCCCTTCACCAGGTTGCACACCAAAAGAAACCTGTCTTTTTTGACCGAATCATTTTCTCCAGACCCATGGCAGTCATCGGACCAACGCCTTTCTCAAAACCCTTCAGTGTACGGAACTTCTGCAGAATGACGTGTGCACAGTCACCATTCTTGTAATACAGCTTTACAAGCAGAGTGCAATCCTGTACTGAGACAGTCATCGAACATCACAGGTGCGAAAGGAGGAAAAGCCTTGTACCCAGCATGTTTATACCAACTTCAGTGAATCATGTGCATGACGAGTGTTTTCATTTATGTATTCTGACACATACAGCACCTTTTAATGATCAATTTTCACACTATTTTTTTTTCTTCTGCCATAAGTTTTCCCCCTTCTCTGATAATGTTCCATTGGGATTTGACGTCATTTTGACCAGTGGTGTTATTTCTACCGTATTTTGAAAGTTTAACTTTGATTAAAATTACCCTGTACTTATCTCTCAGTTTGATTCAATACTTCTTAGTTATACAATCTTCTTATCTGATATTTAGTACTGTCCTGTAGCACCAAAATCAAAACTTCATTTGTTTTATCTGAGTTGTTTATCATTCACGTTTTACTTTCATACAAGGATACACTCCAGGCAAATATTTTCAGAAAATTATAATCAGTATAATGAAATTCAGTTTTTCAGAAATATTTATTATGTATCGCCCATTTGTCTTATTTCCTCTCTATTTTAGTCACTGTTAATTAATCTTGCTGCCCAAATAGCAAACACATCTTCTACTTTTACTGTCTAATCTTCGTAATAAAATTCCCTCAGCACTGCCTGATGCAGTTAGAGTGCATTCCATTACCCTTTTTTCACTTTTATTTATGTTCATCTTATAACCTTATTTTAAAGCATTATCTATTGCATTCAGCTGGCATTACAATTTATTTGCTGACTTTGATAGAACTATAATATTATTGATGAACTTCAAAGTTTTTATTTCTTGTCCTTGTCTTCAATACTGTTCACAAATTTCTCCTAGGTTTCCTTCACAGCTTTCTCAATGTATACATTGTACAGCATTGGTAACAGGCTACAACCCTGTCTCACTCAGTCCTCCTCCAGTTCTTAATACTAGTTTGGATTCTAAACAAGTTGAGAATAACCTATCACTTCCTTTACTGTAGCCTTGCTACCTGCAGAGTTTTAAAGAGTAGATTCTAGTCCACACTATCAAAAGCTTTTTCTTCAACGTATCTTCTAAGATAAGTTGTAGGGCCAGTATGGCTTCACACATTCCAACACAGAGTGATCTTATCCAGGGTCAAATTCGACCAGCTTTTATATTTTTCTATAAATAATGTGTTCACAACCTTGATGTCTTAAACTAATGGATTAGCAGTAATCACATGTGGCAGCAGTGACCCTCCTTGGAATAGGAGCTATTAAATTCTTGTACTTAGAAAGAATGTCATCTGGCTCAGTGGTATTGTTTTGACTTCTGTCTTTCAGTCCTCTGTCAAATTTGTTTTGTGGTATCATATCTACCTACATATATTCCTCTCGCCTTAAGCCTTCCCTTATTTGCTTCATGCTGGTTTTCTGTCTGACCTCTGGATATTCATACAGCTTTTCGTCAGTCAAATTCAGTACCTCCTGTGCTATCAAAGGATTTCTTCTGGGTTTTGACTTTTTGTATATTTGATCCTCTGCTGCTTTCACTATTTTGTCTCTCAAAACTGCCCACATATTTCCTATTGTATTTATTTTCCTTGTTTAAGTCATTTGGTGCATAATGCTGCCTGTGAAACTCTCACCATCCTCTTGATTTCTTTGACTTATACAGTTCCCTGTCTCCTTAATTTTCAGTCTTTCTGCAGTTTCATCAGTTTTAATTTGCAGTTCATAACCAATGAATTATGGCCAGTGATCAATCTGCCCCAGAAAATATTTTGCAGTATAAAATCTGATCTTGAAATCAGCTTACCTTCATATATGGTTTTTTCAGAATTGCTGTATTAATTAAGACTCTGATTGGAATGGCTTGCAGCAAGGAGTCAACATGCTCAAGATAGATTAATGGAGGCAGGTTGTCAAGTGGCTTATTATGTGAGGCCTCTACACCCTTGTGTGGGGTTAGACCAAAGAGTGTCTATATGTACACTATCTGATCAAAAGTTTCTGGACACCAATTAGTGGGCATTAATGTTGGGTGTATCCATCCTTCACCTTTGATGCCATTAACTCTGCTGGCAACATTATAAATGAGGTGTTTGAATATCTGTGGAAGAATGGTGGCCGATTTTTTGTCGAGAGCCAAAACTGGAGAAAGTAGTGACAATGGACGCTGGGGTCTGGACCAAAGTCAATGTTCTAACTCATTCCATAAGTGTTCTATTGGGCTCAGGTCAGGAGTATGGCCAGGCTAGTCCATTTCAAGGATATGATTGTTCACAGATCATTGTCTCACAGGTGTCTAACCACAGAAAACAGCCCCTTGCTGTAATACTACCACCTGCATACTTCACTGTTGATACTACACATGGTGGCAGATAACATTCTCCACAGATTCACCACATCCAAACCCTTTCGTTAGCTTGCCAGAGGGTATTGCATGATTCATCTCTTCAAATCACTCGTTTTCAGTCATTCACTGACCAGTGGCATCATTCTTTATCTCACTTCAAGTATTGCTTAACAATTACTACAGAATTTCATGGCTTATGAGGAGCTGCTTGAGCACTGTACAATCATTGTGCCGGTTAGACTGCTGGTAACACTTTGGAACTCACAAGTGATTCCTTTGGATGATTTCATGTGATTTTTTACATCCACCTTTAGTAATCCTAAAGTAAAATTCTGTCACAACATGAGGTCCACCTGATCTTGGTTTAGCTGTGGCTGTTCCTTAGCATTTCCACTTCACAGTCATGTTACCAACAGTCGACTTGGGCAGCTTTTAAATGTTTCTGATGGATTTGTTACTCAGGTGACATTCAGTGACTTGACCGTTCTGTTGTTACTGCTTCTGTGCTGACAATACAGTACTCGACACCTTCTTATACACTTGTAGATCCACCTCTTGTAGCATTTAACGGTCAGTTCTGCTTGACATACGACTGTTCAGATACTTTTGAACAGATGGTGTACTGATTTTGGTATGATTTGCACTAACAGATAGAATGAGTAACAAGAAAGGTTTGTGTGTACAATTTAGAAATATTTCATACAAATTGGCTGCATTATTATGAATTGAAAGTCTCCTGCTGCTCTGTAAACAGTTCCATTGCCATTTAACAATATAACTCCTTGGAATCATCCGTACATAAAAAAGACTGCAATACTAATGTTATGCGACAAAAGATACTTCATAGTGATCTGTGCCAGGGGTTGCTTCATACTAATGTTGTGTAGCAGTGTGTCCATCCAAACGATTCTGCCTGGCAGAAGGCTCTCATTATCAGTGTTACGTGACAGATGTTGGTCCGTACAGATGTTGCATGGTGGAGAGTGCTTCCTACCACTTTTTGTGGCAGAGCGTGCTTCCTACCAGTTATGCATGGGTCGGCGAGGGTGCCTTGTACTACAAGAATGTGATGGTATTCAGTTACCTAGTGTTGTACAGTGAATTTAAATTGTAACTATACACAGTGGTTCGTAAACAAAATCACTGCTGTGCCAGAGAAATTGTCTGGCTGCATGTACTTGGTGCTGCACATATGGAGCCAGGGCAGCCTGCCAGTATTATGTAGACCAGTGATGCCATGCAGCCAAAATTAGTGGAGGTGCTGTCCCAAAAAATTTGTAGTCTTTGTTTTAAAATTGTCTAAAGAAAAACAAACATGTATAAAAAGAAAATTTATTATGAAACTTTATATTTTTTACTCACTATAACCCAAATTGTCACTGTTCAAGTTTGGTCTATTTATTAAACAAGGGAATCTATTCTTCTTCTTTCAGTTTGTGCAAAAAAAACCAGTAATTTTCTCCTTGACTTTAGTTTTTTCTCTTTTGAAAGTGCTGCAAGCACATTTAGTCTTTTCAACTTCCTACTGCTTTTTAGAAAAGTTGTTGTTCTTTTTAGTGTTGAAAAGCAGTGGTGTACCTCAGATATAGTTATTTGAACTGTCAAGAGCATTTTTATATGTTTCACAATTTCACTAAGAACATCATTGTGCAGTTCTATTTTCCCCTCAAGATAAATTACAGGAGCTCATTTAATTTTCAATATTCATGAATATCAAACATACAGTATACTTTTAGTTCAGTTTTGAGCTCTGCTTCATCATTCTTGGAAAATGCTTCATTGGACAGTACTATCTATTGTGTATGATGTTCATTCTCAAAAGTAGCAAAGCATTTCTCGTGCAACAATTTAGTAAAAGAATATCTGTCCATTTCGTCAACACATATACAGTCACACACTTTCTTAGCTTCTATCATGAGTATTTTTGAAGAATTCTCGCTGTTCTTAAGTATAAAATAGCAGTTTTGAATATTGTTACATATTCATTAACTTTCAACATACTAATTTTTTGAGACCACATTTGGTTGTAAATTATTTAAAAATGAAGCATAATCTTATGAAAAATCATTCGTGTATTTTAAAATTCCTGTTGCATCTGCAATGGTTTGATCTGCATTTTATTTTCACTGAATTTCAGTAAGGCTGTTTTTTATATTTTAAAGGTGGCACATTTTCATGAACTATCTTGAAGTTCCACCTTGTGGAAGATGGGCATGGAATCCATGTACTTCTTAAGAATGGTGATCTTGAGAAGAATACTGGAATAGCTAGAATGTCTGAGAAAAATACTCTTCCATTTGTAGCAATACTTGCTGTGTTTCTCATTATTAAATTACGTTGATGTGTATAGCAGTGAATGAAATGTGAATTACGATAAACTGGTTTTATTTTTGCTTGCATTCCTGTTTTTCTTGGTTTACCTTTCATGACATCTGCACTATCAAATGTCATCTTTTTTTGTCCATTTCCTTGAAGGATTATGCCCTATTGTTCTAAAATATGCTTTGATATGCGATGAATTTTGGTTTCTGGAGTAAAGTACCCAAAAATGTTCAAATATTTTTCCATTTGACATGTAATGTGGGACAAGAATGGTTGAAATGTGTTCCAAAATATCTGTTGGGTCATCAGACATGAGAGCTGCAGAGGAAGCTTTTCTAACTTCCCCCATACCTCCTTCGTAGTATGCAGCCAAGCATCTCTTTCAGTGGCCTTGGAAGCACCTTTGAAGACAGCACTGAGTTGTAAGTTATTCTTCAAATCTGAAGCTAATTTAGATGTGAAATATTTGTAAACCTCTAAATACTCCAGAATTTACTGAATCGTCTTTTTCATCAAGTCCATGTATGGGAGTTTCAAATGTTCCACAAAAGAAAATGCAGTCTATTTTGGATAACATTTCAAAGTTTATTTTAACCTTTATATTATGCTCATTGAAAGTCTGACTCCTCACTAAAATGAATCAAAATAGAATTGCTGGAAGCAAGATAATGTAACTCCGTACTTTAAATCATTCAAGAGAATGCACACCACATACAGGGAAACAGAGAAAGAAAACTACCTACCACCAACACATTAGGGTCGGCACTGCAGAAGCAACAGTGTTCCTTCTTCCTTGCAGCCTTGTGTGCAGCTCCCTATGTGCCCATGTGTGCAACAGTCGAGCCCCATACCACCACTGGGTCTATGAAATGCACAGTTCCATACAAAGATTTTTGTATATTTCCCATGAACTAGGGGATGGCTACTGACTTGCTTAAGGATTATATGTTGTATGAAAGTAAAAATGGCTCATTAAATTAAATTTCATCTCTAGTATCAAGAGGAAACAGGTGCTGTAGTTTCACGGTGCTTACATGTGATCTACCGCTGCTGTAGGCTAATTCGAATAACTACTTCTGTATAAGGTGTCCAATTGGTTACAGAGATACAGTTATTAGAATTTTATCCAAACAAATGCTCAAAGAATGACTCAAGCAAAGGTATAAGATTAAGTGCAGAAGTAATTTTCATAAAGTTTTACTCTGACTTCAGAACCCTTAGGTATTCTCTTGAGAATACCATGCCTAGCTCTTCTGAGGTTGTCTTAGTGTTTTTTCAAGAGGACAGCACTACTCATAACATGAAAAATCTATTCATCTCTTATGTTTACTTGTTGTTTATAGACTTCACTTTTCAGCCATCCGCACAGGCAAAACCAAAACAGGTAAGGTCCAGAGACCTTGGTGCCCAAAAAATAGGTCCATTTCTGCTGATCCTTTTTATGTTAGATTTAGATGAGGTGTTACCTGAGGACTAGAATCGGTAGAGCCCTGTCATGCTGGAAGAATACAAGTATACCCATCCTTGTTGCCAAAGAAACATCTTCCAGTAATGCTGGAAGCTCATTTCCAAGAAAGTTTGGATAATGGAGCACTGTAACATGATGCAGTAACACAAGGGACCCGATCAACTGTATGTCTTACTGTATCACACCAAACATTTACAGATAAACATTCTTCAAAATGTGTTTACAAAGGGATGTGAGTCTTTGTTGAACCAGTGATGTGAAGAGTATTACTGGTACCAACATTAGTGAAAGTGGCATCATCAGTAAACAATATTAATGGGATTACTCAGCAATATGCAAACAGCCAGTTACAAAATTCCAATTGTCTACCTTCATCTCCTTTTCGAAGGTGTTGAACTCACTGTAAATAACACATACAGAGACTCGTAATTTATCCTTCAACCAGGAGTAAGGAACAAATACAAATGATAGAGGTAATTAAATCTGCTCAAGAGTATATGGTGCATAAATTATAGATTTGTTATCAAAAGGACACATAGCACTACATATGGAATTTAAATCCAAACATCTGAAAATATCAATTATGTTGTAGAATACTAATTTAACTTCCTGAAAAGAAAATGAAATGGCTATTGCTTACTGACCAATGAGTGTATCAGGCTGAAGGTCCGATAAACAGGATGACTATGAAAAGCATTAATTTAGTTTCCACCATAGATAGTGGTGGCAAAACTGATTCATAGTTCGTATTAAAAAAGATGCTGGTTCTGTTTGAAATGAAAATACTTAAATAGCAAGACATGATACCTTATCAGTCTGTTGGCTTTTGAACAGTATGCATTATCCTTCCCAAAATATTTTCTCTAGAACAGATAGCACATGTAATGAAAACATGTAAGGGAAATCTGTTGGGGGCTACAATAATTGCAGATACTTTTCTGTGGATATAATTAGTTATTATTCAGCATATATCAGATTACAATTCACAGCCAGAAGTGAAGACAAAAGTGAAATGGAAGGAGCCCCTTCCATACAGTCAGTCAGTCACAGCAGATACTTGTTACGCGTCAATATAACTACCCAAAAATATTTTGGTGATGTAGTTCATCTTTGGTTTCACTTCTTTACAAGATTATAAATATTTCTGCTTTATATTTGTGCAGATACATCACACTGAGACAGCAAGAACAAGAATATTGAAGAAAAATATAATTTCATTTTATTTCTCATGCTTGTGTAATGTTGCCATATTTTTGTATGTGAAGCAGTGATACATTTAGAAATTCTGCATTTCTTGTTGAAGGACTATATTTTACCAAATATATATAATCAGTCATCCAGTTCATTCACACGCTATTGATTTGCATATCAGATGAAATATGACTACTGGCACTGCACTAATCTCACATAGTTTATCAGAAACACAAGTTTAACAGTCTTGAACCTGGTACTCTGTGATTAGGAAGTTGTGCACCACATTTTCTACAAGGACCAGCATTTCCATTATGAAACCATATCAGCATGCTTGGAATTTGCACGTACGTAAGGTACGCTTAAACAATACAGCAGAATTGGCCAACAAGGCGTAATCACAGTTGGAAAATTTAACTGTGAAACTTTAGCACAACTTGAACTTCAAAACAATGTCAACTGATAAAGAAACCCCTAGCCACTTGAGTGCCAACATGCAATGTGAAAATTTCTCTTTGTAACCAGTAAAAGTTGGACATGGGTTATATATGGAATGTTTTATTCAAATTAGTGTATAGTACCACCTTCTAAAATACTACTATTCCTCCTGAAGCACCCTACGTAATCCATCTGTAACCCTCTAGATGTGTTCCATGTATATGACCATTAACCATAGGAACCCTCCCTCTGCCTGATCTCCATGTTCTCCTACTATCATTCTTCCTCTTCCATTTCCTACTACTGAATAATAGTCTCCAATCACAATTAAATTTTTGTCTCTTTTAACTATTTGAAATTTTTTTTCTCTCATTGTACATTCTTGCAGTCTCTTCATCATCTGCCAAGCCAGTAGGCATATACTTTTGTGTTACTGTGATGGGGCTTTGTTTCTGTCTTGGCTGTGATTATGGAGTCACTAGGCTGTTCATATTAGCTTTTCTGCATTCTTATGTTATTCTGCATTATTAGAACTGCTCTTGCATTACCCCTCTCTAATACTGTGCTGGCAACATTGGACTAACGTGCCCAGAAGTCCTATTCTTCCTGCAACCCCACTTCTTCAGTTCTACTACATCTAACTTTTACATATCTATCTCTTTTTTTTAAAATTCTCTAACTTGACTGCATATCTCTGATCTATAAAATGTCAGTTTTTTTTCCTGATAACAATATTCTCCTGAGTAAATCTCCTCCCAGAGATTTGAATGGTGAACTATTTTACCTCATGAATATTGTACCCAAGAGAATGCCATTATGATTTAGCAATACAGTAAAGCTGCATCCTCAAGAGATATAACATCTGTAATTTCCCCTTTCTTTCAGGTTATACAACTATTTGTGAATGTAGGATGTTGAAAGCAAGCTTTTTGGGAGGCTGTGGCTTTAATGCTTAAGCACTGATGTCAACAAGAAAATTTAACTCGGTACTAAATGGCTTTATGTAATCGAGCTTAAATCAAACATTAGTGAATGAACGAGCTTCACAAATGGCATTTGTCGTATCACAAAGTTGCTGGTTGTACAGGCTACAGCACTAAAGGTATAGATGTGGGTTGCCCAGAACTGGACACGACTATGCAACGATGAGGAATTCTAGAATATCGTTTCGAATTTGAGTCATTGTTACATAGGCATGGTGTACTTCCATTACTGGTTGGCATTTTGCAGAAGGATGTGGAAAAATTATCATAAGCAAGCAGACTTTCATTAGTAGAAACAGATGCAGATGTCAATGATGGTGAAGATGATAATTAGAAATTGTGTCCTTGGGGATTTGTGTTTTCTGTATACACTGTGAATATGTCACACTCAGGGGTCCCAGCCACTGCAGTACCGTATTTACTCGAATCTAAGCCGCACTTTTTTTCCGGTTTTTGTAATCCAAAAAACCGCCTGCGTCTTAGAATCGAGTGCAAAGCAAGCTGAAGTTCTGAAAAATGTTGGTAGGTGCTACCACAACTGACTTCTGCCATCGAATATATGTAGCGCTACACAGGTATCCTTTGTAGGCACAAAGATAAATACTGGCGCCAAAACCACTGCGTCAGTAAATAAAATAAAAAAAAAAAAAAAAAAAAAAAAAAAAATTGGAAGACGAGCTTTTTTTCTCCACCCCTAGTTTCGACCACTGCATTTTCATACATTATCCAACGAAGTAAATACAAATTCCGTATTGTTCATCTTCGAATTTCAATGTACTACCCCAGATCATGTAAGAATCTGGGGCACTACGAAAATCCGACTGGTAATACTGGGATTTTTGTCAATATGGCCAACTCTACGTTCTGAATTTTTTCCTACCTGTAAGAAGAGATGGTTGCTAATAGGAACCTGATGAAATGTGAATCACATGCAGTATTCTCTTCACCATAAGAATAGTACCAATATAAACATTTTACCATGTATTCTTTCGTGTTTGCTTCTATCTCTTTTAAATCCTGTCTGCCAAATAAACTGCGAAACTAGAGTGAGACAACAGCAAACGTGGAAGAATATACGTATCGTGTCATGTTTATATTCGTATTACTCTTACGCCTAATAGTGATACAGTCAGAAATGAAGCACGGCAACTGACTAGATTTTTAAATCTAAGATGACTAATTTCTGTGCAGAATTTGATGTACTAAAGAAGCGGCCGCAAAGATTTTCAAACGGAGAAAAATTTTCGCCAAACTCTCGTTCAGAACATGTCCTATCATACGCAGTCTATTATTTGGTTCTTGTTGATCATTATCAAAGAAAGCAGCAGTGTAAGTAACAACAAATAGCAGTCTCTTGCCATTGTTTTGCTAATGAGACGATTCCTCTCTCTTTTTAATTGTAGGCGGCGGTAGCACGCACAAAAGCAAGCCATGCCGCGAGCAGCGACAGGACGTAAACACGCACTATCAGAATGCGACAAACAATGCATGACACAGTATAGTAATGCATTTTCAGCTTAGAGTGACTGATGTAAACACCTATAACATAGAAAACGGCACTTATCAGATCAAAGCAAAATAAGCAATCGATTCAAACCAGACGAAGCACATGAAAAAGGAAGGGTATCCGTATAAATACGGACGGAGCGCCTGACGCATAGCAATGGCTACCTGGTAAAGCGTAACTGCTAAGCTTTCGACTCGAACCAAACTACTGTAGCTGTATCGTCATTCATTCGACCTAAATTGTGTCTCATATTACAATGGACCAACTTTGTTTCGATTTGGAGGTGCGGCCTAAAACTTTTCTCTCCCCTTGAATTTCGAGTCTCAAATTTCAGGTGCGGCTTAGATTTGGGAATTTTTTTTTCCCTTTATTTCGAGTCTCATTTTTCAGGTGCGGCTTAGATTCGAGTGCGGCTTAGATTCGAGTAAATACGGTATTACTTCTGCATTTTCGTCTTCTCGTACTGCTGGTTTTCTTCTACTCATCTGCCTACCTTTACACATGTTCCTTGACTGTCTGTCCATCCTCTCCCAATAGGTGAAGATTTTTTTGTGCTAGTAGTTATTTAGATACCAAGTGCTAAGAGTGATCCCACAGTAATTCTACTGCCTTTTTAATAAGAAAATTTATTAGGATTTTTTTTTTAAAGAAATGAAATTGTTTATACTAATGTTTGAAAATATTGCAACATGAAGCAAGAATTTTTTTTCATATTTGCACTAGCTGAAGCCAGAAAAAGTTACAAGAGTAAATATCCGTCTCAGTGAAAGATTCCTATGTTGTGTTAGAGAAGTGTTGGAGATGTTTCAGGATATTTTGTAATTTAAATAAGTAAGGCTAATTTTAGGAAAATTTTGCACTTTTATAAAAGATTTGACATTTGTTCTAAAAAAGAAAAAAATGCTCACTGTTTATACATTCAGTCTTTCTGAGTATGGTTGAATATATATAAATGAATAACATGTTATATATCTAGAAACAAAGATGATGTGACTTACCAAACGAAAGCGCTGGCAGGTTGATAGACACACAAACATACACACAAAATTCAAGCTTTCGCAACCAACGGCTGCTTCATCAGGAAAGAGGGAAAGACGAAAGGATGTGGGTTTTAAGGGAGAGGGTAAGGAGTCATTCCAATCCCGGGAGCGGAAAGACTTACCTTAGGGGGAAATGTGTGTGCGAGTGTATACCTGTCCTTTTTTCCCCCTAAGGTAAGTCTTTCCGCTCCCGGGATTGGAATGACTCCTTACCCTCTCCCTTAAAACCCACATCCTTTCGTCTTTCCCTCTCCTTCCCTCTTTCCTGATAAAGCAACCGTTGGTTGCGGAAGCTTGAATTTTGTGTGTATGTTTGTGTTTGTTTGTGTGTCTATCAACGTGCCAGCACTTTCGTTTGGTAAGTCACATCATCTTTGTTTTTAGATATATTTTTCCCATGTGGAATGTTTCCCTCTATTATATTTGAATAATATGTTACATAGACATTACATTAAAACTTATGGAGGCTATGAAAATCATATGGAAATATAATATGGCTGATGATAATATTTAGAATGTGATTTGAAGTGATTAGTTAAGATTATTATTTTGATGGTGGTGGTGGTGATATGATATGATAATGTTAATGATAGTGATAGTGATAATGATGAAGTTCACGATTATGATCTTAGGTTGATGACATGTTAGGGATTTATTGTGTTCTAAATTTCAGAATATTACATACATTTGTTGACCTTATACAGATTTTGAACAAAGAGAAATATGATTTTATACTATCCTCTGTGGTATTTTTGTTTGCGACTGCTATGATAATTTTGTGATGTCATAGTGGTGGGGTTTGGTTTTGAAGAATGTGGATTTCAACCGGCTGTTGTGTAATAATTATATGTTGCTGAGATGGTAAGGATATGATGCTAACCTGTGAGGAACATTGAATTAATTAATACTGATGTTGACTACAGATAATTACTACCAGAACACCTGTGTTAACATTAGGAGGACAGAGGGGCCAAATTCGCCCTTTTTCAATCTTTTCACTTGTTTTCTGAGCAAATCAAAAGTTTGAGTGACTTGATATTTTGTGACTTTTCATCAGTCATATGAAATATTAACCACTGCATTTTGGAGTGTTCTATTTTTATTAGGTTGTGAAATTTGAAGCTTACTACCTAGAAGGACGGCGGGGCCAATTTGCCCCCTTCAACATTTCTCTGTATTTAGAGGCTACTTCTTTGCAATACTGTGTATGAAATCACATCAACTGTTGTCCCTTTGTTGTTCAAATATGCGACAACAATGTCATTCAATCCAGTGCTGATTTTTGATTAGTTGATGCAGGGATTTCAGTTATTGTCTGTTGTGACGGTATCTGAGAGTCGTCCCTGCAATCATGAGCTATGAATACAAGAAGCGGCTAACAGACGCTGAAATACTAGCAAAACTGAGAAAAATAGAAGATGAAACTTCAGGTGAAGAATTTGAGTTTTCCGACAGCGATCAGGACAATGAAGAAAGTGTAGTAGTTTCAGTGTGTGCAGATGAAGAATGCGATTCGTGCAACAAATGTGATGATGTAAACACAGCCCAGGACAGTTTTCCACTAAATTTAGGGGAAAATGAAGCTTTTACATCCAGCATGCCTTCTGATGTTACAAATTCTAGCTGTCTAAGATCAACCCGGACAACATTTGCTTCCCCCGGAAGTCAGTCAAAAACTGATACTGGGCAACCTAATGAAGAAAAAGAAACAGCAAAAGATGGGACTGTGTGGAAAATTGTACCAGTGGGTTCTAATGCAGGTCAGTAATATTTCTGCTCTTTGTGTAGAGTTTTAGTTTGTAAAATTACAAGAACATATATACTCATATAATATCAGTACATTACACATTCTAAAAATACTGTTCTTTTTTCATATGTTTTAAGGTTGTCTACAAAGTCAAAGCATTTTGTGGAAGAGCTCAGGACCAACATCAAATGCTAAAAGGAAAATTCAAAGTGGGAAACTTCTTAGTGCTTGGCGGTTAATTTTCAGTGCTTCCATGATGCGCCACATCAAGCACTGTACTGAAGCTGAGGCTCGTCGTCGAACACAAGACGATTCCTGGACAGTAGACACTGAAGAACTGGATGCTTTTGTCACCATAATGTTTGCAAGAGGAGTGTACGGGGCAAAGAATTTTCCTCTCAAAAGCCTATGGTCAACAGTATGGTGTCCTCAGTTTTTCAGACATACTATGGGACCGAAATAATGAAGTATATGAGGTTTGACACCAAGCCGACTAGATCTGAATGCCTCAAGGCTGACAAATTCGCTCTTGTCTCAGATACTGAAACAGTGCAATTCTACAATGAAACAAAATTTGGGGTCGACGTTGTCGATCAAATGACAAGGACGTAGTCCACAAAAGCCGGTACAAGACGTTGGCCAATGCATATATTTTACAACATTCATGATTTGGCTGCCATAAATTCCTGCGTTTTGTGTAAGGAAGTGACAGGTACGTGACTTAGCAGGCGGAAGTATATTTTTGATTTGTGTGAAGAGCTTCGAGTGCAGTATGTATCATCAAGACATAAAGAGCCAGACCAGAATCATGCAGACACTAAAGGCGGACCACAGAGGGCAACTGAGAGAGAGAAGTGTAAAATTTGTACCTCATGTAAAGGAAACCATACTGCTACTGTTTGTTCAGGATGTGAGAAGCAGTATGTGGCAAATGTGAGAAGAGAAGACAAGTGTGTTGTGACAAGTGCAGCAGTAAACAGCAGTGAACTACGGTGGAGAGTGTGTATGTGTGTTTATTTTATTAATAAAAAGCAACAAAAGCTATATGTGTGTGTTACATTCCATAACCTATCACAATCTGATCAAATAAACAAAAATAAACATGGGGCCAATTTGGCCCTGTCGGTCCTTGTAGGTAGCCTGCTTGCAGTCCTCCTAGTGTTAAACAAGTTATTGACATGTATATAAAATGTAAGTAAAGTAAAAGTGAATATATGTTGTGGGGGTAATTGTTATAAAAAAATGTTATAGTTGAAGTTTAAATGAAGAAATGTTCCATCATGATATTGTCGCAGAAGAAGCTGAGTAGCACCATCACTGTGGTGCAGCGGTTATGATACTAGACTGTTCCATGGAGGCTCGTGAGTTCAAAACTCACCTGAAATGTAAAATTTTAATTTCTATATGCAGTTCGATGACATTCTAGAAGTGTCTACAAATATCAAAAATCATTGTACTGGAATGTCCTGTAACTGTGTATATACCGTATGGTTCTGGCTGGAGGGAGTTTGCTTCACGCTCTTGTATGTGCAAGTGCTGAATAAACCTTCATTAAGTGAAGTTAGTGTTTTCCATTCATCTAATTACACCTTCTTCTATGTGACATTATTCTGGTGGAAATGCTGGGTATTGGAACTTGTGATAGCGCACATTATTGACGACTTAGTTTCTCCTATCATGTCATGACAGAGCCACTGTTTACACGGTGAGAAACCCAAGTTGGAGCCATATTCAACAGAGACATAAGAAGAGGAGGACATTACGCTGACAGCAACTGTCTGCCACCACATGAGACATCCTTTCGGGTTCTCTGGTGATGAGTGGCTGAAGGTATATGAGCGTGTAGCCAAATTTAACAAATGGGATGACACCGTGTGTTTGGCTAATATATTTTTCTACTTGGAGGGCACTGCCAAGCTATTGTATGAGAACAACGAAGAGAAGTTCACAGGCTGGGAAGTATTCCAGCTGGAATTGTGCAACTATTTCGGTGACACACAACAATAGAAGTGCAAGGCTAAAGATAAATGAAAGTGCAGGGCACAGTGTCCAGGAGAAACTACAGCATTCTACATTCAAGACATCTTGGAGCTGTGTAAAATAGTGGATTCTAGAATGAAGGAGGAAGATAAGGTTGCACATGTCATGAAGGGTGTTGTTGAGGACATGTATCAAGCCCTAAGAATTACACCCAAGAAGTTTGAACTTCTTCCAAACATCGTATCAATGTCTGTGATGGAGGAAGAAACTGATTTCACAAGTGTTCTTTATCGGATAGTTAGAGAGGAAGTTCAGAAGGCACTTGGATTGCACAGCGAGCAAAATACCGAGACACTTCATGAGGTCATAAGGGAGGAAGTGGAACAGACATTGAACCCAGTCTCTCGTCCTTCATTTCCCTGTAAAATGGTGAAAAAGTTGAGACCCAGGCGAAGTTACATTCCTACAATGCTGCATGAGGAACCTATTTGGGCACCAAGGAAGACTGATGTCTGGAGGACTCAGGATAAACAACCAGTATGTTTACACTGTGGACGACCAGGACATGTGGTTTGCTATTGTCGAGAAAGGTGGCGGATATTTGATGATGCTTGCACCAGAAGACAGCAGACTGATCTTAGCCGACGCCAACTGTGTGACGACAAAGATGAACAAGAAGATGTGGGTGCAGGACGATGTAGGTCGCCATCACCGCAAACTAGCTGCTGGAGAGGATGCTCCCCAACACGCTGATCGAGGTCTCCATCGCCATTTAGAAGCTCCAGCTGATCACCTAGCCACCGCAACCTGGAAAACTAAATGGTGTAACCTTCCTTGGAGGTGAGGCCACCAAAGAGAAAAACCCTCCTCCCCGATCACTACAAAAATGATATGAAACTACGTTGATATCGTCATGGATGGCCAACCAGTCCAAGCTCTTGTGGACTCTGCAGCATAATATTCAGTCATTTCAGAGAAGTACCATCACCAATTTCAGAAAACCATATTAATTGACAACAAAACATCTCTGCTGAAGGTGGCTAATGGGAAATATGTAAAACCTACAGGAAGACGTGTCATTAGTGTGGGTATAAGTGGCCATACACAGCCCTTAGAATTCATCGTCTTACAAGAGTGTAGTCATGATGTCATTCTTGGATGGGACTTTTTGAAAGCATCTCAGGCAATTATAGATTGTGGTCACTCGAAGATTATGCTAGACGAGATGAGATACTGTGGACAGGAAGATGCGCATCCAAGTGTGTGGAGACTGTGTGCTGGATGAAGTGATCATTCCTGCAGTCAGTGCTAGAAACATAACTTTCATGTGTCATGCCATGTATCAACCCATGGACCTTGTAGCGGAATGTAACAGAAGCATACCACTGAAGAATAACTTGGTCACCCCAGCCTCTGTCATCTTGTTTAAGAATGGATCCGGTGAATTGTGGATAGTTGTCACAGAGAACTGCAGATCCTTCCAAGATGCATGTGCATGGCAAATGCTGAGCTGTTAATTGCAGAACAGCTGAGCATAATAGAAACCTCCCATACTGAGTCTGTGGGCGAAATTAGCGCTACCACTACGAGATAAGATGTTCTAGCTCGACTATCACAAGATCTCACTAAGGAACCACAGTAGAAGCTACTTGCCATTTCAAGAGTTCTCTGAATGCTTCAGTCCACAGGTGAAGAACAAATTAGACAAACTGACGGTGAAGTACCAGATTACCTTTGGAGGCCATCAATCAATAAGCCAGAGAGCATACCATGTGTCAGCAATGGAACGTCGAATAATTTGTGACGAGGTAGAGAAAATGATGAAGAAAGACATCATTCAGCCTTCGCAGAGCCCATGGTCATCACCAGTGGTTCTCGTTAGGAAGAAGGATGGCAGTTGGTGCTTTTGTGTTGATTACAGGAAGTTTAATAAGATAACTAAAAAGGATGTTTACCCTCTTCCATGAATTGACGATACACTAGATTGTCTGAAGGGGGTTAAGTTTTTCTCAACTATGGACATGTACTCGGGATACTGGCAAATCGAAGTAAATCAGACTGATCGAGAGAAAACTGCATTCATCACCTCTGAGGACCAGTAGGAATATAAGCTAATGCCGTTTGGTTTGTATAATGCACCAGCAACTTTTGAATGGATGATGGATAATCTTCTAAGTCACCTGAAGTGGACGATGTGTCTTTGTTATTTACGACATTTATGACATTATAGCATTCTCAGAGACATCTGATGAACACTTAAGAAGACTGAGGGCCATTCTTAGGTTTCTCCAACAAGGCGGATTGAAACTTAATCCTTGCTCTTTGGAGCAAAAGAAATCAAAATACTTGGACACCTTGTGGCAATCAAATGTGTGCGGCCAGACCCAGAAAAGGTGAGATCTTTAACAGAATTTCTTATTCCTAAAAGTATTAGAGATGTGAGAAGCTTCCTCGGAATATGTTCTTATTACCGTTGTTTTATCAAAGCCTTTTGTATCAAAGCCAGGCCACTCCAAGAGTTGTTAAAAGCTGATGCTAAATTTATCTGGGGTGGTGCTCAACAATATTCTTTCAGTGTGCTGCGAAAAGCTCTGAGGACTATCCGTATACTTGGTCTGTATGATGAGAGAGCACCTACAGAACTACACACAGATGCCAGTGGGTATGGGATCGGTGTTGTTCTGGTGCAAATTTTAAAGGGAAAAGAGAAGCTTATAGCCTATGCTTCTAGGAAACTTACAAAAGCCGAGAGAAACTACTCAACTACAGAAAGAGAATGTCTTTCAACAGTATCTCTATGGAAGGCCATTCACGGTTGTTACAGACTATCATTCACTTTGTTGGTTGACAGGTCTTAAGGATCCAACAGGACAACTCACCAGGTGGGCACTACATCTTCAAGAGTACGACATTACCATAGTGTACCAAGATGCTGACTCAAGAAACCCTGTGCAAGACCATCAAGATTTTGATGAAGCTAGTGACTGTCTCGCTGCACTCCAGGATCTCTCTGCTGAGCAGGACACCAAGATATCTCAAATTATGCTTGCGTTAAATCAGTCAGAGGATGTGAAAGAACAATTTAAGGTAGTTAATGGATTACTTTGCAAGAAAAACTTTTATCCATTTGGAAAGAAGTGACTACCAGTGATTCCTAGACACATGCGCTTAGACGCTCTGCAGAAATTCCATGAAACACCTGAGGCCAGACATTTAGAATTTATTAAGAGATACAACAGGATTGTCAAGAGATTTTTCTGGCCAGGTTTATTTAGGAGTGTCCGTCACTGTGTGTGTACTGTGGAGAGTGCCAGAGGAGAAAGGCGGTTCCTCAGAAACAACCTGGCTGACTCATACCAATTCCACCAGCCGAAACGCCTTTCCAGCATGTTGGGATTGACCTCATTGGATGATTTCCAACATCTGCTAGTGGCAATAGATGGATTATTGTTTGCACTAATTATCTGACACGCTATGCCATTACAAAAGCCGTGAAAACAGCCGAAGCATTAGAGGTTGCAAAATTCATCATGGAAGACATTGTATTAAAACACGGTGCCCCAAGGTCATTAATTATGAATCGAGGGAAAGTTTTTCAATCAAATCTTGTGACAGAGATAAATTGTTGGAGCAACATTACTCATCACATGACAACTGCCTACCATCCGCAAACTAACAGGCATACTGAACGCCTTAATAAGACCTTGACCGACATGCTATCAACGTTTGTCAGTGTTGAGCAGAGCAACTGGGATGAGGTGCTACCTTACATGACACTTGCCTACAAAACCGTCAAACAAGACACCACAGGATTTATGCCATTTTTCCTGGTTCATGGGCGTGAAGTGACTATGACAATGGACAGTGTGTTTCTGTTCCATCCTGATGACGTGGATGATGACTACATCAGCCAGGAGTTAACCAGAGCTGAGGAAGCTTGGCAGTTAGCTCAACTCCACATGCTGCAGGCTCAAGAAAACAATTGCCAAAGGTATGACGCGAGCCACTGCCCTTTTGTCTACCAGCCTGGTGACCTTGTCTGTATCTTCACTCCTGTTCAGAAGGTTGGTCTCTCTGAGAAGCTCCTCAGGCACTAGTTTGGACCTTATAAGGTTGTAAGACAGTTGTCTGATGTTACTTATGAAGTTGAAGATTTTGACCCTGACACAAGACGACAAAAGATAGGAGATACGGTCCATGTCCTTCGAATGAAGCCCTATAAGAATCTTGCAACCCAGGGTAAATTTGAAGCTCCAGCAACAGGCAACAAGCAGAAAGGTGATGAAGAGCATAGCGGCAAAAGAAGTTCTAAGAAGATCACCACCAGGGCGAACATCAGTCATTGGGAGTCTGAGTGTGCAGGACCAATGATTTGTTCCCGGACTATGAGGACGTAACACCGAGACACTGTTTTCTTAAGGAGGGAACAGTGCTGCAGAAGAAGCTGAGTAGCACCATCACTGTGGTGTAGCGGTTATGATGCAAGACTGTTGCATGGAGGGTCGTGAGTTCAAAACTCACCTGAACAGTAAAATTTTAATTTCTATATGTGGTTTGAGGACATTCTAGAAGTGTCCACAAATATCAAGAATCATTGTACTGGTATGTTCTGTAACTGTATATATACCATATGTGTTCTGGCTGGAGGGAGTTCACTCCGCGCTCTTGAATGTGCAAGTGCTGAATAAACCTTCATTAAGTGAAGTTAGTGTTCATCATTCATCTAATTACACCTTCTTCTATGTGACAACATTTGGTTGTCTGTGAATATAATTTTGAGGTAATTACTGCAAGATTAGTCATAAGTTTCAATGCAAAATACTCCTTTGGGAGCTATACATAGTATGTGAACACAGAACTGTTTTCTCATGTTCACTAACATAATAAAATGCCAGTGCTAATTTTAAAATTTCTTTAGTAATATCAAAATGAACTGAATTAATGAATCTGATTATGCAACATAAAAGAAAAAGACAAAAAGATGATTTTTGCAGATGATATGGTAATATGGGGTGATAAAGTGGTAGATGTACAGTTACAGCTTGATGTGTGGAAGGAAATAATGAAAAGGTATGGATTAAAAATAAATAAAGATAAGAGTGAAGTGATGGTATTTGGAAGAGAGAAAGGAATCAATGGAAATATTAGCTTGAATGGAGAACCCCTCAAAGTGGTAGAAAGTTTCACTTATTTAGGGAGTGAAATATCTAGGGATGGAAGAATAATAACGAAATTAATAGGAGGTTACAGAAGGGAGGCAATTTCTACCAAACAATAAAACATCTGATTTGGAATAATGAAGTTTCAGAAAGAGCAAAACTCCTGATGTATAAGAATTATTACTTCCCTATTGTCACCTATGGTGGAGAAACATGGACAATGAAAGAAAGGGACTGGAGCAGACTGCAAGCAGGGGAAATGAAATTTCTCAGAGCAGTTAAGGGAAAAACAAGAATGGACAGAGTAAGGAATGTAGAGATTAGAAAGGACCTCAAACAAGAAAGTATGAGAGAAGAAATTGAAAGAAAGAGATTAAGATGGTATGGGCATGTTAAGAGGATGCATGGGCAGAGACTCCCCAAAATTATGGAAGAACTAAAGATGGATGGGAAAAGACCTAGAGGGCGCCCAAGAACATGGTGAAAAATGGGAGTGAGAATATCTGTTGAAAGGAGAGGTGTGACCTGGCAGCAAGTGGGGGAAGAAAAGTGGTGGGAGGACCAAGCCAAATGGAGAGGACTCGTCAGCACCCAGACCCGGCAGTAGCTGGAGCAGGATTCGGATATAGATAGATAGATAGATAGATCTTTTAATTACTTTTAAATGTTTCTGTTGATACTTAACTTCATATTGTTTCTAAAGTGTCCATGTATAATATAATTTTTGTCAGTTGTTGCACTAGAAACTGAGACCTAAATAAATTTGTGTAATGACCATATGAAGTACTTATAAATACTGCAGTTCAAAGATTTGATTGGAAAGTGAACAGGAAGTGCGTGTCAGAAAAATCATGCTTATGGGACAGACTATTCTAGTGTTTGTATACAAATTTGCTGTTTTGTTATGCTACGCCATATCTTATGAGGGGAATAATTTTCTAAACACTTTCTATCACTCTTGTTTTTATGAAGTAAGAACCTATGGAGTTGTCAGTCCTGATTGTTACATCTTTCCTCTTGAGCACTTGACATATTCCCAATGTAATGGACTGAAACACCAGTTTGATCAAACAAGGTGTATGATGGTTGATTATAGTAATTAGGATTTACAGTCTTTTTAATTTTCTTTGGGAAATTGCAATGTTTCTATTTGTCTAACTAGTACAGTGAAGTGTCTTTACTAGTTTCTTCATTTTGTCATTAGTTCACTGCAATTTAGGGAATATATCTTTTGTTTCACAGCAGAGTGAAATGCCTCTGCAGACACAAAAACATTATTAGGATAAGAACTACACATAGAGATGAAGCTGTCTATCCTCTTCATTTTCCATGCTAGTAGTATAGCTTACTGACCAGAAATAAGAATATTAAATTCATGAATCTGAGTATAGAGTGCCTCTATATCAATCTACAAAAAAGGAAGCTTATACACAGTATATTTGAAGTTATGTTAAATTTCTCTAAGTGTAGATTTTATGAATCAGAAATCCATAGCTGCCCTTTAACTTTTATGCAATTGTGTAGACCTGTTCTAAAACTTGCATAACAGGATTAAAAATGTTTCAACTGCATTAGGGTGTAACTTGAAGAAGAGGACTGTATTGCAAACCACACTGTAAATCAATGAAAACACATGCAACATTAAACCAAAAGTGTGACTGATAAATGAACTAGGACTGTGACAAGAAGAAATTATGTAGAAAAATAAGTACAAATAGAAGATATTGAAAAATCAGGAATGAACTTTATTGTAAAAGTTACCTATGAACTAGAAACAAAATAATATCTTTAAAACCTGTGAGATCTTACAAGCCATTTTGGCAAATTTCATTAATGTTTGTTTTTAAAAATATTTTTAACTATGAAGATAGTTTTTCCACATTGATTACTACTTTCATAAATTTGTGTGTTAATTTACTCAGTATACAAGAACATCTTTTAGGCTGTCAGTCATCAGTTATTAAACAACACACAGAAATTGTAATTAGTAGGCAACTAAAAGTAATTATCTTATGATTTCAAACAATGGAAACTCCAGGTAGGAATATCAACAATGTAGGAAAGGACAGATTGCTACTTACTGTAAAAAAAAGGCACATCAAGTTGCAGACAGACAATTAAAAGACACTTACATAAGGTGTTTGGCCACAGCCTCCAACAGTAACAGTTAGGCATACACAATTCACAAAGAAACAAGCACACCTTATGCACAAATGACTGCCAACTCCAGCATTTCAGGCTGAAATGCAACTATTGCATGGGGTGCAAGCAGCAATCTGGAATGGGAAGGGATTGTAGTGGGCCGGCCAGAGTGGTCGAGCGGTTCTAGGCGCTACAGTCTGGAACCGTGAGACAGCTATGGTAGCAGGTTCAAATCCTGCCTCGGGCATGGGTGTGTGTGATGTCCTTAGGTTAGTTAGGTTTAAGTAGTTCTAAGTTCTAGGGGACTGATGACCTCAGATGTTAAGTCCCATAGTGCTCAGAGCCATTTGAACCATTTGATTGTAGTGTATGGGTAGGGAAAGAGACTAAAGCTGTGCAATGATTGCAGCAGAGCTGGTAAATGACATGGCTGCTTTCACAGATGGCCCAGCCCCTGATGTGGTAGGATAAACCTATGACAAGACTGGAAAGGAAATGATGAGTGGGTAGATTGGGCAGGTTTTGCACCTGGGTTTTCCCTGTGGCAACAGATTGGGATTGGGAGTGGCATAGGGATGGACTAGGATGTTGTGGAGGTTGGGTGGATGATGGAACACAACTTTAGGAGGGGCGGGAAGTATCTCGAGTAGTATGTCACTCATTTCAGAGAATGATGAGAGATTATCAAAGCCCTGGTGAAGGATGTGGTTCAGTTGTTCCAGTCCAGGGTGGTAGTGGGTAATGAAGGGAATACTCCGTTGTGGCTGCTTCTTGGGGGTCGTGGGAGGATTGGGGGTATGAGGGGAAATGGTATGGGAAATCTGTTTGCAGACTAGGTCTGCAGGATAGTACATGTCTGTGAAGGACTTGGTGAGACCCACAGCACACTGAGCAAGGGAGTTTTTGTCACTGCAGATATGCCATCCCCAGGTGGCCGGGCTGTATAGAAGAGATTTTTTGGTATGAAAGGGATGACAGTGGTCAAAATGCAAGTATTGTTGGTGATTGGCGGGTTTAATGTGGACAGAGGTGGGGATGGGCCCATCTGACAGGAGGAGCTCAACATTTAGGAATGCGACATGCTGGGTTGAGGAGAACCTCGTGAAGTAGATGGGAGTGAAGGTGTTGAGGTTATGAACGAATGAAGATAAAGTGTCTTGGCCCTGAGTCCAGATCATGAAGATATCAACAATGAACCTGAAACAGACTATGAATTTGGTGTTTTGGGAGGCTAGGAAGGTCTCCTCTAGATGGCCCATAAAAAGGTTGGCATAGGAGGGTGCCATGCGATGCCCATGGCTGTGCTACAGATTTGTTCATATATCTTTCCTTTTTATATTGGTATGACTACCAACCAGTTGTCCACCAGGATGACTATCCACCATCAAACTGTGGCCAAGAACAAATTAGCCAAGCCTGTTTCACAACATGTAGCTCAATACAATACACTTGATTTCAATGGCTGCTTCACTACCCGAGCCATCTGCATCCCTCCCTCCACCACCAGATTTTCTGAACTGTACAGATGGGAGTTATGTTTACAACACATTCTGTGCTCCTGTAACTATCCTGGCCTCAACTTACAGTAATGTAGTGTCCCCACACCTTCCACCCAATAGGTTCCACCTCCTGTGTCCTATCATCTCCTCCCCATTCTCTTCTCCCACTATGTTTATTTTCAGGCCTCTGCCAACATATCCACCCATCTTTCCCCACTCCTCTCCTTTTTTGCTCTATTTTCCTCAACTCCCTGCCCCACAATCTTCTGACACTGCCCTGTTTGCAGTCTAGTCCCTGCAGACTCCACCAGACAGCATTCGTCTCTCACCCCACCTGTACTCTTCTATCTCTTCCCTGCCTCCTCCACATTGCTGCTTGCATCCCATGTGATAGTTGCATTCCAGCCCAGATGCTGGAGTTTTGTGGTCATGCGTGCATTAGCTGTGCTAGCTTGAGTGTGTGTCTCTCTTTCACTGATGAAGGCTGTGGCTGAAAGCTTTATGTAAGTGTCATTTAACCTTGCCTGTCTGCAACTTATGATTTCTTATAATCACATACGTATTTACACTGTGCTCGGTTACATATGTAAGTTTGGCATGTGCGTTTATACTAATATGGCACCAATATTTATTAGCAATATGTCATACCTTCTTGAAAGTATAAATCTAGATTTGAAATTAAAAAAAAAAATTACATCACTGACAGAAGTAAATATTCTTAGTTTGTAACTTACAACAAAATTTATTTTTCATCACGAACATGTTGCATAGTCTTTAGAAGATAATTTCTGGAAATGTTTTGTGTATTAAAACTTAATCGTTATTTAGCAAATTTAGGAAATGTTATACAGGGTATCAATATTAGAGAAGGAAAGTTGCTACTCACCTTATAGTGGAATGCAGAGTCGTGATAGGCACAACAAAAAGATTCACACAATTATAGCTTTCACCCATTAAGACCTTTGTCAACAACAGACACATATACACACTCGCACGCATGTATTACAGTCTCAGGCAACTGAAACCAAACTGTGAGCAGCACCACCAGTGCATGATGGGAGTGGCAACTGCGTAGGACTAAAAAGGAGGCTGGGGCAAGGAGGGGGAGGGATAGTATGGTGGGGTGGGAGACAGTGAAGTGCTGTAGTTTAGATGGAGTGCAGGAGAGAAGGGGGGAGGCGAGAAGTTGTGGAAAGGAATAAATAAAAAGAAATTAAAAGACGGGGTGTGGCAGTGAAATGATGGCTGAGTAGTGCTGCAGTGGGAACAGGGAGGAGGCTGAATGGGTGAAGACAGTGAGTAACAAAGGTTGAGGTCAAGAGGGTTACAGGAACATAGGATGTATTGCAGGGAAAGTTCCCACCTGCACAGTTCAGGAAAACTGGTGTTGGTGGGAAGGATCCACATGGCACAGGCTGTGAAGCAGCCATTGAAATTAGGGATATCGTGTTTGTCAACGTGTTCAGCAACAGGGTGGTCCACTTGTTTCTTGGCCACAGTTTGTCGATGGCCATTCATGCGCACAGACAGCTTGTTGGTTGTCATGCCTACATAGAATGCAGCATAGTGTTTGCAGCTTAGCTAGTAAATCACATGACTGGTTTCACAGGTAGCCCTGGCTTTGATGGGCTAGGTGATGTTAGTGACCGGACTGCAGTAGATGGTGATAGGATGATGTGTGGGACAGATCTTGCATCTTGGTCTTTTATAGGGGTATGAGCCATGAGGTAAGTGGTTGGGAGCAGGGCTTGGGTAAGGACTGATGAGTATATTGTGTAGGTCTGGTGGATGGCAGAATACCACTGTAAGAGGGGTGGGAAGGATAGTTGGCAGGACATTTCTCATTTCAGAGCACGATTAGAGGTAATAGAAACCCTGGCAGAGAATGTAATTCAGTTGCTCCAGTCCTGGATGGTACTGAGTTGTGAGGGAAATGCTCCACTGTGGCCAGACTGTGGGGCTTTGGGAGGCGGTGGGAGACTGGAAAGATAAGGTACAACAGATTTGTTTTTGTACAAGGTTGGGAGGACAATTACGGTCAGTGAAGGCTTCAGTGAGACCCTCGGTATATACCAAGAGGGACTGCTTGTCACTGCAGATGCAATGACCATGGGTGGCCAGGCTGTATGGAAGGGACTTCTTGGTATGGAATGGGTGGCAGTTGTCGAAGTTGAGCTATTGCTGGTAGTTAGTAGGTTTGATATGGACTCAGGTACTGATGTAGCTATCTTTGAGGTGGAGGTCAACATCTAGGAAGGTGGCTTGTTGGGTTGAGTAGGACCAGGTGAAGCAAATGGGGGGGGGGGGGGGGAGGTGTTGAGTTTCTGGAGGAATGTGGATAGGGTTTCCTCACCTTTAATCCAGACAGCAAGGATGTGATCAGTGAATCTGAACCAGGTGAGGAGTTTAGGATTCTGGGTTTTTAGGAACGATTCCTCTAGATGGCCCATGAATAGGTTGGCATAAGATGGTGCCATGTGGGTGCCCATAGCCATACCCTGGATTTGTTTGTAGGTAATGCCTTCAAAGAAGAAGTAATTGTGGGTGAGGATATAATTGGTCATGGTGACTAGGAAGGAGGTTGTTGGTTTTTGAATCCATAGGGCATTTGGAAAGGTAATGTTCAATAGCAGTAAGGCCATGGGCATCAGGGATGTTAGTGTACAGGGAGGTGGCATTAGTAGTGGTGAGCAGGGCACTGTGTGGTAAAGGGACAGGAACTGTGGAAAGTCAGTGGAGAGTCAGTGGAGAAAATGGTTGGAATTTTTTATATAACAGGTTAGGTTCTGGGTAATAGGTTGGAGGTATTGGTCTATGAGAGCAGAGATCCTCTCAGTGGGGACACAGCAACCGGCCACAATGGGGCATTGTGGGTGGTTGGGTTTATGGACTTTAGGAAGGATGTAGAAGGTAGGAGTGTGGGGAGTGGTAGGGGTAAGTAGAGAGATGAACTCTAGGGAGAGGTTCTTGGATGGGCCTAAGGATTTGAGTAGTGACTGGAGACCCTGCTGGATTTCTGGAATGGGGTCACTGTGGCAAGGTTTGTAGGTGGAAGTATCTGACAGCTGACAGAGACCTTCCACCAGGTAATCCTTGTGGTTCAATACGACGGTGGTGGAGTCTTTGTCTGCAGGTAGGATTATGTCAGGATCAGTTTTTAGATGGTGGACTGCAGCTCTTTCTGCAGATGTAAGGTTTGTTTGCATGTTGAGGAATTTGGGGAATGATGGTGTGGCAAGCTCCGAGGTTAAGAAATTCTGGAAAGTTGACATAGTGTGGTTAGGGGGCAGTGGGAGTGGCTCATGGTTGGATGGAGGAGTGAAACGAGTCAGACAAGAGTCGATATTGGTCTTTGGTTGAGTCTGATTGGTTTAGTTGATGGCAGAAAAGTGTTTCAACTCTAGGGACTGGGAGAAGGAGAGAAGGTCTTTAACAAGTCCTGCTTGATTGAATTTGGGAATGGGGCAAAAGGTGAGGCCTATGGAAAAGTTTGATATTTCTGTGGCACTGATGCTTCTGGAGGAAAGGTTCATGACTGTGTTGCAGATCTGTTTAAGTTCTGGGTTCTGTGTGGTGGTGGGAGGGAGTTTTGGAGGGTGAGGTAATTGTAGTAGATTTGCGATCAGTGTGTTATTGGTTCCAGGAATTTGGGATTACACAGCAGGAGAATTTTGCAGATGGAGAGAAGGTACTGCAAGAGGCTTTGAGCCTGGTTGATAGGATTTTGCAGGACTATGTTGTTGAGGGCTAAGGATTGGCAGAATCAGAACAGGTGGAGGTCATTGTGGAAGGAGGGATGGCAACCAGAGATAGGTAATTTGATGGTAAGGGCATTGGGGGGGGGGGGGGGGGGAAGAGTTCATGAGCCAAGCAACACTCCAGGAACAGTATGTGGGACTGGGATCTGCCTAGGGGTAATAAAACTTTTCTGTATTGACCTAGACGGAAGAATGAAGGATCTATGGTGGTGCGAAGAATGCGAAAAAATATGTAAAAAAGTATAATTATGTCTGGAAAATCACTCAAAAATACACCCAAATATGCATCAAAAATCACAAAAAGGACAAAAGGATGCAAAAGGGGAAAAAAACGAGATCAAATCTGAGGAAGTTGGCTGTAGCGGAAGGAGAAAACTCACTAAAATTGACGAAAAGTAGCAAGGATCAAAGTAGATATATATATTACTGTGTGTTGCAGGTCTGAAGGTGGATAAGTGAGAAGAAGGGGGACGACAGATGACAGATGTGACTGGATGAGGTGGAATTAATGGGTACAAAGTGGGATAGAACGGAGAAAGTATGGAGGGGTGGGGAGGGGTTCGTAGGTAGAGTTACAAGAGTGTGTGGCACCGGAAAGCTGTGGGAGATAACATGCAAAAATATGGGAAATGACATAGGGAGAGTGATCAGTTTGAAAGTATAGGCTTAATTATATTGGTGGGAGTAATGTGGGACATAAGATGATGCATCAACAATCAGCATGGTCTTGAGGCACACGGCCAAGATGGTTGATACACTGTGGCTTGTAAGCAGAGCATGCAGTGCAGTTTGTAAGGCGACAACAGAAACACAGGAAAGAAGAGAAAGAGGGACGAACATTGAGTATAGTGATGCAAAAGAAAGTAGTAACAAAGGAAACAAGCACAGGGTTAGGATCAAAGAAAAGCCGTGAGGCAAAAATCAAACAATGTGAAATCCAGGATGGAGTGTAACAATATTAGAGAAGTAAAGTTGCTACTCACCATATAGTGGAGACGCTGAGTTGCAATAGGCACAACAAAGAGATTCACACAATTATAGCTTTCGGCCATTAAGGCCTTTTTCAACAATAGACACACATACACAAAAGTGCACACACACTCATGCAAATGCATCCTGCACACATGTCTGCAGTCTCAGGGAACCAAAACCACATTGCGAGCAGCAGCACCAGTGCATGATGGGAGTGGCAGCTGGGTGGGGGTAAGGAAGAGGCTGGGGTGAGAAGAGGAAGGGGTAGTATGGTGGGGTGGCAGACAGTGAAGTGCTGTAGTTTAGATGGAGGGCAGATGAGAAGGTGGTGGTGGTGGTGGCGGTGGTGGTGGTGGTGGTGGTGGGGCGGGGGGGGAGGGGGGGGGGAGTGGAAAGGAGAGAAATAAAAAGAAATTAAGAGACTGAGTGTGGCAGTGAAATGATGGCTGTGTAGTGTTGGAATGGAAACAGGGAAGGAGTTGGATAGGTGTGGACAGTGACTAACAAAGATCGAGGCCAGGAGGATTACAGTAATGTTTGATGCACTGTAGGGAAAGTTCCCACCTGTGCAGCTCAGAAAAGCTGGCGTTGGTGGGAAGGATTCATATGGCACAGGCTGTGAAGCAGTAATTGATATGAGGGATATCATGTTTGTCAGCGTGTTCACCAACAGCGTGGTCCACTTCTTTCTTGGCCAAAGTTTGCCAGTGGCCATTCATGTGGACAGACAGCTTGTTGGTTGTCATGCCTACATAAAATACAGCAGACCCACAACACAGTTATGAACCTTTCCTCCAGAAGCCTTAGTCCCACAGAAATATCAGTCCTTTCCAAAGGCCTCACCTTTTTCGCCACTCCCAGATTCAATTATGCAGGAGTTATTAAAGACCTTCTCTCCTTCTCTCGGGCCCTACAGTGTAAACACATTTTTGCCACCAACCTGACCAATAAGACTCTTTCCAGAATTTCCTAACCTCCCCCTGTCTCACCATCATTCCCCAAATCCCACATTATGCAAACTAACCTTACATCCACAGAAAGAACTGCAGTCCACCATCTAAAAACTGATCCTGAGCTTATAATCCTACCTTCATAGAAAGGCTCCTCCACCATTGTTTTGAACCACAAGGCTTACTTGGAGGAAGGACTCCGCCGGCTGTCAGATAGTTCCACCTACAAAACTTGCAACAGTGACCCCATTCCAGAAATCCAGCATGATCACCAGTCACTACTCAAATGCTTAGTCCCATCCCAGAACCTCTCGGCAGAGTCCATCTCTACTTACCCCTACCACTCCCCACATTCCTACCTTCTACATGCTTCCTAAAGTCCATAAACCCAACCACCCACAACGCCCCATTGTGGCTTGTTGCTGTGTCCCCACTGAGAGAATCTCTGCTCTCATAGACTAATACCTTCAACCTATTACCTGGAACCAACCCTGCTATATAAAAAATACCAACCATTTCCTCTGCTGACTCTCCACAGTTCCTGTCACTTTACCACATTGTGCCCTGCTCGTCACTATAATGCCATCTCCCTGTAAACTAACATTCCTAATGCCCATGGCCTTACTGCTAATGAACACTACCTTTCCAAATGCCCTATGGATTCAAAACCAACAACCTCCTTCCTAGTCACCACGACCAACTATATCCTCACCCACAAATACTTCTCTTTTGAAAGCATTACCTACAAACAAATCCAGGATACAGCTTTGGGCACTCACATGGCACCATGCTATGCCTACCTATTCATGGACCATCTAGAGGAATCCTTCCTAAAAACCCAGAATCCTAAACCCCTGAATTGGTTCAGATTCATTAATCACGTCTTTGCTGTCTGGATTGAAGGTGAGGATACCCTATCCACATTCCTCCAGAACTCCCCCCCCCCCTCCCCCCATCCCCCCATTTGGTTCACCTGGTCCTACTCAACCCAACAAGCCACCTTCCTAGATGTTGACCTCCACCTCAGAGATAGCTACATCAGTACCTCAGTCAATATCAAACCTACTAACTACCAGCATAAACTTCGACAGCTGCCACCTGTTCCCTGCCAACAAGTCTCTTCCATAGAGCCTAGCCACCTGTGGTCATCGCATCTGTAGTGATGAGCAGTCCCTCTCAATATATACTGAGTGTCTCACGAAACCCTCACTGACCATAATTATACTTCCAACCTTGTACAAAAACAAATCTGCCGTGCCTTATCTTTTCAGTCTCACACTACCTCCCAAAGCTCCACAGTCTGGCTACAGAGGAGCATTCCCCTCGTAACTCAGTACCATCCAGGACTGGAGCAACTGAGTTACATTCTCTGCCAGGGTTTTGATTACCTCTCATTGTGCCCTGAAATGAGAAATGTCCTGCCCACTATCCTTCCCGCCCCTCCTACGGTGGTATTCCGTCCATCAAACCTACACAATATACTCATCCATTCTTACACAACCCCTGCTCCCAAACCCTTATCTCATGGTTCATACCCCTACAAAAGACCAAGATGCAAGACCTGTCCCACACATCCTCCTATCACCACCTTCTGCAGTCCATTCACTAACATCACCTATCCCATCAAAGGCGGGGCTTCCTGTGAAACCAGTCATGTGATTTACAAACTAAGCTGCAACCACTGTGCTGCATTCTATGTAGGCATGACAACCAACAAGCTGTCTGTCCACATGAATAACCACCAATAAACTGTGGCCTAGAAACAAGTGGACCTCCCTGTTCCTGAACACTCTGATAAACATGATATCCCTCATTTTAATGACTGCTTCACAGCCTGTGCCATATGGATCCTTCTCACCAACACAAGCTTTTCTGAATTGTGCAGGTGGGAATTTTCCCTGCAATACATCAAATGTAATCATAATCCTACTGGCCTCAACCTTTGTTAGTAACTGTCCTCACCCATCCAGCCCTCTCCCTGTTCCCGTTGCAGCACTACACAGCCCTCATTTCACCACCACACCCCATCTTTTAATTTTTTTTATTTATCCCCTTTCTGCCACTTCCCCCCTACCCACCTTCTCTCCTGCCCTCCATCTAATCTGCAGCACTTCACTGTCTGCCACACCCACTATACTATCCCACCCCCCTCCCCGCTCACAGTGTGGTTTCAAGTTGCCTGAGACTGTATACATGGGTGTGAGTTGCATATCCTGGATTTTCCATTGTTTAATTTTACAGGGCATCCCACATAAAACTGGTACATCTCATGTACCACTTAATCATCTCTAGTCTAATTGCTTGTCAATTGAAAACACTGTTTTGAAGTTTGATTATACTGCACTTTTTTGGAAAGTTGAATGCAGTTGTGTGTTTGCTCATCAGTTGTTGTGAGAAGCTTGTATTGTTGAGGTGTTACAGAAATGGGGCAGTACCCTTTAGAACAGTGAATTGATATTGTGGAATGTTACAAAAGACAGACTCCATCAAGGAATGTAAAGAAATGCCTTGAGTGAAGGATCCTGGTAGGAAACTCCCGATGACCAGCAATATTCAAGATCTGTACAACAAATGGAGGGCTGTAGGATCCGTTCAGAATGTCAGAGGAATAGGCGACCAACATTAGGATATCTGAAACTATAGACAGAATTTATGTGGACATCTTGAGAAGTTCCCACAGGTCGATAAGGATGTCATCAGGGCAAGTTGGTGTATCTTTGTGCATTGTGTCACTGTGTACTAAAAATATTAAATTAAAAGCTATGGCACAAGTACTGAAACTGAGGATCAGGAAAAAGAGTTCACAATTGTAACTGGCTGTTAACATCAATTGCTAACAATTACTTGGATCCGTTGCTTTACTTAATATCAGATGATGCCTAATTTCATTTGTAAAGTTATCTAAACCCCCAGAATTACAGGTACTAGTCACAGGACAACCCACATATTCTGAGTCTCTTCATTCTGAGAAGATAGGTGTCTGGTGTGCATTGTTTGTCATGCATGTCATTGACCCCATATTTTTCAATTACACCTTAAACAATGCCGGATACATGGAGATCTTTGACTCTTTCTTTGCACAATTTACAGGTCCAGAGAAGCTGTACGCAATATTCCAATAAAATGGAGCAACTCACACATCCAACCAAAGTAAGGCTCACATCAACAATTTGTTCCCTGAAGACAGACTTGTCAGTAGAGGCATCTGGCCACAAAGCCCCAGACTTAACATTGAGTGATTTTTATTTATGGGGCATACTAAAAAGCAAAGTGTATGCTAACAATCCTCGTACAATAGACAATCTTAAAGAGAATGTTACTGAAGAAATTAAAAACATAATACCTACAGAATTAGTGAGTGTTGCTGGTAACATCATCACATGAAATTAGTGATGCGTATATTTCCATGGCCACATATAAACAAGTAACTACATGATTTTTAATGTTACTACATGATGGAACTTGGTAAATTGCTTTTTTAGAATTCACGTCGTGATGGCACTGTTGGTCGAATAGAGGGGAGATTGGGCATGGTTTATAGTGACTGATGGGAGGTATGTATTCAGTAATTGTTCAGTTTTGATAATACATTGGACACCTGAGGAGCAATCATTTGGTGTTGAAGTGTATTTCTTGAATTCCCACTTGATCATTACAGTGCAGCGTGCTCTTCGTTTGCGATTTGTAGTACTCCCATGTGGAAGTGTTCCTGGATATCAATTTTAAATTTGGTAAATGCATTCAGAACAACAGGGGATGTGTCATTTATATGAAGAGGACTTGAGAGAAGTTGAACAAGTGAGAGCAGCAGTACTGCAATCAGCTTGGAAACACGCACTTGCTCTCAGCATTTCAAGATGTTCTACACTGGATTCTTCATAATGAACTGAATTTTCTCTCATATAAAATGTGCATGGTCCAGCGATTTTCAGTACAGGATTATGCAACATGAAGAATATCTTGTGAAGACATGCTTGCAACCATATCCTGTGACACAAATGTGTTCTTTTCTGATTATGCATGTTTTCACCTCAGTGGGTGTGTACAAAAACAGAATATATGATACTGGAGTGACACGAATCCAAGGCAAATTCACCAGATACCCTTGCACTCAGACTGTATCACTGTGTGGTGCATCATATAATGAGTAGGCATCATTGGCCCCCTACTTTTTCCAGGAAAGTCATTGTGCTGTAACTGTGAATTCAGATCGTTATGTAACTATGCTGCGAGAGTTCCTCTAGTTGGCTTTTGAGTCAATGCAATTACAGGATACCTGGGTTCAACAAGATGATGTCACTGCACACGCAGTGGGCATTACGATGAACTTTTAAAGGTAAACATTTCCTGGAAGGCTAATCTCTCCGATGGGGGATGTCAACTGGCCCACACGATCACCGAACTTAGCCCCTGTAATTTTTTCCTTTGGGGTTACCTAAAGTCAAAGGCATATTGCAACCATCCCAACACCCTGGAAGACCTACAGAACAATATTGAGGCTGAAATTGCAAGAGTACCAGAAGACATGCTTGAAAGAGTGCATGAGAATTCCAAAAAAATGACAGTGACAGTGTGTGGATTGTGAAGGTAGACATTTGCCAAATGTACTGTTTAATCCATGTAATTAGAAACTTCGAATATGAGAACAATAAAAATGTAAGTTTTTAAAGTGTTCATTATTGTTTATTTCGTTCCCAATTCAGCAATTTACAGTGCTCCACCCCGTACTATCTATTCTTTTTTAGTTAATTCATTGTTAATTGAATCTGAGGTGTGAGGTGTACTGGTTTTACATGGGACATCCTGTATGTGCCATGTGTGAAAAAAAATAAGTTTTACACTTTACTTGTACTTTACAACACAGTCTGCCTCATTTTCATTTGGCTGCCCCTTATACTTGGGTAACAAGCCTCCTCACTTCTGTTTCACGAATGAATGAAATGTCGCTGTTAGGATTAACTGGGACATGATGTTCACCTGTTTTATAGTAATCTAATAATTTTTTGTATCATCTGTCCCCATTTTGTATTGTGTAAACAAAGTTACTTAGGTTTCAGAATTGAAAATCAGGTAGTAATGTTACGATAGCAAACAAAGTTGGATGTTCAGTAGGACATATAAGCTTATGGCACAATGAAATGTAAATGCATAACACACACAGTATGGAGATGGGCATTTTCATTTGGTCAAATGTATAAGTGGTGTGAAAACAAACTTCCTATAAATTACACAAATGTTTTTGTCTGAATTTTTGTAGCCAAACAATGAGAGGGATATGGACAAATGGAGTATAAAACTGGCAGCATGAGGTCTGTTTTCCCAAAACTGGTTCATTTGCTCAGAAGTAATAAGGTTTTTAACAAAAAACAAGTAACTAGAGGCAAAATATTTGTCTTAATTTTCATAGCCAACGAAATGAACAAAATTTTGTGTGTGTGTGTGTGTGTGTGTGTGTGTGTGTGTGTGTCTGCGCGCGCACACACACGCGCGTAAAATGCATTTAAAAAATTGGTCAGATGTTCTGTGAAATGATTTGTCTGAAAGTAGGACAAGAAATCAAATAGGTTAGAGAAATATTTGACACACCTTTGAATGATGCTTGAAATCTTGTACAGCAGCTGAGATGCATCAAATGTTTCTCTAATTCATTTTATTTCTTCCTGTTAGACAAATCATTTCACAAAATATTTGATCAATTTTTTTATGGTTTATCTCAAATGGAAATTCACTGGAAGTTATGGAACATTTATAAGGGAGCTACTCATTCATTTTCAACAGCTAAGAAAATGGTAGCTATATTCTGACATGGTGGTACTTCTCTTGGAAGTCACGGATGTGAAGGAGGTTCAGAACTTCTGTCATTGATGGAAAAAGAGAGTACATAATGTGTTTGATAATTGGTATGAACTAGCTGACTACTATGTGCATATACTATACAAAAGTCCAGTACATTCAAATGAGGCATTGCCTATGAGGAATTTTTGCCAAAATGGATATGTGTTGAATTCTGGCAGAAATTAAAAATGAAAAAAATTTCTAAGAAGTGCTTTGGAATCTCTTTTTAAATTTTGTTTTAATTTTTTTAAGGAATCCAAACTGATTTTGCAATTGAACTTGCTACTGTGGATGTATTGTGCATCCACTGCTTCCTCACACCAGAAACGAAACTTTGATCAAGACTACGTATGGAAGCTGTGACTGGGAAATAGTTTTTCAGTCTAATGACTTTGTGATTGCCTTATATTATTGGTTTCAAGATTTCACAGAATCACACTTCAAGGATATAACATACTGGAAATAAACAATGATGGGGTTTTTCCACATATTTGAATACACGAGTGTTGAGCAGTCACAGGAAATGAAAACATTCATTAAATATATGGGAGTGTGAGTATGAAACAAACCAAAGTGGAACGATCAGGTAAAACTAATAGAAAAGGTAGATACCAGAAAGAAATAGTGTACAGATAAAACTGCCACGTGCAATATAATCTTTGATATATTGACTGTAAATTGCTTGACAAAGGTGAGTGCCATCTTCATTAGAAGCATATTAGAAGTTTTAAGCACCACCCGCCCCTTCATCAACAGAAAGTGATTGTGCTGATGATGGTGCTGAGCAGTGCATTAAACATCTAATTTGTTGCTACCAGGTCAATGAATATCTGCAGATGTTTGCATCTTTTGAATGAAAATAATTAATAAATTAAGTAATATGTGACCTATGGTGGTTCTATCTCTGAGTGAATTGCAATGAAAGCTGTGCCCCCTACAGGTGATGCCATTGTTAGCTAAAATTGAAGAGATACTGGGGAAGTGTAGTACACCTGTGAAGGAGGTGGTTTACGAAACCCTTGTTTGATTTACACTTAAGTAGGCCTACTTGCTTCTCTAAGTCCTTTAGCAAGCAGAACTGATATAGGAAAAAAGAGATCTTAAGAAGAGCAGTATGTTTTGTCACAGGTTTGTTTTTAATATGCACTGAGGTGCCGCAGAGATGCTTACCCAACTTCAGTGGCAGATGCTACAAGGAATATGTCATGCACTGTGGTATGGTTCAATGTTAAAATTCTGTGTGTGTACATTCCTAGCAGACTTGACCAACTGACTGTTTGATCCTATGTACAGGGTGTAAAAAACTATGTATACAAAATTTTAAATTGTTTAGATAAATGAAACACTTTTTATGTGACAAAAATATCACAGATACACTGTTTCCCTTCCAGGGTTCCACCAATGTTTTATGCTACTGTTGCTGAGAGATATCATTCAAACTGCCATTTGATCACTGAAAGAGTTGTCTGTTTACATTAATCCATTTCTGCCCAATGTAACATACAGAGTGATCAGAAACAGTTAGATAAGCTTGCAAGGGTATTGCACATTAGTTTATGCTAAAAAGTAACTGTTAAGAAAATAATTCAGTATGTTGCATGATTTCAGATTAAATTGGCATTGAAGTTAGCCAATCAGGTCACTGTGTGTGCAGATTCCAGTGGTCTGCCAGATGCAGTTAATGTCAGTTGTTCTCATAGTATAAATGATAGCATGGAAGACTGCTTAGCTGTTGGCTTGGGTTTGATCCTTGCTGTTGTCCTATGTCCAATTTTTGTATTGCTCTGTTGTTCTATTTTAGGAAATCAAATAAAGACTACATCTGGCAACACCGTCTCTGGTGTGGCTGCTTGAATTTATGTGTGCAGCAACTTGAATGGCTAACTTCAAAGCTAATTAAATCTGAAACAGTGCTTGTATCAAATATTTTCCTTAACAATTATTTCGCAGCACAACCTACTATGCAACACCCTTGAAAGCTTTTTAGACTGTTTCTGACCATCTTGTATATGTCATGTAACTTACAGCCATTGTTTTCTCCTGTTTGCAACATTGTGTACATTTGGAATGCCTATCATCTATCTTTCAGATAAGAAAGTTCTCTTATTGATATTTAGGTGGGTATCTGCTAGTAGTAAGCAGGACGAGGTCAGTGTCTGATGCTTAAATTATTCATGACTACTTCTATGGGAAGTAAGTATTATTTTCTATCACATTATATCATACAATTTTTACAACTTTTGCTTGATCATACTGTTGAAACAACTGCAATTTACGTTACAGATCAGCCACAAAATGCTGTTCATTGCTATCCTTCATAATCCACTTTTAATTTGTGTAGAATATACATCATGTTAGGTAGAACAGTTGTGGTGACCTAGTGCCAATCGCATATTCCAATGGGGAAATTCTTAGGAGAAAGCTGCAGCTCCAATGTAGCAATAATCTCTGAGTCAGTCACCTCTAGACTTGTGTTGTGCATGCGTGTGATTTGTATGTGTCTTTTTCTGTTAATTAAGTGCAGATATTTGTATTTACAGTTTCCTTCACTCAATCTGGAGTACTTCTACCTATGTATAGACTACACAGTCAATGTAATGACTCCCTCTCTGCAGAGATCTGTCTGTGCATGAAATCCTGGATATTCATGGGAAGGAGGAGAGGAATAAGATGTAACAGATAGATTTATTGAGTTTCTGAAGCAAATGCAGTTTGGATGAAGAGTCTGGTGGAGAAGATTGGAGCGGACAATAGGTAATGTTGGACCAAGGCACTTCAGGCTGATGCAGATGTGGTTTTGACCAACAAAAGTGATACAGATCTTAAATATTGTAATCAAAAAATGGAGAAGAGAGGACTGTCAAGTGTTATCGCCACATTTCTTGAAGTGGACATAGTAAATACAGAAACACATCTCTATTCAGTGCTTGAATTGTTTTGGAATGGTTAGATAATTAAGAAAATGAGTTATTTGTTAAGATCAAGTGTTAGGAAGTCTTTTCTGAAGGTATTTGTTTGGAATGTAGCCATGTATGGAACTGAAACATGGACGATAAAGAGTTTAAGCATGAAGAGACTAGAAGCTTTTGAAATGTGGTGTCACAGAAATATGCTGCAGATTAGATGATTAGATCACGTAACTAATGAGAAGGTACTGAAATAGAATTAGGGAGACAAGAAATTTGGAGCAAAACTTGACAGAAAGATGTCTGACATTAATGGATCATCAGTTTAGTATTGGAGGGAAGTGCGGGGGAAAATTGTAAAGGGAGACCCAGATAAAGTCAAAAGATGAGTACAGTAAACAGATTCAGAAGGATGTAGGTTCCAGTAGTTATTATTTGAAGAAGCATGCACAGGACAGAGTAGCATAGAGAGCTGCATCAAACCAGTCTTTGGACTGAAGACCATAACAACAAGAGATAATTAAATTTCTCATCACTGAATTGACAAAATATGCCTTAATAAAATTATAAACAGCCGACCAGTTGCAATGGATAAAGAATTCTTTACCTAGGTTTCGACAAATATAAATTCGTTTTCTTCAGAAGGTGGCAATTTTACATTAGTAAGGACTAATGTACCATCGCCGTTTTTACAAATGTCGGCATAGATCCATTTGTCAAAATTGAAATATAGCCCTGGAATTAGGGTTTGTCACGTAAATATCAATTAGTACAAATTTACATGACAAACCCTAATTCTAGAGCTATATTTCAATTTTGACAAATGGATCTATCAATTAGTACAAATTTACGTGACAAACCCTAATTCTAGGGCTATATTTCAATTTTGACAAATGGATCTATGCAGACATTTGTAAAAATGGGGATGGTATATTAGTCCTTACTAATGTAAAATTGCCACCTCCTGAAGAAGACAAATTTATATTGGTCAAACCCTAGGTAAAGAATTCTTTATCCATTGCAACTGGTCGGCTATTTATAATTTTATTACGTGGAAACATTGCTGTTGTGCAGCTATGTTTAAAATACTAAAATATGCTTTGTTCAAGAACAGTCTTAAGTCCCAAAATAGCACATGACAGGATAAAATGTTTCTTAGGAAATTGAATTCCTCTACCTAGCATATGCTGTTATCTGTATGCAGGGTTGGACATGAGAAATGGAATGGTGCACAACATGATGAGGAGAGAGAGATTTGAAGCAATTAATTCATTCTCCCCTGTGATAAGACACACATGAAAGTAAATGATCAAATGTGAAAACTTCATCTAATAATAAATACGCTAAGCAAAATGTTTTCCCCCCCACTTTCAGCCTGAGAAAGATTTGGAATATGATGAGAGCATGGTAATGTATTTTGGCAGATATGGATACAAACAATATATGAAAGGTAAACCACAAAGGAAAGGAGTGTACAGGAAAGCATTTGGAAAATTTGCTGCATCTATGATTCACATATTCATTCACTACATAAATAAGGTAATCTCAAATTATTGCCAAACTTTTTCTCAATGACACACACACTCTGCCCCCCCCCCCCCCTCTTCCTCACTTCTCACTTGCACCCACACAAAATGATGAAAAGTAGGTTTATTGCTTATTTAATTTTCACTGTTAATGCAGAAAACTGGTGCATCACACATGATGTTTTAATTTATTTCTTCTTTGCTACTAATTGTGTTTCGAACACATTTTTAGCTATATCCACATATAGCATTGCATGTACCTACAAAATTTCGTCATTGTTTGACAGATTGTTGAGGAGATAAGACACCATGAACATTCCGACATGTGAAAAACTATAGTCCGATTGATGAATGATGGCAGTCCATGCAGGTTGAGGCATGGACAGGGATTGCATTATTGCCATTTTCAAGCGACAGATGCATCCACAGCTCATGGTCCAGTGGCTAGTGTTGCTCTCTCTAGATCATGTGGTCCCAGGTTCAATTCCCGGCTGGGTTGGGGATCTTCTCTGCCTGGGGACTGGGTGTTTGTGTTGTCCTCATCATTTCATCATTATCATCATGATCATTTGTGACACTGGCTAGATTGAACTGTGTAAAAACTGAGACTTTGTACAGGTGCTGATGACCACACAGTCGAGCACCCCACAAACCAAACGTCATCATCATCAGGCGACAGATGCGGCAAGCGCATATGTGTGCTTTGCTCTTGAAGAAAGCTACTATACGGCAAATTATGTCTCTTACTTGCTTATGTAAAATTTGTTGCTTACCATCAGCATCAGCGATGATAGCTGGCAACAAATGGAATGAAAATTCGCTAAATAACTCACTATAATCTTGTTTAATGCTCGCAGTTGATATAATTTTCTTAGCAGAACACACATTAGCTGTCGGAGAATTCGTGATGTAGCTGCGCAAAACAAGTCTTAGGTCTACCGCCATTGTTCGTGACTCCATTACGACTTCTGCTTAACATGGAGCGCAAATTACACAGAATTTATTCATCCAGTATTTGATAATAAGAACACAAATGGATGTTGTTGTCGTTGTTGTGGTCCTCAGTCCTGAGACTGGTTTGATGCAGCTCTCCATGCTACTCTATCCTGTGCAAGCTGCTTCATCTCCCAGTACCTACTGCAACCTACATCCTTCTGAATCTGCTTAGTGTATTCATCTCTATGTCTCCTTCTACAATTTTTACCCTCCACGCTGCCCTCAAATACTAAATTGGTGATCCCTTGATGCCTCAGAACATGTCCTACCAACTGATCCTTTCTTCTAGTCAAGTTGTGCCACAAACTCCTCTTCTCCCCAATTCTATTCAATACCTCCTCATTAGTTATGTGATCTACCCATCTAATCTTCAGCATTCTTCTGTAGCACCACATTTCAAAAGCTTCTCTCCTCTTCTTGTCCAAACTATTTATCATCCATGTTTCACTTCCATACATGGCTACACTCCATACAAATACTTTCAGAAACGACTTCCTGAGACTTAAATCTATACTCGATGTTAACAAATTTCTCTTCTTCAGAAACGCTTTCCTTGCCATTGCCAGTCTACATTTTATATCCTCTCTACTTTGACTATCATCAGTTATTTTGCTCCCCAAATAGCAAAACTCCTTTACTACTTTAAGTAATTAAACTGCAGAGAAGTCGTCATCGTGTCACCACCACCGATCAAACATCGATAAGCGAATCAAATGTCTGTACGCTTGTGTAAGCGTATGTCTCTGCCACCGACCAGCATCTGTGACCTGCATGCGCAGTACTACCGCGGTGGAGCATATATGGCCACACTTGGCATCTTGTGGTCAGTCTTGTGACTCATTCTGAGGATGGCCGGACGATACGTGGCCGAAATATTAGTGGAGGAAATTTTATTTGCGCCGCTGCATGTCCGAAATTTAATGGATGATAACCAGTTATTTGCTAGACACAGTTATTCTACTAGTGAGCGCTCAGCTACGATCTACTCTCTTCTGCAAGAAGGAAGTCAGTACCAAGACTAAGTTATCTGTGCACCGTTCAATCTTTCGACCAACTTTGTTGTATGGGAGCGAAAGCTGGGTGGATTCAGGTTACCTTATCAACAAGGTTGAGGTTGCGGATATGAAAGTAGCTAGGATGATTGCAGGTACTAGCAGATGGGAACAATGGCAGGAGGGTGTCCACAATGAGGAAATCAAAGAAAAACTGGGAATGAACTCTATAGATGTAGCAGTCAGGGCGAACAGGCTTAGATGGTGGGGTCATGTTACACGCATGGGAGAAGCAAGGTTACCCAAGAGACTCATGGATTCAGCAGTAGAGGGTAGGAGGAGTCGGGGCAGACCAAGGAGAAGGTACCTGGATTCGGTTAAGAATGATTTTGAAGTAATAGGTTTAACATCAGAAGAGGCATCAATGTTAGCACTGAATAGGGGATCATGGAGGAACTGTATAAGGGGGGCTACACTCCAGACTGAACGCTGAAAGGCATAATCAGTCTTAAAGGATGATGATGATGATGAGTTATTCTACATGAAACGTTTTTTGATATTCCACCAACATAGGTGTACCATAAGTGCGGTTTAGAAATATGTGTATAAGTACAGTGAAGTGCTTACCAGCGATTTATTAATTTTTTGACTGAAGTGTAACATTCTGAAGGTTGCTTTTTCAAAGGTTATACCTAATTATTATGTAGTTTATTTTATGAATATGAAAATCCAAGTAGGTGAACTAAAGAATGTGTCAAAAGCCATTCAGTTGCAGATGGAAAAATGTGCGCTGCGATGTTGTGTCATTGGCAGGTGTACGTAGAGGAGTACAACAAAAAATTCGAGAAGTCAGTCGAAAAGATCTGTTTAGGCCCTGCGCTAACCATTTCTTAAGCCGTTGTGGAATTCCTGCATTCTCATGTGTTTCATCTAGCGTCACATATTTTGGAACTATAGAGAAGTTAGATGCATTCTTCTCGACTTCTATACACACACACTGCACAATAAAATTAAAGGATCACTTTTTTGGAACCCATTAATTGTCCCCTAATCTGACACATAAGTGTGAAACTTAGCTCAAAGATGCCTACAACCTTCCTATCTAACGGGGCCAAACACGTGGCATCCTACGATGTCATGCTCAAGCTCAGCGATGCTTCAAACAACAAGTTGTCGACAAATGCAAAGAAAAGGCCACAGCTCAGAAGCTTATGTGAAGGTGGGTCAATAATGTCACATTGGCACCAAATTTTACTTAAATCTGTCTAACCCCACTGTGGGCGTGCAGCACCCACTCTTACCCACATTTCAACCCATCTTTTCCCGCCTCTGCGATGGAGATCAGAATCGTGATACCCAGCATTGGAATCACGCAGTTTTCTCACAGGTGGCCGAGGAAAATATTCCAGAAGCATTACCACTCAGATTAGACATGAATCGCCTTCAGTAGGTGGCATAAATGGCGTCAATGAAAGCAGCACTTTCCTTGAGGCATTGATTGGCACACATTTCATTGACGAAAATGACAGGTTGCAGTGCGATGAGCAATAAGGCTGCGTTCTTGACAACGTTCCACATTCGACCACCCCTTGCCCGTTGCAACCGTAGTGTAAGGCACTATGGGACCGCAGTCCCTCTGAATATGATCTGATCCCGCTGGAGTGTAGTCCAGCGACAGGTTTTGCTCTGGTGTACAGGGTGGATCCACAAGGGAGCGTTCAAAACCATTCGGCAAAATTTGAACGTGATCCGACACAACAAAGTGGTTGTATGCTTTTACAGCTCTTCTGTTTCATGCCCTCCTGTGGCATGATCACGGAATTGGGGGGGTGGGGGTGGGAGGGAGGAGGTTGGAGTGGGGGAGGAGGAGACGGCTGTCTACATAATCATGTACGTGAATAAACTGGCAAAGAGTTCCTACAAGACCACCCAGTTCAGCAACACCCTCAGTGTCACAAATGCATTTTTGATGAGCACCTGTTTTTTTCCTCCATCAGTCTTCTGACTGATATGATGCATGCAGCCTGTCACAAATTCCTCTCCTGTGCTAACCTCTTTATCTCAGAGTAGCACTTGCAACCTACGTCCCCAATTATTTGCTTGACGTATTCCAATCTCTGTCTTCTTCTACAGTTTTTGCCCTCTGCAGCTCCCTCTAGTACCATGGAAGTCATTCCATCATGTCTTAACAGATGTCCTATTATCCTGTCCCTTCTCTTTATCAGTGTTTTCCACATATTCCTTTCCTCTTCTGCAAAGAACTTCCTCATTCCTTACCTTATCAGTCCACCTGATTTTCAACATTCATCTGTAGCACCACATCTCAAATGCTTCGATTGTCTTTTCTTCTGGTTTTCTCACAGTCCATGTTTCACTACCATACAATGCTGTACTCCACAAGTACATTCTCAGAAATTTCATCCTCAAATTAAGGCCGACATTTAATATTAGCAGACGTCGGTATTGAGACAAAATTGTTTCTGACGCAAAGTACCGTTATCCAAGATGGTGGCGATGACGTCATCCAAGAAGGAGGCCGTGACATCATCTGATGACATCATCCAAGATGGCGGATTTTGGCAGGAACTTTGAATTTTAGCAGGAAGATAGTCAGATGGGCTACATTCATCAACCTAACCCCCCTCCTCCAGAAAGTGGTGGGAAGTTCAAATTCCATCAGTACAATGCAACATACCTCTACTAACCTAAGAAAATGGCGAGAAGATAGGTCACTTGGGCTATCTCTACTAATCTAAGGAAATGGCAGGAAAGAAAGGGCTTTTGGACTACCTCCACTAACCTGTCATCTGACCGCCACCTCTTCCTAGGGATTGGTGCAAAGTTTCAATTTTGGCAGTATAGAAAGGTCACTTGGGCTAGGGCTACCTCTACTAACCTAAGAAAATGGTGGGAAAGAAAGGGCAGCTGGTCTACCTCCACTAAACTAAGTCACCTTGTTCTAGGGATTGGCGAGAAAAGGACTCAGCCTGTGCTGGGCTGCTGGAGAGAGGAATGAGTGTACTTTACTTATTTTGGAACAATGTATGTAGGGATGGATTTTGTAAGATAGTATATTTATCAGAGTTATACAGGACACACGCTCTGACATGCTTGAGGTGACGCCACAGAGCCTACAGACCTGCAAACCACTCGTAAATAATGCAATACATTTATGTCCAGATTGTCAAAATAATAATCCATCTAAAAGAATCTGCTAATCGTCAACTGTCGAAATCGTGCACCAGTATTTACTTAAACAATATGAGGCACTACCACCATCCAGTGTGTTTGCCACGAGGTCCATAGTCCAACTGTCCTAGTACACAGTACTACCACCAGAGGGCGCTGTTGTCCATTCCGTGATGTAATCCAAGATGGCGGCCATGATGTCACTAATGATGCAAGTATCATTCTTCAAGATGGGGGATTATGGTGGGAAACAGTGTGTTCACCATCAGGTCTGGGCCTAGTACACAGTACTGCCACCAGAGAGTGCTGCAGTCCATTCTGTGACATAACCTGAGACAGTGGGGAAAATGGCAGGAAACAGTGTGGTCACCACATGGTCTTGACCTAGAACACAGTACTGTCACCAGAGGGTGCTGTTGTCCATTCGATGACATAACCCAAGATGACTGTCTGGAGGTGAAAATGACTCAGCCTGTACTGGGCTGCTGCAGAGAGGAAGGAGTGTACTTTTGAACAATTAATTTACGGATTGATTTTGGAACTGATACAAAACACACACTCTGACATGCTTGGGGTTACGCCACACAGCCCACAGACCTGTAAACTACTCCTAAATAATGCTCTGCAGACACACAAACAACTCCTAAATTACCAAAATAATTTCAGTACAGACATGCAAACTCCTCCTAAATAATGCAGTACACTGATGTACAGACACGAAATCAACTTGAAAACTGTCCAAATAACGCATAGCAAATCTACAGACATGCAAACAATGTCTGCATGCACCGGCCACTGCCTCCCTGTCCATTGGACTGCACAGGAGACCTCTACACACGCTCCCAGAAGTCGGGATGCACTGTCTGTCTTCACGGTATATGTAAGAATGGTGTAAGAGGGCTAATTTTGGATGGCACAGGATATGAATTGTGTGTTTACTACATTGACACAGAACGTGGTGATATAATGCTGGGTTGGAGATCGGTTTCATAGTCTAATATTCGATCTCTTGTCCTCAGCAGGAGAGCAGTGTAATTGAGTAAGGGTCTTTCCATATTTCACGATATGTAGGGCACTTTGCAAGGTTTAGTTGTTGGTGCAATATGGCTATCAGTGTAAAATAGTTTCTTGCTGCTGAAAGTCTCATCTGCAGAAAGAAAAAAAAAAGTGGATGGTGCTTCCACACCGGTGGCATCAGTAATTTGGCAGGTAAAATCGATAAGAGCCAATCATAATCCCCTATTCATTCACAATACACCCTTTGTGCTGAAATATAGGAGTCTCTACACAGCGGTGAGAAAGTTTGTGTGTGTAGAAAGCAGGAAAGGTAATACGTGATGGATGGGGTGCCACGTAAGGACTGCAAGGAAGAACGAGTTCACATTTGCCTTGTTGTTCTATCCATAGTGATGATGATTACAGTACACCAACCCATGTCGGTGATGTCATTCCAAACAATATGACTGCAGATGTGGTATTCATTATCACACATAGTTCCAGACGACTGTCTTTCATAACACTTGTTTGAGAGAATCTCAGCAGGATGCAGCACCTTCCAGAAGCTCTGATTGTAAGGCTTTGTCAGATAATTTCCTAGGACTGAGGAGAATCGAGACATATAGCCGGTGTGAGTGTAGGCATACCATAATTTTTTCGGTTGCTGTACAGATATAAAAAGGTAACTGCATTGTTTGTGTAAAATGTATATATGTTGCATTGTAAAGTTACTGTGGCTTATGTTGTGTAATGACCAGAGAAGATGAGTGTGTGTCCTATCGTGAGGGGCATATAGATTCAGCACATCGATAACCGTGAGGGTATGAGAGAGAATTTTTACATGGAAAATTATGTGCACTGTAGAGACTGAGAATTGTTCCACAACCACAGCTGTCAAGAGGAGACATTATCTGTTCATCGAACAGTGTCAGACGGTAGCAGCAATCGTAATATTTAATTGTAGTTACACTGGTAAATATGTTCCTGGCTTCCAATATTCTTGTGAGTCTTGTAGGTATTTGCTGATCTGTAGACAACTTTTGCAGGTTTCACTGTCAGTGCAATTTAGCGATCTGTGCAAAATAATTTTACTGCTGATAGTCTCATCTGCAGAAAACAATGGCGAATGGTGCTCATACTGGACCCACACCACAGCTATGTGTCATTGCGCCAGCAATGCTAAACACATGGATGCGTGATCCAAAGGATGATTTGGCGCTTATTTAGATAGACATGGGATGTCAGTATAATACTCAAAGAACTTTCACTTGCCGTCAGCAGCAGAGTAAGAGTGATGGCTAGCACTGGCTTACGTCTGGTATCGAGGCGCTCTGCAAATAGGTCTTCCCTCCCAGCTGGTCGTGTCAGGAATGGTGCCTAGGTGAACACGTATTTCGAGAGGAATTTCTCAGGTACCAAGAACAAAAGGGATGTCGCCGCCTCATGCTTTAGGGATCCGAACGGGCATCTGTGTGTAGCTTGGCAGCTGATGGCTGCGTCCCTTCATGGGGCTGTTGGTGCATCCCGACTTCTGGGAGCATGCGCGGTAGTCTCCCGTGCAGTCCAGTGGACAGGGAGGCAGTGGCCAGTGCGTGTGCACATTGTTTGCGTGTCTGTCGCATTATTTTGTGATCAGGTCTGTAGGCTGTGCTATGCGTTATTTGGACAGTTTACAAGTTGATTTCGTGTCTGTACATCAGTGTACTGCATTATTTAGGAGTTTGCATGTCTGTACTGAAATTTTCTCGGTAATTTAGGAGTTGTTTGCGTGTCTGCAGAGCGTTATTTAGGAGTAGTTTACAGGTCTGTGGGCTGTGTGATGTGACCCCAAGCATGTCAGTGCGTGTGTTTTGTATCAGTGTGATAAATATACTATCTTTCAAAATCCATCCCTAAATAAATTGTTCCAAAATAAATAAAGCACACTCCTTCCTCTCTCCAGCAGCCCAGTGCATGTTGAATCATTTTCCCCTCCAGACAGTCATCTAGGGTTATGTCACAGAATGGACGACAGTGCCCTCTGGTGGCAGTACTGTGTACTAGGTCCTGACATGATGGTGAACACACTGTTTCCCATACTAAAATGTAGACTTTCACGGCCGGAAATATCATGTCCATTATAATTATCTGGGCTGTTATGCCGTGGTCGGTTGATGAATTGGGAATCACCACAGAATTCATCAACCGACCACGGCATAACTGCCCGGATAATTATAATGGACATGACACTGTTTCCCTCCATAATCTCCCATCTTGGAGAATGATACTTGCATCATCAGCGACCTCATGGCCGCCATCTTGGATTACGTCATGGAACGGACGACAGTGCCCTCTGTTGGTGGTACTGTGTACTAGGTCAGTTGGACTCTGGACCTTGTGGCAAACACACTGGCTGGTGGTTGTGCTTCAAATTGTTTAAATAAATACTGATGCATGATTTCAACAGTTGACGATTAGCAAGCATATTTGCAGAGTCTTTTAGATGGGTTATTATTTTGACAATCTGGACATAAATGTATTGCATTATTTACGAGTGGTTTGCAGGTCTGTAGGCTGTGTGGTGTGACCCAAGCATGTCAGAGCGTGTGTTCTGTATCACTGTGATAAATATACTATCTTATAAAATTCATCCTTAAATAAATTGTTCCAAAATAAATAAAGTACACTCCTTCCTCTCTCTCCAGCAGCCCATCACAGGCTCCTTTTCCCGCCAATCCATAGGAGGAGATGGCAGTCGGGTTACTTAGGTTAGTGAAGGTAGCCCAACTCCCCTTTTTTTCCCACCATTTTCTTAGGTTAGTAGAGATAGCCCAAGTGACATTTCTTTATTGCCAAAATTCAAACTTCACACCAATCCCTCAGAAGAGGTGGCGGTCGGATGACTTAGCTTAGTGGTGGTAGTCCAAATGCCCTTTCTTTCCTGCCATTTTCTTAGGTTATCAGAGATAGCCCAAGTGACCTATCATCCCACCATTTTCTTATGTTAGTAGAGGTGTGTTGCATTGTCCTGATGGAATTTGAACTTCCCACCATTTTCTAGGGGGAGAGGGTTAGGTTGATGAAGATAGCCCAATTGACCTATCTTCCCACCAAAATTCAAAGTTCCCGCCAAAATCCGCCAACTTGAATGATGTCATCAGATGACGTCATGGCTGGCATCTCGGATGAAGTCATCGCCGCCATCTTGGATAACGGTACTTTGTGCCAGATACAGCTTTGTCCTAATACTAACTTCTCTTGGCCAGGAATGCTCTTTTTGCCATTGTAGTCTGGTTTTGCTGTTCCCCTTGCTTTGTCCATCATTGGTTATTTTAATTTCTAGGTAGCAGAATTCCTTAACTTCATCTACTTCATGACCATCAATTCTGATGTTAAGTTTATTGCCATTCTCATTTTTACTACTTCTCTTTAACTTCATCTTTCTTTGATTTACTCTCAATCCATACTCTGTACTCATTAGACTGATCATTCTGTTCAACATATCATGTAATTCTTCTTCACTTTCACTCAGGATAGCAATGTCATCAGGGTATCGTATCATTGATATCCTTTCACCTTGATTTGTATTTCCACTCCTGAACTTTTATTTCCATCATTGCTTCTTCGATGTACAAATTGAACAGTAGGGGAGAAAGGCTACCTCCTGGTCTTACATCCTTTTTAATACGAGCCTTTCATTCTTCGTCGTCCACTCTTATTATTCCTTCTTGGCAGTTGAACGTATTGTATATGACTCGTCTCTCCCTATAGCTTACCCCTACTTTTTTTCAGAATTTCGAACATCTTGCACCATTTTACATTGTCGAACGCTTTTTCCAGGTCGACAAATACTATGAATGTGTCTTGACTTTTCTTTAGTCTTGCTTCCATTATTAACCACAATGTCAGAATTGCCTCTCTGGTGTCTTTACTTTTCCTAATGCCAAACTGATCATCACCTAGCGCATCCTCAATCTTCTTTTCCATTCTTCTGTATATTATTCTTGTAATCAATATGGATGCATCAGCTGTTAAACTGATTGTGCGATAATTCTTGCACTTGTCAGCTCTTGCCATCTTTGGAATTGTGTGAATGATACTTTTCCGAAAGTCAGATGGTATGTTACCAGAGTTATACATTGTACACACCAACGTGAATAGTCGTTTTGTTGCCACTTCTCCCAATGATTTTAGAAATTCTGATGGAATGTTATCTGTCCCCTCTGTCTTATTTGACCTTAAGTCCTCCAAAGCTCTTTTAAATTCTGATTCTATCTCTTCTAAATCGACTCCTGTTCTTACTTCTATCACAGCAGACAAATCTTCCCCTTGATAGAGGCTTTCAATGTATTCTTTCCGCCTATCTGCTCTCTCTGCATTTAACAGTGGAATTCCCATTGCACTCTTAATGTTACCACCCTTGCTTTTAATGTCATCGAAGGTTGTTTTGATCATCTTAGCTTCCATGCACTTCCTATTTATTTCATTCCTCAGCGACTTGTATTTCTGTATTCCTGATTTTCCCTGAATGTTTTTGTACTTTCTCCTTTAATCAGTCAGCTGAAGTATTTCTTCTGTTGCCCGTGGTTTCTTCGCAGTTACCTTCTTTGTAGCTATGTTTTCCTTCCCAACTTCTTCGATGGCCCTTTTTAGTGATGTCTATTCCTCTTAAACTGTACTGCCTACTGAGCTATTCCTTATTGAGTATCTATAGCCTTTGAGAACTTCAACCATATCTCATAATTCCTTAGTACTTCTGTATCCCACTTCTTTGCACATTGATTCTTCCTGACCAATGTCTTAAACTTCAGCCTACTCTTCATCACTACTATGGGGTGTTCGAAAAGAACTCCACAGTGCTGTATGATTGTTAGCCACGTGTGCCATATGATTGTTCGCCTGTCTGGGTTATTTCCCTTCAAGTGGACTCTCCCAACATTCCACTGTTTCGTTTATCTCAGCCAGCGTCAGTCGTATCATTGGTGTGTGTCATTACGAGTTGATGTGAACGTTTAAGTTTAGTTCCTTTGTTTCGTTTTTGTCACTGTTAAAATGCTAACCATTCAAGAACGTGTGTTTTTAGTCGAACAAGTGTTCAAAGCTGGCGGTAAATACACAGTTTCAGTTCGTTGAACATTTAATTCAGTTTTCCCGGAGACTACACTTTCGAAGTACGGGTTCAGTGACAGATGCACTGAGAAGTGGTCATCCTAGCATTTTGTCTGAGGATAAACTATTCGATATTGCCGATAAAATGTCCATGAGTCCGAACAAGTCAGTAAGAGAATTTGCCCAGGAATACAATGTTAGTGTCGGAACGGCCCACATAGATGTAAGGAAAAATTAGAAGTTTTGCCATACAAAGAGACAGTCATCCAAGAACTGAAAAATACTGATCATGGCAAGAGACTGCATTATTGTCAGTGGTTCAAAAATTTCGTTCAACAAAATGGAAGAGATATCCATCGATGAATTGAAAACTGCAATATCCACTTTCACTGATTCCGTTACAGAAGAAATGTTACAGCTTGTGTTTGGAAACATGATTAGACGAATTGAATTGTGTATTCAACAACAGGGGGGGACACTTTCAACATTTAATGTGAAAATTTGTAAGTAAAAATGAATATTCAATAAATTAATACATTTTATTTCACTGAGTTTCATTTCGGTACATTCACTGCGGCATACGGCACGTGCGGCTAACAATCACATGGCACTGCGAAGAGACTTTTTGAACACCCCGTATATTGTGATCTGAGTCTATATCTGCTCCTTGGTATGCCTTACAATCCAGTATCTGATTTCAGAATCTCTGACCGTAATCTAATCTAACTGAAATCTTCTCGTATCACCAGGCGTTTTCCAAGATACCGTCTCCCCTTGTGGTTCTTGAACAGCGTGTTCGCTATTACTAGCTATAACTTGTTACAGAACTCCATTAGTCTTTCTCCTCTCTCATTCCTTGTCCCAAGCCCGTATTCTCCTGTAACCTTTTCTTCTACTCCTTCCCCTACAAGTGCATTCCAGTCCCCCATGACTATTAGATTTTTATCCCCCTTTACATACTGTTTTACCCTTTCAATATCTTCATACACTTTCTCTATCTCTTCATCTTCAGCTTGCAATGTCAGCAAGTATACCTGAACTATCGTTGTTGGTGTTGATTTGCTGTCGATTCTGATAAGAACAACCCTGTCACTGAACTGTTCACAGTAACACACCCTCTGCCCTACCTTCCCATTCATAACGAATCCTACTCCTGTTTATCATTTTCTGCTGCTGCTGATATTACCCTGTACTCATCTGACCAGAAATCCTTGTCTTCTTTCCACTTCACTTCACTGACCCCTACTATATCTAGACTGAGCCTTTGCATTTCCATTTTCAGCTTTTCTGGTTTCCCTACCACGTTCAAGCTTCTCACATTCCATGTCCCGACTTATAGAACATTATCTTTTCATTGATTATTCAATCTTTTTCTCATTGTAACCTCCCCCTTGCAGTCCCCTCCCGAAGATCCGAATGGGGGACTATTCCGGAATATTTTGCCAATGAAGATATCATCATGACACTTCTTCAATTGCAGGCCACATGTCCTGTGAATACACATTATGTGTCTTTCATGCAGTGGTTTCCATTGCCTTCTGCATCCTCATGCCGTTGATCATTGCTACTTCTTCCGCTGTTAGGGACAGTTTCCCACCCCTAGGACAAGAGAACCTCTGTCCGCTCCTTGCCCTCTTTGGCAAGGCCCGGCAGAATGGTGATGACTTCTTATGCCAGATGTCTTCGGCCACCAGTGCTGATTATTAATCAAAATTTAAGCAGCAGTTGGATTCGAACCCGGGACTGAAGACATTTTGATTATGAATCAAAGACACTACCTTTTTTATATATAAAAAACATTTATTAAGATAAGAATGTTACACATTCCACATACATACTAAGTACATATACTAACCATGTACACGTGTTATACATGAAATGATTTAAACAAAAACAGTTTGATCATTGCAATTATGCTGATGTTAAAGAAATACAACAGAAGATTGTGTTACTAACAAAATTACCAGAAAGAATTAAGTTAAACACCAAGAAAAGTTTTTTTTAAGGACATTCAAACTTCAGCATGAAGAAATAAAATCTGCACTTTGAATTAGATGTGGTCCAATCTTTACAGAAGCAGGGATAGCTCTTTATGAAGGATATCAGCAAGTTGGTGGGATAATTTTTGATATATTAATGTGCACAAGGAAATCGTCTCTATGAGAGAGAGGTTAAGAGTAGAAACTGATCTTTAACCTTCTCAGTTTAGTCAGACTAGCTATGAGCATTTCACACATGTATGGAAGTCACAAAATACAGAATATGGAAGATTATGCCCATCACACATAAAAACAATTTAATGATCATATTAGACAATTTTTGAAATATTTGAGAATGGCAGAAAGGAGGAGTTATAAAGTTGACTAGCCTTCCAACTACACTTTCTTGACATTAATTAAATGTTAAGTATCTGAAGTGATCAGACCTATATAATAAGTGGGGCAATGTGCCAGACATTAAGTATTACATTATATCAGATAGAATTTTGTGGTTTTAACCAACCGATAAGTAAATTTCCATAAAAACTGTCAATTTCCAGGTTTCTAATATAAACCAATAATGCAGCTTTAATATTTTGTGTTTTGAAACTATTAGACACACTATCTGACTGTCACATACGTTCTGTACAGTAGTTTATAAAATTTCAAAAACTGCCCTCTGATGTAGAAAAAGAACACACCAAAAATATACAGTAAATTTTTAAATAATATCCTTAAGGTAACTACAATACACCACTGTCAACACAGTCTTCTTTTTATTATGTATTAACCAAAGCCCATCCTTTCAAATATAATTTTTAACTTATTACCGAACTTTTTTTTGTGATTCGAATACCTTCTAATTTTTTGGAATTCACACAGCATGTGTACCTTGAAATTTATGGTGCTGTGGGTGGGTTCCTAACTTGTTAAGGACGTAATTTCCCAGCAACCAGTACACAGTGTTATTTTTTGCCTCTGGGAAATAGCGTGCTTCAGGCCTGTGTATCAATGACAGCGATATATACTCAGGGGATGTCCTCGTCATTAGAGCTATTTGCTCCCGGATCCGCTTCCAACTACTCGTGTGACCACTGCAAGTATATCTATGAATTATTGTGTCAACCAGATGGCACTGTTGACATAAATTTGTTTCACAGAGTCAGATTGCGTACAGTCTTTCATAGATGCTAACTATGTCATTAACTGGCTTGTACCATGACGTATTTATATTAGACGTGAGCACATTAGAACTAATGTGTTTCCAAATCTCAGTCCACTCAATGTTTGGAAACTGTCGTTCTATTTTGTCCCTTCCTTCGCTTTTCTTTCATTCCCGCATTATGGCTCTTGGTGTTAAGTGTCGTGACTGCCTGAGTTCGACACTTACATAACTAAACTCAAAATAGAAAATCCTCACATTCTATAAACGACTATTGATATTCTGCATGTCAGTCGGTGGGAAGCACGCTTCGAGGTTTAGAAAGCACTCCGTCATCAGGCCACAAGTGGCCCATCGGGACCATCCGACCGCCGTGTCATCCTCAGATGAGGATGCGGATAGGAGGGGTGTGCGGTCAGCACACTGCACTCCCGATCGTTATGATGGTTTTCTTTGAACGGAGCCGCTACTATTCGGTCGACTAGCTCCTCAGTTGGCATCACGAGGCTAAGTGCACCTCGAAAAATGGCAACAGCGCATGGTGGACCAGATGGTCACTCATCCAAGTGCCGGCCACGCCCGACAGCGCTTATCTTCGGTGATCTGACGGGAATCGGCGTATCCACTGCAGCAAGGCCGTTGCCCTTCGAGGTTTAATGATCTCGAAAAGGTGGCTGGTTATGCTTTCTCGCGAGTCTCTTATTAAATTAACTTGCCTTTTGATAAAAAGTGCAGATGATTTATCTGTCATATCAGTTAATCCTAGTCCTCCATTTTTAGGATCTAAAGTGGCTACTTTAACAGGTACTTTGAACACTTCACCTCTCTACAAAAAGTTGGTGATTTTGGACATTATTCTCCTCGCTATCATTCTCAGTACGTATTGGAAACAGCTGGGCAGTATAATAAGCTTTAGCAAGAATGCATGAGTTGATATACTTTGTTCTTTGAACTTGGTTCATATATCGAGTTAAATTATGTATAATGGCTCCTTGCACTTTATCTGCTGCAACTTTTCAATTTAAAGCCGACATTTTCATGGGGCATGCTGTCAGGGTGACCCCAAGTGTTTTATGTTGTCGGACTAGCTCGACGTTGATACTATCAAAACCTCTGAGATTTAAACTGTTTTTCGTTTGCATTGGCTCCAGACGCTCTTCAGTACGAATCAATCACTAGCGTGGTTACCTCGTCATTATTCCTTATAATGACCCCTATATCGTGAGCATAGGCTCTTATAACTGTTTTATTTCCTGATAATGTGAAGCCTTTTAATCTAACATGGACATGTCGGAGGGAAAGTTCCAGCGAAATGGCGAAGAGCGACATGGACAGTGGACTTCCTTGAGGAACACCTCGTTGTATCTGCATCGGCCTGGACTGTTGACAATTCGCCGCTATTGTAGCATTTATTCCAGTTGCCATGTTCTTAATCAACTGTATGACCCTATCGTTGAAACCTATTTTATTCATTGTCTTTAGAAGATATTCATGATTTACTGCGTCGAACGCTTTATAAAAATCTAAAAACAATAAAGCACACTTTATGTTTGTTGCAGAAGTTATTGCAATGATATCCCTGAATTCTGCTAGATTTTGAAAAATGTTTCTGTCTTGCACGCAGTTCTGATGTTGACTAATAATTTTATCTGTAAGGTATGAAATTCTCTTGTTTACTATTCTAACTATTAATTTATAATGAGAATTCAGCAGTGAAATTGGACGAAAATTATTTAAATCTTTATTTCTATTATTTTTTGGCACCAGAACAATTTTACTCTCCTTAAACTCAGCCGGAATCATTTTACACTGAATAACCTCATTTACAATGCCCGTGATTTTCGCACCTACTATTGGCCAGTAACGGATGTAAAACTCTGCTGGCAGACATCTGGTCCTTGAGATTTTTTTGATGTTGAGGCACACAGAGCCTCATACACGTCCTCTTCACTGACAACATCGAGAAAATTCTCGTTGCCATCTTCTGTCAGCTGGGGGCTAGGATGTCAAGGAATTCTTCCAAGGAAGCATCACTACTTTGATGTACAGAATATAGCTCCCAATAATAGCGATAAATCTCGTCCATGATACCCTTCTGGATTCTGAGGATCGTACCGTGTTTTATTCAAATTTCATCAATAAAAATCTTTCTCCCGTTTTTCGTACGCTTCACTAAATGATACTGATTTGCCTTCGATTTTATTTTCAACCCTTCCATTTGACTTCTCTTGATATTAAGTAACTTGGCTTTGACTTTTTTGATGCCTGCTATCCGAAGTGAAGAACCTGCTCACACTTGATCATATAGATCTCTCAAAACGGAATAGTAATATTCTATAGTGAATTTCATTTCCCTTGCGCTCTGGGCACTGTATTGAATAAGAACCTTCCTCAACTTTGGATTCGCCGTTTTAACCCACCAGTCGATAGCAGTGGCATATCTACTACGAGCACGCAGGTATATTGCCCATGTTTCTTTAATCAGGTCTTCTAAATCAAGATTTACTAACAAGGAAGTGTTCAAATTCCACTGATTCTTGAATCGGCGAACTGGCTGTCTTGTTAGATTTATGTAAGCTAAGACACTTGAATGGTCTGAAAAGTACGTAGGAATGCTTTCTACTTTTTTTAACGGAAGTTTCAAGATTTTTAGAAATATATAATCTATCAATCCTGCTACGTGATGTTGCCGTCACATAAGTGAACTCAACATTGGAGGGGTATTTGATTTCCCATATGTCCTTTAATTCTAAAACAGTAACTAGTTGTTTTAGTTCACTTGAGAAATTAAAATTAGGTAACTGATCTTTTCGATTTAAAACACAATTAAAATCATCTCCAAGTAATAACTGTCTTGGAGTTTTTCTTAACAAATATATCAGGTCATCTTTGAAGGAACGTGCCCTGTCATTTCGGTGAGAACTTCCTGAAGGGGCATACAAGTTGATAATAGTCACATCATAAATATTTAATCCTGTTCCCCTTCCTGATTCCAGTCGTTCCACCTCGCTTACTGTAATCCCTTCCCTCACCAAAACAGCTGTTTCAACACTTGTTTCGGGTGATATATTTATGTAACTGACAAAACGGGGAATTAGTAAATCTGAAATTAGAACTTCTTGTAACAGGGCAATATCAATCGCAGATTCGTACAAAAATTCCTTAAGGGCCGATAATTTCAAACCGGACCTAATTTTATTTATGTTTATAGTGGCGACAGAATAAGATTGCGTCATTGCGCTGTCACTATGTAGTTGTTTTGCTGAACTAATTTAATTTCCTGTGGTTCAGGGTTCAGTTTAACTATAACAGTTTTCTCGGAAGGCTGAACATGGAATAACACTTCAATAAGTCTATTAGTTACTGTCCCGTTTTTTTCTACTTCTGATTTTTACTCCAGTGATTCGTGTAGGACCGTTTCGGACCGAACACTCTTTGGGCTTGGATCGCCCTTACCGGATTTTCCCTTCCCTTGGTTACGAGCTACGTTCTCATTTGGTTGCGTTGCTTTCGCAATTTCTGTTGCCGGCGCCTGCCCTGAGGTGTTGACCGTGATTTCAGTTTGGCCACCACTTCCTCGTTCTTTATTAATATCACTTACTTCCTGATCGAGGGAAGCAACCTCTCCCTAAATTTGTTTATTAACAGATAGCTACTGATCTTTGCAATCGGCTACTGCACCTGTTGTTTATTGCAAATTAATACTGATTACACCCCCTTCATTTTCTGGTACCGTATGTGTATTATCTTTCTGTTCATCAGTTCCCATTCACATTTTGCCTTCCGGTTCCTCTGCCTCCTCATCGCACTGTTTTTGCTTGCGAAGTGAGGGAGTTGGACAGGACAGGTCGTCCTCTGAACAACTATCTGTTGTCTCCAGAGGTCGTTTTTACGTTGCATTTCAGTTTCACGAGTAGTGGTAACAGGGTTTCCCTTTGTTGTTAACGGGGGAAATTGACTGTTATCGTGAAGGTATACACCAGCTTGGCCCGCTGCGCTAAGACCCTCAACCAGTCGATCCGGGCTATTCTTTGGTTACAGATCATTTAAGGTAAGCTTCTGACGCTGTATCAAATTACTTTTAAGGACAACAGTTCGCCGCGGACATTGCTGTCTGCGGTGGCCGATTTCGTTACACATAGGCCATGTAGCTCCCTGACCTGCATAAACAATTTGTGCCTTATACCCACAAACAGTTATGAGAGACGGAATATTCGTCTTAACGTCCATCTCTATACAGCGGACCCCGTTGAAACACTGCAGTTTAAAGCGAGGCGACCATCTTTCATTTGCAATTGATTTAACGTCCCCGTAGTTTGAAAGAACTTCCTTAATCTTGTCATTTTCAATTTCAATGGGAAGATTCAAGACACGTACGCTTTTGTAATGAATGTCGGCTTTATAGTTGGAAACCTTACTTTTATAACCATTTCTATGCACAAATTCTATTTCATAGCCCCACTTTCGTAACACTTTATCAACAGTTGCAGCACTGATTAACTTGACAGAAACACAGTATTTTTCCTGATGCAGTTGCCAGGCATGGACGGTTTCAGAATTGAGACCAATTACCTGTGTAATCCAGTCATCAAATTACGGGGATGTAAGCTGAACAGGGCGGGACTCCTTGTCAAAAGCAAATACCAGAGTATTCTTCCTGAGGTTTGTAGCCATGGTTAATACAGTGACGCAGTTTCGGTTAAACAGCCGAAATTCCAGTTAGCAGCAGCAAGACTAGAAAGACCTAACAGATCGCAAGGAATATGAATGAACACGGAGATTGACGGACGGACAGCACTCGGCGAAGCACAAGTACAGCGATGTAAACTCTGAAGTGCGGCGCAGCAGTTAACAGCGGCCACTCGCTAGCGCGGCTGAAACGGAACTGAAACCCGTAGACCACACGTGAACCTATCGAAAACTTCGACACCGATGTAGTCTAGCAGCTGAAAGTCGGCAAACTGCTGCTAGGGAGTGTCGAAGGATTTGCCTAAACCTCAGACGTTAGAGCAGCCACGATGCTGAATCAGTGTCGTAATTTCGGATAGGTACATTTTACGCGGCCAACAATGGTGCATGGGTGGCACCGATGATGTTGTCGAAGTGGTTGGGGGGGGGGGGTTAGAGGAACCCTTTGCCATTTTATTCACGCACATGATAATGTAGCGACACTCCACACTCTCTCCCCCGCTCTAAAAGCAGAAAACCCATTTGGTGTTTTGGGTCACGTTCAAATTTCGTCGAATGGTTTTGAACGAACTCTAGTGGCTCTACCCTGTGTACCAGAGCAAAAATTATGGTCGCACTTCACATCAAAGGGGTCAGATCACGTTCAATGGGGTTTCAGTCCCATGTTATCTTTACAGTAGGGTGGTAGCATTGTGGAACGTTGTCTCGTTGCTCATTGCATTGCAAACCGTCGTTTTCGACAGCGAAACGTGTAGGCATCAACGCCCCAAGGAAAGGACTGGATTCACTGACGTCCTTTATACCAACCCCTGAGGCCTTTTCGCGTCATTCTGAGCGGAGGTGTGTCTGAAATGTTTCTCTCTGTTTCCCTTAAGAAAACCGCCTGATTTCAACGCTGGGCTTCGTGGTTCTGACCTTGTGGTGTGTGTACTGTAAGACCTTCAGTACACACACCATCAGATTATTTGACTTGTCGCTCTAACGAAGTAGGCGAGTGTCAGCAATATGTCTCGTGGTCTTATCGTGGCGTGTTTATCTTCTGCCGTTAGGTCAGACGATAGAAATGCCACTTGCACGCTTAGAGTAGCAGATTGACGGTGACCAACTTTAAACAGAACTTGATTAATTTTCACACACATTTATTAAAATAACAACAAGCATAAAAATTACTTAACTTGGTTCTGGATGCTATTTACAATTGACAATCTGAAGTTCCTTGGTATTGGTATGTTAATCTTATTCTCACATATATCTCTGATACTTGACAAAAGTGTCTATACATTTATCTTCATGGCTATGTACAGGAATATGGTAATCTTATTAATCGTACACTGAAACTTGACTATAGACTGGTACAAACAAATGTAGAACTCGTACAGACTGGTGCAGACAAATGCAGACAACTGCAGACTGGCTCATTGGAGGTCTGTACACTCGTTATAATACCTTGCGCGTTCATGTATCACTGCGCGAGTGTGATTCGCGAGGAGAAAAGGTTCTACGTTAGCAGCAATCTCATTGGCTGCGTTACATATTAATACGCGGATCGGCGGAAGCAGAATTTGGGCCGTCTCTATGGCAGCGTCATCTCGTAGTGCGGAGACGGACGAGCGCTGCGCCTGCGCTGTTGTGCTTAGTGGGGCGCGCTCTAGTGGGAAAGTTGTGCACGCGCTGACTACGCGGAATTGTGTACACAACAGACCTCCATCACAGAGGCGGCAAAATAATGGGTGAAATGTGGGTAAGAGGGGGTGTGACGGCCTTCCCATCGTTTGACAGGTCCACGTTGGTGTTGGGCAGAATTTTGATGAAATTTGGTGCTAATGTGGCATTATTAACCCACCTTAAAATGCTCATGAAACTCTGAGCTGTGACATTTCTTTTTATACATTTGTCGATACCACGGTGTTCGAAGCGTCGCTGAGCCCGAAGGTGGCGTGTAGGGCGCCAAACTTTTGTGTCATTACAGAGGAAGTTTACAGACAAATTACAAACTTATGGGTCGGGAGGGGAGACAATTACAAGCTTTCCAAAATGTGAGCCTTTAGTTTTGTTGGGCAGTGTACACAGGAATTACTTGTAGGAAAAAAAAGATAAAATTTTTGAAACCATTGTCTGATACTCACTGGAATGCTCATTACGATTCAGTTAAAGTCATTTTTCTTGTAACTTTCAGCGGGAATCTGTTTCTCCGGCATGTGGGCTTGATTTTATTTCAATACAGGAAAATGTTTCTTGAATCTCTGTGCTCAAGAACTATACAGTGTAAAAGTAATCCCAAAGAAAATCAAGGACAGAAAATTAACCTGTGACTTCAACAAAACAATTACTAAAAGGTATCTTTCGTTTGTCTTGTGGTAGGAGTATCTGTGTACATTTCTCATATGTCCTTATTCTCAGCGTGCCTTAGAGAGCAGACGTTTACTGTAAGTCAACTTGATGTTTTCTGGATTTATTCCTAGAATTAAATATGAACCAGATGTAAATAAGCCTTTTGTTATTTTTATTATCATAAGACCACCCCGTGTGGATATTCACATGTTTGCATACCCCTAATTCACATACTCGTAGTTTTTGATTGAAATATCAAAGTCGGCAGATCATTCTGAAGAGACGTAAGGCGGAATACGCTTTGCTTTCGGTCATTAATTTGAAATCGTGGTGCTTATATTAAGCGTCAATTATTTTAATGTGTCTTGCCCTTATTACGTGCAAGAAATTATTGTGAATGATTCAGCCATTCGTCTTTGATAAATGGTTCTATCGGGCTTGATTTCGTCAGATACTGGCCCCACTAAGAAATACTGACTGACATAAATTAGCGCAGGTATTTGTTAGTAAAAAAAACATAAAAAAAGTTTTGCATCAGCTCGGTTCCGAGAGTTCCGGAGCCTGTACATGAAATTGGAATAGAGATCAACATAAACATCATTTCCGCCCTTTTTATTGCCCATGAAAACCACACATTGCATGTTGTACCACCATACAGCCAGACCTTCAGAGGTGGTGGTCCAGATTCCTGTACACACCGGTACCTCTAATACCCAGTAGCATGTCCTCATGCATTAATGCATGCCTGTATTTGTCGTGGCATATAATCCACAAGTTCATCAAGGCACTGTTATTCCAGATTGTTCCATTCCTCAACGAAAATTCGGCGTAGATCCCCTCAGAGTGATTGGTGAGTCACGTCGTCCATAAACAGCCCTTTTCAATTTATCACAGGCATGTTCGATAAGGTTCATATCTGGAGAACATGTTGGCCCCTCTAGTCGGGCAATGTCGTTATATTGAAGGAAGTCATTCACAAAATGTGCACGATGGGGCCGCGAATTGTCGTCCATGAAGACGAATGCCTCGTCAATATGCTGCCGATATGGTTGCACTATCGGTCGGACAACGGCATTCACGTATCGTACAGCCATTACGGTGCCTTCCGTGACCACCAGCAGCGTACGTCGGCCCCACACAGAGCCACCCCAAAACATCAGGGAACCTCCACCTTGCTGCACTCGCTGGACAGTGTGTCTAAGGCGTTCAGCCTTATCGGGTTGCCTCCAAACACGTACCCAACGATTGTCTGGTTGAAGGCATATGCGACACTCATCGGTGAAGAGAACGTGATGCCAATCCTGACCGCTCTATTCGGAATGTTGTTGGGCCCATATGTACCGGAATGTTGTTGGGCCCATCAGTACCGCGCTGCATGGTGTCGAGGTTGCAAAGATGGATCTCAACATGGGCGACAGGAGTGAAGTTGCTCTTCTTGCAGCCTATTGCACACTGTTTGAGTCGTAAGACGACGTGCTATGGCTGCACGAAAAGCATTATTTAACATGGTGGCGTGGCTGTCAGGGTTCTTCCGAGCCATAATTCGTAGGCAGTGGTCATGCACTGCAGTAGTAGCCCTTGGGTGGCCTGAGCGAGGCATGTCATCGGCTGTTCCTGTCTCTCTGGATCTCCTCCATGTCAGAACAACATCGCTTTGGTTCACTCTGAGACACCTGTATACTTCCCTTGTTGGGAACCTTTCCTTCCACAAAGTAACAATGCGGATGCGATTGTACCGCGGTATTGACCGTCTAGGCGTGGTTGAACTACAGACAACATGAAGCGTGTACCCCCTTCCTGGCGGAATGACTGGAAGTGATCGGCTGTCGGACCCCCTCCGTCTAATAGGCGCTGATGCATGGTTGTTTACATCTCTGGGCGGGTTTAGTGACATCGCTGAACCAATCAAAGGCACTGTGTCTGTGATACAATATTCACAGTCAACGTCTGTCTTCAGGAGTTCGGGTAACCGTGGTGATGCAAAACTTTTTTTGAACTGTGTATAATATTAAACTGATCGCAACGTTTATGAATTTTATGTTCAACCCAAGCTATAACTACATTTCCACAGAAGAGCAATGCATCATTCTGGCCCCAACGTGTGGCGCGATAAATTATTTGAACACGTTTTACATATTTGTCTTTTTTGTTTCACGTTTCTTATCTACTTGATCACAGGAGGATAAAACTTGCCGGCTTGCTGCAAGTAGGAGCAGAAGACCACGTGGGGAGAAGTTGCAGCGAAACAAGCACATGTAGACCCTGCATAAGAAGGGGTAAACAGTCATGCGACAACATTTGTAGGACCTGCCGCACATATAAGATGCTGAAGCAGTGTGTAATCTCTTGGATAGATTATGGCTGAGGCTGCTACTGGGTCCAGGATGCGCAAAAGAAAGTTCCTGAGCAAAAGGAGTATAGATGCCGCAAGTGCCAGTAAATTTAAGGAGCTTCTGATGTTAACCACGGAAGCTCGAAGATGTAGAACGGAAACCGTGGATTTTGGCATCCAAACCGAGCCTTAAAATCCAACTGGAGCCTTCTTCTCCCGCAGCTGGGGATACAGGCCGGCAGGCGACCGGGAACGGCAAATAGGGCGTCCTGTGGTGGTAGGACTATCACGGTGGTTATGCCAAGGAACGAAGTGCAGAACGGGCATCTTCAGGATACTACGATTAGTAGCATTACCTCAACAACTCCTGTACAAGCCACTCGTCCAACAGAGAGATGTTAACTGACCCAGTAGCTAGAGGAGCTGGCTGTCCCGGCCATTGCTTTGCAGCCTATGGTCCGGGTAGGTCACAAATACGGGAGGAAAGTCGCCTTCTCGGCTATAGAGGCTGTAGATAGGACACAGCTGAAGTAGAAGAATCTCCCCACTGACTGGAGCCTTAAGGAACATTGTTAAGAAGGTTTTTGAAAGACGAAATGAGAATTTCGATTTGTACACATAATCAGCATTAGCCAACAGGCGCATAGCGCTCGATTGGAAGAAGACGTGGCCTGATTGCGACATCCGCACTTACTTTCCTTAGTATGGACTTAAGTGTAGGACATCTAAACACACATAACAGTTAAATTGTAATGCAAGAGCTACGTAAAGTGGTGGAGGAGAGGAGACAGGATGTGCTCTGTCTGCAGGAGCCATACTCCCTTTCCAGACAGATCGCCTTCACTGCCACCACGTGGCAGGTTCTAAGTATTGGCGATGAGCTAAAAGCTGCCCTAGTTGTCACCAACAAAGCGCTGAGAATTACGATCATTTCACAATTGTCAAACAGCCACTGTAACGCCGTAGAGCTTCAGTGCTCACTTTAAGCCCTCTATGTAGTCAATATGTACTTTCAGTACGGTGGCATCTTTGAGGAGCATCTGGGCCACTTCATCGGTGTAATTACGGCGTTGCGGAGGCGGGAAGTCATCTTGGTGGCAGAAATTAATGCGAAGTCCCCCTTCTGGTTCAGTGACACTCGAGATGCCTATCGAGGCAGGGCAGAGGAAACAATCATGGCCTTGCATGGCTAACCGGTCAGGTAATGCCATCACCTACAATGGCGGTGGGAGTGAAGGTACTGACACAGACATCACTTCGGCGTCACTTGATGCTGCGGACAACGTTAAGAGTTGGTCAGTGCGTAACAGAGTTACCACAGGTGATCACAACTTAATAACATTTAAAGCAACCGACAGAGAGTGCCACTGGAAACTAGGCTGGTAAGTTCAGCTCAGTTACAATCGATCTGATTGGGAGTGCCTGGCAACGGTGTGTGACATTCTGACGTAGCCAGAGAGTGACGACAACTTAGAGGAACGTGCCGAAGAACTGGTTCGAGCGCTTAACACAGCAGTGAAAGCGGTCACGACACCCAGGACTAAAGCCATAGCGGCTTCCCATCACCGTAGTTTGCCAAATTGGGACAAGTGTGTCAGTGTCAGCAGGGCAAGGAGGTACTACCAGCGAAGTTTCGTCTGGGAAGATAAACGGTATTGGCTTCAGCAATATCGGGAAGCCAAGGAGCTCTTGCAGAAGGAGCTAAGAGCTGATAAACTCTGCAGCTGGGAGCAGTATGTGCTGGACCAGCTGGCAATTGACCCCTGGGGCGTTCCTTATAAATTACTGAGAGAGAAAATCAGTGTTGTCCACCATCAGGGATGGGGCGCGGATGATGGAATCTTGGTGGGAAACTGCTCAGTCCTTGTTGCCTGATGAAAGGGAGATCAAGCAGAATACTTAATAATCCCATGGTATACCGATTTTCAGAAGAGTAAGTGGCTGCACAAATAAAATCTTTTAAGAGAGCCTCACGGCCAGACGGCATCATAGCGAAAGTGGTGTAATTCCTCGCCCCACAGCTAGTTGCGCCTCTAATTAGGCTGTACAATGAATGCCTGAGAACGCAGAAATTCCCGACCATCTGGAAGAAGGCTAATATGGCAATCATAAACAAATGTCCCAACAAGGATCCAATACTGGCAGAGTCATACAGGCCTATTTTCCTACTAGACATCCTTGGAAAACTGTTTGAAAATGTGTTAGCTGACAGACTGGCAGCACACAGAGTGCTGTGCAGGATGAATGAGAGCTAGTTCACCTTTCAGCCAGAGCAATCATCATCTGATGCTAATGCCCTGGCGACTGAGCTCTGTGGCTCAGCTCTGCGTCAGTACATTGCCAGCGTCGTGGTGGATATATGGCGCCTTTGATCCTCGGTGGTGGCCTTCACTCTTCTCCTGCCTGCGGGAGAAGGAGTGTCCAGGGCCGCTACATGGCTGTCTAAGGAGCTATTGTGAGGGAAAGGAGGTCTGGCTATCGCTCCCCAGCAGGTGTGTTAGTAAGAGAATAACAATGATGTGCCCACAGGACTCTGTCCTGGGGCCACTCTTTTGGGATGTTAATATGGAACCTTTATTGGATGGACTAAAACGCAGTGATGATGTGTTAAAGGTGAAAGCCTACACAGATGACCTCCTCCTGCTGGTAGGGGGCTGTAGCCGCGAGGACCTAGAACCAAAGTAGGAGTGTGCAATATCTTTGCTGTCTGACTGGTGCCGGAAAGCTAGAATGAAGACTGCCCCAAATAAATCTACACATCTGTTGTTAAAGGGACAACCAGTTAGAAACCCAACTGTCAGAATTGATGGCTTGTCAGTTCTTCAGCGTCATGAGGCCTGATATCTGGCAGTCGTTGTTGACGAAAAATGGAACTTCGCCACGCAGTTAGAGACTGTGACTGAGAGATTGCTGGAGGTACTGAACAACCTTATTGGAACTGAACATAAAAGATTCCACCTATTGACAAATATAATTCAACTATATCACAACATTACTCTTACTTCGGTTGTGGGGTACGGCTCTGGAGTGGGCGCACGGCCACATGAGGGTCATTCCTACCATGGCCATGAAAAGAGTGCAACGGAATATGCTGCTACAGGAAATTGGAGCATTCGGAACAAGTCCAGCTGGGACCTTGCTAGTTATAATGGGGCTTCGCCCACTTGACATTAAAGTATGGGAGCAGGCAACCTGTTATTGGGTAAAGAGGGGGAAAATTGAAAAGACAAAATTTCAATCAGACGGTGAAGGGGGGGGGATTGTGGCAAGAGACCTGGGAGATTGACAAGACGTCAGAGACATATCAATGTTTACCAAGCTTCACGGAACGAATGAAAGTTATGTATTTTCAACCTAGCAGAGGTCTGTTACACTTGTTCACAGGACATGGGCCCTATCCGACATACCTGGGTCAGTTTGGGAAGCGGGCAATGCCTTCGGAGCCTTGGGGGGCGTACTTGATCACGTGGTCTATGAGTGCCCCATACACGATGATGTGGCAGCCGACTGAAGACGACAACCAGCAAGTTACGACACTCATCATCTACTAAGACATCAGAACACCTTCGATATGCTCAACAGCTTGGCTAACGAGGTATCCACTAATATCTTAAGCGAACATGTGAGCGATAATCAATGAAGGTATAGAATTGTCAAAAGAAGTAATTACGCACCTGCCCTCCACCGCCAGGGCGTGGACTGGCCGACCGACACACCACGAACTAGAATGGAGATGCATCTCTCACCGGTGTAGAACATCGCACTAGGGATTTTTCAAGATAGTAATAGAGTAGTTTAGTAGAAACAGATTGAAACTAGTAGTTTAGTACCCTGCAGCGCTAGTAAAGTTCTTAGGACCAGTCCAGTGTCAGGGGCATGCCAACTGGCGTTAGCTCGATGGGCACGCCCATAGTAGTAGGTTTATAGTTTTGCTGGCATACCTGCAACGCTACAGGTAGTGTAGTGCAGTAGAATAGTACGTAGTTCCCAGTAGAGTAATTAACATAGTTAGCTTACCCATTTAGAATTAACTAAACACTACCATACATTAGTTGCATGTGACGCTATTGCAAATTCGTAGGATCCACTAATTAATTAGGTAGCGGGTTATTGATGTATAATTGTTATGAATAAATAACTTAAAAGAATAAAAGATACCACAGAGACACTTGATGTGAACATAACATTGATCCAGAATTGGGATTAAATTTTTATACAAGGAGAAGTTTATTATGACGTGATGCAACATTGTAAGGAAATGATAAGCGATGCCTGCATAGCTATCCCGCCTTTTATGTTCGGGAACTTTCTTCAGTTTTTCCTAAATAGCTCTTGGCTCATTTTGGATTCTGAGTGACGAACTTTATTAACTGTAATTTCATTGTTGTGCGGAAGTTGTCAAATATGGCCACTATTGCGCCGCGTATGGGGAGCTAGCCGCTCTTCTGTCAGTTAACTCAGCATCCATTTTATCTGTCTGTAGTAGTCAATAATTGTTCCAGAGCGTAGTTATTGAGTGAGGGAATTCGAATTCTGCGAATAATTCGGCTTTTAAATATTACGAGATTCTGTGAGATCAAAATTATGAAGAAATTCGGGAAACTAAAAAAGATGGAAATGAAACCCTGTTACGGTGCTCGCTTATTTCCAAGTCCGTATCGATCTTAGTGCTGAGTTTTCACTCAGATGGCGCTTTGGCGTTAGGCGGTTGTTTCCGTGTGTGATCGCTGGCCGGGGCTTAGCTGGAGGCGTGTGAGGAGGCAAGAGGTGGCTGCCTTGGCGTGAAGACAGCTTTGCTCGGCTGGGGTTGTTTTCGTCTGGACGCCGAGTGGGGCCCGATGGGAAGACCGGACCATGATTTTACGATTAATAGTGTGGACAGCGGCGTGGTGTGCCATTTATCTTGATTCGCAAGAGGAGCAAAATCTCGCCTGTTTTAGTTTGTCGAGCCTGAGTTTGAAATACCTTCTATGTGTGGCGGGATGTCATTTCGTCGTCCTGTCTCTCCGTCGCTGGGATTACTACCCTCGTTTACCGTCCCGTGGATGTATATCGATGGGCTACGCTCTACTAGACGCTGGTTATGGAAGTGCGTCGTTCAGCGACACGTTAGTCTGGGTGCTTTATGTTTGATCTTCAAGTGCATAGTCTTCCAGTGGCACTCCTTAGAGTTTGCCTTGCGCGGTTAGATTGGAGTTTATTTTGTCTTGTGGTGCTTCCGCTTTCCGTTAACGAAAGTTAAGCTTGATTCGGCACTCTGTACGACGTTTGGCACCTCAGCAGGCGGGTCGGAGCCACCTTCGAGACTAAACGGAAGCCTTTGGACTGAGAGGTCTTGTGTTTTGCATATTGTTCATAAATTGTTGTTTTGGTATTAAGTTGGCTGAGGTTTCTTACGGATTTCCCGGCATTTGATCTGTTGTCCGGCTCGGGCTAGATCTCGTCATTTTAAAAGTCAGTCCTTGTTTTGGCTTAGTACGATTTTGTTTTACTGCCTGGTGGTTCTGGTAGTACGCCGGGTCGCTGTGGTTGTGTTGCATTTTGTATGGGGCCGTGTGCTCGGACCCGTGGAGTACCATTTGTGTGAACTGCTTCACTGGGGAGTACTGACCGGGCCATTCTTGGTCCTCTTTCGTATGAAATAATTTTATTATTGTTTTAAAGTAACATTATCACTTAAATGATTTAATTCTTGTTGCGTTAACTGCAACTTGGGTACTGAGAAATTTAGTAGTGTAATTACGCAAGATTTAATAGTGGCACATGGCCCTTTACCAGCTTCGTAATCTGTTAATTACCGAAAGACCTTAAGCTCATAATCATATGATGTGATTTTTCTTAAATTATTGTATTTTTATGTCATGTTATAGTTTTTTTTTAATTTGCTGATCACTGGTGTACTTTTCCAAGTATTAAAATGTTTCAGGTAGCTATTACTTGGGTGGAACGCGCGGAACCGCAACGGAGAGAGTAGTTGCGTGCCTTACGTGTCCGTTGTTGGCGCCGCCTGGTGTCCGTTGTTTGTTTTGGTGCACCTGAGTTAAGTATTGTGTTGCCTCCTCCTCTGCGGCCCCGTCGTGTTCTTCTCATAAACATTTCCTTCAAGACACTTTAGTTAATTTTATGCTAGTATTATTTTAATTTCTTACATTGGTAAAATTGTGCGGCCTTCATTATGCACACTGTTTGTCATAATGTCTCTTATCTCATGATGTGCGTGTGTACTGGTGCAATAAATGGATGATTGTTATTTATGTTTTGGCGCCCTTCATGCCTCCTTTTTGTCCCTATTGGTACGCTATCCTTGTACTTCAGAAAAATAAGTCCATGACGTCGGCAGCGATATTGCCGATCCGATTATGGAAGAAGCAGATTCTGATACTGATACTTCAGAATCCTCAGTTGCTAATGTTAATGATTTGTTTGGGGAGGTTGACGTGCAACAACCAATTTTTGCGGAAGTTACGCCGAACATGCCAACTCTGGCATCGTTCGATGCTTTGAGAGATTAGCAAATAAAATTGATGAAAGAATAGCTGCAAGGGTAACTTCTCGTGATACAGAACTAAACCATAAAATCGATCGTAGCCTCCTAAAATGAATGAAAATTTGCAAAGGAATAGTCCTTTAGGATGGACAAAATGTCCGATGATGTAGTCAAAGATATAAATTATCGTAATCCCAACACTTTCGATTACGCAAAAACTGAAACAGGAGGTCTTAACGAAGCATACCTTGAAATAAAGGGTGCAGTGAGCAAATACTCTGAGGATGTTAAGCAATTGAAGGGTACTCAGACTAAAATGGAAGCAAGTATGTCAAAATTAATTTCTCACTTCAGAAAAAAAACAGAGAATAAACAGAACCCTATCTGCTCGAGGTGAACAGTTTAACAAAATGGTTAACGAATGCTTTTCATAGAAAAATAGTCGTTCTTGAAAAGCCCGGAAAGGAAATACGTGCGTCGGTACAACCCGCTGGCGCGGGGGTTCTATCTTCACTGGGGAGTTCAGGTTGGTTCAAATGGTTCAAATGGCTCTGAGCACTATGGGACTCAACTGATGAGGTCATTAGTCCCCTAGAACTTAGAACTAGTTAAACCTAACTAACCTAAGGACATCACAAACATCCATGCCCGAGGCAGGATTCGAACCTGCGACCGTAGCGGTCTTGCGGTTCCAGACTGCAGCGCCTCTAACCGCACGACCACTTCGGCCGGCGGGGAGTTCAGGCGAAACGATAGGATACGATGAGCTCGGTCAGATAAGACATGTTAGCTCGTAACTTAGCTGACTGATGTAACATTGTTAATACGCGGGTCTCTGACCGAAACAAGAACTCGAGATGATAACTCACCGCTTGAGACAATGCCTTTGTCGACACGTGCGAATGGAAGTCAATAAAATCAATCTAATCCGTGTTACCAAAGCTCTAGCAGCCCGTGCCTAGAAGGTTCGTATGATTCAATGGAGGCAGCATCCACGTTAATCTCAGTGCTTTTAGAGGAGAGCTTGAAGCACCGGAAGTTGCAAGTTTAAATGCCTGAGAAAATGTACCCGCATCCAGTCATTTTAATGTGGAGTTTTGAGAGGATCATACCTAAAACTTGAAGTGAGAGACAAAAAATACACTTTGCAGTATCATACAGGGTGACACACGGGAGACGGATGGTTTTTAATGACAATACTCAGCCAACTTTAAAATTAATGCACGGTTATTTACACAAAATCAAAGCTCATTATTTGCCATTTTAGTTAACAAAGTTATTTGTGAAAAATAACGTCGTCAAGGTGATGTCCATCATTTCGAATGCAGGACTCAAGTCTCTTCTCAAAATCCTCCATCACACGGACTAAAATCTCTGCAGGGATAGCAGCAATTTCTTGAATGATTGCATTCTTCAACTCGTCAAAATTTCGTGGTTTGTGGTTATAGACACAGTTCTTAAGGTATCCCCACAGAAAAAAATCACATACTGACAAGTCGGAGACATGGGAGGCTAAGGAACATTGCCAAAACGTGAGATAATCCGGCCAGGAAACAAGCGTCTAAGAATTGTCATTGAAGTGTTTGTGGTGTGTGATGTTGCCCCATCCTGCTGGAACCAAACGCATTTTAAAGAGATTCGTCGTCTTCTTAGTTCTGGTTTCAAGAATGTTTCAAGCATACGAATGTAACGAACCGAATTAAAAGCAACCGTGGCCCCATTCTCTTCAAAGAAATAAGGTCCAATAATGCCAACAGAGTCAAGAGCACACCAGACTGTTAGTTTTTCTGAGTGTAGAGGACGCTGGTGGATAAGGTGTGGATGCTCTGGAGCCCAGTAACGTAGGTTTTGCTTATTCACTGTCCCGTTTAAATGAAAATGAGCTTCATCGCTCATCAATAAAATTTCATTTTCATTCGATTTCAAAATCACTTGCATTCTGTAAGCAAAGTCTTCTCGTACAGCAAAATCAGTTTCCTTGTTTGACAATGAGCATTTTGTAGGGATGGAATTTTAATTCTTTATGCATAATTCGTCTAACTGATTCACGATTGATTCGTAACTCACCAGCAGGACGTCTAGTTGGGCTTCTGACTGCCGCTTGCCTTACCCTTCCAACATTTTCTGATGTCATTACTCTGCGTCTCGGGCCAGGATGCTTCTTATCCAGTATGTTCCAGCTGACCTGAAGTTTTCCACCTATCTCAGGATAGTGTTACAGCTCGGAACAGCTCCATGTCAACCGACATTAAACCGCGCACGAAACAATCGCTGCGTAACAATAACAAACTAACCACTTTTCACGAAACTGTCATAGACAAACACTAGACGTTGCAAGTCCCACTTCTCCATAGTGACTAAGTAAATGAAATGGCGTCTTGTGTGGATCAGAACTATCCCCACCACGACCACCTCCCACCACTGCGCCCTCAGTAGTACGCAGTTCAAAACCGTCCATCTCCCGCGTTTCACCCTGTATGTGCAAAGTCAATCCGCGCTGCGGGCCGCGACTACTTTGGAAACCTGTTTAACTTTTGATCACTTTGAACACGCTATTCTTGCGAAGTGTTGGTCAGAGCATGTCCGAGATCACTTAAGACGTGAAGTATTCAATTCCGATACCTACAACCCGAAGCAGGTTAGTATCAGAAAATATTTTGGGAAGTATTAGGGAAAATCATGCTACTGGGGCAACAAATTGGCACACAGGTATGTTATATGGGAAAGGTTAACTGTCGATAAGCATTCGCGAAAAATTAATTCGTGCACCGGAGGACACAGTAGAAAACTTCTTGTCTGTGGTAGATTCACTCGATGTGATTCAGGAGGACGCCAAGAACATTGACGGCAATGCTAACGCGACGACGCTCTACTCCGCGATCGACAGCAGCACGTGGCCGGAATCAGGTCGATTCCAGCAACGGCGCCCCACCTCCAGCTGGCCCTGGAAATGAAAACAGTCACAATCACGTGCAAAACAGTTCAAGGTTTCTGAGGTGAAACTACAAACACCAAAAAAGTTTTGCATCACCTCGGTTCCAAATGGTTCAAATGGCTCTGAGCACTATGGGACTCAACTGCTGAGGTCATTAGTCCCCTAGAACTTAGAACTAGTTAAACCTAACTAACCTAAGGACATCACAAACATCCATGCCCGAGGCAGGATTCGAACCTGCGACCGTAGCGGTCTTGCGGTTCCAGACTGCAGCGCCTTTAACCGCACGGCCACTTCGGCCGGCTGCATCACCTCGGTTCCCAGAACTCCTGAAGATAGACGTTGACTGTGGATATTGCATCACAGATACAGTCCTTTTGACTGTTCAGAGATGTCACTAAACCCGCCCACAGATGCAAAACACCATGCATGAGCAACGCCTATTAGACGAAGGGGTCCGACAGCCGATCACTTCCAGTCTTTCCACCAGGAAGGCGGTACACTGCTCGTCTGTTGTTCAACCATGCCTAGACGGTCAATACCGCGGTTCGATCGCGTCCGCATTTTTATTTTATGCCATGAAGGGCTGTCAACAAGGGAATTGTCCAGGCGTCTCAGAGTGAACCAAAGCGATGTTGTTCGGACGTGAAGGAGATACAGAGAGACAGAAACTGTCGATGACATGCCTCGCTCAGGCTGCTCAAGGGCCACTACTGCATTGGATGACCGCTACCTACGGATTATGGCTCGGACGAACGCTGACAGCAACGCCACCCTGTTGAACAACGCTTTTTGTACAGCCACAGGACGTCGTGTTACTACTCAAACTCTGCGCAATGGTATCCATAAAGCGCAACTTCACTCCCGTCGTCCACGGGGAGGTTCATCTTTGGAGCCACACCATGCAGCGCGGTACAGATGGGCCCAACAGCATTCCGAATGGACCGCTCAGGATTGGCATCACGTTCTCTTCACCGATGCCTTCAACCAGACAATCTTCGGAGACGTGTTTGGAGGCAACCTGGTCAGGCAGAACGTCTTAGGCACACTGCCCAGCGGGTGCAGGAAGGTGGAGGTTCCCTGCTGTTTTGGGGTGGCATTATGTGGGGACGACGTACGCCGCTGGTGGTCATGGAAGGCACCGTAAAGGCTGTACGATATGTGAACATAGGCAGCATATTGGCGAGGCATTCAAGGACGACAGTTCGCGGTCCCATCGTGCACATTTTGTGAATGACTTCCTTCAATATAACGACATCGCCCGACTAGAGTGGCCAACGCGTTCTCCCGACATGAACCCTATCGAAAATGCCTGGGATAGATTGAAAAGGGCTGTTCATGGACTACGTGACCCACCGACCACTCTGTGGAATCTACGCCGAATACCCGTTGGGACAATGTGGACCAACAGTGCCTTGATGAACTTGTGAATAGTATGCTACGATGAACACAGGCATGAATCAGTACAACAGGACGTGCTACTGGGTATTAGAGGTACCGGTATGTACAGGAATCTGGACCACCACATCTGAAAGTCTCGCTGTGTGGTGGTACAACATGCCATATGTGGTTTTCATGAGCAATAAAAAGGGCGGAAATGATGTTAATGTTGATCTCAATTCCAATTTTCTGTACAGGTTTCGGAACACTGGGAATCGAGGTGATGCACAACTTTTTTTGATGTGTGTAAAATAATCGGCATCGATTCAATCCTGAATATGAGACGGGCAGGAATACACCTAATCAGGGGTACTGGGCTCCTCTGAATAACGGAAGCCAGTGCCAACTGAATTTTCGTGGACTATCACCTATACAGGATTCGTGTGGTAACTGCAATAGGTCAGTGAATTATTCTGAACCTCCTCTGGGTTGACCACATCAGAATTTAGAACCTAAAAATTTGACTGAGGTCACTGATGAATGGTCTTCAACCTCTGATCAATAAACCAAAGGCGATCTTAGCATGCCACTGTATATCGATCGCGGAATGGGATGGGGCACACGTTATGACTTAACAACACGCATGCTACGCTATAACGACGGAAAAGATATACGCGACGAATTGTGCGAAGATCTCATGTCATGTACTGAACTGTTAGAAGACCAGGTTCAGGCGGCAGATTACGCTATTGTGGCTGGAATACCAACCACGGTCGTGATACACAGAGGAGTAAAGATGAATATCTTGGCGAGTAATTTTTTCAAAAAGATCTGTGAATCTGCTAAGTTATAACTAAATTTCCGCAGATGAACAACGCGTTGCCGGGCGCAGCGGCCGAGTGGTTCTAGGCGCTTCAGTCTAGAATCGCGCGGTCGCTAAGGTTGCAGGTTCGAATCCTGCCTCGGGCATGGATGTGTGTGATGTCCTTAGGTTAGTTAGGTTTAAGTAGTTCTAAGTTCTAGGGTACTGATGACCTCAGATGTTAAGTCCTATAGTGCTCAGAGCCATTTGAACCATTTGAACAATGTGTCACTATTAAAGAAAACGTGAAAACAATTTTGAGCACTTTGCAAACATACGCAAGATCCATCCGAAGCAAAGCTTGATTGTAGATCTGCAGCAAGCTTGCTCCTTACAGGTATATGTGATTTTACCAATTTGACCTACATCAACTTTTGGCGGACGACGCTGGAGAAAGTAAATTTCGTCCAACAATATTTATAGTCTCCAGAAATGACTTTGGATAAAGGGCTCGACAAATTAAAAACCATGAATGAGGTTTTAGTGCCGGAATGGCCTATAACCGCAGACTGTGCTGTTACTTCTGGCACTAAAAAATGCAATGATGTGGACATTACCATTAATCAATGAGGAAGAAGGGGGGCAAATGAAACAATGCCGGGTGAACTAGCTCATGACGCTGGATTATTAGTTCAAAAAGAAGTTCGTCGATAAGCGTTTGATTGCACAGACCAGTTTGCACAAAAATTATCGCAGCTATACACGGCCATGAAGAAAACACAAAAATTTTACAAACTGTTGAAACAAAATTTACGCTTTAAGTTTTCAATAGCTCTCTGGCTGTAACAATAGAGAACCTCGCAAAAATTTACGATGAGCATGATAAAGGAGCAGGCGATGAAAAAAAAAAAAAAGTGGGCATGTAAGTGCGACTGATACAAGTGTAGACCTTGTTGGTAGACGGACTACACGAGAAATCCATAAATTTGTAATTAAATTGAACTTAAGTGAATCATTACTCTGTACATCACTTATAATCCAATATCTCTTGACCGCCGCGTGGAGTGGCGGCGCGGTTTCAGGCGCCATGTCACTCATTTCACGGCTCCTCCCGCCGGAGGTTCGAGTCCTCCGCCGGGCATGTGTGTGTGTGTTGTTCTTAGCATAAGTTAGTTTCAGTAGTGTGCAAGTCTAGGGACCGATGACCTCAGCAGTTTCGTCCCTTAAGAATTCACACACACACTTCTTGGCCACTTGTGTATCAGTCACATCATGCGAGCGAAGTATTTCTAAATTGGAACTAATCAAAAATTATCTTTGATCTACGATGAAACGAGAATGACTAGCTAAACCTATCCATTTTATTAATTGAAAGAACAGTTTCAAATGAAGTAGATTTCAACTACATTATTGAGAATTTAAGCAAAGCAAAGGAGCGGAAACATGTACACTATTGGCCATTAAAATTGATACACCAAGAAGAAATGCAGATGATAAACGGGTATTCATTGGACAAATATATTATACTAGATCTGACATGTGATTACAGTTTCACACAATTTGGATGAATAGGTCCTGAGAAATCAGTACGCCTGGGCATTGAGTCAAACAGAGCTTGGATGGCGTGTACAGGTACAGCTGCCCATGCAGTTCAACACGATACCACAGTTCATCAAGAGTAGTGACTGGCGTATTGTGGCGAGCTTGTTGCTCGGCCACCATTGACCAGACGTTTTCAATTGGTGAGAGATCTGGAGAATGTGCTGGCCAGGGCAGCAGTCGAACATTTTCTGTATCCAGAAAGGCCTGTACAGGACCTGACACATGCGGTCGTGCATTATCCTGCTGAAATGTGGGGTTTCGCAGGGATCGAATGAACGGTAGAGCTACGGGTCATAACACATCTGAAATGTAACGTTCACTGTTCAAAGTGCCTTCAATGCGAATAAAAGGTGACCGAGACGTGTAACCAATAGCACGCCATACCAACACGCCGGGTGATACGCCAGTATGGCGATGACGAATACAAGCTTCCAATGTGCCTTCACCGCGATGTCGCCAAACACGGATGCGACCACCATGATGCTGTATACAGAACCTGGATTCATCCGAAAAACTGACGTTTTGACATTCGTGCACAAAGGTTCGTCGTTGAGTACACCATCGCAGGCGTTCCTGTCTGTGATGCAGCGTCAAGGGTAACCGCAGCCATGGTCTACGAGCTGAAGGTCCATGCTGCTGCAAACTTCGTCCAACTGTTCGTGCAAATGGTTGTTGTCTTGCAAACGTCCCCATCTGTTGACTGAGAGATCGAGACGTGGCTGCACGATCCGTTACAGCCATGCGGATAAGATGCCTGTAATCTCGACTGCTAGTGATACGAGGCCGTTGCGATCCAGCACGGTGTTCCGTATTACCCTCCTGAAACCACCGATTCCATATTCTGCTAACAGTCATTGTATCTCGACCAACGCGAGCAGCAATGTCGCGATACGATAAACCGCAATCGCGATAGCCTACAATCCGACCTTTATCAAAGTCGGAAACGTGATGGTACTCATTTCTCCTCTTTACACGAGGCATCACAACAACGTTTCACCAGGCAACACCGGTCAACTGCTGTTTGTGTATGAAAAATCGGTTGGAAACTTTCCTCATGTCAGTACGTTGTAGGTGTCGCCATTGGCGCCAACCTTGTGTGACTGCTCTGAAAATCTAATCATTTGCATATCACAGCATCTTCTTCCTGTCGGTTAAATTTCGAGTCTGTAGCACGCCATCTTCGTGGTGTAGCAATTTTAATGGCCAGTAGTGTATGTTTCATTCAGCTTTTACAAAATATGCCCCACAATTATATCAGTTCCAAGTAGACTGGACGCTCCATTTAGTTTAGCTGACCCCGGCCTGTAATGGACTTAGTCCACCTCTGTAGATATGTACTTATGTTAGAGAAAAGCGCAATTGGCAGTTGTAAGGGGAATGATATTCCGCCGACACACCCTTTCTTTCATTTCTAACTGCACTTGGGAAGCCATTGACTCAGTCCCGTCTGGTCTAAGCCTGTCTAATCCTAAGTCTGACTCTTAGCTCACACTTGCCACTCTGCCGTTTCTGCACAGATGCTGTCCAGATAGCATCCTAAGAAGCAACGATGTCCAGATAAACACGTATCTTGACAGGATTTATGTGGTAACACTGTGCTTCATTCATACTGCAGCCGGCACGGCTTTGCGTCTTTTTTCCTACCCATCATTCGCTTATTCGTTCGCTATATGCAAGTGAATGTAGCGAAGAGAGCTTTGATTTTCACTGTGTACTATTGCAGTAGGTATCTGCGATTTAACGACTGAGTTACAAAACACATGGAGCCAAACAAAGGGAATCGTATGCAAGGTATACGAAATTCTTAGCAACCTTAAACACTATCCCAGAAGAGACTAGATCTTGTCGGCACCACAGACTGCAACAGCAAAGGCGAGTGGTGTTCCACTCCGAGCAGTGGAGAAAATGTGTGCAGCTTTATGAAGAAGGAAAATTTGTGCGCAAGAAATGACGTTTAAAACTCCGAGGAAAGATATTAGTGAAAGATGAATGTCACTGATTTGGACGAATTTTAAAAAGATGTCGTTCACTGTTCTGTGCTGAAATGTTTCGACCGTGGCGAGTATCCCACAAGATAAAGGATGGCAGACGCCTTCCACAATTAGCGTGGATTCACAAGAGGGCTTTCATTCAAGTGGGAGAATTGTGAGATCTTTCGGATTCAGGTACAGAGAATGCAACCATAGAAGACACGTAATGATGGAGATGGGCTCTGAGCACTATGGGACTTAACTTCTGAGGTCATCAGTCGCCTAGAACGTAGAACCAATTAAACCTAACTAACCTAAGGACATCACACACATCCATGCCCGAGGCAGGATTCGAACCTGCGACCGTAGCGGTCGCTCGGTTCCAGACTGTAGCGCCTAGAACCGCACGGTCACTCCGGCCAGCAATGATGGAGAATCCTGTCGTCGCAGCACAACTTTTCTGGGATAAATTTACATAATTATTATAGTAAATCATCGTTACCAGATATTCGATGAGGGTCTACTCAGTCAGAATCTCGCCAGGAAGCGCATCTTACAGTATTACAAGGTCAGTAGCGCTCTGAAAGTGCCTGCTGACAAAGGAAACAGACTTATTATTCATCATGCAGGATCATTTCTATATACCTTTATCGAAACTGCAAAGCTAATATTTTGAATCAGAAAATCCAGCGAGTGTTATGGAAAGAGTGACACTGTTTTAAAACTCTGGTTTTTAAATTTATCAAATGTGTCAGAAGAGGGTAGTGCGACTACCGAGGGTAACGCTGCAGAAGGTGGTAACTTGGAGCTCCAACATCAGGCACTGTCGTGGAAATAGCAAGCTGCTCGAGAAAGAATGCCAGTTTGTACGCTGTACGTTTGCTGGGATGTTTTATGGAGGCGGGGCTCTGCCGGCGGCTAATGAACGATCTCGGTGCAACCAAGTGGGAAAGTGCCTCACGTCGGCACGAATGACGCTTTCCGCCTGGGTTCTAAGACTATCCTCGGTTTATTTAGGTAGCTAGCATTGCACGCAGAGCGCAAGCACTGCTCACCATTTGCAGCATCCTACCCAGAGCTAATTGCAGTCTTCTAGTTTGGAGGTGAATTGAAGGCCTAAACCAGAGACTCAGACAGTCCGGCGAGCGTGCCGAAATCCAAGACAGAATAGCCGCACTACTCTTAGAGCAGAAAGTTCAACTTTGCAGGTCGGAAAAAGAAAATGTACGTATATTATTAGTAAACTGCTGGAGAACCCTTGGTGAGGTCGCACAGTTACTCTTGCTTATTAAAGGTATTTGAGACAGAAAGCTCACTGAAACAAGAAATAAACAGCATGCGCCAGGGTTGGCGTCGAAGTTATTGCTGTAAAGAACTCTACATATATACAAACATCAAAAAAGTTTTCCATCACCTCGGTTCCCAGAAATCCTGAAGATAGACGTTGACTGTGGATATTGTACCACAGACACAGTCCTTTTGACTGTCCAGAGATGTCACTAAACCCGCCCAAAGATGTAAACAACCATTCATGAGCAGGGCCTATTAGACAGAGGGGGTCCGACAGCCGATCACTTCCAGTCATTCCACCAGGAAGGGGGTATACGGCTCGTGTTGTCTGTAGTTCAACCATGCCTAGACGGTCAATACCGCAGTTCGATCGCGCCCACATTGTTACTTTGTCCCAGGAGGGGCTCTCAACAAGAGAAGTGTCCAGGCGTCTAAGAGTGAACCAAAGCGATGTTGTTCGGACATGAAGGCGATACAGAGAGACAGGAATTGTCGATGACATGCCTCGCTCAGTCCCCTAGGGCTACTTCTGCAGTGGATGACCGCTACCTACGGATTATGACTTGGAGGGACCCTGACAGCAACGCCACCGTGTTGAATAATGCTTTTCGTGCAGCCACAGGACGTCGTGTTACGACTCAAACTGTGGGCAACAGTCTGCATGATGCACCACTTCACTCCCGACGTCCATGGTGAGGTCCGTCTTTGCAAGCATGACACCATGCAGCGCAATACAAATGCGCCCAACAACATGCCGAATGGACCGGTCAGGATTGCCATCACGTTCTCTTCACCGATGAGTGTCGCATATGCCTTCAACCAAGTAGCCTTCAAGCAAGTACCACTTGGCCAACCTACAAAAAACGATCTCTCTCAATAACCGCTAAATTTCAACATTACTCCTCCGTCGTTAAATCGAAAGCAACATATGCAAGTGAAACACTATTCAGACTAAATATTCAAGCAACAACTGAAAAATTGCAGAAAGTAGATGGAGGAATACTCGGAACAATTATCAGTGAGAAACACCAAGTTAATGGGCAGTGGAGACTTTTGCCCAATTCAGCAGTATATAAAGAAAGTGAATCCATTATTGATACAATGCGGAAAAGGAGGATTCCTTTTTTCGGCCACATATCTCGCGTACCAAATACTAGAATCCTGAAGCAACTTTTTGACTACTTCTGGAACAGTAAAACCAAAAATATCTGGTTTAAAGAAGTACAAAGTGATCTGGATCAACTGAAAATCACCACACACCAAATTCAACACAGAGAAGAGAAACTATTTCTGAAGAACAAATACACACGGCTGACATTCAAACCATCAGAACGGAAGAAGTATGTCATATCTGCAGAAGAACGAGCAGCCAGATCACAGTGAATGAAGAACTTTTGGGAAACGAGGAAATTGCTGACTGCTAAGACCTAACCTTAATCATTGTAGACTCTGTTGTATTATGTTTAATTTTAGTGCTCCAGTGTGGGAGTAAACTATGCAAATAAATAAATAAATTGATGATTTCTCATCAATAACATTACCAAATGCCACGTTTGTTTTGTTTGCAGATAATATTTTGCAGTAATTAGCAAATGGAGTACAGTTTTAGAAAGACTGGTTTACGAAATTTTCATGGACTTTATTGGGGGGGGGGGGGGGGGGAAGAGGGGGACGATCGGAGTGGGGGTTACTGCAGAAAATACAAACATTTCTTTAAAAAAAATTTACAGCCTGACCGAAACGGTGTGACTGTTCGCCAACAGAAGGCAAAGCCTCGTATTTTTAAACGATCTTTCGGCAATGATGGATGCTGCTGCGGTCTTCAGCCCGAAGACTGATTTAATGCAGCTTTCCTAGCTAGTCAACCGGAGTAAGCCTCTTCATCCCTGAATAACTAATGTGGCGTACATGCGCTTGAACCTGCTTACGGTGTTGAATCTTTGGCCTTCCTCTACAACTTTAGTACCATTTTCGCCTCTGTTCGTCCTGATATCCCTTTTCAACTTTTTCTCTTCCCGTACCAAATTGGCGCTGTCATGATGTCTCACGTGGCGTCCTGTCAAACAATCAGTTCTTTTAGTCAAGTTGTGCCGTAAACTTGTTTTTCAACTCGATTCAGTACCTCTTCATTAGTTACCAGCGGAAAAATGCTTTTATCGGAGCACAAAGAATGCGAATATGTTTCTGTTTATTTAGAAGACTGGCTGAAAAATGCAATACTTGCTGCCTCATTCTACCTCCCTCAGAATCTTTAAAATTTTCCCCAAAAATGTTTGCGCGCAAACGTATCTGCGCTTTTTTAAAAATGCGATTCACCTCAGACTCCCACAAGTTCCCCTAATTGTAACTCACTCACACCCATCAGTCCATCGCTATAAGGTCGTCAGACTCATCCACCCCCTTTCTCAATCACTCAAGCCGCCGAACTCATTGTCATTATCTCTCTGTGTCTCTCTGTCATTGACTCCCGTCTCACAGACACAGTCCCCTTCATTGTGACCTACTACTACTGTCTCCTCTCACTGCCATATGGACTAAAAGTACTAACAGACCGAACTTGGGGATCACAGTCCTTCAATATTTTCCACACCTGCAATGCGTGATCCCACCCATCCTCTGCTATGCAAATGTTGCATAAATCTTCTCTCAACCAAAAATCTGTAAGTCTATCCGAATCCTAGAACGCCATGCTTTCCATCTGGTTTTTTGGCGTCCGTTTACCTCCCTCACGTGGATCCTCTACCACATCATCAAATTCCCACCCCTCCTCACTCACATCGAACACCTCCGCATCTTCTATACTATCCGCAAACAAGATTCCAGTAACTCCATTGTCTCCCCCCTGATCACCAACCCTGGAATGCTGCCGCGCCTTCACACACACTTCCTACCATCTCTACATCTACAGACCCTCCGGATCATATCCCAAGGCAACCCTTATCCTTAAGCGCTGTGGAACATACTCTCTCCTCCCAAAATACATATCACCTAGTGCAAGTCCTTCAGATGTTAAGTGAAAGCGCAATGCTTCGGTGTTTTATTATGAAAAGAATTTTACCATTCTGCGATGTGTTATTAAAATGGGTATATTTTCAATTTTTAGCTGTCCGTCTTTGATTTTTAATTTAAAACAGAAATACATCCCTAATATTTGTTACCCATTCTCATTACATGTTTTTATTCTCTTGGCTGCAGAGCGGAATATTGTACCGCTGATAGCCCACCCCCGTCCATTATTGAGTGAGGGAGATGAAACAACAACAAAGGAAAAAGGAACGAGAGGGAACAATAAGAATGGAGGACCAAGAGCAAAGTGCTCAGATTAAAAAGGTTGTAAGACACAGATGCTGTCTTTCGCCCCTACTATTAAATCTAGACATCTAAGAAGCAATGACATCAGGATAAAAATTCAGATGAAAACGTATGTCATAAAATTCTTTGATCATACTGCTATCGTCAATAAAAGTGAAGAGGAACTACAGGACTTGCTGAATGTAATGTACAGTCTAATGAGCACAGAATATGGACTGAGAATAAACAGAAGAAAGACGAAACTGGCGTTGGGCAATAAATGAGATTAGCGAGAAACGTAACTTCAAAACGGGTGAACACGACGTAGATGAAGTTAAAAATTGCACTACCTAGGATGTGAAATAACACATGACAGACGAAACAAAGAGGACAGAAAAAGCAGAGTAGCAAAGGCAAAGAAGCAGTTCTGACCAAAAGAAGTCTACTGCTATCAAACGCAGGACTTAATTCAAGGAATAAATGTCCGAAAATGTACGTTTTCAGCACTTCCTTGTATGGAAGTTTATCATAGACTGTGGGAAAAGGGGAATTAAATCGTTTGAGATTTGCTGCTATAGAAGGATGTTGAAAATTAGGTTGCCTGCTAAGATAGGGAATGAGGAGGTTCTCCACAGAACTGACGAAGAAAGTAACATACGGAAAACATTGATAGGAAGAAGGGATATGATGATAGAACATGTATTAAAGCATCAGGGAATAAATTCCATCGTTTTAGGGAGAGCTGAAGAGGGTAAAAACTGTAGGGGAAGACCAAGATTGGAACACATCCAGCAAATAATCAAGGACGCGGGTACAAGTGCCATTCTGAGATGAAGAGGTTGTCACAGGACAGGAATTCGTAGCGGGCCGCATCAAACCAGTCTTCTGACTCGGAAAATAAATAAATTTAGCGTTGAAGATTCACGCTAATGATATCATGGGCTGCAAATATAACCAATACAGATGTTTTAAGAAGAGGAAAGGAAACAAACCAGCTAAATGAGACGTAAGAGTACATAAAAGGTAGACAGATAGGATGTATGATTAGATATCGCCCACCTGTAGGAAGGAAAAATGGAGGCAAAGAAAAAGTAGGACGACCATGAAGAACTTGGGGAATACAACCACTACACTATCTTTGAACTCTCCATCATTTGATTACACTATGAGCGGTCACTTCCGATGTACTTCCACAATGAACAAACTTCAGTCGGCAATCAAGTAGACTTCTAACATTGCTCTAAATGTGGAAAAAAGTGAGTTAATGCAGATGAACAGAAGAACAGTCCTATAATGTTCGAATACATCATTGATGGCGTGCTGTTTGACACAATGTCATCGATTAAACATCTCGGCCTAACGTCGCAAAGCGATATTCAACGAAACGAGCACGTATTGTCGGTAGCAGGAAAGGCGAATAATCAACTTCGGTTTATTGGGTGATTCCTAAAGAAGAGTAACTCATCCATGAAAGGGGCACTTTTGCGACATGTTCTTGAGTATTGCTCCAGTGACTGAAATCCTCACCACATCGGATTTAAGGAACACATCGAGGCAATTCAGCAGCGTGCTGCTAGTTTTATTACCGATAGGTACAATCAACACGCGGGCATTGTGGAAATGCCCCGTGAACTGATATGCGAATCTCTGGAGCGAAGAAGTTCTCTTCGTGAAACACTATTGAGATACACATGAAAGGCATTCGCAGCTGCGAATGCGAGTAACCATCAGTCGTATAAGGGAACGACAACAAAGAAAATGTGTGCCCGTATCAGGACTCAAACCCGGATATCCCGCTTGCCTTCAGCGTTTTGGCTATCCCTGCACGACCGACGGCCAGAACCAAACATCCATATGTCGCCGTTACCGTGCCGCAACCTGTGTTCGTACAGACATTATGTAAACCTCGTACAGGGAAGGACGATGTAATTGAAAGTCGCTTCCTGGTATTTGTGGATAAATACAGTATTGCAGTACTTGTTTTGTTAAGAACAAAGATGCAATGTTCCTTCGGCCAAGCATGCACTGAGAGAGTCCAGAGAACCGACATTTGCGACCGATTACAGAACGATCCTACAATCAGGAAAATAAATCTCGCGCACGGAATGGGAAGACGAGAGAAGAGAAATTAGGTTTGGTACGGGATGGAAACACGAGAAAAGAGAAATTAGGATTCTTACGGAAGCATACAGATGATAAAGTTTAATTTTTCCCTCACGTCATTTGCGAGTGGAAAAGGAAAGAGAGTGACTAGTAGTGGTACGAGGTGCATTCAAGTTCTAAGGCCTCCGATTTTTTTTCTAATCATCTACTCAGCCGAAATCGATGAAACTGGCGTTACTTCTCGACGTAATCGCCCTGCAAACGTACACATTTTTCACAACGCTGACGCCATGATTCCATGGCAGCGGCGAAGGCTTCTTTAGGAGTCTGTTTTTACCACTGGAAAATGGCTGAGGCAATAGCAGCACGGCTGGTGAATGTGCGGCCATGGAGAGTGTCTTTCATTGTTGGAAAAAGCCAAATGTCACTAGGAGCCAGGTCAGGTGAGTAGGGAGCATGAGGAATCACTTCAAAGTTGTTATCACGAAGAAACTGTTGCGTAACGTTAGCTCGATGTGCGGGTGCGTTGTCTTGGTGAAACAGCACACGCGCAGCCCTTCCCGGACGTTTTTGTTGCAGTGCAGGAAGGAATTTGTTCTTCAAAACATTTTCGTAGGATGCACCTGTTACCGTAGAGCCCTTTGGAACGCAATGGGTAAGGATTACGCCCTCGCTGTCCCAGAACATGGACACCATCATTTTTTCAGCACTGGCGGTTACCCGAAATTTTTTTGGTGGCAGTGAATCTGTGTGCTTCCATTGAGCTGACTGGCGCTTTATTTCTGGATTGAAAAATGGCATCCATGTCTCATCCATTGTCACAACCGACGAAAAGAAAGTCCCATTCATGCTGTCGTTGCGCGTCAACATTGCTTGGCAACATGCCACACGGGCAGCCATGTGGCCGTCCGTCAGCATTCGTGGCACCCACCTGGATGACACTTTTCGCATTTTCAGGTCGTCATGCAGGATTGTGTGCACAGAACCCACATAAATGCCAACTCTGGAGGCGATCTGTTCAACAGTCATTCGGCGATCCCCCAAAACAATTCTCTCCACTTTCTCGATCATGTCATCAGACCGGCTTGTGCGAGCCCGAGGTTGTTTCGGTTTGTTGTCACACGATGTTCTACCTTCATTAAACTGTCGCACCCACGAACGCACTTTCGACATATCCATAACTCCATCACCACATGTCTCCAACTGTCGATGAATTTCAATTGGTTTCACACCACGCAAATTCAGAAAACGAATGATTGCACGCTGTTCAACTAAGGAAAACGACGCCATTTTAAGTATTTAAAACAGTTCTCATTCTCGCCGCTGGCGGTAAAATTCCATCTGCCGTACGGTACTGCCATCTCTGGGACGTATTGACAATGAACGCGGCCTCATTTTAAAACAATGCGCATCTTTCTATCTCTTTCCAGTCCGGAGAAAAAAAATCGGAGGCCTTAGAACTTGAATGCACCTCGTACAAGGAATGCTTCACCATGCGCCTAAGATGGCTTGCGTAGTACATATGTTGATGCAAACGTTAAATATAGTTACGTAATTCCATATTGCAGGACTCATTCTGCGCAGTACATCATAATGACGTGGAAAAGTCAGTTAAAGAATGTTAAATTAACTGATATTTAAACATCACTGTACGCTGACCGTTTACAATCGATTACACATTATAGAAAACTGTTTAGCTTAGTAACACATGTCAGTATACATAAATTTTTTACTAAATAAGCCCTGAGCTTCTAAACAGAAACTTTCTATGAAATATGAAGAGCTGTCTAGAACGAAGTTCTTCAGCTCACTTTTAAATTTAGGTCTCCTGTCTGTCAGACATTTAATATTACTGGTTATGTGAACAAAGATTAGTTAGTAGAAAAATGTGAATTAACGCAAATGAGTAGGAAAAACAAACCCAAAATGTTCGACTACAGCATATGAGCTGCGCTGCTTCACACAGTTGACTAAATATCTGGACGTAACGCTGACAAGAGATATGAAATGGAATAAACATGTAAGAATAGCGGTAGGTGATGCGAACAGTCGTCTTCGCTTTACTGGGAATATTTTGGGAAAATGTGGTTAATCTGTAAAGGAGACCGCATATAGGACACAGGTGCGACCCATTGTTGAGTACTGTTCGAGTGTTTGGGATGCGCATCTGGTCGGATTAAAGAAAGACATCGAAGCAACTCAGTGGCGGGCTCCTAGATTTGTTACCGGTAGGTTCGAACAACACGCAAGTATTACAGGGACGTTTCGGGAACTCAAATGGGTATCACTACAGGGATTTCGAAGTTCTTTTCTCGGAGCACTACCGAGAAAATTGAGAGAACCGGCAGTTGATGCTGACTACAGAACGATTATCGTGCCGGTGGTGTACATTTCGCGTAAGGACCACGAAGATAATTTTAAAGAGATTTGGGCTCGTACAGAGGCATATAGGCAGTCGTTTCTCCCTCGTTGTTCGATAGTGGAACAGGAAAGGAAATGACTAGTTGTGGTACAGGGCACCCTTCGCTATGCACCATACAGCGTCGTGCGGAGTATGTACTGTATTATCATATGTTGTGATTACAGCACCATCTCTTAGCACTAACTACTACTTCGACAATTCCGCATAATGTGGCGAAAACATCAATCTTCGTTGCAGAATTGATTTTATTGTTTTATTTATTCACAACACGCGTTTCGCGTAATACACTGCAGATTGACCAGAAGTTTGGTAAGGGGTTTTGGGTGCTACGACTGGGCATCGGCAAGAATTGACTGCCCTCGTCAGGCATGGTAAAATTAATCGGAACTCAGTATAGCGCATCAGACCGTTGAACAAAGAACGGTGCCTCCAGCATATGTGACAGACTATGTACAGATGTGATCTTGCCCTGTATCCACTGGTCTATGCTACACAGATCTGCAAGATTATCGGGTCTTCTTTTAATATATGACATGAGCACATACTAGATTCCATTTATTTTACTATACATAACGAGGACAGTCTATTTTTGTCGATGCTCTTATCATGACACCCAAAGTCCCATTACTAACAATACTAGTCGACCTGAAGATGTCTTTTATTAGGTGAAAAGCGCGTCATGAATAAATAAAGCAATAAAATCAGTTCTACAGCCAATTCTGTTGTTTTCACCACAATCTACGTCTACATCTACATGGATACTCGGCAAATTACATTCATGTGCCTGGCAGAGGGTTCATCGAACCACTTTCACAATTCTCTGTTATTCCAATCTCGTATAGCGCGCGGAAAGAATGAACACCTATACCTTTCCGTACGAGCTCTGATTTCCCTTTTTTATCTTGGGTGATCGTTCTTCCCTATGCAGGTCGGTGTCGACAAAATATTTTCGCATTCGGAGGAGAAAGTTAGTGATTGGAATTTCGTGAGAAGATTCCGTCGCAACGAAAAACGCCTTTCTTTTAATGACGTCCATCCAAAATCCTGTATCATTTCTGTGACACTCTCTCCCATATTTCGCGATAATGCAAAACGTACTGCCCGTCTTTGAACTTTTTCGATGTACTCCGTCGGTCCTGTCTGGTAAGGATCCCACACCGCGCCGCAGTATTCTAAAAGAGGACGGACAAGTGTAGTGTAGGCAGTGTCCTTAGTAGATCTGTTACATTTTCCAACTGTCAAAAATGGTTCAAATGGCTGTGAGCACTATAGGACTTAACATCAGAGGTCATCAGTCCCCTAGATCTTAGAACTACTTAAACCTAACTAACCTAAGGACATCACACACATCCATGCCCGAGGCAGGATTCGAACCTGCGACCGTAGCGGACGTGCGATTACAGACTGAAGCGCCTAGAACCGCTCGGCCACTGCGGCTAGTTTCCAAGTGTCCTGCCAATAAAACGCAGTCTATGGTTAGTCTTCTCCACAACAATTTCTATGTGATGCTTCCAATTTAAGTTGTTCGTAATTGTAATAACTAGGTATTTAGTTGTATTTACGGCTTTTAGATTAGACTGATTTATCGTGTAACCGAAGTTTAACGAATACCTTTTAGCACTCATGTGGATGACCTCACACTTTTTGTTATTTAGGATTAACTGCCAATTTTCGCACCATTCAGGTATCTTTTTTATATCGTTTTGCAATTTGTTTTTATCTTCTGATGACTTTATTAGTCGATAAACGACAGCATCATTTGCAGACAACCTAAGACGGCTGCTCAGATTGTCTCCCAAATCGTTTATACAGATAAGGAACAGCAAAGGCCCTATAACACTACCTCGGAGAACGCCTGAAATCACTTCTGTTTTACTCGATGACTTTCCGTCAATTACTACGAACTGTGACCTCTCTGACAGGAAATCACAGTCACATAACTGAGACGATATTCCATAAGCACGAAATTTCACTACGAGCCACTTGTGTGGTACAGAGTCAAAAGCCTTCCGGAAATCCATAAATACGGAATCGATCTGAAATCCCTTCTCAATAGCACTCAACACTTCATGTGAATAAAGAGCTAGTTGTGTTGCACAGGAACGATGTTTTCTAAACCCATGTTGACTGTGTGTCAATAAACCGTTTTCTCCGAGGTAATTCATAATGTTCGAACACAATATATGTTCCAAAATCCTGCTGCATATCGACGTTAACGATATGGGCCTGTAATTTAGTAGATTACTCCTACTATATTTTTGATTATTGGTGTGACCTGTGGAACTATCCAGTCTTTGGGTACGGATCTTTCGTCGAGCGGGCCGGCCGCGGTGGCCGTGGGGTCCTAGGTGCTCCAGTCCGGAGCCGCGCTGCTGCTACGGTCGCAGGTTCGAATCTTGCCTCGGACATGGGTGTGTGTGATGTCCTTAGGTTAGTTAGGTTTAAGTAGTTCAAAGTTCTAGGGGACTGATGACCACAGCAGTTGAGTCCCATAGTGCTCAGAGCCATTTGAACCATTTTTTTAAATCGTCGAGCGAACGGTTGTATATCATTGTTTAGTATGGAGCTAATGCATCAGCATACTCCAAAAGGAACCTAATTGGTACACAGTCTGGACCAGAGGACTTGCTTTTATCAAGTGATCTAAGTTGCTTCACTACTCCGAGGATATTTACTTCTACGTTACTCATGTTGGCAGCTGTTCTCGATTCGAAATCTGGAATATATTCTTTTGTGAAGGCATTTCGGAAGGCTGCGTTTAGTAAGTCTGCTTTGGCAGCACTGTCTTTGATAGTACCTCCATTGCTATCACACAGAGAAGGCATTGATTGTTTCTTGCCGCTAACATACTTCCCATACGACCAGAATCGCTTTGGATTTTCTGCCATGTTTCGAGACAAAGTTTCGCTGTGATAAGCATCTCGCAATTAAGTCCGCGCTAAATTTTGAGCTCCTGTAAAAGATCGCCAATCTTGGAGATTTTGCGTCTGTTTAAATTTGGCATGTTTGTTTACATACTGATTGCAGTACCAAAATGCCTTGAAGTGGAAATCCTTTTGCTTCTGCTAATATTATTACAGCTTCCACAAGAACGTACAGTTTCTTACATACTTCTATCGATCGATGTTTTCATGTTATTTAATTTTAAAATCATAAAATCCTTTGATGAACACCCAGTAAAACCAATTGAAGACCCAATATTAAACCTTGTGGTTTTACAGAGTCCGTGAAACACACTAGTGCAGAAGAAGAGAGGCTGGATCTGAAGAAATTACCGACTGTGTGCGGTGGAGGACACACACACCTGCCAATTTGATGCCAGGGGAGACAGTGTCTGCTTCCGTGTTTTACTGGGTCGTGCACTACTTTATCCTGTTAGGCCGGGCAGGCAGTCTGGCAGTGGCGAATCTATAGCTTCTCCTTGGCTGGCACTTCTACGTCTTCTGACTGCTTCTCACGAGCCACTTTCCGACCTTCGTTGCTGTGTATAGACAGTTCTTGGCGCATTTTTTCGCCGTAGTCGTGTCAGCACACCGACCTTCTACACTGTGTCTCAATTATCTTGGCCACCCCAAATACCTTTTTATCCAGAAGAAAAATAAAGAAGTACCAAGTAATGTTTTTCAGCTACCACGACAACTTTTCGACGGTGGTTCGGTAAGTCTCGTAAAAAAGTAAGAAAAACTGTTTGTTTCGTAAACAACGCACATGCCTTCCCAACGTAGTCTATTTTGAGGGATATATACTTGTCGCAGCGACTCTCTAGCTTTTTCATGCCATCGGAAAAATACTCGTTGACTGCAACTGTCACTTGCTCATTTCACGAAAATTTCTTCGCAGCAAGCCAGAGTTTCAAAGATAGGAACAGGAAGAAGTCACTTGGGGCTAATTATGGCGAATAGCGCAGATGAGAAACCTTTTCAAAGCCAAATTCATACACCTTCGCCACTGTTATCGCTGATGTGTGGGATGTTGCATTATCCCGTTGAGAGAGCACTTCTTTTGCGTGCCAACCTTGGTCGTTTTTCAGTCAGCGCAAATTTCAAACGATTCAACAATGAAGTATAACAGGATCCAGTTATACACTCCTGGAAATTGAAATAAGAACACCGTGAATCCATTGTCCCAGGAAGGGGAAACTTTATTGACACATTCCTGGGGTCAGATACATCACATGATCACACCGACAGAACCACAGGCACAGAGGCAACAGAGCATGCACAATGTCGGCACTAGTACAGTGTATATCCACCTTTCGCAGCAATGCAGGCTGCTATTCTCCCATGGAGACGATCGTAGAGATGCTGGATGTAGTCCTGTGGAACGGCTTGCCATGCCATTTCCACCTGGCGCCTCAGTTGGACCAGCGTTCGTGCTGGACGTGCAAACCACGTGAGACGACGCTTCATCCAGTCCCAAACATGCTCAATGGGGGACAGATCCGGAGATCTTGCTGGCCAGGGTAGTTGACTTACACCTTCTAGAGCACGTTGGGTGGCACGGGATACATGCGGACGTGCATTGTCCTGTTGGAACAGCAAGTTCCCTTGCCGGTCTAGGAATGGTAGAACGATGGGTTCGATGACGGTTTGGATGTACCGTGCACTATTCAGTGTCCCTTCGACGATCACCAGAGGTGTACGGCCAGTGTAGGAGATCGCTCCCCACACCATGATGCCGGGTGTTGGCCCTGTGTGCCTCGGTCGTATGCAGTCCTGATTGTGGCGCTCACCTGCACGGCGCCAAACACGCAGACGACCATCATTGGCACCAAGGCAGAAGCGACTCTCATCGCTGAAGACGACACGTCTCCATTCGTCCCTCCATTCACGCCTGTCGCGACACCACTGGAGGCGGGCTGCACGATGTTGGGGCGTGAGCGGAAGACGGCCTAACGGTGTGCGGGACCGTAGCCCAGCTTCATGGAGACGGTTGCGAATGGTCCTCGCCGATACCCCAGGAGCAACAGTGTCCCTAATTTGCTGGGAAGTGGCGGTGCGGTCGCCTACGGCACTGCGTAGGATCCTACGGTCTTGGCGTGCATCCGTGCGTCGCTGCGGTCCGGTCCCAGGTCGACGGGCACGTGCACCTTCCGCCGACCACTGGCGACAACATCGATGTACTGTGGAGACCTCACGCCCCACGTGTTGAGCAATTCGGCGGTACGTCCACCCGGCCTCCCGCATGCCCACTATACGCCCTCGCTCAAAGTCCGTCAACTGCACATACGGTTCACGTCCACGCTGTCGCGGCATGCTACCAGTGTTAAAGACTGCGATGGAGCTCCGTATGCCACGGCAAACTGGCTGACACTGACGGCGGCGGTGCACAAATGCTGCGCAGCTAGCGCCATTCGACGGCCAACACCGCGGTTCCTGGTGTGTCATATTCAGTGTCCGGCTACCTGAGAATATTGAAAGGCAACTCGCTGAAGTGAGTTGCGAGACAGTGAAATCATAATTCCGTGCCGTGCGTGTGATCATTGCTTGTACAGCCCTCTCGCAGTGTCCGGAGCAAGTATGGTGGGTCTGACACACCGGTGTCAATGTGTTCTTTTTTCCATTTCCAGGAGTGTAGTTATGCTTTTTTCAAAGTAATCTATGGGAATCCTAAAAAGCAGTGGCCATCATATTAGCAGCTGACAAGATGGTGTTTGTCTTCCTCTGTGCATTTTCACCAGCCTTTGTCCATTGTTTTGACGCCCTTTTGCCTCTGGTGTGTAATGATGGATCCAAATTGCACCAAAAGTTGCAAATAGGCGCAAAAAGTCTTGCAGATTGCAGTTAAACATCGCCGGATGTTGTGCTGAACTGTTGTTCCGTATGCACTTTGGTCAATTGTGAGCAATAGTAGCACACATCTCGCACACAGCTTCTTCATAGCCAATACCCCGTGTGCATATTATGTATTTGCTTAGTTGAGGTGCCTACCGTCCCAGCAACCGAACGAATTTTTATTCGGCGGTCTTGCATCACCATATCCTGGAATTTTTTCCGTGATTCACTTTGTGGTGACCTCTACTCGATGGCCGGAGGGCACTTCACCTTCGGCGCTTCAGCGATCACCATTAAATTCGCTAAGTCAAAAGTAAATAGTCTTCAGTGATGGTGCAGCGTCCCCGTGAACTTCTTACAATTCTGTTTTGATTTGTGCGGCAGTCCAGTGCTTCAAATGAAGATATTTAATAACAGCACGAAAGTCGAAAATCTCCATTTTCAATCGCAGTTTATGCACTGATCAATTCAATGTTGTCAACTCTGAACTGTAGGCTACATATTATTGAATTCTTTTATACGATCCTTGGAATAATCAAGCTTACCAACCATAAAGACACAACAAAAATATTCCATTCTTTCATGGAAATTTACCAGGTTTATCAAACCACCCCCGTAAATAGCATGAATGCTTCTCTAGTAACTTTGCGACACGAACAACAGCGCGTCTTTTTTAAACAGTACCGTATATTTTTTATTCGGTAATCCACATCTTCTCTTCACCTCGTACAAATAGGCGTCAAGCAAATTTAATGTACCGGCCGCTGTGGCCGAGCGGTTCTAGAGGCTTCAATCTGGAACCGAGCGACCGCTACGGTCGCAGGTTCGAATCCTGCCTTGGGCATGGATGTGTGTGATGTGCTTAGATTAGTTAGGCTTAAGTAGTTCTACGTCTAGGGGACTGATGACCTCAGATGGTAAGTCCCATAGTGCTCAGAGCCATTTGAACCATTTTTTTTTTAATTTAATGTTCCACGTTCAACGTTAGAGAATAAAGTTAATAATACAAACCCTCTAGTGATTGGAAGGCCTTCTGTCTTAAGTACCACTGAAGAGAACACATTTGTCCATGGTATTTTAAGGGCTGCACATTGGGGTTTTCCTTTTATTTCTAATGATGTTAGATACATAGCGAAAGAATATCTTGATAAATGTGGACGAAGGGAAAAATGCTTTCCTTGTAACATGCCAGGGATTGAGTGGTCGCGTTCATTCTCACAGCATCACTCTGTCATATTAAGTGTCCGGCTACCTGAGAATACTGAAAGGCAACTCGCTGAAGTGAGTTGCGAGACAGTTCAAAAATCGTTGAAATGGCTCTGAGCACTATGGGACTTAACATCTTAGGTCATCAGTCCCCTAGAACTTAGAACTACTTAAACCTAACTAACCTAAGGACATCACACAACACCCAGCCATCACGAGGCAGAGAAAATCCCTGACCCCGCCGGGAATCGAACCCGGGAACCCGGGCGTGGGAAGCGAGAACGCTACCGCACGACCACGAGATGCGGGCTGCGAGACAGTGAAATCATAATTCCAGAATGTTGATGAAAAAATGGAAAATATTGATCCCAAAAATGTAATCAATTATGACGAGACCAATCTGTGCGAGGACCCTGGGAGGAAGCGTGTGGCAGTTAGAAGGGGAACAATACGTCTCAGTCAGCAGCACAGCAAAATTCACTTTACCACTGAGATAGAAAAGAACAGGGTATTGCCTTTTCTCCTCGTAGAAGTTTACCGTAAGCCGGATGGAAACTTGGATAGGAGTTTATAGAAAGCCCACCGACGCGGACATGTTCCTGCATGCATCCTCCCACCACCATCCTACACAAGAGAAATCGGCCCTGCAAACTTTAACTAACAAGGGAATCTCCCCATCGCACCCCCCTCAGATTTAGTTATAAGTTGACACAGTGGATAGGCCTTGAAAAACTGAACACAGATCGATCGAGAAAACAGGAAGAAGTCGTGTGGAACTATGAAAAAATAAGCAAAATATACAAACTGAGTAGTTGATGTGCAAGATAATTAACATCTAGGACATTGTGAGCTCAGGAGCACCGTGATAACGTGGTTAGCGTGAGCAACTGCGGAAGGAGAGGTCCCTGGTTCAAATCTACCCTCGAGTTGAAAGTTTAATTTTTTTATTTTCAGTTTATGTGACAAACTCTTATGTTTTCATCACTTTTTTGGGAGTGATTATCACATCCACAAGAAAACCCTGAATCGGGCAAGGTAGAAGAATCTTTTTACCCATTCGCCAAGTGTACAAGTTAGGTGGGTCGACAACATACTCCTGTCATGTGACGCACATGCTGTCACCAGCGTCGTATAGAATATATCAGACGTGTTTTCCTGTGGAGGAATCGGTTGACCTATGACCTTGCGATCAAATGTTTTGGGCTCCCATTGGAGAGGCACGTCCTTTCGTCTACTAATCGCACGGTTTTACAGTGCGGTCGCAAAACACAGACACTGAACTTATTACATTGAACAGAGACGTCAATGAACGAACGGACAGATCATAACTTTGCGAAAATAAAGAAAGTAAAATATTCACTTGAAGAAAGACTTGAACCAATGACTTCTCGTTCCGCAGCTGCTCACGCTAACCACGGGACTACGGCACTCTTATGCTTACAGTATCCTTGATGTTGCATATCATGCGCATGGACTACTCAGTTTGTATATTTTTCTTATTATTTCATAGTTCCACACAACTTCTTCCTGTTTTCTCGATCGATCTGTGTTCAGTTTTTCAAGGCCTATCCACTGTGCCAACTTATAACTAAATCTGAGGAGAGTGCGATGGGGAGGTTCCCTTGTAAGAGAGCCTACAGGATCAGCGATGAACACAATCTCAAAGCTGAACTACAGAACCTCAGGTCCATTTTTGGAGCTAATGGCTACGACATGAGGATGACAACACAAAAGCATGGCGCCGAAGGAGGAGGGCAACAGGGAAATGCAGAACGAAGCACCGAACACCGTCCTGGTACCATACGCACAAGGGCTTACTGAACGTCTGAGCAAAAGTTTCCGTCGGGCAGGCATTAAGCCGATTTTTCGTACTAACAACAAAGTGAAAGACGTTCTGGGCTCGACGAAAGATACAATTAACAAGTTTCGTGCCGCCGGAGTTTATGAAATCGGGTGCTAATGTTGACTGGTGTATGTAGGTGAGACTGGGCGTCCAATAAGCACAAGGTTATCTGAACACGAGAGCTATATTCGTCTTAAACAATACAACAAATCAGCGGTGGCAGAACATCAGGAACAGTGCATGATGAAGATCGAAATCCGAGAGGCCCGCGTACTGGCGGAACAGGCGTTTAGCTTGAGGAGGACGATCAGAGAGGCTACAGAAATAGCCACACGACCCGACAGCATGAATAGAGAAGACGGGTACCGACTTCCAGCGTCTTCTCTGCCAGCAGTGACAGCTTTGCGGAAGGACAGCTTTCGCAAAGCAGCGAGTGCGCGGTAGGCCACACAGGTGAAGGGGAAACAGAGTGCTGACGCGGCCTAGTCGATACTAGGCAGTTACTAAACAGCGCTACGCTGCAGTAGCCGCTCAATTTTCTACTCGCCGATTTCCACCAATGGCAAGCAAATAAAGGAAACTCAATGGAAAACGCCTATTTCCGCCAAATGACAACACGTAATGAAAAGACCAATTAAAAGGACACCCAAAACCCTTCCATCTCGCCCCTCTATCCAGTGACAGCACTCCTCCATAATACACTCCTGGAAATGGAAAAAAGAACACATTGACACCGGTGTGTCAGACCCACCATACTTGCTCCGGACACTGCGAGAGGGCTGTACAAGCAATGATCACACGCACGGCACAGCGGACACACCAGGAACCGCGGTGTTGGCCGTCGAATGGCGCTAGCTGCGCAGCATTTGTGCACCGCCGCCGTCAGTGTCAGCCAGTTTGCCGTGGCATACGGAGCTCCATCGCAGTCTTTAACACTGGTAGCATGCCGCGACAGCGCGGACGTGAACCGTATGTGCAGTTGACGGACTTTGAGCGAGGGCGTATAGTGGGCATGCGGGAGGCCGGGTGGACGTACCGCCGAATTGCTCAACACGTGGGGCGTGAGGTCTCCACAGTACATCGATGTTGTCGCCAGTGGTCGGCGGAAGGTGCACGTGCCCGTCGACCTGGGACCGGACCGCAGCGACGCACGGATGCACGCCAAGACCGTAGGATCCTACGCAGTGCCGTAGGGGACCGCACCGCCACTTCCCAGCAAATTAGGGACACTGTTGCTCCTGGGGTATCGGCGAGGACCATTCGCAACCGTCTCCATGAAGCTGGGCTACGGTCCCGCACACCGTTAGGCCGTCTTCCGCTCACGCCCCAACATCGTGCAGCCCGCCTCCAGTGGTGTCGCGACAGGCGTGAATGGAGGGACGAATGGAGACGTGTCGTCTTCAGCGATGAGAGTCGCTTCTGCCTTGGTGCCAATGATGGTCGTATGCGTGTTTGGCGCCGTGCAGGTGAGCGCCACAATCAGGACTGCATACGACCGAGGCACACAGGGCCAACACCCGGCATCATGGTGTGGGGAGCGATCTCCTACACTGGCCGTACACCACTGGTGATCGTCCAGGGGACACTGAATAGTGCACGGTACATCCAAACCGTCATCGAACCCATCGTTCTACCATTCCTAGACCGGCAAGGGAACTTGCTGTTCCAACAGGACAATGCACGTCCACATGTATCCCGTGCCACCCAACGTGCTCTAGAAGGTGTAAGTCAACTACCCTGGCCAGCAAGATCTCCGGATCTGTCCCCCATTGAGCATGTTTGGGACTGGATGAAGCGTCGTCTCACGCGGTCTGCACGTCCAGCACGAACGCTGGTCCAACTGAGGCGCCAGGTGGAAATGGCATGGCAAGCCGTTCCACAGGACTACATCCAGCATCTCTACGATCGTCTCCATGGGAGTATAGCAGCCTGCATTGCTGCGAAAGGTGGATATACACTGTACTAGTGCCGACATTGTGCATGCTCTGTTGCCTGTGTCTATGTGCCTGTGGTTCTGTCAGTGTGATCATGTGATGTATCTGACCACAGGAATGTGTCAATAAAGTTTCCCCTTCCTGGGACAATGAATTCACGGTGTTCTTATTTCAATTTCCAGGAGTGTATATATATAATCTAACTTTCTCCCATTCAACAGACGTGCCTCGGCAGGCAGCGCGTGAGTCCCATTCAGCAGTTAGCAATACACTCTGAGGAAGGCGTCTTGCAATAGTCGCCGAAACGTCGGAATTTTATAGTTGACAATGCTTACGTTTAAATCCTGGAATGATGATTCAAATGGCTCTAAGCACTATGGGACTTAACATCTGAGGTCATCAGTCTCCTAGACTTAGAACTACTTAAACCTAACTAACCTAAGGATATCACACACATCCATGCCCGAGGCAGGATTCGAACCTGCGACCGTAGAGGCAGCGCGGTTCCGGACTGAAGCGCCTAGAACCGCTCGGCCACAACGGGCAGCCTGAAATTATCTTAGATTCTTCTAAGAGCAGCAGTTCAGTAATGATGGCTGCCACTGTGAACGGAAAACTATTACCTAAGTGGTCTACAAATCGGAGCATTTATGGAACACCAGGCAAGAAGGAGATCCCAAAGGAACCCGCTATAACCGAAATAAAAGTGGATGGTTTGATCTATCTACATTTGAAGACTGGTGTATTACTATTGCGGTGCCTTACCTGAAGTCAATGGAGGGGAGAAAATTATGATAGCAGACAACCTTTCAAGTCACATTTCGCTGCGAGTAACTGATGAGTCTGTGAAGAATAAAATCTGTGTCCGCAGCTCGTGGTCGTGCGGCAGCGTTCTCGCTTTCCACGCCCGGGTTCCCGGGTTCGATTCCCGGCGGAAATAGATGTTAAGTCCCATAGTGCTCAGAGCCACTTGAACCACTTTAAAAGCTACTTGACGGCCAGCGCTTACGCAATGGAAAAAAAGCTCCCATGGGCCAGTATCGAAAGATGCTTTCCCCTCACTTTTGAAGGAAACGCTTAAAAGGTATCAGCAACTGAAGAAGACGATATAAGAAGTGCATTCTGAGCAGTGGGATAAATTCCATTTGACTTTGAAAGAGTCCTCAAAAAGATGTCTGATGGAGATAATTCTCAAAACGTTTCTTTAGAAGCCTGGTCTTCGAACTTTGAAGATATGCATTCCGTGGGGTGGGATTAATTCCATTTGTCCCTGAAAGAGGAAATAGTTGTCTAATGGAGACAATTCGCAAAACATTTCTTTAGAAGCTTGGTCTTCGAACTTTGAAGATTTACTTGAGAATGTTCGCTTTAGAATGAAAAATTGCACGTGTCCAACAAAAGCAAAAATTAGATGTTGTCCCACGGAAATCCAATATAGGGATCGATATGAGAAAGAGATATTATGCTGACTGTGTCTGGATTGCTTGTGCACCAATTATAATCCCACCCCACACCGTCAAACCAAGACCTCCATACAGGTCCCTTTCAAAGACGTTAAGGAGTTGGTATCTGGTTCCTGGTTCACGCCAGATGAAAACCCGGCGAGAATCACTGTTCAGACCATACCTGGACTCGGCCGTGAACATAACCTGGGTCCACTGTTTCAATGACCATGTACAGTGTTCTTAACACCAGGCTTTACGGGCTCTCCTGTGACCAGGGGCAGTGGAATGCGCCTTGCAGGTCTCCGGCGAATAAACTATGTCTGTTAAGTCGTCTGTAGACTGTGTGTCTGGAGGCAACTGTTCCAGTGTCTGCTGTAAGGTACCGAGCAAGGCTACCTGCAGTACTCCGTGGCTGTCTGGGGATCTCCAGGATCTAAAGCACCAACAAATTATTAACTTCCTCAATTTATGAAACTCTTTTTCTTCAATAAATGATCAATTTTTTTCTGAAATTTTAATAATTTGCTTGTCTATACATGTACATCATATCTATTGATTTCCGTCTCATTCGTATAACTCCTTCGTGGTGCGTCGTTCTTTTTTTGGTCTTAGAGTGTAAGAAGAGAGGATTACCAGAAGAGATGGAAGAAAGGAAACAATAAAATTAAATGGAATGAGAAAAGTGTGAATGGATTACAGTGTTACAGAGACAGTGGAGTCTGTTGGACATGGGTAAAACAGCTAGAATATGCCGAGAGGGAAGCTTCGCTGACGATAACAGATAATGTTTTGATCTCCTCTTGACTGCAGACTGGTTTTAAATAAGGCGCATGTTACAGCGGGATTTGTTTCATATTCGTATGACTGCATTCACTGCAAAGTTAATTCAACATCCACAACAGAAAGAAAACAAAAAAAGATTATCGTATAGATTCAAATAAATGTAATTTTACGAAGGCGTGCTAAAAAGTAATGCCTCCGAATTTTTTATGTGAAAACTCTTAAAGCCTTCTAAATGAAACGAATTTTGTTAACATTCTACATCTATTCCTCATGTCTACATATTTGCAGCCCTCTGCCGCTAGAGGGCTCCGAATTGTAGCGTGTAACATGGCGTTGTGTAATGCAACTACGTCGGTGAGCGAGAAACAGCGTGCTGTCATCGAATTTCGAATTCAAAGAAGTAGTTCACACATAATGCAGACTCTCCTTCAGCATGACAATGCCAGACCATAAACGAACACTCCGACATCTGCAATAATCTGACGCCTTGAGTTCACCATCATTGATCACTCTCCATACTTTGAAACGACTTGGCCAGACCAGACTTTCATCTGCCTCCAAAGCTTAAAAAACAACTTTGAGGACTTGAATTTGGTTTCCCCACCCTCACCTACCTTGGTCTCGCCACTGACCCTTATCTAACCTGGATCACTCATCTCCACTCTATCCAATCCAAAGCCCACAACTGCCTCCGTCTACTTAAACTCCTCTCTGGCCGGACATGGGGGTTGAACACTTCTACCATACTCCACACCTACAAATCCTTAATCCATCCCATTCTCTGTTATGCCAGTCCCGCCTGGATATTCACCCCCCCCCCCCCCAAATTCTATGAGTCCCTCCAGATCCTCGAGCGCCATGCACTCTGCCTTGCTTTCCGTATACGCCTCCTGTCCCCCATGTGGATACTCTATGACCTCATTCCTTTCCCCCATCTGCTCCTATTCCTCGAACATCTCTGCATACTCTACACCTCCTGCCGACTTGATTCCCCTCATCCCCTGGTTGCTCCTCTCCTCTCCAAGCCCGCCTGCTTCCACGTCTTCACCATTATGACCCCCCTACCCTCCACCTCTACACCCTCATCTCCTTTCCTGAGGTCGCTTTCAACATCTCCCGCTCCCAGACTGTGCCCTCTCTCCCTCCATTTATCCCTCCTTTTAACTATGATTCTCACCTCCCCCTCCTTCCATTTCCCTGCCTCCCTCACCCCACCTTCCATCCTGTTTTTTATTTTGTCTCCTCGTACCCACTCCTTGACTCCATTCTCTCCTTCCCAAGTCCTTTTTCTTTCCCCTCCATTGTCTTCCCCACTCCTTTCTCGCGTCCACTCTGCTCCCCCACTTTTCTGTGCCCTCTCCCTCCATCGGCTGGCCCCTTTTTTTTGCCTTTCCTCTCCCCCCCCCTCATTTGTCTGGGTACCCCCCCCCCCCAATACCCATATGCCTTCGTACTCTATAGTGCAGTGTTTTCTGTGAGTATTCAGTGTTGTGCGAACAGAAACCAGACTGTCACTGTGTTTTTTTTTAATTGTGCCTGTCTATTATTTCCTAAATGTTTTTAATCAGCATCACTGACTCCTTTGTTTTTTATGTTTTCTTCACAATTTTTTCCTCTTGTACCAGTTTGAAACATTCACCGTTTTATCACCGCTTTTTATTGTAATATTTCCTCATTATGTTTTTTTAACTTTATCTATAGTCTAAAATGGCTCTGAGCACTATGGAACTCAACATCTTAGGTCACCAGTCCCCTAGAACTTAAAACTACTTAAACCTAACTAACCTAAGGACATCACACACATCCATGCCCGAGGCAGGATTCGAACCTGCGACCGTAGCGGCCGCGCGGTTCCAGACTGTAGCGCCTAGAACCGCATGACCACACCGGCCGGCTATCTGTAGTCTGCAGAGCGGCGTATTATGCCCTCCACCTCATAATATGTATATATCGAAATACAATAAAGAAAAGAATATGGTAGTAATGAAGCGGTGCAAGCAGAGATGGGGTTGTGTGGTTCCGTCAGCAAGGTCAAACATTCCACTCTGATGGTCTTAACAGAGTGGTCTCTCGTTCGGAGAAATGTGTTCGTCGTAGACATGAAGAATAAAGATGCAGAATGTTAATGACGGTTGTTTTAATTCAAAAGACTTAGGAGTTTTCACGTAAAAAATTGCAGGCATTAATTTTCAGCAGCCCCTCGTAGTTCGCAGTTGTGTAAGCCGGTGTCACACAGAGTACAAGGGAAGTGACGTAGGTGGTGATACCAACATAGGTTGTCAATGGTGTGATGATGACGTAATTAAGCTAACGAGGAAATCTACCGACGCACCCAGGTCACGCTTGTACTGGACAACTGCCTTCGTGTTGTCAGCATCGAGATTGCCATGGCTAATGTCTTTATTATTAGCACGGTCCACGGTAATGGAACGCCGCTTTCCTGTAAAGTCCAGTCCCTTATCAGCTGATAGAACTGTCTACAGTCGCCCTTATCTTCTCTACGCTAAATCCGCATTTTCGTTACTTTTGTCTTGAGCGTCTACTGCAAATATGTGCTTCGCACCTACCAGTCTTTGAACGCCAATCGGTCTTTGAATTCTAACCATGAAGAAAAAATTCAGTCTCTTTTTATAATTTCATCCCTCAGTCAGTAAAAAACGTTTTTATCGTTTGTCTGTCCGCCTGTTACGACCCTTTTTTCTCAACAGCCGGTAGAGGTATCAAGTTTAAATTTATATGAAATTTTAAGGTCGACGGTACCTTGACAGAGTAACCTTCTAAGTCAATGCACTCAAAAAGATACGGTTATTTCCGTCATATATTTTGATACTCGCACTTTCAAGCATCAAAAATTTGGCAAGAAACAATGTTTCAGGGTACAAGTAAAGGAAAAAACCCGAAAATTGTTATTCTGCAATCATGTTGCATAAAAAATATTTTTTGTCGTTTGTTGTACGTCTGTCAGTTTGCGCCTTTGTAACCTATAATAAGAGTCAGACACATTAGCCGAAATTAAAGGCAAAAGATTGCGACAGATAGAGCACCACATGAGAGCACTGCCAAAAAGAATTACCATAGGAGTGACAGAACTTCCCACTGGATGACTGCGTTTTGGACGTCCACGTACAGGGCATTTCGTAAATATTGAAAGTGATTTAGGAACATTATCACAAGGTGGAGACTGAAAAATTACTTCTGAGAACAGAGAACAGTGGCTGAAGATTTTTGACTGTGCAGAGGAGAATACTCATGGATTGTAAGGCTTAAATAATATTAATAACGGCAAATGTTGCTAGAGGATTCTAGATGCATACTAAAACAAATATATAATGATAAATGGGTCTAACAGTGTGACGTTGTCGCTCTAGCACAAGATAACATTGGCATGAAGAAGTAAGCGGAAGGCGGGAGAGAACTGGGCCAAGTCCGGCGTGGAACTGTTTGTATGGAAATCTGGATGGTCGATCGGGCATGCGATGGCCCACTTATAAGACACTGACCAGCTGCGAGGTGAGAACCTGCGAGGCAGTGCTAGTGTTAACGGCGTACTGCCATTGTTCTGAAGTTGATCGAAATCGCTGAAATACACTCGCAGAGTATGCTGATACAAAATTTCATACTTAGCAATCATATATAACCGCTCGCTTGTCGAAAACTCCGTATCTAAAAACTGGAAAGTTGCACAATCACACCAATACGGAAGAAAGAAAATAGAAGTAATCTGCTAAATTACAGACCCATATCGCAAACGTCGATCTATAGTAGAATTTTGGAACATATGCTGTGCTAGAAAATTACGGATAACCTTGAAGAAAACGACCGAGTCGGGTAGTAGGGCAGTGGTTAGCACACTGGACTCGCATTCGTGAGGATGACGGTTCAAACCTGCGTCCGGACAACCCGATTTAGGATTTCGATGATTTCCCTAAATCGCTCCGGGTAAATACTGAGATGGTACCTCCGAAAGGTCACAGCTGATGTCGTTCTCCATCCTTCCCTAAACCGAGTTGTGCTCTGTCTCTTATGAACTCATTGTATTATGTATTACTCATTGTATTATATTACTGAGCCTCTCAAACAATTAAGTTCAGCTGCCGCGCGGGATTAGCCGAGTGGTCTAAGGGTCTGCAGTCATGGACTGTGCGGCTGGTCCCGATGGAAGTTCGAGTCCTCCCTCGGGCATGGGTGTGCGTGTTTGTCCTAAGGATAATTTAGGTTTAAGTAGTGTGTAAGCTTAGTGACTGATCACCTTAGCAGTTAAATCCCATAAGATTTCACACACATTTGAACATTTTAAGTTCAGATTCTTTCGCTCTTCGTATAATCGCTAGGCATGGTAATAAAGAGATCAGCCTCCTAACGTACTTTGCGCATGGATACTCAAAAATGTCTCATGGAATAGTTTTCCGGGGTAACTCACCACTTAGACATAAAGTATTGATTGCACAAAAGAGAGCAGTGAGAATAATTAGTGGTGTTCACCCAAGGACATCATGTAGGCACCTATTCAAGGGGTTAGGTATTTTAACTGCACCTTCAGAGTACATATATTCGCTAAAGAAATTCGTTATAAATAAGCCATCTCAATTCGCGAAGAACAGTGATGTTCACACGTACAACACTAGAGAAAAAATGACCTTTCCTATCCGTTATTGAAGATGTCAGTTGCTTGAAAAGGAGTACATTAATCAGCAACAGAAATCTTTGATCATTTACCCAACAACATGAAGTGTCTGGCAGGTAGCAGATCAAGTTTTAAATCTAGCTGAAAACGATTTCTTTTGGACAACTCCTTCTATTCCACGGTCGAGTTTCTGTTTCAGAACTGGTAAAAAAAATGTACTTCTAAATGCAATTGCATGTGTAGAAATTTCAGTAATTATATTAGCACTATTCATGCGTTTGTATGTATGTATTGTAATCTGACTTGTTCCACATCATATCGAAAAATAATCGTAAAAATGATCTACGGAACATGACATAAGTAAACTAAACTACATTAAACAATGATCTTCTCCCTCGAAGGAAACGATTTGTTTACAAACAGCCAACACGGATTGAGAAACTCTCGCTTTTGTGAAACTCCACTATCTATGCTATCGACAGGGGATATCAAATTGATTCTATATTTTTAGACTTTCAGCAGGCTATTGACACCGTTCCTCACAAGCGACTTCTAGTCAAATTCCCATTACCGCCCCCTTTTTTCCAGTTTTTAGATTTGGTCTCACCTTTTATGCATTCATTGTGTGTATTTAATATCCATTCTTTTATAATTTGACCTCCCTGACTGGATCCGTCCACTTTTAACAGACCCTCTTTGTCCTGTGACTCACTTCGGAATCGCCGTTTGCTCCCATACCCCTCTCAATTAATCAGTCAATCAATCAAATCCAATTGAATGCCTATGGAGTATCGTTCCGGTTGTGCGACTGGATTCGTGATTTCATGTCAGAAAGCTCACAGTTCGTAGTAACTCACGGAAAGTCATCGAGTAAAACAGAAGTAATATCTGATGTTCTTCAGGGAAGTGTTATACGCCCTCTGCTGTTTCAGATGTACACAAACGATTCAGGAGACAGTCTGAGGAGTCCTCTTAGACTGTTTGCTGATGGTTTTCTTATTTAGCGTCTTACAAAGTTTTCAGATGATAAAAAACTGCAAAACGATCTTGACGAGATATATGTATGACGTCAAAAGTGACAATTCACTCTAAATAACGAAAAGTGTGAACTCATTCACACGAACACTAAAAGGAATCCGCTAAATTTCAGTTAGACGATTAATGATACAAATATAAATGCTGTAAACTCAGCTAAATACTTAGGGATTACAGTAACGAAAAAATTAAATTGGAACGATCACATAGATAATGATGGGGGGAAGGCCAGCCAAAGACTGCGGGTTACTGGCAGAACACTTCTAAAATGCAGCAGGGCTACTAAAGAGACTGCTTACACTACGCTTGTCCGCTATGTTCTGGAACACTGCTGTGCGGTGTGGGGTCCTCAGATAGGATTGACAAAGGGCATCGAAAAAGTTCAGGGCGACAGCTATTAAAACGAAGACGATTTTCGTCGCGGCAGGATATTCTCACGAAATTTCAACCACCAGCTTTCTCCTCAGAGTGTCAATATACAGGATATGTCAAAAAGAATCATCCGATTTGGCACGTCTATATTTCTGAAATTAAACAGTGAATTTTGTTTTTTGACAAACGGGAAATACAAAAAGTTTTCTTTTTTCATACCTTTTCATAGGTGTTCAATATGCCCCTTGAGGTGCATGGCAATTGTCAATGTGGTATCGAAATTGTTCCCACACTGCAGGGAGCATGTCTTGATTGACAGCTTCCACAGCTGCTGTTATACGGTGTCTCAGCTCATTCATTGTTGTTGGTAATGGTGGCACATAAACAGAATCTTTTGTAAATCCCCACAAGAAATAATCACATAAAGTCAGGTCCGGTGACATTAGAGGCCAGTAATGTAAGGCTGAATGATTTGGTACAGTGCGACCGAGACATAGTTTAGTAATACTTTGACTTAAAAATTCCCGCATTTCCAGATAGCAATATGGCGGTGCCCCATCCCGTTGGTAAATGAAGTGGTTCGAATCAGTCTCCAACTGCTGGAAGAGAAAGTTCTCAAGCATATCGAGATATGTGCTTCCTGGAACAGTACTTTCGGCAAATAAAAATGGACCACAGACCTTTTCCCGTGAAACTGTACAAAACATATTAACACTTCATGTGGTTGTTCCGTACCCGGTGTTCTCACATAATGACGGTTCACCTTTCCATTTAAATGGAATATTGCCTCGTCACTAAACACTAAGCGTGGAGGAAAACTGTCATCCTCCATCTTGCTATGAACGAAATTACAGAACTCCACACGTTCTTGTTTGCCATCTTCACGAAGAGCTTGCAGTTGCTGAATTTTGTATACACGTGTAAACGCCGACGCAACACACGCCAGTAGGACATCGGGGGCATGTTGAGCTGTCGAGCTGCACGACGAACTGCTTGTGAAACTGTGGCGGATGCGTTCGACGTTTGTGTCAGACACTCGGGAACGGCCCAGCGATTTGCCTTTACACAAACAACCTGTTTCTCGGAATTGTTCATGCCATCGTCTAATGCCCTGTGCTGTAGGAGGAATCACACCATACTTAGTATTAAACTAACGTTGAAGAGTTATTACTGACCCGCATTGCACAAAACGTAGAACGCTTTCTGTTGTCCCGACACCATTTTTACTAGAATTGGGAGAACAATGCTGCTACGTAGCGGGAACCGTGTAAAAATCGAGAGTCAGCTCTTTCCAACTGTGCGTTGTTTACGCATATATTTCAAATAACATGATAGATACTTTTTGATACACCCTGTGTTTTGTTGGAGCTCACCGACATAGGAAGGAATAGTCATCATAAGAAAATGAGAGAAATTAGAGCGCGCTTTTCGAGAGTGGAACGGTAGAAAAATGGCTTGAAGGTCATTCGATGAACCCTCTGCCGGGCATTTAATTGTGAATTGCAGAGCACACATGCAGATGAAGACGTAGATCCAGAAGGGGAAGAGCAAACGATACGAAACTTGACAGGTGGTGAGCGTAGTGATATATCAGTTATTACACAATCGAGCATAATTTTCGAAGAACATGGCGGTATACTACCTAATTAAAAGCATCTAGACGTCCTTAGGTAATGCGCAGTTGATTACTAGATGTCACGGGACACACATCCGCCATTATAAAATGAGGCCGGGAGTGTTTTGTTGTCAGTAGAGAAGCGGTAACGTGACATCACAATAGGCCAGTTGAGTGACTTCGAACGTGGGCTTCATTGGGTGCCACCGGAGTTATAAATGGATCAGAGACATTTAAGCCCTTATAAAGCTAATCAAGTCGTTTATTTTTGATGGCACTATGAAGTGGAAACGCGAAGGAACAACCACAGCTAAATCATCACCAGGTAGACCACATGACCTGACGGATAGGGACCGTCGATCATTCAGAAGATGGATGTTAAAAAATCGCATGAAATCTGCGGAAGGATTCACTCGGGAGGTGCAAAATACTACCACCAGTCCACCTAGCTCCGTCTAGCACAATGACTGGGCGCACGGAGTTAAAAAGATCGCGGCAGAATGGTCGACATTTTTGTAGACAACGCTAAGCGACGTGTGAGGTGGGGTAAAGAGCGACGCCATTAGAGAGTGGGTGACTCGAAACGTTGTAGCCTGTGGCAGTCCGATGGAAGGGTTTGGATTTGACGAATGCCTAAACGGTGCCTGCCATCATTAGTGCCAACGGTGAAGTACACATGGCGTGATGTTACGATGTGGAGTTGTTTCACAAGGTTTGGGTGCACTTAACACTAAATTTGGAAGGATACCAACATATTTTACAGTATGGTGTATTGGGTACATAGAGGAACAGTTCGCAGGCGATGATTGGATCGTATGACGGTGCACCCTGTCATAACTTAGCATCTAGGGGGCAAAGGTTTGAGGACAGCAACATTTTTAAAATCGACCGGCCTGTTTATAGATCCATTCGTCCACAGACATTGCATCTCATTCAAAGTGTCCCCAGCAGAGCTGAAGTCGTCAAAAAGGCTAAAGGTAGACACACCCATATTAACGTCCACTGATACATGTCCGCTTACTTTTGATCAAATAATGTATGAGCCCACTTATCGGTATGTCGGTGCTCCACCTCTAGACCGGATGCATACACTGATTCTGTTGGGAAGCGCGTAATAAAGTCGTTGTATCCTCTCCTGACAACTTTTGTAACTGGTTGTTGATATTTTGGATACTGGCACTAGCACAGACTACTGCACTGCTGCCACCCATTTTCTGTCGGGAATTCTTCTTGGGATCTTGTTGCTCATTGGAGTGTCCCAGCATCAAGCAGAAAATTCTCTGTAGACACGTTCCATTTGCCGTGGTGAAAACTGGCGCCATGGTACTGTCCATGAAAAGTAACACATGTGGTTACAGGAAGTCCTCGATGTGCCATTGTGCTATAAGCTTCCTCCACCATGACGCCACCTCCGACCCCGGGTAGTGGACGCTGGCACGGTAGCTCAGCGTGTTCGGTCAGAGAGCTGGTTGGCCTCTGCAATAAAAAAAAATAAAAAATAAAATAAAAAAACCTCAGTGGAAGGATCAACAAACGAACTTGAACGGATGTCACGTGACGTCCGCAACGACCAAACACAAGGGAAAAAAAGTGGTCAGCGTGACAGAATGTCAATCCTAAGGGCCCGGGTTCGATTCGCGGCTGAGTCGGAGATTTTCTCCGCTCAGGGACTTCGTGTTGTGTTGTCTTAATCATCATCATTTCATCCCCATCGACGCGCAAGTTGCCGAAGTGACGTCAAGTTGAAAGACTTGCACCCGGCGAACGGTCTACCCGACGGGAGGGGCCCTAGTCCCACGACCTTTACATTTTACCATGACGCCACGAGTAACACCTCTGTGCCTCTTCAAAACAGTGGGAGGATGGACATCTCTCCACTTCACCCTCACACTCGCTGACGATGGCCATCCAGGATAATGCAGAACGGCGATTCGTCATTGTACACAATGCGACACCAGTCATCTGTAGTACATGCTTCCTGGCCACGGCAGCACTCCAAATACAGCCATTGATGTTGTTGTGTTAATGGCAGCTTATACGTGGGACTGTTATTCTTTAGACCGGCCGCTGCACTAGTGGTGTGGGATGTCACAGAACGTAGCAGGGCATCCATTATTTGTTCTCGGATGGCATACGCAGATATGGAGGGGTTGCGATTTACTTGGTGCACTCTACAGTGATCCTCCCTTGTAATAGAGTTGGTCAACCAGTATTGTAATGAAGATTATGAAAACCATCAAGTTCTCGTGTAGCCCATCATACAGCCACTGACATAACAGAATGCCCCCTACATCTGGATACTGCACTATTTGACCCGCCTGGCGAATGGAGACCCACAGTGAGATGCCTTATAAACTGTGTCAGGTGCTGATAATGCTGGCCATCACGAGTATGTGGCTTCTGGGTCCTTCTGAGTGATCACTCAACATCTGGCTGCGCCAGGTTCACGCCCACTATGTGGCAGCTCCAGCAGGGTGCGAGACTCGACCGTATACTGAGGTGCCGTCTGCAGCAGCAGGCCGTTGCTCTTCGGGGTTCCAGCCAGTCTAGTCCCAGCAGTCGTCACTCTTCGAGTCATAGCCCTACGTCAAGACGACGCCAGCGGAGCCACTTCGCAGTACCGTGACGTACATCGCCATTCAGTACCTCGTCTCAGAGGCATCAGCTCACGGCTAGGACAGTTAGCTTTGTGGAACTTTGACTTCAGTCAGGCGCAATAGAACTGTTCTACAGAGACTTATGTCAAGGCGATCATAGGCGAAGGACTTTGTTCTACACCATAGGTGAAGGACTTTGTACTACAGCACACGCAGATCGTCAATGTATATTTACAATACATCTCTTTTACAATGACATTCGTTTACTCATTCCATGTCCGATTTATGCTTCAGTACCTGTGCACCTTCCTGAACAAACTGCAGTTTGTAGGCATGTCTGCCACTCGGACACATATCGTTTCATGCCGACGGTAAGCGCTACAACATGGGGCACCAGCTGCCTTCGCACGGTCACAAAATTTCCGAAAAATACGGGGTGGTGGTTTGCAGGCGTGGAGCTGGCGTCAGATAGCGTCCCAGATGTGCTCCGTTGGCATCACATCAGGCGAATTTTATGGCCAAAACATCAGCGCGGTGAGATATCGTCATGCTCTTCAAACGACTTTAGCATGGTTCTGGCCTCGTAGCAGAGACAGCTTATCCTGCTAGAAGGTGCCACCACTGTCACGTGAGACATCAAGCATGAAGGGATGCAGGTGGCTCACTGTAATGTTCAAATATTTCCCAGCTCTTTCGGTCCTTTCGATTACTTCCACTGGTCCCGTAACAGTCCAGGCAAATGTCCCTCATACCATAATACCGCCTTCAACGGACTGCGTCCTAGGGGCGGTGCATGTTACGGCCAGCGGTTCACCAGGATACCGGTGTATCCGGACACTACCATCTACCTTCTGTAACAAGTCATGTGACTCATATGACCAGCCTACACGCTTCGATTGATCCACTGCCAATCTCGTCGAACCTGCTCCCACTGAAATCGTAACTATAATGTCATTTAGTCAACATGGTAACATATAGGAGTCATATGCTACCGGTTCCCATGTTCGACAAATTGGGCTGTGAGCCGTGGCTGGCTCGTGTTATGCCTTGGATTAAACCTTGGTTACTATTCTGTGATTAGTCTCCTGCAGTTATCACTCTTGCGCTGTTACCCTCTCTCTCCACAGCAGCAGCGTGTATCGATATTCGCACCCTTGTACTATCTTTGGCCTCGCGCTTATAGTTTCCGGCTGTGCCGTGTTCGGGCAGTTGGTCGGTTGGCGTGGAGCAGCGAGGAAGTCTCCGTGGCGCGTGTCTGGCCGGGGGCCGCTGCCGGCGTTCATGCGCGTTTGGGGTGTCAGGGGCTGTTCCCATTGCTACGAGGTCCGCGGCTCACCGATCCCGGACACGAAAGTTGAGTCTAATGTACCAGCCAGCCCCAACTGTTCACATTGTGTCGTTTGAATTTCGTTGTGGGCTGTTGGGACATTCGCACGAGCAACAACGTATGTTTTCAAGTTGGCGAAATTCTAGCCGCCTTCCTGTGGAATTTAACTTAACTCGATTATTTTTGAATTGAAGTGCACCAGCGGAATCTTCTGCCTAGTGGCCGTTAACGTTCCAGTTACCTGCCTTGCCTGTTGACGTAAATTCAGGCAGTGTATTTTCCTCGTGGTGTTGTGGCTGTCCAGCACAGCGTGTAGTTTGACAGCTGGATATTTAATTCGTTGTGGGCGCCGATACCTTCTGCGCCGTTCCATTGAACTCCCTGTTGTGTGCTGGTCGGGTGGAGCGGAAGTTACCCTGTCGATCGGTCCATTGACTGTCTGTTGGTTGGACTGCCGTCGGATTGAGAATTGTTGGGCCGACTGCCTGTCTCACCTAAGCGACCGTTAGTGTTTGAATTCCAGACTGACCCTTGGAAACTTCTGAGCGCCGTTGGATGTGCTGCCTTTTCTTATTTGTCCTTGTTGTTTGTTTATATATGGCTTCTAGCCGATTTTAAATTAGTTTTGACCTTAAGGAGTGATTTTGTTTGGGCCTTCAGCCTGATTTAAAGAAATTTTAGGATAAGGCCTTCTGTCTTTTAAAATTAAAATTAATGTTGTTTTGCCCTTGAGGCGTGAGATTGAATGGCGCATTTAGCCGGGAATTAAGTTCTAAAATTAATGTTTGGCTTGCTCTGTTTTTAATGTTTTCTTTACTCTTGTAATATTTGTCAAATGAATAAAGTAGTATGTTCGAGTGCAACTGACAGCCACTCATTTTGGCTCCTTTGCACGAATTAAACTATTTGTCCTGTCCTGCGGGTATAGCAGGGGATCTCAGGCTGAACAGAGTGATCTGAAACTCATATGCCCACAACAGCACTGTACTTTGTCGTCAGATCTCCCATAGATCACCACGTAACCTGCTTTACAGAGCACACAAGCCTCTGACCTGCTCCTTCTGTAACGATGTGTGGACACCTAACATGTTTTCACCTCTTCGTGGTTTCTCCATTCTTCAGTCACTTTCCATAGATGCTCTTGACAGTACCAAGCGAACAGCTGTTAAGTTTCACCATTTCTGTGACGCTCGTTCGCACGCGCCAGGCAACAAAGATCTGTCGTTCGTCAAGGTCGCTTGTACCAGAGGAATTCCACATTTGCGGTCTGTGTCGTCGCTAGAGTGATTCCTCATTCGTCTCTTCTCCACTTACATCACAACCAGAACATTATGACCACCTACCTAATAGCCGGTACGTCCACTTTCAGTAATGATAAGAGCGGCGACGCGCCATGGCTTGGAAAGAATGAGGCCTTGGTCGGTCGCTGTAGAGAGCTGACACCATATCTGCACACAGAAGTTACCCACTTCCAGTAAATTCCGGGGAGGGGGGGGGGAGGGGGGACAATCAGCTCTGACGCCACATTCAGCCACAAAAAACGGCTCCAAGCATTATGGGACTTAACGCCTGAGGTCATCAGTCCCCTAGAACTTAGAACTACTTAAACCTAACTAACCTAAGGACATCACACACAGCCGGCCGAAGTGGCCGTGCGGTTAAAGGCGCTGCAGTCTGGAACCGCAAGACCGCTACGGTCGCAGTTTCGAATCCTGCCTCGCGCATGGATGTTTGTGATGTCCTTAGGTTAGTTAGGTTTAACTAGTTCTAAGTTCTAGGGGACTAATGACCTCAGCAGTTGAGTCCCATAGTGCTCAGAGCCATTTGAACCATTTGACATCACACACATCCATGCCCGAGGCAGGATTCCAACCTGCGACCGTAGCAGCAGCGCGGTTCCGGACTGAAGCGCCCAGAACCGCTCGGCCACAGCGGCCGGCTTAGGAACCCTTTGCCGGTTTATTCACGCGCATGATTATGTAGACTGCGGTCTTCACCTCCCTTATCCCAACCTCCTCCTCCCCTCCCTCCCCCCCCCACCCAAATTCCGTGATCACGCCACAGGAGGGCGCGAAACAGAACATCCCAGATGTGTTCACCAGGTTCAGATCTGGCGAGTTGGGTGCCCAGTACCTCAATAGGAACTCGCAACTGTGTTCCTCGAACCACTCCATCACACTACTTGTGACTAGGTGCATTATCTTGCTGAAAAATGCCGCTGCGGTCGGGAAACATGAAGTGGTGTACGTGGTCTGCAACCAGTGTACGATACTCCTTGGCCGTCATGGTGCCTTGCACGAGCTCCAATGGACGCATGCGTAGCCACGTGAATGTCCCACAGAGAATAATGGAGCCGCTGCCAGCTTACTTTCGTCCAACAGTAAAGATGCAAGGAGCTGTTCCCCTGAAAGATGACGAAGTCGCACCCTCCCATCGGCATGATGAAGAAGGTATCGGGACTGATGTGACCATGGAACGCTCTGTCACTGCGCCAACATCCAGTGTCAATGATCACATGACCATTTCCGTCGAAGGTGCCAATGTCGCGGTGTTAATATTGGCACATAGATGGGTCGTCGGCTGCGGAGGTCTATTGTTATGAGTGTTCGATGCACCGTCTGTTCAGACACACTTGTACTCTACCCAGCATTAAAGTCTGATGTTAGTTCTGTCACAGTTCGTCGTCCGTCTTGTTTTATCAATCTGCCCAGCCTATGACGGCCGACATCTGTGGTGAGGGTTGATCGACCAAACCCCTGACATCTGGATATGATTTCACCTTGACTCCGCCACGTGTTAAAGACATTCACCACCGCATTCCTAGAACACCAGAAAAATAGTGCCGATTCCGAAATGTTCGTGCTGAGCCTCCGGGCCATCACAATCTGCCCTCGGTCAGATAGATCGCACGCCTTCCCCATTCTACGCACGGACAGGACGCTCACGGACACTACATGTACCGTGCTTGTGTTTGCCTAGCAGTCACTCCTCGCCGGGTGACTCTGCTATTACCTGGATGATCGGTAATGGGTCAGTGGTCATAATGTTCTGACTGATCAGTGTGTATGCTTTCCTTAAACGTCGCGTTCCCGCAAACCGACGTGGAGGCATTCAGTCTGACGATGGACAGCGGTCGTAGTATTAGGTTGGTGCATAAATTCGTAGAGTTTTTGTTTTGCATGTTCGTTTTCCTGTCGCTATGGGTTTATTTGTAGATTATAATTTTTTATTTGTAATTCACTGTTGGTATTTGGGTTTGAATGTTGTCATTTTGTCTCTTGTAGATCGTGAGTGGAGCCATAGACGGTAGAAAATGGAGTGACAATATTTCCGACATATTCTTCTGTTTGTGTGCAATAGAGTGGTGATAGCAGTGGAGGCAGCAGAAACATTTGCGCCATGGAAATAATGCCTTTGGACAGAGTATGGCAAGAAAATGTTTTCCTCGCTTTGAGAATGTTCAGTTCGGCAGTACAGACTCTCCACGTTCAGGAAGAACTTCGGGGTTTGATGAAAATACTTTAACCGCATCAATTTACAATGCTCAATGTCAGTGTACTCGAGAACTGGAAAATGTCATGAACTGTGATTGTTACACCATCGTGCGACATTTTCATGCGATAGAGAAGATTCAAAGGTCAGGTGTATGAGTACTGCATCATCTAAGCCAAAATCACAAAAATCAGCGTGTTGTCATATGTGCATCTCTACTTGCTCGTCATCAATTTGTTAGTGAAGAATACCGACCATTCATATTCTGTATCGCTACTGGCGACGATAAATGATGTTTTTATGCTAACAGAACGAAAAGAAAGGAATGGTTGAACCCAAACAAAGCAGCAACTCCCCGTAAAAAAACCTGCGCATTACCCGTGAAAGATAATGTTATGCATCCGGTGGTGTACGAGAATTTCTTCGCCGAGGAGCAGCCATCATCGCTGATATCTTTTTGTGAACAACTGAGACGACTTGCAGACGCAATCCATGAACAACGACCAGGATGATAATGCCTGTCCGCATTAGGCTAGACTGGCAAAAAACACGATACAGGAGTTGGGTTGGTAAATCATTCCGCACCCGCTTTATTCACCCGATCATGCGCCTTCAGATTTTCACCTTTTCCGTTATGTATCAAACCACCATCTAGCAACCTCCTTTCCGGATGAAAATGCGCTTCAAACATGTTCAAATGTTCAAATGTGTGTGAAATCTTATGGGACTTAACTGCTAAGGTCATCAGTCCCTCAGCTTACACACTACTTAACCTAAATTATCCTAAGGACAAACACACACACCCATGCCCGAGAGAGGACTCGAACCTCCGCCGGGACCAGCCGCACAGTCCATGACTGTGGCGCCTAAGACCGCTCGGCTAATCCCTCGCGGCGATCCAACCATGGTTCGGCGAGTTCTTCGCCTAAAAAACACGTGATTTCTACAGTTGCGGAGTCGAAAAGTTACACCGGTGTTGGCAGACTGTTGTGTTCAGTGAAGGTGAATATACACTCCTGGAAATTGAAATAAGAACACCGTGAATTCATTGTCCCAGGAAGGGGAAACTTTATTGACACATTCCTGGGGTCAGATACATCACATGATCACACTGACAGAACCACAGGCACATAGACACAGGCAACAGAGCATGCACAATGTCGGCACTAGTACAGTGTATATCCACCTTTCGCAGCAATGCAGGCTGCTATTCTCCCATGGAGACGATCGTAGAGATGCTGGATGTAGTTCTGTGGAACGGCTTGCCATGCCATTTCCACCTGGCGCCTCAGTTGGACCAGCGTTCGTGCTGGACGTGCAGACCGCGTGAGACGACGCTTCATCCAGTCCCAAACATGCTCAATGGGGGACAGATCCGGAGATCTTGCTGGCCAGGGTAGTTGACTTACACCTTCTAGAGCACGTTGGGTGGCACGGGATACATGCGGACGTGCATTGTCCTGTTGGAACAGCAAGTTCCATTGCCGGTCTAGGAATGGTAGAACGATGGGTTCGATGACGGTTTGGATGTACCGTGCACTATTCAGTGTCCCCTGGACGATCACCAGTGGTGTACGGCCAGTGTAGGAGATCGCTCCCCACACCATGATGCCGGGTGTTGGCCCTGTGTGCCTCGGTCGTATGCAGTCCTGATTGTGGCGCTCACCTGCACGGCGCCAAACACGCATACGACCATCATTGGCACCAAGGCAGAAGCGACTCTCATCGCTGAAGACGACACGTCTCCATTCGTCCCTCCATTCACGCCTGTCGCGACACCACTGGAGGCGGGCTGCACGATGTTGGGGCGTGAGCGGAAGACGGCCTAACGGTGTGCGGGACCGTAGCCCAGCTTCATGGAGACGGTTGCGAATGGTCCTCGCCGATACCCCAGGAGCAACAGTGTCCCTAATTTGCTGGGAAGTGGCGGTGCGGTCCCCTACGGCACTGCGTAGGATCCTACGGTCTTGGCGTGCATCCGTGCGTCGCTGCAGTCCGGTCCCAGGTCGACGGGCACGTGCACCTTCCGCCGACCACTGGCGACAACATCGATGTACTGTGGAGACCTCACGCCCCACGTGTTGAGCAATTCGGCGGTACGTCCACCCGGCCTCCCGCATGCCCACTATACGCCCTCGCTCAAAGTCCGTCAACTGCACATACGGTTCACGTCCACGCTGTCGTGGCATGCTACCAGTGTTAAAGACTGCGATGGAGCTCCGTATGCCACGGCAAACTGGCTGACACTGACGGCGGCGGTGCACAAATGCTGCGCAGCTAGCGCCATTCGACGGCCAACACCGCGGTTCCTGGTGTGTCCGCTGTGCCGTGCGTGTGATCATTGCTTGTACAGCCCTCTCGCAGTGTCCGGAGCAAGTATGGTGGGTCTGACACACCGGTGTCAATGTGTTCTTTTTTCCATTTCCAGGAGTGTATTATTGATGACTAAAATCTCTGTTTTGTGTATTTGGAAATTTTGCTAAGGTCATTGGCTCCTAAGCTTATGCACTACTTAATCTAACTTAAACTAACTTACGCGAAGGACAACACACACACACCCATGACCGAGGGAGGACACGAACCCCCAACACGGGAAGCCGCGTGGACCGTGACAAGACGCCTGAGACCTCGCGGCTACCCCATGCGATTTGTGTATCTGTTCTGTGTATTAAACTTATGCACTAACCTAACATTTTAAGTCAACAGTGTATGTACAGGGATCGCAGAGGTAGAACCCTGAGGCGCTTCAACGAGGGCGTCTTCGAAATTCGCGAACTGACGCGGATACGTGTCTGACTGCCCACATGTTGTGGTCTTCAGTCCTGAGACTGGTTTGATGCAGCTCTCCATGCTATTCTATCCTGTGCTAGCTCCTTCATCTCCCAGTACCTACTGCAACCTACATCCTTCTGAATCTGCTTAGTGTATCCATCTCTTGGTCTCCCTCTACGATTTTTACCCTCCACGCTGCCATCCAATGCTAAATTTGTGATCCCTTGATGCCTCAGAACATGTCCTACCAACCAATCCCTTCTTCTAGTCAAGTTGTGCCACAAACGTCTCTTCTCCCCAATCCTATTCAATACCTTCTCATTAGTTACGTGATCTACCCACCTAATCTTCAGCACCCTTCTGTAGCACCACATTTCGAAAGCTTCTATTCTCTTCTTGTCCAAACTATTTATCGTCCATGTTTCACTTCCACTCTGCCCACTTGTCACTACCAAAATTATGTGTGAATGCACTGAAGTATAAATCAGTAGGAAATAATGCCGTAAAAGCAATTCTCTCCTCCTAATGATTTTTACGATACCCGTCGTTGTAATATTCTCGATGAGCAACGCAGCCATTGTAGGACATTCATTTGCTGGTGAAACTGGGCTACTTTCCAGGAATTAAAGCTCACCCTTCCCTGCGCGGTTTGCGAGAGATTTTTGCCAGTGCCATTGCATGGCGCTGCACGGACTGGGCAGTTATCAACACAGTCATCGACCACGCCGAGGAAGAGAACGACCTGCCGTCACGAAACGCTCGTTAGGGGGAGACCCGTCTTCCGACTGAATTATTCAGGGAGGCGTTCCGTCCCAGTTGTTGCTTCTCGTATCGGCATTTTTTTGTGTCCGTAATTACTACCTATGTGTGTTAAACCTCCTACTGGGAATCCTGTAGAAATAAGTGCTGCATCTTAAAAAATGTGTCAAGGATGGCAATGAAAGGCTTTGAAAATGGGACAGAAATCGACCGGCTAGTGCGCCATAACGCGCAGCAAACTGATTTGCGGACCTGGGAGGCGATCTTGGACGAATCACAACGGTATATTCACGACTAAATGAATTAAATTCACTGACATGAGATCAATACAAGAGTCAACAGCAATAATAATTGCAAAGACTAAATGACGTCAATGAAAATCAGCCAGAAAGGCAGAACCTAACAAATAAAAATAAAAACTAAAGTCTATTAAAAAGGAAAACACTTCCCAATGTTCTACAAAATTATGTTTATTTGGTCAAGAATTGGCCCTCGACTTCTTAGGGTATATACAATAAACATAAATTTTGACTTATACAGATATTAACAGGTATTCGTACAAAAGATACAAAATGCCAGAATATTTATACAGGAAAATATTACAATAATTGCGTTAACTAAACAGTGGCAAACAAAATTTTTTATGTAGAATTACATATAACAAACGATGAGATACAGGATGAATTTACAGTCTGAATCTACACTACTGGCCATTAAAATCGCTACACCACGAAGATGACATGCTACAAACGCGAAATTTAACCGACAGAAAGAAGATGGTGTGATATGCAAATGATTAGCTTTTCAGAGCATTTACACAAGGTTGGCGCTGGTGGCGACACCTACAACGTGCTGACATGAGGAAAGTTTCCAACCGGTTTCTCATACACAAACAGCAGTAGACCGGCGTTGCCTGGTGAAAAATGATTCAAATGGCTCTGAGCACTATGGGACTTAACATCTGAGGTCATCAGTCCCTTAGAACTTAGAACTACTTAAACCTAACTAACCTAAGGACATCACACACCCATACCCGAGACAGGATTCGAACCTGCGACCGTAGCGGTCGCGCGGTTCCAACTGAAGCGCCTAGAAACGCCTTCTTATAGAGAATTACTGACAGATTTTGTCAGACCTGGCACTGCCTGTTAAGATCAATAACACTCTTATTACCATATGGCCTCTGCATGCATTTGCAAACTAGTAGAGTTCTCTTATGTTTTCGGGGACGAATTTCTCAATGTAGTAGTATAGAAATATGCACACTTCATTATGAGCTTAGCCTTTATGATAACAATAAAACATACCTTCATCTGTCTGATGTGGTGTATCTTAAAATTAAAAACTCCCAGCTGTCCGAGATAAAAAAAAATTGCGCTGGCGAACGACAGCCAGAAGTTATCACTGTCTTTTTTAATTTTAGCTGCTTTCTCATTACACTGGAAACTTACAAACCCGTCTTTTCGGATAAAAATTCCTTGTAATGGTTCAATGAAAGCCTTTGCGTTGTACAAAATACAACAGTATAGCATACTAAAAGATAATCAAGCTTTCCTGTCTTTCGTAGTTTTTTTTTTCTTTTTTCATCTACACTTGAAAACTCAGACTCTGAGTTGCTCATCTTAATATTACTGAGGGAATAGTTAATTAAAGTCTACAACAAAAAAATCACAAACTGATGTAGCTTGATTCCAGCTCAGTTACACGTTTATTTCTGAAACGTGACAACTCTTAGAATTTTCCCTTGTTAGAAAAATGCACATTTCAGTCCGATCTCTACAAGTAGCAAGACATCCCGTTTTCATTGCAGTCGATGCATCTATTTCTCAATAGACCGAAACCAACAAAATCTGCATTTTCAATAGTTGAGGAGTTATCCCCTTCTAGTAATAAGTAATTCAACTGCAGTACCAATATACTCGTGGATTGAACCAAAGGGTACACAGAGACAGTTAATAATTGTTAATGGAACAGTCTATAAGTTTTAGTTGGTATTGCAATTGTGAAAATGTATAGCTGAGTTGCTTTTTAGATCTGAAGATGGTGTGATGTGTGGCCGAAATCGACTGTCTTCAATAAAAAATAGTGGTACAACTGTATATCTTATAACCCAATTTTTAAAAGTTTAATTGTTTATCAACGGGGAAAATCACCTGCTAGTCACACAGTATGACCAGTTCCATCTGTCCATTGGAGCTTTAAGAAGCCCTTAGCTCATTGGCCGACAGACGGCTTGGCAAGGCAGTCTGCCCCCCCCCCCCCCTCCCACCTACCTCTTCCTGATCAGGAATGCTTCGCTATTAGCCACCGAAATTGCCACATTCACAACTGCGCGTTTTCCACTCACGCTAAAACAAACATGAGGCTGCTGCAGTCTATCTCAGAAGCGTGCTCGTCGCTCCTGAAGCTGTCGGTAAGTTTCACTGATGAAATACTGTTGGGACTTCACAATGATATCCGACGTCTTCGGCGCAGATTCGTTTCTACTACTAGCCCCCATCGGGACAGCCTCAAGGAACACGCTTTGGGTGTGTTTCAGTATAGATGTGCTTTTCTTTGCATGACTGCTCTTTTATTTCTGAATTTCTATCCAGATGAAGTCTAATGGAAGCCATAACGTTGTTATATACTTTCTTCAGTATAGCGACGCAGACGGTATTAACGCCTTTTTTGTCGAGAGTTGTCAGTACGTATTTTGTTGATTCGGTGTAAATGTTTCTTAAAAGCTGTGACTCTCATACAAACCGCCAATTTAAACTTGCTGCCTGTTCTACACTTACCTCCATAACTTCCAAATCGTCTATTGTGCTAAATACACCTCTAAACTAAGATTGTTTCCTTGCTTGATTGAAATCCAAACCATTTTTTTCAGTTAGTAATAGGTTTAATGGACATCTTATAGATAACGATGGAGAGGTTTATCTGTACCCTTTCTAGAGCACGAGACTAACCCTAGCTCTCTTCCAGTTTTGGGAAAATTCGTCATTCGCAAATTTCTTTTTTTTAAATCTTCCACTAGTTTTAATTATTTCAATCGAAGCACATTGATCTTCAGACTCATTTCGTTTCTTCACACATTCAATGACTTGATACATCACATCAGGCCTCACTTCCAGAATATTACCGTCATCATCATCATCATTATCACCATCGTTACCTCTAACTGTGTTTTGTATCTTTATTATTATTCGCGCAAACTAAGTTGCCACTCGGCGCGGTGGCTGATAGGAACGACTGTGAATAGGAAGTGCATTTGCCGTCGGTTCCATCAGCCACCACGCCGAGTGCCAACATAGTTTGCGCGATTAGTACTACATGGCTAACCTGTTATCTCGTCACACGGCCCGAGTAGCGGGTTGGCTATCTAACGGCTTTCAGTTTATTTTCGATATTTCACATAATTACTGACCGACTTTAGAAATTTAAAACGCAGTCATATTGTACTCATTATGTGCTATAATCAATCGTCAAAGGCTAATCACAATAAGTTAGATATTAAATTTATAAACTGTTTGTATGTTTGGTGTAGCGTAACTCACGGTATCCAAATTACCCAGACTGTATTCATCCAGTATTTGGGAATGAGAGCACTTAGCGACGACGAATTTTACACACAATTTCAACCTCTTCGAAACTTTTTCTCGCTGATACCGTCCTCCCCCGCCACCTACAAAATAATAAAAGGAAAAATGTTTACCGAGCGAGGTGCTGCAGTGGTTAACACACTGGACTCGCTTTCGGGAGGGTGACGGTTCAATCCCGCGTTCGGCCATTCTAATTTGGGTTTTTCGTGATTTCTCTAAATCACTTTAGACAAATGCCGGTAAGGTTCCTCTGAAAGAGCAGAGCCGACTTTCTTCCCTGTCCATCTCTAATGCTACACAAGAAGCTACAAAGAAAAAAGAGAAAGTGATTTATTTCATATTATGTGGATCAGCATTTCTCATTATCGCGGTATACAGACAGGGCAGAGCTGAGTTATCCTTTGTAAGGTAAGAAGTAATTGCAAGGCCTAAATGAACTTTCTAAAGTGGAATTAGGAATAGTTTTCGTTTGCAAAGTTTTTATATAAAGTCAGTAGATCCGTTTTCGTAACAGGGCACGGTGTGAATTACATTGTGACTGTTTGGCGAGGAAGTCATTCTGCCTATTATTGGGAACCATTCTTTGTATACAGTTTCATGTGTAGATAGTTAGATTCAGTTTAGATTAATTGTCATAACACACATTGAAAATAATTTTCACAGCTAATGCTCATATTGTAATGAAGGATAGCAAAGATTATTATAGATCAGAGTGCATGGGTGACACTGTAATCTGAATTGAAAAGTACTTGCTTTTACATTGCTAGCGAGAGCGTTTGTCACACACAGTTTCCAGTTAACAAGTTCAAGCTTTAGAAAGTTTCATGGTATTAAATTTGATATATATAAAACAAATTATATGGTTAAAGTATATGTATCCCCTGTGTTATTTAAAATTACTGTGGTATCCTCAGATATGATACATAATTTGACAGATTCAATTAATTTGTAACAAAATTTGTGGTAACTTTGTGTATTTGCATAGAAAAGTAACATTAATATTAGAAGCTTCTACAATCTTTAGACTTACATGTTTGAGCCAATTTTCAACTTCATATCTCAACATATTGCGAAAATTATGTTATGCTGCGATTTTCAATTAATTACAAGAACAGTTTTGATGAAAAATTTTGTAAATGTGACTCTCTAAACGTTGTGACCTGAAAAAATATAAAATTTACATCTTGTCAGACAACCCAAAGTTATTAGAAAATATTGTGCAATATGTTGAAGGTCGCCATGATTACTGTGTGACTTGGGGGAATTTCCCTGTTCAAGCCAAGCCAAGTATTGACCCATTCTGCTAGTAGCAGCGTTGTGGTATAGATCCTCAAACTCAGCTCACACAAGGCTACCAACCAATTATTTCCTCCAACAAATGCTTTGCTGGTATAAAGAAAACCGTTTGAACTACGCAGGAAATATATCACAGCTAAATTCCTGTTGACAAGTTTCCACTTCTCACATGACAGTTTGTTAACATCAATTACAGAACTTACTACTAAGTGCTATATGGACAGGTATCGCTTTAACAAGAAACTCCCTCATTGGCAGATCTTTAGTTCGATGATTTGGTGTTGTCTGAATTTGTCGCCATTTCCTCAAATTTCAGCTGCCTCAGCGCGTCCTAAGCCTACACCTTAGTGAAGCTGAACGTTGAGATGTACCTTCCATACATTCGACGTTCTCTCGATAAGAAAACGTTATATGATAATTTAACAGCATTGCCTTCCTCAAGAGAGATTTGCACTGATGGATCTAATCAAATGATTGAGCTGGAAGAGCGTTCATTGAAGGCAAAGCTAAAAGAGAAGACAAATTCAATTTCCCTGAAGTAGCACCTACACTCGCTGCAGATATTATAGCCATTTTAGAGGGATTTAAATATGCAAAGAAGTTCAAGAAGCACTCCGTTTTCAGGCCACAAGTGGCCCATCGGGACCATCCGACCGCTGTGTCATCCTCAGCTGAGGATGCGGATAGGAGGGGCGTGTGGTCGGCACACCGCTGCGCAGCGTAATGATGGTTTTCTGTGACCGGAGCCGCTATTATTCGAGTAGATCCTCAATTGGCATCACGAGGCTGAGTCCACCTGGAAAATTGGCAACAGCACATGGCGGCTCGGATGGTCACCCAACCAAATGCCGGCCACGTCCGACAGCGCTTAACTTCGGTGATCTCACGGGAACCGGTGTATCCACTGCGGCAAGGCCGTTGCCCCTAAGTTCAAGAAGAACCAATCATTATTTTATCAGATTCAAGCTAGGCAATGATGCTATTAAAATACCACGATGTCAACTACACCAAAAATGTATGTAATGTACCACATTGCAGAAGCAGTTCAGGAGATTTCCAGTGTAATTAATACTACTATCACGTTTTTTTGTGTGGAGCTACTCAGTGGAACACAAGAAAACGAAGTAGTAGATGCCCTGGTCAGGATTCAGTGAAATATGACAATCGCCTACATACTATAAGGATTTGAATCATGGCCTGTGGAATGAAAACCTCCCTCGGTCTTACGATATTAATGGGAGACACTTTGTCACTGTGGTTTTTTATCTCCCATCACATCTTGGTGAAAAATTGCAGATGCGATAGGAACTTGGAGTTAATGGAATGGCTTCACAGGAAGTTCCAGGCAACATCTCTTACCTCAACACGATCATGTGAATATAGCAGTGAGAAAGGTGTTAACCACATTTTCTTCAGTTGCGACAGAAGATATCATGAAACTACGAAACTAACGCAGCATCTGATGTCCGCTACCAATGCTACACCAACAAACACTGAGACTGTCTTAGCCACATAAAAAAAGTGTGTAAACTCTACGATTTTATAGCAGATCTGCAAATAGCATAGGAAAATAGTTTTTTAATTTTTTATATTAGAATATAGTAAATGAGGAGGTATGATTTGTGTTATCAACTCTCTTTTCATATTAAAAAGAATTAGATCATTTACTTAATTTTAGGGTAAATGAATACAACTGATGATTGTCATTTTTAGAGGTTCAGGCTGTTCTGCATTTGAATGTCAAAAAATCATTGTAAGACTGGCTATATGAGATGTCCAAAGGCCATTAATAAATTTAAAAAAATGACTGAACACTAAAATTGATTCTGACGACGTGTTTTAAGTGTCCTTTGCATGTTTATAAACAGTGTTCAACAAAATCCAAGGAACCACAGTAATGTATGTACCCAACACACCACAAGAAGACAACTATTAAATACACTCCTGGAAATGGAAAAAAGAACACATTGACACCGGTGTGTCAGACCCACCATACTTGCTCCGGACACTGCGAGAGGGCTGTACAAGCAATGATCACACGCACGGCACAGCGGACACACCAGGAACCGCGGTGTTGGCCGTCGAATGGCGCTAGCTGCGCAGCATTTGTGCACCGCCGCCGTCAGTGTCAGCCAGTTTGCCGTGGCATACGGAGCTCCATCGCAGTCTTTAACACTGGTAGCATGCCGCGACAGCGTGGACGTGAACCGTATGTGCAGTTGACGGACTTTGAGCGAGGGCGTATAGTGGGCATGCGGGAGGCCGAGTGGACGTACCGCCGAATTGCTCAACACGTGGGGCGTGAGGTCTCCACAGTACATCGATGTTGTCGCCAGTGGTCGGCGGAAGGTGCACGTGCCCGTCGACCTGGGACCGGACCGCAGCGACGCACGGATGCACGCCAAGACCGTAGGATCCTACGCAGTGCCGTAGGGGACCGCACCGCCACTTCCCAGCAAATTAGGGACACTGTTGCTCCTGGGGTATCGGCGAGGACCATTCGCAACCGTCTCCATGAAGCTGGGCTACGGTCCCGCACACCGTTAGGCCGTCTTCCGCTCAAGCCCAAACATCGTGCAGCCCGCCTCCAGTGGTGTCGCGACAGGCGTGAATGGAGGGACGAATGGAGACGTGTCGTCTTCAGCGATGAGAGTCGCTTCTGCCTTGGTGCGAATGATGGTCGTATGCGTGTTTGGCGCCGTGCAGGTGAGCGCCACAATCAGGACTGCATACGACCGAGGCACACAGGGCCAACACCCGGCATCATGGTGTGGGGAGCGATCTCCTACACTGGCCGTACACCACTGGTGATCGTCGAGGGGACACTGAATAGTGCACGGTACATCCAAACCGTCATCGAACCCATCGTTCTACCATTCCTAGACCGGCAAGGGAACTTGCTGTTCCAACAGAACAATGCACGTCCGCATGTATCCCGTGCCACCCAACGTGCTCTAGAAGGTGTAAGTCAACTACCCTGGCCAGCAAGATCTCCGGATCTGTCCCCCATTGAGCATGTTTGGGACTGGATGAAGCGTCGTCTCACGCGGTCTGCACGTCCAGCACGAACGCTGGTCCAACTGAGGCGCCAGGTGGAAATGGCATGGCAAGCCGTTCCACAGGACTACATCCAGCATCTCTACGATCGTCTCCATGGGAGAATAGCAGCCTGCATTGCTGCGAAAGGTGGATATACACTGTACTAGTGCCGACATTGTGCATGCTCTGTTGCCTGTGTCTATGTGCCTGTGGTTCTGTCAGTGTGATCATGTGATGTATCTGACCCCAGGAATGTGTCAATAAAGTTTCCCCTTCCTGGGACAATGAATTCACGGTGTTTTTATTTCAATTTCCAGGAGTGTATGAGCACAGTGAGTGATCATTTAAAAAAAGTACATTGCGGTACCACATATCGATACCACTTCACAGGCGTCAAGAAGTCAGCAATAGAACTATCAGATGCTGATAGCAGTCAAGAGAGATCCGGCGGATCCAATGGTGTGTGCTCGCCGAGCCATGATTCCATTGGCTGCCTATGGTGAGCGCTTCTGCCGTGATCTGGGATTGATGGCGGCAGCCACTCAGCCAACTTGCACTTCCAAACTCTTAAGTATGACACAGCTGTTCATGCTTAGTTCCGAGAGACTCTTCCTTGTTGGTGTTGAGAGCTGGACTCTATTTCTTGCTGTATTATTTATAATGAGTGTTTGTATGCTTGGAGAAATACAAGTTAAGTAAATCTTCTGTTTACTGTATCTTGTTCGCCAATCAATTCTGCTCCTGTTCGGCTTTCCAACGACGACAGTTGCCGCGCCACTCTATAGCCCACGTCTCCCTACCTTTGTGTAGGAAGTCGTACACAATGAAAATAATGTGTGTGCATTTCGAGTCCTTGTTGTAGATTTTTCGTGAGAATATCAGGATAAAATAACAACTGTTTCGTATTAATATGTAGCTAAATTATCTCTTTAATGCGATTTTTGCACAGAGTAGTATAATGGTTGCAAAATAGTAAATCACGAGTTTATCTATGTAGTGTCCGTTGACAATGTGGTGGCAGCGTTACATACTGGTCTGGTACTGTCACATTGTCATATACCCTGGCTTACAGGGCGTTCCCTTTCTTGCTTAACTGTTCGGTATTTCTGCCCCCTGCTCAGATACAGTATTGAGGTATGAGTGGTTCAGTATTTTTGGAATTCCAGTGGTATCACTAATTTATTTACTGATTTGCAAAACCAAGTCAACAGCCGGCCGGAGTGGCCGAGCGGTTAAAGGCGCTACAGTCTGGAACCGCACGACCGCTACGGTCGCAGGTTCGAATCCTGCTTCGGGCATGGATGTGTGTGATGTCCTTAGGTTAGTTAGGTTTAAGTAGTTCTAAGTTCTAGGGGACTTATGACCACAGCAGTTGAGTCCCATAGTGCTCAGAGCCATTTGAACCATTTTTTGAACCAAGTCAACAAATATTTTGTGCTGCGTTCGTGACCTCGACAGGTCGCTGTATTGTCCGTCTCTCTGCTTCCTTGTTTTCAGCCGCCACTCAACGCCACGCGCCGGTTAATCAACTGGACTTCAGGGATGAAAAGAGTTGCGTTTTGACTTTATATTGTGCAGTGTTTCGTATGCGTATCTAACTAAGAATGTGTACATAACCATCAAAGGTGGCAGGTACTGAAGAAGACATTGATAAAGATATTTTATACTATACTGAGTAAAGCTGTGAACTAATTACGAAGTCAAGCTTCTACATCCACAAACTCGTTTTCGTGGAACACGCTTTTAAACTGAGAAGAAACGCCAAACACAAAAAAGTCATTAAAAAGGTACTGGTGATCCATCCAGCAATGACGGTGCAAAAAAAAAAAAGTCTTCAGTCACATGAAACATTTATGGCCTGACACTGAGTGTCGATATTGTATAAGCAGAGTTATACATTAGTTGTTATTTGGAGTTTCCAGTATGCACTGACTTTTACCTAAAAATTAAAGGTAACAAAAATTTGTTAAAAGCTGTAACTGATAATAATTAAGATATTATGTCTACAGCTTTGTTTCCGCCGTTTTGCAATAGACGGCAAATGGGATTCAGGTGGTTGGTCATAGGTGTAATACAATAAGCTTAGGCATCTGTAAACATATTGCTATAAAAATATTAGTCGATTTGTGATTGCATCTTAAGGTTATTCTCGATTAAGTACGTCAACTTGCGTACACATTTCTCGCCATTTGAGGAAGTTTTTTCTGCTTTAACATTAAGAAATCTGCGGCTGTAGCTCTTGAAATGCTTATGGAACTGTTGGTGGAAGAACGCGCAGAGAATGTTTTCAACGCCTTAAGAACGGTGCTTTTGATGTCGAAATCGGCACGGCCGTGGAAGACAGAACGTTTTCGTAGCTACTGAAACAGACGAAGACAGTCACAGGACATCATTATCGAAAGCAACTGATGCGTTCGAGCCCAGGACTGAAACACAAACGGCCACAATACAGCGATAGACACGTAAAGGTAATTTTGCAGCAGGTCAGTGCTCGACCCCATGTCGCATAACCCGTCAAAATATAGATGGAAACGTTGAAATGAGAAGTCCTATCCCTCCCGCCGTATTCTCCATGCGTTGCACTCTCTGACTACCACCTTTCTCGATCAGTTGCATACAGTCTTGCTGACCAGCACTTCCGATCATATGAACAAGTGCAAAATTGAATCGATTCATGGATCCCCACAAAAGACACCCAGTTCTTCCGCCACGGGATTCCTATGCTATCCGAAAGATGTGAGTATGTAGTGGCTAGCGATGGGCAATACTGTGAATCATATTTTTTTTGGTAAGTGTTTCACAATAAAGCCCCGAACTTCGAGACGAAACGGCGGAAGCAAAGTTGTAGACCTAGTAATTTTTAATATTTACGAAGAGTCTTATTTTGTTCAACGCAGCTCAGCAAATCTTTTCACCGGGCAATGTTCGGTAATTTTGTCAATTTTACCTACCAACCCTATCTATACCTCTATTATCACCGTTTTCTTTAATGCTTATCCTGTAATGAAGTGGAAGTGGATAGTTCCTGTGAATTATTATGGGTGGAGGTTACACTCAACAACCGAGCTAGGTTAATAATTGGCTCCTTTTACCGACCTCCCGACTCAGCAGCATTAGTGGCAGAACAACTGAGAGAAAATTTGGAATACATTTCACATAAATTTTCTCAGCATGTTATAGTCTTAGGTGGAGATTTCAATTTACCAGATATAGACTGGGACACTCAGATGTTTAGGACGGGTGGTAGGGACAGAGCATCGAGTGACATTATACTGAGTGCACTATCCGAAAATACCTCGAGCGATTAAACAGAGAACCGACTCGTGGAGATAACATCTTGGCCCCACTGATAACAAACAGACCCGAACTTTTCCACTCTGTATGTGCAGAACAGGGAATCAGTGATCATAAGGCCGTTGCAGCATCCCTGAATATGGAAGTTAATAGGAATATAAAAAAGGGAGGTAGGTTTATCTGTTTAGCAAGAGTAATAGAAGGCAGATTTCAGACTACCTAACAGATCAAAACGAAAATTTCTGTTCCGACACTGACAATGTTGAGTGTTTATGGAAAAAGTTCAAGGCAATCGTAAAATGCGTTTTAGACAGGTATGTACCGAGTAAAACTCTGAGGGACGGCAAAAACCCACCGTGGTACAACAACAAAGTTAGGAAACTACTGTGAAAGCAAAGAGAGCTTCACTGCAAGTTTAAACGCAGCCAAAACCTCTCAGACAAACAGAAGCTAAACAATGTCAAAGTTAGCGTAAGGAGGGCTATGCGTGAAGCGTTCAGTGAATTCGAAAGTAAAATTCTATGTACCGACTTGACAGAAAATCCTAGGAAGTTCTGGTCTTACGTTAAATCAGTAAGTGGCTCGAAACAGCATATCCAGACACTCCGGGATGATGGAGGCATTGAAACAGAGGATGACACGCGTAAAGCTGAAATACTAAACACCTTTTTCCAAAGCTGTTTCACAGAGGAAGACTGCACTGCAGTTCCTTCTCTAAATCCTCGCACAAACGAAAAAATGGCTGACATCGAAATAAGTGTCCAAGGAATAGAAAAGCAACTGGAATCACTCAACAGAGGGAAGTCCACTGGACCTGACGGGATACCAATTCGAATTTACACAGAGTACGCGAAAGAACTTGCCCCCCTTCTAACAGCCGTGTACCGCAAGTCTCTAGAGGAACGGAAGGTTCCAAATGATTGGAAAAGAGCACAGGTAGTCCCAGTCTTCAAGAAGGGTCGTCGAGCAGATGCGCAAAACTATAGACCTATATCTCTGACGTCGATCTGTTGTAGAATTTTAGAACATGTTTTTTGCTCGAGTATCATGTCGTTTTTGGAAACCCAGAATCTACTATGTAGGAATCAACATGGATTCCGGAAACAGCGATCGTGTGAGACCCAACTCGCTTTATTTGTTCATGAGACCCAGAAAATATTAGATACAGGCTCCCAGGTAGATACTATTTTTCTTGACTTCCGGAAGGCGTTCGATACAGTTCCGCACTGTCGCCTGATAAACAAAATAAGAGCCTACGGAATATCAGACCAGCTGTGTGGCTGGATTGAAGAGTTTTTAGCAAACAGAACACAGCATGTTGTTATCAATCGAGAGACGTCTACAGACGTTAAAGTGACCTCTGGCGTGCCACAGGCGAGTGTTATGGGACCATTGCTTTTCACAATATATATAAATGACCTAGTAGATAGTGTCGGAAGTTCCATGCGGCTTTTCGCGGATGATGCTGTAGTATACAGAGAAGTTGCAGCATTAGAAAATTGTAGCGAAATGCAGGAAGATCTGCAGCGGATAGGCACTTAGTGCAGGGAGTGGCAACTGACCCTTAACATAGACAAATGTAATGTATTGCGAATACATAGAAAGAAGGATCCTTTATTGTATGATTATATGATAGCGGAACAAACACTGGTAGCAGTTACTTCTGTAAAATATCTGGGAGTATGCGTGCGGAACGATTTGAAGTGGAATGATCATATAAAATTAGTTGTTGGTAAGGTGGGTACCAGGTTGAGATTCATTGGGAGAGTCCTTAGAAAATGTAGTCCATCAACAAAGGAGGTGGCTTACAAAACACTCGTTCTACCTATACTTGAGTATTGCTCATCAGTGTGGGATCCGTACCAGATCGGGTTGACGGAGGAGATAGAGAAGATCCAAAGAAGAGCGGCGCGTTTCGTCACAGGGTTATTTGGTAACCGTGATAGCGTTACGGAGATGTTTAACAAACTCAAGTGGCAGACTCTGCAAGAGAGGCGCTCTGCATCGCGGTGTAGCTTGCTCGTCAGGTTTCGAGAGGGTGCGTTTCTGGATGAGGTATCGAATATATTGCTTCCCCCTACTTATACCTCCCGAGGAGATCACGAATGTAAAATTAGAGAGATTAGAGCGCGCAAGGAGGCTTTCAGACAGTCGTTCTTCCCGCGAACCATACGCGACTGGAACAGGAAAGGGAAGTAATGACAGTGGCACGTAAAGTGCCCTCCGCCACACACCGTTGGGTGGCTTGCGGAGTATAAATGTAGATGTAGATGTAGACCCCTACACACGATCCGCAGACGTTTGGATTGTCTCTGCTCGCTGTACGCCCGATTGCAAACGCTTTGCGCCTTTTCTATACTCTGGCATTTGCTGGGCACTGGACTCTTTAGGCTTTTTAGATTCCGTTCGACGCGAGCTTTTCTCTGATTTGCGTTTTATATCATTCCGAGCATATCTACGAGTCATATGAGACGACATCTTCCATTATTTTGTAAGTTTCAATTTAATACCGATTTTCGCGTACATTCCGACGAATATTTTTGTTGCCTCAGTTTGAGCTCTAATATTACTCTGCAAGCAGTTCATAACGGCACTCGAAACAATGTTGTAGGTAAACGCGTTTCCACGCTACACCAGATATTGCTTCACACGTAGCTAATTCGTAACAATCTCGTGCAAGCGGCTACACTTCCAAGATGACGTTACAGCCAAAACAAATACTGCAGGGCAAACACGTACAGAATTGACCTATTCGTTAAGGGTTTAATCATTGTTTACGCATCGTTAGTCTCGTAGTTATTAGCAATTGAAATATATCGGTACTTTGAGGCACAAGAAAGTTCTACCAGTTATTACTGTAATGAGTGTGTAGACGTTTTCACGCCAAAATTTTTTATGTGAACAGCATCTCAACAAACGGTCACACCCAATTACCCGGTCGCCTCCGGAGCTGCACGGTCAGCGCTATAGGTAACTAGGCGAAGGAGCGCGGGTTCGATTCCCCTCGCGGTCGCAGATTTTGTCCGCACCGGGATTGGATGTTGTGTTGTCCTTACGTTCGTATCGTCTTAATTGACATTCCACTACTAAGATGGCTGAATGCATGTCCATAGAGTCAATAAATTAGAAAAAACGAAAATATCAGGTTATCCTTCTCTTTGAACAGGCGCACATTGGGGCGCAGCTGACGAAGGGCAGGGCAGCACAGCGAAGCAAATACTTCGCGGCTCAGTGTGTGGGAGGCAGTTTAGCCTTTGCCACGCAGCCTTGCCTTATTGATCCAGTGCGCAGCCTTTCCTTGTTGCGATAAGTTTGAATCATGAATATTATTTCAGAGTTGGATTCTGATGAGGAAAAGGACACGCTGATGTTATTATGTAACAATTCAAAATACAACAAATCACAATGAAAAACCGGGTATGTGAGCACGAGAAATATTCCTGGCGAATTTGCTTGGACACCAAGAGTTTTCTGATAAGCAGTCACGAACTAATTCCATTTAGTACTGCGTCAGTTCCACGAGCTTGCGCGGAAATCTATATTTCCTGAAGGATGTAATCCCCATACACCAATTGGGAACGAAGAAAAACAAGCTGGATTCTTGAAATAAGATTTACTGAAATTTCTTACAAAGAAGACGTAAGCAAGAGTTACGTAGGATACCTTGGAAAATTAATTAGGCTATTGTAGTCACTATTCATGAGCTGAGCGTACGATCTTGCAGTTGTACTTGAAGGCACACCTGCTGTGTTCTGAAGACGTGTCGAAGATTTAACCCTGGTGTTCGACGAATCCGATGGACGTGAAGCATTTGTTGAGTCATAAATCTGAGGTGGTTCCAAATCTTAAGATGGAGAACTTTGAATCCCTAGGAGAGATGGCTCAGCTTGCGAAATCACTCAAAATGCTTTACCTCGGATGAAATGTTGACTTGCTGGTGGCATATTTTCAATTGTTTGGTACATCGACATGAAGAAATGGTAGAGCAGGTCACTGACAGACTTCGAGTCTACACTCATTTTACTTTCAATCGATTTTTCTTTGCCCTTTGCTCACGTTGAACAATGAGATTTTGTATAACTTTGAAAACATCAGGTTTCTTCATTTTACACTCCTGGAAATTGAAATAAGAACACCGTGAATTCATTGTCCCAGGAAGGGGAAACTCTATTGACACATTCCTGGGGTCAGATACATCACATGATCACACTGACAGAACCACAGGCACATAGACACAGGCAACAGAGCATGCACAATGTCGGCACTAGTACAGTGTATATCCACCTTTCGCAGCAATGCAGGCTGCTATTCTCCCATGGAGACGATCGTAGAGATGCTGGATGTAGTCCTGTGGAACGGCTTGCCATGCCATTTCCACCTGGCGCCTCAGTTGGACCAGCGTTCGTGCTGGACGTGCAGACCGCGTGAGACGACGCTTCATCCAGTCCCAAACATGCTCAATGGGGGACAGATCCGGAGATCTTGCTGGCCAGGGTAGTTGACTTACACCTTCTAGAGCACGTTGGGTGGCACGGGATACATGCGGACGTGCATTGTCCTGTTGGAACAGCAAGTTCCCTTGCCGGTCTAGGAATGGTAGAACGATGGGTTCGATGACGGTTTGGATGTACCGTGCACTATTCAGTGTCCCCTCGACGATCACCAGTGGTGTACGGCCAGTGTAGGAGATCGCTCCCCACACCATGATGCCAGGTGTTGGCCCTGTGTGCCTCGGTCGTATGCAGTCCTGATTGTGGCGCTCACCTGCACGGCGCCAAAAACGCATACGACCATCATTGGCACCAAGGCAGAAGCGACTCTCATCGCTGAAGACGACACGTCTCCATTCGTCCCTCCATTCACGCCTGTCGCGACACCACTGGAGGCGGGCTGCACGATGTTGGGGCGTGAGCGGAAGACGGCCTAACGGTGTGCGGGACCGTAGCCCAGCTTCATGGAGACGGTTGCGAATGGTCCTCGCCGATACCCCAGGAGCAACAGTGTCCCTAATTTGCTGGGAAGTGGCGGTGAGGTCCCCTACGGCACTGCGTAGGATCCTACGGTCTTGGCGAGCATCCGTGCGTCGCTGCGGTCCGGTCCCAGGTCGACGGGCACGTGCACCTTCCGCCGACCACTGGTGACAACATCGATGTACTGTGGAGACCTCACGCCCCACGTGTTGAGCAATTCGGCGGTACGTCCACCCGGCCTCCCGCATGCCCACTATACGCCCTCGCTCAAAGTCCGTCAACTGCACATACGGTTCACGTCCACGCTGTCGCGGCATGCTACCAGTGTTAAAGACTGCGATGGAGCTCCGTATGCCACGGCAAACTGGCTGACACTGACGGCGGCGGTGCACAAATGCTGCGCAGCTAGCGCCATTCGACGGCCAACACCGCGGTTCCTGGTGTGTCCGCTGTGCCGTGCGTGTGATCATTGCTTGTACAGCCCTCTCGCAGTGTCCGGAGCAAGTATGGTGGGTCTGACACACCGGTGTCAATGTGTTCTTTTTTCCATTTCCAGGAGTGTGTTTTATTGTTCTTTACAACATGGGTACTTGATTGATGAGCAAATATCTGCTGGACTCTGAGTTTGAGACGGAGCTTCCTTGTAACTATCAATATTTCCAATACGTTCGCCTTGGTGCGCGTCATTCTGAGATAGCACCCCGCTGGAGCACGTGTGGCGCTCTCGCAGTAAACTGTGTCCGGGACACGGCGAGGGAAAGCTGAAGCAGGCACTGTGCTGCCCTGTTCTGCCCTACACCTTAGTTAGCACAGTCGCAGTTACACCCCCGTCACAAAAACCTGTGTTGCGCTGCCCTGCCCACCCTTCGTCGCCTCCGTGACTTTTCTCTGCGGGATGGCTGCAGGACATGTCGAGACTAAAGAATAGCTTCGATACCTGTAAGTACTATTTGTTAAATGTTTTCAAGTATTCAAAATGCACGGAAATAAAATGAACGACAAGACAGCTGCTATTGGTCATTTATTTATTGTGACAAACAGTTCCGCCGCATTAAAACGGCATCCTCAGGAGAATTATAACAGTGTCACATTAGCGCACCAAGACTCCCCAACATTCGTACTCAAAAAACAACACTTGTATATTTTTTTTTTTTTTTTTTTTTTTTTTTTTTTTTTTTTTTTTTTTTTTTTTTTTTTTTTTTTTTGGCAACGTCTCCTCTTCAGGGGTTTGATTTTTGACTGCGAATATTGGGGACTACTTTGGGCGCAAATGTGAGACTGTAGTAATTTACCTCAGGAAACTGTTCTAATGCAGCGAAACACGTTGTGACAATGAATAAATCATCAATTACAGCAGTCCTGCGGTTCATTTTACTTCCATTCTTTATGAAGTTTAACTCCTATGCCTTCGTGAATTACAAAGTTCTATTTTCACGTATTGCCATTGTAGCCTGTACCTCAAAATACATTACTGGCCATTAAAATTGCTACACCACGAAGATGACGTGCTACAGACGCGAAATTTAACCGACAGGAATAAGATGCTGTGTTATGCAAATGATTAGCTTTTCAGAGCATTCACACAAGGTTGGCGCCGGTGGCGACACCTACAACATGCTGACATGAGGAAAGTTTCCAACCGATTGCTCATACACAAACAGCAGTTGACCGGCGTTGCCTGGTGAAACGTTGTAGTGACGCCTCGTGTAAGGAGGAGAAATGCATACCATCACGTTTCCGACTTTGAAAAAGGTCAGACTGTAGCCTATCGCGATTGCGGTTTATCGTATCGCGACATTGCTGCTCGCGTTGGTCGAGATACAATGACTGTTAGCAGAATATGGAATCGGTGGGTTCAGGAGGGTAATACGGAACGCCGTGCTGGATCCCAACGGCCTCGTATTACTAGCAGTCCAGATGACAGGCATCTTATCCGCATGGCTGTAACGGATCGTGGAGCCACGTCTCGATCCCTGAGTCAACAGATGGGGACGTTTGCAAGACAACAACCATCTGCACGAACAGTTCGACGACGTTTGCAGCAGCATGGACTATCAACTCGGAGACCATGGCTGCTGTTACCCTTGACGCTCCATCACAGACAGGAGCGCCTGCGATGGTGTACTCAGCGATGAACCTAGGTGCACGAATGGCAAAACGTCATTTTTTCGGATGAATCCAGGTTCTGTTTACAGCATCATGATGGGCGCATCCGTGTGTGGCGACATCGCGATGAACGCACATTGGAAGCGTGTAATCGTCACCGCCATACTGGCGTATCACCCGGCGTCATGGTATGGGGTGCCATTGGTTACACGTCTCGGTCACCTCTTGTTCGCATTGACGGCACTTTGAACAGTGGACGTTAATTTCAGACGTGTTACGACCCGTGGCTCTACCTTTCGTTCGATCCTTACGAAACCCTACATTTGAGCAGGATAATGCACGACCGCATGTTGCAGGTCCTGTACGGGCCTTTCTGGATACAGAAAATGTTCGACTGCTGCCCTGTCCAGCACATTCTCCAGATCTGTCACCAATTGAAAACGTCTGGTCAATGGTGGCCGAGCAACCAGCTCGTCATAATACGCCAACACTCTTGATGAACTGTGGTATCGTGTTGAAGCTGCACGGGCAGCTGTACCTGTACACGCCATCCAAGCTCTGTTTGACCCAATGCCCAGGCGTATCAAGACCGTCATTACGGCCAGAGGTGGTTGTTCTGGGTACTGATTTCTCAGGACCTATGCACCCAAATTGCGTGAAAATGTAATCACATGTCAGTTCTAGTATAATGTATTTGTGCAATGAATACCCGTTTATCATTTGCATATCTTCTTGGTGTAGCAATTTTAATGGCCAGTTGTGTATGTTGCTTTATTAAATACACACTAAGAAAAAGAAAGCAACACAGCAAGAAGGAATTATCCGATTGGGACAGAAATCGGTAGATTTGACTAAAATGGGCAGACAAACAAAATATTATAATTTCACAAAAATTGGTTGATATACTCAAGAGAAAGACCTTCACAAATTGAGTTAGTCAATAACGCAGTGATCCACCTCTGGCTCTTTTTTTTTTTTCTTCTTCATCATCCCCTTATGTCACGTATAAGGCAAATTGCCTATTACAGCACAAATCTCTTGCATGGTCTCTTGCATTTCTTCTTCCAGAGCACTGATACTTTAGAACCTTTAGGGGAATCTTTCTCCTCCCATAGCACCACGTGTTCCTTCCATTTAGCTTATACACTGAAGCTCATATTCAAATACAGAGATATCTAAACAGGCAGAATACGGCGATGTGGACGGCAACGCCTGTATAAGACAATAAGCGTCTGGCGCAGTTGCCAGATCGGTTACTGCTGCTGTAATGGCAGGTTTTCAAGGTGTGAGTGAGTTTCAACGTGGTGTTATAGTCGGTGCACGAGCGATGGGACACAGCATCTCCGAGTTAGCGATGAAGTGGGGATTTTCCAGTATGACCATTTCAAGAGTGTATCGTGAATATCAGGAATCCGATAAAACATCAAATCTGCGACATCGCTGCGGCTGTAAAAAGATCCTGCAAGAACTGGATCACCGACAACTGAAGAGAATCGTTCAACGTGACAGAAGTGCAACCCTTCCTCAAATTGCTGCAGAGTTCAGTGCTTGGCCATCAACAAGAGTCAGCGTGCTAACAGTTCAACGAAGGCTCACTCTTGTATCCTTGATGAACGCCGACACAAAGCTTTACGCCTCGCCTGGACCCGTCAACACTGACATAGGACTGTTGATGACTGGAAACAAGTTGCTTGGTCGGACGAGTCTCGTTTCAAATTGCATCGAGCGGATGGACTTGTACGGGTATGGAGACAATCTCTAGAATCCATCGACCCTGAATGTCAGCAGGGGACTGTTCAAGCTGGTGGAGGCTCTGTAATGGTGTGGGGCGTGTGCAGTTAGAGTGATATGGGACCTGTGATACGTCTAGAAACGACGGTGACAGGTGACACGTACATAAGCATCCTGTCTGATCACCTGCATTCATTCAAGTCCATTGTGCGTTCCGACGGCCTTGGGCAATTCCAGCAGGACAATGTGACATCCCACATTTCCAGAATCGCTACAGAGTGGCTCCAGGAACACTCTTCTGACTTTAAACACTTTCTCTGGCCACCAAACTTCCCAGACATGAACATTATTGAGCATATGTGGAATGTCCTGCTGCGTGCTCGCGGGACCCTACACGATATAAGGCATTTGTACCAGTTTCTTTGGCTCTTCAGTCTATATTCCTAAATATTTCCTTATATCTTCATTTCTTTTGATCTTCTCTTGTAAATCCTTCCACTCTCCACAAAAATCTCATTTGTTGAACCTATATTCTACTTTTTTGGTGTGTTGGTTTTGCCCATACTTCACTTTCATAAGTAAGGGTTGCTACTGCTATTGTTTTGTAAAACTTCCGCTGGGTTTCTATCCTGCCTTTATTCTGCAAACTTTTTACGATGATTCCATGTATGGAAGTAAATGTATTTGATATATGATCCACGTCATGTTTATCTTCGTAAGTTATGTCACATCCTACATATTTAAAATGTTTTATTTGCTCCGTGATTTTGTTACTCTATTTTAGATCTTACGGGTTGTCTGCCCTGCAACGCCATCACTTCCCTTTTATGAACGAGAATGTCAGGTTGTAATTTGAGGATTTCTGTTGTAACTTATAGACTCCCATCTAAGGTCACCTTCGCTCTCTGTAACCAGAGTTAGGTCATCTGCATATAACGTTACATTTAGTCCAGTGTCACGATCTACAAGAATTCCATATTTCGTCTGTACTCGATGTTATTATTGTACCGCCAATACCCGTTCGTCGGACTCTGGTCTGCTTGGCAGGTTACACTACTGGCGGGTGAGATTGACAGATGGATGAGAGAGACTGTATATTCTCGTCAACGTCCCAGTTGTATCCCTTTCGTCCCTATGGAAACAGTTATTCGGCTTGGTATTGATTAACACAGTTGTTGGAAATCGCACCAAATTCTGTCCAATTGGAGCATTAGGTCCTCAAAAACCTCAAACTGGTGGTAAGGTGCTGCCCATAATGCCCCAAACTTTCTCAATTGAGGAGGAATCCGGCGACCTTGGTGGCCAAGTTAGGGTTTGGCAAGCAGGAAGAGAAGCAGTAGAAACTCTCACCGTATGCAGGCGGGCATTATCTTGCTGAACTGCAAGCCCAGGATGGCTTGCCCGCCACGAAACGAAATGACACCCCAGACCATCACTCCTGATCTTCGGGTTGTATGGTGAGTGGCAGTCAGGTTGGCATCGCACCGTTGTCCAGGGTGTTATAAGTTCAAGTTCGAAAATGTCAGATGAAATTGAAAAAAAAAAACAAACAAGAAGGTAGGTGTTGAGCAAGAGTGCAGTCCATCACCCACTCTGTTTAATTTATATATTGATGTGGCAACATGAAATACACTTAGGAATTAACAAAGAATACGAGTATAATGTGCCATTATTTACTCTTTGATGACCAGATAATTATACAAGAAACAGAGAATAATATCGATTGAGCTAAAACGCAGTATATTACAACTTAACTATATCTGCAAATAAGACAAAGATAATGGCTTTTAAAGGAGAGCACCAGAAGATCGAAAATAATAATAAATGAGAAAATTATAAAACAAGTACCGCACTTCAGTTCTCTAGGATGTGATATCAGTTTTAACTATGACAAAGATATGAAGAAGAAGGTTAATAAATATCAAGCTGTCTGCAGAGCAATGGGAAAAACTACGGGAAGAAAAACAAGAAAAGAAAGACAAATGAAATTCTATAAAGCTGAAGTATTCCTCAGTCAGAATACTTTCACAACATCGCAAGTAGATGTAATTAAATTTTTATTTGAACAAGTTAACTTCGAACCCAAACGGTCTGCCGTTTCTGATGCCGTACAACAAAAGAAAATAAAAGTTCTGCAGAAATACATCTCAGCAATGTGAAGGAAAAGTTCGTCACAAACAATTGTTCTTCAATGAAATGAAAATAGATTCTTGAGAGGGTAGATTACCTTTTCTTTACGAACGAAAACTTTATCTTCAAAACAAAGTACGTACTCAAAGTTCTATCCCACGCGCAGCACGACTTGTCCAGTGCGCAGAACATCAAGACTCGGAGCACAGGTCGCGGAAGCGTAGCCGTCCGAGTGGCGAAGGCGGCGACCGATCCGAGACGATGTCCAAACGATTATACAGTCGCTGGCTGGCGGATACAGAACTGTCACTGGCCGGCTCCGTGTGGGCATAAATACTCTCGCAGCGGAAGTTTAGAATTTTGCTATGGGATATCTGGAGCGACTCTTACCGGGAACACCGAGCGAGGTGGCGCAGTGGTTAGCACACTGGACTCGCATTCGGGAGGACGACGGTTCAATCACGCGTCCGGCCATCCTGATTTAGGTTTTCCGTGATTTCCCTAAATCGCCCCAGGCAAATGCCGGGATGGTTCCTTTGAAAGTGCACGGCCGATTTCCTTCCCCATCCTTCCCTATTCCGATGAGACCGATGCCTCGCAGTTTGGTCTCTTCCCCCAAACAACCCAGCTCTTACCGGGAGGCCTTCTGAGAGGTGAGCCGGATACCGCGGAAACCAGCCTGAACGAAGGGGTTGAGCTGACGATAACCCGCTAAGTACAGATGTGTTGCGGATTGGCGGCTTCGAAGGCGAAGCCAAGAGAGAAGCCAAAAGTTACACGGCTGTACGTACTCTTGTACTAGGTTCCGAATCATGGAGAGTAAAAGTATAAATAAACAAAAAGCAGAGATTCAAAAAAGGTAGTGAATTATTAGCGGACTGGAAAGACAGAAATCACAAGAGATGGATGGATGGATGGCAGAGACCGGAACAGGTGATTATAACACCTAATCCTTGGAAGAAGATGAGGATAATGATGATGATGACGATAATGATTCTGATGTCTGGAGAGTCTCCACACACGTCTTCGCTGGTCATCGGGGCTCAGTTCGCATAGGGAGTCGTCACTGAAGACAATTCTACTAATGACATTCCAGGCCGAAGACGTATCTGGAGACCTTCTAGACAGCAGTGGGACACGAACTGACTGTCACCCAAAATACAGCCCGACAGCCAGGAGAATGTCATTTCTTTTCATAGCAGGATCCATTTGCTTGTCATCAATGGGGCCCTTATAGCACGGCGGTACGTCGACGATATTCTACACCGAATTTTGTTGACCTTGAGGGCAAGCCATCCGGGGCTTACATTTCAGCAAGATAATACCTGCCTGCACATGGTTAGGGTTTCTCGTCCTCGCCAAACTCTACCTTGGCCAGCATTGTCGGCGGGTGTTGAGTGCGTTTGGAGGGCAGGGCCCTCCAACCAGCTTGGAATTCTAACGATCTAACACTCCATTTGGACAGTATTCGGCAAGCAGTCAGGAACCGCGGGACTGCTACGGTCGCAGGTTCGAATCCTGCCTCGGGCATGGGTGTGTGTGATGTCCTTAGGTTAGTTAGGTTTAAGTAGTTCTCAGTTCTAGGGGACTTCTGACCTAAGATGTTGAGTCCCATAGTGCTCAGAGCCATTTGAACCAGTATTCGGCAAAATATCCCTCAGGAGGAAGTCCAATAACTCTGTCAATCAATGCTAAGTCGAATAACTGCTTGCATAAGGGTTGGAGGTGGACCAATGCATTATTGACATGTTCAATTTTTTTTCCTTGAATAAATCATCCAATTTTTCTGAAATTATGATCGTTTGCTTTTCTGTACATGTACACCATAACCACTTATTTCCGTCCAATAGACATACTTCTTTTGTGGCGTGTCGCTTTTTTGTCTTAAAGTGTGATTTATGTAAGTCAACAATTACTTTACAAAAATATGTGGGTTTTGTCTGCAGCTCGTTGTCGTGCGGTAGCGTTCTCGTTTCTCGCGCCTGGGTTCCCGGGTTCGATTCCCGGCGGGGTCAGGGATTTTCTCTGCCTCGTGATTACTGGGTGTTGTGTGATGTCCTTAGGTTAGTTAGGTTTAAGTAGTTCTAAGTTCTATGGGACTGATGACCATCGAAGTCCCATAGTGCTCAGAGCCATTTGAACCATTTTTTATGTGGGTTTTTGGTCTGTTTTATTTATCCTAGTAATAGGCTGGCTAATAGTGAAAAATATACTATATCATCTCTGTGTCAGAGTCATGACGGACCATTCAGCGCTTCCTGGCCACCTGTCATCCTCTGGATATAGCACCATCTGGAACCTGTATGGAGTGTCACGGTCTCAGCACAACGCTTTCTCGGCCGTTGTCAGCCTCCCAGATCTTGCAGCCGCTACACCTCACTCAAGCAGCTCGTCAGTTGCACTCACGTGGCTGAGTGGGTATCGTTACACTCATCTTACCAAGGAATACCTCTCTAGTGGCATCGGGATTGTCGTTCAAACGCGCTGATCACTCAGCTCCAGGTGTGGACTTTTGATGAAAAAATGAATACAACAACGCTGAACAGAAACTCAGTCGTAGACGAACGAAGTGCAATGCCTCGAGTTTATCCAGGGGACTCTCAAAAAACCTAGGTGAAATGACACAAAAGTTCAACGAACACCAGCATTGAATCAGGATGGGTGACTGGGGATTTCAGTCCGTTTACTGGATATGCAGCAAGTGCCTTAACGACCGGTTGAGTCACCTGGTACCAGCTTCTAGTATTTGTCCAGTCTGTAGTTTTCTTCTCACACGAACTACCGAACCTTTACCTGTCCAACACATAAACTCTGCATCTTACTCAACACTGCCTTTACAGCCTGTCCCGCTACTACGAGAGGGCTTCAATAAGTAACGCAATACATTTTATTTCTCGCCCAGTTTCCGTTGAAAATATGCGGAATTTGTTGCGGGACATCGTGAAATATTACCGCTTCAGGCCCTATAGTTTCATGAAGTTCCGATAGGTGGCGGCACTATACGTAGCCTTCAAAATGGCGTCTGTAACGGACGTGTGTCCCAGTCAGAGAGCTGTGATTGAGGTTCGTCAACGCTGATATTCATAGGCGCTTGCAGAATGTCTGCACTGAACAAAACCACTGTGAGTCGTTGTGTGAAGCGTCTGCCACGATCGCAACAACGTCGTGCAAACCTGGCCGATCTTCCGCGTGCCTGCTGGCCGCACACAGCTGTTACTGCGGCAATCGTGGATTAGATTAGATTAGATTAGATTTACTTTCATTCCAATTGATCCGTAGTGAGGAGGTCATCCAGGATGTGGAACATGTCAGAAAAACAACAATACATGACAAATATTTATAACTAAAACAAATAAACTAATGTACCATTCCACAGGTCCCAAGTGGAATGATCGTCATTTTTAATGAACACTAAGAGTCATTTTACAAATACTAATGCACTGAATTTAAAATAAAAAAGATCTTTATTTATTTATAAGGTAATAAACATGTAATACAACTACTGTAATACTTATTTACAATGAACACATTACTGCACTGAAATGGTGCAGAAGTTAGATTATACTTACACACTTACACACACACACACACACACACACACACACACACACACACACACACAGCAACACAAATTTTCAGTGAACACATTACTGCACTGAAATTGTGCAGAAGTTATGTTGTACTTATATACAAATCAGTTGGTTTTACTAAGAAATTCATCAATGGAGTAGAAGGAGTTGGCCACCAATAAATCCTTTAGGCTTCTCTTAAACTGAATTTCATTGCTTGTTAAGCTTGTTATAGCTGCTGGCAAGTTATTCAAAATGTGTGTTCCTGATTAATGCACACCTTTTTGTACAAGACTAAGTGGCTTTAAATCCTTGTGAAGATTATTCTTATTTCTAGTATTGATTCCATGAATTGAGCTGTTGGTTTGAAAAAGTGATATATTTTTAATGACAAATTTCATTAAGGAATAAATATATTGGGAAGCTGTAGTTAGTATCCCTAGTTCCCTAAACAGGCTTCTGCAGGATGTTCTTGAGTTCACACCACATATAATTCTTACTGCACGTTTTTGTGCCCGGAAAACTTTAGCTTGGCTTGATGAATTAGTCCAAAAAATAATCCCATATGACATTATGGAATGAAAGTAAGCATAGTATGCCAGCTTTTTCATTTTTATATCACCTATGTCTGACAAAATTCGCATTGCAAACAGAGATTTGTTAAGACGCTTCAGCAGTTCTGTGGTGTGCTCCTCCCAGTTGAATTTATTATCAAGCTGTAATCCCAAGAATTTAACACTGTCCACTTCTTCTATCTTCTTGTCATCGTATGTTAGACATATACTCTTGGGACACCCCTTACAAGTTCTGAACTGCATGTAGTGTGTTTTTTCAAAGTTTAGTGACAAAGAATTGGCTAGGAATCAGTGATTAATGTCCACAAATATTTTATTGGCTGATCTTTCTAAGACTACACTTGATTTGCTATTTATTGCAATGTTTGTATCATCAGCAAACAAAACAAACTTGGCATCTGGTAATGTTATTGATGAAAGGTCATTGATATACACAAGAAAAAGTAAGGGCCCCAAAATGGAACCTTGTGGGACCCCACATGTAATTAGTTCCCAGTTGGATGATGCCTGATAGCTTGATACATGTCTCTTTCCTAATAACACCCTTTGTTTCCTGCCAGAGATATAAGATTTGAACCATTTTGCAGCATTTCCTGTTACACTATAATATTCTAGTTTACTTAAAAGGATATTGTGATTTACACAGTCAAATGCCTTTGACAGATCATACGGACGCTCTCGTTCGAGGTAATCGACGGATCACAGTCATACGCCTCGTGCACAACTACGAAAGACCACCTATGCGAAATTGCTTGCGTGTTACGAGGGTGATCGTGACAGTCTTTTGTCGGTTATCGTCACAATGATGATACATTGGTGCATCACTTAGAATCGGAAACAGAACGGCAGTTCATGGAGTGGTACCACACCTCCTCTCCTCCGAAGAAAGAGTTCAAAGCCGCGGACTCAGCCGGTAAAGTCATGGTGAGCGTCTTCTGGGACTGTGAAGGCGTTGTTCTGTTTGACGCCATCCCTCATGGTGCAATGATCAGCTCTGAAGTGTATTGCGCTACCCACAGGAAACTGACGAAACGACTTCAGCGTTCCAGTCACCACTAAAATGCGAACGAACTTCTCCTTCTGCTTGAAAACATTTGGCATCACACAAGTCCACGCACACGGCAGGAGCTCACAGAACTTCATTGGGCTGTTCTTCCTCATCTATCCTACAGCCCGGATCTCGCACATTCCTACATCCATCTGTTTGGCCCAATGAATGGCGATCTCCACGGGAAGCAGCACGTGGATGATGGGGAAGTTATTGATGCCACAAGACATTGCCTCCGACGTCCACCAATAGTGCGGTACCTTGCTGGCGTACAGGCGCTATCAGTAAGGCGTCGTAGGCCGTCACATTGAACGCAGATTATGTTGAAAAATAGGGTTTCGTCGGAAAAAGATCGAGGAATAAATGGTGCATTGTAATCCTGAGTAAAACGAATCTGTTTTCAGAAAAAAAAAATGTTGTACAGTATTTATTGAAAGCCGCACATAGAAGTAATGCTGTGATTTTCTCCCATACCTGGGACCTCTGCCTTTATCTGGCGGAAGTAAAGCTGTGTGGGAGGAAGTGTGAATCGTGCTTGGATACCTAAGTCGGTGCGGTCGACTTGAGAACTCTTCGACGCAGTCGGCAATGACTTCCTGCACACAACGATGGCAGCGGTGAATGTACCACAACGGTTCGTCACGACAGCAATGGGGCTTCTTCACGGATCGCAGTCAACGGTCTCGGTGAGGGGACTTTTGACAGGACCAATACAGATACAATACTCTGTCAGAGTGTGGTGTCCCCTCTCCATGGTCCCGTTTGCACTCGCGATTGAGACACTGTTGATGCAGCTCCACAAGACGCTACAGGGCGTCAATGAGCGAGGTGATAAATTTGCGTACCGGGCGTACGTGGATGATGTGGTTCTTTTAGTACGTTCGTACGAAGAGATTGGCATGACACTAGTCGTGACTGAGAGATCTAGGAAAGTGGCTGGTGAGCAAATGAGCAGGCGAAAATCGGGAATCATGAACATTGGTCGCGGGTTACCTGCGCAACCGGAAGGACGTATTAGTATTAGTGGTTATTAAGATGCTGTACACAAGGACCGCATGCCGCACGATCGCTCTCCAGTACGAACGCTTCTTGGACAACATCAGGGTCTGTATCTGCCTACAGTCCTTACGATCCCTAGACGCGGCGCCTACTTGTTGTCGAAGATTACATACGAGACGAGTTTTTTCAGTAAGTACCGTTTTGAAATTAAAAAGAGACGTGCTAATATATCTCAATAATTTTATTTTTACATGAAAGCCTGTACCTTAATCTACTTTCCTACATAATTTCTGTCAATATTGAGGCACTTGTATAGCGTTGTACCAGTTTTGAATAGCCTCCTCATCTGCCATCTGACTTGTTAATCACTGCATCACCACTGTTTTGACTTCGTCATCGTCTTGAAGACACTGACCGCACAGGTGTTTCTTCAAGTGCAGGAACAGATGGTAGTCACTGGGCGCAAGATCGGGGCTGTACGGAGGATGATCTAGAGTTTCCCATCGAAACTATGTGATGAGATCTTTGGTCTGATTCGCCACATGCGGACGGGCATTGTCTTACAGCAAAACGATGCTCAACTTCCATGGACTGTTGCTTTGATTCTGGTGTGACGTAGGCCACCCATGTTTATCACCCGTAAGAATTTGGCTTAAGAAATCATCACCGTCATTGTGGTATCGCTCAAGGACAGTCAATGCACTGTCTAAACGTTTGGTTTTGTGCACATCCGTCAACATTTTCGGTACCCAATGTGCTCACAATTTTCGGTAATTCAAGTGCTCGGTCACAATGCCTTACAAAACACTATGAGAAACATTAGGAAAGACATCCCGCAAGGAGGAAATCGTAATACGTCTGTTTTCTCTCACCTCATTGTCCACTTCCTGCACCAAACTTTCATTAACGACCGAAGGACGCCCACTGCGTTGTTCATCATGCACATTTGTGTGGCCATCTTTAAATGCTCTCACCCACCTTCTTACCATTCCATCACTCATAATGTTTTCTCCGTAAACTGCACAGATCTCACGATGAACATCGATCGATTTTAGGCCTTTAGCACTAAGAAATCTTGTAACAGCCCGTACTTCACAGTCGGCGGAACTCACTATTATCGGAGGCATCTTAAACAGTTCACAAAGTAAACAAGGAAGAATCAGACTGTAATTGCGCCATTGCTTAGATTAAGTTACAGGGTTTCATGTAAAAATAAAATTATTGAGATATCTTAGCACACACTCCAGACTTCGGACATTACGTGAACCAAGGGCATGTCTCCAAAGTAAATTACGCAGCGCTCACACTCCTGGTGATTGGTGGCGGCTTAGGACTCCCCAATGTGTGCATAAAGGGTTTGGCGTTATTCGTCCGAATGACGATATGGCAATGGAAACGCGACCACAGCCGTCTCATCTCATTCCTCCTTACGGAAATTGTGGCACCTTACCTGGACCCGCCGATAGGTATTCACCATATTCTCGCAGCATTGTCCCATTCCCGTACTTTTCTGCTAGACTTCAGTTAGTTGAGGAGGACGCTGCGCAATGATGATCTGCCCGCAGACCGCAGGGTGTACGACACCCTCATGTCGCGACAGCGACGTAGCGTGGTCGAAAGCAAAACTTATTGCTGGTGGAGCGGACTACATGGTACTATTATATTAATGGCCTGAACAAAATCCGTCTCGTGGCTACACCGTTGTGCCAGACCTGTCACGTGTATGATACCGACACCCACTGACTGGTTTGTGGGGCGGCAAAGGGAATGTGGCAACTGCTCTACTTCCTATTGGCCTTCGTCCTGCGACGCATGCGATTTTTGTGACATACTTTACGCTGACGACATCCCATATCCAACAATGAAGAGAAATGCAGTACACTGCCTAAAGGGAGTTACCGGGTACTCCACATCAAGCGCAGCGGAACATTTCGTAGACGATTCAAAACATTCCTGGAGACCCAGCGTTCGATATTGGTGCGAACTCCAACTTACCACAAAAATTATGAAAATTTTCTGCTGAAGGTATTTTAAGACTTTCTGGTGGTATGTTGACGGCAGACATGAGCAGTTAATATATACAAGGTGGTCCACTGATCGTGACCGCGCCAAATATCTCACGAAATAAGAGTCAAATGAAAAAAACTACAAAGAACGAAATTTGTCTAGCTTGAAGGGGGAAAATAGATGGCGCTAAGGTTGGCCCGCTAGATGGCGCTGCCATAGGTCAAACGGATATCAACTGAGTTTTTTAAAGATGGGAACCCCGATTTTTTATTACACATTCGTGTAGTACGTAAATAAATATGAATGTTTTAGTTGGACCACTTTTTTCGCTTTCTGATAGATGGCGCTGTAATAGTCACAAACATATGGCTCACAATTTTAGACGAACAGTTGGTAACAGTTAGGTTTCTTAAATTAAAATACAGAACGTTGGTACGTTTGAACATTTTATTTCGATTGTTCCAATGTGATACACGTACCTTTGTGAACTTATCATTTCTGACAACGCATGCTGTTACAGCGTGATTACCTGTAAATACCACATTAATGCAATAAATGCTCAAAATGATGTCCGTCAACCTCAATGCATTTGGCAATACGTGTAACGACATTCCTCTCAACAGCAAGTAGTTCGCCTTCCATAATGTTCGCACGTGCATTGACAATGCCCTGACGCATGTTGTCAGGCGTTGTCGGTGGATCACGATAACAAATATCCTTCCCTACAGAAAGAAATCCGGGGACGTCAGATTCGGTGAACGTGCGGACCATGGTATGGTGCTTCGACGACCAATCCACCTGTCATAAAATATGGTATTCAATACCGCTTCAACCGCACGCAAGCTATGTGCCAGACATCCGACTTGTTGGAAGTACATCGCCATTCTGTCATCAGTGAAACATCTTGTAGCAACATCGGTAGAACATTACTTACAAAATCAACATACATTGCACCATTTAGACTGCCGTCGATAAAATAGGGGCCAATTAACCTTCCTCCCATAATGCCGCACGATACATTAGCCCGCCAAGGTCGCTGATGTTCCACTTGTCGCAGCCATCGTGGATTTTCCGTTGCTCAATAGTGCGTATTATGCCGGTTTACGTTACCTATGTTGGTAAATGACGCTTCGTCGCTAAATAGAACGCGTGCAAAAAATCTGTCATCGTCCCGTAATTTCTCTTGTGCCCAGTGGCAGAACTGTACACGACGTTCGAAGTCGTCGCCATGCATAGGAATATGGTACGGGTGCAATCGATGTTGATGTAGCATTCTCAACACCGACGTTTTTGAGATTCCCGATTCTCGCGCAGTTTGTGTGCTGCTGATGTGCAGATTAGCCGCAACAGCAGCTAAAACACCTACTTGGGCATCACCATTTGTTGCAGGTCGTGGTTGACGTTTCACATGTGGCTGAACACTCCCTGTTTCCTTAAATAACGTAACTATCCGGCGAACGGTCCGGACACTTGTATGATGTCGTCCAGGATACCTAGCAGCATACATATCACACGCCCGTTGGGCATTTTGATCACAATAGCCATACATCAACACGATATCGACCTTATCCGCAATTGGTAAACGGTCCATTTTAACACGGGTAATGTATGACGAAGAAAATACCGTCCGCTCTGGCGGACTATTACGTGATACCACGTACTTATACGTTTGTGACTATTACAGCGCCATCTATCACAAAGCGCAAAAAGTGCTCCAACTAAAACATTCATATTTCTTTACGTACTACACGAATATGTAATAAAAAATGGGGGTACCTACTTAAAAAAACACAGTTGATATCCGTTTGACCTATGGCAGCGCCATCTAGCGGGTCAACCATAGCGCCATCTGGTTTCCCCCCTTCAGGCTAGACGAGTTTCGTTCTTTGTAGGTTTTTCGTTTTATGCTTATTTCGTAAGATATTTGGCCCGGTCAGTATCAATGGACCACCCTGTGTTATCACGATTGCTGACTGGGCTGCAATGTTGAAAGTACAAAAATAATTTTTATTTATTTCATTGTACTTAATATGAAATGTGACTGGTTAATAAACACGCTGCGATGTCCTCTACTTTAATTCGATGCGCCCGTTGGCTGTGGACACGTACTTGAACATGAAATGCTCTTCTTATATTTAAATATGTAACGTGTACACGTGCCACTGGTACTGATATTTGTCTAATACTTATACCCTTTGGTGTTGTGATTCACTGTACTAATGTCAGGTTTAATAAAGGTGCTTAGACACATCCATAATTGAGACGCGACACGTCCATTAGCTGCGGACCTGGGACTTTAGGGCGATGGAAAGTTTCCTGATGCTGTTGGCTATGTTGATCCACAGTTTGATTCTGACTTGGTAACAGGCGCGAGTGGATTGTGGCATTCATTCTACAAACATTTATAAAGGATGTGATGCCACTTTGATGTTTATTATCAAGACTAGACAATGACATGCAGGTATGTTTGTATTTAAATAATTAATTGCTGTTACATTTGAACTGTTTATTGTAATTCCACTTTTGTATTCACTGTTCGTTGACAACTATGTAGTTTGTAGCATCAGTAGGCCAGGCCTGAAAGTGAACCTGAAAAGTTTGAAACTAGTCACCTAATATAAATACTCCACCAATTGCAGAATCGTTAACAAATACTTTAAGAAATTTAATAATGTTGCTTGTTGCCGGTCAACAAACTGTTGAAAATGAAAAAAAGTTTACTGAATGTTTTGATTGTCCATTGTTCTATTCACTGCAGTGTATTACAATAGCCTTAATTTAATTTCGTACTCCTTGCTACGGATTTGTGCCGTATGTGAAGATGACCGCCTCTGTGACGCGAATTCACGAGTCCATGTTACTCCTGTGTCAATATTTATACCATATCAGCTGATCGGTACGAGTCGTGCATGCCCGTGATTTGTCAGTACTGAAGGACAGACAACAGAGCATTCCCCGTATCCTGTATCCCTGCAGTGACCGCGCTCCTTACCCCTCTGACTCTTAGCTAAGCGGTCAACTTTACTTAGCTCCAGGTCGAATTCACCAACGCCAATTAAAAGTAAGAACATTTTTAAAAAAAATCATGTCTTTGTATTTTCGTTTTTTACTGACCAGGAAACTACACTCTTAATAAGCTCATAATGTTAGTTGACGTTTTTGGATTCGGCTGTTGGTTGCTAGGTGCATATTACAACATACGGCTGATAAGGGAACACATGGCAATAAGATTATTGTATTTTTTTATATTTATGGTACGTGAAGTTCAGAACCCAAATATCAATCAGCAAAAGCCGATCGATGCAACTCTCAAAAACTCTCGAGACAATCCAATTTGAATTTTTCCGACGGCCTTTAATATGCTAAAGCGAGATCTATTCTTCCCGACAAGCCGAGTGTCGCAGGATGCTCGCCTACCACGTGCGTGACACATATTCGGTTTCCAGCCGCCCGCATCTCGTGGTCGTGCGGTAGCGTTCTCGCTTCCCACGCCCGGGTTCCCGGGTTCGATTCCCGGCGGGGTCAGGGATTTTCTCTGCCTCGTGATGGCTGGGTGTTGTGTGCTGTCCTTAGGTTAGTTAGGTTTAAGTAGTTCTAAGTTCTAGGGGACTGATGACCATAGATGTTAAGTCCCATAGTGCTTAGAGCCATTTGAACCATTTTTTGATTCCCAGCCGTGCCAAAATTTTTAACAAAGTTTCTTCCATGAACACTTCCATGAGGCGCAAAATACTTAAGGATGAAAAAGAATTTAATTTGTAATATCCTTTTAATCAAAAGGATCGTTTATAGAAGATCAGTAACCAAGCATTTATACTTGTATGCGTATTTTATGGATTTTTGTATGCGATATATAATTAGAAATAAGAAAACGTGCATTTTTCTAAAAAATTTCAATTAGGTATCCGTTAATTACCATATATTTGATGAATTTTACGGGATTGGGTATTCGAATTGAACGAAAGTAAATGAAAAAAAGTAATGACTGAAACGTGACTCGAACAAGCGATTACCAGTCTGGAGCACTACTGATCTTTTCCCATCTTTATGTATTTTACACTTCACAGAATTGCTAGTAGATCATGCACCTATGTTTAAAAATCTGCGTCAGCTAGGAAACGAACCTAAAACTCCTACGTGGCTGGCGATCATTCTACCACACAGCCACTTATTTTTATCTCATTTTGTTCGTTGCATTTATTCGGGGCTTACGTCCCATGACAGACGTTCATAGTCGATCCGTCCACCCAGTTTTTTTTAATTTTATTACAGAAGGCTGCTAACCTTCTGACCGAAGACGCTAAGCTAACGCGCGGCCGTGCTCGGATGGTCGAGAAATATGGACCTTTCTTTATCATATTAGAGACTGGTGGAAAACTTCAAAGTTTTCTCGAGACTTTTTGAGAGTTTACATCGAACTATTTTACGAGTTTAATATTTGAGTTCTGGGGCTCATGTACCATAAATACAACAAAAATACAAGAATCAGAATGCCGAGTGACTCTCCTATGAGAACCGCAGGCCGCACGAATTGTTGACTCGTGCCGCATGCGTCCTGTGGGCCGCAATTTGGCGAGCATGCTCTAGCAAATCGGGACGTTAATTTAAAATCAATCGGAAAATTTGCGCTGAACAGACAGATAGACAAGAAAGTAAACCAATAAAAACGCGTTAAAAAAGGGTAGGCCTCTGATGACACGATTCTGTTCCCTGGTCGCTTATCCTACACAATAAGGAGACAAAGAGGCAGAGCACGCTGTAAATCAGGAGAGGAGAAATCTCCGACACCTGTCGCGTGTGCTTCCACGCTGTGATCTTTCCACTCGACTCTGGCGTAATCGCACGAGATAGCGTATCGCTGGAAATGCTGTGTAAGTGGTGCGTGTTTCGGCGCGGTCACCACAGCGACGGTGGGTCAATACCGTCGGCTGGGCGTCAGTGACCACCGGCTGGAAGCATGGGGCGCCCAGACCGTCCGCCGCCGCCGCACCGGCTGGACTCCAGGAGCGTCGCTGGAGCGCCGACGGCAGCCGAGCTGCGCCGACCCCTCTCCAGCAGCGCGGAGTCGCGAGCCGTGCGCTCCAGGTTTACAAGGTTTGCCTTTCTAAGGTTTCACAATAGCATATTTCTGCTCAAGTCGTTCTATTGTGTCTCTAAATACTAGTCCTCAACATCTATACGCTTTCGAACCCATTCTCCAAACATTTTTGGCGAAACTTTATGAGGGGTCGCCCGCGCTCTGACGCTCGTAGTGTTACGTCGGTAACGCGTCTTGCGAGGGATCATAGCAAGTTATGATGGCGGAGCGGTATAGCCAATGATGTAGCGACGTATCCGTTGCGACTGCGGAAGAATTTTTAAGTAATTAACTTGACAATCACTTCAACTTGCTACTGAACGTGGTTGTTTTCAATTACGGCCATCAAACGAAAAGTGGCGATGTCAAACGTTCAAAGCGCCAAATTTCACATTTGTCAGCAGACCCAGAAAACATGCATCACTTTTTGTACATACCTTCTTTGTATCTGAAAAACTGGGAATGTGTTCTGACATCTCAGAATTTTGCTGTTCACCTCATCACTGCAAACAATAATGAGAAAAACGAATAATGTATTATAAAAGTTCTAGGTTAAACGCTACGGAACTGTCTGTTTCTGACAATCCGTAAGAAAGTTTTTGTTTCAAGTGCCACTAATACTGAAGCACTAGGCTTTATTTGTAATAACACAAATAAAGAAATACTGCAGAAATTTTTAAACTAATAGAATTATACTCAACAAAAACCTTTTCTCATACCTTTTAAATTTTTTGCAAAGGTACAAAAAAATGAAATCCGAAAAAAAGCCTCTCTGAACTGACTTGTGTTTCTGATACAACTCCACTCTTGGGATCACATGTTGCGAAATTTACTGCAGAATTCCCTGTGCAGTTGAAGAAGGAATGACATATCGTCAATAGGTCGACATGTTTTGGAACTGATAAACATGACTGATCTTTCAGATGAAGTACGGTATGTCATACATCAACCATCGTTTTTCGTCTTCTGAATACTCTGGCATTTTTCCATTCTTCTGTTTCACAGTATGAATTTTTAACAGGTATTTCAAGTGCAGAAGTATGAGACACTTTGATTAAATTGCATTTGGAGGTCTTACACGTCTGCATTGACAACAATCTTTAAAACCAAAGAAGTCAGTTGTAAGCATTAGAGTTACATGGATCCGGTTCATAGCTTTACCGTATTAAAAAATCTTGCGGAACAAAGACTTTAACGCATGGCGCATGAAACTCCAGAGGCGAGCGCTACTTGGCCCAAAGACCGTGTGTCACCTAGTAATGAATTTGTGAAACATTTTCTCCGCGAGTAGGTACTTAGAACAGGCCTATGGAGGTGAAACAGAGTACTGAGAACACAATATCACAGGAAACCAGTTTTATGAAAAAAAAACGGCGTTCGGAACTTTTGATATTTCCCCTCTTCATGTAATTTCTTTTTATAAAAAACCTATACCGTTGTTGCCCACTCCTTTTATCAGAGTGGACTGCCCTGTGTGTGTGTGTGTGTGTCTTGACTGAGCAAGTGAGTGAGTGAGAGAGAGTGAGTGAGAGAGAAAGAGAGAGAGAGAGAGAGAGAGAGAGAGAGAGAGGTGCGGTTTATTACCGTCTGGTATAACCTGCTGTTCACGTGGTAGTGGTAAGAATTAAGAGGATTTCGTTTTTTTCATTATGTCATGTCGAAAGGTAATTTTATTGTTTAGGGTAAATTTGTCCTTTATTGGGTTGTTCTACTAATAGTTTATTAAAGCCTCAAGAAATTAGATTGGTTGCTACAAGCCAGTGGTCATCTTCAGATTTGCAACAGATAAAAAGGGGCATACGTAGAATCATTGTATAATGTATAAAATCTGCAAATTTACTACCTGCGTGAAGATAAGTAGTCATACTTTACCTAAAGACATACACTGCAAGCTGTTTCCGTTGTGTTGTTTACTACAATTTTCTTCTTTTTTTTTATAATTACGTAGGTAATTACTTGGCAGACTGTAGGTTGTACAGTCATTCTTTGTGTCCTCTTTTTATCTATTGACAGTCCGAAGATGGTAATTCTTTTATAAAATTGAACGGATTGGGGAATCTTCATAATATATCAAAAAGATAAAAATGGAAGAACGTAAGTGGTCACTTTATCTTCATTACAGTACGTCATTCTTTCCAAGTAATTTATTTTTGTTGTTATTTAACGTACTAGGTTCCAGAGAGCGATCACAGAGAATTTTTGGAGAATAATGCTTTGCGTGTAAGGGCAAGTACACACAAAGACATACTAAACAATTTCACACTGAATTTTAATTTAGTTATTAGTTTTGCAGTATCCTGGTGTTTCTGATGTTGATGTATTATACAGTGTGTTCTACCTCATGTTTCCTGCACAGTCGTAACTGCACCATTAAGTTGGATACGCCTGTCTGTATAGACTAACCTTTTGCGTTCGCACGTCAACACCTGACTTGCTGACCAGAAGAAAATAAGCTTTGATAGCTTCCCCATGCCACTGTACTTATAAGTACTAACTAACCTAAAAAGTACTACTCATAATAGCTATAATAATTAGTCTGCAAATGAAGTAAATACAGATGTAATGTTGTTCAATACAACGTCCTCAGTTACCAAGAAAAATATCTGCTCTTATACCCTTATCCCCTCGAATGTCGCAACGCTCTGGACGTTGGTAAACAGTACATAATGGCAAACGAAACTATCGGCTGTCAGGCTAACCTGGCCCTCGAGCTACGCTACAGGCGTAGAATCCACCTTTGAAACGAAATATTTTGTTAATAATATTTCAACACAAACACAAAAGTACCGTGTATATCAATAAAAGAAACTCCTGTAAGTGACAAAATCAGAAAATTAACAAAAGGTTGGCTGCAAAATGCGAGTAATTCGTATCATTTTGTTAGCAAAACAAAGATTCGTATGTTTTAGACGATGTCAATAACATTTCAACATTAAAGGTGCAAATGTTATTGAGGAAAGTTGTTCATCTCAAATACTTCAGAAACAGTTTAAGATATTGTAATTCTGTTTTTACCCAGATTTATTGTGAAAAAATAATTACTAAATGAGGTATAGTGGATTTAGAAAGCCATATTAATTACAGAGATATCAGTAACAAGTTTTTTCTTTTTTTAATGAAGCTACATTAATTTTTCCTGCAAGTATTGCACGTGGAAAGAGGCGAATTCGACGTTGTTTCACTGTTTAAAATCAGATTAATAGTTTCGGAGCAATTACAATATTTGTAACTTAGGAGTTACTTGTTTTGAACGTGTAATCGATGGCTGTATTTGAGAAGTTTTAAAAGGATGACTTTTTCAGCACGTTGTCGTAAACTGTTATTTAAAGTAACACATTCTTCATTGGGGTTCTCGGAGGCCATGATTTTAAGAAAGACACGCCGATGAAGATCACAAACTCTCAAAAACACCTCAACATAGAACGTAGATGGGATATCCAGCCTGAAACCTAAGTGCCTCGGTCTATATACATAAAATCATATGTGTATGAAACCAGTGAAGCCGCTGAAATTATGTCATTTGATTTGTATAAGTACCTGCATCTGGGTTTCAGGCTGAATCCTCCCGTCTGATACTGAGGTGCTATTCCAGAACATGGAGAGCCTCGGAAATTCTGTTCGTGTGTACGGAGGAATTTAAAGTAGACTGCGGTGGCAGCGAGAATTTGAATTTGGGAGGGAGGTGTGGCAGGGTAGTCAGTGTTGTTGTGTGAACCGCAGTGGCAAGGTGGCGTAGTGGCTGACGCACGTACCTAGTAAGCATGAGACCTGGTTTCGATTCTCGGCCTTGGTAGAAAAGTTCCACTCACCGTTTCAGTCTATATACATAAAATCAGTAAAGTCTCAGAATTTGTGTGGTTTCATTATCAGTTGGTCTACACGATCAACTGATTTTACGCCACTGAAATTTTTTCTCTTGAGTTAACTTAAAGATGAAGTACGTACAAACTCCGACCGCCTAAGACAATTTACAACATCGAATTGTCAGACGACCACGTCTGACCATCACAAAGGGGGATCGCTGTGTTGTGCACTAAATACACTACTGGCCATTAAAATTGCTACACCACCAAGATGACGTGCTACAGATGCGAAATTTAACCGACAGGAAGAAGATGCTGTGATATTCAAATGATTAGCTTTTCAGAGCATTCACACAAGGTTGGCGCCGGTGGCGACACCTACAGCGTGCTGACATGAGGAAAGTTTCAAACCGATTTCTCATACACAAACAGCAGTTGACCGGCGTTGCCTGGTGAACCGTTGTTGTGATGCCTCGTGTAAGGAGGAGAAATGCGTACCATCGCGTTTCCGACTTTGACAAAGGTCGGATTGTAGCCTATCGCGATTGCGGTTTATCGTATCGCGACATTGCCGCTCGCGTTGGTCGAGATCCAATGACTGTTAGCAGAATATGGAATCGGTGGGTTCATGAGGGTAATACGGAACGCCGTGCTGGATCCCAGCGGCCTCGTATCACTAGCAGTCGAGATGACAGGCATCTTATCCGCATGGCTGTAACGGATCGTGCAGCCACGTCTCGATCCCTGAGTCAACAGATGGGGACGTTTGCAAGACAACAACCATCTGCACGAACAGTCCGACGACGTTTGCAGCAGCATGGACTATCAGCTCGGAGACCGTGGCTGCGGTTACCCTTGACGCTGCATCATAGACAGGAGCGCCTGCGAAAGTGTACTCAACGACGAACCTGGGTGCACAAATGGCAAAACGTCATTTTTTCGGATGAATCCAGGTTCTGTTTACAGCATCGTGATGGTGGCATCCGTGTTTGGCGACATGGCGGTGAACGCACATTGGAAGCGTGTATTCGTCATCGTCATACTGGCGTATGACCCGGCGTGATGGTATGGGGTGCCATTGGTTACACGTCTCGGTCACCTCTTGTTCTCATTGACGGCACTTTGAACAGTGGACGTTACATTTCATATATGTTACGACCCGTGGCTCTACCGTTCATTCTATCCCTGCGAAACCCTACATTTCAGCAGGATACTGCACGACCGCATGTTACAGATACTGTACGGGCCTTTCTGGCTACAGAAAATATTCGACTGCTGCCCTGGCCAGCACATTCTCCAGATCTCGCACCAATTGAAAACATCTGGTCAATTGTGGCCGAGCAACTGGCAAATCACAATACGCCAGCCACTACTCTTGATGCACTGTGGTATCGTGTTGAAGCTGCATGAGCAGCTGTACCTGTACACGCCATGCAAGTTCTGTTTGACTCAATGCCCAGGCGTATCAAGGCCGTTATTACGGCCGGAGGTGGTTGTTCTGGGTACTGATTTCTCAGGATGTATGCACCCAAATTGCGTGAAAATGTAATCACATGTCAGTTCTAGTATAAAATATTTGTCTAATGAATACCCGTTTATCATCTGCATTTCTTCTTGGTGTAACAATTTTAATAAACTGTAGTGTACATCATAGTCGCTTCACATGTGCGCCTGCTGTCAGAGGAAAAGTAATGGACTTCCTCCAACATTCTGCATCATCCTGCGCCATTGGTACGTGGCTAGCGGTAGACGGACTGGGGAATTACCGTCCCATGCGTAGGCTGGCTGTTAACAGGACACAAACACCTGCGTTTGGAGTGGTACTGTGACCACTGCATGGAATGCTGACGAATGGCATCGCGCAATGTTCAGCAATGAATCGCGGTTCTGCGCTACCCCAGATGAACTCGTATAGTGACGAAACGTTTTGGATAGGTAGAGCGGTGTTATTTCTGACGTCATCTTGTGGGGAGCCACCTGGTATAACTACAGGTTGCGGCTGGTAGTCACTGAGGGAACTCAGACGGCGCAACAGCTGTTCCCTGATGCGACAGTATCCACAGAAGTACGCGTCTCTACGAACTGCCTGAGTGATGTTCAGGTATTCCCGTGGCCAGCAAGATTCCCAGATCCGTCCACAATAGAAACCGTGAGAGACCAGCTCGGACGTCAATTTCGTCCCAGCGTTAGGGATTTGAAGGAACAGTGACAACAATTGTGAGACAGTTTGCCCAGGATATATGACATCCTTCCCAACCGAATCACTGTAAGTGTGTTGCCTAGAGGGAGTATAACGCCATACTGATAAGTGGGCTCATAGTGCCGACTACTATGTAAATTTGACTCGAGTTTCGTTTCATTTCCTACTCCCCTCCTGGGTGCTGAACATTTTTGCCTTTCAGTGTAGGCAAAAAAATGGGAACAGTAAATTAACACTGTTCTGAACATCGAGTACCACAACACTGAAAGAAGCGTTGGCCCTTAATTACTGCTTTTCGTGGATGATACTACAAAGGGATAATTTTATATCAATTAACAGTTTTCGAAAGAAACGAGATATCGGCGTATTTTCTACCAAAATTGGTACTGCATTCTACCATACCTGTAATGAATTTAGATTTTACACAGGCTGTCGACTGCCGAAGCGGCAGGGCTCTGTTTTATGCACCTGTACTTGAACTGCCTTTCGTGCCTGCTTCTGACGTTTCTGCCGTGACTCACACTCAAGTCACGTGCAGGCGTGACTCACGGGGGAAGTCGTGCGCTCGTCTACTCCTACCTATTTAGGTAAGACGCATGCTACGGTATGTTCGTATATTCTTTATCTCTGTATAACGACGCCCAACATTCGCTGAAACATTCCCTACAGTTAATTTAATAATTAGAAAGATAGACATTATATAACCCCGAAGACTTACGCGACGATTCATTGTATTAAATGTTCTATTTGCACTTGTGGCGCTTATTCTCGATGAAGATTCGAGTTTTCGACAGCATTGTCATCGTCAGGAAAGTAACCGACTGCCGAAGAAGCGAAGGAGCGACAGGTGTAACAGTTGCAGTTATGTCCACTGCGGTAGAAATTTGTATTCATACCAACGATGAAACGTCACTAGTTTGTTTCGATCAGTGTTACAGTAATTTTTTTTATAAGAAACAATGCAAATGGTAGCTTAACTCTTTATCGATAAATTTCCACATGTGCTCGAACAGCACATAACGTGCGTTACGTTTGTTGCTCCTAGAAGATATACCTAGTACTCAATTTCTCCTCATGTCTTATCCAAAACCGTGAGTGGTGTTTACGTTTACTTCTTTCCCAACGTCTTATCTGTCTCCGTCCCTAAAGAATCTCGATTAATGCCGTAAAAGTCTGCAAATCAGGAACTTTTAAACTAAACACTTCATCCTTAACTTAAAACACAAAAAAAATGCAAGAGATGTAATGTTTGGTAAAGATGGTGGTCATGATATCATACCGTATCTATCGATTCATCTGTCCGGAAAAGTTTCATCCAAGAACTGGCGAACAGTGTGGTGGTGCACCATGTTGTTGGAACACTACCCATGTTGAAATTCTTGTAACTGAGCTACAACGTAGAGTTACAACATCTGCATGTCAACTATTGCCGTAATGGTAGGCTCAGTAAAACAGATCGGTACAAGAATTGTGTTGTGCAGTAATCCACACCAGACATTCACTTTTCGACTGTCCCTTATCTTCTGTGTCATGATACGTGGATTCTCCGATCCGTTGATCAGGACATCTGTCTGTTTACTTTCCCAGAGATATCAAAAGTCGCTTCATCGGATATACAAACTTTATTAAGGCAGTCATTATCTGCATCGATTCGTTCCAGCATGTTCCCAACAAACTCGGTACATCTGGGTGCATCATCTTGCTGCGTAACTTGCAGGAGCTACATGGATATGCAGCCGTTTGTGTCAAATCTTCACCACAGTGCTCTGAGGTATGCCTGTCTCTCCAGAAACACGACGTGTAGATTTCAGCGGAATACGTTGAAAGTCTGTATGCACGATATCAAGTGTCGCTACCCACTCCCGGTATATCTCTTGTCGCCTTGTAGCCAACACTGCCAGTCTCTTTGATGTTTTGAGACAACCCTTTGGTGCTCTCCACATCTGGCGGATCTTGACCATAGGCACTTCGGAACTATCGCTGAACTGTATAGGCGCATTGGCGCATTGCGCTTTCTCCTTCATAGACACCATTGTGACAGAAGCACTCGTAAATTACGACACCTGTAACAGGAAAGAGAGAAAATCAACCAGATGCTGTGAGAGCACGTATAGAAACATGTCCCAAGAAACTTCAAGAGTTAAGCCACCACTTTCAACAAACCACATATCTGTACCTAGCTGTGTAGATATAGATGTAGGCAAATCCGTATGTTTTCTTCAGACCACTTCACGCCAACAACATATTGTTTCCAGCTATTCCTCCTTATTGACAGTGTGACCAGGTCGTAACTACCCAGGGGAAAAACGCGGCAAGTGCCATAAGCTAATTTCCCTTAAACTTTCCTCGGTGAAGGAGGGGTCAAAATAAGTGAACACATGTCCCACCTTATCCGTAAATACTTCACAGTTTCTGACAAAACGAAATCAAAGTTTTCGTGATAATTTTTTATGCCATTTAGCACCCGAAAATTTTCGCCGAAATGATGGCACAGTGGTTAGCGTTGCGGCTTTCCACTTTCTGCGCCCAGTGTTCAAAACCCGATTATTACTTTTATTTATTGTATTTATATTATTTCATTTTTTTCATTTATCTACCCACCTACATAGAAAGTTACTACACGAGTGTTTCTTACCAAGTTGGGTTACACAATGGACTTATATTAATTTACAATTCTATTTCACAATAAGTGTCATGCGTTTATTATACAATATATGTGTGTATAGTATTTTCAGGGGTTACAATCTTTTTAAATTCTCATATTATCATATTTCATTGTTATTTCACTTCTTATACTAATTCTTATATTTTATTCTTATGTTCATTCTTCAGTAAGATGTGATGTGTGCCCTTCGATTATGTCGCTCGTGGAAATATTATAAACGTAGAAAATCCGAACACGGATCGCGCGAAGGCGTGTTTGCCACAGTGAATTTCTTCGTATGAATCTCATTCGGAAAATAAATATCTTTAACACTGCTAAAGATTTTACATGGAGGCAATAATTTTGCGGCAAATCACGCATAGCGGATGACTTTACCGAAAACTGCAGTCGATCATCAATCAAGGTACACCACACCATTTTAGGCAAAAACGATTTCAAATAATTTTGTTGTTCATTCACAGATTTTTTAAATTCATTCACCAGACGTACAAATAGTTGACGAATGAGACTAACATTATATCAGTATACACTGGACGTGGGTAGCTACATGAAAAACAAACACGAGGCTCAAAAGTGTAAAACCGCTCCGCCATCGCTTCGCTTGAATTATTTACCCTCTAAAAGGCACATAAAGTATCTCTAAGACATTGACCGTCGCTTTTTCAGAAACGGTCGATTGTCTACGGGTAAGCCGCGACGCGTGTTTGCTTACTTTGGCCTCTCTTCCACCGAACGAAGTTTCTGGGAAACCCGGATTATGGCACTTGCTCTGTTCTCCTCGTATTGCACTGTTGAAACCGACAAACACGGTGAGCAGAAGTTTTAGGTTCGATCGAACTTAACGAGCTTTTTTTCCGTCCTTGGCTCTCTACGAAGCTTCAATTGATCCACCCGGACTTCTATTTCATACGCATAAATCCATATCAGCAGTAATGAACCGTTTCAGCAAAGCTTCGTCTTTGTGAACTTCACTGAGTAACTCCTCAGCAATGTTCATTCTGCAGTTGTTATGACACTGGCTCGTGCATATGTTAACAGAGAGCTCAGTTCTGTCTGACTTTAACTTAGAAATCTCTCTTAGTGTGATGAGCTGGAAGGCGGGATTGCTAACGTCTTTTGCGTACTATCACTTTGTACTGTCCTGTGGTGTAATCATCTGGAATAACGCAGATAACGTCAGGAAGATATTTCTCCATAGAAGCCTGCAGTTGGAATACTGTGCGAAGTTGATAAATGAACATTTTTCAGAAGGCTCCTCAGCGATCTGAGTATTATCAGATTTACATGTCAATGCGTATACTGTTCTCTCTAATAGTATAGGCTATTAGTCACAGTGTGGCTGACTGCCATTTGGAAGATCTAATTTCAGTCCCCAGTACTGCCAGGTGGGTGGACTTGTACGGGATGCACTCACTCTCATGAAGTCGATTGAGGAGTTACATCTGAAGGCCTGGAAAGCTGACAACGGCTGTGAGGATGGTGTGATAACACCATGCTTCTCCATACCACATCTAGACGACGGTATTTGTCACAGGACGACACGGCGGCCGGGCAGTATTGGGTGGATTATCAGGGGTGGAACGTGGAACTGACACTGAAGTTCCGGTATATGACAGGCTGCCAGTGGGCAACTGAGAACCCCATATAGTCAATAATAAATTAAAAGCGTACCTTACCTCGTTAGCCACTACCGCAGTTTATCTGCTTTTGCTCATGGATATAAATATCTCATAACTGTAACGTCGTATTAAAAAGATCTCGATTTTGTCAGTGTATAGACTGCTGTATTAAGTACGTAAACTCTAAGTTTCAAGTACCAGATGAAAACAGCAGCTGTTTGTGGAAGAAGAGCGTAGGCGTTTCTTATTAAAGTAGCTGTTTTTCTCCTGGTATACATAAACACATATTTTTAGATAATTCTCGTAATTGGCTCAAATGGCTCTGAGCACTATGGGACTTAACATCTGTGGTCATCAGTCCCCTAGAACTTAGAACTAGTTAAACCTAACTAACCTAAGGACATCACACACATCCATACCCGAGGCAGGATTCGAACCTGCGACCGTAGCAGTCGTGCGGCTCCGGCCTGAGCGCCGAGAACTACTAGACCACCGCGGCCGACTAATTGTCATAATTAACGGTATCACTAGATTAACGTAAGTCGTAATTTCTTGTTAGGTTCTTTACAGACTTGACTCGTTTCATATGTCTTCTTCCACAATGGGATTTACGGACCACTTTTTGTCAGTGAATTAATGGACTAGTTTTGAACGAGCTGCGACACTTTGTTGCCATATGTTTCATCTCCAACCTTCTTGAAAAAAGATATTTACATGAGACAAATGATACTCGTCGGCAACTTCTCTCACGGTGATTCGCTGATAACCTCGGCGTTGGGGCGCCCGTAAGCACCAACCAACCATCTGACGGTGATTGACAACAATTATTTTCTTAATTTCTGCACATTAGCATCTGTCGCATATTTTCTGGGATGTCCAGGGCATTCGTCATCCTCATTATCTTTACAACTGGGATTAACCCCCTGACTACAAATACTAAGTGACGACATTTTTACGTTGTATTTATTAAACAAAAATCTAGAAGTATAAAATAACCAGCACGTTTAGGCCTCTCTAGTATTCATCAAGTGTTCTGCACGTACAGAAAAATTAGAAAAATGAATGTTAAGCCCAAATTTCATTTGAATATCAGCTGCCTGCCTACATTCTGAAATGCATTTCCCAGTAAACAGAGTAATTCTGTTATTGAATCATTTACTCTTACTGACACTGGCAAGACAGCGTCGGGGCAGAATACTGTGTAGGTGGGGTATCAGATTACTTAGAACTCACACAGAGTACGCTGGTGGAAAATCCGTTCTTGATAAGCGGATCCCGGCGGGGTCAGGGATTTTCTCTGCCTCCTGATGACTGGGTGTTGTGTGATGTCCTTAGGTTAGTTAGGTTTAAGTAGTTCTAAGTTCTAGGGGACCATAGCTGTTAAGTCCCATAGTGCTCAGAGCCATTTGAACCATTTGATAAGCGGAAGACCAAATTTGAGAACGGCAACAACCGCCAAATTCTCATTAATAAGTTCTACTTGACGAAAATAAAAAAGAATTTCATAGGGATGATATTGGAGGGACAAGACAGACACCGACAAAAGTGATGATAAGAGTTGGATCTGCATCGTGCCCTTCTCAACAAAACAGTTTTTAAGAATCAAAGTATACGCCCACGATTTCTCGGACACCACCAGCGACCTACTTTTTAAATTTTTAGTCTACTTTCTATTTTGATCTTCTTTCTTTTTTGATGTCATACAATTGCGGAATGAGCAGGGCGGGAGATGTTAATAATTATGTTAAATTCAGAGTGGATTTAGATAAATACTTTACCGCTCCCTCACCACCTCAGGGAGAGACTGCAACTATGTTAGCAAACTATAAAGAGCTGTTTTAGCCAGTCTTGTTATCATATGAAAAATTATCATAACCATTGCGTAGCCAGTGTAGGTCGGTAGCTATTAAAACATTAAGGAGTGGTCTTAATCAGTACAGGAGTCAGAACCCATGGTGGTAACTTCAGCTGCTCTGAGCGATCCGGAATGCCTGCGTTTCGCAACATCTTACGGTTGTGCAATGACCTACAGCTATACCCCGACTCCGATCACCACGTCATCGCAGTCAGTGTTCACCCCAGGATGACTTGGTCTGACGGGAAATCATGCTGCCAGCTGCTTCCTCACCACGTCCAGCACAAGGGATGGGTTTCACCTATGCATGTACACTCCATTTTCGTAATTCGTCAATACGTATCACTTGATCAACAACTTGTCTAAACATACGAGCTGGTGGATTGCAAAGTAATTTTTGCGTCATTATATCAATCACAGCCACACAGAGTTTTAGAAACCTCAGCAGCAGCCACCAGCAACTTGAATTTGAGGGTATGTGGTGAAATATTTTATTTCTGAACTTCTTTGTATGTACAGATGTATTCATTTTTGGATACTACGAGGGTTGCTCAGCAAGTAGTGCAACACATTTTTTTTCTCAGCCCAAAACAATACTACAAATTCGAAACGTTACGTATGTTTTATTTGAAGTCTCGCGAATGAACACGCCAAGTTTTCGTCACTTCCGACAGCGCAGCTGCAAGACAGTTTCAAAATGACATCTGTAGGTGATGTACGTTATAAGCAACGTTCCATCATTGAATTTCTCTGTGTAGAGATGAAACTGCACGGAATATTCATAAACGCTTGTGCAAAGTCTATGGAGCATCTGCTGTCGGCAGAAGTGCAGTTAGTTGCTGGGCACAGAGGGTGAGGTTATTTGAAGGCGGTTTAGCGGAGCTCCACGATTTGCAGCGGTCGGGGAAACCATTCACGGCTGTCACACCTGACATCTTGCAGCGAGCTGATGTTGTCATTCGCGAGGACAGACGCATTACGACTCGCCAGTTGGCACTGCATCTCTCAATCAGCAAAGGAAGTGCGGGTGCAATTATCCGCACTCTTGGATGTTCAAAAGTGTTTGCAAGATGGGTCCCACGGTGTCTAACGGTGGTTCACAAATCGCACAGAAAAAACATTTGTCTTGATTTGTTGCAACGTTTTGAAGCTGAGGGGGAAGCCTCCTTGTCCTGGATTGTGGCAGGTGATGAGACCTGGGCTCACCATTTTGAGCCTGAAACAAAACGACAATCGATGGAATGGCCCCATTCCCACTCCCCACAGAAGAGAAAAATTCAAAGCAACTGCTTCCACCAGTAAGGTCACGATCACCGTGTTCTGGGACTGTGAAGGCGTGATTCTCATTGATGTGATGCCAACAGGCAGTACCATTAATTGAGAAGCATATGCCAACACATTAACAAAACTCAAGACGCGCTTCCGGCGACTTCGGCGCCACAGCAACCCAGGAGATGTTTTGCTGCAACACGATAACGCTCGGTCCCACAAGTCTGAGACGTGCTGAACACATCGCATAACAGGGTTGGACAGTGCTACCCCTTCCATCCTACAGCCCTGATCTGGCCCCTTCCGACCTTCACTTGTTTGGGCTATTAAAGGATGCTATTCGTGGGACACAATTTGAGGACGATGGAAAGGTGATTCACACAATGAAGCACTGGCTCCTCCACGAGGACAAGTATTGGTACCGACAGGGCATAGGCACCCTTGTTTCGCGGTGGAGGAAGACTATAGAACGGGATGGAGATAATTGAAAAAAAACAATACTAGATAAAACATCATTCTCTCGTGTGTGTAATTCTCATTATGTTCAATAAAGAACTGTTGAAGAAAAAACTGCGTTGCATTACTTTCTGGGCAACGTATTTATGGTCACAGCACGGAAGCACTGTAACAAATACGTCTGAGAAGGCCGCGCGCAGAATAATACTTTGGGGGGAACTTGGTGCTCGATTCCTATTTTCAGCTAAGAACATAGAGTAAAAAGATATTGGTTTAGCGCAGGGCATTTGTATAGCCATTCGAAGAGCTGTCTTCCTGTAACTATGTTACAGTATATTAACCAAGGTTTGAGCGGCGAACCCGAGCTGGCGCCTAGGAAAATGCGAATCGATTAATTCTTTTTGCAAAAGACTTTAATGGTCTGAAATTCATACTCAGATCATGGCAACGTTCGTATATGCGCCGTTCGGATTTTGTGTGTAATAACAGTCTCCCTGTTCGGATTTTACATGCAAAAACAGTCGCCTTTAAATAACTCAGGACTGGAGCAAGACCGATGGTTCAAATTTGGTCCACCTGTTTATCGGAGTTTGGTCTAAGTTAAGTTTTAACCATTTGAAAAATTCTTCCTCCGTTTGGATTTCACGTGCAAGAAACACATTTTTCTTGGAGATTTTAGGAGCTTACCATTTTTATACTTTGAATTCATACGAATCGGTTCAGCCGGCCGGTGTTGCCGAGCGGTTCCAAGCGCTTCAGTCTGGGCCCGCGCGACCGCTACGGTCGCAGGTTCGAATCCTTCCTCGGGCATGGATATGTGCGATGTCTTAGGTTTAAGTAGTTCTAAGTTCTAGGGGACTGATGACCTCAGATGTTAAGTCTCATAGTGCTCAGAGCCATTTGAACCATTTGAATCGGTTCAAATTTTACACGAAGGTAGATAAATGGATAAAGTCAAAACGAATTTTTTTATCCGACAATCTTCATTCATTGTCGTGATACGACGTTTAAAGTCGAGCTAAAAGTAGTACGTACAATTGCTTCTTACGTCAGCTGAAGGCGCGAGAACAGTTTAAAGCATATATAAAAAAAATGCGTTCTTACGATGTAATTGAAAACTCACTTTCAGGAACATAGTTTCATTTGGATTTTACGTGCAAAAAACACGTCATTTGTGAGTTTCTTTTTACGCGCACAATTTCTATGTTTCGAACTTGTGCGAATCGGTTCAGATTTTGCAGGAAGATAAATACGTGTAATAAATGGTGGACCTGTTGTTTTGTGAAAGTTTTACCCGCTGTCACGATATAAGCAACAGGGCTCGAAAGACAATACAAAACTTATACCGCGTCAATCTTTTCGCTTTTTGGTGAATTTTTACATGCGCGCTACTTCTATGTTTCAAATTTGTGCAAATCGGTTAAAATTTTGCAAGAAGGTAGATAAATACATGTAACTGATGGTCGAACTGCTGTTTTGTGAAGGCTTTATCTGTTGCCACGATATAAGCGACATGTTAGAAAGACATTAAAGAAAACTTACACTGGATCAGAGTAGGAAAAGGAAGGCAACATAGTAGGTGAATATGGATCGGGGGAAATGAAAGAGGAAGCCGTTTGGTAGAATTTTGCACAGAGCATAACTTAATCATAGCTAACACTTGGTTCAAGAATCATGAAAGAAGGTTGTATATATGGAATAATCCCGGAGATACTAAAAGGTATCAGATGGATTACATAATGGTAAGACAAAGATTTAGGATCCAGGTTTTAAATTGTAAGACATTACCAGGGGCAGAAACAGCAAAAAGGTGGGAATTTAAGGAGATGGGACCTGGATAAACTGACTAAACCAGAGATTGTACGGAGTTTCAGGGAGAGCATAAGGGAACGATTGACAGCAATGGGAGTAAGAAGTACAGTAGAAGAAGAATGGGTAGCTCTGAGGGATGAAGTAGTGAAGGCAGCAGAGAATCATGTAGGTAAAAAGACGAGGTCTAGTAGAACTCCTTGGGTAACAGAAGAAATATTGAATTTAATTGATGAAAGGAGAAAATATAAAAATGCAGTTAATGAAACAGGCAAAATGGAATACAAACGTCTCAAAAATGACAGGAAGTGCAAAATGGCTAAGCAGGAATGGCTAGAGGACAAATGTAAGGATGTAGAGGCTTATCTCACTAGGGGTAAGATAGATACTGCCTACAGGAAAATTAAAGAGACCTTTGGAAAAAAGAGAACCACTTGTATGAATATCAAGAGCTCACATGGAAACCCAGTTCTAACCAAAGAAGGGAAAGCAGAAATGTGGAAAGAGTATATAGAGGGTCTATACAAAGGCGATGTACTTGAGGACAATATTATGGAAATGGAAGAGAATGTGGATGAAGATGAAATGGGAGATACGATACTGCGTGAAGAGTTTGACAGAGCACTGAAAGAGCTGTCGAAACAACGCCCCGAGAGTAGACAACATTCCATTAGAATTACTGACGGCCTTGCGAGAACCAGTCCTGACAAAACTCTACCATCTGGTGAGCAAGATGTATGAGACAGACGAAATACACTCAGACTTCAAGAAGAATATAATAATTCCAATCCCAAAGAAAGCAGGTGTTGACAGATGTGAAAATTACCGAACTATCAGTTTAATAAATCACAGCTGTAAAATACTAACGCGAATTCTTTACAGACGAATGGAAAAACTGGCAGAAGCCGACCTCGGGGAAGATCAGTTTGGATTCTGTAGAAATATTGGAACACGTGAGGTAATACTGACCTTACGACTTATCTTAGAAGAAAGATTAAGGAAAGGCAAACCTACGTTTCTAGCATTTGTAGACTTAGAGAAAGATTTTGACAATGTTGACTGGAATACTCTCTTTCAAATTCTAAAGGTAGAAAGGGAGCGAAAGGCTATTTACAATTTGTACAGAAACCAGATGGAATTTATAAGAGTCGAGGGGCATGAAAGAGAAGCAGTGGTTGGGAAGGGAGTGAGAAAGGGTTGTAGCCTCTCCCAAATGTTATTCAATCTGTATTTTGAGTAAGCAGTAAAGGACACAAAAGAAAAATTCGGATTAGATATTAAAATCCATGGAGAAGAAATAAAAATGTTGAGGTTCGCCGATGACATTGTAATTCTGTCAGAGACAGCAAAGGACTTGGAAGAGCAGTTGAACGGAATGAACAGTGACTTCAAAGGAGGATATAAGATGAACATCAACAAAAGAAAAACGAGGATAATGGAATGTAGTCGAATTAAGTCGGGTGATGCTGAGGGCATTAGATTAGGAAATGAGACACTTAAAGCAGTAAAGGAGTTTTGGTATTTGGGGAGCAAAATTACTGATGGTGGTCGAGGTAGAGAGGATATAAAATGTATACTGGGAATGGCAAGGAAAGCGTTTCTGAAGAAGAGAAATTTGTTAACATCGAGTATAGATTTAAGTGTCAGGAAGTCGTCTATGAAAGTATTTGTATGGAGTGTAGCCATGTATGGAAGTGAAACATGGACGATAAATAGTTTGGACAGGAAGAGAATAGAAGTTTCCGAAATGTGGTGCTACAGAAGAATGCTGAAGATTAGATGGGTAGATCACATAGCTAATGAGGAGGTATTGAATAGAATTGGGGAGAAGAGGAGTCTGTGGCACAACTTGACTAGAAGAAGGGATCGGTTGGTAGGACATGTTCTGAGGCATCAAGGGGTCACATATTTAGCATTGGAGGGCAGCGTGGAGGGTAAAAATCGTAGAGGGAGACCAAGAGATGAATACACTAAGCAATTTCAGAAGGATGTAGGTTGCAGTAGGTACTGGGAGATGAAGAAACTTGCACAGGATAGGGTATTATGGAGAGCTGCATCACTGGATCAGTTGTCGCCAGTGTTAAAAAAAAAAAATCGGTTGCAAGCTATGGCAGTTTAACGCCAAAATTATGGTACGGCAAAAGTTGGGAACCAGATTGAAAAATGCTCTGATAACAGCGTGAAAAAGTCGAATGTGGTCTGGGCAGAGTTAGGGATATAAAGTAAGGGAACTAGCTTTTCGACTAATGTGGCGGCTTCAGAGACATTTAAATCGGAACATCTTGATATATTCGAGCTTTTGTACTAGTTAACCCTTCTTCCCCAGTGCAGTGACCTCTCGTAGCTGTAGGATACTGGCTTGCTGCATCTTGTAATTTAGAGACTAAAAAGTTTCTGGTCCTGCGCCCAAAATTCAGAAGATTTGCCAGGCGTAGTTAACAATATACAAATCATACGGAACTTAAGTGATATTCTATGCCATATCGCACGACACGACAAAGGCCATATTAGATTAGATGATGACACGTGTCATGTTACACGACATGATGCCATCCATGTAGTACGTCACTTTATTTGGCTCGATGCATTCTGTTACATTACTTGGGTAGTAATACTAACAAGCAACAAAGCGCGAATGTGTCACAATGTTTTGATTTTAATGTATTTGAAGCTGCCACACCCCTAATTCTGCCTAGGACTTATTCGCCTTTTTTTTACTATAGGAATATATTTAATTCTTGTTCTATGCTTATTGTCCAGATTGGAAATTATGGGCCGTGACATGTCTTTGTCATCATTATCATCATCAACATCAGGTTTTTCAGGGGGTGGTTAGGGAAACTCGATCGGTTATGTGAGAAAGTGGTTAGCAACTACTATTTGGCTACGAACCATTAGAATTTCCTGCTGAGGATTCAACAGAAGTGCCGTAGATGAGGTTACCTAAAAAGTGACGGAACATTAAGGAAATGATAAACTGTGTGTTATTCAGATAGCGAACTAAGAAGAGGACACGGTTCGTGCAATATTATGGAGGACTGTGAATTTTTTCGAACATATGATCGTCCTATGAAATACATAACAGAATATAGTTTAAAGGAATTTAAAATGAGTTTAAAGGACATTCCATGGAGCTGGTATGATCATCAACAATTATTGAAATTCGAAATTAAATTTGTGGCAGCAGAATACAGATACACACACAAACTCAGATGTTTTGAAATTATGTCTTGGTCACTACAACGTGTTCAACGTCAAAGCATAGTTCTACATTTTGTCAAATAGAAATAAGGTGTGACTCAAGGCGATATTTATTTGAAAGAACATTAAAAAGTACAGACTTGGTATATTCCTGCATTTGGAAGAAGCTAAACTTTTCGTGTTTTATATAAGGTATGTTTACTAAAAGTATACTGTAAAGCCGAAAATGACTTGTTACTTACAAATGCTTTATATTGTCTGTGTTCGTTATCTATCACTCAGCTACCATTTCAAGCTGAATAATGCACATGTCTTTATTATTTTAAAATAGACATAAATATTCTTTACCATGTACACTGCATTTATTTATCAGTAACTAAATACCCAGCGTTGCCCAGGTATGTATTTATTCCAGTCTTCTATTAGTGCATCTCCATCTCTCTGTCTATGTACTCTTTCACCATTTCTATGTCCGTCTCCACCATCCTCTCTGTCCACCTACTCCACCCCCGTTCTCTGTCCATCTCCTCCGCCTCCCTCTCTTGGTTCCTCCCCCTCCCTGTAAATTGTCCCATCTGCTTTCTCCCTTTGTCGACCTCTTCCCCCCTCCTCTAATACCACTTCCTTCTCCCCCTCTTTTTGTCTACCTCCTCCCCATCTCTCTGTCCATCACCTCCGCCTTCTCCCTGTTCATCTCCTCCCATTTTCTTTCTGTGTACATCTCCTCCTCTCTCTATCAATTTCTTTCGCTTCTCTTTCTCAGTCCATTTCTTCCTCTCCCTCTGTCCTCTGTCTGTCCCCTCCTCTCCCCTGTCCATTCCACATCTTCTGTCTCTGTATATCTCCTACTCCTCTGATCTGTACCTATCTCCTCCTCCTCCTCCTCCTCCCTCACTGTCTCCCCACCTCCTTGTCGTCCCTTCTCTCTTTATGTTATCACATTCTTCCCAATAGAAGGCTGGTGGTTCTTCTCCTTATAGTATTTCTTCCTTTCCAGATTGTAACTAATTTGTGTCCCAAAGTTGACTGAAATCGTTCCAAAGGGTTAGGATGAAGTTTTTACATGTGGTTTCGGCTACATACGTCAATGTCAAATATATTTCAAAAACGTCCGCTTTCTTAGCTGAGTGGTAACGTGCTTGCATCCCATGCAGTGGGCCCGCGTTCGATTCCCGGCCGGGTTGGAGATTTTTCTCAGCTCTTGGTTTGGGTGTTGTGTTGTCTTCATCCTCATCACCGGCACGAAAGTCGCCCAATGTGGCGTCGAATTAAATAAGACTTAGTGGCCGAACTTCCCCAGATAAGAACTCCTGGCCAACAATGCCATACGATCATTTAATTTCAAAAATATTTAACATGCTCGTTTTTCACGCATATTTGTACAAATATTTCAATTGTTCGTCTAGCGATTTCGCCATGCAGTTTCATTTTCACACAGTTGAATGTTTATGACGTCATATCTCTTGAACTATGTGCTGTAGAATGACGTAATTTCCCAGGTACAAGCAGTGGTAGATGTGCCTACTGTCTACGAAATATGTTGTGAATATAGTGTAGAGGAAGTGTTCAGCCACATGTGAAACGTCAACCACAACATGCAACAAATAATGATGCCCAAGTAGGTATTTTAGCTGCTGTCGCGGCTAATCCGCACATCGGTAGCAGACAAATTGCGCGAGAATCGGTAATCTCAAAAACGTCGGTGTTGAGAATGCTACATCAACATCGATTGCACCCGTACCATATTTCTATGCACCAGGGATTGCATGGCAACGACTTTGAACGTCGTGTACAGTTCTGCCACTGGGCACAAGAGAAATTACAGGACGATGACAGATTTTTTGCACGCGTTCTACACTCCTGGAAATTGAAATAAGAACACCGTGAATTCATTGTTCCAGGAAGGGGAAACTTTATTGACACATTCCTGGGGTCAGATACATCACATGATCACACTGACAGAACCACAGGCACATAGACACAGGCAACAGAGCATGCACAATGTCGGCACTAGTACAGTGTATATCCACCTTTCGCAGCAATGCAGGCTGCTATTCTCCCATGGAGACGATCGTAGAGATGCTGTATGTAGTCCTGTGGAACGGCTTGCCATGCCATTTCCACCTGGCGCCTCAGTTGGACCAGCGTTCGTGCTATACGTGCAGACCGCGTGAGACGACGCTTCATCCAGTCCCAAACATGCTCAATGGGGGACAGATCCGGAGATCTTGCTGGCCAGGGTAGTTGACTTACACCTTCTAGAGCACGTTGGGTGGCACGGGATACATGCGGACGTGCATTGTCCTGTTGGAACAGCAAGTTCCCTTGCCGGTCTAGGAATGGTAGAACGATGGGTTCGATGACGGTTTGGATGTACCGTGCACTATTCAGTGTCCCCTCGACGATCACCAGTGGTGTACGGCCAGTGTAGGAGATCGCTCCCCACACCATGATGCCGGGTGTTGGCCCTGTGTGCCTCGGTCGTATGCAGTCCTGATTGTGGCGCTCACCTGCACGGCGCCAAACACGCATACGACCATCATTGGCACCAAGGCAGAAGCGACTCTCATCGCTGAAGATGACACGTCTTCATTCGTCCCTCCATTCACGCCTGTCGCGACACCACTGGAGGCGGGCTGCACGATGTTGGGGCGTGAGCGGAAGACGGCCTAACGGTGTGCGGGACCGTAGCCCAGCTTCATGGAGACGGTTGCGAATGGTCCTCGCCGATACCCCAGGAGCAACAGTGTCCCTAATTTGCTGGGAAGTGGCGGTGCGGTCCCCTACGGCATTGCGTAGGATCCTACGGTCTTGGTGTGCATCCGTGCGTCGCTGCGGTCCGGTCCCAGGTCGACGGGCACGTGCACCTTCCATCGACCACTGGCGACAACATCGATGTACTGTGGAGACCTCACGCCCCACGTGTTGAGCAATTCGGCGGTACGTCCACCCGGCCTCCCGCATGCCCACTATACGCCCTCGCTAAAAGTCCGTCAGCTGCACATACGGTTCACGTCCACGCTGTCGCGGCATGCTACCAGTGTTAAAGACTGCGATGGAGCTCCGTATGCCACGGCAAACTGGCTGACACTGACGGCGGCGGTGCACAAATGCTGCGCAGCTAGCGCCATTCGACGGCCAACACCGCGGTTCCTGGTGTGTCCGCTGTGCCGTGCGTGTGATCATTGCTTGTACAGCCCTCTCGCAGTGTCCGGAGCAAGTATGGTGGGTCTGACACACCGGTGTCAATGTGTTCTTTTTTCCATTTCCAGGAGTGTATTTAGCGAGGAAGCGTCATTCACCAACAGGGGTACCGTAAGCCGGCATAATATGCACTACTGGGAACGGAAAATCCACGATGGCTGCGACAAGTGGAACATCAGCGACCTTGGCGGGTTAATGTATGGTGCGGCATTATGGGAGGAAGGATAATTGGCCCCAATTTTATCGATGGCAGTCTGAATGGTGCAATGTATGCTGATTTCCTACGTAATGTTCTACCGATGTTACTACAAGATGTTTCACTGCATGACAGAATGGCGATGTACTTCCAACATGATGGATGTCCGGTACATAGCTCGCGTGCGATTGAAGCGGTATTGAATAGCATATTTCATGATAGGTGGATTGGTCGTCGAAGCATCATACCATGGCCCCCACGTTCACCGAATCTGACGTCCCCGGATTTCTTTCTGTGGGGAAAGTTGAAGGATATTTGCCATCGTGATCCACCGACAACGCCTGACAACATGCGTCAGCGCATTGTCAATGCATGTGCGAACATTACAGAATGCTAACTGCTCGCTGTTGAGAAGAATGTCGTTACACGTATTGCCAAATGCATTGATATTGACGGATATCATTTTGAGCATTTATGGCATTAATGTGGTATTTACAGGTATTCAGGCTGTAACAGCATGCGTTCTCAGAAATGATAAGTTGACAAAGGTACTGTATCACATTGGAACAACCGAAATAAAATGTTCAAACGTACCTACGTTCTGTATTTTAATTTTAAAAACCTACCTGTTACCAACTGTTCGTCTAAAATTGTGAGGCAAATGTTTGTGACTAAAATAGCGCCATCTATCACAAAGCGAAAAAAGTGGTCCAACTAAAACATCCATTTCACCGCTTCACAAGCCTAAGGGCTCCATGTTCTCAGGATTCCTGTTGCTGTGACAGGAGCCAGTTCTCCATAGTGTCCTACAGTCCGTCGTCCGTTGATGCTCTTCCCTTTGAGATACGTTTTAGCAAGCCAGACAGATGGAGGTCCGGACTGTAGGGTGGATGCTCGAGCTGCTCCCATTGAACCTTGGGCATCGCAATTTGTGTGGCCTTCCGTGAGTAGCGCAGGCTCTTCGGTTTTGGTGGTCCTGCGTAGGCTACGGAGTGTCTCACAGTGCACGTCACTGTTAATGGTTTTCCGTGCTCGAGGAATGCGATTGAATGGCCGCTAGATGTCCGTCCGTATCGAGATACAATCTATTCGCGGTTCCGATCAAGGTAAGCAGATTCCTTGATCCTAGGGCAGAAATGAGTATGAAGGATTACCTTAGACGGATTTGTCCTTCGGTAACGCTCATTTTTGCTAAGAGGTAGAGTCTTCGTAAAGGAAGATCCATGATGTCTTTGTATTCATAACAAATAGAGGTCTATGTTGTTTCCCTTAACTTCTGCAATGGTTTCTAAAAATCGAAAATACATCTGTTAGTTCTGGAGTCCGTGAGAATCAACATGAGCTAAAATAAATCTCTGTACCATAACAAAAGGCCTCCCTAAGGCTAGTACCTCCACTGTATAGATGGAGATTTCGGCTGGGAGTCCAGTTACCTGATAGATGCCATCAGAGCAGCTGAAGAAGGTGAACCTACTCCGTCTTCCACTTTAGAAGCCTCTGTGTATGAACAAACGAACTTTGGCCAATTGCTCTAGTTCGTAACTGATGTTCTTCCCATTTTTTTATGACACCGGCGTTATATTAAGCAAGATCTTTCTAAACGAGGTCGGGTGTTACATATCCATTGGACATGTAAGTAGTATGGGTTGGCTGTATGTCCCTTCTGTCGCTACCTGTTCTCTCTTCCACCCCCTCTCCAGATTCCCCCAGGGATGAAAACTGTGCACGTCATCTCTTCGTGTTTAGTGTTAGCTACGTGAAAGTGTGAGAATATCTACGAAATGTTTGTGAATCGTGTAACGGAGGCGGGACGTGGATACCAACCTGGTATTCACCTAGTCGGATGACCACATTCAAGCTGGCCGGCACACCGCCCTCATCGTTAAACTGCTGCGCGGATTCGGTTCGGGACCTGCCCTTCTCCCCCAACCCCTAAAGCTGCGTGCTAACGGGCACCGCTATCCGGTCAGATGTTGTATCATCGAAGATATCGAAAGCAAGGTTATGTCCTGTCCTGTTGGATTACGGGTAAGAGATTCTTACCAGCAAGTGGAGCTCGGTTAGTGCTGTTCATTTGAGGTGCTTGGTTTAGCCCCCAGAATGTGGACGCTGCCTTTGTAAAGTTGCGATGAAATGTCAACAGACAAATGGAGAGAAATGTATCTGACGGCATATGTCTTCGTATGTTTGATGGCATTTTGGAATCTTCCACTAAACAACTTCTGGATGAACAACCAGAACCCGTGCATACACATTTGTTTACTGTCCAGCTACATGGAAAAAGGATTTTTTTTCAATTTTTGGGGGCTGTGGAGCCCACCTGGAAGAAATCAAAATGTAATAATGTAATCAAATATGTTAATTGTGTGTGTCTTGGGTAACGTGTATAGGTACCGCATGAAGAATTATTATAAATGAGAAAACGATTCTTTCAGTAAGTAGGTGCAGAGGTGGTACACGAGGAAAAAAGACTGCGAAAATTATTGGAATAGCTATCTACCACTGGGTAATTAAGTACTGCTTGAAAAAAATCTGCAAAAATAGCCAATCAGATCTCGACAAAGTTTCGGAGTTGCAGTGATTAGTAACTATCTTTAAATGTTTAGAAAGGTAAAATTGTGCACTTCAAAAAAGGCACAGAAACAGAGTTCTCTAGCTAAGACGTCAGTAATATACACTCCTGGAAATGGAAAAAAGAACACATTGACACCGGTGTGTCAGACCCACCATACTTGCTCCGGACACTGCGAGAGGGCTGTACAAGCAATGATCACATGCACGGCACAGCGGACACACCAGGAACCGCGGTGTTGGCCGTCGAATGGCGCTAGCTGCGCAGCATTTGTGCACCGCCGCCGTCAGTGTCAGCCAGTTTGCCGTGGCATACGGAGCTCCATCGCAGTCTTTAACACTGGTAGCATGCCGCGACAGCGTGGACGTGAACCGTATGTGCAGTTGACGGACTTTGAGCGAGGGCGTATAGTGGGCATGCGGGAGGCCGGGTGGACGTACCGCCGAATTGCTCAACACGTGGAGCGTGAGGTCTCCACAGTACATCGATGTTGTCGCCAGTGGTCGGCGGAAGGTGCACGTGCCCGTCGACCTGGGACCGGACCGCAGCGACGCACGGATGCACGCCAAGACCGTAGGATCCTACGCAGTGCCGTAGGGGACCGCACCGCCACTTCCCAGCAAATTAGGGACACTGTTGCTCCTGGGGTATCGGCGAGGACCATTCGCAACCGTCTCCATGAAGCTGGGCTACGGTCCCGCACACCGTTAGGCCGTCTTCCGCTCACGCCCCAACATCGTGCAGCCCGCCTCCAGTGGTGTCGCGACAGGCGTGAATGGAGGGACGAATGGAGACGTGTCGTCTTCAGCGATGAGAGTCGCTTCTGCCTTGGTGCCAATGATGGTCGTATGCGTGTTTGGCGCCGTGCAGGTGAGCGCCACAATCAGGACTGCATACGACCGAGGCACACAGGGCCAACACCCGGCATCATGGTGTGGGGAGCGATCTCCTACACTGGCCGTACACCACTGGTGATCGTCGAGGGGACACTGAATAGTGCACGGTACATCCAAACCGTCATCGAACCCATCGTTCTACCATTCCTAGACCGTCAAGGGAATTTGCTGTTCCAACAGGACAATGCACGTCCGCATGTATCCCGTGCCACCCAACGTGCTCTAGAAGGTGTAAGTCAACTACCCTGGCCAGCAAGATCTCCGGATCTGTCCCCCATTGAGCATGTTTGGGACTGGATGAAGCGTCGTCTCACGCGGTCTGCACGTCCAGCACGAACGCTGGTCCAACTGAGGCGCCAGGTGGAAATGGCATGGCAAGCCGTTCCACAGGACTACATCCAGCATCACTACGATCGTCTCCATGGGAGAATAGCAGCCTGCATTGCTGCGAAAGGTGGATATACACTGTACTAGTGCCGACATTGTGCATGCTCTGTTGCCTGTGTCTATGTGCCTGTGGTTCTGTCAGTGTGATCATGTGATGTATCTGACCCCAGGAATGTGTCAATAAAGTTTCCCCTTCCTGGGACAATGAATTCACGGTGTTCTTATTTCAATTTCCAGGAGTGTATAATAGATAAAGCAGATGGCAGAATCCAGATACTGCGAAACTGCAATCTGACTACAAAGGAGCCTAATTACAAATCACTTGTGTGTTCCGCCTTATGACATTGCTCAAGTGAGTGCGACCCATACCAGACACGACTACGATAAGAAACTGAACAAATACTAAGAAGGGCTGCACGAATTTTCAGTAATTTGTTTTCCTCGATGAAGAGAGTCACAGAAATGCTGAAGAGTCTGAACTGGCAGACGGCTGAAAATAGACGTAAACTATCCACGAGCCTACTTATAAATTTCATGCACCATACGCGACTGGAACTGGAAGAAAACTTAACATGTGGCACCTAGTTAAGTGCCCTCTGCCTTGCATTCGACGGTGCTTTTGCAGAGTATTTATGTAGCTGTTTATCGCTTTGTTACCTGGTATGGGTAGGATGGGATGCTCATGCGAGCCGTTTTCTATCAGCGATCACTTCTCCGATAACAGTGAAACGAATCGCCTTGATATATTGTTTATTTAAAGCTGCTGTTTTCTTATTGCCATTTAGGTACCTAGATTACGTACTATAATTTTTTTTTCCTTTTGTTTCAGGAAGAAGATGAAGGCTTTCTCCTGCATCCAGGTGGGTATTGCACTTGGGTTCGACAATGTTCGGTGCAAGTTTTCATAGAAAAACTTTTTTGTGTCGAGTCTTTATTTCTCTGGGGCTGTTGTCGTTTTTAGAGCTCCGAAAATGATGGCGGTCTCTCGTCTTGCATATGGGGCTATTATGTTTCTGTGACAGCATGCTGTTATCACCTTGTGATAGGTAGGTAAGTCATCTACGCCATCTGTTCGTGAATCACATAAATATTACACACACATTTTCTTGTTTGATCGTTCGTGAGTTGTGTGTGCTGATATGGAGGAGCAGAAAGTGTATAGGGCACTACCTAAAGACCACATTCAGAGTGGCCGGAATACCAGACTTATGGCTGTTAACAGGGCGCGCGGATTCGACTGAGGGTTTCGAAGGCAGGGAAAAGGAAGACTAGCGTTTAATGTCCCGTCGACGACGAGTCATTGCAGGTGAAGCAAAAGTTCGAATAAGGGCACGACGGGGAAACAAATCAGTCGTGTCCTTTTAGTAGGAACCATCGCGGAAATTGCTTTCTGCGATTTAGGAAGAAATATGAATATACACTCATGTTCAGAAAAAAACAGAACGCCTTGAACATTATAGATAGGGAGTCCATATTCACAGGACATGTACATTTGTATGTTCTGCAAAAATTATTAGCGTTCGAACCACGTCGTCGGCCTTTTCTAGGTCATCATTGATATCGCAGCGCCGGCCAGAGTGGCCGAGCGGTTCTAGGCGCTTCAGTCTGGAACCGCGGACCGCTATGTTTGCAGGTTCGAATCCTGCCTTGGGCACGGATGTGTGTGATGTCCTTAGGTTAGTAGTTTAAGTAGTTGTAAGTTCTAGGGGGCTGATGACCTCAGAAGTTAGGTCTGCTGACCTAAGATGTTAAGTCCCATAGTGCTCAGTCATTTGAACCATTTTTTATACCGCAGCGCAACACCACTTAACCGTAAAATGTGCCTGCGGCTCTCGTTGTCACTATAAACCGAAGGTAACGGATCAGTGTGACTTGAGCAGACGTGTAGGGTGGCTCGCCGACGTATACACGAACCGTACTGTCAAATCAATGTGTTTGAAAGGGGGCGCATTATTGCCGTATGAGAATGTGATGCATTCATCCGGGAAATTGCTGCTCGGTCGGGACGAGGTGTTTTGGCAGTGCAAAATGGTTCAAATGGCTCTGAGCACTATGGGACTTAACATCTTAGGTCATCAGTCCCCTAGAACTTAGCACTACTTAAACCTATCTAACCTAAGGACATCACACAGATCCATGCCCGAGGCAGGATTCGAACCTGCGACCGTAGCAGTCCCGCGGTTCCGGACTGCAGCGCCTAGAACCGCACGGCCACCGCGGCCGTCTTTGGCAGTGCAACGGGTGTGTGCAGAATGCTTCATGGAAGGCCGTAAGAACACGAGGAGATGTGTCAGGACGCTTCAACCATACCACTCCCCGAGAAGATCGACACCTCATCTGGATGGCACTGCATAGCTGATCTGCGTCGTCCTCGGCTCTGGCGCAACTGTGGAACAGTGTAACACGTAGTACGCTATCAGGGGTGACAATCCATCGCCGTTTATCAAGACGTGCGTAACGTGCGCGTCGTCCACTTCTGCGCCTACCTTTGATGAATCTGCAGAAACATGATAGACGGCAATGGGGTATAGAAAATGGTTCAAATGGCTCTGAGCACTATGGGACTTAACATCTGTGGTCATCAGTCCCCTAGAAGTTAGAACTACTTAAACCTAACTAACCTAAGGACATCACACACATCCATGCCCGAGGCAGGATTCGAACCTGCGACCGTAGCAGTCGCGCGGTTCCGGACTGAGCGCCTAGAACCGCTAGACCACCGCGGCCGGCTTGGGTTATAGAACGACACCATTGGTGACAGAAATGGCATTAGTGTTTTCGGACGAATCCAGTTCCGCTTGTTTGAAAATTATGGCAGCATTTTGGTTCGCAAGCAGACAGGGGGAGCGGCATCACAGTGGCCGCATTTGCGCAAGACGCACAGCCTGATGTTGTGGGGTGCTACTGGGTACAACCACAAACCACACTTGGTCCGCGTCCCGGGCATTGTGACCATTGTGACCTACGTGAATGATATCCTGCAATCCGTAGCCATACCCTTTCTGCACAACACCCTAGACACCATTTTTCAGCAAGAAAATGCACGACCACATGTTGTGGACGAACACGTTGAGGTGGTTGTGGGTGTTGTAGTGTTGTTTTGGCTGGGGTGGCGTCGTGACCTCGGTCGCGTCCTCATTGGGGCTGCAGGACGTCAGCATCCGCAGATGATCGGTGATTTCTTCGTCCGTGGGGGACGTCTTCGCCACTTTGACGTAGTTGAAGGGGAGCATTGTCGCCTCCGTCTGCGGGTGGCACCGTACTCCAGTCGGTGTTCGTGTCAGCCGACCTGACATCCTATCCGCAGCCAGAAGACGTGCATGGCTAGCAATCGTCCATTACTGTCGGATGATGATGATTATGATTATGGTTCGTGGGGCACTCAACGGCGTGGTTATCAGCGCCCGTACACATTCCCATCTTTTCTCTGTCCTTGTTCCCGAACGATGATGAAATGATGGGGAGAACACAAACGGCCAGAATTCTCGAATGGAAAAAATCCTAGACCCGGCCAGTAATCGAACCAGGGACCACGTCATCCAGAATCAGCAACGCTAACCACTAGACCACGAACTGCGGACATTATTACCAGACGGCAACTGCTGAGCTCAGGTAGGATGATATGTATTTTGTCCGATTTTTATTTGGCGGAAATCATTGTATACCTCGTAAGTGCCAAACGCCTACCATTTATCAGCCACGTGGCTGATCACGTTTCCGTTCAGTCGGAAAGCTGCAGTTCGGCCAGGACCTCAAAGGGAAGTTCAAAGACTCTAAGTGTGCGCAAGCAAAGACTTGTGTGGTCTACTGTAACTACCCCGATGTGACCATCGAAGTGTTTGAACTTAAGTGATCACCAGAGTTGTGCACACCTCGGCATTTATCATCTTGATGTAAACGACGCTGGTCATAATTGAGAAGCAAATGCCCACGATGTCCAGGGGATCCAGACGTAGATCGTCTCGTAAGCATTGTTCAACCTCATGTGCGCCTAGTCTGGCGTGATCCCGTTGTAAAAACGATTTTGATCTTGGCCTATCTATAAGAGTGCGCCATATTTAGAACGTGTGTCTAAGGACGCGCAGTGACTTGTTAGTAAACAACTGTCCGCGTACATCTCCGCTGGCGGGTCGCAAAGAGATGTCCGCGCCTCACCGCTGCTAAGCGCAAACTGCCGCTTCGGCCATCCGGACACGATCTTTGATCGATAAAAATTTCCAACTTATCACACACTGCAGTACAGTGACACTTGTCCATTAACCTCCTACTCTCAAATTATTGATTCCCATAGGAGTTAAGATGATACTAGTGCAGTCACACTGAAGCAAATGGCATGAAGCTGTCACACTATCACAGACATATACATACATAAGAGTAGTGTCTGTTGTATCGGACAATAGAACTATCTTAAAACAATATGATTTGTAACATAAGCGCTATGTTGAAGAAAGAATTTTTCGTATTTCTCGAGAAAAATGAATAACTTTGTAGTGAAATAACTGACCCATTAACTTTCGAGAGTGCAGTAGCATAAAGTTTATTTCTTCTTTTTCTTCTGATATTACGTCTATAAATATTTCGCCGTTTTCACAGCGTGTTTACAGAGTGAAGCTACGGTACTCGTTCTGTCGTTTCTTTTTAAACCAAAGATACACAAGTGCCAGAGACGTTGATCCGCGGCAGAGAGTATGCGTAGATTGCATCTGTGTCTACGCAGTCGATGCATATGTCGGTAACTTGTCGTCAGAAATAGGTTGGATCCTCACCATGCACAAAGTTACACAGATTTTTATTTTTATCCCCCCCCCCCCCCCCACACACACACCGAAGACAGCAGCGCGTGTCGTTTCGTCAAAGATGCTCCGCAAGGCTAGGGTTTACAAGATTGTCTGCCAGTGTAGCCTTCCGTACATCGGGCAGACTAGTAGCACCGTCCTTAGGACGAATGGCACGCCGTAGGTACACGCGGCACTTGCATCCTAATAAATCGGCTGTGACCACTGCATCGATACCAGCCACTCTGCGCGGTATAGAAATGCCGCGATTCTAGAATAATCGACCCATTGGGACTCGGAGGTAGAAGATGCAGTGAAAATCCGTTTGCCGAGAAATTTAATCAACAGAGATAACAGTTTCAACCTGGAAAGACCCAGTGTGTTGCCTATTCCACAGTTCATTCGCCCATTACACCCAAGGGTTACGTTGCACAGGCTGTTATCGCTGTACCGTGATGCATCTTCTCATTGGGACAATGCACATTCGCATATATGTTTTGCGACACAACGCTATCTTAGATGCAGGCAAATTTTAGAACAACACACCCTTCGTTCACCAATATAAAGTATAGGATATTCAATGAATAATATATCTTGACTAGGAGCAATTGGTAGGCCTACGACCTTTTAACATTGTGAGCGTATTTTAAATAACATCTTCATTAATTTTGCTGTCCACAAAATTGAAGAGAGTCTTTATGTAGTCAGCACACCGCTCTCCGGCCGTTCTCGGACCAGTGTCGCTACTTCTCGGTCTAGTGGCTCCTCCACTGACTACACAAGGGCTGAGTGCACCCTGGTTGTCAACAGCACTCGGCAGACCCGGACGGTGGCCCACCCAAATGCTACCCAAGCTCGACAGCGCTTGACTTCAGTGATTTGACGAGAACCGGTGTTACCGCTGCAGCAAGGCCGTTGGCTCTTTCATTTATATTGTACAGGGCGACGCAAAAAAAAGTGGCCTGGACATTTTGAAATCATTTGTGGGCAACATTAACGGAGGAGGAAAAGTTACTTCCAATAGAATGGGGCAACTGCCCATGCAGCCGGCCGAATCTTGGAGCACTTTTACAGAATCTTCACGCCCACAGAGTTATTAGCAGTCTGGTAGTGGCAGTAGCTGGCCATCCAGGTCAGCTGATCTGCCACTGTTCGATTACTTCTACATCTACATCTACATCTACATCCATACTCCGCAAGCCACCTGACGGTGTGTGGCGGAGGGTACCTTGAGTACCTCTATCGGTTCTCCCTTCTATTCCAGTCTCGTATTGTTCGTGGAAAGAAGGATTGTCGGTATGCCTCTGTGTTGGCTCTAATCTCTCTGATTTTATCCTCATGGTCTCTTCGCGAGATATACGTAGGAGGGAGCAATATACTGCTTGACTCTTCGGTGAAGGTATGTTCTCGAAACTTTGACAAAAGCCCGTACCGAGCTACTGAGCGTCTCTCCTGCAGAGTCTTCCACTGGAGTTTATCTATCATCTCCGTAACGCTTTCGCGATTACCAAACGATCCCGTAACGAAGCGCGCCGCCCTCCGTTGGATCCTCTCTATATCCCCTATCAACCCTATCTGGTACGGATCCCACACTGCTGAGCAGTATTCAAGCAGTGGGCGAACAAGCGTACTGTAGTCTACTTCCTTTGTTTTCGGATTGCATTTCCTTAGGATTCTTCCAATGAATCTCAGTCTGGCATCTGCTTTACCGACGATCAACATTATATGATCATTCCATTTTAAATCACTCCTAATGCGTACTCCCAGATAATTTATGGTATTAACTGCTTCCAGTTGCTGGCCTGCTTTTTTGTAGCTAAATGATAAAGGATCTATCTTTCTGTGTATTCGCAGCACATTACACTTGTCTACATTGAGATTCAATTGCCATTCCCCTTTGTGTCCCTCAAGTCTAAGATGTATCGCAACAATCCTCAGTCTTCAGGAACTGCAGCACAACATTTCGGATGAGACTGCAGCAATTCCAGAAGCCCAGCTTCGATCCGCTTTCAGCAACTTGCTGACTGTTGTGACTTGGCAAGACAGCCAAGTCACTATGCGAGGATGGCGAAAGGCACGCGTTAAGCTCACGCAGACTGGCGTGAGGTCTGGAACATTACAATGTAATTAATATAGCAAATAAAGTACGTAGTTGAAGTAATACTTAACTTTATTCCATAATTGGTGAACATCGCTCTTGTTGATACATTATATAATCTCAATATAAACTGGTAATAGCGCCTTGCTAGGTCGTAGCAAATGACGTAGCTGAAGGCTATGCTAACTATCGTCTCGGCAAATGAGAGCGTATTTGTCAGTGTAGCTTCGCTAGCAAAGTCGGCTGTACAACTGCGCGAGTGCTAGGACGTCTCTCTAGACCTGCCGTGTGGCGGCGCTCGATCTGCAATCACTGACAGTGGCGACACGCGGGTCCGACGTATACTAGCGGACCGTGGCCGATTTAAAGGCTACCACCTAGCAAGTGTGGTGTCTGGCGGTGACTCTTACCGGGCACAGGTAGTTATCTTACCAACTCAAGCCTGAAAGTGAATTTTATTAAGTCAAAACTAGATTTACCCGTGCAGAAGATATAACAAGCGTTATGTTGCCAATTTCATGAATACACTACAGTGTGTAAAACATTTTTCGGTTTTCTTACTGCGTCAAATCTGAGTAAAATTTCCAGTTTTCCACGAATGGCCATTTACAACAAATGGTTCAAATGGCTCTGAGCACTATGGGACTTAACATCTATGGTCCTCAGTCCCCTAGAACTTAGAACTACTTAAACCTAACTAACCTAAGGACAGCACACAACACCCAGCCATCACGAGGCAGAGAAAATCCCTGACCCCGCCGGGAATCGAACCCGGGAACCCGGGTTTGGGAAGCGAGAACGCTACCGCACGACCACGAGATGCGGGCCAATTTGCAACACATTGACGTCTTGTGATTGGTCTACGCCATAGTTCAAGCAGGAACGCAAACTTTTCACGGCATTTATTGTACCTCCTCAGCGTCTAGAGCTTATTTCCACGCACCACTAAGAAAAGGCAAACCAACAACATGAAAAAAATATAAATTTACGTTTTGTCACAAAATTAGCTTTTATTGTCTTAGTAAGCAGCGAATTCACGAAGAAATTGGGAAAAGTAAACAATTAGTTGTTCTAAGGCGGTGGTTTGACTCAGGACCGACTGGGAAATACAATTTGCAACCAAGCATCATTTCATGTGATATATTTGTAATAAAATCCGCTATTTTCCTAGACGCACATCTCGTATCTCCCATGAACTCATATAATACCTAAAGCAAATTGCAGATCTACATCACAAGTGGAAATGGAACTAAAATTTAATAAATGTTGTATCAAAACAACATACTGCCACAGTGGTTTCATTTCGAAACCACTCATAACAGCATCAACGCAAACTCAAATAAATGTTACAGTAAGTTTACTGGAGATGTACTTACTTTCAGTGCTGATGATCTCCTCAGTATGGCCACTATAAAAGAAAACTGGATGTCACAATCTCCTACAATCACATACACGATCTCCACGCCAACTGTTGCTATAAAAGCTGTAAGTTACTGCTACAATGCACTACATTCGTAGAAATACCTCACTGTACCACTAGATGTATCTGTCTTTCGACAGCATCGGTGGTTTCATGCTACAAGCACTAGTACTTCAAAACAAAATTAACAAAATTGTTGTTTCAGGCAGAAACGACTGGCACTCAAGGGATTAAGACAAGCATGAGAGAACCGCAAGGAATTGGCAGCGACCATGGAACTTGACAGTGTGGTGTAAACGTCAGCATCTCTACGTGTATCTATAGAAGGCTGACAGTCAGTTATGAAGTAAGTTTACGCCTTGCGTATGGTGAATATCACACGTGACCTGTGAGTACAAGACTCCCGCCAACAAGGTCGCTAGCAATGGGGTCATCGTGGCGCTCAGTGATTACATCGAGGCCCACTAGAGACAGGCCGTGGCTCGTAAGTCGCAGCACGTGACACTGCAGGTCTTTCGAGTGAAAGCAGCCGTCTACGCCGGGGAGCAAGTAACTGTTTCAAACGAGTTTCATAATTCTTGAGCGTCTGTTTAAATATACGCAAGCTCTCGATAGTACGCCACAGAGTTAAGCCCTTTAATGGGTAGCTTTTCAATTACATATTGATTTCCCGTGAGCCTTGCACGAAGGCGAACAATCGCGAAGTGTGGCGGACAAGCCGACTAGCGTCACGCCAAGTTCGTTACGGGGCCCGTATTTCTCGTGATGCGACGTCACTGACAGAAGTGACACTGAATGACCCAGCTGGCTCATATTTAAATACTCGCTCCTTGCAAGGAAACATCGTATTGTTGCGGTTGCCACTATTTTCTGCTCCAACCCTAAATGCACTTCCTTAAAAAAAGGGTCACTTATACAAATGATTTTCGAAAGAACTCTGTAGATCTGTTGGCTGGCATTACCTGGCTGGTCCTAACCTGCAACTACACGCTAGCAGAAATACACTCCTGGAAATGGAAAAAAGAACACATTGACACCGGTGTGTCAGACCCACCATACTTGCTCCGGACACTGCGAGAGGGCTGTACAAGCAATGATCACACGCACGGCACAGCGGACACACCAGGAACCGCGGTGTTGGACGTCGAATGGCGCTAGCTGCGCAGCATTTGTGCACCGCCGCCGTCAGTGTCAGCCAGTTTGCCGTGGCATACGGCGCTCCATCGCAGTCTTTAACACTGGTAGTATGCCGCGACAGCGTGGACGTGAACCGTACGTGCAGTTGACGGACTTTGAGCGAGGGCGTATAGTGGGCATGCGGGAGGTCGGGTGGACGTACCGCCGAATTGCTCAACACGTGGGGCGTGAGGTCTCCACAGTACATCGATGTTGTCGCCAGTGGTCGGCGGAAGGTGCATGTGCCCGTCGACCTGGGACCGGACCGCAGCGACGCACGGATGCACGCCAAGACCGTAGGATCCTACGCAGTGCCGTAGGGGACCGCACCGCCACTTCCCAGCAAATTAGGGACACTGTTGCTCCTGGGGTATCGGCGATGACCATTCGCAACCGTCTCCATGAAGCTGGGCTACGGTCCCGCACACCGTTAGGCCGTCTTCCGCTCACGCCCCAACATCGTGCAGCCCGCCTCCAGTGGTGTCGCGACAGGCGTGAATGGAGGGACGAATGGAGACGTGTCGTCTTCAGCGATGAGAGTCGCTTCTGCCTTGGTGCCAATGATGGTCGTATGCGTGTTTGGCGCCGTGCAGGTGAGCGCCACAATCTGGACTGCATACGACCGAGGCACACAGGGCCAACACCCGGCATCATGGTGCGGGGAGCGATCTCCTACACTGGCCGTACACCACTGGTGATCGTCGAGGGGACACTGAATAGTGCACGGTACATCCAAACCGTCATCGAACCCATCGTTCTACCATTCCTAGACCGGCAAGGGAACTTGCTGTTCCAACAGGACAATGCACGTCCGCATGTATCTCGTGCCACCCAACGTGCTCTAGAAGGTGTAAGTCAACTACCCTGGCCAGCAAGATCTCCGGATCTGTCCCCCATTGAGCATGTCTGGGACTGGATGAAGCGTCGTCTCACGCGGTCTGCACGTCCAGCACGAACGCTGGTCCAACTGAGGCGCCAGGTGGAAATGGCATGGCAAACCGTTCCACAGGACTACATCCAGCATCTCTACGATCGTCTCCATGGGAGAATAGCAGCCTGCATTGCTGCGAAAGGTGGATACACACTGTACTAGTGCCGACATTGTGCATGCTCTGTTGCCTGTGTCTATGTGCCTGTGGTTCTGTCAGTGTGATCATGTGATGTATCTGACCCCAGGAATGTGTCAATAAAGTTTTCCCTTCCTGGGACAATGAATTCACGGTGTTCTTATTTCAATTTCCAGGATTGTAGTTTTGGGCTCATGGCGTCCTCATTTCGTACAAAGCAACTTATCTGACGGTCACCACAAATCGGTGAAAGTTAACTTCATACTATTTTCCATCAGTACCTGACGCAACATAACAACAATATTAAAAAGGAAACACTTACTTAGTGCTCTGAAAAATTAGGTTTACGTGGTCATAAACCAGATTTAGTCTAACATTAAGGTGTCACCTTATGATAGACTAAGAAGACAAGAATATGGTCAACGTATCTCTGTTCTGTGAAGGTACCTGACATGTCTACCCAAGGCCGTATGGCAGCTGACAGTCACATCGGCATCCCACAGCTGTCCGGGTCCTCCAGACACGTCTTCGCCGGTCACTGCGGCCTGGAATCCCATTGACTGGAGTAGAATTGCCTTCACTGGTGAGCCCCGCTTAGAACTCAGCCCTAATGAGCAGCTAAGACGTGTCTGCAACCGTCGTGGTCACCAGTGGGATACCAATGTGACTGCCACCCGCCACATGGCCCGTAACCAGAAGTGATGGTCTAGTGTGCGACTTCATTTCACAGCAGGACCGTTTTGTTTGTTATCCACGGCACCCTTACAGCACAGCCGTCTGTGGATCATATTGTGCGCCCCATTTTGTTGCTATTCACGACAAGCAATCCTAGGCTTACACTTCAGCAACATGATGTCTGCCATCACATGACGAGAGTTTCTACTGTGTGTCTTTGTGCTTGCGAAACCCTACCTTGGCCGGTAAGGTCGTCGGATCTGTCGCCGGATCTCTCCCCAGTTGAGAACTTTTGGAGCACAATGAGCAGGACCCTCAACCAGCTCAGGATTTTGATGATCTAACCCGCCAGTTGTACAGAATTTTGTTTGCATGATGTCCATCACTGACTTGCTCAATTTGTGAAGTTCTTTTTCGTGACTAAATGAACCAATGTTTCTGAAATTGTAATCATTTGTTTGCCTGTACATGTACGGCACATCTGCTGATTTTCGTCCCATTCGGAAAACTCCTTCCTGGTAAGTCACTTTTTTGTCTTAGAGTCTAAACGTAATTTTACAGAACGTGAGGAGCGTGTATAAGATAACGATGTTTCAGCGGCGTATTTCGAAGTTGTAAAATCCTCGGACTGTTCACCCTGGGCCACTTTGTAAGTTGTCTACGATATTTCGGCAAACAGACTACTTGCCATGTTGGTTCTTAGTAACTGCTTTTCTGCTCTACTCAGGTCGGCATCCTATATATACTGACCGTTAGCCCCTCCACCATCCTGCCTCTTGTCGGTATGTCCGCAGCTCGTGGTCTTGCGGTAGCGTTCTCGCTTCCCGCGCATGGGGTCCCAGATTCGATACCCGACGGGTTCAGGGATTTTTCCTGCCTCGAGATGACTGGGTGTTGTTGTGTTGTCTTCATCACCATCATTCATCCCCCTTACAGTCGGAGGAAGGCAACGGCAAACCACCTCCACTAGGACCTTGCCTAGTACGGCAGTGAGGGTCTCCCGCATCGTCCCCTAGGCTCCTCGGCGTATGGGACTTCCTCATTCTTGTCGGTATTCCTTCAGCTATCATGGGGGCTGATGGCAGTCGTCGGGGTGGCGACGTCCTGCTGCGAACCCCCGCCCTCCAGCCCCGGTGCTATCGCAGCCGTGTGCTGACCACACTGCACAGCAATCCTTCGCTTTTCCTCGGCTGATGGCAGCGTACCACGTATGACTCATCTGTAGGCCGCTGTATCCGTTAAATGTACCGTTCTGGACTAACTTCAATGGCTTCTTTAATCGCGGACTTCCAGACGGAGATTGTCCAAGTATTTTGCATTTGTTGTAATCTGTGGTATGGCTAGTTGTTATACTATGGTCGACCACGGCTGATTTGCTAATCTGACGTAATTCAGTGCGGCGTCTGTATTGATGGCACCTCTCTTGTACCGTGTGTGCAATTTTCTAAGTGTATACCTTGCTGCACTGACAGGTTTTTTTGGTATAACCCTTGTTTGCAAAGACCCAAATCGTCCTTTAGTGTACCGCTAGCGTCAGGGTGTTAGGGGGTGGGCAAAACACACATTTGACATTATGTCTCGCCAAGATTCTCCTGACTTTTCTGGAAATGTTGCCGATGGCATCGTCTCACTCACCACTACCACCACGGCAGCGGCTGCATGGGCAGCGACAAGAGCGGAGTTGCAGAGGGGTAACGCACAGCGTATATAGGACGCTGAGCAGATGACAACGAGTCTGTTTTGTCGAAATATCACGGAGAACCTACTCCCTGACTCGTGGATCTGAGGTCATCAGTCCCCCAGGCTTAGAACTACCTAAACCTAACTAACCTAAGGACATCACACACATCGATGCCCGAGGCAGGATTCGAACCTGCGGCCGTAGCAGCAGCTCGGTTCCGGACTGAAGCGCCTAGAACCTCTCGGCCACGTCGGTCGGCACTCGTGGAGAATTCTACAAGTTTTCTATAATTATAAATTGAAGAGAGATCCACTAAAAATCCTAGCCCACTGTGAGTTACTTGTCACCTCCACTCACTAAATATGTGCCAGAGCTGCACGATGTATTTGGCCTAGCGCAACTAAAGATGTAGCCCAATGTAATTTTGAAATATAAATTGCATATCACGATCTGGTAATCGCTCTATGGTGTGTAATTAGTTAAAATTCTCAAACTCGTTCTGCAAATGACCGCAGGGTCAGGTTGTACAATGACAAAAAAAAAAAAAACTGAAAATTTGTAACAAAATCAAGCTAATGGCGGATCGGTGCCACGTCGAAATGTGTGTCCCACAAAGGGCTGAAAAATGAAATTGTTAATAAATTAGTAGTTAGTATAAATACGTGGAATGTATGACAAAAAGTATTGAAACACATTTTATTTGATAATTAACTTAATATACACTCCTGGAAATTGAAATAAGAACACCGTGAATTCATTGTCCCAGGAAGGGGAAACTTTATTGACACATTCGTGGGGTCAGATACATCACATGATCACACTGACAGAACCACAGGCACATAGACACAGGCAACAGAGCATGCACAATGTCGGCACTAGTACAGTGTATATGCACCTTTCGCAGCAATGCAGGCTGCTATTCTCCCATGGAGACGATCGTAGAGATGCTGGATGTAGTCCTGTGGAACGGCTTGCCATGCCATTTCCACCTGGCGCCTCAGTTGGACCAGCGTTCGTGCTGGACGTGCAGACCGCGTGAGACGACGCTTCATCCAGTCCCAAACATGCTCAATGGGGGACAGATCCGGAGATCTTGCTGGCCAGGGTAGTTGACTTACACCTTCTAGAGCACGTTGGGTGGCACGGGATACATGCGGACGTGCATTGTCCTGTTGGAACAGCAAGTTCCCTTGCCGGTCTAGGAATGGTAGAACGATGGGTTCGATGACGGTTTGGATGTACCGTGCACTATTCAGTGTCCCCTCGACGATCACCAGTGGTGTACGGCCAGTGTAGGAGATCGCTCCCCACACCATGATGCCGGGTGTTGGCCCTGTGTGCCTCGGTCGTATGCAGTCCTGATTGTGGCGCTCACCTGCACGGCGCCAAACACGCATACGACCATCATTGGCACCAAGGCAGAAGCGACTCTCATCGCTGAAGACGACACGTCTCCATTCGTCCCTCCATTCACGCCTGTCGCGACACCACTGGAGGCGGGCTGCACGATGTTGGGGCGTGAGCGGAAGACGGCCTAACGGTGTGCGGGACCGTAGCCCAGCTTCATGGAGACGGTTGCGAATGGTCCTCGCCGATACCACAGGAGCAACAGTGTGCCTAATTTGCTGGGAAGTGGCGGTGCGGTCCCCTACGGCACTGCGTAGGATCCTACGGTCTTGGCGTGCATCCGTGCGTCGCTGCGGTCCGGTCCCAGGTCGACGGGCACGTGCACCTTCCGCCGACCACTGGCGACAACATCGATGTACTGTGGAGACCTCACGCCCCACGTGTTGAGCAATTCGGCGGTACGTCCACCCGGCCTCCCGCATGCCCACTATACGCCCTCGCTCAAAGTCCGTCAACTGCACATACGGTTCACGTCCACGCTGTCGCGGCATGCTACCAGTGTTAAAGACTGCGATGGAGCTCCGCATGCCACGGCAAACTGGCTGACACTGACGGCGGCGGTGCACAAATGCTGCGCAGCTAGCGCCATTCGACGGCCAACACCGCGGTTCCTGGTGTGTCCGCTGTGCCGTGCGTGTGATCATTGCTTGTACAGCCCTCTCGCAGTGTCCGGAGCAAGTATGGTGGGTCTGACACACCGGTGTCAATGTGTTCTTTTTTCCATTTCCAGGAGTGTATTATAAATTATACAGAGCTACAGAGCACGATGCTTACGTGATGAGAGCAAGATGGAAGAGAGCAGGCAGGCATTTTCTAGCTGCCCTCGACAGAACTGAAGGCCGTGCCTTCGTTTATTATTAAAGATAATGTAAATGTTAAAGTATGGAGTCTTTGTTCCGGAATCATTACGCAAAATTTTATGCAAAAATTAAATTATTCAAAGGAGTATTACAGCATCTTTTAAGTTACTTTCATCTCTCTCTCTCTCTCTAGTCTGGACTGCATTTAGAAAAACATTACGCCAATGTAGCATTTTCACTTATTAATTAACGTTTACCTTACCGAAATATCAAATTTCACTTAACTGCAGTATTCCTGTATTTTAGCCATACATTTACATTGAAATGAGTACCAATTGACCGAGAAAGGTGTCATAAAAGAAAGACACTAAACTTTCATTTCGGAGGACGGAAGTTCAAATTAGGCTTTCTTTGATTTTCGTGAAAAGCTTACAGAAAATGCGAGAATGATTCCTTTGATAGGACACTGGTGATTTCGGTTTCCATCCTTTTCTCAGCCAGAATTTGTGCTCGGCCACTAATTGTCTTACAGCTCTCAGACAGTTAAGCCCTAATCTTCCTTCTCTCTGGCTGTTTGGTTTTCGTCCTGGAATGACAGGAACTGGTTTCAGACTTTTCCTTCTCGAAATAACGTTCCTTAGGTCTGTGCTGACGTGAGGTACGGTAACGACTATAAGTCGTTTGCGCGCAATCCGCCGCAGCTGTCCTCACATCGGAGCGTTCTCAGCCGTTAGCTTGTGGCACGCCTCAAATTGCCTCGCATTCTGCTCATGGATCGTTGCAGACCACGCGACCGCCATTAGCGCAGCAGGCACAGACGAGGTCGCCAAGACTGCAACGGTAGGGGAGTACAGCGACCAGAAGTAGTACACTGCCGGTCATCGGTGCTGCAGCTTCATGAAGGCGGCATGCGACGGAAGTCAAATCGGCATGCGGTGTATGTACGACACTCTGGGATATGCACGTGTTGACCATTTCAGCGCAATCGCAGGAAATATACAGGGTGGTCCATTGATCGTGATCGGGCCAAATATCTCACGAAATAAGCGTCAAAAGAAAAAACTATAAAGAACGAAACTTGTCTAGCTTGAAGGGGGAAACCAGATGGCGCTTTGTGATAGATGGCGCTGTAAGAGTCACAAACATATGCCTCACAATTTTAGACGAACAGTTGGTAACAGGTAGGTTTTTTAAATTAAAATACAGAACGTAGGTACGTTTGCACATGTTATTTCGGTTGTTCCAGTGTCATACATGTACCGTTGTGGACTTATCATTTCTGAGAACGCATGCTGCTACAGCGTGATTACCTGTAAATACCACATTAATGCAATAAATGCTCAAAATGATATCCGTCAACCTCAATGCATTTGGCAATACGTGTAACGACATTCCTCTCAACAGCGAGTAGTTAGCATTCGGTAATGTTCGCACATGCATTGACAATGCGCTGACGCATGTTGTCAGGCGTTGTCGGTGGATCACGATAGCAAATATCCTTCCCTACAGAAAGAAATCCGGGGACGTCAGATTCGGTGAACGTGGGGGCCATGGTATGATGCTTCGACGACCAATCCACCTGTCATGAAATATGCTATTCAATACCGCTTCAATCGCACGCGAGCTATGTACCGGACATCTATCATGTTGGAAGTACATCGCCATTGTGTCATGCATTGAAACACCTTGTAGTAGCATCGGTAGAAAATTACGTAGGAAATCAGTATACAATGCACCATTTAGATTGCCATCGAAGAAATGGGGGCCAATTACCCTTCCTCCCGTACTGCCGCACCATACATTAACCCGCCAAGGTCGCTGATGTTCCACTTGTCGCAGCCACCGTGGATTTTCCGTTCCCAGTAGTGCATATTATGCCGGTTTACGGTACCGCTGTTGGTGAATGACGCGTCGTCGCTAAATAGAACGTGTGCAAAAAATCTCTCATCGCCCCGTAATTTCTCTTGTGCCCAGTGACAGAACTGTACACGACATTCAAAGTCGTCGCCATGCAATTCCTGGTGCATAGAAATAAGGTACGGGTGCAATCGATGTTGATGTAGCATTCTCAACACCGACGTTTTTGAGATTCCCAATTCTCGCGCAATTTGTCTGCTACTGATGTGCAGATTAGCCGCGACAGCAGCTAAAACACCGACTTGAGCATCATCATTTGTTGCAGCTCATGGCTGACGTTTCACATGTGGCTGAACACTTCCTGTTTCCTTAAATAACATAACTATCCGGCGAACGGCCCGGACGCTTGGATGATGTCGTCCAGGATACCGAGCAGCATACATAGCACATGCCCGTTGGACATTTTGATCACAATAGCCATACATCAACACGATATCGATCTTTTCCGCAATTGGTAAATGGTCCATTTTAACACGGGTAATGTACCACGAAGCAAATACCGTCCGCACTGGCGATATGTTACGTGATACCACGTACTTATACGTTTCTGACTATTACAGCGCCATCTATCACAAAGCGAAAAAAGTGGTCCAACTAAAATATTCATATTTATTTACGCAGTACACGAATATGTAATAAAAAATGGGGGTTCCTACTTAAAAAAAACACAGTTGATATCCGTTTGACCTATGGCAGCGCCATCTAGCGGGCCAACCATGGCGCCATCTGGTTTCCCGCTTCAAGATAGACTAGTTTCGTTCTTTGTAGTCTTTTCGTTTGATTGTTATTTCGTGAGATATTTGGCCCGGTCACTATCAATGGACCACCCTGTATAAGAGTAACGCCTTCTTCATTCACATTGAAGCAAAACCCCACAAAAAATTTCGGAGGTTGTTTAGGGATATTTTCTGAGTGTTTTGGTATAAGAGATCCATGGACTCGTCACGGAGTAGTTACCTGTCGTTTGATTTCTTGCCCACATTTATATTTGTGTTTGCATTGCACTGAAAATACCTGCGTAACACTGCAAATGTCGACGGTATGCACTGTCCTGTTTGGAAACACTTGTTTTCATTCACTGATCTTAATTCTTGTTGACAACAATAAAGCTCACTTTACTCTTCGACCTCAAGACTGCATTCAGTACTGCTCGGTTCGGTCTCGTTTTTTGTTATGGCTGAGTTAATTGTACGTTAACAGCGATACACAACAGTACGGATAGGTTTACTAATGAAGAGTTGGCCGATATACACCTCGTGCCTGGGTTCACCAACTGCAGTGTAAGAGCGGCACAACGCCGATATGGTGAGACGATCTCCCACCGACTGCAAGTTTATTACGCTTATACAGCAGAGACTTTTCTCTGGCCTACCACAAGGAGTGCAGTAGGAACGACTGACACTTTGTCCAGCCTTCCTGACAAAGAGAGAGTCTCATAACAAAATACATTTTATTTTTATGACAGCAGATTCAAATTATACGTAAATTTACAAATTATTTGATGTACTACAAAGGTCGATCTAATTAATATTGAGAAAGACGATGAAATTTATCGTAAATTAAATCATATCAAACTAATTTTCCGCGACAGTCAGATATCACCGTAAGCTTGCTTAGTCAGAGGAATGTTGTCTCCCCGGGGTCGGAGTAATTTTCCGAGCCTTGATTTAAATATCCCCAATAATTTGCAATATCGCGAACAGTCACAAAGGCTGTTCGAGACCACGAATTCTTCTTGGCGGAGGGACACCAGACTGTCTCTTTGTCTCTTCCTTTTCGACGAGTTGCTGCCAGTCCTGGAGGCCAATTTCGGAACCGTGAAACCAGACCTTGTGGGCCGGAACGAAACTTTCGCCCTGGTTAGGTTGGCTACGGGGTCCTCTTTCTGCCTATGGACGCCTACTCAGTTGCAACGCTCTCGGTAACAAAACTGACGGGAAAGGCTCTCTAGTTTTCAGTGCAACATCTACATCTACACGGATACTCTGAAAATCACATTTAAGTGCCTGGCACAGGGTTCATCGAACCACCTTAACAATTCTCTATTATTCCAATCTCGTATAGCGCGCGGAAAGAAAGAACACCTATGTCGTTCCGTACGAGCTCTGATTTTCCTTATTTTATCGTAGTGATCGTTTCTCCCTATGTAGGTCGGTGTCAACAAAATATTTTCCCATTCGAAGGAAAAAGTTGGTGATTGGAATTTCGTGAGAAGATTCCGTCGCAACGAAAAACGCCTTTCTTTTAATGATTTCCAGCCCAAATCCTGTATCATTTCTGTGACACTGTCTCCCATATTACGCGATAATACAAAACGTGCTGCCTTCTTTGAACTTTTTCGTTGTACTCCGTCAGTCCTACCTGGCAAGGATCCCACACCGCCCAGCAGTGTTCTAAAAGCGGACGGACAACCGTAGTGTAGGCAGTCTCCTCAGTAGATCTATTACATTTTTCAAGTGTCCTTCCAATAAAACGCAGTCTTTGATTAGCCTTCCTCACAACATTTTCTGTGTGTTCCCTCCAATTTAAGTTGTTGGTAATTGTAATATCTAGGTATTTAGTTGAATTTACGGCTTTTAGATTATACTGATCTATCGTGTAACCGAATTCCTTTTAGCACTCATGTGGATGACCTCACACTTTTCGTTATTTAGGGTCGACTGCCAGTTTTCGCACCATTCATATATTTCTTCTAAATCGTTTTGCAGTTTGCAAAGGTCCTATAACACTACCTTGGGGATCGCCAGAAATCACTTCTGTTTTACTCGATGACAGTACTTGCAGCGGTTAGTTGAAGCAGGTCCGTGGAGTTCAGAAGAACAGAAGTTGCCGCCATTTGTATGTCTTTGTGCTCGCCTACTGTTCTTAGTAGAAGCCATGGCCCTTACAACTACGGTTACAGCTGTTTCACCGAAAATGTAACGCAACCACGATTATTTCGGTCGCGAACCATCACAAACGCATAGGTTTGCATATCGATTGGTAGACGCGAAAAAGTTAATTATGCTTTCTCGAAAGTACTGTCTACTGCCCCTGTCTGAGCTTCAGTTTATTTCTTTTCGTGTAAATATTTCAGTGCATATGAACCTCTCTCTGGTCAAGGGCTGGACGAGTCAACAGAACGCTCATTTATATTCCAAATTGTTCCATTTGTCTTGTCCTGCAACGAGACGTTCTCCGTATCAAGTTTACGGTATTGCTATGTATGTATACCCGATATTTTGATTGTAACAGGCTACCTCGCATTTCCATGTGTGTCTTTATTAAGATATATGCAAGATTTTAATAGATCCGTCCGACTTCTGGTCTCTAGAATTCCCCCATTGCCAAGCCTTTAAGCAAGAATCAGAAACACCTGCTAGAAGAGATGAGATCCGATGCTCGCCACAGCAGAAGATCAGCGGGTAAGATCACGTGTATCTGTTAATTGAGAATCAGAAATCAGGTTGCCGTTTTAATTTCTGCTACTCCTATCGCCACGTTCTTTTCTTTAAAAGACAAAAGACGGAAGCCGCAACATCTACACGCCACTTTTGCATCTGACGAGTTTTGCATTGGTCTGTCTTTTCTGTTGTATTACAGACGTTTTCAATGCCGTGAAGATTTTTCCCGTAAATAAAGATAATTGGGATGACAAACTCAGTAAAATATAATTACGTCATTACTCCGTAACGAGCCACCGAAGATCACGAATGCCTGATACCAAAATCTCTGAAGAACCACTGCAATTTTGTCAGTGGATTTCTGGTTCATCCTGTATGAGGAAATATTATGCGGTGTGTTTTACATTCGGAAATCGCGTTCAATGTCGATTGTTTATGAGAAGATCGTGTTATGTCTCGTCTAGGAAGAAGAAACAACTGCCAGCACGTCTCAGAATTCGACAGAGGTAGGATTACGATCTATTGAGACTGCTGTTCACCGTTCATCGTTATTGCTGCCCGTATTAGTCAGATTCCCATGACTGTCATGCAAATATGGGTTCAAAAGGCCCACACTCCACGATATAGAGCTGAAATGCTCCATATGACTAGCGTTAGAGAGAACTGACATATTGTTGACTCGATCGTGCGCGCTTGTAAAGCCACGTCATGCACCTGGAATCAAAAAATGGTCTCGTTTACAGCAAGACGAGTGTCCACACAGACAGTGCGAGAATTTTAGGAACACCACGGACTGTCAGCACAGCGACCGTTGTTGCAGATTTCCTTGATGGCGGCAGCAGGCAGAGGCGCAAGCCACAGAGTTGCACCCAATGTCAGGAGCAGTACCATGTCGTTTTTCCAGACTACTCCCTGTTTAGGGTGCAGCATCACGATGGACGTATCCGTATGTGGAGGCTCTGAACGAATGGCACGCTGCATTCGTCTTCGTAATAAGGGCCTAGTATCTGATGAGATGGTATGAGCAGCCATTTGATACGAAACGCCATCTCCTCTGGTCTGCGTAGCCTCTAATTTGAACAGTAGCTGTAATATTTATGACGTGTTTGGTGGCTATACGTTTAAGATCTCTGTGACGTCATCTTTTCACAATAAAATGCACGACCGTGTGTCGCCCGTTCTGTCCTGACTTACCTCAAGACAGGGAGTGCCCGACTGTTGCTCTGGCCAGCCCGTTCTCCAGATCTCTCAACGACTGGAAACATCCGGTCGTGGGTTGCCGACAGACCGGCACCCTACCACTCGTCAGCCACAACGTTTATGATTTCTTGTATAGAATGAGGTACCCGTGACTCTTGTCCAAACTCATTTCGACTCGATGCCCAGCAGCGTTAGATCACCGTTGCTGCTGGATGTGTTGCAGATTGTAATGACCATTCGAGTACTTATCAAAGAGGAGCCGTTCATTGGAATCTAGCAATAATATCGAGATAGAGATACTGGTTCGATTTGTCTTTCTTGCGCTATGCTTGCCATCCTTTTGTAAGCAAATGTCGCCTATTGATCACCTTATGGAACAGTATCTAAGAAGAGAAAGATGTATGCTGCACCGTGGCTAGAGTCATGTCTTCTCAGGAAGCCTGAGATATCATTAGATAACGGCTTTGGGCTCAGAAACCGGTCATTGTTTTAAACAAGCGGAAAAGTGCGACTGGTGCTGACATTTTCTTCACAAACATTACCACAGCTGCGGAATCACCTCCAAGATTTTCCGCATGCTGGACAAGAAATTAAGAAACTGATTGAGGTGATCGGCCCATAGGCTTACATACCAGTCAATCTAGCTTACACTGACCACACAGCCTTGCCAGAGGGAGGAACCTCAGACAGGGGTAGCCACGCAAGCCGTGGCAAGGCGCCCTCAGACCGCGCGGCTAAGAAACAGAAGCTGCGAGAAGTGTTTAGAATGAATGGAAGACGCCTGCGGCAGTTTTCAAAGTTTGAGTCGCTGATAACGGAGGGAATGTGCTAGCAAAAGGCATATGTATCATGTGTATCCAGGTCGGACACACAGTTGTAATTTACATATGACTATAACGGCCTGTGATAGGGAATAGAATAATTTAATAACAAAATGATCTTGCGCGTAAGGTGAACAGAATCTGTTCTTTCAAACAGATATCATCATCATCATCATCATCATTTAAGACTGATTATGCCTTTCAGCGTTCAGTCTGGAGCATAGCCCCCCTTATACAATTCCTCCATGATCCCCTATTCAGTGCTAACATTGGTGCCTCTTCTGATGTTAAACCTATTACTTCAAAATCATTCTTAACCGAATCCAGGTACCTTCTCCTCGGTCTGCCCCGACTCCTCCTACCCTCTACTGCTGAATCCATGAGTCTCTTGGGTAACCTTACTTCTCCCATGCGTGTAACATGACCCCACCAATACTGAAATCTGGTTTCGCAGGACAGAGCGGATCAGGTTGTGGAAAGGGGCCAAGGTCAATTACTGTTACTTATACAAGAACACACACAACTTTATTCCTCAAACTAATGCACAGTTTTCTCTTCAAAACAACAAAGATCAATTCACGGTTGAGGGCCCAAGTAACATCTCCAGAATTTGTTTGAATGATTGTTTTTAAAGCACCACGACTTAGAGTAACGGCTGAAGGCCTTACTTAAGCTAAATTACAATATCTTCTCGGCTAAAGGCCGAAATAATATTTCAGATCAGCTAAGGAAATTCATTAAAAGCCAAGCATTTACAAATTCCGGCTAAAGGCCATATTAAGGAAAGTTCAAGTTAATTCTTCGGCTGAAAGGCCAATAAAAAATTTTATTTGCACAATAAAGGCTTTAAGCCGGCCGCGGTGGTCTAGCGGTTCTAGGCGCTCAGTCCGGAACCGCGCGACTTCTACGGTGGCAGGTTCGAATCCTGCCTCGGGCATGGATGTGTGTAATGCCCTTAGGTTAGTTAGGTTTAATTAGTTCTAAGTTCTAGGCGACTGATGACCTCAGAAGTTAAGTCGCATAGTGCTCGGAGCCATTTTTTCAATAAAGGCTTTAAAGATAAGCTTTTACACAGTACAACAGAAAAACATCTTAAGAAAGCTTGAAGTATCTTGTCGGCTGAAGGCCCAAACAATTACTCAAGAATAATTAAATACAACCTTAAGATAGACATTTACAGAACACAGCTGAAGGCCATTTCAAGAATTCAAGATAAAGAGAAACCTTACAGACAAGGATTTACATAATAAATCCACAAATTCTGAAACAAACGCGGCTGAAGGCCTAAATACAGAGCAACAATAATTTTAAATGAAAAACGGCTGAAGGCCTAATCTTAAAGTTGTTATGAAGTTCGGCTGAGGGCCATATACTAAACATAAAACAGACAATATTAACATACGGCTGAAGGTCTGACACAGTGCCTGCGAACAAATAAAATGACAATCACAAACAACAAACAGTGGTCAGAATGAGATTTTCACTCTGCAGCGCAGTGTGCGCTGATATGAAACTTCCTGGCAGATTAAAACTGTGTGCCCGACCGAGACTCGAACACGGGACCTTTGCCTTTCGCGGGCAAGTGCTTTACCATCTGAGCTACCGAAGCACGACTCGCGGCCGGTACTCACAGCTTTACTTCTGCCAGTATCTCGCCTCCTACCTTCCAAACTTTGTAGAAGCTCTTCTGCGAACCTTGCAGAACTAGCACTCCTGAAAGAAAGGATATTGCGGAGACATGGCTTAGCCACAGCCTGGGGGACGTTTCCAGAATGAGATTTTCACTCTGCAGCGGAGTGTGCGCTGATATGAAACTTTCAGGAGTGCTAGTTCTGCAAGGTTCGCAGGAGAGCTTCTGTAAAGTTTGGAAGGTAGGAGGCGAGATACTGGCAGAAGTAAAGCTGTGAGTACCGGGCATGAGTCGTGCTTCGGTAGCTCAGATGGTAGAGCACTTGCCCGCTAAAGGCAAAGGTCCCGTGTTCGCGTCTCGGTCGGGCACACAGTTTTAATCTGCCAGGAAGTGTCAACAAATAGTGGTGTTCAGAAATGTTCCTAGGGTCGCCCTGGGGAGGAAACTCTAACCACAGTTTAGGTGAGTGTAAGCGTAACACTAAACAATCGGGTTGCAGCACGACCTATGGACGGCTGACGAACCAACCAACAGCCTAATCAGTTCCCTTCCACCCGACCAACAGCACAGCAACCAAAGGGATGAGCGAAGACAAGGATCGCAGAAGAATTATGTCTTAGTAATTGGCATATAACGAAGTCAAGGCACAATAAACACTCAAAGAGAAAAAGAGAACAACACCAAGCTGTCGAACTACATGCCATGCCGGACAGCATCAAGGCGACGAAAACACACTGCCACAAAATTACGCTAACTACCAGGGCAGGTAACCGGATCATTAACGACCACAAGACAGAAGATACCGCTGGTGCACTTCACTAACAAATTATAATCATTTCAAAGGTTAAACACCATACAAGGAGATGGCTGCAAAATTTTGCCGACTCCAACACACCATCACATTGCTGCTTGTGGGTACAGCACAGGATGCAACAACCAGCAATCAACGAAGAGAGGTCACGATGGTCGAGCTTTCATGACAGTTTCACTGGTTACTCAACTCCAGCATGCAGGTGCGGTGGGCGACGAACTTAGCAGTTCTCGCAGCTAGTGCCACACAACTCCGACCGCGCGTGCACGCCGCCAGCGGCCCCGGCCTGATTACACACCGCAGAGACTTCCTCGCTGCTCCGCCGCAACCGACCAGCTCTCCACACAACATGACACGGAAATACACTCCTGGAAATTGAAATAAGAACACCGTGAATTCATTGTCCCAGGAAGGGGAAACTTTATTGACACATTCGTGGGGTCAGATACATCACATGATCACACTGACAGAACCACAGGCACATAGACACAGGCAACAGAGCATGCACAATGTCGGCACTAGTACAGTGTATATCCACCTTTCGCAGCAATGCAGGCGCTATTCTCCCATGGAGACGATCGTAGAGATGCTGGATGTAGTCCTGTGGAACGGCTTGCCATGCCATTTCCACCTGGCGCCTCAGTTGGACCAGCGTTCGTGCTGGACGTGCAGACCGCGTGAGACGACGCTTCATCCAGTCCCAAACATGCTCAATGAGGGACAGATCCGGAGATCTTGCTGGCCAGGGTAGTTGACTTACACCTTCTAGAGCACGTTGGGTGGCACGGGATACATGCGGACATGCATTGTCCTGTTGGAACAGCAAGTTCCCTTGCCGGTCTAGGAATGGTAGAACGATGGGTTCGATGACGGTTTGGATGTACCGTGCACTATTCAGTGTCCCCTCGACGATCACCAGTGGTGTACGGCCAGTGTAGGAGATCGCTCCCCACACCATGATGCCGGGTGTTGGCCCTGTGTGCCTCGGTCGTATGCAGTCCTGATTGTGGCGCTCACCTGCACGGCGCCAAACACGCATACGACCATCATAGGCACCGAGGCAGAAGCGACTCTCATCGCTGAAGACGACACGTCTCCATTCGTCCCTCCATTCACGCCTGTCGCGACACCACTGGAGGCGGGCTGCACGATGTTGGGGCGTGAGCGGAAGACGGCCTAACGGTGTGCGGGACCGTAGCCCAGCTTCATGGAGACGGTTGCGAATGGTCCTCGCCGATACCCCAGGAGTAACAGTGTCCCTAATTTGCTGGGAAGTGGCGGTGCGGTCCCCTACGGCACTGCGTAGGATCCTACGGTCTTGGCGTGCATCCGTGCGTCGCTGCGGTCCGGTCCCAGGTCGACGGGCACGTGCACCTTCCGCCGACCACTGGCGACAACATCGATGTACTGTGGAGACCTCACGCCCCACGTGTTGAGCAATTCGGCGGTACGTCCACCCGGCCTCCCGCATGCCCACTATACGCCCTCGCTCAAAGTCCGTCAACTGCACATACGGTTCACGTCCACGCTGTCGCGGCATGCTACCAGTGTTAAAGACTGCGATGGAGCTCCGTATGCCACGGCAAACTGGCTGACACTGACGGCGGCGGTGCACAAATGCTGCGCAGCTAGCGCCATTCGACGGCCAACACCGCGGTTCCTGGTGTGTCCGCTGTGCCGTGCGTGTGATCATTGCTTGTACAGCCCTCTCGCAGTGTCCGGAGCAAGTATGGTGGGTCTGACACACCGGTGTCAATGTGTTCTTTTTTCCATTTCCAGGAGTGTATAACCGCCACACCAAAGAAGTTATGGCAGTACTAGTATCGATAAACGCTGCTGCTGCCACTGATGGAGGCAAGTGAGCAACTCGTTCAGATAGTAACTGAGGGAGGTATAAGACGCCACTCGATGGTGACAAAATGCCCAAAAGGAAAAATGGCATTACCGCGATCCGACCACGGTTCAGATGCGGTTCATTCTTACTGACATTATTATTCTACACTACCAAATCAAAAGTATTCAGACACCTGTTAATAACTGCTGTGTCCAGCCTTCGTCTTTATGGGGTCTTGCTTTCAATGAAGTGTATGAATGTGTGTCTAGGGGGTGGCGGCCCATTCTTACTCGAGAGCCGTAACCAGAGAAGGTAGTGATGTTAGACGCTGTAGTCTGAAGCCAAGTCGACATTCTAACTCTTCCAAAAAGTGTTCCATTGGGTTCAGGTCGAAACTTTGGGCATCACCTTCATGGTGACTTGAACTCTGCTGGGAACGCTTTCAATATATCTGAGTGTGTGTGGAGGGATGGCAGCCCATTCTTCCCAACAGCCAAAATCAGAAACTGCAGTGATGATGGGCGCTGAGGTCTGAACCTTAGTCGGCGTTCTAACTCACCTAGATGTGTTCCATTGGGGTCAGATCAGGACTCTGCGTAGGTCAGTCCATTTCAAGAATGTTACTACGAACCACTTTCTCAAAGATGCTGCTTTAAAACATGGTACGTTGTCACGCTCATACAAACAATCTTCACCTCCGAACTGTTCCTCTAGACACCACAGAATGTTGTAAAATGTGTTCATTTCATTTCGCATTTAGCGTTTTCTTAGCGAAATAAGGGGACCACATCCTAACCACGAAAATCACCCTCATATCCCCTTCTGCTACACTGTTAGCACTACACATGATGACAGGTAGTGTTATCCAGGCATTCGCCAGACCTTCTATCGGATCCTCACCGTGTGTAGAATGATTCATCACTCCCACTCACTCGTTTCTAGTCATCCGCTGTGCTATGTTATTCTACACTACTTAGGTGTTGCGAAACAACTCAAATTCCTTAAGAAAGGCAAGTCTTCCGGTCCAGATGGTATACCAATTAGGTTCTTTTCAGAGTATGCGGACACAATAGCGCCTTTCTTAGTAAGCACATACATCCGCTCACTTGACGAAAGGTCTGTTCCTAAAGACTGGAAAGTAGCACAGGTCACACTAACATTCAAGAAAGGAAATAGGACTAACCCATTGAATTACAGACCCCTATCACTGACCTCAATTTGCAGTAGGATTTTCGAGCATATACTGTACTCGAACATCATGAATCAACTTGAAGGAAATGACTTATTGATACATAACCAACACGGATTCAGAAAATATCGTTATTTTGCAACACAGCTAGCGCTTTATTCCCATAAAGTGCTGTCGACTCGGGATCTCCGATCGATTCCATATTCTTATATTTCCAGAAGGCTTTTGATACCGTTCCTCACAAGCGACTATTAATCAAAGTGCATGCATATGGAGTATCGTCTCAGTTGTGTGACTGGATTCGTGATTTCCTCTCAGAGAGGTCACAGTTCGTAGTGATAGACGGTAAGTCATCGAGTAGAACAGAAGTGATATTTGGCGTTCCGCAAGGTAGTGCCATAGGCCCTCTGCTGTTCCTGATTTACATAAATGATCTAGGTGATAATCTGAGCAGCCCCCCTTAGATTGTTTGCAGATGACGCTGTAATTTACCGTCTAGTAAAATCATCAGACGATCAATTATAATTACAAAATGATCTAGAGAGAATTTCTGTATGATGCGAAAAGTGGCAATTGGCACTAAACGAAGAAAAGAGCGAGGTCATCCACATGGGTACTAAAAGAAATCCGATAAATTTTGGGTATACGACAAATCGCACAAATCTAAGGGCTATCAGTTTGACTAAATACCTAGGAATTACAATTACGAGCAACTGAAATTGGAAAGACCACATAGATAATATTGTGGGAAAGGCGAAACAAAGACTGCGCTTTGTTGGCAGAACACTTAGAAGATGCGACAAACCCACTAAAGAGACAGCATGCATTACACTTGTCCGTCCTCTGCTGGAATATTGCTGCGCGGTATGGGATCCTTGCCAGGTAGGATTGACGGAGGACATTGAAAAAGTGCAAAGAAGGGCAGCTCGTTTCCTGTTATCGCGCGATAGGGGTGAGAGTGTCACTGATATGATACTCGAGTTGGGTTGGCAGTCACTGAAACAAAGGCCGTTTTCTTTGCGGCGAGATCTATTTACTAAATTTCAATCACCAACTTTCTCTTCCGAATGCGAAAATATTTTGTTGACACCCACCTACGTAGGGAGAAATGATCACCATAATAAAATAAGAGAAATCAGAGCTCGAAGATATAGGTGTTCCTTTTTCCCACGGGCCATTCGAGAGTGGAATGGTAGAGAAATAGTATGAAAATGATTCGATGAATCCCCTGCCAGGCATTTACTAGTGAATTGAAGAGTTACCATGTAGATCTGGATGTAGAATGGCTTTGCTCCTTACACTACCTGAAGCGTCGCTTATTGTTGACCGCAGAAATGTGTGGCTTGCGAGGACCTGTTCAACCATGTATCCAATTCTTTGTAACTTCCTACGCATAGTCATTGTGTTACTTGGACTGCCTGTAGCCATGAAGTGATTGCATGTGGTTTTTTACAGCCACGCTCCGCAATGCTCAATATCCGTGTCCGTCACTGCATGAGGTCTGACTGCTCTTGGTTTAGCTGCGGTTGTTCCGCCTTCTTCCCACTTCACAATCACATTAGTAACATTTAAACTTATTGGCTTTAAAAAAATGGTTCAAATGGGTCTGACCACTATGGGACTTAACTTCTGAGGTCATCAGTCCCCTAGAACTTAGAACTACTTAAACCTAACTAACCTAAGGACATCACACACACCCATGCCCGAGGCAGGATCCGAACGTGCGACCGTCGGTCACGCGGTTCCAGACTGTATCGCCTAGAGCCGCTCGGCCACCCGGGCCGGCTTGGCTTTAAAAGCATTGAAACAGCCCTGATGTATTTGTTACTCATTACATTCAATCACTTTCAATGCTATTTGACCCTCTCTAACCGATCCATTCTGCTGTTACTGTATCTCCACTGACAACACAATTCTCTCCGTCTCCTCTTACACTCATGCACCCGCCTCTCGTGGCTTCTAGTGGTCAGTTCCACATACGCTTTGATGTCTGGATGCTTTTGATCTAATAGTATGCGCTCCAGTAAATCTACGGCTGCATAATCGTGTGCATTGAAAATTCCTGCCTTAAACTCCCACAAGTCTGGAAGAATGGTTCGGTACACCTGCACCTTTACAAAATTGCTTAGGAAGAAGTCTTGTGATGTAAAGTCAGCTGATCGTTGCTGCTACCGAATCAGATCATCTCGTCCAACCCACCTATCAGGAAAATCTCCATCCAGAAATGGACGGATACTTAATGACCAGCGACTTGGTGATAGAAGTGTTCTAATTATTTTTTTCCTAATGTGGGGCCACAGCCATAATACATTTCTTTAAAGTCAGTACCGCCATTAGACTGTTGTTTATTTTCAGTGTTACATTTACACTTACACGATCATGATTTCGGCTTCAAAGCGCCATTATCAAGTGTTTTAAGTGTTAAACAGTGTGTAAGATGGCATACTCTCGTATTTAAAATACACTGTGTGTCTAATAGTGTCTAATAGTGTATTTTAAATACGAGAATATGCCATCTTAGGCACTGTATAACACTTAAAACACTTGATAATGGCGCTTTGAAGCCGAAATCATGGTCGTGTAAGTGTAAATGTAACACTGAAAATAAACAACAGTCTAATGGCGGTACTGACTTTAAAGAAATGTTGAAATTATGGCAACGGTAACTTCCTATTGAAGGTGGTACAGCTGAGAAAGAATGAATGGTCCAGTGACATTTGGACTGCCCTTTCCATTTCCTGTGTTACGCGATATCCAAGCACGAACAATATGGCAGTTCAGTTTGGCGGTTACGTGACAAGTTGTCTCACTGGAGAAACAAATTCTTTCCCAAAAGTCTTTGTTTGTGTCAGTCTTGGCTGTAAAATGTTCGGTCTGAGGTCTGTCCATCGCTTTTAGTGCCTGAAGCAGTTGCACCTTGTAACCATGAGGAAGTAACCTCAAATGCAAGACTTTGTACACTCTTGATCGTGGCATTTGCTACTTATAATGGTTCTCTTTCCTGAGCTTTTTCTCAGTAGTAGGATCAGTCTAGTCATAGAGAAGGCAGATAACTCGGAAAAAAATTTAATTGCGATCGCTTTCTCATCGCTGCTACATAAACGTAGTCAAGCCATTTCTGCTTATATTTTAGTAAAATCGATTTTACGTTTTGCTTAACGGAGATAATTGACAAATGTTACTACTTTTCTTGATAACTTTCTCGAAAGATCAAGAAAAATAAGAACCATTATTGTTCAAGAAGACCGGCGTCTGCGGTGTATCCTGGAGCTCATCCTCACAACATCTTTGCTGTGCGCGGCAGGCGCAGCAGCGGCAGTTCACGATTTGCAGCGAGCGAATTCCATTGTGAAACAATAAATTTCGTTTATTAAATCATAGCCCATCAAAACAGCCGGCCGGGGTGGCCGAGCAGTTCTAGGCGCTACAGTCTGGAACCGCGCGACCGCTACGGTCGCAGGTTCAAATCCTGCCTCGGGCATGGTTGTGTGTGATGTCCTTAGGTTGGTTAGGTTTAAGTAGTTCTAACAAGGGAACCTCCCCATCGCACCCCCCTCAGATTTAGTTATAAGTTGGCACGGTGGATAGGCCTTGAAAAACTGAACACAGATGAATCGAGAAAACAGGAAGAAGTTTTGTGGAACTATGAAAAAAATTAACAAAATATACAAACTGAGTTGTCCATGCCTAACATAGGCAACATCAAGGACACTGTAAGCTCCGGAGCGCCGTGGTTCCGTGGTTAGCGTGAACAGCTGCCGAACGAGAGGTCCTTGGTTCAAGACTTCCCTCGAGTGAAAAGTTTAATTTCTTATACAATCAACTTCGCTCTCCAGAATTCCAGAACATGTTCAGATTTGCTTGGACATATGCAGGACTTGACGGTCTACACACGGAAATTTTGAAAACGTTAAAAACACAGGTTTTGACAGACCACAAGGAAAACTGAGCGACTGTGAAACTGTTGCATTCATTTGTTGCAGTTTATGTGACAATCTCTTATATTTTTACCACTTTTTTGTGAGTGATTATCACATCCACAAGAAAACCTAAATCGGGCAAGATAGAAGAATCTTTTTTACTCATTCACCAAGTGTACAAGTTAGGTGGGTCGACAACATATTCCTGTCATGTGACGCATATGCCGTCACCAGTGTCGTACAGAATATATCAGACGTGTTTTCCTGTGGAGGAATCGGTTGAACGAACGCACAGATCATAACTTTGTGAAAATAAAAAAAGTAAAATTTTCGCTCTACGGAAGACTTGAACCTAGCACCTGCCGTTCCGCAGCTGCTCACGCTGACCACGGGACCACGGCGCTCCTGAAGGATTGCCCTTGATGTTGCCTATCTTGTGAATAGACTACTCAGATTGTATATTTTGCTTATTTTTTTCATAGTTCCACACAACTTCTTCCTGTTTTCTCGATTGATCTGTGTTCAGTTTTTCAAGGCCTATCCACTGTGCCAACTTATAACTAAATCTGAGGGGGGTGCGATGGGGAGGTTCCCTTGTAAGTTCTAGTGGACTGATGACCTCACAAGTTAAGTCCTATATTGCTCACAGCCATTTGAACCATGAAAACAAAGCGTAGTCAAAACTAAATTATCTGTCACTGCGCCAGCAGCAGGAGTTTGAACGCTAGTGCCAACAATTTTGCGACACCACAAACTCTCTGGCAATATGCATCCTTGAAAATGCCTACCGTAATTCGTCCGCTCAGGTGTCAGAAGCTGATGACTACCGCTTCCCTCCCCGCTTTCCCCGCTACCTGTTCCCATAACTGATATACGCGAAGTGCAAATATTTGGTCAGGGGAATGGTTCGCTTCCTAGGTGTGTCAGAAAGTTTCGCTGTACTTTGTTGTACTTTATTTGTCTCTATGCACCAGGCTACACATTGAGCTCCCTCCTCTGGCACCCACGTTTACTCTCGCCTCTACATTTCTGATTCGAGACCCTCTGGGCTGACGTAGCAAAGTCCGTACTGTCCCTCCCTTAGCCTGCGAGATCGCCCGATCTCTCCCCAATTCAAAATGTCAGGAGCATCGTGGGCACGATCCTCCAACCAGTTCGTGATTTTGACGCTCTAACACGCCAGTTGTACAGAATTTCGTGCGATATTCCTCAACAGGGCGCCCAACAAATCTATCAACCAATGCCAAGCCGACTATATGTTTGCTTAAGCACCAGAGGTGGACCAACACGCTTTTGACTTGCTTAGCTTATGAAGATGTTTCTCTTGACTAAATCAACCAAATTTTCTGAAATGTGATCATTTATTGGTCTGTACATTTACATCTGCCGATCTCCGTCCCATTCGGATAATTCCTTCGTGGTTCGTCGTTAATTTTGTCTTAGAATGTAGTTTATCGACTGCCCGTCCGCCTGAGTATGTCTGAAAGTTTCCCTATTGTAATACGCTTTCAAATGTTGATTAGGCTTTACCTACTATGAGGCACATCCTAAGTTACTCACCTTTCGATCAAATGCTGAAATTTGTGTTGTGCTCGCATAGAACAGTTTATTGCAATTTAAAACTCAACATGGAAGCTATCTGTTTTCAAATATAAAAGAACGAGTTACTCCAATACTTAGATTTAGGAAACGTACGCGAGACGGTCGTAATCGTTTGTGAATTCGTATTTTGAAAGAGGGCGCTCAGATTACCGTGTGGCCAACTTGATAATTTTCTCTGTGATTTGAGAAAGCTTTTTCAGCTATCGTTCCACAGTCCTTTGAAATGTCTAACAAGGCTGCATCAGTTTCGCAGAGACGGTATATTGGCATAGAACAATATTTATTTAAAACCACCATTGTTTAATTTCATATACATGGTTTTTTCTTTTCAAATCGACACAGTCGTTTATTCACAGACAGGTCCACCTGAAAATGGCTATAAGTTGACATTAGCCAACATAAGTTCAAATAAATACTTTTGTACGTAAATATACAGTCTTGTAGGTAAAAATGTCGTCTATTCATGCATCTGAGACAGCGTAGCAGCTCTTACATGTCCGCTGGTTCAACGAGGACACACCCAGTCCTCCTGTGTGACGATCTCTTTAAATCCTATACATCACGGAAGTAAAACAATAAAAAAATTGAAAATGTACGCAGACAGTTTCAAATTGTGTTTGTAAATATTGGCAGAAAGTTGCAGTCATTTCGATAGGCCTTTCTTCGTCCTCGGATGAAAGCGGAAGTGGACAGAGGTCTGACTAAGGCAAGTACTTACTTTGAGCTTAGTTTATCAGGTGTTTCCCCAGAGAAAAAAGCGTTTTGGAACATAATGGAATGACAACGCGTAACCGATGTCTCGGCGACACGCAAACATTGACGAGCACGCAAGCTCCCGAGAGATACGTACTTGTTGATTGAGTGATTTCCCACAGGAGCGTCTGACGCCCCCCCCCCCCCCCCCCCGCCCCCCAACACCAGTTACAATACTGTAGTCGTATATCTGTTGCTAATGAGAGAGTAGCGGTACCAAAAAATTACGTCGTGAATCATTTACCATTACGTCATCATGTAGTTCACCGATATACAGTCATCATCTTCGTCGTCATCATCATCAACAGCGCCTTGTTGATGTAGTCGTTCTTCTCGGTCCGTCACCGTCTTCAACATCTAATTGCAGCTGTTGCAGTTCCTTCCATTGATAACAATTCATATTACTGTTGTTCTGTGCTTACCTCTTACTCCTATTCCCACATTTTTTGCTCCTAAATTTATTTTATGAAGGTTTAATGCCAAATCAGGTGTCCAATTAATTTTTCTTCTCTGTGTCATATTAATCAATGTCATTTTCTCTTTAGTTTCTTTCAGTATTTGTTCAGTGGATTTCCTTTCCATCCAAGATATTTTTGTGGCTCTTCTCCATGTTGTTGTTGTTATGGTCTTCAGTCCAGAGACTGGTTTGATGCAGCTCTCCATGCTACTCTATCCTGTGCAAGCTTCTTCATCTCCCAGTACCTGCTGCAACCTACATCCTTCTGAATCTGCTTCATGTATTCATCTCTTGGTCTCCCTCTACGATTTTTACCCTCCACGCTGCCCTCCAATACTAAATTGGTGATCCCTTAATACTTCAAAACATGTCCTACCAACCGATTCCTTCTTCTAGTCAAGTTGTGCCACAGATTTCTCTTCTCCCCGATTCCGTTCAGTACTTCCTCATTAGTTATGTGATCTACCCATCTAATCTTCTGTAGCACCACATTTCGAAAGCTTCTATTCTCTTCTTGTCTAAACTATTTATCGTCCACGTTTCACTCCATACAAATACTTTCAGAAACGACTGCCTGACATTTAAATCTATACTCGATGTTAACAAATTTCTCTTCAGCACAAACGCTTTCCTTGCTATTGCCAGTCTACATTTTATATCCTCTCTACTTCGACCATCATCAGTTATTTTGCTCCCCAAATAGCAAAACTCATTTACTACTTTAAGTGTCTCATTCCCTAATCTAATTCCCTCAGCATCACCCAATTTAATTCGACTACATTCCATTACCCCTGTTTTGCTTTTGTTGACGTTCATCTTATATCCTCGTTTCAAGACACTGTCCATTCCGTTAAACTGATTTTCCAGGTCCTTTGGTGTCTCTGACAGAATTACAATGTCATCGGCGAACCTCAAATTTTTTATTTCTTCTCCATGGATTTTAATACCTACTCCGAATTTTTCTTTCGTTTCCTTTACTGCTTGCTCAATATACAGATTGAATAACATCAGTGATAGGCTACAACCCTGTCTCACTCCCTTCCCAACCACTCCTTTCATGCCCCTCGACTCTTATAACTGCCATCTGGTTTCTGTACAAATTGTAAATAGCCTTTCGCTCCCTGTATTTTACCCCTGCCACCTTCAGAATTTGAAAGAGAGTATTCCAGTCAACATTGTCAAAACTTTCGCTAAGTCCAGAAATACTAGTAGAAACGTAGGTCTGCCTTTCCTTATTGTATTTTCTAAGATAAGTCATAGGGTCAGTACTGCCTCACGTGTTCCAACATTTCCACGGAATCCAAACTGAACTTCCCCGAGGTCGGCTTCTACCAGTTTTTCCATTCGTCTGTAAAGAATTCGTGTTAGAATTTTGCAGCCGTGACTTATTAAACTGATAGTTTGATAATTTTCACATCTGTCAACACCTGCTTTCTTTGGGATTGGAATTATTATATTCTTTTTGAGGGTATTTCGCCTGTGTCATACATCTTACTCACCAGATGGTAGAGTTTTGTCAGGACTGGCTCTCCCAAGGCTATCAGTAGTTCGAATGGAATGTTGTCTACTCCCGGAGCCTTGTTTCGACTTAGGTCTTTCAGTACTCTATCATACTCTTCACACAGTACCATATCTCATATTTCACCTTCATCTACATCCTCTTCCATTTCCATAATATTGTCGTCAAGTACATCACCCTTGTATAGACCCTCGTCGCCGGCCGCGGTGGTCTAGCGGTTCTGGCGCTGCAGTCCGGAACCGCGGGACTGCTGCGGTCGCAGATTCGAATCCTGCCTCGGGCATGGGTGTGTGTGGTGTCTTTCGGTTAATTAGATTTAAGTAGTTCTAAGTTCTAGGGGACTTATGGCCTAAGATGTTGAGTCCCATAGTGCTCAGAGCCATTTGAAGACCCTCGATAAACTCCTTCCACTTTTCTGCTTTCTCCTCTTTGCTTAGAACTGGGTTTCCATCTGAGCTCTTCATATTCATACAAGTGGATCTCTTTTCTTCAAAGGCCTCTTTAATTTTCCTGTAGGCAGTATCTGTCTTACCCCTCGTGATATACGCCTCTACATCCTTACATTAATTTGTCGTCTACCCATCCCTGCTTAGCCATTTTGCACTTCCTGTCAATTTTAGTTTTGGGACGTATGCATTCCTTTTTGCCTGCTTCATTTACTGAATTTTTATATTTTCTTCTTTCATAAATTAAATTCAATTTATGTTCTTTTACCCGAGGATTTCTACTAGCCCTCGTCTTTTTAGCTATTTGATCCTCTTCTCCATATGAGTGTCTTTACTGCTTCTAAAATGTTCCATTCCTGTTACCGAGGAATTCACACTTAGTAACCTTATCACCCCAAATAAATGTATTGCTGAATTTCTTTCTTGTTTCTGTGTAAGGTGTTTTCTAATTTTTGAAGGCTTCTCTTATCATTACAATCTTCTCTTAATATCTAGCATATTTCTGCTGTCATCTGTTGTTTTACTTCCCAAGTAGTAAAATTCATTTACTTGCATTAGTACTGTATTTCCTATCTCAGTGTTTGTCCTACTTGTCTGTTCGATTTATGTATCACCATTATCTTAGTTTTTTTTTGTGTTTATTCTCAGTCTGTGATTGTCCAAGAAATGAGACACAGTTATTGACAGGTGCAAAGCTCCAGTTGCCGGTTACCTATCTAACGGTTCCCAGGGATGACGAATACCTCATTGCCTTTCGTTCATTTCTGGCCAAATTTAAAAGTCTAAATTGCTGTAGTAATGTAGTGATTAGGAGCTGTAATGTTACATCAGAAGTTCAACACCATAAGTCACATGTTAAACTCAGAAACTGTTTACACAATATATCTTGAGGAAGCTTAACTCACGGTGTACAACTTAACCAAAATATCCGAGAATTTCATTGCACTGCTCAACCCAGTAGCAGTACGACATTCCGTCGCTAGATGTCTCATGGTGCACGTCTTAGATACTGTGGCACAAAGTAACGTCGTCTTTGGCTCATGCAGTTCTGAGTTGTAGTGGAGTGTGTCAGGATGTGTATTAGTGCTTATGCGAATTGTGACATGGATAATGTGAAAGAGCAATGAGTTTGCATCAAATTGTGTTTCAAGTTGAAGAAAACTGCAGCTGAAACCCACCTCATGCAGACAATGGCATTTAGTGAGAGTGCACTAAGTGGAGCATGAATATTTGAGTGGTTCAAGCACTTCAGGGAAGGCTGAGAATCTGCAGAAGACGATAAACAGTCTGGTCGACCGTCAACACGCACAACACCGGAAATGGCCATGAAAGTGCGTTATGTGCTCCACACCGAGGAACTGTATATGATACCAATTGCAGACTGTCGACCAATGAAACCTCAGGTTTCAGACATGCACTGAGCTGCAATTAAGATTTCGAGAGTGTCCAGAATTCTTATCCCGCGTCACAACAGGTGGTGAATCTTGGGTCTATAGTTATGACTCTGAAACGAAACAGCAATCATAAAAATGGGAAAGCCATCTTCTCCAAGAACTAAAAAAGCTCGACAAGTTCGCAGCAGCATGAAGTCAATGGTGATCATTTTTTTCGTCAATCGGGGAATAGTGCGCAAGTAGTTTGTGTCACCTGATCAGACTGTCAACGGGCAGTTTTACTGTGAGGTTTTAGAGGCGACCGAGAGAAAATGTTCGGCGCAAACGGCCAGTGTTGTGGAAAACGGGAGACTGGTTCGTGCCATATAACAAAGCACCCACGCACACGTTGCTCGTTGTGAAGGAATTCATAGCCAAAAGCAACATGGAAACGGTTCCCCATTCTCTCTACTCGTCAGACCTAGCACTGTGCGACTTCTACCTCTTCCCAAGGATGAAAATCGCTTTCAGAGGCGATGTTCTGACTCGACTGAAGAAATCCAACTGGAATCGCTACGGGCTGTGAATACTCTTCACCCTGCGGTCCTCCAGAAGTGCTTCTAAAAATGGGAACAACGCTGGGAACGTTGCATACACGCACGAGATGTCTACTTTGAATGTGATGGAGGACATTAGGATGTGAGTATAGTTTTCTGATTTTTACAGTGGAATTCTCGGATATTTTGTGTAGCACCTCGTACTCATCCGGTATTTCAGAATGAAAGCGCTTTAGCCTTCCAGTAAACACATGACTTCACGCCTCTTCGAAATTTTTTCTCGCTGACATCCCCACAAAATACTGAAAGGAAAAAAAAAATTTTGAACATAGCTGCTAAGGTTCAGTGACCGTGTCAGAATTATATTGGAACAAATAAGCCCTCGGTCACAAATATTAAGTCAGAATTGACCTGGTTTCGACGCTACTGTGAGCGTCGTCTTCAGAATTAGACTAAATGTTCTAAAACATATTAGGTATACAGACATTAATAAAATTAAAGTTTGTATTGACTGGAAAAATGCAGTACTTACAAGTCACACATTAAAAAAAGATCTAAGCCGGAAAGGCGACGTCATGAACAGTTGTGAGATAGCGAGCCGCTAAGGGCTGCTCGTACTGTGCACAAGGGTTGCAACAAGACTAATGTACTATATACCTAATATCTTTTAGAACAGTGAGTCTAATTCTGAAGACGACGCGTCGAAACCAGGTCAATTTTGACTTAATATTTGTGACCGAGGGTTTATTTGTTCCAATATGAAAGGGAAAAGTTTATCGTTTACTACATTTTACTCAGCTTTCCTTTCTACTAACTTTAATCGCAACACAGTATGCAGACAACATCCACAACATCACTGCATGTTCCTGTGAAGTTATATCATTGTACAACCTATAATCAATAGATATGACGTCATTAATATTAAGATGTGTTTTATACATCGAATTCGATTCTTTAAATATTCAGGGTGGAGGTCAACTAATCGAATACAGTTTATTTGTTTACCATTAATTTAATCCCTTCGATGACGCTTTTCATTGTTTGTATTGGTCTTTGTATAAATGAATTAAATAAATATGGAGATACAGGGTAGCCTTGTCTTTCACACCTTATTCAATCCTCTTCGTTAATACCACTGATATCTATTTCTGTATTTTGATTTTCGTGTAGATTGAGAATCGGTTTATCTTTCCAGTCCATTCCAATTTTATTCAGTTATCTCAACAGTGTTTTCCAGTCTGCTCTATGGAAGACTTTCTCGAATGTGTCGTCTGTTCGTTTCAGTTCTTCTATCTAAAATCATTCATAGTCCAATTATGGCTCCCCTTTCCTCAAACGAAATTGGTCTTCTTTAAATGATGACGATGCTTTGCTTTTGATCGTTGTTTATCAATAATGAGTAGAGTTTTTGAAGCCTGTCCGCTGGTCATAGAAAGATTCCAATCAGCACAATCGTTCTATTCTGCACGGGAGTTCCTCGCACTATTTGAGAACTTTAATCGTATATTTTTTTCGTGTTTTATTCTTTCCCTTACGAGTTTTCTGATAAGCATTCTGTGAACTACATACTGACTCATTCCTTGACCAAGTACCTGTGACTTTCCTGGCCCCATGGATCATGATGGTTAAATAAATAAATAAAATAAAAAAAGTGGCTGAAGTACATGTTCGATGTTGAGATGATGTTCTCCACACGGATTTCAGAGCACGGAATAATTAATTCATCAATTGGAGCCATCTACATGTGGAGCCAAGTGGGGCGCATCCCTTAGCCTGGACAATTGTAATGGGGATTTGTGATGTCAGGCCGTTAATAGTTTATATATTGAATTCCTTTTAATGGTGATTTCCGCTCTTTTAATTAGGGACATTTGTCCTTTTATGTAGGTCCTCCTCTGTGACAGGCTTTCTCCCAGACGTACGATTGATGAGGATATGCTGCTGCACGCTATGTACTAGTAATGCACTATTTTTACATATTTTAAGCAATTTTAACTTTTGTAGACTCACATTTTAATGTACATCTAGAATTTTTTGTATGAATTTCTATGGGTTCTGTTTAGTTTTGATTATCTAAACCATGTGGGTGGGTGTTGTTATTGATTTATAATTTTACAGATGCAACTGATGGAGCTACACATGCGCAGAAACTGGTTTTGCCCTCTTTTTTACAGAAAAAATACTTTTTATAACTGTTGTGGGTCTTATCATTGATAAGTTATCTTCAGTTACGCCACATGCAGCTGAAGCCGCACATTGACGATTAGATCTAGCAGAGCTGCCAAATAGCTAGGATGATGACTGATACATTTCATCTGCTTTTGAAAACAGTCCAACACATTTTCTATAGGATTAAAAATGGGCGATTTGATGGGTAAGGTGCTGTACCATAGGGCGCGTAAGTTTTCTTCAAACCAGGAATGTATGCATGCAGCCCTGCGGACAGGGTAGTTGACACATTCGGAGATGTGAGTGTCCACAACATATTTATGATGAAGACGTAGAAGGAAGGGTAACGCTTGGTCACTGACAATGTCTAAATAGACAATCTCGTTCTTATTAATGGCAACCTGATTGAGTTGCCCCAAACAATGGTTTGGAACACTCTTCCAAAACTTCACAGAATCGCCTCCAGCCTGAACTACATCCTCCATAAACTGCAGGTTGAACATCTCATAGTCACACTCAACACACCACATTATTTTAAAAGAGGAAAAATTGCCACTCATAGGAGCATACTACATGCCACCTGTTACCAACCATCCAGATGTGTTGTTTAGCTCACTGAAGACATGCAGCTTTGTCTTACACTGTAGCCAATGATCTTTTGTTTGGTACCTGAATGCATATGCCTAAAGCATGCAGTTCCCATTGCAAGATTCTCTCCAAAAGTGGTTGAGATGGAGCTGCATTAATTTTTCTTCTTAGCGTGTCGACGACAACCATTTAAATGTAGTGCCTAAGCAAGGTGCACTGCTTTTGGGCTTCCTGATGTGAAATCCTCTTACGTCACAATGCCTATGGAGCTGGTGTAAACATGGGAGTGAAGGAGATGGACCATCACCTGCTCAGCACCGCACATACAGAACACATCTTGGTTATCGCACAGTCCCCATTTTAACATAGCAGTTTTACTTCGGCCAATGCCCACATGAATACGATGAAGAGATCTCCACGTCAGACATAACAAGTTGTTTCCTGGGGGAAGCTCTTCTTTCGGTGGTATCCAATCACTTTTAGCTCTTTCCTACCAGCATTGAAACCTCTCTTCTCCCTTTGACTTTACTAAGGAGGTACTTGACATGAAACTTTTCCTCGTGTGAAGATGTCGAGCAATAGGTTCATGCTCATGAAGTGGACGTCTGTCACCAGTGTTGACTTTCCTCCTTTTGCTGTTACTATATGCCTGATATTGGCTGGACCTATTCCGACCAAAACTTTAATCTTGTCGACTGCTGGTGATATCAAGTATCCTGTCACCTGTTGACAAGTTTGGTGAAGAGCAACATCAGTCTGTTTCGAGTGGCAAGATTGGTAACACACATGGAAAGTATATTCTACTGCCGAAGAGCTCAAGGACAGAGCCGACATCCAAAGTACATGCGGGTTTGCTCGTCAACTTGCACCTTTGAGTTTTTTAAGATAACATTTCTGACACTGTCACAATGTTCCTCGAATATCAGACTATTATCAAAAATAACCCCAAAGTATTTAGGGTAGAGCTATGACTGAGAGGAGTTCCCAGCCATGAGACCTTTCACTTGTAGTTAACATACCCGTTACGGAGATGGAAAGCTCTGACTGCTATTTTGCTTGGTTTGGCTTCACGTTGTTGACCTTACTCTACTTTCCCACGTCATCAAGAGCAGATGAAAGTTTCCTTCAATGCCTTCAAATTCTTTGTTTTTAGCCACAATTTTGTTTTTGTTTTGAGATGTAACATAGAATCTTCTGTTGCTGAAAAGCTCTGCAGTGATCTTCATAAAGCCGTAATCTTTGGTTGTGTTGTACACCTTTGGGAGAAATTACCGGATCGTAGGCCACACTCAGGTCAACAAAGGCAACACAGGCGACAAGACCTTCCTTGAAGCCGTCCTTAACATGGAGGGTAACATTCAATACCTGCCCTGTACAAGACAGCCCAAGTCAGATTGTTCTCCTACATTCGTTGACAGCAGTAGTTCCTATTAAATCTGAATCTTATTATCGCTGACAAAGAGTGATAACTATCAATATCTTTTTACGAACACTGTACAGTCCTCTTCTGGAGTATTACTGCACTCTGTGCGATACACGTCAGATAGGACTGATGGAAGACATGGAAAAAGTTAAAAGAAGGGCAGCTCGTTTTATATTATAGCGAAATATAGACAAGGGTGTCGCGAATATGATACAGGAGTTGGGGGTGGCAGTCATTAAAACAAAGAAGTTTTTCGTTGCAGTAGGATCTCATAACAAAATATTAGTTACCAACTGTGGTGTCACGTATCGATACCACTCCACCGGCGTCACAAAGTTGACAATGGAATTGCAAGTATCTGTCAGATGCTGATGTGTGGGATCTGGCGGACCCAATGGTGCGCGCCCGTTGAGCCATACCTCCAGAAGCTCCGTACCACCGCCGCAATATACACACATCAATAAAAGTTTTGCATCACCTCGGTTCCGAAGGTTCCGGAATCTGTACAGGCAATTAAAATAGAGATCAATATAAACATTATTTCCGCCCTTTTTATTGCTCATGAAAACTACATGTTGCATGTTGTACCACCATACAGCAAGACCTTCAGAGGTGGCGGTCCAGATTACTGTACGCACTGGTATCTCTGATTCCCAGTAGCGCGTCCTCTTGCATTGATGCATGCCTGTAGTCGTCGTGGCATTCTCTCCACAAGTTCATCAAGGCACTGTTGGTCCAGCTTGTCCCACTCCTCAACGGCGTTTCGGCGCAGATCCCTCAGAGAGGTTGGTGCGTCACGTCGTCCATAAACAGCCCTTTTCAATCTACCCCAGGCATGTTCAATAGGGTTCATGTCCGCAGAACATGCTGGCCACTCTAGTCGAGCGATGTTGTTATCCTGAAGGAAATCATTCACGAAGCGGGCGCGAATTGTCAAATGGTTCAAATGACTCTGAGCACTGTGGGACTTAACATCTGAGCTCATCAGTCCCCTAGAACTTAGAACTGCTTAAACCTAACTAACCTAAGGACATCACACACATCCATGCCCGCGGCAGGATTCGAACCTGCGACTGTAGCAGTCGCGTGGTTCCTGACTGAAGCTCCTAGAACCGCTTGGCCACCGCGACCGGCCGCGAATTGTCGTCCTTGAATGCCTCGCGAATATGCTGCCGATATGGTTGCACTATCGGTCGGAGGATGGCATTCACGTACAGCCGTTACGGCGCCTTCCATGACCACCAGCGGCGTACATCGGCCCCACATAATGCCACCCAAAACATCAGGGAAACCTCCACCTTGCTGCACTCACTGGACAGTTTGTCTAAGGTGTTCAGCCTTACCGGGTTGTCTCCAAACATGCCTCCGACGATTGTCTGGTTGAAGGCATATGCGACACTCATCGGTGAAGAAAAAAATGGCTCTGAGCACTATGGGACTTAACATCTATGGTCATCAGTCCCCTAGAACTTCGAACTACTTAAACCTAACTAACCTAAGGACAGCACACAACACCCAGTCATCACGAGGCAGAGAAAATCCCTGACCCCGCCGGGAATCGAACCCGGGAACCCGGGCGTGGGAAGCGAGAACGCTACCGCACGACCACCAGCTGCGGACCATCGGTGAAGAGATCGTGATGGTAATCCTGAGCGGTCCATTCGGCATGTTATTGGGCCCATCTGTACCGCGCTGCATGGCATCGTGGTTGCAAAGATTGACCCCGCCATGGACGTCGGGAATGAAGTTGCGCATCATGCAGCCTTTTGCGCACGGTTTGAGTCGTAACATGACGTCCTGTGGCTGTACGAAAAGCCTTCTTCAACATGGGGGCGTTGCTGTCAGGGTTCCTCCGAGCCATAATCCATACAGTAGTAGCCCTTGAGCGGCCTAGCGAGGCATGTCATTGACAGTTTCTGTCTCTTTGTATTTTCTTCATGTCTGAACAACATCGCCTTAGTTCACTCCGCAACGCCTGGACCCTTGCTGAGAGCCCTTCCTGGCACAAAGTAACAATGCGGACACGAGCGAACCGCGGTATTGACCGTGTAGGCAGGGTTGAACAACAGACGACACGAGCCGTGTACCTCCTTCCTGGTGGAATGACTGGAACTGATCAGCTGTCGGACCCCCTCCGTCTAATAGGCACTGCTCATGCATGGTTGTTTACATCTTTGGGCGGATTTAGTGACATCTCTGAAGAGTCAAAGGAACTGTGTCTGTGATACAATATCCACAGGCAACGTCTATCTTCAGGTGTTCTGGGAACAGGAGTGATGCAAAACTGTTTTTGATGCGTGTAGAATGGCCGGCGGCAGCCGCTCTGCCCATTTGCACTTGGAGCCTCTTCGCTACATCCTCGTTCATGCTTAGTACCAGCGAGCGTCCTCAGTGTTGACATTGTGATAGCTGAACTCTGTTTCTTCCTGGAATATTGTAGTGAATCTTCATTCACTTAGAGGAATACAAGTTTAGTAAACCTTTTGTATATTATGATAATCTGATCGCTAATCATTTCTGCTCCTTTCCAGTTTCCCTTTGACGACAGTTGCCACACCTTCCTGCAGCCCACCTCTCCTTAGCGTTGTGTACAGAGTCGTACACAACACCAACTTTCTTCTCCAAACGCGAAAATATTTTTTGGCGCCCAGCTACGTATGGAAAAATGATCATTGCAATAAAATAAGAGAAATCAGAGGTCCCATGTAAAGTTTTAAGTTTTCGTTTTTTCCGTACGCTTTTCGAGAGTGTAACGATAGAGAAATAGCTTGGTGGTTCGATGAACTCTCTCCCAGGCACTTAACTGGCAATTGCAGAGTAGCCGCGTATATGTGATATAGAACGTGATTTTAATTCATACTACTCTGTTTGTAGCCTTCTGGTACGAGAAATGATATCTTCTTCCAAAAAGGTAACTATTTTCCGTAGGTGATACAGTCGTTTTGCCTCCAGCCCACGGCCATTATACACCCGTACATTAAGTGGATGTCATCCATCTCTTGATTTGAAAATGTGTGTAGTGCCACGGTAACACTTCGAAGCACTACAGGTGCACACTGCGTTTTCCGTTTACTGGTGCCTCGTACCTGGAACAGAAGGTGAGGTTTATGATGCAGCCTTATTGGTGGCATATTGCTGGTAAGGGCTATGATTGGTCGCTTCACAGTCAATCTTCGCTTCGTAAGAGTGAAAGTAACGTGATCTACTACACGACAGTGGTGTGCCAGCAGTGAAGCTGCATGGGTGAACGTAGTCTTAAGCATTAACAGTGATGCAACAGATGCATGTCCGCACTTGTGCATACATCTGTCGGGGAAAGCATTGGTTTCCGGATCTAAGTATAGCAGGACTATTTGCTTGTTTCATTAGTCCCTAATCATCCCTTTCGTGTGTAGTGAAACTTCTTGGGTGTACATCTGATGAAATCTTAAGTTGAAAGAAGGATATTACTGAGCTTATCAAACAATTACATTCAGCTACTTTTGCTCTTCGTATAGCTGCTAATTCTGGAAACAACCGTATCAGCCTTTTGACATATTTCGCGTATTTCCAGTCAATAATGCCCTACAAGCAGTTGAACGGAATGGACAGTCTCTTGAAAGGAGGATATAAGATGAACATCAACAAAAGCAAAACGAGGATAATGGAATGTAGTCGAATTAAGCCGGGTGATGCTGCAGGAATTAGATTAGGAAATGAGACACTTAAAGTAGTAAAGGAGTTCTGCTATTTGGGGAGCAAAATAACTGATGATGGTAGAAGTAGAGAGGATATAAAATGTAGCCTGGCAATAGCAAGGAAAGCGTTTCTGAAGAAGAGAAATTTGTTAACATCGAGTATAGATTTAAGTGTCAGGAAGTCGTTTCTGAAAGTATTTGTATGGAGTGTAGCCATGTATGGAAGTGAAACATGGACGATAAATAGTTTAGACAAGAAGAGAATAGAAGCTTTCGAAATGTGGTGCTACAGAAGAATGCTGAAGATTAGATGGGTAGATCACATAACTAATGAGAAGGTATTGAATAGAATTGGGGAGAAGAGGAGTTTGTGGCACAACTTGACTAGAAGAAGGGTTCGGTTGGTAGGACATGTTCTAAGGCATCAAGGGATCACCAATTTAGTACTGGAGGGCAGCGTGGAGGGTAAAAATCGTAGAGGGAGACCAAGAGATGAATACACTAAGCAGATTCAGAAGGATGTAGGCTGCAGTAGGTACTGGGAGATGAAGAAGCTTGCACAGGATAGAGTAGCATGGAAGCTGCATCAAACCAGTTTCAGGACTGAAGACACAACAACAACAATGTCGTACAGAATAATTTTCTGGGGTAATTCATCACTCAGAAAGAAAACGTTGATTGTACAAAAACGAGCAGTAAGAATAATATGTGGTGTTCATCCACGGACGTCAAGCAGGTACCTCTTCAAGAAGCTAGGCACTTTAAGTGCGCCGTCACAATACCTGCGATATTCGCTAATGAAATTCGTAATTAATAATCCATCACAATTTGAGAAGAACAGCGATGTACATATCTACAACAAAAGTGGGAAAAAGGATTTTTATTAACCACTGTTAAAGCATCAGTAGCTGAGAGAGGAGTTCAACATACAACAATAAAAATGTGTGATCATTTGCCCACTAAATGTATGACAGGTAGCGAAGCAAGTTTTAAATCTAATTTAAATTCATTTCTACTAGACAACTGCTTCTATTCCATTGACAAATTTCTACTTAAAAACTGCTAGCCAGTTTAAAAAATGCAGTTAAAAAAGTTAAGTGTAGTTGCATGAGTAGAACTAAAGATATTAATGTGTCATTGATCACTAATCAGGTATACACATCCTGTAAACTGACTTGTTCCACATCACTTGTGTGCAAGAATCGTTCGAATGTTCTGTGGAACATCTAACTGACACCCTGCAGATACGCGAGTGTATGACGTGGGGAACCTTTGTGTTGCGCAGAATGAGGTGTGCGACTCGGACAGCCTGGGGACGTCGGACCAGCGGTCGTGGGTTCGGCTGCTGGTGCGCGCCATGGACGCGGGCGACGCGGCCCAGCTGCGACGCCTGCTCGCCACGGAGGGCGCCGCGGGGCCCGACGCCGTGCTCTCCCCAGACGGCGACACGGCGCTCATGCACGCCTGCCGGCTCGACCCGGACGCCGTCGACACAGGGGAGGTATGTTGTCATTCTCATTCTCACGTCATGGTCCCATATAATCAGTGTCACAATCCCATATAATCACTGTAACAGCCCCATATAATCACAGTCACAGTCCCATAAAATCACTGTCACAGCCCCATATAATCACTGTCATGGTCCCATATAATCACTGCCACAGCACCATATAATCACCACTGTCACAGTCACATATGGTCATTGTCAGCCCCATATAATCACTGTCACAGTCTCATATAATCACTGTCATAGCATCTTATAATCAGTGTTACAGTCCCATAAAATCACTGTCACAGTCCCATATAATCACTGTCACAATCCCATATTATCACTGTCACAGCCCCATATAATCACAGTCACAGTCCCATAAAATCACTGTCACAGCCCCATATAACTACTGTCACGGTCCCATATAATCACTGCCACAGTCCCATATAATCACTGCCACAGTCCCATATAATCACTGCCACAGTCCCATAGAATCACTGTCACAGTCACATATAGTCATTGTCAGTCCCATATAATCTGTCACACTCCCATATAATCACTGTCATAGTATCTTATAATCAGTGTTACAGTCCCATAAAATCACTGTCACAGTCCCATATAATCACTGTCACAATCCCATATTATCACTGTCACAGCCCCATATAATCACTGTCACAGTGCCATAAAATAACTGCCATAGTATCTTACAATCACTGTCACAGTCCCATGAAATCACTGTCACAGTGGCATATAACCACTGTCATGGTCCCATATAATCACTGCCACAGCACCATATAATCACTATTGTCACAGTCACACATGGTCATTGTCAGTCCCATATAATCACTGTCACAGTCCCATATAATCACTGTCATTGTATCTTATAATCACTGTCATTGTATCTTATAATCACTGTCACAGTCCCATAAAATCACTGTCACAGACACATATATTCACTGTCATAGTATCTTATACTCAGTGTTACAGTCCCATAAAATCACTGTCACAGTGCGATATTATCACAGTCACAGTTCCATATAATCACTGTTACAGTGCCATATAATCATTGCCACAGTCTCGTATAATCACTATTGTCATAACGAGCTCAGTTGCTTGCCACTGTCATCAAACCTAGAACCTCAGACAGGAGATGATACAGGCTGCATGTGAGGTCATTACCTTCAAACCAATATCTCGATCAGCCGACTAGTGATAGCAACCACTTGCAGGCGACTCCTGGAATCCTGTTCAATTTATCTTAACTGTAGTGTTTCCAGTAAAGTTTCTTTATTGCAATGGTGAAATCTTGTGCACCGAAATTTTTATTCATATATTTACTTAAACTGTTCTGATTAGGGCCATCAGGCCCTTTCTTACATCGAACCAGCGTTTCAAACATACAGTGCCTATTGCATCATAGTTACCTGAGAAATAACAGTTACAATGTGACAACTAATATTAAAATGATATGAGTATCTGAAGTGACAGTGAGAGAAAGTTATACTAAGAACAAAAATTGTTAACAGTGGCATTACTTGTAGCACCGGAGCTGCAGCCACTAATAGTGCTAAGAGTAACAATAATAATGACAATAATTGTGATATTAATAACAGTAATAATAGTGGCAGATAAAAGAAGGCTTTATAGGTCTACAAAAAAATGTTTTCTGAAATAGAGAGTTCTGGGAAAAGGAAATTTAAAGACACTACCTAGGCTAAGGACACTCGGAGATGACTAAGATCAGGTTGGAAAAGGGAAAAAGAGTAATGACTTCGTGCAGGGACAATAGTAATCTTATTGTTGCTTTAGTCTTCTAAAACTGGAGATGTTATTTTGATCTCTGATATAAAGCCGGAAGTTGTTCCTGAGTCGGATTCCTGCTATTGAGAAGGGCTTCGAGAAGGAGGCTGAATAATGGATTGGGACAGAAAGAATTTTTCTGCGCTGGGAAAAGGTATTTCTGCCGAGTTGTTCAGACAAGAGCGTTAAGGTCAAGGAGATGTATGACAGACAGTGTACGTTGATAAGACGATAGAGAAGACAGGGGGAATGGAAAACACTGTGCTTTTCTGTACACAGCCATGGTGGCTTTGCATAACTTGGTAAAACGTGATAAAAGAGTCGAACATCACAGATATGATGAACACAGACATTCATAATCAGTTCCATGCCCCTTGAACTTTCCTGAGAGAAGCCTTGAAGCATAACATCGCTGTAAACAATAATTGAAAGTATAGCTGTTTGAAGAAAGTTCTTTTTCGAGTCATGATGGGAGAGTTGTAGAACATGGCGAGATGCTGATGCCTTCTTGCACATTACAGTTACGTGCTGAGTCCAATTTAGATTTCTCTAAACTATTTGCTAAAGGAGAAAAGTTGATATTTGTCCCATATGAGCCCAGAATGAGCAACCAAGGATGAGCTTTAACCCTAGATCCTCTGCCCATTTAATGTGCACACAGAGCGGTACTGAAATTTTCCATATCTCCAGGTTTCTACATTTTGCACTTGGATAAAACTGTAGGTCATCAGTGCATATGTGGTATCTGCAACAGGATATTATGAGTGATGACACATCATTTACGTATTACGAAAAGAGAAAAGAGATGAAGTCTAAGAAGCACTTGATAGTTGTCTGTTGTGCATCCATGGCAAGATTCAAGCGCACTGTTACCTTTATTAAGGCACATGTTGTGCTGCGATGTTTACACGAGCCTCAATGGTATTCGTCTAATAGGCTGTTTGTAGTTAGGTAATTTGCTAGCAGGTCGTGAACTGTATATTCTAAGATCTTGGATAGTGCAGCGAGAATGCAAATACGGCGATAATCAGAGGGTGCTGTGGCAGCGTCCTTTTTAGGTAACGGCTTAACTAGTCCCAGCTTCCAGGCCTCCAGGAAAACATTCATGGTTAAGGAGTGGTTGGAGATATCTGTGGGCAGTAGTGGGTCAGCAATAAGCTTCATTATTTGGACCATGACGCCATAATATCTAGCAGACACGATATGTGAAGGGAACTAAGTTCCACAGATAAAGGTGTTTTGCACCACACAAAAAACAATTACGAGCTCATGTTTCGAGAGTAGGTCAATGAATTTACGGGCTGAAGCTAATGAGTGATATTGTTACAAGTTGGAGTCATCGCGTAAAAGTTCATAGCTCTTCAGATCTAAAACTTGATAGACAACATATTCTGAAAGGACAGAATGTTAATATCGGACTCACTACAAGAGTTTTCACTATAACCAGACCTTTCCACCACAGAAAAACTGGAAGTGATTACTGTGAATGAAGTCAGTGATCTTGTCGTTACCATGTTGTTGTTGTGGTCTTCAGTCCAGAGACTGGTTTGATGCAGCGCTCCATGCTACTCTATCCTGTGCAAGCTTCTTCATCTCCCAGTACCTACTGCAACCTACGTCCTTCTGAATCAGTTTAGTGTATTCATATCTAGGTCTCCCTCTACGATTTTTACCCTCCGCGCTGCCATTCAATACTAAATTGGTGATCCATTGATGCCTCAGAATATGTCCTACCAACCAATCCCTTCTTCTAGTCAAGTTGTGCCACAAATTTCTCTTCTCTCCAATTATATTCAATACCTCCTCACTAGTTATGTGATCTACCCATATAACCTTCAGCATTCTTCTGTAGCACCACATTTCGAAAGCTTCTATTCTCTTTTCGTCTAAACTATGTATCGTCCACGTTTCACTTCCATACATGGCTACACTCCATACAAATACTTTCAGAAACGACTTCCTGACACTTAAATCTATAATCGATGTTAACAAATTTCTCTTCATCAAAAACGCTTTCGTTGCTATTGCCAGTCTACACTTTATATCCTCTCTACTTCGACAATCATCAGTTACTTCACTCCCCAAATAGCAAAACTCCTTTACTACTTTAAGTGTCTCATTTCCTAATCTAATTACCTCAGCATCACCCAATTTAATTCGACTACATGCCATTATCCTCGTTTTGCTTTTGTTGATGTTCGTCTTATATCCTCCTTTCATGACACTGTTCATTCCGTTCAACTGCTCTTCCAGGCCCTTTGCTGTCTCTGACAGAATTACAATGTCTTCGGCGAACCTTAAAGTTTTTATTTCTTCTCCATGGATTTTAATACCTACTCCGAATTTTTCTTTTGTTTCCTTTACTGCTTGCTCAATATACAGATTGAATAACATCGGGAAGAGGCTACAACCCTGTCTCACTCCCTTCCCACCACTGCTTCCCTTTCCTATCCCTCAACTCTTCTAACTGCCCTCTGGTTTCTGTACAAATTGTAAATAGCCTATCGCTCCCTGTGTTTTCCCCTGCCACCTTCAGAATTTGAAAGAGAGTATTCCAATAAACATTGTCAAAAGGTTTCTCTAAGTCTACAAATGCTTTTCTAAGATAAATTCCTTTTATAAGATAAATCGTAGGTCAGTATTGCCTCACGTGTTCCAACATTTCTACGGAATCCAAACTGATCTTCCCCGAGGTCGGCTGCTACCAGTTTTTCCATTCGTCTGTAAAGAATTCGTGTTAGTATTTTGCAGCCGTGGCTTATTAAACTGATAGTTCGGTAATTTTCACATCTGTCAACCCCTGCTTTCTTCGGGATTGGCATTATTATATTCTTTTTGATGTCTGAGGACATTTCGCCTGTCTCATAAATCTTGCTCACCAGATGGTAGAATTTTGTCAGAGATGGCTCTCCCAAAGCTGTCAGTAGTTCGAATGGAATGCTGTCTACTCCCAGTGCCTTGTTTCGAAGAACAAAAACTGTAGAATTTTGTGCCATAGGAAGGATGGGAGAGGATGTTTTTATGCATGGCCAGCATCCTCTTTCTACAACACAAATGCACACGTGGATTAACGCGGTTCTTTATTTACTTCAACTTTTACTTAACTGCAATAAATGTTCTATGGTACAAGCTCATCGGTAATATTGCTGACAATATCGGTAACCTGTCTATTGTCACGATCCTGGTCGCTATGTGCTATCACGCTGCAAGTGGATAGACAGATGTCAGATTGGAGTGTAAGTTAGTGAGTCAGGGGTCAGCGGCAGCAGTCTAAATACTTGGTGTCGAGAGGACGTTGGCGGCGTGTTGCTTGTTGGTGTGTCTCTGGCCTCTCTCGTGATGGGTGCGCTTGACCCAGCGCCTACTGTCGATCTTCGCGCTACATGTTTGCCAACCGGTGTGCTGATGACAACTTACGCCAGAACAAAAACCATTGGATCACATGATCAAATCTGCTTTTTTTACAGTAACACTGCCTTTTACTATTTTGACAGAGATCTAAAAAGACCATGTATCAAACCAAAAAAGCGTAAGATGACTACCGGAGAAGAGATACTTTGGTGGGCGAGGAATATATATTATAAATAAAATCAGTTGACACAGACTGGATCGAAGAGTCATTATTATCATCAATGACTGAAACAACAGGCGAGGAATCAACAGACACAGCTGTGGATAATTGCGACACCACTGGGTAAGGCAGTGTTACAGATACTGCCAGCCATGGTGAGATGTATCGTATGCTGTGGTTTTGTTCTACTCTCATGAGGAGAAAATGGCGAGTGCAGTAACAAGATTTCCCAGAAACTTCGCACAATGGAAGAGCAGTCAAAATAAACCAACACGTGTTTCTCCTAATCCATAGATACTCGGCTGTTTCTGAGAAAACGACAGTTAAAGTTTCATATTTTTGTGCTCTATATCCGATGCCCGATTATTATTTTTATTTTTGTTTTCCATTTATGTACTGATGTCTGTAGAAGATAACTGTATGTATGTTTTCCTGTCTATACTGAAATAACGCTGCCCTGGTGTATGAATAGTGAATGAATAGTGAAACAGTAAATGGATAGAAAAATAATTGTTTACAGTGAAATTCGTGTAGTGTATTTTGATTCATCATCCAAGGGAATGTACCAAATCTTCCTGAAGAATAAACATAGGAATAAATACAATAATTAAGAATCAATATAAGGTGAAATTTAAGAATACGATAATTTAAATAGATGGAAAACCCTGAAAATTCCGTACACACACATGTTGTTGTGGTCTTCAGTCCAGAGACTGGTTTGATGCCGCTCTCCATGCTACTCTAACACACACATAATATATAGTAAAAACATTTACTACACACACATAATATATAGTAAATGTTTGACGCTTATTGTGGAACCCAGTGGTAATTTTACAACCAATATAATGCCCTTGCATCCCCTGACTTAATAAGAAACATTCATTTAGTAACCTTCTGTGGACATGGGCAACTAAATGAAATGAGTAAAATAAATTAAAACAATGTCGAACACAGGATGTAAAACTGAGATGCCCCGACACTGGCCACGGTTCCACCCGTCGAGCTGAGCTTACTGTGCGCGAAAAAGGCATCAAACATACGTCGAAAACTTTTATTGTCGTTCTCTCAGAGGCATGTGAGTATCTACATATAAGCTGAGACATGTGTTCACTTTTCCACGGAGCGAAGTTTCCGGTTCAAAATGGTTCAAATGGCTCTAAGCACTATGGGACTTAACATCTGAGGTTATCAGTCCCGTAGACATAGAACTATTTAAACCTGACTAACCTAAGTACATCACGCACATCCATGACCGAGTCAGGATGCGAACCTGCGACCTTAGCAGCAGCGCTTTTTCCGGACTGAAGCGCTAGAACCGATCGGCCACAGCGGCCGGAGAAGTTTTTGGGAAATCGGGTTATGGCACTTGCCGTGTTCTCCTTGTCAGTGACGCTCAGAGACATGTAGCGTGTGACAGCGCTGCGCTGGTGAGAGTATTCAAATGTTCAAATGTGTGTGTATTCCTAAGGGACCAAACAGTTGTGGTCATCGGTACCTAGGCTTACACACTACTTAAACTAACTTAAATTAGCATTCTAAGAACAACACACACACCCATGCTACGAGGGAGGACTCGAACCTCCGGCGAGAGGGGCCGCGCAGTTCGTGACATGACACCTTAAACCGGTGAGAGTACTGGAGGGTATGCTGTTGCTGCCTCCGCACCCTGCTTCTCAGGCATAAACATCATGGTGCAGCCAAAAAATGGTTAAAATGGCTCTGAGCACTATGGGACTCAACATCTTAGGTCATAAGTCCCCTAGAACTTAGAACTACTTAAACCTAACTAACCTAAGGACATCACACACACCCATGCCCGAGGCAGGATTCGAACCTGCGACCGTAGCAGTCCCGCGGTTCCGGACTGCAGCGCCAGAACCGCTAGACCACCGCGGTCGGCTGGTGCAGCTACCCTGGGCTGGTAACCAGATCACTTTGCCTGGTAATAACAAAGGGTACAGCATCGCCGTTTTGAAAGATCATTAGATGACATCCGAACCGTGTACGAAAAGAGGCCAGATAATCACAGTCCATGTGGGTGTACGAGTAGACTTCTGTGATTTCAAGGGAGGGAGGAATAATTGAGTAGCCATGTTGTATGGGACTGTGAAAAGTATTGTGATCACTTCCACTAGGGTCGAAGATATGCGAAGCTATGCAGCCAAGTAGGTCTGGGTTGGAGCTACTCTGCTTAGGAGGCAGAACTAGGATGCAATGGAGAGTGTCCATAAATCGACACTATTCTATTTATGACGGAAAGGCATGGGAATGAATCTGTTTCGATGTCAAAAATACACTTACATTGAAATGTGGGTAGCCTCCTGCTTAAGGAGTTCGACGTGACAGACAGTGTGAAGGAACCTGCCATCTCAGCAGCCAGAGCACTTTTTGTGCTGGCGGGACAGCTCCACGCACTTAAGACAAGATAGTGACCCTGGCGCTGGGCCGTTGCACATTGTTGGTCTTGCCTGTGCTCTTGCTCTTCCTTCCTAAAGTCACCTCCGTAACAGTGAAGTGATGCTGTGGCCAACATTTAACTCGCGGCTGATATTACACAGATTGTTTAAATGTGGATAACTTCCTACTTAATGTAAGCAGTCCCACATGCCATACAGCCCACCACTGGAGCGGTTGTTGCGCTGGTGGGACGGCTCCACGCACTTCAGGCAGGATAGCAACACTGGCGTTGGGTCATTCCACATCATCAGTCATGCCTATCCTCCTGCCCTTTCTTGCTAGAATCATCTCCACAGCCGTGAAGTGATGCTGTGACCAATATTTAACTTCCAGTTCATCTCACACTGACGGTGCCTTGTACCTGGTATGTCCATCATCCAGCTACACTTAATGCCATCCAAGCGCTTTCTCTAAACAACTCTGCTTGCCTACGGATCTTATTCTGGGTGGTAAATGGACGCCGAAAACTGAACCGCTCTACTTGCAGCCGTGCTCATTCGGATACTTAGGGGTACAATAACTGCAGAAGTACCACAGCTCTAACAGCTAAAAATCAATAAAAGAGATGTACCATTCTACAGCCCGTCATAGTCATTTGTGTGTCAAACTCTGAATTTCTGTCTAATACATAGTCACCTGTGCATCAAACTCTGAATTTCTGTCCAATGGATGTCTTAAGGTTAATAAATATAAAGATTTCAGGAACACAAGTCACAGAAGAAACAATACCTCCTGACAGACAATTACAACCAACAGACACACAAGAGTCATAGTGTTGTTTTGCATAAAGCTAACATTCTTTTGAAAATATGCACTAAGACAAAAGAAAAAGACGTGCCATGGAGGAATGGGACGGAAATAGGCAGATGCGATGTTTATGTGAAGGCAAAGAAATGATCACAACTTCAGAAAAACATGGATGATTTATTCAACAGAAAGAGCTTCACAAACTGAGCAAGTCGACAACACTTTTGTCTATCTCAGATCATTTGGAAGCAGTTATTCGGCCTGTAACTGATTGGTAGAACTGTTGGAAGTCCTCCGGAGAAATACTGTGCTAAATTCTCTCCAGATGACGTTTTAGATCGTCAAAACCCAGGGCTGATTGGAGAGCCCTGCCCATAATGCTCCAAAAGTTCTCAATTGGGAAGAGCTACGCCGACCTTGGTAACCAAGATAGGTTTTGGCAAACACGAAGACAAGTAGTAGAAACTATCGCCATGTATGGGCGCACATTATGTTCCTGAAATATAAGCCCAGGATTGCTTGCCCTGGAGGGCAACAAAACCTAGCGTAGAATATCGTCGACGTGCGGCGTACTGTAAAGGTGCAACGAGTGACGGCCAAAGAGGTCGTGCCATGAAAAGAAATGGGAAGATCACACCTGGCTGTCGAACCGTATGGCGAACGACAGTTGGGTTCCTGGAACCTTTCTACCATCTCGAGATTTTGGCGATATACCGCTCCAACTGGTCTCAGGAGGAATCGGCAAACACTGTGAATCAATGACAAGCTGAATAGGGAGGTAGAAGTGGGCCAACGCGTAATTGACGTATTAGTTTGTGAAGCTCTTTCTCAAATAAATCATCCAGTTTTTTCGAAATTGTAATCGTCTGTTTTTTTCTACCGATTTCCGTTCCATACGAAACTTAAGGACGAAGGTATTTTCGCCTCTTCATCACTACACTTTTTCCAGTAATTACTCCTCTCACCCTAGTCCACTGTAAAGAAAGAACAGGGCATAAACTAACGCCTTCACGTCTCTGAAACGCCAACTCACTCAGCACAGACAATACCAGATAAACATATTGATTATCATTTCTATCACGACGATTACCATCACTACTGTCATACTCCAAGTCCTATAATAAACTCTGAAAGCCATCTATATCATCTTTCAACTGACCAACAAGAATATTTTGATGTAAATGTGACAGAAGTTTCAAAAGCCAAATGCTAATCATTTCAGCAGGATTGTAAGCATAGCACAGAAATTGATTTTTTTAACAAGTTAATTTCAAATGAATATGCAAGACTGCTAAAAACCAGAATGATTAAAAGTTTGGTTCATGAGAATACCACGTTTGATTCAGTCTTGTGATGCTCAGGCACATATGCAGACCCTCAATCATCAACCTTCCCAACTGTTTGCTTTAATTTCTGCCCTACATTTTCATATTTCTTTCTCCGAAATAATCTTTAACTCCCCAAAATTTTCCTTTGAGGCGTTTAGTAATGCTGTATGTCTTGAAATTTGTTCTGGAATTTGTATAACAACTTCCCAGCGAGTCATTCCTTCAGTTGTCTCTGATAAATCTTAGTCTCTTCACATTCCTCCTGTAAGTTTTTATATCGTTTTGATACTGATTAACCTGTTCATTAACAACTTCTTCAAATTTGTTCTGATCTTCCTCGACAGTAGCAAATTTACCTTCAACAGCAAAAATTATGTCATTAAACTGCATATGCAACCCTTCCCGTAGCTTATACTCAGTACATCAAATTTCTGTGCATCTTCTTCACTAATGGGCTCACATTTTTTTCTTACTTATGTATCTGCCCTGTTATGCAGTAACATTTGCTTCTGATCTCTCATATAACTCCCTAGCGCTAGCTTCTATTTTCTCTAACAGTTACTCAGTTCCTTGTCACTAATCCCCAGTTCCTCATCAAGTACCTTCGCACTAGCCTCCAATCTCCCACTAAGTCTTGAATTATCGTTTAAATAACTGTTAGTTTCTCATTCTTTTCTTTTGCACTACTCTTATATTCTTTAAATTCTCCGAATAATTCAGATAATAAACCATTCATATTCTGATCACAAATACAGTATTTACTAATGGTGCAGAAAGATTATGCAGTTCATTCATATCCTGAAATGCGCAAAGGTTATGCAGTTCATTCAGAACCTGAAAAACAGTAGAAGTGGAAGAAACACCTGCTGAACCATCACTAATACTAGCGGAACCATTTGAGAGATGGCTTCTTCATTCATGACAATGCTACAGGTTTCCTAACTTTCAACAAAATCATAATGTTCCTTCACCCTAGATTCTTCCAGTTTCTACTTATATATTTATTTTTTTAAAGTGTGTCTTTCTGGTCTCTCATTGACTGCAGGCTTCTCTGTCGAACACTGAATAATAACACCATCAAGAGTCAAGTAGTGCTGTCGAAGTGAGCCCTCATGATACCAAGTTAGCCAAATTTTTTCACAAGTCCCACTCTTCTTATAAAAATGAAAAAAAAGAAATCCAAAACGCCTCCAATAGCTCACCACAAAGCACTGAATTATCAAGACAGGGAAGACTCTGGTTCGGACTTTCCTCTCAATGTCATACACTAGCATCAGAATGAGAAAAGCAACTGAAAATACATCACATGAAGAATATTTGAAACTGAATAAATTACTACAGCAGAAATTAAATATTTGGAATTATACTGTAAAGTTTTCATGAAAAGCACTGAGTGGATATATCCATATACACAAACAGCCTCAACATTACTTCAGATCCTGATTCAGATGCTAAATTGCAGTGTCCCAATACCTTTTTTTCAAATAAACAAGTAAATAAATAAATCAGGTAAATTACGCTGTGCTTAACCTGTTTATTATTCTTTCATCATCCAGAAATGCCTCCTCAACCAGCTCTGTATGTCCACTACTTCACTATAAATTACCAAAATGGGGAAGGAGTAGTGGCAGGTTCACACTTAAAATCACAAAATTTAATCCCCCAAGAAAATTACATTGCAGATTGCTGAATTCCTCAAAGATAAAAGATGACGTTGACTGTCTACTTAGATTTAAATAAAGGAAAATTGTAATCATATCCCGATTTCACCAGTTTTTGCTAACTGTCTACACGGTATCTCTTTATTTGCCAACATAACTTCAATCAAAGATCACAGACTGCTTGCATTCTCTATTGAAACCAAAGATAAAAGTCAAATTGGCCTTGTTGAACTTCACCAATATGATGAAGTAAATCTCATCAAGAGCATCTCCAAAGTATAGATAAGGATGAAATTTCTTAATAGGTTGAGTGTTAAACGTGAATGTAAGTGCAGATGTTCAAATTAAATGAAATAATTTAAGGTTAAAAGAAATCAGCACCCATAGGAAAGAGAAATTCTGTAAAAACTCCCCTAAATTTTAATAGACAAAGTGATATGATAAACATTAGAAGCAATGGATTGGACTAACAGTGAATTAGAATGTTCACAGGAAAGTAATAGCCTTGAATGGTATGCCAAAAATGGAAGTCCTTACGACGACTCTACCATGAAAAATATTAAAGTATCAGAAAGATACAGACTCAGATCATGGCAGATGTCACCCAAAATTGAAGATGTGTATGAAAAAGCATAAATTAGTCTCACAAGTAGTGACAAAAAAAACCACATACTTTAATGATATGCAGAATGTGTATTACTAATGGTCAATAGAAAAAACTTAGTAACTAAATCCGATTAGTAAATTAAATAAAACTAATCGCACAGCATCCACTATCATAAATTCAACGCATGTCTAATATTTGTAAGTAGCATATGAGACTACTGGTTCATGAATGCAACAAGTTATTTAAACCTGTGGAAACATTCTGCTTGTAGTGACCACCTGTGCAATGAGGCAAGTCTCCTCGTTTGTGTGCACATTACTTCAGAGTGCAGAAAATAGTTCATTAGTAGACAGAACATGTAAAAAATCCCATCTCCCTTCATACATAACCAGGTGCTAGAACAGTGAGGCGACGCAACAGAATGTCTCATAGTAACAGTGAGCAGTCCAGCAAACGATGATTTACCTTTCCTCCGCACATTAAACTTAATTAGTATGCAGAGAATTTCTAATCTTCATTACAATTTTTCAGTCGTGGCCCAGTATGTAGCTTATATCTACACTCCTGGAAATTGAAATAAGAACACCGTGAATTCATTGTCCCAAGAAGGGGAAACTTTATTGACACATTCCTGGGGTCAGATACATCACATGATCACACTGACAGAACCACAGGCACATAGACACAGGCAACAGAGCATGCACAATGTCGGCACTAGTACAGTGTATATCCACCTTTCGCAGCAATGCAGGCTGCTATTCTCCCATGGAGACGATCGTAGAGACGCTGGATGTAGTCCTGTGGAACGGCTTGCCATGCCATTTCCACCTGGCGCCTCAGTTGGACCAGCGTTCGTGCTGGACGTGCAGACCGCGTGAGACGACGCTTCATCCAGTCCCAAACATGCTCAATGGGGGACAGATCCGGAGATCTTGCTGGCCAGGGTAGTTGACTTACACCTTCTAGAGCACGTTGGGTGGCACGGGATACATGCGGACGTGCATTGTCCTATTGGAACAGCAAGTTCCCTTGCCGGTCTAGGAATGGTAGAACGATGGGTTCGATGACGGTTTGGATGTACCGTGCACTATTCAGTGTCCCCTCGACGATCACCAGTGGTGTACGGCCAGTGTAGGAGATCGCTCCCCACACCATGGTGCCGGGTGTTGGCCCTGTGTGCCTCGGTCGTATGCAGTCCTGATTGTGGCGCTCACCTGCACGGCGCCAAACACGCATACGACCATCATTGGCACCAAGGCAGAAGCGACTCTCATCGCTGAAGACGACACGTCTCCATTCGTCCCTCCATTCACGCCTGTCGCGACACCACTGGAGGCGGGCTGCACGATGTTGGGGCGTGAGCGGAAGACGGCCTAATGGTGTGCGGGACCGTAGCCCAGCTTCATGGAGACGGTTGCGAATGGTCCTCGCCGATACCCCAGGAGCAACAGTGTCCCTAATTTGCTGGGAAGTGGCGGTGCGGTCCCCTACGGCACTGTGTAGGATCCTACGGTCTTGGCGTGCATCCGTGCGTCGCTGCGGTCCGGTCCCAGGTCGACGGGCACGTGCACCTTCCGCCGACCACTGGCGACAACATCGATGTACTGTGGAGACCTCACGCCCCACGTGTTGAGCAATTCGGCGGTACGTCCACCCGGCCTCCCGCATGCCCACTATACGCCCTCGCTCAAAGTCCGTCAACTGCACATACGGTTCACGTCCACGCTGTCGCGGCATGCTACCAGTGTTAAAGACTGCGATGGAGCTCCGTATGCCACGGCAAACTGGCTGACACTGACGGTGGCGGTGCACAAATGCTGCGCAGCTAGCGCCATTCGACGGCCAACACCGCGGTTGCTGGTGTGTCCGCTGTGCCGTGCGTGTGATCATTGCTTGTACAGCCCTCTCGCAGTGTCCGGAGCAAGTATGGTGGGTCTGACACACCGGTGTCAATGTGTTCTTTTTTCCATTTCCAGGAGTGTATTTATCAAAGTGACTTTGACTCACGTGGTTAGCCTACGTTATACAGCAAGATGGCGGTCAGCCAGCATGGTACTTTCAAGTGCGTAGTATAACGAAAAGAAGTGGTATGGTTCTCGGTAAAATGTAGTCGTCAAAGTGAATTAAACGAGCAGTAGGGATACTATTGATGAATATAAGGAAAAAAAATGTTAAAATGTGTGTGAAATCTTATGGGACTTAACTGCTAAGGTCATCACTCCCTAAGCTTACACACTACTTAACCTAAATTATCCTAAGGACAAACACACACACCCCACGCCCCCGGGAGGACTCGAATCTCCGCCGGGACCAGCTGCACAGTCCATGACTGCAGCGCCTGAGACCGCTCGGCTAATCCCGCTTGGCGAATATAAGCAGAAAAGTTTACAACGCCATAGGGTATTTCAAACTACAAGATTTAACTTTATAAACCAAATCAACATCGCCTGTAATATATGGCTCCGTTTCTTGAAAAACTAATCTTTACACTTCGAGAGAAGTCAACATCTTTGAATTATATACTAGCACAGAATCCTATAAGGCAATACGTCGTGCAATAATCAGCATCTGGACCGTTCGTAACAGCAGCTTATGAGCGTCTGTTAGCTTTGCAGAGGCACACGATCAAATACCGACTCACGGAGTAATGCAACTCAGCGTCCCTAACTGACCTTGCCATGCCACAATAGATAAACTGTGTTGGTGCCAACTGCTGCCTTGTCCGTACGTATTGTAATGTCTGCTCAGCAGTATGGCCATCCACCAAACAGAGGCAGCTTGCTTCTCAGGATCAGAACACAGCACAAAGTGAGTCTCCAGCTTTCCCATACCAAGTCCCAACAACAGCTGACCAAGAATACTGGCATACCACTTGCAGACGATAAGGACCACATGTCCCAACATCTTTGGATGAATATTGTTGTTGGAAAGCAAACTGACTAGCGAAAGACTTAAATTTTTCACGGTGATCAAGCAAAGAAGTTGCTCAAGAGCTTGTATCCATAGTTCGAAAATGGTTAGAGCAAGTTCTCATAGAGTAAAGGAAATATAAACATCGCGATCAGAAGACAGTTGCCACATTTCCTCCAACAACTGCGTAAACCACATTGACAATAATACTTCTTTTTCTAAAAAAAATCGTTCTTGTACCCTCAGCTGTAGTTTTATTTATTCTCTACCGCTTTTGGTTACGGCTAACATTGTCACAGGAGATACTGCGAGGTACTACACAAGTATGTGATTTCCTACAATCTTCCAAGTAGGTACCAAAAATTTTTGAAGCATAGCTATGTATATAATTACTATTAAAAACAGTCTTGATCACGATTTATTTAACAAAGTGACCGGTTTCGACCACTACTGCGGTCATCTTCAGACCATTGAGGAGGAACCCCTTTCTGTTGGAGAATCACAACAGAAAGGGGTTCCTACTCAATGGTCTGAAGATGACCACAGTAGTGGTCGAAACCGGTCACTTTGTTAAATAAATCGTGATCAAGACTGTTTTTAATAGTAATTATTTACAAGACATTGATCACTGCTGTTCCCGTAATGCATTCAAAAGTAATAGCTATGTATGTAATATTTGCCATAACAAATTATAAAATACAGACGCTCATGTTATCTGCATGCTATGGATCTAGGTTAAAGTGCTTTATGTACTGGCATATTGATTAGGTACATGTACATGTAATCAGTATGTCGTATGTACATGTAATGACTTAGTTTAGATTAATAATTTCAGGGCGGAACCAATATCACTAGACTGTCCTTCACACAGTTATTTTTAACTGCTTTTTAAATAAAGGCTCATTTAGTAGTACTCTCACTGATTGACTGAGGTCAAGGTTTGGGGCAGGTAGAAATATCATACAGACAATGTGAGCAAATTATAGACGCTCCTTAGCAAGTAACTTCTTGAATTACCATGTCACAAAATCAGAATGACAATGATGACATAGTGTGAAATTAGAAGAAGGAAGAAGTGTAGCGGGGGGAGGGGGACAAAAAATGTTTGAAGAGTAAGGGTGTATATGCTACAACACTTTGAACAATTATCATATTAATTAGTCACATTTCATACTTGATGTTGCCATATTTGACAGAGCTGTAGTTTTGACCAACTTATGTAGATTATGTTAGTATTATAATGCTCAAAATTTTTTGTACTTACTTTCCTGTTACAAGATGGCTGGAAATCACATACTTGTGTTATTCTTGTCTTGTACCTTGCAGTATCTCCTGTGACGGTTTTAGCTGGAATCCAAACTGGTAGAGAACAAATGAAACTGTACAGCTGTTGGCACAAAAAAACAGTTTTTTCCAAATATTTAATGGCTGTAGATAACCACTTAAAGAAAGCTTTATTATCACATTTTGCGTATTAAAGGCTCAGTGGTAAAATGCGAAACTATGAATTCAAAGATCATGGGTTCCATCCTGGTCATTCCCAGAATTTTAATTTGTAATTATCACTTCTCTCACATCATCAGATGTTAGTAAAACATGAAAAATGCCAAGTTTCACCTTGGTTCAGAGCCCACGTCGTACAGTAGCTTACTATACGACTAGACAGGTAGAACAGTTCAAATGTCGCAGGAAGGCAAGGCCGTACCAACTCTAACAGGACCATGCCACTAAAGCGGAGTTACTAAATACAGTTTTCCTTATTTCCTTCACGAAATAAGACGAAGTAAATATTCCAGAATTCGAAACCAGAACAGCTGTTAACATGAGTGATATAAAATTAGATATCTTAGGTGTTGCGAAACAACTCGACTCATTTAAGAAAGGCAAATCTTCCGGTCCAGGTGGTATTCTAACCAGGTTCCTCTCAGAGTATGCAGACACAATAGCGCCTTTCTTAGCAATCATATACAACCGCTCACTTGACGAAAGATCTGATTCTAAAGGCAGGAAAGTAGCACAGGTCACACCAATATTCAAGAAAGCAAACAGGAGTAACCCATTGAATTACAGAGCCATATCACTGACCTCAATTTGCAGTAGGATTTTGGAGCATATACTGTACTCGAACATTATGAATCACCTTGAAGAAAATGACTTATTGATACATAACCAACGCGGATTCAGAAAATATCGCTCTTGTACCACACAGCTAGCTCTTTATTCCCATAGAGTAATGAGTGCTGTCGACAAGGGATTTCAGATCGATTCCATATTCCTAGATTTCCAGAAGGCTTTTGATACCGTTCCTCACAAGCGACTGTTAATCAAATTGCGTGCATATGGAGTATCGTCTCAGTTGTGTGACTGGATTCGTGATACCCTCTCAGAGAGGTCACAGTTCGTAGTGATAGAAGTGATATCTGGCGTTCCGCAAGGTAGTGTCATAGGCCCTCTGCTGTTCCTGATTTCCATAAATGATCTAGGTCAGGGGCGGGCAGGAATTCTGCACGTGTGCGGTGCACATGCACGTGTGCAGTTAACAGGTGTTCTGCTCGCACACAGGGGCAAGCTGGCCACCCGCTTCTCTCCCCTCCCCGCCATACCGTCTCAACGCTTCTTCCTTTGTAATGCATCTTGTTTCCTGGCCTGCTTTATTGAATGAAGGAATAAGGTTAGTAGGAGTGCTTGAAAGTAATCGTGGTTTGAAAGAGTACCTATTACCTACGATACGTTTTATTTAATTATCACAGGTGGAGTTTACAATACGTTTAATGTCTGCAACAAAATTTCTACATACAGACAAACGCAAACAGTTACGTAAATTTTCAGTACTGATGTTTGCTCTTAACCGAGACTTTCATAACAGAAAAAAATCTCTCACAAACGTATGTCGTGCGAAACATTGACATTATCTTCATGGCTTCACGATGGAGACGAGGAAATTCTTGCTGTGGAAAGTCGTGATAAAAATCTATTACACGTCTTGCCAAAAGGAACTTGTCTCTCAGACGAGAATTACGCTGTAGATCTATTAATTCCATTTGCAAACTGGGATGAATATCATCTACAGAAACAGCAGATTGTCTCGAGAACTATTCAAAACTTGCCGGCCGGTGTGGCCGTGCGGTTAAAGGCGCTTCAGTCTGGACCCGCGTGACCGCTACGGTCGCAGGTTCGAATCCTGCCTCGGGCATGGATGTGTGTGATGTCCTTAGGTTAGTTAGGTTTAATTAGTTCTAAGTTCTAGGCGACTGATGACCTCAGAAGTTAAGTCGCATAGTGCTCAGAGCCATTTGTCCATTCAAAACCTTGTGATAAGTAAGATATATCGCCAAATCGCTTGAGAAATTCCTCTTTTATTGCACCAAGAACGGCAACATATTGAAATTTATTATAATGGCGTTCAATAATAAACTTCCGCTGACCAGCCAGAATACTGTCACATATTATACATTTCCAATTTTCACGTTTTTGCACAGAGAAAAAAATGATTCTCCCATTCCTTTTTAAAAGATAGCAAATCTCCAATTCTCCGTTTCCTTGATTCACTCTGCATTTTCCAGTTATTGAAATGCAACGTTCACTACGTAGTGGTCGCTTCGCTTCAACGTCAGCATCTTAGCCTGGTACTACACTGCCGCAACCTGCTGGCTGTCGCCACTGCCCCTGTCGGCGATTGCACGCGAGTAGCACACGTGCAGCGCTGTGTGCTCATGAGCCGCGTGCAACGTTTGCCCGCCCCTGATCTAGGTGATAATCTGAGCAGCCCCCTTGGATTGTTTGCAGATGAAGCTGTAATTTACCGTCTAGTAAAATCATCAGACGATCAGTTCCAATTGCAAAATGATCTAGAGAGAATTTCTGTATGGCAATTAGTGGCAATTAGCACTAAACAAAGAAAAAAGCGAGGTCATCCACATGGGCACTAAAGGAAATCCAATAAATTTTGGATATACGATAAATCGCACAAATCTAAGGGCTGTCAATCCGACTAAATACCTAGGAATTACAATTACGAGCAACTTAAATTGAAAAGACCACATTGATAATATTGTGGGGAAAGAGAAACAAAAAGTGTGCTTTGTTGGCAGAACACTTAGAAGATGCTACGAACCCACTAAAGAGACAGCCTACTTTACACTTGTCCGTCCTCTGCTGGAATATTGCTGGGCGGTGTGGGATCCTTACCAGGTAGGATTGACGGAGGACGTCGAAAAAGTGCAAAGAAGGGCAGCTCGTTTCGTGTTATTGCGCGATAGGGGGGAGAGTGTCACTGATATGATACGCGAGTTGGGTGGCAGTCACTGAAACAAACGCGGTTTGCTTTGCGGCGAGATCTATTTACTAAATTTCAATCACCAGCTTTCTCTTCCGAATGCGTAAATACCTACGTAGGTAGAAATGATCATCATAATAAAATAAAAGAAATCAGAGCTCGAACGGAAAGATTTAGGTGTTCCTTTTTCCCACGCGCCATTCGAGACTGGAACGGTAGAGAAGTAGTATGAAAATGGTTGGATGAACCCTCTGCCAGGCATTTAAGTGTGAATTGCAGAGTAACCACGTAGATGTAGATGTAGATGCTTAGTGAAGGGTAGTGCACCCTGCGTGTGACGTCACGACAGGTGGTGAGCACGCTGCTGGAGGCGGGGGCCGAGCCCAACCGGCGCGACTGCAGCGGGAGGTCGGCGCTGCACCACGCCGCCTACACCTCCAACGACGTGGCGCTGGCTCTGCTGCTCGAGCACAAGGCCACCGACATCAACGCCGTCGACGACGAGGGTGAGCGCCGGCAGCTGTCTTCACGCCACCACTCCTGCCTGCAGCCCTCCACCCGCCACACAGCCTCTCCACTGCTTTGACACTCTCTTCCATCCTTCCCTGTCCTACGCTAATCATCTCTGACTAACTACACTACTGGCCATTAAAATTGCTACACCAAGAAGAAATGCAGATGATAAACGGGTATTCACTGGACAAATATATTATACTAGAACTGACATGTGATTACATTTTCACGCAATTTTGGTGCATAGATACTGAGAAATCAGTACCCAGAACAACCACCTCTGGCCGTAATAACGGCCTTGAAACGTCTGGGCCTTGAGTCAAACAGAGCTTGGTAGGCGTGCACAGGTACAGCTGCCCATGCAGCTTCAACACGATACCACACTTCATCAAGAGTAGTGACTGGCGTATTGTGACGAGCCAGTTGCTCGGCCACACCGACAGGCATCTGCGATGCCATTTCTTTTCTTGGCAGGACACTTTTGGTTGTCATCCGTGGCTTCCATACATCACAGCGGTACGTCGACGATATTCGACGCCCGTTTTTGTTGCTCTACATGGTAACCCATCCTGGGTTTCAGTTTTAGCAATATAAAGCCCGCTCGCAGACGGCGAGAATTTCTACCGCCTGTCTTCGAGCTTGCAAAATCCTACCTTGGCCACCAAAGTCACCAAATTTCTTCCCAAATGAGAATGTTTGGAGCATTATGTGCTGGGCCCTCCAACTAACTAGACTATCTAACACGTCAATTGGACAGGATTTGCGCGGTACCCCTCGAAAAATTCTGTCAATCAATGCCAAGCCGAATAACTAGCTGCGTAAGGGCCAGAAATGGACCAACGTGTTATTGGCCTGCCCAATTTGTGAAGCCGGAATACATCTGCCAGTATTTTTAAAATTGTAATCTTTTATTTGTCTGTAGTTGTACGTCACATATACCTGTTTCCGTCCCATTCGGATGATTTCTTTGAGGTGCGTGTTTTTGTTTTGTTTTAGTGTGTATTATCGTGTTTTGCCACGCACCGACGGAAAATACCGTTAATCCTACAATCTTCTTATCTCCACTTTTCGCGAGTCTCGGGAAACTCTCGCTGTGGCCGAGCGGTTCTTGGCGCTTCAGTCCGGAACCACGCTGCTGCTGATCGAATACTGCCTAGAGCATGGATGTGTGTGATGTCCTTAGGTTAGTTAGGTTTAAGTATTTCTAAGTCTAGGTGACTGATGACCTCAGATGGTAAGTCCCATAGTGCTTAGAGCCATTTGACCCATTCGGAAAACTCTCAGCGTCTCCGTACCTTATGATGGTCGGGTCATCGCTTTTTCGCCTCGGTGTAATAGTGATATATCCAGCGCTTATTCACTGTGATTAGGAGCCTGAAGGAGTCATCCGGACGGCCTGACACAGCTGCGACATTTGCTTTGCTGCCTCAGTTGGGCGGGCGTTTCGAATGGTGTAAACAGTCGAGGGAGCTAGCGGGCGGCGACCTTTGTCATGTTGAAAACTCAGTAAAAGGTGCGGAAAACTAATCCGTTGTTGATTTTCACTTTCGCACCATCGCCTTGATAGTGATTAGCGGATTTTCGGGCACCAGCACCTCCAGCTCAACCCTGCAGTTCACCGTTCCTCACTCAGGGACGATCTGCCACTGTTTCTCGGCATCCTGACATGTTCGATCGCTTCAGATGTGTGTCCGTCAGCGAATCACTATTTCATATGAATAGGCATTGTTGTCTTACACTCAAGACAACTCTACATGTATAGTTTCAGTTTCATTACCTTTAAATGCAGAAGTTATCGCTCCATAGTCCACGTAATCTGTGGGCTGCGCCATTTTACTTTTTCTCTCCTTTATCAGCTTGCTACGATACTAAGGCGTGGGACTTTCTACACGCACTAACAATACAGACTTGTGCCTGGAAACAAACGATAAATTATAAAAGTCAGTGTCTTGGTCATATGGTATTTCATTACAACTGGTTACCGATTTCAGCTTTTCAGACAGCATCAGATCTAAAAATAACAAAATATAAACAAAACATATCAATTGATTTACCAAACAAGAAAATGTATGTTAAATGTACGAATAAAATGAACGTGTTACCTAAAATTTTAACACGTGGTCAGTACATAAAAGAAGAGGACCAGGGAATGCATAGTAACAGATTAAATAAGGCTGACAATGATTGGTATTAGTGGCTCGTAAGTTATCGGTTACACGTAATTGAAAATATTTTTATGTAAAAATATAACGTATCTTAGAAGATGTAGAATGGAGTACCTTTTATATAAGGGGCCACCAAAACGTTGCGTTTGAGGGCGTCTCGACTACGTAGCGTGACTCCGATGCGAGAGTATAAGCATCGACATGTGGTCAAGAGATTTGTGTGGTATTCGTGTCTTTCCGATGTGCGTGCGGTAAATGAGCAAACGTTAACTGTGGCGACGTTATTCTCAAATTCTTCCACACAGCATCAATGTGCTATCATACTTTTCTTGGTTGGTGTAGCACAAACAGTGGAGACTGATGAACGTGTGCGGGGCAACATGTCTATCGAAAATCACCTTCGTGGGACGGTGGGCCAAGTTCCGTGTTGGTTGTACGTCCCCATACCACGAATGTCGTAACGCAGAAGCCACGCCAACTCAAGTGAGAGACATTCGAGCACCCACCCTACAATACTGATCTCTCCCCGTGTGATTATCACGACTTCGGTCCCCTGAAAGTGCCTTAAAGATTCGACGATTCCAATCGAATGAGGATGTACACCAGACCGTTACGTACTTCGACATGCAACAGGAACTGTGTTTTACCAAGCGAGCATTTTCAATGTGCTACATCCGTGCGACGATTACCCCAATGCTCACGACGATTACGCCTGATCGGCATACCAATTTTGGACTCTATGACCTTCGAACGGGAACTTTTACAACGTCAATTATACATTTCCAAAATGTGACATAATCTGAATATATTAAAAGAGATATTAGATTTAATAAATGCAGAAGCTACAGACGAACGTTATACACTACTGGCCATTAAAATTGCTACACCACGAAGATGACTTGCTACAGACGCGAAACTTAACCGACAGGAACAAGATGCTGTGATATGCTAATGATTAGCTTTTCAGAGCATTCACACAAGGTTGGCGCCGGTGGCGACACCTACAACGTGCTGACATGAGGAAAGTTTCCAACCGATTTCTCATAAACAAACAGCAGTTGACCGGCGTTACCTGGTGAAGCGTTGTTGTGATGCCTCGTGTATGGAGGAGAAATGCATACCATCACGTTATCGACTTTGATAAAGGTCGGATTGTAGCCTATCGCGATTGCGGTTTATCGTATCGCGACATTGCTGCTCGCTTTGGTCGAGATCCAATGACTGTTAGCAGAATATGGAATCGGTGGGTTCAGGAGGGTAATACGGAACGCCGTTCTGGATCCCAACGGCCTCGTATCACTAGCAATCGATATGACAGGCATCTTATCCGCATTGCTGTAACGGATCGTCCCTGAGTCAACAGAAGGGGACGTTTGCAAGACAACATTGACCTGCACGAACAGTTCGACGATATTTGCAGCAGCACGGACTATCAGCTCGGAGACCATGGCTGCGGTTACTCTTGACGCTGCATCACAGACAGGAGCGCCTGCGATGATGTACTCAACGACGAACCTGGGTGCACGAATAGCAAAAACGTCATTTTTTCGGATGAATCCAGGTTCTGTTTACAGAATCATGATGGTCGCATCCGTGTTTGGCGACATCGCGGTGAACGCACATTGGAAGCGTGTATTCGACATCGCCATACTGGCTTATCACCCGGCGTGATGGTATGGGGTGTCATTGGTTACACGTGTCGGTAACCTCCTGTTCGCATTGACGGCACTTTGAACAGTGGGCGTTACATTTCAGATGTGTCACGACCCGTGGCTCTACCCTTCATTCGATCCCTGCGAAACCCTACATTTCAGTAGGATAATGCACGACCGCATGTTGCAGGTCCTGTGCGGGCCTTTCTGGATACAGAAAATGTTCGACTGCTGCCCTGGCCAGCACATTCTCCAAGTCTCTCACCAATTGAAAACGTCTGGTCAATGGTGGCCGAGCAACTGCCTTCACACAATAAGCCAGTCACTATTCTTGCTGAACTGTGGTACCGTGTTGAAGCTGCATGGGCAGCTGTACCTGTACACGCCATCCAATCTCTGTTCGATTCAATTCCCAGGCGTATCAAGGCCGTTATTACGGATCTATGCACTCAGATTGCATGGAAATGTAATCAAATGTCAGTTCTAGTATAATATAGTTGTCCAATGAATGTCATCTGCATTTCTTCTTGGTGTAGCAGTTTTAATGGCCAGTAGTGTACATTGTGTAAGATAAAAATTAAAAGCATAGAAACAATTTAAAACGCCCTTGGAGGTTGTATCTGTATACTTAAATCACTGACTACACGCCGTCATCTCGCTACTAAATTTATTCGCACATTTAATCTCCAGTTTTGTTTGGTAAATATGTCGCTTTTTTTATATTTTGTCATTTATAGATCTGCTGATGGTTGAAAAGCCGAAATTGTCAATCACTCTTAATAAAAATGTTGGGAAACTGCCTGTTGGTTTCTGTCTTGAGTTCTTTGGGCGACATTTGTTCTATGGTGTTTATGACGTTTAGCCAGTACGAGTGGATGGTATTGTCAAAACTTCAGCAGCAGTGGAGCGTTAATCTTTGACAACGCCAGAGCACTGCCGAAACGTTAGAAAAATCATCAAATGTTGGCGAAAGAAAAGGAGGCAGAAGCCAATGGGAAATTTCTCATCAAGTGGCCACAAAAGCCTTAGAAATTTTTTAAAATGCTGCATAAGGAAGCCGTTAACCTTTATGATATAAGCCGATACAAAGGTCACCGGTCTCAGGTGGTACAAACAGCCTCATTTCACAAAAGAAAATTTGGGAGACTTTATTTTTTCGAGGTGGGTCCGCAGCTCGCGGTCTTGCGGTAGCGTTCTTGCTTCCCGCGCCCGGTTTCCCGGGTTCGATTCCTGGAGGGGTCAGGGATTTTCTCTGCCTCGTGATGACTGGGTGTTGTGTGCTGTCCTTAGGTTAGTTAGGTTAAGTAGTTCTAAGTTTTAGGGGACTGATGACCATAGATGTTAAGTCCCATAGTGCTCAGAGCCATTTGAACCATTTTTTTTTTCGAGGTGGTCATTAAAATTTCTGCCTCTCGTGCAGTGGAAAGTGTGTAGCCGCCAGCTTCGAAGGTAAGCAATGTGAGATCTACAGTCCGTAGTGGATCGCGTGTGGTGAGCCGAGTCACGCGCCGCGATATCTTACCGGGATGTCAGCTGGACACTTGTTCCAGCATGAATTTTTCAGCAGCTCCAGCACTGGTCGGTCGAACGTGTGACCACACCCCGCTTGTCAGCCCGCTCGAGAAGCGGACTATCTTGTCACGCCATCTGCTGCGCTCTGCTACTGTTCCCGCAAGAGATTTCACTACTCACGATTAAAATACGCCGAGTACAAGTGTTCAGACTGCAGGAGAAATAGACGTTCACTTTGTTGGTATTCTAGCGACAATTTTTGGCAAGTCACTCGAAGAATGAAAATGATTGCAGATGGTTTCCGCATTTGCCTAATGGAGGACTAAATCCATACCCCGCAAGATACCTTACGGTGCATGATAAAAAAATGGCGCGACTGGTGCTCGGGAAGAACAATTTCAGATTTCTTTGTTTGTTTGAGTGTCCTGGAAGAACAATGACTACCAGTAACTGATCTCTAGCAGTACGAAAACATTAACGGTGACCCGATAGTGAACAGGTCACGGACGAGTACAGGGGAGGGGCAAAATAATGTGAGCACTGTTAGTAATGGGATGGTTGCGTCTGACGGTCAACAACGCAGGTAAGACACGCATTGGGGTGGACTGTGCATGTTCAGTACGAACTAGGCATCAGTGCAGGATGTTTACGAGTAGTGCACATTTCGTATTTGCATTCAGAGGCCGAGGTCGACGTGCAATGAAAGACCTAACAGAGTTCCAAAGAGGGCAGATTGTGAGGGGGGGGGAGGCAATTAGCTGGAGCTGTTGTGGATTGGCAAGAGAGCCAACCCGGGTTTGAGAGGAAGCCGAAAGGCACGCGTTTTAGCTCACGCAGGCTGGCGTGAGGTCTGGAACAGGACAAGGAAATTAGACTAGCAAAAAAGGACGTAGCTGTGGAATACTTAACTTTAATCCATAAATGGTGAACATCGCTCTTGACGGTACATGTTTTACAGCATCAATAGTAACTGGTAATGGCGCCTTGCTAGGTCGTAGCAAATGACGTAGCTGAAGGCTATGCTAACTATCGTCTCGGCAAATGAGAGCGTATTTTGTCAGTGAACCATCGCTAGCAAAGTCGGCTGTACAACTGGGGCGAGTGCTAGGAAGTCTCTCTAGACCTGCCGTCTGGCGGCGCTCGGTCTGCAATCACTGATAGTGGCGACACGCGGGTCCTACGTATACTAACGAACCGCGGCCGATTTAAAGGCTACCACCTAGCAAGTGTGGTGTCTGGCGGTCACACCACAGGAGCATCAGTAACCAACACAGCCAACTTACTGAATGTTTCAAGAGCAACTGTTTCAACAGACATGACAGCCTACACGAAACATGGAAAGACACCATCGTGTAAACGTAATAGTGGGCGCAATTCGAAACTAAATGATATGAGATCATCAGAAGCTAACATGTGTCGAAACAATACAAAACTACGACGGCTGAAGTCACTGCAGAGTTCAATAGCCATCTTCGAGATCCTGTATCTATCTAAACTGTCCGCCAAGAACTCCATAAATCGAACATTCATGGACGAGCTGCTATACTGAAACCATTAATGACGACAACAAACGCAAAGAAGCTTAATACGTAGTGTCAGGAGCACAAGTCCTGGACGGCTGATCAGTGGAAACACGTCATATGGTCCGACGAGTCAACTTTTCGTTATTTCCAACATCGGGCCGGGTTTACGTCTGGAGAACGCCAAAAGAAGCCTACAATCTTGATTACTTGATTTCAACGGTACAGCAAAGACCTGGAGTTGTGATTGTGTGGGCAGCCACATCGTGGTATTCTGCTGGTCCCATCATTACTCTCAAAGGCCGTGTTACAATCAACGATTATGTGAACATTTCAGGTGATCAGGTGCACCCATGATTCAAATGTTGTTCCCCAACAACGGTGCCATATTTCAAGACGATAATGCACCCATTCACACAGCCAGTGCAGTACAACCGTGGTATGAGGAGCGTGCAACTAAACTGCAGCGTCTTCCCTGGCCAGCACAGTCCCCGAACTTGAACATTATCGAACCCTTGTGGGCGGTATTGGACTCCGTAGCAGATTTCCGCCTCCCTCGTCACTACAGGAGCTAGAAAAGGTTCTGATCGAGGAGTGCCATAACATTCCACTGGAGACTATACAATCATTGTATGCCAGTACTCCAAGAAGAATCGCAGCTGTATTGCGGGCAAAGGGGAGTCCAACCCCCTATTAATAAATCATTCCCAGGTAATACAGACATTCACATTATTTTGCCTATCTCCTGTAGATTATGGATGTCAGTCCTGGTAAGGGTTACTTTATCAGTAGAGGACACAGAACACAATCATGATGCGCAGCTACAAAAACCGTTGTTAGAGTATTTCATGTGGAAGAGATGGCTCACAACAGTACCTGCACATGTTCCAGCTAAAGGGATAATTCAGCATGCATAACAGTCCCTTAGCTTTTACAATACTATAGGAAACTTAACTGTAACACTTGCACAGAGGTTGCTGAAAGCCTTTTAGAAATAGTGCAGTTACTTTTTTTAACGAAGAAGAAAAAAAAAACGGCAAAAGGGCATTCAAGTCGCGTCCCGGAGGAGTGGGCTGCAAAACTTCTTCCAGTCATCGTGTATATTCCCTGTAGTTTCCGTAAATAAAGTTAAACTAATTTCCGGAATGGCTCCTTGAACAGGCCACGGCTGTCTTCTTACCCTGCCCTTTGATCTCAGCCAGTCCACCGTCCATAATAACCCTGACATCGACGTTGGACTGAATTCTGGCCTCTCTGGCTCTTTTAGCAGCTGGTATTTCAGCTCTGATGTAAAAGACTGAATGACCCACTCTCTGTCTGCACCTCTCCCTCTTCGTTCAGACTGCGCTATCTGAGCATGCTATCATATCAGTATGCTGTCTATAATGATCATGGCCCCTTCGTTTAGCTATCCTTAAATGTCTTCACTCGAAAGTGAAAACGCATGAAAGACTAGTGCGAGCGACAGAATATATGCAATAAGATCTATTATGAAAATACGCATTTGCAGAAACGTTCTAGCAGATTAAAACTGTGAACTAACAACCTGGAAATGAAATCTGGAGAGTGGCAAAGAGGTTGAAAACCTGTTACTCATTGTTCTTTAACTAAACTGAATACACAAGGTCTGTGACTTCAGTAAAATGTACAAAAAGTATTCCGCTCTTGTAGAATATTTTGACCCAAGAATAATTATTAAAACTATCTGACCATTTTAATAAACATTTTTGGAACAGTGATCAATTTTTTTAAGATTTTTTTTGTTTTTAAAATTCAGTCTCGATCACACCACATATGTTAAAAGAACATAGGTGACCGGTTTCGGTCATATCACATGACCATCATCAGAACCGTAATTTAATTTATAAAGTAATAGAAATCTTACTAGATTTACAATAAAATAAGACAAAATGCTTATAAGGATAAAATACAATAAGACGTGTTATACCCATGGCATTGAAATATACACTGAGATGACAAATGTCATGGGGTAGCGATACGCACATCTACATTGACAGTAGTATTGCGTACACAAAATATAAAAGGGCAGTCCATTGGCGGAGCTGTTCAAATGGTTCAAATTCAAATGGTTCAAATGGCTCTGAGCACAATGGAACTTAACATCTGAGGTCATCAGCCCCCTAGAACTTAGAACTACTTAATCCTAACTAACCTAAGGACATCACACACATCCATGCCCGAGGCCGGATTCGAACCTGCGACTGTAGCAGTGCGCGGTTCCGGACTGAAGCGCCTAGAACCGCTCGGCCACCGCGGCCGGCGGCGGAGCTGTCATTTGTACTCAGGTGATTAATGTGGAAAGGTTTCCGACGTGGTTATGGCCGCACGATGGGAGTCAAGTCTTTGAACTCCGAATGGTAGTTGGTCCTAGACGCACGGGACATTCCATTTCGGAAATCGTTAGGGAGTTCAATATTCCGAGATCTACAGTGTCAAGAGTGTGCCGAGAATACCAAATTTCAGGCATTACTTCTCATCATGTGTGGTGTCACCGCCAGACACCACACTTGCTAGGTGGTAGCCTTTAAATCGGCCGCGGTCCGCTAGTATATGACGGACCCGCGTGTCGTCACTGTCAGTGATTGCAGACCGAGCGCCGCCACACGGCAGGCCTAGACACTTCCTAGCACTCGCCCCAGTTGTACAGACGACTTTGCTAGCGATGCTACACTGGCAACTACGCTCTCATTTGCCGAGACGATAGTTAGCATAGCCTTCAGCTACGTCATTTGCTACGACCTAGCGAGGCGCCAGTATCATTTAATATATATCTAGTGAAGCATGTACAGTCAAGAGAGATGTTCACCAATTGTGGATTAAAGTTAAGTATTACATCAACTACGTACTTTATTTATTAGACTCAACTCCTTTAATTGTTCCAGACCTCACGCCAGTCTGCGTGAGCTTAAACGCGTGCATTTTGGCCTCCTCTAGCAACACGGCGTTGGCTGTTCTGCCAACACATCATCATGTACAGTGCAGTGGTCGGCAGCTCTCGATTAACGACCAAGGGCAGTGCTAACAGACAAGCAGAAATCAATCCGTTAGGATAGTGGGACGAAATTTTAGTTAATGGTCTATGGCAGCAGACGACTGCCGCGAGTGTCTTTTGACAACAGCACGAGATCGCCTGCAGCGCCTCTGCTGGGCTCGTGGCCACATCGGCTGGACCCTAGAGCGCAGGGAAACCGTGGCCTAGTTAGAAGAGTCCCGATTTCAGTTGGTAAGAGCTGATGGTAGGGTTCGAGTGCGGCACAAACCCCACGGAGCCATATACTCAGGTTGTCAACGTGATACTATGCAAGCTGGTGGTGGTTCCATAGTGGTGTGAGCTGTTTTTACATAAAGTAGACTTGGTCGTTGACTGGTATTGTTATGTTCACCTACGTGGAGACCATTTTCAGCCATTCATCGACTTCATGTTCCCAAACAACAACGGAATTTTTATGAATGACAATGCCCCATATCACCTGTCCACAGTTGTTGGCGATTGGTTTAAAGAGCAGTTCGAGCGAGCCACTTACACCGCCCAACATGAATTTCATCGACCATTTATGGGATATAATCGAGAGGTCAATTCGTGCAAAGAATCCTGAGTCGGTAACATTTTCGCATTTATGAATGATTATAGAGGTACTTCCAACTATTTGTTGAGTCCATACCATGTCGAGATGCTGTACCACGCCGAGCAAAAGGAAGTCCGACACGATATTAAGAGGTATCCCGTGACTTCAGCCACCTCAGGGTACGGAAGTAGGAAGGCCTTTTATTGCGCAACGGAAATGGAAAGGGGGAGGTTCAGCGAGTACTGAATGAATCCAAGATCACAATAACATCTTGTAACTGCAAAGCCTGATTCATAGGTGTAACTTTGACTTCCTTTATACACTCCTGGAAATGGAAAAAAGAACACATTGACACCGGTGTGTCAGACCCACCATACTTGCTCCGGACACTGCGAGAGGGCTGTACAAGCAATGATCACACGCACGGCACAGCGGACACACCAGGAACCGCGGTGTTGGCCGTCGAATGGCGCTAGCTGCACAGCATTTGTGCACCGCCGCCGTCAGTGTCAGCCAGTTTGCCGTGGCATACGGAGCTCCATCGCAGTCTTTAACACTGGTAGCATGCCGCGACAGCGTGGACGTGAACCGTATGTGCAGTTGACGGACTTTGAGCGAGGGCGTATAGTGGGCATACGGGAGGCCGGGTGGACGTACCGCCGAATTGCTCAACACGTGGGGCGTGAGTTCTCCACAGTACATCGATGTTGTCGCCAGTGGTCGGCGGAAGGTGCACGTGCCCGTCGACCTGGGACCGGACTGTAGCGACGCACAGATGCACGCCAAGACCGTAGGATCCTACGCAGTGCCGTAGGGGACCGCACCGCCACTTCCCAGCAAATTAGGGACACTGTTGCTCCTGGGGTATCGGCGAGGACCATTCATAACCGTCTCCATGAAGCTGGGCTACGGTCCCGCACACCGTTAGGCCGTCTTCCGCTCACGCCCCAACATCGTGCAGCCCGCCTCCAGTGGTGTCGCGACAGGCGTGAATGGAGGGACGAATGGAGACGTGTCGTCTTCAGCGATGAGAGTCGCTTCTGCCTTGGTGCCAATGATGGTCGTATGCGTGTTTGGCGCCGTGCAGGTGAGCGCCACAATCAGGACTGCATACGACCGAGGCACACAGGGCCAACACCCGGCATCATGGTGTGGGGAGCGATCTCCTACACTGGCCGTACACCACTGGTGATCGTCGAGGGGACACTGAATAGTGCACGGTACATCCAAACAGTCATCGAACCCATCGTTCTACCATTCCTAGACCGGCAAGGGAACTTGCTGTTCCAACAGGACAATGCACGTCCGCATGTATCCCGTGCCACCCAACGTGCTCTAGAAGGTGTAAGTCAACTACCCTGGCCAGCAAGATCTCCGGATCTGTCCCCCATTGAGCATGTTTGGGACTCGATGAAGCGTCGTCTCACGCGGTCTGCACGTCCAGCACGAACGCTGGTCCAACTGAGGCGCCAGGTGGAAATGGCATGGCAAGCCGTTCCACAGGACTACATCCAGCATCTCTACGATCGTCTCCATGGGAGAATAGCAGCCTGCATTGCTGCGAAAGGTGGATATACACTGTACTAGTGCCGACATTGTGCATGCTCTGTTGCCTGTGTCTATGTGCCTGTGGTTCTGTCAGTGTGATCATGTGATGTATCTGATACACTCCTGGAAATTGAAATAAGAACACCGTGAATTCATTGTCCCAGGAAGAGGAAACTTTATTGACACATTCCTGGAGTCAGATACATCACATGGTCACACTGACAGAACCACAGGCACATAGACACAGGCAACAGAGCATGCACAATGTCGGCACTAGTACAGTGTATATCCACCTTTCGCAGCAATGCAGGCTGCTATTCTCCCATGGAGACGATCGTAGAGATGCTGGATGTAGTCCTGTGGAACGGCTTGCCATGCCATTTCCACCTGGCGCCTCAGTTGGACCAGCGTTCGTGCTGGACGCGCAGACCGCGTGAGACGACGCTTCATCCAGTCCCAAACATGCTCAATGGGGGACAGATCCGGAGATCTTGCTGGCCAGGGTAGTTGACTTACACCTTCTAGAGCACGTTGGGTGGCACGGGATACATGCGGACGTGCATTGTCCTGTTGGAACAGCAAGTTCCCTTGCCGGTCTAGGAATGGTAGAACGATGGGTTCGATGACGGTTTGGATGTACCGTGCACTATTCAGTGTCCCCTCGACGATCACCAGTGGTGTACGGCCAGTGTAGGAGATCGCTCCCCACACCATGATGCCGGGTGTTGGCCCTGTGTGCCTCGGTCATATGCAGTCCTGATTGTGGCGCTCACCTGCACGGCGCCAAACACGCATACGACCATCATTGGCACCAAGGCAGAAGCGACTCTCATCGCTGAAGACGACACGTCTCCATTCGTCCCTCCATTCACGCCTGTCGCGACACCACTGGAGGCGGGCTGCACGATGTTGGGGCGTGAGCGGAAGACGGCCTAACGGTGTGCGGGACCGTAGCCCAGCTTCATGGAGACGGTTGCGAATGGTCCTCGCCGATACCCCAGGAGCAACAGTGTCCCTAATTTGCTGGGAAGTGGCGGTGCGGTCCCCTACGGCACTGCGTAGGATCCTACGGTCTTGACGTGCATTCGTGCGTCGCTGCGGTCCGGTCCCAGGTCGACGGGCACGTGCACCTTCCGCCGACCACTGGCGACAACATCGATGTACTGTGGAGACCTCACGCCCCACGTGTTGAGCAATTCGGCGGTACGTCCACCCGGCCTCCCGCATGCCCACTATACGCCCTCGCTCAAAGTCCGTCAACTGCACATACGGTTCACATCCACGTTGTCGCGGCATGCTACCAGTGTTAAAGACTGCGATGGAGCTCCGTATACCACGGCAAACTGGCTGACACTGACGGTGGCGGTGCACAAATGCTGCGCAGCTAGCGCCATTCGACGGCCAACACCGCGGTTCCTGGTGTGTCCGCTGTGCCGTGCGTGTGATCATTGCTTGTACAGCCCTCTCGCAGTGTCCGGAGCAAGTATGGTGGGTCTGACACACCGGTGTCAATGTGTTCTTTTTTCCATTTCCAGGAGTGTAGATCACGTGACGAGATGCAACCTCACTTTAGTTGCCTAACGCCATCCCCTAAAAGAACATGAAATGTATCAGTCACTCGAACATACTGGGGTTAGATTAAAATAAGGAAACACCAGGAGATAAAAAGAAGCTTGACTCTGTTACTTGTAGTGAAAAGTGGTCAATAGCAGTGAAAGATTCATATATACGTTTTTTTTATATGTAGGCACTGAAAGAACACCACATCATATTTTGTACATAATTATTAATGAGAAACTTAGTTTGAGTATTTATGTTAAGGGTTGACAAATCACTTCCAAGAAAGTTCCAAAACCTGTAATATCCATGATCTAGCAAATATTATAATATTTGTTGAAAGTTTAGTGTGCAAAAAGTAAGAAAAACATCTTCAAGACAACACTGTTGAGTTTTTAGACAACTTAGAATGAGACGGAAAAACTAAAACTGCTGTTTAATTGTAAGAAGCCAGTTTCACTTAAGCTATTCGCCTCCTGAGAGACATAGGTTTCCTCCCCATGTTTTAGTATTTGCTTCTTTGTTGTTTTTTATTTCAAGTCGTGCTTACAGATTCATACGGAGCACGGGAAATATTATTCTGTCTCATACTATTACTATTAGAAACATCTGTGCAAATATTAATGTTGATCCTAACAGTCCAAACTCTCTAGTTTACATTAGGGAGAAAGTATCAAACCTGAATCACCATGATTGTTTTGTGACACTCATATTAGATGAAATACACATTAAGCCAGGCATGGACTACAAAGGAGGATATTTAGTTGGTATAGCACATGATACCACAATTCATGCAACTACTGCTCATGTGTTTATGGTGCAAGATGTAATTTCATCACTAAAAGATGTCCACATCTTGCCTGTAAATAAAATGACGACTTGTTGTTCATTGTACCCACACCCTTCAAATCATTCCAGACCCTTGTTTTATGTTGTAGACCCAGTACACATTTGTAAATGCATCAGAAAAAACTGGGTGAATACGAAAAATGAACTTCTAACATTTTGCTTCCCCAGCTTTGGAAACACATATATGAGAATGCAACCTTCATTTTCTGAAATAGGTCCATATTTGACATTGAAATCAACAAATTATTGAAATTTGGGTACAGTTTAAATATGAAAGCTCTGTGGCCCTCTTCATTAGAAAAACAAAATGTAAAGCTTGTCTGTCAAATTTTCAACGACATCAAGTGTGGTTTGATGGAGTTAGGGCCTACAAATAACATTAGAAATTATGAAGGAAGCACATGGTGGAAAATTGTGAATATTAAGTCCCCTTTGAAAGGTCTTAGAGAGGAAATGCAAAAGCCTGTAACAAGCCACAAGGTTGATGAGAGGTGTAAATTTATAGAAAATTTTCTAAATTTGCTATACAAGTAGAGCTCCATGAATTTGTCGAGTGGTAAGCTCAGTAAGGAAACACACTCTGTACTCAAGCATACAACATATGCATTATTAGAACTGAGAACGTACTGTCTGTCAAAAATTAAAATGTCATACTTGCTGCCTGGAAAATTTCAGACTGATGCCTTGGAAGCCAGATTTCGATTGTATGGACAGCTATCTGGATACCAATACCATGTGTTAATGAGGCAAATATTTGAGGCAGAGAAAAAGCTGAGATTATCAACTTTGATAGAGCTTTTTTTACAAGGTGACTCAGCTAAGAAAATTGTAATTAGATCTCCACAAAGCTGTGATCAGTGTGAATATCTTGTTGCTGCCTGTGACATCTCAGCATCAGGTATTCGTAAATTAAGTGTTAGTCAGTGTGATCTGGAACTTATCGGTCTAGAATTACCAGTGCTTACTTTCATTGCTGGATACTGTTGCTACAGCACAGTAAAGAAGTTAGTGTGGTAACTGTGCTCAGTTTTTAACAATAGATAAGCAGCTGGCATGTGGTGCTGAGCACAAACTAATTAAAGATCTTGATAGAGGTGGCTTGCTATATCCACAAAAAATGCCATTGCTGATAGTAATGTATTCTTTTTGTTTCATGTGAAATCTATTATCAGATGAACAATGTTATTCCTTTCTCAGGCTTCAAAACCAACGGCAAACAGCATGTAAATTAATTCTTGATTGTGTCATGGCCAATGAAGATTTTGCAGTAGATGTCTGCGACCAACATTTATCAAAGGAATTGTGTAAATCTGTTGCTTGGATAGATGTTAATATTTTGCTTAAGAACTATTGTAAAATGGAAAACGACAAGGTGCATAGGTCATTAAACAATAGCAAACTGAAAACTGTGGTGGAAGGGCATATTTTAAACAAGGAAAGTAAAAAGAAATGTCATAATTTTCATTAGTAGTTGTCCACTTTTGTTAACTTCACTAAGCAAGTTTTCGGTACTAACTACAGTACATGTAAGCTCTAACATATACATATTTATTCCTTCAGCTCTGATGTTACAAGACTTTCACTGTTTTAAATGTAGAGAGAATATACTTTGTATCCAGTATGTTTTGTAATGAGTATTACTTAGTGGAGTATAGGATGGTGAGTGTGCAGTTATGTGTTAAGAGAAAGGACTGATAAGTGTATATAGTCATAACTGTTTGTCATGTTCCTCCTCTTACATATTCTCAATGTGTTTTAGAAACGTATCTGGCATTTGTTACACCCATAACTGTGACACACGTCTCTGATGTAAGATATTATCATTTTAGATACGGTACTATGAAAATGTAAAATATTAGTGTGGGTGCAGGATGATGTGAGTGTGCAGTTAGGTGGTAAGAGAAGGGGGAGATAAGTGTCTTTAGTCATAATTGCTTCCCTTTCTTCCTATTATTTTTAATGTGTTTTGAAAATATTTGGTTTCTGATATCCAACAGGTCATTTAAGAGTTCTCTAATTTCTATTGTTCTTTGGGTGCTGCTTTCCTTAAGAATGACATGTGTGCTATTACTGACACTTTTTATCCAATTTATTTGACTCTTATCCTTGATGTGAAGTGCTGTGGTTTCAGATAGTACGCAAATTTCAAGTAGTGTGGGTGTGGGATTGTGTGAATGTTAGGTGGTTAGAGGAATGGCAGATAAGTGCATCTAGTCATAATTGCTTGTCCTGCTCCCCCTGTTGGATTCACTGTGGAATATTTGCTTTTGGATATCCACCAGGTTATTTGCGAGATGTCTATTTTATATTATTTTTATTTGAGTTTACTTTCTGGATTGATGAGGTGTGTGCTTTTGCTGACACTTGATATTCCCATACCTTTGACTCTTGTACCTGATGTGAACAGTTTTGGTTGGTTAGTTTCATGTTCCATGGATCATTTTGCATGATAAACCATAATGTTTTGGAATGAGTCATTTTAAATTCAGATAGTAAATTAATTTGTACAGTTGGCTACATGCAGAAGATTTTTAAGTGAGGACTGCTACTTTGTAACTCCGTACAATACTTCCATAAGTGTACTGTAGAATGAATGCTTTCACTGTTAGAGTAATGCTGGGCTGTTTCATGCAATTCATAGATACTTCAGTATGTTTTGGTTGTGCTCATAGGTTTAGTGAGGATTATCAGTAATCTTTATCCACTTTTATTGTTTACAATTTACTTCAAACCACGTATTTGAAATATGTTATGGATTTATATGATTATTTATTGAACATCGTTTAGATGTATAAGCTGTATATTCTACAATTTTGTTCGTGTCAATGTTACAAGAATAAAACTGTATGAGCGTAAAGAAAAGCTTTGGTACAATTGAAGGGGTCGTTGGAAGCAAATGCTAGCCATCAATTAAGGATTAAACTGATAACTTTACCTGTTGTTTTCCAATACACAACGTTCTGGGAGGTAGTAGTTTCATGTGTACCGTCAGAATGCACTGCCTACTCTGCTTATGTCCTTGTTTTTAAAATTAACGAATTAGATAACATACAATAACTCAAAATATGATGATGTTCATTAGCATTTTCTTACACTGTCTGCTTCAGTGTCGTATGTTAATTTACACTTGACATATCTTAGCATAAAAAGAAAGTGCCTTAAGTCTCAGTAATGTCATTTCTTACAGCTCGACAGCCTTTAGTGCCTGGAAGTGCCAAAGTTGTGTTAAGCACAAAAAATTTCATGATTCTATATCTGATACAGCTGAAAACAGTAAATGCTTCCGCTTTTTTACCCGAGATAACAAATCAACTCGCAATAATTTCATTTATAGTCAAGCTCAAGCTTGATCGTCTTAAGGTATTTTACTCTCTTATATTCATCCGTTTCTAAAACGGTGTTAGCGCAACGATTTGGCGAAAGGCAGGGTTGACGCTAAGTGCCTCGCCTGGATTGCGTGACGTCATAGCTTAGCTGTGAGGCCCAGTCGTTTAGGTGGCGTTGACAGAAGAGTAACGAACCTGTGCACATAGCAGCTTTGCAGCCTGTGCGCATGCACGTGCCATCTGCATGGCTGTGCAAACCACGCAGGAGACTGTGTCACTCGGCAAATTCCGCCACACTGTAGAGATTGTACACTACTGGCCATTAAAATTGCTACACCACGAAGATGACAGGAAGAAGATGCTGTGATGTGCAAACGATTAGCTTTTCAGAGCATTCACACAAGGTTGGCGCTGGTGGCGACACCTACAACGTGCTGACATGAGGAAAGTTTCCAACCGATTTCTCATACACAAACAGCAGTTGACCGGCGTTGCCTGGTGAAACGATGTTGTGATGCCTCGTGTAAGAAGGAGAAATTCTCATACACAAACAGCAGTTGACCGGCGTTGCCTGGTGAAACGATGTTGTGATGCCTCGTGTAAGAAGGAGAAATGCGTACCATCACGTTTCCGACATTGATAAAGGTCGGATTGTAACCTATCACGATTGCGGTTTATCGTATCGCGACATTGCTGCTCGCCTTGGTCGAGATTCAATGACTGTTAGCAGTGTTTGGAATCGGTGGGTTCAGGAGGGTAATACGGAACGCCGTGCTGGATCCCAAAGGCCTCGTATCACTAGCAGTCGAGATGACAGGCATCTTATCCGCATGGCTATAACGGATCGTGCAGCCACGTCGCGATCCCTGAGTCAACAGATGGGGACGTTTGCAAGACAACAACCATCTGCACGAACAGCTCGACGACGTTTGCAGCAGCATGGACTATCAGCTCAGAGACCATTGCCGCGGTTACCCTTGACGCTGCATCACAGACAGGAGCACCTGCGATGGTGTACTCAACGACGAAACTGGGTGCTCGAATGGCCAAACGTCATTTTTTCGGATGAATCCAGGTTCTGTTTACAGCATCATGATGGTCGCATCCGTGTTTGGCGACATCGCGGTGAACACACATTGGAAGCGTTTATTCGTCATCGCCATATTGGCGTATCACCTGGCGTGATGGTATGGGGTGCCATTGGTTACACGTCTCGGTCACCTCTTGTTCGCATTGACGGCACTTTGAACAGTGGACGTTACATTTCAGATGTGTTACGACCCGTGGTTCTACCCTTCATTCGATCCCTGCGAAACCCTACATTTCAGCAGGATAATGCACGACCGCATGTTGCAGGTCCTGTAAGGGCCTTTCTGGATACAGAAAATGTTCGACTGCTGCCCTGGCCAACACATTCTCCAGATCTCTCACCAATTGAAAATGTCTGGTCAATGGTGGCCGAGCAACCAGCTCGTCAAAATACGCCAGTCATCACTCTTGATGAACTGTAGTATCGTGTTGAAGGTGCCTGGGCAGCTGTACCTGTACACGCCATCCAAGCTCTGTTTGACTGAATGCCCGAGCGTATGAAGGCCGTTATTACGGCCAGAGGTGGTTGCCCTGGGTACTGATTTCTCAGGATCTATGCACCCAAATTGCGTGAAAATGTAATTACATGTCAGTTCTAGTATAATATATTTGTCCAATGAATACCCGTTTATCATCTGCATTTCTTCTTGGTGTAGCAATTTAAAGGCCAGTAGTGTAATTGTCTTCTCTCGGACACCACAAGCGAGTGGACCCTACGCGGCATGGGCAGTCGCTTGCAGTGCTCTAATCCTTGTTGACATTTGCAGTGTGTGTGGGGACCGGAAGCTGACGCTTGTGTGTGTGGTCGGCAGGTAGCACTGCGCTGCACTGCACGGCGGCGCCCTCGTGGACGATCCGGAACCGCGAGCGCCACCTGCGCTGCATCCGCCTGCTGGTGCGCGAGCCGCGCTTCGAGGTGAACCTGCCCGACGGCCTGGGCCAGACGGCCATCGCCACCGCCGTCCAGCTGCACTACGACGACCGCATCAAGGTGGGCACTCCACTCCCACCCACACACTCTCACACTCCGCTTTCTCTCCCCAGAAACCGCGGTAGCCAAGTCTGTCACCCGAACTACTAGCTCTAATGTGTGTGAGTGCTCCTGTGGACCGACTTTCCAGCAGAAACAGGCATACGTTTGGCGCACTGAAAAAGTATCCATGCTTCTTGGTATTGACTACTTTCATCTTCGTAGCGATGATTTTCTGATCGATGCTTTCGTATCGAATGACCCTAGTAATCACTTATTACGTTTCAATTATTTACCCAAAATTTTCACCACACACCTCGCGAGAAGAATACAGCAGATGTCATAACCCTAACTGCCAGGAACTTTGTTCATTGGAAAAAGAGTCGAAATAAGTGAACACTTATCTCGGCTTATCCATAGATACTCGACTGTTTCTGAGAAAGTGACCACGACCGTCAAAGTTTTCGATGTAATTTAGACACTCTTTGGCGCCCAGCAAGCTCAGCCCGAAGGGTAGCATACTGGTCACGGGTTTACATTTTTGTGTACTCTGTTAGAAACACAATTATTGCTTTTTATTTAACTTTCTCCATTTATCTTCCCATGTCCATAGAAGGTCACTTAGTACACGAATGTTTCTTCTCAGTTTAGGGAATACAAGGTCATTATATTAATTGTAAAATTACAGCTGAGCCATACATTTATTATATATGTACGCATGGTATTCTCAGTGGTTACTGCACTGGCGTGACCTGTCGCTGGCATACCGGTCACCAGCAAAGATGCAGCTCAAAGATCGATAGTAGGCGCTGGATCAAGCGAGCCTCCCCATCATGAGAGAGACCAGAGAGACGCTGGTAAGCAACACTCCGCCAAAGCCCTCTCGGCAGCATGTGTTTACACCGCCGCCACTGACCAGAACGCCCCCCTCTCCCTCCTCCGCCGACTTGATCACCCCACCCCCTGGTTGCTCTTCTCCTCTCCAACCCCTGGCTGCTGCCTCTCCTTCACCGTTGTGTCACCCCTACCCTCCACCTCTACACCCTACATGTCCTTTCCCAAGGTGGGTTCCATGAACTCCCACTCCCAGATGATGCCCTCTCTCCCTCCATTTATCCCTCCTATCAACTCTGATTCTCACCTCCCTCTCTCTCCCTCTGTCCCTTTTCCCAGGCTCCCTCTCCCCCCCCCTTACATCCTGTTTTCTTTTCGCTGCCTACCTTCTCTTTGACTTCTTTTTCTCCCCTGCATCCTTATGTTCCCCTCCACTGACTTCCCCACTCCTTCTCGCATCTGTCCTGCCCCCCCCTGTTTTCTGTGTCCTCTCCCTCCATCGGCTCCCCTTTTTTTGCTTTTCCTCTCCTTCCTCCCTTTCTTACACCCTCATCTGTCCGGGTCCTCCTTCCCCATATGCATTTGTACTCTATAGAGCAGTTTTCCGGGAGTGTTCAGTGTTGTGCGTCCCCCTTTTTAACTGCTGCGAACAGAAACCAGACTGTTGCCATGTTTTTTAATTGTGCCTGCCTAATTACTATGTGTTTTCATCAGCTTTTTTATATTTTCTTCGCAACTTTTCACCATGTTCGTTTTTAAGCAGTCACCGTTTTGTCACCTGTTTTTATTGCTATATCTCCTAATTATGTTTTTTACTTTTTTGTCGGCTGCAGAGCGGTGTATTACGTTGCTGCCAGCCCGCCTCCCCTCTGGGGGTGGGGGGTGGGGAAATCGAATAAATCCAACAAAGAAAAAAAAAGAACCGGAAGGCCTCAGTCGCTGACGCACTAACTCTCACGCCAGTTTGGCGTCTGTCAGTATATTCACCCAGCAGGCCTAACAGTGAGACTTAAGTTTGGATTAGCGAGATTTCCGATAGTGCTGCAAGAGAACTATTGCTAATGTGCTTGTACCATGAATATGGACTCTATTCCAGTTAAGTAGCAGCTTCATGTAAATACAGAGCCATGTAAATCTTCGAGAGCACTTGTGTTGTAGAAAGACGATACTGGCCACTCATAATAACATCCTCTCACTTGCCTCCTTGTTACAAGACTCTACGATTACAACCTTTTTACATTTTCATATTCTTATATCAATCCTTAATTCTTATATTTTATTCTTAAGTTCATTCTTCAGGACGATATGTTTCATTCCGTTGCGTGATGCCTTTCGTAGAGACATGCGAATCAGAAACTGCGAGAAACACGAGCAATGCGCGAAAGCAGATTTGTCACAGTGAAATTTCTTCGTATGAATGTCACCGTTATCCTTGCTGAAGATTTCACACATTGGCAATAATTTCGCGACAACCGACACGTTTCCGAAAACTGGCGCTTTCAATTGATACCGAATCAGAATTTCACCAAAAAAATTTCAAATAATTTTTTCACTCATTTACTGCTTTTTTAAAACTTTATTCACCAGACATACAATTAGTATACGAATAAGGACAACGTTATTTCAGTATATATTGGAAAACGTTCGTGTAATGACCTTCTACATACATGGATAGATAAATGAGAAACAAAAATAAAAACAATGATGAAGTTTCGAACACGAGGCTCAAAATTGCGAAGCGCTTCGATTAGACTTAACTCCTAAAAGGCACATTCTGTACCTCTAAAGCGTTGACCGTCGTTTTCCATGAGACAGTCGAGTATTTGCGGATAAGCCGAGACACGTGGTCGCTAATTTTGGTTCCTCTACCATTGAGTGAAGTTTCTAGGAAACCCGGTTATGGCACTTGCCGTGTTCTCCTCGTCAGTTAAATCCTTTCGTCTACTGAACACACGAGCATCAAAAGCCCAAGGACTGAACGAGTGATGTACATCCCAGTGACAGAGGAAGTGTACAAAGCCAACGGCCTTCCCATGTGAGATGCAGCGGTTCTCGCCCGACTGCCGAAGTTAAGCAATGTCAGGCCTAGTTAGTACTTTGATGTATGACCAACTGCGATCGCCTGTTGCCTTCAGCTCGGGGACCCCAAATCGCCGAAGTGGCATCCAGCTGAGAGACATGTATCAGGATGTTCACCAATACGACATTCTTGTTATTATTTGTATACTAAGACATTTGCGACACTTCGTCAACCACACCAACGTTTTGTTCGCAGTTTGTTCACTTGGAATCTCGTTTTCACAATTCGTCTTCTTCGTACTTCTTTTTTTACAGTTTAACTGCAAGAGTAACTGAATTACCACACGGAATGAAGCCTACAAGATTGCGATATGGCAGCATCATGATAAATTCGATAATAATGAAATGAGGTACAAAATCTATTTCAAATACCTGAAGTCTTCGGGAAATGCTTCAAACATGAAAAAATATTGATGAGAACGCCGCACTATGACAGCAAGGTAAAAGTATGTAGTTAGCAACATAACAAGATTGTGAATAGAGCGTTATATATTCGTTGCTATAAATTCATGACGACACGGATCAAAAGGAACGTAAATGAAAGAAAGTAGCATTAAAAACTAAAATAAATGGGTATCAGCTCCACAGTCTCTGCTTAAAGAGAAGATCAACAAGTGGCACTCAGTAACAAAAAGTTGCTGTGAACTTTGCAAATATTTCAAAAAATATTTAAATTTCCCTGAGCCCACCTATAGATTGTCATCAGAAATTCCTCTGAAACGTTATTCAGATTCACAAGCACTATATGAATATAAAATTGCTAGAGAAATTAAATGCCAAAAAATAACGAAGCATCTGGTGAGAACGTAATTCTTTCAGAACTCTTCAACTCAGCTAGCCCAAAGTCCTTAAAGGAAACTACATTGATCTTGCAAAACATTTGGCGAACAACGAAAATTCCGGATTAAAGGAAAAGTGCATTCATATGTACACTCCATAAGAAGGGAGAAAGAACGCTTGTTAATAATTATAGACGGATTTTGCTTCATCTTGCTCCGTGCATAGTCCTGTATCAACGTCTCCTGAACGGAGCACAAAAACAAATTGAAAGAAAAACTGGTGAACATCAAGCACGTTTCACACCAAACAGATCTTCCCCAGAAAAATTTTAGGTCTGAAACTAATTCTCACACATCAAAATTTGTAATAAGACCATAGTTTGCACCTTTGTATTTTAAAAAAAACTTAAGATGCTGTGGACCATAATATCTCATCCAGATTCTGAAAGAACAAGGCCTGGACCTCAAAACCACTGCAATTATTGATCAAACACTAAATGGTACAAAATTCAGGGGAGAATTTTTGCAACATTTTGAAATTTAAACAAGCATGAGAGAAGGCGATGAATTATTCCCATTACTTTTCTGCTGCTTCTGAGAAAAGGTAATTCAAGAACGACGAAACCTAAAATCAGAGCATAAAATTGACGAACAAGTCAAATGAGGAAGAACAAATACTAGGATAGACCGTTTAGTTTTTGCAGACGAACTAGCGATTCTACAGTACATCAGGATATTCAAATATCACAAAATCAAGTCGGGATTCTTAAAGAAACAACAGAAAAAGTAGCCCTCCAAATATCAATTGAAATCACAAGTATATATCTAGCAACAATCTGGTACTAAAAATTTTAAAGACTAAATTCTGAAAAATCTAGAGACTTTGTCAGTTCAAATATTTCGGTGAAACTATTCAGGAGACTTGTTGGCAAAATGTTGGTCACGAAATTTGTGCCACAAACCTAGAACACGCTTCAGTCTTACAACTAATATTTGTATAATGTATTTAAAAATACACAGAACTGAGGCACTACAACTCAGCCATCATACAAGAATGTTTTTCAGGCCTGAAACATTCATTTTAAACAAAAAGAAAGACTGTGAAGAAATCCAAAAGAATGAACGAAAATAAAACAGGAAAAAGTTTGGGTTTAGTTCATACTCAAGGTGGAACGTGAGAGTAGATAAAGAAATTAAAAAGTATTTCAACATATATCCAGGTATGAAAAAAATCAGGCTATAATTCTATGAGTGTATTAAAAGAATGGAAACAACCAAACTAACCAGACAAGTAATGGAATTCTACGAAAGTCGCAATAAAGCTAAAATTGAATCAGTAAAATGAGGTGCTGTGATAAGAGAAGACCCAAAGGAAGCAGAAATAAAACAACTTAATATAGAAGAAAAGAAGATATTTAGGCTGTAGATTCACGAATGGACAGTCGACCTGACAGAGAAACTCAAGACGATTAGAATAACTTGGTTTGATGAGTGGAAAAGAGCCCATGCTAAAAGAACACAAAGGGAAACTAAAACAAAACTCGGAAAAGTCCTTTGTTGTACACCATGTTGTCCAATAGGACCCATACGTGAATGAATAATGGTAAAAATAACAACAAAAACATCAATAATAATAATAATAATAATAATCACAATAAAGGAAGTAATATATATCTTTGTGGAACTCCTGTATTTACAGTGTGAAGCCTAGCTCTACAGTCAGCCATATAATGTTAATAGAAGGAAACGAAACTGTATGACACAAAATTTATAATGCCTAGAATAATGAAGGACTTAATATTGAGACTTGTGAAACTCCATTGTGCGTAGTGTGAACTGTTGCTCTATGCCATCTGTGCAGTGTTATTATAAGATAATGAACTGATTTAGTAAATCATTGACAAATAACTAGAATAATGGAGAACTTAATATGCAGTCCTGTGGAATTTTCTTTTTACAGTGTTAATGGCTTCTCTGCCACCAGCTGCACAATGTTGCAAACATAAAGAAGAGGTATAGTACATGATTTATGAATATCTAGAGTAACAAAGTAGCTAATATAGGAGCATGTGGAACTCCATTACTTACAGTGCAAATCATTGCGCTGCTGACAGCCGTTCAGTGTTGGCAGAAGGTAAAGAAGTGGTATAGTATAATATTTACAAATACCTCTTCAATCCTGAATTTTTCTTTCGATATTTTCCAGAAAACTAATCGATAAGCATGACACAAATGCGAAGAAATACCTTTATGATGATTCACTGAGGGAAACTGGAGGTCCAGGGTTCACTCACTGTGACAACACACTAGGCTTTGCTTTGACTTTTCTCTCCCCTGTTTTCAATAAAAAAAATTTATTCAACGGTAGATATATTTTATTCGATACAGTAAACTGTATTTGCTAAGGTACACAGAAAATAGGATTCTGAATGTTAATGTTTTTGAATTATATGATTTCTAATACAGGTTTCTTTATGTCCTAACGCAACTTCACAAATGCAAGAAAATAATAATCGTACAATAATTTCTAGCAAGTAATAATTTGTTACTGCCAGTAAATAAATCTTTACAGTACGTTTTATGATTAGCATAAAATGAGTTATTTATCACATTTCCTCATTTGACACACATGTCTCTTATATTGGAATTGGAGCCACAGTCCTTGCATTTTGAAGCATTCCTTCCTTCAACAACTTTTCGCATTTGGTCAACAATGTAACCCATAACTTCTGAAATTGGTTGCAACACAGCACTTTTCCGCTTTTTATGCACATTTTCTACATCATCTACATCTTCACTGTCAGTGGAATTTACTGTACGAGGATGTCTTCTTTTGCGAGCTACTGGCACAACATCTTTACCAGCCAGTTTCATCAAGCTCAGCAGGAGAACCCTGAGTCAAAAACCAGAATTCGTCATCTTCCCAATCCGGTAATTCTGCATTACGTTTGTTAAGAAGAGCTTTTCATTGCTCATCAGTTAATATTTCACATATTGCTGTAGAGTGTAAAACTAATAGTTATTTCAGTATTCCATTATCCAAGACCAGACTGAAATTAGCAAATGTGCATAATGATCTGAGGTCCACATATGATGGTCTTAAGACAATGGGTTATTTCGTAGTAACAAACAAAATTTATACACATTTGAACTTCAACGTCTAGAATGGTTATCAAATGTTAGGTAAAAACAAATTCTCAGTCTAATATTTACATACATTTACGTGCCCTGATTTTAAAACTCAGAAGTAGAAGGTCCACACTCGTGGACCATCGGCTTGTAAGCGGAAAAATACGCCTGTTCCGTGGGAACAAAGAAATAATGAATGAAGGTTCATATATGTGGACTGAGGAAACAAACATGTTAACAAAGGACCTAATGCAGAGCTCTTAGTTATAGTGTGAATCGTCACTCTGCTGCCAGCCACAGGGTGTGGGTAAAGCTGAAGAAGGGATATATTATACATTATTAATAAATACACAGAATAAAAAAGGCTGACCATTGTGGTCGATCAGTTCTGGGCACTTCAGTCTGGAAGTGCGCAACTGCTATGGTCACAGGTTCAAATCCTGCCTCACACATGGATGTGTGTGTTGTCCTTATGTTAGTTAGATTTAAGTAGTTCTAAGTTCTAGGGGACTGATGACCTCAGATGTTAAGTCCCATAGTGCTCAGAGCAATTTGAACCATTTGAATAACAAAGGACCTAATGAAGAACCCTGTGGAACTCCATTATTTACACTGAATCGTGCTCTACTGCCAGCTGTGCAGTGGTGGTAAAAGATAAAGAAGTGGTACAGTACATTATTTATAAATACCTATAGTAACAAAGGTCCTAATATAGAGTCCTGTGGAACTCCATTGTTTAAACTCTGAATTATCATGCAATGTTTGTAGAAGGTAAGTAAGTGGTACAGTACATTATTTATAAAAACCCAGAATAACAAAGGACCTGTTACAAAACCCTGTGGAACTCCATTATGTGCACTGTGAATCTCCGCTTTGCTGCCAGCCATGCTGTGTTGGTAGAAGGTAAAGAAGTGGAGTAGTAAATTATTTATGAATACCTAGAATAACGAAGGACCTAATGTAGGGCCCTGAGGAACTCTTAGTGATGTGAATCGTTGCTCTGCAGCCAGCTGCAAAGTGTTGGTGTATGATAAACTTGGTAAAAAAAATGTAGAGAAGGCAAGGGGCCTGACAGTTGGTGGTACTGGACCTAATATAGAGTCCTGTAGAACTCCATTATTTAAACTCTGAATCATCGCTCTACTACCAGCCTTCCAATGTTTGTAGAAGGTAAATAAGTGGTACAGTACATTATTTATAAAAACCTAGAATAACAAAGCACCTGTTACAGAATCCTGTGGAACTCCATTACGTGCACTGTGAATCATCGCTTTCTGCCAGCCATGCAGTATTGGTAGAAGGTAAAGAAGTAGCGTAGTAAATTATGAATACCTGGAATAACGAAGGACCTAATGTAGAGCCCTGAGGGACTCTTAGTTATGTGAATCGTTGCTCTGCAGCCAGCCGCAAAGTGTCCGTGTATGGTAAACTCGGTAAGACAAGCGTAGAGCAGGCAAGGAGCCTGACGGTTGGTAGTACTGGCGACAGGTGATGCTGGAGGAGGGCGCGGGCCGCGTCAACGTGGACTACTCGCGCGCCGTCAACGGGCAGCTGGTGCGCGACGCCATCGCGGCGCGCTTCCCGCAGCTGCGGCGGCTGCTGCCGGCGCCGCACGAGGAGGACCCGGCCTGCGGCGACCCGCAGCGCCGCCTGCTCGCCGCCATGCAGCAGCGGGACGTCGACACCTTCTTCCAGCTGCTGCAGCTGCAGGACTCCAACAAGGTGCGCCTACACTGCCTAGGTTAGCTTAGCCAACGGAGCGCACACCCACTGTAACAAACGAGCTCCATCCAGAAGGTAAGTTCCGTTTGTACGGCAGCGCTACAGTCACAGTTAGGCGCATACGCGGTAGATGTTTTGAGCCAAGGAGAAGCTTTAATACCATTTTGTGTTCTGTCTTTTCATGCTGGGTAGTGCTTGTTTAGATATCGGTCTTTGACTGAAAACCGACTCCTGTGAGATTAGACCTGTAATTGTTTTTCTGAATGCGAACAACAATAAACCACTTGAGATTCATCTACAGATGTGAGAGTTTTACGGAGAAAATGTGATGATTGATCCGGTGATGCGGAGATGGGTCCGACAATTCAGTGATGGACGTGATCAAGAGTGCGGTGAAGGGAGTGTTAATGTACGATTAATGGGAATGAGCGTTTGGCGTCATTGGCCGTAAGACCCCTTGTACGGGGCAGTCCGGCCGCCTTGGTGCAGGTATTATTACATTCGACGGCACATTGGGCGACCTGCGCGCTGGATGGGGATGAAATGATGATGAAGACAGCACAACACCCAGTCCCTGAACGGGGAAAATCCCCGATCCAGCCGGGAATCGAACCCGGGACCGTTGGACGCCAATCCGTCACGCTGACCACTCAGCTACAGGGGTGGACGTATGACTAATGAAGAGTTGGCTCGTGCGTTTCAAGAATTCGTAAAGGAATACAGTAACGTTACAGTATCCGAGTTTTCTAATAACTTTCTGCATATTTCAAGAACACTTCTTCATTAAATTGGTTCTGAGAAACTGAATTTTCGAAAAAAACTGAATGATTGCTTTGGTGTCAAAAGCTTTTAAAGGCAACACAAAAATCAGTTTGTGGGCATTTCACTTTTGACAAATTACAAAGAAGATGGTGATGATTTTCTAAGCGAGGTAGTGAACGGGGATGAAACTTGAGTCACAGTTTCTTCATAGTATAGGGTGATTATTAAATCTTCCTCATGTTTACCATCCCTGTTATGAGTAGCAGGGGAAGAACCTCATACGAATGTCGCCAGCATATTTTTGTTTTTCTCAGTATGTAGACTACTTTCACTTTACGTGATCCATGTCCATCCCCTTCTTCACTCACAAATTCAACGTCGCTTTACCCCCAAGTTTTCACATGTAATCCGCGCGTAGCATTTTTTATAATTATGACAGTAACCAAAACATATTTTTTTTAATATCATAACATTAATTTGTGTAATGCATTGCTTTAGTGTTACACAAAGAACTGCATTTGAGAGAAATGGGTCATGTGTACAATATTCGTCAAAAGCTTTGGGAATAACATTTGTCACGCAATTTACGTAATAACTATAACAGCAACAAACTTACACAAATTCGACGAGCTCGTAATTTATACTACATAAAATCGAAGTGCGCGCTCACCATTACCAGTATTTCGCTTGCTGTTATGAATGTGATACATGTCTTGAGACTGTGGTTATGCAGGCGTGAAAATGAGGCGAAATCTGTTTGTTTGAGTCTTTTCTGCCAGGTGAAGTCAGTACCTCTTTTATTTGTTTCTTAATGGGGGCTGGGGTTGTCTCTCTTTTTGTCTGCATTCGCTAAACATCCCATGGTTTGCCGGCTCTACCTGTGGGCTATGGAATAGCATCGGATTCGTTGTCGACAGCAGCTTCCTACAGCCTCTACCTGGCTGCGGTGTTGTCCGCGGCTGGCTTGGGCACAAGACCACCCATCTGGACCACGAAAAGTATCTTGCCTTAAACATGGCTTGTAATTTTCTAGATTTCCTTAAAAATTTCGATATGCTTACTCGCAATATTAAATTTTTCCCCGGAAAATAGCCGATAAATTTAGAAATGAGTTCCGTAAAAATACTGAAATATTTTTGGGTACATAGGTTCATGACCCCTCCCCCCCTGAATCCGTGCCTATCTATACCAAAGAGTGGAGTCCTCGTTAGATCACACTAAATCTGACGTGAAAGTACCAAAGAACAGGCACGGACTCTGAACACGAATACCTGTCTGCTGCTGAGAAATACCTACTGCATATTTATTACTTTGAAATTATTCTCAATACTTCAACTCTATGCTGATTGAATATGCCTAACCTGCCCATAACTGCGATCAGCGCCACGTAGCCTTTCTGCAGCTCTGCTCTGCAACTCATAAACTGAACCTACAACAACTTCGGAGCTGCAGTGTAAGGCATGTGTACTGGGATGACAAAAGTCATGGAGTAGCGACATCCATATGTACAAATGGCGGTAGTATCGCGTTCACGAGTTATAAAAGGACAGTGCACTGGCGAAGCTGTCGTTTGTACTCAGGTGATTTACGTGAGAAGGTCTCTGTCGTGATTACGGCCACACGATGGGAACTAACAGACTTTGAACGAGGATTGTAGCTGGAGCTAGACGCATGGGGAATAAAGTTTAGGAAATCGTTAGGGAATTCAACATTCCGAGATCCACAGTGTCAAGGGTGTGCCAAATTTCAGGCGTTATCTCCCACCACGAACAACGCATTCGCCAACGGCCTTCACTTAACGACCGAGAGCAGCGGGGTTCGCGTAGAGTTGTCACTGCTAACAAACTAGCAACACTGCATGAGATAACCACAGAAATCAATGTGGGACGTGTGACTAACGTATCCGTTAGGACAGTGCGACGAAGTTTGGCGTTAATGGGCTACGGCAGCAGATGAGCAACGCCAGTGCTTCCGCTTACAGCACATCGCCTACGGTGTCTCTTCTGGGCCATTGACTTTATCGACTGAATCCTAGGCGACTGGTAAAAGTGGCCTTGTCGTATGAGCCCCGATTTCAGTTGGTAAGAGATGATGGTAGGGTCTGAGTGTGGCACAGACCCCACGAAGCCATAGGACCAAATTGTCAACAAGGCACTATGAAAGCTGGTGGTGGCTCCATAATGGTGTGGGCTATGTTTACATGGAATGGAATGACTTGTAGCCATTCAAGGACTTCATGTTCCCAAACAACGATGATGGATGACAACGCGCATTGTCTACGGGCCACAATTGTTCGCGATTGGTTTGAAGAACATTCTGCACAATTCGAGCCACCCAGATCGTCCGACATGAATGCCATCGGACATTTATGGGACGTATCGAGAGATTAGTTCGTGTGCAAAATCTTGCACCGGCAGCATTTTCGCAATTATGGACGGCTTCCGTGAAGTGGCAGCCTGGCTCTGTGTGCCTGCAGGGGGCTTCCAACGACTTGTTGCGAACATGCCTCGTTGAGTTGCTGCTCTAGCCCGCGGAAAAAAAGGCTCGAGGCGATATTAGGAGGTATCCCATGACTTTTCACGTCACTGTATGTATCTACACTCCTGGAAATTGAAATAAGAACACCGTGAATTCATTGTCCCAGGAAGGGGAAACTTTATTGACACATTCCTGGGGTCAGATACATCACATGATCACACTGACAGAACCACAGGCACATAGACACAGGCAACAGAGCATGCACAATGTCGGCACTAGTACAGTGTATATCCACCTTTCGCAGCAATGCAGGCTGCTATTCTCCCATGGAGACGATCGTAGAGATGCTGGATGTAGTCCTGTGGAACGGCTTGCCATGCCATTTCCACCTGGCGCCTCAGTTGGACCAGCGTTCGTGCTGGACGTGCAGGCCGCGTGAGACGACGCTTCATCCAGTCCCAAACATGCTCAATGGGGGACAGATCCGGAGATCTTGCTGGCCAGGGTAGTTGACTTACACCTTCTAGAGCACGTTGGGTGGCACGGGATACATGCGGACGTGCATTGTCCTGTTGGAACAGCAAGTTCCCTTGCCGGTCTAGGAATGGTAGAACGATGGGTTCGATGACGGTTTGGATGTACCGTGCACTATTCAGTGTCCCCTCGACGATCACCAGTGGTGTACGGCCAGTGTAGGAGATCGCTCCCCACACCATGATGCCGGGTGTTGGCCCTGTGTGCCTCGGTCGTATGCAGTCCTGATTGTGGCGCTCACCTGCACGGCGCCAAACACGCATACGACCATCATTGGCACCAAGGCAGAAGCGACTCTCATCGCTGAAGACGACACGTCTCCATTCGTCCCTCCATTCACGCCTGTCGCGACACCACTGGAGGCGGGCTGCACGATGTTGGGGCGTGAGCGGAAGACGGCCTAACGGTGTGCGGGACCGTAGCCCGGCCTCCCGCATGCCCACTATACGCCCTCGCTCAAAGTCCGTCAACTGCACATACGGTTCACGTCCACGCTGTCGCGGCATGCTACCAGTGTTAAAGACTGCGATGGAGCTCCGTATGCCACGGCAAACTGGCTGACACTGACGGCGGCGGTGCACAAATGCTGCGCAGCTAGCGCCATTCGACGGCCAACACCGCGGTTCCTGGTGTGTCCGCTGTGCCGTGCGTGTGATCATTGCTTGTACAGCCCTCTCGCAGTGTCCGGAGCAAGTATGGTGGGTCTGACACACCGGTGTCAATGTGTTCTTTTTTCCATTTTCAGGAGTGTATTTAATGTAGAGAAAATTTCACTCAGCAACGTTATCTGGTATTCGTATTCTGTTACAGAATGGTGAAATAATTCAACTGTAGTTCATGGTACTGTCTTTAGTCGTTAATGATGGACCTTCATTAACTATTTCTACTGTAGGCAGGATTGTGTACTCCACTGCGCACAATTGTGTGGTGAATAATATTGTAAGCTGAAGTTTTGTGATGAGTTATTTCCATAGGTAGGATCGTGTCTTCCATTGGACGTAAGCTGTCTGCTGCGTAGCATTGTGGTCATTTCCCTTATTGGATCCTATTTAGGTTACAAAACAGACAACTTTCAGTGCGTCTACAAAAAAATATTTTCCCTCAGTCATTACACCATGTAGTCCATTGTGACTTCTTGATCCATCCATCTTCTCTTCGGTCTTTCTTCTTCGTTTAGGGCTATATTGTAGGAGTCAGTTTGGAATACGTTCGTCACCAATGCTTTCTGTATCTTTTCCCATTCTTTTCTGTACTCATCAATCTTTTCATTTCAGTTGTAAATTCCTACACTCTTTTGGAATATCTAGCTTTTTAATCATCTCTTCTTGTTAGACCCTGGACTGCTCTCAAAAATATCATCGCGACTGTTTGAAGTCTGCAATGTTTTTCAGAGTTCATAGCCTAGTTTTCACTTACATATAGTATAAAGGAAACTGCCATAACTTTATAAAATTCTGGCACTGTGTCGTTTCGTGCTTTTCCCCTGAACATTCTTTTAATCGTGCCCCTCATCATTTTGAATTTCTCAATCGTTTTTTCAGTACCGACTTCTTCGACGTATATGTTGCAGCCCAAGAACCTGAGGGCATTGTCTTGTGCAATAGTTTGGTTTTCTAATATGAGCCTTGGAATATCATGGAGTTGAATTTGTTGGACGATATGCAACTTTGCTCTGTTGTATAGTTCCTGTAGCGCAGTCTGGAAGTTATATTCGCTATGCACAACTAGAAAGTATTCGTCAGCAAACATAAAAGCTTTGATTTTTTTCTTATGAAGCTGTTCTGTGTATCGAATATTATGGTACGTGTTTTCTCTTCTTGACAATGTCGTCTAAATTAATTAAAAAGTATCGATGAAATACAAGACCCTTAGCCGACCCATTTATTAACGTTTCCTTGAGCGATGTTTCCGGATTTTAGCTTTATATTTATCTGTGTTCCTGTATGTACAGCGTGTGTCAGCTGCCTCTATCGCTGTCGTTTTATGTAACCCGCAGTGTTACAGCTAACCTTGATAAATCACGTTCGCGATTTTCATATTCTCTTGCTCGCTACCCGCAAACTATTAGTCCTACAGAAAAAAAAGAGCAGAAATTTTTTGTAGGAAATTTAATGCAGTAAGATACTGTACGTTTTCACTGCAGGCGACTTTTTGTGAGTACTCAAGATAAACGTAAAAAATTATCACCAAACGCACCTCCACTCTACACTTATCCCTCACTAGTGAGGATTTCTAGTATTTCCCTTCTATCAATGTACCGACAGTACAGATGCACAGAAGCCGACATTGGGGAAGATCAGTTCGGATTCCGTAGAAATGTTAGAACACATGAGGCAATATTGACCCTACGACATAGAAGATAGATTAAGGAAAGGCAAACCTACGTTTCTAGCATTTGTAGACTTAGAGAAAGCTTTTGACAAGGTTGACTGGGATACTCTCTTTCAAATTCTGAAGGTGGCAGGGGTCAAATACAGGGAGAGAAAGGCTATTTACGATTTCTGAAAGAACCAGATGGCAGTTTAGAAGAATCGAGGGGCATGAAAGGGAAGCAGTGGTTGGGAAGGGAGTGAGACAGGGTTGTAGCCTCTCCCCGATGTTATTCAATCTGTTTATTAAGCAAGCAGTAAAGGAAACAAAAGAAAAATTCGGAGTAGGAATTAAAATCCATGGAGAAGAAATAAAAACTTTGAGGTTCGCCGATGACATTGTAATTCTGTCAGAGATAGCAAAGGACCTGGAAGAGCAGTTGAACGCAATGGACAGTATCTTGAAAGGAGGATATAAGATGACCATCAACAAAAGCAAAACGAGGGTAATGGAATGTAGTCGAATTAAATCGTGTGATGCTGAGGGAATTAGATTAGGAAATGAGACGCTTAAAGTAGTAAATGAGTTTTGCTGTTTGGGGATCAAAATAACTAATGATGGTCAAAGTAGAGAGGATATAAAATGTAGACTGGCAATGGCAAAGAGAAATTTGTTAACATCGAGTATAGATTTAAGTCTCAGGAAGTCTTTTCTAAACGTATTTGTATGGAGTGTAGCTATGTATGGATGTGAAACATGAACGATAAATAGTTTAGACAAGAAGAGAACAGAAGCTTTCGAAATGTGGTGCTACAGAAGAATGCTGAAGATTAGATGGGTAGATCACGTAACTAATGGGGAGGTACTGAATGTAATCAGGGAGAAGAGGAATTTGTGGCACAACTTCACTAGAAGAACGGATCGGTTAGTTGGACACGTTCTGCGGCATCAAGGGATCACCAATTTAGTGATGGAGGGCAGCGTGAAGGGTAAAAATCGTAGATGGAGACCAAGAGATGAATACACTAAGCAGATTCAGAAGGATGTAGGTTGCAGTAGTTACTCGGAGATGAAGAAACTTTCACAGGATAGAGTAGCATGGAGAACTGCATCAAACCAATCTCCGGACTGAAGACAACAACAACAACAACAACGTACAGAAATTTCCGACTGGACGAAATATTCCCGATGTTCGACCTTTTTTGGTTTCTATTGACTGGACTGTATGTCGCAAGCATTGTCGGCTACTTTGTTAAAATTATTAGTTTAAACTTTCACGAGAAGGAAATGAACGCAAAACGAAAACGTTATGCTACAAATAATTAAGTTGACAATGCGGTCCAAACTTGTCCCTTACAAGCAGAATAGTTTCATAGTCAGAAAACCTGACGAGTACAACGATGTAATTGTTTATTTTACGCTGTTGAAATTCACAAAACTGTTGGGTAAAATTAAACTGACGTCACTTTTACAGTTTGTAAGTACTCGACTTCTCCAGTGGCATAATAAGTACAGTCTAAAGAAGACCAAAAACGTAGAATGTGCGAAATAATTCATGCAGTCGCAAATATTTGTATAGCGGTTTTTGTATCCCGCCTGGAAGGCGGCGCGTAATTCTGCTCCTGAAAGCTGATTCAGAGGCCGAATAAGGAAGCGAGTAGTAGCAGGCGAGGTAAAACACGTCGGTACTGCAAGTAAAGTAAAAGAGGTTTTTACTGGTGTATGAACATATATAAATTGAAACTTCTCCTTTGAATGCTAGAAAAACTCTTACGTTATTTGATTTTCAAACAACTGAGCAAAACTCAACGTACTCAGACAGTTTTCTCTTTACTTAATCTTATCATTACTAAACTGACACACAATATTTTAAGCACAACGCAATCTGACTTTCAATAATCCATACAAAAGGTTGGTCATGACTAAAAATAACCTATACCTTTCATGAATCACTTACCTCACAAAAATCTTCGTTGCTCGAACTACTGCAATACAGCGAGCTCCAATAGTGCCAGCTAAATAAAGGATTCTAACTACTGAAGGCACTAACTATTGATAGGCATAGTTAGCAAATGAAAGATTTTGATAGAAAACAAACAATGTATTTACGTTAATAGCGTTCAAAAGTTATGTATAATTCTGTGATAGCCAATTAAACAAATTTCCTTTTTCTGACTGACACAAATCCAGATCGCGCTCTCATAGTAACCTCTCAAAACTCTGGCATATCTCTCCCCACATCCATCAATGCTGGCGGCTCACCTCCACCTGCCCAACGCTACGCACTGTTCACATCCAACAGCCCAACACTACACAAGCGAATATTCCAACAATGAATCCCACCAGCCACAGACTGCACACAGCGCAGTCAGCGATTTTCATACAGAGCACTACGTGGCGTTACCAACATAAAAACCTAAACAGCCTATTTACAAAATGAATACGTATCTTTGGTACAGGTGAGCACGTAGGTGTGCAGCCAAGGTCCCGATAAGAAACTCTCAATAGCAAGCTAAGCTACAGTGATGGTTCTCGGCCGTCTGCTCTTCATGAACACGTAGAGCTGCACAGCGTCGGATAGATGGCGCTGTGGTGGGCGAAGGTCTTCCGCTCTCGCAGTGCCAACCTACGCTGTGGCATCGGAGCTATAGATACCATAGTGGCAGGAGAGAGTGGCTACGAACAACATACTAGAAATCCTGACCTTTGAGGGCTCAGTGTAGGAGTGGGGTTGCGTTTGGAGACCACTTTTGTACATATTTGTTGAATAACTCGAAAATCACGGCCTGTAGCGGAAGCGTATCTCAGTACAAAATTTAACTACATTAAATTTCCTAGAAAAATGTCTTCCTCTTTTTTTTCTGTACGATATAATCTCCACTGGCAAGTGACAGAATAAGGAATCACGCACGCGGTTTATGAAGGCCAGCTGTAACATTGCAGACTGCATAAAACGACAGCGGTAGAGGCAACTAAATCCTCCTGTATACTTCGGAATATACACTCCTGGAAATTGAAATAAGAACACCGTGAATTCATTGTCCCAGGAAGGGTAAACTTTATTGACACATTCCTGGGGTCAGATACATCACATGATCACACTGACAGAACCACAGGCACATAGACACAGGCAACAGAGCATGCACAATGTCGGCACTAGTACAGTGTATATCCACCTTTCGCAGCAATGCAGGCTGCTATTCTCCCATGGAGACGATCGTAGAGATGCTGGATGTAGTCCTGTGGAACGGCTTGCCATGCCATTTCCACCTGGCGCCTCAGCTGGACCAGCGTTCGTGCTGGACGTGCAGAACGCGTGAGACGACGCTTCATCCAGTCCCAAACATGCTCAATGGGGGACAGATCCGGAGATCTTGCTGGCCAGGGTAGTTGACTTACACCTTCTAGAGCACGTTGGGTAGCACGGGATACATGCGGACGTGCATTGTCCTGTTGGAACAGCAAGTTCCCTTGCCGGTCTAGGAATGGTAGAACGATGGGTTCGATGACGGTTTGGATGTACCGTGCACTATTCAGTGTCCCCTCGACGATCACCAGTGGTGTACGGCCAGTGTAGGAGATGGCTCCCCACACCATAATGCCGGGTGTTGGCCCTGTGTGCCTCGGTCGTATGCAGTCCTGATTGTGGCGCTCACCTGCACGGCGCCAAACACGCATACGACCATCATTGGCACCAAGGCAGAAGCGACTCTCATCGCTGAAGACGACACGTCTCCATTCGTCCCTCCATTCACGCCTGTCGCGACACCACTGGAGGTGGGCTGCACGATGTTGGGGCGTGAACGGACGACGGCCTAACGGTGTGCGGGACCGTAGCCCAGCTTCATGGAGACGGTTGCGAATGGTCCTCGCCGATACCCCAGGAGCAACAGTGTCCCTAATTTGCTGGGAAGTGGCGGTGCGGTCCCCTACGGCACTGCGTAGGATCCTACGGTCTTCGCGTGCATCCGTGCGTCGCTGCGGTCCGGTCCCAGGTCGACGGGCACGTGCACCTTCCGCCGACCACTGGCGACAACATCGATGTACTGTGGAGACCTCACGCCCCACGTGTTGAGCAATTCGGCGGTACGTCCACCCGGCCTCCCGCATGCCCACTATACGCCCTCGCTCAAAGTCCGTCAACTGCACATACGGTTCACGTCCACGCTGTCGTGGCATGCTACCTGTGTTAAAGACTGCGATGGAGCTCCGTATGGCACGGCAAACTGGCTGACACTGACGGCGGCGGTGCACAAATGCTGCGCAGCTAGCGCCATTCGACGGCCAACACCGCGGTTCCTGGTGTGTCCGCTGTGCCGTGCGTGTGATCATTGCTTGTACAGCCCTCTCGCAGTGTCCGGAGCAAGTATGGTGGGTCTGACACACCGGTGTCAATGTGTTCTTTTTTCCATTTCCAGGAGTGTATTTAAAATAAAATGCGAAGACGTTTTGCTGACTAGAGGTTCCACAAATCATCAGCGCTGCGGGTCCTGCACTTAGCTGCACGGGTGAACGCCAAATTAGGATGGCTGCCTCTGTGTGTTTCAGGGCTGCCGGTCGGTGGACCCAAACCACGTGTACGGCGACCCCTACTACAGCACGTGTCTGGAGATGGCGTGCCGGCGCCGCGGGGACGAGGAGTTCGTCAGGGCGCTGCTGCAAGGCGGTCAGTAGCAGAGCGGTGCCATGTGCTGCCTTTAAAGCGAGATACTACACAAGTTGTGCTCTCAGTCTCGATACGTATGCGTTAACCAGTGTTGTAGCAGGTGCCTTGTGACCAATTATTATCTGCTTCATCTAATGTTTGGCGGATGTGCCATTTGCTGCTATATGACCCGATTTCAAGGCGAGTCATGGTCCATGTTTGAACTTTTGGACATTGCCAAGAATTCGAAACAGAGAATGTCTCACAATTCCTACTATAGGCGTCTAAGGGTTGCAAAGTGCACTTAATTAGACTGGGCAACGGAATTAAAGGACCACTTTCCTGGAACCATTTAATTCCCACCCAATGCGACGCTTAAATCAGAAATTTGGCTCAAAGATGCTTGCAACGCCGGCCGCGGTGGCCGTGCGGTTCTGGCGCTGCAGTCCGGAACCGCGGGACTGCTACGGTCGCAGGTTCGAATCCTGCCTCGGGCATGGGTGTGTGTGATGTCCTTAGGTTAGTTAGGTTTAAGTAGTTCTAAGTTCTAGGGGACTTATAAACTAAGATGTTGAGTCCCATAGTGCTCAGAGGCATTTGAACCATTTTTTTATGCTTGCAACGTTCTTCAATAGTGATACAGAAACGTAGGTTATAGGTAGTACCCTTAGTCTTATGGTATACATTTCATTTTGAGGTTTATGTTCGGACTTACAGGCGTTCTTCTATTTTTTTCTTTTTCTTCCTTTCCTTTTTATTCAGTCGATTCCACTTGGTATAATCCTACATAGTTGTATAGCACTTATATGTAAGGAGATATACATTTTTTTATATACAGAGATCGAGAATCTTCTTTATAACTATGACTGCATGAGGCAGCTACTATCGTTCCATTAATCCACTCAGCACAGCGCGGGGTGGTCTTAATAGGGGTTCTAATGAAGTGACTGCGGTGACCAGGTGTTTGATGTTTTTTATAGTACGATTGCATTGGTTTCATTCATGAATGCAATCGGGTTTTAAGACGAACTCGTTTATGCTTTTTATCGTTAATATTGCGGCAGCTATTTGTCGTACCACACATAATACGACCTAGGCTACACATATGTAACTTATGTATTCTGACATGGTTATGCCACATTTTCTTGTTTTTAATTTATTTTATTATTTATTTATATTAGTTAATAATTTTAAAAGAATACTCTTCCACTCGACATATGATTTTATGCAGTACACTTGATTGTTGCGTTGCATGGCCTATTACAAATGTGTGGTACGAATTTACGAATAATAGCGTATACATATATTCACCTATCATGCTATACTCGAGTAAAACAGCGAAAACTATTAACAACAGCATGACATAGGCAGAAGCATATTTGTCCTAATGTTACATATAGTTTTAATGATATACAATATGTCTTTTTGAGCCACTTACATAGTTAACATGATACGTGTCAATTGTTAACGTATGTTTTATATTCTTTATAATAGTACATTTGTTCTACTAATTGTACAGGGGACTGAATATGGCATCAGTGTAATGCCGAAACTGGTAACACATAAGAAGTTCATAAAATAAATTTCTACAATACATACGGCTGAAACTTCCTGGCAGATTCAAACTGTGTGCCGGACCGAGACTCGAACTCGGGACCTTTGCTTTTTGCGGGCAAGTGCTCTACCAACTGAGTTACCCAAGCACGACTCACGCCCCGTCCTCACAGCTTTACTTCCGCCAGTACCTCGCCTCCTACCTTCCAAACTTTACAGAAGCTCTCCTGCGAACCTTGCAGAACTAGCACTTCTGAAAGAAAGGATATTGCGGAGACATGCCTTAGCCACAGCCTGGGGGATGTTTCCAGAATGAGATTTTCACTCGGCAGCGGAGTGTGCGCTGATATGAAACTTCCTGACAGATTAAAACTGTGTGCCGGACCGAGACTCTAGCTCGGGACCTTTGCCTCTCGCGGGAAAGTGCTACCCAAGCACACTCCGCTGCAGAGTGAAAATCTCATTCTGGAAACATCCCTCAGGCTGCGGCTAAGCCATGCCTCCGCAATATCCTTGCTTTCAGGAGTGCTAGTTCAGCAAGGTGCGCAGGAGAGCTTCTGTAAAGTCTGGAAGGTAGGAGGCGAGGTACTGGCAGAAAGTAAAGCTGTGAGGACGGGGTGTGAGTCGTGCTTGGGTAGCTCAGTCGGTAGAGCACTTGCCCGCGAAAGGCAAAGGTCCCGAGTTCGAGTCTCGGTCCGGCACACAGTTTTAATCTGCCAGGAAGTTTCATAACAGCGCACACTCCGCTGCAGAGTGAAAATCTCATTCTGAATACACGCGGCTGTTAGTAAATTATTGCATCAAGATAAACGTAGTGCTCTGCGACGTCACCCTCAGTACCGACGACGCTTCAGTGAGGTGTCGACACAAGTGACGAAAAGGCCACACCTCCGAAGTTGATGTGTCGTGTGAGCTGGGTTAGTGACGTCACACTGACACAAAACTAAACTTCACCTCAATTGTGTCCAATGCCACTGCAGACACTGCTAATGTATCACACGACCGGAAGGTCGTCACACCCCATGTTTCCCACATTTCATCCCTTCTTATGACGCCTCTGCAATGGAGGTCAGAACCGCAACGCACAACCTTGAAATCACGCGGTTTTCTTGTGAGTGTCCGAGAAAAATATTCCAGACACACCACCGCCCAGAATCGGCAAGAAAAGGAGGTCGACGTAACCACTCCATTACCTGGATCGTTGATTTCCAGACATTTCGCGGTCGAAAACGACAGTTCGTAGTGCGATGAGCCACACGAAGACGTTCTTCACAGCCTTAGAACTGCTGACACCCTCGGGCGTTTCAACCCTTCTCTAAAGACATTATGAGGCGTATAACACCCCAACGACCCCCTTAAAGTCAATTAAGACAGAATATCATATGAAGTAGGGAAGAGTTATTTTGGCAAATACGACATCTTTGCCGATAAGCTAACACCAAGAACTTTTGATAACAACAACATTATACAGTACATCACTGAGAGTTTTTGTTATGAAAAGAGGAGGAAGAAACCTCAGATTTAATTAATGGACAAATATCCAAGTGATGATTGCAATTAATATCTTGAAAGCTAAGTCCAAGGTGATGTTAGTCAGAGAAAACTTTTATGTGGAAGAGAGTTGTAAGCGCAACGAAGAAATTCAATGCGCCTACATTACTCTTTCACAGAAGTTGCTTGCTGGCTCTCGTCCTGTAAAGACCTTCGAGAACAATTCTTGTCTTAGTTATTGAGAGTACGGAACGCGACGAGGTTGTTTTGCGTTCAGAAGTGTTTCTCGCGTGACGTGATTCACGAACTTCGGAAACTGATTTTCTAAGCAGAGACAGGAACTGATAGACGCGTTTAACCGTGCATAACGAGTTAATTGAACTTTATTGACGAAACTAGTGAATATTGGACTGACTTTCAAATAGTTGGAACTAAAAGAAGAGTGGATAGTATATCGAAGGGCTAGACTCAATTAGTCTCGAGTAGGACACAATTACACGACTTCTCGAAGATTATACAATTACGCAGAAGAGTCAAGTTGTCGTAATTGTCAAGAAACTTAATTTTAATAAAACTTACTTTACCAACCAACTGCGTGTGCGTGTGGTGCGAAAGTTATAAAGTATTTAGTGGCCAAGGAACAATAAGCTGGTCGTTCCAAGTGAAATATCAAGCGTGGACTACATGATTAAGTGATTTAATCAATGATAGTTAACCAACGACTGTTCAGCAGGGACAATTTAATCTGAATATCAAAATACCTACTTCATTAATTGAAAAGAGAACTTTTGAAAATTTTTTTTAACATTACGGCGTAGGTTCACTCAGACGTGATCAAAGAGTATCTGTGGATCTCGCTTCATACTGGTTCAACTACTCCATAGCAACGAGCCAACAACGTACGAGAAGACATAATTACAATGTTTCCTCGCAATTGGTGCTGTGTACGATGCGGATGAGATAAGATTTAACAACTACTGCATATGAGGGCAATGTGAATCATTCAATCTTAAATCAGAAGAAGCATCCATCGTACGAGTTCGCATTTCTGTCTCCCGTTCGCCAACGGGGACCTACGTCATCGCGCATCGTGTCTCAACTCCACTGCGAGAGCTGTGGCAGTAGCAGCTCTACGGCGTCGACAGTATCAGCACGCAGTTGGAGTGCGGGGACGCCACAGGCTGCATCCCATTCAAACCTGACCGCACCCGTTTGGAGCACAGTGCGTCCGCAATTTCTGCACTCGTGTCTCTGTTGGAAACTCTATCTACCGTTCAAAACCATTCGATGAAATTTGAACGTAACTCGGAAAAGCTAAGGGTGCTTATGCCTTTTTAAGCGCTCCTATTTTGTGTCCTCCAGCGGCATGGTCATGAAGGGATGTGTGACTGACACACGCTTGAAAACTGAGTTCCTCTAATACCTCCAGTTGGACAAAATCCTAGGTGGCACCCTCACACGCTTATTGAGAATTTTAAAAAGGTACCTGTACAGACAGAATCCTTGCCGAGAGGCAGGTTACGCTGCTGCTCTTACGTCACTTCAGTGCTGCTGTTGCGCCAGATAGTAGGCCATCCGGAATCGGAAAGTGTGGAAGGGTTGCCGGTCTGCAAGCACCTACGATGTAGTCACGGCTTCTATCTGTACAGGTCCGTTTTTCAAATTTTCAGTAAAGTGTGACTGCAAGCTGGTCCAACAAAGTGAATTTTTCCAGTAGTGAGCTACAAATGACTGCCACTTAGAGTACTAACAGTTCCGAAGCATGGATAAAACTTTAAGCAAATAGACGTCGCCCACCCAAAATACAGAAAGGATAACAAGTCACGCCACTGAGTGTGGCTGTTGGAAAGCCCTTAACAATTCATAAACCTTAATAAATCCCTTAAGCGATAAAATACACAATCCGCCAGAATACAAGAAAAGCTGGGAAGGCACATAATTAAACGTGACTCCTAGCTGGTACACACCGGCAGAAACATTAATAATGACCTTTAAACAAATACAAAATCTCCGCAAAACACAAGAAAAACTGGGAAGGCATACAATTTAAATCCGACTCCCAACTGGTCTACACCAGCAAAGACAATAATAATGACCCTTAAATAAATATACAATCCATCAAAACACAAGAATGGTGACAAAATACAGCAAGCAGTTATCACAGCAATCTGACAGCAACCACGCGAGTTTGACAATGAATGGAGTTAGTTGATGACTGCGGATAGAAAAAATTCAGCAGGTCACACTCATAAGTAAAAGCCTTTAAAACGTCACACGCTCCAGAACTAGCAAGGTATGGCCTGTAAGATTTAAATAAGTTGTTAAAGGGCAAATATAGTCACAAGGAACTTCGACTTGCAGGACTCACCTTAAGGTTTATGTGCTTGCTCAAGTCTCAATATTTGAACAGGTCAAGGTTCAAAATGGCTCTGAACACTATGGGGCAACTTCTGAGGTCATCAGTCCCATAGAACTTAGAACTACTTAAACCTAACTAACCTAAGGACATTACACACATCCATGCCGAGGCAGGATTCGAACCTGCGACCGTAGCGGTCGCGCGGTTCCAGACTGTAGCGCCTAGAACCGCTCGGCCACCCTGGCCGGCGAATAGGTCAAGGCTTCTGGAATTAACTGGGCGACATTCCGCAGTGGCACGTACTAAAACGATCAAATTTACTTAACTTGAGCTAACACAAGGCAGCTGATAGAGGCGCCTCGCTACAGGCAAACCTAGACATAGTGTGATGACGGAAGTGTCACTGTAGCTGGAAGAAAGCAGGTCTCCGTTCCTGGCCGAGGAAATAAGAATGCGTCGTCCGCTGCCAGAACTACCTTGCCAACGTGCATGAGAAAGGAAGCAGTTATCTCCCCAAATAAGGCTACAAATGGCAATATCTTTACATGTAGGAAATATTAACTTATTGCGGAAGTGGCTATACATTCAAGTCACGAGCTTGACCCTCCTTAATATTACATGAAAATTGACGGCGTGAACTGCAACCACCTGCAAATCCAAATACCACGGCACACCCTTTTTCAACAGACTATATTGCAGTCCCAACTACATCAACTCAATTTACAACAGAGCGTATTTATACACTTGCAACGTATATGATACGGAACACATTAAAATCAGTTACACTGACTGGTGACCATCCACACAATCAGTCGGCGGAGTGATGGGATTGATTGATCGAATTGTTGGATGTCCTCCTAAGGGATTCCGTGCCAGATTCTGACCAATTGACGCAATAGATCGTCAAAATCTCGAGATGGTTGGAGGACTGTGCCCTGAATATAGCAAATGCTCTCTATTGGAGAGAGGATCGGAGATCTTGGTGGTCCTTTGGGTTTGGCAAGCAGGAAGAAACCCTCGTCGTGTATGGGCGAGTATTATCTTGCTGAAATGTAAGCCCAGCACGACTTGCCGTGAAGGGCTGCAAACAAGAGCGCAGTGCTGAAAGGTTTCCTCGGATGACAATCAGAGGGGTGCTGCTGTAAAAAGACATCGACCCCACTCTTGGTTCTGAGGTGACATCACGTTCGTATCCCACCACTGTCTATGTTGTCTCGAGACACTTTTTCAGCCGGGAATCTCATTGACTGGAGTAGAATTGTCTTCAGTGATGAGTCCCACTTCGAATGACCAGCGAGGTCGTGTCTGGGCGATAGTGGGATACCAACCTGACTGTCGCCTGCCATACATCCCGAGATCCAGGAGTGATGGTCGTTGGTGCCATTCCTTTTCGAGCAACACCCCTTTGTCATCTATGGCACCCTTACAGTGGTACATCGAGAATATTCTATGCCTTGTTTTGTTGCCCTTCAAGGCAGGCCATCCTGGACTTACATTTCAGCTAGATTATAACCGCCCACACACGATGAGAGTTTCTACTGCTTGTGTTCGTGCTCGCCAAACCTACCTTGGCCAGCAGGATCGCTAGGCTTTCTGCTCGATTGAGAACGTTTGGAAAATTATGGGCAGCGCCCTACAACCAGCTCAGGATTTTCAGGATCTAATGCGCCAACTGGACAGAATTTGGCACGGTATCCCTGCGGAGGACATCCAACAGTACTATGAATCAATGCAAGCCGCATAACTGCTTGCATAAGGGCCAGAGGTGGACACACTTATTAATAAATTTCTCGACTTGTGAAGCTCTTTTACTTGAATAAATCATCGAATTTATGATTATAATCGTTTATTTGTCTGTACACCTGCATTACGTGTACATATTTCCATCCCATTCGGCTAATTCGTACACTACTGGTCATTAAAACTGCTACACCACGAAGATGACGTGCTACGGACTCAAAATTGAACCGAGAGAAAGAAGATCCTGTTATATGCAAATGATTAGCTTTTCACAGCATTCACACAAGGTTGGCGGCGGCGGCGACACCTACAACGTGCTGATATGTGGAAAGTTTCGAAACGATTTCTCATACACAAAACAGCAGTTGACCGGCGTTGTCTGTTGAAACGTTGTTGTGATGTCTCGTGTCAGGAGGATAAATGCGTACCATCACGTTTTCGACTTTGATAAAAGTCGGATTGTAGCCTATCGCGATTGCGGTTTACCGTATGGCGACATTGCTGCTCGCGTTGGTCGAGATCCAATGACTGTTAGCAGAATATGGAATCGGTCGGTTCAGGAGGGTAATACGGAACGCCGTGCTGGATCCCAACGGCCTCGTATCACTAGCAGTCGAGATGACAGGCATCATTTCCGCATGGCTGTAACGGATCGTGCAGCTACGTCTCGATCCCTGAGTGAACAGATGGGGACGTTTGCAAGACAACAACCATCTGCACGAACAGTTGGACGACGTTTGCAGCAGCATGCACTATCAGCTTGGAGACCATGGCTGCGGTTACCCTTGACGCTGCATCACAGATAGGAGCGCCTACGATGGTGTACAAAACGACAAACCTGGGCGCACGGATAGCAAAACATCATTTTTTCGGATGAATCCAGGTTCCGTTTACAGCATCATGATGCTCGCATCCGTGTTTGGCGACATCGCGGTGAACGCACATTCGAAGCGTGTATTCATCATCGCCATACTGGCGTATCATCACCGAGCGTGATGGTATGAGGTACCATTGATTACAAGTCTCGGTCATCTCTTGCTCGCATTGACGGCACTTTGAACAGTGGACGTTATATTTCAGATGTGTTACGACCCGTGGCTCTACCGTTCATTCGATCCCTGCGAAACCCTACATTTCAGCAGGATAATGCACGACCGCATGTTGCAGATCCTGTACGGGCCTTTCTGGATACAGAAAATGTTCGACTGCTGCCCTGGCCAGCACATTCTTTAGATCTTTCGCCAATTGAAAACGTCTGGTCAATGGTGGCCGAGCGACTGGCTCGTCACAATACGCCAGTCACTACTCTTGATGAAGTGTGGTATCGTGTTGAAGCTGCTTGGGTAGCCATACCTGTACGCGCCATCCAATCTCTGACTCAATGCCCAGGCGTATCAAGGCCGTTATTACGGCCAGAGGTGGTTGTTCCGGGTACTGATTTCTCAGGATCTATGCATCCAAATTGCCTGAAAATGTAATCACATGTCAGTTCTAGTATAATATATTTGTCCAATTAATGCCCGTTTATCATCTGTATTTCTTCTCTGTGTAGCAATTTTGATGGCCAGTAGTGTGTGTGACGTTGGCTTGCGGTACTGTGGCACGGCAGGTGCGGACCCGGACACGCGGAACGAGTTTTCCGGCGTGCCGGTGGTGCAGCAGGCGGTGGAGAACGGCTGCGTGGCCGCCCTGGAGGTGCTGCTGGGCGAGGGCGGCGCGCAGCCCGGGGCCCGGGACCCCGCCAACCACACGGCGCTGCACGTGGCGGCGCAGCGGCAGTGCGCCACCAGGGCCGACACCAGAGACGTCGTCAGGTAGGGGGCGCTGCACAGCCGACACCGCACGCTCTCTGTCTCTGTCTCTCTCTCTCTCTCTCTCTCTCTCTCCACATCGTCTCTCTCTCTTTCTCTTTCTCTCTCGCTCCTCACATCCTCTCTGTCTTTCTCTCTCCCCACATCCTCTCTCTCTCTCTCTCCACACTCTCTCTCTCTCTCTCTCTCCACATCATGTCTATCTCTCTCTCTCCACATCCTCTCTCTCTCTCTGTCTCTCTCTCTCCACATCCTCTCTCCCATCACTGCTAGATACGCCCTTTTCGAGGTTCTCATCACCACAAGCGCTATCCGAAACTCATGGGATGCTTCGTGATATTGCGATATTACTCATCGTACTACAGCCCTTTAACTGTTTTCAAAAAAAGAAAAAAATCTTATATTTCAATAAGAGTGGTACATTACGGTACTGTCTTGAGCAGTAGATTATAAAGCTACAGAATCATTTTAGCCAGAGGCTCTTACCACAATTGTAGTTTGAATAGTCCCATTGGTCCAGGTACGCGTTCTGAGGAAGTGGCCATAATTTTTTATTTTCTTTCTACCTGCAACCCCCCCCCCCCACCCACTATTCCAAAATACGCTGATGGACAAAAAATCGCAGCATCGTAAAATAATATAGAGTAATGAAATTTTCGGAAAAAATTTGTCCAGGAAACATATTTAAATGATTAACATTGCAAGATCACAGGTTGATGTAAGCACGAGATAAGACATTGCAAATGTGAAATGCTGGTAAACTGATAACCGGTGTAGCTGCCATCATGTTGAATGCAAGCGGGGGAATGGGCATGCATTCTGTTGTAGAGGTGCCAGATTTCAGTCAACCAGTACAGGGACAGTTAATGCCGGTTGTGAACAACGCTGATCTGATGATATCCAATATGTATTCGATTGGAGACAGATCTCGTGATTGAGCAGATCAAGGAAACAAGTCGACACTCTGTGGAGCATGTACCGAGCGAGGTGGCGCAGTGGTTAGCACAATGGACTCGCATTCGGGAGGACGACGGTTCAATCCCGTCTCCGGCCATCCTGATTTAGGTTTTCCGTGATTTCCCTAAATCGTTTCAGGCAAATGCCGGGATGGTTCCTTTGAAAGGGCACGGCCGATTTCCTTCCCAATCCTTCCCTACCCCGAGCTTGCGCTCCGTCTCTAATGACCTCGTTGTCGACGGGACGTTAAACACTAATCTCCTCCCTCCCCCTCTGTGGAGCATGTATGAAGATATTGTCGTTTCATTCTAAGAGAGCTGCATGGTCACCGGTGGTGTTCTTTCGGACATGTCCGAAAGAACAGATACCATCTTCATATAGTTAAGGCTAACCGGCCATTGACCTTCTTCTTCTGCGCTGGATGCACACGCATTGCCCCAACTCTTACGAGATTCGTTAAGATCGTCTGCCGCGAGTAATGAGTGTAATGCGCAGGGGCACTACGAATGTAGTATGTGGACATTAATATTGGAATGTGGGTCTCACGGGGAGTGTGCAAGGGACAAATCCCTGCAGTCGCACTATCCTCTACCCTCGATGGCTCAGTAGGACAGAGCGTCTCCCATGTAAGCAGGAGATCCCATTTTCGAGTCCCGGTCGCGGCACACATTTTAACGTGTCCCGTTTGACGTATATCAATGCCTGTCGACAACTTAGGGTCGTGATTTAATTATCATTTCACTCTGTAAAACATGTTGGGTTACAACAGTGGCATGTGGATGAGCGTTATCCTGTTGAAAAACAACACCTGGAGTACTGTTCATGAATGGCAGTACAGTAGCTCAGATCACCAGACTGATTACGCTCTTGCAGTCAGAGCGCGTGGGATAACCATGATAGCGTTCTTGCTATCACACGAAGTCGGACCCCAGACCATAACTCCAGAAGTAGGTCCAGTGTATTTTGCAGGCAGACAGGTTAGTGGGTTGGTTGCAGGTCCGTAACATGATTGTCACTGGCACTGAGGCAGAACCAGCTTTCGTCAGAAAATACAACAGACCTCCTCCCTGACCTACAATGAGCTCTCACTTGATGCCACTGAAGTAGCAAATGTCGGTGGTTTGGGGTTAGCGGAACTCATGCTACAGGGCATCTGGCTCAGAGCTCTCCTCAAAGTAACCGATTTGTAACCATTCTATTGCTGTAGTGCCAACTGCTGCTCATATTGCTGCCACAGATGCGCCAGAGGCATGCACTAAACACTATGGTCTTCCCTCTTGGTAGTGCCATATTCCCATTTAGAGCCCAGTTTTCTCGTGACCACTGCTAGCAGGAAGACTACATTCCTGCCAAATTTTTCTGCAATATCGCAGAAGAAACATACAATTTCTTGCAACCTTATTACAAAACCCGATTCAAACTCAGTGAGATGTTGATAATTGCGGCTTTGTTGCCTTAAAGACACTCTTGACGCTCTTGACTAATATCAACTTACTACGTCCAGTCTCAAAGGTAACTAATGCATATGATTGTGACAGTGTGTATTTAAGGCAAATCCGATTTGTATCTTCAAAGTGCACTACCACGGTCACTCTTGTGTGACGGGAGTGAAATTTGAACTGACATCATCTTTCAGATGTAAAAACATGCCTACCAACTTTCTTTTATGTCGCTCAATTTCTTCTTGGTGGTGTGATTTTTTTTCCTGTCAGTGTATATATAATATGTTAAAATTTATGTTCTATAAAAAAGGAAGATGTTGTTACCAAAAATCTCGAGAAGTTCTTGCCGAATCACTCCCAATTTTTTCATCATGATCTAATAAATTTTCAATTGGGCACAGGCTATATATTTCTTTAAACAACGATGTCCGTGTTTTGCGTTAAAATCGACTGCATGAAAGAAAATGCTATGCTGTGCTCTGCTGTGGAAAATTCTGTCTTGTTTTCTTCCTGACAGCCAGTTTTAACTACGATAGCAGGGCGTTTAAACCATTAGACATATATATACTCTTTCTCATTATATGCCGTTTAAAAAATGTATACGCAGTAATTTTCTGTTTTGCTTTCTTCCTCGCAGTCGGTTTTTCAAAAAAAGAAAAAAAATCTTATATTTTAATAATAGTGGTACACTACGGTACTGTCTTGAGCAGTAGATTATAAAGCTACAGAATCATTATAGCCAGAGTCCCTTGCCAAAATTGGAGGTAGTTTGAGTAAACCATTGATCCAGGTATGCGTTCTGAGGAAAAATAAATAAATAAAAGAAAAGTTTCATGATTAGAATACTACTATGGAATCTAAATTTACAATAATAATAAAGACGACTCCAAGTCAGAGTGTGATGGGAGGGGTAGAGGAGATAGGGGGATGGCAGGGTGGCCATAGATAGAGGGAAAGAGAAGATGGACAGAAACAGGTGAGGGAGGATATGGAGGGAGATGGAGGGAGGATAAAATGGTCAGAGAGAAGGGGTGATGGACTGAGAGAGGGGGGAGGATACGAGATGGACAAGAGAGAAGGCCTGAGATGGAGAAAGAGGCGTGAAGTGAGGGGCTGGACACCCAGAGGGGGAGGAGGGGGAGATCGACAGGGGAAGGAGCAGACGGACAGAGAGAATAGGGAGAAGGAGATTAGGAAGTATATCCAGTTTCCATACATATTTAGTGATTATCAAGCATTGCCAGGTTCACAAGGAACGACCATAAAATTTCCAAACATAATTCGGAAACTCTAACAAATCCGATATCTAATGTTAAATATATTTGAGAAGTGACTCAGTTATTTAAAATAAAGACTAATGTTATAGAAGGGGATTTTTTATTATCTTTACTGCTTAACTGCATTTTAGAAGAAAGATACATATACACCTATGGAATTAGAAGCTAAAAATCACAATATTCAGCCAATACTTCTGCGAAGGGCAACAAATGAAATAAAGGTCAACTCTTCTGAACAAAAATCCACTTGAGAGAACAAAATTCATGATAACTACAAAAAAATGCACTAAAATACATAGAAATACAAATAGGTAAATCAGATCGATAGCAAATTTAAACATATTGAAAACACTATAGAGTTGAATGGTCTATAAACATTTGCAATAGATATCAGTGTTAATACAATGGAATGAACATAAGATTTGACAAAAAATATCACAACAAGAAATATATAGCTTGCCAAAGCAGTAAGATCAGTATGTTTATATTCATGTCAATCCTTAATGATGAACTATAAGCTGGACAAAATAGCGGTACTTAAAGCAGATTACAGTATAAATAATGTGTGGAATACAAACTATAAATAGCTGGAAATTATGAACTAATGAGGTGGTCTGCAAAAATATAGAAAAAATATCGGAAGTAATGGAAAATCGACGATTAGTTTCTTTTTTTTTTGCGGGGGGGGGGGGGGCATTTGCGTCAAATGAATGAGAACAGACTTACAAAATAAATATTCCCGTGTTTCTGAAAAAAGAAATCGACGACAGCATGGATTAAAGAAAAAAGGAACATCTAAGAGTCGTAATAGAAAGAAGACTTCTGAAGAATAAAATATAAAATTTAGAGGGCGTTCAGGACAGAATAAATAAGAAACGTTGAACAACACACAGAGAAGAAAGAAAAAGACAACATGGGGAAAAGATGGCATAGTACTGGAAAAATGCCATCGTGATCTTAGATGGTAAACATGAAGATAAAAAAATTCATCTTGACCGTGCCAAACAACTTTTTATCCAGGATCAAAATTTAAAAAAATGTATATCAATCACATTTTGTTTATTTTGCAGTGTACTATTTGCAACTTTGTTCGTTGCGAAGATCTGAATAGCAGTAGGTCTTTTGGAAGTAGCGCCCAGTATTTTTGTATTCGGTAATCCAGTTCGTCTTCTCGAGACCTGGTCGAAAACGAATGATAATGCGCCACTCTCCTGACCATGATGTTATTAAGGGCGTAACACCAGTGCTGGTATCTGCAGTAACGTAACTTGTCCACTTGTTAGAGATCACTATAAACAAATGGAAATACAAGAAAAACGCGTGTTGGTCATTCAGTCAACGTTACCCTGGGTACCCATTTGTCTCATAATTAAACAGGAAAATTGCAACTAGGGGCACAGTAGTACCTTCTTGCTCACAACACCCAGTAACACAAAAATGCAGCTTTCCACTCAATGGTGCGCCATCTCATACTTTTTTCCCTGTCCAAAGAAAATTTCAAAACAGAGTTAGACACAATAAAATGTATTGTCTCAACCATTGGCTAAAATTCAGTCTCATCTGACCATATCTTGCGTAGGAAACGAAAAATGAAAATCATATCCCCCGCCCCCTATGCTCCTGCTACTGCCGCTTCCACTGTAGAAAGTGCTCAAAGAAGTATGCAGAGGGCAGACATCACAGAGTGTAGGAAAAACACTCTAATCCTGCAACTATGGGATTTCCTACTCTGTGAAGAACACCACAGCTCAGCGTATTGTGAACAGCAAATATAAGACCTAATTACTAGCCAGCAGTGGGGGAAATTTCTTGTCGTAAATGGGATAATTTTATGTGGGCCAGTCAGGCAGAGACATAGCAACTATGCAGGCTGAAGATGAAAACGCTGCTCGAGGTTGCAAATTATGATTCTACACTTGCTGAGTGTGCACCCAGTGAGGGCCACAACTATCGGCCACAGTTCCATGACCATCACTTATAAACAAAGGCCAAAACATCAGCGTGTTAGAAGCCCTGGAAATCAACAAACATTTAGCCGACAGCCCTGATTTACTACGAAAACACCAAACGCAACTTAATACTTCCCCTCTTCTAAACTGCACATGATCCTCTCAGTTTGCGATAACCCTCTACGCTGGCTGTCCCTCCTTATTCCTCATTTTTCCTCTATTTATTAATTTCTTCTTAATTTATTGTGATTGCCTTGTGCTCTGCACATTCTGTTGCTATAATTATTACTTATTTCCTTTTCTTGATTCTGTATCACATTCCATGTTTAATACCTCTTGAAGTAGTGCTGTCCATGACAAGTTCAATTTTATTTTGTTGGGTTTGTTTATTTAATGTAAACTGTCATAAAGACACTTTTTTTCGAGTTTAGTGTCAATGTTTTTTCTGCTTCGCTAGAAACCTCTTAACAGACGGTACAGTATGAGCTTGTGCGTTCTCTTGATGCAGAACCCATGACTTATTCTTCCACAGTTTGGATAATCTTTTTCTTATTTTCTCGCAGAGTTGAGCAACAAAGCAGTGATGTTAATCAATAGCTTGACCTTCACGAACCCAGTGAAGGTACACAATTCCATGAACATCGATAAAAGAAATCATCACCACTTTGAATCATGGTTTGCTCATTTGAGGTTTATTCAGCCTTGGTGATGTTGGGCCATCCCGGGGCATGGATTTGGTCTCAGTTCCTGGATCATGAGTGAAAAATCAAGATTCGTCACATGTTATCACTATTTTCAAGAAATTATCATCATTTTAAGTGGTATCCCAAGTGAGTGCACAAACTTTTTCACGAGCTTCTTCCTGTTCGATCGTGAGAATTAACGGCATCAGTTTCACACACATTTTTCTCATGTCAAGATGATTATACCGGGTGATCAAAAAGTCAATATAAATTTGAAACCTGAATAAATCACGGAATAATGTAGATAGAGAGGTACACATTGACACATGTGCTTGGAATGACATGGGGTTTTATTAGAACCAAAAAAATACAATAGTTCAAAAAATGTCCTACAGATGGCGCTTCATCTGATCAGAATAGCAATAATTAGCATAACAAAGTAAGACAAAGCAAAGATGATGTTCTTTACAGGAAATGCTCAATATGTCCACCATCGTTCCTCAACAATAGCTGTAGTCGAGGAATAATGTTGTGAAAAGCACTGTAAAGCATGTCCGGAGTTACGGTGGGGCATTGGCGTCGGATGTTGTCTTTCAGCATCCCTAGAGATGTTGGTCGGTCACGGTACACTTGCGACTTCAGGTAACCCCAAAGCCAATAATCGCACGGACTGAGGTCTGGGGACCTGGGAGGCCAAGCATGACAAAAGTGGCGGCTGAGCACACGATCATCACCAAACGACACGCGCAGATCTCTCACGCGTCTAGCAATATGGGGTGGAGCGCCATCCTGCATAAACATCGTACGTTCCAGCAGGTGTCTATCAGCCAGGCTGGGGATGATGCGATTCTGTAACATATCGGCGTACCTCTCACCCGTCACGGTAGCAGTTACAAAACCAGAATCGCCCATTTCCTCGAAGAAAAAAGTCCCGATAACGGTAGATGTGGTAAATTCATACCGTGACTTTCTCGTCGTGCAATAGAGTTTCCACGGAAGTTCTAGGATTTTAGGTAGCCCAAATTCTGCAGTTGTGGGCGTTGACGGACCCTCGGAGCATGAAATGAGCTTTGTCGGTCTACAACAGGTTACTCAACCAATCGTCATCTTCCGCCATCTTTTGAAACGCCCACACCGTAAATGCCCTCCACTTCACTAAATCTCCAGGTAACAGTTCATGATGCCGATGGATTTTGTACGGATAGCATCGGAGGGTATGCCTAAGTGCCAGCCAAACAGTAGTGTATGGAATGCCGGTGCGACGTGCGATTGCACGAGCGCTGACTTCCACGTGCATAGACGAACCCGCTACAGTCTCCATTTCTTCCTGAACTGTCTCAGTAGCATTACGCCTTGTGCTCGTTCGGCCACTACGGGGTCTATCGTCTAAACAACCCGTGGCTTCGAACTTCGAAATCATTCTCGCCACAGCTGCATTTGTCAACGGACCTTTACCCGTTCGAAACCCCTTCCTATAGCGATAGGATCGTACCGCTGAACTAGCACATTCCCCATTCTGATAATCCAGCTTCACCAAAAGCGTCTTTTCAGGTAACGTCAACATGCTGCAACTGCTGGCGCATCTGATTCTCTCTCTCATTACAGCTCCTTTTATACACGATTGTCATGCGCAGTCACTGACGTTTTGCTGTCCAGCGCCATCTGTCGGACATTTTGTGAACTTTGTTTTTTTTTTGTTTTTGTTCTAATAAAACCCCATGTCATTCCAAGCATGTGCGTCAATTTTTACCTCTCTATCTACATTATACCGTGATTTATTCAGTTTTTAAATTTATACTGACTTTTTGGTCACCCGGTATATCGAAATAATCAGCAAACAATTGGATAAAAAAATTTAATTTCTTAACCTGTTTCGGGAATTTAGGTGCCCTGTTTCAGAAAGTAATGCCTATTGCATTATATGCGAGTGTCAACAATAAGATTCATGCTGCAGAATGCCGTGGTCATGCACAGGTACTATGAACCACATGACCATGGCTTTTTGTTATATACATCTTATTGTTGACGCTGGCATATAATGTGATGGGTATGATTATTGAGATATATACCACCACAATTGCTGATAATGCATAAAATATTAAACGATGCCAACAATTTCAGCGATCGATCGAATACGCAACCTCCAATGACCAAATGGGTGTAAAGTTGTCTGGCCATAACTGTGGGTTCTTTGATTAGTTTGGGAGATGGCTCATTGGAACTATAACATATCAAAAAAATAAGTCGAACCAATCGTTTGCCGGAAGAGAGTTTGATAATTTACATCTTTCATTGGGTATTAAAGCATTACTTGATGCACTAAAAAACAAACTCTTATCTTGAAGTACAATGTTCAAAGTTTACAAAAGCACATTTTCATCTGAGTCCTACTTGATGGCGCTGATTGCTTTAGTTGAGGTCACAAACTGGAGCTGAGTGCTTCCATGTTCAGCTGTGTATTGACCTCCGTGTGAGGGTACTGCTGTGCTGAGAGAGAGGGTGCGTCTTCTTTAGCCTCACCCAATTGACGTTGCAGGTTGCAGCAAGACATCGCTACTATCCACGGCATGGATGCGCGTCGCCGAATGTAGTGTGGCACGATGACCACTGGACGATAATACGCAACTATGGACAGATCGAATCAGATTACCTACTTATTCGATATTTTCATCTGTTTTTGATGTCGAAGAGCATCGCAGGCGTGAGTCAACTTCAACGTTTTTACGGCCGTCTTGTAAATGTTTGAACCACTCAAAAAACCGCATACGAGGTAAATAGTCTTCGCCGTACACTTCTTTTATTAACAGCTAGGTATCAGTATCAATTTGAAACTTCACGACAATTTATTGCTTGGTTTCAGTATTACACACATCAAAAAAAGTTTTGCATCACCCTGATGGCCACAACTCCTGAAGATAGATGTTGACTGTCGATATTCTATCACAGACACTGTCCCTTTGACTGTCAGAGATGTCACTAAACCCGCCAGAAGATGTAAACAACCGAGCATGAGCAGTGCCTATTAGACGGAGGGGATCCGACAGCCGATCAGTTCCAGTCATTCCACCAGGAAGGAGGTACAAGGCCCGTGCTGTCTGTAGTTCAATCATGCCTAGACGGTCAATACCGCCGTTTGATCTCGTCCGCATTGTTACTTTGTGCCAGGAAGGGCTCTCAACAAGCGAAGTGTCCAGGCATCTCGGAGTGAACCAAAGCGATGTTATTCGGACATGGAGGAGATACAGAGAGACAGGAACTGCCTCGCTAAGGCCACCCAAGGGCTACTACTGCAGTGGATGACCACTGCCTACGGATTATGGCTCAGAAGAACCGTGACAGCAACGCCGCCATGTTGAATAATGCTTTTCGTGCAGCCACAGACGTCATGTTACGACAAACTGTGCGAAATAGGCTGCATGACGCGCAACTTCACTACCGATGTCCATGGCAAGGTACATCTTTGTAACCACGACACCATGCAGCGCGGTACAGATGGGCCCAATAACATGTCGAATGGACCGCTCAGGATTGGCATCACGTTCTCTTCACCGATGAGTGTCGCATATGCATTCAGCCAGAAAATCGCTGGAGACGTGTTACGTGGGGCGGACGTACACCGCTGGTGGTCATGGAAGGCGCCGTAACGGCTGTACGATACGTGAATACCATCCTCCGATCGATAGTGTAACCATATTGGCAACATACTGGGAAGGCATTCGTCTTCATGGACGACAATTCGCGCCCCCATAATGCACATCTTGTGAATGACTTCCTTCAGGATAACGACATTGCTCGACTAGAGTGGCCAGCATATTCTCCAGACATGAACCCTATCGAACATGCATGGGATGGATTTACAAGGGCTGTTTATGGACGACATGACGCACCAACCACTCTGAGGAATCTACGACGAATCGCCATTGAGGAATGGGAACAACAGTGCCTTGATGAACTTCTGGATAGTATGCCACGACGAATACAGGCATGGATCAGTGGAACAGGACGTGCTACTGGGTAGTAGAGGTACACCAATCTGGACCACCACCTCTGAAAGTATCGCTGTTTGATGAGTGGTTTTCATGTTCAATAAAATGGGCGGAAATGATTTTTATGTTGATCTCTATTCCAATTTTCTGTACAGGTTCCGAAAGTCTGGGAATCGAGGTGACGCAAAGCTTTTTTTGATGTGTGTAGTTTGAAACGTCACGACTGTTTATTGCTCTATTACCACAATCATAATTTTACAGGGAAAATAGCATAATGGCTGTTAACAAAGAAAGGGCACAGCCGCGCTGATTTGTCTACAGACGTAAGAGATACAGCTTTCGACTGGGAAGACTCAATGTTTCACAGATGTTGGTCATATATCTTTGGAGCATGCGCACTTACTCTGTGACAGCATGATTCCATTATTTTACTGCGATATCTCGTAGCGATTTTGATTTATTATTATGTTGTTGTATAAAGAGCGATGGATAAGTTATTAGCATGATGAGGGAACTCCTGCGAGTAGACAAGTAGCCGGCGCTTTGCACGGCCGAGATGGGTAGTGAAGCCAGTTTAAAGCACCGCGGCGTGGGAGTGTTGCCTGCCTCGTAGGCGGGGACGAGCTCCTGGGCGAGGTGGTGTACGGGGTGTGTGCGGTGCTGCAGGTGCGTGTCGCTGCTGCTGGACTGCGACGGCACGCTGGGCCCGGGCCCCGGCGCCGCCGTCGACGTGGACGCGCAGGACCAGTTCGGCGACACGGCGCTGCACGACGCGGCGCACTACGGCAACCGCGGCGCCGTGCTGGCGCTGCTGCGGCGCGGCGCCAGCCCGCTGCTGCGCAACCAGGAGGGCGAGCCGCCGCTCGCCTTCATCGACGCCGGCACACTGCGCGCCTTCCTCGACGAGCAGCTGCAGAGCAACGGGCTCTCCCCGCAGGGCGACGACTACCAGGTGGGCGGCTGCCCTCGGCGCTATCACTCCGTCCCAAGAGGCCTCGGGAGGCCCGACCGGCCGCCGTGTCATCCTCAGACCACAGGCATCACTAGATGTGGATATGGAGGGGCGTGTGGTCAGCACACCGCTCTCCCGGCCGTATGTCTGTTTACGAGACCGACCCGCTACTTCTTCATCTAGTGCACTACTGGCCATTAAAATTGCTACACCGCGAAGATGACGCGAAATTTAACCGACAGGAACAAGATGCTGTGATATGCAAATGATTAGCTTTTCAAAGCATTCACACAAGGTGGCGACACCTACAACGTGCTGACATGAGCAAAGTTTCCAGCCGATTTCTCATACACAAACAGCAGTTGACCGGCGTTGCCTGGTGAAACGTTGTTGTGATGCTTCGTGCAAGGAGGAGAAATGTGAAACATCACGTTTCCGACTTTGATAAAGGTCGGATTGTAGCATATCGCGATTGCTGCTTGCGTTGGTCGAGATCCAATGACTGTAAGCAGAATGTGGAATCGGTCGGTTCAGGAGGGTAATACAGAACGCCGTGCTGGATCCCAACGGCCTCCTATCACTAGCAATCGATATGACAGGCATCTTATCCACATGGCTGTAACGGATCGTGCAGCCACGTCTCGATCCCTGAGTCCACAGACGCGGACGTTTGCAAGACAACAACCGTCTGCACGAACAGTTCGACGAAGATTGCAGCAGCATGGACTATCAGCTCGGAGACCACGGCTGCCGTTACCCCTGACGCTGCATCACAGACACGAGCAACTACGATGGTGTACTCAACGACGAACCTGGGTGCACGAATGGCAAAACGTCATTCTTTCGGATGAATCCAGGTTCTGTTTACAGCATCATGATGGTCGCATGCGTATTTGGCGACATCGCGGTGAACGCACATTCGAAGCGTGTACTCGTCATCGCCATACTGGCGTATCACTCGGCGTGATGGTATCGGGTGCCATTGGTAACACGTCTCGGGCACCTCTTGTTCGCATTGACGGCACTTTCAACGGTGGACGTTTCATTTCAGATGTGTTGTGATCCGTGGCTCTACCCTTCATTCGATCCCTGCGAAACCCTACATTTCAGCAGGATAATGCACGACCGCATCTTGCAGGTCCCGTAGGGGTCTTTCTGGCTGCCCTGGCCAGCACATTCTCCAGATCTCTCATTAACTGAAAACGTCTGGTCAATGGTGGCCGAGCAACTGCCTCATCACAATACGCCAGTCACTACTCTTGATGAACTGTGGTATAGTGTTCAAGCTGCATGGGCAGCTGTACCTGTACACACCATCCAAACTCTGTTTGACTCAATGCCCAGGCGTATCAAGGCAGTTATTACGGCCAGAGGTGGTTGTTCTGGGTACTGATTTCTCAGGATCTATGCACCCAAATTGCGTGAAAATGAAATTACATGTCAGTTATAGTATAATATATTTGTACAATGAATACCCATTTGTCATCTGCATTTCTTCTTGGTGTAGCAATTTTAATGGCCAGTAGTGTAGCTCCTCAGTTTGTCTCACAAGGGCTGAGTCCACCCCGCTTGCCAACAGCGCTCGGCAGATCAACCATCGAAGTAGTACCCCAGCCCGACAGCTCGGCACTATAGCCTGATTAAAATTACTTAGTAGCTGACACTTCACGTGTTGGAGGTGTTTTCCTCAAATGAGAGCGCTCATCGTCACACTTGAACTTTCCGCTGTTGCGAAACTGCCACAACAAATGGTCAATTAACTTACAGTTCCTTGTCTGCTCCTTTTTTTTCTTGTTCTATTTGCATCTCAAATCCTGGGCCACGTACTTTTATTTCACGTTTCACCACACATGATAAACACAGCCAAAGCAACACATATACTCACACAAAACGATGGTAAAGATATATGGACGTTTCGCACACACCACTACTCAAAGACTAATTTTTTTGAATGAGTTTATACTTAAATGAGTTTTTAATCACCAGAATTCCAACGCCCGAAGTTGACAGGTTCTCTCTCTCTCTCTCTTTCTCTCTCTCTCTCTCTCTCTCTCTCTCTCTCTGTGTGTGTGTGTGTGTGTGTGTGTGTGTGTGTGTGTGTGTTTGTGTCATAACGTAACAGTGGGTACCAGCTACCGGATCTCCCTCATTTTGTGTTCGTGTACCAATAAACATCAAACAAAATTATGACAAATTACGCCATTTTATATTCGGTTACAGATAGTGTTAACGTTAAAAGTACCATGTGGGTCATTTTTCACCCACAACGTTTTTTCGTGGGACGTAGCGCCTTCCATAATCACTGCAAGATCAAACGCTCCCGTGGCTCCTAGCTCATCTGTTATACCTTAGTATTATGTGGGTCATTTTTCGCCAATACGCATTCTAACACAATTTGATATCAGAAACACCGCTTTTCAGACACTAAATAGTTTTTTGGCGTGCCTCGACGATATTTACGAGATGTTAGAGTATATTATGACACTTTGGGCCAAAAAGAACGTGAAATACGAAGTATTCGGAGGCCAGATGATACTTTACATCAGCGCGGCTTTTCGTTTTCTACGGACTGGCGACATGCAGACGTACGGAGTGACACTGGGAGGCTACAAAATAACATATTATACAGTGGGGAATTCCCCCCTCCCCTCCCCATCTCCTACGCTGCTGTCTGGGGCAATGTTAACAGTTCTCTTACACGACAAGCAGATGTCAGGCTTGTCACCCTTACGGAACGTCACGACTGACAACTTCTTAACCTCCGTGAAACTGGCAGATGAGCTGAAACGAAAAGGAACAAGTTTAGTTGGCGCTCTTCGGAGATCACTCAAGGAGGTCGTTCCTGCAGTGCGAAGTTGAGACGACACACAGTATGTAACACACTTACAAGTCAGGTGACGATCTTGTCACAGAATACCAAGGGAAAAAGAAAAAAAAAATATCCGTATCCTGAGTAACATGCATGCTGGATGTCAGATGAATGAGGATACTGACAAGAAACTTCCAGGAACTGTGAATTTTTATACTGGAACTAAGGATGCAGTCGATATAGTTGACCAAATGGCTAGAGCTAGTGTCCCAGCTGGCACCCACCGATGACCTGTGCGTGTCCTTCACAATGTTCTTGACCTTTCCATGATCAACGCTCACACAATTTTTAAGTTACTTACCTCTAAGAAGATTTCACGTCGGGGCTTTATCATCAGAGTCGCAGATGAGCTTGCTGCCTCTTACAAACTGCCCAGAGAAGTCGATCTCCCCCTTCAGGCACTCGATACCGGCACTGGCCAATATGGAAGTAGAAAGTCTTGTCAAATTCAGGTTCCCTGCCAACAAAGAAAAACAGAGAAATAAAATATCAGGCGTATGCTTCAAATGCAACAAGTATGTGTGCAAAAGCTGCTGAGCAAAAACAAAAGCTGCCGAGCAAACACTCTTGTAGAAAGTGTGAATCCTAGCTTACGCAATTCTATCAAGTTCTTGTTCTTAAATATTTCCAAATATTTATAATTATTGGCTGAAGTTATTTGTTCTTATGTTTTAGTTTCTTGATTGCAATAAGCAAGAAAACACGCAGAGGATTTTAGTCACCTGCTGCATTTTACAATCTTTCACAAATATTTGGCACTTAACTTGTTTTTCTATAAAAGTAAAACTACTGTTAATGCTTACGTAACCACTATTTTTTAATTCTGTTTCAATCGTTTTATAAAGAAAAACATTATAGCATTGTTATACTTACTTTTTTTAACGACGATTGATGAAAGATTGTGCAATTTCTTCCGTAAAATATAAAATGAAAAAGTTTACTTCTGAAAATTTATGTTTGACAGTGTACTATTCATTTTATGTATTGTCAAGATGAAGACACTCAAAACACCACCCAAATACGAATAAAACGGTGGTTCTCTACGGCAATGCTTAGCCAATTGTTTCATATCTTCGCAAAAATATCTCTGTTACTTCTTAAGGTAATGTTTGTCATATTTACGCCATGCATAAAGGACACTTCAGAGGCTAGCTGCAAACACTAAACATATGAGAATCAACACGAAAAGTACCGCACACGCAATACAAGCAGCCAGGGTTGAATGACATTACTGGCTGAAATGTGACGTGGTACACTGCTCCTTGCCACTGCACGTCATCCCACCACCACACTTCATAGCTAATAACCACTTTAGTATACTCCTGCAAGAACTTATAAACCTAACCTGCCTTTCCTATTTTGGATTGAATTACGGATTCCAGCAACAAAAGAAACTTCTTTAATACTATCAAAACATTAATAATAAACGGCAGTGATTGATACGTCAAAGTACAGGGGACAGATACAGGGATTCCCGTTCACTGTAATCAGGGAAATGTGAAAACCATACATAGGTTAATATTACTCCTATAGGCTAAGCTTCTTGAGCCTCCTAGAGCCCTCTAGAGCCAAAGCTACGCCAAAAACCTGTCCTGCTTGCATCTAACCAGCATTTCAATGCACTGTCTTAAGAGGAACGACTACCCGTTTGAAAAAAAAAGAAAAAAAAATGTTCGGTGTAGTTCATATCGGGCGATTTGAGTGGCTAAGTCATTCGTTCGAATTGTCCAGAATGTTCTCCAAACCAATCGCAAACGGTTGTGGTCCGTTCACATCGTCATCGATGTCCGCCTCCGGTAGCGAGCGTGACAGAATGTCAATCCTAAGGGCCCGGGTTCGATTCGCCGCTGCCGGCCGGAGTGGCCGAGCGGTTCTAGGCGCTACAGTCTGGAACCGCGCGACCGCTACGGTCGCAGGTTCGAATCCTGCCTCGGGCATGGATGTGTGTGATGTCCTTAGGTTAGTTAGGTTTAAGTAGTTCTAAGTTCTAGGTGACTGATGACCTCAGATGTTGAGTCCTATAGTGCTCAGAGCCATTTGAACTATTTTTCACATGACAGCTCTGCCTTGTTATACATTGTTTACGCGATAGTACTGCCATCTTTATTAGTCCATATCGCCATCCTGTGGCTTTTGTCACTCCAATGTAATACGTCGTATCGAGAAAACCATTGGTATCCGGATGTCTGTTCATTAGGATTATTTGCTTGTTTCAGTGACCTCTACCAGTAGCTATAATTGTCAGACTTTTCCCTTTGGGGCAGCTCTGCCCCAGGTCCTTTTACTCAGAGCGACGCACGCAGTAAAGGTACGAGAAACTAGCTCTCCCTTGTTCTGGTGGCGCAGCTGATCTTCAAGTACGACTTCCTGCGCGGCCGGCCGTCGCTGCCCGGCAAGACGCCTCGCGAGATGGAGCCGCTGGTGTATATGAGCCGCTCGGAGAGCCTGCGCGCGCTGCTCACGCACCCGGTGCTGACCGCCTTCCTGCACCTCAAGTGGCACACGGTGCGCGCCTTCTACTACGTCAACCTGGCCGCCTACACCGCCTTCGCGCTGCTCATGACCGCTTACATCGTGCTGCTCACCGGCGGCGCCGTCGACGACCGGGTGATGCGGTGCATCTTCAACAAGTCCTGCCTGTCCGCCGTGCTGTCCCACATCGCGCCCGTCGGGGTTCTGGCCGCCAAGGCTGCAGCGAACGTGACCGCCGCACCACAAGCAGTGGTGGTGGAGACGACCACCAACTCACCGCCAAATGACACCGAAATGGAGCTGGTGCGGAACGTCTACCTGGCTCTCGTCATCATAAGGTTACTGTCTGCACTCACACGCAAAGCCTCGCTCCAATTCTTATTCCACAGAAAAAAGTCATTACGTTAGTTTATAGAAATTAAATTCAGCAATATACGGTAATATTATTCCTCAGTGTTTGTCACAAATATCTCTTCAGTCACGAGCACTAATTAAATGTGCATTTGTGGTAATTGCTTTTTGTTATTGCAACTTAAAATGAAAAACCCTCAGAAACTTTTTTTGAAGCGGTAGTGATTTTTTGTAGATAGTATCATATATGATACCCTGTACTTAAGCAATACAATTATACACATAGAATGAGATTTTCACTCTGCAGCTGAGTGTATGCTGATGTGAAACTTCCTGGCAGTTTAAAACTGTGTGCCGGACCGAGACTCGAACTCGGGACCTTTGCTTTTCGCCTGCAAGTGCTCTACCATCTGAGCTATTCCAGCACGACTCACACCCCGTCCTCACAGCTTTATTTCTGCCAGTACCTCGTCTCCTACCTTCCAAACTTTACAGAAACTCTCCTGCGAACCTTGCAGAACTCATTCTGCAAACATCCCCCAGGCTGTGGCTAAGCCATGTCTGCCGGCCGCGGTGGTCTAGCGGTTCTAGGCGCTCAGTCCGGAACCGCACCACTGCTAAGGTCGCAGGTTCGAATCCTGCCTCGGGCATGGATGTGTGTGATGTCCTTTGATTAGTTAGGTTTAAGTAGTTCGAAGTTCTAGGGGACTGATGACCACAGATGTTAAGTCCCACAGTGCTCAGAGCCATTTGAACCATTTTTTAAGCCATGTCTCCACAATATCCCTTCTTTCAGGAGTGCTAGTCCTGCAAGATTCGCAGGAGAGCTTCTGTAAAGTTTGGAAGGTAGGAGACGAGGTACTGGTGGAAGTAAAGCTGTGAGGACGGGGCGTGACTCGTGCTTGGGTAGCTCAGATGGTCAAGCATTTGCCCGCAAAAGGCAAAGGTCCCGAGTTCGAGTCTCGGTCCGGCACACACTTTAAATCTGCCAGGAAGTTTCAGTCATCACATAACTATGGATTTTCATGTTGCTTTATAACAAAAAAATAGTCATAAGCGTTACACATATTGTTCATATTTGCCTTAGACTTCAAGACAGGTCAACTACAAACATGGCACCATAAATTTCAACAACTGTAAGTAAAAAAAATTCAAAATATTTAAACAAAATTTTTCTAATAAATTGTCTAGAGGAAAAGAGTAATTTTTTTAATAACAAACTTATTTTTAATCATATTTATGTTTCCAGAGTTCAGTTATTCCGGGAATTTGAGCATCAGGCACTGTTCCTTCTTCTGATGGATTGCATCAAATCGTCATCCTCATCATCACATTCATCAATGTCGAACTCATCTGGTTTATTTCTGTTGACCAATTAAATGACCTCTTCTACAGTCAAGTCTGGGAATCAAGTGGAGAAAAATATAACCACTCTTCGCAAAGTTGGCATTGAGCCCTAGGTATCATATGTGATACATCAAATATGAAGATGGTATCTGTTCCCTAAAGAACAGATACCACTGATGACCGTGCAGCTTCTCTAGAATGAACTGATAATTGAATCGAAACCCTTAGCTGCCGGTAGGTGTTGTTGATATACATTAATGGGGACGACTGAAAATGTGTGCCCGACCAGGTCTCGAACCCGGAATCTCTAGAGAAGCTACACGGTTCTTAATGGTATCTCTTCTGTGCGAATGCGCACACTTTTCCCGAACTCTTACGGGACTCGTCAGCTTAGTCTGGGGCGAGTAATTAGTGAATGGGCAAATATCTATTTGGAAGACTACGAATGTAGGTTGTGGACAGTTGGGAATGTGGTTCTCACGGGAAGCGTGCAAGGGATAAGTCCCTGCAGTCGCACTATACTCTCTGCCCTCGGTGGCTCAGGTGGATAGAGCGTCTGCTATGTAAGCAGGAGATCCCGGGTTCGAGTTCCGGTCGGGGCACACACTTTCAGCTGTCCCCATTCATGTATATCAATAACACCTGTCGGCAGCTAAGGGTTTCTATTTAATTATCATTTGATACATAAAAGTTTAAAGCTTATAAATCCGCCATACCGTTGATTCATAGTTCGCTATCGACTGTGCAATTTTTATACGTTATTAAAGCATGTGAAAACCCATGTAATTAGATAAAGTTACGTCTTTATCTTTATTTCCCCCAGACATGCCGTGTATTCGCAGAACCTGAAGTTTCCAGTCTGTGCTGCCACATCATCATGCCGTTAGAAGCACGAACAAGAAGTTCAGCTGCGTACGCTGACGAGAAAAAAATAAAAGCTGGAGCCATCATACACGCTACGTCGCGACTGAAGAGGGTATACCGAGATCTACCCATTTGGCGCTCTGTCTCCACGTAGCGCGATCTTATCTTGAGTCCATAGGGGTGATCCAGCTTCCCCTACCGATGTTGTTTTCTTTGCAATCCTTAATCTCGTAACTGGCCTTCAAAACCCACACGCGAGATTTTCATGATCTCTCGATTGCTACGAGCAAACTATTAATCCTACAGAAAAAAACCGAGCAGGTCCTGTTTGTACGAAATTTAATACAGGTAAACTTTGTACTTGCGTCAGAGACGATGGTTTTCGAGTCATTAAAAAAAAGTACAAAAGTGACCTTCAAACGCACGTCCATCCCTCCCCCCCCCCCTACTCCTCCCTCACCAGTTAGGAATTCTAGACCGTTGTTCGTGACACACCCTCCTACCACTGTACAAAAATTTACAACTAAAGGAACTGTTCCCGATATTCAAACTTTTTTGGTGTTTATTGATCGGGTTATTACTCCACCAGCATAGTCGCTTATTTCGCTAACATCATCAGTTTAAACGTGCTCTTAGGGGCAATGAAAGGAGAATGAGTTTCTTAAATGGTTACGCTAAAGTTAATTACGTTGATAATTCCGTCCAAACTTAATCTATACAAAGATAATAGTTTCGTAGTCAGAAGGACTGATGAACGTAATTATTCATTTAATACTGTTAAACTGCAAAAAATTATTGGGCAAAATGAACATAAAAATCAATTTCACAATTTTTAAGTGTTCGGCTAAGGCTCTGCTCTAATAAGGCCAGCCAATGAAGGCCAAAACCGATCGAATGTGGGAAATAATTCTTGCAGTCACAGATTTTTGTACAGTGGGAGGACGGAGTGCCATGACCAACATACTAAATATGTTGTTCTTTGTATCTACCACTTGGCAATGAGCGAAGTTCGATATTCGTACGACATTTGGTGAAAGGCACAATTAAATGTTTCCACATCTAAATTGTCTGCGTTATCTACTGAAATATGTAAATAATTTCCTTTGTAATAGTACAAAACACACATTGCTCGCATACTGCCACTAGTGATCTAACTTACAAATTAAGATGTATCTGTAGACAAGGAACGTTCGATTTTTGTACCACACTTTGCGAAAGTACAATGGACCCTCAAATTATGCGTCTCAGTGTTATCTTCATGTCTATATTGATCTGTAACACAACAAAGCACATGTGACTCGCTTTTGGCACTACCAATGCACACTTCGTTTAACAATGTTATCTACAAATCCAAAATTTCTGTCAAAAATCCGTAAATGTAGTGAGAATAGTGGCGTAACTTATGTAAGGGTCGGTTAACTAAAGCGAGACATATTAAAAAGAAGTAAGTAAAATCATAATTATTTCAAATGTAATTGTCATAACTATTAATACATTTATCCCACTATAAGAAAACATGGACAGCGCGTTCATGAAAAAACGTTTGCAGCTGCCTATGAAACCATTACTGTACTCAAGACTTGCATCTCTTTATCCGAAGCAAATCGACAGCCATGAGTGTCATTCTTTAGTGCACAAAAATATGGAAATCACATGGGAAGAGGTTCGAACTCTGTGGAGGATGTCTAAGGGCTTTTGAGTGAAATATTTTATACAGTAGCAAATTTTTGTACAGTGGCAGGAGAGAGCGCGAAGAGCAACATACTAGAAATCCGGACCGGTGAAAGCCGAGTGTGGAAGCTAACTTTTGTACGCTTTCTTAACTAACTTCAAAATCGTCGCCTCTAAGGAAAGAAAAGATCCTGTTCATTTTTCTGTAGAACTAGTAGTTTGCGCGTAGCAAACGATAGAATATGAAAACGTCGCGCGTGGTATTTGAAGCCAGACATAAAATTGCGGGTTGGATAAAACGACATCGGTAGGGGTAGCTGAAACATCCTGTTTGTGGGGAGCATGTTGCCTATGTTGCGTCAGTCCCCCAACATGTTGTTTACTTCGAACGAGAATCCGCTTTTTGCTATTGTTTCTTTATATCATTAAAGAGTCAGTTTCAGCATGAAAGGATTTCTCTCATCTCCTCCAGCCACTAAGTACACCTGCAAATGAACTAACCAACACGAATATTAATAATAATTAAACTGCAGTAGCTTTTAGTGGCTGTTGTAAGCTACTTATGGAGATGATCCACACTGATGGCCTTTAAATTGTATCGCCATGAAGGCGGCATGCAAGAAACGTCAAACAGGCAAGACGTCTAACATTTGCTTGGATAAGCAAATGGTTAACATTTGAGTACAAATACACAAAGGAGGTAGGAGGAAGGCCAATTTACGTTCTGTGTGTAGAGCGACGTTACTTGCATTTGTACGTTGGTTCATGAGATCTTTTAGTGCCTTGTGTAAGCAGGGGTAAATTCTACCACCAGATGTTGCAATTCGAGAGCGGCAGGCTCGTCGCCTATCGAGACTGTGATTTCTCGTTCTGCGACATCGCTACTCGTGTTGATCACGATCCATGACTACCACGCGAATATGGAACTTATGAGAGGTCCACTTAGAAAAATTAATGGAATGACTGTGCTGATAAACCGCTTACATTATTTGATTTTCAAACAGCTGAGCATAACTGAAAGTACTCAGACATTTCGCTCTTTACTTATTCTGATCAACACTAAACTGACACACAATATTTTTAGCGCAACGCTACAAACGCTACCTACAAAAGAATGGCCCTGACTAACAATAACCTATACCTTTCATAAATCACTTACCTCACAAAAATCTTCGTTACTCGAACTACTGCAATACAGCGAGCGCCATTACTGCCAGCTAAATAAAAGATTCAAACTACTGAAGGCACTAACTACTGATAGGCATAGTTAGCAAATGAAAGATTTTGATAGAGAACAAATAGTGTTCATATACAGGGTGTTTCAAAAATGACCGGTATATTTGAAACGGCAATAAAAACTAAACGAGCAGCGATAGAAATACACCGTTTGTTGTAATATGCTTGGGACAACAGTACATTTTCAGGCGGACAAACTTTCGAAATTACAGTAGTTACAATTTTCAACAACAGATGGCGCTGCAAGTGATGTGAAAGATATAGAAGACAACGCAGTCTGTGGGTGCGCCATTCTGTACGTCGTCTTTCTGCTGTAACCGTGTGCTGTTCACAACGTGCAAGTGTGCTGTAGACAACATGGTTTATTCCTTAGAACAGAGGATTTTTCTGGTGTTGGAATTCCACCGCCTAAAACACAGTGTTGTTGCAACAAGACGAAGTTTTCAATGGAGGTTTAATGTAACCAAAGGACCGAAAAGCGATACAATAAAGGATCTGTTTGAAAAATTTCAACGGGCTGGGAACGTGACGGATGAATGTGCTGGAAAGGTAGGGCGACCGCGTACGGCAACCACAGAGGGCAACGCGCAGCTAGTGCAGCAGGTGATCCAACAGCAGCCTCGGGTTTCCGTTCGCCGTGTTGCAGCTGCAGTCCAAATGACGCCAACGCCCACGTATCGTCTCATGCGCCAGAGTTTACACCTCTATCCATACAAAATTCAAACGCGGCAACCCCTGAGCGCCGCTACCATTGCTGCACGAGAGACATTCGCTAACGATATAGTGCACAGGATTGATGACGGCGATATGCATGTGGGCAGCATTTGGTTTACTGACGAAGCTTATTTTTACCTGGACGGTTTCGTCAATAAACAGAACTGGCGCATATGGGGAACCGAAAAGCCCCATGTTGCAGTCCCATCCTCCCTGCATCCTCAAAAAGTACTGGTCTGGGCCGCCATTTCTTCCAAAGGAATCATTGGCCCATTTTTCAGATCCGAAACGATTACTGCATCACGCTATCTGGACATTCTTCGTGAATTTGTGGCGATACAAACTGCCTTAGACGACACTGCGAACACCTCGTGGTTTATGCAAGATGGTGCCCGGCAACATCGCACGGCCGACGTCTTTAATTTCCTGAATGAATATTTCGATGATCGTGTGATTGCTTTGGGCTATCCGAAACATACAGGAGGCGGCGTGGATTGGCCTCCCTATTCGCCAGACATGAACCCCTGTGACTTCTTTCTGTGGGGACACTTGAAAGACCAGGTGTACCGCCAGAATCCAGAAACAACTGAACAACTGAAGCAGTACATCTCATCTGCATGTGAAGCCATTCCGCCAGACACGTTGTCATAGGTTTCGGGTAATTTAATTCAGAGACTACGCCATATTATTGCTACGCATGGTGGATATGTGGAAAATATCGTACTATAGAGTTTCCCAGACCGCAGCGCCATCTGTTGTTGAAAATTGTAACTACTGTAATTTCGAAAGTTTGTCTGCCTGAAAATGTACTGTTGTCCCAAGCATATTGCAACAAACGGTGTATTTCTATCGCTGCTCGTTTAGTTTTTATTGCCGTTCCAAATATACCGGTCATTTTTGAAACACCCTGTATATACAGGGTGAGTCACCTAACATTACCGCTGGATATACACTCCTGGAAATTGAAATAAGAACACCGTGAATTCATTGTCCCAGGAAGGGGAAACTTTATTGACACATTCCTGGGGTCAGATACATCACATGATCACACTGACAGAACCACAGGCACATAGACACAGGCAACAGAGCATGCACAATGTCGGCACTAGTACAGTGTATATCCACCTTTCGCAGCAATGCAGGCTGCTATTCTCCCATGGAGACGATCGTAGAGATGCTGGATGTAGTCTTGTGGAACGGCTTGCCATGCCATTTCCACCTGGCGCCTCAGTTGGACCAGCGCTCGTGCTGGACGTGCAGACCGCGTGAGACGATGCTTCATCCAGTCCCAAACATGCTCAATGGGGGACAGATCCGCAGATCTTGCTGGCCAGGGTAGTTGACTTACACCTTCTAGAGCACGTTGGGTGGCACGGGATACATGCGGACGTGCATTGTCCTGTTGGAACAGCAAGTTCCCTTGTCGGTCTAGGAATGGTAGAACGATGGGTTCGATGACGGTTTGGATGTACCGTGCACTATTCAGTGTCCCCTCGACGATCACCAGTGGTGTACGGCCAGTGTAGGAGATCGCTCCCCACACCATGATGCCGGGTGTTGGCCCTGTGTGCCTCGGTCGTATGCAGTCCTGATTGTGGCGCTCACCTGCACGGCGCCAAACACGCATACGACCATCATTGGCACCAAGGCAGAAGCGACTCTCATCGCTGAAGACGACACGTCTCCATTCGTCCCTCCATTCACGCCTGTCGCGACACCACTGGAGGCGGGCTGCACGATGTTGGGGCGTGAGCGGAAGACGACGGCCTAACGGTGTGCGGGACCGTAGCCCAGCTTCATGGAGACGGTTGCGAATGGTCCTCGCCGATACCCCAGGAGCAACAGTGTCCCTAATTTGCTGGGAAGTGGCGGTGCGGTCCCCTACGGCACTGCGTAGGATCCTAGGGTCTTGGCGTGCATCCGTGCGTCGCTGCGGTCCGGTCCCAGGTCGACGGGCACGTGCACCTTCCGCCGACCACTGGCGACAACATCGATGTACTGTGGAGACCTCACGCCCCACGTGTTGAGCAATTCGGCGGTACGTCCACCCGGCCTCCCGCATGCCCACTATACGCCCTCGCTCAAAGTCCGTCAACTGCACATACGGTTCACGTCCACGCTGTCGCGGCATGCTACCAGTGTTAAAGACTGCGATGGAGCTCCGTATGCCACGGCAAACTGGCTGACACTGACGGCGGCGGTGCACAAATGCTGCGCAGCTAGCGCCATTCGACGGCCAACACCGCGGTTCCTGGTGTGTCCGCTGTGCCGTGCGTGTGATCATTGCTTGTACAGCCCTCTCGCAGTGTCCGGAGCAAGTATGGTGGGTCTGACACACCGGTGTCAATGTGTTCTTTTTTCCATTTCCAGGAGTGTATTTCGTAAACATCAAATACTGACGAATCGATTCCACAGACCGAACGTGAGGAGAGGGGCTAATGTAATTGGTTAATACAAATCATAAAAAAATGCACGGAAGTATGTTTTTTAACGCAAACCTACGTTTTTTTAAAATGGAACCCCGTTAGTTTTGTTAGCACATCTGAACATATAAACAAATACGTAATCAGTGCGGTTTGTTGCATTGTAAAATGTTAATTACATCCGGAGATATTATAACCTAAAGTTGACGCTTGAGTACCACTCCTCCCCTGTTCGATCGTGTGTATCGGAGAGCACCGAATTACGTAGGGATCCAAAGGGACCGCAGGTACAGAAGAGACTGGAACAGCACATTACATCTGTTGTGGATTGGCAAGACAGCCAATCCACTATAAGGAAGCCGAAAGGCACGCGTTTAAGCTCACGCAGGCTGGCGTGAGATCTGAAACAGTTAAGGAAGTTAGACTTTAGCAAAAAAGGTCGTAGCTGTTGGAATACTTAACTTTAATTCATAATTGGTGAACATAGCTCTTGACGGTACATGTTTTACAGCACCAATAGTAACTGGTAATGGTGCCTTGCTAGGTCGTAGCAAATGACGTAGCTGAAGGCTATGCTAACTATCGTCTCGGCAAATGAGAGCGTAATTTGTCAGTGAACCCTCGCTAGCAAAGTCGGCTGTCTAACTGGGGCGAGTGCTAGGAAGTGTCTCTAGACCTGCCGTGTGGCGGCGCTCGGTCTGCAATCACTGAGAGTGGCGACACGCGGATCCGACGTATACTAACGGACCGCGGCCGATTTAAAGGCTACCACCTAAGTGTGGTGTCTGGTGGTGACACCACATTCCTCCCCCGCAAATCGGCGGCATAAGGCTTCCGCCCGCCGTGGGGAGGACCCCATGTTGGCGTATGCGACGAGGTGGGGAGTCTAACAACAGGCGAGGCTGTGCCACCCGCACCCTGCTATTCGGACCGAGGGGAGCTAGGAAACGCCTGAAAACCAGCTCCAGGGTGCATGCCAGCATGCGGTGTATGCGCCCGAAGAGAGACAGGAGGGGCCGAAGGGTCGACCTCCATCGGGCCGGGGCACCCGACGGGCGAAGACGACAGATGGTCCGGAGCGGGCAAGAGTTCCATGGCGGAGGACAACTGGTCACGGGAAGCGTTCGGCGGCGCGTGACCCTGGGAGACGCCCGGCGGTTGCAGCGACGCGTCCACTGCGGGCGTCGCCGGCGGGAGAACAGGCGGCGGCGGCGGCGGCGGCGGCGGCGGCGGCGGCGGCGGCGCGTCGCCATGGGGCAAAATGGAAGGCAGCGTCGGTAACATCTGGGGCTGAGGCGAGCCAGTAGATGGGTCCCAGGGCGCTGACCGGACGGCACCGTCGCTGAAAGCAGACGGGGAGCGGCAGATCCCGTGCGACGACAGAGGCGCAGCTGATTGAGATGCCGACGCACCTCACCAGAGGCCCCCAAAACCAGATACATAGCGCGGCCGAGGCAGCGAAGAATGCGCCCTGCGAGCCAACGCCGTGAACCTCGATAGTTGCGATAATAGACAACATCGCCAGAAGCAAAAGCAGGTGGCTGCCGCTGCACAGGAACCTGATGCGGCGGATGTAGCAAAGACATCAAGGTTCAATGAGGGCGACCGTGAAGCAACTCAGCCGGCGAGCGACCATCTCGGGGCTGAGAGCGATACGAGGACAAAAAGAGCAATAACGCGCCCTCCCGAGAATGCGACTCTTTCAACTTCAACATCTGTGACTTGAAAGTCCTGACCAATCGTTCAGCGGCACCGTTTGACTGTAGCGAAAACGGCGCGGACATCAGATGTTGAATACCATTGGCCTTGCAGAGTGACTGAAATTCTGCGGACATGAATTGTGGGCCATTGTCGGAAACAATAGTCTGTGGAAGACCTTCAATGCAAAAGATAGCGGACAACGCTTGGATGGTGGCTGATGACGCCGTGGAAGACATCCGGACAACAAAAGGAAAATTACTGAATGAATCGACCAGAACCAACCATAGAGCATTCCAGAATGGACCAGCAAAATCGATGTGTAAGCGTTGCCAAGGGGAAGTGGCTTTTGGCCATGCAAAGAATTTCCGCGATGGTGCTGATTGTTGTTCGGCACACACCATGCAAGAAGATCACATATTCGTAATCGCGGCATCGATTCCGAACCAAGTACAGAGCTGACGAGCAAGTTGTTTCGTTCTCACTATACCCCAATGTCCTTGGTGGAGAAGCTGTAAGACAGAGGACTGTAACGAACGTGGGACCACGACCCTGGACTGATCATTATCAGAACGCAACAGCAAAACACCACGTCGTACAAAAAGTCTCTCCTTGTGAGCAAAAAATCGGCGAACCAACGGATCCCCGATCCGTGACTTTGACAAGGGTCATTGAGTAGCAACGAAACGCAGAACGGTAGCCAGGACAGGGTCGGCAGCTGTGGCTGTAGCTACACGACGAAAATCAATCGGAAACGATTCGACCACGTCATCGGTTTCCGCATCAAGGAACATGCAAGCAAGTTCGGAAGAATCAAATGCTCTATCCTCAGCAACAGGTAAACGGGACAACGCATCGGCGTTTCCGTGCTTAGCAGTGGACCGGTACAAGATATCGTAGCGGTACTGCGAGAGGAAAATAGACCAGCGAATGAATTTCTGCGCTGTACGTGGCGGTACAGGCTTGGTCGGATGAAAAAGCGATGTCAAAAGTGTGTGGTCTGTGATGATGGGAAAATGACGACCATACAAGAAATCATGAAACTTTGTAACACCAAATACGAGAGCCAATGCTTCTTTCTCGATCTGTGAATAATTTCTTTGCGCAGACGAGAGCAATTTGGACGCAAAGGCAACAGGGCGATCGTGCGAACCATCTTTGTGCGCAAGCACAGCACCGATCCCGAAATCCGATGCATCCACCATCAACAAAAGGGGCTTCCGGGGATCGAATGGCGTAAGGCAAGTATTGGAAAGCAACGCCGATTTCAACTTGCGAAAGGCGCGTTCACATTCCGTCGTCCAGACGAACGGAACACCTTTACGGCGTAAGCGATGAAGCGGAGCTGAAATGGAAGAGGCGTGGCGCACATAGCGATGATAATAATTACTTTTTCCCAGCACGCTCTGTAGCTGCTTCAAATTCTGCGGCGAAGGCAAGTCTTGTATGGCACGGAGGTGCTCTGGACTGGGACGTATGCCTTGGGCAGTGAGTACATGGCCCAGGTAGGGTAAGTCCCGAGCAAAAAATACACATTTGTCCTTCCGCAAGCGAAGACCATTTTTTCGCAAGACCTGAAATAATGTTCTGAGATTGGCTAAATGTTCTTCTTCCGTCTTTCCGGATATCACAATATCGTCCAGATAGTTTGCTGCAGTAGGGACCGACGCACAAACAGTTTGTAGATACTGCTGAAACAATGCAGGGGCGGATGCACACCCGAATGGCAGTCGTTTGAATCGATACAAACCAAGATGCGTGTTAGCCACCAAAACGCGCTGGGATTCTTCGTCCACCGGTATTTGCAAGTACGCATCTGCTAGATCCAACTTCGAAAAATATTTACCCGGGCACAGTTTGTCAAAAAGATCTTCCGGGCGGGTTAAGGAAAAGTTGCAGGCACTAGTTGTGGATTCACTGTTGCCTTGAAGTCCACACAAAGTCTCAATTTTCCGGAAGGTTTTGGCAAAATTACTAAGGGTGATGCCCAGAGAGAAGCCTGCATACGTTCAATTACACCTTGTGATTCCAAATCGTGTAACGTTTTTGCGACCTCATCACGCAATGCGTGGGGAACAGTGCGCGCTCTGAAAAATTTCGGTTGCGCGTTGACTTTCAGTTCCAAATGTGCTTTGTAGTTCTTAGCGCAACCAAGGCCCGGTGCAAAAACGTCCGCAAATTCTTCACATAGACGAGAAACACTGGCTGAAGGCACAGTCTGGTTCACTGATAGGACCTGATTTACTATAGACAAGTTAAACAACTGAAATAAATCGAAACCAAACAAGTTCACTGCAGAAGAAGAACGAAGGACGTAAAATGACACAAGTTTTGTTTGTCCTTTGTATGTTGCAAGAAGGCTGCACTGTCCTAACACAGGGATCGCTTGTCCTGAATAACTACGTAACTTGACATTTACGGCACGCAACGGAGCTGTGCCCAGCTGTTTGTACGTGTCGTGATTGATCAATGAAACTGCAGCTCCGGTATCGAGCTGGAACGGTATCCTTTTGCCGTGAATGTCCAAGTCTACAAAAAGTTTATTGTCCTGCTGACGACAAGAGCGACTGTCTCGTGCAACGTGAACTGACACTGGTACAGAAGCACTTGTGACTTGACGGGATTTCCGGCGATGTCGACGCGCACGATTTGTGGGACGAACACAGTCACTGTTAGAGTAGCACTAGGCGGAGTGGCATGAACTACATGAATTTCCATGAGCGAAGTATCGCGAGCCTGAATATCCTTGGTTCGATTCCGATTCCGGCGCGAAGCAAAGGGCCTGGAATGATTGTGAGTGTCCAATCTGAGCTTTTTCTGGCAAACACTCTGAACATGGCCTTTTTTATTACAGAAAAAGCAAATAGCTTGGCGTGACGGGCAATTCTCACGTGAGTGTCTAGTAGCACACCGCGGGCATGATTTCACTGCATTTGCTTGCTGGCGCGGGACACGTGGCAGAGACCCAGGTGGCTTTGGCGCGGCTGGGCGCGAGGACTGTTTACTGTTCCATGCAGCTCGCCCGGCGGGCTGGTTAACGTGACACACGGGTGGCAAAGTTTCAAATGATTCCTGAGCAAAGTCAAGGGTGTCCTGCCGATCCAATATGTCCATCACTTGTTGAAGGGAGGGATTGACTAGTTTCAAAATCTGTTCCCTTATACGAACATCAGAAACGTTCTGTGCAATTGCATCACGTACCATAGTATCTGAATAAGGGAGTACACATTCACACTCAAAAGCACAATCCCTAGTAAGGCCTTGCAAGGTTGCAACCCACTCCCTATTAGTCTGACCTGCTGTACGTTTTGTACGAAAGAAGGTATACCTTTTCGCAACTACATTGACTGTTTCTTTGAAATATGCATCTAATGCAGACAAAATTTCTTCGTAGGACAGAGTTGCTACGTCGCGTCGGGGAAATAATTTGACTATCACACAGAACCTGTGGACGCCGACGGACGAAAGGAGATAAGGCTGCCGCTCATTACCTTGAATTTTGTAGGCGGCGAGATGGAATCCAAATTGGCGTGACCACTCCGTCCAGCTTTCCAGTGCCGCATCAAAAGGACGAAAAGTTGGTGCAACTGCGTGTTGTGGCTGCGTGAGCGATGGAGCGGCGGTTGCCGCATCGTGTTGCATGCACCTTGACCCTGGACGAGCTGTCCAAGGGCATCCAGTAAGGCCTGCGTCTGCTGATTCTGTAAGCGATAAAACTCGGACAGTACATCTGGAGATTGTGGCGAAGCCATTACACAAGTAAATCAGGGCAGTATAGTTACGAACGAGGTGTGGCCTCGTCGCCACTTGTTGTGGATTGGCAAGACAGCCAATCCACTATAAGGAAGCCGAAAGGCACGCGTTTAAGCTCACGCAGGCTGGCGTGAGGTCTGGAACAGTTAAGGAAGTTAGACTTTAGCAAAAAAGGTCGTAGCTGTTGGAATACTTAACTTTAATCCATAATTGGTGAACATAGCTCTTGACGGTACATGTTTTACAGCATCAATAGTAACTGGTAATGGCGCCTTGCTAGGTCGTAGCAAATGACGTAACTGAAGGCTATGCTAACTATCGTCTCGGCAAATGAGAGCGTAATTTGTCAGTGAACCCTCGCTAGCAAAGTCGGCTGTCTAACTGGGGCGAGTGCTGGGAAGTGTCTCTAGACCTGCCGTGTGGCGACGCTCGGTCTGCAATCACTTGTAGTGGCGACACGCGGGTCCGACGTATACTAACGGACCGCGGCCGATTTAAAGGCTACCACCTAACAAGTGTGGTGTCTGGCGGTGACACCACAACATCCACATGCTAACACCTTTTTATTGGTCTTTTTCACTGACGCACATGTAAATTACTATGAGGGGTGAGGTACACGTACACACGTGGTTTCCGTTTTCAATTACGGAGTGGAATAGAGTGTGTCCCGACATGTCAGGCCAATAGATGTTCAATGTGGTGGCCATCATTTGCTGCAGACAATTGCAATCTCTGGCGTAATGAATGTCGTACACGCCGCAGTACATCTGGTGTAATGTCGCCGCAGGCTGCCACAATACGTTGTTTCATATCCTCTGGGGTTGTAGCCACATCACGGTACACATTTTCCTTTAACGTACCCCACAGAAAGAAGTCCAGAGCTGTAAGATCAGGAGAACGGGCTGGCCAATTTATGCGTCCTCCACGTCCTATGAAACGCCCGTCGAACATCCTGTCAAGGGTCAGCCTAGTGTTAATTACGGAATGTGTAGGTGCCCCATCATGCTGATACCACATACGTCGACGCGTTTCCAGTGGGACATTTTCGAGCAACGTTGGCAGATCATTCTATACAAACGCGATGTATGTTGCAGCTGTTTGGGCCCCTGCAATGAAGTGAGAACCAATGAGGTGGTCGCCAATGATTCCGCACCATACATTTACAGTCCACGGTCGCTGTCGCTCTACCTGTCTGAGCCAGCGAGGATTGTCCACAGACCAGTAATGCATGCTCCGTAGATTCACTGCCCCGTGGTTTGTGAAACCAGCTTCATCGGTAAACAGGTAGAACTGTAACGCATTCTCTGTTAATGCCCATTGACAGAATTGCACTCGATGATTAAAGTCATCACCATGTAATTGCTGATGTAGTGACACATGAAACGGGTGAAAGCGGTGACGATGCAGTATGCGCATGACACTGCTTTGACTCAGTCCACCGGCTCTCGCAATGTCCCGTGTACTCATGTGTGGGTTCATGGCAACAGCAGCTAACACACCAACTGCACCCGCTTCTCCTGTGACGGGCCTGTTACGGACCCGTTTGCTTGCTACGACCATACCTGTTGCATACAGTTGGCGGTAGATGTTTTGCAATGTGCGGCACGTTGGATGCTCTTTGTCCGGGTACCGTTCTGCATACACCCTGCATTTCGTCGACACTCGCCATAGATGAGTATCATCTCCGCCTTTTCAGAGTTCGAATACATTATGGTCACAGTTCCTACAACACTACACTATCACAGACGTCTGGTAACACGGTGTACTACAGTTGGTCTGCGTGCGGAGACGAATGCAGAATGACAATAGCAGCAAGCGCTACATGCGGACACTGCGACAGCTAGACCAAACCACAACAGCGCTCTACAGCCACACTCGTAAACACGGTCGTCATCGTAAACATGTCCCTGCAGATGCTACTCGCCGACCGCAGTTGAGCGCGCGATGCCGATGAGTGCGGACAACGGAACGCGCGCGTCCGAGCCAGCCGGCTCGGTCGCGCCGGGGCCGGCCGCTGGCCGGTCGGTGGGGCCTGCCCCGCCGGCCGTCCCGGCGGCCGCTCCCAACAGGACGGATACAACGGCGACGACCCCTGCAACGACAACGGATTCTGACAGGCAACATAATGAGGACAGGACCACGACGAGCGATACGCGAATGTAGAGCGGAGGACAACATACGTCAAACCCCTCTGACGAGAGACATCAGCTAACACAGAACGATCGGCAACAACGGGAACTGAGACGTGAAATACAACACATTATTCTGCAAAGTCAGCAAGTATACGACAACCGCACTAGTACAGTTCCTCCTTCACAGCATGAAGAACAAGTAGACGACGTGGAACAATTTTCTCCACCAGACGACGACGACGAAATGGAGGGAGTCTCCTCTGAAGAAGTTTGGACCACGCAGCCCACCGACGGAGAGGGCGATTTTACACTAGTTCGCCAAAGAAAACGACTCAACGCTTCTCCTAAGCAGAACAACTCTCGGAAGCGACAACGTCCAGAAGAACTGAAAACTTCCAACCGTTATGCGGCTATTGCGACGGAAGATACTACAGATGCTCCAGAACGTATGGACCAGACAAGTGATGTCAATCTCGAAGCAGATAAAGAGGGGACAGATGGCTCTGGCCGGAACTTACTACGCAAAGTCCCGCCCGTTACTATTTACCATACCAAGAACTACATGGAACTCAACAAGGCGCTGAAAGCGAATATTGACGGCAGTCTTAAGGCCATCTACCAACGAGACAGGATCAAATATCACTTTGACTCCTATGAAGATCAACGGCAGGCCATCAATTTCTTTCTGTCGAATGACATCCACTTTTTTACACATCAGGCCGCGGAGGACAAGGACCTCAAAGTGGTTGTCAAACGTCTATCTGCCGAAGTTACGGAGGAAGAACTGAAAGACGCACTGATAGAGAAGGGTTTCCCTGTCATCAACGTCCACCAGTTTGAAAATCGAGACGACAAGACGAAGGAATTACGACCTCAAGATGCTTACTGTGTCACGTTGCCAGCCCAAAAGGAAAACTACAAGATTTACGACATCAAATACCTTCTATATACTAAAGTCGTTATTGAAACCTACAACAGACAAGAAGGACCTGTTCAATGTCGCCACTGCCAGCGATTCGAACATACAGCTAATTATTGCAGCTTGCCTGCTCGCTGCGTTCGATGTGGAGGGCAACACCGATCTTCAGCATGTACTCATCCCCGAGGGGCTCCGCCGAAATGTGCTAACTGTGAAAAGGACCATCCTGCCACGTGGCGTGGCTGCCAGAAGTACCAGGAACTTCTCAGGAAATACACACAACGGTCTTCCCCACAGCCCTCTCAACGGAGGACTCGTGTAATACGGAACTCCAACCTGACGCCACACCCTCCGCCCCACCGTCAGCAAACGCCACAAGAACAGCCGGCAGCGACAAGGCATCCAGTAACACAGCCTCCTCCTGAAGCACTTCCACCTCGACAGCACCGCCAGCATTATTCATACGCCCACGCAACATCACCACGCCGACCGGAACCGGAAACCTACGTCTCACCAGCTCATTTGATGCAATCTATAGCTCCAGCGCTCTCTGATGTCGCGAAACTTCTCACCGCCGTGCAGCAACAACTACTGGGGATACTTTCTTTAATCTAAAGTGTATTGAAGGCCTTTGGAACACCTTAAGATGGATCGCCCTGGGACCACGAGATACCTGAAAATCTGTATATGGAACGCCAACGGAATGAAACACAAGAAAACAGAATTCACTGAATTTTTACTACGTCACAAAATCGACATCGCACTTGTATCGGAGACGCACCTTCGTCCAACAACTGAGCTCAGATTTCATAACATGTACGTCTATAGAACGGACAGACAAGGCCAACGAGGTGGAGGGACCGCAGTTCTACTTAAAAGGGAACTGCGGCACCATCATGAAACACTACCACACCTCCAGCATCTGGAGGCAACAGCAGTAACGGTTCGATCGGCGGCAGGCAACATCACTTTCATTGCGGCGTACAACAGCCCCGGAAAAAACCTGGAGCCAGACGACCTACTGAGTATCTTCACCAATTTTGACAAAATCTTCCTAGGAGTTGACCTTAATAGCAAGCACGTCGCGTGGAATTCCTGACGTACGAACCCTCGTGGACGAACTTTGATTGCCATGGAAGAAGAACTGGGCATCACAGTCCATGGCCCACGAGAGCCCACACGGATTCCTTACGTCGATCGGCAAGAAGCAGACGTCCTAGATATTGCTGTCATCAAAAATACTGAGACGAACCTCCAGCTCCGCACCGTCGACGACCTTTCGTCTGACCACCGACCTGTTATCAGCATAGTGGAAAACGCAACGGCCAGCCTTCCGTCCCCAAACTCACAAACTCTGAACTGGGATCAATTTCGGACATATCTTGACAACAATATCTGCCCGACGCAGGACGTTTCAACACCGCGGTTCAAACTTTGACGCAGAAGATAAAGGTAGCCAAACGGAGGGTAACTACTCACACGGTCTACCCTGTAGTAGCTTTCGACGAGATCCCGCCTCTACTCCAAGAACTGAAGACACAGAGAAACAGGAGCAGGCGACGTTGGCTCCGCTATAGAAACCCGATCGATCGACGAGAAACACACGTCTTAACACGAGAACTGCACAGGAGAGTGGCCGAGTGGCGACAGCAGGTCTGGGAAGATAAGATGGATGAATTCTTACTTCGAACCAAGAACGAATGGCAGGTAGTCAAGAACATACGACACCAGCGGCCACCTAAACGAGCCATCAGAGGACCAGATGGCCTCCTCTATAACGAACTCGCCCAGGCAGAGCTGTATGCTACGGCTTACCAAGAACAGATGTCTACACCAGCGATCCCAGTGAACGACGTCCGCCTGCAAGAACAGGAAGCCGTCGTTACAGCAGCATGGACTGCTCTGCGTGCTGCGCTTGTCCAGAGCCGCCCACAACTCACCACACCAGCAGAGATCCGTAAAATTATCCGGAAGACTCGGAATAATGCGCCGGGCAACGACTCCATAAGCAACACCGATTTGAAACAGTTGCTTAGGAAGCCAACTGTGCTCCTTACCCGAATTCTCAACAGCTGCCTTCTGCAGAGATATTTTCCTACGGCATGGAAGACGGCTCGAGTAGTTCCAATACCCAAGCCACGTAAAGACCCAGCAGAACCCAACAGTTACCGGCCAATTAGCCTCTTGCCGACCCTTGGCAAGGTGCTCGAGAGAGTGCTGTTGCAGAGGCTCCATGACACGCTTACAGCGCATGATGTTATACGACCCGAACAATTCGGTTTCAAGGACAAGTTATCTGCCGAACTTCAACTTCTACGGATCACCGAACGGATACAAGAAGGATACAACAAGCAGCACTTCACGATTGGTGTCTTCCTTGACATCGAAAAAGCTTACGATAAAGTGTGGCGGCCCAACCTTATCGTCAAACTGCATCGCACTACCCCTATTGCGGATTGTTACATTAGACTCATAGACAGCTTTCTGCAGGACAGGAAACTGTATGTCCGAGTCGACGATAAAAACTCCGAAATGAAACTGATCTCCGCAGGAATTCCGCAGGGCTCTGTCATTTCGCCTCTACTTTTCAACTTGTATATAAATGACATCCCAACAGTCCCCCTTGTTACGGCGAGTTTTTATGCGGACGATACGGCCTTTCTGACAACTGGACGACACTTGGACCAGCTCATCGCTAGGATGCAACAGCAACTTGCTGTAATGGAACGCTGGGCGCTGCACAGTAAGATAACGATCAACCCGACGAAGACGGCAGCCGTTCTGTTCACACGGAGGAAACCAGTTCTCAACGACAGACTCCAAATAGCTGACCAATTTATCCCATGGTCGCCGGGAGAGAAGTATCTCGGTGTCTACCTTGACAAAAAATTACTCTTTACGCAGCATATTGACGACAAGAAGACGGCAGCCCAGAAGATGGCCAGGTCGTTGATTCCGTTCCTGAAGAGTAAGGATCTCAACCCTAAGACTAAACTCCAATTGTATAAGGCAACGGTGGAACCCACACTGTTGTATGGCTCCACCTCGTGGGGAACTACGTGCGTCTCCAACTACAACAAACTCCAAGCGCTGCAAAACATTTGCTATCGATGTATCACAGGAGCTCCATGGTGGACAAGAAACGTCGACATCCGCACCGCACTCCACGAGACCACCATACAAGAGAAGGTCCGTGACAAGGCTCTACGAGTTTTTGACAAGATCGATGCCCTTAGGGACGAAGTTCGACAATTACAATCGGTAGGAACGGTAAACCCTGCAAGATGGCACAAGTTTCGCATACCGAAGTCAATAACGTTTCACCCCCCATAGGCAATCTGTCATAACACGAGGAAGCAGTCACACATAACAGCCTTGACACATTTCACCCTCCACAGGGGACAGACATCACCAAAGACGGCAGGGTAAAGGACCCATTGCGTGCCCAAGCCTCACTGAATGCGTAATAAATAAAGTGTTTTCCTTTTATCCTTACATCCCATCCTAGAAGAATAAGTCATCACGGATGATCTCTTCAGTCCACACTACACACACATAAAAAAAAAATCGCCGACCGTGGCCCCTGTTTGTTACAACACGCAACTGAACGTCGGAGGTTTCAAGCGTCAACTTTAGGTTTACAATATCTCCGGATGTAATGAACATTTTAAAATGCAACAAACGGCACTGATTACGTATTTGTTTATATGCTCAGATGTGCTAACAAAACTAACGTGGTTCCATTTTAAAAAAAAACGTAGATTTGTGTTAAAAAACATTCTTCCGTGCATTTTTGTATGGTTTGTATTAAACAATTACACTAGCCCCTCTCCTCAAGTTCGGTCTGTGGAATCGGTTCGTCAGTATTTGATGTGGTTTACAAAATATATCCAGCGGTAACGTTAGGTGACTCACCCTGTATATATCAGTTTATGACATCTAGTCTTACAAATTTACTCTTTCTGATGGACACATGTCCAGATCATCCGCTCTCAAAACTCCGCCATTTCTCTCCCCACATCCACCACTGCTGGGGGCTCACCTCCAACTGCGCAACGCTACGCCCTGTTAACAGCCAACTGCCCAACACTACAATAGCAAAATTTCCAACAATGCAAAGCAGCCAAAGACTGCACACAGCACAGTCAGTGATTTTCATACAGAGCGCGACGAGGCGTTACCAACTTAAAAAGCTAAAGAGCCTACTTACAAATTTAGTGGTCCAGGAGAGACATACTCAACACCATGCAGCATCACAATGGCCCCACGAGAATAGCGCTTTAGAGGACGGACCTTCTGTTCGGTTTAGCCATTCAGGATTCTGGTACCACGCGCCGCGGAATTTGAATCCGCGCCAGACGTCATGGACGTCGAAGACCCATAGAGGTCGCTGCACCATCGCGCCGTAAGCTGTGGCGGCGCGCGCCTCCTGGCCCGCTTTTAGTGTGGGGGCGCCACAGTGGAACACGTGGTCCCAGCGACCAATAACGGCGCCCCCGATAGCGTACTTAAGCGCCGGCCAGTCGCTCAGCCAGTCAGTCTAATCTCGCTTACTTCCTGGTTCGTGTACGAGCATGTATTTAGTGTCTGGAAATGATGTTCTTTGCACAAGGCAAGTGTGCACATTGTGGAATTTCTGTCCTTATTTTTTTTGTTTTTTTTTTTGTTTTGCTGCCTTGTGTTTTTCATGTAAACAGTTGATAAAATTTTTTGTATTTTATTTATCCCACATAAACCGTGTCGCCTCTGATATGAGGCTTAAAATACTACAACAATAAAATATGTCGGCCCCTTGTGAAAATGGTACTGGGACATCAAATCCTCTTGCATTAATAACACACAGAAGGCACAAAAAATCTTCTGAAATTACCACAGTGTTTTTAATTTTCTTTGTTCATAAAATTATTTTGAATATGCACTTGTATTTAAATATAAAGTGACAGAAAAAAAGCAACGCCAAAAACTAATTAATGTAGAATAATGAAATTTCGGTAATCCATTTGTCTAGATAATGTATTCAAGTGATCAGCATTGCAAGATCACAGGTTAATGTAAGCGCGAGATAAGCCATTGCAAATGTGAAATACTGGTACATTAATAACCGGTGCATGCGCCAGATGTTGACTGTAAGAATGCAAACGTGCTTGCATTGCGTTGTACATGTGCCGGTTGTCAGTTTGTGCGATGGAGTTCCAACCTGTTGCATTTGGTCTATCAATACAGAGACAGTTATGCTGTTTGTGAATGACATTTGAGTTGTTGTCCGATGATGTCCTATATGTGACCGACTGGAGACAGATGTGGAGATCGAGCATGTCAAGACCACAATCCCACACTCCGCAGAGCATGTTAGGACAAAACAGCAGTATGTGGGCGAGCATTATCCAGTTGGACAATACCACCTGGAAAGCTGTTCATGAGTGGCAGCACAACATGTCGGCCTGCCGCTGTGGCCGAGCAGTTCTGGGCCCTTCAGTCCGGAACCGCGCTGCTGCTACGGTCGCAGGTTCGAATCCTGCCTCGGGCAAGGATGTGTGTAATATCCTTAGGTTAGTTAGGTTTAAGTAGTTCTAAGTTCTAGGGGACTGATGACCTCAGAAGTTAAGTCCCATAGTGCTCAGAGCCATTTGAACCATTTTTGAACAACATGTCGAATCACCAAATGTTCAAATGTGTGTGAAATCTTACGGGACTTAACTGCTAAGGTCATCAGTCCCTAAGCTTACACGCTACTTAACTTAAATTATCCTAAGGACAAACACACACACCCATGCCCGAGGGAGGACTCGAACCTCCGCCGGGACCAGCCGCACAGTCCATGACTGCATCGCCTTAGTCGCATCACCAGACTCACCTATAAAGTTGCGCTCATGATACGCGGGAAAACCACATGACGGCTCCTGCTGTCATAAGAAATCACATACCAGACCATAACTTCATTTTTATAGGTCCAGTGTGTCTAGCACAACCGCGAAATGGCCGCGCGGTTTGAGGCGCGGCCGGCCGCGGTGGTCTAGCGGTTCTAGGCGCTCAGTCCGGAACCGCGAGGCTGCTACGGTCGCAGGTTCGAATCCTGCCTCGGGCATCGATGTGTATGATGTCCTTAGGTTAGTTAGGTTTAAGTAGTTCTAAGTTCTAGGGGACTAATGACCACAGATGTTAAGTCCCATAGTGCTCAGAGCCATTTGAACCATTTTTTTGTTTGAGGCGCCATGTCACGGATTGCGCGGCCTCTCACGTCGGAGATTCTAGTCCTCCCTCTGGCATGGAAGTGTGTGTTGTTCTTACCATAGTTTAAGTAGTGTGTAAATCTAGGGACCGATGTTCTCAGCAGTTTGATCCCTTAGAAATTCACACACATCTTCTAGCACACAGACTGGTTGGTTGCACGCCCTCAACTGGCCTTCTCCTAAGCAACACACGGCCATCACTGGCACCGAGGCAGAACCAGCTTCCATCAGAAAACACAACAGACCTCCGTACGATCCTCCAATGAGCTCTCGCTTGACACCACTGAGGATGGCCTAAAGTAAAAAGCGAAATGCATCGGGAAGAAATAAAATAAATTACAGCAAGAAAAGATATATGGACATTCTTGACATATTCGTGATTCGTCCAATCTTGGAAGGTAGAATTTACGCTACAGGACGTCTGGCTCGGAGCTGTCCTTGCCGTAACCGATTGGTAACATTTCATTGTGTCATTGTGGCACCAACTGCTGTTCAGATTGCTTCTGCAGGTGTAGTACTATGCAACAGAGCCACACGCCGAACACAATGGTCTTTTCTCTCGGTAGTTCCACGTGGCCACGCGGAGATCGGTCTTCTTGCGACCCCACTTGCTCCTGGCCATCGCTGTGAGCAACCATGGACAATGACTACATTCCTGCCAGGTCTTTCTGCAGTGTCACAGCAGGATCATCCAGCTTCTCATAGCCCTATTGCACGAGCTCGTTCAAACTTAGTGAGATGTTGATAATGGCGTCTTTGTAAGGCAAACCTGACTTGTATCCTCAAAGTGGCGGTATTAGCGCCATTACTCTGCTGTTGGCGCGAAATTTGAATACACATCGTTTTTAGAAACACGCGTTCCAACTTTCTTTTTTACCGCGAAACTCCTTCTTGGTGTTGCGACTTTTTTCCTTTACTGTATTTCTTCTGTTACAGTAACGTAAAAGACGTTAAAGACGCCGTCGCTTTCATGCACATTCTTATAATAATAAATAAGAGGGTAAACCCCAATGTAAGGTCTCCTATTTTTTTATAAGTATATAGACCTGTTTATTGCTACAATGGTTTACATCAAATGGCTCTGAGCACTATGCGACTTAACTTCTGAGGTCATCAGTCGCCTAGAACTTAGAACTAATTAAACCTAACTAACCTAAGGACATCACACACATCCATGCTCGAGGCAAGATTCGAACCTGCAACGTAGCGGTCACGCGGTTCCAGACTGAAGCGCCTAGAACCGCACGGCCAGGTTTACATCAGTTTACAGCTTGAACATTTAGCTATTTTTCGACATAATCACCATTTCTGTCGATGCATTTTTGTAGACACCGTGGCATGTCAACCAGCTCGCCGCTATGCTATTCAGAAAATTGTGAACCTCTTCTTTCACCTCGTCACTAGAGCTGGATCGCTTTCTGGCCAAATGTTGTTTTAACCTAGGGAACAGGTGATAGTCACTGGGCGCTAAGTCAGGACTATAGGGTGGGTGGGTGATTATGTTCCACTGAAACTGTCGCAGGAGAGTAACGGTTAGCCGAGCGATGTGTGGGAGAGCGTTGTCGTGGATAATGTGTACGCCCTTAGTCAACAGTCCTCTTCTCCGGTTCTGAATTGCCCGTTTGAGTTTTTTCAGAGTCTCACAGTACCTGTCAGCGTTAATTGTGGCCCTAGCGATTCAACTCCGACGACGAGGTGAACGAAGAGGTTCATAACTTTCTGAATAGGATGGCGGCGAACTGGTGTGACATGGGCATACAAAAACTGCCACAGCGTCTACAAAAATGCATCGACAGAAATGGTGATTATGTTGAAAAATAGCTAAGTGTTCAAGCTGTAAACTAATGTAAACCATTGTAGAAATAAACAGCTCTACGTATTGATAAAAAATAGGAGACCTTACTTTGGAATTACCCTCGTATCTGATAATACTGGATCAGTTTGAGAGAAAGCGTCTTATTTCTTTCACTCAAGAACTAGAATTAACTTCTCTGGCATCGTCTCCGTCTTCTAAAAGAAGTAGATGAATAACACACAGAGTATAATATGATCATTTGCCTTGCTTAATCGTAGGTGGGAAAATCTGATTAACATTAAACCATAGGTATGATTTATTGCTACACTGTAGGTAAAAAACCAGAGTTAATATTATCCCTTAAGGATTTGTATCAGAACGATCCAGTCTGCTAAAATTAGTGATAAGTTAGAAAATAAATACTCCAATTACTGAAAAAAGGATATTTAGTAATCCCTACGTACAACTGCATGCAAAATTTTTAACAATATTACTATTATGATTACTATTATTATTACGGTTTTATTGTTACATAATGTGTTCATATTGTAACACATGAAAGTAATAGACTTTTGCTATTTAGTGTCTACAGTTTGGATACAAGTAGGTATACATCTGTTATCGTTTCCATCCTTTAAGTTTGTCTAGTTATGATTGTTTGACGGGCGGAATTTACACTATATAGGTTTTATCGTTGTTTCTGTCGTTGCCCACTGCAACACTGGAACAGTACCAAGTTTGTTTGCGTGGCCACAGGAGGGGGGGGACATAAAGCGACCACACAGAGTTGCGACTTTAAATCACAGTTTTCGGTGAAAATCTACATTTAGTAACAGAAGACTAACAGTGCTTCACAGAAATTAACGGGCAAAAAATATGAAAATTGTAGAGAAAAGAATTCTTAACATGAAATCGTATTAAGTTTCGAAAGTCCAGTTAAGGTGCGACCTCCAGCACGTGTCCCGTTAAGAGGAAATGCAAATGTCGGTCGAAAACGTGAAGAACTATTCCACTGAGGATGGCCTAAAGTAAAAAGCGAAATGCATCGGGAAGAAATAAAATAAATTACAGCAAGAAAAGATATATGGACATTCTTGACATACTCGTGATTCGTCCAATCTTGGAAGGTAGAATCTTGACGCAATATGTTGCTTTGTGACTAATTTTCCGTGTTTTTTCTAAAAATACTCCCTTTGTCAGTTTGTTTGCATTCCAACTAAAAAAAATCACAAAATACAAGCGTAGTCTGCAGAAACGTCAAGAAAGTTATAAAAAAACAACCACTGGCCGTCGATCAGTTTTTCGTTTACAAGTATATTTGGTAGTTGACTTAATTTGTCAACAACCCCTTTACCTGTGCTGTAATCCATGATCATTTCTGGCTTTTTTTCACTTGTATTGTTAATTTGGCGATAGTGACGCATCGTGCTCCTAAGTACGACATTTTTGTTTTTCCTTGGAATATGTGGTAAAATGATGAACTTCACTCTTGTTTATTTATTGTGGAAGCAGTGGCTCGTTTTTTCCTATAATTTCTACCACTGCGATTTTGCTTTTCAGCAGCTATTGTTTCAAGAAGTAAAAAAATTCTCACACTTTCTGACGTCTTAGTTGAGTGGTAAGTTTGAACATATATCGCATAGGTTTAGTTTCTGTTTATATTACTTTGCTTGCATAGATTTGCGATTTTAACCCATATGAAATTTCACTGTCGTAAAGAGTCCATATTTTTATTCCATATTTTGCTGGTTTACTCAGAATGTACTGTCCGAAAGGACATCGAAACCCAGTGAATTGTTCGACCGTCATCCATGCTCGAGATATATGTAATTTGGGAATGATTTCTACCTATTTTTCTCAAACACTACGAATTTCAGCAATTTTATGAGTACATAACAGACGCTGTATAGTTGATTTCTTGTCAAATAGCACTGCACGTCATTTTTTACTATATGTTTCTCGTGACATTCTGGATATTTCTAGTTACATTGTCTCCCAAAATGTATTCTGGCCAGTTTAATTATCCCACAAGCTGTTTGTAGACCCTCTGTATCATCGATATACACCAAAATGAACCAACAACTCGATATTTGCTTAATACGGTTCACTGTCAATATTTTTCCGCTGTTGGACATAAATTAGCTCACCTTACATGCTTGGCATCGAGAAAAGTATCAAATAAACCTTTTATATCACTTATTCTGGTGGCAGTATACCTTATATTTCCAGGCGCGTTCTTGAACATGTTGGCTACAGAAAAACTTCTATGTTGCACCATCGGACATAGCTGCCATTCTCTAGACTTTTGCAGTACGTAAGTTTCCAACTAAATTTTGCTGTTTCTTGCCAACAGTTTGGACAAATAAAGGTAACAAATATTTCTTGAAGTTAAAGTTTGTGTTTTTTGTCCAGCATGTTAAACATGATGGTTCTGATCCCTGAGTACTTGGAAACAAATAACAGTATAAGCTGTAATTTTCCAATTCCATGAAAGGCGCGAGCCACGAAAGCCATTTTCAGGGAGTTATCCACCTATTGTCACGGATAAGAAGGAACCATCACAACCTCATCATCAAAGAAATATCGGGTGATCAAAAAGTCAGTATAAATTTGAAAACTGAATAAATCACGGAATAATGTAGCTACAGAGGTACAAATTGACACACATGCTCAGAATGACATGGGGTTTTATTAGAAACAAAAAAATACAAAAGTTCAAAAAATGTCCGACAGATGGCGCTTCATCTGATAAGAATAGCAATAATTAGCATAACAAAGTAAGACAAAGCAAAGATGATGTTCTTTACAGGAAATGCTCAATATGTCCACCATCATTCCTCAACAATAGCTGTAGTCGAGGAATAATGCTGTGAACAGCACTGTAAAGCATCTACGGAGTTATGGTGAGGCATTGGCGTCGGATGTTGTCTTTCAGCATCCCTAGAGATGTCGGTCGATCACGATACACTTTCGACTTCAGGTAACCCCAAAGCCAATAATCGCACGGACTGAGATCTGGGGACCTGGGAGGCCAAGCATGAAAAAAGTGGCGGCTGAGCACACGATCATCACCAAACGACGCGCGCAAGAGATCTTTCACGCGTCTAGCAATATGGGGTGGAGCGTCATCCTGCATAAACATCGTACGTTCCAGCAGGTGTCTATCAGCCAGGCTGTGGATTATGCGATTCTGTAACATATCGGCGTACCTTTCACCCGTCACGGTAGCAGTTACAAAACTAGAATCACGCATTTTCTCGAAGAAAAAAGGCCCGATAACGGTAGATGTGGTAAATCCAACCCATACCGAAACTTTCTCGTCGTGCAATGGAGTTTCCACGACAGTTCTAGTGTTTCCGGTAGCCCAAATTCTGCTGTTGTGGGCGTTGACAGACCCTCGGAGCGTGAAATGAGCTTCGTCGGTCCACAAAACGTTACTCAACCAATCGTCATCTTATGCCATCTTTTGAAACGCCCACACCGCAAATGCCCTCCGCTTCACTAAATCTCAGGGTAACAGTTCATGATGCCGGTGGATTTTGTACGGATAGCATCGGAGGGTACGCCTAAGTGCCAACTAAACAGTAGTGTATGGAATGCCGGTGCGACGTGCGACTGCACGAGCGCTGACTTCCACGTGCATAGACGAACCCGCTACAGTCTCTATTTCTTCCTGAACTGTCTCAGTAGCATTACGCCTTGTGCTCGTTCGGCCACTACGGGGTCTATCGTCTAAACAACCCGTGGCTTCGAACTTCGAAATCATTCTCGCCACAGCTGCATTTGTCAACGGACCTTTACCCGTTCGAATCCCCTTCCTATGGCGATAGGATCGTAACGCTGAACTAGCACATTCCCCATTCTGATAATAGTGCTTCACTAAAAGCGTCTTTTCAGGTAACGTCACCATGCTGCTCTTTTTTTTCCTTTATTGTGATTTCATTCCCCTGCCCCATATGGGCAGGGGAGGGCTGTCAGCAGCCATGCTGCTCTCATTACAGCTCCTTTTATACACGGTTGTCATGCGCAGTCACTGACGTTTTGCTGTCCAGCGCCATCTGTCGGACATTTTGTGAACTTTTTGTTATAATAAAACCCCATGTCATTCCAAGCATGTGTGTCAATTTTTACCTCTCTATCTACATTATTTCGTGGTTTATTAAGTTTATAAATTTATCCTGACTTTTTGATCACCCGTTATATTTCAAACGAATAATTTCGGCGCAGCACTTACGCCATCTTCAGGTCCACTGTAACCCAAAAGAATACTTTTATTCCCTGCCCTATGTATTGTTGAACCCATGTAATATTAATTGTGGATTGCATACTTCATGTCATGGTGGCCACGTTCATTTTCAAGCGATTATAAACCTAGCGTTATGGAAGTACACAGAGATACCAAGGCCACTTTCATGTGTTTATTAGCCTAGTGTCATCAACGTACACAAGCAGACCAAGGCGATTCTCAAGTGGTTATGAGCGCAAGTGATTATGAAGATAGAGTTGTGTAGGTAAACAGTCAGAACAAAGGCACAACAAATGATTGTGGGCCTAACATCATGGAGGTACACCAGACCAAGGCGATTTTCAAGTGATTATGAACTCAGAATGTGGAGGTATACAAACAGAGCAAGGCCTGTCTCATGTCGCTATGAGTCTAATTTCGTAGAGATACACAGACGGACTAAGGCCAGGTTCACGTGGTTACGAGCGCAGCAGCGTGAAGGCACACAAATTGTGTCTAGGTGATTCCGATAGGCTGGGGAGCGTGGAGTTCTGGGATATGTAGGACTTAGAAATCGACGCTAGATTTTGATTGCAGAGGATCAGTCAAATTAGCTGGAGCAAACATTCGACTGTTAATACTTCTAAGATTAGGGAGCTTTTGTGGTATCCAGTCGTTCTGCCGTGTAATGATGTAACAATCACAGAAAGGAATAGTGACCTGTGAACCCACTGGAAAATTTCGAGAATGGATTATAAAAAATTGGCCAGGTGCGAATAGGACTCGCGTTATGAGGGTTCCGTACAGACCAATTTATGTAAACAGATAGTTAATCCATCCCAAGAATTAAGAAACTCGACGTCCGCCTGTTTGGCTGGGTGGTAACGTGCTCGCCTCCCATTCAAGCGGGCCCGGGTTCGATTTCCAGCCGGGTTGGAAATTTTCTCCGTTCTGGGACTTGATGTTGTGTTGTCATCATCATTTCATCGTCATCACCGGCGCGCAAGTCGCCCAATGTGGCGTCGACTGAAATAAGACTTGCACTCGGCGGCTGAACTTCTCCAGATGGGACCTCCTGGCCAACGATGTCATAGGCTCTATTCATTTCAAGAAACTTGACGAATTTTCCCTGTTATCGATATTGACAGTGGCAAGATATTGGTGCAGTGAATTCAAATACTTTCCAGAATGTTTTAATTTTAAGGCCGAAATCGAATAACAAATGAAAAAAGGAATCTTTTTGTCTGATAGAGTTACAAATTAAAACCACTCATGCCTGAGAAAGAGGCGTGTGACGATCCGACAGAGCGACGGTCGAATAACAAATGACAAAAAACGTTGGTGCAATGTAACTACAAATAAACAATTTCGGATTTTTCCCTACACTTGTTCTGTGAAATCTTTCTTCTTGCCAAATTTCGTGATTCCAGACCAATGGGAAGTACTCTGCAGGTTTTGATGAGAGCGTCTGCTAAAACATCAAAATACGTGACATAAATGGCTGCATCGTTTGGCTGCGTTAAGTTAGAAGCTTAAGTTTCTTTACACCGCCAGTGGACCATACACCTTAGTATGTGCCGTAAATTTCGACTTCATATGTCTGTCCGTTCCTGCTAAAAACGCATCTTCACAGTCGGCCTGACAGACAGTCCAATAACAAAGGCCAAAAAATTGTTTTCGTGTGATATAATTACAAATTAACGCTTTTCGGATATATTCTTTACTTTTACTGAAAAATCATGCTGCTTGCCAATTTTAGTGATTGTAAGTGAACGGAACGTACCCTAAAACATTTTGATTCTGAGTATGTGACATAAAGGGCCGTACCTTTTGACTTCAATTCCGTATCAAACCAAGGGATCATAGACCTGTCTGCCCCCGGTAGCTGAGTGGTCAGCGCGACAGAATGTCAATCCTAAGGGCCCGGGTTCGATTCCCGGCTGGGTCGGAGATATTCTCCGCTCAGGGACTGGGTGTTGTGTTGTCCTAATCATCATCATTTCATCCCCATCGACCCGCAAGTCGCCGAAGTAGCGTCAACTCTAAAGACTTGCACCAGGCGAACGGTCTACCCAACGGGAGGCCCTAGCCACACGACATATGATTTCATTTCATCGTAGACCTTAGTATATGAAGAAAATTTGAATTTGATAGCCAATCTGTTCACTTGCTGCTTGCCAAACTTCACGATTTCAGATCGACGGGAAGAACCCTACAGGTTTTGATGAATGAGTTTGCGTGACATTCAAATGGCCACATCATTTGATTCAATTGGCTCAACAGCTTAAATATTTCACATCGCCAAGGGACCATAGACCTTAATATGTGACATAAATTTGAAATCGAAACATCTACCTGTTTCTGAGAAAAAGGGTCTAACAGTCTGACGAACAAACAGACCGACAGACGGACGGAGACACAACGAAGTAATCCTATAAGCGATTCGTTCATAGCGACTGAAGGACGGGCCCTTGAAGATAGAGAAAGTGAAGATGATGGTATTAATGCTTTCAGGTGTCCTACACTGTCTCCCTCCCCTCCCCCTCTCCTTCCGCTCCCCCTTCAGTACAACGCCCACAAAAGTCATAGAACCATGTGAAACAAAAAGTCCTTCTTTGGGATGTTGTTCAACTCGCGTGATACGTTGGCTTCAATGTCGGTTATGTCGACAGACCATTGGCAGTTTATGTGACTTTCTGCACTTTGTCGTCTTTTGGTAGGTTCTTAATTGATAACAGCCAAGTCAAATAACCTGTAGTGATTTTTTTTTCAAAAAATAATTTCCTGCATTTTGCATTACAGTGAAGCAGCTCACGTCCTCCTACCATTGTTTTAGTTCAGGAGTCGACGTGTCCAGGAAAAACACGTTTCTCTTCTTCAAGACATTCTGGAGAATGCATTGCAAATTTAAGCTGCAGACATTGGTCCGTTGCGACTAGGGACGCAACAACGTTGACATACAAAGGCTGCACGTCCACTACTTAACACTGCCTCTTTACAACTGACTAATCGGCCGGCCGCGGTGGCCGAGCGGTTCTAGGCGCTTCAGTCCGGAACCGCGTGACTGCTACGGTGGCAGAATCGAATCCTGCCTCGGGCATGGATGTGTGTGGTGTCCTTAGGTTAGTTAGATTTAATTAGTTCTAAGATCTAGGGGACTGATGACCTCAGATGTTAAGTCCCATACTGCTCAGAGCCATTTGAACCATTTGAACTGACTAGTCGAATGACATCTATAGTTTACACTTTATAGTTCAAGCTGCCACCTCAGTTATCGTGCTGACATTGCTTGTACACCAGGAATGAAATAATTCTCTGAATATTTTTGACAGGTGTTGTATCCTGTATTCAATACAGATATTCAGTGCATTGCCGCGCGGGGTAGCGGCGTGGTCGCAGGCGCCTTGTCACGGTCCGCGCGGCTCCCTCCGTCGGAGGTTCGAGTCCTCCGTCGGGCATGGGTGTGTCTGTTGTCCTTAGCATAAGTTAGTTTAAGCTAGATTAAGTAGTGCGTAAGCTTAGGGACCGATGACCTCAGCAGTTTGGTCCCACAAGACGTTACCAGAAATTTCCAAATTCAGCGGATCCGCACAGGCGCTGCGAGCCGGAAATGTTAACTAGCCCTCGGTTCCCACCATCGGCTGAACGGCGGGCTGTCTGTGCGCAGCGTGCTGATCGGTCCGCTGGTGGCGGCGCTGGTGATGCGTGAGCTGGTGCAGCTGGTGTCGTCGCCCCGGCGCTACGTGGCGCAGGCGGAGAACTACCTGGAGCTGCTGGTGCTGGTCTGCTCGGCCGCCACGCTCTGCAACGGCTCGCTCTCCATCTACGCGGAGCGCCACCTCTGCGCCATCACCGTGCTCCTCATCTGGACGGAGCTCATCATGATGACCGGCAAGCTGCCCTACCTCTCCATGCAGCTGGAGATGCTCAAGAAGGTACCTACACTACGTACTATGCTACCTAACAGAACACTCCCCAGCTACAAAGAACTGTTCCTTATGTCTTAAACCTCGTAAGGGTCAGTCGTTTTAATGGTCACCCCGAAAAAAAAATCGTGTTCATTAAGGGAAAGCAACTTGCTCTTACGAAGAGAACACGGCAAGTGACACATAACCCGATTTCCCAGAAACTTCGTTCAGCGGAAGAGGAGTCAAAATAACCGAACACGTCTCTCGGCTTATCTGTAGAAGCTCGACCATTTCTGCGAAAACGACGATCAAAGTTTTCCATGAAATTTAGCTGGCTTTTAGAGCGCCATGATCTCAGCTCAGCTAGTGCCACAGTGGCTGGTGTTGTGGCCTTTCACTTCCTCGCCCCGTGTTCAAAACCCGATTATTGTTGTCATTTACTTAAATTTTTATTTTTTGATTTATGTACTTGATTCCGTAGAAAGGTGCAACACGAATGTTTCTTATCAAGTTAGGGCATACAAGGGCTTATATTAATTGTAAAATTACAACTGAGTTTCACAGTATCATATATTTGATATACGAGTATAATATAAGATAGCTGCGAAAAAGGAAACAAAGGCAGTGCAACAGGAAATTACCCTTCTTCTGTATGGGCGTGAACCGAATCCGCAACGACTGAATCAAGGAAGAGTTTCCTTAGGACATCAAAGGAACTTAGAACCACTGCTGAAAAAGCTAGGTTGCAACTATGGAGGGTTACGACCTACCTCCCCCCTGGTTGGAAAAAAGCTGTTGAAGCTTTACCTCCAGGCCATGACGGGGAATGGACAACTTGGAAGTCCCTGAATAGATTGAGATACGGAGTTCGCAGATCAAAAGTTAACTGGGTAAGATGGGAATATACTGATCCAAATGATATTCGATGTGACTGTGGAGAAGAACCGACACTTCGGCACATGCTTCGGTGTCGATTGTGTCCAGACTCCTGTACAGAAGATGATCTTCAACAAGCAACAGAAAATGCACAGGAAGTGGCCAAGTTTTGGTCAAAAGTAATTTAATCATAACTGTGTAAAATGTATGTACATGTACCTGTATGTTTCTGACACAAGAATAATAATAATAATATAGGGATCTACGGAATTTTCATATTCTTATATTCTGTTCTGATGTTAATTCTTATACACTCCTGGAAATTGAAATAAGAACACCGTGAATTCATTGTCCCAGGAAGGGGAAACTTTATTGACACATTCCTGGGGTCAGATACATCACATGATCACACTGACAGAACCACAGGCACATAGACACAGGCAACAGAGCATGCACAATGTCGGCACTAGTACAGTGTATATCCACCTTTCTCAGCAATGCAGGCTGCTATTCTCCCATGGGGACGATCGTAGAGATGCTGGATGTAGTCCTGTGGAACGGCTTGCCATGCCATTTCCACCTGGCGCCTCAGTTGGACCAGCGTTCGTGCTGGACGTGCAGACCGCGTGAGACGACGCTTCATCCAGTCCCAAACATGCTCAATGGGGGACAGATCCGGAGATCTTGCTGGTCAGGGTAGTTGACTTACACCTTCTAGAGCACGTTGGGTGGCACGGGATACATGCGGACGTGCATTGTCCTGTTGGAACAGCAAGTTCCCTTGCCGGTCTAGGAATGGTAGAACGATGGGTTCGATGACGGTTTGGATGTACCGTGCACTATTCAGTGTCCCCTCGACGATCACCAGTGGTGTACAGCCAGTGTAGGAGATCGCTCCCCACACTATGATGCCGGGTGTTGGCCCTGTGTGCCTCGGTCGTATGCAGTCCTGATTGTGGCGCTCACCTGTACGGCGCCAAACACGCATACGACCATCATTGGCATCAAGGCAGAAGCGACTCTCATCGCTGAAGACGACACGTCTCCATTCGTCCCTCCATTCACGCCTGTCGCGACACCACTGGAGGCGGGCTGCGCGATGTTGGGGCGTGAGCGGAAGACGGCCTAACGGTGTGCGGGACCGTAGCCCAGCTTCATGGAGACGGTTGCGAATGGTCCTCGCCGATACCCCAGGAGCAACAGTGTCCCTAATTTGCTGGGAAGTGGCGGTGCGGTCCCCTACGGCACTGCGTAGGATCCTACGGTCTTGGCGTGCATCCGTGCGTCGCTGCGGTCCGGTCCCAGGTCGACGGGCACGTGCACCTTCCGCCGACCACTGGCGACAACATCGATGTACTGTGGAGACCTCACGTCCCACGTGTTGAGCAATTCGGCGGTACGTCCACCCGGCCTCACGCATGCCCACTATACGCCCTCACTCAAAGTCCGTCAACTGCACATACGGTTCACGTCCACGCTGTCGCGGCATGCTACCAGTGTTAAAGACTGCGATGGCAAACTGGCTGACACTGACGGCGGCGGTGCACAAATGCTGCGCAGCTAGCGCCATTCGACGGCCAACAGCGCGGTTCCTGGTGTGTCCGCTGTGCCGTGCGTGTGATCATTGCTTGTACAGCCCTCTCGCAGTGTCCGGAGCAAGTATGGTGGATCTGACACACCGGTGTCAATGTGTTCTTTTTTTCCATTTCCAGGAGTGTATTTTGTTCTTATGCTTGTTCTTCAGGAAGACACTGTTTATACCAATCGTAGAAAATCTCTAAACATATAAATTCCAACACGATAACCATTGTGAGAAGTCAGGTTTGCCACATTGCCACTGTCATTTCTTTGTACGAATTTCATTCGGGAAAGAAAGGTCATTAAAATTACTGAATATTCACAACTTTTCAATAATTTTGCGGCAAATCACGCACAACGGATCACTTTTCCGGAAACTGGTGCTTCCTGAAATTATTTGAAATTTCGCTACGAACTACGCCACCACTTCTGTTGAACTGTTCGCTCTCTACAAGGCACTTAAATTACCTCGAGAACTTTGACCGTCGTTTTCTCAGAAACCGTCCTGCATCTACGTGTAAGCGTATTCGCTTATTTCGACCCCCGTCCCACTGAGCGAAGTTTCTGGAAAGCTCCTCGCCAGACTACAATGAAATGGTCTTTATTTTATTTTTCCGTTGTCTAATTCGAGCCTCCTGATCACATGTACCTGATATACACACTGTCATTCTGCTAGCAGTAAATGGCGGCGAACTACAGAAAACAATCCCTTATAACATAAAGAGCCGGAAATCGGTTCCAAGAAAATTACATCCACTTGAAGGTGAAGATAAAAGATCTGTGACACTGTAGGGCTCAGTGACTGAAAGCTCATAAAATCAGAGAGATTAGAGCCCACACAGAGGCATACCGACAATGTTTGTTTCAACGAACAATACGAGACTGGAATAGAAGGGAGAACCGATAGAGGTACTCAGTAGACAGATAACAACGGGCATGTGCGAATGTTCTGCCTCTGCTAGTGCTTTAGCCCCTCACTCATAACCTGGAACACAGCCATGTAGTGTCTGCTTTGCCCTTCCTACCACCAAAGTGAAGCCTTACAGTGGCGGGGGCAGGGTCACCCTCAGGAAGTGCAGATCTGAAACTTCCTGGCAGATTAAAACTGTGTGTCCGACCGAGACTCGAACTCAGGACCTTTGCCTTTCGCGGGCAAGTGCTCTACCATCTGAGCTACCGAAGCACGACTCACGCCCGGTACTCACAGCTTTACTTCTGCCAGTACCTCGTCTCCTACCTTCCAAACTTTACAGAAGCTCTCCTGCGAACCTTGCAGAACTAGCACGCCCGAAAGAAAGGATATTGCGGAGACATGGCTTAGCCGCAGCCTGGGGGATGTTTCCAGAATGAGATTTTCACTCTGCAGCGGAGTGTGCGCTGATATGAAACTTCCTGGCAGATTAAAACTGTGTGCCCGACCGAGACTCGAACTCGGGACCTTTGCCTTTCGCGGGCAAGTGCAGAACTACCTCTCCTGTGAGGCCTAGTGGAAGCATGACAGGTCCCACGAGGCAGTCGCCAGTAATCGCTGCCCACACACTGAGGCTGGACTGCAGCCGATGGTTCACCGTGACCGTACCATGGCGTCATCTGTAGCCCTCAGACGGGTGTTTTAAGCCACTGAGCACAGACGGAAGTCTACAGTTTGATTACAGGTGGTACAGACAGACAGTCTTGCGAAATAGTTCCGAACACGTTTTCCTAAACCATCTTGAGCTGCTAGTACTACAGCCCACATGTAATGAAAATATGTTAGACCTTTAAGCTATAAACAGGCCTCAAGTTGTCGACAGTGTCGCTATAGACAGATGTATTAATGATGATGATTTCGTCATAGAGACGATAGTTACTTCACAAATGCATCAGGAAGACAAGGAAAGTTTTTGTGCTGAAAATAGTAGATAAACAGATGTACAGATGTTATCATGCTCGTTAGACAATGACTGCACGTCATTTACTTCAGATATGATGGTCGTAGACGAACTATGCGCAAAGTTTAAAGTGATTGTAAATCGCTTTCTGAAGAAGTATGTCCCAGGTAAGTGTATTAAAGGTGGAAAGACCTACCGGGTTTCAAAACAAAAATCTGAAGACGAACCGCAGACTGATGCCATCTCGCCTTAAAACGACGTGGAAATGATGACAGGCAAAAGTTAGTAAAAATTCGTGCGTCTATAAGAAGATGAATGAGCGAAGCATACAACTTCCACATATTGGCTTAGCGAAACAATTTTGTGGTGGTAAGTTCCTATGGGACGAAAGTGCTGAGGTTATCGGTTCCTACGCTTACACACTACTTAATCTGACTTAAACTAACTTACGCTAAGGACAACACACGCGCCAATGCCCGAGGTAGGACTCGAACCACCGACGGGGAGAGCCCCGCGAACGGTGACATGGCGCCTTAGACCACGGGTCTACCCTGTGCGGCTGTTTCAGTTAAACATCATTCTGAGAACACAACAAAATTCTACACCTACGTAAAAACGATAAGCAAGTCGAAGGCTTCTATTCAGTCTGGTGTGGCAATAGAAGACAGAAAAAGCAACACAGAAGTTTTAAATTTCACGTTAAAAACATCACTCACGCACGGAGGTCGCACAGGCGTACCATCCTTTGCCCGTCGCACAGACTCCTGTATGGAGAACATAGGAATATGTATCCCTGGAATTGAGAAGCAACTTAAAGAATTGAAAACAAGTAAGGTGGAGCTACGAATGGAATCTCAATTCGGTTTTACATACTCTTCAACATTGACTGCTTGGTTCATTTATCGCGTATCTCTCGTCCAGCGTCAGACCAAAGTTATCGGGAGAAAACGAAGGCGACTGCATACATGGCGACTGCATACAAAAGGACTCGAAGAGGAGACACACAAATTTACGCGCCATGAAACTTGACATCACTTTGCTGCAGAATTCTTGAGCATATCTTAAGTTCGAATATCATAAACTTCGTTGAGACAACACAGCACGGTATTAGACAGCATCGCTCGTTCGATGCTCAACTTGCCATTTACTCACATGATATCTTGCGATAAAAGGCAGCCGGCCGGAGTGGCAGAGCTGTTCTAAGCGCTTCAGTCTAGAACCGCGCGACCACTACGGTCGCAGGTTCGAATCCTGCCTCGGGTATGGATGTGTGTGATGTCCTTACGTTAGTTAGGTTTAAGTGGTTCTAAGTTCTAGAGCCATAGTGCTCAGAGCCATTTCAACAATTTTTTTTTATAAAAAGCAACAGGCAGATTCCATACTGCTATGTTTTCGAAGAGCGTCTGACATTGTTCCACTGTAGTCTCTTAACTACGGTACGGACATACCGGATGGGTTCCCAGATATGAGAGTGTCTGGAACACTTCGTGCGACTGTTTGCTGACGACTCTGGTGGTGTGTGGGAAAATGCCGTCGTTGGGTGACTGTGGGAGGGTATAAAATGACTTAGAATTTCTGTTTGGTTTCATAAACGACAGCGTGCTTTAAATATAGAAAAATGTAATTCAACGTAGGTGAATAGGAAATACAGTCCTGTAACGTACCTGTGGGTATTTAAGGAGATGGGACCTGGATAAACTGAGTAAACCAGAGGTTGTACAGAGTTTCAGGGAGAGCATAAGGGAACAATTGACAAGAATGGGGGAAAGAAATACAGTAGAAGAAGAATGGGTAGCTCTGAGGGATGAAGTAGTGAAGGCAGCAGACGATCAACTCGGTAAAAAGGCGAGGGCTAGTAGAAATCCTTGGGTAACAGAAGAAATATTGAATTTTATTGATGACAGGAGAAAATATAAAAATGCAGTAAATGAAGCAGGCCAAAAGGAATACAAACGTCTCAAAAACGAGATCGACAGGAAGTGCGAAATGGCTAAGCAGGAATGGCTACAGGCCAAGTGTAAGGACGTAGAGGCTTATCTCACTAGGGGTAAGATAGATACTGCCTACAGGAAAATTAAAGAGACCTTTGGAGAAATGAGAACCACTTATATAAATGAGCTCAGATGGAAACCCAGTTCTAAGCAAAGCAGGGAAAACAGAAAGGTGGAAGGAGTATATAGAGGGTCTAACGAAGGCGATGCACTTGAGGACAATATTATGGAAATGGAAGAGGATGCAGACGAAAATGAAATGGGAGACATGACACTGCGTGAAGAGTTTGACAGAGCACTGAAAGACCTGAGTCGAAACAAGGCCCCGGGAGTAGACAACATTCCATTAGAGCTACTAACGGCCTTGGGAGAGCCAGTCCTGACAAAACTCCACCATCTGGTGAGCAAGATGTATGAGACAGGCGAAATACCCTCATACTTCAAGAAAAATATGATAATTCCAATCCCAAAGAAAGCAGGTGTTGACAGATGTGAAAATTACCGAACTATTAGTTTAATAAGTCACAGCTGCAAGATACTAACGCGAATTCTTTACAGACGAATGGAAAAACTGGTAGAAGACGACCTCGGGGAAGATCAGTTTGGATTCCGTAGAAATGTTGGAACACGTGAGGCAATACTGACCTTACGACTTATCTTAGAAGAAAGATTAAGCAAAGCCAAACCTATGTTTCTAGCATTTGTAGACTTAGAGAAAGCTTTTGACAATGTTAACTGGAATACTCTCTTTCAAATTCTGAAGGTGGCAGGGGTAAAATACAGGGAACGAAAGGTTATTTAAAATTTGTACAGAAACCAGATGGCAGTTATAAGAGTCGAGGGGCATGAAAGGGAATCTGTGGTTGGGAAGGGAGTGAGACAGGGTTGTAGCCTCTCCCCGATGTTATTCAATCTGTATATTGAGCAAGCAGTAAAGGAAACAAAAGAAAAATTCGGAGTAGGTATTAAAATCCATGGAGAAGAAATAAAAACTTTGAGGTTCGCCGATGACATTGTAATTCTGTCAGAGACAGCAAAGGACTTGGAAGAGCAGTTGAACGGAATGGACAGTGTCTTGAAAGGAGGATATAAGATGAACATCAACAAAAGCAAAACGATGATAATGGAATGTAGTCGAATTAAGTCGAGTAATGCTGAGGGAATTAGATTAGGAAATGAGACAAAGTAGTAAAGGAGTTTTGGTATTTGGGGAGTAAAATAACTGATGATGGTCGAAGTAGAGAGGATATAAAATGTGGACTGGCAATGGCAAGGAAAGAGTTTCTGAAGAAGAGAAATTTGTTAACATCGAGTATAGATTTTAGTGTGAGGAAGTCGTTTCTGAAAGTATTTGTATAGAGTGTAGCCATGTATGGAAGTGAAACATGGACGATAAATAGTTTGGACAAGAAGAGAATAGAAGCTTTCGAAATGTGGTGCTACAGAAGGATGCTGAAGATTAGATGGGTAGATCACAAAACTAATGAGGAGGTATTGAATAGAATTGGAGAGAAGAGGAGTTTGTGGCACAACTTGACAAGAAGAAGGGACCGGTTGGTAGGACATGTTCTGAGGCATCAAGGCATCACAAATTTAGCATTGGAGGGCAGCGTGGAGGGTAAAAATCGTAGAGGGAGACCAAGAGATGAATACACTAAGCAGATTCAGAAGGATGTAGGCTGCAGTAGGTACTGGGAGATGAAGAAGCTTGCACGGGATAGAGTAGCATGGAGAGCTGCATCAAACCAGTCTCAGGACTGAAGACCCCAACAACAACAACGTACCTGTCCTGGTGGAGCGTTGCATGACAAAGTCAACGACGATGAAGTATCTAGGTCTGGCGTTATAAAGCCATGTAAAATGTAATGAGCACGTAAGGTTGTTAGCAGTGGAGGCGAATGGTCGACTTGGTATACTCGGAGAGTTTTAGAAAATTGCAGCTCATCTTTAAAGGAGACCGCGTATAGAACACTTGTTCGATCCATTCCTGAATAACGTTGGGATGTTTGGGATCCGCACCACGTCAGATTAAGGCATAGAACCAATTCAGAGTCTTTCTGCTAGATTAGTTATCGGAAGGTTCTATCGACACACAAGTGTCGTAGTTTTGCTTCGTGTATTCAAACAGGAATGCCTGGAGGGAAAGCGACTTTCTTTTCGAGGAACGCTGTTGAGAACACTTAAACGAGAACCGGCATTTGGGCTGACTGCAGAACGCTTCTACTGCCGACAGTGTATATTTCACGTAAGGACCAAGAAGGCAAGAGGAATTAGCACTCGCAAGGAGGCATATCGACAGTCGTTTATCCCTCGCGCCATTTGCGATTCGAACAGGAAAGGGAATGACTAGCAGTGGAGCGAGGTATCCTGCACGTTGGACCGTAGGGTGACCTGCGGAGTATGCATGCAGATGTGGATGTTATACCCCTCCTAAACATAGCCTCAACTGTGACTAGGACAGGTGACAGAAATCCCAGCACAATGGCGGCGTCTGTGGTGAACCAGCGACAAAACTGTCGGTCAGAGGCAAGTTCGTCGGTGAAACGTTCAGCACTGCACGCGTTGTAAGTGATACGGATAGTGGCAGCTGCCGTGGCCAATGTTCGTCACGGAAGGGGGCCACCTGCATGGAACTGATACCCTGATCTTTTATTTTCACCTGCAAGTTGGTGTACTCCCTCAGAACGCAATTGCAGCCATGCATCTGTATGACCGTTTTCGCTCCTTATCCTCTCAGAAATCGTTTTCCTCCATTTTTCCTCCGTTTAGTAAAATGACCCTGCTCAAAAGAATTAGGGCATAATGACTCTGGCGTCTGCCATACTTCACTGAGCAATAATTGCGTACTGCGTATCTTACCAAATTATACCCTCATCTTTCACAAAGTAAGGCCATAACAAAAGATCAATACATTTTTGTTCACTTACACAACAAGAACTGAAATTTCCGATAGGTGTCGAAGTCATTGTGGAAATATCCATGATCCTGGGTGATTTTCATTGGGCCTTGTGAGCTGCAGTAATGGATATGTGAGCGTACATCACTGCCTGACACCTATGTGACACAGTGCATATAAGTCTATGGAGATGACTCTGTGGTGTTCCAGCTCTTCACTGAGAGCCCTTGATAGTTCTGGAAGAGCCTGTCCTGGGACAGAATGACCACAAACACGTGTCCTACACCTTCTCGATGGGTTCTGGATCGGGATTGATCGCTGTCGATTTCATTACTTGACTGTCCTGGCTTAACAAAACATCTCTGGGGGCGCCTACCACATGGGTCCTGCCATTATCGTGCATCTGAAGGAATTCAGATCCACCACGCTATGCAGCAGCCACCACATGGTCCAATAGGGTTCGTTCGATATACTGCCTGGCCGTAAGACGAACATGGACAGCGACGAGAGCCGTATGGCTGTCAATACTGATGCTTCGCCACACCCTCGCAGAACTTGGGCAAATCTGTCGACTTCCTGGACAACACCGGGCATGCACCTCCCACAGAGGAACACAGCCATCATCTTGCGTCAGATGTAATCTGTACTCGTTTCTGGATAACACGTTTCGCCAGTGACCAACTTGGCCGTTGACATTAGAAGAGATGATGTCGCGTCGAGCGGGGTACTCAGACAGGGCGTCTGTGTTGTAAGTTCGGTTATCGTAAACTGTTCCTTACAGTCTGACCGGACACAGTGACTCCAGTGGCCCTTCTGAGATCAACTTGCAGTACTCTGGCGGTAGCTGTACGACGCCGCAACGCGGAGATGGTGAGATATCGGTCTTCACGTGGATTTGTAATGCATCGCCGACCTTGTCCAACTCGCTTTGTGTTCTAACCCGTCTCCCTATAGGATGACCGCAACCTAGGGATGACAGACGGGAGACACTGGCATCTACGGCAATTGGCAGCCTACCACGTTGCGAAATTAATTTTTATTTTGTTTGCGTTTACAGCCCTCCTTACAGTCCTCGTACACATTGAAATAAATGGCTTCAAATGGCTCTGAGCACTATGGGACTCAACTGCTGTGGTCATACGTCCCCTAGAACTTAGAACTACTTAAATCTAACTAACCTAAGGACATCACACACATCCATGCCCGAGGCAGGATTCGAACCTGCGACCGTAGCGGTCGTGCGGTTCCAGACTGTAGCGCCTTTAACCGCTCGGCCACTCCGGCTCCACATTGAAATAGTCACGCCACATTATCGTACACACACACACACACACACTCACGTTTATGCCTTGATATTACAGATTAAGCAACACTAGTATACATGCAAAGTTCAGTAGCTGTTCAGTACATGGTATAAGGAACACCCAACGCTTAGATTCATTATTTCACACATCTAAATTGTTCTACGACGCTTATTAAGGGTCTCAATGTTAGTTAAACGACTAAAATGTCTGTAAAAGTAAGTCAGCAGTATAAAAATACAGATATTACATTAACCGTCAAAATTTTATTTTCCAGACACACACACACACACACACACACACACACACACACACACACACAGCTGGCATATTGATGCTCAAAAAATGATTGCGAGCTCTCAGATTAAATGGCCCAGTGCTATTTCATTGGCCAAAACATAACATATTTAATAAACAGGTCAGTTTTATAATTAGGCCTAATTAAGGTGATATAGTAAAATTAATATTACCGAACTTATAGCACCAGAAAACATACATTGGCCAAGTTTCATATATTGGTTAAAATACTATGCTAAGCAAGCAAGCACACAAACCAATAGGCAGTCTGAATTACACGCAGCTACTAGGAGTAGGCCTACACTTGATTTAAGGCACAATGAGCCTACAAATTAAATATTTCAACCTCTAAACAGTTCTGTGATACCTGTCAAATGGTACAACAGTATCTATTGTCTTGCACATGGACACTACTACTGATCTAGCTTACAGCTTAAAGTGCACATCGCGAAGAGATTTACTGAACTAAGCTATCTTATTCCCATGTCAAAATTCATCAAAAACTCGCTTCTAAAACTGGTATCAAATTCATCTGAATACAATAACTATAATCACCTCATGCTAGGGTATTAACTTCATCTTGCCGTTTAAAACGTTGTCGTCTTCTGCTACCACATTTTGGAAACTACTCAACGCTTCGATAGAATAGCATACTGAACAGTAGTAATACACATTCCTATAGGTAAGGAACCAGGGTTACTAAGCTTTCAAAGTCACCCCAATATTTCATGTCGTGGTATAACCTTTATCTTGCAGCAAAAAACGATTGTCATCTTCTGCAGCTAATACCAAACACACAGTAATCCTCACGCTAGGTATTGACATTATTGTGCATTAGAAACCTTTGTCATTTTTTTGTTCCTAATGCTAGTAGGTGCTGGTCGTGCCGCGCATTACATTCATCACAATACACAAAAATCGTTGCTACAACCGTACAAAACACGCGAGCAGTACTGCAGATGTAATTTACGGTTTAAAGTATACACATGACACCTCCTGGAATACGGGTATAAAGTTTTTTATTCATAACAGAATTCTCACAAATTTTTTGCAATTATATTCTGCGCCTGTAGTCAATTGTAGATTTAATACATCCGAGCGCGATGGGAAACGTTGCAATTTCAGCAATCACTACATCTCTTTGATTGTTTTGGTTGTGACACTGTTCCGGAACATTATATCGACTGCTTGATTTGAATGCGGTTTCTGGAGTAAGGATGGAGGAGAACGTTTACAATACAAAGCCGAAACAGAGTAATCAATGTTTTCTCTGTCGCTTCCTCGCACAGCCGTTTATAAGATTCAGAAAGGGACCGCCAGCCGCGGTGGCCGAGCGGTTCTAGGAGCTTCAGTCTGGAACCGCGCGACTGCTACGGTCGCAGTTTCGAATCCTACCTCGGGCATTGGCATGGATGTGTGTTAGGTTAGTTAGGTTTTAACTAGTTCTAAGTTCTCGGGGACTGATGACCTCAGATGTCAAGTCCGATAGTTCTCAGAGCTATTTGAACCATTCAGAAGGGACCGGTTCAACCAACTGGTGCGCGGCTTCCGGCGCCGCTTGCTGGCACGACATGAACATGGCAGCAGTGTATGTCCCGATGTCCGTATCCAATACCCTTTCTTTAATGCAGAACGGAGTCACAACCTTAGTTTACTGTTTGTATGTGGCCATACATAGAATGCATAGAATGCTGAAGATTAGATGGGTAGATCACATAACTAATGAGGAGGTATTGAATAGAATTGGGGATAAGAGGTATTTGTGGCACAACTTGACAAGAAGAAGGGACCGTTTGGTAGGACATGTTCTGGGGCATCAAGGCATCACAAAGTTAGCATTGGAGGGCAGCGTGGAGGGTAAAAATCGTAGAGGGAGACCAAGAGATGAATACCCTAAGCAGATTCAGAAGGATGTAGGTTGCAGTAAGTACTGGGAGATGAAGAAGCTTGCACAGGATAGAGTAGCATGGAGAGCTGCATCAAACCAGTCTCAGGACTGAAGACAACAACAACAATAACAACAACAACAACAACAAGTATATATAGAAAACAATCTGTACTTACCATCACAGCAGGCACTCATGGATAGCACTAAAGTCTCTAACACCTGGGCCATAGTCATGCATTCGGTTTTACATATTAGAGCTATTGTAGTGAATCCTTAAGTACATGGTCATGAAGTACTGAAAATAAGTACATGTATATTTAACCCTAGGACCCTAAATGGGGGAAAATATTATACTGTTACTGAACCATCGTAAATTTTACTACTCCGTATTTTTTCGAAGGAAGGCCTTATGGCGCCATGTCGCTGACTCGGGCCATGTCACTGACTCCTCCCTCGGGCATGGGTGTGTGTGTCGTTCTTAGGATAAGTTAGTTTAAGTAGTGTGTAAGTGTAGGGACTGATGACGTCAGCAGTTTGGTCCCTTAGGAATTCACATACATTTGAACATTTTTTTGAAGGCCTTATTTATAGTTCATGCACTAGATAATTACAAGTCTAAGATCTCCAATGCTATGTCACATACAAATGAGTGCAAAAAGTGCTGTTATACGTCCTATAGTGACAATACCAGATTGGAGGGGAACCGGGAATTAATAGCAACTGCAATCGTAAATCTTACTAGGGTTTAGTAATCTAGCGTTAAACTCGACAAAATTTACGTAATTATATAAATCAGTCGACAACAGAAAATATGTTTTTTTCCCGCTAGGAGAAGAGAAGGAAAATAGATTGAAATTTTTAGATGGAAAAGGAGACCTTCTCAAGTTTGTGTTGCAACATAGTCTTAAGAGCTACGAATTCTACAATTTAGATGATGGTGTAGTTCCACAGTAATATAACAAACTGAAGAGAGGAGGATAGGCCAGTTGGAGAGCGGTTTTGGAAGATTTCTCACCTTTATCTACTCGTGTATTTGCGCTGTATTACGTTTTACCCAGTCAACCCTAAAAAAACATTTGTTCAGTATCAATTATACCAGCCTTGATTAAAAAATAGAGATCACGAAAGTAACAGGATAAATCCATTGAAAGTATCAGCTGTAACTTCTGTATACAAGAAAAGTATCTTCAGAGCTAAATAATCGTTTTTAAAGTTTATTTGCGGTTTCTTAACTTCAAAGAGCATTAATGATTAATGTGTTTTTTCTTTTAGTTGCTTTCATTGATATCCAATTGTATGTTCTCAATCTTACTGACTTTTTTGACTTTCGGAGTTTAGTTTTCAGTGTCTACCAAACATTATTGGGATATGAACAAATTTTTTGTGAATATTTTCTGTCTATGTTTCAATACTATTTGGACAATGTGGATTTAATCTCATGACTCTGTAAGTTTAAGGCCGTTGAATAAAACGCTGGCATTGTTATTTACACTAATAACACAAAAATATGTATTTCTATATTCTTTTTAAATATTCTCACCATTTAGGTATCAAAGACATATTAATAATAATAAATAATAAAAAAGAATGGGTAAGTGCTAGAAAAACTCGCGCTCTGTGGTTTCCATACAAACTTTATTATGAACAAAGAGAGTTCACCCATCCTGGGAGTCGAGTATCTGGACAATTTTTGCCTGTTATTGATGTTGATAGTGAAAGGTTTCGGTACCAGGATTTCCATGACTTTGGAGAATGTCTTAATTTGGAGTTTAAAGTCTAAATTTTTTGCTTGTAATCGCACTTGCTAAAGTAATTTTTAATTTATTTGATTAAATTTGGAGTTATATTACATGATACGCTAATTGTGAATTGCAGTCTTGTCCCCGTTGTAATTCCTGTTAACATTTGATGGAAGTCTCCAAATAAGAAAATGGTACTGCCGGCCACTATTGTTACGCAGAGATTAAATTGTTCTGTGGAACACTTCAATGGATTTTTATGTGTTATTGGAACCTCATCTCATACAATGGAAGTGCAATCTTGCATCAGTTGTCAATATTACTTTGCTTTGAAACATTACAGGTGCTGTACATGTTGTAGGATAGACTGTCAGTGTGGTAGCCGGTTGGCCGTGTACCTATCACAACTAAATGGCAAAGGCACTGTGTTCACAGCAGCAAGACACTTCATTTCATCGTAGGTTAGCCAACCAGCACGAAAATCTGTAAATTATATGCAGAAAACTTCCTCGTGAATCACTCATACTTAAAACCATATGAAAGTCCCTACAGTACTTGCTGAAATTTGGCAGGTTATGAACGCAGTGGAAGTTTGTAATGGAAAAAGTATATTTTTGTGTGATATAATTACAAATTAACTATTTTCGAATTTTTTCCCTTTACTTGTACTGAGGAACCCTGCTCCTTCCGAATTTCATGACTCTAGCTCAGCGGGGGCTACCCTGCAGGTTTCGATGAGTGAGTTTGCGAGCGTCGAAATATCTACATCTACATCTACTTCCATACTCCGAAATCGACCTGACGGTGTGTGGCGGAGGGTACCTTGAGTACCTCTATCGGTTCTCCCTTCTATTCCAGTCTCGTATTGTTCGTGGAAAGAAGGATTGTCGCTATGCCTATGTGTGGGCTCTAATCTCTCTGATTTTATCCTCATGATCTCTTCGCGAGATATACGTAGGAGGGAGCAATATACTGGTTGACTCCTCGGTGAAGGTATGTTCTCGAAACGTCAACAAAAGCCCGTACCGAGCTACTGAGCGTCTCTCTTGCAGTGTCTTCCACTGGAGTTCATCTATCATCTCCGTAACGCTTTCGCGATTACTAAATGATTCTGTAATGAAGCGCGCTGCTCTCCGTTGGATCTTCTCGATCTCTTCTATCAACCCTATCTGGTGCGGATCCCACACTGCTTAGCAGTATTCAAGCAGTGGGCGAACAAGCCTTTGTTTTCGGATTGCATTTCCTTAGGATTCTTACAACATAAGTCGCCGTACCTTTTGATTAAATTGACTTAGAAGCTTAAATGCTTTGCACCGCCGAGGTATCGTAGACCTTAGCATGTGACATGAATTTCAACTTGTTACCCCCCACCCGTTCCAGAGAAGAAGTCGTCTTAACAATCGGACAGCCAGACAGACGAGAAGGAAGGAAGACTGGGCTTAATATCGGTTCGAGATCGGGATCATTAGAGACGTGACAGACAGACGGACAATGAACTGAACGTGTAAGGTTTCTCTTTTTAGGGACTGTGCTGTGGTAAAAATGGCAGTTTCAGATTGTCTTCCCCTTTTGGATAAATTTCTGTGGACGCCAATGGTCATACGCTGGTGCATTGTAGTTTAACGCTTCCAGCAACCCATCATGGAATGTTCCAGCGTTGTTTTCAAAAGAAGAAAAGGAATTAAAGCACCATACAACTCTATGAAGGCTCTGCGTAACTTTGTTTTGGCTACTCTGACCGTGTACTACAGGAATATGGCGCGGAGGTTAGCGTGTATCGGAAACCTCAGACATGTACTATAGATAACTTGTGCCTACGAACCCGCGCACGGCGACTACTGTTCTGCGACAGGTGACGGGCACGTTCGCGCGCTTCATGGCGTGGTACTCGCTGCTGATAGCGGCGTTCGCGCTCAGCTTCTACACCATGTTCCACGAGGACGGCGGGGACGAAGCGGGCGGCGACGGCGACGCCTTCTTCCGCGCGCCCGGCCTCACGCTGGTGCGCACAGTGGGCATGCTGGCCGGCGAGTTCGAGATGTCCAGCATCCCGTTCCACCTGGCGCCCGGCACCAGCCACGTGGTGAGTGGCCGCGGCAGCTGCACAGAGAGAGAGAGAGAGAAAGAGAGACAAGGAGAGGGGCGAATCGGGTATGTACGAGGTGCGTTAGAAAAGTATCGGGAATTTTCATTTTTTGGAATAAATTTTATTTATTCTTCTACATTAGTGTTACCTCTTTCAAAGCAGTCCCCATTAGATGTTATAAACCTATACCAATCCCTAAAGCACTTCTGGAACTTGGCTTTTTCAGCGATGCACTTTTACTCTGATCTGTGCTTGTAAAACGGGTGCCCTTTAAGTTCCCTTTATTAGTGGAAACAGAAAAAAGTCGCTCTGGATTATATCTCGCGAATGTGGAGGCTGGAGCATCATTACTGTGTTGTTTTTTTTGCCAAACGAGCGATGAAGTGTGAGCAGGTGCATTTGGCACGAATTCTGCTGTCGCAAGTTTCATACTCAAAACATCCGAATTTGTTTCATGATAGGAGGCAACTGATATGCCAGCATCATCAGCATCTTCTCTGACTGTCATTCACCAATCATTCGCAATCATTGCTTTTTTTCCATGTTTTCATCGGTTGTTCACGTGCGGCGGCGTTCAGAAAGTTCATCATCTTCAACGTCTTCGTGGCCATCATTAAAACTTTATACCACTCGTAAACACTTCCTTTACACGTAACAGATTCATCAAAAGCAATATTCAGCATTTATAAACTTTACCACATTTAATTCCATTTTTTTCGCAAAACCATGTGATCCATTTTTAAAACAAATCAATAATCGCCACTCGTAAGCAAACACATGTAACCTTCTTGATAACTGACGACATACGTCCAACGTGACTACCAGCGAATAGATAGGTTTCATCGTACTTATTTACCAACGCAAAAACGAAAAATCACGTGAATCGAACAAATACTATCCGTGATATTACAAATTTCACGATACTTTATGAACATACCTCTTGTATCACTAAAATTCCAGAATTTGAAACACGAACACCTGCTAGCATGAGTTTCTTAGAAGTACATAACTTAGGGGTTGCGAAGCAACTCAGATCGCTTGATACGGGCAAGTCTTCAGGTCCAGATTGTATACCGATTAGGTTCCTTTCAGATTACGCTGATACAATAGCTCCCTACTTAGCAATCATATACAACCGCTCGCTCACCGATAGATCTGTACCTACAGATTGGAAAATTGCGCAGGTCGCACCAGTGTTTAAGAAGGGTAGTAGGAGTAATCCATCGAACTACAGACCTATACCATTGACGTCGGTTTGCAGTAGGGTTTTGGAGCATATATTGTATTCAAACATTATGAACCACCTCGAAGGGAACGATCTATTGATACGTAATCAGCATGGTTTCAGAAAACATCGTTCTTGTGCAATGCAGCTAGCTCTTTATTCGCACAAAGTAATGGCCGCTATCGACAGGGGATCTCAAGTTGATTCCGTATTTCTAGATTTCTGGAAAGTTTTTGACACCGTTCCTCACAAGCGACTTCTAATCAAGCTGCGGGCCTACGGGGTATCGTCTCAGTTGTGCGACTGGATTCGTGATTTCCTGTCAGGAAGGTCGCAGTTCGTAGTAATAGACGGCAAATCATCGAGTAAAACTGAAGTGATATCAGGTGTTCCGCAGGGAAGCGTCCTGGGACCTTTGCTGTTCCTGATCTATATAAATGACCTGGGTGACAATCTGAGCAGTTCTCTTAGGTTGTTAGCAGATGATGCTGTAATTTACCGTCTAGTAAGCAAAGCGATTTAGAAAACATTGCTGTATGGTGTGGCAGGTGGCAGTTGACGCTAAATAACGAAAAGTGTCAGGTGATCCACATGAGTTCCAAAAGAAATTCGTTGGAATTCGATTACTCGATAAATAGTACAATTCTCAAGGCTGTCAATTCAACCAAGTACCTGGGTGTTAAAATTACGAACAACTTCAGTTGGAAAGACCACATGGATAATATTGTGCGGAAGGCGAGCCAAAGGTTGCGTTTCATTAGCAGGACACTTAGAAGATGCAAGTCCACTAAAGAGACGGCTTACACTACACTCGTTCGTCCTCTGTTAGAATATTGCTGCGCGGTGTGGGATCCTTACCAGGTGGGATTGACGGAGGATATCGAAAGGGTGCAAAGAAGGGCAGCTCGTTTTGTATTATCACGTAATAGGGGAGAGAGTGTGGCAGATATGATACGCGAGTTCGGATGGAAGTCATTAAAGCAAAGACGTTTTCCGTCGCGGCAAGATCTACACTCCTGGAAATTGAAATAAGAACACCGTGAATTCATTGTCCCAGGAAGGGGAAACTTTATTGACACATTCCTGGGGTCAGATACATCACATGATCACACTGACAGAACCACTGGCACATAGACACAGGCAACAGAGCATGCACAATGTCGGCACTAGTACAGTGTATATCCACCTTTCGCAGCAATGCAGGCTGCTATTCTCCCATGGAGACGATCGTAGAGATGCTGGATGTAGTCCTGTGGAACGGCTTGCCATGCCATTTCCACCTGGCGCCTCAGTTGGACCAGCGTTCGTGCTGGACGTGCAGACCGCGTGAGACGACGCTTCATCCAGTCCCAAACATGCTCAATGGGGGACAGATCCGGAGATCTTGCTGGCCAGGGTAGTTGACTTACACCTTCTAGAGCACGTTGGGTGGCACGGGATACATGCGGACGTGCATTGTCCTGTTGGAACAGCAAGTTCCCTTGCCGGTCTAGGAATGGTAGAACGATGGGTTCGATGACGGTTTGGATGTACCGTGCACTATTCAGTGTCCCCTCGACGATCACCAGTGGTGTACGGCCAGTGTAGGAGATCGCTCCCCACACCATGATGCCGGGTGTTGGCGCTGCGTGCCTCGGTCGTATGCAGTCCTGATTGTGGCGCTCACCTGCACGGCGCCAAACACGCATACGACCATCATTGGCACCAAGGCAGAAGCGACTCTCATCGCTGAAGACGACACGTCTCCATTAGTCCCTCCATTCACGCCTGTCGCGACACCACTGGAGGCGGGCTGCACGATGTTGGGGCGTGAGCGGAAGACGGCCTAACGGTGTGCGGGACCGTAGCCCAGCTTCATGGAGACGGTTGCGAATGGTCCTCGCCGATACCCCAGGAGCAACAGTGTCCCTAATTTGCTGGGAAGTGGCGGTGCGGTCCCCTACGGCACTGCGTAGGATCCTACGGTCTTGGCGTGCATCCGTGCGTCGCTGCGGTCCGGTCCCAGGTCGACGGGCACGTGCACCTTCCGCCGACCACTGGCGACAACATCGATGTACTGTGGAGACCTCACGCCCCACGTGTTGAGCAATTCGGCGGTACGTCCACCCGGCCTCCCGCATGCCCACTATACGCCCTCGCTCAAAGTCCGTCAACTGCACATACGGTTCACGTCCACGCTGTCGCGGCATGCTACCAGTGTTAAAGACTGCGATGGAGCTCCGTATGCCACGGCAAACTGGCTGACACTGACGGCGGCGGTGCACAAATGCCGCGCAGCTAGCGCCATTCGACGGCCAACACCGCGGTTCCTGGTGTGTCCGCTGTGCCGTGCGTGTGATCATTGCTTGTACAGCCCTCTCGCAGTGTCCGGAGCAAGTATGGTGGGTCTGACACACCGGTGTCAATGTGTTCTTTTTTCCATTTCCAGGAGTGTATTTACGAAATTTCAGTCATCAACTTTCTCTTCCGAATGCGAAAATATTTTGTTGAGCCCAACCTACATAGGTAGGAATGATCATCAAAATAAAATAAGAGAAATCAGAGCTCGTACAGAAAGGTATAGGTGTTCGTTTTTCCCGCGCGCTGTTCGGGAGTGGAATGGTAGAGAGATAGTATAATTGTGGTTCGATGAACCCTCTGCCAATCACTTAAACGTGAATTCCAGAGTAGTCATGTAGATGTAGATGTAGATGTAAACGACTATCCCGGAGCCTGGGGTAAGGGGGCTAGAACAATTTGCAAGTTGCCTACCTGACGACTTCCAGGGACAGCAAAAATTTTATTTTCCAAATTTCGTGTAGTTATTGACCAAATTTGACAGTTCAAAATACTCTCATAAAGACATACAGTCTTGTGTTAGAACACAATAAGGCAAGCATTACAGTTAGAAACTGTCTTTGTCTCGAGGCAACGCAACAAAAAGCGCGTGAATGCCCTGATTCCTGGCAGATTAAAACTGTGTGCCGGACCGAGACTTGAACTCGGGACCTTTGCCTTTCGCGGGCAAGTGCTCTAACATCTTCTTTTTTTTTAGGATTGTCAGGGCGTGGTACACGCCGCACTAGCAGTGGGGTCTCTTCACGGCACTGCCAGTGCGTCGAGGCCCAAACCCCTCCCACCCCTTTTTTCATGTCCCCTGTTGGGTCATAGCACCAAGTGTGCAAAATCTTAACACAAAAACTTCCATTCTCCGATGTAAGAAAGACAAAGAAACCTCTTCTGTGAGTAGAAACTGAACACTGATAAAACTTAACAATTCTTCTTGAATCACACAAATACGTTGGAAGTCGAACACGAGTAATTCTGAACAAGATCATCATCATCATCATCATCATTTAAGACTGATTATGCCTTTCAGCGTTCAGTCTGGAGCATAGCCCCCCGTATACAGTTCCTCCATGATCCCCTATTCAATGCTAACATTGCTGCCTGAACAAGATGTTTTGAAAAAACTCTTCGTGTAACATAGAAGTTCCGGAAGCAAGTTAATAGTAAATAATAATAAGAACACAAGTAACTTTTAATTTTCTTCTGTTCCTTCTCGTTCAAGGTGTTGTAGTGGTTCCACATATTTAATCGACACCCATTCTTTCAAAAATGATCTTCAGCATGTTGCCGTACTGCTTCTTGTGGTTGCGATACGTGCTGATTTTGGCATATTCACACTTCATGTAAACGCGGAATTCTATTTCGTTGTCCGACCCAAGTTTGTTGATGACATAACTAACGTATTTTCCCAGTAACCAGGTAATGGCGTTGGTTTTTAATGTCATGTCATGTCATGTCTGGTCTCAGGAGGAGCGATGGCGTTGTACACTCCTGGAAATGGAAAAAAGAACACATTGACACCGGTGTGTCAGACCCACCATACTTGCTCCGGACACTGCGAGAGGGCTGTACAAGCAATGATCACACGCACGGCACAGCGGACACACCAGGAACCGCGGTGTTGGCCGTCGAATGGCGCTAGCTGCGCAGCATTTGTGCACCGCCGCCGTCAGTGTCAGCCAGTTTGCTGTGGCATACGGAGCTCCATCGCAGTCTTTAACACTGGTAGCATGCCGCGACAGCGTGGACGTGAACCGTATGTGCAGTTGACGGACTTTGAGCGAGGGCGTATAGTGGGCATGCGGGAGGCCGTGTGGACGTACCGCCGAATTGCTCAACACGTGGGGTGTGAGGTCTCCACAGTACATCGATGTTGTCGCCAGTGGTCGGCGGAAGGTGCACGTGCCCGTCGACCTGGGACCGGACCGCAGCGACGCACGGATGAACGCCAAGACCGTAGGATCCTACGCAGTGCCGTAGGGGACCGCACCGCCACTTCCCAGCAAATTAGGGACACTGTTGCTCCTGGGGTATCGGCGAGGACCATTCGCAACCGTCTCCATGAAGCTGGGCTACGGTCCCGCACACCGTTAGCCCGTCTTCCGCTCACGCCCCAACATCGTGCAGCCCGCCTCCAGTGGTGTCGCGACAGGCGTGAATGGAGGGACGAATGGAGACGTGTCGTCTTCAGCGATGAGAGTCGCTTCTGCCTTGGTGCCAATGATGGTCGTATGCGTGTTTGGTGCCGTGCAGGTGAGCGCCACAATCAGGACTGCATACGACCGAGGCACACAGGGCCAACACCCGGCATCATGGTATGGGGAGCGATCTCCTACACTGGCTGTACACCACTGGTGATCGTCGAGGGGACACTGAATAGTGCACGGTACATCCAAACCGTCATCGAACCCATCGTTCTACCATTCCTAGACCGGCAAGGGAACTTGCTGTTCCAACAGGACAATGCACGTCCGCATGTATCCCGTGCCACCCAACGTGCTCTAGAAGGTGTAAGTCAACTACCCTGGCCAGCAAGATCTCCGGATCTGTCCCCCATTGAGCATGTTTGGGACTGGATGAAGCGTCGTCTCACGCGGTCTGCACGTCCAGCACGAACGCTGGTCCAACTGAGGCGCCAGGTGGAAATGGCATGGCAAGCCGTTCCACAGGACTACATCCAGCATCTCTACGATCGTCTCCATGGGAGAATAGCAGCCTGCATTGCTGCGAAAGGTGGATATACACTGTACTAGTGCCGACATTGTGCATGCTCTGTTGCCTGTGTCTATGTGCCAGTGGTTCTGTCAGTGTGATCATGTGATGTATCTGACCCCAGGAATGTGTCAATAAAGTTTCCCCTTCCTGGGACAATGAATTCACGGTGTTCTTATTTCAATTTCCAGGAGTGTATATTCCGTCGAGGATCTGGTGAGAAAGGCGATTTGTTGCCTGATCCAATTCCAGTTATTCGCATTGCCGTCACAGGTGATTCTGTCGATGATTGTATCCACCAGATTGCATTTTCGACAAAGGTGTGTCTGGTTTAAACCGATCCCATGTAGTCTCTCGTTGGTGCTGATGACATTGTTAACTGTTTTGTACCATGCGGAAATAGCGTCTGTAGATAGCCCGGCAAAGTTGATGTTCTGCCATACAGCTTTCCAGTCACAATTAGGGAATTTCGGTTCAATTTTATTTCTGCCCTCATTTAACTTCCTTTCAAGTAAGATGTCGCGCGCTGTGATACATGTGTTGCTTCTGATTTCGTCACTAAGATAACTTGCTTCGAGGAAAAAGTTCCTCACATACTGCAGACGGGCATTAATCCTTCGCACATCAATCGGTGCTTGCAGGCTATGGGGTGCCACAGCCTCAAAGAGCTTTGCGGTTATACATTGTGGAAGTTCTCTGAGTATATGGAAAGTCAGTTTGAGGAACAGAGCAGACGCTTTATTTCGAACATCCACCAAACCGAGGCCCCGTTTCTGACATCCAGTATAACGGTAGTCGCACCAACCCTGAATATGTCTCCTCGCCATAAATAATTGGTAACAGTGGACATGATCCATTTCGCTACTAGTTTAGGGATCGGAAATACCTGCGCAGTGAAATACGCTTTAGACAAAACGCAGGAGTTGATGAATCTGACTTTTTGCACCAGGTCCATAGTTCGATGGATGTTCTCCATTACAGCACCATGAACTTTCCTCCTAGTTTCCGTCCAGTTAAAAGCAGCCATCCTCATCGGACATGCCATTAAGGTGATTCCCAAAGTTTTATGTTTGTTGTCTTGTTTTGCCCATACCAGCCGGAGGTGATCTAGGCCCCGTAGATTCAATATTTTACTTTTGTTTTCGTTTGTTGTCGCTCCCGACGCTAGACAATACTTTTGGATTTCTCTTTCCAGTGTAACTGTCTCCTACTTAGTCCTTATTACAACACCCACGTCATCAGCATAAACTCGTATGACAGTTTTCTCACCACTCAATGTTATGCCTGTTAATCTTGCGTGGACAGTGCGAAGAAAGGGCTCTAAAGATACGGAAAATAAAAACATAGATAAGGGACTGCCCTGTGGAACCCTTCGCCTTATTTGTATGGGTTTAGATGTTTGGCCATTGATTGCTATTTTCGCATTTACACTCGTTGCAATATTTCTTAGCATGTTTCTGAGCTACTCGCGCTTCGTCCTCACAGCTTTACTTCCGCCAGTACCTCGTCTCCTACTTTCCAAACTTCACAGAAGCTCTCCTGCGAATCTTGCAGAAGTGGCACTCTTGGAAGAAAGGATATTGCGGAGACATGGCTTAGCCACAGCTTGGGGAATGTTTCCAGAATGAGATTTTCACTCTGCAGCTGTGAGGGCGGGGCGTGATTCGTGCTTGGATGGATCAGATGGTAGAGCACTTGCCCGCGAAAGGCAAAGGTCACGAGTTCGAGTCTCGGTCCGGCACACAGTTTTAAACTGCCAGAAGTTTCCTATCAGCGCACACTCCGCTGAAAATCTCATTCCGGAAACAGCCCCGATTTTTATTCATCCAGTACTTGAGAATGAGATCATCTAGCTGCTGCCGATAAACTTTATGCGTAATTTAAAACCTTTTCGAAATTATTTCTCACTGACATCCCCCCCCCCCACCCCCTCCCAACATGATCACAGGAAAAAACTTCATGGGTGCTACATTTTAGTTGTTCATGCGGTGAAACCTCAGCGTGAGACATGACGTTTTTATTTATTACTTAATTACTACCAACTCTATGGGCAACACAGTTAGGTGGTCGTAATGTTCTGTCTGGTCAGTGTACATATTTACAACAAAACAGATATCGTAAACTTTCCTTCACAGAGTCTAAACGAAATGCCTGTCGTGGATGTGATGTCTTTCCTAAGAGTCGTCGGGCGCACTTTTTCTGGTGTCTCTGCAGGATTTTGCGTTTTCATTTTCGCAATTTGTATCTAGAGTCAGGCCAAACATCATATGTTTCATCCGACGCCCGCTGTCAATTGAATGCTTCGGTTTATTTCACGTTACAACGAAAACATGATTTTAAAGCGAAATTTTTAGAGTGATCCTAATTAGTCTGACGTATTCGCTTAATGGGTGTGTGTTAACAGGGACAGTAATACGGACAGTATGTATTAATAGGGACAAAGTATAATTAGTACTTAAGCAGCGACTGAGTAGTCTAATGACGTATTCAAATGGTTCAAATGGCTCTGAGCACTATGGGACTTAACATCTATGGTCATCAGTCCCCTAGAACTTAGAACTACTTAAACCTAACTAACCTAAGGACGTCACACAACACCCAGTCATCACGAGGCAGAGAAAATCCCTGACCCCGCCGGGAATCGAACCCGGGAACCCGGTCGCGGGAAGCGAGAATGCTACCGCACAACCACGAGCTGCAGACAATGACGAATTCGCTTAATGGGTATGTGTTAACAGGGACAGTAATACGGATAGCATGTATTAATAGGGACAAAGTATAATTAGTACTTCAGCAGCGACTGAGTAGTCTAATGAGGTATTCACTTAATGGGTATGTGTTAACAGGGACAGTAATACGGATAGTATGTATTAATAGGGACAAAGCATAATTAGTACTTCAGCAGCAACTGAGTAGTCTAATGAGGTATTCACTTAATGGGTATGTGTTAACGGGGACAGTAATACGGATAGTATGTATTAATAGGGACAAAGTATAATTAATACTTCAGCAGCGACTGAGTAGTCTAATGAGGTATTCACTTAATGGGTATGTGTTAACAGGGACAGTAATACGGATAGTATGTATTAATAGGGACAAAGCATAATTAGTACTTCAGCAGCAACTGAGTAGTCTAATGAGGTATTCACTTAATGGGTATGTGTTAACAGGGACAGTAATACGGATAGTATGTATTAATAGGGACAAAGCATAATTAGTACTTCAGCAGCAACTGAGTAGTCTAATGAGGTATTCACTTAATGGGTATGTGTTAACAGGGACAGTAATACGGATAGTATGTATTAATAGGGACAAAGTATAATTAGTACTTCAGCAGCGACTGAGTAGTCTAATGAGGTATTCACTTAATGGGTATGTGTGAACAGGGACAGTAATACGGATAGTATGTATTAATAGGGACAAAGCATAATTAGTACTTCAGCAGGAACTGAGTATAATGAGGTATTCACTTAATGGGTATGTGTTAACGGGGACAGTAATACGGATAGTATGTATTAATAGGGACAAAGTATAATTAGTACTTGAGCAGCGACTGAGTAGTCTAATGAGGTATTCGCTTAACGGGTGTGTTAACAACTTGAGTGTTGATTTACAATAAATAATAAATAAAGAGACTGGGTGCACCAGCTCTAGGAACGTAAAGAACGTACATATAACACTTTATTTTTATAAAATATTTCTTTTCTGAGGCACAGCTAGTAAATTGTATTAGGTTGGTGCATAAGTTCGTAGAGTTTTACCACAAGTTTAATAAACTCAACAGATATACATAACAGAGACTTTAGTCATCAGTAATATACTTTTCTTCACTGTTTACAACACTCTGCCAACGCTGGGGTGATGTTTTTATTCCACGACTAGAAATCACGTAGTTTCAAGGCGAAGAACTCGTCGAGCCGTGTTCGGAGCGTGTTTTCATGTGGAAAGGAAGTTCCTTGAAGCTTGTTCGATAGAGACTGGGAAAGGTGAAAAGCTCAGGACGAAAGATCATGTGAATAACATTGGTGCGGAAAAACTTCCCAGCCCAGCTCTTGTGCACTGTCGTTTGTCAGTCTAGCAGAATGCGAGCGGGCGTTATCGTGGAGTAGCAACACTTCAAGCAGTCTTCATGGTCGTTGTTCCTGAACTGCGTCTGCAAGACGTCTCAGTTGTTGATAATAAATGTCAGCAGTGATGATTACACCTGAGGGAAGCAGTTCGTGGTACACAACACCGTTGCACTTCTACCAAATGCAAAACATTACCATTTGTTGATGCATGTAGGTCTTCGTACGGAGAATTGCTGGTTTGTTTGGGCTCAACCATTCCTTTCTATCCCTTATGTAAGCGTAAACACACCATTTCTCGTTACCAACAACGATACAGGATAGCAATGGTCTGTGTTGTTTATGAGTCAATTGATGACGAGCAAGCAGAGATGCACATATGGCTGTCCGCTGATTTTTGTGTTTCTGGCTTAGAGCATGCGAAACCCATACACCCTATTTTTCAGCCTTCCTCATTGGATGCAGTTGTAGCATGATGGTGTAATGATCAGAGTTCATCACATTCACCAGTTCTCGAGTATGCTGGCGTGGATCATTCTAGATCAATCCACGCAAAGGATTTTCATCAGACCACAAAGGTCTTCCTGAAGGTCAATAACGTCGAAACGATCATCCTTAAAACGAGAAAACAATTTTCTTGTCGTGCGCTGACCAATGGTATCAGCCCCATACACGGCGCAAAAATTTCAGTTTCTGACTGCCTCCACTGCAGTCATCCCTCTATTTACCTCAAGTAGAAGAATATGGCGGGAATTTTTCGATTTCTCCCCTTGGCACCGCATTTTCTAGCGTCCACAGCTTCACTCTCATTCTCCATGTCTCCAGACAATAAAATGACAATATGTATTCTCAAGTAACAACAATGAACTACACAGAAAAAATGGCAGTCGCTAAGTAAACCCATAGCAACCAGAATACAAACATACAAAACAAAACCTCTACCAAGACCGCAGCTCGTGGTCTCGCGGAGGTGTTCTCGCTTCCCGAGCACGGGGTCCCGGGTTCAATTCCTGGTAGGGTCAGAAAGTTTCACCAGCCTCGAGATGACAGGGTGTTTGTGTTGTCCTCATTATTTCATCATTATTCATGAAAGTGGCGTATTTGGACTGAGCAAAGGTTGGGAATTTGTAAGGGCGTTCATAACCGTGCAGTTAAGCGCCCCACAAACCAAACATCATCATCATCTACCAAGTTATGCACCAACCTAACAGTTATCCTTGACAAAAATTTACAAATACTTAAAGCTTTCGAACATTATGATTAAAAGTTACAGCTCACTCAGTGAAAGTCGAGACAACGTATGCACGTGCAGGGCGATACCTTGAGTGATCACAGCTAGTAAGCTGAGTATACAAAGTGACTCAGGAAGAGAGGTACATTTTTTGAGGGATGATAGCATTAGTGATTCTGAACAAAAAAATTCATGTGGACTTATTTCCTAATCCGAATGTTTTCCGACATAGAACTCATTTACTGCACATTATCATTTATTTTCTGTATTATTCATTTATTTTCTGTATTATTCAAACATTGTCACTGTTTACAACGTACCATGTATTGTAGACAAAGCTGAGACGATCACTTTGATACAGGACCCTTGTGGTCCATCATGCCGCGAAACTACCTCAGATTTGCCTACAAAAACTACCCAACCTACAACGCGTGTGCGCCGCGTGAGATTTTTAATTTCCTCGCGCCCTCTTCGCGCATACTGTTAATCCTAGAAGAAAATGAATAGGACCTATTTTGGAGGACATTTAATGTACTTTAATTTTGTACCGCGACATGTTTCCGCTGGAGGGCGAGGTTTTCGAGTTATTAAAGAAAAACCTATGAAGTGATATTAAATGTGCTCTATCTTGAAAACCATTCGGAATCGGGCGCAAATCCATATGAAATTTTTTGACCAGAATCATTAATATCAGCGCCTCTCAAAGCATGTACCTTTTCTCCTTAGTCTCCCTGTACAACAGTTTACCAGCAGACAAACATCAGTCAGTAACTGCAGCGTCTGCCATCAAGTACTGTATGCTTTCTCACGAATATTTGTAAGGGCTGTCTTCAAAATCTTTATTTCTGCAAACGATGGAAACTTGTCACAATGACCATCCTATCTAAACCAGGAAAGCATCAGCTGTTTTCACAAAACTATAGCCACATTTCTCTTGAAGCTGTCCTGTAACTCATCATCATTCCGCAGCAATTCGACTTACGAGACTTACGAGACTAACACAGCACCACCCTTCAAACAATGAGTCTTGTCGAACACATCTACTCAGTTCGTCAAACCAAGTACAGGTAAAACTTTTGACGAAGTGTAGCACGTAAATCAGTAAAAATTCTATGATCGATTCTGATAAACAGAAAATTTTATGAGTGAATCCATAAAACATTGAGGCGAGACCGACAGATGCCGGCTTACCTCTGGGTTCCGTTTGGGTCCTATTCTTTGTGCAGTTTATACGAAAGACGTTTACATGCAACAATCAAGGGGCAACTCCCGCAATTTCGTTATCTGCGAATCACACTACTGTTTGTAGGAGCAGCTCGAATGTCACTTCATCGCCCGTACATTACTGTGTCACCTTCGAGAAATTCAGAACTGATCTCTTCCTTGGAAAGTAACCACTAATGTCACGAAACCACAAGACAAACGAATACCTCAGGGTGCCGTAATTACTACAAATAACACCGCCCTACCTAGGAAGACCAGCGCCAATTAGCCGGGTCTCATCACTGACTACAAGTTCATATTCGAACACAACATTGACGACATCTACAGCAAAGGAATTCACCCCATCTATCAAATGGTTCTTCATATGCCCGCTAAACCCGGTGGGCAGAACAGGTGATTAGGATTGTGGAAAGGGCCAAATAAGGTTGGGGTCAGTTTCACCTTAAGATTGTAATTTATTGTAATTTAATAACACATTTACAACCAAAGCGGCACATAGCCGAATCTTTACAACTACGAGTTTCAAACTCCAAATCTTTCACGGCTGAAGGCCTCGTAACAAGAAATCTTAAAAAATGAACAAGATAAATTTCAAGTGACAGAAGACACGCAGTTACAATTACAAATAAAATAATAATATATATATATATATATATATATATATATATATATATATATATATATATATATATATATATATATATATATATATCACAGCTAGGTTGAAAGCCTCAAGGCAAAAGTGGATAGACAAACATAAACAAGATGCAATACAAACGGCTGAAGGCCCACAATAAAATTTTCAAGATTTTAAAACAAATTACCATAACCTTTCAAAGGCAGAAGGCCGCAATGTTTTTGCTTAAAGGATAATTTTAAGAATAAGGTTTTAAGCGGCTGAAGGCCCACAATCGAGTTTCCAAAATTCAAAAATACCACAAGCCTTTAAGGGCAGAAGGCCGCAATGTTTAACCTTGTAATTTTAAGAATAAGGTACCAAGTGGCTGAAGGCCCACAATTAATTTTCCAAAATTTAAAAAAAAATATAACCATAAGCCTTAAGTTTTAAGTAGCTGAAACCGCACTAAAAGATAAGACAACACAACGGCAATAACCTTTCAGCAAATATCCACTTGCCAGAATTCAAACTTACTTATACGTGGGTGAAGACCTTCAATTTACATACAACACAGTAAAAGCAAGAATTTTTTTAATGCTCCTGTGTTGCTCACAGGAAAACCTCCCCAACAGCGAACCACCGAAACAAACCACACAACATGAATGGACGTTACTTGGATACTTAAAACACCACTCAACTTTGACGTCCTGGTTCGGTGAGCCACTAAGCTCGTAGCGATTGGACAGCTCCACACACGCTCCGACACTGCGCAGGGACCACCAGCTGGCCCAGCCGACTGCACCGCGCGGAGATATCCTGCCTGGTCCGCACCAACCGACCGACTCCCCTCCGAATGCCGACAACATCTAATATAGTCGTCAGTGGAAATAACGGCAACTACACACACAACCTGACAGACACTTGCACGAAGATCTGAACGATGTCCAACAGTTACTAAGCATGCACGAAGACAAATCGGGAGTCGATGCACACACACACACAGCCGACTCATGAACGATCGGCGAGCCAAAACGCGTCGTCCGGTAGGACGACCGACCGATTATCCACCAAGATCGTGGCCCAGCTCAAGTGATGCGTGGCGGCAATGGTCGGGGGAGCCATGTCGAAGCAGACCTGACTGCTCCAACCAGACTGCACTAGTGCCGCATTGCAACTCCCTGACTGGCAGGTCCGGACTGCGCTCCAGACACGTTCCAACTGACTGGCCGCCCGAACTCGCGGCCCGAACTGATTTACGAGAGCCAAAGGGCGGGAAGTAATAGCAGTCGAGCAAAGGTATTATACTACGACAGGTGATAAATTGATACGCGCTGTTAGCGCCGCTCACAGTCAGGCAAAGCAGGAACTGACTGAGACCAGTAATTTAAATTAACGTAGTGACGTGGAAGTACGTTAAAAACAGGGTGTAAAATACATGATGGCGGGAACATGAGCCACGCACGGCTCAGTTCTACTCATAAAGGGCAATTCATTCACCATTAAGGGAAATGATCACTTATGGCTCCTTAGCATCAATAGGAATTTCAGGAAACAACAAAACATATAAAACAATTTTCCTCTCATAGCAAATAGATGCACTCCGTTACCTTCCAAACTCGGCCATTCATGCTGACGCTCAACTATCCAGAATACATGCATGACAGCATCAAGCAGCGAGTCCAAGAATTCTATGCAAAAGCATAGTCTCGAGCCTAGCACCTGATCTGTTCCATAGAACAGCTGCTACGCAATCGAAAAACAAATTGCACAGAATGTACCTGGCCATCAATTCAACGTAGAAATTCCTATCAATGCCACACCGCCGTGATCAAAATCGGCACAAGGAAGCTCCTGATGTCTTCTGAATCTTCATTTCCGTAACTTTACGCTCAGAGATAAGGACGAGACTTCATTCTCGCGGTCCTTTGACGAAACGGGTTACGACCTGTCATATTGTGCCTGCTCCCCTCCTCGCTCTCTCTCCGTGGCAGCACTCATTTCCACCTGACAACGGCTAAGCATTTCTAGCTCCTGACGCGGCTGCCAGTCCGAAAACGTTCTACTACTTAGTGTGTGTTATGTGCTGAACCGCGTGTCGGCCGCAGGTGTTCGTGGTGTTCGTGCTGCTGGTGACGATCGTGCTGCTGAACCTGCTGAACGGGTTGGCCGTGTCGGACACGAACGCGATCCGCGAGGACGCGAGCGTGCTCAGCCTGGTCACCATGGTGCAGCTCATCGCCTTCTACGAGGAGGTAAGCCGCCTCTGTCTCTGTAAAGGCCCGCTGTTCTACGAGGGTCACTCCAAAAGAAATGCACACTAATTTCTCTTAAATCCATCTTTCATTCTACATGTTTGAAAGTTTTAGAGTGTGTAGATACATCCTTTAGGAACAATATTTGCATTTCTCCACATTATTTCCATCCCTCTCAACTGCCTTACGCCAGCTTGGAACCAACATCTGTATACCCGCACAGTAAAATTCTGGACCAACCTGTTGGAGCCACTGTTTGGCAGCGTGCACAAGGGAGTCATTATCTTCAAACCTTGTTCCACGAAGAGAGTCTTTCAGTTTCCCAAAGAGATGATAGTCACATGAAGCCAGGTCAGGACTGTAAGGCGGGTGTTTCAGAGTTGTCCATACCAGTTTTGTGATCGCTTCCATGGTTTTTTGACTGACATGTGGCCGTGCATTGTCGTGCAACAGAAAAACATCCTGCTTTTGCCGATGTGGTCGAATACGACTCAGTCGAGCTTGAAGTTTCTTCAGTGTCGTCACATATGCATCAGAATTTATGGTGGTTCCACTTGGCATGATGTCCACAAGCAAGAATCCTTCGGAATCGAAAACTTTTCCAGCAGAAGGTGTGGTCTTGAATTTTTTTTTTCCTTAGGTGAATTTGCATGATGCCACTCCATTGATTGCCTCTTCATCTCTGCTGAAAAATGATGGAGCCTTGTTTCATCACCTGTCACAATTCTTCCAAGAAATTCATCTCCACCATTCTTGTGCTGTTCCAAAAATTCATTGCATACCGTTTTCCTTGTTTCATTGTGAGCCACTGTCAACATCCTGGTAACCCACCTGGCACAAACCTTTTTTAACGCCAACACTTTCAGTATTCTGCGAACACTTCCTTCCCTTATCCCAATGTACCGTGACAATTCGTTCACTGTGATGCGTCTGTCAGCAGTCACCAATTCGTTACCTCTCTGCACATTGTCTGGAGTTTGTGCAGTACGAGGCCTGCCGCTCCGAGGACAATCCTCAATATTGCTGTGCCCACTTTCATCACGTAACCTCCTTGGCCACCGACTAACTGTACTGCACTCGACAGCAGCATTTCCATACACCTTTTACAACCTCTTGTGAATTTTTCCCACTGTCTCGTTTTTACAGCACAGGAATTCTATGACAGCACGTTGCTTCTGACGAAAGTCAAGTGTGGCAGCCATCTTGAAGACATGCTGTGACGGCGCCACTCACGGGAACAGGGTGAACTAAGTTTGAAAACAAGCGATAAGGATGTATCTATACACTGTAAAACTTCCACACATGCAGAATGAAAACTGTATTTTTACAAAAATAGTGTGCATTTCTTATGGAGTGACCCTCGTATGTACAGAGAGGCATCAGTATTTTCTGCAAGAGTTATACTATGTTTTGCAGCACCAAGTACAAAAATGGATTCTCTGCGGGCTCTATCGAATTTTCGACATACGGGAAGCTACTATGTTATTAAAATCCACTAAAACAGTCTCGATCGCAACAGATGTTTCTTTTCGTTGGCAACGAGTTTCGGTCTGTAGCTTAGACCACCTTCAGGCCATAAGTGGCTCTGAGCACTATGGGGCTTAACATCTATGGTCATCAGTCCCCTAGAACTTAGAACTACTTAAACCTAACTAACCTAAGGACATCACACAACACCCAGTCATCACGAGGCAGAGAAAATCCCTGACCCCGCCGGGAATCGAACCCGGGAACCCGGGCAGGCCATAAGTACTGCAATACAGTATTAATTCTTATTCAGAGCGTTTTCTATAGAAAGATGTAGTAATGTGACTAAGAACATCCAAGATAAAAGCTACAATGACAACAAAATAAAATGTTATACCCAAGAGGGCGAGTAGTGGATGTGGACGGAGTAAGACCCATAGAAAGACAGACGTCGACTAATGACTCAGGCAACGTTACTCGAGAATGCATAATAAAAGCGGAAAGGTGGAAGGAGTATATAGAGGGTCTATACAAGGGCGAAGCTCTTGAGGACAATATTATGGAAATAGAAGAGGATGTAGATGAAGATGAAATGGGAGATGTGATACTGCGTGAAGACTTTGGCAGAGCGCTGAAAGACCTGAGTCGAAACAAGGCCCCAGGAGTAGACAACATTCCATTAGAACTATTCTTCAGAGAGCCAGTCCTGACAAAACTCTACCATCTGGTGAACAAGATGTATGAGATAGGCGAAATACCCTCAGACTTCAACAAGAATATAATAATTCCAATCCCAAAGCAGCTGTTGACAGGTGTGAAAATTACCGAACTATCAGTTTAATAAGACACGGCTGCAAAATACTAACACGAATTCTTTACAGACGAATGGAGAAACTGGTAGAAGCCGACCTCGGGGAAGATCAGTTTGGATTCCGTAGAAATACTGGAACAAGTGAGGCACTAGTGACCCTATATATCTTAGAAGATAGATTAAGGAAAGGCAAACCTACGATACTAGCATTTGTAGACTTAGAGAAAGCTTTTGACAATGTTGACTGGAACACTCTGTTTCAAATTCTGAAGATGGCAGGGATAAAATACAGGGAACGAAAGGCTATTCACAATTTGTACAGAAACGAGTTGCCAGTTATAAGAGTTGAGGGACATGAAAGGGTAGCAGTGGTTGGGAAGGGCGTGAGACAGGGCTGTAGCCTCTCCCTGATGTTATTCAATCTGTATATTGAGCAAGCAGTAAAGGAAACAAAAGAAAAATTCGGAGCAGGTATTAAAATCCATGGAGAAGAAATAAAAACTTTGAGGTTCGCCGATGACATTGTAATTCTGTCAGAGACAGCAAAGGACTTGGAAGAGTAGTTGAACGGAATGGACAGTGTCTTGAAAGGAGGATGTAAGACGAACATCAACAAAAGCAAAACGAAGATAATGGAATGTAGTCGAATTAAGTCGGGTGATGCTGAGGGAATTAGATTAGGAAATGAGACAAAGTAGTAAAGGAGTTTTGCTATTTGGGGAGTAAAATAACTGATGATTGTCGAAGTAGAGAGGATATAAAATGTAGACTGCCAATGTCAAGGAAAGCGTTTCTGAAGAAGAGAAATTTGTTAACATCGAGTATAGCTTTAAGTCTCAGGAAGTCGTTTCTGAAAGTATTTGTATAGAGTGTAGCCATGTATGGAAGTGAAACATAGACGATAAATAGTTTGGACAAGAAGAGAATAGAAGCTTTCGAAACGTTGTGCCACAGAGGAATGCTGAAGATTAGATGGGTAGATTACATAACTAATGAGGAGGTATTGAATAGGATTCGGGAGAAGACGAGTTTGTGGCACAACTTGACTAGAAGAAGGGATCGGTTGGTAGGACATGTTCTGAGGCATCAAGGGATCACCAATTTAGTATTGGAGGGCAGCGTGGAGGGTAAAAATCGTAGAGGGAGACCAAGAGATGAATACACTAAGCAGATTCAGATGGATGTAGGTCGCAGTAAGTACTGGGAGAGGAATAAACTTGCACAGAATAGAGTAGCATGGAGAGCTGCATCAAACCAGTCTCAGGACTGAAAACCATACCACAACAACAACAACTGTAAGCCCAGCCCATCGCATACGGAATTACGTCATTGATAACCAATCATGTACTTATTACATGAGGTACGGTACGTAAAATGCTGTAGTCAAAATTAACAAGAAAATAGATACAAAATATGTACAAAAATTACGTCCATAATTTTTCACACCAAATACTATCATAACTTTGTAACATAAAGAAATGGTTGGTTTTTTCGGTAGACTGCCCTCTGTGGGCTCTTTCACGAGCTCGCTGAAAGTAGTCGTAGCAGATATGGCTGCATTGGTTACCATGGCTTACCGATATAGATAGCTAGGCTGCAGCGAGGACCACCACAGACACGGTGTCAGGGGACGGAAAGACGAGGGGGCGGCCGCTATCTATTGGCTTGGAAGTCGATCGTCGTGTTTCAGCTTTCATAAACGACAGTAACGAAGAAATTAACTGCCACAATACGGCCTCCAGTGCTCAGAAGAAACAGCTGAAGCGATCGCCCTCGAGGACTCTACACGACTGTAAAAGAAGCTGGTTATAAAACGCTGACAAGTTCTGGCTTCAAAATTTCCTCTAACTATTTAGCATTACACGGATTGTTTCTTATAATATGGTCTCCAATGGTCTTATAAACAAATTCTTCCTGAGATAAAATGAAAATAAGACCTACCTTTAAAAAATAAAAACAAAAAGTAAACTCGTCATTATGTTGACTGGTGACAGAAAACCGTGTAATAAGGGAACAACATGTAGTAACCGTTTCCTTGCGAATACTATGCACATCGCATTAAGCTAAGGACACCTGTTCATCTTTATATTTGTTAGCAAGAGTTGGCTAGGTTTCGGTAATAATGTCTAGCCAAAAATTTGTAATATTCGTAGGTAAAATCTACCTGGACATTTCTCCATACTCGTGGCCAATTTATGTGATTGCGATAGGGTGCTTAGGAGCGCCTCGGATTAATTGTTTGTAGACTCTTGCTGAAAAGTGCCTTAATGTTTCCACTTAGTAGACATACTTGTAAATTTTGCATTCTCAGTGGATATAAATTGACGTAATTAAATGTGAGTGTCGAAACTTTCAGAAGATCTTGTCTGTGAAGCTTACTGCGCCTTCGCTGATTATCTTGTTGATTTGTTTGTGATTTCAATTACATTGCTACCTAAGACAGTCTGTCCATAGATCTGTAATTAACATTGTGTAAAGACTAGAAACTTTATCATTTGTAGGAAAATGAAACTGATGTGGATTATTGCTTCATGGTGTTCATTTTCATTGAACAGTATGACAGAGTTTAACGAAGTTAACAGGTAGGTTGGCCTATTAATTCTCCATATCAACGCACGTGCTTTCTTGGATTCTTACAGACGCTGCACAAGCTGGGCTCACGCTGCCATTTACCGGAGTTTGCTGCCAAATTCATCCGTCGCCGTCACACAATTTTTGATCCGGACCTGCCGCACAGACAGGTAAGAAAATGTTCGTTCAGAAATATGCTTAAGGGCTTCGTATTTGCTCACACTTGACTAGTTTGTATTGGGTTGCATATGAAACAATACGGCAAAAGCTTTACAGATTTATAGCAAAGCCCTGCTTAGACAGCATTTCCACTTGGTCTAGTATAGTAGATAAATGCAAGTTAATAGTAACAACAAACAGAAAGGACGCAAATAATATCCGACTACAAGATATATGGTAAATTTATGGAAGGTGTCCCATCGCTTTAATAAGATCTCCGAGGTTTTTCTTTTCATTAATGGTGTACTTTCGGGTTTCATCCTAGTTGGTAGTTCCATTTTTACTTACAATACTGGTTTCTTGCCCGCGGTTACGCCCGCGTAGGCAAATGTGACACACGAGGATCATTTCAAAATTCTACACACTGTTAGATAGAACTGAAGAAAATGATTTATTTTATAAAATATTTTATAGCCCTCGAATACAATCTGTGTTCTTTCTTATGGCAATTTTCCATCATTTGGCAACTTTTCAATTCCGAATAGGCCACCTTCATTGTTGAACTGTCTGATAACTGGGGTCACGTCACTGGAAGCTTCAACAATTGCATCAAAACGTTTTCCGCGGAGCTGTTCCTTCAATTTGGCAAAAAATCAGAATTTGATGGGCTCCTATTAGGACTATATGGCGGGTCCGGCCGTATCCGTGTTTGCCGAGTATTTCTCTCACTGGCAGGGCAATATGCGATCTTGCATTATCGTGCAATCTGAAGACAACATGTGAGGCATTCCTTGACGAATTGGGCGCAAAGCATTTTGCAAATACGGCTTATAGTACGTGCCTGTTGCAGACTTCCTTTGAGGCACGCTATTTGTAGGTATTATTCCATTCATGTCATACGCAAAGATCGTCATCAGTTTCACCTTTGATTGCTGGCGGTGGAATTTTTTCGGATGTGGAGAGCCGAAACTTCTCCGTTGTGACTACTGAGACTTCAGTTATTTCTCAGATTCTCGTATCCACGTTTTAGCAAGATCAACCATCATAACCCATCTGGCAGCAACTTCTTTAAGTTTTCAATTATGAATCCGTAGACTGAAGTGGCAGACATTCTGATCTCACATCCAATTTCCTCGCATGTTTTTCGTCGATCCTCTCTCAAAATGTCATTAACAACAATCTGAGAGGTGTAGTCTGTTGCAGTTGTTGGCTTTCCACTTCTTGGTTTGTCCGCTGTACTTGCCCAATCTTTACGGGAACGAGCAGAGCCGGCCGTTGTGGCCGAGCGGTTCTAGGAGCTTCAGTCTGGAACCGCGCGACCGCTACGGTCGCAGGTTCAAATCCTACCTCAGGCGTGGATATGTGTGATGTCCTTAGGTTAGTTAGGTTTAAGTAGTTCTAAGTTGTAGGGGGCTGATGACAGATGTTAAGTCCCATAGTACTCAGAGCCATTTGAACCATTTGAACGAGCAGACCATCGTGATACTGTGCTACGATCTATTACACTATTCCCATAAACCTCTCTCAAGGCGTTATAAATTTCTGTTGGTTTCTTCCCATGTAGAGATCCAATTTTGATGTAGAAATGCTGGTAACTACGTGTAATCCGACATGACTCGGTTTCAACCGCCATTTTAAAACTGAATTACTCACGACACAGCCACGCGAACCATCAAAGAAATATACGACCGCTTACAACTGGCGTGAATTGAACTTGATGACTCCACTGTAACCGTAACGGACGCACATGCGCAGTGTGCAGGTCTTTTAAAACAACCTCGTATATTTCACACTGGCAGCTGATTCCCCGTTGTTTTGTACCATCTGCTGTGCTCATTCTTGCGAACTGGATGACGAGTTGAACAAAAGATTGCGCTTTATATTTTCAAATTATTCCACGTCATTTTAGTACAAGAAAGAAATACAAGGAGATCACTTTCGAACACTTTACATGTCAGTCCTTCTCATATCAACCTCCATTCCTAATGGTAGTAGAGTATGTTACTCTCATATTATTTTTGCTCAAATAATGGGTCCTGTAGATACCAAATTTGGTTGAAATTGCTCCATTCGTTGCTGAGTTATACTTTTGTCAGACTTTTAACCCCCACACTCTCTCTAAGAGCTTTCTTACCGTCGGAGTAAATTTTTTCAGGCAGTAAGAGATTTGTATGCCATGTAAGATACGAATTTCTTAAGGGGTAACAGATATAAGCTAACTGTTCTCCCTTGCCCCCTCCCCCCCCCCCCTCCTACCACGACCAATCAGACGCTCTTCCTTTCCACACCTAGAGGTTAAATGTACGAGTACTGTTACCGATGAACCTGGCGACCCTGAAAACTCGGCTTCTCGCCCCATCCCTACGGGTGGTATGGGAATATTAGCGCCACACTACTTTTATACAAGTAATACATATAATGAACCATGTACATACAAATTTCGTTGATATCGCTCCAGGTTTTCGAGAGTTATGCTTCCATGTGACCTCTTTTAGTAGCTACTTTGATAAAAGTTTCTGCTCCCTGTTCTCTACCGGTGAGCTGCTGTTATTATGTAACACATCAGACTAAGCACTGAATTGCATAAGCAAGTGCAACTGTACACGAAGGCAAAATGAGTACACTGTCGAAAGATGGAGGACACTGAAGAGACACAAAGGCACTGGTATGGAGAAACACTGCACAAAAAACATTGACGATGATCTTCGGCGCACTGCACAGACTATTGCACGAAAAAAGGGGGAGGGGCCTGCTACAGGAATAGGGGAGGGTAGGAGGGAGGTGGGGAGGACGCCAGTGGAAGAGAAGAAGTGAGGGGGAGGGGAGAGGTAAGGTTGGGTGTGGAAGCCTGGGGGGGAGGAGGAGGAGAGGGTGAGAGGAGGGGGAAGGAAGTTAGGAGAGAAGAAGGAGCTCTGGAGGAAAAGCTCAGGAGGAGGAATGGGACGATCAAATCTGGTAGGAGGGGTAGATGGAGTGGACGAGGGCATCATCCGGGAGGGGAGTTGGCGGAAGCCACCTTGGACAAGGGTATGGAGGGTGGTAAGATGGAGAGCGGGTGGGATGCAGAAGTACAGGCACAGCAGCGGATTGGGGTGGGAAAGGGCGAGAGAGACAAGCGGGTGAGAGCGATCAAGTTTACAGGAGGTGTAAAGGTTCCGTAGCCGTTCAAGGAAGAGGAGGAGGTGTGGGAAATGAATTAAGTCGTAGAGGAGTTGCCTGGGGGATGGGAGGCGGAAGCAGTAGCAGAGGCGGAGCGCATGGCGTTCCAGGATTTGAAGGGACTTGTAGAAGGTAGGAGGGGTGGAGATCCAGGCTGGACGGGCATAACAGAGAAAGGGGTGTATGAGGGATTTATAAGTGTGGAGTACAGTGGAGGGGTCCAAACCCCAAGTGCAGCTGGAGAGGAGTTTGAGGAGGCAGAGTCGGGAGCGTGCCTTGGCTTGGACTGTCCACAGATGGGTGGTCCGGGAAAGGCGACAGTAGGCACTTTAACTTGATGCAGATCACTATTAGCTGTCTATACAATTGCAAAATCAAGATCTATCTGATACAAATATTATACATAGGTCGAATTCGCATCCTTTAGTATGAGGTGTGACTAATGAGGTACTACGAGGGGCATTCAATAAGTAATGCAACACTTTTTTTTCTCGGCCGAATGCGGTTGAAGAAATGCAGAATTTGTTGTAAGACTTCGTGGAATATTTGCGTGATAGCCCCTGCAGTTCCGTGAAGCTCCGATAGGTGGCGGCTCTACACATAGCCTTCAAAATGGCGTCTGTAACGGAGGTTCGTCGCAAGCAGAGAGCTGTCATAGAGTTTCCTTTGGCGGAAAACAGAGCATCGCGGACATATGTAGGTGCTTACAGAATGTCTACGAAGACCTAGCAGTGAAAAAATCCCGGTGAGTCATTGGGCGAGGTGCCTGTCATCATCGCAACGAGGTCGCGCAAACGTGTCCAGTGTCCCGCGTGCCAGCCGGCCGCAGTCGGCTGTGACTCCTGAAATGCTGGAACGTGCGGACACGCGCTGCTCAACTGGGCATCTCTGTTGCTAGTGCTGACACACTCGTCCACCATTAGGTGTACTCAAAGGTGTGCGCCCGCTGGGTTCCTCGTGGACTAAGAGAAGAACATAAAGGGCAACGAAGCACCGTCTGTGCGGAATTGCTTGAGCCTTATGAGGCTGAATGGGCGACGGAACATGTGGTGTGCGTACTGTAAGACCTTCCGTACACACACCATCACAATATTTGACTTGTCGCTCTAACGAAGTAGGCGAGTGTCAGCAATATGTCTCGTGGTCTTATCGTGGGTGTTTATCTTCTGCCGTTAGGTCACACGATAGAAATGCCACCTGCATGCTTAGAGTAGCAGATTGACGGTGACCAACTTTAAACAGAACTTGATTAATTTTCAAACACATTTACTAAAATAATAAAAAGCGTAGACATTACGTAACTTGATTCTGGATGCTATTTACAACTGACAATCTGGAGTTCCTTTGCTCTTGGTACGTTAATCTTATTCTCACATATCTCTGATACTTCACAAAGTGTCTAAACATTTATCTTCATGGCTATGTACAGGAATATGATAATGTTCTTAGATGCAGACTGAAACTTGACTATAGACTGGTACAGACTAATGCAGACTGGTACAGACTGGTGCAGGCAAATGCAGACTGACTAATCGGAGGTCTGTACACTCATTATAACACCTCGCGCGTTCAGGTATCACTGCGCAAGTGTGATCCACGAGGAGAAAAGGTTCTACATTAGCTGAAATCTCATTGGCTGCGTTTCATATTAATACGCGGATCGGCGGAAGCAGAATTTGGCCCGTCTCTAAGGCAGCGCCATCTCGTAGTGCGGAGACAGACGAGCGCTGCACCTGCACTGTTGTGCTTAGCGGGGCGCGCTCTAGTGGGAAAGTTGTGTACGCGCTGACTACGCGGAACTATGTACACAACAGAGCATGAGTTCATTACTTCGAACAGGTAACGGCAATCCTCCAGAGCAAACGTTCAAAGCCGCACCCACAGCCGGCAAAGTCATGGCGACGGTCTTCAGGGACTCTGAAGGGGTTATTCTGTTTGATGTCCTTTGTGGAGGCACATCCAGACAATAAGAGACAAATTTGTAGGGCGCGTCCTACGACACAACAACATAATTGGAACAATAGCAGAAGGAGCTACTGAGGGAAGGAATCGGTGGGAGCGACCAAGGATATCATACATACAACAGATCATGAATGACGTTGGATGTAGGAGACACATGGAAATGAAGAGGAAGGCAGACACAAGAGAGGAATGGCGCTCTGCTGCAAACCAAACTCAGGGTTGAACACTAGAAGAAGAAGAAGAAGAAGAAGAAGAAGACCTTCCTCACGGCGCATCGAACAACTGCTAAGTGTATTGTGATACCGTTAGGAAACTGAAGAAACGACTTCAGCGTGTTCGTCGCCATAAAAATGTAAACAAACTTATCTATGACAACGCAAGGCGTCACATATGCCTGCGCAGCTGAGAGGAACTCACAGAACTTCATTGGACTGAGCTTCTTCATCCACTCTACTGTCCATATCTCCCAGCTTCCATCTGTTTGGACCAGTGAATGATGCACCCCGTGGGAAGCAGTACGCGGATAATGGGGATATTATCGATGCAGCACGGTGTTGTCTCCAACGTCGATTAATAGGGTGCACCGTGAGGGCATACAAGCCCTCCCACTAAGGTGGTGTAAGACCGGAGATGATGTTCAAGAATAGGGTTTTGTAGCCCAAAGGGTGGGGAATAATATACAGAGTCCGCCAGAAAAATGTATACGCTCTTTGTCAGACTTTCGAGATATCGATATTGTCGTTCGATTTGAGTTACGAGTGTGTTGTAGTATGGTCTTTGGTTCAACAGATCTTCATCTCGGTATTGAGAAAGCAAGATGGCTGGAGCACACTTGACATTCGAGCAACGAAAATTTATTGCGAAGTGGTTTTTCAAGTTTGACAATGCAGTTGCAGTGCATCCTCAGTGGAGGTGGGAGTTCGAAACAGAACCACCAACCTGCCCAACAATTGAACGCGTCATTGACAAGTTTGAATTACATGGAACGTTTTGTGATATTCACAAAGGAAGATCAGGGAGACGGCGTACAGCTACAAGTCCTGCTTCGTCGGCTCTCGTGTTGGAAACGTTTGTTAATTCTCACAGAAGTCTGCTACGCAATGTGCACGTGAAGTGGAGGTTAGCAGTACAAGTGTACGAAGACTTCTGAAAGCTGCAAAGCGGAAAGTTTATATTCCATGTTTACTGCACGCTATTAATAATGACGATCCTGATCGCCGAATGCAATTTTGCGAATGGTATCAGCAAATGGTAACAGATGACGAACAATTTGTGACGATAGTGTGGAGTGACGAGGCACAATTTAAACTTAATAGAACAGTGAATCGGCATAACAGTGTGCACTGGGCACCTGAAAATCCGCATGTTTATGCGGGTAAAGCTGTCAATCTAGCAGGGGAGCATGTGTGGTGTACCCTATCATCTAGGGGCTTAGTAGTACCCTTTTTCTTTGATGCTATTGTCACTGGAGAAGTGTACCTGGAAAAGTTACGCACATCAATTTTGCCAGGTATACGAACGCTTTATGGAGATGATAAAGAGGTCTTCTACCAACAGGACTGGGCGCCACCACACTAACACCTAGCCGTACGAGCTCGATGACAATTTTCCGGGGCATTGGATTGGAAGAAGTGGGCCCATTGAGTTCCCTCCAACGTCGCCAGATCTATCACCTATGACCTTTTACGTGTGGGGAACTGTGAAAGATAACGTCTATCGACGTAAGTCACGCACGCTGGAGGAACTTCTCCAGGAGTTTACAGCGACATGTGCAGCGATCTCCACTGTAACATTGACTGACGTAGTTGCGGCGATCGCTCGTCGTTCTGTTATGTATACAGCCGCCAACGGTGAACATTTTGAACATTTAAAGTAACCATTTGCAAGGTTGTACAACATGTGTGATCAATTATTAAATGTAAAATACTTTTCGTTCCTTTTTCTGGTGGACTCTGTACTGTATTGAAACCCTGAATAAACCAACCTGCTTTCAGAAAAAAATTTATTGCATTACTTATTGAACATCTCTCGTATTTTACTTTGCGTCTAAATATTTGTGGACTTTCGATTTCCTGTATGAATTTCAGACGTAGAGCCTCATCCAGTGTATGACCGTTGACGCCTGCTTATGTCACCTGTAATCCATTTTTCTTCGCTTGGAATTGCACAATATGAGTTGTTCCAAGACCTAGGATTTAAACGTTGGCTCCGAACCAGCTGGAAGCCTGGTCTATTATTCTCCTGGCTGTGTCTGGTACGGTTGTGTTTGCACCTTTCGTCAATATACTTGTGTCATCGATAAATATTACAGTTTTTGAAGGATTCTCCAATGACCCCGGTAAATCATTTATGTAGACTATAAACAGGAGCAGGACCTTATCACTGACGGAACGTTAAAACCTAATCTTACCTCCATTCTTAGGTGGCGAATGAAACCTGTAACATCACAGTTCGTCGTTCTGCAATAGCCAATGACAGTACATCACTATACCTGCACAACCTCGCTCTTACTCCAGCCACGTATGTACTTCATGAATCGTGCCCCATCAGCGACAAGCTACTTGTAGTCTCGTTCTTTTTTATCAATTTGTTGGCTTTCAAGACGGATCCGTTAAGCCACCTCAGTTGTGGAATGTCAGTTACGACGATACGAACGTAAGGACAACACAACACCCGGTCCACGAATGGACAAAATATTTGACGCAGCTAGCGATCGAACCGGGGCCCCTTCTCTTGGCAAAATGCTCCATAAACGCGCAGCTACCGGGGCGGACTGCTGAACACATTGTTACTTTTGTGCAGGTGGTGATGTTGACGACGCTAGAGGCCAGGTCACAGATCGGCGCTTCTGTTGGACGATGTGCAAGACTGTACCGAGGTGCTTTGGAATCCAGTAGGCGTGTCAGTATTGGTGTTTGGCATTTCAGAGAATCAGGCCAAGATAATGAACTTGATAATACACTACGGCAATTTTTTTTTTCAGTACATGATAGTGGAAACGTGCTACTGCGTTTCCGAGATTGGCTGGTACAGTTAGCGCCGTTTTCGGGAGGCTCGACTGAAACGCAAACATACATCCATTAAGAAGGAACTCCATGATGAACCTCCTAATGTAGAGTGAAAAGAAGCTGTTAATCTTTCAATCGCAATTGTTCTTTACTTTTATGAGCTGCACTGTACAGCCACTACAGTGATCAGCTCTTGCGTAATAGTTTATGATCTACATCTACATCTGCGTCTACATGACTACTCTGCAAGTCATCTCAAGTGCTTGCCAATAGGCTCAAAGGAATATCTTCAAACTATTTCTCGACCGTTCCAGGAAAAATGTACCCTTAAATTCTTCCGTACGAGTTCTGGAATCTCTTATTTTATTACGTTGGTCTTTGCTCTCTACGGAGGTGTGAGGCAACAAAATATTTTAGTATTCGAAGGAGAAAGCTGATGACTGAAATTTCTTAAAAAGATCTCACTACAACGAAAACCGTCTTTCTTTTAACCTGCTAATAATACCATACAGCCCAGAATACTTTAGTAAAGAACGGACATGCATAGTGAAGGCAGTAGCTTCGTTAACCTAGTGGGTTTTCTAAGTATTCTCTTCCCAACAACATTTTCTACGCAATGGTTGCAATCTAACGTGTTCGTTGCTTTAATCTCAAGGAATTTAGCAGAATCGACAACTTTTAAGTCAGTGTGATCCATCGTACAACGGATGCTTTCTTCACTCACGTAGGTGACTTCAAACTTTTTATCGTCAGGACCAGTTGCCATCTTTCGCATTATAAAACTACAGAGGGGCGTGATGTCCGTTCCTTCCAATCCACTGATACGCACTATCAAAGTCCAGTAGGGGGGGACTGCATCTTGCTGGAAAAGTATCCATGGTTGATATTCTTCTGACTGTGAAGCAATGAACTGTTTCAAAACGTGTAAGTAAATGTTAGCGGTAGTGAATTTTTCCACGAAGGAAAACGGTCCAAAAACCTTGTTATGCATTATGCCGCACCAAACATTCACTTTTTTGCTGTCTCGCTGTAACTGTACAGTAGCATGTGGAAACTCTGAACCCCATATACAGACATTATGCCTATTTACCATTCCACTGACATAAAAGGTGTATTCATTGGTATAGCATATGCGATTTGCCGGCCGGTGTGGCCGTGCGGTTCTAAGCGCGTCGGTTTGGAACCGCGTGACCGCTGCTGTCGCAGGTTCGAATCCTGCCTCGGGCATGGATGTGTGTGATGTCCTTGGGTTAGTTAGGTTTAAGTAGTTCTAAGTTCTAGGTGACTGATGACCTCAGTAGTTAAGTCCCATAGTGCTCAGAGCCATATGCGATTTAAGTAATCGTTGGCGCCATCAATCCTGTTGAGAATATCAGTTTCAAATCCAGCAAGTGTCAGCAAATCATTCGGTTGCAAGGCCTGCACGATTTGCACTTTGTAAGCATGCAACCTGAGCCTTTCATGAAAAATCTTCACCACACTTGCTTGCGGTGTTTGAAATTCACGAGATGCTTAACGAGTTGATTTCGACGGACTCCGCTGAAACGATTGTCGAACACGATCAACAGTTGCATCACTGACACTCGCACTAGGCCTGCCACTTCGAGGACGATCTTCAATGCTTCCCGTTTCGTTAAACTTTGCATACCATCGCTTTACTGATTTAACGTCATGAGGACTCTGTCCATAAGAAGCCCGAAATGTACGCTGAACACTGATGGGCGATTTCGTTTCGTGAAACCAAAGCACACATTGCGCTTTCTCCTGTTTCGACGCCATTTCGCCAGCAATTAACGTGACCTAACAGACCGCGTCGGTGTTGTGGAGCACTAGCGCCATCTATTGGTCACAACAACTAGGAACACTAACCTATGTAACGATATCAAATGTAACTTATTATGTCAAACGGTTAGTCTGTTATAAATTTGTATAATCAGGGCAAGACTTTGTGCTCACCCTGTATATTGTCTAAGTCATTTTGTAATTCGTTTTGATCTTTTGAGGATCTTACTAGACGATAAATTTGCAAACAATATAAGAGGGCTGCTCAGATTATTTCCTTAATGGTTCATACAGATTAAGAATAGCAAAGGGCATAAAATACTTCTTTCGGGTCCAATGATATCACTTGTGTTTTGCTTGATGACTTCCCGTTAGTTGCTACGAGCCGTGACCTTTCTGACAGGAAATGACGAATCCTATCGCACAACAGAGACGATACTCCATAGGTCGCTTGTTAGGAACAGTGTCAAAAGCCTGCTGTAAATCTAGAAATATGTAATCAAATTGACATCTCCTGTCGACAGCACGCATTACTTCCTATGAATAAAGAGCAAATTGTGTTTTGCGAGTAAGATGTTTTCTTAATCCCAGCGTGTTGAACGTAGAGGAATCATGGGATTGTAAATCGTGCTCTGGAAAAGTGTATGTTGAGTAAGTGGATTAAGGACGGAAAATGCGTAGTAGAACTCACGGTTCAAAAAAGAACACGCAAATGATGACAAGTTAGTAAGGTTCATGTGCCTGTAAAAAAAAAAAATGGATGCACGAAGCATACAACTACCATTCACTCGTTGACCATTCTGTTGTGGCAACAGAAGATAGCAAAAGGGCAGAAGAAGTTTTAAATTTCGCGTTTCAGAAATCATTCGCGTTGAAGGTTCGCACAGACTTACCCTCGTTTCACAGTCGCACAGACTCCCATGTGGCGGACATATAACAGGCATCGATGGAGTGGACCAGAAACTGAAAAAATTGAAAACGAATAAGTCACAAGGCCCGGTTGGATTCCCAATCCGGTTTTATCGAGAGTACTCTACTGCAGTAGTCTCTTCCTTAGTTTGCATTTATCGCGAATCTTTCGTCCACCGCAAGGTCACAAGCGACTGGCAGAATGTGTAGGTAACTCCTGTATATGAGAAGGGTGAAGCAACTGAGCTGCCAAATTACAGACATCAGTTTGCTGCAGAGTACTAGAACGTATTCTCAGTTAGAATATAATACATTTCCCTGAAACGGAAAAACTTCTATTACAAATCGGCACGGATTTAGAAAGCACTGCTCGTCCGAAACTCGCGTGACATCCTGCGAACTATGTACGATGGGCAACAGGCAGATTCCATATTCCTAGACTTCAGCAAAGCGTTTGATACGGTGTCCCACTCCAGAGTTTTAACAACAGTACGAGCATACGGTATACGTTCCCATATATCCGAGTGTCTCGAAGATTTTTAAGTAATAGAACCCAGTACTTTGTCCTGGATGGCGAGTGTTCATCAGATACGAGGATATCGTCAGGAGTGCGCTAGGAAGTTAGTCTTTGCATACATAAATGATTTGACGGACGGGTTCTGCAGCAGTCTGCGGCTGTTTGCTGATCATGCTGTGGTGTCAGGAAAGGTGTCATCGTCGCGAGACTGAAGGAGGATACAAGATGACGTATACAAAATTTCTAGTTGGTGCGATGAATTGCAGCTAGCTCTAAATGTAGAAAAATGCAAGGTAGTGCAGATGAGTAGGAAAAACAATCTCGTAATATTCGAATACAGCGTTAATAGTGTGTGCAGCTTGGCACCGACGTGTTGGCTAAACATTTAGGAGTAACTTTTCAGAGCGATATGAAGTCGGACGAGAACGTAAGGACGCTATCAGGGGAGGCAAATTGTCAACTTCTGTTCGTTGGGTGAATTTTAGGAAAGGATGGTTCACCAGAAATGGAGACCGCGTATAGAACACTAGCGTGAACCAATCGTGCGTACTGCTCGAGTTTTTGGGAATCCCACCTGATCCAATTCAAGGAAGACATCGAAGCAATTCAGAGGCGGACTGCTAGATTTCTTACCGGCGGGTACCAGCGAGTGTTGCAGAGGTGCTTCGTGAACTCAAATGGGAATCCCTGGAATGAAGAGGACATTCGTGCTGTGACAGTTTAGAGGACCGGTATTTGCGGCTGACTGCAGAATGGATCTACTGCCGACAACGTATATTTCATGTAAGGACCACACAGAAAAGATAAGAGAGATTAGGGTTCGTACAGAGGCGTGTAGACACTCTTTTTCCCTCTCTCTATTTGCCAGTGGATCAGGAAAGAAAATGACTAGTAATGATAAAAGGTACCATCATTCATGCACTATGCGGTGACTCGTCGCGTATGTATGTACATGTACATTCAGATATTTTCTTTCTTCTGAAGTATTGTGACCTTTGCGACTTTCTAGTGTTTAGGTACTGACTGATCTTCCGTGGAGATTCGTCTTCTTCTTTAGTGTACGAGGGTAGGTCAATTATTATCCGCAATTTAGTTATATTTTTGTTTATGTTGGTAGCACTGTAGTTTTACCTTGATGAAGCATGCTTTGTTTATTTGTTGTTATATTTTTGCAATTTTCAAGCTTCCAGATTAGTTTCGTTATCGCTGCCGTCCTGTTAATCATGGCTGCTCCGCTATTTGCACCAAAGAAGAGCAACGTCAGTGATTCGTTTTTTGTGGTCGGTAGGCGTATCAGGGGCCGAAATTCATCGAAGACTTTCGGTACAGTACGGGAACAGTGATTTGCAACAACGGAGTGCCTATGAATGGATTTAAAAATTCCGAAATGGTCGCACAAGTGTTACGCACGATGAAGGAGCCGTACGACCGTTTACCGCCATAAATGAAAAAACCATTGAGTGTTCACGTGAAATGATTCTCTTAGACAGATGATTAACTATTGACGAAGTGGCACATCGTCTGCAAATTAGCCACGGTTCTGCCTACGAAATCATCCAAAAAAGACTTGGGTTTCATAAAGTTTGTGCAATATGGGTTCCAAAACACCTCACACAGTTGCATAAACAAACGCACTTGGACATCTGCAAAAAACATTTGGATCGATATGGTAACGAAGGCGACAACTTCTTGGACAGGATCATTACTGGTGACGAAACATGGATCCATCATTACGAGCCGGAGAGTAAACGGCAGAGTATGGAATAGAAACATCCAAATTCGCCGTGCAAGAAAAAGTTCAAGACTCAACGGTCAGCACGAAAACTGATGCTTACGGTTTTTTGGGACGCACAAGGTCCAGTACTGGAACATAGTGGGGAAAGGGGCAGAACAATAAACAGTGTACGTTACAGTGAGATGCTTACTGCCAGGCTAAAGCCTGCAATTCGAACCAAACGCCGAGGATTGCTGTCAAAAGGTGTTGTGTTGTTGCATGACAATGCCCGTCCGCATACTGCTGCCCACACTGCTGAAACGCTCCAGAAACTGGATAATCCCCCCTATAGTCTTAATCTTGCCCCTTCTATCACCTGTTTGGTCCACTCAAACAGGCATTAAGGGGCCGTCGGTTTGCCTCGGACGAAGCAGTGAAAGAAGCGGTGCACTCCTGGGCCGCAGCTCAACCGAGAGCCTTCTCGTATGAGGGCATCAGGAAGCTTGTACAACGATGGACCAAGTGCGTTGAAACGCAAGGAGACTATGTCAAGAAATAATGTTCTTATAAGTTTCCTATTTGAGTACAATAAAATTTTATACTACTTTGCGGATGATAATTGACTTCCCCTCATATGTATCTCATAACATGTATCTACTGGAAGCTCTGCATCGTGTCCTGTTCCGAGCTTCATCTGTTTGTATATGTGTTAATTTCTAATGTTGTCCATCATTCCATTTCTCTTCCTATCTCTTCTTCTTGCTTCCATTTTTCCCTCTATAATTCTTTGTTTGCAGACAATTCCCCCGCAATATATGTCCCAGCCAAAATTTTTTCCAACGACAGTGGGCACCCTTGTTTTACATTTCTTCGAATGCTCGTCTCTTTTTTCTGCTCATTCCTTCTCTTTCACTTTCTGCTTTGTGTACGTCTCTTTTATTAACCTTCTATCTTCCCCGCCTATACGAACAGGTTTAAAATTCTCAGCAGTATACTCTACTGCCTCTATCGAATGTCTTCTCCAGTTGATAAAACAAATAAACACTTTTTTGTTCGTTTATATGATTCTTACTCCAATCATGCTAAAACAACTTATAGCATCTCTTTTTCCTTTGCCATTTCTGGACCCGATCTGGGCAGTTCTGTTTGACTGCTAAAAATGGAACTATGACATCAGCTAGCTTACGAGGTGTGGTCAAAAAGTAACGATAACTTTTGAATTTCGCAGGCCTTATATATCCGATTTTAAATTCTTTATTTTGTTGGTACACACATCTCTGATATACGTTTGCATTTCAGCTTTTTGAATATTTACTTTATTGCTGACAGTCAGAAAGGTTATATGTATTTTCGCGTGCTTGGCCAGTTTTTATTTTCGTAAAGGATGGGTCAAAGAATTTGCATCACATGTTGCTTGAAAAATGGAACGAAGTGCAGCGCCGCAATCGAAATGTTGACTGTGACTTTTTACGAATCTAGTATGAGTAAGCCAAGAGTATATGAGTGGTATAAACGTTTCAAAGAAGGTCGAGAAATCACTGAAGACGACGATCGCCCTGGACGCCCTAGCACACTAGTTACTGGAGACATAGTGGAAGCAGCGAAGAAAATGGTTCTGGAACATCGCCGAATCGCCATCAGAGATATTGCTGATGTTGTCGACTTATCCTTTGACTCGGGACAAGCATTTTTTTTTTATTTTGGGCATCAAACGTGTAACAGCAAAGATTGTTCCGAAATTGTTAAATTTCGACCAAATACGACGTCGCGTAAACGTAGACGTCAATCAGGAATTGGTGAATGATGTCGACAAAGATCCAGAACTTCAAAAGAAGGTTATACGAGGTGATGAAACGTGGGTATACGGGTATGCGGTGGAAGCCCAATCGCCCCAATAGAAATTGCCAGAAGAGCCAAGACCGAAAAAAATTCGAAAAGTTGGATCACATATGAAGCTTCTTTTCATTATTTCCCTTGTTTACGGTGAGACAAAACGACCAGAATTGTGGCAAAACGACTCATAGAAATTGCATGACGGGAATGCTCCTGCTCACACCTCCATACTTTGTTCGTGGCTTTTTGACAAAAAACAAAACTGCAATGTTGCCCCAGCCATCGTATTCGCCGGACATGCCCTCCTTCGATTTCTTTCAAAAATGGTTCAAATAGCTCTGAGCACTATGGGACTTAACTGCTGTGGTCATCAGTCCCCTAGAACTTAGAACTACTTAAACCTAACTAACCTAAGGACATCACACACATCCATGCCCGAGGCAGGATTCAAACCTGCGACCGTAGCGGTCGCGCGGTTGCAGCCTGTAGCGCCTAGAACCGCTCGGCCACCCTGGCCGGCCGATTTCTTTCTTTCGATTCCTGAGGCTGAAGAGAGCCATGAAAGTTCCTTGTTTTGCCACCATTGATGATATAAAAACAGAATCGCTAAAGGAGCTGAACATCACAACGAAAACTGAGATCCAGAAGGGCTTCCAAAATTGGAAAAAAAAAGCTTTGGCACAAGGGTATTGCATCTGAGGAGATTACGTTGAAAGAGACCAAGTTAATGTTGACGAATAAATAAATGTTCTTTAAGAAAAAAAATTCCCGTTACTTTTTGATCACCCTTCGTATACCGTTATCACTTTGTGTGCTTGCAGGTGCACGCTTTTCCAGCGAGTGGCGAGGTGAAGTTTCTGCTGGACGCCGAGACGACGGAGTGGTTCTCCAGCTACCGCGCCAGTCGCGACGTGCTGCGCGCAGCTGCTGCACTGGTCACGGAAGTGCACGAGGCCGGCGACGCGAACCAGCACGTGGTGGACAAGGTGGCCGCCTGCGAGCGCTCCGTCCAGACCGTGGTGCAGGCGCAGCGCGACCTGGCACGCCTCCTCAGGCAGGCCGTGGCCACCATGCAGGAAATGCGTCGCAGGGGACTCCACGACGACAGTGACTAGGTGCTCCGTCTCGATCAACTGCCGGCACTGACGTCTGAAGGCTCCGGTCTGTAGGTGTCTCACTGTGGGCTCACCTACCGCGGCAGAGGGTTCCAGGACGACATCGACTACGGGCTCCATCCAGGTCAACTACTGCCACTATCATCCAAAGACTCCAGTCTGCAGGTGTAACACTGTGAGTTCACCCACTGTGGCAGGGTGTTGCAGGACGACAGCGACTAGGGGCTCCATCCAGGTCAACTACTGTCACTATCATCCAAAGACTCCAGTCTGAAGGTGTCACACTGTCAGTTCACCTACTGCGGTAGGGTATTCCAGGACGACAGCGACTATGGACTCCATCCAGGTCAACTACTGCCGCTATCATCCAAAGACTCCAGTCTCAAGGTGTCATGCTGTGAGTTCACCTACTGTGGCAGGCTGTTCCAGGACAGAAGTGACTACAGGCTCTATCCAGCTCAACTACCTCTACTAGTGTCCAGTATCACAATGTGGCCTTACTTACTGTGACTGATGACTCCACAGCGACAATGGCGTTTCCTAGAGTTTGTCCCATTTTGGGTCTTGTCAGCCATCAGTAGGAACTCCTGGCACAATTACAGTGTCTGTAGCCTGCAGTCTGTAGGCCTCTCACAGAGCGGCTTGTTATCTGCGACGTCACTGGAAGAGTCGCCAGTAGGTTTATTATAATGGCACAAATAATCTTTCACTCTTCATGGGATTTACCCTCTTGTGAAACTTCCCTACAAATTGGAACTATTTGCCATACAGGTGCTCGCAGCTTCACTTTTGATTTTCCTGGATAAAGTTCTTACGGGGTGAAATACCTATATCTCTTTGGTATTCAGAGGATCTGCTATTTCGACTTCTTGGCGCCACTCGCCGAAATTTCCGCACTGCCATCTGGGCTATCCCAGACCCCCATGAAGGCACTGTGGACGCTTCTGATCTCACGAAACGACCGAATCCGTAGTTGATCTAGAAACGTCTCCCAGATATGAATATTATTTGAAGATTCTAATCCAGAGGTTATGAATGAATCAACTGATATCTAATACTGCCACTAACTTTCCCCACCTGAGGCATTAATAACGTACTTGCTGTTAAATATGGTAAACTATTATACACGCTCATAGCAGCTCGTACTAATGAAACTCACGAGTGACTGTCACCTGCAGTGCCCCAGCTCCCTGTTTTTTATTCACTTCCTGAGTGGTCAAGGCGAGCTGTTTGAATTCTCGGCCCACTACACAGCTGATGCCTCTTCAGCCAGATTCTAGGGCTTCTCTATTGCAAGGGTGGTTCTCTATTGCAAGAATTTGGGACAGAGTTTCCAGTTCCAACCAGTGAATTTCGCTGGTGGCCCTTTTCCGAGACGCCTTTGCCTGTGGTAATGCAACACTTCATCGTCCTTGCACAATTTACGAACAGTAACCCACTTTTCTTTCGCTCACACGTTTAGCGTTCTTTTCTAGTATCTCAGAACAAACCAAGGGCGGATCCAATCGTCCATTTATACGCCACGTATGGTAAAAATACTTTTTATTTCCTGACAGCCACGTTGTAAGTGGTACAGATAAAACAAATGAAACAAAAACAAACAAAGAAACATAAAAACGCCAGCTATACTGTACAGGTTCACTGAAACTCTGGTACCGCGCGCCATGGAATTTGAATCCGCGCATGGACGTCGAAGACCCCTAGAGCTCTCTGCACCATCGCGCCGTATGCCGTGGCGGCGCGCGGCTCCTGGTCCACATTTAGTGTGAGGGCGCCACAATGGAACACGTGGTCCCAGCGGCCTATAGCGGCGCCCCCGATCATGTATTTAAGCGCCTGCCTCTCGCTCAGCCAGTTGGTTGCTTCTCTCCTCTCCCATCCCTGCCCCCTGCCACGTCTTCACTGTTGTGTCCCCTCTACCCTCCATCTCTACACCCTTCATCTCCTTTCCCAAAGTGGCTTCCATCAACTCCCCCTCCCGGATGATGCCCTCTCTCCCTCCATTTATCCCTCCTATCAACTCTGATCCTCACCCCCCCTCCTTTCCTCCGTCCTTTTCCTGGGCTCCCTCTCCCCCCCTTCCATCCTCTTTTCTCCCCGCCTACCCTCTCTCTGCCCCCCTTCTCCCGAGTCCTTTTGCATTTCCCTCCTCTGCCTTTTCCCATTCTCTCTTGCGTCTGCCCTGCCCCTCCACCCACCCCCCCAATTATGAGTCCTCTACCTCCTCCGGTCCCCCCCCTTTCGTTTTTCCTTTCCTCCCTCCTTGTTTTCCCTCTCATCTGTCCAGGTCTCCCCTCCACCCACCCCGCCCCCATCTCTCCTTGGCTATGGTGTGTCATCTTTTTGCCTACATTTTAGTGCAGTGTTTACAGTGAGTGTTCAGTGTTGTGTGTCTTTTCCGAAGTGTTGCGAACGGAAATCATACTGTCGCTCGGTGTGATTTTTATATCTCTTGCGAACAGAAGCCAGAATGTCGCCGTGTATTTTAATTGTCTGTCTACTATTTTACCTGTCTGCCTCCTGTGTATTTTATTAGTATTGCCAACCCTTTGTTTTATGTTTTAACTTTCCACAATTTTCCGCTGTTTTACAATTTAAGTCACCGTTTTATCGCCTGATTTTATTGTTTCTTATCTTCTTCTTACGTTTTAAAAAGCTTGTAGGCTGAAGAGCAGCGTACTAAGCTGCTTCCAGCCCGCTCCCTTAGGGGGGAATCGAAATTCAGTAAAGGAAAACAAAAAATCTCAGCCAGTCAGTCTAATCTTGCCTGCATCTCTGGACATGTCGCCTCGCCTTAGGCAGCGTATTTACTTTCTTGTTCTCTGTACGAGTGTACGTGGTTGTCTAGTTAGGTTTTCTTGGGACTCCATTGTTTTAGTCTTGTTGTTGTTCGTTTGGTCCTTCATTGGTCGTGTCCGTCCTCTCCCGTTCGTATTGTCGTTCGCGGGCCGCTCCGTGGGTCCCGTCACGTCAACCCCGCGACCGCTCCGGTCATAGTCACAACAGAAACAGTACCTGGTTAGTGAGAAAATTTATTCACAGTTTTTGTGTTTGTAAAACTCCCATTGCACGTATCTTTATGGAAAAAATTCAACTCATGAAGTAATCGTAGTACGGGAAATTAATGCTACATATTAAGACCATTGTCCACCCCAAGATCGAGTGTCGCCTGATGACGTTGCTAGCACGTGATGTGGTAAGGAAAGTACACCTACATCTGCATGTCTTCTCTGCAGCTCACACTTAATTTCTTAGCAGAGGGTGCATAGAAGCACTTTCAGATTATTTCTGAATCGTTCCTCCCTCCAATAGCAAGTGGTAAAGTCGAACACGTAATCTTTCCGTCCAAGCTATGAGTTCTCTTACTTTATTACAATGGCCATATCTTCCTATGTTGGCGGGAGTCAACAAAATATTTTAGAATTCGGAGGAGAAAGCTGGTGGCTGAAATTTCGTGAAAAGATCTCGCTTCGATGAAAAAGTCTTTGTTTGAATAACTGCCACACCAACTCGCGTACCATATCAGTGACACTCACTCCCCCTTTTTGTAATACGAAAAGAGTAACCCTTCTTTGAACTTTTTCGATGTCGACCGTCAATCCAATATGGCAGGACAACACACTACCTAGAAATACTCCATAAGAGGAAGGACAAGCGCAGCGTAGGTGCTAACATTGGTATATTTGTTGCATTTTCTGGGTGTTCCACGAATAAAATGCAGCTTTTCATCGCCCTTCCCACATTTTCTATGAGATGGTTCCAATTTAAGTTGTTAGTATTTGTAATCTTTAGGTATTTAGTTGAATCGACTACCTGTAACATTTGTAAGGTGTTTAGGTCTATTTTGACCCACAAGGATCCTTCATGGCCTATCATTTTGTAAATATTTTGTTTTAATAAATTTCCTTCACTCTCTTACTTTGTCCTTTATTGAAGCATATTCCGAGAGAAAGAAAGGCGAGTTTTTGTTGGCGGGACGGCGATGCTTCTGGGAAACATGGAATTCTCAGGGAATTACATTTTACCTAGAAAAATCTACATCTACATCTACATCTACATTTATACTCCGCAAGCCACCCAAGGGTGTGTGGCGCAGGGCACTTTACGTGCCACTGTCATTACCTCCCTTTCCTGTTCCAGTCGCGTATGGTTCGCGGGAAGAACGACTGTCTGAAAGCCTCTGTGCGCGCTCTAATCTCTCTAATTTTACATTCGTGATCTCCTCGGGAGGTATAAGTAGGGGGAAGCAATATATTCGATACCTCATCCAGAAACACACCCTCTCGAAACCTGGCGAGCAAGCTACACCGCGATGCAGAGCGCCTCTCTTGCAGAGTCTGCCACTGGAGTTTGTTAAACATCTCCGTAACGCTATCACGGTTGCCAAATAACCCTGTGACGAAACGCGCCGCTCTTCTTTGAATCTTCTCTATCTCTTCCGTCAACCCGATCTGATACGGATCCCACACTGATGAGCAATACTCAAGTATAGGTCGAACGAGTGTTTTGTAAGCCACCTCCTTTGTTGATGGACTACATTTTCTAAGGACTCTCCCAATGAATCTCAACCTGGTACCCGCCTTACCAACAATTAATTTTATATGATCATTCCACTTCAAATCGTTCCGCACGCATACTCCCAGATATTTTACAGAAGTAACTGCTACCAGTGTTTGTTCCGCTATCATATAATCATACAATAAAGGATCCTTCTTTCTATGTATTCTCAATACATTACATTTGTCTATGTTAAGGGTCAGTTGCCACTCCCTGCACCAAGTGCCTATCCGCTGCAGATCTTCCTGCATTTCGCTACAATTTTCTAATGTTGCAACTTCTCTGTATACTACAGCATCATCCGCGAAAAGCCGCATGGAACTTCCGACACTATCTACTAGGTCATTTATATATATTGTGAAAAGCAATGGTCCCATAACACTCCCCTGTGGCACACCAGAGGTTACTTTAACGTCTGTAGACGTCTCTCCGTTGAGAACAACATGCTGTGTTCTGTTTGCTAAAAACTCTTCAATCCAGCCACACAGCTGGTCTGATATTCCGTAGGCTCTTACTTTGTTTATCAGGCGACAGTGCGGAACTGTATCGAACGCCTTCCGAAAGTCAAGAAAAATAGCATCTACCTGGGAGCCTGTATCTAATATTTTCTGGGTCTCATGAACAAATAGAGCGAGTTGGGTCTCACACGATCGCTGTTTCCGGAATCCATGTTGATTCCTACATAGTAGATTCTGAGTTTCCAAAAACGACATGATACTCGGGCAAAAAACATGTTCTAAAATTCTACAACAGATCGACGTCAGAGATATAGGTCTATAGTTTTGCGCATCTGCTCGACGACCCTTCTTGAAGACTGGGACTACCTGTGCTCTTTTCCAATCATTTGGAACCTTCCGTTCCTCTAGAGACTTGCCGTACACGGCTGTTAGAAGGGGGGCAAGTTCTTTCGCGTACTCTGTGTAGAATCGAATTGGTATCCCGTCATGTCCAGTGGACTTTCCTCTGTTGAGTGATTTCAGTTGCTTTTCTATTCCTTGGACACTTATTTCGATGTCAGCCATTTTTTCGATTGTGCGAGGATTTAGAGAAGGAACTGCAGTGCGGTCTTCCTCTGTGAAACAGCTTTGGAAAAAGGTGTTTAGTATTTCAGCTTTACGCTTGTCATCCTCTGTTTCAATGCCATCATCATCCCGGAGTGTCTGGACATGCTGTTTCGAGCCACTTACTGATTTAACGTAAGACCAGAACTTCCTAGGATTTTCTGTCAAGTCGGTACCTAGTATTTTACTTTCGAATTCACTAAACGCTTCACGCATAGCCCTCCTTACGCTAACTTTGACATCGTTTAGCTTCTGTTTGTCTGAGAGGTTTTGGCTGCGTTTAAATTTAGAGTGAAGCTCTCTTTGCTTTCGCAGTAATTTCCTAACTTTGTTGTTGTACCACGGTGGGTTTTTCCCGTCCCTCACAGTTTTACTCGGCACGTACCTGTCTAAAACGCATTTTACGATTGCCTTGAACTTTTTCCATAAACACTCAACATTGTCAGTGTCGGAACAGAAATTTTCGTTTTGATCTGTTAGGTAGCCTGAAATCTGCCTTCTATTACTCTTGCTAAACAGATAAACCTTCCTCCCTTTTTTTATATTCCTATTAACTTCCATATTCAGGGATGCTGCAACGGCCTTATGATCACTGATTCCCTGTTCTGCGCTTACAGAGTCGAAAAGTTCGGGTCTGTTTGTTATCAGTAGGTCCAAGATGTTATCTCCACGAGTCGGTTCTCTGTTTAATTGCTCGAGGTAATTTTCGGATAGTGCACTCAGTATAATGTCACTCGATGCTCTGTCCCTACCACCCGTCCTAAACATCTGAGTGTCCCAGTCTATATCTGGTAAATTGAAATCTCCACCTAAGACCATAACATGCTGAGAAAATTTATGTGAAATGTATTCCAAATTTTCTCTCAGCTGTTCTGCCACTAATGCTGCTGAGTCGGGGGGTCGGTAAAAGGAGCCAATTATTAACCTAGCTCGGTTGTTGATCACGGATATCTCAGGGAATTTCGGGTATTTCATAAAATCTCAGGGAATGCTGTGATTTTAACCTAACATTGAAATGGGGTTTTATTGAATTTTATAAATCACAAGTTATAAAAAGCGAAATCTCTCAAAGTGTGATAATTATATGAATATTATTCCAGATAAATTATCGGTGTTTAAAATGTGCAGTTGAACTAACGTTTGTGACTGGTGCATAGATTAGCTGAGAGGAAAGAAAAGTCATTATTGTAGTACGTTATCCCTCACCCTTCCCCGCTCACTATTAATTTATCAGGCGTTTCGTGACACAATTTTCTCTCCTCACCCTTGGAATTTTCAGGGAACGTTTTTCCCAAGTTTGAATAGCTACCCTGGTTTGACCTCCACAGAAATAGCAGAACTTCTTAAGTTGTTCGGGTCTTTTTAGACTCTACATATTTTAACAATTATTTTTACGGAAACATCTGACAATATTCATTTTGTCAACAATGGAATCTGTATTTGTGTAGTCCGGAGTTTTTAAAAAAGTGAAGTCATTGCTGTTTTGAACAACGAAGTGTCTCTTTCTGTGGAAAGGGAGGAAGGGCCTGGGACCATTGTTTCTTGAAGGAACCAGATCAGTTTGTAATATGATTCGCTTCTACCCAGTCACTTGTTTTCTATCTTCAAAATTCAGTTATTTTGTAGTGGTTTTTTCCTTTTGCAAGATGATGAAACAGACTGCTGAACACATGTGACGGTGATGAAGTAGTATCGGAGTATGAAGGCGACAAAAGTCATGGGATACCGATATGCACATATACAGATGGTAGTCGTACCGCATACACAAAGTATAAAAAGGGCACTGCATTGGCGAAGCTGTCATTCGTACTCAGGTATAATAATAATAATGGCGTGTGACGAGGGCCTCCCGTCGGGTAGACCGCTCGCCTCGTGCAAGTCTTTCGATTTGACGCCACTTCGTTGATTTGCGCGTCGATGGGGATGAAATGATGATGATTAGGACAACACAACACCCAGTCCCTGAGCGGAGAAAATCTCCGACCCAGCCGGGAATCGAACCCGGGCCCTTAGGATTGACAGTCTGTCGCGCTGACCACTTTTTTTCCGCTTTTGGTCGTTGCATCTGCTCGGGGCGGACGTCGTAAGACATCCGTTTTTAAGTTCGTTGGTGATCGATTAACTCATTTTTTTTATATTACAGAAGGCACGTAGCCTGACCGAACACGCTGAGCTACCGTGCCGGCTGTCCACTCAGCTACCGGGGGCGGATTGTACTCAGGTGATTGGTGTGAAAAGGTTTCGAACATGGTTATGGCCGCTCGACGGAAATTAACAGATCTTGAACTCGGAATGGTAGTTGGAGCTAGACGCATGGGACATTCCATTTCGGAAATCATTAGGGAATTTAATATTCCGAGATCCGCAGTGTCAAGAGTGTGCCGAGACTACCAGATTTCGGCCATCACCTCCCACCACGGACAACACAGTGGCCGACGGCCTTCTTTTAACGACCGAGAACAGCGGCGTTTGCGTAGAGTTGTCAGTGCTAACAGATAAGCAACACTGCTTGAAATAACCGCAGAAATCAATGCGGGACGTACGACGAACTATCCGTTAGGACAGTGCGGCAAAATGTGACGTTAACGGGCTATGACAACAGACGACCGGCGCAAATGGCTTTGCTAACAGCACGGCATCTCCTGCAGCGCCTCTCCTGAGCTCGTAGCCATATCGGTTGGACCCTACTTGACTGGAAAAACGTGACCTGGTCAAATGAGTCCCGACTCCAGCTGGTAAGAGGTGATGGTGGAATTCGAGTTTGACGCAGAACCCACGAAGTCACTGACCAAAGTTGTCACCAACAAGTCACTATGAAAGCTGGTGCTGGCTATGTTTACATGAGCATGGAATCAGCTGGGTCCTTTGTGCCAACCAACCGATAATTGACTAGAAATGGTTATTTTCGACTGTTTGGGGACCGTTTGCACCTATTCATGGACATCATGTTCCCAAGCGATGATGGAATTTTTATGAATTACAGTGTGCTATGTCACCTGGTCACAGTTGTTCGCGAATGGTTGATGAACATTCTGGACTATTCGAGTGAATGATTTGGCCACCCAGATAGCCCGACAGGAATCCGATCGAACATTTATGGAACATAAGCTAGAGTCAGTTCGTGAACAAAATCCTGCACCGGCAAAAGTTTCGCAATAACAGACAGCTGTAGAAGCAGCGTGGCTCTGTATTTCTGCAGAGGACTCGCAACGACTTGTGTCCATGCAATGTCGAATTGCTGCACTATGTCGGGAAAAAGGAGGTCCGACGCGATGTTAGCAGATATCCCATGACTTTTGTCGGTATGCAGCTCATAATATTCACTAGAAGACACAGATGATTCATCAGGTCAGAAAATGATAAGCAGTGCAATCCTGATTTCCAGGTATAAATCAACTGAATGGAAGGCAGAACCCCTACCTTAACTGGGACAGTATGCATCGTGTAATATACTCGTTATTCTTCAGAATCAACAAGGTTTTCCACAGTTCGCATTGCAAATGGATACTAAACTTTCAGATTGTTCCTACCTCTATCAATTGAAAACACTATACTCGCCCATCCTAATGCTGAAGAAATGCATTTATTTGGAGATAAGCGAAAGAAATTACTTGTTCTTGACCTAGATGCTTACATAGGCCTATTGTTACTAGCAGGAGTTTACACGTTACATAACGAGTCTACTAAAAGTTTCTACTATGAATACAAGAGCTACAGTATCACTATAAACGTTCAGTATGCTATCAAAGGTTATTCGATTTGTTGATCGAGAGTACGAAGAAGTGAACAAGATAAGTTTGTTCCTATAAGGGATTGATGGGAGAAATGGTTAGAGATATTAACTAGGTTATACACTACCAAAATGATTGTTATAGTGGATGAGCTGTATTGAGAGAAAGTTGCTATTTCCGTCAGTGTATGCCTAGGAAACGAGTAACGCATGGCATCAACAGCCGGGAAAATCGGCTATAGCAGAACATTGCTTAAACGAGGGACACGGGATGAAATATGATGAGACTGTGGCAGTTACCAACACTTCCGGTTTTTCGAAGAGTATTTATAAAGAGGCAATTGAAAGTAGGTTGGCAGATAATGTGTTTAATAGAGACAATACCTGTCCTCTTAGCCAGACTTGGAAACCTGTACTTTTTTTATTTTTTTGAGTCATCAGTCTTCTGACTGGTTTGATGCGGCCCGCCACAAATTCCTCTCCTGTGTAAATCGCTCTAGGTAAATGCCGGGATGGTTCCTTTCAAAGGGCACGGCCGACTTCCTTCCCCATCCTTCCCTAATCCGATGAGACCGATGACCTCGCTGTCTGGTCTCATTCCCCAAACAACCCAACCCCTCTCCTGTGGCGACCACTCCATCTCAGAACAGCACTTGCAACCTACGTCCTCACTTATTTGCTGGGTGTATTCCAATTTCTGTCTTCCTCTACAGTTTTTGCCCTCTACAGCTCCCTCTAGTACCATGGAAGTCATTCCCTGATGTCTTAAGAGATGTCCTATCATCCTGTCCCTTCTCCTTATCAGTGTTCACATATCCCTTTCAACTTTGATTCTGCGCAGAACCATATCTCAAATGCTTCGATTTTCTTCTGTTCTGGTTTTCCCACAGTCCGTGTTCCACTACCATACAATGCTGTGCTCAAAACCTACATTCTCAGAGTTTTTGATATGTTTGATACTAATAGATTTCTCTTGGCCAGGAATGCCCTTTCTGCTAGTACTAGTTGGCTTTTGATGTTCTCCTTGCTCTGTCCGTCATTGGTTATTTTAATGCTTAGGTGCCAGAACTCCTTAACGTCATATACTTTATTATTACCGAATCTGATGTTACGTTTCTCGCTGTTCTGATTTCTGATACTTCCCATTACTTTCGTCTTTCTTCGATTTACTTTCAGTACATATTCTGTAATCATTAGACTGTTAATTTCTATCAATAGTTCATGTAATTCTTCTTCACTTTCGCTCAGAATAACAATATCATCAGCAAATCGTATCATTAATATTCTTTCACCTTGAATTTTAATGCCGGCCGGAGTGGTTCAAAATGGTTCAAATGGCTCTGAGCACTATGGGACTTAACTTCTGAGGTCATCAGTTCCCTAGAACTTAGAACTACTTAAACTAACTTGATTTTTTTTAGGCTTGCTTCCATTATCAACCGCAATATCAGAACTGCCTTTCTGGAGCCTTTACTTTTCCTAAAGCCAAACTGATCGTCATCTAACACTTCCTCAGTTTTCTTTCCCATTCTGCTGTATATTATTCTTGTCCGCAATTTGGATGCATGAGCTGTTAAGCTGATTGTGCGATAATTCTCGCAGTTGTTAACTCTTGCAGTCTTCGGAATTGTGCGGATGATATTGTTCCGAAAGTCGGATTGTATGTCGCCAGACTCATACATTCTACACACCAACGTGAATAGTCGTTTTGTTGCCACCTCCACCAATGATTTTAGAAATTCCGATAGAATGTTATCGCTCCCTTCTGCCTTATTTAATCTTAAGTCCATCACAGCTCTCCTAAATTCTGATGCTAATTGATACTGGACCCCTCTCTCTTCTTAATCGACTCTTGTTTCTCTTCTATCACATCAGACATATCTTCCCCCTCACAGAGGCCTTCACTGTACACTTTCCACCTATCTGCTCTCTCTTCTGAATTTAATAATGCAATTATGGTAGCACTCTTAATGTTAGTCCCCTTACATTTAATTTCACCGAAGGTTATTTTGACCTTCCTATATGATGAGTCAGTCCTTCCGACAATTATTTCTTTCTCAATTTCTTCTCATTTTTCATGCAGCCATTTCGTTTTAACCTCCCTGCACTTCCTATTTATTCCTGTATTCCTGAATTTTCTTGAACATTTTTGTACTTCCTCCTTTCATCAATCCACTGAAGTATTTCTTCTGTTATCCATGTTTTCTTCGCAGTTAACTTCTTTCTACCTATGTTTTCATTTCCAACATCTGTGATTGCCCTTGTTAGAGATGTCCTTTCCTCTTCAACTGTACTTCCTACTGAGCTATTCTTTATTGCTGTATCTACAGCCTTAGAGAACTTCAAGCGTATCTAGTCATTCCCGTATCCCACATCTTCGTGCAGAGTTTCTTCTTGACTAATCTCTTAAACTTCAGCTTTGTCTTCAACATTACTACATTGTGATCTGAGACTATATCTGCTCCTGGATAAGCCTTACAATCCAGTATCTGATTTCGGAGATCCTGTCTGAACATGATGTAATCTAACTGAAATCTTCCCATATCTCCCGGCCTTTTCCAACTATATCTTCTCCTCTTGTGATTCATGAACAGCTATTACTAGCTGAAATTTATTACAGAACTCAATTATTCTTTGCCCTCTCTCATTCTTTGTCCCAGGCCCATATTCTCCTGTAACCTTTGCTTCTGCTCCTTCCCCTACAACTGCATTCCAGTCCCCCATGACTATTAGATTTTCGTCTCTCTAAACGTAATGTGCTTTCTCTATCTCTTCATCTTCAGCTTGCGACGTCGGTGTGTATACCTGAATTATCGTCGTCGGTGTTGGTTTGCTGTCGATTCTGATAAGAACAACCCTATCACTGAACTGTTCACAGTAACACACTCGCTGCCGTATCTTCCTATTCATAACGAATTCTACACCCATTACACAATTTTCTGCTGCTGTTGATATTACCCTTTACTCATCTGACCAGAAATCCTAGTCTTCTTTCCATTTCACTTCACTATATCTCGATTGAGCCTTTGTATTTCCCTTTTCAGACTTTCTAGCTTCCCTACCACGTTCAAGCTGCTGACGATGCACGCCCCGACTCGTAGAACGTTATCCCTTCTTTGGTTATTCAATCTTTTTCGCATGGCCACCTCCACCTTGGCAGTCCCTTCCTGGGGATTCGAATGAGGAACTATTCCATAATCTTTTGCAATGGAAAGATCTTCATCACAATTTTTCAGTTACAGGGCACTTTTCCAGTGGATTTACGTCATGAGTGTTTAATGCAGTGGTTTCCATTGCCTTCTGCATCCTCATGCCGTTGATGATTGCTAATTCTTCCGTCTTTAGGAGCAGTTTCCCACCCGAAGAACAAGAGAGTACCCTAAAGCTCTGCCCGCTCCTCCGTCCTCTTTGATTTCATATGAAGGAAGTCTTCGGGCGCCAATCCTGATTATTAATCAAAATTTAAGTGGCGGTGGGTTTCGAACCGGGACCGAGGACTTTCGATAACTAATCAAAGACGCTACGCCTAGCCTGATACTATCCCGCATCAAAATTAATCGTTCTTCAGTGTGGCCACTGAGTGTTTGTAAATAGTCTCTGAGTGCGAAATATCGTGCCGCCGGCGTTTTTTAAGTACGGCGCCATCTGCCGAGACTTGGAGGGCAGCAACTGTGATGAACGGCGCATGCGCCGTGCACAATATGAAGACCGATATGGGATGACGATTTGGTATCAGTTTTCAGCGGGACTCAGTAGCAGGAGCAGCAACATTGTTCTTCTGAAGATGGTGGAAGATGGAATGCCGATATATTGAATCCAGTTGATTTCAGGATCCGGCAGCAAACCCAAGGAGACTTTCAAAGTATCACAATGATTGGAACTGTACGAAAAACAAACCTTCCATCCCACCAGAACTATTGCAGACCAGGAAGATTCGTAATTACACACCAACGTTTGCTTTCACAAAGGGCACAACGCTTGTATCAAACACCCCAAAGAAATGTGTTAGTCCGCAAAGCACTCTGCATCACGATTTAAAAATGATTAATGGCACCAAAAGAAAGCCTCAAATTATGTTAGGCCACAACGTTAGGCAAGGAGATGAGGGCACACTAGACAAGATGATGACAAATTATACAGTAAAGAGGAAGATAAACAGATGTCCTATTGTTGTGTTCTGAGTCAGCGACATGTCCGTATATAACATGTACGTGCTATCGAAGGCAACTTACCTCCTACGGAATACAAACACCCTAAGCGAAAAAGACTGGTCCTAGGAACTCTTGGCGAGCAGATAATTGATGGGGAAATGGAGAGACGAGGTCATCTTTTAAGAGGAAATGCTGGAATAGAAGCTGTATAGAGAAGCATATCGTTTGAATCTGCACCCTCCACATAGGGAGAAAATGATCGTAGGAGTAAGAACAAAGGCAGATATCACCTGTATAGAAATACTGATAAAAAAATTCAATGAAGTATCGTAAAAATTCACTTATAACAGACTTCTTACATGCACATGGAAAAACTCTTACTATAATTTAGTTATGTGGCAGTAAAATGAACATACATATTATTTTAATATACAATTACTGCATTGTTGTACTACTCTATTATGCAATTAGAAGGATTAATATAGTAAACTACCTATGTTACAACTTTATTTATGATTTCAATAGAAATATGTGAAAGCACAACTATTGCAAAAAAACTATTTTTCTTTACACAAGAATCTTGAGTGCGTTTGCCAAATAAAACACCATAGTTAGGTTAAATTTGTATGATTTATTGTTTGAGTGAAAAGTAAGGAATGTTTGTAGTACTCGAGTGGGGATCTCATACTGTTTATTGTTTAGGGCCAAGTGGTGCTTTTCACACCACGAAGATATTTTGCAATTTGTTTTACTACACGCTAACCGGCAGCATCATCTGCAAACAGCCTAAGAGGGAAAGTCTGCTCACATTGTCTCCTAATGTGTAAATAGATTAGAAACAGCACAGGGCCTACAACACTTCCTCGGGGAACGGCAGGTATCACTTCTGTTTTACTCGATGACTTTCCGTGTTACTACGAACTGTGACTTTTCTGACAGGAAATCACGAATCCACTGCCACAAGTAAGACGATATTCCGTAGACATGCAATCTAACTAGAAGCCGATTGTAAGGAAGGGAGTCGAAAGCCTTCTGAGAATCTAGAAACATGGAATCAACTTCCCCTGTCGATAGTACTTATTACTTCGTGTGAATATGGTTCAAATGGCTCTGAGCACTATGGGACTTAACTTCTCAGGTCACTAGCCCCCAGAACTTAGAACTACTTAAACCTAACTAACCTAAGGACATCACACACATCCATGCCCGAGGCAGGATTCGAACCTGCGACCTTAGCGGTCGAGCGGTTCCAAACTGTAGCGCCTAGAACCGCTCGGCCACCCTGCCGGCTGGGAATACGGAACCAGTTTTGTTTCATAAGAGCAATATTTCCTGAATCCATACTGCCCATGCGTCAACACATCGTATTATTCGAGGTATTTCATGTGTTGGAACAAAGTGTATGTTCCAGTACCGTACAGCAAAGTGGAAGAGAAACAAACTGAGATTCTCCTGCTGACGATATGGGCAGCGAAAAGGAAAACTGACAAAGTACAGGTTGTTGTGGCCCACCTCCTGAGAGCGAGGATCTTGGAAACGGCAAGCTGTTCGGCTGTTGGTGTGCAACTGTCTCGAGAATCTATGGAAAGAACAGTTAAACCACGAGTAGAGAAGAGAGTGTTGAACATCCACGCCCTGTCGCATAACGTGGAGGTCGGAGGCTATCCCACACTGTAAAGCAGAATTATCAGCGATCTATAACGGATATGACGACTCAGTGCAATGCTGGTGCAGGAAAAAGGGTTTCAGAGTACACCGTTCGGCGCACATCGTTGTACAACGGGTTCTGCAGCCCCATGACTCCTACGAGTTATCATGTTGAGTGTCACGCAGGGTAACCGCACGGTCTGAGACGTCTTGTAAACGGTTCGTGCACCGCCCCCCCCCCCCTCCCTCGGAGGTTCGAGTCCTCCCTCGGGCATGGATGTGTGTATTGTCCTTAGCGTAAGTCAGTTTTAGTTAGATTAAGTAGTGTGTAAGCCTAGGGATCGATGATCTCAACAGTTTGGTTCCATAGGAATTTACCACCTCCCATGCTGAGACAACAGCATAGTCAGTTGTGGTAGCAGTGGTTAAGACATCATCGAAACTGGACAGTGTACACCTGGTCGGGTGAATCACATCTCTTTTTACACCAGAGCGAAGGTCGTGTCCGGGTATACCTTTACCCGGGCTACAGCAGCCTAAAACATGCATCGCGCGGACTCCGTCCGTGAGGGGCAGTTTTTGCTATGGAGTCTTCTATAGGATGCGTGGTAGTAACACACCATGACAGCTGTGGACTACGAGAACATTATTTCGGACCACTTGAATTCCTTCATGCTTCATGTCTTTCCCAACGGAGATCGCTCCTTCCAGCAGGATAACTGTCGGTTTCAATAGGCCACAGCCGTGCAACAGTAGTTTGAGGAGGGCGATAGAGAACACATGTTCAAGTCTTGTCCACCAAATTCGCCTGATGTCAATCTGATGGGACACGTCTCGGACTCTATCGGATGCGAGTTCAGTGCCCACAAACCACCGGCCCATGATTTATGTGATTGCACAGCCTGTACGTGCATAGGCATTTGTTTCCATCCAAAAATCTGCCAGGGACTTGTTGAAAATGTGGCCCTGCTGCTGCTGTATAATGTGGATAAACGCGTTCTGACCTGCTCACATTGTGAAGCTCATTCTCTTGAATAAACCTGCCAATTTTTATGGAACTGTAGTCTTTTTTGTCAATACAGGGTGGTCCATTGATAGTGACCGGGCCAAATACCTCACGAAATAAGCGTTAAACGAAAAAACTACAAAGAACGAAACTCGTCTAGCTTGAAGGGGGACACCTGACGGCGCTATGGTTGATCCACTAGATGGGGCTGCCATAGGTCAAACGGATATCAACTGCGTTTATTTAAATAGGAACCCACATTTTTATTACATATTCGTGTAGTACGTAAAGAAATATGAATGTTTTAGTTGGACCACTTTTTCCGCTTTGTGATATATGGCGCTGTAATAGTCACAAACGTATAAGTACGTGGTATCACGTAACATTCTGCCAGTGCGCACGGTATTTGCTTCGTGATACATTACCCGTGTTAAAATGGACCGTTTACCAATTGCGCAAAACGTCGATATCGTGTTGTATGGCTTTTCTGATCAAAATGCCCAACGGGTGTGTTCTGTGTATGGTGCTCGGTATCCTGGACGACATCATCCGAGAGTCCGGACCGTTCGCCGGATAGTTACGTTATTTAAGGAAAGAGGAAGTGTTCAGCCACATGTGAAACTTCAACCACGACCTGCAACAAATGATGATATCCAAGTAGGTGTTTTAGCTGCTGTCGCGACCAATCCGCACATCAGCAGCAGACAAATTGCGCGAGAATCGGGAATCTCAAAAACGTCGGTCTTGAGAATGCTACATCAACATCGATTGCACGCGTACCATATTTCTATGCACCAGGAATTGCATGGCGACGACTTTGAACGTCGTGTACAGTTCTGCCACTGGGCACAAGAGAAATTACGGGACGATAGAGTTTTTGCACGCGTTCTATTTAGCGACGAAGCGTCATTCACCAACAGCGGTAACGTAAACCGGCATAATATGCACTATTGGGCAACGGAAAATCCACAATGGCTGCGACAAGTGCATCATCAGCGACCTTGGCGGGTTAATGTATGGTGGAAGGATAACTGGCCCCCATTTTATCGATGACAATCTAAATGGTGCAATGTATGCTGATTTCCTACGTAATGTTCTACCGATGTTGCTACAAGATGTTTCACTGCATGAGAGAATGGCGATGTACTTCCAACATGATGGATGTCCGGCACATATCTCGCGTGTGGTTGAACGGGTATTGAGTAGCATATTTCACGACTAGTGGATTGGTCGTCAAAGCACCATACCATGGCCCACATGTTCACCGGATCTGACGTCCCAGATTTCTTTCTGTGGGGAAACTAGAAGGGCATTTGCTATCGTGATCCACCGACAACGCCTGACAACATGGGTCAGCGCATTGTCAATGTATGTGCGAACATTAGGGAGGGCGAACTACTCGCTGTTGAGAGGAATGTCGTTACACGTATTGCCAAATGCATTGAGGTTGACGGACATCATTTTGAGCATTTATTGCATAAATGTGGTATTTACAGGTAATCACGCTGTAACAGCATGCGTTCTCAGAAATGATAAGTTCACAAAGGTACGTATATCACATTGGAACAACCGAAATAAAATGTTCAAACGTACCTACGTTCTGTATTTTAATTTAAAAAAACCACCTGTTACCAACTGTTCGTCTAAAATTGTGAATCATATGGTTGTGACTATTACAGCGCCATCTACCACAAAGCGAAAAAAGTGGTCCAACTAAAACATTCATATTTCTTTACGTACTACACGAATATGTAATAAAAATGTGGGTTCCTATTTTAAAAAACGCAGTTGATATCTGTTTGACCTATGGCATCGACATCCAGCGGGCCAACCATAGCGCCATCTGGTTTCCCCCTTCAAGCTAGACAAGTTTTGTTCTTTGTAGTTTTTTCGTTTAACGCTTATTTCGTGAGATATTTGCCCCGGTCACGATCAATGAACCACCCTGTATATGTGCGTCATATCTACCGAGTTCTGTCCCATTCGCATAATTTCTTCGTGGTGCGTCTTTTTTTGTGTTAGAGTGTACATCGTAACTCCCAACACAGCAGCAAAGAGAACCACATCCTCACCTGAAGAAGGCTCGTCGGGTGCCGCCTGCGTTCGTCAGAGAAGGCTGACACTGCCTGTATTCGCGGCAGAACAGGACGTTGTTTATGGATCCAGGCACCACAGTTCCCGATGTCATTCTCCTTGAAAATTTGTTCTCTATGGATTCGTGCTCGGTTATCGCAATCAGCCCACACTTCTCCTGTATCTGTTGTGACATTCTAAGAAAATTTTCGTGTAGCAAAATATTTTTTTTTCAAATTCACAGCGTCGATTTGAACTGCTGAGATACACAATTGGAGCTCAGAAAGTGATTTAATATGTTCGCTCCTCTTCAAAACCACGCTTTGTTCTCTGCAATTGGACGATGAGTGTCTATGATGTAATCCCATTTACAGACGACTAACTTTTGTTGCGTGTAGTTTGGAGTACCTGGTCGCCAGGAATGTTAGATGGGTACTTTGATCATAAGACTAAGATGGAGGCATTTTTTTGTGTTATAGGTATGTGAAATTATGTTAACCAGAACTGTCGCTCATGTGCTCCATTTTTCGTCTCGTTGGAAATGTTTCAGGGCCATTCCACTTAGGATCTGTGTAATTTGCTATAAATATGAACAAATCGAAGAAAGTAAACGGTGAACGTCGCACTCACGCAGAAAAATTCCAGGGAAGTGTTAGCATCCTGATTTGGAACAAAGACGTCCCATAAAAAGCAAAGAAGTAATATGTAGAAGTTAATACATCCAACACTCACCTATGCATCTGCAATATGGGCAATGAAGAGAAGAGAAATAAGAAGATTAGAGGCATGTGAAATGAAGTACGATAGGACTAACAAGGAGCGATAGGATGAAGAATGAATCGGTAAGGGAAACTGAAATCTGGTTTCGCAGGACAGAGCGGGTCAGGTTGTGGAAAGGGGCCAAGGTCAATTACTGTTACTTATACAAGAACACACACACAACTTTATTCCTCAAACCAATGCGCAGTTTTCTCTTTAACACAACAAAGCTCAATTCACGGCTGAGGGCCCATGTAACTTCTCCAGAATAAGTTTAAATGATTACTTTTAAAACACCAGGATTTAAAGTAACAGCTGAAGGCTTTACTTAAGTAAATCACAATATCTCCTCGGCTAATGGCCGAAATAATATTTCAGATCAGCTAAGGAAATTCTTTAAAAGCCAAGCATTTACAAATTCCGGCTAAAGGCCATATTAAGGTAAATTCAAGTTAATTCTTTGGCTGAAGGCCCAATAAAAAAATTTTCATTACATTATAAAAGAGGGGCTTTAAATATAAACTTTTACGTAGTACAACAGAAAAACATCTTAAGAAAACTTGAAGTATCTTGTCAGCTGAAGGACCAAACAATTACTCAAGAATAAATAAGAATTACTCAAAACAATCTTAAGATAAATATTTACAGAACACGGCTGAAGGCCGTGTCAAGAATTCAAGATAATTAAATAGAAACCTTACAGACAAGGATTTATATATTAAAGCCACAGATTCTGTAACAAATGCGGCTGAAGGACTAAATACAGAGCAACAAGAATTTTAAATGAAACACAATTGAAGGCCTAATCTTAAAGATGTTATGAAGTTCAGCTGAAGGCCTTATACTAAACATAAAGCAGACAATATTAAAGCACGGCTCAAGGCCTGACACAGTACCTGCGACCAAATAAAATGACAATCACAAACAACAAACAGTGGTGCTCAGAGGTGTTCCAAGGGTTGACCTGGGGAGGAAACACTAACCACAGTTTAAGTGAGACAGACAGCCAAGCGTAACACTAAACAATAGTGTTGCAGCACAACCTATGGACGGCTGACGAACCAACCAACTGCCTAATCAATTCCCTTCCACCCGACCAACAGCATGACAACCAAAAGCATCAGCGAAGACGAGGATTGCAGCAGGATAATGTCTTCATAATTGGCGTATAAACACAGTCAAGGGACAATAAACACTGAAAGAAAAAAGAGCACAACACCAAGCTGTCGAACTACAGGCCATGGCGGACAGCATCAACGCGGCGAGGAAAACACACTGCCACGAAACAACGCTAACGACCAGCGACCAGGGCAGGTAGTCGGAACGCTAACGGCCACGAGGCAGAAGATACCGCTGGTACACTTCTCTAATAAATTATAATCATTTCAAAGATTAGACATCATACAAGGAGACGGCTGCAAAATTTTCCCAACTGCAACACACCATCACGTTGCTACTTGTGGGGACAGCACAGGATGCAACAACCAGCAATCAACGAAGAGATGTCACAACTATCATGAAAGGTTCACTGATTACTCAACTCCAGTATGCAGGTGCTGTGGGCGACTAACTTAGCAGAACTCGCAGCTAGTGACACAAAACTCCGACCCCTTGTTCACGCCGCCAGCGGCCACGGCCTGATCACACGCCACAGGGACCTCCTCGCTGCTCCGCCGCAACCGACCAATTGTCCACACCTGGAAACGATCAAAAGGTCAAATACACGTCGGCCGATGAGACCCCTACTGAACGACAACCAACGATCGTTCCCGCTCCAGTCTTCTACAGTCGGACAGTCCATGTGTTTCGCCAGCGGTCGGCAAGTACTGGGTGTCCGCACCTCACTGGCGCTCCATGCCCGACTGACTTCCAGACACACGACGACCTGGAAATACTATCGGCCGCTCCAGAGATAGTATGACAGAGCACTTATTGATAAGCGTTGATACTGCCACTCACTGGCAGGTAAGGCAGGAAGTTAGTGACGCCAGTAAATGGAATAAGAAAACGAGGCGGCAGTGCGGTAAGAGAAGATGACAAACAATAAACGGAATGAACACGAGCCGCGCACGGCTCTGCAACAGTGAAAGAGGAACCCTTGCAGATCAGGAGAGAAACATTAAATCTAAGATTTTATGGGCACTTAAAGAGACTGAAAGACAAGAATATTCTCAGGAAGATACCTGGATTTGCGAAATAAATGACCAACAGAAAGTCCAAGAGGTAGATGGCTGAACCGTGTGGAGCAATGTTGAAAAAATAGGCGAAGACATTGTGGGAAAACAGGACTAGATGGCCACTCTTATGTGCCATACATACAAAGGTTAGAGCTGGAAACCGTCGAAGAAGTAGACGATAGTATTTACTCTTGTGTAAAATGCTTCTTTTATTTCTTTTTCTGACACGTCTCACATCCATTTTCTCTGTTCTAATGTGTTATAATCTCATTTATATCCGTCGAAATAAGGAAACCAATCACAACGAAACATTGCGACGAGTACAACATAAATAAAAAGTACTTTATAGGGCTGCAACACTGAAGCTCTCCTGAATCAGGTAAGTGTAATGAAGAGCCTTCGGTTGCGCAAGAAGCACAATAACTGCACTACCGAGCAACAGGTACATGCAAACTGATTTTATGATCGTAGTTTCAGACTGTTTTCTAGTGAAGGGCGAGATTATGTGTACAATATAAATGATTAACTTCCCATGTGATGCATGACACTGACCGGGTAATTTCTGGAAGGTCATACTGTTAGTTTTCAAAAAATCCTGTAACCACACTAAAATACCAGGTGTCACATGTGATATTCCCTCTCCTTCCCACCCACCAAAAAAAAATTAATGTGTGTATCAAAATAAAAATGGAATGCTAGATTGCATTGTGCCTCAGAATAGAATTGTTATGAGGTGGGAAGATCGCAAAGGTTGCTGCAGGAGTGAAAATGACTGTTTATCTTTCAATTAAGATATGATCTGAACCAGCTCCCGCTCTCTCTGACTCTGCGCTTGTTAGTATTATTCTTCTCACTGTGATGAAACAAGTCGCAGATATCACTGTGGAGGAGCTGTAAGTTGGATGATGGCTGTTCATGTTAAAATGTAGTAAAAGGCAACGAAATGTGTCGCAGTGAACAGCAAGAATAATTGAATTTCGAATAATAAACAATTTAGACTGCAGATTCTAAGATAAAAGGTACATATTTGTTGCGCTGATGGTGTGTAATCGTCACATCACCAGATTTACGTTTACCAACAGAATAAGATTTCTGAAACATATAACAAACTTGAGCAAACAATTACTGACATTTAAGGGACATGTTCAATAATAAGAGGTCATTTTAGCTGAAAAATGAGATTATTATTCACGATTACATAATTAGCTCAATGACATAAATGAGGCGTTCTTACTTGTATCGAGACAGAAGGTGTGGGAAGCAAGTATGACTCTAAAGATCTTCTCTTGTTTCGTATAAAACGAGACCGAAAATAAACCATGTGTTCTAAGACATCGAGATCTAGAAAATATACGTATATATGCACAGTACTTAATTAAACAACAAAAATTAATGCACTACATCGCCCCTTGATTGGCTGTGACAAGGATGGGATCAACATGGAGTAGCCAACCAAATGCACTATTAGGGGGTTGCTTCGTGAGAGAGAGGAAGATTACATATTACTTACGCTATTACAGGTACAATTAGTTACAGAAGTTGTGCTACTTAACAAGTACTGTTTAGTGGTTGGTTGTTAAGGATCCACTTTGGTATTACCGTTTCAAGTAATTGCGGTAGATAGTGTTATTTTCTACTATGGTCAGTTACTTAGATTAAAGAGTAATTACGTTTTGGTTTAAACTTCTTTCAGGCAAAGTTTTTGCAATCAGTAAAATATGGAATAAACGTGAATCACTGTTTGGAGTCGATTATTCAAAAACATATGATGATCAGTGACATAACATAGTCCATTGCGCTTTAGATCAATTTTTGACGATTATAAATTCTTTACATACTTTGTTATCACTTTAAGTGTCTTCCTGTTTTATAGCTGTAGTGACATAATACAAGTGGCTACAATGCACAATTTTGTAATATCTTCTTGTGATATAGGCAATAAGTGTTCTAGTTCATGAGGTACAAGATTTCACAGTCGGACATACGTAGCGGCAGACGGTGACCAGGGCTGTTGGAAGCAATGGAACGGCACAGGCGATATCATTCGGCTGTGTTAGTATCCGTCCTCGTACGCAGATTCTTGACTGAAGGTCATCGGCCGGAACACTAGGCAAGAAACATCAGTTCAGTTTGCCCGGCATCCCAAAGTTATCTCAGTCTGTTCACCGGATTTCATGTGCGTGAGATAATTGTACCACACAATTAATAATACGTAGTGCATGACCAATGCAGGTCAGGCTCAAAGAGAGTCAGTGGAGGTAAACAAATAATATTTCACATAGATAGAAAAAAATTGACACATACACTATGTGATCAAAAGTAAACGGACATCCCCAAAAACATACGTTTTTCATATTAGGTGCATTGTGCTGCCACCTACTGCCAGGTACTCCATATCAGAGACCTCAGTAGTCGTTAGACATCGTGAGAGAGCAGAATGGGGGGCTCCGCCAAACTCACGGACTTCGAATGTAGTCAGGTGATTGGGTGTCACTTGTGTCATACGTCTGTACACGATATTTCCACACTCCTAAACATCCCTAGGTCCACTGTTTCCGATGTGATAGTGAAGTGCAAACGTGAAGGGACACGTACAGCACAAAAGTGTACAGGCCGACCTCGTCTGTTACTGAAAGAGACCGCCGACAGCTGAAGAGTGTCGTAATGTGTAATAGGCAGACATCTATCCAGGCCATCACAAAGGAATGGAAAACTGCATTAGGATCAATTGCAAGTACTATGACAGCTAGGAGGGAGGTAAGAAAACTTGGATTTCATGGTCGAGCGGCTGCTCAGAAGCCACACATCACGCCTGTAAATGCCAAACGACGCCTCGCTTGGTGTAAAGAGCATAAACGTTGGACGATTGAACAGAGCAAAAACGTTGTGTGGAGTGACAAATCACGGTACACAATGTGGCGATCGGATGGCAGGGTGTGGGTATGGCGAATGCCCGGTGACCGTCATCTGCCAGCGTGTGTAGTGCCAACAGTAAAATTCGGAGGCGATGATGTTATCGTGGGGTATTTTTCATGGAGGGGGCTTGCACCCCTTGTTGTTTTGCGTGGCACTATCATAGTACAGGCCTACAGTGATGTTTTTAGCACCTTCTTGCTTCCCACTGTTGAAGAGCAAGTCGGGGATGGCGATCGCAGCTTTCAATACGATGGAGCGCCTGTTCATAATGCACGGCCTGTGGCGGAGTGGTTACAAGACAATAACATCCCTGTAATGGACTGGCCTGCACAGAGACCTGACCTGTATCCTATAGAAAACCTTTGGGATATTTTGCAATGCCTACTTCGTGCCAAGCCTCACCAACCGACACCGATACCTCTCCTCAGTCCAGGACTCTGCGAGGAATGGGGTGCTAGTCCCCAAGAAGCCTTACACCACCTCACTGAACATATTTCTGCGAGAGTGGAAGGTGTCATCAAGGCTAAGGGTGGCGAACACCTTATTGAATTCCAGCATTACCGATGGACGGGGCCACGAACTTGTAAGTCAATTCGAGCCAGGTGTCCGGATACCTTTGATCACATAGTGTATATGTATATATATTTATTATATCAAATGGACCCGGGTTTAGTGTAAAAAATGTTTGAATGTTTTACTGTTAGGGAGTCAGTTCGTTGCTCAGTGTTCTCACAGTATGAGCTCATTCACTCAAGATTAGGTTTTTTATTAATGCCTTAGCATACTCATTATGACTGTCTCTGCGAAAGAACTTCACGAGGCTTTATTCACAATTTAGGTCAATGATGACGGCGCACCAAGTATAGCTACTGACAATCAAACTGATTTCACACCACGCAGAGCAATTAGCTCAGGTCAGCACACAGTTGCCTCTTGCTCGACGGCTGTGCGGAATTCCTAAGTGAATGCTTGTGACGTGTTTAGAAGGATCCACAGCTCACACAGAGTAAGGCATCCATTATTCTGCATGGCTCCAGAACTAATTAGCGAATTGCTAAGTCTATCCGAAGGTAACTGTATAGCATAGGCCATAGAGTATACCAGAAAATTTCAGCATGCCGTCTACAATAACCCGCTCTGACACTGCACTATTTTAACTGTACTGTTGAGCATTCACACATTACGCTCCATCACTGTCCTATCTTTTATCGTATATATTATGACAGCACTCCTAAGAAGTCGTATTTCACTGTAACACAGTTTATCATTACATCATTTATAGTACAGGCTCTTGCGATTTCCAATAAGGATTTTCAGTATAATATAACTAGGTAATTTGTTTACAAAATAAATACATACACTAGTCTCTTGTAGGAAACTTGCCTCTTGGCTGTTACATAGATATATTTACATTAGTGTACACAAAACACAGCATAGTTCAAATGGCTCTGAGCACTATGGGACTTAACATCTGAGGTCATCAGTCCCCCAGAACTTAGAACTACTTAAACCTAACTAACCTAAGGACATCACACACATCCATGCCCGAGGCAGGATTCGAACCTGCGACCGTAGCAGTCGCGCGGTTCCGGACTGAGCGCCTAGAACCGCTAGACCACCGCGGCCGGCGACACAGCATAGTTACAGAACATATATATATACAATGAAGAGCCAAAAAAATTGGTACACCTGCCTAATATAGTAAAGGGCCGCAAGACGACGTGGCAAGGACTCGACTAATGTCTGAGGTAGTGATGGAGGGAACAGACACAATGAATCCTGCAGAGCTGTCCATAAATCCGTAAGAGTACGAGAGGATGGAGATCGCTTCTGAACAGCATGTTGCAAGGCATTAATGTTCATCTCTGGGGAGATTGGTGGCCAGCGGAAGTGTTTAAACTCAGAAAAGTGTTCATGGAGCCACTCTGTAGCAATTCTGGACGTGTGTGTGGGATGTCACATTGTGCTGCTGGAATTGCCCGTCGGAATGCGCAATGGACATGAATGAATGTAGTTAATCAAACAGGATGCTTACGTACGTATCACCTGTCAGTGTCGTATCTAGACGTATAAGGGCCCTATGTAACTGCAACTGCCCACGCCCCACACCATTACAGAGCTTCCACCAGCTTGAACAGTTCCCTGCTTACATGCAGGGTCCATGGACTCATGAGGTCTCCATGCTCGTACACGTCCATCAGCTCGATACAATTTGAAACGAGACTCCTCCGACCAGGCAACATGTTTCCAGTGACCAACAGTTCAATGTCGGTGTTGACGGGCCCAGGCGAGGCGTAAAGCTTCGTGTCGTGCACTCATCAAGGGTACACGAGTGGGCCTTCGGCTCCAAAAACCCATATCCGTGATGGTTTCATGAATGGTTTGGACAATGATACTTGTTGATGACCCAGCATTACAATCAGCAGCAATTTGCAGGAGGGTTGCACTTCTGTGACGTTGAACGGTTCCCTTGAGTCGTCGTTGGTCCCCTCTTTTTCTGGCCGCAGCGATGTCGGAGATTTGATGTTTTACCGGATTCCTGATATTCATGGCACCCGCGTGAAATGACAGTCAGGAAAATCCCAACTTTATAGCTACCTCGGAGGTGCTGCGTGCCATCGTTCGTCCGCCGGCTATAACACCACATTCAAACTCACTTGGATCTCGATAACCTGTCATTGTAGCAGCAGTAACTGATCTAACAACTGCGCCAGACACTTGTCTTATATAAGCATTGCCGACCGTAGCGCGGCATTCTGCCTGTTAACATATATATGTATTTGAATACGCTTGAGCCAGCCGCGGTGGCCGAGCGGTTTTAGGCGCTTCAGTGCGGAACCGCGCGACTGCTACGGTCGGAGGTTCGAATCCTGCCTTGGGCATGGATGTGTGTGATGTCCTTAGGTTAGTTAGGTTTAAGTAGTTCTATGTTCTAGGGGACTGCTGACCTCAGATGTTAAGTCCCATAGTGCTCAGAGCCATTTGAACCATTTGTATATGCACGCCTATAACAGTTTCTTTGGTGGTTAAGTGTGAAAACATATACACCAATAATGAATCTTTTTTTTTAGATGTGTACATTTATTTATACTCTGAACAGGTACAATTACCGAAAGAGATTCGTCAGTTGTGTATCTGCTTGACTGCTAAGCATCCGCAGAGGCTTGCGATTTTTGTGGTTCCTCTTGGTACGATTCCACAAATGTATTTCTTGCTGGTACATTTCAAAAACTCAAGAACTTTCATAACTGTTGGTTATTCTGTTGATTCCCAGACAGTGTGTTCTTAAATATCCCACCTGGAAGTACAAACGGCAAACAAACTCAAGTTACGAAACGAGAACCAAAAGGAAGAGCGTTGCCACCAATGTGTTATCGGAGTATCGGTATTGGCCCAACGCCTTTTGTTGCTTGGTCGACAAACCGACGAGGAACTGAGCCGTAACAACATTGGGGCCAACGTAGCCCTAATGTGAGGACCCGATCTTAATATTTCCAACAACTTTTCTAATAGGCTGAGACATTGCCCCCGGATCACACAGATCTCCTGATCATTGTGTTTATTTTAATATAGTCGCAATAGGACACTGTAGTTCCAGTTGATGCAGTGAAGTAAGAAAAGTCATGGGATACCTGCTAATACCGTGTCGAATCCCCTTTTGCCCGGCCTAGTGCAGAAACCCGATGTACGTCGTACGGACTTAACAAATCATTGAAAGACCCATGGTGCCTCTATAGGCGTCCATGACTGCGAAAATGTTAGTGGTTCAGGATTTTGTGCACGAACTGCCCTCTCGATTATGTACCACAAATGTTCAGTAGGATTCATGTCGGGCGATCTGCGTGGCCAACTCAGTTGTATGTGTAACTCTTCAAACCAATCGCTAAAAATTGTGGCCTGACGACATAATGCATTGTCATTCATAAACATTCCGTCGTTGGTTGGGAACATGAAGTCCATGAATGGCTGCAAATGGTCTCCAAGTAGCCGAACATAACCATTTCGAGACAATGACACGTTCAGGTGGAGTGGAGTACGCAGCCCACTCCACGTAAATATAGCCTATGCCATTACGGAACAGCTACCAGCTTGCACAGTGCCTCGCTGACAACTTGGATGGTTCAAAAATGGTTCAAATGGCTCTGAGCACTATGGGACTTAACTTCTGAGGTCATCAGTCCCCTAGAACTTAGAACTACTTAAACCTAACTAACCTAAGGACATCACACACATCCATGCCCGAGGCAGGATTCGAACCTGCGACCGTAGCAGTCGCCCGGTTCCAGACTGTAGCGCCTAGAACCGCTCGGCCACTCCGGCCGGCGACAACTTGGATCCATGGCTTGTTGGGATCTGCACCACACTCGAAACCTACCATCAGTTCTTACTGGAACGGTGGTCTGATCATTTAATATTAAAAAACTACGACCAAGGTGTGGACGGGGCCAAGGAATTGACATATCAGACGTGACTTAACACATAAATAATTCATTCATAACATACAATACATAACACCAACTACGTAAATCCTGGTTCAATGCTTACAATTGCCCAAAATGGGAGGGCCACCACCTTCGAATTGGAATGGTTTTAATTTAAGAAACTAAAACGCCTATTATAATTTTTAAAAATAATAATAACACAACACAAAAGTAAGCGCTAAGTGAACGCACTCTTAAATCTTTAATTATTAATCACAAAGCGTGGGTATACCACATTTAAATTCTCATTGCAATATAAAACATAAATACATGAATTCACAACACAGCATGGCTTCAAAATTTCTACCTGGACAATCTATGGTCCTAAAACTTTCATATTACATTCCAGCCAATCACATTAATAGCTTATTAACACAGTTGGTAAAATACAAACGTCTGCACTACAATGAATTTTAATAATCCACAATCACTCAAAAAACATCAGAAGTTTGGTATGGAGCATGTAAGCCTGTTTATACAATCTTTCGGACCAAAATATGCACGAGGGCCACCATAACAGAAGTGCGCTAGTTGCTTTTAGGATAGGTGCTCCCATTAGCTTAATCACTGAGTAGATATTTACTTAAGCGACAGGTAAGATAGTTAATGCAAATAGAAGGTATTTCTAAAGTTTTTTTTTTCCTCCCTTTTAACAAGGGGGTTTTAGTAAGGTGGAAATTACGCTTTGAGGAGACGCAATATCAATCTAGCGGGCACGCCTTCACGAGGACGCCATGCCACTACACACGTACTAAACTAGCCGCGTATCCGCTGACCAAGCCAAACATTAACAACACAGTTCCATATTCCTGACACCCAAATAGTCTGGATCAAAACAAAATCAAAAATCCCAAGAGCGCAAGATTCAGCATAGCTTCGGAACAGATCTTACTTCATGCGGTTGTCTTCACAAATACAGGTATCGAAATGAAAACTAGAACGTGTAACAACATTCCCTAATCAGCACAATGTTCTTCTTTAGGTCCCAGTAGCGCTAGACAACGCTGATATGCCAATCTTAACAAACCTCTAAGGCAACGCCCTCCAACTGACAAGCCGAAACCAATGTGACCCCTTATCAGCTCCGTGACATGCCTCGAACCCCCAACTACTGTCAGTGCAACTCACTTAGAATAAATACAGCGGAAATAGTATGGCGGGCACATATACACAGGGATTAACAGAAAACTAGACTGAACTAGAATTAACCTTAATAACACAGCACTAGATCTTGGGAGACAAGGAACTAACTCCCCACCCGAAATTCTGCAACCACAGGGCGGGAGGATGAACTACCAAAACCTAGAAGTGCAAACGTACACAAATAACTACCAAAATACACCACTACACCGGTTAGCAACGATGCGTGGAAGAATCTGCACTGTCAGAATTGCACCAGTGAACAGAACAGAGGATTGCCACAGCGGTGGCCACAAGGCGGGAAAGACGACTGGATGAACTCAATCCCAAAGGACGATCAACTTGAAACATTCACACTTAACTTCTTTTCTCCTTTCCCTCAGTGCACTTCGTCGTTTGTCCGGGACTGCTGTGCACAATTCTGAGCCGTCCCCAGTCGTCCCGGCAGACACCGACCCAGCCGAACTGCTCCCGGACTCAAACCCTCGCCGAACGTCGGCTCCATCGCCCCATGATGGTTACTGTTTGTTTGCCTTCGTCGACGCAGGCGATGATTAGACAACCATCCGCCTCCCGCGGACAACCAGTGAAGAGCGGACAGAGGGGCCCAACCAGGCCGGCGTTCCTCCACGGACAGAAGTGCGGGTTCGATAACAACACCCGTATGCGGAAGGCAGGATGTCGACGTCACCAGAGCAGACACGAAGGCCACTGCCCGACAACCTCCTCCAGTGTGACCGAGCTCGCCTGTAAATCGTACAGGCCAAAGAGTCTGCTGGAGTAAACACGTGAGTCGGCCGTGTCACCAACCTACGATTTCTAAGTACACCAAAGACAGAACTCGCAATCGATAATGGGTACACTGCAGGCGGGTGTTCAAACGAAATAGCTTCATAAAAGACCAACCCTGAACAACCGCGGAAAACCGATATAGAAGCGAAGCAATAAAAGACAGCAACGAGATGCTAGAGCCCGATCGCGTCCAAATATTGTAGATTACCAAAAATATTGGCTCCACACGACGCTCAGAAAACGAGCCGTGGAAAGATGGAAGTACACACGGTTTACTTACCAACTGAAATCGGAACTCATCTGGCCAGACCATGGTTCTCCAGTCGTCTAGGGTCCAACCGATGCGGTCACAAGCCCAGGAGAGGCGCTGCAGGCGATGTCGTGCTGTTTCCAACGGTACTCGGGTCGATCGTCTGCTGCGTATTGTGTTCGAGTATAATGACTTTTCTGGAGACTAGAAATCTACTCTGTAGGAATCAGCATGGGTTTCGAAAAAGACGATCATGTGAAACCCAGCTCGCGCTATTCGTCCACGAGACTCAGAGGGCCATAGACACGGGTTCACAGGTAGATGCCGTGTTTCTTGACTTCCGCAAGGCGTTCGATACAGTTCCCCACAGTCGTTTAATGAACAAAGTAAGAGCATATGGACTATCAGACCAATTGTGTGATTGGATTGAGGAGTTCCTAGATAACAGGACGCAGCATGTTATTCTCAATGGAGAGAAGTCTTCCGAAGTAAGAGTGATTTCAGGTGTGCCGCAGGGGAGCGTCATAGGACCGTTGCTATTCACAATATACATAAATGACCTGGTGGATGACATCGGAAGTTCACTGAGGCTTTTTGCAGATGATGCTGTGGTGTACCGAGAGGTTGTAACAATGGAAAATTGTACTGAAATGCAGGAGGATCTGCAGCGAATTGACGCATGGTGCAGGGAATGGCAATTGAATCTCAATGTAGACAAGTGTAATGTGCTGCGAATATACAGAAAGATAGATCCTTTATCATTTAGCTACAAAATAGTAGGTCAGCAACTGGAAGCAGTTAATACCATAAATTATCTGGGAGTACGCATTACGAGTGATTTAAAATGGAATGATCATATAATGTTGATCGTCGGTAAAGCAGATGCCAGACTGAGATTCATTGGAAGAATCCTAAGGAAATGCAATCCGAAAACAAAGGAAGTAGGTTACAGTACGCTTGTTCGCCCACTGCTTGAATACTGCTCAGCAGTGTGGGATCCGTACCAGATAGGGTTGATAGAAGAGATAGAGAAGATCCAACGGAGAGCAGCGCGCTTCGTTACAGGATCATTTAGTAATCGCGAAAGCGTTACGGAGATGATAGATAAACTCCAGTGGAAGACTCTGCAGGAGAGACGCTCAGTAGCTCGGTACGGGCTTTTATTGAAGTTTCGAGAACATACCTTCACCGAAGAGTCAAGCAGTATATTGCTCCCTCCTACGTATATCTCGCGAAGAGACCATGAGGATAAAATCAGAGAGATTAGAGCCCACACAGAGGCATACCGACAATCCTTCTTTTTACGAACAATACGAGACTGGAATAGAAGGGAGAACCGATAGAGGTACTGAAGGTACCCTCCGCCACACACCGTCAGGTGGCTTGCGGAGTATGGATGTAGATGTAGATGTAGATGTAGATGCCGTAGCCCATTAACTCCAGATTTCGCCGCACTGTCCAAACGGATACATTCGTCGTACGTCCTACATTGATTTACGCGGCTATTTCACCCAGTGTTGTTTGTCTATTAGCATTGAAAACTCTATGCAAACGCCGTTGCTCTCGATCGTTAAGTGAAAGCTGTCGGCCGCTGGGTTGTCCATGATGAGTGGTAAAGCCAGAAATCTGGTATTCTCGGCACATTCTTGACACTGTGGATCTCGTAATATTAAATTTCCTAACGATTTCAAAAATGAAATGTCCCAAGCGTCTGGTTCCAACTACTATTCCGCGTCAAAAGTCTGTTAATTCCTGTCGTGCGGCCATAATCACGTCGGAAACCTTTTCACATTAATCACCTGAGTGCAAATGACAACTCCACCGATGCACTGCCTTTTGCACCTCGTGTACGTGATATTACTGCCATCGGTGTATGTGGATATTGCACGTCACATATATCTGTTCACGTATAAGCGATTTTAGTTTCAATACGGATGAAGGAAGACATGATATCGGGAAGTAAAAACGAAAAATTTCGACTCTCAAAATATTTTAGTGTGTGATAAATTGTTATTTTGCTACATGCTACAGCTGAAAAATCGATGTTTTTCTGGACACTTCCACTGCGCCGAGCTACGAAGCCATTTTTAATGTCTGCGCAGCATAATTTATTAAAATAGAGACTCGGTAATACGATAAAGTGCAATATGAAACCTATAACCAAAAATCTGTTATATTATAACTGCGACAAAGTTTCAAGCTAAGTTCATTCCAGATATCGAAAATTTATTCAGGCGTCTATGAAACGCATGTACTACAAAAAATGGTTCAAATGGCTCTGAGCACTATGGGACTTAACATCTATGGTCATCAGTCCCCTAGAACTTAGAACTACTTAAACCTAACTAACCTAAGGACATCACACAACACCCAGTCATCACGAGGCAGAGAAAATCCCTGACCCCGCCGGGAATCGAACCCGGGAACCCAGGCGTGGGAAGCGAGAACGCTACCACACGACCACGAGCTGCGGACGCACGTACTACATTCATGGTACTTTTGAACGGGATCTGACCATAATAGCGATGTAGTGATACATCATTTCGGAAGACAGTGTTTGTTAACGACAAAAATTATATTCTGCGCATGTTAATAGCACAGTCTACTAAATACAGTCATGACAAGGATGTTGTTACCGTGTGACAGTCGGAGCGCACTAGCACTCCAAGCGGTGAGAAGGCAGACATTCACAAGCGTCGGAAGGATAATGTTTGTTTTTAATTATTTTCTATTTAGTTAACGGAAGAGTTGCTACATTTTTGCGTTCTGTGCGTTAGTAAGTTACCAAGAGACAAGAATTATCGTCAAATACATGAAAAACAGCCGAATCACACTGATTCAATGACGAAAGCTGCAACTCATTCATGAATAAATACTTTCGAATATGTCTATATCTGCAGCTTATTCCGATAAAAGCAAGAGAATATGAACACATTTCATCGATGAGAAGCTTATATTTCTGTTGTTGTCTGCTATTATCACAGATACTTTCCTTGACATGTAACAATCATTCATGAGGTCCTATGATTTGCCCTTTCTTACCCTTCAATCGACTTTCTAATAGACAAATATCTTTGTATATGTGATTACTTTTTCTTGAAAAGTGTACGTGTTGAAGATACTTGCCCTGGGTGGCTCATATTTAGCAACAGTCGTGGAATTAGTTTCCCTATGTTGCTAATCAGTTTTATTGCTTTTGACGATTTATTATCACGTCTGTGTGGTTTTCCTTAAAGCTACAGCTGAGGTGGGTTGTTTGATATGCTAAAAATGCAGGGATTACATTCCACATAAGTTTCCTACGGTCCAAATTCACTGATTTGCCTGAAAGTGTAGCGAAGAAAACTTTACTTTGATGGATAGATATACATCTTTCTGTAAAGGGTCAGGTCTTCTGGGGTTTACAAGCGCTTCTTTTTTTATTAAGGGAAAACGACAACGACATTATTCAGTAAATGCCGGTGCGTTACAAGAGAATCGTAAATAAAGTGCCCCGTTATACACCGTTTCATATCTGCCAGAGTCCTTAGGAAACTAATCACAAATGAGGTGTAATATTTTAGTTGTCGTCGACTTTAAGGCACTACATACACTCCCTGTTGTAAAAACGATGTTACAAACCAATATAAGCGTTAGTATTCGCACTCATCCGATATCGTATTCAGGAGTGTCACTTTCTGGCCGCTTGGGATGCTGTTATCTCTGAGGATAACAAAAACGAGATGGAGTGTCGCGACTGTTTTGTTAGACTGTGTTAGAACTCACGCCTGAGATATTCCTGCTCTATGGATTCGGTAATATAGATACATATCTCTGATTATAGCGATTAATGAGGCAATAAGAGTGTCACTTGTTTCTCCATCTGTTGGACAAGCTTGTTACTCTGCTCGAATATGAAGTGTTATAAATCGTACTATTACTGAACGCTGAAATCCAGTGGTGGCTCGTGATTAATTTAACGGCAAGTGGTCGAGATGGACCCTTCTGAAGGTAGGTTTTTGTTTATCACCCGATTATTTATCGAAATTAGGTAGATTTAGCTGAAAACTACTGTCTTAAACAAAGGTAATTTCTCAAACAAGAAGTGTCGACTTAATGTTGTATGAACATGAAGGCTAGAGAAATATACTCTCCCAGTTTTCTGTGCTTTTAATGATAACAAATGTCTCATTTAGAATTTCTATCCAAAATGTACTTTTTGTTCGTCTCGGTGAAAAGTAATTTTTGCACACCTCTTTAACACATATAACTAAAAACTACAATGCGCATACAAGTTTTGATACGGACGGTTAACTAAGAAAGGATAAAACGTATGCTTTATGATCATTAATTTTTCTGTGATGATGAAGGAATGTTATTTCCAGCTACAGCCTTCGTGAACACTGTAACTGTACGAAAGTCATTTTATAGTAATTTATAATATAAGACAATATAGTGTATAGAAGCATAAATAAGCAATAAATTATTCGTGTTATAGTAATCGTCACATGGTTGTGTAATTAATATCGACAACTGAAAAATAAGAGAATTGATAAGGTTGTAGAGAATACGACTACCCACATTACAAAAAAAATTCTTAGGCTCTTGTAGCAGAACGTCGTCTAACAGAAAGCAGCTGACATTTACGTACAACTATTGCATGGCTGCACTGAAGATTATCTGAAGTCAGATTTTACACAACAGTCACATTCGTTGATTGTTAATATGTAGGCTACATCTTTAGTTTCTACTGCGATATTTGACAACGGAGCAGAAGGAGGTGGACAGCACTAAATCCTATAAATCTTTTAGAATTTCCTTAAACATTTTATAGTTGCCGGCAAGTTACTGAAACTTCATGTTTCTGAACAATGGACACCGTCCTCGTCCACGGTAAACGACTTTCAACATCTAAGAAGATTATTCTTATTTCTAGTATTGAGTCCATGAAGTGAGCTGTTAATTCGGAAAATAGATATATTGTTTATGACAAATATAATGAAGAAATAAATTTCAACTCACACCACAAATGCTTGGTATTACACGCTTTCCAACTCTATACTAGATCTACAAAATTGTTCAAGATTGAAGATGTTGCAATGCTATGTCCAACGTATAATAGGTAATGTCACGATTCTGTTTATGAAGTCAAAGTACGTCCACACTATCAGATAAAACCAGGCCTTCGGGTAAATTAAACAAAAAAAAAATCTGATTTTAATCACCTCCCGTCTCAGACTGTGATATCTATTCTGAAAACTACCCTTCCTGTCAGATTATTAGCTTTCTGCAAAAACGTCGTAATTCTTTTTTTTTCTAAATTTTACAGGTAAGTGAAAAAAATGTATGGGCCTATATCATTTTAAAATTGGAAAAAAGTATATTTATATAAACCTGGAACACGAAAGTGACGAGATATCTGACGAAGAGACGTTCTCAGTAGCAGAGCGGTTTGCCAACGCCAAATACACAAAGCAAGGAAACGAACTCTTAATGTATTTATGCACGATTTTAATGTAATAATCATATACAGATTCCACAATCCGAGAAGCGCATATGATATTGTTTAAAAACAAACATTCACCACCACGGCGTAAAATGGAATTGTTATTTCTTCACTCCGCTTCAATTCTAGATAACACTATTTTACAATTCTGCACATTCCTAATCCTTGAGACAATTTTTCAAGTTCTTCTGTGAATAACGACAGCTAACTGATTTTTCATAACTGATTTTTTATTGTACCAATGTACTTACCAGCAATTTTTCTTCTGTAAACAGTAAGGTGCCGGACTGAGTACTTTTATAAATTACAAGCTTTGCACTGAATATACAGATAATAGTATCAGGTACTTCTAAAATATTTGTTTATTTCCATTAACTAGTATTTGAGACTTTTCAGGCTGACCTCCACACGCAGAATTTACGTATTTATTTCCGAGGTGTGATGCTGGGTACCAGCTTGCAGCACTATGGTCGGTGTTACAGTTAATATCCATCGGACAGTTTCAATTTTAGTTGGCTACTGATCACAAAATTAATCAGTTTTCACTCGAAGCACTGTCATTATAAACCCGCCAACATCCAGCAAGTGCAGTTGCGAGGTAAAAAGTGCGTTCTCATATACACTATGTGATCAAAAGTATCCGGACACCCCCAAAAACATACGTTTTTCACATTAAGTGCAATGTGCTGCCATCTACTGCCAGGTACTCCATTTCAGCGACCTCAGTAGTCATTAGACATCGTGAGAGAGCAGAATGGGGCGCTCCGCGGAACTGACGAACTTCGAACGTGGTCGGGTGATTGGGTGTCACTTGTGTCACGCGTGTGTACGCGAGATTTCCACATTCCTAAACATCCCCAAGTCCACTGTTTACCATGTGATAGTGAAGTGCAAACGTGAAGGGACACGTACAGCACAAAAGCATACAGGCCGACCTCGTCTGTTGACTGACAGAGACCGCCGACAGTTGAAGAAGGTCATAATGTATAATAGGCAGACATTTATCCAGACCATCACACAGGAATTCCAAACTGCATCAGGATCCACTGCAAGTACTATGACAGTTAGGCGGGAGATCAGAAAACTGGGACTTAATGATCGAGCGGCTGCTCATAAGCCACACATCACGCCTGTAAATGCCAAACGACGCCTCGCTTGGTGTAAAGAGCATAAACATTGGACGATTGAACAGAACAAAAACGTTGTGTGGAGTGACAAATCACGGTACACAATGTGGCGATCCGATGGCAGGGTGTGGGTATGGCGAATGCCCGGTGACCGTCATCTGCCAGCGTGTGTAGTGCTAACAGTAAAATTCGGAGGCGATGATGTTATCGTGGGGTATTTTTCATGGAGGGGGCTTGCACCCCTTGTTGTTTTGCGTGGTACTATCACAGCACGGCCTTCATTGATGTATTAAGCACCGTCTTGCTTCCGACTGTTGAAGAGCAAATTGGGGATGGCCACTGCATCTTTCGACACGATCGAGCACCTGTTCATAATGCACAGTCTGTGGCGGAGTGGTTATACGACAATAACACCCCTGTAATGGACTGGCCTGCACAGAGACCTGACCTGAATCCTATAGAACACCTTTGGGACATTTTGGAACGCCGACTTCCTGCCAGGCCTCACCGACCGATACCTCTCCTCAGTGCAGCACTCCGCGAAGAATGGGCTGCCATTCCCCATGAAACGTTCGAGCACCTGATTGAACGTATGCCTGTCAGAGTGGAAGCTGTCATCAAGACTAAGGGTGGGCCAACACCATATTGAATTCCAGCATTACCGATGGAGGGCGCCACGAACTTGTAAGTTATTTTCAGCCAAGTGTGCGGATACTTTTGACCACATAGTGTACTTCGGCAGTCTGGGTCAGAATCACAGTTCGTAAATCGGTTGTTTTCCAAATAAGCGAGTCTACTGTAGTGTTAATCTGCTGTAACAACAGGAATTTAGAATTAGATCTTCCTGACGGTCACCCTATTTAACTAAATAATGTGACTGATTTGGGGTGTTATCCTCGTGCCATGTTCTCGAATGCAGGATCTTACCATTAGCCGTAGTCATGCGCTCCACCTCAAGTGACACATGGTATGGAATCTGTTGGCATGACAACTTTCCACCGTGTTGTGAATGTAGGTGTACCTAGCGACGTCCTGAAATTACTGATATGACTAAATATCGGTATTATATTTTCTATAACTATGGTATCAGTGCCAACGCTCTCTTTTTTTTTAGTAATTTATTGTATCGTAAGAAATTTCAGAGTATAGGTATTGGAACTGCTTTAGTGTCCTGAGGAAATTATAGACTTTCACTATTAGCTTGTGGCGGTTCTCGATTTAATGGCATGAAAGATGGGGTTTTGTTGAAACACTGTTAAACCAAAACATTATGAACACTGCCCCCCGCGACTTTGGTGCCGTTGCGGGCACGTGACACGTTGACAAAAAAAGTTAAGCCGACAGGCACGGACGGGGGACCACTCTAGCTAAAATATGGACTGCAAATGGGGAAATTATTAAGAAAAGCGAATTTTACAAAGGGCAGATTATTATACGTGGAGCCTTTGAACGGTATCTCGGAAACGGCGAAGCTGGTCTGATGTTAACGTGCTATTGTAGTGAACATCTACGGAAAGAGGTAGGAGGACAGTGAAACTACCACTAGGCGCTAGATGGTTGGACGTACAAGACTCTTCGCTGAACATAGGGTTCGGAGGCCTGTTTGCTCTGTAAAGTAGGATATATGGTGATCTGTGACATCTTTCCGAAAGAGCGCAATGCTGGTGCACGCAAACGTGTTTCGGAGTACACCGTTCATCGGTCATTGTTGAACATCTACATCTACATCTATACTCCGCGAGCCACCTTACGGTGTGTGGCGGAGGGTACTTATTGTACCACTATCTGATCCCCCCTTCCCTGTTCCATTCACGAATTGTGCGTGGGAAGAACGACTGCTTGTAAGTCTCCGTATTTGCTCTAATTTCTCGGATCTTTTCGTTGTGATCATTACGCGAGATATATGTGGGCGGTAGTAATATGTTGCCCATCTCTTCCCGGAATGTGCTCTCTCGTAATTTCGATAATAATCCTCTCCGTATTGCGTAACGCCTTTCTTGAAGTGTCCGCCACTGGAGCTTGTTCAGCATCTCCGTAACGCTCTCGCGCTGACTAAATGTCCCCATGACGAATCGCGCTGCTTTTCGCTGGATCATGTCTATCTCTTCTATTAATCCAACCTGGTAAGGGTCCCATACTGTTGAGCAATACTCAAGAATCGGACGAACAAGCGTTTTGTAAGCTACTTCTTTCGTCGATGAGTCACATTTTCTTAGAATTCTTCCTATGAATCTCAACCTGCGCCTGCTTTTCCCACTATTTGTTTTATGTGATCATTCCACTTCAGATCGCTCCGGATAGTAACTCCTAAGTATTTTACGGTCGTTACCGCTTCCAATGATTTACCACCTATGGCATAATCGTACTGGAATGGATTTCTGCCCCTATGTATGCGCATTATATTACATTTATCTACGTTTAGGGAAAGCTGCCAGCTGTCGCGCCATGCATTAATCCTCTGCAGGTCTTCCTGGAGTACGTACGAGTCTTCTGATGTTGCTACTTTCTTGTAGACAACCGTGTCATCTGCAAATAGCCTCACGGAGCTACCGATGTTGTCAACTAAGTCATTTATGTATATTGTAAACAATAAAGGTCCTATCACGCTTCCTTGCGGTACTCCCGAAATTACCTCTACATCTGCAGATTTTGAACCGTTAAGAATGACATGTTGTGTTCTTTCTTCTAGGAAATCCTGAATCCAATCACAAACCTGGTCCGATATTCCGTAAGCTCGTATTTTTTTCACTAAACGTAAGTGCGGAACCGTATCAAATGCCTTCCTGAAGTCCAGGAATACGGCATCAATCTGCTCGCCAGTGTCTACGGCACTGTGAATTTCTTGGGCAAATAGGGCGAGCTGAGTTTCACATGATCTCTGTTTGCGGAATCCATGTTGGTTATGATGAAGGAGATTTGTATTATCTAAGAACGTCATAATACGAGAACACAAAACATGTTCCATTATTCTACAACAGATTGACGTAAGCGAAATAGGCCTATAATTTCGCATCTGATTTATGACCCTTCTTGAAAATGGGAACGACCTGCGCTTTCTTCCAGTCGCTAGGTACTTTACGTTCTTCCAGCGATCTACGATAAATTGCTGATAGAAAGGGGGCAAGTTCTTTAGCATAATCACTGTAGAATCTTAAGGGTATCTCGTCTGGTCCGGATGCTTTTCCGCTACTAAGTGATAGCAGTTGTTTTTCAATTCCGATATCGTTTATTTCAATATTTTCCATTTTGGCGTCCGTGCGACGGCTGAAGTCAGGGACCGTGTTACGATTTTCCGCTGTGAAACAGTTTCGGAACACTGAATTCAGTATTTCTGCCTTTCTTCGGTCGTCCTCTGTTTCGGTGCCATCGTGGTCAACGAGTGACTGAATAGGGGATTTAGATCCGCTTACCGCTTTTACATATGACCAAAACTTTTTAGGGTTCTTGTTTAGATTGTTTGCCAATGTTTTATGTTCGAATTCGTTGAATGCTTCTCTCATTGCTCTCTTTACGCTCTTTTTCGCTTCGTTCAGCTTTTCCTTATCAGCTATGATTCGAGTACTCTTAAACCTATGATGAAGCTTTCTTTGTTTCCGTAGTACCTTTCGTACATGATTGTTATACCACGGTGGATCTTTCCCCTCGCTTTGGACCTTAGTCGGTACGAACTTATCTAAGGCGTACTGGACGATGTTTCTGAATTTTTTCCATTTTTGTTCCACATCCTCTTCCTCAGAAATGAACGTTTGATGGTGGTCACTCAGATATTCTGCGATTTGTGCCCTATCACTCTTGTTAAGCAAATATATTTTCCTTCCTTTCTTGGCATTTCTTATTACACTTGTAGTCATTGATGCAACCACTGACTTATGATCACTGATACCCTCTTCTACATTCACGGAGTCGAAAAGTTCCGGTCTATTTGTTGCTATGAGGTCTAAAACGTTAGCTTCACGAGTTGGTTCTCTAACTATCTGCTCGAAGTAATTCTCGGACAAGGCAGTCAGGATAATGTCACAAGAGTCTCTGTCCCTGGCTCCAGTTCTGATTGTGTGACTATCCCATTCTATACCTGGTAGATTGAAGTCTCCCCCTATTACAATAGTATGATCACGAAACTTCTTCACGACGTTCTGCAGGTTCTCTCTGAGGCGCTCAACTACTACGGTTGCTGATGCAGGTGGTCTATAGAAGCATCCGACTATCATATCTGACCCACCTTTGATACTTAGCTTAACCCAGATTATTTCACATTCGCATTCGCTAATAACTTCACTGGATATTATTGAATTCTTTACTGCTATAAATACTCCTCCACCATTGGCGTTTATCCTATCCTTGCGGTATATATTCCATTCTGTGTCTAGGATTTCGTTACTGTTCACTTCCGGTTTTAACCAACTTTCCGTTCCTAATACTATATGCGCACTATTTCCTTCAATAAGAGATACTAATTCAGGAACCTTGCCCTGGATACTCCTGCAGTTTACCAATATTACGTTAACTTTTCCTGTTTTTGGTCTCTGAGGACGGACGTTCTTTATCAACGATGATAATGTCCTCTCTGGTAAGCCGTCAGGTATTTTATCGTTTCGCCCAAGGGGGGGTCCCTCTAACCTAAAAAACCCCCGTGTGCACGCCACACGTACTCTGCTACCCTAGTAGCTGCTTCCGGTGTGTAGTGCACGCCTGACCTGTCTAGGGGGGCCCTACAGTTCTCCACCCAATAACGGAGGTCGATGAATTTGCAACCATTATAGTCGCAGAGTCGTCTGAGCCTCTGGTTTAGACCCTCCACACGGCTCCAAACCAGAGGACCGCGATCGACTCTGGGCACTATGCTGCAGATATTAAGCTCAGCTTGCAGTCCGCGTGCGATGCTGGTTGTCTTCACCAAACCAGCCAGCCGCCGGAAGGAACCAAGGATGGCCTCAGAACCCAAGCGGCAGGCGTCATTCGTTCCGACATGTGCTACTATCTGCAGCCGGTCACACCCAGTGCGTTCAATAGCTGCCGGAAGGGCCTCCTCCACATTACGGACGAGACCCCCCGGCAAGCACACCGAGTGCACACTGGCATTCTTCCCCGACCTACCCGCTATTTTCCTGAGGGGCTCCATAACCCGCCTAACGTTGGAGCTCCCTATAACTAATAGGCCCGCCCTCTGTGACTGTCGGGACCTTGCCGGAGAATCGGCCACTGGAGGTCTGCAGCAGACCACCCCTATATGTTCATATGTTGCCCCAACATCATCAATTACGATTGCAGTAGGCATGGGATCATCGAGATTCGACCGTCCGTCAACGGAAACGTGTCAGCTCTATGTGTGAATCACATTTTTCTTACACTAGGTCGATGGTCTCCACAAACGCCATCATCGACGCGATCGGCTACTCGAAACGTGCAGCGCGCCTCCGATGCAGACTGGTGGTAGCAGTGTTACGCTATGTAAGACACTCTACTGCGTTTGCGTGGGACCTGTGGTAGTAATCGAAGACACCCCGACAGCTGCGAACTACCTGAATGTTTTCATACTTGATTTCTTCGCCGCGCGGGGTAGCCGTGCGGTCTTGGGCGTCTTGTCCCGATTCGCGCGGCACACCCCGTCGGAGGTTCGAGCCCTCCCTCGGGCATGGGTGTGCGTGTTGTCCTTAGCATAAGTTATTTTAAGCTAGATTAAGTAGTGCGTAAGCCGAGGGACCGATGACCTCAGCAGTTTGGTCCCATAGTCCTAACCACAAATTTAAAAAAAATGGCTCTGAGCACTATGGGACTCTACTGCTGTGGTCATAAGTCCCCTAGAACTTAGAACTACTTAAACCTAACTAACCTAAGGACAGCACACAACATCCAGCCATCACGAGGCAGAGAAAATCCCTGACCCCGCCGCGAATCGAACCCGGGAACCCGGGCATGGGAAGCGAGAACGCTACCGCAAGACCACGAGATGCGGGCCCACAAATTTCGAATTTGATTTCTTCCCCCACGGCGATATCATCTTTCAGCAGTTTAATTGTCTATGTCTCGGAGCCAGAACTGTGCTACAGTGGTTTGAGGAGCCTTATAATGAGCTCTTGTTGATGTCTCGACAACCAGATTCACCTGATTTAAATCTTATGCGACTCATCTGGGTTGCCGTCAGATGCCATTACCGCGCACTCAGATCAGCGGCCAGTTATTTACGCGAATTACATGACCTGTGCGTAGATATATATAGTGCCACATACCACCTCAAACCTTCCAACAAACTATCGGATCCCTGACACGCAGAATCAGCGATGTTTTTCGTTCCAAAGATGGACAAACAAGCTATCAAGCAGGTGCTTACAATGTTTTGGCTCATTATTGTATGTCCAACCTTCAGCTCTGAAGGACTAATATCAAGCTAAATACCTCTTCCATTAATCTGCCACGGGTGAATCGTCCATCAGTGAGGAACCTAACACAAAAATCTCTAATTATGCGCAACGGATAAATACTCAAAGTCTTCTTGGGTCCCTATATTTGCACCTGACTGCTCAAGATCCGGTAAATCCGACAATAGCAAACGTTCTGCTGCTCCAAGCGAATATCTGTTTCAAAGAGTAAACATCACAATCAGAGAATAATCTCTCTCTCTACAACACATCTCAATTTCCATATGAAAGTAAATTGAACTGTAATATAGTGAATTCAAAATTAAATCACAGTTAAAATTAAATCACTCAAGCTCATTTTCTACACGTCTGTGTCCCCTTTCGCCTACATCGCGTTCTGTGTGTGGTTTTTTTTTTATTTATTTATTTTATCCCTTCGCTAGTTAAATTCAACATCTCATGCGTTATCTAAGGATTTTTCTAGATTTCTTTTTACCCCGTCCAGCTTCCTTCACTAGGGAAAGGGTACTTATACTGATAACATTAATACGTATTTGGTTGTTTCACATAATGACACAGAGTGCTCTGGCACAAGGGTTAGCGCACTGGGCTCGCATTCGAGAAGGCATCGTTTCAGTTCCGCATCTCATCATACAGAGCTAGGTTTTCTGTGATATCCGTAAATCGCTCCAGCCAAATAAGGTGGTGATTCCTTTGGAAGGGCATGGCCGATTTCTCTGCCCAGGCTTTCATCTTTCTCAGCTTTTGCTCCGTCCCTAATGACCTTGCAGTGGTTAGCACACTGGACTCGCATTCGGGAGGACGACGGTTCAATCCCGTGTCCGGCCATCCTGATTTAGGTTTTCCGTGATTTCCCTAAATCACTCCAGGCAAATGCCGGGATGGTTCCTTTGAAAGGGCACGGTCGACTTCCTTTCCCGTCCTTCCCTAATCCGATGAGACCAATGACCTCGCTGTTTGGTCTCTTCCCCCCAAACAATCCAATCCAATCCTAATGACCTCAGTGTCGACGGGACGTTAACGCTAATCTTCCTTCGTACAATGACATCTAAATATAAACTAAAATCAATACTAGAAAGAGGTCAAGCAACGCAGTAGTAACGTTCTGCAGGGATATGAAATGTTTACATAGGCTCACTCCTACGTAAAGCAGGTGGAAAACTATTGTTGGTTGCAAAGATACGGGGAAATGGAGTTGGCCTGCGAAGAAGATCGCTTTTGTTAACATTCGTGCGACCCATCTTAAAATATTCCTCAGGAGTGTGAAACTCATACCAAATACGGCTAAATAGGAATACTGGACGTGCACAAATAATGGCAGCACGAAATATCATATGTTCGTTTGTCACAGAGAGTGCGTTATGGAAATACTGAAAAACCTGATGTGACACACCCTTGAAGACAGACATCAACAAGCAAGGAATGTGCGAGGACGAGTCAGAAAGTCTCTGCCTCTGTTTCTCATTAGCCGGAAAACGTACATTTACAATATTAAAATACATGTTTCGTGCACAACACAGATGAAGAGTGGAATTATAACCATATGACCTATAATACTATCATATAGTGTAATTTAGTTACTCATTGCGTTTAATACTGTCCACTGTGTAAAGTGTAATTTACAACGTTAAATACGAATTTGATTCGCAGCAGTCTATGAAAGCGGATTGTATCTTTTCTTGTAATGTTTGGTTACCTAAGAATTAGTATCCCTTCTAGACACTAGTCAGTTGTTTCTTGAAGATGGCTCAATAAGCCGAAAACTAGTTGGAAACTTGCAAAAATAAATAGAACAAAAATAGATCACTTGTTATTCAACCTTAAATAAGGTGCATACTTGTAATCACAAGCATACATACTATTCTACATTTTTTACACAATTTTTCCATGAAGTCCCTACATCAGTTCAGATATTTGTCCCATTGGAGCCCTAAATTTGAGGAGTCTTTGAGGCATAATTCTTCATGCTGACTGTGGAACCACAGTATGGTTTCTGGTTCAAATGGCTCTGAGCACAATGGGACTTAACTTCTGAGGTCACCAGTCCACTATAACTCAGAACTACTTAAACCTAACTAACCTAAGGACATCACACACATCTATGCCCGAGGCAGGATTCGAACCTGCGACCGTAGCGGTCGCGCGGTTCCAGACTGTAGCACCTAGAACCGCTCGGCCATCCTGGCAGGCTATTGTTTCTGTTTTGGCTTCATCTTAACATGTGAATCGCTGTCCTTCCAAGAATTTCTTCAGTGAACCTAAATCGTGGTAATTGTTTGAGGCGAGGTCCGGACTGTGTGATGGGTGCTCCATACTCTCCCACTCAAATTATCGAAGCTTGTCGACGGTTCTGATTGCCAAAGCTGGCCTCGCATTGCTGTGGAGGAAAACCAAGTTGTCCGCATCGAGAAACCCTCAGCGCTTCTTCCTGATGGCACCTGGTGGATGTGACGGCCTGGAACAATAACAGTCAGCACTGATGTTTCCAACTTTTGGCATGAAATCCAGGAGGAGCAGTGATCCCCGAAGACCGTTAACATCTTCCTAACAGATGGCACTGAACGCAATTATTTTGTCATAGAAGTGCCCGGATGTTTACACACCATGCTCTCTTGCTTCGATTTCTGCTTGAAATGCAGTATCCACGTTTCATCACAACTGTTGCAGATGATCCAGTGAAGCAGTCATTCGCTCGCCTTGCACCATGTCTTCTAACTGCTTAGACACACACCGACATGAAACCCTCCAGTACATGAAGGACCCTTGAATGATGTCCTAAATACCCCGATACAAAATGCCAAGCTCCTGGGAAATGTTCTTGAGGTGCACATGGCGATCCCTTTTCAGCATTGCATCCAGGTGGAAAATGTCAGCAAGCGACGACGCGGCCTCCACCAACGCTCATTGTCGTGCAACTCTTCACAGCTTTTTGTGAACTCAAAACACCATCACCTCACACTTCTCAAAGCGGAACACTTTTCTCCATACATGGGCTGCTCTTCTCTGTGGATTTCGATGGGCCTTCGTCCCTTGCTCCATAGAAAACGAATCACACTTCGTTGCTCACACGCTATGGACGTGTGAAAGACAACCGCCGTCTTCAAGAACTGACAGCAGCGCCAAGCCGTGCAGCTATCGGCAAATAAGGCTCTGCCGCTTCTAGAAAGATCCACCGCTGGGAAAGGACACACACTGAAGAACCAAAGAAACTGGTACACCAGCCTAATACCGTGTAGGGACACCGCAAGCACGCAGAAGTGCCGCAACACGACGTGGCATTAACTCGACTAATGTCTGAAGTAGTGCTGGAGGGAACTGACACCATGAATCCTGCAGGGCTGTCCACGCACCCGTAAGAGTACGAGGGAGTGGAGACCCCTTCTGAACACCACGTTGCAAGGCATCCCAGGCAAGCACAATAATGTTCATGTCTGGGGAGTTTGGTGGCTATCGGAATTGTTTAAGCTTATAAGAGTGTTCCTGGAGTCACTCTGTAGCAATTCTGGACGTATGGGGTGTCGCATTGTCCTGCTGGAATTGCCCAAATCCGTCGGAATTCACGATGTACATTAATGGATGCAGGTACTCATACAAGATGCTTACGTAATTGCCACCTGTTAGAGTCGCATCTAGACGTATCAGGGGTCCCGTATCACTCCAACTACACACGCCCCATACTTTTACAGAGCTTTCACCAGCTTGAACAGTCCCCTGCTGCCATGTGAACGATTCTCTTCAGTCGTCGTTGGTCCCGTTCTTGCAGGATCTTTCCCTGGCCGCAGCAATGTCGGAGATTTGATGTTTGACCGGATTCCTGATATCCACGGTGCACTCGTGAAATGGTCCCACGGGAAAATTTCCACTTCATTGCTACCTCGGAGATGCTGTGTCCCATCGCTCGTGCGCCGAATAGAACATCACGTTCAAACTCCAAAAAATGTTGATAATCTTCCATTTTAGCAGCAGTATCTGATCTAACAACTGCGCCAAACACTTGTTGTCTTATATAGGCGTTGCCTACCGCAGCGCCGTATTCTCCCTGTTTACATATCTCTGTATTTGAGTACGCATGCCTATACCAGTTTCTTTGGCGCTACACTGTATATTTATTTACAGCCGTAATTTGTGTAAAAAAAACAGAGCAAAGGCATTCTGATTCACCTTCTTAGGAATTTGCTATGTATCGCAACCCATAGGAACTGCAAAGACAAGATTAGACTAATTACAGCGGGCGTAAATTACTAAGGTTTTCAGAGTGCAGATGCAAAAAATAAACTGACGCTAAATTACAGTAAGACTTAGCTTTTACCGTATCTAACATAAAATTCAACCAAAACTTATATTTTGATTACACAGAACGGGCACAAGACTTGTGAGTACGAACACTTGAAATTTCTAGGTGTCCAGACGTACAGTAAATACCCATGGAAAGGCCATGTTCAGGATCTTGTTGAAAAACGAAATCTGCAATGCGAAAATTAGCCTACTTTTCTTATGTCCATTCGCTTATGAACTACGGCATTGTATTCTGGGGTAGCTCTCCCCATTCACAAAGGGTATTTTTGGCTCAGAAACAGGCAGTTCGAGTAATATGTGGTGTATATTCGAGAACCTCTTGTCGACACCTGCTCAGGAGTCTGGGAATTCTATCATTTATCTCTGAATATTCATTTTCTTTAGTGTCATTTGTTATTAACAATATGAGATTAACCCCAAGATAGCAGTTTTCGCTAGTTAATACCAGGAGAAAATTAATCTGCATTTCCATCGCAACCTCTTGACTCTTGTACAGAAAGGCGTGCAGTATTCTGCTGCACACATTTTCAGTAAGCTACTACAAGAATTAATAGTCCTATCAGTAATTCTAGCGATTTCAAGCCTAAACTGAAGAATTTCCTCGTGGATCACGCCTTCTATTCCTAAACAGAAAATGAAGCCAATTCCTGAGTTACATTGTTGATTATGCTAATATATCGTCGCGATTTGCGTAGGATTTTAGTGCGTTTTATTTTATCTGTTCTTACTTTTCTGACGTTAACTTCATTCTCGGATTCGTTTCATGACTATACAGATATTCACATCAGTTTTATGTTACGAAACTGGGCGTGTAATTTAAATAAATAAAAATGTAGATCAATTTACTATTATTTTAATGTATTGTACACACGTTTATGGATTCACGACTGTCTCAGAATGACTTCCAGACTTGGTTAGTTGACATGCTACCTACGTAAATAGGTATCTACAAATACACTCTAAGATCAAAAAGAAACGACGCACCAGGATGAAATAATCCGAATGGAACTGAAATCGTTTCATGTGATGTACATGTACAAATAACAAACGATCAGAATTTCAGAAAAATTGGATGATTCATTCAAGAGACAGAGCTTCACAAATTGAACAAGTTGGTCCAGCTATCGATCTTACATAAGAAATTATTCGGGTGGCATTGACTGAGTTGTTGCTATCCTCCTGGAGGATATCATGCCAAATTCTATCCAGTTGGCGAGTTAGATAGTCAAAATCCCGAGATGGTTGCAGGACCCTGCCCATAGTGCTACAAAATCTCTCATATGGGGGCAGATCCGGCCATTCGACATTTTATATACTTTCACTTCGACCGTCATCAACTATTTTTCTCCCCAAATAGCAAAACTCCTCTACTATTTTAAGTGTCTCATTTCCTAATCTAATTCCCTCAGCATCACCTGATTTAATGCGACTACATTCCATTATCCTCGTTTTGCTTTTGTTGATGTTCATCTTATATCCTCCTTTCAATACACTGTCCATTCCGTTCAACTGCTCTTCCAGGTCGTTTGCTGTCTCTGACAGAATTACAATGTCATCGGCAAACCTAAAAGCTTTTATTTATTCTCCATGGATTTCAATTCCTACTCAGAATTTTTCTTTTGTTTTCTTCACTGCTTGTTCAATATACAGATTGAATAACATTGAGGATAGGCTACAACCCTGTCTCACTCCCTTCCCAACCACTGCTTCCCTTTCCTGCCCCTCGACTTTTGTAACTACCATCTGGTTTCTGTACAAATTGTAAATTGCCTTTCGCTCACTGTATTTGACCCCTGACATCGTCAGAATTTGAAAGAGAGTTTTCCAGTCAAAATTGTCAAAACCTTTCTCTAAGTCTACAAATGCTAGAAACGTAGGTTTGCCTTTCCTTAATCTCTCTCCTGAGATAAGTCGTAGGCTCAGTATTGCCTCGCGTGTTCCATCATTTCGACGGAATCCAAACTGATCTGCCCCGAGGTCAGCTTCTACTAGTTTTTCCATTCGTCTGTCCAGAATTAGTGTCAGTATTTTGCAGCCGTGACTTATTAAACTGAAAGTTCGGTTACTTTCACACCTCTTAACAGCTGCTTTCTTTGGGATTGGAATTATTATATTCTTCTTGAAGTCTGAGTGTATTTCGCCTGTCTCATACATCTTGCTCACCAGATGGTAGAGGTTTGTCACGGTTGGCTCTCCCAAGGCTATCAGTAGTTCTAATGGTATGTTGTCTACTCCCGGGGCCTTGTTTCGACTTAGATCATTCACTGCTCTGTCAAATTCTTCACGCAGTACCATATCTCCAATTTCATCTTCTTCTACGCCCACTTCCATTTCCATAAAATTACCCTCAAGTACATCGCCCTTGTAAAGACCCTCTATATACTCCTTCCACCTTTCTGCTTTCACTTCCTTGCTTAGAACCGGTTTTGTCCTAGTGATATATGTCTCTACATCCTTACATTTGTCCTCTAGCCATCCCTGCTTAGCCATTTTGCGCTTCCTGTCGATCTCATTTTTGAGACGTTTGTATTCCTTTTTGCCTGCTTCGTTTATTGCATTTTTATATTTTCTCCTTTCATCAATGAAATTCAATATTTCCTCTGTTACCCAAGGATTTCTCCTAGCCCTCGTCTTTTTACGTACTTGATCCTCTGCTGCCTTCACTATTTCATCTCTCAAAGCTATCTATTCTTCTTCTATTGTATTTCTTTCTTCCATCGTTCTCTAACACTCTCTCTGAAATTCTCTACAACCTCTGGTTCTTGCAGTTTATTCATGTTTCATCTCCTTAAAATGCTACGCTTTTGTAGTTTCTTAAGTTTTAATCTACAGTTCGTAACCAAAGAATGTAGTCAGAGTCCACATCTGCCCCTGGATATGTCTAACAATTTAAAACCTGGTTCCTAGATCTCTGTCTTACCATTACATAATCTATCTGAAATCTTCCAGTGTCTCCAGGCCTCTTCCACGTATGTCATGTTTCTTGAACCAACTGTTAGCTATGATTAAGTTATGCACTGTGCAAAATTGTACCAGGCGTCTTCCTCTTATATCCTTACCCCCATTCCATATTCACCTACTACGTTTCCTTCTGTTCCTTTTCCTACTATCCAATTCCAGTCACCCATGACTACTAAATGTTCGTCTGCTATCACTGTCTGAATAATTTCTTTTATCGCATCATAAATTTCTTCTATCTCTTCATCATATGCGGAGCTCGTTAGCATATAAACTTGTACTACTGTAGTACGCGTGGGCTTCGTATTTATCTTGGCCACAATAATGCGTTCACTATGCTGTTTGTAGTAGCTTACCCGCATTCCTATTTTCCTATTCATTATTAAACCTACTCCTGCATTACCCCTACTTGATTTTGTATTTATAACCCTGTATTCACCTGAACAGATGTCTTGTTCCTCTTGCCACCGAACTTCAGTAATTCCCACTATATCTAACTGTAACCTGTCAATTTCCCTTTTTAAATTTTCTAACCTATCTGCACGAGTAAGGAATCTGAGATTCCACTCTCCGATCCGTAGAACGCCAGTTTTCTTTCTCCTGATAACCACGTCCTCCTGAGTAGTTTCCACCCGGGGATCCGAGTGGGGGACTATTTAACCTGCGGAAAATTTTAACCAACAGGACGCCATCATCATCTAACCATACAGTAAAGCTGAATGCCTTCAGGAAAAATTACGGCTGTAGTTTCCCCTTCTTCCAGACGTTCGCAGTACCAGCACAGCAAGGCCGTTTTGGTTAATGTTACAAGGCCAGATCAGTCAATCATCTAGACTGTTGCCCCTGCAACTACTGAAAAGGCTGCTGCCCCTCTTCAGGAACCACACGTTTGTCTGGCCTCTCAACAAATACCCCTCTGTTGTGGTTGCACCTACGGTACGGCTATCTGTATCGCCGAGGCACGCAAGCCTCCGCACCAACGGCAAGGTCCATGGTTCAAGGGGGGGGGGGGGGGGGCTTGCACATTATTTTGTTTTAATGGCCTGCTAAAGGTGTACAAAGTTTGAAATAAATCTGTGATCCCAATGTTGTGGCCTCCTCTTGTAAGTGTTCTGTCAATAAAGGGCAGTATTTGATTCACCTTCCCCACAACATTATCTATGTGATGGTTCCAATTCAAGTCGTTCATAAATGTTACTTCTAGGTATTTAGCTGAATTGACAGTCTTTATTTCTCTGTCATTTATCAGCTAACCGAAATTTAATGGGTTCCTTTTAGTACTCACATGGATGAGCTCACACTATTCGTTATTTAGGGTCAATTACTACCTTTCGCAAGATACGAATATCTTTCCTAAATCATTTTTCAGTTGATAGCAGCGTCTGGTCACAATCCAAGAGGGCTGATCAGATTGTCTCCTAAATTAGTTGTATAGATTAGAAACAGCGGAGGGCTTATAACACTTATTTGGGGAAAGCAGATATCACTTCTGTTTTACTTGTACGTATTTTGCTACTATGAACTGTGACCTTTCTGATGGGTAATATGAACCCAGTTGCAGAACTGAGATGATACTCCCGGGAACTACTCAGGAGGACGTCGTTATCAGGAGAAAGAAAACTGGCGTTCTACGGATTGGGGAGTGGAATGTTAGATTCCTGATTCGGGCAGGTAGGTTAGAAAATTTAAAAAGGGAAATGGATAGGTTACAGTTAGATATAGTGGGAATTAGTGAAGTTCGGTGGCAAGAGGAACAAGACTTCTTTTAAGGTGAATACAAGGTTATAAACACAAAATCAAATATGGGTAATGCAGCAGCAGGTTGAATACTGGATAAAAAAATAGGAGCCCGGGTAAGCTAATATGAACAGCATAGTGAATTGTATCAAAAGCCTTTTCAAAACTACAAATACGGAACACTTTGAGCTTTCCCTGTCGATAGGTCTCATAATTTTATGAGAATAAAGAGTTAATTGTATTTTACAAGAACGATATTTTCTGAATCCGTGCAACGTGTCAATAAATCGTTTCCTCGAGGTAATTCATAATGTACGAACACAGCAGATGTCCAAAAATTCTACTGCAAATCGACATCAGCAATACGCGTCTGTAATTCAGCGGATTACTCCTAATTCCTTTCCTAAGTATTGGTGTGACCTGTGCAACTTCCCAGCCTTAAGATACGGATCTTTCGTAGAGCGAGCGGTAGTATATGATTGTTAAGTGAGGAGCTGTTGTATGAGCATACTCTGAGAGGAATCTAATTGGTATACAATCTCAACCATAGGGCTTGCGTTTATTAAGTGATGTAAGCCACTTTGCCACACCGAGGATATCAGGTTTAAACATACTTATGTCTGCACCAGCACTTGATTCGAATTGAGGAATATTTACTTCGTCTTCTTTTGTGAAGGAATTTCGGAAAACCGTATTTAGTATGTCTGCTTTAGTGACACTGTCATCTATAAATTACCATAGCTATCGCACAGTGAAGGTATCGATTGTGCCTTGCCGCTGGTGTATCTCTCATACGATCAGAATGTCTTTGGTTTTCGAGATAGAGTTTCGTTGTGGAAACTGTGAAATGCATCTCGCGTCCAGGTTCGCGCTAAATTTCGAGCTTCTGTAAAATTTCACCGAACTTGCGGACTTTTGCGTTCTTTTAAATTTGGCATGCTTTTATCGTTGCTTCTTCAAGATGCGTGTACCAAGGGGGTCATTTCCGTCTCTTATTAATTCACACCAAGAGAAAGAAAATCACAACACCAAAAAATTATGAACGTAGAGTAATTAAATTTCTGGAATACATTCTTCTAGGTAACATAATTATTTAAGTGATTAACAGTGCAAGAACACAGGTTAACGAAAACGCGAGATAAGCCACTGCAAATGTGAATTTCTGGGACATTAATAACCGGTGCGACCAACAGAATGTTGAATGCAAGGATGCAAACGTGCATGTATTGTATCGTACAGGTGGGGGATGTCAGCTTGTGGCTTCGAGTTCTACGCCTGTTGGACTTGGTCGGTCAATACAGGCACGATTAATGCTGTTTGTGGATGACGTTTGGAGTTATTGTCCGATGATGTTCCATATGTTCCCGACTGGAGACGGATATGGTGATCGAGGAGGCCAAGACAATACGGCTTCACTCTGTAGTGCATGTTGGGTTACAACAGCGATATTTGGGCGAACGTTATGCTGTCGGTAAACACCCCCCGCCCCTTCCCCTCCGAATGCTGTTCATGAATGGTAGCACAACAGGTCAAATCACGAGACTGATGTACAGTTTTGCAGTCAGGGTGCATGGGATAACCACGAGAACGCTTATGCTGTCCTACGAAATCGCAGCCCAAACCATAACTCCAAATGTAGGTCCAGTGTGTCTAGAACGCAGACAGGTCGGTTGCAGGCCCTCCACTGGCCTTCTTCTAACCATCACATGGCCATCACTGGAAGTGAGAAACAGCTTTCATTAGTAAACACAACAGACCTCCAGCGTGCCCTCTAGTGAGCTCTTGCTTGACATCACTGAAGTCGCAAATAACGGTGGCATGGGGTCAGTGGAATGCACGCTACACGGCGTCTGGCTCGGAGCTGTCCTTGAAGTAACCGGTGTGAACAGTTCTTTGTGTCCCTTTGGTGTCAACTGTTGCTCAAATTGCTGCTGCAAATGCAGTAGGATGCGCCTGAGCCATACGCCGAAAATGATGGTAGTACCACATACCCGCCTGGAGCCATCTCTTCTTGCGATCGTACATTCTCCACCGCTGACAGCTGTCATATACGGTGGCTGCTTTCCTGTCAAGTCTTTCTTCAGCATCGCGGAAGGAACATCTAGCTTCTCGTAGCACTATTACACGACCTCGTGCAGACTCAGTGAGGTGCTGATAAAGGCGGCGTCTTTGTCTCCTTAAAGGCGTCCTTGACTAACATCAACTGACCACGTACGGTCTCAAAGTTAGAGTGTGAATTTAAAGCAAATCTGATCTGTACCTGCATAGTGGCGTCACTAGCGCCAGTCTTATGTTTCAGTAGTAGAATTTGAATAGACATTATTTTTCAGATGTACAAACACGCCTACCAATTTCCCTCTATGTCGCACAACTCCTTGGTTACCATTTTATTTTGTCAGTGCAAATGGCTCAAATTGCTCTGAGCACTATGCGACTTAACTTCTGAGGTCATCAGTCACCTAGAACTTAGAACTAATTAAACCTAACTAACCTAAGGACATCACACACATCCATGCCCGAGGCAGGATTCGAACCTGCGACCGTAGCAGTCCCGCGGTTCCGGACTGCGCGCCTAGAACCACTAGACCACCGCGGCCGGCTTTGTCAGTGCATTTGATACAAATCTCTCCATTGCAGCCGATACTGTTTCTGTGAATTTAAGCTACTCCTGGTTTACACCTTCATAGTTAGTTCGGAAGGAATACACTACTGATAAAAAGTATTCGAAGATTCCTATGTGACGCAGAAATGGCCACTAGATACCGCGGAAGGAGGTTCAAATTGCTCTGAGCACTATGGGACTTAACTTCTGAGGTCATCAGTCACCTAGAAATTGGAACTTCTTAAGCCTAACTAAACTAAGGACATCAAACATATCCATGTCCGAGGCAGGATTCGAACCTGCGACCGTAGCGGTCCAGACTGAAGCGCCTAGAACCGCTCGGCCACACTGGCCGGCGCGGGAGGAGGACCCGCCAGCATGAAAAGAGGCGGCGGGGTATAGTTTTGTCAGGAGAGAAGTAATAAGAGCAGAATGGTTCAGCCAGGGAAGCTCAGTGATTTTGAACGCGGGCAAGTCATCGGAAGTCACCTGAGTAACAAATCTGTCAAGGACATTCCAGCCCTTCTAGAACAGCCCAAGTCTGCTGTTGGCAACGTGATTGTGAAGAGAAAACTTGTAGAAATAACCATAGCTAAAACGATATAAGGTAAACCTCATATACTGACCGACCGTCGAGCATTGCGCAGGATGGTTGTAAAAATCACACGTGATTAGCGGAAGGAATCAGTCTTGACTTCCAAAGTGTTACCAGCGGGTCGGCTAGAACAGTGACTGTGCGTATGGAGACAGAAAGAATAGGGTACAGCTCCTCATAAGCTACTCATTTCTGTAGTTAATGCTAAGTAGATGATTAGAAATGAGTGATTTGGCGTGGTGAATCACGCTATACCGTGTGGCAATCCGATGGAAGTGTCTGAGTTAGGCGAATACCTTGAGAAGATCATCAGCCATAATGTGTTGTGCCTGCAGTGGAGTGCGGAGGAGATGATGTTACGGTGTGCGTATGTTTTCTCATTGTTAAGATGTAGTCCCCTTGTTGCCCTTAAGGTGCCACTAAGCGCGGAAAGATATGAGCACATTTTACACCATTGTGCACTGCGGTCACTAGTGGAGCACCGAGCGAGGTGGCGCAGTGGTAAGCACACTGGACTACCATTCGGGAGGCCGACGGTTCAATCCTGCATCTGGCTGTTCTGATTTAGGTTTACCGTGATTTCCATAAATCGCTCAAGGCAAATGTGCGGACGGTTTCTTTTGTAACGGCACCACCATTTAAGATAGGAAAATTAGATTCAGCGCAATATTTCTGAGTGCACAAGTTACAGCAGGTGTGGGCCTGTTGACAGTAAGTTACGCTGACCAGCGGTTGCGAATTACACTCCTGGAAATTGAAATAAGAACACCGTGAATTCATTGTCCCAGGAAGGGGAAACTTTATTGACACATTCCTGGGGTCAGATACATCACATGATCACACTGACAGAACCACAGGCACATAGACACAGGCAACAGAGCATGCACAATGTCGGCACTAGTACAGTGTATATCCACCTTTCGCAGCAATGCAGGCTGCTATTCTCCCATGGAGACGATCGTAGAGATGCTGGATGTAGTCCTGTGGAACGGCTTACCATGCCATTTCCACCTGGCGCCTCAGTTGTACCAGCGTTCGTGCTGGACGTGCAGATCGCGTGAGACGACGCTTCATCCAGTCCCAAACATGCTCAATGGGGGACAGATCCGGAGATCTTGCTGGCCAGGGTAGTTGACTTACACCTTCTAGAGCACGTTGGGTGGCACGGGATACATGCGGACGTGCATTTTCCTGTTGGAACAGCAAGTTCCCTTGCCGGTCTAGGAATGGTAGAACGATGGGTTCGGTGACGGTTTGGATGTACCGTGCACTATTCAGTGTCCCCTCGACGATCACCAGTGGTGTACGGCCAGTGTAGGAGATCGCTCCCCACACCATGATGCCGGGTGTTGGCCCTGTGTGCCTCGGTCGTATGCAGTCCTGATTGTGGCGCTCACCTGCACGGCGCCAAACACGCATACGACCATCACTGGCACCAAGGCAGAAGCGACTCTCATCGCTGAAGACGACACGTCTCCATTCGTCCCTCCATTCACGCCTGTCGCGACACCACTGGAGGCGGGCTGCACGATGTTGGGGCGTGAGCGGAAGACGGCCTAACGGTGTGCGGGACCGTAGCCCAGCTTCATGGAGACGGTTGCGAATGGTCCTCGCCGATACCCCAGGAGCAACAGTGTCCCTAATTTGCTGGGAAGTGGCGGTGCGGTCCCCTACGGCACTGCGTAGGATCCTACGGTCTTGGCGTGCATCCGTGCGTCGCTGCGGTCCGGTCCCAGGTCGACGGGCACGTGCACCTTCCGCGGACCACTGGCGACAACATCGATGTACTGTGGAGACCTCACGCCCCACGTGCTGAGCAATTCGGCGGTACGTCCACCCGGCCTCCCGCATGCCCACTATACGCCCTCGCTCAAAGTCCGTCAACTGCACATACGGTTCACGTCCACGCTGTCGCGGCATGCTACCAGTGTTAAAGACTGCGATGGAGCTCCGTATGCCACGGCAAACTGGCTGACACTGACGGCGGCGGTGCACAAATGCTGCGCAGCTAGCGCCATTCGACGGCCAACACCGCGGTTCCTGGTGTGTCCGCTGTGCCGTGCGTGTGATCATTGCTTGTACAGCCCTCTCGCAGTGTCCGGAGCAAGTATGGTGGGTCTGACACACCGGTGTCAATGTGTTCTTTTTTCCATTTCCAGGAGTGTAGGTGCCTGTTTTCTAACAAGGGGCATTTAAGTGTGGCAGCTCTCCTGGACGTCGGGGCGTGTCACACCACCGCTTACACGAAGCAGCAGATGGAGCGTCAGCTTTCCAGTCCAACGGCGGGTCTCTGGTCCGACCCTGTGAGGCTGACACGGGGTCTGTAGCCAGCCAGCGGCGGGCCACTCGATGACTCGCTACTGCGGGGAGTCTTTTTGGCTCCCAACACATGCCAGAGGCAGCCAGAGGCGAGGGCCGCAGATTTGGCTGTCAGATGGTAGGCGCTTGTTGTCGCCGCTATGTTAACCATTATGGTGAAGTAGAATTCAGCCGGGCACCCTGCGGCTCCTAGTGGGCGGCGCTGAGGCAACAGGAATGGAGGCCACTGAGTCGGCTGCCAGCGCATCCTGACGTCGTCAAAACTCCGTGGCTGTACACAGCCGCCATGCCGCAGTACGTTGCACAGGTCGCTGAGGTAGCCCTCCGTGCCAAGCTGTTTTGCAGACAGTGAAGTGGCGTCCTCGGCATCGCAGGACCCTGTGACGCAGACAGAGAGGAACGCAGCACTCTATATGGGAATAATAAAACACTTGAAGATCATGGCCGAGTTTTAATATGGCGCATCCTGACAGTTTCCATCCACATCCAACATTCCTCCACCATACACCAACATCTACATTTCGCAGTGACGGCTACACTTTGAAAGGGCATGGCCGACTTCCTTCCCCTTCCTTCCCTAATCCGATGAGACCGATGACCTTGCTGTTTGGTCTCCTCCCCCAAATAACCCAACCCACTCAATAGTGGAGCAGTTCGGAGACGAAGATTGTATGAACATGACAAAGCACTCTGTTATAAAGCAGCATCTGTGAGACAATAGTCTGCGGGTAATAATATTCTTAAAATGGACTTATGTTCCGCAGAGCCCCGACTTGATCCAAATGGAACACCTTTAGGATCAGTTAGAAAGTCCACTTCAGACTCCAACGCCAACACCATTACGTTCTCTGGTTTCGGCTGTAGAGGAAGAATGGGCTACCGCTCCTCCACACACATTGAAAAACTTCAAGGTGTCGCTAGCAGAGTTCAAACCGTCATAAAAGCGAAGGGTGGTCACTCGCCATATTAGTTTTGATCATGTAGTGTACACACGAATTTCTGGAGATCCCAAGTTGGAGGTTTCTCGTTGTCGGATAGCTAGTTACTGTATAGGCCTGCTGTAAGTCAACACGAATGAGTGAAATACACTCCTGGAAATGGAAAAAAGAACACATTGACACCGGTGTGTCAGACCCACCATACTTGCTCCGGACACTGCGAGAGGGCTGTACAAGCAATGATCACACGCACGGCACAGCGGACACACCAGGAACCGCGGTGTTGGCCGTCGAATGGCGCTAGCTGCGCAGCATTTGTGCACCGCCGCCGTCAGTGTCAGCCAGTTTGCCGTGGCATACGGAGCTCCATCGCAGTCTTTAACACTGGTAGCATGCCGCGACAGCGTGGACGTGAACCGTATGTGCAGTTGACGGACTTTGAGCGAGGGCGTATAGTGGGCATGCGGGAGGCCGGGTGGACGTACCGCCGAATTGCTCAACACGTGGGGCGTGAGGTCTCCACAGTACATCGATGTTGTCGCCAGTGGTCGGCGGAAGGTGCACGTGCCCGTCGACCTGGGACCGGACCGCAGCAACGCACGGATGCACGCCAAGACCGTAGGGTCCTACGCAGTGCCGTAGGGGACCGCACCGCCACTTCCCAGCAAATTAGGGACACTGTTGCTCCTGGGGTATCGGCGAGGACCATTCGCAACCGTCTCCATGAAGCTGGGCTACAGTCCCGCACACAGTTAGGCCGTCTTCCGCTCACGCCCCAACATCGTGCAGCCCGCCTCCAGTGGTGTCGCGACAGGCGTGAATGGAGGGACGAATGGAGACGTGTCGTCTTCAGCGATGAGAGTCGCTTCTGCCTTGGTGCCAGTGATGGTCGTATGCGTGTTTGGCGCCGTGCAGGTGAGCGCCACAATCAGGACTGCATACGACCGAGGCACACAGGGCCAACACCCGGCATCATGGTGTGGGGAGCGATCTCCTACACTGGCCGTACACCACTGGTGATCGTCGAGGGGACACTGAATAGTGCACGGTACATCCAAACCGTCATCGAACCCATTGTTCTACCATTCCTAGACCGGCAAGGGAACTTGCTGTTCCAACAGGACAAAGCATGTATCCTGTGCCACCCAATGTGGTCTAGAAGGTGTAAGTCAACTACCCTGGCCAGCAAGATCTCCGGATCTGTCCCCCATTGAGCATGTTTGGGACTGGATGAAGCGTCGTCTCACGCGGTCTGCACGTCCAGCACGAACGCTGGTCCAACTGGGGCGCCAGGTGGAAATGGCATGGCAAGCCGTTCCACAGGACTACATCCATCATCTTTACGATCGTCTCCATGGGAGAATAGCAGCCTGCATTGCTGCGAAAGGTGGATATACACTGTACTAGTGCCGACATTGTGCATGCTCTGTTGCCTGTGTCTATGTGCCTGTGGTTCTGTCAGTGTGATCATGTGATGTATCTGACCCCAGGAATGTGTCAATAAAGTTTCCCCTTCCTGGGACAATGAATTCACGGTGTTCTTATTTCAATTTCCAGGAGTGTAATACTGCGTGTACAGCTAATCCACTCAGTACACTCTGATCGTTATGTGTGACAGCAGTTTCATAAGTTTGTGTAGGTGCCATTATTCTAATTTTTATACTAAATTCTATACACTGCTTATAACAATGGTAGAGGATGTATCAACCATTGAGATTGGTCTACACAAGACAAAAATAACGTCCATAATAAATAAGTGGTAGCAGTGTTTCATGATTAGAAAATACAATTCTTAGTGTCTACGTAACACGGAAAATAATACTACAACATGAGAAACAGGTCTGTATCACCGTAGGAAAATATATCTGTTTTAATAAAATGGTATAAAAACATAAAATATGTAGCTAAGATTGACAGCATCTCAAAATGTAAAAGAACTTTACGGGCCTGTAGGCTTAGGTCAGCTTCAACATACTACACTAGTAGCTATGGCACAAATAACCGGAAAAGCTTGACCGCTAAGTGTCGCTCGCTATATGCACAGTTTACAGTTGCGAATGATAAAGGAGGAACAAGGGCAGTACAACTCTGCGTTAACATACGTTAATTTCAGTCCATAGTGTAATGCAACAAACGAATTTCTCTATCTAATTGAAGCTATGGTAAAACAGCCGGATCTGAAGATAATCCTAGTTGATGAAAAATTGTAATCAAATATAATAAAAAATGTTTTTGTGATCAAAGACTGATAAAATTCTACGTTATTTAACACTGGAAGTCTGTAACAACGTAACTTCACCAGCACTTAATAATAGTGTACCAAACAACCAGATACACTCAGTCTGCCGCTGAGAAGAACGCTCACGAAAGGAGAGTAGCAGCGAGTTGGCTGTGTTTCGTGGCGTGCTGAAAAGCAGAATAATAAATGCCACTGTAAAAAAAAATGATGAATGTATTTAGATCAACAATGAAACTAATTTGACGGATTTCGAGCGTGTATATACACTGCTAGACAAAAAAAGTGAAGCACCCAGAAGACATGGTCGGACGTTAATGTAACTTCGTACAGGTAGACATGATTAAAGTTTCAACTCTCTGTGACAAGGAGACGGGCACCAAAGTGTGTTGCTGTTGTTTGTGTTTAGTGTTGTTACCAGGCCTAGTAGATTATATGTTGTGGTCATCGCTTCGAAGACTGATTTGATGCAGCTCTCCATGCTACTCTACCCTGTGCCTCTTCATTTCTGAATAACTACTGCAACCTACATGCTGATGACTCTGCTTGCTGTGTGTGTGCGTATGTGTGCATTGAACCAGGGACATAGAAGCGACGGAGAGGCTTCGTCCCCACCAGAGCCCTCTGTGGTTCACAACCCCACAACAGGCTACAGCAGTCCACTCACTCCACCACAGCCCCACACCGAACCCAGGGTTATTGTGTGGTTCGGTGCCCATTGGACCCCCTAGGAATGTCTCATACCAGACGAGTGTAAGCCCAAATGTTTGCGTGGAAAAGTAATTATGGTGTGTGCATATGTGGAGACAGTGTTTGTGTAGCAACCGCCGACATAGTGTGACTGAGGCGGAATAAGGGAAACCAGTCCGCAGATGGAAAACCCTTCACAGGTTGGACGAGACACAGGGCCTGCACACTAATCCACCGGGCGGATTCGTGTCGCGGACCGGCGCGCCTTCCCGCTCGGGAAACAGAGCGTTATACTGCGCAGCTAGCTGGGCAGCCTCTGCTTCCTGTATTCAACTCCCTCTACGATTTTTAGCCCCCACACTTCCCTCCAATACTGAGCTGGTGATCTCTTGATGTCTCAGAATGTGTCCTACCAAACGATCCCTTCTTCTAGTTAGGCTGCACCACAAATTTCTTTTCTCCCATTTCTGTTCAGTACTTCCTCATTATTTATGTGATCTACGTACGTAACCTTCAGCATTCTTCTGTAGCACCACATCTCAAAAGTTTCAAAACTGTTCATCGTCCATGTTTCACTTCCATACATGACGACACTCCGTACAAAACCAGGAGAGGTCGATCGCTGTCCATTTTCGCCTGCTTCTCTTCAGCCTCGTAACCGTCTGGTGGAGATGAAGCGACTTGTGCAGTTTCTTCAAACTGACCTTTTTCATCGGTATCTTGGTGGGCAATTAGTTCGTTTTGCATCACAAGTTGTTTCTCCAATAGCATTTCGAAATTTTGCGAAATATTTCTCCTCCAATTTCCATGTGTTCTTGTGTTATTACACTGCAGAATATTTCGAAACGATGAGATTGTTTTGGAGAAGTGGCTGTGCACCGTACGGAAGTATTCTTTGAGTTTGTGAACTCTGATCCCTCCACCAATCGAAAGTTGTTAGTGCACATGCAGCTGTTTCAAGTGGGACAAAACTAGCTGCAGGATTACCGGAAAAATTGGTTCATAAGGCGAATCGCACGCTACCTGGACATATACCGGGAAAATGGACTCGTGCTGGGCCAAAACGTGCCTGCACGGATACCGGGAAAGCGGGCTCATGGTGGCTTGGAACGTACGTGCATGAATACGGATATAATGGTAAAATATTTCCAAAATTTTAGAGACAAACCAGAATTTTCGAAGGTACAAATTAGATCTTGGGAATCTGCAGAGTCACAATAAATGTGTTATCAGGATTACGTGGGAATTAAAGAAAGAAAGAACCGGGAGCGAGATTCGCTTCATAGTCCTCCTGCTCATGAAACCAATCGTTTACTCGCTCGGCTGCGAACTCCTCGAATGCTAGTGACCATTCAAAGATTATAATCGCGCCTAACATTTTCAAACTAGAGTTTCTCGAAACCCGTTGGAAGTTGCACCTTCCTGTTTAGATATGTGGAAGTCCTAGACGCTCCCTGACAATGTGAATCAAATCGGTGAAGTTCTGACGGATAACCAGCATTTCAAGGTGCAGTCTTAAGAATAGCTACTGCCAGTTAGAAAAATATCACTCGATTTCAAAAATTCTAAACGTTGACTCTTGTTATATAATTTGGTGTACGAATATATTCGAAATAATAATAATAAAAATCATCAGCATCAAACATCTTGTACAGTTTCCGTCCCCTGGCTGGGTCTGTTTGAAACATATGCTGTAACATGCCCCTCTGCTAGGCCTACTGAGTAAGTTTATGCTCAAATACAGATGTATTCCACCTGTATTAACTGCAGGATGCGTGCTGTTCGTGGCGCTAGTTACAACAGTGAATAGGAAGCAAGGAGAATAAAAAAATAAACTAACGTCAAAGAATATATAACAGAATATTTGTGCACTTCGTATCACTGTGTCTGCGCGTTCTCACAAATAGCACGAGTCACTGCAAGATCGTCACACTACCCTTGTGTTTAGTACGATCAGGGGATGCACCATAGCCACATGACGTTTCACAGTATGATTACAAAGGCCAGGAGAAAAATCTTTTAAAAAAGGCTAGAATATATCTCCACTTTAAAACTACTGAGCGCTTTCTGCAGTGTTAAATAATAATGTTTCTCGATTTACTTAATTCTAGGGTCTGTCACCACAACCATCTATACACCGAGACGCCACGTTGCTCGGGTGTTCCAAATCATTAACCTCTAATAAAAATAAATCTCACACTCAAGTACCTCAGAGCAGGCCTACAATTCGAATAACTTCAGTCCGACAAAATGGTACGTACATTCTGTTCTCCAGCAAATGCAATTTATTAAGTACTGCATAAGCAAATCTTTCCCTTCAATATAATAACGAGGGTTGAAACTTTAGTAGCGGCAACTATTTTTTACAGCTCGTACAAAACAGATATGTGTTTTAAAGTTTTACTGACCCTCAAAGTAGTGACCAGCAATGTGTATAACCCGTTGCCAGTGATGTGGAAGTCCTAGGATATTCTTAGCAGTGCCAGTTGTGTTGACAGATCGATCGGCGTGGTGTATTGCCCGACGAATCTGGAGCAAACCTGAAGCGAATGCTTTGAAGTGTTTTCTTCAGTTTAGAAATCGATTTTAACTCACGAGGACTTAAGTCAGGGGAGTGCAGTAAGTGGTATAGCACCTAGCAGCCCCATCAGTCAAAGAAATCAGTAACAGCTTGCACTGTACGTGCTTGAGCATTGTCCTGCAGAAAGTGTCGTCAGTTCTGTCTCTAAGCTGGTCGTAGGATGTGTTCCAAAAATGAAAAGCATATAGTGTTGCGGTACCCCATCCGTTAGCAAATGTCGTTCCAATCAGTCTCCAGTTGCGAGAAAAGAAAGTTCTCAACCATGTAGAGATATGTGCTTCCTGTAACAGTGTTGTGGGCAAAAAAAAAAAAAAAAAAATGGACCATACACCTTTTCCCGTGAAACTTCACAAAAGACATTAAATTTTGGAGAGTCCCTCTCATGAAGTACAACTTCGTGTGGTTGTTCCGTACCCCACATTCTCACATCATGAAGGTTCACCTCTCCATTTAAATGGAATGTTGCTTCGACAATAAACACTAAGCGTGTAAGAAAAGCGTCATCCTCCATCTTGCCAGGAACGAAATTACAGAAATCCATACGTTGTTGATTGTCACCTCACGAACAGCTTGCAGTAGCTGAGGTTTGTGTGGTTTATGCGTAAACGTCGACGCAACACACGCCACAGAACTCATGTGGAACTGTCGAGCTGCATGGCAAAAGAATTTCTGCGGACTCCTTGTGAAACTATGGCGAATGCCTTCGACGTCCGTGTCAGACGCTCTGGGACGGCTCTGCGATTTGCCTTTACACAAACAACCTGTTTCTCGGAATTGTTTGTGCCGTCGCCTAATGCTCTGTGCTGTGGGATTATCTACATCATACCTACTACTAAAGTGACGCACTGCGCCAAACGAAGAACACAAAACGCTTTCTGTTGTTCCGACGCTACTTTTACTAGAACTGAAGAGGGCGCACACTGCTGCTACCTGCGAGCCTTCAACCATGTAAAACTCGAGAGATAAGATAATAGTTATAATTTTTTAAATCTGATGATCCTTTTGGATACACCCTGTATTCAATTAACTGGAACGGGTGGTTGTCGGTGTATCTTGTAGCAGCCAGATCGCAGCGCTTGTGGGCGATCTCTGGAGTCAGCTGTAGCCGCCACGCCCCCTCTGCTTTGCTACATCGGTGCTAATTCGCAGCCTTCCTCGTACTGGTTTTCTACAACAGTTACACGCAAATGCATAAAATAAAATTTTATCTGAATCTCCTTCGATATTTATGTTTACTCACGTGACTTTGCAAAATGTGGAGGCGACAAGTAAACCACTTACGCACGGCAAGACCTTTTGACAGACTACAAAGTCTCTTCATCTTTTCTCGTCCTCCTACTCTGTCGCAGTTTCCCCCTCTCTTCCTCGCACATTCCTGCTCTTCAACGATCTATGTCACTCGATCTTCCTCTAGGTATCTTGCCTCCTATGTTCATTTCATAAGTCTGTCTTGGTATTTCGCGAACTCATACCATCTTAACCCTGTCTCGTATCATACTTACTGGTAAATTGAGTTCTGTAATACATTATCGTTTGTGGCCGCCTACTGGTACGGTTCCGCCTCGGAGCCTTTAAGTACGAATCGCACCTAATGCAAAGTGGCGCTGCTGCTTCGGCAGGTTCGGCTGTTTCCGTGGCAGAAGAGCCGCCGCCACCGACGCCCCCGCCGCCGCCGCCGGAGCCCGCCTGCGTCACCATCGTGGGGGACGGGTGGGGCAGCGTGCGCGACCCGCTGACGGGCACGCCGGCCGTGGTGCGCCGCTACACGTTCACCAGCCCCTCGGGGCTCAGCGTGCAGCTCGTCAGCTACGGCGCCGCCGTGGTGCGCGTGCGCGCCCCGGACAAGCGAGGCGTGCTGCACGACGTGCTGCTCTGCGCCCAGAACCTGCACGGTCAGTCCGCCGTCTCTGCTGCCAAACTGTCTCGCGTGTCCATCCATTAAATTTCGGTCGGGCAAACGCATAAACTTTATTTTTTCGCTTTCAAACATTTCGTCGGTATATCTTCCTGCCATTTTCAGACTGAAGCTACAGAACGCCACAGTATCTGATCCGTCCTTTTAAGGGGACATTATGGTGAAATTCGTTGAAATTTGACATTTCCTGTTTTCTACTCCATAATGTACTTTGGACTTTCCTGAACATTTTGGTATATATTACATTAAAATCAGACTCTGGCACCGCGCGCCGCGGGTTTTGAATCCGCGCCAGACGGCACGGACGTCGAAGACTACTAGAGGTCTCTTCACCGTCGCGCGTAATCAGTGGCGGCACGCTCCTTCTGGCCCACGTATGATGTGAGGGCGCTACGGTGGAACACGTGGTCCCAGCGGCCAATAGCGACGTCCTTGATCATGTATTTAAGCGCCTGACTCTCGCTCAGCCAGTTTATCCCTCCTGTCAACTCTGATCCTCACTCCCACTCCTTTCCTCTGTCCTTTTCCCGGGCTCCCTCTCCCCCCCTTCCATCCTCTTTCTTCCCCACCTCCCCTCTCTTTGCCCCCTTCTCTCCCCCGCATTCTTTTACATTTCCCTCCTCTGCCTCCTCTCATTCCCTCTCGCGTCTGCCCTTCTCCCCGTTTATTAGTCCTCTCCCTCCTTGGTCCCCCCCCTTTTCGTTTTTTTCCTCTCCTCCCTCCTTGTTTTTCCCCCTACTCCAGGTCCCCCCCCCCCATCTGCCTTGGATCGGGAGTGCCATCTTTGTGCCGCCTTTTTCGTGCAGTGTTTTACAGTGTGTTTTTCCAGTGCGTGCTCCGTGTTGTGTCTTTTGGGAAGTGTAGCGAACAGCCATCATACTGTTGCTGGGTGTGCTTTTTATTACTTGCGAACAGAAACCAGACTGTCGACATGTTTTTTTTTTTAATTGTGTGTCTACTGTGTTACTTGTCTGATTCCTGTGTCTTTTATCTACATTGCCAACCCCCTTTGCTTTCTGTTTTAACTTTCCGCAATTTTACGCCATTTTTTACTTTAAATCACCATTTTATCGCCTGTTTTTCCTTGTTTCTTTCTTCTTCCTTTATTTACAAAAAGTCTGTAGGCTGTAGAGCAGCGTAGTAAGCTGCTGCCGGCCCGCCCCCTTCGGGGGGAATTGAAAATCATTAAAGAAAAAAAAAAAAAAAAGCTCAGCCAGTCAGTCTGATCTTTGCTGCGTCTATCGATATCTCGCCTACAGACAGCGTGTTTACGTTACTTTGTTCCGTGTACGAGTGCACGTGGTTGATTTGTGAAGTTTTTTTGTGACTCCGTTGCTTCTTGCATGTTGTTCTTCGTAAGGTCTCACTCAGTCATCGTTCGTGTTCGTGTTCGTGTCCGTCCTTTCCCGTTTGTGTTGTTGTTCGCGGGCCGCTCCGTGTGTTGCACCGCACTTTTATTCACGGCAACCCCGCGACCGGAACGGTCGCGGTTACAACATTTTTGGCGACGAGGTAAACAGTGGTCGTTGTTAGCATGGAGGCTAAGTTGGTCTGACTGCTGGAGCAACAGCAGCAGCTCATGTAGCAGCTGCAGTAGTAGTTCCAGTTAGACATCTCACAGCAGTCACTGCAACTGCTTACGGACAGAGTTGATGCTAGGGATGCACTGCCACAACAGGTTCAGAGTCCTCGGATGTCCGATGCTTTCCCACTTCCGCCATTGTTCCCACCATTTAATGACGCTAAAGAAGACTGGGAAACATACTCACATCGACTGAAACAACATTTCACGGCTTTTCAAGTCACGGATTACTCCTTGCAGTGGTCGTCGTTCCTGTCTTGGATCAACCCAGACACGTTCTTTCTGCTCTGCAAGTTGGCAACGTTGTCCGATCCTGTGGCTCTCTCTTTCCGGGAGATAATACCTTTTGCTGATGAACTACTATTCCCAACGCTACCATGTGGTCGCCTCTCAGCTGGAATTCCACCAGTGCCATAAATAGCCTGGTCAATCGTATCGTTCCTGGGTCGCGGACTTGCAGGGTCTCAGCCGTTGATGCGATTTTACGTGCACCAATCAGTAGTGTAAGGCTTCATATGCGGACTCTCTGATCTAGGATATGGTGGTTCAGCTGGCTCCCGGTCCTAAGGTCCACACTGCGGCATTGAAGCTCGATAACCCCTCCTTGGAAGAGATTCTCCACATTGCCCACTCCTTTGAAATTGCTGAGGCGGCCAATGAGCTTCTTATGGTGCAGCCGCAGGTGGCGGCGATCGATGCGTCCTGGTGGGTTAAGCCTTTGCGACGTCGCCGTGGCCTGGGCGACAGCGGCTGGCGCCGTCGGGACAACTCTTTGTCCGATGTGTCTATGGCATCGGCGTCTCCAGTCGCCCCTCGTCGCCGCTTGTGTGGCTCCCTTCCATCTTGCCCACAGTGCTTTACCGCACATTCTCGAGCCGACTGTCCCCATCACTGGAAAATGTGCACGCTGTGTAACAAGGAGGGCCAAATCCGATCGGTTTGTCGTAGTTGCTCAACTCGCTCCAGTCCTGCCCCTCCTGGCCTCAAGATACCACCCATGCTCTACACTCAGTCATCCCACAGGATGACCCATCCGTGCCGAAACTTTTCCTCACGCTCTGCCATTTCACTGAGGATGTCAGTTTTCAGGTCGACACTGGGACCACCGTCTCCCTGATTAATATGGCGACATATGCCCGCCTGGGCTCTCCTGAGTTCTCACCTCCCTCTCAGCCTTTGGTCGCCTACAGAGACGGTTCCATTCCCCTTCGTGGGCAGTTCGTCGTCCAGGCGACGCACAAACATGTTCCCTGGCCTCCTTACCCAATTAGTCGTCGACCATCCGGCGGCTTCGAATATTTTTCGCCTGGATGCATTTCAAATGTGTGATTTTTCAATATCCGATAAAGTTAAGGTCGTCTCCATGGCTGTTCCGTTTCAGGACTTGGACGATCTGTGCTCTACTTTTGTGTCATTGTTTGCTACGGATCTCAGATGTGCTTCCGATTTTCAGCCTCTGGCGTTCTGGAGCCTGTGACATACAGTGCCTGGGCAACACCACTGGTGATCTTACGGAAACCCAATGGGTCCCTTTGGCAGTGTGGAGACTTCGGCTCTACTGTCAGTGCTCAGCCCCTCATCGACTCTTACCCCATTCCCTGACAGGAAGACCTTCTCACCATGCCAGGGCGATTACTTTTCCAAGATCGACCTGGCTGAGACATACCACCAGTTACCCTTGGATGCTGAGTCCCAGAACATCATGGTTATCAACACGCTTTTCAGGTTATACAAGTATGAGCACCTTCCATTTGGTGTCTCTTTGCCGCCGGCCATTTTCCAGCGGTTCCTGGAGCAGCTTACACAGCCTATCCCCGCCTGTATGAATTATCTGGATGATATTCTGGTCACTGAGCGTTCCCGCCAGGCACATTTGCAACACCTCAGCGCCTTATTCCACTTCCTGCAATCTGCAGGTTTACGCTGTTGGCTGCACAAGTGTTGTTTTTTTCAACCAGAAGTGGAATACTTAGGCCACTGGCTTAGCAAAGATGGCGTTTGCCCTTTGGGTTGCAATGTCATGGTCATTGAGGCCCTTCCTCGTCCCAAGGACTTATCTGAACTCCAGGTGTTTTTGGGCAAGGTTACTTATTACTTCAAGTTCTTACCCCAGGCTGCCTCCATTGCTCAACCCCTCAATGACTTGCCTCACAGAGGGTTACCTTTTGATTGGACTCCTGTCTGTGACCAGGCTTTTCTCTGTTTAAAGGTGATGCTGAAGTCAGCCCCTTGCCTTACTCCCTTCTCTCTGGTCTGACCCTTGGATGTGGCGGCTGATGCATCAGCATATGGCATTGGGGCTGTCCTCGTGCATTGGCATGCTGATGGCTCCAAACAGCCCATCGCTTATGCCTCTAAGACGTCGACCCCAGCACAACAGAACTACTCTCAGATTGAAAAGGAGGCCTTGGTGATCGTGTTTGCCGTCCAAAAATTTCACACCTATCTCTCTGGGGCGAAGTTCACCCTCCTGATGGACCATAAACCCTTGGTTATGCTTTTTGGACCCTACTCTCATTCCAGACTGGATGGCTCAACATCTCCAGTGCTGGGCGTTATTTTTACGAAATTACGTTTACACCATCCAGTATAAGCCCACCCCCCTCCTTGCTAATGTGGACGCTTTGTCATGTCTCCCAGCAGGCCCTGATCCCGCCTTTGATCAACAGGCAGTCCTCTGCTTTCACATTGATTCCACCTGCTGGGATGTGCTGGATGGTCTGTGTCTTATGGCTGCTCACATTGCCGCAGCTACCCACCACGACCCTATTTTGTGGCAGGTTCTCCACTATGTGGTCCACCTATGTTACTTGTTGGATGCAGACCGATTTCAGTCCCTGGCGCCACCTATCCCACAGGCTCTTTGTGGTCAATGATGTCCTGTTGGCCATGGACTTGGACGCCCATCAGGTGCTCATCCCTCCAGATCACTGGGGTATGTCCCATACGAATGTTTTGGCTTGCCGGCACGTGTATTGGCCCAGCATCTGTGGCGATATTGACTGCCTGGTCTGTCCATGCAGTGTGTGTGCGCGTCACCAGTCAAGCCCCCCTCAGTCGTTTGCACCCTGGCCTGTGCCTCGCCAGCCCTGGGATTGCATCCATATCGATTTTGTGGGCCCGTTTAGGGGCCCATGTGGTTACTTATCGTTGATGCCTACTCCAAATACCCAAATTTCGTCTGCATGGCATCCACCACCACAGTGTCTACACTCACAGTCCTGGCCCAGGTTCTCGTCATTGAGGGTTTGCCTCACACATTGGGTTTCCGATAATGGCCCCCAATTCATGATATCCTCCTTCCACAACTTCTGTCAGACCATTGGTATCAAACATATCTGTAGCCTGCCTTTCCACCCTTCGTCCAATGGCACATTTAAACAGCAGCTGATGAAGGTGGTAGACACATCTCCAACCACGTCGGCCCTCACCCAGTTCTTGAGCACCTATCGCAATATGCCAATTGATGGACATAGTCCAGCAGAGCTCCTCCATGGGTGACAGCTGTAGATCCTGCTCCATTTGCTGATGCCATTCCCCTCCAGGCCCTCTTCGCATTATGCTCCTTGTGCGGCCATGTGGCTCCGTGAGACGCCCGCCAGGGTCGTCGCGCACCATGGGCGGTGTGTGATGTCAGTCCAGACGTCGAAAGGGTTGGAGTGCCGCCATCATAATCAGCTCCGTCCGCGTGTCCCCACAGGACTCACGCCGCCACCTCCTCCTCCCCTACCGCCTTCGGGTATGGACGTTCTAGTACCTTCCACCGCGGAAGTCGAACACGCGGCAGAACAAATGGACGTGGTCAGCCCATAGAGGGCTCTGCCTCTGTGGCGGCTATTCCGCGCAGCGGCTCTCGCGCAGCGTAGGCGCCACCGCTAAGCCATGTGCAGACAGCGGCCAATAGCCGCCCCCTCCGGTTTCGTATATAGGGACCCGCTCTGCCCTAGTCCACTCCCCCCCCCCCCCCACGAGTCCTTTTGTACTCCCCTCCTCTGCCTTCCCCACTCCCTGGCACGTCTGCTCAGCACCCTCCACCCCTCTCATGGATCCTCATCTTCCATTGGCTCCTTTCCCCCCTCCCCCTTCACTTTTCCTCTCCTTCCCCCACTTTTTTTCCCGTCATCTGACCAGTTTCCCCCCCCACCTGCTCTCGGGTGTGGTATGTCATATTTGTGCCAACTTTTTAGTGCAGTGTTTAAGTGAGTGTTCAGTGTTGTGTGTCTTTCCATAGAGTTGCGAACAGAAATCATGCTGTCGCTGGGTGTGCATTTTATATCTCTTGCGAACAGAACCCAGACAGTCGCCGTGTTTTTTAATTGTCTGTCTATTATTTTTCTGCTTCCTGTGTATTTTATTAGCATCATCACCCCTGTGTTTCATATTTTAAGCTCCAGAATTTTCTGCCATTTTACATTTAAGTCACCGATTTTATCGCCAACTGTTATTATTTTTTTATTGTCTTCATCTTTTTAAAACAAATTCTGTAGGCTGAAGAGCAGCGTAATAAGCTGATGCCAGCCCGCCCCCTTTAGGGGGAATCGAAACTCAATAAAGGAAAAAAGAAACCCTAGTCCAGCCAGTCTGGTACTCGCTCTGGATTTCGTTTCTATCTCGGCGGTACTGCGTTCTGGTCGTTGCTCGTTGTTGACATTTGCCTGGCTCTGGTTCCGAGTGGATTTACGTTTGGTGTTTGGTGTTGTGGTTTCCACAAGCCTCCGTTGGTTATCTCTTCCTTGTTGTGTCGCTCATAGTCGGTCGTGGTCGGTTGTTGTCAGTTGTCGTTGGTCTGTTGTCCGACTCGTCCTGTGTTTACCCGGTGGTACGTGCTCCACCGCCGGCGGCTTCCTCGCCTGGCGGCTCCGATCCGCGGCCCAGGGCGTTCCCGCTGTTGGTTGTGGTTACTACAGACGTGGTCCTCGAGTCGCTGCCACTGCCCCCAGTTGCCGTCTCCCCACAGGCCTGCCGCTGGCCCTACCCGCCCCCAGGTGCATTGGCGGCTCCCTCCGCCGCCCTGGACTCTGGGTCAGCCGTCATGGACACCTCGGGCGTCCCTTCCTCCCCGCCAATGGTAGTTGACGAACCCGGCTCTTCTTCCCACTGCCGACCACCTCGGCAGCGTCCAGGGCGTTTCTGTCCCTATGTGCAATTTTCAGGGGGGAGTGATCTGGTATCACGCACCGCTGGTTTTGAATCTTCGCCAGACGGCATGGATGTCGAAGACTACCAGAGGTCTCTCCACTATCGCGCCGTAAGCAGTGGCGGCGAGCGCCTCCTGGCCCACGTATGATGTGAGAGTGCCACGGTGGAAAACGTCGTCCCAGCGGCCAATAGCGACGTCCTCGATCATGTATTTAAGCGCCTGCCTCTCGCTCAGCCAGTCAGTCTGATCTTTGCTGCGTCTATCGATATCTCGCCTATAGACAGCGTGTTTACGTTACTTTGTTCCGTGTACGAGTGAAGTTTTTTTTGTGACTCCGTTGCTTCTTGCGTGTTGTTATCCGTAAGGTCTCGCTCAGTTGTCCTTCGTTGTCCCTGTCCGTCCTTTCCGGTTTGTGTTGTTCGGGGGCCGCTCCGTGGACCTGCCGCGCTTTCCTTCACGGCAACCTCGCGACCGTTCGATCGCTGTTACAACGCAGACAATATTGTGAGACCTTCAAATAATATTTTGAATGTTGATGTGTGTGACTCTCAAAGTTCGCGGCTACGCATATACTGCCATAGTTGAGCAGCCATATCTTGGGAACTACACATTCTAGAAGGCTGTGAATTGCTTTGTTTTGTGCCTACTGCTACGTCTCAGAAGTTGGCATAACGAATAAGCAGATCAGTCCTTTGTTTCTGATACTAGTTCTCGTTGAAAGTAGTGTGATTATCGGCTATTTTCGTAGGAAGCTAAATTCTATTATTGTTTATACGTAAATAAAATGACCAAGCGTAAATGTGACTTCAGGAAACGCAAATTTGCAATTAACAGAGATGTGAGACCTGCATTTTCCACTGAAGTACTTGAAAACACGTGGGCTAGCAGTGAAGGAAACCATGTCATACTTTGTGTCCACCTTCTCCAAACACTTGGTGTAAATATAGGCAAGCTGAATTTTCTGGCACGCTGCATGACACACGAACATTCTCTTCCGTTGGCAGTAATGGAGGCAATCAAACATAATTACAGAGATTTGGCAAATCCTGAGCTACTAAAGAAGTGTTTACATGGGAAGACCCAGAATGTGAATGAGTCCTTCAATAATGTTGTGTGGTGTTGTGTGCCTCAAATTGTATTTGTTTGCCTTATGACTCTAAAGTTAGCAGTGTCTGATGCTGTAATAACTTTTAATGGTGGGAACTATGAAAGACTTAAGGTTCTGGAGAAGTTAGGGGTAAGATTTACACAGAACACAGCTTAAGAATTGCGGGAACTGGATGAACTTCGCGTATGTGAAGCAGAGTTAGCTGCTCAGCAAATGACAAAAGCAGAAAGAAAGAAAAGGAGAGGGCAAGCACTCAGCTGTTGTGACACTGAAGAAGATACAGACTATGGGCCAGGGCAATTCTAGTGCATAAAAGGTGCAGAAATGAAAGTATGTGTAAGAATTTGTTATAAAAAAATTTTTAAATCTCAGTATCTCTGAACGACATTTTTTGCAATAAATGACTCGTTTCCTAAAAAAGTGTTGATGGTAGAGACATGAAATTTTCACAGTATGCCAAGTGTGAGATTCAACACATATGGAACTAGAATAATTAAAATATCCGGTGTTGGGTGTTGTTTTGTTCTTACGTTCATTTATTTACAAAACTCTATCAAAAAATTGAGTGTTTGAAAAAAAAAGATAACATGCCCCACAAAACAATTTTAGTAATAATTCTAGTTCAGTGTGTCTAGGAAGGTGCATTTAATAATTATGGAAAATTGTATGTTGGTGTGTGAAAAAATTTCCGAGATATTGGGTCACAAAATTCGATAATTTAACAATGGTGGCATAGGACATACCGTGTTCCCTTAAGCCACAGAACACTGAAGTGTCGGAGACGGTACTTGGCGGCAAAGAGTATTCATAAATGCAATCTATGGCTACGCGATCGATCCATGCAATGATATCGATGTGTCATTGTTAGCTGCACTGTAGTGACGTCTTTGAGTGTTTATTAAACGAAGCGTGGGATTCCATGATTTGTCTAGGCTCAAACCGTTATATGTCACAAAAAACTTTACTTTAACCTGTTTGATGTTGTCTCTTATATGGAACTTAATCGGAGTATCAGAGACAATGTCCTAATTACATACCTAATGTTTGTTAGAATGTAGAAATGCACTCTGTCCTGGTATTGGATTTCTGCAACTCCGCGAATTTAGTAATCTGCTGCCCGACGTCTCGCTGCCAAGTTCCTTGTGGGCTACAACTCAGAATTAAAGTAGACTGCTCGTTAGTAGACCGTTCTGGAGTCGTTCTAGCAATGGCATGATTCCAGACTGGAATCTGGTAACCATTATTCGACCTAGGAAAACCTCAGAAGAAGGAAAACACATTTACGGTGAATAAAAATTCTCCCAGAAAAGTTCTGACCGTGCGCAGGCTCTAGGATTGCTACCGAAGTCCGTCTGTCCGAACGTCTATACCGATGAAACTATGGTGTATAATCCAGTATTCTTAAGATATAACTACAATTATTGTTCTTGTCTAGCTTATTACGACTTTATCAAACATAGAATATCAAATTTTACAAAACGTCTGACTTTCAACAGTACACTAAATAAGCTACAGAGAACCAACACCAGAGTGTCGTATTACAGTTCACTGAGGGCAACAACACACTGGTCTCGTGCCGCGACGGTTGCCGGGTAAGCGGCAGCCAGTTTCTGTAGGGTAATTTCAAACACAACGCACTGGTTGTTCCTGTAACTGTTTGTTCTGTGATTATCCGGGTCTTTCGGTCGATTCCGAATTCTTCCATGGTTTTTGAGGGTTTTGCGGTCTATTGACTAATGAGTTTTCCAGTAATCGATGAATGTAACTGTTGTATTCCTGTATTTCCTCATTTGTGGTATCGTCTTTAGGCTCCAGATCTGTTTCGCACATGATCGCCCTTTCCTGAATCCGGCCTGGTATTCAGCAAGTAGTGGATTCGCCTGGGTTTGTATTCTGTTTGGAAGTGCTTTGGAGAGGATATTGTACACCACTGGGAGCAGGGAGATTACACTGTAGTTGTTGATATCGGTCTCGTCACCCTTTTTATGTAACGGGTGGATCAGAGCGCATTTCCTCCGTCTCCCATATATCTGAGATTAGGTGACGAAGTTTCTGTGTCAGTGTGGGATCGTTCAGTTTCAAGAGTTCTGTGATAACCCCATCTCCTCCTGGTGCTTTGTTATTGTTGCTTGATTATCACCGTAATTTCTGCGAGATCTGGGGCTTTTGAATCCGGGTGTGTGAATATTGGGGGTGTGAAGTCAAGCTTTTCCTGTGGTTGTTTACAGTTAGGAATTGAGCAGAAATAGTGGGCTTACGTTTTGCAGTTGTTTTTTGAGTTGGTTTCCAACGAGCTGTCAGGTGTTTTGAAGCACTGACTGGGTGCCTGGTATCCCTGCAGGTTTTCTCTAAACGTCTTGTAGAAATTTCTTGTGTTATTTTTATTTAAATACTGTTGGACTTCGTAAAGTCTATTGTTGTCATATCCTCGTTTTTCTTTTCGAATCACTTTCGCAGTCTGTTTCCGAGTTCTAAGAAAGTTGTCCCAGTGTTCCTCGGTTTTGTGGCTGTTGAATCTTTTTCCAGGCTGTTATTTGGTTGTCTATTGCCTGATCGCAGACTGTGGTCCAGCAGCGATGTTTTCTGGTGCGATGGGGTTGTCCTAGTTTCATGGCTTGTTAGTTACTTCCAGTCTGTCGATTTTTTCCTGACTAATTTGTTTGATGATTTATGTTTTGTTGAGTTTGAGGTATTCCGGATCTGGCTTCATGTTTTTGGGTGGATATTTTTTCATTCTATTGGATCGAAAATTTGTCTTTATTTGTAAGAGATGATGGTCTTATTCAAAAGCGCCTTTACAAGGTCTGACATTTAGAATTTCTTTCGTATTTTCGTTCGAAATCGCGAAGTGATCAATTTGGTATTCGCTCGCGATCTCAATGTGGTTATATTGTGTGTAGATTTTGAAACTGGGTGCTCATAACTTTAAGTCCAAAGTTCCTGCAGAAGTTAATTAGTTTCTCACCGTTCTTGCTGGTACGTTTGTGTTTAGTATAAGGGTCTGTTATATCTCTGAATTTCCTCTCTTTTCCTGGCTGTGCGTTAAAATCGACCAATAAGATTTTAACATTGTGTTTTGGTATTTTGTTGGTTTCTTCATCCAGAGTTTTCCAGAAATTATCCACGGCTTCACGATCGGTTTTGTTATGTTGATTTGTAAGGGAATGTAAGTTGATCAGTGTGTAAGCTTTATTAGCTGATTTTACTGACAGTAATGAGACTCTTTCACTGGGAGAGGTGAAGTCGATCACTGACTATAGTGCCGAGTTGTGTACGGCGAATCCAGTTCCCAGGAGCCGATAATTAAATATTATTTTGTTTTTACTTAAGTTATTTCCTGGATAGGGTTAAAATATATTCTGACAGGCTGAATGGCTCTTCACCAACAATGAAATAAGGAATTTTGTCACTAATACATTCTATTTCCTCATCGTTACGTATTTCTAGATTTCCATCCATCAGTTGTTCATAGAAGAAAGAATATTTGAAATCGGACGAATCACTACATTTTTCATCTGCCTCAACATCGACACATACGCATTTATAGCAGCTGTCACAGAGCGACATTAAAACTATTGAGAAAACTGTTTATAATTGTAATAAAGGGATCTTGTGCTGCTTGGTTGTATTACACTTATATGCTTCCCGTTTATAACTTCTATAATATGAGAAAATTTGCTCGGGATTCAAATTTTTCAGCTATATCTAACCAAAATTCTGTCTTCGGTTTGAGGAGGTATTCTGCTTTCATCTTGATCCATATCGCTTGACAGATTTGTTGCACAATTTCGCTGACTGTAGCCTTTTCCAAGCAACAAGCGTAGTGAAAGTCAGCAAAAGAGCATCCAGAAGCCAAACATAAAATACATTTCTTTTCATATCTGTCGCTGCAAAAGAAATGAAAAAACCTGAGAGATAGTTAGCAGCTTGATAAATGTATCAGGTGCTACACAGAAATCCACATACCCAGAGCAGGGTGCCCAACCTTTTCGCTTACTTGGGCCACTCTAGTAGAAGACCAGTTTTTTGAGGCGCACTTAACATATCTAACACCAACAATAATCGCTGGGGGAGAGGGAGAGAGAGAGAGAGAGAGAGAGAGAGAGAGAGAGAGAGAGAGAGAGAGAGAATGGGGCGTACGAATGAGAAAATAGCATCGTGTGGTGGGAGTTCCAAATTGAAAATATTCGATTTATGACAACATTACATTAATGGATTTTTTTAATCAATCGTGTCATAGATGCTCACTTCTTTGGCCGCCCTAGAGTGTTGTGGGGAACATGTCAATGAAGATAATGTAGTACAGTAACTTATTGAACCAATTTATTAAATTATTATTTCTTCAGTGGGTTAAAATAAACTGGAACGTAACTGCTGTAAAATAATTGATCTGTAGATGTTTGGTTTTGGAAATATTCGTGATTTCTTCAAAATTTTCATTTTCAACTGAAAGTTGAAATAGAAATGTTTTCCCACCGTTGTTTACAGTTTATTTGAAAAATGACTCTGAGCACTATGCGACTTAACTTCTGAGGTCATCAGTCGCCTAGAACTTAGAACTACTTAAACCTAACTAACCTAAGGACATCACACACATCCATGCCCGAGGCAAGATTCGAACCTGTGACCGTAGCGGTCGCTCGGCTCCAGACTGTAGCGCTTAGAACCGCACGGCCACCCCGGCCGGCACAGTTTATTTGTGAAATATAATTTTGTATATCATAAGGAATGTATATAGTTCAAGTAATTCAATAAAACGTGTTTCCTGATTTTTTTTATAGTTTTGTAGTTCTTGGCTTTTGTGAAAAAGGTCCTGAGTTGCTGCATTAGTTCTGAAATGAACTGCGTGGAAGAAGCAGCGAAGAATTAGCAGTATTACGGTTTATGATAGACTTAATGTTAATTCATTTTTGCGTTTCGTACGCCTCCTATGTTGTGAACGAAACATTCTAGAGGTATAAAAACAATAATAACAAAACTATCCACTGAAAGATAGGGTGTGGATACAAATCTAGTTCAAGCAAGTAGTATGCCTGTTAGTACCATTCAAAACCGCTGGTTATTAAATGCTTTGTGTTGCTCGCCAGGACAGGAGATGTGAGTTGGTGCTGGTTGTGCAGACTACATCAAATACCAGAAGCTGACGGGCAGCGGGGTGCGGGGCCGAGTCGCCAACAGGATCTGGAGGGGCCGCTTCCGCCTGGACGGGCTGCCCGTGTTCGTGTCGCGCAACGAGGGCTCCCACTGCTGCCACGGTGGCTTCTGGGGCTTCGACAAGGTATTCTTAACATCAAGTCCTTTGCCTGAGGACGACTCAAACCGCACGAGCTGTTATTGTTAAAGCACGAGAAACCTCGGAATCTGCTCGAGATTTATATCGTCCCACAACCTGGCGACTTTTGTTGGTATTATTTTCACGAAGTGTCCTAGTATTATTAATGTGCCATGCAGTAGACTGTTACAGCTCGAGTGCACGCTGGTATGCTACCGGTCGTCCACGAGCGTAGGTTGGCAGGGGTGGGCAAACAGTTGATGCACGGACAGTCAGTAAACTACTCCGGCCGAACGCATGGGGCAAGGGCTTTGCACGTATGCAGAATGCATATAATAGTGCCACCTGGTAGGTAGCCTGTACAAGCTGCACCTGCCCGAGGGGAACCTCAACAAGGGGCTGGTCCTATCCGACATACCCTGAAATTTTTCACACGGAAAGAACACACAAAAGGAAATCCACTGTTAACATTTTTCTTTGTTATTCCCTGTATAGTTATCACGAAATTGCTCAGTGGCTATTGGATGACGAAAACAAACATTTTCCCTACACCTGGCACAACCCGATAAATGAACGACTATTGCATGCGGACAATTCACAGCAAATACTAGTTTTATTTATTAATTTGGATGGAGTTCGAAATGATCATGGCCATTTTTCTGCATACCGGGCACGCTCGATCAAATGGATGAAATAGCAAGGGTAAACCAACCACTACTAGAATTTCCAGTAGCGACATGAAGACTAAAATTAACCCTACAGTCACGAAAGAAAATAGGTGTAAATCCTCTTATGTTTATAGAATACACGTTCAGAATTTACGAATCGATACCAGCTTTTCAAATTGCTTAACTTCAAGCTTTTCCTCCCTGCTTTGTTTAACCAACAAATTTGCAGCCTTTTCTTTGTCAATGCAAACTATTCCTGTGGTGTTTTACTTGGGCTAGGAAGGTACACTACTTTTGTTCTGGACTTTCATTAGCACAAAGTGCATGTTGTGCAATGTCCATGGAGCATCTGCTATGGATAAAAGTACAGTTACTCGCTGGGCACGTAGGGTGAGGTCATCAGAAAGCAGTCGGGGAGAACATCCACGGCTGTCACAACTGACAGCCTTGACCTAGCCCCCCCCCCCCCTTCCGACTTACATTTGTTTGGGCCATTAATGGATGCCACTTGTGGAAGACATTTTGACGACGGTGAGGAGGTGATTCACACAGTGAAGCACTGGCTCCGCTTCCAGGACAAGAATTGCTACCGACAGGGCATAAACGCCATTGTTACGAGCTGGAGGAAGGATATAGAACGGGATTGAGATAACATGGAGAATTAGAGTGTGTAGATAAAACATCATTCTTCTGTAATTCTCATTATGTTCAATCAAGAATTGTTAAAGAAAAAAATGCGGTGCATACCTTCCAGGTAGCCGTCGTACACCACTACTTTTAGACGCGTTAAAGAGCGTGCCGCGAAACACCAGCAAATATAGCAACTTCACACAGCGTATGGCCATGGCACAGTCAAACACGATTGCCACTTTTTGCCACTCTGTTACGTCCTTACATTTACCCATTCTTACGTACAATTTCCGCTTGGAACATAAATGTATCGCTGACCGCTTCTGCCTTACGCTCAGTTAGAGGCAGTGCGTGTGCGGTTCACAACGTGACTTTATCGCTGCGCCATCTGTAAAGGCTTAACGATTCATCTGTGCATGCGCACTGGGGTGACTAATTTTTTGTCCGGTTACTTTACAAATCACTTGCCAGTCGCATTGTCAATAAGTGCGTGAAATAAGAACGTTGATGTCCGTTGCGTACACACCTAAAAGTCGCCTGTCTTCCGCGTTTTCTTTCTCATTACAAACGAAAGAACTGAACTATCAAGTGGTCGTGTGCACAAGGTCATCACCGTCATGGAACGGAAATGCAGTACTCGTCGGCGGTTTTAGAGAAGTCGCGGCCACGGCCAGTCAATGGGCAGGCGAGGGAGGGGGCCAGAAGGTGAAACACTGACTCAAACCTTTTGAGTCAAATTGAAACTGATGATAGTGGGGCCACAACCGATTATATTGCAATAGGGAACCAATAGTCGAAAATGCACATTTATTGTGTTACGGACATACACAGCGTAACCGCATAACAAGAAAGTAGTTGACATTTATAGTTCAAAGTGCCGACCGCTAGTGTCTACGCATGCATGGCAACAGTGCATGAAGCTCTGCCGGGGACTGTAGCAAACGGGTCTTCTTCCTTACTTGTGACTTACTTATCACAAGTAACGTCGCTGACAATCTCAACCGCGTTGGTTAAAATCAGGTCTTCATCCTCTTCTACGGGGATTTCATACACCAACATCTTCACGTAACCCCAGGGGACAAAGTCAAGAGGTGTGAGATCCAGCGGTCGCCCTGGCCATGAGACAGAACCTCTCATTCCAATCCAACGACGAAAGTACGTGCTGTTCAGATACGAGGTGGTGCACTGTCGTGTTGAAACCGCAGTTTTTACGGACAAGAAACGATACAGTCTCTAAGAACCGTGGCAGCACATCTCGAAAGAACAGCAGGTAACGTGGACCAGTCGAGCGGGGAGGCAGAAGGTGATCTTTAGCAAGACTGGCCCTTATGCTGACAGAGAACCATTGCTGGTGGCCACTGATGTGCGTGGCGTAAAGATTGTCCTCAATCCAGACATAGCCGTTGCGGCTGTTGAAAGAACCATCACAGGTGAATGAGGCCTCATCGTGTGGTTGGACACACGATTCAACACCATCTGCTCAAAGTCTGTTATTTGGACATGTCTTTAGAGTGGAACTTTGGCAGTTCTCTGTGGTGTGAATGTAAGTTGGTATCATGGAGATAAACTTCTTCGAATGAGGATGATGCCTGTTAGGAAAGCGTTCTCTGTACATTCGCATTGCTTTGCGGGCGCTACATCCTGACACACCATATATTAAATGCATGTCTGCCAACTCGGGTGATGGGTAACGTTCCATCTTTGACTGCACATCATGCGTTGTACGTAGTAACATACCTGACTGGGACACATCACAAGCTGTCTGTTGTGATGGCTAACTGACACCAGGGACAGTGGGTGCGTAGGCGCATGTTAATGTGCCGGTGCGAAGCATACGATGATGATGATGATGTTTGGTTTGTGGGGTACTCAACTGCACGGATATAAGAGCCCGTGCAAATTCCCAGCCGACCAGTGTGGCCGAGCCGTTCTAGGCGCTACAGTCTGAAACCGCGCGACCGCTACGGTCGCAGGTTCGAATCCTGCCTCTGGCATGGATGTGTGTTATGTCCTTAGGTTAGTTAGGTTGAAGTAGTTCTAAGTTCTAGGGGACTGATGACCTCATCAGTTAAGTCCCATAGTGCTCAGAGCCATTTGAACAAATTCCCAACCCTTGCTAGTCCAAACTCGCCACTTTCATGAAAGATGATGAAATGATGAGGACAACGCAAACAGCCAATCATCTCGAGGCAAGTGAAAATCCCTGACCCCGCCGAGAACCGAACCCAGGACCTCGAGCTCGGGAACCGAGAACGAGACCGCGAGACCACGAGCTGCGGACACGAAGCATACGGTCGTCATGTGTGACAGGTGACAGGAACTAAGTTATGTGCAGTATGTCTGTTTGGTGATCAGGAGTGTGCACTGTCATTCATTGCATGTTCCAATGTACAACAGACTCTCGGGATCTTTGCGAGAGTACGGCAGAACTTCAAGCACTGTTGCAATACATGCGTTGAGCCTGGCAGTCGTCGCTTATTACTACAAACTACGTTGTTGTTGTGCGGTGCACGCTGTGTATATCTAAACACAATAAATATGGATCTCCTACCATTCAGCAGCGTGGGGTAGCCACGCGATCTAGGCGCCTTGCACGGTTCACGCGGCTCACCCCGTTGGAGATTCGAGTACTCCCTCGGCTATGGCTGCGTGTGTGTTGTCCTTAGCGTAAGTTAGTTAAATTAGATAAATTAGATAAGTAGTGTGTAAGCCTAGGGACCGATGACAGTTTGATCCCATAGAAACTTACCACCAAAAAAATCCTACCATTGATTCCCTACCTCAGTATCACCTGTTTTAATTTGACCCAAAAATATGAGACACCCCGTATTTAGAACTCTTAGCAGGGCATAAAAGTCGGACCATTCATGCTTCCGCGTAAGCCTTACGCGGGGTGATTCATGACACTCCTAAAAATCTGGACATCCAGCGAAAATGGCTCTGAGCACTATGGGACTTAACATCTGAGGTCATCAGTCCTCTAGAACTTAGAACTACTTAAACCTAACTAACCTAAGGACATCACACACATCCATGCCCGAGGCAGGATTCGAACCCGCGGCCGTAGCAGTCGCGCGGTTCCAGACTGAAGCGCCTAGAACCGATCGGCCATACCAGCCGGCTCCAGCGAAAATCTGGGTATCTGGCAACACTAGCTGCAGAAAACATAATGTAACACAATGTGCCATTCCCTCCATTTCCCTGCTGGTTGTCATCTCACTGATGTGTCGGACAGGCATGCAGCCACCTGAATGTCTGCCAGGTAGCTGTGACGTCATGCGTGTGTTTCGCCGACAGGTGGTGTGGCAGTCGCGCGTGGTGGATGACCGCGTGGTGATGAGCCACTTGAGCCCCGCAGGCGAGGAGGGCTTCCCGGGCTCCGTTCTGGTGCTGCTCGTCTTCCGCCTCACCGTAGACGACATCTTCGTTGTGGACATGCAGGCGCGCTGCGACCGGCCCACGCCCATCGACCTGCGCTACGGACTCTTCCTCAACCTGGCCGGCCACGTCAGTATCACTCGGCACGCTACCTGTAGTCTCAGTTAAGTTACTCGTGTTAAAGGCGGCGCAGCTCAGTGACTGTCGACTGAATCATCTGAAAAAAGAAATAATTTTTTGTATATCTTTATAGATGCGATGACACGTTTTAGTTTTCAGCGTTCTTCAGTTGGTGGAATTCATTTACGTTTTTGTCAATATAAGACTTCTATCAATTTCTTTTTTAACTTCATATACTCAGCACTTCACTGATGCACAAACTGAACCTACTATTCGTCAAGTGCCTGCCAAATGAATTTGTTAAAATCGGGAACTGCGCCTAAAGCCAAATTATTTTTCTTATAGGTTCCAAAACAACTTATGAAGTCATTCATGTTTATAGATTCAGTATTCCCAACCTCAAAAATTGGCGTGCTACACTCCCCTGCAAAAAAAAGTGAAGCATCGAGAAGAGAAGGCCGGATGACGATGTACACTATTGGCCATTAAAATTGCTACACCAAGAAAAAATGCAGATGATAAACGGGTATTCATTGGACAAATATATTATACTAGAACTGACATGTGTTTTCACGCAATTTGGGTGCATAGATCCTGAGAAATCAGTACCCAGAACAACCACCTCTGGCCGTAATAACAGCCTTGATACGCCTGGGCATAGAGTCAAAGAGAGCTTCAATGGCGTGTACAGGTATAGCTGCCCATGCAGCTTCAACACGGTACCACAGTTCATCAAGAGTAGTGACTGGCGTATTGTGACGATCCTGTTGCTCGGCCACCATTGACCAGACGTTTTCAATTGGTGAGAGATCTGGAGAATGTGCTGGCCAGGGCAGCAGTCGAACATTTTCTGTATCCAGAAAGACCCGTACAGGACCTGCAATATGCGGTCAAGCATTATCCTGCTGAAATGTAGGGTTTCGCAGGTTTCGAATCAATGGTGGAGCCACGGGTCGTAACACATCTGAAATGTAACGTCCACTGTTCAAAGTGCCGTCAATGCGAACAAGAGGTAACCGAGACGTGTAAGCAGTGCCACCCCATACCATCACGCCGGGTAATACGCCAGTATGGCGTTGACGAAGACAAGCTTCCAATGTGCGTCCACCGCGATATCGCCAAACAGGGATGCGACCATCATGATGCTGTAAACAGCCATTCGTGCACCCAGGTTCGTCGTTGAGTACACCATCGCAGGCGCTCCTGTCTGTGATGCAGCGTCAAGGGTAACCGCAGCCATGGTCTCCGAGCTGATAGTCCATGCTGCTGCAAAAGTCGTCGAACTGTTCGTGCAGATGGTTGTTGTCTTGCAAACGTCCCCATCTGTTGACTCAGGGATCGAGACGTGGCTGCACGATCCGTTACAGCCATGCGGATAAGATGCCTGTCATCTCGACTGCTAGTAATACGAGGCCGTTGGGATCCAGCACGGCGTTCCGTATTACCCTCCTGAACCCACCGATTCCATATTCTCCTACATTGTATCTCGACCAACGCGAGCAGCAATGTCGCGATACAAAAAACCGCAATCAAAGTCGATAACGTGATGGTACACATTTCTCCTCCTTACACGAGACATCACAACAACGTTTCACCAGGCAACGCCGGTCAACTACGGTTTGTGTATGAGAAATCGGTTGGAAACTTTCCTCATGTCAGCACGTCGTAGGTGTCGCCACCGGCGCCAACCTTGTGTGAATGTTCTGAAAAGCTAATCATTTGCATATCACAGCATCTTCTTCCTGTCGGTTAAACTCTTTTACACCTTTAGGCAGAGATGACAGAAATATGTTAATGTCATACAACCGCAGACTGTACATTATACATAATCTACTAGACAAATATACTCTTAGCACTCTAAAATTCCAAGATCCTAAGTCAAACAACGGTCTGTAAATTCTCAACCAGCCCTTTATGTTCTGCACATGATTTCGTCATTGGAGGCTCACGTCAAATGTTTCTCTAATTTGTTTTATTTCTGACTTATAGACAAATCATTTCACAAATTATTTGATCTTCTTTATTCTCCAGTTTGGTTCAAAAAGCATAATCTTTTTGAAACTGTGTTTGCTTTCTGTTCTATAAATGATCTGTTCTATAAATTACCTGAATTTAGTGCTCGATTTCACGCGCGCCATGTTAACAGATATCACAACAATGAAATTTCTTATGCGCGAAACAGCTAGGCATTGAAGAGATGAACTTTTGACATTTGATTTACATAGCTACCGACAGCTGCTTATGAAATATCTCAGTTTTCCCTCAAATCACTAGTTAAGTTTTTCTTTATTACCATGATTACTTTGAAGTAGTTAAATATGTTTTTATAGAACTAGACCTAACGCCGGTCAATTTGATACTCCATTGGCTATGAAAATTCGGAAAAGATTTTTCCCTCAAATTACTAATTACTTCTGCCTTAACTACCATGATTTGAGACAGTTTCTTATTTTGTGCATAACTGGACGTCCTACTGGTGGGTCTGATATTCCATTTGTCTATTTCTCCTTAACAGTTTGACTATGAAGTTTCGGACAAAAACGTGTTGTGCAGTTTATATGGAGTCTTGTTTTCCCTGCACTCAAACCTCCGACCAAAGAATGATACATTATACTGTCTTCTAAGTATTTTTCGTGTTTTTATGTCTCTATTTCTCCTGTAGCATAAATAATTTACCATATGTAAACGCAAATGATCACTAGCGACAAGCGACTTTCAGTGCAAGAATAATATTCCAGGGACGCAAATGAGGTGCGAGAGCGCCAGTCATATTGCAGAAAGTATAAAACATTCACTTAGACGTCTTTGCAGTTCCGCATTTCCTGTAGCAAATGCGTTGCTTTCATACCTTCCAATTGGCCGACGTCAGACTAAATATGTTTGACATAACAGGTTTTGCCAAACTCGTTTCCCTGTATTCTAGAGCATAATTTTGATAGGTTTTATGAGTGATAATCTGTATGTACTCTTGAAAAAGGCTTATCAAGAGATATAATTTATTGAGCTAACATTGCCGGCCGATGTGGCCGTGCGGTTCTAGGTGCTACAGTCTGGCGCCGCGTGACCGCTACGGTCGCAGGTTCGAATCCTGCCTCGGGCATGGATGTGTGTGATGTCCTTAGGTTAGTTAGGTTTAAGTAATTCTAAGTTCTTGGGGACTGATGACCACAGATGTTAAGTCCCATAGTACTCAGAGCCATTTGAACCATTTGAGATAACATTCTGGGAAGCGAGGCACTGAATTAACATTTATGAGTGTGCCACTCACACTTTTACTACTCACAGTTAAATTTTCCATTGTTTGTCACACAGAGTAGGATGCAAAGTGACTGATGCGTACAGATCAAAAAATTACCATAACAGACTGGAGCTAAAAATTTTAAAACAATTCATACAGTGTAATGCCTTTGTGATACCTATATCATGGCAGATCTGCCTCTACACCACTTATAGTTCTTGCTAAAGAGGTTGGTTTGAGGTACATGGAGGTACATGGAGTTCCCTTAAGTATTCGCAGGAAGCAGATGTATTACCATTTTATTATAAACTTCCCCAGTAAATCACGTTGCTGTTGAAATGCAATTTTCACCACAGTATCTGAACACCAAAAACAAAAGTATCCAAGTACCATTGTTGATTTGCCTCAGAATTATTTATGATACACAAGTATCAAGATGCCTATAGTGTAATAACCAAACATAGCACATTTACAAAAATAAAAACACAAACATGTACATACACAAATCAGATAATTATTCCCAAACACATAAATGAATAAATAACATACTCAAAAAAAAATAAACTCACTGAATGGTCAGCGGTAACGTGTCTTCTGCGTGTAACAAATTTGAGAAAAATGTTCTTGTAAGATAGCTACATGCACGATTTAGTGGACTAAACAAAATACAATCAAATATAAATTCAGTGCACACTGTCCAGAGAGGAACAAAGTCAATTCAACTTTTACTGTTTCATTTCTGAGTAGATCTGCTGTACCTATTCTAAGTTGCAGTTTAGAAATATCATTTTCGGTACTTTTTCGCTTGAAAGACAGGATCGTCTGTCTGTTACTGTTTGCCCCTGCTTTGAAAATATGCGCTCACATGGAACAGAGGTGGTCACAATACAAAGACGTCGTTTCATTATTTCAAACAGTGTAGGAAACAACACACGATTTTCTTTCCACCACAGCAATGGATCTTGTAATCTCTGTATCAGTGGCATCTTCATATATTTATCAAGCTCGACTATACTTGCAGCACGTGGATTGTCTACACTTTGGATCAAGTGCTTGGTCAAAATCTTGCCAAGTGTTGCCACTGCTGGAGGTGAATGTGCTCACCACAACTGGTTTGGCTAGTGGCGGATTTTCTGTATAACACCGAGTGGGTTTCTGTCGTATTGCACAACATTTGTTAATTATGACGTCTTTTGTTTCATTTAATCGATGCCCAGTTTTTGGAAATCCATGCTCCCTGAAGCGAGGATCAAATAAAGTTGCTTCACAAGCAACTGCTTTATCTGCAAACTTTTGAACGAGGTGGGTAGAGATTCCGTCCTCAAGTTCAGCAATTACTGTATTAGTGGCTTCATTGCTGTGATCTGGGTTTTTCAGTCTCAGACAGTGATTTTGTAAATCTCTCTTAATTAGACAACTTTTGACAAGTTTACATTTGTTTCACTGCTAATTTCTGTTGTAATTTGCTCAAAATGAGATAGTATGTCGCAAGATTTTTCAATAACTGACCAGTCTTCTTTGGACAGTTTTGTTTGTGAATCCACTCTGAGGATGGCGAGGGTGCTTTTCAAAGGCTCTTTGATTTTCAACAGCCTGTCAAACATTTCATACGTAGAATTCCATCTCGTAGGGCAATCTTGTTTCAGTGTTAAAATAGGGAAGCCCATTTGCTTCTGATATTGTGTAATTTTTCAAGTGCTTGAGGACTTCTTTTGAAAAATTCCGCTATTGACTTCACTTTTTCCCTTGTGTCTGTAATTGGTTCAAGGCTTGCTTGCACAATTAAATTTATTGTTTGTGCAAAACAAGGTACATGCCACCATTTGCACATCATCACTGCCTCCACCATATTAGGTGCATTATCTGTAGTGCAAGTTACAATTTTATTGGTAATACCCCAAGTCGAAGTCACATATTGTAATTCACTGGAAATGTTTTCTGCTGTATGCTTGTAATGGAATTTAAAATTAGATAACAAATATGTCTTCAGATTGCAATTTTTATTAATGAAGTGAGTAATCTTTGTTTGTCTGCCACACCTACCCAGAACTGAACCGGTGGAAGTGCTGGGTATTTCTTACACTGATTGTTCATCTTGACGCACAGGCACTGAAATGGCAGATTACTGAACAGTTGCTGTGGAAACTGAACTGGCTTCGTCATTGCCCAGATTCATAAAAACTGATTTCGAACGAGTTTCACTTAAATTAAGTGTTGGATGCTTATGTTGCAAATGTCTGTTTAAGCAAGAAGTTGAACTACTTTTAAACGACAACATGCCGAGAACAAGTTACACTTAATTTTGTCTGGATTTATCTTCATAAAATAATCCCACACCGGGCTTCGTAACGTCATAGCTGAAGACAGAAGAACCAACACGAACGGAATTGGTGGCGGGAGCAAACTGCACAAACAACGGATACGCTACTGCGATTCCCACATTTGTTAGTATGGATAATCTATATCCGTCCTGCTAATGTCCATGCACACAAAATAAATCAACGTGGAAAATAGGCACATGGATTATAGACTCACAAATAAAGCCACATAATTCGAATAAATAACAAAATACAAGAGAAAACAATTTTGTCCCTCAAGGTGTTCCGAATCATTATTATAAACCCACAATGCTTCCCAGCCCTTCCCGTTCACCATTACATCATCAATGATCCGTCAATCACATTGCTTGAAAGTACATCCAATTTACGTATATGTCTAAAAACTGCCACTCTACGCCCTTTTTAATTCAAAATGTTGTAGCTTAACTTGCGTTTTTTAATATGATTACTGTACATGAATAGAGAAGCGTATGTTATAGGAGATGTGTAATTTAACTGAATGTTTTTCACACTTTTATTATTTTGAAAGCGAATAGTGTGCTTTATTTTATTGTGTGTTAGTGTTTATAAAGCATATATTACGCCATTTCGGAATAGAGCAATCAGTTAGAAACGAAGCTTTATTTTCGGAAATCTTAAACTTCACGCTGTTGTGTGTCAAAAAGATTTCGACACTCTTGAAAGTGTTTTATGAAATGGTATATTAAAATTATTTCAGTATCTGTGCGGTGCCCGAATCTCGTCCGAGACAAAACGAAACGAAACATCACTGTTTCGATACAATTAGTCAGTTTCAAGCACAAGTGGACTGAAACAGCGTTATTTTGAAACAACGATACAGTTTCTGTGCCTGGCTCGAGATAGAATCTGTTCCCGTTATCCGACACAGAGCGGAATGAAACACCACTGTCTCGAAACAGTGAAACATAGCCATTTCGAAACACTGAAACAGTTCCACGTATCGATACACTGTATCGAAACACAGAAACTGTGGCCAAGTATAGTCTGCCGGTGACCCAGCTAACTAGTAGACAATGGCTGCCTTCACGACATAGAAGTCCACTCATTGCATTAACGAGGGACAAAGCTCATTGGATTAAAAGGGGGCCACTTCGAAAAATAACTGCATTTTAGATAAGCCAGTGAGCCTTTTGCTGCCAGGCCGAGAAATTTTCAACTTGTACCCATACACAGAGTTCGACTGTTTCGCAGAAGAACCTCTAAAATATAAGTTTAGTCAAAATTTTACAGGTAATACCGAAAGCATTCACCATTAACACTATATTCATTCATCTCTTTCTAGGAGACAGGAGAAAAAGGACTTTTAGAGCACACATTGACGATCAATTCTACAAAATACTTCGTGCCAGCTGGTGATAACCATCCATCTGGTAAGTTGTAAGTAATAAATAATCCACTGAGAGAAAATTATTCTAATCTCTTGAAACGTATGCTCTGTGTTGATTATATGTTAGCCCAGTCTCAGGTGCAGGGTTCAATATAAAGCAGGGGGAGGAAGGCAATTTTTGAAGTCATCAATGATTTTAGGTGATTTTGAAAATATGATCTGTTATCAGCGTCTTTGTTGAAAGAGGCGTGGGGTAATCTGAGAGATACACCTGTAACTCCTCCAGTTTTTGTTTGTTCTCTATGGAGGCTACTCTCATTCTAAATTCTCCTTGACCACGTACGCTACTTTCGGGCATGTAAAACCAACAGACACCTCATATATAATTAAGACAATGACGGCCAATGATCTCTTAAGTGCAGATGCGCATCAAGCTCGAACTCTCATGGGAAGCGGCGAAATGCCGCGAGTAATGAGGCTAATGCGCTGGGACACTGTATCAGTAGGGTGTGGAAGGTTGGGAATTTCGGTCTGACAGAGCTAGCCCATGTGGCTGTGGTCACCACTGTGTCCAGATGGCATAGTGGTCAGCGCACCTCTCTAATAGGCAGAAGACCCAGTTTCGAATCTCAGTCTGGCACAAATCATCAATTTGCCCCATTGATATAAATCAGTGCCCACTGGCAGCAAGTGGCTGGCTGCAGGATCAAGATCTAGTGTGTTCTTTCGGACACGTCCAAAAAAAATTTAAAAAAGCAGACACTACATATACAAAACACTTGAGCAGTATTCCAGGATACGCCGTAGAAGCGTTTTGTAAATAATTATTTTGTAGACTGACGGTGTTTCCCTAATATTTTACCAAAGAACGTTGCTGTTTCACGTGACTTGACACAGGAGCACTCTTAGCTGAGGAAGAAGAATCTCCGGCCGGGGTGGCCGAGCGGTTCTAGGCGCTACAGTCTTGAACCGCGCGACCACTACGGTCGCCGGTTCGAATCCTGCCTCTGGCATAGATGTGTGTGATGTCCTTAGGTTAGTTAGGTTTAAGTAGTTCTAAGTTCTAGGGGACTGATGACCTAAGAAGTTAAGTCCCATAGTGCTCAGAGCCATTTGAACCATTTTTTGAAGAAGAATCGAGGCTGAGAGTGAAAGGCAAACACATACAGACAAGAACTGAGACTGATATGGCCTGGACATTGACGCGTTGCAGCAATGTTGCTGGCAACACTATTGCGGCCTCACTGCGGGAAAATAAGGCCTTCGGCTCTCCTACATGCCGAGCGGCGATGCTACCTGCCGGGCAGAGATCAGACGGAGAGATTAGAGGACCTTTCCTCGACCTTTTCTGCGTGCGACTTTCAGGGCACTGACAGCGACTTCCGCAGCGACAGACCCCCCGCGGCGAAATGGGCTGCCTGCTCGTTCAGGTATACGGCGACGCGACAGAAACTTGTCCGCAATCGCCGTTATTTCCCATGGCGCAGTCCAGGAGCAGCTGCAACACCATCATCGACGGAATAAAGAGAAGCGCGGCCGAATTTAATCTGACTTTGAACTACTTAGCTATTTTACTACAAGAACAAAATGACACGGTAATATTATCGTGCTTCCTCAACTTGAACAAGAAGGTTAATAGGATTTTTGCGGCAAATGACAGTGAAGGTTATTATAACATTTTGATTAACAGACACCTTTGTAAACGACGACACAAAATTCTACTTTTATTTTAGGTCAGTTTGCGCGTGTTTTGCAACTTACGGAGAACAGTGCAACCTGTTCAAGAAAACCATCAGTTCAGCTGAAAAACTCGTAGTGGCGCTTATTTTCTTCTGTAGTACACAAATTTTTGACTAAAATTATTAAAATAATTTTTCTCTTTCTCAAATTTCTAATAGTTTAACAACTCGTAACGTTTCAACACATCATGGAACGTTAAGTAATTCCTCATTTATTATTAAGAACGGATGTTTTCAGATAATTGAACTCTTTCTGCTGCATACTGTCACATTTCTCCTTCAAGGTGAAGACAGTGAAATGTTTGGAAAATAGCTATTTATTAACACTCTTGTGTATCATTTAGGTAATAACATTTGCATAGTACTGAATCGCTGTAATAGAAGCCCTTATTTACTCTCCCACCATCGACAGGTTTACAGCAACGAAGACAGAGAAACCTTAACATAAATTTTATTTATTAAAATGTCAAATCGTTTTTAAGAAACTTATAACATGTAGTAGAAACTTAACAACAGTTTAATTTTATTTTAAAAGGAAATACCTCATGCCCCTAAGATCACCACTCTCGAATAATGTCAGTCTGTTCTTGCACTTTTAAACTTCTCTTCTAGTAGCTTTATATTCATCACTTAATTCCTAAATTTCATATGCTTTTTGACTCAATTAAAATAGTGGGGTGGGGTGTTCGCATAGTCATACTCACACTCAGTGGAAATAAATTAATATATTCCTTCATAGTTCCTTCATAAGCATCTCTAGGTGTTTTATTTTCAATTTAGCAGATGCTTTCTCCCTTTCAGTCTGTCTTCTTTGTTTTTCTAGCAGAAGTTACATATTTTCCTCAATACTCATTTTCTTCCTCTTGCGTAAACTTGTAGCACGAAAGTTGCATGTCCATTCGAAATAGTAAGTGGAGCTTGTATCTCTCTCTCATTTCAGTCTTTCCCAGGTTAAGTGATGTGGATACAACTTGTGTATTGTCTCTGGAATCAGTCACAATGTTTGAAACGATAGTGTCGGTCTTTTCTTCCGACTGAAAGCGCCAAATATTGGAGACAGATTTGCAACAAAGTATTTCCGGTTTTAGTTCGTCAAATGTATCAACATAGTGCTTGCAGAAAATTTGCGGACACACCTGAATTTCGTTGAATCCACAAGCGTCACCTAGGCAACAACATTTCAGTCCATGCTTGACATGATGTTATTAGAGGATCTGAATTATGAGTTTACAGTTAAAATATCACTGCTCTAGTTTTAATACTTTTGGAGATTTCAAGTTTTTATATTTTGTAAACAGAGCTAAAAAAACATTTTACACCTAAAATGTTTTATTTCTCCAAAACTGCTAGTTCTACTGCTGTTAAATTTTAAATGCCGTTTCATTACACCATAGCAATCACAAGAATAATAGTACAACAGGGGAAAAATTCTTACTGATTTGGTTACCTCTCGTACAAGATTAGTTTTAAATTACTCTGCAGAAAATACTGCACTCAGAAAATGGTTCAAGAGGCTCTGAGCACTATGGGACTTACCATCTGAGGTCATCAGTCCTCTAGAACTCAGAACTACTTAAACCTAACTAAACTAAGGACACCACACACATCCAGGCTCGAGGCAGGATTCGAACCTGCGGCCGTAGCGGTCGCCCGGTTTCAGACTGAAGCACATAGAACCGCTCGGCCACACCGGCCGGCTACTGCACTGAGTCACAAATTTTCTTGAAATGATTTTATAATCCCATTAAGAGTTTCGGCCCTGAGCCCATCGTCAGATTGTAGCGTTGACATGGTTTACTTTGTATCATACTGAAAAACCCCTCTATAATATGTAAAGGAGGGCTTTCCAGAATGACACAAATGTAACAGAAGTCAACGTTACCATCTGACGACGAGCTCAGGCCCGAAATTCATAATGGTGTATTGAAATCACTACAGGAAAATTTGTAGCTGGTTGCTATGTTTTCCACAGAGTAATTTACGAAAACAGCTGCTGTGTTCTCCAACCAAAATGGATAAAATAAAAAGATTATTTATCGTCAGTGAATTCGATGGCAAAATTGGTCGTTTCGTTTCACGATAACTTCTGGCTCTCAACACTTGACGAATACTGACCACGTATTTGTTTTCTCTGTGTCTTGTTTGTAATGGATCAACAGTAAAAATGACTCTAACTGTTACCAATCGGGAGTTATCGCGGAACGAAATTGACTGATTCTGCCACAGAGGCGATGAAACGAGTAGTTACTATCTATATGATTTATATGCTGTAATAAAACAGGAGTAAAAATTTCATAGCTGTAGGAGTTTTCGGGAAACCAAAATTTTAGTTAGAAAAACAGGATTTTTTAACTCCGTTTTTCGAAACGGTTAAACGTTCCACTATTGGAATTACAGCAGGAACTTTAACTGAAAATCCTTAATTAAAATGTTTAATAATATGATGTAAAACATTGACTGAAATGCTGTTACTTTAGGGACATGTGTGGAGTCAATGAAATTTATGCCTGTCCTTAAATTACCTGCAAGCGCTTTAGAAGCCCAAACGTATTTTTCCCGAAGACAAAGAAATGGAAACTACTGGCAGAGAAAGTGGCATGCTCAAAATCAAGAAATTTACCTATTGTCTTCCGTGTTAAACTGTACCCAGTAAAACCTAGTGGTTATACAGAACCCATGTCTTTGGTTTCACTGAGACATTTGATCCTGTGCGAAGCATTATTTCCCCAAGACATCAATCCTAAAGTTTCTCCCTATGTTCTTGAAAATATCACTTAAATATCGTGAAACATAGACTTACTAAAAATACGAGGTTTTTAGCAAGTGGAGAATCTTTCCCATCTCTAGTATTTTCCTTCCAAATCCCTACAGAATTGTGAAAGAAATACTGTCCTCATCTGTCTACAAACTTTTCCCTATTAATTTCCAGCCCCTTGAACAGAAAAAAATTTGAAACAGAAGAAATTTGCGACCAAATGGCAGTTTTCCAACTGTAACAGTGCTGGAACAAAGCACTTATGATGCTTTGATGCAAAGACACTGATGCTGAAAGAGTAACTACCAGAGTATTACTTTCTGTGAGTGTCTTATTATAGTTCTCTTTGCGTAGACATCATGTAACACTACTAGGTAGAACACATCAGCCACACAGCTTCCATCACAGCACTGGTCACTGGTGCAGTGTTGCGATGGCGTCTGCACCAGCCACGCGTCGCAGCCCGAACCCAAACTGCGCATGTGCGAGTTGACAGCCCCTGTCACTGCAGGGTGTCTACATCTACATCTATACTCCGCGAGCCACCTTACGGTGTGTGGCGGAGGGTACTTATTGTACCACTATCTGATCCCCCCTTCCCTGTTCCATTCACGAATTGTGCGTGGGAAGAACGACTGCTTGTAAGTCTCCGTATTTGCTCTAATTTCTCGGATCTTTTCGTTGTGATCATTACGCGAGATATATGTGGGCGGTAGTAATATGTTGCCCATCTCTTCCCGGAATGTGCTCTCTCGTAATTTCGATAATAAACCTCTCCGTATTGCGTAACGCCTTTCTTGAAGTGTCCGCCACTGGAGCTTGTTCAGCATCTCCGTAACGCTCTCGCGCTGACTAAATGTCCCCATGACGAATCGCGCTGCTTTTCGCTGGATCATGTCTATCTCTTCTATTAATCCAACTTGGTAAGGGTCCCATACTGATGAGCAATACTCAAGAATCGGACGAACAAGCGTTTTGTAAGCTACTTCTTTCGTCGATGAGTCACATTTTCTTAGAATTCTTCCTATGAATCTCAACCTGGCGCCTGCTTTTCCCACTATTTGTTTTATGTGATCATTCCACTTCAGATCGCTCCGGATAGTAACTCCTAAGTATTTTACGGTCGTTACCGCTTCCAATGATTTACCACCTATGGCATAATCGTACTGGAATGGATTTCTGCCCCTATGTATGCGCATTATATTACATTTATCTACGTTTAGGGAAAGCTGCCAGCTGTCGCACCATGCATTAATCCTCTGCAGGTCTTCCTGGAGTACGTACGAGTCTTCTGATGTTGCTACTTTCTTGTAGACAACCGTGTCATCTGCAAATAGCCTCACGGAGCTACCGATGTTGTCAAAATGGTTCAAATGGCTCTGAGCACTATGGGACTCAACATCTTAGGTCATCAGTCCCCTAGAACTTAGAACTACTGAAACCTAACTAACCTAAGGACATCACACACACCCATGCCCGAGGCAGGATTCGAACCTGCGACCGTAGCAGTCCCGCGGTTCCGGACTGCAGCGCCAGAACCGCTAGACCACCGCGGCCGGCTACCGATGTTGTCAACTAAGTCATTTATGTATATTGTAAACAATAAAGGTCCTATCACGCTTCCTTGTGGTACTCCCGAAATTACCTCTCCATCTGCAGATTTTGAACCGTTAAGAATGACATGTTGTGTTCTTTCTTCTAGGAAATCCTTGAATCCTTGCAGTCGCAAACCACTGTCACACCTTGCACAACAGACCTTTATTAGGCAGTTGCGTTAACCACTACACCATCCAGAGACAATGTTTATCTCAGTTGTGCAGTCTATCTCAGCACTCCTGTCAGACAACCCCATCTTGCCACCTAGAGCCACCTCTCTGCACCTGTTTACCTCGATGGGCAGTGACTTGACCACCTTCAGTGCGGATGTAGAGTTACGTTCAACCTCATGTGGGAACCTCAAAGTAGCGAGCATAGAGGACATGGATTGGGCTTGGTGTAGGTGGCAGTAGCTGGGACTGTGGGTTGGCCGAGAGGTGTGCCATAACAGTCTGCACAATTGCAGTAAATACTGTGTTCGGATGGTACGGTAGTTAATGCAACTGCCTTATTCAAATCATGTTCTGGCACACATTTTCACTCTTCACCACTGATTCCGCATAAACTCCTTATGCAGCTGACATCAATAGTTCCTCCCTTTCCTTTTCTTTCTTCCAGACTCCCACCTTCAGTTTACATAACAAGGCAGCAGTCCCACAGCCATCTACATGACAGGAACCTAGAACCTGTCATCACACTCCCAGTCAGAACGAGTACACTTGGTCCCAGCTCATCTGTTAGCAACATTCTATTGGCACCAGACCACCTACCATATTTTATGACTGTAAGACGATATGGACTATAAGATTCACCCTATTTTTTACGTAGTCTTATTATTTGATTGCGAAGCCAGAACAAAAAAATTCTCAGTTTATAAAACCCAACTGACCTTCAAAATCCTGAAAATCATCATCTGAACTTTCTTCTTCTCTTCTTCTTTGTCATCGTCATTGCTGTCCTCTTCATATACGAAGTGCGACAATAAAGTAATGAGACTGATTTTCTTTGCAAGATGTGGCAACCCTGCAGGCTTGTACAGGCACAATATCTTTGACCTTGGTCTGGAAGCTGCTTCTAGACCACGCGGCACGTCGATGCAACTGCTCAGTCATGAGTTGTGCTGTAATAAGTTAACACATGTTTGTGTCTCTCGTGACGGAAATGGAACTGCATAATATTATTCAATGGTATGCCATTTCTTTTTGCATGAAATTGGGTGAAAACGCGACAACTTGCAGTAAGCTTCAGAAGGCTTTTGGAGAGGAGGTTATGTCAAGAGCTCAAGTTTTTCATTCGCATAAAATGTTTAGTGAAGGCAGAACGAATGTTGAAGATGAAGACCACAGTGGATGACCATCAACCTCACGGACGGATGTCACCTTGGCCAGGGTGTGTGAACTCGTAACATCTGATGGGAGATTATCCGTGAAAATGATTACAGAAGAACTGAACATCAGTCAAGAAACGGTTCATCTAATAATAACTGAAGATCGTTGTATGATAAAGATTTGTGCAAAAATGGCTCCCAAAACTCTCACACCACAACAACAAGAGATACGGAAAAATGTGGCAACCGATCTGTTATAGCAAACGGAAATCAATCCAGAATTGTTGAGCTGTGTTATCACTGGTGATAAAAGTTGGTTTTTTCAGTACGATCCAGAGACAAAACGCCAAAGTTCGCAATGGTGTTCAGAGCAATCACCCAGACCAAATAAAGCTCGCATGTCAAAGTCAAAAGTGAAATGCATGCTTGTGCGCTTCTTTGATTCCAAGGGAATTGTTCATAAAGAGTGGGTGCCTCCTGGACAAACAGTTAACCAATATTACTACAAAGAAATTTTAGAAAGACTTCGTAAAAGAGTACTTCGTGTCCATGCCAGCGTTGCTGATAATTGGATTCTGCATCACGATAATGCGCCATCCCATGCTGCTCTGTCGGTACAGAAGTTTTTAACCTCAAAACAAATTTCAGTACTACCACAGCCACCTTATTCACCAGATATCACTTTGTGCGACTTTTTTATTTCCAAGAGTCAAAACGGCGGTCAAGGGACACCATTTTCAAACAACACAAGATGTCCAAAAAGCTGTGACGAGGGTCTTAGAGTATATTACAGAAGATGATTTCCAGAAATGTTACCATCAATGGCAGGAAGGCTGGAAAACGTGTGTGCAATCAGAAGGGAACTACTTTGAAGTAGACAACACTAAACTTGACTAAAACGGTAAGTAACATTTTTTTTACACATCAGCACATTACTTTATTGTCGCACCTCGTATAAGATGGCTTTTTTTCACTACCACCAAGAGTGTTACTTAGGCTGCACTTCTTGAAAGATTTAACAATAATGTCTTCTCTCACTCTATAACATGAGTGTTTTATCGGCTGATACACTTGTTTGATTGTACATTATTTCAAAGCTCCCTTTGGAGTGAACTCATGTTGGTTTTCATCCGTCATCCATTTCTTCCATTCCTCTCACATACTCCTTAAGTGGTTCATTTATCGAGACATCAAGAGGTTCCTGTTGTGAAGTAAGTCCTCCCTGGATAACTGCAATCTCTTTATTTCCTTGTCTCAATTTCTCTTTCACAATTTATAGCCCGCTTCATGTGAATACCTTTTATTTTTTTCCAGTATGAAACCAGCTTCTAACAAAAATATTTTACCATTACCGATAAGACAAATCACTTTCAGTTCAAGTTCACTCGCACCGTAGACTGTAATGATGCATCACAGGCTAGACAGCATTCTGGGTTTGTGAGGGCGGGATGGGAGGAAGACATTGTTAGCAAGCTTGTGAATCCCAGCAACTCATGTTTGTCGCATCTGTGCACTGCTGCTGCTAGATTAATCTAGTGTTGCCAGACAGAGATAGGTTTCCTGTAGCATCGAATATATGGCCATATTTTAGACTGGTTGTAATTTCAAATCAAACACTGGACATTTTTATATTAATTTCGAGTAAAAGGTGCACCCGAATTTTGGAGGAAACTTTCGAAGAAAAAAGTACTTCTTATAGTCCATAAAATACAGTAGCAGAGTTTCTGTCTATGAGCTGTCAGATAGCCCTGACAGTTTTTGGGCTTCACACTGGATTCGTTCAGCTGTCGACGTCAGCTGTTGTCATTCTGCCACAGTGCTCCACTATCTTAGCATGCCCATCTGCTGCCTGATAGGTACCATCAACTCCAGGGCTGCAGCCATTGGCCTCTTGGATGGAAGTATCGAATGATAAAGAATGCTGCTGTCGACTAAACGTTCTTGACTCCACAGTCGCCACAGTTCTGGAAATCCTATCCTGTAGCTTCCCTCACCTGCCACTTTCGGTGGGCGGATGGATGGATGGATGGATGGACTTAGAGTTGTTGGGCAGTAAACAAGTTGGTCATCAGTGCCCTTTCACAAGATAATGGTACTGCTGAATGAGGAGTGCTCTTTTTAAAACGAAAAGCAAGTCTCATAGATCGATAGCAACGCTGACAGAAATGTCACAGATAAATTACTGTACATATAGTCATACCATTGTACGTGTTAGAAGAATTAATAAAACAGTGGAAGTCAGTAAGAAGACTGATTGATCACAGAACTAAAAGGATGAACGAGCCAACCTAACGCCACACAAAATATCAACAATTGTCATATCATTGTTTCGTCGTTGCCTAAAATGGAGGGTAAGACCCTCACTAGACCAAAGGCTTCCCTCCTATCAGCATACAGCATTGCATTCCAGTGGGTATTCTTGGCCCAAGAGATTACATTCATCATTGGACAGTGGTCGAAGGCCAGTGAAGAGCACTTCATCCCTTTGTGGAGTTCGAAAGAAAGTGCACCATGACTGAACAGGCAGTTCGACTGACCACAGCTTTTTGTAACCCTCTTCCAACCACTGCCTTTCCCAACACTCACTTTGTCACCCACGACACAAACAGCTGGTGGCACGATACCATTTCTTAGTCAGAAATGACCATGCTGCAACTCTTCTGCCAGCCAGCTGTAATAGAGAGGTGAATGCTGACTTAATCCATATCAACTTTGTACTAAAAAAATTAAGCTGAGTAAGCCCATACAAAACAATTACGTCTACATCTTTTCAGATTATAACTATTAAAACAAATACTTTTTGTTTTAAATTCTTGTCATGCAAGACCCCACCCAGTTTACCTAATGTGGGTTTTTGGGTGTACACTCGCATATAGGAACTAATAAGCATTCACTTTACTGATCTCTATCTAGAGTGCAGACATTGTATCTTATCACACAAATAGAATTTTGACTAAACGAACAAACGAAATAACGTTATAATAAACACTGAAGAGGAGGGCGCAAATATTAATGGGTAACACTTTGAGATGACAATGTTATACTGAAAATGACTAAAACAGACACCATACGTGTACTGAGTTAATTAGCAGAAAAAGAATACTTTCAGCTGCACAAAACACTTCTCTTGCAAACATAGTACACTTATAAATAAATTTACATTGAAATTTTCAGTGTAAATAACCTGCTAAGCATTGAAGATGCTTAGCTACTGTGGTGGTACTTTTATTAGTAGTGTACCTAGTATCATTTCTTTCATATTACTTTACAATATCTGATCACTCTGTATAAAAATGTGCTTTGTATTTATTATTAAAACATTACACTTTATGGTCGAAACAAGCTTGCAATTCTGTTATTACACTATCATTAAACAAAAAACACTTTATCCTGCACTTTATCAAACTGGAAGCTACTTTTGTCACACACAAACAAATTTATCAAATCATGTAGACTGAAATGCCACCACAGCAATTTTTTGCTGTAGTTAAATAAAATTACACAGTACCTTTTGGTGCCTTCTTCTGCAATACTGCTTCCAATTTGTAGTAATATTTACAGCAAAATTGCTGGTAAAGGTTCTTTGGCAACACAATGATATTTTACTCAATTGTACCAATAATCGAAATTTAGAACATGTTACATTTATAACCAGCACACATATTTCCACACAAAGAGAAAGTAGGTAATGACTTTCACAACATGTCGTCCTAATATGAAGACTATTACACATGCATAGACTGAACTGCAACAATAAAAAATATGCTTTAATCTTTTCACAGGAGGTGAGCACGCCTTATAGCTGCTTACAAGAATTGTTACAATACTACGAATTTGCCGCTTCTAATTGTGGCTTAGATGTCGCAGGACTTTCAATCGTTATACTGTACGTGCCCAGCACAATAGTCTTGCTGCAACGTAATGCGTGCCGCAAGCCAGCATACAACTACTTCAAATTGGCTTACAAAACTATATATATCCATCTCTTCTTCCTTGGATAACATCTGCTAAAACCACTACAGAATGAATAGTAGCAACTTCATCTCGTTCATACGGGGCTTTTATAATAATTATGCTCAATTTTACCACCACAACGTAGTACAAGTGTTCACCATTTCAGACGTCTGTCGACACTGTCTTCCTCCTTTACATATAGTATGTTCTAGTGAATAAAAAGGCGATACTTTTCCCGCTAAAACCCTTCTGCGGGAAACTCCCTACTGATTATGTTTTAAAACTAAAGTCATGACTCTGTACATTTGTATTTACGTAAGTCCATGACAATAACAATGATAAAAGCAGTTCTACAGATTATATTTAACAATACACAAGCCGTTACTTAGACAATAAAGTTGAAAAATATGTCTTACCATTTAAGATTACTCATTTCTCTGTCTGGCGCAGTACCGTACAGTGATAGGTGAGCTCATATTATCACTGTTACCGCTAGATGGCAGAAGCATACTGTGCTTGCACTAACAGCTCACTGCGTTCTATATATTGTTATCTATCTATGCATGGCTAATACTCGTAATAACAAGTTACGAAAAAAATTTATATTATTGAAATATAACATTTTGTACAAGGTGTTAATGGTACTTGTATCGTTAAACGCTGCAGCCTAGATAATCAGCACGTAAATGCGGCTCTGGGTGGTAGGTGGAACGAGAGAGTTCCATGCTAAAGAACGACCTCATCATAGGTGGGTGGATGGCATTAGGAGCAACGTGGATGCATATAGCTGATCACATGGATACATTTAGAGGAGAGCTTCATAGAGCAATGGAAAACAAAGTACAGAAAACTTGTTTTATACAGTTCTTAGTTCTAATGTTTATTCAATAGGTGTATTAAAGTGACGCTGCCGTACACTTATCTTACTTGTTCTGCGTGTTCTCAGATCACGTGCTGGATTCCCTAGGAACAAAATTTGACTTCCTGGAGCCACATTCCTTAGGAGACCGTCTGCACAAGATTGCACGTGGTGGATATGACCACACTTACTTCATCAATGTGTATCCTCCAGGCGAACTAAGCTTCGTTGCCAGGTAAGGTACTCCATAGTTGAAAGCGAGACTTCAACTATATGTAAGTGTTTAGAATTCCTCTTTCTCGCGCATGTGAAAAGCGGAAAGATCAGTAGTACACCTATAACCTGAAGAAATATACATGCCACATTCCACATATTGGATTTCCTGTCAAGAAACGACGATACCATATAATCGTTACAGCGTGGAAGCGCTAAAAGACCGCGCGGAATCGGAGTTTGTGGGCTCTTGGTGTTTGGTTACTTTTTCTGCTACGAAGTCCGGGGTAAAAGTTTTTGGTTAAGCCTGGAACAGTGGCCATCTGCATAGCCATTCAAACATCCATCTTACTGTAGCTTTGTTGAAGCATATTAAGCGAAGTTGGAACGCCGAACCGGAGCTGGCGCCTAGGTAAATTGTGCGAATCTATTAATTTTGCAAAAGATTTTAATTGGGGTGAATATAATGCTCATTCAATGGCACGATTTGTATGTGCACCGTTCACATTTTACTTGCAAGGACCGTCACCCTCGTTCGGAAATTACGTGGGAAAACAGCCACCCTTGAATTACTCCGGAACGGAGCGAGACTGATGGTTCCAATTTGGTTCACCAGTGTATCGGACATTTGTCTAAGATAAGTTTTAGCCGTTAGAAAAAAAATCTTACTTCTTTTGAATTTTACGTGAAAAAAACTATTTTCTCTAGGGTGTTTTTGAAGCACTCCACTTCTATACTTTAAACTTGTACAAATCGGTTGAAACTGTTATAAAAATAATTTTCAGAAAAAGATCGCCTTATTTCTAGCCAACAGAAAACTTTTAACTGCGTTTTCTTCAAAAATTACTATGCTACCTTGTAGAAAATTTGTTTTCGGACAAAGCAAGTGTAAGTTCATCAGTTTTCATACAGGATTGAAAAGTTGATAGTATTCTGTCGTGCATACATTCTTTCGCAGTTCGTCTGCTTATTTCACGCAATTATACTCATACTTAATTTGGGTTGGATGTTTCAGCACTTCGGGCGAAAATTATTCACATGAGATTTTCTAGCAGCAGTTTCTTAATTTTCAATTTTTATTATTGCATACTGTAAATAAACAATGACAAGAATTTTAAGAGAAGAGATAATAACAAGATGTAAGCTTTTCAAGAATTTATTATTTGTTTGCACAAATCGTTCAGCTTGCGATATACCAAGCTTTTAAGTAATTTTATCTGTATAATATGGTCGTGTCGTAAGTTTAAGTAACATAAACTATTTACATACATTATTGTCATAAACTTCGCACAGTATTTAATATTCCATTTGGTATCGTTCTGTTCTTTACTGTTTTTTTGTGCACTGTACTATGTATTTATCGTTGTTTTTCATGCGTTTGCGTACACAGTCTCATGCGAATAAAATGTTTGTAAATATAAAACAGTAATTTTTTAAAAATACAACAAAAAATCAAACACAATTTTAAAAATTAAGAAACATAAAACGAAATAAAAATAATAAAAATAAAAATAATTACACCACCGTACAACTATAGTACCCCTCTCGGGGAAAATTTAATTATAAGTTATTGTAAATAGTTCCAGAATTATTAAATTAACCAAATCTATGTAGAAAAAACTGCATAAATGTAGTTTCGCAAAAAGGAGGAGGGAATTTTATAAGCTGCCTCGTTGTAAAGTGTGGTCTGATAACTCGCTGCCGTGTGAGCCACAAGAGGTTGCGGCCGCAGGCTGGAGCACGCGGGAAGCGGCCGCGTGCTGGAGCTGTACTCGGACCAGCCGACGCTGCACGTGCTGACGGGCCGCAACCTGCCCGAGGCGGGCTGGCAGGAGGTGCGCGCGCTGCCCATGCCGAGGCACGAACCCACGCTGCCCTGCGCCACGTACGAGGCGTGGCCCTGGCCGCAGCCGTTCGTGCCCCGCCGCCCCACGGTGGCGCCGCTGCCGACGCGCCACTCGGACGAGTCGACGACGCCGCCGCTGAAGCAGGCCTCCTCCGTGTGGTCGGCCGGCACCTGCTCCGTCATCCTGTCCTCCTCCTCAGGCTCCTCCTGCGACTGGCCCATCGCCAAGCCGCGCAACCGCTGGGACAAGGCCACGTCGACGTCGTCGCTCGCGCGGATGCTCGAGGTCAACTCTTACCTCTGTTTGTCGTGCTCCCGTTGTTTCTTCTCCCTCGTCAGTAATCTGACTCTCTTTATTCCATCCTCCGTCACTTCCTGTCTGCTGTATTGTGCTCTGTTGAAGAGAACGCTTTAGCAACGGTGTCCGCTAGACCTTAGTGTACTGCAAAAGTTGACTCGCATAAAAGTGATTATATCTACATTTACATCCATACTCCGGAAGCCACCTGACGGTGTGTGTCGGAGGATACCTTGAGTACCTCTATCGGCTCTCCCTTCTATTCCAGTCTCGTATTATTCGTGGAAAGAAAGATTGTCGGTAAGCTTCTGTGTGGGCTCTAATCTCTCTGATTTTATCGTCATGGTCTCTTCGGGAGATATACGTAGGAGGGAGCAATATACTCGTCCGTGTTTTGAAAGCCGTATGTGAAGACTATCCTACTGGCTTGCTAGGCCTAACGCAAGAAAGGAATGGAAGAACTAAAGATGGATGGGAAAAGACCTAGAGGGCGCCCAAGAACACGGTGGAAAATGAGAGTGAGAATATCAGTGGAAAGGAGATGTGTGACCTGGCAGCAAGTGGAGGAAGAAAAGTGGTGGGAGGACCGAGCCAAATGGAGAGGACTCGTCAGCACCCAGACCCGGCAGTAGCTGGAGCGGGATCCGGACATAGATAGATAGCAATGTACTGCTTGACTCCTCGGTGAAGGTACGTTCTCGAAACTTCAACAAAAGCCCGTACCGAGCTACTGAGCGTCTCTCTTGCAGTCTTCCACTGGAGTTTATCTACCATCTCTTTCGCGATTACTAAATGATCCTGTAACGAAGCGCGCTGCTCTCCGTTGGATATTCTCTATCTCTTCTATCAACCCTATCTCGTACGGATCCCACACCGGTGAGCAGTATGCAAGTAGTGGTCGAACAAGTGTACTGTAACCTACTTCCTTTGTTTTCAGATTGCATCTCCTTAGGATTCTTGCAATGAATCTCAGTCTGTTATCTGCTTCACCGACGATTAATTTTGTATGGTTATTCCATTTTAAATCACTCCTAATGCCTACTCCCAGATAATTTATGTTGCCGACCTGCTATATTGTAGTTAAATGATAAAGTATCTTTCTCTCTATGTATTCGCAGCACATTACACTTGTCTACATTGAGGTTCAATTGCCATTCCCTGCACCATGCGTCAGTTCGCTGCAGATCCTGTTGCAGTACAATTTTCCATTGTTACAACCTCTCGATATACTACAGCATCATCCACAAAAAGCCTCAGTGAACTTCCGATGTTATCCACAAGGTCATTTATATATATTGTGAATAGCAACGGTCCTAAGACACTCCCCTGCGGCACATCCGAAATCACTCTTACTTCGGAAGATTTCTCTCCACTGAGAATGACATGCTGCGTTCTGTTATCTAGGAACTCTTCAATCCAATCACACAATTGGTCTGGTAGTCCATATGGTCTTACTTTGTTCATTAAACGACTCTGGGGAACTGTATCAAACGCCTTGCGGAAGTCAAGAAACTCGGCATTTACCTGGGAGCCCATGTCTGTGGTCCTCTGAGTCTCGTGGACGAATAGCGCGAGCTGGGTTTCACACGATCGTCTTTTTCGAAACCTGTGCTGATTCCTACAGAGTAGATCTCTAGTCTCCAGAAAAGTTATTATACTCGAACGTAATACGTGTTCCAAAATTCTACAACTGATCGACGTTAAAGATATAGGTCTCCACATCTGTTCGACGTCCCTTCTTGAAAACGGGTATGACCTGTGCCCTTTTCCAATCCTTTGGAACGCTACGCTCTTCTAGAGACTTACGGTACACCGCTGCAAGAAGGGGGGCAAGTTCCTTTGCGTACTCTGCGTAAAATCGAACTGGTACCGCATCAGGTCCTACCAAGGTGACTACTGATCAGTTCCACCAAGGTGACTACTGCGTTATCATCGATTGATACCACTCCCACCGACGTCTCACAGTTGGCAACGGCAACCCACGTTTCCGACAGATGCCGTTAGTCACGCGGAGTCCCAGCGGATCCACGCCCGCTGTTCCACGCCTTCGGCGGCTCCGGACACGAGCCCCCCTCTACCGCCGTGATACAGGATGACCGGCAGCAGCTACACGGCCAGTCTCTTCAGTCTTAGTCAGCCTTTCGACAGTTCTCTCGTGCATTAGCAGCCGGAGCCTCACACTGCACGACTCTTATTAGTTTGCTTCTTGTAACAGCTGGACTTTATTGCTGTTTGTTCTTTTGTAAAGTTTCTTCGCAAAGATTTTAGAAGCCGCAAATTAAGTAAAACTTCTGTTTCCTGTATTTACATTTTCGCTAGTCATTTCTGCTGCCGTCCACCTTTCGCATGATGACAGCTGCTGCACCACTCTGTAGCCGACCTCTCCTTACTGTTGTCACTTTGTGGTACACAACAGCTACGACGAACACAGTTACTGACAAGTAGAGGCCACCACGTTCGGATCACGAATTTGCTTCAGATTTTGTACACTTTTAGTAGTCCATGCATGTCCGAAGAAACATTCATTGCTGCGACTACAACTGCTACGAAATGTACACTACTGGCCATTAAAATTGCTACACCAAGAAGAAATGCAGATGATAAACGGGTATTCATTGGACAAATATATTATACTAGAACTGACATGTGATTACGTTTTCACTCAATTTGGGTGCATAGATCCTGAGAAATCAGTACCCAGAACAACCACCTCTGGCCGTAATAACGGCCTTGATACGCCTGGGCATTGAGTCAAAGAGAGCTTGGATGGCGTGTACAGGTACAGCTGCCCATGCAGCTTCAACACGATACCACAGTTCATCAAGAGTAGTGACTGGCGTATTGTGACGAGCCAGTTGCTCGGCCACCATTAACCAGACGGTTTCAGTTGGTGAGAGATCTGGAGAATGTGCTGGCCAGGGCAGCAGTCGAACATTTTCTATATCCAGAAAAACCCGTACAGGACCTGCAACGTGCGGTCGTGCATTATACTGCTGAAATGTAGGGTTTCGCAGGGATCGAATGAAGGGTAGAGCCACGGGTCGTAACACATCTGAAATATAACGTCCACAGTTCAAAGTGCCGTCAATGCGAACAAGAGGTGACCGTGACATGTAACCAATGGTACCCCATACCATCACGTCGAATGATACGCCAGTATGGCGATGACGAATACACACTTCCAATGTGCGCTCACCGCGATGTCGCCAAACACGGATGCGACCATCATGATGCTGTAAACAGAACCTGGATTCATCCGAAAAAATGACGTTTTGCCATTCGTGCACCCAGGTTCGTCGTTGAGTACACCATCACAGGCGCTCCTGTCGGTGATGCAGCGTCAAGGGTAACCGCAGCCATGGTCTCCGAGCTGCTGCAAACGTCGTCGAACTGTTCGTGCAGATGGTCGTTGTCTTGCAAACGTCCCCATCTGTTGACTCAGGGATCGAGACGTGGCTGCACGAACCGTTACAGCCATGCGGATAAGATGCCTGTCATTTCGACCGCTAGTGATACGAGCCCGTTGGGATCCAGCACGGCGTTCCGTATTATCCTCCTGAACCCTCCGATTATATATTTTGCTAACAGTCATTGGACCTCGACCAACGCGAGCAGCAATGTCGCGATATGATAAACCGCAATCGCGATAGGCTACAATCCGACCTTTATCGAAGTCGGAAACGTGATGGTACGCATTTCTCCTCCTTACACGAGGCATCACAACAACGTTTCACCAGGCAACGCCCGTCAACTGCTGTTTGTGTATTAGAAATCGGTTGGAAACTTTCCTCATGTCAGCACGTTGTAGCTGTCGCCACCGGCGCCAACCTTGTGTGAATGCTCTGAAAAGCTACTCATCTGCATAACACAGCATCTTATTCCTGTCGGTTAAATTTCGCGTCTGTAGCACGTCATCTTCGTGGTGTAGTAATTTTAATGGCCAGTAGTGTATTAGATTTGCGAATACGAACAACCATCGGCTGTATACAGGAACAACGGCAGTGAAAATTTATCTTGGACCGGGACTCATTCATTACAACGTTCTCAACAGCACAAGCACTGCGGTATCGTATTTATACGCCGATATCGGTGACTGATTTTGAATTAAAATGTCCTCCCGTGTACGGGAATTACATAATGTATGTAGAAGTACAGGTTGTGACGTAGGAAGTTTTGGTCCAGCAATCGGTCGTGCAGGGATAGACAAAGCAGTTTACGCGATTACTCGGTTAAAGTGGGAAATTCGGGTTCGCCATTCCCTTACACAGCTTACAGTTGTTCATATTCGCAACTGCGAATACATTTCAAGTACGCAAGGGAAGTTTTACATTTCAGTGACTTATTGAACACGAGATGGGGACGGTCTTGCGGTTAGTGTTCAAGATCCGTCATCGGTGGATCGCTAGATCGAGTCCTATTCATGATTTTTTAAATTTATATTTTTTCAGCACTATTCGTATTATTTCATATGTATCACATTTGAAAGGTAGTACGAAGAAGATACACAAACTTTTGCACGAACTTTAATTCAATTTCCAATGTTATTTGGTTGTTTGCTAATTTTTACTATGATAGTAAATGTTATATTAATAATTATCGACAACTAAACGATCAATAAGGAGTACTACTCACAATTTCGACACAGTTTGCGGGAAGTAACCCGAAAAAAAAAATCCTGCCGGATTTGTGGTGAAACGAATTCAAGACTTTCGCACCATAGTATGTAATGTACCTGTTCACATTTTGTTGCTTTCTCGTGAATTTTTAACCAAAAGCTATACTGTAGTGAAGCCCCGGAGTCTATATTCATAAACTACCGCATGTTAAATTTTTCCGTTGCCACAAAAAATGACCATAAAGAGCCGTCATTTCACAGGCATAGATGAGATTAAAAACGTATAACAGAGAGAGCAGTAAGTACTCCAAAGACAGGATTCCAGACACATTTCGCTGATTGAAAAAAGCCATGGGATAAGTGTTTAAGTCCAATGGGAGTTATTTTTAAGGGGATAACATTGATGTAGACCAGGGTAGTCAACCTTTTCCACTTGCCGACCAAGTTTGTATCTCTGTTAGTAGTAAAATTTTCTAACCGCCCACCAGTTCCACAGTAACGGTGATTTATTAAGTGCGAGTAGGGAAGTGCTTTATAAAATTTGTAAAGTAAAGTTACAGCAAGGTAAAGCATATAACAACAATTACTTACCAAATACTTTATCTCAAAACTTTATGAAAACCTAAAGAAAATGTTTGTACGATCTCTAACCACCTACCATTCACCACGAAAGCTGGAAAGCTCACTAGTGGGTGGTAGGGACAAAGTTGTCTACCACTGATGTGGAGGAATAAATAAAATTCTTTTCAAAAGCCAAAAATTCCTGTTACTGTCTGAAAACATCTCATAGAGATGAAGATGCTTGCACGGGACAGAGTAGTCTGGGGAGCTGCATGAAAACAATTTTTGGACTGAATACTACAACAACAACAGCAACAACAACAACAACAATAACAACTGAAACTTACATTGAGGTGACAAAAGTCATGGTATACCTCCTAACTGTGTTGGACCTCCATTTGCCCGGAGTACTGCAGCAACTCGACGTGGCATGAACTCAACAAGTCGCTGAAAGTTTACGTCAAAAATATTGAACCATACTGCCTCTACAGCCGTGCATAATTGCGATACTTTTGCTGGCACAGGATTTTGTGCGCATACTGTCCTCTCGATTATGTCTCATAAACGTTCGATGAAATTCATGTTGTGTGATCTGGGTGGGCAAATCATTTGCTCGCATTGTCCAGAATGTTCTTCAAACCAATCGCAATCAGTTGTGGCCTGGTGACATGGTGCATTGTCATCTGTACAAATTCCATCGTTGTTTGCTGCAAATGGTCTCCAGGTAGCCCAAAATAACCATTTCCAGTGAATAATCGGTACAGTTGAACCAGAGGAGCCAGTCCATTCGATGTTAACTACAGACCGCACACTCGTGAAGCCACTACCAGCTTGTTGCCGATTTGACTCCAAGGCTTCATGGGGTCTGCGCCACACTCGAACCCCACCATCAGCTCTCACTAACTGAAATCGGGACTCATCTGTCCAGGCCAGGGTTTTCCAGTCGTCCAGGGTCCAACCAATATGGTCACAAGTCCAGGAGGTGCATCGCAGGCGATGACGTGCTATTAGCGAAGATACTCGCGTAGTGATCACTCACTTTGCAATGGAGTGTGCACTGACACGAGGCTTTCTGGCAGATTAAAACTGTGTACTGACAGTCGGTACAGCACTTGCCAGCAAGAGGTAAAGGTCCCGAGTTCGAGTCTCGGTCCCGCACACTGCTTTAACCTGCCAGGAAGTGACGTATCAGCGCGTCTGAATGGGAAATAGGAACAAAAATATGGTACACTATTTGCTGCGAATTGTTTTCATATTCCTCAGGTGAAGAACAAAACGAAAATCCTTTCGTAAGTTTCTATTCCAGTTGTTCAGTATTAAAAATACGATGGGTTACGGGATTCTCCCTCCGCCACACATCGTCAGGTGGCTTGCGGAGTATGGATGTAGATGTAGACGTAGATGTAGATGTAGGTCGTCTTCTTCCATAGCCCATTAACGCAAAATTTCGCTGTGCTGTGTTAATGCATAAGTCCGTCGTCCATCCCACATTGATTTCTCCGGATATTTTAAGCAGTGTTGCTTGCGAGCTAGTACTGACAACTCTACGTAAACTTCGCTGCTCTCTTGTTAAGTGAACGCCGTCGGCCACTGCGTTTTCCGTGGTGAGCGGTAATGTCTGAAATGTTCTTGGTACAATCTTGACACTATGGATCTCGGATTCTCTAACGATTTCCGAAATAGAATGTACAATGCGTCTAGCTTCAATTACCATTCCGCGTTCAAAGCCTGTTAATTCCCATTTTGTGACCATAATCATGTCACAAACGTTTACACACGACTCACCTGAGTACAAATGTCACTTCCGCCAATACACTACCCTTTCGTACCTTGTGTACGCCATACTACCGCCATCTATATATGTGCATTGTCACCTTAGCGTAATTTAACATACAGCGAAAAAGGAAATTGTGTTTGGTCATTTAAAACTATGCCAACATTTTGTGTGATTTCAAGTATACGGAGTACTGTCGCCCTTCTGTAAACCGTCACAGTTGACGCTATGTGGGTGATTTTCTTTTGAAAGATGTTTCGCAAAGACTGACTCTGCCTTTCCTAGTCTCCAGCTCTAACTGAATCAGCCCTCCTGCCTAACTGACTAACACATACTTTTCGATAATGCTTGCAGGTGATTTTATGCAAACATTTATGACCATGTCTACGTAATTCACCAGCCGTGGCAGGACAGACTACGTCAAATTGACAACATCAATAATTTACAAGTGTAAACTGGGGTTACTTTGGCCCTTTGTGGCTAGCTTTGGCCCACTTGTCAGAGAAAGTTCTAAATTTTTTTCTCACTAAAATTACATCATTAGCATGAAGCACTACATCGTTAAAATAGGACACTGTGAGCTTAACCTTGACATTTCATCGCACATGTCGAACGTTTTTTGGTCTTGGTGATCCAGCATGCTTCCAGTGAGGCGATTGACCCTTAGTTCGAAGTCACGTCCGTAAACCCTTACTTCATTACCTGTTACACCACGTTTCAGTAGCTCTGCAACACTATCGAATTCATCTAGCGTGTTCTGAACAGTATGCACTGCCGTTGTTTTTGTTTGAAATTCGTGGGTTTTGGAACAAATTTTCCTGTGACTTTTCATACCCGAAATAAACAAAAACGTTTCATAGTATGAGCCCACTGATACGTGATCTACAATATCAACAACTTTTCTGATTGCGATTCGGAGCTTGTTCATAATCATTTCTGTAACCTTTTACACAATTTCATCGTTTGATGATTTATTGCGGTGTCCACCACACTAAGTCTCTTCGACGGCTTCACAGCCTTCTTCGAAACACTTACACCACTCATTAATCGTTGCTTATTCATAGCAGACTCATCAAAAGCTATATTTAACGTTTCTGAAACTTCATTGCAATTTACTCCACTCTCATAGCAAAATGTAATACAAATTCTCTGACCCATTTTTATGAAAAATATATTATTACTGTTACTGCCAAAACACATGTAACCTTTCTGACAAACAACAATGGACTAAATATCCGGTATGAGAAACACTATAAGATACATTCATGAAATATTTACCAATACAGCACATGACAAATACAACGTACATCCATTAGAACCTGTTTACAGTAGTGAAACATGGAACTCCCTCTACAGTTCTTATGCCCTGCACTTTCTTCCATTACCATGTTGGCCAGTTCCTTGATCCCTCGGGCAGAAGGTGCCTCACCTGCTTTGCACCCATAGCTGAGCTGCCAAAGCTTTGGCTTGCCCCCCCCCTCCCCCCCCCAAACCCCCAGTCCCCAGACATCGCCCTTCTGCAATGTTTTCTATGGAGATTTAGAAAATTTTTAATTTTGTAATTATGTTTGATAAAAAATGAAACATTAATGAAAAATATTACTTTAATGCACTGTATAGTGAAAAATATTGCACAGCAGGTTAAATGTACCAACAAAAAGGCATTACAAACAGTCTCGATCGTAATAAAACATTTACTTCAATGTTACCGGTTTCGGTCAGAATGTGACCATCCTCAGGCCCTTTATATCATGATGGTAGGCGATAGTGATGAACGGAGGAGGTGTTATGACATCACGAACTTTAGCTGTCTGCCAACTTGGTATAAGGGGTCAGAGGATGATCACATTCTGACCAAAACCGCTAGCCATTGAAATAAACGTTTTATTATTGTCGAGACTGTCTGCACTCCATTTTTAAAGTACTGTAAGGCTAACCACTGGTTCTCAAAAATTAATAAATGTGTGAAGCCATGTTCACACACGCTTATGGCTTTCTGTAGTGGGACCTTCAGCTACCGTTCAGACAGGATGCCACAAATTCTTCGTAGTTGCAAAGCTTTCAATATGGTATCAATTGAAATCATATGAGCAGGTATCAGTGTTAGGGTAGGTTATGGCGTTACAGCTGTGAAAACAATTAAATACAAGAAAGATGAAACAGAAATAACGCTAGGAGTCGAAAGTAGGAAAATGCTGTCTGCTTCAGCAAATTAACCAACAGCTGGCATGCATATATCACCTACAGATAAGCTGCTATTCTAAGATCTTACAAGCTTATTGTATTCCTTAACGTAGGGATTTCGAATAACTGATTCTTAGTTTAACAGCTACCACATCAGATTCAAGGGCTTCTTGCCACATATAATTCATAATTTGTACAGTCACGAAGTTTCTACGACTCGCATTTTTGTTTCCATATTAAGTTTATTTTTTTATTCATCCAAAAACTTTTAAGACTGTGGGATACATCATTGGTATGCAGATATTGCACGCGCGCTGACACACACACACACACACACACACACACACACACACACATACACACACACACACCTACAGAAAATCAAACATAGGTTCTAGCCCTTGTACTAGAGCGAAACTGTACCTGCCAGTATCAGTTGCAAAGCGATTTAGAAAAGATTGCTGTATGGTGTGGCAGGTGGCAGTTGAAGCTAAATAACGAAAAGTGTCAGGTGATCCACATGAGTTCCAAAAGAAATCCGTTGGAATTCGATTACTCGATAAATAGTACAATTCTCAAGGCTGTCAATTCAAGTAAGTACTGGGTGTTAAAATTACGAACAACTTCAGTTGGAAAGACCACATAGATAATATTGTGGGGAAGGCGAGCCAAAGGTTGCGTTTCATTGGCAGGACACTTAGAAGATGCAACAAGTCCACTTACACTACACTCGTTCGTCCTATGTTAGAATATTGCTGCGCGGTGTGGGATCCTTACCAGGTGGGATTGACGGAGAACATCGAAAGGGTGCAAAAAAGGGCAGCTCGTTTTGTATTATCACGTAATAGGGGAGAGAGTGTGGCAGATATGATACGCGAGTTGGGATGGAAGTCATTAAAGCAAAGACGTTTTTCGTCGCGGCGAGATCTATTTACGAAATTTCAGTCACCAACTTTCTCTTCCGAATGCGAAAATATTTTGTTGAGCCCAACCTACATAGGTAGGAATGATCATCAAAATAAAATAAGAGAAATCAGAGCTCGAACAGAAAGGTTTAGGTGTTCCTTTTTTCCGTGCGCTCTTCGGTAGTGGAATGGTAGAGAGATAGTACGATTGTGGATCGATGAACCCTCTGCCAAGCACTTAAATGTGAATTACAGAGTAATCATGTAGATCTAGATGTAGATGTAGTCGAGCAGCGGTTATGTACCAAATAGTTTTATCTTGTGACTTCGGTTTTACATATTTTATGGAAAAGAATGACCATGGGAGGAGTTGTTTCTTTATTTTTTGTGACAATTATTTTATATTAGCTGGTCTGCTTCATGTATCGTTATATCCAAATGGTTTATAAATGTTCATCTACATTCAGATCCGATGTGGCACCTTTAGTGTGTTAAAACTGGTTATCCAGTAAACAGTGTTTAAGCGACCTTGGCTTTTGAATTATTTTGACCTTTTGTGATATGACAAAAATTGTGTCTCTTAAGGTGCGCCTCTAAAGACTGGGAGGTCACACATGCAACTGCATTGTAGGTGCAGTATGGCACTACCTATGGTGATACTATTCTTGCGCATGTGAACCCAGTTTCATTGCAGTTTTAATATCTCCGCCAGCGGATGATATCGATAGCGGGGTAGAGGTGTCACGGCTAATAACTGAGATGTGCCACCAGAGCAGTGAGAGACAAATCGTATGGGCCCAGCCTCATAAAACACAGGGCTAGAAAAGGCGCCGCGAGTTACTCTTTGAGAGTACGCTGCATGAGCTATTACAAATTTAGGCTACTATTTGGATACCAATCTGGTTATGGACTTTGACTTTCTGATTCACGTTATTGACATTTCTTCTCTGTTCCGCTTATGATGAATTTGGCTTTGGTAACACGTTACACACCTGTATCAGGAGTGGAAAAAAAGTAGTATATAAATTACAAATTATATAAATTTTTAAAACAACTGAAAGTAAAACAAAGTATGTAGCCTTAGGTATAGTTTATCACCTACTGTACACTGATATTGGAATAATATGTAACATAAAAAAGATTCTATTTGCTACTGGTAATTATTAATTCGAAATAAAGGGGAAAGGGCTATAAAAGTTAAGAAACTACCACTTTCCAGGAATTACTTTTTTATCATAATTCTACGTTGCATTTCCCTGCTTTGAGTGAAGTAAACTCATTGATTACGTAATTTAAACAAAATTTAGCAGCAGTATCATTTTCTGATCACAAGATAGCTAAATTATACAGTCTGCTTCCACCCATACTCGCCTTAAACTCTTTTATCACCAGCCATCACTGGCACTGTTATAAATATCTGGGAAGCTACTTCAATGTTTGTATAATCTGCAATCTTTAAAAAAGCTTCGAAATATCGACATAGAAAGCCGTGTCAATGCTCTTCATCAGCTCTTCACCTACATCTTGAAAACAACTATTCACTGAATAGTTACACTGTGTTAATATATAATCCGCTATATTTGGAACCTAAATTTGCTGCAGACTTTTGTTTGTGTGATATAGAGCTTTTTTCCTTTATAGTGATTCCTGAAGGAATGGAAATAAATGTCAGATGAAGTTATGTAATATATGAAGTCTGTTGCTTATTTCACTTATTATTGTATCGTATACTTTGAAGTATGACACTGTAGCATATTCTCAGCACAGATCACATTACTCACATGCAGCCACTTTCTTCAATTTTATCAAACCTCCAACAGAAAAAACTCTTTGGACTGATACAAAATCACAAAAATTTAGGCTTTGGTTCTGTATTTCTGTACTCCCTCTTAACTTAGCTCTTAAATGATTTTCGGCCCATTAGATAGTAAATTCGATGCAGTGTTCTGTTAGTATAGTCCTGTTTATTTATATGCTTATATAAGGCACACAAATTTGCAGTGAATTTCTCTGAGTAGTACCTCTTGCTGTTTCTGTAATCAATATGTCTGTTTTGGTCATATTGTTATGGCCCAGAATGGTACTCCAGGCAGATGCGAAAATATTTAAAGTTTGTCCCAGCAATGTCAGAGCAGACCAGAACTCAAGGCAGGCTAGTGTGCAATATCTACTTTGAATACCAGTCTGGAAGAACAGTTGATGCTGCTTGAAACATGGGCATACCACTGAGCTAATTGCCTCACAGCACCCAAGCTACAGGATGACAATGACAATGCAGCAGAGCGACATCATGAAGAGTGGAGAATAACGTCACACTTTCTGATGACACATAGTGAAACACCATCACCTAAGTCGTATGCAAGAACGGCTGTCATCACAAAGATGATGCAACAATAACTGTACTGAAACCTGAAGAGCAAAGTGGGACACCATGGTGCGGTGTAGAGCGCTAATGGCTTCAAAAATCTAGGACGTATTTGGTCATTCTTGCTTCACAATAAAGTCACTAGCGTAGACCGTCTGGTACAAATACCCTGACTTCCACAACTTAGTTCTCAGTTTGCAGGCAACTAAAACCCAAAGTGGGATTTGTGTCGCACCTTCCGTCATCTGTCAAGATGATTACGATCTGGCCAGAAGGGCTTGGCTGCTGTAGTCCACTGCTGCTTCGCTTCTGCCTTTGTTGATGAGGAGGTCTAGGTGCCTCTTACCACCAGGCCTTGTAGAAGTCTAATTGATGTTACTCAGTGCACTGCTCAACAACCGTCAACCCAGGTGAGTGCAGTAGCAACCGCTCCCTGACCTGCATTGCGGGCTGTTGTCTTGCTCAGGACCCATGACATAACATGTAACACTGCATGACTATGGCCACCTTGTGCAGAGCTGTTGACTGTCTTTCTGGGGTGCAGTTTATGACATCAATGAGCTGCTGGCCACCAGAAGCACCATCGGCAGCCATGACTGAGCTGCAGCTAGCTGGCTATGATGTGTGGGGCGCTAAATATCTGCCTTCCTCGCCACAGCTGCTGAGACTGTGAGATGTGCTAGCATTGGAGCATACCAATATGAACAGCGCAGTTCTGCTTGTCCAGCTCCTGGCAGCCATGAAGAAAGACAACTGTGTATTCATGAATATAATGTGTATTCTGATAAAGCCCTCAGACATTCGATTCCTCACCACCACATTCCATTTTGTTCCATTCATACTAATCCAAACTTGGAGGTGGCAAAGGTATTGGCTGGAGAGTCAAGTAAACATCGCATCTTGCTCCATTCCTCAATCAGTGTGAATTAGCAGTGCAAAGAGGAGAGTAAATCAGAGTGATCAAAACAAAGACAGTTTTATTCATTCATTCATTCAAATGCCCCGCTCCATACATCCTATCATGAAACATAGAGGAGCAAAGCAAGTTAAGTTATGCATCTTCCTAGTACATTATTTTTCTGCTGTTTCTATCTAATAATAGAAACTAAGTGCACATGTACCTTTACACATAACATGGTCAGCCATTTATACACTGATACTAAAGTTAAAGGTTGTTTAATGTGAACATTAATGTTGACCAGAATTTACATCCCTGAGTCGAAATACTACAATAAATTGCAGAAAGAGTTGCTAATAAAGTATTGTTACAATATAATTGAAGTAGCTGGTGTGTATTATATCGACATCTTTTTTTGACACTCTTTGTAAGATATGTTTTACTAATGTCTCTGCCAGTATAAAAAGTACTGTGTTTGATAAAGTAATCTCTTTCTTTTCTTTTTCTGATTAAATATTGTTTCATAAATGTTTAATCTTTATACTTTCAGGCTGCAACTTCCACTCACTTATCATTTAGGGATCGAGCTACTTCAATGTCACCTCTGAAACCTCCTCCAATTGACCTTCTGGGAGGAGATGACATACCACCGCCTCCAGAACCACCCCCAGACCCAGATGAACTTGAGGCAGAAAGGCAAAGGGAATTAGAGCAGCGCTGGGAAGAAGAAGATCGACAGTGGCATGATGGAGAGCCAGTAAGCCAATGTGAATGTTTTATCTGCTCATATAACTTTGTTGCCACAGTGACTCAACACACATGTGATGGATCATTTCACACCATCGGATATTATTATTCTGTCTCAGTGGTCGTAAATGCTAGCACATTAGTCAGTTATTTGCAGGATGCTTAGATACAATCTAATGTATGGTACAATGTACAATACATACAATGTATGGTACAATACCATGTATGGTACAATGCAAAGTGTTATGCAGCATGAGTCAGAAATCTAGCAGGAGACGGGCAACAAAAGATAATTTTCACAAACTATCAACTACCAGAAATATGAAACAAAAGTATTACCTTCTCACCGCTCCAGAAGTCAGCAAATAAAAGTAAGAAATCATGGATAGTAAAGAGAAGTGAAAAAAATTAGTAGAAATGATGAAAAGAAGTTGTGGAAAGAAGGGAGAACATATATCAGCGTGATAGTTTGTACAATTATTGTGTACATCGATCTGAAACATGGTTCATTAAAAAAAGCATTTTAAACACAATAATAGAATTTAACTCAATTAATGAAAGACTTTCCATATTAAATTTAAATCATCAAAAAAATTTTACACTATTTTAAATAATTGAGCCAACAAATCAAAAAAAGGGAATGCATAAAGAGCAAACAGAAAATTTTTGGCAAAATGTATCAACATCATAGATCAAATGCTATCGAAAAGCACAGTATTACTACTTGGAGACTTTAATGCATAAACTGGCAAAGAACGTCAACACTGGTCAATAGTAGTAAAACTCTCTGCGCTTAAAGGAATCAATGCAAATGGAGAAAGACTTTTCACCTATGCAAGCAGTATAACATAGTTCTAAAATCCACATTCTTCACAAAAACTCCCTAGAAAACACATTACATTGAAATGGAACTTCTTGTCCCATTCCATATTTTTCTAAATAAATTCTGGAGAATTATTGTGAGAGTTTTTTTTACTCTGCAGAGCTAAGTCTGTGGGTAACAAGCAGAAGTGAATGGACCAAGCAGTGTTTACTTATTTATTCATTGTTTTTTATTTCGTGTGTGCCACGTTTCCCTTATGCGACCTTGGACTGTATAGATGAGATATTATATGAAGTAGCAGAAAGCTTTGGTCAGAGGTCGTAGCATTGCATGAATAGAGTGGTTCTCTGGTAGGAGAGTACCAACCCCTAGTACCAATCCCTAAACGTGAACAGGCTTGGCAAAGATAGTGTGCAAGTCAGGTCAGAGAGGTCGTGAAGGGCCGAGTATTGGCTCCACCAGGTTGGCAAACCATCCCCTCCACCACCTTTCGAACGAACAACGGTTAGGCGAGGTGTTTGCAGGTCCACTTGTTTCTGGGTAGCGGCGCTGGACAGACGTGGAGACACAGCTCTCGATTTTGGTAATGTTAACTAAGGTATCAGAATGTCTCATTTCTGCTCGCTAATATGGCCCAGATTTTGAAATCAGGTGTGATATTACCACGAAACCGCCATAAGGGAGTTTATTTTCATAATTTAGTGTTATTTCAGTAGAACTTAGCGTTTGTACCTTGGTCAGTCCACGAACCATGAGCCTTAAGCTCACGGTCGCATTATTGCTTTGTCCTTAACATAAAGTGCACTCATTTAATGTATTTTAATGTGATCTTTCTTTTACAGTAATATTTTAGGAGATTTTTATTTATTTTTTCATATGTTTTCTTTGTGTACTTGCTTTGCCGCCACGTGGTCGGTTGGAGCAACCACCACATTGGTAAACTGCAGTTTCGGTCTGAAAATGTATAGTAGTCGAGAGAATAACCATATGGTAGTGGTTGAGTGCATTTCTGTTGGCAACTGCTACTTGGCCACGTGTGTGAAATAGTATTGATGCGAGTTAATGTTTCTTGTCCTCGCAGCCACCCCCCCCCCCCCCCCAATAGCTATTAGATTCACCTACGATGAAGTGCGTTGCGTAAAATACATGGTTTAAACTCTTGTATGTAGGAAAGTTCAGATTCTAATGCCCTTTGATAGAATAAAGACTTGCAAAATTTTCGTGCCATTTGATAATAAATGTTCTTCCCCACAGCTCAGTAACGTGGTGTTGTTTCTGAAAGTAAGATTAAACCAAAACTGGCAATCATAGTTAAAAACACCACTTGCTATCCTTTCTTCAGCATACGTTTTAACGAAAATTGAAATGTTTAGGCAAATACTCTTCTGTCCTGACCGAGTTCGCTTGTAGTGTATTTGCTGAACTTGTTCTGCATGACCTATAGTAATTGATTGTAATAAGCATGGGTTTAGGTATAATTGTGTCCCTGCACAAAGTTACATTGAAGGCAGGTCTGCGCTCCCCTCTTCCTTTCGATAATTACGTGGCGAAAGTGAATCATGTTAACCAGAGAGACCAGTTGCGATTATGTATATTCTAGCAGACACATGGCTAGTTATTGAAATGCCATCGGTATTGAATAAATATCAATTAACCTCAATGCTTGACTGATTATTTCATCCCTTCATCATAAAGAATAAATGAAATTCAGTATCACAGCTGAATGCTGGGTCATGAAAGTAAATAATGGCTGATATGTTCCCTATTAAGCCCTGCATAGGTGCCTTCTGTAGTGGTTCTAAAAAAAAAATTAGTGTTAACCATTGAGTTCAAATTTTTACTGGTTGGTTTAACCCTCCCTCTAGAAATTGTTAGTATCTGGCGGTAACTCGCAGGGGCCTGTAATTTCGTGGACCACATGAATTTGTTAAACCATTACTACATAGGGTAGCTTGCAGGAGCTGTAGGACATGACAAGCGACAGCAAACTTCCTACCAGGTCGAGTTAAAACATTAACAGTACCACCACCAGTACGAAGATTTCGTTGCAGTAACGCCAAATCTGATTTGTGGTGAAAAACAACTGTCACATTGCTATAAGTAGACACTCTGCAATAGAGGTACTCAACATAAGACCTGCCGAGAGCGCTGGTTTCGATTCAAAGCTCTACCTGTCTATCATTAAATTCAAGCTTAGACCAGTATTAAGAAAGAAGAACCAATATCAATACAGAAGGTTTGACATACAGCAGTTATGCAGAGAAAATGATTCCAAAATGCAATTGGAAAAGGAATGCCTAAATGTTGCAAACAACTTGGAAATGACATTATTGACACTGCAGAAGGAACAATCCGTCTTAAAAACAAATGGAAACGTGCTTGTTAGAATGATGGTGATGAGTTAATATAAAGAGCCAGTGAGTCTGGAATGTCTGGAACACAAGTAAAAATGATGACAACATGTCAACTTCTACAGAATCAAGGAAACATGCATCGAAAAGCCTCAAAAAGATAAGAGAAACATATAAAAAATCAGCTAAGGTCAACTGAGTTACACTTTAAACAGAACAACACAAGACCATTTTGTAAAAATTTAAAAATAGTTTAAAGAAGTATCCACCACTAAGTCTACAATTTATGAACCCAAAAACACAGATGGCATATAATAACACTGAGAGCTGAAGAATACTTCCAGACTACTTCAAACAACTATGTATCTGTGATCTGCTAAAAGAAGAATTTCATTTTGATAAGGCAAGATGGCGCCGAGTGAGAATTTAGTTGTGTTAGCTCTGAGAATTAAGTTAAAATCAATGATACAAAGTATGATTGTGCAAGAAATTTAATAATGAGTGTGTCAGGAAGCGCTTTCTTTACTGTTATAAAGAACCAGATGAAGAAATCTACGTAAGCAAGATAAATAATGCAAAAGAGACAATGTATGTTGTGTCTACATCTCCGATCAGTTACTGAGGAAACAGGAATCGAAAGATCTCCCAAGTGTTACTGTCGAAAACAAGCTGCAAAAGGTGTTTGTGTTTGAAATTATAAATCATTATAGAAGAAGCCGCTGATACAAAATCCATAACTAAGGTACATCAATTGATAGAATAAAGAAGAACGTGAACACAACATGGCGATGAGAAATAATATTCTAGCACATCTTACTATAAATTGTGACTATTTAGCGTCAGTTGAATGTTGTATTTGTGGTGATATTGTATCAAAAGGTATTAGGCTATGTTCAACAACACACAGATGGTATCATACATCATGTTTCGCTCGACTGGAACTAGAAAACGTATCTTGTAATTGTGAAAAATACCGCGCCGGTCGCGAGAGAGCAGTGCAAAAACGTGGTAACGGTTTGGAAGTCAACGTGATAGACGTGCCGCAACAGGACCTTGCAGTAATAACAGCATATGCTAAAACGTTGAATCACATGGTACAACGTTTATCAGAATCTTGTGAAGAAACAGACTCGAAAGTATATATCCACAGCAGTTCAGGAAACACAAACTATTTAAACCGGAGAAGTTTACGAAACGAGAGAGTTTTAGCGTACAAAAACAAAGTAAATTGCTTAAACAAAGACAGTGAAATTCTCGGGATAGCTAATCGTGATATGGTGAACGATGGAATACCCGATTTTTCCCGTCAGGATTGTGCAAAAGGACGATTAAGTCTATCTAGATGTGATGTAAACAAAAACTTTGCGCAGGTGAAACGATATGAGAAGTGTATTCACGATGAAAACAATCATCTCAAACGACCATTTGGACGTGAAACGCATGGTAATAGAAATCAATTAACGCAAAACACTGTGGTGAATAAAACAAGAGATGTTGTCTTATATGCAGATAGTAATGGAAGAGGGTTAGCAGAAAAAATACGATATCAGAATGTACTCAGAGCTACAGGTTTCATCAAATCAGGTGCCTGTATGAAAGAATTCTTTAAAGACTGTTATTATAGTAAGCACACATGGCAAAATCACTGCATAGTAATATTCGGTGGTGCATATCATATTTATAAAAACGAGCTAAGAGAAGCTACTCGAACACTAAAGACAGTCCTAAACAGATTAAAAAATCAAAATGTTATTGTTATAGGGTTAACTCACATGCATAATCTACCAGAATGGTCCTGTGTAAATAAAGAGATCCAGAAGGCCAACAGGATCTACCGAAAAATCTGCAGATTCATGGACAGTGTTTTCTTTCTTCATAAAGCTGATTTGGAAAGAGTGTGCTTCACATAAAATGGAATGCACTTAAACAAGAAAGGCAAGTACTATTTATGTGAAAATCTTGGGAAATTAATGAAAGATATTTCCATAAACAGTGAAATACATGACCCAATTCCACTGGAAGCAACAGAACATCCAGACAGAAGACATTCCACTCAAACATTCAAACAGCAACTGGCCATTGAAGATATTGAGGATTTAGATGCCACAGAAGAAACAGTTGCAAATGGAGCAGCTTTGATAACATTGGAAGAAGAGGAATCAGTGTCAGCGTCAACAGCTACTACAACAGCAATAACAACAAGTAATGCAAAACAGTAGTAACAGAAGATCCAGGATGCAATGAAGCGAACATAAGAACAACAGTGGTGATGGGAGCAGAGTCATTACCACAAACAGGTCAGGAAACAACAGCTACAGCAGCGGTAAAAGTAGAAGATCTATCATGTAGTAGTGTGAACAAAAGATCTGTGCCTCCTTCCCATCCAAAGGATTTTTTAGTAGAAGGAAGGAAGAAGAAGCGTCCAAGATAAGTAACTATAATTATTTAACAATATTTCACCAGAATGTTCAGTCAATGAGGAACAAAGCGCAACAGTTACAAATTGAACTACACTCCTGGAAATTGAAATAAGAACACCGTGAATTCATTGTCCCAGGAAGGGGAAACTTTGACACATTCCTGGGGTCAGATACATCACATGATCACACTGACAGAACCACAGGCACATAGACACAGGCAACAGAGCATGCACAATGTCGGCACTAGTACAGTGTATATCCACCTTTCGCAGCAATGCAGGCTGCTATTCTCCCATGGAGACGATCGTAGAGATGCTGGATGTAGTCCTGTGGAACGGCTTGCCATGCCATTTCCACCTGGCGCCTCAGTTGGACCAGCGTTCGTGCTGGACGTGCAGACCGCGTGAGACGACGCTTCATCCAGTCCCAAACATGCTCAATGGGGGACAGATCCGGAGATCTTGCTGGCCAGGGTAGTTGACTTACACCTTCTAGAGCACGTTGGGTGGCACGGGATACATGCGGACGTGCATTGTCCTGTTGGAACAGCAAGTTCCCTTGGCGGTCTAGGAATGGTAGAACGATGGGTTCGATGACGGTTTGGATGTACCGTGCACTATTCAGTGTCCCCTCGACGATCACCAGTGGTGTACGGCCAGTGTAGGAGATCGCTCCCCACACCATGATGCCGGGTGTTGGCCCTGTGTGCCTCGGTCGTATGCAGTCCTGATTGTGGCGCTCACCTGCACGGTGCCAAACACGCATACGACCATCATTGGCACCAAGGCAGAAGCGACTCTCATCGCTGAAGACGACACGTCTCCATTCGTCCCTCCATTCACGCCTGTCGCGACACCACTGGAGGCGGGCTGCACGATGTTGGGGCGTGAGCGGAAGACGGCCTAACGGTGTGCGGGACCGTAGCCCAGCTTCATGGAGACGGTTGCGAATGGTCCTCGCCGATACCCCAGGAGCAACAGTGTCCCTAATTTGCTGGGAAGTGGCGGTGCGGTCCCCTATGGCACTGCGTAGGATCCTACGGTCTTGGCGTGCATCCGTGCGTCGCTGCGGTCCGGTCCCAGGTCGACGGGCACGTGCACCTTCCGCCGACCAATGGCGACAACATCGATGTACTGTGGAGACCTCACGCCCCACGTGTTGAGCAATTCGGCGGTACGTCCACCCGGCCTCCCGCATGCCCACTATACGCCCTCGCTCAAAGTCCGTCAACTGCACATACGGTTCACGTCCACGCTGTCGCGGCATGCTACCAGTGTTAAAGACTGCGATGGAGCTCCGTATGCCACGGCAAACTGGCTGACACTGACGGCGGCGGTGCACAAATGCTGCGCAGCTAGCGCCATTCGACGGCCAACACCGCGGTTCCTGGTGTGTCCGCTGTGCCGTGCGTGTGATCATTGCTTGTACAGCCCTCTCGCAGTGTCCGGAGCAAGTATGGTGGGTCTGACACACCGGTGTCAATGTGTTCTTTTTTCCATTTCCAGGAGTGTAGAAGCCATAGATAGTTGATAGTCTGCATTACTGAACACTGGTGCAGAGGTTCTGAAATTGAATACACAGTTTTACCTTCTTATGAATTAGCATGATATTATAGCAGAACATTAAATAGGGGTTGGGGCTCATGTATTTATGTGAAAAAAGGACTACAGTTCATAGTTAGGAGTGATATGATTTCTTTGAGTGAAGAAAAACATTTTTGAATTTTCAGTAGTAGAGTTAAAAGAACAAAATACCCTTAAAATTGTGTATGCTGTGTTTATATAGGTCGCCTAATGGTGATGTTGAAACCTTTCTCACTACATTAATACAAGTGTTGGACAAAATATGTAATCCTTAAGTACAGATTATTATATGTGGAGATTTAAATATCCATATGCTGAAAATGGGTGAAGTCAGCACCAGGTTCTTGAGCATCTTGTACAGTTATGGTATCTCACAACAGGTAACAAATGCCACAAGAGTAACCAAACACCTATCTTCAATAACTGACTATATTCTAACAGACATTAACCATAAATGCTGTGAAGTAACTGTTAAAAACCTTGGGATAGCAGACCACTTTGGTCAAAGTGCAAAACTTAAAAATCTACAAAGTTACAAGCAAAAGTGCTTAGCTACAGAAGGTTTTTTTCTAAATCAAAAAGGTGTGAATTGCAACACAGATGACTGGCCAGACATGGTCAGAAGTATATTCAGGAACACATGTAAATGAAAAATTCAACAAATTCATGAATATATTCAAGTTAAAATTTGAGGATACGTTTCCTAAAGTAGTACTTTCTGTTGGGGGATCTGGTAGGAAGACTTGGGTAACAAAAGGTATCAGAAAATCCTCTGAAACACTCAAAGATCTATCAAAAATGATAAGAGTGACTCAGCCTTCTTACAGTTTTTTCTCAGGTACAAGAGGACATACAGAAAACTGTTGCAGGAAACAAAGAGAATCCAGAATAAAAAGACCATACAGAACTCAAACAATAAAAGCAGAGCCATTTGGAATATAGTAAAACAGGAAACTGGTAACTCAAAATCAAAGTAGATGAACATAAAAATTAGAAGTGAAGGTAGTTTAATATATAATCCTAAGGGCACTGGCAAACTTTATAAACAATTACTTTAGTAACACAGCAAGAAAACTGCAAGAAAAGCTTCCTAAAACACAACACACAATGGCAGAGAACTATGCATCTCACACAATGCTACTGCTACCCACTAATGGAGAGGAAATCAGTAGCATTGTACATAAACTCAAGAGTAAATGATCCACAAGTTTAGATGAATTTCCAATGTGTGTACTAAAAGACTGCATTAGCAACATAAAAGCAGTGATGGGATGGCGAGGCGGGGCGACTCGAGCGCACCGAGAATTTCTCGAACCTCTAGTTCTCAAGCAATTCTCCAGAACCTCACGGTAAAACGGCTCGGCGGCGTTTGCCGCTGCGCGCCAGTCGGTTGCGACAACATACGCGGCGCCGCTATTGTTTTATGAATTGAATGCCACCGCTAGACAAACACGCTCGCTGTTCGCTGTGCTCGTAACTAGTATGTCTCAGGTTTCATTCGAGTAAAGTTGTTATTCAAATCAATATGGACACTCGAAAATGAACATGATGGTGCTGGCAATACTTTACGGAGGATGGAGATAACGTTACTTGCAACATTTGTCGTAAAAATCTCCGTAATGTATCAAAAAATACAACGAGCACAATTAGGTATCTTAAATTGCACAATTCATCAAGCAATAAAACAGCGACGTCCGTGGACACAGAGGCTCATTCTTCCAATAGTGAGAGGCAGACAAAATATCCAGGTACGTACTGTACGAAAGGTGAATTCAGTACAAAAGTTATAATAGTGTCTGAAGCATCTGCCACACTTAAAAAACATTGATTTTTTAATCGTACTCTGATAACATACAACGTATTCTAAAATCAAATCTATGCTATCCTAGCTTTTGCACGATACGAATGTAATTTTATTGGACTAGTTATCGAGCATAACGTATCCCCTTGCAGGAGCTGTAACTGGTAATTTCATTAACACTAATTGGTGCCTGAAAGCTTTAGCTCTCGAGACATTCCGTTTCCCGGAAAAGCATACAGCGCTAAATATTAGTGAGGCATTAGATAACGTGATTTCAAAATGGAACATTGGAAACAAAGTTGTTAGCATCACAACTGACAACACCAGTAACATGACGGCAGCCGTACAACTTATTCACAGTGGCAACATAGATATGCAACATGTGCCTTGTTTAGCACACACCATCAATTTAGTTGTGAAAAGTTCTTTGAACTGCAACAGTGGGCTCTGCATAATGCGGGAAAAGGCCAGAAAAATTGTTTGCTATTTTAAAACAAGTTGCAATGCTAATGAAAAACCCCATGAGATCCAGAATCTAATGAAAAAATCTGTTCATAAATTGATTCAGGAAACCGAAACCTGATGGAACAGTACGTTTTATATGCTACAACGTCTAGTGGAGCCTGTTTATCATCTTTGTATTCAAGTGTAGAGAACCTCACAGCTGACGAGTGGCGAATTTTGAGCAAATGTTTATATGTACTGTAGCCATTTGAAGTGGTAACAAGCGAAAGCCGGCCGTGGTGGCCGTGCGGTTCTAGGCGCTCCAGTCCGGAGCCGCGCTGCTGCTACGGTCGCAGGTTCGAATCCTACCTCGGGCATGGGTGTGTGTGATGTCCTTAGGTTAGTTAGGTTTAAGTAGTTCTAAGTTCTAGGGGACTAATGACCACAGCAGTTGAGTCCCATAGTGCTCAGAGCCATTTTTGAACAAGCGAAATCTCAACTGAAAACTATACATCTCTTTCGAAAGTTATTCCAATAATCAGACAACTAATCCTAACCGTATGCAATGGGAAGTGGGCTACCACGACAGCGCAAGAACTACAGCAACATCTGCACAACTCACTAATAGCCCGGCTAGGATTAATAGAAACCAACAAAGTACACGCCGTTGCCACAGTTCTCGACCCAAGATTCAAAACGTTACCATTTACGAATCCCATTCATTCAAAACATGCCGTTGCAAGCCTAATTGCAGAGTGCACAAACGTGGTAGAGACCGTATGATCTACTCATTCCGCTGCTAACGACACTAGCCACGAGTACCATTTCGTACAAAACGCCAGTAGTTCCTTATGGGCTTCTTTCGATGAAGAGGTTTCCAATAAAAATCTAATGAAAAGCGATTGTGATAGCATAGACCTGGAGGTACAACGATATTTGGAAGAACCGTAACTACAATGCACGGATAATCCTTTACACTACTGGAAAAAAATGAAAACAGTTACCCAGGTCTAGCTGTCGTGGAAAAAAGTATCTTGCAATACCTGCAACTTCTGTCCCCAGTGAAATAATATTTTCGAAAACAGGACTACTTATTAACAAACAAAGAAGCAGGCTAAAAGGCCAATTGGTTAATAAAATCGTGTTTCTAAACAAAAATCGAAAATGCTTTCTGCTGAACAACTTTTGTTTCCTTTCTTTCTTCAGTAAGTAAACGCATGTACGCAGTTTCTGTATATAAAAGGCTATAGCACTTTTCTTTTACGTTTAAGCATGCATGAATACATGCAGAATGTACAAGGTAATTTATTTTGTAGGTATAAAGCTTCTGTTTCATGCGAATTCTATGCTTCGTTTTAAACAACAATTCTATGATTTTTGTCTTATGAGACATATACCAATACTTCAGTACACATTAATAACGGTAGTACAGTTGATATCAATCATAGAATTTCAAAGTTTTCCGTGCACGTACGTACGACGAGTACGACCGCTGCGGCTCAGTGCTTCGTATACTGAAGGCTTGCCCAATTTCTCAGAGAGCGCAGCACTGTCAACTTCTCGAGCGTACCCGAGACATTCTCGAGAAATTGCCTTCGCGTCGCGCGTTTCTTGAGCGCGATAATAGCCCATCTCTCCATAAAAGAACCCTTAGCAGACATTATAAATGAGTCGTTCTCATCAGGTTGCTTCCCAATTATCTAAAGCACACAAAAATTCTTCCCATACACAAAAAAGGTGATACAGAAAATATAGAGAATTACAGACCAGTTTCATTGCTGTCTTCTTTTTCAAAAATAATGAAAAACAGACTTATGGATTACTTAAATAAATAACAACTCCACTGCAAAGAACAGCTTGGTTTCAGGACTGGAAAGCGAACAGAAGCAGCTATAGAAAAATTTACAAGAGTAGTTCTGGAAGCCATAGAAAAAGGAGAACAAGTAACAGGCATTTTCATAGATCTCAGTAAGGCATTTGATACAGTTGACGATGAAATACTACTAGATAAACTTGAAGCACTAGGAATCAGTGGGTCAAGTAGCTCAAATTATTTAGTCAAACATCTTTCAGATGAAGAATATTTGAACATTTGAGTACCTCAAGGGAGTGTGTTAGGCCCAGTACTATTTCTTATTTATATTATTGACTTCCCACAGTGGGTAAGGCAAGGTGAAACAGTGTTATTTGCTGATGACAGCAATATAATAATCACAGACAGGACACCAGAAATGTTAAATGTTAAAGCTGAAAATGCACTTATGGAAGTTCACAACTGGTCAAATAACAACAAAGTAACCCTTAATGTGAAAAAGAGTAATAAAATGAAACCAGAAAGTGTGTAGCCAGCACAAAATATTTGGGTATTTATGTTGATCAACACTTAAATTGGGATGAACAAATTAGGATGCTTGGGAAAAAAATTTGCACAGCATTTTTTTTTTTTTTTGTCATCAGTCTACTGACTGGTTTGATACGGCCCGCCACGAATTCCTTTCCTGTGCTAACCTCTTCATCTTAGAGTAGCACTTGCAACCTACATCCTCAATTATTTGCTTGACGTATTCCAATCTCTGTCTTCCTCTACAGTTTTGCCCTCTACAGCTCCCTCTAGTACCATGGAAGTCATTCCCTCATGTCTTAGCAGATGTCCTATCATCCTGTCCCTTCTCCTTATCAGTGTTTTCCACATATTCCTTTCCTCTCCGATTCTGCGTAGAACCTCCTCATTCCTTACCTTATCAGTCCACCTAATTTTCAACATTCATCTATAGCACCACATCTCAAATGCTTCGATTCTCTTCTGTTCCGGTTTTCCCACAGTCCATGTTTCACTACCATACAATGCTGTACTCAAGACGTACATCCTCAGAAATTTCTTCCTCAAATTAAGGCCAGTATTTGATATTAGTAGATTTCTCTTGGCCAGAAATGCCTTTTTTGCCATAGCGAGTCTGCTTTTGATGTCCTCCTTGCTCTGTCCGTCATTGGTTATTTTACTGCCTAGGTAGCAGAATTCCTTAACTTCATTGACTTCGTGACCATCAATCCTGATGTTAAGTTTCTTGCTGTTCTCATTTCTACTACTTCTCATTACCTTTGTCTTTCTCCGATTTACTCTCAAACCATACTGTGTACTCATTAGACTGTTCATTCCGTTCAGCAGATCATTTAATTCTTCTTCACTTTCACTCAGGATAGCAATGTGATCAGCGAATCGTATCATTGATATCCTTTCACCTTGTATTTTAATTCCACTCCTGAACCTTTCTTTTATTTCCATCATTGCTTCCTCGATGTACAGATTGAAGAGTAGGGGCGAAAGGCTACAGCCTTGTCTTACACCCTTCTTAATACGAGCACTTCGTTTTTGATCGTCCACTCTTATTATTCCCTCTTGGTTGTTGTACATATTGTATATGACCCATCTCTCCCTATAGCTTACCCCTACTTTTTTCAGAATCTCGAACAGCTTGCACCATTTTATATTGTCGAACGCTTTTTCTAGGTCGACAAATCCTATGAAAGTGTCTTGATTTTTCTTTAGCCTTGCTTCCATTATTAGCCGTAACGTCAGAATTGCCTCTCTCGTCCCTTTACTTTTCCTAAAGCCAAAATGATCGTCACCTAGCGCATTCTCAATTTTCTTTTCCATTCTTCTGTATATTATTCTTGTAAGCAGCTTCGATGCATGAGCTGTTAAGCTGATTGTGCGATAATTCTCGCACTTTTCAGCTCTTGCCGTCTTCGGAATTGTGTGGATGATGCTTTTCCGAAAGTCAGATGGTATATCGCCAGACTCATATATTCTACACACCAACGTGAATAGTCGTTTTGTTGCCACTTCCCCCAATGATTTTAGAAATTCTGATGGAATGTTATCTATCCCTTCTGCCTTATTTGACCGTAAGTGCTCCAAAGCTCTTTTAAATTCCGATTCTAATACTGGATCCCCTATCTCTTCTAAATCGACTCCTGTTTCTTCTTCTATCGCATCAGACAAATCTTCACCCTCATAGAGGCTTTCAATGTATTCTTTCCACCTATCTGCTCTCTCCTTTGCATTTAACAGTGGAATTCCCGTTGCACTCTTAATGTTACCACCGTTGCTTTTAATGTCACCAAAGGTTGTTTTGACTTTCCTGTATGCTGAGTCTGTCCTTCCGACAATCATATCTTTTTCGATGTCTTCACATTTTTCCTGCAGCCATTTCGTCTTAGCTTCCCTGCACTTCCTATTTATTTCATTCCTCAGCGACTTGTATTTCTGTATTCCTGATTTTCCCAGAACATGTTTGTACTTCCTCCTTTCATCAATCACCTGAAGTATTTCTACTGTCACCCATAGTTTCTTCGCAGCTACCTTCTTTGTATCTACGTTTTCCTTCCCAACTTCTGTGATGGCCCTTATATAATATATTACGAATATTAGTAACTGTGTGCAATAGTTCATTGCCCACATACATTCTATAGTAAGTTACAGCATAACATTCTGGGATGCAAATGCCCAAAATGTGAAATATGTGTTCAGATTGCCATAACAAGCTATCAGAATAATGAGCGAGAGTCACAAAAGAGCACACTGCAGTGAGCTATTTAAAAAAAGGGGTATTCTGACAATCCCAAGTGCATATATCTTGCAAACTACAGTTCTTATTCACAAAAATATTGAACAATATTTAGCAAACAGCTGCATACATGATCACCAAACCAGAAACAGTAATTGCTTGTACCTAGACAGAATGAATAAAACTAAAACCCAAACCACTATGTCTTACCAAGGTGTCAAGATATACAATAAATTACCAAAATAAAACAAAAACATAAAGAAACTGTGTGAATTTAAAGTATTCCTTACTGAATATTTATTAAAAAATTGTTTTTATCCGATTAGAGAATTCACACAGCATAAAATTGGCATAAATAAATAATCAGATTAATCAATTATAAAGCGGACATTCTAAATTGTAATTTACCCTTACAAGTATTAGAAGAGTCTTGTGATTTATTTCTTTTGATTGAAGCAGGTTCTTCTGCATTATGTAATTCAATGATAAATTGTGTGTGTAATATACATATATCTATTATGAATTTATTATATATAGCTTGTACTTCATTATCTTATGTGAAAAAATAATGTACATATGTATGTATAATGACGACATCCATACAAAGAATTTGTTTACAGATGAATAAATAAATAAATAATGTAATTCAAATACAACCAAACACAAAGCCACCAACAATAGAGGGAATTACAAAAATCATAACACAACTTAAAAGTAACAAAGTGGCAGAGGAAGACAATATATTACTGAATTGTGAAAATACTCTAGTGGCAACATCATTAAAGAAATTTGGACAACAAATAGCTTACCATCATAGTGGACATCAGTATTAATATGTCCACCACGCAAAGGAAAGAAAGTGAGTCTAACAATTATAGTGAGATTTCCCTCTTGCCAGTGCTGTATAAGATCCTGTCCATGGCACTTTTTAACAGAGCTGAAGGAATACTCAACCCACAGCTAGGAGAGTATCGAGCAGGATTTTGGAAGAGAAGGTCTTCCAAAGAACAAATACTAAATCTACAGAACATAATAGAAATGAGGAAAATCAGAAATTTTAAATTCATGACAACTTTTGTAGATTTTAAAAAGCCATGTCACTCAGTTGATAGAAATGCACTAATCAACGTTTTAAAGGAATTGGACTTGACAATAAAAAACAGAAATAATTAAAGGAACTTTAACACACACAACATCAAATGTTAAATTTATGAAGGAGCTGTTGAAACCCTTCGAAATAAAATCGGAAGTAAAACAGGAAGATGATTTATCACCTTTACTTTTTAGCTGCACGTTTGAGAAAGTAGTGAGATAATTGAGAAAATCCATTAACACTAAGAATGTTCAACTAAGAAGAAACCAAAGTACTCTTAAAATCACCATATATTTTCTTGCTTTTGCAGATGATATGGCATTAATTACCCACTCACTGATTAGTGCCAAAGAACAAATCACAGAAGTTCAAAAATAAGCAGACGAAATAGGATTAAAACTGTCATTTCAAAACCAGATTTCATAACAAATATCAGTCATGCCCCTCCAAATTGGAGAATTCATAACAACACAATATGTGAAACAAACTGCTTTAAATACCTCAGAGAACAGATAACAAGCAACACAAAAGAAAGGATAGATGTAGAAAATAGAATACATAAAATGAAAACGGCATTCCAAATGACAAGAAACATATATTAACAAGAAAACTTTGTCCAGACATAAAACAAAGATGCTATCAAACAGTGGTATGGCCTGGAACACTGTCTGTATGAAAAATACTTACAGAAACAAATCTTGGAGGTCTTCAGAAACTGGAAAAAGTTGAAAGAAGAATTCTACAGATTTAATTGGGACCTAGAAGCGATAGTAATATTGAATACACATTTAGATGAAATAGGGAGCTCTATTTGAAAATGGAAAAGCTAACTGATATAAAGAGGAAAAGAAGACTACAGTTTTATTTGCACATATACTGAATGGAAAGTAACATAATAACCAAGCAGATCTCCTCCTTACTAACCAGATACAAATCCAAATCCACATGGTTCACCAAAATTTACAAAGATATGAATACACAGGAATTATAATGGACATAGTAGATAACAGAATACTTTGTAAGGAAGCAACAAAACAGAAAGGACTTCAGGAAAGAAAGAAGTCTGCAAAAGGAGGAAAATGGACCCAGGAAGAAAAGAAGTCACTCTCTCAAAGTATGAAGGAAGTCTGGGAACAATGAAAACTAAACACAAAGAAGGAACACCAAAGCTGATTTATGGTATTCTCCAAAAGGGTTATTTGAATAAATAAATATGATGTGTATTGACTTGTGGGTTTTTATAATTATAATCAAAACATTATTTGAACTTTCAGTATTTCCTGCAGAATTCTTCAAGTATACAGCAAAATCAAATTTATCAAATAATCAGTTACATACATAGTCACATAAAACTAAGTGTTTATATAAATATTGCAAGTAGTAGAATGACTAACTTCTATTAATTCTTTAATTGAGCTGAATTTGTTGCGTTTTAGCCAAGTTTCTAGCTCTTTCGTAGATCTGTGTAATGGTACTGAATGAGCTGTGTATGGAAATATTTTATACTTAAATAATTGTACTCATTATGGATAACGGTGAGCCTTGAATAAAGCAATCCAGCAAGCTGTCGTTTCTAGTATTCTGTATATGTACATCAAATCTTATGTACACTTCTATCCACATTTTTTCCACCATACATAAAACATTCACATAAATACAAATTAGGGGTATTGTTACATTAAGATAATATTTCTCAAGTCTGCAGTCTAACAGGAAATCCTGAATGAATATGAAGAAAGGCAGCACAAATGTTGTTAGCTCTGTTGTATCCACAAGACAGTATCAGAAAGATGCTGAAAAACCTATATGGCCGACACTTTAATATGGACACCAACTATGGTATTTCTCAAAAGCCTACTTACAAGGTTTCTATAATGACCACAGAATAGTAAATCTTAGAATATGCTACAGCCTCCTATTTATTGGTGCTATAGAGTCTGCAAAAATAAGATTACACACACAGGATTTTACAGTCATTCCACCTGCATGATGTATGCAAATGGAACAGGAAGAAACGCTAATACTACACTGGAGAGTAACATCTGCTACCCATTTCATAGTGGTTTGCAGAATATGAAGGTAAATGTAGATTTAGAATCACTGTTGTCACTGTTCATCACACAGCATTTTATTTTCCTTGAATTTGCTTCTACTACTAATGCTTGATTTAAATAGGTTTTTGTATAAATCATGAAGTGTTATTTTCTGGTTTCTTTAGTCAAAACATATTTTATCCAGAAAAATCTGTCAATCTGCCTACTGGTTGCATGAAACCAACCACCCTACTCTTACATTATGCTTTCATAGAACAACCATGAACTACTATGCTCCTTGCTAATGTTGGTGTCTAGAAAAGTGCTGCAATTGAGCTTCTTATACACTCCTGGAAATGGAAAAAAGAACACATTGACACCGGTGTGTCAGACCCACCATACTTGCTCCGGACACCGCGGGAGGGCTGAACAAGCAATGATCACACGCACGGCACAGCGGACACACCAGGAACCGCGGTGTTGGCCGTCGAATGGCGCTAGCTGCGCAGCATTTGTGCACCGCCGCCGTCAGTGTCAGCCAGTTTGCTGTGGCATACGGAGCTCCATCGCATTCTTTAACACTGGTAGCATGCCGCGACAGCGTGGACGTGAACCGTATGTGCAGTTGACGGACTTTGAGCCAGGGCGTATAGTGGGCATGCGGGAGGCCGGGTGGACGTACCGCCGAATTGCTCAACACGTGGGGCGTGAGGTCTCCACAGTACATCGATGTTGTCGCCAGTGGTCGGCGGAAGGTGCACGTGCCCGTCAACCTGGGACCGGACCGCAGCGACGCACGGATGCACGCCAAGGCCGTAGGATCCTACGCAGTGCCGTAGGGGACCGCACCGCCACTTCCCAGCAAATTAGGGACACTGTTGCTCCTGGGGTATCGGCGAGGACCATTCGCAACCGTCTCCATGAAGCTGGGCTACGGTCCCGCACACCGTTAGGCCGTCTTCCGCTCACGCCCCAACATCGTGCAGCCCGCCTCCAGCGGTGTCGCGACAGGCGTGAATGGAGGGACGAATGGAGACGTGTCGTCTTCAGCGATGAGAGTCGCTTCTGCCTTGGTGCCAATGATGGTCGTATGCGTGTTTGGCGCCGTGCAGGTGAGCGCCACAATCAGGACTGCATACGACCGAGGCACACAGGGCCAACACCCGGCATCATGGTGTGGGGAGCGATCTCCTACACTGGCCGTACACCACTGGTGATCGTCGAGGGGACACTGTATAGTGCACGGTACATCCAAACCGTCATCGAATCCATCGTTCTACCATTCCTAGACCGGCAAGGGAACTTGCTGTTCCAACAGGACAATGCACGTCCGCATGTATCCCGTGCCACCCAACGTGCTCTAGAAGGTGTAAGTCAACTACCCTGGCCAGCAAGATCTCCGGATCTGTCCCCCATTGAGCATGTTTGGGACTGGATGAAGCGTCGTCTCACGCGGTCTGCACGTCCAGCACGAACGCTGGTCCAACTGAGGCGCCAGGTGGAAATGGCATGGCAAGCCGTTCCACAGGACTACATCCAGCATCTCTACTATCGTCTCCATGGGAGAATAGCAGCCTGCATTGCTGCGAAAGGCGGATATACACTGTACTAGTGCCGACATTGTGCATGCTCTGTTGCCTGTGTCTATGTGCCTGTGGTTCTGTCAGTGTGATCATGTGATGTATCTGACCCCAGGAATGTGTCAATAAAGTTTCCCCTTCCTGGGACAATGAATTCACGGTGTTCTTATTTCAATTTCCAGGAGTGTATAATACGCCTTAGAAATTTGCAGTTTATTTTAACAAACAATTATAAGATATTCTAGTATGACAATTAAGTCACAAAACTCACTTACTTTTGTATAAAGATATTTTCATCATTAAAAATGAGTTACAAATGTCTTAAAATCACAGTTTAAATATTGGTGCTATTAAGTACAGTACATGTTTCCTGTCACATGAGAATTATCAAAACTAACAATATTTCTCCCTATATTATTTAGTGAATGTAATTTTGTATTACATATTGCCATTACAAACCAGATATTTTCTTGATGATGGAAAATTTCAACGTTTTGGAAAGTTTCAATGAGTGTCTATTAGACCATTTACTCAGCTGCCTTCCAGGTTCATTTGATGCACCTGTGTCTCTGTGCTGCTCTTCACCTGTTGGCTATGACTATTTCAAATGTATCTTGTTTGACAGTTCTTTCTTTGGATGGTTGTAACCAACGTTCTAACCACCCTAACAACTGGTGATAACCATTGCCTTTATAGCCTTTCAAAAATCTGAGGAAGCCTTAGCCATGTGAAAGCGCATTTTGTAATAATAATAACTTTGCAACCGAAGCTGTCTCTTTATATAATTATAAAAACTGTTTGCTGTACAAATCAGCCTATTGGGGAATGGCATAAGCTTTATGTTTGATGTTTGTTCAGTGATTTTCCCTGATGCCAACTTCTTTTGCTGTTGGATTACATGAACCATGTGACGAACGTTTTATAACTTCTTGTCAAGCTTTCCTTGATCATTAAACTAGTGTGTTATTCACTAGTTATCAAATCGGACTTCATGATTTGTGAACTTAGCTGCATTTTCAGTAACTTCTGATTCGTAAATTTCAGTTTTCTGTTCTCTCACAGCATGTATCTTTCTGAACATCAGTATGCAATGTTAACCAAAACACAAAAACAAACACACACACACACACACACACACACACACACACGCACAGAGAGAGAGAGAGAGAGAGAGAGAGAGAGAGAGAGAGAGAGAGAGAAAGAGAGAGAGAGAGAGAGAGAGAGAGAGAGAGGGAGAGAGAGTGAGAGAGAGAGAGAGAGAGAGAGGGAGAGGACTGTACATTTGGATGTAATATTTATGTCTAGTTAATTGTATCCACAGTTACAGACTAAAAGAGGTGCTTCATAGGCAGAGGTTAATTCTGAGAGTATGGGTTGCTTCACATATTGAACAGAAAACCTGCTGAGAGACTAGGACCCTAGAGATGTTGAATTTGACAGCATTGCTATTTCACAGAAATTCTAAATAATTTGCTTAGATGAGTGGTACTACAAAAATTAAAACATGAAAATGTATTTTCTTGTCTACAGGTACTCACTGAATCAGAAGTTCAGCATAAAAGGATACCTGGTATTAATGGAGTGCTGTATTATCGTTTTGGTGGAATTGAGTTGGCTACACAGGGATTTCCAGATGCTGTAAATAGAGTACGTAGCACAGTTACATATAAATTACTGATGTATGAATGAACGTGTAACATTAACAGTGTTGTTATAAGCTAGACACAACTGCTTAACCACTGTAGACTTGTGCTTTAACTATGACCTCTACAAACATGCTAACTGTATTTGAGATGACATGCAATACTGTTGACTACATAAATAAGACTGGACCATTCATAGGTACATAAATGTGTTACATGCAGGCTATGGAGCCTCTTCAATGAGCCTCTTCATCTTCACTCAACTGATTACAATGAAATATCCCTTGAAAGGAGGTATTGGATGCACAGGAGATAATCATAAAACTTAGTTGCAGGGAAATGTATAGCACATGGAAAAACAATGAAAGGAAAATTTAAGAAATGGAAATGAATCAAATACAAAATGATTAATGAGCTTCCAACATGATTTTTGTTGAATAATACAAGCTTTTAGATAAAAAAATATTTTCATGGATTTATGGGTGGGAGGGGGTCATTGTCGATAATTTGTGGTTTCAAAATAAGGGACTAAATGTGGCGCTATAAATATATTCATTATTATGCTGTTTTGTAGTTTGTGTCTCTATCATATTTTGCCATTTCTTCCTGTAGCTGTTTCTTCACTCATATTTACCTCCTCATTACGTTAAACTTCCGTTTAATTCTGTCTTATTTCCAGGAAGGGATATTAGGTACACATGCTGTCCATGTGGTGCACAGTTGTCGAAGCTAGTTGGGAGTGGAGAATGCTGAAGGTAATGTGGGAACGTTTTTTGGGAGGGGATGACATGATGGAGGAAGGGGAAACTGATGGGTGGCGCCTATGGGGACAGTGGATTACCAGTTATCGAGACCAGGATAATTACTGGAATGGAGGATGTAATATAACGACAACTCCTGCCTGTGTGGTTCAGAGAAGCTGGTGGTAGAAGGAAGCATACAGATGGCACAGGCTGTGAAGCGGCTATTGAAACTGAGCATGTTGTGTCACCAGCTCCTGGCAAGATCCTGATGGACAATTGTTTAATAGTCTCAAGATAAAAAGCTGCGTATATGATAGGCTGCTTGCACAGGTGGCATGTCTTCTGATGGTGTAGGATGAACCTGTGACAGGACTGGAGTAGGAAGGGTTGTATGTGTGGATTTCATGGTCTTGCATCTTGGCCTGCCACAGTGATATGATACCTGGTTGTTATGTAAGTTGGAGCAGGAAGGATCTTAGGCAGGACATCACTCATTTCAGGGCACTATGAGAGATAATCAAAGTCCTGATGAAGATGGTTCAGTTGTTCCAGTCAACGATGATAATGGGTGATGAGAGTGCACTTCTTTACAGCTGATTCTTAGGGATAGTGGGAGGACTGGTAGTGGGTGAGGATTCCGCACAGGAAATCTGTTTGTGGACTAGGTTGGAGGGGTAGTTCTTCTCTGCGAAGGCCTTCATGACACCATCAGTGCACTGGACAAGGGCGTTCTCATCACTGCAGATATGTCGTTCATGGGTGGCTATGCTCTATGGGAGGGAATTTTTCATGTGTAAGGGACAGCAGCTGTGGAAATTCAAGTGCTGCTTGTAGTTAGTGGGACTAATACAGACAGAGGTGTGGATGGAGCCATCAGAAAGGTGAAGGTCAACATCCAGGAAGGTGGCACATTGGGTACAAAAAATCAGGTGGAGCAGATGGAACAGAAGATGTTGAAGTTCTAAAGGAAATAGAATAGGATATCTTGACCCTGAGTCTAAATCATGAGGGAATCAGCAATGAACCTGAACCAGACTAGTGATTATAAGTTCTGGGAAGCTAAGAGAGTTTCCTCTACATGGCCTATGAACAGGTTGGCGTGTGGGACTGTTGTTTGAATGTCCGCAGCAATGCTGTCGATTTGTTCATATAACTTCCCTTCAAAGTAAAAGTAGTTGCGAGTTAGGATAGTTGGTAAACTGTAAAAGGAATGAGGTGGTGGTTTTGGAGTCTGAAGGACGAACACTTTCTCTCCCAACGGCCTCCAGATTCCAAATCCATCACCTCATTACTTAGACAGCTTATCAGCTATATCCTGACCCTCATCTACTGTCCTTTGAAGGAAAAGAATACAAAGAAAAAACAGGGCACAGCCATGGGCATCTCCATGGCACCCTCCTGTGAAAACTTGTTTATCGACCCTCTAGTGGAAACCTTCCTAGCTTCCTAAATCTCCCAACCTTTAGTCTCGTTGAGGTTGACTGTGCTGATATCTTCATGATCTGGACTCAGGGCAAGACATCCTATCCTCATTCCTTCACAACCTCAATACCTCTCTTCCATCTCCCTCTACCCAACATGCTACCATCCTGAACATTGGCCTCCACCTGTCTGAAGTTTCATCCACACTTCTGTCCACATTAAATTGACAAGGCACCAACAGAATATGCATTTCAACAGCTGTCACCCCTTCCACACCGAAAATCCTTCTCATACACAATAGCCATCCATGGATGATGTATGTACTGTGACGAGAACTCCCTTGTCTAGTATGATGAAGGTCTCACAGTAGCCGTTACAGGCAGATGCTATGCTCAAACCCACTCCACAAACAGATGTCCCAAACCATATCCTCACACCCCCACCCTAATTCTCCCAACACACCCAAAAATCAGCTACAAGTGAGCATCCTCGTCACCAGTATCATCCTGGACTGAAATAACTGAGCCATATCTTTCATCAGGTCTTATCTCACATCGTGCCCTGAAATGAGGGACACCCTACCCAAGAGCCTTCCTGCCCCTCCTAAAGTGGTGTTCTTTCGCCCACCCAACCTAAAACACATCCTAATCCAATGCTAATCCCACTCTCAACCCTTTGCCACAAGAATCATATCTCTTTGGCAGACCAAGGTGGAAAACCAGCCCAATCCAGTCATCCAGCACTTCCTACTTCTTTCCTGTCTCAGGCTTATCATAGCCCATCAGAGGATGGGCCTCATGGGAAACAAACGATGTCATAAAACACCTCTACTCCAAAAACTGCGTAGCTTCCTGTGTATATATGTCTACGAACCAGCTGTCCACCAGCATAAATGGCCCCTGATAAACTGATACCAAGAAAAATACTGACCACCTGGTGGCACAACATGCTCAATTTCAATGGCTGCTTACAACCTGGTCCATGTGAATCCTTCCCTGCAACACAACCTTCTCTGGCGATCACACAAAATCGTGTCTTCTCAATTTCTTGCCGCCACGCAGCTTGTGGAAAATGAAGTGAGATAATATTGCCGCCATTACAGACGATTTCGTTAACTCGTTGCCAACGATACAAAATCGTTGGGCGAATAAAGTGGTCCAAGCGCGATTCAGCTGGTTGAATTGCAACCTTTGAATGAATTGCTTAGTACAGATGCAGTGCAGTCGAAGCGCTGGCGTCAAGGCGTCTAACCAGTTGTATAGCGTGGAAATATTTTCAACACTGCACTGACTCTTAGCCTGTGTTGTCGACAGTAGTGGAGTTCTGTTAAACATAGTGGAGTTTTTTTTACCTTCATGGCGTAGCAGCGGAATTCCGCACTTGTTAACATTTTAGCGTAATTTTACTTCATTTGGCTGAGTACAAACCACTTTAAATTTCCATTCCAAAGTAGAAAAAACATTTATTTCTGTATTACTTTAATTCCAAAACGTCAGCAATTTACAGACTACTACGGATTTAATATGTAGTGTGCATGCTGCATACAGTTTACAGCACGTTTCCATATTCTTTCAGATATGAGTGAGCTGATGACATCAGAGATGATATCACTTAATATATCACATACACCGAAGAGTGCCACTGACAGTTAGCAACCGATAAGGATAACAGGAACTAAAATTAATATGCCAATTTACACACAAGATGATAACAATATGTTATTAAATCAACTTATTACAGGAAGTTTTGTGAATCAAGCATGTGCAATTTGGGCATGGTAACTTTAACAGTAAACAGCTACTAAATAATGAGTGCTAAGGCTGGCTGTTTGACACCATAGATGAAAAGGGGTATGCAGGGATGAGCTTGCACAAGATCAGAAAATTGAGAGAACAATTATTCTCTACAAAATAGTTGAATGAAGACTTTTTAAAAAGTGGTTAGGAAAGTTAGTGATGACGGTATGAAAGCGAAACGCGAAGTATGTAATATAGTGCTAGTAGCAAAACAGAGCGATCCCCATTGGAAGCCAGAGACACAGGATAAATGTTTAAGCTATTGACCATGCAACAACTATTTCTCATGTGAGAAAATGTTTCAATAGTTAATACAAGTTAGACAATGGCAGAGGATATTATTAGTGTTAAATTATTGTTATTTAAGTTATATATAATGAGTCTGAAGGTTAGAGCTAGAGTAATGCATTACAATGTAAAAATTTCCTTGGGAATACAGTACACATTGATAATATTTATGTCAATGCAGCAGAAGCTTACTGTCACAGCATGTTACTAGATTAGATTAGATTTACTTTCATTCCAACTGATCCATATTTGAGGAGGTTCTCCAGGAAGCAGAACATGTTAGAAAAACAATAATACATGACAAATATTTACAACTAAAACAAATAAGCTAATGTACCTTCCACAGGTCCCATGAGGAATGATCGTAATTTTTTTAATGAACACTAAATGAAAGGATCATTTTACAACACTCATTCACTAAGATCACACTGAATTGAAATTGAATTTTATATATATATATATACACTCCTGGAAATGGAAAAAAGAACAATTTGACACCGGTGTGTCAGATCCACCATACTTGCTCCGGACACTGCGAGAGGGCTGTACAAGCAATGATCACACACACGGCACAGCGGACACACCAGGAACCGCGGTGTTGGCCGTCGAATGGCGCTAGCTGCGCAGCATTTGTGCACCGCCGCCGTCAGTGTCAGCCAGTTTGCCGTGGCATACGGAGCTCCATCGCAGTCTTTAACACTGGTAGCATGCCGCGACAGCGTGGACGTGAACCGTATGTGCAGTTGACGGACTTTGAGCGAGGGCGTATAGTGGGCATGCGGGAGGCCGGGTGGACGTACCGCCGAATTGCTCAACACGTGGGGCGTGAGGTCTCCACAGTACATCGATGTTGTCGCCAGTGGTCGGCGGAAGGTGCACGTGCCCGTCGACCTGGGACCGGACCGCAGCGATGCACGGATGCACGCCAAGACCGTAGGATCCTACGCAGTGCCGTAGGGGACCGCACCGCCACTTCCCAGCAAATTAGGGACACTGTTGCTCCTGGGGTATCGGCGAGGACCATTCGCAACCGTCTCCATGAAGCTGGGCTACGGTCCCGCACACCGTTAGGCCGTCTTCCGCTCACGCCCCAACATCGTGCAGCCCGCCTCCAGTGGTGTCGCGACAGGCGTGAATGGAGGGACGAATGGAGACGTGTCGTCTTCAGCGATGAGAGTCGCTTCTGCCTTGGTGCCAATGATGGTCGTATGCGTGTTTGGCGCCGTGCAGGTGAGCGCCACAATCAGGACTGCATACGACCGAGGCACACAGGGCCAACACCCGGCATCATGGTGTGGGGAGCGATCTCCTACACTGGCCGTACACCACTGGTGATCGTCGAGGGGACACTGAATAGTGCACGGTACATCCAAACCGTCATCGAACCCATCGTTCTACCATTCCTAGACCGCCAAGGGAACTTGCTGTTCCAACAGGACAATGCACGTCCGCATGTATCCCGTGCCACCCAACGTGCTCTAGAAGGTGTAAGTCAACTACCCTGGCCAGCAAGATCTCCGGATCTGTCCCCCATTGAGCATGTTTGGGACTGGATGAAGCGTCGTCTCACGCGGTCTGCACGTCCAGCACGAACGCTGGTCCAACTGAGGCGCCAGGTGGAAATGGCATGGCAAGCCGTTCCACAGGACTACATCCAGCATCTCTACGATCGTCTCCATGGGAGAATAGCAGCCTGCATTGCTGCAAAAGGTGGATATACACTGTACTAGTGCCGACATTGTGCATGCTCTGTTGCCTGTGTCTATGTGCCTGTGGTTCTGTCAGTGTGATCATGTGATGTATCTGACCCCAGGAATGTGTCAATAAAGTTTCCCCTTCCTGGGACAATGAATTCACGGTGTTCTTATTTCAATTTCCAGGAGTGTATATATATATATATGTATATATATATGCACACTAAATTAGTTGGTTCTACTGAAAAATTAATCAATGAAGTAGGAGTTGGCCACCAATGTTACTTATAATCTGTCTTGATAGCACAATTTATATTCATATGACCGATTTCGGTTCAGCTAGAACCATCTTCAGATCTGATATTTTGGTTACAGGAGTAACCCGTCCAAATCCAGCAAGTTTCACATGCCATGTATACTAATTTTACGAATCAATTTTGTCCACCACATGTGTCAATCCACATTATGATCTTTTTTCTGCCATAATGCTCATTTAAATAATTCAAAACACCAGAACCTATTTCATCAGGTGCCTCACTTGCCATGTCTTCATGCCAGATGTTCACTGTGTCTTTGAATGTATCTAAATCATGTATGCCCAAATTGACACAAGAAAGTGGCCGCTTATAATAGACATCACCAGTACACACTCTCTGAAGAGGAAACGTCTTTTGTAGATCAAAAGAAAGTACGATGCAGTCTTCGTTCTTTACCCTATGTATGACCCTTTTTATGCCTACTTGTGCAAGAAAAAGCTGCCTCTGATGCAATTCTTTCTCAGCTTGCACGTCTCGTTGTGGTTATTAGATATCAGGAGTTTCTTCTTCTGTAGTTAGAGAATTAATTTTCATTTGAAACAAATCCCACATCTTGCAAGTGTCTTTATGGGGTCGTTTGAATCATGAATTATATTCTGCCCTAAAAACATTCTCATACAAAGCTTGAGACAACTTCAGTTTCAAAATTATCTTCTGTTATTTTTTGTTTGCGAAATCTGTACACAGAGCTTAAATTTATATTCTGTAGAAAATGTTGTTTAGTCTGTCCCTTCTGCAGTAGTGCCTTTTATAGGAAGGAATATATATAGTTATTGATGTGAAGAATCTTTTCCTTCATAAATTTATCACGCAGTTCATGCCTACCCCTTTTGTCCGGTACACCCCCTGATGTAACTTTCTGAACAGCTCTGTGCAGTTTAGCACGTCAGTACACCATGAGTTGACATACATATCTTTCCATCCCTTCACATCACCTGAATCTATAGGAATTAAATAATTTCTGTTTTCACAACTCACGCTTCTGTCTTCCCTGGCGCCGGCCGCAGTGGCCGAGTGGTTCTAGGCTCTTCAGTCCGGAATCGCGCAACTGCTATTGTCGCAGGTTCGAATCCTGCCTCAGGCATGGATGTGTGTGATGTCCTTAGGTTAGTTAGGTTTAAGTAGTTCTAAGTTCTAGGGGAGTGATGAACTCAGATGTTAAGTCCCATAGTGCTCAGAGCCATTTGAACCATCTTCCCTGGCGCTAATTTCACAGATCGTCCAAGTAGTGCACCTTGTGTATAGAATGTCCTGTGGAAACTTTCTCATAACGTTTGTTTTTGTACATGCAAGAGTACTCTTTAAATACTTCACCAAAGACATTCCTTCTTGTTGTTGAAACATAAGATTTTCCCCTGTTTTCTGTGTTTTCCCCACATTCTTCTCCCAGTTAGCAGGATGTAATCATCTAGGATCACTATGGCGTCAGTTTCCTCCAACATTATTTCAGACATTAGTCAAGTCCATGCCATGTCATGTTGTGGCACTTCTGGGTGTTTGCAGGGCCCTACACGATATTAGACAGGTGTAATTTCTTTGGCTCTTCAGTGTATAATATAAAATGTGATAGAATGGATATCGTTATTTGTGGACATTTCAAAGTAAAACGTTTGCAAGATTCAGATCATAGTAATAACAGTACTCCAGAATTTAGAAATTACATGAAAAAATATAACCAAATATTCAACAAAGTTGTAAAAGAAGCCAAATGATGAAATAATAACTACGTTTCAAGTGCAAAAAATAAAATGAACGCTGTGTGGAACTTTATTAGAGCAGAAAATGGCACAGAATCGTCATTGTCAAAGAATATCTCTCTGAAAATTGAAAATAATAGACTATCAGATCCATAAGAGGTAGCTGACAAATGCAATGTGTATTTTACTAATACAGCAAATCACTTAATCCGAAACCAGTTTGAAATCATTATGAAGACCTATGTGCCTACCAAATTATTTAAATGCTAGTCTTAAGACTATGTTTCTTCAAGCTGTCACAGAGTTAGAGATGAAGTAAATAATGTCACTCAAAAACATATATTCAGTTGGGCTGCCGACCGGAACGGCCGAGCGGTTCTAGGCGCTTCAGTCTGGAACCGCGCGATCGCAACGGTCTCAGGTTCGAATTCTGACTCGAGTATGGATGTGTGTGATGTCCTTAGGTTAGTTAGGTTTAAGTAGTTCTAAGTTCTAGGGGACTGATGACCTCAGATGTTAAGTCCTATAGTGCTCAGAGCCATTTGAACCATTTTTCAGTTGGGCTGAATGGTGTCTTTGATTACATATTTATAAAGTCCTCTGATTACACAGGCCAACGAAAAATTTTTTTTAAAACCTTTTTTTACTTTGACAGCTGATCTTTATAGATTTTTATGAGCAGAATCTAAATCTAGCTTTAGTTTTTTTTTTTTGTACCGCCCATAGTTTTCGAGCGATATGATTTTTAATATAAAGTATAAAGTCCTATGCTATACGGTAAACAGGGAAATTAATGAAATGCTTTGTTACAACATAAGCATGGTTTGTATTTCAGTAAGCTACATAAAGCAATGATATGTGTTGATAAAAGTTTCACTTGTCAGCTGGAATTGCTTCGTATTTTCTTCCTCTTTTTTCTTTGAAGCTTCTTGTGTAGCTTTTTCTACGATGAGTTGCTTGCTGAACTTCTCGGTAAAGTTACCAACAGTAGTCCTCCACCATGTTGGTGTTCCAGCGGCCTTGATAGCGTCTTTCCATCACTTTAATGTCCTGGTGTAAACGCCCTCCTTGCTCCTCACTGACATCTGCAATATTGTCCGGGAAGTAATCAAGGTGACTGTTCAAAAAGTGAACTTTCGGTCTCATTAAACATCCTACAGTTTTAAACTTCTTTAACATTGTATCTACAATAGAAACATATTCTGGGTCTTTTTCATGTCCTAAGAACTTTGAAACGACTTCCTTGAATGATACCCATGCTTCTTTCTCATTCAATGTCACTGTGGATTCAAAGTTAACATCAAACATCAATTTTCTAATGTAATGTCAGACAAAGACGCCTTCTTTTAGTTTAGCTTCTGAAAGGTGTGGCAACGTTTGGTAGAGATACTTAAAACATGGTCCATCTTTAGGCAAAGCCTTTGCGAACTGTTTCATTAGGCCTAACTTTATATGTGGAAATGGTAGGAGTACGTTTTTTGGATCTACAAGGTTTTTGGGTAGAATGTTCTTCTCGCCAGGTTTTAAAGACTCCCTCACAGGCCAGTTCTTTCTGCACTAGTACTGATCCCTAGCCTTACTCTTCCATTCACACAAGAAACATGAAAATTTGGTAAAGCCACCTTGTTGACCAAGGAGCATGCATGTTACTTTTAGATCGCCACATATCATCTAACATGAGCAGAATAGCCTATTTTGTTTACCACTATTTCTAGGTTTTTATAGCTTTCTTTCATATGAACAGAATGTCCAACCCGTATAGATGCATACATGTTACCATTGTGTAGTAAAACAGTCTTTAAACTAGGTTTGGATAAATCAGTAAACAGCCTCCAGTCTTCCTCATTGCATTCAATACCAAAATCATTCATCAGACTGAGAATGTCTGAGCAGTATGCTAATTCACCTCCTTGTTGAAAAAACTGAGAAAATTGCTGCTCTTTCTTTCTATACATGTATATGCTGGTTGCAACTGCCAATAAGTTCTTGTCTTTTAATCTAGGGCCAAGCAATTCACCTTTCTCTTTCGTTAAGCCCAGATCCCTAACCAAATCATTAAGCTCGGTATGAGTAAACAATTTGGGCTCTAGACTTTCTGTATTACAGTGGAATTCATCATCATCTGGTTCATGTAAATCACATTGCACAGCAGAAAATACTTCTGTAGGAATAGAATTTAAGTCATCTGGTGGTTCAGGAACCACCAAATCTACACCATGCCCTACTGGTTGTATAGGGGATGGAAGGTTAGGGTAGCTTATTACCTTCTTGTTTTTCGAATTATGATGAGTAATATCAACACTGCAAACGTAGCAATCATTGGAATGATTTAATGGCTCCCTCCATTCATATGAATAGCATATCTAAAGGTTTTTTCTCCTTTTTGGATCTTTTTTCAGATCACACAACATACCTTATGTGGTGTCCAAGATTTATCTTGATCATCAAGTTTAGATCCAAAGTATGACAGATAAATCTTTTATACAAAGTTTGTAATGTTTCGTTGGCGTTTTTTAATCACAAATTCACCACAAATATAACAAAAACTGTCGGCAGAGTTTTTACAAACACAATTATACATTGTACTGAGCACATATACAGGAAATGGGAAAGTGAGGCTAGGTTGAGAGTAAACAAAACACCATCTCTTAACACAAATAAAGGATCGACCTTTTCTCGCCAGCAAATTTTTTTCAACAGTGCTAACAACGTCATCTACATTCATTACACCTCCTTTTAAATCATTTTATCTATACAAAAGCTGTTAAATTATTTAAAAATCGCTTAATTTAATAAATTTAACTGTGAAATGTGAAGAAATGGTGGGTGATACAGTTTTTTAAGTATAGTATTTGGATTTCCCACCCTAAAAAACATAAGAATAAGGTAATTTCAGCAAAAAAGTTTTTCTATAGTTGGCCTTTGTTATGTGTTAAAACCACTAATGTACGCAGTAAACACATCGTTATCAACTGGAACCTCTCCAAATACCTTAATAATAACTAAAGTAACTCCTCTACTCAAAAAATGGAACACTGAAAATGTCAATAACTATCGTCCAGTATTCCACAAAGGCTTCAAAGCTACTTTAAAAAATTGATCACTCATCAAACCAGCACAGATTGAGCAAATCCAAGTCCACATTTTTTGGGTATTGCCCACTCATCTTGTATAGAGGGTGCCTGAGTGATCCTGCATACTCAGAATGCTATACAATTCAAGAAAGTAACATTAGTAGTTTTATTTCTACAAAGCAGATTGACAATACTTAACTTTTTATTTACAGCAAATGTTGCAAGCAAGAGGCGACATGCAAACAGTAATACGATCTTCGCTATAGACAAAGTCCAAGTAAGTACTTGGTATGGATCACTACTAGCTGATCAACGAGTGCCATTCTACAACCGTCCACTAATGTCCATATACTGAGCTGATCTGAGCACTAATGTCTGCCGAGGCTGGCAGGAGCGGCGCTTATATTCACTTCTTGCAGGTAGAGTTCCTGTCGCGGTGCGGTTCTTGTGAACAGGCTATTGTCTGACGCTTCCTCACCGCCTTCTCTGGTCTGCCGTTCTTCCTCTTCGTTCTGGCGCCAGAACAACATTAACAGCTATGTATTAGTATTTAGGAGCTCTTTCTAAAGCACTAGATGACAGAGAACATGCCGCTGGTATTGTCCTAAATCTCTCACAAGCATTTGACATAATTGCCAATGAATTTCTTATTCATAAATTAGTTCAAAAAGGGTTCAGAGGGATCCCAAATCAGTGGATAAGATATTACCTATAAGACAGCAATGGTGATTTTAAAGCATGACAACATTAAAGGAAATGTTATTACAACAACATATATACGCAATAAATCGCCAGTGAAGTATGGAGAGCCACAAAGTTCTGTCCTAGGTCTGTATTGTTCCTCCTTTATAATGATGATTTAAATGATATTAATCAAGTGAAAAACCAAATCTTATTTGCTGATGACATCTGCATTTTAATAACAGCTGCTGACAAAATTTCTAGGAATGTAGGTACAGATACTTCGTACAAGAATTTCATACAATACCATATCTCGAAAACACATTACTGAAATCAGTTACTTGAACTTAAATTCAAAGGCTATGCGTACAGAACAACTGAAAATGTAACTATCATCTGAAAGAATTTGGAAAAAAGCTTTCAAAAGGCTTGTAATGCACTTCTTGTGTTAAACCAAAGTGTAAGCAAGTCAACAGTCATTCAGGCATATTATACATACTTTCATTCTGTACTCTGGGATGGGCTAGTTTTCAGGGAGCTTCAGCCACCAACACAAAAAACTTTAGGATCCAGAAAAGAGCAGTTAGGGCTATCTGCAGATATGAGTGTATTCTGTTTACAAATTAGTATCTTTTAAACAGGACTGGACATCTATGACGAAATAAGCATATCTATAGCCACAACACAAAACACATGGGTAAAGCATTGGCCTTTAGGTGGGTTCATCACTGTAGATACTTTCTCTAGTGGGAGGTATGGACAGTACCGTACTAACAATTTATACAACACTTGTTGACGCTGTAGCGATAGTTAGCAACATCCATGGTGATGTTTACACATTGGGCTTTAGGTGGGTTCATCACTGTAGATACGTTCTCTAGTGGGAGGTATGGACAGTACAAACAATTTATATAACAGATTTACACAACACAGCGCAATAATACTTTATTAATAACACACAGTGCAAGACACATCGCCTAGCAGCGATGTCTACACCCAACTGAAGTCCACAGATTTCACACTACTTGGTGTGTGGGCTCTGATCGTCGGTTTAATTCCACTAGTGTCCCCACAGATTCCTTTCTGGCATGCACTATGTTAGGCAACCAATGAGAATAAATTAAATAATACTGGTGTCATGATCATTTGTGAAATTTCATTTAATTGTAAAGCAATCTGTTCAATGTGTTCAGTATCATGACTTGCATTGCTTCAATACGATAAAAGTGATTTGAGACTATTGAACAGTAAGAATGATTTCTTTTACTGAAACTTGTTGCTTTCTGTATTTCTTCAAGTAATTCAGTTCACAACCTCTGAGTTCAGACACTGTTCATGTGGATAAAGTAATAATAACAGTGATTTTAGTACACTCAATTTATGTTCTTTTAAATTCAGGGGTACTTTTTCCCTCTTCAGGGACAGTTTCCAAGTTGCATATTGAGATCAGGAGAGGTCTACAAGAGGACTACTATTTATTACTTCAGCACTTTACCCAAAACTGAAGCTGAACTCAAGGAAGAAGCAGATCGACAAAACGAAGCAGAGACTAAACAGATGGAAGCAGAAGAAGCCAGACTGTTGGCTGAAGTGGAGAAAAAATTAGAGCAAGTTCAAGCTCTGGGTGACATTCCAGAAGAACCGGAAGAATAGTCTACAAAATGTCTCTAATACACTGTCATAAGTGATAATTTATTGTGTTTTTCATATCATGCCCTAACTGGAACATCAAAAGAATTACATTGTTTCGTTTGTGAATACTACAGATTTTGCTTTGCAGTTGAGACATGCAATAAAAGAAATGCTTTAAGGTCTAGAACAAAATTACTTCTACACCATGAACTTGTTCTATCAATACCCATTTATTTATGGGAACAAGGATAAATCATAAATAAAAAGTAAGAATCTATTGATAGAGTTTATCTTACATTATTACCATCACATGCCATTGAAGTGTACCAACAAGCAAGATCCTGCTTAAACAGCACTGTGCATCAGTTCTAAACTGAACCCTGTGTTTACTGGTGGTTGCATATTTTCATATAGACTGTGAATGTAGAATCTCCACTCACTGTTCTGTACTCCACACTGTGAAGTATGGCAAAGTTGACAGTATCATCTTCCCAGTTTGAATTCAGGAACACAATTTGTTGACTTCCTCAGTATGGCATAATTTTTAAGGACGCTAGTTGCTTATTCCTTACTCAGCGTCATAGTGAAGAGTTCTGTTAGTCGCTGAGACAGTTCTGTGTAAGCTCAGTTTTTATTGTCATGTATAAATGTGCAACATAATATAGATGGCTCTGTGAAGGTAGTTGTATGAAAGTGGTAATTGTGACTATTCAACAGTTTTAGAGGTATGAGTGTCATATTCCGTTAAACAGTTTAAGTTATTTACGTACTGATGTATAATAAATATTCCTGTACAACCAATTTCCTTGTGAGTTTTCCCCTTGCTCCACCAGTGAGGGTTTCTCCAAAAGGTTTTCCAAGAACTTCACTTTCTACACAGTACATTTGAGAAATTATCAGACAAGGAAAGCCAAGACAAAAATATTGAGCAGTGCCAGTTGGTCAGAATGTTGAGCTCAGACTAACACTGATAAATCTGGTAGATGCAGGACCATTTCTAGTTATTTTTGTGTTCCATCTGGGTAATGTATTGGCTCCTCCTATTCTCTCCTCTTCACTCATTATTGCTGGTACAGTCAAGCTGCAGTTCCAACACAATGTGAAGTGGGGGCGATGTGATTTAACTTTTTTATACAGTCTGTGTAAATAATGGTAAGTCTTTGAAAATATGTGGGAAGGGTGGCGTACTGTACAGCTGCTATTGTTATGTTCACCTGTAACACTACCTGTTCTCATTAATGTCTTGTGAAGTAACATCTGTGGAAGTTCTCGCTTTACCTCGTTCTTCTTCATAGCAGCAGCTCTGGAATCTTCTTCTGTGGCCTTTCTCTTACTAGATAAATAAATTTCATCTGACCATGTCACATCGATAAGGCATCGTATTCGTGATATAAAATTTTTTATAGAAGGTGTCTTAACAGACATACGGTGTTTTTTTCTCATTTTAACTAAAACCCCACTCAAAAGTTGTAATAAACATTGTCTTTATCACTTTTTGAACAGGTTTTCTCTTTCTTCCACCACACAAAAGATGGAGCACCTCTATAAAACATTCTACTATGGATGCATCCAAAACAAGACAAGTGATCAATGAAAGAAAACAGTTAAGAAATGAATATGAAAAAACTTGAAATTACTGAGATAAAACTGATTATATACCACATGTTACACAATCTTGTTAGTTTTATTTCCCTATAAATCATGAGAAAGGGAGAGAGAAACAATTTTTAAAAAATTAATGTCTTTCAGGTATCCTAGTTTAGGTACACTGTAACTGCAGTCCTACTGTGTAGTGGCGTTGTCCAGACTTTACTGGACAACAGTATACAGTAGTGGTGCACGTTTTTGGTCTGTTAAGGTTTCGCTTATTCACTACCAGGAGGTGACATTACATTACAGTTTCTATATTAGGTCCTTGGCCTTGAGGGGTTAATTGTTTGGTCAGATTTAATAAAATTTTATTTTTAATTTTTTAATACTCCAACCTGTGTCAGCTTCTTTTTCATTTGTTTTGTAACTTTTACTTGTCATTTAATAATATTGTTCCTACAATGGGCATATTGATTATTCAAGTTCAGTCTCTACTCGGCTTGTTAGTGTGTAACAGTAACACAGCATAGGAGCCAGTCAGGCTGTCCACGTAGTATAGTGAGCTCGTGTGCCTCTCATTCCTGCCGGAGCCACAATGAAGGTCGTATGTAAGTTTCCATCTACTTTTTCATGAACTATGACAAATCCCTGCAGAGTCCAAAAAAGCCACTTCGTGCAGTCGACACTACGACGAATGTCTGTAGAGGACAAGGTGATTTTACTACCTGTATTTGTTTCATCACTTCCCTCCTGTAGCCACGTCCTGTGCTACTGAGCTGCAATAGAAGGTTCATCTTTGTTTTATCCTTGCCATATGCACACTCTGTATTCCTGGCAGAAAACCACCCTTGTCACTTTTTGCACTTAACATGGTTCAGATATCGCCTGCATGAGTACCGTGTAATTGTCTTCACATAATACACATAAAGTATTACATAGAATTGCGAGGTTATATACAAGAATCATAGGTTTTACATTTGAAGTTTACTTCATTTTTCTGAACATTCTTGAGGTGGCACGCATAAGTTTTCTCCAGTTTTGTAGTAGAGGAAAATTATCCTTTTATTTACTTATTTACTTATCCCCTCTTAATTGCAGGGTGTCAAAGAAAGGAAAATGAAATTTCTACCATCCTTGCATCTTACGACATAGACAGCACACAACTAGACTCAGTAACATCTCTATCAACTCTACAGGAAAGAGATCTACTATCTGCAGGGAACAGTGTCATTTGAAAGAAGGAAAAATATGGGATTCTCTGTCCAAACTTCCTTCTGAAATTCATCATATCATAATCAAGCAAATATTTCATTTTATCTGATATTTTCATGTAATTTTGTCATGCTGTCTACATGTATTTGTGTCAAATATTAGACAATTCTTCTTTAAATCTACATAGTCTCCATCTCAAAAGTGCCATTGTGCATGCTTTTACTCGTCCCCTTGTACCATGGTTCAGAAGGCTTCTCCATTTCCACCTTGCATTTCTCATGTTATTGTTTTCGCTGGAGGTTGTTTCTTAATTCTTGTGCTTACCGTATATTTTATCAGTAATTATTTACAGGTGCCATATTGATGTAAAGCTTTGATTCTATTATTTAAAATTTTTGTTATCCCTTCTTATCACCAATGTACATATCCAGGCAGCCATATTCCAGGGTTACATGCTTTCATTTATACAATCCGCCGTTTAAAATGCTATTTTATATTCACATTGTGTGTCATTTGCCTCATAGTAAATTACTTTTTAACTCATTCATTATGGTATTAGATCTTTTCTACACGTCATAAATTCATTCATGTACTTTAATCTAAAAAAAGCTCACCCATTCCACATACATATAGGTATTTATACATTCATTCACACAACATTTGCAGTATGGTGTGGCCCATCTTCAAAAGCACCTACCACCCTAATATTCCTCTATTTAGTTGAGATGTGGTTTTGCATTGTTCCCTAGAAAATATCGCTATCACCAATTAAACTACTAAGTACATAACTGCATGTGGGTCAGATCGCGTCACACTGATCCTTTAATCACTTACTTATAAAGACTTAGTACATGAGAGAATTCTCTTTTTTATTTACATTCACACTTGGCAGAGTTAAATTCTTAAAGTATTCTTATCTTCTAAACTTTATGATTGTGAGCACACAAGTTTTGTTTTTAATATGAGCACAAATACCATTATTCTAGCTCCCCTCGACTTATCTGCTACTTGTTTTATTTATGCGTTTTGTATTATGTAAATGACCTTCTGTGTAACATTTTGCTAGCAAAATCACCTAGTAGTTATTCTTTTAATATATGGTACCCAGTTTTCAGTTCTTTTCCATATAGTTTGTAGTTTTGTTAAAATACTGTAGTTAGCTTATATGATAAATAACCCAACCTGTAACTCACAGTACCTATTGTAAATATTTGTAGTTAGGTTTAGTATTTGTTGAATTTACTTCCCTTCCATTTTCCTGTAGATGTTCTTTTTCTCATTTACCCTTTGATGTAGTAGTGTTTATTTTACTTTAGCTTCATATTTTTGTCAGTTCCCTATTCCTTGTAAATACTCCTTTTAAACTACCTTAATCTTATTATATAAATATATACTTGTTATTTAATTAATTTCATTTCTGTGCTGATGTCTGTACCGTTCTATAAGATTTTGGTATGCACATGGTATTATGTTACCAGTATGGTTCGTTAAATAAGCCATATCGTTTTGCACATGTTTCAAATTTCCCTACATGTGCTGCAGTGTTTGTAGTGTCCGGACGTCTCCCCTGCTCCTGTATGTCAGAACTGCTTCTCCCCACCACGGGAATCACGTGCCTTACTCCAAAATGCATGTGTCAGTGGTCAACTCTGTTGTTCTCCTGTACTATGTGATTCAAAATAGCTTGATTGGTTGCTGTTTATTTAATGGTCACTTATTAACTACGTCGTTAAAGCATCCTTTAAAAGTAATCTTACCTTTGTATTACCTGGCATTTACCTAAATCTTATCACAGCGATCTTATTGCTCTGGTTAGGTGTTTAATACATGATGTCACCGAAAAGTGTGTTTGCAGTGTCTTCTCATATATATGGTGTCTTCTCATGTATATGATTTGCCTGCTGTCAAACTGATATATGTTGCAAGCCGGTGTGGCCAAGCGGTTATAGGCGCTACAGTCTGGAACCACGCGACCGCTACGGTTGCATATTCAAATCCTGCTTCGGGCATGGATGTGTGTGATGTCCTTAGGTTAGTTAGGTTTAAGTAGTTCTAAGTTCTAGAGGAATGATGACCTCAGATGTTAAGTCCCATAGTGCTCAGAGCCATTTGAATTTTCATATATGTTATTCCATATCCTCCATCTGTTTGGGTTGTCTGTACTGACTGTATTGGTTTCTGCTAACGAAAAAACTCCACCAGGTCTTTATGTGAGTACAATCCATTTTCCTTCCCGCTGTTGGGATACGCTAGTCGGGACATCCTGGATGTGGAATGTTGAGTATTATAAATGGCCCAATGTATAACAGTTGCCGCTTGTGATTGCGTTTCTTGTATTTTATCGACTCTGGATGGGATTGTAGCAACACTTCCTGACCCATTTGAAATTTAGTTACTCGTCCTAACCTCTTACCATATGATTTTTTTCTACTTTCTGCCTTTTGCATCTAAGGTTACTAGGGCTTCTCTTACATTCTCCTCCATAGTCATTCCTTTAGGTATCTTTGGTAAAGATTTTGTCCATTCATCTATTGTAGCTTTCTTGAACATCAACTCAGTGTGAAACCAGTAAATTTGTGTGTGGTAAATTATTTAGTATCTGTTGGAATGGTGATGCAAATTTAGTCCACTTAGTGTGCAATATGTGTATAGATGAATCACTTAAGCCCTCTGAACAGTCTCTCTATGGGGCTGGCCTCCAGGTGAAAACGGGGTACTAGTATGTATTTGCCAAATTATTTCCATTTCTTACTGGTGAAACATGACGCATAGTCAGTCAAGAGTATCCTCGGCTGTCCTACACTAGGGAAGTAATCTTTCACCATTCTGCTAATGATGGGGCCCGAGGTTACTGAGGTTACAGCATATAATTTGAGGTAACTAAATGTGAGTCTGTGAAATAGCCCTCCTTGGTATAGCGGGTAGAACTTGTTTACATTTGTATCCCTGGCTCCCAATAACTCTTTTGTTACCTTTTGTCAGCACTGATCCTCTTCTTGCAATTGTCCTAGGCTGAGCCACTTTTTTACATAGTATGGTCGATAGGTCCCGTCATATTTTAGTAAAACGCCAATATATGAGATCTGTTCAGTAAATTCCAAAAATTCATTCAACCCACATGGTAGTCTCGATAACGCATCGGCTATTATGTTTTGTTCACACCTAATGTACACTATTTCAAAATGAAATTCTTGTAAATACAGGCACCAGTGAGCTATTCTTCTGTGTGGTAGTTTGAAGGCTAGGAGAAACGAGAGGGCTTGATGATCACAGTAAACCTTCTTGTGCCCGCCCCATAAATAATAATCTATTTTCGAAATGCCCACACGACAGCGAGTGCTTCGAGTTCGGTTGTAGACCACACCCTCTCGCATTCTGTAAGCATTCTGCTCGCGAAACTAATAATGCTTGTTGGTTGTTTGCCATTTAGCTCTTTGATTTGGAAAGGACATGCCACTAGGCCTTGTGATGATGTGTCTGTATTTGGGAAAATTTCCTGGTTCATGTCAGAGTAGTTTAAAGTAATGACATTGACAAGAGCCTTGTATATGTTTTCCAAATCTTTTTGGCATTGACTTGTCAATAACCAAGTATTGTTTTTCCTTAGTAAGTTCAACAGTGCATCACTGTTTAAGAGTTGGTTAGGCAGCAATTTCTTAAGAAGAAGGCCAGGTCTACATACACCTTGACCTGTTTCATGTTTTACGGAGGTGGAAAGTACCCTTCGTCCACATAAAAATGCTATGTGCTTTTTGCTCTCATGGTTCAAGGCTATTTGCCAGTAGGGCGCTTTGAGATCGATCGTGATAAGAAATCGAACTCCATGAAACTTCAGCAGTTGTGGCTCTAAAGTTTCTGGTCGTGTCCTCATTGGGACGATAATATTGTTTATGTTCCTTCCAGCAAGTACTAACCTCACACTGCCATCTGGCTTTGCAGTTGCTAATAATCCTATTACCCCCCAATCGATCATGTGCTCGATTTCCTTCCTTATCGCTTCCTTTTTTAACCACAGTGTGTAGCAAGAAGAATAGTAAACTGTTTCATCTCACTGGCATAATCTTTTATTACTCCCAGTCGTTTTTCAAACACACGTTGAATGAGTGCTCTTGGCTCTGTCCTTTGTGCCTCAGATGAACGAGTAGATTCGTTGCCCTTGACCTGTATTGTTAGATCATCTATGTTCTCAGTTTTTGTTCATCGAGTAATAATACCTCCGTGTACAACAACTGTATTTTTACACTACTATCTCCTCTGCGACTGTTATGGGTTGTTCTTTCTCCCGTAAGATCTACTGATATCTCTTGCTAATCCACTGCGAAATAACACTTACCATTACCTACATCGATCTATGCTTTGAATAATCTGAAAGCGTCCGTCCCCATTAAACAATTGACAATTAGTTTTTCTACTACTGGAAAGGTACATTGTATGGTGATGTCTTTGAATGTTATGGGTATACAATCCTGTAATTTTATTTGCTTTGATCTGATCCCATCTGCAGTCAAGACATGGCAATTTTATACTACTAAAGTCGGTATGTCTATATCCTTACTAATTTCATAGAGCAAACTTTGTTAAATAATGTTAGTTGTCACCCTCTATCTAGTACAACTGGCGCTGTTACATAGTCTATTTTAGCTATTATTTCTTCTGCTTTTTTAATACCACTTCTGTCTTCGATACATAATTCCTCCTTAATATCGGTATCCTGGCCATAGCATATCAACAGTTTGTAAATACATGTGTGCCCCCACTCCTCTTCTCGGCCTGCGAGTGAGGGCTTATCGTGACCAGCTTCTGTTTTCCTGTGGTGTTGCCGGAGTAATTTCGTCACTTTGCGTTACCGCTACCATATACACAGTGGGATCAGTTTTCTTCCAATTTACATCCCACCCAGATCGCGAAACAGTTTCTGTCTGTCCTTGTCCTCTCTCCTGTACGTGTCCCCTGTTTCTTTGTTTGTAATCATTGTTGTTTACGTTAGGGTGCCTCCTGTTGTCGGTATATCCTGGCCATTTGCCATATCGATTGGACCTTGAAATTTGGTATCTGGACCCCTTCGTTTATCAATTTTTCCTTGATATGCGGTAGCCGACTCTTGACTATCTATAAGACGTCAACATGTGATATTAGATTCGTCCAGTAACGTGTCTTAATTAGATATTTTTCAAAATATAGACGCAGTCCTCCTTGGTAACCGTTCAAGAACTGAAGGTTAAACACCTCACGACGCAACGTCTCTTGTACGGCGATTGACAAGAATTTGTCAAGAAACGCTCGCTCAATTAGTTCGGAAATGGTTCAAATGGCTCTGAGCACTATGGGACTTATCTTCTGAGGTCATTAGTCCCCTAGAACTTAGAACTTCTTAAACCTAACTAACCTAAGGACATGACACACATCCATGCCAGAGGTAGGATTCGAACCTGCGACTGTAGCGGTCGCGCGATTCCAGACTGAAGCGCCTAGACCCGCGCACCCACATCGGCCGGCAAATAGTTCGTGTATGTGGCAACGCTCAGCCATGTCGGTAGCCATGGGTATAACCTACTACGAATCTGATCTTTTGTGCTTCCCTCCAGTTGCGCGGCAGCACCTTCCGGAACGACCTTGTGAATACGACAGTGTTTGTTTTCTTGCCCTTAGTCAAATATATTGGAAATTGCCTATGCCTGAGTAGACCATCATCTACTAAAATAGATCACAAACAAAATATGCTCACAGGCTGCGGCACCGTCTCCAGCTGCATGCGATTGAACGCAACATATGAAGGAGCTGTCATTGGTGTTGGCTGTCACAAAGTCATTACCTTTCTTTACCGTCAGGTATAGCCGCTAGTGAATGCGTGTAAGCATTCGCGCTTCCTGACATATCCATTCGGCGTTGATTTTTGATTGCGGTCGGCTCCTTTGAGCTACCGCTACCATTCACGAGCTCTTTACATATTCGTTCTTCTGCCGCTTTAATATCTCTATCGATTTTAGCAATTATTTTGCTTTCTTTCTTTGTCATTATCTCTTCCACGACATCTACGCACGTTTTATACACTTGCAGGAACTTTAGCGCAGGTGTAGTGTCGCTATCTAATAAAGCAACCTCAGCTCTTTTAATTACTTTCTTCATATCCTTGTGTATACGTTCTTGGTGTTTTTTCACGAATTCGTGACCTATCTTCAAGTGTTCTGCCTGTCCTGTTACTTTTTGTACTTCATCCGGTAAGTCTCTGCAAACTGACTACAATTCCGTGACGCTGACTTGCACAAACTTCACGGTTTTTGTAATTTCAGCTGAGCAGTTTCTAAATTATTCTGAACTTCGGTTATACTGTTAAGCTTGTCCACGGTTTCCTTTTGATCTTTAATTACGGACGAAAACTTCTGATATATATTATTTAAGTCAGTGACCATGTCTATGCGTAAATCTTTCGCCAAATCTCTGCACAGGTCCACGCGCAACTTTGTGGTCAAGTCGTCAAACTCATCTGTTAAGTAAAATTGCGCATGTTCATATGTACAAATAGCTTTTAAAGTTACTTGTATTTCAGACTCTCATGACGCGCTAACGCCTTGTGTACCTTTCAGATTTTGTTCGCTTGTGATTGGGTGCTGTTCGAGGAGCAGGAGAAAGGCACGTTCACTGTTCACGTGACGTCGACCAAATAGATTTTGCGAAATCTACACTAACACGTTTTCCGCTATTATCTTGAGAAAAAAATATACGCTGGGATCGCTTGTGAGTTATCTCATCTATTGTGAATAATGTTACATCACCCATCAGTACATTTTCCTGCCCTATATGAGTTGTGTTTGAATAAAAGTCATGACTGTGCCACTGATATCCAGCATCTTGTGGTCCACTAGCTTTTGTGTCTGGTATGTGCAGCGACATTTTCTAGATCTAAATTTCTTTCACTGTTCTGAACAATAGCTTTACTGACTGATTCCATATTGACAAACGAAAAACAATGCCATAAAATCTTCATCAGGTTACCTTCCATTCGGAACTTCAGTATACTAAGCGACTATGATCTGATTTATAAATGATAGAGCACAGCAATCAGCCGTCCTTTTTTTGCGGGTTTTATTTGGCAATTGATAATGACTAGGCACTAGCTGAAATCTGGATTTGCCAAAGAAAACGTACAAAAAAGGACGACTGATGGCTGTACCCTATCATTTATAATTCCATAAAAATTGAAACAGTAATAGTAGTAGTTGTAGTAGTAGTTTATTCAGCCAGCGGCAGTGTACGAGTACATTGTATGGATTTCGTCAAAGAATATAGTATAGCAAAATAAGATAAGGGTGTACAGTTTCCTACGTTACAATGGTTCATTGTACCCAGCACAATATTTTTGGCAATACAACTTTGATTACTGTAATAATATAAAAGATAGCATAAAAGTATGAGAAAGATCTTTCACATGAAATACATTACAAGTAAATAATTGATTTAACACTTTTGTTTGGGGCCTTTTCCATGAAATACAGTACAAGTAAATAATTGATTTAACACTTTTGTTCAGAAAAATTAACATTAAGACTGTGTCAAGCATTTGATTTATGGTACTACTAACAAAGTAAATGTATGTAGCTACTTGTTACAAGGTTACAGCATATATTCATTTATACTATAATAGCAGTTGGTCATTAAGAATTTAAATATTGCTTCCTTGAATGTAGACAATGTTTTTACTTCTTTTAGCTGAGATGGAAGTTTGTTGTACAAAGTAGTACCCTGAAGGTTGGTTTGTTTTTGTGTTAAAGCCTTGTTTACACTTTTTATGTGGATGTCATTGCACATTCTTGTATTGTACAAGTGAAGATCTGAGTTGGTTTTATAGTTATCAATGTGAATTTTTATATTAACAACACTTTTTTACATAGAGGCATGGTAAGGGTAGAATATTTAGGTGCTGAAATAACTGTTTGGAAAGTGTTAGCCTTTTACTGTTTGAAATTATTCTAAGACCTCGTTCTTGTAAGGTGAATATGGTTTTCATGTTATTATGACCCCAGAGTGTTAGGCCATAGGCGATAGCAGAATGGATGTAAGCAAAGTAGGCAGTTCTGGTGCACTCTCTACTACACACAGTACTAATTATGTGAAATGCAAAGCAAGCAGAGCTTAACTTGTTAGTGAGGTAGGAAATGTGGGCTTTCCAGTCTAGATTTTCATCAATTTCCACACCTAAGAATTTTGTGGCAGCTACGCTTTCAATTTGTTTATTTTGAATTTTGAGATTCACATCATGATGAGACTTTGTTTTCCTGTAATGTATATAATTAGTTTTTAAATATTTAAGGTTAGCCTGTTCTGTTCAAACCAGTTTTTTATGTATTCCAAAACTCTGGTTGCAGATGTTGGCAATACCCGATTTACATCTGTTACAACAATATTTGTGTCATCAGCAAACAAAGTTATGTGCGTACCACTGACTGGGATCTTGATATCATTAATATATATAAGAAATAAGAGAGGTCCTACAACGCTGCCCTGAGGTACTTCGATTGGTACAGTCTGCATGTATGATCTGTACACGATGCTTTGGTTTTATTGTCTAGCAAGATATCATGATCAACAGTATCGAATGCGTTCGATAAGTCCAAGTTTATTCCTAATGTACTGTTATTACAATGTTTTTGATGAATTGGGTAATTGCTGTTTCTGTACTCATGCCTTTGCGAAAACGATGTTGGTTTACAGACAAGAGATTGAATTTTTCGAGGTAATTTGTAATTATATTTTTCATGACAGTCTTAAATTATTTTTGGAAATACAGATAACAGAGCTATTGGTCTGTAGTTTCCCACGTCATATATATAATGGTTTTATTTCTAAAATTTTTAATGTTTGTGGGAACGCCCCTTCTGTTAATGATATGTTTATAATATGTGAGAATGGTTCTGCTAGGACTCTAGCGCATTTAATTATGACTGAACCTGATATCTCATCAATTCCAGAGGACATTTTAGTCTTCATTGTTTTTATTATCTTAAGAACATCTAATTTATTTGTGGGACATAGCAATATTGAATTACTACTTTGCTCTCTTTGAACTGTTGTACTACTATTACTAGCAAAATTTTTACTCAGATTGACTGGAGTGTTTATGAAATAGTCATTTACGTAATTTGCTAGAGTACCATTTCTGAGTAACACACCATGATCATCTTTTAATAGAATGTTATCTTGTTTTTTAACACTTTTGTTTGTTTCCTTTTTTACTATATTCCACATTGCTTTCGACTTGTTTGCTATGCCTATGATTACTTTGTCATTGTGCATTGCCTTGTGTGTTTTAATTACTTTCTTATAAACTTTTTATATATGCTAACATATGTTCGTTAGAGTACATTACAAGACTTTTAAAAACTTTATCTGCAATTTAGACTGTGTCCAAATGGCGACTAATTTTTGCCTCCACTATGGCCTATGTAACATTGAAGCAGTTGTTTAGAACAACAATACTACTGCTACTTATAATAATAATAATGATAATAATAATAATAACCATAGTTCTACAATTTTAGGGCAGGATGGGATCTGGTTATAGCATTGATAGAAACGCTACCAAGCTTAATCATGCCAGCTTAACGATTCGATGGTGCCTACCTGTGTTGCAGAATGGTTGTCTGTCTGTTTTTCACTGTTTACCTCCAGTATATCATTACGATAGTTTTCCTCTGTAGCTCTTTTTACATACTCGATTTTGCTGGTCGTCTCATTCATCTACAATAACTGCAAACATGTAACAGAAATATAGTATAATTAGGACATTTGCAATGTGTGCGATACAAAACTTTTATCTACTCACCTCTATGTTTATTCAGCACTGTCCGGTCACAGGTGGCAAGTTGATGTGGGGGGAACATGACTTAGCTTTTTCTTTACAATTTAATGGGAAGTCGTTGAAGATATGTGGGCAGGGCTAAAAACTGAACACCTGCTATTGCTACATTTATCTGTAACACTAACACTTCTTCTCATTAATGTCTTGTAAAGTAATATCCATGAAGGTTATCGCTTTACCCCACTTCTTCTCAATAGTAGCGGATCCACAATCTTCTTCTGTGGCCTCACTCTTACTAAATAAATAAATTTCTTCTGACTGTGTCGTGTCGATAAGGCATCGTCTTTGTGATACAAAGTTTTTATAGAAGAAATCTTACTAGCGTGGGTTTTTCCTCCTATTAAATAAAACCCCTTCGAATCTTGTAATAAACACTGCATTTAATAATTTTGAAACAACTTTACTCTTTCTTCCATCACGCAAGAGGTGGAGATTCTCCATAAAACATCCTACCTTGGAGGGGTCCGAAACAAGAGAAGTGATTAACTAAAGAAAACTGTTAAGAAACGAACATGAAACAATTTGAAATTACTGAGATAACGTTGATTATATACCACATGCTGTACAATCTTGCTAGGTTTATCATCCTGTAAATCATGAGAAAGAGAGAGACAAATGATTTTAAAAAATTACAGTCTTTCACATATTCCAGTTTAGCCATAATGATGTGCATAAATATACATGGAACTGTGTAAGCAGGAGATCGGTCACTGACAACATTACAGAAAATGTGAAATCAGCCAAATATCGGAAGGAGTAAAACTAACAACTCATTGCATAATTGAGACTTGAGTTGTTGAAGAATCAACAGGCGCATAAACAAGACCGAAAATGTTGCTAAGCTTTCGGAATGTTCTATTTCAGAGTTAGCTGATATACTACACACACACAAAGAGAGAGAGAGAGAGAGAGAGAGAGACAGGGATACACATCGCTACATTGTGCTGGCACTTTTCACTTTTTGTACACTATATTTGAGAAATTATCAGACAAGCAGAGCCAAGACAAAGATATTCAGTATTACCAATTGGTCAGTTGGTCAAAATGTTGAGCTCAGATTAACACTGATAAATCTGATAGATGCAGGACCAGTTCTAGTCATTTTTATACTCCAGGTGGGTAATGTATTTTCTCTTCTTATTCTCTCTTCTTCACTTATTACTACTGGCCCAGTCGAGCTGCAGTGCCAGCATAATGTAGCCAGGTGCATTTCTCTCTCTCTCTCTCTGTCTGTTTCTCTCATTCTCTCTCTCTCTCTCTCTCTCTCTCTGTGTGTGTGTGTGTGTGTGTGTGTGTGTGTGTTTTGTGTACTATATTAGCTAGCTCTGAAGTAGGATAATCCGAAAGCGTAGCAACATGTGCAGTCATGTTTATGTGCTTGTTGACTCTTCAGCACCGACATCTCATCTATACGACAAATTGTTACTTTTACTCCTTCCATTACTTGGGTGATTTCACATGTTATGTGGTGCAGCCAGTGACTGTTCTACTACTAACACAGTTCCACATTACTTATTCACAACATTATGCCTAAAGGAAGTGTTCATTATTCGTAAGTCACTGAAATTACAAAAGTCAACTGAATTTAAAATGTGCATGGATCTCCTGCTGTAAGAACATTCATTTTTCTTTGTTTTATATATAAATTCTTGCATTTTATCACAAAAATATTGTGTATCCTGCATGTTTCCATCTTCTGGGATACGGATTCTTCAGATTGTTAGATATCCCTTTCTTACTGTTGTTCTTAATTTTAATATCTGATCGTTCCTCCATCCATTCACATATACTGATATGATGTTTCCAGTGCTTCTTAATCGATGTAGCTTCACATGATACCACATGTTGTTTATGCAGAACATCACCATACAGCTTACAGTGTCATATCATAACTCCACAGAATATTTTAATTTCTTCTTTGTTTCAAATTGTAGCGGTGCTATCCAACATTACTGTGGAAACTGAGTTGCTGGCGCAACATTATTGTTGACTGCATGGCGCCACTACCTTGAGCGCTTGTCATCAGAAACGCCCTGTGATAAATTTCTCACCCCATGAACCTCAAGGTGTCCCTGAACATAGTTCAGTAGTCCTTCGCAGTAGTAAGTGGCTTTGCTGTGCGCATCTGTTTGTACTGAACTGGATATCATGTCTAAAGCTCTCAAGCACAGTCAGCTACATATTGCCGATGAAATTATGTGACTGTAAACCAAAACATAGGTGTTTAACATGTTAAAACATTTTTCTTGAAAATGGCTTCACTGCTGAAATGTTGCAGTATACAAAATAAAAATAACCAAGAGACGATCTTCACTAGAAATAGTCATTGCTTTGGTATAATTTTGCTTTTCTTCCTAAGCTGAAAATTTTATTTTTATGTATGGTATTTGTATAGTTGATCTAATGTCATCTAGAAGTCTTCTATGCACTTAACTTTAGTGTGAGCACCACCTGGACTCCAAACAGACTGTTGTTTTGAAAACAGATTATTTACGAGTACGACCACACACCATTTCAACAAGAAATTTCCAGTTTATCATCAATAATGTAGTTTTCTGAGTAACTTGAATGATTTGACGACACCAGTAATTTCTTATTGAAATTGTGCCAGAAATTAAACTATTTTCAGATCAAGAATTAGAACAATCGCTGACATCTGCAGTACAACTGAAATGTCGTTTTTCCCAACAAACTGTGAGGTACTCCTGGTGGGCTCTGAACAGGATGACTTCTATCTTTTCCCTGGCTTTGGATGAAGTTCACAAATCTTTCTCGTTTTGTCTTCTTTCAACCTTCTAATGACTTCATTTTTGGTTCTGTATTGTGGTTTTTATCCTTAGTTTTCCTTCTTGGTCACTGTTTTCGTTCTTGTTCTTTGGATTCGTTATTTTTTCATTTGGTCAGTCCCATATGTGTCGGCACTCAGTGGATCTTGGCATTTTTCAACAAATTTTCTCCTGAAATATATGTGCAGTTTACAGGCCCTAGTTACTTGCCCAACACATACCAATTGGAAATCTTGTGGCGGATAGTACAACAGACATAGCATGTGGTTCTTCATGATCTGCAGTAGCTCGATGTCACACTTGGCTGAACTGCCCAAGCAATGGTAGCAAATTCTAGAATATATTTGGTGGCAGTATAAAGGTGGAATGGAGTATAGATTAGAGTGTTCAAAGTCTGGCAGTTGCCTTCCCTTGCATCTCTTATACGTGAGAGCACATCATCAGCTGATGGTCATATGTGACGCCAAGAAAATGCTGCACACTGTCCTCTGCAGTGATTTGTACCCCTCAGCGTGAAGTGACTACAGTTAATTGTAGGAATCTGGTGACTGCTGATACTGAGTGCCTGGCATTTTTCCCGAGTTGGAAGCCAGCTTTAGTTTGAGGGACTTGTCAGTGTTGGTGTTGCAGATTACCTGTAGCTGGAGGGGAGAGAGCTCTATGTGCATTCTTAATGGGAAGACTGATGTTACTCACATTTAGAGCCAACTCCTCCACTGGTAGTAAATGACAAGATGTGTCGTGACCTTGCCAAAATCTGAACTGCTGTTCAGAATTCCTTCTGATTCATCATGGAGAGGTAGTCTCATAGAGTATACATATTATAAAATTAGCATATTTCTCATCTCTTAAGTCGATTTGTGTGATTACAGTATGTAGATGCAAAACAGAAATGCTGATATCCATATTTAAGAGGTGGGTATTGAAGAAAGCAAATTGGGCAGTAGCTGATGGCCAGCCTTAGATATTTCTTTACATTTTGGTATGGTAATTATCTCAGTATATTTACCTATAATTGGTTGGTTAGAAGATCGCTCACACAGTAAATTCATTCACTCACAAATTGTGTTCCCTATATCCTGTCCTGATGGAGAGTCTCGAGGGATGTAGAATGAGGCATTGCACAAGCAGCTGCTGCAAACAGTGTCTGCAAAGTATTACAGATTATGACTAGTACTAAGCAACTGACTCTGACAACAGTAGAAAATATGTCTACATATATTATATAGCGTCTGTCAATAGAAAAGCGGGAGCTTTGGTGAAAAAAAGGTCACCGCTTCTCCTCTTAAACTGCTCATCTTTTGTTTTCATTTAATACGCCAAACAAACGTTTGTGTAACTTTCCACACAACACTATCAGCTCTCTATATATAAGAGCAAAAGTAAAAGCAATTTGTTGCAGGGCTTATTGATAGCCTTCTGAACTGAATATGGAGTGCTCGTAACTCAGCTAGGTACATATACGAAATATCAATTCTGGTGTATCATGAACAACATTTTATTTAGAACTAGCGTAGCACTCAGTGCTTCGCTCATGTAGACTGTAAGGTCTGCAAAGATTTTTTTTTATTTTCTTTAATCGAATTTTTATGTTGTTCACAAATTGGAACACCTAAATTTTTCATGCTAATTAAGGCCACAGTAGCTTAGTCTTTTCTGAATGTACATCCAACCAAAAAGCGATTGTGGTTGCTGGAGTCCAAGGTTTTTGTTAATCATGCCTTTTGTGTTCTTGTAATATTCCATATAAACTTTCATCCCCTAACACATATTTCTTCGTATTTAACCAAAAAGTGAAATACCAATTTTAATAGACTCAGCTTTTAAAATGTTTTGATATAAGTAAATATTTTCTTAAAAATAGGGACTGAATTGCCAAATACAGTAAAACACAGCATTTTCATTTCTGACTGAGGAGTCAACTATCAGTTTTCATAGATGTACCTTTAAAAATGCCTTTGCAGTTCATTAGTAATGATTTATTTTCAAAAAAGATTTCATCAACTGTTTTAACTCCTTAGTGGTTGAATTTCCAAAAATACCACATATTTTTTTATATCTTACTGAGAAACCAGTATTTGTAGGTTTAGCTTCAAAATTGTCTTAACAGCGACACATTTTCAAAAGGCCTTTCATCCCCTATTTCACCCCCAAGGCGTGGAATTTCGAGCATTCCGCTCTTAAACGAGGCCAACAGTATAAGATCAACACCCTCGCCAAATTTCAAGTGTCTGTCCTTAGCGGTTTGGGATGGGTGATGATGAGTCAGTGACTCAGTCAGTCGGGACATTTCCTTTTAAACTGCAGCGCATGCACAACAATCCTACCATATCATGAAGTGAGACAAAATAATGGTGGGCATACCAGGCAATCTTGGTCAGTGAAGTTTTTCGAGAACAAAACAGTCATAGAACTTCGTGCTACAGCAAAGAGAAATTTAATCACAGCCCTCTTGGCGGCCAGTGTGCGAACTCTTTTGACAGCTTCACCGAACAAATCAGCTGATGACTTGTTAATGATGTGTGTTGATGTCTGCCACTATATCAGCCCTCTCGTTCAGAGCGGAGCATCGTCCACAAATCATTTTCAACCACTAAACACTTGCTTAAATTGTCTCATTAAGACGCTATTGACTCCACATATTTAAATATTCTATCAAATACGTGCTTGGTTTTTACCACCCTATATGCAATAAGCACCTTAGGCTGGAGAATTTTTTATCTGTTGACAGAAACTAGGACACATAAATCAGTATCAATAGTTACATAACCTAAAATAGCTGGTAATTCATTAGTTACAGCAATAAAACACAGCACTATCTTCCTTTCACACTCGATGCAGCACCATTGTTTCTTGTTGATATGGGTTGCACTTGAAAACTAATTTCATATATCTCCCAAATATTTATAGCGATTTGTTCTTCATACTGCCTGTAATCTTCCAAACTTCTTGCCATTGCTTTATCAAGTTTGTCACGTTCTACCTTCATGATGGTCCAGTTGTTGCCAAGTATTCTGGTAAATTTGGGAAAATTGAACACACTGCTTTGGTTTCAGCTTGAGATATCTTCTTACAAATGTCTTTATTTCTCCATCAACTAAAACCTTTTCTGTCCTGATTACATATTCGTCAGTAAAATGTTTTATGCATATTACTGGTTTCCTTAGCTTTGAGATATTGGGGGGAATTTTCTGCAGCAACTTTTTCCTTAGTTCCCCATCACTTGGTAAAGAGAATGTGCTGGCAGATCCGTTTTTTGATTTGTATAACTTTTACAGCCAGCCACACTACAGCATCTTGACATTTCTAGTACCTGTTTCTGAAAACAGAAATTCGGTGTAGCTTTTGCAAAGTAGGTATACACATTTCAAAATGTATTTGTACACATTTAGGTAGTTTACATTGCAGCTTTCGGCATAACCCCCCAATCAAACACAAGTGTTCTCTGCTTATTGAGTAGTTGCGGAAAATAATTATATTAGCATTTGCTAAGTAGTTATTGTTCAAATAACTGAAAATTCATAAACTTTCCTTCGATAACAGAAGATTGTAGCAGCTAGTACTTAACCCACACGTCAATACAAAGTTCAACATGCTGAGCAACACATCATGAGGTGCACAGCTTACGAAAAACAGATCTACTCAAGGCCTACAAGAAAGTTCGGTGGGCCCCAGAGCTATTCTATGTCACAAACAACATGACTTCCAGTGCCCAGACCGGTATCTTTAGTTGGCCATGTGAGGTACGTAGGGAAGGTACAGTTATTATGGCGCGAAACGAGTAATCTTGCTTAATAAATATTTGCTAATAAAAGTCATTCTTTTCAATACAGATATCAGGAGAAGCCTACAGGTCATAAGCATTTTTACAACAATATTACAACGCCAGAAATCGTCCATCTTAATAAATATAGAATAATGTTTAAGCTAACGAAAATGTACGAATGGGGGTGAAATATCACGAGTGTAAGTACGAGATACAGGCTATGCGCCGTAGTCGTCAGTCGCCGATACGATGCCTCCCCATTTAGTTCTATCGTGAGACCACGATGTCACGAAATTGTTAGTTTTTAGTTAATTATTATTAATTGTATCGATATTATCAGTTTATGATGTTTAGTAAATATGGCATCCAGTTTGAACATTATTTCGAATAAAATAGCTTCCGCTTCCTCGCTTAGAATCACCAGAAGAGAATTGCACATTACAGAGAACACGATGGCGCTGATGCTGACTCTGCGAGGGACATAAATTTCGAGAGCTTCTCGGCAAAACAGTTAGAAAGAATCCTTCACAATGACTCGCTAAGATAGTCCAACGACGGTTTGTCTTAACCTCCGCTAAACTCGGGTGGAAAAGCATGGCCAGTCATACTGTACGCCTCTTATACTGTCCTATACAGACTCGTCCGCCGCTCGTGGTCTCGCGGTAGCGTTCTCGCTTCCCGAGCACGGGGTCCCGGGTTCGATTCCCGGCGGGGTCAGGGATTTTCACCTGCCTCGAGATGACTGGGTGTTTGTGTTGTCCTCATCATTTCATCATCATCCAGGAAAGTGGCGAAATTGGACTGAGCAAAAAGATTGGGTAATTGTACGTGCGCTGATAACCACGTAGTTGAGCGCCCCACAAACCAAACATCATCATCCTATACAGACTCATTGGCTAAACTAAGACCTTTATACAGGCTTAGTACAACAGAATGGTTGTGGTAATTTCTTTCACTGAAACTGGTCCGTGGGAGTAACAGAATAAAAACGATTGATACAGTCCATTATAGTTTTCCATATTGGGTGACCTATTCATTCTTTCTTTTCAAGTGAAACCAGTCAATAGTTTTACTGTCAGCTGTATCATGTATTCGTTTTTCCAAGTGAAAACACCCTTCAGTGTTTAATTTGACAGCTATTCATTCAGTCTTCTGAGTGAAACCAGTCTGTAGAACTTTCATTGGTTAAACTTAAGCAGTGGTATGTAACTGGGGTACATCTAGCCCCAGAAGATACTCCTACCCCTCAGAGTACTTGATGACATCTCAGGAGGCATGCCAAATGCTACGGCGTAAGGTCAGGCGCCTGTACGCCCATCGAGAACGACAGGGAAGTGAAGGCTGTGAGAAGAAGTCAGCCAGTTGCACTCTGACCGGACCTCACTCCACTACTACCACGCAACAGCAGCGGCCCCTAGGTGAAGGATACGTATGAGCCAAGACCGACTGGTGACGGCCCAGTTCAACAGCAACTTTAAGGCTTGTGACTTCGATAGCAGCATCAACGCTAGATCACTTTGCTTGTACTCTCTATGTAGCAAAGAACTGGGATTGTCTATACTAAGAAAGAATTGATTATTTTGTATGTCGCCCTTTGCTTGCGACACAACTGTGACATTGCCAAATTTTCTTTTTGTAATAAAACTCATTAATAGGACTTGTTTGATTGTTTGTCTAGCAAACCGAGTATGCAGCCTTCCTAGACACTACATATTTGATGACGACGATTTTTGTTTTGTCATGGGCCTTTGTGTTTTGCTGGCGCCTTAATTCTACCTTGTCTTTTCTTAGCAGGGGTGTGTTTACATGTTTTAACAGTCTCTCTCATAGGTTTTTTCTATTCAGTATTTTCAAATGGGCGTTGCAGAAATTTTCTTTGCTTATCTGCTTATTTTTATTGCTTGCCTTGTCTGTTTATCGCATTTGCCTATTCCACAATGAGCAACCCACCTCTTCCATCCCCTGCTCAGACGCCACAGCTGCAACCGATAGTTGCAACACAGCTAACACACGTTTCAGTTTCAGACACAGGAGATTGCCACCCCGCTAAACGCTGCACAGCAGCAACTAAGAGACGAAACAACTAACGCTGCGCCACAGGCGGCCGGACGAAGTGGCCGAGCGGTTCTAGACGCTACAGTCTGGAGCCGCGCGACCGCTACGTTCGCAGGTTCGAATCCTGCCTTGGGCATGGATGTGTGAGATGTCCTTAGGTTAGTTAGATTTAAGTAGTTCTAAGTTCTGGGGGACTGATGACCTCAGAAGTTAAGTCCCATAGTGCTCTTTTTTTTTTTTTTTTTTTTTTTTTTTGCGCCACAGGTAGCAACTGTAGCTCCGAGTGCCATACAGCCTTTTCGCCAGTTTAACAAAAACGAAGAGTAATGGCTCGAGTGGTTGCAACAGTATGAATCCTACATCATTACTCACAAAGTGTCAGGTACAGTGAAACTATATTACTTTTTATCAGCAGAAGGAAGTGCAGTTATTTACCTCTTTCAGAAATTGTTCCCTAACTCCACTCCGAGTGAACCTTCCTGTGATCAGGCTGTAGATTCTCTAACTAACTGTTATGATCAACAAATTAATTTGATGGAAGCCAGGTAACAATTCTTTTGTTGCAAGAAAAGGTCAGAACAAACTTACCTTGCCTGGGTAACAGATTTGCAGGATATGACGACAAAATGAAAATGCAAATGTGGTTGTGGTGCTTTATATTCAGATGTGATCGTGTACAATGTAACTGATGCCAAACTTAGAGAACAGATTTTGAAACAGTCAGATCGATTATTTCAACATGTAGAGCGAAATTCTAGATCAGTATGATTCAGGTGTCATAGCGGCCGATAAATTTGAGCGGTCACCAATTTGTCGGGTTGAGTTATCTCTAACACACGACTGGCCCAGTAGGCAGCAAGAGCACACACGTGCCAAGCTGCATAAACAGTTCTCTACACAGGTGAACAGAATTAAGTCATACCTTCGGTGTTATCCATGGCACAAATGCTAAGATTGCCCATCCAGACAGGCACAATAATACGCTTGTAGCAATAAAGGTCATGGACAATCTGTATATTGGCAATGGAACAAACATAAGAATTCTGATCATTCACAAAAATCTAGTCAGAAGACCCATGTAGTCATTGCAGCGTATTCAAAGCCTGCTGCAGGCATTAGCAAAACTAGAAAACAGTTTCTTCACAGTAAAACATTTTTTTGTTCATTTGCACCTTAGTGAACAATTGTGAAATTTTGGTTGGACATGGGTGCCCCTGTTACATTGCTGAATCGTAACGCATATGAACTGTCAGGCTCCCCACGCCTGTCTATAACTAGCACACAACTGACCGCTTATAATGGACATGACATTCCCATTCTCGAAAATGTACTTTGCCTGCCATGTATCGCTCACAGATGCGGACTGTGACTTTCACTGTGCTACAATCACGCTATTGTGAGAACATATGAGGCGTTGATTCATTTAATTTGGTTGGCTGTCAAATTCAGGACAATGTGTTGTCAGTGTCTGCACTGAATGCAAAAGACAGTGTAGCTAGCTTGCTAAAAGAATTCCCTGTACTCTTTTCTGAATGTTTAGGCAAGGCTAACAATTTTGTTGCGCGTATTACCATAAAAGACAATGTTCAGCCGAAATTCTGCCAGGCCAGAACTGTCCCCATTGCATTACAGGATAAAGTCGCTCCTGAATTTAAAGAATTGTAAGATAGCGGAGCTATTTCGCCCATACAAGCCAGTCAGTGGGCAAGACCACTGGTTTTGATCCCCAAACCTTCAGGTAACATTCGCCTCTGTTTTGACTGTAAGTCTATAGTCAACCCACAAACTGTTATTGATACTTATGCATTGCCATGCCTAGAGGATATCATGGACAGATTAGGAGCTGGATGCTACTTTTCAAAAATTGATTTGCGTGACACATATCTTCAAATACCCCTAGATGAAGAATCTCAAATTTTGTGTGTTGTGAACACCCATTTGGGCTTGTTTAAATGTTTGTGTTTGCCTTTTGGCAGTGCTTCCACACCCGCCATTTTCCAACAGTATTTGGAACAGTTGACTGTTCCAGTAGCAAACTGTTCAAACTATATGGGTACAGCTGAAGAATACCTTGCAAATTTGTGTGGTTTGTTTCATGTGTTATCTGATGCAGGAGTAAAGTGTACACCAGACAAGTGTGATTTTTTAAACTGAGTTGCAGTATCTTGGCTATGTCATAAATAGTCAAGGTGTACATCCTCTTCAGTCACATTTTTTAGCCATACGTGGCCTGCAAGTTCCTCGTAATGTCACAGAATTGCAGTCAGTCTTAGGGAAAATCACCTATTATATGATATTCATACTGAATGTTGCACAAATCGCAGCTCCATCCCATCACTTACGTCGCATGAACGTCCCGTTAGGATAGATGAGTGCCAAGAAGGTTTTCTACATCTACATCTACTTCTACATCTACATCTACATCCATACTCCGCAAGCCACCTGAGGGTGTGTGGCGGAGGGTACCTTCAGTACCTCTATCGGTTCGCCCTTCTATTCCAGTCTCGTATTGTTCGTGGAAAGAAGGATTGTCGGTATGCCTCTGTGTGGGCTCTAATCTCTCTGATTTTATCCTCATGGTCTCTTCGCGAGATATACGTAGGAGGGAGCAATATACTGCTTGACTCTTCGGTGAAGGTATGTTCTCGAAACTTTGACAAAAGCCCGTACCGAGCTACTGAGCGTCTCTCCTGCAGAGTCTTCCACTGGAGTTTATCTATCATCTCCGTAACGCTTTCGCGATTACTAAATGATCCTGTAACGAAGCGCGCTGCTCTCCGTTGGATCTTCTCTATCTCTTCTATCAACCCTATCTGGTACGGATCCCACACTGCTGAGCAGTATTCAAGCAGTGGGCGAACAAGCGTACTGTAATCTACTTCCTTTGTTTTCGGATTGCATTTCCTTAGGATTCTTCCAATGAATCTCAGTCTGGCATCTGCTTTACCGACAATCAACATTATATAATCATTCCATTTTAAATCACTCCTAATGCGTACTTCCAGATAATTTATGGTATTAACTGCTTCCAGTTGCTGACCTGCTATTTTGTAGCTAAATGATAAAGGATCTATCTTTCTGTGTATTCGCAGCACATTACACTTGTCTACATTGAGATTCAATTGCCATTCCTTGCACCATGCGTCAATTCGCTGCAGATCCTCCTGCATTTCAGTACAATTTTCCACTGTTACAACCTCTCGATACACCACAGCATCATCTGCAAAAAGCCTTAGTGAACTTCCGATGTCATCCACCAGGTCATTTATGTATATTGTGAATAGCAACGGTCCTATGACACTCCCCTGCGGCACACCTGAAATCACTCTTACTTCGGAAGACTTCTCTCCATTGAGAATAACATGCTGCGTCCTGTTATCTAGGAACTCCTCAATCCAATCACACAATTGGTCTGATAGTCCATGTGCTCTTACTTTGTTCATTAAACGACTGTGGGGAACTGTATCGAACGCCTTGCGGAAGTCAAGAAACACGGCATCTACCTGTGAACCCGTGTCTATGGCCCTCTGAGTCTCGTGGACGAATAGCGCGAGCTGGGTTTCACATGATCGTCTTTTTCGAAACCCATGCTGATTCCTACAGAGTAGATTTCTAGTCTCCAGAAAAGTCATTATACTCGAACATAATACGTGTTCCAAAATTCTACAACTGATCGACGTTAGAGATATAGGTCTATAGTTCTGCACATCTGTTCGACGTCCCTTCTTGAAAACGGGGATGACCTGTGCCCTTTTCCAATCCTTTGGAACGCTACGCTCTTCTAGAGACCTACGGTACACCGCTGCAAGAAGGGGGGCAAGTTCCTTCGCGTACTCTGTGTAAAATTGAACTGGTATCCCATCAGGTCCAGAGGCCTTTCCTCTTTTGAGCGATTTTAATTGTTTCTCTATCCCTCTGTCGTCTATTTCGATATCTACCATTTTGTCATCTGTGCGACAATCTAGAGAAGGAACTACAGTGCAATCTTCCTCTGCGAAACAACTTTGGAAAAAGACATTTTCAATGGTTTAATGATGCACTGCTCAGTGATCGATGCTTTGTTCACTTTGATCCTGACAAACCAGTCGTGTTGCAAGTTGATGCTTCTTCTGGCAGGATCGGTGCAGTGCCTTCGTGCAGAATTGATGATAAAGACAGGTCTATTGCTTTCGAATCAAAAGTGTTGTCCAAAGCTTAGTGTAACTATATGGTGTATGGTGTCACCAAATTCCACCACTATTTGTATGGCAGAAAATTCTACTTAGCAACGGATCACAAGCCATTGCAGTCCTTGTTTCATCCGATGAAGCTGGCTCCTATACGAACTGCCCAAAAATTGCAAATATGGGCTTTGTTGTTGTCTCAATACCAGTACGAGATTATGTATCGTCCGACAGCCCAACATGGCAATGCGGACGCACTTTCACGTCTTCCGATTGGCCCTGACGCTTCTGCTGCATCTTGTTGTCTCATCTATGCTCAGGATTCTGAATTGCTTCAGTCCTTTCCTCTGAACTATAGGAAAATTGCAGAGGCCACTGAAGCTGATGCAGATTTGAATATTTTACTAAAATACATTCGGATTTCTTGGCCTCGTTCATTGCATAGCAGAAGGAACTATGTTGCGCGCGGATACTTTACACATCGACATAGCCTCGCTATACAGCAATGTGTGATTCTTGTTCAAACGAACAGTGGACAGTCACATGAGTTGATCCCGAAAGCCTTACAAAAAGAAGTATTGAAGTTACTTCACTAAGGACACTGGAGGATTGCCGTACGAAACAGTTAGCGTATCGACACTGTACTTCGCAGGCTATGGACACCCAAATAGAATAGATGACGTCACAGTGTCACAGTGTCATACATGTGCGGAAAACCAGTCCGCTCCACCACAAAATATACTCTGTATGGTCTGAGTTTCAATCACCATGGCAACGTGTGCACATAGACTTTGCGGGACCTCATTGGAAAACTCGCAGATTGATTGTGGTAGACTCTTAGTCCGGCCCCGGTAGCTGAGTGGTCAGCGTCACGGAATATCAATCCTAAGGTCCCGGGTTCGATTCCCGGCTGGGTCGGAGATTTTCTCCGCTCAGGGACTGGGTGTTGTGTTGTCCTAATCATCATCATTTCATCCCCATCGACGCGCAGGTCACCGAAGTGGCGTCAAATCGAAAGACCTGCACCAGGCGAACGGTCTACCCGACGGGGGGCCTTAGCCACACGACATTTCATTTCATAGCAAGTTTCCTTTTGCTGTGCCAGTGAACGCGATAACGTCATGTAGCACAGTTCAGACATTGTCGTCTATTTTTTGCCTAGAGGTTTTCCAGAAATCATAGTGTCGGACAACGGCCTTCAATTCATGTCAAATAAATTTCGAACATTCTGGGAACTCAATGGCATACAGCATCTAACTAGTGCACCATTCCATCCACAGTCCAATGGCGAAGCGGAACATTTTGTCAGAACCTTCAAGCAGCAGAAGGCCAAACTTTGCTCTGCATACACCAGGGATCAAGCATTGCAACTGTTTCTCGCCTCCTATCGTTCGCATCCACGAGATGAACCACTGCTGGCGGAATTGCTTCACGGCCATTGTCATCGGACTCTGCTCCAACTGCTCCACCCTCCTTAGCATCCGGCGCCGATGTAAGGCCGCAAGTATCGCTTCGCGCTGCATGACATTGTGTTTTTCAGAGGCATCGGACCATCCTTCGTCGACTTGGCGCATGCCTGTACCTCATTTCAGGCTCCGACGAACTGCAGCGCTGACATCACAATAAAATTCGCCACTGTCATGTGGACGGGGATCCTTCTGTATCTCTTCGCCCAGATTCGCGGATCCCGAGGACCGCGCGGCCACAGCAGCCGCCAGAGAATGTGATCACGTCACCGCGGGACGACCCCATGAAGACGGAGCCTTTGCCTCCTCCGCCTCCTCCCGTCCTACCGATGGAGCTGGACCCAGCCACGCCGCAGCAGCCGACGCTTCCTACACCTTGTTATGAGTCTCAAGAGGTGGACGTGTACCCTTCTTGGCATTTTCCGGGGGACATTTTCATCAGAGCGAATGCCAGATGGTGGGATACGACCGGAAGTCTGACGTCCCCCGTAGCCACAGCTTTCGGTCCATCTGTGCGTCCACGCTCCTCCCCCCACTCCCGTTGTCATGTTCCCTATACGACGAGGGTCCGTCGCCTTGGGGGGGGGGGGGGGGGAATGTTACAGTGTAAAGTCAAGCGCCATCACGCCAGTCGGGAACGAGAGGGAAGAGAAGGCTGTGGGAAGAAGACAGCCAGTTGCACGCTGACCCGACCTCCCTCCACGACGACCACACGACAGCAGTGGCCCCTATGTGAAGAGGACATAAGCACCGCGACCAACTGGTGACAGCCCAGTTCAACAGCAGCTTCAAGATTAGCGACTTCGATAGCAGCATCAGAGCTAGATCACTTCGCCTGTACTCTCCATATAGCACAGAATTGGGATTGTCTATACTGAGGAAGAATTGATTATTTTTGATGTCGCCCTTTGCTTGCGACACATTTGTAAAATTGCCAAAGTCAAATATTGTAATTTCCTTATGCATGCATCCTACGCACTACAACAAAGTTAAAAGAGACACTACCTATTTTCATTTTACTAAGTGCTTAGAGCACTAACTCTTATTTTCATAATTTACAATGGACTGATATATTGTGGACTAAACTGTCCGAAATGTAATTAACGCCTAACTGTTTTGTTGGGGTTTCGACATTAAGCTTAAAAATTACCTTTGGAATGTGAGAAGAAGGAAGGAACATTTCCAAATTTCAACGACAGTTACATCTGATTTAATAAATGGTGCAATGTATTCAATCCAATGTGAACGCTCCTCTCCAGTGCGTTAAACCTTACACATATGATGACAGCTGTCATGTGATCTAGATGGCTAAACAGAATACAAACTCTGGAGGCCAAATAAAACAAACAAACAAAATACCAATAAATCTTGTTGTTGACTGTACTCTGTTATCATCTGCCATCACTGTTATCCTCCTTCAGTATTATCTTTTTATTTAGTACCAACAGTTAGCTTTTCGTTCAGCTTCTGCCCATCCTTAAGATAGTGCGTTTCTTTAATGGTGAACTTTGTGTCTGGCTCAAAATGTCGAAACGCTAGATGGTGGGGTAAGACTGGAAGTCTGATGTCCCCCATAGCCACAGCTTACAGCATGGGAATAAGAGAAGCTGTACATTATGATTACTTAAAAAATAATCCTTAAGATAAATTCTACACGATATAGAATACACAGTATCTGCAAGGATGATTCATATTCTACAGCTATAGTCATTAAAGAGATCTCAAGCAAATTAATGAATGATAACAAATATCTTTCACAAAAAGTACTTGCAACAAGTGCTATGAAATGAACAAGTCACCTCATCTCAGCATTTTCTGAAAGACAATTATTGGTACGGGGTGCAAACCAGTGGGAAGAGAGTGTTTCAATAAATTAAAATAAAAAAATTATTGTTAATTACTTTTTTTTTATTTTAAGAAAAACATCAACCAGCTACTTTTTTAAGTTAATATGTGTTTCAGGCTTTCATCCATCTTCAGTTAGCATAAAACATATTGTGTACTTCACGCAGTACATCATTACGGTGTCGACAAGACACTGGATGCTGCAGCTGTATAAGCTTGAATAAAAATACATAAAAAAGTGGCTGGTTGTTGTATTTCTTAAAATAATATAATCCACTGCCACAGAGCTCAAGAATCAGTAAAATGAGTAAAACAATTGTTCTTTTATTAAACACAAATTTGCAATTAGCTCCAATTATTACACTTTCAATATCAATCAAAAATTAGTATTTAATGTCAGAAGTACAAAAATAATTACAAAATAAATGAATTTAGATTGTTAACTCATTTTTAAAAATACAATTTTCATTTCTATTTAAAATTAGATACCAGTGCTTTATTTATGTCTACAAAAGTTGACAACCTAGTCATGGTTGATGTATAACCAAAAGGTTGAACAGGCATGTAAGTGAAACCACTTAACACAGAGTGACTGAAAACGTTCATACAACTGACTTAATTGTCAGATAATTGTATCAGTGGGTTATTTCAGACTGACTGCAATCACTCAAATTCGAAAAGTAATTGAAAAGCATTCATGTAGCGTATATGGCTGCAGAGACTTGTTTCATTTGATTGTTTCATTCTATGAAAAAACTGACCAAACTAAAAAAACAATTGACTGGCGAATCAGTTGTTAAAACCAGTTCTGAAGTAGTTCTGAGGAAAATTTAACCATGATCTTTTCAATCATTTTGAAGAAGAGGGCATTACAAACTATTAATACATTTAAATGCATGTATTTGTAAGGAAATGAGCAGATGTATCCAAGAGCTTGAATAAAATTACTGGAAAGTGCGTTTCCAAGAATTTTTCCTAATCTGTCACATAATTTCAGCAAACCAACTAACTACATATGGGAAAGATCCAGTTACTGAAGTGAGAGGGAGATCTCAACAGAAATAAAGAATGACTTCCAGAAAATGCGATTAAAAACATTACTTGTGTGTGCAACAATGTACATAAGATTGAAGGAAAAGTTGATTCATACTTTAATAAACGATTCATTTTATTTCTATTGCTTACAAGTGGAAAGAATTTCGATAATACAAGCTAGTGTAAAGATTTATAGTTACAAATTATTGCTTCCTAGCAAAGTTTGAGTGACAATAAGTCAATTAAAGCTATATTAAAATTATATTATACTCTTATATATCTGATTCTAATTTTTACCCATTAGTTCTTCTGATTAAGAAACTGTAGTGATAAAATAGTGTAAAGTGAAGTATCAGTATATACCTGTTTGAAAAAACGCCTCACAAAACTTAATCCTGCCACAGAATGTCTAAAACAGTTACAGAAATGGAAGCTATGTTTACATTGCACATGTTTTGCCCGATTTCTGAGAATTCCCTTTGAGTAATTGTTCACAGTGTCCCAACATTAGGAATGAATTTTTATCAAAATAGGTCATCAGAAGTGGATTGTTTGTCAAAGAAAACATCTTATTACATTTTAATGTTTACACTGAGGAAACTGATTATGAAACTCACAGCTGCGAAAAAATGGTTTTTTAAGTGTTATGTATGAGCATACCATACATGTTGCGCTATACTTCACGGATTCACAATGTTTTATTTTTGTGTATCATAATTTTCGTCATTTATTAAAATTCTATTCTCACCCATTTACAGGGAAATAATATTACTGATTCATTGTTGTGCATGTATATTAATCATAGCACTATGTTTATGTATGAGCATATGACACTTTCTCCCATTCACTTGATTTCTGAACAATGCTGCGGTTTCGTATTTCATAATTTTCGACACTTGTTGGAATGGAATTTTTAGCTATGTCTTCTGAAGATATCAGTGATTATTTCTTTTGTGCATGTGTTAAATGTATACTTATATCAATAAGAGAGTCGAATATCTTTGTTTGTAGTGTGCAACAAGATGTCCATTCCACAAGTCCAGTCATCTATCTGACAACTGCATGAGGTTGTGATATTGAAGGCTTCATCGTATTAGAGTAGGCTATAGTATGACAGCTTTCTATATTTAAAACTGTCCCTTGTAGAACTGTATCTCAGTAATATGAAACAAAAGGTAAACTTTAACAGTAATGGCACTCAATTTCTAAATGTACCCAGGATGTGTGCTTTGGCTTTTTGTTTAGTTTAGTTCACATATTTGCATACTCCATGAGTATCAGCATCCTGCTAAAATTGAAACAACTCAGTTTTACAATTACAGTACACTTTCTCAGTGAAAAATATGGCAACATACCCACTGTTTCCATGTTTTCCTTAGCCTTTTTATTGTTTATAATTTATATGAATGATCTTTCTAGCACATTTCCATTCAAATACATTCTTTCAGCTTATGATATCACTTTAATTGCAACTGAAAAGAACTTAAGAAGCATAATGGAACAGAGCAAAAACAGCTTTTCAATCTCCACTCCAGTATCTTATTTAGCTAAAACAAATAACTGTAAATGAAAAGTAAAGTTAAGAATACAATTTTTAGCTTAGGAAATTCTGACTCTCACTGGATATCATAAACTATTGGGTGTAATCTTGAATTCTAAATTAATATGGAGCCATCGTACAGACTATTTACGTATTAAATTACCAAGGATCATGTACTTCCAGACAAACTTTGAGTATGACTGAAAGCAAAAAAAGTTGTTCAACTTGTTCTGTGCACTTTTTCATAGCCATATAAAGTACTGCATACTGTTATATGTGTAGCTTTTACAGAGCATATCAAGATTTTGTGTGGCAAAATACTTAAAGAATAACATACACTCTATGTCATTAAGTATTATGACAGTTCCCTTGTTATTTACAATCCAGATCAGAATAACATCACATTTAGATTGCGAGTTTATCAACATAATATATATCACAATCCAATGGCTTGCAAATCCATTACTAGACTTAGTAAAACTTCAAGTAGTTACACACACCTAGGCATAAAATTATTTAATGAACTACCTTCATAAGAATGTAAAGTTCCATTAAAGATTTTCAAAAATTACTTAAAAAACTTGCTAAAAAGACATTTCATACTATTTAAGGATTCACGAACTGCACAACAGAAGATCTTACATTTTAACAGTTTCCAAATTTGTGTGTTGGCTTCTATATTTTAGTTGTTTTTTTCCAATATGATTTATAGTTATTTTCCTTATATTCAAAGTTGTTTTTGCTATTGTGTTTATTGCTTTCCATGTACGTGGTTTTCCTTACTGCCGTAATAATAAGATTTATTCATCCTTTTGTACTATGATGTAGATAAGTTACTTAGGAAGGGCAATACAGAATGTGGATATGCAACAGAGAAAAGAATTTCCATCTTAATTGTGTAAAAAAAAAAACAAATGAGGCACTGAGAACTGTAAGACCCAAAGCACAGACACATAGTTTTGAGAAAAACATGTCTGTGAAAATCCGAACTTTTGGCAAACCACCAGACTCATAGGCTTGATTTGTTTTGTAGCCAAGTCTCAACATCCTATATTTCATATGAAAAAGTAAGTACTGACTTCAGGTCATGAAATTTTAAATTTAGGGTTACTGTTATTAACATTATTGCACAAAATTTTCATATATGGTCTAGTGACTATAGTATCTTTTTGACAGTTGTAAAGTTTGTAATTAATTTTAAACTAGAATCAGAAAGTACAAACTAATACTAAAGGCACCATACACACTATTATGACCCGTTCCAACATTGTATGGACCCTAGTATCACCATTTTCATTAAGCTGATTCTGTGGCTTGAGTATAAAATTGACTGTCCAATCCAGGCATAAAATTTAATAGTTTTATTAAGTCTTTTTGTTTCAAGGTTGATGTTTGCCTTCCATCTACATATCTGGACACTAGATTTTGCAAACCATATACAGAGTGTGAGAAAATAAGACACAGCAGCCTCCGTTAGTGTGACATGTGGAAAATGGTGGCCTCCAAACAGTCAAGTCAAGAATACACTACTTAAAATAACAGTTCCCAGCCACCTGTTGAAAACTTCATAATTGTAAAATTCCTGAAATGTACATTGGTATTATGTACATCAACTTTTGGTCTAGTATTGATATCGGTAAAACTCTCATTTTACAGACTGTAAGAGGTTTACCTAGTCTTGCTTTCTGTACAACTTGACACCGACCATCAGGTGAAAAAGTTGAAACTGTTTTCTTCTCCACTTTTTGGATTTCACTGAAGTCAGCATCCCATGGCAGAAAACTGTAGATGGGAACACAAAGTTTGTGAGTTATTTTCTTCTGATATTTTTTCACACTATTTTTCATCTTTATATGGTTTTTACCTTTGTTATGCACCATTTCAGTACAACAAGCTATAATCCCCATGTTCAGCAAGTACTCAAAACAAACAGTATTGCCAATCTACCATCAATTACGAAGCACTACCATGTACATGATGTTGACACTAAATTATACTGGCAACCCTACATAACAAATGAGCAGTGCAGAGAAACAAAATTTTTCTTTGTGGCTTGGGACCATAGGGAAGTGAGTATCAGAGAAATCAGTGAGACAGGCTGTAATCTCCCCACGGAAAATTACCCTCTACCAAGCACCAGTTAATCATTGCCAATCAAACCATCCACATTTATTCACTTTTGAAAAGTATCTGATCGGATTTTCTAGTAATATATGCGCCGACAGCTCGTCGACGCCAAAGTATTTTCTAGTACGTTTATTCTTTGGAATAACAGAGATACATGTATGTATTCTCCATGGTTGTGAGACGGGTAACTAGGACAGCTTCGGAAGTATCTGTTGAAAGATTGACGGGTTTCTAAAAGAGACATATTTGCTTTTCTTCGCGCTAAAGCGAGCTATAAACATTTGTGCCACTAGCGGGTTATTTGAAGAGAGAGAAAGAAATTGTAACGGAAAATAATTAAGACTTGGAACCAACAGAGATCGGGACATGTAATGGAGATGGATTGAATATACATTTTCCTTCATAAATAAGGTTTGTGACCCCTTTTATTCTGGAGTGAATGAACGAATGAGTTTTTTGTCTGAATCATTGATGATCGCGTTGGCCCTGTAATTAGTGGGGTAGTTTCAGCTGTGTCGAAGAGAGCCTGCAATCACCGAGTCTTTGTTAAATCGTCCAAAAAGACTTCGTACACATCTGGAATTCGAAATCTTTCGTCAAAGGAACGAATTGTTCAAACGATTGATTTTCCCAACTGAATGCAGCGCTTAACAATAATAATAAATGTAAAGATCTCCTACAGCAAGCCAGCCGCTGAACACTAAGACGAAGGGCTCCACCAGAGCTTCTATTTGGCTGATTTCACGTAATGAAATATTATATCAAAAACTGTACATAGATAAAGGAGAGAGAGAGAGAGAGAACAAATGAAAAATTAGAGAAAATACTAATAATCCTCCAGTAGTCTAACTTTTCGCCTGTCTTATCACGGATCAGCCTAAAGACAAAACGGGAGGCCCTTACTTTACTGTATAGATTGATGTGTGAAAGTGAAGGGATCTTAAAGGCAACAGATACACGTCTATACAGACAAGACATTACACAAAGTTAGCGGCAAGCTGCATGCATTCATCATTCAGCATCTATTCTCCTTACATTAATACATTATAATGGCCTATCCGTGACAGGACACGTTTTTGGACGTTGCTAAAATAATTTTGTCCTCTGTTTCATGTGAACTACGACGAGCTAACTTAACTGACGCTTGGAAAAGAGAGGAAATACTCGCAGTCAACAAAATTGAATCTACAAATAAGAAGACAGACAGCACGCTGAGCGCAGAGAAAAGGCCAGATCTGTAATTTTATTATTAAAGCTTGCTAGTATAGATGAAATATACGCTTTTCTGTTTAGTATTATTGGATATTTGAACATTGATTAATTGTGTTCATGCTAGATGTAGTTTGAGGGACCTGCCCCAGTTGCATTTATTTACATAGTAAGAAAGTAGCCACAGAAGTACTCTTGTGTGAACGGAGTTACATATAGTGACAGTGGAAGGGAGATATATATATATATTGATAGTAGAACATTTATATGGTTTTAACTAGGGCAATGTTTAGGATGAGTCAAGCAGAGCATAGCAGCACGCAACAGCCTTCAGCTGTTAGCACTGATAATAATGATGTAGTAAGAAGTGTTGTAGAACCGATTGCTACAGATAGCGCAATAGAACGCCCTGTAGACACGGAGGGACATGTAACAGTAAGTACGCAACATGGATTAGATCCATTGGTAATTATCATGAGACAGATGCAGATGATAACCGAGAGCATGAATAATAGGAAAACCGAAATTAACGCAAAATTAGCCTCAGTTACTGAAGGGCAAAATGATTTGAATACAAAATTAGCCTCAGTTACTGAAGGGCAGGAAAATTTGAAAACCGACATTAACGCGAAATTAGCCTCAGTTACGGAAGGGCAAAATGATTTGAACGCGAAATTAGCCTCAGTTACGGAAGGGCAGGAAAATCTGAAAACTGAGATTAAGCAGCAGTTACAAGACAGTTTTTCCGAATTAGAGCAGCGGATAGAGGCGAAGACCAAGGAACTCAAAGATCAGGCCGAAGAGACGGAACGAAAATTAACGGCACAAATAGAATTGGTGAAAGCTCAATGTGAGGAATCTACTCACCGCGTACGTGTAGAAATGAAGGAGTATGTGGCTATTAAGATAGATACTGTACGGGAACAGGTGGAAATGGTTCCGCAATTAGTACAAAAGCAAGACGCCATGTCATGTGCAATTGCGCAACTTCCTGAATTGGCACGTAGGCAGACTAACCTAAAGGAAAGTGTTGAACATCTGACAGAGCGTCAGGACGTTATAGACCACCAAATTAACGTATTAACGGGTAAATTATCCGAAATCACATTAGAAAACAAAAGGCTAATGTGTGAAAACGTTGAGCAAAATGTTAAGGCAGCATTCCAGAGTTTATCTGGCAAACAGGAAGAGAATTTATTTGCGGAAGGACTTGAGGAGGTGCGACAGCAGTTAGGGGCTGATTTGGAGCATTGGAAACAAACGATAGAAGAGTCGATGCGCGCTTCACAACAAAGCTCAGAACAAATGAATACAGGCCAGCAGCAGACGTTGGCAGCGACTATAGAGCCAGTTACTGCACATTCGCACACGATACCAACTTGTGTAAGTAACTCAAACAGTAAATTGCCACGAGCTAGTTGTTCGCGTGAATTCTTATCTAACGGAGATTACGAAAGCCTTTGCCATGCCGAAGAAAAAACGATAAAGCATCGGCAATTCCAGATTTTTAACCCTGACAAAAGGGGGGTCCATCCAATTGTTTTTATTCGAAGTTTCAGAGGAGTGCTACCCAGAAATTGGTCGGAGTGGCAGAAGATCAGTTTTGTTACAGGATATATACAAGGTTCGGGGGCGATCTGGGCCTCGGACATGACTTCTGTTTGCTCGACATATGACGATTTTGAGAAGGCGTTTTTAGCAAAGTTCTGGTCAGAAGGGGTACAGGAACGCCTAAGGCAGGAGGTGCTCTACCCAGAGCCTTTCTCCTTTTCGAAAGGAAGCCTTAGAAAGTATTTCGAAAAATATATAAATAAAACAAGATACTGGGACAGACCTATGCCCTTACCAGACATAATAAACATACTTAAGGCAATACTACCAACTAGCATCCGGAATCAATTGATTTACGGCAACGATAAAGACTTGGAGTCGTTCCTCACGACGTTAGACCATATAGATATTATCGAAGAGAACAACCAGAAAGCCCGTAATAACAGATTCCAATATAGGGGGATAGAACCTCCGCCAAACGGTAGGCAAGGGAATGAACAGAGATCGTTAAATAATGGAGAAACCCCTCAAAATCTCAATAGTAATCCCGGCAATAGTCTTGCGAGGGGCTATCCAAGGAACAACAGGAATGGGAAAAGATACAATCCCGTGTGGGGGACCGAAAGGAATTTCAGACCCCAAGCCTGGAATAATAACAATAATAGAAAGTGGAATCAACCGGGGGGAATGAATTCAAATAACCAACATCAGTGGGGACGGACATCTGCGAATCAACCGGTAATTACCGAAGTGACGGATGATGTCAACCAGCAGACTAATCAAAATCCAACAAACTTGTAAGGACCCACTCGTGCCCCGGAGGAGCGGTCAACAATTGGTTGAGGGGCAACAGGATATGTGTACCCATGCTAACGTATAATGATGGACGATTACTGGCAGATGAACTGACCGAGGACTTAGAACCACAAGATGAGGATAAGGAACAGGTGGCAGTAGCCGAAGTGCAAGTCATTTTGGAGACCGTACCTATAGTGGCGGTTTTAGACACAGCTGCAACCACAAATGTTATTTCGGAGGCTCTATTCAACAAGATCAGAAATATAAGACGAGTACCAATTTTTCCAGTTCAAAATTGCAGAATAATAGGCGCCGTTGGGGCTAGATCGGCTAATGTAAAAGTGCAGTCACTACTTAGTGTAGAAGTCGGAAATGTAGCAATATTAAGCACATTCCTTGTTGTGAAAAATTTGGTGGTAGATTGCATTATCGGAGTCGACAGCCTACGTCAATACGGATGCAGAATAGATTTTAAAACAGGAAAAATTTGGTTGAATGTTAATAAACAAGAAATTGAGTTGGAGTTGTTGAAAAAAGAAAGCCTTACGAGAAAATATAATTGTGGGATCAGTGTGCAAGTAATCAGGACGGCACAAAATTCGAAAGAGCACGTAATTAATGAGTTCCAAGTCAAAGAAGATTTCGGTCAATTAGTGTGTGAAAAGTTAAGTGAATCCGACTGCATTATAGAAGATCAGAAGAAGCAGCTCAATGAATTATTATTAACGTATGAAAACGTGTTTGATGAAAGGCCAGGAGTTATTAAGGGATACATATGCCATCTCTACGTTAAGCCGCACGAAACGTATTGTAGAACGTTCTATCCTGTTCCCTGGAGGTTAAAGGCTCAAGTTCAAAAAGAAATAGATCGCATGTTGAAATGGGGTTTGATCGAACCCTCTACAAGCCCATACTGCTCCCCATTGTTGGTCGTGCCAAAAGCAAATGGGACTGTTAGACTGGTACTCGACGCCAGAGAAATAAATAAAATCATAATTCCAGTGAGAACACATCCGGAAAACATAGACGAACTTATACAACGGTTCCAGGATGTCCAATATTTGACGAGCATTGATTTGCGGAGCTCTTATTGGCAAGTCAAGCTGGATGAGTCATCAAGGAAATATACGGCTTTCATTTATTCTGGAAGAAGTTACCAATTTACGGTGGTTCCTTTCGGACTCAACATTAGTGCTGGAATCTTTATAGCAGCTCTAGATTATGCACTAGGCCCAGAATCGAAAACCTGGGAGGAGCATATTACCTTACTGCATCGAGTGTTGGACGTGTTCAAAACCATGGGAATAACTGCTAACCGACAGAAATCCCATTGTGCAGTAAACAGAAACAAGTTCCTGGGGCATATAATTGACGCGAAGGGAATTTTACCAACCAAGGAGATTGAAAAAATTTAATGAAGATTAGAAGATAGGGAGGAATGGTGTTGCGAGTGACAGAGATGAACGCTCGTAAAAACATAACAATAAACTGTGTGTATGTAGTGTTAGAAAACTTTAAACTGAAATAATTAATCAGTGACACAGATTATAGAAATAGTGACTAACTATTACTATTGAGTGCTGCAAAGAAGATAGTGGAGATAGGCTTCACCTGTGTTTGGGTAAACATGGAACTTTAGCATTGCTAATGGCATCAAGATTTATAAAGGATCTGACTGACCTTCAAGAAGAATGAAATGTTTCCCGCAAATGACGCTGCATAATCAAAAGAGGTTCCTAGTGAAAGTTCATATATAATTTCAAGTGCACGCTTAGATGTGTAAACGTGTGAAGGGATGCGTTTAGGCAATGAATCATGAGTGACGGTTAACGCCGCAAAGATAATTTCCCGCACAAAACAGTTGATGTCGGCGCGAGAGTTAGAATCGATATAGACGACACAGATATGCGTTGTAAGAGACTCGCATCAAACGCGAGGGTAAACTGATTGATGTTGAACTTTAAAACAAAAAGTGTTATAATTAGACGTTAAGAGTTTTGATTTATTGTTGAATGTTAAAAGAAAGTAATATTCATAGAATTAGTAGTTATTTAATGGGTCTTGTTCGTTTTGGAATTTTGTTTGAAAAATCCATTTCCATATATGTGCATGTATGAACGCCATATGAATCAGAGAATAAATGAAAGAAGTTAATCCGCATTCCTCAATGCTAATAACTTTTACATTACAGCAATCAAGCGGAGAAATATATGTATTTAGGATAAAAAATTTTTGAGTATAGATAAATTATATGACTTTTCAGGGAAATGATGGATTATGTCTTTGTATAAAATGAACCACACTTTCCATTATTCGATGATTTGAATCCAAAATCTACTGTAAGTTGCATGAATCCTTTAAATTACGAAGAATAAATCATTGACAGAAATGTGTCAGAATTTTTGGACTTATAAGCACAAGTGGGGATGCAAAGTCCAAAAGAATATTCAAACTAAAGTAAATATGATGATGTTTTTGGCAACAGCATTAGTCAATGGCTAAATGGAAAACTTACGTCAATGGCTAAATTCCTTACAGTACATTGTAAGAAAAAGCGTGCATGAAGCCATAAGGATTTTGTTTTCAAAAAGGAGAATCTTGGACGGTGCAACCTAACCAGTTCTTTTACAGGAAGAGTTTCCCTTTCGGTCATTGCTAATTCTTTTGGAATGAATGTTGCATGTGAATTCGAGTATCCCTGTCCCTTCTACTCTTCCCATTGTGGGCCGCGTAGAAGACCGACTACAAAGTGGGCCGCGTAGAAGACCGACTACAAATGTGGACGTCGGGGACATGCAAGACCCGGGGGAGTTTCAGCACCGCAAGATATTGTACTAGGAACAAGATTGTAAAACGAAAACTCACGTTATTTATTGTAAAATATTTTTTTTTGCTAGAGGCACAAATCACTCTTCTCCAAATCGTTATATAAATCGATCCCTATCTTTCCTTTAGAGATCAATTTCAAAATTATTTTTTTCTCTTCTGTAGGCTTTCCTATCTTCTATGTACCGTAGGCTGTGGGTCTAGGCTTAAGAGGTTTTCCAAGGTTTCCCTAGTTAAGAAAGTTCCCGAATGGGTAGACCCTGATAACAGTTTCATGAAAGATCATCTTCCTTGGTTGTGCACAGCAGACATAACACCTTGGTGCATGTAAAAGCAATACAGCTGCAGTACCTGTCTCTTCATTTCTTCTGTTTTCAATATTTCTTTTCTTCGTCTGTCTTAAACATAAGATTTTTTTTTCCAGTCAGAGGACTGACAATCAGCACTTCCGGGTTATCCACACTAATACACTCCTGGAAATTGAAATAAGAACACCGTGAATTCATTGTCCCAGGAAGGGGAAACTTTATTGACACATTCCTGGGGTCAGATACATCACATGATCACACTGACAGAACCACAGGCACATAGACACAGGCAACAGAGCATGCACAATGTCGGCACTAGTACAGTGTATATCCACCTTTCGCAGCAATGCAGGCTGCTATTCTCCCATGGAGACGATCGTAGAGATGCTGGATGTAGTCCTGTGGAACGGCTTGCCATGCCATTTCCACCTGGCGCCTCAGTTGGACCAGCGTTCGTGCTGGACGTGCAGACCGCGTGAGACGACGCTTCATCCAGTCCCAAACATGCTCAATCGGGGACAGATCCGGAGATCTTGCTGGCCAGGGTAGTTGACTTACACCTTCTAGAGCACGTTGGGTGGCACGGGATACATGCGGACGTGCATTGTCCTGTTGGAACAGCAAGTTCCCTTGGCGGTCTAGGAATGGTAGAACGATGGGTTCGATGACGGTTTGGATGTACCGTGCACTATTCAGTGTCCCCTCGACGATCACCAGTGGTGTACGGCCAGTGTAGGAGATCGCTCCCCACACCATGATGCCGGGTGTTGGCCCTGTGTGCTTCGGTCGTATGCAGTCCTGATTGTGGCGCTCACCTGCACGGCGCCAAACACGCATACGACCATCATTGGCACCAAGGCAGAAGCGACTCTCATCGCTGAAGACGACACGTCTCCATTCGTCCCTCCATTCACGCCTGTCGCGACACCACTGGAGGCGGGCTGCACGATGTTGGGGCGTGAGCGGAAGACGGCCTAACGGTGTGCGGGACCGTAGCCCAGCTTCATGGAGACGGTTGCGAATGGTCCTCGCCTATACCCCAGGAGCAACAGTGTCCCTAATTTGCTGGGAAGTGGCGGTGCGGTCCCCTACGGCACTGCGTAGGTTCCTACGGTCTTGGCGTGCGTCCGTGCGTCGCTGCGGTCCGGTCCCAGGTCGACGGGCACGTGCACCTTCCGCCGACCACTGGCGACAACATCGATGTACTGTGGAGACCTCACGCCCCACGTGTTGAGCAATTCGGCGGTACGTCCACCCGGCCTCCCGCATGCCCACTATACGCCCTCGCTCAAAGTCCGTCAACTGCACATACGGTTCACGTCCACGCTGTCGCGGCATGCTACCAGTGTTAAAGACTGCGATGGAGCTCCGTATTCCACGGCAAACTGGCTGACACTGACGGCGGCGGTGCACAAATGCTGCGCAGCTAGTGCCATTCGACGGCCAACACCGCGGTTCCTGGTATGTCCGTTGTGCCGTGCGTGTGATCATTGCTTGTACAGCCCTCTCGCAGTGTCCGGAGCAAGTATGGTGGGTCTGACACACCGGTGTCAATGTGTTCTTTTTTCCATTTCCAGGAGTGTAGATAGCTCGCGAAGTGTGTTCGGTAAATCAAAATTAAGCTCACAAACTTCGCTCGCTGCGAGGGGCATTGTAATCTCCCCACGGAAAATTACCCTCTACCAAGCACCAGTGAATCATTGTCAATCAAACCATCCACATTTATTCACTTTTGAAAAGTATCTGATCGGATTTTCTAGTAATATATGCGCCGACAGCTCGTCGACGCCAAAGTATTTTCTAGTACGTTTATTCTTTGGAATAACAGAGATACATGTATGTATTCTCCATGGTTGTGAGACGGGTAACTAGGACAGCTTCGGAAGTATCTGTTGAAAGATTGACGGGTTTCTAAAAGAGACATATTTGCTTTTCTTCGCGCTAAAGCGAGCTATAAACATTTGTGCCACTAGCGAGTTATTTGAAGAGAGAGAAAGAAATTGTAACGGAAAATAATTAAGACTTGGAACCAACAGAGATCAGGACATGTAATGGAGATGGATTGAATATACATTTTCCTTCATAAATAAGGTTTGTGACCCCTTTTATTCTGGAGTGAATGAACGAATGAGTTTTTTGTCTGAATCATTGATGATCGCGTTGGCCCTGTAATTAGTGGGGAAGTTTCAGCTGTGTCGAAGAGAGCCTGCAATCACCGAGTCTTTGTTAAATCGTCCAAAAAGGCTTCGTACACATCTGGAATTCGAAATCTTTCGTCAAAGGAACGAATTGTTCAAACGATTGATTTTCCCAACTGAATGCAGCGCTTAACAATAATAATAAATGTAAAGATCTCCTACAGCAAGCCAGCCGCTGAACACTAAGACGAAGGGCTCCACCAGAGCTTCTATTTGGCTGATTTCACGTAATGAAATATTATATCAAAAACTGTACATAGATAAAGGAGAGAGAGAGAGAGAGAACAAATGAAAAATTAGAGAAAATACTAATAATCCTCCAGTAGTCTAACTTTTCGCCTGTCTTATCACGGATCAGCCTAAAGACAAAACGGGAGGCCCTTACTTTACTGTATAGATTGATGTGTGAAAGTGAAGGGATCTTAAAGGCAACAGATACACGTCTATACAGACAAGACATTACACAAAGTTAGCGCCAAGCTGCATGCATTCATCATTCAGCATCTATTCTCCTTACAAGGTTTTCGTGAATATTCATACACACAGTGTGGGCCTACAGCACAGATAAAGTTGTCTCATTATAAGATCAACAGAAGTCATGAAAATGTGTACATGCTACAATCTAAAAATCGATGTTGGTGTGCTTTAGGTCATTATAGTTCTCAGTGCCTCAATTAAAATCTAATATACTATTACAAATGTCATCTCTTCTGATGATGATACAAACATTGCATGCTGATGATACAAACATTGCAATAAATAGCAAATCAAGTGTAGTCTTAGAAAGATCAGCCAATAAAATATTTGCGGACATTAATCACTGGTTCCTAGCCAATTCTTTGTCACTAAACTTTGAAAAAACACACTACATGCAGTTCAGAACTTGTAAGGGGTGTCCCAAGAGTATATGTCTAACATATGATGACAAGAAGATAGAAGAAGTGGACGATGTTAAATTCTTGGGATTACAGCTTGATAATAAATTCAACTGGGAGGAGCACACCACAGAACTGCTGAAGCGTCTTAACAAATCTCTGTTTGCAATGCGAATTTTGTCAGACATAGGGGATATAAAAATGAAAAAGCTGGCATACTATGCTTACTTTCATTCCATAATGTCATATGGGATTATTTTCTGGGGTAATTCATCAAGCCAAGCTAAAGTTTTCCAGGCACAAAAACGTGCAGTAAGAATTATATGTGGTGTGAACTCAAGAACATCCTGCAGAAGCCTGTTTAGGGAACTAGGGATACTAACTACAGCTTCCCAATATATTTATTCCTTAATGAAATTTGTCATTAAAAATATATCACTTTTTCAAACCAACAGCTCAATTCATGGAATCAATACTAGAAATAAGAATAATCTTCACAAGGATTTAAAGTCACTTAGTCTTGTACAAAAAGGTGTGCATTATTCAGGAACACACATTTTCAATAACTTGCCAGCAGCCATAAAAAGCTTAACAACCAATGAAATTCAGTTTAAGAGAAGCCTAAAGGATTTATTGGTGGCCAACTCCTTCTACTCCATTGATGAATTTCTTAGTAAAACCAACTGATTTGTATATAAGTACAACATAACTTCTGCACAATTTCAGTGCAGTAATGTGTTCACTGAAAATTTGTGTGTGTGTGTGTGTGTGTGTGCTTGTGTGTGTGTAAGTATAATCTAACTTCTGCACCATTTCAGTGCAGTAATGTGTTCATTGTAAATAAGTATTACAGTAGTTGTATTACATGTTTCTTACCTTATAAATAAATAAAAAACTTTTTCTTTTTAAATTCAGTGCAATAGTATTTGTAAAATGACTCTTAGTGTTCATTAAAAAATGACGATCATTCCACTTGGGACCTGTGGAATGGTACATTAGCTTATTTGTTTTAGTTGTAAATATTTGTCATGTATTGTTGTTTTTCTGACATGTTCCACATCCTGGAGGACCTCCTCACTACGGATCAATTGGAATGAAAGTAAATCTAATCTAATCTAATCTAATCTAACCCTACACAAATACTGATACCTTTCCACCCACACTACTTCAGTTACCTAATTTCACACAAACAATTGCTACTGCCATTTTTCAATCTCACTGTAACCCATTCCTGGGTGCCTGGTTCCCTTAAGCTGTCAAAGCAGAGAAGTAGCAGTAGAAATGTTCATTGTGTTACTGACATAGTGAAACACATAATGTATATTCTTGAACACTATGACAGGTTTGTATCAATGAGAATAATTTATGTATTCATAAATGATACAAGAACTGTTGGTTATTGTTATATTTTGCAATTTCGTAAGTATAACTAATGTTTTTATATCCTTTATATCCATAGAAAATTCACTGAACATTATTTTAGGTTTATATACTCTGCTAATATAGGGTCTTGCAAAATACTCCTTCATGAAATTTTTTTCAGTTTCTAGTTTCATAATTATGAACTTAGCTGTTAAATCCTGAATATTTTCTAGGTTTAGGAAGAGTCGAAATTTTAAGCTCTTTAAAAAAGTTTCAGCATGATTCACTAACCCCTTTTATTGTTATTATTATTCACTTTTCGAATTTTAGATGACTGCATGCAAAGCTTGTGTTTGCTCAGAACATACTGTAACAGGATACAGAGGAACCTAAAAATTCTAAAGGCATAATACTGTTTACTCAACCTTTTATTCGGTAATTTGAAATGTGTTTTTCCTAACTGAAATCTTCATCTAACACAAGCCCTAGATGCTTCATGTAAATTTCTGTTCAATGCTAGAGCTACTTCTTGGACTTATTGAATCTGGCTTTTGTTCTTGTCTCTCTGAAGCTCATCCATCCAGTTTTCCTCTTATTTAACAAATTTCAGTTCCCTATTAACCATCCTTCTGATTTTTCTATTATCGCAGAGATTTTCTGTTGTAAATCAGCTTCATTTCGCTGTAGTAAAAAATGACAGTATCTTCTGCAAATAACACTGATTCAGCTGCTGACAAGGGGTTTCCTGTATTGAAACAGAGCATCATAGTTCAAAACTGTATCCAGTATTTGTCTTCTGTCAGTGATCAAGTGATCACCTGACTTTCTGGGTGACTGCTGCTAAACTGAATAAAACAAACAGTTCTCCAGATGCGACAGAAAAAAGCACATCCAGATGAGAGGCTCAAGAAACACCGAAGAAAACATCATTACCCATCAGAACCTGCTCTGATCGCTTTGCAACAGGACTAGCTATGAAGTTGAAGATCTTTTCCACACCAAGAAACATTCAAACTGAAGGAACTGTGAAGCTTTGTGCAAGATTGTGCCAAATCTTCACCAGCACTGAAGATTCCAGAAATGTATCAACCAATGACTTTGCAGTTCTCACAAGTGACTTCAGAAATATGTACCACAATGAGACTGCTGCAGCAACATCAGCCTCGTAGGTAACATTGGGCACGTTAACAAACACAGATGTAATGATACTAAAAATACCAAAACACTATGACTAAATAGAATTATCATGTGTAAACAGCGAAATAACTAAAGTTAATAAGTATTTTGAATCAATATGCAAACAATTTCAGCAAGTGACACTTATAGATAATAAGGATTGTATTTTTTGTAATCATTGATCTGTAAATAATAGTAATTGCCCAAGAGTTTGCCATGCAAGACATGTTCAGAACCTAAATGTGTTAGGAAAGACAGTTGACCTAAAAAAGTATCCCAGTTAACTGTAATACTCTCAAGGAATATTTTACAAATTCTGCAAGTACCCTTTTATCAAAAAGTGATAATGTATATCTGATACTGAGACCTCCATTTTGCAGTCACAGAGTAAAACAAATGAAAGATTCACTTGGAGAAGAATTACTGCTACAGACACTTCTAACTCTGTAAACTAGCTGAACATCTCCAGCCAGAACAGGAGACTACTATAGGTTCAGTAACTATTTTCTAAAATGTATAATTAAGGAAATCAGATAGCCTCTATTCTACCTTGTGGACAAAACTCTTGATGATAGTACTATTCCTGAATGTCTTAAATTATGGTTGCACTTCCAGGATACAAAAATGGTGACAGAGCCGTGCCAGTTAACTATAGCCTGATATCAATTGTCCCTATAATATGTAAAATCATGAAGAGCTGCATACATGTACATATTGACAAGTTCTTTGAGAGAATAAACGGTTACTGAGTGAAAGCCAATATGGATTTAGATAAAACTGATTAACTATGGAAGTTATTGAAAATCTGTTATCTGGAAATCATAATGGATATGGAAGGAAACTGATCACCATTGCTACACTTATAGACTTAAGCAAAGCCTTTGAGACTGTATCACATGAGATTACTGCAAAATAACTAGAATACTATGGTACTGTAGATAAACCACTAAATTCAGCAGAATCATATCGAAGCAACAGGCAACAATTAATTACTGCATGTCAACAAGGAGAGATCAAAACCAATGAAAATTAAGAGAGATATCCCATAAGTCTCTTTTTTTGGACCAACCTTTTTATTGTCTATGTTAATGACTTCCCATACTACAAGGCATGTTCAGAAAGTAAGTGTACTGCAACCATAACAGGTGTGGTTTTTTGAGGGTTTCCAACACTGTATAGTGGAAGGGGATCTCTTGACAAGAGGGAGCATCGTAGCAACACAGTAGTATATAAACTCACAATGTAGTGTACAACGGCGTGAAAAGTGTCGGTAAGAACACCTGCCAAGTGCGAGCCACATGCTGTGATTTGCTTCCCACTTATGCAAGGAATAACCCCTACCGAAATTTTTATATGAATCAAGACAGAGTAGTGGAAGACCTTCTATTTTGACTGAAGAGTTAATGAAAAAAACGAGGAAACTGTTCGCAAAGACCATCAGCTGACAACAGATGAAATTTCTGAGATGTTTCCATAACTCTCCAGAACTATCTTATATGAAACAAGCATTGAAATGCTGGGATACCGTAAACTGTGGGCACAATGGTTTCTAAAACATCTGAGGGAGCAACTCAAGAAAAATCTGGCCAACAGCGCCTGTGAGTTTCTTGAACTACTTGAACTGGAAGGTGAGGATTTTCTGAGCTCTACTGCGACTGGAGATGGATCTTGGGTGGCTGATTACACGCCTGACACAAAAACACAATCGTCACAGTGGTGTCACACCAGTTCCTCATCTGCAAAAAAATTCAGAACCGTAATTTTGGGCAAAAATATCATACCTCTTTGTTTTGGGTGCGAAAAGGCATCATTTTGGTCGAATTTCCGCCAAGGGCTAGATCATTGTGGTGACCACAAGGTCGACTAACCGATTGACTCCAATGAAGTGACTGTGTACGAACTTCTTCAACTTCTTCAGAGTGTGTTTAGTGTATATGTCTTCATGCTCCTCGCTAGTGTTTTCATCTTTCAAACTTATTTGCCGTGCTCTATCACAGAGTTATTCGTTTGTAAATGAGATAAGTCATAAATACCTTTCATCATCTCCTACAGTGGTGGCCACTGACTAGAAAATGGATAAACCAGTGACAACACAGTCAGATCCATCATTGTTGCCTCGTACCTTGGAGCCGTTTTCGACATCAGTCAATCAGGAACAAACATCAGTTTCTACGTCAATTGCTTCTCCGATTAAAACAACAATGGAGATCACAATAAGATTTCTTTATTATGACCGGTTTCGCCTTATGTTAAAGCTATCCTCAGATTTTTTGGGCCACCTATGGCTGGTGCTAGCGGCTCCACGGTTTTTCACGTGATACCACGATCGTACATTAAGTGCATAACGTATGATAATGGTATCACTCGAAAAACGGAGAAGCCGCCAGCACCGGCCATAGAGGGCTCAAAAAATCTGAGGATGGCTTTAACATAAGCCGAAACCGGTCATAAACAAATGTTAATGCGATCTCGTCTGTTGTTTTAACCAAAGTATAACACCAGATCGCTGCGCTCCACGGACAATATTGTATAAATTTATGCTTCCGTTTCGACCACAGCTGAATAAATAAGTCATCACGTCAATCTGGACGTGTATCATACTTCGCCACCGCCAAACATTGGTAATTTGAAACTGTGGCCTCTTTGGTCGACAAACTGTGAATTGTGGTTTACTCAAGTCGAAGCAACATTTTAAAACACCCACTGCACCATGACTCTGACAAACATGTGTTACTGTTAGAGCAATTAGTTTCTGATAGCATACGAAATGTGGAGCATGTGCTACACGAACAATCGTACTCCGACCTGAGACAGGTTCCAATTGAACATTATTCTGCATCACTCCATGAACGTTTTAAGAACTTGCTCTCATCCCAAACCTATGTGCATTTGAAGCCTTCAGAACTGCTACAGGAATTACGTTCATCTGCACGCAAAGACTTGGCTGAGACTGCTTTACGCCTTATACGACTCAACAAGCTTCCCGCAAAGTTACGCCTTGTATTAGTTGCTGAAAGTAATCTACCCCTGGCAGATTTATCTAAGAACGCGGACACTATGGCTACTTACCTTGAACGCAGTGTTTGTTGTGATCAATTATAGTGTGCATCCGAGAACGGCACCAGACCACGCACGCCACACAATGTAACGACGCAACGGGACGCGCTTAACTACAGGTGACAAAGCTACCTAAGACACGTTCTGTGTCATAGCATGTACACAACAAGCAAGTGATAACTGTGCTAAAACTCAACGTCACTTCGCATCTCCCAACAAATCTCTAGGATGCAAAACACCAAATTTCACCTGTAACACAAGTGACTCTTTCGCTTGGTGTTGGTTTCACAAAATGTCTGGTGCTAATGCAAAAAAATGTTCTGCACGAGTGCATACCCAAACGTGAGTGACGATCGTTAGTGGGAGTTGCCGCTCGTCATACAAACAAAACACTCCCGACAACAAAACAACCAGTACCCTACATTGTAGCAACGCGACTGTCGCAGCGCTACAACATTCCAAGACGCTGTCCATCAAGGACAGGAATACTAGTTACAAAATTCTAGTCATGTTTTCTCGTGGCATCTTGCTGACGCTAGTGGTCCAATTATTGGAGCTGATTTCCTACTTTTTTACAAGGTGATGCCGGACTTAAATGGCTGCTTAGCGAGAGCGCACACTGACAATCTTCCACCTGCCACGTCGCCTACGCCTCTTCGTGGTGAGTGTGCTGAGCGCAATGAACTCTATGCCATCTTCAGCGACAATATCAGTGCCCAGCTATAGCGTGAATTTCCCGCTCTGGCAGATCCTGCCAAAGCACGTGAAAAACGTTCCCGCACCACAGGACCACATCAAAACAACGCCTGGAAACCATATCTTCTCGCGTGCACAGCGCCTACCACCAGATAAATTCAGTGCAGCACAACAGGTAATGAACACACTGTTGGCATAGGGCATTGTATCCCTTTTCAGATAGTGACTGGGCGTCGCCGCTGTGGATGGAAGAAATGACAGATGGTACATGGAGGCTATGTGGCGAGTACCGAGTTCTAAAGACTAGTACCATACTGGATCGTTACCCAGTCCCCAATATTGTAGACTTCAACGACATGCTTTGTGGCGCATCCATATTCAGCGTCGTTGATTGTGCCAAGGCATTCTCTCAAATTCCTATGGCCAAAGGGGATGTAAAAAAACGGCCACCATAAGACCGTTTCGACTGTACCAGTACAAATTCATGCCCTATGGATTACATACCGCCACACAAACAAGGCAAAGGTTTATACAAGGAATTTTAAGTGATCTCTCATTCGTCTTCTGCTATGTCGTTGACATTTCGACATTTTTCAAATTCCTGCAAGTCATTTTCAACATCTTTGTCAGTTTTTTCAGTATCTTGAGGATTTTGGTATTGTCATCATCCCAAAAAGAGTGTTTTCGCCAAACCTGAAGTATCCTTTTTGGCTATAAGGTTTCCCATTCTGGCCTAACTCTACTGAAGCAAAAAGTTTCTGCCGTTCAAGATATACAAAGCCCCATGACATACAAAGAACTCCTATGACTAATTGGAATGATGAATCATTACCGTCGACATCTACCAGATGTAGCAGTGACCCAACTGCCTCTCGATCTACTTCTTTTGGGAAAAAATACTTTTGGTAACAAGGAGGTCCCATGCAATGAGGAAGCAGCTGCAAAATTCGAAAACATGAAAACACTGAACGCACATCCAAAGCCTGGAGCGCCAATCAGTCTCTTTGTTTATACCAGTCAGGCAACAGTGGGTGCAGCCTTATAACAAGTCCACAGTTAGTGGCAACCCTTAGCATTCTTCTCCAAGCGTCTGGAAGAAGCACAAACAAAATGGAGTGTCACAGACAGAGAACTGCTGACCATGTACCTAGCCATCAAACATTTCCGACCTATACTAGAAGGTCAACACTTTGAAGTGTTATTTGTTCTTCGGCCTCTAACGTCCATTCTCCAGCGGCCAACGGAACACAACTCACCACCTCAAGCCAGACATGCAGTCTTCGTGGCTTAATTCACAACTGACATTCACCACATCAAAGATAACACTGTCAATGACTGCCTCTCCTGACCAGCAGCAACTATTGCCATGGTGGAATGAGCAAAAATTGCAGATAGCCAGTGCACAGACACCTTCATTCAACAGCACGTCCACAGTGCAAACTCTACATCTACATCTACATCTACATCTATATGGATACTCTGCAATTCACAATTAAGTGCCTGACAGAGGGTTCATTGAATCATCTTCACAATTCTCTATTATTCCAATCTCGTATAGTGCGTGGAAAGAATGAACACCTATATCTTTCTGTACGAGATCTGATTTCCCTTATTTTATGGTGGTGATCGTTCCTCCCTATTTAGGTCGGTCTCAACAAAATATTTTCGCATTCGGAGGAGAAAGTTGGTGATTGGAATTTCGTAAGAATATTCAGTCGCAATGAAAAACACCTTTCTTTCAATGATTTCCAGCCCAAATCCTGTGTCATTTCTGTGACACTCCCTCCCATATTTCGCATTAATACAAAACGTGCTGCCTTTCTTTGAACTTTTTCGATGTACTCCGTCAGTCCTATCTGGTAAGGATCCTACACTGTGCAGCAGTATTCTAAAAGAGGACGGACAAGTGTAGTGTAGGCAGTCTCCTTAGTAGGTCTGTTACATTTTTCTGCCTCATTTCATCTGGTATGGTCAAATTGGTGATGAGCAAGGTTGTCTAGCTTGGGGTCAAAAAGTATACTTGTGCATGCCTTGCATGCCAATGAAACAAAATCTCACGGCATGAACATGCCTCTATGCAGGACTTCCTTCTACCATCAGCATGCTTTGCCCCGATCCATTTAGAATTAACTGTCTCACTGTCATGTCATGGATGATCAATGTTACATTCTAACCATTGTTGATCGTTACACCAGGTGGCCTGGGACCGTACCTCTGGCTGATATCACCGCTGAATCTATTGCTGCAACACTAATCAATATATGGTTTACTCGCCATGGCATTCCTCCCACTATCATCACTATTCAACCAACTACTCAACTTGTGTGGTACCCATCACCTTCATACCACAAGCTGCCACCCTGCTAGCAATAGCATGGACGAACACATGTATCCATCACTCAGATCAGTCATCATGTGCCACAAAGAGTTATCGACTAATATTCTACCCTGGGCGCTGCTTGGCCTCTAAGCAACATTAAAAGACGATTTGCCCTGCTCTCCAACTCAACTAGACTCTGGTGAGCAACTGCGGATGCCAGTTGACTCCATTACACCTTCACCAGCACAGATACCTGGGGACCAGCTGAAATTTCTTAAAAAATTCGAGCAGTATATCAATTGTCTACGCCCACGCAACACAAAGTGCCATGGTCAATGTAATCAGTTCATCCTCAAAAAACTGCACACATCAGTGCACATATGGCTGCACGATGATGTAGTTTGGCTGAGTCTCGCTTCCCCATACTTTGGATATCCAAAGTGTTTGTGAGGGGATCTATCATTTTCATTGTCCGCAAGAGAGGAGGCACTGGGACAGTATCAATAAAAACATTCAAACCTGCCTCATTGCTCCTCCCCAAGATGAACTATAATGCAACCCACCTATGCTGACATCCGCACCACACATCCCTGTGGCCATGTTCCTCTATGCTTCATCTCAATGACAGCCTCATCAGGGGATGCAGACAACCCTGCCCTGATGCTTGATACACCACTATTCACTCGCACTGGCATACACATAAAATACAAATTCCCAGGCTATCATGTGCACAGCAAAGGAGAGATTGAGATGGCTCCACTCTCCAAAATTCCAGTGGCACTACCAACCCTCTTTGCCAACTTGTGCCCAGGTACTCACTACAGCTCCTGCTGTTTCCACCTCTGCTAAGAAATGGCTCAGTCATGCCTCTGTCCAGGCAGCCTGCAACAGGCATGAGTTGGTTACCTCCCCAAGAGTCCTTGAGGAGGATAGAAGTCGATGCAAGCTTCAGCCTCTACAGCTTTTCAAGGGAGGGAAGCTCCTGTGGTGACCACAGTATCGACTAATCGATTAACACCAGTGAAATGACTGTGCACAAACATCTTTGAGATATATTCATGGCTTCTTCAACATGTGAAGAGTATATATGTATCTGTGCACATCGCAGGTGTTTTGATGATTAATAAATTATTTGTGTGCTCTATGACAGAATTGTTCGTTTGTAGTTGAGGTAACTCAGAAATTCCTTTCATTATCTCCTGCACCATCAATGCAAAGTGATAATGTGAGATCCTAAAAAAACTCAAAAGGAGCATTCAAAACAACATTAGGGCTTGATAAATGCTTGTTGCATGACAATGCACATTCATACGCAACGATAGTCACCAAGGTTCTCTTGTACTCATTTGGTTCAGATGGTTTAAACCACTGCCCCTTCCCCCTCTCCCAAATAAACCCTGGCTTGTCACCCTCAGATTATCATGTTTTCACCTCCATGAGGGCACACTTGAATGAAATTAAATTTTCAACCACTGAGCAGGTGCAGAAAGAGGTTCTGAAGTGGAGGAGAGAACTGGCACAAGAATTCTTCAAGGAGGGCATAAAGAAGCTTGTGCCATGACTCACCACATCCATTGAATGGGATGGCGATTACGTGGAAAAATAGTTAACGAATGTATCAACAGTATCTTTTTTTTTTGCAAGTACATTTTTCTAAAAAAGCATATAAAAATTCCGAACATGCCTTTCATATGGTGTGCAAAAGTGTTCTACGTGCGTATGACCATGATTTCATTTGGTGAAGATATGCAGTCAGTTATAGACAAAAACAATGTTATTCGAAGAAAGTATTCAGTAGTGTAAGGCATAGCACCAGTGCATAAAAAAAATAAAAACAGGGGAAGGCACGAAAATAAGAGACTGAAAGTGTCAAACTGTTAGATCTCATAATAGACCAAAGACCATCATGGGATGAGCATATAAAATATCTGACATTGCACATGCAATTGTTCTAAGGTACTTCGTCAACAAAAAGTTACTGGTTCTCTGTATGATACATTATTTCAGTCACATTTGCAGTATGGTGTTCTGGTATAGGGAAATTCACTAGGTACAAATTCGGTTTTAAAATGGCAGAAAAAATCAATTCAAGGACTGGGTCCTAGATAAACCTGTAAGGAACACTTCAACCAACTCAATATAATGACGCTTCCAAGTGTTTATGAGTATTACTGTTTAATATACAGCACAAAAATATACAGAAATTTACTTTGAGAATGTATGTATATGTGCACAGTACCAGAAACAGCTTCATGGTGGACATACCATATTCAAGGCTGTCACTGATACATAATACACACCAACACCTAAATCTGAAGATAGATAATAAACTGTCATAATCAGCAAAAATCTTCACTCCAAGTAAATTTAAGGTAATGTTAGAGGTGTGCTTGAAAAATATACCATACTATTCAGTGGAAGAATAACTTGAAAGTAATCTGAAGGACATGTATGATAAGGGGAAAACCCTAATTGCTAGTAGAGTACCGTAGCTGTGTATTTACTCAAATCATGTGTGTAATCATAACATAGTTTTCATTCACGTGAAAAGTAGATATTCCACATACAAAATGTGAAACTAAAACAAAATATGTGTACTTCTGTAATTAACACACACACACACACACACACACACACGCATATATATATATATATATATATATATATATATATATATATATATATATATATATATATATATATATATATATATGGAAGCGTTTCATATATCATTGTGTACATATATCATGATATACACTAGAATGTTAATAATGTAATAAGAATCATCAATTTGTAAATGCATTAAAACTGTATGTATATAACTAAAAGGTACATGTAATGTATAACTTCTGTTGACAAAGCCAGTTGAATGCTAAGCATTTAGTGAGGCTAATAAATAAACACTAAATATCAACAACCTTTTCATTGCCAACTTGTCTCTCATAACTCTGTCCCTATATCTCTGTATTATGCTGTAATTCATCGTTAGTCATCGTCTAATATTAATGTTTTTATAGTGTGAAGTATTCTTCTTTGTAGCTGGTGATTCAGTCTATTGTAGTAAAGGTCTGTTGACTGACAGAGACTGCCGACAGTTGAAGAGGGTCGTAATGTGTAATAGGCAGACATCTATCCAGACCATTACACAGGAATTCCAAACTGCATCAGGATCCACTGCAAGTACTATGACAGTTAGGCAGGAGAAACTTGGATTTCATGGTCGAGGGGCTGCTCACAAGACACACAGCATGGCAGTAAATGCCAAACGACTCATCGCTTGGTGTAAGGAGTGTAAACACTGGACGATTGAACAGTGGAACAACGTTATGTGGAGTGACGAATCACAGTACACAAAGTGGCGATCCAATGGCAGAGTGTGGGTATGGCGAATGCCCAGTGAACGTCATCTGCCAGCGTGTGTAGTGCCAACACTAAAATTCGGAGGCGGTGGTGTTATGATGTGTTCGCGTTTTTCATGGAGGGGGTTTGCACCCCTTGTTGTTTTGCGTAGTACTATCGCAGCACAGGCCTACACTGATGTCTTAAGCACCTTCTTGCTTCCCACTGTTGAAGAGCAATTACGGGATGGCGTTTGCATCTTTCAACACGATCGAGCACCTGTTCATAATGCGCAGTCTGTGGCAGAGTGTTTACTTGACAATAAAATCGGTGTAATGGACTGGCCTGTACAGAGTCCTGACCTGAATCCTATAGAACACATTTGGGATGTTTTGTAAGGCCAACTTCGTCCAAGGCCTCACCGACCGACATCAATGCCTCTCCTCAGTGCAGCACTCCACGAAGAATGGGCTGCCATTCCCCAAGAAACCTTCCAGTACCTGATTGAAGGTATGCCTTCGAGAGTGGAAGCTGTCATCAAAGCTAAGGGTGGGCCAACAGCATATCGAATTCCAGCATTACCGATGGAGGGCGCCACGAACTTGTAAGTCATTTTCAGCCAGGTGTCTGGATACTTTTGATCACATAGTGTACATGTATATCGTGTTCTGATCACTTGTAGTTGACTCGCTATCCACTCACTAATCTGTAATACCCTGAAATAACTGCATTGAAGCATGTGTGGCGTCAGTATTTGAGCTAGCTCGTGCTCTGTTCAGATATATCAGTGGACTACTAGGGCTGTTAATGGCCGTTAAATTAGACTGTTTTGTGGCTCATGGTGGCCGCTGAGTGATGTGCGTTTCTTCAGTGAGTTTTCAAAAATATTTAAAGTGTTCTAGGGAATGCTGTTTTTTCGCAATGTAACATACGACAGATGTTTGGTTTGTATTGCATTACATGTAATGAGTGCTGAAAAAAATGGGGAAATCAAGAGACACCAGCAGCAAGAATGGTGAGAGTGATGCAAGGAGTGCAGATACCTGGTCAGTGGTGACAGGTATGGCCTTCAAGACACCATAGAGCATTTCTGGGCTACAGGTGAATTCATATCCCTACTTGATGAATGCAGCGCCAGGAGTGAAGGAGTTGCAGTGCTGTGTTCCTCATGACTGGTGAATGGGGCCGGGGCATCAATGGAGTCTCCAGTTGCATGATGTAGTGGTGGTGCTGGAGTTGATTTTGGCAAAACTGTCGTTGGTTGCCATCCACATCCAAGTAGTAGGTGCAGTGATTTTTTGAGAGACCACCCAGGGTGCTACCTGCATGTTTTCATGTACATTGTGATGCTAGTGTGAAAACAATTGCATGATAATCGTCACTCATGCTAGAGTAGTTGGAGGATGGTCCATAGCTGTGGAACTTCACTGGGCCTTTACTGTGATATATGTATCCTTATTTAAAAATAATGTTAGGACATTCTCTATGCACTTCTCCTTAAAGATGCAGACAATCTGCTCTGCTCCCCATCAGATTTTGAATCGAAGGGACCGTAAGAAGGCGCTGGATGCTGTGTTGTCCACAAAACTCTGTAAAGGAGGGAACTGTGAATTTGAGACCATTGCCCTTTAGTATTGCTTTCGGTATAACTTCCAAGACTTAAGTTAATACTAAAACTGTGGTCTGTATCACTATGGAATGCATCTGCACCACATACAGAAAAATTGAAGACGAGTCCAGTAACTACATGCCTCATTGTGTTTGAAAGGACAGCACGAAATCGATGTAACCCTTGTTCCAAAGATCATGTGGTTAGGGACATGGAGTGAAAACCTTATGCGAAGAGGTTTGTTGAAGAGCACTATTCTAACTTGATCATGTCAGGTACTCAATCTCCCTATCTAAAGTTGGCTGAAAGAAACAGTGGCAAGAGAGGGTCCTCGTGGCCTAGTGCCTTGATGGCCCACAAGTAACAAACAAAATACCTTATTGTGGAGAGCATATGGAATGACCACTCAGTGAGACTGATTTGCCTAGTAATAGTGCGCGATCTTGAAATGTTAACCAATGTCTTGAAGCAAGACAGCCTTTCTGTGTCACATTTAGCAGTGCTGGTAGCATTGGTCCAATCAGTCTGATGTCACCCATTTCAAGACTTCTCGAAGTTTGATATCCTTATTCGATTCTGCTGTCATTGTAAATAGCCTGTTGCTCGCTGTATTTTACCCCTGCTACCTTCAGAATTTGCAATAATGAGAAATTCTTCCAATTTACCTCTGTGACAGTCCTAAACCAAACGAACTCCTGGATCAACCAGAAGCCTTGAGTAGATGACAATTGACTGTGTGAAACCATTTTGTTCATCTTGGGACAAGACTGCTCCAATGACGTATTGAGGTCATCAGTTGCCTATATCAATACTCCTGGGAAGTACAGGACTAGACAACATGTAGACTGTAATGCTCGTTTAAAGATGCAAAACACTTGGTGACACTGTGGTGACCATATCATCTTGACTTCCTTGATCAGAAGTGCATTATGGGGAACTGATATCTGTGCAATAAACCAAGTGTAGTAGTTTACTTTTGCCATATAAGATGCAGTTTCTTCAGATTTTTACAGTGACTCACGCTTTCAATCCCTTGTACATAATGGCTGGTGGAATTATAAAATCTAGATATTCCTCAAATTGTTGGAAAAATGAGTATTTCTATAGACTGTATTTAGAGCCCGGCCCACATTCTGCAATGCAAAGACCAGCATGTGAAAGTTCTATGGGTTTTCACATGTGTTAGCACTGGACATTTACACTGTCAAGAAGGCTACAACAATCAGGAATGTTGCAAGTCAACTTCCAAACAGAAGTCTTTGATATTGAAATAAGCCCGATTCTGAAGATAGCAGTGGTAAAATACTGTGAGCAAAAGGCTATTTACAACTTTTACAGAAACCAAATGGCAGTTGTAAGAGTCAAGGGCATGAGGGGGAAGATATGGTTGAGAATGGACTAAGAAAGGGTAGTAGTCTATCCCCAACGCTATTCAACTTATACGTTGAACAAACAGTAAAGAAAACCAAAGAAAAATTTGGAGTAGAATTAAAGTTCATGAAGAAGAAATAAAAACTTTGAGGTTTGCCGATGACACTACAACGCTGTCAGACACAGCAAAGGGCTTGAAGAGCAGTTGAATGGAAATCAAATATAGATTTAAGTGTTAGGAAGCCTTTTCTGAAAGTATTTGTCTGGAGTGTTGCCATGTATGGAAGTGAAACAAGAACAATAAACAGTTTGGACAAGAAGAGAATAGAAGCTTTCGAAATGTGTGGCTACAGAGGAATGCTGAACATTTACTGGATCGATCAAATAACTAATGAGGAGGTACTGAATGAAATTGGGGAGGAGGAGGAGATTAGTGTTTAACGTCCCGTGGACAACGAGATCATTAAAGATCGAGCACAAGCTCGGATTAGGCAAGGATGGGGAAGGAAATCGCCTGTGCCCTTTCACAGGAACCATCCTGGCACTTGCCTGAAGCGATTGAGGGAAATCACAGAAAACCTCCCGAATGCGAGTCCAGTGTGATAACCACCACGCCACCTCGCTCCGTAGAACTGAAGAAACAAGAAATTTGTGTCACCAGTTTAGTGTTCGAAGGAAGTGAGGGGGATAAAATAGTAGTCAGTGAGCAAGAAATGAATGGAGTAAACAGATTCAGTAGGATGTAGGTTGCAGTCGTTTTATGGAGATGAAGAGGCTCGCACAGGATAGAGCAACATGGAGAGCTGCATCAAACCAGTCTTCGAACTGAAGACCACAACACCAACATAAGCCAAATTGTGAGTTTAGAACTAAAACCTTGTAACTGTCCCCTTCTTAATCGGTCTACTGGATTGCGATATAATTGACCGTGAACGCATACGCCTAATGAAATTTTACCAAAGGAAAATAATACTGGTTAGTAGGAGGAAAGTGTGCAACAGACCCTTCTGAAGGAAGAATCTATTCTAAACCTAATCGAAATGCTGATAATAATTTTGAAATGGGTGAAATACAGTGCAGTCACTCACGAACCACATAGAGGGGGTGGGGGAGAGTACCACGCAATATTTAATACAAAGAAAACATTGATAAGCTAAAAAAGGATAATTAAGCAGTCGTCAGCCTACCAGGGCAATGAATATCCAAAATCGTAAGAAAGGTAATGATAGAGAAAATACAGTGGGATGGTGCACAAGGTTACTAGCACTCTGGCCCCTCCTGTCTGTCTCAGACCATGGTGGTTACCACCAGACAAGCTCTGTGTAGGCAAAAACTGCCGTTAATGAATTACTGCAAGTTGGAATCATGTAACCTGATAGTTTGTGGGCTTTTCCCATCAAATTAGTGCTCAAGGAAGATGGTAATATTTATGCTAAGTGAAGACTATAAGGCCTTGAATGCCCACACAGTCATTGATAGCTACCTGGCCCCAAAATTAAAGACTTCACCTTGTGGGCACCTCGGTTTTCAACATCTTATATTGCAAAACAGACCGACAGATACCCATGAGTAAGGAGGATATTCAAAGGTGGTCACCATGGCACCCTTCAGTTTATATGAATTTCTGCACATGTGTTATGGTCTCAAAAACATGGCCGGGACCTGGCAACAGTTCATTGCTAGTATCCTGTTTAATCTCCATTTTTGTTATGTGTATTTATATGACAGTCTAATTTTCTCTCCTTCACAGGAGGAGCACGAGCTGCATCTCAGACTAGTTCCCAATGTGCTTACTGGCAATGGCACCATCATTAACAATGACAATTGTCACCTTCATCAGCCTGAAGTACTCTTCCTCAGCCACCTGTTCAACGCCACTGTTATCTGCCCTACACCACAGCGAGCAGAGTGCGTTAGGCAGCTACCTCAACAGCGAGATTTCCATGAACTATGCCGTTTCCTCAGAATGATTAATTTATGTCGTCGACATTTTCCTAATGGTGCTGCCATATGGGCACCGCTCACAGAAGTTCTAACTGTCAAGAACACAACTGATATGTACAAGGTCGAGTAAACTCCACGTATGCTACACGCCTTGACAAAATTAAAGACTGTCTCGTATATGCCACGACTTTAGGGTATCCACTACCTATCCCTCAATAGACGACTATGTTGGACGTGAGTGACTTGGCCATGGGGGCGATCCTGTAGCAAGAACTTGCGGGCATTTAAGAGCCCCTCGTTTTTTTTTTTTTTTTAATTTCCGTGTAAACTGATGGATTATCAGTGCAAGTGGCCGCCTACGATCATGAACTGCTGGCGGTGTTGAAGCGGTCTGTCAGTTTAATGATGACGTGGAGGACAGACTTTTCATCATTTACACACATTTGGTGCAATAGATATGCAACACTTCGAAAGATTCCTGCCCTCGACGGTTCTGACATCAAGATCATACAGTGCAATTCATAGCTAATGTCAGGTATTGTGAACGTAGATTGTCCTGTGTCGATTACGGAATAAAGTGTATGTTATAGGCTATGTAACTGTGTCGTTACTTTACGTTACCATTACCAATCCTGGAATAAATTTAAATTAACTTCCGATGTTAATAGCGACGACACCGTCAAAACTTTCTTCACGAGAAACCCTTACGTGACGCTGACGGCTTCTGGAATTCCTGCTATTGAATTGTATTGTGGTATGTTTTGACGTGTCATGACATCCAGTGCGAATTGGCTTTTACTGTCTTCTTATTAAAATAAAAGAAATGCAAATCATAAAGACTGAATATTCTCTTGCCGAGTCCGCTGAAGGAACGCATCTGATGACACATGAAAAACATCGTTGTAAATCTTTGACCACTATATTTCTTATCTTTACCTTTTTGTGATTCAAGATCTTTGACTTGCAAAATGTCAGTTTGGATATAGATGTTAGTTGTAAACAAATTTGCGGCTGCTGGACCGGTAGGAATTATTTAAACATAATGATTGGCGAGGAAAAACATGTTTTTAGAAAAACTGTGCAACATTTGGCGAGATCCCTTGCCGCCATCAAAAATACTCCATGGGAGAAAGTAAGAGTTTTCTTTGGGTACCACTGATTCGTCTGCTGTGGATTTGCGTCAATACAGTTGTAATTTTTAATTTCAGGTGAACACACTGTTTGCGTTGTGCCCACAAGAAAATGCACAAGGGATATTTCGTCTTGATCAGAGGGGACAAGATGCGGTCATTGCTTTGGGTCTTTATTTTTTGGAATCAAATTTCCAGCACAAGGATAGGATTCTGCCGTATTTTGTAAGGTTGCTGAAGGGTCTCGCGAAAGCAGTCTGGCTAGATGAAGTGCGCACTACATCTACGGAAAGTAAGAATAGTTGTCATTGTTGTTATTTTCTATTCGTGTTCTGTAATGACTGTCATAAATTACTTTCTTCAATCCTCCATGCAGAAGTACCAGTAGCAGAAAGATTTAGTTTCTGCTTAAACACACTCCTGTCAGACGTTGCAGCGAAATATGAAGCCGTACGAGATGAGATCATAGCGACTCAAGTTGACTTTCTTGGAGTGCTTACGAACTTGTGCAGGAGCTACAAAGAACAGACTCCGCCACGGGGATCGACGGCAAAACGTAAGTGATGCGTTGATGGTTGTATTTGATTATTAATAAATTAAATATTTGTTCACTTCAGCGTTTTACCCAGTCATCTTAAATATTCAATTCCTGTAGTTCAGAGAAGTATTAAGTATGTGGCAAAAAGCTAGACATGCTGGTCAATAGTTTCATTTTATCTTGAGACTTCGAGCTGATTTGGTGGGGGTGCAAGAAGGGTTAGCAGTGTCATGTGCTGTATTCAGAAGTAGTAATGTTTGGTCTAAACCTCTACACTCAGTCCTTTGAAATTAGCAAAAAGATCCAGCAGGCACTGCAAGTCTAACTAATCACCCGAGCTGTCTCCATTAGCTTCAGTGCCTTACAAGTGGAGGACAAAAGCATTCGAACATCTGAAGAAGTTTCAAAGCAGTTTGACAGTAAGAGGTATAAGGGGCAAGTTACATTTATGCTCTGGAAAATAAGGTCAAGTAGTAATTCTAGAGGTTGCAAGTAACAGTTTGGACCATAAACTCAGTTATACAATGGAGGATGACATCAGCCACAGTGTTGAGAATGCTACTCACCTTAGCATGAAGATTGTATCATGTGGTGCATCATGTGAGAAGCCCTGATTTACATCTACATCCATACTCTGCAAACCAATGCAAAGTGTGTGGCAGAAGGTACTGCCCATTGTACAAGTTATTAGGTTTCAATATTGGGCCCACTCTTGTTGTTGTTCCATATAAATGGCCTTAAAGGGCAGTTCAAAGACTAGAATGTTTTATGGGGGGACAGGCATAGTAATCAAGCGCAAAACTAAGTCCTAGCGGACACAAGTTAGTTGATGGATGAAAAGACCTGCAAGTGGTTCACTGTTCAAGTCTTAATCTCACAGAAACTCATAATATGCAATTTCAGACAAGCATTAATGACATTTAGCACCAGCAGTAGACGTTAATGGTCATTTACTGAATGAAGCATGGCCAGTAAAATTCAGTGGGTTCGAGCCAGATAATAAATTACAATTGAGTCAACAGATCGATAAACTAATCAAGAAGCTCAGTTTAGCTTGTTATTCTCTTAGAAACACCTCTCATTGTGTTTACCTAAAGACAAGTGTGTTGGCTAGTTTTGCATGGTTTCACTCTGTGTTCTCATGGAATTACCTTCTGGGACAGCGCACTTAAATTAAACAAAGTGTATGTACAGCTGAAGTGAGCAATTAGGATATTGTATCAAGTAGATAATCGTGCATATTACAGATGCCGTTTTAAGAAACTTGGAATTCTTACTCACTTCCATGTACATTGTTGCTGATGATAAAAACCAGTTTTAATGGAACTGTGATGTACATAATCATAATATAGGCACATTTCATGTACACTTTGCTCCTTGTCCCAGGTGTAGAGTAGAGTTTTGTACTCTGATGGTAAGATGAATAAATAAGTCTAATACCACCTGCTGGCCTTGATCAGTGAAGTCCTACCAAGCCACAAAATGCCACACAAATGTGATTGTGACCAGTACCTTTAAACTTTTCCATGCTTTGAAAATGAAATCATTAAGTACACAGTTGTACAAATTATTTATAATAAATGTTGAAGCTGACACGACTAATGTGGCAACGTAGAGGGTTTGGGTGGGGACACACTAAAATTGAACAAAACTACTGCAAAATCACATGAATTACAAAATATTCAAATGCAGAAATGATAGAAACAGGATATAACAAAAAATCAGTATAGAAATCCTAAAATAAATAGCACTACATGCCTATTGACATATCGTGAAAGATATCATAAAACTATTGACAACCAGAGATACAAACTTCCTGGCAGATCAAAATGATGTGCCAGATTGGGACTCAAACCTTCGACCTTTGCCTTTTGCAAGCATGTGCTCCAGCAACTGAGCTACCTGAGTGTGACTCATGACTGATTCACTCAGCTTTGCTTCTGCCAATACCTCATATTGTACCTCATTCTGAAATCAGAGTTAAACTGTGTGGCTCAACATAAAATACTGATACTAATACAGAAATCCTAAAAGAAATTGTAGTACACACTAGTAAAAAAATTAAAAAAAAGACATAGCACGGTATGGACAATGAGACTCCAGATATATACTTACACTATAAAAAAGATTGTGCTACAAAATTCAATAAATAAAGCTAATACACTAAGCAAAAAATTGCAAAAACTAACAAAAGGCGATGTCAACAACAGTTGACCTGTCCATGGTACCACAAAACCAGAACTGGTTTGTACATTGAATATCAATTTAGGTAAAACAAGCTCCATGATACCTGCTACTCACAGTCCAAAACAATAATTACCAACATCTAACAACCCAACCAAAAAATTTATAAGCAATTGCAATAACAACAATTTTGAAATACAAGAACCCACACAGTTATGCACAGAAACACACATGCAATACATACTCTAGTAAAAATATTAAACCCATGAAAACATACTGGCCAAACATACAGTCAACATACAAATCTAGCAATCTAATGATAGCAAAAACCATCTCATCAACACAAACTCTTGAAATCTCGTCATCTTTGTTGTCACATCCATGACTAATAAAAATCAAAACATAAAATTAAATTCCAGTCATAAACAACACACTGCACTAATAATTTCAACCTGCAAATGACTCTGTAACTGCTAACTTCTAAATAACTCACTAATAAACTGCCACAAAGTCTTCCAATATTATTATTATTATTATTATTATTATTATTATTATTATTATACTCATTATTCTCATCATCACTACCGCCGCCATCACGACCAGCACTCAAAAGGTCCAATATCACCCACTGCAAACAGTTTAGAAACATGAGTACCCCCCACTAGAGTGCTCCACCTCATACTCAAAAACATCACCTGCAAACAGAATACATTACAAATATGATACATCACCATGACATAATACATCATCGTTATATCTCAGATCAAAGCAGGCAAGTAGTACCGATTGCCCTAGTTGACACGGTAAGATATTTAACAAGCCCCCATTTGACATAGTGCAGATCTTGACTCATTTTACATTGCTGAAGACTGCCATTTTTGCTGAAATCTACTGATGAATAAGTAAATAACCAAACAATTGCTGTATGCAAACTACGAACAAATGGTATTTTACTCATGAAAGCCAGCAATGCCTATGGTGTGTAACTTACTCAATTCTCACATTTTAACAACTACATGAATCAAAAGTATGCCTTGATAAAATAACACAGACCATGTTTTAGAGTGAAAAACTCATTTGAGTCTATGTACTGCCTACTGGATTGCTGTAAACACTGTAATATTAAAATTCGTTTTTCAGTGACATTATGCAAGTCAACAGTACCAATCTTGATTGGACTGGCACGTTCAATGGGACGTTTTTGTGCGCCTGGTGATACCCCGTTATTGTGCCGAATTTTTCCAAGGCCGGAACCACCTGTGCCAACATCATATCGCAATGAGGGATCAGCTTACCAGCTCAACAAGAACAGAAGTTTCTCAAATTTTTGGTTAGTGTTTTTTATTGTGACAGCAGCTAGTGAAGAACTATTATTGATCTTTTCTGTGAATATTTGTCATTCTGTTTGTGTTTCCTAATAGGTAATTAAAACACTAATGTATTAGATAGTGAGCATCTATGTTTATGTTGATTAAATGTGAATGAATTCACAATTTAAAAACTGACATATTAAAATCCACATCTAGAATACCATAAAATGTACATGAAACAGTAAAGTGATGCAGAATTAATTATCTAAAGGAAGGGGGGATGAGATGACAGCTACTGGATTTATATGTCAACCCTGATGTCCATGTCATATTATACTGATAAGAGTAGCTGAGTTTAATTCTGAAAGTCTGCAAAGTGGACTTTGAATATTGATCTGGTTTATTTTTATTTTTTTATCCTTGAATGGTTACACGTTCAAAATATTTTTTATTATACTCTGTGTTTCACTGCGTCCATCAATAATTCATTCTAGAACATAATTTTGTATCATTTGATCTCAAGTGGACCAGTTTTAGACATGGTCCCCACTAATCCATATCTGAACTAAGTAAAATTTATTGAGTAGGTTCAGCAATGTCTTGGATGGAGATGCATATAGCTTTGGCTCAAAATCTCCTTTGGTTTCATGTCCACAGCATCTTGTACATAGGGGTTGCAGGTTTGTACCACCAATATGTATGATAAAGTGCCACCTTTGGGTAGGTTTTAAGAAGGTACACTTAACTTACGAGTGCCCGCATCTCGTGGTCGTGCGGTAGCGTTCTCGCTTCCCCCGCCCGGGTTCCCGGGTTCGATTCCCGGTGGGGTCAGGGATTTTCTCTGCCTCGTGATGGCTGGGTGTTGTGTGCTGTCCTTAGGTTAGTTAGGTTTAAGTAGTTCTAAGTTCTAGGGGACTGATGACCATAGATGTTAAGTCCCATAGTGCTCAGAGCCATTTTTTAACTTACGAGCATGTGCGTTTGTATACTTAAACAACTTTTTGTGCTGAATAAGAATATATTACTGATTAGATTTTTAAATTCATCTGGCAGCAGCCGTACTTCTTCAAAAATAGCAGAAAATTGGTTGTGTGACATGGAGAGCCTATCTTTAACCAGCCATAAATTAAATTTTTATGGGCATGTTGAGAAAGAATTGGTAATATGACACAAAGCCACCTTGTCTTCTTGTGGTTTTTGTACAACAACCTTTGTCTTTCTCTATCAAAATATATGCATTGCCAAATTTGATGACAAAATTTTTGGTATCAACTATATACTCTTTAATCTTTTTATATTGATGTAAGTAGAAAGAGTATTCTTAGGCTTCAGAAGCTGTATAGTTTAATTTTTGACCCATACCCACTAATGGCTGCAAAACATCACTCAAAGTTATTACTTGTCATTCACAGCGCACATGCCCAAATGTGACATTAATGAGTAAACAGAAAGTAATATAAGTGAAAACTGCTTTTATATCAATAAAAATGAAAATGAAAGTCTAGTTATACACAAATCAACTTCAAGTAATAAGTGGCAATAAAGTAAATGGAAATCCAGAAACACTGCTTTAAACACACTATGCACTGAACTAATTCTTTTCTGCTTCAGACTGAGTGAATTGCCTGCAACATCTTGTTCAGAGCAAATATACTGCGTTTCTGATGTTGGTGTTTCTATGATTTTAAATTTGTCTTGCTCTGGAATCCAACAAGTAGTTTTAGTAGATGGGCAGTGGAAGGAATGGGAGGACTATGGGGCTCCATAAAGCTGACCAGGATACTATTTTGTTCAGATGAAACTTCACATATATTTCATAGCCACCAAGCATTGTCATACATGTAAGCAGCATACGGTCTGCAGTGTAATGTTGTAGTTGGAACAGCTGGAATAGTTCTAGGACAATGATGACCTCAGAAGTTAAGTCTCATAATGCTCAGAGCCATTTGAACCATTTTTTGTGAATGCTGTAGTGTCATTGGGAACTTTACTTACTCTGATCTAGTTCAAATCACTGGGCCTGAACTGGTGATTTTCTGTTGTCGCAGCAATTGTGTGGCCTTTGGCAAACAGTCTTTCTTTGTCAGGCTGAATTTGTTGAATTTCTTTCTGGGTAAAAAAGTGCCTGAAATGTTTTGTCATTACAGAACTTTGACAGATCTGCAGGCATCAATATTTCATTATCTTAATGCCTCTGCAAACTAACATGAGCTACCATTCTTCTAGCTGTTCCTCAATTCCACCACGAGGAAATTTTTCATTCCTGGTTCCAAAGAAATTTCACTTAGTAGGTATATCCAAGTCCTTTTCACACAGTCATAAACTGATAAAATTCTTGAAATTATTGTCTTGGGCTGCAGATCCCACCACTAAAATAGTGAATGTGCATAAAAATGTAGAATAGGGGCAGTGGCATGCTTACATGTTTCATGTAGGAATGTTGTCATTGCTCGCTGTGAGGTTCAATGGGAGCAAAAGGTGTGTCAGCTGTTTATGCTACACAGCCAATGAGAGAGCAGCAGCCAGATGACATGTTTTAAAGTAATAATTCAGAAGAAAGCTGTAAAAGAGTATTATAAATTTAACTGCTCCTTGTTTCAGTCACACCTCATATCTGCAAACCAAGGACAGCGTCGCAAGTTATAAGAAAGACTTACACTACCCTTTACTCACCCTATATTTGGCACAGAAAGGGGTAAAATATGCTGCTATAAAAATTTTTGACAAATTACCAGATGAAAGAAAATGACACCAGTTAATAGCTTCAAAAATAAATTGAAATCTTATCTCCTTGACAACTCCTTGTATACCGTAGGCGAATTCTTGAATAGGAATAAATAAATCTATAAATATAGTATATGCATTTTGTGCCATGGAGCATACAACCAACTAACTAAAATATTAGAAATATTTCTCAGCTCCGTGTTGCTATGAGTCAATCTCTGTGAGCCCATTACGTATGTGGTTCAGTTTTTTTTTTTTTTTTATTAAATCATGGGAGGAGGTAGATAGTTCAGCATTTATTACTACATCCACTTAACTCAGTATGGTGACATGGATCAACTGTGTAGTCCTTTCACCATCACCTTTGGTACATTTCATGTCTAGGCATTTAATCTACGAGACATGCACCGACGGACTGTGTTGCCATCATAATCACAAGATATTTATCTCAAAGCTCACTAATGCACCAAATAAGAGTAAACAAGATAATGTTTTCAATTACGCTGCTAGAAATACATTGCCTATCCTCACCTCTCATTGATGATGTCAAAGAATCATCCCGCTGGCTACATGAAACTGACGTGTTGCCAACACGAGCAGTAGAGAAGCACTGCTGTGACTGGCACTGGTCCTGAACTAGATATTAGCTGTGAATGTGCTTGATTTCTCCTATCATTATCCTCAAATATTTAACCAGCCAGACTGTGAATACATGAACTGCAATCATGATTAAGGCAGTCACCTATAATGCATATGCTGATATTCTGTAGTTCTTTACACAAGGGGATGTAATGTGACATGGCTGTTATTCCAGTGAAACCCTTGAACACCATTTTCAATGACAAATAGTTCTCAGCAAAAACTATAAAAGTGTTCACTTTACTAGTTGCAAGATTTTCTTTCAGAGGGCTCAGATATGAACTTTGCTGTTCTGAAAGGAAAAGGTGGTTTATCAGACCATCAACTTTTAGAACCAGTTCCTCAATAAAATCTTCTACAGTTGCATGACACTTGTCTTGTGTATCCATGTCAATATGAACCCACCATTTGTGTTCTACGAGGGTAATTCCAAAAGTAAGGTCTCCTATTTTTTTATAAGTACATAGAACTGTTTAGTTCTACAATGGTTTACATCAATTTAATGCTTGAACATTTAGCTGTTATTCATCATAATTGCCTTTTATGTTGATGCATTTTTTTAGATGCTGTGGCAGTTTTTGTATGCGCATGTCATACCAGCTTGCCACCACGCTGTTTAGAAAGTTATGAACCTCTTCTATCACCTCGGCACAGCCAAGAAAATGCATCAGAAGAGAACCTGAAGACTTTTTGTGATCTTATCATTGAGTCTTTTTTTCCTCCCATTTTGCAGATACTGCCAGGATGCTAGCCTCCATCTTTAGTTTCATTGCGTGCTGCACCATTCTCACAGACACACTGAATTATTTTGCTGTTTACTCTGCACACCAGCTGCTGGGAGACAGGGTCAGAATTTGAACTTTGAAACATCCTGACAGATTAAAACTCTGTGCCGGATCGAGACTCGAACTCGGGACCTTTGCCTTTCACAGGCAAGTGCTCTACCAGCTGAGCTACCCAAGCACGACTCACGACCCATCCTCACAGCTTTAATTCCACCAGTACCTTGTCTCCTACCTTCCAAACTTCACAGAAGCTCTCCTGCAAACTTTGCAGAACGAGCACTCCTGGAAGAAAGGATATTGCAGGGACATGGTTTAGCCACAGCCTGGGGGATGTTTCCAGAATGAGATTTTCACTCTGCAGTGGAGTGTATGCTGATATGAAATGTCAAGGCAAAGGTCTCGAGTTTGAGTCTCGGTCTGGTACACGGTTTTAATTTGCCAGGAAGTTTCATATCAGCATACATTCTGCTGCAGGATGAAAATCTCGTTCTCGAATTTGAACTTTGTTTAAATGACTTCAACAATGCACTTTAATTTTTAGTTTATTTATTGAAATATCCATAGTCATACATTTCTGGTATTGCTTCACCATTTGTCCTTGTGCTTCCACAGCATCAGTGGAGCTCACACCAACATCTCAACCACCCCTCACCACCCCTGTGATGGGACCTTGTGCTTTCTGAACACTCTACCTTGTGTAACCTGTTGAATCCCTTTTACCAACTCGTTCAAGATTTAAGGGCAAATCTCAGAGAGACTCTAGTTAAGTATTCACTGTGTAGCAAGTATCAACAGCATCCATATAATCAGTAGGCATTGATTCTCGCTCGTCCTGCTGCTGTAGTTGTTTTTAAACAAATTCTTGTCTATGTCTAGGACAAAGCTTCTGTCCAGGTTTGAAAACTTTCCTAGTATACAGTTTCAACTTTTCAACATGAGAAATGTCAGTTGGACTTCATAACTTCTTCTTTTTTAAATGGATTACAGCAGGTATTTTGCCAAAACTGAAATTTTGTCAGCAGCAGGGCATTATGGTATGAAGGTATTTGGATGTCTTTTGTAATGTTAAGTCCAGATCTGATTTTCAAAAGCTTTTTGCCCAACAATGACATTTCTTTCACTGCCTTAAGCTCACCTATACCGTGATAAAATGGTGCTGGTCAGTGTCATCTCAACCACTCTCCCCCCCCCCCCCCTGCCCCCCTGAAAACCAACAATGACATTTCTTTCACTGCCTTAAGCTCACCTATACCGTGATAAAATGGTGCTGGTCAGTGTCATCTCAACCACTCCCTCCCCCCCCCCTCCCCCCGCCCCCCTGAAAAAAACCAGGTATTTCTTGGTTCATTTCATGATATATAAAAAACACAAAATAGTACAGCCACAAAACTTTCTAAGAGCAAGCTTATCACAAGATCAACACAAGAGAGATACTGACAGTTCAAAGATAATATATATTCCTTCAAAGATGGTGTAAAAATGTTGTAATATTTTCAATAATGTTGAAAAACAAAAGTTCATTAATGAATTTACGAAACTTTTTTGGGGTCATTTCATCTGTTAATAGAAACACACAGCGAGATTATAAGAGTGTTGTAAAAATGTCTCAGCAACATATTCAACAGTGATTTATATATCTCAAATAATACTTAATGAAAGTTAATCAGGGATGAATTTATGCAACCTTTTGGGTGCAGTTTCATCCATAAGTAGGCATTAATTATTATTTTGTTTTTTTGCTGCTTATTTCTTGGAAGCTGATTTGCATATTTTAAGATTTTAAACATGGCTGAAACAGCAATTGTTGAAATTCTTCATGGTAAAAGATGACAGCCAAAACAGTTGCAGGATAAAGATTTATTAAAATTCTTGACCATGGTTTCGGTATATCTAAATATACCTTCATCAGAAGTAAAATACACTAAAATCACATCCTGCAAAGCAGATTCATAAAACTATTGTGCCAAAGGCGTCGTCAATAGTTAAAATATCATCTCTATTTATACAACATAATTTCGGACAGAGGGTCGAAGCAAACACAGTTTAGCATCAGTACTTCGCCTGTGAACTAGCGTGATTTGCATATAACTACACTTGTATTTTTATTGACATAAAAGCAGCATCCACTGACTTTATTTTCTATTTACTTATTGTCGCATTTGAGAGTGTACAATATGTATAAAAAGTAAGAACTTAGAGTAATGGTTTTAAGACATAGGCGGACATGGGTCAAAAATTAAACTACATAGCTTCTGAAACTTAAAAAATAGTCTTTCCAGATATAGCAAGATAAAAAAGATTAAAGAATATGCATTTGACATGTGAATGTCCAAAACTATGCAAAATTTGGCACTCAAGATGTTTTCATCAAATTTGCAGATGCATATGCGAGGTGCTATCCAAAATTTTCGGGACTGGTGAAAACCTTACCTTTGGACTAATGGTCACCATCACCCTCGAAGTAGTTCCCATCCGCATGTACAAACCAGTCCCAGTGCTTCTGCCACTGGTCAAACGTTTTCTGGAAGTCCTGTTCTTTGAGGGAGTTTATCACCACCAGTGATGCTTCTTGAATCCTCTCTAGAGTGTCGAACCAACGGCCTTTCAACTTGAGTTTCAGTTTTGGGAATAGCGCAAAGTCACAAGTTGCCAAATCTGGCGAGTACGGTGGGTGGGGTACAACCACCATGTTGTTTTTTGTCAGAAAAGTCCTGGTGAGCAAAGAGAAGTGACAGGGCACGTTGTCATGATACAGCAGCCAGTTGCCTTGACGCCAAAGTTCAGGCCATTGTCACCACACGTTTTCATGGAGACATCGCAAAATATCACAGTAGTACGCTGAATCCACTGTTTGGTTAGGTGGGATGAATTATTTGTGCACAACTCCTTTGGTATAAAAGAAAACGATGATCATGCTCTTCACTTTGCTCTTCACCTGTCTCGCTTTTTTGTGTCTTGGAGAGCCCAGTCTCTTCCACTGGGACAATTGTTGCTCTGCCCCCAAACACTTGCTGAATCATTGCAAGAGTCTCTGTAGCACTTTTCCCGAGATTTGCACAGAATTTGATACAAGTGCGCTGTTCTGTTTGCGTATCCATCGTAAAATAGCCACACACCAAACACAGAGTGTTACGGAAATCATTGTGGACACGCAGCATGTCCTCCCAGCTGAATGCCACTCCACACATTGACCCATCAGATATGTAGCTCTCGCCACCTAGCAGTGCAAAGATCTACTATTTTTACTTTCCAGATGACAGCACCAGTCCCAAAAATTTTGGATCCCACCTCATATCTTCATAGAGGAGAAATGACATTTTACAAAAAACGCAAGAAGACGACAAGGTTGTGTGTGATATTACCAGTTCTTGGCTGAAAGCATCCTTAAAATTGTAATGAATGGCTGTTTAAAGGTGGTCATTTCAAGTAATTCAGTGCATTTTCTGACATTTTTTGAAGTAGTACAGCTGTTACCAGATTATTTAAATAAAAATCTGACCAGTAATAATTTATTATTCAGCACAAAAAGTTTTTTTAAGTACACAACAGCAGCAACTTGTATGTTAAGAGTACCTGTCGCAAAATTTATCTAAAATTGGCACTTCTGCATGTGCATAGGTGGCGCAAGCTTGCGACCCCTGCCTGCAAAAGGCTGTAGAAATGGAACCAAAGGAGATATCAAACTTAAATTTTTTACATATTGATTTTGGAACATTCCCATATAATGTCATTAGATTTGAAAATGAGCAATGGAATGACCATTCTGTGGGTGGGGGGAGGACAGCACATGCACTCATGCATTTTGCAATCCAGTTTTTCAACATTTATATACACATACAAGAATTCTTGTAGAATGTGTTTTCTTATTCTTTTATGTTTAAACTAAGAGACTTGTATACACTTATTATTATTATTATTATTATTATTATTATTATTTGACATGTAACATACTGTGAAAATTGCTGTATGGAGTATCAACAGCTGTAAAAAGGAGGAGAGCAACATAAATTACAGTAATTTGATTTTTACATCTTATGTCTGTTGTGCTTTGTTATTCGTATATATTTAAGAATGCAACATAACATGTTATCTTTGACCAATGATGCTATTAGCAGATGTGATGACTGTGATGTCATACAATCATGTGTAGTTTCATTATCAAATTATTGGGAATGTGGGGTTTTTGGGCAGATATGTTCTTGTTTTTAATGCCTTCAGACATATTAAAAAACTACAAAATATCACACCACAGTGAGAAGATAAACGTAGAGTGTGGTGGGGGGTGGGGGGGGCATGCATGCAGAGGAAGGGGGAAGATGCGTTTGTCATATCATACCACCTTTTTTTTGGCTTCATCAACTCTCAGCTAATCACCTGCCAGATTAACTTAGATTGTGGCCTGTGCTACAGATCAGCCTGTCACCACAGCTTTCATTTAGTGCATATGGTAATATCACTGGCCAAAGCAGAATGGCTGTATCGCGAGCTGTGGTATGCCTCTTGGTACTTTCTTTACCCTTGTTCTGAGTTTTAAGCATCGATTTGTATTGGGCTGTCTCGTCCTGTGTTACTGTTGATGGAATTGATGCTTGTGGAGCCCCAAGATTTGGTGTCTAATTTTTGTCTTTGTCATATATGCTATAATTGTTTTGAATTTTAGTGTTAATACATCTCCTCAAAACCATTCCTTCCAAATCCTGTCTTCTTCTTACAAGTTGTGACATAGTCACAGCAAAATTCACGCAAATTTAAGAAAAGTTCTTTTTTTATTTATTTCATGTAAAGACCACAATATTGTATGGCACATAATTAATTTTGGGAGACCGATGGCCCTAGTAGTCTGGTCCCTTCAATCCCACAAACCAACCAATTAATTTTGGTCATCAAGACCAACAAGTTGCAACATAGCCACCGCAAAATCCAGAGTTCCCCATCCTCTAATTGTTGTTCTGTATTTTGCATTTGAAAATTTACATCTGTTCCGCTAATTCCAAATTTTAATTTTTTTATAGGTCTATTATTCCAAGATCATTATCAGGCAATCTTCCTTCAATTGATTTACCATCTAGTAGCAGTGTTGATTCAACATCTGATGTTCTGTAAGTTATATTAGATAAGTATGTTTTGCAGAATTTTTATGCTTGTGAATTATTATCTACGTTAAAAATATTTAAGTGAAAGTGGAATGTAATCACATAATTACAATTTTGTCTGTGACAGATGTGTTAGCACTTTGAAACGTCATTCAATTCAGAGTTGCCATTCAGTGCCATATGATGCAACCACATATTTCTTTAATAAATATGGTTCCAGTTTCAATCAGTTTCCACAAATGAGGTTTGTTGAGTCACCAGAAAAAGGAAATCTCCTCCAGTTTTCCATCGTGCATTTGCAGGTATTTATTATTATTATAGCAGTGTAATGAATATAATAATTACAGTACCATTTGTCTGTAGTGATTATTGGCTACTACAGAAAAGGAATAACAGAGATGGTGGCTACAGTTACGTTTACCTAATGACCACTGGAAATAGAGAAGGAAGCTGCATCACTTGGTCTAGCTAACACATGTAAACAGTAAACTGATTAAACACTATTCTATGTGGTTGTAGTACTATGAGCATCATTGTTTCAGCAAATTTAACTTCAGTAGTTGAAAAGGTAGTTATTGAGGTTTTAGAGCAGACTAACATCAGGCAACAATATTAAAATTTGAAGAATATAACGTTAGTTACGTTATTACAATTAGGACCAGGGTTAGGGATTTGTGAGAGATTATTCTTTGTGTGTAATTTGCAAATCACTTTGAGCAATTAGGTGGACATTTTAGTCATGAGGATCTTAGACCTTTTAGCAACCTACAGAGCTGAACTATTGAATAACTTAACATAGAGGAGGACATCAGTGATCATGAGGCTGTATTAACAATCACAGCAGATGTTCCAAGCAATGTTAAAAAGGGCAAGAAAATTTTTTTACTTAGCAAGAGTGAGTAGATACAAATTACATAATATTACCAATGCTCAGCTCTGAGGATGGAGATATGGAGTACAAGTGGATAAAATTCAAAAACATTATAAACCATATAGCGATGATACAAGTCGCAGATAGGTACAACAAAAAGAATCTCACAATTAAAACTTATGTCCATGGGCCTTCACCAAAAATACACACACACACACACACACACACACACACACACACACACACACACACACACACACACACACACTCTCACGCAAGTGCAACTCACACATACGACTAGTCTCAGGCAACTGAAACCACACTGCGAGCAGCAGCACCATTGCATCATGGGAGTGGTGACTGGGTGGGGATAAGGAGGAGGCTGGGTCGGGGAGGGTGCGGGATAGTATGGTAGGGGTGGCAGACAGTGAAGTGCTGCAGGTTAGGTGGAGGGCAGGGGTGAGATGGGGAGGGGGATGAGAAGTAGTGAAAAAATAGAGAAATAAAATTGACTGAGTTTGGTGGTGGCATGGCGGCTGTGTAGTACTGGAATGGGAACAGGGAAGGGGTGGGATGGGAGAGGAGAGTGACTAACAAAGGTTGAGACCAGGAGGGTTATGGGAATGTAGGATGTATTGCAGGAAAAGTTCCTACTTGCACAGTTCAGAAAAGCTGGTGTTGGAGGGAAGGATCCATATGGCACAGAGTGTGAAGTCTTTTTTTAGGTAAGATTTCATAATGTGCTCAATTCATTCCCTGGGCCATTCACATCTGCCATCCTCTTAACTGTCTTCGCCAGAGAGGTGTTAAGTTTGTCTGATCTACAGATTTACAATGGGCTTTTTGGTCCCTCAGCCAGTGTTTTTGCAATGCTCCCTGTCTGGCTTCATTTACATTGAGTAAACCTGTGACCTTGGGCTGTGAGGTGCCTCAGTATAGCATTGGTGCAGTTCTGTCTCACTGGAAGCCAGATGACACACAAGAGCCCATCACCTATACATCAGAAATGTTTCCTGCCGCACTGTTTACGTATTCGAAGTCGAAAAGGGGGCACTAGTTATTATTTTTGGAGTTAAAAAGTTTCACCTTTTTTTGTATGGGATGAAGTCATCCTCATCACTGACTACAGACTGCCAGATTCCTTCTTTGGCCCTCATTCCCAGTTGCCCGATTGGACTGTTGACTGATTGCAGAGGTGGACATTCTTCCTCAGTAACTAACGATATGATGTTCATTACTGCTCCGCCATACAGCATGCCAATGCTGATGCTCTATCACAGCTACAAGTGGAGCCCAATCTGGGGTTTGAGTGGCAAGATGCTTCTGTGTTTGCATTTGATAATGCCTTGCAGCAAACCCTATTGGTTTTTCCATTGACCGCACTAGAGATCATGACCACCATGGCTGCAGACCTGCTTTTCTGGAAAATCATTTCAACTGCCCAGATGGGTTGGCCGGAGGGCATCCCTTGGATGTGGATCCAGCATGGAGTATGTTTTTTCGTCAATGTCATCAACTCACAATGTCCATGGGATCCTCATGCTTCCCAAGGTGGAACAATGCTGTTGAGTTGTGGCCGCCCTGGTGTTGCACACTTGCAGACTCCATTTGCTTCATGCATTGTATTGAGATACGACTTGTATAAAGGCATTGGTGCTATGTCACATCTACTGGCCTGTGATCGAGTGTGACATCGAACATCTGGTGTGGGCTTGCAGAGCTTGTGCACAGAATGTGGCTCCACTGCTGTGCAAGTTTTCTCCATGTCTGGTCCTGGAGTTCTCTTGGGACAGGGCGCAAGTTGATTTCGTGTCTTCGTTTTTGGGCAGCATGTGGTTGTTTGTGATCAGTGCATTTTCCAATTACCTAAACATAGCTAAGCTGTCCTCCACAGTGTCAGCTGCCACTGTTTGTTTGTTGTCACTTATTTTTGGCCATTAGGGTTCCTCAAGGACACTTGTGTCTTATAACTGTAGGCAGTTAGTGTTGTGGAAGCTTGAAGATTTTGCATTATGATGATATCTGCCTGCCACTTCGTTTCATGCAGCTTCTAACTCGGAGGTGGAGTGTTTCCTGCGTACATTCAAGACCCAAATAAAGAAGTCAGTGTCTGTCTCATCCCATGGTGATGCATTGTCGTTTTCTCTGGCTAAGTATTGGGTGACGCTAATCATTGGATGTCATCTGGTGGATTTGTTACATCCTGAGTCGCACGTCCCGGACTTCTGTGACCCACTATATTTTCTTTCTGGGTCTGCTCTTTGAGCCCGGTTCTGTGGGCGGTGGCAGGGGCTGCTTCCGGGTGTCAGTGTGTGTCCCAAAGGCTGTTGGATTTCAGTAGGGAACATCTGGTGGGTGGCTGCGTTGTTCATGATGTTTTGAGTGTGGGCTTCCACTTGCACAAGGGTACTTCCTTGTTGCTTCCCCCTCCATGCCCTCTGCTCTTCTCCCATCACCTGCAGCCTCAGGTTCCAATGATGCTCACACCTGCGTCTTCCAATGTAGAGCCCATGAATTTTAATCCACCCTCCTCCTCCCCCATCCACCCTCCCCCTTCCCCCTCCCCCTCCCCCCACCCTCTTCCTCCCCACCCCACCAATGGAAGTGACTTCACCTCCAATGCTGCCGGTGGAACTGCTGTCTCAATCTCAGGGCCTTTCCACCCTCCCAGCAGAACAAGTGGCAGTGGACTGCCTCCTTTGGCAGTCAATCTGCTGCCGGGTTCTCTGATGGCCTCTCTAGTTCTGCAACAGCGGTCGTGACCCAAGCCCTACATGGCCTTCTCAGGTTGAGGGGTTTAGCATCCCAGTGAGTGGACATTGGGATGGAGACAGATGAGCTGTTCGGGTGGCGCTGCAGAATAGTGTGGCAACCTGCCATGGACGGCGCATGAAGTGTTTAGTATGGGAGCACCAGCTGATGGAGGTGTTTACCTGTGGGTGGTAGTAAGTTGAGTGGGCAATCGCTTAAGCTGAGTTCAACTACTGGGAACATTGCCCTATGAATTGTGCTGAGTGTTGTTGACAACTGCTGAGTCGTCAGTCAGCCACGCTACCTACATGCTGAGTTATTCCTGTGCACATCTCTAAGAGGGTTCTGACTTTCGACTTCCATAGATTGACCCACACGAAGAGTTTAATTTCCTCTCAGGGGTTCTGGTCCGCATTTATTATCAGGCCACCATTGGGCCATGAAGTACCTCTGCCGACAGTGTAATGTAGTGGCATTTTCAAACCAGTGTAGATACTAAAAGTTGGTCTCCATATATCTATTCCAGATCTGGATGAATTTGAGGCAGAGCAGTAGGTGCTCAGCAAATTGGACTGAGCACTGTGAGTCAGGTTTTTAAATCTGAATGTAAAGACTACATTTAGGAATGAATGGACCACATCATTTGTATGTGATCTACAGTGCTGCTGAGTGACCACACAAAAGCCTTCAGTAAAGTGTAGAAGATAGAGTACTTCCTGATGGAATAAAGGGTGCTGCTTGGCAGTTCGTGACTGAGTCGGGACAGGCTTATGTGCTTACCACCTGCTGACAACCTTGCAGCCTTTTGGAGCAAAATGGTACCATGGCATCAGTGCTGAGCTCCAACTGTTCCGCTGGAGCAACATGTGTATGATCACAGCATCAGAAGGATTTCAGGGAGAGATCACATGTGTTCTGTTAATGCTGTAATAACATGACAGACTGTTGTTACCAACTAATGGGATATTGCCAAGACCATGGTGGACCATTCATGTGAGTCACTGCCACAGCCAGCTGCCAAGCAGTTTCTGAGAGGAATAGTTGGTACTTCATGCCCGCCAATATTAGATCTGCCATTGCCATACAGAAGCTAGATACAGCATTGTCTGGCCTCAGTTCCTTACAAAATCCATTACAGCTTGTTGTCGTACCTCACTGCCAAAGGTTGGAAAATGCTTCTTAACTTTTGTAATGTTGTGTAGAACATGGAATAATTTGCTGATTCATGGAAGGGAGCTATTTTCATTTCACTCTTTAAGTCTGGTAAGGACCAAACATGCTTTATTCAACCACTGTCTTATCTCTGGATCTTAAAAATCCAGACAGCTCCTATTCAATTTCAGTGAGTTCACAAAATATAGTGTTTAGTAACCAGATTCTGCCTCTGTTTACCATACAAATAAGTTTCCCTATTGAGACGTCACATAAACAGGTATTTTCTTTTTCCTGGAGAGGGCCTTCTAATATTACTTGGAGACATAATATCCTTTAACAGTTTCAGGTGCAGTGTTTCCAGGGATCTTATAGCCTTGCAGCAGGCATACATCAACTGTATGATAGTTAGGTGACTGAGGAAGTGAGCCTTAAGGTCTGGTTTTTAGTTTTCCACATAAAAATCTGTGACCTTTCCTCTTTTGGAAATACACTCCTCAGGTGTGCCACCGGGCAATATTGTGTAAGTCCCACCAAATCTTATCAAAGCAACAGTTCCATATCTTCATGTGGATGTGCTACATGTGCACCAGATCCACCGGGAAAACCTTGAATAGTCACGTTGACCCTCATGCTTATAACCTCTGAGATTTTAGAATTAGGATTCACCTAGTGCTTGTTATTTTTAAATGCTTTGTATGCAACACTTGGCGAGCAGATTCATTTTGCTACAGTTTTTGTATGATTGTTAATGTATGGTGTATTGATCTTTCATCTTCTTGAAGATACTGAATGAGATAATTACCCACAGACGCATTTAGGGTCAATCTCACTTCCAGCCCTTCAGTTGTTGATGCTGGTGAGCCATCACTTTACGTTAGACAGCATCTCCATGTGATGCAAAATTGATTCAAAATATACTCACTACCACACACACATTTGCACACCATACAGTTGACCTACCTGTGGAGTAATTTGCCAATAATTATCTACAAGATATGAGACACTATCAAATTAATGCAAAAGTATGTTTTAGGAGAAACAGAATGTTTTAAATTTGGCCAATTTTTGAAAAGAAACCACACAAAATGTGTTTTGGATCTATATTTTATCATATTTTGGACAAGCAGCACAATTTTACTACTGTGTACAGATAAGTTAAAGTGGAGGGACTTCCCTGATCACCGAGTTGTCTTTGACCCTGTACACACTGGAATAGATTATGTGTGGCAGTGATGAGAAGTTCCATACCTACTTTGATTCTCTTAGTTCTATTCAAGGTCCTAAGTAAATTGACATAGCAGAGGGAATGGTTAATAGTATAGAACATACTGCACTCATTTTATCTACAGCAAAAGCAAGGGAAGGAGATGAACTGTGAGTGAGAGAAGAGGGTCAAGCTGTTTTAGTAACTAAGGAGGCCAGCAGGGATGGCAGTAGATCAAGGTATCATTACATAACTGGCTACTACCTCACTGTTGAGGCAAAAGGTCACACGCCAATGAGAGGAAGACTAAATGCTATAAATGGTGAAAGCAATGACTCAGCCATAATGTTTTGCCTTCCAGCCACACATCTGTAATGATGTGACATAGTCGCCTCAAAGATTGCTTTCTAATCCGGCAATAAGTTTCGTGAGTTGTGATGCTAGTGACATTCATTGTTCGGGACAACATACTGAAATGGAGCAAATCTCATATTTTTATGAATGGGCACCGGTAAATGTAAGGATCAGTCCTCTATTTAAGCTGACTATGAAAATGTTTAGTATGTTTTTTACAGTTTTGTGCTTTATCTGTATATTGTCTTGTTTGTCACCATCAGTACCAGGCATTGAATAAACACAGAAAAACTAAGTAATCTCTAAATAGCCAGTGCCTTATTTCTCAATGTATACTGTAACTTGCTGACTGTGAAACAATTTCCTGTGGCACCAGCGGGGCCACTTAGGTTCTATTACCTAACATCATTACCTCTGACATTTCTTTTTGCAGTTCAAAATATGAAAATTTCATTGTGTGTCTCCATTTAGTGCATCCAAAATAGATGCTTCTTGAGAAATGTGATATCCTGTACTTCTGGAGCCACAGGTTACTTCTCAGAGAATTTAGGAGAATACATCATGGAAGTAAAGCCTAGTAGGCAGTACACTCTTCAGAAGAATGTTGTTAATGGCATTCAGAAATTATTTGCAGTAATATTTTCATTAAATTTTATACCAGAACTTATATAAACGGAAACATTATTGCTCAGTATTTTCTGTCTTTGGGCAACTTAATGTGTAACATAGTTGTTTTCCATGTAATATATTTGATTGTATTTGCAGACTATCCTGGCACTTGCTAAGAAACTGCTGACAAAAGAAATGCTGGTATTCTTGGATGAACAAGCTCTTGAAGTTTATTGTTCTGGCCATATCAAGATATTCCCATACAAATCTTTCAGTGAGACTATAAACCTCGTCATTGTTACATTGTTGCGTGAGCTGCTACAGTACCAGAAAGGTAAGGTTAATTGTGAATTATTCTAATGTTTCAAATCTGTTTTGATGAACTTTTTAATAGCTCACTTTAGAAGTCCTCATAAGCTTAATGCCAGTAATTTCCATTTTCTTATCAAATTCCAAGATAGTCAGTAGACAAGGCCTTCATAGTACCTGATTTGTCTACATGATGATATGGCTGTACTTGTCTATATTAAGATGCTCCTAACAACCTTTGATGGCTTTTCATGTGAGGCATTGATAGCTTAAGTGCATTAGTTTCATTGTTTGTGGGTTCCCAATGTCATTACACATTATTTAATTTTTTACAGTTGCCTAGTTTGCATTTTCTTGTATGATTTGTTTGAAATTCATAGTCACAGTCTCATCTCAGTGTCTTGATATTTTAGAATAACTGTTGTGCTGCACATTGGCTTTTGCAGAAATATGGAAATATTAATTCTAACAATATTATGAGAAGGAAAGTTGCTATTCACCATATAACAGAAATACAGACTGTGATGCTAGGTGCAGACTATACTGGCACTTGCTAAGAAACTGCTGACAAAAGAAATGCTGGTGTTCTTGGATGAACAAGATCTTGAAGTTTACATTGCAATATTTCTTGATTTCCAAAAACATTTTGATTCAGTACTACAGTTAAACAATAGGAACTCCAGATGGGAATATCAACAATGTAAGGAAAAGATAGATTGCGAACTCGGGCAAAGGTCCCGAGTTAGAGTCTCGGTCGGGCAAACAGTTTTAATCTGCCAGGAAGTTTCATATCAGCGCACACTCCACTGCAGAGTGAGAATCTCATTCTGGAAACATCCCCCAGGCTGTGGCTAAGCCATGTCTCCGCAGTATCCTTTCTTTCAGGAGTGCTAGTTCTGCAAGGTTCGCAGAAGAGCTTCTGTAAAGTTTGGAAGGTAGGAGATGAATACTGGCAGAAGTAAAGCTGTGAGTACTGGGCATGAGTCGTGCTTCGGTAGCTCAGATGGTAGAGCACTTGCCCGCGTAAGGCAAAGGTCCCGAGTTCGAGTCTTGATCGGGCACACAGTTTTAATCTGCCAGGAAGTTTGACGTACTTTGTCTTCAATGGTCAATACTACGAGCAGACCGACGGAGTAACCATGGGGAGCCCGCTCTCCCCAGTGGTGGCCAACCTGTTCATGGAGAGTTTCGAAGAGGAACCACTGGAAGCTGCCGAACTGAAACCTGTATGCTTCTTTCTCTACGTGGACAACACATTCGTCATCTGGCCACATGGACATGAACAGCTACAGATTTTTCTACAACATCTAAATTCGATCCACAGTAACATTCAGTTCACCATGGAGACTGAGAAAGATGGAAAACTACCCTTTCTTGATGTCGTAGTGGAACGTAGGTCTGATGGCTCACTGGGTCACAGTGTGTACCGAAAGCCTACACACACTGACCTTTACCTACATGCCTCCAGCTGCCACCATCCAGCGCAGCTTAATGGAATGCTCAACACCTTGATACATAGAGCACACTCGATCTCTGATGAACAGAACTTGACAACGGGGGTCAAACACCTGGAGACCGTGTTCCGCAAGAATGGGTATGGCAACCGCCAAATCCAAAGGGCCTTCCAACAAAAGAAGTGCATTAAGAATCGAGATGAAGAACAACCTGAAGAAGAAAAGAAAGCTCTGGTCTTTCTGCCATTTGCTGGCAACGTGTCGTCAAAAATAGGGAGACTGTTAAGGCGACACAAGATTTACACTGTCTTCCGGCCACCAGCAAAGATTCGTGACCTACTAGGAACGGCAAAAGATGACGTAGGCCTTAAGAAAACGGGCGTATAAAAAATCCCGTGCACACTAGACTCGCATTCGGGAGGACGACGGTTCAATCCCGGGTCCGGCCATCCTGATTTAGGTTTTCCGTGATTTCCCTAAATCGCTACAGGTAAATGCCGGGATGGTTCCTCTGAAAGGGCATGGCCGACTTTCTTCCCCATCCTTCCCTAATCCGATGAGACCGATGACCACGCTGTCTGGTCTCCTTCCCCAAACAACCAACCAACCAAAATCCCGTGCGGCTGTGGCAAATTCTATATCGGCCAAACAGTTTGCACGGTCGATGACCGATGCAAGGAACATGAACGTCACACCCGCTTACGCCAACCCAGCCATTCGGCCCTAGCAGAACACTACATTGAAACCAGACACACAGCAAAATTCAAAGAGACAAAAATCCTGACGGCCACAAGTGCCTACTGGGACAGTATCTACAAGGAGGCCATAGAAATTCGAGTAACAGATAACCTCATCAACAGGAACACTGGGTTTCAACTTAGCAAGGCCTGGAAACCATTATTAAACACTATCAAAGAGCAACGGCGCGAGCGGACGCAAGATCCTTCTGCCACGGCAGACGGAGATGGACTGCGCTTACCACCGGGCATGGCTGCAGCTACCCCCACCCCTCCCACCACACAGTGCCCCGCCGGCCACCCACGCCAGGGTACGACTCGGGACCCTGCAGACATAAATACCACGGACACAGCGTAGACATATCATTCCATCAGCACCACCTGATGATGGCGGAACGGTTATTCGCCGAAATATCGTGGAACTTCGACGATCGGATCCGGCTGGACACCCGAGAACCTTGGATACACTTGCTATGCTGTTCATATAAGTTTACCTGCATCCCTGTTTTCTTATTCACTGTTAAGCTTACATGTACATTACACCTACTTGATTTTGCGTTGAGAACGATGTACTGATAGGAAATTGTAATTCTGATCACTTCCAAACAGCTAAAGGTGTTCAACAAGGACTGCTTTTTATCATTGTCATGGATGAAGTTATAAAAGGAGCAAAGCAGAACAACACCAAGGACATCAACACATTTGCATTGCATGATGTAGTAATTTGGGGCAATGCAGAGAAAGAAGTCTAGGAGACCCTTGCCACCTGGATTGAACATCTAAAAGCACATGGATTTAACAATAAATAAATAAATAAAAAATGGATGCAGTGTCACTTAACAGGGAGAACAAGAAAGGAAAAATACGACTGGAAGAAAAACAGCTGGAAACAGTAGACCAGTACAGATACTGAGAGTACAGCACTTGAAACAATAACAATATGTAATGTGAGATCGTTAACCTGATCAAAAAGTCAGCTATTTCTACCATTGAGTTCAGAATCTACTCTGAATGAACGAGTTTCCCTAAGGTCAAAATAGACTCTTCTTCAGTCATATGGCCTTGAAAACTGCACAACAACCAAACAAGTTGACAAGGAACTGCAAACCACAAAAAATTAAATTTTTACAAACTTTGACACAGAAAACTAGGAAGAATAGGACAAAAAATGAAAAAATGGGAGGAGCATGAGTGTACATGTCCTTAAAAGAGAAAGTGATGGGCCAATTTCAGATGATTTGGTTATGTCAAAATAATGGACAAGAGAAGGATAGCAAGACTGTGGCTACACACACAGTTGTGATTCATAAAAGACCCATAGGAAGGCCAAGGAGGAGATGGCTGGACCAAGTGAAGGAGAGGAGTCAGCAGGGATACAGTCCTGAGAGAAGAATGGTACATGGGCAGGCACCACAGGAGAACATGGATAAACCACATCTGACCATTTGCAGCAGAAAACCAATGACGACAACAAACCATGTACTCGTGACGAGAAGTCCAAAGTCCTGCCTTGCACTTCACTAATTCCTAGTATAACAAACTGCAGCCTGTCTTTCCTGTTTTTAGATTCTCTAACTTACAGACCAGATTAAAGTATTTAACATCCCATGTTCTTACCTGTATAACACCAAAGTTGTTTTTCATGATGACAACATCCTCCTGAGTTACCTGCAACTGATGATCAGAATGGGGGACTGTTTTAACTCTGAAATATTTTCCTCAAGAGGATGCCATCATTATTAAAACATATGGTAGAGCTGCATGTTCTTGAAACTATGGCAGCTAAAGTTTCCACATGTATTCAACTGTTTGCGGTACCTACATAGCCAAGACATGTTGGTTAATGTTGCAAGAGCAGGTCAAACGTGCAGGCTGTTGTCCTTGCACCCACTGAAAAATCTGTTGTCATCCCAAGAACCATATGTAAGCCTGGCCCCTTTGTGTACCTCTGGTATGGCCATCTGTATGAGGTGCACAAGCCACCCCACAGCTGCATAGTCCATGGTCCATGGTTACAAGACTTTGATGCTGCCTCTGGCCTATTTTTGTAACATTCGGTAGAAGTTTAAGTTTGTCATTATGAAAATACAATCTATTACTTAGGATTACCATGTCAAAATGTACATTATCTCTTGAGAGTGGCATATTCTGAAAATTGCATTTTTATCTTCTATCCTTGGGTGCCTGCTACCCATAGCCACAGTATCTGAAGTTCCACTGAGTTGCTATCAATATATCTGGTTGAACACAGTGACAAAAATATTCACATAATGAAACCTCAAATAAATAAAAATGTCAAATCAAGCCACAATGAAATAAAACAGTGTAGGTGTGTGGTCAGGAACTGTCACAAAGTGAGGTTTCCTGCTGTATCTTGCATATGTGAAACAACTGTCAGCCAGCCATTCTACTGTCTTCACCAATGATAGTATTGTGTAATCACAGGCATTTTTAATGCAGATTATTACTGTACTAGTGGTGTGTGTAATAATAGTTGTTATTCATAAAAATGATGGTGGCAGCAATGAGATGTTCAAACTGGGAAATAATTTTTGGATATCTGTTGGTACCTCATATTGGTCAAAAAGTGTTCCATAGTAATTTTGTAAAGATTTATTTATAAACAGATTTATTTATAAATGAGACCAGAACATTACTGTATTGGGGTTATGCACCTCCTGAAAGTGTAAAATTCATTATGTGATCCTTTGTTTTAGTAGTTCTTTCACTATGAAGAGGTTGAAAAATCAGCCAATCAGTTGCAAATAAAATTTTACTACCCCTTGACCTAGGTTTCAATACTTGTAAAAGTATCTTCTTCAGAAGTAATGGCCTTCTTACATCACGTTGCTGTTTCGCACCCGTGTTTCAAATTCTTTCAGTATTATGTAAGAAGACATTACTGCCAGTCAGATACTGTTTACTAATATATGACCAGGTTGCAGTGTACAGTGTCATCAGCTTGTTGAATGAGATTGTTTTACCTATATATTCTTTCTAGCAATTATAGAATTTAAAGTTGAATATATTGAGTATGGTGAACATCTTCATAGTCAGTGGCATCACCACAAAAAATTGTGATATGAAGGCAACATTCTTCCAATTTGATTGTACATATATTTAGACGAAGAAAAGGTATGAATAAATACACAGCCTATGTTGAAAAATTCACTTTGATTCAGTAATGGTGAACATTAAAAAGTTAATTTAACAGAAATAATTAAGTATTGGTTTCTGCATAAATGAAGACTTCCAAATCCCCTCTTCACTTACAGATTTGCCAAGTCCTTTCACACGTGATGTCCAGGAATTTGTGAAAGGATTATTTCTCTCAGGCCAGACAGAATTGCAATCGCGTCACCACGATGCCAGTGAACAAGAGGACAAAGAAAGCAAATTCGCAACAGTTAACAAATTTGAAGTGAACGTAATGGCAAATGCTGCATGTGTTGACTTGCTTGTGTGGGCTATTGGTGATGAAACAGGTGAGCTTGAAAAAAAATATATATATAATGTTTGAATATTAATTCCAAATATATTGTAGAAACTAGTCATTATTAATTTTAAAAGAGTCGTTAGAGATATAAAGTTTAGAAACACTTGTAAAGTATATCAAGATAAACTAACTTGGATGATTATAAGCATAAATTAAAACATTGCACAACAGTGAATTGTTTCAATGCAGGTAACTAAGTCTTCTTACAGCAAGTTATAAATACAGATGTATTTTATGGTTGTATCACTGATGCCTGCATTTCTTGTGTGTTAGGTAACACTGTGATAAGTATGTAGTGTAAAATTTTTAAGTCATGATAGTTACTGTGTTATAAGTGTAACTATTTGATGAAACTATGTTGAGGGGAAGACCACTGAGTTATGTTCAAATAAAAGAAATGTTTCAGAAGTTGGATTTGATTAAATAGAGTGCATGAAATTAAGCACGATAGAAATATCAAGCCAACTGATCAGAATACTTATCAAAGCAATCGAGAACTGAAAGTCAATAGAGTAAAGTAAACAACATTAAAATAGTATGTACAATAAGGGAAAGGCAACCACTCACCTACAGAGAATCGATGTCTGGAGCATACATTCACACCACCTGTTTTGAGTACCATCTCTTTTTCTGAGAGTAGTACGCACATTCACACAGACGACCACATGGACACCCAAACGCATGCACCTGCGGCCACGGCAAGCTATGAAATTTGCTTATGGTTTACTCACCCAATTATTGTGACTTTGGGACTAGTCTGATGATAACATTTATTCTGATCCTTGTGTTGGTGTGATTGTGGAAGATGGCTGAGCAAAGTTACTGTGTCAGTACAGCATGTAAGATACTCTTTTGCTGAACAATCAAACAATGTAATATCAACATTGTAGGAAAAGACAATTGCTACTTACCATAAAGAAGACACATCAAGTTGCAGACAGGCACAATTGTAAGACACTCATGTAAAGCTTTCGAGCACAGCCTTTATGACCACCAACTCCAGCATCTTGGACCAGAACGCAACATCACGTTGGATGCAAGCAGTGATCTGGAGGGGGCAGGAAGGGGAAGAGATAGTAGTGTACAGGTGGGGGGAGAGACTAATGCAACGCAACATCACGTTGGATGCAAGCAGTGATCTGGAGGGGGCAGGAAGGGGAAGAGATAGTAGTGTACAGGTGGGGGGAGAGACTAATGCTGTCTGGTGGAGTGTGCAGTGACTTTTTAGACTGCCAACAGGCACAGTGTCAGGTGGTTGTGGGACAGAGAGGTGGGCAAAAAAAGGAACAGATGCATTAGCAGAGGGATGCAAATAAACAGGATGAGAGATGAGAATGAGGAGGAGATGATAGGGAAGAACGGGTGGAGGGTGTGGGGACAGTAGTATGTTACCATAGTTTGAGGCTGGGATACTTATGGTAGCGGAGAATGTGTTGTATGCATAACTCCCATTTGCACAGTTCAGAAAAGCTGGGGGGGGGAGGGGGGGGGGCAAGGATCCGAATGGCTCGGGTAGTGAAGCAGCCATTGAAATCAAGTGTGTTATGTGCAGTTGTATGTTGCACCACAGTGTGATCTACTTTGCTCTTGACCACTGTTTGGCAGTAGTCATTTATCCTGGTGGACAGCTGGTTGGTAGTCATACCAATATAAAATGCTGTACAATGATTGCAGCAGATATGGTAAGTGACATAGCTGCTTTCACAGGGGGCACCAGCCCCCAGGTGGGGTAGGATAAACTTGTGACAGACCTGGAATAGAAAGTGCTGGATGGGTGGATTGGGCATGTTTTGCACGTGGGTCTTCTACAGGGGTATTATCCTTGGGACAAGGGGTTGGGATTGGGAGTGGCATAGGTATGAGATAGGATGTTGTGGACATTGGGTGAACGATGGAACACCATTTTTTTGGGGGGGGGGGGAGTATCTTGCATAGGATGTCCCTCATTTTAGGGCATGATGATAGGTAATTAAAGCCCTGGCAAAGAATGTGGTTCAGTTGTTCCAGTCTGGGCTGGTTCTTGGGGGTGATGGGAAGATTGAGGGTGTGAGGGGAAATGGCACAAGAGATCTGTTTGTGGACTAGGTTTGGGGCATAGTTCCTGTCTGTAAAGGTCTTGGTGGAACCCTCAGCATATTGCATAAGGGAATTTTTGTCACCGCAGATATGCCATTCCTGAGTGGCCAGGCTATATGGGAGGGATTTTTTGGTGTCATAGGGATGACAGCTGTCAAAATGCATGTACTGTTGGTTGTCGGTTGGTTTAATGTGGACAGAGATACAGGTAGTGCAATCAGAGAGGAGGTGGTCAGCATGTAGAAAGGTGGCAAACCAGGTTGAGGAGGACCACATGAAGTGGATGGGGGAGAAGGTATTGAGATTGCGGAGGAATGAAGATGGCAATGAAACTGAACCAGACAAGGTGTTTGGTGTTTTGGGAGGCTAGGAAGATGTCCTCTGGATGGCCTATAAAAACGTTGGCATAGGAGGGTGCCCATGGCTGTGCCACACATTTTTTATGTATTTTCCCTTCAAATGAGAAGCGGTTGAGGGTTAGGATAAAGCTAGTAAGATGTATGAGGAGAGAGGTAGTGGGTTTGGAGTCCGAAGGACATTGGGAAAGGTAGTGTTCAATAGTGGTAAGACCATGGGTATGAGGGACGTTTGTATATAGCTAGGTGGCATCAACAGTGACTACTAGGGATCGAGGAGGTAAAGAAGTGGGGGTGGTGGAGGTGGAGAGTCAGGAAGGAAGTGGTTGGTGTCTTTGAGATGGGAGGCTTGATTGCGGGCAGTTGGTTGGAGGTGTTGGTCAATGAGAGTCAAAATTCTTTCAGTGGAAACACAAGAACCATCTGCAATGGGGAGTCTAGGATTGTAGGGTTTGTGGATTTTGGGGAGCACATAGAAGGTAGGGTGTGCAGGGTGTCATAGGATTCAGCAGGGAAATGGATTCAGGGGAGATGTTTTGGGAAGGATGTAAGGCTTTAAGCAGGGATTAGAGTTTGTGTTGGATTTCTGGGATGGGTTCACTTTGGCAGAGTTAATAGGTGGAGCAGTCAGATAATTGGTGGAGGACTTCTGCCAGGTAGTCACTGTGATTCATAACAACAGTGGCGGAACGTTTGTCTGCAGGTAGGATGACTAGGTAAGGATTTGTTTTGAGGTTGTGTATGGCTGTTCTTTCTTCTACTGAAAGATTAGTGTTCTGGGAAAGGGACGTGGGGAAGGATGACGAGGCTAAGTTTGATGTAAGGATTTCCTGAAAGGTGGCCAGCAGGTGGTTAGGTGGGTGTTGGGGAGGGAGGAGAGGAGATCACTGAGGGGTTGGAAGGGGAGTAGATCTTTGACAAGTCCAGCATGGTTAAATTTGGGTGTAGAGCTGGAGATGAGGTGATGCCTTTGGATAGGACTGAAACTTCTTTGGGACTGAGGGTTTTGGTGGAAAGATTAACAACAACATTACAGGAATGTTTTGGCTCTCAATTTTGGTGAAGAGTTGGTAGTTTTGGAGGACGTGGCAAGCTGAAAACGTCAGCTTGCCAGGGTTTAGCTGGTATGGGGTGTGGACGAGGAGGAACACTGGGTATGATAAGGGTTAGATAGTGGTGCCCCAAGGTGGGTCAGCAGGTTGGATGACTTATGGAAATGGTGTCTGGAATGCTGCTTCAGGTGCTGGAGAGCAAGGTATACAGTTTCAGAGATGTGATGTATGAAGTAGAGATTGCATAGTAGTAGTATCTTAGGGAGGGAGCAGAAGTGGTTCTGGGATGCCTGTGCCATGGAGATGTGTTTTTGCAGTTCCAGGTTTATGAGGGCCAATGATTGGCAGAATCTGAAAAGGTATAGGTCAGTGTGAAAGAAGGGATGGGATCCAGAGAAAGGAATCCTTACAGATAGGCCATTTGGGGGAATTTCATGGTTTAGGCAGCATTTGAGAACCAGGATGTGGGACTGGGTTTTAGCCAGGGAAAGGGGTACCTTCCTGAACTTGCACAGAACGATGGAGCAAGGGTCAATTGTGGCAGGTATTATGTAGAGGAAATGGGATTGATGCAGAAATGGACAAAATAGATGTTATTGGTTTTGAGAGGAGCTGGATAATTGAAGAGACATGTAAAGATGCTTTAAAAATTGTAAAGACACACATAAACATGCACAGATACATAAAAATACCTGTTCCAGTCCTGTCAGAGGTTTATCTTATCCCATCAGGAGCTGGACCACCCTTGAAAGCAGCTATATTATTTACCAGCTTTGCTGCAATCATTGCACAGCATTTCACCGGGTGATCAAAAAGTCAGTATAAATCTGAAAACTTAATAAACCACGGAATAATGTAGATAGAGAGGTAAAAATTGACACACATGCTTGGAATGACGTGGGGTTTTATTAGGGGGGGGAAAAATCAAATTTCACAAAATGTCCGACAGGTGGCGCGTTGTTTGATGATGATCGTATGCTCAGCCACCACTTTCATCTTGCTTGGCCTCCCAGGTCCCCAGACCTCAGTCCGTGCGATTATTAGCTTTGGGGTTACCTGAAGTCGCAAGTGTATCATGATCGACCGACATCTCTAGGGATGCTGAAAGACAACATCCGACGCCAATGCCTCACCATAACTCCGGACATGCTTTACAGTGCTGTTCACAACATTATTCCTCAACTACAGCTATTGTTGAGGAATGCTGGTGGACATATTATTGCCTGTAAAGAACATCATCTTTGCTTTGTCTTACGTTGTTATACTAATTATTGCTATTCTGATCAGATGAAGCGCCATCTGTTGGATGTTTTTTGAACTTTTGTATTTTTTTTGGTTCTAATAAAATCCCATGTCATTCCAAGCATGTGTGTCAATTTGTACCTCTCTATCTACATTATTCTGTGATTTATTCAATTTTCAAATTTATACTGACTTTTTGATCACCCGGTATATTGGTATGACTAGCGACCAGCTGTCCACCAGGATTATTTATTTAGTGTATGGCTAATATAGACATATCATAAAATTAAATTACATTTACATATGTATATATTTACACACAAGAAACTTAAGTTTGGCTTTGCAACTGAATATCCAGTCCTTCAATCCAGCACACTGCATCTGGAATTGCTAGCAGGAAGTCCTCTTCAGCACCTTGATAGGTTCGAATCCTGCATTCACTGACAATGTGCTGAACAGTCTGGCATGGTGTCCTGCAGTCACAGGCTGGATTAGGCAGCTTCTTCCACTTAAAGAGAGTATCCCTGCATCGGCCATGGCCGATACGGATTCTGTTGAGAGTAGTCCAGGTATTGTGTGGTAGATCGAAAGCACTTGGAAGTTTAGCACCTGAGATGATGTTATGCAGGTGCCCATCTGTCACTGCTTCCCACCAACCTTTCCATTCTTCAAGGGGTTTGAAATCCTTAGCAACCATGTCAGCAGCATCGCACAGCGATGGATGGTGTGATTTCAGTATCTTAAGATTTAAAAGTGGCAGGTCGCTATGCACAGGTAAGTTAGAATTCCTGGAGATCTTGTGGAATTCCCTCATAAGGGCAGAACATCTGCGTAAACTAGGAGGCATTATACCGGTTAACAGTGGAAGCCAATAAACTGGAGTAGATCTGATTGCGCCAGATATTATGCGCATTGTCGTATTCAGCTGGGTGTCAACAAGCCTTGTATGATGACTGTTCATCCAAACAGGTGCACAATACTCGGCACTTGAGTACACTAAGCCCAGAGCTGAAGATCGCTGGGTTGTTGCTGAATATCCCCAGGTAGTTCCGCATAGCTTATGTAGGATGTTGTTTCGAGTTCTCAACTTTTGAGTCAAGCTAAGAAGATGGTGTTTGAAGCATATTGTACGGTCCAGGATGACATCAAAATATTTTGGGTTCCAATTATGATGAAGAATTCTGCCTCTGAAACTTACTTCCAGTTTTACATTCGCCAACCGATTATTTAAATAGAAGCAACACACTTCTGTTTTACTCACACTGGGTTGGAGTCTCCAGATTTTGAAGTAATTATCTAATACAGACAGGTCATTGGCTAGAATCTCTTCTGTTGTCCTTATTTTCTGGTGTTGTACAGCTAGAAGCCATGTCATCGGCATAGCTGAATTTTCTGGACAAAGTGTCAGGTAGATCAGCTAGGTGTAGATTTAACAGTAATGGTGAGAGAACTGATCCTTGGGGGAATCCATTGTTTACGTTCCCCTCCTTATTTATGTTGCTTCCAGTGATTACCTGGAACTTCAGATTGCTTAGCATGCTGTTTATCCGTTTAGCCATTGTTCTGCAGTGGATGATGCGGAGAAATTTGTAGATAAGGCCTTCCCTCCACACAGTGTCGAAGGCGGTAATTAGATCAACAAACGCCACAGATATTTTCTGCTTCATTTGTTACCCTGGCTCTATGGCAGATGTGAGAGACAATACTTGGTCGCAGCAGTTACGCCCTGGTCTGAAGCCTGCGTAATCAACTGGAACATTCTCTAAGGTAGCGCTGTCGAAGTAGGGCAATGGGGCGGTAGCTTTCCACCATGTTGCTGGGTTTGCTAGGTTTCAGAACAGATATTACATTCACCAGGATGAACGGCCACTACCAGACTGTGGTCAAGGGCAAGGTAGACCACACTGTGGCACAACGTGCAGCTGAATATAACACTTGATTTCAATGGCTGCTTCACTACCCTAGCCATCTGGATCCTTCCCTCCACCACCAGCTTTTCTGAATTGCGCAGATGGGAGTTGTCCTTAGAACATGTTCTCTGCTCCAATAATTATACTGGCTTCATTTTCCACCTCCTTTGTCCTATCATCTCCTCCACATTCTTATCTCCCACCCGGTTTATTTTATCCCCTGCACCTTCCTGTCGCACAACCTCCTGACACTGCACCTATTGGCAGTCTAGTCCCTGCAGCACACTCCACCAGACAGTATTCGTCTCTTTCATGACCACCATAATGCTATCCCCTCCCCCATCCCCTTCAGACTGCTGCTTGCATCCCACATGTTGTTGCATTCCGGCCCAAGACGCTGGAGTTGGCAGTCGTTTGTGCATGAGATGTGCTTGCTTTGTGTGTCTTTTACTGTTGGAGGCTGTGGCTGAAAGAATTGTACATGCCTGCAACTTGATGTGTCTTTTGTTGAACAGCCAAAGAAAGCTGGGACACCATGTCCTAATATCAGAGACTGCTTTAGTTCATTGTCTGCTCAGCAACTCGATGTGCCAAAGGATTGGTCAAGAAAAGACATCAAAAATAATTGTAGCTCTTTTTTTCTTTATGAGATTAAAACTAGGAATAAAAAAGGTGGTGTATTCATTAATGCACTGAACTTATGTTCTACAGTTGACTGTTGACATCTGTGCTAATTAAATCTGATACAAATTTTATAATTAGGTAGGTCCATAAATAGGTTGCATCCCCTATAGTCGTAAAATGTGTTAGTGAACTTATTGCTGTTTAAGTGTAAAGTAGGAAATGAATGTTGACATTATTGAAATATCTAATTCCTAATCAATGAAACAAGTATTACTAGAACAAGACTGACAGAATCACAAATGGAAAATGAGAAAAAATGGTATATTTTTATTTCTGATTCATTAACTGTACCTTGTGTGTTTTCGTATCTTGACGTCTGAATAACATTTCCTTCTAAATAGGTGCTGTACAACTTTCCTTTAATTTTTTCAATTTGTTATTTGTATCATTCATTTGATGAAGCAAATGTTTTAAAAATATAAAACTTGGGGTCTGACTCTTCCATTTCTTCTGCTTTGTGCTTTGCTCAGCCATATTCCAATTATTATTTTGTCATGGTTAATTATGTTTGCTATTTACAATGTAGCAAAAGATAGATTGCTGATTACTGTAAAGGTGACAAGTTAAGTTCCAGACATGCAGAATTAAAAGACACTTATGCATAAGCTTTCAGCCACACCATTTATCAGAAAAAGAGAAACACACACAATTTATTCACACAAGAAAGCACGCCTCACACACACACACGACCACCAACTTCAGCAACTTGAGCCTGATTTGCTATTTGCTTTTTAATTTATCGTAAGACTATACTTTCAGATTTTTATATAATATAGCAAAAAAAATATCTATGGATTTTTACAACAGTATGTTTAGGAGAGGAATAGATTGCTCGTTATGTTGAAATTGGAATGCAGTTGTATGTTTTCTTATATTTTATGCAAAAAAGGTCCTAACATGTACTCACAGTGAGGAACTGATACACCGGGGTTTGAAAAGGGAAAAAGCTATTATAGTCAACAAAAGGTTTCTCATAGAAACATTTATGCAGGACAGAAAAATACTAGGCTTTGTTATTATAACGTCTTTAACACTCGAGCTGGAGCTAAAGAGTTTTGAATACAAATAAGTAGCAAAAATACAAATTACCTCTTTAGATATCCATGTGAAAACATAATTGTATCTCTGGCATTTATTTTTATCAAAGACATTCCACGAAGAATTACTAGCAGTAGTGACCTAAACCATTTAGTCTCCTTCTAGATGGATGTTTTATCATATACAATCTGTTTCAGTATTAACTATTCAGAAACCATTTAAATTCTTAATCATAACATGTTTTTCATTTACATTTGCATCATACTCACTGTTTTATGGATACTACTGGGTAATCCACAGTTATTTTTTGATCTCAGTTATGTTATCTTGAGAAATAATTAAAATGAGTCATTACAGACCTCAGCTTCATAAAAGTTCAGTTTGAGGAGATTTGGATTTTTGTGAATGTTTTCGCATTCAAGGAAGTAGTTGTGAAAACAGGTGCAAAAATCAATGTGTGTCCTGTCATTCTCATACAGTCTTTTTGATTAGTAGAAAAAAGTTGTTTCATGATCTGGAGCACTTAGTAAATTATGTAGAATTAGGTGCTAGCTCATGAGTGACAGATAGGAGAATAAAAATTGCCTTTGCAGTTAATTGCCATACACCTGTGAGTACAGAATAGAGCATGGGTATTCCCAGAAATAGACAAAAATTATAATATTGTAGGTATAGGTGACACAGATACACAGTACCGACTGCTGGTACAAATCAGTCTAAGATTTCTAATTTTTTCACTACACTTTCAGGGAAGTTCTTTGGAATATTTCTTACAAAAATAATTCTGAAAAGCTTTGTGGGATTTCAGTAATGTATGAAACAATATTGTGTATCACATGTTGTAAGTAAGTAGTAAATTGTTTCTGATATGGGATGGAATTTCCACACAGTAGATACACTGTTTTGTGCCAGTTATGAAACACGACACATTGCATTAGAAGTTAAAGTTTTCTTCAGCATGTGGTGATTGGTATATTCCAGAACGATGCTGCTGTGATGTGTCCTTGGTGACATCACTGTCGGCCTTCGTCAATCAAAAGAGTTCAGGTTGTATGCCATTTTATTGAGGCTGCAGCTGACTAACTCTTAACATTTCTTGCTATGGATGTTGTTATATGTGCATCCTTCTCTCTGATAAAACATTAAGTTACAAGCACAAAAGGCAGTGTAATATCTGTCCTCAGCAATTTATATAGAAAAGCTTTATTTCCCTATATATGTTTGTATGATCTTTTGCAAACTGTCATCTGCAGGATCAAAAATTCATTCCTAATTAAGAGATGTTACTAACAAATGAACAAATTTTTTAAAAAAGTGCTTCAGTTGATGCGACAGAAGGAATACCCAGCATGTGATGCATGTGAAGTTGTAGCATCCTGTTGTTTGCCATCAGAAGATTCGTGCTTGAAAAATAATCCAAAGGTGTACACAGTTTATACAGTACCACCCAAGATAATTCTTTGAAGTTGACTTGCCAGTCACTTTGTAGAGATTCCTCCAGTTACTCCAAGAGTGCTGAATAAAGAGCAAGCATGTTCCATTGTCTTTGTTGAGCCTTGAGAATGGCTAGGTAAACTCGGTTATTTAACATTTCACCTGCTATGCACAGTGTGTTCTGGTGATTGATGATGGCTTCATTTATTAGCTGATTTATGGCCCAGTATGTAGTTGTCCTGCTGTGATTTTTCCATTACCGTTTATACCCTCTCATGAAGTGACACAAATCCCTTCTGCAAACTCTTACTTACATACCCTTGTCATTTTCTCTTGCTGTTAATTAAATACATACATGTATATTTTTGTCAGTTTTTCACATGCTTTTGAGTGTGTTTATGTGATAAGAATACACTGATAAGTAGGATAGAAAATTATTTCTTGGTATCACTGTGTACCAGCACAATGGAACTGAACAGCTGTAAACACAGTTTATAGTAGTGTGCTCTGTTTTATTGTTGTGTGATACTATACATATATAAAAATGAATATAAGCAACACTTCTTGAGAACAGTAGATTTTTTAATACTCTACAAATAAAGTTGTTGTATTAATATATATGGGGACTGATGGAGTCCAGTTTTTTGCCACTTTGTGATGTCATGTGTGAAGGAGAGCAGCTCACTTGCTGACTACAATAAAATGACATAGGATACATTGCTACTCACCATACAGAGGACAAGTTGAGTGGCTGACAGGCACATTGTAATGATGTGGCATCCTGGATGGTTGGATTTAAGTACTTTAGGAACTATGTACAAGATAGGAATGTGGGAAGTGGTGTGGGTGAGGATAGACATAGACCAGGAGAAAGATTCTGGGATGGACCTCTAGATTTGAGGAGGGACTGGAGATCCTGCTCGTTCTGGAATGGGGTCACTGTGGCAGGGCTTGTAGCTGGACATATGACATTCAGCTCTTCTGCCAAGTAATCTTTGCAATTCATTAACAGTTCATTCTGCAAATGTGAGGCTGGTTTACATTTTGAAAGATTAGGGGAATGATTGTGAGATGAGGTGTGACATTAGGAAATTATGCCAAGTTACTAGAGGATGATTCAGAAAGGGCAGGAGGAGGGTGGGGAGTAATTAGATCACAGCTGGATGGAGCAATAAATTGAATAAGACAGGGTTCAGTATGATTTTGAGTAGAGTTTGTTTAGTAGAATTGGCAACAAAAAAAGTGTTTCTGCCATAGGTATCAGTATGAGGAAAGGTCTTTGACAAGTCCAGCATGATTTTTAATTTGGAAGTGAGGCAAAAGATGTGAGCCTTTTAAAGGGCTGATATTCTGAGTCATTGCGGCTCTTGGAGGAGAAATTCATGACTGTGTTGCAGGTCTATTTAGGCTCTGGTCTCTGTAAGATGGAGGGAGTGAGTTTCTAAGGGTATGGCTGATGTAGTTTGTCTGCAAGGCAGGGTTTGGTGGTTACAGGGGAATGTTTGAGGGAGCTTTTTTTACTAGTGGTGGATAGTGCTAGTTCAAGGCGGGAGTATGAGGTGAATAAATTTGATAGTTTTTTGATGCAGTATTTTGCATGCTGCTCTAGTTCCTGGAGGGAAAGTGTTTCAGTCTGGGAAATGAGGTGCAGGAATTTGAGATTGTGGATCAATAGGATGTTACAGATGGAGCAGATGTAATGAAAGGTGGCTTGAGTGTGATTTGTATTTTTTTTTTCAGGGCTAATTTGATGTGGGCTACAGACTGATGGAATTTGAACAGATAGAGGTCATAGTGAGTGGATTGGTTGCAACCAGATATGAGTAATTTGAGGGTCAGGCCATTGGCAGGGGGAGGGAACCCATGAGTCAGAAAACAGCAAACAATGCAAGAACATTATGTGGGACTGTGTTCTGGTTAGGGATAGGGAATCTTTCCTGTATTGGCACAGATTGGAGACAAGGGATCTGTAGTGAAGAATAAAAGGGGGTAATATCTCAGAAAGCACTGAAACCAGAGGAAATATAAAAAAGAATTGATGCTGGCGAGGGAAGTAGGAAGAAATTCTTTATCTTCTTCTCCATCATAAACATTGCTGTCTTCACATTTTCATATTATAAATACTTAAAAAAGGTGGAAGTACCCCACAACAGTATTATAAATGTAGCACAGGGGAAACCAGTTTGTACCTGTTCGGTGTTCTGAATAAAAATACATTGGTTCCTGGGACCAGTGTCACCTAGAATAACTGTGCGTGGTCTCCTGGGCTTACTCAAACACGAATTTTATGTGGGTCAACTGTTGCTTCCTAAAGTCTTCATGGAATTTATTAGATATGGCTAACTTTACACAATGCCCTGCCTTCAGAAATTCAACAGTGTGCTTACCTTGTTGTCACTGGATTGCACAGCATTCTGAGTTACATCAAAGGGCTTTTCATTGCTAATTAATTTATTCACAAACCTCAAAATCAGTGGAAGAAAGACTGTGTAATTGATATTTAAAATCTGATGATGTTGAATAATGAGCTGGCTGAGAAATTGGTAACAGCAGCTTTCAGCGTTTCAATACTTGACTGCCACAAGGCCACTGAAGCAGCAAAGTCATTCGTCTGATGTCATGTATCCACTGGTAGCCACTGCAGAGCCATAATTATGCCTGATGCCATGTACCCACCATCCTGGTGATGAAACATCCATCATTATGCATATGGCAGTCAGTGTGTTAAATATTTTCTGTAAAGCTGTGAGAGCAATGCAAAAGGATTGTGAACTCAAAGGTTGGTTTAAGTACCACATTACTTGGTATGATCCTAATGATGTTTGTATGCCTTTACTTTCCTGTAATGTGTCAACTAACAGAAAAAACTTGGTAAAGTACTCTGTAGTCAACCCTGTCAAGTGTCCACTTTTGTAATTTGCAGCAATTGCTGTGTGAGTCCTGTAACGTGCATAAGTGAAGGTTTATTTGAAAATGTCGTACTGATTGACATTGACAAATGTAAATATATTAAATTGCTAACAGGTGTGTCCTCAAGGTTTCTGTATGTTCTAAATGTGGAAGTAGATGAACCTAATTGTTTGCTTTAGAAGATCCACAGTAAGATTTTTCCAGTTTTAAATTTATATCAATATGTACTCTCCAGAATAAAGATTTTCATGCTATGTATAATGTTTCCTGTTTGTATTCTATGTTTATTGAAGAAAATTTTTTTTTGTTATAAAATTGGATGAACTGGATCTTTTTGGAGCTAAAAACAAGCAGTTTTTGGAAAGAAGAGGGAAAAAACCATTAATAACACCCAAAATGGAGATTTACTTTTTCTTTGATGATGCTTTTTCACTTGGTTTAACACTGCTCACCACTTGCTGAAAGAATTAATTTGGTATCCAGTTTCAAATATAGTTGTAAGTTATTCACATATGGTATGGTGACATGAGCACAGGACGTGTAATATGGCTTTATGGAACTGCTCCCACGTGCCATATTATGGTTTGTGACCTTTTGAATCCTTCATTTTTAAACTGGTCATTCACCTCAACAGCATTCTAAAAACATTTTTGTCAAAACTTAGTTAAGAGTTGGAATAGTGTGATATCTGATGTCCTGCATCTCCTGGTTAAATTTTAATTCCTTGTTGCAGTGAACAATATTGTAAATGAAGGCATCATGGGGGATGCACCAAATGTTGTTGCAATGAGTGAAGTGCAAAAACACTTAGATAAAGAAAGGAAACACGAAGTTAAAGTTTGTAAGTAATGTGAGTCATTGAGGATAGTAGATGCCCTTACACATGGAGGAGGAAAAACTGGAAAGCTGTCACATGATGCAGTGTGTGATAAGTAATTGTAACTGCTGTTCATAATAGAAAAAACATTTCCCATAATTCCTGTGGTCAAAAAGTTGTATGTGTTAAATATTTACAGAGTTCTAATATAGTAATGTGGCACTTAGCCAAAACTGGAATGATATGGACTGAACTTTCACTCAAATGTAAGCTGCAAATATCACAGGATTTGTTTGGTACATTTAAAATATTAGCAATGGGATTTTGTTCTTTTCTAAGAAAGAACTGCCACTGTCAGTTTTCACGTGGAGATTTATGAGCGGGTGATAAGATGCAGCTCATTTGCAGATTTTTCACACGTTATTTTGATAAGCAGACACAATATTTGCCATTCCAGTGGATTGAAATGGCTTATATGAAGAGAGAAATAAAAGAAGAAAGTTTGTCTCATCGCCATTTTTCACTGACATACCATTTTCTTTTGGAAAAAAAGGGTAAGGTAGGCATAGGTAAGGTAGGCTTTTGTCAAAGGACACTATGTATTGTTTTGCACGTTACATTTCACAACATGAAATGCTGGTTGACAAATAAAGGAGCAGTTGACCTCCTGAAGGCAAAAAAGGAAGGCAACCTACAAAATGCTTGCTGCTGATTCCAGAGAGAGGAGGGGAAAAAGAACCCAATAGGTAATATTGTGATTTTGTGCATTGACGTTCAGCTGGTAGTCTCCTATCAACAGTCAAATTATTCTTGTGTATTTTATTAATGGCAGTACTCTTCTCACAAGCTGGCAATACATAATACTGGCAGTAACAATGCTTTCGAGTGTTCTTGGCATGAAAGTGTAGTGTTCATGACTGATGGGTCCAGGTAGCCAATAACAATGGAATTTTATTGAGTCTAATAAAAAAATGCAATGACAGTGTCCTGGAATGTGAGTCTGCACTACTCAGTTCAGTCTGATAAATCACTGAAGTACTGGAAAGTTCTAGTGTGTAATCATTGACGTTCCGCTGGAATGCTCGTATGTGGATAAAATGCATGGTGATAGTGTCCTATGAGGGTTTGGATACAAAGTTCCATGAAATGGTGAGCAGTGGACAAATGGATGCAATGTTTGGGCATGGCAGTGAGGTGCATCTCAACCAGCTTGGTGCAGTGACTGATGGGTCTGGCTCGGACAAAAGCTGCTGGGAGCAGGAGGAAAAAAAGCAGGATGATAAAAGCAGAATGGTTCCCAAGGGTTGGGTCATGGACAGGCATAATCAAAGGTCGATGGCCTGTGAGAGATGGACCAGAAGCATGTATGTAGGGACTGTGACGATGGTGGCAATGGGTCCAATGGTGTCAGAGGCAGTGACCCCTTTGGAGGTGCAGATGAGTCCTGCAAGATTGCCCTGAAAAGGACAGGTGCTGCCAAATGACTCTGCAGAAGCAATAGAAAAGGTAAAGGAAATGGCACAAGAGCATGGATTAATTGGAACTAGGAAGGATGGTGTGCATCGAGGGCAGGGAGGGGCCCTGAGGCGGCGGGAGCATTGAAGGGTTTGAGTATGTTGATAAATGACCAGTCAGGTGTTGAGCAGCTGCATGGACAATGGTGCAGAATGTCTATTGTGCAGATGAGCACTGAGAATGTGGGGAGGAGGATAGATGGAATTGAGGGAAATGCCTCGGAATGGTGTGTGTTTGCTGGAGCATGAAAATTCCATAATAAGCATTGAATTGGTCCCACAGGTGAACATAGCACACAGTAACCAGGACTGTACCTAGGTTAATTGACTGAAGAATGTGATAGGTGTGAGCATCAGGATAAGTGAGGAAAGAAACTTGTTGTTAAATGGCATAATTAATTGCAGAGACTGTGAGTAGTTTTCCAACCACATGAGGTACGAAGGCTATGGTTCTAACCCATCATGAGTTCCTGAAGGAGTAGTGGCTGCATTGTCAACACTTGGGTAGGAGTAGCAGCCATGTGGGTTAATTTCTGTAAAAGAAGCTCGGAGTCTCGATTTAGGTGCTGTGAGTGAAGCAGAAGCTGCATCAAGACATCAGAGGTCTGTGGTACCATACTGAAGAGAGACAGCAGGTGTTAAGAGCATGTGCATACAGTGAAAAAATACCAGCAGCAGTCCAAAGTGGAGCACAGAGATGGATGGCTACTCTGTGCAAACAAAAAAGGCTGACAGTCTGGATGCTAGTTATTGTAGGGACATACTCCTTAGTTAAATATCCTTATTACTTTTGAATACATTGTGGGAGTGACCAGTGATCAATGTGTTACAAATTAGTAGTGATTTACCACCAGAAGGAGGTTCTTACTCATTGGTCTGAAGATGAAGATGACCACAGTAGTGGTCAAAACTGGTCACTGTAATAAGTAAATTGTGATCAACACTGTTTTTTGATAGTAAATATCCTTATTGCTATTGTGGTGGGGACGAGAATGGTGAGTCTTTGAACCCTTGTGCTACAGACTGTGTCTAAACTTTGCAAACTGTGATCCTAGTATGGGGCAAGAATGGTTTAAATGTTGTTCCTGATCACCAATGTAGCGTTCATGCCCAAGGGGAATAATGCACTATAATTGATGTGCCTGGGTAGCTAATAACAGTGCAGCTTTATTGAAACTCATAAACAAAATAGAATAACAGTTCCTTGTAACATAAGTCTGCAATACTCAATTTAGTCTGATAGTTAATCACCAAAGTACTGGAATGTCCTATCAGGTAATCATTGACCTGACTTTGCATTAGAATGTTTGTTTATGGGTGAAGTCCATGGTAGTAGTGTCCCATGACAGTGGTCTCAAAGGCAAATCGGAAACAAAGTCCCATAAAGCAGTGAGCAGAGGATGCACTCCCCAATGTCCTGACATTTGATCGCAGTGGTGAGGTGCTCCTCGGTTGGCTCAGTGCAGTAGATTCAGGTTGATGGACCACTAGTTGCGACCAGAGTAGAGGACACAGTGTAGAGTGCCCTCAACAAAGGCATTCCAGTTGATGTAAAACCTGAAATGTGAACTGACTGCAGAGCACTGAGGAGGGGACCTAAATGCTCGCTACTGGCACTAACATAAGTCTTGTTAAATCAAGATAGTGCCATGATAGCAGTGCCATTTGCCACAAAGCGTATGCCTATGGTGGGGTCGACTGAAGCGTCCGATCCCACCCATCGGCTTTGACCCGTGACGTAAGGCTGTTGTGGTGTGTGACGTCACGACGGCGCAGAATTTAGTTTGTGAGAGTGGCGTGTTTGTAGGTGTCGTTTTAATGCGATCGGTGGTGCTCTCTGGTGGTGTGTTAGGTGGTGATTTTGGTTTAGTTTGCTAGTGTGGCGTTGTGTGTGAATTTTGGTAAATTGCTTTTTTTATGTCTTTGGTAGGTATGGATATGACTGACAGGGTCAACAGTTTTCGGTTGTCGGCTATGATGGGGGACACGTGAAGAAATGAGGCCTACTTAAAGTTCCAGCGTCTCGGACCAAGGACGGCTGTATGTGGAGATGTTGTAAGGATAACAGGTCAAGGGAAGTGTCTGATTCCAGATGATATTGTGTTAAGTGGTATTTGGGGAGTTTTGTGATGTCGGTTTTTATCGTCATTTTGTGTGGTTTTGTATGGGGGTAGGTATCTAAATTTGTTTGATAGTAAACAGTCCTCTGTGTGTGTGTGTGTGTGTGGGGGGGGGGGGGGGGGGGGGGGGGAGATTGTTTCTGTTCAGGCCCCAGAGGATGTATTGGTAGCAGGCTGCAGCTGCAGCAAACTGCGGCAAATGACTGTATTGTTGGTCGCTGTTACTAGGGAGTATGGCAGAAAGAATTAACAGGAGAGGTTCATCAGAGATATCTTTATGCATTTTGAAGTATGTATTAACACATTTCAGTCCATTCGTTGATGTTGAGGTTTGGAATCATATAATTTGGTTTGATCCATGCATTGGGCAGAACACCACAGGCATATGTTTCCCCTTTCCCAAAACCTGATCAACTGTAAAAAAAAAGTCACTTCCTTTCCTCATTACATGGCGTAGTTTGCTACCATGCAGTACAGATTTTGCCTTGTTGAGATGGACCAAACAGATGATTGGATTCCAGTCACTGCACTGTCCACGTCACTGGATACTTGGCTACAAGGTGGAACAAGAGGATTCCATGGATCTTAATACGTTAGATCAAGGACTGCATTTAGACTCATTTAAAATAATTGAGTGGCTTTGTTTACAAGTTTTGTATGACGACCTGACTGCACTAAGTGGAAGGAAAAGTGTGTTTGCAAAAGCATTGTGGTCAAGCTCAGAAGTACCAGGAAAAAAAAAAATCTGGCACCATCCAACATTTCAATTTTCCCTATCTAGTGTGATAAACTTTTATCAGCCAAAAATGCCAAGAAGAAAGACGAATTTGACATGTGTATATCCCAACTTGAAAACAAGATTTCAATCAGCAAGAACCAAATGAGTGGAGGATTTGCACAACTGAATAAAAAACAAACATTGATTAAGGACTGAAAAAGTAAATGTAAATGTTGATGTTTAGTTAATTGCAACAGCAATGGTGTTAAATTTTGTAGTATCTTCTGCAGCTGTACCAATTACAATAAACAGTAAGTGTTTTTATCTGTTTCTTCAATGAATAAAACACAAAAGCCAGTAGTTTTCAGCAGTACAATGTAGTAACTGCACAAGTAGAAAGTTGATCATCCTTAAAAATTTAAATAGTGCCTCTTTTTCAAAGATATCATAAGCAATTGTGTAATAACTTCTACAAAAATATGAAGAATGGCATTTTACTTCTGTATGTTGGCTCCATAAAAAAAAGCCCAAGTATGTAGGCATAAAACCATATATATGCAAAATACGAAGGCTTGCTGAAAATTAATGCCTCTGATTTTTAATCCATTCTCTGTATTGGTTGAGGTATTACGTATCACGCTGATGGAAACTGCAGTCCGTCGCCACTAGAGTGCTTCAAATTGTAGTGTGTAAAATGGTGGTGTGTGTGACAGGCCGCATGCTGTAATTGAGTTTCTAACCACAGAAGAGTTTGTCCACATATACATCACCCTCTCCTTCAGCATGACAGTGCCAGATCACACATGAGCACTGCAATATCTGCAGCAACCCAGTGCCGTGTGCTCACTGTCATCAATCCTCCTCTGTGCAGTCATGACTTGATCCCACTCGATTTTAATCTGTTTCCAAAACTTAAAGAACAGCTTTGAAGACTTCATTGTGATAGCAATGAGGTGATGCAAGCAGAGGTGAGTTTGTGGCTTTTTCAAGAAATAAAATGCCCTGCAGTGACGGTATCAGGAATCAGGTCTCTCACTGGGGAAATATGTTCGTCGGCAGGGTGACTATGTTCAGAAATAAATTTGTGGAAATGAAGAATAAAGGTGTAGAATGTTAACAAAGTGTGCTTCATTAAAAAACAACTTTGAGAGTTTTTACATAAAAAGTTCAGAGGCATTACCTTTGAGCACACCCTTGTATTAACATATAAGACCATATTTACCTATGACCAGGCCATGGAATTTGTTATTAGGTGTGGTGAGAATTTTAAGGATTTTTTTGTAAGATGTTGCATGTGACTTAAAAACTGTAAAATATTAACCAGTGCTGTGCTAGACACAATTACACTATCAACATGGCCCAGCTTCACATGGGTAGCATTAAAAATCTACAGCCAGACGACTTGTGTGGTACAGCGTATTTTGATTGTGGTCCATTGCATAGTGTTATGAATAGACTTCAGAGAACAATGTTAAGTAAATGAATATCATCACTTTCATATATATTATGTAACATAGGCAACGCATGGCTAGAAAGTTGTTTGGAGGCATTAATGTTGTGTATTCCCACATCCAGTTGTGTTTGGAGTGGCATCTCATGGCAATAATGGGAGAACATCATGATGTATGTAATATGTTTACAACCAACACAAATATTGTATGTGAATCGTGTGTGTGTTTCAACATGTGTTGGAGGCTGTCTGAGGTGGCACAAATAAGAGAAAAAAAAGAAAAAATACATGTGATGTGCATGTTTGGCTTGTATTATTGAGTTTTTCCTGTGAAGCATAGCTCATATGCAATACTTCTTCGTCATGAACTCTTTATGGCATACTCCTCACAGAGAATCATGTCAACATCTAGAATTGATTCAAGGTAGGCAGAAAGCTGAAAGTTGAAGCAAAGTTGCTGAAGTAATTTTTCTGAAAATGTTTTACATGTAGCATAAAAAATAAAGCACCATTTATATTTTCCTCATGAATTCGTTCTGAAACAGTTGCAAGGAAACTATTGGTTAAAAATATTTTAGTATTTAAAATTGTATGTCTCACATCACAGCCTGATGATAACACAGTCATCAGTTAATTATTGATCACATTCATTATGATATTTCAAAGTTGAATAACTCACTGTGTGTTGTGCAAAGAATTTGCAGTAGATTAAAAGTGTGAATTGTAATTGATAATCTAAGAAAGCAGGAATTGACAGATGGAAATTGTCATCATATTTCGAATTGCATATCTGCATATCATTGAGAGGTGAATGTTGGGTTGAAACACAGAGTAAAAAAACAATTGACACAGCTAGGATTTGACCACATTGTCTTTTGGGTTCTGGCCACACATTCTACAACTAGACCAGAACATCAAATGGAAATCACATTCCTCTTGCTGCATTTTTGAGACTTTGATGCTCACTCGGGTATGGGAGCTGTTCACTAGGTGGCAGTGGTACCACTTTCACAGCTTAATTCATCATAACTCATACAATTTGTATGGAATATTTATAAATTATATACAAAACGTTACTTGTTAATCAGCTTATCTATCAGTCAAAACCAGATCAGAATCAGTACACCATAAACTATCTGCACAAGTGCCTATAAGTATAGTTTAAAAATACTTGCATAATTTAATGATGAGACCAAGAAATGGAGAAACATTTTACATTGTGTTTTAGATATTACAGTATTTTTAGCCCAGCAAAACATTGCTTTCTGTGGTCATCACAATTTCTTAGAGTTGGTGCAAATTATGGCAAAAGATGATCCAGTACTGAAGGAACACTGGTTCTAGAAGAGGTCACTGGTTGGTCAAAGAGAGTACCTTTTTATATGTCAAAAGGGATACAAATTGAATTTATTTTTATTTTTGGTGAACATTTTAAGGAGAAATTATTGCAGATGTAAAAAAGGGTTAACATTACAAAGTAATTTTTGACAGCACTCCCAATGAAAGCAGAACTGACCAAGTGTGTCAAATAAGATACGTTCATATAGAAGACAACATTGTGGAAATTTGAGGATCCTTCTTACATAATGAGATTTTCACTCTGCAGCGGAGTGTGCGCTGATATGAAACTTCCTGGCAGATTAAAACTGTGTGCCCGACCGAGACTCGAACTCGGGACCTTTGCCTTTCGCGGGCAAGTGCTCTACCATCTGAGCTACCGAAGCACGACTCACGCCCGGTCCTCACAGCTTCACTTCTGCCAGTATCTCGTCTCCTACCTTCCAAAGGTTCGCAGGAGAGCTTCTGTAAAGTTTGGAAGGTAGGAGACGAGATACTGGCAGAAGTGAAGCTGTGAGGACCGGGCGTGAGTCGTGCTTCGGTAGCTCAGATGGTAGAGCACTTGCCCGCGAAAGGCAAAGGTCCCGAGTTCGAGTCTCGGTCGGGCACACAGTTTTAATCTGCCAGGAAGTTTTATCCTTCTTACATTTTTTTTATATCTAGAAAAACTGCAGAGGATATGTCAAAAGCTAATCAACAGCAGCTGGAAAAATATGGGTGGAAATTACATTGTGCAGCTCTCAGGATTATGACAATGCTGTGTCAATGTCAGATGCACACGGAGAAGTACAACAAAAAATGAGAAGTTGATTCAAAGCTATGTTCAGTCTTTGTGCTAATCATTCATTCATTCATTCAGTCTTTGTGGAGTTCATACATGCATCTACATACGTACTCTGCAATCCACTGTATGGTGCATTGCAAAGAGTACCTTGCACCACCACTACTACTACTACTACTACTACTACTACTACTACTGCCAGCCACTTCCTTCTCTGTTCCACTCATAAACAGTGTGGGAAAAATAACTGACTGTATGCCTCTGTATGAGCCCTTATCTCTCTAACCTTATCTTAATGGTCCTTACACAAAATGTGTATGAGCCCTTATCTCTCTAACATAATCTTCATGGTCCTTACACAAAATGTATGTTGACGGTGGTAGAATCTTTCTGCATTCAGCCTCAAATGCCAATTCTCTAAATTTTCTCAATAGTTGTCCTTAAAAAGAACATCACTTTTACTCCAGTGATTCTTATTTGAGTTCCCAAAGAATCTCCCTAATGCTTGCTGTTCAGACCTACTGGAAACAAATCTAGCAACCTACCTCTGTATTGCTTCAGAGTCAGTCTTTAATCTGACCTGGCGTGCATCCCAAACATTCAGACACCACTCAAGAAAGGGTCATACTAGTGTCCCATATGTAGTCTCCTTTACAGATGAACCACACTTTCCTAAAATTCTCCCAATAAACCAAAGTCGACCATTCGTCTTCCCTACAGCAGAGCTTACCCGCTCGTTCCATTTCATATTGCTTTACAACATTATGATTAGATATTTAATTGATGTGACTGTGTCAAGCAGCACACTACTAATACTGTATCTGAACGTATGGGTTTGTTTTTCCTATTCATTTACATTAACTTACATTTTTCTACATTCAGAGCTAGATGTGATTCATCACACCAACTAGAAATTTTGTCTGGGTCATCTTGTGTCCTCCTACAGTCAATCAATGACGACACCTTACCGTACTCCACAGCATCAGCAGCAAACAGTCGCAGAGTGCTGTTAACCCTGTCTGCCAGATCATTTATGTACGAGGACAAATCAAATATAAATGGGATTTTATTTTTTATTTAAATTCATTTAGTGAAAAACACAAGGCATTTATAATTTATTTTTCCATATAGTCTCCTGCTTTGGAAATCCATTTGCCCCAGCATATTGGCAGCTTTTTGATGCCCTCACCATAAAAAGAACTGGGTTGTGTCACCAGCCAGTTGCGCTCGTAGTCTTCCACACTCTCGTCATCTTCAAATCGTCGCCCTCCTAGAGCTTCATTAAGCGGTCCAAATAAATGGATATAGCAGGGCGATAAGTCCGGCCTGTAAGGAGGATAATCAAGTGTAGTCCAGTGCATTTCCTGTGGCTTGGAGACAGTTAGGGCTGCATTACAGGCTCGTGAATTGTCATGGAGGAGAATTGATTGGTATCATCTTTTTTGGCAACATGCAACTCTCGCCTTGTTAAATAGTTGGCAGTAGTAAGGAGCATTGACTGTGCGTCACTCATGCAAAAAGTCAATCAGCAAAATGCCTCACTGATAGAAAAAAATGGTTGAAAGAACCGTGCCAGCTGACATCAGAGTCTTGGCTTTCACTGACGCTGCCTCTCCTTTCCTCCTCCACTCCGTACTGGCTTGTTTGGATTCTGGAGCGTATTATTGAACCCATGTTTCATCGAAGGTGATGATTTGACTCAAAAGTGCATCACCATCTTCTGCAAACATTGCTGTTAGCCTCTGACAGACTTCCAAATGTGTCAACCTCAGATTTTCAGTCAAAAGTTTAGGGACCCATCTAGAACACACTTTATGGAACTATAGGTCCTTTGTGATGATTGCTTAACAGCTCCCATAACTGATTCCAACTTTTTGTACAGTTTCTGATATTATCGTCTGTTGATCATTGTCAATAATGTCTTTAACAATATCTTTAACTACATTAATGTTTTTGTCTGTAATGCAGGTCCAAGAACAGCGATCATGTTGCTGATTTTCCACACGTTCTTGGCTTTCCTTGAACTTTTTATGCCAGGCAAACACACACGTTCTTGATCGTGTTTTATCACCAAACTGTGCCATCAATCTTTGGCAAATTTTCACCACTGTAAATCCTTCATGAGCAAGACATTTAATAATTATGCGTTGCACAATGGAGGGATGCACCTGTTGCTCAGACATCATGAGTATTACTGATGAAACTGCAGGAAATATCTAACAGCATGCTCTCCTCACTTCTAATGGTCCCGCCTAAGCATAGCAGAAGTGCGGGGCCAGTCCTACCAACTGTTGATGTTCAGGAACAAAAATCTCGTTTATATTTGATCCCCCCTTGTATTTATAAAATAACAGTGGTTCTATCACACTTCCTTGGGGCACACTTGATGATACCCTGATGAACACTTGCCACAGAGGACAGCATTGGGCACTGTTACAAAGTCTTTGAGCCATTCATATATCTGGCAATCTGTTCTGTATGCATGTGCCTTTGTTAACAGTCAGCCGTGTTGTACCATATCAAGTGCTTTACAGAAATCTAGGAATATGGAATTTATCTGTTGCATTTCATCAGTGATTTGCAGGATCTCATGTGAGAAAAGAGGAAGCTGAGTTTTTCGTGAGCAATGTTTTCTAAAACCGTGCTGATTTGTGGACAGAGACTTTTCATTCTCAAGGAACTTCCTTATATTTGAACTGAGAATATGTTCAGCAATTCTGTAGAAAACCAATGTTAAAGATATTGGTCTGTCATTTTGTGGGTCTGTTCTTTTACCCTCTTTGTATACGGTACAGGAGTCACCTGCGCTTTTTACTGGGACTTTGTTCTGGTTGAGAAATTTGTGATAAATAAGTGAAGGGCCAATGCTGTAGAGTACTCTTTGTAAAACCAAATTGGGGTTCCATCATGTGTTCCCTTTAGAGTCACCAGTCATGGAACTGTAGAGAAGTTACAGTCATTCTTCTCAGCTTCTACATGTAGTTGAAAGTTACTTGTAGGAAAAACAGGAAGTTTTAAATGATTCCAGAATGAGATTTTCACTCTGCAGTGGAGTGTGTGCTGATATGAAACTTCCTGGTGGATTAAAACTGTGTGCCGGACCGAGACTCGAACTCGCATTCCCTAGCCACAGCCTGGGGGATGTTTCCAAAATGAAATCGGTACACAATTCACTGCAAAGTGAAAAATTCATTCAGGAATGTTTTAATGCATAGGGTGATTTGTACAAGACATGCCACAATGATACATTGCCATAAAGGAAAGGTACTAAATTTTCTAAACTGTTGAAACAAAATTTACGCTTCAAGCTTCCAATGACACTTTGGCTGTAGCAATGGAATATTTGATAGTTTGATCGGGAGCAAGTGCTGCAAGAAATAAAAAGGTGTCATAGACATCTACGTGCAGCTGATAAGAGTGTTGACATTGCTGCTCAGTGGACAGCCCAATGAATCCTCCAATTTATGATTAAATGGAACTCCAGTGAATCATTACACTGTATATCACTTATAATTCAATAGTTCTTTATCATTTATGTCTGAGTCGTACCAAGCAAGAGAAGTTTTCTGAACTAAACCTAATTGAAATTATCTAGACACTGTGATGAATCAGGAATGACTAGCGAAACTGTCAACAATTTAAGGAAGAGGATAGATTGCTACTTACCAAAGAGATGTCTCATTAAGTTGCAGACAGACACAACGAAAAGACTGCTTGTTACACATTTAGCTTTCAGCCAAAGCCTTTTTCAAGGAAGGAAAACACACACACACACACACACACACACACACACACACACACATATATATATTCATTCATTCATTCAATTCATTCAGTCGTACACACTTGAAGCACACATGACTGCCTGACTGCGATCTCCAGCAATTTGGACTGGAATGCCAGTCTGTCCATTTTATCAACTGAAAGAAAAGTTTCAAATTAAATAGGGTTCAGTGACATGACATGAAATGACATTATTGAGAATTTCAGTAAAACAAAGGCACAAAAGCATGTAATATAATAATATCAGTAATAACTCTACCTCATACTAAGGTTACAAAACTAATTTATATTATCATTGTACAAGCCTTATTTCCAGGCATATAAAAATTATTTTTTTTATTCTGTTCTCTATTATTTCATTGAAATCTGATGGTTGTTGTGCTAAATGCTGTTTCATATTCTAAGTTTCTCATCAATACCTTTAAGTACGTACACAACTAGCCATTAAAATTGCTACACCATGAAGATGATGTGCTACAGACGCAAAATTTAACTGGCAGGAAGAAGATGCTGTGATATACAAATAATTAGCTTTTCAGAGCATTCACACAAGGTTGGCACTGGTGGCGACACCTACAACGTACTGACATGAGGAAAGTTTCCAACCGATTTCTCATACACAAACAGCAGTTGCCTGGCATTGCTTGGTGAAACGTTGTTGTGATGCCTCGTGTAAGGAGGAGAAATGCGTACCACCACGTTTCCGACTTTGATAATGGTCGGATTGTAGCCTATCGCGATTGCGGTTTATCATATCACGACATTGCTGCTCGTGTTGGTCGTGATCCAGCGACTGTTAGCAGAATATGAAATCGGTGGGTTCAGGAGGGTAATACGGAATGCCGTGCTGGATCCCAACGGCCTCGTATCACTAGCAGTCAAGATGACAGGCATCTTATCCGCATGGCTGTAACGGATCATGGAGCCATGTCTCGATCCCTGAGTCAACAGATGGGGACGTTTGCAAGACGCCATTGGTCACACGTCTCGGTTACCTCTTGGTCACACTGACAGCACTTTGAACAGTGGACGTTACATTTCAGATGTGTTATGACCTGTGGCTCTACCCTTCATCTGATCCCTGCGAAACCCTACATTTCAGCAGGATAATGCACAACCGCATGTTGCAGGTCCTGTACGGGCCTTTCTGGATACCGAAAATGTTCGACTGCTGCCCTGGCCAGCTCATTCTCCAGATCTCTCACCAATTGGAAACGTCTGGTCAATGGTGGGCGAGCAACTGGCTCATCACAATACGCCAGTCACTACTCTTGATGAACTGTGGTATCGTGTTGAAGCTGCATGGGCAGCTGTACCTTTACACACCATCCAAGCTCTGTTTGACTCAATGCCCAAGCGTATCAAGGCCATTATTACTGCCAGAGGCAGGTGTTCTGGGTACTGATTTCACAGGATCTATTCATCCAAATTGCGTGAAAATGTAATCACATGTCAATTCTAGTATAATATATTTGTCCAATGTATACCCGTTTATCATCTGCATTTCTTCTTGGTGTAGCAATTTTAATGGCCAGTAGTTCATATTACAATTAGTAGAGTGCAGAGTAAACACAGTATAAATGCTCATCTTTTTCAGCAACTACATCTATATTACTCAATTTTTACAAAAATGTACACTACAATTACATCATTTTCCAACCAGACTAGGGGATGCATTTAGTTTCGCTACCTCAGGCATCTGACTGGCTTAGTTTTCCAATTCTTTGATGAGACATAAAAGATTCAGATCAACTACATGTACAAATAACAATCCATTTCTGCAGAATGTCCCACCTGAAATACAAACAGTAGGTGGCTAAAATTCTGCTCATTGCCCAGTGATAACTTTGAAGACTTCTTAAGAATTTTAACAGGTAGGCTGATAATATGTAAGAAAACTACAATTGTGATTACACGTAAGTTGAATACACATGTCAAAATTACACTGATCAGCCAGAACATTATGACCACCTGCATCATAGATGCTATGTCCACCTTTAGAATGGATAATAGCAGTGACACATCATGACGTGAAAGCAGTGAGGTTTTGGTAGGTCGCTAGAGCTAGTTGACACCTTGTCTTCACACACAAGTCACTTAATTCCCATAAATTCTGGGGAGGTGGGCAATGAGCTCTGATGCCAGTTCAGTTACATTGCAGATGTGTTCAAACAGGTTCAGATCTTTCAAGTTGGGGGGCCAGTACATCAACTGGAACTTGCCACTAATTTCCTCAGACCAGTCCACCTCACTCCTGGCCTTTTGACATAACGCCTTATCTTGTTGAAAATTACCCCTGCCATCAAGAAACATGATTGTCATCAAAGGGTGCACATGTCTGCAACCAGTGTATGATACTCATTGGCCCTTATGGTGCCTTGCTCAGTCTCCACTGGCCTCATGGATGCCTGTGTGAATGTTCCCCAGGACATAATGGAGCTGCCGCTAGCTTGTCTCCGTCCCACAGTACAGGTGTTATAGAGCAATTCCCCTGAAAGAGGACGGATTTGCACCCTCCTCTTGGCATGATGAAGAAGGTATCAGGATTCATCAGACCATGCGACACCCTGGCACTGTGCCAACGTCTAGTGCCAATGGCCACGTACTCATTTCAGTTGTGTTGACTGATGTTATGGTGTTAACAATTAGCACATGCATAGGTCATCAGCTGCGGAGGCCTATCATTAGGAGTGTTCAGTGCACTTTGTGTTCAGACACCCTAGTACTTCGCCCAGCATTAAAGTCTGATGTTAGTCTCGCCAAAGTTCACCACCTGTCCTGTTTTACCTGTCTGCCCAGACTATGACATCAGACATCTGTAATAAAGGGTAGCTGTCCAACCCCATGACATCTGGACATGGTTTCACCATGTGGTGAGGAGACTCACCACAGTGCTCCTCAAACACCAAAGAAGTTATGCAGTTTCCAAGATAACACATTTCTTGTAGTGGCCATTTTCGCAGCAGCTGTATATAAACTGCAGTTGTTTCAAAGAAAATGCCTTTTGCATGCTGCACATTGAATTTTTATTTTTATTTATGCACTCTGATGCGTTTTGCCTTTTTTTTACAAGGCATCTTCAGTGGGTGTCAGGTAACTTCTAATTCACTGCATCTAAGCAAACTGCTTTTTCTCATCTGGCAACCAGATGAACATCTCACAGTGCACTTTCAGTTCACTATTTTTGTTACACATCACTGTAACTGCCATCTTCTTGTTCTTATGGTGGATTAATAAGTGTCTAATTAGTTAGGTTTTGCTCTTTTATATGGTGTTCAGCAATTCCCCTTTCTCTTCCAATTTCTCACAATACTTACTCAAACAAATCTTATTTTAAAATCTAGTAGAGTCCTATTGTCATGAGCTATTGTGCTATCCACATAAAAATTCCATTACTTGATTTACAAGAGTGTTTATACACTTATCAGACAGAACATTACAACCACTAACCTATTAACAATATAAACCTCTCTAGGATATAATAGCATCACCTGCCAGGGAATGACTGCTAATGAGAAATATGCATAGTGCATGTAGTGTCAGTGAATGTGCTGTCCGTGTGTAGTATGGGGAAGGCATGTGATATGAGGGGCATTTGAAAAGCCCGTGCAAAAATAAAAACTACTTATGTGTTTGGGATAAACCTTTTTTATTTTTCAACATAATCTCCTTTTAGACTTATACACTTTGTCCATTGTTGTTCTAATTTGTTGATACCTTCCGAATAATAGGAATTGTCCAAGTCTGCAAAATAACTATTAGTTGCCGCAATCACCTCCTCATTTGAATAACATCTTTGTCCTGTCAGCCATTTCTTCAAATTGGGGAACAAATAGTAGTCCGAAGGAACCAAGTCTGGAGAATAGTGGGGGATGTGAAACGAGTTGGAATCCTATTTCCATTAATTTTGCAACCACAACTGCTGAGGTGTGTGTTAGTGCATTGTCGTATTGGAAAAATGACTTTTTGCGGTCCATTCGCCAGCATTTTTCTTGCAGATAGATTTTCAGACCGTTCAGTAACAATGAATAATATGCACCTGTAATAGTTTTACCCTTTTGCAGATAGTTGATGAGGATCATCCCTTGCGAATCCTAAAAGACAAGTCGTCGTAACCTTTCCGGCTGAAGGACTGGTCTTTGCCTTTTTTGGTGCAGATTCTCCCATGATAACCCATTGTTTAGATTGTTCTTTGGTCTCAGGAGTATAGTAATGTATCCATGTTTCATCCACAATGACAAAATGATGATTAAAGTCGTGCAGATTCTTCCTGAACAGCTGCAAACTATCCTTGCAACACTTCGCTTCACACAATGCCATTTTTGGTCAAGCATGGGCAATCGCGGGACCCATCTTGCGAATAGCTTTCTCATGTCCAAATGTTTATGCAAAATATTATGTACCCATTCATTTGAGATGCCCACAGCACTAGCAATCTCATGCACCCTAACTCTTCTGTCATCCATCACCATATCATGTATTTTATCAGTGAGTTCTTGACTCATAACCCCACAGGGCGTCCAGAACATTCACTTGTGCCCATATGGCCACTCCGAAAATTGTGAAACCACTTATAAACTGTTCTAATTGAAGGTACAGATTCACTGTAATCTTTATCAAGCTTCTCTTTAGTCTCCTGAGGCATTTATGCCTTTCATAATGTAATGTTTAATCATCACATGAAATTCTTCTTCAGCCATTTTTTGACAATCACTCGACTTCCTTGATTCACACGAATGCCAAACACAAAGAAATAGACCAATATTGCTGAAACTTGGTGTGTGTTCTTTCCAAAGATGCTACTAACTAAACATGACCTCAATACGTGCCGGTGATGCCATCTCTCGGACTTTGCACGGACTTTTCAAATGCCCCTCGTATATCTGAGTTTGATCAAGGGCAGACTGTGATGGACTGGAGGCTCTGCTTAGCATCTTGGAAACTTGTAGTTGTTTAAAAAAAATGCCTTTTGCATGCTGCACATTGAATTTTTATTTTTATTTACGCACCCAGACGTGTTTCGCCTTTTTTACAAGGCATCTTCAGTGGGTGTCAGGTAACTTCTAATTCACTGCATCTTAGCAAACTGCTTTTTCTCATCTGGCAACCAGGTGGAGATCTTACAGTTTACTTTCAGTTCACTGTTTTCGTTACACACCACTGTAACTGCCATCTTATGGCAGTTACAGTCAAAACCTAACTAAGAGAAAGGGGCATTGCTGAACACCATGTAAAAGAGCAAAACCTAACTAATTAGACACTTATTAATCCAACATAAGAACAAGAACATTTTGAAATACATCTTTGATGAAAATATACTAGATATACTAGCCAAATATCAAGGAGTGGAGCCATCACCACTACCAATGTTCACTTGAATGGTGGCAACAACCAACAATTGATGAAAACATCGAAATAATGAACAGTGCCTAGCATCAACAAGCTTATTGTTGGTAGTTCGTGGTGGTGGTGGTGGTGGTGGTGGTGGTGGTGGTGGTGATCATCATCATAATCATCATCACACTAACTTTCCAGTTATCTGTGAAAAGTTCATAAGCAGACAGACTGACTAGTGGTTACTGATATCTGAGTCCTTATACAGGGTGTTACAAAAAGGTACGGCCAAACTTTCAGGAAACATTCCTCACACACAAAGAAAGAAAAGATGTTATGTGGACATGTGTCCGGAAACGCTTACTTTCCATGTTAGAGCTCATTTTATTATTTCTCTTCAAATCACATTAGTCATGGAATGGAAACACACCGCAACAGAATGTACCAGCGTGACTTCAAACACTTTGTTACAGGAAATGTTCAAAATGTCCTCCGTTAGCGAGGATACATGCATCCACCCTCCGTCGCATGGAATCCTTGATGCGCTGATGCAGCCCTGGAGAATGGCATATTGTATCACAGCCGTCCACAATACGAGCGTGAAGAGCCTCTACATTTGGTACCGGGGTCGCGTAAACGAGAGCTTTCAAATGCCCCCATAAATGAAAGTCAAGAGGGTCAAGGTCAGGAGAGCGTGGAGGCCATGGAATTGGTCCGCCTCTACCAATCCATCAGTCACCGAATCTGTTGTTGAGAAGCGTACGAACACTTTGACTGAAATGTGCAGGAGCTCCATGTTGTGTTGTACTTGTAAAGGCACATTTTCTAGCAGCACAGGAAGAGTATCCCGTATGAAATCATAATAACGTGCTCCATTGAGCGTAGGTGGAAGAATGTGGGGCCCAATCAAGACATCCCCAACAGTGCCTGCCCAAACGTTCACAGAATATCTGTGTTGATGACGTGATTGCACAATTGCGTGCGGATTCTCGTCAGCCCACACATGTTGATTGTGAAAATTTACAATTTGTTCATGTTGTACAGTACATACTGACGAAACTAAAATGAGCTCTAACATGGAAATTAAGTGTTTCCGGACACATGTCCACATAACATCTTTTCTTTATTTGTGTGTGAGGAATGTTTCCTGAAAGTTTGGCTGTACCTTTTTGTAACACCCTGTATAAAGGTGCATATCTGTGGCATCAACCTTACACATGTACAAAGGAAGGTCAATTCAGTAAAGTCTGTGAACAAGGATGATGAAACCTGACACCGTGATCTAGTCGGTCTTCAGTGCCTAGGGTTACTGCCCAAAATTGAACTCAGTATGTTCTTCAGCGACCACCGTAAGGTGCTGTGATGGTATGTTGCTGTATTAAGGAATGATAATTTTAGCATCACTACCTATACCAAGAGGCCGTCTTGTCTGATATTAAACTGAATTCTTTGAATTCCCAGTGGCTTTGCATGGAATACTGGTTAACAGGCATATCCAAACTATTGAAGCAGGCCAGAGTTGGTCATTCTGCTGATGAAGCTTCAATAATACAAAAAGTATTATTGGCAACAAATCATGCAAAATGTGAATGTGTATTTTTTTGTCGTAGGGGAATATTTGAAAAATCGTCCCCTTCTATATACAGAAGGCACTGAAATAAATTTGTGTATAACCTACGTATATTAAAAAATCTTGTATGCTATGACACTTTCTGTGGGGCATTTTCTATTAGGCATATCTTGTTTTAACAACGAATTCAATTGTATCGTTTCCCCTGACATTATACCATGTATTTCTGTAAAGATGTGGTTTCGTCCACTACCACAATTCATTTGTAAATGTTGGAACTGTGTAAAAACATTGGGTTTGCTAAGGTTAAATGTGTTCTAAGAAGTTAATAGTGATAAGCCACCACATATTCTATCTTTCAGTTCATAGAGACTGTCGAAGGACATTGATGGAGAAAAATTTTGCAACGCCGAGAAGGAGTTGTCGAGACAACAAAAGTTGGTACATGTATTTATACTCCTGAAAGATGGTTTCTATTCAAATTTCATGCCAGTTGCATAAGAGTGGTGCTGGTAGCACCACTATGATGATGCAAATCACATTTGATTTAAATACATGATGTTAGGATCGTGAGTGTTAGTTATACCTTTGAGATTGAATGTGGTGAGGTGATGTTATCAAGAATGCCTTTATGGTAACGAGGATGCCATTATCCACAGCTCACTGAGTTTGAATGAGGTTGTATAATAGGGCTACGAGCAGCAGGAGCACTCTTATGGTTATCCCACGCACTCTGACTGCACTGAAAATTTGTATCTCAGTGTGCTAATTTGACCTGTCATGCTGCCATTCATGAACAGCATTCCAAGAGTTTTTTCTCACAGGATAATGCTCACCCACATATTGTTGTTGTAACCCAACATGCTCTGCAGAGTGCCGACATGTCATCGTGACCTGGTCAGTCACCAGATCTGCACATACGGGACATAATTGGACGACAACTCAATCATCATCCATCCCAGTATTGGTTGACCAATTGCAACAGACATGGAATTCCCTCCCGTAAACTGACATCTGGCACATGTAAAACACAGTGCATGCACATTTGCATGCTTGCATTCAGTATTCTGGCAGTTAGACCAACACTTCACATTTGCAATAGCCTATCTTGCTCTTACATTAACTTCTAATCTTGTAATGTTAATCACTTAAATAGGCAAATGTATTCCTGAAATTTCATGACTGCACGTCTGCCCCTCGTAGCTGAATGGTCAGCGTAACGGATTGTCAGTCCTCTGGGCTTGGGTTCGATTCCCAGCTGGGTCAGGGAATTTTCTCCACTCGATGACTGGGCGTTGTACTGTCATCATCATCATCATCATCATATCATCCTCATCAACTGCAGGTCGCTGAAGTGGCGTCAAATTGAAAGACCGGCACCCGGTGAACGGTCTGCCCGACAGGGGGCCCTAGCCATATGATTAAATAAATTACTCCGCATTAATTATTTTTTGGTGTTGCAGTTTTTTCCCATCAGTGTATATTAAGACCAGGATTACTCATATTTGTGCAAGACATTTCATCCCCATCATAACCCACCATCTCGGGATGCAAAAGACAAATGGCACACACAAAATTTTTCCGTTATCGTCAGTCTCCTTTTCATTTCTGAACTCTCACATCACTACTCCTCTTCCCACTCTGCCCACATGTTGTCACTACTAGCATTATGCTTTCTATTTTATTCATTTCTTGTCTCTTCTTTTAATTTTTCTTATACTCACGCCTTTCTTTTCCTTCGCCATTTTTGTTTCTCTCTTGTTCTGGCCACATCGTCTTATCTGTGATTTTATTTACAGCATGTCATAGTGTTATGTCTTATTTGTGAACCTTTATCATTATGTGACTTCCTAGGCCAGAGAAACACTCATTGTCATTTCCTAATTAGTCCCACTTTCACTAACCCTATCACTTCTGTTGCCAAATTAAATAAGTCCCAGAAATAAGTTTCAGAAATAAGGCCCAGGAGTTAGAGACTTTAATGCTATCCATGTGTGCCTGTTGTGATGGTAAGTAGAGATTTTTTTCTATATATACTTAATTCGTGTTTTATTTTGATGGCAATTTTCCTTGTAAATATTTTGTGACTTAATCTGTGATGAGCAGAATGTATACATTTGTCCAATAAAATACCTAAACTTCACACTGCTGTCTAGATACAGACAATAACTGAAGGATAATGATCTATACATTATATAGGGGATTGCAAGTAGGTACATTGTCAACAATGGTTGAATGCAGTGATTACACTGGTCAACACTCATTTTCTTGCCAAGGATATTTGAGTGGCTTTAGGATGGGTTAGTGGTGCTGAGGACGAATATAGCAACCATTTGTGCAGTTTGGCTCTAGTTTTTGAGATAATGCATGATTTATTCAAAAAATTAGAAAAAATTGCTAATACTGAACTCGAGCGCTACAAACTACAATGAAAAAAGAAAATAATCTTTATAAATAGCTTCTATGAAAACCTGATAGGCATTTGTCCACGTATAAAACATAATTGAAAAGTTTCTCTATAAGTATATCATTTTCCGTCCATGACGAACCGCTTCCTGCACGCTTTCCTTTTATAGGTCTCTTCAGAACAGTCACGTTGCAGATTCCAGCAATAATCTGCCATCATATGCGTGTCCCATCTTCCTTTATATCTTTCCTCTATTCCTTTCATATCTTGATGGAACCGCTCTCCTTGTTCCTCACTGAAATCACCTAGATTACGAGGAAATCGATCCAAGTGGCTGTGAAGGAAGTGCAATTTTATGCTCATGTTAGCTCCTAAGTTTTGGAAGTTAGTGAGCATGTTTTTGACCAGTTCCTCGTAATTGGGAGCTTTATGATTGCCCAAAAAACATTTTACAACAGCGACAAAACTGTTCCAGGCCGATGTTTCAGTGACAGTCATGACACTTGTAAAATTGGTATCGTTGATGAGCCTGCGAATTTTAGGACCATCAAATATTCCTGCCTTAAGTTTTTCACTACTGAGTCCAGGGAACATATTGCAGATGTATGTGAAGCAATTACCATTTCCGTCTAAAGCTTTGGTGAATTGCTTCATTAGTCCTAACTTAATATGTAATGGTGGAAGAACAATCTTGTCCCTACTAACCAGAGGTTCATTAATGATGTTTGCTTCACCAACAGCCATATGTTCCCTTGGAGGCCATGTGTTCTGCTTCCAATGTTCGTGCTTTGCCCTACTATCCCACATGCAGATAAAACATGGGTGCTTTGTGTATCCACTTTGTTGTCCAAGCAAGAAGTTCACCATTTTCAAATCAACACAAATCAACCACTGGTGCTGCATATACTGAATTTTCTGCAGAACCATCTTGATCTTAGCATATGCTTCACAAAGTTTTGTTGAGTGGGCAATTGGAATAGATGCGTAACGATTGCCATTGTGTAGGAGAACACATTTTAAACTTCTAGTGGAACTGTCTATGAAGAGACGCCAGTCCTCTGGTCTATATTCCGGCAGCCCCAATTCAAGTAAAAGACCAGGTATATTGCTGCAATACACTATAACCTCTTCTTGGTTGAAGTATGGAAGAAGGTTTTCTTCTCTCGTCCGGTAAGCTGTTATTTTAACACTTGGATGAAGACAGTTCTTTTCCTTAAGCCTGGATGCTAAGAGTTCTGATGCTTGCTTTGAAAGATTGAGTTCTCGTATCAAGTCACTGAGCTGCTCCTGGTCGAACTGCTGGGGTTGTGTCTCACGTCCTTTGTATTCCGAACCACTACTTGTACATTCTTCGCCGTGCACCTCGTCATCTGATGATGTTAGCGTGGGTAATGTTGTGAAGGTTGGTACAGGAACATCGTTGCTGTGCACCACCGGTCTTCTTGCTGACTCCAAATCGGGAAATTCCCACTTTCGTTTTTTGAACCTATTAAAACCTTTCACATTAACAATGCAAAAATAGCAATCATCTGTATGGTTCTTCTGCTCTCGCCATACCATAGGCACTCCGAAGTTTAAGCTTTTCCTTTTTCGTTTTGTCCACTGCTGTAAGCACTCCACACAGCATTTACAAACTTTATGGGGTGCCCACGCCTTGCCTTGATCTCCAAGTTTAATTCCGAAATATGCCAGATACGCTTCCTTCACAAAAGGAGTGATATTCTTCCTGTTCTTTTGAAGAACGTATTCACCACAAATGTAGCAGAACTCATCTGGATGGTTCACGCAAAGACGGCGTGAAGAACTCATGTTTTCCTAAAACAAAATTGCACAAATACTACATATTATGCAGAACTTTCTTGTATTTGCATGTCAATCACATCCAACAAACATCATTAATTGTTTTGTGTGAAATGAATACTCACCTCTTATTTGCTACGTCACGATGAAAAGGTTCTATCTCCTTGAAGCTGCACTGCACATGTGTGTGACTTTCGACCATCACCATTTTTCTTGTTTACACTGAACGCTACCTATCGGCTGTTGCGGGGATTACCTCGGCCAACAAATGGATGTCGAGTACCGCCGAATTCAAATCTGCACAACCCTCAATATCTTCAACACACGCACCGCACAACAGGACTGAACACATGCTGACAGTGTGATGTTTGCATGATGTAATCCTCAACCACACAGATGCACTCCCTGAGCACAATTGTTTAATAAAGATAGTACAATATCACTAATTAAAAAACAGGTAGCAAATACATTACACCATATATGGACCCTGCAGTCGATATTATCCACATGAAACTCTCATTTCCACAAATAACCTATATCTCAAAAACCAGAGCCAATTTGGAAAAAGTACAAATATACTCGGAATGAGTATCATAACAATATCCCATTTTCGTTCAAACTTCCCTGGCAACGAAAAAAAAAAATTTATTTATAGAGCTGTGTTATAATGTAACTGTTAGTCATGTGAACCTTATTTTCCTTCCAATTTCCTCTCCCAATGCATCCTTTGCTTGTGATCACACCAACTTCCCTTCCACTCTCTCCTAAACATTTCCTCTTGGAAATGCAGCATATTGTGTCATTTTTCTGTTGACAGCTTTGGAATGTTAGCAACTACATACATTTCTTCCCTTATCTCTGAATTGAGAAAGAGATGTAATTACTTTTAAAAAAGGTAGAAGTATTCATTTTCTTTTTAAAAAAAAGTAATGGAAATTACTGGATTGAACAAGGCATAAAATAAGGGAAAGGCAAACCACTCACCTATAGCGGATCAATTCGTGGAGCGCAGAAACATGTAACAGAAAACAGCATTCATACTAGTTTTTGAGCACAATCTCTTTTTCTAACAGTAGTACACACATTCACACATACACAACACACAAACACCCAAATGTACTTCATTTTATGTATTTTATTTGTAAACTGTTCATAATTGCTAGTTTCTGATTCTAGTTCAGTTATGCTTGGCAAGACAATAATGGCAGTTTGATTGTGGAGATTGAGGGACCTTCCAAGATTTTTGTTCGTTTGAATAGAAACTCAATAAATTTCTAACACTTTTACTACAAATTTATGTACTCTTACAGCTATTATAGTTTCCATGGTATTATTTACTGATGTATACACTGAACTAAATAAAGAATTGCTTCAAAATGTGATGAATTGTTGCATTTAAAAATAATGATTTCTTACCAATAAATACATTTGTACTGTGCTTGCAAAAGTAGTTTTACCAAAATCATAGGCAACACAAGGAAGCCATATGAGCAGTACACACTTTAAAATACATCTCCCTAATAGAACTACTGCTGCAGTTGGAAGATTTAGAAGTTCAGTAAGTTACATAAAGAGGTAGTCATGTAACATCTCAAATAGAAACTCAAAACATTTGCCTATGGCAGTGTGTGAAGAGGCATTGTGGCTCAAGTTTAAATGAATAGTGACCATGCATTGGATAGGTATGTACCTACTAGAATAGTTTGTGATGGGAGGGGCCTTGCATGACATGCAGTCACTCTAAAGGAACAGTGGCTGTTGTTGTTGTGGTCTTCAGTCCTGAGACTGGTTTGATGCAGCTCTCCATGCTACTCTATCCTGTGCAAGCTTCTTCATCTCCCAGTATCTACTGCAACCTACATCCTTCTGAATCTGCTTAGTGTATTCATCTCTTGGTCTCCCTCTACGATTTTTACCCTCCACACTGCCCTCCAATGCTAAATTTGTGATCCCTTGATGCCTCAAAACATGTCCTACCAACCGATCCCTTCTTCTAGTCAAGTTGTGCCACAAACTTCTCTTCTCCCCAATCCTATTCAATACCTCCTCATTAGTTACGTGATCTACCCACCTTATCTTCAGCATTCTTCTGTAGCACCACATTTCGAAAGCTTCTATTCTCTTCTTGTCCAAACTAGTTATCGTCCATGTTTCACTTCCATACATGGCAACACTCCATACAAATACTTTCAGAAACGACTTCCTGACACCTAAATCTATGCTCGATGTTAACAAATTCCTCTTCTTGAGAAACGCTTTCCTTGCCATTGCCAGTCTACATTTTATATCCTCTCTACTTCGACCATCATCGGTTATTTTACTCCCTAAATAGCAAAACTCCTTTACTACTGTAAGTGTCTCATTTCCTAATCTAATTCCCTCAGCATCGCCCGACTTAATTTGACTACATTCCATTATTCTCGTTTTGCTTTTGTTGATGTTCATCTTATATCCTCCTTTCAAGACACTGTCCATTCCGTTCAACTGCTCTTCCAAGTCCTTTGCTGTCTCTGACAGAATTACAATGTCATCGGCAAACCTCAAAGTTTTTACTTCTTCTCCATGAATTTTAATACCTACTCCGAATTTTTCTTTTGTTTCCTTTACTGCTTGCTCAATATACAGATTGAATAACATCGGGGAGAGGCTACAACCCTGTCTTACTCCTTTCCCAACCACTGCTTCCCTTTCATGCCCCTCGACTCTTATAACTGCCATCTGGTTTCTGTACAAACTGTAAATAGCCTTTCGCTCCCTGTATTTTACCCCTGCCACCTTCAGAATTTGAAAGAGGGTATTCCAGTTAACATTGTCAAAAGCTTTCTCTAAGTCTACAAATGCTAGAAACGTAGGTTTGCCTTTTCTTAATCTTTCTTCTAAGATAAGTCGTAAGGTCAGTATTGCCTCACGTGTTCCAACATTTCTACGGAATCCAAACTGATCTTCCCCGAGGTCGGCTTCTACCAGTTTTTCCATTCGTCTGTAAAGAATTCGCGTAAGTATTTTGCAGCTGTGACTTATTAAACTGATAGTTCGGTAATTTTCACATCTGTCAACACCTGCTTTCTTTGGGATTGGAATTATTATATTCTTCTTGAAGTCTGAGGGTATTTCGCCTGTCTCATACATCGTGCTCACCAGATGGTAGAGTTTTTTCATGACTGGCTCTCCCGAGGCCATCAGTAGTTCAAATGGAATGTTGTCTACTCCCGGGGCCTTGTTTCGACTCAGGTCTTTCAGTACTCTGTCAAACTCTTCACGCAGTATCTTATCTCCCATTTCGTCTTCATCTACATCCTCTTCCATTTCCATAATATTGTCCTCAAGTACATCGCCCTTGTATAAACCCTCTATATACTCCTTCCACCTTTCTGCCTTCCCTTCTTTGCTTAGAACTGGGTTGCCATCTGAGCTCTTGATATTCATACAAGTGGTTCTCTTCTCTCCAAAGGTCTCTTTAATTTTCCTGTAGGCAGTATCTATCTTACCCCTAGTGAGACAAGCCTCTACATCCTTGCATTTGTCCTCTAGCCATCCCTGCTTAGCCATTTTGCACTTCCTGTCGATATCATTTTTGAGACGTTTGTATTCTTTTTTGCCTGCTTCATTTACTGCATTTTTATATTTTCTCCTTTCATCAATTAAATTCAATATTTCTTCTGTTACCCAAGGATTTCTATTAGCCCTCATCTTTTTACCTACTTGATCCTCTGCTGCCTTCACTACTTCATCCCTCAGAGCTACCCATTCTTCTTCTACTGTATTTCTTTCCCCGATTCCTGTCAATTGTTCCCTTATGCTCTCCCTGAAACTCTCTACAACCTCTGGTTCTTTCAGTTTATCCAGGTCCCATCTCCTTAAATTCCCACCTTTTTGCAGTTTCTTCAATTTCAATCTGCAGTTCATAACCAATAGATTGTGGTCAGAATCCACATCTGCCCCAGGAAATGTCTTACAATTTAAAACCTGGTTCCTAAATCTCTGTCTTACCATTATATAATCTATCTGATACCTTTTAGTATCTCCAGGATTCTTCCAGGTATACAACCTCCTTTTATGATTCTTGAAACAAGTGGCTACTATGTGTAAAACAAAGCATAGGGCTATAGACAAAAAGACACTTAATGAAACACATTTGGCTGTCATCAGGGCGAAATGCAAAGTCTTAAATGACTATCATTGCTGAATTTTATCAAATGACTTCTCTCAAAATTCAAATATATTCCGATTGTGTAACAAGGCTGCCAGTAACACCAAAATTAGTGTCCTGATGCTCATTGATGATGTAGAAAATGAAATACAGGGTAGAAAAGCAAAAGCAGAAGTACTCAATTTCGTTTTCCAATATTTCTTTACTAAGAAGATACATAAGTTCCACCCCAGTTTAACTATCACATCACTGCTAAGACAAATGATGTAGTTATTAATGTCAGTGGCATTGAGAAACACACAAAATCACAAAAATTAAACAAGACTCCAGCACCCTATGAGATCTGTCAGATTCTAAATACAATTTGTTACTGAGTTAGTTCCAGTGTTAACCATAAAATGTCGTAGATCCCATTAACAAAAATTGTTCTTAGTGATTGGAAGAAAGCACAGGTCATACTCTATTCAAGAAAGATACCCAAAGTGACTGATTGACAGGAATGAGGGAAAGAAAATCAGTAGAAGAAGAATGGGTAGCTTTGAGGAATGAAATAGTGAAGGCAGCAGAGTATCAAGTAGGTAAAAAGATGAGGGCTAGTAGAAATTCTTGGGTAACAGGAGATATATTGAATTTAATCGATGAAAGGAGAAAATGTAAAATAGCAGTAAATGAAGAAGGCAAAAAGGAATACAAACGTCTCAAAAATGAGATCATCAGGAAGTGCTAAATGGCTAAGCAGGGGTGGCTGGAGGACAAATGTAAGGACGTAGAGGCATATCTCACTAGGGGTAAGATAGATACAGCCTACAGGAAAATTAAAGAGATCTTTGGAGAAAAAAGAACTACCTGTATGAATATCAAAAGCTCATGTGGAAAACCGGCTCTAAGCAAAAAAGAGAAAACAGAAAGGTGTAAGGAGTATATAGAGGGTCTATACAAGGTCGATGTACTTGAGGACAATATTATGGAAATGGAAGAGGATGTAGATGAAGATGAAATGGGAAATATGATACTGTGTGAAGAATTTGACAGAGCACTGACAGACCTAAATTGAAACAAGGCCCTGGGAGTAGACAACATTCCATTAGAACTACTGACAGCCTTGGGAGAACCAGCCCTGACAAAACTCTACCATCTGGTGAGCAAGATGTATGAGACAGGCGAAATACCCACAGACTTCAAGAAGAATAATTCCAATCCCAAAGAAAGCAGGTGTTGACTGATGTGAAAATTACTGAACTATCAGTTTAATAAGTCACGGCTGCAAAATACTCATTCGAATTCTTTACAGACGAATGGAGAAACTGGTAGAAGCCGATATTGAGGAAGGTCAATTTGGATTCCATAGAAATGTTGGAACACTTCAGGCAATACTGACCCTACGACTTATCTTAGAAGATAGGTTAAAGAAAGGCAAAACTACATTTCTAGCATTTGTAGACTTAGAGAAAGCTTTTGACAATGTTGACTGGAATAATCTCTTTCAAATTCTGAAGATGGCAGGAGTAAAATACAGGGAGCGAAAGGCTATTTACAATTTGTACAGAAACCAGATGGTAGTTATAAGAGTCAAGGGGCATGAAAGGTAAGCGGTTGTTGGGAAGGGAGTGATACAGGTTTGTAGCCTATCCCCAATGTTATTCAATCTGTATATTCAGCAAGCAGTAAAGGAAACAAAAGAAAAATTCAGAGTAGGAATTAAAATCCATGGAGAAGAAATAAAAACTTTGAGGTTCGCCAATGATGGCATCATAATTCTGTCGGAGACAGCAAAGGACTTGGAAGAGCAGCTGAACGGAATGGATAGGGTCTTGAAAGGAGAATATAATATGAACATCAACAAAAGCAAAACGAGAATAATGGAATGTAGTCGAATTAAATCAGGTAATGCTGCGGGAATTAGATTAGGAAATGAGACGCTTAAAGTAGTAAGTGAGTTTTGCTGTTTGGGGAGCAAAATAACAGATGATGGTCAAAGTAGAGAGGATATAAAATGTAGACTGGCAATGGCAAGGAAAGTGTTTCTGAAGAAGAGAAATTTGTTAACAGAGTATAGATTTAAGTGTCAGGAAGTCGTTTCTGAAAATATTTGTATGGAAGTGAAATGTGGACGATAAATAGTTTGGACAAGAAGAGAATAGAAGATTTTGAAATGTGGTGCTACAGAAGAATGCTGAAGATCAGATGGGTAGATCACTTAACTAACGAGGAGGTATTGAACAGAACTGGGGAGAAGAGAAATTTGTGGCACAACTTGACTAGAAGAAGGGATCGGTGGGTAGGACATGTCTGAGGCATCAAGGGATCACCAATTTAGTATTAGAGGGCAGTGTGGAGGGTAAAAATCGTAGAGGGAGACCAAGAGATAAATGCACTAAGCAGATTTAGAAGGATGTAGGTTGCAGTAGGTACAGGGGGATGAGAAAGCTTGCACAGGGTAGAGTAGCATGGAGAGCTGCATCAAACCAGTCTCTGGACTGAAGACTACAACAACACAACAACCACCCAAAGTGATCCATAAAACTACTGCCCAATCCCATTGATGTTCATCTGTCATAGAATCCTAGCTCATATTCTGAGCACAAACATAATCAAGTATATCGAACAGAAGCACCTTGTCCATGCCAATCACCATGGATTGCAAAAATGATTATCATGCAAGCCTCAGCTTGTGGTTTTCTCACATGATGTTCTGAAAGCCATGCCATGAATAAAGGTAATCAGATGGATGCAATATTTATTTACTTCTGAAAAGCATTTATCGCAGTTGCACACCCATGCACATCAACAGATGTAAAAGGATATAACTTCAAATGTGCCCCAGGGAAATTTGTTGGCAGTATTCCAGTTCATGTTGTATATTGTTGATCTGGCAGACAATATTAACCTCAGATTTTTTGCAGATGATACTGTTATGTGTAATGAAGTAATATCTGAAAAAGCTACTTCAGTATCATGTCAGATCATAATTAGATTTCAAAGTCATGCAAAGACGGAAACTTGCTTTAAATGTTCAGAAATATAAAACTGAACAATGGAAAATCCAGGATGCAATAATGACAATATTATGAAAAGGATAAAATGCTATTCACCATATAGCAGAGCTCTTGAGTCACAGACAGGCACCAGAAAATGATTGTAAAACAAGTAAGCTTTTGGCCAAAAAGGCATTCATCTAAATTAGACACACACACACACACACACACACACACACACACACACACACACACACACACACACACACACACACGACCACATTCTCTTGCCTTGGCAGCCAGAGATTGTGGTAATGCATATGTGAGTGTATGGATGTTGTCTAATTCAGATATTCAGATGAAGGCCATTTTGGCCGAAAGGTTACTTGTGTGACAGTCTTTTTGTTGTGCTGTCTGCGACTCAACATCTCCACTATATGGTGAGTAGCAACCTATCATTTTCATAATACTGAAATATAAAACTGTGCGATTCACAAAATGAAAATATGTAGTAGCCCATGACTATATCATCAGTGAGCTATATCATAATCAGTCAACACAAGAATTACGTAGCTATAACAGTTTGTAGGAATGTGAAATGGAATGATCACATAGGTTCTACCACAGGTAAGACTGACAACAGACTTTGATTTCTTGGCAGCATATGGGAAAATGCAGTGTGTCTACAAAAGAGTCTGCTTAAAAATCACATGTATGGCCCATCATAGAATATTGCTCAAATGCAAAAGATTCATACAATATTGGACTAACAGGGACTATTGAGTTTATACAAAGAAAAGCACATGGATGGTAACAGCTTTGTTTGACTCATGACACAGTATCACAGAAATATTGAAAACTTTGAGTCAGCAAAATCTTGAAAATATGTGTGTTACCCTCAAAACCCAACGTATAATGTTTGAAGGGCAGTATTAAGTGAGGAATCTAGAGATATTCTTCAGCCTCATATGTATTGCTCCCTTAGGAACTGTGAATAGAAGATTAGACTGATTATAGTGTGTACATAGGTATTTATCATTCCCAGTGTCATACACTGTTTTAACAAGAAGAAACAATAACATGCCATACAATGCAAAGTATCACCAGGCAAGCAGTTCACTGTGATCTGCACGGTATGAATGTGGATGCAGATGCTCAGGGATGGAATTTAGTGTCAGCATACTGCATATTTTGTATGGCTGTAAAATACTAGTGTGTTTATGAGATGTTCAGGAGATAAACAATGTAAGTTAGGATGCTAACCATTTTCTTTCATTCTTCTTATAAATGTTTATGCATTCTAATGCATAGAAAGACAAAGGTGAAATGTCATGAATAAAGCAAAACAAGTACATTGCCAAAGAAAATGAACCCTTACAGACATAATAATTCTACATTTTTGTAATTTCACTATAAAATGGAGTAAACTTCTTTTAATATAATTATAATAGACACGTAAAGTTCACTTTGCTGTCAGTGTTGTGGAAAGCAAGTCTCCTACTAGATCTTGCAGATTTATTAAAATTCTTCAAATAATTTGTTTCAGGTGCGGACAGTTTATGTGGAAGATTGACAGAAAAGATAAACAGCAATCAAGGGCATAGACTTATACTTGCACATATGCCTCTTCTTATGGTGTGCTTGGAGGTGAGACTGTACTATCAGTACACATTTTTGTTGATAAGAATAAATTTGTGGGTTATGAGAAATACATTAATCTCTTCATGTAATAAATCCTTATGAAGGAAATCCAAATATGTTGAGAGAGGGAAAAATTAAATGAGCTGCTGGGTTAGAGAATTCGGAACCACTTATAACAGAAGGAACTGAGATCTGATCTGAAAAATGGAAAATGTTATAGTCAAAAATATAACTCATAAAGGACATGTTTGCTGAAAATTAAAATTAAGTTAGGCACTGACATGGTCGAAGTCCAAGCTTTGGTGTGACTTGCTATCCATTTAGTTCTGAGTTACTCAAATTTTTCAGTATAGCAGTAGTAGTGTAGCCCCATTATCACAGTCCATTCTTGCTCACTGGCAGCTTAACAGTTCTCATTTTGCTAAAAAGATTGATAATTGATTGAACTTTAACTGACACACTACATGCATTACTTACAGATGAATCTTTATTTTTGACTTCTTTCATAACATTAATTGGGCTGGCGTAGATACTAGAAATGGTGTATATTATAAGTTCATAATGTTACTGGATTCAAAGAAATGAAATGGACATCAATGGAAGCAGGTGATAAATTATGACAAGAATAACAAGTTAGTTTGCATAGCCATCATCTGCAGCAAGCACAAAAATATTTGTTTTGAAAATAAAAACCACCTGTTTCTTGCTGCAATGACTTATACTGGCACATATGCCTCTTATGGTGTGCCTGGATACGAGATTCTGATATCAGTACACATTTTGTTAGTAAGAATAAATTGCATAGTTGCAACCAGAAAACTGTGGCTTTTAGTGGCAAAATGAATGCGATAAAGATATTTTGGAGGTTGACAGGGAGCAACTCTTTGTGATGTGAGAAAAATGCTGGATATGATAGTGGTCCTCATATTGCAGCATACCTTTAGAAATAGGAAGCCCTGTTGAAGAAGTCAGTTGATGCATTGCAGGCATGGATATTTTTGTGTGCCAAGAACAATACTACTTCGTTTTCCCTGGTTGATTTGATATGACATAGAACATTTGCTTTGCTTTTAAATTAGATTGGTGGGGTAATAGTGAGGTGAAAGCTATGATGAAATTGGTGGTGTATTCATGTGTAGCTTGTTACTGAAACACACTCATTTACTATGAATGCAGCACCTGAAAGTGGGGAAGCATTTCACATGAAAACATTGAGAACTGTCACAGATGTATTGCCCATTACTGTATTTAGGTTGTGGATTTGACATGAAGCTGTCCATCAGCTAGATGTAGCTAAACAAATGGGAGTATAGCATGAGATTCAGAAATGGAACAGGTAAATCTTACCTGTGAAAATAGGGTGATCATAAAGAGTACAGTAGTTAAGCTGCTCCATTATTTCAATTAGTAAAAATATTTTTTCAGAACCAGAGAAGCTGGTGATTGTCCTTGTATTCGTGGAAAAGTCTTCCCTAAGTGAACTGTCAAAGCTGCCATTACAGGGAAACACTCTGAATTCTTCCATTATTGTGCTCAATAAATATTTGTGTGTGTGCCCCTCAGAAATGAAATAGTTATTTGTGAGTGCAAATTTGATTAAGATGAAGAGGAATCAAGCATCGGTTCGTTGATCAGTGGAGTATTATATTGCGAAATGTTGAACAGTAGACTTCGTACGTACCGAATGTTTCTGTTGGGGAAAATGATATAAGTAATGATGAGTGTGGAGTAGAAGTGGAACCAATATAGATTACAAATGGCGTATAACATTTGTACTGTCTTTAATAAATGAATAAAGGAACTAAGCAGTAAGTTGGAGCTAATGTTCAGCCACACCAGGGTGACGTCCAGTGTGTAACTGGAAATCATCATTCGATAGAGCAGGCTATATAATTAGAAAGACCCATAAGATGATGGTACATGATTCAGGAGTAAGATGATCTGTGATCTCAGATTAGGAGATCTTGAGAGGGGCATGAGATTTTAAAGGTGTTTGCCTGGTGGCACCTTGTTGATGGTACCATGGTGGCATATCTAGTTGGTACATGTGAATATGCAGGCACAGACTCCCATTGGTTAAGCCCCACAGTAGTGTACCTTTCCTGTAAAATGATTATGATGGTATTATGATGCTTAGTTCACAATTTCACATTGTGAGAGTTTGATTTTGCTGAAGGCATCCAAGCAGTCAAGAACCACACAAGCTAAAACATATATTCATCATTTGGATATTTTGCTCTTGCATTGGTCATGTTTGCTGATAACATTTTTGGATATAAGGTCCACCTGTTATGAAGAACACTTATTTCAGATGTTGCAGACATGTTTCAGCACCTTTGTTCCATTTTCAGTGGTGTTTCTTAATTCAAATTGTGAAATTTCAATATATTTTGAATGTTATTTATCTACAAAAATTATGGCTAAAGACAGTTTTTGTTTGTTGTTGTCATTGCCTTAATTTTACATTATACAGTTATGCAGGACCTTCTCTACACTATTGTGTCCTGGTTGCCTGTCATCTGCAACTGAACGATGGCAATGTGAATTTTGTTGGCAAGTTAACACATCACTTTATAAACTAAATGCAAGTTCTTTGTGCCACAATATTTCATGTCTGTATTTACTGTTACCTACATATAGCTTTGCAAAGCCTTTTCGCTTTTGCGTTTTCATGAATTATTGAGAATCACAAATGAATAGTCAGCCGGTGTGGTCGAGCAGTTCTAGGCACTTCAGTCTGGAACCACACGACTGCTACGGTCGCAGGTTCGAATCCTGCCTCGGGCATGGATGTATGTGATGCCCTTAGGTTAGTTAGGTTTAAGTAGTTCTAAGTTCTAGGGGACTGATGACCTCAGATGTTAAATCCCATAGTGCTCAGAGCCATTTTGAACAAATGAATACTACACATATTTTGCACACTTTTGTTTGTGAATAACACACTTTTCACATTTCCAAACAGTGTTGTGTGTCTATACAGTCCCAGTTGGCGTTCACTTGTTCTCAAATGAGTTTGGTGACAAATTTGAATTTTGTGTACTCTCTCTCTCTCTCTCTCTCTCTCTCTCTCTCTCTCTCTCTCTCTCTCTCTTAAGCTGTTTGTTTTGCCTTTTCTGTAATGTTCCTATAATGTGTTAATTAGTGTGCCTTTGCACAGGTGAACCTTATATCCAATCAAATGTTTATTGTGAAGATAATCTTGAAAATTACATAAAGGCAAAATTTTTGTCTTGCATGCAAACAAAACAAAGAATTGTTTGTTTTCTCCTGTTTTGACAATTTGTTCTATTTTCAGTAGGCCTTGAATAATTTTGTCAAACACTTTTCGTTATTTTAATTAATAAAGTGCATTCTCTTTCTGAAAGCTTATGTTTGTCTCTCTTTTTGCTCCTGTTAGTCCTCTCTCTCTCTCTCTCTCTCTCTCTCTCTCTCTCTCTCTCTCTCTCTCTCTCTCTGCAGTCAAATGTAAATGAAAACATTTTAACCTAGTTCTGGACTTCTGTCCACAAACCTAAAACTGTGGCTCAGGTTTAATTTAATATGCAATTTTTTATGAAAGATTGGAACATAAAATTTTAATATTTGGGAGTAAAGAAGGCCACTCATCTAATAACAGAAGCATTGAGCCACTGACAAACACACACAAAAGAATGAAAACTGTATTAGCATTCAGAAGAAATCCTTTAATGAGCTAGAGTAGAAATAAACACCTCTGCGCAGAGAGAGAGAGAGAGAGAGAGAGAGAGAGAGAGAGAGAGAGAGAGAGAGAGAGAGAGCCTAGCTCATCAAAGGTTTTCTTCCAAAAGCCAGCAAAGTCTTCGTTATTTTGTGTGTGTTTGTTGACGACTCCCTGATTTTGTCATTCAGTAAACAGTCCCCTTTACTCATAAATTATTTACGTTCTGTCAGAACTTTACTGTATGATATATATAATAGGTAAGTATATGTCATTTACATTTTTTTTCCCCACCAGGATTGATACAAAGTATATTTCTGGACATGCAGCTCAGTTGACAATTCCATTTTTCTGCATAAAATCGGAGTTCACAGCTGAGTGCATATGGTCCATCTGTTACTGCATAATTTTTCTCAAGAGGAGAGTGAGAGGAATTAAGTCTGTCACACTTTGATGTGAAAGTCTTCAGATTTGTACATTGTGCAAAAACAAGTCATACAAATGAGTAGTCCTGCACCCAGTGAAACTTCCTGTTTCCACGAGTCACATGAACAGCAATCTGTTCCCATTTGGTTTTGAAACTGGTGTTGCTTTGTATAATTATTTTTGTCCATGAAACGTAACATTTTATTTTTTAACGTGATATTTCACACATTCGCACAAAATAATTCCAGAGCAAAATTTCCCTTCTTTGCTCTGGCCAGACATTGTGCTAGAGAAAGATGTCTCACATGTGTGTGTGTTCTTAGTGATTCTATGAACACAGTTGTCATGTGGTTACAAACATAATATTGTTTAGCAAAACATTATGTGCATGTGTTCACTGCTGAAAAATGCATCATTTTACAATAGTACTAAGTAATTCATTCTTCTAGTGTACTCGCCAAAATATAAACTTATATTGTTGTGTTGTCAAAAGGCACATAAACAAGGTCACGGTTTGTGGACTGAATTTTAAATGCGGCAAGATTCTCTCTGTTTATATGCCTTTTGATGACACATTTCTACCACTATTTGGCAAGTTGTTACTTTTACTGATGGTAAATAATTTACCTTCTAGCAGAACTTTCCATTACCATAATTAAACTTAAGTTGGATTTATGAGGATACTACGTACACATGTACAAAAATAAATTAATGGTATTGTTGCTGTAGATTAGTAAATAGATGGTATACTCTGCAATGAAATCAGATGATGTCTGGCTTTACAGTCATTGTTAGATTAGACCATACCAGCAAATGTAAATCCAAACAGCCCCCCGTCCCCCCCCCCCCACCCATCCCCCCCCCTCACACACACACACACACACACACACACACACACACACACACACACACATGATATTAAGAAAAGTTTGAATTGCTTGTAGGTATGTTTCAGAGCAGGTTGTCCTGAGTCTTAAATGTTAAGAAAAAAATTTGATATGTTGGGCTATGTACAAGTTATTTAGCATTGAAGTTAGCCAGTCAGGTCGTTTTGCGCTCAGATTCAAACATCCTGTGAGGATCTGTGTTGCGAAACATATTCTCCATGTGGTTTGCTCAAATTGAACAAGAGAGCTATACAAAAACAAACAGGGGAAAATATTCAACGGCAGGCCAATGGGTCAGCAATTCTATGCACTGCCATCTTCACTATGACAACTTCCGACTTTGTGTTGGGCTGTGTAGTGAACCTCTACCTGCTGGTCATTCAATCATCATCAGGAATCATATGTATGCAATCAATCTTTGTTCGAAGAGTACATTTAGCTGTGAAGGTACAGAGGAGGAGGTGTGATAGAACAATAACAGAGGTAGGTTTGACACATACGTAGTGGTAACGTGGTGTGTCATCAGTACTCTTTCAAGGAATACACCGATATGCATGTAGCATATATGATGCTGTGGGTCAGAATGGACTGGGGGCCCACAACATTTACAATGCAAGATAATTCTGTATGTGAACACCTTTGTAGTGGTTGATGAACGATTAAGGGAGACTGGAAGTTTTGCTGTAACCAGTATCACTGCTGGACAAGAATGCTATGTACAGAACACTCAATTAGGACAAAACATTCTTGGTACAGTTGCTATAATACCTAGTATCAGTTCGAGGGCCATTGGTAATGCTTTGGGGGTATGTAAAATTATTCCGATGTTCTTGAAGTATGCCTATAAACTACACATGGTAAAATGTATCTGTTTGTTTGTCACTGCAAGTTTTGCATGCTGCAGTATTGGATGCACTACATGACAGAAACCTATTACTGTACCACTTACAGAAGGTGCACAATGTGGTGGCAAAGGAGTATCCCTCTTGTTACCAATATTCTGCGTGGTACTTAAATCAATATAACAAATATCTTCATTTTGAATGGATGGTGTTGTGGACAGATGAGGCATGCTTCACCAGAGGAGGATCATTAAACTCCCAAAACAGCCACATTTGGATGGACGCAAAAATCTTATCAGCATAGATTTAGTATAAAAATTTGGGCAGATATTATAGGTGACTGGATCCCATCATACTTCCTCCCCATTTAAATGGACTGGCGTATTTAGCATTCCATGAAAACATCCTTCCCCCGCATTTGGAAGGCGTTCCTCTGGCTATCAGGCAGGAAATGTGGTTCCAAAACGATCACCCATCACCACATTCCACTGCTGTGGTAGGTGCTGAGGTAGATTGGCCAAGATGGTCCAGTTCCCTGGGCAGCTCATTTCCCATATCTGACACCATTGGATTTTTACGTGTGGGACCACATGAAGAAACTCGTCCACATGATCCTGGAAGACACAATCAAAGATCATCTTGTGAGAATAGTTGTAGTCTCTGATGAAATCCGTGAAATCTTTGATTTTGGAAAGCTTGCTGACTTCATGATGCAGCATTGCAATGCATGCAATCAGGCTGGATGAGGACACTTTGGGCAGTGTTACGTTTCACTCCTGAAAATTATGGTGTCACATTAATGACATGACAAAACATCAGTTGTACTGTAAAACAGCTAATCATTATTTTCCATGTATTTGTTATATGTATGGCTAGTGACTGCATACGAGGTTTATTGTTTTTCCATAATTATGTTGAAACATATAAACATGGTTAGACCTTAGTCAGGTGCAATTGTAAGCAGTTATTGAACATTATGGATACTGTAGCCATTGGAATGAATGTACACATTTGTGGCCAATGCCAATGGATTTTACGTAAACAAAAGTTGTACAGTTCCGTTACTTACAAGAATTTCATATGTAAACATTTAGACAACAATAGATACAGGTGAAACGAATTTATTTGTGTGGCCAATCACCACAGCAAGCACAGAAATAGTTGTTTCATACATAAAAACTGCGTTTTCTTGCTGCACTGCATTTTATTTCTCCCAGATGTGATTCAGCTTTTTCACTTTAAGGCATCATCAGTGGGATATAGAATGATACAGTTTTGTTTTGATAGTGTTATCTGTAGATTATAGAAGCTTTTTATGTAAGTAAGTCATTACTTACAGTCCTTTGTGTTTTTGCTTGGTACCTGTGTTACCTCTCATCTGGCCACAAGCTCGAGCTTGCATCACAGCTCTATTCATGAAACATAAGCATATTTTTATATTTTGAACTTTTTTCTTCCCACTTTTCATCTTGTTTGTCCTTATTGTTACCACACATTGTCAGGCTTAAGTCGCTAATTATAGATATTAGATCAAAAACTGAGAGTTCAAGACATAACTACTGTGCATTCACTATGTTTCTCATCCTATTTGGTTTGTTCATGTACATGCTGCCAACCTAATGAAGTATCTTCTGAAAACAGCTTCAGAGAGACAGAGTACATAAGCATGGATTTTTTAAAATATTGATGTAATAGCTGTCAGAGAATGATTAAAAGTTTTGGTGTTCAGATGATTTGAGTTTTGGTTTAAATGTCTCGTGGAGAGGTTCATGTACAAGTGAGTAGAAAGGGATTGATTGGATGATATTATTATTATTATTGACTTTTTTTTCTCAGACTTAAGTCTGGTTAAAAATGGAACGTGACGCGGACCTCGGTCAAGCGTGACTTCCTTGTAACTGTATGGTATATGTTATATTGCATTTAGGAACTTTCGGGTAATTGAACATGTATCAATAATTACAGATTTTTGTAGTTGTATATATATGTTTGGATGTAGCTGTATTGCATTGATGTACTGGTGAATATTGTGAGGTATGACTCCTGTAGTTGATAGTATAATTGGGATAATGTCGACTTTATCCTGATGCCACATGTCCTTGACTTCCTCAGCCAGCTGGATGTATTTTTCAATTTTTTCTCCTGTTTTCTTCTGTATATTTGTTGTGTTGGGTATGGATATTTCAATTAGTTGTGTTAATTTCTTCTTTTTATTGGTGAGTATGATGTCAGGTTTGTTATGTGGTGTTATTATTATTATTATTATTATTATTATTATTATTATTACTGTGATAATAGTCCTCTGTTGTTGTGCTCCTCTATTGTTTTATCCATCAGTGTAAACATTGAGTTGTTTGGCATGTGTACTTCGTCATTCAACATGGTTTTCTGCTTTTGTTTTCTGTATGTGTTAATTTTCTTGGGGTTAGGAGGCAATTTTTTATTGTTGATTCTAATTATTATTGTGCTTTCTATTCTAGTGGTTGGCTTGTGATTGTGTTCTGTTATGTGTTCTACAAATGTATATGGTTTGTCCCACACTTCGAGGCTCTCATGTATTCTTTGTATATGACATCAAATGTTGTGCCTTTTTGTCCTGTGTATCTGCCATCACAAGTGTTACACTGTAATAGATATATACCTGCTTTCTGGTATATGTATCTGATTTTTTTTGGGGGGGGGGGGGGAGTATTTTTGGATAGAATTATTTGTTGTGTATGCTACGTTTATTCCCTGTCTCTTAAAAATGTTGGTGACTTTATGTGAGAGTTTGTGTTTGTATGTCATTGTGTACCATCTTGTGTTTTCTCTTGTATATAATGACGTACTTACATAAAAAAAAACAACTAATCTACAGATAACACTATCAAAACAAAACTGTACCATTCTGTATCCCACCAATGATGCCTTAAAGTGAAAAAGGTGAATCACATCTTGGAGAAATAAAATGCAGTGCAGCAAGAAAGGTGATTTTTATTTACAAAAGAAAGGTCCAGATATAAAAATAAAATGTGTTATAATGTCTAAGTTGAACACACATACTTCGAAAACGACACAACACATGTAAGTCACAGAGCAAGTTGACAAAGATATGTGAACACGGTAACATTCAAATCAGCACTGAGTCCAAGTCTAGCGGCCGCTGGCTGGCTGGCCGCTTAGGTGGCGCGGCTGCTGCATGGCTGGCAGACAGACAGCGCCGCATGTAGAGGACGTGCGTAATTGCGCGGCGGCACTTTGAATGACTGGCAAGTCACAACACTTTTCCCCCCTTTCAAATTTTTGCACTTGTCTTGATGGAGGTGGCCTGTAAATTGCCAACATCCATAGGCATTGTTTGACTGGCCGTAAAGTCTCGAGGAGGAGGCTTCCCGTACGGACGGAAGTGTCCCCGTTGATAATGGGTCGAGATGACCAGAGACGTAGGGGTCGAATCTGCTGGGGCCCCATGCACAAATCTGCCCATTGCGGCAAGTCCGGTTGTTATAACAGGAGACTGGGCGATGTGTCAGCATCTGTAGGAGAAGGAGGTGAGTATAGTTGCTCCGACAGTTGATGGTCATCTGGTTCCTGCATGGGCACGTCTCCTGGTGGCATCCGTTCTTGTGCTGGCACCGAGATGATGGTGAGAGGGCTGTGTTGTGAGTAATGAGAGATGCCAAGATCCCGAGCGTCAGGTAGAGCCGAAGGTGGTGTAGCGGCATTCGGAACAGGCGTTGCTGGCACACGAGGCTGAAGCTGGTCCGAATGACGCACTGCAACACCCGTGTCTGTCTGGATTTATTACAGGCGTCAGCCACGGTGGCGTAAGATGCGGCCAGGACTCCATTTTGGCCGCCTGCTATATCCCCATACCCATACAAGGTCACCGGCGGTGAACCGGCCAAGCGAAGGCACCTGCGGCCGTGAGGTGGAGGGCCGCAGAAGATGAAGTAGCATGCGGGGCTGTCGGCCATGTAAGAGCTCAGCCGGGCTGTGGTCTCCCATGGGGGTGAAACGGTAAGAAGCCAGAAATTGGAGAAGCGCATCATCAGCAGCAGAAGAAGTCAGGAGTTTCCTCATCTGAGCCTTAAATGTGCGGACCAGTCATTCAGCCTCACCGTTTGACCGTGGATGGAACGGAGGGGCCATGACATGCATGACACCATGACAAGCACAAAAATCCGCAAATTCGGAAGAGGCAAATTGCGGACTATTATCAGTAACAAGAGTAGAGGGAAGGCCTTCCAAAGAGAAAGTGCGAGCGAGAGCACTTGTGGTTGCCGCGGTGGTAGGCGACGTGCAACGGACAATGAAAGGAAAGTTAGAGTAGGCGTCAAATTACTAGTAGCCAATAAGTACCTAAAAAAGGTCCCGCGAAGTCAGCATGAATGCACTCCCAGGGCTTCTCAGGCGAAGGCCACGGTGACAAAGATGACTTCCGCATGGCGGCCTGTGACGCACCAGGGCTGCAGGCAGCGACCATGTGTGCTATTTCAGAGTCGAAGCCGGGCCAGTACACATAATGGCGCGCCAGAGATTTTGTACGAGACACACCCCAGTGCCCATGGTGAAGGAGGCGCAAGACTGAAGCACGCAAAGACGCAGGTACCACAACACGTGGCGAAGCATTTTCGGTAGAAAGGAGAATAACACCATCCCTAGCCATGAGGCGGTAACACAAAGCGTAGTAGTTCCGCAACGGATCAGAAGTCTTAGCGGACGGACGATCTGGCCAACCCTTTTCAATACAGCGTAAAAGATGGGGAACCCATCCGCAACCTGCTGCTCGGCAACATCCAGGTGGAAACCCAAAAGTTCGTCCCTATCGAATGCCAGATCAGGACCCATGGGAAGGCGAGACAGTGCATCAGCATTCGCATGTTGAGCTGTCGGCCAGAAATGAATCTCATAATTGAAAAGAGACAAGTAAAGAGCCCAACGCTGGAGGTGGTGTGCAATCTTGTCGGGAAGCGACGTTGATGGATGAAACAAGGAAACAAGTGGTTTGTGGTCTGTAACAAGATGAAATTTGGATCCAAAAAGAAAAACACCAAACTTATAAAGAGCATAAATAATGGCCAAAGCTTCCTTTTCAATTTGAGAATATTTTCGTTGGGCATCCGTGAGCGTTTTGGAGGCATAAGTAATGGGTTGTTCAGAACCGTCAGAAAAACGGTGTGCAAGGACTGCACCAATCCTGTATTGAGAGGCATCCATGGCAAGAACGAGATGTTTGCCAGGTTGATAAATAGCCAGACACGGGGCCTGTTTCAGCATAGTCTTCAATTTCTGGAAAGCCGCAACGCATGGCATGGACCAGTGAAAAGGCACGCTTTTATGCAACAGGCGATGCAACGCCTGAGCCACGGAAGCAGCAGACAGTAAAAACCTGTGATAGTATGCTATTTTCCCCAAGAAGGCCTGCAGTTCCTTAACAGATGTAGGGCGAGGAAGGGCATCAATCACAGCGACAGTTTGCTGAAGCGGACGAATACCATCCTGAGAGAGTTGAAACTCCAAGTACGTGATAGATGCTTGAAAAAATTGTGAATTCTGAAGATTACACTTAAGACCGGCAGTCTGTAAGACATGAAATAGTGTGTGGAGATTCTGAAGATGTTCTTCAGTGGTGGAACCAGTGACAACAATGTCGTCTATGTAATTGATACACCCAGGGACAGGGAGCAATAATTCTTCCAAGAATCGCTGAAAGAGAGCAGGGGCACTGGCAATCCTGAATGGCAATCGTTGGTATTGATAGAGGCCGAAGGCGTGTTAAGGACCAGAAACTGCTGGGAAGCAGTGTCAAGAGGAAGTTGATGATAAGCTTCTGACAGGTCAATTTTAGAAAAATACTGGCCTCCCGCAAGCTTGGTGGACAATTCTTCAGGTCGGGGCATAGGGTAAGTGTTGATGAGGCATTGCACATTTACAGTGGCTTTAAAATCACCACAGAGATGAATATCACCATTGGGCTTAGCAACGACAACGACAGGAGAGGACCACTCACTGGAAGTGACAGGAAGCAAGACCCCTAAAGTAGTGAGACAGTCCAGCTCCCGTTTTACCCGATTACGAAGGGCCACAGGAATGGGCTGAGCCCGAAAAAACTTAGACCGAGAAGTGCGTTTGAGCGTGATATGAGCTTCAAAGTCGTTTGCATGGCCTAACCCAGGAGAGAAAAGGGATGAAAATGTCATTGACAAGGAATCCAATTGAGCATACGGAATAGCATCAGAGACGATATTGACAGAGTCATCTATGGAGAACACAAAAATGCGAAAGAGATCGAAACCAAAAAGATTTTCTGCATTACTCTGGTCGACCACAAATATGGGAACAGTGCGAACGATGGATTTGTAAGATACCTCTGCATTAAATTGTCCCAAGAGATAAATCTTCTGTTTATTGTACGTCCGTAATTGCCGAGTGACAGGTGATAGGATTGGAGAACCCAACCGAAGATACGTCTGCGAATTGATGATAGTGACAGAAGAACCAGTATCCACTTGCATGCGAACATCCCGACCAAGGATGTGGACTGTGAGGAATAACTTCCCTAAAAGGGAAGAAGTGCAATTGACACACAACACAGAAGCAGAATCAGCGTCACGGTCATGAACGTCATATATGTGGTCGGATTTGCAAACGGAAGACACATGACCCTTCTTTTTGCAATTGTGGCACACGGCCCAACATTGGGGACAATCCTCGCGTGAATGTTTCGTAAAACACCACGGACATGAAGGAAGTTGCTGGGGGTTTTGCTGCATTTTCTGAGAGGGTTGTTTCCGGTTAGGCCAAGGCTGTGCGTGGGAGCGTACAGCGGCCACGTCGGCCGGCGGGGACACGCCGCACGCGTCGTCAACAGCGCACAGAGGTTGTATGTCCCCGACGTCACCCCACGCCTCTATTTGCGCTCCAGCAATGCAAGAAGTTTCAAAAGACTGTGCGATGCATAGGACTTCATCTAGAGTCGGATTTGCCAACTGAAGGGCACGTTGCCTCACTTCTTTGTCGGGCGCCGACCGGATAATAGCATCCCGTACCATGGAATCCGCATAGGATTCTTTATGATAGTCAGTAACAAATTGACATTTTCAACTGAGGCCGTGAAGCTCAGCAGCCCAAGCGCGATAGAATTGATTCGGTTGTTTTTGACAACGATAAAAGGCAACACGAGAGGCTACCACATGCATTTGCTTTTGAAAATAGACGGACAGAAGTGAGCACATTTCAGCAAAGGACAGAGACGCAGGATCTTTCAAAGGAGCCAATTGTGACAACAATCGATACATTTGAGATGAAATCCATGAAAGTAACAGAGACTTACCTGGTTGTTCGTCTGTGACATGAAATGCCAAGAAGTGCTGTCGAAGACGTTTTTCATAATCAGACCAGTCTTCCGCTGTCTTGTCATAAGGAGGAAAAGGAGGTCTAGACAACGACGAGAAATGGCCCGCATTTGATGCCGCGACGAAATCGCGAATCGCTGATGTGAGAAGCGTTTGCTGTTCAATGAGACCTTTCAATAGTTGCTCTAAAGTAGCCATGGAAACATGTGGGTCAACGATGAAAAGGAAAAATCCCATCCTCATCGCCAATTTTTATAACGTCAAGTTGAACACATATATTTCAAAAACGACACAACACATGTAAGTCACAGAGCAAGTTGACAAAGCAAGACATGTGATTACGGTAACATTCAAATCAGCACTGAGTCCAAGTCTAGCGGCCGCTGGCCGCTTAGGTGGTGCGGCTGCTGCGTGGCTGGCAGACAGACAGTGCCGCATGTAGAGGACGTGCGTAATTGCGCGGCAGCACTTTGAATGATCGGCGAGTCACAACAAAATGATGATCCTGCTCGTGGCCAAACTCGGGACCTCGCATTTCGCATATCCAGCTGTCTACCCAAACATGCTGTCTGATGTTACAACAGGCTGTAATTCGGAGCTTTATAGCTACGTGATTACAACGTGGAGCATATGTTTGGCAATACCACCTTTCACTGACCATTTGAATCTGATACATACAAATCCAGTGTGTCTAGCATGCAAGCAGGTTGGTTGCAGACCCTCAACGGGCCTCGTCCTTATCAATACATGACCCTAACTGGCACTGAGGCAGGACCAGCTTTCATCAGAAAATCCAACACATCTCCACCATGTCCTCCAATGAGTTCTTGCTTGACACCATATAAGTCGCAAATGGCAACCGTTTATGGTCAGTAGAATGCATGCCACATGACATCCGTCTCAGAGCTGTCCTTGAAACAACTGATTTGTTAGTTTTTTGTGTCATTGTGGTACCAAGTGTTGCTCAAATTGCTGCTGTAGATGCAGTATGATCTGCCAGAGCCATATGTTGAATGTGATGGTCTACCCTCTTGGTAGTGCATTTGGCCATCCAGAATCCTTTCTTTTTGTGATTGTAGATTCTCTTGACCACCACTGCCAGCAGTTATGTACAGCGGCTACATTCGTGCCAAATCTGTCTGCAGTATCACAAAAGGAACATCCATCTTCTTTGAACCCGATTACACGACTTTGCTCCAACTCAGTAAGGTGTTGATAATGGCATCTTTGTTGCTTTAAAGGCATTCTTGACTAACATCTACTCACCCAATCCAGTCTTAAAGGAAACTAAGACTCATGCCCTATACAGCGTGTATTTAAAGCAAAACTAATCTGCATCCACATAGTGGTTCTACTACACACAGATCAGGAGATACGACTTCATATATCACTGAGTTGCTTGAAAAACTACCACTACATGGATGATTTTTTAGTTTATTACTTCTTTCTGTTTACTCTATAATCAACACAACACATTTTGCAGGCAGTATCCATAACTGCCACAAATGTACCTACAAGAATATATCATTGTAGTACCCATAATTTAGAAGATATGTGACAAATAATGAGATGTGTGAAAAACTGTGGCATCATGCATAATGTTATAACTTATTACTTCTTTACTAGTAACTCTATTCACAACACATTTTCCTGACTATAACCATGTATATCTCTGGATATAACTGCAGAATTATGTCCTTGTTCAGCACATTGTTCAGGAGATATGACATTATAAACATTAAGCTATGTGAAAATGAAGCTTCAGGGTGAAATGTATGTACAGATGTAACATTATGAGTCAAGATAGCTGTAACGGAAATTGAATAGCGTAAAGTTATCATTAAAAACGCACGCCGCGCGATTTAATTGAATAGCGTAAAGTTACCATTAAAAACGCACGCCGCGCGATTTAATTGAATAGCGTAAAGTTATCATTAAAAACGCACGCCGCGCGATTTGTGACGATTTGGTTGGTCATAATAGTAGTAACATGCTTTTGAATACAATTAAAATATAACGGCGATACCTGTTTAGTGTTATTGGAAACAACATGTAGTAAATTAATGAGTAAGGTAGCCGATCCTATAAGAAGAGGTGAAATTGGGCATATTAAGGTGTTTTGCTTTATGTTGACTAAGCCGATTATACGGCGTCTTTTTTTTCGTTTACTCTTAGAAAAAAAAAAAAAAAAGTAACGAAGTGCTAATTGTGCGTTGTGAAAAATATAGGGGCGAATTTTAAATAGCTACAGTGTATAATCAGACTAACAAATGGACATTCAGTTACGCGAAATAGCGGACAGCGAAGTGTGGTCATTAAATTGAATACACCTACAGGGCGGTAAATTCCGGGATAAGTCTATTCGCATCTCACGAGGGACGCGGTATTGAGACCGTTTTTTTTTTTTATTATATCACGGAGAGCGGGCTTCAATTTATAAAAAGGAGAAAAGCTGTATCATTATCATTGACTGTTGGTGTTAAGCAACCAAAACTGTTCGTCAAAGGGTTTCGGTGAATGAGTGGTGAATGCGAAATGAAACTGTGAACGAAGTTATATTAAATAAAGCAGAAGAGACAAGACAGTTTGGTCGTATCTGTTATTATTCCATCAACCGTAACATTTCTTCTCGTTGTACGAAGCCTTTATAGATGATCGTTATGACAATTTGCTTTGAAGGGATCTCGTTACGAGTTAAGTTTTGGGGACCTGGTCAACAAGGGATAGTTCGTAGATCTTAACTACTGCAGCTATTCTGGAATCAGGTGCTACCGTGACCGTTGTGTGTTGTCAATGGCTTAAGGTCATCATATCTCATGCTCTAAGATCGACGCGCCTTTCCTCTTGGTATAACGGTGTCTCACGGTAACAACGACAACGCCGACGCCGAATGAAGATACGGTAGACAGATACCTGTGAAATATGTTAAATATATGTGAAATAGATGTAAAATAGATGTTAAATATATGTAAAATATATTTGACTTGTGTATATGAGAGCAGAGCCGTGTGTAAAAAGGTCATGCTAAACCAATGGAATGATTGCAACCATATTTGGTACATGCATTAGTTACAACCTGCAAAGATGTTCTACAGAGATTAAGAACCATTTTGCACTCAAATTTCAGATGCACATAGTTAAATGTATTAAATTGATTAGTTAAATGTATTAAATTGATTGAAAGTGAATAATTGTGATTGTTACCCCAATAAGTTTTTATTTGTTGTTAGCTACATTTCTTTGAATCAACAAAGCATTATTCAGAACCACTCACTGTGCCTAGAGCCACTTGCCTTGTGATTCAGGAGCGAAGACAGACAGTTAGCCCTAAACAACAAAGAAAATTGAAATATTAGCAAGCTACTTCTATAAGTTGTTAAATTTGATAAGTTGTTAAATTGTGAGACACCAGGAGCAAACTTTCCAAAACAAAATCCAGGAGACTCAGAACCACCCAGCTTGTATGAAATGCAAAATATCTTTGAAGATCCAAAGAATGACAAGGCCCCCAGGAAGATTCAGTAACTGCTGAAATGTGGGAAATTGTGGGAACAGAAAAGAAGCTCCATGGTGTCTTTCAAAAAGCTGGGAAACAGAACATTCGAAAACAACATTACTTCACCTAATTCACAAAAAAATGAGATAAAACTGACAGCAACTACTATAGATGAATATCCCTCCTTCCAGTGACTTACAAAATTCTTTCAAAAGCATTACAGAACAGATTAGAAAGCGAACTTGGACAGCAGTTAGGAGAGCTTCAAGGAGAGCTTAGAAAAGGACGATCCTGTGTGGAACAAGCTTTAAATCCGAAGTTCATAATCAGGTACAGAAGAATGAGATATAAAGATGTAAAAGCATTTATATAAAATTTATTAACTTCAAAAAAGCACATGATTCTGTTGACAGGAAAACATTATTCAACAGCTTAAAAGAGTTTGGAGCTGACAACATATTGGTGGCAGACATAAAAGACACACAATCAAATACTGAATGCAAACTTACATTTCTGGGCAAAACCTCCAAGGCTTTTGAGATGAAAACTGGTGTAAGGCATGGAGATGGACTCTCTTCCCACTGCTGTTCAGTTGTGTGCTAGAAAAGGTAATTAAGGAATGGAGGAAAATAACATAAGAAGAAGGAATTAGAAGAATCACAATTAGGAGAAAAGGGGATAATCTGAATTTTGATTGTCTAGCTTTTGCAGGTGATCTCATCTTTTTTTATGAACCTGTAGTAGATGAAATAGGCCTACATGTATCTTTTTGGGGGGGGGGGGGAGAACAGAGTACATGACAGATGTGCAGGAAGCACCAAATTATATGGAAACTATTTATGGCAGAATAAAAAAAGACTACAAAACTTAAATATCTAGGTGAAATAATACAACCAAATGCTTTACACAAAGAAGCTAAACTAGTAACATCAAGAAAGATGGAGGCGGCTTTTTAACTATCAAAAGACATTTATAACAAGAAATCTATTTCGATAAATACAAAATTTCGGCACTACAGTACTGTCATTAACCCAGAATGCCTTCATGCATTAGAATGTATTTCGTTAAATATAGCCAAAAAATCAGGTGAAATAGAAAACAAGGAAAGGAAAATAATTTTGAAAATCTTGGGACCAAAATATGAGAATGGGAAATGGAAATTAAGAAGTAATAAAGTAGAGCAAATATCAGACACAATTTGGAAGTGAAGATTTGCATACTGTGGACACCGAAAAAGGCTAGATGGGAAAAAAAATCAATGACATGGACAAAAGAAGTTAAAGCAGACCTGAGGGAAAAGGGAATAACGAGAACTAGTAGAAAGAGTAAGATTCAGAGAAAAAGTGAAAGGTTTCAAGGAGAAAACAAAGAAAAAGACAGTTGCATATGGACAGAAGAAAGAAGAGAAAAGCATAATGGAAGAATGAAAAATTACTGGAAGAAAGGAATGAAAAAAAGAAGAATACATAAGTTATTTCATGTGGCCCTTAGTAGGACAAACCAATTTTACAAAAAATCTATTATGAATATATCAGGAAATCTATCTCTCTCTCTCTCTCTCTCTCTCTCTCTCTCTCTCTCTCTCTCTCCATCCGCCCCCTCCATCCCTCCCTCCCTCCCTCCCCCCCCCCCCTCTCCCCCCAAAAGTACATCACTATTTGAGTACCTACCATTGCCAGGGTTTGTATTTACTGCAATCTTCTAGTAGCCCATCTTCCCCTCTGCCCTCTCTCTGTCCATCCCCTTCTCCCCTCTATCTGTTCCCATTTCCTCCTCCCCCCTTGCTGTCTGTCCATCTCCTCTTACCCCTCCATGTTATCATGTTCACATAGAGAGGGAAGGAAGAGGAGGGAGGAGGAGGAGGAGGAGGAGGAGATGGAAAGAGAGAGGGATGAGGTGAAAATGGATAGAAAGAGGGGGAAGGGGAAGATTGGCTAATAGAAGATTGGAAAAAATACGAACCTGGAAATGCTGGGTGCTCAGCTAGCAATGTATAAAGAGGGTTACCTTTTAGAGAGAAAGAGAGAGAGAGAGAGAGAATGAATTTCCTGATATGTTATATGTTCAAAATAGATTTTATTACTTTTTTCCACTCTAAGCCTTGGGAGTAGTTCTGCATAATGCTTTGTTGACTCAAAGAAATGTAGCTAACAACAAATGAATGCTTATTGGGGTAACAACCACAATTATTCATTGTCGGTCACTTTAATACATTTAACTAATGTGCATCTCAATCAGTATTGCTTTTATATCTCCTCACTGTTTTTTTTTTCCTTTTATTCTTTCTAATATGTATTCTTGCTTAGAATAATTTTCATTTTACATTTCAACATTTTGTTGTCTCATTTCTTCTGTTATAAAGCAACACCTTGTAACAATAATATTTTGGATGGAAGACAACCAAATTCATTTCTTCAATTTTTCATGGGTTTCATTTATTAGCATACTGGTGTATTGTTAAGAAATGATGGGTGCTATGTATCCACTCTAAGAAGATTCTTGGTGAGATGGCTAACAAGCATAAATTGAATGCTGTTGACTGGTATTGACCTATTTCTGATTGTTGCCAACTTGAGTTAGCAGACAATATTGTATTTAGTACATTTGAGTATACGGAAGTAGAGCTGACACACTGAGCTAATGATCACTGAAAGGTCGTATGTAATTGTGTTTGAAATAATCTTATTAATTATGATTTTATACGGTTAAGCACAGTTGTGTCTGCTAGTTAAAGATGGTAGTAACCAAAAAGGAATTGGTATAAATCAGTGGAATTCAGTCTCTACCAATCCTGCCACTCTCATTATCAACCACTCTGACTCTCCTAGAACTGCAAGTATAGTAGATCATTAAAGTAACTATATTCTGTTGTCATAATTGTATTCGTTTCCCTCTTTGTCTTTCCCTTCATGATACTTCTCCTTCCCTCATTACCCAAACAAATCCTAATTATTATCAGCTACAAATTTCTTATTGTATATCAACATTCTTTTTATAATAAAATGCGTTGTATAGAGACTAAACTGAAAGAGCAAAGGCATTATCCTGAAGGATAAACTTTTAATGATGTGGTACATGTACATTCTTGTTGTTTTTTCTGTTTCTTATCCACTCTTCTCTCTCTCTCTCTCTCTCTCTCTCTCTCTCTCGCTTTCTTACAAATTTTATGCTACCCTACTTATTACCTATCCTTGTAGGTTACTAGAGCTAGAACCAATGAAAAGTATTGCCTTTTCATCATAAATAATGACAGTAAAGTCTGTTTTGACATAATTTGAAAATTTTGTCAGGAAAGAGTTTGATGCTTGGCTATTTCATGCTGCTGGCTTTTATATGCAGGTTGTGAGGTAATTAATTGTTTATAGTCTCTGTTGTTATTATGTGTACTTTATATTTCTATTCTTAAATTTTCAGGGACTTGGTAAACTAGCACAAAAGTTTCCAAATATTGCAAGCACATCTATATATTGCCTGCGTGACTTTTTAGTCACTCCAAGTCCAATTCTCTTCAAATTACATAGACATTATGCTGACAGTAAGGACACCAAACCAAAGATAACAGGTTTGTACTGTTTTGTTGTTTGCTCTGCCAGCCAATAATGTCACTGATTAAAAAAAATCATTTCCTGACAATAGCCAGCACACTTGTCGACCTGGTATGTAGAAACAGAATGTAAGGCAGACACTTAATCTTCAAAGCATAATTTGAGTAACTGGAGAACCACAGTTTATTCAATCTATTTAAAATATAAGATACAATTGAAGCTAATCACATATACGATAAAAATGATTTTATTTCCTTCTTCTTATATGCAGTTCAGGGCAAAGAACAAAAAGATCCTGACTTGATGTCCACATCACAGACCGCATTTGAGAAACTACGTGATGCAGCAATAGAAAACCTATGCATCGCATTACAAGCGGCATACACACTGGATCCATACTGTGTCCGTGCTCTTGTTGCATCAGTATCAAACAGGCTCTTCACTGCAGAGAAGTCTGACAGGTTTGTGCTTTTATATTGTTATTTATTTATTGGTCCTGCGAATCTAGGACTGCACAGTGTACAAAATATATTGGACCAGTTCTTAATTACTACATATATTTCTTGAAATTTTTACATACATAATTTTTAGCAAAAAGTATTTTACACGTTATTTTATTACTCTATATACTTTACAAAAACAGCATTAATTGCTGCTACAGTTTTGTTTTTCTAGATATTTCCTTGCTACATAGGAGAAGTAAGTAATCATTCACATTTGATTGGAAATTGTCCCTGTCCATTAACATTTTTTTTAATTTGGGTAATACATTATACATTTTGATGCCGGGATGGAGTGTGCTTTTCTGTAATAGTGCTGTATTTGTCTGTTGTACATACTTCATTTTTTTGCTGTGTGGTAGCTGTGTACAGATTTATTATGGGTGATGCAGGGACTGATAATGTTTAATTTGTTATGATAATTACATTTTCTAATACATGGAAATGGTAGAATTTCTTTTTTATATAAAGAGTTGTGTGCATGATGATATTTGCTTTAGTCTTTCCATTAGTCTAATAGTATTTTCCTTTAACTGAAATGATTTCAGGCTTGCTCCACAGTTTCACCAAAATACTACACCATATATCAGTTCTGAGTGAACACCAACAAAATATTTGATCCTGAGATTATCATATGACATCCATTGCTTAATATTCAAATTATGAAACAGGGTTTTCTCAGTTTTATGCTTATGTAGTCAACAATTGTAAGCCATTTCATGTTGTGTTGTATCTGTATAATGAAAAGTTTTGCGCTTTCTGTTTTTCCGGTTATTTGTCCATTTATTTCAAAATTACCTGGTGTCCTGTTCTGGGTGGTTTGTCCATTGCAACAAGTTTTTTTCTGATTTATAATCAAATTGTTTGCATCAAAGACCTTAATGCTGTTTTCAAAGGTTTCTTTGGTGCGACCTGTAATGAAGATGCTGGCATCATCTGTAAATTGGTATAATTTTCTGTTACTAGTGTTTATATCTAAATCATTTGTATGTAGTAAAAACAGGCTGGGACCCAATATGAAACATAATAAATCTGACTGGTGGATGCTGACAATGCCATTCATTTCATGTGTTATCTGTGTGAACTACTTTCTTTCGTGGAGGTATCATTTAATACAATTACATGCTGCTCCCCTAATACCCAAATTCTCAGTCTTTATCATTGATGGTATTATCAACTTTTGACATGAAGTTCAAAAGTTATTATGTAGTCCTTTCTGATGAAGTTAGAAACAACTATGTGATGTATTATAATGTAAGTAGTGCTTGCAATACTTTTCCTGTTGTCCATTGTGTTAGTAAACTTGGTTATAGTATTTTCAAGAAATTTGTTTAGCAAAAAAGTCGTCACTGAATTAATGTTTTTAATGTATTAGTTTATTGGCTACAGGTCATGAAAGTGGTCATTATGGGACAAGTAGGTAAAAGTCTTTCATTTGATATGGGTAGCCAAAATAACAACTGCCAGAAATTTGAACAAAAAGACTAATTTGTTGAGCTATATTCAGTGACACTGAACCTCAGTGCACCCATTTTCCTGTGACAGAAAATATATGTGTACTAGACTTAAAAGCTAAAACATGGACCTGACACTAACACAAAAGCACTCATTTTGACACATTTCATCATCTACCTTTGCACAACAATATGTGTTTTCTTTGATTTAACTGAAGCATTTGCTTGTTTAGACTGTACAGTAGTATTGCATAAGTTGGAACATAATGGGTTTAGGGGAAAAACTCAACAGTATGGAAAATAGGAAGTAGTGTGTTGTCCTCCAGTGTCAGCAAGCAAGGAAGGTATTTGAATCTGATTGAAGATATGAAAAGTAGAGGGTGATGTAATGTAATTAATTGTAGCTAATAGCATAGTCAGTATCACGCATATGGTTTTCAGAGAACAAATTAATAATTAAATGCAACAAAAATCCAATGTATACAGTTCCGATATGGAACTCTTTTGAAAGTGAAACTTTATTGTCTCGGGCAGTCTAACATACAGTGAAATTGACAATTTATTCTTAGAATTGAGGATAAATGAAGAACATTCTTGGAAGTATAACCTCCAAGATCTTGTGCAAAAACTGACTGCTGCTATTTTCATCATAAGAATAATCTCCATTGTAGGCTTATTTGCTTAGCTTCACTTCATTGTCCTCTATGGTATTGTATTTTGGGGAAACTTTGTGCATTCTCCAAGAATTTTCTTAGACCAGGAAAGTGCACTCAGGCAGATTTACAGCATCACTACATGAAATTCATGTACACCATTGTTCAGGTGAGAAATCTAACTCTGCTTCCCTGCATATATGCACACACCATAATGCTATGAATTGTTGACAGTATTGTTTCATTCAGAAGAAACATTCTTTCAGTGAACAGTAGGTGTAAGAACAATTTATGCATGGCTGACACTTTATTTAGTCTTGTACTCATACAGTAAGATGAGTAGTATTCAGGTTTTGTTTTCAAGGGAAATGGTAGAAACTAAAAATTGAGTGATAAACCCCAAATTTTGAAATCTAGATTTTTAGGTTTCCTCATGGCACACTCCTGTTCTGTGCAAGATTTCCTTGCAGTTGTTCAGAACAGTTCTCTATAATGGATTGCTTATTCATATATTCACCCAATTTTTTTGTGTTTTACAAATTCATTAACTTCTATAGTTTCTAATCATCATTATGTAAACCGTGTTGTGGCTCATCCATGATCAAGTAGCTTGAAGGTGCATAGTCTCACAGAATCCTGTCTATTGTGTAAATAAATGAGAATCTGTACTGTTTGTAAGACATTGGCAAATAGTCATCTATGCAAAATCCACACACAGTGTCATCATCGTATATTTAAAAAAAAAAAAAGATAAAACACATCCATGTGAAAGTTAACAAAATCTTCATGGTCACTTCCCTTGTACTAATGTCTTCTTAAAATGGGGACTTCATTTTAAACAATGGAAAATCCAGGATGGACTGTAACAATATTATGAGAAGGAAAGTTGATACTCACCATATAGCAGAGACGCTGAATCGCTGATAGGCACAACAAAAGGAGTTTCACACTTAAAGCTTTCAGCCAATGGCCTTTGTCAACAATAGACACACATTTGCACACTCACCCAAACGCAACTCTCACACACGACTGCAGTCTCAGGCAACTGAAACCACAACTGAGTGTGGTTTCAGTTGCTTGGACTGCAGTCATGTGTGTGAGCTCCGTTTGTGTGTGTGTGTGTGTGTGTGTGTGTGTGTGTGTGTGTGTGTTTTGTTGACAAAGGCCATTGGCAGCTTGGCCGAAAGCTTTAAGTGTGAAACTCCTTTTCTTGGGCCTGTCTGCGACTCAGCATCTCCACTATATGGAGACTACATTGTAAGATGAGAACCACAAAAATTACTGTGACTTGTGTATGGTTGTGTCTAATCCTCCTTGCCTTTATACAATGATGACAATGCTCTGAGGATTTTGCATAGACAAATATTTGTCAATGCCTTCCATGCAGTACAGGAAGTATTTCTGGTGATGAAGGCACTTGCCTTCAAAATTCTTACATTCCATACAAACTGCAAAGGTTATGGATCGGAGGTTTACATTCAGTAACACAATATCAATAGAAGGGACATTGTCCCTAGTAATACAGTGGAAAGCAGTTCTTTTGAAAAACTAGATAAAAAGCTAAACATATCAAAAGTACCATTAGAATTATCATTAAAACATAAAGTGACAAAGTTAGATTACCTGTAGCTGGAAAAAGATTTTTAGCGTGTGGGGCAGCCGATTGATCAGCAGCAAAGGGAAATGGACTATGAGAGATGAGTCCAACATTATTCTACAGCTGTTTACATAGGCTTAATCTTAACTATAGTGATAGTTACAGGTTACTCTTGCTCAAAGTCTCTTCGTCATAGGTATATAAATGTAAGTTTTTACAGACTGTTTTGGTGGTGGATAATGTTGGCAGTCAGATGTGTTAAGAACCTGTGGGGGGTGGGGAGGGGTGGGGGGTAGGGGGGCAGGGAATGGCATGATTATAAGATTTTATTAATGTAAGAAATGGCATGACTGCAAGGTGAGAAACTTTATTAAGAGCCACACACAAGGCATGGTGTCAGGCAGACATCAGAAAGCGGGCCAGTGCTCTACATCAAGCCAGACTTGTTGACAGTCTGCTGAGGAAGCAGCATTGCTTTGTGAGGACACATCCTCAGGCACCGATGTTACTAGTAAATGCTTCCATATAGTTAGGATGTTCGAGAACCTTCTAGAAGATTGTGGAAGAATCTTTAGAAAGACCTTCAGAAGAGTCAGGGGAAAACACCTCTGCAGGAGAAGCTCGCATGAAAGTTCCTGGAAAACCAGTGTATAAATGGCCTGTATAGAGGGCCAAGACGCATTACCAGAAAGCAGCTTGGGTAGAGTGACACTTTGATGCTGATGCAGTAACAACTACAAGAAGTCTGTACATGTTTCTGATAAATATCCAGCAACAGTTATCATTTTGAGTTTTCTGCATGTTAGAATGGAAACAGCTCTGCGAAGCGACAAGTAGTAATTGATATTCTCTCTTTGTCAGAATATGAAGGGGAACAAGTAGTCTTGCACTAATCTCCTATTGTGATTGATTTCATGTAGTCACAATAAATAATAATGAATATATTTTCTGTGTATCAGAATATAAAGAGGAACAAGCGCTGTCTCACATTTCTCTCTCATTGTGGTTGAAGTATTTGCTTGGGTATTGCCAGAACAAGTTTCAAATAGAGTGCTCATCTCTGATAATGAAAGGTATAACTCATAAACCATGAGCAATTGGTAAGGACTAACATACAGAGTGGTAGGGTGTACTAATTTATTTGCAAAGATATAAATGCTGCTGTAGGATACCTCTTTGAATAAGGTTCTTAAATTGAGTCCTTAAGTGTTTGCACCCATATTCACTTTCTGTGAAGCTGACTACCTCTTCTCTACATTCCAAAATTACCTGTCCTAGGCATCCTAGGAGACATTCTACCTCTCATTCATTAAAGGTACCTTAGTAGACCTCAGTCCACAGTGTCGTCGATGTCCTGATTGCACCATGCAGGCGACATCCTTAGCCAAGCTGGTGATACGACCTGTGCCAGGATGCAAAAGTGCTATATTAAACATAAGCTCCAACAGTTGTGCTGACAATAGCTTTATAATATTTTACAAGAACTGTATGGAAAATAATGCTAAAGTGGTTATAACTTTTTGATTGACTAATCTAGACTGTTCATATTACACATGTTGTTGTGATTATTCATGCATGCAAACCATTATCACAATTTAAAACAATGAATTTTTGCCACAATTGGAGTCAATCTTTTAATTTGCCCTGGAAAAAGTCAAGTTCACTGCTATACTATAACAAATTATTCACATCCACATGTACCAGTTCCCATCTACATCTACATCTGCATCTAGATGTTCTGAATTACTTCATTCTCTTTGGAGCCTGCTCTTCAGTTGATCATACAGATAGAAATCAAAGACTGTTGGATTAGGGCTCTAAGTTAGTTGGGTATCAATGGACTGTAACAATTTACTGATCATATGATTTGTTGCCAAAGAGGTTTTTTGTCACTCATTGTCACAATGAGCACAATATGCTTTGAGATTATTTTATCGCACCTTTCTCTTTTTGGTTTGTTGAAGCTACTGGAGTGCTTTAGTGTATTGCATGATATTGATATGCCTGCATTCTAGAAAATGTAGAGTAATGGTGTTCTTGTAATCCCCCTTCCCCCCAAAATAGTTGATCACTTCTTGTACTGCTTGTTGGCTCTCAGAAGATGAAGAAGATACACCAAATACAATAATAACGCAGAGGACTCACATTTGGGAGGATAGCATTTCAGATTTCTGTCTGGTCATCCTTATTCAAGTTTTGCATGATTTCCTTAAATTGCTTAAGGCAAATGCTGGGATGGTTCTTTTGAAAAGGACACAGCCCATTGCCATCCCCATATTCCCCAATCCAAGGTTGTGCTGTGTCCCTAATGCTCCAACCACTGGCAGGAGATTAAACGCTAATCTTCTTTCCTTCTTGAAGTAGAGATTTAGATTCATTATACTGTGTGCAGCTTCAGAATTAAATCACTTCCAATGTCATATGGAGTGAGAGTGCCGGTTGGTTAATGACAGTTCTGTTAGACTGAGATGTTCAGCTAATGTCCAGCCTATATCCACTGGTTGCTTACTGCCTTTGAATGCTTCATGCAGACTTTGCACAATTTTCTTTGTGAGTTTATGTCTACAGTTTAATATGCAACCAACTCGCAGATTAAAACACATGAGTCCATGTGAATTATGAATTGTAACATCCAATCACTAACAATTCATGTCAGTGGTGAGACTCGATGGTCTTCCACTGTGGTGGTTGTCTTGAATACTGGTTTCTTCTTGATCCCTCTGTGCACATTGCTCTTGTCGGTGATGTCATTTTTTGTGCACATTTTGTAGTCTTTTATGGGTCTCAACAGCCTGCTCCCATCTACCAAGAACTTGCTAACACTGTGTGGCTTTGACTGACAATCCTTTCTTTATTTGCCAGGAGAAAAAACCTGAAATACCTGTATTGAATATGGCAAACCAATTTCATATCCGACTACATCAGTTGATAAAAAAGTTATGACCCCTTTAGCGTTAGTTTTGGTGCAACACCTATACCTTTCACCTGGATCCAAAGACTGACAATTCTTTATCTAAAAACTTATTGCTCAATAAATATTATGGACAGACAGAAAGGAGGAGAGAAACAAGAAAAGAAGAGTTAGTGAAAAGAACATTAAAATGAATGAAAGATACAAAGTTCCAGTGGTCCATAATATAAGAGATCCACAACTCAGTGGGAACGTGAATAATATGTAAAATCTGAGTCTTTCATATTAGTAACAAATACAACGCAGTTACACGTCATATGCAGTGCAGCAAGAACTGTATTAAGGGTTTAATGGCTGAGTTTCACTTCATTAGTAATAATTATACTTCCACAGTGTGAAACCTCTAGTTTTTTAGAACAAACCTCACTCTATGATAGTAAGTGAAACTATAATTAATATCCATTCTTCTCTGATTATTTCTGCATATTAAGTATGCAATGTTTCCTTTAGCTGTAATAATGCTTATCCATTTCTCATGGTATTAAAAAAAATCATTATGCCTCACATGTAATAAGACACAAGAATTTTAATTGTGTTAGACATGACGATTAGTTTATTTCATAATGAATTATTTTAATTTCAACTATTAAAATTAGTCTGTTATTTTATTTCACAGTGAATCATCTCTTATATCAACAAATATAGTTATAATGTTAGGTCATGTTGCTGTTGCACTTAAGGATACCCCAAAGACAACAGAAACAATCCTGCAGTTCTTCCAGCAACGATTCTGTCGTGTTCCATCAACTCTCGACAACCTCATTGTAGACCAACTTGGATGCATGATTATCTCTAAATGCGAGGTATGTTATGTGCAGAATATACACACAGCTGGTTTTATTAATGATGTGATAATCAATAGTGTTGTTCATTTCTTAGATAAACATGTTTCATGTGTTTTCAGTCTGATGACTGATCATTTATTTACATCATTTCTTAATATTTTCTCTTTACCATTTGTAGTCTCAAGTATCTGAAGAAATCATGAAAATGTTTACAACAATAACTGTGGAAGCAAGCAATGCTGCATACAGTTCCTCAACTGATGACAGGAAATGTCAGTATAGGTAAGTTGTCATATGTTGATGGATTTCAAAGACTGGAAGTGGTGTGTATTCTACTTACAATAATATAATGAACTGTATCTTGCATCTAGATTATTTTATCACTTTTTTCTTTCAAAGTTCTTCAGAAGTATCTTGTATTGAAAGGTTGCAGAGTTAATAGTTACTGAATACAGTTTGTGAAGACTATATAGCAACATTCAGTTGGTTAGTATCATGGTTCCCAGTCTGTGCACACCAGTACCGCATGGAACAATAAATGAGTGTAGCAAGTTTGATTCTGAGATTTGAGAAGTTGTGTAGTGAAAGAGGTCATCCATTCCATTAATTATACTCCTGATTAATTTGTTCATTGAATTACTCAGTCATGACTGGTCTGGAAGTGACTGCCTTGAGTTCAGAGAAACATTCCATGTCATGAACTTGAAGCTGATTTTTCCTGAGGATTAATATTTGTTTGTTAGCATCTGTTACCAAATGACACTCTCCTTGCATTAAGAGAATAAATGACTTTGAATAATCAGTGATGTTGACCAGAAAATATTTTGTTACTGCTCAACTTACCATGAACTCAGTTTTATCCCTAATGACCACCTTCAGTCCACCTAGCGTACTTATCGGTATTGTGGCTGGTGCTGTGGTGACGTTCCAGTGACTGTCTCTGCAGCTCATAATAATGTAATGGCATATTAAGCACTTTGTATGGGTGGGGTTTTTTTTTTTTTTTTTTTTTTTTTTTTTTTTTTTTTTTTTTTTTTTTTTTTTTTTTTTGACAAGAATGTGTATGCAACAGTAAACCAAATGCAGAGTGTAATTTTGTTTCATTACAGGTAATACTGTCAGCAAACTGCTTGGTGTCTCACAAGTCGACTGCTTTGTTCAAGTGGCGTCTGCCTGTAGCCTTCATTTTCGTGTTCCTCCTCATCCCTCAGCTGCACTCATCACCATGCTCAGTGCACTAGGCAGGAGTACAGCTGAAGCACTGTTTTTCCAGGCCTGTGTTAAGGACTCTAAAACCAGAAAAGTTTGGCAACCACCCATTTAGTGCAATAATAATATAAGGGGCATTCAAAAAGAGACGAGCCGGAGGTGTAATTACAGAAACCAGTACCTGTATGTTAAGAGATATTGACCCTGGCTGTTGAGACACTTGTCCCTCTGTGACGCAAGGCAGTGAATTGCTGTACTGTTAAATTCCCAGGGCTGCGATGTTAACCAGTTCCGCATGTACAACTGGACGTTGTTGTCCGAGGTGAATTGTTTGCCCCTCAGAGACTTTTTAAGGGGACCGAAAATGGTGTAATCACAGGGAGAGAGGTCCAGACTGTATAGAGGGTCACTGAGAACCTCCCATTTGAATTTCTGCAGGTGTGCCGTGACTGTGTTGGCCATATGAGGCTTTGCATTGTCATGGAGCAGAATGACCCCATGAGTGAGATTGCCGGGTCATTTTGATTTGATCGCTAGGCAAAGGGTGGTCAAGGTTTGCGAGTAATGCTGGGCATTCACTGTTGTCCTGTGCTGTAGGGAGTGAATCAGAAGGGGGCATCTTGGTCAAAGAAGGAAAGGCTCTGAGCGGCAAATTGTTCACCTCAGATGACGACATCCAGCTGTACGTGCGGAACTTGATAACATTGCAGCACAGAGAATTTTATGAGACAGCCATTCACCTCCATGCGTAACAGCCGGACAAGTGTCTCAACAACCAGTGTCAGTACTTCTAACATACAGGTACTGGTTTCTGTAATTATGCCTCTGGCTCGTTTCTCTTTGAATGCCTCTTACACTTTCAAATGAGAATGTTGTATTTGAGTTCATGGTCAGGTAAAAGCAAGCTTATGAACCTCTCCCAGTTTCTACACCTGCCTCCAATTTTGCTCTCACCCCACAACCCCCACTCCACTCGGACACAGACACACAAAATACAGAAAAGCTCATAGACAATGGTATTACTCAGGAATTAAAGGTGCCTCACCAGTAATTTCCCACGTCTAATTTTATTTCTATTTTTCTATAATAAAAGCAAATTCTCTGTGAAATATATATGGTGACATGAGAAAATTTGCCTGATTTATCGGTACTTGAAAGTATCACACGTGAGGTGCTAACCCTCCTCCCCCCCACACACACACACACACAGAGAGAGAGAGAGAGAGAGAGAGAGAGAGAGACACAAACAAACAAACTAACTCTTTAAGAGACACTGTAGCCCCTCCCTCACCCGCCCCCTTCTCTATCTCTCTCTCTCCCTCTCCCTCTCCCTCTCCCTCTCCCTCTCTCTCTCTCTCTCTCTCTCTCTCTCTCTCTCTCTCTCTGTGAAATGTAGGTTCATCATGAATAATCATTTCCATCAGATACATCTTTGATAACTTTGTGATTCTGGTTAGCAATATCAACATAAGAAAAGCTGTCATGGCAATTCAAATTTCTTACGCAGCAGCTTTCACTACCCAGACTGTGCTGCAACTGTAACTGGGCAGCAGATAGAATTCATAAATTATTCCCACTTCTCATTACCAGTGCAACTACTATGAACTTTATTAGCAGACTCTTTTATCTCCACCTGGTAGGTAAAAAATGATAATTATGACAGACACTTTTTTTCATTCTATTGTGCTGCTTCTGTATTCCCTATAGTGTCACTGTGATCTAATTGTATTTTTTTTTATGAACTGTGAATGACAGTATCAGTTTAAAGGTGTTCAATGACACTGTCAACAGCACCCTATGAACTGCGTCACAAGTCACATTGGGAGCTACTTCTTTCAAGCTAACACCAGTTTCTGTATTTAGACATGTTTCAGCAGCTGTTGTGAATGCCTTAGCCAATATAGCAGCAAACATGCAGGGGGAATCAGCAATGAATGACCTTTTGGGGAGACTTCTGGAGCTGTTTGTGCAGCTTGGACTTGAGGGGAAGAGAGCCTCAGAGAAAGCTCCTGCCGCACAGAAGGTACTGTTAGCCAAAGTACTATAATTGTCCTTATGTTAAGAAAAAATATTTTTATTAGAATTCCAGTAAAATTTTCAAATAATACTTTTCTCTGGTACCAGTTCTAGATGTGTCATTTTCAATATTTTTAACACAAATCTGAAATACCATGACGTGTAAGTAAGTGTTGCTAAGGAGAAAGATAGTGTCCCATAGACTCGTTGAACACATTATTGATAATTTGGAAATATGATTAATGATATCAAAAGGAAAATTCTCTCAAGAAAAATGTAAAGTTATGAGACAGAATTGCTGATCAGTACTTACTTTCAGAAGGCAAAATTACAGTACATCAGATGGACAGACATGAAAGTACATACACTATCCTCCTATTCAGAACAAAGAAATCTCTGTTTCCCGTTGTCCTGGGGTCTGAGTGACCTGCCCTTCCTTTTTGATCTGCCCCAGCCTTAACACTCTCCCCTGCCTGAGGAAGGAACTATTAGTTCAGAAAACTAGGATAATATGATGTACTTTCACATGTAATTTTCACCTCTTGAAGTAAGTGCTGGCAAGCAATTCTACCTCATAAGTTCATAGAAATATGCTTTAATATTGATACAGAAAGTGATGATGGCTCAAGACATCTTTCAAGTCTGTGACATAGTGGCTGGAGAAGTTTAGTCGCCACATGGTGTAGCCATGCGGTCTAAGGTGCTTTGCCGTGGTTCGTGCGGCTCCCCCCCTCAAAGGTTAGAGTCCTCCCTCGGGCATGGGTGTGTGTGTTGTCCTTAGTGTAAGTTGGTTTAAGTTAGATTAAGTGGTGTGTAAGCCTAGGGACTGATGACCTCAGCAGTTTGGTCCCATAGGAACTAAAGAAACAGGCATGTGCACTATATTCTTCAAGTTAAGACAACAATTTTCATGCTGATTTGCCATATCATTTCAAGAATTACAAGAACATGTCAGTGCTCTATCTGTGTATCAGTGCTTAAACAACTACAGCTCCAGAACTGAAGATGGATACTCCATTTATAGTGTACTGCCTCACTCCTCTAACCCAAAGTTCCATCTAGTAACCATTGACTTTAAAATTGCAAGTGGTATTGGAGATTTCAGAAACTAATGGAATAGGTATGAAAAACAGTGCTTGTATTTTTAGTCATCTCTAATCAGCCACACCTAAATGTTAAGTAACATTAGTTATATGCTAATACTGTGTTTTGCTGTGAAACCTGTTCATTTATTTTTAAAAAAGTTATCCAGAATATTCTGTATATGCAATGGAACCAAAACTTTCCATGTAAACCATAGGGTGAAAAAGATGAAACAACTTAAAGATAGATCAAAAAATTATAGTTTACAGTAAAACATACAATGAGTTGCAACACCCAAAAGAACAGGGAAAAAGTGTACAAAACTTACCTTCCTTGTCTTGTAGGATAAAAAAAGAGGAAGAAGGGGAAAGGACAAGAGAACTTAACACGTTGTTTGAATACTAAAAAGACTCATAAATTTTTGTTTGCTTATTTCTTGATATCATTTTGTCAATTAAGTTCATTTCAGTGGCTAATACTGTTGATCATTACACAGAATCTCTTCAATGTTTGTGTTACAGGCTTCAAGTAGTGCTGGCAATCTTGGTGTACTTATTCCAGTTATTGCAATGCTCATGCGCCGCTTGCCTCCAATACGTCATCCAAAACCTAGACTACACAAACTGTTCAGAGATTTTTGGTTATATTGCGTAGTAATGGGATTTACAGCATCTGATTCAAGTAAGGTTTTTATTTCCGTTTTACTTCTTGAAAATTCTTATGTTCATTTTATGTTGCATTTATCATGAGAAAGTCATTAAACATATTGAAGTGAAATTCTGTGTGTGTTTATTTTGTTGTGTTGTTATAGGGTTGTGGCCGTCTGATTGGTATGATGGTGTTAAAGTAATTGCTGTAAAGTCACCATATCTTGTCTCTCAGACTTCATCACGTTCTGAAATGCGAGAATTACAATATACAGCTGCTGTTCGCAATGATAGTGTATCACTTGTGAGTAACTGTAATCACCAACATAATTATGCTTATTTTTGTGCATATTATTTTATTATTGTTAATTGTTTCATTATTTTTTCTCCTGCAGCTCTCTCTCTCTCTCTCTCTCTCTCTCTGTGTTGAGAAATACTGGAGATGAGAGTGTATAAAAATATTAAACAGAAAACTTATTGCATCAGATCGTATACATGAATACAACACAATGTTTTGAAATTATTTAGATATTATCTGTATATGTTGCAGAATGAACTTCAGGATCTCAAGAACCAGATACTGATCCTCCTAGAACATCCACCAGACATTGCAGCTTATGTAAAAGCACTGTCATTTGCTCAAACTACATATCTATTGTCTGTATACTGGCTTGAAATAATGAGGTAAATTTTGTTTTAAGCCCAAGAATAAGATTGTATTATTACTTTCAGCCTTTTTGCACAGGCTATAAAAGGATTTATAATTGTTGCTGTTGATATTTTTAATTTTTTTCTTCACAGAGTTGAGAATTCAAATGAACCTAGTTTGCAACCAATCCTGGAGTACCTGAGCGATTCAGCATTACAAAAAGACAAATCAGGAATGTGGTCTTGTGTATGCAGGTGCCGTATAATTTAATGTCATGCTTTATAAAGGGAAGCACGTGTATCACTACACATTATATAAATGTTGGTACTGTATGTACATAGAAACGAGATTGGTAAAATATTTGCCGATAATGCTGCTCAGTGCAGAACATGGCAGCTCTGAATGACACACAATACATTTAATAAAGTTACACGCCACCTATTCTCAGATCAGTTCAGATGACCTGGTTGATGGGTATTTTTTTAACTGTGTCATTATTGTTCTTATGTAGCATAATGCCAAAATCCCCATCATTTGATGAAGGAGAAGGAAATGAGAGATAGTCACTTTGGTAGTTATACTCTATGTAATTTGCTGCCCTTTTGGGCATGATTATTCCTACATGTATATAAAAAAAATTCAATGTGATTCGAGAGGAAACTTTCCATTTAATTTCTTAATAATTATTTCATAAAATTTAGTGAAAAATAAATGATGAAAAATGTATTTTAATGCATTATTATTATTATTATTATTATTATTATTATTCATATAATGGTACACTAATCTATCCACAGCGTTGGTGACCGGGTATTTGCTAAATTTGTGGATGTGATGTCAAATAAACCAAAGGATGAAGCTCGTGAAAGAGAATTAGAGAACCACGCCCAATATCTTCTTGTAAATTTCAATCATATTCACAAACAGATAAGAAGAGTTTCTGACAAATATCTTTCTGGCCTTGTTGACAGGTAAAGTGATATTGAAACTAAATCTCAGTTTTCAGGAAGTGGTATTATATGAACAATTATGTTGCATATTTATTTTTCTGTTTCTCAATCTACATATAAGTAACTAAACTCATTTTGCTCTTGTCTCTGCAGTTCAGTTTCATCATTAAACTGTTTTGCTTGTCACAACAGTAATTATAACAGTAGTAACAATAATTATACTAAGAAGAAATTGTACATGAAAAATGTAGTCCTCAGTGACAATAAGTGAATTTACTGTGACTGCCCTTCCGTCTATTGCACCCCTCATTCTGTCCACCTTATTCCCGTTCTTTCAGCCATAACATAGATTAACATTAGCTAACAGCAGTAGCAACAAACTGTAGTGAGTAAATTTAGTTTGTTACATTGGCTGAAGTTATCAAAATTTAAATTGTTTTTGTCAATGACATAACTGTTATACATCAGTTAATACAAATATAATTCTTTGGGAGACATGCTTTAAAATATTCATCATGCTTTTAAAGGACGTGGGTGGTAAAATTTAGGAATTGATTTGAAGATTGTGAAATCAGATTGACATGTTAAAAAAATGCTACTGGGATAGAAGTGTTAGTACCATTTCAGCTATTAGAAATGATAATTGTGATTACTGTAATTTGCAAATGCATTGATTTCTGCCAGAATAAAAAAGGAAAAAGGGCAGCTGAACTGTGAAGAGAGTAAAAGATCACCACAAGGCCATGTCAGCCTATAGAAAGATCAGAATAACTTTAGGGAAAATTAAATGTGTCAGCATTAATTAAGAGAGTGAAAGAAATTACACTGTTAAGCACAGAGGAGATAGCAGGTGGGTGGAAAGTGTACATTGAGGACATCTAGCAGAGGGGGGAACTGTCTGTTGGCATGATAGAAGAAGAAATCTGTGGCGGTTTAGAGGACATAGAGGAACCAGTATTAGAGTCAGAGTTTGGTAGAGCTTTGAAAGATGTATGATCAAATGAGGCAGAAGGGGTAGATAAAATTTCTAAAGGTATTGGGAATGTGGCAGCAAAATGATTATTCAAGTTAGAGTGTAGGCTGAAGACTTACCATCTGAGTTTCAGGTGAGTATCATCTACACAGTGCCAAAGATATCAATGGAAGAAAATTGCGAGAACTGTCACATTGCCCAAGCAAATGTAAAAGCTTCAGACAGGCAGCTACCAGCTCATTGCTCTATGGTGACTTTCTCCTTTCACGTGCTAATCATCTTCACTATACTTGGTCCTCTCAGCTGTTGATAAATAGACAGTCACACTATTCTTTCATAACATCTAGTGTCAAGCTTCATTTTTAATTTAAATATTTTAAATATGAAAGTAGGAAAAGGAAATAATGCTTCAACAACTGATCTATTACAATAGTTTCTTATTAATTTAACAAGCAGACTTTACTTTCTCCATATGATGTCCATGTTATTGATATATTCTTTGCATTTACAGATTCCCACACTTACTATGGAATTGCCGCGTGCTGTGGTCAATGCTAGATATTTTGCAAGTTTTATCTTTTTCACTTGAACTTGATCCTAATAAAGAGACTCCAACAGTTCACATACCAGGAATGCCATATACGTTACTACTTATGGATACTTTAGAGGCAAGGGAGGTTAGTACAGAAGTCTTAAATTATATCCTGGTTGCATCAGTAAGTATGTGGTGATAAATAAATCTTTTGTTGGATAAATTACTGATAAATTATTAAAAGTGTACATGTAAATAATAAAATTATGTTTGGTGATGTGTTTAATTTCTGTAGGCAGTTAAGTAATTGATAAAGCTGGTAATTAGATATAAAAACACTTTTCTTTCACCGAGCAAGATGGTGCAGTGGTTAACACACTGGACTCAGGTTCAGGAGGATGATGGTTCAAACCTGCATCCGGCCGTCCTGATTTAGGCTTTCCATGATTTCCCTAAATCACTTAAGGCAAATGCTAGGATGGTTCCTTTGAAAGGGCATGATCGTTTTCCTTCCTTATCCTTCAATCATCTGATGGGATTGGTGACCTCACTGTTTGGTCCATTTCCCCCAACCAACCAACCTACCTACCTACCTACCTACCTACCTACCTACCTTTGTTCCTCCATGATAGATAACCAAACATGTTTATCAGGAATGCCTTTCGTACAAGAGTTGTGATGAAACTTACCTTTCATCTAAACAAAATGAAGTGGTATGGTAATAAGACACTGCACTTGTTTATGTGAGGATGGCAGTTACAATCCCTGTCTGGCCACTGAATTGTAATATCCTTTCCCATTCTTCTTCAATTTGAATTTCTGCTCCATTTGTAATGACCTCATCGCAAATGGGATGTAAAACTCCAATCTTTGTTCCTTCATCCATCTAGAAAAATTGTCTAGCCACAAAAAATGAAGCTTTTTACAGCACTGGCATGAAAAATACATAGCTTCAAGTGTGACAATTGATTGCTATGATAAGCAGGTGTGCAATAACTCGGTGTTTTATGCAGGATGGCAGTTAAGTAATGTCCACCTGGGCATTGCCTCTGGTAGGGTGAAAAAATGTTGGCAAATAAAAAATGCAAAAGTTTCCTTAGAATACTCTAATTAATTACCATTCTTCATTTATTGACTTGGTCACCAATTGTTAAGTGCTGGAGATGCCGCATGTCTTGGCATTCAGCATCCACATGGCTCCAATGAGGCTATGCAAATGCCATCATCTTAATGAACAGGAATCAGACTGCAAATAGCACATTACCAACATCGCCAGCATTGTCTGTTGTTGAAGATGTGCCACTACTGTCAACAAGATGAGTTCCAGTAAACAATCTGGATGCTCAGGTAAACTGTGAGGTTCCTGTCAAAGCCAGAAGGGTTCTCAGCCTCATAAAATAAATCTCTGTGGCAGCAACAATCATATCCACCACAAGTGGACAAGAAACTCTCTAGGTCATCAATCAGTTGCCATGAACAGCCACAACTTGTCCCTAAGGATATGTGCAGAGATGCAGCTGAATCAGGACACTGGTTAACTCAGTATTGTTGTTGGAGTCGTGCAGTGCTCCAGCCATCTTTGAATGCATAGTGGGCAACATGTTTCAACATCTTAAATGAGTGGTGTGTTTTTGCTACCTGGATGATATTTTAATTTTCTTGAATATATTTAAAGAGCCTCTAAGTTGCTTGAAGACTGTGCTGAAATGTGTCCAGGACACAGAACTAGATCTGAATTCCAGAAAGTGCAATTTTTTCACCAAAGAAACAAAAAGCTCAGGCCACATAGTTAACTGAAACAGTGAATCTGTCCTGATGTCGAAAAAGTAACTGCCATAACAGATTTTCCAACTTCTTGGCACAGTATGATCTGACAGGTTTCCTTGGAATATGCTCCTACTACCAATGTATGGCTACACTCCATACAAATACTTTCAGAAACAACTTCCTGACACTTAAATCTATACTCGATGTTAACAAATTCCTCTTCTTCAGAAACGCTTTCCTTGCCTTTGCCAGTCTACATTTTATATCCTCTCTACTTCAACCATCATCAGTTATTTTGCACCCCAAATAGCAAAACTCCTTTACTACTTTAAGTGTCTCATTCTGGAGGTAAAATAGTCCCCCATTCGGATCTCTGGGCGGGGACTATTCAGGAGGACGTCGTTATCAGGAGAAAGAAAACTGGTGTTCTACGGATTGGAGTGAGGAATGTCAGATCCCTTAATCAGGCTGGTAGGTTAGAAAATTTAAAAAGAGAAATGGATGGGTTAAAGTTAGATGTAGTGGGAATTAGTGAAGTTCGGTGGCAGGAGGAACAAGACTTTTGATCAGGTGAATACAGGGTTCTAAATACAAAATCAAATAGGGGTAATGCAGGAGTAGGATTAATAATAAATAAAAAAAAATAGGAGTGCGGGTAAGCTACTACAAACAGCATAGTGAACGCATTATTGTGGCCAAGATAGACACGAAGCCCACGCCTACTACAGCAGTACAAGTTTATATGCCAACTAGCTCTGCAGATGATGATGAAATTGATGAAATGTATGATGAGATAAAAGAAATTATTCAGGTAGTGAAGGGAGACGAAAATTTAATAGTCATAGGTGACTGGAATTCGAGAGTAGGAAAAGGGAGAGAAGGAAACATAGTAGGTGAATATGGATTGGGGGTAAGAAATGAAAGAGGAAGCCATCTGGTAGAATTTTGCATAGAGCATAAATTAATCATAGCTAACACTTGGTTCAAGAATCATGAAGGAAGGTTGTATACATAGAAGAACCCTGGAGATACTAAAAGGTATCAGATTATATAATGGTAAGACAGAAATTTAGGAACCAGGTTTTAAATTGTAAGACATTTCCAGGGGCAGATGTGGACTCTGACCACAGTCTATTGGTTATGAACTGTAGATTAAAACTGAAGAAACTGCAAAAAGGTGAGAATTTAAGGAGATGGGACCTGGGTAAACTGACTAAACCAGAGGTTGTACAGAGTTTCAGGGAGAGCATAAGGGAACAATTGACAAGAATGGGGAAAATAAATACAGTAGAAGAAGAATGGGTAGCTCTGAGGGATGAAGTAGTGAAGGCAGCAACAATCAAGTAGGTAAAAAGATGAGGGCTGGTAGAAATCCTTGGGTAACAAAAGAAATATTTAATTTAATTGATGGAAGGAGAAAATATAAAAATTCAGTAAATGAAGCAGGCAAAAAGGAATACAAATGTCTCAAAAATGAGATCGACAGGAAGTGAAAAACTGCTAAGCTAGAGGACAAATGTAAGGATGTAGAGGGTTATCTCACTAGGGGTAAGATAGGTAGTGCCTACAGGAAAATTAAAGAGACATTTGGAGAGAAGAGAACCACTTGTATGAATATCAAGAGCTCAGATGGAAACCCAGTTCTAAGCTAAGAAGGGAAAGCAGAAAGGTGGAAGGAGTATATAGAGGGTCTATATAAGGGCGATGTACTTGAGGACAATATTATGGAAATGGAAGAGGATGTAGATAAAGATGAAATGGGAGATACGATACTGCGTTAAGAGTTTGACAGAGCACTGAAAGACCTGAGTCGAAAGAAGGCCACGGGAGTAGACAACATTCCATTAGAACTACTGACGGCCTTGGAAGAGCCAGTCCTGACAAAAGTCTACCATCTGGTGAGCAAGATGTATGAGACAGGCGAAATACCCTCAGACTTCAAGAAGAATATAATAATTCCAATCCCAAAGAAAGCAGGTGTTGACAGATGTGAAAATTACCGAACTATCAGCTTAATAAGCCACAGCTGCAAAATACTAACGTGAATTCTTTACAGACGAATGGAAAAATTGGTGGAAATCGACCTCTGGGAAGATCAGTAGGGATTCCGTACAAATGTTGTAACACGTGAGGCAATACTGACCTTACGCCGTATCTTAGAAGAAAGATTAAGGAAAGGCAAACGTATGTTTCTAGCATTTGTAGACGTAGAGAAAACTTTTGACAGTGTTGACTGGAATACTCTCTTTCAAATTCTAAAGGTGGCAGGGGTAAAATACAGGGAGCGAAAGGCTATTTTCAATTTGTACAGAAACCAGATGGCAGTTATTATAAGAGTCGAGGGGCATGAAAGGGAAGCAGTGGTTGGGAAGGGAGTGAGACAGGGTTGTAGCCTCTCCCCAATGTTATTCAATCTGTATATTGAGCAATCAGTAAAGGAAACAAAAGAAAAATTCAGTGTTGGTATTAAAATCCATGGAGAAGAAATAAAAACTTTGAGGTTCACCGATGACATTGTAATTCTGTCAGAGACAGCAAAGGACTTGGAAGAGCAGTTGAACAGAATGGACAGTGTCTTGAAAGGAGGCTATAAGATGAACATCAACAAAAGCAAAACAAGGATCATGGAATTTAGTCAAATTAAGTCAGGTGATGCTGATGGAATTAGATTAGGAAATGAGACACTTAAAGTAGTAAAGGAGTTTTGCTAGTTGGGGAGCAAAATAACTGGTGATGGTCGAAGTAGAGAGGATATAAAATGTAGACTGGCAATGGCAAGGAAAGCGTTTCTGAAGAAGAGGAATTTGTTAACATTGAGTATAGATTTAAGTGTCAGGAAGTCGTTTCTGAAAGTATTTGTATGGAGTGTAGCCATGTATAGAAGTGAAACATGGATGATAAATAGTTTGGACAGGAAGAGAATAGAAGCTTTCGAAATGTGGTGCTACAGAAGAATGCTGAAGATTAGATGGGTAGATCACGTAACTAATGAGGAGGTATTGAATAGAATAGGGGAAAAGAGGAGTTTGTGGCACAACTTGACAAGAAGAAGGGACTGGTTGGTATGGCATGTTCTGAGGCATCTAGGGATCACAAATTTAGCATTGGAGGGCAGTGTGGAGGGTAAAAATCATAGAGGGAGACCAAGAGATGAATACATTAAGCTGATTCAGAATGATGTAAGTTGCAGTAAGTACTGGGAGATGAAGAAGTTTGCACAGGATAGGGTAGCATGGAGAGCTGCATCAAACCAGTCTCAGGACTGAAGACCACAACAACAACAAGCAACATATCACAAAGGTTTTCTTTCGCAAGGCACGGCAACTACAAGAACTACTGCAGGGAAATGCCAGATTTTATTGGCACAAGTGCGAGAATGATCTTTCTGTATCGTTAAGGATGTGCTGACATTTTCACCAGTAATGGCACATTTTGACGAGAATGCCAGGATGGAATTACACACAGACACTAATGGTTTTGCCATAGGTGCAACTTTTATACATATCTTGCATGCACTGAAAGAATAATTGCTTGGGCCTAGTGTTCTCTAAGTCTGTGAAGGATTTCTATAAGACTGAGAAAGAGCGCCTTGCATTTATTTGGACATTCAATAAATTGGAATTGATATCCTTGGGAGGTTTCCGAAGTCAACAAATAGGAATAAATAGATAGTAGTGAGTGTTACCTAACTCATCCAGTACACTTTTACCAAGGCTCCATAAATCACTTAATTTCTTTAGAAGAAATAATTTTGAAACATGGGGCACCATATTTAATGATCTCTTGTCTGGAAAGTGTTTCAGTCAAGACTGGTAGCAGAAGTAAATTCACAATGCAAAATTGTTCACTCTATGGCAACTGCCTTACAATCCATGGCCAAATGACCTCACATAATGCTTTTAATAATACATTGGGTAGTATGTCCTCAATGCTTGTTGCCTTCAGACAGACTTGCTGGAGTGTGATGCTCCACAAAAGTTAGACAATACAGATTTCACATCATTTTTTCTGAACCTCAGTCCGTTTCAAAGTGATGATACTAAGTGTGATTATGTCAAACAGCTAATCACTTGAACCAAAGAAGCCCTAGAAAGCTGGCACACTTGTGGATGTGGGATTACCAGGATTAAAATCATGAGCTTTAAAAAAGATGCCAAATACCAGTCTGTAAGCCGCAAACTAGATAAAATTGTGGTGTCACCGCCAGACACCACACTTGCTAGGTGGTAGCCTTTAAATCGGCTGTGGTCCTTTAGTATACGTCGGACCCGCGTGTCGCCACTATCAGTGATTGCAGACTGAGCGCCGCCACACGGCAGGTCTAGAGTCACTTCCTAGCACTCGCCCCAGTTGTACAGCCGACTTTGCTAGTGATGGTTCACTGACAAAATACGCTCTCATTTGCCGAGACGATAGTTAGCATAGCCTTCAGCTACGGCATTTGCTATGACCTAGCAAGGCGCCATCACCAGTTACTATTGATGCTGTAAAACATGTACTGTCAAGAGCGATGTTCACCATTTATGGATTAAAGTTAAGTATTCCACAGCTACGTCCTTTTTTGCTAGTCTAATTTCCTTGACCAGTTCCAGACCTCACGCCAGCCTGCGTGAGCTAAAACGCTTGCCTTTCATCTTCCTCTAATAACACAGCGTTGGCTCTCCTGCCAATCCACAACAAAAATAGTATGAATTTCTACACCCATGAGGAAGGTTGGGCCATCATAAAAATGATTAAAGTGCAAGTTTGGCCCATTCTGAACCTACATTGCTTTTCAGACATTACATTCAAAGTCAAGGATAATAATCCTACATCAAGGAGACAAAGTTTGAACATGTTGTTCAATTCCTTGCTCCAAATATTATTAATGTGGAGGTCTCCCCAACAATCATGATTGATCAATGGAAGTAACATTGCAGTGACCATGAGAAAGTGACTTAACCAGAATGTGAAGATACAGCTATGCTACTGTACAAATAAGCACTGACTAGTCAGGTCCAGGAAGCTAGAATCCACTTTGAAACAGTGGATTCTTGGTTTTTCAAGGAAGGGTAGCAGTGCAGCATGCTGTGCGTTGTTCACTGTCTTGTAGCAGATAGTCACTGGCTTGTATTGCACATATCATTGTATCAATTCTCTTCCCCAAATTGCTTATCATTTAACATTTGTAATATATGAAACGTTCTGGGACTTATTTATTTATGAAATATTGGAACATATTATAATAATGCATGTGTTACATGCAGGAACACACACTGCAGGCACAGGCATTTCAAGTCTATTTGTACCTTCATATGCACTCGATGAATATGAAATATTAATTCTGTTGATGACCCTGCCATCATAATATTTACTTGATTCTGGATTCACCTAAATCTGTAATGCTTATGCTTGTATCATCTGCAAATAGAGAATCTTTAGGTTTAGTTGTGGTAGTTAAAAGCAAGTCATTAATTTGTATCAATACAATATGCAGCCATGGTATGAAACTATATGAAAAATATGTCGCGAATAACCCAGTTGGATGCTAGCTCATTTCCTATTATGTGGAAGTGTATGGATCAGCTGAGATTAAAACCAATGTACTGTCTTATCCTTAATTTGATAATGTTTCAATTCAGGCAGTTCTAGCTGATGATTGCCTGAGGGCAACTAACCACCAGCGGAAAGGATAGGCAAGCAGCTCACACACAGGCAGTTGTAGAACCAAGCTGCAGCCTATGCAGTCGTATGCCTCAGCTGAATGCCCACATCCTGACTTGGACGAATGACTCGTGCACACTGCAGAAATGGGCATAAATGAGGTGCAGTCTGGCAGGTAACCTACCACTTGCACCTGTCTGGCAGATGAGCTGTGGATGCTCACAGTCACCTGTGTCCTGTAGGTGTAGTTGGAACAGCTTGTTCTAATTTAGTTAGCAGTGTGCTGTGGTCTACATAGTCAAAAGACTTTGCCACGTAAGGTAACCAGTGGCCCAGTGTGTTAACACCACCTTCCTCAATTCTGCAGAGTTTGATCTTCAAACATCAGAACTTCAAATAGTAGCAACAATGTTGCCAGCTATATACTGAAGGGCACTGCTGTCTCCCAAACTGCTTCAGACCATCACGAAGCATGCCACTGTTTAAAAATCTCTTCATGTATGTTCAACAGAGCGGAATATTCAGAATGCAGAAACTGTAAACTTCTGAGAACAGTTACAAGTTGAGGCTAGAGGTCTGAAGAGTCTTTAAAGCTTCTCTTTCAGTAAAATCTTTTATGTGCTGCTTGGTTATTCCATTTATGAGGCAGTCTCTTCTTACCATCCACTCAAAATTGTGAAGTGTACTCCTAATGAAACCTATGAAAAATGTAAAATTTGTGAGAAAAGCTAGTTAGGAAGATGTTATACAACTACTACTTTAAAAGGACATTTAATATATTTACACTCCTGGAAATTGAAATAAGAACACCGTGAATTCATTGTCCCAGGAAGGGGAAACTTTATTGACACATTCCTGGGGTCAGATACATCACATGATCACACTGACAGAACCACAGGCACATAGACACAGGCAACAGAGCATGCACAATGTCGGCACTAGTACAGTGTATATCCACCTTTCGCAGCAATGCAGGCTGCTATTCTCCCATGGAGACGATCGTAGAGATGCTGGATGTAGTCCTGTGGAACGGCTTGCCATGCCATTTCCACCTGGCGCCTCAGTTGGACCAGCGTTCGTGCTGGACGTACAGACTGCGTGAGACGACACTTCATCCAGTTCCAAACATGCTCAATGGGGGACAGATCCAGAGATCTTGCTGGCCAGGGTAGTTGACTTACACCTTCTAGAGCACGTTGGGTGGCACGGGATACATGCGGACGTGCATTGTCCTGTTGGAACAGCAAGTTCCCTTGCCGGTATAGGAATGGTAGAACGATGGGTTCGATGATGGTTTGGATGTACCGTGCACTATTCAGTGTCCCGTTGACGATCACCAGTGGTGTACGGCCAGTGTAGGAGATTGCTCCCCACACCATGAAGCCGGGTGTTGGCCCTGTGTGCCTCGGTCGTATGCAGTCCTGATTGTGGCGCTCACCTGCACGGCGCCAAACACGCATACGACCATCATTGGCACCAAGGCAGAAGCGACTCTCATCGCTGAAGACGACACGTCTCCATTCGTCCCTCCATTCACGCCTGTCGCGACACCACTGGAGGTGGGCTGCACGATGTTGGGGCGTGAGCGGAAGACGGCCTAACGGTGTGTGGGACCGTAGCCCAGCTTCATGGAGACGGTTGCGAATGGTCCTCGCCGATACCCCAGGAGCAACAGTGTCCCTAATTTGCTGGGAAGTGGCGGTGCGGTCCCCTACGGCACTGCGTAGGATCCTACGGTCTTGGCGTGCATCCGTGCGTCGCTGCGGTCCGGTCCCAGGTTGACGGGCACGTGCACCTTCCGCCGACCACTGGCAACAACATCGATGTACTGTGGAGACCTCACGCCCCACGTGTTGAGCAATTCGGCGGTACGTCCACCCGGCCTCCCGCATGCCCACTATACGCCCTCGCTCAAAGTCCGTCAACTGCACATACGGTTCACGTCCACGCTGTCGCGGCATGCTACCAGTGTTAAAGACTGCGATGGAGCTCCGTATGCCACGGCAAACTGGCTGACACTGACGGCGGCGGTGCACAAGTGCTGCGCAGCTAGCGCCATTCGACGGCCAACACCGCGGTTCCTGGTGTGTCCGCTGTGCCGTGCGTGTGATCATTGCTTGTACAGCCCTCTCGCAGTGTCCGGAGCAAGTATGGTGGGTCTGACACACCGGTGTCAATGTGTTCTTTTTTCCATTTCCAGGAGTGTATATGCTATAGGATATGAAGAATTCTGGAAACTTGAACATGAAATGTGGTTTCCTTACCATGTTCCACTTCAGATGTGCTCTGTGCGACTAAGAAACAATTTTGAAAGAAATATACTGTAAAATAAAAAATGATTGCCCTTCAAGACACTGTTAAATTGCTTTGAACGTCATGGACTCCAACATTTGCTGCAATTTATGACAAACTATGAGTTAAAGGGACACAATTCATTTTACTTTAAATACATGTGTTATCAATTACATAAAAATTTACAGTCAAACTAATTTGCTATATAAGAAAATAATTTATAATAAAACTGAATTGCTATAAAATACCCAGAAACTGGCAGTTTTACATAATACTATTGTTATTCAAAAAGTATATGTAATTACTGCCTTTTACTATGACTTTGATTTGAACAAAACAGTTGTATAGCCTCCAGGTACAACTACTTTTCCAATTAAATCACCAACCACTGCATCCCTATCAAGAATGATGTTAGCCACTGCCATCACCCTTTCTTCCTCATTTCTTGTGTAGAGGTCCCAAGATTGAAATTTATGACTTGTCTTTGTGATAATACTGTGTTGAAATGATGTGTTGCACAAGTAGGACAATGCTAACGCAGAATGCACGAATCTTCACTCTCTGACTTGATATCTGATCACATCCATAAAAAGCTTTCCACTACAGAGACTTAGTTATTAACTGAATAAACAGTAATTCCAGTTTGATATTTTCAGTCAATGTGTTTATTGTCGTGTACATATTATCTTGAGATTAGATGTATGTTTTTTATTTCAGAGCATAGTAAAAGATTTTGCAGCACGGTGTCAAGGCATTGTGCAAGAAGCAATGAAATGGGCACCTCAGGCTACTCGCTCTCATCTGCAGGGGTACCTTAACCAGATTCAGAATATGGGTCAGTGGCACCATGCCGGTTTAGCACTTGCGACTGAGTGTGTCCTGCAGTACTCTGGAATCACCCCACCAATTGGTCCGATCAGTGTAAGTCATCGTTACTAATGTGCAAAAAATTTGTTATGGTGTTATAAGCTATAGTTCAAATCTTTGTGTAGATATAATACTCTTTGCAGCATAGTTTTACTCTGACAGACTGCATTCATTTGCTTGTTCCATGACACTATGAGTGATGTGTGAGAAATTAGTGTGTTAAGAGGAGAAGTAATGAGCCTGAGTATGAATGAAATCAAAACGTAGATGCACCATGAAAGCAGAGTCATGTGATAAAACATTTGTGAACGAATTAATGTTCATAGCTTTCTCCTTCAGATTCCCTAAAGATTCCACAGTGCTATTTGCAACCTTGTGTGTTTAAGTAATTGTAATGTTACATTTCAGGTAGGTATTGTTGATAAGCGGCCAGGTTGTGTTAACAGTGACTCACCAAGGTTTATGTCATCATTGTTGCTGCGCAGTCGTTCTGCTGGAGAAGTTGAAGGAATGTTGCAGGGTGGAGAAACGCGTGAAACTTTAGCCGATCAGCTGATTGAAGCTGTTTGGAATACATGTAAAGCAAAAGACAGTGAAGCTCATCATAGTGCTCTTTGGAGAGCAACAGCACTTCTTATTTCTACTCCAGGTATTATTGTATGTACTGAAATTCACACATTTAATGAAATAAAGAACAATGTGGACGGGTTACTTACACTGAGGTGAGAAAAGTCATTGGGCAGCGATATGTACATATACAGATGGTAGTAGTATCGCATACACAAAGTATAAAAGGGCAGTACATTGGAGTAGCAGTTGTTTGTACTCAGGTAATTCTTGCAAAAAGGTTTCCAACGTGATTATGGCCACACAACAAGAATTAACAGACTTTGAATGCAGAATGGTAGTTGGGCCTAGACAGGTGGGGCATTCCATTTCAGAAATCATTATGGAATTCAATATTCCGAGATCCACAGTGTCAAGGGTGTGCTGGGAATACCAAATCTGAGGTATTGCCTCTCACCATGGACAGCACAGTTGCCAAAGGCCTTCATTTGATGACTGAGGGCAGCAGCATTTGCAGAGAGTTGTCAGTGCTAACAGACAAGGAGCACTGTGTGATATAACCACAGAAATTAATGTGGGACATACGATAAATGTATCTGCTAGAAAAGAGTGGTGAAATTTTGCATTAATTGGCTATGGCAGCAAACAACCAACACAAGTGCCTTTGTTAACAGCATGACATTACCTGCAGTATCTCCGTGGTCTTGTGACGCTATCGGTTGGACCCTAGATGACTGGAAAACTGTGGCCTGGTCAGATGAGTCCCAGTTTCAGTTTATAAGAACTTATGGTAGTGTTAGAGTGTGGCACAGATGTCATGAACCTGTGAACCCAAGTTGTCAACAAGGCGCTGTGCAAGCTGGTTGTGGCTCCATAATAGTGTGAGCTGTGTTTACATGGAACAGACTGTGTCCTTGGTTCCACCTGAACTGATGATTAACTGGAAATGGTTACATTTGGTTACTTGGAGACCATTTGCAGCCATTCATTGACTTCATGTTCCCATGGCAATGCACCTTGGCACTGGGCCACTGTTGTTCACCATTGGTTTGAAAAACATTACAGACAATTCAAGCAAATGATACGGCAACCCAGTTTGCCTAACGTGAATTCCATCACAAATTTCTGGTATACAGGGTGGTTGGAAATTCCCATTACAAACTTCTAGGACATGTAGAGGGTAGTGAGTACATAACATTTTGAATAGAAACCCATGTCCGGAAATGTATTGTTTCCGTTCTATGACAGTTTCAATGCAGACGATTATCTCATCCACACCCACATGAGGAATGTACTTAGGTGTGTACCAGTACAATTGCTGCAATCCATTTGAAAAGAATACTGATTCATTCCATTATTACTTACGCATTTGCGTTACAACTTACACCTTATGGTTTACATTAGTCGACAACAACAAGAACCCAGCATCTACGGCACCAGCCATAACATACCGATACATTACAACAACGGCTTGATGTGGCGACCACCAATGCTGTTACGCACATTGTACCTCCGAAGCGTGTTCTGGTACACTCTCTCCATCCCACTTGGTGTGTCTTGAATGTCTTGTGCAGTGGCCAGAACTCATGCCAAGAGATCTTCCTCTGTCTCTACAGGTGTCTCGTAAATTAGGCTCTTCATACGGCCCCACGAGAAATAGTCCATAGCAGTTAAATCCGGCGATCATGGCGGCCACGCGGTTGGACCACCACAGCCTATCAATCTTTCACCATACTGTCTGTTGAGATGTCTCCGGACAGCCAGTGAAAAGTGAGGTGGTGCTCCATCATGTTGAAATCACATTTCCTGATGGACATTCAATGGCACAGCTTCCAAGAATGGGTCTATTACGTGTCGTAGGAAGACTAAGTATGAGGGACCCGTGAGCTTGGATGGAAGGAGGTATGGTCCAATCACATAATGTCAAGAATACCTGCCCACACGTCAATTCCAAACCTGTCTTGAAATCCCTGAACATGTGTGACATGAGGGTTTTTGCCCACCCAGACATGGCTATTTCAAGCATTCAGAACACAATTCCTTGTGAACCTACATTCATCTGTGAAGAGAACTCGATGTGGAAACAGCCGTGTCGATGCAACAGTGCAGGAACCATGTGCAGAAGGTGATGCGTTGTGGAAAGTCTGCTGCACCCATAGCGTGTACCCTTTGTAAGTAGTACGGATATAATTGTTGCTCATGCAGGACGTCCAAGACAGTACTGTGACTAACAGCCATTGCACGTGCATTTTTTTGTGAACTCGTGGACGGGCTGTCTTCAATGTGACGCAGTAGACATTCTTCAAATTCGGGAGTGCGGCATCGCCGTGGGGCACCACAGTCCTGCCTCCTCATGGTGAAGGTACCCGTTTCTCATAGTCGTTGTGTAACTTGGGCAAACAGTTTGTGCGATGTAGTGTGATGGTGTGGAAAACGTTCGTGATACTGCTGACTAGCAGCTCTTCTGTTACCTCCAGCTTCACCATACACAAGGAGCATGTCTGTGTATTCTACAAACATGTACTGCACCATGTTTCGTCTATTGGTGATGCACAGGTATTGACTCAGTCTCACAGCAAAGTGGACAATAAGTGACATCTGGAGATCGTTTGACATAGTACACATCGTCGTGTCTACCCTGTTGCATACCAGGACAGGGAACTCTGAGATGTTTCTCTTTCCCTAAGCAGACGTTGACGAGGTACACATCTGAATTGAATATGTTGTAGAATGGAAACGATACAATTCTGGACATGGGTTCCTATTCAAAATGTTGTGTACTCACTACCCTCTACATGTCCTAGGAGTCTGTAATGGGAATTTCTGCCCACCCTGTATAATCGAATGGTCTGTTCATTCACAAAACCTGTACTGGCAACACTTTTGCAATCATGGACAGCAATAGAGGCAGCATGGCTCAATATTTCTGCAGTTGACTTCCAGCAACTTGTTGAGTACATATCATGTCGAGTTGCTGCACTACTCCAGCCAAAGGGAGGTTGGACATGATATTAGGAGGTGCCCCATTACTTTTATCACCTGAGTGTAGAATTGTGACAGAGGTAATGTTAGTTTGGATGCACCAGATATCAAATTAATGGCAGTTTGTGTTAGTCATCAGAAAGGAAATACAGATGGCCAGTTCATCTTGCATGTTAATGTGAAGAGGTAGTATCAGTAGAAGAAGCCAAGAGTTTAATTTTACAAGAGTTATGAAATTATGTAACAGAGCCAAACTGTTATAAATAATAAGACACAATTCTGAAATTAGATACCACAGATCAGATTATTTTTGCACTTATTGAACAGTGAGAAAGATTTGGCCAATGGAGGAAGAGAAGTAAGTTTATCTATAGTATATCTGGAGTAAAGTTGTATAGTAGAAACTGAGTGCATGACAGAAATTTTAGAGGTTAAGTGATAGTTACTAAAGGCTTTAAGGAAAACTGCAAACATCTTTTTCCTGCAAGTACAATCATAAAATGCTATGATGAATTTGTCGTGTATGTTTTTCACTTTTTGTGAATATCCATAGAAGTTAGTTTGCACCTAAATAAAGTTAATTTTAAGATCTTGGAAACCATTATATTCATTGTGATTGTTGTTGTTTTTGTTGTTGTTGTCTTCATTCCGAAGATTGGTTTGATGCAGCTATCCATGCTGCTCTATCTTGTGCAAGCCACTACATCTCTGAATAACTGCTGCAACGTCTATCCTCCTGAATCCACTTACTGTATTCATCTCTTGGTCTCCCTCTATGATTTTTACTCCACACACACACACACACACACACACACACACACACACACACACACACACACACACACACACAAACCTCCAATACTGAGCTGGTGATCCCTTGATGGTCCAGAGTGTGTCCTATCAACTGACCCTCCTCCAAGTCAGGTTGTGCCACAAATTTCCTTCATTCCCAATTCTATACAGTATTTCCTCATTAGTCATGTGATCTACCCATCTAATCTTCAGCACTCTTCTGTAGCACCACACTTCAAAGGCTTCTATTCTCTTCTTGTCTAAACCGTTTATCATCCATGTTTCACTCCCATAAATGGCTACACTCCATACAAATACTTTCAGAAAAGACTTCATGGTACATAAATCTGTATTCTACCTTATCAGATTTTTTCCCTTCAGAAATGCTTTTCTTGCCATTGGTAGTATACATTTTGTATCCTCTCTACTTCATCAATCATCAGTTATTTTACTGCCCAAACAACAAAACTCATCTACTACTTTTAGTATCTCGTTTCCTAATATAATTCCCTCAGTATCATCTGGTTTGACTACATTCTTGTTTTGCTTTTATCAGTGTTCCTCATATATTCACCTTTCAAGACACTGTCCATTCCAGTTGATAGCTCTTCCAAGTCCTTTTCTGTCTGTGGCAGACTTTCAGTATCATCGCCAAACCTCGAAGTTTTTATTTATTCTTCCTGAACTTTCTTTTAACTGCCATCTGGTATCTGTACAAGTTGGGAAAAGGCCTTTTGCTGCTTTTATCTTACTCCTAGTACCTTCAGAATTTCAAAGAGAGCATTCCAGTCAACTTTGTCAAAAGCTTTTGTAAGTCTACAAATGCTACAAACATAGGTTTGCCCTTCCTTAACCTATCTTCTAATGTAAGTTATAGGGTCAGTATTACCATGCATATGCCCACATTTCTCCAGAATCCAAACTGATCTTCCCTGGGGTCGGTTTCTACCAGTTTTTCCATTCTTCTGTAAAGGATTCATGTTAGTATTTTCCAGCCATGACCTATTAGGCTAATGTTGTTGTTGTGGTCTTCAGTCCTGAGACTGGTTTGATGCAGCTCTCCATGCTACTCTATCCTGTGCAAGCTTCTTCATCTCCCAGTACCTACTGCAGCCTACATACTTCTGAATCTGCTTAGTGTATTCATCTCTTGGTCTCCCTCTACGATTTTTACCCTCCACACTGCCCTCCAATACTAAATTGGTGATCCCTTGATGCCTCAGAACATGTCCTACCAACTGATCCCTTCTCCTAGTCAAGTTGTGCCACCAACTCCTCTTCTCCCGAATTAGGCTAATAACTCAGTAATATTCACACCTGTCAGCACCTACTTTCTGTGGAATTGGAATTACTACATTCTTCTTGAACTCTGAGGGTATTTTGCCTGACTCATATATTTTGCAAACCAGATGGAAGACTTTTGTCATGGCTGGCTCTCCCAGGGCTATCAGTAGGTCTGATGGAATGTCATCTACTCCCAAGACCTTATTTCAACTTAGATCTTTCAGTGCTCTGTCAAGTATCATGTCTCCCATCTCTTCTTTATCTACATCCCCTTCCATTTCTATAATACTGCCTTCAAGTTAATCTCCCTTGTATAGACCCTCTATCTACTCCTTCCACCTTTCAGCTTTCTCTTTTTTGCTTAGGATTGATTTTCCGTTTGAGCTCCTGATATTCATACAAGTGGTTCTCTTTTCTCCGAAGGTCTCTTTAACTCTCCTGTAGGCATCTTCTATCCTTCCTCTTGTGAAATATGCTTCTATATCCTTACATTGGTCCCCTAGCCAATTCCTGCTTAGCCATTTTGCACTTCCTGTCACTCTTGTTTTAGACATTTGTGGTCCCTTTTGCTGCTTCATTTGCTACATTTTTATATTTTCTCATTTCATCAGTTAAATTCAATATCTCCTGTGTTATTTAAGGATTTGTATTGGGTCCTTTCTTTTTATGTATTTGAATCTCTGCTGCCTTCAGTATTTCAACTCTTAAAGCTACCCATTTGTCTTTTACTGCATCCCTTTCCCCTGCTCCAGCAAGTCATTGCCCACGGCTCCCTCTGTAACTTGCCACCATCTCTGGTTGTTTCAACTTGTCCAAGTCCCGTCTCCATAATTTCCTACCTTTTTGCAATTTTTTTTGTTTTAATTTACAGCATATAACCAATTAATTGTCCACATTTGCCCCTGTAAATGTCTTACAATTTGAAATCTGGTTTCAAAATCTCTGTCTTACCGTTATATACTCAATCTGAAACGTTTCGATGTCTCCAGTTTGCTAAACCATGTGGTAGCATTGATTAAATTGTGCTCTGTGCAAAACTCTACTAGGCAGCTTCCTCTTTCATTTCTTTCCCCCAGTCCATATTCATCTATAATTTTTCCTTGTTTTCCTTTTCATACTATCAAATTCCAGTCCTCAATCACAATTAAGTTTTTGTCTCCCTTAACTATCTGAATAATTTCTGTAATCTCATTATACATTTTTTCAGTCTCTTCATCATCTGCAGTGCTAGTTGGCATATAAACTTGTACTACTGTGGTGAGTGCGTGCTACAGCTACAATGATATGTTCACTATGCTATTCATACTTTTTTACTAGCATCCCTGTTCTATTATTCATTATTAATCCTACATCTGCATTATCTCTCTTTGATTTTGTATTTATAACCCTGACTTCACCTGACCAGAAGTGCTGTTCGTGCCGCCACCAAACTTCACTAAATCCCAGTATATTGTACTTGAACCTATCTATTTAGCTTTTTAAATTTTCTAACCTAGCTGCCCAATTAAGGGATCTGACATTATACACTTCGATTTGTAGAACACCTGTTTTGTTTTTCCTGATGACGACATCCTCTTGAGTAAATCCTCCCTGAATGGGGGACTATTTTACCTCCAAAATATTTTACCAAAGATGATGCTGTCATCATTTAATCTTTCAATGGAACTGCATACCCTTGAAAAAAACTATGACTATAGTTTCCCCTAGCTTTCAACCATTTGCCATACCAGTACAGCAAGATGATTTTGGTTGATGTTACAAGGCCATATCAATGAATGATCCAGACTTTTGCCCATACAACTACTGAAAAGGCTGCAGCTCCTCTATAGGAACCATACATTTGTCTGGCCTCTTTAATAGATACCCCTCTGGTGTGATTGCACCTACGGTATTGTGATCTGTATTGCTTAGGCATACAATCTGCCCCACCAACAGCTTGTTCAGGGGGGGGGGGGGGCATTGTGATTAAATGCTGAAATAACTTTGTGTATGTATCTGATCCAGAAAGTCAGTGAAGGCGAGAATCAGTCCAGTAGTCATATGAATTCTTATGGGGATTTCCTGGCAAAGCAGATCTATCCTACTGTGTCAACAAAACCTTGTACATGCTTTACATTTCAAAGAAGCTAGCATGTTTCCACTATTAGTAATAATACATGTTAGCTACAACTGTCCCACTACTTCGCCTCTTTCTACATCTTATCTGACGATGCAATTCTCTGCGTAATTCTGTAGATAATGTGTGTTGCTAATTGGGTATTAAATGGTGCAGTTGGTCATACCATCATTAATAAGAGTTACTTGACATAAATATTGATTCAACATTATCTGTAAGGTCAACGCACCATTTCAAAAACAGTGTGCCTCAATCGATGGGAGGAGGAGGTATGTGGAAGATAGGCCTAATTTGATCCCTGATTTCAGTAATTATGCAAGAAGATGGGTACCAAATTTAAATGGCATCCAATGTGTCATCAATGTTCTTTTTCTTTACCACAGTGCTTTACTCACATGATCCTTTTGGAAATAGTGTGGCCTTTAAACTGACTTACCCATCCATTTATAAGGGGACCTACAGTTTAGTGTAGACTCTGAATCATCATGTAGCTTGGCATTTTTCACATTAACAAATCAGTGCCAGAGGTGAAAGGAGCGCTAAATGACTGAAATATCCTAGGACTGACTGAGGATTGAACACTGAATCCTTGATTTTGAAGTCTGAATTTACCAAGTCACGAAGCTACACTAATTGAATGGATAATACAAAAAACATTCAGAAACTGAAGGGGATTTATCAGTGAACTGAAAGCTGTATGGTGGGCATTACTCCAAGAGGCAGGAAAACAAACAAATGGATCATGAGGAATGTATCCAGGGGAATGGATGGTTGGTTGACCAAGATATTTCTTTGCTAGATTCCAAGAGATAGCGAATTATGAAGATGATGACCTAATAGAAGATGGGTGGATGATATCTTAAAACATGCAGTTGCAATTTTACTGTGTAAAGCTGGAACTTATAATGCAGGGAAATGTTTGGAAGATGCATTTCTCTGGGAGTAGATGTCAAATTGCTGATGGTGGCACTGGTAGTGATGATTATACTGTCATTACTGTCAGAAGAAACCATTGGTTTTTGAAATATAAGTATGTATGACAACTCAAATTGTTCTTAAAATATGTTTTGTGTACCTCCACAGCAACTCTTTGAAATATGTTTAATACTGGTTTCATGAGATATTGTTTCTGATGAATGAACACCTTTTGGAATATCAATTTGCTGATGTACATTTACTGTTGATGAAATTGTGAGACCTGGAATTTTAAGTTAAAATATTACACTGCAAAATGTCAAGCTGCCATCTTTGCTACAAATTTTCTTTCTTTACTTACAGGTGTGTATCGAAAATTGTTGCATGTTGTGGCGTGGTCACAGGTGGAGTTGTTTACAGAAAAAGCAATGATGACAGCTGTTGATTGCTGGCAGTGGTTAATGACTGCAAGACCAGATTTAGAACTTCGATTTCTGCAGGAAATGTTGGCAGCATGGCAGGTACGATAAAGCACTTAATGTTAGCTCCAGAGGAGCAAAGGAAGCATGGCAACTGTTATTACTGATCCAAATGATGGAATACGCACATGCACCAGTCTTTTCTGTTATATTCACCACTTAACACTGGCATCTGCAAGAATTGTCTTAATTATGATGCGACAAGAAAATGATTCAAATGAAGGTTATTTGACTCCAAAAGTCCTGTCAGCTTAATAGTAATGAAAATACATTGGGGGGGGGGGACTTTCTATATGAGACAATTTCAGTGATATTACTCTTGTAGGTAGAACAAGAAATTACAGGGTAAAAACTTGTTGAGGAGTGCTCTACATATAGCAGGCCTCAGTGGTTTCAGTTTCTGTGGAGAGCAGTGTAAACTACATGGACTTGTGCCATTTGAACGACCAGAAAAAAATCCCCATGTTCCATATATTTTTACTCCATAACTCACCTTCAGAAGGTGAAATTCCAGGGACTGACAGCGAGGAAAGACAAATTAGTTGGGGAAGGTTCTAAAATATTAGCAAGTGACTGAGACCCAGTGGAGAGGGAGCCACCTGTTGTGAGGATGAAATGCAACACTTTTTGTCTGTTTTTGTTTCATCTTTGTCTCCACCACCACTGCTACTAAATTAGCCTCTTTCCGTATGATTCCTGTGATTGCGTCATCTACTTTTATCCCTTTAGATAAATGTGAAATGAGATATACTGCGAACTGAAGTGGGGTTCACCTATGAAGAGCATATTCCTCCATTCATTAATTATATAAATTGCTATTAATGACTCCATAATAAATATGTCATATCTGTATTGTCCACAACAGGCTGTATACCGTGAATATCTGGTTTGTACAGGATGGATAAAAGAGCAACGACAGCACTTAGTAGGTTGTATATGATGGCAAACTGAACATCTTTCAAGACAGAACCAATGTCAGAAAACTCATGTTTTCAGCATAATGGGTTATCGAAGTTGAAAAGTAGTTCATTTGTGTATGGATTGGTGTTACACTCCCTTTAAGAAACTCAACAAGAATACCACACCATGCAGTACATTACATAACTTCGTTGCATACTGTACATTGGCAGTTGAAAGACTGCCACACAGGCTGAAGTACACATGGCTGGTCACATAGTGTTTCATACATAGTGTGGATCCATGTGATCAGATTCTCTTCAGATGTTACAGAGGTTGCATAAACCATTTTTAATATCACACGCTAATGTGCAAAATCCATAAAATCTGATGACAGTGGTAGCCATGGAACAGGTCATCCTCTACGAATTCATTGATTTGAAAATGGTGTGTCTGGATTATACTGCACACTTGCATCAAAATGAACTCAAGCTGTGTTATTTCACAATCAAATTATATGATAAACCCCTGGTGACATACCTTCAAATAAGGTAGGAAGAATATCTCTGAGACACATGAGGTAGATTGGTCTTGTTATTATAATTGCCATTAAATACATAGACTGATCTAATCACATTATCCCAGCCTATATGTTCACATTGGAACTTTATTGGTAATTTTTAACCACTTAGGCACACAGGTTTTTGTTAGCAAAACATGAGTGTTGTCAAAGTTCACAGTGATATCTCAGGTATACATTCATTCATTGGTAAATATCACCAAAGCCTGGAGTTGTGGCTGGAAATACCATTGCAGAAATGGTACTTCTTTTAAATGGTTCTCCACTACTGTTGCCTCAACTTCCTGTGGAGATGGTATGGATGTAGGTTTTGTTGCTAGATAATTCCTCACACATTAGCATGAGATGCACCCAACACTTGCACCACTAGGCAAGTGCTGGGGGCCAGTTCCTCTTGGAGGTGTTCCAAAATGTGCTCTTCAAAGGCAACCATTCAAACCAAATGTATAAAGGCCTCAATGTTTGGTACCTAATATCAGATAGAAATGCAGAACAGTGTATACAGTTTTTAGAAGACCTCTCATGCATACAGTAAATTTCTCAGTACACAGTACTAGGGTATGTACAGGAAAGTGTAAAGGGCACAGTAAGCACACTTTGCTGTATGTACACACTATAGTTTGGGAAACACACTTCACAGAAAATACAGTACCTGCGTACAACTTTCAGACTTTTGATGTCTTCTCTTAATTGCTGCAAACATCAAAGGGGCTGCAGTATTTCTATTAGAAAACCTTTCGGCATACAATTGTGCAACAGCTCTGCCGTTCCCATCAGCTTTGACATTTTCAAGCAGCATTTTTGGCATTTATTGCTTGTATACTGGTATGTGTCACACTGTTGTCAACTGTTATTGCTGTGGCATGCAACACAACTACTCAATTACGATAAAGGCAAATGACTGTGGGAAGATGGCAGTGAATACCCTGGAATGCTATTAGTTGCAGTCTGTGAATATACTTTCATGTGATGACTAGGTTACACAACCAATTAGGCTACGAAACACAATATGAAGACACATTGAGGCTACAATTCTCAAACTTCAATGCTCCAAACTGTGTATATTTCCAGACAGTGGTTCCTTCTTAAAAACTGACCAATTTTCCATTCCACACATTATAATTTTGTCAGTGTTTTCTTGATATGTCCTGGATACCAACTGGTCTGCAGCTCTATTACACAGTTTTATGAAAAGGAAAGTTGTTACTAACTGTATAGCTGAGATGCTGAGTTGCAGATGGGCACAACAGACTGTCAGATACAAAGCTTTCGGCCATTAAGGCCTTTGTCAACAATAGATCACACACACACACACACACACACACACACACACACACGCTCGCACGCACAAATGCAACTCACTTGATGACTGCAGTTGCAGGCAACTGAAACCACACTGCGAGCAGCAGCACCAGCGCATGATGGGAGTGGCAACTGGGTGGGGGTGCAGAGGACACTGGGGCAGGAGGGGGAGGGATGTATGGTGGTGGTGGCAGACAATGAAGTGCTGCGGGTTGGACGGAGGGCAGGGGAGACGTGGAGAGGGAGGGGGGGCGGGGGCGGGTAGCGGAAAAGGAGAGAAGTAAAAAGTCTGGATGTGATGGTGGAATGATGGCTGTGTAGTGCTGGAATGGGAACAGGAAAGGGGCTGTATGGATGAGGACAGTGACTAATGAAGATTGAGGCCAGGAAGGTTACAGTTATGTAGGATGTATTGAAGGGAAAGTTCCCACATGCGCAATTCAGAAAATCTGGTGTTAGTGGGAAGGATCCATATGGCACAGGCTGTGAAGCAGTCATTGAAAGGAAGTATGTCAAGTTTGGCAGCATGTTCAGCAACAGGGTGGTCCACTTGCTTCTTGGCCACAGTTTGTTGATGGCCATTGATGTGGACAGACAGCTTGTTGGTTGTCATGCCCACATAGAATGCAGCACTGTGGTTGCAGCTCAACTTGTAGATCACATGTCTGGTTTCACAGGTAGCTCTGCCTTTGATGGGATAGGTGATGTTAGTGACTGGAGTAGGTGCTAGTGGGAGGATGTATGGGACAGGTCTTGCATCTAGGTCTATTACAGGGGTATGAGCAATGAGTTAAGGGGTTGGGAGCAGTGGTTGCGTAAGGATGAATAAGTATATTGTGTAGGTTCGGTGGATGGCAGAATACCACTGTGGGATGGTTTGTTGTTCTTTTGGCTTACTTTGAGACAAATGTAAGTGTATGAGTAGTGGAGGCCTATGTGATCAGTAAGAAACACCCCCATGATCACACGTTTCTTGAATGTATATGGAACACAAGAATAATTTTTGAGGTTTTTGTGGTTAAATCAAATAATCTCTTTTTGATGATAAAAATTTCGCCCCCAGCAAAATTTCACTGCATCCCCACGTAATGTAACAAAGAAGTTTCGATACAGTGTGTGTGTGTGTGTGTGTGTGTGTGTGTGTGTGTGTGTGTGTGTCATCTATTGTTGATCAAGGCCTTAATGGCCAAAAACTTTATTTGTGACAGTCATTTTGTTGTGCCTGTCTGCAACTGAGCATCTCCACTATTTGGTGAGTAGCAACTTTCCTTTCATAATATTGTTACTGTGTTTTCCATTGTTTGATTATTACAGTTTGTAAGGTAACTGCATATTCTGAAGCGCTGCAGACATCATTGGATTTTGTTATGCAGGTCAGATGCTAGTCTTGTGGACTGGATACTCTTGGTCAACCCTTACTGGTCTACAATAAAACTGATAAGCTTCATTACTTTTGGGGATTATGTCCTGGTTGCAGCTCAACTTGTAGATCACATGTCTGGTTTCACAGGTAGCTCTGCCTTTGATGGGATAGGTGATGTTAGTGACTGGAGTAGGTGCTAGTGGGAGGATGTATGGGACAGGTCTTGCATCTAGGTCTATTACAGGGGTATGAGCAATGAGTTGAATCATGGTTCTGTCTGAAGGAAGGCATTTTCCTTTTCTGTGCAGGTAACACAATTTTGGTTTATGTGGACGATCATGATGACAGTTTATAGTGATTACTCCCATTTTCTTTCCATTATCCTCTTTTCGTGATTACTCTTAACATTTGGAGAATCCTGTGAAACAGCTACTGATATTTTCACTGGTTGCATAATGATGATCATGTGACAGTCATAAATCCTGAAGACCATATGAACAGTGCTTTAATTTTCATCAGTCTAGTAACCTTGTTCCAGTTTCATGAGACATCTTGATAGGTTTGGTCCTTTTATGTCTCATCCCACCAGTTCAGTTTTGATTTGCCAAGTGGATGTATTCTCTGCTCTATGTACTTCATCAGGAACTCTGAGTATTGGGTTCTCAGATCACCTGTTAATATGACCAGTGCTGCTACTCACTAGTATTTAAAGGAATTCAGCACAGTAACTTTGGCTCACTCATTTATTCTCAACATCCATTACAGTCACAATTGAATACACACATGTGCTACAGAGGGCAGCAAAGCTTAGTTTTCTGTAAGCCACCAACAGATGGAATAAAAGTCTCTTATACCTCGACATCCTCCCCACCCTGTTCTTTCTTGAGGGGGATGACCAGCTGGACCAATTGACAGACCTTTGTACCTCCTGGCTGGCAGAGAATGATGCAGCTTGTTTTATTTTCTCTGCCATGCCACACTTCTTCCACCACCGCTCTCTTCTACAAATGCCATGGTTTGATATCTTGAAGCAGAACAACTTCCTTGATTCTTGGTTTCTTCTTGAGGGATATCCCTTCACCTCATGGTAGCTTCTAAGCAGCAGGAGATATTCATTTTTCCACCTATGCCTAATATCATTGTTGACCTTTTGTCTTTGTCAGAACTCATTGCTGAGATACCTCCTAGTTACTGGTTGTGGCCCGCATAGAATGGTTACTAGTTTTCCAGCATTTACAAGGTGGGCTGGCGTCAATGGCGCATCAATGTCTCTTTGAATTATGGGTCCTGAATGTATTGTAGTATCTATTCCTGTCAAAAAGGTGTTTAGGCTGTTTTCATTCATCTGAGAGCAGCTGGGCATCTTCCTCCTGCAATCCTTGATGACGGATTTTATCATGCCTTCCCACCAGCTTCCTCACCAAGCTGCCCGTGGTGGTGTGCACATTCAGGTGATTCCATGGTCGGCACAAAGTAGTGCTGTATCTCAGTATGCTGGGCAGTTTTGAAGAGTTCAGACAGTTCTCTGTTGGCTGTATGGAATATTGTAGCAGTGTCTGAGCAGTAGGCATCTACATTCTGCAAAGTGTTGCATGGCCTTCAGAAATCTATCAGTGGACATATCAGTGACAAGTTCAATATTAATGGTACATGTTGTGGTACATGTCAGACTTATTAATTTTGTATCTGCTTGTAACATATAATGGTCCAGCAAAATCAGTGCCTGTTGCTGTGAGTGGTCTTGTGGGTTGAACTCTGTCACATGATAGTGCCACCTCTATTTCTGCTTACTGATATCTGCATATTATCTTGCAGGACAAGCAATAGTCAAGAACTCTCCTGAAAGCTTATCATCTTTCGAAAACGCAAACTCTTCTCACAGTATGGGGGTTCAGTGATGCTGATCAGAGTGACATTTGCTCAGGAGTTGGCTTATGGCATTTATTTAGCTGTAACTGGGATTGATTTATTTAGCATATGGCTCATAACATCACAGTAAAAATTACAGAAACAACACGATTCAAAAAAACACATATGTATAAACAGAGCAATAAATAACAGTTTGTATATAAGGACACCACCAATTGTAAATTTACACTCACAGAAGAGCAATCACAAGCAGACGTCCAGCTTAGATAATACATAGTCAATGGGATGTCCACTGGTCATGACTGTTTGTCTTTTGGAAGCCATGGTGGACCACACTACCAGATGTCAAGCATTACTCATAGATCTGCTTTTAGTCCGTGTGAACTGATCTGCAGGATTTTGTCTTCCAGGACAGTGACTCCATTGACTGGGTATAGTGTAGGTCAGTGTTTCTGTCACCTGATTACAAAGGAAGGTTTACAATTTGTTTGGATCTTTTTGTATTCCCTCCAAAGTGACGGTGGCATCACTTCACAGAGTAACTCTGTTGGCATCAAATTGTGTTACCTACCCATAGTAATGAACAAGTCACGAGCTGACCAATGTGGCAGGCAATTCCAACGTAGGTAACATTACCTTCTTGATTGCTACAAACAATATGTGCTGTGTAACCAATGTCTGTAGTTGTCTATACGCACAAAGCAGCCCAATAAGCTCTTTTGGGTCGATTGAGAACATGTGCACCTCTGCAGAATCACTTTTGCCTGTTGTGCTTATCGAATCTGTAAATGCACAACAGTGACAAATTGTAAAGCTTTGAGACGCAATAGTCCAACTATGAGCAAATCTGTGGGAAAAACATCCTCCCATGTAAGACCTCTCAGCCAAGTGTCTGGGAAGATTAGTTTAGCAACAATCACAATGGGTGTCACAGACCAAGGGTGTCATAAACCTGAGCAGCTGCTTGAATAATGTTTCTCTTGATTGCCAGTTTATCAGCCTGGTCTTTAGCTGTCCTTCACTAGTCAGTGGAGATCCTCACCTTCAGTGTTCTAATTGATCCCAAGATGTGCATTGCGAGATTGGTTTCAAGGCCTTTGGCATGTCATATTGCTTTCAGTTCTTTCAAATTAGTCACTCATTTCGAAAATGGAAGGCTTATCTGCAGGAAGAGTGCAATCAGATCATGATAAACAGTTGCAGAGCTTTCACTGTCTCTCATACTATCTATAAAGTCATCCATGAATACAGAATTGTCAATCAGTGAGTGCTGATAATCAGGGACATTTGTCATTATTTAGTACTGCTAGCTTCCTTATGGCTGCTGACAAAAGGAATGGGCTTAGTATAAGTCCAAATGGCAAACATTTGAAACAGTAAATATGACATCATTCATTATAGCATAGGCACCATTCTCTTGTGAGATCTCTGCCCTGTTCATTCAAGATCAACTGTAAGAAGGCTTGATCCACATCAAACACTAGTCCTGTCAGAAGAAGTTTGTGGAATCATTGCAAGGTTGTGAGTAAGTCTCGCAGTAAGTTTGCTCCTGTTTCAAGAATGTCATCCAGGGATGCAGAGTCTCGTTCATGTGAGGTGCATCGAACAAAATCCTGTGTTTAATGTTTCCATTGCTGCATTTCTTCACCATGTAGTGTGGTAAGTAAAATCCTTTCTCAACTGTATGGTCCTCAAGCAATTTTTATCTCACCTCTCGTAATGTAGTTTGATGTGGTCTCATGATAAATGAGCTTCAGTTCTTCATTCCTTTGCATTTTGTTTTGTAAGGAGAGAAGATTTGTTTCAACAGTGGTGTGATTGCTAGAGAGAAGTGTATCCTCCTTCCATGGTATACAACTCTGCGGTCATTCTCCATTCAGTATGACACTTGGAACTCTCGTGATGCAGGGTAGGAGCATGGGTGTCAATGTTTGCATTTCATACTGTGTTTTTCCAGTTGTCTCCAAGTACCAAAAACGTTGCACTGACTCATCAAACATCTCACTGCAGCTACCCTGATTGAATTTGACAGTTGTTTGTTAACTGCAGTACCGGTCCTGTTTCCACTAAGAATATATTTGAAAATTGTGGGAAAAAGAATCAATGAAGGTGATACTTTAATTGGTTGTTCCAAGGCCACAATTTTCCAGTATTAACTAGCTCCTTTCTGGACTTCATTAGATAGATCTTCTGTGTCTCCCGTCGAATATGCCAGCCGTGTACCATTCTGAAAGGACATATCTCCTATATTTGTGGTACTGCTGGCTGATGTGAGAATTTAATTGCTGCTACCAAAAGCTGTAATTGTAATGTGGATGTGGGTAAAGTATCCCATCATATTAAAATGGGTCTTATTCTTTGAGAGAGATGAAGTGTAGAATGATTCAAATGTTGTTATCCCCAAAGTTGAAGTTCCAGTTACAGTTAGGTCAAGAGATTCAATCATTGAATGTTGCGTGAAACTTGATTGACTCCCATTTTGTAGGATGGTACATGCCAGTTTACTCTTGCCAGTTGGTCCACTGATACTGGCACAAGCAGTTTGTGAGAATGTGAAGTTGTCACCATTTCAGTCTTGTTCACTGTTGTGAGGTGACTATTGCAGACAGAAATATGGTGCTCACTCTTACATTTTGCACAAGATGCCTTTCCCAGTTTAAAGGACTGATCACATCCTAAGTCACAGGAAGTAGTGGTTTGTTATATGTGTGGTACCTATTCTAGCCTATAAGCTTGCAATCTTGAGGCAGTCTTCATCCCAGTGCTCCCTTTCTGCGCAGTATGCACAGAAAGGTCCTGGATTTCATTGTTTCATCTTCTTGTCACCCTTTGTTTTAACCTTCGCACTAAAGGCAGATTCCGTGGGTACGTAATTCTCTTGTGTTATATTATCCACTCGTATCCTGTGTGCGGTCATGGCTCACTCCCCCTCTTCATTTAGAAACCCCGTGGGATGTGTAAGATTCCCTTCTAGGAGAGCTTTTGCCATTGTGCATAAATAAGCCAGTTTCTGCAATTTTTTTTCTGGGAATGCATGGAGGAGTTTGGAGGTAAACACTCCAGTAAGAATCCACATCCTCTCCTTGTGCTGCTAGTGCTTAGATCTGCTTGTGGCAGTGTAGGTGGCATTGAGAGTCTGTGGACAGCTGAAATAGAAGCATTAAGGTTCTCGAAGAAGTCAAGGTGCTTTTGGATAATCCGATTATTATCCCCATCATTGGATTTCAAAATTTCATGTGTCAGCTCTAACAGCAATCCCATCAACCAAACTCCATGTGGGAATATGTGCTTTTTCATAACTGACACTTTCAGATTGTCATCTATGGAAGCTCTGAACTGCTCCCAGGATCAAGATCATTCTTCTGTGTCACCATAGAAAGGATCCATTGTGATGGTAGGCAACTTCATGTCTACATAGGCATGTTGGTGACCTACTGATGTTCATAAATGCATATCAGCTACGTTTCCTTTTCCTGAATGTGCTGCTCCTAAAAGCTCTTTCGCCTTTTGGATAGTGTGTTTGCATTTGTTGGTGTAGTCTTCACAATCTTCTGTGTTGACCTTGTGTACTGTGTTATCCAGTAAATCCTGGATTGAGTCATTGAGTGAGATCAGCTCTTCTAGGGTTTTCTGCAAGCAGTCCTGACATGTCAAATTCCTCTGCTGGTGTAGAAACATTGAACCCATTTATCTGGCTCACAGAACATGTAGCTTTTGAGCTTAGAGTTGTCCTCTTGCGTCGTAGTTTCAGGAGAACCGTAGTGATATCCATCATTATGTGTTATTTTTTCTTACTGCCACATGAGCGCGTCTGTTGCACTAGTTATCCCTGTCAGCATATTGTTAAGAGATGATGCTGTTTTGCAGTATTCACCATAGTACCCCCTAGGGTTGTTCGCTATTGCCAACAGGTAGTGTGGCTGTGCAGTATTCACCATTAACAACCCTTAGGAATGTTCACTGTTGTTTGGCAGTCTAGTAATAAGTTAGCAGTCTACTTTGTGAATAATACACTAACTGCACAGTGTGACTCCATCATTAACATGCGCACACAGATTAACCATATACAGAAACAATCATCACTCAGAGATGTCCACACAAGTGCAGTTCCAATCACCCCCTTTGTTATTTAATAATTCTCTAAGCTAACAGAAAAATGAGGGAAGAGGGTTGGCCATTGCAGCCAGTAACATAGGCAGTTATTGAATTCTACCGTGTGCCTGAAACCGAACTATACAGTGCTTCCTAAGTGCATAGAGTATTATATTTATTGACATTTTTTAATTTATTTTTGAAGTTACTCTACGGAAACACAGTTTATTAATTCTTTGAGGCGAGTAAATGGTCCCTAATCCATCTTATATGGAAATTCACAGCACTCTTGCCACCTAGCCACAATGTGAAATTTAACATGAAAATTACATTCTGAAGGCTTAAACTGACTCATTGGCTCTCATTATAACTTCAACATATGGTAATATCAGCAGTTACCTTATTAATCTTGAAATACCCACGTGGCATTAATGGCAGCAACAAATGTTATATTCTGTGATCTCTCTTTATCTTATAATTTATCTGCGTGATCTGAAAGTGTCATGGTGTGATGATATTTTGCGATTTAAGTTGCTGTCAACATATAATCCTCCTGAATGTGTAGTAGCAATTTATCTCTCCTCATAGTTCCTTGGTTTGGCACCAAAATGTTGTTAATCACAAGTATTTAAAGAAATTCAACATAGTAACTTCGGCTCACATATTTATTCACAGCATCCATTACAGTTACACTTCTGCACTCACATGTGCTCCAGAGGGAAGCAGAATCTGCAGTTTTCTATAAGGCACCTACAGATTGAAGTCTTCTATTCCCTGCAACCATCCAGCACCCTGCTTACTTCTGATGACATTTGTAGTCAATAACTATCCATCATACCATAATTTTCTCTATCAGTGTGCTGTCTCCACTCTCTCTGTAAGAAGTCCTAAAATTTACATAATCTCTAATGCTTCAAGGATATCTCTTTATTTTAATCAGTGTTGTTAGGTGCCAATGTTTTCCAGCTGCAAAGTACAGTTGGTTAAATGATGCTGCAGCAGATCTTCAACTTTAGTCTGTGTGAGGGAGCTTTGTCTCTAAACATACTTCACTTACTGAAGGAACATCTGTCTCATCCTGTTATTTTCTTTAACTCTTTAATTTGAGATCTAATTCATAAAACATGGTGAACCATGTTCACAGGTACTTACCAACATATTTAAAGCTTAATCTATCTACAGGCAGCAAGATATTGGGTACCTCCATGTTGAACATCAGCATGTATTCCATTTTACTTCTTTTGATCTCCCAGACTGACTTTCACAGTTTGTTACTTTATGTGCTCTACTGTTCCTTAGAATTTATCTTTGCCTTAGCTCCACAACACTATGTCCCTTTAAAGGCTCACTGTTTATTGTGTCTTTTCAGTTCTACATCGTTCCCTTGTTGCTGTCATTGTCACTGATGACCTCTTCCAGCTCTAGACTGACTGAAAGTGGGGACAGTGCATCGTTCTGTCTCAAACTGCATTTCACTTTAAACATCAGTCATCTCTCCACCATACAAAAGTATCACTATCCGTCCAGGTGTTTCCCCAGAATTCTACATCTTAACTGCAGAATGATTCTCCTCCTTTTTAGCTTTTCCACCACCGTGTTCATGTGTATTATTCTTCCTCAACCTATAGAAGCACTTCTTCAGTTTGTAGATAATCATTGCTGGTACCCATGTTTTCCTTCTCTCCTTGCAACATCCTATGACTTTTTACTTTCTACAATGAATATTTATTATTCTGAACATTGATCTAACATTAGTCCCTTAATTGGATGCTATGTTGTCATTATGTTATTGTAGTTAATATTTTGACAATATTGATTGATTTTAGTAGTGATTATTAACAAGTGAAAATAGTAAATTTTACTTTTTCTAAAAGTTATTAGCTACTGTCACACAAATGTATTTGCTTTAATCATTTTTAAATAAAATATGACTTATCTCATTCCATTGTGTCAAAAATCCAATACCATTAAGAAATATTGAAAAAAAGGCAGCAAGTTTTAAATTGCCTGCTGTGTTAATGAAAAATTAAACTGTAAATACACACATCAAAAAAAGGTTTGCATCACCCTCAGTTCCCAGAACTCTTGAAGACAGACATTGACCATGGACATTGTATCACAGATACAGTCCCTTTGACTGTTCAGGGATGTCACTAAAACTGCCCAAAGACGTAAAAACCAAGCACGAGCAGCACCTATTAGACGGAGGGGGTCCGACAGCTGATCAGTTCCTCCAGTCATTCCACCAAGAAGGAAGTACATGGCTCATGTTGTCTGTAGTTCAACCACACCGAGATGGTCAATACCTCGGTTCGATCACATCCACATTGTTACTTTGTGCGAGGAAGGGCTCTCAACAAGGAAAGTGTCCAGGTGTCTCAGAGTGAACCAAAGTGATGTTGTTCAGACATGGAGGAGGTACAGAGAGACAGAAACTGTCGCTCACATGCCTCGCTCAGGCCACCCAAGGGCTGCTACTGCAGTGGATAACCACTACCTATGGATTATGGCTCGGAGAAACCCGGACAGCTACGCCACAATGTTGAATAATGCTTTTCAGCTTCAATCCCGACATCCATGGCGAGGTCCACCTTTGCAACCATGACACCATACAGCGCGGTACAGATATGGACCCATGCCTCGGATAGATTTAAAAGGGCTGTTTATGGTCAATATGACCCACCAACCAATCTTGATGGATCTACACCGAATCTCCGTTGAGGAGTGGGACGATCTGGACCAGCAATTCCTTGATGAACTTGTGGATAGTATGCCATGACAAATACAGTCGTGCATCAGTGCAGGAGGATGTACTACTGGGTATTAGAGGTACTGGTGTGTACAGCAATATGGACCTCTGAAGGTCTTGCTGTGTGGTGGTACAATATGCAACCTGTGGTTTTCATGAGCAGTAAAAAGTGCGGGAATGATGTTTGTGTTGATCTCAATTCCAATTTTCTGTACAGATACTGGAACTCTCAGAACCGAGGTGCTGCAAAACTTTTTTTGATATGTGTATATTATAAATGATGTACAGAAATGTTTAGGAGCAACTACTTGTTTTAAAATATCTCATACGAATGGAACTTATTGCAGAAGATTAAAATTTGTTCTCAGCAGTCAGTTCCAGTCTGAAAGTAATAAAGCAGAAAGAACTAGTCACACTGGGAAATTGACAGTATTCAGACATTAAATATGTTTAGCATATGTGCCTATTTTTCAAACCATTTTTATTGTAAATATTAGTTATGGAATATATTATTATCAGACTAATGTTGTTATTGTATCTCATTAAATTTGGAGGCAATCTAAAATGTCTGATAATAATTACTAGCATACTGGGTACCCAGCTGTTCAATTATTATCTGTTTGCAGTGTTCTGTTGACAAGAAATTGGGGCTGTTCTCAGAGGATATGGATGAAGTAAGCCCCCTAGCAGCATATGAAGGTTGTAAACTTGAGCCTTGTCCACCTTTTGTGAGGCCACATGATGTTTGGGTACAGGTAGGTAAAGAAAATTTCAGTTTTATGAGGCATATTTCTTACTTCTTTTATTTCCTTCCCTGTTTTTTTTTTTAATAAATACCTCAAAATGGTGTTAATTAAAGCCACATGAATTCATTACTAAAAGCTATTTCATTGAGGCACACATGAGCAACTCGGGATTGTGGAATACATTCATTTAAACTAAGACCTATGCTTTTTACAAGTATGTGCTGCAAATTGTTGCACTCTTCCACAGTACTTACAAGGCTTTCATTACACAACATTACCGTGTGTGAAAAAAAAATTCTTGTTACTTCATATTGTTGGGGTGTTATGAACTACCGTAAGTACATAACAACAGAATTGTTGGATTCATCAAAGACAGTGGATTGCCCTTGATTTCATGGTACTTATTTTGTCATTATCACCCAACAGTAAATCTCTGTTCTGAAGCTGTGGAGCTAACACTTGCCATGAAGTACAGCCTCCTCATGAAGTGTGAAGTTTACAGTTTACAGCATCCTGTCTTTTACCCAGTCACCAGATACCTGCATTACTACTCTTTTGTGAGTCATCCATGAGTAACAAGGTTGCTAGGAGTCTGCAAGATCCATAAGCTAACAGCATTATCTGTTGGTCTTCAGCAGTGGTGGAACTTGATTGATGAGGATATCCAAACATCTTCTAGAGCTAAAAAAGCACAAGAAGAAAAATGTTTCTGAATATATCTTTAGATCTTAGTTATCAAATTTTAAGTGAACATCATAGTCACATTGTCACACGAGATGTGTTTAAAAAAGGTGGAATTTTTGTTTTTGGAGACAATTTTATTTAGTATGTAAATAAATGTTATCCACTTTAAAATAGTCCCTGTCAGATATTACACACGTTTGACAACAGCCCTTTTTCCAGTCCCAAAACACTTTGGGGATTAGATAGCTTTCAGCTCTCTTAGAGATGTGTTTTTAATCTGATTTATGCTTCTAAAGTGACAGCCTTTTGACGTTTTCTTTATTTTTGGGAAGAGAAAAAGTCACACGAAGCCATGTCTTGCAAATATGGAGGCTCTGGCATCATTAGAGTATTTATTTATTTATTGGTCAAGAATTCATGAAAATCAGCAAAGTGTGAGGAGGTGCATTATTGTGATGCAAAAGCCAACAATAGTGTCACCACAAACCCTATCTCCCACCACCAACTGCCCCTCTCCACGCAAATGATACTGAACAAGTAAAAAGTGACCGAGCGGGGTGGCGCAGTGGTTAGACACTGGACTCGCATTCGGGAGGACGACGGTTCAATCCCGCGTCCGGCCATCCTGATTTAGGTTTTCCGTGATTTCCCTAAATCACTCCAGGCAAATGCCGGGATGGTTCCTCTGAAAGGGCACGGCCGACTTCCTTCCCAATCCTTCCCTAATCCGATGAGACCGATGACCACGCTGTCTGGTCTCCTTCCCCAAACCAACCAACCAACCAAGTAAAAAGTACAACTTATTGATATTTCATCCTCATAGCAAGAACTCATGGTGCACTGTGCTTTTAAAATTGAAGAATGCAATGAGCATAACCTTCACATGTTGAGCTTTATTTAGTCTCCCAGAATGCTTCTACTGGAATGACTGAGCCTTAGTTTCAACATTGTATCTAAAGAACCTGTGTTTTCTCACCTATTATGACACATTTGAGTAGTTTGGCATCATTGTTGACTCCATGACTAACATATATTTCATAGCAAAAACATATAAGAAAATTTCATTGTATTAGCCAATTGATGTGCCAACATCATTAGCAACTTCTGTGATTGTGGTTAGGTTATTATTCAGTCATTTCGTTTACTTTTTCCATGATTTCATCTTCAGTGTCTCCATGGCCTACTTTTCTTATACCACTTGTAAAACTGTGTTTTACTAATGGCAGACACACCTAAAGCATTATTTAACATTTTTGAAACTTAACTGCACTTTATTGTGTTCTTATAATAAAATTTAGTACAAATTCTGTGATTCATTTTTAACCAAAATAAATAATTGCACATATGACTGAAACACGTGATCTTTTTAGCAGCTGACAACAGATTAAATATATGATATCACTAATACTTCTCAGTCATGTTTAGCAACACAATAATGAAAAAATCATGCAAATGGGACTAATACAGCATACAAAACTACAGAATTTCCATTACTTTTTGAACACACCTCAGATACTCTAAAAAGTCTAATAATGGATATTCTGTTGACTGCTCAGCTGTATTCCCTGTATGAGCCCTTAGGATTCACTTGCCAAAGAAATTTACAGTCTATAATTCTGAGCTACTTGCAATATTGAAAGAAATTGAGGAAATGAGGTGATAAGATACAACAGCATGAAATCCTTTTAAGATATTTCAACAGACATACCAAGCAAAGCAACAGTTTAGTAAGTTTCAGGATTCCATCCTTTCCTCACAAAAGCGGGGTACCAGGGCATTAGAATTTAGACAGATGAGTTGGCTGATTTGGCAGCTAAATATGCCCTAGACAGAAACACAGCGGTGCATGAGAGTCCCTTGTATATCATCAACTAACTGTGAAGGTACAGGAAAGTTTGTCACTGGAAAGAAGAGTAGCTGAAAGTGAGGAATATGAAGTTGCAGGTAGTGAAACCAACTACTCATCCTTGGTGTATTTCCTTCCAATCACTTATTTTAGATGAATTCACTCCAATATGCTGGCCAAATTGATATGCTGATTCCTTCTGCAGGGAATACTGTCCAGTGTGCAGTACTTTTGAGATGTAGATATTGGCATGCCTAATTAGAAAGACGAGTAACCCCCCCACCACACACACACACACACACACACACACACACACACACCTGATTCTTTGAAGAATCAAATTTCCATCTGTAAAATGACGTATTGTCTGAACTATGTGTTGTACAATGATATAATTTTACAGGTACATCAGTTATATATGTGGATACCACCTTTAAAACATGTTGTGAATAGAATTAGTAGTGAAGTTGTAATAAATTAAAATGTTGTGCCTGATGCTGCAGTTTTACAGCATGAACGGAAAATTTCATAAACTCTCTTCCTTTCATTATTTTTTGTATTTGGGGTGGGTGGTCAGTGGGAAGAACTTGCTTAAAGCTTTGAAATTACACTTTTGTTGGAAGTGCTCTCATTCTCAAATACTAGATGAATTATTGCTAAATTATTTTCACTGTTTTTAATTTCTGACTTTAATGTGTCAAAACATTCCTCCTGACTGAGATTTTCTTATAATTATTGACTGTATTACCTGGTTTTTAGAAATGCTGTTACATTTATGTTGTTATTCTAGTATCCTTAGAGATAAAATATCTATCTCATTTATCTGTGGTGGTATATAATTTTACTTTGTTTAAGAGTGCTGATGAGTGTGATTTATATGCTAACAACAACAACATTGATTTTCTCATTGATTGGACACTGCAATAGTTGTCAGTGGAGATCCAAAACATTTGTCCTGGTTCCTGAAAGGACCACTGGAACTCAATATCATTTTGATGCCTCTCTGTGCTTGCACCCAAGAAATTTGCTGTGGTGTAACTACTACATCAGTTCAACCTTCAGTCCTCTTAGGATCAATATGTGGGCAGTAAAAAAATAATCAGCAACCTTCGAAAGAGCTGAGAACCTGAATTGTAATGTTTAGCTATCCTTTTCTCCAGAATTTGGTGTCTACTTGGGAATCTGTGTACTGAAACTGTGTAGACTGTCATAATTGTTCCATATTGTGCAGTCCTGTAAACCTAACTTAAAATTCTCATTTTCAGAAAAAGTTCCCATAAGATAGGTTCTAGAGTTTTGTTTGTAACACATTCTTTACATTTGTACAGTTCCTGTCAGAGGTGGTGGAAACAGCTAAATATTGCAACCAGGAAGTTGTGGAAATGCTGGCTATGCTGCTACATCGGTCGTTACCAACAACAGTTGGTGTGGGTCGTCAGACACGACATGTTGTTTCAGCAGGAGCTAGATTCCGGCTTCTGGCATGTGGGCTGTCATTGCTACAAGGAGATGTAAGTATTGACATAATATAAGGGAACTGTACTCTAATATAGACAGAATTTTTAATTTCCTGATTGCTAGGGATCTGAAATTGTAGCATCTATTTTTTTTTTTGCATAGTTCACATCAAATATTTTTTTCATTAGAACACTGCTCTCAGAAACTTCCCTATCCAATTTGCTGTAACAGTAGCCCTACAATAAAACATGATAGAGCTTGGTTGTTTGTAAATTTTAATTTGGTTAGCCTATTACATGAATCATTCTTTTTTTTTTGTCATATATATTTACATGTATGTACTGATGTTCCTTTGTGTTAATTATGCCTTTACTTTTTCGGCAAACAGTAGTGGTTGCAGCACTGTAGCCCACATACAGGTTTGTTGTGGCAGCTGCTTCCTCCTCACTTCCCAACAAGACATCAATGCTCAGTGAATCCATTTCACTGCAACTGGTATACTACTCAGTCTGCATACCAGATAGTGAAATCTGATGCATATCTTTACTCAGTTGTGGAATTTTATATGACTTGTCATCTTAGCTTAGGAGGAGACCAGTTCTCAGCATTCATCATAAATCATAAATCAGCAATTCAGTGAATTTCATTGTACCTTATTAATTCTGAGCCAGATCATTGAAGAAGAGTATACAGCAAAGAAAAATCCATACCATCATTCTTCATTGTGATTTGACATTTAAATAACACGTGAGGCGATTAAAGACTATTTTGGCCTTCATTCACTGCCAGTTCTCATATAACACATTTATATTAAGAAAATATGTTTCCAGTGGGTGGCTTGCCATACTATTAATGCGCATGAGGCAGCAAAGCTTGAATAACATTGACAAGTGCCACAATTTTGAGATCAAGAGCTAACCTGAAACTAAATGTTGGTAACCTGTCACCCAAAAACACTTTCCCAGACTATAAACAACAGGTTTGAAATGTCACTCGGGCAGACTGGCAGCATGGTTGGTTTAGAACTATAAAGCTGTCCATACAGAGGTGCAGGAAGTTCCTTTGAAGCTCGAACTAGAGTGTGTCAGGTATGTCAAAGAGTCATAGCAGTCAGAAAATTTCAGTTTGTCCCTAGTACTGTGTTCACTGTTTTTTGTTCTCCCAACACATCTCCTAAATTGTTTCATCAATACAAGAAAAAGACTGACTTGTCACCACATGTCACTTTTTCCAGTGATTGTTTGGTATAGGGATTTTTTACATTTTCACGCTCAGATGTGTCTTTAATCATACCAAGGGAATAATGACATTACATTCATTGCAGTCATTTGACAAACTTGATGGGAATTCTTGCCATGCAAAAAAGTCTTCAATGAAGTATTTTACTGTTGTTGGTGAGTAATGCAACCAGTGGTAAATATTGACCAAAATTATTATTGCTCACTGGTTCTGTTATTCACCAACAATCATTAATGGCTGTGGAGTTTACAAGCTCCAGCATGTATTACACCATTCTGTTTATCATAGCTCATCGTTTATCCATGCATGTTGGAACCTCAGAGTCTGCATAAACAACTCTGTTATACGAGGGCTGTTCAATAAAGAATGATCATAATTTTTTTGTGGTCATAATTTCTCATGCTAAAATTTAATCTTATGATATTCTGTTAGCTTAATGTGCAACAAACACTACATAGTAGCTTCATTGTTACGACTCCCAGTTCCCCCCTATGAGAGGCAGGCAAGGTCACACATGTTCAGTATTGCCTACCACTGCAATGGAGCTAACACCCGAGGAACAATATGTGGTTTTGAAATTCTGCTTTCGTCTCAACAAATCTGCAGCTGAAGCCTATACAATGCTACAGGAGACATATGGAGAGTCTGTTCCTCCTACAGTACAGCTCGAAGCTGGTTTAAATTGTTTGAAGACGGGAGACGATCAATTTCAAATGAAGGTGGACCCGGTGCTCCAGTTACTGCTCTTACGGAAGAAAACATCAGCATTGCTGCTGTCATTGTGAGAGAGGATCAACGAACTACTTTAAGATCACTTTCTGATATCTGAACATTCCATTGGGTGCCACCTACATGTTGGTGACAGAAAAATTACACATAACACGTGTTTGTGTGCGATGGGTTCAGAGACTGTTGATTCCCGAACAAAAGAACATTTGCATGCAGGTCTGCATGCAGTTAAAGTTGATGTTAGAGGAAGAGACTGAGTTTCTTTCTAATGTAATCACTGCTGATGAAAATTGGCTACATCATTTTGATCCTGAGAGCAAACAGCAAAGCTCAGTGTGGAAATCTCCTTCATCACCAACCCCCAAAAAAGCAAAAGTGGTTGCTTCTGCTGGGAAAGTTATGGTCATCTCATTCTTTGATATTCATGGAATTATTTATCAGCATGTTGTACCTGCACACAGACCAGTAGCGGGACAATACTACAGTGATGTCCTGAAAACATTGCAAATCCATATCAGTCTCAAAAGACCACATTTCCGTGAAGCAGGCTGGATGCTGCACCACGATAATGTGTGGCAACATATTGCCAGTGTTGTTGCTGAATATCTTGCAAAAATCAACATGAACTGCATCCCTCAACTTCCCTATAGTCCGAATTTGGCCCCATGTGACTTTTTTCTATTCCCTAACATGAAGAAACGCCTTCGTGGGAGGCATTATTAATCATCAGAAGCAGCGGTGAAGGCTGCAGAGACGATTTTGAAGGACCTCTCAAAAAATGTTTTCCAGCATGTGTTTGAAGACTGTAACCAACATAATTGTCAGGAAATAGTTCTGCACCCATAATGGTTATCATGGACATCATTGTGTAAGTAGGTTGTTGCTACAGTAAATCAAATTGGCCTGTAGAATCATCATTTAGAGACCATAAGCTGAGTGAGTGGCAGAACTGAAACAAGAACTATGCCAGCACCAGCATTGCTGCTGAATTTCACTCTCTCTGCTGCTGTTCCATTGACAGTGCCATGTTTCACTTCGTGTTTAAAGAATATCCATGACAAATATTAAAATTTGTTAAACACATTTTTGAGGCCCCAGTCATTAAATACGAGTATTTTTGGGCGGAAGGTGGCAGATTAGACATTTTGTCCCTTAACATAATTTTGATCATTGTGGGTACCCAAAAAACCAGGAAACATTCAGCAGATCTCATTTTGTTATTGCTGCCCACATGCTTTTATGTGTTTTTGGCATTTAGGACAGACTTAATTTTACTGGATTCATTTGTCGTCTTCCAGAACAATGTGTCTGGATTCATTAGCTTGTGTTATAAATTTTGCATACTGAAATGGTGCTTTCTGTGTACACCAGTATCAAAAATGCTTTTATTCTGTGCTAGGTGATAGGATGTTCATGCCATGCAACAATTTAGATGCAGGTCTTGGGCTTACACAAGCCAGGTATACCAAAACCATAGCGTAGTCTGTATCACACTGAAACATGCAAAAAGAGAAATGTGCTGTGCTTCTATACTCCAGCAGTAAACTAATGTTTGCATTGATATGATTCATGTAGTCAGAGGAAGTGTTCAGTATATCAGTACCTCCATAGAGATAGTTGGCCTTGAAATCACTTTGTTAAAAGTCATGTACTGAAAACATTCCACAATATTATTTCCAAAATACGATGCTGTTGTGGAGCCTGTCACTGTGTTATTTCTTGCTAGCACTGAGAACTTGAGTAGCAATTTTATTTTGATGCATCTGTCATGATACTGCTTTATGAATCAGAAGGGAGTGTATTAAATTTGTTAGGTAATGCAAAGATTTATACAAGGGCACAGAATTGTTTGCAGATTCAGAGCAGAAAACAATTTGTAACGCTGCCTAACAGACTGCCTTGGCAGATTTGGGAAAATTGATCATGACTATACTTTTGTATTGAATTGTGCAGTTTTGGCAAACAAAGTGAGAAGGTTTATTTTGACACATTGCTTGGGATTACTGAGGATGTTGTTTGAATTTCAATTGATTAATAGATAAAGCATTTTTCCCATTGTCAGAGTAAGAAGCTGTTGTAAATTCAACAGGTATTGCCACGATCCTTGGCTCGCAATGTTTTGCGTGAACGTGTCTATGCTTCTTGCCTGGACTACTTCTGCAGTCCTCCTCCACACTGCCCAACACAGAATGAGAACGAACTCCGAGAGGACATTCTGGTGCTTGTACGCTTCTGGCAAGCTATGCATTCTGACAAAAAATATCTCAAAACATCTGTAATAGGTGGTAAGTCATATTATTGAGTAGATGTTAAGGGCTATCTTTCTTTCATTTTGAACTGATGCATGCAGTTCACAGATGGAGACTCCCAACACCACTTCAAACTTTTGTTCTAACTTCAATATTTTGTGCTCATTTTCCTTCTTCACTAGTTGCATATAGGAAAGATTAATCTTCCTGTTGATATGCATAAACTTACACCTACAAAACAGTAATACTTTTATTGAAAGTAATTCTCACTACACCAGCAGTTGTCAATAATTTGTATGTAAGCCTAATTTGTTTGCCTATTCTGTGATCCTGTAGCACATTTACCTTTGTACTTCTGAAGACATTGTTCACTGTGTTGTACATCATTCTTTGAGTCATTACGGCATATTATTTGTGTTTCATTCACTTATTTTTCATGAAAAAACTGTTTGTAAATATGTGTATTGGTTTTGATTTCAACTGGGTCTTACCTACAGCTGCCACCATGAGTTTCTTAGAAGTAGATACCTTAGGGGTTGCGAAGCAACTCAAATCGCTAAGTCTTCAGGTCCACCTACAGCTGCCGCCATGAGTTTCTTAGAAGTAGATACCTTAACGGTTGCGAAGCAACTCAAATCGCTTGATACGGGCAAGTCTTCAGGTCCAGATTGTATACCGATTAGGTTCCTTTCAGATTACGCTGATACAATAGCTCCCTACTTAGCAATCATATACAACCACTCGCTCACCGATAGATCTGTACCTACAGATTGGAAAATTGCGCAGGTCGCACCAGTGTTTAAGAAGGGTAGTAGGAGTAATCCATCGAACTACAGACCTATATCATTGACGTCGGTTTGCAGTAGGGTTTTGGAGTATATACTGTATTCAAACATTATGAATCACCTCGAAGGGAACGATCTGTTGATACGTAATCAGCATGGTTTCAGAAAACATCGTTCTTGTGCAACGCAGCTAGCTCTTTATTCGCATGAAGTAATGGCCGCTATCGACAGGGGATCTCAAGTTGATTCCATATTTCTAGATTTCCAGAAAGCTTTTGACACCGTTGCTCACAAGCGACTTCTAATCAAGCTGCGGGCCTATGGGGTATCGTCTCAGTTGTGCGACTGGATTCATGATTTCCTGTCAGGAAGATCGCAGTTCGTAGTAATAGACGGCAAATCATCGAGTAAAACTGAAGTGATATCAGGTGTTCCCCAGGGAAGAGTTCTGGGACCTCTGCTGTTCCTGATGTATATAAATGACCTGGGTGACAATCTGAGCAGTTCTCTTAGGTTGTTCGCAGATGATGCTGTAATTTACCATCTAGTAAGGTCATCCGAAGACCAGTATCAGTTGCAAAGCGATTTAGAAAAGATTGCTGTATGGTGTGGCAGGTGGCAGCTGACGTTAAATAACGAAAAGTGTGAGGTGATCCACATGAGTTCCAAAAAAAATCCGTTGGAATTCGATTACTCGATAAATAGTACAATTCTCAAGGCTGTCAATTCAACTAAGTAACCTGGGTGTAAAAATTACGAACAACTTCAGTTGGAAAGACCACATAGATAATATTGTGGGGAAGGCGAGCCAAAGGTTGCGTTTCATTGGCAGGATACTTAGAAGATGCAACAAGTCCACTAAAGAGACAGCTTACACTACACTCGTTCGTCCTCTGTTAGAATATTGCTGCGCGGTGTGGGATCCTTACCAGGTGGGATTGACGGAGGACATCGAAAGGGTGCAAAAAAGGGCAGCTCGTTTTGTATTATCACGTAATAGGGGATAGAGTGTGGCAGATATGATACGCGAATTGGGATGGAAGTCATTAAAGCAAAGACTTTTTCGTCGCGGCAAGTTCTATTTACGAAATTTCAGTCACCAACTTTCTCTTCCGAATGCGAAAATATTTTGTTGAGCCCAACCTACATAGGTAGGAATGATCATCAAAATAAAATAAGAGATATCAGAGCTCGAACAGAAAGGTTTAGGTGTTCATTTTTCCCGCGCGCTGTTTGGGAGTGGAATGGTAGAGATATAGTATGATTGTGGTTCGATGAAACCTCTGCCATGCACTTAAATGTGAATTGCAGAGTAGTCATGTAGATGTAGATGTAGATGTACCTAAATATTGCAGGTGATTAAAGTTTGTTCTGAATCTTAATGACATCTTTCCATTCATTCACCTGTCTTTCCTCATCTTTCTTCCACAGACCCCATCATCAGGAAAGTGAAAGCAAGCATGAAAATATCCTATGTATTTTGGGTTCTTCAATTTGACTTATAGAGTAATAGTATTTTCAGAAATTACTGGACCCATACTGTCCACCACCATTTCTTATTCCCCCTCTGTGTGTGTGTGTGTGTGTGTGTGTGTGTGTGTGTGTGCGTGCGTGCGTGCGTGCGTGCGTGTGTGTGTGTGAGAGAGAGAGAGAGAGAGAGAGAGAGAGAGAGAGAGAGAAGTATGGTGTGGTGCTGGTTTTTACTGTTTTGGGAGATTAAATAAAAAACCTTTTTTACTTTCTCTTTCATGTTTTCATTTTGCACAGATTTTTGTCAGTTCTTCTTCACCCTTTCATACATGCATTATTTCTGGAGGAAGGAAAGTTTTTATTTATTTGGTAATGCTCTTAAGTGATTTTTTTAATGATTTTAGATGCAAGATTTAAACAGAAATATGTACCCATTTTCAAAACATACTTTGTAAACTAAAATTACTAATAACAAAATATTCTCTATTCTAATAAATGGTAGAATGATCATTCAATAATTACCATGCAAAATAACAATAACAACATTACATTATGTGGTGGAATATAGTGAACCAACCACATCTGTATATTCTGCTGATCACAAGCTAGTATGCAATGTCACATGCTGCTGCGTATTGCTACATTAACTTGCAGATATTTTTATATTGATACCCAACAGATGGCAGCACTTGCATGTGATGAAAAGGCCAAACATTTACAAATATGTACCTCTGATTTCCACAGGGAAAAAGTACTTCTGCTGCAGTAAGACACAGTAGAAATTAATGTACACAGCTATAGCCAGAGGATCGAAAGAGATTACAAGGCATAAAACACTCTGTGTCCTAACTTTACTGCTGCTTTATCTATTGAAGGTGAAGGAAATATCAACATAAACAGAACAATGGAAAATCCATGATGGAATAGTGACAGTATTATGCAAAGGCTAGATTGCTATTCACCATGTAACAGGGATTTTGAGTTGCAGATATACACAACAAAAAGGCAGTCAAACATGTAAGCTTTTTGCCAGGAAGCCCTTCATCAGAATTAGACTGCGCGCACGTGCACACGCGCACACACACACACACACACACACACACACACACACACACACACACACACACACACACACACAGAGTCCTTTTGCAGTGCGTATCTGCGACTCCTCATCTTCGCTGTATTGTGAGTAACAGTCTGTCCTCCTCATAAAATTCTCAATGTAAAGAAATGTGAGAGAACAGTGAAGATTGGTATTATTATAGGGTTTTCAATCATGTATGGCTTAGCCCAAATGGAAAATTTGTGTCCTCTAAATGTGAGCATCTGATGAAAAAGAAGATGTTAGTGTCAGAAAATGTTTGAGAGCAGTGAATCTCTGATTGTTTTCTCACCTTGTAGTTGTAGATGTAGAACCTCATGTGTCTAGTGAGTGCGTCAGTTATTGTTTCATATGACTACTATTTTAAATTTATCATGATACGAAATTCTGTTTCAAGACTAGATATTAGAATCTATATGTGAATGTAAAACTTATGTGTAGTATTAATGTGATAACCTTGTAATGAAAAATATCTCTGTCCCTGTAATACATTGTGTCCTGTTGGCTTTAAGTGCCTGTTTTATTGAATTTTATGTTTTTCAGATTTTGATCTCTTTGCCCCATCATCTACCTTTCATTCCATGAGTAGTGATATGAGGTCAACATCTGGAGACTTCACACGCCAAGCTACTGGCTGGATCAACACAGTGCCTCTGTCCTCTAGCACCAACACATTATCAAAGAGATCTGCACGTAGTAAGAGAGTACCCAATGCTGATGTCTTTGTGAAAAACTATATTAAAAAGAGAAATCTGATACTTGAGCTACTGGTGGGTGAAACAGCTCATTCAGCTTGTAATATTATGAATATAACAGATTGCTCCTTGATACCTCAACAGTTTGTGCATGTTACTGAAAGAGAAGAAAAAACATATAATCAGTAGTCAAGAAGTATAGTATTTGTAGTTTGGAGGATCCTTTTTTATATTAATTATTGTTATGTGTATTACATTTCATGTCATTACTTTACATTAGTTGTTTACTTATAAAAAGAGAATTACATGCAGGGTAATATTTACCACATGAACAGTTATGTTAGTAGAGTGAAATTTTTACTCTATAGCGGAGTGTGCGCTGATATGAAACTTCCTGGCAGAGTAAAACTGTGTGCCGGACCGAGACTCGAACTCGGGACCTTTGCCTTTCGCGGGCAAGTGCTCTACCAACTGAGCTACCCAAGCACGACTCATGCCCTGTCCTCACAGCTTTACTTCTGCCAGCAGAGCACTTGCCCGCGAAAGGCAAAGGTCCCGAGTTCGAGTCTCAGTCCAGCACACAGTTTTAATCTGCCAGGAAGTTTCAGTTATGTTAGTGTCAGATTTTTGAACAGCTGAAGAAACCAATTTAAAATTTCAAACTGTAGTGTGAGAGATGTTGATAGCTTTTCATATAGAAACAAACATAATCAATTTTTGATGATGTATTGTAATTGCATGGGTAAAAAAAATTTGTTCATCAAGGGGATGAGAAGGAAACGGTCCTCATCCCATCTGCTAAGTCTCCCCTGACTCATGGCTCTGGGTGACTTTTCCAAACTCTATCCCTTTTCCTAAACCTTTCCAGTCTTTTCCTTCACCCCTCTTCCTTCTGTTTCAACCCTTCTGCCAGGAGGAGGAGGAGCTACTGGCTGCAAAAGCTTGCATAAGTAAAACCTTTCTTTATGTGTATGCGCTTCTACCACTGCTTGGTGAATAGATTCTTTTTATCGATCCAGTTACCTAATACGCTTCATATAGAGGAAGCGTTGAGCAGAAGATAGCCCCATAAAGTACATTTGTGCATGCATGTGCTCTCTCTCTCTCTCTCTCTCTCTCTCTCTCTCTCTCTCTCTCTCTCTCTCCCCCTCTCCCCCTCCCTCCCCCTCCCTCCCTCACACACACACACACACACACACACACACACACACACACGATGCAGCCCTCTCTCTCTCTCTCTCTCTCTCTCTCTCCCCCTCTCCCCCTCCCTCCCCCTCCCTCACACACACACACACACACACACACACACACACACACACACACACACACATACGATGCAGCCTGATAGCATAGCCTGATAAAAGTCTGTGTCCTTGGTCTGGGACACATGACCTCTCCCCCTTGCAAAGACTGCTCTTTTATCCCTCGTTTTCCCAGTTTTTCGATTTGGGCTACCCTTTTATACCTTCTGCTGTGTGTGTTTTAACTTCCTTATTTTATAGTTTCTCTTTTCTGACTAGATCCATCCACTTTTAGCTGACCCTCTCTCTTCCATGTGTAACTTTGTAATCACGGGTCTGATGAGCTCACCGTTTAGTCCCATAAACACCCCCCTGCTCCCCCTCAATCAGTGGGTCAGTCGGTCAGTCAGTCAGTCAATCTGTGCCCTCAATTTACAACTTTAATGTTTTTCTATGTTGCTGATGGGACAGAATATTATCAAGAAAAATATGAAACATATGTAAATGTCATCTTAGTAATTGATGCAAGCATGCATGCATACCCTTCTGTTGATTTTATTTGTTATTCCACTATGCAATTAGTGTTGGGGATGGTATTTGTAATTTGAAAGATCCTTTGATCTATTAACCAGTGTTGCACATATTACATGTTATTGTTTTCTTTTGTTACCTATAACATACTTCTTGATAATTATTAGTGACTGAAATTCATTAAACATTTCAGGACATACTGTTAAATGACCAAATTTTGTAGAAACACCTCACTTATTATGTGAGATCAAGTGCACTATTTTTGTAGTGTTCTGTCTTTTTGTGCAGGCTGTAGAAATAGAATTCTTATTGATATGGTACAATCCAATGGGCCGCCAAGAGAGACAAGTGCAAGGAGAAGACACAATAGCTGCCTGGCGCTCAAAGACAATGACAGAACGTACATGGAGGGACAATGCTCGGTTAGCATGGGATATAAGCCCCATACTGGCAGTCTTTCTTCCTCTCAGGTTTGTAAACTTTCGCTGGTCTTACAAGATTATGAGAGACCATTGTGTTCTGTAACTATTACTGTTACTGTTATTGTATGTTAATTAATTAAAGATAGAGAAATACTTTTTCTGAATCTAAGTTGAGACACTTCCTATTAGAGCTCCAATCCACATGTTTCAAATAAAGATTCAAGTTTGATGTCATATTTTAGGTTGAAAAACACAGAGAGCATAATTCGTGAGGTGTCCAATCAAGTACGTGGGAATCCTACAGTTGTCTCTCACATCCCACATGCTCTCAACTATCTTGTTACAACAGATGCATTGCTTAATGATGCCAGTGAGGTATGTTAGCAAATTATTCACTGTTTTAGTAGCTTATTTTTCTTTCTTTCTAACAGCAAACTACCAAATATTTCCTTTGTATGCATCTTGGTTATTTGTTTAATGTTTGAAGACTGTTGCTGCTTGTGTTTCTATTAATAATTTAATATTGTATCTGTTTGTACAGATGTGTGCAACACTTTATCTTGTTTTGGGGCCAAAGGAAAGTTTATATAGAATGACATTTTCACTCTGCAGCAGAGTGTGCGCTGATATGAAACTTCCTGGCAGATTAAAACTGTGTGTCAGACCGAGACTTGAACTCAGGACCTTTGCCTTTCGCGGGCAAGTGCTCTAGCAAAGGTCCTGAATTTGAGTCTCGGTCCGGCACACTGTTTTAATCTGCCAGGAAGTTTCGAAAGTTTATATAGGTTGATAGGGGTAATTCATACAAACAATACTTAGTAAGTTTGTTTATTTCTGTACTGGCTTGACAGTATGACTATATTCATCAAAAATTTAGATATCACAGCTTTTCAGAAAGGATGCAATGTACTTAGTGGGCTGTCTAAAACCACCAGAAAAACAATTTCAACAACACAGCACAGTAGAGGTACACCAAAGAATTCATACTTTTCTCTTATTTTCAATTTTTTGGATGACGAACTGTCCTTTACTCAAGAAAGAAAATTGTATTGTAACTTGAGGTAAGCATGTGGTACAGCTGTAGTTCAGGAGAAGACCATATGTACAAACTCCAGCATCATTCTGGTTTGCAGAATTGGAGTATCATATCAATATTTGTTCTAGACCGGCACCAAAGCTGTCCATAGAGTAGTGTTTAACACTGCTGTCATGACATGCAGTAGTCCAGACTAGACTCATTCCCTTTAGTACTGAAATATATTACTGTTCTTTCAGCATGTGGAAAATCGTTTGCACGCCATGCAAAACATTATGTCACCTTAATAGGTGTTAACTGTAGCCCATACGGCACAATGTAAAACAGTGAATCAGAAAAAATTCTAATCTGTTTAACTTTTCAACCTCCTGACAAGCCCAATAATCACCACCACCATCATCATCATCATCATCATTATATGATCATTTTCTGAAAGCCACTATTTGAACTTTAGATTGAATGACCAATTATCTGATCATCAGGGCTCTGTATCCCTGAATAATTCGTACTCAATTTTTGAATAAGCAACAATTTTATTTGTAACAATATTATGAAAAGGAAAGTTGCACTGTAGCCATAATTTTATTTGTATGCCATTGAGCATCTCTATACGATAGACTAATGTGTCATTATTGCCCACTCCCCCTCCCCCTGGAGGAGATGAGGGTTGTGCTTGGTTATGCTTCCCACATTTGTAGTTTCCACTAAGCTACACATGCTGGATGTGTCCTGTCAAATTTCAAGTGTCTGAGGAAGCTTGACCATTCTTCACTAAGTACAAGTTGGCCAACCTGGAGTTCTATAGATGGGAGGATGGTCAGTGCTACTGCTCCTCCACAACCATAAGCTCTTTGCAGTTTCAGCAATAATTATTACATGTACTGCTGGAATGTTGTATGTTATGGAGAATTTGGAGCTTGGTTTAACTGCATCCATCATTAGCATAGTATAACATTTATAGAAACCCCTCAGTGTTGTGAAGTGCTTTGTGCTGGTGGCAAGGATAATAAAATAAGTGGGTAACTTGTGGGACATTTATCACACTTTATTTGTTTGGAGTTTCTTAGGTATGTGGGGTTCTGTTTGAGCCAACTTTTAATTTTCTAATTGCTCGATGGAATGAAGTTACACCCTCTCAGCAAAGATGACTTTAGAAAACCCACAAAGAGTGCCAGTTTGGAAATGTGTTCTTAGCAACAACATGATATATGATGTGTTGAATTATGATTAGGTAATTGTAAGAAGAATAAGAGATGTCATGTGCAAAAAAAGCCTCCATTCTGTATACTCAAAGGTCTCCACTCACCAGCAAATACTCTAAAGTTGGCAAAGAGAAAGAAGAAATAGGTTAATGATTGTGGAAAGAAATTATTGTTAGTGGAGGCGACTGTCTCTCAGCAGGTTTCTTGAAAACAGAGTGCAACATTGCTGAGCAATAGCCACAAGAAATTACCAAGCCTACATCTGCAATTTTCTATTTTGAAGGAAAATGTAATGCTAATTAACATTCAAATGTACCACTGAAGATAGGAATTGAAGTGGGTCCATGGTAAGCTCCAGAAAGCTATAGCTGCATTTAAAATGACAAGTAAATTATGAAGTTTTCTCAGAAATACAACGGCTGGTTTCATCCATTTAAAGCTGAAATCTTGTATCCAAACCCAGTTCCAAAAAAAAGTGAGGGCTATGCAGGCATGACATCAAGTAGCATACAGTTTATCTGTGGGAAATATGTACAAATTATGGATGAGATGGGAACTCCTTGTAGAGTGCCAAACAAAGACATAAATTGTTGAGGCAAAAATCAAATCTGGAAGCAGGATTGTGGGGTATTCATTGAAGTCTGGGAATTTTGTGTCATTCAAATGTTAAATAATTTGTCTTCAATGACAGTTGTCATTAGTCCTGTATCAAGTTTTTGTGACATCACTGCCAACAAATGCATGTACTTCAAGTGCTTCCACTTCACCATGTGTTGTGGAATTATCTTTGTGGCAATTTATTCCTATTGAAGAATATCTTCTATTATCAAACAGGTCTGAACTGTGTTTGGATCGTATACAGGAACCCCTACTGTATACTTTGTAAGACAGTTGTAATACTTACTAGATAATATCCAGTCCATTATGTGCTTCGTTAATGACATTGTGTGCTACGAAATGACTGAAATGTGCTATGATCACATTACAAGAAGAAAAACTGGCTTCAATTGTGACCCAAAGAGCTTGAGTCTGATACAGAAAAGTGTACTAAAAATGGTTCAAATGGCTCTGAGCACTATGGGACTTAACTTCGGTCATCATCAGTCAAAAGTGTATTGTACAGTAGTGTTAAAATCATTAATTCATTGCAGAACATTAAATGTGTATGTGACACCTTTGCCTCACTTAAAATAAGTATGTATTTACTTGTAAAAACATTTATTCTTTAGATTTTTTAGGAAAGACAGATAAACTGTTTTCATGAATACTCTTTATGTGTTCACTACAGTCTTTTGAATAATTAGACAACAAAGAATAATGTTTTGTACTACTCCCATTTTATCCTGTAATTGCTATTCTTTTTTATGCTTTATTTTCTCTGACTGTTTTTGGTAAATTAATTGTGCTGCCCTTGAAAACTCTTCATTTTACATGTAGAGTTCATTTTATAATCTGTATTTTGACTCATTCTACATTCTAGTGTCACACTCACATAAATGTGTCAGTGGGCTATATACAATAAATAAATAAATAAATAAATATTTTATCAACAGCACAACCATAGCTATGAAAAGAAACTGCTTTCATTGGGGGAGGTGGAGGTGTCTGGAACATTCTTAACACTTTTTGCAATGTAGTTCTGAATCAAATTCATACCAGTTACCTTATTTTTTTATCTTCTTAAATATTATCAACATACTTTGTTCAGATTAAAACTGCGTAGTGGACCGACAGAACCTTTGTCTTTCATAGGCAAAATATGCAAGAGAACTGTGAAATTTGGAGGGTGGGGGGAAGTACTGGCAGAGGTAAAACTGTGAGGGCAGGTCGTGAGCCATGCTTGGATAGCTTATTCAGTGGAGCACTTGCCCACGAAAGTTTAAGGCCTCAAGTTTGAGTCTGGATCCAGCACATAGTTTTCATCTACCAGGAAGCTTCAAATGAATGGATCTTCACTCTGAAGATTGTGTGCTTAACTGATCCTTGGGATATAATTTATTTACCACTATTTCTCTCCTAGTAATATCCTGTGTGGAATGCCAATGTACACACATTTGCTATTTGTCTGCTTCAAATTTTTCATATTAATATGGCCAATTCATATGCAGTATTTTATAGATTGTGTAAATGAAAGTACCAGAATAAGCTTCTACTTACAAAACACTCATATGTTTATTTAATTTCAGATTGTCCACTGCCTGACCTGGGCTCCTGTAACCCCAATCCATGCTTTGTCGTTCTTCTCACGGCAGTTTCCACCACATCCCATCACGGCCCAGTATGCAGTCAGAGTGCTTAGTAGTTATCCTGCAGATGCAGTTCTCTTCTACATTCCACAGTTGGTGCAGGCAGTGAGACATGATACGGTAATATAATTGCATTTTACATTATTTTCAGTGTGTGTCGAATTTTTAAAAGGTTCAGCTTTTCAAGAACTATAATCTAGGCATAATGAGAGCCTTCTTTCCAGCTGAAAATAAGACATATAAAGTTTTCTTTGGTTTTAGGGGACAAAAGTAGAAATAAAGCTGTAATAATAAGTTGAGCACTGGCCAGCAGTTTTGCCTCATAATGTATTAGTTTCTTTAATTTAATTTTCCATTGCTATTATTACCTTAAAAAAATTATGTTGAAGTCATTAAGAGAGACATGCAGGCAGTGGCATTTCTTGGAAATACAGGAGCATGATTAGAATAAAGCTGTTCCATAGAAATCCTAAGAAATAATGTATTACTCTTACTAAGAGTGTATCCTGACTCATGCTTCTGAACTAGGCCATTGAAGAAAAGGGACTTAGCAGGCTACAAGCACACATAAAAAAAAAACTCCCAGAGGACTGAATAGAAACAGTGAGGCTTAAGTGCAACAGGTATGTAAAGGGAATGACATTTTGTAGAATTGCAGAAAGGTGCTTTAACTGAGGTTCCAAAGCAAAATGCCTAAAGGAAGACCAAGGGATAGTAGGCTGAAAAGTGTGGAGGAGAGTATTTGGAGAAATGAGGAGACTGGAGCATGGTTGTGGCACACTAGCAGTGGGAGGATAAAGAAAAACTGAGGAGGTTTTGTGTTAAATTGACTTGCCTTGCAATCAAGTTAGGTATACAAGCACAGAAAGAAATAATTATTTAGGCCTTACATCTAAATCAGTGGCATTCGACCTGATCCCTACCGCACACTAGAGGGCATTGCAGCCTTCAACGGGCAATAGGTGGTAAGACTTGTAAAAACATTTTCGTTACATTGTCATAAAAATTTGGTAAGTAATTATTATTATATGGTTTAACTTGCTGTAATTTTTCAAGTGAAACTATTTCCCTACTTCATAAATCACTATTACTGTATAACCAGTAGGCAGTTCGAAAATTTTCTTATTAGCCAAGATAAAAAAGTGAGTGGTGGGTACAAAAGGTTGTCTACCTTCAGATCAAAATCATTTTCCAAAACTTGTGTTTACGAAAGACCTCTAATTACACTCCTATTAAGGTTGTGCTGTACCTTTCTCGAAGCTCCTTGCCAGATCTCCTATGTGTTCAGGTCTTTTAATAGCTGTCCCTTTATTTCTACCCATCATTCTGACTTCTCTTACCTATTCTTACTCTAGTAAATCTTCTTCAACCATTTTCCTCTATTTTTTCTGCATTTACAAGCTTCTTAATTTAGACCACCAATCATGCCAGCCAATCCATGTCATCAAATGTCTGTGCATTTAATCTTGTTCCTCTCAAAGTAAACTCCACATTAGGAGAGACAATAGATGAGATACTGGACTCATATTTGGAAAGAGTGTGGTTCATCTCCCAGGTTTTCATTATGTCTGGTTTCCTGAAATTACTTCAGGCAAATGCTCAGATCATTACTTTACATATTCTGGGCTAACACATCATTGAGGAAAAAAATATTTCTTGCACAGATGTGTGTAATGAAGATAATATGTGTGGTGTCCATTCTAGAACCTCTTGCAGACAGTTCTATAAACAGTTAGACATACTGAAAACAGCCTCACAGTGAATTTACACTCATATGAAATTTGTTGTCAACCATTACAGCTTGAAGACAATAATAATATTCATAAATAAACACTAGATGGAGATATGGTTACACTGTTCATTCCTCATCCTTAGTGTGACACAGAAAAGAGTGAAGTATTTAATCATAAGAATCTTTGACCATTTACCCAGTGACATAAAGAAATTAATGGATAATGAAATTAGCTTCGAATGCAAACTGAAGCCATATTTGACTGCATAGACTTTCCTGGCATAATAATTCATGGTAGTCTCCTCCGGTTTGCTGCCAAACCCTAAAATCAGCATGACTCAGTATTTCGGCTATCCACCTGTGGAGCCACCTTCAGGAGAAATGCTACTGCTGGTGCTACTAGATCCCATTGAAAACTGATTCCAAGGCTAGAAATACTAACCCTATTTGAACCCCATACTGTGCACTGTGCCTGCATAGCTCACCACAGGTGTAACCCCCAAGACTGACCTTTTGGCATGGGTGTCAATGATGAATCCCTCTTATAGTCTGTTCTCAAGCACTCAGGCTGTCCACACCGAAGAATGTTTGATGCATGATAGTACAGGTTCCATGGCCTGCTAAGAGAAAACTCATTGTCTCTATTAATCAGGTTGCCTGCCAACCTAATTTCAGTTGCTACCTTATAAATACTGACCCAGAAACAGTACATACTGGCTACTATCACAGTTGCAACACATTTCATCCCATTTTCCTTGTTCAAACAATTTTCTGCTATCACTGATTTCTCAGACTGCTGTAACCCCATCTCACATACCTGTCCTGAACTATACGAATCCAATGGCCGATGTAAGTCATCCCAGTTTATTGAAGCGTTCTTCAAGTGTTACCAACAGCTGATAAATATTTGGAAAAAAATAATTTTTTGTGCCAATAGCTGTACAATTTTATTTATAATGAATAAATAAAATTTTACAGCTATTAACACAAAAAATTATTTTTTCCATCCCATATTGATATGGAATTTTGTATATGTCAGGCTCTGTAGCTCCCAAATCAACTTTGACAAACTCAAGTAGTGTCCTAATGTCAAATCTACTTAAAACTCTTCCATTCTTAAAGGATGTACCCCCAGCATAAGGAACAAAGATTAAAGATCTATGCTTCTCTTCATGCACTGCCATGGATGGTACAAACTCCATAGCCTGATGAATCTGCTTCTCCGAATATCTGTTTTCCTTAACCACAGACGCCAGGTGTGCAAGTTCCTGTGTCAGGCTATCTGTGTCGGAAATACGAGATACGTGAGAAAAGTAATGAGACTGATAACAGTGTGAGAGATCTGGCAACACTGTGTTGTTCTGCTTGTGTATACTAGTGTGTTCATCCCTTCCAGATGCTGAGTCCCTGTTTCAGCTCCATACAGTCATCACATGATTTTTGAGAGTGGTTTTTCACTGGCACAAATGATTTTTTGGAAGACCGAGAACATGTTGAAAATGAACCTCACTCAGGTACTTCAAAAACTGATGAAAATGTTGAATGTGTGCGTGCTCTTGAGAGGTCAGACCAAGGATAAGGATAATGGGTGACCTGTTAAACACTTTCACTGTACGTAAAATGTTGGCTGAAGTTTTGCCCATGCAAAAATATATAGCAAAATGGTGCCCAAAAATTTCATAAATGAGCAGAATATTGCTAATAACCATGGCTGGTTCATTCGCAAAGAATCCTGGATTTTTTAATATGATCCTGAGTCAAAGTGGCAAACTGAAGACTTGCACACTGAGACATCTCCTCAACTAAAAAAAGCTCAAACAAGCAAATCAAAGATTGAAACAATGCTGATCCGTTTTTTGACAGTAGGAATTTTGTGCATGATTTTTTTTTCCTCCAGAACAAGCTGTCAACCAAAACGTTTTACAAAGATGTCCAAGAAAGTCTGAGGAAAAGGGTGAATCGAGTGAGACAGGACATTACAGAAAAGTGGATTGTGTATCAGGACAATGCCCCAGAACATTCAAAAGAATGTGGCTGTTAAGTTTTAAAGGCCCTACCAGTTGAAGCCCTTCAGTGCTGTCTATCAGTTCAAGTCCTTCAGTGCTGCTGCCAAGACTGGGACCAGTGACTCTGCAAGTGTACAGCTGCCAAAGGAAACTACTTTGAATGGGATAGTATTGTTGTCTGAAAAAAATAAAAACTGTGGTAAATAAAAAATTAGTCTCATTACTTTTCTCGCACACCTCGTAGTGCATGCCCTTCATACCAAAGTTCGACTGAGTTGGAACAGTGGGTGGCAACTCTTTGCATACCTATAGATGATTACATTTCCCAGCCACGGCATCAGTTTTCAGTGTACTCATCAGCAGCAACAGCATCTCTCCTGAAGATGGAGGGCAGGTCGCTCACTGAAATATCAAGTCATGTTGATTTTAGTAACCACTAGCAAACCCTGTGAGACTACAGTGAAATAATATCTGCATGACAATTCCTTTTACTTCATAGTTAAGTATAAATCACTAACTGCATAAAAAAGAAAAGAAAAATTTAAGAAGTCATGTAAATAATCTGCTTCTTGTCACATTTTCCACTGAGATGAAGTACTGTAGTTAAAAAACTGACTCATTCCGTATCATAGCAAGAGGTTGGAGTTATGATACACAGAACATGATGATAACTTTTACAAGGCGCAGTTGATTTGCTATCTCATACTTGTCCCACTTGAGCTTGTGCTTAAGTTCTTTTGATCTTGATGGTATGTTAAAACTCTACCCCCTCCTTTCCATCCCAAAAGTAGAGAGTTTTGTAAGTTAGCAAACAATCATATCTGCTTTTCTTGTGCCACTTAGCTCTTTATTTTAAAATCAATTTTAAAAAAACAGTTCTGGATTACAAAACAGAAAATGTAATGAGTACATCATGACAGAAATTTGTGATTTGAACACAAATTGCCTACATATCATGATCAATACTGTCAACCATTTAGGCCATCACTGCAGGCCTATAGGATTTTCTGTTGTTTCCAGAAACTGCAATGAGAGTTGCCTGAGTGCCAGGACTCCTACCCCATGGGAAGTCCTCTGGTTTCTGTTCTTGGGAGTAGTAGGAAGGAAACATCAGTGATACTGAAACTGTGAATCAGTCTAGGAAGGCAGGCTCTGATGGCCTAAATGGTTAGAGCAGCAGCTTGCAAAAAGCAGTAGAGATGGGTTCAAATTGCTGAGCTGTAGAAAGTTTTATTTTATCTCAATGATTTTTATTGATGGCATATCTGTTGATTCTATTTATTTCATTTTAGAGAATATAATTCAGGTGTGTCAAGGAATATAGTATGTTGAAAGTACCATTAAAATATTGCAAATACATGTTTTTGTATTTCCTGTTTGAATATTGTTGTTAACAGTTATATTTATAACCGAATTTATGTTGTATCTTAGGACATAACCTTTTTTTCAGCTTCAAAAGAAATTTATAAAACCAGTTGAAGTGACTGACAACCATAGTTACAAAAATAAGTTACATTATTCTTGTTTTTATTACAGATGGGGTATGTGATAGAGTTTATCAAATACATTTCCAAAAAATCACAAGTTGTTGCACATCAGTTGATCTGGAACATGCAAACTAATATGTATGTTGATGAAGAAATGCAGCAGAAAGATCGTAAGTTCATCTTGTGCAATGAGCTTGTGTTTATATTTAAATTTACAAAATTTCTGGGAAACAAAATTGTTTGCGTTAAATCCCAAAAACTTCATCTTCTGTAAAACAATCTACACTAAACCAGAATAAATACAGCAGAATTCCTGTCATTGGCATATCATACAATAATATGCAGAAAGCAGGAAAGTGATAGAAACATCCCCTTGCAATTTATTTTGCTACCAGGTGGTTAACTCTGCTGTAGGCCACAGTTAGGGGTTTATGATTCAGATGTGTGGACAGCTCATTGGCGGTTGCATGTAAAATGCTGTGTATTAATTACAGTAGCATTAGCATATGATATGTCTGCTTCCACAGTTGGCACTGCCTCTTGACAGAATAAGAGTATAGCCTATTATGGGACTGAAGTAGGATGTGCTGGTTGGATTTATCGGAAAGGTCATGCACCTGCGTCTTCTACATGGGTAGCATTGATGTTGCAAGGGGGATCTATTGCATGAGAATTTTATAAATGGTGGAGTGGGCTCTCTTAATATGAGTATTTTCCTTGTTAAACAAATGTTCCATGTTTCATTGTGTACGTTGCTGTGGCTGATTTTGTGACTCGACTATATATGTCTTCCCCATTACTTGAGTAGAAGAATTGTATAGGTTTGGCCATACCTGATAAAATATTTATTTTGGAAATAGAAATTCCACAGCTGCACTAGTTTTTATTTTATTTATTTATATTCCTCTGTGTGTAATTAATTTCAAGGTCACACCCCAATCTCACCCAGGCTATCAGGGTAGACTCTTGAATTACCAGTAGTCACATCCAATTAAAATTACCTAGGAATTGCTGTGGAGTGTCTGATTCCAAATCAGATATTGTGTGTGTGTGTGTGTGTGTGTGTGTGTGTGTGTGTGTGTCTGCGTGCGCGTGTGTGTGTGTGATAGTTCATGTCATCATGTGTGTGAATTTCTGCTTCTGACCTGTGTAACAGCTTGAGCAAATTTTACACATTGTATTGCATAAAGCCTTGAATCTTATTACTTGGCTGATTTATTGCATAGAGTTTGAGATAATTTTTGCTACAGCTTGTAGGTCATGGAGAGTGGCACTTTTACTTCAAAAAATTGAAAATCCAGGATAAATGTAACTATATTATGAAAGGATAGTTGCTGCTCAGTATATAATGAAGATGTTGAGTCGCAGATAGGCACAACAAAAAGACTATCACAATAAGCTTTTGGCCAACAAGGCCTTTGTCAGAAATAGTCAACACACACACACACACACACACACACACACACACACAACACACACGTGCTAACACAAACACAGCTCACACACCTGACCACAGTCTATGGCAGCTGGAGCTACAGTGTGGCTTCAGCTGCCACAGACTATGTTTACTTAATGTGAAATGAGCAGTTTTATTATTTTTAGGAGGTGGTACCTACAAATGGAATCCTGGCTGCAGATTCAGAATTATATAACTCCCACAGCTTTTGAAAGTATGCATAAATTCTTGTAATGTACTGTGCCATTTATGCAGTAATGTAAATGATGTAGTAATTTCGTTATATGAATCAGTTTTTAATTTTCCCTTTTCAGTCTTTTTCTCATAATGTAAAAAGCACTTGATATTGAGCAAAGAATAATATTTCCATTTTTTGCAGCGACACTGTATGATATCCTCGATTCTTTAACAAAAAGTATTGTGTCCTCACTGTCTGGGCCTGCTAAACAGTTTTATGAACGAGAATTTGACTTTTTTGCAAAAATAACAAACATCTCAGGAGAAATCAGACCATTTCCTAAAGGTACAGTGAAAACTCATTACAATATCAGTAGCTCTGTAATCGAACAATCACTAACTTTTATATTGTTTTATTTTTTACACAGCTTTCGTTTGTGGTTTTTAGACAACTGTAAGAAAAGTCTTTTGAATATTCTGCGGAGTAGTTTATGTGTTTCCCATTGTTGCAGGCCCAGAACGTAAACGGGCTTGTCTGGAGGCACTTAGCAAGATAAAAGTGCAAGCAGGTTGTTACTTACCGTCAAACCCTGAGGCAATGGTGTTGGATATAGATTACAAAAGTGGTACACCAATGCAGAGGTTAGCTTTGTTTTGAAGACATCTGACCATTATAATGCCTGTAATACATACGCTTCAGGAAAAAAAAAATAGTACACCCTTTTAGAGGTTTCCAATTCACTCAAGATTAATTGTTGCAAACTGTGCATATGGAGTACATGAAATGATTACATTTACAGATCAATAGCACAAGCAGTTCTGATGTATCAGGTAGCGACCCTAGCTGAAACACCCATATTAGTATGTGGTGTAACCTCCACTGGCAGCAATGCAGGCCCTGACTCTGGCATCCAGTTGATCGTACAGATGGCAAAAACTGTTCTAAGTCGACCTGTTCATGTAGTTCTATAAGAGTTGTTGGTTGACGAGTTGCACAAATCACTTCTCATCCCATCATGTCCCACAAATGCTTGGTTGGAGACAAGTCTAGAGATTGTGTTGGCCAGAAAAGTTGCTACATGTCTTGCAGATCACAATGAGTTTCATGGGCAGTTTGTGGATGAGCATTATTCTGTTGGAATAACACATCATTGTCCTGTTGCCAGAGGGCAAAAAGAACAGGTCTAAGAACATTCTGCATGCACTGAGTGCTGGTTTGTGTTCCCTTCAGTAACATCAAAGGTGAACAAGAGTTGCAAGTTATCGCAACACAGACCATAAGACCTGTGGTGGAGCCAGTGTTTCTTCAGCCGAAGGACTGTACAAGGCAGCACTCACCAGGTCTATTTTGTATGTGCAAATGACCATCACTTGCTTGCAGGGAGAATCTGCTTTCAATGCTGAAGACCAAGACGTGCCATTCCATCTTCCAAGTGATCCTCTATTGGCACCAGTCAAGCTGTGCACATCTTTGCTGTGACATGAGTGGAAGACAGGCTAGAGACATTTGTGCCTGTAGTCACACTGCTAAGAATCGGTTCACAACAGTTCCTGTTGACATGTTTGAGCTCAGTAGCCCTCTTATCTGTGTTGTGGTAGCTGTATGATCCGGCACTGCTGCCCTTACAGTATGATGATTCTGGTGGGTGTCTGTGTTGCTTGGAGATCCAGAACCTCATCTATGGTTGTGAGAATGTTCACATGACCATTGATAACAGTGTGATTGCACAACTGATGCAGCATGTTCAACTTGTGTTGCAATTCCATTTCCCGCTCCCCTCTCCATTGTGGTGTATGGGCGTCATTGGATCAAAATCAACATCGCCTTTCCAGGTGTACTAATTTTTTTTGCAGTAATGTATTTGGGAAAACATTTGCATGGTATATTCTTCTACGTATTATGTATGAATTTGTATGTGATGTATACTATAGTGTGTTTTCAGCATGTAGCCACAGTACTAAAATGTTTTTCTTTTTTTCCAGTGCTGCGAAAGCTCCATATCTTGCACGTTTCCGTGTAAAACAGATGGGCATTAATGAGCTCGAGACTGCGGCAATGGAAGTCTCACAGCAACAGCTACAGTCACCACCATTACAAAGAGACTCATCTAATATTATTTCTGGTTTAGGAATTGAGAAGTGGCAAGCAGCAATTTTCAAGGTACTGAAAAGATATGTTGTGATTTAATTTTGACACTCAGCTATTTGTTCAGGCTCCAAGCATACAAAACTTGTTTCGGGTGATTCCAGTCTTGCTTGTGCTTGTAATGATGATATATTATAACTGTTGAGTAGCCAAATTTAGGATTGGTGCTTTAAGAACACCATTAGAATTTAGTGAACTACGCAGTGCCTTTTGGTTATTGGTCTATGATCACCAAGCTTGGCAGATGCCAGATTATCGTGTTTCCTTCTTTCACCTGTATTTTTTATACGTGCATGATAAGAACATCAGTGCCAAAACCAACTAGTATTGTGTTACCTTAGTACAGTTATTTTCTTTAATGTATTATATACTGTTTGCTTTACAGATGGGGGGATGATTTGTTAATTTTTGATGAAGTAAAACTGATTTTTCATATTGTACTATCCTCCTTTGTTTTGTGGGTGGCAGTACTACCTCTTCCTTCAATACTTATGTTTCCTCCATCTTTTTCCTATCTTTTTCCATACAAAATGAACTCTTCTTGTTCAAGGGACACTGCATTATTGAAGGTACCTTTAGTACCGGGTGGGAGGTTTTGCATGTTCCAGTGAAGTTGAGGGCTATGCCAGCGGTAGCGTAGCTACTGGCAGGGTCACCCAAGCCGGACAGGCCTCAACAGAGGAGCCAGACGAAATGTGTCCCACCTAGGGAAGAGGATCTCTATAGGTGTGGCGGGCCAACCCTCCTAGGGGAGTAAACTCTGATACCAAATACTGGTCCTCCAAGTTGGGGGTTGGGTCAATGGGCCAGGACCCTATTATCCACAAAAAAACTTCTACAAGCTCAAGAATCTAAAGTGGAGTCTCCGAAATCAGCTAGAAACACTTTACGATAATTAAGGAAAAGGACACTGAGAGTTGGTACATGGAACATTCAAAGCCTGACAAATAAACACAACAAAATAGAGAATGAAATTAGCCGACTGAAGGTGGATGAACTATGAATTTACTTTCAAAACCTTTTCTTAAGAATTTACTTTATTTACTAGCGATTCATCAAGAACATTAACACATTTAATCACACTATGTGAGTGTGGAAGTAGTTGCCAGTTGGTAACTGATGAAAACAAATTAAATTTCTTTCAACAAATGGAAATTTTATTCCTAAAAGCCCCCCCCCCCCTTTTTAAACAGATTTAAAATTATAATCAGAAAGCACTCTCTAAATATCAAGTTGCAATTTATTCAGAGACAGAAAGAACAAATTTTGACAGTATGAGCTTTCGGGCTGAGAACCTTGCTGCTCCTTTTTCACACAGCCGTAGTCACGATCGCTCACAACAACCTCTGAAAGACTACACTGGTGCAAATCTGCAACACACCAGGTTACTTTAAACCAAAAATTTTAACAACTCACACAAGCACATAAACTATGCACACAAGCACATAAACTATGCACCCCGTAGGAGGGACGGACAAAACACTAACATTAAAAAAATTAACTTGCCACCGAAGGTTCAACTTGATTCTAAAAAAAACTCTTACTGTGGAAGGGTGGCAACTTTATATACTAAAATGACCATTTAAATAAAAAAAAAACCATGAAATGCAGTCTTACATAAAATATACAAACATGCTCTACATTACACATATACCGCCTCTCAAGAGGATAGGCAAGATAAAAACATATTTCAGGGATTCAGCCGTTACACTTCAAGCAATAAATTCGTTAACACCAAATCCGACAAACATGACAGAGGCAGCTATTTAACTTATGGCAGATTGACAGGGAGATTACTGAAGAACCCGAACCGCAGGTTGCTCTAACCCTCCCCTACTTCGCAAGGGAGAAATGGACCACCCAATTCATAAATAACCACCTTCCCGCAGGTGGGCAAACTGAGAAGAATTGTGGGATGCCCCCAAAACAAAGTGGCTGGTGACCTCACCAAGAAAACAAGTAGAATTTACCAAGTAAATGAAACAATATATCTCTATAATAGAGGGAAACATTCCACGTGGGAAAAATATATTTAAAAAGAAAGATGATGAGACTTACCCAACAAAAGCGCTGGCAGGTCGATAGACACACAAATAAACACAAACATACACACAAAACTCAAGCTTTCGCAACAAACTGTTGCCTCATCAGGAAAGAGGGAAGGAGAGGGAAAGACGAAAGGATATGGGTTTTAAGGGAGAGGGTAAGGAGTCATTCCAATCCCGGGAGCGGAAAGACTTACCTTAGGGGGAAAAAAGGACAGGTATACACTCGCACACACACACATATCCATCCATACATACAAGACACAAGCAGACATTTGTAAAGGCAAAGAGTTTGAGCAGAGATGTCAGTCGGGACGGAAGTATAGAGGCAAAGATGATGTTGAAAGACAGGTGAGGTATGAGCGGCGGCAAATTGAAATTAGGAATTAGCGGAGATTGAGGCCTGGCGGATAGCGAGAAGAGAGGATATGCTGAAGGGCAAGTTCCCATCTCCGGAGTTCTGACAGGTTGGTGTTAGTGGGAAGTATCCAGATAACCCGGACGGTGTAACACTGTGCCAAGATGTGCTGGCCGTGCACCAAGGCATGTTTAGCCCCAGGGTGATCCTCATTACCAACAAACACTGTCTGCCTGTGTCCATTCATGCGAATGGACAGTTTGTTGCTGGTCATTCCCACATAGAACGCTTCACAGTGTAGGCAGGTCAGTTGGTAAATCACGTGGGTGCTTTCACACGTGGCTCTGCCTTTGATCGTGTACACCTTCCGGGTTACAGGACTGGAATAGGTGGTGGTGGGAGGGTGCATGGGACAGGTTTTACACCGGGGGCGGTTACAGGGGTAGGAGCCAGAGGGTAGGGAAGGTGGTTTGGGGATTTCATAGGGATGAACTAAGAGGTTACGAAGGTTAGGTGGACGGCGGAAAGACACTCTTGGTGGAGTGGGGAGGATTTCATGAAGGATGGATCTCATTTCAGGGCAGGATTTGAGGAAGTCGTATCCCTGCTGGAGAGCCACATTCAGAATCTGATCCAGTCCCGGAAAGTATCCTGTCACAAGTGGGGCACTTTTGGGGTTCTTCTGTGGAAGGTTCCGGGTTTGAGGAGATGAGGAAGTGGCTCTGGTTATTTGCTTCTGTACCAGGTCGGGAGGGTAGTTACGGGATGCAAAAGCTGTTTTCAGGTTGTTGGTGTAATGGTTCAAGGATTCTGGACTGGAGCAGATTCGTTTGCCACGAAGACCTAGGCTGTAGGGAAGGGACCGTTTGATGTGGAATGGGTGGCAGCTGTCATAATGGAGGTACTGTTGCTTGTTGGTGGGTTTGATGTGGACGGACGTGTGAAGCTGGCCATTGGACAGGTGGAGGTCCACGTCAAGGAAAGTGGCATGGGATTTAGAGTAGGACCAGGTGAATCTGATGGAACCAAAGGAGTTGAGGTTGGAGAGGAAATTCTGGAGTTCTTCTTCACTGTGAGTCCAGATCATGAAAATGTCATCAATAAATCTGTACCAAACTTTGGGTTGGCAGGCCTGGGTAACCAAGAAGGCTTCCTCTAAGCGACCCATGAATAGGTTGGCGTACGAGGGGGCCATCCTGGTACCCATGGCTGTTCCCTTTAATTGTTGGTATGTCTGGCCTTCAAAAGTGAAGAAGTTGTGGGTCAGGATGAAGCTGGCTAAGGTAATGAGGAAAGAGGTTTTAGGTAGGGCGGCAGGTGATCGGCGTGAAAGGAAGTGCTCCATCGCAGCGAGGCCCTGGACATGCGGAATATTTGTGTATAAGGAAGTGGCATCAATGGTTACAAGGATGGTTTCCGGGGGTAACAGACTGGGTAGGGATTCCAGGCGTTCGAGAAAGTGGTTGGTGTCTTTGATGAAGGATGGGAGACTGCAAGTAATGGGTTGAAGGTGTTGATCTACGTAGGCGGAGATGCGTTCTGTGGGGGCTTGGTAACCAGCTACAATGGGACGGCCGGGATGATTGGGTTTGTGAATTTTGGGAAGAAGGTAGAAGGTGGGGGTGCGGGGTGTTGGTGGGGTCAGGAGGTTGATGGAGTTGACAGCTGCCACCCATTCCACATCAAACGGTCCCTTCCCTACAGCCTAGGTCTTCGTGGCAAACGAATCTGCTCCAGTCCGGAATCCTTGAACCATTACACCAACAACCTGAAAACAGCTTTTGCATCCCGTAACTACCCTCCCGACCTGGTACAGAAGCAAATAACCAGAGCCACTTCCTCATCTCCTCAAACCCGGAACCTTCCACAGAAGAACCCCAAAAGTGCCCCACTTGTGACAGGATACTTTCCGGGACTGGATCAGATTCTGAATGTGGCTCTCCAGCAGGGATACGACTTCCTCAAATCCTGCCCTGAAATGAGATCCATCCTTCATGAAATCCTCCCCACTCCACCAAGAGTGTCTTTCCGCCGTCCACCTAACCTTCGTAACCTCTTAGTTCATCCCTATGAAATCCCCAAACCACCTTCCCTACCCTCTGGCTCCTACCCCTGTAACCGCCCCCGGTGTAAAACCTGTCCCATGCACCCTCCCACCACCACCTATTCCAGTCCTGTAACCCGGAAGGTGTACACGATCAAAGGCAGAGCCACGTGTGAAAGCACCCACGTGATTTACCAACTGACCTGCCTACACTGTGAAGCGTTCTATGTGGGAATGACCAGCAACAAACTGTCCATTCGCATGAATGGACACAGGCAGACAGTGTTTGTTGGTAATGAGGATCACCCTGTGGCTAAACATGCCTTGGTGCACGGCCAGCACATCTTGGCACAGTGTTACACCGTCCGGGTTATCTGGATACTTCCCACTAACACCAACCTGTCAGAACTCCTGAGATGGGAACTTGCCCTTCAGCATATCCTCTCTTCTCGCTATCCGCCAGGCCTCAATCTCCGCTAATTCCTAATTTCAATTTGCCGCCGCTCATACCTCACCTGTCTTTCAACATCATCTTTGCCTCTATACTTCCGTCCCGACTGACATCTCTGCTCAAACTCTTTGCCTTTACAAATGTCTGCTTGTGTCTTGTATGTATGGATGGATATGTGTGTGTGTGCGAGTGTATACCTGTCCTTTTTTCCCCCTAAGGTAAGTCTTTCCGCTCCCGGGATTGGAATGACTCCTTACCCTCTCCCTTAAAACCCATATCCTTTCGTCTTTCCCTCTCCTTCCCTCTTTCCTGATGAGGCAACAGTTTGTTGCGAAAGCTTGAGTTTTGTGTGTATGTTTGTGTTTATTTGTGTGTCTATCGACCTGCCAGCGCTTTTGTTGGGTAAGTCTCATCATCTTTCTTTTTAAATATAAACAATATATCTCCAATCACTTAACTTGTAATAAACTGCAATTTCTGGCGAAGACCTGGCACAGCACCCCCAACGCTCTCCCGAACTGCCAGCCGCTTCAACGGACGCAGGAAAGCGCGCCGATCTCCCATTTCATGGTGTCACAGCTCGCACCGACCAGCTCGATGTCGTGGGTTGCCTCCTGTTGCTCTCATGTCTACTGTGAAGCCACTACCCCTCGCTATACGGCGTGGCCCACTGGACTCACGTGGCGACCTCACATGCGCCGATGCTCAAGACGGACACGTCATCTTATGTCTCAGTGCGCGACCTACCAACCGATTGATCCAACCGCCAATGACCGTTGCCCGAGCAACTCGAGCAGACTGGCGGCCTAACGCGCAGACTCAGATGCAGGAACTCAGCCCTGACTGGGTGACCACTAGCTGAGTTCTGTTACTGGTGGAGTGGCAAGACTCTAATTTGCCGGATTTAAAGTTTGATCCAAACGACAGACATACTAGCTCTCCGACGACAGACAGACACTAACTGCCACACAAATGTGAACAAGAGACAGACCAGCACCTGGTGATGTGAGACTGACCCAGACTCACTTTGACTGACCTTTAAATGCACGTGAACAGGGAACCTTTCCCCTTTTCCACCAGAGGGAGACACCAAAGCTGCGATTGCCACAGCGGTGCCGCCACCAGAAACAGTGGGCGACTGCTTCACACAACGTGCTGCGGCGCGCTCTTCGAAACAGCAATTTTTTCCGCAGCTCAGTGGACATAATTAATCTTTCAGAAACAAAAAAGAAGGGACAAGGTAATGAGAAATTTGGAAATTTCACCCATTTTTGGTCTGGAGTTGATAAACATAAATGAGCAAAAGCAGGCGTTTCCATTCCAATTAACAAAGCTCTGAGCACTTACATCAAGGACTATGCATTTTTATGTGAAAGGATTTTCACTATTACCATCAAGTTAATATGGCATTCATATAGTTATAATAGGGGTGTGTGCACCAAACGACGATGCAGCACAGCAAACCAAAGTCCATTTCTACCAGAAATTAGACCATCTACTCAATCAAGTCAAAAAGCACCAAAATGTAATAATAGCAGGAGATTTTTATGTGAGGGTTGGCTTACAAGTAAATGATGCAGTAGTTGGAAGATAATGGAGAAAATGTCATTAATAGTTCTGGAGAAAATCTTGTAGAATTCTGTAACCAATATGACTTGAAAATTCTGAACACACACAATTCACATAAAGATATCCACAGATATACATGGGGGAGACCCTCATTACAGCACAAATCAATAATTGATTACATCATTACCAAGCAACGGCCAAAAATGGTAGTTCAAGTCTGTAGAGTCATGTGGGGGACAACTGTTGGTCTGATCACTACTTAGTTTTAGCGAAGTTGACATACCCATTTAGGAGAAAAACATAAACAACTGGACAAGTGGCTGACCACAGCAGTCATGAGAAATTAAAGCAGGCAAGGTATAAGTTCTTTCTCCGGAAGCAGTTCAGTATCAAGGATTTATTTCAGCATAGCTTAGAAAATGAACTTAAAGTGATTCCAGAAGATGACAGTGTTGAAGTAGGATGTGAAAATATTAAAACAGAACTTAAAAAAATTTCTCTGGAGGTACTAGGGACTGAGAGTAAGAGTCTAGGTAACGGGGGTTCTCCATGGATATCTGATGCCCTGAAGATGTTGATTAGGGAAAAGAAAAATCTCTACAGAAAATGGTTATAAACTAAATCACTACAGGACAGGCAAAACTACCAGGCAACAAATTGCGAATTAAGAAACAGAATTAAATTAGAAAAAAACAATATGTGGGAACAGAATTGTGGAGGACTATTACCAGTATGAAGAAAATACAAGTAAACAAAGCAGTAGACAATCTAATTCCTTAAAAGGAATGGAAAAAGCATTATGGAGACCTTTTAACTGAAGATAGGCCATATTACACACAAGGGAATGAAGAGAAGATGGAAGTAACTGATCTAAATACAAACATTACAATAAAGGAAGTGAATTGTGCATTAATTAAAATGAAGACTGGCCAATCGCCTGGTCCAAGAAACATTTCTGTTGAATTATTGAAGGCTGGAGGAAGATATCAGAAGAAACGAATAACCTGCCTGATGAAAATCTGTTGTAAATTCCCTCAGAATGGAAAAAGTCGTATATGCTTTCTATTTTCAAGAAAGGGAATAGAAAAGACACAAACTGCTGTAGAGGCATTAATGTCAACTGTACAATGAGCTGCTTATTTGGCAAGATAATGTTTGAAAAAATAAGACAAAATGTTGGCCACCATATTGGGGAAGACCAGAGCGAGTTTAGGCAGAACAGATCATGCACAGACAACCTATTTATTTTACAACAACTAATGGAGAAATTTATAGCAGTAGGGAATGAGCTACACATTGTAGATTTAGCAAAAGCTTACAATACAGTCCCTAGATCTAAGCTGTGGGAAGCTGTGAAATATATAGGTATGGGTGACCACCTTTTACGAATTAATATTGAAATGTACAGAGATAATGTGTATAGATTGAACGAGGTTCAAAGTTACCAGAACCTATTAATGTCACTAAAGGTTTGCAACAAGGCTGCAGTATGTCATCCATCTTGTTCAATTTATATGTAGAAGTGGCTCTCCAAAATTGGAAGAGCAGCTGCAGCGGAATGGGAATCACTGTCACTGATGTACAAATATTATCGTTAAGTTTTTCTGACAATCAAGCTATTATAGCACCAGATGATTATGACCTTGAGTTCATGATACGACGATTATATCAGGAATACAACAGGTGAGGACTACAAATGATTCTAACAGAAACAGAGTATCTGGTGGTGAATAGTGATGCTAAATTTGAAGTACTCATCAGTGACAAAGCAGTAATGAGACAGGTAGAGAAATTTAAATATCTCGGGGCACATATGATAAAAATGGATTGGGCCATATAGGAGTAAAATATAGAATACAGCAAAGCAGAACAGTGTTAGGGTGTATGAATTCTTTTTGGTGGGATAAGAATATTTCCAACAGCAATAAGAAAAGAGTAGGTAAGATAATAGTTGAATCAGTGCTGTGTTATGGATCAGAACTATGGATCTTAAATACGGATCTCAAAAGAAGATTAATAGCTGTGTAAATGGATTATTTGCATAGGAGTGCCAGAATATGAAGAATCGAAAGAAAAAGTAATTGTGAAGTAAGAGCTACAATGACGGCAAATGATACAGTGATTGATAGAAAATCATTAAAATGGTATGGACATATGATGAGAATGCCAGATCATCAGTGGCCAAAAAAGGTTTATGAATGGAAACCACCCAGCAGACGTAAGTGCAGAAGACCACGACATTCGTGGACAGACCACATAAATGGAGTAATGGAACATCACAGCATCAACAAGGAAGATGCGCTGGATAAAGAGGCTTGGCGGAGGATAACAGGAATACAGGAATACAGCAAGATGATGTTATTAATTAATCTTTGAATATAATAGAGGGAAACATTCCACGTGGGAAAAATATCTCTAAAAACAAAGATGATGTAACTTACCAAACGAAAGTGTTGGTATGTTGATAGTCACACAAATAAACAAAAACACACACACAGAATTCAAGCTTTCGCAACCCACAGTTGCTTCATCAGGAAAGAGGGAAGGAGAGGGAAAGATGAAAGGACACACACACATATCCATCCACATGTGTGTGTGTGCGAGTGTATACCTGTCCCTTTTTCCCCCTAAGGTAAGTCTTTCCGCTCCCAGGATTGGAATGACTCCTTACCGTCTCCCTTAAAACCCACATCCTTTCGTCTTTCCCTCTCCTTCCCTCTTTCCTGATGAAGCAACCGTGGGTTGCGAAAGCTTGAATTTTGTGTATGTGTTTTTGTTTATTTGTGTGTCTATCAACATACCAACGCTTTCGTTTGGTAAGTTACATCATCTTTGTTTTTAGATATATTAATTAATCTTTGTATTGATTAATCCTGTAATAATAATAAATGAACTCTTGTTCCAAAAGTTGGTGTTTTAACAGCATTTGTTAAGTTTCTTGATGTGCAGCTCTTATATAAACCGAGCTCTTAGTTTCCCTTACATAATTTTCATTTAATATTGATTGTTGTTTTGAGATAGAGGCAAGATGTAACATCAATAACCTGCTTGCATTTTCCTCTTTCACTGCTACAGATGTGCTCTCTGCATTCCATACTAAGAGCGACTTTTGTTATGCCTGTGCTGAGAGATGGCATTCTGGTCGACATGGAATACTTATCACCCAATTTTTCAAAAGCTATTAGGTGAACAAATTTGATTTTTGCACATCTTACAGACTGATATTGTCACTCATTAAAAAACTGAATTTCTTTTTGTTATTAGTCATACTTACTACTGCACTGTGTCAAATTAAGTAAAACACTGTGTGAAATTAAAGAGTTCATAGAGATAAAAACACATTGCATAAACTTTGTGAATGGTTGATTTGAGGTCATACGTGACAGTGATAAGATATCTTTATTTTATTTAAAATTGAGAACAGAACAATATCTCCTTTTGTTATTGGGTTTTATATCCAACAGATTGTCACGTGCAATGTGCCCATTCACATCCTTTCACATTGCAATTCATGTGGTGATAACAATCGTATCTCGTAAATGATTCACAATATTGAAACGTTTTTTTTTTTTTTTTTTTTTTTTTCAAATGATAGCATGCAATGAGGCATTGCATGTTGCATGCTAAATATATGAAACTTTTTTATTTTCTGAGATATGGAAGTAACTCATCTGCAGCAGTGAGAGGTCAGCAGCTCAGGGCACATACAGATGTCGGTAGCACTATAGGAAAACCCAAGTGTGGTGCATATATGTGTCTGTAGCATCTGGGGAGCAGTGTAGCAGGATATGCATACACATTCACAGCAGCAAAATGGTTAAACACAATTTCAGTATTTGTTCCATGTGAGGTAGCATAGTCATCAATGCTACGGGCTCATGTTTGGGAAAAGTGGGATTAAAATTTCCTTACTTCAATTTCTCTGCAGCTATGGTTACTTTCAGAAGGCCATGGCAGGCTCCTTCCCCTGCAAATATCAACTTGTTTTCAATAACCCCAGTATCGATGAGATGTTAAACTGTTTAACATTGCTTTCCTTCATGGTACATGCTCTTAGGAAATATGCATGGTGCCCAAAAACTAAACTACATAATAAGGCATAGTGCTTACATTTAGTTACAGTCTGTTATAGGATAACCGAAAGGACATGTATGCTCAACGTTATCACAGACAGGGAGTACGTGAGTGACTATTACATTTTTTATTTGCTATGCTCTTTCAAATTCTTGTGAATGGATTGCTTACTCAGTTCTAAGAATCTGAGAGTGAGTTGTTTCACTTTTTCCTTTCTAAGTTGGTGTAGTCATTTTCTTCCACTTGGGGGGAGTATAAATGCAGCAAAAGTGATATAGCATGTTTATGTTAAGATTTATATTCCTACAGTGTCCATTGGGCCTGGGGTTGAAGACTTTAATTGAAAAAGGAAACTAGAGTAAAGTTTTAGCTTAAAAACAGTGTCAAACCATAAAAAATGTACCAATACAACATTTTTATTTTCAGGTTGGAGATGATGTACGTCAAGACATGCTAGCCCTGCAGGTTATTGGAATATTCAAAAATATTTTCCAGCAGGTTGGACTGGATCTGTACCTCTTCCCATATCGAGTTGTTGCCACAGCACCTGGAGTAAGTGTTGGTGACCCACGTAAATCATTTTGTAGACTTTATTATACATCCTAAGTTTCAAAAAAATGCAGAAACATGGGCAAGCAACAGAGAAAAATCTCGTATATATTTTTAGCATTTTCTTCTTGATAATAGTAATACATAAATTTTTATGATGATGCTAAACATTGACAACATTTCTGTTTTTTATTAGGTTTTCATGTAGAACTAAACCAACTAGGTCTTACTCCTCATATTCTATTGACCAACTTATGGTCCACTTTATACATCACTTTCCTTCTAGAATGAAGATCCTCAAAAGACGGATGGCTTCTTCAATATTTTTTACGACTTTCTGTACTCTCTTCTTCTTTGTCTTTGTGTGAAGGTTTTTTTGAGTAGTGTAAAACTACTTATAACTATTTCTTTCCTCATCCTGATAGAGCCCTTTAATCCACTGTGATAACCGTAAAGGATGAATCTACTGAAACATACTGAACACTTAACAGACTGATAACTTCATTTTATTGTTCTTTACAAAATTCCTTTGAAGTATATAAAATCAAACAATGGAAATTCCAGGATAGGATGATGACAATATTATGAAACGGATAGTTGCTATTCACCACATCGCGGAGTGCTGTGTCACACACCCACACACACACACACACACACACACACATTGTCTGTTTGCCAAGGCCTTACTCGTGTGTGTGTGTGTGTGTGTGTGTGTGTGTGTGTGTGTGTGTGTGTAAAAGCTTGCTTGTATGACAGTCTTTTTGTTGTTTCTACCTATGGCTCAGCATCTCCACTACATGTTAAATAACAACTATCCTTTTTGTAATAGTGTCGTTATTTGAAATATATAATATAGTTATAAATAGTTGGAAAGACTATGCTTTCTAACAAAGAGAAATTAGAATAACTGTAACAGATTAAAGTGAGAAACAGATCTTTAGTGTTCAATTTTTCATTAAGGACTGAGGGCAAACAGAGATGCTTTGACATATATTCTGTGCAGATAATGCTCCATATTGTTTAAGTGTTTGAAAAAGGACTTGTATAATGACTAGCAGTCAATTGTGATAAAAGGAAAACAGGGGGAGATCTCCAATGCGACATGCTGCATGCCACTGATTTATGAGTACATACCGTACTCTGGGGTGAATAGGGACAACTTTGGTATTTCTTAGCAATAAATTGTTATATTGTGTAACACTGCTCAGGTTGTCCATGCCTATAATGAAAATCTGCTCTCCCTTTTCCTTTTTTGAATATACAGGTGCTTCAAAATGAATATACAGGTTTTATATCTTTGTAACATTTATTAAACTTAACTTACAATTACAAATAATACATCAAATGAAAAAGCAACTATAACAGTTTTCCTTAAAAGTGTTCAATGTGAGCACCATCATCAGACATCGAGTCGATAGGCAAGTTTTTCCATAACCTTGGTCACTGTGTCTATAGTAATTGTTGCAACAGTGCTGTTTCTGAAGTCAGATAGATCACCTGGTAGCGGAGACATACACATCAACCTTTATGAACCCCCAAAGGCAAAAATAGCATGGGGTCAGATCGTGTGTGACCATGAAGATCATATAAAACTAGCTCTGTCATCCAATACCTTGCGGTCAGCCCACTGGTCGGGTACAACACAGTTTAGCCAGTCACATGCTGAGTTATGCCAGTGAGATGGCACACCATTTTGCTGCTGATAAACACCAATTACAGTTGCTTCGCCAAAAAAACCGAGAGGAGTCTCATTGCAACTGTACCATCTCGTGAGGATTTGCTTACCCCCAGATACACACATTGTGTGTGTTCACATTTCCATTTAGGTGAAATGTCGATTCACCACTGAAGACAACACAATCCAGAAAATTTTCATCTCATGCAGCAAAATTTCATTTGCGAAGCTGGCATGTGTAAACCATAGTATGTAGGCTTTAGAGCTTATAACAACTGCGAACGACAAGGCCAAACTGATTTCTTGGGACTATGCGTGATAGACTCTCACTTGTTCAAGATGTTTTAATTCATTCTTGGTCATTCCATACTCTTCCCTTTACACATAAGTATACAAACAAATCTGTTTGAGTTGCTCTTTCATTTGATGTGTTATTTATAACCTGTATATTCATTTTGAAACACCCTGTATATATGTTCTGTTTGTATCAATACTCCCCTCATGGTTGGGGTGATATGGAACTGGTATTTATTTTGATATAAATGTGATGTAAAGTCATGCAGAAGGCTGGCAATCACTATTATAATAATCAGTAGTTGTGCATTCAGGCTGACTAGGTCACAATGGTAAAAGTCAAACATCGGGCAAAGAATGACTTTATTGCTCATATGATGCATTTTGGAATTTATCCATCATCAGAGATCTACAAAAAATCAGATAAAAAAGTGTTTTATTACATAGTAATACTTGGCTATAGCATTCCACTTTGATTGAAAAACACCCGGCACAAACTATGCTACATGTACCCAGGAGCTATTGCCGCATGTGGATATATATTTCCAGTTGTACATGAAACAAAAATTCATGGATTACTGACTTAACTCTGCAGAGCACAGAACAAGAAAACATTTTTGCTGCCAGGTGACATTACAAAATGTATATTGGCACCAGGATGCAACAACTAGTGTACTGTTGTTACAGTGTGACAGATTACCGTGAACCAACTTATTCTAAAATAGATATTTTCTTTATATAAATGACACTGACTTCACAGTGATACAAAGTAAATGATACAGAGTTACACAAAATATTTGTTAAGTCCACTAGAGTAACACTCGCTCCATTACCTTCCACTGATGCTGTCAGCTCATCAAAGAAAGTTTTGATAATTGATGGGGGACACTTTTGCTTGGCTCCTTTAGACACAAGTGTTTAGAGAGTTTAGCTTTGTATCTAGTCAGGAAGCCAAGTGCCCACTCATATCTGGGCATGTTGTCTTTAAATTTAATTAAATACATGCTCTCTCTGAGCAAGTGACATTTTATGAAGCAATGGAAGTGGAAGGCACTCCAAGGATAGCCTTAAATTATAAGGCATTCAACAAGATTTACTTCAAGATTTTTAGAAAGCCAAGTTTCACTACCTTTATTCTTGAACTCAGTATTCCCACCAGGAATATCTTTTGATTGCCACATGTAACAGTGTGGGGCTCACTTAGAAATTTCAGTTTTTTTCCTGATTTACTTTTGAACATTCCATATGCAACTGTTTGAACAACCTGCATTACCATCACCTCATCAACAGTACAATGTACACTTGAGTGAGGATTTCCTTTTGTATGTCCTAGGCATCATGAATCACCTGGAGAGATGTTAACATTGAGGTTAGGTTAACAAATGAGTAAACAAAATTGTTAAAAATAGATATTTTTAAGAAAAATGTGCTACCAGTAGGTACTTACGGTATTTTTTGTCCTGTCTATCATGCCGATATAACTACACAACATTACTTAAAAAAACATATTAAATGATTGCTTTCAGAATGAAGCTAACTATATGTTTGTTATGTGCAAATACACTGGACTGAGAATATTAATTCAATAACAGGCGAATCTTGGAAACCCACACGGTTTTAAGAGGTAATAAAATTCTGTGCAGATTATCAGCTCAGTATAACATCTGCCAACATGACAAATATAAAGACACAATTTTGGTGCCAAAAAATCTTGTAGACAACAGATTTTCCATCATTACTTCACTATTCACAACACCTTAGACAATACACAAATGATTTGTTTCATTTAATTACTTTGTCCCAACTTTTGTCTACAGTCACCTTCATGCCCCTATTCACTCTATTTTATGGTATTTGTCCTCAAAATCATTCTGGGACAAGACATACACATGATGATGCATAAAACATGCAGTATATCTCAAAGTGGTACAAAGATTGGCAACTTGCTTGAAATGACAAAAAATATAAAATGATGCACTTCACAAAATGAAAAATGTTGTATGCTACCACTATAGTCCCAGTGAGTCACAGTTGGAATTGGTCACTCACACAAATACTTTGGTTTAACATTTTATACATATATGAAATGGAACCATCACATAGGCTCGTTCATAGGTAAAGCAGATGGCAGACTTCAGTTCATTGGTAGAATACTAGGGAAACACAATTTGTGTACAAAGACATAGCTAAAAATTACTCGTGCAACCCATCCTAGAACGTTACCCAAGTGTGTTTGGGTCATGTACAAAGTAGGACTAATATGGGATATTGAATATATACAGAAAAGGGCATTACAAATGGTCACATGTATGTTTGGCCTATGGGTAAGTGAAGAAACTGAACTGGCACACACTTGAAGGTAGACATACACTACCCTAAGAAAGCCTACTCACAAAGTTTCAAGAAATGGTCTTCACTGATTGCTTTAGAAATTTACTGCAGTCCCCTATGATCTCCCCTACAAGGACAGTGAGGTCAATATTAGTTTAATTACAACATGCACAGAAGCATTTCAGCATTCATTGTTTCCATGTTCCATTTGGGAAGGGAATAGGGAAAAGCCCTAATAACTGGTACAACCATCTGCCATGCATCTCACAGTTGTTTGCAGAGTGTAGATGTAAATGTAGGTGTAGATATGATACTGAACAAGTCATAGTATGATGTGACTGGAATTTACATAACATGATTTTACATAAGTATTATTAATTATAATGTAGTTTTAGTTTCACAGCCAGCTCACGCATATACAAAACAAATGCCTGGTTGCCATAGTCACATATTACAACTCATTACGAAGATATTAAAATTTCACATTTCCTCCCCCCTCCCTCTCTCTCTCCCTCCCCCCTCCCTCCCTCCCTCCCTCCCTCCCTCCCTCCCTCCCTCCCTCCCTCCCTCCCTCCCTCCCCTTCCCCCCTCCCCCTGATGCACACACACACACACACACACACACACACACACACACACACACACACACTTATTTAAAGTATAGCACACAGTTGGTGCAGTTGCATATGGTGTTATTTTACATTAGCATTTATTTATTTTACAGAAATAATTCCTGCAATTGATTTCATGCTTTTTTTTTCACATATATATGACCCAAAAATTCATATACAGCGTAAAAGCTATGATAAAGCAAAAAAGTTTCCAGATTCCTATTAAAGAAAGATACTTCATATTTTTTGCTTCTGATGGCAGGCTGTTGGCAAGTCGAATGCCTTCGTTAAATGGAGAATTTTTAAAGCCAGAGATACACATTCTCTGAAAATGAAGTTTCATTTCCTTTCTTGCACTGTGATTATCATTATTCACATTTTTACAAACTGACATATTTATAATATATAGGCTTTTATAATATGTAGATACTGCCAACAGTGATTTTTGGAAGAGAGGTTTGCAGTTGTCATTTGGCTTTGTGCTGTTAATTACATTCACAGTCATCTTCTGAGTGTGAAGAATGCTGAAGCTGTGTGTAGAGCCTGTCTTGTGTGGTATGCAAGGAAGTGCAAGACACAGCACACTTCATTCAGCTTACTGTTAGTTTTGCTGGTGTATGTCAGCTATTTTAAGTTGATCTGGATACACAGGCCTAAAAATCTTGTCTGATGCAAGTGATATTACAGAGCCATGTATTTTCATATTGGGCATACATTTATTGAATATCAGATGAAACTTCAGGAAGGTGGTTTTCTTTGTGGTGAGTATCAGGTTATTTCTATCGAAACAGTCATTCTCCCTGACTCACCTGTACCTTCAGTTGTGACCCCTTGGAGCTCATGAGCATTTTTGCTGCTAAGGAGGATACTGGTATTATCTGCAAAGAGCGGACTGGTATTGGCATTGGTGTTCAGGGATAAATTACTTATTATAAAGGAACAGAATTGGTCCAAGAATTGTATCCTGACACCTTCTGCAATATCTCTATAGTCATAGCAGTAAGTTCCCACATGCCCTTGATCATTTTTTGTTATTGCTACTTTCTGTTTCCTGTTTGTAAATATAAGCTGAACCAGTTCAGAAGGGTGCCTCTGATGTCATAGGACTGCAGTTTGTATATTGTAATTTTGTGGTCTATGACATAAAATGCCTTTGAAAATATGGGAAGATCCCAACTGCTTTTTGTTTTTTATCTAGAGCATCTAAGGTGGAGTGTATGTAATTGTACATGTAGCAGTCATTTTTTATTCTTCCATGAGCCATGCTGAGCAACAGAGAGGATTGGATCCCTTTCCAGAAAATTAATTAATCTTTGATAAATTAATGTTTGCAGAAGTTTATGAAACACAGAGAACAGTGATAATGTTGTGTAATTTTCTACATTATTTTTCTCACCGTTCTTATAGATTTGGATAATATTTTGTTGCAATTTGATGTCATTCTGACCAGTGCTGTTATTTCTACAGTTGTTTGGAAGTTTAATTATAATCACCCTGTATATTTGTAATTTCTTGTGACTTAGTGATTCCCATTGTAAACATGGAGATAATGAAGAAATAATTTGAGAGCTGGGATATGAACCAGGTAACTGAAACAGAACCCCTTTTCTGTAAAATGGGCAAGCCACTTTCAAATATCTTTCTTTTTCCCCCTTTTCAATTGATAATATTTTTCTAGAAGCTGCACATTTGAGTACTATCACAACTACTTTTCCTTCCCCCTCCTAACCAGACAGGCAGCCTCAGCCTTTATACTCAGAATTATCTGCTCCATCCATTTTTTTTTTCTAATCTACGTTGCATAAGCTTATGATACAATTTAGACATCTTTTGTGTGTGTGTTGTCATGGTTATGAAGAACAAGATTAGCTTGGTTCTTGATATTTGAACTTTTTTTTTTTCAGTGTGGTGTTATTGAGTGTGTGCCCAACGCCAAATCAAGAGATCAGCTTGGGCGGCAGACTGATTTTGGAATGTATGAATATTTCATTAAGACCTATGGTGATGAAAAAACAAAGGAATTTCAGGTAATTTTCTGTCTTCCCCTTTACATTAAAAATTGTGGTGATAAAATACCAAAGGAATTTATACATTTACATCTGCACGTCACAAAACGTACAATGGCATATAGTGTACCATAATCTTTCCTCCCCCCTTCCCTCCCTCCCAAACCCTTCTTATTTGCTTCACAGATTTGCAAGACCAGATTTATTATTATTATTATATTTATTAATAATGTAATTATTGTTCTACCAAGAACCACTGGAAGATTCTGTTAACATGACCAAATTTATTTGTGTAATTTTCTCTCCTAGTCATTATGTGAGACATATTTTGTAGGATGTGGTAGTCTCTGGATTCATATCAAAATGTGAGCTCTCAGAATTTAACAGTAAGGCTGTTACTAAGGTGTATCTATCTTGTACTGACTCCCATTGGTACATTCATGAAATTGATTGTCATTTAGCATAGAATCATTGTAATTTGTAAAACTGCAATTAACTTTCAAATGATTTTTAATTTCCATACTTATGATTCACGTAGCATTTACAGCACTCTAGCCTCCTTCAAAAAGCAAAACAGGAAAAATCTATTACTGATGTTTAAGTGTAGCTACACAGTTAAGCTGTTAATCTCAAATAATGTCAGAAATGTTGAAGAATTTAAAACAATGCTTGGTACTGGGATGAAGGATGTTTTGCTGTATTGCCAATACTCATAACTTTTGTACAATACTCATGCAACTGTGTTAAGTAAAGAATGAAACTATGTACTCTTTAAACGCAATTTACGAGTCCTTGAAGGAGACTTGTACTGGTTTTGATGTTTTTTGTAGCTTACTGTGATACTTTTTGTGAAAAGGATACAGATTTCTTAAATTTGAGGGTCTCACTGCCAAACATGGTGCAATTTAACCTGCAGTTCCATGTCGACATTGGATGACAGGACATATGCTAGTATCATCAACAGTTCTGGATGTATTTGAAGTCAGTGGCTTGGTGGCACGTCCTTTGAATCTTCTGTTTTAAATTTCTCCTCTAAAACTTTCTATTGAACATTTCTGTATAGAAGTTTCTAGTTGTTCCGTTCATTGAAAAATAAAGTCTGCAAGAACTTATAATAAATAAGCAGTGTTTGACATTTTAAATGGTTTTTGTGATACGGAAACAAAAGTAAAATTGCTACTACCTACATTGAAGTACACACTGTTGTCTTGCATTGTTTTTATTTTCTTTTAAAATAAGAAATATTTAAATATTTATTAATTTTTTTCTGTAGAAAGCAAGGCGTAACTTCATCAAGTCAATGGCTGCCTACAGCGTTATAGGCTACTTGCTGCAAATAAAAGACAGACACAATGGGAATATCATGTTGGACACCGAAGGCCATATAATCCACATCGGTGAGCATTATACTGATTCTATTTTGTGTGTGTTTCTTCACCTACACTTTACAAAATTTTGCAAGTGATGTTTGGTTGTATTGTTATTAACTCCTTTATTGCACACACAGATTTTGGCTTCATGTTTGAGAGCTCACCTGGTGGAAATCTAGGCTTTGAACCAGATATAAAGCTGACAGATGAAATGGTGATGGTCATGGGAGGCAAAATGGAAGCTGCACCATTCCGGTGGTTTATGGAACTTTGTGTGCAGGCATATTTGGCTGTCAGGTTTGTAAACGAATGATAACTGCTCTTTCATAATGCAAGACATGAATTTTAATTCTAGGTAACACCTTTGTCTTACAAGTGATGGAACATTCTACAAGTCATTATCGGGCTGCACACAAGGTACTGACAAATGCCCATAATGTGTCAAATAATCAGTTTTGCGCTTACGAGCCAAAATATGATGACCTGTGTAATAGTATGTTGGTCCACCTTTGGAATTCAGTGCAGCAGTGCTTCTATGTGAAATGAATTTGACAAGTTCTTCGTAGGCTTCCGGAGACATGTGGCACCAGATGTCTTTGCTCATTTCACACAATTCCTGTAAATTATGATCCAATGGTTTGTCAGCGCATAGCTGGCACCCAATAATCTCCCAAATGTGTTCCATCAGATTGAGATCAGCCAAATCTGGTGGCCAAGATGTCAACAACATGAACTCATTATCATCCTCCTCAAATCGATTCTGGCCTATGACAGAGAGAGATATTCCACTGCAAGTGCCATCGTTCCAGAGAGACAATCAAGTATGAATGGGTGCTGATGGGGTGCAATAATGTTCTCATAGTTCACAGCTGTCAAGTACCTTGGATTACTGCCACAGGTCTCACGGAAGCCCAGGTGAATGCTCCCCGTAGTGTACTAACGCACCCACCGGCCTCTTTCTGTGGCATGGTACATGTTTTAAGCAGCTGTTCACCTAAGTGACACACCATCAAACTGTCAATAAATGTGATTCATCCAACCAGATGACATATTTCTATTCACCTGGGGTCCTATCTCGAAGATCCCATTATAATGTTTCTATGCTTCTGCAAATAAACTTGAACACTTAACTTTTGCCTCTGCTTTCCGCCGAAATGGCAGTGTAACTCTCCAGAAAATAAATAATACTTCCTTTATGATGCTTGCCAGTATCCACATACAGCATAACAAGATAATTTTTGTGGTACACTAATTATTAAATATAGCTATGGAAACAATCAATTATTGATAAAATTATTTAATTGGATAGATCAAAAACCTACTCATCAAGCGGTGGCAGAATGCCCACATAAAAGACTGTTGTGATTGGCAAGCTTTCACAGTCAGTGGCTCCTCCTTCAGGCAGAGGTGTTGAAGGGGGAGGAAGGAGGGTGAAGGAAAAGGACTGGAGAGATCTAAGAAAAGGGGTAGATTTTGGGAAAGTCACCCAGTCTTTACCATACAGGATGAGAAGGAAAGACTCATTATTAAATTTATAGTTATTAAAGACTGAATTTTAAATGATATAGACAACACATTGGAATTATTATGGGCAAGGCTTTATCATGGTATTCATGCATCAGCATAGAAAGTTTGTCGTATAAAGTAATTGTAGTGTCTGTGTGCGTTTGTGATATAAAGTTTCAACAAATCTATTGTTCACATTACATAAAACTTTACGTGAAATACTAGTATTTTTTCAGTTTATTCTCAAATTTTAATCCCACACAATCTGTATATAATAATTACTTTTTCTTTACATAAATTATTAACTTATATTTTTTGCATAAAGCACCTTCTTTCTATCCATGAACTTGCAAAGCTGTCCAGGATTCCTGTATGAACCATCACCATTCAGTATGCCACTTCTCCTCAGTTGTACTCAGCTCTTATGTATTTCTCTGAAATATTATTTAGTCTCCATTCAGACAAACCACAGTCGCAGAAAAACATAAATAATATTAAACTATTGAAATGCATGACTAGACTTTACAGTTTCTAATATCACACAGTGAAAAGTTCATTCTCTCAGGTAATAGTAGTATTAAAGAGTAAAAGTATATGACTAAATCATTTATGTTTCACATAATACAACTTATCTGTATACACAGAGTCTTTGTAATTAGTATATCTTGTTACAGCATTGGCAATGCATATAGTGTTTGTGCTGCCAAGATTTACAAGATGCCCAAAATACTAATTAAATTTATTACCAAACGTAATGGATATGATTGTTTTGTCAATTCATTTGGTGGTTTTCACAGTATGACAGCATAAGTTTCAAAAGAAGTATAAATTGTCTTCTTATTTGCCTCTCCAATTTTACTTTTGTTAGTCAATAACACTAGCTGGCAAATTGACTAGGAGCAATTATGTATATCTTCACAGATATACAGTTATTTGAATACATTGAATTTAATTGGCACATCAGTCTTATTTTGGATTGTCCCTTCCTGGTACAATCATCTCATCATCTTGTAGTCAACATAGTGTACATAGGTGCTCCGGCATAAACTGTGGATTAGAAATGGTAATCTTCTGTACATTGTGGCAGTTATTAGATAATTATGCATCTCAGATGATGATGATGACGATGACGATGGTGGTGGTGGTGGTGATGATAATAACAATAATAATTGACAGATAGTATAAATAGTTTCCAACAAATACAATTGTTTCAATGCATTGAAGTATGTGCACATAAGTACTGGGTGCTTCAAAATTAATATTGGGGTTTTAAGGCAGCATCATAATGAGTGATGTACAGTCTGTCAGATGTGTCTGACAGAACAGATACCACTCACAAGGGGACCCCCCATGCTGTAAATCACAGATTTTGATGTGCTTCAAATATGTTGTAGAGGCACTACAACATATTTGAAGCACCCCAGAATCTGTTATTTGCAGTATGGAGGGTCCCCTTGTCAGATATATGCATAAATGTACACTATATAGCTACAATTCAGTTTTACAATTCACAAACCCATAACACTTTTGCATTCCCATGGTAACATTATTAGCTTTTTTTGTTTAGGCAAAGAAACATTTACATTGCATATTACATTTGGAATAACCTGTTGTTCTATAGTTTAAGTTTATAAGTTACAGAGTATCATCATTTGAAAAATGTTTGACAGACATATTTGCTAATAGCTCACACTTGTTCAAATATATTCATTTCAGTTTAATTTTCTGATATTTTAATTTCTTTAAGTACTTTTACTTCTGCTTTTGCTAACACTGGTAAAGTTTCCAACTACAGTTCTGAGGTGTGTAACACATTGTTGACAAACTGCTTCCACTAAAGTGAACTCTAACACGTCAAAAGTTATGTTTTCAGTCTCTTCCAACTAAATGTAATTTTCTACAATACAGATATTTTCAACTTAATTTATTTAATCTGATTCTATCTTTACAGTCTTATTTTTGACAAGAACATCCTATGCATCTAATTGTTTGTGATCCCAGTCTTATTTTCCAAGTCCTTTTTCTGATACTGCCAACTGGTAACTAAAGTTTGATATCTTGTATTCCAAATTGTTTGTTCGTTATTCGTAATATGTAGTTTATCCCCCAGCGACTGTCTTAGTCCATTCAATAACAATTCTAAGTTGTTACTTAGTGTACATTTTGATTGTTCTACACCCTTAATCACTTCACTTATCATTCCCGCTATTTTTTCATGCAAGACTTTATTTTAATTACGTAAATTACATTTCATTTCAGTCGTTCATTTACCTTGATTCTTAAATTGTTCCTGTGTAAATGTTTGTAGCCATTTGTATAAATTATTGTATTTTCAGTTATTCACATTAATTTGGTTCTTTTCCACCTGTATAGGCTGTATCCCCAGCCAGGGTAATAAGGTATTATTGTCCAAATCCTTCCATAAACTTTTCTTTTTCTTCTGCTTGCCAAAATAGGTTTAGGAAAAGGGGGAGAGTGTGGAAAAGTCACCCAGAACCCGGGATTGTGGGAATACTTACCGTACAGAACTGCTGACAACAGTGACACATGAACAACTGACCAGCCTCTCCATTTCCTTCATGTTCATTCTCTGACGCAGGGCCGTAACTATCTGTCCCATGTCAAAGTTGCTTATGTCAGTGGATTTCCCCATTTGTGGCCCAGTTACAAGAATGATTCCATATTTATCTCTGCTCATTCCCTCTGGTAAGTCTCTCCTGACCCAGGGTTCTGGGTGACTTTTCCAACTCTACCCCTTTTGCTAAACCTCTCCAGTTCCTTTCCCTTCACCCCTCTTCCTTCCCCTTCAACCCTTTTGCCAGAAGGATGAGCCACTGACTCAGAAAGCTTGCATAAGTAAAACCTTTTTTTATGTGTGTGTTCTCCTGCCGCCACTTGGTGAGGAGATTTTTTTATCTATCTGTTTACGTTAGAACTTTTGTATCTGCTTTCTATTAAAAGATGGCGTAACTCTCCAGCAAATAAATAATCCTTCCGTTATGAAACATTCTTGGTAACCACATACAGCCTATGAAGACAGTTTCTGTAGTACACTAATTTCTAAATGTTGTAGCCAACACATTGGAATTAATCTTTTATATATTTATTTCTACAAATACCACTCAGACTTCTCATCATAAAGTCTCATACTGGAGTGATGTAATACCAATCAGGAAGCGGATCTGAACTGCACTTGCCATTTGGCTACTGATTGTGGTGCTTATATAACATACAACAATGACACAACCTTTTTATGTATTTTTTCTACTGTACATGATTAAACTTACAATTGACATTTATGTGCTTTCATGACACTAATTGCGGTGTTTTGCTTGACAAATGATGACAACAAATTTTATATATTTAGTATGCTGAAATAAATCAGTTTTTATATCATAATTTCATGAAATATTCACTGATAACAATAGTACGACCACATCCCTTAATTACTTTGTAGTTACGCCATGATGTTTGATGCTTGACATGATTTCAGTCTCTTTACATTGAGTTCCGTCATTATTACTGCAGCCTTTTTGTGTCCTGTTCTTACAAATAATGTTCTCCTTGTATGTTTACATTTGATGTAACATGTTCTGGGTTTGCAATATATGAATTGATTGGATTTGTGTATTATGCACCTTATTAATTAGTTTTCATAGATGTAGTGAGTGTCAGACAATACAGTTGAAAGTTCTGGATGTATATGACTTTGCGTAAAGATAACGTAATAGAATCCCAAAATATATGGTATCGTTCTCTTTGTTTCATACTGCCCTATTCTGCTGCATTACACTGAACCTACTGCAGCCATAATTGACTACAGGGAACATGTGAGGAGTTGGAGCCTTATGTTTAACAATATTCATTGAATGGTATGCTCCAAAACACTTGGTCCTGCACCAGCATTGTACTCTGTCATCAGATCTGATTCAGATAGCTACCTGTCCCACTTTACAGAGCAGGCAAGCCACAACTCTGCATTGTGTAGTGAGACATTGATATCCAACACCATGTCACCTACTCATGGTTTCACCATTCTTCAACCACTTTCTATTGATGCTGACAACAGCACCAGAAGAACAGCTGAGCAGCTTCCCTGTTTCTGAGGTGCTCATTCTCTGGCACATGGCCATAACAGTCTGTCCCACATCAAAGTTGCTTATGTCAGTGGGTTTCTCCATTTGTAGCCTATAACACTAGAATGATTCCCCATTCATCTCTGCGTATGTATTTTCCTTACACTTCACATCCATAATGCTATTAGCTGAAATTCTGTCTCGTGGGTGACAGTGGCCATAATGGCTCATCAGTATATGAATAATACAGATTAGATTACGGATATTATTCATTCTGTAGTCTCAGACTGAGGACTTCCTCGAAGATAGTGTCTGTGGAATGAAAGAGTGAGAATAGCAGTATTACAATGTAATTTTTCACAAAAAGAAAGGCATTGGGAAAAATGAACCAGAACTACTAGAAATGAAGCCAAGAGAAGAGATCTGGAACAAATATACTGAAATAAGGAATAAGAAATTTAAAGAACTGTTACAAAAGAGAAGGCCAAGACATGGAAGATATTAATGCAGGAACTGGAGGTGGATAGCAGATGCAATGAGAAACTTCTCTACAGTATTATCAGAGGTAAAAAGGGAACTGGTGAATACCGTAAAGGCACTTGAAGAAGAAAATGTAAATCTAGTAAGAAAAGAAAATAACTTCAGAGAATACCTGTCAGGACAATTTTGACCAACTGCTTAATAGATCAGTTGAAGAACATAACACAGAACCAAATACTCACACCAGCAGTGAAGAAACTCCCATTGGGCAGAAAAAGGCAGCCTTAAAATCTACACCTAAGGGAAAATATGTGGGAGCAGGTGAAGAGAATGTGGACATGATAAAGGCAGCAGGCATGCAGGGCCTACAATAAATGTACAGAACACACAGTGCAGAGTGGAAAGACAACAAGATGCCAGCAGACTGGATTAAGGGTGTCAGTAATACCTCTGTTTAAGAAAGGCAGTAGATTGAAGCCCATTAATTAAAGAGGAATAAACATGCTTTTGCGTGGGTTGCAATTTTAAAGAAGATCATAGAGTGAAGATCGACAAAAAGGTATATGATAGTGTTGCAAGAGAGGAGATGTGGGAGTGCTTGAGGAAAGGAATGTGCTTGAAGAACTAGTAGGAAAAATCCAGATGCTGTACAAGGACTGTACCAGTTGTATACAAGTTTGGGCGAGGGTGGGAGGACAATTTGGCCACCTGGTCAGATCACGCAGTATCCACATTTGTGGGACATTCGAATGTGACAGTGGTATGATGTTGCATTGCGTGATAACACAGGGAAGGATAAACATATTGCACATCAAGAACACCAGTCCCTTTTAGATCTGCACCAGTTCTTTGAGAAAAAATAGTGAAATCTCTCAACATTCTGTATCATGCTGAACCATTGGTCAGAGATTAGCAGCAGCTGGAGTAGGCAGTTATTGTCCTCTACATGGGCTGCTGTTAACACCACAAGACAAACAGCTTCGTTTGGAATGGTGCTGTGATTGGGAAGCATGGTCTCTTCCTTCCCAACTCCCCCCCCCCCCCCCCCCCCCCCTCCAGATGACCATTATTGGTGGGAGTGGCAGTAACTTGGCGAGAGGTCCCGTTTTCCAATATTTTGTTGAGGAACAACAAAGTTATTTCTGGCATCATGATATGAGGACCTTTCTTTGTGATTTACATTTTAGGATGTTGTGATTTGTACTGTAAAATGCCTGTGGCATATTACAGCATCTACCAGTAGCTTGTAATTCATTGTCTAATCAATACATTCTCTGTATGTGTGTAAATATCCTCTTCAGTATCAGAACCCTAGAGGAAGCCAAACTATGACTTGGGCAGTATGTTATTTGTAGTCATAAGGTAGTACAGGTGGCCATTACTACCTTCAGGAGGCAAATTCCAGTACCACTGAGATCCCTGGCTTTCAAAACTGTCAGTTCATCTCTCATGGGGAAAGGGTGGATAGTCTGGAAAGGAGGGACAGGTTGCTTGGACCCCATGTTGAGGGCAGTTATCTTAAGAGAACATCCTATTAATAATCTGTTTTTTTTTCTTCAAGATTTCATCATATTACTGCACTTCATAATCTATTTTCAGTAAGCTCTAAATTCATTGAAGCAGCTTTGTTTTTTGCTTCATGCCAAGTGAGATGGCACATTTGTTTAGACACTGTACTCACTTTTGAGAGGACAGCAGTTCAAATCTCTGTCTGGCCATGCAGATTTAGGCTTTTGTGGTTTCCCTGAATCATTTAAGACAATTGCCACAATGGTATTTCTGAAAAGCACAGCATCAATTTCCTTCCCCTGTCAGGGCACTGCTTCCAATGACCTCATCATTCACTGGACATTAAACATTAATCTTACCTTCTTCTTTTGTTTCCTTTGTGGCAGTAGCATAGTGTCTGATTTCATCTTCCACAAAAGTGCATAAAGAAAAAACCAGTAGGATAGTCTTTTCATAAAAATATTTATCATCATAACTTTTTTAGAATGTATGTTTCTTTTCAGTAGAAATTTGATAACCCAACTTAGAGGCTCTTTATCCCTTCATATTCAGGTTCACTTGTGTAACAGTACAGAAGGATGTACAGAAATTTTTAATGATGTTAGAAGTTCCTCAATATCACTAACATGTACTGTGGTATGAGGGTTAAATTAGAGCAATTCTCCTGGGCTTTCCTTTTTAAAGGAACATTTGAAAATAGAATTAAGCATTTCAGCCTTTTCTTTGCTACTCTTAATTTCAGTTCCAGTCTCATTCATGAGTGACTGAGCACTAACAGCCTTTACATATAACCAGAATTTCTTTTTATTTGACTCTGCCATCTACTGATGAACTGAGAAGGGGTATCCACTAAGGATACAAGTTAAACAGCATTCTCAGCCATAGTTTGAGGGTACTGAAGTTGTGCAATATTGTAAAAATGTGGCAGCAAACAATAAGCAACAGTTCATTCCACATGCATGTGGACATATCAGTGAGCCTAAGAGAATTGCCCAGCACAGACAGGTTAACACCCATGAATCTGTGGACATATCAGTGAGCCTAAGAGAATTGCCCAGCACAGACAGGTTAACACCCATTAATCTGAGAGAACTATCTGGCCATAACAAGTTAACACATATGGGGAAATGAGTTATTTCTCCTTTGTCTGTTTACTGTTGCTAGTAAATGAGCGGAAGAATGAATGAAGTGCTGAGCCAAACTGAACAAGTGTGGTGTGATGAAAGTTACCACCTTTGTTGGAACTAAATTGCAATTTACAGCTGTTTCACAGCCCAAGTTCACTTTTATTTCCATGAGGTACAAATAGGCTGAAGATTTTAGGTTCAGTTTTGTAAAAGCTTGTGATATTTTTCTCATTCCCTCTTATCTCATCTCCAGATAAATAGATGTTGGTTCTAAGAGCTTGATAATCTTTCTGTTTTATTATGTAATTCATCTGTAGCTGCATTTCAAGTTCACAAGTAGATCTCGTCGGTGGCTTTATGTAGGTGCTTTGTTAGGTAATGGTTTTACTTCATTTTGTAGACATTTTTCCTCCTCATGTTTTTCCCCTTCTTATTTGTTCTTTAGTAGTTATTTTGATTGTATATGAAATATTTGTATGAGTAATAAATCTGGAAATGAATTGGATTTTCCATTGTTTGGAAATGAATTGTGTTATAAATATTATGATTTCAGGCCATACCATGAAGCAATTATATCTTTGGTGTCACTGATGCTAGATACAGGGTTACCTTGCTTCCGAGGACAGACGATTAAACTCCTTCGAGCACGTTTCAACCCTGGTGTGACGGACAAGGAAGCAGCAGCAGCAATGTTAGGGATTATACGAAATTCTTTCCTCAATTTCCGTACCAGGACATACGACATGATACAGTATTACCAAAACCAGATACCATACTAAAGAATGCCACTGTAATTGTTGGTATACATCATCTTCATGCTCTGTAAATTGTGTAGTTTATTGTTAATGTAATTCTCTTTTGTTCGACTGTGCAATATAGTCTTTGTAAATATATTATGCGGTTTGACAGCATAAAACATTGTTACGTCTATCGGTTGCACTTGCAGGTCAGAGTCAATCATGACAATTTGTAAAGTATTTGTAAATATGAAAAAGATGCAATGCAATAATTGTACTTAATTATTTTATGTAAATAATTTCAATATGTATTGTTCACAATGCAGAAAACTGAGTGGTGGACAATGTCATAAATGCATAAGTTTCATTCAATTCACCATGACTTTTTCATTTTTTGCGTGATGTGTCATACTTTGTACTGTTTGTCATTGTCCTGTTACAATCAGGCAGAAACTGCTGATATTTGTTTACATATACTAGTTAGACTGTTGTTTTTATATTAAGAAATAAGTGTCATCATAGTCGTGAATTAATTTTCTGTCCTGTAATAAATAAATCAAAAAATTATATTAAACAAACAAGAGTTCTCGAATGGCATCAAAAACAATGCACACCCTCTTTCCATTTTATGACAAATGTTTGTTTCTAAATATCACTTCTGTTTCATCTGATAATATCTCTCATTTTGAAATAATTGTTATTCTTGTTACTGTGGAACTGATGTGCACATCCTGCCATTATTTAATCAGTCATTACTATAAAATATGCAGGCTGAAACTTGTTATGAATGAGGATGGTAGTGAAGACACTCATAAAAAGAGAAAAAGCATTGTAATTTACATGTCATTATATAGTCTGTGTTTTTTAATGTTGGAACAAGGAATATTAAGAGTAATGTTAAACCAATGGTAATTATCTAGTGGTGTTGTTAAATTATTTAGTAAGCTCTGAAAGTCATCTGAAATGAAAAAGAGTGTATTAACATCAACTATTAAAACTGTTTATTGTAATGTTTTATCAAAATTGTCAGTTTTACATTCCACTGTTCTGTATTATATTTCATTCCAGTACAACAATACAAATTATTTTCAATGAAACCGTAGTTTTACCTCTTTACAGTTCCTTTAATACTAACAGAACTTATTTTGTATGAGATTCAGTAAGAGAATCAATCAAGATAAAAATTAGTTGTGACTATGGGCTACTTAGCAATAAAGAATTTATAATGGTAAGGAAATAATGTGTAATAATTGCCACATATCTAGCATTTGGTAAGCAAGATTTGTCCCTGAATCCTACAACTTTGGGCTTTGGAGGGGGGGGGGGGGGGGGGGGAGTTCATAACATTCACATTCCTGATCTTGGGATTAATCACAGCTGCCATTTCTGTATACTCTAAACTCCAGATAAGACTCAGTGACCATTGTTAGATGTGATGGTGATACATTATGCACTGCAGTGAGAGGGAATCTGCATGTGATCTTCTAGATCATGAGGAATGTAGAAAGCCATATATAGTGCCAGCCATTCAAAGTGAAATGCTAGGAAGTAACAAAATTTGACTGATTGTGCATATAGAATCCAATAGGAAGAAGACAAGATTAAATTTATTATTTGTGGATACACTGGATGAGAAATTCAGTACAGATAGCTGACACCTCTGGCAGCAGCAAAGCTGCAACCTGGCTGTGCATCGACTCAAACTGAGCTCGAATGACAGGTTTGGATATTTCATGTCATGCTACTTCATTTCTATGCCACAATTCATCAATCATAGTTACTGTCAAATGGTGGTGTGCCACTCACTCAGCAATAAATGACCAGAAGTTTTCAGCATCTGAGACATCTGGAAAATGTGCTAGCCAGGGTAACATTTGAGCACCACCAGTATTAAGTTAGATCAAGATAACATAGGTAACATGCAGTCTTGCATAATCTTGTGGGAAAAAAGATGTCTTAGAGAACCCAAGGATATGGCGAGACCACAAGCCATAATGTGTCAGAAATTCAGCACCTGTTGTCCAGCTTACCTGGTATGCAAAACAGAAGTCTTGTATACCCAATGGCATTTCATTCCATTACAGCGTGTGCTGGGCCCATATGACAGTACAAAGTAGGCTAATTTTTCTGTCCATTGATTCTGTAATCTATTAGAAAATGTTGCCTATCTTCAGATAATACGTCGTAATGGTACTATTAGTTCACTGTCATATACTAGGTAGACTAGTCCATAGTGATCAGCAGACAGAATAATAAGTCTACTTTGTATAAATAAAATTCATGAACAATCCCTTGTGACAAATATGGCCAGTTTCTGTATGACAATCTTGAACACAATCTGGCAGTGTTCAACCTTCATGATGCTGTAAACAGAACTCAGACTTGAATGAAAAGACAGTGTCGTGCCACTCTAGCCTACAGTGTTGCAGTTGGTTACATCAAAGGAAGCTGCAACAGTGGGTCATGCTGCTGACAATCTGTGGTGCTTTATATGTCTTCGCACTTTCTGTGTGGATAATTTTCTTGCTGCAGACAATCCAGTTCCATAACTCAAAGTATCTGACATAGCTGTGCAATACTGCACTGCCAAGCATGCTCCATGCCTGCCCTCTTTGATGCTAGTCAGGTGGGGCTGTTGAGATCCCCTGACACACTGAATATGGGCCTCCTGAACACAGTGATTCCATAGTCACATGACAGTTGTTAGACACCGAACAATATGAGTAGCAGTGTTGTGTAACAGTAAACTGCAGTATCAACAGACATGAATCTGCTCCTGTTAAATACATATAACAGTAAACTGCAATATCAATAGACATGAATCCGCTCTCGTTAAAAACCAACAGATGTCGGTAGATGTTTCTCCTTCTTACAAGAAGCACAACGTGATCTTCCCACAAACTGCCAACATTCAAATGAAATTTCTAAATGAGAAACCCACTGTGTAATCTTCTCTTGTATCTGCAACTCTCTAACCCTCTGTGCAGTGCATGTTAGACTGTGCACCATACCAATAATATCTGTTTTCTTTGCTATTCAGTTTCCATTGAGTGGGAGAAAAATGATTGACTGCGCATCACTGAATATGCTCTAACTCTCTTATCGTATTCTCTTGATCACTACATGAGGTACACAAGGGTGGCAACATAATGGTCATGTTTTTTTTTTTTTTTTTTAAATTACTCAACATTGTTTTGCAAGAAATGTGTGGTCTTTCTCCAAAGGATTCCCATTTAAGCACTTGAGCATTTCTGTTACACTTCTGTACAGGCTAAACTGAACTGTTATGATGCAGAATGTAATGGCTTTACTCCTACTTTGTGCAGTTACAATAAATTGTTGATCATTTGCATACTTGAGCATGTATGCATTTGTTGTTGTTGTTGTGGTCTTCAGTCCCGAGACTGGTTTGATGCAGCTCTCCATGCTACTCTATCCTGTGCAAGCTTCTTCATCTCCCAGTACCTACTGCAACCTACATCCTGCTGAATCTGCTTAGTGTATTCATCTCTTGGTCTCCCCCTACGATTTTTACCCTCCACGCTGCCCTCCAATACTAAATTGGTGATCCCTTGATGCCTCAGAACATGTCCTACCAACCGATCCCTTCTTCTCGTCAAGTTGTGCCACAAACTTCTGTTCTCCCCAATCTTATTCAATACTTCCTCATTAGTTATGTGATCTACCCATCTAATCTTCAGCATTCTTCTGTAGCACCACATTTCGAAAGCTTCTATTCTCTTCTTGTCCAAACTATTTACCGCCCATGTTTCACTTCCATACATGGCTACACTCCATACAAATACTTTCAGAAATGACTTCCTGACACTTAAATCTATACTTGATGTTAACAAATTTCTCCTCTTCAGAAACGCTTTCCTTGCCATTGCCAGTCTACATTTTATATCCTCTCTACTTCGACCATCATCAGTTATTTTGCTCCCCAAATAGCAAAACTCCTTTACTACTTTAAGTGTCTCATTTCCTAATCTAATACCCTCAACATCACCTGACTTAATTCGACTACATTCCATTATCCTCATTTTGCTTTTGTTGATGTTCATCTTATATCCTCCCTTCAAGACACCATCCATTCCGTTCAACTGTTCTTCCAAGTCCTTTGCTGTCTCTGACAGAATTACAATGTCATCGGTGAACCTCAAAGTTTTTATTTCTTCTCCATGGATTTTAATACCTACTCCGAATTTTTCTTTTGTTTCACTTGTATGCATTACAATTTGACATTTGTTGCAAGCTGCCTTTATCTTCTTCTTCTTTTCGTGAAACATTTCTGCATATGCAGGTCATTCACAGAGCCTCTGCCAAGCTTCTACTTTCTCCCACATTTATTCCCTCTGTATTCCTCTTCAGTTTGCATCAGCCTTCACCTGATCTCTCCATCATGTTCGTGGCTGTCCAGTCAGTCTTCTTCCAGATTCTGTCCATTCTAGAGCTCTTCTTGGAAACCTTTCTTGTCCCATTCTTTTACTGTGACCAAACCACATAAGCCTATTTTTCTCCATAATCTCTTTTAGGGGATTGATCTGAAGGATGTTTCGTATTGCTTCATTTCTTATCCTGCCCCTTCTCATCTTAGCCAGGACCCTCATATAAAGCACATCTGTGTCACTTGTACTCTGCTCAGATCTTTTGTTCTAATTCTGACACACATATCAAAATTGGCTGATAATATGAGGTATATAGGGCTCTCAACACGGGAAGTGTCCAGGTGTCTCAGAGTGAACCAAAGCGATGTTGTTTGGACACGGAGGATATACAGAGAGACAGGAAATGTGGATGACATGCCTCGCTCAGGCCACCCGAGGGCTACTACTGCAGTGGATGATGGCTACCTATGGGCTATGTCTCAGAGGAACCCTGACAGCAATGCCACCATGTCGAATAATTATAGGACGTTGTGTTGTGAGAAAAACCGTTTACAATAGGCTGCATGATGCGCAACGTCCATGGTGAGGTCCATCTTTGAAACCACAACACCATGCAGTGCAGTACAGATGGGCCCAACAACATGCCGAATGGACCACTCAGAATTGGTATCGCATTCTCTTCACCGATGAGTATTGTATATGCCTTCAGCAAGACAGTCGTCGAAGATGAGTTGGAGGCAACCCGTTCAGGCTGAACACCTTAGATACACTGTCCAGCGAGTGTGGGAAGGTGGAGGTTCCGTGCTGTTTTGACGTGGCATTATGTGGGGCTGACGTACGCCGCTGGTGGTCGTGGAAGGCGCCGTAATGGCTGTACAATACGTGAGTGCCATCCTCTGACCAATAGTGCAACCGTATCAGCAACATATTGGTGAGGCATTCGTCTTCATGGACGACAATTCGCGCGCCCATTGTGCACATCTTATGAATGACTCCCTTCAGTATAACGACATCGCTCAACCAGAGTGGCCACCATGTTCTCCAGACATATGAACCCTATCGAACATGTGTGGGATAGAATGAAAAGGGTTGTTAATGGACGACATGACCCACCAACCACACTGAAGGACTTGTGCTGAATCGCTGTTGAGGAGTGGGACAATCTGCCGCGTGGGGTTAGCCGAGTTGTCTAAGGCACTGCAGTCATGGAGTGTGTGGCTGGTCCTGGCGGAGGTTTGAGTCCTCCCTCGGGCATGGGTGTGTTTGTTTGTCCTTAGGGACTGATGACCCATACGATTTCACACACATTTGAACATTTTTGAGTGGGACAATCTGGACAAACAGTGCCTTGACAAACTTATGGATAGTATACCACAATGAATACAGGGCTTCATCAATGAAAGAGGTCATACTAATAAGAGGTACCAGTGTGTACAACAATCTAGATCACCACCTCTGAAGGTCTCACTGTATGGTGGTACAACATGCAATGTGCAGTTTTCATGAGCATCAAAAAGGACAGAAATGATGTTTATGTTGATCTCAGTTCCAATTTTTTGTACAGGTTCCAGGACTCTCAGAACTGAGGTGATGCAAAAGTATTTTTGATGTGTGTATGATCTTTGTGAGATTAGCACTTAAACCGCCAGTTGTGAACCATTTGTGAGCATTTTCAGCTATCATCTGAGCTGTTTCTGGCAAGGCTGAGTTTGGACGCTCGATCAGCATACATGTGTCATCAATAAATATTACAGTTGTTTAACTGCCCTTACGGGTGCTGGAAGATCATTGATTCATGTTAAAAGTAAGAGTGGGCTCAGTACTGGTGCCTGTGGGGGTCACCATGGTATGTATCCCATTCTGAGGCTGTCTATGTGACCCTCTGATTTCAGCTGTGAAGGTAAGACTCCATCAGTGTAAGAGGAATATGCCATTTGTGCCATAACGTTTTAGCCAAGTGGCATTTAGTGGGCTTCACAATCAATAGCATTTCAGAAATGGGTTAACATTCCTTGTTTAGCTCTACCAGGACTTGACTTATGTGGTCTCGGATTGCTTCCTCTAGTTACCTGATACTCATTTTGCAGATAGTTCCCTTGCCATTTCTAACATTCACTTCTAACGATCTTTTCTTTCTTTTTACCATGGAAGTTATTCTGTGATGTCTTAACAGATGTCCTACCATCCTGCCTCTTCTCATCAATTCTCCGGAGAACCTCCTAATTCATTACCTTATTAGTCCACCTAATTTTCAATATCCTTCTGTAGCACGACATCTCACATGCTTCAATTCTTTTTTTCCCTGGTTTCCCCACTTTACTTGTTTCACTGTTATACAATGTTGTGCTCCAAATAAACATTCTCAGAAATTTCTTTCTCATATTAAGGCTTATGTTTAATGCTAGCAGATTTCTCTTGGCCAGAAATGCCCTTTTTTGCCAGTGCAAGTCTGCTTATTATATAGTCCTCCTTTCTCTGTCTATCATGGGTTATTTTGCTATCTAGGTAGCAGAATTTCTTAACTTCATCTAAGTCGTGATCACCAATCCTGATATTATATTTCTCATTGTTCTCATTTCCACTGTTTCATGACTACTATTCAGTAATAATGCCTTCTTGTCCTCCTTAAAGTTTTTCTCCTATACTGATACTTAGAGTGCACCCTGTGTCATGTACTGTTAGTTTGCTTCTGAACGAGGAGACTGAGTTGATACTGCAACATATGAAATATTAGATCACTTTATTTCAACTTGAACAAAATGAAATACTTAACTTTGTAACAATCCATGTCTACAGGCACGTCACGGTTATTTATCACTGTCACTGAAATTGGAGTATCACTTGATGCAGAATAAGATACTAGTCTCTTCTCAGATAGTACAAATTACAACAAACATTTATCCAGAGTTGTCTAACACAATTAACGCACTGCTGGCTCGGTCGAGAGACGATGTTGTCGTCTTCGGCAATGATCGCTGATTGGGCTGAGTGGCACTGCGCTCAGATGTAAGCAAACGCGCTGATGCTGTGGCGTATGGAAACTCTTCTGGGCGTGCTTTCGCTGACTCCACTCATTCATCATTGCATCCGACAGCGACTATGGTTGCTTGTGGTTTCGTCGCGAAACACCAGTCTCGCCTTGGCACCTCGCTCTTCTGAAGACACCACATAGTCTGAATGCTTTTATCCTCGGTCTCCAAAGCATTGAAACTAACAGAGACAGACTAAACGTGTCAAGCATGCTGTGTCTCATGGATCTCTTTACTGATTTGGAAACCCTAGCAGTAATCCAGTTTTCTGATCTGGACGTTACTGTTTAATATACCGGTAACAGTTCAGAAAACTGCTAAGTCCTCTTGCTCCACTGTCGTTCAGTTCAACGTTTCCAGATAAGATGCTATCTTTCTAGTACTGTGTAGCGGTAGAGACAGTCACTGAATGACCAAAATTTTATCGCTCATTACGTTTAGAAGTTTATTCTATGTGAGTGAAGTGGAAGTCTGGCTACATTCCCTCGTTAGAGGTATCTCAAGTAAACAATTTAGCTGCAGATATCAAAAATATGTACAGTACGCTGAATGATAACTGTTTGCAGCTCAGGATCAACCAGTGAACAAGCTTAGTCGTACCTATTCTGTTCACCTTTGTTACATGGGCTTTCTGATTACACCACTTTACGAGCGACAATTGCGGCCGTTAACATTCCTGTTGTCATTCTTTTTCGTCGTGTGATTTGTCCTCAGGGCTGATTTTATTTTATTTTTACGCAACATTACGTCTGAAGTGAGCAGAAAATAAGCCTGTGATGGTCCTGTAACTGCCCTTGTGGTTTTTTTATACGTACTATAACGAGTTCTAGCCTTTTCAGTATTCCGTGTGCGAAGTGTACATTCCTCTAACACATTTCCATTCTCTAACAAATTTACAGAATATAAATAAAAAACACTTACTAAAGAGGACTCACTTGCTTTGAAGTATGGTTGGTACTTAAAAGTGACAGCAGAAATAGTTGTTTTATGAAAAAGAGCTCTCCATATATTTATAGAATGTGGCATTTAGAGCAACGTTTCTGAATATTTGTTGCTCACGAGGCATACGAAAAACAATTTAAGCCGTCTGAATAGTGTTGTTGGATTCATCTAACAAATTATTGTTACGAATTTCCGCTAGTGCAAAACGCTGTCTCCCGCACTGGTAAACTAACATATACCAGTACCACTCAAAAATCAAAACGAGTACGATGATATCTCCGAAAGGCAACTTGAAATCACTACATGAAACCCTACATGCGATGTTTAAACTCCGTTGATAAAACAGTTTCTTTGGAATTACGAGTTTTATTGGGTTCATCTGTGCATTTTCGTAATAGTACCATACTGAAGTCCTGATGCATGCGCTTGAAGAAGTACCGCAGTAGAAAAGAAATAGGTGAAACAAAACCAAATGAAAAGTTGCTATACAAAATTTGACAAATATTGGCTTTACATAACACTTTTATTTGGTATATCGGAATATGCCATCGAAGTGGCTAGCCCAGTGGCTGTTCATCCCGTTTATATACAGCACTCCATAGTTAGCATTTTAACAGCATAATTAAAAATTCGTATTTGTTCATTAAGTGTGTCAGTGTATATTTACAGTTGCCATAAAACTCGTTAGTAGCCAGGGCGACAAAGTTTGCATTAGACGCAAATTACGTTGCGGTTCTGCAATAGAGACAACGCTCCTACGAAGATTGTCCGTTGGCGTACGCTTCTGACTGTGGTATTTTCGCCACGCCAGCGTTCGGATTACGTCGCTGCGCTCGAGCGCACTCGACGGCTCTGCGCATGCGCACTACGTGAAGGTCGATGCAATACGTCCGACATATTGTGAGTCAGCGTTGAGATGTAGCGAACGTATCACGTTCTTGAGCCGGGCGTCTTAACTCATTGTAACTGATTTTCTTCGCACACAGCAATACATCATCTTACCATCTTAATTAAAAATGTTAGACAACGCAACATTAATCCTCGCAGTGAAAAAGCGACCTTGTTTGTGGGATACGTCACATAAGTACTACACCGACCAAGCAGTTAAACGGAGAGCATGGGAGGATATAGCAAAATCATTTTTCGAAGACTGGGATGAGATTCCTCCTTCTGATCAACAAGCAGCAGGTACGTAAGCGTTTTGCTTGTAGATAATATTATTTAATTGTGTTATAAATGTTTCTTACCATATCTGTACTGACAATTCACTTTTTAACTGTGGGGCGAAGGGTGAAATATTGCACCGATCTTAAGGTTTCTTAAAGATGATACATGTGAAGAATTTTTGTCTGCGAGCTGCTATAGCCTGATTGAGCCTCGTGATCTCCATGGGAGCGATGTCTAAGTGATGAAGACGATTCACAGCTATGGTCCTGAAAGCGGTTGCAATTCCTGACTAGGTGCTCGGTAGACGCCAGGCATCTTATTTCACGTACCCCTCTCTTCAGTTTTTGTAGAGTTACTGTGCGCTTCTACGAGTCGAACAAGCGTATAACCATTCGCCCTGCCCTATTGTGTACCTCGTACGTTTCCTGTTTATACAACCTGTTTAGTTCCCGCACACCTGAATATCAGTAACGGGATTTAACTATTGTTCTGTAAACAGTCTCTTTCGTGGGCAGTGTGCAATTTTAAAGAAGAAAAAAGCGCTTTATAGAAATCTCGCGTTTTGTTTGCGTTGCCTACAAGGAAATTCAGTACCGGTCCAACGTAATAGCTATATTTCAGTCGTTGCGGTGACGTAATTTTAGCGAGTATCATCTTCCACTAGTCGAGTCAAGTATTTTCGCCGACCCGTCTCCCTCATTCTTGCCCTCTTCACTAAAAAACAGAACCGTCGATTCTCCAACATGTATTATTATATTGACGAGAAGAAGGGATGGATTGATAGGACATAACTGAAGTAGAAGATGTATAGTTAATTTCATGTTGGAGCAGGGAGGCACAAAAATGTAATTATAATTATAAAAATTTTCTGGGCTTTTTTACGAATATGGAGAGAAGGAGAGCAGTATCAAATTTTAAAGAGTTATATGAAGCCAAGGAATAACATTTGCTGACCCACAGCAACTGTTTGGAAGTAAAATGATTTTATTCCCACAAACTTTTATTTTCGTTTTTATGGCAGTGAAAACTATTTGAGGAATTTCTGCTACAGTTTTGTCAGAGTAAAGTTGAAGTTTTCCAAGATTCTTTTTAAAAGTATAGCACGCGGAACATTGTTAATTGTTGATGGGGATGGTGGTGGGATAGGCCTAATAATCAGTGTAAAGTGGAGCCCGTGAATATGGATACTAATCATCTCACTCATTCACAGGAGCCAGCAACAGTAAGAACTGTGTAATTACTAATTAAACTAACTGGAACTAGCGTGTAATTTTAGGAAATGAAGTTAAGCACTTGGTCATAATACGATTTAAAAAGTAATCCATCACTCTTGTTTAAATCTTTCTAATAATAGATGAATTGCCTTTGAGAGATACATATTTTAAAAAATATTTATTCTAACAGTGTCTGCTGCAAATTATCAGAAGTGATACCTAGTCTCGATCAAGTAATGATCAGTTGTGACAATTTGTTATGAGACTGTTACAATGAATATCTTTTCAATTTCGAGCGAATGGATAATCGGGCTTGGCCGGAGCTTGTGTGGCCACAAGAGTTGGTAACTTCGTCATATTATACTCACCAGATGCAATAACAACTAACATTTCAAACATACAGAAAATCTCATTTGTTCCATTAGGCCTACGTCCACTATTATCTTCCCCTTAGCGGCTGCCTACTTCAGCAACTGTATACTCGGTGGAGTTGATCCTGTCGACTATGTTGCACTGTTGTGACGAAAGAGATGAGGCTCGTATAAGTCGGTTGAATGCTGCCCTCCATTATTGCATAATATTTAGAACCTACGTCCTACCAAACAGGTGATACAAAATATCTAATTTTTACGTTTACACAAACAGGGCTTCGTATTTGAAAAAGATACGTTGCGAGGAGTTTAGAAAAATTCCCTAAATTTGCAGCTCCGGATATACGATGTTCCCGGACCGGAGCAAAAACTTGATCGTGGCACCCCCTCCTCTCGCCTCCCTCCCACTCGAGAATTTGAGATAGGACAACAATTTTTTTTTAAAATTGATTTTTTACAAACATGTTCATTTTGTAGCGCACATCTTTCTGAAAAATTTGATGTATGTTCGAGGAAATGTAAGACATGTTATTTGGTCTCAAGTGTGCCAAAGTGAAGTGCGACGCCTATTCATACAGCGTTCTTCTGTCGCACGTCACTGCGTTTCGCTCTGTGGAATTCAAACGTGCATATTTTGTAATGGAAACCATCAAACCCATATACAGGCCAGAGAAAATTAAAATGTCCTGTGGTGCCTCTCCTATTCCCAGTCGCCGGTTTGACATCCTACCCCCCTCCTGCCCCTCCCCCCCCCCTTTCACAAAAAAAAACACAATACTGGGTGGGCTTATTTGAGACCGGGAGAATAAGAACTCTTCAGAAACTTTACGCTGTTTATTGGCTGTTAGCTAATACCTTTGTCTTTTGTGTGTCATAAAATTAAATGTAGGAAACATAAAACCAGTAAAGACAAGAGACAAGCAAAGCAGTATACATTTCTTCACTCTGAGGTCCCAGCATTTTTTCTCTCTATCTTGCTACAGCTTTACACGGCGTGCTTCCCTTTCTGCAAAAGAATCTGTTAGCTCATCAAAATTCGTTAAACATTTTCCTACATGAAAAATCAAAATGTCGCTGTCCAATACTGAAAAAGCTGTTAATACGTATAGTACCCAAGAGTGGTGTAGTTTCTCGATTTGATTACGTCTATTTTGTCACTGTCTGCTAGATAAAACGAAATAGGCCTTTTTAATATTGCGAGACTGTATGGGCACAAATGGTCATTTTTATCTGCTTCATTTACATCAATAACACGAAATAATATAATTAACGAAGTACCAATCCCTTTTAGGCCTATTACAAGCAAAAAGTTTTATGTTAGGAAATAGTTTCACATTTCATTCATATGCTCCAGTTTCTCCAGCATGACCTCGGAAAGTAGTAGTAGTACGAACTTACTATATAAGTTTGGAATTGTCATGCTCTTCCATATTACTTGTGTGATGCCCCCGCTTCTTCTCCTTCCTCGTTGTAACAATCTTGTCATCACTAATTCTATAACTGTTCCTGCCATTGTCAAAACTTATTCTCCGGTTAATTTCACTAACCCTGCCAGAATAACCGGTTTAGCTATCCCTCGTTTATTCTCCTAACAGGCGTTATTACGTGTTCGCACAACACATTTTCCGCCATATGCCAAGAATAGAGCTTAAGCAGCTGCTAACTGGGGACTGTACAACTGGTCCTTGGTAGTGTAGCGACCTGGTAAGAATTTTCTGTCAGAATTTCATTTTCTTGGATACACTGAGAGGGTAATATGTAATCTTTCTTAACTGTTAGTCGTTTATTTCCACTCTGATAGTCTGAATCTATGGATTTTGCTTGTAATTATAACAACGCTTATCATTATTTGGAAATTTGTGGTAATGTCTTATAGGACCAAACTATTGAGGTCATCGGTCCCTAAGCTTACGCACTAATCTAACTTAAAATAACTTACGCTAAGCACAACACAGACAGATACCCATGCCCATGCCCGCGGGAGGACTCGAACCTTCGACGGGGAGAGCCGCGCGGACCGTGACAAGGCGCCCTAGACCACGCGGCTACCCCGCGGGGCACTTATCTTACGTACACTCAATCATTCATATATACAAACAGCGACTGGTTTTCACCCATTCGGATTTATTCGGTTAGCTTATAGTCCCGTCCGCTTTTGTCTTCGGGAAAGTTTTTTATTTCTTGTTGTGAAGGGAATTCCCCTGGCAGACACATCACGCACTCAATGCACGCAGCCGGCCGGAGTGACCGTGCGGTTCTAGGCGTTACAGGCTGGAAACGAACGACCGCTACGGTCGCAGGTTCGAATCCTGTCACGGGCATGAATGTGTGTGATGTTCTTAGGTTAGTTAGGTTTAATTAGTTCTAAGTTTTAGGCGACTGATGACCTCAGAAGTTAAGTTGCATAGTGCTCAGAGCCATTCCGTCATTGCGTTTTATCATTCCACTTCTCTACCAACAACGCAAATGCTTTACTGCAGTACACATCCGCAGAGTCACAGTTACGGCGCGTGGCATGCAAACCACTAGCCGAGTTATGTCTCTCACACAAAAGGCTTTCAATACGTCGTAACCTACACGCGTTCGTTGCGTTTTGTACTGCACTTCAGAGTAAAGACACGCCGTCCGTTTCGAGACATAAGTTTGACTTATTTTATTATTCCTTCTCCTGTCAGCAACAACTTCCTTTCAGTTTGTTGGCACAGTTTCTATCAAGTTGGATATTATTGTTGGTAAACATGGTTCTTCGAAAGGATTTGTTAAAGTTTTCATACACATGCAGACAGAAGGAACCGGCGACTTCCAGTCTAGAGTGCTGAACTGAAGAATTCAAGTACTACAGAAGAAAATTTTTCGTTTACTTACGAAGTAAATTTATTTACTCCATAACTGGTAGAGAGCACCATCAGAGATTACGCTACTACGTTAGTAACTTGACAGAGGAAATAAGGCCAAAATTTTCTCCTAAGCAGCAGTAGGAGCACAGGTGTTTTCTTTGGCTTCTGCGAGTTAAATCTCGAATTCTATAGATTACCTGGACTACGAGCAATATATAGGGATGGAAAAGGAAGTAGACATTCCAAAAATGAGAGTTTTAATGGAGAGGAGAGACCTGTTTGCGATGTATAGCCACAATGATTTCAAACAGCGGTTTGTGTTTCCTAAGGAATCTTTCTGGAGTCGTTATTGGGGCGTAATTCTGACAGGAGCCGTGCTTTGTCTCCTAGGTTTCAACTTCTTTCTGAACAGCGAATCTTTCGAATATGGAGCAAATAAAATATGTTTTATAAATATAAAACGTATTGATATTTAATTACAAAAATCTAAATTTCTTGAGCACATGGCCTGAAGAACTGGAACCGGAAGTTTGCTGCATTTAGTTCTTGAATTTGTCGTAACTTCCATTTTATGTTCTTCAACGATTTCTCTTTGTCTTTCAATTAACAACATTTTTACACTATATTCTTCTCGTATTGAAAGCATTTTTGACGAATGAAGCTTGTCTGCTTTTTTTGCAACAACTCCCTGTTCTTCACTAGAACTACACGTTCTCTGCCCTTTTTACATGGACGCATCTTCTGATAACCTTCCACATTATCTTCAGGTGTGTCATGGTCGTTAACTCCAGTTATTCCTCGAAAACTTGCGGGATCACATCAACAACCATATGGCTTATATCGTCTACCTTCGTCTCAGCTATTACACCGCCAGTTTGTGATTGTTCTCGATAACATTCAGCTTTCATGTTCTTCCAAATTGCTTAAGCTGCTTTTGTGATCTTCGAGTACGAGCTTCGGAGTTGTATTTTCCCGAAGAATCCTTCTTACTTTTTAGCATATTGACTTAATGCTTTTCAGATCCAATATTAGTTACGTAATTTTTCATTATTTCAAGAAACCGCTCTTTTTCACTTTCTGGTATGTTTTTTGAACGTTTCTTAACACTTAAATTTTCTTAGCTACCTTGATGTTGCTTCCTGCTTGTATCTCAAGTTGCACAAAAACTGTATGGAAAATGCCTTGACGATCGCTCCCGTCAGCCACCGCGCCGAGTGCTAACTTAGTTTGCGCGAATAATATATGGTGCCGCTTAAATTAGCACGTGTCATCCATCAGTAAAGGACGGTGGTAATTGTAGATGATGGTGTTAAGTACTGAACAATAGATTGATCCATTAATAGCAAGTGTCATTTTCATTAGATACCTACCTCATCATTGGTACAAGAGCATTTAGCTTCTTTGAATTTTAATAACCCTTTCTAGCTTAAATTACGTTACTACGATATTATTGTTAAATATGATGGAATAATGTCTGCCAACAATCAATATTTTCCGAGAAGAAACGAAAAACTAAGAAAGTAAATAGAAATTCTGCTCTCTAACAGTTACTAAAAGAGTATATTACTACGGAAGTATTTTACTAAAACAGTCCAGACTAGCCGTGTTAGTACAAGAGTAATTTAGACTAGTTTGGTGCTCGCCACCCTGCGCCAGTAATTTAAAACAGCAGTCACTTCTCTCTTTGCACTTAATAACCGGATAGATTAAGATATACAGGACATAAAATCCCGTCTGAAGCCTGCGATCATTTTTATGTTAATAATTGGCAACCAATGCTGTACAACCGCAATAAAGTCATGAGACGTTCAATTGACTCTCTTATTAGAACATGTTACGCGTTCCGGGATTACACCCATCTTCGGACATCACAAACTTCAACTCCTTCCTAATCAACCAGGCGTACAGCCTTGACAACTCGAAGAAAGTATCCAATAACATATGACTATAACTGCGACACAAGCAGTCTTGAAGCGGAGCGTATACGGTTGGTTAGAAAGGAGTTGAAGTTTGTGATGTCTGAAAATGGGTGTAATCACGAAACGTGTAACGTGTTCTAATAAGAGTCAATTGAACATCTCATGACTGTATTGCGAATGTGCAGCATTGGTTGCCAATTATTCGGATAGATTAATTTACACGTAGACGTATTAGCGGCATTTAAAAAGTTGTGCACGCTTACAGTATTCTGCCTATACACAAACAAATGTGTGTTGATGACCAGACCTAAACTTGGAGACATACACACTAATAGCGATTACCGTAGTTACACCATTCGCAACAGTGGGTCCCTCCACATAGGCCGACCGACGTGGCCGAGCGGTTCTAGGCGCTTCAGTCTGGAACCGCGCGACCGCTACGGTCGCAGGTTCGAATCCAGCATCGGGCATGGATGTGTGCGCTGTCCTTAGGTTACTTAGGTTTAAGAGTTCTAAGTTCTAGGTGACTGATGACCTCAGATGTTAAGTCCCATAGTGCCCAGAGGCATTTGAACCATTTTGAACCTCCACATAGGGCGCGCAAGGACAACACGTGCTCAAAGACATGTTAGCCGCCCTGGTGTCATACTTTGTAATGCACTGCCAACACACAGGGGCTCGGCAAAACTACGGAATAACAGTGAGAAACGCCTGGTTGGTTAGGAAGGAGTTGAAGTTTGTGATGTCCGAAGATGGGTGTAATCCCGGAACGCGTAACATGTTCTAATAAGAGAGTCAATTGAACGTCTCATGACTTTATTGCGGTTGTACAGCATTGGTTGCCAATTATTAACATAAAAATGATCGCAGGCTTCAGACGGGATTTTATGTCCTGTATATCTTAATCTATCCGGTTATTAAGTGCAAAGAGAGAAGTGACTGCTGTTTTAAATTACTAGCGCAGGGTGGCGAGCACCAAACTAGTCTAAATTACTCTTGTACTAACACGGCTAGTCTGGACTGTTTTAGTAAATTACTTCCGTAGTAATATACTCTTTTAGTAACTGTTAGAGAGCAGAATTTCTATTTACTTTCTTAGTTTTTCGTTTCTTCTCGGAAAATATTGATTGTTGGCAGACATTATTCCATCATATTTTAACAATAATATCGTAGTAACGTAATTTAAGCTAGAAAGGGTTATTAAAATTCAAAGAAGCTAAATGCTCTTGTACCAATGATGAGGTAGGTATCTAATGAAAATGACACTTGCTATTAATGGATCAATCTATTGTTCAGTACTTAACACCATCATCTACAATTACCACCGTCCTTTACTGATGGATGACACGTGATAATTTAAGCGGCACCATATATTATTCGCGCAAACTAAGTTAGTACTCGGCGCGGTGGCTGACGGGAGCGATCGTCAAGGCATTTTCCATACAGTTTTTGTGCAACTTGAGATACAAGCAGGAAGCAACATCAAGGTAGCTAAGAAAATTTAAGTGTTAAGAAACGTTCAAAAAACATACCAGAAAGTGAAAAAGAGCGGTTTCTTGAAATAATGAAAAATTACGTAACTAATATTGGATCTGAAAAGCATTAAGTCAATATGCTAAAAAGTAAGAAGGATTCTTCGGGAAAATACAACTCCGAAGCTCGTACTCGAAGATCACAAAAGCAGCTTAAGCAATTTGGAAGAACATGAAAGCTGAATGTTATCGAGAACAATTACAAACTGGCGGTGGAATAGCTGAGACGAAGGTTGACGATATAAGCCATATGGTTGTTGATGTGATCCCGCAAGTTTTCGAGGAATAACTGGAATTAACGACCATGACACAACTGAAGATAATGTGGAAGGTTATCAGAAGATGCGTCCATGAAAAAAAGGCAGAGAACGTGTAGTTCTAGTGAAGAACAGGGAGTTGTTGCAAAAAAGCAGACAAGCTTCATGCGTCAAAAATGCTTTTAATACGAGAAGAATATAGTGTAAAAATGTTGTTAATTGAAAGACAAAGAGAAATCGTTGAAGAACATAACGTTAAAGTGGAAGTTACGACAAATTCAAGAACTAAATGCAGCAAACTTCCGGTTCCAGTTCTTCAGGCCATGTGCTCAAGAAATTTAGATTTTTGTAATTAAATATCAATACGTTTTATATTTATAAAACATATTTTATTTGCTCCATATTCGAAAGATTCGCTGTTCAGAAAGAAGTTGAAACCTAGGAGACAAAGCACGGCTCCTGTCAGAATTACGCCCCAATAACGACTCCAGAAAGATTCCTTAGGAAACACAAACCGCTGTTTGAAATCATTGTGGCTATACATCGCAAACAGGTCTCTCCTCTCCATTAAAATTCTCATTTTTGGAATGTCTACTTCCTTTTCCATCCCTATATATTGCTCGTAGTCCAGGTAATCTATAGAATTCGAGATTTAACTCGCAGAAGCCAAAGAAAACACCTGTGCTCCTACTGCTGCTTAGGAGAAAATTTTGGCCTTATTTCCTCTGTCAAGTTACTAACGTAGTAGCGTAATCTCTGATGGTGCTCTCTACCAGTTATGGAGTAAATAAATTTACTTCGTAAGTACACGAAAAATTTTCTTCTGTAGCACTTGAATTCTTCAGTTCAGCTCTCTAGACTGGAAGTCGCCGGTTCCTTCTGTCTGCATGTGTATGAAAACTTTAACAAATCCTTTCGAAGAACCATGTTTACCAACAATAATATCCAACTTGATAGAAACTGTGCCAACAAACTGAAAGGAAGTTGTTGCTGACAGGAGAAGGAATAATAAAATAAGTCAAACTTATGTCTCGAAACGGACGGCGTGTCTTTACTCTGAAGTGCAGTACAAAACACAACGAACGCGTGTAGGTTACGGCGTATTGAAAGCCTTTTGTGTGAGAGACATAACTCGGCTAGTGGTTTGCATGCCACGCGCCGTAACTGACTCTGCGGATGTGTACTGCAGTGAAGCATTTGCGTTGTTGGTAGAGAAGTGGAATGATAAAACGCAATGACGGAATGGCTCTGAGCACTATGCAACTTAACTTCTGAGGTCATCAGTCGCCTAGAACTTAGAACTAATTAAACCTAACTAACCTAAGGACATCACACACATCCATGCCCGAGGCAGGATTCGAATCTACGACCGTAGAGGTCTCGTTTAGCCATTGTAATAGATGTTTGTTCCGTGGCCGTGGGTTGAAGTACTTGACATTACAACAATCAGCCACTTTTTAGGGTCTGTACAGATCCTTCATTTGGAGTACTACCCTTATGTCTTTGTCAACACGTTTTTATCGACAACATTCTGAGCGCTGCAGCTGTTTTTGCTCTGTAACTTGCAGCTCTTTTAACCGCGTTTATATACATAGCACTAACACTTGTATTTTCACTGTAGCTTCAGCTGCAGCCATCAGAATGCAGTCGATAAATCAGTTGCACTGAGGAAGAGGTAAATGTGTTATGGCAATTGAAGATGGGTGAAAGATCGACACATGTCTTTGAATAACTAGAGCTATATCAAAACTGTGTGGTTGTCTTTTGCTTTAGAATAGCATGAGAAGGCCAGTTGCGAGGTAGATGTGCAACTGTTGTAAATGCTCTTGCTTGCAGATTAATTTAAATACTCCATAAATTGTTGTTGTACATTATTTATTAAATACACAAGCCATCGAAAAAATATTTTTTCAATACTTTGCAATGGGTTCTAGCTAAATCTTATTTATGGTCTTTTGGCCGTGAACACATCTCTGCCCAGCAAGCCACCTTATGGTGTGTGACGGAGGATGGTTTGTGCATCACTGTCACTTCCTCCTTTCCTGTTCCAGTTGCGAATGGTTCGCGGGAGGAACGATTGTTGGTAATACTCCGTGCGAACTCGAACCTATTAAACTTTATCTTCATGGTCTTCTCGCGAGATATACGTAGGGCAACTCAGAACATTGGCTGAATTTTCTAGGAATGAATGCTCTCGGACTTTTAACGGTATACCACACCTTGACGCGCAATGTCTCTTGTTAAGACTGCCACCGGAGTTGCATGAACATCTCTGTGATGCTTTCTAATCGTACGCGCTGCTCTTCTTTGGATCTTTTCTGTTTTCTTTACCAATCCTGTCTGGTACGCACACCAGACTGACGAGCAATCTCTATATTTAAAAGGGCAATGTCCTGACTGACTCAACATCGCCCAGCCCAAATCGCTAAGGATAGAAACTTGAAGTTTGGAGAGGGTGTGGATCTTATACTGTATGCGTCGTTTAAGAAGGGATTTTTCGAAATTCCAACCCTAAGGGGGTGAAATAGGAGATGGATTTTTTTGAAAAATGTCGCTATTAAGGCAGTTTTGAAGCTAGACCTACAAAAATTGGTATTTGATCTCTTGGTCAGAAATAAAGAAATACGTGTTTCAACATTTTCAATGTAACCCTTTGGGAGTGAAATAGTAGGTGAAAGCTTTCTTTTGAAAATATATCATTATTAAAGAACTACTGAAGTATTTTTACAGCTACATCTGTGAACACTGGTATTTGACTTGTCGGTTACAAATACAAAAATAAGTGTTTCGGTGTTTTTCGAAGTTGAACCCCTCTGGGGGTGAAATAGAGGATGAGATTTTTTATGAAAATATTTTATTATGAAAGCATTTTAAAGCTAAATCTATGGCTTCTCTGTTAGAAGTAAAACATACGCATGTCACTACTTTTGGAAGTTCAACCCCTAAGGGGGTAAAATAGGGTGTGAAAAGTTTTACGAAAATATTTCATTGCGAAAGCATTTTTAAAGCTAAATCTTTGAAAATTGGTGTCTAGCTTCTCGGTTAGAGATGAAAAAATACGTGTTTCACTATTTTTGGAAGTTCAACCCATGAGAGGATGAAACAGCGATCAGACTGATTCACTGACTCATCATCGCCCAGTCCAAATGATTAAGGATAGAAATTTCAAGTTTGGAGAGGATGCGGATCTTATACTGTAGGCATCGTTTAAGGAGGTATTGTCCGAAATTCCACTCCTGATAGAGTGAAACAGGGGATGAAAGGCGTTTTGAAAGTATGTCGCTATTAAGGGAATTTTGAAGCAATAACTAAGAAAACATTTTTATGTGTTTTCTCAGACAGAAAACAAAAAATACGTGTTTTTTTAAAATTAAAACACTAAAGGGGTAAAATAGTGGGTGAAATTTTTTGAAAATAAATCTTTATTAAAAAACTGCTAACGCATTTTTAAAGCTACATTTATGAAAAATGGTATTTCACTTCTCGGTTAGATCCCAACTGTCTGAAGTGGCGAACTCTCTTGAACCTCATGCCATCTATTTCAAGAAATTCTTGCTGCTCGTATCTTCTTAACTGCATGAACTCCGCTCTGTCTTGATTCACCTGTAGCTCAACTTTCTGTGCACCATTTTCTGGCATATTTTTTTCAACTCATGGTTTGATTCAATTAGCAGTACTGTATCATCTGCTTATGCAGGACAGTTACAAGTATCATCCATCTGTATTCCAGAACACTCTATTTGAGTACATTCCTTTATTACTTTCTCGAAGATGACACTGAACAGTCTGTCTCGTATGTGTCTGACATGACACGTCGGAAACGCACTGCTGTCCTTAGACCCGTCCGTCCAAGTTTCACAATTCTCGCTAGCCGCTCAGAGATTCTGAAGTCACGTAGTGCATTATATAGGAAATTCCTGTGTATGCTGTCGTATGCACGTCGAGAATCGACGAAAAGACCCTATGCTGTATCCACTGTTTTTCAAACATTTGTCTTAGGGTAAAAATGTGCTCTATTGTCGATTGATTTGGTCGAAAGCAAGCTGATGCCTCTCTACAGTAATATCCATATTCCGTTTCCCTTCCCTTCTTGTGTATACAGCATATTACGGCCAGTTTCCACTGTTCTGGCAATGAGTCATTCTTCCGTATCAACTGGACCGGTTTATATATCTCTAAGTGCAAGCTTTCACCTCCGTCTTTGATTAATTCTCTTGTTATTCTGTTCTCCTCTGGAGCCTTGTTTCTGAGTCTTTTGATTGCAATCTTCACATCTTCTTCAGTCATTTCCCATTCTTCATCTTTCCTCCGTAGTATGTGCAGGTAGCTTCTCATCTGGGTCTGGGCGATTCAGGACTTCTGAGCAGTATTCTTTCCATCTTTCTACAATTCTTCCCTTGTTATTTGTCGAGTTGTCGTTCTTATTGCTAATGAATTCCGCATTTCCTGTTTTTGGTGCACTGGGAAAACTGTCTTGAATTCTTGTTGTGACTCTCTGCCTCAACTTGTTCTAATAAACTGGTTAGATATATTCGTTTCTCTGTTCTCATTATTCGCTTCGTCTCCTTTCTGATGCTGAGAGAAAATGATCTCTTTTCTGCTCATTATCCCTGCCAGGCAGTCATTCTCTCTCATCTTCCTCCTGTATTCTACAACCTCCTGACATGTCCCGTTGAACCATTTCTCTTCTTAATTCTTTTCCTTCTTCTCAACGTATCCTCTGCTACACTTAGTACCGTGGACTTGGGTATGCCCGAAGTAACTTTTAAGTCTGAAAATTTTTAATCCTGTAAAGAACGACATGCTGTGTTTTGTTTGCAAAAAATACTTCAATTTCACACTTGGTCTGATACTCCGTACTGCTGTATTTCGCTCATTAGGCGGCAGTGCGGAACTTTATCGAATGCCTTACGGAAGTCAAGAAACAAATCAACCCGGGCGCCGGTATCTACAGCTTTCTGGGCCTCGTGTGCGAACAGAGTGATCTAGGTTTCACACGATCGTTGTTTTCGGAACCCATGTTGATTCCTACGGAGGATATTTTCGGTCTCCAGAAAAGTCGTGATACTCTAGCAGAAAACGTGTACCAAAATTTTCCAACAGGCAGACATCAGCGATATACGCCTATTTTTTGGTGCGTCTGTTCTACGACCCTCCTTGAAAACGGCAGTGACACATTTTACAAATCATTGGGGAGTGGACCGAGCGAGGTAACGCAGTGGTTAGCACACTGGACTCGCATTCGGGAGGACGACGGTTCAATCCCGCTTCCGGCCATCCTGATTTAGGTTTTCCGTGATTTCCCTAAATCGCTCCAGGCAAATGCCGGGATGGTTCCTTTGAAAGGGCACGGCCGACTTCCTTCCCCATCCTTTCCTAATCCGATGAGACCGATGACCTCGCAGTTTGGTCTTTCCCCCCCCCCCCCCCCCCCCCCCCCAAAAACAATCCAAAACTGGGGAGTGGGGACGCTTCGCTTCTCCAGCGAGCCTACGGTATACTGCTGCTAGAAGTAGTTCGTTCGCGTGCAGTACATAGCCGTATAGAGATCCTGTATTCTTTCCTCAGATGAGCTATTTGAGGTGATTTTCTATCCCTCGGTCACTTACTTCGATGTTACTTTGCCGTTCGTCCAACCATTTGAAGGGCGAGCTGCAGTAGACCTTCCTCAGTGAAACAATTTTGCAAGAAGGAATTTTTCAAAGCGTGATTTTCCTATAATTTAGAAAATTAGCGAAACACGTGCACTTGGAATGAAAAATAATTTAGTTTTTCAGTACGAAAAAAGTTTTTATTGAAGTACAGATCTGAACACTTTATTACTTAGGAATCATGTGTTTGTTGGACTATATTTCTTTTCTGTCTCCGGTTAATTGTCTGTTGTGCGTCTCCCTGAAGTGCTAAACAACAGACTTCCATCACACTGGTATTTCAGCACTCCTGATACCGCCTTTCCACCACTTCGATGTCTCGATGAAAGATGTCACCTTGTTTCCAAATGACACCAACCATATTTTTTGAGAAGGAACTCAAAACGGCTTTTCAAAAAGTGAATTTGGAGGCTCATTAAACAACCTAAATTTCCTGAACATTTCCGACTTGTTGCTTATAACAGGAATATAATGTGGGCGGCGTTTGCTGCCTAAAAACTTAACAGTAATCTTCTCGAGTAATTCACAATCCTCTCTCTCTCACTCAGTCATGTTTATGATGCAGGCGGGTAAGTGAGAAACTGTGCGCATTCATATCCGTAAGTCTTTTATCTGTATCCGGGGGTATCAAAAAATTGTAAACTATTTAAAACCCTTTGGAATTCTGGTGTTATTACGGTAGGCTTGCGTCTCGCCTCAATTTTCGTCTGCTGAATTCGGACCTCGTAATTTATATTTTGCAGACATACGAACGCAGAGGCTGATGAAGACTACATTTTGATACAGCATAGTCAGCCATACTCTCGATTTGGATATTACGTTACAATTCCTTGTCGTGATTAATGAAACGGAGTTTGTGAAATTTTCCACACAATATTTATTCAACATCGGTAAGTCATATGAAGTCGTGTTACAAGTTGCCACATCTTGCATGCTGGCGTGCACACAAGAGGGCGGAGATGGGGCGATACGCAATGGCAGGCTACATTGTAGATCGAGCCGATAGCGTCATTGTGCCGCGTCCGTGGTGAGCTGTCTGAGGAAGATGGCCCCAAAAAGATTGAATGTTGTCAATAGGATACGAGCAAGAGGGGGCAAGATTTGACGGTTTGAGCAAATATTCGGCATTCGGATGTTGACGGAGCTTCATGAGCCAGCCACACAGCCTTTAGTGTGCACTATTTATGTTTTCAGTTAGTCTTTGAGCATAAAATCTCTGATTCACTTTTTCAAGAAACTCGGTAACACAAAAGTTTCAGTAGGACTATGCAGAGGTAGTCGCATTTACTGCTTTAAAATGGTCAATAGAGGATTCACTAAGAGATTGCTTTCTTTATTATCTAGAAAACGTAGTACGGCTCGCCATTATACACGATGATTGCGAAATACATGGGAGCTTCAGCACTTTATCACCAAACGTAAACAAATATTTTACTCTAATTACCTGAATATGTCATTGCAGGACAGGTAATTCCTTCACATGCTTCAATAATCGTTGTATTAATGGTACTAGCTGATATTACGACACTGAATCTCAAAGCATTCGATTAACCTACTGTCGCCTAAAAGGCTCCCAAGTCTGAAACTTCCTGGCAGATTAAAACTGTGTGCCGGACCAAGACTCGAACTCGGGACCTTTGCCTTTCATTCTAACATCTGAACTACCCAAGCACGACTCACGCCCGGTCCTCACAGCTTTACTTCGAGAGCTTCTGTGAAGTTTGGAAGGTAGGAGGCGAGGTACTGGCAGAAGTAAAGCTGTGAGGACGGGGTATGAGTCGAGCACTTGCTCGCGAAAGGCAAAGGTCCCGAGTTCGAATCTTGGTCCGGCACACAGTTTTAATCTGCCAGGAAGTTTCATATCAGCGCACACTCCGCTGCAGAGTGAAAAATCTCATTCTGGAAACTCTTCCAAGTATCATCTAATCTTCTGTCAACTGCTATTGGCTCTCCCATTAATATATTTTCTTCTCTATTATGTCGTATCAACATTAACAATTTGCCGTAAGATGCAGGTCTCAGCCGGAAACAGTTCCATAAAGTCTTTCGGTCCCGCGTTTATGATTTTAGTCACTAAATTAACATATGACAAGTCTCTTCTTTTTTCAGTTTTTCTCAGACCCATTTCCTAATTGTTTTCTGTTATTTACCGGCTATAGCTAAAATCATTGCGGTACTTGCTTTCTTTTGGTTGTTCAGTATCTTAACCTTGGAAAATCTCCTTTCCAAATAACAATATTATTGACGGTGTGATGGTTGCTATAATTTTTGAAGGTTTGATAAACTAGTGTTGTTAATAAATACTGAAAGTGCGCCGCCCCCAGAAGCAGAAACAGTGGCACCAACGGCTATAGCGTGAAGCATGGGCTAGAGACTATAGCGCACTGGCTCTCTTTCTCTGCGCGGAATGGATCACGCAACTGCCTTCTAAAGGCCGATTCACACTTGATAGGACGTCTAGTCACATCACAACATTTCACACACACTCGCACTTCAAATGGCGGCATTCATACAGGCCGTGAATGGGAGGAATGGAACGTCACGTCACGTCGCCGTCAGAGTTTCTCGCGAAGGAAGTTTTGAAGCTGACGATAGTGGGGGAACTGTGTCGTCATCTGCTAACATCGGAGTTAACATATATTCGCCCTGTTCATTAATTTTTATAATAGTATATTTTGTGCTTTTCGTTTTTTCCTTTTTATTCCTTCGCTTTGTTTTCGTGGAAAATTGCAAATGTCCCATAACGACTCGGATGTTTTTTACATTGCATGCTCTTTCATAAACTGTGGCTACTTTGGCCCTAAATAAACTTTATCATTGTTAGTTCCTCAATTACGATACTATACTCAGTCTTTTTGTATCGCGGATGGTATCTTCTAACCTCACCTTCACCTTTCGGTCGATACTGGGCTAACAGAATCGACGCGATCCAAACATTTCTCCGTAAATTTTTTTCTCATCGCTGGCAACAGTTTTACCTTTAAATGCCTCAGTCTTACAGCTCCTACGTACTCTCACCATCAAAACATGCTCTTCGCAATGTCAATATTCCGAATGAACTACCCCTGTATCGAGGAACTGATGACCTTGCTGTTTAGTCCCTTAAACCCCAATCAACAAACCATCCAACTAGTGTGCACCCGCTAGCGTTTGATAGTGACGTCACGTGGCAGTCTGTTCCTTTAATGTGCATTACTGGTAATTCACCAAGATGTACGCAGCTCTTTATCTAGTGGTTAGTGGTCAGTGTTGCTGTCTCAGAATCCTGGGGTCCGGGTTTGTTTCCTAGCTGAAAAAGTCATTTTAAAGTGATGCATTTCACAATATAATAAGCATTGCTTTGTGTAATGGTATCGTAGTACAGAGAAACATTGATAACATGAGTGATTCACATTGAAATTATAACAAATCATCGACACCTCCTTACAAGAACTAGGTGTTGTAATCACCTGATCCGGTCCTTATCATCCATTTATCCGACTTATTCCTTAGAGATTTATGAGTTAAACAGATCAGCCTCCCCTTTTCTTGTCTGTAACAAAACCCCACCGGAGAGGGTCGCTGCTTCCGTTCTTCAAGTCATTGTAGGGACGCCTGGTCCCACGTTGCCTCGTCGACCATTGCAGTTTTCGCTGGACCAGGTGAACCAAGATTTTTTAAAGAGTTGTTACTCCTCCCGCCTCCTCCTTCCTCTACGGCGGAGTTAATTATGACGTATGATATATGTGATATGAAAACAAGAATCAGACCATGAAGCGAAAATTCCAGTGGATAGAGTAATCGACAACAGCCTTGACGTCGCTTTGTGGCGGCTTTTGGTGAGGAAGAAAGGAATATCGCCATGTCACCGTCTTTAACCTTTGCAGAAGTCAACAACCAGGGCCGATTTAACCCTTTCACACATGAATTTTTTTGAGAGCAAAGTAAATTTTTCCTTATATGGTGGTACTCTTAGGTGATTTTTTAATGATTTTAGATACAAGGTTTATACAAAAATATGTACCCATTTTCAAAAATGCTTTGTACACTTTGCTTCATTTTTTGGACTAAAATAGGCAGAAGGCACCGCTTAGTGCGCCAAGCTCAGAGAGGCGCCAGATATGCAACAACTGTAAGATTATGAAAAATTCTCTATTTTCATAATCAGTAAAATGATCATTCAGTAGTTATGCAAAATGACAATAACAATATTCAATTATAAAGCAGCACATAGCCAACCAACCACATTTGTATTCTGATGATCTCGAGCTTCTGCGCACTGCTGCATTGACTTGCTGATATTTTCATAGTGATGCCCAACAGTTTGCAGCACTTGCACAGGATGGAAAGGTTGAACATTCACAAATGGGTACCTCGGCTTTCCTTTGGGAAAAAAATACTTCTGTAAAAATTAATGTACACAGTTGTAGCCAGAGGGTCTGAAAGGGTTAAGGCAGAAGGCACCGCATAGTGCGCCAAGCTCAGAGAGGCGCCAGATTTGCAGCTCTAAGATTTCTCACAGGCAGTACCACAGTTAGACGTGCCGAACAGGGAGGGGTGTCCAATGCAATTTTTATTTACAGTGTGTATCTCTATCAGCTTCGTGATTTCCCTAAATCACTCCAGGCAATTGCCGGGATGGTTCCTCTGAAAGGGCACGGCCGACTTCCTTCCCCATCCTTCCCTAATCCGATGAGACCGATGACCACGCTGTCTGGTCTCCTTCCCCAAACAACCAACCAACCAATCTATCAGCTTCGAAAACTGACACGTGTGAAAGTGTACGAAAGAAAAGGGGAGATGTGTGGAAAAATATTCTGCAACCAATCCTGTCAACAATGCATTCCCCTTCTTCATGATATTGCACATTCAAGCCAACATAGTGATGTTCCTTGCTGAGAGGGTGATTATTGTGATTTCCAAAATAAAAAAGGTAAAGATCTCATCTACCCAAGATTTGTTCGAAAAATTCACTGCTTTACTAGGTAAGGTCTTATTGGAGGTGGGATGCCGTTGCAGTCCTTCGTACTGACTGACCCAGCCAGTTACAGGAGGCCTACAGTTTAACGTGGACCTCAAAGCACGACGACCTCCTAATATCACGTCGGAGCTCCTTTTACCCGGTTTAGCGCAGCAACTCGGCGCGGCACGGACTGAAGAGGTCGTTGGAAGTCCCAGGCAGAAGTATTGAGTAATGCTGCCTCTGTAGCCGTCCATAGCTGCGAAAGTGTTTCCGGTGCAGGATTTTGTGCATGAGCTGACCCGTCGATTATGTCCCGTATATGTTCGATGGGATTCAAGTCGGGCGATCTGGGTGGCCAGATCATTCTCTCGAATTGCCCGCAATGTTTTTCAAACCAATCACGAACAGTTGCCTGGTGACAGACGTCGTTGTCTGGAAACAGGAAGACCATGAAGCCTGCTAATGGTCTCCAAATAGCCGAACATAACCACTTCCAGGATCCAGCCCATTCCGTGTAAACACCGCCCATACCATTATGGAGCCACCGCCAGCTTGCACAGCGCACCGTTGACAACTTGGGTCAATGGCTTCGTGGCGTCAGGGCTACATTCGAACCTTACCATCAGGTCGTATTAGCTGGAATTGGGACTCATCTTGCCAGGCCACGGTTTTCCTGTCGTCTACGGTCCAACCTATATGGTCACGAGCCCTGGAGAGAGCTGCTGTTAGCAAAGACACTCGCGTCAGTCGTCTAATGCTGTGGCCCATTAACGCCATATTACGCCTCACTGTCCTAACGGACACGTTCGTCGTACGTCCAATATTGATTTCTGCTGTTACTTCACACAGTGTTTCTTGTCTGTTATCACTGACAACTGTACGCAAACGCCGCTGCTCTCGGTCGGTAAGTGAAGGCCGTCGGTTTTTGCGTTGTCCACAGCGAGACGTAATGTCTGAAATTTGGTGTTCAAGGCGCCCTCTTGACATTGTGGATCTCGGAATACTGAACTGTATAACGATTTCCGCAATTGAAAGTTTCATGCGTTTAGCTCCAACTGCCATTCCGCGTTCAAAGTCTGTTAATTCCCATCGTGCGGCTATAATCATGTTGAAAACATTTTCACGCGAATCACCTCAGTACAAATGACAGATCTGCCAGTGCACTGCCCTTTTATACCTTGTATACTCGATACTATCGACATTTGTATATATGCATATTGCTATCCCATGACTTTTGTCGACGCAGTGTAATTGATCACTTGTAATAATATATAAGCCCGTGGTCTCGCGGTAGCGTTCTCGCTTCCCGAGCGCGGGGTCCCGGGTTCGATTCCAGGCGGGGTCAGGGATTTTTCCTGCCTCGAGATGACTGGGTGTTGTTGTGTCGTCTTCATCATCATCATCATCATTCATCCCCAGGGTCGGAGGAAGGCAGTGGCAAACCACCTTCACTAGGACCTTGCCTAGTAAGGCGGCGCTCCCCTACGCTCTGTAAAGCAGTAGGGGACTCATCATCAATACAGAAGTAGACAGACGTCTCAGTACTGATACTGCCCTTTAACATTTAACCACAAGGCAGTTATTATTGCGCGTATTCGCATTTGCACCCACCGATGTCTGCATTTGGCGCAGTCATTTACTCGCAAAGTCATCATTACTGCTGACATACCGTCGGATTCACGTAGATCCCTACATGTTCCGAGAAACATGCCTTCTTTCAGTTTCGCTTCTGACAGATGAGGAATCTTCTTGCAGACATGTTTAAAATGTTTACCTTTTGCGTAAGGCTGAGTTTCGTTGGGACCAGCGTATTGTAAAGATGGTAATAGAACTTTTATCGGATCCACGAGGTTTTTTCACAAAATGTTTTCCTCACCAGCCCTGATAATATTCTTGCAGGTCAATGTTTACGGATGAGTGCTGAAATCTCGCCCTACTTTCCCATTACACTCAAGTATTTGTATGAGTTACTGATCCCAGTTGTAACTCATTGATGTTGTAGCAATAGAATATTACTTTTCTGCATTTTGCGAAATGCACAGATTTACAGTTTTGAACGTTTATAGCAATTCGGAAGTATCTGCACCACTTCCCAATCTTATCAGTCTGAGTGCATATTTGTGCAGCTTTTGCATATTTGTGCAGCTTTTGCATATTTGTGCAGCTTTTTTTCAGATAATACTTCATTGTAGCTAACAGCATCGCATGCGAAACGTCTGACGCTGCCATTCTCACTGTCTGCCAAGTCATTAACATACAGCATCTCTAGTCACGTCCCCAACACTCTTTTTCCTGGGTCACGCCTGGAATTATTTCCACATTTTCTATGACTGTCCGTCCGAGATAACATGCTGCGTCCTGCCTATCAAGATATCTTTTGTAAGCGTAGGCTTCCGCGGCCGTTGTCATCTTCAATAAATTTCTTCAGGGTATCAGACCGCATCGTCATAATTTAAATTATGACGATGCGGTCTGATACCCTGAAGAATTTTATTGAAGAAGATATCTTTTATCCAGTGACAAGTTTCGTTTGATACCACGGCAATTGAAAGGACAGCACTATCTCCAGAGTAACACTTAAATTTTCCATTTAAAGAAACTATTTGCTAAGTTCAGCTAATCTTCCTCTGATAGAATTAAATTGTTGTCGGCAAACCTCAAAGTTATTATTTCTTCTCCCTGGACTTTAATTCCCTTTCCGAATTTCTCCTTTATTTCTTCCTTAGCTTGCGGCAAGGACACCGTACGAATTTCTTCTGACCGATTTTATTGATAGAAGCTGTAGGGAGCGACTAGGATTTCTACATATATAAACAGGAAAACGCAGCTTCCAATCGTTTTCGAGAAAATCGTGCTTTAAAATTTTAGGTGTACTTATACGCTTGATAAGTTCGCTAGCATTCAAGAATGCAATAGATTTGTTTATAAAAAAAATTTCTGCTACCAGTCATGATTTTTCTTTATTTACTTTTCTCACGGCGCGTTTTGGGAAATGATTCCCATTTTTTTCTTTATTTACTTTTCTCACGGCGCGTTTTGGGAAATGATTCCCATTTTTAAGTGCGTTTTTCGAGTGTATTAAGCCATTTCTATTAATGTTGTCAATATGTGAGGAACTGCTTCATTTCGTTGACTATTACTGCAATATATAAGAAACACGCCATTTTTAGTTGGTTATTGACTCTTTTGGTGAAGTTAGTGGTGAAATTTAGAAGAATTTGTACTTACAATTTTCTGATGGTCGATTTGTGCTGTCTCACACACATTAAACATCACACACAACTTGCTGTACACTTAACACATCGAAAATGTCGTATTACCGTGGCTGTTTGCTGATGATGCTGTGCTGTATGGGAAGGTGTCGTCGTTGAGTGACTGTAGGAGGATGCAAGATGACTTGAACATGATTTGTGATTGGTGTAAAGCATGGCAGCTAACTCTAAATATAGATAAATGTAAATTAATGCAGATGAATAGGAAAAAGAATCCTGTAATGTTTGAATACTCCATTAGTAGTGTAGCGCTTGACACAGTCGCATCGATTAAATATGTGGGCGTAACATTGCACAGCGATATGAAGTGGGACATGCATGTAATGGCAGTTGTGGGAAAGGCGGATAGTCGTCTATGGTTCATTGGTAGAATTTTGGGAAGATGTGGTTCATATGTAAGGGAGAGCGCTTATAAACACTAATACGACCTATTCTTGAGTATTGCTCGAGCGTTTGGGATCCGTATCAGGTCGGATTGAGGGAGAACCATTCCTAGACCGGCAAGGGAACTTGCTGTTCCAACAGGAAAATGCACGTCCGCATGTATCCCGTGCCACCCAACGTGCTCTAGAAGGTGTAAGTCAACTACCCTGGCCAGCAAGATCTCCGGATCTGTCCCCCATTGAGCATGTGTGGGACTGGATGAAGCGTCGTCTCACGCGGTCTGCACGTCCAGCACGAACGCTGGTCCAACTGAGGCGCCAGGTGGAAATGGCATGGCAAGCCGTTCCACAGGACTACATCCAGCATCTCTACGATCGTCTCCATGGGAGAATAGCAGCCTGCATTGCTGCGAAAGGTGGATATACACTGTACTAGTGCCGACATTGTGCATGCTCTGTTGCCTGTGTCTATGTGCCTGTGGTTCTGTCAGTGTGATCATGTGATGTATCTGACCCCAGGAATGTGTCAATAAAGTTTCCTCTTCCTGGGACAATGAATTCACGGTGTTCTTATTTCAATTTCCAGGAGTGTATTTAAAGTACCAGGGAAGCAGGTTGCTAGCCTTACTTGCCCCGAGTCCCATTGGGTTTTACCCCTAACGGCTGAGGGACTAACCGGTGGATTTGGTAGTCTTTGCCGTATGAGCACAAAGGTGACCACGACTCAGAATATGTCCGAGATGCCCAGCCTTATTCCAAAGTAACTGGTATCCCGACTGTCGGGACCATTTACTTGGCCACTCATACGTTGCCCGTGGTTTTCATGAACTAGGACATGACTACAGGAACCCACACCATGAACCACGAAAAAAGGCACGAAAACATGCACTCTAATAATAACAGTAATAACTACTACCTCATACTAAGGTTACGAAAGTAACAGAGTTGTAATTATACAAGCTTTGTTTCCAGACGTATAAAAAATATAAGTCCCACAGTGCTTAGAGCCATTTGAACCATTTGTCCTCTAAAATGTTTCGTTGTCCCACAATGTTTCATTTTTCACCGGGTCCCTCTCAAGTAGCGTAAGTTTAATTATAATCGCCCTGCACATAAGCAACTTAGCAATTTGCTCTAAACGTGGGAAAATGTAGGTTAATGCAGATGAGTAGGAAACACAATCCCGTTATATTTGAATGCAGTATTAGTGGTATGTTGCTTGACACAAAAACATTGATTTTATATCAAAGTGTAACATTGCAAAGCGACATGAAATGGAACAGTATGTAAAGTCAGTTGTAGGGAAGTCGAATGGTCGACTGACTTTCGTTTATTGAGAATTCGAGGGAAAGGTTGCTCTTCTCTAAAGTAGACTGCTTACAGAACACTTATGCAACCCATTCTTGAGTGCTGCTCATTTGTTTGGGGCCCCCGCCAGGTCGGCAGAAGGGAAGACATCAAAAGAATACAGAGGTGTGCTGATAGATTTGTTACTGGTAGGCTCTATCTACACGCTAGCATAACGGAAGTGCTCCGTGAACTCAAATGGGAATCCCTGGAGGGAAAGGCAGACTGCAGATTGATTCTACTGTCATCCATGTAAATCTCGTGTGATCCCCACGAAGAGAAAGTGTGACAAATCAAGGTTCGTGCAAAATAATATACACAGTCCCTTTTTCCTTCAAGCCATTTGCTAGTGCAAAAGGAAAAGCGAATTACTAACAGAAGTACAAGGTAACATCCGCCACTCACTGTATGGTGGCTTCCGGAGTATGTATGTAGATGTAGATATGTGTGTTCTTGTACGAGTGATGGTAAGTTTACCTTAATATTGGAACACTGAAACGTATTAAACACATTTTTACATAAACCTAAAAATTTGTAAACATGCAAATTATTCTTATTTTTCCGGAATTTTTGCATCCGAAACTGTCTGCGTCTAGTTTTATCTCATTTGAAAGTATGCCAACGTTTTCTCGATATTTGCAAATCGTGTAATAGAGGTGGGACGTGGGTGTCGTCCCAGTATTCACCCAGTCAAACATTGGAAACCGCCTAAAAACTACATCCATGCTGACCAGCACACCGGCCCACGTCGTTGTACACGGCTTCGGTTCTGGGCCAGCGCGCCTCCGCGAATCCCAGAACCGGCCTGCTAACGCGCGTGGCTACCAAGCCTAGCACAGTATTGTTCCCAAATTTTAACTTGTCACATCATCACTGGGATGTGGTGATCGCAATACTGTTAGTCGTTTAAATTTTTGCTGTCACGATCACAAAAGTACACTCCTGGAAATGGAAAAAAGAACACATTGACACCGGTGTGTCAGACCCACCATACTTGCTCCGGACACTGCGAGAGGGCTGTACAAGCAATGATCACACGCACGGCACAGCGGACACACCAGGAACCGCGGTGTTGGCCGTCGAATGGCGCTAGCTGCGCAGCATTTGTGCACCGCCACCGTCAGTGTCAGCCAGTTTGCCGTGGCATACGGAGCTCCATCGCAGTCTTTAACACTGGTAGCATGCCGCGACAGCGTGGACGTGAACCGTATGTGCAGTTGACGGACTTTGAGCGAGGGCGTATAGTGGGCATGCGGGAGGCCGGGTGGACGTACCGCCGAATTGCTCAACACGTGGGGCGCGAGGTCTCCACAGTACATCGATGTTGTCGCCAGTGGTCGGCGGAAGGTGCACGTGCCCGTCGACCTTTTTTTCAGAAATATATATTTTTTTCAGAGTTCTTGATAGATATGAAATAGTTCTAGAGTTCTTTGTACAAAATTTCAATAGTTCTGCAGAATTTAGCGAAGAAAACAACAATACTCGAAAAAATTTTCGTACCCAAATCATTCTTTGTCAATTTCCGCAAAATGTAAATAAGTATGACAGTACTGAGCACAGTTCTGAATAGAGCTCCAAGAGTTCTATCGAAAATCCCAGTAACATTTTTTTGTGCAGCTAATAGTTTACGAGATAATTGCAATTTAAGGAGAAAATTCTTTCACTTACTGTGAAGTTGGCACCCTTTTTTTCAGAAATTTATATTTTTTTCAGAGTTCTTGACAGATATGCCATAGTTCTAGAGTTCTTTTTACAAAATTTCAATAGTTCTGTAGAATTTAGCGAAGAAAACAACAATATTCGAAAACATTTTCGTATCGAAAACATTCATTGTCAATTTTCGCAAAAATTAAACTCGTACAACAGTTCTGAGGACGGTTCTGAACAGAATCCCAAAAGCTCTATCGAAAATGCCAATAACATTTTTCTATGGCTATAATAGTTTATGAGATAAATTGATTTAATGTGGGACACACTTTCTCTACAGAAAATATAAATATATTCGTACAACAGTTCTGATGACAGTTCTGGACACCACGTGAAGAGTTCTATCGAAAATCCTGGTAGTATTTTTTTGTGCAGGTAATAGTTTAAGAGGAAATTGCAACATAATTAAGAACTCTATAAGAGCTCCCACTGTGAAGCTGGCACCCTTTTTTACAGAAATATATATTTTTTTCAGAGTTCTTGATAGATAATCCATAGTTCTAGAGTTCTTTGTACAAAATTTCAATAGTTCTGCAGAATTTAGCGAAGAAAACAACAGTACTCCTAAAAATTGTGGTATCGAAACGATTTTTGGTCGATTTTTGCAAAAAGTAAATTCGTACAACAGTTCTGAGGACAGTTCTCAACAGAGCCCCAATAGTTCTATCGAAAATACAAATAACATTTTTTTGTGCAGCTAATAGTTTGCGAGATAATTGCAATTTAAGGAGAAAGTCTTTTCACTTACTGTGAAGTTGGCACCCTTTTTTTCAGAAATGTAGATTTTTTTCAGAGTTCTTGATAGAAATGCCATAGTTCTAGAGTTCTTTGTACAAAATTTGAATAGTTCTGCAGAGTTTAGCGAAGAAAACAACAATACTCGAAAAAATTTTCGTATAGCAAACATTATTTGTTAATTTTCGCGATAAGTAAATTCGTACAACAGTTCTGAGGACAGTTCTGAACAGAACCCCAATAGGTCTACCGAATATCCCAATAACAGTTTTTTGTGCAGCTAATAGGTTACGAGATAATTGCAATTTAAGGAGGAAACCTCTTCACTTACTGTGAATTTGGCACCCTTTTTTTCAGAAATGTACATTTTTTTCAGAGTTCTTGATAGAAATGCCATAGTTCTAGAGTTCTTTGTACAAAATTTGAATAGTCCTGCAGAATTTTGCGAAGAAAACAACAAAATTCGAATAAATTTTCGTATCTAAAACATTCTTTGTCAATTTTCGAAAAAAATAAATTCGTACAACAGTTGTGAACAGAACACCAAGAGCTCTATCGAAAATCCTAATAACATCTCTTTGTGGCGGTGATAGTTTATACGGTAACTGTTTTGATGGAAGACCTACTGTATCCACAGAAAAAAATTAAATCTTGCAACAGTTTTGATGAACAGTTCTGGATAACACCCCAAGACATCTATCGATAATCATAACAACATTTTTTGTGGTTATAATAGTTTGTAAGATAATTGATTAATTGTGGGGCTCACTTACTCTAAAAAAAATTATGTCTATTCGTATGCTCTGATGACAGCTCTGGATAGCAATGTAAGAGTTCTATCGAAAATACTGGTAACATATTCTGTGCAAGTGTATTGATTACATAGTGTATTGTTTAGTGTATCCTGAAGAAGAGTTGTTGACGGACCTGTACATCACAGCCTGTAGTTTTTACTGGTACTTTGAAATTTAATAATGCAAGACTGTCAATAGATTCAGGAATGAAACTTTTATCAAAGAATTGGTATATTGTGAGCTCCAGGTGAAAAAAATTGTAAATCTCTGGAATACACTGTGCAGTGAATATTGATGTTTTCTTACATACTGAATTACACGTAAATGTTATTTTAGGTTCAATGTACTTAACGCTATTCCAAATAAAAGATAAAAAACAAATTTTATTCTTTGAATTATTACATTGTTGAAACAGCAAACCAGTAATATTTACGTTTCATGTTTTGATTATTTAAAAAAAATGTATTTTAAGAGTAAATTTTTTCTCCTAATGATTTAAGAACATAATATGAGATACTGCAGCTTAAAATACTTAATCCATTGTTGAATAATGTGATTCAGTGTGTATGCAAGCACTATATTATTATTCATCCATAGCTTTGTTTATGTAGCTTTAATAGTGGATGAGATACCGGTAACAGTATCTCGGTATGCAAACACGTTGATTACAGAAAACTGAAACTAAAGATTTGTATCTTTTGTATCTTTGTATCTGCTTATCACTAGGCCGCTAATTTAGTCTAGTACTGAGTGATAAAGGAGCTCAGAGTGTTTGAATGACATTGTTTCTCAAGTATTGTACATTAATATAGCGGTGTATTGGTGTCCATCAAGTAAGTTGCATAGTAACCACGCCAACCGCACTCCACCAGAGCTCATTGTACCTCTGGTGCGCTTCTCGACAGGTGTGACACCACCTGGTTAGTGGCGTGTGTGAATGTATCTGCCCTCTCAGCCATCTGATTTGCACTGACGAGCCTTCTCTCTTTGAATCATCTAAGCGTGCACATCCCACGCTTCCACCTACAGTTACTACAATCAGTCTTAAGAAGGTGTACCGGCATTTGTACAGTGCTGAACATTTAGACTTTTTGTATTTAGTAGAATATATATCCGGATTTTCGGTTATCCGGATTACTTCCGGTCCCACATAGTCCGGATAAAAGAGCTTCTTGTGTACCGCACTGCACAAAGTAACATTGTTTATGTCTCACATAATTCCAAAATAAAGGTGAGAATTTACGATCCGTCCTCATAGCTGTACTTCTAGCAGTACCTCATCTCCTGCTTTCCCAATTTTGCAGAAGCTGTCCTACGAAAATTGCAGAAGTAGCACTCCTGGTAGAAAGGATATTGTGACGATGTTCCTTCGTCACAGCCTGGGGTTAGAGACCCGGCCCAGTACACAGTTTTTATCTGCCAGTAAGTTTTACATTGGCGCACACCCACTGCAGAGTGAACACACAATCTATTTCATAATCTATTGGCACCATAAAAATGTTATTAGGATTTTTAAAAGAACTCTTTCGGTGCTATCCAGAAAGGGTTGTGCCAATTTATTATAATGTAGACCAAGTGGATCTCTCGTAAATGATATTATCTCATTAATTGTTATCCCCACAAAAAATGTTATTACAGTTTTCGGTAGAACTCTTAGGTTCCTATTAAGAAATGCCATCAGACCTTTTTTACGAATTTATTACTTTTACATGACAAAAGTGAGTCTCACATTAATTATCTCATATAATGTCATCGTCACGAAAAATGTTGTTATAGTTTTTGGCAGAACTCTGTAGGTGCTATTTAGAACTGTCATCAGAACTATTCTACGAATTTTGTTTTCATAGAGAAAGTATGAGATTAAAACAATTATCGTATAAACTATTATCGCCACAAAATTGTTTTTATCAGTTTCAATACAACTCTTCTGGTGCTATCGAGAAATGCCAATAGAACTGTTATACAAATTTATTTTTTCCAAACTGACAAATAATTTTTTACTATACCAAAATTTTGCCCAGTTATTGTTTTCTACCCGAAATTCTGCAGAACTTTTCGTGTTTTGAGCAGGGAAATCTAGAACTATTGCATACATATAAAGAACTATTAAAAAATGTATATTTCTCGTAAAAGGGGTGCCAACTTCACGGGAAATGCTCATAAGCATTCCTTATTAAATGCAGTTACTACGTAAACAATACACTTGCACAGAATATGTTACCAGTATTTTCGATAGAACTCTCACATTGCTATCCAGAGCTGTCATCAAAACATACGAATAGACATAATTTTTTTTAGAGTAAGTGAGCCCCACAATTAATCAATTATCTTACAAACTATTATAACCACAAAAAATGTTATTATGATTATCGATAGATGTCTTGGGGTGTTATCCAGAACTGTTCATCAAAACTGTTGCAAGATTTAATTTTTTTCTGTGGATACAGTAGGTCTTCCATCAAAACAGTTACCGTATAAACTATCACCGCCACAAAGAGATGTTATTAGGATTTTCGATAGAGCTCTTGGTGTTCTGTTCACAACTGTTGTACGAATTTATTTTTTTCGATAATTGACAAAGAATGTTTTCGATACGAAAATTTATTCGAATTTTGTTGTTTTCTTCGCAAAATTCTGCAGGACTATTCAAATTTTGTACAAAGAACTCTAGAACTATGGCATTTCTATCAAGAACTCTGAAAAAAATGTACATTTCTGAAAAAAAGGGTGCCAACTTCACAGTAAGTGAAAAGACTTTCTCCTTAAATTGCAATTATCTCGCAAACTATTAGCTGCACAAAAAAATGTTATTTGTATTTTCGATAGAACTATTGGGGCTCTGTTGAGAACTGTCCTCAGAACTGTTGTACGAATTTACTTTTTGCAAAAATCGACCAAAAATCGTTTCGATACCACAATTTTTAGGAGTACTGTTGTTTTCTTCGCTAAATTCTGCAGAACTATTGAAATTTTGTACAAAGAACTCTAGAACTATGGATTATCTATCAAGAACTCTGAAAAAAATATATATTTCTGTAAAAAAGGGTGCCAGCTTCACAGTGGGAGCTCTTATAGAGTTCTTAATTATGTTGCAATTTCCTCTTAAACTATTACCTGCACAAAAAAATACTACCAGGATTTTCGATAGAACTCTTCACGTGGTGTCCAGAACTGTCATCAGAACTGTTGTACGAATATATTTATATTTTCTGTAGAGAAAGTGTGTCCCACATTAAATCAATTTATCTCATAAACTGTTATAGCCATAGAAAAATGTTATTGGCATTTTCGATAGAGCTCTTGGGGTTCTGTTCAGAACCGTCCTCAGAACTGTTGTACGAGTTTAATTTTTGCGAAAATTGACAATGAATGTTTTCGATACGAAAATGTTTTCGAATATTGTTGTTTTCTTCGCTAAATTCTACAGAACTATTGAAATTTTGTACAAAGAACTCTAGAACTATGGCATATCTGTCAAGAACTCTGAAAAAAATACAAATTTCTGAAAAAAAGGGTGCCAACTTCACAGTAAGTGAAAAGATTTTCTCCTTAAATTGCAATTATCTCGTAAACTATTAGCTGCACAAAAAAATGTTACTGGGATTTTCGATAGAACTCTTGGAGCTCCATTCAGAACTGTGCTCAGAACTGTCGTACTTATTTACATTTTGCGGAAATTGACAAAAAATGATTTCGAAGCGAAAATTTTTTCGAGTATTGTTGTTTTCTTCGCTAAATTCTGCAGAACTATTGAAATTTTGTACAAAGAACTCTAGAACTATTTCATATCTATCAAGAACTCTGAAAAAAATATACATTTCTGAAAAAAAGGGTGCCAACTTCACAGTAAGTGAAAAGATTTTCTCCTTAAATTGCAATTATCTCGTAAACTATTAGCTGCACAAAAAAATGTTACTGGGATTTTCGATAGAACTCTTGGAGCTTTATTCAGAACTGTGCTCAGAACTGTCGTACTTATTTACATTTTGCGGAAATTGACAAAGAATGTTTTCGATACGAAAATTTTTTCGAGTATTGTTGTTTTCTTCGCTAAATTCTGCAGAACTATTGAAATTTTGTACAAAGAACTCTAGAACTATTTCATATCTATCAAGAACTCTGAAAAAAATATACATTTCTGAAAAAAAGGGTGCTAACTTCACACGACTTCGACCTGGGACCGGACCGCAGCGACGCACGGATGCACGCCAAGACCGTAGGATCCTACGCAGTGCCGTAGGGGACCGCACCGCCACTTCCCAGCAAATTAGGGACACTGTTGCTCCTGGGGTATCGGCGAGGACCATTCGCAACCGTCTCCATGAAGCTAGGCTACGGTCCCGCACACCGTTAGGCCGTCTTCCGCTCACGCCCCAACATCGTGCAGCCCGCCTCCAGTGGTGTCGCGACAGGCGTGAATGGAGGGACGAATGGAGACATGTCGTCTTCAGCGATGAGAGTCGCTTCTGCCTTGGTGCCAATGATGGTCGTATGCGTGTTTGGCGCCGTGCAGGTGAGCGCCACAATCAGGACTGCATACGACCGAGGCACACAGGGCCAACACCCGGCATCATGGTGTGGGGAGCGATCTCCTACACTGGCCGTACACCACTGGTGATCGTCGAGGGGACACTGAATAGTTCACGGTACATCCAAACCGTCATCGAACCCATCGTTCTACCATTCCTAGACCGGCAAGGGAACTTACTGTTCCAACAGGACAATTCACGTCCGCATGTATCCCGTGCCACCCAACGTGCTCTAGAAGGTGTAAGTCAACTACCCTGGCCAGCAAGATCTCCGGATCTGTCCCCCATTGAGCATGTTTGGGACTGGATGAAGCGTCGTCTCACGCGGTCTGCACGTCCAGCACGAACGCTGGTCCAACTGAGGCGCCAGGTGGAAATGGCATGGCAAGCCGTTCCACAGGACTACATCCAGCATCTCTACGATCGTCTCCATGGGAGAATAGCAGCCTGCATTGCTGCGAAAGGTGGATATACACTGTACTAGTGCCGACATTGTGCATGCTCTGTTGCCTGTGTCTATGTGCCTGTGGTTCTGTCAGTGTGATCATGTGATGTATCTGACCCCAGGAATGTGTCAATAAAGTTTCCCCTTCCTGGGACAATGAATTCACAGTGTTCTTATTTCATTTTCCAGGAGTGTATTTTTAATTACTAATGATTGGTTTCAACGTCATATGCACTATGATCAGATATGAAATGCTTGGCAACAAATTGCACGTTAATGCACAATTATAAACATATCCTTCCAAATGACCCATTCTATATCTACTCATAATGCTGACATGTTGCTTTTACTGTTTAAAACTCTTAATGTTTTCCCTGTGGTCGGTGATGATGTTAACGAATATTTGTACGTCACAGTGAGGAGGCTGATAGCTTTATATAGATTTTTATGTGTTGTTTGTTACTTCTCTTGCGAAGAGTAATAACGACACCAGTATTCCATTTTTTGGGAATTTGTAGAAAAATTTTGCACGAACCTTTTGTATAATTTTCTCTCCACCTTTAAACATCTCTATAGAAATATCATAATCCCTGGTCTCTTCTTCACACCTCAAATTGCTTTTTAGATCTCATCCGGCATTACTTCAGAACTGCTAGTAATTTCTTTATTAACCGTATGTGTTTTTTATCTATAAAACATTTGAAGAAATCTTCTTAAGGTTACATAATTTTCTCTCTGTATATGTATGCAAAAAAAACCTTTCAATGTTGTAAAAAACAATACATTTTTCACAACTGTCGAAACGAGACATGACATTTTTATCTCACAATCAGCGCAGCATGCCACAGTTACTGCACAAAATTTGATCAGAAGGAAGTGCAGCTGACGCTTAATGGTGGCCTTACTATGGAAACATGTAGTGTATTTAAATAAATAGTGACCGAGGCATAAAGTCGATGTTACTTTCACATTATCATGTTAGCGGCAGCAGTCGATAAGCTGTCTCGTTATGAACGAGTGTTTTATATCGTCTATTCGTGTTGAGCAAAAGCAGGCCTTTACAACTCTAATACTGTTGTTTTCATGTTTGTTTCAGTTGAAGAAGTACAGAGGAAGTGGAAGTCTATCAGAGATTATTACACGCGGGAGAAAAGAAGAGAAGCGGATGGCCTTTGTTCAATACCTTCTAACAGACTAAAGAGAAATCCATATTTTGAGTTGATGACTTTTTTCCAGCCATCGAGAAGATCAACAAAATCGTTGGTGAAGTACCAGCATGAACCATCTGAAGAATATGTTACTGAAGAATTAAGTGAGGACTTCACAGAAGGGTTCAGCAACCAGTCACAAGAAGCAACTCAACTGCAGGGGTACTCGCTACAGGAGGTTCCAACTAAAAAACGTAGAGCTATTAGCTATACAGAAAGCACAGACGAAGTTGAGGCATATTACCAGGAACCAACGGCAGATGTCGACGCTAACAAAAGCTTCTTGCTGTCTTTTGTACCTGAAATGCAGAGAATGACAGAACGTCAAAATTTTGAATTTCGTATGGCAATAATGCACGCATTAAACAAGATTGTGTACCAAATACCTGCGGACTCGTAATAATTTGGAATGTATTGCAGGCAGCATTCTTGCGACTGTTTACAGTTTAACCAGCCTTCTGGCTAAGCTTGCTACTTCAAAATAATACGACCATTTTCTTGGCATAGAACTGGTAACGATTGAAACATTACAATTGTAACTATTTTGTAATAAAATAAATGAAAATTCATACAAAAGAAACATGAATATCAATGCGAACCACTCCATACCAACAACTAATTTTGGTGTTTTTGCGAGTATCTTCATATTACCCAGTGCAACAAATTTTCACTGAAAATCCATAATTTACTTATATTTAGGATTTTTAGATTTATTTAGATATCATATGATAAAAATTAGCCATTAAAAGAAATTCTTATCTCGGCTTCAGAAGTAAGTGCCCTGTTTAACCATTAGTTAAGTTGCAGTATAACCTAGAAACACTTAGTATAAGGAATTTATAAGTAATTGTGAATTACTGTTATCCGCTGTATGGTGAATGGCAACTATCCTTTTTATAGTATTGTCGTTATTCCATCCTGGATTTTCCATTGTTTGATTTTACTCAAATAATATTAAATCACTGGCACTGATAAAATTCACTAAACATCAACTCACAAAATGACTAAATTAAACCAAAAGAAACTCAACAATTCTCCATGTTTTATAGTTTCTTATAAAAATTAGGAAACATACAAAAATAATCCATTAATTTATATTGAAGAAAGATAATAACGGTAGGTATCACTCTAATACCTTTCATTCAGTACTATAAACACTTTTACCACCATCAATGTTATGACCTGGCATTTTGAAGCACTTTTTATTTCCCCTTGGCTTGTCAGTTATGAGTTACATCTGGAACAGCAATATCTTGAATAATAATAATAATAGTAATAGTAATTAGCTGTAGTCTGCTAGAATAGCAGGAGTACAATACTTACATACCTCTTCTCCAGGGCTGCAGTGTATTGATGATCTCACTTGCTTTGCCTATCAGAAAGTGTGTAGCATGCTGTTTCATATGTTGAGTGTATTACAGCTCATCTGTGATAGCAGTTAAGTGACTTCACTTAAAACAATAAACTAGATGGCATGGCCCTTTAAGCTGTCTCATTACTATTCCCACATAATAACACAGGTTATTTAACCACACAAGTGAATGAACTATTAAAAATATCTGTGTTTTAACATATTCAAGTAAGATTCTCAGGTTCTGGATTCTTTCAGGGTAACTCACACATTTTAGTTATACAGGGTGTTACAAAAAGGTACGGCCAAACTTTCAGGAAACATTCCTCACACACAAAGAAAGAAAATATGTTATGTGGACATGTGTCCGGAAACGCTTACTTTCCATGTTAGAGCTCATTTTATTACTTCTCTTCAAATCACATTAATCATGGAATGAAAACACACAGCAACAGAACGTACCAGAGTGACTTCAAACACTTTGTTACAGGAAATGTTCATAATGTCCTCCGTTAGGGAGGATACATGCATCCACCCTCCGTCGCATGGAATCCCTGATGCGCTGATGCAGCCCTGGAGAATGGTGTATTGTATCACAGCCGTCCACAATACGAGCATAAAGAGTCTCTACATTTGATACCGGGGTTGCGTAGACAAGAGCTTTCAAATGCCCCCATAAATGAAAGTCAACAGGGTTGAGGTCAGGAGAGCGTGGAGGCCATGGAATCGGTCCGCCTCTACCAATCCATCGGTCACCGAATCTGTTGTTGAGAAGCGTATGAACACTTCGACTGAAATGTGCAGGAGCTCCATCGTGCATGAAACACATGTTGTGTCGTACTTGTAAAGGCACATGTTCTAGCAGCACAGATAGAGTATCCCATATGAAATCATGATAACGTGCTCCATTGAGCGTAGGTGGAAGAAAATGGGGCCCAATCAAGACATCACAAACAATGCCTGCCCATACGTTCACAGAAAATCTGTGTTGATGACGTGATTGCACAATTGCGTGAGGATTCTCGTCAGGCCACACATGTTGATTGTAAAAATTTACAATTTGATCACGTTGGAATGAGGCCTCATCCGTAAAGAGAACATTTGCACTGAAATGAGAATTGACATATTGTTGGATGAACCATTCGCAGAAGGTGGCCAATCAGCTGCTGATAGTGCCTGCACACGCTGTACATGGTACGGAAACAACTGGTTCTGCCGTAGCACTCTCCATACAGTGACGTGGTCAAAGTTACCTTGTACAGCAGCATCTTCTCTGACGCTGACATTAGGGTTATCGTCAACTGCACGAAGAATTGCCTCGTCCATTGCAGGTGTCCTCGTCGTTCTAGGTCTTCCCCAGTCGCGAGTCATAGGCTGGAATGTTCCGTACTCCCTAAGACGCCGATCAATTGCTGCGAACGTCTTCCTGTCGGGACACCTTCGTTCTGAAAATCTGTCTCGATACAAACGTACCGCGCCACGGCTATTGCCCCGTGCTAATCCGTACATCAAATGGGAATCTGCCAACTCCGCATTTGTAAACATTGCACTGACTGCAAAACCACGTTCGTGATGAACACTAACCTGTTGACGCTACGTACTGATGTGCTTGATGCTAGTACTGTAGAGCAATGAGTCGCATGTCAACACAAGCACCGAAGTCAACATTACCTTCCTTCAATTGGGCCAACTGACTGTGAATCGAGGAAGTACAGTACATACTGACGAAAGCAAATGAGCTCTAACATGGAAATTAAGCGTTTACGGACACATGTCCACATAACATCTTTTCTTTATTTGTGTGTGAGGAATGTTTCCTGTAAGTTTGGCCGTACCTTTTTGTAACACCCTATATACTCTGTTCATAATAAGAATAAACCTATTGTAAACGTTACACCATGTATTCTTGCGCATTTGCTTGAAGCTTATTGATTTCGTTTCATGTGCAGAGGAAGCTAAGCTGTGTCCAGTAGTCAAGTACGATCATGAGGATACGTTTTGTGCTGTGATACACGCACATAGACTGAGCGATAGTGGGACAACAGCTTTAGCAGCGCATGATTCTTAAAAAAATGATGATGAGTTTACAATTACGAAATGTAGATATTACAAAGCGAACGAAAAAAAAGGACTTAGGCGAGACTTGAACTAGCGATCCATGAACTGCACTAATTATGAACCTACTGCGCCACTGATTCCACTATATATCCATTGTACGTTTGTATCTCAACTCTATCAAATAACGTCCCTCGAGAAACTTCAAAGCCGGTTTTGTCTGTAAATGTATGCAAAACGTAAGAAACTCCCATTTCTCGGCACTTTTTATCCGTGTTCCACATACGCGTTTCACAGAGCACAACAATACAGAGACTGTCACTGCACACGATTTTTAAATAAAAACTTCATAGCTAAAGCATGATTAAGAAAAGCGTTGATGGCTGTGAATGCGATAGTTTCCTAAAGTTTCTTTTAATGTAACTAAGTGATAAGATATCGAATACATAAGTAGGACCCACTTCCAAGAGCATAACAATGCGAGAGTATGTGGGCCGTGGGTTCTGACCAGACATCACGTTTGTGGTTGTTTAAATACATATGGTGAACAGAGTGTAGCAGTCTGGATGTGATAATACCTCACTTGGATAATTACACAACGCTTGGTTACACCTGCCTGTATACAAACCAGACACTGTCCAAACAGATGTGACAAGCTTTTAGAACTATGACTTTTACTGCTGTGATAATAACGTTACCCTAAAGACATGCATAAGAAAATGCACCTCACTTCATAAAATTTAGATGATTTATGAATTGAAAAGAAATTGCAACACCAAAAAATAATTGATGTAGAGTAATGAATCTTCTGGAATACATTTATCTAGGTAACTTATTTAAATGATTAACACTGCAACATCACAGTTTAATGTAAGTGCGAGATAAGCCATTGCAAATGTGAAATGTTGGTACATTAATAACCAGTGTAACTTCCAGGAAGTTGACTGCAAGCATGCAGACATGTCTGCTTTGTGTTCTTGTGCAGGTGCTGGATGTCAGTTTGTAGGCTGAAGTTCCATGCTTGTTGCACTTGGTCGGTCAATACACGGACGGTTAATGCTGGTTGTGGATGACGCTGGAGTTGTCATCCAGTGATGACCCAGATGTGCTCGACTGGGGATAGCTGGTGATCTAGCAGGACAAAGCAACATGTTGACACCCTGTACAGCATGTTGGATTACAACAGCAGTAAGTAGGCGAGCGTTTTCCTGTTGGAAAACTCCTCTGGAATGCTGTTCAGGAACGACTGGAATGCTTTACATGAGAGGCAGCGCAACAGGTCAAATCACTAGACTGGAGATTTTCAATCATCGTGGGTTAGCCATGAGAGTGCTCCTGTTCACCCCAGATAGTAAATCCAGATGTAGATCCAGTGCGTCGAGGCAGCAGTCAGTTTAGTTGCAGGCACTCATCTGGCCTCCTTATAACCAACACACAGCCATCTCCGGCATCAAGGCACAGCCAGCTATCATCAGAAAACACAACAGACCTCCATCCTACCATCCAATAAGCTTCTGCTTGACACCACTGAAGTCGCAAATGGTGGTGTTTTAGAGTCAGTGGAATGCATACGACAAGGCGTCTGGCTTGGGGCTGTCCTTCAAGTAACCAGTTTGTAAGATTTTCTTCTGTACTGTGGCGTCAGCTGCTGCTCAAATTGCCGCTGCGGATGCAGTAGGATGCTCCAGAACCATACACTAAACACGGTCTTCCCTTTCGGTAGTGCCACGTGGCCATCCCGAGCCCTGTCTTCGTGCAGCCATACATTCCTGTGATGACTGCTGTCAGCAGTCGTGTACATCGGCTACATTCCTGCCAAGTATTCCCGCAGTATAGCAGAAGGAACATACAGTTTCTCATAGCCCCATTACATGACATCGTTCGAACTCAGTGATGTGTTGACAACAAACAGCGTTTTTGTCGCCTTGAAGGCATTCTTGATACATAAACTCACCACATCCAATCTGAAAGGTAACCAACGCTCACTACTGTTACAGCGTGTATTTAAAGCAAACTTGTTTTGCGTCCTCATAGTAGCGCCTGTCTTATGCGAGTTCACCACCTAATAACCAATATTTAATATGAAAAATTTGCCTTTTGATCAAAACACACTGAAAATTCATAGTTCTATGCTATCAAGAAATACAAAGTAGTCAACAATTTTATACCAGGATACATAGGAACAATTGTAACCTTCCCAGTGTCTCGTGGCTTTGGTACAAATCTCGACCCATCTTGTAGACACCCATACCAAACTACCAATCAACTCAATTCTTTCAAAAGGCTCTAGACCGTTTTTCTTCCACTTCAAACTTACGCTTGCCATGAAGTCTTCTTCGCCTCCTCCAATAACAACTTGTAAAGTGTACCATCACTTCCTCGTACGAAAACCTTCTAGCTCTACACTCATTCTTACTTAGTAACTTCTCTGGGGTATGTCTTATTTCCCTCTATGCTCTAGCATATCGACAGCTCCAACCTTATTTGGAGAATACCTATTTGCCTCACGAAAATTGGTACATTTCCCCAACTGCGACATACAAACAGTGATCCAATTACTGCAATGACTGTGTGGACGATGTTGCCTATTCTACACCTTATTTTAGATCTACGTGACGATGCTGTGCTGATTATATTTATATGTTTTTACGATGCCATTATGGCCTTATCACCTAGGACATGGTGTAAAAAAGATCTGAGGATGGTCATTACGGACTGAAACCGGTCATCGTCTAAAGAATTGATATTGTGATCAAAGACGAATAAAAAACATTTGGTACATTTCCGTTTATATCCTTAATATCCTGTTCAACCTTCGCAGTAGGTTTTTTCTCCTACTAATAACTATTCTTACATTTATCATTGAACAATATTTACAATCACTTGTCCTCTTCTATAGCCCTGTCCACTGAATCACTGTTACATTCAATTTTATTCCTAACCAAAGCGAATACATACACTGATGAGCGAAAGCATTATGACCACCTGATTAATAGCTTGTTTGTGTGTTTTTAGATCGAAATACATCACTGATTCTGCGTATCAGGGATCCGAAAGTTTGCCGTTAGGTTTGTAGAGGTATGTGGCATTAGATGTCTACGCACAGGTCATGTAATTCGCGTAAATAACGGACCGCTGATATGCATATGCCCGATGCTTGGTTTTTAAGTGGCCTCGGACCAACACTTGAGCCCCCCCCCCCCCCCTTGAAACGAGCATTGAACTATTTTTCATTTAATCTAGATAACTTTCTCTTTAAATTTCTGTTCACCAAACTATGTATTTCATTTTCCCATTCTGCATTCTGAGGGGGACAGTGTATTTTATCTAACAGCCCGTCTCCTTTTATTGTTTTTAGTATAACTTTCCTATGAGCAAGCTCTGTACTATCAATAGGTAAAAAAATTAAGTCTCCACTCTCATTCATCCAGGAATATTGGCCATTTAGTATGCCTATTACAATAATAGGTGCTACACAAGCGATCAGATTCCCACAACACACTCGTGGCCACCTGGCCTGAGGATGAAATTTAGCGGTTACCGGCTGTATCACCTTTTCTCTTAAAAATTCTTTAAAAACATTTGATGCAAATTGAGCATCATTATCGGACAGGAACCGCTTACATTTCTCTAGCTTTGGAAAATATTCATTCTTCAGTATTCTGGTTATGGTTTTACTTTTAGAGGTTTTGACAGGAAATAATTTCCCAAAGTAGGACCACACTTGTAAAACTGCGACAGTATATAACACCCGACCTGATCCACATGGTAAGGGCCCCAAAATATTGATAGCTGAGAAATTCCATATGTGTGTGCAGGTATCATAGGAATTGGTTGAACCTTCATACCCTTGCTCAGGTGTTTGATTTGTTGGCATAGTTTTGGACGATCTTGTATAATCCCTTTCCAAAATAACAATTTTGAAAATGCGCCAACCATTTTTATGTCAAAATGGCCATGCATATCATGTATATATCATACAAATCTGTTTAGGTACACCATCGGAATACATATCAGCCATCGAGGTTCTACTATACAATTTCTATTAAATAATACTCCTTCGTGACATATGCAATTTGAATTTCACTTATTCGGTTCAGTACATTAACATAAACTACCTCACTACGTTGTGAGCCGTTGATACCTCTGTTGCTCATGTTCAATATTTTTCATCTATATTTTAACTCCTTTTCATGTTATTGTCTACTGACTTTATACACAGTGAATTATTTCTCCAGTTTGATGCAGTTTAGATCACCTTTCATTCCTAATGGTAAATGAGGTTAAGCATCTCGTATTTTTTTTCTTTTATTTTGCTGTAGCATATTTGTAAATTATGTTCTTGTAGAAAAACTAACCACCTTATCAGTTGGCAGTGCAATATCTTCCTAGTCATCAGGAACTTCAAAGCTTAAATTTCTTAACCGCCCACACTACAGCCAGAGTTTCTTTCGCTGTAGTTGAATAGTTTTTCTTAGAAGAGTCATCGTACTACTAACAAGGGCTAAGGTTGTAATTTTATTTCCTCCCTGAATTTCATATTTTTGAAATACTTCGCATACAGTACCATAGCCTGAAGCAACTACAGCCAAACAAAACTGTATACATATCCGGATGTCCTAAAATCTATGGATTCCTTGGAACCTGTTTTATGAATTCCTACCCCCGTTTATACATTTCATTCCAAGACTAGGGCACGTTATTTTTCAATAAAGCATGGAGGTTAACACAATTCATTATTTGATTCGGCACACACTTCCCATAAAATGCAATTAGTCGCAGAAACGATTTTTAATTGCTTCTTATTTCTAGGTTGGGGACAATAATTTATGTTTTCAGTTTTTTTCAAATTAGGTTTACTACAGTGTTGACTTACTCGATGCACCAAAAAATTTATCTTTTTGCACCCAAAGTAAGCTTTCGGAAACTTAATCTCAACTCCTTTCTTTCTCCATCTCTGTAACACTACTTCCAAAAGCGAAATGTTTTATTCGCAGTTTTTGGTCACAATCATAATGACAGACACATAGATAAATCCCTTCTCTTATAACTCCTTACATAATGCTAAATCGAGGGCACAAATAAACTCTGCCACTGTTACATTCAGTCAAAAGGTTAGGACTCTGAACTGATAGCACCTCTCCCCGGATAGAAATGTAGTATGCCTTCTAGCATCTGCGGCAAGAGGGACCTACCAATATACCGCAGTCAGACCGTGCTTAAATATTTAACGTCATGGAATCTTATAAAATTTCTTCCATGGGCAAGTGTCGATCTCTTTCTACACTCCTGGAAATGGAAAAAAGAACACATTGACACCGGTGTGTCAGACCCACCATACTTGCTCCGGACACTGCGAGAGGGCTGTACAAGCAATGATCACACGCACGGCACAGCGGACACACCAGGAACCGCGGTGTTGGCCGTCGAATGGCGCTAGCTGCGCAGCATTTGTGCACCGCCGCCGTCAGTGTCAGCCAGTTTGCCGTGGCATACGGAGCACCATCGCAGTCTTTAACACTGGTAGCATGCCGCGACAGCGTGGACGTGAACCGTATGTGCAGTTGACGGACTTTGAGCGAGGGCGTATAGTGGGCATGCGGGAGGCCGGGTGGACGTACCGCCGAATTGCTCAACACGTGGGGCGTGAGGTCTCCACAGTACATCGATGTTGTCGCCAGTGGTCGGCGGAAGGTGCACGTGCCCGTCGACCTGGGACCGGACCGCAGCGACGCACGGATGCACGCCAAGACCGTAGGATCCTACGCAGTGCCGTAGGGGACCGCACCGCCACTTCCCAGCAAATTAGGGACACTGTTGCTCCTGGGGTATCGGCGAGGACCATTCGCAACCGTCTCCATGAAGCTGGGCTACGGTCCCGCACACCGTTAGGCCGTCTTCCGCTCACGCCCCAACATCGTGCAGCCCGCCTCCAGTGGTGTCGCGACAGGCGTGAATGGAGGGACGAATGGAGACGTGTCGTCTTCAGCGATGAGAGTCGCTTCTGCCTTGGTGCCAATGATGGTCGTATGCGTGTTTGGCGCCGTGCAGGTGAGCGCCACAATCAGGACTGCATACGACCGAGGCACACAGGGCCAACACGCGGCATCATGGTGTGGGGAGCGATCTCCTACACTGGCCGTACATCACTGGTGATCGTCGAGGGGACACTGAATAGTGCACGGTACATCCAAACCGTCATCGAACCCATCGTTCTACCATTCCTAGACCGGCAAGGGAACTTGCTGTTCCAACAGGACAATGCACGTCCGCATGTATCCCGTGCCACCCAACGTGCTCTAGAAGGTGTAAGTCAACTACCCTGGCCAGCAAGATCTCCGGATCTGTCCCCCATTGAGCATGTTTGGGACTGGATGAAGCGTCGTCTCACGCGGTCTGCACGTCCAGCACGAACGCTGGTCCAACTGAGGCGCCAGGTGGAAATGGCATGGCAAGCCGTTCCACAGGACTACATCCAGCATCTCTACGATCGTCTCCATGGGAGAATAGCAGCCTGCATTGCTGCGAAAGGTGGATATACACTGTACTAGTGCCGACATTGTGCATGCTCTGTTGCCTGTGTCTATGTGCCTGTGGTTCTGTCAGTGTGATCATGTGATGTATCTGACCCCAGGAATGTGTCAATAAAGTTTCCCCTTCCTGGGACAATGAATTCACAGTGTTCTTATTTCAATTTCCAGGAGTGTATTTTTAATTACTAATGATTGGTTTCAACGTCATATGCACTATGATCAGATATGAAATGCTTGGCAACAAATTGCACGTTAATGCACAATTATAAACATATTATCCTTCCAAATGACCCATTCTATATCTACTCATAATGCTGACATGTTGCTTTTACTGTTTAAAACTCTTAATGTTTTCCCTGTGGTCGGTGATGATGTTAACGAATATTTGTACGTCACAGTGAGGAGGCTGATAGCTTTATATAGATGTTTATGTGTTGTTTGTTACTTCTCTTGCGAAGAGTAATAACGACACCAGTATTCCATTTTTTGGGAATTTGTAGAAAAATTTTGCACGAACCTTTTGTATAATTTTCTCTCCACCTTTAAACATCTCTATAGAAATATCATAATCCCTGGTCTCTTCTTCACACCTCAAATTGCTTTTTAGATCTCATCCGGCATTACTTCAGAACTGCTAGTAATTTCTTTATTAACCGTATGTGTTTTTTATCTATAAAACATTTGAAGAAATCTTCTTAAGATTACATAATTTTCTCTCTGTATATGTATGCAAAAAAAACCTTTCAATGTTGTAAAAAACAATACATTTTTCACAACTGTCGAAACGAGACATGACATTTTTATCTCACAATCAGCGCAGCATGCCACAGTTACTGCACAAAATTTGATCAGAAGGAAGTGCAGCTGACGCTTAATGGTGGCCTTACTATGGAAACATGTAGTGTATTTAAATAAATAGTGACCGAGGCATAAAGTCGATGTTACTTTCACATTATCATGTTAGCGGCAGCAGTCGATAAGCTGTCTCGTTATGAACGAGTGTTTTATATCGTCTATTCGTGTTGAGCAAAAGCAGGCCTTTACAACTCTAATACTGTTGTTTTCATGTTTGTTTCAGTTGAAGAAGTACAGAGGAAGTGGAAGTCTATCAGAGATTATTACACGCGGGAGAAAAGAAGAGAAGCGGATGGCCTTTGTTCAATACCTTCTAACAGACTAAAGAGAAATCCATATTTTGAGTTGATGACTTTTTTCCAGCCATCGAGAAGATCAACAAAATCGTTGGTGAAGTACCAGCATGAACCATCTGAAGAATATGTTACTGAAGAATTAAGTGAGGACTTCACAGAAGGGTTCAGCAACCAGTCACAAGAAGCAACTCAACTGCAGGGGTACTCGCTACAGGAGGTTCCAACTAAAAAACGTAGAGCTATTAGCTATACAGAAAGCACAGACGAAGTTGAGGCATATTACCAGGAACCAACGGCAGATGTCGACGCTAACAAAAGCTTCTTGCTGTCTTTTGTACCTGAAATGCAGAGAATGACAGAACGTCAAAATTTTGAATTTCGTATGGCAATAATGCACGCATTAAACAAGATTGTGTACCAAATACCTGCGGACTCGTAATAATTTGGAATGTATTGCAGGCAGCATTCTTGCGACTGTTTACAGTTTAACCAGCCTTCTGGCTAAGCTTGCTACTTCAAAATAATACGACCATTTTCTTGGCATAGAACTGGTAACGATTGAAACATTACAATTGTAACTATTTTGTAATAAAATAAATGAAAATTCATACAAAAGAAACATGAATATCAATGCGAACCACTCCATACCAACAACTAATTTTGGTGTTTTTGCGAGTATCTTCATATTACCCAGTGCAACAAATTTTCACTGAAAATCCATAATTTACTTATATTTAGGATTTTTAGATTTATTTAGATATCATATGATAAAAATTAGCCATTAAAAGAAATTCTTATCTCGGCTTCAGAAGTAAGTGCCCTGTTTAACCATTAGTTAAGTTGCAGTATAACCTAGAAACACTTAGTATAAGGAATTTATAAGTAATTGTGAATTACTGTTATCCGCTGTATGGTGAATGGCAACTATCCTTTTTATAGTATTGTCGTTATTCCATCCTGGATTTTCCATTGTTTGATTTTACTCAAATAATATTAAATCACTGGCACTGATAAAATTCACTAAACATCAACTCACAAAATGACTAAATTAAACCAAAAGAAACTCAACAATTCTCCATGTTTTATAGTTTCTTATAAAAATTAGGAAACATACAAAAATAATCCATTAATTTATATTGAAGAAAGATAATAACGGTAGGTATCACTCTAATACCTTTCATTCAGTACTATAAACACTTTTACCACCATCAATGTTATGACCTGGCATTTTGAAGCACTTTTTATTTCCCCTTGGCTTGTCAGTTATGAGTTACATCTGGAACAGCAATATCTTGAATAATAATAATAATAGTAATAGTAATTAGCTGTAGTCTGCTAGAATAGCAGGAGTACAATACTTACATACCTCTTCTCCAGGGCTGCAGTGTATTGATGATCTCACTTGCTTTGCCTATCAGAAAGTGTGTAGCATGCTGTTTCATATGTTGAGTGTATTACAGCTCATCTGTGATAGCAGTTAAGTGACTTCACTTAAAACAATAAACTAGATGGCATGGCCCTTTAAGCTGTCTCATTACTATTCCCACATAATAACACAGGTTATTTAACCACACAAGTGAATGAACTATTAAAAATATCTGTGTTTTAACATATTCAAGTAAGATTCTCAGGTTCTGGATTCTTTCAGGGTAACTCACACATTTTAGTTATACAGGGTGTTACAAAAAGGTACGGCCAAACTTTCAGGAAACATTCCTCACACACAAAGAAAGAAAATATGTTATGTGGACATGTGTCCGGAAACGCTTACTTTCCATGTTAGAGCTCATTTTATTACTTCTCTTCAAATCACATTAATCATGGAATGAAAACACACAGCAACAGAACGTACCAGAGTGACTTCAAACACTTTGTTACAGGAAATGTTCATAATGTCCTCCGTTAGGGAGGATACATGCATCCACCCTCCGTCGCATGGAATCCCTGATGCGCTGATGCAGCCCTGGAGAATGGTGTATTGTATCACAGCCGTCCACAATACGAGCATAAAGAGTCTCTACATTTGATACCGGGGTTGCGTAGACAAGAGCTTTCAAATGCCCCCATAAATGAAAGTCAACAGGGTTGAGGTCAGGAGAGCGTGGAGGCCATGGAATCGGTCCGCCTCTACCAATCCATCGGTCACCGAATCTGTTGTTGAGAAGCGTATGAACACTTCGACTGAAATGTGCAGGAGCTCCATCGTGCATGAAACACATGTTGTGTCGTACTTGTAAAGGCACATGTTCTAGCAGCACAGATAGAGTATCCCATATGAAATCATGATAACGTGCTCCATTGAGCGTAGGTGGAAGAAAATGGGGCCCAATCAAGACATCACAAACAATGCCTGCCCATACGTTCACAGAAAATCTGTGTTGATGACGTGATTGCACAATTGCGTGAGGATTCTCGTCAGGCCACACATGTTGATTGTAAAAATTTACAATTTGATCACGTTGGAATGAGGCCTCATCCGTAAAGAGAACATTTGCACTGAAATGAGAATTGACATATTGTTGGATGAACCATTCGCAGAAGGTGGCCAATCAGCTGCTGATAGTGCCTGCACACGCTGTACATGGTACGGAAACAACTGGTTCTGCCGTAGCACTCTCCATACAGTGACGTGGTCAAAGTTACCTTGTACAGCAGCATCTTCTCTGACGCTGACATTAGGGTTATCGTCAACTGCACGAAGAATTGCCTCGTCCATTGCAGGTGTCCTCGTCGTTCTAGGTCTTCCCCAGTCGCGAGTCATAGGCTGGAATGTTCCGTACTCCCTAAGACGCCGATCAATTGCTGCGAACGTCTTCCTGTCGGGACACCTTCGTTCTGAAAATCTGTCTCGATACAAACGTACCGCGCCACGGCTATTGCCCCGTGCTAATCCGTACATCAAATGGGAATCTGCCAACTCCGCATTTGTAAACATTGCACTGACTGCAAAACCACGTTCGTGATGAACACTAACCTGTTGACGCTACGTACTGATGTGCTTGATGCTAGTACTGTAGAGCAATGAGTCGCATGTCAACACAAGCACCGAAGTCAACATTACCTTCCTTCAATTGGGCCAACTGACTGTGAATCGAGGAAGTACAGTACATACTGACGAAAGCAAAATGAGCTCTAACATGGAAATTAAGCGTTTACGGACACATGTCCACATAACATCTTTTCTTTATTTGTGTGTGAGGAATGTTTCCTGTAAGTTTGGCCGTACCTTTTTGTAACACTCTGTTCATAATAAGAATAAACCTATTGTAAACGTTACACCATGTATTCTTGCGCATTTGCTTGAAGCTTATTGGATTTCGTTTCATGTGCAGAGGAAGCTAAGCTGTGTCCAGTAGTCAAGTACGATCATGAGGATACGTTTTGTGCTGTGATACACGCACATAGACTGAGCGATAGTGGGACAACAGCTTTAGCAGCGCATGATTCTTAAAAAAATGATGATGAGTTTACAATTACGAAATGTAGATATTACAAAGCGAACGAAAAAAAAGGACTTAGGCGAGACTTGAACTAGCGATCCATGAACTGCACTAATTATGAACCTACTGCGCCACTGATTCCACTATATATCCATTGTACGTTTGTATCTCAACTCTATCAAATAACGTCCCTCGAGAAACTTCAAAGCCGGTTTTGTCTGTAAATGTATGCAAAACGTTAAGAAACTCCCATTTCTCGGCACTTTTTATCCGTGTTCCACATACGCGTTTCACAGAGCACAACAATACAGAGACTGTCACTGCACACGATTTTTAAATAAAAACTTCATAGCTAAAGCATGATTAAGAAAAGCGTTGATGGCTGTGAATGCGATAGTTTCCTAAAGTTTCTTTTAATGTAACTAAGTGATAAGATATCGAATACATAAGTAGGACCCACTTCCAAGAGCATAACAATGCGAGAGTATGTGGGCCGTGGGTTCTGACCAGACATCACGTTTGTGGTTGTTTAAATACATATGGTGAACAGAGTGTAGCAGTCTGGATGTGATAATACCTCACTTGGATAATTACACAACGCTTGGTTACACCTGCCTGTATACAAACCAGACACTGTCCAAACAGATGTGACAAGCTTTTAGAACTATGACTTTTACTGCTGTGATAATAACGTTACCCTAAAGACATGCATAAGAAAATGCACCTCACTTCATAAAATTTAGATGATTTATGAATTGAAAAGAAATTGCAACACCAAAAAATAATTGATGTAGAGTAATGAATTTTCTGGAATACATTTATCTAGGTAACTTATTTAAATGATTAACACTGCAACATCACAGTTTAATGTAAGTGCGAGATAAGCCATTGCAAATGTGAAATGTTGGTACATTAATAACCAGTGTAACTTCCAGGAAGTTGACTGCAAGCATGCAGACATGTCTGCTTTGTGTTCTTGTGCAGGTGCTGGATGTCAGTTTGTAGGCTGAAGTTCCATGCTTGTTGCACTTGGTCGGTCAATACACGGACGGTTAATGCTGGTTGTGGATGACGCTGGAGTTGTCATCCAGTGATGACCCAGATGTGCTCGACTGGGGATAGCTGGTGATCTAGCAGGACAAAGCAACATGTTGACACCCTGTACAGCATGTTGGATTACAACAGCAGTAAGTAGGCGAGCGTTTTCCTGTTGGAAAACTCCTCTGGAATGCTGTTCAGGAACGACTGGAATGCTTTACATGAGAGGCAGCGCAACAGGTCAAATCACTAGACTGGAGATTTTCAATCATCGTGGGTTAGCCATGAGAGTGCTCCTGTTCACCCCAGATAGTAAATCCAGATGTAGATCCAGTGCGTCGAGGCAGCAGTCAGTTTAGTTGCAGGCACTCATCTGGCCTCCTTATAACCAACACACAGCCATCTCCGGCATCAAGGCACAGCCAGCTATCATCAGAAAACACAACAGACCTCCATCCTACCATCCAATAAGCTTCTGCTTGACACCACTGAAGTCGCAAATGGTGGTGTTTTAGAGTCAGTGGAATGCATACGACAAGGCGTCTGGCTTGGGGCTGTCCTTCAAGTAACCAGTTTGTAAGATTTTCTTCTGTACTGTGGCGTCAGCTGCTGCTCAAATTGCCGCTGCGGATGCAGTAGGATGCTCCAGAACCATACACTAAACACGGTCTTCCCTTTCGGTAGTGCCACGTGGCCATCCCGAGCCCTGTCTTCGTGCAGCCATACATTCCTGTGATGACTGCTGTCAGCAGTCGTGTACATCGGCTACATTCCTGCCAAGTATTCCCGCAGTATAGCAGAAGGAACATACAGTTTCTCATAGCCCCATTACATGACATCGTTCGAACTCAGTGATGTGTTGACAACAAACAGCGTTTTTGTCGCCTTGAAGGCATTCTTGATACATAAACTCACCACATCCAATCTGAAAGGTAACCAACGCTCACTACTGTTACAGCGTGTATTTAAAGCAAACTTGTTTTGCGTCCTCATAGTAGCGCCTGTCTTATGCGAGTTCACCACCTAATAACCAATATTTAATATGAAAAATTTGCCTTTTGATCAAAACACACTGAAAATTCATAGTTCTATGCTATCAAGAAATACAAAGTAGTCAACAATTTTATACCAGGATACATAGGAACAATTGTAACCTTCCCAGTGTCTCGTGGCTTTGGTACAAATCTCTACCCATCTTGTAGACACCCATACCAAACTACCAATCAACTCAATTCTTTCAAAAGGCTCTAGACCGTTTTTCTTCCACTTCAAACTTACGTTTGCCATGAAGTCTTCTTCGCCTCCTCCAATAACAACTTGTAAAGTGTACCATCACTTCCTCGTACGAAAACCTTCTAGCTCTACACTCATTCTTACTTAGTAACTTCTCTGGGGTATGTCTTATTTCCCTCTATGCTCTAGCATATCGACAGCTCCAACCTTATTTGGAGAATACCTATTTGCCTCACGAAAATTGGTACATTTCCCCAACTGCGACATACAAACAGTGATCCAATTACTGCAATGACTGTGTGGACGATGTTGCCTATTCTACACCTTATTTTAGATCTACGTGACGATGCTGTGCTGATTATATTTATATGTTTTTACGATGCCATTATGGCCTTATCACCTAGGACATGGTGTAAAAAAGATCTGAGGATGGTCATTACGGACTGAAACCGGTCATCGTCTAAAGAATTGATATTGTGATCAAAGACGAATAAAAAACATTTGGTACATTTCCGTTTATATCCTTAATATCCTGTTCAACCTTCGCAGTAGGTTTTTTCTCCTACTAATAACTATTCTTACATTTATCATTGAACAATATTTACAATCACTTGTCCTCTTCTATAGCCCTGTCCACTGAATCACTGTTACATTCAATTTTATTCCTAACCAAAGCGAATACATACACTGATGAGCGAAAGCATTATGACCACCTGATTAATAGCTTGTTTGTGTGTTTTTAGATCGAAATACATCACTGATTCTGCGTATCAGGGATCCGAAAGTTTGCCGTTAGGTTTGTAGAGGTATGTGGCATTAGATGACTACGCACAGGTCATGTAATTCGCGTAAATAACGGACCGCTGATATGCATATGCCCGATGCTTGGTTTTTAAGTGGCCTCGGACCAACACTTGAGCCCCCCCCCCCCCCCCCTTGAAACGAGCATTGAACTATTTTTCATTTAATCTAGATAACTTTCTCTTTAAATTTCTGTTCACCAAACTATGTATTTCATTTTCCCATTCTGCATTCTGAGGGGGACAGTGTATTTTATCTAACAGCCCGTCTCCTTTTATTGTTTTTAGTATAACTTTCCTATGAGCAAGCTCTGTACTATCAATAGGTAAAAAAATTAAGTCTCCACTCTCATTCATCCAGGAATATTGGCCATTTAGTATGCCTATTACAATAATAGGTGCTACACAAGCGATCAGATTCCCACAACACACTCGTGGCCACCTGGCCTGAGGATGAAATTTAGCGGTTACCGGCTGTATCACCTTTTCTCTTAAAAATTCTTTAAAAACATTTGATGCAAATTGAGCATCATTATCGGACAGGAACCGCTTACATTTCTCTAGCTTTGGAAAATATTCATTCTTCAGTATTCTGGTTATGGTTTTACTTTTAGAGGTTTTGACAGGAAATAATTTCCCAAAGTAGGACCACACTTGTAAAACTGCGACAGTATATAACACCCGACCTGATCCACATGGTAAGGGCCCCAAAATATTGATAGCTGAGAAATTCCATATGTGTGTGCAGGTATCATAGGAATTGGTTGAACCTTCATACCCTTGCTCAGGTGTTTGATTTGTTGGCATAGTTTTGGACGATCTTGTATAATCCCTTTCCAAAATAACAATTTTGAAAATGCGCCAACCATTTTTATGTCAAAATGGCCATGCATATCATGTATATATCATACAAATCTGTTTAGGTACACCATCGGAATACATATCAGCCATCGAGGTTCTACTATACAATTTCTATTAAATAATACTCCTTCGTGACATATGCAATTTGAATTTCACTTATTCGGTTCAGTACATTAACATAAACTACCTCACTACGTTGTGAGCCGTTGATACCTCTGTTGCTCATGTTCAATATTTTTCATCTATATTTTAACTCCTTTTCATGTTATTGTCTACTGACTTTATACACAGTGAATTATTTCTCCAGTTTGATGCAGTTTAGATCACCTTTCATTCCTAATGGTAAATGAGGTTAAGCATCTCGTATTTTTTTCTTTTATTTTGCTGTAGCATATTTGTAAATTATGTTCTTGTAGAAAAAGTAACCACCTTATCAGTTGGCAGTGCAATATCTTCCTAGTCATCAGGAATTTCAAAGCTTAAATTTCTTAACCGCCCACACTACAGCCAGAGTTTCTTTCGCTGTAGTTGAATAGTTTTTCTTAGAAGAGTCATCGTACTACTAACAAGGGCTAAGGTTGTAATTTTATTTCCTCCCTGAATTTCATATTTTTGAAATACTTCGCATACAGTACCATAGCCTGAAGCAACTACAGCCAAACAAAACTGTATACATATCCGGATGTCCTAAAATCTATGGATTCCTTGGAACCTGTTTTATGAATTCCTACCCCCGTTTATACATTTCATTCCAAGACTAGGGCACGTTATTTTTCAATAAAGCATGGAGGTTAACACAATTCATTATTTGATTCGGCACACACTTCCCATAAAATGCAATTAGTCGCAGAAACGATTTTTAATTGCTTCTTATTTCTAGGTTGGGGACAATAATTTATGTTTTCAGTTTTTTTCAAATTAGGTTTACTACAGTGTTGACTTACTCGATGCACCAAAAAATTTATCTTTTTGCACCCAAAGTAAGCTTTCGGAAACTTAATCTCAACTCCTTTCTTTCTCCATCTCTGTAACACTACTTCCAAAAGCGAAATGTTTTATTCGCAGTTTTTGGTCACAATCATAATGACAGACACATAGATAAATCCCTTCTCTTATAACTCCTTACATAATGCTAAATCGAGGGCACAAATAAACTCTGCCACTGTTACATTCAGTCAAAAGGTTAGGACTCTGAACTGATAGCACCTCTCCCCGGATAGAAATGTAGTATGCCTTCTAGCATCTGCGGCAAGAGGGACCTACCAATATACCGCAGTCAGACCGTGCTTAAATATTTAACGTCATGGAATCTTATAAAATTTCTTCCATGGGCAAGTGTCGATCTCTTTCTACACTCCTGGAAATGGAAAAAAGAACACATTGACACCGGTGTGTCAGACCCACCATACTTGCTCCGGACACTGCGAGAGGGCTGTACAAGCAATGATCACACGCACGGCACAGCGGACACACCAGGAACCGCGGTGTTGGCCGTCGAATGGCGCTAGCTGCGCAGCATTTGTGCACCGCCGCCGTCAGTGTCAGCCAGTTTGCCGTGGCATACGGAGCACCATCGCAGTCTTTAACACTGGTAGCATGCCGCGACAGCGTGGACGTGAACCGTATGTGCAGTTGACGGACTTTGAGCGAGGGCGTATAGTGGGCATGCGGGAGGCCGGGTGGACGTACCGCCGAATTGCTCAACACGTGGGGCGTGAGGTCTCCACAGTACATCGATGTTGTCGCCAGTGGTCGGCGGAAGGTGCACGTGCCCGTCGACCTGGGACCGGACCGCAGCGACGCACGGATGCACGCCAAGACCGTAGGATCCTACGCAGTGCCGTAGGGGACCGCACCGCCACTTCCCAGCAAATTAGGGACACTGTTGCTCCTGGGGTATCGGCGAGGACCATTCGCAACCGTCTCCATGAAGCTGGGCTACGGTCCCGCACACCGTTAGGCCGTCTTCCGCTCACGCCCCAACATCGTGCAGCCCGCCTCCAGTGGTGTCGCGACAGGCGTGAATGGAGGGACGAATGGAGACGTGTCGTCTTCAGCGATGAGAGTCGCTTCTGCCTTGGTGCCAATGATGGTCGTATGCGTGTTTGGCGCCGTGCAGGTGAGCGCCACAATCAGGACTGCATACGACCGAGGCACACAGGGCCAACACGCGGCATCATGGTGTGGGGAGCGATCTCCTACACTGGCCGTACATCACTGGTGATCGTCGAGGGGACACTGAATAGTGCACGGTACATCCAAACCGTCATCGAACCCATCGTTCTACCATTCCTAGACCGGCAAGGGAACTTGCTGTTCCAACAGGACAATGCACGTCCGCATGTATGCCGTGCCACCCAACGTGCTCTAGAAGGTGTAAGTCAACTACCCTGGCCAGCAAGATCTCCGGATCTGTCCCCCATTGAGCATGTTTGGGACTGGATGAAGCGTCGTCTCACGCGGTCTGCACGTCCAGCACGAACGCTGGACTGAGGCGCCAAGTGGAAATGGCATGGCAAGCCGTTCCACAGGACTACATCCAGCATCTCTACGATCGTCTCCATGGGAGAATAGTAGCCTGCATTGCTGCGAAAGGTGGATATACACTAATACCGACATTGTGCATGCTCTGTTGCCTGTGTCTGTGTGCCTGTGGTTCTGTCAGTGTGATCATGTGATGTATCTGACCCCAGGAATGTGTCAATAAAGTTTCCTCTTCCTGGGACAATGAATTCACGGTGTTCTTATTTCAATTTCCAGGAGTGTATTTCAATAATTTTGATTTAAGTTCGGGCATCAAGACCCGGCCCAATATCGCCATTGAACTTTTTTACTGTCATAATGGGATTACAGTAGGAACTATCTGATCGTCCGAAAATGCCCCAATTAATTATCCAATTTATTTCGTTACGCACAGCCTCGCGCTATATGATACAGAGGCTTAAAAAAGAAATATGAGGATAGATTTTTAACTTGCAACCATATCCTTCGATGACACTTGGTTGGTCCCTACATAATTCTCAGTTCCGTAACACTACTACTACTACTAATGGGTTTCCCTTTTTGATATTTAACTTTGACGCACTTGTTTTTCTACACTTCTCCTTCACCAAATTCGCCCATTCATTACTTTCATAGCTTTCCTCTAACTTTGGTCCATCCTGTTCTAATATCTCTACCTTGTTTTCAAACTTTATCCTCCAACTAATCAGTTCTGCTTCACTATGTGTGAGTGACTGCCCCTTATTTAACTAAATAAAAATTTGATAACCTGTCCAAACAACAGCACAGGCAAATTTATGTGGGCCAACGAAAGTGTCAACTGTTGAACTGTTGCATTAGAAATCCTGAAAGTAAGTAATTATGATTATTGTGCCACAGATTTGGTAGATCACCTTCAAACGATTTCAGAAACATAACTGGATGCACTGATGCCTTTGATATGAAACGGGGAAAGTGTAACCCACTATTCTTTATTCCTAGCTTCAGTTCTTCTATCAAATCCCATATACTAGAATCGGACTGACATATCTGTGCATCATTATTATTCGTGGACCTATGGAGCTCCCTCCACTACTATTATGAGCACAGCATGCTTCTTCCGTTACAGACATCATGGCCACAATTTTTATTACATTAATCTGCTAAGAAAATCGCTTCATTTAATCTTCTCAGTTACCCACCTTTTGGTTTTATCAATTCTAGATTCTATAGTTTTACTTAAACTTCACCTGGCTCTGAATTTCTTGATTATTCACTGCTATATCGTTAACATCTTTTACAAAAAAAGACTAATAGGGATTTCCTGTGATTCTTTAAACATTTCAATCTTTACAGGAAGTGTCCTCAGCTCACCTAATGACTTCTTTACATCCAACATCTTCTTGTTAACTTCATATTTTCGGCTTTGTTCAGTACATGAGGATTCTCGCTCCCTGTTTGCCTCCTTGTGCCCTTTTTCTAATTTTTTCTGTCCTGCTAAAATGCATCCGATAAGAGCCTTTAATCGTTCATCCTCTATTGAGCCTTATTATCAATGCAACACACGCTGTGTTGGAAGGTCCTCCAGGAGATACAAATGTGTAAATATCTGGTTAAACCAACAACAGTTGCGATTCACTGAAATGACAAGTATGTGATCTTCACACGATCTAACCGCACGAAGAAAGCACAATCAACATTAAATAAATAAATGTTATACTCAGAGTTCGTAGCTCGTAGTTTTTTGTCCTGTCCTGCCCATCAGATTGTCAGCGGCGTGGCTGGCAGGATCCAGGTGTGTCGTCGCTGATCGAAGGTACATCAGGCCCCACTCAACTGCTACTAATTTAGCATCTGGACAAACTTATAACTATGCCACAGCTTACGAAATTTGTTGGATTACAAAAATACATTTTTTTGCTTATGTAGACAGTATAAAATATTACTTCACTTAACATGATATTTCTGTCGGCAAGATGTAATTCACCTGTGCGCTATAGTTCAGTACCTACTACACAGTACCTACTACACAATGATCCAAATTACTAAAACTCTTCCCGCACATATATTTCAACTTTCAGCATTCACTTTGTACGTCCTGGAAACCCACGGACAACATTTTCTGTAGCGTGGTATTTTATATATTTCGTATTACAGCACATGGGTGATAGCAGTTAAGTGACTCTACTTCAAAGAACTGGTAAAGTACTAGCAGACGGCACAACCTTGCAAACTGAGCCCTTACCATCCCTACTTATTGTCACAGATTCTCTGACCATGCGTATGGATGACCTATTAGCGTATCTGGCTGTGTCATAAAATTTCAAATGAGATTCTTAGGTCATGGGTTTCTCTGGGCTCGCTCACACGTAATTGGGTTATAGCAATGTGGATGTAGTAGTACCAACTCGGATTACTGCACAAAACTGGGTTACACGTGTCCTTATTTAAACTAGACACCGTCTAAACAATTGTAGTAAGCATTTAATGCTATTACTTTTAGTATTATGATGATAACACCTTACCCCAAAGGTGTGCATAAGGAAGTGCACTTCGTTTCATAAAAGATGGCGGTATAAATTTTATTAATATTTAGATATCTGTGAATGCTAATCAGTAGAATTCTTTATTTACTTTATCCTCTGTAATTAGACTCTGATTTTTTGAGTAATTTTTGCTCTTTATATAATATTCCATAGTCACAGGAAATCATTAAGCTAGGGTTGCCATCCGTCTCAATATATCAGGACCGTGACCATTATGGACCTTCTTGTCTCGACAAGACCACATTTTGCAAAATACTGTTATGAGCTTGGCTCAAGTGTTGAAGTAACACCATCTGTTAGCACAAAACGTAAATTATGCAAGTATTTGTTTTCTATTCCCGCACACAACGGCACTGCGAAAAGAGTATTTTCGCTGATATCGGCCCAGTGGACTGATGACTGTTTCCAGGAACTGAGGAATTAGTGTCACGGTGTCAGGTTAATTGCAAGCTAACTTGCGTGGAGCTTGTATGTAAAAGGGAAAATAGACATGCTGAAAAAGGTGAAATCTTCCGAAAAATATGGTGTACAACTACTTCTGCAGCAACAAGTTCCATCATGTGATTGTGTTCTAAATAAAAAGTAATTATATCAAATAAACTTTTTACTTCATGTCTACATTTCCATCTCACAGTGTCCCGACGAGCTGCCAGCTGGATATGGCAACCCTAGATTAAGCGAATTATAGTATCTTGTAAAGAACATAACTGAATTTGATCGTTTCACATAAGCACTTTATTTATCCTTCCAATAGACTACAAAATTACTGTCTTCTTTATGATTAAGAAATGGGATAAAATTATCACCCACAAAATTATGTAATAGCCCAAGTAACTGATGTAAACTCAAAATGCAAAAATAGCGACTCCTCTTTTGTTCATAACTCAGCGATTAATGCGAGCGAAGATTGTTCTCGCGATAAAGTCAGCGATGGTGACTACTTCTTAACAGTATCAAATCAAATATCTATCTGGAAAATAGCAATCTTTGCTCTCATATTATCTGTCGGTTTATCTGGGTGATTCCTATCTCAAACAAATATTAAATAATTCAGTAAATAATTATGTCAACCACAGATATTACCACTGACTACTATCTCTGGTTAGATATAATCAGAACCTGTAAATTCGGCTAAACATAAATTTAATTTTTTTAATAATGAAGAAATTGGTTTCCCCCCTTCTATCCCTATTAGAATCTTTTCTTATGAGGCAATTTTAAACTTTTAAATTAAATATAACTTGCCTATTCTGCACATAACAGCGAATTCTATTTTTTAATGATTTTGACTTCAATTAATAATACCTTACTTTGTAATAAAACATTCTCAGCTTCAAGGGTAGGGTTGAAAGGATTATACGCTCACTACTTTTTCAGTTTACATACGACCATGAAGCTCGTCTTTTTATTTGCTTTCTTCAAATACGATCCACGACGCGTCAGTTGTAAACGAGTGCCTATTAATCCTGTAACGCAAATTACAAAGAAAGCTGCTCTGGAACAAAATGCTTGTTTTGTTATCACTTATTTAGGCCTTAACTTTCACAAATTGCGCAAAGTTTCCCTCTTTTTCAGGCGTTGGCACTACTCAGAAAGTTTCCCTTTAATTAACACCAAGTAAATATGGATCACTCGTCACAAGATTTCCAAGGGTACGATATCGCCAGTCGTGATTCTAATTAACAATTTCTCTGGCAATAACGTTACTAAAACTCAGAATTTCGGATCTCGGCAGCCTGTAAAGTTTTCTTTTATTGAAAATGAAACTCCTCCAGCTGCATTTAAGATTTACTGCCCGCCATCCATGTGGAGCACGTGTTGGTCTCACCGCGAACTTCTAGTACTCAGCCACACACAACTGATATCATCAAAGTGTACGGGCCTGAAGATGACGTTGACGGAACGTCGAAACTAGTAGCCAAATAAATATGAAATCTTAAATACAGCTAGAGGAGTTTTATTTTCAATAAAAAAATTATACCAGCTTATGTCCCACCATCGTCCAATTTAAATATAGATGTACGAAGAATAAAGTTTGGAATTGTAAAGCTGATCCGCAAAATTAACCATCGTATTCACTGCTCATTGCAAATCAACACCAATAATCAGCGACTGAGACTGTACCTTGCTCAGTGCTATTCTTCACATTGCACCAATTAATGGGATAACCTCTTCCGTATGAGAACATAACTCACACAGAACCATTGGCTATTTCACTGGAACTCGTTCGATATTAAGCCGATCAAAAACAATATCCTCAACACACTAAATCCCCAACGCTGTTGGTTACAATACCTACTACCACTGAATAATCCGAAATGAATTTCACTGTCAAATATTTTCTTACGTTGACAAAGATCTCCGCAAGTTTTCACCGTGTACCGTAAAATATCTTATGCCAGCTGCTTCGCTCGCATGGACTGTGTGGTTTGCACAGTATTTTTCTGCTTTTCCTTAATCGAATCTTTATGTTGCTCTCAAATTGCAACACCTTCTAAACTTTCCACGCTAATTAAAGCCATAGAGAGCATGGCCTTTTACGAATGCACTTCTGACCAAAAGTGGTTCTGGAAGCTGGAGCTCGCGGTTTTTCTTATTAACCATGACTTTTGCGTTGCTGTGGAGATATTTCCATAAAAACCTACATCCTGTAAGACGTATTTCTTTTTATCTAACCGAGAAGTGAAATACCAGTTTTCATAGATTTACGTTTAAAATTTTTTTAATATAACGAGTTTCACCCTCTTAAGGACTGAATTTGCAAAAAGACTGAAAGACTTTTTTTCTAACAGAGAAGCCAAATACAAATTTTCATGGAATCTTTCATCCCCTCTATCACTCCCTTAGGGGTTTGAATTTCCAAAACCAATGAAAACTCTGAAACAAGTATTTTGTTATTTCTAACTGAGAAGTCATATATCAATTTTCATAGATTTAGTTTTAAAATGCATTATTAGTTCCTTAATAATGATTAATTTAAAAAAATTCATCGACCATTTTACCCCCTTAGTGTCTTCATTTCCAAAAACGCTGAAGCACGTATTTATTTCGTTCTGACTGAGAAACCTAGCCCATTTTCGTAGTTTTAGCTTAAAAATTGTCTTAACAACGATAAATTTTCAAAAAACCTTTCATCCCCTGTTTCACCCCCTTAGGAGTGAAATTTCGAACAATCCCTTCATAAACTCCACCCCATCTCCAAATTTCAAGTTTCTATCCTTAGCGGTTTGGGCTGGTCGATGATGAGCAAGTGAATCAGTCTAGTTCTTTTTCACCCTTTTAGGGCTTAAATTTCCAAAAAGAGTGAAACACATATTTTTTCATTTCTACCGAGAAGCCAAATACAAAGTATCAAAGATTTAGCTTTAAAAATGCTTTCAGAATGAACTTTTTCATAAAACAGTTCACCTCTATGTCACCCCCTTAGAGGTTGAATTTCCAAAAAACAGTGAAATCCGTATTGTTTTATTTCTCACAGGGAAGCCAAAGAAAAATTTTCATAGATTTAGCTTCAAAAATGCTTCCACAATCAACTGCTCCTATAAAACAGGTCTTCCTTTCTTTCACTCCTTTAGGAGTTAAATTTATAAAAACATGGAAACATGTACTTTTTAAATTTATAATCGAGAAGTCAAATACCAATTTTCATTAATGTAGCTTCAAAAATACTTTAGAAGTTCTTTAATAGTGATTTATCTAAAAAATAATTTCACCCCCACAGGTGTTAAATTTTCAAAAATGCTGAAACACTTATTGCTTTATTTCTGACCAAATACCGAATACTGTAGGTCTAGCTTCAAAACTGGCTTAATAAACATTAATTTTCAGAAATCTTTCGTCTACTATTACACTCCCTTAGGGTTAGAATTTCGAAAAATCCATTCTTAAACGGTGCCTACAGTATGTTTTTTTATTAAAATATGTTAAACTGTAATGACTACTTCACAGACAAACCCCTCACCTTTCGTAAGACTATTTTTAAAACATCACACCTGGCGTTTCTGAAGCGCAAAAGGCAGTTCTTATATTTGTAGACTTGTCTGAGTATCTTATTCTTTTTGCTGAAGTTTGAGCTCCTGCTTGCTCTGAATTATTTGATTTAACGTGTCTACCTAAATTGTTCCTATATGCTCATTCCATGTATTCACTTGGATCTTTTTATTAATATAATATTAATATATTATTATATTATATTATATGTATTATATTATTAATATAAACATGTACAGTTCAGTGATTAATTCAGTTCTTATGTTGAAATTTCCCTATTTTAATTAAATTGGGTGACGACCCAGCAAAATTTTGTGGCACACGAAACTTACAGTAGACTGCAGAGTTCCAGATCGACGAACTTCCCCTAGTTTCTATTTGCAAATCACTTTCCAAATAACTATTCACCCATAGTAACCATTAGTAAGGTATTTTCTCAATGGGCTGTAGTGAGTTTCTTGTGGGATAGTGAGTTTTAGTATAGTGAGACGTATGAGCCGTACTGTCTCGTTCATAAATGAAGCAAAATTTATTTTTAGTGTATCCTCTTGCATACCCAGTGAAAGTGCAACAGATTTAAGGTCACCCTAAATCTGCCACTGAATTTACATGATGATTTCATGTAATTATTTAATATTTACTTCCGACTCTTCCATGTGAAGACTGGAACTGAAGGATTCTTATTACCAAAATGGAGTAGTAAGTATGTTGGCAATAAGCCCGCTCGGCTAGCCGTGCGATCTAACGCGCTGCTTCCCGAGTGGGAACGCGTGCCGGTCCCCGGCATGAATCCGCCCGGCGGATTGGCCAGTCTGTGGATGGTTTTTACGGCGGTTTTCCATCTGCTTCGGTGAATGCGAGCTGGTTCCCCTTATTCCGCCTCAGTTACACTATGTCGGTGATTGCTGTGCAAACATTATCTCCACGTATGCGTACACCATAATTTCTTTATCACGCAAACATTGGGGTTACATTCATCTGGAAATAGACGTTCCCGGGGGGGCGGGGGGTGAGGGGGGGGGGGGGTGTCCACTGGGGGTCGAACCGCACAAAACCCTGGGTTCGGTGTGGGGCGGCGGTGGGGTGAGTGCTATAGCCTTTTGTGGGGTTGTGTACCACTGAGGGCTACGGTGGGGACGAAGCCTTTCCGTCGTTTCTCGGTTCCCGGTTCAATATATACATACATACATATTGGCAATAAATTTCCTCTGTTTTTCTCTATAGGCGAGAATTACTGTTAATAAAAAAATCATACCTGAGTTTCAATTTTCTTTGTGATATTCTTTGTCAGCACAATAAAATTGGTAAGAATTAGTGGTTTTCATGTTCGTTGCTGTATGGTGTGTAAGTAGGCTGTTTATGTTTTCTTATTGGCAACGTTACGTAGCGCTCTGTATGAAAATCACTGGCTGTGCTGTGTGCAGTCTGTGGCTAGTTTGCATTGTTGTCTGCCAGTGTAGTGTTGGGCAGCGGCAGCTGGATGTGAACAGCGCGTAGCGTTGCGCAGTTGGAGGTGAACCGCCAGCAGTGGTGGATGTGGGGAGAAAGATGGCGGAGTTTTGTAATTTGTCACGAACTGCTATATATATTATGACTATTAAGGTAAATACATTGTTTGTTCTCTATTAAAATCTTTCATTTGCTATCTATGCCTATCAGTAGTTAGTGCCTTCCGTAGTTTGAATCTTTTATTTAGCTGGCAGTAGTGGCGCTCGCTGTGTTGCAGTAGTTCGAGTAATGAAGATTTTTGTGAGGTAAGTGATTTGTGAAAGGTATAGATTAATGTTAGTCAGGGCCATTCTTTTGTAGGGAATTTTGAAAGTCAGATTGCGTTGCGCTAAAAATATTGTGTGTCAGTTTAAGCACAGTCTTGTATAATTCTTCAAAGGGGACGTTTCAGGTGATACCCGAATGTGTTTCTTGTTGTAACTAATTACTCATTCTGATTCGTTGATCTTCTTTGTGAGGGGAATGCAAGTCCCAGATAACGATCTATTGTAACCACTCGATAGCAAAATTTACTTTTTCTGTCACTCTGTATCTTGGTCAAATCACACCCATCGACAAGAGGAGTAGCAGAGGCGATCCAGAAAACTGCTATTTACTATCGTTGGCAATAATCTGTTGTATTATGTTATAAAATATTCTGCTTACAAACGCAATATGGTATGTCGGACAGAACGACCTCCTACATACCAAGCAGCGCGCATTCCGAAAACATTGCTCATGCGAGACCCAACTCGCACATTTCTGGCACCTTGACGGTCGGTGCCTGCAGTATTGACTTCCAAAAAGTGTGTGACTCAGTACCACACAAACTTACGATCATAACATGTAACAATTAAATTTGTAACTGGATTAATGATTTGTTTGTAGGAAGGATGCATGATGTTTTCGGTGGTGTGTGATCGACAAATGTAGAATTCAGTTTAGGTGTGGCCCATGGGAATGTTTTGGTATCCTTACTGTTCACGTTGTATATTAATGACCTGTTTCACATTATTAATGCTAGCCTCACACTTTTTGCTGTTATTTATTGTGAGTTACGATATTCAGACTAGATTTGAAAGAGGTGCGAAGATGGGCAAATTAATTGTAATATTCAGAAATCTAAAACTGTACACTTTACAAAACGCAAAAGCATACTGTCACAAAACTAAAATAGAGGTTGGTGCACCAAAAACTGGCCCCGAGTACAGACTGCTTGCCAATTACGCACCAATTATTGCCCACCATGAGCAGGTACAACAACAAATAGACAAACATGTAATAATTAGACGATAAAGAAGTATCAGATAAGTTAATAAAAAGGTCTATATTTCCTGCATTTAGCTTGTCTTTTACATTACATTACATTAGGTGCTGAAAATGCCCATGCGCTTCAATGCACTTTTGCGCATGTCCTAACATGTTAATATACACTTTGAGCAACTCTGCCGCATGGTTCTTCAAATTTCATTACGAATATTGTCCCTCAAGTGTTGTTAAGTTATTGGGTTATTTGCGTAACGTTTACCTTCAGACTGCCCCACAGATAAAAAGATCCGGCGGACGCGGCGGCTACAATTCTTTGCTGACAGTCCTTTCTTCTGTGAATCTTTCAGAATTCATGTGATTGACTTGCATTGAAGTGTGACAGGTCGCCCCATCCTGTTGAAAGACAACGCACGCACGTTCAAGAGTGTGTGTGTGTGTGTGTGTGTGTGTGTGTGTGGAGGTTGGAGGGCGTGGCGAGGGGGGGGGGGGGGGGCGGCTCGGGGCTCAATGCTCAATTGTGCGTAGAATTCCTAAAAAGATTCGCGTATACACAGTAGTTCCTCCTCTTGCTTCGAAAAGTGAGATCCACAATCCAGCTTGCTGACACGGCACACCACACTCCGATTTTTTCACTGTGAAGAGGCTTCTCATTAATCATATAGGGATTGTTTATGGCCATTACCTGATGTTGCGGGAATTCACATATCTTGTCAGGTGGAATCAGGCTTCATCACTCATGCAATTCAACATTCCACTTTCAGTTATTTGACATAGCCACGTACAATAATTCATACGTTTTGGATAACCTTCCTCCTTCAGTTCTTGGATACATGTCATTTTGAAGGGCTTCATCCCAATACGGTGTAAAACATGTTGACAAGACATACCCAATACGGTCAGTTGTTGCGACAATTTACGTGTCGACTTCTTTGGAGTCTTGATCTTTGGTGTTGAGGCGTAGCGCCATATAACGATCCTACCTTGGAGGCGGTTTAAAGTGGGAGATGTGTCTCTGAGCTGGAGAGTGACAGATGGTGACGCGAGACTGGACGCGCACGTAGTTTATGTATCAGCCGATAGAGGACAATATTGGATAGGGGACTGTGATTTTAGTTTCGATTGTGCCCACTAGACTGCACTAAAGTAATAGAATGTTTTTCATAAACTGTTCTAGTATTTTCATAAAGTGTTATTATGTCTTTTTGTGTAGGTAAAATGTTATAAATGTGTTTTAGCAGTATGAATGATGCGTAAGTGTGGTTTAAGATTAATATGAAGATAATTGTTTAACGAGTTGTGTAGAAGGATTTAGTGTGGGAACATTTCGAAGAAAGGGGATTTTTGTACAATAGGTTTATAAAGTAAGTTTATGGTAAAAGGAAAAGTTAATTCAGGTATAAATAACAATAGTAAATAACTTTATGAATAAAGTAAAACTTCAGTATATTAGATAATTACGTCGGTAAAAAGTGCAGTCGTGAGGCTTACTATTTTGCGATTGGTTATGGATGAAAAGCGCGGACTGACGCGGGAGAATGTTGTTTTGCTATTGGCTGTTGAGTAAACTGACCAATGGTAAAGCAATATTCTTCGCGCGCCTTTCTCTGCTGGTAGAGAAGAGTATTCTAGAGAAGAGAAGAGTATTCTAGAGAAGAGTCGAAGCCTAGCCTTGAAAGAGATCGGACGTGTACAGTAGTAGTTCCGATGGAAACGATAAGTTGCCGGATCTAGCAGTGTTTCATACATCAAAAGTGTTGGAAAGTGACGCCATAATTATTCCGATGTGTGTGTGTAGAAATTTCGGAATTTTTAAGTGAATTTTTTGACGAGATAAGACTATATTCCGCGTGGCGTATTGAGCAGGTCGGTGGCTAAAAACTGTGACTGCGTTTGGTACCGACAGACTTAATATTTGGCGAGCATTATAGATATAAAACAATCAGTATTTTTGTAGCTATTACGTTTCCTTGAAATGCAACACCATAAACTTGCTAACGTGAGTGAAAGGGATTGTGAATGACTGTGTTAAGACTAGCACGGGCTTGACAGTGATACTTGTTCATCTACGTTTCAGAATATATTAATTGAGGACAAAATTTCCAACCTTTCATTTCGTGTTTCTCCAGAAACGTAGATTAGTGATTTTAATTGCAGCCTGGTTCAGGTCGAAGTGCAGTAGGTTTCACTCGGCTTTCCTACTGATGATCTGCTGAGACAATGTTCACAGGTAGGTGCAGGTTCGTCGTAAAGGGACGGAAAGAACGACGCCGCCGCAGTGTCGAATATCCGCGATCACAGTAAGGTGTACGAATGGAGAGGGATCGATCCTTTGTGAACGCTGCTGATCCTGTAGTGCGTCACTTTGTCACGAAATTTTGTATACTGCTGTTTGCTGGTATGGAAACGCCAGGAAACTTGTTTGCAAAAATGTGAAGCATTTCCTTAAATGAAGTGGTAGACATGTACGCCTCCACTATTGCCATTCTTTTCTGAGGAGGATACATCTCAGTGAGATATTTACTTTACACATCTTAACCAAGTCACAACGGTTTCCTTACTGACGATACAAAACGTAGTCACCACAGCTTCCGAAGACTAGATGACAATTGGCCGGTTTTTCGTGTACCAACCTGTATCAAGAAATCTGTAAACTCATACAAGTATCTGAGTGCAACAACTGGCAGGGATATGAAATGCAATTATCGCATAAGTTTAATCGCAGGTGTGGTACGTGGCAGTCTGCTGTTCATTGGTAGCATAAAGAGAAAACACAGGCACTCAACAAAGGAGATTCCTTTCAAAAACGCTCGTTATTGCTCCATTGTGAGGGATCCATATCAAGGAAGAGTAAATTGAACGTAAACGACGGGGGACAGCAAGACTGGCCAAAGATCTGAATCACTGGAGAGCATACACAAATGCTGAAAAAACATGTATTGCAAGATACCTGAAGACAGGTGTCAGCAAAATCTGTGAACCAGAATTGAATGATGAATGCTGGAGTAGCTGACAGCCCCTACTTCCCTATCATAGGGATTGCGAAGACAAGTTCAGTCTACTTAACGGCGCTCACAGCAGTATTTAAGTAGTTCACACCGGTGTGTACCACCTGTGTCTCACCTCGATTACCAGTACCTGCAGTACTTAATGTACACTCATGTTCAGAAGAAAAGAACGCCTTGAACGACTACCGATAGGATGTTCGTATTCACAGGACATATACATTAGTATGTTTTGCAGAAATTATTAGTATTTAAACCATGTCAGCATGCGAATCAACATTGATATCGCGGTGCAACGCCACCTACCGGTAAAATGTGTCTGTGGCTCTCGTCGTTGCTATAAAATGAAGGCAATGGATCATTCTAATTGAGAAGACGTGCAGAATGCCTCGAAGATGTATGTTCGAACCGTATCGTCAAATCAGTGACTAAAAAGAGGGCGCATTATTGTCATGGGAGAATATCATGCATTCTTCCGGGAAATTGCTGCTCTTGTGGGACGAAGTGTTTCGACTGTGCAACGGGAGTCTGCAGAATGGTTCACGGAAGGTCGTAGAACACGATAAGATTGGTCGGGTCACACCACCCAGACTCTGAGAAGATCGAATGACATTTCAGAACAGATCTGCATCCTCCTTGGCTCTGACGCAACTGTGGAACAGTGTAACACATCGTACACTGTCAGGGGTGACAGTCCATCGCTGTTTATCACGGTATGCTTAACATGCGCATCGTCCACTTTTCCGTCTACCTTTGAAGAACGTGCAGAAACATGCTAGACGGCAATGCTATATGGAACGACGTCACTGGGGACAGGAGTGGCACCAGATAGTGTTTTAGGACGAGTCCAGGTTATGTTTGTTTAAAAATTATGGCCGTATTTTGGTTCGCCCCTGGGCGAGCATCATCACAGTGACTGCTTTCACACAAGACATACAGAGCCAACCCAAGGCCTTATGGTGTGGGGTGCTACTGGGTACAACCACAAATCACAGTTAGTGCGTGGCCAGGTCACTGTGGCCAGCGTGTCCTACGTGAATGATGTCCTGCGACCTGTAGCCATACCCCTTCTGCACAACACCTCGCCATTTTTCAGTAAGACAATGCGCGATCACATGTTGGTGCACAAATACGTGTCTTCTTGATGTCACAGGATGTCAGCCTTTTTCTCTGGCTCGCCAGATCACCAGACCTGTCACCAATAAAAAATGTGTGAGATATTGTGAAACAACGGGTGCAGCACTGTGACCCAGTGCCAACCGTCACAGATGAACTTTGGAACCAGATGAATACAGCATGGATGGCTATACCACAGGACGCCATTCGCGCCTTACACACGTCCAAGCCATCACACATGGAACAAGTTATCAGGACCCATGGCGAACCCTGTGCCTATTAGGCAACAGACATGTGCTGAACTGAGGTGCCTGAATCATTTCTGCAGAACATAATAATATATTTGTCCTGCAAATAAGAACGTGCTATCGCTAGTCATTCAAGGTGTTCTGTTTTTTTTCTGAACATGAGTGTACGATATATTCCCTATACGTCAGGTAGAAAAAACAGCAGTTAATACAATTTTGTGAGTCCCTTCAACGAGAGAGCTTTCTGAACAAACGAGATATCACATAATTTGTTACTGGTTTAGTGTAAAATAATTTTATGTGATCTCTCGTTGTTTTAAAACAATAGATTTTCAAAATAAAAACTCAGTGTATTAAAATGGTAGCCTAGGGCGTTTGAATTACAGATGGGCAGACTCATTCAACTTTGGGAACTAGTTCACTAGTGACCATTCCTTTTTGGGAACTGTTCATTTTTAATTGTTCCTTTATTATCTGATCGTGTGTTATATGGATTTTAGGTAAATTTCCCGAAAAAGTCAAGTATGCTCAAGTATTATTTCTCCATGATGAATTCACTGATGACCTACTGTAGACTTCAATTTTATTTGCTCAATGTGCTCTGAGAGCACATCATGTTAGTCAGGTGACGTGACAGGCCAATAAGTACAAGCAATCAGGTAGAGCCCAGGACAAGCTGAACGGAAGTAAGAATTATGGAACCTCTTTACGACCCAGTGCGAACAACCCCAACTGTCATTCACTTTTGAGGGAAGCTTGTAATCATAGCAAGTACAATGTCATGGCTTTCTCTATGTTTACTGAAAATTATACATATTCGTGTGTGCAATACTAGCATAAAAAAACTGGAAGTAAACATCGTCTGTTGAACCTAAATTAATAGTTTTCTTTTACAATTTGCAAATGTGTAAATTAACTATGTATGAAGTGTGGTTTTGTGTGGGAAATGAAGATTTACTTGGAAAATTAACGACTCCTGACAAAGGAGCGTAGAAACTGCATTCTAAAATTGGATGTGAAATGACACAATTTCTGAGACTTAACTGATTTCATTCAGATATGGTTTTATGTATATAGACTGCAGCGGCGAGTGAAAACTTGTATCAAGGCTGGGTATCGAACCCAGGTCACCTGCTTACTAGGCAGGTATGTTGGTCACTAAGCCACACTGGCACAGCTGTTAAGACCACTGCACAGATTACTCTGGCGTACCTCCCTCCTTGATACAGTTATATAAATACCTGCACCTAGGTTTCAGACTGGATATCCCATTTGCATTCGATGCTGAGGTGCTATTCCAGAACATAGAAAGCCTCGGGAGTTTTGTTCATATGTAGGGATAATTATTCCGAACAAAAATTTCCAGACCCTAACTGTTCAACCTGTACATTGAAGAAGCAATGATGGAAATAAAAGAAAGGTTCAGGATTGGGATTAAAATTCAAGAGGAAAGAATATCAGTGATATGATTCGCTGATGAAACTTCCTGGCAGATTAAAACTATGTGCCAGACCGAGACTCGAACTTCGGATCTTTGCCTTTCGCAGGCAAGTGCTCTACCATCTGAGCTACCCAAGCACGACTCACGGTCTCTCCTCACAGCTTTACTTCTGCCAGGACCTCGTCTCCTACCTTCCAAGCTTTACAGAAGCTCTCCTGCGAACCTTGCAGAACTAGCACTCCTGAAAGAAAGGATATTGCAGAGACATGGCTTAGCCACAGCCTGGAGGATGTTTCCAGAATGACATTTTCACTCGGCAGCAGAGTGTGTTCTGATATGAAACTTCCTTGCAGATTAAAACTGTGTGCTGGACCTTTCTTTCAGGAGTGCTAGTTCTGCTAGGTTCGCAGGAGAGCTCCTGTTAAGTTTGGAAGGTAGGAGACGAGGTACTGGCAGAAGTAAAGCTGTGAGGACGGGGCGTGAGTCGTGCTTGAATAGCTCAGATCATGCCGGCACGGTAGCTCAGCGTGTTCGGTCAGAGAGATGTTTGGCACACAATTTTAATCTTCCAGGAAGTTTCATATCGGCACACACTCCGCTGTCAAGTGAAAATGTCATTCTGGATTCACTGATGACAATGCTATCCTGAGAGAGAGTGAAGAAGAATTAAATGATTTGCTGAATGGAATGAGCAGTCTCTGACGAAGCAAGCCGGGATATTTTTACTTCCCCCTTGTTTTGCCATCTGCCTCCTTAAAATTCATTTTATCGTTTCCAACTAATTACGATTAACATACGTGAGCATAATTTGCATTTTCATAAAAGAGAAAGGTTGGCCCTCAGTTTTAAATGATATAGCACCAGATCTAACTTTGTGCTTAGTTTTACGTATTTAATTGATTTTCTAATTTATTTCGACTATTACTAATTAATACAAATTCTGTGGTTGATTTATAAGCAAAAATATAAACATTTGCAAGACGAAACACTAGCATTCTTCAAGTATTTATTTGGCTCTATTCAAAAACACGTTAGCAAAGCCAGTCCTTAATTATTCCAAAATAATCAACAGTTTTGTCAAAAGTATTGTTTGCGTAACTATACAGTATATGTTAATTTCGTGATTTAAACAAACAATTCGGCCTAACTTTTGTAGTAGAAGAAACTGTTAAAAAGAACCAGTTTATAGATGTATACAGTTAATCGAATGCGTTAAGTTTTGATTGTAATTTCTGTAAATTAATCCGTAACTGGTGATGTTGAGTGTCAGATACCCAGCTAAATCTTTGAAGCCCCATTATTACCAGATTGTCGTGAGTACATCATTGTTAGTTCCAATACCTTCAAGTCAGTTTGTTGCAAGTCGGCCTGAAGCGCGGTCCTCAACAGAGCGGCGAGTGTTTGATTTTACGCGCGATTTTTTAAAGTTACTGGGTATTTTTAACCCAACCTCACCAGTTGCGGAACTTTTTTTGGAATATTCTCGTATTCTATTTTATAGGTAGTATGGCATCTAGCAGGTTTCCTGTGATAACTAATAACCCTGGATGCAGTTCTCATCAAAGCAGTGAGTTTATTTGATTCGTTTTTACTAGAAACTCTGCTTATTGATAACCACGTTAGTTACCCTGAGATTTTCTCGTTATCCGATTTTCAGCTGACATGCCATCTAAAAGGTGGTCTATGAAACTTAATGATCCTGGATTTGGTGACTGGGCGAGATCTATACTGGATGAGTCTGAGAGTGAATGTAGTGGGGATGAAAATGTTATAGAACAAGGTTTCGAGAGTGCCCATGAAACCGAATCAGAGCAAGAATTATGTGAAGCTGAGAATGAAGTGCTTGGTATACCTAATGCTACAGTTCCTGGCACACCACCAAGTTCACTACAACCACCACATTCCTTTGAAACAGACACATCGTCATCAGAGGAAATGATTCCCTTTCAAAAAGGCAGAATTGTCAATACGAGCGAAAGAAGTATTATGGGAAGAACCGTTTCATATGGTCCAAAAAACCTCCAGCTTCAAATGTTTGCACAAGGAAACATAATATCGTTTCACATTTACCGGGGATAATTGGTCCTGCTAAAGCCCTTGGTCAGATTTGTAGACCCCAGACTGCTTGGACGCTACTTTTTAGTGAGAGAATACTAAATGAAATAATTCTGCAAACCAATAAAAAATTGACCCTCATGAGGGAAAAGTTGTCTGATGATACAAGAACTGACTACAAAGACTTGGAACTGATCGAGTTCAAGGCTTTTTTTGGGGATTCTCATGTTCACAGCCATCTTCAAATCTAATAATTATAAGATCTATGTTTGCAACTGACGGTACTGGTCGTGATATTTTTCGTTGTACAATGTCACTGAAGAGGGTCTTGGTGTTACTGCTCAGTATACGTTTTGATGTGGCCTCAGACAGAGATGTGAGGAAAAAATGTGATGCAACAGCTCCTATAAAATGGGTTTTCCAAGAGTTTATGAAAAACTGTATGGCTAGTTGCTCAATTGGAATGTACCCTTGCATTGACGAAATGTTGGTGGGCTTTCGTGGTCGATGCTGCTTTAAAATGTATATCCCCAGCAAACCTAGAAAATATAGACTCAAAATAATGGCTTTGGCAGATGCAAAAACTCACTACTTGCTAAATGCCTGCATTTACTCCGGAAAGGATAGTGAAGGCAGAACACTCACTGATGAGGAGAAAAAAATTTTCCAAGCCAACTCAAGCAGTGTTGCAATTAACCAAACCCATTATCGGAAGTAACCACAATATCACAGCAGATAATTGGATTTCGTCCATAGCCCTCGTACAGGAACTATGTAAAAGTGGCTTGACATACGTAGGAACACTGCGAAAAAATAAACAAGAAATACCGAAAGAATTTTTACCTGCCAGGGAAAGAGAAGTAGGAAAAGCTATCTATGGTTTCACAAAGGAGACAACACTACTCTCTTATGTACCAAAGAAAGGCATGGCCATCCTACTTGTATCCTCAATGCACCATACCCAGTCAACTGATCCAGAAACCATAAATCATTGCCTTTTATAACAACACAAAAAGTGGGGTCGACACCTTATATGAGAAATGCACAGTATACTCAACAAGTTGACACACAAGGCGATGGCCATTAGCCATATTTTTCACTCTAATGAACATTAGCCTAGTGAATGCCTAAGTTATCTACCGTGGATTCCCAGGGAATCCAGAGCTAATCAGATTGGAATACATCAAAAATCTTGCCAAGGAACTCATAGATCCTCATCTCAATCGTCGACTTCAAAACGACTATTTGCCCCGTGAATTGCGGCTAAACATCAACAGAATTCTCAAGACACCAGTTCCATGTGAAGCCAAACGAGACTTGGGCAAACAAGTGAGGGTTAAGAAATGCCCACCAGACTCTGACAGAAAAACGAAAAAGGTCTGTAACAGCTGCAACATACCGATTTGCGGAGCCTGCACGATTCCTGTATGCCGAGATTGAGTAGAGTAATGGCTTGCCATTTCTTCTGTGTGTAATAACTTGTCAGAAAATAACATGCTTTTATAAAGGTTCATCGTTGCTTTATATTGTAATATTCAAATTTGGTTTATTTGTTTTTAAAAACTTTGCAGATATATGTATTTCATGACATGTTGCAAAATTTGTTTTGGACTTACATATATTTGAAAAATTGTCTATTCTATTCACTCTAAATAATTTTCTGCTGCCAAAAGTTGTTCAGAGATGTCAATAAAAGTTACTTTTGCAATGTATGTAGAAACTTTTCATTTCTCCTTCACCATTGAAGTATGAGGGCCATGGAAATTATTGGGTATCTATAACCCAACTTCACCAGTTCTGTTACAAAAATATCACCTCACCAGTTACGGGTTAAACGTCAAACACTGCGTAATTTCAGTGTCTTTTATTGTAAGGATATATAAGGGCCTGAATTTTGGTCCCGAGACAGTCAGTCCACGACCGAATTTCAGACGGGGAACCAGTATTGGTTAGATCAACAACAATGCATCCGTGAAATACATGTGACACAATTAGGCTATGTGTTAAAACAATGACAGTGTCTGTTCCATACGTATCTTGTTATTCTTCAAGAACTGTGTGGTTAGGTTTTTATTGCCCGTAGATGTTCAATAGTAAACTAGTGTAGCAGTATGTGGATGTTCACCTGTAAACTGTTAATGAGGTTTACTGAAAGTTATCCAATAGTGCACTGGCCATATTAAGTGTGTATATGGGGGGTTGTGAACAGTGAAAGTAAACAACTGTGAAATGCAAATGTGCACCTGTTGGCTACATCATTTAAAGTAGTATGTGTTCGAATTCCACCCCCAGTTTTCAGCCAGTATAGCAATGCAGTATGTGACACTGAGGACAACAAATGAAGAAATAAAGCAGGCACAATGTCACAAGTCTAATGAGTACTGAATATGGTTTGAAAGTAAATTAAAGAAAGACTTAACATCAGGACTGATGGTCATAAAGTAGATGAAGTTAAGGAATTCTGCTGTGTAAGCAGCAAAATAACCAATGACAAACAGAGCAAGGAGGCCATCAAAAGCAGACCAGCACTGGTGAAAAGGGCATTCCTGGCCAAGAGAAGTTTACTACTATCAATTATTAATTTGAAGAGGAAAATTTTGAGAACGTATATTTGGAGCACAGCATTGAATGATAGTGAAACGTGGACTGTGGCAAAACTGGAATGAAAGAGTATTGAAGGATCTGAGATGTGGTGCTACAGGTAAATGTTGAAAATTAGGTGGACTGATAAGGAATGAGGAGGTTCTGCGCAGAATTGGAGAGGAAAGGAATATGTGGAAAACACTGACAAGATGAGGGGACAGGGAATGACTTTCATGGTACTAGAGGGAATAGTAGAGGGCAAAAACTGTAGAGGAAGACAGAGACTGGAATACATCCAGAAAGTAATTGAGAACATAGGTTGCAAGTGCTACTCTGAGATGAAGAGGCTGGCACAGAAGAGCAATTCGTGGTGGGCCACAACAAACCAGTCAGAAGACTGATGACTCAAATAAGTAGCAAAAATGAGACTTCTAAGCTCTGTATTAGGAGTGTGAGGCTTAATAATTATTGTAACAGATTAGAGAGAGAATGAAAGAAATGAGTAAAAATATGAGTGATTGTGCAGCTGCAAACTGTAACAATTATGGCAATAAACCTAGTGGTGTAATATATCACAGATTCCCTGAAAGTGCAGTACAAAGATATAGGATACCTCGTTGCAAGTGAGCAGATAAAATCAGTGTCAACAAGTTTTGAAATGTGCAAAGGAGTTGGTGATACAATTGATCTACGGTTATCAGTAGTGAAAGAGTACTAACATAAGTGGTTCCAACACCTAATGACAGTGCCCTCTGTGAGACCTCAGCAAGCATTACTATACCACCAGTAGGACAATGGGACTTTCAGCAACACATAAAATGATGAAGAGAGTAGATCTTCTCATCTCAGAATGGCATTTCATTCACCAGTTGATTAGGAAGAAGATACAGTATCAGAATTCCAGTGGCCAATGTCTTATTTAGATGAGATGCTGTTTCAAACGTTACACTGCAAACACATGCCACCAAAGTGACAGTATCCAACAAGTATTATCAAATAACAGTGCTGATCAACATTTAACTTTGGCAAGATATTTTGTTATGTGACAGAATTCCACTTGTAGGAATAGGAGATTTATACTGTTCTTGTCTCTGTCTCTCTTTTCCATGAGGGTAATGACAAAATGTTGTCATTATTCTCTGTCATGTTATGTACCTGTATATAACAGCTACTAGAAGTTCATGTAGTGATTATAAGTAATGGTACAGCAGATTTTCCCTAACCAATCTTACAAATACTTTCATAGTTAGTATACATTTGGTGTTCTGGACAATATATTATACAGTATAGGGACCACAGAAAAATGTATCTTCCTTACTGAAGCTTGTATTAGTTTAAGTCACAGGCAAATTTGCTCATAATCTAACATTGTTACTGTGTTTGTCACACTTTTACATCCTATTATTATGATTCTCTTATTGTTTACCGTACATTAATGCATTCAGAATATAAACCTATAGAAATGATAGCATTTTCAGCATTTAAAGTAATCATTTATGTTGCTGTTTGCACTTCTCTTGTACATCAATGGCTCTGTTCCAGTTTATGATAGCAGGGTGTGAAGAACACACCTAGCAACCACTTTTGGTTTGTTTCCAAGCCACAGTGACAGCCTGCAAGAGACAAAAGCCCTTAACATTCTGCCACTACCCATCTGGCAGAACACCATTGGGCAACCATGATTCCAGACATGGTCTTCACAAGGAGACAACCCAAGCTGCTGCTTGCCAGCAGTCAGAAGAAGTGCCCACCTGAAGCTGTCAAGCAGCTGACTTGATGAAGTTCATTGAATTTGCACCCTGTGATATCGCAGCAGTGAGAGCCATTTTCTCATGATACATGGTTCTCACATGTGCTTAGGGAAAGTTTTTGCTTGTTGTGTGGAATTTAAAAAATTGTTGATGAAATGATCATTTATATGAGTTGTGAGCTTCCAGAATGTATAGGAAGCACAAGTAGAGGAGGGATTCTGGGTGAAGGATCAACTTAGTGGCATTTATAATAAGAGATTCTCCAGCAAAGTCTTGAGCCACACGCATAAAGTGTTATATAAGAGAAGCAAAAAATTCCGTTGAGGAGTGACAGAAAATAGATGGAGCCATTTTTGCAGGTTATGAAAACCCAGCATAAATTAAAATCAATGTGTCTAATAATGGAGCCATTCGTGGACTCTATGGCAAAAACCAAAAGATGTGTATGGTTAGTAACATGTTAAGAAAAGAGAAGCTTCATAGATGTGGAATGCATCAAGGTTAACATTAAGAAAAGATACATTACTTTTATAATTTCAAACTGTGTACTGTATTAACAGAAAACTATCACTGTACTGGTACTACCTTGAACTACTTGTGCTTATGACAACTAAATGTCATCATCTTCCTTTCAAGGATTAGACTGTTGTCTGCTCCAAACTCACAAAAAAAAAAAAAAAAAAAAAAAAAAATCATTCCCATCTTTTTCTAGGTCTTCCAATATATCTTTTCCAATTCAGCTCATAGTTAAGGATCTTCCAGGGAATTCTGTGAGCTGGAATTCTTATGAGGTGTTGTCTCCAATCTTCATGATATTTTTCAATTTTTTCATTGATGCTGAACATATTTAATCCTGTTGTAATATCTTTGTTTCCAATCAGATCTCTTATTGTGCAGTCCTTCATCTTTCTTATGAACCTCATCTCTGCTGTTTGAATTTTATTTTTAATTTTTTTTTAAATTTATTTTTTTGTGCTAACCCAACATTTGCTTCCACCATTACTTTATAGAATTTCATGGTAGTTTCTTTTTGTACTTTATGGCCAAATGTTCAGTTAATGGTATCATAGACAGCTTGGAATTTGTGTATTTTATTTTCAAAATCAGGGTCAAAATCAAAAACTTATAGCACAGCCTGAACAAGAGACTTCAGACACTTGTTCTAATATTAAATTATCGTAAACAATATGTGATCTGGCTGGATATTTTCATCAGATGCCATTATTTTTGTTTCGCTGCCAGAAATTTTGAAGTCATAATTCTTGCAAATCTCGCTCAGTTGATACTCTGATCATTGGAGGTAATTTTCTTTCTTTTGAATAATAATGATTTCATCAGCAAACAAAAGTACATCCAGATATTCCTCATTTATTATCTTAATTCCTTTGCTTAATTTCCATTTCCATTTGTGAATTCAATGTAAATATTAAAAAGGGCAGGTGATAATGCACACCCTTGGTTAATAATTATTTCTTGTAATTGATTCCTACCTGTGTTTATTACAATGTGTGTAGTTTTTTAAAGACTTTTACTACTTCTATTAGGTGATAAGGGTACCCACATTCAGACATAACCTTCCATAAACTATCATTGCTCACACAGTCAAAAGCATTCTCAAGGTTGATCAAGGTCATATGGGTTTTTATATTAAATTCTCTGTGACTTTCTACGGTTTTAAGTACAAACACATTGTCTGTGCATGAACAACCTGATCTAAATTCATTTTGCTCTTCATAAATAATCGTTTAGTGAAATTCTTCACTCACACACACACACACACACACACACACACACACACACACACACACACACACTTATATATATAAGTGTGAGGCACTCTTTGCAGATGACATAGCAATGCCGCACTTGTGGCCTTTTGAATGTACATGCATGCGTCAATGCATTCCACCTCTCTTCTAGGGGGATTGCAGATTCTTGAGATGTCCATGCTGTCCTCCTTGTCCACTAGCTCTGGCTAAGGTGTTATGCCACAATGGAAGGTTATGGTCTGAACTTTTTTGGGTGCAGACACATTCTGTGCCCACTTTCCCTTATAAAACTGTATTGTACTACCGGATATGCTGAGGCAGTTTCTATGTCAATCTCAGGCTTTGGCTTTGGTGACAGTACTTGTGGTGCTGAAAATATTGGTATCAGTAGTTATCGAGGAATGGGTGACGTAATCCCCAATAATGGTGTCTGAAGCAATAGAGGAGCTGCTGGCTCAGCCACTGAGGATGGATGCCCTTGCCTGCATGGGAGTGGGGAACCAGAGCAGCAGGTGATGTGGTGCCCGACGTGGATGGGCTTGGAGGTGATAGTGTGACATCAGGACATGCCTGGCTAGCTGTGTGAAGGTGAAGCTGATACCTCATACAGAGACTATCCCCAGTGCAGATGTCACAGAGATGCCATCCCGCCATCTAGCCATGACAGCTGGAATCCATTTAGGATGACGTCTGAAACCATGTTTCCAGACAACCACATCTGGCCAGAAGAGATGCGGTGGCTGCACAGGTTAATGTCCAGGTAAACAACACAGGAGGTGTAGCAGTGTCTGTGGAATAGTTCCATGGGCCTCTTTTGGCCAAATGGGGTGAATGGTACGAGGAGAAAAAAATGAGCTAAGGCAATGTCGGATGAAGAGCTGGCAACACACTGTTTCATCTGAGATTTGAATGTATTTACTAAACATTCCACCTCACCATTAGATTATGGATAGAATGGCAGAGCAAGGATGTAATGCATTCCACAGGAATCGCAAAATGGCACAGATTCTTGCGATGGATATTGTGGACCATTATCAGACACTAATATTGTGGGTAAGCAAGAGCTGAAAAAATTTGGACAAGGGTGTAACAGTGGCTGTTGTGGATGTGAAAACACAATGAATGATATATGGAAAATGAGAATATGCTTCGACGACCAACAGCCAATAACCACTGTCAGAATGGCCAGCGAAATTGATACTTATGCAGCCCCATACACACGATGGTATCGGCCAAGGAAGCAGCAATTCCCAAGGAGCTGTTTGATGCATTGGACGCTGTGAACAGAAGGCAACCAGATGGGTAATGTCACCAACTGAGCCAGGTCAAAACGTGTCAATGGGCCAGTGCTTTTGTGCTTGATACACCCCAATGATCAGCATGTAATAAATGGAGAACCTCCAAATGAAGCATTGAGAGGATCACTAAATGAGGGGCACACAATCCGCATCTAAAAGCAGAACACATCCACAAAAGAGAATCAATGTTGAAAGATGCAATAATTATGGACGGGGTTGGATGCCCAAGAAGATGGAGGATCCGGCAAACATTGTTGTGTGAATACTTTGACTTTCTGCAAAATGAGATCTGAAGCTACAGCCTTTGCAATCCATGTGGTAGTTATAGAAAAACCATCAACCATCTGTTGTGCAATGATGTCAATGTGGAAACAAAGCAATTTCTCCTGATGAACTCCTGGGTTCAGATTGACCAGTAGGTGCGACAAAGCATTGGCATTTGCATGTTAATTCATAGGGCAGAAACATTTCTCGTAGTTGTAACATGAAAGCAAAAGAGCTCAAAGTTGAATGTGACGTGCAGGTTTTGCTGATAACAAAGCAAAAAGACTGAATAAGGAAACCAACGGTTTGTGATCGGCGACCAGGTGGAACTTAGTACCATTGAGAAAAACATGGAATTTTTTCAAGGCATTTACAATGGCCAAAGCTTTCTCATCTCTCTGAGATTACGTAGTCTGAACAGGAGTCAGCATTTTTTAGGCATAAGCAACAGGCCACTCGTAGCCATTGGGATATCTATGAGCAAGTACCACTCCCAACCCATACTCTGAAACGTCCATACAGGGACCAAGTGGAGGCCTGGTTGGTAGTAGAACTGATGCACAAAACTATGTCCAATATCATGGACATCAGTTCCTTGCAGAAGCTAAGAATATATTCTGAGCTCAAACGTAGTGAGGTATCTCGAATAGAATGACCTCCTCAGTGCCAACCAGCAAGGATTTCAAAAGCATTGATCATGTGAAACTCAACTCACACTTTTCTCATGTGACATACTGAAAGCGTTGGATCGAGACAACCAGGTAAATGCTGTATTGCTTGATTTCTGAAAAGTGTATGACTCAGTACTGCAACTACCCTTATTGTCAAAAGATCATGTGGGATATCAAGTAAAATTTGTGACTGGACTGAGGACTTATTGGTAGGGAGGACGCAGCATGTTATCTTTGATGGAGAGTCATCATCAGATGTAGAAGTAGCTTCGGGTGTGTCCCAGGGAAATGTGTTAGGTCCTTGTTGTGTACGAATAACCTTGCAGACAATATTATTAACAAAATCAGGCTTTCTGTAATGATGCAGTTATCTATAATGAAGTACTGTCTGAAAGAAGCTACATAAATATTCAGTCAGATCTTGATAAGATTTCAATGTGGTGCAGAGATTGGCAACTTGGTCTAAATGTCCAGAAATGTAAAATTTTGCACTTCACATAATGAAAAAAATGTAGTATCCTATGACTTTATCAATGTGTCACTGTTGGAATTGGCCAGTTCATACTAATATTTGGGTGTAACACTTTTTAGGGATGTGAAAGGGAATTATCACATTGGTTGTCATGGGCAAAGACGATGGCAGAATTTGGTTTATTGGTAGAATACTGGGGAAGTGCAATCAGTCTGCAAATCAACATTATCATCATTAGTGTTCTGCCAAAAGGCAGGTTTTCATGTGGTAGTTCTCCAGGCTGCTTGGTCTTCTGCCGTCCTCTGCAGGCCCACATAATTTCCTCTTCCCTTTATGTCATCTATCATCTTGTATCTCCTTCTTCCTTTCAGTCTTCTTCCACAAACTAGTCCTTCCAAAGCATCTGCTAGCAAGCACTCCATTCTCAATGAATGTCCCACCAATACATATTCCTCTTTTCCCATCTAAGCCTTTCGCAATAATCTCTTCAAGGTATGCATTAAACAACAGTGGGGAAAGACAACAACCTTGTCTGACACCTCGTCCGATGCTGCTTCCTTCAGACATTTCATTTCTAATCCTTATCCATAGATTCTGTATCAGTCATCTCTCTTTCCAATCTATTCCTTTCCTCTTCAAAATATCCATCAATTTATCCCAATGAACTCTGTCAAAAGCCTTTTCTAAATCTATAAAAACAGCAAAGATTTCTCTACCTTTTCCATATATCCATCCCCTATAGTTCTTAACAGGCCAATAGCATCTCTTGTGCCTTTTTCTCTTCTAAATCCAAACTGCTCCTCTGCAATCCCTGTATCCAGCTTGCCATATAGCCTTCTATTCAACACTCTCAGCAACACTTTGGCTGCATGAGAAATTAGACTGATGGTCCTATGCTCATCACATTTTTTAGTGTTTCTCTTTTTCTCTGTTGGTGTCATAACTGTTGCAAGGAAGTCCGCAGGCCATTCCCCTTTGTCATATATCTCATTATAGAGGTAGACTATTTCTTTTCTTGCCTTGTTTCCCAGGCTCTTCAACAGTTCTGCTGGCAAATCATCAATTCCACATGCCTTCCTATTCTTCATCTCCTTCAGTGCCTTTTCTACTTCTGCTTCCAAAATGGTGAATCCCTTTCCATCTTCCGGCACATATTACTCCTCTTCAACCTTAATTTTGCTTTGTATTTCATCCCTCCTATACAGACATTCAATATATTCTTGCCATCTGTTCACAACCTCCTGTGTTCTTCTGCTAGAGTACCATCCGCTCTTTCTTTTTCCATGTTATTCCTCTTTCTTTTATGTTCAAAAATCTCACTAGCCAGACTACGCATCATTTCACACTTTCCCTTTTTCTCCATTTTCTCTATTTCATCGAATTTCTGTTTCATCCTTTTTCCTGTGCTTCTTCAGTTTCTCTTCTTAATTCATTATTCAGTTTCCTGTACTTCTTTTTGCCTTCTTCAGTTTCTACATTTTTCCACTTTCTCCATTCTACCATATTTTTCCAACATGTTTTCTGTTATCCATTCTTTCCTGGTACTTTGGGATAGTCTAATTCCTAGTACTTCTTTGGCAGAGTCCATGAGCCATTCCCTCCTTTTTACCTATTTGTCATTAACACTTTCATCAACACTACCTCTTTCCTATTTATCCATATATCTGTTTTCCAAATCTGATGCCTTTCCTACCTCTTTGAGTCTTTCTAGTTTAGTCTTTCTTTTGCTTTACCTCTCCAGACCTCTGCAAAGGAGATTGCTTACAAATAACTGGTGTGACCAGTTTGAGAATATTGCTGAAGTATGTAGGACCCATATCAGATAGAAGTAACTGGGGATATTGAACATATGTGGAGAAGGGCAGTGTGAATAGTCAAAGGTTTGTTTGATCCATGGGAGAGCATCACAGAGTTACTGAAGGAATTGAACTGGAAGACTATTGAAGATGACACAAACTATTCTGAGAAAGTCTATTAACAAAGTTTCAAAAACCAGCATTAAATGATTACTCTAGGAATATACTACAACCCCCTATGTATTACTCACAGAGGCCTGTCAGAATAAGATTATGGTAATTACTGTATGTACAGAGGCTTTCAAATAATCATTCTTCCTACACTCCATACATGAATGGAACAGAAAGAAGCCCTAACAACTGGTACAATATGACATGCCCTTTGCCATGCATCTGACAGTGGTTTGCAGGTTATAAATATAGATGTAGGTACATCACTAAGCAGGGTGCAGACTCCAACATGATCTTAGGGGTGGAAGACCTGGTTTCACAAGTCTGTGACCAGTGAAACTTAGTCCCTTTGCACAGCAATGCATGTAATGGGTGCACGATTGTTGCTAGCCCTAGGCAAAAATTTATGGTGGCAGGCGACTTTGCCTAGAAAAATCTGCTTTGATTGACGTAGGGCATGGAACCATCACAATAGCAGAAACATGTTGATGCAGGTGTTTGAGGGTCTCACAAGAAACTTCAAACCCAAAACAATGATAGAAGGTTGAAAAAATTGACATTTGTTTAAATTACACTTCGGCCAGTTTCGCTGGAGAACAGAAAAAAAGAGTACGGAGATTCTGTTAATGTTCTTCAGTGGAGGCACTGGACACAACAATATCATCCAAATAGTTTGCACAACACAGCACAGACACTACAAGTAGTTCCAAAACCTTTTGAAAAATAGTGGGAGTGCTGGTGACTCGAAAAGGCAACCAAAAGTATTGGTATAGTCCAAAATAGATATTGAAAACTAACATATGTTGTGACTCAGAATCTAAATGGAGTTGTAAATAGGCATCCAACAAGTAGATGTTTGAGAAATTTGGACCACCTGATAACTTTGCAAAGAGTGTACCCGGCGCTGTATCGGGTAGTATCTACTATAGATTGTGCATTCACATAAACTTTAAAATCGCCACAGAGGCATAACTGGCCTGATGGTTTCTTTACTATAGCTAAGAGGGTAGACCATTCACTTGAATCAATAGGCTGAACAACACTGGATTCTATGAGGTGGTCTAATTCATCTTTGACTTTTTGCCTGAGTGCTGCTGGAACTGACAGATTTGGAAAAAATGAGGCCGAGCATGTTTCATGGTAATGTGTACTTTAAAATTGTTGGCACAGCCCAATGCAGGAGAGAAGAAAAAGGAAAACTAAGAACAAAACAAACAACTTAAAAACATCTAATCCAAAAAGATTTTCCTTACGTGCATTATCTACAACAAGGAACGTAAGTGACTGGACTACTGACTTGTAGATCACAGGGGTGGAGAATTGGATGAGAGTAAGACTACTCTGTTTACTGTAATTTACTAACTTTCGTGACAAAAGGAGAAGGGGAAGGGAGCCCAAGTCCATATAAGTTTGTGAGTTTAACAAGGGTACCACAACTCCTGTATCCACTTGCATGTGGAGAACTTTACAAAAAAGAAAACCATAACATCAGTGAAAAGCTTGTTTGGACCAACAGAAACAGGCAATACAATATTTATGTTCATTCCCACAACAGGTTTGCTGTGCTGAATTTTTACATTGCAAACAGTAGCAATGTGACCTGTTTTGTTGCAATTATGACAGGTAGCCCACTATTTTGGGTAGTCTGGGCACTCATGGTTAGTGAAACAATAGGGGCAGGATATGAGTGTGGAATGTGTACATTACTGCTCACTGACCTGTTTACTTTGTTGGTGTGGCTGCTGCAGGGAGTGAGACTGGCCACCTCGGTTCTGTTATTGTGTGTGGACCGCCATGACCATGTTTTCCCTCTGAAAATTATCTGAAGATGGGTGTGGACAAGAGAGTTGGACTGCTGACACCTCACAAAGTTACTCAGTTTGGTTACCTGCAACTCGCAACACTTCAGACAACTGTGCAATATCTAAAACCTTGGAGAGGGGGTGGATTTTCACACTGGGAGACATATTCTCACATCTCATGATCCGGAGCTAATGATAACATTCCTCACCATCTAATCAGCATACAGCTCTTTGCACATCAGATATAAAATGATGATGATTACTTAACCCATGGAGTTCAGCCACCCAAGTTTGGTAGGATTGGTTGCTTTCTACGGCAGTAAAACTCAATGTAAGATGCAATAACATGGGTGCACTTACAGTAGTATTATTAAAGAAGTTCACACATTTGGTCAAACATTTAAGAAGATGGATCCTGCAAAGCAATGAGTTGACAAAGATCTTGATCACTCTTCGCAATAACCATGACAGGACAAGGCATGACGTAAAATGGCATCAGTAATCCCAAAAGCTTGAAAGTAATGTTGCAGATGTTTCTTGTAGGCATTCCATTCCTCAATGGACTCATTGTATGTAGAAAAGGGAAGCGGGTGAACCAGGGGGTCATGGAGGGCAAAACACCAGGTGACACAGACTAGGGAGCATGTCAACTAAACAAAACAGTATCCAATGATTGAAGTACTTGAGTTTCATTGTCCTGCACATATGATTGGTGTAAATGCTGTTGCAAATGATTCTTGCCGTTTGATCAACCGACACAAAATGTCTTCCATAACACCATCAGCCATTGCGAAAATAAACAAATGAACCACAGTTGAATTTTGCACAGAGAACAGGACCACAGTTGTCACCAATTGTATTGCAGTTATTTCAAGTACAACATGACCAGTGGACTGAACACAGTTTGATTCCATGAATCATTAACTACTTGAACACAGTATTTAAGTAACTTTCAGCGGGAACCGATTATGTGCACAAAGAGCTGTAGTAATACACCCACAGAACTGAGGCAAAGTATAGCTCGGCTAGCCTTCTCTCTGCCACACACACACACACACACACACACACACACACACACACACACACACACACACACACACCCATACATCTGATTTGAAAGTAAGTGCATGATTCACTGCACTGTGGTTAATTCATTCCTGTAACATCACCTGACACTGTGATTTTCTGCTTAGCTCCCTAAAAGAGGAATGTCACTAATGCCATAACGTTTTAATTGTTGATAACATTAAATGTGTTGCATTTAATGAGAACTGTACGTACTGATTTCACTGATGTTACATTTTCACCACGGGGCAGTGTTATCTAAATTTTGGTTAAGTTACTGTGCTTACTTTTTAACAAAAATTGAAATAAATACATATGAACACAATTCCTTCTATTGACACAGTCTTATAAAAGGGATTTAAAGTGCAATAATTTTATGAATTCAGATGATTTTTGAGTACAGAGTAGTAAAGTCTGGTAGTATAACTTGAGTGACATGAACTGTGGCAGTTTTAGCAAATGCTTGACAATCTAAGCTGTAAGTGCACTGTAGCTATGAAATTGTAAAAAAAATAGGACTTAAACTATTAATGTTGTTAGTCTGAGTAGCAGTTCAGCAATGAGATGTTCCTTTAACACAACTGCCATCTCTGACTCAATGCTTCTGTGTGGAGCATCAAAGGTAATTACATTATGTTGTTCCCTTATGCATAACAAGATGGCTGTAAAAAGACCAACATGGGTGAAAGAGATAGAAGGCAGAAATTTGAAACAGAAAATATTATGATATTAATTCTTAAGATTTTAACAAATTCTTTATTGCACATAAATAATATAAGGTACAAAATTCATGTTAATGTTCAAAGTCTGAGTGCTTGCATTCAGTTTTTTCTTAGCAGGGAAACTATATGCAGCTTGAAGCATTGACACAGGTTATTCTATATGAACATATTATCTTGTAATGGCATTTAAACATTTTGTTTGTCATCATGATTATCTTTATCATCATCATCATCATCACTGCCATATCTCCTTTAAAATACAGCTAGAAACTTAGGTTATTTTAATCACTTTTTTGGCTTCGTATTTATTGTCTCCCCTGTAATGAGTCTTCATTCTTCAAATGAAGAGAAGGAAAAATGGAATGAAGAAAAGTTATAGGAAGAAACTGTTACATGTGTGTGATTTTTGTGTAAATGCTCATGTTTAATGATTAAAAAATCTCCACCCACTCACCTCAGTGCTGTAGTGTGAACTGCTAGAGAATCTAGCACTGGTAACAAGAAGAATCATACTGGGTCACTACATTTTTAATCAATGTTGAAGGTACACTGGCAATGCCTAATCATGACAGATGTGTAGGTAGGAGAGCATCAGGTCAGTATCCTGTATATTTGCCTGAACTCAATCTTTTGGATTTTCATTTGTGGGAGTCCCTAAAAGAATTAATTTACACAAATGACATTCCAGTACAGAGTTGCCATATCTTGCAAACCTGAATAACCATTTGACACCATTTGGAGGTCTTTAACAAGGTGTGGCAGGCTATAAAATAAGTCATGCGTATTTAGCAACAACATGAGACTATTTTGAACATTTGCCATGAGCTTAATACAATTTGAATATTTGCTATATCTCATGGTAAAATGTTGTCTCAATAACTACTCAAATACAAAGCACTTGTGAATACAGATTTGCATTATTATTTTCATTGTTCTCATGGTATGTTTTGGTACACCCCTTACTGTACCAAAAGAAATGCAAGAGGCTACAAGATGCATGTTGAGAAAGCAACAACATATTGTGTACTGTCACTTCAAAGTGCACCAGCTTGCCAGCAGTTCTTTTCCAGATTGCTTGTACAGGAACACAGACTGGCAGGTGCTTACTCATCACTAGTTCCACAAACATTTAATGCGTCTCTGTTTACTGACATAGAAATACATGAAACAACAACTATATTTGTGATATATAACATGGTGAAAAAGACAGCAGCACTATCTGAATGTAAGTTTTATGGAAATCTTTGCAAAGCTTTGTTGGAGGTATTTGTACTTTGTCATAGATGAATCTACAAACTAAACATAGAAAATATTGAGAGATTACCTTGTATGCCATCTATTTCATAATTAAAAATGACAATAACATATTTTTGAGCCTTAATAGAATTTGCAAACAACTCCATTACTTTTTTACAATTGTAATGAATATTTTACTTGTAGGAACACAGTACAGTTACTGTGTAGTGCTTTATGTGATTATACTTCTTCAGGAATTTATTCTTTTATGTATTACACTCACTTATCTCAGGTGTCAATACACACTTCATGCATATATATCAATACTTATTTCCCTACAGTTATACATCCATAACAGGAACACAGTTTCAGTAATTGAGATTACACCTGAATTGGAAAGAGTAGTATGTAATGTGTGCTATACACAATGAATGTAAGGACTTATAAAGCGTATTATGTTGTACATCATCTCCATGTCCTTAACTCATTTGCCTCCTGACAACAAGGAGTGCCTTATGCAACAAACTCAGTACACACTATTTACCAGTGAATCAAAGAAGTGACTTGTCTTGTATCACTGGTGTTACCGATGGTGACTGTGAAGAGCTTGAGTTGAAAACATTGAAGATCTGTACTACAGAGTAATTTAAAAGTCTCAGAAAGGCACGTAGGAAGTCGAAGATGGCATCAGAGTATGACACCAGTGTCCACAATAACAGCCCAAGGAACACAGCTTTTGTTATTTTGTCCACCCAGTACATTCTGAAAATTGAAATGACAGTTTATAAATAACATTTAAAACAATAATTGCATCAATAAATACAGACAACTGATTATTATTTTTACATTTTTAAAGTAAATTAACAGTATGTTAGTTTGTATTCCAGTTATGAAAAAAGGGAGTCCCTCATTCCATTGGCATTCTTATCTAGCAATTAATATACGTACATGGAATACATAAAAGAAGTAAAATATATTTTTAGAAGTTGCATTGAACTGTTCTGCTTTGGCACTCTTCAGGTGATTGCACGCTAAACCTTGACACTAGGTATTGTGCTGATAATATGCAGCCTGTAACTTTTTTTCTCATAATTCCTGTCTGTCATGCAACATATCCTGTGTATAATATACAATGTTATTATGCCAGTTAGCATCATTAAATGTAGTGAATCCTTTGTATAATATACAATGTTATTATGCCAGTTAGCATCATTAAATGTAGTGAAGATAGGAGAGTTAGCCACAGAAGATGATTAGCATAGGAGCATGTTATGTGTTGTTTAATATACCTTGTTCATATGGAGTAGCAAAATTTTTAACTGCACGTTTGGCAACTGAAGGCCAAGGGTAACAACAGGTGATGACAACTGGTATATGCTGTAAGGGACTATGAAGAATGAACCTTCTTTGCTGGATGTTCTGAGCAGGTTCTTCCATAAGGCACTGTGACTGCTCATGTATGTAGAGCAATAGGTGACAGTTTATCCTTCAAGGCAAAATTACTCAACCATGCATGGTTCATTTTATGGATGAATATTGTGAACAAAAAGACAAATTAATGGAGTTATAATATGGACTACTGAGTCTCATACAGATGGCTTATAGTGCTCTCAGAAAATGTGTTGTTGCTCACAACTGTTCTCCCCAGACCAAACTCTGCTGGGACAGCAACTGTGCAAGACGAGTGGTAGTTATCACTGGGGCATGTTACATGTTGTTTGCTGTACCCTTGTTATCATCTTTATCATCACATATTGCTGCAGGTGCATTGTTCAAGAGCAGTTCAATAGGTATCCTTCTTAGGGCTGAAGGTGAAATTTTAAAAAAAGAAACTTAATAATTTTTTTATGTATATACCATTTCCCAGTATTTTGGACATTTTTAAGCCCCTCCAAAAATAGTAAAAATCAAGATTTCTTAAGTATGCCTCTGTTTCAACAGTGATCTCATTTAAGCAGAATTTTTCTGCCTGTAAGTATTTTTTCATGTTTGGAAACAAGAAGAAACAGCAGGGAACCAGGTCAGGCAGCTAGGAAAATGGAATAGTAACTATTTTGTATGCATTATTGGTGGCAGTAGCTTTGGAAATCAAGTACGCCTTGGGAAAAGAAGAAGGCACAATTCAAACAGCTATCCACTGTGGTTCAACTTGAAGCTGATTCTTCTTTCAGTCTCTGGACTGTGTGAAGAAGACATGTGCCATTGGTGCCCAGAAAGTTTGGCAGGAATGTCATAAAAACTATGAATGCACAACTGTACTTGCTTTCAGAAACTACCCACCACTTGTTGCATTTATTGGTCCTGAGGGAAACACAGATGTATGAATCCACATGGACAAATTCACTGAATGTAAGAAAGTGAATTGCCAAGTTTTCATATTCTTAATGAATCCATTCATCACAAAGCACATTTTTTTAAAGGAAGATACAAAAAAGCATGCATGTAAATTGACCAGTGAAAGGAACAAGAGAAGTACAACCATATCACACACATGCACTGAAAGATTACATAAAACCACTCTGTTTTTTCTAGTAGAATGAAGCCTAAAACACTTTTCGTGTAATGTTAGTGTAAGATTAATTAATTAGTTCATGAGCTCTGGCAATATAAGAAAAAATCTTTTATTTTATTGCTACATATAATACAGAGATATCAACATTTTTCAATCATGTAATCTAAAAATGAATTTATCTTCCATTTTATAGCTGTGTTTTCATATGTAATTTACATTACCTATTGGTTAAAACTAGACTAAAATTCAAACAGTTGACTATTACCAACAGTTTAGAGTAACCCAAAGCTAAATTAAAAATTGCACTGCCTACAACATTTTTCTTGCTATCTTTATCCATCAGAGGTCACCCTTGGAATAGACTTCATTCACTGTTACTGTCACACACACACGCACACACACACACACACACACACACACACACACACACACACACACACACATACACACAGCAGATGCATATTGAGATATATGATTATGAATAAGAATCAATAAAAATTATGTCTGTATGTAATACTTAATGATGTATGTGGTAGTTTTTATATTCTTCTTTTAATTGTGCTTTTGTCACACATTAATGCAGGGTTGGCATGATTCTTAACAGATTTGGCATGGTTATGTTAAGTAATGGCCATATGCCTTTTCTGTTGCCGCAACATTACTCCTTGTCTGCGTGTAGTGTTATTCGTGTGAAATGGAATGAAAGTTTTCTAAATATTTGTGAATCGAGTAACTGAAGCAGGAATTTGTTACTAGCCTAATATTCAGCTAGTGGGATGTGGGAAATCACCTAAAAACCATATCCAAGCTGGCCAGCACATTGACCCTCATTGTTAGTCCACCAGACGGATTTGATCTGGGGCTTACACACATTCCCATTCTTGATGCAGTGCTTTAACACACATAGCTATCCAGGAGGGTATTTTTTGTTTTATAGCCCATGTAAAATCTGTTTTGATAGTGATGGTCAGACTTGTGATTATTTCTGTGTTGTACTTTGTGGTTTGATCACTAAGTGGATAAGAGCCACCCCACAACTCCACATTCATGATTCAGTTCTCTGCTAGTGTGGGTTTTTACTGTGAATTATCATTTCTTTCACTTCAAGCAATGATTTTCAAAAGTAACTAAAACCTGACGAGTTGCCCCAGGGCCTAGATTCCATGTTATACTGTAGGCTTCTTTCTACTGTAACTGTGTGGGTAAAACAGTTCAATAGACAGAGCTAGACAATGTAATACTGTCACTCCCACCCCCTCCCCCCATGTGCCCCCCCCCCCCCCTGTCCCCCTCCTCCAACACACTCATGCAAAGTAATGCACTGTTGTTTTCAAAGAAGCCTCAGTTCGGGAGAAGATTTAGTTTATAGGAAATAATCTGCTAGACTAGTAACCTGGACTGCATTTGGTGGGCAATTGCTTGATCACAAGAAAAATGTTTAATTATTATTTATTAATCCTGGTCAGGTGGCAAAACTGCATTGTAGACTAAACTAATGCTTGATCACAAGAAAAATGTTTAATTATTATTTATTAATCCTGGTCAGGTGGCAAAACTGCATTGTAGACTAAACTAATGTCTAACAATGGAGAGTCCAGGATGGATTAATAACAATAAGGGAAAGGATACACTGCTACTCACCACGTAGAGGAGCCATTGAGACACAGACAGGCACAATGAAAAAGTCTGATAAATTGTTATAAGCTTTTGGACAAAGTCCTTCTCTGGGTGTTTGTGTGCCCGTTTTGGTAGAAGTACTTTGTATGAAAGCATATAACATTTTAGCAGTGTACCTGTCTTTGACTCAGTGATCCCTCTACATGATGAAAAGCAATCCATCCTTTCCACTTTGTTGTTAAACTAATGTCTAAGGTTCATTATATTGTACTAAACAAATGTCTGGTACTATACGCAGTAATCTTTGGAATCTGTTAGTGGACATCAGCAGTATACTCGCTACTTTCTACATCTACTTATATGGTCTAGAAATCACTATACAGTGCATGATTACTGTGATCCCTTATAAAAACCCTAATTTGTCTAATTCCCATGATTCCTGTGTTAGATACTGAATGGTGGCAGAATAATTGTTCTGAGGTCCATCTCAAATATTGTTTTCCTGTAAACTGATCCACCACAGTTACATGAAACCTCACATTTCAGCCAGTGATTCTCATTTAAATTCTTCCAGGGCGCTCATGGTTCTTTTGTGAGTTTGTGTGCGGTGCACATGGGGCCCTGAGCTATTGCAGACCATTCTGCCTTCCCAGGCTGCATTTCCTTCACTGCACCCCTTCTTCCCCATCCTGGCTCCTTTGCTGCTGCCCCCTCTTTTGGTGATTTTGTTTACGTCGAGCTAGCTATCTGTCTGGTTCCCTGTATTTCTTGTGAATTTGTTCCTTTTGCCTGTTCTCTTTCATCCATTTTGGTCCCCATTTGTGGTTTGATCTCCATGTCTAAATTTTCTGTTTTTAGTGTGAGCAATTTGGGGAAGAACTTCCTTCTTAGTGCCTACAGCATGGATTCCTCTCCTCCCTTTCCTCCCCGTCTTCCTTCCCCACACAGCCCCCTCCACCCTGCTAGATCACCAGCATGTGTGGCCAGTCCGTGTGGTGGGGCTTTTATGTATCCATCTGGCTGAGCCCCTGGCAACACAAGGATCACACTACTGATACCTATGTTGTTACCTCCACATGTATGCCAAGAAATGGTTGCTTGTTATCCTGGAGCATAAGAACTCCCAGCAATGGTCATCTTGCCAGGTGGTCCTTGCTGTGGTAGGGTGGCACACATGGGGAAAGTCCATGATCGGAATGGGTGGATGTTTGATGCATGAAGCATATCAAGCTGCAAAACTTTGTCTGTTCTCAAACGGCTGTCTCTTTGAGTGGCAGCAGATCACTGAATGCTGCTTTGTATTACTCTGTAGCCTTCCCTTCCCAGGCTACACCCTGGGAGGAGGGCCACACCCACTGTCTTGGGATGAAAACTTTCCCCACTACCTGGTTGTACTAGGATGGACAGGGACACATTCATTGCCACAAAGCCATTATTTTTTGTGGAGAATGTCAAGGACAAGTCCGGCAAAATGGAGTACCTCACTAAGATGCAGTCAGGTTCCCTGTTGATCGAAGCTTATCCTGCCACCCAACCTGTAGCTCTTCATGCTTGTGATCATCTTGGAAATGTTCCAGTTCCTATTACCTCTCATCAGTCCCTGAATATGGTCCAGGGAGTGACTTTTCACAGGGACCGCATCCTGTGAACTAATGAGAAACTCTAGGCTAATCTGGAGAAACGTGGCATTCGTTTTGTTTGACATGTGCACAAGGGTCATAAAGACCTTTATTTCAGCTTCCAATGGGGACATCTTCCCAGAGAAGTCGTGGTCACATGTTACTGATGTGACATGAAGCCATATGGCCTGCCACCATGAGGTGCTTTCAGTGCTTGTGTTTTGGGCGTATATCTCCCACCCTCTGTGTGGTGACTGGCCACCCACTCCATGAGAGAAGCCCTGGTGTTCCACCACTTATGTGTGTAAATTGTCATTACTGTCACTCTCCTTGCTTGCCAGATTGCTCAGGTTACAAGAAAGAAAAGAAGATCCAAGAGTAAAAGGCCCTGGATCATCTATCTTATGCTAGTGTTGATTTATTCTACTTTTGCCTCTGTTACTTCCTTTCCCCTTCTACCTCTTCCTTTTCTCTGTCCCATCCCCCTCTCATATCTCCCTCCCCTACAGTTCCCATGCTCTCCCCTCCGGCTGCCACTCCGCCTGTATAGCCAACGAAGTGCCCCCCTTCTTCAGGACCCTCCAGTGATGGGGCTCCCTGCCCCCCTTTGGAATCCTTCCCTCCAGCATCTCTCAGAACAGAGGCCTGCTACCACAACTCATCCATGGGATGCATCATCTGTGCACCCCAAGGTCACCCACTCTCTTTCAGTTCCAGAGCCTGCAGAAGCCTGCTCTCCCTCTGTGCCCTGCCCCACTCAACCTCCAAAAGAGGAGAAGAAGAAACGTAAGTCCAAAGGCATTTCTGTGATGACCACTCTCCAACATTTTGTGGTTATCAGGTGTTCTGTTCGAGCTGTGCCAGCCCTAGGACAGTATCTGGAGAGGTCTGCACTTTGGTTCACACCAATGCCATTGGTGATTGGACCACCCTTGATACCAACCTGGAAGCAATAGCAGTATGGGTGTGAATGATTCCAGCAATCACCATCTGCAATGTCTAGGTTCCTCCAGGTAGGCCACTTCTTTGTGTTTACCTGCCTAACTTAATACAGAAACTCCTGCCCCCATATCTCCTCCTTGGGGACCTCAATGCACACCATCCCCTGTGGTGGAGTGCTACTTCGATGGGTAGTGGTCTTCTAATTGACCAACATATTACAGACTTTGATTTGTGTCTCCTCAATGATGGTTCCCCTACCCACTTCAGTACCACTCATGGCACCTTTTCTGCTATCAATCTTATGATCTCCTTCCCTGCTCTTGTGGCTTCCCTACATTGGTCACTCCATGATGATCTCTGTGACAGTGATCACTTTCTGGTGATTCTATTGTTCACCTGCCACTGCCAGCAGACAGGCCCCCACGTTGGGCATTCCACAAAGCCAATTGACATTTATCTGCATCTCCTGTGTACTTCAACACCTCTCCCTCAGATTGCATTGATGCGGTCATGCAAGACATCCCTGGCACTGTTCTTCATGATACTGGCACTGCTATCCCCCTATCCACTGGTCCCGCCTTGTCATTGACCAGTACAGTGGTGGCTGTTGACAAGTACTGTGGTGGACCAAGAATGCAGCAGTCACTATCCAGGACTGCTGACGGGTACTGCAGTGATTTACACGACACCCTTCTTTGACCAACCCTATTGCTCTTAAGCATCTCCATGCTAATGCTTGCTACCTCATTAAGCAGAGTAAAAAGGAATGCTGGAAATGCAATGTTTTTCCCCAGATACATATGTGTCTTCATTGCAGGTTTGGTCCATAGCCTTCTGGGCCACCAGAGACAATCAACCGGCCCAGGTTCACACACTTTGCCACAGCATCGGTGTCCTCTACCTTTCTCCAGCAGAAAGACTGAGTTGAAGAAACCTCCCCCTATTTCAACCCTCACCAAACTGAGTCCTATAATGAACCCTTCATTGAATGGGAATTCTTGCATGTTCTTATATCTTCACATGACACAGCCCCAAGCCCAGATTCCATCCACAACCAGATGATCCAACACTTGGATGTTACCCAAAGGCAACATCTACTCAGGGTCTTCAACCGCATTTGGCTCATTTGTTCCCTCCCCTCACTATAGCAAGACAGCATAGTTATCCCTGTCCTTAAGCCTGGGAAGTACCCAATGTCTCCTGACAGCTACCCGCAGATCAGCCTGACCAACATGCTTTGAAAACTGCTCAAGAGGCTGGTTAGCTTCTGATTATGATGGGTACTTGAATCTCAGGACTTTTGCCTAATATCAGTAAGCTTCTGGGAAGGATGATGTAGAACTGATCATTGATCTCACTCGAGTGTGTTATTTTGCATTTATCCATATCTAAGGGAATGGAAGTACTGTATAAGTCATTTTGCATTTTCTTATACCATCTAAGTGACAATACTTTCATGTAGACAACAATACTGTCAACAAATAATTATAGTGGTGCTATGCTATAACCCTGTACACAACTTTTGGATATGATGATAAAATCTTCTCATGTTGACAGCTCAGTCAATGTGTCATTCTCCGGCAACGTTTCAGCAAGTTTCTTAGTTGCCATCTTCAGGTGACTTCGCAGATATGCACTTGATGACATGCATATTGCAATGAGTGTTCCACATAGGTACTATTCATGTGATGGCATGCTACAGCATGTCTTCTTAGAGATGCCCATGTATATTCAAACTCCCAAGGTGTGTTCAAAATGAACGACAACAATCCACAGTGCACTCCCAGAGTTCATCAACACTATCAGCAGGGCTGTAATACACCAAAACTTTTAAATTTATTTAGACAAAATTCAGTGGATTCAATTCAGGGGACCTAGGATGCCACTCTATTGGTGAGCCATGGCACACACATTTGTTATTGAAATGGTATTTAACAGTACTTTGGAATTCAGGGTGATGGTTATAGATTTGTTATTAGTGCATAACTTGTGGTGTCTTGAAATAAAAATAGTCTGATGCATTAAGAGTGTTGTAATGTTGACATGGTTGCACTTATGCATGTATCATATTGTGGAACCCTTTGGTTTCTCAACTTACATTTATTAGGATTATTTGCTTCTGCCATCATTCTCTACTCAGCCTTTCCATTTGCCCCTATAATGGTCAAACACTGTGTACATCTGAGTAATCAATGTTTCCTTAGATTAGCCATAAAGTGTGTTCCATGTGATTGTGAGCATTACAGTACAGGATGAAAACTGCAGCTGCCAATGTAGGTAATTTGATACTTATTGGTGTGATTTGTGTAAAAAATTCCCTGTTCGGCAGAGCTATTAGTAAGGAGCATGTTATTCCTATGTAGCATACATTTATAAAAGTGATGCATATTAAAAGTCCCAGAGACTGCATATAATCTTTTATGCTGGTGTATGTATACTTACATTCGCAGATGTCTTCTGGCAGCTGGAAGTGTTTCTGGTAGCTCTTTCAAGATGTATAATCTTGCAGCCCTTATACAATCTTCAAAGTAAGCATCTATATCCAAATCATCTCCATCGATCTTATAAAGAAGCCTTTCCCTTTTGTTCAACTGTTTTCTAACTTCAAGTGCAGAATCATTTATAAACTGCCACTGATTGTTTGCATAGTACTCAAACACCTCAAAACCTTTCATGATTCTTCGTTGGACTCTCATCATTCTGAAAAGAATAGTCATAAGTCACAATGATTATATTGGCAATGTTAATAAATGATCATTCAATTTTATATTTTATTAGATTATTTCCATAATTGTATTGTTATGGCACTTTAATAAAGAAATGCTTTATATTGGCCATGTTCTGAGGCAGTCAGTTGCGCCACTGAATAAGTGTCTGCTACTCGCGTATTGAGTGGGGTGAATAGTGACATCTCTTATTACACGCCAACAGCAGACATTACTTATATGTGAAAGTGGAAGGCTCTTGTGTGTCTAGCCAGGTGAAAATGTGGAAACCATGCAATATTTTGATGAAACACATTTGCGTTTCCAGTCAGGCAGCAGTGCTGAAAACCATGACTTTCGAGGACTGTCATACTCATCACTATCACCTTCTGGCAATGTGTTGATATGAAACTTGATAAAAAAAAGAATTTATAACCATCTCCTAAACAGGAAGGAGAGCTATTGGTGAGGCAACACATGTGAGAAGCTGTATGTCAAGAGTTCAACCAGCAGAGTTCAACTCACTTTGTGGGTCAAGAATGCCTACACCACCAGCCCAGACAGTGTTTCAGCACTTTGCCAGAAGATGACAGACATGTCACTTGTTGAAATGTCACAGTTTTTCGACAATACCACATGGCTGGTGACCGAAGAGCTTTCCATCAGCAGTATATGATGGCTACACACACAGATACAGACAGACAGACAGCCAGGCAGGTGCACGCACACACAAAACACAAACAAACAAACAAATTGTTTTGTCACCAGAAGTGGCAATGATCAAGGAGTGATCGGGACTGCATGCATCAGATGAAAACACATAAATCAGTCAGACAAATACTGTACAAATGATATCACTGATCTGACTACATTACCAAAAACACATCTTCTATAGGTTTTAGGGACCTGAAAATGTAGCATCTTTTTTTGGCAAAATTAGATCTTTCTTGGCAAAATTAATATCCTTTTTGTACATGGTTGTATACACAAATTTAAATTTTTTCATTGCTGCATGTCTACAGGAAAAATTAATTGCAAAAGAGGTGATTGGGAAGAAAATAATAACATATAATAAATAACTTTTATTCTCTCTGATAAGAGCTTTTTGTGTGGAACATTTCCTTTTGTAAAATCTTCAGCAGTTTTTTGCTTGTTCTGGTACCCAGCTCCAGGGAAACTGAATGCTGTCTAGAGGAAATGAGCCTAGGGCATAGTCTTGCTGCAGCTCTGCTCTTGCAGCATGAGCATACTACTCATTCCGCCATGAGAATACACTGGCCAATAACGTTCCTCACGGCCAATACAAATGTGGCAGCTCAATGAACAGCCAGTTGGTTCTGTACTTGCATCTGATATTGTTGATTACTGTCATCACTGTACCATAGACTATTCAATAACAACCTTGCTTGGTACTTGGTTTTTCTCTTTGGTCTCAATTCAGATTGTGTCTCTTTTTGCTCCTGGCATGTTGACACCATTGTGGTGAAGGTCTCTGATTTGGATTTCATTGCTTACATAGGTTGCTTTGACCCTGTTCTTCCAGGCCTGTTTTTGGGATCAATGTGCCCACTGTTAGTCAGCTGTGTTTAGCTGGGCTACCACTTGGTGTCATGTTTTCTTCCACAGGTGGTCATACCAGTGTGCAACTTCAGATGTTTCTCTCCTGGGTTCCGATGCGCATGCTCAAGGATATAGCATTGTTAATGAGGAAAAGAGAAGTTGTTGAGTATCATGGATGCTAAATTGGTTTGCCTGTTGGAGCAACAGCAGCATCTAATGCAACGGTAGCAGCTTCATGTAGAATTGTTACAAAAGTCACTTGAGCTTCAGGTGGACAAATTTTGAGTGTATGAGGCCACTTTTCTCTAGGCCTCAGCAACCTCTGCAGTCCATGCCCCCATTTTTCCTCTGTCATTTCCACATTTCAGTGATACTATGTAGGACTGGATCACATATTTGCATTGACTGAAGAAATATTTAATTGCATTTCAAGTCACTGGAGATTCATTGATCCATTCAAGTCACTAGTGTTTTTGTCTTGGGAATCATCACAAATATCCTTCCTGCTCCACAAACTGACATATCTGTCTTACCATATTGCACTCTCCATTCAAGACATATGTGCTCTGTTGACTAACTATTATTCCCAAAGAAATCAGGTGGTTACCTACAGGCTTGAGTTTCACCAATAACCTAAATACCTGGACAATCATGGTGCTCGTGAGTTCCTGACTTGCAACCTGTCATCTACAAGTGCAATGTCACTTGTGGACAATCAAGGCTGCAAGACTTCATACATGGACTCTTTGATTTATGATGTGGTGCAGCTGGCACCCAATCCTGAGATCTGCACAGTGGTGCTAAAACTGGACAGCCCATTGTTGGAGAACATCTTATGTATCATACATTCATTCAGGATTGTGCAGGATGCTAACAAATGACTCATGGTGATGCCCAACCTATGGTAGTTAGTGCACCACCATACATTCCAGCCCAGCATCACAGGCTGCAGTGACATTGTGATTCATTATTGTCTGAAGTCTCTATGGTGTCTGAGCCTCCAGTAACCCTTATTGATGGTCATGTTGATCGTTCCCTTCAAGCCCACAGCATTTTTTCGCTCACTCCTGAGCAGACTGTCCAGATTGTTGGGGATCCTGCAGATGCTGTGGCAAATAGGAATGTCTGTGACCAGTTTGCTGAAGTTGTGGAACCCTCTCCCATCCTGCCCTGCAAGTACACAAGGACAATGTACATGTACTGTAGTTGACTCGTGGTCTCCCCAGATGAATCTTTGATGTATAAATTGTTTCTCATACTTCATGTTTTTCACTGGCACTTCAGTTTCCAGGTGGACAGCGGAGTTACCATTTCTTTGCTGAAGAGGCCACACCTGAGTTGTTCCCATCCTCATGGCATTTGGTGGCCTATGAAGATGGTTCTATTTCTCTTTGTGGGCAGTTCTCAATCACTATGATGTACATAAGCATCATGCGTCTCATCATGTTCTTTGTAATGGAACACCCATTTGCTATCAACATTTTCAGCCTCAATGCCTTTACATCATCTGGATTTTCTGTTTGCAATGAATTCAAGATCAAATCAACTGCGGTTTATTTCCAGGAACTGGACAATATCTGCACTATGTTTGCATCTCTGTTTCAGTCAGATCTGGGATGTGCCTCTGGCTTTCAGGCACACATCATCCTAAGGCCAGATGATACACCTTGTTTTTATCATTACAGACCAGTTCTGGTCTGCCACGAAGCAGGAGCTAAATCATCAAGCCACATGGATCACTCCCCTACTTATCATCAGAACACCCACTGGTTCTCTCAGATTCTGTAGAGAGTTCTAGGCTACAATCAACATTCAATCATAGGTGGAAACTTACCCTACCCCTGGCTGGAACATCTTCTCACCAAATATGCTGGAGGGGAACACAGTTCCAAGATCGACCTCACTAAGCCTTACCTCCAGTTACCCTTAGATGAGGAATCATAGAACATCATTGCCATTAGTACTACTTTTGGTTTGTACAAGTACGAGAGGCTCCCATTTGGCATTGCCTCAGCCCCCACAATTTTCCAAAAGTTTCTGAAACAGCTGACACAGCATGATTTACTTGGATGATTTCATTCTGATACAGCCCTGCTACGAGGAGCATTTGCAAAATCTCCATATCCTTTTTATAACCTTGCGGGATGCAGACTTGCATTGTCATTTAGAGAAGTGCAGGTTTTTTCAGCCAGAAGTGCAGTATTTGGGGCACTGTTTCACCAAAGAGGGAACAGGCCAACTGATCAGAAAGTCACCGTGATAGACTCCTTTCCTCGCCCAACAAACTTTCCTAAATTGCAGATGTTTTTGGGCAACATCAACTATTATTCCAAGTTCTTACTCGCGTGGCCCACATTGCACAACCACTCATTCGGCTATGTAAAAAGGTTTTGTCCCACAGCTGGATCCTTGCCTGTGAATGGAATTCTACCCAATTGAAAACCATGCTAAAATTCGCTCACACTATTCTCTCATCGTCACCCGTTGGTTGTGGCAGCTGATGCATCTGCATATGGCATCGAGGTGGCCTTGGTGCAAAGGAATGGGGATGACTCCAACCAGTCTATAGCTTACCAGTCAAAGATATGAAACCTGCACAGTGCACCTGTTCCCATACTGAAAAGGAGGCACTGGGGATAGTTTTTACCATTTAAAAAACTTCATTCGTACCTTTTTGGGAAACAGTTTCCCCTAATTACTGATCAAAAGCCATTGATGGCATTATCTGGGCCATGCTCCAGCCTCCCGGAGTGAACAGGCCAATGCCTCCATCAAGCTTGTGGCACAGCATTCCAATGCTGATGCATTGTCACATCTACCCGCTGGCCCAAAGGAGGTCTTCAGCTTCTATATCAATACTGAGTGGCAACACATTTTGGACAGTTTCCCATTACAGCTGCTTGCGTCACTGCCACCCTGTGCCAGGATTCCACCTTGTAGCTAGATCCCCACTAAATGACCAATGGCTGGCAAACTTACCTCACCCACCAGCTTGGAAATGAATTCAGCTGGAAACGTATTTCTCACAGACTCTCAGCTATTGATGACATCATTCTTTTTCAATCTGAGATGAACATGTATTGAGTGGCCATCCTGGCTGACTTGCACTAACAGGTGTTGAGTCTGTTGCATTATGGACATTGTGGGACGTCCTGCATGAAGGTACTAGCTTGTTGACATATGTACTAGCTGGGGGTCAATGATGACATTGAAGGAATGGTCCATGGCTGCACGAAGTGTGCTTGGCACTAGGCAGTGCCCTCACAGTCTTTCACCCACAGGCCTACCTCTTCCTGCCCTGGGGCCACATCTACCTCGATCTTCCAGGCCTGTTTTTGGGATCAATGTCATTGTTCATTGTGGACACTTGCTTAAAATACTCACATGTTGTATGCATGGCATCCAGCATGATCAATGCCATCTTCAGTGCCATGGCTCAGGTTTTGGCCATCAAAGGGTGGCATCGCACACTGGTCTGTACTAATGGGATGCAATTCATGGAATTTGCTTTTAAAACTTTCTATGAGGCCTATGGCATAAAACAAACCTGCAGTCATCTGTTCCATGCTTCCTCAAATAGTGAAGCAGAATGTCTCATTCCAAATGAAAAATGCAGTTGATTCCTTTGCCAGAATGTCAGACATCATCCTGTTTTTGACCACTTATCAGACCATGCTAATTAACAGTCATAGCTCCTTGAGTTCCTCCTGCTTCATCTTCTGATATGGCCTCCTTTAGAACCACAGTCCCATTCCTCCCACTGTTACTCAACTGGAGCGGTTATATGGGCACATTTTTATTGGAGTACTGAGGATTGAACACCAGTGACAGTGTGGGGACCCACAGGCGGTGGGTTATGTCAATCCAAACACAGGTGAGGCTTGAGCATCATCACCACAACCAACTTTGGCTTCAAGTGCATGCACTGCATCTGCTGCCACCTCCTTCACTGCCTTCTGGTGACAATATAGCAGCATGGTCACCACCCCTGGTGGCAGCCTATGACTCTGCATTGTTGTACCAGTGAACCCTTCTGCATTTGCAGAAGTGGAGCTCTCTGGCACCCCCATTGCCAATGCTATCCCAATGAAGGCCGCAACACCCTCTCTGCAACACTGGAGGTTGAAGGGACCAAGTCTTCATCAGTACCTCCATTTCAGCCACACACACTATCTGGGGCATTTCTGCCCAAATGTGCCTGTTTCAGAGAGGAGGGATCTGGCATCCAGCTCCTCAGAAGCTGACAGGACGAGATGGACCTAGTTGGGCATTGGAAGGTAGAATCTTGCTGCAGAACATCACTCTGCAATGTGAGTGTGCACATGAATACACTAGCCAATAGTGTTTCTTACGTTTGATATAAGTACAGCCACCAGCAAACGATCAGTCAGCTAGTCAGTTCTGTATTTGTGTCTGATATTGTCAATTACTGTCATCACTGTACTATGGACCACTCAATAACAAGCTTGCTTGGCCCTTGATCTTTGTCTCTGGTCACAATTTGGATTGAGTCTCTCTTTGCTCTTGGCCTATTGACAGCATTGTGCCGAAAATTTCCACTTTGCATTTCATTTTTTTTTTTTTACATTAGTTGCTTTCATCGTGTCCTTGTCTGCGTTATAACCACTGTCAATTATCTGTGTTTAGCCCAGCTACTGCTTGGTGTTGTGTTCTCTTCTTCAGGAGGCCCTTCTGCATTGTGGCTTCAGGTGTTTCTCTCCTGGGTCCTGACATGTGTGCTGGTATTTGGCTACTCACAGATATAGCATTTGTTTTCTTCTTTTTGCTCTATATCAGCTTTCAGAAAATTATTGTTTCTTTTGAGAAGCAGCAGTATTTTCTTGTCGGTGAACAGAGCACTTCTCTGATTTAATCACCTACTTTTTGATGCGACAGCACAGCAGAAGTTAACTGATACATTCTTATGTTCTCGCATAGTTGCAGTCTTTCTTTGCACACTCGTTCTTGCACACATTCTTTTTCCAAACTGGGCTTCAGCACATGTTGTACAATTTCTGATACTTATATGAAGAAAATAAAGATCTTTCAAATCATCTCTGATAGAATAGGTCATGTGGATACAGTTCACTATGAAATAGAATTTTTAAGTAAATTTGCATTTATTAATTAAAACTTCTGGGCATTTCTGCTTTTAGAAACAGAATTTGTATCTATCTGGAAAATAATTTTTTTCAGGTTTGTATGAATAACAGACCATTAAATGTGGTATGTTGGTTAATTAATGATCTTTCACATTTTTCTGGAGAAAGATTTAATTTGATGGGAAATGAATGTAAACCATATGTGAAATATTCCATCAGATTGTAGTATATCTATTCTAAGCCGGTAAGAAGGAATAATTATTCACCGTAGAGACTTATTTTATGTGTATTAGATGGGGTAAGAGAGACTTCCATAGAAATCGAAATGAGAGTGAGCACCAGTGGAATTATCAGCTACCTGAACAATGCAGGAGGAGATATACTTTTTATTAGCAGCTTTATAGGATGGAGTGGGTTTTCCCCAAATCCAAGCAATTTGTGTCATTCACACCTTTCAGAAACTCTGGGACCATCACCTGGACTGGCCAGCATGCAGAAGATTTCCTGTCACATCACATGAACATTCCCGCCAGTTAGTTTCCAAATTAGGTTACGAGGGGTTCTACATGGCAGTTGCATTGAACAGAGGGTTGTCATTACCTGTATAAGAGCTGAATGACAAACAAGCCAATAATTTTGCAGTTACTCTGACACTTGCCTAAAGTACTTAATATGCTCAACAGACTTTGAAAGTTCCTCAGTACTCAGTACTCAGTACACATAGAGTTATTGGCAGTTCTGCATTAGATGTCTAGTGCTGTTATTTTAGTGCAGACAGATTTGATTTTCTGGTGATAGCTTTATGGAAGTATTATCTGAATGACACATATGTTGGTTAGCTGGACTGGGTGTGATGTTTTGGTAACATCCTTATATTAGACTGGGGAGCTAAACATTAACATCAAGAGGTACTAACTGAAGAAACAAACTTGACAAGGATTATTAAAGAGATAATAAATTGATGTATTTGATTTTTTGAATGGATTCTTGACTTTTATATCTTTGAGCTACTATTGTGAGACATTTTCTTTGTTGAACTTTATGAGGAAGTCAAAACAGCTAGTTCATGGATAAAAATACCATTAAGTTTTGTATGTTATTAATACAGTTGTTGAATCCTAGAACTTCTCTGAGCGCAATCGAATTGCTACAGGGTGGAAATCAGTAGTGTTAGAGTTGTCAATTGTTAAGCTTCTCTTGCAGCTCAAGTAGAGGTTCTGAACCCTCTCAAATAGAGGTTCTCAACCCTCATCAGAAACTATTTCACTCACACATGGGCTAGTGTAGACAGTTTATGTGGCTGCATTGATTAGCAGGACCTTCACTGAGAGTGGTATAATTACGCTGCCTAGCAGGATTGTGTGTGTTGCCAGCATAGGGAGCATGTGGACTGCGGCATGGACATGTTTTTACAACTTGACACAGCTAAGAAGAGGAGAAGGGGTTAGTTACATGAAGTCTAATAGTAGATAGTAGCTCATGTAAGTTCAGCAACAAAAAATGCATCTTGTACCATTTCCTGAAAATATAACTGACATGTGGTGCACATCCATTGTGTGTCATTGTGGACATCTATGTTGAGCACATCATGAACAAGACATTGAGGTGACAAAAGTTATCAGATAGTATACACACATGTATGGATGGCTGTACTGTTCCATACACAAGGTATAAAAGGGCAGTGCATTGACAGAGCTGTCATTTGTACTCATGTGAAAATGTTTCTGGCGTAATTATGGATGTGTAATGGGAGTTAACAGACTTCAAGTGTAAAATGGTAGTTGGAACTAGATGCTTTGGACATTCCATTTCATAGATCATTAGGGAATTCATTGATTTGTAGATCCACAGTGTCAAGAATGCACAGAGAACACCAAATTTTGGGCATTAACTCTCACAATGGACAACGCAGTGGCTGACAGCCTTCACTTAATGACTGAGATCAGTGGCATTTGCGTAGAGCTGTCAGTGCTAACAGACAAGCAACACTCGCATAAAATAACCTCAGAATTTAATGTGGGATGTACAATGAATGTATCTGTTAGGACAGTGCAACAAAATTTGGCATTAACAGGCTATGGCAGCAGACGACCATACCTTTGCTAACAGCACAGCATCACCTGCAGCCATTCTGCTGGTCTCATGGCCATATGGGTTGGATCCTAGACAGCTAGACAACCATGGCCTGGTCAGATGTGTCCCGAATTCAGTTGGTAAGATATGATGGTAGTGTCTGAGTGTGGCGCAGATGCCATGAAGCCATGGACCAAGGTTGTCAACAAGGCACTGTGCAAACTTGTGGTGGCTGCATAATGGTCTGGGATGTGTTTACATGGGGTAGACTAGGTCCTCTGGTCCAACTGAACTGATCATTAACTGGAAATGGTTATGTTTGGCTACTTGGAGACCATTTGCAGCTACTCATGGACTTCATGTTCCCAAAGATGTCACCAGGCAACAAGTGTTTGCAACTGGCTTGAACATTGTGAACCATTCAAGTGAATGATTTGGCCACCCACATTGTTCAACACGAATCCCATCAAACACTCATGGGACATAATTAAGAGGCCACTTCATGTACAAAATCCCTCTCCGGCAACACTTCTGCAGTTATGTATGGCTATAGAGCCAACATGGCTCAATATTTCTACAGGGGACATCCAACAACTTGTTGAGTCAATGCCAATTTCAGTTGCTGCGCTATTCTGGGCCAAAGGAGGTCCAACCTGATATTAGAAGGCATCATATGACTTTTGTCACCAAAGTGTAAAAGTTAATTGCATGCCAAAGTACAGCCACAATTAATCCCAAGAAAGAGCATGTTCTGGTTTCCCAAGTTCACTGAGAGTTTGACAAGAATGTCATGTGTAAAGTGCGGTTGATGGTATGTCACATGATGGTGTGAAAATGTCAAGCATCCACTCCAAAATCAAGGAAGAAATATGTTACAGTATTTTGTTGGTGATTTGTGTAAAAATTGTGTGAGCCAGCTGTTTCTCCAATGCAGTTGATAGCAGAAGGAAGTACCAACTCTGTGGAAACTTCAGAACTATTGTTCCAAAGAGCTTGAATTTACAGATGTCAAATGAATTTTATTTCAAATGTGGTTTGTCATTCATCACTGAAAGACTCAAAGGTCTGAAAAAGAACCATAACTTGTCCATCTTTTATCTATTTTCTTTTCTGTTTTACAGGTTATGAAGCATTCCCTTGGCAACAATGAGCAAAACTTATCAAGTTGTTATGTTGTAGCAAAAGGTTAATTACTGAAACTCAAAGCAGATACCGGTAACATTTTAGTATCAGACTGTCTCATAGTGATAGCATGATTTTGAACCCGATCTCCCAATCTGAAATAACTGGACCAGTCAGTAATTTTTAGAAGAGGTCTTAAGCATGCTGATGCAGTGGTGAAAGCAGTATGAGTATACTTGAGGACCCACCTGCCCCTACTGGTAATCACTTTTCTTTAAGTAGCCATCAACATTATGTTGATGGCTACTTAAAGCAACAATCAGGAGATTGCAAAAGTTGGTTTAAAAATGTGTCTATACTGCATCCATATAATCAAGGCTTTACTGCCCACAAGATACTCAGCAGCACCTGCGGTCTGCTGTTCCATTTTAACCTCTAACAAGTTACTCTACAACTTGGTAGTGACTCATCAGGCTCATTTCCATTCAAACTGGTACATCTCAAACCAAATTGCAGAGTTTGGGAAGTGAGAATCTGCTGGTACTGCACCAGCAACAGTTGTATCACTAAAAATGCACTGTAAAGTCCAGGTTGGAATATTAACAATATTATTAAAATGAAAGGCTACTATTCACCATAAATTAGGCATGTTGAGTTCCAGATAGGCACAATGAGAAGATTATTACACATTGAGCTTTTGGCCAAAGCCTCCATCAGAAAGGAAAATACGCAAACATTCACACAAGGAAGCACATCTCACACACGTGACTGCTATCTCTGGCCACACTGGAGTTGCTGGAGATAGCAGTCATGTGGTGTGTGTGTGTGTGTGTGTGTGTGTGTGTGTGTGTGTGTGTGTGTGTGTGTGTATGTGTGTGTGTGTGTGTGTGTGAGGTGTGCTTGCTTGCAAGAATGTGTATGTTTTCCTTTCTGAAGAAGGCTTTGACCAGAAGTCCAATACCTGAAAGTCTCTTTGTCATGCTTGTCTGCAACTCAGTGTAGCATCTTTATCATGAGTGGAAATCTAATCCTTTTCATAGTATTTTTAGAAATGTACTGTTGTGGATGAAAGAGTTATTGGACCAAAACAAGGAGGTCAGGCTGTAAGAATTATTGAAGACTTTCCTCACAGACTGGAAATCGAAAGTGACGAGTGTCACAGCATTAATACTCACATCGGTTTGTGGCCAGCCAGGAAGATGAGTGTGTCAATGAGTATGGCTGGGATGAAGTGGAAGAACAGCAGGCAGATGTTGTGCAGCAGGCGGCTCCTCTTCATGCTGCCGCCCGGGTACCACACCACACCGTTGAGCGGCACGCGCTCCGTGATCTTCCTGCCCCGCTCGATGATCTCTGCCCATGAAATTTGGAACTCGGAGCTGGAAGTCATGTTCACAATGCTCCTCTCTTTATCCCTGGAAGCATAGTTCTGTGGTTAGAATTTTCCATTTTGCCTGTACCTCAACAGGCAGACGTCTACAGAGTGTTGCTGAAGGAAACATATCCAATGTATATTTATACATATAACTAAATTAAGGCATCCCACTGTGTTTTTCTGTATGTATTTTGCTGTGGTTTTCACTAATAGGTGGTATGCAATGGAACGAGCATGTGAGAACTATGACAGGGAAGGCGAATGGTCGACGTCTGTTTATTGGGGGAGTTTTATGAAAGAATGGTTCACCTGTGAAGGATGCTGGTGCTACCTATTCTTGAGTACTGCTCGAGTGTTTGGGACCTGTACCAGATTAGACTGAAGGAAAATGTAGAAGCAAGTCAGAGGCGGGCTGCTAGATTTTTTACCGGTAGTTTTGAACAACATGGAAGTATCATGGAAATGCTTAGGTAACTCAAATGGGAATCCCTGGAGGGAAGGCGACGTTCCTATCGAGAAACACTATTGAGAAAATTTTGAGAACTGGCATTTGAAACTGATTGCCAAACGATCTTATTTCCACCAACATACATTGCGCGTAAGGACCACGAAGATAAGACACGAGAAATTGGGGACCATACGGAGGCATATAGACAGTTGTTTTTCCCTCGTTCTATTTGCGAGGGGAACAGAAAAGGAAATGACCAGCAGTGGGACAGGGTACCCTAAGCAACGCGCCGTTCGGCGGCTTGGGCAGTATCTATGCAGATGTAGACGTAGATAGGTAGACCGATTCACGAGCATTGTTTGTGTATGTAATTTATTGCCATTATGTCAGTCTGCGTATGCATGTCTGATCTAGCTAGATACTAGACGACCACCGTATAATTGCACCTGAGAGTGAGAGCACTTCGGTCGGTAACTGAAACGCATCAAAACGTCCTCTGCTTGTTCGTGAAGCTTTTCGGACTTTCCACTATGTATGTCGAAAAAACTGATATGATTTTTGTTTACTGTGATGTCACCCCGTGGGTCAGACGGCTACCACAGAGACAAAGTCCAGAAATATCATGGTTTGGTAGTAATTAGTGCAAAGCTGGAGCGTCTCATTAGTTATACCTACATCTATATTCATACTCTGGAAGGTACTGTGTACGGTGCATGGTGGAGGGTACCTTGTACCACTGCTAGTCATTCCCTTTTTCTGTTGCGCTCGCAAATGGAGCAGGGAAAAAACGACTCTCTACATGCATCCATACGGACCTTGATTTGTCTTACCTAGTCTTTACGGTCCTTCCACGACATGTATACTCCTGGCAGTAGAATCGGTCTGCACTATGTCGCAAATGACGGTATATAAACCTTCTCAATAGGATTTCACAAAAAGTGTGTATCCTCCCTTCCAAAGATTCCCGTCTGAGTTCATGGAGCGTTTCCACAACACTTGCTTGTTGATCGAACTTATTGCTTTCATGTCTTCCTATAATCCGATCTGGTGGGGATCCCAAAAAGTCGAGCAGTACTCAACAATGGGTCGCACACCATTTCACGCCGCATTGCTACTGTATCCCAAGATATTTGAAGCGTGCGCACGAATAACGCTGTATGGCACATTTTGACATTTCGTCAAATCGCGTAGAATAATGCTGTATACGGCAGTCTGCATCGCCTGCTGTTATAGTTGACATGTTCACCGTCCGATGGCAGCACTAAACACCGACGACACGCGCACAGTTTTTGCGCCTCTGCGCGAACAATGCTGTATGTTACAAGAATGGCGGAGTGCAGCAAGGTGACGCTTACCGCAAGTGGTTTGAAACGTGCAAATAATGCACGGAAAAAGGAAAATTAACATTGGTAGTTGGCAGGATATTAAGAGGAAATGGCTTCGTGATGCTGGACTGGAGCATAAATCACGAAAAGGAAAGGTAGTTCCTTCGAAACAACCTCCAACACAGCTGAGTGGAATAATGCTGTATGGGTTTTGTAAAAAGGTGTATGTCTTTAGAGAAGCATATGTGTCCTGTAAAGCGGCGACGTGCCCTGTAGAGTACATGGCTCTAATGGCATGTTATGTGTATCTTCTGAAAACTTTACGGTAAAAGTATGTAATGTGAATGAAATTAACTACAGTTCTGTAGTTATCATTGGCGAAAAAATAGAATACTCAGTCTGAGTAATGCTATATTATTAAAAGAGAATGTGAAATTTGATAATCTAGTTGAATATTAGGTAGTAATAGTGATTGTTTTCGTGATTCAGGATCCTGTATGCAATGCAGACGTGTGCTCAAAAGAAGGATGCAAGGACATAAACCTGGAAATATAAATAAAATCCATGGAAATTGGCGTGCCAGCCAGGCGCAAGAGAGGTAAGACAGACGATACTTCACGGAAACAATCTACTTTCAAATAAAAAGTTTACTCAAAAGAAGTGTGTCAAAAAACATTGCTTGACATATTCTCCATCACCCACCGACGAATGCAGTAAAAGGTGGAATGACCACTCCTAAAGACGGCAGAGGAAAACATTGCAATATGCTACATGCCATATCAAATGACGACAGGGCTCTTATTCGGCAACACATATCGAGTTTCCCAAAGCAGATGAGCCATTACAGCAGGAATAAATCCTCAAAAGAATGTCTGCACCCCGATCTCAACCTCTGTAGAATGTATCGGTTGTTTACCGAAAAGTTTCCTGATAAGTCAATAAGCAGGTCATACTATCAATGTGTGTTTCAAACAGATTTTAATCAGCGTTTCGGAACACCTAGATCAGATATTTGCAGACTGTGCGATTTGTTGTTTAACAAAATGATTGCAGCTTCAGATGAAATAGAACTGCACAAGATCGAAATTAAGAGTCAGTTGCATCATTCAAGGGCAGACCAAGCATACAAAGCCCTAAAAAACGATACGGAAATGGCTAAGAGGAATAAGAATATACATGTTATATGTGTTGACCTACAACAGGTTTTACTTTGTCCTACATTGACTCATTCCACGGTATACTACCAGAGACAGCTGTCGTATAATTTCACGATTCATGACGTTGGTACTGGAAACATCACCGTAAATTTGAGGGATGAATCCACCGCAAGGAGAGGTTCAGCCGAAATAGTTTCCTGTCTGCTTAAATTTGTGATGCACAATTGTGATACGCTTGAAGAAGGTATGGAACGAAAAATGATTGTTTGGTCTGACCGCTGTGTCGGGCAGAACAACTGGAGAGCTTCAGCGCTTAATTTCTATCTGATCAGCTGCAAGTACTTTACAGAAATACATCAGAAGTTTTTATGTTCGGGTCACAGTTTCCTACCTTGTGACAGGGAATTTGGAATCATCGAGAAAAGAAAGAAAGTGTCAAAAGTTTTGGTTCCTTCAAAATGAAAGCACGTCATTGCTGAGGCCTTTGTCGATCCTTCAAAACTGACCATTCACGAGATGATGATGGAAGACTTCAAGGACATAGGATCCATCGAGTTGCTTTTGAAGAAGCCGCGTGCTTTGAAAATTACCTATGTACTTTGGTTGAAGCTGTGTAGTGACGATCCTCGAGGTTTAAGCGTGCGCCGTACCCACAATGTGCTTCGCCCATGGGAAAGACACTGTATTGTAAAGCACGGTTGTGAACAGCAAGTAAAAAATTGTCCATTGCCTTCTGAATTCCGGTTGCTCTATAACGGGACACTGAAAGTTCATAAGGAGAAGAAAAGGGATCTATTGGACATGACGAAATATATGGAACCAAAATACTGGCAGTTTTATGAAAATCTGCAACGTGACAACTGACTATAATGTACTAGATTTGAGCCTAAACTTGATAAACTAATGTTGTATTTTTTTTAAGATCAAGCAATTCAGTTTACAATAAATATTATTTAGTATCTTGTTTTAAATCTCTTACTTACTATTTTTGGATTCTAGACACCTTATAATTACAGCAGAGCACTGGCTGATCTGGAATAACGCTGTATATCCATTGCCATACAGCGTTATTCCATTTTAAAACTTACTTATTTTCGAAAAATCTGTGCTCAGCGCAATTTTAAAAACCAGAAATTACTATTTTTCACAGTCTGTATGCACAAACAATACATATCTGCTATTACATTATTATATCGTATTAATTCTCTGGAACTAACAGTTTTTGTCAATTTCCCAAGAACTGCAAAATGTGCCATACAGCATTATTCGTGCGCACGCTTCATTTAACTGACGTTATTGTCAGCCGCAAACCATGCAAGGTGATCCGGGTTTAAATGATCCGGATCGCAAAAATATTAGTGTACTCTCCAAAATGATGACTGAGGAAATTTATGATTACTAAATGAGGCACAAATCACAATCATTATTTAGATATGTATTTCAGAGCCCATGTTTACTGGACTTTTTTTATTGTTTTGGTGTAAGGATCCTGTCCTCCAAATTTTTAAAACGTCATTCTGAAACACCTTTTAGATAAATACCTACATATACTCTGATAGCACCTGATTTCTTTTCACTCTTCTGTATTACGTGTACCACAATTTAAGAGTGCAGCTGCCACAATGGCGTCTATGCAGAAGAAACCGCAATGCGTTTTGTGGTTTCATTAAACACGGTCGCCTGTTATAGTTCAGCAACAGTTCGAAAGTGCCATTGGCCGGCATCCGCCAGATGTGACTAGCATCAGTGGATGGTCTGATAAGTTTAGGGAGACTGGCAGTGTTGCTGGCAAGACAAGAAGCGGTAGAGTTGGAGTGAGTGACGTCCCCGTTGATACTGTGTGTACATGGAATTTCAACTCAATTCGCGGAAATCGACGCGTCGTGTTTCCAGCGACATGGGCATACCTCAGAACGTTACGGTCAAGATTTTACATAAAATGCTGCATTTTCATGCATACAAAGTGCAATTCCTACAAGCTGTGAAGCCGGACGATAGGCTCCGAGATGCTCAATTTGCTAGTAACATGCTGGAATGAATCGATGCAAACAATAGTTACCCAATAAAGTACGTTTTTCCGATGGAGCCACTTTTCACAACTCTGGGATAGTAAACGGGCATAATGTCCGGATCTGGAGGTCGGAGAACACACATATCGTGGTACAGCTCATAAGGGACAGCAGGAAACTTAATGTGTGGTATGGCTTAATGCACAACACAAATATTTTACCTCTCTTTTTGATTGCATCTACCATTAAGTTCGCCCCTCTGCAGCTGAGTAGTCGGCGCGGCTATGTGGAGAACCCGGGTTCTGTTCCCAGGACTGCCAAGAATTTTTCTTTAATAGGAGGAATGGAACGGGATGCACTCAGCCTCGTGATGTCAGTTTCCAAGAATTTTCTATGCCACTCATAAATCTACTTGTGTATAAGCGGCTTCTTGCTCAGTCGACAGAGGAATGCACTTTCCACTTGAACAGTGCATTGACTTCGCCCAAATATAGTCGCCATATTGCTACAAACAAATAACAGCGGAGCTCTGTCAAAACTCTGTCCAGTGACATGCGCAAAGTGTTTCTATATTTTATGGTTGGTAACAAACAAGTGAAATCCGTTTCTTATTTTTAAACCACCCGCATAGTCTCTGGCTAATATTGTACATTTTTGGCACCCAGTCTCGTACACCGCACTATTTATTTTGCATGACTTGTTATTTATTTTGCATTATTTGTTGTCTTCCGAAGTGGAAATGGCTTTGAAATCAGCGGAACGCACGTCCGTTTGGGAATTACTGGAAGTATACAGCGGTTGCTAACCTTATGGTGTGTTAAACGAGTATAGCAATAGCTAAAAGAAAACGGTACAATACGGTTAGTTGTTGTGGAAATACAGGGAAATGTACCTGGAAGCATTTGAGCCTCAATTAGTACAGAAATTAAACTTATTGCAGGCAAATTATAGCACAGATCTGGAAAGAATTATGAGTGTTTCGAAAAGCAGAGCTGGTCCTGACGAGCTACTAGAGGCAGCGCATCGGTATTTTGATAGCAGGAACTTTTTGCAAGGGTAGGGAATTTTTAGCGCAGTTCATATACAAATATGTGTACTTGTTTTTTAAAATTGGATTTAAATGAATAAATATTATATAAATATTATGCAGACACAATCGCAGTTACCGGTGTAACCATTTGCAAAATACACTCCTGGAAATTGAAATAAGAACACCGTGAATTCATTGTCCCAGGAAGGGGAAACTTTATTGACTCAATTCCTGGGGTCAGATACATCACATGATCACACTGACAGAACCACAGGCACATAGACACAGGCAACAGAGCATGCACAATGTCGGCACTAGTACAGTGTATATCCACCTTTCGCAGCAATGCAGGCTGCTATTCTCCCATGGAGACGATCGTAGAGATGCTGGATGTAGTCCTGTGGAACGGCTTGCCATGCCATTTCCACCTGGCGCCTCAGATGGACCAGCGTTCGTGCTGGACGTGCAGACCGCGTGAGACGACGCTTCATCCAGTCCCAAACATGCTCAATGGGGGACAGATCCGGAGATCTTGCTGGCCAGGGTAGTTGACTTACACCTTCTAGAGCACGTTGGGTGGCACGGGATACATGCGGACGTGCATTGTCCTGTTGGAACAGGAAGTTCCCTTGCCGGTCTAGGAATGGTAGAACGATGGGTTCGATGACGGTTTGGATGTACCGTGCACTATTCAGTGTCCCCTCGACGATCACCAGTGGTGTACGGCCAGTGTAGGAGATCGCTCCCCACACCATGATGCCGGGTGTTGGCCCTGTGTGCCTCGGTCGTATGCAGTCCTGATTGTGGCGCTCACCTGCACGGCGTCAAACACGCATACGACCATCATTGGCACCAAGGCAGAAGCGACTCTCATCGCTGAAGACGACACGTCTCCATTCGTCCCTCCATTCACGCCTGTCGCGACACCACTGGAGGCGGGCTGCACAATGTTGGGGCGTGAGCGGAAGACGGCCTAACGGTGTGCGGGACCGTAGCCCAGCTTCATGGAGACGGTTGCGAATGGTCCTCGCCGATACCCCAGGAGCAACAGTGTCCCTAATTTGCTGGGAACTGGCGGTGCGGTCCCCTACGGCACTGCGTAGGATCCTACGGTCTTGGCGTACATCCGTGCGTCGCTGTGGTCCGGTCCCAGGTCGACGGGCACGTGCACCTTCCGCCGACCACTGGCGACAACATCGATGTACTGTGGAGACCTCACGCCCCACGTGTTGAGCAATTCGGCGGTACGTCCACCCGGCCTCCCGCATGCCCACTATACGCCCTCGCTCAAAGTCCGTCAACTGCACATACGGTTCACGTCCACGCTGTCGCGGCATGCTACCAGTGTTAAAGACTGCGATGGAGCTCCGTATGCCACGGCAAACTGGCTGACACTGACGGCGGCGGTGCACAAATGCTGCGCAGCTAGCGCCATTCGACGGCCAACACCGCGGTTCCTGGTGTGTCCGCTGTGCCGTGCGTGTGATCATTGCTTGTACAGCCCTCTCGCAGTGTCCGGAGCAAGTATGGTGGGTCTGACACACCGGTGTCAATGTGTTCTTTTTTCCATTTCCAGGAGTGTACATACACGCTCCGAAAGTTCCGATAATCATCTGGCACGCTTATACTCAAGTCACTCAGTAAATTTCATAGCGTCAATCTTCCTCTCTTCTTGTACCACTTATTCATCAGTCTACGTTTCCTGTTTCCCTTATGAGACTGAAAAGCCTGTCCAAGAGCCAAATAACAGCCCGTGTCCGTAGCTGACACTAATATTGCGCAATATCGATTCGCTCTGGAGCGAACGGGTCGTTACGCTGAATATTATTATCCAGTATTACTGATAGTCTACGCACACCTAGGGGTCGCTTTAGCCGGCCATCAATAATGTGAGTCGGTGTTATAGAAAGTATATGACGTATTTCTGCTTCTGTTGCTGAAAAAATGGACGTCCTTTTTAATCATTACTGTCGCGTTTTTCATGAATGAAACATACGTTTTTCTTCAATCGGCCTACAGTATTCTGACACTTGGAAATACTGAGTGAAACATGTACTAAAATTACTAGTGCAAGCGGTTATGATCATTCACGTTGCCAATCGTTAGGCACAAACATGCTCTAAAATCGTAACGCATTTCCACTTACCCATTAGCAACATAATTCCACGTAGCAATCATTATTCCGTTCACTGCGATGTCTACAGGCAGGTAGTCAGCATAGCCGTTCTGGTCGCAGTACATTGTACGGATCACACCCTTGCCTGCTCCGATCAGCAGACCCGTTGGTCCGTTTATATTGTCTGTCCATCCCGGTAGAGGCTCCTTCCATATCGGAATCACTGGAAAAAATTATACTGGTTCAAGGTCTAAATTTAAACACATAATGTGAAGCGTATTTTACGCCTCATAATTTTTTTAAGTAATCAGTTTCGAAGCACTTGTGGAGAGGTTCAAGCTTAAGCGAAATATTTATTATTTGTTTTGAACTCACCTACAGAAGGCCGAAGTATCAACACTGGTAAACCTTTCTCCATCGCTTCGACGCAAAGGCCTTCTGCGAGGGCCTTTGTGAAGGCGTAAGTGTTCGGAAGATTTCCCAAAACACTGCGGATTAGACATAGTCATGATAATTAAGTGCCCATTATTGTCAGGCTTAATTTCTTTTAATTAGAATGTAGTAATGATGTAGCGATAAAACAAAATACACATACAGATGTAAAAATTGGATACGAGATAAAGGGAGGAGGTACTAATTGTTGCACTTGTGATAAGTTACGATGCTAAAAATTCGTCAAGGTACCGTTACTCTCCTCACTACCTATTAGCATGCGGGATGCATCACCTAATGCGGTTTTTGACTTGCTCACGCCTTGTGCCCTAGGTATGTACGACCGTGAACCACCACCCATCAGCTAAATTAACCTTGTCGATGTTCTGAGCATCCATTGGTGGAGTTCCACCGCTGATGCCAATATGACATGAAGTGCGGTGAGCAGAGGTACAAGTTTGAGGCAGATTTCAGAGGAAGCACTCCTAAATCTGATAATCCATGTAACTCACTGTCGATCGTAGAAGTATCGTTTTTCGTTTCTGTGTGCTGAATGGTCTTTCAGCCTACGCCACAGATTTAGGCAGTGAAGAAAACATTTTTACAGTAACGCTGTTCTTGCACAATGTCTACAAAGAGCGCCACGGGGAATGTGATTAATCCAGCAACGGGGATAAGCTAGGCGGTCAACTTAACAAGAAAATGTAGTAGGAGGCAATAAGGAAAGTCGGCAGAGCACAAAAGAGTCGCTTTTTACTCATTTCCTTTATTTCGCGGGAAAAAACTTTTAAAGAAAATGGCTCGCAAACTACAGTAAGGATACCAGACTGCCTGTTGTTACCTTTTCTCTCTGCTTTCTAAAGGCCACTGGACCGTGAATAGCATTGCACAACATTTCCAGATGCCCAGTAATCATCAAAAACTTTTTAAATATATTGCACTTCGGAAATATCTTACCGTCTCTAGCAGTATTGACAACGTCCTTCCCAATCCCTCGCGCGCTACTGGCTCTGGACATCTTTTGTGTTCACAGTTCTTTGTTGCTTTTCTTGTTTCGAAAACAAGACTGCATCAAAATGTGCAAATCATTGCGAGCATTGTGGGATGATGAGGCAGGTGAGCACAAAAACAGAAATATTAAGAAAGATTCGAACAAGTTGTTGCTCACAAATTGCGGAGAACGGCAGCCTACAGCCACGAAGGATGCTTTAAAAGCTAATCAATGAAAAGTTTTCACTAAAAGTATATATAGATATTTATGTATAAGTATACATTACTTACGTGAATATAATCCCTTAGTGCACGTGTTATTGCGTGACATATTTCCATAGCTCTGTCTCAAATACTTATACTTTGATTGAAACTGCGCTAGTGAAGTCTTCGAAGTAATTGCCATTAGCAAGATATCGAAGCATGGAGGTATGATAAAAACTGTCATGACGTCGCAAATCTGAAGTCGGCGTCTCCCATGTTAGTAGCCCCAAACGTTAGCTTCTGGTCGAAGTGTTTTGATAAAAAAAAGGACAACTTGTACTGTTTACATGTATACTAGTCGTTCTGATTGTAGTCTAAAGTGTAAAGGAATCACATTTCACTCGTAATTGGACCAGTTCAAGCGATATTTCTTTTATATATATGATTTTAGTTGCACTGGTTACTTTTAAAGTAATTGTTTATTTCTGCAATTTGACTTTAGATTTTCTATCAACACGATTCGAAGAGCGCTCTAGTTGAACGCTGTGAGAAGGAAATATTGCAAACCACTCAGACGTAGCAAAATACCTTCTCAACATTTTCGGGAAGAGGACATAGACGGAACATTAGTTTCATCATTCTGTATTCAGGAAGATCCTGGGTTACGAAAGTAACTTTTCACATCACATACTTCGCTTCTTGTTTGTCCGAAACGTGTAACAAAAAGAAAGTTACATTAAAGAGGCCAATGAGTCATATTACTGGATCAAATATGGTTTTAAGGCCAAACAACATCTGAAGAAACCTTTATGACGATGTGTTACTCACGAAAGCGCTGTAATACTTATTATTTGTAACAGCTGTTGCGTGGACGCGACAGAAATTAACGATAAGAAGCAATAGCAAACTATAGTCTGCTAATATTTAGGAGTTGCTATTATGGCAGCGCCATCTTCAAAGCAGTGTACAGCGTTAAGTACGTAGCGTCATCCTCCACTCTGCTGTATCTCCATGTATGGTAGCGCATTAGATAAACGCTGAATTGGTGGAGTCGCATCTCACACTGTTGTGTGTGTTTTTTTCACCATTGGGACAACCATTTTCCAGTACTGTATCAAACGTTGGACCATCAACACGTAAAAAGTCATGATCTCTTCTGTTTCGTTCAACCTCAACTCTCTCAACAAGAATGATTTCAAAAAATCAACTAACCAGTTGCAGGTATAAAGGTTTATTAACACTCATTGACCATGGTTTTGGTTTCAACAACTGTAACATTGTCTTCTTTAGAAGTACATGGACGCGTAAAATCGCATTCTGGGGACGATAAATTTTAGAGCAAAGAAGCTCATGTCAAGTAATATGGAATGTGTGAACATCAGTAAAACCAAATAAAATCCATTAAAAGACATTCCCAATGGAGCTGTCTTCACATTAAAATGTACATCTTCACATTAAAATGTACGTTGAAGTGAAAAGCAGTGAAACGGCTCATGTGGCTGGTGCATGCGGCGACCTCACAACAAACACAAATACCGTATTTGGCTTTGTGGTTCCTGGCAGTTGGCGTGATACATCCAACGTTTTATTTAGAATTTTTTTTTCGAAAATCGAGTTCATGAAGAAAGATCTTCAGAATTTTTTCCCGTATTTTGCATGTAACTATTGATTTGATTTGTTTCAACCGGGGAGACAAAACCACAATGATGTTAGTACCCTATTGCCCGCACCGAAACAGAACGTATTGTGCAGTGTTTCTCCCTGTCATTTCAGTAAAGCCGACCAGTACTCTTAAAGAATAGTAGGAATGCTGTTATTGGGTCTCTGTTAGTCACAATCTCTTCAGGAATTAGCGACCCAAGCATTTTGTGTCTTTGGTCGCCAGTGCTTCGCTTTGCAAGAGTAAATGTGATGCGGTTTCATCTGCAGTATCTTACAGTATGCGCTTGTGTGCTTCTTACTCTGTTCCCATCACGTATAGAAGTTTGTTTAAGTTCCCATGCCAGCCATTAAACGTACCACGAGTTTAATAATCCTCCTGCACATGTCCAGGATTACAGAAATTCTCGTTAAACATGTTTCAGCACCATTAACTCGCCATGTTTTTGTTTTTGTGTTTTAGACCAGCGTTCTTCATGCAGCCTCTCGATACGAGCGCTCTACGTATTTTAGATTTTACCGTCCCCTTAATGAAGGTTATACCAGATTCCGGTCAAACAAACGGGAGTCATCGCCCCTGGCTAGCTCATCAGTTTGTTCATTTCCACTGGTATCTGAGTGACCATCGACACGCAGTGGGTTTACACTGTAGCTTTTCACTAGTCTCACAAGGGCTTCACGGCATTCTGCAACGACCTTTCATCTCAGTGCAGGGACTGATAAGGATTTCAGAGCTACTTGGCTGTCTGAATGAATGTAGACGCTACGACCCTTGTACAATCTCGTCTGCGCATACTCCGATGTCGAACATCTCTGTCTAGAATAGCATGGCCAGCTTCTCTTGAGACAATGGGCTCTTTGGTCAAGGCTGTACCGCTATACTCGACCCCGGCACCTTCGTCTGTTTTCGACCCGTCAGTAAACCAGACGATGTCAGCTGAACAGAGTTGTTCTTTTTTGTTTTCACTGTTCCCTATTACCTGTTGTTCCATACAAAGGCCTGTTGAAGCATTTGGGATTATTTTACACCCAGTGGGCATTTTCATGACAATTCCCATATATTAGTGCAGGATTCTTGATATCGTAAGATTTCCAGTTTTTAACCGGTGTGATCACAACGGTGTGTAGCCATCATAACGACAACACTTGCAGCAGCAATGAGAAGCATTTTGTAAGTGAGTTGTCCTACAGCACCCCGACAGGCTGCAGCTGAGCTCTACCTGTGGGTCGAAGATCGGCTGTAGGTAACGGAACACTGCATACAGGTGCACGGCTTCACCTTCCGTGTGAAAGGGAGTTGTGGATCTTTCCCAAACCGATTATTAAGCTAAGTAAGAGACACAGAGGACGGACTTACCTTTTGGTCATCGAATTGCAGATCTCGTCGCTCATATTTTCGCAGAATTTTATCGTTTTGTGTGGATCTGCGGGAGGCGGGTACGCTTTCTCGTGGAGCACTTTCTCCTCCAAATGGCAGTATGCCGTTGAGATGTAGACGAATGCCTGGAAAATAGAGCAAGGTGTTGCAGGTACAACAGAGATGGCGCCAGTTTGAAGCAATACGTAAAATCAGCAACTGAGTAGGACAGGAGCAGCAGCTTCCGTCAAAGTACCGTCAACTAGGACGACTTTGCCCTAGGGACAACTTCATCGGCTTATAAAAACGATTATATTTGGTGCGCTGCCAAGTTCCTAAACTATCCGCTAGGAGCGCCACTGTTTCCTAACGCACAAAGAGGACTTACCATCGGCCAATTCACGCGTTTTCAGTACTGTCACGCTTTTTTAGGTCTTGGCCGTGTTTTAGCTTTCGTTTTGAAGGTGACGATTTTTGGTATTCAATAGAAGTGCCTAGCCTTTCTTATTTGTTCATGTCTGAATAAAAATTACTTGTTTTACTTAATAGAATATAATAATATACAGTGGAACCTCGCACAGCGAGCATAATTCGTTCCAGAATATTACTCGCAGTGTGAAACACTCTTTAAGCGAAACAGTTTATCCCATAAATCAATATAAAATACGATAGTGCGTTCCTTATAGAAAAAGTACTAAAAGTTTTATCTTATTCATGCCATTTATTCAAAAAAGCTACGCATACATAACTAATTCTTTTTTACTAGGAACCTATCTGTAGTCATTTGTTTCTGCCGAGACTTGGACACTTGGCAAAAATGCGACACTGCATCATCGTCACGTAGAGCTCGTAGCCACTGCTTCATTGGGGTGATGATTTTCATTGTATGATGCAACTGATTCCCATGCTTTCCTCATTTCTCTTATTGACTCAGAAGATTGCTGCTTTGTTATTATCACCTTCTTCTCCTCCTCCTCCTCTGAAGCACTCCTCTCCACAACTTCCTGCTGTGAAACACACTGCAACTCCATAACCTCTTTGGTGGTCATTCCTTGGCTGTGATCTTCCACAAGCTCACTGATATAATTGTTACCCTAGCCCCTTGCTCTTGGCCAAAGACACAATCTCGTAGACTATTCACTCCACAGGTACTGACTCAAGTGCCTCAGAGTCACATTCGACAATGCATTGCGGCCAAGACTTCTTCCGAGCAGAAGTAAGGGTTCTCTTGGTAACCCCTTCCCACGCCTTTTCGATCATCTTGACGCAGGCAACGATGTTGAAGTGATATTTCCAAAACTCTCTGATAGTGAGATTGGTAGCTTCAGTCAGCTCACGGCAATGCTCTAAGAATGCTTTAGTGTAGAGCTTCTTAAAGTTAGAAGTAATCTTCTGGTCCATAGGCTGGAGTAACGGAGTGGTGTTGGGAGGCGGAAATTGGATCTTGATGGATTGAAATTTTTTAAGGAGGTGGTCTTGTGGGCCTGGAGAATGGGCAGGAGCGTTGTCCATAACAAGCAAGACATGGAGTGGCAGATTCATCTCAAGCAAATATTTTTTTCACATAAAAAAGCTTATGTGCCACCCAAGCTCTGGTACCGCGCGCCGCAGAATTTGAATGCCCGCCAGACGTCATGGACGTCGAAGACCCCTAAAGGTCTCTGCACCATCGCGCCGTAAGCTGTGGTGGCGCGCGCCTTCTGGCCTGCATTTAGTGTGAGGGCGCCACAGTGGAACACGTGGTTCCAGCGGCCAATAGCGGCGCCCCCCGATAGAGTACTTAAGCGCCTGCCTCTCGCTCAGCCAGCCCACCTTAACCAGCACCGCCTCCTTCCTCTTACCCAATGTGGCTTCCGGCCTTCCTTCTCTGCCGACGACCAGTTCCTTAACCTTACCAATCTTCTTTCCCTCCAACTTAACTCCCGTCGCTCCGCTATCTTTGTTTCCCTTGACCTCCAGAACGCCTATGACCGTGTCTGGCATCCCAGGCTCCTCTTCAAACTCCAGACCTATGCTCTCCCCATCAATTTCTTCCGTCTCATTGCTTCCTTCCTCTCCCATCGTCCCTCCTATGTGACTATCCACAATTCCAACTCAAGTACTTTCTACCCCTCTGCCGGCGTGCCCCAAGGTTCTGTCCTTTCTCCTCTCCTCTATCTCCTGTACACTGCTGATATGCCCAAACCTCCCCCTCCTGTTCATCTTCTCCAGTTCGCTGATGAAACCGCCTTCCTAGCCCTTTATCCTACCCTTCAACGGTCCCAACGTACCCTCCAAACCCACCTTGACCAATTCACCACTTGGTGCAACCAGTGGTTCCTCTGTGTTAATCCCTCCAAGACCCAGGCGATCATCATAGGCCACACCACCCGCTCCTTCCGCCTCCATGATTTCTACCTCACCATTTATGGCCGTCCTATCCACCTCATTCCTACCCTCAAATACCTTGGCCTCACACTCGACCGACACCTCACCTGGACTCTCCATCTCCTTGCCATCCAAAACAAAGCTCACAACCGTCTCCGCCTCCTGAAACTCCTGTCCGGCCAGACTTGCGGTCTGCATCCTTCCACCATCCTTCACACCTACAAATCCGTGATCCGCCCCATCTTTTGTTATGCCAGCGTCGCTTGGATTTCCGCCCCTCCCCAGTTCTATAAAGCCCTCCAAATCCTCGAACGCTGTGCACTCCGCCTCGCCTTCCGCATCCGCCTTCCGTCCCCCACGCGTATCCTCTACGACCTCATCCCCTTCCCCCACCTACTCCTTTTCCTTGAACACATCCGCACACTATACATTGTCTGCCGCCTTGATCCCCATCACCCCCTGGTGTCTCCCTTCCTCTCCACCCCAACCAGTAGCTGCGCCTTTACCGTTGTGTCCCTCCCTCTCTCCATCTCCACACCCTCCATCTCCTTTCCCAACACAACTTCCACCGTCTACCCCTCCCGGATGATGAGCTTCGCCCTGACATCTACCCTTACTACCAACTCTAACCCCCTCTTCCTGCCTCCTCCTCAGGGCTCCCTCTCCTCCCCCACCCTCTTTCTGAGCGGCTTTCCCCTCCTACTTCCCCTCCATCTCTTGTGCCTCCTTTCAGTGTCTCTGCGCTCCCTCCTGCCCTGTCTTCCCTTTTCCTCTCCCTCCCCACGTGTCTCCTGCCTCTTCGTTAACCCACGGTTGCCCCTCCTCTCTTCATCCCGCTGCTTCCGCAGCTGCCCCATGCTTTCCTCTCCTTTTCCAACCTCTCTGACCTTTCCCTCGGCAGGTCCCACCTGGTAGTTTTATTCTTCGTCGTGTGTGCTCCAAGTGGGTTTTAAGTGTGTTGTTTCGGAGTGTTTTTAATACTGTGGCCAACTTTTAACCTGTGCATGCGCATTCAGTGTCTTCTCTGTGTTTTAAGAATCGCCAACTGTGTTTTTTAACTTTCTGGTGACTGTCCCCCATGAACGTCTACATGTCAGTGTATTTTTACCTCCATTTTCTCCCCTTACTCTGTTTTATGTTCCCCTTTTTTATCTCCTTATGTATGTATCATTTTATTCTTGTTTTAGTTGTCGTGTCACTCGGCTGAAGAGCGGCGAATTGTGCCGCTGACAGCCCTCCCCTGCCCATACGGGGGGAAATGAAATCACAATAAAGAAAAAAAAAAAAAAAAGCTCAGCCAGCCAGTCTAATCTTGTGTACGTCTCTGGACACATCGCCTCGCGTTAGACAGCTTACTTAATTTCTTGTTCTGTGTACGAGTGGACGTGGTTGTTAGGTTTCCTTGTGACTCCGCTGTTTCGATCTTGTTGTTGTTCGTTCTTTCCTTCGTCGGTCGTGTCCATCCTCTCCCATTGTGTTATTGTTCACAGGCCTGTCCGCAGGCCCCGCTACGCTTTCCGTCATTTCAACCCCGTGAGCATCCCGGTCGCAGTTACAACACAAGCCTTTTTGGACATCCACAACACATTTAACCTGCTCTTCTGGACTTTACACTTCTTGAAGGCTTGTGGAGTTTCTGAATGGTAAACAAGCAGTGGCTTAATTGTCAAGTCGTAGCTCGCATTGGTCCAGAACAGCAGTGTGAGGTGGTCTTTCATTGAATTGTGACCAGGCAACGCATTCTCCTCTGCTGTTATGAAGATACGCCTCGGCATCTTTTTCCAGAATAGACCCGTCTCGTCACAATTAAAAACCTGTTGCGGCAGATAATGCTCAGAATCTATGAGCATCTTGAAGTTGCTGATGAAGTTCTCTGCTGCCTTTGTGTCGGAGCTGCTTGCCTCGCCATGCCTCACAACGCTGTGGACGCCGGTTCTTCTCTTAAATTTCTCGAACCACCAACGGCTTCCCTTAAACACTTCTTCGGCCGCTGATGATCCTGGCGTCTTCTTCACGAGATCGGCTAAAGTCATTCTCGCTTCTCACAGATGATGTTCTAGTAAATAGTGTTGCCTTATAATTGCTTTTCATTTATCCCTATAAGGAACAACCTTTCGACATCGTCAAGAATACGAAACCGATTTTTAGATACTCTTGTCACGCCTCTGAAGCATCTAGCTCCTTAATATTGATCTTAGGGATAGTGTAAATGGTTGATATAGACCGATTGTATTGTGCGCGTGCTAAATCAGCAACGCTCACACCATGTTCGCGTTTTTCAATGTTTTGCGTTTCATTTCTAAGGTCCTTTTCTGTCTCTTAAGGTCATCTTCTTGCGGCTTTATCTTCCGGGACAGTTCTAGGAAAGTTATTAAAATTTGGACACAAAAAACTCTGTGTGAACACAAGGTTAGAAAAATGTGTGCACACAAGCTGCACTACGACGGTAACAGAAAGAACGCTAAACCCAGACTGCAGCACGTACTGAAGACATTGTTCATATCTCGCTACCGACAGTGAGATGTGTTCATATTGTCGAACGTTTCCCCCGCCCCGCGCGAACGGCTGGTAACATCACACTAAATCGTCGTCACTCGTTACGCGAAACATCGCTCTTTAAGCGAGTGTCTTTTTTTTTTTTTTTTTTTTTTTTACAATTGGTTTTGCTCGTTATGCGAATTGCGCGTTATAGGAGGTGCTCGTTAAGCGAGGTCCCACTGTATTCTATTTCAGAATGAATTTTACGACGCTTCGAGCGATTCTTCATGAAGCGTTTGGTGACAGTTTCCAACAGCTTTACAATCGATGTCAGAAGTGTGTTGTTGCTAATGGTGATTACTTTGAAGGTCAGTAACGGGGCTTTTTTTTTTTTTTTAGCTCTTCAGTCATATCATTTTCCGATCGAGGTGGCAACTTTAATTTATAAGAAGTACAATGTTGCACCAGAAAGCCTGATGGAAACGGGACAGCTTCGCCAACCCAAATTTTCAAAATTTTCTTAATTTTTTCCGTAGTTGTTTTCAGATCGTGCTTTTTCCATTTTGTTTTACACGCTGTTAAAATGAAGAGACGCATTAGGACCAATAAGGTATCAAAATTATCATAATGTTACTCTGCAGCTACTGGACTCGCATTCAGGAGGACGATGGTTCAATCCCGTCTCCAGCCATCCTGATTTAGGTTTTCCGTGATTTCCCTAAATCGTTTCAGGCAAATGCCGGGATGTTTCCTTTGAAAGGGCACGGCCGATTTCCTTCTCCATCCTTCCCTAACCCGAGCTTGTGCTCCGTCTCTAACGACCTCGTTGTCGACGGGCCGTTAAAAAACATTAACCTAACCTTACTCTGCAGCTTGTTGTCCCTCCAGTGGTTAGTACGGAAATGTATAGCTGAGAAGCAGCTGAAATGTATAATACCCCTGTTGGAACTATAGACAATAAAGTGCCTCCATCGAAGGACACACGAGGCCATATTATATTGAGCACAGAAGAGAAAGTTTTTACTTCTCAAACATTCTTGATGAACTTTTACTCAGTGAGAAAGATATTATTAATCGCTCACTCTGAGAAGACTATCGGAGCGGTGGATGACGGAAGTAACTGCTTGTACAAGTCTGAAGGTCCTGTACGACTTTGGACCGATATTCACTTGTTTCCGGTCGCTACCAACTGTAGTGTGCACTACACGTGGTGACAAACATTGATAGGTTCCGCTGAGCGACGCCAGAACAGTAGGAATAAATGTTTTAATATTGTATTCTAAATTTTGTATGAGTTGATGTACTGAAAATGTGTTTTGTATTTGTTTCATGACCCACGATGCCACGATGGGCAAAGTATTCCAGCGCTATTCTTACGACGCGGTAGCGGGTGTTCTGGGAGCCAGTGGACGGCTGACGACTTAAAGGGCATTGTCGAGACTGAATGTGATGAAAAATGTCTTGCTAATAAATGAACATAAAATTGTGTTCACTTCTGTATCTGATGTCCGACTGTTAACGTTAAACAATTGTGATATATCAGATCTGCACGTGATGGTGACTGGTTGCACGTAGTAGGTTCTGAAAAGACGTATTAAAACAGTTCAGTTGCGAGAATCGGTTGATGGGGCAATATTCAATTTTGAGATTTTCTACTTGGACGAAGATTAGCTAGGTAACTTTAAATGAATTGTCAGTTAAACGACAAAGTGTTCTTAAACACAGAATAAGATCGGAAGTGTAGCAATATCCCTGACATTTAATATTACGATGATTTAGACTGGTTATTTTGCACTTCAGTACTCAAAGAGTATTGAACTCTAATGAAGCTTTACGACCTGTTAATGCTTGTTTAACCAGTTTAATAGTGATTTGCTGTTTAGAGGAAAATCAATGAACGATATTACTGCGATTGTGAATTCAGAGCTTGTGATTTACGAATAGAATTATTAACGGCACTAAGGCATTATTGAAGAACTTATAAAATCTAATTGAGATGTTTGGTAGGTTTCTGGGGTCTTGCAAGTCAGCTAGAATTAATATCGGAGTGATATCTGAACACGCACTGTTCCGATCATCAATAAGATTCTTATCTCTGAATGTGATTGTAGCTGATATGTACACTGACCCTGAAACTCTATTGACGAGCTCCCGTTAATGATATCATTAGAAGTGAGTTGTTCAAACGCTTATTTAGGTAGGAAAAGGCGTACCGTTAAATACTATAGTTACCGAATAGAAGTACTCGAAACGGCATTGTGTGCTCGATAAGGTACTCTAGGTTGGCTGCGCCGAGAAAATTCTCGGTAGCGCATGAGGCCTTTCGACTTCTGTCGATACATTTACTCGCGTCGGACACCATGCCAGTAGTCTTCTCGGTGTAAACAAATAATCTGAATTATTAAATGGCTAATAGGAGCCGCACAGTTTGAGGCGCCATGTCACGGATTGCGCGGCCCCTCCCGCCGGAGGCTCGAGTCCTCCCTCGGGTATGGGTGTGTGTGTTGTTGTTAGCGTAAGTTAGTTTAAGTCGTGTGTAAGTCTAGGGACCGATGACCTCAGCAGTTTGGTCCCTTAGGAATTCACACACCCACCCACACACACACACATATACACATCACTAATAGGAGCAGTTGCACGCTGCCTATATGACAGCTTTCAGGAGCAACAAATATTCGATTCTCAGTATTATTCATATAGGAGGGCTATTCATTCCCATGATTTAGATGGTCGCTTTCAAAGTAGTCTGAATGCGGTGCATTTGTCCCAGCGTGCCGGCCGCAATGGCCGAGTGGTTCTAGGCGCTACAGTCTGGAACCGCGCGACCGCTACGGTCGCAGGTTCGAATCCTGCCTCGGGCATGGATGTGTGTGATGTCCTTACGTTAGTTGGTTTGAGTAGTTCTAAGTCTAGGGGACTGATGACCACGGCAGTTAAGTCCCATAGTGTTCAGAGCCATTTGAACCATTTGTCCCAGCGTTTCTGCCAGTCTTCAAATACATGCTGGAAACCATTTTTTGAGAGGTCCTTCAAAATCGCCTCCGCAGCCTTCACTACCGCTTCTAATGATTGATAGTGCCTCCCTTGAGGGCGTTACTTCATGATAGGGAACAGAAAAAAGTCACACGGGGCTAAATCCGGACTAAAGGGAGGGTGAGGGATGCACATCACGTTGATTTTTGCAAGATATTCAGAAACAACATTGGCAATATGCTCCGCGCATTATAGTGGTGCAGCATCCAGCCTGTTTCACGAAAATGTGGTCTTTTGCGCCTGATATGGACTTGCAATGTTTCCAGGACATCCCTGTAGTATTTTACAGTTATTGAAGTGTGTGCAGGTACAAAATGCTGATAAACCATTCCATGAATATCAAAGAATGAGATGACCATAACTTTCCCAGCAGAAGCAACCACTTTTGCTTTTTTGGGAGTTGGTGATGAAGAAGATTTCCACACCGAGCTTTACTGTTTGCTCTCAGGATCAAAATGATGTAGCCAAGTTTCTTCAGCAGTGATTACATTTGAAAGAAATTCCGGATCTTCCTCTAATATCAACTTTAACTGCATGCAGACCTGCACGCGAATGTCCTTTTGTTCGGGAATCAACAGTGTTGGAACCCATCGCGCACAGACACGTGTCATGTGCAAATTTTCTGTCACCAACGTGCGGGTGACACCCAATGAAATGTTCAGTATTTTGGAAAGTGAGCTTAAGGTAATTCGTCGATCCTCTCTCGCACTGACAGCAGTAGTGTTGATGTTTTCTTCCTTAAGAGCAGTAACTGGAACACTGGATCCATCTTCCTTTGAAATTAATTGTCTCCCCTCTTTAAACATTTTAAACCACCTTCGATCTGTGCTCTAGTGAAGAACAGACTCTCCACAGGCATCCTGTAACATTGTATAGGTCTCAGCTGAAGATCTGTTGAGACGAAAGCAGAATTTCAAAGCCACATATTGCTCTTCGGGTGTTACCACCACTGCAGCGGTAGGCGATACTGACCATGTCTGACCTTGCCTGTCTCTCACATGTGGGAACCAGGAGTCCCAACAATGAAACTACTACGGCCGGCGTGTTTGTTGCACATTAAGCTAACAGAATATCATAAGATTAACTTTTAGCTCGAGAAATTATGACCATAAAAAAATTATGATCCATCTTTATTGAACAGCCCTCGTAATTATTGACCAGATTTAAAAGTTTAAAATGCTGTCATAATCTGCTCACTAAGAGATATATATAATCTTAAGTCAAAGGCTTACAAGAATAATTCAAGTGTTAAAATTAGAAACTGTGTGTGTCTTGAGGCACGTAACTCAAGGCGTGCAAATTACCCAGACTATAGTCATCCAGTTAAGAAAGAGAACACTTATTGATTTCCAAAAGCTTCTCACATAATTTTAAACCTTTTCGAAACATTTTCTCGCTGAAACCCCCACCAAACAATGGAAGACAAACAAGTTTAGCGCTTATTACGTTTTCGCTGTTATACAGTAAAATTTCAGCATCAAGCTTGATGTTTTAGTTTATTATTTCTTCACCACTATCTCTATAAAACAAATTTGCACGTATACCACTCCATATCCCTGCAAAGTTATATCACTGTACATCACATAAAGCAGGAGATATGACGTCATAAGCATTGATATGCGTAGTGGACTAGCTTTTCTCAAAAGACTTTTGTAAAGCACTCACATGTTTGATACTGTTTTATTCGATGGAGTTCCGATCTTTAAAGGTGATGGGGTGGGGGGGAGGGGGGAAGGGGTTACTGGTGTGTATATCATTGACCCTCCTTGCAATAAATGAGGAAAAACAATGTGCCTTTTTTGGGAAATTCCGGAATTTTCTTTGAAGTCCGAAATGTTACCTATTTTCGTGTTTTAAATACATAATGTATGTATTATGCCATGAGACCAAGACGCTGCTGTGTTCGGTTACACTTTTTATTACAACAGGCCTATTTCGGCGAGATTGTCATCGTTAGGTGATATCAGGTGGTCTTGATGTCCATATGATGTCGCTGTCTAAGTTGCTGTCACTCACTACTGTATAAGTTTGCTCCTTTGATGTTGATGGAGCTATAGTGGGTGTTAAACTGTAACTGGAGCAGTTATTTCTGAAGTCGTCCAATATCATGAAAGTTTGTGTCATAATGATGTTACTTGAAAGCTGCATTGACAGATGAGTGGGCGATGGTATATAGTTACAGGCTCCACCAACATCAAAGGAGCGAACTTATAAAGTAGTGACAGCAGCTAGAACAGCAATATCATTGGGACATTAAGACCAGCTCATACAAGCTGACGTATATATATATATACTCCTGGAAATGGAAAAAAGAACACATTGACACCGGTGTGTCAGACCCACCATACTTGCTCCGGACACTGCGAGAGGGCTGTACAAGCAATGATCACACGCACGGCACAGCGGACACACCAGGAACCGCGGTGTTGGCCGTCGAATGGCGCTAGCTGCGCAGCATTTGTGCACCGCCGCCGTCAGTGTCAGCCAGTTTGCCGTGGCATACGGAGCTCCATCGCAGTCTTTAACACTGGTAGCATGCCGCGACAGCGTGGACGTGAACCGTATGTGCAGTTGACGGACTTTGAGCGAGGGCGTATAGTGGGCATGCGGGAGGCCGGGTGGACGTACCGCCGAATTGCTCAACACGTGGGGCGTGAGGTCTCCACAGTACATCGATGTTGTCGCCAGTGGTCGGCGGAAGGTGCACGTGCCCGTCGACCTGGGACCGGACCGCAGCGACGCACGGATGCACGCCAAGACCGTAGGATCCTACGCAGTGCCGTAGGGGACCGCAACGCCACTTCCCAGCAAATTAGGGACACTGTTGCTCCTGGGGTATCGGCGAGGACCATTAGCAACCGTCTCCATGGAGCTGGGCTACGGTCCCGCACACCGTTAGGCCGTCTTCCGCTCATGCCCCAACATCGTGCAGCCCGCCTCCAGTGGTGTCGCGACAGGCGTGAATGGAGGGACGAATGGAGACGTGTCGTCTTCAGCGATGAGAGTCGCTTCTGCCTTGGTGCCAATGATGGTCGTATGCGTGTTTGGCGCCGTGCAGGTGAGCACCACAATCAGGACTGCATACGACCGAGGCACACAGGGCCAACACCCGGCATCATGGTGTGGGGAGCGATCTCCTACACTGGCCGTACACCACTGGTGATCGTCGAGGGGACACTGAATAGTGCACGGTACATCCAAACCGTCATCGAACCCATCGTTCTACCATTCCTAGACCGGCAAGGGAACTTGCTGTTCCAATAGGACAATGCACGTCCGCATGTATCCAGTGCCACCCAACGTGCTCTAGAAGGTGTAAGTCAACTACCCTGGCCAGCAAGATCTCCGGATCTGTCCCCCATTGAGCATGTTTGGGACTGGATGAAGCGTCGTCTCACGCGGTCTGCACGTCCAGCACGAACGCTGGTCCAACTGAGGCGCCAGGTGGAAATGGCATGGCAAGCCGTTCCACAGGACTACATCCAGCATCTCTACGATCGTCTCCATGGGAGAATAGCAGCCTGCATTGCTGCGAAAGGTGGATATACACTGTACTAGTGCCGACATTGTGCATGCTCTGTTGCCTGTGTCTATGTGCGTGTGGTTCTGTCAGTGTGATCATGTGATGTATCTGACCCCAGGAATGTGTCAATAAAGTTTCCCCTTCCTGGGACAATGAATTCACGGTGTTCTTATTTCAATTTCCAGGAGTACGTCAAAAATATATACACACTTTGCACTGTCACAGACAATTTATTTCCCGTTCTACAAGGTTAAATATTTGTGAGAAAGTAATGTTATGTTTCTTCAACAGGTGGTAGCAGTGGCAAGAAAGTAACTGCAACATGACGGACGTGCGTTTGAGCTTTGAAGCGCGGAAGCAGATAATTAAGTGGTACTGGAAGTTTGAGAATGTAGCTGCGGTTCGAAGACAGTGGAGAAGTGAGTATGGTACAGAACCACCTTCAAGGTTAACAATTACACGTCTACGAGACAAATTCGAAATTCATGGAACAGTGTGTGATGTGCATAAAGGTCGATCAGGGCGACCTCGTACAGCTACAAGTGATGATTCCACAACTGCGGTCTTGGAAGTGTGTCAGCGTTCGCCTCAAAAATCTTCAAGGCAAGCGACACGTGAGAGTAATGTAAGTGCTAGTAGTGTGCTACGCATTCTGAAGAAAGGCAAGTTTCTTGTGTACATTCCAAGGCTGGTGCAACAGCTAAGTGACGACGATCCAGATCGAAGGTTAGAATTTTGTGAATGGGTTCGGGAGATTGTGAGACGTGAACTGGGATTTATGGGTAGCATAATTTGGTCGGATGAAACCCAATTTAAACTCAATGAAACTATCAATAGGCAAAATTGTGTTTACTGGGCTGAAGATAATCCTCACATTACAGTTGAAAAGGCTGTGAATTTGCCTGGTGTAAATGTGTGGTGTGGTTTGTCTGCAAGGGGACTCATTGGGCCTTTCTGCTTTGAAGGTACTGTTACTGGAGAAACGTGCCTAACAATGCTTGCTGACTCCATATTCCCTGCCATTAGTGAATTATACGGTAATGATGAGTTTTATTTCCAACAAGATGGCACCCCATCGCACTATCATCGGGACATACGAGCATACCTGGATCACAGTGTGCCAGGCCAGTGGATAGGACGCAGGGGACCAATCGAGTTTCCTGCACGCTCTCCAGACCTCATACCGCTGGATTTCTTTTTATGGGGCACAGTAAAAGATGAGGTGTACAAACGTAAACCACGTACCCTGGACACACTTTGGAATGAGATTCAGGCGGTGTGCGCAGAAATCTCATTGGACACTTTGGTACGATGTACGGCATCAGTGGTGACTCGAACTCAGAAATGTATTGACGCTGAACGCCACCAGTTTGAACATTAATCACATTTGCAAAGTACATTTATTTTTACAATTGGACTTTAAGGTTTCCATTTCCAGAAATTTAACATTGTAGAACAGGAAATAAATTTTCTATGACGCTTCAGAGCGTGTATACATTTTTTGACGCACTCACTATACTTATCTGCGCCCGCTGCGTCGTCATATAAAGACATTATATATTATGCCATGAGAGTTTTGATAATTTTGTTCCTCCGCCACATTGCCTCCTTTGCTTGCAGATACTGTATGTGAGACTCGTGTCATATGTGTATTTTTGGAGCGTAGGTGAATGTAACGTCTACGTGTGTAATTCAGTGTTATGTTTGTACCGTATTATGAGGATGATGAGAGAAGGGAGAGGGTGAAACCTGGTGCCGACACATAGTTCCTCTCCTCTCAAATAACACGGAGCGGGCCGCAGAACTCAACGTTCCCATCCAACGGACGGATCACCGTCAACAGCGTCACATAACATCACTCCTTTGTCCTTAAACCAGGACAATGGCGCAGAGTCTGGTGATGAGGAACTTCACGCCGCCACCTCTTCTCCCCTTGCTGGACAAACACTGGCGGTGAAAACCGTGTGCAGTGGCTGCTCCTTGCCTGTCAATGTATGACTTTCCTTGTTCCAAGGCTCTCCTTCACGTTGGAATTTACAGAAGACGATGTGTGAATGAATGAATGAATGAACAATACTTAATCAAACATGTTCCAGTGCAGCTGTTATACACTCCTGGAAATTCCTTTTAAAAACTTTCACGAGTTGTGTGTATTTATTCCAGTAGTACGAGAGATTAAAGGAGCCACGAAGCCGTGCTAACGAAGTACTCGAGGCATTTCTATTATTTTAATAGCCATCAGAAAGTGGAATACATGTGTAGATGATGTATAAATACACTCCTGGAAATGGAAGAAAGAACACATTGACACCGGTGTGTCAGACCCACCATACTTGCTCCGGACACTGCGAGAGGGCTGTACAAGCAATGATCACACGCACGGCACAGCGGACACACCAGGAACCGCGGTGTTGGCCGTCGAATGGCGCTAGCTGCGCAGCATTTGTGCACCGCCGCCGTCAGTGTCAGCCAGTTTGCCGTGGCATACGGAGCTCCATCGCAGTCTTTAACACTGGTAGCATGCCGCGACAGCGTGGACGTGAACCGTATGTGCAGTTGACGGACTTTGAGCGAGGGCGTATAGTGGGCATGCGGGAGGCCGGGTGGACGTACCGCCGAATTGCTCAAAACGTGGGGCATGAGGTCTCCACAGTACATCGATGTTGTCGCCAGTGGTCGGCGGAAGGTGCACGTGCCCGTCGACCTGGGACCGGACCGCAGCGACGCACGGATGCACGCCAAGACCGTAGGATACTACGCAGTGCCGTAGGGGACCGCACCGCCACTTCCCAGCAAATTAGGGACACTGTTGCTCCTGGGGTATCGGCGAGGACCATTCGCAACCGTCTCCATGAAGCTGGGCTACGGTCCCGCACACCGTTAGGCCGTCTTCCGCTCACGCCCCAACATCGTGCAGCCCGCCTCCAGTGGTGTCGCGACAGGCGTGAATGGAGGGACGAATGGAGACGTGTCGTCTTCAGCGATGAGAGTCGCTTCTGCCTTGGTGCCAATGATGGTCGTATGCGTGTTTGGCGCCGTGCAGGTGAGCGTCACAATCAGGACTGCATACGACCGAGGCACACAGGGCCAACACCCGGCATCATGGTGTGGGGAGCGATCTGCTACACTGGCCGTACACCACTGGTGATCGTCGAGGGGACACTAAATAGTGCACGGTACATCCAAACCGTCATCGAACCCATCGTTCTACCATTCCTAGACCGGCAAGGGAACTTGCTGTTCCAACAGGAAAATGCACGTCCGCATGTATCCCGTGCCATCCAACGTGCTCTAGAAGGTGTAAGTCAACTACCCTGGCCAGCAAGATCTCCGGATCTGTCCCCCATTGAGCATGTTTGGGACTGGATGAAGCGTCGTCTCACGCGGTCTGCACGTCCAGCACGAACGCTGGTCCAACTGAGGCGCCAGGTGGAAATGGCATGGCAAGCCGTTCCACAGGACTACATCCAGCATCTCTACGATCGTCTCCATGGGAGAATAGCAGCCTGCATTGCTGCGAAAGGTGGATATACACTTACTAGTGCCGACATTGTGCATGCTCTGTTGCCTGTGTCTATGTGCGTGTGGTTCTGTCAGTGTGATCATGTGATGTATCTGACCCCAGGAATGTGTCAATAAAGTTTCCCCTTCCTGGGACAATGAATTCACGGTGTTCTTATTTCAATTTCCAGGAGTGTATAACAGCTGCACTGGAACATGTTTGATTAAGTATTGTTCATTCATTCATTCATTCACACATCGTCTTCTGTAAATTCCAACGTGAAGGAGAGCCTTGGAACAAGGAAAGTCATACATTGACAGGCAAGGAGCAGCCACTGCACACGGTTTTCACCGCCAGTGTTTGTCCAGCAAGGGGAGAAGAGGTGGCGGCGTGAAGTTCCTCATCACCAGACTCTGCGCCATTGTCCTGGTTTAAGGACAAAGGAGTGATGTTATGTGACGCTGTTGACGGTGATCCGTCCGTTGGATGGGAACGTTGAGTTCTGCGGCCCGCTCCGTGTTATTTGAGAGGAGAGGAACTATGTGTCGGCACCAGGTTTCACCCTCTCCCTTCTCTCATCATCCTCATAATACGGTACAAACATGACACTGAATTACACACGTAGACGTTACATTCACCTACGCTCCAAAAATACACATATGACACGAGTCTCACATACAGTATCTGCAAGCAAAGGAGGCAATGTGGCGGAGGAACAAAATTATCAAAACTCTCATGGCATAATATATAATGTCTTTATATGACGACGCAGCGGGCGCAGATAAGTATAGTGAGTGCGTCAAAAAATGTATACACGCTCTGAAGCGTCATAGAAAATTTATTTCCTGTTCTACAATGTTAAATTTCTGGAAATGGAAACCTTAAAGTCCAATTGTAAAAATAAATGTACTTTGCAAATGTGATTAATGTTCAAACTGGTGGCGTTCAGCGTCAATACATTTCTGAGTTCGAGTCACCACTGATGCCGTACATCGTACCAAAGTGTCCAATGAGATTTCTGCGCACACCGCCTGAATCTCATTCCAAAGTGTGTCCAGGGTACGTGGTTTACGTTTGTACACCTCATCTTTTACTGTGCCCCATAAAAAGAAATCCAGCGGTATGAGGTCTGGAGAGCGTGCAGGAAACTCGATTGGTCCCCTGCGTCCTATCCACTGGCCTGGCACACTGTGATCCAGGTATGCTCGTATGTCCCGATGATAGTGCGATGGGGTGTATTATAATCAGCTTCAAGCGGACATGCACATCAGGCAGTAGCATGAACTGGAGGAAATACTGTTCCGTATGATCAGTAGATACTCCAGAACGAAATATGGAAGCCGTGAACACTGACAGAAACTGCCAGTCACGAGTGACGGAAGCATTCATGACAAAAAAGGGATAACACTGAAATGCAGTTGCTGTGTTATGGCGTTAGGTGGTTCGTGTAGACTCTTGTTGCCCTGGTTCTCACAATCCGGAGAAATCTTGACCTCAAAATCAAGAATATAGTACAGACAACATTGTTTTTTCTTTTGTTTCGCTTTGTGAAATATGCTGTTGAACCATTCCTATCACTTGATATAAAGCTGGAAGTATGCTGTACTAAACTTCAAATTACGTCAAACAGAAACGACTGCTTTCACTGTGAAACTTGCAGTGGTATTACTTCTACTACTACTTCTACCAATAATAATAATAATAATAATAATACACTTACATTTACACGTTCACAATGCCACAAATATAGAATACATCACATACATTCAGCAACAGAAAGATTCACATTAAGCAGAAAGGAAGGAGGAAGGGGATTCATCGACATAAAAAACCTACATTATGGACAGGTAGACAATTTAAGAAAATTCTTTCTAGAACGAGCAGAAACTAGCAAAATACACAAAGCAATCAATCATATAAATACATCGGCTACACCACTGCAATTTCATAACCACTTCTACAACCCTTTAGATCACATAACATCAACAGATACGAAGAAAGTAAGTTGGAAAAAGAAAACACTACATGGCAAGCACCCGTATCATCTAACACAGCCACACATCGATCAAGACGCATCCAACACATGGCTAAGAAAAGGCAATATATACAGTGAGACGGAAGGATTCATGATTGCAATACAGGATCAAACAATAAACACCAGATATTACAGCAAGCATATTATTAAAGATCCCAATACCACAACAGATAAATGCAGACTTTGCAAACAACAAATAGAAACAGTAGATCACATCACAAGTGGATGTACAATACTAGCAAATACAGAATACCCCAGAAGACATGACAATGTAGCAAAAATAATACATCAACAACTTGCCATAAAACATAAACTAATAAAACAATACGTTCCCACATACAAGTATGCACCACAAAATGTACTGGAGAATGATGAATACAAATTATACTGGAACAGAACCATTATAACAGATAAAACAACACCACATAACAAACCTGACATCATACTCACCAATAAAAAGAAGAAATTAACACAACTAATCGAAATATCCATACCCAATACAACAAATATACAGAAGAAAACAGGAGAAAAAATTGAAAAATACATCCAACTGGCTGAGGAAGTCAAGGACATGTGGCATCAGGATAAAGTTGACATTATACCGATTATACTATCAACTACAGGAGTCATACCACACAATATCCACCAGTACATCAATGCAATACAGCTACATCCAAACGTATATATACAACTACAGAAATCCGTAATTATTGATACGTGTTCAATAACCCGAAAGTTCCTAAATACAATGTAACATATACCATACAGTTAAAAGGAAGTCACGCTTGATGAAGGTCCGCGTCACTTTCCATTTTTAACCAGACCTAAGGTCTGAGAAAAATAGAAATAATAATAATAAAATAAATAATAAATAAGGTATAGCCGTCATGGGACATTTCGTCTACTGTATGACACAATCTTAGAAGAAAGATTAAGGAAAGACAAATCTACATTTCTAGCATTTGTAGACTTAGAGAAAGCTTTTGACAACGTTGATTGGAATACTCTCTTTCAAATTCTGAAGGTGGCAGGGGTAAAATACAGGGAGCGAAAGGCTATTTACAATTTGTACAGAAAGCAGATGGCAGTTATAAGAGTCGAGGGGTATGAAAGGCAAGCAGTCGTTGGGAAGGGAGTGAGACAGGGTTGTAGCCTCTCCCCGATGTTATTCAATCTGTATATTGAGCAAGCAATAAAGGAAACAAAAGAAAAGTTCGGAGTAGGTATTAAAATCCATGGAGAAGAAATAAAAACTTTGAGGTTCGCCGATGACATTGTAATTCTGTCAGAGACAGCAAAGGACTTGGAAGAGCAGTTGAACGGAATGGACAGTGTCTTGAAAAGAGGGTATAAGATGATCATCAACAAAAGCAAAACGAGGATAATGGAATGTAATCGAATTAAGTCGGGTGATGCTGAGGGAATTAGATTAGGAAATGAGACACTTAAAGTAGTAAAGGAGTTTTGCTATTTGGGGAGCAAAATAACTGATGATGGTCGAAGTAGAGAGGATATAAAATGTAGACTGGCAATGGGAAGGAAAGTGTTTCTGAAGAAGAAAAATTTGTTAGCATCGAGTATAGATTTAAGTGTCAGGAAGTCGTTTCTGAAAGTACTTGTATGGAGTGTAGCCATGTATGGAAGTGAAACGTGGACGATAAATAGTTTAGACAAGAAGAGAATAGAAGCTTTCGAAATGTGGTGCTACAGAAGAATGCTGAAGATTAGATGTGTAGATCACATAACTAATGAGGAGGTATTGAATAGAGTTGGGGAGAAGAGGAGCTTGTGGCACAACTTGACTAGAAGAAGGGATCGGTTGGTAGGACATGTTCTGAGACATCAAGGGATCACCAATTTAGTATTGGAGGGCAGCGTGGAGGGTAAAAATCGTAGAGGGAGACCAAGAGATGAATACACTAAGCAGATTCAGAAGGATGTAGGCTGCAGTAGGTACTGGGAGACGAAGAAGCTTGCACAGGATAGAGTAGCATGGAGAGCTGCATCAAACCAGTCTCAAGACTGAAGACCACAACAACAACAACAACATGACACTGTGCCGAGTCAACGGTCACTTCAACCTGGAAGCTTGCACAGTCGTGAGCCCACTTGTTTACGGAAGATGCAAAGAATTCCGGTGACAAGGAACCGGTTCTGTTCACGCCACTATCATTAGCATTATGCAGCTCTAATCGTTCCACTTCGCGCGGACGCTGTCGTTAGCTCATGGTTAGTAAACTGGACACAACCGTTACTGCAGTTGTGTAATACAAATTACAGCACGTAAATTAATAATTTACTACCTGAAGAGAACCCACTTCGTTGATATTTTCTCCGTTTGTTTTCTGAATTGGAAAAAAATGCGGTTAATCATCTCCTTTGTATAACATTTAACATGCTGTAGGCTAATCTTGCCATAGATTGGTGTTTTTTAAAGCTGAGTGGTAAGTAAGTGGAAATGAGTAGAATTTCTGACAGGAATACTGACTTTCGTTTTTCGTTTCCGGTTATTACCTTCGCTTCTATGGCACCGTTTAAAACCTTTCTTACGAGGGTATATCGGGAACACAGAACGAATTTGGAATCTTCATCTTTACGCTTTCGTCTTGATTCATCTGGCGGTTTTAGTGTATTGCAGAGTGGCTGACTCCTCCCTTTTTTCCTTGCGGTCAGCCAGCCACTTCCATCTGCTCCATTGTTTTAGCTCCCTATACCTTTTTCTTCCTGTGTTGTCCACGTTTTACTGCTGACGCCCTGCTTCATCCCACGCTTCGGTGTGGGTGAGCACATATTTTTTTATGATTGTTCCCTGTGTTTTATGTTCTGTTTGATGTAAATGTTCTGAGTTTTTTTTCTTGACACCCGTCTCACTATGCTACTGAACGGGCGCTGAAGACCTTGCTGTCGTGCGCCCACAAAACCCTTCTACTACTACTACTACTACTACATTGCGTTTGCTGCACTTTGTCGTCCCGACAATGCGAGGTTTTCGAGTAGAGCGCGACTGCGTTTTCAAACATGAGTGCGAGGTTAGGAGCTGAGAATCGATTACGAAAGTGTGGTGCAATGGGAAGAAAAGGGAATGTCGAGTAAAACGAGTTATATTGATTATAACCACAGCTACCAAACGAACGAAGATGGCCGCCTGCTGCAGGGTGCTACCACTTAGAGGCACAGAATGAAACTTGTAGTTGAATGGTAAGGCGTACCTGTGCACGCCACAAACCGTGCACATTGTTGATCAAATCTGTATATATTAGAACCATGTGGCAATTCGTCATGCCAGCTGCGCGTGCGCAGAAGAACCCTTAAAACGTGCGCAACTGAAGATGTGCTTGTGTCCCTGACGCCAAGTTTCAGAAGGTCTACATGAGAAGTAGTGGGGTAGATTTAGGGGCCGTATATTTCACAGTATCTGATCTATGTTACATTTAACAACATTCAGAGAAAAATAACCAATAAATCCGCAAGGTCTCAAAAGAAGGGTGTTCACGTGCTCTTGTGCTCTGACACGGCAACCACCACTGGAGCTAAGTGTCGACAGAAGGCATGAGGCGAAAGTGCGATAAAAGGAAATCTATTAATTAAAGACTTTAGGGAAAAAGTAGTGTAATGAGAAGTTATGAGCGAAACCTGTAGGACGAATGATGGCACAAATGTTCCAAGATTAACAATGCACATGATGAGAAATGGTACTTGCCTGAACCATTATTTGATTTAAGATTCGACAAAATTCATAGGATCTGTCGGCCTGTAAAAAGCAATTGTGAGTGTAAAGTAGTGTAAGCTGTTCGAAATTCTTAAAATAATTGAAGTAAGCTACAGGGAAAACGCATGTTATACAAAATGTATCGCAACAACCCTCATACTCTTCAAGAATTGCCGCAGAACATTTTGGATGAGACTGCAGCAATTCCAGCAGTCCAGCTTCGACAAGGGCCCAAAACGACAGTCACTTTCAATGTCTGCTATAGTCAGGTTAGTACCGTATTGTCTTTCCTCTGTTATGTTTCTTTGTATCGTGGAACTGTTCTCTGGGCGGTTTTTATTTGCCTCTCCCTGTACAATAAGAAGCAGGAGATAATATGAATGAAAAGCAAGACAAACTGAGAAGTGCCTGTGAGTCAGCGACGCAGTCTTACGCCTCTACTGTCCAATCTATACATCGAAAAAACAATGACGTAAATAGAAGAGAGGTTCAAGAGAAGAACTAACATTCAGGGTCAAAGGATATCAATGCTAGCGTTCGCTGAAGACGTAGCTAGCCTCGGTGAAAGTAAGAAAGAATCGCAGGACATGGTAAATGGAACGATTATTCTAGTGAGTATACAACATGGACTAAGAATAAAATGAGGAAACAAATGAGGATAAACAGAAATAGGATTAGCAATAAAATTGTCAGAATTGATTACCACAAAGTAAATGAAGCTAAGGAATTTAGCTACGTTGACAACAAATTGACATGTGATGGACGAACTAAGGGGTGCATAAAATGCAGACAAGACAGCTAATGAGAGCATTTTTGGCTAAGAAAACCTATTGGTATCAAACATCGGCCTTAATTTGAGAATAAATTTCTGAGAATTTACGTTTGGAGCGCAGCATTGTGTCGTACTGACTCATCGGCTGCACGAAAACCGGAACAGAAGAGAATCGATGCGTTTGTGATATGGTGCTGTGTTGAGAATTAGGTGGACTGATGAGATAAGGAATGAGGAGGTTCTGTGCAGAATTGACGGAGAGAGAAACGCATGGAAAACACTGACAAGAAGAAGGGATCGTATGACGGGACATGTGCTATGGCGTCACGGAATAGCTTTCATGGTACTACAGGGAGCTGTAGAATGTAAAAACTATAGGGAAAGACAGGGATTGGGATATATCCAAGAAATAATTGAGGATGTAGGATGCAAGTGATACTCTGAGATGAAGGGGCTAGTGCAAGACAGGAATTCGTGGTGGGTTGCATCAAACCAGAAATCAGTCAGAAGACTGATGACTCAAAAATAAATAAAAAAACTGATGGTAAGATCAAACTGTTGATGAATCTGACGCAGCCAGTGTTGTAACTCAACCATGACTGGGAGTGCGGGCGAAACAGTTGTTAATCAAATTTGTCGTCTGATGGACAGTGATGTCGACTGCAAGTACTTTTTCTTAATCGCTAAGTAACACCAAATGCATTACACGCGGTCCGGTCACATTGATGTGACGATCTGTCAAAAGTCTGAATAACCGCCTTTAGCAGTGCGAGAGTGCAGGGAGAGACTCGTTGAGGTTCTGGGAAGGGGGGGGGATATTAGTGTTTAACGTCCCGTCGACAACGAGGTCATTAGAGACGGAGCGCAAGCTCGGGTGAGGGAAGGATGGGGAAGGAAATCGGCCGTGCCCTTTCAAAGGAACCATCCCGGCATTTGCCTGAAGCGATTTAGGGAAATCACGGAAAACCTAAATCAGGATGGCCGGAGACGGGATTGAACCGTCGTCCTCCCGAATGCGAGTCCAGTGTGCTAACCACTGCGCCACCTCGCTCGGTATTCTGGGAAGTATTGGCAGGGATGTGGGGCCTCGCTAACTACAGTGCCGTGGACAGATGCGCTATGTTTCTCAGTTGAGGATCTGTGGCACGAACAGACCGCTCGACGTCGTCCCACGGATTCTCGACTGAGTTTAGATCGAAGGGGTTTGCTGGTCAGTAGAGTATGGTGAACTCTCTGGTGCACTTCGAACTAAGCACGTACACTGCAAGCTATTCGACATGTAGCACTGTCCCGCCGGTTGATGCCATCGTGCCAAGGAAAAAACAAATTGCATGCGGGGGAGGGGGGGAGGGGGGGAGGTGAACATGCTACCTGGGCCCTTACGACAACTGTCGCAGTGCACGCCAACGTCCATCTGTACGATGGAGCATAAAACGTGATTCATCTGTCACCACTCATTGGACGTCCAGTTACGCTACTGGCGTGCAAATTCTAGCCTTCGTCCCCTATGAACAGTAGTCGAAGGTGCGGAATACTATACGCAGCAACGTTCGTTGAACGGTCGACGAGGAAACGCTATTAGTAGTCGCTTGGTTCATCTGCTCAACATTTGCACATTTATTCGCCCGTACACATTTCTGCAGCCGTCATTCACCGCAGTCATCTATGGTATGTGGTGGATGAAATCAGTTTTGAATAGCGCCATTTGCCATGCGCAGTATACTTTATACTTTAGCCATGGGGGCATGCTAACAGTTTACAAAATAAGCTGTTTCGGAAATGCTTGCACCCTTGGCCTGAAAGCCAATGACCGTGACGTCAGATAAATCGCTCCATTTACAGCTCATACAACAACGAATGTACTATTTTCAACGTAATCCCCCCCTCCCCCACCAACACGCTTTATACGCTGAAGCGCCAAATAAACTGGTATAGACATGCGTATTCAAATAAAGAGATATGTAAACAGGCAGAATACGGCACTGCGGTCGGCAACGCCTATATAAGCAACAAGTGTCAGGCGCAGTTGTTAGATCGGTCACTGCTGCTACAATGACAGGTTTCCAAGATTTAAGTGAATTTGAACGTGGTGATATAATCGGCGTTCGAGCGATGGGAGACAGCATCTCTGAGATAGCGATGAAATGGTGACCTTCCCGTACAATCATTTCACCGTGGATATCAGGAATCCGGTAAAACGTCAAATCTCCGTCATCGCTGCTGCCGGGAAAGGATCCCGCAATAAAGGGACCAACGACGACTGAACAGAATCGTCCAACGTGACAGAAGTGCAATCCTTCCGTAAATTGCTGCAGATTTCAATGCTGGGCGAGCATGCGAACCATTCAACGAAATGTCATCGGTATGGGCTTTCGGAGCCAAAGGTCCACTCGTGTACGCTTGACGACAGCACGACACAAAGCTTTACGTGGCACCTGGGCCCGTCAGCACAGACATTGAACTACTGATGACTGGAAACATGTTTGCTGGTCGAACGAGTCTCGTTTCAAATTGTATCGAGCGGATGGACGTGTACGGGTATGGAGGCAACCTCATGAATCCATGGACCCTGCATGTCAGCAGGGGACTGTTCAAGCTGACGGAGGCTCTGTAATGGCGTAGGGGGTGTGCAGTTGGAGTGATACGGGACCCCTAATACGTCTAGATACGACTTTGAGAGGTGACGTACGTAAGCATCCTGTCTCATCACCTGCATCCATTCATGTCAATAGTGCATTCCGACGGACTTGGGCAATTTCAGTAGAACATTGCGACACCCCAAACGTCCAGAATTGCTACAGAGTGCCTCCAGGAACACTCTTGTGAGTTTAAAGACTTCCGCTGGGGACTCCTGAAACATGAACGTTAATGAACATACCTGGTTCAAATGGCTCTGAGCACTATGGGACTCAACTGCTGTGGTCATAAGTCCCCTAGAACGTAGAACTAATTAAACCTAACTAGCCTAAGGACATCACACACATCCATGCCCGAAGCAGGATTCGAACCTGCGACCGTAGCGGTCGTGCGGTTCCAGACTGTAGCGCCTTTAACCGCTCGGCCACTTCGGCCGGCGAACATACCTGGTGTGGTGTCACCGCCAGACACCACACTTGCTAGGTGGTAGCCTTTAAATCGGCCGCGGTCCGCTAGTATACGTCGGACCCGCGTGTCGCCACTGTCAGTGATTGCAGACCGAGCGCCGCCACACGGCAGGTCTAGAGACACGTCCTAGCACTCGCCCCAGTTGTACAGCCGACTTTGCTGGCGAAGCTACACTGACAAATACGCTCTCATTTGCCGAGACGATAGTTAGCATAGCCTTCAGCTACGTCAATTGCTACGACCTAGCAAGGCGCCATTACCAGTTAATATTGACATTGTAAAACCTGTACCGTCAAGAGCGATGTACACCCATTATGGATTATAGTTAAGTATTACATCAACTCCGTACTTTATTTATTAGGGTCAACTCCTTTAATCTGTTCCAGACCTCACGCCAGTCTGCGTGAGCTTAAACGCGTGCTATTCGGCTACAAGTCATAGTGGATTGGCTGTCGGGTCAGTCCACTACACCTGGCTTGCCTTGAAACGTGCTATTCAGAAGAGAACTCCACACCTTAAGTATCCTTACGGACTTATGGGCAGGCCTGTAGGATTCATGGTGTCAGTTCCCTCCAGCACTACTGCAGACGTTAGTCGAGTCCATTGCACGTCGTGCTGCGGCACTTCTACGTGCTCGCGGGGACCCTACACGATATTTGGCAGGTGTACCAGTTTCTTTGGCTCTTCAGCGTCTATCCTCCACCGCTATTGTTGACATATGCCGTCTGTGAGTTGTTTTTGCACGTGGTGGTCATATTAATGCGACTGGGCTGGACCTTGTATTATCTATTGAATTTCAGTGCACAAATACTGTCATCTCTATCAAAAGTTGACAACAGGGACTTGCGGTTGGTAATAAGCGAACGGTCAAAACTGTTGTACTTCCCTCGTTCACCTGTATGTAACTTCTTCGCTCCCGACTAAATACAAATTCTGGCGTTCCAGATTACATTTTCGACCGCTAAACGAACATTTTAAGCACGACGAGAGGGGGAGGAGTGTTACAAGCTGCCGTTCGACATCCAGTCCGGGTACGGGTTGTTGAGAAGATGGTACGGAGGGTGGTACTTACATCGAGCTTCTTGACCTCCTTGGCGAGCTCGAGCATGAGCCTGGTGCCCCTGGTGTTGAGCATGACGGCCTTTCTGAGCTCCTCGTCGAAGCGGATGGTGGCGGCGGCGTGGTAGATGATGGAGACGCGCTCGCACAGCGTCTCGCGGTCGGCCGCCGACAGGCCCAGGTCGGGCGCCGCCACGTCCCCAGCCACGCCCACCACCTTCCGGGCGATCACGTCCGCTCCGCGCTCCGCCTTCAGCTTGTCGAACAGCTGCAACCGACACGTCGGCACGGTTCAACCACTGACTGCACCCGAGACAGTTTCAATTGCTTCCTGATCAGAACCCTATAGAGTCGAATAGAATTGTGTGATGGAACTCTCATGTTGATGTTGTCACTCTTGGTCGTCCTCAGAAATTTATCCGAGAGGGTGCAAAATTATATACGAGGGCTGTCCAGAAAGTGAGTTACGATTGATCGCGAAATGAAAATCACAGTGCAAATCAGAAATGTTTCATTTGTAACAGTTAGCTACACCTTTCAGCTCAGACATTCGTCGTAGCGTTGTACCAACTTTCCAATACCCTCATCATAGAAGACAGCCGCCAGTGCTTTCCGCCAATTCTCTACGCTGGCCTAAAGCTCGTTGTCTGTGCCAAAATGTTGTCTTCATAGCCAGTGGTTCGTTTGAGCAGAGATGAAACTCAGTGGGAGACAATTACGGGCTGTATTGTGGATAACAAAACTTTCCAATTGAAACGATGCAGGAACATCTTCATTCCCCTTCAGAATGAGGCTGAGAATTGTCTTGAAGAAGAAACCTCACGACAGTTATGTAATGTTGGTTGCATAACTTCAGGGGAAAATTCTCACCAGGCTCTCGTACTTGGCGGGAGACACTATTTTCTATAACATCTTTACGCGCTCACTAAGAGCTCAGGAATGAAAAGAGCGACATAATTCTACCTAGAGTCATACTAGAGACACTGCCCAACACATCTTTGCAAAGCTTTATCGGATTTTCATAGTCGTTTCCATTTCGCGACCGATCGTAACTTACTTTCTGGACAGCCCTCGTAATTTGCCATTTCTTTTATGCAGGCTACTTCAAAAAAATTTATAACATATTGCTAGTCAAAATTAAAAGTTCCTATAATTGCAAGGGTTGCTGAAAAGTGATGCCTCCGAATTTTTATGTGAAAATTATTAAAAACTTTTATTAACATTCTACATCTTTATTCTACATGTCTACATATTTATTTCTCACCGTAGTCACCCCGGCAACGAACACACTTTGTTACACCATAGCTTAGACACTACATACCTTTTGTTGATTCGTTTAGCTTTCTGTTTCATCCCATCGTTGAACTTCTGTAATTAGTGTACGATTAATTCGATACTGTAATGAAGTGTAATCTCTGTAATATGCACAATATGAGCAAATGATCTTTTGTCTTCCTCACATAATCTCCTTGGTTATCTTTAAAATTAAGTAATTTTATTTAAATAATTTTGTGTAGAACTACCAATATATGCAAATGTTCTGTTTTATTTAAAATGTTTGTTTGCTGTTATGTAAACTGCTGACCTTCACTTAGGGTTCTTAGTTATTTTGTATGTAAAATTTGTTGTGGTTCCCCTCAGGAATGGGACTGTGTAGCACGTGCAAATTGTGGTTGGCTTAGGTAGAAAAGGTGGAACAAAGAGTCAGACGGGGACGAGCTACCAAACTGTCAACTGCTCATGTAAAAGTTGTATATTGAGCTGGTTCCCAGAGAGGCTTTTCCTAACGCTTTCCAATGCCTCGCATGGATGGATAAAGAGTTGGAACTGTTCTGGAATTGATAGCTATCATCGCCACTATGAAATGTCAGAGTCCAGCAACTCCACCTGCAAATCCACCTACCAACATGCAATCGCCACCACATTGCGCAATCACTGTAATAGAATAGAAGAGCTATAGTAATGTACAGTGAAGGATCAGCTCATTGGATGTGTTAGTGTGCTCAAATATAAGATAATTTATAACTGAATTTATGTACCTACATTGATTTTTTCCTTATCACAACACCTTTCAGGTTTCTCTCTGTTTGAACTGTGATTACCGAGTGTCCTTTATTGAAAGCATATTAAAATTAATATGGCAATAGAGTGTGCTAAAATTAATATTATTTGTTGAAAAGATCTTACAAATATCTCAAAGTTGTGTTTCACTGCAGTAAAAGTTCAGAACTGCAACTGTTGAGAGTTATATGTTCATCCTTGCTAAGTACTTGTCTCTCTAGTGTATTGAAAGTGTGTTTAGTTTGCTCTGCTACAGTGGTCACGATTAAGGGCCCCCCTCCATTGAAAGTAGTTCAAATGCACAAAGTTACTTAATTAAAGAAAGTTTTAATTACTCTTGCTATTCAAGTCAAATTCTGTACAATAGTGGGCTCCTCTTGTGTATTGACAGTGCATGTTAATAGTGTAATAGGATCCACGGTTTATCCTTTATGCTCATGATAAATAACAACTAATAGAAAGCAGCAACTTCTTCTATTCAAAATTCAGTGAGAAATTGTTTGTTAGTGAAGTACATTTAACTTTCATTCCAAATAGAAAAGTATTTAGCTGAGAGAGACTTAACCCATGACCAATTCATACATTTGCAGTGAACTACATTTACAATTTTTTGTCAGACAGGAAAATGTTTGAAAAGTAATATTGAACCTATGCCCATTTTATGATTCTACAGTGACTATTAATAGTAATGTTATAAAGACCATTCAGTTTGAATAAGCCCTGGAAGTAATAGTGTGTATGATTATCTGTTATATTTATGCAAATACTTTGTTTGCTCTGTCAGCCCCAACCTTACCGTGAACATATGCAATTGTCAGAGATCATTGCACTCTCGAGTGACAAAAGTATATAGGCTGTGTTTGCCCATTGAAGTTACTTATTTTCAGTTCTTGAACAAGAATGTTACTCATTCTCTTGCATAATTAGGCTGGCGACCGTTTCCTTTATTCTTCGAACAGTGTAGATAGGTAAAACATTGTTTGTTACTGTTTAAATATTCACGTAATTTTGACTTTCACTTCCGATAGGCCACCTCCGTTAGGTACAACACAGTCAACATAGCAAAATTCCTCTCAGAGGGTAACACTGCTCTGCTTCTTTATACTATAATTGCTTGAATAAAAATAATTTCATTATACAAACTGCCTCCAGATTTGAGGTTATGGTATAATAGTAGCGGGTGAAAGTGTTATACGTGGCTTTTCCGTGACAGGACTATTTGCTCTGTTGGGGCATGGTACGTAATATACTAAATTTGACATTTGATTGCACAAGCTACATATTGCAGTATTATAACTTCTCCCAACTGCAGTTTGTTAATACCTTCACTGTAGAGTGACTGTCTTCATCAACGGAGCCACAACCTCCATCACTATCAAAGGGAAGTCCTCGCAGGTACTCCTTAAGTTGATGAAACAGATGAAAATCGGATGAGGCCAAATCGGGTCTGTATGGAGGATGATCGATGGCAGTGAACCCAGGGCGTCGGGTTGTTGCAGCTGTCTCAGAGGTCGTGTGTGGTCCGGCATTGTCATGCTGAAGAAGAGGGTGCTACATGCACGAACGAACTCTTCGCATCCCTGCTTTCAGTTTTTCTGAGGGCCTCGCAGTACTTTGCAGAGTTTATGGTGGTGCCTTTAGGCATGAACTCGAAGTGCACCACATCTTAAGCGTCCCAGAGCACTGTGAGCATGACTTTCCCTGCTGGTGACATGGTCTTGCAGTTTTTGGCGTCCTCTCTTGTTTTCGGGGTCAAAATGGTGAACCCAGCTTTCATCACCTGTCACGATGTTGTTAATCCTGGACACTCTCGCTCAAAACCCCAAAGATATTATTGGAAGAAGACTGGTCTCCTCTGTGTCATGTCAGGAGTGAGCATTAGAGCCACCCACTGTGCCCACAGCACGCTGTTGCTCACGCACCAACAGAGTTGCATTACACGCCGCCTTGTCACACTGTACAATTGGAAATTTGTGGTAAGTTTCTGTGGGGCCAAACTACTGAGATCATCGGTCCATGGGCTTACACACTACATAACCTAACTTAAACTAACTTACGCTGAGGACAACACACACACACACACCAATGCCGGAGGGAGGACTCGAACCTCCGATGGGGGAGCAGCGCGAACCGTGACAAGGCGCCTAAGACCTCGCGGCTACCCAGCGCTTCACACTGTACAATTCCGAGTCCTCTAGCAACAGAGGGTTGCAGCCTGCGTCCGTGTTGCGGTAAAGCCGACCAAGTAATATGCATGACACGTAATACCTCAACCGATATTGGGAACGCATTATTTTCCAGCACTCTCTCGTATCTGTCTGGAAAACATTATCTGTTGAGATATGGGCCGTTAAAAGTCAGCAGTTGATAGCTTGATTTTGTTGACAGACGAGGCAGGATTCACAACAGATGGGATAATAAATTACCGCAATACGCACGTGTGGGCATATGCAAATAATCGAACAGTCAGGGAGCTGAGGCATCAGGACCGCTTCAGTATCGATGTTGAAGAGGCGCCGTCTTAAATTAGAATCTATAGATTTGGTACAGTGTGTGTGCTCAAGCTGCTTCTACTACGGCTAGTGAAACAATGTCCTCTCGTCTAATTTGGCCACTGTACGCAAGGGACAAGACCGACGCAGCAAAGCAGAATTTGTTACTACACCAAGTTATCCTTATACTGCCTAATTAGGAAAGCTGTAGGAGAGTCAAGTCTGCTTTAAACAAAATTTTTATTTACTCTAAAAACGAGGAAAATGGGTCAAAAGATACTTTTCATTAACAGTATTTCATTTTTGCTTATTGATAAACGACGGATGCAGCATCTCGTCGACGTCTCCGGTACTAATATAGAACGAAGTGTGAAAGCAGCTGTTAATAACAAAATAAACATTATGCCTCTCTCGTTTATATGACCTTTTCTGCCTGCGTCCTGCTCGTAATTCATTACATTTGAAAACATGTCTATACGTCTTTCATGCATTCACAGCGCCACATTTGCACCTGGTGGCCAAAATTGCAACTAATTTTTTTCAGCGTAAATCTGTTCCGCTTTAAAGCATTAGAATTTGTACCAAGTTTCGCTGACATACGATAATTAAAGCCCACACTGGATAACTGCGAGTAGTTGCATCTTAATTATAAGCACCTGGTATATTTCGTAGCAGTTGGTACTTTTAACTCTGACTGTGCTCATTTCCAAATAATTATTGTAAGATGAAATTTCGTTACAATATTAGAAACTTGGGACTGACATAATCCTAATTCCTCACTTGACGATCGCTTCAGTCTTTTTCACCTAGGCGCTTCCATCTCTATCTTTCAACTCAAGATGCGCAGATAACTACTGTACGTCTTGTCCCCACCACTCTTTCTTTCAGCCACTTACATAAACCAGAGGTTATACAGATGGAACAACTTCGGTAAAGGCGGGACATTAAGCTCAAAGAAAGGACAAACAAAAGCTTCACCCTGGACGAGTTCCGCTGTTTGCATATTGAGTACTTCTGCCAGTCACGCTATAGAGAAAAGACGTTTGTGTGATTTTCACTGATACGAGTTTTTCCCCGTACCTCTGACCGCAGATTTATGTTGAGTGACGCTGTCTACATTTACATGTGGAAAATACGCCGCACGTTATCTGATGCATCTCTTTCATGGTACAGAGAATTTAATAGCATGCCGGTTACCGGCAACAGCAAACAGCAGTGCTGCACCGTGACCTTTGACAAGGCATGTTTATACAAACGAAACACTTGCAGAGGCTACGAAAACAACAGACACAGCCCTTAATCTGCTGTAAAGGAAGACGAACTGGAAAGTTTTCAAGAGGAAACTCCTCTCTAGAAATACGAGGCGCGTTCAGTAAGTAATGCAACACTTTTTTTCTGAAAGGAAGTTGGTTTTATACAGGATTCCAATGCACCATGTTATTCTCCACTCATTTGGTTACAAAATCTTGTTTTTCAACATAATCTCCGTCCAGTGCGAGGGCATTACGCCAGCTTTCTGGGAGGGCTTATATACCCGCATCGTACCACTTTGCTGGTCGACGTCCAAGGCAACGTCTTGCTGCGTTAATAATCTCCCCATCATCCACATACTGCTTTCCGCAGGGTGCATTCTTCATTGGACCAAGCAGATGCAAGTTGGAAGTTGCGAGATGCCGGTTGTGAAGTGGCTGAGAAACAGTCCAATGAAGTTCTGAGGACGTTCTGCAAGCGCCTATGAATATCTGCGATGTTTGGTTTTACGAAAAAAAAAAAAAAACAATGACAGCTCCCTACTTGCAACACAACTCCATTACAGACGCCATGTTGAACAGTACGTATAGCGCCGCCACGTATCGGAACTTCATGAAATGATAGTGACTGAAGTGGAAATATTCCGCGATGTCCGACAACAAATTCCGCATTTTTTCAAACGAAATTGGTCGAGGAATAAAACAGCAGGAGAAATTATAACAAATAGTATAAAGCATGTTTCGTTAACACCACCAGCGCAAATCAGCTCGTAGATTTATGTGAGAGTAATAAGGAAAAAGTCCCTGAAGGTACGACATGAAGTGCTGAAACATATAAAGAGAAACGAAATATAAATGAATTGTGTTTCACATAAGGCGGAAATTTTGGAAGCAAAGAAATTAATAAGACGTATAATATTCAAAAGATAACAAAGTGTATGAAAACAGTGATTAAAGATATACTATGATCGAAACAGGAGTTAGGCAAGAAGATAAAAGCACAGAGACAACGGAGAAGACCTACCAGTGGACCATTATGGAACCATCTTAGTTTTTATGATACCGTGTTCTGTTCATTGCAGGTAAACTTCAGATCACATGAAGAGCTTAATACACAAAAAATTTGGAAGTAGACATGGGAATAAATTATAAGGACACTAAAATAAACCTCAATCAACGAGTCGAAAATTGTACAAATTAACAGCGAAGTCACAGAACCAGTTGAAGAGCTTTTTTCCCTTTTTGAGTCATCCTGTGTCCTCAATTATGTTCCGTGTTTATTACAATATCTGTATTCTCCTAAGTTGTTAACCGCTGCGGCTTCCTCGGGCACCATAGATGTTATTCCCTGATGTCTTAACACATGCCACGACATCTCGTCCCTTCTTTGTGTATACCTTCCTTTCTTCGCCGGCTTTGAGGAGTACCTCTTCGTTCCTTATCTTATCACTATCATCTAACTATAGTGTCATTATCTCAAACGCCTCGATTTTCTTCTTTTCTGGTTTTCCCACTGTCAGTGATTCACTACATACATCGCTTTGCACTAAATGTACATTCTCAGAAATTTATTCCTGAGATTAAGGCCGATGTTTGATACACCTTTTTGGCCAAGAATGGCCTCTTTGCTCGTCCTAGTTAACTTCCTTCTTGCTTCCTCCCTCGTGTGTTATTTTGGTTCCAAGGTAGCAGAATACCTTAACGTCTTGTATTCCGTGGTCCTCAGTTTTGATGTTAAGTTTATTATTAATTTCATTTCTGCTGCCCCCCACCCCCTCCCGTTAATTTCCCCTTTCTTCGGTTTACTCTCAATCCATACTATGTACTCATGCCATTCAACTTTAATCCCTCTCCTGAAGCTTTCTTTTATTTGGGTCATTGCATGTGAGATGTGAAGGTTTTACAAAGACTGCACCTCTGCCTTATATCCTTTTTAACCTGAACACTTCTCTCTTGGTTTTCCATTCTTATCGTACACTCTTGGTTTTGGAACATGTGATATACACTCCTGGAAATGGAAAAAAGAACACATTGACACCGGTGTGTCAGACCCACCATACTTGCTCCGGACACTGCGAGAGGGCTGTACAAGCAATGATCACACGCACGGCACAGCGGACACACCAGGAACCGCGGTGTTGGCCGTCGAATGGCGCTAGCTGCGCAGCATTTGTGCACCGCCGCCGTCAGTGTCAGCCAGTTTGCCGTGGCATACGGAGCTCCATCGCAGTCTTTAACACTGGTAGCATGCCGCGACAGCGTGGACGTGAACCGTATGTGCAGTTGACGGACTTTGAGCGAGGGCGTATAGTGGGCATGCGGGAGGCCGGGTGGACGTACCGCCGAATTGCTCAACACGTGGGGCGTGAGGTCTCCACAGTACATCGATGTTGTCGCCAGTGGTCGGCGGAAGGTGCACGTGCCCGTCGACCTGGGACCGGACCGCAGCGACGCACGGATGCACGCCAAGACCGTAGGATCCTACGCAGTGCCGTAGGGGACCGCACCGCCACTTCCCAGCAAATTAGGGACACTGTTGCTCCTGGGGTATCGGCGAGGACCCTTCGCAACTGTCTCCATGAAGCTGGGCTACGGTCCCGCACACCGTTAGGCCGTCTTCCGCTCACGCCCCAACATCGTGCAGCCCGCCTCCAGTGGTGTCGCGACAGGCGTGAATGGAGGGACGAATGGAGACGTGTCGTCTTCAGCGATGAGAGTCGCTTCTGCCTTGGTGCCAATGATGGTCGTATGCGTGTTTGGCGCCGTGCAGGTGAGCGCCACAATCAGGACTGCATACGACCGAGGCACACAGGACAATGCACGTCCGCATGTATCCCGTGCCACCCGACGTGCTCTAGAAGGCGTAAGTCAACTACCCTGGCCAGCAAGATCTCCGGATCTGTCCCCCATTGAGCATGTTTGGGACTGGATGAAGCGTCGTCTCACGCGGTCTGCACGTCCAGCACGAACGCTGGTCCAACTGAGGCGCCAGGTGGAAATGGCATGGCAAGCCGTTCCACAGGACTACATCCAGCATCTCTACGATCGTCTCCATGGGAGAATAGCAGCCTGCATTGCTGCGAAAGGTGGATATACACTGTACTAGTGCCGACATTGTGCATGCTCTGTTGCCTGTGTCTATGTGCCTGTGGTTCTGTCAGCGTGATCATGTGATGTATCTGACCCCAGGAATGTGTCAATAAAGTTTCCCCTTCCTGGGACAATGAATTCACGGTGTTCTTATTTCAATTTCCAGGAGTGTATTATCCAGCTTTAGCTGCACGTTACACTTATTTTTCTGAGAATTTGGAACACCTTGCACCATTTCAGACTCTCGGACGATATTTCTGTGTGGGTCTTTATTTTTCTTGAATGTTGCTTCAATTTATCAAGCTCAACGTCAGAACTGCCGTGCCCTTATCCTTCGTTAAGACAAACTGATCGTCCTCTAACTGAGCCTCGATTTCCTTTTCCATTCTTCTATATGTTTTTTGTATCTAAGGCGATGAAAGACAATGATTGGAAAGGTAGCAACAGAGATAATGGGAAGAGTATAAAAACGGAGTAAAATGTTTGTAGTAATGAAAACAGGGCTTTCGAAAGAAAGCTTCTGGCTTGTCTAGAAATGAAACTACACAGATACTAATTTTAACATATGGCAATGACATGTGAATTTTTAACGCAAAAACCATTGAAAAACTGAGGCTTAGTCAGCTCTCGATCTTTTTCGTCCATAATCATCAGATTAAAAATTAAAAGAAGAAAAAGGAAGTACATGCTATGGACCCAGAAGTCTTCTATATTTGCTGCACTTTTAATACAAATTACACATTAGTAATTAAACACTACAAAACAGGTGGTGTTTGTTAGGCTACGGTAGCTTAGCTCAGATGTGACATTAGGAGTTACTAACATGAATGAGGTCGTCCTACACGGAATGACCAACCAGTGCAGCGTGTAGGACACATCTTGGCTTGCCTGGCCTCACCATGATTGTACTGGCTAGGTATCTGCAGCAATGTAGAGACGCATGTTGGGAATTACTACGCCTTCATTGGACAGCATATGTCTAATATGACTGATGTTGATTCCTAGTTTGAGTTTCATTTGTAAATAATAGATTGTCGTATATCACCGACATGTTACTGAAAGTGTAACCTTCCTTAAAAATAATAACCTACAGACAGAAATCTGTTCTCGACTTCAGTTGCTCGTGATGAGGAAACTACGAATACAATCGACAAACGGGACAAGTGGGATTTACGAAGCTGGCCAGTTCTCCCAGCAGCCCCACGGTAGTGTCACGTGAACAATTTATGAGCCTATGAATCTCCTCTTCGGCTTTCGCCCTGGAGTTACTGGTTCCGGTCCTATACCGTCCCACACAACTGCATTCGTGCGTAAGCCGCTCACGGGTGCCGCAGTATGAGGGACTCTTTCAAAATGTGGAACTTTCTCTCCTGGAATCCAGGTCCGTGGTCCGTCGAGAACTGGTGTGGACTTCCCACAGGCGTTTCGGGCAATCTGCTCTTTACCGTTCTGTCGACCACCGCGTTCAATTTCAGTGTTCCGTTTGAAACCACTCCCAAGCAACAAAATGTGGCGGGCTCAAAAATGGTTTAATCTCATGTATTTGCACCTACGGAATTCAAATATTACCATAAAAAACTGGCCAAGTGCCCATAGGACTCGCGTTCTGAAGGTTCCGTACAAACTTATGTCTGTGGCAGTTCACTCATCCCAGGAATCGATTTTTGTCTCTTATGGGCATTGAAACTTGCGAGATATCGGTCCCGGAATTTGAAGAAATCGGATAACAATTGGAAAAAAGGTCTTCACGTGTAAAATAATTAAAAATGAACACTTTTCTAATTGTTCCTTTACTTGTACTGCTAAACTTTCCTTCTTGCCAAATTTCATGATTCTATGTCAACGGTAAGTACCCTACAAGATTCTCTGCCTTTGATGAGTGAGTTTGCGAGTATTAAGATATGTGACATACATTGACGTATCTTTTGAATGCATTGAGTTAGAATCTTATATTTATTACTGCGCCAGGGAGCTGTAGACTTGTAAATTTCAACTCAGTACGTGTGCCCGTTCCTGACAAAATGGTAACTTAACAGATGGACGGAGAGACGGACAGTCGGATAACAAATGACAAAATAAATATTTTTTTTCGTATTACGTAATTACATTTTTCGGAAGCTTCAATTATTTACACCTCCAAGGGACCGTAGACCATAGCATATGACATAGATATCAACTTGACATGTCTAACTATTTCTGAGAAAGAGGGTTTTTAACAACTGGACAGACAGACAGACAGATAACAAAGTGATCTTGTGATGATTCCGATTGAAGTACAGAACCCAAGAAATGACCGATTAGGTCTCGCTGTGTCGATAAAATGGCATGTTCTTACTTCCCGATGCACATTTTAGTTGGCTGATTGGATGGTTGATTCGGGGGAGGGGGCCATACATCCGAGGTCATCGGTCCCATTGGATTAGGAAAGGATGGAGAAGGAAGTCGGCCGTGCACTTTCAAAGAAACCATTTAGGCATTTGCCTGAAGCCGTTTAGGGAAATCACGGAAAACCTAAATCAGGATGGCCGGACGCGGGTTTGAACCGTCGTCCTCCCGAATGTGAATCCAGTGTGCTAACCAATGCGCCACCTCGTTCGGTTTTTAGTTTGGAATAATTTTGATTTTGGAGTTGCCACACCTGTTAAATGACAAAACACAATATTCTTGTGTTGTTTATAGGTTACAAATTTTATTACTGTTGCTTGTGTTGTAACTAGTGCAGAATTTCTAGTTTTGAATTTTTCTGAAGAGCAAAGTTTATCAAACCAAAATGCGACGAAAACGTGTAAATTCGGTGTTACGTTCTCCCTGAAATAAATTTTCGTCACAAAAATGTAATTTGGTGTTTGTTGTGGAGACACCCCACCAGCATTATTTTGGTATGAAGGAAGGGGAGCAGGATAAGTCATGGGCTACGCATATGTGTTACAACTTTTGTGGAATTATGCTACGAGAATGCTGCCAAAAAGAAAGATCTATGACTTTTACTGTGCCTATTGTTTGGCGGGGGCCTGCAGATTATACAGACAACTGCTGTTTCTTCTTGACTTCACTTACACTGACAGGTTTGTCAATAAAAAAAGAAATAGTTCAATACCCTAAGCCTCCATCTGCTATTCGATCTATTCCACATTCAAATAGTTTATAACTTCCTACTCCACCCCAAAATTATGATCATGAAGTAGAAAATGAAGTCAGTGTGGAAGAACAAGAATCCAACAGGCATTCCACAACCCACGAGTGTAATTTTGTGAAAAAGATGATAAACCACACAGACGGAGTCACACGAAATCTCATTCGACACCTTGCTTTGTCGAAGAAGAAGACAGAACTTCTAGGGTCCAGACTACAGCAATGAAATCTTCTCCAACATCGTCATGATGATCTGATTCCTTTTCTTCAGAAGGAAGACAATCTTGTTGTTTACTGAGACGTTAATACCTAGATGAAATATTTGAATCATGATCCAACTGATTCAAGGCTGCTCATAGACTCCTCCAAGCTTAATTTGAAAGCTGTGTTACTTCACAACGGCAAACCGTCTTACTTCTGTTCCTGCTGGTCATGTACTTCACAAACAGGAAACATATGCCCACGTGACAGTTCTCTTCGATTCAGTCCAATATGCTAACACAAATGAAGTTTCGCTGACCTCTTAGGAATGCAAACCGTGTACACTAAAGGCTGCTGCCTTTTATATCTACGTAAGACAGTAAAAATAGGAAATAACATTATATTCAAGTAGAATGGCCCGCAGAAAACATAAACTCCTGTGAGAAAGATATCATTGCTGAGCCTGTCCTTGACCCAAAGATATGTTCTTCTTCCATCCCTCCATATAAAGGTGGTTTGATGAAAAATTTTGTCAGAAGTATGAACTGCGAAAGAAATGACTTTAAGTACTTAACAGGCTGCTTTCAGTGATACAAAAGTTATGGAAGGTATATTTACTGAACCACAGATTCGACAACATATAAAGCCTGCGTCTGAACGAAATTTGAAGGATAAGGGAAAGGAAACTTGGAAAGCTTCCAAGGGAGTCATTCATGAATTTTTAGGCACGAGACTTTTTCCTTCCTCGTTGTGTTCTCAGTCATGAACACAAAGAAACATTTAGGTATATATTTCTGTTATACAACAAAGATATCAGGGCCGTTGCAATGAAGCAAATGTTTGCGGATTAGCACTGTTTTGTGTGTAGGGATGCTCCGGAACTCACTTAAATGAGGCAAGCCACAAGACAGCCATCTCGTAAATACACCACATGATTCTCTTAATATCCAACCTACTGCCGTGTATTCTTCCATCAGTTTACAATTCTAGGAAATACTTTCCATGCTGTTGGAAAATGAAAATGTATTGTATTGTATAAATCCGTTAAATAAAATACTTCCACCTGTTGTGTATTACTAAAACTAGAGCTAATTTTTCTTTGTCATATTCGCTTTTCCAACCCTAAAGCTAGTAAGGTTTCACTGATGAAGCGTTTACCAGTTTATTCGACAATCTCTTCATGATTCAACCTGTGCATTCGTTTCCCGAGGTTTCTTTGCTAAATTTAGCTTTCCATAACTCTGAGCACGCCTCTCGCCGAAGCCTCCATATCACCGTCTTGCCTGCTCCAAATAGTCGTAACAATTTCGTATGGTTCATTGGCGTTGTGCAATGATGATGAATGTATCTTCGCTGCAAAACGAGGTTAAAGAGCTCCTGATCTATACATGTCGTAGGAAATGTCTATTTCCTGCCCAGACAGCACAAAAAAGTCAACAAAAGATAGTTATTTATTTCTTGTGTTTAGATCTCTTTCGCTTCCAGATGGTCACTAAGTTTAACGTAATAATATTTTTAGAAAGTTGGCAAAGCGTTTCTTACAGTCTTTCGTGGCTGGCTCTGAGCACTATGGGACTTAACTTCTAAGGTCATCAGTCCCTTAGAACTTAGAACTACTTAAACCTAACTAACCTAAGGACATCACACACATCCATGCCCGAGGCAGGATTCGAACCTGCGACCGTAGCGGTCACGCAGTTCCAGACTGTAGCGCCTTTAACCGCTTGGCCACACCGGCCGGCAGTCTTTCGTCTTAATTAGGTTATAGTGTTGAAATACAAGGTATAGCCGGGAATCTTCTTTGCTTCCTTTTCTTCGGTTAGGAGGTAATGTACTGTCTGGCCTTTTAGTCCGGTTACGGCATTTCTTTTTGTGATGCGTAGGGCACATTACTGGGATTCAAAACACTTGCAGCCATTATATTGTTAAGTGCTGTTTGGGTTATCCTGACAAACATTTGCCACATGAGTGTCCAGATTTCCTTCATTGTAGTGTACACAAATTTATGTTCTTGGGATTCTATTAAGCCGCAACTGTCGCACGTTGGCGAATCCGCTACATGGACGGCGTAAGGTTCCGATTTTGTTGCGACTTTCCTCTTTACTGCCTTGTACGATGAAGCTTTCACTTTTGTTGGTAAATTATGGTCACATGCCAAATTACTTTCCAGACATAACGAAAGTGTTTTTCTTGAATCAAATTTCTACTTTTATCTTCTATTGCTTTCTCATGTGTGCCTTTAACTTTTGTCATAGTCGCTGCACGGACTCTGTACCCAAGTTCTGTTAAAAACTGTTTAAAATGATAAAAGGAACGTGTCGCACGTCTATGGGTGAGTTCAGAGCACAACTGAGCTACAAAGGCGGACGCACAACCATGAAAACTATCCTACTCTTATTATTATTATTCATTTTTTGTGTGATGTAACATTCCTATGCTGAGGATGTTAATAACTGTTAATCGTGTCAGCCGTAGTATGTGTTAGGGAGTTAGTCATTTGAGATAATAAGTGAAAGGATTAACACCGTGCACAAGAAACCGATTACAAAAATGAGCGCACGCGAATTTCTTTCGGCATTAGCAGATCTGTGATCACCTGCAGAGCCAATGAAGAAACTTTGTGGCTGTTGCTCGGTGTCTTCACGTCTTGGGATTCAGAGACGAATGCCCTTCTCTTGAAAGCACCTTGCGATGTGAACGTAGATTTTTGCCTGTCAAGCAAGGTTCGTGACACTTGCATGTAGCGGAAATTCCACTACTGTCGACTGTCTTATAGAGTTTGGCGGCCAAGACGGTGCGGGAACAACCGAGGAATCGATGGGATTTAGATCTGCCTGTTCTGAAGGGTCATCTTCGCATCATGATGAAGTTACAGCTTTCAGTCTGCGGAGATATGTAGGATAAAATCTGTGTCCTCATTATTGATTTTAGGTCGTCGTCAAGGTTTCGTATTTATATCGTGTGACCACCTGTCAAAAGCCTAAGTAACCACCTTTTGCAGCGCGGACTGCTGTGAGGCACGCAGGAGCAGAGTCACTGAGGATCTGGAAGGTACTGACGGGGATGTAGAGCCATGCCGACCCCAGTGTCGTGGCTAGCTGTGCTAGGTTTCTCGGTATAGGATTCATAGCGTGAAAGCCCGATCGAGGCGGTCCCACAAATTCTCGACTGGGTTTAAATCCGGGGAGTTGGTGGCCAGGGGAGAACGGTAACCTCATCCTGCTGCTCTTAAAGCACGCACGTGGAATGCGAATTGTGACACATGTTGGATTATTCTGCTGGTAGATGCTATCGTGCCAAGAAAAAACAAGCAGCGTATAGGAGTGGATAGATGCGTACTTGTGTTACCAAGCAAAGTGGCACAGTAGTTAGCACACTGGACTCGCATTCGGGAGGACGACGGTTCAAAGCCGCGTTCGGCTGTCCTGATTTAGGTTTTCTCTGATTTCACTCAATCGCTTCAGGCAAATGCCGGGATGGTTCCTTTGAAAAGGCACGGCCGACATCCTTCCCCATCCTTCCCTAATCCCGTGGGACTGATGACCTCGCTGTTTGGTCCCCTCCCCCAAATCAACCAACCAGCCATACTTGTGTTGATACATTGACCCTTCTAGAACGACGAGATCGCCAAGGGAATGCCAAGAGAACATTTCCCAGGCCACATCGCCTCCTCCTTGTTGCATGGTGTTTGCCTTCAGACGTTTCACACTATGTTATCTGTCCGATGGAGCTTCAAACGTAATTCACCCGAAAAGGCCACCTGCCGCCACTCAGGGCACGTCCAGGTGCGGTAATGGCGTGTAATTTCCAGCCTTCGTCGCCCATGAAGTGCAGTCAGCATGGATGCATGATCCCCAGCTGTGGCGGCCCATACGCAGTAACTAAGCTGAACGGTCGTTCAGGACACACTGTTGATAGCTCCTTGGTTCAACTGAGCGGTCATTTGCTCAACAGTTGCAGGTCTATCCACCAGTACACATCTCCGCAGTCTTCGTTTACCCGTATCATCTGTGCTCCGCGGTGCGCTATAGTTGCCTCTGCGCCAGTTTTGGACAGCACCATTTTGCGACGTACTGTATACTTCAACCGCGGCGGAACAATAAAAGTATAAAAACTTAGCCATTCCGGAAATGCTTCCCGCATCACGGAATGACCGTGCTGTTAGAGGCGCCATGTCGCGGATTCCGCGTTCCCTCCCGCCGGAGGTTCGAGTCCTCCTTCGGGCATTGGTGTAGGAGTGTTGTTCTTAGCATAAGTTACTTTAAGCAGTGTGTAAGTCTAGGCACCGACGACCTCAGCAGTTTGGTCCTTTAGGAATTCACACGAATTTGAACATCTGAAATGCTTCTCCTTGAAACTTCCTGGCAGATTAAAACTGTGTGCCGGACCGAGACTCGAACTCGGGACCTTTGCTATTCGCGGGCAAGTGCTCTAACAACTGAGCTACCCAAGCACGACTCACACCCCGTCCTCACAGCTTTACTTCTGCCAGTATCTCGTCTCCTACCTTCCAAACTTAGATTCGCAGGAGAGCTTCTATGAAGTTTGGAAGTTAGGAGACGAGATACTAGCAGAAGTAAAGCTGTGAGGACGGGGCGTGAGTCGTGCTTGGGTAGCTCAGATGGAAGAGCACTTGCCCGCGAAAGGCAAAGGTCCCGAGTTCGTGTCTCGGTCCGGCACACAGTTTTAATTTGCCAGGAAGTTTCATATCAGGGCACACTCCGATGCAGAGTGAAAATCTCATTCTGCTTCTCCTTGGCCGAAAGCCAATGACCATGCCCATTTGGACGTCAGATAAATCGCTCCGTCTCACTATTACCACAATGCCTGCACTGTTTCCGCGTCCCACCGACATGTTTTATATACCCTCCACTGCTAGTGCTGCGGCCTGCCGTCAGTGAGTGGTTATTGCACGTTGACGGCGAAGATAGTCGGCGGTCCCATTAATGTGACCGGAGCGTCTAGTTCGTTTTCAAGATCCAGAACTGATTTTCTGAATTTTTCAGTGTGCTCCACGAATTCGTCGTTATCAGAATATCGTTAATGTTATGCACTGCGTATTAGAATGCTCCTCCTATTGCGAGAGCGTCGGAAGTAAAGTTGTTCATTTTCGATGGAAGCATGTAGACAGGTTTGTTTTGCACACTGGGGCAGAAGTATGCGAATCCTCTTCCTTCAGGTCGGTTTGTAGATCCGTCAGTGTATATCGGGATCGCTGTCGGGCATTGCGTCAAAATGTGCTGAGTGATATTTAGTTCCTCCCTGCTAGACGTAAAGAAGGGTCTTGCTTGATACAGCTTAGGTGGTTCCTAACTTGTTCTTTAATTTCACGCTAAGGTGGCGACGCTGGAGCGGCAACGAGGAGACGTTCGCATTGTGCGGAGAAAGCGGGCAGAACCGCATTGCGTGACTTCCACCGAGGTGTAAAATTTCGCGGAGGGTGTAAAGTGAGAGTGCGAAAACACTTTCGACGTCTTGCCGTGACTACACCGCAGACAGAGAAACAGAGAGTCTTGCTTCATACAACAAAGCGGAAGGAAACACACTTCTGCAGTACGCATGTAATGCCCCGCTCGACTGGGAAGTAGTCGTTCGAATTTCGATAGTGGGAACAATTTTGATCGCAAGCGTTTGACTGGCAACGGGATGCGACGTGGTGGCGCCAAGTACTTGATCACAAGATTATGCACCGGGCTGGAAGACATCTCAGCAGCGTCTCCTGGAGGAACGACATGTGATTCTGTTGACGGTGATCCACCTGTCACAGTGGGATGTTAAACTCAGCGGTTTACTTGATGTTATCAGAGAGGGAAAGCAGGATAACTTCCGACGTTGAGTTTCACTATCTACCTTCTGTCGTTATCAACATACTACATAAGCGCGAACAGAACATTATAATACACCCTATACGCATTCAACACAATCATCTGCACTGAATGGGTACAACCACTAACCCCCCCCCCCCACACACACACACCGAGTCCTTAAACAATCGACTTCCATGTATGAAACAGCTTTAAAAATTTGATTACATTATGAATGAATTAATATGTTGAGCATTTGATGTTAAGCGTCGTGTGACTAGGGCCCCCCGTCAGGTAGGCCGTTCGCCGGATGCAAGTCTTTCGATTTGACGCCACTTCGGCGACTTGCGCGTCGATAGGGATGAAATGATGATCTATGGTTACTCTGCTACTCACAATAAAGTGCCTGGCAGAGGGTTCAATGAACCACCTTCATGCTGTCTCTCTACCGATCCATTCTCGTGGGGAAAACGAGCACTTAAATTTTTCCGTGCGAGCCCTGATTTCTCTTATTTTATCGTGATGACCATTTCTCCCTATGTAGGTGGGTGCCAACAGAATGTTTTCGCAATCGGAGGAGATCCTGTCGCATCGAAAAACGCCTTTGCTTTAATGATTGCCACTCCAATTAACGTATCATGTCTGTGACACTATCTCCCCTATTTCACGATAGTACAAAACAAGCTGCGCTTCTTTGTTCTCTTTCGGTGTCATCCGTCAGTCCCACCTGATGCGGATCCCACACCGCACAGCAGTACTCCAGAATAGGGCGGACAAGCGTAGTGTAAGCAATCTCTTTGGTAGACCTGTTGCACCTTCTGAGTATTCTGCCAATGAATCGCAGTCTTTGGTTTGCTCTAATGATGATCAGGACAACACAACAACCAGTCCATGAGCGGAAAAAATCTCCGACCCAGCCGGGAATCGGACCCGGACCCTTAGGATTGTCATTCTGTCACACTGACCACCTTTTTTTTTTTTGTCTCATTTTCTTCGTTGAATTTGTTCGTGGCGGACGTCCGATGACACCCGTTCAGGTTGTTCATTGATCCGTTCACTCAGCTTTTTTATTACAGAGGATAGCTAACCTCTGACCGAACACGCTGAGGTACCGTGCCGGCACCAGTCAGCTACAGGGGGCGGACACGTTAAGCGTGTGAAAAACGTTTATGATTGAGTACGCACAATCTTAATTACGTTGGTTTTTATTAGTTTTGAATCATTCCCCATAGACTAATGAAAAGCTTGAAATATAAACTACGACGAGCGTATTTTTTACCGGCCAATTTTGTTGAAAAATACGATATTTGTTTTGGGACATCGTGGAATATACCCGCTTCAGCCCTTATATTTTAATGAAGTTTCCATAGATGGCGGCGCAGTATGCAGCCTCCAAAATGGCGTCTGTGACGGAGGTGTGTTCCAAGCACAGCACTGTCATTGAGTTTCTTTTGACGGAAACCAGAGCATCGCAGATATTCATATGGGCTTGCAGGATGTCTGCGGAAACCTGGCACCGAACAAAAGCACTGTAAGCGTTGGGCGAAACGTTTGTCAAAGATCGCGCAAACCTGCCCGATGTCCCGCGTGCCGGCCGGGCGTACACTGGCGCGAGCCCTGCGATGTTGGAGCGTGTCGACACTCTCGTTCGAGATGATCGACCGGGAATCAAACACCTCGCTGCACAAAAGGACGTCTCTGCTGGTAAAGCTGACACACCTGTCCACGAGTTGCGGCACTCAAAGGTGTGTCGTCGGTGGATTCCTTCCCGCAAAACAGAAGAACATAAGAGCAACGAAGGGCCACCTGTGCGAAATTGCTTGCGCGTTGCGAGGCTGACTGTGACAAATTTTTGTTGAACATATTCACAGGAAATGAAACGTAGGTGCATCACTTGAAACCAGAAACAAAACGGCAACACAGGGAGGGGCACCGACCACGTCTCCTCCGAAGAAAAAATCAAAGCCACACCATCCGTCGGTAAAGTCATGGCGACGGTGTTCTGAGACTCTGAAGGGCTTACTCCGTTTGATGTTCTCCCTCGTGGTGCAACGACCAACGCAAAAGTGTATTATGCTAACCTTAGGAAGCTGAAGAGCCGACTTCAGCGTGTTCGTCGATACAAAAATGAAAATGAACTTCCTCTTCTCCATGATAACGGAAGGCCTCACGAAAGTCTGCGTAACTTAGAGGAGCCCACAAAACTTCATTGGGCTGTTCTTCTCCATCGATGCTACAACACGGTTCAAAATGGTTCAAATGGCTCTAAGCACTATGGGACTTAACATCTGAGGTCATCAGTACCCTAGACTTAGAACTACTTAAACCTAACTCACCTAAGGACATCACACACATCCATGCCCGAGGCAGGATTTGAACCTGCGACCGTAGCAGTCGCGGGGTTCCGGACTGAAGCGCCTAGAACCGCTCGACCACAGTGGCCGGTGCTACAGCACAGATCTTGCATCTTCCGAATTCCATCTGTCTGGCCCAATGAAAAATCCACTCCACGGGAAGAAGTACGTGGATGATGGAGGAGGTTATTATTGATGCAGCAAGACGTTGGTACCATGCGGATATACAGGCCCTCGCAGTAATGTACGTAATGCAGATGCATTGAACCGAGATTGTGTTGAAAAATAGGGTTCTGTAGCTAAAAGTGAGGAATAATTTGGCATATTTGAATTCTGAATAAAACCAACCTCCTTTCAGAAAATATGTGTTGCATTACTTATTGAACGTCCCTCGTATTTTTCTGTTATTATTTTGTGGTGCAGCAGCCAAAAAAAAGTTCAGAATGGTTTCAAATTGTATTGTAAATTTGTCGGAAGTGATTATCAAACAGCAGATGAGTATAATCTGAGTAATTCGCGCTCCATTTTAAGAAAGGCTAGTTTTTCACTCATCTCGCTGTTTATGACAATATATCCCCTAAACTATGTAGCGTACAATGCTTTAACTATGCAGGAAAAAGTTAGTGGTGTATATGGATGTTGTTTGCAGAATGTGTTGCGAATAGAGTCAGTAGTAAAGAAGCAAGAAATTTAAACGTCGTGCCTTATGCTGAAGTTTTAATGCATGAACATCTAAAATGTAGTGAGGCAACAATAATAAATTACGGGAAGATCAAAATAATGTACTATCAATACACTAAACAGGAATTTACGAGAGATTTACAAAAAATATTGACAAATTTATGTATTCAGCGCAACTGACAACAACAAGAAAATGGACACTGCATGAAATAAACTCGTGGGTAAAAATGATTTGGTGTACATTTGGAAAACTAGATGCTGTATTCAGAAGTAAATTTCCATTGTGCCTTAAACGGAAGATCGACGGTATACCCACTGTAATACTGCCAATACTAACTTCCGGAAGTGAAACATGGGTGCTAAATGCGCAAAAATTTCTGAAGAATGCATGTTTGGAATAACAAGAAGGTGAAGAAGGATACAAACAAATCGAGAACGAAACTGTCGGAGTTCAGCACGTGATATTAACTACTAGGAAACTGAAATGTATCTGCCTCGTGATGACTGGGTGTTGTGTGACGTCCTTAGGTTAGTTAGGTTTAAGTAGTTCTAAGTTCTAGGGGGACTGATGACCATAGATGTTAAGTCCCACAGTGCTCAGAGCCATTTGAACTGAAATGTAGATGGACTAGGCATGTGATAAGACGAAGTTGTGGGAGATGTACAAACAATGCTTCTGACATGAAAACAGCTCGAGGAAGTCTTAATGGGATCTGATGGACTGACGACATAAAGAAACCAACGGGGCAAACGTGAATGCCAGAATCTGATGATCGCAACGTAGGGAGACGCCTGGGATAGATGTACATCCATGAGCGGGCGGTAAATACCTGGTGAAATTGTTACACAAAATTTTCCGTAAAACGCAGCAGTCAAGATCTCTAGTTTAACATATTTGTACTGTTGCAGTTTTAATGGATTGTGTTTGCCATTCTTCTGTTCACCTTTCACTTTCCTCTTTGGTTTTTAAGTGCGACATAATGTCGAGTGTCAGTGTTTTATCACCATGCTCCCGCCTTCCTCGCTCAGTTCGTTTCGCTACTTGGCCTGCCCTGCCGCACAACTTGGAAAGAAGTTTCAGACCAGCGGTTGATCTGCGGTCCAAAGATATACAGCACAACAATGATCTTCTATGGACTGCAGATGGAAGCCGTTGCTTAGCAGCGGTCTCCACGCGGTCTGCGCCCGTACCACGTTCTCTCCTCATTGCGTCCGTCATCTTTCGTAAGCGAGCTAGAGAGCCTATTGCGGAAGATGCGTAAACAGCACAGAAGCTCTCAGTGTGGAAAGCTGTGATTGGTGCCGAAGGGCAGGTGAATCTCTTTTTATTATTTATAACGCTTATTGCTTTACGACATAGATGATGCTTTATGTTCTCAAAAGGAAATGTGTACTATACGCACACATTAAATCAAACTTGAAATGCATTTCATTAAATCAGACTTGAAATGCATTACCGGAAATACTCAAGTTACACCTAACTCCTTGTTTAAAACGCATCTAACAAGTAAACCTAACCAAGAGATGCGCTTCTGTTTTGATCGACTTTGAATATGTTAGTGTGTAAAGCAAAATAAGAGACACGTATTTTTATACGTGTCCATTCGGCCGTTAAGGGGGTGAAATACCCTCTTAAAAAATTGAGTTTAATATTTCTGAATAAATACCATCAAAATATTTTTAGAGCTTTCAAATAAAAGTTCTATTGTTTTTAATATTTTCATTTTTTAAATCCTCTCCCCTCCCCCCCCCCCTACTCTTTTGTTTTACATTTCGACATTGTCTTGTGACAGCGAGAGCGAGAGCACCAGCAGCAGCACAGTACTGTTTGTATAAAGCGTTTATTTTGCATTTTGTTTACGACCTTCCACTAAGGAAGGGATTCTATTTGTGTTTATCTGCTCTGCATAGTAACTAACAGTTCTTGACAAAACTTTACGTAGTTTTCGTGTTAGATTTCTTAGTGTTTTCTTGATCGTTTAGAACAGAAAGCGCCCTAAAACCGTCATTTGTTTGTTTCGCGGCCGTTAGCCACTAGTCACTTGAAACAGCAGTTGTCTTGTGACAGCGAGAGCGAGAGCACCAGCAGCAGCACAGTACTGTTTGTATAAAGCGTTTATTTTGCATTTTGTTTACGACCTTCCACTAAGGAAGGGATTCTATTTGTGTTTATCTGCTCTGCATAGTAACTAACAGTTCTTGATAAAACTTTACGTAGTTTTCGTGTTAGATTTCTTAGTGTTTTCTTGATCGTTTAGAACAGAAAGCGCCCTAAAACCGTCTTTGTTTGTTTCGCGGCCGTTAGCCACTAGTCACTTGAATCAGCAGTTGTCTTGTGACAGCCAGAGCGAGAGCACCAGCAGCAGCGAGTACTGTTTGTATAAAGCGTTTTTGTACTTATTTGCTGCGCTTAGCTTTTAAATAGTTTTTCTGGGAAAACCTAGCGTAGTTTTCGCGTCTCGTATTTCAGTGAGTGTTTCTTGATTATCAGAGTAGCTCATCAGAAGATTATCTTGGGAATTTGTCACCGTATAGGGTAGGGTAAACATAGTCATGTGTAGGGACTGTGGTTGTTGTGAGCGGACGCAAGGAGAATTGGCCACTCTTCGGGGGCAGGTGGAGGCTTTGTCTGTTAGGCTCGTCGAGCTCGAGGCGCAGGCGTCGGCTCGTAGTGGCGTTGGGGCAACTGTGGTGAGACCTATGCCTACTTCGGTGGCCTTGGAATCACATGGAACCCCTGATGTCGCTGCGTCTTCCGGCAGTGAGCATCTTACCGGTCAGCCATCACTCCAGGGTGAATGGCGGACAGTGGTGGGCTCTCGCGTGCCTGGCCGAAAGGCGAAGGTGGGATCTGGCCGCGTGGCAGCTGCCTTACCCCTTTCCAACAGGTACGGGGTGCTTCCTAGTGGTGATGACATCGTTTCCGAGCCACCACAGGATGCCTCGCCTGTTGGGCCAGTGGCCGATTCTCCGGCAAGGTCCCGACAGTCACAGAGGGCGGGCCTATTAGTTATAGGGAGCTCCAACGTTAGGCGGGTTATGGAGCCCCTCAGGAAAATAGCGGGTAGGTCGGGGAAGAATGCCAGTGTGCACTCGGTGTGCTTGCCGGGGGGTCTCGTCCGTAATGTGGAGGAGGCCCTTCCGGCAGCTATTGAACGCACTGGGTGTGACCGGCTGCAGATAGTAGCACATGTCGGAACGAATGACGCCTGCCGCTTGGGTTCTGAGGCCATCCTTGGTTCCTTCCGGCGGCTGGCTGATTTGGTGAAGACAACCAGCATCGCACGCGGAGTGCAAGCTGAGCTTAATATCTGCAGCATAGTGCCCAGAGTCGATCGCGGTCCTCTGGTTTGGAGCCGTGTGGAGGGTCTAAACCAGAGGCTCAGACGACTCTGCGACTATAATGGTTGCAAATTCATCGACCTCCGTTATTGGGTGGAGAACTGTAGGGCCCCCCTAGACAGGTCAGGCGTGCACTACACACCGGAAGCAGCTACTAGGGTAGCAGAGTACGTGTGGCGTGCACACGGGGGTTTTTTAGGTTAGAGGGACCCCCCCTTGGGCGAAACGATAAAATACCTGACGGCTTACCAGAGAGGACATTATCATCGTTGATAAAGAACGTCCGTCCTCAGAGACCAAAAACAGGAAAAGTTAACGTAATATTGGTAAACTGCAGGAGTATCCAGGGCAAGGTTCCTGAATTAGTATCTCTTATTGAAGGAAATAGTGCGCATATAGTATTAGGAACGGAAAGTTGGTTAAAACCGGAAGTGAACAGTAACGAAATCCTAGACACAGAATGGAATATATACCGCAAGGATAGGATAAACGCCAATGGTGGAGGAGTATTTATAGCAGTAAAGAATTCAATAATATCCAGTGAAGTTATTAGCGAATGCGAATGTGAAATAATCTGGGTTAAGCTAAGTATCAAAGGTGGGTCAGATATGATAGTCGGATGCTTCTATAGACCACCTGCATCAGCAACCGTAGTAGTTGAGCGCCTCAGAGAGAACCTGCAGAACGTCGTGAAGAAGTTTCGTGATCATACTATTGTAATAGGGGGAGACTTCAATCTACCAGGTATAGAATGGGATAGTCACACAATCAGAACTGGAGCCAGGGACAGAGACTCTTGTGACATTATCCTGACTGCCTTGTCCGAGAATTACTTCGAGCAGATAGTTAGAGAACCAACTCGTGAAGCTAACGTTTTAGACCTCATAGCAACAAATAGACCGGAACTTTTCGACTCTGTGAATGTAGAAGAGGGTATCAGTGATCATAAGTCAGTGGTTGCATCAATGACTACAAGTGTAATAAGAAATGCCAAGAAAGGAAGGAAAATATATTTGCTTAACAAGAGTGATAGGGCACAAATCGCAGAATATCTGAGTGACCACCATCAAACGTTCATTTCTGAGGAAGAGGATGTGGAACAAAAATGGAAAAAATTCAGAAACATCGTCCAGTACGCCTTAGATAAGTTCGTACCGACTAAGGTCCAAAGCGAGGGGAAAGATCCACCGTGGTATAACAATCATGTACGAAAGGTACTACGGAAACAAAGAAAGCTTCATCATAGGTTTAAGAGTAGTCGAATCATAGCTGATAAGGAAAAGCTGAACGAAGCGAAAAAGAGCGTAAAGAGAGCAATGAGAGAAGCATTCAACGAATTCGAACATAAAACATTGGCAAACAATCTGAACAAGAACCCTAAAAAGTTTTGGTCATATGTAAAATCGGTAAGCGGATCTAAATCCCCTATTCAGTCACTCGTTGACCACGATGGCACCGAAACAGAGGACGACCGAAGAAAGGCAGAAATACTGAATTCAGTGTTCCGAAACTGTTTCACTGCGGAAAATCGTAACACGGTCCCTGACTTCAGCCGTCGCACGGACGCCAAAATGGAAAATATTGAAATAAACGATATCGGAATTGAAAAACAACTGCTATCACTTAGTAGCGGAAAAGCATCCGGACCAGACGAGATACCCTTAAGATTCTACAGTGATTATGCTAAAGAACTTGCCCCCTTTCTATCAGCAATTTATCGTAGATCGCTGGAAGAACGTAAAGTACCTAGCGACTGGAAGAAAGCGCAGGTCGTTCCCATTTTCAAGAAGGCTCATAAATCAGATGCGAATAATTATAGGCCTATTTCGCTTACGTCAATCAGTTGTAGAATAATGGAACATGTTTTGTGTTCTCGTATTATGACGTTCTTAGATAATACAAATCTCCTTCATCATAACCAACATGGATTCCGCAAACAGAGATCATGTGAAACTCAGCTCGCCCTATTTGCCCAAGAAATTCACAGTGCCGTAGACACTGGCGAGCAGATTGATGCCGTATTCCTGGACTTCAGGAAGGCATTTGATACGGTTCCGCACTTACGTTTAATGAAAAAAATACGAGCTTACGGAATATCGGACCAGGTTTGTGATTGGATTCAGGATTTCCTAGAAGAAAGAACTCAACATGTCATTCTTAACGGTTCAAAATCTGCAGATGTAGAGGTAATTTCGGGAGTACCGCAAGGAAGCGTGATAGGACCTTTATTGTTTACAATATACATAAATGACTTAGTTGACAACATCGGTAGCTCCGTGAGGCTATTTGCAGATGACACGGTTGTCTACAAGAAAGTAGCAACATCAGAAGACTCGTACGTACTCCAGGAAGACCTGCAGAGGATTAATGCATGGTGCGACAGCTGGCAGCTTTCCCTAAACGTAGATAAATGTAATATAATGCGCATACATAGGGGCAGAAATCCATTCCAGTACGATTATGCCATAGGTGGTAAATCATTGGAAGCGGTAACGACCGTAAAATACTTAGGAGTTACTATCCGGAGCGATCTGAAGTGGAATGATCACATAAAACAAATAGTGGGAAAAGCAGGCGCCAGGTTGAGATTCATAGGAAGAATTCTAAGAAAATGTGACTCGTCGACGAAAGAAGTAGCTTACAAAACGCTTGTTCGTCCGATTCTTGAGTATTGCTCATCAGTATGGGACCCTTACCAGGTTGGATTAATAGAAGAGATAGACATGATCCAGCGAAAAGCAGCGCGATTCGTCATGGGGACATTTAGTCAGCGCGAGAGCGTTACGGAGATGCTGAACAAGCTCCAGTGGCGGACACTTCAAGAAAGGCGTTACGCAATACGGAGAGGTTTATTATCGAAATTACGAGAGAGCACATTCCGGGAAGAGATGGGCAACATATTACTACCGCCCACATATATCTCGCGTAATGATCACAACGAAAAGATCCGAGAAATTAGAGCAAATACGGAGACTTACAAGCAGTCGTTCTTCCCACGCACAATTCGTGAATGGAACAGGGAAGGGGGGATCAGATAGTGGTACAATAAGTACCCTCCGCCACACACCGTAAGGTGGCTCGCGGAGTATTGATGTAGATGTAGATGATGTAGATGTAATAGCAAAACGTATAGCATCTTTAATGCCAAATTCAATCATATGTGGTGAAGTGGTATTTGTCAGAAATAAGCTAGGTGTCTGCTTCAGTGCCAGTTGTCATGTTGGGCTGTTTCATAAGTCTTTCCCAGATAAATAAAATTACACACACACACACACACACACACACATACATATATATATATATATATATATAGTCCTTTAATTTTATGAAATATAAAATATCTTATGTTGTATTTGTGTTTTCTTTTTACGTTTGTTGTATGTTTCATCTTCAAGTTGCAATGTTTTCAGATTTACTCATGTTTGAAACTGTTTGTGCATTATTGTTGTAACATTATTGTAAACCTGTACAACAATAAGAAAGGCAAAGGATTGTTCAAGAAGTAGCTATACGTTATACAACGTGGACAATATGCAACAAATAGTGGAAGTATGGATTAATACACTGACGATTCTTCGACAAGGACAGAAGCTGAAGTAATGAATTAAAATTTACACCAAGGCCTGTACTTGAACCAGGGAGTCTTACTCACTACGCAGATGCGCTTACCACTACGCCACCTGCAGCCCCAGTGCCATGGTGGTGTAGTGGTTAGCACATCTGCCTAATTAGCGTGACACCGTGATTCAAGTCCTGGCCTTGGCACAAATTTTCATTCATTATTTCAGCTTTTATCCCCATCAGAGATAAAGGTGAGAGTCATATGTCTCCAGGAAAATGTAATTCCATCATACAGTTACTATTGTATCAGCATTGTATTCTTCATTTTCAATCGTTTCACGTATCACATATCAACCAACAAAAGCGTTTCCACAGATATGATAAAGATCAAAAGTCAAATAGTAAATAACTTTTTCAAAGAGTAAATATTTTTCTCAGACTCGCGTAACATTCTTCAAATCAATAACTACCCTGTACCACATACATTATAAAATAGCCTACGTTCTTCCTCAGTGCACAAGTTATCTCCATACCAAATTTGATCGAAATCGGATCAACAGGTCACCCGTGAAAATGTAACAGCCAGAGTTACTTCCGCATTTATAGAATTACTATGGATGAAACTATCAGTTACGGTACCTTTTTGTTTCGTGATGCGATTTTAACGAAATAAAACCTATACGGTGCCCCAAGCTATGCTCAATTACCTGAGAAAACCCCACTGAAATACAACCAACAGGTTTGGAGAATCTTATTTAAACAGACAGACAGACAGATAGACTCGACAACGTAACAGATTTATAATTAGTACAATGTTAGTAGTGCCCAAAAGTCGATTCATTTATCGTCGCCGCGCGGCCTTAAGCGGTTCGCCCCGCCCCCCCCCCCCCCCCTCCATCCCGTTGGAGATTCGAGTCCTCCCTCGCGCATGGGTGTGTGTGTCGTCCTTAGCGTAAGTTAGTTTAAGTTAAATTAAGTAGTGCGTAAGCTTAGGGACCGATGACATCAGCAGTCAGGTCCCATAAGACCTTCCCACAAATTTCCAATTTTCCATTTGGCGTCCCGAATGAAGCTTACGCGGAACGGGTCAGACACGTAGTCCGCAGCTCGTGGTCGTGCGGTAGCGTTCTCGCTTCCCACGCCCGGGTTCGATTCCCGGCGGGATCAGGGATTTTCTCTACCTCGTGATGACTGTGTGTTGTGTGCTGTCCTTAGGTTAGTTAGGTTTAAGTAGTTCTAAGTTCTAGGGGACTGATGACCACAGATGTTAAGTTCCATAGTGCTCAGAACCATTTGAACCATTTTTTTTCAGACACGTAAACAAATCGGGACATCTCGCAAAAGTCGAGAGATATGTCAACATTACTTAATGACCTCGGTCACGGGCACGCGTGTTGATAACCTGTGTCGGTAGCAGTGCGATCGTGACATTTGCAACCGTCCAGCGAAGATGCGTTGTGAAAGCAGCTTGAATTTATGTGTGCTTCCTACCTTAGATATTTCCTATTTACTTTGTAAAAGGTGGCGATGAAGACGGCGTGCTGTTACGTGGCAGGTTACACAAAGAAGAAAACAAGAGCTGCTCTTGAGAAGGCAGCGAGAGGTGTTACGTTTTCTAGCACGTCATGTTTAAATTATATCTTGCAGTGGCAGTAGCAATCGCAAGCGCTCATTTACGACGTCAGAAACTCGTTACGCGTTAACAGGCTTATTAAGCGGGAAGTACTGAAGTCGGTTGTGGCTGCTTTTTTCAGCACTGCAAAACGAAGGATAGCACAAGTGGAGACGTTCGGCACCATATGGACGTGGCAAAGCGTTGGTGCCGGCCAGCGTGGCCGAGCGGTTCTAGGCGCTTCAGTCTGGAACCGCGCGACCGCTACGGTCGCAGGTTCGAATCCTGCCTCGGGCATGGATGTGTGTGATGTCCTTAGATTAGTTAGGTTTAAATAGTTCTAAGTTCTAGGGGACTGATGACCTCAGATGTTAAGTCCCATAGTGCTCAGAGCCATTTGAACCATTTGAACCAAAGCGTAGGTGATCGCCACAGACTGTCATTGAAGAGGCTTGTAACGAGAAACAAGAGGACGACAGCCGCATAAGTAGCTGCAAAACTGATTGTCGCACTCGCGAAACCCACACGGAATTACAGGCTGGGCTGGAATACCAAAACAATTCAGTAGTTATGCAAACATTCGTAACAGGAAAACGTGGTGCGGAAGCCGTAAGACCTGGACAACAGAGCGATGAAAGAATGTCTTTTCGTCGGATGAGCCTTTTTTCACGTTGTTTCCAACTTTTGATCCAGCCTATGCTCCTGGGTAGATGTGGCGGGAGTTCGGTGATGATTTTGGCCATACTGCTGTATTTCACGGGCCCCGTGATTATTCTGCAATGTCGAATTACTGCCATGGATTATGTGACCATTTTGGTTGATCAGATCCATCCCACGGTGCAATGGTTGTTGACCCATTGGTAACGCAGTGTTCCAGACGACGGGTCCCTGTTCACAGAGCTCGTATCATCCATGACAGGTTTTGTGACCACGAAGAAGAATTGTCGCACCTCTCCTGTCCACCACATTCGCCAGATTTCAACATGATTGAGTCTACTTTGGAAAGAACCGTGTGGAATCCTTATCCACATCCATCATCATTTCCTGAACTTGCGACTATTATGCAGGAAGAACGGTGTAAGATTCCATTGATATCATACGGGATCTGTATTTATTCTTTCCTAGTTAACTGGAAGCCGTTACAAGTGCCAATGGTTTCCTTGCACCGTATTAGGCATGGTAATGTGTTTTTCGTGTTTCCACATTTTGTCCCGACCCTGTACATCTGATGTGAAATTTAAAACTCTTCATGTGACTCATGCGTAAAACTTTTGTAACTCTATTACAAATCAATCAATGGAAATGTGACTGTCTGGGACCCTTATCAATCGGAACAGTGGTTTCCATTTAGATACAACTAGGAATCCAGTCACTGAAAAATTTCTAGCTCTGCGTACCCGGTGTCATACCACGATTTGACAGTGTGAGGACGGTCGATCTGATATCGATGAGGTGAGCTTTCGCCATGGAGGGCGCTCACATCAACTGCACAGACTTGGTGGCAGAAGTACATGTTCTCGAGCAACGCACGTGCGCTGACAATTAGGTACACCATGCATGCGCTAGTATTCGTTTGAAGATCGCAAGAATTATCTGCGCCGAAATATCGTGGATGCAAGTTCCAGACACCCGGTATCGTCCGAAATTTCAAGGAATAATCTAACTGTAGTTGGCCGGGACTTTGCAGTCATACACTGCTCTCGAAAACTTAAGAACGAGGTAGATTAAGTAACATAACATATTAACATCTCGGTGGAGATGAATGAAGGTGAGGGAGAATGATAGTAGAAGTCTCTCAATCGTGCGCAAAAAGCTCGACTTCACAAAGTGTGACTTCAGCGTGACTTCAGTGCCATACGGAGCTGCCCCGCAACACTGTATGGAGTGAAACGTACGGGAAAAGACAGTGTGTGCCAATCAGCGAGCAGTTACGGTGCAATTTGGCAGTGTTGTCCATATCAACATGGCACGGAGAAAACATTTGGATTACTCCACACGGGGAAGAATTGTCGGAGAACTGGCAGGAGGACGAAGTGTGAAGAGTGTAGCCCAGTAGTTTGTTATTGTCCACATCATCGTTCCATGTACATTGGGAGCATTCTGAACCACAGGCAATGCTGCTCGCAGGAGAGAAGGTGGTCGAAGACGGTCAACTACAGTAGCGGATGAGCGCTACGTTGTCCAGCAGGCAAGAAAAGACCCGCGTCAAACAGGATGTGCAATTGCAACTACATTTAAAAGGACTGCAAGGCACGCAATCTCACGATGCACAGTGGCACGGTGATCTCTTTGGCCGATGACCAGGAGGTTGTGTTCCGTTGACACCCGCACATGGGCTGTACATTTTGCGATGGTGCCAGGAGCATAGGACGAGTGGGGTCTTGTGCTCTTCTCGGATGAGAGAAGATTCAGTCTGAGTAGCGATTCCGGGCATACCTCCAACGTAATGCAGCGAGGAACATCGTTGAATATAGCCGTTATGGTGGTAGAGATGTTATGGTATTTGTGAGGCATAATGTTAAAGTAGTAAAGGAGTTTTGCTATTTGGGGAGCAAAATAACTGATGATGGTCGAAGTAGAGAGGATATAAAATGTAGACTGACAATGGCAAGGAAAGAGTTTCTGAAGAAGAGAAATTTGTTAACATCCAGTATAGATTTAAGTGTCAGGGAGACTTTTCTGAAAGTATTTGTATGGAGTGTAGCCATGTATGGAAGTGAAACGTGAACGATAAATAGTTTGGACAAGAAGAGAATAGAAGCTTTCGAAATGTGGTGCTACAGAAGAATGCTGAAGATTAGCTGGGTAGATCACATAAATAATGAGGAGATATTGAATAGAATTGGGGAGAAGAGAAGTTTGTGGCACAACTTGACTAGAAGAAGGGATCGGTTGGTAGGACATATTCTGAGGTATCAAGGGATCGCCAGTTTAGTATTGGAGGGCAGCGTGGAGGGTGAAAATCGTAGAGGGAGACCGAGAGATGAATACACTAAATAGATTCAGAAGGATGTAGGTTGCGGTAGGCACTGGGAGATGAAGAAGCTTGCACAGGATAGAGTAGCATGGAGAGCTGTATCAAACCAGTCTCAGGACTGAAGACCACAACAACAACAATGTAGCATGGGCGTGCTGAACTCCAAATTTTCGAACACGGTTCACTCATCGATAAACGTTTTGGTGGCAACGTATTCCTTCCTAACGCGCCTCTTCTCAGGGATGCATTCAGCCCTTGCTTCGTTTTTATGGTTGACGATGCGCCACCGCATCGAACAGCGCAGGTGGAGGGGCGCTTGCAACGAGATAATATTAGAGGAACGGACTGGCGCGCCCGTTCCTCCAACTTTAATCCCATCGCGCACATATGGGCGTAATAGGGAGATGTTCTGCAGGATGTCCATGGACACCAGCAACAATATAGAAGTTGTCGACAGCACTGAGGGGGCATTGGAACGTCCCATCACGAGAACTCCTTACCAACCTTGTTGCCACCATGGGAGAACATTACAGAGAATGCGTTGTTGACCGTGGTCATCACGCGCCCTATTAAGAACCTTTTGTAATGTCCAAGAGATTATCATGAATCGCAGTCACTTCATTGTAATTATATTACTTGAATAAAACTGTCGTTTCTGTACGTATTATGGCCCATTTCTGTCCGTTATCTTCTGCACTATACCGTTGGAGTTATATATACACTACTGGCCATTAAAATTGCTGCACCAAGAAGACATGCAGATGATAAACGGGTGTTCGTTGGACAAATATATTATACTAGAACTGACATGTGATTACATTTTCACGCAATTTGGGTGCATAGATCCTGAGAAATAAATACCCAGAACAACCACCTCTGGCCGTAATAACGGCCTTGATACGCCTGGGCATTGAGTCAAACAGAGCTTGGATGGCTTGTACACGTACAGCTACCCATGCATCTTCAACACGATACCACAGTTCATCAAGAGTAGTGCCTGGCATATTGTGACGAGCCAGACGTTTTCAGTTGGTGAGAGATCTGGAAAATGTGGTGGACACAGCAGCAGCCGAACATCTTCTGTATCCAGAAAGGCCCTTACAGGACCTGCAACATGCGGTCGTGCATTATCCTGCTGAAATGTAGGGTTTCGCAGGGATCGAATGAAGGGTAGAGCCACGGATCGTAACACATCTGAAATGTAACGCCCACTGTTCGAAGTGCCGTCAATGCGAACAAGAAGTGACCGAGACGTGTAACCAATGGCACCCCATACCATCACGCCGAGTGATACGCCAGTATGGCGATGACGAATACAAGCTTTTAATGTGCGTTCACCGCGATGTCGCCAAACACGGATTCGATCATCTTGATGCTGTAAACAGAACCTAGATTCATCCGACAAAATGACGTTTTGCCATTCGTGCACCCAGGTTTTTCGTTGAGTACACCATCGCAGGCGCTCCTGTCTGTGATGCAGCGTCAAGGGTAACCGCAGCCATGGTCTCCGAGCCATCTGTTGACTCAGGGATCGATACGTGGCTGCACGATCCGTTACAGCCATGCGGATAAGATGCCTGTCTTCTCGACTGCTAGCGATACGAGGCCGTTGGGATCCAGCACGGCGTTCCATATTACCCGCCTGAACCCACCGATTCCATATTCTGCTAACAGTCATTGGATCTCGACCAACGCGAACAGCAATGTCGCGATACGATAAACTGCAATCCCGATAGTCTACAATACCACCTTTATCAAAGTCAGAAACGTGATAATACGCATTTCTCCTCCTTACACGAGGCATCACAACAACGTTTCACCAGGCAACGCCAGTTAACTGCTGTTTGTGTATGAGAAATTGGTTGGAAACTTTCCTCATGTCAGCACGTTGTAGGTGTCGCCACCGGCGCCAACCTTGTGTGAATGTTCTGAAAAGCTAATCATTTGCATTTCAAAGCATCTTCTTCCTGTCGGTTAAGCAGTTAACTCCATAAATTATCTGGGAGTAGGCATTAGGAGTGATTTAAAATGGAATGGCCATATAAAATTAATCGTCGGTAAAGCAGATGCCAGACTTAGATTATTTGGGAGAATCCTAAGGAAATGCAGTCCGAAAACAAAGGAAGTAGATTACAGTACACTTGTTCGCCCACTGCTTGAATACTGCTCACTGGTGTGGGATCCGTACCAGGTGGGGATGGTAGGAGAGATAGAGAAGATCCAACGGAGAGCAGCGCGCTTCGTTACAGGATCATTTAGTAATCGCGAAAGCGTTACGGAGATGATAGATAAACTCCAGTGGAAGACTCTGCAGGAGAGACGCTCAGTAGTTCGGTACGGGCTTTTGTTGATGTTTAAAGAACACCTTCACCGAGGAGTCAAGGAGTATATTGCTCCCTCCTACGTATATCTCTCGAAGAGACCATGAGGATAAAATCAGAGAGATTAGAGCCCACACAGAGGCATACCGACAATCTTTCTTTCCACGAACAATATGAGACTGGAATAGAAGGAAGAACAGATAGAGGTACTCAAGGTACCCTCCGCCACATACCGTCAGGTGGCTTGCGGAGTATGGATGTGGATGTAGATGTAGATGTAGACCACGAAGCTTTGTAATGACTGGATTCCTTGGTTCTAGTGGAAACCCCCGTTACGGTTGATACGGGCCCCAGACAGTCGTATTTCCACAAATTCTTTTTAAACCTGCCAGTTTTAAGCACGAGTCAGACGAAAAGTTTTAAATTTCACATCATATGTACAGGGTGTGGACGAATATATGGAAAATCACGAAGAACACAGCAGATTACCATGTGTACTGCGCACTCAAAACAGCTTCCAGTCGTACCGGAAGCGATAAATGCAGATCATGTATAGTTTCAAGAGACTCTTATAGCATTCCTTCCGCAATATAGTGGCAAGTCAAGGTAACGATGATGGAGGTGGATAACAATCAGTCACAGTTCTTTCCAAAGTAGACCATAAAGACTCGGTAATATTGAGAACTCGCGACTGTAGTGGCCTGGGGAGTTGCGACAGTTCATCTTCGTGCTCACAAAACAAAGCAAGGATGATACGAGCTGTGTGAGCAGCGGTCCTGTCTCGTCTTGGAACACAACATTACCAATGGCGCAACAAATACTGCACCGTGGGATGGACTTGAACAGCCAAAATGGCCACAGTAATGTCACCTTGCAGAATAACAATGGGGCCTGTGGAATACCACAATATGACTGCCCATATCATCATTCAACTCCAGCTATATTTCCCCCTCGGGGCATAAGCTGGACCAGACGTTAGAAACAGTGTGAAACAAGATTCTTCCGATCAAATGACATTCTTCCATTGCTCCGCTGTCAAGGTTTTATGCCTTTGACACCACTACTTCCTGTTACGGATATTTGCATAACTGCTGAGTTGTTTTGGAATTCCAGACCACTCACGGATTCCTTGCTAATGAGCTTCCTTCGTGTTGTTTTGGCACTGACAGGGTTCGCGACTGCGACATTCAGTTCTGCAGTGACTTTTACAGCTGTCGTCCTCTTATTTTTCGTTAGAAGCCATTTCAATGACCGTGTGTCACGATTGCTCAACACACACTTTCGGCCGTGCCGTGTCTTAGCTAGTGACGTTTTTCCGCTGTCTCTGTGCTATTGACAAGGGATTTCAGATCGATTCCGTATTTCTGGATTTCCGGAAGGCTTTTGATACTGTACCACACAAGCGTCTCGTCGTGAAATGGCGTGCTTATGGAATATCGTCTCAGTTATGTGACTGGGTTTGTGATTTCCTGTCAGAGAGGTCACAGTTCGTAGTAATTGACGGAAAGTCATCGAGTATCATCGAGTAAAACAGAAGAGATTTCTGGCGTTCCCCAAGGTAGTGTTATAGGCTCTCTGCTGTTACTTTAAACGATTTGGGAGACAATCTGAGCAGCCGTCTTCGGTTGTTTGCGGATGATGCTGTCGTTTTTCGAGTAATAAGGTCATCAGAATATCAAAACAAACGGCAAAACGATTTAGTAAATACATCTGAATGGTGCGAAAAGTGTCAGTTGACCATAAATAACGAAAAGTGTGACGATATCCACATGAGTGAAAAGGAACTCGTTAAACTTCGGTTACACGATAAATCAGTCTAATCTAAAAGCCGTAAATTCAACTAAATACCTAGGTATTACAATTACGAACAACTTAAGTTGGAAGGAACACACAGAATAATGTTGTGGGGAAGGGTAACCAAAGACTGCTTTTTATTGGCAGGACACTTAGAAAATGTAGCAGACCTACTAAGGAGACTGCCTACACTACGCTTGTTCGTCTTCTTTTAGAATACTGCTGTGCGGTGTGGGATCCTTATCACATAGGACTGACGGAGTACATCGAAAAAGTTCAGAGAAAGGCAACACGTTTTGTATTATCGCGAAATATGGGAGAGAGTATCACAGAAATGATACAGGATTTGGGCTGGACATCATTGAAAGAAAGGCGTTTTACGTTGCGACGGAATCTTCTCACGAAATTCCAATCACCAACTTTCTCCTCCGAATGCGAAAATATTTTATTGACGCCGATCGACATAGCGAGGAACGATCACCATGATAAAATAATGGAAAGGAGAGCTCGTACGGAAAGATATAGGTGTTCATTCTTTCCGCGAGCTATACGAGATTAGGATAATAGAGAATTGTGAAGGTGGTTCGATGAACCCTTTGCCAGGCATTTAAATGTGATTTGCAGAGTATCCATGTAAATGTAGATGTAGATACATCTTGAAACACCAAACTCTTTGTCTACCTTGATTACGGAAGCGCCCAGCATACAACCACCAAAAATTTGCCCAAATTCGTCTTCACTGAGCTTCTACGTAATGCAGTCACCAGTACACAGAATGCTGTTCTGGCTACGAATGACACTCGCAACATATTGGCAGCGACGGGGTTCGTGTCCGGCTTTGGCGCACGACAGTTCTAGTGCAGAGCTCCAGGGCTGCTGTCCGTAGCTACAGTTCGCAGTGGAGAACAGTCAGGGAGACATGATCTTCTAGTGGAGTCGGCTATAGCCTTCGCATAGGGACAAGTGTTTACTATAGTGATTGACAGTATGGCGCCCAGGACGGACACAGTCTTGCTGATCCTGTATTCATTAACGCACACCTTGACAGGCCATTGGGTTAGGTGTATCTGTCCGCAAACACATCCAACGAGTTGTTGTACAACTTTAGTCAAGTATCGCAATGCAATGAAGTGTATATTTGTGTGTCACTAATCTGTTTGCACTGTTTCAGTTTCTCCGTCCACCTTGGAGGACCTAAACCTATAGTACAACGTATGCGACCATTCTATCCAGACGACCTGTACACACCATAGCTAATCACAATCTTTCAGATTTTGAGAAAGGCCGACTTATTGGCTTGAGGGACATAGGAGCATCTTATAGTCACATCGCAGATACAGTTGGCTGTAGTGCAATGAAGCAGATCGAGTGGTGGCAAGGAGAATGGCACGGCTCCGCCCAGAAGGCCTACACCACGAGAAGGTCGTAGGATTGTTGCTGTGGTGTCACCGCAAGGCACCACACTGGCTAGGTTGTAGGCTTCAAATCGGACCCGCGAGTCGCCACTGTCGACGCTAGCAGACCGAGCGCCGCCACTCGGCTGGTCTTAGGAGACAAGCTAGCGCACTGGCCAGTTCTACAGCCGACTTGAATAGGAATGGTTCACCTGTTATAGCTTCAGAGATCTCATTTGCAGGGACGCTAGTTAGCATAGCCTTCAGCTAAGTCAGTAGCTACAACCTAGCCAGGCGCCACATACAGTTTATGCATTGACAATTAATTTATATGTCTGAAGCAATCAGAATTGTAAGGAAGTATTCGCAGTTCAGTCTATAACTGCACTTGTAAATATTATTGTACAAAGTCAAGATCGAAGTTCACCGCTCCTGCTGAATTAAAGCTAAGTATTTAATTGTATTCCTGTCTACTAATTTTCTAACCGTGTAAGATGTTTCAGATACATCCCGTCAAGTATAGTTCATTGATCCTCACGTCAGCCTACGTGATCAACGTGTGCAATTAATGGCCACACCACGTGATCAGACTAAGAGTAAAATTGAGTGACTCAGCCACGTCATCCCTTTTTCCCTGAGGCCCATAGTTCCGCCTCATACATAACAGTTCCACCGTCTGTGACGAATAAATGGGTGACAATAGGTGAAATCCGTGCGGAGGTTACAGACTGAGTGCCGCAACAGGCTGGCGGGAACAGATTACTGGAAGCTCAGTTGGTGTCTCAAGTTGCCTAGCGTCGATAACTGCTCACATCACACCGCAAACAGATACTTTCATGGTGTAGACCTAGAGTCAACTGGGACGCTGTCTGGCGCGTTCTGTGGATTCAGCGATGAGTCGCGCTTATGTTTCCGGCACTCAGATCGACGTCAATGAGTCTGTAGACCACACGGTGAAAGGCCACAGCAAGCAGCGATTCTCGAGACGCACAACTCTCACACTTCTGAAGGCATGGCGTGAGAAATTGTTACATATGACAGCAGGATTGATTCGGTAATTGTCGGTGGGAGGCTGAATGCTCGTTAGTATGTGGGAATAATGCTCAACGAACTTGTCATATCCTTCGTGACCAGGACACCAAATGGCATATTCAAGCGCGATAATGGGAAACTCCACGCACCTGCTTGCACAACAAAAGCCTTGAGGAAAGTATGTACAACTGTGTGGCCCACCCTGTCCCCTCATCTGTCACCCATAGAACATGTCAGGCATCTGATGGGGCGATGTATACTTTGATCCCAGCCTCCAGCCAGTAATTTTCACGAACTGACACAGCAACTGTTTCAGGCCCGGCAAGATATCCCTAAAGAAGATATTCACAGGCTGTTTGCTTTCAAATGGTTCAAATGGCTCTGAGCACTATGGGAATTAACATCTCAGCTCACCAGTCCCCTAGAACTTAGAACTACTTAAACCTAACTAACCTAAGGACATCACACACATCCATTCCCGAGGCAGGATTCGAACCTGCGACCGTAGCGATCGCGCGGTTCCAGACTGAAGCGCCTAGAACCACTCGGTCAACGTGGCCGGCTGTTTGCTTTCATTCACAGCTAATACATTAGTGTAAGGTGCTTATTGGGGTCACAATGCATGCAGAGGAACATTGCACTGTAATTCTTAATAACATAAGCACTACTATTTCGCATTTATTTGCCAATACCAGGCCTTCGACTCACAATAAATGTGTCCTTCATGGGTGGGAATATACGAAACGTACGACTGTAGATTGTGACACATGGACGACGGCATATTGAAGTTTGGGCCTGACCATGATTCGTGCTCGGATGGCTGAAGCGCTTAAGGCTACTGACCGCGCAAAGTGGGAAATCCGGGTTGGACTCACGGTACGGCACAAATTTTCACTGTCGTAATTCCCATCTGCAACCAAAAGTGGTTCGTATTCGCAACTGCTAATACATTTCCTGCAGCACAAACGAAAGCGTAGTTAGCTTTATCTCGCCTACCGATCTGGATGCTAACAGCTGCATCACTATCAAATCACAAATGAAATACTTGCAACTGTATTACTGATAAAAGCTGGACCAACACAAGTTGCACGACCGTGGCTGCTACTAAGTTAAGGGAGCGTGCACACAAACAAGAAAATGGCGGTAATATCCGCGCTAATGAGGATAATGACGAGCTCCAACTTAGAACTGCGACCGACTGAGATTGCGAGCTCCTTTCTCGACATTTTTGTTAACGCGGACCCCGCACCATAGTATGCGTGTGCCAGCAGAAAGAGGACTCCGTGGCCAACATAGACAAGGTAGCCGTTATCTTACCTCATAGCTCAGACATTGGAGTTACTGGAGTGGTGAAAATTCGGAGAAGGCTGGTCCATCCGCCGCGAATTAGCAGTGGAATCAACTTCAAAGTGACGGTTCGGTCAGTCTTAGTGGATTTCCGCCATCTTGCAAAATATTATAAATAATTTATGTGGACCGAGCGAGATGGCGTAGTGGTTAGCAGATGGACTCGTATTCGGAAGGACGACGGTTCAAACTTGCGTCCGGCCATCCTGATTTAGGTTTTCCGTGATTTCCCTAAATCGCTCCAAGAAAATGCCGGGATGGTTCCTTCTAAGGGCATGGCTGACCCCCTTCCCCATCCTTCTCTAATCCGATGGGGCCGATGACCTCTCTGTTTGGGCCCCTCCCCGAAACTAACCAACCAACCTAATTAGTCTGGTGTTCGGATAATTGCATCACCCCCCCCCCCCTCCCCCCAAAGAGACGGCAGTCCTTTGATTAGGTAAGGCTATGGTGGTCTCTAATTATTGGGGAAAATTTTACCATTTGTTTAACAATTAATTTCGCCGACTTTTGAAGTAATAATCAGATCAACCCTTGATTTATGTCAATCAATTCTTAATTTAATGGACAATCTGAATCTGCGACCGGAAATTTTTATATTATATTTAATTTTTTAAATATATTCGTATATATTTTTATTTAATTTAATTTTATATTTAATTTAATTTTTTATTTTTCATGTTTTATTTATGTATGTTTTATTTTTATTGCATTATTTATTTAGTCATGTATATTATTTGTTATTTATTTAGTTATATTTTATGTAATTACTCTCTCTTTGTCAGGAAACTGAACAGGGCTGCAGTCGCATCTTCTGCATGCTTTGTGGTACGTTAGACAAAAAGTCTGCTCCGGAAGAAGCCCTCTAAGCACATCCCTCAATTACCTGTGTTTCCCCTTTGTACTATGCATAGCCTTCTGTTGACAAAGCTTTTGCTGGGCATAGGTAGGCCCCGCGTTACAGACTAACTAGTAGCCAGAAGTGACGTCATCACATGAGGTGAGAAAGAGGGCGTGGGTGAGGGGCTCGTCGAGTTTTGAGACGTCATAGCGTGGAATTTCACGTTCCCAGAGCATTTTGAAGAATGACAGGTCAGTCCATCTCTAGGGAGCAAGAATCTAACATGCTTAGCGCATCGCCGATGAGGTGTAATATCACATTTACGTCAGAAGTAGAACCTGGGAAACGCCATAGTGGATTGCCTCGTTTGTGGTTGGGGCCCGTTTTTAGTGGTTTTTACACTATTACTTACGTTTTATGAATATATACTGTTTTATAGCACCGGCACAGTGAGGGTGTTATGGAAACGTGTCACTATCAGTACGATTTGCTATAATGAAATGACAGGAAACGACATACTGATGGTTTAAAGGTTCTTTTTGTACTGAGTGCTATTATAACTTGCGTACTGTGAAAATATGCTGTATCACGGCACTGGCGCATTACAGGTTTATACAAAACATGTCTTTCTGGTAAGATATTACGCAACTAAATCTCGGTTAGTGACATAACGTTGGTTAAAGCTTTAAGGGCATTCTACGCTCGAATGACAAGACCCAAACTGCCGTCTATTCACTGTGTTGTAGTGGACAGATGGACGGTATTAAGCGTCGCAGATTCGCTACCTGCTTTCTGCGCACGATTCTTTATTCACCTTCATGTTTTGAAAAGGTTTCTGTGACTTTGTCATGAGTCCAATAGAAGTATGTTATGTAATATTTGAGATCAGATAAGAGTGTTCTAGAGCTTCAGGAGTGAGTTTGATCGACTGTCTGAACGTCCCAGAGAACACTGAACAATGAAATGCGAGATTGTTCGCATCGCCAAATGTCACTATGGCGCCAGTATATTAGGTCACGTTTTTTATAAGCAGATATGAAGATGGTCATTGCTGACAAAAATCGATAGTCTGAGGACCTACAATATTTGAGCTCATAGACGTGAAATAAAGAAATGTATTCTACATTTTCGGACCACTGTTCCGTTCACGACCATGTCGCAGCTTGTGAGGTAAGGTTTATTACTTTACTTACCGGTCAAGCGGTCTCCGCTGTTTATTTCAGAGTACAGTACTATTACAACCTATCATATAGTAACATATGAAAATGAGTATAAGCTTCCGAATTTGGTCGTTTCCGGTAAATGACCTACGTTTTCTTTACTATTAATGTCTGTAAACAAAGAAAGAAAGGAAAGAGAGGAAAAAAGGATAGCAACCCAAAATAATAGTAGCTTTTGCTTGGCTACCGTGAGGACAGTAATTTTTTAATTTCTACCTTTACAACAGAATTACACAAAGCGTTCGAAATTTGCACCGTTGTGCAAGAATGTATGACACTTCCCCCCTCGGCGAGTGTAGGATCGACAAGACCAACCACTGCCCTTGCGGCGAAGTACCTCATCTGGTGGCGTCACTTGTTTAACATTTGTCATTCACTTTTGGGGTGAATCTCGACATTTGTGGCCCCCTTGTGTCTTATTTTAAAGTACTTGTCGCAGAGGCGTCTACGTCGCTTCGGGTGTTTTTAAACGTTAATAAGACTAAACTGTATAGTTAGTGGGAGGGCAGACAGCGTCATCTCAGATAAACGATTTTTATTTACCATCAAAAATCTCTAACATAACAGTGATCCATCAGCCATGTAATTACAGCTACCGTTAACGTAAGCTATCAAATGATCACGCTTTTCGCATATTTTTAATTTCATTCAGCATAACTGATACAAATTCGTACTTGTTTGTGTTCAAGGAACTGTATTGTGCTTTACTTTTGTAATAAAAAGAATTACAAAGCTTGTGGTAATTCATCCTGTTTGCGCCTAATACTAGTATCTAATGAACTTATCGTCTTTCTCACTTCCCCATTTGATATTGGAATGCTTCGGTAGTTTTCTACCAATCATATTTCCTTTCCTTTGGTATGTGTGATGTCGATCTCTTGGATCCCAGAAGCACCTATGATAATCTATAGTCTTCTATCAGAAACATTAAATTCTTTTCAGACTGCCCCATGACTCAAACCTACAACAGAAGTAGAAAAGTGAGTAATCTTTCTGTACTGCTAGTTACGAGGTGGAGAAGACGCGACCTTCCTCTGATGCTTCGCTAAAAGGCTAACAATCTATGGAACATGAGCGAAGACTAGCGGATGCGGACACCACCGAATGCAGTTCGCTCGCGTTCGCATACCGTTTACACTAAAGAGTGTGCTCGTTGGCTTGCTTTCGCTCCGGTGTAACCCAGGCCTCATGTGTTACGTACCAGCTCGTTTCCGTGCATCCACCAACCACGGTGGAAACCACGTCTGACGTGCTTCGCGGTGAGAAACACGTCGCGTGCGAGGGCGGTTCCAGGCCACAGCTTCATTTGAGAGCCAGTCTGAGGTGATTTAAAGGCGTTCACGCTCGAGTCCGCAGCGGCGAGCGCTGGCGTTTAGCCGGCGTGTGGAGTGCCTGCCACTCGGCCAGTGAGCGGGGTGCAGGTGAAAGTGGCGGCCCGCTTTCTCGTGGGCGACGTCCCCCCTGAAACTGTCTCAAGCGCGGCCGCCGACTGACTGCTTGCATAGCTCGCAGCTCTGCAGTTAGCCAAGTTCCGCGGCATAAGTTCCCTCTGGCTGCCCACCTGCACCGGAAGCTCACGGGGAAGCAGCACGTTCGTCATACGCAAAAACGAAGACTCAGCGGCTGTGCGCACCTTGTCCAATTCTGAATGAGAAGTCCTCGCCATCGGTAAACTGCAGTCTCGACCGGACGAGCACACGGATTCCGCCTGCGAAGTGAGTCACGACACGGCTTCTAGCCACATCAAACGGCTGCAGGGCCATTCGGAATACGGCCATGTGTAGAATATTTCACGTGCCGCTCCACTTTGCAGCACACTATACAGGGTGGTCCACTGATCGCGAGCGGGCCAAATATCTCACGAAATAAGCGTCAAACGAAAAAAACTACAAAGAACGAAACTTGTCTGGTTTGAAGGAGGAAACCAGATGGCGCTATGGTTGTCCCGCTAGATGGCGCTGCCATAGGTCAAACGGATATCAACTGCGTTTTTTTTTAAAAATAGGAACCCCCATTTTTTATTACATATTCGTGTAGTACGTAAAGAAACATGAATGTTTTAGTTGGACCACTTTTTTCGCTTTGTGATAGATGACGCTGTAATAGTCACAAACGCATAACTACGTGGTATCACGTAACATTCCCCCAGTGCGGACGGTATTTGCTTCGTGATACATTACCCGTGTTAAAATGGACCGTTTACCAATTGAGGAAAAGGTCGATATCGTGTTGATGTACGGCTATTGTGGTCAAAATGCCCAACGGGTGTGTGCTATTTATGCTGCTCGGTATCCTGGACGACATCATCCAAGTGTCCGGACCGTTCGCCGGATAGTTACGTTATTTAAGGAAACAGGAAGTTTTCAGCCACATGTGAAACGTCAACCACGACCTGCAACAAATGATGATGCCCAAGTAGGTCTTTTAGCTGCTGTCGCGGCTAATCCGCACATCAGTAGCAGACAAATTGCGCGAGAATCGGGAATCTCAAGAACGTCGGTGTTGAGAATGCTACATCAGCATCGATTTGCACCCGTACCATATTTCTATGCACCACGGCAATGACTTTGAACGTCGTGTACAGTTCTGCCACTGGGCACAAGAGAAATTACGGGACGATGACAGATTTTTTGCACGCGTTCTATTTAGCGACGAAGCGTCATTCACCAACAGTGGTAGCGTAAACCGGCATAATATCCACTACTGGGCAACGAAAAATCCACGATGGCTGCGACAAGTGGAACATCAGCGACCTTGGCAGGTTAATGTATGGCGCGGCATTATGGAAGGAAGGATAATTGGCCCCCATTTTATCGATGGGCAATCTAAATGGTGCAATGTATGCTGATTTCCTACGTAATGTTCTACCGATGTTACTACAAGATGTTTCACTGCATGACAGAATAGCGATGTACTTCCAACGTGATGGATGTCCGGCAAATAGCTCGCGTGCATTTGAAACGGTATTGAATAGCATATTTCATGACAGGTGGATTGGTCGTCGAAGCACCATACCATGGCCCGCACGTTTACCGGATCTGACGTCCCCGGATTTCTTTCTGTGGGGAAAGTTGAAGGATATTTGCCATCGTGATCCACCGGCAATGCCTGACAACATGCGTCAACGCATTGTCAATGCACGTGCGAACATTACGGAAGGCGAACTACTTGTTGTTGAGAGGAATGTCGTTACACGTATTGCCAAATGCATTGAGGTTGATGGACATCATTTTGAGCATTTATTGCATTTATGTCGTATTTACAGGTAATCACGCCGTAAGAGCATGCGTTCTCAGAAATGATGTCACATTGGAACAAAAGAAATAAAATGTTCAAACATACCTACGTTCTGTATTTTAATTTAAAAAACCTACCTGATACTAACTGTTCGTCTAAAAATTGTGAGTCATATGTTTGTTACTATTACAGCGCCATCTATCACAAAGCGAAAAAAGTGGTTCAACTAAAACATCCATACTTCTTTACTTACTACACGAATATATAATAAAAATGGGGGTTCCTGTTTTAAAAAACGCAGTTGATATCCGTTTGACCTAAGGCAGCGCCGTCTAGGGGGCCAACTATAGCGCCATCTGGTTTCCCCCTTCAAGCTAGGCGTTTGATGTTTATTTCGTGAGATATTTGGCCCGGTCACTATCAATGGATCACCCTGTATACAGGGCCCGGCTGAAGAACCGTACGTCGATGACAGAGATGACAGAGGCCACGCTTGCCGGGGCGTACAGCTCACACCCTCATCAGCCAGCTTGAATGGAAAAATGAGGATCATAGCCGCTATAAGCGATTAATGGCACTACTTCATCGGCAAGTAGGGCCCCCTGATAATGAAGAATTAACTTCCATCACCCCTGCAAAGAAGACAGCACCGGGAACAAGAGACGACGAATACACCAGACAACACGAGAATACAAGCAGTCAAAGCCACCAGGTTAGAACTACGCAATGGTCCGCCTCGAGGGCTGCGCAGTCAGTGCGTCGGATTCCTAACCGAAGGAGCCCGGGTTCGGTTCCCGGCAGGGTCGGAGATTTACTCCGCTCGAGGACTGGGTATTGTGTTGTCCTTGCGTTCAAATCGTCGCAACTGACAATAAAATCGTCTCCAATATGTTACCGCATCGTGTTTCCGTGATGGGGAAAAGGGCACGACCCGAAAGCCAAAAAAATTGAGTGAAATTAAATAAAGTACAAACTTTGCTGAGTCCGCATGATGTGTCGCTGCCAAGTAACATATAGCGATGAAATTTGGACTGCGCACAGAAAGAATGCTAGAGTATAGTATACTACAGTATAGAAGATAACCGAAATAAATACGCAACGAGACAAACAGAAATTACACTTTTATTCATAGACAATAGATGCACTGACGTCAACGCGGTTTATGATGATGGTTCCCTAGACATTACAAAAGGCGAGATATGGTTCTCAATAGAGTGTGTGATCACCACGAACGGCACAGTATGCTTCGCAATGTGCTACCATATTGGCTACAATGTTGTTAAAGGGTTCTTGTGGAAGGGCGTTCCAGTCCTTCACCGCCGCCGTTGATGAAAGTTGGTGCATTTGTGCGTGCTGGAATGCGTCTCCCCAACGCATCCTACACGTGCCCGACTGCATGTAAGTCGGGGGAATAGATAGGCCAGTCCAGTCGTCGAATGTCCTCTCGTTCCAAGAACTCTACATGCGCAGTTCGATGCGGTCGCACATGATCGTCCATGAAAATGAAAATGAATTCAGGGCCGAATGCACCCCTGGAAAGACGCACGTGGGAAAGCAATACCGTGTCACAGTAACGTTGCCCTGTGAATGTACGTGTGCAAGGATTTGGAGGTCAGTAGGCTCATACAGTGTTATGCATTATCTTTCCGCGCCCCATAACACCTGGACCACCAAAACCAGCACGTGTTCAAATGGCTCTGAGCACTATGCGACTCAACTTCTGAGGTCATTAGTCGCCTAGAACTTAGAACTAATTAAACCTAACTAACCTAAGGACATCACACACATCCATGCCCGAGGCAGGATTCGAACCTGCGACCGTAGCGGTCACGCGGTTCCAGACTGAAGCGCCTTTAACCGCACGGCCACACCGGTCGGCAAAACCAGCATGTGTAACAGTGTTCCTCGGTGCATTACGTGTTCCAGCCTCTCGCCATGTGAAGGCATGTCTAGCGCTGGTGAAGGAACAGAATGCCCTGGCACACGAAATCCTTACCAGCCTTCTAGCCAGCATGCGAGCGAGCAGCAGAGCATGCATTACCGTCCGCGGTGGTCACACTCCGTATTATCAAGCATTTCCCCTGTATTGTAATGTTCAGCTGAGAATAATAAATCGCGGCGAGTTCACTGTAATTATTGTCTCTTAAAAGAAGTGTGATTTCTGTTCGTATCATTGCGTATTTCTTTCAGTTACGTTCTGTACAATACCATAGCAGTTCTTTATACGAGGCGTGTTTTTTAAGTAAGTACCGCTGTGAAATTAGAAAAAGACGTTCTAAGATATCTCAATAATTTTATTTTTACATGAAAGCCTGTACCTTAATCTACATTTCTACATAATTTCCGTCAATGTTGAGGCACTTGTCATAACGTTGTATCAGGTTTTTAATACCCTCCTCAGAGAAATCTGCCTCCTGACGTGTTAACTACTGCATCACCACTGTTTTGACTTCATCATCGTCTTGAAGACGCTGACCGCCAGGTGTTTCTTCAAGATGAAACACGGGTGGCCTACGTTATACCAGAATCAAAGCAACAGTCTTTGGAATGGCGGCATTCAGATTCATCCAGAAAAGTGAAGTTTAAGCAAACAATTTCAGCCCGGAAAATCATGTGCACAGTTTTTTGGCACATAAAAGGAGTACTGTTTGTGGAATTTCTGCCTCGTAATGAGACAATCAATGCAGCAACCTCCAGTAAGACATTGCACAATCTATGCCGTTCAATTCAGAACAAAAGACGTGGCGAGTTGAGCAAGGACATCTTTTTGCTGCAAGACAATGCCCGTCCCCGCATGTGACGAATCAGATCAAAGATCTCATCACATCTTTTCGATGGGAAACTCTAGATCATCCTCCGTACAGCCCCGATCTTGCACCCAGTGACTACTATCTGTTGCTGCACCTGGGAAAAAAAAAAAAACCTGGGGGGTCAGCGTCTTCATGACGAAGTCAAAACAGTGGTGATGCAGTGGTTAACAAGTCAGGCGGCGGAGTTCTATGAGGAGGGTATTCAAAAACTGGTACAACGTTATGACTAGTGCATCAATATTGACGGAAATTATGCAGAAAAGTAGATTAAGGTACAGGCTTTCATGTAAAAGTAAAATTATTGAGATATATTAGCACGTCTTTTTTTAATATCAAAACTGTACTTACTTAAAAAACACACCTCGTATCTACTGTCCAACTTTCGTAACGTGGCAGTAAGATATCATGCGAAAGTTACTTTCGTCCTTAAGTTTTGCAGTTGTGGATGAATGTCCCAACCAGAAGAAGGATGCTAGCGCTTTAGGCTTACTGGATTAGCGGCTAGAAGAGCTCAACGCCGGCTACTTGACATGCTAGCCACATGATAGGTTCGTAACTGGGTACTTTTTCGTAGGATTATAAAGATAAATAGGGTTTCATATCCGGTCAACGGTGAGGTCATTTGAGCCGTATCACATCTTCAGATTCAATAAGAACACCCGGCGACTGCGGAAACCGCGGCAAATTCGTATCTGAATGGCTGAAAGGGGATGTGAACCCAGGACCTCACGAATGCGACATCGCTCTAGTCTGTCGGTAAACTAAAGACCGAGCTGGCAAGTCCCCACTCTCTCTCTCTAGCCATCTACGTCACACGTAACACCTACATGTTGCTTCTCTATATTAAAGCCGGCTCTTCCGCAGCGCACATTTTAAATCAGTGGCAACGCAGCGCTCAGAATCACCTGGGAGTGTTTATTTTCCACCAAATGCGTTAACAATATACGGAGTATAGATATGAGTGCCTAATATAACTATCGCAAAAAACGCACATCAACCACCGCATGCTACATTCCACTGCTAGATGGAAAGGCTAACTTCCATTTCTCTCACCACAAGCGCTGCTTGTTCAATTTTCAGACAACTACGGTTATATATTTACGAGGGACAGTCTTGAAGTTCCGAATTATAAACTCGATGAAATCGAGCTGAGACTACGAATCTTGTTGGAGTTGTTAGTCCTTCTCTACATATTCAGCCGACCGGGATGGCCCAATACAAGGCCCAAAGGCTTTTATAGAATTTACTAACTCCTTGTCCACACATTGAAGGCCCTAGGGATGCCGACAGGCCGCCGCATCATCCTCTGTCACTCGGCGTCGTTTGGATGCGGTATGGGGGACATGTGGTCAGTACACCGCTCTGCCCCCCGTATCGCTGATTTGCCAAGACCTTGAAGCCGCTACTTCTCCAAGTAGCTTCCCAGTGCGCTTCCTGAGGGTGAGTACCGCTACTCCCAGCAAGAAAAAGTCCTTTGGAGTCCTGGAATCTCACTGACTGGGATAGAACTGTCTTCAGTGATGAGTCCCACTCCGAAATGAGCTCTGAGCTCTGTTAACCAGCGAAAACGTGTCTGTAGACGCCCCGGACAACGGTGGTATACCAACTTGACTGGGTGGTATAAAAAAAACCTGAATTCCTCCCGGACAGGCCATGAAGGCCCAAAGGTACCGACCGGCCGCCGTGTCATCCTCAGCCCACAGGCGTCACTGGATGCGGATATGGAGGGGCATGTGGTCAGCACACTGCTCTCCCGGCCGTATGTCAGTTTTCGGGACCGGAGCCGCTACTTCTCAATCAAGTAGCTCCTCAGTTTGCCTCACGAGGGCTGAGTGCACTCCACTTGCCAACAGCGCTCGGCAGACCGGATCGTCACCCATCCAAGTGCTAGCCCAGCCCGACAGCAGTTAACTTTTGTGACCTGACGGGAACCGGTGTTACCATTAGGGCAAGGCTGTTGGCCAACCTGACTGTGGCCCGCCGTATTTCAGGAAAACCACCAGTGATGGTCTGGGATGCCATTTCTTTTCATAGCAGAATCCCTTTGGCTGTCACCCGTAGCACCAGTACAGTACAATGTTTCGTTGACGATATTCTACGTCCCGTTTTGTTGCCTTTCATGGCAAGCCATCTTGGGCTTACATTTCAGCAAGATAATGTTCGCCCGTACACAGCGAGAGATTTTCTGCTGCTTGTCTTCGTTCTTGTCAAACCCCACCTTGGCCAGGAAGGTCGCCGGACCTCTCCCCAACTGATAACGTATGGAGCCTTATGGCCAGGGCCCGCCGAGAAACTCGGGACTCTGATGATCTAACGCGACAATTGAACAGAATTTGCACGATATGCATATTCTCAAGAGAGGAATGCAGCAACTTAATCAATGGCAAGCTGAATAACTGCTTGCATAAGGGCCAGAGGCAGACCGATGCGTTATTAACTTGCTCAATTTGTGAAACTCTCTTTCTTGAATAAATCATCCAAATGTTCTGAAACTGTAATCATTTATTTCTATTTGTTCATCAATTTATCGATTTCCGTCCCATTAGCATTACTGCTTCATAATGCGTCTTTTCTTGTTTTAGGGTGTAATATACAGAACCAACCAACGGAGGTGAAACTTATGGATCTAACAGTGCTTACAATACCTCCTCCAGAGTTTAAATAAAGAGCACCCTTAAATCCTATCGTACCACAGAAAAGCGGAGATGACCGAAGACATGACGGACCTTCGGGAAAAAAAAGAATCTCGAAATCGCTTGTCAAGCACATTTTGCTATACCTACACTATGTTATCAAAAGTATCCGGGGACACCCAAAAACATTTTCGTTATTAGATGCATTGTGCTGCCACCTACTGCGTGAGAGATCAGAATGGGGCGCTCCGCGTAACTCACGGACTTCGAATGTGGTCAGGTGACTGACTGGGTGTCACTTGTGTCATAAGTTCGTGCGCGAGATTTCCACACTCCTAAACATCCCTAGGTCCACGGTTTCCAATGTGATAGTGAAGTGGAACCGTGAAGGGACACGTACAGCACAAAAGCGTACAGGCCGATCTTGTCCGTTGACGGACAAAGACCGCTGACAGTTGAAGAGGGTCGTAATGTGTAATAGGCAGACATCTATCTAGAACATCATGCAGGAATTCCAAACTGCATCAGGATCCACTGCAAGTACTATGATAGGCGGGAGGTGAGAAAACTTGGATTTCGTGGTCGAGCGGCTACTCATAAGCCACACATCACGCAGGTAAATGTCAAACGACGCCTCGACTCGTGTAAGGAGCGTAAACATTGGACGATTGAACAGTGGAAAAACGTTGTGTGGAGTGACGAATCACGGTACACAATGTGGCGATCCGATGGTAGGGTGTGGGTATGGCGAATGCCTGGTGTGTAGTGCCAACAGTAAAATTCGGAAGTGGTGAAGTGGTGGTGTTACGGTGTGGTCGTGTTTTTCATGGAGGGGGCTTGCATCCCTTGTTGTTTTGCATGGCACTATCACAGCACAGGCCTACATTGATGTTTTAAGCACCTTCTTGCTTCCCACTGTTGAAGAGCAATTCGGGGACGGTATTGTATCGTTCAACACGGTCGACCACCTGTTAATAATGCACGGCTTTGGCGGAGTGGTTACACGACAATAACATCCCTGTAATAGACTGGCCTGCACAGAGCCCTGACCTGAATCCTACAGAACACCTTAGAGAAGTTTTGGAACGCCGACTTCGTGCCAGGCCTCACCGACCGACATCGTTACCTATCCTCAGTGCAGCACCCTGCGAAGAATGGGCCGCCATTCCCCAACAAACCTTCCAGCACCTGATTGAACGTATGCCTGCGAGAGTGGAAGCTGCCATCAACGCTAAAGGTGGGCCCACACCATATTCCAGCATTAGGAGGGCGCCACGAACTTGTAAGTCATTTTCAGCCAGGTGTCCGTATACTTTTGATCGCATAGTGTAAGTCTGTAGCACAACGGTGCGAAATATGAGCAGAATCGGTGACCCACAAACTACAGCCGTCTAGTCAATGCTTGGGAAACCCAGGGGCACATACGAGACGAGACAGCGTGCTTCCGGTGACAGTGGCTGCGTGGGAGGAAGGCGGAGGTGGAAGAGGGGGGAGGGGGGCTGAGAGGGGAGAAGCCAGGCAATGGGCTGCGTTGCTCAGTTTATTGCAGGTCTCGGCGAGCGCTCCTCAAAGCCTGTCTGTCACGAGGACACTAACGACTATTATTACCTAATTACCTTCTGGCGTTACCTAACAGGCGGCAGTGCCTTCCCCGGCGAAAACAGCGGATTTGCGTCATGCGGTGGGCAATAAGATTGATTGCACAACAATCACACTGCGTTGCTTTCTTTCTTTCCCACATCTGTGGTGAATTATACGACTCGTAACTGCATTCGTCGTTATTGAAGCAATATATGCGAGTTATTTCTAATGCACTTATCTATAATTTGCGCATGTTATGGAGGGACGCAAATAAGCAGTCCAGAAATTAAATATTTTATACACGCCAAGTTCTCGTTATCCAGAATGCATAACAAAGGTGCTAACCTTCGGGGTTCTTCTGCATCTACTTCTACATACACTACTGGTCATTAAAATTGCTACACCAAGAAGAAATGCAGATGGTAAACAGGTATTCATTGGTCAAATATATTATACTAGAACTGACATGTGATTACATTTTCACGCAATTTTGGTGCATAGATCCTGAGAAATCAATTCCCAGAACAACCACCTCTGGCCGTAATAACGACCTTGATACGCCTGGGCATTGAGTCGAACAGAGCTTGGATGGCGTGTACAGGTTCAGCTGCCCATGCAGCTTCAACACGATACCACAGTTCATCAAGAGTAGTGACTGGCGTATTGTGACGAGCCAGTTGCTCGGCCACCATTGACCAGACGTTTTCAATTGGTGAGAGATCTGGAGAATGTGCTGACCGGGGCAGCAGTCGAACATTTTCTGTATCGAGAAAGGCCCGTACAGGCCCTGCAACACGTGGTCGTGCATTATCCTGCTGAAATGTAGGATTTCACAGGGATCGAATGAAGGGTAGAGCCACGGGTCGTAACACATCTGAAATGTAACGTTCACTATTCAAAGTGCTGTCAATGCGAACAAGAGGTGACCGATACGTGTAACCAATGGCACCCCATACCATCACACCGGGTGATACGCCAGTATGGCGATGCCGAATACACGCTTCCAATGTGCGTTCACCGCGATGTCGCCAAACACGGATGCGACCATCATGATGCTGTAAACAGAACCTGGATTCATCCGAAAAAATGACGTTTCGCCATTCTTGCACCTAGGTTCGTCGTTGAGTATACCATCGCAGGCGCTCCTGTCTGTGATGCAGCGTCAAGGGTAACCGCAGGTAGTCCATGCTGCTGCAAACGTCGTCGAAGTGTTCGTGCAGATGGTTGTTGTCTTGCAAACGTCCCCATCTGTTGACTCAGGGATCGAGACGTGGCTGCACGATCCGTTACAGCCATGCGGATAAGATGCCTGTCATGTCGACTGCTAGTGATACGAGGCCGTTGGGATCCAGCACGGCGTTCCGTATTACCCTCCTGAACCCACCGATTCCATATTCTGCTAACAGTCATTGGATCTCGACCAACGCGAGCAGCAATGTCGCGATACGATAAACCGCAAACGCGAATGGCTACAATCCAAACTTTATCAAAGTCGGAAACGTGATGGTACGCATTTCTTCTGATTACACGATGCATCACAACAACGTTTCACCAGGCAACGCCGATCAACTGCTGTTTGTGTATGAGAAATCGGTTGGAAACTTTCCTCATGTCAGCACGTTGTAGGTGTCGGCACCGGCGCCAACTTCGTGTGAATGCTCTGAAAAGCTAAACATTTGCGTATCACAGCATCTTCTTCCTGTCGGTTAAATTTCGCATCTCTAGCACGTCATCTTCGTGGTGTAGCAATTTTAATGACCAGTAGTGTACTTCTACGTACATAATCCGCAAGCCACTATACGGTGCATGGCGGAGTGTACCTTGAACCACTGATATTACTTTCCTTTGTTGTTGCACTCGCAAATGGAGCAGGGACAAAACGACTGCGTGTATGCTTCTGCACGAGCCCTGATTTCTCTTATCTCGTCTTCGCGATCCTTACCCCAGCTGTACACTGTCCAGTCGCATTAATGTGGCCGTCTGTCAGTAGCCTGAACAGCCACCTTATGCAGCGCGGGCCGCTGACGTCGCAACTCCAGACTTCGTCTCCGATGAACAGAGTGAGCATGTGTGCGTGAACGAGGCGCCTGCAGCGAGGGCCCACACGCAGCAGCGTTAGCTGAACGGTCGCTGAGCCGATACTGTTGGTAGCCACTTGGTTCATTTGGGCGTTCACTTGCTCAGCAGTTGCACTTCTATTTTCCCGTACAAATCTCCGCAGCCGTCATTCACGCCTGTCATCTATGGCCCGCGGTGGACCACAATTGCTTCGGTGCCGGTTTCGGATGACGTCATTTTTTCATGCAAGGTGTATTTGAACCACGTTCTCAACAAATGTACATTACCGTGACGGCGCTAATGCGCAGCACGTTTGTATGGATTATGTTCAGACAGACGTTTGTGACGGTTGCATACTAGTACGATCGACATGTGGTTATGTCGCATTCGACGAATACGTATTTTTTATCCACTGGTGTACTGTGGAATATTACGGTTTAAATAACTTTTTTGCTTTCCCCCATTCTCTATCTTTCCCGTAAATATTTTACGTTCGCCTCTCTTTTATACCTTATACACTCCTGGGAATTGAAATAAGAACACCGTGAATTCATTGTCCCGGGAAGAGGAAACTTTATTGACACATTCCTGGGGTCAGATACATCACATGATCACACTGACAGAACCACAGGCACATAGACACACGCAACAGAGCATGCACAATGTCGGCACTAGTACAGTGTATATCCACCTTTCGCAGCAATGCAGGCTGCTATTCTCCCATGGAGACGATCGTAGAGATGCTGGATGTAGTCCTGTGGAACGGCTTGCCATGCCATTTCCACCTGGCGCCTCAATTGGACCAGCGTTCGTGCTGGACGTGCAGACCGCGTGAGACGACGCTTCATCCAGTCCCAAACATGCTCAATGGGGGACAGATCCGGAGATCTTGCTGGCCAGGGTAGTTGACTTACACCTTCTAGAGCACGTTGGGTGGCACGGGATACATGCGGACGTGCATTGTCCTGTTGGAACAGCACGTTCCCTTGCCGGTCTAGGAATGGTAGAACGATGGGTTCGATGACGGTTTGGATGTACCGTGCACTATTCAGTGTCCCCTCGACGATCACCAGTGGTGTACGGCCAGTGTAGGAGATCGCTCCCCACACCATGATGCCGGGTGTTGGCCCTGTGTGCCTCGGTCGTATGCAGTCCTGATTGTGGCGCTCACCTGCACGGCGCCAAACACGCATACGACCATCATTGGCACCAAGGCAGAAGCGACTCTCATCGCTGAAGACGACACGTCTCCATTCGTCCCTCCATTCACGCCTGTCGCGACACCACTGGAGGCGGGCTGCACGATGTTGGGGCGTGAGCGGAAGACGGCCTAACGGTGTGCGGGACCGTAGCCCAGCTTCATGGAGACGGTTGCGAATGGTCCTCGCCGATACCCCAGGAGCAACAGTGTCCCTAATTTGCTGGGTAGTGGCGGTGCGGTCCCCTACGACACTGCGTAGGATCCTACGGTCTTGGCGTGCATCCGTGCGTCGCTGCGGTCCGGTCCCAGGTCGACGGGCACGTGCACCTTCCGCCGACCACTGGCGACAACATCGATGTACTGTGGAGACCTCACGCCCCACGTGTTGAGCAATTCGGCGGTACGTCCACCCGGCCTCCCGCATGCCCACTATACACCCTCGCTCGAAGTCCGTCAACTGCACATACGGTTCACGTCCACGCTGTCGCGGCATGCTACCAGTGTTAAAGACTGCGATGGAGCTCCGTATGCCACGGCAAACTGGCTGACACTGACGGCGGCGGTGCACAAATGCTGCGCAGCTAGCGCCATTCGACGGCCAACACCGCGGTTCCTGGTGTGTCCGCTGTGCCGTGCGTGTGATCATTGCTTGTACAGCCCTCTCGCAGTGTCCGGAGCAAGTATGGTGGGTCTGACACAACGGTGTCAATGTGTTCTTTTTTCCATTTCCAGGAGTGTATTTGTATCCTGTGATGATGCTGGTTATAACGGAAACCGGTAGAGAATAAATATGCTGTAGAATTGTACAGCTGATGGTGCAGTTATGCTTTTTTCAGAGTACTTAACAGCCGAAGACAGTCACAGAAGAAAAGTTTTATCATCATTTAAAGCCGGTTCTTGAAACTTTATACTCATGAGGCAAGGTGGCTCATGACTATTCTGAATGGGCCTTGACGTGCTAGACACTTGCATTTGGGTGCAGTTGACATGCGCGTTGGTCCCACACAAATTCTATCAGGGACGGATGTGGGAATCCTGCTGGCCGCAGGAGGACGTCTGTATCACGCAGGCAGTTGATGGAGACACGTGCCATTTGTGGACGAGCGTTGTCCTGTTGAAAAATGGCACCACGATGCTGTCGCATTACAGGTAACACATGTGGACATAGGATGTCCTTAATGTACCGCTGGGCCATCATAATTCCCTCAGTCACTGCCAGCCGTGATCTGAAGGCTTACAAGAACGGGACCTCCATCACTCCTCAACAGTCCATACTTTCCGGTCACTCCAAACGCAACCGGTTGTGTCGTGGTGTTAACGGCAGTCTGCGGAAGGAGAAGCAATTCCCTAGCATGGCCACACGATGGGAGTTAACAGCCTTTGAACGCGGAATGGTAGCTGGTGCTAGACGCATGGAACATTCCCTTTCGGAAACAGTTAGGGAATTCAACATCTCGAGATTCACAGTGTCAAAAGTGTGGCGAGAATACAAAAATTCAGACATTACCTCTCACCGTGGACATGCAGTGGCCGACGGCCTTCATTTAACGACCGAGAGCAGCGGCGTTTGTGTAGTGTTGTCAGTGCTAACAAACAAGGAACACCACGTGAAATAATCGCAGAAATCAACGTGGGACATACGACAAACGTATTTGTTAGGACAGTGCGGCAAATTGTGACGTTCATAGACTATGGCAGCAGACGACTTTAGGTTACAATATCTCCGGATGTAATTAACATTTTACAATGCAACAAACGGCACTGATTACGTATTTGTTTATATGTTCAGATGTGCTAACAAAACTAACGTGGTTCCATTTAAAAAAACGTAAGTTTGTGTTAAAAAACATACTTCCGTGCATTTTTGTATGGTTTGTATTAAAAAATTACACTAGCCCCTCTCCTCACGTTCGGTCTGTGGAATCGGTTCGTCAGTATCAGTATTTGATGTGGTTTACGAAATATATCCAGCGGTAACGTTAGGTGACTCACCCTGTATATCGCCGCGTAACTATCGTGCAAAACGCTTTTCTTGAAATGTGTAGTAAGTTTACACTGTTTATTTTTCCACTATTTGGTATTCTTTTTACGAATTTGACTTACAAAATTCATAACCTGAGACCTTTTCGCGACAGGAACGTGCATTTCACCTCATTCAAGAGCGAAAATAAATCATGTAGTAAGACGATTTACAGCTGATGACGGAGCCACTGGATCCGAAAAGCATCGTGTATTTACTAAAACACGGAAAGATTTGTCACTGAAGGCGTTTTTTAATCCATACTTCCAGCGTATTGAATACAATGACGTTTGCAGCTGTAAAATATGGATAAAAATAAATTAAATTTTCTGAATATTTTGGATAGGGCAACGGTCTTGCCCCGGTTCCCGTGAGATCACCGAAGTTAAGCGCTGTTGGGCGTGGCCGGCACTTGGATGGGTGACCGTCAGGCCGCCACGCGCTGTTGCCATTTTTCGGGGTGCACTCAGCCTCGTGATGCCAATTGAGGAGCTTCTCGACCGAATAGTAGCGGCTTCGGTCAAGCATACCATCATAACGAGCGGGAGTGCGGTGTGCTGACCCCACGCCCCTCCTGTCCTCATCCTCCTCTGAGGATGACACGGCGATCGGATGGTCCCGGTAGGCCACTCGTGGCCTGAAGACGGAGTGAATATTTTGGATAAGGAATAAGGGATCCACGGGCTCCGGTGTCACGTTACAGAGTAATTATATTTTGTTTTACTTCTTACCAAATTTATCTCTGTATCTCTGCTGAACAGAAAATTTGGTGAAAAGCTTGTTGCTTTCATTCGCGGTACTCACTTTGCTCTTTGGCTTCATGCCTGCCTCCAGTACTGCCCGCTTCTCTCCCATATTGTTTCAGCTGCAGTGTCAGTTGTATGTTGACAGTGATACACAGTAGCATGGATAGGTGTACTGACGAAGAGTCAGCCGATGTGCGCCTCGTGTGTAGCGTCGCTGAATGCAGTGCAAGAGCGCCAGAACGACGGCACGCTAAGCTGTTCCCGCAGCGATGTCAATCACACCTGTTCTCGGGTACGCAGCCGATTAATGCAGTCACCTTGGCACAATATTTCAACGTACCATATTGGTGCCCTCTTCAGGTGAGTATGATGATGGACGCTCTCACCGGAACAGTTTCTACAGAATCGGCGGCTCCTATATACACTGTGGCGAGCAGCAGTGCTGTGAAGGATTACTGCGCCGATGGAAGAAATAGATAAAACAACATACACTGACAAAGGGAATGCGCCGGTCGAAATGAAGACTGTTGTTGTCTCATATCAGCTCAAATCGGATTCCACATCTTAGTTAAAGGGAAACCATTATCCCCATTAATAACATTATCAGACAATCGAATCCCAGTAGATTCCTTTAGAATACATTCCCTGTAGCGGGAAGCAGCAGCGATCGTTTGCATCTCATTACACACCATTTTATGTCCCTCGTCATCTACGTACTCATACATCACAGCAATTCTGAATCTGAGAGCTGTTGCATTATTACAAAGATTCTGGGGCGGACATTTTGGTGAATGGACATTGCAGCCTTTTTCACTATTGTGGAGGTATTTTCAGAGGGAAAAAAGGTAACAAACTGAGTAAATCATAATTACACTATTACTGTGTAACGATTCATTGGAGCCCACAGGTTCCGAATACCAAGATTTATCCGTCTTAGCAATATGGCAAAGGCCGTTTAACTTTTATTCTGGACCTCCGTTTCTCTGTGGCGTATTTTGTAGACCTTTCTCCACGTCCCTGTTTTTAGATGTCTTCTGTTCCGTCGATTGGGATTGACGTGTAGTCGTTTTTAACTTCTCTTCGTCTTCGTGTTCTACAGTTTTGACATGGGTCCGTATGACCCAAGTTGTTTGTGTGCCCTAAAAGAAACAAACTCAGGAAATGACGTTGGACAGTCCCCGAAATGATGTCAGCGGAGTTTGGCCTCAGTCTGTATAATTTTCGGCACTGCCAACTTAACTAAACCATTTCGCCCACGTCCCCAAATTGAAGAAGTAATTGCATTCTTTCGGAAACAAGTAAGGTTACGACCCTGTAATTTGTGTGATTTCGCAGCCACAGCCGACGCCCCCTCTTCTAAAAGCTATTACATGCAACCGCAAGTCCCTAGCAATGTCAAGTGCGGTAGCAATTTTCGGATTTAGAATGCGTTCTGGACTTAAGTGGCATGACAAAGGTGATTTGGCCAACTTTCAGTTCCAAAGGTGAATCATCAGTGCGTTCGCAGTAAAATAATTTCTCGATAACCACAGTCGCTTTATAAAAAGACCATTTCATTAAAATTTTCATTGTTAAGGAAACTGCCGCCTCTTCAGTTGTCTTCTGTAATTGTGTGCCATTTAAAACACTGAAACCGCACAAATATGCATATGCACGTTCATCATCTTCGGTAACGCGCATCATGAAAGCGAGTTGGTACGTTTTGAGAGACATGTGATGCGAGATTTCTCGAACTGGCCACTCAGTTCCCGTGGATTATAGGATAGTAATTTGTGGGCGCCTGACTGCGACCCAGACGTGTTCCATGAATTGGCTGAATTCACTTTTATGCTCTTCAAAGAATGTAGCACGATTGTGGCCTTGTATCATGGACAGTTATCCTGCTGGAAAATGCCGTCACCGTTGGAGAACGTATCAAATATGAAGGGAACCAAGTCGCCCATAGTAATATTCACGTAGTCCACAGTTGAGATGGTGCATTCTCTTACTACCGTAGGTCGCACCAAGAAACCCAAAATATGTATGTTTAAAAAAGCATATAAATATTCACTCGATGTCTTCCCAAAAGACAGCCTCCATTCCTTCCGAACTAATTATGAAAGCGTACACCAGATGTGACTTGAATTCACAGAAATACTATCGGCAGCAGTGGAGAGCTTTGTACCAAATAAATTAATATGAGACGGAACTGACCTGCCAGGTTCATAAAACAGGCCAAAACACTGTAACAGAAGCAACAGAAAACCCATGCCAAACTTAAAAGAACGTAAAATCTCTAAGATTGGCGCAGTTGTACAGAAATTCGAAGCTTTGCGCGGATTTCAGTCCTAGATGCTTTTAATACTTTACAAAGCGGAACTCTCGAAATCTGACAGAAAATCCAAAGAGATCCTGGTCGTATGTAACGTACACCAGCGGCATGACCCAATCAATACCTTCACCATACGACAGCGATGGTAATGTTACCAATGACAGTGCCACTACAGCGGACTTAATAAGCTCGACATTCTGACATTCCTTCACCAAACAAAACAGAGTAAATATTCCGGAATTCGAATCAAGAACTGTAGCAAACATGAATAACCTAATAGATATCCACTGTGTAGCGAAGCAACTAAAATCCCTTAGTGAGGGAAATCTTTCGGTCCAGACTGCATAGCAGTTGGGTTCCTTTTAGAGTATGCTGTAGCAATAGCGCCATACTTAGCAATGATATGAAGTCTCTCACTCAACGAAAGGTCCGTACAAAAAAGACTGGAAAAGCTGCACGTGTCACTCCGAAACTCAAGAAAGAAAGTAAGAGTAATCAGATGAGTTACAGACACGTATCGCTGACGTCGATTTGTGATAGTGTTTTGGAACATATACTGTCTTCGAATATTATGAATTATCTCGAGGAAAACAATCTGTTGATTCAGCGAGCACGGATTCGTAAAATATCGTTATTGTGGAACACAACTAGCTTTTTATTCTCACGAAGTAATGGGTGCTATCAATAGTGGATATCAATTGGTTCCATATTTCCGGATTTCCAAAAGCCTTTTCATAATGTTTCTCACAAGTGGCACCTGATAAAATTGCGTGCCTGTATTATCGTCTCAGTTAAGCGACTAGATTCGTGATTTCCTGTCAGAAAGAGCAAAGTTCGAAGTAATTCACGGACATCATCGAGCAAAAGAGAAGTGGTACTTGATGTTCCGCAAGGAAGGTCCATAGGCTCTCTGCTGTTTCTAACCTACGTAAACCATTTAGGAGAAAATCGGATCAGACCTCTTAGATTCTTTGGAGATGATGTTGTCATTTACCATTTAGCAAAATCATCAGAAGGTCGAAAACTATTGCCAAATGGTTTAGGGAATATATCTGTGTGGTACGAAAAGTGGCAATTGATCCTGAATAATAATAACACTAACAGGAGTCCGTTAAATTTAGTTTCGTGATAAATCGACCAAATATAAAGGATGCCAAGTCAACCAAATACTTAGGGATTACGCATAATGTAACTTGGGAGGATCACATACGTAATATTGTGGGGAAGGAAAACCAAACACTGCGTTTTACTGGCGGAACACTTAGAAATGCAACAGGTCTACTAAAGAGACTGTTCCCACTACGCTTTTCCGCCCTCTTCTGGAGTACTGCTGTGCAATGTGGGATCTATGTCACATAGGACTGACGCAGGACATCGAAAATGTTCAACGAAGGGCAGCACATTTCGTGTTATCGCGAGATAAGTGATAGAATGGCACAAATATGATAATGAGTAGGAGTGGCAACCATTATAATAAAGGCAGTTTCAGTTGCGTCGAGATCTTTTTACGAAATTTAATCTCCAACCTCCTCCTCCGAATGCGAAAGTATTTTGTTGACAGCGACCTACTTACGGAGAAATGATCATTGTAATAAAATAGGAGAAATTAGAGCTCACACGGATAGATTTAAGTATTCGTTTTTCCCGCTCGCTGTTAGAGTGTGGAAGAGAAATGGCGTGAAAGTGATTCGATGAACCTTCTGCGAGGCACTTACTCTACGCGTATACAAGTAACTTCCGTACATAAGTATTACATTTGTAAATTCTAACGCATTTTTATTGTTGCACTGCAGTATTTATTAATGTTCCATTCCCGCTTTGTTCTTCATATTTAAGAAGTCGTGAGTAAATGTATACTGGAATAATACAGTTTTCTTTTTGCCTGTGATGGAGATTCGAAACACTCGCATCCTAATTTTTACATAAATAAAAATGTCACTAAGAGTTACTCGTTTGTTCCATCAGAATCTACATTTTACTCTCATTCTGTTACAGGACTTAACTCACATCGAGATCGTTTGCTTTTGTAGTTTTTATACTTCGTTTTCGGTAGCTACATCCTATGGAGAAATTCAACACTGGCCTGACAAGAACTGCAAAATTATCTTACGATAACTGTGAGATATTTTCACTTAGTGCCCTCTGTCTTGTTCGTGTATATTAGTGTTGCTAAAAAAAATCAAAAAATGCTCACTTGAACAGGTGCATGATGCATGCACGCGCATCCATCCACCCAACCCCCCCTCCCTCCCCCCCCCCCCCCCACACACACACACAGAGAGAGAGAGAGAGAGAGAGAGAGAGAGAGAGAGAGAGAAGAGAGACAGACAGACAGACAGACAGAGTGAGTGAGAGAGAGAGAGAGGAGAAAACAGAAAACAAAAGGGAACAAACGATATGGTAGCACAGTGTCACGAATACACGGATAAGGTCCCTCACATTTCTTTTACGGTAAGGCTGTAGTTCTTGCGAGATCAGTAATGGTCAGCAGCTCGTGGTCGTGCGGTAGCGTTCTCGCTTCCCGCGCCCGGGTTCCCGGGTTCGATTCCCGGCGGGGTCACGGATTTTCTCTGCCTCGTGATGACTGGGTGTTGTGTGACATCCTTAGGTTAGTTAGGTTTAAGTTGTTCTATGTTCTAGGGGACTGATGACCATAGATGTTAAGTCCCATAGTGCTCGGAGCCATTTTTTAGATCAGTAATGTTTGCGATCATGTAACTGACTAAGCCACAAAGCATGAAAACTACAAAAGCAGATCTGGACATGAATATGGACGATTTTTCATTAACCGAATTGGAAGTGCTCCATTTAACCTATGACAAGATGAGAACAAATGCAGATTTGGGCAGGACAGCCAATTAACTGTGAGTAACTCGTTTATTTATGAGAGCATTATGTTGTCAACTGATTCGAATCTGCGATAATGATGGAAGCATAAGAAAGGAATTAAAATCTGTGCCACGGCCGGGACTCGAAGCCGGGTCTTCTTATCTGTAAGTACACGTAACACCACCCTCTAGTATTTAATGAATCGAGCTCCCGTGTATAAAACAGCTTCAAATTTCGATTAAAGCTTGTTGGAAGTTGGTAAGTCGTCTCACTATTGAACATTGGATGGGTACAGCCTGCGTAATTGGCGCTCCAATTTGTGAAAAGCTAGTTTTTCGGGCATCTCACTTTTTATGACGTCATATCTCCTGGACTACGTGTCGTACAATGATATAATTGCGCAGGTTCGATCAGTGGTGTATGTACATACTTCCCGCAAAATGTGTTGCGAATACAGGCGGTATTAAAGAAGTAATAAATTAACATCATGCCTGCTGCTGGAGTTTTACTGGCCGAGCAGGGAAAATGTAGTAAGAGATAAACTTTTTCCTTTCTTTATTTTGTGGGGACTGCGGGGGGGGGGGGGGGGGTTTAACAGCAACAAAAAAGTTCAGGAACGTGTGAAATTATGTGTAAAATCTCTTGGAAGTCACTAAGGGTTCTTATTCTCAAATACCGTATGACTATAGTGTCGGTAACTTGCGCGCATGAGGCACGCTACGTCAATACAAATACGCAGTCGCTGATTTCAATAGTTAATGCATTGTGTTAAGCGTTTAATGCAATGTTATACCTCTTAATGAGTAGATTATGACAGCATTTACAATTCTAAATTCGGTTAGTAATTGTGTGAAAACACAGGCAATTCAATTTTTTTGCCCCTGGAAGCCGTTAGAAAGGTAACCTGCACCTGGTACAGGGTGACTGGCTGACCGCTTTAGCCGTTTAGAAGAGACAAAGAAACTAGCACACCGCCTAATATCGTGTAGCATCCCCGCGAGCACGCAGAAGTGCCGCAAAACAACGTGGCATGGACTTGACTAATGTCTGAAGTAGTGCTGGAGGGAACTGACACCATGAATCTTGCAGGCCAACTATAAATTCATAAGAGTACGAGGGGGTGTAGATCTCTTCTGAACAGCGTGTTGCGAGGCATCCCAGATATACTCAATAATATTCGTGTCTGGGGAGTTTAGTGGCCAGTGGAAGTATTTAAACTCAGGAGAGTGTTCCTGGAGCCACTATGTGCCAATTCTGGACGTGTGGGGCATCGCATTGTCCTGGTGGAATTGTCCAAGTCCGTCGGAATGCTCAATGGACATGAAAGGATGCAGGTGATCAGACAGGATGCTTACGTACGTGTTACCTGTCAGAGTCGTATCTAGATGTATCAGGGGACTCATATCACTCCAACAGCCCACGCTCCACACCATTACAGACCCCCACCATCTTGAACAGTCCCCTGCTGACATGCAGCGTCCATGGATTTATTAGGTTGTCTCCATACCTGTACGCTTCTGTCCGCTCGATACATTTTCAACATCAGCAGTTCAATGTCGGTGTTGATGGGCCCAGGCGAGGCGTAAAAAATGGTTCAAATGGCTCTGAGCACTATGGGACTTAACTTCTGAGGTCATCAGTCCCCTAGACTTAGAACTACTTAAACCTAAATAACCTACGGACATCACACACATCCATGCCCGAGGCAGGATTCGAACCTGCGACCGTACGGTCGCGCGGTTCCAGACTGTAGCGCCTAGAACCGCTCGGCCACTCCGGCCGGCCGAGGCGTAAAGCTTGGTCTCGTGCAGTCATCGAGGGTACACGAATGGGTCTTCGGCTCCGAGAGCACATATCGATGATGTTTTGTTGAATAGTTCGCACGCTGACACTTGTCGATGGACCAGCGTTGAAATCTACAGCGATCTGCGGAAGGGTTGCATTTCTGTCACGTTAAACGATTTTCTTCAGTCGTCGTTGGTCCCGTTCTTGCAGGATCTTTTTCCGGCCGCAGCGGTGTCGGAGATTTGATGTTTTACTGGATTCCTAATATTCACGGTACACTCCTGAAATGGTGGTGCGGGAGAATCCGCAATTCATCGCTACCTCGGAGATGCTGTGTCCTATCGCTCGTGCGCCGACTATAACACGGCGTTCAAACTCTCTTAAATCTTGATAACCTGCCATTGTAGCAGTAGTAACCGATCTAACAACTGCGCCAGACACTTGTTGTCTTATGTGGGCTTGCCGACGGCAGCGCCGTATTCTGCTTGTTTACATACCTCTGTATTTGAATACGCATGCCTATACCAGTTTCTTTGGCTCTTCATTGTAGATGGATAGGAAGAAGTGGGAGAGAAAGAAGAAGAAGAAGCAGAGGAAGAAGAAGAGGGCAGCACTGAATCCGCTGACCCGCTCAAGGACAGCAGGACGTGAGCAGCCGGAACAGTACCGCAGGCTGCACGCCGACAGCGATGCCGCGTCTCGACTGGCACCAGGCCGGCACCAGCGCCGGCAGTGACCACTCAGCCGCACTCTGTGACCGAGCGGGTCTAGGCGCTTCAGTCTGGAACCACGCAACCGCCGCGGTCGCAGGTTCGAATCCTGCCTCGGGCATGTATGTACGTGATGTCCGTAGGTTAGTTAGGTTTATGTAGTTCTAAGTTCTAGGGGACTGATGAGCTCAGCTGTTAAGTCCCATAGTGCTCAGAGCCATTTGAAGGGACCACTCCCCCTCACGCGCTGTCCTGCTGTTTACTGGTTGACGGCAACTCTGTTGCTCGCACGCTAGACGGGTCGCATTCCGCGGGGAGAGTGCCCCAATTGCATCGTGTATATGACTTCGCAATTTATTTATACATCCGTTTTTGAACCTTTTTTATCTTCTTGGTATGCGTGTTCCTGATGTATGTTTGCATTTTCAGCTGTTAGTGTTTTCCAGCGTACGGCGATTTTTTACTCTCGAAAAAGATGGAACAAAGACTTTTCATTACATTTTGCTTGAAAACCGAAACAAAGTACAGCAGGGCATTCGATATATTGATTGTAGCTTTTGGCGAATTTACTACGACTTACAAGGAGACGGCACGACCGTGGGGTTGGGGATTTGTCCGCAATTTTGTGTGGTGAAAGAGGACCCCTAACACCTCACGTTTTTAAAATATTAGGACGCACTACTCGGAAAATCCCGAGAAAAATCGATCCATAGTTTCTTAGGTGCCGTATGACTATAAAATGTTAATCCAGTGCCGAGCCGCCGTTTGGCCTACATGGTTAGCGTTCAGACCCTTATGCCAAAGGTCTCGGGTTCGATTCCTCCTCCCGCACAATTTTTTCTTCTGTTGCTTGCAAAATTGCAGCGTATTGTTACAGGAGAATCGTGAAATTAATTCCCGGGACGATTGTACAAAAATTCATTCTATAATTCACCATCAATCTTCGTCACCAATATTCCGAGACATAATTCAATATTCATAGTTTGCCTCAAAATTATCAGAAACTCAAAACATTTTCGTGAATGTTAATGGGGCATGTTTTTGTACAGATTTATTGCAAACGCCCTGTGATTGTAAAAAGTCCGCTTTCATATGTTGTGCAAGATGTCGCAAAAGCTATTGCTTTGTTTGTTTTTACGATAATTACCACTGCGGATCTTGTTTATAATTTTTATATGAATAAAAATTGAATGTTTCCCAATCGATTTTGTTATTCTGATTAAAAACCCAATGTTTCTCCTCATATACTTTACAATGAAAAATGGGAAACCCACCGCCATGAATTGTGTTGTTGGACAAAAAGAAAATAATTTTTATTCAATAATGTAACTAATTTGTTAAATATAATGTAGGTTTGGGAAACTTCCTGAATAATTGGTGGAATAACAAAAGAAAATGAAACAGAAGAAAAAAAGTGCCGGAAGAGGAATCGAACACGAGACCTCTCGCGTAAGAGTCCGAGCCCTAAAAATCTAGGCCAGACGGCGCCTTGGCAGTAGACTAACGTTTTATACTCTTACGGCATCTAAGAAACTTTGGATCAATTTTTCCCGGGATTTTCCGGGTAGTGCGTCCTAATATTTTAACCACGTGAGGTGTTTGGCGTCCTCCATCACCACACAAAATTTCAGAAAAATCCCCGACCCCACGGTCGTGCCGTCTCCTTGTTAGACAAGAATGTACGATTGGTAGAGGGTGGGACAAACATAAGTCGCTCGGAGAACAGAGCTCCGGTTGCGGCGGAGCGGGGTTCGCGGGCCTCGTTTCGCGATTTATTTGATGCCCACCTACCTCAGTATAGTGTCCAATCACTACCCGTTGCACTGCATTCGCTGGTACTATGTAGACGATGAGAAAATCAACGTTCAAGAAAACCTCCGTCCATACTTACGACTACAAAGTCCGCGAAACTCCAGTAACAAGATAAACCTGTAAATCTCTATTGATAACGGGCAAAGTGGGTGCATCCTCCCTTCATTAAAAACGTTTGTTTTTAGATACTGATGTTTTATTGCGGTCCTTTTCATTTATTGTGTCACCAAGCCCACATTTACGTTGGTAGTACATCTACTACTAGTTCGTGCAGCTTATATCACACGTAAGACAGCCAGGACTATGCTAAGTCCAACCCGAAATATTACGAGATTCACAGAGGCAGCACACTGTTACAAAACGAGTTCACATTCGGTTCTTTTCAGTGGATTCTTCAAAAGAAGATGGTCGCCAAAATGTTCTGCACATGCATACGGAACGCTCCACGCAGAATATTCACAAAGGCCGATAGTTTCACACGCGGTGTTTCTGCAACCATAACCTCTCCAAACTTCACCGAAATGTCCGTAATTGCATTTGCTAGCACGGCGATATAAGCCGAGCGCGATTTAGCCGTCATTTCATCATGTTACAGATAATTTTTTCGGACACATTTTGAAGTGTTGGCAGAAGAGCCAACACTGTGTTGCTAGAGGAGGCCGAAATGCACGCGTTTAATTACACGCTGACTGGCGTGAGGTCTGGAACAGTTAAGGGAATTAATAGTAGCAAATAAAGTACGTAGTTGATATAATACTTAACTTTAATCCACAATTGGTGTACATCGCTCTTGACGGTACATGTTATAATCTCAATATCAAGTGCTATGGCGCCTGCTAGGTCGTACCAAATGACGTAGCTAGAGGCTATGCTAACTATCGTCTCGGCAAATGAGAGCGCAGTTATCAGTGATCCATCTCTGGCTAAGTCGGCTGTCCAACTGGGGCGAGTGCTAGTACGTCTCACTAGACCTGCCGTGTGGCGGCGCTCGGTCTGCAATCACTGACAGTGGCGACACGCGGGTCCGTCGTATACTAGCGGACCGCGGCCGATTTAAAAGCTACCACCTAGCAAGTGTGGTGTCTGGCGGTGACACCACACATTTAACATGACCTTTTCGTCCGACAGCGAATCCACGACTGACTGCAAGCCGTCGCTCACATGGCATGTGACTCATTCAATTACGCGGGAGAGACTTCTCTCTCATTGGTTGATCAAAATGATCATCCAGTCTGATTAACCTTTCATGATCAATTTTTCGCGCAAACCACTTTACTCTAATCAGCATTCGCAGATGCATCTACGTCATTTCATATTGCAAAATTTCACAAAATGTTCCACAAAACCAAACGAAACGAAAATAAAAAAAAACTATGCTTGAAATATACTTTAGAAATAAGTATCCTCTTACTATCTTTCTGGCTGCCTTATTACAAAAGCAAACGCTCCTAGACATCCACCAGTCAGGGGGCTCCACCATTTTCAGGACGTCCTGGTTACGTAACACTTGCTAGTTACGGATGGTGTAGTACATTATAAAATTGAAATTTGACGTATGTCCCCACATACACACTCACATTCAGTCTCACCTACTCCCACCCTAACACAAAATATAAATATCAACTTTTAAACTATTATTTTCCTTACGAAAGCAAAATTATTAAATGTTTAGAACTACAATTCTTTAAAAATAGCTTGTGCGCACTGAGACTGCTGTTAGTATTTTCAAATGGCAAAGAAACTTAAACTGTCATGATTCGTATCTGAAGTTACTAAGCGTCGGTTAAGTACTTTTTTATAGGGTTTTTATATTTTCAAAACTATTAAAGTAAGCCATCAAATTTTGACACAAAGATTCTCTGATTAACAAAAGGTGATGTACCAAAATTGAAATAAACAGGTAATATTTAACGTAGTTATTTAGTTTCTTAGGTGAAGTGAATAAGTGATTTTAGTACGCGCCACAGTGAGCATTCTGACGGTCCGCTGTAGCGACAGGTGGGGCTATGACGCATACGGCAGGCCACATGCCGACCGCCACCGAACGCTACGATACTGCAGCCTTCCAAAACAGCTTGCCGAACGCTACTATACTGCAGGCTTCCAAAACAGAGTGCCATAACTTAACAAACTTACTGCGAAAATCTGCAGTCGCATAAAAGCTGCGACGCTACGCCGTGTGGTCGTTCGGTAGCATTCTCGCTTCCCACGCCCGGGTTCCCGGGTTCGATTCCCGACGGGGTCAGGGATTTTCTCTGCCTCGTAATGACTGGGTGTTGTGTGATGTCCTTAGGTTAGTTAGGTTCAAGTAGTTCTAAGTTCTAGGGGACTGATGACCAAAGATGTTAAGTCCCATAGTGCTCAGAGCCATTTGAATCATTTTTGAAAGCTACACCGTGTAGAAAGGAATACGGCAGAGGAAAGGAAATACAGTACTAACCTGACTACAGCAGGTGTTAAAGTGACTGTCATTCATCTCTTGGCCATTTTTGGCCCTGGTCAGCAAGCTGCTGAAGGCGGATCGAATCTGTACTGCTTGAATGGCTGCAGTCTCGCCCTAAATATTCTGCCGCAGCTTTTGGAGACTATGAGCGTTGTTGCGACACGACCTAGACTTGGGGGTTCCCATACACAGTAACTGCACGCTGAGAGATGAGATCATCTCAATGGCTAGCTAGAGCCGCGATCAGACTGACATTTGCTAACAACCCCGGCCGGCCAGAGTGGCCGAGCGGTTCTAGGCGCTTCAGTCTGGAACCGCGCCACCGCTACGGTCGCAGGTTCGAATCCTGTCTCGGGCATGGATGTGTGTGATGTTCTTAGGTTAGTTAGGTTTAAGTAGTTCTAAGTTCTAGGGGACTGATGACCTCAGATGTTAAGTCCCATAGTGCTCAGAGCCACTTATAACAACCCTGTCAAGCGTGAAGACTGTGTAAATGTGCTTCGACGTTCGGCCGGCAGTGTGATAAATTGCTCCATCCTGTTGGAAGTAGCTGTAGGTCTTTTCCTCCTCCCTTAATGCTGCCGCAACTGGTGCGGGCCACTTTTATTTGCTCCACACTGTATAAACTTTTCAAAGAGCGTCGAGAAGACGTTGAAGACGACGCTTTTCCTGGACGCCATATCGCGTCAATCACTGACGACAGTGTGGAAGAAGTAAAGAAAATCGTTCTGGAAAATCACCGAATCACTATCAGAGAGGTTGCTGATGATGTCAGCATAACCTTTGGCTCACACCAAGCATATTTTCTCTCTGCATGCTTTGCGCACGAAACGTGTAGCAAAAAAATTTGTATCGAAATTGTTGAATTTCGACCAAAGACGACGTCGCATAGACGTCGCCGAGAAATTGCTGCGTGAAATCGACGACGACCGAGGACTTCTACACAAGGTTATAACAGGTGACGAAACAGCAGTACATGGGCGTGACGTCGATATCAAGACCCAATCGCCCCAGTGAAAACTGACTGAAGAGCCAACACGGAAAAAATTCGACAAGTTCGATCACATGTGAAGGTTCATCTCATTGTTTTCTTCGATTACAATGGAATAGTGCATCACGAGTTCCTGCCTTATGGTCGCACGGTCAGTAAGGGATACTGCCTGGAAGTTATGCGCCATGGAAACTGTGTCATCATAATGCTGCCTCTCACATCTCAATGCTTGTCAGTGATCGTCTGCCAAAAAACGAAACCGTTATGTTGGTTAAGCTACCATATTCGCCGGCATGGCCCCCTGCAACTTCTTCCTAATCCCGATGCTGATGAGAACCATGAAAGGACGTCGTTTTGCCATCACAGACGACATTAAAACAGAATCGTTGAAGGAGCTGAATATCAAAACGAAATGTGAGTTCCAGAAGTGCTTCCAAGATTGGAAAAAGCGCTGGCTGAAGTTTATTATGTCTGAGGGGGTTTACTTTGAAGGGGACAAAGTTGATGTTGATGAATAAATAAAGATTCTTATAGAAAAAACAAAAATTCCCATTACTTTTTGATCACCGCTCGCTTTGGGCGCAACAAACTCTCGACGTTTCGAAGTAGCATCGACAGCTTAAAACACTGGATTCGCATTATCGATGGGCCACGGATCCCCTAAATCAGTGCCGGGATGCGTGGTTCATGTAGGTGTCTTACAATGTTGGGCAGATGATATTTAACGACTAATGCTGTTATGAAAAACATTTTTCTATCAAATTAGAATTTTGTTTCGTACACTGTTGAGCCATACGATTATGACAACCCGCTTAATAGCGTGTTGGTCAACCTAAGGTACGCAAAATAGTAGCGATTCTGGGTGACACGGATTCGACAAGTCCTTGATAATTTTCCGGGTCGCACGTAGCACCAGATGACTGAGCTAAGGGTCCTGAAATGCCCATCCATACAGGATGGTGATTTGCGGGTGCAGGGCTGCACCCAGTAGCGTCTCATGCCTGCTTTGGTGGCCAAAGACTTTTTACGTCAGCTGACTGTCTTGCTCTTCAAACCACATAAGCATGCTTCTGGACCTGTGGCACGTACATTAGTCCTGTTGGAAGACATGGAGCGTGAAGGGGTGCAGGCAGTCAGCAATCATGTTCACGTAGTCCACAGCTGTGTTGGTGCGTTTGATTGCTGCATGACGGGTCGTAATCTGACGTCGGACGCAACATACTTCATTTAGAAGCTCAAGGGCAAATCAGAGATGAAACAGGGCTTTTGGTCATCCGTTTCTTGGTACATGAGCGGTTGCGTACACGAGTGAAACAGAGTCGGTGTCAAACAGATTTTTCAGGTCTCTGTGCCGGGAGACAGTACAGAATGTTCGGATGTTAGGCTAACGAGGTAGATATGGTGATGATAGGGGGAATGACACTCTGGATTGGCTTACTGTTCTTGTTTTTAATTGCTTCTTCACATGTTAGCAAGTAATGTGCTTGAGAGCACAGACATCGGTTTTATAAGAACTACATTCTCCAATAAATTACCAGAACAAATGGCCAACGTGGTCTCTCTTAGTTAAGAATCAGGTATACACAGTGATGCATGGTACTACAGACCACGAACCATGGAGGTGCCAGATTCTACTTTTGTAATCGAACCCTTTAGGTTCAAAATGGTTCAAATGGCTCTGAGCACTATGGGACTCAACATCTTAGGTCATAAGTCCCCTAGAACTTAGAACTACTTAAACCTAACTAACCTAAGGACATCACACACACCCATGCCCGAGGCAGGATTCGAACCTGCGACCGTAGCAGTCCCGCGGTTCCGGACTGCAGCGCCAGAACCGCTAGACCACCGCGGGCGGCGAACCCTTTAGGCTGAAGTAACTGACGTACAGACATAGGTACACGTAGACAAGTGTATGATGCAAACCAAACAAGTCCTCTTCAATGCACAAAGTTAATTGAGGCTGACTGCTCACTTACATATTATTTGCTGTGCGCTCGTCGATCCGAGACCACTGTCGCTCGCTGGAACTTCTGAACGCTGCCCAACTCTGGCTGGCTTGGCGTTTGAGGCCTCTGTGTATGGTGTTTGGGGCTGTCTGTTTATACATGATACGTGATTACGTCGATTTTTACCTCCGATTTCCAATCAGTGTGCGTCAAATAAGCGGTTTCTCAAAACGTATGACCTATTATTCCACTGACAAAAGCGGTTTCACTGTGCACCTCTACCTAAGTTATAGGCTAACATTCATACTTTGATGATTTTTCTTTTTCTTTCTGGCAACCTTTCGCGGTTGGGTCATTACAACATCGTTTCCGTACACGACCAGTGGCGCAGTGTAACAAAAAACGTAATTCGTCCAACCAGGCGACATGTTTCCATTTATCTACAGTCCAGTCTCGATCATATCCTGTCCACCATTGTCGTAAATGGTGCCGCTCAACAACGTACTCTGAACGGTGTGCTCCAAAACACTTGTGCCTACACCAGCATTATACTCTGTCGTCGGACTTACCACAGATCTCCGCCTAGCTCGCTCTATAGAGCGGGCAAGTCTCCGACCTCTATGTACTGTGCTGAGGTGTGGACGCCCAGCGCTTTGTCGCCTACTGGTGGTTTCACCGACCTTTTCTAGAGATGATCACGACAGGAGCTCGCGAACAGCCGACCAGCTTCGCCGTTTCTGAGGTGATCGATCCCAGGCGCTGGGCCGTTACAATCTCCCCTTTGCCAAAGTCGCTTCTGTCAGGGGATTTCCTAACATCGTGGCTAGAATGACTGCCCATTCATCTCTGCTCCACTCGTGTACTGTCCTGATGATGTCACACGCCCGTAACGCCACCAATCTTATCTGTGTATCCTTATTAAACGTTTCAACAGTATTATTGTGCAATAATCCGCCTTCCTCATCCCCACCGCCCAAAAGCAATAATGCGGTTGGCTTCCGCCACCTACAAGCGGACAGAATACTTACTGGGCTACGCAGTCACCTTGTGGTTAATATCACGTCACCTACAACTGGCATGTCCACCATGTTATTAATTTAACTCTGTGTAGGTATCAACAAATACGCACACACGCAATGAGCTTTCACATTTATGGCTGGCACATATCATTCCAGGAGGACACCCCAATTAGTTCCCATCCCCCGTTTCCGACCAAGTTTTGCGAGGGTTTCCCCTTATTCGTAAAGCAATAGTTTCCCCCTTGGTTGTGAAGCTACGATTATAACTGAAGATCCCCTTCCAAATATTCCCAGCGGCACTGCCTCTGCCCGGCCATCAAGTCAGCCTGGTGTTTTTCAGAAAAGACCCTGATTCGAAAACGGATCGCAATTAGAACAGCATACAATACTTTGAGAGACAGAGTTTTGTTTAAACATTGATGTATAAAAGTTAAAGACGAAAGTAATTTTCGCTGGCCGGTGTGGCCGAGCGGTTCTAGGCGCTTCAGTCTGGAACCACGCTACCGCTATGGTCGCAGGTTCGAATCCTGCCTCGGGCATGGGTGTGTGTTATGTCCTTAGGTTAGTTAGGTTGAAGTAGTTCTAAGTTCTGATGACCTCAGATGTTAGGTCCCATAGTGCTCAGAGCCATTTGAACCAAAGTAATTTTCGCATGATGTGTCACTACCAAGTAAAGTTGCTGGTGAATCATGGACCATACATAGAAAGAGCTGCTGCAGTGTGGTAGAGAAGATAACTGAAATACGCAGTGAGATGAACATAAATGACGCTTTTATTCAAAGACAATAATTACACTGAAGTCATCGCGATTCATTATGCTCTCCTGAACATAACAAAAGATGGAACATGGTTCTTATTAGTGTATGTGATCACCAAGGACGGCAATGTATGCTTTTCAGCGCGCTCCCGTGCCGGCCACAAGGAGGTTGGTAAGGAGAGATTTCAGTTCCTCCACCAGCGCGGCTGATAACTGATGGATTGTCGCTAACGCACGTAGATTCCTAGATCACCACAACGATTATATTCCACAATGCTGAACGTATCCTCATAGGGCGAGAGGTGGAAACAGGTAATGCACCCAGGGACATTTCGAACAGGATCGTTTTGGTGGTGCAGGTGTTATGGTGTGGCGATGTATAATGTTGCATGGGCGTAAAGAGTTCCAAATCTTTGAGTACGGTTATTGTGACACTGTACTCTTTTCTCCATGTGCGTTTTCTCAGGGGTGCATTTGCCCCTGACATCATTTCTGTGAGTGACAATCCACGACCGCATCGAACAACGCTAGTGGACGAGCTCTTGGAACGGCAGGATATTCGGCGAGTGGGCTGGCCTCTGCCCGTTCGCCCTATGTAAATCCCAGCGAGCACGTGTGGGACATATTGGGGCGACGTATTGCAGCGAGTCCCCATGTAGCAACGGCCCATCAAACAGTTCGCGACCGGGCTGCCGGCAGAATGAGAATGCAACGTCCTACCACAAGGACCGGCCGGCCGAAGTGGCCGTGCGGTTAAAGGCGCTGCAGTCTGGAACCGCAAGACCGCTACGGTCGCAGGTTCGAATCCTGCCTCGGGCATGGATGTTTGTGATGTCCTTAGGTTAGTTACGTTTAACTAGTTCTAAGTTCTAGGGGACTAATGACCTCAGCAGTTGAGTACCATAGTGCTCAGAGCCATATGAACCATTTTGAACCACAAGGACCCCCTCCGCCCCCGCCCCCCCCCCCCCCCCCCCCACAACCCCCACCCAAACTCGTGGCCAGAATGGGAGCGCGTTGCAGAGCCTGCACTGCCGTCCATGGTGGTCACATATCTTGCTAAGTAACATGTCCCGCCTTTAGTGATGTCGAGGGGATAATCATAAATCGTGGTGACTTCAGCGCCATTTTTGTTTTTGAATAAATGTGTGATTTCTGTTCGTCTCATTGCGTATTTCTTTCCGTTACCATCTATTCTACACTGTCGCAGTTCTTTCTATATACGATCCAAGTTTCATCGAGTTATTTTAATTGTCAGGGCCACATCGTACGAAAATTACTTTCATCCATAAGTTTTTGACACCAGTTGGTGGCCAGCTCTAATGCGCTACGAACAGATCAGAGTTCAAGCAAGTCGACCGTAATTGAACTTCGATGCATGCGGTATTTTCAAAGGCAAATCCCTTGCTGCCTTATATTTGTCCGGCTGGGTTCGACAGTTCTACAGTCTTACAACGTTGTAAAATACAGACCGGCCTTCCCTGCTTCCCGAAAGAAGTAGCCAAAAAACTACAAACGGGTATCAGCTTTCAGATTTGAAGAAACAGACTAATTTCCGAAGTAAATAATTCTCAGAGCTTAAAATGCAAGAGATCACTATCTTTCTCTTCACAATGAACAACCTGACATGATACTACTCGCAGCTGTAATTTGTTGCAGCTACCATAAGATGCCTTTGAGCTTGCGCAGAAAGGGTATACGAATGAAAGTCATTTTGGTCGCTATCCAATGACCTAGTTGATTGTTAAACGTCTTGTGAGGTGTATGCCAAGTGGTGTAGTCGTATAGTGTACATGAAAGTCATATTGACCGTTATTTAGAAACCTAGATCAATGTTACACGTTATGTTTGGTGAACGTAACGCGGAGTAATTGAACAGTGTAAGTGGGTTCGAAGTATGTAGGAAGTTGTAATTCAGATAGCAAAGAAAACAACCAGAGCAATATTGAGGTTTCAGAATCTGGATGTGTAAGTGGATTCAAAGTGTATAGAAAGTTGTGATGTAGACAGGAAAGAAAACACAACGAAAACGAACATTTAAGTCGTAGTCGATGCAAAGCATATTTTTGACCATCATAAGATGGCAGTCTAGTTGTTCATGTTATAAACGTTTTCTATATCAGTTTGCTCGACATTCGAGAAGAGACGTTGCCATTTGACATTTTTGCGGTACTTTGTGTTACTGATAACTTACTCAGATGATGCTGGAAGAAACTTACTTGTCTGGCGTGAACTTACATATCTACATGACTACTCTCCAGTTCACATTTAAGTGGCTGATAGAGAATTCTTCGAAACACCATTACACTGTTTCTCTCCGCTCCACTCTCAAACAGCGTGTGGGAAAAATGAACACTAAACTCATTCTCCAGGAAATTCTTCCAATCCATATGTCCATCTAGAAAAGTTTTTACTGAATTTAACGAAGGCGATGTTGGCCTGATGTATTCGACGATGCCCTATGGCTAAACTGTCGAAAGGATCGTTTTAAGAAATACCAAATTAAGATCAACCTGAAGATGCCTCAATAAGGCGAAACGCGTAGTTAAAACCTGAAATTGCAACCAAGACTGTTTTTAACCAATACTCTTTCTCCAAGAGCTCTTTTTATTTTAGGATGATCGTTTCTCCCTATGTAGGCTGGCTATATTAATTTTTTTTTCTCATTGAGAGGAGAAAGTCGGTGATTGAAATTTCGTGAAAAGATGTCGCCGAGGAAAACGCCTTTCCTTTAATGATTACCCTCCCAACTCGCTTATCAAATCCCTGACACTCTCTCCTCTATTTAGCGAAAATAAAAATATGTATATATTTTGCATTGGAGGGCAAATAAGTGTACTCCAGTTGTGCCAACAATAAACGTCTTTTCTGTCATACTGTTTCAACGAAGAAAATAAAGAGTTTTCGGCCGGATCCTTGTCGTAGCGGTCCGCTTTCTGTCCAAGAGACTTCGTAGCAGTAACGTGTGTCTATGTTCAGAGTTAGTCATATCGTTGTGGAGACGTTAGGAAAACACAAAATCTGACCACTATTCTCATAGGCGTCATAATTTACAGAAGTTAAGCTCCCAAATTACAGCGTTCAGTACGACGCAGTAGCCAAAATGCTGAGCAACTGAATTAGCCGAAGCCCCACGGCGAGGCCACAGACTGGAATGTCGCCGACCTTCTCCAGGCCGTGGCCGCTGTGAGAGGAACCTAAGACACGCTACATCTGCAGCTACGTCTACAGGATATCTCTGCAATCCACCATTAAGAATTTGGCCGAGGATGCAGTGAGCCAGTTTCAAACTATTTCTTGACCGTTCCACTCTCTAACAGCGCGTGGGAAAAATTAACCTCAGTGTATCCGAGCGCCGGCCAGGGTGGCCGAGCGGTTCTACGCGCTTCAGTGTGGAACCGGGGGACCGTTACGGTCGCAGGTTCGAATCCTGCCTCGGACATGGATGAGTGTGATGTCGTTAGGTTAGTTAGGTTTAAGTTGTTTTAAGTTCTAGGGGACTGATGACCTTAGAAGTTAAGTCCCATAGTGCTCAGAGCCATTTGAACCATTTTTTGTATCCGAGCGAGTTCTAATTTGTGTTATTTTATCACGATGGTCATTACTCCCAATGCAGTTGGGAGCCAACGAAATATTTTGGCACTGGGAGAAGGAAGTTGGTGACTGAAATTTCGTGAAAAGATCTTGCCACAAGGAAAAACACCTCTGTTTCAATGACAGTCACCCCAACTCACCTCTATTTCACGATAATACAAAACTATCTCCCGCTCTAGCAGAGGACGGACGAGCAGTCTCTTTAGTAGATTCGTTACATCTTCTAGGTATTTTGCCAATAAAATGCAGTCTTTAGTGCTTTCCTCACATTATTTCCAAAGTCATCCTTCAAGTTTAAGTTGTTTGTAATCGCAATCCATAGGTATTTAATTGAACCAACAACTTTTAGATAAAAAAGGTGCAAATGGCTCTGAGCACTATGGGACTTTAACATCTGAGGTCATCAGTCCCCTAGAACTTAGAACTACTTAAACCTAACTAACCTAAGGACAAAACACACATCCATGCCCGAGGCAGGATTCGAACCTGCGACTGTAGCAGTCGTGCGGTTCCGGCTTGTAGCGTGTAGACCCGCTCGGCCACAACGGCCGGCACAACCTTTAGACACGTGTGACTTACCATGTAATCGAAATCTAAAGGGATTGTTTGATACTCATTTGGAGCACTTCAATCTTTTTATTGTTCAGGGCCGATTGCTACTTTTCGCGCCATACACATATCTTGTCTAGATGATTTTGTAATTCGTTTTGATCTTCCTGTGACTGTACTATACGGTATACGGCGCCATCATAAGCAAGGAATCTAAGGTGAATGTTCATATTGTCTCCTAAATCCTTTATATACGAGGGTCAGTCAATAATTAAACAGACAACTAGCCGTACAGTAAAAACGGTTTATTAAATCAATACTGTGTTTTGTCTATTTTTTCAAGTAATCATCACCAATTTCTACGCATTTGTGCTATCTTCTTACAACTCTTTTTATCTCCAATGCGAAGAAATCTTTCTCTAGATCCCGAAGCTAGGCTTTGTACTTTTTGCTTTGCTTCTTCATTGCTGTTGAACTTGATGCCTCACAATGCTTCTTTCATTGGACCAGACAAAAATAAATCCGAGAGCACTCTAAGTAATTTCCAGCGTCAGGTGTGCTAAAAAATGAGATCGGACGTTACCTTCATGAAGAAAGACGTCGTTACCTCTAACCCTGGACGTGTCCTCTTCAACGATGATTGACTTTGTTGTCAATCATTTACGAGCAGTATAGACTGTTGATAGTGTCTTGCTCCCCAAAAGATCACAGAAAATCGACTTTCGGACACTCCAAAGGATGGTTTACATGACGATACCACCTGGTGGTTGCACTTTTAATTTCTTACGGAAAGACGATTCAGGGTGTTTCTAGTGCATGCCTTAACGCTTGGACTCTGGCTCAAAATCATGTATCCAAGTTTCATCACCGATTAAAATACTGTCCAAAAGTGCACTACCTTTGCTGTCGAAATAGTGTTTGAACAGATGCGAAGGCGAACCCTTGTACTCAGTGATGAAAGGTACCCAACTTGCACAAATTTTACTGTAGTTTATTTGTTTTGAATTCCGTTGTTCTAATACTACTTACTTCACATTTCCCAGCAACCTGTTCAACTGTAAGTCGCCGCTCTTCTTGGAGAAGTGAATCAATACGAGCTTGCTACATCGAGATCATTACTGCTACTGGCCGAGAGCAGTGGTGCTCGTCGGTTACGCTTTTGCGGCCACTTTTAAACGTTTCCACCAACGAGTAAACACTCACAAGTACTACCAAGTTGTTAATTCATCTGTGAGAATATTTCCAACAGCGGTACGTTTTCCGAAAGTAAAAATCGGTTCATAGTACGCTGCTCTTCAGAGATACGGTGGCGTCTAATAAGTAATGCAACACTTTTTTCCTGATAGCTAGCTGGTTTTATTCAGGATTCCAATATAACGTTTTATTCCCCACTCTTTTACCTATCAAAACTTATTGTTGAACACCATCTCCACTCAATGAGACAGCATTACGCCACCTTACAGTGAGGGCCTGTATGTCAGTATGGTACCACTCTACTGGTCGTCGATGGAGCTAGCGTCTTGTTGCATCAGTAACTTTCCCATCATCCACTTACTGCTTCCTGCGGAGCGCATCCTTCATTGGGCCAAAATCGGGCTGTTGGGTGAATGACGAAACAGTGAAGTGAAGTTTTGTGAGGTCCTCTCGGGTGTACAGCCTTATGTGAGGTTTTGCGTTGTCGTGGAGAAGGATAAATTCGTTTGCGTCCATCGATCACCTCGAGGGAGAGTGTCCGCACGTCCCAACATTGCAGTAGTCATGGCTGTGTGCGGCCGGTCACACGCGGGAGATAGGATAGGTTTGCTGGACGTTACTGCGATGATGATAGACGCCACGCCCAAGTACTCACCGTCTTTGTTCATGCCGGGTCTCCTTAGAATTCTGGAAGCACCTGTAAGTATCTGCGATGCTATGGTTTTCCGCCGAAAGAATTTCAGTGACAGCACTCTGCTTGGAACGCGCCTCTTTACAGACGCCATTTTGGAGGCTACGTATAGCGCTGCCACCTGTCGGAACTTCACGAAACTACAGGGGCTGACAGGAATATTCCACGATGTGCCACAACAAATGTCGCAATTTTTTCAACCGAATGGAGCCGTGAAAAAAAAGTGTTGCATTACTTATTGAATACCCCTCGTACTTTCTTTGTAGCTAAGACTTTAAATGTTACATTCACGGACGAGTAAATACTGATAGAACACGACTAACATTCTTCGCGTAGTTGCCAAGTAACGCAAAAGTTTCAGTTCCCTCCATGATACGTTGCATTTGTAACGATTACATTTCATTCCGTGAAAAAATAAAATAAAAAGTTGTGATTTATTACCGGTGTTGAAGTGTTGCGCAATATAGGAGCCGTAAGCCAGACTGTGGGCGTCATCTATAGGACGAGCAAATACGAAAATGTTTCTTTAATTGATGGAGACAGTAAATTGCCTTAGATATTAATGTTGTTGTTGTTGTCGTCTTCAGTCCAGAGACTGGTTTGATGCAGCCCTCCATGCTACTCTATCCTGTGCAAGCTTCATCTCCCAGTACATACTGCAACCTACATCCTTCTGAATCTGTTTAGTGTATTCATCTCTTGGTCTCCCTCTACGATTTTTAGCCTCCACGCTGCCCTTCAGTACTAAATTGGTGATCCCTTGATGCCTCAGAATATGCCCTACTATCCGACACCTTCTTCTAGTCAAGTTTTACCACAAATTTCTCGTCTCCTCAATTCTATTCAGTACCTCCTCATTAGTTATGTGGTCTACCCATCTAACCTTCAGTATGCTTCTGTAGCACAAGATTTCGAAAGCTTCTATTCTCTTCTTGTCTAAACTACCTATCAGCCACGTTTCACTTCCATACTTGGCTACACTACATACAAATACTTTCAGAAACGACTTCCTGACACTTAAATCTATACTGGATGTCAACAAACTTCTCTTCTTCAGAAACGCTTTCCTGATCATTGCCAGTCAACATTTTATATCCTCTCTACGTCCACCATCATCACTTATTTTGCTCTCCAAATGGCAAAACTTATTTACTAACTTAAGCGTATCATTTCCTAATCTAATTACCGCAGCATCACCCGATTTAATTCGACTACAATCCATTATCCTCGTTTTGCTTTTGTTGATGTTCATCTTATATCCTCCTTTCAAGACACTGTCCATTCCGTTCAGCTGCTCTACCGGGTCCTTTTCTGTCTCTATTAATAGCAACCAAAAATAAGGAAACTAAAGAGTAATTTGGAAAGATACAGTAAAAGCATGTATATAAACGGTGTGTAATAAAGACCACAATTTACTACAACAGTACCAATTGAAAAAAGATGTGTGAAAGCCAGTCCAGGTGGTGTGGGGAGAGGAGGGGACGGGGGGAGGAGAGGAGAGGGCGTGGAGGGTGAATGGAACAGCCAGCTGCCGGCCTTAATCGTAGCGAGTCAGGCGGAACGGACAACTGTGGAATGCCAGACAAGTGGTAGCTGCGGTGCACTTGTATGAAAGAACTCTGTGAGAATTACGTGCGCTTCGCTTCAACTCCATGTTCTACACCGACTGTTTTATGTATCCATGGCAGACTTTCCAAGTTAGTTAATTCAGTTGTTAATCGGACATCAGCTGTGTTTTTGAATGATTACAAACATTACTACTGATCTGTTCACAACTGTCCCAATTGATTACCTGCCTCCTCCAATAGCACATTTACAGTATATAGATTAAATAGACGACAAAAGGTAAGGAGTTGATGGGGATTCAACAGCCCTCAAATTGGGAAGAAACAGACTGTTGTCCAATGAGTCAACTGTCGGTGTATCAGTTCATTCAGTTAATAGTTCATAGCTGACTCAAAATCTGACGAATTTAAGTTTCTGTTAAACAGTTCCATCTGAATAACACTCATTTTAATGTTCTAAAGGTCACAGTAATTAAAAGAAGTAATTTATCTACTTTTACTTTAAAAAATCTGACCACTCGAGTACTATCTCGTTCTTTTTTTTTTGTATGTGATTCCAGATTTATCCAAGTCTGGAGACTGTCCTTTGGCGTTGCCACTGTTGGTCTTGTTATTCATCCAGTGAATTCGAGCAGTCTGACAGTACTGTTCCAGAGTTTACGATCGGTAATTGGTCTTACCAACTGAAGCCTCATACGATTAGCCGCTCCTGCCGACTGCGTGAAAAGCTGAATTCCGCAGGTAACACGCCGTGAATGCAAGGCCGCCGCCCGTTCTCTAGATAGTGACAAGCGGTCTAGGACGGAGGACCAAGGAGAGGCCATTAAGACTCTGCCCCTACCGACCGCCTTGGGATGGCGGATGGGGAATGACAAAAACACTGGCGACGTTGCGGTGGTCGAAACGGCAAGTGCAGACATCCCGAATAGGGTCATACGTCAGCGCTAGCATCAACAAACGTTTGAGTCCAAACCGATTACAGAATCGATGCTGTACATAGCATTCACCATTTAGCTCTCCAGCGGCCTGTAATTACCCCCGTGATCTAAGTGCAAAGAGTAACAGAATCTCGGCTGAATAATAGTGAAGTTAATAATATTTGACGTTTGATTAGCCGTGAAAGAACAGCCAGGACTGACAATGACAACGATGAAAAAATTCTCTTGAGGTTCCAGCCGCGCCAAATGGTTTAAAATCTACGAGCCTTCGGCCAGTTACCCCTCGGCCATTGTCAAGTGTTGATTGTCTTTTGTTTCTGCTACCATTCCTTATATAGCCGCTTTGCCGTCTGTGACGCCACTGGTGCTCGCTCCAACGCCGTATAAGGTAATGTTTTCATTACGCGCCCTCCGCGGCCGGTTTAATCTTCCGATGGTCAGGTCCCAAGCCGTGACCAGCTGCAGGCCACCGTCTTCATTGAGGGCGTGGTCACGAATTTTTATCTCGGTCGCATCTTTATTATGCTATCCTAGAAACTGTAGGTCTGAGCGATAACAGATGTCTCGTCCAATGCAGTACGACGTCCGTTTTGTAGAACACGCTCTGCTACCAAAGGCGAAAACATCCCCCGTGTTCTACACAGCGCTGTTCAATAGCACGCACAGTCTGTCCCACGTAAAACGGTCCACATCCACACGGTGTTCAACATACTCCTGGAGTTTGAGGCCTACATCGTCTTTCACGGGCCGCATAAGATGTTGAATTTTGGCTGGCTCCCTGAAGACAGCATCGATTTTATTCCTCGTTAGGAGCCGGCTAATCTTCTCTGTTACTGAGCCACAGAACGGCAAAAACGGAAGCTTCTTCGGGTCCTCCTCGGAGTCTTTCTGCTTACACGTTTTCGGAAAGATGGGTTGCAAAATCTGGCGGTTGTTGTAGCTGTTTTCCTTGAATACTTTCCCTAAGTGTCTCAGTTCCTTCGACAGGTTTCAGCGTCTGAAACGGCTTCCGCTCGATGCACCAAGGTTTTCGGAACAGAACGTTTCTCCGACGGATGGTGATAGCTGTTAGTGAGCAGTCACAGGTCGTTGCTGGTGCCTTTTCGGTAAATTCTGTGGCTGAGACACCTAGTTGCTTTATATTGGACGAGTAAGCCAAGGGACGGAAAGGCACCATCTGTCTCTACCTCCATCGTGAACTCGATCCTGTCACGGATATTGTTTATATGGTCCAAAAATTGTCCCAGCTTTTCACGTCCATAGACCTGACAACGAACGTGTCGTGACTTAACGAGAAAAGCAACTGGGCTGTGGAGGGGTCGTGTTCAGGGCGATGTCCTCAAAATACTCCATAAACTCGAAATGAGCGTTTGACGTCATTGGTCGGGAGGCCCCTTGCGGAGCAGGTCCGGCCGCCTTGGTGCAGGTCTTATTACATTCGACCCACATTGGGCGACCTGCGCGCCGGATGGGGATAAATGATGATGAAGACAACACAACACCCAGTCCCTGACGAGAAAATCTCCGATCCAGCCGCGGGAATCGAACCCGGGCCCGTAGGACGGCAACCCGTCACGCTATCCACTCAGCTATCGGAGTGGACGGTACACAAACTGATTGACTATAACTGGAGCTAATGGGCTCCCCATCGCGATGCGGGCCGCCTGGTTACAATATTGTCCATCGTACAAAAAATACGACGATGTGTGTCCTTGATTAAATCCACAACAATGTCGTCGAAATAACTGAGAGAGCAGAGCTATAGAATATTATATGGGAAATCGTGTGAATAATGACACCACATCAAAGCCGGCCATAATATGCCCTTCTCCAAGATGCAGGAATTTGATTCGACTTGATGTGGCACACACGGTCAGCAACTTGCAGAGTAAGGACGCTAGCAGCAACAATAGGAAAGTCGCCACTTGATGTTGGCCGAGGAGAACTCGGCCGGAAGCTTGTGGATTTTAAACCATTCGACACGGCTGGAAGCTCGAGAAAATTTTATCAGTACGTATGGCTGCGAAACCATACACTCGTGTGTTTCACGACATATATTTACTGCTTATTGGTCGTGCGGTAGCGTTCTCGCTTCCCACGCCCGGGTTCCCGGGTTCGATTCCCGGCGGGGTCAGGCATTTTCTCTGCCTCGTGATGGCTGGGTGTTGTGTGATGTCCTTAGGTTAGTTAGGTTTAAGTAGTTCTAAGTTCTAGGGGACTGATGACCATAGATGTTAAGTCCCATAGTCCTCAGAGCCATTTACTGCTTATTTTACTGAATGACTCTTGTAGAGTAAGAAGAGCACAGGGCCTGTAACGCTTCTACATCTACATCTACATGGTTACTCTGCAAATCACATTTAAGTGCATGGCAGAGGGTTCATCGAACCACCTTCACAATTCTATATTATTCCAATCTCGTATAGCGCGCAGAAAGAATGAACACCTATATCTTTCCGTACGAGCTCTGATTTCCCTTATTTTATCGTTGTGATCGTTCCTCCCTATGTAGGTCGGTGTCAACAAAATATTTTCGAATTCGGAGGAGAAAGTTGGTGACTGGAATTTCGTGAGAAGATTCCGTCGCAACGGAAAACGCCTTTCTTTTAACGATTTCCAGCCCAAATCCTGAATCATTTCTGTGACACTCTCTCTCGTATTTCGCGATAATACAAATCGTGCTGCCTTTCTTTGAACTTTTTCGATGTACGAGGGTTGTTTTTTAAGTAAGGGCCGTTTTTATTTTTTAAAAAACTGCCCGCCAAGATGGTGTTTCAGGTACCCGAAAAGGTGAAAATCGCTAGGAGCAAGGTCAGGGCTGTATGGTGCATGGTTCAAAACTTCCCAGCCAAAAGAATCAATCAAATCCAGAGTCTTTTGAGAGGTGTGAGGCCTAGCGTTATCGCGCCTTTTGTTTTGAATTGCTCTGCGGAGCTTCTTTAGAGTTGCACAGTAGGCATCTGAGTTGATTGTCGTTCCTCGTGGCATAAAGTCCACTAGCAAAACACCGCGCCGGTCCCAGAACATAGTTGCCATAATATTGCGCTTTGACAGCGTCTGTTTGGCTTTGACCTTGACGGGTGAGGTGTGTCGCCATTCCATCGATTGTCGCTTGCTTTCGGGAGTGATGTGGGATACCCATGTTTCATCTCCAGTGACAATTTGACTCAACATGTCATCCCCTTCTTCCTCGTAACGAATCAAAAAGTCCAATGAAGTGGCAAATCTCTTCCCTTTGTGGTCCTCTGTGAGGAGTCTGGGTACCCACCGAGAACACAGTTTCTTAAAGTTTAGGTTTTCAGACACAATTTTGTACAAAACCGATCTTGAAACTTGTGGAAATTCCAAAGAAAGAGTGGAAATTGTGAATCTTCTGTCCTCACGAATCTTTGTTTCGACTGCAGCCACCAAATCATCAGTGATCACAGAGGGCCGGCCTGAGCGTTCTTCGTCATGGACGTTTTGACGGCCATTTTTAAACTCTAACCAATTGACGCACTTTACCTTCACTCATTGCATTCAAGCCATAAACTTCTGTTAACTGACGATGAATTTCTGCAGCTGATAGGCTTCTCGCGGTCAAAAAACGTATCACAGACCGTATCTCACACGCGGCGGGCGATTCAATAATCGTAAACATTATAAAGTAGCACAGCGATGCGTACACGTCAGCTACAGAGCTGCAACTTGCATCAGTGTGAACGGGAAGGAAGCCGGCAAGTGGCGCGGTGGCTTGTTGCAGCATCCGCGCGAACTACGGGACTATACGCGCGAACGGCCCTTACTTAAAAAACAACCCTCGTACTCCGTCAGTCCTATCTGGTAAGGATCCCACACTGCGCAGCAGTATTCTAAAAGAGGACGGACAAGCGTAGTGTAGGCAGTCTCCTTAGTAGGTCTGTTACAATTTCTAAGTGTCCTGCCAATAAAACGCAGTCTTTGCTTAACCTTCCCCACAACGTTTGCTATGTCTTCCTTCCAATTTAAGTTGTTCGTAATTGTAATACTTACGTATTTAGCTGAATTTACGGCTTTTAGATTAGACTGATTTATGGTGTAGCCGAAGTTTAAACGAGTTCCTTTTAGCACTCATATGGATGACCTCACACTTTTCGTTATTTAGGGTCAACTGCCACTTTTCGCACCATTCACATATCTTTTCTAAATCGTTTTGCAGTTTGTTTTGATCTTCTGATGACTTTATTAGTCGCTAAACAACAGCGTCATCTACAAACAACCGAAGACGGCTGCTCAGATTGTCTCCCAAATCGTTTATATAGATAAGGAACAGCAAAGGATCTACATCTACATCTACATACATACTCCGCAATCCACCATACGGTGCGTGGCGGAGGGTACCTCGTACCACAACTAGCATCTTCTCTCCCTGTTCCACTCCTAAACAGAACGAGGGAAAAATGACAGCCTATATGGCTCTGTACGAGCCCTAATCTCTCTTATCTTATCTTTGTGGTCTTTCCGCGAAATGTAAGTTGGCGGCAGTAAAATTGTACTGCAGTCAGCCTCAAATGCTGGTTCTCTAAATTTACTCAGTAGCCATTCACGAAAAGAATGCCCCCTTTCCTCTAGAGAGTCCCACCCGAGTTCCTGAAGCATTTCCGTAACACTCCCGTGATGATCAGACCTACCAGTAACAAATCTAGCAGCCCGCCTCTGAATTGCTTCTATGTCCTTCCTCCGACCTGATAGGGATCCCAAACGCTCGAGCAGTACTCAAGAATAGGTCGTATTAGTGTTTTATAAGCGGTCTGTCTCCTTTACAGATGAACCATATCTTCCCAAAATTCTACCAATGAACCTTCTCCACAACTGCCATTACATGCTTGTCCCACTTCATATCGCTCTGCAGTGTTAGGCCCAAATATTTAATCGACGTGACTGTGTCAAGCGCTACACTACTAATGGAGTATTCAAACATTACAGGATTCTTTTTCCTATTCATCTGCATTAATTTACATTTATCTATATTTAGAGTTAGCTGCCATTCTTTACACCAATCACAAATCCTGTCCAAGTCATCTTGTATCCTCCTACAGTCACTCTACGCGACACCTTCCCGTACACCACAGCATCATCAGCAAACAGCCGCACATTGCTATCCACCCTATCCAAAAGATCATTTATGTAGATAGAAAACAACAGCGGACCTACCACACTTCCCTGGGGCACTCCAGATGATACCCTCACCTCCGATGAACACTCACCATGGAGGACAACACTACCTTGGGGAACGCCGAAATCACTTCTGTTTTACTCGATGACTTTGCGTCAGTTTCTACGAACTGTGACCTCTCTGACAGGAAATCACTACTCCAGTCACATAACTGAGACGATATTCCATAAGCACGCAATTTCACTACGAGCCGCTTGTGTGGTACAGTGGTAAAAGCCTTCCGGAAATGCAGAAATATGGGATTCGATCTGAAATCCGTTGTCAATAGCACTAACTACTTCCTTGAGGAATTCTAGATACACACTGACTGAGCAAAAGTGTCCGGACATGTATGTGTAATGGGGAATTGACCATTGGGCGTTGTGACGACGCACCTGCCAGTACAGCAGGAGGCGTGAGTATTGCGTTGTCAGCAGAGAAGCAGTAACTCCAGATCAGGAGAGCCCAGTGACACGCAAAGGAACAATCGCAGATAAACCAAGACCAGGTAGACCCCATGCACTGACTGACACCGACGGTCGAGTATTGCGAAACGTGATTGTAAAATGTCACACGCATTAAGCGGAAAGAATGACTTGTGAGTTGCAAAGCTATAGCGGCAGGTCAGCTAGCACAATGAATATGTGTAGGGAGTTAAGAAGAACGAAATCGAGCAGCTCCTCATAGCCACACATTTCTGTAGGCAGTGCTATGCGACGCTAGAAATAGAGTACAGAGCGGCAACACTGGACAACGGATGGCTGGAAACTAGTGATGGATCGTGGACTCTGATGGAGAGGTTTGGGTTTGCCGAATATCTTGGGAACGTTGCTTGCCACTGTATGTAGTGGCAACGGTGAAGTGTCAACAAGGCGGCGTTACGGTATGGGAGTGTTTTTCATCTTAAGGGTGTGAACCACTTATTGCGTTTAAGAAAACGCTAAAGACGGAAGGATACGAACACATTTTACAGCATCGCATCCTGCGTACAGTAAAGAAATACAATGGCGTCCTAAATTAAAGCAACAAACGGAAATTTTGCAAAGTTGACGTGGTTAATTGGAAATTATTATTCCGAACAATGAAGGAACAAAATCTTGATTGGACGGACAGAAGATTAATCTGGAACCTGTATAAAAGGCAGGAAGCAGAGATAGAAGTGAATGGTGTAAAAGAAAAAGGCAAAAATAGGGAGGGGAGTAAGGCAAGGATGTCCATTATAACCATATTAGTTCAACTTATTTATTGAAAAATTGAAAAGAATAACCAAAGTAATTAAAATTAACGGGGAACGAATACACTGTATCCGTTTTGCAGATGATACAGCTGTACTTGCTGACTCAGTAAAGGAAAGGGAGTTTTTGTTGCTAAAATTTGCGAAAATCATAAGAGAATTTAATCTAAAAATAAATAAGAAGAAAACAAAAACTATGGTAGTAGGGAAGACAAAAGAAAATGGTAAAGTTAGTATTAAACTATAAGACGGTGTTATAGAGCAGGTTGAGAACTTCTGTTATTTGGGGAGCACAATGACTGACGACAATAAATGTATCACAGATATAAAGAGAAGAATAGCCTTGGCAAAGCAAGCTTTCAAAATAAAACTAATTTACTAACAGACAATCATATAAGCCTAGAAAGTAGGAAAAAGTTTGTCAAAACTTTTGCCTGGAGTGTCTTAACAAGCCGGCCGCGGTGGTCTAGCGGTTCTGGCGCTGCAGTCCGGAACCGCGGGACTGCTACGGTCGTAGGTTCGAATCCTGCCTCGGGCATGGGTGTGTGTGATGTCGTTAGGTTAGTTAGGTTTAAGTAGTTCTAAGTTCTAGGGGACTTATGACCTAAGATGTTGAGTCCCATAGTGCTCAGAGCCATTTTTGTCTTAACATACGGATGTGAAGCGTGGACTCTGGGAAAAGCAGAGAAAAAGAGACTGGAAGCAATGGAAATGTGGATATGGAGAAGAATGACGAAAACAAGCTGGGTAGATAGAAAAAGTGATGAACAGATCTTAAGAGAAGTGAATGAGGACAGAACGCTGCTAAATTATATAGGAAGAAGAAAGTCAAAAATGATAGGGCACACAATCAGTTCCTAAAGAATGTATTTGAAGGAAAAGTTCTAGGGAAAAAACCAAGAGGCAGGCCAAGAGCAACGTATTTTAATAACATCAAAGAGGATATGGGGATAAAATCGTATAACAATGGAGAGAGGGACATGGCTAAATCGACAAGGCATAGCCTTTAGTTTATGATGATGCGTTTATTTTGGCACAAAACAGTATAAGCAGATTATAGTAAAGTAGAAACAATGTAAAGAACACAGAGCGTAACCAATTGCAAGATGCATAGCGGTAGACAAAAATGTTGTTCGTTTTTTCCCAACTTAACGGATTTGCACACACATTCTGACAACTGGTTAATGTGCTCGGTACGGGGTGTGACCACCTCTGGCACCAATAAAGACCGGACTACGACGGGACGTGCTGTGAATGATGTCATAAATCTTTTGTTGAGGCAATAACGCCCATTCTTCCTGCAGAGCTGCTCGCAGTGGTTGGTAATTGCCCACGTGATGCATCCCAGATAAGCTTTATCGGTTTGAAATTGGGAGAGCGAGCAGGCCATGTCATGTGTGCGATATCTTCCGTTTCCAAAAAAACATCAACCACCCGTACACTATGAGGCCGAGCATTACCGTCCATTAATACAAAGTCTGGGCCCACAGCACCTCGCAACAACCGCGGATGAGATCCCAAGATCTCCTCACGGTACCTGACACCAGTTAAATCATGCAGATTCACCTGTACAATTTCATGAAGATGTGTTCGAGTCGTCAACCACACTACTAGGGATCCTCCTCGGTATCGGTCTCTTTTCACAATCTTTGGGTCTCGAAATCGTGTACTACGTTCTCTTCAGAAGCGAATTCGTCGAGAATCACTCCCCAGACCAAATCGGGATTCATCTGTGGAAAGAACATTGACCCATTGTTCGACGTACAGGTGGCATGTTGACGGCTCCACTCTAGACGTTGTCTTCCTTGAAGACCCATCAGAGGTAAACATACAGCAGAGCTCCAGCAATAAAGGCCACTCTGCTGAAGCCTTCTGTACATCGTTTCCCTCGATACAGCGCGTCCAGAGGATGTTGCGAAGTCAGACGCCAGTTGCAGTGCAGTACTAAGGCCGTATCGTCGTGCCCTTACAGCCAATTAACTCTTTCTTATGGCACACGTGGTTGGCCCTGTCCTGGTCTCCGGGATACAATTTCGGTCTCTATAAACTGTCGCCTCATCCGAGAAACAACAGAATGATTCACATTCAGCTATCGGGCCACATCAGTTTGCGACTCTCCTGCTTCAATTCCTCCTATAGCTTTCCACTGCAGGGAGTCTGTGGGCGTCTTCTCCGTGCCGTACCGCACCGTCTGTGCATGTGTGCACTGCGATTGTGGACATAGGACTACCCTGCAAACACTGCCTCGCTTGATACGGGCCCTGACGTCATTGTTGGCGTGGTTGTCCGTTTATCAGAATGCCATCTTCCGTGGAGAACACGATCGTAACGACACCTTTTGACAGTTTGTACGATTACATCGTGAATTAGACACAGGACGGCGAAACAGCAGTTTGTTGCTTTAATTTTGGACACCAGTGTAGTTCGGAGACGATGATTGTATCAGCATGACAAATTAGCTGTGTCATAAAGCAGCATCTGTGAGGCAGCGGTTTGTGGTTAGTAACGTTCCTGAAATGGACTGGCCTGCTGAGAGTCCTGACCTGTACCAAGCGTAACATCTCTGGGATGAGTTAGGACGTCGACTTCGCTCCAGACTCGAGCGTCCAGTGTCGTTATCTTCTCTCCTTTCGGATCTTGAGGAATAACGTGCTACCATTCCTCCACGGACGTTCGGAAACCTTATTAAATGTGTCCCCAGCAGAGCCGAAACCTTCATAAATGAGAAAGGTCGTGAACACATTTTACGGCTTTGTGTATCGTGCACAGTAGAGGAACACTTCGGAGATGATGATTGATTCTATCAGCACGACAAATGCTCCCTGTCATGAAGCAGCACCTATGAGGCAATGGTTTGTGGACAATAACATTCTTGAACTGGACTGGCCTATCCGGAGGCCCGATCTGAAACCAACGTAACATCTCTGGGGTGAGTTAGAACGTCGACTTCCCTCCAAGCTCCAGTGTCCCACACCAATACGTTCTCTGGTTTCGGCTCTTGAGGAAGCACGGGTCTACAGATATCCAGAAACGCTATTGAAAGTATCCCCAGCAGAGCTCAAGCTGTCACAAAGGCGACGGATGGATTGACTCCATATTAATGTCCACTAATAGGTATCTATTTTCTATTTTCTAATAATTTCTAGAAAATAGATTAAGGAAAGGAAAATCTACGATTCTAGGATTTGTAGACATAGAGACAGCTTTTGACAATGTTGATTGGAATACTCTATTTCAAATTCTGAAGGTGGCAGGGGTAAAATACAGGGAGCGAAAGATTATTTACAATTTATACAGAAAGCAGATGGCAGTTATAAGAGTCAAGGGACACGAAAGGGAAGCAGTGGTTGGGAAGGGAGTGAGACAGGGTTGTAGCCTCTCCCCGATGTTATTCAATCTGTATATTGAGCAAGCAGTGAAGGAAACAAAAGAAAAATTCGGAGTAGGTAATAAAATGCATGGAGAAGAAATAAAAACTTAGAAGTTCGCCGACGACATTGTAATTCTGCCAGAGACAGCAAAGGACCTGGAAGAGCAGCTGAACGGAATGGACAGTGTCTTGAAAAGAGGATATAAGATGAACATCAACAGAAGCAAAACGAGGATAATGGAATGTAGTCGAATTACGTCGGGTGATGGTGCGGGAATTAGATTAGGAAATGAGACACTTAAAGTAGTAGGTGAGTTTTGCTATTTGGGGAGCAAAATAACTGATGAACGTCGAGGTAGAGAGGATATAAAATGTAGACTGGCATTGGCAAGGAAAGCGTTTCTGAAGAAGAGAAATTTGTTAACATCGAGTGTAGATTTAAGTGTCAGGAAGTCGTTTCTGAAAGTATTTGTATGGAGTTCAAATGGTTCAAATGGCTCTGAGCACTATGGGACTTAACTGCTGAGGTCATCAGTCTCCTAGAACTTAGAACTAATTAAACCTAACTAACCTAAGGACATCACACACATCCATGCCCGAGGCAGGATTCGAACCTGCGACCGTAGCGGTCGCGCGGTTCCAGACTGTAGCGCCTAGAACCGCTCGGCCACTCTGGCCGGCCTTGTATGGAGTGTAGCCATGTATGGAAGTGAAACGTGGACGATAAATAGTTTAGACAAGAAGAGAATAGAAGCTTTCGAAATCTGGTGCTACAGAAGAATGCTGAAGATTAGATTGGTAGATCACATAACTAATGAGGAGATATTGAATAGAATTGGAGAGAAGAGAAATTTGTGGCACAACTTGACAAGGAGAAGGGATCGGTTGATAGGGCATATTCTGAGACATCAAGGGATCACCAATTTAGTACCTGAGGGCAGCGTGGAGGCTAAAAATCGTAGAGGGAGACCAAGAGAGGAATACACCTAGCAGATTCCGAAGGATGTAGGTTGCAGTAGGTACTGGGTGATGAAGAAGCTTGCACAGGATAGAGTAGCATGGAGAGCTGCATCAAACCAGTCTCAGGACTGAAGACCACAACAACAGACAACAGGTATCTGTGTAGTTTTGATCAGATAGCGTAACTTCGGTTTCACTAGATGGCTTCCCATCAGGTATATGGTTGTGAGAGTACTCACCGGCGAGCTGAAGATATCGTCGATGCGCTGTCGGGGGTCCTTGCCCTTCTTGGCGCGGACGAGCAGGTAGATGCGCACGATGCCGGGGCAGACGCGCAGCAGCTTCTCGACGAAGACCTTGCCCAGGAAGCCGGTGCCGCCCGTGACCAGCACCTCCCGGCCGTTCAGCATGCTGCTGATGCGGTCCGGCAGCGACTCCACGTCCAGCGACTCCACCGCCCCGTCCGCTGCCGAAGGCTCCTCGCGCGACATCGTCCTCTCGTTGCCGCTCGTCCCAGATTCCTCCAGCCTGTCGACAACGACAACCACCTCTCAGACACTTGTCTGCCATGCGTGCTCCAGTCATGTAACATGGCAGCTTCCAAATACACTCCTGGAAATTGAAATAAGAACACCATGAATTCATTGTCCCAGGAAGGGGAAACTTTATTGACACATTCCTGGGGTCAGATACATCACATGATCACACTGACAGAACCACAGGCACATAGACACAGGCAACAGAGCATGCACAATGTCGGCACTAGTACAGTGTATATCCACCTTTCGCAGCAATGCAGGCTGCTATTCTCCCATGGAGACGATCGTAGAGATGCTGGATGTAGTCCTGTGGAACGGCTTGCCATGCCATTCCCACCTGGCGCCTCAGTTGGACCAGCGATCGTGCTGGACGTGCAGACCGCGTGAGACGACACTTCATCCAGTCGCAAACATGCTCAATGGGGGACAGATCCGCAGATCTTGCTGGCCAGGGTAGTTGACTTACACCTTCTAGAGCACGTTGGGTGGCACGGGATACATGCGGACGTGCATTGTCCTGTTGAAACAGCAAGTTCCCTTGCCGGTCTAGGAATGGTAGAACGATGGGTTCGATGACGGTTTGGATGTACCGTGCACTATTCAGTGTCCCCTCGACGATCACCAGTGGTGTACGGCCAGTGTAGGAGATCGCTCCCCACACCATGATGCCGGGTGTTGGCCCTGTGTGCCTCGGTCGTATGCAGTCCTGATTGTGGCGCTCACCTGCACGGCGCCAAACACGCATACGACCATCATTGGCACCAAGGCAGAAGCGACTCTCATCGCTGAAGACGACACGTCTCCATTCGTCCCTCCATTCACGCCTGTCGCGACACCACTGGAGGCGGGCTGCACGATGTTGGGGCGTGAGCGGAAGACGGCCTAACGGTGTGCGGGACCGTAGCCCAGCTTCATGGAGACGGTTGCGAATGGTCCTCGCCGATACCCCAGGAGCAACAGTGTTCCTAATTTGCTGGGAAGTGGCGGTGCGGTCCCCTACGGCACTGCGTAGCATCCTACGGTCTTGGCGTGCATCCGTGCGTCGCTGCGGTCCGGTCCCAGGTCGACAGGCACGTGCACCTTCCGCCGACCACTGGCGACAACATCGATGTACTGTGGAGACCTCACGCCCCATGTGTTGAGCAATTCGGCGGTACGTCCACCCGGCCTCCCGCATGCCCACTATACGCCCTCGCTCAAAGTCCGTCAACTGCACATACGGTTCACGTCCACGCTGTCGCGGCATGCTACCAGTGTTAAAGACTGCGATGGAGCTCCGTATGCCACGGCAAACTGGCTGACACTGACGGCGGCGGTGCACAAATGCTGCGCAGCTAGCGCCATTCGACGGCCAACACCGCGGTTCCTGGTGTGTCCGCTGTGCCGTGCGTGTGATCATTGCTTGTACAGCCCTCTCGCAGTGTCCGGAGCAAGTATGGTGGGTCGGACACACCGGTGTCAATGTGTTCTTTTTTCCATTTCCAGGAGTGTATCTGGGAGACACCTACACTGCTGCCCATTAAAATGGCAGCACAACGGAGGCGACGTGCAACCAACTTCAAATTGGCATCAACAGAACACAATCGGTCGTACGGGAAAGGTGACTGATGTGAAGTAAAATACAAGATTACAATGAAATGAACACCCTTAGCTGCTTACATGCGTTGACATACGTCAACGGGGACAAATGAGTAATGAATATAATGGGTGGGGGCACTATGAATGTAGTGCGGGACAATAAGTTGAGAATGTGGGTTCCGCGGGAGGCGTGCTAGAGATAAATCCCTGCAGTCGCGCTATCCTCTGTGTCCTCGGTGGCTCAGATGGATAGACGCCGGCACGGTAGCTCAGCGTGTTCGGTCAGAGGGTTAGCTGCCCTCTGTAATAAAAATAACTGAGGGAATGGATCAATAACGAACTTCAATGGGCGTCAGGGGACGTCCGCCACCAACAATTGCAACGAACTATACCGAACAAAATAAGATTAAAAAAAAAAAAAAAGAAAGAAAGAGCGTCTGCCATGTAAGCAGCAGATCCCGGGTTCGAGTCCCGGTTGGGGCACACATTTTCATCTGTCCCCGTTGACATATGTCAACGCCTGTAAGCAGCTAGGGGTGTTCATTTCATTGTAATTTCATTCTAACGAGCTGCATGGTCACCGATGATATCTGTTCTTTCGGACATGTTCTTCTGAGCCAGTACATGACTGCAAGCTTTAGAAAAATTGTTCAAAGCAATTCTGATACTCAGTCTTTAAAATTGCCAGCAGTACCATGATCGTAACCTTCTGGATACATAAAATATTATCGAATCGCTTATCTTCATTGCCGCCTTCAGTTTTGAAAATAAGCAAAAGTGGCACAGAAACAAATGAGGCAAATAAGGAGAATGTTCAAGCACCACGATACCTTTTTGGAGCCAAGAAATTGCATGCGATCTTGCTTTTGTGCGCCGGTGCATTGTTGTGCAAAAACCACCATGTTTCTAGATTACGGTATTCCAGTCGATCCCAAACAAACCCCGCACATATACGATTTGAAAGACCCAAGCGGTGATTTCCATTCACATCTGACCTTGTGGAGCGAATTTCTTTTTGGATACTTCCTTTTGAAGCAAAGGAAATAGTGAACAGCCTCTCGATACGGCTTTCTGGCATGCATTCTCTCTCCGGTCTCGGAGATTCTGGACCTTTTAATTCCGAGCTCTGGCGCTTTGTAAATGGCTCGTACTGGAAACACCACGTTTCACGAATTGTTACTATGCAAGACATGAAGTACTGGTCTATACCGACCTAATTTTTCAGTGTTCCATTCGGCAATCGCTTTGATCACTAGTGAATGTGTAGGACACAAAAAGACAACAGATCTTCGTTTTGCCCAAATTTTCAGTTTTAATGTGGTACACGATTGTTTTAGGAATTTCAGTGAGCTCCTCAATTAACCTGGTAGACACACAACCATAATTTCGAAGAATATCAGGTACTTCTTGAACATTTTCTTGAGTCGCACTGTCGATGATGCTTCTGGATCATCTTCGGTTAACAGTTACTTGAGTATAAACACAGCCACCTTTATTAAGGGGCGGCTTGTGTGCTATATGGTTCGATATGCAAATGGTATTTCAGTGCAGCTGCATAAACTAGGTAGGATCAACAGCATTTAATTACATTCTCCAGTCAAGAAAAGTTTAAACAGCGGGTTTCTCATTCAGAAATCACGTTTCAATACTGTTGTATTACGCCTCGAATAAGACGGATAAACATCTACTAGCATCTATCGCAATGACAGTGGCAGTATCGTGACTTATCGATACTGCAATTTATCGTTCCGCAATATTGCTGCTCGCATTGACCGGAATTTAACGACTGCAAGGCGAATATGCAAATGTAAGATTGGCAGTCTCCTCGAAAAATTTAGGAAGCTGTCGTTGTAATTCTTTCTAGGCCACGCTGATTTCTTCAAGTCTCGCGTTTCCTTTAATATCAGTGAGCTTGGGGAACTGGACCATGTTTGTCAGAGTTTTTCCCTTCTACAATGCGATTTTCTTCTTAAGTGCACATCAAATACACATTAAATCAAAAATAAGTTGTTTCTCACCATGCAATGTGTTACTGTGAGCAGTGTGTAGGAAAGTCCACTTAAAATTCGAGAACTAAACCCATTCGGGATGTTCTAATTTTCGTTTCTGAACTATTTCCTTTGTAAATTCAACAAAAGCGAGTTTTAAATCTAAAAAATCGTTAACGATATGCCCCTTGGCTTCACCAACGTATTTTTCATTATATAAAGTCTCCACATACCTCTACAATTCCATCGAAAACTTTTGCAGTTGACAGTGAAATAATGTCTAAAACTTCAGATATGCTATTACCATTCTTTTTAAGATTCAAAAAATGGTTCAAATGGCTCTGAGCACTATGGAACTTAACATATGAGGTCCTCAGTCCCCTAGAACTTAGAACTACTTAAACCTAAAAAAAATGGTTCAAATGGCTCTGAGCACTATGGGACTTAACATCTGTGGTCATCAGTCCCCTAGAACTTAGAACTACTGAAACCTAACTAACCTAAGGACATCACACACATCCATGCCCGAGGCAGGATTCGAACCTGCGACCGTAGCAGTCGCGCGGTTCCGGACTGAGCGCCTAGAACCGCTAGACCACCGCGGCCGGCCAGTTTTAAGGGTTTGTGATGACAGATAGCCAGATAACACGAAAAAATAGCGAAGGGTAAACAGCGCTGACATCGCGATTCCGCCGAAATGAAGAGAGTTGTGCCGACTGAAAAATGCCGCACTATACCGAGTACTTCCGAGAAGAACCGAGCGAACCCGTGACAGGCCGACCCACGGCCGGCAAGCGGCCCACACACCGGGCTCGCGTGAAGTTTGGTACGCCGTGGCCGGCCCTGCTGTAGCCTTTGGTCCCTCTGATGGACGACACCTTAAGACACAGGATGCACACTGCGGTGGGATCCTTGGAGAAGTAAGAACTGTGTAGGCTGGAGCTTATCTGATGACTATCAGACTTCCCCCGACTTTACGACTCGGTCGACCTCGGGTGACGGCTTGCGCATTGCACTTATTCTCTTTACTGCCGCGCAGCTGAATACCTCGACGCAACTATATGGTACAAAGTGTTCTTTGAATGCTGCAACAAGAACGGCAGTTCTCACTTAAGCAGACATTCGTTGACAACTGCGGAAAAAGGACTCCCCCCTCTCACAAAGAACACTTTAATGCCTCTATATATTACATAAAGTGTTCCAATCTGCGTAGCAAGAAGGACTGTTACGAGTTAGAAAAAAAATCCAATAATTACGGAAAAAAGGCTTCCTTCTTTTAACTGGGGAGCGAACTTCCTGAGTTCTTGTTCTTCGCTGTTTAGAAGTTCGAAACTTTCGTCAAATTACCCTTCCAATGGTTCTGAGCACTATGGGACTTAACTGCTGTGGTCATCAGTCCCCCAGAACTTAGAACTACTTAAACCTAACTAACCTAAGGACATCACACAACACCCAGTCATCACGAGGCAGAGAAAATCCCTGACCCCGCCGGGAATCGAACCCGGGAACCCGGGCGCGGGAAGCGAGAACGCTACCGCACGACCACGAGCTGCTGACAATTACCCTTCCTAAACAGTCTTCCGAAATGCCTTCACAAAAGAAGACTACGTAAATATTCCAGAATTCGAATCGAGAACAGTTACCAACGTGAGTAACGAAGAAGTAAATATCCTCGGAGTAGTGAAGCAACTCAAATCACTTAATAAAAGCAAGTCTTCTGGTCCACACTGTATACCAATTAGGTTCCTTTCGGAGTATGCTGTGCATTAGCTCCATACTTAACAATCATATATAACCGTTTGCTCGACGAAAGATCCGTAACCAAAGACTCGAAAGCTGCACAGGTCACACCAATATTCAAGAAAGGTAGTAGGAGTAATCCACTAAATTACACGCCCATATCGCTAACGTCGATATGCAGCAGGATTTTAGAATATAATTTGGGTTCGAACATTGTGAATTTCCTCGAAGGAAACGGTCTATTGATACACAGTCAACATGGGTTTAGAAAACATCGTTCCTCTGAAACCCAACTAGCTCTTTATTCACATGAAGTGCTGAGTGCTATTGACAAGGGATTTCAGATCGATTCCGTATTCCTGGATTTCCGAAAGGCTTTTGACAGTGTATCACACAAGCGGCTCGTAGTAAAATCGCGTGCTGATAGAATATCGTCTGAGTTATGTGACTGGATTTGTGATTTCCTGTCAGAGAGGTCACAGTAAGTAGTAATTGACGGAAAGTCATCGAGTAAAACAGAAGTGATTTCTGGCGTTCCCCAAGGCAGTGTTATTGGCCCTTTGCTGTTTCTTATCTATATAAACGATTTGGGAGACAATCCGAGCAGCCGTCTTCGGTTGTTTACTGATGACCCTGACGTTTATCGACTAATAAAGCCATCAGAAGATCAAAACAAACTGCAAAACGATTCAGAAAATATATGAGAGTGGTGCGAAAAGTTTTAGTTGACCCTAAATAACGAAAAGTGTGAGGTCATGCACATGAGTGCTAAAAGAACTCGTTAAACTTGGGTTACACGATAAATAAGTCTAATCTAAAAGCCGTAAATTTGACTAAATACCTAGGTATTACAATTACGAACAACTTAAGTTGGAAAGAACACACAGAAAATGTTGTGGGGAAGGCAAACAAAAGGCTGCGTTGTATTGTCAGGACACTTAGAAAATGTAACAGACCTACTAAGGAGACTGCCTACACTACGCTTGTCCGTCCTCTTTTAGAATACTGCTGCAAGGTGTGGGATCCTTACCAGATAGGACTGACGGAGTTCATCGAAAAAGTTCAAAGAAAGGCAGCAAGTTTTATATTATCGCGAAATATGTGTGGGAGTGTCACAGAAATGAACAGGATTTGGGCTGGAAATCATTAAAAGAAAGGCGTTTGTCGTTGCGACGGAATCTTCTGACGAAATTCCAATCACCAACTTTCTCCTCCGATTGCGAAAATATTTTCTTGGCACCGTCCTACATAGGGCGGAACGAGCACCACGATAAAATAAGGGAAATCAGAGCTCGTACGGAAAGATGTAGGTGTTCATTCTTTCCGCTCGCTATACGAGATTGGAATAAAAGAGAATTGTGAAGGTGGTTCGATGAACCCTCTGCCAGGCACTTAAATGTGATTTGCAGAGTATCCATGTAGATGTAAATGTACCACTATTTCATCAGTTAACGTAAAGTGAGAGGGAAAGTCATTTTCTCCAGCTGTTGGCGAACGGTGTATGCTCAGTCCTGGACACTTAGGTGCTTATCTATTGGTTATCCAGACACCTAATTGAGGTTTCTTCAAAGGAATGGTGTCCTGATAGACAAGCGTTGCGTTATGATTGCTAACACTTTACGGAGGAGGTCCTGGAATAAAGTTAAACATAGGAGAAAGCTGATTAGCCATTGGGGCAGGCGCCTCCTTCGTCGACTTGAGATCAAAAGAGTGTTATTCCAGTCATTGGCGAGTGGGTTGGAGAGCGTTAAATCGTTGTCGCAGAACTTGCTGCTATTGTTATGTGACTGAATGCGATACGAAGTACATAGATAACAAATTATCAGCGCCAGATTCGCGGTGACCGTTGCTCATTCTTCCACTCCGTCATGACGAGATCGCTTGTAGCAGGTCTATTTTTGTGCAGAATATGGAAAGAGGCAATAAAGGGTTTTCGGTGATGTATGAACAGTCATTGTTCCCCGGCAAATAGTTCAGCTGCCGATCATCTGTCTCTGGACCGTCCTTTCGTCTGGCTCCGTCTCCTACAACAGGTGTTTCGCTGGCCACAAATGAATCAACTAAACAATAGAGGGAGAACCAGGAAACTACAAATCAGTGGAAGTCAGTAGACTCTGATAATGAAACCGTACAGTATATTCAGAAATTAACGCACAAGTACGAGGTAACCCTGTCACAACGTCTTCCTTTACACCCTCTTGGCGAGTAATTGATTTGCTGTAGGACAAGCTAGAAGTTACAAATGAACTCTAAGATAAAAGAAAAACTTTGGCCGCCGCTGGATGAACGTGTGACGCTACAGCGCAATTTCAGCTCGCAGGTGGCAAAGATAGTAAACAGGGGACATGCCGTTACCAGGTCATAAAGTTTTACCGAATTTCCTTTCGTGTACTCTGTTGGAAAGTAACTATGTCTCGCAGACAGACGCGTGAACGCAGATGTCAGCATTTGAAAGAGGACGTGTAGCTGGGTTGAAATGTGCTGATTGGAGTAATTGGCAAATAGCTCGACGTTTGAATAGAGGCGAAGCCACGATTTTGGCAGGAATGAATGAACCGTGATCGATCTAGAAAGACGACGGAATATGAGGACCAAGCAATGGTCAGAGAGGCAGTCAGAGCCCCGGATTTATTGTTATCATCGATCTCTAGTGCGCCGGCCGTTGTGGCCGAGCGGTTCTAGGCGCTCCAGTCTGGAACCGCGCGACCACTACGGTCGCAGGTTCGAATCCCGCCTCAGGCATGGATGTGTGTGATGTCCTTAGGTTAGTTAGGTTTAAGTGGTTCTAAGTTCTAGGGGACTGATGATCTCAGATGTTAAGTCCCATAGTGATTAGAGCCACTTGAACCATTTGAGCCCATCTGTAGTGCAACTGGTGCTTCAGTGACCACAGGGACCATTAACATGCGACTCAAGAAAGGGAAGTGCGCTCACGCTGCCCCTTGCGCTGACTACCATCGACCTCTGTATACCAACAATCCCCTATGCAGTGGTTTCAGATACATTCGGCATGGAATACCATTGGATGGGGTAGGACTGTCTCCAGTGACGAGTCTAGCTTCGAACGGCTCCCCTATGACCAGCCATGACTTGTCTGGATGGGCCCCGGACAGCAATTGGATGTCAAACTAACGGTCCCCTGTCGTACGGCCCAACAGCCAGCAGTGACGCTCTGGGCCGCCAGTTTATTTCATTGCAGGACTCCTTAGGTTGTCATCCGCGGCACATTTACAGCACAGCAGTACATCGACGATAATCTACGCTTCGTTTCGTTGCCCTTCATGGAAAACTATCCTGGGCTGACATTTGAGCAAGATAATGTCCACCCGCACACAATGAGAGTTTCTACTGCTTGGCTTCGTGCTTGCCAAACCCTACCTTGGCCAGCAAGGTCGCCGGATCTCTCCACAACTCCCAACGTTTAGAGCTTTATGGGTAGGGCCCTTCAACCAGCTCGACATTCCGTCGATCCAACGCCTCAATTGGGCAGAATTCAGGAGGACAGCCAATAACTGTATCAATCAATACCAATCAGAATAACTGCTTGTATAAGGACCAGAGGTGAACCAATTTGTGAAGCTCTTTGTCTTGAATATATCTTCCAAGTTCTACGAGGGCTGGAACTTAAATAGTGGCAGCTATTTATTCACAACCGACACAAAAGAGTTACATGTTTGCACCTATTACTGTCCTTCAAAGGCCGGACGAAGTGGCCGAGCGGTTCTAGGCGCTACAGTCTGGAACCACGTGACCGCTACGGTCGCAGTTCTTAGGTTAGCTAGGTTTAAGTAGTTCTAAGTTCTAGGGGACTGATGACCACAGAAGTTAAGTCCCATAGTGCTCAGAGCCATTTGAACCATTTTGTCTTTCAAAGTAGTCACCAGCGTTGTGTCGAACCCGTTGCCAGCGATGTGGGAGGCATAGTATACCGTCAGCAGAGCCTGTTGTGTTGATGGTGCAAATGGAGCGGTGTACTGCCTGTCGAATCTCTGGAATCGTTCTGAAGCGAATGCCACAAAGTGGTTCCTTCATCTTCAGAATCAAATCAAAGTCTCTAGGACTTAAGTCCGGGGAGTATTGTGGATGGTGCAGTACTTACCAGCCACAACGATCGAACAGAGCAGCTACAGCTTGCGCTGTATACGCCCACGCATTGTCGTGCAAAATTATGGGTGGTTTGCGCAGAAAGTGGAGCCTCTTCTTTCTCAAAGCTGGTCGCAGTTGATGCTCCAAAAACGAACAGTAAGACTGTGCATTGATGGTCTGCCGTGGAGGAACGTAATGCGTTAGGATAACACCATCACAGTTTTACACGAGAATGACCATAACTTTCTCCATACTGGGGCTCTGACGCACTTTCGGCTTTCGCGGCGACCCCTAATGACGCCATTAGTTGGATTGGCGTTTCAGTTTTGGCTCTTACGATGTGGCTCATATCTCATCCAGTGTTACGATACGGCGTAAGAAAGTCTCTCATTCGCCCTCATAGCGCTCCAACTGCGTCTGAGCAGCGTCGTAACGCATTCATTTCTGCATTTCCGTCAAGTCATGCGGAACCCATCGTGACGCAATTTTTCGCATGCCCAGGCGTTCCTTCAGGATGCGAAGCACAGTCGTATGTGCTAATCTGGTTTCGTGGACGAGCTCACGAATCGTATGGCGTCGATCACTGTCCACTAACGCCGCAACTGCATACACTTCTTCAGAGACGCTAGGACGACTTGCCCGATGCAGTTTGCCGACCTTCGTTGAAGGCTTGTACCCAACGTGCCACTGATCTGTACGGCAATGCCGATTCCCCGCACGCCTCTTGAAGACCTTGATGGCACTGTTGTGCTGTACGACCTGTGGCACATTCAACCTTGATCCGACTCCGTTGTTCTGTTTCGAAAACATAGTGACATCGTTGCGTTAGACCGCTCGCTCACAAGTTACAGTGTTTCCCACGATGATTGTGTGCACGCCGGTGACGTTGGACGAGCGAGTCCATTTATTCGGAGGTAAAGTATGTATGTCAACAACTTGTGCTATCAGCAACAATAGTAGATTCCATTGCACAGTGTCTCCACAGCATTGTTGGCAATATTTAAGTTCCAACATACGTATAAATAGTTACACTATCAGAAAAATGTCCAGTCCCTAAAGAGAGTGCAGAGAGTGGAACACAATAATGAAAGAATGGGTAAGGGATTCTACCACAGAAAACAGGGATTGGACGGTAAAGCTTACCACACTATGACATGTGTGTGGATTTGCAATGCCGGTAACTCGCGGTACAGGTTTCGCGATTGCACGGTCGCAACCTCCGTAATCGTGGCGCGCTTCTTAACGCAAATCATGACGGACAGTTCGGATATGGCTAAACACCATGCTGCTCCCAAAGTGATGGATTTCAACACTTGCAATTAAACGGCGGTAACTTCCACGCTATGACTCTCGCGATGCACTGTACACTCGTTCAGGAACTGCAGATGAATAGGTCTGCTACTTGTAACTTCGGATCTTCTCAATGTCCCCTACCAGCCCTATCCGGTAAGATTCCAGTCTGACGAGCGATATTCAAGTAATGGTAGAACGATATTCTGTAAGCTATTTCCTGTGTGGGTGAACGACATTCCCTGAGGATTCTTGCGATGAATCTCAGTCTGCCATTTACCTTACCTGCAATTAGTTGTATGTGGTTATTCCACTACAAATCACTCCATAATATTACTCGTTGATTTTTATGGATGTGACTTCTTCCAGTGATTATTCTGCAGTCGTGTACTCCATACTTTCTTACTAATATTATAAATGCGAAAGTAACAGTGTCATGTGATCACTGCTAAACCGCTGAACCAGATTTCGATGAAATTTGGTTTGGAGAGGAAGAACACAGGCTACTTTAGGAACTGGGGAATGGTACATATTTTTTATATCAGTGAACATAAACCATATTTAAAAAAAAATATCAAATTTGTTGCATAGTATACACGTTGTATAATATAGAGGGTGGAGAAAAAATGTGTCACGCCATTTTAACCCTGGATAGCTGATGCCAGTAGGAACCAAAATTACTAATGTTGTGTAGGTCGGCAACCCAGAATTTTTAAACTACGGAAACTTGGCGCCACGTGCTCCGATTGGTCGCGGGATTGCCCTGTTGCCGGATGCTCTGGACAACGCATGAGCGAGAATGCTTTGCCTGCTGGAGATCGCGATGTATCCAAGGAAGGACGTTTGTATGTGCGAACCGACAACCATAGCTCTGCCTATAAACCCACAAACGGCAACAGAGCACTCCGACGGCCAATCGAAGCGCGTGGCGCGTAGTTTCCGCAGTTTAAAAATAGTGCGTTCTCGAACTAGTAATTTTCGTTCCTAATGGCATCAGCTATCCAGGGTTAAAATTTTGTGCACAGTTTTTCTCCACCCTGTATAGCTACATCAATATCACAACGCTTAGCCATGTGCTCCTGCCTACGACCGACAGCACACACCGATCGGCAGCGAATGCTGCGTCATTGTGCGTTACGCAGACATGTGAGGGCAACTGATGTTATTGAATGTCCCATACCTTACTTACTCACCATCGTTTACATAACCTAATTAGTGAAATGAGAGCACAGTAACGGGCAACAGGTAGTCATACCATGATGCGGGGTCTTTCTGGCTATTATATGCAATAAGTTACATTTGTTTATTTTGAGGATCATCTGCTAATCCCTGCACCAAGCCTAGCATTTCGCTATAATTCTCTAGCAATGCGACTTCCATATTTACAACAGCCTTATCTGCGAATGGAATGGCTTAGACGAGCTTTAGGCCTTACCCAGCAAGTTATTTATATATGTATTTCTCTTCATGCTACGCTCTGTTTGATAGTGAAACGTCCCCTTTGAACAATTATACATGACTGTGCTTAAACTGACATACAATATTTTTTAGCGCAACGCAATCTGACTTTAAGAAATCCCTACAAAGGAATGGGCCTGACTAACATTAACCTATACCTTTCACAAATAACTTACCTCACAAAAATCTTCGTTACTCGAACTACTGAAATACAGCGAGCGCCACTACTACCAGCTAAATAAAAGATTCAAACTACAGAAGGCACTAACTACTGATAGGCATAGTTAGCAAATGAAAGATTTTAATAGAGAACAAACAATGTATTTACCTTAATAGTCATCAAAAGTCATAATATATACAGCAGTTCAAGACATCCATTTTTACAAATTTCAAAACTCCGCCATTTCTCCCCCCACATCCACCACTGCTGGCGGCTCACCTCCAACTGCGCAACGCTACGCGCTGTTCACATCCAGCTGCCCAACACTACAATGGCCGACAACAATGCAAACTAGCCACAGACTGCACACAGCACAGCCAGTGATTTTCATACAAAGCGCTACGTAACGTTGCCAATAAGAAAACCTAAACAGCCTATTTACAATAGGAACTCTTCAATGTAATCACTAAGCTGAGCTGATATTCTATACGCTGGTCTTTTGTTCATATAAATGACGGTAAGGTAGTGTGTTGAACATGTTCTGGAAGTCAAGAAACAGATTAATTTTGGGAGCCGCCATCTGCTGCCTTCTGGGATCCTTGCATGAACAGAGCAATCTGGGTTTCAAAAGATTATTGTTTAAGTAATCCATGTTGATTTCCAGATGGAGATTGCCAGTCTCCAGAACGGCCATAATACGCGAGCATAAAACGTGTACCAAAATTTATCAATAGATTGATGTCAGAGATATAGGACTGTAGTTGTGCACATCTTCTTGTAAAGGAGGATAAACAGTGCATATTAGACTTGTTTCGTACTCTTCTTTATTCCAGCGACGGATATTAGCTGGAATCTGGGACCCGAAGCAAGATGGTCAACTTGACCTCGGCGAGCAACACTTTTTAGAACGGTGGACACGTCATCGCGACGGTATACGAGTATTTCCTTTCATTTGTTGCGTTTACCCAAAAGTGAATATCAGTTCAGTCTAGCCATATTTTGCAGAAGAGATGCGCCGTTTACGTAAGGACTGATGCGCCTAAGTGGACTGCATGGGAAAGGTTAACGAGTTGCCGCTGACTCGTGACAAATGAAGAGCTCGCCCCTGGTCTCCACTGTGCCAGTGGAGAGACCGGTGCGCGCCTGGGACGTTACTCAGGATGGCTTTCCTGGTCGACGAGGCTTTTGCGCTCATTTTCGCTCGTCACGCACCGAAGACGGCGCGTTTCACACCGCCTCCGTGGCGGCACCAACTGAACTCGTGCGACTCGTAATAATCTCTACACAATTCAGGGCTGCGTGATGGTAAACCGAGGAGAATGAAAAGGATCCGCGGCGGTTGCGTACTTTAAGACCACTACAGCTCAATTAAGAAGAATGTCTACATTCAACTGCTTGGGAAGTGTTAGTACATTACGCGTGAAATTCAGATGGTAAACCCAAAGAGAAAATAGTCCGTCTTTGCTTGGGAAAGACAGATCTTTGGTAAGCCAAACGGCATTGCTAAAGGAACTTAGCGGTACTCTTTTAGTAAACGTGAAGACTGGTGAAACCATATTGCATAAGCCTTCATAAACACGAGATACAGTTGATACAGTGACGCAACAGTGAAGAAAGGGGCGTTCTACAAGTTTAGTCTCGACGTGAGACACAGCTTTCTCGTCACAAAAATTGGCGAGCACAGCACGTCTTTGGCCAAAATACTCTACCTGATAAAAAAGTGGTGCGCCAGATGGGGAAGAGGAAACGAAGTGAAACTTCAAGGGTTGATGGGGTATGTGATGTTATTTCAGTGGTTACGAAATCGAGTCAAATTTACAAAGAACTGATGAGTATGCTGTTGCACATTCTCTGGCCTGGATGCATGCAATGATGCTGTTGTGACGGTCGTCATAAAGCCATTGTATCCTGTCCTGAGCCAAGCTGGCCCACAACTGTTGACACTGGTTGACCCGTGTTCTATCGGGGCAAAATACGGCAATCTTGCTGGCTACAAGGAGACCTCTACATCACGCTGACAGCTATTAGAGACACTTGCCGCAAGTGGAGGAACATTGTCCTGTTGCAAAATGGTTCCAGGGTAGCAATGAGGATGCAAAATGTCCTCGACGCCCCATTGGGCCTCCACAGTTCCGTCAATCACTTCCAACCCTGGCCTGGACTCTTATCCGGTGGCTCCCCACACTACGACGCCAGGAGTAATAACATTTCGCCTCTCCAAAGCACTGGAAGAATGGGAATTCTCTGGTCGCTGCCATACTCGCCGTCGATGATCGTCGTGGGCAGTGTAGACCTGTGATCCATCGCTGAACAGAATGCACCTCTATTCACTGACTTTCCATGCTTCCTGCTCCCGGCAACGCGTCAAAAGCAGATGTTGTATTGTATTGTATTGTATGTTAACGTTGGCCCTAGAAATGACGGAGAGGCTCCGTCCCAGCCGCAGCCGCAGTGGTCCACAACCCTACGAGGACTACCGCGCCGGCCGGGGTGGCCCGAGCGGTTCTAGGCGCTTTAGTCTGGAACCGGGCGACCGCTACGGTCACAGGTTCGAATCCTGCCTCGGGCATGGATGTGTGTGATGTCCTTAGGTTAGTTAGGTTTAAGTAGTTCTAAGTTCTCGGGGACAGATGACCTCAGATGTTAAGTCCCATAGTGCTCAGAGCCATTTGAGCCATTTTTTTGACTACCACAGTCCACTTCACCCCACCGTCGCCCGACATCGAACCGCTCTTTCAGGGTTATTGTGCCTTCGGCCGCCGGTGGATTCCCCCCCCCCCCTCCCCACACACACACACACACACACCGGGAACGTCTCACGTCTCACACAAGACGAGTGTAACCCCTATGTTTCTATGTTTGCGTGGTAGAGTAATTGTGGTGCACGCGTATGTGGAGAACTTGTTTGCGCAGCAGTCGCCGACTTAGTGTAGGTGATGCGGAATAAGGGTGTGATAGTATGGCAACGAACTATCGTTAAGTTTCACATGGAACTAGGAAAATTTTCAACTGAAATCTATCTTTTACTAAAAGAAGTGTATGGCGAAGACTGTTTATCGGGTACGCGAGGTTTTGAGTGGTTCAAGCGTTGCAAGGCAGCTGAGAAGACTTAGAAGATGACTCACGCCCTGGATTTTCTTCAACATAAAAAACGGATGAAAACAGCGGAAAAGTCAGTAATCTGACTAGATGTGACCGCCGGTTGAGTACTCCATCGATTGCTGAAACTCTAGGAATTGATAAAGAATGCGTAAGACAAAATTTACATAAACAATCCAACACGAGGAAAGTGTATGCGAAACTAGCCCCGAAAATTATGACTATTGAAGAGGAACAAGCTCGTGAAAATGTTTGGCACTTTGAGTACCACTGAAAATGATCCAGATATCTTAGAAGAGTGGTAACTTGTAACGGAACTTAAGTTTTTCACTCATGATTCAGAAAATAAGTACCAACCCATGCTCCAGAAAGGGCCAACTTCACAGAGAGCGAAAAAAGCACGAATGAGTAAATCAAGATTTAGAGCGAAGATGATAGTTTTTTATTATATTCATGGAATTGTTTATGCTCACTGGGTTCCTGAAAGTCAAACTATTAAACAACATTACTGTCTCGAGATTTCTGCTCAACTCCGTGAGGAAATAGGGAAAAAAGACCCAAATTGCGGAAGAACAAGTCATGAATTCTACATTACGACGGATGAACCGGCTCCTACCACATTGTCTGCTGAGAGGTTGTTAGCGAAGTACAGCAACCCAGTGTAGGATGATATGATTTTAATCTGTTTTCCAAAGTCAAATCTACATTAAAAAGCCGGCCGGAGTGGCCGAGCGGTTCTAGGCGCTTTAGTCTGGAACCGCGCGACCGCTACGGTCGCAGGTTCGAATCCTGCCTCGGGCATGGATGTGTGTGATGTTCTTAGGTTAGTTAGGTTTGACTAGTTCTAAGTTCTAGGGGACTAATGACCTCAGCTGTTAAGTCCCATAGTGCTCAGAGCCATTTGAACCATTTCTACATTAAAAGTAACGCGATTTCATTCCGTTGAAGCAGTGGAAGGTAAAGCGGCACGTGTCATCAAGGAGCTCACAGAGGAAGACTTCCAACACTGTTTCCATCAATGGAAAACTCTCATGGGGCGTTGTAGGGATAGAAGAGGAGAGTATACTGAGGGTGACAGTAAATAAATATGTATGTTTTTTAAATAAAATGTTTTACCGTGATAGTCCCCATATTTTATAGCCACACCTCATATCTTCATTGTGAGTAGGCTGCTGAACACTCCCGCCTTCCAAGATAACAACAGTCTTGTTCACAGGGCCACATACATATGTTCGCAGGTTGACAACCACTCAGGCGCCCTATGGTACCTTGACTGCCTCGTTAAATCATCCGATCTCAATCAGAGAGAAAATGTTTGGGACTGATCGGGTAAGTAGGTATTTGCTGTGGATTTTATAGGCACATGTATATGTGCGTTACCTGTCTGCAAAATGAGCTGGATAACATAGGCTACAGCCGGCCGTAGTGGCCGAGCGGTTAAAGGCGTTACAGTCTGGAACCGCACGACCGCTACGGTTGCAGGTTCGAATCCTGCCTCGGGCATGGATGTGTGTGATGTCCTTAGGTTAGTTAGGTTTAAGTAGTTCTAAGTTCTAGGGGACTTATGACCACAGCAGTTGAGTCCCATAGTGCTCAGAGCCACATAGGCTACATGTAGCAGTGGTTATAAATAAACCTGGTCTGTCAACAAACTTTCACTGTTTGGGAAAGTTGGTGTCCGGTACGGATTTTATAGGCACCTACTTACATGTGGGTTGCGCTTATTCAAAGTGAGCCAGATAACATAGGCTACGTGTAGCAGTGATTATAAATAATGCAGGTCTGTCAAAATATGGAGTCTGCTTGGGAAAGTCGGTGTTTGCTATTGATGTTGTGGGTATCTACTTACTTGTGCGTTGCGCATATTCTTAATAAGCCACGTTATACACTACTGGCCATTAAAATTGCTACACCAAGAAGAAATGCAGATGACAAACGGATATTCATTAGACAAATATATTGCACCAGAACTTACATGTGATTACATTTTCACGCAATTTGGGTGCATAGATCCTGAGAAATCAGTACCCAGAACAACCACCTCTGGCCGTAATAACGGCCTTGATACGCCTCGGCATTGAGTCAAACAGAGCTTGGATGGCGTGTACAGGTACAGCTGCGCATGCAGCTTCAACACGATACCACAATTCATCAAGAGTAGTGACTGGCGTATTGTGACGAGCCAGTTGCTCGGCCACCATTGACCAGACGTTTCCAGTTGGTGTGAGATCTGGAGAATGTCTTGGCCAGGGCAGCAGTCGAACATTTTCTGTATCCAGAGAGGCACGTACGGGACCTGCAACATGCGGTTGTTCATTACAATTTGTGCTGAAATGTATGGTTTCGCAGGGGTCTAATGAAGGGTAGAGCCACGGGTCGTAACATCTCTGAAATGTAACGTCCACTGTTCAAAGTGCCGTCAATGCAAACAAGAGGTGACCGAGACGTGTAACCAATGGCACCCCATACCATCACGCCGGGTGATACGCCAGTATGGCGATGACGAATACACGCTTCCAATGTGCGTTCACCGCGATGTCGCCAAACACGAATGCGACCATCATGATGCTGTAAACAGAACCTGGATTCATCCGAAAAAAATGACGTTTTGCCATTCGTGCACCCAGGTTCATCGTTGAGTACACCATCGCAGGCGCTCCTGTCTGTGATGCAGCATCTAGGGTAACCGCAGCCATGGTCTCCGAGCTGATAGTCCATGCTGCTGCAAACGTCGTCCAACTGTTCGTGCAGATGGTTGTTATCTTGCAAACGTCCCCATCTGTTGACTCAGGGATCGAGACGTGGCTGCACGATCCGTTACATACATGCGGATAAGATGCCTGTCATCTCGACTGCTAGTGATACGAGGCCGTTGGGATCGAGCACGGCGTTCCATATTACCCTCCTTAACCCACTGATTCCATATTCTGCTAACACTCATTGGATCTCGACCAACGCGAGCAGCAATGTCACGATACGATAAACCGCATCACAACAACGTTTCACCAGGCAACGCCGATCAACTGTTGTTTGTGTACGAGAAATCGGTTGTAAACTTTCCCCATGTCAGCACGTTGTAGGTGTCGCCACCGGCGCCAACCTTGTGTGAATGCTCTGAAAAGGTGATCATTTGCATATCACAGCATCTTCTTCCTGTCGGTTAAATTTCGCGTCTGCAGCACGTCATCTTCGTGGTGTAGCAATTTTAATGGCCAGTGGTGTATATGCTATGTTTAGCAGCGATTATAAATAATCCGGGGCTGTCAACAAACGTTTCGTATGAAGTCTATGCAGCAGTACGTGGCGTGATTTGTGTGGCGCAGCGCACAGCAGTGAGAGTGCGTGGACTCTAAAGCAGTGTCATCGTCAGGCGATGGGAGGTAATTTCAGTGGCTTCTGCCGAAACCTGTCTGCGGTGACAAAGATCTTCTCTTGAAGCGTGTTCTCATGAAGTTTTCAAATCTTCTTGTTTTGTCACACCGCACAACTACTTCGTAGTTCTGCAGTTTGCGGGGGTAGGAAGGTGAGATGATCGATTATTCTGTCGCATCGACCGTGACGGAACGGTTAGCTGCGCAGCCTAGGGCGGCGGCAACGCCCATTAAGTTTGCCGTTTGTGAAGTAAATCGCGTTGCCTTGCAATGGATTTTTTTGTGCTGCTGTCTACCTTATCAAATTACATGAAAATACTTCCGTGTCTTCTCGCGGTTGCCGCGAAGTTTGCACAAATTGTAATACAGTAGTGTGTATCAGCGTGCACGACCAGGACTGCGATAATAACGAGTATTAACATGCAGACGCGCCTTACATCACTGAAACACCGGGTCGACCGTGTCAGAGACCTTGGCTGCTTCACAAGGCGAGCGGGAACGGCGTCCGTCAGCCGATGAACCTCTTTGCTAGTATTCTGAAAACACGGCTTCCAGGGCTTCGTCGGTCAGAGTCAAGGTAGCGTTTTCATTCATACTTCAATTGAGTGAAGGCTTTTGTTGTTGATGTGATGTCCGGTTGGTGGCAGAATATTTCTGTATCCTATAGTTTCGATAAAAGCTCAAAGAACTTTCATATAGTACTAGCTGAAAAAGACCCGTTTCGGTTCGTCTTTTTCTCCATTTGTATTCTGCATTAGAAAACAAATGTAATTAATAATCTCATTTGCATGGCATCTACCTTATTAAAAGTACAGTGTTATAAACTACATCCAGTGTTCTGATTTCGGTTGTAAAGACGAGTAAGTTGTGTGCTTCTCCATCACGCGAACACGCTACGTATAATTTTGTTCATATGTTTGTCCACGGCCTCCAAGAATTCTGTGAAAGAAAACGTTGTCTGTAGAATTTCCCTTTATTTATTGTGCGATTGGCCAATTTCGACCCTTTAACTCATTTTCCATCTCCTACAAAAATACATGAATATGGATGACTATTACATTAAAATATAGACACTGTGGAATCTCATCAACTATAACTGTAATTATGTATGCGTTCCACAATATGAATGTCGTGTTCGTGTGGTTTATGCGTAAGATAAATGGTTATTTGCTTCTTGTACAACGTTTTCAATCTCAGATTGCAGTGCAGATGTATTATTCCACGTATGAATGAACATATGGAATGTTTTTTGTTTTGTTTGTTTGTTTGTATGCCACTATAAGGAGGGAATATAGGACATTGCTTATGAGTAAGTAAGTAAGACTGCCTTTGTGAAATGTAAACACAGTGGTAGTTACGGTTAATGATATTCCACAGTGTGTGTATTTTAATGTAATATTCGTTATGTTCATGTGCTTTTTTAGGTGCTGGAAAACGACTTAAGAGACGAAATTGGCCAGTCGCACAACGATTAAAGGATAACAATACAGACTAATATGGACAATATTTTATTTCACTTGTACGACCGAGGAACACGATCTTTTCAAGTTCACTCAGCAACATTGGGACACTGGGTTGTTTACGCTTGTGCTTTATTGGTAGTGATAGTGATGCTAGTCTTACCCGAAATTCTAGCCTTTTACGGCTGAATGGTAAGTTAGTTGAAGTAAGTGGAATTTGTGGTATGATTACTGACTTGACTTTTTCTTTTCCGATTAATATTTCCGCTTCTATGATGTTATTTACAAAGCTTCTTTGCGAGAATATACAGGAGACAGTGAGCGAAATTAGGAACTCTGTTGCCAAAATTTACGCTTTCGTCTTGATTCATCACTGTATGAATAGATTTATATGTTTCTTTCTTACACTGCTATCGTATATTGTATTCACTATTTGTTTCTTGAAGTATATCATTGTTATTGTTGAAACTGTTCACCTATACAACTATTCTTTATTTACGTAGTTTCTCTCCGTAAGCGGGTACACCATTTAGATGAGTTCTTCGTCTGTCTTTGCTAGCTGCCAACTCATCGGTTAACACAACTTTGCCTGAGTTGGGCTCGATGCGATATGTGCCGTTTCCATGTCCTTTTCTAGAACATTCGAAAATATTCATTATCTTTCAAAATTCATTAAAATTCAATAATATTAGTTAACATTCGATAATAAACGCAATAGTTCGACAACATTATAGAACAATCTCGACATTTTTACACATGATGCTCTGATGATCACTACCATGTGACGGGGTCCACATCAGTCACATCTCCGCAACCAGAACAGTTACCACCACATAACAACAAAAACCACCTTTTATGCTACAAGAGAAGTACCACATACGTTAAACTATAATAGAAAAGAAATAACTCTTTAATGGTCAGAGCAACCTGGTAACTGACATACCACACACTTTTTAAATTAATAATCACATAGTGTAATATTAAATATAGACATATGATCCCGCCATTATCTATGAGACCAATTTAATGTCCAACCCTTCTTCTTCCTAACTTCACATCCCCACTACCAGCTTCCAGCTTCTCCCCGATGCCTTCCAAAATAATTACTGTTGCCCTCTCCCAAAATTATAACACACTCATGGCCTCCTTCCCCCCCCCCCCCCTCACTTCACTCACAAATATCTCTACGATGTCAACTGTTTACGAAATTTTGTAAAAATGAAGTGCTGAAAAAAGCAAATTTGGCAGATAAAAATCCGGGTTCGTAAAATCGGAAAGATTTAGAAACGTGAAACGAAGTGTTTTTTGATTTGAACCTCCACTAACAACAAGAGGAACAGCAATGGACTTCATAAAATGTGAAAAAGAGGTAAAAACACCGTAAAAAAAGTACGCCAAATTTATAAGGAAAAACTGTTTTTAATATCTAAGTAGCAAAACGTAGAAACAGAAGATAACAACTGAAAATCCTCTGTAAATAACAGCGGAACGCGCCTGGTAGGGAACACTTTTAAACTGCATTAAGCTTAACTCGTGCTGGCTCAGGGCGAAGACGCACGTTCTTCTTGGACAAGTGTCTAAGGCAGTCGCATCTCAGGATGTTTCGCGTGACGTTTTAGCTCACGAATTTCCTGAAGCTGACTCTCTCTGAAATTGTGGGGTATAATTAGGCGGCAATTAACTCTAGGGACGATGCGAATTATACGGGAGGAGTCGGAAATTGCGGTCGTCGTGCTAAGCTACAAATTAATGATGTTTTCGCACGCGTAAGTCTTTTAAGATGCACTGATGAAATTCTCAGGTAATACTAATGTGTCTGTCAGGCATTACTTAATCATATCTTTTTCTCGGAATAGTGTGATTGTAGTAGTTTCCGCTACCCCTCCGAATAGCAGTACGTGTTAAAGCCCTGCTACCGGAACGAGGATCTGCGCTGGGCCCCGACTCGGCTGATTCCGCTGAATCAGGTCGGTGTGCCGGCCAACCTGGATGTGGTTTTTAGGCTGTTTACCACGGCCCGCTACGTGAATATCGGGCTGGTATCCAAGATCTGCCTGAGTTGCACCATTTGGAAAAATTTCGTACACTTTTACATGAGTAACTTGACACACAGATAGCTGTGGCACACACGTTCCGCCCCAGAGGTTCACAGGATTGTGACAGGAAGGGCATTCGGTCACACCTTAAACTAACCATGCCACAACTGTTCATAGCCATGCCGATCCTACGCCGATGCGGGACAAAGGCACGAGAAAAATAAGAAGTGTGAGTTCACTAGTTTTCCGGCGACTGCAGTGAGCAAGAAGCTGACTACTTGTAGAGTTTTGATGGAGTGTCGTGAACTTTTTGTTTCAGCCGTTCGGAAAGTATGCCAGGAAGACTATTAAACGTTTGTACACTGCAGTCTCACTGTTCTAAGAAACTGAACAAATCTGAATGATAAATTTGTTTTCGATTGGCGTCAACATCAAAGGTTTATCAAAGCATATGCACGGTCGCACGGTTGCACTAAGAGTCAGCCAGTTAATTGCTGCAGGTAGAAGAGATGTGCAAACAGAATGAGGTAGAGGCCTAATCCTCAAAATAAAGAAGTTAATATTGTCAGTTAAATAGCATATTGCCAGCCTTAGTGATCATTTATGGTTAACTTAAACAGTGAATCATAAACTGTCACCAAGACTGACAATATATTATCACATTGACATTGACATTGACCTTGCAAGATACAATATTAACTTCTTTATTTCAAGGCTTAAGCCTTTATCTCATTCCGTTTTCACATCCCATCTACCTGCAGGTTTGCAAGCTAATGCTAATTTCCACTTTCGCGTGTTGCCTAGCCTCTGCATTCTGGCCACGTAATGCGGAAATTACTTGTTCTACTTTCTGTTGGGTTTAATTCCAACTTCAGCCACTCTTTCGCTTGAAATGCGGTTTGTTTTTGCGTAACCTGTTGTTCGTGTCAAAACATTAATTTTTGCGTCTAATGTGTTACCTAAAGCTATTTTTTTTGTTGTTAAACAGAATTATCTCCCATGATGAAGAAGTTGTGGAAGATAAATGATTTTATAAAATGTTAACCATTTTTTTAACGTGCTGCGTGTGACGCCGCATATACTTCCAGAAGTGACAAGTTTTACACAAGGCATTTATTACTATTTACGCTTGTCTCATATTTCAAAGTAGTACAGGATGATACTTTTTCGCTACTCATACTATGTATTATGATTCTATTTCGGATAAGATCTTTGTTTCATACAGTCATCACTTTAGTCTTTGTTTTAGAGATCTCATCAGATTGTTTATACAGACGATTCGAGTAGTGAAGTACATGTTGAAGTCTTCTTTCCTTTTCTTTGTTTTTTGTAAATAATACATTTCAGCAATCAGTCGTCCTTTGGAATTTTTATTGGCACATCTAGATTTCAGCTAGAAACTAGCCATCCTCAATGCACTATCATTTTTGGTCAATGCATGTAATGCCTGTTGGTCGGACTTTGCCCACAGTTCATTGAATACTCAATGATCTTGTAAACAAACTGAGTGATTTGCAAGCTAGATAGAGCCGACGTGACGAAGGCTTAAAACCGTCTCCCATGGGATGAGGCAATTAACATTGACGTGGGCACGGAAGGGACATCTTAAGAGAGCTAGAGCGGGTGGCACACAATACGAGCTGATTAACGTGATTTGCGCTCACAGCGCTTTACTGCTGCTGTAGTCGGTTTTGTTTGGCTTGCAAACCACACAGTTTCTTTATGGAAATGGATGCACATAAAATAGCTGCGTTAACACTGTTAGCGATTGGCGAAGAAGAGTGGAGAGAACCGTGAAGAATATTCTAGGCACGTCAATGGTTCGATCAGCGGATTGCTCCTTGAGAAACATTACATAATGTTGTAGAACTACTTGAAGAAGTTATTCGTTAACTCAATTGCATTTTTATCCCATTTCTAGCTGACTATAGTTAAGGGATAATGTCTAATGTTAGTTTGTGCGTCCATAATATCCATATTCTCGGTTTTGCATAGACTATCAACACACTGAAATAACGCACTTTATCACATGTATTTCAAGATCGAGATTCGTTTCGTAATTTCATTCATATGGAACAGGAGATTTATTTCGAAGCTACTCATCATCAATGAAAAAGATGTTTACCGGCAAGATACAAACGTGAGCCAGTCTATAAACCTAGAGATAGGTATATATATTTTACAGAAAGTTTCATTATAGGAAAAACTACCACCGTGTAACTTGTGTTTACTTAGTGACACTGACTGGCAGTCATCTTAAGAGTTGTGTCCAGTGGGGAAACATTCCAGTCATTGGCTTACGCAACAAGAAGTGGAGCAAAATGGAAACGAACGTATGGCATCGTTGGCCGGGAGGCCCCATACGGGGAAGTTCGGCCGCCCGGTTCTAGTCTAATTTTAGTCGACGCCACATTGAGCGACTTGCGCACTGGCTGTGGGGATGAAATGATGGTGAGGACAACACAACACCCAGTCCCAGAGCGGAGAAAATCTCCAACCCGGCCGGGAATCGAACCCGGGTCCGCTTGCATGGGAGGCGAGCACGTTATCACCCAGCTAAGCAGGCGGACATTGGAGCAAATTTATTATTTATAATAAATAACATCGGGTTTTGAGACACTAATTCTATTAAATTAATTAAAAAGGCCCATAAGGTGAAAAAATGAGGAGGAGGTGGATGGGGACCTCATATTCTTCTTTAAATAACTCAGAGTTCACGACGCTATCAACTGCGCTACAATTTCGACGTAACAACTCCTCCTCAGTATACGGGATACACTGTTTAAAGACGTTATCTGTAAATGTCAAAAATGTTTCAAATGGCACTAAGCACTATGGGACTTAACATCTGAGGTCATCAGTGCCCTAGACTTAGAACTACTTAAACCTAACTAACCTAAGGACATCACACACATCCATGCCCGAGGCAGGATTCGAACCTGCGACCGTAGCAGCAGCGTGGTTCCGGACTGAAGCGCCTAGAACCGCTCGGCAACAGCGGCCGGCTGTAAATGTCATTATTTGATATTTAATATGCAAATTGTACCAGAAAGACGTGTTTTTTTAGATCATCATTGCGCCATTGCATTGAAGCGACAGAGCTACGTAACACACAAGTTGTAACACTGAGAACGTCAACTGCAGGAAGCCGTTACATACCGATATGTAGCTTCCTGTCATTCTGTTATAACAAATAGTAGCTAAATCGACTCGTTTTCGAGAGATCCTTAATCTGCTAACGCACTGAAACAGCTTACATTCCTACCACATACTCTATGAGAAAGACAACCCACCAAATGCGATATTTGACGCCGTGCAACATGGCGGCTCCTCTGTTCCGCGTGTGACGTAAAACGATGTCGTATGTAGAAGACGAGATACTGGCAGAAGTAAAGCTGTGAGAACCGGGCGTGAGTCGTGCTTCGGTAGCTCAGATGGTAGAGCACTTGCCCGCGAAAGGCAAAGGTTCCGAGTTCGAGTCTCGGTCGGGCACACAGTTTTAATCTGCCAGGAAGTTTCGATGTCGTATGTCATTGGCCACGTTTCGCTCCACGAGGCAAAGGTCTAACATGCCATGTTGTTTATTTCGCGCTCTGTAGTGTAATGGAAAGCGAATTCCATGCTATGACGTCGCCAGCTCCTCGTCCACGTGCGTTTTTACGCCTCTTGAGAGGACAGCTTTAAGACTCAGTGAGTCAGAGAACGGGCTCACCTCGCGTGCAGAACTCGCCGCTGACCGCCACGCTGGGCCTTGTACAGGGCAGACGACGCGGGCACGGCCTAGGCCTTTACGTGTGCCACCCTTCGACCATAGATACTAGTAGACTGGCCTTGCTGTGCAGAAGCTATAGGGCTGGTGTGGCTCCAACATAAACCACGTGACTGTTGGCAAAACGTGGCGGGATTTCAAATCAGCGGTCTGCCATCCTATCTTTGTATCGTATTTTACCCATATTTCTCAGTTGACTGCCAAACGCTTCCAACAAAAATTACTTTTTTATTTGCGAAAAATTATGTCAGAACTAAATTTGACCTGGATTTGTTCACAGTACCATTTATAAAATCTAACAAATACATCGAACGCCCCTCTGGTGGCCAGCGGGACGAAATTACTATAAACTATCAATTAAAGTAAAATGTCGTTAAAATTCTTTTAAACGGTAAGAGTGGGCTCGTGTCAAAACTTCTAACATTGGATTCGCCGCGTTTTGAACTCTAGTAACTTATAAAAGAAAATGGGATATGGGAATTACGTCAACTATAGGTGCAAAAATTGTCAACTTTAGGAGCAGGTTCATTTTAGAATATCAATTTTAGGTGCACTGTAAAGGTTCAGTTCCTACTATTTTTACAAAAGTTTAAACTATCAGTTAAAAAAAATGATATTTTAGATGAGAGGTGAGACTTTGAAGTTTCAGAAAATAATTTTGGAGCCTACATTTATTTAATAGTATCAGAAGGTAGAAAGAAAATCTCTTCATGTGTCGACTATAGGTGCTCTTACCTTATTATAATCTCACTTGTATATACAAAAAGGCGCGTATATGCAGATGGCTTAAAGTTTTTCCATTTTCCATTTGGCCTGTATCCAAAGCTGCCTTCGGTTTTCATCCTTAGGGAACCTATCAGTAGGAGCGAGAAACAGTTATACTTACTTCTGTAACAGAATTATCACAGATACTTTCGAAAATGGGATATGAGTCTGACTTTACAGGTATCACTTTCAACACTTTAATTTACGTGATACTCTATTTCAAGTGTAAAAAACATAAAAGTCACTTCAGCAGATTTCCATAAACGCATCTGCACCATCATAGGAACACTTACACGTGAAATGTAATGCCATTTCCGCCGACAAAACGCTGAGTACAGCCGTAAGCGCAACACGAAACAACCATGTTTTGCCAACATTCACGTGACTTTAGCCCTGAGATGTTGGAGCCACGAAAATGACGTCAGGGCCAGTCTATTATATCTATGGTCGAAGGTCCCACCTGATGCCACCGCCTTGCGGCGGGACTCGGCTTCCGGTGTGCGTCTTGTCGACGTCACAGCTGGTCCCCGGGGAAAGCCGCGGCGCGCCGCTTAGAGAAAGCGGCCGCGGACGCAGCCGACTGACCCAGCCACGGCAGTGGCAGCAGCAGGAGCAGCGTGGTGCGAGCCGTCTCACTGCCCACTCCACAGTCCCCCAGTCAGCGAAATGTTGCAGACGTCTCCGCTTGCGCAACTGCCTCTGCTCTCGCCGGCTCCAGCCGCGTCACCGGGCGTTACGCTGCCTCGCGTAATTCCGCGTAACGGGACTCGCTCTGGTGGGTGCTATGCTCCTCTTCTCTGCTCCACTGCGCTCCACGCAGCTCGACCGCAGGGCTCACCGGACCGCGGCCGCCAGCCTTCACCGAGATTAGTTCGATTCTTCGCACTTCACATTTCACAAAAGCCGTCCCCCTTTCTGCTTCTCCTCTTGTTACGTCTCACTGGCAAGTAGTGCAATCGTTCTGGCCGTTAGCAGTAGCGCGAGATCTGGCGGAACCAATGGAGCGCGCCCACTGAGCCACACCTCCAGCGGCTCTGGACTACGAGCATGATATACAACCGCACCAAAAGAGTATTGGCACACGTGCGTATTTATCGTTGCTGGTTACAAACGCCGCACCTTCCTGTACATAGCACATGTACGTGCTACCTCACATACCAGACATTACAATTCTGCCCACAGTGCCTACCATTTACAAAGAAACGCGGTGTTAAGGGCAAACATGTATCTCCTTTGTACACGAAAAGTATTGGCACAGAGCGTGGCTTCTCGGTATATTGCTGGGTTTTCAGGTACCTGAGCCGGCCAGAGTGGCCGAGCGGTTAAAGGCGCTACAGTCTGGAACCGCACGACCGCTACGGTCGCAGGTTCGAATCCTGCCTCGGGCATGGACGTGTGTGATGTCCTTAGGTTGGTTAGGTTTAAGTAGTTCTAAGTTCTAGGGGACTTATGATCACAGCAGTTGAGTCCCATAGTGCTCAGAGCCATTTGAACCATTTTGAACCAGGTACCTGAAAGCCATCTGCTGACGCAACAGACACTGCGTGTTCTTGACGGCCCAGTCGCTAGTATGTTGCTGTATTGCGCGATAGTGGTCAACATGGGGCCGAAGAAGGAACATTCAGTGGCGTTGCGCGAGAGAGTGGTATTGCTCCATTCACAAGGGAGAAGCTACCGGCAAATCGGAGCAGAGGTGTCTGTTAGCTAAATAACGGTACGAGGCATCATTCATAAATATAAAGAGACTGGAATAACAGTGAATAAGTGTCGTCCTGGACGCCCAAAAGTGCTTACAACCCGAGAGCGTCGCCGTATCATCGCACTTGCTCGGAAGGAACCTGCTACAAGTGCAGCAACTAATGCCGAGGTTGTTCGGACAACGTCCGACAAGACGGTTAGTGTTCAAACTATACGAAATGTGTTGAATGAGGCTGACATGTATAGACGTTCTCCCAGGAAAAAGCCATACATATCGGAAATTAATCGGTAGAAACGCTGCAATTTGCTAAGGACTACATCAGCAAGCCGATGGAGTTCTGGAACACTGTGATATTTAGCGACGAATCGAAGTTCATTGTGTACGGATATGATACAAGAAAGAAAGTTTGGAGCAAGCCGAATACGCACCTCGACGTCAAACACATGCATCCCACAGTCAAACACGATGGAGCGGTATCATTGTCTGGGGCTGTATGGCGGCGTCCGGCGTTGGAAATCTAGCTTTAATCCACGGTACAATGGTTCATATGAGATACATCGACGTGTTGCGAGGTAATTTACACGCTAGTGCACTGACATTGGACCTTACTGGGATGTTTCATTTCCAGCAAGACAGCGACCCAAAACATGCCGCCATGAAAACCCCCAGAAGGGTTCTAACACCACCTCAGAGCCCTGATTTCAACCCCATTGAGAACCTGTGGACTCATCTTCACACACAAGGCAGAAAAAAGGCGTCCGTTCGATAAAAACGACTTTGAGTAAGTGCTCCTGGAGGAATGGTCGAAAATTACCCCTGATATCACCCGGAATTTATTACAAATCATTCCTAGGCGTTTATGTGCTGTTATAGATGCTAAAGAGATGCACACTAGCTATTAGAAGGTGAAAATCAGTGAAGAAAACGAACACACTGTCCGATTCATACCCGTGTGCCAATACATTTTTGGCTGCAGAAGAGAGATGTTTATTTTCATAAAAGTGTATGTTACTTTACGGACAGGTGATTTGGACATATTTGTAACCTATGTAATGTAAGGTGGCACGTGTCTGAGTTCTGTTCTGAAATATATGTTTCGTTTAACCTACAACCACTAAAATGTAACTATGCCAATACTTTTTGGTGCGATTGTAGGCAGCCGGTGACAGCGACTTAGCCCAGTTGCACTTGGAGCCTCTTCGCTACGACACCATCGTTCGTGTTAACTCCAGTGAGCCTTTTCCTTGTTGACATTGTGATAGCTGGGCTCCGTTTCTTGCTGCATTATTTGTAATGACTCTTTGTACACTTGGAGAGAGACAAGTTAAGTAAGTCTTCTGTTTATTGTGTTAACTTGTTGGCTAATCATATCTGCTTCTGTCCAGCTTTACTTTGACGTCAGTTGCTGCACCACTCTGTAGCCGAACTCTCCTTATCGTTGTGTATGAGGACGAACACAACAATGATCATCACAATTACATCGAGATCAGGCTGAGAAGACAGTGCACGAGTACGGCGGTTCAAGCGCCGACCGAGCCAGTGCATGTGCCTGCCTACTCTGATTGGTGCTGGAACCCTATGTGTTCACATCACGTGATTTAGTCCCCTTCCCTGTGTCAGTATTTGATCATCCGAGAACGGTAATTTACAACTTCTCAGGGAATGGGGAATCTTAAAAATTACCAATTATAAATTAAATTCGCTCTTGAGTAGCATTATTGGAAATTTGGACCTTGGATTGTGTGGGATGCTTCCTAGAGTTTCTGTTAGTGTGTGAGGCGAGTTTCCTGTTCTATCATAGCTTCCTCTTGGATAACGTGATATGCTGTATAGTTACAGTTAATGTGCAGCTACTCACAGAGGTTCAGTGTGGGCTATAATTACCGCATGACAGCGAAACTTGGTAGAAATGCTAATACAATAATGCACAATAGATTTACACGGGAAAACAGATCAGTTCCAGTTGTGGCCACCAGGTGCAAATCTACTGCTGCCGTTCTTTATACACTCCTGGAAATGGAAAAAAGAACACATTGACACCGGTGTGTCAGACCCACCATACTTGCTCCGGACACTGCGAGAGGGCTGTACAAGCAATGATCACACGCACGGCACAGCGGACACACCAGGAACCGCGGTGTTGGCCGTCGAATGGCGCTAGCTGCGCAGCATTTGTGCACCGCCGCCGTCAGTGTCAGCCAGTTTGCCGTGGCATACGGAGCTCCATCGCAGTCTTTAACACTGGTAGCATGCCGCAACAGCGTGGACGTGAACCGTATGTGCAGTTGACGGACTTTGAGCGAGGGCGTATAGTGGGCATGCGGGAGGCCGGGTGGACGTACCGCCGAATTGCTCAACACGTGGGGCGTGAGGTCTCCACAGTACATCGATGTTGTCGCCAGTGGTCGGCGGAAGGTGCGCGTGCCCGTCGACCTGGGACCGGACCGCAGCGACGCACGGATGCACGCCAAGACCGTAGGATCCTACGCAGTGCCGTAGGGGACCGCACCGCCACTTCCCAGCAAATTAGGGACACTGTTGCTCCTGGGGTATCGGCGAGGACCATTCGCAACCGTCTCCATGAAGCTGGGCTACGGTCCCGCACACCGTTAGGCCGTCTTCCGCTCACGCCCCAACATCGTGCAGCCCGCCTCCAGTGGTGTCGCGACAGGCGTGAATGGAGGGACGAATGGAGACGTGTCGTCTTCAGCGATGAGAGTCGCTTCTGCCTTGGTGCCAATGATGGTCGTATGCGTGTTTGGCGCCGTGCAGGTGAGCGCCACAATCAGGACTGCATACGACCGAGGCACACAGGGCCAACACCCGGCATCATGGTGTGGGGAGCGATCTCCTACACTGGCCGTACACCACTGGTGATCGTCGAGGGGACACTGAATAGTGCACGGTACACCCAAACCGTCATCGAACCCATCGTTCTACCATTCCTAGACCGGCAAGGGAACTTGCTGTTCCAACAGGACAATGCACGTCCGCATGTATCCCGTGCCACCCAACGTGCTCTAGAAGGTGTAAGTCAACTACCCTGGCCAGCAAGATCTCCGGATCTGTGCCCCATTGAGCATGTTTGGGACTGGATGAAGCGTCGTCTCACGCGGTCTGCACGTCCAGCACGAACGCTGGTCCAACTGAGGCGCCAGGTGGAAATGGCATGGCAAGCCGTTCCACAGGACTACATCCAGCATCTCTACGATCGTCTCCATGGGAGAATAGCAGCCTGCATTGCTGCGAAAGGTGGATATACACTGTACTAGTGCCGACATTGTGCATGCTCTGTTGCCTGTGTCTATGTGCCTGTGGTTCTGTCAGTGTGATCATGTGATGTATCTGACCACAGGAATGTGTCAATAAAGTTTCCCCTTCCTGGGACAATGAATTCACGGTGTTCTTATTTCAATTTCCAGGAGTGTATGAAGTATGACATGCACGCTGTGCTTTGACAGGCAATAATGTGTGTGAACAGCAGGGCTCTCGAGAAGAGAGACCATGTGCGTTGATGAAACTGTTTCATGTGAATTGCAATACTTACAGTGCTGGGTAGACAATCGCCCCTGGAAAGTCAGAGGGCAGGCCCATTATAATTAAGTAGTCTAAAGAAGATGACAATGATATTAGAAATCAAGGGTGACCTTGGTGTGGCCTTTGGAAGACGTCGTACCCTGATGGCAGTTATTGACGAGGGTCTGTTGCTACAACTGACCACGCAGCACGTGTCCTGGGTAGTGCTGGTGCTGGTGCTCGTGCAGCGTCATGACAATCGCCCATCCCATCGTCAACAGTAAGGAAAGTTTTGGGGTCTGTTTTACATTGGAACACATACAAGATGCAGACGATGTAGCAGCTGAAGCCTCGTCATCTGCAGCAGTGTTATGAATTTGCCCTTCAGGTTCTGACACGGATGGAAGTTGACGGCATGTGGCCGGCCAATATTCTATGGAATGACGAGGCACATTTTACACTACAGGGAGGAGAGAATACATAGAATTGTTGTGTACGAAGAGCCATTTCACTCGCCGTATGTAACAGTGTGGCGTGGATTCACAAGCGCCTTTATGCTCTGTCCGTTCTTCGAAGAGAACACATCCAGAGGGCTTGTCAGATGTACCGTGAGATCTGCACGATATCGAGATCTCTTTGTACGGTATGTGATTCCCGCTCTGTAAGAGCGCAGCTGTGTAGAAACCACTGTTTCCATGCAAGATGGGATAAAACCTCATGTCTCTCGCCTAGTGAAAGATCTGCTTGCCAGCCACTGTAGCCGAGCGGCTCTAGGAGCTTCAGTCCGGAACCGCGCATTTGCTACGGTCGTAGGTTCGAATCCTGCCTCGGGCATGGATGTGTGTGATGTCCTCAGGTTAGTTTGGTTTAAGTAGTTCTAAGTTCTAGGGGACTGATGACCTCAGATATTATCTCCAGAGCTTTCCCAAGTGCATGGCAGCCAATATCACCTGATCTGAATCCATGTGACTGTTTGTTCTGAGGAGATGTAAAAGAAAGCTTTTAATGGCGACGTGTTCGGTCACTATTTGATCTGAGGAATACGTTGCTCAGATTCCACAGTAGCTGCAGCGAGCAACTGTTGATCAGGTCGTTTTACGAATGCAGCATCTCGTCAACGTCTCCGGTGCACATCTTCAACAAACTATGCAAGTGGCGATTAATAATAAAGTCAACATTATGACTTCTTCACTTGTTTGAAGTTTTCTGCCAAAGTGCCGTTGCTAATTCGTTACATATGGAAACATTTCTATACGTCTTTTTTGCAGTCAGTTTCAGATATGCGTCTGGTGGCCAAAACTGAAACTAATGTTTTCTCCAGCGTAAATGGGTTTCACATTAAAGCATTAGAATATTTACCAAGTGTCGCTGCCATACGATAATTACAACCCACACTGGACCTCTGCGAGCAGCTGCACTGAAGTTATAACCAACCGGTATTTTCGGAAGTTAGAAGTCATTGTAGATATAAGTGCTAGGAAGGAAGTGTGGTGCATCAGTGGCTATGCGGAATAATCTAATTTGCTGCGTCTGAATTCTCCTGATGTATGTGTCTGCAGCCAATGCCCAATTTCCGATCCGTAACTGACATTGGCTGGAGGAACTGGTGGAACAGTCGGATCATCAGCATCCATTTCATTTTATGAGAGGTTAAATTTAGTACATGAGTCCTTGTCCTCTATTGCGGATGTAGTATACATGCTTCCTGAAGGTTAAACGGGAGTCGAGAATTATGCCCATATAATGTTTAAGTTTTGGCTTTCCATGGAATGTTAGTCCTCCTGAGTTGAGTGTGGCATCTTGGGATATTCTTTTGAACGTGAAGACGTTGGCTTGAGTTTTAATTGAATTTATAGAGAACCTCAATATGGGTGTTCGGCCATGAATTTCTTCCAATTGCTTCTTTAGTTTTCTTGCGATGTAAGCTAGATTTGAACTACTCCTGTTGTAAGTAGGCTGTTTAGGTTTTTATGTTGATAACGTCACGTAGCTCTCTGTATGAAAATCCTTGACTGTGCTGTGTGCAGTCTGTGTCTGGTTGGCATTGTTGGAATATTTGCTCGTGTAGTGTTGGGCAGTTGGATGTGAACAGCGCGTAGCGTTGGCCAGTTGCAGGTGAGCCGCCAGCAGTGGTTGACGAGGGGAGAGAGATGCCAGAGTTTTGAGAACAGAAGATCTGGACGGGAGTCCGTCAGAAAAAGGAAATTTGTTTAATTTGGTGTCACAAAATTGTATATACATTATGACTTTTGAACGCTATTAAGGTAAATACATTGTTCTCTATCAAAATCTTTCATTTGCCAACTATGCCTATCAGTAGTTACGCCTTCAGTAGTTAGAATCTTTTATTTAGCTGGACTGGGTATTGTGTGATGTCCTTAGGTTAGTTAGGTTTAAGTAGTTCTAAGTTCTACGGGACTGATGACCATAGATGTTAAGTCCCATAGTGCTCAGAGCCATTTGAACCATTTATTTAGCTGGCAGTACTGGTGCTTGCTGTATTGCAGTAGTTCGAGTAACGAAGATTTATGTGGGGTAAGTGATTCATGAAAGGTAGGTTATTGTTAGACAGGGCCATTCTTTTGTAGGAATTATTGAAAGTCAGATTGCGTTGCCCAAAAATATTTTGTGTCAGTTTAGTGATGATCAGAATAAGTAAAGAGAAAACTATCTGAGTACGTTGAGTTGTCCTCAACTGTTTGAAAATCAAATAACGTAAGAGTTTTTCCAGCACTGTCATTCTTAATTTTTCAAAGGGGACGTTTCACTGTGTATAACCATATGATCCGCGAAAACGGATAAATGACCTCCAAGTTGGTGCAGAATATCGTTTGTGTATACAGACTGGGCCTCATGAAGAAGCCTTGGATGACTCCTGCAGCAGTATTTTGAACGTGGCTGTTGCAATTTTGGACCGTGACGTACGACTGCCTACTGCGTAGGCAGAAGTGATTGATCTTGGCAATGTGAGGAGTGCACTTGTGACGGACGAGTTTTTAAATAATGCCCAAGTGCCAAACGTTATCGATTGCCTTTTCAGCATCTAAAAATGTGGCTCCGATACTATGTCTAATCTACGACGCTTAACAGACAAGGTCTGGCCAATGTGGTAACACTGAAAACACAGCACATTAGCACTCCTAATGCGGTGCAGCAAAACCATAGGCAATCAGAACAGCTTCCTGCCGTCCGAGAATGCAAAAATACGAGACCTGTGTGGTTTCCAAGAGAATCTTATACCATCCTTCCTGCAAAACAATGGCAAGTTCAGGCAACAAAGATGGAGGTGGATAACGATCGCGCACCTCTCTAAAGCAGGTCGGGAAGACTCAATAACATTGAGATCTGATGCCTGTGGCGGCTAGGGAAGATTGCGACAATTCATCCGCGTGCTCAGTAACCAGTCCTGGACGATGCCAGCTGTGTGAACAGGGACTGAGTCGTCTTGGAACACGGTGTCACAATTGAGGAACAAATATTGTGTCACGGGATGGACCTGATCAGCCAAAATCGTCACATAATCTTCGACAGTAATGAGATGTTGCAGAGTAACCATGAGGTACATGGAACACCACGATTTGGCTGCCCACATCATCACCGAATCCCCGACATGTTTCACTCTTGGCAGCAGACAGTCTGCATCAGTGTGCTCCAGATGTAAACTCGACCAGAAGTTGGAAACAGTTTGCAACAAGATTCATCCGATCAAGTGACTTCTGTCCATTGCTCCATAGCCCAGGTTACATGGCTTCGGCATCACTGTCACCTACGAGGTGCATTCAAGTTCTAAGGCCTCCGATTTTTTTTCTAATTAACTACTCACCCGAAATCGATGAAACTGGCGTTACTTCTCGATGTAATCGCCCTGCAGACGTACACATTTTTCACAACGCTGACGCCATGATTCCATGGCAGCGGCGAAGGCTTATTTAGGAGTCTGTTTTGACCACTGGAAAATCGCTGAGGCAATAGCAGCACGGCTGGTGAATGTGCGGCCACGGAGAGTGTCTTTCGTTGTTGGAAAAAGCCAAAAGTCACTAGGAGCCAGCTCAAGTGAGTAGGGAGCATGAGGAATCACTTCAAAGTTGTTATCACGAAGAAACTGTTGCGTAACGTTAGCTCGATGTGCGGGTGCGTTGTCTCGGTGAAACAGCACACGCGCAGCCCTTCCTGGACGTTTTTGTTGCAGTGCAGGAAGGAATTTGTTCTTCAAAACATTTTCGTAGGATGCACCTGTTACCGTAGTGTCCTTTGGAACGCAATGGGTAAGGATTACGCCCTCGCTGTCCCAGAACATGGACACCATCATTTTTTCAGCACTGGCGGTTACCCGAAATCTTTTTGGTGGTGGTGAATCTGTGTGCTTCCATTGAGCTGACTGGCGCTTTGTTTCTGGATTGAAAAATGCCATCCACGTCTCATCCATTGTCACAACCGACGAAAAGAAAGTCCCATTTGTGCTGTCGTTGCGTGTCAACATTGCTCGGCAACGTGCCACACGGGCAGCCGTGTGGTCGTCCGTCAGCATTCGTGGCACCCACCTGGATGACACTTTTCGCATTTTCAGGTCGTCATGCAGGATTGTGTGCACAGAACCCACAGAAATGCCAACTCTGGAGGCGGTCTGTTCAACAGTCATTCGGCGATCCCCCAAAACAATTCTCTCCACTTTCTCGATCATGTCGTCAGACCGGCTTGTGCGAGCCCGAGGTTGTTTCGGTTTGTTGTCTCACGATGTTCTGCCTTCATTAAACTGTCGCACCCACGAACGCACTTTCGACACATCTGTAACTCCATCACCACATGTCTCCTTCAACTGTCGATGAATTTCAGTTGGTTCAGAAAACGAATGATTGCATGCTGTTCAAGTAAGGAAAACGTCGCCATTTTAAGTATTTAAAACAGTTCTCATTCTCGCCGCTGGCGGTAAAATTCCATTTGCCGTACGGTGCTGCCATCTCTGGGACGTATTGACAATGAACACGGCCTCATTTTAAAACAATGCGCATGTTTCTATCTCTTTCCAGCCCGGAGAAAAAAAATCGGAGGCCTTAGAACTTGAATGCACCTCGTATTACGGGTATTTGAACCAGTGACGTGTAGCTTTGGAATTCCAGCTCGCCCTGGAATTCCCTGCTTATGTTTTTTTCGTGTTGACTCAACAAACACCTTCGTCTGCGGTGTGATTTAGCAGGTGATGTTTTTCCGCTTTCTCCTTAGGTAGTATAAATCTTCGATACGGTGCCCCTTGAAACACACGTTCATATTCATATAGCTCCGACACAATGCACTCAGACTGCTCAGAACACTGTTGTGACTACGACTGACAATTGCAACGTGTCGAGGACTAGTTCCAAGAAATGCGTCACTTCCTTGCAGATGACCGTAATGGTCAAATCAGACAAAATTGATCTTATAGGAAAGCTTATAACATTCACTCTTCCCGCGCACCATTCACAAATGCAACATCGAGGAAATGATAGTGTTATTCGAAATACCCTTCACCACACACTATAAGATGGCTGCATTACTGTTTGTGACTGGAGAAGACGTTTGATCTTCCTCTGGCCTATAGTGTTTGAATGGTTGTATGTTTCACCCAACTCGTGGTTTGACGCGTCCGTTGTTTGCATCTTATGTTAGACCCAAGACCTACCATCAGAGGTCCTTTTGATATGACGGAATTGTTTTCGACTGCTCACATACATATAACATCGGCGACTGGATAGATGTGCTACATATCAATATTTTTGAACTCACTCTGCTGGCAAACTACACTCCTGGAAATGGAAAAAAGAACACATTGACACCGGTGTGTCAGACCCACCATACTTGCTCCGGACACTGCGAGAGGGCTGTACAAGCAATGATCACACGCACGTCACAGCGGACACACCAGGAACCGCGCTGTTGGCCGTCGAATGGCGCTAGCTGCGCAGCATTTGCGCACCGCCGCCGTCAGTGTCAGCCAGTTTGCCGTGGCATACGGAGCTCCATCGCAGTCTTTAACACTGGTAGCATGCCGCGACAGCGTGGACGTGAACCGTATGTGCAGTTGACGGACTTTGAGCGAGGGCGTATAGTGGGCATGCGGGAGGCCGGGTGGACGTACCGCCGAATTGCTCAACACGTGGGGCGTGAGGTCTCCACAGTACATCGATGTTGTCGCCAGTGGTCGGCGGAAGGTGCACGTGCCCGTCGACCTGGGACCGGACCGCAGCGACGCACGGATGCACGCCAAGACCGTAGGATCCTACGCAGTGCCGTAGGGGACCGCACCGCCACTTCCCAGCAAATTAGGGACACTGTTGCTCCTGGGGTATCGGCGAGGACCATTCGCAACCGTCTCCATGAAGCTGGGCTACGGTCCCGCACACCGTTAGGCCGTCTTCCGCTCACGCCCCAACATCGTGCAGCCCGCCTCCAGTGGTGTCGCGACAGGCGTGAATGGAGGGACGAATGGAGACGTGTCGTCTTCAGCGATGAGAGTCGCTTCTGCCTTGGTGCCAATGATGGTCGTATGCGTGTTTGGCGCCGTGCAGGTGAGCGCCACAATCAGGACTGCATACGACCGAGGCACACAGGGCCAACACCCGGCATCATGGTGTGGGGAGCGATCTCCTACACTGGCCGTACACCACTGGTGATCGTCGAGGGGACACTGAATAGTGCACGGTACATCCAAACCGTCATCGAACCCATCGTTCTACCATTCCTAGACCGGCAAGGGAACTTGCTGTTCCAACAGGACAATGCACGTCCGCATGTATCTCGTGCCACCCAACGTGCTCTAGAAGGTGTAAGTCAACTACCCTGGCCAGCAAGATCTCCGGATCTGTCCCCCATTGAGCATGTTTGGGACTGGATGAAGCGTCGTCTCACGCGGTCTGCACGTCCAGCACGAACGCTGGTCCAACTGAGGCGCCAGGTGGAAATGGCATAGCAAGCCGTTCCACAGGACTACATCCAGCATCTCTACGATCGTCTCCATGGGAGAATAGCAGCCTGCATTGCTGCGAAAGGTGGATATACACTGTACTAGTGCCGACATTGTGCATGCTCTGTTGTCTGTGTCTATGTGCCTGTGGTTCTGTCAGTGTGATCATGTGATGTATCTGACCCCAGGAATGTGTCAATAAAGTTTCCCCTTCCTGGGACAATGAATTCACGGTGTTCTTATTTCAATTTCCAGGAGTGTATCTTGACCGGCTGTCTGAGACTGAAGGAAGATCGATTTCCGGTTTGAACGTCTCCTTGACATTGCCTCGTCTTTTGAACTCGCTCCGAAGCACTTCATTTCTCTCTTTCGTAGGATTATTTTATAAATAACAGTGTAGCAAAATTATATATACACTCTTTAAAACTGAGCCTTGTGGTTCCAGGCGCTTCAGTCTGGAACCGCGTGACCGCTACGGTCGTAGATTCGAATCCTGCCTCGGGCATGGATGTGTGTGATGTCAGGTTAGTTAGGTTCAAGTAGTTCTAAGTTCTAGGGGACTGATGACCACAGATGTTAAGTCCCATAGTACTCAGAGCCATTTTTCTTTGAAACTGAATATTTCTTTAACTACAAGAGACAGAAACGAAAAGACTTCGGTTTCTTAAGATGTGGCTTTAGGTGGTATATGTTCAAATGAGCATCTTCCAACGCGCTGCATCGTCCACAACGGCTTAGAACGGAGCCACATACCAACTATATTATTTATTATGGGGTACTATCGCAAGCTTGCTCTCTTGGATTGTCCATTGTTTCTGGATTTGCTGCGCACACCGTGTTGTTGGCAGTACCCAAGGACAGAAGTCTAAAGGGGTGAAATCCGACGATCGCGCAGGATACTCCACAGCACATTCTCTTCGTTCATCTCTAAAGGAATGTGCGTTTGAGGAATTCTCTCACATCAAGTTGAAAGTGAGATGCCACCAGATTCCGTTGCAAGTAATAATTTTCATTGTCAAAAATGTCGTTTAACCCTCTAAATAACGGACCGTACCAAACTGATACTCCTGGAAAATCAACATGCCTTTCTTCAGTTAGCCCAGTACGGAAAATTATGCCGGCTAATTGTTCCTTTAACTTTAAAGGTCACCTCGTCCGACCAAAGAATTAGACCTTGAAAACGTTCACTCTGTTCACTCATCGCAATGAACGATTCACAAAATTCAATTCGCGACCTCGATGATTGTTCCGTGCATGCGGAGGTATCGGAATGCAAAGCTTCCACGTCTGAGTCTGCAGAATTCTGCAAACACTGGTTTTGCTGATCTCAGTCGCACGAGAGCATTGTCTCACAGACTTTTACGAGGTTTGTGTGTACACTTGAATCACTGAATCAAGAGTTTCGTTGTCGGTTGAACATCTCTTTCTTCCGCTAGGTTCCTTCTTCACATTATGCACCGTTCTATCGATCCCCATATAGGTTCTTAAAATAATAAAGCCTTGTTTATTTCCTATTCTAAAACAACAGGGAACGTTGTTAAGGTGTTCACCGCCTTCTCAATGATTACCCACAGTAAACTATTTCTATCTGCATTAGTTAAGGATTGAGTTTTAAAGGTGTATTCATTGTTTTGGACTCGCTTTGTTAGTAGATAGTGTGGGTCTCTTCCACCTGCTCTATCTGTATTTTAACAAAATTATGACTTATTTTCTTTTCCATTTTTGCCCCATGGTCAAGCTCTTATTACCACGATATTGACGAGGTGTTAAACGCTAAAATTCTTTACTTCCGTCCAGTGAGACTTTGCCGAAAGATAGTTCTCATTTTGTGTCATGCGTGAAAGCTTGATACTGGAGCAAGGAAGTTGGAAAGAATAAGGAACAGACGGTGCACTGAAGTTGGTTAAGGAATAGGATTCTTCCTGTCGTCGTGTGGAAGCGACCCGTTGCAGGAGCCATGCCTACGGTGCCATTTGAAGACGGTGCCAAGATGTTAGAGGAGTAAAAGGAAGTTTTCAGTAATTCGGACGGCCAATCTAGCGAAGAGAACAAGCGAAAACGAAACCGATAAGATCCAGGTCCATCCACTTCTACCTAGGTCGGTTTCTCGATCACCAGCTGCTCCAATGGAACGGACGGCTGCAATTTACATTTCCACATTCTAGCTGTCTGGTTTCATCGATTAAAATTACCTGCCTGCTACCCGCAAGCATAATATTTGTTGTCTGTCTTAATGTGGCGCCCCTATCTATGAAATCACTTCAATCACATTTTCGTGTGGCCCCTTATATCAGGGATGCGGTACAGCTGCCAACATTCTCTATTGGAATAAAGGGAAACGTGGTGTTATAAAACTTATGATAGTTCAGCTCTCGTTGTCATCGTTTGTTGATCTCAGAAAAGCAGTTGATGAGTCGAAAAGCATTTATTCTTGTAGCGGTACCTAAAGGTTTTTAGCTCGAAATAAACTGTATAAGGCAGTCGGTACAAGTTCAGAACCCTAGCAAAGGGGATAATGATTAGGGGCAGACACCCCTTCAACAAGAAGGCGATTAGAGGCGGACTGGTGAAGGAAATCGATTGCGTCCTTTTCAAAGTAATAATACGAGCATTTTCCTCGCAGCGATTTGAGGAAATCAAGATAAACATAAATGTGGATGGTCTGGCGGGGATCTGAACCGATATCCTCCAGGAAGCGAGCCCAAAGTTTTACCACTGCCCCAACAACGCGCGCTCCTGGTTAAAGGGTATCTCAAACATGTATAAAGGGGAAGAAATACCACGCATGGCGAAGACACGAAGGAACACAAGCTTCTGGACTAACACCGGTGGGTGTTTCTAACGTAGCGGTAGAAGAAATGAGAAAGCGACAACCATCAGAGGAAAGATCACCGAGAGGGTAAACAAGAAGCAGGCGCCTAGACTTGGAAATTCCCCCACTCATTCTTGTCTCGAATGGCCATCACCAGCGGGTAAGTACCGTACATCCTGTGGACAACCAGGGAGTACCTTGTTACGGCACAGTGACTTGGAGAGTGAAAGGAGGCGATGGACAGCAGAAGACTCTTTGCACGTGGGCGTGGGGAAAAGTCTGCGTTCGCAGCAACGCAGTCATCTATGACTGGATCAGAATGGCAAAGTAGCTGACAGTTGACCATGGAAACCGGGACGGGGGTGGGGGTGGGGCATGGAAGGGGTTACCGGTCCGCTGACGCGCGCAAGAGGGACGTGTCTCCCTCCGCTAGCAGCAGCTGAGTGGCCCCGTACTAAATACGTACTACGAGAAACGTGCAGCACTGAGTTCGCTTTACAGCAGTGGTGTCCTCACTAACAATAAAAATGATGATAATAAAAGGCGGGATGGACCAATGAAGGAATAGCATCCTGTGGCGGGAGTTTCAGATTGAAAATCTTTAGTTTATCATAACTTTGCATAAATGGTTTTTTTTCCGATCGTGTACATATGCTCACTTCTTCGGCCGCATTGGTACTTGATTTAGGCCGCATGCTGCCTGCGGGCCGCGGGTTGGTCATCCCTGCTTTACATGATCATAACAGACTTATCACTTTCCTAAGCAAGATCACAACTGGCTTCACGCATTCCGTAAAACAAACGTACTACGCAAACGAAATATGCAAGTAGAAATGACGAAAAATTATGTTACAGGCCGCAGTTGTCGTACGCAGCTGAGGTAGCAGAGCGGTATGGCAACCGTGCACAGGACCAGTGTTGCCAACTCTCCAAACTGAAATAAGCTAGATGTGTCTAAGTAAAAGGCTGCAAAAAGTGAAATATGAAATAAAAAAGGTGTATTATTTTAAGTTTTATTTCTGCAATAATTATACTGTGTAAGGTATGTAAGTGGGGGAGGGACATATACAAAGGTCCAGTAAGGTAGATATTATTGTTAGCTCCAGCTATCAAATTTTACACGCAGACAAACCAAAATGTAATTGACGCTGATGGATTTTTTTCCATTGGAATCAAGTTCTTGCAAAGTAGTTTCCTCAGATTTACTCATAACAGGTGTGCAAGTCAGTTTAAAACAACTTCAGGATATAGCTGTGCACAGGGTTTTGCATTACATCTTAAATGCGCGTACGACGTTTGACGTTAATGGCTTTAATAGCCGGAGAGAAAAACAGAAAAAAATAAAAATTTAGAGTCGTGCCTTATGCATCTGCTCAGGGAAACAATTTTCGAGATACTAGTACTTCGAACGCAGAGATAAAAATTTCGGTTTTTGTTTTTATGATGCGCATTTAAATGTCAGCCCATTTCTAAAACCTCGATATTTCGACACAAAAATTAATTAAACTAAACATCATCATGTCAGTTTCTTTCGCATAACTTTCTTTTTCTCACAACAAAAATGAAATGTAAATTACGTTTCTGCTGGGGATTTACAGGAAAAACTTCACAATAGCTGCACTGTAATATTACATTGTTTTTTACACGAAGCAAACAACTGCACTGAAGTCAAATCCACTGTTCCTCTCCTCACTGCAGCTGCCGGCACGCTAATGTTGCAACTGTGATGCATATGACTTCTGATTCATCCTGCATAAATAAAAACCTGCCTTGCTTAGGAAATTTTCCTTCATTGTTGTGAATATGCTATGGTGCAACAACGTTTTCAGTAAGGCTCTCAACTATTTATTTCTCGTAGTTATGTTTCTGGTCTGTGTATGCTGACTTCCCCAGAGCACATACCAACACAAATTTAGTTTGCTTTGTTGTGTTTTTTAATTCAATCGAGTAATACATTTTCATGGAATATTGAAGCGAGTTTTGAAAGCTTGATTCATTGCAACAAATTTTCCTTTGACAAATAGTGATTTTAATGCTTCCCTGTTTTCAAGAAAGAAGCTAGGAAAAAGCCAAATGATTGTGAAAAATACCTATATTTTCGGATGCCAGGTAAATCACTCATTTGTCAGATAAAGAGTATTTAAAAGAAGTCAGAGTTCGCTCTAAAAAATGCGATATGGCAGTACTGCACGGAACTGAATGTGTGACGAAACTCGTGTTCTGATTGGTTGTTGCTATGGTAATTGTCCTGTAAAGAACTAGAGCTGTCGGAGGCTGTTATCCTAATTCAGATACACCTTGTGAAAAGGTTTTTCAGAGTTCACTAACAGACACAAATTTTGTTGAATTACTTAAATCATCAGAATCACTCTCACTTCCACCAACAGTTCAAGGAAGAAACTGACCCATGACATCCTACAACCAACTGAGAAATTGAACAAATCAGGCATTCACAAAGTGGGATGCTGTCATTGAAACAAGTGCTACATTTTCCAAACGGGCAGCGACTTTAAAACCCGTTTTAAAGAATCTGTTAACTGTTTCATATTTGATGAAGCTTAGAAATCAGCTATAGCGAAGCATACAGTCGGAATAGGGCATAGTGTTAGCATACATAACGATCTTAAAGTGCTCCACACATGATCGTCCATAGAAAATTTTTGTGGGTGAGGGGAGGGACAAAACTCGAAAATTGTCATTTTCTATATGAGGAAGATTCAATAATTAGAGAGATAAACCGGTATAGGAATGAAACATTGTAGGAGGAGTTTTGTACTTTCACGACTTTAGTCAGGCATTACTGGTGTCAGCTGAGAACAGCTGAAGGATAAAAGCTGTTTTATTTTCAAGTCTAATACTGCACTTAACGACAGCGTGTCCGATTGAAGTTTCCACGTTAGTTGAACAGCGTTCAGTGATCAAATTTTTGTTTTCTGAAGCTGAAAAACTGAGTAAAATCTTCTCTCGAATGATTTTACAGTGTGGCTGTATGAACAGCGGGTCTTTTTAAAAATGGATAGAACCGTTTAAAACACTGTCGAACCTCAGCGACTGACGAGCAACGTCCTGGCTGACCGCTTGAAGTGTCAACTCCTTCGCTTGAAACCTGCACTGACGACGTTATTCCTGAAGACATTTATACTATAGAAGAGCATACAGCAAAAACTGTTCATAACGTTATCTGTAATAAGCTCAAGCGCAGCAAAATACACTCCTGGAAATTGAAATAAGAACACCGTGAATTCATTGTCCCAGGAAGGGGAAACTTTATTGACACATTCCTGGGGTCAGATACATCACATGATCACACTGACAGAACCACAGGCACATAGACACAGGCAACAGAGCATGCACAATGTCGGCACTAGTACAGTGTATATCCACCTTTCGCAGCAATTGCAGGCTGCTATTCTCCCATGGAGACGATCGTAGAGATGCTGGATGTAGTCCTGTGGAACGGCTTGCCATGCCATTTCCACCTGGCGCCTCAGTTGGACCAGCGTTCGTGCTGGACGTGCAGACCGCGTGAGACGACGCTTCATCCAGTCCCAAACATGCTCAATGGGGGACAGATCCGGAGATCTTGCTGGCCAGGGTAGTTGACTTACACCTTCTAGAGCACGTAGGGTGGCACGGGATACATGCGGACGCGCATTGTCCTGTTGGAACAGCAAGTTCCCTTGCCGGTCTACGGATGGTAGAACGATGGGTTCAATGACGGTTTGGATGTACCGTGCACTATTCAGTGTCCCCTCGACGATCACCAGTGGTGTACGGCCAGTGTAGGAGATCGCTCCCCACACCATGATGCCGGGTGTTGGCCCTGTGTGCCTCGGTCGTATGCAGTCCTGATTGTGGCGCTCACCTGCACGGCGCCAAACACGCATACGACCATCATTGGCACCAAGGCAGAAGCGACTCTCATCGCTGAAGACGACACGTCTCCATTCGTCCCTCCATTCACGCCTGTCGCGACACCACTGAAGGCGGGCTGCACGATGTTGGGGCGTGAGCGGAAGACGGCCTAACGGTGTGCGGGACCGTAGGCCAGCTTCATGGAGACGGTTGCGAATGGTCCTCGCCGATACCCCAGGAGCAACAGTGTCCCTAATTTGCTGGGAAGTGGCGGTGCGGTCCCCTACGGCACTGCGTGAGACGACGCTTCATCCAGTCCCAAACATGCTCAATGGGGGACAGATCCGGAGCTCTTGCTGGCCAGGGTAGTTGACTTACACCTTCTAGAGCACGTTGGGTGGCACGGGATACATGCGGACGTGCATTGTCCTGTTGGCGTGCATCCGTGCGTCGCTGCGGTCCGGTCCCAGGTCGACGGGCACGTGCACCTTCCGCCGACCACTGGCGACAACATCGATGTACTGTGGAGACCTCACGCCCCACATGTTGAGCAATTCGGCGGTACGTCCACCCGGCCTCCCGCATGTCTACTATACGCCCTCGCTCAAAGTCCGTCAACTGCACATACGGTTCACGTCCACGCTGTCGCGGCATGCTACCAGGGTTAAAGACTGCGATGGAGCTCCGTATGCCACGGCAAACTGGCTGACACTGACGGCGGCGGTGCACAAATGCTGCGCAGCTAGCGCCATTCGACGGCCAACACCGCGGTTCCTGGTGTGTCCGCTGTGCCGTGCGTGTGATCATTGCTTGTACAGCCCTCTCGCAGTGTCCGGAGCAAGTATGGTGGGTCTGACACACCGGTGTCAATGTGCTCTTTTTTCCATTTCCAGGAGTGTAATTGCACTGTGGGTGCCGAAAGAGTTAACGCAACAACGCAAGGAAACAATGCTCAAAGTGTGGATGGACTTGAAAGAATGCTATGAAAGGGAAGGTAACGATTTTCTAAGAAATATTTTACAGTTGGCTGAAGTTTGGGTCTATCAAAGCAGGCACTACACGTAAAAAAGTTTGGCTACACCGAGAAGGTCAAAAAGAATTTGTGGGAAAGTGGCTCAAACAACAAAACAAAGACTCCTTGAATTAGGTGTAAAAAAAAATCCAGTTCATCATTGGGTTAAGTGTATTAATGTCGATGCGGATTATGTTGAGAAGTAGTCAAAATCTCACTCTGCAAAATTAAACAGTCATTTTTCTTCTTCAGTTTGTCGCTTTAATTATTGACTGGCCCTCGTATAAAGGAGTTGATCAGTTTCGAAAGATACACTGATCAGCCAGAACATTATGTCCATCGACCTACTAACTTTCCATGTAAACCCACCCAGGCGATAGCAGCGTCACCTGGCGAGGAATGACTGCTGGTCAGACACACACACGGTGAATGCAGTATCAGTCAGCATGCTGTTCGTGTGTAGAGTCGGGAAGGCGCGTGATCTGCCTGAGTTTGACCGACTTAAGATTGTGATGCCTCGGAGGCTCGGCACGACCATTTCGGAAAATGCACGACTTGTCGGGTGTTCGAGGAGTGCCGTGGTGAGTGTCTTCAACACGTGGCGAAACCAAGGTGAAATCACGTTCAGACGTCGTTGGGTTGGACGACCACCTCCCATTACAGATGTCGGACGTCAGAGGCTGGACAGACTGGTAAAACAGGACGGGCGGTGAACTGGGACAGAACTAACATCAGGTGTTAATGCTGGACAGAGTGCAAGCGTGTCTGAACACACAGTGCACCGAACACTCCCAACGATAGGTGTCCGCAGCTGACGACTCATGCATGTGCCAATGTTAACAACACGATATCGCCAACAACGACTGAAGTGGGCACGTGACCATCGGCGTTGCATAGTCTGATGAATCCCGATACATTCTTCATTATGCCGATGGGAGGGCGCGAATCCGCAGTCTTGCAGGTGAACAGCTCCTTGACACCTGTACTGCGGGACTGAGACAACTGGCAGAGCCTCCATTATGTGATGGGGAACATTCACGTGAGGATCCATGGATCCAGTGAAGCTCGTGCAAAGCACCATGACGGCCAAGGAGTGTTTTGCACTGGTCGCATACCACATACGCCCCTTCATGAAGATCATCTTCCGCCGGCAGTGGAATTTTTGCAAGATAATGTGCCACGTTGCAAGGCTAGCATTGTGATGGAGTGTTTCGAGAAACACAGTGGCGAGTTCTGATTGATGTGCTGGACCCCCAACTCGGCAGATCTGAAACCGATCGAACACATCTGGGATGTGATTGAATGTGACGTCAGAGCTCATCGCCCCCCTGTCCTGAATTTACGGGAATTAGGTGAGTTGTGTGTGCAGATCGGGTGCCAACTCCCTCCAGCGACCTAGCAAGGCCTCACTGCTTCCACGCCACGACGCGTCGCCGCTGTTATCCGTGCCAAAGGTGGACATACCGGCTATTAAGTAGATGGTCACATTGTCCTGGCTATCAGAGTATCACGCTGTAGGAACTATATTTTATAGGTGACTCAGAGAAGTTACTACACCTCAGAGAGTTGGATGTACTAATGAAAACACTGACCGTTGAAATAGAAGGTATGTAAAGACTGAGATTATATACTGCCTGGCAAAAAAAAAGTGAAGTACCCTGAAGATATGGTCGGACGTCAACGTGACTCCGTACACGCGCACACCTTCGGTGGCGATGTAAGTGATTGGTGTTGCAGTTCTCTGTGATATATGGAACGGCCACCAGAGTGCATTACTGTTGCTCATATTATACTGTTATTACCAGGCCTGGTAGCGTATGTAAGGGACGTGAGTGCCCACTGTGAAGAAGACGGAGATACCGCGTAGCCTTCTCGTGTGAGACAGCGTTCTCAGCACGTGACAGGGTTTGAAAGGGGATATCCATTTACCTCGGTGGACGAATCGCGCAATGTCCAGATTCGTGGGGCACTCTTGGCTTGATAGGGCGATGTTGGACTGCATGGGAAGGCATCCTCGTTGTGAAGGTTTCAGTCGGTCACGTCTGACCAGCCCGAAGAAGGATCGACGTACTGTGCACCATACACATCGTAATCTCTTCACATCTGCCCCTACAGTATGAAAAAAAATCCGACAATGTCTTCTGCAAGCTTCACTATTTCCGTCGGGCGGTCTAGAGGTAACTAGGGATACTCAGTATATACAAAGGACACCACGGAGTCACCGGGAGAGCGTGAGAGCATTACGGCTATGCTACATCCCTGAACTTTGAGACGCTCGTAGATAGACGCTAGCGATCCCACGACAGCCTTCTCGCAAAGTGCCAAGAAAGCCTCCTACTTATAGCAACCGCAGTTGCAGCAAAGACAACATTAAGCCAGCTAAGTGCGCACGGAGACATTTATGTAATCATTCCTTCCGCGCTTCACCCAATAAGCAGCTCTAATCCGCGATGCAATGGTAAGTACCCTCTGCCACACGCTTCACAGTGGTTTACACACTAAGGATGAAGGTGTGAACAACAGCCCGCATAGAAGCGTACAAGCCGTCGTACTCCACACTCTCTATCCGTGAAAGTGAAACTTGTTTTGCATCGGTCCAACACAAGTGAAGGAGACTTCTCTCTGGTGTAATCGGGATGTGAGAGAGAGCGCACTGCATGTGGTCGTGTTCGGTTGGCATTCGCTAGTGTTCTTTGGTGTTCAGCTGGTTGTCAGTCTTTTAGCGAACCATGAAAGGAATTTTTGCGCGCTCTCCGCTTCGGCACTAGCCGTACAGAAAGCTTTCGCCTGTTGTCTTGTCTACTTCCGTTGACATGGGTTGCACGAGCGGTGGAGTGGTTTGAGGAGAATGTAATGCTGCTTATAGAAGAATATATATATATGCCATAGGTGCTTCTGAGATACATCAACATCTACGTGGGTACTCTGCAAATCAAGCTTAAGTGCCTGGCAGAGGGTTCATCGCACCACCTTCACACTAATTCTCTATTATTCCACTATCGAACAGCACACGTAAAAAACGAACACCTGTATCTTCCCGTGCGAGCTCTGATTTCCCTTGTTTTTTTATCATGACCGTTTCTCCCTATGTAATTCGTTGTCAAAAAATATTTTTGCATTCGGAGGAGAAAGTTGATGATTGAAATTTCGTGAAGAAACGCCTTTGTCTTAATGACGTCCACCCCAATTCCTGTATCATGTCAGTGACACACTCTCCCCTATTTCTCGATAGCACAAAACGTTCTGCTCTTCTTTGAACTTTCTCGGTGTACTCTGTTAATCATACCTGGTAAGGATGCCGAACCGCTCAGCAGTACTCCAAAAGAGGACGGATAAGCGTAGTGTAGGCAGTCTCTTTAGTAGATCTGTTATACACTATAGGCCATTAAAATTGCTACACCACGAAGATGACGTGCTACAGACGCGAAAATTAACCGACAGGAAGAAGATGCTGTGATATGCAAATCATTAGCTTTTCAGAGCATTCACACAAGGGTGGCGCCGTTGGCGACACCTACAATGTGCTGACACGAGGAAAGTTTCCAATCGATTTCTCATACACAAACAGCAGTTGACCGGCGTTGCCTGGTGAAACGTTGTTGTGATGCCTCTTGTAAGGAGGAGAAATGTGTACCATCACGTTTCCGACTTTGATAAAGGTCGGATTGTAGCCTATTGCGATTGCGGTTTATCGTATCGCGACATTGCTGTTCGCTTTGGTTCAGAATGGTTCAAATGGCTCTGAGCACTATGGGACTCAACATCTTAGGTCATAAGTCCCCTAGAACTTAGAACTACTTAAACCTAACTAACCTAAGGACATCAAACACACCCATGCCCGAGGCAGGATTCGAACCTGCGACCGTAGCAGTCCCGCGGTTCCGGTGTTCGCTTTGGTCTAGATCCAATGACTGTTAGCAGAATATGGAATCGGTGGGTTCAGGAGGCCAATACGGAACACCGTGATGGATCCCAACGGCCACGTATCACTAGCAGTCGAGATGACAGGCATCTTATCCGCACGGCTGTAACGGATCGTGCAGCCACGTCTCGATCCCTGAGTCAACAGATGGGGACGTTTGCAAGACAACAACCATCTGCACGAACAGTTCGACGACGTTTGCAGCAGCATGGACTATCAGCTCGGAGACCATAGCTGCGGTTACCTTTGACGCTGCGTCACAGATAGGAGTGCCTGCGATGGTGTACTCAGTGACGAACCTGGGTGCACGAATGGCAAAATGTCATTTTTTCGGATGAATCCAGGTTCTGTTTACAGCATCATGATGGTCACATCCGTGTTTGGCGACATCGCGGTGAACGCACATTGGAGGCGTGTATTCGTCAACGCCATACCGGCGTATCACCCGGCGTGATGGTATGGGTTACTATTGGTTACACGCCTCGATCGCGTCTCGTTCGCATTGACGGCACTTTGAGCAGTGGACGCTACATTTCAGATCTGTTACGACCCGTGGCTCTACCCATCATTCAATCCCTGCGAAACCCAACATTTCAGCAGGATAATGCACGACTGCATCTTGGAGGTCCTGTACGGGCCTTTCTCTATACAGAAAATGTTCGACTGCTGCCCTGGCCAGCACATTCTCCAGATCTCTCACCAACTGAAAACGTATGGTCAATGGTGGTCGCGCAACTGGCTCGTCACAATACGCCAGTCACTACTCTTGATGATCTGTGGTATCATGTTGATGCTGCATGGGCAGCTGTACCTGTACACACCATCCAAGCTTTGTCTGACTCAATGCCCAGGCGTATAAAGGCCGTTATAACGGCCAGAGGTGGTTGTGCTGGGTACTGATTTCTCAGGATCTATGCACCCAAATTGCGTGAAAATGTAATCAGATGTCAGTTCTAGTTTAATATATTGGTCCAATGGCTACCCGTTTATCATCTGCATTTCTTGTTGGTGTAGCAATTGTAATAGCCAGTAGTGTACTTTTTACGTGTTCTGTCAATAAAACGCCGTCTTTGGTTCGCCTTCCCCACAACATTTTTTGTGTTCTTTTAAATTTAAGTCGTTTGTATTTGTAATTCCTAGGTATCTAGTTCAATTTATGGCCTTTACATTTAATTGATATATTGTGTAACGGTAGTTTAACGGGTTCCTTTTACCACTCGTGTGGATGACTTCACATATTTCATTTTTTAGGGTCAACTGCATATTTTCATATCGTACAGATATGTTATCTAAATCGTTTTGCAGTTTGTTTTTATCTTCTGATGAGTTTACTAGACGATAATTGACGGAATCTCTATAAACAACCTAAGACGCCTGCCAGATTGACTGCTACAACGTTCATATACACTCCTGGAAATGGAAAAAAGAACACATTGACACCGGTGTGTCAGACCCACCATACTTGTTCCGGACACTGCGAGAGGGCTGTACAAGCAATGATCACATGCACGGCACAGCGGACACACCAGGAACCGCGGTGTTGGCCGTCGAATGGCGCTAGCTGCGCAGCATTTGTGCACCGCCGCCGTCAGTGTCAGCCAGTTTGCCGTGGCATACGGAGCTCCATCGCAGTCTTTAACACTGGTAGCATGCCGCGACAGCGTGGACGTGAACCGTATGTGCAGTTGACGGACTTGGAGCGAGGGCGTATAGTGGGCATGCGGGAGGCCGGGTGGACGTACCGCCGAATTGCTCAACACGTGGGGCGTGAGGTCTCCACAGTACATCGATGTTGTCGCCAGTGGTCGGCGGAAGGTGCACGTGCCCGTCGACCTGGGACCGGACCGCAGCGACGCACGGATGCACGTCAAGACCGTAGGATCCTACGCAGTGCCGTAGGGGACCGCACCGCCACTTCCCAGCAAATTAGGGACACTGTTGCTCCTGGGGTATCGGCGAGGACCATTCGCAACCGTCTCCATGAAGCTGGGCTACGGTCCCGCACACCGTCAGGCCGTCTTCCGCTCACGCCCCAACATCGTGCAGCCCGCCTCCAGTGGTGTCGCGACAGGCGTGAATGGAGGGACGAATGGAGACGTGTCGTCTTCAGCGATGAGAGTCGCTTCTGCCTTGGTGCCAATGATGGTCGTATGCGTGTTTGGCGCCGTGTAGGTGAGCGCCACAATCAGGACTGCATACGACCGAGGCACACAGGGCCAACACCCGGCATCATGGTGTGGGGAGCGATCTCCTACACTGGCCGTACACCACTGGTGATCGTCGAGGGGACACTGAATAGTGCACGGTACGTCCAAACCGTCATCGAACCCATCATTCTACCATTCCTAGACCGGCAAGGGAACTTGCTGTTCCAACAGGACAATGCACGTCCGCATGTATCCCGTGCCACCCAACGTGCTCTAGAAGGTGTAAGTCAACTACCCTGGCCAGCAAGATCTCCGGATCTGTCCCCCATTGAGCATGTTTGGGACTGGATGAAGCGTCGTCTCACGCGGTCTGCACGTCCAGCACGAACGCTAGTCCAACTGAGGCGCCAGGTGGAAATGGCATGGCAAGCCGTTCCACAGGACTACATCCAGCATCTCTACGATCGTCTCCATGGGAGAATAGCAGCCTGCATTGCTGCGAAAGGTGGATATACACTGTACTAGTGCCGACATTGTGCATGCTCTGTTGCCTGTGTCTATGTGCCTGTGGTTCTGTCAGTGTGATCATGTGATGTATCTGACCCCAGGAATGTGTCAATAAAGTTTCCCCTTCCTGGGACAATGAATTCACGGTGTTCTTATTTCAATTTCCAGGAGTGTAGGTAAAGAACAACACAGGGCGTATAACACTACCTTGTGGACCCCCAGCGACCTACAACACAAATGCCAAAGGAAAAGAATTATGTCTCGTAGAAAATTGCCGACGCATTCAGAGGACCAATATGGACGTGAGAAGCCGATAAATTCGTTAGATGTTTGCATCAATCAATGGAGTGAATAAGCTTTTCATTAAAAAAGAAAAGCTCAATAAATTTCCATGAATGTAAACGAGTGAGAGTGTATATCTGTTATGCTGATTAAAATTAAATATGTACGAACGATCTGATCATTCTCGTTGCTGAGTGATAGCTGTAATCACACAGTTGATGTATCACTGTTATGTTACAGGTTTTTGATGGTACTTAAAACTGCTTTCTCCGGAATCATGCTAGTTATCCTCCAGCAAACTATACTGCAGATTTTCTCACGTGACAGATCATATTTTATTGACGAATTATTTCTTGTACATAGATTAATAAAATCGCATGTGTCACTCCAGAAACAGTATGATATATATCAGATACTGAATTAAAAGAAGACGCTAACATAAATGTCTCCGCTTGCTAACAATTAGAACAGTGATTCCTAAAAACTTTTATCCCTGAGTGGAGTCAGAGCGTAGCTAGTCCCCGCCCCCCTTCCACACACACACACACACACAACCACTTTTCGTCACCCTCTCTAACTATGATGGATATTTGATCCTAACTAAACTTTAGAATGAAAAGCAATTTTATTTGAAACCTTTCATTTTAAATATGACAAAGAATAAATGATATTTCGCGTTTGTATGAGTTTATTAGCCCCCAAACTAATGTGTGAATGAGACAAATCTGTACTGCTTATTTCTCAAACCGTTTTTTTATAGAATGATGAGCCAATTCTCAGTGCATCGTGATTGCTACCACAACATCTTCTCAGAAAAGAAAGCTAACTATCCTGATTGAGGGTAGAAACTTGTTGGAATACATGGTTCCTTCACACCACACCTCTTTCTAATCACACTTGCTTCACCCACCCTGTACTTCTATTCAAAACCAGTCAAGTAAAAATGCGTGGACTACACTTAGTTCGTAAATCACTTGATTACGAGATTCCTTACTTCTGAGCTAGCAGAAATTGGAAGAATTCAGGTTGCCAATACTTTGTGTATAATTATACTGTGTAGGCAATATAGCAGTGTAGTTGTCCAGCAATTGTTGTGTTGGTCCGGCAGTTACTTATTTTGTTTCTTATGAAGTGGATAATAAAGCAATTTATGGTCCCTTGCAGGAACTATCTGTAACTCAGAGAAGGCATTTTCAAGAGATATTTAAGCATGTGTGATATATACAGGGTGGTCCATTGATAGTGACCGGGCCAAATATCTCACGAAATGAGCATCAAACGAAAAAAAACTACAAAGAACGAAAACCGTCTAGCTTAAAGGGGGAAACGAGATGGCGCTATGGTTGGCCCGCTAGATGGCACTGCCATAGGTCAAACGGATATCAACTGCGTTTTTTCAAGAGGAACGCCCATTTTTTATTACATATTCGTGTAGTACGTAAAGAAATATGAATGTTTTGGTTGGACCACTTTTTCGCTTTGTGATAGATGGCGCTGTAATAGTCACAAACGTATAAGTACGTGATATCACGTAACATTCCGCCAGTGCGGACGGTATTTGCTTCGTGATACATTAACCGTGTTAAAGTGGACCGTTTACCAATTGCGGAAAAGGTCTACATCTACATCTACATCCATACTCCGCAAGCCACCTGACGGTGTGTGGCGGAGTGTACCTTCAGTACCTCTATCGGTTCTCCCTTCTATTCCAGTCTCGTATTGTTCGTGGAAAGAAGGATTGTCGGTATGCCTCTGTGTGGGCTCTAATCTCTCTGATTTTATACTCATGGTCTCTTCGCGAGATATACGTAGGAGGGAGCAATATACTGCTTGACTCTTCGGTGAAGGTATGTTCTCGAAACTTTGACAAAAGCCCGTACCGAGCTACTGAGCGTCTCTCCTGCAGAGTCTTCCACTGGAGTTTATCTATCATCTCCGTAACGCTTTCGCGATTACTAAATGATCCTGTAACGAAGCGCGCTGCTCTCCGTTGGATCTTCTCTATGTCTTGTATCAACCCTATCTGGTACGGATCCCACACTGCTGAGCAGTATTCAAGCAGTGGGCGAACAAGCGTACTGTAACCTACTTCCTTTGTTTTCGGATTGCATTTCCTTAGGATTCTTCCAATGAATCTCAGTCTGGCATCTGCTTTACCGACAATCAACATTATGTGATCATTCCATTTTAAATCACTCCTAATGTGTACTCCCAGATAATTTATGGTATTAACTGCTTCCATTTGCTGACCTGCTATTTTGTAGCTAAATGATAAAGGATCTATCTTTCTGTGTATTCGCAGCACATTACACTTGTCTACATTGAGATTCAATTGCCATTCCCTGCACCATGCGTCAATTCGCTGCAGATCCTCCTGCATTTCAGTACAATTTTCCATTGTTACAACCTCTCGATACACCACAGCATCATCTGCAAAAAGCCTCAGTGAACTTCCGATGTCATCCACCAGGTCATTTATGTATATTGTGAATAGCAACGGTCCTATGACACTCCCCTGCGGCACACCTGAAATCACTCTTACTTCGGAAGACTTCTCTCCATTGAGAATAACATGCTGCGTCCTGTTATCTAGGAACTCTTCAATCCAATCACACAATTGGTCTGATAGTCCATATGCTCTTACTTTGTTCATTAAACGACTGTGGGGAACTGTATCGAACGCCTTGCGGAAGTCAAGAAACACGGCATCTACCTGTGAACCCGTGTCTATGGCCCTCTGGGTCTCGTGGACGAATATGGTTATTGTGATTAAAATGCCCAACGGGCGTGTGCTATGTATGCTGCTCGGCATCCTGGACGACGTTATCCCAGTGTACGGACCGTTCGCCGGATAGTTAGGTTACTTAAGGAGACAACAAATGATGATGCCCAAGTAGGTGTTTTAACTGCTGACGTGGCTAATCCGCACATCAGTAGTAGACAAATTGCGCAAGAATCGGGAATCTCAAAAAACGTCGGTGTTGAGAATGCTACATCAATAACGACTGCACCCGTACCATATTTCTATGCACCGGGAATTGCATGGCGACGACATTGAACATCGTGTACAGTTCTGTCACTGGGCACAAGAGAAAGTACGGGATGATGATAGATTTTTTGCTCGCGTTCTGTTTAGCGACGAAGCGTCATTCACCAACAGCGGTAACGGAAGCCGGAATAATATGCACTACTGGGCAACGGAAACTCCACGATGGCTGCGACAAGTGGAACATCAGCGACCTTGGTGGGTTAATGTATGGTGCGGCGTTATGTGAGGAAGGATAATTGGCCCCCATTTTATCGATGGCAATCTAAATGGTGCAATGTATGGTGATTTGCTACGTAATGTTCTACCGATGTTACTACAAGTGCATTACAGAATGGCGATTTACTTCCGACATGATGGATGTCCGGCACGTTGCTCGCGCGTGGTTGAAACGGTATTGAATAGCATATTTCATGACAGGTGGATTGGTGGATTGGCATGCACGTTCACGGGATCTGACGTCCCCGGATTTCTTTCTGTGGGGAAAGTTGAAGGATATTTGCTATCTTGATCCACCAACAACGCCTGACAACATTCGTCAGCGCATTTTCAGTGCATGTGCGAACATTACGGAAGGCGAACTACTCGCTGTTGAGAGGAATGTCGTTACACGTATTGTCAAATGCATTGAGGTTGACGGATATTTTGAGCATTTATTGCATTAATGTGGTATTTACAGGTAATCACGCTGTAACAGCATGCACTCTCAGAAATGATAAGTTCACAAAGGTACAGGGTGTTTCAAAAATTACCGGTATATTTGAAACGGCAATAAAAACTAAACGAGCAGCGATAGAAATACACCGTTTGTTGCAATATGCTTGGGACAACAGTACATTTTCAGGCGGACAAACTTTCGAAATTACAGTAGTTACAATTTTCAACAACAGATGGCGCTGCAAGTGATGTGAAAGACATAGAAGACAACGCAGTCTGTGGGTGCGCCATTCTGTACGTCGTCTTTCTGCTGTAAGCGTGTGCTGTTCACAACGTGCAAGTGTGCTGTAGACAACATGGTTTATTCCTTAGAACAGAAGTTTTTCTGGTGTTGGAATTCCACCGCCTAGAACACAGTGTTGTTGCAACAAGACGAAGTTTTCAACGGAGGTTTAATGTAACCAAAGGACCGAAAAGCGATACAATAAAGGATCTGTTTGAAAAATTTCAACGGACTGGGAACGTGACGGATGAACGTGCTGGAAAGGTAGGGCGACCGCGTACGGCAACCACAGAGGGCGACGCGCAGCTAGTGCGGCAGGTGATCCAACAACGGCCTCGGGTTTCCGTTCGCCGTGTTGCAGCTGCGGTCCAAATGACGCCAACGTCCACGTATCGTCTCATGCGCCAGAGTTTACACCTCTATCCATACAAAATTCAAACGCGGCAACCCCTCAGCGCCGCTACCATTGCTGCACGAGAGACATTCGCTAACGATATAGTGCACAGGATTGATGACGGCGATATGCATGTGGGCAGCATTTGGTTTACTGACGAAGCTTATTTTTACCTGGACGGCTTCGTCAATAAACAGAACTGGCGCATATGGGGAACCGAAAAGCCCCATGTTGCAGTCCCATCGTCCCTGCATCCTCAAAAAGTACTGGTCTGGGCCGCCATTTCTTCCAAAGGAATCATTGGCCCATTTTTCAGATCCGAAACGATTACTGCATCACGCTATCTGGACATTCTTCGTGAATTTGTGGCGGTACAAACTGCCTTAGACGACACTGCAAACACCTCGTGGTTTATGCAAGATGGTGCCCGGCCACATCGCACGGCCGACGTCTTTAATTTCCTAAATGAATATTTCGATGATCGTGTGATTGCTTTGGGCTATCCGAAACATACAGGAGGCGGCGTGGATTGGCCTCCCTATTCGCCAGACATGAACCCCTGTGACTTCTTTCTGTGGGGACACTTGAAAGACCAGGTGTACCGCCAGAATCCAGAAACAATTGAACAGCTGAAGCAGTACATCTCATCTGCATGTGAAGCCATTCCGCCAGACACGTTGTCAAAGGTTTCGGGTAATTTCATTCAGAGACTACGCCATATTATTGCTACGCGTGGTGGATATGTGGAAAATATCGTTCTATAGAGTTTCCCAGACCGCAGCGCCATCTGTTGTTGAAAATTGTAACTACTGTAATTTCGAAAGTTTGTCTGCCTGAAAATGTACTGTTGTCCCAAGCATATTGCAACAAACGGTGTGTTTCTATCGCTGCTCGTTTAGTTTTTATTGCCGTTTCAAATATACCGGTCATTTTTGAAACACCCTGTACATGTAGCACATTGGAACAACCGAAATAAAATGTTCAAACGTACCTACCTTCTGTATTTTAATTTAGAAAACCTACCTGTTACCAACTGTTAGTCTAAAATTGTGAGCCATATGTTTGTGACTATTAAGCGCCATCTATCACAAAGCGAAAAAAGTGGTCCAACTAAAACATTTATATTTCTTTACGTACTATACGAATATGTAATAAAAAATGGGGGTTCCTATTTAAAAAAACGCAGTTGATATCCGTTTAACCAATGGCAGTTCCATCTAGCGGGCCAACCATAGCGCCATCTGGTTTCCCCCTTCAAGCTAGACAAGTTTCGTTCTTTTCAGTTTTTTCGTTTGACGCTTATTTCGTGAGATATTTGGCCTTGTCAAGATCAATGGACCACCCTGTATACAGGGTGTCCCGGAAATGTTGCGAGAAACTTCGAATGGTTGTACAGGATGTCTTGAGGAATCAATCAAGGACAGGAACCCTTGTCTGGAAACATCATGCTACGACGGTACAGAGCGTCGAAGTTATAGGCGCCTGCGCCTGTCACTAGACCACCCTTTCGGCAGTAAACGTGACTTGCGTACCTTGACAGGCTGTAGGCAGAACGTTTCGCAGTCTTGTTTGTTGGTCAGTGATCGCAATTGAATGCCATGATCGCCAGCGGAGAAGATGGAGTTAGCTGCTGTGTAGACAAGCCTTGTATTCTATGAACATGATGCTCTTTTGCCATGGTGGCTGATGGCTTCAGACACACGTTACCATCAGCACTTTATTTTTCTCCTGTGTACCGATGACACTGAAGATTTTAGAGTAATTCACGAGAAAAATAAACTGCAGTTGGAAGCCTGTGTCCGAAGCAGTCATCCATCAAGGCAGCATCGTTTTCATAGGAGACAAGGCCTGTACATCCAGCAGGTAGCTCCATCTTCTCCATCCACTGTCACTGAACGTAAACAACATTACGAGACATTCCGCCTACGGTCCGTCAGCGTGCAGAGTCACTTTTGCTGCCGAAGGGGTAGCCTCGTATCAGACGCCGGTGCCTTTAACTTCCACGCTCTGTACTGTCGTCGAATGACCTTTCTGGAGACTCATTCCCATCCTCGATTTGTTCCTGAAGATACCCTCTAGAACACCGCGAAGTCTGTCGCAACATTTCTGGGACATCCTGTGTATGTTTCTATTCTAGTGTCATACTGTAGATGCATGGTAGAGAGTACAAAGCATGTGCACAGTGGGTAGACTCACACATTCGTTTCGTAAGCTGTAACCTCGAGCACATAATGTCACAGGTTGATGCTAGCATTTAAAAAATAGTGAAAATAGTAGTGATGTTTTAAAAATGATTTAGTTACGTGACCGAAACACAATCGATCCCTTTTGTTACCCCTCCGGGGGTAATTACGCCCAGGTTTGGAACTACTGAACTAGAAAGTAAATGGTAGCCTTCCTTCACGCTACGTTGTTCGTCAATGTTGTGTTTTGAAATTCCCTCCTCAACTGTAGTAAGAAGCAAGCGTAAAACGCCAACCGATGTTCAGAGTTTTGGAATAATGCTAAGGAAAGATGGAGCTGCAATACAGTGTTACGTGCACTATCTCCTATGATCTCACTACCTAAACTCTTCTTTTCCTGCTCCATTTTGCTTATTTCGTCAGAAATAGTGCGCTCGCCATGCACAGCAATCCTCTCTGAATATCAAAGTTTTGCGTCCTAGCTCTAGCCATATAGTGTCGTATCCCGCATACCGATTTTTAGCGCCAAAGAACAATGACGTAGCGTCAATATGGTTAAAATGGCTATAAGCACTATAGGACTTAACGTTTGAGGTCATCAGTCTCCTAGACTTAGAACTACTTAAACCTAACTAACCTAAGGACATCACACACATCCATGCCCGAGGCAGGATTCGAACCTGCGACCGTAGCAGCAGCCCGGTTCCGGACTGAAGCGCCTAGAACCGCTCGGTCACATCGGCTGTCGAACCAGGCTTGACGGCAAAAAACTTTAGTGTATGGCAGAGTAAACGTACTTTGTGCAACGCACCTCAGGGTAATGCTCAGAGTATAGCTGTAGACGTATATGTAGAAGATTAAAATGCAGTGTATGTACCATAATGAGTCCGTTAAACGTCGTTGGCCTTTCTTTGTCATGCGTACGGCATCAGACAGTCGCTTGTTGTGCAACACGGAAGAGGAAACAATAGTTCTGACCGAATGTTGGTAGTCATCGCCCAGCTGCGTAACATTTTCGCAATTTTCGGGAGAAAGCGTGCGTGACGGATAGGAAATCACCGCCGAGAGGAAAGCGCGTCTCGGTCGGCTTGATGCTCGCGCGCGGCGCCAGCAAAAGTGCGTGGCGTGTCTAGAGCTGGCTACTGCATCACAGACACTGAAAATTTCAATTTAGACTTTGTTCACACGAACGCAACGAGCGCTCGCAATACGTAGGATTGCCTCATCGGGCTCGATGAATCAAGGAAAACGCCAAAATCCTGTTCACACAATTCCAGTAGGTGTCGATTTGTGCCGTAAATCTAAGGTGCGTTAGAAAGCCGTTTAATAATGTCTTCTCACGGTATCTGCCCAGGAAATCTGGCCAGTGATTTACCTGTCCACCCAGCTTTATGAGTTATCCCTCCTTCTCTCCATATCAGCCCTCCTCCTATCCTCTCCCCCCCCCACACACACATACTACATCCTTATCCTTAGCAAAACACTACCCCTCAACAACTCGCCTCACTTGCCGCAGATTTTGTACGTTTCACGAAGAGAACTCGCAAGTACCATCACCCAATTTCCCAGCGACTTTGTTCAGTGAAAGTGGACTAAAAATAAGGGAATACGTGCCTTGCCTTATCCGCAAATACGAAACCGTTTGTGAAAAAACGAAGGTCAAAGTCTTCGAGGTATTTTCGGGGAACTTTATGTGCCTTTTACGCACACTACGTCTTTACAGGAACTGGTGGCTCGGTGGTTAGTGTCGTGGATTCTTAAATTTGCGCCCTATGTTCGAAACCCGATTATTGTTTTTAGTTTATTTTTATTCTTTTCATGTATGTGCGCATGTCTGTAGAAGGTTCAAATGGTTAAAATACCACTAAACTCTATGGGACTTAACATCTGAGGTCATTAGTCCCCTAGACTTAGAACTACTTAAACCTAACTAACCTAAGGCCATCACACACATCCATGCCCGAGGCAGGATTTGAACCTGCGACCGTAGCAGCCGCGTGGTTCCGGACTGAAGCACCTACAACCGCTCGACCATAGCAGCCGGCTCTGTAGAAGGTTACTACACAAAAGTTTCTTGTCAAATTAGGGGATACAAGGGCTTTATATTAATTGTACCACTACAATTGACTTTCACAATAAGTGTCACAAAAAATGAGAGTCAATTCCTAAGGAACCAAACCGCTGAGGTCATCGGCCCCTAGACTTACACACTACTTAAACTAACGTATGCTAAGAACAAGACACACGCCCATGCCTGAGGGAGGACTCGCACTTCCGGCGAGAGGTGACGCGCAATCCGTGACATGGCGCCTCAAACCGCGCGGCCACTCAGCGCGGCAGTAAGTGTCACACATTTATTACGTAATATGTTTGTGTAGGGTTACCTCAGAGGTTACGATCTTTTTAAATTCTCATTTTCTGATATCTCATTCTCATATCAATTCTTGTATTAATTCGTATATTTCATTCTTTTTTTTTCAAAAATAGCTCTGAACGCTATGGGACTTAATTTCTGAGGTCATCAGTCCCCTAGAACTTAGAACTACTTAAACCTAACTAACCTAAGGACGTCACACACATCCATGCCCGAGGCAGAATTCGAACCTGCGACCGCAGCGGTCGCGCCTGGAACCGCTCGGCTACTCCGGCCGTCTCATGTGTTTATCTTCAGGAGGATTTGTCACATCCTCTTGGATGATAACGATCGTACAAACATTCGAAACGCTCATATTCTGAGCACCTCGAGCATCGCGCGAAGGCAGGTTTGCCACGGTGATACTTCTGTGTATGAATCTCAGTCGGGAAAGAAACGTCGTTAACATTGACGAAGATTTCATGCGTTGGCAATAATTTCGCGGCAAACCACGCACAACGGACCTCTTTTCCGAAAACTGGCGCTCGTAGTTGATTATGAATCAGGGTACAGTATAGCAATTTTACTCGATGACAATTTCAAATAATTTTCTCATTTTAAAAAAAATTCATTAATCTAACGTAAAATTAGTAGACGAAGAAGGACAACGTTACTTCAATATACACGGAAAAAATACACGTAATAATCGTTTACAGACATGGGATATAAATAAAGAACAAAAATAAAAGTAATATCAGGTTTCGGACACAGGGCGCAAAATTAAAAAACGCCTTGGCACTAACCGCTGTGCTACCGTTTCGTCTGAGGATCTTCCGCGGTAAAAGGCACATAATGTTTCTACAGAATACCTCGAAAACTTTGACCGTCGTTTTTTCAGAAACGGTCGACTATCTACGAATAAGTCGAGACCCGTGTTTGCTTCTTTTGAGCTCTCTTCCAACGAGCGATGTTTCGAGGAAATCAGGTGGTGGCACTTCCGTGTTCTTCTCGTCAGTCCGGTTGAAATGAAGTAGCCCCGTTTTTAAATAAAGATTATCGTCAATTTTATGTATTTAAAAAAAATTCTTTTCTTTAAAATATTCAATGTACAATCGACCGCTTTAACAGTCTTAAAACTAAGTTCTTATTTTAATCATTTTACTTTTTTAGAAAACTGTGCTTATATATTTTATTTTTTAAAGTTCTCGGACGAAAATGGTAATATACCAATCCTATTTTTCTTCTTTTCCCTAGCCTTTTTCCGCACCTTTACAGGATCGGCATATTAATTTTCATTTGGCTAAGTTAGTGACAGAGGGTGGCAGGATAGCCTTCCTGTCACCAACACTTCCTCCCCCGTCCCCGTCCTCGGACGGAATTTGCATACTCCCTTTGCCTGCGTCTAGTGTTATACCATATCAAAGTGTGAGAATATTTTCGGACTGTTTTTGAATCGTGTAACTGGGACGGGTTGTGAGTGCCAGCCGCGAATACGCCTTGTCGGATGTGGGAAATCGCCTCCAGGTTGGTCAACATCCGCGCCTCTCTTCGTTAATCCACCAGACGGATTCTTCGTGGGTCTGGCGCGGCTCCCCGCATCCTGGAAGTGGCGTGACGATGCGCGTAGCCATCAGGGCTGTTCGACGGGAAAGGGAATGCAATTACGATAAAGGGTAAAACCGTTTAGTAAGTTGTCGCCCAGTAGATGCGATTAATTCATCAATATCACTAAAAGGCCGTCCGATCCCGGTAGCTGAGTGGTCAGTGCGACAGAATTTCAATCGTAAGGGCCCGGGTTCGATTCCCGACTGTGTCGGAGATTTTCTCCGCTCAGGGAGTGGGTGTTGTGTTGTCCTAATCATTATCTTTTCATCCCCATGGACATGCAAGTCGCAGAAGTGGCGTCAAATCCAAAGGTTTGCACTTGGCGAACGGTCTACCTGATGGGAGGCTCTAGTCACACGACATTTATATTTTTACTAGAAGACCAGCCGTCCGTTTCCCGGAAGCCACGATGTTCTGAAGTGCAGAGACTGAGGAGATAATTTTACGGATGTGGCACTCGTTAGAAAACTTGAGCCTGCACCGAATAACAGACAAAAAAGGCTCCTCTGTTTTTTACGGAATTTGCCTGGTTCAGTAGTATTCGATTATTCTCTTGCGAGGTAGCATGGATAATCTGCTGAAGGAAACCCACACTGAACACAATTTGCAGGTAAAGTCACGACGGAAGTCTCGAGGTGGACATGTAAAAATTGGTTCATTGTGTATACCTGCCACAATATACACGGAGGTCACAAAACTCATGGGATAGTGATATGTACATATATAGGTGGCAATAGTACCGCGTACCCAAGGTGTAAAAGGGCAATGCATTGGCGGTGAAAATGTGTCCGACGTGATTATGGCTCCACGACGGGAATTAACATTTTGAACGTAGAATGGTATTTGGAGGTAGACACACGGGATATTCCATTTCGGAAATCGTTAGGAAAATCAATATTCCGAGAGCCAGAGTGTGAAGAGTACTAAATTTCAGGCATTACTTCTCACCACCGACAACGTCTGCGTAGACGTCTCATTGCAGCAGACGACCGACGCGAGAGCCTTCGCTAAACAGCAAGACATCGCCTCCAGCGCCTCTCCTGGGCTCGTGAGAATGTCGGTTGGACCCTAGATAACTGTAAAACGGTGGCCAGTTTGGGTGAGTGCCGATTTCAGTTGGCGAGAGGTGATGGTAGTGTTCCTGTGCGGCCTGGGCACCACGAAGCCATGGACCCAGCTTGTCAGCAAGGCACTGTGCAAGTTGGTGGTGGCTCCATAATGGTGTGGGCTATGTTTACATGAAATGGACTGGGTCCTCTGGTGCAACTGAACCGATCATTGACAGGAAATATGCCGGCCGCGGTGGCCGAGCGGTTCTAGGCGCTCAGTCCGGAACCGCGCGACTGCTACGGTCGCAGGTTCGAATCCTGCCTCGGGCATTGCTGTGTGTGATGTCCTTAGGTTAGTTAGGTTTAAGTAGTTCTAAGTTCTAGGGGACTGATGACCATAGAAGTTAAGTCCCATAGTGCTCAGAGCCATTTGAACCATTTTTTTGACAGGGAATAGTTATATTTGACTACTTGGAGATCGTTTGCGGCCATTCATGAACTTCATATTCCCAAACAACGAATGAATTTCTATGGATGACAATGCGCCATGTCACCGGGCCACAACCGTTCGCCATTGGTTTGAAGAACATTCTGGACAATTCGAGCGAATGATTTGACCACCCAGAATGAGTCCCATCGAACATTTATGAGACATAATCGAGAGGTCAGCTCGTGCACAAAATACTGCGCCGGCAACACTTTCGCAACTACGGATGGCTATAGAGGCATCTTGGCTCAGTATTTTTCAGGGGCTTCCAAGGACATGTCGAGTCCGTGCCCCGTCGAGTTGATGCACTAGGCCAAGCAAAAGGAGGACCGACACGATGTAAAGAGATAATCCATGACTTTTTTCGCCTCAGGCAACAGCCTTGCCGCAGTGGATACAGCACCTCCCGTGAGATCACAGAAGTTAAGCGCTGTCTGGCGTAGCTGGCACTTGGATGGGTGACCATCCAGCCGCCTTGCGCTGTCGCCATTTTTCGGGGTGCAATTATAGTCTGTCGGTAAACTGAAGAGCGAGCGAGCGAGTCCCCACTCTGCCTACCCAGCTACGTCACGAGGCGCTTCTACAGGCTGTTTCACAACTTAGTACCGGTCCTGCCGCGGCGCGCGTTTTAAACCTTTGTCGACGCCGTGTACAGATACGTCCTGGCAGCGTTTATTTTTAGACAAATGCGTTAAGACCATAATGAATCCAAAAGAAGATAGCTTCTTCCGAAACACAACATTATAGAGTAAGTAATATTAATGTAGGAACGGAAGTCAGGATTCTGCTACAAATACAGAACCGAATGCCTGTTCATGTGAATGTATGTACCCTCTACCGCTATTCGCAAAACGAACCCCGTATGGTGCAATCAATCTGTAGAATTTAAGCCTTGTTCTTACTTTATCTTTCTATTAAAAGCTAGAAATTTCCAGGTAAATCCCATTTTACACTGCGTCATACGTAAAACATCTTTCTGTCAAAGAAAACAGATTTTTTTTTTTTGACGGCAGTAAGCAATGTCCATAATGTCGTCATTATTTTTTTGTTTATGTGAAAGTCCTCCATCGTTTGTCGAATGACCGATTTTGTGAAACTGCCTATAACGAAGAGTTTCCTCCCAAAATTATCAGTTTTCCTTCGTGGCGGTTCCAGTAAACCACGCGTTTCTTCCTTATGCGTCCTATTGTGGCGAGACTGACGTTTGCATAAATTGCAGCCCTCTGATTGGGACTGGTAATATTAGCCCACAGTTCTTTTGTGCCGCCTCTTTAACACATGATGTTGTAACATTACAGACAATCGAACGCTCGTTACTCCATAAATACCTCCTCTTCTCCATATTCTGCACATTTTCTTGCAATGCAGGGCGATTATCCATCACTTCCGGATACCGAAGTATATCAGTAAGCATACAAAATTAACTGTCTGACACTGGCAATTAAGATCCCACGAACAGAACGACGTGTATCACTGTTCGCTGATCTACACCGCTAGGCAGGTAACGGGCAACTGATTTTGGGTGCCCCTGTAGGCCAGTGGCAGGGTTCTTCTGGGAAAGGCCGCTTCCCCCACCAAAAGCACTGCTCGCTCTTGAGTTTACAGACAGACTATAGCCTCGTGATGCCAATTGAGGAGCTATTTGACCGCACAGTAGCGGCTCCGTTCAAAGAAAACCATCATAACAACCGGGAGAGCGGTGTGCTGACCACATGCCCCTCCTATCCGCATCTTCAACTGAGGATGACACGGCGGTCGGATGGTCCTGATGGGCCACTTATGGCCTGAAGACGGAGTGCTTTTTTCACCTCAGAGTGTAACTTAATTCTTTTGATCCTAGTCCAGCTGGCATTGGGACAGGAAGGTGTCGATTTGAAATAATAAGAATACTCATAATAACTTGTCTCACGTGGTGTTATTTTTGAGCTTGCAGCCCCTACGTAGTCACGGTGAGGGTTTAGCGACCCGCGGTGCTAGCTGGTCTGTACACCCCTGTATCCTGCGTGTTCATGTCGTTCAAAAACATTCACAAGGCTAACTTCGGCCTAGGCCATAGTGGGTGCCGCCTACTTACTGTCGACCATCTCCACCAGTCGCTTAAGAAAACTGTTACTGCGACCGGAAAATAACGGAGGAACACCACTTTGTCCCGTACTTACACATAGCGGCTTCTCCCATCGGGAAACACGGTATGGAACATCGGCCTGGGGGTCTAGTGGTAAAACGCGTGCCTGGGAACTGAAAGGTAGCGCTATCGTGGGACCACAGAATATTTCAGTCTGCCTTTAACCTAGCTTTCACCTCTCAATAATGTGAAGATTTGCCAGGACGACACGTGTGTCAGATTCCACACTGAACTGTAGGTCCCCTTTCCCCAGCAGAGCTACTGGGATAGCTTAGAGACACGCAAGTCACCGAAGTGCCCTCTAATGGGGAGAGGAAAAAAAAATTCAGAAAACACATCCAGGCATTTGTATATTCCGCCCTTCTTCCAATTCCACGCACTTTCGTTTTTAAATGTCAACAATTGTTTGTATGGGTGCAGGAAGATGAATGATATCTCAGAACAGAAAAGCATGTTAATATTTTTACTGTCTATTAATTTCATTTTAGAAGGTTCTGTAGAGTTCTACTAATTTCTAAAAATTTCCAGAAGGGTCTCGAGATTTCCGTTCATTTCATTCCACAAGGACTCACGCTTAAATGGCAATGGGACTGACAAGACTGACCCTAGTGACCGCCATAATGTTTGATGCGACGATTGTATCCACTGCTTTTGATTATTTTTTACATATTCTGTACGTTCTTATCTCCAATCCCAACAGTACGTTTTCTCCCAGTTAGTAAGTTGTAAGTGTGCCAGATTTACTGGAAACTTCGCTGTACTTTCCCGAGTTATGTTAAGATTTCACTTCCTTCCGTCCCCTACGAGACACACGACATCTCTAGAAGAGCTAGATCAATTACTGTCCTACAATATGTCTTTTATGTAGCAAGTCATATACGTACCAAGTTTTATTGAAGTAGTTCCAGACGCTCCAAATTTGTTATTACGTATCACTACATTTCCACCCTTCCGCCACACGTAAAAATGGAGACACTAGTGGTGTTTACCTCTATGGTAATTGTCCCACAGTATCATGTCACATTTGCGCCAAGTTTGAATGAAATCACTGAAGGTATTCCAGAGCTATGCTGGAACATTCAAACATATAGTCACTTTTATAAATAGAAAGACAGATGAGTCCAACATCCCTAAAATAAGACCAGTTGAATGACTACATCTACTTCAGTGGTTCAACTACGTCAGTCACTGACGAGCACCGGCAGCTGAACAGCTTTAGAAGAACAGAATTAAATTGGCCAAGTAAAGGTGTGCAATTACGTAACTATCCAGGTAGACATGGGAGGTTCCGCGCAGGTATTGCTCATAGTAATTAGCAAATCAGAAATTAGCGAAAAGGTGTGAATCATTTCAGTTATTTTGCCATGTAAAGCGTTTCCACATTGATTACTGTCCTTACTGCCGTCTTGCAATCGGCAATTTTATGCCGTGAGCTTTCTGATTTTACGGATGTTATGGGGACTGTATTTATGACCCGACGCTCATTAATCACCTCATGCCTCCTTTCGGCCTGCGGCGAAGGTGATTCACTGGAGAACGCAACGCTCTTGACATTCGGAGGTCGACACCATCCCGTTTAGTCGACTTCGGCTTTAATAATTGATTTAGTCATATCGCATTCTTAGATAATATATCTCATTTTGCGTTACTGCCTGCCGCATCTTTCAATATACTAGAGGCGTTCAGTAAATAAGGCAACACTTTTTTTCCCTGAAAGTAAATTTTTTTTTCAGGACTCCAATATACCATATTATTCCCCACTATTTTGGCTACAAAACTCTATTTTTCAACATAACGAACGAACCTCGTAGAAGATAAGGTGAGGAAGGATTTGTGTATGCGTTCGCTTCTTAAAGCTTAGAAACAGATGTGTGAAAGGATGCAGCCGATTACGACAAGAAGAGCCAACATATTCAACTAATTTAGTTAGCAAATGCACTCTTTAGTGTTACCGGCACTATCTGGACCAAATTAGTTTAAATTCACGTAGTTCCCCATGCTCGTCGATCACTGGCTGTCTCTTTGTGCCCACACAAGGAAGAACACTTGTTAAAGAAGATACAAAATGCGTTGTGCATGCGTTATTCTCGATGTTGCAGACTTAACACACCAGGAAAGAATGCATCCTATGAGGACAAAAAGAGCCATTATCTTACACAAATTTAATTAATAAGAGCGCTCTTTAGCATAATAGGTACTAGTTGGCGCAAATTACGACCGTAGCAGCGACCTTACGTAACTACGTCCCCTCGTGTTGGTTGTCGAGCTACAAAACGAAGCAAGAGATGTCACCCGTCTCCGATATCTAGGCAACACAATAACCCAATAATGCAACGGAGACATCCACAAACCGCTGTAACCGCAGCTCAGTCATTGCCAAACGTTGTGTGGTTTTCATTACACTTATTGCGCGCTCATAAGGCACATTATTGTTAACGCGTCTGGAAAGAGAGCTTTCATTGTGGCGGGTTGCAGCCAAGGATAGAGTTGGAAGAAGCCATCACGAAGTTGAAGTAAAGGTCCTTGGGTAAATAGTCATTTTCGCACCCACGTATCGTGGCAACTGCCGAGCATGGTACGGTTCAAGTTTCGGGAAACTGTTATACGAAGCGGCTGAGACCTCGAGGAACTATCATTAAATGGTACAGCACTAGACTCGCGTATGTATCCATATAATGGGGATGGCGGTTATCGCTGAAACAACCGGTTTTCTCTTATATCGTCCTTTTCCCACGCCAGTTTAACCTGACAGTTAAAACCGCTCAAAAATACCGGTTCCAGAAATTTCCGATTTTCGGTTTTTTATACCTGTTGTTTCCTAAAATAAACGTAGAAATCAAACAGAGATCGAAAAATTTTGACTCTATCAGTTTCAAGATGTACAGAATTAAAATATTAAATTACATAAACAAATAAAAGAAAACTTAGTCCGTTCACTGTTTTTCTCGAAAAGTGATAAGTTGATTGAATGCTACAATAAATCGTTAGTATTCGCCTATTAATTGTATTTTTTTTAACTTTGCTCAAAAATCATATTGTAATCGTAGATCATACCACTATTTGTGCATTACGAATAGTCAGGGACGCCGGCCGCGGTGGTCTAGCGGTTCTGACGCTGCAGTCCGGAACCGCGGGACTGCTACGGTCGCAGGTTCGAATCCTGGCTCGGGCATGGGTGTGTGTGATGTCCTTAGGTTAGTTGGGTTTAAGTAGTTCTAAGTTCTAGGGGACTTATGACCTAAGTTGTTGAGCCCCATAGTGCTCAGAGCCATTTGAGCCAATAGTCAGGGCGTTGTGGTCGTTTATTCGTCTTTCCACTGCGCAATCACATCTCCAGAAGTCGATTTGGGCAGCTTTAGAGGGTTGAAATGTCTGTGTAGGACATGGTACTCGACACACGTCCAATGGGTGGCTCGCGTTCCAAGTGGCTGAGCTCTCCTAACCGATCCCTTCTGCTGCTACTGCATCTGTACTGACGACGGGGTACTTGCCGCCCCCTGTTATGCTGCCAGGTCCGCGTCTCGTAACGTCTGGCGGTCAATTCCGCATTTCATAGGCGTGTCCGGATACTACTGATGAGATTTAAAGCAAGAAAACTTAGTGTCGAAATTAGCAGGGAATTCCAGAAAACTGCAAACTGCGTTTAACACAGCGGATAATTTTCAGTTTCTTGCTTAACTGCGGGGCCGCGTGGGTGGGTTTCCGGCCTGACCTGCGGCAAAAAATACTCCCGCCAGGAAAGGCCAGCCATTCATAGATTGACCGTACCAAATGTCAACAACAAATACGACACGGTTCGTGAGTGCACATGTAAAATCGGGAAACCACTGGACGCTGAATAAGTCAAGTTTGTCTTCAGCAGTGGATGTTGCTAGTATATAATTTCGTTGGTTAAAACTAATGGTAAGCACTGTGTAGCCAAGAGAAATGTGGACTACAGAACAGTCGGTGAAAAGACACCGTCACCCAAAGAGTGAGCGTCCCTGTGGGTTCCACATTTTCATCCACAGCCTGCGCAGTGGTACGGCCCCAAAGGGCAGCCGGCGTTTGTTAAGTCAGAGCGCGGGACTGAGTGTGTAGACGTATGTACAAGCGATTGGTTTTTGATAGCGGTGTCTCTCCGCCAACTGCTCTGCAGTCGACATTTTTGTTGGCTACACAATGCTTACCAATAACTTCAACCAACGTAATTACCTAACAGCTACACTCTTTGCTAATGGCAAATTTTTATAGCTGCCAATAGATATAACTTAACAATCTGGACCCAAAAAACAAAAGTCGTGGCTTTTAAAGGTGAAGACCCAGTCCGAAGCAAAACTGTAACAAGCGACCAGATAAAAGAGTGATAGAATCAGTTCAACTTTTTGGAAATTCGTGGGTTCAAAACACCTTAATAGTCAAGAACGCAAATATAATTTTATTTGATTACTAGTTTCGGCTTATCTACTTGCTATCTTCAGGTCTGTAATATATAAAAATTTCCTGTAAAACGAGCAGAAGTTTAAACTACTGATATAAAAGTTTCATCCCACAGTACATATCATAATAAAATACACTGATTAGTGTACAACACTGAATAAAAAGTTGCTGAAACAAATAGCTATAAATTTGAACAGAAAATAACATTACCTTCTGTACTTTACAGCAATGTGACTTTGACAATAACAGCTGAAAGTTAACGAAGAATGTAAGTTGCGGAAATGAGGTTTTTGAGAACAGCAGCTGGCCACAAACTATGTAATATTATTGCAATACAAGAATCAGAAGAGAACTATGACTTAAAAGCATAAATAAACAGATCATACAGTACAGCAATAAATGGAGAGATCCTGTCACAAGAATGAAAGCAAATAGAATGCCTCAAATACCAATGAATTATCGAACAACAGGGAAAATATAGATAGGTAGACCACCAAAAAAGTGGAGAGATCAAAATTTGTTCTCTCCATTTATTTCAACTAACCAACAATAGAGGCACTGGACAAGAGCACGTGAAAGGCAAATGCTAAACCGCTGAGGAAAGAGGAAGAAGGTAGTACCATCCATGAGTGTTCCACAACTGCTCGGTCATAAATTAATATATTGCAGATATGAGCAACCTTTATCTCCAACGCTTTATGTAGGATTCATTTTTATTTTCGTAGTATTGTGATAATATCGAATTGCATATGTAGATTATCTCTTCTGTACACGTATAAAAACCTATGTGCTTTGTTGTTAATCTTGCCGGCCGCGGTGGCCGAGCGGTTATAGGCGCCTTAGTCCGGTACCGCGCGATTGCTGCGGTCGCAGGTTAGAATCCTGCCTCGGGCATGCATGCGTGTGATGTCCTTAGGTTAGTTAGGTTTAAGTAGTTCTAAGTTCTAGGGGACTGATGACCTCAGATGTTAAGTCCCATAGTGCTCAGAGCCATTTGAACCAATTTTTTGTTGTTGTTAATTTTTTACTCTTAAGCACAGGATGAGCGAAATAATACTTTCCAGGAACACTGACGGAAAATCGTAACACCAAGAAGGAGTTGTGCGACATAAACGAAAGTTAGTAGGTGTGTTTCTACATCTGAAAGATTATGTCTGTTCAGATTTCGCGCCAGCCGTAAGGAGTGACGCAGCTTGGGGTAGTATGAAGATGCAAGTCAACTTTACTTTAAATACACCATGTAACGGTCGTCAGCGTTATTTACTTTTGAGACTGGACGTGGTGAGCTGAAGTTAGTCAAGAATGACTTTAGGGCGGCAAAGGCGCCATTATCATTACCTCACTGAGTTTGAACGAGGTCGTGTAGTAGGGCTACGGAGGCTGGATGTTCCTTCTGCTATAGTGCAGAAAGACTTGGCAGGAATGTAGCCACTGTTCGTGACTGCTGGCAGCGGTGGTCACGAGAATGTACGGTCGCAAGAAGACCTGGCTCCGTACGGCTACATGGCAGTACCGAGAGGGAAGACAAACGTGTTCGGCGTATGGCTCAGTCGCAGCAATGTGAGCGGCAGTTGGCACCACGGAGACACAACGAACGGATAAAAATTGGTCACTTCTGGGAAAGCTCCGAGGTAGCCCCCCTGTAGCGCGCAATCCATTGACCCTAAACGAGAGCTTATTGGAGGGCAGGGGGGAGTCTGTTGTGTTTTCTGATGAAAGGTGGTCGTGCCGCGATGCCAGTGATGGCCGTGTGTCGGTTAGAAGAAGGCCAGCTGAGGACCTGCACGCAATCTGTTTGCGTGCTAAACACACTGGATCTACACCTGGAGCTATGGTCTCCGGTGCGATTTCGGGTGACAGCTGGAGCAGTCTTGTGGTTATCCCACGCACCCGGACTGCAAATCTGTACGTCAATCTGGTGATTCGACCTGTTGTGCTGCCATTAATGAACAAAATTCCAGCTGGTGTTTTCCAACAGGACAACGCCCGACCGCATATCGCTGTTGTAACACAACATGCGCAACATAGTGGCTACGTGTTGTCTTAACCTGCTCGATCACCAGATCTGTCTCAAATCACGGACATATGGTATATCATCGGAGGACAACTCCAGCGTCATCCACAAACAGTATCTGCAGTCCGTGTGTCGACCGATCAAGTGCAACAGGCGTGGAACTGCATCCCACAAACTGTCAGGTGACACCTGTACAACACAATGCGTTCGCGTTTGCACGCTCGCATTCAGCATCCTGACGTTTACACTGATTTAACAGCGTACCAGCATTTCACATTTACAATGGCTTCTCTCGCTCTTACATTAACTTGCCATCTTGAAATATTAATCTCTTAAGTATCTTACGCACACAAATATATTCCCGAAATATCATTAATCTGCATTTGCGTCATCGTATTTCATGCGCCTAACTGTAGGCAACCCAGCTTACATAATAAGCAGATAGAGTGTATAGAGTATGTTGGGTTGCCTACCTCAAGGTGTCTGAAATATTTTCCAGGAGAGTTTTATTTTGCCTATTGTGTCAAATGCGTTTTTTCCTTCACTAAATTTCTGACTCTTCAATGTTTAAACTAATTTCCAATGATGTCAGTCCAAACTTTTGTTTAATATTTGCATTTTTTTATCAATTAGGTTGAAAATACTGTCACAATAAGAACTGCTGTACCAGTGAACGGGAACGAACATTTCGCAATGAAAGCGCATTTACTGAACACACACGAAAATACAGACGGAGCTGAACCGTCTTCCTCAGCAAAGATTGTCACTGTTTATACGTACAATGCTCTATTAATACTTATTTGATAAATAAGTAAGTCCAGGTGCCTCCAGGAATCAGAAAGGTTAATTGATAAATGACTGCAGAAGGTGAGAAACGAACTTGTGACCCTCACGGCGCCAGCCACAGACTTTAATCGTTATATCAAGGCCGACAACGTCCAGGAGACCGTAAAAACAAGTTGACTTTGACCATGGGTCTCGCGGGTACTAAATGGTTACAGACCGTCATGTTTGGAGTCGGGAGGAAGGCTGTGTCGCAGCACTCGTTGTACACTGGCTGCTGCTGCTGCTGCTGCTGCTGTTGGCGGTACTGACATGCATACCCATTCATTCTTCTGTGGAATCGAATATTTTTAAGAATATTCTTGTTATTGTTGTTGTGGTCTTCAGTCCTGAGACTGATTTGATGCAGCTCTCCATGCTACTCTATCCTGTGCAACCTTCTTCATCTCCCAGTACCTACTGCAGCCTACATCCTTATGAATCTGTTTAGTGTATTCATCTCTTGGTATCCCTCTACGATTTTTACTTCCCACGCTGCCCTCCAATACAAAATTGGTGATCCCTTGATGCCTCAGAATATGCCCTACCAACCGATCCCCTCTTCCAGTCAAGTTGTGCCACAAACTCCTCTTCTCCCCAATTCTATTCAATACTTCCTCATTAGTTATGTGATCTACCCATCTAATCTTCAGCTTTCTTCTGTAGCACCACATTTCGAAAGCTTCTATTCTCTTCTTGTCTAAACTATTTATCGTCCATGTTTCACTTCCATACGTAGCTACACTCCATACAAATACTTTCAGAAACGACTTCCTGACACTTAAATCAATACTCGATGTTAACAAATTTCCGTTCTTCAGAAACGTTTTTCTTGCCATTGCCAGTCTACATTTTATATCCTCTCTACTTCGACCATCATCAGTTATTTTGCACCCCAAATAGCAAAACCCATTTACTACTTTAAGCCTCTCATTTCCTAATCTAATTCCCTCAGCATCACCCGACTTAATTCGACTACATTCCATTATCCTCGTTTTGCTTTTGTTGATGTTTATCTTATATACTCCTTTCAAGACACTGTTCATTCCGTTCAACTGCTCTTCCAAGTCCTTTGCTGTCTCTGACAGAATTACAATGTCATCGGCGAACTTCAAACTTTTTATTTCTTCTCCATGGATTTTAATGCCTACTCCGAACTTTTCTTTTGTTTCCTTTACTGCTTGCTCAATATACAGATTGAATAGCATCGGGGAGAGGCTACAACCCTGTCTTACTCCCTTCCCAACCACTGGTTCCCTTTCATATCCCTCGACTCTTATAACTGCCATCTGGTTTCTGTACAAATTGTAAGTAGCCTTTCGCTCCCTGTATTTTACCCCTACCACCTTCAGAATTCGAAAGAGAGTATCCCAGTCAACATTGTCAAAAGCTTTCTCTAAGTCTACAAATGCTAGAAACGTAGGTTTGCCTTTCCTTAATCTTTCTTCTAAGGTAAGTTGTAGGGTCAGTATTGCCTCGGGGGTTCCAACATTTCTATGGAATCCAAACTGATCTTCCCCGAGATCGGCTTCTATCAGTTTTTCCATTCGTCTGTAAAGAATTCGCGTTAGTACTTTGCAGCCGTGACTTATTAAACTGGTAGTTCGGTAATTTTCACATCTTCAACACCTGCTTTCTTTGGGGTTGGAATTATTATATTCTTCTTGAAGTCTGAGGGAATTTCGCCTGTCTCATACATCTTGCGCACCAGATCGTAGAGTTTTGTCAGGACTGGCTCTCCCAAGGCTATCAGTAGTTCTAAATGAATGTTATCTACTCCGGGGGCCTTGTTTCGACTTAGGTCTTTCAGTGCTCTGTCAAACTCTTCACGCAGTATCATACCTCCCATTTCATCTTCATCTACATCCTCTTCCATTTCCATAATATTGTCCTCAAGAACATCGCCCCTGTATAGACCCTCTATATACTCCTTCCACCTTTCTGGTTTTATTCTTATAAATTATTATTCGTGGTTCTGAAGTACTCGTGGCTGCTAATCTGAGAATGGGTAGTTCACTGACGCGATTCCTTTGTGAAAGTCTTGCGTGTAGGTCGGGAACGGAAACGCCTAAAGACACTTGGGCGGAGGGCCTAACGTACAGTGTACACGGGACTGGGGTTTTCAAATAATGACTCACGCTTCGCCTGTGTGAAGGCTTGAGTGTGGGAAAGACTCCAAGGAGTTGCAAGAGCGAACCGACCACAGCGGTAACACCGTATTTCCCCGAGTGCTACATAGTTAACCTGGTGTGACGGTGGGAAAGGACAAGCAAAGGTCAGCGCAGACGGACAAGGAAGTGCTCCTATAAGGGTTCCGTTTTTACCGGTTGAGGTACAGAACACTAACAAAACATTGCAGCTGCCTTAAGTACAACATTTGAGAGGCATTCGTCCGAAAATCTAGAGAAGTACATGTCTTACGCATTAAAATTGCTACACCAAGAAGAAATGCAGATGATAAACGGGTATTCATTGGACAAATATATTATACTATAATTGACATGTGATTACATTTTCACGCAATTTGGGTGCATAGATCCTGAGAAATCAGTTCCCAGAACAACCACCTCTGTCCGTAATAACGGCCTTGATACGCCTGTGCATTGAGTCAAACAGACCTTGGATGGTGTGTACAGATACAGCTGCCCATGCAGCTTCAACACGATGCCACAGTTCATCAAGAGTAGTGACTGGCGTATTGTGATGAGCCAGTTGCTCGGCCACCATTGCCAGATGTTTTCAATTGGTGAGAGATCTGGAGAACGTGCTGACCAGGGCAGCAGTCGAACATTTTTTGTATCCAGAAAGGCCCATACAGGACTTGCAATATGCGGTCGTGCATTATCCTGGTTAAATGTAGGGTTTCGCAGAGATCGAATGAAGGGTAGAGCCACGGGTCGTAACACATCTGAAATGTAGCGCCCACTGTTCAAAGTGCCGTCAATGCGAGCAAGAGGTGACCGAGACGTGTAACCAATGGCACCCCATACCATCACGCCGGGTGATACGCCAGTATGGCGATGACGAATACACGCTTCCAATGTGCGTTCACCGCGATGTTGCCAAACACGGATGCGACCATCGTGATGCTGTAAGCAGAACCTGGATTCATCCGAAAAAAATGACGTTTTGCTATTCGTGCACCTAGGTTCGTCATTGAGTACACCATCGTAGGCTCTCCTGACTGTGATGCAGCGTCAAGGGTAACTGCAACCATGGTCTCCGAGCTGATAGTCCATGCTGCTGCAAACGTCGTCGAACTGTTGGTGCAGATGGTTGTTGTCTTGCAAACGTCCCCATCTGTTGACTCAGGGTTCGAGACGTGGCTCCACGATCCGTTACAGCCATGCGGATAAGATGCCTGTCATCTCGACTGCTAGTGATACGAGGCCGTTGGGATCCAGCACGGCGTTCCGTAGTACCCTTCTGGACCCACAGATTCCATATTCTGCTAACAGTCATTGGATCTCGACCAACGCGAGCAGCAGTGTCGCGATACGATAAACCGCAATCGCGATAGGCTACAATCCGACTTTTATCAAAGTCGGAAACGTGTGGTACGCATTTCTCCTCCTTACACGAGGCATCACAACAACGTTTCACCAGGAAACTTTTCTTATGTCAGCACGTGTAGGTGTCGCCACCGGCACCAACCTTGTGTGAATGCTCTGAAAAGCTAATTATTTGCATATCACAGCATCTTCTTCCTGTAGGTTAAATTTCGCGTCTGTAGCACGTCATCTCCGTGGTGTAGCAATTTTAATGTCCGTTAGTGTAATAACTAAGACAACAACAGACTCTCACTACTTTAACGACGTCACAATGTACACAGCATCGCACCCGGTATTATCAGAGTTTCACTTAACACCAGGACTGTGAACACATGTTTACTCGATACGAGTATGCAAGCGTGTAAACAGTGATAACGCAGTTCCTTTGAGCCGCCTCCTCCAACGTCCGGGGAGTCGGCTTTTCTGTTATTTATTTTTCTTGGTGGACCGTCTCCCCCTTTCCGTCTTGCCTTACTCAACTTCCTACTTGTGAACTCACGCTGCGTCGGATTTGTTGTTGACAGAGTCGCGGTCTGCCTGTGGGTGGGCGACTTTTGCTGGCTGAAACGTTGCCGGTCAGGCGGTCAGGACGTAAGCACATCCATGAGGGCAGATCCTCGCGCGAAAACAAGTGTCCTGTGTTAAACGTAGCTTATAATTTCTAAAAGTCCTTGCCATTTTCGAGTCTGATACTTCATTCTCCAGGAGTTACCTGAGAAATCTGGAGATCAATATAAATAAAACTACAATCGCATTTACTAAAATGTTGCCTTGTTTGAGGGCAAGGGTATATGACTCCCATGAACCACCATCTTCTGCCATCACCTCTTTGGACCCGCGTCTTCTTTGTGAGTAGTAGAACAGACACACATATGTCATTAAAATCGTCCTTTAGATGTTGTAGCTCTCATTTTCTGTGGTTTCCAAATTGGTACTCTAGGCTTACTTTTCAGCAAGGATAAACGAACCACATCTAATCCCTCATCTCTGTAATATTTGGTTTTAGTTGCATGTATAAATTAATGTAAAATTTAACGCCAAATTATCGCTCCATTAAAGTCGAAATTCATATGACATCCAGAAGACATTATCATACAATAATTTTCACAAAGAACAATAAACGAAATGCAAAAACAACTTGGAGATAGTCGAGATGGTTTTCTAAAGGCAAGATCCTGCACAGAACAGATTTTTAACTTAAAATCAATAGTTCTCCACAAAGTGTTAACCAGGAAAACTATAACTGCTTCAGTTATTGATCTCAAGAAAGTATGTTATTCGGTAGACAGAGGAACAATAAATAAAACCATCAACGAATTTGGTGTTAAAACCAAATCAGCTAACGTAATTCATGAAACTATAAGAAGTATCACATCTAAAGTTAAATTTGTGTGGGAAGTATCACAACCACTCTAAGTGAAAACTCACGTTACACCAGGGGGCGGACTATCACCTTTACTGTTTAACTGCGTTTTAGAAAAAAAAATTGTAAGGATCTGGAATTTGGTGCGAAAAAACTGCAAAACTGCTCCAGTATTTCTGGCAAGTATACAACTAGAATTAAACTGCGTGGCTTTTGAAAACTATTTTACAATACTTTCAGAAAATCTGATTGAAGCACTTACCTAAATAAGACTTCTAAAAGAAATGGCGAACAGAACTGATCTCAAAATTTCAACTTAAAAAAAAAATTAGTAAGAAGTATTTAAAAAATTCAGGAGAACACACAGAAACACAAATAAGCAAAATAGTGCTACTTACTAAATTAAAGTGTCTAGGAGAAACTATATAATAAGATGGACTAGAGAAATTTTCAATAAATGTAAGAGTTAATAAGATAGAAAGAGCATATTAGTGGCAAAAATATCTCCAACAAGAAATTCATATTCAGAAAAACAAAAATAAAATAGTATATCACAGCAGTAAGACCACAATATTTACATGCATATGAATACTAACTTGAAAGACGCGTTGTTAGGAAAATAGTGGGTGTATTAGAAACTACAAATGTTTGCAGAATGAGAAGTAACGAGATCTACGAAGACACATCGAAAATATCAGAAGTAATGGCAAGAGTGGGACTAATCTTGTACGGGATGAAGGAGAACCTGTTAAAGAAACAAAGCATGGATTACACAAATAAGAAAAGAACTAGAAAGAAACATCATCAAAGAATCGGAAATATCAAACTCTTTTAAGTATAAAATATGAAGTTTAGAAGGCTTTAAAGTAGAAGAAATAAGAAATTGGGAAGAATATGCGCAGAAGAAAGGAAAAGACAACCCGGAGAGAAAATGAGGGAGTACTGTAAAAACAGGAAACGACAAAGAAAGAACAGGAATTGGATTTGTTACATGACGCTGACTAGTCAGCACCAAAACAAAAAAAGAAATACTGAAGGTAGTAAAGAAACTATTGAGAAACTATTGAAAAACAAAAGTAGTGTCCTGCATAAGGCGCAATTTATCTCCAAATAAAATTAATTTTATTCGGCTTTAGCCGTTCGATCTGGAAAAATCTAATCGTAAGCAAGTAGAAAAACTGAGCGCGTGTTTGCATAATGTCTGTATTTTTCCGTTTTCCTCACAACAGAACTCCGCAACTACCGGACGAAGCTCTGTGAGGTTCTGCAGACACGACTGAGTTCTCACGAGGGGACGCGCCTACTCGTCACCATCGATTTCGTCCAAATTTATGGTGTGTACACTGGGCGCGGCCAATAATGAAAGCAACGGAGGTGGGAGCTCCAGATGGCTAAACGCTTAGAGAAAATGGCATTCTTGGCCCCTGACGGCTGAGGTATGAGCTATTTATATTAGCGTAGGTTCCAGGCAGTGGTTAGCGCAGCGGAAAGAGTGGAGAACGGTAACCAGGGGTAGCGGGTTCGAGTCTCCATGCGGAAACTATCTTTGTTTTCAGTTTTTACGTTGTTGACACTGCAAATAAGCCGAAACTGAACAAAGTAAATCACTCGTGTTCAGCGCAGTGTGCTGTGACACTTTCTGGAAAATTACTGCGAACAGTCTACGTATGCCTACACTGAAATACTGGTTCATTTGGACAGAGGTTGGTTGGTTGGTTGTTTGGGGAAGGAGACCAGACAGCGTGGTCATCGGTCTCATCGGATTAGGGAAGGATGGGGAAGGAAGTCGGCCGTGCCCTATCAGAGGAACCATCCCGGCATTTGCCTGGAGTGATTTAGGGAAATCACGGAAAACCTAAATCAGGATGGCCGGACGCGGGATTGAACCGTCGTCCTCCCGAATGCGAGTCCAGTGTTTGGACAGAGGATGCAGAACATGGTGGATGAGTAAATAGCAAAATACAGAAATGTCGTCATTACTTCGTCAAAATGTGGGATACTTACAACAGCCTTATAAGTACATTTTCGGTCTAATTTGATGAAGCTCTACGCACCGAAGAACAAATTTCTTCTGTTACTTGATTCGTGGGGAAGACAAATATACACATTAAACAAAAAGATTTTTCAAGATGAAGACGGATTGCCATACGGACTATTTAACTTATTCCCACTAAATTCACTACGCTAGTGAAACTATGCAATGTCTTTTTTGTTTTAGCCATGTGATGAATTTTATGAAACATTTTCAAAACTGCTCTTACCTCATCGAGAAAGAAGAAAAAATCACATCTCGAGAAGACTGCTTCAAAATACATTCCATTGTTATCCTTGCCAATATACAAGGGATGGTCTGAAAGCAATTTCCGATCGGCCGCGAAATGGAAACCACTGTCAAAATCAAAAATGTTTTGTTTGCAACAGTTAGCTATCCCTTCTCCACATAGTCGGCGCTCCGACTTAGAAATCTGTCGTAGTATTGTAGCAACTTTCCAATGCCCTCATCATACAAGGCAGCCGCCAGTGCTTTCCACCAATTTTCTGCGCTGGTCTGGAGCTAGTTGACAGTGACAAAATCTTGTCTTCATAACCAGCGGTTCATGTGAGCAGAGATGAAACTCAGGAGGAGCCAATTACTGGCTGTATTGTGGGTGATCAAACATTTTGTATCGAAAACGCAGAAGGAGCATCTTCATTACTCCTGCAGAGTGCTGTTGATAATTGTCTTGAACGAAGCCAGTAACAGTTTTGTTATGTGGGCTGCATAGCTTCAGGCCAAATTTCTCACCAGGCCTTCGTACTTGGCGGGAGGCGCTACTTTCTATGCATCTTTACGTGCTCACTGTGCGCTCGGATTTTCACAATGGTTTCCATTTCGCGACAGATCGGAACTCACTTTCCGAAATGTCGAAATTATGCGTTACGCGTCGTTTGCTCCCAAATTCTGCTATGAGAACAAACCTTTTACGGATATAAACCAAGTTTTTGCTTGTATGGGATCTTTACAACAAACATGTAATTGTAAATATTAGTACTTATAATATAGTGAACATTATTTCTGCTTATTTTCAGTGTAAGTAAAGTAAAAATTGAAGATGAAAAAATTACAAAAGCTTTCGCCGAGAGACTTGGTCTCACATTTCTCGGATTACCATTCTGCACTCTTTCGGCTGCACCAACCGCTGCGTGGAACATACGCCAACATCGATGGCGACGGCAGAACCATGCTGATGCAAGTGGCGATCTCATCATTTCAAGAAAACTAAGGAAACGCATTTGTGTTTGCTTTAACGAAAGGGATCATTTATTATATTTTAAGATCTAATGAAATGTTAACTAATATGTTAGAATAAGTAAGAAATGTTTTATTGAAGTCTTTTTGTCGGAAGATACAAAAAATTTGGTTTCTTCATCATTAGGTAACCTTAGTACAACCAAAGAATGAAATTACAATTGCGTTACATCGAAACACTGGAGACCTAAGGACGTAATCAAATTTACTCCTCTTCAGATCCGGAGGTTAGCATGTTTTTAGCGTCCTGGGCCTCATCACTCCGTCCTCTTCTGGGTACATGAGGAATCTATAGGTGGAATGGATGATGAACTGATGGAACAAATATAAGAAATTTTTTATGTCTTGCATTTTTTGTATGGTATTGGCGTTGCTGCACTAGACTATACATATATGAATTTCGGAGGCTTAGCAGAAATGCCTGCAAATCTGTTTCATTAGGTGTGAGGTCACTCGCTTTATACTTTTGTGTTACAGTCATCATTTTAATGCATACGGATTGAGTCTTTGAAGAATTTTGTTTTTCGGATTTCTTTGCAGCCTCTCCGAAAACAGTCTGGTAGTCTTTGTAATGACCTGATAGGCTGTCAAAATCCAGGAACTCGTCAGTCATATCTCGATCTATGACAGGCCTACGCTTCCGAGAGCCACGCACGAAGTCCATCCATGCTTCAGGCGGGAAGATATCTGTCCCCTTCTTTTGCTCTTGTTTTGACTTTAATGGAACAAATTACATGAACTCCAAACTATAAGTCACAATCATCACAATACCGCGTGGTCAAAAAGTCAGTATAAATTTGAAAACTTAATAAACCACGGAATAATGTAGATAGAGAGGTAAAAATTGACACACATGCTTGGAACGACGTGAGGTTTTATTAGAACAAAAAAAAGTTCACAAAATGTCCGACAGATGACGCTGGACAGCAAAACTGCTACCGTGACGGGTGAGAGGTACGCCGATATGTTACAGAATCGCATCATCTCCAGCCTGGCTGATGAACACCTGCTGGAACGTACGATGTTTATGCAGGATGGCGCTCCACCCCATATTACTAGACGCGTGAAAGATCTCTTGCGCGCGTCGTTTGGTGATGATCGTGTGCTCAGCCGCCACTTTCGTCATGCTTGGCCTCCCAGGTCCACAGACCTCAGTCCGAGCGATTATTGGCTTTGGGGTTACCTGAAGTCGCAAGTGTATCGTGATCGACCGACATCTCTAGGGATGCTGAAAGACAACATCCGACGCCAATGCCTCACCATAACTCTGGACATGCTTTACAGTGCTGTTCACAACATTATTCCTCAACTACAGCTATTGTTGAGGAATGATGGTGGACATATTGAGCATTTCATGTAAAGAACATCATCTTTGCTTTGTCTTACTTTGTTATGCTAATTATTGCTATTCTGATCAGGTGAAGCGCCGTCTGTAGGACATTCTTTGAACTTTTGTATTTTTTTTTGGTTCTAATAAAACCCCATGTCATTCCAAGCATGTGTGTCAATTTGTACCTCTCTATCTACATTATTCCGTGATTTATTCAGTTTTCAAATTTATACTGACTTTTTGATCACCCGGTATTTTAAGCTTGGAGAACTTCAGCTTTCGCGCTAATCAGAGCTATAACTTGCAGCCATAACTCTCCCAGTGTGGTTTTTCGCTTCGATGAGAACGGCAGGATGTATTTTTAAATGCAAAATCAATTCTAAAGTGGAGGTAGAGACGTTTTTACAAAAGACGGTGGCTTTTGCACGTGGTTCAAGGTGGCACGAAAGTTTATATTTTCTTCTATGCATCCGTGCGTTAAGAACAAAGGGAAACTGTCACTTGGATCAGTATGGTCCTACTGTTCCCAAATGGCTAACGATGCATCTGGCCCGCGCTAAAAATGCTATTTTTCTCTAAACGTTCGTCCATCTGGAGCTACCACTTCCGTCCCTTTCATTCCTTTTGTATCCCGCCTGGGAGGCGGCGCGTGGGTAGGAACGAAAAAAGGTAATACAAGTCGGTACTGCAAGAACGTGGTTTACTGGCTGCGAAAAAAAGGTGATAAACGATTACATAACTTTGTACGTAGGTGCGATGCTGAAGCGAAGTGTCCTGGCTGGCTGCACCTGATCAAATGTGCAGAATCTGTAGCGATGCTCTCAGGGCTCTCCAGCGCCGGCTAGAGGGCGCTGTCGTCGGTGTCGGTCGTAGTGGCAACCTAAGCAGTGGCATCGTAGCTATCGGTACCACAATTCCCGTCCGAGCTGTGCGTAGTCCACAAATATGGACGAAATCTGTGGAGACGAGGACGCTCGATCCCCCCGTCGGTGGCAATGGCGGGTGGCGGCTCCGCCGTTTCGAGGGCCGCACGCCGCTCTTCACGGCAGACGGAGCGCCTCGGCCGGCCGCCGTGAGGTCCAACACGTGTCCAACGGCGAGGCGCGGCGGCGGGACACGTGATGCAACTGCGGCCCAGCTCACTTTCTCCGCAGCACACCACACCACGCCACGCTCCCAGTCGTAACCAAACAACGCAGCCAGGCCTCGCAACTTTCTACTTACGCACGACGGAATTTTGTCGCTCGAAGTGGCTACGCAAAGTCACGCAGAAAACCTTGCAAAGCGTTCGCGTGAAAGCGCTGCCCTCTGTTAGAGCAGCAGCCTCTCACAATACGGTAACTTTTGGTATAAAATAACGTTGCGCAACGGAATAAGAAGTTCTTGAAAGTGAAAGTGCATGTCCGTCTGGACAACTGCATTGTTTGGAACTGAAGCTTAAGATATCTGAAGAAGAATAAGAAGAAGAAGAATACTGTATTTGAAATGTAATGCTACGAAAAGTTGTTTAAGTCAACAGATGAAATAGGAACTTAAGAGGAAATAAACGCAGTCGACGAGAAAATTAAGACTTAATGTTCCGTCGACGATAAGTTCATTAGACATGAAGCTCAAGATGCCATTAGAAAAGGATGGGAAAGGAAACTGAGTGTGTCGTTTGCAAAGGAATCATTGCAGTATTTGCTTTAAGCTATCTATGGAAATCTTAGAAGACATAAATGTGGACGACCGGTTTAGGATTTGTACTGTACCGATACGTTTCCTTACCCACTGCGACTTCTATTCGGATCCTCCTCGACAAATACTATAAGGTGAAAAGTCTCAAGAAAAGTATTTGGGGCAGACAAACATTGGAATACGCGAAACGGATCATGCAGAGTATTACGTATTGTAACTACGTGAAGTGGGAGAGATTAGCGCAGTATAGGAAGAAATGAGGACAATGTCGAATCAATCTAGTCGAATCCTTTCCAGCTAAGTATCGTGGAGCCTTCTTATTTGTAACCTCCAATGTGTTTTATTCGACTGTCGATGTAATTTCTCGTGCAAGAAGACGGTAAAGCACTTGTGAGTCCTACTGACCGATCTATTCTTTTAATCAAGTTATGCCATAAACTTCTTTTTCCCGCAATACGATTCAGTACGCCATCATTAGTTATGCGATTTAACCTTCAGCACTCCAAAACTACATTTCAGAAGCCTCTATTCTCGCTTTGTCTGAAATACTTATCGTCCACGTTCTGGTTCCGTGCGAGGCTACACCCCAGACAAATACGTTAAGAAAGAAGCTCCTAACACTTAAATTCACATCCGATGTTAACAAAAATTCCCATTTTTTCCAGAAATACTTTGGTTCCTATAGCCAGTCTACATTTTACATACTCTCTACTTCGGCCATTGTCAGTTATTTTGCTGCCAACATAGCAAAACTCACCTGCTACTCTTAGTGTCTCATTTACGAATCTATTTCCTTCAGTATCTTCCAATTTAACTCTACTACATTCAAACGCAAATAAATATGCGTATCTCCTACTTATTTTGCGTGAATGACGTCATTTTCATATAACTGTCAGAAACATTATCGTATGCGGTTGTGTCTCTGCTTTTTTGGCAACACTGCGCGGGTGTCGAGAAATAAGAAAATATGCTGCATGAGCACTTCATCTCCACATGACGCAAGGATGACGCAGCGCAATTACAACCGGCTGCATTTCCCTACAATGAATTCAGCTTAAAGTCATCGCTTCTCAAAGGCATCACGCTCGGTAGCACACAGGTACTAGAGTTTCTCACGGAGTTCATATATTGTTACTGATTTTAATTCTCGCCACAACATTGTTGCCAGATCGCAAACACGAGACACCAAGCGTCTGTGGCATTGAAGCAACGACGAAAATTCGAGTCTTTATATTTCAGTACTGCTACATAAACAGTATTGACGAGCACATATGGAGCGAAACGCAGCCTCTACTACTACGAAACACTGCCCAATGTCGAAAGGGTCGACTGATAAGAGTAAGTGGTTGACAAATTAAACTCGTATTCGGAAGAACTGAGGTTTCAAATTATTATATCCCCATAGTGGTTAGACTTATCGTTTAGGTGAAAGCAGCATTGTTTCTGTCATTATAATCACAACCGATTGCCACCCGCATTTATCTGAGCTAGGAATCAGTCTCTAAAACCTCGGACGTAATGTTAAATGTCGATCTTTTATTGGAAATCATGTCACGGAGCATTCCAGAAGTAAACGAGACGTCCTGGAAGTTACATTGCTTAACACGTTTTTCGGAGGACAGATGTTCATATTTTGAAATGATAATTAAGATTTATGTTTTCTGTGTCAATATTAGCAACAACACTCTCCATCATCTCAGCTGTTAGTTTGTATGTAATAACGATATTACAGAAACACACATAAACACCCTGTCTACCCACCCACACACTAACCCCCCCCCCGTCCCTCTACCCCCCTCCCCCCCTCACCAAACAAAAATCAGTCGTTCCTTTTTTTGTTTTGACGTTTGACTGAATAGGACCTCACATTCGACCTATTTGTGAATTGACAATAACAAGTTAACATGATCGTCTTACATTTCAAACGAACTATATTAAATTTCTTAAGATCCAATAGTGGAATCAAACGTCCTTGATCGAGATACGCAGATTTGGACAAAACGTCTTGTACAAACTTTTGTGCACGCGATCTACAGTCTGGAACCGCGCTGCTGCTACGGTCGCAGGTTCGAATCCTGCCTCGGGCATGGTTGTGTGTGATGTCCTTAGGTTGGTTAGGTTTAAGTAGTTTTAAGTTCTAGGGGACTGATGACCTCAGAAGTTAAGTCCCATACTGCTCAGAGCCATTTGAACCATAGTTCACGTCGAGATCAGTTTGGCAAGATTAATTACAGTGTGCATAGAGGCGTTTAAACTGTCGTAATTACCGCGTTCCATACGTGAATGGAACAGAAAGAAAGCTTCATGTTTGGTACAATATAAAGTACCCTCAGCCACCCGCTTCACAGTGGTTTATCGAATACATACATACTGATGTATAAAGAAGGGCATGTGAAGGGCAATTCAAAATGAATATAGCAATTACAACCGGAAATAACAGTTTGATGGATAGAGATACATCGATAAGAAGTTAAAAGAAATTGTTATATACTTTACAGGTGTTTTATGAGACTCCCCTCGGTCACACGGGTAACGTCTAAGACGGTGATTCCCAGCGTTATCACCCTCCCTCCCTACCCCCTCTCCACCGCCTGCGCTTCCCCCACCAGTTTTAGCAACAACTAATCTTCGAATAAAAGTTTCCTTGAACACTTTTATTTTTACAATGTTAAAAGATGAACGATGTTTAGTTTTGGTGGTTGTTTTCTTGAATGTCGAACTACTGACCCACTTAGACAATTGGCACAGCTTTTGTCTAATAACTTTTCTTGTATTTGACTTGTTCTCAGTCAGCGCATATCATGAATCACGCTCCAGTTTCATTCACTTCATTGTTTCTGTTTTCATTGCTGTGATATTCAAAAATTTACTTTCACATCTATTAATCTTGAATGCCGCATGTCTTCTCCAGATGTTGTGTTCGGGTAGTGTGTGTGTGTGTGTGTGTGTGTGTGTGTGTGTGTGTGTGTGTATTAGAATGAATGATGAAGCAAAAAATGGTTCAAATGGCTCTGAGCACTATGGGACTTAACATCTTAGGTCATCAGTCCCCTAGAACTTAGAACTACTTAAACCTAACTAACTTAAGGACATGACACACATCCATGCCCGAGGCACGATTCGAACCTGCGACCGTAGCAGTCCCGCGTTTCCGGGCTGCAGCGCCTAGAACCGCACGGCTACCGCGGCCGGCGATGATGAAGCAATTTCTGGTGCATCACTTGTGCTACCTACAACACCTTCACATATAAGAATGCTAGAGCCACTCGCATCCTGCACCCCAATTTGAAATCAACCAAGTTAAAATAAGTTTACTGTTCGTAAACCATTTGATTGCTGAACCTCTCACTTGTGAACTGGCGGAAATTCTAACAACTCGGGCTGCCAATGCTTTGTGTAATACCTTTCCAATATAACAATAATATTAATATTAATAATACTGTGTACGGCACTAAACTTACTGTTGTCATGCTGGAAATTAGTTCATTTATCTGTTTTGAGGTTAGCAATGAAGCAATTATTTCTCCTCTACTGGAGGAGCTATCTACAATATGTAGAAGACATCTTCGTTATGTATTTAGCATTTGTTACATATGTGCGTCACTTTCATCGTCGTCGATAATAGGTACAAAGCACAAAATATGTGTGTGGTCCATGGTCTGATTGAGGAACCTTAATATCCACCGCACAGAGTTTGGCATTTATGTTAGTAATTGAAAAAAAGTAATTACTCATAACTTTTCAAACGAATATTAGAGTCTTACAAAATTTTGATAGTAGTAATGATGTTTTAAAAATAATTTGGTTTCATAGCTGACACAGAGTCAAACCCTTTTGGTTTTTACCCAGCAGAAAATTCTATTTTATCCCTCAGGGGGAATTACGCCCAGACTGACAACTACTGATCTAAGACGATAATCGATTTCACGCCGTAATTCCTGAAGCGTATGTGGAGTTACCGACGCGAGTATATTAGAAATACACGTTTTGCGTTCTGGAACTGTTTTCTCTATACGCTCATAGACAAGGTCTTGCACAGAGCGTCCTAAACAGGAATCTATGGTTGTCACGTTCGAAAATCTAGGTTCCTAAGCGCAGACCACTGCATCCTCACGTTCAGTACGACCGAGCCAACAATTTGGAAGATACTGATTTCAAAATGTGCGTGCCGATTCTCTGCGTTCGCGCAACGACCGATTTTTTTTTTAAATTTCTTTTACTTCCTCTGTATATTATCGATGTTTCTCTGAGCATGAAACAGTTATAGCTGCTTTTAATCACTATGTTCTTTACGAATTGCCCTGTACTCAGGATAACAAAACAGATTGTACTTAATTTGTTTGTCTGTATAGTCGTCTTCCGCAGCAGCTGTTGTAATCAATTTTATTATTGGTTTTTCCGGGTCACAATTATTGTAGGGAACGAGTATTTTTACCAGACTCGTTCCACTTATTTATAAAACAAATTCTACGTGATGAGCGTGAAACACGTGGAAGCCACAGTACAGTACTCTTTTTGTTCTGAAATTTACGAAGATGAGGTGACTGCGAAAAAGCACAGACGCAACGTAAGAAAAAGCGGGTCCATAAAAGTCAGAAAACAGCGAAACCACCGTTAACAATGAAGGAAAAATACAGGACTTCAGAAAATAAAAAAAGGGCGCAAAAACATCAATGGTCGCAGAAGATGCTTTATAAATGAAAGCGAAACGCGTCTGGTGAAAAATACACTGTCGTTGCAGTCAGCTTAAGGGGGCCGTCTTGGAGCAGGAGAGATACCACAGGACATTTTAATTTCCACTGTCTATACTTTTACGAATAAATTCATAAAACTTTGTCAGCATGACCAGGAGGGATTAAGCATTCACAATCATAGCAGTAGAAAGTTCAAAAAAATAACAAAATAATTGTTTTTACAAGTGAAAGTTCATCATTTTTTCACTTCTATTGGCTGCGTTTGTTGCTATAGGTAAGTAAGAGAGATTCTTCGATGAATTTTGTACAGCCTACAAACCATACTCATAGGTGTATGAAACTCTAGAAATTATTTAATTTATGAAAAAATGAATGTGCTGTTACATTCTAAACTTCATGTTTAGAAAAAAACTCAAATTTTATAGTTAATTATCTCAATTTTTACCACAGTTTTTAATAGATTTGGAAAATTCTAGAGTTTCATACACCTGTACGTATGGTTTGTATGCTGTGCAAAATTCATCGAAGAATCTGCCTTACTTATGAAGAAAAGTGTACCTATAGCAACAAATACAGCCAGTGGTAAGTGAAAAAAAAGGTGAAATACAAATGTAAAAAATAAATTATTTTCTTATATTTTTGAACTTCCACCACTATAAGTGTAAATCCTGAACCCTTTCTGGTCATTCTGACAAAGTTTTATGAATTTATTTTTAAAAGTACAGACAGTGGAAATTAAAAATTCCTGTGGTGTGTCTCCTGCTCCAAGTCGTCCCGTTTGACGTCCTACCCCCCTTAAGACGGAAAAAACAATAACAGTTTTCGCATTTTTGTGCCATGACCAAAACATATTTGTTACCAGTTAATGCGAAATCGGGACAAGAAACCTAGTATCTCCACATTGACACCTAAGTGTACCGAGATATAATTCGGAAACATTTTAAAATGACTTCACATCCGATTTACGGAAAGTATAACCACGCCGATAATGGCAAAAGTTTGTCGAAACAGATTTAGCTGCCAAGGGGACCTCCCCATCGCAGCCCCCTCAGATTTAGTTATAAGTTGGCACAGTGGATAGATAGGCCTTGAAAAACTGAACACAGATCAATCGAGAAAACAGGAAGAAGTTGTGTGGAACTATGAAAGAAATAAGCTAAATATACAAACTGAGTAGTCTAGGAGCAAGATAGGCAACATCACGGCTATTATGAGCTCAGGAGCGCCGTGGTGTCGTTGATAGCGTGAGCAGCTGGGTTCCCTCGAGTGATAATTTTAATTTTTTATTTTCAGACGATTATCAAAGTTCAGGCACTCACACATAATCAACTTCGCTCTCCAAAATTTCAGGACATGTTAAGATTTGCTTGGACATATGCAGGATTTGACGGTCTACACACGGAAAAATATGAATACGTTAAAAACATACGTTTTGACAGAGCACAGGGAAAATTGTGCGACTGTGAAACTGTTGCATTCATTTGTTGCAGTTTATGTGACAAACTGTTATGTTTTCATCACTTTTTTGGGAGTGATTATCACATCCACAAGAAAACCTAAATCGGGGAAGGTAAAAGGATCTTTTTACCCATTCGCCAAGTGTACAAGTTAGGTGGGTCGGCAACATATTCCTGTCATGTGACGCACATTCCGTGACCAGTGTCGTATAGAATATGTCAGACGTGTTTTCCTGTGGAAGAATCGGTTGACCTATGACCTTGCGATCAAATTTTTTCGGTCCCCATTAGAGAGGCACGTCCTTTCGTCTACTAATCGCACGGTTATGTGCTGCGGTCGCAAAACACAGACACTAAACTTATTAAAGTGAACAGAGATGTCAATGAACGAACGGGCAGATCATAACTTTGCGAAAAAAGACTTTTCACTCGAGGGAAGACTTGAACCAAGGACCTGTCGTTCCGCAGCTGCTCACGCTAACCACGGGACCACGGCGCTCCTGAGCTCAGATTATCCTTGATGTTGCCAATCGCATGGACTACTCAGTTTGTATATTTTGCTTATTTTTTTTCATAGTTCCGCACAACTTCTTCCTGTTTTCTCGATTGATCTGTGATCAGTTTTTCAAGGCCTATCCAGTGTGCCAACTTATAACTAAGTCTGAGGGGGGTGCGATGGAGAGGTTCCCTTGTGAGAAGTGGTACCAGAAGTTCTTATATTGTTGCACCAGACAGGGAACAGAGTAAGAAGAAGAAAGCGTCGAATGACTGTTTAATAACACTTTGTGGAGAAGAAACTCACCCGTCGACGGTCATGGCTGCCCGTGTGGTGTGTGAGTGGGTCCGCGCAACGCTGTCCGGTATTCCCGTGTGTAGCCCGCTGCGTGTGTCTTGCCGCCGCCTTCGTCCAGCTGCCGGCAGCGTTCGGGTAGCACTGTGCGGCGACCGCCTCTGCCCGCCACCTCAAAGCGACGCCGGTGGGAACTGACAGCGGCGCCGGGGGGATGGGGAAGGGGCGGCAGGGGCGGAGGGGGAACGGAGAAACTGGACGCGGTCGAGGAATCCGCGCTGCCCACCTGCAACGTGCAGACAATGGCCGCGGGCGTGCAATTAAGAGGTCCTCCTAATGGAAGGATCCGCACGTTACGCAAGGGAACGCACCGCCTCGTCCACTGGGCCCTCAGCAGATTCGCGACGTCCTTCTGGAATCGTCGCCAAAGTCTCAGATTGACGTCACGTTTCCTCAAAGGACAGAGATGGATTTTTCCGTCAGCACAAGAGTGCTGCCTTCTGGAGAATACCTGGAGTGTAAGCTTGGCGAGGGGGGGGGGGGGGGAGAGGAGTGTGAGGAGGGGGGACCCTCATATTGACATCACACTGGAGGGGCGGGCGATTGAGGAGACGAACCATAATTTCTCACAAAATTAAGCTAAATCTACTTCTACATGGATACTCTGCGAATCACATTTAATAGCCTGGCAGAGGGTTCATCGAACCACCTTCACAAGTCTCTATTATTCCAATCTCATATAGCCCGCGGAAAGAATGAACACCTATATCTTTCCGTACGAGCTCTGATTTCCCTTATTTTATCGTGGTGATCTTTTCTCGCTATGTAGGTCGGTGTCAACAAAATATTTTCGCATTCGGAGGAGAAAGTTGGTGATTGGAATTTCGTGAGAAGATTCCATACCAACGAGAAACGCCTGTCTTTCGATGATGTCGCCGGCCGGTGTGGCCGTGCGGTTCTAGGCGCTTCAGTATGGAACCGCGTTACCGGTACGGTCGCAGGTTTGAATCCTGCCTCGGGCATGGATGTGTGTGATGTCCGTAGGTTAATTAGGTTTAAGTAGTTGTAAGTCTAGGGGACTGATGACCACAGATGTTAAGTCCCATAGTGCTCAAAGCCATTTGAACCATTATAATGATGTCCAGCCCAAATCCTGTATCATTTCTATGACACTCTCTCCCATATTTCGCGAGAATACAAAACGTGCTGCCGTTCTTTGAACTTTCTCGATGGTCTCCGTCAGTCCTATCTGGTAAGGATCCCACACCGCGCAGCAGCATTCTAAAAGACGATGGACAAGCGTAAGTGTTGGCAGTCTCCATAGTAGATCTGTTACATTTTCCAAGTGTCCTGCCAATAAAACGCAGTCTTTGGTTAGTGTTCCCCATAACATTTTCAATGTGTTCCTTCCAATTTAAGTTGTTCATAATTGTATTTAGTTGAATTTACGGCTTTTAGATTAGACTGATTTATTGTGTAACCGAAGTTTAACGAATTCCTTTTAGCACTCATGTGGATGACCTCACACTTTTAGTTATTTATGGTCAACTGCCACTTCTCGCACCAATCAGATTACTTTTCTAAATCGTTGTGCAGTTTGTTTTGATCTTCTCATGACTTTATTAGTCGATAAACGACAACGTCATCTGCAAACAACCGAAGACGACTGCTCAGATTGTCTCTCAAATCTTTTATATAGATAAGAAACAGCAAAGGGCCTATAACACTACCTTGGGGAACGCCTGAAATCACTTCTGTTTTACTCGATGACTTTCCGTCAATTACTACGAACTGTGACTGCTCTGACAGGAAATCGCAAATCCAGTCACATAACTGAGACGATATTCCATAAGCACGCAATTTCACTACGAGCCGCTTGTGTGGTACAGTGTCAAAAGCCTTCCGGAAATCCAGGAATACGGAATCGATCTGAAATCCCTTGTCAATAGCGCTCAGCACTTCATGTGAATAAAGAACTAGTTCTGTTTCACAGGAACGATGTTTTCTAAACCCCTGTTGACTGTGTGTCAATAGATCGTTTCCTTCGAGGTAATTCAAATGGTTCAAATGGCTCTGAGCACTATGGGACTTAACTTCTGAGGTCATCAGTCCCCTAGAACTTAGAACTACTTAAACCTAACTAACCTAAGGACATCACACACATCCATGCCCGCGGCAGGATTCGAACCTGCGACCGTAGCGGTCGCGCGGTTCCAGACTGTAGCGCCTAGAACCGCTCGGCCACAACGGCCGGCCTTCGAGGTAATTCATAATGTTCGAACACATTATATGTTCTAAAATCCTGCTGCATATCGACATTAACGATATGGGCCTGTAATCAAGTGGATTACTCCTACTACCTTTCTTGAATATTGGTGAGCTCTTACAACAAAGAAATACATCTCCTGTTTTCAAACTGAGACACTATAATTCTACGGTGAAAACAGATTGCCTGTACGCCAGCGAACGCCTCTCGATGACCTAGAATTAGAGAAGTTGGAGATCCAGAAGGGAAGAATGTGGAGAGGATCTCAGAGAGCGTGCGGAAAGGGAAGCTAACATTTCTTGAACTCGTATCACAGTAGACAAAACCAGAAAACCCAAGAAAATACTTTAAAATCTCTGAAACGAGAAGACTGACTGATACGACTTGAATTAAACAAGCTCAAGAACACCCTGAGAGGTCCTCGTAGAGGGCTGAAGTCTGGAGGGGTTCCAAGTCCAAAGAAGAACTATAAAGAACAGAACGACATGGACTTTCAGAGGCTGTATAAAGAAGTGTTGGAAACAGAGGAAACACTAAAAAAAGAAGACAAAATCAATATGTAGCGTGATCCTCAATGGTTAATTTGTAAGTAGGCTGTGTAAGATTTTATGTTGGTAACGCCACGTAGCGCTTTGTATGAAAATTACTGATTGTGCAGTCTGTGGCTGGTTGGACTCATTCGCTTGAGTAGTGTTAGGCAGTTGGATGGGAACAGCGCGTAGCGTTGGGCGGTTGGAGGTGAGCCGCCACAGTGGTGGATGTGGAGAGAGAGATGCCAGAGTTTTGAGAGATCACTATAAGCGGACGATCTGGACGTGTGTCCTCCAGAAAAAGGAAATTTGTAAAGATGGATGTCATGAATTGAAAGATCTATATATATGATGACTTTTGAACATTATTAAGGTAAATACATTGTTTGTTCTCTGTCAAAATCTTTCATTTGCTGATTATGCCTATCAGTAGTTAGTGCCTTCAGTAGTTAGAATCTTTTATTTAGATTGCAGTATTGGCGCTCGCTGTATTGCAGTAGTTCGAGTAACGAAGATTTTTGTGAGGTAAGTGATTCATGAAAGGTATAGGTTATTGTTAGTCAGGGCCATTCATTTGTAGGGATTTTTGAGAGTCAGATTGGGTAGCGCTAAAAATATTGTGTGTGAGTTTAGTGATGATCAGAATAAGTAAAGAGAAAACTGTTTCAGTACGTTGAGTTTTGCTCAGCTGTTTGTAAATCAAATAACGTAAGAGGTTTACCAGCACAGTAATTCATAATTTTTCTAAGGGGACGTTATAAATTCACCAATAAAAAAACTAAAAACTACAGCAAGTTCCCTGTTATCACGGTGCGCATTGTCTGCGCATAGTTCGAAAATTTTTAATAAAAAGGGAAGGAAGGAACCGGGATCATCAACAAAAGTAAAATAAGGGCAATGGAATGCAGTCCAACTAAATTAGGTGATGCTAGTGGATTAGGAAATGAGACGCTTCAAAGCAGTTCATTAGTTTTCCTATGTGGGCAGCAAAATAACGGACGATGGTCGATGTACAGAGGGTATAAAAAGCAGACTGACAATGACAAGAAAAGCATAACTGAAAAATAGGATTTGTTAACGTGTATACATATTATAAATTAAAATCTTCCCAGCCCTGCTGTTTATTTTCCGACCACGGATTTTAATACGGTTTTCACTGAAAGATTGACTGATTCATGAGAAATGTTTGTGTACATAATTTATAAATAATCGTCCAAATTGGCTGAACTGTAATGAGTTAAATCCCTCTTCCACGTTTTTCTGTCTGTTTGTGAAGGGTACTCCCCTTGAACAATTGCAGGGGTTTTAACACGGTTTTCAGTAATACACAGATTAATTCATGAGGAGGATTTGCCTATACTATTTATTACCGCCACGCCAGACAAGCCACCGGTCGTAGACAGTGATAACCGCGTGAACCCGCGAGTGCTTGCTAGTCAAATGTACACTTTTCAGACAGAACATTATGACCGTCTACTTAACAGCTGGTATGTCTACCTTTGGCACGGATAACAGCAGCAGCGTGTCGTGGCATGGAAGCAATGAGGCCTCGGTAGGTCGCTCTGAGACAGTTAGCACCACATCAGCACACACAGGTCACCTAATCCCTGTAAATTCTGGGGAGGGTGGAGATGAACTCGGACGCCACTTTCAATCAGATGCCAGATGCGTTCGAACCAGTTCAGATCTGCCGAGTTTGGGGGGGGGGGGGGAGGGGGGAGCAACATATCACTTACAACTCGCCACTGTGTTCCTAGAATCACTCCATCACACTCCTGGCCTTGTGACATGGCACGTTATCTTGTTGAAAAAATGCCACTGCCGTCAGGAAACGTTATCGTCATGAACGGGTGTACATGGTCTGCAACCAGTGTCCGATACTCCTTGGCCGTCATGGTGCCTTGAACGAGCTCCACTGGACCCCGTGGATGCCCACATGAATGTTCCCCACATCATAATGGAGCCACTGCACAGCTTGTCTGCGTCCTGCAGTACAGCTGTCAAGGAGATGTTCCCGTGGAAGACGATAGATTCGCCCCCCCCCCCCCCCGCCCAACAGCATGATGAAGACGGTGTCGGGTTTCGTCAGACCACGTGACGCTCTGCCCCCTGCGCCAACATCCAGTGCCAGTGGTCAAGTGTCCATTCCAGTAGTAGTCTCCGATGTCGTGGTGTTGACTTCGGCATATGATGGGTCATCGACTGTCGTGACCCGTCGTTAGGAGTGTTCGGTGCACTGTGTGTTCAGGCACACTTGTACTCGAACCAGTATTAAAGTCTGGTGTTAGTTCACCGACTGTCCAGTTTTACAAGTTTGGCTTCGCCACGTGCTGAAGACACTCACCACAGCACTCTTCGAACGCCCGAAAAGTTGTGCAGTTTCTGAAACGTTCGCGCCGGTCCTCAGGGCCATCATAATCTGCCCTTGATCAAGCTCAGATAGATCGCACGCCTTTCCCATTCTATACACGGACCGCCCACTCACTTACAGTGTGTGTGTGTGTGTGTGTGTGTGTGTGTGTGTGTGTGTGTGTGTGAGTAGCCGTCTTTCCTCACCAGATGATGCTACTGTCACATGGACGGGTTTGTATTGATAGTATGTCAGAAGTCATAATGTTCTGGCAAATCAGTGAAAATGGAAATTCTTTGCTGAAAATATTTGTGTGGAATGTAGGTAGGCTTGTACGGAAGTAAAACGTGGACGAGAAATAGTTCACACAAGAAGAGAACAGAAGCTGTTGCAATGTGGTGCTGCAGAAGAATACTAGAGAGTAGATGGCTAGATCGAAGAACCGATGAACAAATGATGAAGCTAACCGAGGAAAAAGGAAATTTGTGGCACAGTTGCACTAAAAGAAGCGATTAGTTAACTGCACACATACTGAGACATAAAGAAATCGTCTGTTTGATAATAGAATGAAGTGTCGGGAGACCAAGGCTTGAATATAGCAAACAGGTTCAAATTCGTGTAGGTTTCAGTAGTTATGCACTCATGTAGAGGCTTGCACAGGATTGACCAGCGTTAAGTAATGCATCAGACCAATCTTCTGAATTAAGATCACAACAATAACAACAAGAAACTAAACCCAAAATAGTTTGCTACAATTACAAGAAATATTTCAGTGTATAAGTCACGATTACACATGTAAATCACGTTTTCCCACCGGAAGACGATGTGTCGGACCCTGGGACATGCCTGAAATATTTTCCCGTTGTTTCCCACTTCAGGTAGATGCGGGGACTCTAGCGTTGTAACATACCTCCGATCGATTTCCTGTTAATATGTCTGTCTCGTCCCTAATCTCGAAGCTAAAAGTCGATAATATACGAAAGCGATTTTTCTCTGCGTTGAGACGAAATGAAGCATACTGTTGAACATCGCAAGGAGGAATGCATTGTCGATCGTACTTTTCTTGCAGTCGACAGACTTCAATAATACCATACCTTCTAAAATGGATTATACCAATGAGTGCTGCATCCATATCACATTTTTTATCGTTTCTGAAGTTAAGCACTATTTAAATGTGCTTGGACGATGATAAATGCAACTTCTAATGTGTTGTTCTAACGAATGACAAGAAATTAGTGTTATGACCAGACGAAACTACAGTCGTCTGGCCATAAATGTGGGTTCTTTGACTGCTCATCAGAACTACAACGTACGAAATAAAAAGTTCACTTTATTACATAAATGATAAAAGATTTACTTAACATGATACAGTTTCTTGGCACAGGAGTGCTGGATAATTTACAACTGCCACTTTAAAGCATTTCTTGAGACACTACTTAACAAACTAGTCTATTGAAGTACAACGTTCAACGTTTCCAAAAGAGCGTTTCCATCTCATACTTGAATAACTCTTTAGGCCTATTCTGTGATGCTGACTGCTTCAGCTGAGGTCACGAACTGGGGCAGGGTGCTTCCAAGCTCGGCTGTATATTGACTTCCGTGTGAGAGTGCTGTTCTGTGGAGAGAGAGGGCGTGTCTTCTTTAGCCTCTCCCACTCGTCCTTGAGGATTGCAGCGAGAGGTCGGTAATGTCTGTGACATCGATGTGCACCGCAGACTTTCGTGTGGCGCCGCGATCTTTGGGAGATACCTCAATTAGAAGTAAGTTAGAAAAGAACGAACGTGGAGTAACTTTTTATTTCCTTAAAGTGAACTGAAAGTAAATGACGCGAAATATAGTGTGTTTGAAGTGTAGTTTAGTACAAGAAATGTTAAATTCTAGCGAGTAACGTCTAAATAATGCAGATTTCTTTCGAATGTGACGGTAGCATGTCTTGTAAATACAGTAGACAGAAGTTTCCTGCGTAAAACGAGTATATTTTGGATTATCCCCGTGTTTTTTGTCACCTGTGTAGACTCGGGTCTATATTAAACCGTGTTATAAGAACTTTGCTGAATTTAAACACAAAGAGAAGATATGGGTCCACTGAGGATATCTGTTATTCGAAAAAAGTTTTAATCCTCACTATTATCAAATTCCGACTATATAGTCGCAATCTAATGTCCTGAGCATGTGGTTGTTGACGATCCAAAACATGATGGCCACTGCCCACTGTGAGATTCAATGCCATCTGGTGGTGTTGCGCGCATGTGACGCAGTGAGCAACGTATGCAAGAAGAGAAGAGACGCATGCGTAATTAAGGAATTCCAACATTGTTTCTTGTATCCGGATTAGCAATGCAATATATTTCTAATTTATTGATTAAGATTTCTGTCAGAGTTGTAAATAATATTTTTACTAGTCACCGGTCTCGAACTTTTTGATTACTCTCAAATCATTACCTATAGTTGAAGGTACAATGTTGTTAACAAAACATGAAGTACAACATTTTCAAACATTTTATGTGCACAGATTATAGCAGTGCAATAAATCTTTAGTGCCATACCTATATTTGTAATGTTTCACTGTACATAATAGATCTGTTTTTACATCATATCAACAAAGCAAATGTTACATGACTGTATTACTGTTGCCTGAATGTATTCAAAATTCAATAGGCATCTTCAGTTGTGTAGATACAAAAATTTGGCAGGCGGTTTCAGTCGTTTATTGGGTATTCATATGCTCTGTCTCTCAGAGATCGTAATGTTACAACTTAATACATAGATGCTATATTGGTAAAGGTCTCAGAGATTATCGTACTATTTTATAAATTGTTGTTATGTCACGAGCTAAGTGCTTTACTGAGACGTGAATTATTTTTGAGAAGTGCAAAAAATTATTGTATTTAAACTCGGATTTTTCGTTCATCAATTTGTTCGGGTCCTTAATTTTCCGTTTACATGTTTCTTATTCTTGAACTATGTCTAGGTTCATTCCCTTAGGTGTCACGTGTAATGTTTTTACAGTACTGTCAATACCACCCACTTTATCTTTCGAGATTCGAAATTATGTCCAAAAGCAGTTCAGTTTTTTGTATATAAATAGCAGTCTTGTTCCTTGGACCTAGTTGCGAAATTTCGATCAGTTTGTATTGCATAAAATCGATGATTTGTTCTACATTGAAATCTATGTACACCAGATACAAAACACTTTCTAAAAAAATTTTTACGATTTTATATTTTAATTTAAACCTTAACTGAACTGCTCTTTGACGTGCTACTTTGTGCTGCTTAGGGAAAGCGTGCGCTAAGTTTTTGGTAAAACAGCCATAATATTTCAATGTAATAAATTTCTTTCCTTCCATATGTATGTTTTTTTCGCTTGTTAATAATTTGTGTAAGTAAGCTTCTCTTAAAACCAGTGGCTACTGCTACTGGTTTGAAGATGCATAACTTCCGTTGCATTTCCGTTTCATCTAATGGAAGCTTAAACAGACGAATTTCCATAGCAAACAAATAAGTCTTTTTATGTTGTGGTGGTTGGTTTGAATTATCCCTTATTACTGCATCAGAGTGTGTTGGGTTACGATGAATGGAAAATTTCACCTTATTTTGTGCCCTTGTTACTGTTAAGTCTAATACGCTAACTTTGCTTTTTGACTCTTTCTCTAAATTGTATTTAATACTGTGATACTGTTTCATGTTTTGTTAATAACATTGTATCATCTAATACAGGGTAAGGCTTGAGAATGAACGAGAATTTCGAAACTTTCCACTAATAATATTATTATTTGCGACTTGACGGAGCCGGCCGTTGACCGCTACGGTCGCAGGTTCGAATGCTGCCTCGGACATGGATGTGTGTCATGTCCTTAGGTTAGTCAGGTTTAAGTAGTTCTAAGTTCTAGGGGACTGATGACCTCAGATGTTAAGTCCCATAGTACTCAGAGCCATTTTTGACTCTGGCGGAAACTTTAATAAATAAATTACAAATTGGTAATTATTATAGCTACGATACGGGCTGCATGTGGGGGAATCCACTGAGATAAGCGACACTGACAAAAAGAGATTGTCGTGGCCTGACGCCTGGGAACGAGCAACTCGGAAGCGGCGAAGCTGTCGTTGGACATCCGCACCTCGTGATAGAAAGTGGAGGGCAGACGTTTCCCCGCTCTGTAAAGCAAGATATGCGGCGATCTGTGGCATATCTGACGATGGAGTACGGTTCTGGTGCAGGTACAGGTCTTTCAGAGCACACCGTTCCGCGCGTGTTGTTGAACATATGACTCCGGAGCAGACGATTCCTAAGTGTTGCCATGTTAATGCAAGGACATCGTCGGTTACCATTGCAATTGGCACGGTATCATCGAGACTGGACCGTGGATCAATGGAAACGTCGTTCCTGGTCAGATGAATTACGTTTCGTATTGTACTAGGTTGATGATAGCGTCTGGAACGGTCAGTAACGAATTAAGCCAGCGTGGGTCCCGTAGTTAATTCTAACCAAGAATTTCTTCCCGATCCTCTGGGTAAGCACTGATGATAATTGGAGCTACACTCTATGGAAGAAACGACGCACACAAATGGGAAATTTAAAGGGCACAGAAATAGATAGAGGTGATGTACATGTACAGACGGAAAAGTGATTACAATTTCAGAAAAATTGGATGATTTATTCGAGAGAATAACCTATACAAAACTGAGCAAGACAAAAATGCGCAGGTGTACTTCTGACCTTTATGAAAGCAGTTATTGGGCTTGGGATTGCTCGATAGAGTTGTTGGCAGTACTCCTGAGGGATATCGTGCCAAACTGAGCCCAATTGGCACGTTGATCGTCAAAATACCGACTTGTTTGGAGGACCCTGTCCATAATGTTCCAAATGTTCCGTTGCTCACTTGTAAGCCGAGGATGGTTTGCCAAGGAGGGTAACACAATGTGGCATAGAATATCATCGACGTAAAGGTGCAGTGGATGACAACCGAAAGAGTTCTCCTGTGAAATAAAATGGCAACCCAGCTAATCCAGTACCGAGAGAGATGTTTGCATAGCAGCTAAAAGGTTCTCAATGTTATACTGACGTCACAGGTACGCTATAAAAATATGTTCGACTGAGATCCTGTTCGTCTCTGAATTTACCCATCAAACTGCTGCTGGTGTGGGAGCACCGTTCGCCATTGTTTTCTGCAGACGAAACTGCAAAAAAATTATTTTTTTGCTGATCGCCATATTGCACTGACAGTTAAACCCTGCAAAAGTGCCCTACATATCGTTAAATGCGGAAAGACTTTTACTCAATTGCACTGCTCCACTGCTGAGGACGGGAGCAAAGATTGGATGGGAGCAAAGACCTAATTGCAGACTGACTCACCCTCACACAAACTGAAGAAATGCGTTCCATCGCTTTCCACAATAGCGCAGGCTGCTTACTGTTCCTCGCAATCCTAACAGGATATACGAGCTGTGTCTAGCTGTGCTTACCTGCCCAGTATGGCTGACACATCGCTGCGAAATGTGCGTGCAAAGCTACACACCATTGACAGCGTATCTAAAAAGTTGCCAATGTTATACTGATGTCACATGGCTGTGTAAGATTTCGTATGGCACAGGATACGAATTGCATGTTCACTACAGTCATATACTGCTGGGTTGGAGATCAATTCCATGCTCTAATATTCAAGATTCTGTCCTCAGTGGGAGAGAAATTAATTGAATAAGAGTCTTTCCATATTTGACGATATGTAGGGGCACTCTGCAGGGTTTAATTGTCAGTGCAATATGGCGATCTGTGTAAAGTAGTGTTTTGCAGCTGAAAGTCTTGTCTGCATAAAAAAAAGGCAGAAGGTGATTCCACATCAGTGGCATCAGTAATTCGGTGGGTAAGTTCGATAAGAGTCAATCATAATGCTCCATTCATTCACAAGACATCCTTTGTGCTGGGATATAGGAGTCTCTACATAGTGGTCAAACATTTGCATATGTTGGAGCCTCTACATAGTGGTGAAACATTTGCATATGTTGGAGTCTCTACATAGCGGTGAAACATTTGCATATGTTAAAAGCAGGAAGGGTAGCATGTGATGGATGGGGTGCCACATTAGGACAGTGAGGAAGAATGCATTCGACGTTATTCTGTGCTATTTTCGTAAACAGGTTCTGTTAGGGCAAGAATTTCCATGCAGACAAGCTGAGAGATGAAGAATGCTCCTTCAAAAGTGAGCGTTAACTATTTCTGGGACACTGTACAATTTCCGAGAGGTCGACTTGGTTCTTATTTTATATAACTATGTGACATCAGTATAACATTGAGAACCTTTTTAGATGCACTTGTGGTGGTGTGTAACTATGCACGCGCAATTTGCGGTGATGCATCAACAATGCTGAGCAGGTAAGCACGGTTAGACACAGCTCCAATGTCCTGTTAGAATCACAAGGAAGAGAAAGCAACCTGTGCTATTGTGGGAAGCAAAGCAACGGATTTCTGCAGCATCTGTGAGAGTGCGTCAATCTGCAATTAGGTCTTCGCTCTCGTCCAATCTTCGATCCCGTCCTCAGTGGCGGAGCAGTGTAATTGAGTGAAAGTCTTTCTGTATTTGACGATATGTAGGGCTGTTCTGCAGGGTTTCACTGTCGATGTAATATGGCGATCAGTAAGAAAAATAGATTTTTGCAGCTGGAAGTCTCGCCTGCGGAAAGCAATGGTGGATGGTGCTCCCACACTGGCTGCAGTTTGATGGGTAAATTCAGTGATAAATGGCTTGTCCTGTTAGGATTGCAGTAGAATATATTTCTATAGCACAACCTGTGACTTCAGTATAACATTGCGAAACTTTTTACCTGCTATGCCAACAACCCTCTCAGCACTGGACTTGCACTGCAGCTATGCATTATCACGTCAACTATGGTGCCTAGGAATTCTGTCACGTGACAAGTATGAAAGGGATGCCACAGTCTCATTCTTGCAGGACCCAAATGGGCACCTGTGCGTGGCTTAGCAGCTGACAGCCATGTCGTCACTTTGCACAGGGGCTGCTGGTGTATTCCGACTTCTGGGATCGTATGTCACAGCACCCTGTGCAGTCCAGTGGACAGGGGCATTTGGCGGGGCATGAGCACATTGGAGCCTTTTTTTTTTACAAGTTGTTTGTGTTTCTGTTGCACTATTTTGCGAGCTGGTCTGTAGGCTGTGCTATGCATTATTTAGACAGTTTAGGAATAGTGAGCATGTCTGCAGAGCGTTTTACATGCTTTATTTTGATAATTTGGAAGTTGTTTTCATGTCTGCACTTCAATGTACTGCATTATTTCGGTGATTTACGTGTAGTTTACAGGTCTGTATGCTGTGTGCTGCATTATTTCGGTGATTTATGAGTTGTTAGGGTGTCTGCACATCAGTGTACTGCATTATTTACGAGTAGTTTGCAGGTCTGCAGACTGTGTATTGTGGCCCCAAGCCCCCTCCAGACCACCATCTTCGATTACATCATGGGATGACAGCACCCTCTGGTGGCAGTACTGTGTACCGGGTCAGTTGGACTCTGGACCTCATGGTGAACATGCTGGATTGTGGTACTGACTCTAATTGTTTAAATAAAGACATACGTCCAGTACAGGTTGAGTCCTTTTCCCACCATTTTCCCCCTCCAGACCGCCATCTTGGATTATGTCACAGGAGGGGCGATGGCACCTTCTGGTGGCAGTAATGTATACTACATCAGTTGTACTCCAGAACCCATGGCGAACACACTTGATGGCAATACTGGCTCTAATTGTTTACATAAAGACTGAAAAGAAACACATGTCCAGCACAGGGTGAGTCCCTTTGCTGCCAGTTCGTAGGAAGGGGTGGCAGTTGAGTGACTTAGATTAGTGGAGGTAGCCCATGTGCCCTTTTGTCTCGCCATTTTCTGTGGTTAGTGGAGGTAGCCATGGTGTGTAGCACTGTCCTAATGGAATGTGAACTTACCGCCATTTTCTGGGGAAGGGGTGGGCAGGGGGGAGGGGAGGGTGTTAGGTTAGTGGAGGTAGCCCAATTGACCTATCTTCCCACCAAAATTCATACTTCCCACCAAAAGCCGCTATCTTGGATAATGGTACTTGTGTCATCAGCTGATATCACGGCCGCCATCTTGGATGACGTTATGCGCTATTGCCAAGTCTACAGGCTGCCATCTAGGATGACATCATGGACGTCAGCTTGAATAAATTTGGCAACAATGGAGAGTGGGTTGACACATACTTTGTCCCACTACTCACCACCACCTCTGTAACCCACATCCAAACAAGGGATTGGTACCGTCTCCTGATGAAAATAGTTGATTCCTCTAGTTGTATGGGGTCCATTCCCAACCTCAACTCTGATAACTAGGTGGTCATAATGCTTTGACTCATCAGTGTATATAAACAGATCGCACTTCTTCTTTTCCTTAAAGTCACTCCATGTAGGACGAGCTCCACTACACTCAAATTTTGGCACTCTTATTTTATTTGTACTTTGTGGCCAGAAATCCTTTTTTCAGCTATTGCCAATTACATAAATGGCCCTTTACAAATTCCCATTAGTCTGAGCAGACATGTTTGCAATTGCCCACTTCGCTTCATCTACAGTATGCAATTCGGATTTACACCTTTCAATCACAATGCAACTATCCCACAGTGCTTAAGGGTCCAGTCTCCTCAGTCAGTCAATGAAATAAGTGGTTCTTATAATTTTTTTGAAAAAACTAAAGAAGCAATCAATATAAATCTTTTTGCACAATATTTTTTGATTCTCGGACGACATTTTCTTATTTCTTTAACAAATTCACTCATCTTTAGGCCCCTCCCCCATCTGAGTAGATAAAGTTGCTGTGTCCATAACGGAAATCCTCCAGTCTGAGAATCTAATCTCAGATCAAAAATAAACAATTTTTTAATGTGTAGGATATTGTGCACGGTGTAATAGCACAGTTTTTTGAAATCTAAAAAAATTAAATAAGATAAACTGATGGTCGTTTGAAACGACGATGTTGTTTGCCTTGCGTTTTTGGTCACATTTCTTGCAGTAACTAATGAATAAATGAAAATAAAAAATTAACCTATTATTGTCAGTGAACATGTCAGAGAAGTAATACAGTCTAATTTCCAAAACATATCTGTGTTATCATGCCCACAATCTATTCCGTCAGCTTGAAATGTACTGTATCTCAAGCTGGCTGAATGGGCTGTGGGCACACTAACAAAGATATCTTTCTGAATCTTGGCTGAATCACTCCCGTGACCGACTGCGGTGGCCGAGCGGTTTTAGGCGCTTCAGTATGGAACCACGCGGCTACTATGGTCGCAGGTTCGAATCCTGCCTCGATCATGGATGTGTTGTGATGTCCTTATGTTAGTTAGGTTTATGTACTTCTAAGTCTAGGGGACTGATGACCTCAGATGTTAAGTCACATAGTGCTTAGAGCCATTTGAACCATATTTGAATTACTCCTTCTGGTACCGTGTGCCACGGAATTTGAATCTGCGCCAGACGTCATGGACGTCGAAGACCCATAGAGGTCTCTGCACCATCGCCCCGTAAGCTGTGGTGGTGCGCGCCTCCTGGCCCGCTTTTAGTGTGAGGGCGCCACCGTGGAACATGTGGTCTCAGCAGCCAATAGCGGCGCCCCCTGATAGCATACTTAAGCGCCTGCCTCGCACTCAGCCACCCTTCCAAAACCCAGGCGATCATTGTAGGCAAAACCACCCCTTCCTTCCGCCTCCTCGACTTCTATGTCACCATCTATAGTCATCCTATCGCCCTCAACCCCACCCTTAAGTACCTTGGCGTCACGCTTGATCGTCGCCTCTCCTGGACCCCCCAACTCCGGACAATCCAAGCCAAGGCATGCTCCCGACTCCATCTCCTCAAGCTCCTTTCTGGCCGTACGTGGGGTCTGGACCCCTCCACCATCCTCCACACCTATAATTCCCTCATTCGCCCTATTCTCTGCTATGCCCACCCTGCCTAGATGTCCACCCCTCCCACCTTTTACAAATCCCTACAAACCCTTGAACGCCATGCTCTTCGCCTCACCTATCGCATCCATCTCCCGTCCCCCACGTGGATCCTGTACGACCTTATTCCGTTCCCCCACGTCCTCCTTTTCCTCAAACAGATGCAGCTCCTATACACCTCCTGTAAACTAGATCCCCCTCACCCACTTGTCTCTCACATCCTCTCCCACCCCCATCCAATGCCGCGCCTGTATTTCCACATCCCACCTTCTCTCCATCTCTCCACCCTCCTTACCCTCTCCCAATGTGGCTTCCGCCAGCTCCCCCTCCCTGATAACGCCATCCTCCCCTCCATCTACCCCTCCCATCAACTTTTATCCTCCCCTCCCACTTCCTGTGTCTTTTCCTCAGGGCACCCTCTCCCTTCTTTCTCCATTCCCTCCCTCCTCCCTTCCTCCCCCCTCTTCCCACGGGCTTCCCCTACCCCCCCCCATACCTTCATTCCTCCCCCCATCTCCTCTGCCATTGGCATCTCTGCTCTCCCCTCTCCCTCCCCCACCACCTTCTTCCCCTCTTGGCAGGTCCCCGGACTCGCACACGTTACGTGGACATTCGCGCGCCAGTGATCATCGCCATCGGTTTAGTGTGTGTGCCGTCGTGTTTGTGATTCAGTGTTTTTCGCCGCCCACGCTCCTTCGTTCACGTGTGTCGTCTAAATCATCAGCGTTTGTGCACAGTGCCGCCAGTTTTCTCGTTTTTCGTCGAGTGTGAACGGCTTCATGTTTTTTATTTACTGTATCTACTGTTTTTTAACCACCATTACGTTACTTTTCTGTCTTCATTGGTTTTCTCTCTTATTGTACTGCTTGTGGCTGAAGAGCGGAGTAAAATTTTCCGCTATCAGCCCACCTTGTATGAGGTGCAAAATGACAATAAAGAGAAAAAAAAAAAAAAAAAAAGCGCAGCCAGCAGTCTAACATCGCGTTGCGCCTCAGGACATATCGTCTCAGACAGCGTATAGACTTCGTGTTTCTATCCAGTGGACGTGGTTATATGTTCTTGTTGTGTCGTAAGGTCCTCCGTTGGTCGTGTCCGTCCTCTCCCGTTGTGTTGTTCGCGGGCCACTCCGCGGGTCCCGCCGCGTTTCCGTCGCCGTTGCAACACTCCCCACACATGTTCGCAAGGAGTGATGGGCTAATTTTCTTAATTTAATTTATTCATGATATACATTTGATGCTTCGCCTTTATCTTCGGTAATGATGTAGGAGGAAGCAAAGGATTAAAATTATCGTAGATAAAGGTGAGACTCAATATGTCTCAGGAAGGCCAACTGCTTACGATTAATATATGACCTAGGCCTGAGGTATAGGCAGATTTAAACCCATTTTGCTCATTGCTAAGGTGCTATTTCAATATTGGACATCGTCGGCAATACTGACGCGAGTTTAGAAGCTGAACAGCAATGGACTGAGGCGTGGGTTGAAATTTGTATCGGGGAGGGAGATGTTCTAAGGTAATGCGTGTACCTGTACTAGCCGCGCTAGCAGTGTGGCATAACGGTTGGGTCATCTGCCTTGTAAATAGAAGACCTGTGTTCGAATCTTTGCACTGGCACAAATTTTAGATCATTGCTTCGGCCTACATCATTAATTTATTCATTTGTTACAGCAAGAAACGAAACAAAAACCACCCAACAAAACCACATCTTTGTTTCAGACATCTGCCATTTTAATCTATTTTTCAAGTTTCAAAAAACTGTGCTAATACTCCATGTGCAACATCCTATAGATTAAGAAAATAATTTGATGTTAGATTTCAGATAAGGTTTGCAAACGACTGGACTTTTGTCATGGACACAACTCATTTTTACAGAGTAGCTTTAAGTGCTCGGATGGGTGGCTTAATGGCGACTGAATTTCTTTAAAAAGTCAGAAAAAGTTGTCCAAAATCAATAATTAATGTGCAAATGGTTTATACTGATTAGTTAATCAGTTTTAAAAATCGGTTGTTTCATTGGCTGTCTGAGGAGAATAGACCCTTAACCAGTTGTCCGAGACTTTAGAGTATTTTCTGTCCATGGGCAAATTGAGTAAATTTGTTTATAAAACAATTATCCTGTCCAGGGCTATTACTTCGGATGTTTTAAAAACATTAGTACGGAGAATGCTTTTCCTTACGACGACTGAAAGTGGCAGGCAACAATCTTATCTATAGTTTCCTACCTTTCTTTCGTTCTCTTCTAAATTACTAACAGTTTTACTTGACATGCACCATTTTTCTTAACTAATTTGCAGGTTCTATTTTGATTAATTTTTTAACTCACTATTATTACTTTGATCTTTCTTTGCTGAAAATAATATTTTGCATAAAGATAAAATTTATGTTGTTACATGATTGAAAACTAACATGTTCTGAAATATGCAACAAATGAAATGAAAAGTACGGAGAAGGTGGAAAAAAGAATGGCTTCTAAAACGTGCAACGATTTCGCATATTGATCTTTTGAAGTAGCTAAAAACTGTAAGATGACTGGCTGAATTACCTAAGAATGGACGAGAAAACGTTCTTTGTGTTGCAGTTACATTACAACATAGGATGTGGCCGAGCGGTTCTAGGCGCTTCAGTCCGGAACCGCGCGACTGCTATGATCGCAGGTTCGAATCCTGCCTCGGGCATGGATGTGTGTGATGGTCTTAGGTTAGTTAGGTTTAAGTACTTCTAAGTTCTAGGGGACTGATGACCTCAAATGTTAAGTCCCATAGTGCTCAGAGCCATTTGAACACCATAACTTCAGTTACCTGCTCTAGGCGGTCCAGAGGATGTTAATTTTCTTTACATTCATTTCATGACGTGCGTCATATGCATGTATGTTGCGTAAGCTGCGCCCAGTTTGTGATCGTATTTCAGCTGTCTGTATATCTTATTTTCTGAGGCAACAATTGAGTACCAGCCAGACACATCTAACAAGCGTGGGAAACCACCTAAAATCCACCCTCAAGTTGGCTGGTATACCAACCACGAACGTCAATCCGTCATCCTGTTTCGATCCTGGTCTAGCTCACGTTCTTCAGTATTAAGTTAGGGCGCTGTGAGTTACACTATTCGAGCAGGTTAATCGCAGATTGTACATGCATTCAAGATTGGAAAACAAAGTGCTGAGGTACAACTCAACTGACTATACAGGGTGAGTCACCTAACGTTACCGCTTGATATATTTCGTAAACCACATCAAATACTGACGAACCGATTCCACAGACCGAACGTGAAGGGCTAGTGTAATTGTTTAATACAAAACATACAAAAATGCACGGAAGTATGTTTTTTAACACAAACCTATGTTTTTTTAAATGGAACCACGTTAGTTTTGTTAGCACATCTGAACATATAAACAAATACTTAATCAGTGCCGTTTGTTGCATTGTAAAATGTTAATTACATCCGGAGATATTGTAACCTAAAGTTGACGCTTGAAACCTCCGACGTTCAGTTGCGTGTTGTAACAAACACGGGCCACGGTCGGCGAGCAGCATCTGCAGGGACATGTTTACGATGACGACCGTGTTTACGAGTGTGGCTGTAGTGCACTGTTGTGGTTTGGTCTAGCTGTCGCAGTGTCCGCATGTAGCGCTTGCTGCTATTGTTATTCTGCATTCGTCTCCGCACGCAGACCAACTGTAGTACACCGTGTTACCAGACGTCTGTGATAGTATAGTGTTGTAGGAACTGTGACCATGGTGTATTCGAACTCTGAAAAGGCGGAGATGATACTCATCTATGGCGAGTGTCGACGAAATGCAGCTGAAGCCTGCAGGGTGTATGCAGAACGGTACACGGACAGAGAGCATCCAACGTGCCGCACATTGCAAAACATCTACCGCCAACTGTATGCAATAGGTACGGTCGTAGCACGCAAACGGGTCCGTAACAGGCCCGTCACAGGAGAAGCGGGTGCAGTTGGTGTGTTAGCTGCTGTTGCCATGAACCCACACATGAGTACACGGGACATTGCGAGAGCCGGTGGACTGAGTCAAAGTAGTGTCATGCGCATACTGCATCGTCACCGCTTTCACCCGTTTCATGTGTCACTACATCAGCAATTACATGGTGATGACTTTAATCATCGAGTGCAATTTTGTCAATGGGCATTAACAGAGAATGCGTTGCAGTTCTACCTGTTTACCGATGAAGCGGGTTTCACAAACCACGGGGCAGTGAATCTACGGAACATGCATTACTGGTCCGTGGACAATCCTCGCTGGCTCAGACAGGTAGAGCGACAGCGACCGTGGACTGTGAATGTATGGTGCGGAATCATTGGCGACCACCTCATTGGTCCTCACTTCATTGCAAGGGCCCAAACAGCTGCAACACATATCGCGTTTCTACAGAATGATCTGCCGACGTTGCTCGAAAATGTCCCACTGGAAACGCGTCGACGTATGTGGCATCAGCATGATGGTGCACCTGCACTTTCCGCAATTAACACTAGGCTGGCCCTTGACAGGATGTTCGACGGGCGTTTCATAGGACGTGGAGGACGCATAAATTGGCCAGCCCGTTCTCCTGATCTTACACCTCTGGACTTCTTTCTGTGGGGTACGTTAAAGGAGAATGTGTACCGTGATGTGCCTACAACCCCAGAGGATATGAAACAACGTATTGTGGCAGCCTGCGGTGACATTACACCAGATGTACTGCGGCGTGTACGACATTCATTACGCCAGAGATTGCAATTGTGTGCAGCAAATGATGGCCACCACATTGAACATCTATTGGCCTGACATGTCGGGACACACTCTATTCCACTCCGTAATTGAAAACGGAAACCATGTGTGTACGTGTACCTCACCCCTCATGGTAATGTACATGTGTGTCAGTGAAAAAGACCAATAAAAAGGTGTTAGCATGTGGACGTAATGTACTGTTCCAGTCTCTTCTGTACCTAAGGTCCATCACCGTTCCCTTTGGATCCCTACGTAATTCGGTGCTCTCCGATACACACGATCGAACAGCGGAGGAGTGGTACTCAAGCGTCAACTTTTGGTTACAATATCTCCGGATGTAATTAACATTTTACAATGCAACAAACGGCGCTGATTACGTATTTGTTTATATGTTCAGATGTGCTAACAAAACTAACGTGCTTCCAATTAAAAAAACGTAGGTTTGTGTTAAAAAACATACTTCCGTGCATTTTTTATGGTTTGTATTAACCAATTACACTAGCCCCTCTCCTCACGTTCGGTCTGTGGAATCGATTCGTCAGTATTTGATGTGGTTTACGAAATATATCCAGCGGTAATGTTAGGTGACTCACCCTGTATAGTACACTGTAGAGGGGGGTATAGTACACTTTAGAGGGTGAAAAAAGAAATCTTCAAATGGAATATACAAAAAACACACACAAACACGTATTGCTGTGCCGTTTGCATGCAACCTAATGACTAGCCATTTACAAGGGTACAACCATACCTATTTATCTGTAATGTCCGTTAAACAGTACATGACAGCAGAGTACCTTGTTATTTTGTTTCACGACTGTTTCTGTTGCGACCAGGCGAAACTACTTTCGTCTGGCCACAACTGTGGGTTCTTTGATTTCCCGGGAAGAAGGCTCATCAAACTTGAACACGTGAAATATTAGTTCGCTTTATTATATAAAAGAATAAAAGATTTACTTACACTTGATATACTTCTTTACCACAGGAGTACAGGATAATTTATAACTGGTCTGGACTAGCAAAGCATCACTTAGAGGCACTAATTAACGAATTGTTCTCTTGGGATACAATGTTCAACAATAACAACACTACAAGTTCGTATGAAACTTCAACTACTCGTTGGTCCTAGACCATGGTGACTGCTCTAGATGAGGTCGAACTGTCGATCTGGGGCAGAGCGCTTGCATTCTCGACACTATATTAATCTCAGCACTGCTGTTGTTGAGACGGAGGTGTGGTCTTCTGTAGCGCCTCCCATACGACGTTGTGGATTGCAGCGAGTCTTCACTAAAGTCTGTGGCATCGATTGCCGACTCTGTCGTGGCAGTGTGATCTCTTTTTGATACCACAGTATCTGTAGTCAACTGAGTCGAAGGTTTATTTAGACAGTCCCAGGCAGTTTGTTTTTTGAATGGATGTACAATGCGGTATTAGCGTGTACGAGGTGAGTGGCATTGGGATGTAACATTCGTTTCATTTCGTGAACTGTTCGAGATATCGAAACAATAAGTTGATGGAAGAGTTAAGAGGAGTAAACAGAGAATGAAATTACATGCGTCTGTGCATACTATCATAAGCCCATAATATCATTTCGGTATCTTGAATCATCCACAAAATAAATGTTGTCTTACGTGTTACATGACGCACGCCTTATATGATCATTTAGAGGGCGCTTGATAATGAGCATATTGTCAAAATTGATCAACAATGACGATTGAAAGAGTTCATTAAAAAAACAGACAGTCGCAGAGACATCAAGTCTTCTTTTAATCAGTGCTAAACTACTTAAAACGGCTGAAAGCAAGGGGAAACTACAGCCGTAATTTTTCCCGCGGACATGCAGCTCTACTGTATGGTTAAATGATGATGGCGTCCTCTTGGGTAAAATATTCCGGAGGTAAAATAGTCCCCCATTCGGATCTCCGGGCGGGGACTACTCAGGAGGACGTCGTTATCAGGAGAAAGAAAACTGGTGTTCTACGGATCGGAGCGTGGAATGTCAGATCCCTTAATCGGGCAGGTAGGTTAGAAAATTTAAAAAGGGAAATGGATAGGTTAAAGTTGGATATAGTGGGAATTAGTGAAGTTCGGTGGCAGGAAGAACAAGACTTTTGGTCAGGTGATTATAGGGTTATAAATACAAAATCAAATAGGGGTAATGCAGGAGTAGGTTTAATAATGAATAAAAAAATAGGAGTGCGGGTTAGCTACTACAAACAGCATAGTGAACGCATTATTGTGGCCAAGATAGACACGAAGCCCACGCCTACTACAGTAGTACAAGTTTATATGCCAACTACCTCTGCAGATGATGAAGAAATAGATGAAATGTATGACGAGATAAAAGAAATTATTCAGGTAGTGAAGGGAGACGAAAATTTAATAGTCATGGGTGACTGGAATTCGTCAGTAGGAAAAGGGAGAGAAGGAAACATAGTAGGTGAATATGGATTGGGGGGAAGGAATGAAAGGGGAAGCCGCCTTGTAGAATTTTGCACAGAGCATAACTTAATCATAGCTAACACTTGGTTCAAGAATCATAAAAGAAGGTTGTATACATGGAAGAATCCTGGAGATACTAAAAGGTATCAGATAGATTATATAATGGTAAGACAGAGATTTAGGAACCAGGTTTTAAATTGTAAGACATTTCCTGGGGCAGATGTGGATTCTGACCACAATCTATTGGTTATTTACTGCAGATTGAAACTGAAGAAACTGCAAAAAGGTGGGAATTTAAGGAGATGGGACCTGGATAAACTGAAAGAACCACAGGTTGTAGAGAGTTTCAGGGAGAGCATAAGGGAACAATTGACAGGAATGGGGGAAAGAAATACAGTAGAAGAAGAATGGGTAGCTCTGAGGGATGAAGTAGTGAAGGCAGCAGAGGATCAGGTAGGTAAAAAGACGAGGGCTAATAGAAATCCTTGGGTAACAGAAGAAATATTGAATTTAATTGATGAAAGGAGAAAATATAAAAATGCAGTAAATGAAGCAGGCAAAAAGGAATACAAACGTCCCAAAAATGATATCGACAGGAAGTGCAAAATGGCTAAGCAGGGATGGCTAGAGGACAAATGTAAGGATGTAGAGGCTTGTCTCACTAGGGGTGAGATAGATACTGCCTACAGGAAAATTAAAGAGCCCTTTGGAGAGAAGAGAACCACTTGTATGAATATCAAGAGCTCAGATTGCAACCCAGTTCTAAGCAAAGAAGGGAAGGCAGAAAGGTGGAAGGAGTATATAAAGGGTTTATACAAGGGCGATGTACTTGAGGACAATATTATGGAAATGGAAGAGGATGTAGATGAAGACGAAATGGGAGATAAGATACTGCGTGAAGAGTTTGACAGAGCACTGAAAGACCTGAGTCGAAACAAGGCCCCGGGAGTAGACAACATTCCATTTGAACTACTGATGGCCTCGGGAGAGCCAGTCATGATAAAACTCTACCATCTGGTGAGCACGATGTATGAGACAGGCGAAATACCCTCAGACTTCAAGAAGAATATAATAATTCCAATCCCAAAGAAAGCAGGTGTTGACAGATGTGAAAATTACCGAACTATCAGTTTAATAAGTCACAGCTGCAAAATACTAACGCGAATTCTTTACAGACGAATGGAAAAACTGGTAGAAGCCGACCTCGGGGAAGATCAGTTTGGATTCCGTAGAAATGTTGGAACACGTGAGGCAATACTGACCTTACGACTTATCTTAGAAGAAAGATTAAGAAAAGGCAAACCTACGTTTCTAGCATTTGTAGACTTAGAGAAAGCTTTTGACAATGTTAACTGGAATACTCTCTTTCAAATTCTGAAGGTGGCAGGGATAAAATACAGGGAGCGAAAGGCTATTTACAGTTTGTACAGAAACCAGATGGCAGTTATAAGAGTCGAGGGGCATGAAAGGGAAGCAGTGGTTGGGAAAGGAGTAAGACAGGGTTGTAGCCTCTCCCCGATGTTATTCAATCTGTATATTGAGCAAGCAGTAAAGGAAACAAAAGAAAAATTCGGAGTAGGTATTAAAATTCATGGAGAAGAAGTAAAAACTTTGAGGTTCGCCGATGACATTGTAATTCTGTCAGAGACAGCAAAGGACTTGGAAGAGCAGTTGAACGGAATGGACAGTGTCTTGAAAGGAGGATATAAGATGAACATCAACAAAAGCAAAACGAGGATAATGGAATGTAGTCAAATTAAGTCGGGTGATGCTGAGGGAATTAGATTAGGAAATGAGACACTTAAAGTAGTAAAGGAGTTTTGCTATTTAGGGAGTAAAATAACCGATGATGGTCGAAGTAGAGAGGATATAAAATGTAGACTGGCAATGGCAAGGAAAGCGTTTCTCAAGAAGAGGAATTTGTTAACATCGAGTATAGATTTAAGTGTCAGGAAGTCGTTTCTGAAAGTATTTGTATGGAGTGTAGCCATGTATGGAAGTGAAACATGGACGATAACTAGTTTGGACAAGAAGAGAATAGAAGCTTTCGAAATGTGGTGCTACAGAAGAATGCTGAAGATAAGGTGGGTAGATCACGTAACTAATGAGGAGGTATTGAATAGGATTGGGGAGAAGAGAAGTTTGTGGCACAACTTGACTAGAAGAAGGGATCGGTTGGTAGGACATGTTTTGAGGCATCAAGGGATCACAAATTTAGCATTGGAGGGCAGTGTGGAAGGTAAAAATCGTAGAGAGAGACCAAGAGATGAATACACTAAGCAGATTCAGAAGGATGTAGGTTGCAGTAGATACTGGGAGATGAAGAAGCTTGCACAGGATAGAGTAGCATGGAGAGCTGCATCAAACCAGTCTCAGGACTGAAGACCACAACAACGACAAACTACTTAAGGGCCATATGGAAAACTATTGAAGAATTGTCTTTATTAATCACAAAACATAGTAATGCTGCTATTATGTAATACGTTCCTGCTAGCCAAAAACTGGTCGGCCGCCATGTCTTCCTCTGCAACACGGAGTCATTCAGACGCGGAATGTAGGGGCAAGGGGTCAGCACGCCGCTCTCCCGCCTGATCGGCTTTTCGAACCTACGTATCATTCAGGTAGCTCCTCAACTGCCATCATGAGGCTGAGTGCATTCCGCACAAGTCCTCCCACCGAGGAAAAATCGTTGGCAGTACCGGGAATCGAACAAGGGTCCACATAGTACTCAGACGCGCTGATCACACAGCTACGCAAACAGGTACCTGCTGCCTCAGACAATATAAATAGTACGAGATACGTACATTTTATTTTGGTGTCCAGAATATAACTTTCAGATACATGCGAATAATTTCTATACTAACATTTTTACCACATTTTATTATGGCCAGTAACGCGAGAAAAACTCGAATTGACAGTACAACAGTAGTGGATGCTTTTGGAGAAAACGACATTTTGTCAATGGCGTGAGTGATTGATTATTTTGTAAAATTTTATTGTTTATTTATAGACGCAGTCACATTCTTATGACACAGTCATAACCGGTTTCGGCTATGCAATGACCATCTTCAGATTCAATAACAGTACAAAAGAAAATTTATATTAAAACCTAAAAGTAAGTGCAATATTTAACCAGGCTTATTAGTATTCTAACTGAATTTAAGTCTAAATTTTATAGTTCACACCTAAAGGCGGCATACATTGAACTAGGGTTCATGCGTTGTTAAACTAGCTATAAAATGTAAAACACCGGTCTTATATAGACACAAAAATTTGTTAGATTTTGTTCCCCCTCTTTGAGCTGGATGCGCGCGACCTCTATAAGTTAGTCTTTGTTTTTTAAAAGCCTAAAATATGACAAATTTACTATTAATATTTAGGTCAAATGTATATAAAATTTAAAATTACAGAACAGATCGTTACATCAGTGAAATAACATTTCAGAACAAGGAGAAAACATTGCTATAGATGAAAATAGTAGTAGCACTAGTAGAGTGTATTTCTGACGCCTGATGGCTATTGCCTGTTTATGCCGTTGTCCATCACTACGACAGGGACAACACGGGCAGGACGACGAGTGTAGTGCTCTGCTGCACGTGGATGGCACGCTCCTCCACCTTAAGGGTGGTTGACAACTGCTGCGGCTCGCACTAGGCAGTACAATACTCGTCCCCCGATTTACTATATTTATTACTTTTCCGTGGCAAGTTATGACGCGTTAGCCTGTTTAAGTTATCGGAAGTCCTAAATGCAATTTTAACCCCGTTTCTTCGGAATATATGTTCGATTTTCTCTGATGTTTGGCCTATATATTTCATAGTGGCGTACTTTTCCTTTTCGGATGTCGGTTTCGCTTCCCGCTCATTTTTATCTTCTTTTTAATTTTGCTATATATGGAGTTAACTATATCTGGGTCATAAGCATTTGCAAGGGCGACCTGTCTTAATATGTCAAGTTCTTTTTACACTTCAATTTGGCATAATGGAAGTCTTACTATTCTTTGTGGCATTGAATAAAAATATGCATGTTTCTGACGTAGCGGGTGATTGCAGTGGGCGTTGATAATCACGTCCGTACGTGTTGGTTTCCTAAATATTTGGAACGCATGTGTACCATTTTTGTTATGAATCGTCAGATCTAGGAAATTTATGTTTTTGGCTACTTCAATTTCTGTCGTTAATTTTATCTTGGAATGCATACTGCGTAACTTCTGTGCCACATCTTCTAATTGCGTTTTACTTCCTCTATAAAGAATAATTGAGTCATCGACATATCTTCTGTAATTTACCATATTCGTCAAAATCTCTGGATTCGTGTCGAAGAAAGTCTTTTCTACCTGGTTACTAAAAATGTCTGCTATTGTTCCTGCTAAGCAGTTTCCCATAGCGTGTCCGTCACCTTGTCTGTAACATTTATTGTTAAATAGAAACTAGCTATACAACAGAACAAACTACAATATCTCAATCAGTTCTACAACTTCAGCTTGGCCTAGACGCCCAGTTCCCTCCAGGTGGCCCACAGTCATCTTGTGGGTACGTGTGTGGCGCGCACGTGGTCCCGAGCTATTGCAGTCTCCTCTCCTTTCCAGGCTGCCTTACCATCCCTGCTCCTCTCCCTCCCTAGCCTTACTCCTTTGACCTTGCCCCCTCTTTTCCCTCTTAGTGGACTTCTTTATGTCGGACTGACTATCCTCCTGGCTTTGTTTTGGTCTCTGCTATTGTTCAGTTTGCTGTTTCCATCTCCTTTTCGGCGTTTGTGGTCCCCTTGGGGTTTGACCTTCATTCCCAAAATTTTCCGTTTAGTGTGGACCTTTTGGGGATGAACTCCCTACCTAGCTTCCATGGTGCAGATTCCTCCCCCCCTCCCCTCACCCTTCCCTTTGCACCCTGGCCCCCCTCCTGCTAGGTCACCAGCGCAGTAGCCAGTCTGTGTGCTGGGGATGTTAAGTACCCGCTTGGCTGAGCCCCCTGAAGCAACAGGGATCACACTGTTAGTACCTGAGCTGTTAACGCCTCGTGTATGTGCGGGAGTCGATGCTCATCACTTTGGGGCACCAGAACTCCCGGAAATGGCCGCTGTGGCAGACGGTCTTTCTGTGGCTGGGTGGCACCCATGGGTCGAGCCCCTGATCGAAGTGGGTGGTACTAGGGCGGGCGACTTGCACGTGAAGCGACAAAAGCTTCACCATCCTGGCCATTCTGTGGCCGTCTCTAAGAGTGGTAGCAGACGTGACACTCATTCTTCTGATCCTTCGGCCTTCCTCTCCCTGGTCACCCCCTGGGAGGAGGGTCAAGCACGCCGGCTTGGGTTGAAACCTTTCCCTCGGTACCTGGTTTGTAACAGGACGGATGGCGGAAGTTATGCCATGACCAAGCCTTTGTTTTTCGTGGAGACGATTGAAGATAAGTATGGCGAAGTGGAATCGATGAGTAAAGTGAGGTCCGGTGCTTTCCTCATAAAGACATCTTCTGCTGTCCAATCTGACGCCCTGCGTGTTTGTGACCATCTCGGTGACGTCCCAGTCTCTGTCACGCCCCACCAATGTTTGAACTCCGCACAGGGTATTATTTTCCACCGAGATCTTATTCTCCAAACTGACGAGAAGCTCCGTGCTAACCTCGAGCGGCCATGTGCAGCGATGCCCTCCAAACAATCGCACCACTACGGGCGCCTTTATCCTGCCCTTTGAGGGGATGTCCTCCCTGAGAAGGTCAAGGTAATGATGTATCGGTGTGATGTAAAACCTTATAATCCACCATAAATGAGATGCTTTAAATGCTTACAGTTTGCTCACATGTCTTCCCGCTGCACCACTGATCTCCTCTGTGGTGACTGTGGGCGCCCCCTCCATGGGGGAGTGCCTGTGCTCCCCCACCAGTGTGTGTAAATTGTCATGGACAGCATTCTCTGCACTCGCCTGTATGTCCAGTGTTCGTGAAAGAAAGAAGGATTCAAGAGTACAAACCTTAGATTGGCTCACCTACTCTGAGGTTCGTCATAAGTATGATCGGCTCCATCTCATGTCTGTGTCTTCTACTTTTGCTTCCGTAACGTCCATTCCCCTCCTACCCCCCTCCTCTTCCCAGCCCCACTCCATTTGCCCCATGCCTTCAGCCTCTTCCTCCCTCTCCCACTGTTCCTCCCCCTCCCCATCAGTACCCATACCCCCCCTTCGGGTGCTGCTCCCCCTCCCCCACTGGAGAAGTGCTCCCCTCCTTCGGTGGCCGCTGGTACTGGAGCTCCCTCCTGGGACTCCTCTTCTCGGCACCGCCCTGAAAGTCGATCTACGGCTCCACATCAGCAGCGCGATTCGTGGCCGGTGGGCACCAAGATCGCCCAATGTAATTGTGTGCTCGCCCTCGCTGAAGTCTGTCCTCCTCTTCCTTTCCAAGAGAAGAAGCAGAAACGAAAGAACAAGGGCAAGGCCTCTCCAGTACACCCTGAGATGCAGCCTTCCCCTCCTCCAGTCAATAAACCAACAGAGTCTGACCCCACCTATATGGATATTACCCCATCCTTATCAGTGATGGACGGTGACTCAGCGGTGTGACCGACTTGGCTCCCTTTGTTTCCCGTTTGGACTCTGGCTTGAGTATCCTCCAGTGGAATTGTAATGGGTATTTGCGTAACCTTCCAGAGTTGCAGCCCCTTCTTTCCTTCTACTTTGCCGCTTGTATTGTGCTCCAGGAGACCCATTTTGTCAATTCTTACTCACCCACTCTTCGTGGATTCCACACTTTCTGTCAGAACCAAATTGGCCTTTTGTGGGCTTCTGGTGGTGTTTGCACATTGGTCTGCAAGGACATTTTTAGTAAATGGGTTCTCCTCCATACCATTCTGGAAGCCATTGCTGTCAGGGTCCATCTGGCCACTCCAATCACAATCTGTAATCTCTACCTCCCACTCACATCCCATGCCCTCACCACCCTTCTTCAACAACTCCATTCTCCCTTCCTCCTATTAGGGGACTTTAATGCCCACAACCCTCTTTGGGGTAGTCATACGACTACTTCCCTGGGCAGGACAGTTGAAGAAGTTTCTATACCATTGACCTCTCCATCTGTAGTCCCGGCCTTCTTCCCTCCATTCAGTCGGGAGTCCATGATGACTTGTGTGACAGCAACCATTATCCTATTGTTTTGACCTTCCTTCAGTGTCTCTCGCTCCATCACCCTCCCAGGTGGGCCATATCTAAGACTGATTGGGGTGCCTTCTCCTCTGCTCCCATCCCCTCTGTATTGCCACACGACAATGTTGATGAATCTACTCAGACTTTGACTGCTGCCATCCTTTCAGCAGCTGTTTCAGCAATCCCTTCTTCCTCAGGTTCCCCATCCAGGAAGATGGTCCCTTCGTAGACTCCAGAAATTGCTGCAGCCATAAAAGACCGCTACTCTGCTCTTCAACGCTTCAAGTGGCACATTTCTGCACGCTGCAGATCCTAGACCCCATCAACCACTATTGGGTCCGACTTGCGACTGGTGCCTTCCGGACTAGCCCCATACTTAACCTCCTCGCAAAGGCAGGGATTCCACCACTCCGAGTTTTACGCCAACAACATCTGATTTGCTGCACCACAAAGCACCCCAATTATGGTCTCCTTTATCCAGACACAGAGATCACCCTGCCGCAGCAGCAACCACGATGTGGGCTTACCATGGCTGTCCACATTCAGTCGCTCTTATCTGAGCTCCAGCAATTCCCTTTACCACCTCTCTTCTCTGCTCATGAATGTACCCCTCCTTGGTGCATCTCTCGGCAACAGCTCTGTCTTGATCTCTCAATCGATTCAAGGGATTCTGTCCCTCTGATGGCTCTTTGCCACCAATTCTACTGTCTCCTAAGTTCTTTCCAAGGTTCAGAAGTGATTTATACTGATGGCTCCATGATTGCTGGCCACACCGGTTTTGCTTACACCTATCCGCAATGCACAGAACTTCATTCCTTGCCTGATAGCTGTAGTGTTTTTACTGCAGAATTGGTAGCCATCTTGCGCGCACTGGACCATATCTGCTCCTGCTTAGGACTATCCTTCACTATCTGTAGTGACTCATTGAGCGGTTTGCACGTTATAGGCCTGTGCTTCCCTCTGCCACCCATTGGTCATCACTATCCAGGACTCACTTTCTCTCCTTGCTCAACGTGGATGCTTGGTGGTTTTCATTTGGACCCCAGGCCATGTCGGGATTCCTGGCAATGAACTTGCCGATCGACTGGCTAAGTTAGCTACTACCAGGCCATCTCTTGTTACTGGCGTTCCGGAAAAAGACCTTCGCTCTGCATTACGTCATCAGGTTTCGGGTCTTTGGGATGCAGAATGGCACACTCTTTCTTCGCCGAACAAGTTAAGGGCGATTAAGGATTCTACAACATCGTGGCGGTCCTCCTCCTGGGCCTCTCGTAAGGCCTCTGTTGTCCTATGCCAGCTCCGCATCGGCCATACTTGGATGACTCACGGTTATCTCCTATGTCGTGAGGACCCCCCTCTCTGTCGTTATGGATCGATGTTGACTGTGGCTCACAATTTATTGGACTGCCCCAACTTAGCCACACTGCGTCGGACTTTTAGCTTTCCAGACTCCCTACTCCTGGTGTTGGCTGACAATGCCTCAACGGCGGAACGCGTTTTCGTTTTATTCGTGATGGGGTTTTTTATCGCTTTATGTAAGGGAGGGACCTTCCACCTTATCGGTGAATGGAGGGGATGGCAGTCCCTGTTGCTCCCCCCTTCACCCCGGCTAGATTGGCTTCAAATGGGCTTGGTGGTTCATCCTGGCCCTCTGCCTTCCCACTCCTTTCCTTATGGGGTTTGTTATGTCTTGAGCATCTGTCTTGTCTCCTGTGCTTCTTCCTTCACGCCCCAGTCATTAGTCACTTTCTTTCGCTCACCTCTTCTGTGTTTTTCCTTCATTCAGTTTCTCATTTTATGGATATTGTAGTTGCCTCTTTTAATGTGGGATTTTGTCAGTTTTAATTAATCTAAGGTCGGAGGGACTGATAACCGTGTAGTTTGGTCCCTTCTCCACCCAACCAACCAAATAGACTCCCGTTACGTAATAGATTAGTTTTTATTATCTCTAAGGCTTCATCGATGGGAACATTTGTATATAAGTTCTCGATATCCACTGATGCGAGTGTAGCATCCTCTGATAACTCGATATCTTTTACTTCCTGCGCAAAGGCCGCACTGCTTTTAACATGGTGTGATTCTTCGTAAACAAATTATCTTTCAAAATTTTGTTGAGTTCCCTATTAATCTTATATGTAGGACAATCTATATTATTAATCACTGGCCTAAAGGGTTTTTCTTGTTTATGAAGCTTAATTTGCGCTCTTAGGTTTGGTGTACGTGTGTTCATTACCTTTAGGTACATTTTTTCTTTATCTGAAAACAAGAAATTCAAATTATCTATCCTTTTGTTTAATTCTTTCTGGCAACTCTTTGTCGGGTCATTTTTCACTTCTGCAATGTTATTTTTATTAAAGAAATCTTCTGTCTTTTTTATGTAATCGGTGTCATGAATCAAAACGGCTGTGTTGCCTTTATCTGCTCTGGCGACGAGAACCTTTTGATCTTTAAGTTTATCATTGAGCTTTGTAATAACTTTATCCTCGGTGATTTCCTTTCGTGAAAGATTTTGGGATCTTTTTAAGAACTTTTCACTTTTGGCAGTAATGATAAACTGTTCACTTCTGCTCAATTTTCCTACCTCACCTGCAATTTTAAGCTCAGTTACCGCATTTCTAATTGTAGCTATATCTTATTTCTTTCTTATATTATATTGTAATGCTCTGTTTAAAAGCTGTTCTTCGTCAGTGTTTAAAATCAGAGTAGACAAATTTTCAACATGATTAAAAAAATTTTGGACTTGTTGTACTTTACTTTTATGCTGTCTCAAACAGCTGGAATTTAAATTAAAAATAGTCTTCTCGTGTCTCGTCTTAACTAAAATTAGCCCTTTATGTACGTGATCTTCAATCATATCCCACACGTCAGAAAACTGTATTGGTGAAAGCATATAATGTTAAAAGCAGTGCGGCCTTTGCGCAGGAAGTAAAAGATATCTAGATACCGGAGGATGCCACATTCGCATCAATGGATATCGAGAACTTATATACAAATATTCCCATCCATGAAGCCTTAGAGATAATAAGAACCATTCTATTACGTAACGTGCGTCTAGGCTAAGCTGAAGTTATAGAACTGTTTGACATATTGCAGTCTGTTCTGTTGTATAACTACTTTCTATTTGACAATAAATGTTACAGACAAGGCGATGGACTCGCTATGGGAAACTGCTTAGCAGGAACAATAGCAGACATTTTTATTAACCAGCTAGAAAAGACTTTCTTCGACACGAATCCAGAGATTTTGACGAATATGGTAATTTACGGAAGATATGTCGATGACTCAATTATTCTTTATAGAGGAAGTAAAACGCAAATAGAAGATGTGGCACAGAAGTTACGCAGTATGCATTCCAAGATAAAATTAACGACAGAAATTGAAGTAGCCAAAAAGATAAATTTCCTAGATCTGACGATTCATAACAAAAATGGTAGACATGCGTTCCAAATATTTAGGAAACCATCACGTACGGACTTGATTATCAACGCCCATTCCAAACACCCGCTACGTCAGAAACATGCATATTTTCATTCAATGTTACATAGAATAGTAAGACTTCCATTATGCCAAATTGAAGTGAAAAAGGAATTGACATATTAAGACAGGTCGCCCTTGCAAATGCTTATGACCCAGATATAGTTAACTCAACACATAGCAAAATTAAAAAGAAAAGAAAAGGGAGCGAGAAACGAAACCGACATCCGAAAAGGGTAAGTACGCCACTATGAAATATGGCTCAAACGGCTCTGAGCACTATGGGACTTAACTTCTATGGTCATCAGTCCCCTAGAACTTAGAACTACTTAAACCTAACTAACCTAAGGACATCACTGTTGTGGGGTAACAAGACAGCCACGCCACTCGGAAGTAGCCGAAATGCACGCGTTACACACGCCGGCTGGCGTGATGTCTGAAACAGGATACGTAATGAATGCTATAAAGAAAAGTACGTAGCTTCTTTAATACTTAACTTTAATCCATCATTTTTATACAGCATTCTTGATGATACAAGTGAGACTCTCTCTATAAATGGTTAATGACGCCTTGCTAGGTCGTAGCCATGGACTTAGCTGAAGGCTATTCTAACTATCTCTCGGCAAATGAGAGAAAGGCTTCGTCAGTGCAGTCGCTAGCAAATCCGTACAACTGGGGCGAGTGCTAGTACGTCTCTCTAGACCTGCCGTGTGGTGGCGCTCGGTCTGCAATTACTGACAGTGGCGACACGCGGGTCCGACATGTACTAATGGACCGCGGCCGATTTAAAGCTACCACCTAGCAAGTGTGGTGTCTGGCGGTGACACCACAATCACACAACACCCAGTCATCACGAGGCAGAGAAAATCCCTGACCCCGCCGGGAATCGAACCCGGGAACCCGGGCGCGGGAAGCGAGAACGCTACCGCACGACCACGAGCTGTGGACACACTATGAAATATATAAGCAAAACATCAGAGGAGATCGAACATATATTCCGAAGAAACGGGGTTAAAATTGCATTCAGGACTTTCAATAATTTAAAAATACACTACTGGAATTGGAAAAAAGAACACATTGACGCCGGTGTGTCAGACCCACCATATTTGCTGTACAAGCAATGATCACACGCACGGCACAGCGGACACACCAGGAACCGCGGTGTTGGCCGTCGAATGGCGCTAGCTACGCAGCATTTGTGCACCGCCGCCGTCAGTGTCAGCCAGTTTGCCGTGGCATACGGAGCTCCATCGCAGTCTTTAACACTGGTAGCATGCCGCGACAGCGTGGACGTGAACCGTATGTGCAGTTGACGGACTTTGAGCGAGGGCGTATAGTGGGCATGCGGGAGGCCGGGTGGACGTACCGCCGAATTGCTCAACACGTGGGGCGTGAGGTCTCCACAGTACATCGATGTTGTCGCCAGTGGTCGGCGGAAGGTGCACGTGCCCGTCGACCTGGGACCGGACCGCAGCGACGCACGGATGCACGCCAAGACCGTAGGATGCTACGCAGTGCCGTAGGGGACCGCACCGCCACTTCCCAGGAAATTAGGGACACTGTTGCTCCTGGGGTATCGGCGAGGACCATTCGCAACCGTCTCCATGAAGCTGGGCTACGGTCCCGCACACCGTTAGGCCGTCTTCCGCTCACGCCCCAACATCGTGCAGCCCGCCTCCAGTGGTGTCGCGACAGGCGTGAATGGAGGGACGAATGGAGACGTGTCGTCTTCAGCGATGAGAGTCGCTTCTGCCTTGGTGCCAATGATGGTCGTATGCGTGTTTGGCGCCGTGCAGGTGAGCGCCACAATCAGGACTGCATACGACCGAGGCACACAGGGCCAACACCCGGCATCATGGTGTGGGGAGCGATTTCCTACACTGGCCGTACACCACTGGTGATCGTCGAGGGGACACTGAATAGTGCACGGTACATCCAAACCGTCATCGAACCCATCGTTCTACCATTCCTAGACCGGCAAGGGAACTTGCTGTTCCAACAGGACAATGCACGTCCGCATGTATCCCGTGCCACCCAACGTGCTCTAGAAGGTGTAAGTCAACTACCCTGGCCAGCAAGATCTCCGGATCTGTCCCCCATTGAGCATGTTTGGGACTGGATGAAGCGTCGTCTCACACGGTCTGCACGTCCAGCACGAACGCTGGTCCAACTGAGGCGCCAGGTGGAAATGGCATGGCAAGCCGTTCCACAGGACTACATCCAGCATCTCTACGATCGTCTCCATGGGAGAATTGCAGCCTGCATTGCTGCGAAAGGTGGATATACACTGTACTAGTGCCGACATTGTGCATGCTCTGTTGCCTGTGTCTATGTGCCTGTGGTTCTGTCAGTGTGATCATGTGATGTATCTGACCCCAAGAATGTGTCAATAAAGTTTCCCCTTCCTGGGACAATGAATTCACGGTGTTCTTATTTCAATTTCCAGGAGTGTAGTAGTGCGTCATAACTTGCCACGGAAAAGTAATAAATATAGTAAGTCGGGGGTCTACAAAATATCGTGTTATGAACGCGAATAAAGCTATGTCGGACAGACAGGCAGGACATTTGATGTCAGGTTTAAAGAACACACGTATCCCAGTAATAAGACAGCACTAAGCTTACATGCAAGAGGAGGGTCATAATATAGGTAACATCGACGAACAGCTTCAAATTCTACATGAAATTACAAAAAGTAAACGATCAGACATTTTAGGACAGCTGGAGATTTATGTTACGAGACGCAGAGAACCTGACAAACTCCTCAATGAACAGAACGAACTTGCAATATACGTATACTTCAACATTTACGACGATCTGTTCACCTGAGCGAATCGCTTTTTCTACATACGTGCTTCAGCTGAGGATGGTGCCTCCGGCGGTCGAGTATTGCACTGCCTAGTGCGAGCCGCAGCAGATGTCAACAACTGTTCTCACAGTCGGAGAAGCGTGCCAGCCACCTGCAGCAGAGCACTGCACTCGTCGTCCTGCCCGTGTTGTCGCTGCCATACTAACTGACAACGGCATAAACAGGCAATAGCCGGAAATACAGCGCCATCGGGGGTCAGAAATACGCTCTATTAGTGCTACTACTATTTTCATCTGTAGCAATGTTTTCTCCTTGTTCTGAAATGTTATTTCACTGATGTAACGATCTGTTCTGTAATTTTAAATTTTATATACATTTGACCTAAATATTAATAGTAAATTTGTCATATTTTAGGCTTTTAAAAAACAAAGACTAACTTATAGAGGACGCGCGCATCCAGCGCAAAGAGGGGGAACAAAATCTAACAAATTTTTGTATCTATATCAGACTGGTGTTTTACATTTTATAGCTAGTTTAACAATGCATAGACCTGAGTTCAGTGTATGCCGCCTTTAGGTGTGAACTATAAAATTCAGACCTAAATTCAGTTAGATTACTAATAAGCCTGGTTAAATATAGCACTTGTTTTAGGTTTTAATATAAATTTTCTTTTGTGTTGTTATATAATCTCAAGATGGTCATTGTATGGCCAAAAGCGGTTATGACTGTGTCATAAGAATGTGATTGCGTCTATAAAGAAACAAAAAATTTTTACTAGTGGATGCTAGTTGGCAGTATATCCATTTGGGATTTGCAGTGTCAAGGGAAACAGCGTTGTTGTGTTCGCCTTGGGCAGTTGCCCGTTCCGTCTTCATAAAAGTTTATGGCCGCTGTTTTCTTGGTCGGCCGGCCGGAGTGGCCGAGCGGTTCTAGGCGCTATAGTCTGGAGCCGAGCGACCGCTACGGTCGCAGGTTCGAATCCTGCCTCGGGCATGGATGTGTGTGATGTCCTTAGGTTAGTTAGGTTTAAGTAGTTCTAAGTTCTAGGGGACTGATGACCTCAGATGTTAAAGTCCCATAGTGCTCAGAGCCATTTGAACCATTTGATTTTCTTGGTCCTCTGTGGCACAACAGACTTTCGCTGTACGTTGTTTTGGTGCCAGAGTGGGCGGAGCCTGCTGCCTTTTTAAGTAGCCCAGAACGTTAGCGGACTAATGTTTACGAGTGTTTCTTGCTCATTCTTTCTGTCGTGTGCGCGCAATAACTGTTTGAAATTGTAAAAATTATATAGCTTCCATGAATAACATAGTGTCGGGAAGGCAATTTAGAAAGTTTTTCTGTTGTTGTACGCGTATTTCCTCTAGTAATACGCCACAGAATGACGTCACAGAGAAGTGTCACTGCGGTGAACTATTGGGATATGAATGGGCTTGTTAAGACGGCGGATATCGGCTTCACGTTTGTGGCATAATCCATCTCCATTCTTTTTTTACCTCCATGTAATCAATAGAAGTAAAAAAAGAAGGGAGTCGTCATTACGTTACAAGCTTGAAGCCAATGTCCTCCATTTTATGTAGCCCAAAACATTAGGTTTACAGCATATACACTTCCATAGTTCGGGCCGCAGTGATACTTGCCCGTGATGTCACTCTGACGCGCCCGTGCCCATTGTCGACAGTTGAGGATATCTGTCCTCTTTTGTGGTCGTATGCTAAACAGCATCTGATGCTCTGAGTGCAGACGTACCTGATTTATCGAAACTGCCAGCTTGCGTCGTTTACTAGTGTATTAATCGATCCGATCGTAATCTAAAGTTTGAAAGCGCGGCCCTTCAAGCAATATTTTCTTTTGTTTACCTGAATTACGATTGCGCTGTTAATTTTTAGTTTTTCCTTTGGTTTTCAGTGCCTTCCAAACGGCGAAGGCTCCGACATCCGAGCCGCACTGGACCAACGGTCTCGTTCCGCACAAGTAAGTGCATTACGCACGGATACATGACCGTGCTGATTGCTGGTGCAGCAGGCCGTTGTTTAAATTGCTCCCGCCGGTAATTATTCACTGTTCACATTAATTCCCACTTTAAATTAAAAATATTCTGCCTATAACAGCTGGAGACAGCTGTCTTGTGTCTGTGAGCTTTGGGTATATGCGTATATGTATGTGCGTGGGTGGGTGGCAGGGCAAACTATCCATTTTGCGGGATGTAAGAGTTTGAGTCCATTCCCTGAATCATATTTATGGCACTGCTCAATGTTGGAACTTGTTTCAGTAATGGTTCAAATGGCTCTAAGCAATATGGGGCTTAACATCTGAGGTCATCAGTCCCCTAGACTTAGAACTACTTAAACCTAACTAACCTAAGGACATCACACACATCCATGCCCGACGCAGGATTCCAACCTGCGACCGTAGCAGCAGCGCGGTTCCGGACTGAAGCGCCTAGAACCGTTCGGCGGCACGGTCGGTCTTGTTTGAAACATGTATCGTCCTTTTACCCTGTAAATTGCTATTATTGGTCACATACTGAATGAGGAATCATAAGTAAGTTTTCAGAGTGAGTGATGTGTGGTGTCACCGCCAGACACCACACTTGCTAGGTGGTAGCCTTTAAATCGGCCACGGTCCGTTAGTATACGTCGGACCCGCGTGTCGCCACTATCAGTGATTGCAGACCGAGCGCCGCCACACGGCAGGTCTAGAGAGACTTCCTAGCACTCGCCCCAGTTGTACAGCCGACTTTGCTAGCGATGGTTCACTGACAAAATACGCTCTCATTTGCCGAGACGATAGTTAGCATAGCCTTCAGCTACGTCATTTGCTACTACCTAGCAAGGCGGCATTACCAGTAACTATTGATGCTGTAAAACATGTACCGTCCAGAGCGATGTTCACCAGTTATGGATTAAAGTTAAGTATTCCAGCAGCTACGTACGTTTTTTGCTAGTATAATTTCCTTGACCTGTTCCAGACCTCACGCCAGCCTGCGTGAGCTAAAACGCGTGCCTTTCGGCTTCCTCATAGTGGGTTGGCTGTCTTGCCAATCCACAACATGATGTGTAATCTACACTGAAAAAAATGTTCAAATGTGTGTGAATTCCCAAGGGACCAAACTGCTGAGGTCATCGGTTCCTACACTTAGACACTCCTTAAACTAATAACTTAACGCTAGGGACAACACTCAAACCCATGCCCGAGGGAGGACTCGAACCTCCGGCGGGAAGGGCCGCACGATTAGTGACACGGCGCCTCTAACCGCGCGGCAATTCCGCTCGGCAATCTACAGTGAAACTAATGCACTGACATTCTAATAATTCAAGAACTATTTTTTGCATGGAGTTATGCAGTTCTGTTTCTTTGACATTTCAGTAATCAAATGGTTCAAATGGCTCTGAGCACTATGGGACTTAACTTCTAAGGTCATCAGTCCCCTAGAACTTAGAACTACTTAAACCTAACTAACCTAAGGACATCACACAACACCCAGCCATCACGAGGCAGAGAAAATCCCTGACCCCGCCGGGAATCGAACCCGGGAACCCGGGCGTGGGAAGCGAGAACGCTACCGCACGACCACGAGATGCGGGCTTCAGTAATCGCTCACTTTGTTGTCATGCAAAGATACGGTAGCATACCTTTCTTATTTCTCACTGCACACGTTTATGGGCTGATAAAGAACACTAGGTAAGTTTTTTGGAAACGTGAACATAAAAAAATGTTGTGCATACGAGATGAAATCAGAAAACGTAACGAACAAGAAGCAGTACCAGTTAGCAAACAAGCATTTGTTTCGGAGTTCTACCTTCATTTGCCATCGATACAAATATAGAAAAAGTGGAATTAAAGGGATTACGAAACCATGATTTCCGCATCAGTTCCTTCTCTTCTTGGTTATACGAAATTTGCCCACAAAAACAAGTTAGATTAACGAGGCCACATGGGTCGTATTACTGGAGCAAATAGGTATTCAAGGACAAAAAAAAATCGAAATTGCCTTCCTGTCATTATGTTTGTCATTAAAGCACTATAATTCTTAGTATTTCAGACAGTTATTGCGCGCACACGATAAAGATAATAAAAAACAGGAAATCGTAAACTATAATCTTCTAATGTTTTGGGCTATTTTTCCTGAGAAGTGGGCACATGTAATTTATTTATTTATTTTATCGTATGGCTAGGGCCCCCCGTCGGGAAGACCGTTCGCCGGGTGCCCGTCTTTCAATTTGACGCCACTTCGGCGACCTGCAGTCGATGACGATGATAGGATGATGAGGAGAGAACAACACCCAGTCCCTGGGCGGAGAAAATTCCCCTACCCAGCCGGGAATCGAACCCGGGCCCAGAGGATTGACAGTACGTCACGCTGACCATTCAGCTACAGACGGCGGACGTCAAATGTAATAGATATCCACGAATATCTTTTGCTTTCTACGCCTAAGAGCCAAAGAAACTGGTACACCTGCAACGTGACGTGGCAGGGACTCGACTAATGTCTGATGTAGTGCTCGAGGGAACTGACACCATGAATCCTGCAGGGCTGTACATAAATCTGTAAGAGTACGAGACATTGGAGATCTCTTGTTATCAGCACGTTGAAAGACATCCCAGAATGCTCAATAATGTTCATGTCTGGGGAGTTTGCTGGCTAGCGGAAGTATTCAAACTCAGAAGAGTTTTCCTGGAGCCACTCTGTAACAATTTTGGACGTGTGGGGTATCGCATTGTCCTGCATTGAAATCTATAGCAATTTGCGGATGGGTTGCTCTTCTGTAACGTTGAACGATTCTCTTCAGTCGTCGTTGGTCCCGTTCTTGCAGGATCTTTCTCCGACCGCAGCGATGTCGGAGATTTGATGTTTTACCAGATTCCTGATTTTTCACGGTACACTCGTTTTGATGATGATGTTTGGTTTATGGGGTGCGCAACTGCGCGGTCATCAGCGTCCATACAAAGTCCCAATTTTGACACAGTCCATTTTTTTACGCAGTTCAATCTAGCCACTGACGCGAATGATGATGATGATGAAATGATGAGGACAACACAAATACCCAGACCCACGGCACAGAAGATCCCCAACACGATCGGACCCCGTGATCCAGAGGCAGCAACGCTAGCCACTAGATGTAGATGTAGATGTAGATGACACCGTGAATCCTGTAGATGTAGATGTAGATGTAGACCACGAGCTGCGGACACGATACAGTCGTGAAATGGTCATACAGGAATATCCCCACTTCATCGCTAACTCGGAGATGCTGTGTCCCATCGGTCGTGGGCCGACTATAGCACTACCTTCAGACTCACTTTAATCTGTAGCAGCAGTAACCGTTCTAACAACTGCGCCATACACTTGTCTTATATAGGCGTTGCCGACCTCAATGACGTATTCTGCCTGTTTACATATCTCTGTATTTGAGAACGAATGCCGGCCGGAGTGGCCGAGCGGTTCTAGGCGCTACAGTCTGGAACCGCGCGACCGCTACGGTCGCAGGTTCGAATCCTGCCTCGGGCATGGATGTGTGTGATGTCCTTAGGTTAGTTAGGTTTAAGTAGCTCTAAGTTCTAGGGGACTGAGGACCTCAGATGTTAAGTCCCTTAGTGCACAGAGCCATTTGAATCATTTTTTTGAATACGAATGCCTATACCATTTTCTTTGGCACTTCACAGTATTGAAACGGTTATAAAGGCCCTGAGCACTATGGGACTTAACATCTGAGGTCATCAGCTCCCAAGAACTTAGAACTACTTAAACCTATCTTACCTAAGGACATTACACACATCCATGCCCGAGGCAGGATTCGCACCTGCGACGGTAGCAGTCGCGCGGTTCCGGACTGAAGCGTCTAGAACCGCTCGGCCACAGCGGCCGGCCTCAGTATTTTACCTTTACGATTTAAACACTATGTCGTAATGAGAACTTTAGATAGCGTGTCAGTTGATCGTAATTTATAGCAAAGATAACACGATCTTTGAATGTCAACTATAATCCGCAAGTGCTATTAAACTTCGTTACAAAGTGTTATTTACTCAACAGAAAGTCTCAAAATACCAATCTGGTTTTCTTTCGGATAACTTTTTGTCTACTTTTTACGTTAACCAGGCGAAAATATCAAACAGATCTCCAATTATGTATGTAGTTTCACTAAACCCGAATTTATGACTAACGAGCAATTGCTATTTTACGTTCAAAGTGAAATTCTTAACTTTGCTTCCTTTAGCTCTTGCAGATTGCTGTATTCTTTACAGAAACCTATATGTTTTAGCAAATTCACTTACTGATTGTGATTACTATACCGAATTTAGGTAAATGCTACAAATATTAACTCTCTTTCCAGCTCACTTTACCTACGTCAAACTAGCACATTCAATGCAAATTCTATGATACTGAGTTCGGAACTACTACATCTATCTACAATAATTATAATTCAGAACGCAATCTTTCTTTATATTTCAATTACTTAGTCTCTTTATTTGAACAGTGTAATGTATTTCAGTACATTTTTCTCGACTTTAATTCCAGTGCCAGCAACAAATCCACACCCCACGAATCTGTAATACACAATCGACAAAAATAAAACAAAAGTCCTAAACGCCACCGCCTCTTTGACTCTGACAGTTAACAATCAAAGCAAAGCGCTGCCTCTTCAGGCTTTGGTGTGACGCGACCCGCTACAATTCCCTATCTGAAAATAGGCCTCTCGGCACTTTTCATTCAAATAACAGTTTAGTTACGAGCAGTTCGTTAGTGTTTCCATTTTACTACGGTGCGCACTAAAAATCGGCTGAAGGTACGATTTAAAATTAACGAGCCAAATGATGTTAGGGCCCAAAACTCCACCAAAATGCTCTCGAGCCTTTATCACGTTTGGTGCACTTAGAAAGCTTAATCCGCAACTGACTTACTAGCAAACAACCCAATTACGTCTTGGCGAGCTGTAAGCCGCTAACAATTGATCGCGTATCAAAAAATCGGATATCTCTACCACCACAAAATTCAGTCACTATTATCGCATCAAACTTTGCTCTAGCTGTGCTATCCACAGCCTAAATTTACCACAATGTACTACAATCGCCCATAGCACTAAAAATCTAGGAAATGGTCACAACTGCCAGCTTTTCAAGAATTCTGACGGCTAACCGCTGCTATGAAAACTCATAAGAACCGAAATATTCCAAGATAGGCCTTGGAGGGGGAACAATTCTCTCAGCTGTGGCCATTCATGATAGTCTCTTCTAAGAAATCTGATTTCACGCACCAGTAAGCCTGCTACACAGACAGTCTGGTCACGTCAGACAGTTACTTCACCAACGCTAAGGCCTTGCTAAACTTGATCACCTTGCGACTGTCCAAGTCGCACGATGCTCGTGTGTAAACAGACTGAGACGTACGTATGGACTCTCGTTCTCTCTCTCTCATGAAAATAATTCTGGAGCCATTAAAGACTTAGAAACACGTAACGCCACCTCAACTGTTGACATTTAGAGCATTATCGGCAGGGGCCTTCGGTAAACTCAAATTGCGGCCGAATGCTTCGTAGCGCTATTGTTGCATCGCTGACTTCAGCGGCAGCCAGTGGTAGTGTCGCAGCTACAACATGCGTCATCAGCCTTCTGTCATCTTGGCGCGTACTGTGCATCCAAAACATTGTTTTTACACGTCGTCCAACATATCATAAATATCAAATTATACATTTTCACTTGGTTTTCAAAAATGGCTCTGAGCACTATGGGACTCAACATCTTAGGTCATAAGTCCCCTAGAACTTAGAAATACTTAAACCTAACTAACCTAAGGACATCACACACACCCATGCCCGAGGCAGGATTCGAACCTGCGACCGTAGCAGTCCCGCGGTTCCGGACTGCAGCGCCAGAACAGCACGGCCACCGCGGCCGGCGTTCACTTGGTTTTAATAGACATAGATGTTGGGATGCCGAGCAGTAATAAACGCGAATATATGACGTGCGTCTGACACACGACAAGTCGTGTGTCTCTCCTGCCGCCTAGGTTGTAGTTCAGGATTTTTCAGCGTAGTCATCCATCACTCTTTCTGTTCAACTGTTGTTTTCACTTCTCTATGCATTCGGTTATATCCTCATTCAAAGTATTTATTAACATTTATGTCTTTAATTAAATATCTCCTTCTGCTGCCCTTCACTCACCTCAGGAATCTCACCTCTGCTGCTTGTAATTTGCTGTATCTTTATTTTTATGTAATCAACTCTACCTTCAATAAAACAGTAATGATTTCGCATTAGTTGTATAAAAATGATTTTTGTCTCTTTTTCGCGTTTTATGTATATGTGGTGCTCTTCTTTTGGACATGCCCGAAAGAGCAGACACCACATACCAGGTGATCAAAAGGTCAGTATAAATTTGAAAACTGAATAAATCACGGAATAATGTAGATAGAGAGGTACAAATTGACACACATGCTGGCAATGACATGGGGTTTTATTAGAACCAAAAAAATACAAACGTTCAAAAAATGTCCGACAGATGGCGCTTCATCTGATCAGAATAGCAATAATTAGCACAACAAAGTAAAAAAAAGCAAAGTTGATGTTTTTTTTACAGGAAATGCTCAATATGTCCACCATCATTCCTCAACAATAGCTGTAGTCGAGGAATAATGTCGTGAACAGCACTGTAAAGCATGTCCGGAGTTATGGTAGGACATTGGCGTCGGGTGTTGTCTTTCAGCATCCCTAGATATGTCGGTCGATCACGATACACTTGCGACTTCAGGTAACCCCAAAGCCAATAATCGCACGGACTGAGGTCTGGGGACCTGACAGACCAAGCATGACGAAAGTGGCGGCTGAGCACACGATCATCACCAAACGACGCGCGCAAGAGATCTTTCACGCGTCTAGCAATATGGGATGTTTGTTTGGTTCTAATAAAACCCCATGTCATTCCAAGCATGTGTGTCAATTTTTACCTCTCTATCTACATTATTCCGTGGTTTATTAAGTTTTCAAATTTATGCTGACTTTTTGATCACCCGGTATATACGCATAATTGAGACAAAGACGGCCAGTTACACACCAAGCTCGGGCTCTTACGAGAATCGGCGAGAAGCCGCGAGTAATGAGGCTAATGAGGAGGGGCACTACATCGGTAGTTTGTGGTGTAAGTTGGGAATTTGGATCTGAAGGAAGACGTGTCAGGGTCAGGGTCAGGTGTGACCGCCGTGTCTAGATGGCGTAGTGGTCAGCGCATCTGTGTAGTAAGCAGGAGACATGGGTTCGAATCCCGATGTCGTACAAATTTTCAGCTGGCCTCACTGACATAAATCAATGCCCACTGGCAGCTAATGTCTTTAATTCCTTTGTGCCTTTTCGGGTTTTGTTTATCGTATCATATATTGCTTGGAATTTGTTCAGCTTTTCAGTTTTACCATACTCTGTATGACAGCCCAGCTATTTTAAATGCGATACCTGTTCAGTTGTATCGTTGTTAATGTTCGATAGTATTGGATACTTGTCTCGAAATACTGCAAGGTTCACCTGATGTAATGAGATTTTAATAGTGTATGCTGTGCATATTTTATTTGACCGACGTACTACTAGCTAGAAATAATTTTCGTTTTCTTGTACTATTATTTTATCTGCAAATAGTATACCACAGGTATTAATGTGTTTATACAACTGAAATCCTGAGTAGTTAGCCGATTTGCAATTTCTTAAGGATATTGTTATTATAAATGTTAAAGAAAGAGTAGAACAAGGAGAACACCCTCGTTTCCTCCTGGGTTCATCTTCCTTCTTTCCGATTGCAATTATGCGATGTGTCACTCGTTAGTCCTCATAATATATTTCTATCAATTCTGTCAAAACCTGCAAAAGTAATGTGGATTTCATGATTATATTCCATTTCGATTTCCTGTGAACCGTTTTATTTAAAAAAAATTGTCACCATGCGGAAGTCTTCCTGTAAATTCACGTTGATCCTCCTTAGGTTTTTTGAATAGCTCATCTACTCTAATTCAACTTAGTGATACCTCTGAACTTCATCAGCTGCTAATGGCGAAATAGTTTTCACATTTCATGACACATGGCTCAGGGTCTTCTCTTGGAAGGAGGACCTAAGATGAGCATCAACAAAAGCAAAACGAGGTTAATGGAATGGAGTCGAATTAAATCAGGCGATGCTGAGTGAGTTATATTAGTAAACGAGACACATAGAATAGTATAAGAGTTTGCTATTGGGCAGCAAAGTAGCTGATGATAGCCGAAGTAGAGGGGATATAAAATGTAAACTGACTATGCTAAGAAAAACATTTCTGAAAAAGAGAAATTTGTTAACATTGAATACCTATTTAATTGTAAGAAAGTCTTTTATGAAAGTAGGAGCGTTATAGTGTATGGAAGTGAAACATGGCCAAAAAAAAAAGTTTGGACAGAAAGAGAATACATGCTTTCGAAATGTGGTGCTACAGAAGAATATTGAAGATTAGATGAGTAAATCACGTGACTAATGAGGAGGTAATGAACAGAAAGGGGGAGGAAAGAAATCTGCCGAACAACCTCTCCAAAAGCAGAGATCGGTTGATAGGACACATTCTGAGACATCAAGGGACCACTAACATAGCATTGGAGAGAAATTTGTGTGTAAAAGTCGCAGAGTGAGAGCAGGAGATGAATAGAGGCAGCAAATTCAGAAGGATGTAGGTTGCAGTAGTTATTCGGAGATGAAGAAGTTCGCACAGGATAAAGTGGCGTGGAGAGCTGTATCAAGCCAGTCTTCGGACTGAAGACCACAACAACAACAATAACAACAGCAGCTCAGGGTACACTTGCTACTAGTCAGTACCCTCTACATGTTGCGAGTGTTTTCAAACTATGACTGAATACGAGTTCGATTTTTGAAGATCGTAATTTTTATAAGCAGGTCGGAGGAGGAGTGGCTGGTGGTGGGGTGTGCTGGGGAGGAAGGCAGGTGTCCAAACCTGTTCTGCGCTGCCTACGCCCTTGGCTACTTCAATGACCTAGCAGCCGAGTAGAAAATTGACAGCAATTGCGAAAGAGGAAACAACGCCCTGGCAGCAAAATCCTTGTCCGTCATTATGACGTCAGTACCTTCGACCTGCCTGATATGAAGGCTAAGAATCAGAGTGCTTTACTAGCCGTCGTTACGTAGCAAGCCGTCTGGTACGGCTTTGTGGGCAGCCCCTCATACGCTAATAGGGCGCTCCACAGATGTCAGTGATTGCCTCCCAGTGCCTCTCTTTGCACTATTTTCTAAAGTTTTTGAAGAGGTAATGTTCTCCAGTGTTGTCAGCTACCAATCTTATTCAATCACAGTTTGTGTTTCAAAAGGGCCACTCTACTGCGTCACCTATTTATACATTTACAGAGCACGTAATAAAATCTTTAAATAATGAAATATACCAGTTGGGGTCTTCTTTTACTTAGCGAAGGCATTTGATTGAATCAATCATAACATTCTATGGGAGAAGTTAAGGTTTTGTGGATTACATAGTTTAGCACAAGCGTGGTTTACTTCCTATTTTAAAAAAAAGAACGCAACAAATTGCGGTGGCGTATTCGAGTAATGCAAAGAGGGACTCAACATCATCTACATGGGTAGAAATCACAATGGGAGTCACAACGTACATTCTTTGGCCAACTACTGTTCTTTCTTTATCTTAACTATTTGACTTTTGTCTGAATAAAGAGCTACTAGTATTTTTTACAGTGGTAATAGCATTTTTCTGTAACCCAACAAAGAAGCGTCAACACAGAAAATAATAAATGCACTTTTTGTGAAAGTTTGTGACCGGTTTATTGCAAATGAATTAACTTTAATCTTTGAAGAAAAACGTCATTCAGTTTTCTACTGTCAATAATATACCACCTCTTATTAAACTAGTATGTTAATAAGAAATAATAAACAGAATAGAAAGTTCTAAGTTCTTGAGTGTATGTATTAATAGGAACTTAAAGTGAGAAAAACCATACAGTAGACCTGCAAAAAGGATAGGTTCAACAACTTTCTCCAAAAGAATGAACTCCAATTCTGGGGATACAGAAGTCGGCAAGTTAGAATGTTTCACACATCTTCATGCGCTGATGTCCTATGGCAGTGGTTCCCAAACATTCTTAACGAGATCATTCGTCATTCAATACCCTGAATGAAATTTGGGACCCAACTAAACATTACACGGGAAAAATTAACACTCTTATTTTTACATTAACAAATGATTTATAATACTTGATTAAAAATCGTGAAAAAGAAACATTTTATACTTTTATCAGTAAACTAAGTAATAATGAGTCAATGAAATGTCTGGTTATACTTATTTCTAGCAGAAAATTTATATATTTGATTGTATGTCGGCCACTGCACATCACAAGTAACCCGCCAAGTTAATTTAGTTCCTCAAGTTTGTTTTATTACTACAATAGTCGAAGGTCTAGTTTCATGCCTGTAAGATGAGGCGGATGAAATCCGTATTCCGAAGAGTTCTTTTTCTTGTAATAATAACAGGTAGTAACCACCAACGTTTAGCTAGAATAATGCCAGTTCTGTTCCATGAAAATGTCTAAAAATGGTTCAAATGGCTCTAAGCACTATGGGACTTAACATCTGAGGTCATCAGTCCCCTAGACTTACACTTACTTAAACCTAACTAACCTAAGGACATCACACACATCCATGCCCGAGGCGGGATTCGAACCTGCGACCGTAGCAGCAGCGCGGTTCCGGACTGAAGCGCCTAGAACCGCTCGGTCACAGCGGCCTTCCATGAAAATGTGTTTATTAATGTGTTACCTTTCGGGGTCCAAGAAATAGTACTTTCGCTCGAATTTCATCATGTGAAAATATTCATTCATTTACCGAAACAGGTCTTAGAACTCAGATATTTACTTGTCAGTTATCCAAATCAGAAAAATAGTTGATATTAGAAGTTCTTATTGATTACGAATGATAGTACAATGACTAGATGAAGAGCAAAATAAAGCACTGAAAAGGTAAAAGTGGCCTCCAGTGCTCATGAAAGAATAAACTAAATAAATTTTCAAAATGGAGCTTTTACTGTATACTGTACACTAAGCAGATTCAGAAGGATGTAGGTTGCAGTAGGTACTGGGAGATGAAGAAGCTTGCACAGGATAGAGTAGCATGGAGAGCTGCATCAAACCAGTCTCAGGACTGAAGACCACAACAACAACAACAACTGTATATGTACCGAAAGACTATAAACAGTTCGTATGAGCAATTTTTGATCTTAGCAGTGGTACTTCGTCTTTTAACAAGAAGACGATTCAAAATTTGAGAGTGGGTCAACGACTTATGGAGAGCTCAATGTTGCACATTACTGGAATAGACAGGAAAACAAGTAAATGGGTTAGGGAACAAGCTAGAATGGAAGACATAGCCATGACAATGGTTTAAAAAAGTGGGAGTAAGCTGTACAGTAGCCAGGAACATGAATGATAGGTGGCCCAACGAAGCTGTTTTCTGGATTACAAAAAATAACAGAAGATTGACAAGAGAAACTAATTAAAGGTAGGCAGATGACATGCTGGAGCAACAGGGATTGGTATCGCGAAGAAGATCACAACATCCTGAAGAGGCGACTTTTATCCAGCAATGGATGTCAAATGAATGCTGATGATCTGTTATACAGTGACGAAAACAATTGCAATGCCAAGAAGGAGTTGTGCGAAAGAAACGTAAGTTGCTAGACGTGTTTCTACCTCTAAAAGATATTATCTATTCAAATTACGCGCCAGTCGCATAAGAATGGCGCTAGTAACGCTACTACCAGGATGAAAATCAGGTTCGCTTGAAACAGTCATGGGGGTTAGTTATCTCAGACTTGTAGCGGGACTTTGAATTTCGCCGCGCTACACTCGTTCCCTCAGATAAAAAATATCCCGTCGCAGCGGTACGAGCGCTCGACGGCAGAGAAACTACTAAAATTGTAACTTTTTATGTTTTCTATTCGTTTCTTTAATTGTCTCTTGTTAGCGGAAGCTTAAGGCAGACGTGATCTGATGAAGACGTTAAAAAAAACTTATTAGCTAGTCTTGATCTGATTTTAATGTGTAGACATATTGTGGAAGTTGTTAAGAAATTCGGAGGATGGAAGTAGCAAAGTAAATTAAATTGCATACAGTATCAAGATGATTTTAATTGGTATAAATTAGTGATTCCTGGACGATTGCAAGATTTCGGAGCAGACTTTTCACGCCGAAATGAAGGAGATTTTTGAAGACCTGGACGCCGCACGAAAGAAGACAAGTTAACCCGGTAAAGGATGAACTCTTATCTACGCCACTTCCCCCTGTCAGTTACATTTTGTTATTCTCTGTTCTTTTTCAATACTTTTTGTAGTGGAAATTGGTTTAACTTTTGCTCAAAAACGCCACAAGGACCACCCCTAACAAAAGCTTTTCTTTAATACGAAGTCCGATTTGCTTTTCATTCTTTCCCTTTTTTCACGGTCATTAACGATTTAAAAAAAAACCATTTTCACTTACGTTTTCTTCCCACATTTTCAACCTTTTTTCTTTTTCTTTTCTTCTCTTTTCTTTTTTTATTAACCACTACAGACTGTAGAAAATGTTGTCGAAGAGGGTCAGAGGGCGCAGAACATCCCATGTAAACTCAGGCCAAACCGTTATGGAGCCACCATCAGCTTGCACAGTGCCGTGTTGACAACTTGGGTCCAAGGCGTTGTGGGGCCTACGCCACACTCGAACCCTGCCATCAGCTCTTACCAACTGAAATCGGGATTTATATGACCGGGCCACGGTTTTCCAGTCGTCTGGGGTCCAACCGATATGGTCACGAGCCCAGGAGAGGCGCTGCAGGCGCTGTCGTGCTGTTAGCAAAGGCACTCGCGTTTGTCTTCTGATGCTACAGCCCATTAACGCCAAATTTCGCCTCGCTGAGATTTTTGTGGTTATTTCACGCAATGTTGGTTGTCTATCGTCGAGGTGCTAGGGTTGAGAGATGGACATGTCACCCAGATTCATGAAATAAATCTATATTAATTACGATAATACATTCAACCCCCTCCCCCAAACTTTATCTACCATATTTCCTATCACGCAACAGGCAATTTATGGAGGAAGTTACGATATGGCCCTGTTTGTGATCAGTTTAAGAGGTGCTCCTTCGACATAATTCTATTTATACTAGGTCTAAAACTTTGCTTCCGCCGTTTTTTCTCGAAGTTCGGGGGCTTCATTGTGAAAAACTTAAAAAAAAATTGTGATTCATAGTATTGTCCATCGCTGGCCACTACATTCTCCCATCTTTCGGATAGCATACGAATCCCGTGGCGGAAGAACTGGGCGTCTTTTGTGGGGATCCATGAATCGATGCAATTTTGCACTTGTTCACGTGATCGGAAGTGCTGGTCATCCAGACTGTATGCCACTGGTAATCAGAGAGCAGCGTATGGAGAATACGGCGGAAGGGATAGCACTTCTCATTTCAACGTTTCCATGTACACTCCTGGAAATTGAAATAAAAACACCGTGAATTCATTGTCCCAGGAAGGGGAAACTTTATTGACACATTCCTGGGGTCAGATACATCACATGATCACACTGACAGAACCACAGGCACATAGACACAGGCAACAGAGCATGCACAATGTCGGCACTAGTACAGTGTATATCCACCTTTCGCAGCAATGCAGGCTGCTATTCTCCCATTGAGACGATCGTAGAGATGCTGGATGTAGTCCTGTGGAACGGCTTGCCATGCCATTTCCACCTGGCGCCTCAGTTGGACCAGCGTTCGTGCTGGACGTGCAGACCGCGTGAGACGACGCTTCATCCAGTCCCAAACATGCTCAATGGGGGACAGATCCGGAGATCTTGCTGGCCAGGTTAGTTGACTTACACCTTCTAGAGCACGTTGGGTGGCACGGGATACATGCGGACGTGCATTGCCCTGTTGGAACAGCAAGTTCCCTTGCCGGTCTAGGAATGGTAGAACGATGGGTTCGATGACGGTTTGGATGTACCGTGCACTATTCAGTGTCCCCTCGACGATCACCAGTGGTGTACGGCCAGTGTAGGAGATCGCTCCCCACACCATGATGCCGGGTGTTGGCCCTGTGTGCCTTGGTCGTATGCAGTCCTGATTGTGGCGCTCACCTGCACGGCGCCAAACACGCATACGACCATCATTGGCACCAAGGCAGAAGCGACTCTCATCGCTGAAGACGACACGTCTCCATTCGTCCCTCCATTCACGCCTGTCGCGACACCACTGGAGGCGGGCTGCACGACGTTGGGGCGTGAGCGGAAGACGGCCTAACGGTGTGCGGGACCGTAGCCCAGCTTCATGGAGACGGTTGCGAATGGTCCTCGCCGATACCCCAGGAGCAACAGTGTCCCTAATTTGCTGGGAAGTGGCGGTGCGGTTCCCTACGGCACTGCGTAGGATCCTACGGTCTTGGCGTGCATCCGTGCGTCGCTGCGGTCCGGTCCCAGGTCGACGGGCACGTGCACCTTCCGCCGACCACTGGCGACAACATCGATGTACTGTGGAGACCTCACGCCCCACGTGCTGAGCAATTCGGCGGTACGTCCACCCGGCCTCCCGCATGCCCACTATACGCCCTCGCTCAAAGTCCGTCAACTGCACATACGGTTCACGTCCACGCTGTCGCGGCATGCTACCAGTGTTAAAGACTGCGATGGAGCTCCGTATGCCACGGCAAACTGGCTGACACTGACGGCGGCGGTGCACAAATGCTGAGCAGCTAGCGCCATTCGACGGCCAACACCGCGGTTCCTGGTGTGTCCGCTGTGCCGTGCGTGTGATCATTGCTTGTACAGCCCTCTCGCAGTGTCCGGAGCAAGTATGGTGGGTCTGACACACCGGTGTCAATGTGTTCTTTTTTCCATTTCCAGGAGTGTATTTATATTAGGTCTAAAACTTTGCTTCCGCCGTTTTTTCTCAAAGTTCGGGGCTTCATTGTGAAAAACTTAAAAAATAATTGTGATTCATAGTATTGTCCATCGCTGGCCACTACATTCTCCCATCTTTCGGATAGCATACGAATCCCGTGGCGGAAGAACTGGGTGTCTTTTGTGGGGATCCATGAATCGATGCAATTTTGCACTTGTCCACGTGATCGGAAGTGCTGGTCATCCAGGCTGTATGCCACTGGTAATCAGAGACCAGCGTATGGAGAATACGGCGGAAGGGATAGCACTTCTCATTTCAACGTTTCCATGTATATTTTGACGAGTTTTGCGACATGGCGTCGAGCACTGACCTGCTGCAAAATTACCTTTGCGTGTCTATCGCTGTATTGTGGCCGTTTGTGCTTCAGTGCTGGGCTCGAAAGCATCAGTTGCTTTCGATATTGATGTCCTGTGACTGTCTTCGTCTGTTTCAGTAGCTACGAAAACGTTCTGTCTTCCGCCGCCATGCTGGTCTTCGACATCCAAATCACCGTTCTTAAGGCGTTGAAAACATTCTCTGCACGTTCTTGCACTAATAGTTCACTCACCATTGGTCGTAACCAACATTTTAAGAGCCACAGCACAGATTTCTTCATGTTAAAGCAGAAAATTAAAACTTCCCGCAAATGGCAATAAACGGGTACGTAAGTTGACGTACTTAATCGAGAATAATCTTATGATGCAATGACAAATCGACTAATATTTTTATGGAATTATGTTCACAGATACCTAAGCTTATTGTATTACACCTATGACCAACCACCCGAACCGCACTTGCCGCTACTGCCGTCTATTGCAAAACGGCGGAAGCAAAGTTGTAGACCTAATAGCAATTTAACACCTGATTACTCGTATCTGGCAAAGGGCGCTGATAATAAAGGTGCAATTCAGCTGCTAAATAAAACGAAGATTTTGGCGTCACAAAGTGATTTATTGTGAGAATTCCTAAAGTATTACAAAACATAAATATTGAATGGAATATAAATAAGAACAACTTAACCTGGGTAATGATATGTTGTTGAATTCATGTTCAGGAATGCGATTAATTATCACATTATTGAACCTTGCAAGCATTGAGAGTGAGAGTATGCCTTAACACGGTACCACTGACTGTTACAAACAATATAGATCAGGAATGAGAGCCCTTCATACAGATCACACATGCGAACAGTAGCTGTGTATCGCGACAAGGAGGCAGTGTAATCTGGGAGGGGTCAAATTAATTAGACAAGTCCCTATCCCACACATGCTGCAAATACATTATCACACCTGAAAGACTGGATGATGTTGAGCTGTGGCAGTCCGCACCTGAAGATAAAGACCAGACCGAAATAGAGCAAGTGCGAAAGGACAAACAATACAGACTGTTGTCACCACGTGGTAACAAACAGGCTCTGCTCGGACTACACTGACAGTAATACTTCTGACTCTTGCGATCAGCTTCACTCTGGCTGAGCAGGAGGGAAGAACTCTAATGTTCGCTCTGGTGATCCAGATGCGAAACACGACCGATCTCTCAGGCCGCCCAAAAATGAATCCCTTAAACTCCTCACTTCGTCTTCACTCCAAAGGATTAGTGCCTTGTCCCCACTACGAAGGAAAATCTAAAATTGTGGGAGGACGCAGAAACAGCTGCCAATCATACTCTTAGATTCTGCCGCTCCTTTCCCCACCAGACCATTACAATAGATATTTTCCTCCTACCGCAGGTCATCCCACCAAATTCGGATTGCACTATTTTGCACCAGCACATAACATACCGGTCCACCAATCATATGGCGTTTTTCGGTCTATGCGTGGGGAAACATAGGCCTGAAACTGTAAAAAAAAAAAAAAATGGCTCTGAGCACTATGGGACTTAACATCTCTGGTCATCAGTCCCCTAGAACTTAGAACCACTTAAACCTAACTAAGCTAAGGACACCACACACATCGATGCCCGAGGCAGGATTCGAACCTGCGACCGTAGCAGCCGGGCGGGTCCGGACTGAAGCGCCTAGAACCGCTCGGTCACCATGGCCGGCCTGAAACTGTTTCTGGACATTGGACGGCAACGGTGTACGTCAGCGCAGTACTGTCGACGCCCCATGGACGCAGACATTAAAATTATCCGGAAGGATCAGACAGTGCAGCCGTCCGACGTCGTCCTTTAGCATGCTTCTGTAGCGATTTGTCTCTTACGAGCGTAATCAGTTAGCGGCACCCAATGGGAGTCTCAAAAATACCCAGCACCATCTGCCTTTTACGGCATTGGTTAATCCTCGTGTTTCCACTACCTTCTTCGCCTCTCTGCCTCGAGATCAAGACCATACGCCCTGCGCTCGTCTACGGTGAGTAGGAGGCTAAAGAAGTCACAATTGTGTGGCGTGACACAGCCGCAATATTTCCGCTCTTACCTCGGTTCGGAGTGCTTCTTAATGGGCGTGAGGAGTCCCAGAAACCAGCAGTTGGCGACATCCGTCGTGTTCAAAATGTTGTGGGTTGGCAAGAGAGCCAACCCGGTATACCAGAGGAAGCCGAAAGGCACGCGTTTTAGCTCACGCAGGCTGGCGTGAGGTCTGGAACAGGACAAGGAAATTAGACTTTAGCAAAAAACGTACGTTGCTGCTGGAATACTTAACTTTAATCCATAAATGGTGAACATCGCTCTTGATGGTACATTATTCATAATGTCAATAGTAACTGGCAATGGCGCCTTGCTAGGTCGTAGCAAATGACGTAGCTGAAGCCTATGCTAACTATCGTCTCGGCAAATGAGAGCGTATTTTGTCAGTGAACCATCGCTAGCAAAGTCGGCTGTACAACTGGGGCGAGTGCTAGGAAGTCTCTCTAGACCTGCCGTGTGGCGGCGCTCGGTCTGCAGTCACTGATAGTGGCGACACGCGGGTCCGACGTATACTAACGGACCGCGGCCGATTTAAAGGCTACCACCTAGCAAATGTGGTGTCTGGCGGTGACAGCACACAAAATATCGTACAATACATTGAACTGATCCACGACTGATTTTCACTTCTTCCAGTATCGTCCCGATCTTGATAGGCCGGGCTTCGAGCATCAGGGCCGCCAATTATCTGGAGATTCTCGGTTCGTCACAGAAGGATGATTTGCCACTTGGTTCTCCGTCATTCATTCTTGTTTGAGCACACTGGAAGTGTATGAAAACTACCATTCGGAGTCCAGCAACGGTCCGGCGCACATCATTCGGTGCAAGGTTGTTTACCCTTCTCTACCGCCTTCAAGAAAGTGTGTTCATTAAGTTATCTGTCATATCCACGACATCAATGTCAGATTTAGTGCTACGAACTGTTCCCGCGATTTGTAGCACGTGACCAGGACGTTCATACGATCACCCGACGGTACATTTGTGAACCGTTGACAAAGCGTGAATAATTAACGAAGGTATCGAACATCGCGACAACCTGGCAAACTTCCCGGAAGTTATTCCTCATTGTAATGGCACGGTTCCCAATACCAACAGCATCAAGACCCACAGATATTTCCAGAACAACGTCACGACAACGTATGACCAACTGCACAGAAGCTTCACATTGTTCAGGACCCGAACAGCGTCCAGCATCAACAACAGCTCGTTCAGTCCCTGCAAGCAGGAGACCAGCAGCTGCCGCCCACCGACCACATGCCGATGCACTGTGAATCCTCAGCTTCCTACGACATCCAGCTGGCCCAGCGACCATCCCATCAACAGCGGCAGGCAGCAGCTACCCGTTCGACAGGTATGCACAACCCTGGTATCAAGGACTACAACATAACGTGGCAGTTCAAAATCGCCTCGAAGTTGTTACAAATTCTTGGGGCAGTGAAAGTGAACTACCTGTCAATAAAAACCTCCGCAGCCGGCCGGAGTGGCCGAGCGGTTAAAGGCGCTGCAGTCTGGAACCGCACGACCGCTACGGTCGCAGGTTCGAATCCTGCCTCGGGCATGGATGTGTGTGATGTCCTTAGGTTAGTTAGGTTTAAGTAGTTCTAAGTTCTAGGGGACTTATGACCACAGCAGTTGAGTCCCATAGTGCTCAGAGCCATTTGAACCACTTTGAAAATCCTCCGCAAGCAACTAAAAAAGTTAAGATCCCTCCTGTCTTTATGTATGACAGTGAAAGGTGGAGAGATATAGCAAAACAGCTGGAGGGTATCCTTTCTCATTAGTACTTGGCTAGGTCACGACGTAATATTCAAATGTGTGTGGATTCCTGAGGGATCAAACTTCTGAGGTCATCGGTCCCTAGACTTACACATTACTTACAATTACTTATGCTAAGAACAACAAACACACCCATGCCCGAGGGAGGACTCGAACCTCCGGCTCGAGGGTCCGCGCAATTCGTTTCGTGACATGGCGCCGCAAACCGAACGGTCACTCCGCACGGCTACGACGTGATGCTGTAAGTATTGCGACGGAGGCTCCTGTCCATTACGGGAAGTGTGTTAGTTACACAGGAGAGAACCACAACCAGTTTCACTCTTATAAATTTGAGGAGACAAACAAACCTCTAAAAGTAGTCACTAGAGGGCTATCAATCACAATATCGGACGAAGAGATCGCTGCTGAATTAACTAACTAAGGATATCAAAAATACACTCCTGGAAATTGAAATAAGAACACCGTGAATTCATTGTCCCAGGAAGGGGAAACTTTATTGACACATTCCTGGGGTCAGATACATCACATGATCACACTGACAGAACCACAGGCACATAGACACAGGCAACAGAGCATGCACAATGTCGGCACTAGTACAGTGTATATCCACCTTTCGCAGCAATGCAGGCTGCTATTCTCCCATGGAGACGATCGTAGATATGCTGGATGTAGTCCTGTGGAACGGCTTGCCATGCCATTTCCACCTGGCGCCTCAGTTGGACCAGCGTTCGTGCTGGACGTGCAGACCGCGTGAGACGACGCTTCATCCAGTCCCAAACATGCTCAATGGGGGACAGATCCGGAGATCTTGCTGGCCAGGGTAGTTGACTTACACCTTCTAGAGCACGTTGGGTGGCACGGGATACATGTGGACGTGCATTGTCCTGTTGGAACAGCAAGTTCCCTTGCCGGTCTAGGAATGGTAGAACGATGGGTTCGATGACGGTTTGGATGTACCGTGCACTATTCAGTGTCCCCTCGACGATCACCAGTGGTGTACGGCCAGTGTAGGAGATCGCTCCCCACACCATGATGCCGGGTGTTGGCCCTGTGTGCCTCGGTCGTATGCAGTCCTGATTGTGGCGCTCACCTGCACGGCGCCAAACACGCATACGACCATCATTGGCACCAAGGCAGAAGCGACTCTCATCGCTGAAGACGACACGTCTCCATTCGTCCCTCCATTCACGCCTGTCGCGACACCACTGGAGGCGGGCTGCACGATGTTGGGGCGTGAGCGGAAGACGGCCTAACGGTGTGCGGGACCGTAGCCCAGCCTCATGGAGACGGTTGCGAATGGTCCTCGCCGATACCCCAGGAGCAACAGTGTCCCTAATTGGTGGGAAGTGGCGGTGCGGTCCCCTACGGCACTGCGTAGGATCCTACGGTCTTGGCGTGCATCCGTGCGTCGCTGCGGTCCGGTCCCAGGTCGACGGGCACGTGCACCTTCCGCCGACCACTGGCGACAACGTCGATGTACTGTGGAGACCTCACGCCCCACGTGTTGAGCAATTCGGCGGTACGTCCACCCGGCCTCCCGCATGCCCACTATACGCCCTCGCTCAAAGTCCGTCAACTGCACATACGGTTCACGTCCACGCTGTCGCGGCATGCTACCAGTGTTAAAGACTGCGATGGAGCTCCGTATGCCACGGCAAACTGGCTAACACTGACGGCGGCGGTGCACAAATGCTGCGCAGCTAGCGCCATTCGACGGCCAACACCGCGGTTCCTGGTGTGTCCGCTGTGCCGTGCGTGTGATCATTGCTTGTACAGCTCTCTCGCAGTGTCCGGAGCAAGTATGGTGGGTCTGACACACCGGTGTCAATGTGTTCTTTTTTCCATTTCCAGGAGTGTACGTTCTGTAGTACAAATTCTTTCGCCATGTGACAAACTACCACATCCCTTATTCTTAGTAATATAACTCGTAATGCTGAAGCTGCAGACATATACTCTTTGCAAAAGTTATGTCGTATTTCAGGTCTGACTGTGGAAGATTACAGATCACGTAGTCCCAACCTTTGTCATAGTTGTCAAAGATTTAATCATTGGTCAGCACATTGTAACGCGGAACCGCGTTTTGTGAAGAGCACTCAAAGCCACCTACCTTCAGGCGGTAAAAAACCCAGAGACACTCCAGCCTCTTGTATTGACTGCGGCGGAAGCCACCTCGCGTCACGCTAAGATTTCCTCGTTTGCAGCAACCACGCTCGCGCCAGCACCGGCCACGCGTCAGCAGCCAGCCCTGCTGCCACAAACAGCGGCCGGTGCCAAACAAGACACGCCCACTCCGACCGACCAACCACGTTACACCTCCTTTTCCAGGGAGAGTGAATCAGTGTCGACATAATGAAAGGCATTATACCGCGACGGTCAGCTAACCCGCGCCTCCTACAGGCAAACTTGCGTTCTCCGTAACTGTTACGTACTTCAACGGCCCCACTCAGAGATTATCACTATGTCATACCTGTATCTAATAAAACTTTTACAAATGTTATCGCATCCGAGAGTAAAAGGTCTGCTAAACTGGCTCTGTAGAAGTCTAGGAACAGTCATCAGTTCACGACAAAATACGTCAATATCAGAGATGTTATGACATCTACTGACTAACAATCCTTAAATAGCGAACAATGTAGTAGTGGAAAACCGGAATGCAAACGAAACAAAAAACACAAAGCTCCTGAACTAAAACTTTTCATTAGTGAAATCTTACCTGATACAATCTTACTGACTGAAACTCACTTGCGACCTTCAGAAACTTTTAAGACATCACGATTTAAATTCTACCACGCTGATAAACAATTCCGACGGGGTGTGGGACTGCCGTACTCGTCCGGCAAAACATACGGCTCTGGGAAATTCTTTTGCCGCAGACAGTTAACCTAGAAGCCACAGATAGATGTGAAGATACGAACGTGTCCGGGTGACGTAACATTAGTCTCCGTGAACCAGTCGCCCCAAGGGAAACTTCTACCGGCTGGTCTCGATAGTGTTTGGGAGGGTCCTACTGCACCTGTAACAGTAGCAGGTGATCTGAATTCTAAACATCCCATGTAGCATTCGAGGATCACCAACCATAACGGAAATATATTGTTCACCCATTACAATACGTCTAATCTAGCAATTCTTTCGCGAAATGAACCAACTTATTAGCCCACAAATACTGAGTTCCTACCAGAGGTTCTGGACGTCGTACTCTATGAAAATCTGCCGATCTTTATAGCTCTTAATACTTTTTGTACCCTAAATTCTGATCTAAAGCCATTAGTAGAATGTACTGGAGATACGTCGCCTCGCCAGGCAGAGAGATAAGATGCACAGGAATGTTAATTGGGAACTATACAGGGTGTTACAAAAAGGTACGGCCAAACTTTCAGGAAACATTCCTCACATACAAATAAAGAAAATATGTTACGTGGACATGTGTCCGGAAACGCTTAATTTCCATGTTAGAGCTCATTTTAGTTTCGTTAGTATGTACTGTACTTCCTCGATTCACCGCCAGTTGGCCCAATTGAAGGAAGGTAATGTTGACTTCGGTGCTTGTGTTGACATGCGACTCATTGCTCTACAGTACTAGCATCAAGCGCATCAGTACGTAGCATCAACGGGTTAGTGTTCATCACGAACGTGGTTTTGCAGTCAGTGCAATGTTTACAAATGCGGAGTTGGCAGATGCCCATTTGATGTATGGATTAGCACGGGGCAATAGCCGTGGCGCGGTACGTTTGTATCGAGACAGATTTCGAGAACGAAGGTGTCCTGACAGGAAGACGTTCGAAGCAATTGATCGGCGTTTTAGGGAGCACGGAACATTCCAGCATATGACTCGCGACTCGGGAAGACCAAGAACGACGTGGACACCTGCAATGGACGAGGCAATTCTTCGTGCAGTTGACGATAACCCTAATGTCAGCGTCAGAGAAGTTGCTGCTGTACAAGGTAACGTTGACCACGTCACTGTATGGAGAGTGCTACGGGTGAACTAGTTGTTTCCGTACCATGTACAGCGTGTACAGGCACTATCAGCAGCTGATTGGCCTTCACGGGTACACTTCTGCGAATGGTTCATCCAATAATGTGTCAATCCTCATTTCAGTGCAAATGTTCTCTTTACGGATGAGGCTTCATTCCAACGTGATCAAATTGTAAATTTTCACAATCAACATGTGTGGGCTGACGAGAATCCGCACGCAATTGTGCAATCACGTCATCAACACAGATTTTCTGTGAACGTTTGGGCTGCCATTGTTGGTGATGTCTTGATTGGGCCCCATTTTCTTCCACCTACGCTCAATTGAGCACGTTATCGTGATTTCATACGGGATACTCTACCTGTGGTGCTAGAGCATGTGCCTTTACAAGTACGACACAACATGTGGTTCATGCACGATGGAGCTCCTGCACATTTCAGTCGAAGTGTTCGTACGTTTCTCAACAACAGATTCGGTGACCGATGGATTGTTAGAGGCGGACCAATCCCATGGCCTCCACGCTCTCCTGACCTCAACCCTCTTGACTTTCAGTTATGGGGGCATTTGAAAGCTCTTGTCTACGCAACACTGGTACCAAATATAGAGACTCTTCGTGCTCGTATTGTGGACGGCTGTGATACAATACGCCACCCTCCAGGGCTGCATCAGCGCATCAGGGATTCCATGCGACGGAGGGTGGATCCATGTATCCTCGCTAACGGAGAATATTTTGAACATTTCCTGTAACAAAGTGTTTGAAGTCACGCTGGTACGTTCTGTTGCTGTGTGTTTCCATTCCATGATTAATGTGATTTGAAGAGAAGTAATAAAATGTGCTCTAACATGGAAAGTAAGCGTTTCCGGACACATGTCCACATAACATATTTTCTTTCTTTGTGTGTGAGGAATGTTTCCTGAAAGTTTGGCTGTACCTTTTTGTAACACCCTGTATAAGCAACTACTGGAGACAATGACTGATATTGTCCCTCGCATACAGACTGTTGAAGAGCTGGTATTGCAAGCTGTTTTATTTACCGACCTTTTGTCCACAGCGGCCAATCTCAGCACCTTGCCTTCTTCCGTCGCACAAATTACACCCCTGAATTTGCTCCTGAAGTACATAGGGAAACACTTGCAACGGACACATAATACAGTAGTAAAAACCGAATTAAGTAGGGTAAATAGGAAACTCAGCGAAAAAAATAAAGCAACATGAAAACGATGCATGGAACTATAGACTTAAACTCATAAATCCAGGTTCAAATTCTGTCTGGGACGTTACTCAGAAAATCCTTTGCAAGCCATCCATCTATTCCACCACCACACTGTAGCTACTTCACCGAGAGAAAAGGGGTAGGCTTTTGTAAAAGAAATTACGTCATCGTTTCCTCCAAATTCTGCACCCTTCGATCCCTACAACATTGTTACTGTCGATAATGCTGTCACCAACTACATCTATGATGGAAATGAGATCATTAACTTCACTAGTCTGCGGGGAAATTAACGAAGTTCTGTCTCACCTGAAATCAATCAAACTTCTGTCTTACCTAAATCAGATAAGTTCCCTGATATTGAATGGATAAACAACACGATATTACGAAACTTGCCTCCCACTGCCCGAAAAGTGTTTGTCAACTATATTAATTCGGTATTAATACTAAGGTATTTTCGCAGTCAGTGGAAGCATGCTAGCCGGCCAGTGTGGCCGAACGATTCTAGGCGCTACAGTCTGGAGCCGCGCGACCGCTACGGTCGCAGGTTCGAATCCTGCCTCGGGCATGGCTGTGTGTGGTGTCCTTAGGTTAATTAGGTGTAAGTAGTTCTAAGTTCTAGGGGACTGATGACTTCTGAAGTTTAGTGCCATAGTGCTCAGAGCCATTTCATTTGGAAGCAAGCCAATGTCATTGCTATGCCCAAACCAACCAAAGACCTGAGGTATCCCAAAAATTACGGGTCAGTTAGTCTCTTATCATCAATTTCAAAAGTAGCGGAGAGGGTCATACTTCTTCGACTCCGCAAAGCCTGTAATGACAAATGAGTTCTCCAAAATAGGCAGTTCGAAATTCGCCCAAAACATGCAGCTCTGCTATAGTTGCTGCGGCTGCTGGAAGCAATTAGAGGTGCTTACAGTGATGCTGAGCCCGCCGCAGTTATATACCAGAACACTGCTGAAGCATTCATTAGGGTACGGCTAATTGTTTACTGTATAAGTCAATAAAATTACAATTCCCGAGGTACGTTGTAGGATCACTTAGTTGGTCAGAACGCTACATAAAGGAAATAATGAAGAACAAGAAGAAGTAAAAAACAATAACATAATATAACTTGAAACCCGCTACTTTGATAATTGCTGCTACTTTCCTACGCGAAATGCCTGCAATTTAAGTCGTACTCTACTTAATGACTGACCAACCAAAATACACTCCTGGAAATGGAAAAAAGAACACATTGACACCGGTGTGTCAGACCCACCATACTTGCTCCGGACACTGCGAGAGGGCTGTACAAGCAATGATCACACGCACGGCACAGCGGACACACCAGGAACCGCGGTGTTGGCCGTCGAATGGCGCTAGCTGCGCAGCATTTGTGCACCGCCGCCGTCAGTGTCTGCCAGTTTGCCGTGGCATACGGAGCTCCATCGCAGTCTTTAACACTGGTAGCATGCCGCGACAGCGTGGACGTGAACCGTATGTGCAGTTGACGGACTTTGAGCGAGGGCGTATAGTGGGCATGCGGGAGGCCGGGTGGACGTACCGCCGAATTGCTCAACACGTGAGGCGTGAGGTCTCCACAGTACATCGATGTTGTCGCCAGTGTTCGGCGGAAGGTGCACGTGCCCGACGACCTGGGACCGGACCGCAGCGACGCACGGATGCACGCCAAGACCGTAGGATCCTACGCAGTGCCGTAGGGGACCGCACCTCCACTTCCCAGCAAATTAGGGACACTATTGCTCCTGGGGTATCGGCGAGGACCATTCGCAACCGTCTCCATGAAGCTGGGCTACGGTCCCGCACACCGTTAGGCCGTCTTCCGCTCACGCCCCAACATCGTGCAGCCCGCCTCCAGTGGTGTCGCGACAGGCGTGAATGGAGGGACGAATGGAGACGTGTCGTCTTCAGCGATGAGAGTCGCTTCTGCCTTGGTGCCAATGATGGTCGTATGCGTGTTTGGCGCCGTGCAGGTGAGCGCCACAATCAGGACTGAATACGACCGAGGCACACAGGGCCAACACCCGGCATCATGGTGTGGGGAGCGATCTCCTACACTGGCCGTACACCACTGGTGATCGTCGAGGGGACACTGAATAGTGCACGGTACATCCAAACCGTCATCGAACCCATCGTTCTACCATTCCTAGACCGGCAAGGGAACTTGCTGTTCCAACAGGACAATGCACGTCCGCATGTATCCCGTGCCACCCAACGTGCTCTAGAAGGTGTAAGTCAACTACCCTGGCCAGCAAGATCTCCGGATCTGTCCCCCATTGAGCATGTTTGGGACTGGATGAAGCGTCGTCTCACGCGGTCTGCACGTCCAGCACGAACGCTGGTCCAACTGAGGCGCCAGGTGGAAATGACATGGCAAGCCGTTCCACAGGACTACATCCAGCATCTCTACGATCGTCTCCATGGGAGAATAGCAGCCTGCATTGCTGCGAAAGGTGGATATACACTGTACTAGTGCCGACATTGTGCATGCTCTGTTGCCTGTGTCTATGTGCCTGTGGTTCTGTCAGTGTGATCATGTGATGTATCTGACCCCAGGAATGTGTCAATAAAGTTTCCCCTTCCTGGGACAATGAATTCACGGTGTTCTTATTTCAATTTCCAGGAGTGTATATTTATAAAATAAACTACTAAGAATAGGCCTGCAAAGCGAAAAAAACTAGCGCACACTATCTTGTAACGATTAGTTGACTGTCATTATACAGCTTGCAAGAGAACCATGAAAAATAATGAGTGAAGATACGAAAAAACAGGAACGGAAAATCTGTATTTTTCTCTATTACTGTCTCCGAAATTAATTTAGCGAGTGATTACGTGATAACTACTTAATCACATAGGGTGTCGCCAGCATCAAAGCGAGTGAAAAGAACAGACGCATTTTGTCGATGGGAAGCTCGCCAGAGACCACAAACGTAAATAGTGGCTTTAATTGGCAACTGGTAGCGTTTTCTGCGAAACAGCTGACGCAGCGGGAAGTACGGGCAGAGCGCAGTCGGTTGAATAATCAGCCTCGTTCTAACGTTCTTCAAATGGCTCTGAGCACTATGGGACTTAACATCTGGGGTCATCAGTCCCCTAGAACTTAGAACTACTTAAACCTAACTAACCTAAGGACATCACACACATCCATGCCCGAGGCAGGATTCGAACCTGCGACCGTAGCAGTCGCGCGGTTCCGGACTAAAGCTCCTAGAACCGCTCGGCCAGCGCGGCCGGCTGATTTTAAATCCTGAGAGTTTAGTGGCCAGGGGAGTACGGTAGACATATCCTGGTGCTCTTCGAACAGCACACGTACACCGCGAGCTGTGTGACACGTTGCATTTTTATATTGGCAGATGCCATCGTGCCGAGAAAAAAAAATCATGTAGGGGTTAACATCGTCCTCAAGGACAGATGCATGTTTGTGTTGATCCATTGTTAGTTTCAGAATGACGAGATCACGCAGGGAATGCCACGAAAACGTTCTGCAGACCATAACACTGCGTCCTCCGGCCTGGACCCTTCTGACGACTGTTACAAGGGGCGTTTGAAAAGTCCGTGCACAAATAAAAACTACTTACGTGTTTGGCGTACACCTTTTTTATTTTTCGACATAGTCTCCTTTTAGACTCATACACTTCGTCCAACGCTGTTCTAATTCGTTGATCGCTTCCGAATAATAGGAATTAACCAAGTCTGCAAAATAGCTATTAGTTGCTGCAATCACCTCCTCGTTTGAATAAAATCTTTGTCCCGTCAGCCACTTCTTTAAATTGGGGAACAAATAGTAGTCCGAGGGAGCTAAGTCTGGATAACAGGGGGAATGTGAAACGAGTTGGAATCCTGTTTCCATTAATTTGGCGACCACAACTGCAGAGGTGTGTGCTGGTGCATAGTCGTGAAGACTTTTTTGCGGCCCAATCGCCGGCGTTTTTCTTGCAGATCGGTTTTCAAACGGTCCAATAAAGATGACTAATATGCACCTGTAATAGTTTTACCCTTTTCCAGACAGTGCATGAGGATTATCCCTTGCAAATCCCAAAAGACAGTCGCCATAAGCTTTTTGGCCGAAGGAATGGTCTTCACCTTTTTTGGTGCAGATTCTTCATTGGTAACCCATTGTTTAGATTGTTGTTTGGTCTCAGGAGGATACTAATGTGTCCCTCCACAGCGACGAAACGAAGCTTAAAGTCCTGCGGATTCTTCCTGAACAGCTGCAAACCATCCTTGCAACACTTCACACGATTCCGTTTTTGGTCAAGTGTGAGCAATCGCAGAACCCATCTTACGGATAGCTCTCTCATGTCCAACTGTTTATGCAAAATATTATGTACCCGTTCATTCGAGATGCCCACAGCACTAGCAATCCCACGCACCTTAACTCTTCTGTCATCCATCACCATATCGTGGATTTTATCCATGATTTCTGTAGTCGTAACCTCCACAGGGCGTCCACAACGTTCACCATCACTTGTGCCCATATGACCACTCCGAAAATTTTGAAACAACTTATAAACTGTTCTAACCGAAGGTGCAGAGTCACCATAATGTTTATCAAGCTTCTCTTTAGTCTCCTGAGACGTTTTGCCTTTCATGAAGTAATGTTTAATCACCACACGAAATTCTTTTTCGTCCATTTTTTGACAATCACTCGACTTCCTTGATTCACACGAATGCCAAACACAAAGAAATAGACCAATATCGCTGAAACTTGGTGTGCGTTCTTTCCAAAGATGCTACTAACTAAACATGACCTCGATACGCGCCGTTGGTGCCATCTCTCGGACTTTGCACGGACTTTTCAAACGCCCCTCGTACAAGGTGTTTGCTTTCAAACATTTCACGCCATACACGCCAATGGTCAGCTGTCATATGGAGCATAAAACATCATTCATCTGAAAACGACACTTGTCACGACTCACTGGACGCCCAGTTGCGGTACTGGCTTGCAAATTCCAGCCTACATAACTTATCAACAACAGTCAGCATGACTGCGTGGACCAAGCGTCTGCTACGCAGGTCATTACCCAGCAACGTTGTCTGAACGGTCGTTTAGAAGACACTATTTATAGCCCCTTGGTTCATCTGGGCGTGTCAGTTGCTCAACAGCTGCACGACTATTCGCTCTGCAACCGTCGTTCACTCCTGTCGTATATGAGTCGTTGTGTTACACAGTTGCCTCGGAGCCGGTTTTGGGTTGCACCATTTTGACACACACGGTATACTTTAAACATGGAGGCTCATGAACTGTTTACCAACTTAGCCGCATCGGTAGTGCTCCTATCCTTGTCCCGAAAGCCAATGATCATACCCTTTTGGTTGTGAGATAAATCGCTCCGTTTCCACGTTACATGTAATCTATATACATACCCCGGTGCGAGGCGTAGCCTATCCTTTACCACAACTAGTGGTTCCCTTTCCTGTTCCACTCGCAGATAAAGCGAAGGAAAAACGACTATCTATATGCCTCCGTATGCCCCTAATTTCTCGTATCCTGTCTTCATGGTACTTACACCAAATGTATGTTGCCGGCAGTAGGGTCGTTCTGCAGTCAGCTTCGAATGCCGGTTCTCTAAACTCTCTCAGTAGTGTTCTTCGAAATGAATGTCCTCTTCCCTCCAGGGACTTCCAGTTGAGCTCCAGAAGTATGACCGTAACACCTACCGGTAACAATCTAGCACTCCAGGTCTGAACAGCTTCGATGTCTTCTTTCAATCCAACCTGGTGTGGATCTCTAACAATCGAGCAGTACTCAAGAATAGGTCGCCGTAGTGTCCTATATGCGGTCTCCTTTACAGATGAACCACACTTTCATAAAATTCTCCCAATAAACCGAAGTCGACTATTCGTCTTCTCTACCACGAACTCTCACATACTCGTTCCATTTCACATCGCTTCGCAACAGTACACCCAGATACTCAAACTATGTGACTGTGTCAAGCAGGATACTGCTAATGCTGTATCTGAATATTACGCATTTGTTTTTCCTACTCATCAGCATTAACTATCCACGCCCGGTAGCTGAATAGTCAGCGTGACGGATTGTCAATCCTCTGGGCCCGGGTTCGATTCCCGGCTGGGTCGGGGAATTTTCTCCGCTCAGGGACTGGGTGTTGCGCTGTCATTATCATCCTATCATCCTATCATCGTCATCGACTGCAGGTCGCCGAAGTGGCGTCAAATTGAAAGACCGGCACCCAGCGAACGGTCTGCCCGATGGGGTCCCTAGCCATACGATTAAATTAAATTAAAAACAGCATTAACTTACATTTCTCTACATTAAGAGCCACCTACCATTCATCATACCTACTAGAAATTTTGTCTAGGTCATCTTGTATCATCACGACGACGACTGCACTGTTTCTCGTGGCCTCCACACACGCACTTTATACACTTTATATACCCTCCTCTGCTAGCGCTGCCACCTGTCGTTTGAAGGGTGTTTATGGTATCGATGCCAGTGATAGGTCTACTGTAAATCGATGGGTAGTAAAATTTCGTGCTTGCGCGCCTGGAAAAGCCATAATTGTTGGCGAAACAGGCAAAGCACTAAAAGAGAAGGGAGTGGAAAAAAGACAAGCAGAATGGAGGAGACGTAATGTGGAAATTTGAGTATTGTGAAAGTGGAACATGAAAGGACGGCTTGGTTCCAGCAAACAGGTTGTGTGAACCAGAGCAGTGGATTTTCATCCGTCCTCTTCACTATAAATTTGGATACGATAATAACTAAGGTGGCAGAAAAAGCTGGAGGAGGCAAGATGAAAGCAATGGTGTTTGCAGATGACTTGAAGATCTGCGGAAACAGGAGGATGGGATTCAGGAACAGTTGGATGCTTGGGAATGATTTTTAATGTTGTCGAATGTGAGATCCTGGTTAGAAGTAGAAAGAAAGACGAACTAGCGGAATAAGGATTGTAGGAGAACAGTTGAAGAAGATTGAAAGAATAAAAGTACTTGGAATGTGTGGCAGAGAAAAATGGAAGAAATGGGAAAGAGATGAGTGAACGTGGCCGGCATGCGGAAGCATTCCTGCGGAGTGTTAGGAGCGGGGTTTGGAACAGAAACGTCCCACAGAAAAGTAAATTAATAATGTATAGATGTTACTACGTCCCAGTACTGACCTATGCATCAGAAATATGGTTTATGAAGAAAAGAGATGTAAAAAGATTGTAGGCATATGAAATGATGTTCCTAACGTAGGGGTAACAAGGAGAGATAGGATGAGGAATGAAAGGTTGAGGCGGGTAATGAAAATGTAATCCTAGGAGAGCAGGATAGAAACATGGTAAGGGCACTTAAAGAGACTGGAAAAGAAGAGGATTCCCAAGAAAACACAGGAAATGGATGTATGAAAGAAATGACCAAGAGGAAGACCAAGGGATTGATGGCTGAAAGGTGTGGAGGAGTATGATGAAAAAAAAAAAAAAAAGGCGAGTACTCGGCCAGAGTGCACACAGAAAGATGGTGGGAAACAGGACTAGATGGCGAGACTTATGTTCCAAACAGACGCAGCCTTGGGCTAGAAACTGTTCTAGATGATGATGCTGATGAGTATGATGTAAAAGGCCCTACACACATGGCTTTAATGCCAACAGTATGGCTTCGTTCAAGTTCGGTATAAGAATGTTCAGAGAAATTCCAGTTCCATGGTACTAGTTGAAACACAAACCTACCAAAGAGAAATCCAGACATAAACAGCCAAAGTGTAGATCAGAAAAATGGAGTATCGCAAAGGCAGGTATAACATTATACGGGAAACACAGTACTGTTGTGAGATCCATCACTGGATTATTGCATCCTGATGTTATGTTGGAGTCTAAACCCACTGGTTCTTCCTCCAGTACGTTTTATAGCATTTTTCTTCTTCTTCTTTTCCTTTCTGTGTCTCTCGGCACACTTATTTTAGTAATTTTAGTGATTTTTTCCCTTGTCATTTCATTTACCACTCTCCCACTCTGCATTGCGGTTGGGTGCGAGGGAGAGGACGAATTGTTAGCAGCCACATTGATGATCTTTAGGCAAAGAAGTTTGAAAAATATGTACACGAATTGTTTTTTACAGTTACATAGATTAAAATAGTATAATGAAAGTAGAATAGAAATTATTTCTTTTGATTTACTATGAAACACTAGTGTACGACTGTTATGTGTGGTGCTAAGATAATAATAATGATGATGCGTCTGGAAAGTTCCTTGAGGTCAACTCCTGGTAATGCCGTGTGGATCTGAGGGAGAGACAGATAGATGAGGGCCAATTAGTCGATGCAGATAGGGTGAGAAGGTTATGAAATTTGGGGAGGGAGTGGGATATATAAATGGAAGGTGAAAGAGCAAGGAGCGAGGGTGGATCAGGAAGCTGGGAGAGGTAATGGAGCCCTGATCTGACGACAGGAAATGGGGTCTAGGAATGTGGTTGGTAGGGAGGGATGGTGTGGATGTAGAGGAAGGCTGGAACATGTTGGTGTAGGGAGACAGTTGGGGTATGATCTTAGAATTCACAGGATATATAGGATTTACGGCGATGTTCGAGGCGTTTGCAGAGAGGGGAGAAATTTTTATCAACTGTTAGGGGATGCGTATATGGGAGGGAAGACGTATACAAAAGGCGAGGTGGAGTACTTGCGCTAATAAGGACTGGTACTCTTTCGGGCGTGCAGAGTCCTAGGCTACGCTGGAAAAAATGTGGATGTGTATCAGTGAACAGAAAACAGAGCGAGGGAAGAATGTCAGGATGCTGAAACGGTGGGCATCCACAGGATTTTCAAATAAAGAACAAGGTTTAGTAGGTAAAAGTGTCGTACATTCTCCGTATGGGCGCTCCCTAGGTATGCGTGAAAGCTGTGTATGTTTGTTGGGGATATTCAGCCGCCAGATAATTGTTAAAATTCATGGTGAAACTTTCAGCTGTCCTTAATTTAATAATTAGCTCACTAACATACATTGTGTACATAGAACCAGAGATTATAATGTACCTCTCAGTAAATCGATACTGATATTGCTGGGATGTACTAAATTTTTTCCTGGACCTTTTGCCCTTATTACATCTATCAGTGTGTTACTGTCTGTCGATGTGGATTAGCGTTTTGACGAAAACTATTGTACAAGGTATTATTGTGAAAATTTTTTACGTTCTGTGATGGGCTCAAAGGAGCAAACCACTTCTGTTGTGATTGTGGTATATCTTTCGTGGCGTTTATGACAGTAAGTGTTATACTATTGGACCTTACCTCCTCTCCCTGTAAACTGTGTAATCTGTAAAGATTTATTCGTTGTAGTTTATGCTTGATAGTTGTCACTGACAGAAAATAGTAGCGAATTGTCCAAAATAAGGGAGAGCTGAAGGTTTCACCATGAATTTTAACTTGCCTAAAAGCGACCAGTCATCTGGCGCAAGTATCGCAGACGGTAAGAGGTGGATCGAAGTCCAAGAAACAGGAAAGTAACGTGAAGGACAGATGCGCGCTGTGGATTCGCACGCCTGGTACATGTAGAGGGAGTGAGTAGCTAGTTACACCCACGCGCTGCCAGCGCGGTCTGCACCGCAGCTGACTACTCTCCCACGCGCACCTTGGTTGACACAAGTGACTCTCTCACAGCGTGGCCTGTCGGCAGCTCTGACCGGAATTAACAATTTATAGCCCGAAATACAGGCCAACTTTAACGCATAGGCCACGGAAACGTTGCCAGTTTTTGTCACAATTCCAAATGTGGAAGAAAAAATTTTTAATTGCCAATGAACTTCATCCGATAGTACTGGAACCGATAATGGACTGTATGGAAGTGCCGGATACAGATTTTATATTTTTGGTGGTTGACAGAAGCATGTAATCACATATGCAGCTGCTTGTAGACTGATGTGAAAAATCTAAGGATGTGAGTAACTTTCACATGACGTGTCACTGCCTAGTAACATCATTCGAAAAACTCGGACCATGCATAGAAAGAATCGCTACAGTATAGTACAGAAGATAAATGAAAGAAATACGCAATGAGACGAACATATATGTCACCGAAGTCAGCCGCGCGGAGCGGCCGCGTGGTTTGAGGCGTCATGTCACGGATTGCGCGGCCCCTCCTCGGAAGTTCGAGTCCTCCCTCGGGCACGGGTGTATGTCTTGTTCTTTGTATAAGTTAGATTAAGTTAGTTGAAGTAGGTGTAAGTTTAAAGACCGATGACCTTAGCAGTTTGGTCCCTTAGGAATTCACACATTTGAACATTTGAACACTGAAGTCACCGAGTTATAATGGTCCCCTAGACATTACAAAAGGCGAGATGCGGTTCTTAATAGGGTGTCTGATCACAACGGACGGTAGGGCATGCCGTGCAATGTGATCCCATGCTGACTACGAAGCAGGCAAGGAATTTTTTTGGTGTGGTGTTCCATTTCACCACCAGCACTAGCGAATGTTTTGAACTATAGCTGTACTGGACTGGTTTTCCATTCTTAAACTTCGTGTGATTTCCATAAACCGTCCTTCTCTAATCTTCCCCTATCCAAGCTTGTGCTCCGTCCCTAACGAACTCGTTGTCGACGGGACGTTAAACACTAATCTTCTCCCTCTAAACTTCGTGAGTGTTTATGTGCTAATCCTGAACAACGCGGGTGGTGTAATTACGTTAATGAAATCTGGTAAAAAGGGTCGCCAGACAGTCTGAAACTGTATAACTGCATTTTAATTAATTTTTACGAAAAAAACTGTAAACTAAAGAAGTTATCCTGTGAACTCCTATGTTGTGCATTGCAGTGATTGAATAAATAACCAAAACGTTTCTATAAAAATCTACTCTAGATTTACGTGTGCAAGTTGACAAAAGAAAATTCCAAACGTTAGATAACACAAACGCAAATGTGACACTGCACAGTAAGAACAAGTCTGTGTGCATAAGAAATGAGATCTGTGCTAAACTTTATTCAAACTGAACCTGACAATAACTTTGGAATGAAAAGCTTAAGTCTGAATGATTTAACTGTTCCTGACTGAGATACTGAACTAGCCCTAACAAACTTTCCTGGTTTACCCTTGGCGACGGAAAGTCGATATCAGTGCAAATATTTTAATAAGACTGGCGATAATATGAGAGCGCAAAATAAAGTAAATAAATAAATTACTACAAGAACAAACTTCAGGTGATCTGATATCTTATTTATATTTGTATATTACGTATAATACAGGCACTTTATATAATTTTTTTATAATCATGATTGGCATTAACATGAATACCCAGGAATCAATGATACAGAGTTACTGTATCTGCAGTGAGATGCAGCTGTCTGTATGACTAGTACCTTTATATTTAAATTTAAATTAGTAAGTATTTTTTATAATCATGATTGGCATTAACATGAATACCCAGGAATCAATGATACAGAGTTACTGTATCTGCAGTGAGATGCAGCTGTCTGTATGACTAGTACCTTTATATTTAAATTTAAATTAGTAAGTATGCCTATGCCGTATCTTTCTGTCAAGATCTTTGTTACAAGCAACAATTGTAAAGCGCATGCTGGATACCGGAAAAATCTCGCTGTCAGATTGTAAATTAATATAGTTTGTGTGGAAGTGTGTGTAGTGATATAGCAACTGGACATCAAAATGGAGGCAGGCAGATGGACACTAACGGAAAAAAGCTGCCTATACTTTCACAAGCCAGTACCCAGCATTATGCTAGCAATAATGATGTAACTTCCTGAAACCATCTGAAGATGAACCTGAAAAGGTTCGAAAACCGGTTCATGGAATAAACCATAATTATTCAAAAAAGTGACTGGTTGCAGTTTTGTATAACTTATTTACATACGTTCGATGTCAAAGTGGTATAACCACTCCCAGATAGCATGTTGGAGCACTAGTAGTAGAGGGTATACATAGTTTGTCGGGGCGGTGGCGGGGGGGGGGGGGGGGGGGGGAGAGTGCCGTCGTTGTCGTAATGTGGAAAGGTCCTAAATGGCATGATCATTAGCTTTCGGCCCAAGAGTGGAAGCATTTCCGGAACGGTTGAGTCCCTAAATTGTTGACGTGCCACTGTGGTTAAAGTAATATGCATGGCAAAATGGCGCTGTCCAAAATCGGTGCAAGGCAACGGTGCTGCACAACAGGCCGTAGATGAGCAGATGACAGGTGTGTGCGACGGCTGCGGAGACGCCGCAGCTACTGAGCAACTGGGAGCCCAGATGAGCCAAGGGGCTATGAGCACTGTCTCCTCGACGACCGTTCTGCCACAGTTGCTCCGTATGGGCCTCCGCAGCGGGCGCCCGTTTCGTGCATCCATGCCGATTGCCGTTCATCGGCGACGAACCCTGGAATTTATACGCAAATACCGCAGCTAAAGCGGCGACAGGTGGCCTCTTCAGATTAATGAAGCTTTATACTTCATCGGAGGTGAAACGCCTGAAAGCAAACACCCTGCAACAATCGTCAGAAGGGTTCATGTCGGAGGTGGGAGCGTTATGGTCCGGGGAATGTTTTCGTGGCATTCCCTGAGTGATCTCGCCATTCTGGAAGGCACAGAGATCAATACTACTATGCATCTAATCTTGGGGAGCATGCACACTCTCACACGCAGTTCGTTTTTGCTCGGCACGACGGCATGTACCAGCACGACAATGCAACGTGCCAACCCAGCTACCCAGTCGTTTCAACAGCACCGGGGTACTCCACTGGCCATCAGATCCTATGATTTAGACCCAGTCGACGATCTGTGCGACCACTTCGATTGGGTTGTTCGCGCCGTGGATCCTCAATCGAGAAACCTAACGATACTGGAGTCGGCTTGGCTCCACGTCCCTGTCGGTACCTTTCAGGACTTCATTGACTCTCTTCCTAGACGTCTCGCAGCGGTCCACGCTGATAACAATAGTTATTCAGGATTTCGATAGGTCGTCACATTGTGACTGGACAGTGTATTTGGCCATGTTATCGCTTCATCCTAGCTCTGACCATCCATAAAACATAGGCATCCGCAAACTTCTTCTACACTAAATTCTGTACTCATTTCAATGACCTGTTGCAGATAAGGAAAAACTGAAGCACCTCCTTCTATGAACCTCATATATGTAGCCTAAAAAATTAAGATATATAGCCACTTTCTCTCTGTCAACCAGCATAGCCAATGCTCCCTTCTTCTTCCTGTTATGCTGCTCGCCCTCTCTTCATTACTCGTGTTGTCTCACGTTACTCTTTCCCTCGCTCTCCAGCTCTTCTCAAGCCGAGAGCCCTCACTTTAAATCTGTTAACCCGTAATTTGTCTTTGTTGTTCTACTTTTCATAAACTAAGGTACGCTATGGTTTTTCCGGTCTCGCTACTAATGTTTCCATCACTTGTCGTGTAATTATTATGTGACACCCCACCCGTCACTTATCTGGTTTTGGTGTGTGTTCACCCCAGGTAATTGACTAACAGATCAACAGAGAGTGCAAAACTACCACAATGTCGGATAACGCAAAGAAAGTAATAAGGTCCTGTGACTCCTGATTGAACTGCGGTGGCAGTGTTGACATTAATTGGTTCAGAATTGATCCCTTTTAATTAAAAAGGGGTGCACATTGATGTTACATTCAGCTATTGAACACCAGATGCAAATGTTGAACATAAAATTAATTAAGAAAGTGACTTGGGATTTCAACTACTTGATTGAAAACAGATGCAGTCGATTAGCACAGATTTATTTTAACTCACGACCTTCAATCATCACATTATATGACTCTCCTAGCAGGCAGTGGTAATAAATTGCGTTTGCGTGGAGTAAAGCACGATAAATCAAAAGTAATTCCTATCGACTGACCCAGGCATAATGCGAAGTGCGAGAAGAATTCTACAATACATGGCCCATGAAACCCTCATGGAGACTTTGCTGATGTGATCCAACAAATTAATCAGAGGCCGGAGCGGGCGCAATATCACCGAATTCAGTGTGGCGGAGCGGTGTCGTTTTGCGGACGTTGGCCGACCTCGTGGTGCTGCAAGGCTGCGCTCGTCTGTTCAATCCTAGCTATCTTGCTCAGTACATAGCTGAACCAAAACTTCCTATCTCCAAGCTCAATCATTCCATTTGCTAAGTCCTAAACTGCAGAGATGCTCACTCTTTCTCAAGCAAGCTGAGTAAAGAAAGCCACGTCCGCACTCTAGGCAAGCTGGGAACGGAAGACCTCTATGGAGACTTCTCCCAGTCCACTCTTCACCTTGGTTTCCCCTCCAGCAAAATCACTTACGCCAATTACAGCGCAAGTCACGTTAATTGTGCGTCGCTTCCCAGCGCCGACCATTGCCTGATCTGGTAAGTGGACAAATTCCCACAAAATTTCCCTTCCTCTCAACTTCTTTAATTTAGCTCCTCCCAGGCCACCCATCAAGGTTAGCGTCTGCACAAATACCAAGTTTTCCGGAATTCTGACTCCCAGGAGAGTACTTCAAATTCCTTGGTCCTACGTTCCCATCGGAGGCCGGCATATTTCATACTGTCGCTCTTCACCTGATTTACTTCAGACTCTGTGGACCGTGAATTCAGCGTGAAGTTGCTATAGTCATGAACATGCATATTTTGACCTCTGTTTACCGCTCCACCGTAGCTTTGCGCAGCTTTCTCGCATGTTTCACTGAAAACGGGATGACGGACGTTTATCAACAGGCGCACAAGTTCTCCGTTTGCTTCCCGCTACACCAGCATGGGGTCAACCACTCCCCCTCATTGTCACTCATCTTAAGGCAGCTGGAGGCCGCGCCCCGTTACCGCTTTCTAAAAAGTTTGAGCAGCCCTAAGCTGCCTATTGTCGCTTCCCATCGCCGCTCCCAAGCCACACGCCATTGTCAACTCGAATACTTCCCTGGGGTAAACTAGCCTCTAGTAAATCGATGCATTTCCACAAAGTTTTCATGTCGTGTGAATTACTTTAAAACCATCGCCCGACATTAATTATTCCAATACGTCCATACTATACCCTCTACAAGATGCATTGTGCCTTGTCAGTCATTTTTGTTCAGCCCTACTGTTCGCTCAACGTGAGTTAGGTGATGTTTAATGACTTCATGTAAGGGGCATACTTCTTGCCATCTTACAATTACTAAGTGTTGGATTTCATCTTAAGTGTAACACTCCTTATAACGTATGTAATACACTCCTGGAAATTGAAATAAGAACACCGTGAATTCATTGTCCCAGGAAGGGGAAACTTTATTGACACATTCCTGGGGTCAGATACATCACATGATCACACTGACAGAACCACAGCCACATAGACACAGGCAACAGAGCATGCACAATGTCGGCACTAGTACAGTGTATATCCACCTTTCGCAGCAATGCAGGCTGCTGTTCTCCCATGGAGACGATCGTAGAGATGCTGGATGTAGTCCTGTGGAACGGCTTGCCATGCCATTTCCACCTGGCGCCTCAGTTGGACCAGCGTTCGTGCTGGACGTGCAGACCGCGTGAGACGACGCTTCATCCAGTCCCAAACATGCTCAATGGGGGACAGATCCGGAGATCTTGCTGGCCAGGGTAGTTGACTTACACCTTCTAGAGCACGTTGGGTGGCACGGGATACATGCGGACATGCATTGTCCTGTTGGAACAGCAAGTTCCCTTGCCGGTCTAGGAATGGTAGAACGATGGGTTCGATGACGGTTTGGATGTACCGTGCACTATTCAGTGTCCCCTCGACGATCACCAGTGGTGTACGGCCAGTGTAGGAGATCGCTCCCCACACCATGATGCCGGGTGTTTGCCCTGTGTGCCTCGGTCGTATGCAGTCCTGATTGTGGTGCTCACCTGCACGGCGCCAAACACGCATACGACCATCATTGGCACCAAGGCAGAAGCGACTCTCATCGCTGAAGACGACACGTCTCCATTCGTCCCTCCATTCACGCCTGTCGCGACACCACTGGAGGCGGGCTGCACGATGTTGGGGCGTGAGCGGAAGACGGCCTAACGGTGTGCGGGACCGTAGCCCAGCTTCATGGAGACGGTTGCGAATGGTCCTCGCCGATACCCCAGGAGCAACAGTGTCCCTAATTTGCTGGGAAGTGGCGGTGCGGTCCCCTACGGCACTGCGTAGGATCCTACGGTCTTGGCGTGCATCCGTGCGTCGCTGCGGTCCGGTCCCAGGTCGACGGGCACGTGCACCTTCCGCCGACCACTGGCGACAACATCGATGTACTGTGGAGACCTCACGCCCCACGTGTTGAGCAATTCGGCGGTACGTCCACCCGGCCTCCCGCATGCCCACTATACGCCCTCGCTCAAAGTCCGTCAACTGCACATACGGTTCACGTCCACGCTGTCGCGGCATGCTACCAGTGTTAAAGACTGCGATGGAGCTCCGTATGCCACGGCAAACTGGCTGACACTGACGGCGGCGGTGCACAAATGCTGCGCAGCTAGCGCCATTCGACGGCCAACACCGCGGTTCCTGGTGTGTCCGCTGTGCCGTGCATGTGATCATTGCTTGTACAGCCCTCTCGCAGTGTCCGGAGCAAGTATGGTGGGTCTGACACACCGGTGTCAATGTGTTCTTTTTTCCATTTACAGGAGTGTATAAACTATATGGTCTATAACTTTGCTTCTGACATTTTTCCTGAAATTCTGGGACATTACTATGAAGAACTCACAAAAAATTTACAAATTAAAGTATTGGCCATTGCTGACCACTCCTTTTTCCCACCTTTCGGACTGCATACGAATCCCACCGCGGAGGAACTGTGCGTCGTTTGACGAGATCTATGAATCGTTCATATATGGACTAGTTAAAATGACTGGAGGTGGTCGTCGCCCAGGCCGTGTTCCTCTGATAGGGAAAGGTGTTAAGTCACAGGAAGAAATGTCTGGAGATCACGGCGGGCAGGCTAGGACTTCCCATTCCAACGTTTCCAAACACGTTTTGACGAGTGTTGTGACATGAGGTCGAGCCTTGTCATGATGCAATATCACTTTTCCATATCTATCGCTGTATTGTGTCCGTTTGTCTTACAGTCTGGTGGAATGCATCAACTTTCGATAACGATCTGCCGTGATTGTTTCCGTCGGTTTCAGTAACATGGAAAACCTTCCCTCTTTCACCGCCATGCCTGTCTTCGACGTCAAAATCACCGTTCTTGAAGCGCTGAAACGATTCTCTAGCACGGTCTTTCACTAATAGGCGCTTGACGATAGGTCTTACCGTGCATTTTTGAGTCTCAGCCGGAGATTTCTTTATCTTAAGGCAGAAAATTATAACCCCCGCAAATGACGAGAACTGGGCCCGTAACGTAACATATTCAATCGAGAATGACTTTATTATGCAATAACAAGACAGGTAACATTTCGATGTGTGATGTTTACAAATTTCTAACCATTTTGTATGACGTTTACGACCTATCACCTGCACCACTACTAACAGCTACTGCTATCTCTTGTAAAACGGCGGAAACAAAGTTATAGACCCTGTATAAAGTTTTGTTAGAATTAAGAGAGGTCTGCTGGCCCTAATCATCCCAGGATAAACTAATAAATATAAAGTGGTACCAGTATGTTCGTATAATACTTATTCAGTGTTTTGAGCATCAGCCTTAGGTTGTGGCTGTCCTTCTCTACGTCGAAAAATGCCATGGATGCATCTTGGTATTCTTTAGCCCATTACAAAACAAAACGGCAGAACTGTATCTCTGATCCCTTGAGCTATTCTGAAGGCAAACTAATTTTTGTCCAGTAGCTGCAAAAGATCAGGTGGATGTTATAGTTGTTACTTCCCATCCATCCCTCGTTGCCTTGTTTTTATTGTGCCAAATGAATGTGACTGAGCATATAACGTCAATAGGTCTCTCGCTTTCTTCTAAACCTTGGTTGTACAATATTCTCCTTGTGACATCAAGAACGTGCAATGTCTCTGGTTGAGACAGAGTAACCGTACACGCGACGGTTACCGGGAACGTAAAAATCCTTCAGATCTCGCGAGTGCTGCCTGTAATCCAGTAATCTTTCTTCTTCAGAGATGCCTTTCACACGGTCCTAGCCTCGCATAAATGTGGTGCTGAAATTTCGAGAACTGAAGGAAAGCCTTAATTACTTCGCAGTCAAGAGCACACAATCTTTAACAAATGATGCCTTTCATTAATTCTTCTGGTTTTTGATTATATCAGAGACGACACTACATTCATTGTGTTACGCGGCATTAAAATTCTGAAATCACTCTCAGATTAAATCTTTAATTAATTCTAGCTCACATACGTGACCACACTATCCACCGGCCAGCGATTAAGTATTTCTAATACAGTAATAAATCATATTTTTTAGAATAATTCTCAACAGCTGGCCAGAGTAGCCACCGATTCGATTGTCAGCCGTGGTCCCCGCTCCATGACCGACGCCACCAACATTCCCTCACCATCGAATTCCTGCCGACATAAGGGACCTGCTGTCTCGCACGTTTTAGCCAATCACAGCAAAGGAAATGTTATGCTACTATATGTAGTGGAGCCTTACTTGACCAATGGCAAGCGAGGACGTTGTTCCCAGGTGGCTGACGCCTTGCCACGTCAGCAAGGTGACACGCTGGAACCTCTACGTCATTCTGACCAGGCTATAGCCTTTAAGACGTGCTGCACCATATTACAGAATTTAGTATCTGTTTTAATATAAATCTTATAGTTGGTGCTTGGATGAGCCTACATTGAAAGATAAGAAGAACAGTAATACCAGGATCTAAGTATTGGCCTCTACTCTGGGAACTCACAAGTCTACAGCGTTGTAGTTAGACACTGAATGTTTCCCAAGCCGCGTCACATCATGTGGTGATTGGAAACTGTGTGCCACCGCTTTCTTCCTTCCCCCGTTTCCTTCTCGCCCGCCAACTCTTCGCCGCCAGGAACCGTTAATTTTACCACTAAGACGAATGACACAGTGGCCTTCTCAGTTACGACTTCATCTCTGAAGCGTGAGTGCACCAATGCGACATGCTCAACTGAATGAGAGGAAACTTTTAAGTCTTTTTCCCGCTATTCGAGAATACCTAGCCGCACGGGATTAGCCGAGTGGTCTAGGGCGCTGCAGTCATGGACTGTGCGGCTGGTCTCGGCGGAGGTTCGAATCCTCCCTCGGGCATTGGTGTGTATGCTTGTTCTTAGGACAATTTAGGTTAACTATTGTGTAAGCTTAGGGACTTATGACCTTAGCAGTTAAGTCTCATAAGATATAAAAAAAACAAAAAGAAAACGGGAATACCAAGTTTCAAACTGGACTTACTAGCAGAGAATATTATTGCGAAATTTTGTGGGCATTTATGCTGTCTTGAGCCTAAAATTGCACTGTCACTGGCAGATCGTTCTCCACTACGGACCTGCCCTCACAAGACTATTTTCATGTCGATTGACACTTGTCGTGCTTCTGCATGAATCAGTGGAAATGGCTGGCGAAATTTACTTCTAGTTATTTCGTTCCCATCTTTGTTGATACGACTGTAGTAATGGTTACTAATTTTATATTCCTCTGCTTTCCTTCTAATGCTTGCATTGGAACTGATGAATCTATGCACAAAGCAGAGTCGACGGAGAACGCTCTTATTCCTAAGTTAACCGAGAATTCTCCTTCTTATTTTACAGTCTAACAAAAATAAATAAATAAATAAATAAATAAATAAATAAATAAAAAATAAAAAAACGATGCACCACGAAGAAATTACACGAATGGGACGGAAATTGGCAGATGTGATTTACATACGCAGGCAAACAACTGATTAAAATTTCAGAAAAATTGGATAATCTGTTCAAGAGAAAGAGCTTCACACCGTGAGCCCTGGCCCTTATGCAAGTAATAATTCGGCTTGGCATTGGTTGATAGAGTCGTTGGATGTTCTTCTGCGGGATTTCGTGCCAAATTATATCAAATTGGGGCGTTATATCGTCAAAATCTCGAGCTAGTTGCAGGGCGTTGCCCACAATTCTCGAAATGGTCTCAATTGGGTGGTGATCCGGTCACCTTGCTGGTCAATGTAGGGTTTGGCAAGCAAGAAGTCCAGTAGTACAAACTCTCGCCATATGTGGGTGGGCATCATCTTGCTGAAATATAAGCCTAGAATGACTTGGCGTGTAGGGCAACAAAACGGGACGTAGAATATCGTCGGCCTACCGCTGTAAGGATGCAGCGGATTACGATCAAAGGGGTCTTGCCAAGGAAAGAAATGGCACCCCGGACCATCGTTCCTGGTTGCCGAAACGTATGATGGGCGACAGTCAGGGCGTAAGCCGCTACATGGCTTGTTACAAGAGTCACATGCTCAAAACACACCTGGGTGCCCTTCCGACACTCGGGGAATATTAATCCGGAATTATGTTATATTATCACTCTTAGTATAGTCTGCAAATGTGAATGCGGGTCGTCTGCTGACGTATGAGTGGGCTGTCTGCTGTGGGTTCCCTGAATGTGGAGCTGCAGTTTAGCCAACCATTGTATCAAGTAGAGTACGACCGCACTGGACCAGAGAGACATAAGTTCCCCGCGAGTTAGCAGGCCCTGTTAGGTTGGCAAATAGCCACCGTGCAGACTCTCTGTGCCCTTCCGGCCACCGTGTGTGGACCCCGGACGAGGGGAGACGGTCAGGCATTCCCTGCTGAGACTCTGGTGAGTATAGACGCTCTGCGTGATGGCTCCTATAGTCATCTTAGTTAGGACATATAACCAGGTTGCATAAAATTGCTTTTTTTTTTGTAATCACTGATGACGGACCAGCATTCCATATAACCGTCAAGTGAGTGATCAAGTAGTTATTTTCATGATTTTATTAAATAAAATGTTGTTGTTATATAAAATTCGTTGTCTCACAGCAACGCCTTATTTCCGTTATTCAAACTTTCAGCTTAAAGTTAACCAATAATCAGAAATTTTGTAGTGATATTTGCTCATGCAAACGGTCGTAGGCGTCTTTCACAAAAGATACAGGTGCTATTTTCAAGTTGAGGATGCCTGCCAAGGTTTTGCGGAAAGCAAGTATCATGCAAAAGGTGATTTCCCACCGCTGTCTGGGGCGTCCCCAGACGGGTCGTCGGCCTGGAATGACATTGACTGGAGTAGAATTGTCTTGAATGATGAGCCCCACTTCGAACTAACTCCCGATGACCAGCGAAGACATGTCTGAGACACCCTGGACAGAGGTGGAATACCAACCAGAATGTCGTTCGCCATACGGCCAGACAAGCAGGAGTGACAGTCTCGGATACAATTTCTTTTCACAGCAGGACCCCTTCGGTTGTCATCCGCGGCACTGTTACATCACAGCGGTACGTTCACATTTCTCTACGCCCCTTTTCGTTGGCCCTCATGCAAGCCATCCTGAGTTTACCGTTCAGCAAGACAATGCCCGCCCACACGGAGCGAGAGTTTCTGTTGCTAGTCTCCGTGCTTGCCAAGCCGTACCCTGGCCAGCAAGATCGCGAGATCTCTACACAAGACAGAGCGTTTGAAGCCAATGGGCAGGGACCTCCGATTTAACGCGTCAGTTGGACAGAATCTGGCATGATGCCCCTCGAGAGGACATCGAACTGTGCTGTTAATCAATGCCCTTAAGCAAACAGTTAAAGGGCCAGAGATGGATCAACGGGTTATTGACTTGCACAATTTGTGAAGCTCTTTCTCTTGAATAAATTAGCCAGCTTTTCCGAAAATGTACTCTTTTGTTAGTCTGCACATGTGCGTCACATCTGTCGATTTCCATCCCATTCGCACAATTCTTTCGTGATACATCTTTTTTTTTGTCTTACAGTGTATTTCATGCTTTGCCGTATATCCCTGAACTGGTAGGGAACTCTGTTTATTAATTGCGAAGGGACCACGAAGACAAGATTAGAGTAACAATGCAGACTAACACTTCACTGTGGTTTGAAGAGTGTAGAGGTACACTGTTGGTCATCAGAACTGCGGTACAAGCAAGGAGTAAACGGTTTAGTAGGATGACTACATCATTAAATTCCTAGGTGATACGAGGATATAAATAAATTGAAACTTAATACACAGTCGCCATCTTTGGCAGCAACAACAGCTCTAATATGACATGATATCGACTCCATTTGTGCTTGGATGACAGATATGGGTTCGTCATTTCAAGCTGCTTCAACTCTGTGCCAGAGTTCATCAATCGTAGTGGCTGGTGAGTACTGGCGTTCCAGTCACTCTGCAACCCATGTCCGAATGTTTTTAGTGGGTCAGAGATCTGAAGCATGTTCTTGCTAGAGCGACAGTCCAACGCCTCTGTTTCGATATAGGCGAGAAAAGCACGGAAAGCATGAGGTATTGAGCTATTTTTTTTTAAAATAAAGTCACAGCCATCAGCCTTAATACAAAACAAAGGTAACACCAGTTCCCCAAGTTATCAGTTATGCGAAACAGAGATGACCTTGTGTACCCAACAGCACCCTATACATTGCGCTCTTACGACGAGGACGAAGGCAATCTAGCAATGTCCATTCCCCTCGGATCCTCAACGCATGGATATGTCTATTGTGATGCTGTTTGCAGAATCTGACTCTTCTGAGAAAATGTCGCAGTGTTACTCGCGTGTCCGGGCGCTACACTATCGACATGCCCCTCTCTCTCTCTGCTGCCGCATCACATTGTCCATGTGGATTGTGGCGGTGAAATAAAGGACGGTTCCCATATCTAGTCTGACTTTGTGTTCTGTTCGTATTGGTTTCATCGCTGACACCGAGTTAAACCCTTTATCACATTACTACCTTTTGTTGGCACCAGTACTGAATAAGTACCTTGAAGACAAAATGACGTTGGTGTCATCATGTGACATTACTGTTACTGAGGCGTGCGCGGCTCGTGTTCGTGCCGTTTATTGCTTGACATCTCGTATTTGTGGTACTGCCGTCCCGTTTCTTATTCGATTTACTGGCGTCACTAAGTTGCTGGCTTGCCTGCCCGTGAGTGGCAGCAGCAGTGCTTATCGATAAGAGCACTGTTGTACTATCTTTGGAGCGACCGCTAGTATTTCTGGGTCTACATCTACATCTACATCCATACTCCGCAAGCCACCTGACGGTGTGTGGCGGAGGGTACCTTGAGTACCTCTATCGGTTCTCACTTCTATTCCAGTCTCGTATTGTTCGTGGAAAGAAGGATTGTCGGTATGCCTGTGTGTGGGCTCTAATCTCTCTGATTTTATCCTCATGGTCTCTTCGCGAGATATACGTAGGAGGGAGCAATATACTGCTTGACTCTTCGGTGAAGGTATGTTCTCGAAACTTTGACAAAAGCCCGTACCGAGCTACTGAGCGTCTCTCCTGCAGAGTCTTCCACTGGAGTTTATCTATCATCTCCGTAACGCTTTCGCGATTACCAAATGATCCTGTAACGAAGCGCGCTGCTCTCCGTTGGATCTTCTCTATATCTTCTATCAACCCTATCTGGTATGGATCCCACACTGCTGAGCAGTATTCAAGCAGTGGGCGAACAAGCGTACTGTAACCTACTTCCTTTGTTTTCGGATTGCATTTCCTTAGGATTCTTCCAATGAATCTCAGTCTGGCATCTGCTTTACCGACGGTCAACATCATATGATCATTCCATTTTAAATCACTCCTAATGCGTACTCCCAGATAATTTATGGTATTAACTGCTTCCAGTTGCTGACCTGCTATTTTGTAGCTAAATGATAAAGGATCTATCTTTCTGTGTATTCGCAGCACATTACACATGTCTACATTGAGATTCAATTGCCATTCCCTGCACCATGCGTCAATTCGTTGCAGATCCTCCTGCATTTCAGTACAATTTTCCATTGTTACAACCTCTCGATACACCACAGCATCATCTGCAAAAAGCCTCAGTGAACTTCCGATGTCATCCACCAGGTCATTTTTGTATATTGTGAATAGCAACGGTCCTATGACACTCCCCTGCGGCACACCTGAAATCACTCTTACTTCGGAAGACTTCTCTCCATTGAGAATGACATGCTGCGTCCTGTTCGGGAGTTCAGTCGGGACGCAGCAGCAGTGAGGTCCGGACAGCCATGACTTGAGTGGGGACGACCTCGGTTGGTCGTTCAGTCAGCCGTCTCGTCGGACGACGTGTATTCGGTCACCGACCGCTTCTGGGATCTCCATGTGTGTTGACTTGTGATTCGTCCGTGTCATAGTCACTGGTTTTAGTATTGTTCAAGTTGTTTGTGGGATTGGTTTCGTGGAATCGTGTGTAACTTGTGTGGTTTTGACTGAGCAGCTATTTTAATGCTGTCTGCTTGCTGCATGTGGTCAGTCGGTTGGGATGGAGCAGCGAGCAAGTTTCTGCGGCGCGAGGCCGGGCTGGGACTGCTGGCGGCATGCACGCGCTGTCGGATCGTGAGGCGCTAGCTGCGAGAGCGACAAAGTTCGTTGCCCACCGAACCTGGACACCGAAGTTGAGTGATCAGTTAAACTGTTATGTGACATCTCTTCGTTCATTTGCTTGTTGGTGCTCCCTGGGCCGTTCGGACTAGCAGCAACGTATGATGTGTTAGAGTTGGCGAAATCTTGCAGCTGTCTTCCTACATTGTGATTTATCATTAAATTGACTGTTACTTACCGGTGAAGTGCACCAGCAGTAGTCTCTGCCCTGTGGCCGTTAATGCCCCAGTTACCTGCTCTGGTCGTTAGCATAGTTTTGTGGCGGTGTTCCTTTCCTCGCCGTGTTGATGCTGACTGGCACGGCATGTAATTCGACACCCTATTAAGTAATTTGGTTCATACACTCCTGGAAATTGAAATAAGAACACCGTGAATTCATTGTCCCAGGAAGGGGAAACTTTATTGACACATTCCTGGGGTCAGATACATCACATGATCACACTGACAGAACCACAGCCACATAGACACAGGCAACAGAGCATGCACAATGTCGGCACTAGTACAGTGTATATCCACCTTTCGCAGCAATGCAGGCTGCTGTTCTCCCATGGAGACGATCGTAGAGATGCTGGATGTAGTCCTGTGGAACGGCTTGCCATGCCATTTCCACCTGGCGCCTCAGTTGGACCAGCGTTCGTGCTGGACGTGCAGACCGCGTGAGACGAAGCTTCATCCAGTCCCAAACATGCTCAATGGGGGACAGATCCGGAGATCTTGCTGGCCAGGGTAGTTGACTTACACCTTCTAGAGCACGTTGGGTGGCACGGGATACATGCGGACGTGCATTGTCCTGTTGGAACAGCAAGTTCCCTTGCCGGTGTAGGAATGGTAGAACGATGGGTTCGATGACGGTTTGGATGTATCGTGCACTATTCAGTGTCCCCTCGACGATCACCACTGGTGTACGGCCAATGTAGGAGATCGCTCCCCACACCATGATGCCGGGTGTTGGCCCTGTGTGCCTCGGTCGTAAGCAGTCCTGATTGTGGCGCTCAGCTGCACGGCGCCAAACACGCATACGACCATCATTGGCACCAAGGCAGAAGCGACTCTCATCGCTGAAGACGACACGTCTCCATTCGTCCCTCCATTCACGCCTGTCGCGACACCACTGGAGGCGGGCTGCACGATGTTGGGGCGTGAGCGGAAGACGGCCTAACGGTGTGCGGGACCGTAGCCCAGGTTCATGGAGACGGTTGCGAATGGTCCTCGCCGATACCCCAGGAGCAACAGTGTCCCTAATTTGCTGGGAAGTGGCGGTGCGGTCCCCTACGGCACTGCGTAGGATCCTACGGTCTTGGCGTGCATCCGTGCGTCGCTGCGGTCCGGTCCCAGGTCGACGGGCACGTGCACCTTCCGCCGACCACTGGCGACAACATCGATGTACTGTGGAGACCTCACGCCCCACGTGTTGAGCAATTCGGCGGTACGTCCACCCGGCCTCCCGCATGCCCACTATACGCCCTCGCTCAAAGTCCGTCAACTGCACATACGGTTCACGTCCACGCTGTCGCGGCATGCTACCAGTGTTAAAGACTGCGATGGAGCTCCGTATGCCACGGCAAACTGGCTGACACTGACGGCGGCGGTGCACAAATGCTGCGCAGCTAGCGCCATTCGACGGCCAACACCGCGGTTCCTGGTGTGTCCGCTGTGCCGTGCGTGTGATCATTGCTTGTACAGCCCTCTCGCAGTGTCCGGAGCAAGTATGGTGGGTCTGACACACCGGTGTCAATGTGTTCTTTTTTCCATTTCCAGGAGTGTATTTTGCTTAGAGTGGTTATTTTTCCCTTAGCTGTTTTAGTCGCCAATTCCTGAAGACGTAGTGCTGTTCGTATCCTCGGCCTCAGCCGATATTTTCCATCATTGTGCCATTGGTCGGACAGATGGGAATTGGTTAAATTTTTGGTCGGTTCTTGGGCTGTCCCTAGTTTGGGTCACCATCCGATTATTTAACTTCAACTCTTGGCTGCCTGTCTCACCTCACCTCACGTTTGATCTACCTTCTCAGGCTGACCCTTCGAACACTTCTGAGCACCTTTTGTTCTGTTTGTTTTAGATTGTGATTTTCATGTTAGTTTGAAGTATTGTGCGAGGCCTTCGGCCATCTATTAAATCAGTTCTTTTAAATTTTACATTTCAGCTGTGTTAAATTAAAATTTTGAAGATAGATTTTATTTTATACAAAATTTTTTTCCTTAAAATTGGTTCTACCTGTAATTGTATGTAATCCAGGCTCCAAGCCGTTAGTTGTTCGATGTGTTATGTGTAGCCTTCAGCCGAGGATTTACGTCAACCCCTTTTAATATGGCCTTCAGCTGTGTGTGTTCTTTAAAAGAAAAATTTTAATAAGAAGGAAGGGGTTTATTTTAAATTGTTTGTCTGACTTGTTCTTCAGGCCTTCAGTCGTTGTTTCATATTTGTTTGTGGCCTTCAGCTGTGCAATAAATTAATATTTCTTTAATTATGCTTTCGGCCATTCTGTTGTAAGTTTAAAAGGAAATTTCTTGGTTAGTAAAATTGTTTATTAATGTGTTTTAATTATAGTTGTCCTTCAGACGTGTAGTGTAAGCCTTCATCCGCTAATTGTTTCAATTGCATATTTTTAAAAAAATTTGCCTTCTGTTTTTAACTGCTTTTGATTTCTAAGCCAGGCCTTCAGCCATTCTTGTTTTTGGTGTGGTTTTGGGCCTTCAGCCGAGAAAGCATCTCAGGTTTTCTTTAACTTGGCCTTCAGCCGTATTGTTAATTGTGATCTTTAAAGCAATGTGTAAATAAGTGGTTCTTAGAAAAATAAAGTTGTGTGTTTGATTGTGCAACCCACAGTAATTGTTTACGGCCCAATCCACAACCGTAACCTTATCCTGTGCACTCTCTGAGTACCTACCAACCAGGTTTCAGTTACATATTGCTATATGATACTAATTCATATTCTGCATATATTTCAACCAGGATACTAGATCAGTCCGTTTGGAAAGACAACCTTGCAATTGCCACGCAGGGGTGGTGTGACGCCAGAAGCGTCTCTATGGCTTGTTTTGTCGGCAGAAGGCAGTCGGTGACTCTCACTAAGTGGAGAGGGTCTCCTTTGGTAATATAGGCAGTGCTGGAGAAACTGTTGAGCAACCTGCTCTGTGGCTGTTGCATGCTGGGTGGGTAGCTACACCCCCTGTGGGCAGTGAACGCCATCGGCGCCCTGTAGGCTCCAGAGAATAATTATTGAGCACAACATGCATATTTGCCTTTCTGTGTGTACTTCAAGGAGCCGGATTCTAGGGCACCATCTGCTCGCATGGGAGAGTCAGTCACGTTCGCTCTAAGGACTTTGTTCACCAACTAGCGTTGTATTTCTCTGGACAATGTTCACGTTGCGTAATGTTGACTAATCCTGAAGGCACTGCTTCGGCCTGGTACCAAGTTTGTGTTTAAAAATATTTGTTTTGTTTGCAAAAGAAGAGAAGCTGTGTGTCTTTTCCTCTAATTTTTCATGAACTTAGCAAAAATCTCGCCTGTCACACTGGCATTACTTTCGAGTCGTTTGCTCCGTATGGCGCTTTTTGCAAATAGAGAGCGGAGGACCGGGAACAGAGATTCTAGACTTCCTGCTCCAGGCCGTCGCAGAGAGAGGATATCTCCAGTAGCCGTTTGGTACCGATCGGTGTACACTAACTGTTTAGCGGAATGTAAGTGTCGCAACTGCTGTAGCATGATCCATATTCTATGCAGCCCGTTAATTGCCAAATTGCCACGCAACTTGTGTCGTATAATATGGGTATAATTAGTGGCTTCTTGTTGTAACGTTAACTTTGATCCGTGAGCTTTCCAAACAAGCAGATCACTCTCCATACAGCCTTTCACACTTTTTGGCGCCTTCTCACTGTATTAGCGTCAATTTATAGTTTCACTTGAGTTGTATAGTAGCTGTTTGTTAATTTTATTGTAATTTATGTCAGTTATCAGAGCGTTATAAATGTCACTCCCAGTCCGTACTCCGATTTCGCAATACCCTACCTTGTCCTGCAGTTTGTCCTGGTTAGTGTATTATATTATTTTTTGTTGTTTACTGAAATTCTATGCAGAAATAAAAGTATATTCTTGACCTCAATGTATTAGTGCGGTGGATTAAATTCGTTCTTCTTTATATGAAACAAAGGATGTTCATTAGAATCCTACTTTCTTCCAGCTTCTTGTGTCTAGATGCATGTAAGAGCGCGATATTTACGTCTTTAAGTTAATTATGAATAATAAGCTTCATTCTGAGTTAAAAGGACTTAATACATGTTGAATATGTGCCTTAAATATCACTACCTGTCTCCTCTTCTACAGCGATCTCTGCGTCTGGTTTCATCACAGCGGGAAAAATAATAGTAATGCGCAGAGTCAGCTACAGTGCGAGTTCGTTCAAATTATATCTAAATAGAATCGTTGTCTCTCCTGCTGCAGCTTTTGTGACGTTCTCACCTCAAAACAATTAGTATTATGAAGTACAATGGAACCTAGCATTCCATCTTTAGTGCGACTAAATTTTTATGGGAAACACTGCACTTTGTGACCCATTAAAATAATTATAATATGTTGTGTATCGAACCGGTTCACTTCACTGTGTCGGCGTTGTGCTTGTCCACAGCGGCGAGCTACAGAAAAAATGGTTCGCCTGCATCTCGTGGTCGTGCGGTAGCGTTCTCGCTTCCCACGCCCGGGTTCGATTCCCGGCGGGGTCAGGGATTTTCTCTGCCTCGTGATGGCTGGGTGTTGTGTGCTGTCCTTAGGTTAGTTAGGTTTAAGTAGTTTTAAGTTCTAGGGGACTGATGACCATAGCTGTTAAGTCCCATAGTGCTCAGAGCCATTTGAACCATTTTTGAAAAAATGGTTCAAATGGCTCTGAGCACTATGGGACTTAACATCTGTGGTCATCAGTCCCCTAGAACTTAGAACTACTTAAACCTAACTAACCTAAGGACATCACACACATCCATGCCCGAGGCAGGATTCGAACCTGCGACCATAGCAGTCGCGCGGTTCCGGACTGCGCGCCTAGAACCGCTAGACCACCGCGGCCGGCTGCGAGCTACAGAGATAATTTACTTATTATTTTGCTCTCGCCCGTCTTTCATCAGCGTGATTTGGTTGTACTTGTTATCCTGCAACAACAGAAAGCATTGCTGCCGCGCATCTTGTATTGCTACAAGTTAGTTTCATAAACAAAGGGGATAGAACTTTTTACAGGAAACAAAATCCTAAGGAAAACATGTTTTTAGTACAACGAAGGAACAGCGCCGCGTTCCGACGATGTCTAGGATGCTATAGGATAAAAAATATCCCACCATTCTCCTAAAGTGGAAACCACAAACACCTAAATTAGGGTAAGCGGACGTGGATTCTATCTCGGGTGAAACAATCAGACACCTCGCTCTATGTTTCTGCTGCGTTCATAGAACTAATCCATGCTCGAAAACAGAGACATCCTAGGTAAAACGTTTTTGAACAGGGTGTAGTTGTAAACTACTCTACAGTTTCGAAGAGTACAAAGCCAGACATAAACAACGAAATGATTGGAATAGTTGAGTTTAAACGGAGCATGAGCCACAGTCGTAGTAGTTCGTTAGTTTTTTTTAAAGTAACCTTGCAGAGTGTGGTAAAGAAAACAAACGACAATGATGTCAAATTGCAGTCGGATACCAGGGATCCAAATCATATTCGTGTCGTGGCGAGAAAAATCAACAATGGCTATTAAAAATGTACAAAAATGAAACTGGAATAAAAGTTTTCAAAATTGCCTCCCTGTATAGCAAAAAAAGAGAAAAAGTCCATGGTAATGTTGACGCCCAAGGTCTAATGATCGCGAAACGGAAACCGTTCAAAAATGTTTACAGCAATTAGTGGCTGCAACATGCGACAGTGCACCAGAGAATGGGTAGTAGCAGGAAACAGAGCAAATTTTACAAATATGCAGTTACAGTCCTTGACTCAAGATAATACGATAACAACGAAATGAAAGTGTGTTACACTTGTGCCCGGCCAGCGTTTACATATGGTTTATATGGAGACAAAACAACTAAAAAGTTCGTGAATGTAAAATCCTCTGAAATATCTAAACAAGTCTAAGTATTACAGGTGAATTGATGATTAGATACAATGTTGAACTTTAAGTACTTATAAAAAGGTAAGACATGGTCAAATTCATTAAGCGTCAAAGATAATGAAGACTAATATACGAGGAAAGAATGACAGAGGACTGATGCTGAGGAAGAATGGTCACAGTACGGCCAGAACACCAGAGTATTTACAAACTGATAGCTTGCTGGCGTCCTTAACAGGTTGGAAATCTGAGGGTGGTGAAGGAAAACGGAGAACAGAAATGTGGGGGTGCAGACTGTTGAAGAGTCTAATGCCCAATAAGGACTACACTGAGGCGACAAAAGGCACGGGACAGGAATATGCACATATACAGATGGTGGTAGTACTACGTACAGCAGGTACAAAAGGCCAGTGCATTAGTGGATCAGTCATTTGTAGATTCCTGTGAAAAAATTTCGGACGTGATCACAACCACATGACGGAAATTAACAGACTTTGAATGCGGAATGGTAGCCGGAGCTAAAAGCATGGTCACTCCATTTCAGAAATCGCCAGGAAATTCAATATTTCACGATCCACAGTGTCAAGAGTGTGGCGAGAATATCAGATTTTAGGCATTACCTCTCATCACGTACAACGCAGTGGCCGACGGCCTTCGCTTAACGACAGAGAGCAGTGGCGCTTGTGTAGAGTTGTGAATTTTAACAGACAAGCAACATTGTATGAAACAACCGCACAAATCAATGTGGTAGGTACGACGAACGTATCCGTTAGGACAGTGCGGCGAAATTTGGCGTAAATGGGCTGTGGCAGCAGACGACCGACGCTAGTGCCTTTGCTAACAGCACGGCATCGCCTGCAGCGCCTCTCCCGGTCTCTCCTGCGCAAGCAGGTGGTAGCTCCGAAATGGTGTGGTCTATGTTCATATGGAATACACTCAGTCCTCCGGACGTTCGGCTACGTGGAGACCATTTGCAGCCATTCGTGGTGGGTATGTTCCCTAACAACGACAGAATTTTTATATATGACAATGTGCCACGCCACAGCGTCATAAGCGTTGGCAATTGGTTTGTGGAATATTCTGAACAATTCGAGCGAAGGGTTGATCGCCCAGATTGTCGGCATGAATCTCATCCAACATTTATGGGACATAATCGAGAGGTCATTTAGTGCCCAAACCCTGCAACTGCAACAATTTCGCAATTATGGTCGGCTACAGCTGCAGGGGACTTCCAACGACTTGTCGAGTCTGCGCCACGTGGAGTTCTTGCACTAAGCCGAGCAAAAGGAGGTCCTACATAATATTACGATGTATGCGATGACTTTTGTCTCCTCAGTGTGTACTACTGAAGAAGAAACTCATTTTTTTCCGTTATGAGACAGTATCACCTACACAACAGAATCATTTGGGAAGGGGGGAGGGGGGACGGCACAGTTTCACACCTGTAATATTCATTTGCAACTTTGCTAAAGAAACGGACCAGATATTAGTTTACAAGGTGAGACGAGACGATTTCGCTAAATTCAACAGTACCACTTTCAAAGATCCCTTTCCAACCAAGTGGAATGGCTAGAAAATTCTAAAATTACGACATTTGATTTACAAATACCAGACTCGCATTGAATATTTTCTGGGATATCGACGGATTAGTGGTTTCGATGTGTTGAACATAGACTTGAGGAGTTAATATTTGCCTAACTTGAATTGGTGGGCAAACAATTAAACAGATTGAAACTTCCTGGCAGATTAAAACTGTGTGCCGGACCGAGACTCGAACTCGGGACCTTTGTCTTTCGCGGGCAAGTGCTCTACCATCCTTTCTTTCAGGAGTGCTAGTTCTGCAAGGTTCGCAGGAGAGCTTCTGTAAAGTTTGGAAGGTAGGAGACGAGGTACTGGCAGAAGTAAAGCTGTGAGGACGCGGCGTGAGTCGTGCTTGGGTAGCTCAGTTGGTAGAGCACTTGCCCGCGAAAGGCAAAGGACCCGAGTTCGAGTCTCGGTCCGGCACACAGTTTTAATCTGCCAGGAAGTTTCATATCAGCGCACACTCCGCTGCAGAGTGAAAATCTCATTCTGGAAACATCCCCCAGGCTGTGGCTAAGCCATGTCTCTGCAATATCCTTTCTTTCAGGAGTGCTAGTTCTGCAAGGTTCGCAGGAGAGCGTCTGTAAAGTTTGGAAGGTAGGAGACGAGGTACTGGCAGAAGTAAAGCTGTGAGGACGGGGCGTGAGTCGTGCTTGGGTAGCTCAGTTGGTAGAGCACTTGCCCGCGAAAGGCAAAGGTCCCGAGTTGGAGTCTCGGTCCGGCATACAGTTTTAATCTGGGCACACAGTTTTAATCTGGCAGGAAGTTTCATATCAACGCACACTCCGCTGCAGAGTGAAAATCTCATTCTCAATTAAACAGATTAATTGCGCTTAGCTACCCAGCACCGCTAATCCTAATATACAGGGTGTTTTTGCTGAATGGGGACAAGCAACGATCTTTGAGAAGGAGAAAAAATGGTCTTACGGAAATGTGACCAGAAAGGAACGGTGTTTGTGCTACAGGGTATTTGTTAATTCACCATGCGTGCACAGTACAGTGTAGCATCCGACGTGTTGTGATGAGACCACCGTTAGACAAAGCATTTAATGTGACCCCTGCGGACCTCTAAGCATGTGCGAACACGACACAGTAGCGACTGATGTAGTCTACACATTCAAATGTGTCCACTTGTAACCGAAAGGTGTCACCGCCAGCATGAGTGCGTTGTTTCAGAGTCTACACGGCCGCGATGGACTCCATATAGATCACTTCTATCAGGTGCTCCCACAGGCAGACATTTAAAGAATTAATATACGGCGGGCCATGAGACTGGACCACTTCGTTCGATTCATCGAACCTGGGTAGATGTTGCCGACATGACTTCGCACAGACGCACGGAAGTAAGCTGGAGCACCACCATGTTTAGCCATATTACCCACCCACCACAGGTGGGCGCGTGCTCCATCAGGGGAGGCAGGGTCACCTGCTGAAAGTGCTGATATACCTCGCCTGTGAGGCACTGTGGAAGGATCACTGTCCCCCCCCCCCCCCCCCCCCCCACATTGAGGCTGAACCGGTGCTATCTCTTCGCTGCCACGATTCCATGTGGATTCTGCGAAGCCCCCAAGGTGCATATTGTGTAAGGTAGCCTCATCTGTGGATCGGATGGATGACAAAAACGGCAACATAAACTCTTTGCAACGGTGTTTGGCCGTTTGTGTGAAACAGCCACATTTACGGAAATGGATAACAGTGAAAGGTTGCTACGCCCGGCACAAAAAGAGACCTTTGAGGAACCGCTGTTAAACACCGTAGAACATTCTGTTATCAGTACCAGGCATATGGACCACCAGAGTGGGGTAAGCCAGACGACCACGTTGAAGGTCTTATAACACTATCTTCAAGTGAGTGTATCTCCCTTGGAGCACCTTCCGGTTCATATGTCCATGTGGCGTTTTTTTCTCCTAACTGCCTCAAGGATCTTTTCATGCAATTTGCCACCGTTTATCAAAATCATCCTGTACAATTCTCAGAGTGTCTAATATATTAGCATTTGAAGCTTCAAACAAGCATTACAAATCGACACAGAAAACCCTTTCAAAACTGTTTCAGTATAATTCTCTCTGTTCCTTAAACTGGTAGCAAAAATCCAACGTGGTGGTGCAATTCAAGACACGTCAAGAAGGGACATCTAAGTTTTTTCTTTTCTGTTTCTACAATTTTCATCAAAAACTCTCATCCACAAGAAGGAAATTGCCAATTAATTTACCCGCACCCTAAGATGAGGCAAAGTGGAATGATAATTGCATAAGGCAGATTTTAAATTCTGTCTTTATTTCACGTCACCAAATTAATATGGCTATTCTGTTTCTTCACTCGTGAATTTCAGCAGCCAGGACAGTTGCCGTTGTGTTCGCTCTTTACAGTTTTACGCTTTATTTAATGTTGTTTTCATGATTACACAACCGTATTTTTCTTCATGAAAATTGTAATGGTAACCACTATTATCTCCTATTAGACTAATGGATCGTGAATGTGAGCAGCTTATTTGTACCTGCATATACTTTTTTGCTTTGTTAAAAAATTATTCTGAACAGTGGGGTTCAAAAACTGGTATACATATAAATAAATTGTTTTTGAAGAATGAAGTGGTATAGTCCGGCACCCAGATAACAACTTTGCTTCAAGCCACACTTACAGTAATATATATTTTTTTCTTTGGCAGGTGATAGAAACCAGTTCTAAAATGTAAACGCCCTTTATACGTAATTTTTAAAAAAAAGTATACATTTCACAACAGCTTTATTTCACTTGAAAAAAAAGAAAAAAATAAGAAAAAAAAACGTACCAAGAAGTCAGGTTCGAACCAACATGCACCTAAGATGGTTGTGATTTGAACGCAGGCCTCATGTCATTGACATAATTTTAAAACCAGGGCAGCCACAGCTAAAAAGTTACATATAATAAATTGACCAACTCATGTAAAGGTGTTAAAACTATTAAAATGTAGCCGGCCGAAGTGGCCGTGCGGTTAAAGACGCTGCAGTCTGGAACCGCAAGACCGCCACGGTCGCAGGTTCGAATCCTGCCTCGGGCATGGGTGTTTGTGATGTCCTTAGATTAGTTAGGTTTAACTAGTTCTAAGTTCTAGGGGACTAATGACCTCAGCAGTTGAGTCCCATAGTGCTCAGAGCCATTTGAACCATTTATTAAAATGTAGAACTGAATGGAAAGTCCAAGCCGCGCGGTATTAGCCGAGACGTCAGCGGTAGTATCACCGACGTTCCAATCTGCAATATTGGCAGCCGAGGCCAACAGTTCAAGTGGCGACCGCAGTACTGCAACACCAGCAGCGCACTTCTCTTGTCTCCCGCTTTGCCTGCATTAGGTCGATTTCCTTAAACGTCTCAGTACGCGGACCGCAGCCACCGCACACGCCTCGGCGAGAGACTATGGACATATTGTAGCCTGTGTTGTCAGCCGCTACGATTACTACACTCCTGGAAATTGAAATAAGAACACCGTGAATTCATTGTCCCAGGAAGGGGAAACTTTATTGACACATTCCTGGGGTCAGATACATCACATGATCACACTGACAGAACCACAGGCACATAGACACAGGCAACAGAGCATGCACAATGTCGGCACTAGTACAGTGTATATCCACCTTTCGCAGCAATGCAGGCTGCTATTCTCCCATGGAGACGATCGTAGAGATGCTGGATGTAGTCCTGTGGAACGGCTTGCCATGCCATTTCCACCTGCCGCCTCAGTTGGACCAGCGTTCGTGCTGGACGTGCAGACCGCGTGAGACGACGCTTCATCCAGTCCCAAACATGCTCAATGGGGGACAGATCCGGAGATCTTGCTGGCCAGGGTAGTTGACTTACACCTTCTAGAGCACGTTGGGCGGCACGGGATACATGCGGACGTGCATTGTCCTGTTGGAACAGCAAGTTCCCTTGCCGGTCTAGGAATGGTAGAACGATGGGTTCGATGACGGTTTGGATGTACCGTGCACTATTCAGTGTCCCCTCGACGATCACCAGTGGTGTACGGCCAGTGTAGGGGATCGCTCCCCACACCATGATGCCAGGTGTTGGCCTTGTGTGCCTCGGTCGTATGCAGTCCTGATTGTGGCGCTCACCTGCACGGCGCCAAACACGCATACGACCATCATTGGCACCAAGGCAGAAGCGACTCTCATCGCTGAAGACGACACGTCTCCATTCGTCCCTCCATTCACGCCTGTCGCGACACCACTGGAGGCGGGCTGCACGATGTTGGGGCGTGAGCGGAAGACGGCCTAACGGTGTGCGGGACCGTAGCCCAGCTTCATGGAGACGGTTGCGAATGGTCCTCGCCGATACCCCAGGAGCAACAGTGTCCCTAATTTGCTGGGAAGTGGCGGTGCGGTCCCCTACGACACTGCGTAGGATCCTACGGTCTTGGCGTGCATCCGTGCGTCGCTGCGGTCCGGTCCCAGGTCGACAGGCACGTGCACCTTCCGCCGACCACTGGCGACAACATCGATGTACTGTGGAGACCTCACGCCCCACGTGTTGAGCAATTCGGCGGTACGTCCACCCGGCCTCCCGCATGCCCACTATACGCCCTCGCTCAAAGTCCGTCAACTGCACATACGGTTCACGTCCACGCTGTCGCGGCATGCTACCAGTGTTAAAGACTGCGATGGAGCTCCGTATGCCACGGCAAACTGGCTGACACTGACGGCGGCGGTGCACAAATGCTGCGCAGCTAGCGCCATTCGACGGCCAACACCGCGGTTCCTGGTGTGTCCGCTGTGCCGTGCGTGTGATCATTGCTTGTACAGCCCTCTCGCAGTGTCCGGAGCAAGTATGGTGGATCTGACACACCGGTGTCAATGTGTTCTTTTTTCCATTTCCAGGAGTGTATTATACTGGTGACAAACACATATAGGAGTGTCGGCTTCCGGTAAGTCTGACCTTCAGCATAGTCTTCATCCTTTCGATCACTGGTTAAAGCAGTTTTTTCAGTGTACTTATATACATTATAAACGTTAATTTTTTATTGTTCAATCACTCCAAGATGCAATATTTTCATGGATAACATTTACGTGGGGCATCGTCCGTTGCGTGATATAGGCCCACAGGAAAATACTCGTATTTTAATCGGTAGAAGTGGTGACCGTTCGTGATTTTAACACAAGTTAGTTCCGGTTTTTGTTCTACGTCTGTTCAATCACTATTTTAAGGTATAACAGATAACTTCATTTCCCCATTTTCACAGTACTGATTTACAAAATTTTCTGTGCAGGTATACACCAGAAGATTGCAATTTAAAAGTTGCCAAATCGGTTGTGTGCGTCTCTAAGCGACTTCAATATAAAGAGCTACTGCAGACTATTGGACGTCTCATTCAGTTCGATATTTTAATAGTGCCCAAAGATTCTTTCTAAAAGGACGTACCAACTACGACCGATGATCTGCAACGACGTATTACTGCAGCTGGCTCGGACCTCTCCATTGAAATGTTGGCACGTGTGCAGTAGTCGTTCTATACCAGACTGGAAGCTTGAATTTCCGCTGCCGATCGTCACAGGCTTGAACACAACCTGTGATGGTCAGGTGTCTCGTTACTAGTCGGAATCCACATAACTAGCGTACGCACTTGTGTTGTTCTTTAGTGTGTGCTACCACAGGTGCTGTACAAGTGTCGGTGTGGGAACTTTCAATATATATACGTCCAACAGTCTGCAGTATATACATACAGGTGTTAAAACTATTAAAATATTGTACTCAATATATATATATATATATATATATATATATATATATATATATATATATGTGTGTGTGTGTGTGTGTGTGTGTGTGTGTGTGTGTGTGTGTATACTTGTAGTTAATGAGAAGTTTTCTCTCTTGAAACTATTAAAATATCGAACTGAATGAAACGTCCAATATATATAGGTGTATTGATTGTATTAATTGCTGAATCATTTATGCTCACACTATTTGTCTACCATACTTATAAGCACTATTCAACTATATCTGCAAAGGAACCACTAATTCTTCTGTTTCTCAGAGGTATCATTTTGCTGTTCTGGTAACATATATAAATAAAAGTTTCTTGTTTTGTAGTGCTCTGGTGGTCCGTCTTGATCCGAAACGGCTAGCATGTCATGACATTTGACATCGATATTTTTGGAACGGAAGTGTAGTGGCCTAAACGTATTCACAGAAGCTACACCCAAGTACTCCCGATTAGCATTCCGAACCGCATCGAATTCGGCATTACCAGCCCTGGAATCTCATTGTTAGAGTGAATTTGAACACTCAGGGAAAATCTAAGTCACAGTCTGCATTTGAATACATAATTCCTGATAAAATCTGACATCTAAATACAATCTTAAGCATAAAATCATGTACGCATCTGGAAGATGGTTCGTTCAAGAGCCATCAGTCTTCATAAAACAAGGGGTAATTTAAAGCATGTCATGAGTCACAGGTTTCTTATTCGACTGAATAAGGAAGATGTTACTTTACACCACGGCAATGAATGAACTCGTATAGGTGCTGGAAGAGCAATTGGGGCCTCAGATACATGCGATTCAGACTGACCTAAAGTGATCCCTAGTGAAACGCCATTTCCTGACGTCGTCTTCAATTAGGAAACAAGGAACGAGTGAAGATGCCACGTAATGACGACTGCAATTTGTATCCAGCCAAATAAGGACCACCACTTTCCAGCGCAACCTGGTTCTGCAGCTCCATACCGGTACCGGTAGTCTCTTTCTCTCTCTCTCTCTCTCTCTCTCTCTCTCCGTCTCTCCCTCTCTCCCCCCTCTTTTCTCTTTCACTCTCACTCTGTCTCTAGCTGACTCCATATCACACAGTTCTCTGTATGAAGATCCTTAATTACTGAGATTTAGCAGATGACGCAGTTGGCTCACTTTCGCAATCTGCACCTATGTGGATAATTTGGACATCTTTAAATTACTGTGGTGTCTGTTATGGCAGCATTTTATAGCCTAATGAGTGTAATTTCCTTTATGTTTGTAGTTAATGACAAGCTTTCTGTCTGAACTATAAAGTTGTACTTTGATTTCGCTAGTATATTCTGAATCTGAGTCGGAGGAAGGAAACACACTATGGCCTGTAATGATCTACGCACAGATACCAGATGGCAGTTATAAGAGTCGAGGGACATCAAAGGGAAGCAGTGGTTGGGAAGGGAGTAAGACAGGGTTGTAGCCTCTCCCCGATGTTATTCAATCTGTATATTGAGCAAGCAGTAAAGGAAACAAAAAAAATTCGGAGTAGGTATTAAAATCCATGGAGAAGAAATAAAAACTTTGAGGTTCGCCGATGACATTGTAATTCTGTCAGAGACAGCAAAGGACTTGGAAGAGCAGTTGAATGGAATGGACAGTGTCTTGAAAGGAGGATATAAGATGAACATCAACAAGAGCAAAACGAGGATAATGGAATGTAGTCGAATTAAGTCGGGTGATGCTGAGGGAATTAGATTAGGAAATGAGACACTTAAAGTAGTAAAGGAGTTTTGCTATTTGGGGAGCAAAATAACTGATGATGGTCGAAGTAGAGAGGATATAAAATGTAGACTGGCAATGGCAAGGAAAGCGTTTCTGAAGAAGAGATATTTGTTAACATCGAGTATAGATTTAAGTGTCAGGAAGTCGTTCCTGAAAGTATTTGTATGGAGTGTAGCCATGTATGGAAGTGAAACATGGACGATAACTAGTTTGGACAAGAAGAGAATAGAAGCTTTCGAAAAGTGGCGCTACGGAAGAATGCTGAAGATTAGATGCGTAGATCACATAACTAATGAGGAAGTATTGAATAGGATTGGGGAGAAGAGAAGTTTGTGACACAACTTGACCAGAAGAAGGGATCGGTTGGTAGGACATGTTCTGAGGCATCAAGGGATCACCAGTTTAGTATTGAGAGCAGCGTGGAGGGTAAAAATCGTAGAGGGAGACCAAGAGATGAATACACTAAGCAGATTCAGAAGGATGTAGGTTGCAGTAGGTACTGGGAGATGAAGCAGCTTGCACAGGATAGAGTAGCATGGAGAGCTGCATCAAACCAGTCTCAGGACTGAAGACCACAACAACAAACAACTACGGTGAAGTTTTAAATTTAGGTCAGAGATGTCTACAACCTTCTTCTGAAACAGAACAAACCCTTGGCGGCGTGTGATATCACTTTCGGATTCGACGACGCTTCAAACAGAAACGTCTCAACATATAAGAAAAAGAAAAAGAGGCAGAAGCTCAGATGTGAAGTGTAAGGTGGGTTAATGTCTTTACAGTGCACCAAATTTTACCATAATTCCGTGCAGCGCCACAGTGGACATGTTATAACCCTGCCACTAGTGTTGTAATTTAGTATGCTTTTACCTAAATAACAGAAAACACTGTCTCTATGCCGCCACGTATAACCCTATTACTAAAATTTAGTTTAGTTTCCAAATAAAGTACACTATGGGAGGATAGTCCTGTTAATAGGAAAACCTAATCAATAGAGTTACCCTTTTTACAGAATTTCAACGTGTGTTGTGTCTAATGGATAAGTAAATCAGACTAGTCACTTCTCTTACTAAAATCTTACCCATCGCTTAGACAGAAATGCAGTGTGAAAAATACTACACTGAAGCCAGGACAACTCAGTTCCAAGATCATTTAGTGGTTTAAAACATGTACTAATGGTCGCCAGCCTATCCAGGCAATGAAACAGTGAAGTGTTGGAAAAGCAGAAATATGAATTTTGCCTACTTTCTTGCTACTGTTTAATTTGGTTCTTCAAATAAATATTACTCCACTGAAAAAAATGTTGGACTACACCCTTATACATTACGTTTTAAAAGAGAAGAAGTCCAGTAGATAACTTCAAGGAAACTAAAAAAATTTGGTCGGGGGGGGGGGGGGGGACATTTAGAAAAGCGCTTTCCATAATGAACAAATGTAAATACTAAAATACTTAGATACTAACGCATACACTTTTTATACTGAAAATTTCGCTTCAAGAAAACTTCTTTCTTACAGAAATTTCCTATCGAAAGCTATTACCCTTTGAACTAATTCTGTATAGTCATTTAACAGATTCTAGTAACTTTGAAACGTCCCCTTAGAAAAATTTATACATGACTGTGCTTAAACTGACACACAATATTTTTAGCGCAACGCAATCTGACTTTCAGAAATCCCTACAAAAGAAAGGCCCTGACTAACATTAACCTATACCTTTCACAAATCACTTACCTCACCAAAAATCTTCGTTACTCGAACTACTGCAATACAGCGAGCGCCACTACTGCCAGCTAAATAAAAGATTCAAACTACTGAAGGCACTAACCACTGATAGGCATAGTTAGCAAATAAAAGATTTTAATATAGAACAAACAATGTATTTACCTTAATAATCATAATATATATGCCATCCAGTCTTACAAATTTCAAATCTCCGCCATTTCTCTCCCCACATCCACCACTGCTGGCGGCTCACCTCCAACTGCGCAACGCTACGCGCTGTTAACATCCAGCAGCCCAACACTACAATGGCAGACAACGATGCAAACTAGCCACAGACTGCACACAGCACAGGCAGTGATTTTCATACAGAGCGCTACGTGGCGTTATCAATATATAAACCTAAACAGCCTACATATAAGAACCTAAACAGCCTACTTACATAGCCCCCATGCTCCCCACAAAAAATTTTACAAAATGTTTTTGGGCAGTGGCCAATACATATTTGTTAAAATTTTTCATATTCGTTATTACAATAACAGAGAAGTCAAATGCACACACTTATTGATACAATGTTGGTCAAAAGCTAAAATTTTCTCACAGTCCATAAAGATAGTCCTGATCATTCATCATAATAGTAATTACAGTTTTTTTTCTCACAAAGTCTCATTAGTAAAAGAAATTGCACACAGAAGTAGTGGATTTCCATGCAGTCTTGAAGAAGTAGTGTTGTCCTTCCAACGGAAAGACAGTGCTGACTCTTGACATGCAGGCAGGTAATGGGCCACAACAGAGCAAACCCACAGCAGAGTCAGTCGAAGTTTTGAAGAATATTGGTAGGTAGGTCATCACAGAGTAGACCCACTGTAGTCCTGGTAGAGATGACCAGCAGCCATCTGTTGTGACTGTGCGGGTGCACAATCACCAGTGAAGAGTCTTGCAGTTAATATAGCAAGTCCATAACCACCACTTGTGTACTCACAAAGTTTTTTTGGATTTGTCCTTAGAACGAGCAATGCTGTTATCCAGTCCCTTGCTGAATTATCAACACACATGCAAACACTAACAGTCCCTACTTCTCACATATTGTCCATATACTATGACCAACAGAAATGTGTGAAGTGAAATGAAACTTACAAGTTAATAATATGATGAACTCGTGTCAATTACAATTTTATAACATAAGAATACAATTACAAAGGTACAAAATACATCATTAAAGAACATAACAATACAGATAACATTTGTAGTACAGGCTTTACAACAGAATAGAAATAAACACATACATCAGTGTTACAGGAATTATGACATGAGTACAAAATAAAAGATCAGAATCACTTTCAAAACATCAACTTCACACATGAGCATTAAAACAGAACAGAATACATAATGTCTAAACATCTTTACAAAGAAAATACCATATTATTAATGCAAAGTATATTTGAGGATAACAGTATTCCTCATCATAGTGAATGTAGCTGAGTATTAGAAAAATTCTACAACATAAGTCTTATCAGATAAACATATAAAGACAGGAAGAACATAATTACACACGGGTACACAAACACATAGAGGGATAAGACAAAAGGAAAGGACAGGGTTTGTTTTACTGCAGGATTTTGCATGGAGATCTCCGTTCGTTCATCATTATTCTTAGAAAGTCCTATCTATACCTGCTTTCTGTATTCTATACATATTTCTTTCAAAATAATTATTTCTCAATGTACAATACTCATTTTGGCCCAAATCTTTTTCATATAACTTCTCAATGCATTCTTTCCCTATTGTCCATAGTTTCTTATATAGTCTACCCCCTCAAGCTAACTTAAATCTACTGAGCTCAGATGCTAAACTAAGGGACGAGGGAATGCAGCAGCACAAAACAATTAACACAAACATCAATGAAAAAATGCAGATTTGCGAAGCAAGCAGCATTATAGAAATTAGCAAAGCAATTGCAATATTACAACTAATATAAGGCAATGTGCAGCAAACAAGAAAAATAAATCAGTAGTAAACTGGCTTAGCAGAGTAACACAAAGTCAAATTCAGTAACGCTATGCCTGGCATACAGCAGCAGCAAATGAAATAACTTACGTGCAGGTGGTCACTTAATTTTCTTACGGAAATATTTACGACAGCAGCTTCCGCTACAGTGACAGTCTCATATAAAAATTTCACAGGTCGAGAATTTACGTTGCAAATGTGTAGAAACAAAGTCCTAAGAATATAAGAGTGTCCAAAAATTTTCGCCGGCATTGTGATACATTCACACATCTACACACACATTTCATAACTCTTAAAGTACAATTCTTGGTTTCCAACATCCTTTTTCACAAATCAGCGTCCCTAACCACTACTCACTATTCCTTACCTTATTCGTCGACACTTCTTCAATATTTCATCATAACAGACACGTAGATTAATCAAATAGCTCATATAGCATCATCTTATTCATCATAAACATACCTCAGCAGCATAATACACATCGTCATCGTAATAATAACATCATAACACTTCAGTCAAATCTCAAAAACGTCGTAGCTTTCTGCAATAATTTCAAAACCTAAAGAAAATTCTCTGCTCATTTCAGTAGTGTCATCTACCTCAAACGTACTTTAAAAATCGTGATCCCATACCAAATATATCATTCAAAGCACTCATAATATCACAATGGGTCCGAAAAAATATGAACAGTTTACAAAGTACAGACAAAATACAATTTCGTAAGTGTGAAGTTATCCAACGGTGTAATCACGTAAACATCTGTCACTGACGTAATAAAAAAGTTTGTCTCTCCCAGTTAAATGATCAGATAGCTGTGTAATTTATGTTTTAGAGAAATATGGTAACGATGTGTAAAGTTGTATAAGCAAATACCATATTAGCTAGGGCTCCTTGTGCTTGCCAAACACATGGTACACAAAGTAAGCGTGTACCCCCCTGAGGATTATTGTAATTACACCCTCAGGTGTTACAGATTACAGCAATGGAATGAAATGTATCACGGAAAACTTTCTTTGTAATTCAAAAATCTTTAAAAATAAATGTTTTAAGTACAAAATTAATCACTGAAATGAGTGTCCTGTAGCGCTAAAGGTGCATCTTGTTGTAAGATAATCTCTGTGGAAGTGTCGTAGTTATTGTCCTCCGAAAGCTAAGTTCTGGAGAAGTCAATGTACTTACCTCATGATAAACAAAAGTGAACTGCTTTGCGTATAGATTTCTTAGTTATTACGCTTATTGTTGTGATGAAGAAATTACTGTGCTGTAACGTATTGTTGTGCTACGGAAAAGGCTGTCTCATTGTAGCTATACCACAAAAGTTACTGATAAAACATGTTTTGCTTTCCAGAAGAATTCAGAAAAACTGTGCAGATATAAAACAGATACGCCGCAAAAGCAACATTGTAAATTGTCACTTATTAGTAGCGTCGTGATATAATCATGTAGCTGTCACATAAACTAACCACTGTGTCATCTGGTATCTCACAGAAAGTACTTTAAATCCAGAACGTATTTTCAAGTAAACCAAAATATTGCATTAGAATCTCATTAGCAGTACCAGATATAATGTTATTTTTCTCGGAGCCAGCCGGCGCACGTGTATGCCTGCGGTGCGAGTCATTGTCTGTCTCTTTGTTGCCGCGCATCGTTACTGGGATTAGGAGGCCTAACTTCCACAAATTCGCCTTGCCGAGAGGGCCCAGCTCTGTTAGAAACCCGCCAGTCCTGATGAAATTCACGTCTGTCGTTTTGTCGGTAGTTCCTGTAGTTTCTTTCTTGTCGGATAAGTGGTGGAGATCTTCTCCCTGAAATATCACTGCACGGTGGACCGTTGGGTCTGAAGTTATTCTGTCTCCCGTGATAATAATAGTTCTGGTTGCCATATTGTCTGTTTCTATGATTGTCTCTGTCTTATTCATTACTACGGAAATGCGATCTTTCTCTGTAACTATTACTACTCTGCCAACGGTTGTCATAGACACACACTAATGGCTTTTTCTCCAGACGTCTGACACAGCTAGGTGCCCACGATGCATTACGTGCAGGTGGTCACTTAACTTTCTTACGGAAATATTTACGACAGCAGTTTCCGCTACAGTGACAGTCTCATATAAAAATATTTCACAGGTCAAAAATTTGCCTTACAAAACTGTAGAAACAAAATCCTATTGATATAACAGTGTCCAAAAAATTTTCGTCGGCGTTGTAATACATTCACGCATTTACATACATTTCATAACTCTTAAAGTACGATTCTTGGTTTCCAACAACCTTTTTCACAAACCAGAGTCCCTAAACACTACTCATTATACCTTACCTTATTCGTCGACACTTCTTCAATATTTCATCATAACAGCTACGTAGCATAATCAAATAACTCATATAGCATCAGCTTATTGATCATAAACATACCGCAACAGCATAATACACATAGTCATCGTAATTATAACATCATAACACCTCAGTCAACTCTCAAAATCGTCGTAGCTTCCTCCAATAATTAAAATAATTCTCTGCTCATGTCAAAAGTGTCATCTGCCTCAAACGTACATTAAAAATCGTGATCCCATACCAAATATATCATTCAAAGCTCTCATAATATCACAATGGGTCTGAAAAAATATGAACAGTTCACAAAGTACAGACAAAATACAATTTCGTAAGTGTGAAGTTACCCAACTGTGTAATTGCGTAAACATGTGTCACTGATGTAGTAAAAAAGTTTGTCTCTCTCAGTTAAATGATCAGATAGCTGTGTAATTTGTGTTAGAGAAATATGGTACCGATGTGTAAAGTTGTATAAGCAAATACCATATTAGCTAGGGCTCCGTGTGCTTGCCAAACACATGGTACACAAAGTAAGCGTGTACCCCCCTGAGGATTAATGTAATTATGCTCTCAGGTGTTACAGATTACAACAATGGAATGCAATGTATTACGAAAAACCTTTGTATCGTTGTACTTCAAATATCTTTAAAAATAAATGATTTAAGTACAAAATTACTCACTCAAATACGTGTCCTGTAGCGCTAAACTGTGCGTCTTGTTGTAAGATAATCTCTGTGGAAGTGTCGTAGTTATCGTCCTCTGAAAGCTAAGTTCTGCAGAAGCCAATGTACTTACCTCATGATACACAAAAGTGAAATGCTTTGCTTATAGATATCTTAGTGATTACGCTTATTGCCGTGATGAGGAAAGTACTGTGCTGTAACGTATTGTTGTCCTACAGAAAAGGCTGTCTCCTTGTAGCCATAGCACAAAAGTCACCACTAAAACATGTCTCACTTTACAAAAGAATTCAGAAAAAACTGTGCAGATATAAAACAGATACACCGCAAAAGCAACATTGTAAATTGTCACTCATTAGTAGCGTCGAGATAAAATCGTGTAGCTGTCACATAAACTAACCATTGTCTCATCTGGTATCTCACAGAAAGTAACTTAAATCCAGAATGTATTTTCAAGTAAACCAAAATGTTGCATTAGAATCTCATTAGCAGTACTGGTAAATGTTCTAAGTATGTGAGCCTTATAGTCGTTACGTAATCGTGCAACTAACAAGCAAGAATGTACACACACAATAACACTGTGTCGTCTGTTCGCAATAACAATGCATTCGTAATTTCTGTTTAAATATGTTCTCCTGGTTCTTGACTGGATATTTAACTTCAAAACATAGTTGCATGATAACAGTTTCTAAAGCATACTAGTAACGTGAAGTGAAACGTTTTCTGGTAAAGACAAAGTTAAAAAGCAGATTATCTTTCAATAAACGGTTTTACATGTGAAATGTGCTGCAATCTTTTACCCTTTCTACAATGCAGAGTTTCAACTTCAACGCAATTATAATGTGGTATACGTCGGTAAAGGATACTGGAATTTTTCTCAAGGTTAGCGTCTATGTTATTTTTCCCTGAGCCAGCGGGCGCAGGTGGCTGCCTGCTGTGCGAGTCATTGTCTGTTCCTTTGTTGGCGCGCGTCGTTATTGGGATTTGGAGGCCTAACTTCCACAAATTCGCCTTGCCGAGAGGGCCCAGCTCTGTTTAAAGCTCGCCAGTTCTGATGGAATTCAGGTCTGTCGTTTTGTCAGTAGTTTACACAGTTTCTTTCTTGTCGGTTAAGTGGTGGAGAATTTCTCCCTGAATCATAACTGCGCGCTGGACCGTTGCATCTGAAGTTATTCTGTCTCCCTTGATAATAATTGTTTTGGTTCCCATATTGTCTGTTTCTAAGGTAATCTCTGTCATATTCATTACAACGAAAATGCGATCTTTCTCTGTAACTATTATTACTCTGCCAGTGGTTGTCATATGGGTGGTGTCTGTTTTGATCACGATTTGCGTTGTAAGAATAGCCTTGTCGTGTCCAGTTACTGTTTCTGTCGTCACGGAATTGTGACGTATGTGACCTGTAGTGATTGTTTTCCTGTTTTCGCATCCGGCGACTGTCTGTGTCAATTTCTAATTCTTGTAGGAGTCCCTGAAAAGCTTCAATGTCGTCTTTGCAACGTCCTGCCAAAATAATATGCCGTAAATGTTCAGGTAATTTGATTAAGCAAATGCGGATGAGTTCTGAGGGGGGTTATGGGTTTGACAGGTACTGATTCTTGTGCAACATGTCTTTAAAATATTTCACAAGACTGTAAAATTCAGATTCTTCGAAATGTTTCATCATTATGATGCTATGTTTTACTCGGTCTTGTGTAGCTTGAGACCAATATGCTGAGAGGAAGGCATGATAAAAATCTCCTTCACTATGACAATCGTGAATGACCGATCGCATTCTTACAGCTGGTTCATTCACCAAGTAGCCACACATAAATTCTAACCTGTGCTCCAATGACCAGTTGGGAGAGAAACAATGAGAGAATTGATGGAGCCACGCTTGTGGATGAATGTCGTTGACAGAATTCTTAAACGTTTTGAATTTACGTGTAGTAATGAACAGCTTATAGTCAAAATCATCATGTCGGCGAGTCACATGTCGGTCATTGTTACGTCGTTTCGGCGGTTCCATCTCAAAATTCGGTGTGCCTTGCCAATTTCTTTCATAATTTCCGAAGTGTCCTGTGTTATTATTTTGTGTTTGTTCCGCATTTTTAAGTCCATCTTCCCGTGTTGGAGCGCGAGTGTCCTCTGAAGTATGTAATTTTTGTATTACTTGTGTCAGCTGATCTTGTACTTCCCGGACTTCTCTTTGGTGTTGTGTATCAATTTGATTCTGATTTTGTTTGAATTTCCTAATTTGTTCGCACTCTTCTGTGTCATTAAAGACTACCGGTTGTGTGTCATTCAGTAGTTGAACTACTTTCTCTGATAATGAAGTAATTTCGTCCATGTGTCTTTCTACTGTGTTCTTTAAGTTTTCCTGTGTTTTTGCAAGTTGCGTAACCGAATCGGTAGATGCAACTGAGTCAATTTTAGCTTGCAAGGTCTCATGATTTTCATGAACAATAATTTGCAGTTCTTTTATGGCTGCTTCGTGATTCTGTAATGCATTTTCATGCCGCAAAAAAATAGGTTGAAAATGCTCACAAATTTGTGTTTTTATGTCGTTACAGGCTTTTTGACATTTCAATTCGATTTTATGTAACTCAGTAGTTAAATCTTCACGTGTTTGTTCAAGCGTGGTGTGAAGATTTTGTTCCATTGCGTCTAACTGTTGCTGTGTTTGTCTCTGGTGTCGTTCCATTGTGTCTAACTTTTGAAGCTTTTGCTGTGTTTGTCTCTGATTTTGTTCCATTGTGTCTAACGTTTGAAGATTTTGTTCCATTGTGTCTAACTTTTGAAGCTTTAGCTGTATCTGTCCTTGATTTTGTTCCATTTGTTGCATTAGCTGTAATAACAATGCATTAGTGTCTGGAATCTGTTCCTCTACGCTTTTCGGCAGTGCATTTGCACCGGCAACATTCACATTTTGACAAGCTGAAAATGTGTCTTGACTTATTTGAGAAAACGGTGAGGACGCAAAACCTGAATCTACAGTATTTGTAAAATTGTGTCCTGTCATTTCGGATTCCTGAGGCGAGCTATTGCCGATCGATCGATCGATAATGCTTCCCTGTTCACTAATTGTTTCACTGCCTACGCCATTGTTTGCCGCCCGCTCCATTTCCCTATGCACAATTACCAAATTACTATGTTGAACATTAGTTAGTTCATTACACGGTGGCGCTAACACACTGCTATCGTCTTCACTGTCATTTCTCAGTTTACTTTGGAGCCTAGTATTACGTTTTTCACACGCCGTTATTGTCACAATATTTCACACGATAACACAGAAAAGCACAATTTGAATAGCAAAAATAAGAGAACACATTAACATAGAACTGAAAATAATATCTAGTTAATTGCAAGCGCAGCTGCGAAATACTTGGTGCAAATCTACATGCATGCCACAACTGTTTTACTGTACAACAATGAAAGACTGCAACTACAAAGGAGATTCTCTCTACAATTACGCACTAGCAATAAACAAAATCTACACTAATTACACAAACTACAAGAAAAAATCAGAAGATTCCAGTGAGGTATCCTAGGCTAAGGGTCGACATATGGAACGTCCCCTTAGAACAATTTATACATGACTGTGCTTAAACTGACACACAATATTTTTAGCGCAACGCAATCTGACTTTCATAAATCCCTACAAAAGAATGGCCCTGACTAACATTAACCTATACCTTTCACAAATCACTTACCTCACCAAAAATCTTCGTTACTCGAACTACTGCAATGCAGCGAGCGCCACTACTGCCAGCTAAATAAAAGATTCAAACTACTGAAGGCACTTACCACTGATAGGCATAGTTAGCAAATGAAAGATTTTAATATAGAACAAACAATGTATTTACCTTAATAATCATAATATATATGCCATCCAGTCTTACAAATTTCAAATCTCCGCCATTTCTCTCCCCACATCCACCACTGCTGGCGGCTCACCTCCAACTGCGCAACGCTACGCGCTGTTAACATCCAGCAGCCCAACACTACAATGGCAGACAACAATGCAAACTAGCCACAGACTGCACACAGCACAGGCAGTGATTTTCATACAGAGTGCTATGTGGCGTTATCAATATATAAACCTAAACAGCCTACATATAAGAACCTAAACAGCCTACTTACAACTTGGCTTCCCTCTCATTGATTTTTAAGTAAGCAAACGTTTACTATAACACTTTGTAATAGCTAAGAAAAGTTTTTTTTACTATTTACGCAAAAACAATTTACATGGTGCCCCTTTATATAAACTTGGCACTTCACACGTCTGTAAAACAGGATACACAGATTAATCAGACACCAGGAAGAAATCCTATATAAGCGTATAATTAGGATGAAATAACAAGGTGAACTAGTTTCTTTAAAGTTCAAGAATGATTATTAAAACACAGTTTAAATTAATGGTTCACGCTGTACAAAAGTAAAAATACAAAAATATCTTATCTGGTGGCTGTAGGCTTGGGTATGGCGAACAATTATGACTGCTACACTACCCACAGTACGGCCTGCAAGTATCTTGCTGTATGGGCTCAATTTATCTTCTTGGCGTCGTTCAGTACAATAGTCCAACAACTCGCAGCAATGCCATAAGCCGTTTGCAGTCTTCATCCGAGGCATTTTTGTGCAAATTTGTAGGCAAAGCTTCTCCTGCTCCACAAAGGTGCTGCCTCAATCACTGCTGCCTACAGACTGTGTGACTTACTTCCCGCGCTTGCTCTTCGTAGTGCACCAATTCGCCCTTCCCACCTTTTCCACTATCCAGCCACTTTCGTTTCAAACAAAAGCGCAACAGCACAAACAAAAGATTTTACATAACACCGACTTCTTGCATTGTTCCTAAGCGTGACCATTTCTTAAAACGTCAAATTAACATCAACATGAACAATTTATACATACGAATATTTTTAAATACAAAGGTCATCAGAAAATTATTCGACGTAATAAACAATTTTGCCGGCCGCGGTGGTCTAGCGATTCTAGGCGCTCAGTTCGGAACCGCGCGACTGCTACGGTTGCAGGTTCGAATTCTGCCTCGGGCATGGGTGTGTGTGATGTCCTTAGGTTAGTTAGGTTTAAGTAGTTCTATGTTCTAGGGGACTGATGACCACAGATTTTAAGTCCCATAGTGCTCAGAGCCATTTGAACCAATAAACAATTTACAGAGTATTTTACAAACATTACTGACATACAATGCAAAGAACTTCAAAATCCAGTGTAGCATACTTTACTTTACATCTGCAGAAAATATAGTACCAATGTGCGAAAATTTTAAAGCAAAAAAATTATAATAATTTAAATGACCCATAAAGAAATAAAGTTATAGTGTCACACCATGGGAAGATCGTCACATCTGCTCTTATCCACATTCCAGCCATTCTCTTGAGCATCTGTGATGGAGGTCAGATCTACGACGCCCAGCTTTGAAATCAAGCGATTTTCTTCTGGGTGGTCAAGGATAACATTCCAGACTCACTGTCGCTCAGAATAGAGACTAAAAGACCTCAGGAGATGGCATAAAGGGCATCAATGAAAGCACCCCTTTTCTTGGGGCAAGCATTTTGTACACTCTTGTACCACAAGGAAGCAAGGGAGAGGATGTTATGAGTGTCAGGTAGCCTCTTTCTACAACACAAATGCAAACGTGGATTAATAGTCTTCTTTATTTACATGAACATTTACTGAACTTGAACTGAGTCCATGTGTTGTAACCTGTGACCTGCTCTGCGAATAACTGACGGACGCCAACTGGATGAGTGAGTTAGTGAGGTCCTCTGGTCAGCGGCGGAGGCCTAAATCATGCTCTCCAGAGGACGTTGGCGGCGTGTTGCTTGTCAGTGTGTCTCTGGTCTCTCTCGTGGTAGTAGCGCTTGATCCAGTGGCTACTAATCGATATTCGCTTCATCTTTGCCGACTGGTGTGTTGGCGACAGCTTACGCCACCACATTCCTCCCCTCCAAAATGCTTCGCTGTTGTCGTGTAGTGAGGCTGCGAACGACAATGGGGGAGGAGGCAGGACGCTGGCCGTAGAGATGAGCGGGGAGCCGTGACTGTGGAAGACGGCGTATTCCCGACCGTACCCCGCCATCTGGCTTGCGAGGCAACAGGAACATCCTCCGGGAATCTGCTGCCAGAGCACGTTGCGGGCCTGAGGGTGTGTCGTAGGGCGATGATGTCGACGGCGATTGCGGATCCACGTCCATCGGGTCGGCGAGCGGGGGCGGCGGGGACGAGGGCGCATCGTCCACCCACTCCTCATGGCGTTCTCTGGTGACATCAGCGGGCAGCTGCGAAGGCTGCACGGTCCCGTGAGGCCGTGAATCTGGGGGAAGAAAAGCAGCAGAGTCACGGGGCAAATGACACGCACGAATTAGATTCTGGTGGCGGTGCTGCAAACCATCCGGACCTGCAATCAAGTACAGGATCACGCCTCTTTCCCAGCGCCCACGGTTACCATTAATACTGAAAATAGCAAGATCGCGCAGCGCAAAGCGATACTTCCGGATCGCCCGGGCCTGAAGCCGAACTGCCTGCTGCTCATCCAGCACAGCGCTCTGTGTGCAGTCAGTCTGTCAGCTAGCAATTTCTCTAGGAGTTTTCCAAACACGTCTAATAAGCAAATGGGTCTACAGGACTTAGCCTCAGCTGGGTCTTTACCAGGGCCTTTCTTAATAATTACCACATTAGCGACTTTCCTGATTTTCGGGAATCTTTCCTGTCTGAGGCATTCATTGAACAGGTGGGTAAGTGGAGCTACCAGCTGGGGGGCTAAGAACTGCACCACCTCCGTCACAATGCCGTCTTGTCCGGTGGCTTTCCCTCTCGTTAGAGATTTGATGTGGGCAGCCACCTCCTCTTCAGAAAAGGGATGGACTGCCCCGTCATTTACGTGCCTGTCGAGCTCTTCGTTTCGTAATTGGTGCTGATCTTCAGTGTCTCCTTCCATACCGTCATCAGGCAGCAGGGATCAGAGGAGGACCTCGGTAGTCTCCTGCCAGGATTCCGTTATCCCGTCCCCATGCCTGATCGTTGATATCATCATTGGGGAGCGGATCTTTTCCCTAACTAGCTTATAGGGTACTCCCCATGGGCCCAAAGCTATTGGTTCAGCACAAAACTTTCCCAACTTTGTATTCTGACTGCCCGAAGTTCGTTTTGAAACTTTTCTTTCGCCTCCCGGTATAGCAACAATCATCTTTGCTTTTCCCACCAGACGACACTGCGCTGGTAGTAACTCCTCAGCTTTCTCACTGACTGACGCAATTCCTCTAGTTCAGCTGACCATGGTGACAGAGAGGCCACCATGGCCCTTCTCCTAGTTGGTACGGCTGCCTTTACTGCGCTGGTTACTGCACTCACCAGTTCCTCAGCCGTCTTGTCTACGTCAAGGTCCTGATGTTCGTCACCTTCTGGCAATGGAGGAATGTCGCACTCTCTCGCTAGGTGCTCCCAATCTACTCTTTTGTAGTTCATTTACACCTCCCACCCCATGGCCCAGTGGCACTCTCTTTCCTAAAGTGAAGGTAATGAGATTGTGATCACTTGTGGTGGCATTGTCTTCAACTTTCCGGTTTTGCAACATGTTTACGGCATTCGGCGTGACTAAAGTCACTTCGATGTTGGTACCTTGCCCTCCTTCCGCTGCATAGGTGGGAGGATTTCCAGGCTTGTTAGCCACCACAAGCTGTAGAGCCATGATCGTCTCTTCCACTTTTCCACCATTTTCATCTCTTGTGCCACTGTACCATAGTGGGGATTTTGAATTTATGTCAACTGTTATGACTATTTTTCGCCCCCGCAACGCCGTGGCTACTCTTGTGAAGTGGTTTAAGTGTTCAGAATGAGATTTTCACTCTGCAGCGGAGTGTGCGCTGATATGAAACTTCCTGGCAGATTAAAACTGTGTGCCGGACCGAGACTCGAACTCGGGACCTTTGCCTTTCGCGGACAAGTGCTCTACCAACTGAGCTACCCAAGCACGACTCACGCCCCGTCCTCACATCTCTGTTCGTTTTCGGAGACTGCCACAGGCGGGGCCACCACCACAGGATGCTGCTGCTGGTCTCAAATCGGTCTCATTCCCCGGTTTTGGGAGGAGGGAGCTGTGATCTTCAGGGAAAGATCTGTTTGCATACTTATGTCTATCGTGGGGAATTCTGTTTGAATTCCTTTATCCATAGTTTCAACTTTGGCGGGGCCCGAAAGCGACGATAGAAACTCTTTAAATTTGTTTGCCCTCATGGCACCCTCCCCCTTTTGCTCGGGGATTTTCGCTTTGGCATCCTTTTCACTGTGCCCTGCTCAGCCATAATAAATCCTTGAGATCAATCTTTGTTCAAGCATTCGGTAGGTGGGGCAATTCCGTTCAGTGGCTCCACAGGATTTCTTGCCACGACTTTTGTCACGACTTTTGCATGGGATGCAAACTCCTGCTGCTCTGAAATCTTTTCGAGTGTGACCACTCTCACCATAGTTGTAGCATGCCGACCCCCTAGTGCAGTGCCTCAGAAAGTGGTCCAGGTCACCACAGTTGTGGCAACGAGGTACCACGATATAATACCTCGTATTTCAAATGGTTCAAATGGCTCTGAGCACTATGGGACTTAACATCTATGGTCATCAGTCCCCTAGAACTTAGAACTACTTAAACCTAACTAACCTAAGGACATCAGACACATCCATGCCCGAGGCAGGATTCGAACCTGCGACCGTAGCAGTCCCGCGGTTCCGGACTGCAGTGCCTAGAACCGCACGGTCACCGCGGTCGGCCCCTCGTATTTACCGCATGGAAACCAACGTATAGTATGCCTATTGACTTGATTCTTTTCCACATTTGTGCGGTGACCTCGGCAACGTGATGAACAACATCACGGTCCCGAGGTCCCGTTTTAAATCTTAGCTTGAAGGAATTTTTGAACTCCTCATCACTTATGTCGTCGAAATTCTGTGCCCTTATTGTCTCATAAAATTCGTCATTACTGTTGGTAATTCATACAGAATGACTATGGGGTTACTTTTCCTAGGTGGTTCACATTTGACCACCGAATTCAACTTTTGATTGTTTAATAGCTTTTCTTTATCCTCCTCGGTGGCAGCTTCTACAATCACCGAGTTTCTGCTTGGTTTAATCCTCTAATTTTAATTTTATCTTTGATAGAATCAATTGTAGTTGTCAACAATTCTTGAATTTTTCTGACACTAGTATCTTGGCCAGGCAGGGTCCTAAGAAAGACCGCCGTGTCTGGCCGCATGATAATTCTTTCGATCGTATCTTTTGTCGTTTGTGGTTTGGTTGGCGCTTGAGCAGCCACACCCGCCCAGGTCTAGTAGGTTGCCTCCTTGATCTGTCGTTCTCTTTCTCAAATTCTACGACGCGGCCTTCAAGTTTTGCATTGGCTATAGCCCATGCAGCCAACTCCTTTTTAATAACAGACAAAGCCGCTTGACTGATTTTACCGTTTTTAATATTTTGCTCCAAGAGCAGTGTAATTCTCGCGTATATCTGTGTGACTGTTTTATCCTCTGCCTGTCCCATCTCGTCCTGTGGAGAGGGAGCAGACACCACAGATGCCCGTTTAGGTGCACTCGAATCACTCGTTTCGATTTCAGCCATCTTAGTAACGAGTGATAAAATGGTGGGAGCCCGTCACTTGCCACGAACTGGCTCTTCTGGCATGGTGGGAGGGGGGGGGGGATAAGACGCAGCTGGCCCACCGACCTCGCCCCAAGGGCAAGGGCACTCCTGAGCTGCCTGGTTCAAGGCACCGTCGCCAGCGCACTGGTCCCCATCGATGGCCCCGTCATCGACGATTTCACCCGACGCCCCTCAGCAAGTGCACCCCGCACACCGGAGAGGCGGATGCACCTCTCGCCCTTCGCCGCCTACTAGCCCGAGCTTCCACCTCTCGTGTTTTTTTGTGATCAGCCCAGGACCCACTCCTGCTTAGGTGGTGGGCCGGTCACCCAGTCGTTATACTTGGGGAAGTGATGGATCAGAGTACTTTAAGATCTGTTCCCGTATTCTATCTGGGACACTGAATGTTATTGCATCGCGGATCATTAAATCACTGTAAAAGTTGTCACAACTATACTTAAATTTGCAGTTGCGAGTCATGGCCGTTAATTCTGTGTACCATGGCGGTACGTCTGTTCTGGCTTTTTCTGCAAGCGAAAAATTGATATCTGGCTGCAGCTACCTAGCCTTGGTCATAGTATTGACTTAATACCGCGATTACTTGGTCCTAGCTGAGTTCGTCGGGAGATGAGGTTGGGAGTGGTTTCTGTACTAACCTGAACGCTGGGGATCGCACAATCGAAAGGAAGTACTGTAAATTTACAATACCTTTAACGCGATGAACTTGACAATGGCTTGGAACTGAGTCAGGTATTCAATCCATTCCTCTTCTGTTTCGTTAAGTTGCCGGAACGGTGGTATACTGATCAGCGTCAGCGGCACTTGTCGGGCTGGATGGTTGGTCTGTTGTGGTTGTGCAGCCGACGCAGCTTGTGCAGCCAGAAGTTGTTGTATCGTCGTTAGTGAGGTTGCAATTTGTTGGTTCTGAAACTGAAAAACATGTATTAGGTCCATTACATTAGCCGACTGTGGCTGATGCGCGGGGGAAAGGGCTGGAGGGGGCGGGGAATTCGTGGTTTACAGAAATACGTTATATCAAAAAGCAAGCAAAGCCTCTGAAAAGAGATATTTCTTTAGTTCCGCGGCTCCCCTCTTGTAATACATGCAAGAGCACCACAGAAAATTAGCAAAAAGAAACAGTTATACACGAGCACCCCTGCACGCTGAAACACAAGTAAGCAAAATCTTTGGTCATGTTCATTAACTTCGATCGCCACTGAATTATCCTCGTTCGCCACTTTAGTATCCTCGTCGCCACTGTAGTGTCTTGTACCGCAAGGAAGCAAGGGAGAGGATGTTGTTATGGGTGGCCACTATCCTCTTTCTACAACACAAACGCACGCTTGGATTAATACGGTTCTTTCGTTCAAATGGCTCTGAGCACTATGGGACTTAAATTCTGAGGTCATCAGTCCCCTAGAACTTAGAACTACTTAAACCTAATTAACCTAAGGACAGCACTCACAGCCATGCCCGAGGCAGGATTCGAACCTGCGACCGTAGCGGTCGCGCGGTTCCAGACTGTAGCGCCTAGAACCGCTCGGCGACTCCAGCCGGCTACGGTTCTTTATTTACATGAACATTTACTTAACTTGAATAGAGTCCATGTGTTGGGTACAAACTCATTGGTAATAGTCCTCTTGCTATTACCAACTTTAGTCTCATTGCTAGTCCCGCTATAGGCACTAATCTGGTCGCTAGGTACTATCGTAGCTTGTGACCCGCTCTGCGAATAACTGACAGACGCCAACTGGATAAATGAGTCAGTGAGGCCCTCCGGTCAGTGAAGGCGGCCTGAATACTTGCTGTCGAGAGTGCGTTGTCACATGTTGCTTTTCGGTGTGTCTCTGGCCTCTCTCGTGATAGGCGTGCTTGGTCCAGCGCCTACTAATCGATCTTGGCTTCATATTTGCCGACCGGTGTGCTGGCGACAGTTCACGCCAGCACACATTTATACACATTTCTCAGTCTAAAACGACAGTTTTCAGAGCGTTGTGCAACAGAACGAAGCTCTTAATAACCGACCGATGACCGTAGCAATCTGGTCCCTTTAATCCCACAAACCAACCACAACCTTAAAACCTTTGACGCTGCTGACACCCCCGTTTGACTTAATCCTTCTCTAAGGACATCGTGGGGCTGGAGCGCCTTTGAACATGACCTGACCCCTTTGAAGTGTAGCACAACGGTTATTTTTGCTGTGGGACACATGGTGAAACCACTAGAAACCATTCAAAACCATTTGACGCTATTAGAACAAGATCCAAAAGAGCAAAGGGTGTTTCTGGTTTTTCAATCCTCCTTATTGGATTCCTCCTGTGACATGATCACAGGGGATGCAACATTCAGAGACGCATGGTAAAACGGCAAAGGGTCCCTCTAAACCCTCCAGTTTGGCAGCACCTGCAGCACCATCTGTGCACCTTTCTTGAGCCCTTAAAAAATATAGCTGTGTGGAGACAATCGTTGACAATTTCTAAACGCCTGCAGGTGGGCATCCCCTTGAACAGATCTGCTGGAGGTTCGAGTCCTCCCTCGGGCATGGGTGTGTGTGTTCTTCTTAGCATAAGTTAGTTTAAGTTAGTTTCAGTAGCGTATAAGTATAGGACTGATGACCTCAGCAGTTCGGTCCCTTAAGAATTCACACACATTTGAACATTTGAAGCAGTCAGATGCCACATGCTTGCAAGCAGGTGCTAGAGCGGCAGTGTAGCATCACTCAGCTGAAAGGTGTCAAGGGGTTGCATGCCCACAGGCGCCTAAGAATCGGTCAATGGTTGTCTCTGAACAGGCACATTTTCAAAGTAATCAATAAAGGTGTAGCACTGGGTGTGTTGCCGAACTGTGGGGTCTTAGAGGGATCCTTTGTCACAGTTGCATCCCCGCCCCCTTCCTGTGATAACGCCACAAGAGGCGACAATAGCAGGGTTGAAAAAGTATAAACAATCTTTGTTGCTTTCGATCATTTCCAAATTTCGTTGAATAGTTTTGAACAGCTCCTAGTGATTCGACCCTGTATGCCAGCACAAAAACAGCTGTTGTTCTCCACTCCAAAGGATTCAGATCATGTTCAGTGGAGTTGCAGCTCCACAGTGTCTTTGGGTTGAATCGTCTGGATGGTATCAGCAGTATCAAAGGTTGTCAAGAATGTCGTTCTGTTGCGCACTGGCCTGTCTTTTTTGATATCGAAATGTGTGTAAATAAACGATCCACAGAAAGGTATGGTTACATAAACGCCCTTTGTTCCCCCTCCTGAGGCTTTTCCGTCGCTATTATGAGCGGCGGAATGTCTGAAACGTTTTCCCTGACGTCTCATAAGAAAACAGCGTGAGTTCAACTCTGCGAATCGCGGTTCTGGCCTCCAACACAGAAGCATCAAGAGAAGGGATGAGATGTGGATCACGGAGGGGGACGTGACGACCTCCGCGTCGTGTGACACATCAGCGGTGGTGTTGAGAAGAATTGCAGTTAAATTTGGTGGCAATGTGACACCATTAACTCACCTTACATCTCGCATGAACCCTTTTGCACAGTGACAGAGAAAGGTTGCAGGTACCTTGAAAAAAATTGGAAGCTTCTGGGTTGTAATAGGGAAAATTGACGGGTTTCAAAAAAGTGACTCTATAATTATTTGGCGCAGTTTATTCGTTAGTGGTTATCACTGTGTCGCCTAGAAGATATGGGAATCAGCCTACACAGGAGAGCACCGAACTGTTTATGACTCTCGTGCAACATAATTTGGGTCAGATTTCTACATAAGACTCACTGGACAAGGGCTATTTTACGCTTCTATCTTACATCACACAAATAGTTCTAAAATCGACATCCTTCCACCAAACGTGGATATTAATTGACGCATGGCTCCACTTATCAGCCGTTTAGTTAATACCTCAGGAAAATGTTTCATCGAGTGTCCTAGGACTCATCTACAATCTCCGCCAAGAAAAGCAGTAGTGGACAGTATACCAGTGATGTCAGATATTGTTCTGGACGTAGAACTGTACCAGTGTTTAAAGACAGATCAGTGCAAGTGAAAATTGATTTACATTGCCACACACATCTTCGAATTGCAGTTGAGCATTCCAAAACTTTTATCAATATATTGTTGTGAACTGTTGCTAATCTATACTGCCACCTATCTTTACTGTAGCTGTTAGCCAACACTATGTGGCTCTGTGATACGTGTGAGTAGTAGCTGTGTGCAAGCGGGCCACCTCGTAACCGTGACTACTTTTGGTGATACATGATTCCCTTCCTGCCATATTTATACGTTTGATGAATACAGCAGTTGTAAATCTTGTGTCATTGGCCGTAACGCTGTCTGAAGCAGAGTACCATCAGATCAGCACGATATGTCCGCCTCCTTAGCTCAGTGATCAGTACGTCAGACTGCCATTCAGCAGGCCTGGTTTCGATTCCCAATCTGGTTGGAAGTTTTGCTCCACTCAGGAACTGGGTGTTGTGTTGTCCTCGTCATCATTGCGTGGCACGCAAGTCGCCCATTAGGGTGTCAACTGAAAAAACTTGCAACTCGGCGGCTGATCTTCCCAAGGTGGGACTCTTGGCCGTCAGTGCTAAACAATCATTCAGTTTGATTTCAGCACGATATTGGAATCCTTGATTAGACAAGTCCCACGTAACGAGAATGAGTCCTTTCTTTTACGAATATTACTATGTATCTTGTTGTTTCTTTTCCCATGTCTCTTTCTAACTTACGATTTATTTATGTTAACCAATGCTGAAGGTTTTTACATTGTGTAAACATTTGTTTTTGGCTCAGTCAAAATATTCAGATGTGAATCAGGCTAGATGTTTTGGATGCTTATCCGTAGTTTTAAATGATTTCTGGAGAAACGGCCAACTTTTTATATTTTCAGAACACTGATGCCTTCCGATAACGCTGAATCTTCTCATTCCACTCCCAGGTCATAAAATATTTTTACCAGGAGTTTACTCCACGGGAGGTGCTATCTCTGTTTGCAGACAAGGTGGCCAGATGTCCCAGAGCAGAAACACAAAGGGATGGCCAGTCGCCTGGTGACCCTTGGCCTTCCCTGACGGTCCTTCGGTGAACTGGCTCTGAAGGGTGGTTGCCTCTACAGTCTCTGGCGATCAGTGTAAATCCTCACTGCTCAGAATGCTTTCAACGTTTTCTCTCCTCTTCAAGGCATGTCAATTCGAATTAATAGCAAAAGAATATAAGGTTGCATTATTCAGTTAGCAACAATCCCTAATAATGCTGTTATCGTAACCCTCAGTTTCAATTAAATATCCCAATCAAATGGGAATTTCATTATGAACTTGCATATGACATTTAACTGTTTTCGGGAAAACGGTTCTCTAATTGCTGTCCTCGTCATCATTTCGTCATCACCATCAACATGCAAGTCGTCAAAGTGGTGTCAAATAGAGAGAGTTACACCAAGCTGTCAAACATCCCGAATTTCACAAACATACGAGTGTAGCCACAGATCACAGCTACACACAATACAATGCTTACAAAATTCTCAACATTTTTAGTCTGTTCTTCTATACTGTTATTATTGAATGCGAAAGTAACTCTGTCAGTTATGTTTCCACGACGAAACCAATGAACCCATTTAGATGAAATCTGGTATGATGATAGTTTGGACCCTGAAGAAGAACACAGACAAACTTTAGAAAGCTAAAAGGGGGGGGGGGGTGAAGTAAGGAATGGAACATCTTTCTTTTTTACGTCATTGAACATAAACCATGTTAGAAAGCTAAAAAAGAAAAAATGTGAAGTAAGAAATGGAACATTTTTTTTACATCATTGAACATAAACCATGTTAAAAACATATTAAACTTGTTACATAATTATTTATTATTTATTAATTATAATTTATGGGTGACCATGTCCCTCCGCACGTGCTGCTTGACAGTGACAGAGAACAAACTTAATCTTCGTGCACTGGAGCAGTTAGAAGAGAGCTCACATCATGAGCAATTCTTGTCCTAACACGCAGATACGTGGGGACAGCTGACGTGATTGCACGTACAATAGCTTACTCATTCATTACTCATGATCACTCATCATCACAAAACTCATGATACGTGAATGCGGCCAGACACACACACACACACACACACACACACACAGACACAGACACGTGTGTCCGGGTGTCTTTTACTGTCATTTAATTACTGCATAAAAACCTCAGTGGGTGCTATAATTAGTTTGTCTTTGTGGTACTATAGGGGCAACGGCCTTGCCGCAGTGCATACACCTGTTCCCGTGAAATCACCGAAGTTAAGCGCTGTTGAGCGTGGCCGGCACTTGGATGGTTGACCATCCGGCCGCCCTGCGCTGTTGCCATTTTTCGGGGTGCACTCAGCCTCGTGATGCCAAATGGGGAGCTACTCGACCGAATAGTAGCGGCTTCGGTCAAGAATACCATCGTAACGACCGGGCGATCGGTGTGCTGACCCCACGCCCCTCCAATCCGCATCCTCCTCGGAGGATGACACGGCGGTCGGGTAGTCCCGCTAGGCCACTCGTGGCCTGAAGACGGAGTTCTTTGTGGTACTATAGGGGTGAGAACTGAATATTAGTTCCAACTTCTTCACTTAATACTTATTCTTGAAACTCTGTAAGTAGGTTAACACGCCATAAATGACATCTATATTCAAGGATTTGCTTGATCACGTTTTCCAACATTTCTTTGGCCCTATCACGTGCGTCAAAGAATCCTGTGACCTTTCAGTCGTCCTTGGTTGTATATGTTCAATAATCATCACTAGCCACATTTCATATGGGTCACACACACAAATGTTATTCTAAAATCATATGTAAGCAGTCTCCTTTGCAGGCTGACTTCATTTTATCAGTTTTCTGCCAATGAACACAAGTCCGTCTCATTTAATTTAGACTTTTAAGCTGTTTCTGTAGGTCTCTGACAGTAATATCTTTGCAGTGATGGGAGCATTAAATAGGAACTGTACATTTGTACCTTCCGTTATAAAAAATAAAAATAAATTTAAAAACTTGGAAAAGACTTGAGCATTTCTGTTTTTGTTTTGGTACTCTCAGTTTCAATTACTATATTCCCCATGAGTGCCTGGGCGCCAAGTATGCTGCCATTAGCAGCCTCGATACATATCAGAATTTCTTTACGTTTTGTGGGAGCCCTTTGCAAAAGATTCTGCTAAGGCAGTCATTGAAAGCTTCACACTTTGTCGTCTTGACACCTAAAGGCGTTTTATTTAGCATCTCCCTATTGCCGTGTATTTTGTTTTAAACCAATTGCACAGTAATTACTGCTTCTTTAGACGTATGTTTACAGTGGTCGTATACCACGAAGGGCCCCTCCCATCACAAACTTTAGTACTCCGGAGCCGAGTCTCGCGAGCTGAAAAGCTACGGTGAAGCTCAGCGGCGTCAAGGGAGTGGAAAGAAACCCCGTGCCAGATGACATGCTCTTAGCCGGAAAGGTAACGATAACATTACATAAATCAAACAACATAAACACCTGTACCATGACGCAAATTTTTCTTGTCGATGGTCCTGAGACAACGCCCCACACGGTCTAAGCGGCTGGTCCGGGGAAAACCTTTGGAAAGACGTCATCAGCAAAAAGAAACAACCTGAAACAAGTTCTTGCGGAAGGCGCTCCACCGTAGGCAGGAGTTGGTTGTTTTGTGTTGTGGACCGACCCGGCGTCCTTGACGTCCGTAATTTGCTGGATACCGTTCTGGCGATTAAGCTGGCGCGAACAGCTCGGTCATTTACTCCGGCTGAGCGAAAAAATGCTCGGGAGTGTTGACACCAAGCTAGAGCTGAATGCACGGAACTTGCAGTTTTCTCCCGGTGGATGCGTACGATAACAGGTGACGTTACTGACTGTTCTGAACGGAAAGCAACGCATGGATAGAAGCTCTACTCTCTAGAGAAAACATACTTGGAAGTAAACATCTTGTGACGCACTAGTGTGGTTTCGCATTGGCAAGCCTTCATTTTCCTGTATTTGGCTATATTTTCTCACTTCATAGTGAATTTTACCTAAGTCACCAGTTCTGTTACATTGTTGCTTCACGGATATGGTCGTATGCTGGTGATACATCACAGCTACAAGACAACAGTTTAGCATTTTTGTTAATATTAAACAACTTTAAAAACCTAGGTATCACGTAATAATAAGAGATACAAACAGGAATATTTTTCTCTTCCATATCCAAAGACGAGATTATAAGTCGAGAAAAAAAGTGCTGTACCGATTTCGAAGGGTTATACTAGGGGCAATTAACAGCCAGAAGAAGGGTCTGCCATCACCATGAACAAAATAATTTACGTCACAAAATAAATAGAAAATCTATTATTTTGTTCATGGAAATGCACAGACAGCAAAGGGACAATTGTCTTTGGTTTTGTAATTTTAATGTCCGTTTTTATATCATGGACATGGGTTACTGACCTGTTTCTGTTAATATATTTCGTATTCAGACTGATGAATATAGTTACTCACCAGAGCTTATTGAATAAAGGTACCATGTACTTGACCTTTGTCAAGATTTTATGATTAATTATTTAAAGTGAACTGGTTTTGGCGTTTTGTGCGATCCGCAGTATCAGTAGGTAAATGTAAATGCGGTATTTGCTACCTAGCTTTGCATTGATAATAAAATGACGCACAAACACTGGAATTCATTTTTCTTGTTGAAGTAAGATAAACGGATTTTAACTATGGTTAAACTCTTCTCACTCAAAATGAATCAAAGATTAATTATGTTTATTACTTTACGACGTGTGAACAGTAATCGAAACCAAAATACCAGGAGGTCAGGAGTTACTAGACGAATATTTCATTAAGAATTCTGCGGGCACTCTGAGTGTTCAATGACTAAGAAAATTGACTTAGTCTGTGCAGTTGGATCTTACCACAGAGACAGGATTGAGTAATGACTGCTGCTAATCCGTACTAAGTGATATTAAAACATTTTTCATCACTGCAACTTTTAGATTTACTATCCCAAATACAGTGGTTATGGATAAGTATTTGCAATGGAGCATATTATTACAAAATATATGTTATCCGTCAAGTTGTGCCACAAACTCCTCTTCTCCCCAATCCTATTCAATACCTTCTCATTAGTTACGTGATCTACCCATCTAATCTTCAGCAATCTTCTGTACTACCACATTTCGAAAGCTTCTATTCCCTTCTTATCCAAACTATTTATCGTCCACGTTTCACTTCCATACATGGCTACACTCCGTACAAATACTTACAGAAACGACTTCCTAACACTTAAATCAATACTCGATGTTAAAAAATTTCTCTTCTTCAGAAACGCTTTCCTTGCCATTGCCAGTCTACATTTTAAATCCTCTCTACTTCGACCATCATCAGTTATTTTGCTCCCCAAATAGCAAAACTCCTTTACTACTTTAAGTGTCTCATTCCCTAATCTGATTTCCTCAGCGTCACCCGACTTAATTCGAATACATTCCATTATCCTTGTTTTGCTTTTGTTGAGGCATCAAGGGATCACCAATTTAGTATTGGAGGGCAGCGTGGAGGGTAAAAATCATAGAGGGAGACAAAGAGTTGAATACGCTAAGCAGATTCAGAAAGATGTTGGCTGAAATAGGTACTGGGAGATGTAGAAGCTTGCACAGGATGGAGAGCTGCATCAAACCAGTCTCAGGACTGAAGACCACAACAGCATGTTTTCCGTTCCTGAACTTCATTTTAAGATCAAAACTGATGAGCTGAGTTTTTCGAAACAACGATACTGTTTTAAAACTAACCTGAAACTGCAGCTTATAATTAACATAATTTCACATCCATTCTGTTTTGGGGACACTCGTTTCACACAGAGCTCCCTCGTTATCATTTATTTTCAGAATTGATGCATGAACTTCACAACAAGCTTGTTTCGGCATATATGCCATTATCGAGTATTTCTGTTGACATATTTATATATAATTTTATTCTATATCTAAGCAGCGGTACTATGACATTTTATCTTGTATTACACTTACGTGTAGATGGAGTGACGTCCATAAATCATCTTGGAACGTAAGTTCTTTTATGTACTATCTTGCTAATATAGTTCACATATTTATTTCCTACAGAAGAACAATAGTGAAATTTCGTATCATCTTTTTACAGTTGTAAAATCATAGATCGTTCTTTTGCCAATGTGGTAGTACTATAAGATTTTATCTTATATTGTACTTACGTCTAGATGGACTGACGTCCTTAAATCATCTTGGAACGTAAGTTCTTTTACGTATTGTGTTAACATAGATCACGTATTTTCTTTTTATAGAAAAAAAATACCGGAATTTCGTGTTATTTTTTGAAAAATCGTTGCAATGATGCTTATGTTTAGAAGTAAATTATAACTACGGTAGCCAGAGGTATTTTATCAGAAATGTTGTGCGTTATGTAGATGCACGATCTTAATGGTGTCTATTGATTTTTGTTTATTATGTTGTGTTTATTCCTTTTCTTTTTCTATTACGTCAGCTGAGGTTCCCAGGTAATTTTTATGTTTGAGGTCCGTCTGCTCATTCAGGACGCCATTTGGATATCTATTTGTGTGTGCATAAATTTCCAGTTATTCAAAAAAATGGTTCAAATACCTCTGAGCACTATGGGGCTTAACTGCTGAGGTCATCAGTACCCTAGAACTTAGAACTACTTAAACCTAACTAACATAAGGACATCACACACATCCATGCCCGAGGCAGTATTCGAACCTGCGACGGTAGCGGTTTCTCGGCCCCAGACTGTAGCGCCTAGAACCGCTCGGCCACTCCGGCCGGCTCCAGTTATTCCAAAAAGTTAATGTTTTGACGTTTTGGTATACTTCACAGAATTGTGATAGCATTTTCGCTTACTTTCGCACTATGATTTTTGTTTTTTAAGTGTAAGTAAAAATTCGGTTGGTTGCTTGCACAATCACTCGTGTGTTCTTTAAGTCTGATGGAAAATTTTTTTGTCCAAGTGGAAATTATTGCAGTTGTAACATGAAATTTCGTGTATAACTGGATTAGAATAGATATCGGTAGTGCAAAATACTAGTTGTATTTTCGTACTCCTTAACAAGTTCTTTATTGTGTGTTTATATTGTCTATGTACAGTATACTGCTGGTACATATGTCGGTTTGGTTTCAGTTTTCTCATCTCTTGTCAGTGTTATATCTTATGTCATCTGTATTAGGCTCTGTATGGCCTTTGTAGATTTTGAGTAGTGTATATGAGTCGAAATTATTTTTCTGTGCTACGAAACGTACAGTAGCTACATACATGATTCACTACCGAAAGATACATTACAAATAAGGAATAGGTAGTCTCAAGAACCATCGGTTCTGCCCCATATGAGTCAAGCCCTAAATTACGCTTATATTACACCAACCAAAACATCATCTGCATATTAGGTTATCAAATTAATATTCACTGAAGCGGCAAAGAAACTGGTATTGGCCTGCGTATTCTATAAAAAAATGGCTCTGAGCGCTATGGGACTCAACATCTGTGGTCATCAGTCCCCTAGAACTCAGAACTACTTAAACCTAACTAACCTAAGGACATCACACACATCCATGCCCGAGGCAGGATTCGAACCTGCGACCGTAGCAGTCGCGCGGTTTCGTACTGAGCGCCTAGAACCGCTAGACCACCGCGGCCGGCTTCAATAAAAAGACACGTAAACAGACAGAATACGACGCCGCGGCCGGCAACGCATATATAAGGCAACAAGTGTCTGGCGCAGTTTTTAGATCGGTTACTGCTGTTACAATGGCAGGTTATCAAGTGTAATGTTGTAAGTTTAATTTGGTATGCTGAAATCGGAGCTCATTGACAATGAAAGTGGGTTATAAGCCGTGATCTGTCTGGGGACGTTAACCGTGGATTACTGGGCAACTGTTTCATCAGATATTTAGTCTAGGTTTACCAAGCAGACTAACATTAATGATAATCTTTTAATAGTCATACAAAACCGGTAAAATATATATATAAAAAGGAGAATTTAAATAAAAAGAAAGAAATCAGTTTATATTTGGAAATTTATTTTAAGATTGTTCATTGAAATTTCAGCATATTATACGTGAGTTATAACTGAGCTGGTGCCTTATTTACGATTGAAAAGAATGTGAGATTGTAATCTTACGGAACACATAAAATATGGAGCCAAGATTTGGAAAACTGCATACAACACTCCATTCATAAAATAACACACGAAGAACATTGAAACATAAGCAAGAAGAAATTAACCACAACCAACAGATTCAGTTTTTACCCAAAGAAATTACGTTCATACCACAATCCTGTCCGTCATGTAATTGCCACACACTGGTATACTAAATTCATATTAACTCTTTGTGAAGTCTTCGCAAAAAGAATAGCTGAGGGCTACTTTGATGATTACACCACATGCTCCACGTGGTCAACTTGGTTTACACAAAGCGTACAACTCCACAATAATTTTGATAATTAAAATACATTAGATCGAAAAGCAATTGACAAAAGAATAACCTTGAACTGGTTACTAACGTCTTACTATTAACCTGATGGGTCAAACAGTTATATAAGCACGTGGTACTGGTCTCGCAAAGTACACCCCACGTGGGTTGAACATAAAGAAAAGCATAAAGAAAAGTTGCTATATTAAAAAAATATTCTCAAGACGAGACGTTATAATCTCACGCACATTCGGATTTAAGATTGATGAACTTAGTTAGAGTTACTGATCAACACGTGGTTCCACTTTACTCACAAAGTAGTAACAAAGCAACTACCGGAAAATAATCTGAACTTCACACGATAATTACACTGCGCTGCAATTTAAGATAACATCGGATATTTTAGACCTAAACCCGAAATAAAGGTGATTAAATTTTCAGTTAGGCTGAACTTAAGAAATCCATTGTCCTACGGACTTAACAGACACGCGCTTAGCCGGAGATCTTACCACTTCAGACGCTCGCCACGGCCACACAGCAACTGCCCTACTGCCGAGCGTGCTTCCTGAGGGTGGCTCACAAAGACCAACGGAAGTGGCCAGAGGGGCAGCTTCCTATACCAACATGACAACGGACGGACAGGACCATACTAAGGATAGAAACCTCTTTGCTTTTAGGAAGCGTAGCTACCTGTTCCGACGTTGGTCCTACTGTTCTCTGGCAGACAGCCTTGTCTGCTACCCTCAAGCATGCAACTAGAAATACATATGCTCATTCATCCTCTCACACAAAAGGGAAGGGGGATGACAGTATCTTATCATATACAGTATATAAAAGAAAGCGGATGTAGGTTCCATATGAGACTGTGTGACATGAATTACATATAAGAATTACATATAAACTGTGCTTTAAAGTGTAGTAGTGTGACAGATCGTTCTTGTTTATGTGTAAAAGTAACACGTTCCACTGCTCAGTCTCCTCCCAGATAGTCAGAAACGCCACAGTACATTTAGAAGAGGAATTTATTCCATAAATGGCAACAGATTTAAGAAATTAAACATGAAAGGAATCCAACAGAGACCTTTCACAAGATTTAAGTGAATTTGAACGTGGTGTTACAATCGGCGCACGAGCGATAGGACACAGCTTCTCCGAGGCAGAAGTGAAGTGGGGATTTTCCAGTATGACCATTTCACGAGTGTACCGTGATTATCAGGAATCTGGTAAAACATCAAATCTCCGACACCGCTACGGGCGAAAAAAACATCCTGCAAGAGCGGGACCAACGACGACTGAGGAGAATCGTTTAACGTGACATAAGTGCAACCCTTCCGCAAATTGCTGCAGATTTCAATGCTGGCCCATCAACAAGTGTCAGCGTGCGAGCCATTCAACGAAACATCATCGATATGGGCTTTCAGAGCCGAAAACCCACTCGTGTACCCTTGATGGCTGCACGACACAAAACTTTATACCTCGCCTAGACTGTTGATGACTGGAAGCATGTTGCCTGGTTGGACTGGTCTCGTTTCAAATTGTATTGAGCGGATGGAGCGTACGGATATGGAGACAACTTCATGAATTCATAGACGCTGCATGTCAGCAGTGGACTGTTCAAGCTGGTAGAGTCTCTGTAATGGTGTGGGGCGTGCGCAGTTGGTGTGATATGAGACTCCTGATAGGTCTAGATACGACTCTGACAAGTGACAAGTGTCTGTTCACTTCCATCCATTCATGTCCATTGTGCATTCCGACGAACTTGGGCAATTCCAACAGGACAATACGACACCCCACACGTCCAGAATTGCTACAGAGTGGCTCCAGGAACACTTTTCTGATTTTAAACGCTTCCGCTGCCCACCAAACTCCACAGACATGAAAATTATTGAACATATCTGGGATGCCTTCTAACGTGCTGTTTAGAAGAGATCTCCACCCCCTCGTGCTCTTACAGATTTATGGCCAGCCCTGCAGGATTCATGGTGTCAGTTCCCTCCAGCCTACTACAGACGTTAGTCGAATCCATTTCACGTCGTGTTGCGGCACTTCTCCTCGTGGGGGCCGTACACGACATTAGGCAGGTGTATCAGTTTCTTTGTCTCTTCAGTGTATGTGCATAATAAGAATGAAACGTCAGGCTGGCTCCATCCGGATGAATTTCATCGCTTTCAGCACAATTAAAAATTTAAGCCAAGGTTGTCGTATTTAGACTAGTCTTATAACGGCAAATCTCGAGTAAGTTTTTGAACGCCCACGCTCCTACCTTCAGTTACCAGAGGGGAAAGGAGGGAAAGGAAAAGCGATACTAAGTCTGTTTGGCTTAGTTTTCTTCACTAATTTCATGCCATAGACATATGGGTCAAAGCGTCACCCTCAAACGCCCAATTGTTACTTTAACTTACAGCCAAAAACCACCAACGCAACTACTTTCATAAATCGCCAAAGGATTTGATTAACAACAGTCCCATACTGTCACGCTCAGTCCGTCCTGCGAGAGAGAATAATTGCTGACACCTTTGAAGACGCACACACTCGCTCACTTAACCATGTGATGACTTGTCTAGACAAGCACTCACCTCTTAATTACATTTCGACAAAGGCATACATACATTTTACTAATTAAACGCAAGCCTAACATGAATTCTCGCATGTGTGTATGTTATCGAACTATTAGTTTAATAAGTCGCGATAGTTAAATACTGACACGAATTATTTACAGAGGAATCGACAAATTGGTAATAGCCGACCTGGGGGTACATCATTTCAGATTCCCTTAGAAGGTAGGTTAAGGAAAGACAAACCTACATTTATGACATTTACAGACTTAGAGAAAAATTCTGGCAATGTTACGTGGAATACACTCTTAGAAATTATGAAGGCAGCAGGGGTAAAATACAGGAGCAAAAAGTTATTTACAGCTCGTACAGAAACCAGACGGCAATTATCAGATTTGACGGGCACGAAAGGGAAGCAGTGGTTGAGAAGGGAGTGAATCAAGGTTGTGGTCGAATGTAGACGAATAAAATCAGGCGATGCTGAGGGAACTAGAAATGAGGCACTACAAATAATAGATGAGTTTTACTGTTTAACACTAAAATAACTGATGATGGCCGAAGTATAGAGGATATAAAGTGCAGACTGGCAATAACACGAAAAACGTTTCTGAAGAAGAAAAATTTGTTAACAACAAATATAGAATCAAGCGTAAGGAAGATATTTCTGAGATATTTGTATGCAGATTAGACAATAAGGTATCAGAAGCTTTCGGAATGGGGTACTACGGAAGAATGCTAAAGACTAGAGGGGAGCCTGCGTAACTATTGAGGAGGCGCTAAAAGGCATTGGGGAGACAAGAATTTTGTGAACAAGTTGACTAAAAGACGGGATCAGTTGATAGTACACATCCTGAGATATCAGGGAATCACCAGTTTAGTGCTGTAGGGAAGTGTCCGTGTGGGGGAGAGGGGGAGTAAAAATTGTAGAGGGAGAACCCAAGAGATGAATACAATAAGCAGGTTCAGTGCATGTAGGGTGCCGTAGCTACTCGGACATGAAGAGACCTTCACAGAATACACAACAACAACAATAACAACAACACTGAGTACTTCATCACGGGCTTAGAAAAATTTGTTCTCGACTATTGTGTATGCTTCATCTCTGGATGCACGAATAGCTTTACTAATGATATCACTGTATGTTGTGGTGTTTCATGTATTTCTTCCGCTGGTGATTTCGTGTCATGGGGACTAGCTCTGTAGTGTGAAAGAAAAATTAGCAATGCATTATCGTTATTGTACTGCTGTGTTAGGTTTGTCATATGAGATCTAAATTTCTTACAAATATTTTAGTGAGTCCGTTTGGTTCTGGATGAAATGGTATGGCTTTAAAATGTGCTATGCCATTTCGTTCACAGAAATATCTAAACTCCTGTGACGAAAATTGGGTGTCGTTATCTCAAACTAAAGATTTAAGTAACCTTTCTATTCAGAAAATTCTTGAAAGAGGTTAAATTGTTTTTATAGAGGGTATGGCCTACATTTTTATCACATACGGAAACTCAGAAAGTGCATGCATGACAATCAGCCAGTAGCATAAAAAAAAAATCGAGCATAGTCTGTGTGTTTACGTGACCTGGGTTCTAGTCATGGGAGAGTTGACTGGTATTTTTGCCATAAGTGACATTTATCCAGCGACATTTCTAGGTCATTATCTAGACGATGTATAGATGGCATTCAGTTAAAGTGTTACGCAACAGATTTTACTTAACTATATTAAAAAAAGGGTGGCCCTAGCTCTGAGTATTTGGTATCGACACTGCCATAATTCAGTATTAATGAACAGCATGAAAAAGGATTCACGAACTGTAAAACCAAAAACTTTACCTAAATGAACCCAACTTTTATAGCAATGCATTCATTGTACACAAACTGATAAGGATATTACGTTGAATTTAATGAAATGAACAACAAAGAACATCTAACTGAAACATGACATTAAGCCATAATATACACTGGCAAGTTTGCCAAAGTTATCTGGTATGGAAATGAGGTCAGTGGAAGTCAACTTTCTAGCACTTAAGCGTAACACAGCAACAGGTGGATAACCAGAACTGTACCAGAAAGAAAAGTGAAATTAAACATGCATCTGCGCCTACCCACGTGGCTATGGTTGAGCCAACGTGAATTTAGTGAAGTGTCGAACATCTTTAACTTCATTCAATTCCAGCCAGCCATTGCCACCAGGTATTCTAACCACTGTTGTTGTGTGTGGATGAGCAGGATGCGAATGGCGCAGATTTAATGCAACTGGAACTCGCTTGCTAAGTGCATGCATCATCTTCGAATCTGCCATTAAGGAAGTTAGAACGCTTGCTCTGCTCAGCGTATGCGTCTGGAATCACCCATCAATCAGAAAAAGATCTATGACCAATGACGTAATTGTTATCTTGCTACTTTCCTCCCACCAGAAACTGTGTAAAAATCATTCGCCAATAGTCTGGCTTTCCATCCACGCTGTTCAGAAAGTCTCGGACCTGCAAGTTAATGTCGTCTTTTTTCCCACCTGTTAGATTTCTTTTAACGTACAAAAACTCAGACAATGGCTCACGGCCTCCCACTCTATCTGTTTTTAAGAACACCCAACGCATCACTGGAAAAAGTCTCCCATCCCAAAGAGTCTTGGCGTCTGTTTATCCGAACGACCTTCCACTGGGTGATGAAAAGTACAAGACATGAGTCCGAATTGTTTGGCTGCTTTCGGGAGAGACACTTTCCTCTTGCCTTCTCAGAACTCTGTGGACAAAGTACAATGCCCTCAGCAGAAAGAACTTTGTTGGAGGGGCCTAACTCTAAAACGATCATTTATTTGCTGGGATGAGCCCCACAGATCACCGTTTTTAGCATGTGTTTCATTCTAACATTGTTCACTGTTTTCTAAAGCATGAGGAAAGTTTTGCTACGGATGCTAGAAAGACGGTGAGCCAAAACAATGTGAGCCAGCAGCGTGCTTGCCACGTCTGGTTGTGGTCAGCACCTCATCCAACCAGTCTCCCCTGGTCCCGAGAGAGTGACATGGCAGGGCATCGCAGCTGGCAGCCCCTGGTCTGTCTAACCGATGGCTTTCCAACCTCAGCTGGCTTTCCAACCTCAGCTGATACAGACGAAAAATCTCCCATTACATGCACAGATACCCTTTGATAATATAGAGAAGAACATTAAAAGATGGCTTGGCCATATAATCATTGTGGTTAATCTCATAACTTGAATTAACATAGGATGGTTGGTCGAAACATAACTATAATTGATGAATAATTGGATTTGTTTATTAAAATGAACAAATATCAGTCAGAAGAAAGCTTGACGCTTCTCATCACAACCAACCTAGAATGAAAAATTTGTGGCTGTGCTGTTACACTAACGATTATAGTATGACAACAACAATCAAAAAGTTCTCTCTCCCTTTCATTTGTTCTACACTCCTGGAAATTGAAATAAGAACACCGTGAATTCATTGTCCCAGGAAGGGGAAACTTTATTGACACATTCCTGGGGTCAGATACATCACATGATCACACTGACAGAACCACAGGCACATAGAGACAGGCAACAGAGCATGCACAATGTCGGCACTAGTACAGTGTATATCCACCTTTCGCAGCAATGCAGGCTGCTATTCTCCTATGGAGACGATCGTAGAGATGCTGGATGTAGTCCTGTGGAACGGCTTGCCATGCCATTTCCACCTGGCGCCTCAGTTGGACCAGCGTTCGTGCTGGACGTGCAGACCGCGTGAGACGACGCTTCATCCAGTCCCAAACATGCTCAATGGGGGACAGATCCGGAGATCTTGCTGGCCAGGGTAGTTGACTTACACCTTCTAGAGCACGTTGGGTGGCACGGGATACATGCGGACGTGCATTGTCCTGTTGGAACAGCAAGTTCCCTTGCCGGTCTAGGAATGGTAGAACGATGGGTTCGATGACGGTTTGGATGCACCGTGCACTATTCAGTGTCCCCTCGACGATCACCAGTGGTGTACGGCCAGTGTAGGAGATCGCTCCCCACACCATGATGCCGGGTGTTGGCCCTGTGTGCCTCGGTCGTATGCAGTCCTGATTGTGGCGCTCACCTGCACGGCGCCAAACACGCATACGACCATCATTGGCACCAAGGCAGAAGCGACTCTCATCGCTGAAGACGACACGTCTCCATTCGTCCCTCAATTCACGCCTGTCGCGACACCACTGGAGGCGGGCTGCACGATGTTGGGGCGTGAGCGGAAGACGGCCTAACGGTGTGCGGGACCGTAGCCCAGCTTCATGGAGACGGTTGCGAATGGTCCTCGCCGATACCCCAGGAGCAACAGTGTCCCTAATTTGCTGGGAAGTGGCGGTGCGGTCCCCTACGGCACTGCGTAGGATCCTACGGTCTTGGCGTGCATCCGTGCGTCGCTGCGGTCCGGTCCCAGGTCGACGGGCACGTGCACCTTCCGCCGACCACTGGCGACAACATCGATGTACTGTGGAGACCTCACGCCCCACGTGTTGAGCAATTCGGCGGTACGTCCACCCGGCCTCCCGCATGCCCACTATACGCCCTCGCTCAAAGTCCGTCAACTGCACATACGGTTCACGTCCACGCTGTCGCGGCATGCTACCAGTGTTAAAGACTGCGATGGAGCTCCGTATGCCACGGCAAACTGGCTGACACTGACGGCGGCGGTGCACAAATGCTGCACAGCTAGCGCCATTCGACGGCCAACACCGCGGTTCCTGGTGTGTCCGCTGTGCCGTGCGTGTGATCATTGCTTGTACAGCCCTCTCGCAGTGTCCGGAGCAAGTATGGTGGGTCTGACACATCGGTGTCAATGTGTTCTTTTTTCCATTTCCAGGAGTGTATTTTATTTGGCATTTGGGTACACCATACCATCAGTTGAAATATGATCTATTAGGATATAGGAACAGGGTTATTTTGCCAATCTATAAAGCCTAGAAATCTTTCACTCATGGGAACCACACAGATTCATTCGCTCACATTGCTCCCTACTTAGCAATCATATACAACCGCTCGCTCACCGATAGATCTGTACCTACAGATTGGAAAATTGCGCAGGTCGCACCAGTGTTTAAGAAGGGTAGTAGGAGTAATCCATCGAACTACAGACTTATATCATTGACGTCGGTTTGCAGTAGGGTTTTGGAGCATATACTGTATTCAATAATTATGAATCACCTCGAATGGAACGATCTATTGATACGTAATCAGCATGGATTCAGAAAGCATCTTTCTTGTGCAACGCAGCTAGCTCTTTACTCGCACAAAGTAACGGCCGCTGTCGACAGAGGATCTCAAGTTGATTCCGTATTCCTAGATTTCCGGAAAGCTTTTGACACCGTTCCTCACAAGCTGCGGGCCTACGGGTTATCGTCTCAGTTGTGCGACTGGATTTGTGTTTTCCTGTCGGGAAGGTCGCAGTTCGTAGTAATAGATGGCAAATCATCGAGTAAAACTGAAGTGATATCAAGTGTTCCCCAGGGAAGCGTCCTGGGACCTCTGCTGTTCCTGATCTATATAAATGACCTGGGTGACAATCTGAGCAGTTCTCTTAGGTTGTTCGCAGATGATGCTGTAATTTACCGTCTAGTAAGGTCATCCGAAGACCAGTATCAGTTGCAAAGCGATTTAGAAAAGATTGTTGTATGGTGTGGCAGGTGGCAGTTGACGCTAAATAACGAAAAGTGTGAGGTGATCCACATGAGTTCCAAAAGAAATCAGTTGGAATTCGATTACTCGATAAATAGTACAATCTCAAGGCTGTCAATTCAACTAAGTACCTGGGTGTTAAAATTACGAACAACCTCAGTTGGAAAGACCACATAGATAATATTGTGGGGAAGGCGAGCCAAAGGTTGCGTTTCATTGACAGGGCACTTAGCGGATGCAACAAGTCCACTAAGGAGACAGTTTACACTACACTCGTTCGTCCTCTGTTAGAATATTGCTGCGCGGTGTGGGATCCTTACCAGGTGGGATTGACGGAGGACATCGAAAGGGTGCAAAAAAGGGCAGCTCGTTTTGTATTATCACGTAATAGGGGAGAGAGTGTGGCAGACATGATACGTGAGTTTGGGACTAACATTGTGTGAAAAAGGTTGTATATGTAATATTTGTTAATGTATGAACATAAAACTGTCTCTGGTGATACCAAGCAATTATTTAACTATAAAGATACATGTAGCACTTTTCTTTTTAAAATGAAATAATAGAATAAGATTAAAAATTGGTTGTGTTAGTGAAAGGGTGCAGCCTATGAGAGTGTGATATAAAATCAGCTGGCTTTTCACTTGCGCTGTTCAGAGATTTTGGAGTTGCATGCTTCCACCATTATCTTGCTTCTTTTTTAAACCAATGCACAGTCTTTTACACAAAAAAATTCAGATATTGGTCCCGACCTCCCAGTCTAGCTGTTTTTATAGAACATCCGAAGTATTTCTTTCGTGGGTGGAGAAAAAATCTTCCATCCCAAAGGGTCTTGGCGTCTTTTTGTCACAATGTGCTTTCACTAGGTGGCCAAAGGAAATGATTCTGCGTTAGGGAGAGGCAGGCGGATTGCGATCTGTTCACGTGGGTTTCCCACCCACCTGCCACTGGACGGGGTAGACTGCTCCCTGCAGGAAGGGCCTTGACGGAAGGAGCTAGCTGTAAAACGACAGCTGATTTGCTGAAGCGAGTCTCTACAGATCGCCGTTTTTAGCGTACTGATGTTTTCTAGGATTGTGCACTGTTTTTTAAAGCATGAGGAGAAAGTTTTGTATGAGTGCCAGAGTGATGTCGAGCCCAAAAAATATGGTTCGCAGTGTACCTGCCATATCTGATCGGGTCAACACTTCATCCCCCCATCGGCCCCTAGAGTGACACAGCAGAGTATCTCAGCTGGTCTGTTTAATTACTTGGTTTGCCAAACATCAGCCCACACAGGCGAAACATCTACCATTACATGCACTGAAACACAACCGCTGCTGTTATTCACATAACATGAATTTAAAAAAGCTGATGTGTCCAAACATATGTCAATGATGAATTGAATGTGAAACTGAAAACCATTTCATAATAATAGTTCGATAAAAGGCTGGTATTTGCAGACAGTGATGAGTCGTTCTGGACAGAATATTGTTACTGGGTCCAAATAAAACCAGCAGTGGATTGTGATCTGTAGGTAGAATGAACTTTTGGCTTCAAATTTATTCGTGGAACCTTTCAACAGCAAAGAGAACTGTAAGAGCTTCCTTTTCAAGCTCATTGTAATTCTTCTGAACAATTGCCAGAGCTCTCGATGCGACGTGAACCATACTGTATTTGTGACAAGACAGTGCCAACTCTGTAACTGGAAGTATCTTGTTAACGTTTTAGTCAGATCGGATGTTATAATACATTTCGCGGATGTTATAATACATTTCTCTGTATGAATTTGTCAAATGCACATTGGTATTCATTATTCCAGATACATTTTGTGAAGTAATTCGCTTATGGATGCTGTATGTGGAATGCAGTAATTGAATTGGCCTAGAACATCACTTAACCGCTTGAGATCTTCAGGAGGCAAAAGTAACGCTTCTGTGTGTTGCAGTGTCAGCCTGATGCCTTTTAGTGATAGAGTGTGTTCGAAGTATTGAAACTCTTGCTGGAAAATTATACACTTTGCGCTGTCACATTTCAAACTGGCTGCTTTAAATATTCAAATACACATTTCCAATTATTATTATTATTATTATTAATGAATCCGGATCGGGAAGGAGCGCCTGGTCCCCGGCACGAATCCGCCCGTCGGACTTGTGTAGAGGTCCGGTGAATCGTCCAGCCTGTGGATGGTTTTTAGGCGGTTTTCCATCTGCCTTGGCGAATGCGGGTTGGTTCCCCTTATTCCGCCTCAGCCACACTATGTCGGCGATTGCTGCGCAAACGAGTTCTCCACGTACGCGTACACCACCATTACGCTACCACGCAAACATAGGGGCTACACTTGTCTGGTGGAGGTGGGGGGGGGGGGGAGAGGCGAACAGCACAATAACCCTGGGTTCGGTGTGGGGTGGCGGAGGGGTGAAGTGGACTGCGGTAGTCGTCGTGGGGTTATGAAACACTGCGGCTGCGGCGGGGACGGAGCCTCTCCGTCTTTTCTAGGCCCCGGTTCACATACAACATACAGCATTATTAATGAGTGAAATATGGTCACGTTGAACATTAACATACAAGTTTATACAAATTTTTGTCGGTATCTGTTATAGTACATAATAGGTTTTGTTCTCTTCCTACACGTTTTGCAAAAAAACAAAAAGAAAAAATGGTTCAAATGGCTCTGAGCACTATGGGACTTAACATCTGAGGTCATCAGTCCCCTAGAACTTAGAACTACTTAAACCTAACCAACCTAAGGACATCACACACATCCATGCTCGAGGCAGGATTCGACTCCTGTGACCGTAGCGACCGCTTGGTTCCAGACTGAAGCGCCTAGAACCGCTCGGCCACAACGGCCGGCACACGTTTTGTGTTCTTGTTCCTATGACACATATTTTTCGTGGAATTTGTCCTTGACATGTGCTTTATGATGAAACTCATTTATTACGATGCTTGTTGTTAGACATTTCTGGATCCTACATTCTCTGGTCCATCAGAACTATAGTTCTGTCTCCTTCTTTTGGTCCATGGTGTCAACCAGTTCCTGATTTGTTCCTGTGGGAGGTAGCCAGACTTGTAATCTGATGTCCTCTAGGAGATAAACCTCTTTCGCGAGTTCGTATGTAAGTCGGGATGACACTGTTTTTCCCACTTCTGGTATCCGTTTGATGAAAATTAGCTTGAATTTTTCCATTCTTTTCACATCACGCATTTCCAGTTCCTTCCATGTCATCTTTCTTCATACGTTATGACTGGTGCACTGCCGTTTTGAACGATGTCAGCGCTGTGTGTCGCCAGATCAGTTACGTTCGGAATACTGAGGCTCTGATGACTGCTGCTACTCTTCCTGAATATGCGTACCAAACGCTGTTGCTCTTCTGTTTGATGTAATTCCCAGGTATTTTATACTGTTTGCAGTGGTTCAATGTATCTCTTGGAGGTACTCAGCCACATTTCCAGAATGTTATTTGAACTTTCGGTTTACTTTTAGGCTATTTGCCTTTCTCCTAGTGTCTCGTCATTATGCGTCTTCTGCACATCCTCTCTCAGTGCTCACCCTGTCACCATGTCATCTGCATGACGGATCATATCTGCTGTTTTGAATGTTCCTCTATTACGTTCGTCACTACTCCTGCGGAGATGCTGAAAAACTTTGGATTCAAAAGAGTCTCATTGGGGAACTTCATTCGTCTGTGTAATTTTCTCTGAGACTGCAACATTGTTATTTATTTGGATGATTTTTATTTCGTTGACTCCATCCCATTTGTCGCTAGTGGGCCTCCCTCTCTGGTAATTCTTTTCAGTTTCTCTTTTATTTTTTCTATTTACAGCATCGAATCCTTTCCTGGGACCTACAAAGACGGCGTAATAGTTTTCTCTTTTGCGTCTATGTGTGTCTTCTATTAGGTCCGTTAAGTCTTTCACTCCCTGCTCCGTGCTCTAGCCTTCCATAAGCCCTAAGTACATTCCGGGATGTTTCCGCCGACTGCGCCGACCGGCCAAGTAGCCTTTTGTTGAATATTTTGGTGAGTATTTTGAGGGAAGCGTTTTCTAGTGCCACTCTTCTAAATGAATCTGGGGAAGCTATTGTCTAAACCTGCTGCATTCTTGTTTCTTCCTTCTTTCATTGCTTGTCTCAGTTCAGTTGTTAATTGTTAATTCGGAGTCGTGTGTGCTCTCCGTTGCTTCAGTTTCATATCTCTTGTCTTTTTTTGTGTTTATTCAGCATTTCAGAAATGTGCTACCAAAATTCTTCGTGTAGATTTCTCATGTCGTGGGTGAGACTTTCTTTCTCATGGATTTGGATGGGTCTGATTTCTCATCATTACTAATTTTATTACCTCCTTCTCTATGTAATCTTATGTTTTTCTTTTAATTGTAGGTTTGTATTTTCTTCTTTTTTTTCTCATATATAGCTAAGCTATCTGTTCTCTGTGTGTTTTTGTTACGTATATTCTTACATTTCCCTGTAGCAACCTCGGTCAAATTACTTTCGCGCTTGTCTTCTTTTTTATCTTTGTGCCTCTGTTCAACGCTTCTGTGAATATTTTCGGGGCTTCTCTCAGTTTGCCTTCCTTTCTTAGAATCCTCACTCTTTCGATGTTATCTTTGTTTGCTCTGTTACACAGTGTTGCATTTTTCAAACTTTTCAACACCGTTTGAGTACAAATAACAAACAGGAATGCAGCAGGATGACGTCTTCTACAACCGTCGATATTTCTAAAGTTGCACACTCTGTAATTTTTAAAGCACTAATGTCACAAGAAAGCGCAGTACAAGGGATTTTAAAACCCTAGTTTGCGTAGCATGTGCGGAAGGTTACACTCACTCACACACACACACACACACACACACACACACACATATATATATATATATATATATATATTCTAAATTCTAGCGTCACCATACAGCCAAAGACGACCGACGTCAGAAGTTATCGATAGTGAATATTAATAACCAACAGGAGAGGTAGCGAGGAAGAAAGAAGGATTCCACGCAGAATTAAAGTAGAAATTTTCAACTGTATTGATAAGTGCAGTTGCTAATTTAATGTCAACTGCTTTCTTAATAACATTACCCCAATAGGTGGAAGTACGTAGTATAATCTCCGTGTTGTTATAATTCACAGGACGACCGGTCCCAAGATAATGTTCCACAATAGCAGATTTGCTCGAATGTTGTAAGTGTGTGTGACTCTTATGCTCAGTAAATCGGCCCTCTATCGTCCTAATGGTCTGACCAATATGTGACATGCCATAACTGCAAGGAATAAGATAGACACCGGCCTTACGCAAACCCAGATCATTCTTTACGGATCCTATAAAGGGACCTAATCTTAGACTGTTGTAGAAACACACATATCACATTATAATTCCGAAAAATACGACCGATCCTGTTGGAAATGCTTGTTGAGTAAGGAAAATATGTCGCAGATTTCGGTGCCACCTTGGTATTATCGTCACTCACTCGGGACTGCGGTCGGTCGATAGCACAATACGCGTCTGATGTGTCTTTCTCTATATTCGTTCTGATGGGAGGAGACCTCAAGATGGGTAAACGCAGCTGACATACTTTCAGGGTCTGAGATGACGTGGGCTCCGTGAACCAAGGTATGAAGTACCTCTTCACGCTGAACCAGGTGGTGAGAACTACCAACCAGTAGATACGAGTCGGTGTGAGCTGGCTTCCTATAAACAGCTGGTCCAAAAGTACCTTCAAACTTCCTCCTCGCCGACTCATCAAGGAAGGGAAGACTGCGACCCTTTACGATCTCCAGTGTGAAAGGAATATACGGATGGACTGAATTCAGATGTTCTAAAAAGCCGTTTAAATTCTCACTACCATGAGGCCAAGCAACAAAGGTATCTTCTACATATCTAAAAAAAGGACGCAGGTTTCAATGCCGCTGACTCCGAATCACATTCCTGGAAGTCTTCCATAAACTAATGGACAATATTAGGTAACAACGAGCTTCCCACCTCAACTCCATCAATGTGTTCATAGTACTGGTCATGATTAAAAAGTAAGTGGAAATCAACACATGTCGAAATAGATTCGTTTAATCAACAGTAACCTAACCTCAATTACCATATTGGAATTATGGGTACAGTTCCCATGCTCGCAGAAAATAATGTTATAAGTTTGGGTCCGCCTTTTTGCCAGTGCACAATTATTGTTTTCTTTCAACGTCCAAACACGTTTCACCAAAGTTGTGGCATGTTCAGTATGATTTTTTCTTTTATTTTTTCTGAAATGCGAACATACAGATCATATTTAGCTTAGAAAATATGTTACCGGTACATCGAATTTCGTTGTTATTTGACTTACATATTTCCTTACCTTTTATTTTAGTTTTTTTTATTCCATGAGTTTAACGGAATATACATTTTAAAGATTGGACTATAAACAAAAATTCAATTCAGTTGATATCCTTACATATCTTATGTTTGTAGATGACACGATCTGCTAATTTAGACATATGGTAAATTTCGATTGGCAGTCACAGGACACAGGCAATGCAAAATAAAACGCAAAGGACATGTATAATTTAAATAACAACAAAATCGTATTTACTGTTAAAATATTACGTAATCTAAACATAATCTCTAGTGTATATTTTTGAAAAATAGAAGAAAAAAGCCCGTTGAGGATGCCACAACTGATGTGAAACATGCGTTAAAGGAAGACAATAAATATGTACTTGCAAAAGATGGGCCCATCCCTTGCTCATTACTAACCTCAATTAACCGCAATAAATGAGACAGAGGAGGGCAGTAAGGCGTATGTCTACCTTATTCCTTCCAGTTGTGGCAGGTCAGATGCTGGACGGGACCATCAAGACCGTGGAGGACCGATGTTCTGAGCACAAGCGACACACACGCTTACAACAGCCGGGCATATCTGCTATTGTAGAACATCGCCTTAGCACCGGTCATCGTGTGGAATACGGCAACACGGAGATTCTGGGATGAACTTCCAGCTACCGGGGTAGTGTTATTAGGCCTAAGGAAGCAGCTGAAGTTAAATTAGCAAGTGAGCTTGTAAATAGCGACGGTGGATTTGATTAAGTTCTGCATAGAACCCTGCCCTTCCCTTCTCAAAAAACGGAGGGACAGAGTTAATGTTACCTCACCCATTGGTCATCAGTTTCACTATAGATAACTTCTGACATCGATCACCTTTGGTTGTGTGATGGCGCTAGTGTTCACAGTATGTGTGTATATGTGTGCTTTTGTGCGTGTGTGTGTGTGTGTGTGTCTGGGCGCCCGCGCGCCTCCGCGCGCGCGCGCGGTTGTGTGTGTGTGTGTGTGTGTGTGTGTGTGTGTGTTATATGTTTCGGCGAATACTCTGCAAACCGATTGCACATCGCTTCCTCGTTGCCTTAGTGACACGAAAGTGGCAGGGAGTGCACTAGGCGGTTTTCGAAAACGTCGTCCATCTGCATTCCTGTAAGTTATTTGAACACTTTATTCGTCAGGAGAAACTCAGCTATCACTGAATTTTAGGCGTCTGCCCCTGAGACACTGGAATCATCCGGGTAGTTCACAACGTTACTTGCTTTTCCAATTAATTATTCTAAATATCGGGGCAATGAGCCTGGTGCACTGGCTATGGCTATCTCTTGTATTTATAAGGTACAAACAAAATATTTGTGACCAAGTATTTATGTGTTTCATCATCCAGAGGTACGTATTTGTAAATAGCCATTTGTCAAATCTAGTTTTGCGAACTACAGTTAAAAAAAAAAGTGTGTGTGAAATCTTATAGGACTTAACTGCTAAGGTCATCAGTCCCTAAGCTTATACACTACTTAACTTAAATTCATGCCCGAGGGAGGACTCGAACGTCCGCCGGGACCAGCCGCACAGTCCATGTCTGCGAACTACAGTCCGCCAGCTAATTTAGACATTAATTCTTCCAGTTTTAGAGCTGGAAATGAATCAGTGAATGACTGCAAATTGACAGCCGCCTTGAAATCATGCGCCATTTGGTTTTAGTACCACTACAAATGGCGTTGTTGGTTGGTTACTAGAAATTGGTTACGCGGTGCCCTTCTCTTCAAGGGCATCTAGCTATTGTTCTATTTTGACCTTTAATACAAATGGGATATTGCTCCCTTTACAGAATTTTGGCGCAGCGTTCGGCTTCAACGGCAAGTACGCTTTGCAGTTTTTAAAAATAGCTGTTGCTTCAGAAGAAACTCATACTAAATTTTTACAACAGGCTTTTTAACTCTTCACTAGTAACGTCAGTGTGAATCTGATTCGTCGCTTCATGGACTGTGAAGCCTAGTTTACTGAATAAATCGAGATCGACTAACTTCGCTACCTTTCATGAGTGTACTACTATAATGCTAGCCTGTTTTGTAAAATATTTGCTGCTCTTTCACTGGTATTTGCTGGCTGCTGTAGCTGAACAGTACCCTCGTGTCTACAACGTGACTTTACAATGAAATGAACACCCCTAGCTGCTTATAGGGGTTGACATACGTCAACGGGGACAGATGAAAATGTGTGCCCCGACCGGGACTCGAACCGGGGATCTCCTGCTTACATGGCAGACGCTCTATCCATCTGAGCCACCGAGGACACAGAGGAGAGCGCGACTGCAGGGAGTTATCTCTGACATGCCTCCCGCGAAACCCACACTCTCAACGTATTGTCCCGCACTATATTCGTAGTGCCCCCGCCCATTATACTCATTACTCGCGGCGCGTTTCCGATTCCCGTAACAGTTCGGGCACTGTTAGTGCATTCGCAGAAAAGAAGAAGATGGTCAAGTGGCCGGTGAGCCTTAACTATATTTATACTAAGATGGTATCTGTTCTTTCGGACACGTCCGAAAGAACAGATACCATCTTAGTATAAATACAACGTGACTGTCAATTATACATTGACGAGAAAAAAATTGCATCACCAAGAAGCAGATGTGCGACATAAACGGAAGTTCGTAGGCATTTTTCTACATCCAAAATATGTCTATTCAAATTACTCACCAGGCGCATAAGAGTGGCGCTGGTAGCTCCACTGTGAGGCTGCAAAGCAAGGTTGCTGTAACGGTCGTGAGCGTTAGTTACCCCTGAGATTGGACGTGGTGAGTTGATATTAGTCAGGAATGCTTTTAAGGCGAGAAAGACGCCGTTGTCAACACCCCACTAGGTTTAAAAGAGGTCGTGTAATAGTACTCCGGGAAGCTGGATGGTCCTTCTGCGATACTGCAGAAAGGCTTGACAGGAATGAATACTGGCAGCGATGGTCACGGGAATCTACGTTAGCAAGAAGATCGGGCTTCGGACGGTCACGTGGCACTACGGAGAGAGGAGGCCACCGTGATCAGCGAGTAGCTCTGGCGCGTCCTGTTGCATTTGCAGCAGCAGTTTGAGCAGCAGTTGACACCACAGTGACACAACGAACTGTTAAAAATCGGTTACTTCAAGGGGAAGCTCCGAACCAGACGCTCTGTGTCGTGCCTTTTATTGATCCCAAACCGCCCCATTTGCGACTTCGGTGGTGTCAAGGTTGCTTGGTTGATTCAGGTGATGTAACCAGTGGTGTCAAACGAGAGTTCATTGGAGGCGGGATGGAGGTCTGTTGTGTTTTCTGATGTAAGCTGGTTCTGACTCGGTGTCAGTGATGGCAGCGTGTTGATTATAAGGAGGCCAATTGAGGCCCTGCAACCAACTTGTCTGCATTCTAGACACACTGACCTACACCTGGAGTTATGGTCTGGGATGCGATTTCGTATGACAGCAGGAGCACTCTCGTGGTTATCCCAAGCACCTTCACTGTAAATTTGACCGTCAGACTGGTGATTCGACCCGTTGTGCTGCCATTCATGAACAGCACTTGAGGGAGTGCTTTCCAACATGATAACGCTCGCCCACATACCACTGTTGTAACCCAATATGCCCTATAGAGTGTCAACATGTTGCTTTGGCCTGCTCGATAACCAGACTGTCTCCAATCGAGCACATACGGCACATTATCTGATGACAGCTCCAGCGCCATCCACAAACAGCATTAACCGTCCCTGTATTGACCGACTAAATGCAGCAGACATGGAAGTCCTTGCCCCAAATGACATCCGGCACCTGTGCGACACAATGCTTGCAAGTTTGCATGGTTGTATTCAACATTCTGGTTGTTACATCGGATATTAACGTACCAGCATTTCACATGAGCAATGGTTTTTCTCCTCTGATCTTACAAAGTTAACCACTTAAATATGTTATCTAGGCATATGTATTCCTGAAATTTCATTACTCTACATTTTTCGGTGTTGCGATTTTTTTTTCTGCCAATGTATGTACCTGTCATGTCAACACCTGAGGTCTTTTTTCTGTCATTAGTGAGGTGGTTCTTCCCTTTCTACCCGCGACAGTCGTTTGATACAGTACGGCAGTCCAGCATATGTCTACCTTCAAGTTTCTTCCTTACTTGTAAAAACTGTTATCGTGTTTGTGAATTTCTGTGACTTCCCTGAACGAAAGGGCATGGTACGTCCTTCATGTCAGCGAATTTTGTTACATGGTTAGTGTCACTCTTCGCGTGCTCTGCCACGATTGATTCCTTATCGTCCGCCAACCTGTTGTACTGTTTGTGTCCAGTGATGTTGTGATGGATCGTCCAGTCATTCCCGCATAGACTTTTCCACGTGTGTAGGGTATGCGATACGTTCGCGACGTTACGGTTTGGTCCGTTTTTCCTTCACAGATCGGAGACGTACTCTGATCTCGGTCGGTTTGGAAATATTCTTTACGTCGTGTTTGAGTAATATACGTCCGATTCGGTCCGCTACACTGAGGATGTATGATAGAAAGCGCTTACCCGACATTTCTTCTTCCCACGTGTCACTTCGCCGCTTGTTAGCATTCATGACACCTCTTATGTGATTGGTGAGTATCTGGTGAGTATCAATTGCCTCCACGTGTTGCATCTCGCGTTCGAGGTGCAGTGACTGCTATACACACATCAAAAAAAGTTTTGCATTACCTCGGTTCCGCGAGTTCCGGGACCTTTACAGAAAACTGGAGTAGAGATTAACAAAACATCATTTCTGCCATTTTTATTGCTCATGAAAACCTTACATTGCGTGTTGTCCCACCATGCAGCGAGACCTTCAGAGGTAGTGATCGAGATTGCTGTACACACACGTAGCGATAATGCCCAGTAGCACGACCTCTTGCATTGATGCATGCCTGTATTCGTCGTGGCATACTATCCACAACTTAATCAAGGCACTGTTGGTCCAGATTGTCCCAGATTTCAACGGCGATTCCGTGTAGATCTCTCAGAGTGGATGGTGGGTCACGTCGTCCTTTCCAATCTATCTTAGGCATTTTCGATAGGGTTCATGTCTGGAGAACATGCTGGCCACTCTAGTCTACCGATGTCGTTACCTGAGGCAGTCATTCACGACATGTTCACGATGGTGACGCGAATTGTCGTCCATGAAGACTAATGCCGCACCAATAAGCTGCCGATACGGTTGCACTATCGGTCGGAGGATGGCATTCACGTATCGTACAGCCGTTACGGCGCGTTCCATGACCACCAACGGCGTACGTGAGGCCCCACATAATGTCAACCCGAAGCAGCAGTGAACCTCCAACTTGCTGCACTCGCTGGACAGTGTGTCTGAGGCGTTCAGCCTGACTGGGTTGCCTCCAAACACGACGATTGCATGGTTGAAGGCATATGCGACACTCATCGACGGAGAGAACGTGATGCGAATCGTGAGTGGTCCATTCGATATGTTGTTGAGCCCATCTGTACCGCACTGCACGGTGTCGTGGTTGCAAAGATGGACCTCGCCATGGACGTCGGGAGTGAAGTTGCGCATCATGCAGCCTATTGCGCACAGTTTGAGACGTAACACGATGTCCTGTAGCTGCACGAAAAGCATTATTCAACGTGGTGGCGTTGCTGTCAGGGTTCCTCCGAGCCATAATCCGCAGGTAGCGGTCGTCCACTGCAGTATTAGCCCTTGGGCGGCCTGAGCGAGGCATGTCATCGACAGTTCCTGGCTCTCTGTATCCCCTTCATGTCCTAATAACATCGCTTTGGCTCACTCTGAGACGCCTGGACACTTACCTTGTTGAGAACCCTTCCTGGCAAAAAGTAACAATGTGGACGCGATCGAACGGCGGTATTGATCGTCTAAGCACTGTTGAACTATAGACAACACGAGCCGTGTACCTCGTTCCTGGTGGAATGACTGGAACTGAACAGCTGCCGGACCCCCTCCGTCTAATAGGTGCTGCTCATGCGCGATTATTTACATCTTTGAGTGGGTTTAGTGACATCTCTGAACAGCCAAAGGGACTGTGTCTGTGATGGAATATCCATTGTCAACGTCTATCTTCAGGAGTTCTGAGAACTGGGGTGATGCAAAACTTTTGATGTGTGCATTTGTCTTTCACACGTTAAGAGCCTCTTAATCATGTCTCTTTCGTGGCTCGGGTGGTATTTGACACTTCGTAGGGGTATGAGTCCGTGTGAGTCGGTTTTCAGTACACACTGTGGACCATGTTCTCACCATTGTTGTAACCAGCACATCTGGAAAGGGTAGACGGTGATCTCTTTCTACCTCGATGATAAACTTAGTGTTGTCTTGGAGACTGTTTAATGACTTAAGAGGTCACCGAGATGAAGATGTCGTCGACGTATTTGGACCTGTGCCAAACCTTAGATTTGGCTCGGGTGGTATTTGACACTTCGTAGGGGTATGAGTCCGTGTGAGTCGGTTTTCAGTACACACTGTGGACCATGTTCTCACCATTGTTGTAACCAGCACATCTGGAAAGGGTAGACGGTGATCTCTTTCTACCTCCATGATAAACTTAGTGTTGACTTGGAGACTGTTTAATGACTTAAGAGGTCACCGAGATGAAGATGTCGTCGACGTATTTGGACCTGTGCCAAACCTTAGATTTACAAGGTGCCAAGTGCAGCGCCTGTCTTTCGAAATAGTACAAGAAGAAATTGACAAATGCTGGACTAATTCGGCTACCTGTGGCAACTCCTCACAGCTGCTCGGAAACAACGCCATCCCACGTATGTGAGTTAGTAACTTCTATCGCCTTTTACACATTACAATAATAGAAATTCCTCTGTGGAATAGGAATTGTAGAGAAGAAATTTTTTCATTTTGTTTCAGATTTAACTTTCGTATGTGTCAGACAATTTATATCAGGGCGTAAGTGATCAAAAATTTTAATTGTGGTATTGTAAACCTCTTTTTCTGCCGAAGACAATCTTAATAAGGCATAGTGAACGTTATTTTTTCATCTGGTGTTATTGTTACGTACATTATTATTCCGCTTGAACAGCAATTGATTATTTACAACAAACGTCATCAAGGAATAAACATACTATGAAACAGTAATTAGAATACGCAACTCCTTCAACGGATGTCTGTCTACGAGGTTATTGTGGGTGGGCAGAACATACTGTTCTTACGGTACGTTTTTGAGCAATGAAGACATTCTTTCTTAAAGATGAGTTACCCTAGGTCATTATTCCATATGACATAACTGAATGAAAAACTGTCTCTCCTCAGCACCTGCAATGATTCTAAACACAAATGTGCCTGAAATAAGTCGATTCAGGAGATGCCAAACGTGCTTTTCCCAGTTTAAATTCTGATCAATATGGAGACCTAACAATTTTGAAGTTTACACTCTATGTATTATTTCCTCACCGTGTGTTACAAATATCATTCGTGTAGTAAGCTTAGATGTGGAGAACTGAATATGTTGTATCTTTTTTTTAAACTGAGGGTTAGACCGTGCGCAGAAAACCAGTCAGTGACACTTTTAAGAACATTGTTTAACATTTCTTCTGTTTCTTTATGTGTGGTAGGGTTGATTACAGTATTAGGGTCATAAAAAAAAAGACGAACTGATTCTGCTTGGTGTATGTTAGACAGAAGATCGTTTAAATATGTGAGGAACACTAGTGGGTTGGGAACACCATACGGGATTTCTCTCTGTGAGGATAATGTCCCCATACTATATTTGTTAAATTACTAAGCACCAATTTCTGAATTGTTTTGGTTAGATATGACATTATTAACTGGTTGGGTGTACCGTAAATGCATTAAATTTCAATTTATCAAGGAGAATACTGTGATTCAGACAAATGGTTTAGGCAAATCCTTTAGACAGGTCGCAGAAAATACCAACCGGCAATATTTTATTATTTAATGCTTGTAAAAGTTGGTGAGTGAACATGTAAATGGCATTCTCAGTAGAGTAACTCTTGTGAAATTCGAATTGTGATTTGCTGAGAATATTGTTGTTACTGGAACGATATTCTCCACAGAGACACTTAGTGGTACTCTGTCAGACAAAAAAGAAACATCAGAGCTGACCAAAATGTCGTGTTATTCGTAGTATTAGTTTATTCAATTTCTCAATTAAATATCTGGATCTTTTTATATGTGTGTTGGTCTTTCCCACTTGCTACTGAAGCAGAGATGCTAAGTGTTTTGCTAGTTTGAGTCGATGAGCCAGCAGCACTTACAACTGTTAATAGTAATGTATACAGCTGAGGTGGTAGGGCTTCTGTGCTGCGTAGGTGTCTTTGTACGTTCGCTGAAAGAGAAGCCGCCTTGATTAAACGAAGATTGTGAGCAGAACATACATCACCGGCTAGGCCCGTCATCGTAATGAAAGCTAAGCGCGGATCCGACGCAGCGGATCACACGCAATATTAATCGGTTAATCGAGAGATGTGAGACAAGACCACCTTGTTGGATCACAGACTTGACACTGCGGACTTCCCCACAGCCAGTGTGCGGTCATCCCACTCGCCTGGGAGCAAAACATCCGGGGAATAACCTGCCAGGACTCGACGAGCGGGTGTAATGCGGCGCTCTCGCAGACATTCGACGTGGTTGCGCGGCCTTGGTGGTTTCTTCCACGTGTCGTCTGTGGAATGCTATGCATTACCCCGCATGTTATAAATTAACGTCCATACCATTTTTGACATCTCTATGGTGTCTGTTATTGATTTATCGACACCATTAGTCTCTATTATGTTGGTATTTGGTGAACGATCCCGCCTCGAATAGTCCATCTTTAGTGCTAGAAACTTGTTTCTCGGAAGCTTGTTTACTACCCATATTTCTGTTCCGTACATAGTGGTGTTTTCAGCAAATGAACGACGTGACATGTTTGGTCTTTTTGTTATTTTATTCCAAAGGAACGAGTTCAGTTAACGTAGGGCCCTCTTGCCCTGCGTTATGATATTGTTTATGTATTCTTCACTTTTTCTGTTTGATGATATCATACCAGCCAGATGCTTAAGACTTACAACTCCTGGTCTTACCGGCTCCAACCTCCTAATCCCACAAGGTATTGTCGCCAACGTTCTGATATTCGGTTTTTGTCAGCTAATTACTCTTTTAACTTCCGAAGCAACGACTTATCATCATCATCATCATCATCCTGATCTCCTGCTACGATGAACTCGTCATCAGCGAAGAGATGTGTACAAGATTTCGTCGTACATGGTAACTCCTATGCGTTCACATTTTCCTCCTCCAATCATTAGGCGGTTCCTCCACACAGTTTTTAAGTAGCATCCGCGCTACAGCATAGCCACGGCGTAGCCCTTTTGCAACAGGAAATTCCGGTGACGCTGAGTTTCCTACTTTGACAACACTCACACAATGCGTACAGAACTGTTTATCAGCTTTCATGTAAGTAGTTGAAACTCCACTGTTCCTCATACTTGTCCACGTGTTGTTTTCTGGCACCGCATCATAAGCCTTCCGCAAATACAAAAAGACTAAATGGTTCTCTGTCCATTTGGCAGTTCTCTACTCTATTAGATTCCGCAATGTGAACATTCCAACAATACATGAACCATTCTGTGCTTCAGGTATTACAGCATCCATCTCTAATCTTTCTTTTAAGATTCTCCCGTATAATCGTGCTTGTGATGTCATCACTCTTAAGTCTGTACTCCGATTATTTCCAAAGTCTTGTTTATACTCCTTCTTATAGACTGAAGAAATAACGTACTTTTTCGATTCATTGGGTATCTGGTCCCCTTCCGAACTCAATAGCTGGGCCAAGATATCATAAAAAATCGTAGGAGCTGCCTTTATTAATTCTGTGTTTATTCCACCCGGACACGATCATTTCTCAGTTCATACGCTTCATAACTATAAACATTTGTCAAGGTTATCTGTCGTGTACATGATTATCGTTATTGGTTTTCTTCTGTCAAATTTGACATACGTTATATAAACAGATTTCTATTCTCCGTGAACAACGTTTGGTAATACTTTACGCACTTCTCCATGCTTATTAGAGCAGAACCATCACTATCCTTATTTTCAAATCGCATCGACCTCAGTACCTTCCGCGCTCTAGTACTTCTCCCCCTTTCTGCCACGCCTCATTTTCAGCTTTAGTAACGACCTTATGTGTTTCTTTCCGTTTAATTCTAATGTTTTACGATCTTCATCAAGCTGAATGCTAAGCCATTTATTGTACGCCACCTTCTTCATCTTCACCAATTCATCTCCTTCCTCATTTCGTCATGCATTCCTCCACTTTTTCCCAATTTTGTTTTTACCTCCAGAGCTTCAAAGGTTGCCATTGCTTTAACTCATTCATTCTTATTCTCTGCAGTATCATCTTTGATATGTGATGCCTTGGCTACCATGAGATGCTTTAAATTAGGATAATGGGCGTAAGTGAATATTGCAAGCTTTAGGTATTTTCAAATGTTCCCAGTATTCATATACACTACTGGCCATTAAAATTGCTACACTAAGAAGAAATGAAGATGATAAACCGGTATTCATTGGACAAATATATTATACTAGAACTGACATGTGATTACATTTTCACGCAATTTGGGTGCAGAGATCCTGAGAAATCAGTACCCAGAACAACCACCTCTGGCCGTAATAACGGCCTTGATACGCCTGGGCATTGAGTCAAACAGAGCTTGGATGGCGTGTACAAGTACAGCTGCCCATGCAGCTTTAACACTATACCACAGTTCATCAAGAGTAGTGACTGGCGTATTGTGACGAGCCAGTTGCTCGGCCGCCATTGACCAGGCGTTTTCAATTGGTGAGAGATCTGGAGAATGTGCTGACCAGGGCAGCAGTCCAACATTTTCTGTATCCAGAAAGGCCTGTATATGACCTGCAACATGCGGTCGTGCATTATCCTGCTGAAATGTAAAGTTTCGCAGGGATCGAATAAATGGTAGAGCCACAGGTCGTAACACATTTGAAAGGTAACGTCCACTGTTCAAAGTGCCGTCAATGCGAACAAGAGGTGAGCGAGACGTGTAACCAATGGCACCCCATACCATCACGCCGGGTGATACGCCATAATGGCGATGACGAATACACGCTTCCAATATGCGTTCACCGCGATGTCGCCAAGAACGGATGCGACCATCACGAGGCTGTAAGCAGAACCTAGATTCATCGGAAAAAATGACGTTTTGCCATTCGTGCACCCAGGTTCGTCGTTGAGTACACCATCGCAGGCGCTTCTGTCTGTGATGCAGCGTCAAGGGTAACTGCAGCCATGGTCTCCGAGCTGATAGTCCATGCTGCTGCAAACATCGTCGAACTGTTCGTGCAGGTGGTTGTTGTCTTGCAAACGTCCCCATCTGTTGACTCAGGGATTGAGACGTGGCTGCACGATCCGTTACAGCCATGCGGACAAGATGCCTGTAATCTCGAATGCTAGTGATACGAGGCCGTTGGGATCCAGCACGGCGTTCCGTATTACCCTCCTGGACCCACCGATTCAATATTCTGCTAACAGTCATTGGATCTCGACCAACGCGAGCAGCAATGTCGCGATACGATAAACTGCAATCGCGATAGGCTACAATCCGACCTATATCAAAGTCGTAAACGTGATGGTATGCATTTCTCCTCCTTACATGAGGCATCACAACAACGTTTCACCAGGCAACGCCGGTCAACTGCTGTTTGTGTATGAGAAATCGGTTGGAAACTTTCCTCATGTCAGCACGTTATAGGTGTCACCACCGGCGCCAAACTTATGTGACTGCTCTGAAAAGCTAATCATTTGCATATCACAGCATCTTCTTCCTGTCGGTTAAATTTCGCGTCTGTAGCACGTTATCTTCGTGGTGTAGCAATTTTAATGGCCAGTAGTATAATCGAGGCGATCAAAAATTTTCAATTCGAAAGCCATACAGTCCAGAATAGGTGTGGCAATCAGACAAAACTGCCGTAGGCATTAAGGAAATCATACCACCAACGCACCAGATTGAAGATATTCCTATGGTAACACAGGTGTTCTCCGTGTCGTGTTGCATGAGGAAGACCCTACCTGCCTGCTGTACATCCTCGTCCGACAGGAATCGTCGTCCCTTCAAAGCCTTTTTTAGGGGGCCAAAGGCGCGATAATCGCACGGGTAGAGATCAGGGCTATATGGAGGGTGCTCTAGAGTTTCCCACTCGAGTTCGTCTAACTTCTGCATTAAGACATTTACTTAAGGGGACGTGCATTATCATGAAGCAGCAGCAGCCATTATCGCCTTAAATGCACACCTTAATTTCTACAGCGTTGGGCAGCACCGTTCCCCAGTGATGGAGGCACCAGGTTACTTGAAGTCAGTAACCCTTGGGCCCCTGTAATCAAAAAACAGGATGAGCGTCACCTTTCCAGCAGGCGGCTGGCTCTTGAATTCTTGGGTCAAGGGGACGATGTACATGACACCACTGCAACCGCTTGTTGTTGTCCGTAATGGATAAGGCTAATCTCTCAGATCGAACGGCATTTTGTGTCGAGTCGTAACTTGGACGGAACCTGGTGCACCATAAAACAGCGGTGTTTTTGACCCCATACACATCCTTCATACTCCGACGGAGGTCTAATGGTGCTTGTGTTTCGGATGCCAAGAAAAGAATAATAGCACGTTGATCCCGTCTGGACGCATTTGATAATAACGTTGCCATAGTTCACGTTTCTGTATTTACCGCACGCACGTCGAAAAGACATGGCCGCCACACTAATCCTTTTCCTACTTGTCAGTGGTTACATACCGGCATCGGAGTCGCAGTACTTTGCCTGTACGCTGAAGCAACGCCCAAGAACGGAAGCTTTTTGATCGTCCCTTATATATGGGAGACACAGAGGACCGTGGGAATTTGTAGATGCGTACACGCCTCATGGAAAAAAGGTAATATTAAATTGTACAGAACAAACCAGCTACAGGTAAAGTAATAAAAGAATGGAAAAATTACACGAATACTTGGCAGACAGAGATGAACGTGCTCAGTAAACGCAGAGATATGAATCAGCAACCACAAGGCTGTTATAGTGTTACTGCTCACTGGTCTTGAATGATAAGTTAATGAAAGTGGAAAGATATATACATTTAACATGTGAAACAGGAAAATGAGAAGAAACCATGTGACCAGTCAGTATCAAACAATCGCCACTTGAGAGGAAACTGTCGAGGATCTCTGGCAGAATATCAGACGTTTTGTTGGCCATGTGCAAGTATATTTTGGCCATGGATGATAGTAGGGGGTGAGGGGAACTCAGCATGTTTCAACAACAAAATTAGGAATTTACTGCAAAAGCTGAGGGATTAAAATTGTATGCCCAACAAAACAGAATAAGGACTTTACAAATTTAAAAATTCGTATAAATTTATTGAAAGAAGATATAGAGCTTGGTTTAGCGTCATTTTGTAGGGAAACACATCAAGTTTTTTCCTTAAACTATAGATATTGTAAGTGGTTTCCGTTGGTTATCCTGCCACATCCCATCGGAAGTCAATTTCTTCCCAAACCCGCTGTAACATTGCAGGTGTAACTTGCTCAGTGGCGGCGTAAATTCTTGCTCTAAGTTCAGGTAGAGAAGTCAGCACAGGAGGTACAAACACGATACCCTTGATGAATTCCCATTTTAAAAAAATCGAGTGGTGTCATGTATTGGAAACGTGGGGGCCATGCAATTGGCGCATTACGGCCAATCCACTGACCTGGAAAGCGGTCACTGAGAAAATTCCTGACGTCGGTCAGGTGGTGGGGTGGTGCACCATCTTGCGTGGCCATCCTCATCGATCTGTGATATCAAAAATTGCTGTAACATATCCAGGTACACTGCCGTTGATCGTTCTCTCACGGAAAAAAAGGGGCCGTACACTTTGTTCTTGCTCAGTGCACAAAAAACGTTCACTTTACGGCTATCACGGACATGTTGCAATGTTTGATGTGGATTTTCACTGCCCCAAATTCTACAGTTATGTGTGTTAACGTTTCCACTTATGTGAAGTTGACTCCCCAAAAAAGATGATTTTCTCCAAGAAATGTTCATTCTCATGTAATAGATTTAACATATCCGCACAGAAGTTCTTGCAAGCAATTTTATCAGTGTCTTTTATCGCTTGTACGATTGTCAATCTGTACAGTTTCAAATGCAAACGGTTTCTCAACACACGCCAAACAGTCGTATATGGGATTTGCAGTACACGAGATGCACGCCGGGTCGATTTCGCAGGGCTGTTGACAAAACCAATCAAAAACTAAAAAATAAAAAGTCAATAGGCTTAGATGAAGTACCAATGTTTGTACTGAAACAATGCATAGGTATTATACAAGGCCCCTTAACAAATATAATAAATGAATCCTTCACATCAGGGACATTTCCAGAGCATTTAAAACAGGCAAGAGTTGTACCTTTGCTTAAGGAAGGTAATGCAGAAGACATACAAAATTACCGGCCCATTTTCCTGCTGTCAGCATTCTCAAAAATACTAGAAGCAATTATGAAAGACAATTTAATGAATTACCTGAATAAATACAATCATTTAAGCGAATTACAGTTCGGTTTCCGAAGTGGCAAAAATACAGAGTCAGCCATATTAGAATTCACAAAAGTTGTACTTGATGTTCTTGATAAAGATGAGTGTGTCACAGGCATATTTTTGGATCTTTCTAAGGCGTTTGATACAGTCGACCACAAGATTCTATTAAATAAATTAGAAGCATTAGGAATAAGAGAGGGGTAGCTGACGACTGGTTTCGATCATACCTAACAGATAGGATGCAAAGAGTAGAGATAACATACTTGAAGTAGATCTAAGCTATTAATAAAACACTTATCAGAACCAAAATACATTAATATAGGGGTTCCGCAAGGTAGCATATTAGGACCAATACTGTTCCTGATATACATCAATGACTTTCCCAGTAGTGTTACTCATGGTGAAAAAATCCTCTTTGCTGATGACAGCAATATTATAGTCACTGAGAAAACAAGAGAACTCCTTGCCAAGAAAGCAAATGAAACTCTCAAGGAATTTTATGATTGGTCAATAAGTAATAAAGTGACATTAAACATAAAGAGAACTAATGCCATGAATTTCAGTTTGAAGAGGAAAAATGACAATGTTAAATTAAATGTAGATGGCACCTCTACAGACTGTGTAACAAATGCAAAATTTCTAGGAATGAATATTGAGTCTCAGTTGAAGTAGTGTGAACACACATAGGTACTTGCAAACAGAATGTCATCAGCATGTTATGCCCTTAGAATCCTATCAGTCTGTAACAATGCAGTGTCTTTTGGTAACATATTATTCATATGTACATTCAATTCATAGCTATGGAATTCTTTTTTGGGGAACAAATGCACAAAATATAAACACAATTTCCAAAATCCAGGAAAGACCCATAAGAATAACAACCAAAAATACTAGTCGAGCTCATTGTAAAGATCTGTTCAGAACACTGGGGATGTTAACTGCTCCATGAGAATACATTTACCAGTCAGTTGTACACATCAAAAATAACATTAGTAATTACTGCACAAACAGCTCTGTCCATGACCGTGCAACAAGAGATAGACTCAACTTACAGTTACCAATAAAAAATAACCATAAAACTCAAAACAGCATTTTCTACCAAGGAATAAAACTGTACAATAAATTACCAAAAGAGATTAAAGAAATTGCAAAAATACACTTATTTAAAAAGGCACCTAAAAAGTACCTATTATGCAATACATTTTATACATTGAAGGATTACTTAGATAAAACAGAGTAGGGGTTTGATAAAAAATAAATACAAATAAATAATAATAATAATAATATTGATTATAAAATATGCAATATTCCACATAGCACCTTCACTTTATGTTTTTTCCATTATTTTTTTCCTTTCTAGAAATACTTACCCCCAAGCTATGCATAGCACAATACTAGCACCTCTTCCTCTTTCTGATATCAACATCTCACTCATTATGGAGGGATGCTGACTCAGTTTATCAGGATAGCAAATGGGAAGTTGTGGTACAGAAAATGGCCCAGAGATCACCAGTGTGTGTGTGTATGTGTGTGTGTGTAGTGAGTGAAGTGTTATGAAACAATGTGTGTATAGTGTGTGCAGTGACTGATAGTGAGATATGAGTGAACAATGTGGCATTACATTATTTAATAAGTTATTTGTAAAAAAAGTATTGTATACCAGGAGTAAATCTAATGATCGTCTCTAACTAGGAGTCTGTAAACATATGTGTATAAGAATTAGCTTATTTTAAATTGATCTAAATTTGTAAATACTTTGAGATGTCCTATATTCTTGTAAAAAGAGATCTAAGGGATGAATAAAGCTACTATTACAACTACTACTGAAACATTGTCTCACTCGCTCAACGACGTCGTCAGATGTGCCTGGACGTTCAAATGGCTCTGAGCACTATGGGACTCAACTGCTGAGGTCATTAGTCCCCTAGAACTTAGAACTAGTTAAACCTAACTAACCTAAGGACATCACACACATCCACGCCCTAGGCAGGATTCGAACCTGCGACCGCAGCGGTCTCGCGGTTCCAGACTGCAGCGCCAGAACCGCGCGGCCACTTCGGCCGGCTGTGCCTGGACGACCTGATGATTTCCCATGTCTTACCGAGCACCCTGTTTCTACAAAACATTTACGCCACTCATAGGCTGTAGGCCTACTAGGAGGATCTACAGAAATTACGCTGAACAGTTGTCACCGACTTCGATTCTTCAAACCAAACCACACAGCTTGCACGCTCGGTACAATGAAGGCAGCCATCTTTAACGCTACTGCCGCTAGCGCTCCTTCCGGAGCGATTCGGCATTAGCAAACTACACGAGACAAAACTTCATGTTTTTCCCAACAGTCACCTCTTTAGGTACTATGAATTAAATTATATGAATTTTCAAAGTTGTAGTCCTTATTACCGAACTATCAGTTTAATAAGTCACAGCTGCAAAATACTAACGCGAATTCTTTACAGACGAATGGAAAAACTGGTAGAAGCCGACCTCGGAGAAGATCAGTTTGGATTCCGTAGAAATGTTGGAACACGTGAGGCAATACTGACCCTACGACTTATCTTAGAAAATAGATTAAGGAAAGGCAAACCTACGTTTCTAGCATTTGTAGACTTAGAGAAAGTTTTTGACAATGTTGATCTCTTTCAAATTCTGAAGGTGGCAGGGGTAAAATACAGGGAGCGAAAGGCTAGTTACAATTTGTACAGAAACCAGATGGCAGTTATAAGAGTCGAGGGGCATGAAAGGGAAGCAGCGGTTGGGAAGGGAGTGAGACAGGATTGTAGCCTGTCCCTGATGTTATTCAATCTGTATATTGAGCAAGCAGTAAAGGAAACAAAAGAAAAATTCGGAATAGGTATTAAAATCCATGGAGAAGAAATAAAAACTTTGAGGTTCGCCGATGACACTGTAATTCTGTCAGAGACAGCAAAGGACTTGGAAGAGCAGTTGAACGGAATGGACAGTGTCTTGAAAGGAGAATATAAGATGAACATCAACAAAAGCTAAACAAGGATAATGGAATGTGGTCAAATTAAGTCGGGTGATGCTGAGGGAATTAGATTAGGAAATGAGACACTTAAAGTAGTAAAGGAGTTTTGCTATTTGGGGAGCAAAATAACTGATGATGGTCGAAGTAGAGATGATATAAAATGTAGACTGGCAATGGCAAGGAAAGCGTTTCTGAAGAAGAGAAATTTGTTAACATTGAGTATAGATTTAAGTGTCAGGAAGTCGTTTCTGAAAGTATTTATATGGAGTGTAGCCATGTATGGAAGTGAAACATGGACGATAAATAGTTTAGACAAGAAGAGAATAGAAGCTTTCGAAATGTGGTGCTACAGAAGAATGCTGAAGATTAGATGGGTAGCTCACATAACTAATGAGGAAGTATTGAATAGGATTGGGGAGAAGAGGAGTTTGTGGCACAACTTGACAAGAAGAAGTGGCCGGTTGGTAGGACATGTTCTGAGGCATCAAGGGATCACAAATTTAGCATTGGAGGGCAGCGTGGAGGGTAAAAATCGTAGAGGGCGACCAAGAGATGAATACACTAAACAGATTCAGAAGGATGTAGGTTGCAGTAAGTACTGGGAGATGAAGAAGCTTGCACAGGATAGAGTAGCATGGAGGGCTGCATCAAACCAGTCTCAGGACTGAAGACCACAACAACAACAACAAAAGTCCTTATTGAAACTAAAAATCAAGAAATGGAACAAATGCATCTGTCTGTATGTTTGTTAATTATGATGACATCGAAATTAGAGATATTAAAAAGGAAGGCTGAAACACTAAATGCTCTTCTCATATTGGTGAGACCTCAAATTGCTTCTTAATTTGGACTGTCACAGTGATTAAAAAATTATAGGTATACATAAAGATAGATTAGTGTGCAACTGAAAATCACCTCAAATAGCTCGACAGGGGAAAGGCTATTGGACCTAATGATTTACCTGTTCGCTTCTGTATGAAGTACGAAGAAGAAGTGGTCCTTCCACTAACAACAGCCTGCAGTAGATCACTGACCGTTGTGGCCGAAGGGTTCTAGGCGCTTCGGTCGGGAACCATGTGGCTGCTACGGTCGCAGGTTCGAATCCTGCCTCGGGCATGGATGTGTGTGATGTCCTTAGGTTAGTTAGATTTAAGTAGTTCTAAGTTCTGGGGGACTGATGACCTCTGAAGTTAAGTCCCATAGTGCTCAGAGCCACTTGAACCACTTCTTGGGAGTCTGACCTGCGCCAAACGTGAATGTTATTTATGTCTGTTATCCTGCTTTGCTATGTTGTGAAAACAGTACCATTTTTCGTTATAAAGTATATCTATCCTCCTCTGTAACGTTTGTTCTCTGTTTCATGTCGTCCCTCACTGCTTGTGATTTTTCTCTGTTCCGTAGCAGTTGTCAAGCAGTGTACTTGCTGTTATTGGGGTAGAGTGTTAGGAACGCAGCAACTGAACTGTTCCTCGACATAGGGCCCAATGGATGGAAAGAAACACCGACAGAAAATGTTGACAACACAGATAAAGGTACAAGTATCTGTAGCTTAATAACAGAAAATTCGATAATATTATACACTGAAGCGCCAAAGAACTGGTATAGGCATACTTATTCAAACACAAAGATACGTAAACAGGCAGCATACGGCGCTCGGTCGGCAGCGCCTATATAAAACAAGAAGTGTCTGACGCAGTTGTTAAACCGGTTACTGCTGCTACAACGGCAACGTATCAAGATTTAAGTGAGTTTGAACGTGGTGGTATAGGCGGCACACAACAGATGGAACAGAGCATCTCCGAGGTAGCGATGAAGTGGGGATTTTCCCGTACAACCATTTCACGAATGTACCGCGAACATCAGGAATCCGGCAAAGCATCAAATTTCCGACATCACTGCGACCGGAAAAAGATCCTGCAAGAACGGGACCAACGACGACTGTAGAGAATCGTTTAATGTGTCAGAAGTTCAATCCTTCCGCAAATTGTTGGAGATTTCGTCGCTGGGCCATCAACAAGTTTCAGCGTCCGAACAATTCAACGAAACATCATCGAGATGCGCTTTCGAAGCCGAAGGCCCACTCGTGTACCCTTGATGACCACACAACACAAAGTTCTACGCCTCGCCTGGGCCCGTCAATACCGACATTGGACTTATGATGACTGGAAATGTGTTGCATGGTCGGAAAAGTCTCGTTTCCAATTGTATAGAACGGATGGACGTGTACGGGTATGGAGAAAACTTCATGAATTCATGGACTGTGCATGTCAGCAGGGGACTATTCAAGCTGGTGGAGGCTCTGTAATGGTGTGGGGCGTGTGCAGTTGGACTGATATAGGACTCCCGATACTTCTAGATACGACTCTAATAGGTGACACGTACGTAAGCATCTTGTCTGATGACCTGCATCCATTATTGTCCATTGTGCTTGAGCAGTTCCAGCAGGACACTGTGACAACACACACGTCCAGAATTGCTACAGAGTGGCCCCATGAACACTCTTCAGAGTTTAAATACTTCCACAGGCCACCAAACTCCCCAGACATGAACATTACTGAGCATACCTGGGATGTCTTGCAACGTGCCGTTCAGAAGAGAGGTCCACCCCTCGTACTGTTACGTATATGTGGCCAGCCTGCAGAATTCATGGTGTCAGTTCCCTCCAGCACTACTTCAGACATTAGTCGACTCCATGACACATCGCGTTGTGACATTTCTGCGTGCTCGCGGGGGCCCTACATGATATTAAGCAGGTGTACCAGTTTCTTTGGCTCTTCAGTGTACGGAACTTGCGTATGATGATGATGACGTGTGGCAAAGTTGTTAATGATCGCAAACTATAAACACTGGTCTGTTTCTGAATCCAGTTAACGATGACTAACCTGAGAACTAGCCCATCCTATCTGGCGGTGCCAGTGACGGCGGTGGGTAAGTCCTGCCACCGTTGCTATTTGCACACTGCGACATTGCTGACTGTCCGAGGCTGTGTCGCTGACGGAGTAGAGCCTTGCGTCCGCTTTTTATCTGCGATTGGTGGACGAAAGTTTACTCGAGAACTACTCGTTGGTTATAATTAAAGTGCAGCTACTAATCGAGGTCTGGTGTAGGTTGTAATTATCGTATGGCGGCGAAACTTGGTAGATGTGCTAATGCGTTAATGCGGAACTGATTTACAATGGAAAAAATTAGTCCCTTTTTTCGCCATCAGGTGCAAACTTGGCGTTGTGAATTGTAAGACGGTATGAGATCCACGCTGTCGTTTGACAATCCATTACGTGAATGAACAGTATGGCTATAGAGAAGAGAGACCGTGCGCTGCGAATGAAACTGTTTTACGGCAGTAATTAAAGTGCTGCATTAAGAGAGTATCGCTGACAGAAAGGGCTGAGAAGAGACCCGATCTCGTTAAATGGTTTAAAGAAGAAGATAATGAAACCCTAAAACACGGGTGAACTTCGTGTGGCACCTGGAAGAAGCAGGATTTCTATTCCGCTGGAAGTTATTGACAGGGTTGCTGTTACTGGAACTGACCACGCAGCCCGTCCCCCGGGTAGTGTTACGACAATTATCCATATCATGGTCAATAGTACGGAACGTCTTAGGGTCTATTTTACAATGGCACCCGCTCAAGACCCAGGTGATTCAGCAACTGAAGCCTCATGATCACAGCAACGTTCTGAATTTGCTCTTCGGTTTCTTGCATGGATGGAAGTTGATGACATGTGGCCGGGAAATATTTTGTGCAGAGATGAGGGAAATTTTACACTACAGGGTGCAGTCAATATACAGGACCACCGAATTTTGGGTACGTTAAACCGCGTATTGTGCACGAAGAGTCATTGCTCTTCTTATACGTGACTGTGTGGTGTGGACTCACAAGCACCTTTACTCTCGAAGTGTTCTTCTTTGAAGATAATATCCCCCGAGAGCCTGTCAGATGTACCATAAAGTCTCCACGTTATCGAGACCTCCTTCTACAGCATGTCTTTCCTGCTTTGGAAGATCGCAACTGTTTCCATGCTGGATGAGGCGACATCTCATGTAGCTCGCCCAGTGAAAGATCTGCTTACAGCAACATTTCTTAAACGTCTTAAGCCAGAGGCTTTCCAGATGGATGGCTCTCAAGATCGCCTGATCCGAATCCATATGACCTTTGGTTCTGGGCATATCTAATAGAACACGTTTATCAGTGACACGTTCGGTCTCTGCCTGACTTGAAACCAGTATACAGGAACATGCTGCTCGGATTCCACCGGAAGTGTAGCGAGCAACTATTGATTACGTCATTTTACGGATGCACCATCTCGTCCACAGCTCATATTCAATAAACTGTGTAAAAGGCGGTTGATAATAAACTCAACATTCTGCCTGCGTCTCGATCCTGATCCATTACATATGGAAACATTTCTATACGTATTTCTTGCATTCGTAGCTCGAGTTTTGTATTTGGTGGCAACATTTAGATTGTTTTTCAGCATAAATCGTTTCCGTATTAACGCATTACGATGTCTACCGGGTTTCGCTGGCATAGGATAGTTACAGTCCACAGTGGACCTCTGTGAGTATTTGCACTTTAATTACATACTCCCGATATTTGCATGATGCCGGGCGGAAGCATGATTCACTGCACGTCTGGAGTGGCCCATAACTATGGCTGTGGCATAAGACGTGTGGCGGAAGCACGGTACAGTCCGTGTTGTGGGAGCCCTCTGTGACGCCTCAGTGCAGCTGTGTTGGGCCAGTTTAGGGACTGGCGCTGCCGTGTGGCGTCCTCTCCGTACTCCCTATCTACTGGCGGGAAGAGCATGGAGAATACAATAGCTTTGTTCAAATGGTCCAAATGGCTCTGAGCACTATGGGACTTAACAGCTGTGGTCATCAGTCCCCTAGAACTTAGAACTACTTAAACCTAACTAACCTAAGGACATCACACACTTCCATGCCCGAGGCAGGATTCGAACCTGCGACCGTAGCAGTCGCGCGGAATAGCTTTGTGACCGACAGACTGCAGTGGAGGGAGGCAGTGTTGCTGGCGTGCAGTGTGGCGCTCCAGATTTTACTGAGCAGCGCCGTCCTTAGTTTCCACTTGAACGACGTCAGATAGGCAAGAAAAGTGTATCATTCAATTACGTATTTTGCGTATGACGTGTGTACTAAGATATTTTTCCTGTTTGTTTCATGTCCCACGCAGAAGATACTAGTAAGTGAGCCAACGGTGTTCTAACGACGCAGCGATCGTCAGCGCAGGTCACTAAACGGAAGTGGTTGTCGAATCTTCTCTGCACATTCTTATAAAAATTGATGTTTGTGTTTGTCACACTGATGGCAAGGATGGAGTTAACTAATATGTGTGACTGAGACTGTGTTACTTGTCTAGTTTACCCGCAGTGACGTGTCTCAGTAATATTTTTCATTATATTTTGCAAGAGATTGTTTTTCAGCATAAATCGTTTCCGTATTAACGCATTACGATGTCTACCGGGTTTCGCTGGCATAGGATAGTTACAGTCCACAGTGGACCTCTGTGAGTATTTGCACTTTAATTACATACTCCCGATATTTGCATGATGCTGGGCGGAAGCATGATTCACTGCACGTCTGGAGTGGCCCATAACTATGGCTGTGGCATAGGAAGTGTGGCGGAAGTGTTATTAAATAATTGTTAATTGAATCATGAACGATAATGCACGATACCAATCCGTTCCAAAAAGTCGCGCAGGAAAACGCTATTTTTCAGGTGGCCATATGTCCAGTTCTGTTTATCACAGGCACAAGGTTCAAATGGCTCTGAGCACTATGGGACTTAACATCTATGGTCATCAGTCCCCTAAAACTTAGAACTACTTAAACCTAACTAACCTAAGGACAGCACACAACACCCAGCCATTACGAGGCAGAGAAAATCCCTGACCCCGCCGGGAATCGAACCCGGGAACCCGGGCGTGCACAGGCACAAGGGATCAGGCGTTTTGTGTAGCACTTGGCCTAGCGACCATTTGTATACACATTGGAAGATATCCTACTGTACAGGGTCAAAGTTCAACCATTACACACTTCCCCTCCCACGGACAAACTGAGAAAATCTATTGGTTCTTTTTCATTTGGTGTGGTCTAGGGTGGGCCTTACATGGCTTTTAAAACCACCATTTGTTTGTGGGCCGTTCTTGGGAAAACCCAGAAAACCATGATTTTTGGTACCAAAAGTACTAACTGTGGGAATGGCCATTCCTGTAACTTCCATTCACTGCAAATGAATTTTGCAGTGTGTTCTTAATATGATGTTCTCAATAATCTTAAAACTTTTTCAGAGTCACTATACGTAAAATATGGTCGTAACATCCGGTCCGAGGCGTAAATGTACATTTAACTGTCGTAGCGACCACGTGACAAACGTTCTGGGGTCATTGCAAGGTTACTGCGGTCACCAAACTGTTTTTTTAGTCAACACTTTTTCACCAATAAAACTTTTGACATGCTGTCTCTTTATAATGGGCTCTTCATGACTATACAGACCTTCTTAACCTGGAAATTATTCATTGGTGCCATTCGGTGTAAGCACCTTACAAAGAATTACTTCGGCATTCGGAATTCTTAATACTTGAAAATCCCACGCCGGTTTTTTTAGACTCTAGGTGTAGCCTAAAAGTTATTTATTTTTATATAAAGTGTTCGATAGGAGCCGATTTTGTATTAACCTTATATAATGTGCGCTTATTTGTTGTTTGTATGTGTCAAAATATGTAAATGTGTCGAAGTACATAAATAAACTGTCAAAATTTTACTGACCTATGGTATTTGTTTTACATAAGCAGCACACTCTGCTGTGACAGGGAGAAGAACGGAACCAACTGACAAATGCTCCTGTCAGATCACAAAAAAGGTGAATGTGCTCCTCTTTAAACTACTATGACAGAAAAGTAGGGAACCAGCTGCCTCAGTCCTCATTCTGTCTAACTCACCAAAAATTTTGGCATACGAAGATGTTAGCGCTTCTTTGTGATGAAGGACAGCAGCAGAGAGGCAGTGACGGTGGAACAGAGAGGAGATAGTAGCAGTGGGAGACAAAGATAGAAAAGACAGTGATGGTGGGAGAGAAAAGTAGTAGTAAAAAAAAAGAGAGATGGATGAAGACAATAGCAATGGGAGCCAATAAAGACGAGATACTGATGGTGTGTTAGAGACAGTGACACTGAAAGAGAAAGAGAGAGATGGAAATGGTAGCAGTCAGAACAAAAGAGGAAATGAAAATGAGGGGTGAGTGTTCACTATGAATAGCCTCGGGGGGAGGGGGGGAGAGTGTTCGGGACCCTCACCCCTTTCCCCGCCTGATGAACGACAAGAGTTGTGCACCCTGCTCCATCCCTTATAACCATGTGTTAAAATTTCCTGGCCCAGGTTTCAAAACCCCAAAAAAACCATCCCCAAGGACATCTGTGCAGATGGGCCAATCATAGTTGAAGAGAAGGGCAGTATACATTAAGTGAGACAGAAAGAGACAGTGCAATGGGAGAGAAAAAGATTGGTACAAAGATATTGGCAGTGGGACAGTGAAAGTGAGAGAGGAAAAGAGAGTGGAAAGAAAGAGCAAGAGAAAGGGATGAAGACAGTGACAGTGGGAGAAAGACAGGAAAAAACGTCATTGGGGAGGAAACAGGGAAGTGGAATTGAGAGGGAGACGCTGAGTATGAAGGCTTCACTGCAAAGAGAGACAAGGGGAAAAGGATTTAAAATGTTCTGCTTTAAACGAGTGCGAATATGTTCACATGCCAAAATGTCTGGTGAGGAATGTGGAATGAGAACTGAGACAGCTAGTTAACTACCTTTCTGTCAGAGTCACTTAAAGAAGAGCATCTTCAACTTTTCTGTGCTCTGACAGGAGCATTTTTCAGCTGGTTCAATAATGTTTGTAAATGAACGCGAAATGGTTAATTCCTCATTTAAAGACAGGGACATAATTACCATGCTCACAGGATCTGCTGTATACTGGAAGGGGAAGGCCACAAACAAGCCGTCTTATAGTTTGATATACCTAAGTCTATAAGTCTGCTGTCATTTCAAATGGTTCAAATGGCTCTCAGCACTATGAGACTTAACATCTGAGGTCATCAGTCCTCTAGAACTTAGAACTACTTAAACCTAACTAACCTAAGGACATCACACACATCCATGCCCGAGGCAGGATTTAAACCAGCGACCGTAGCGGTCGCGCGGGTTCCAGACTGAAGCGCCTAGAACCGCTCGGCCACAATGCTGTCACTTCACTCACATCTACAGCTATATACAAACCACTGTGAAGTGCATGGGAGAGGGTATGTTGCATTGTACCAGTTTTTGATAATAGTTCCAAACAACTGCCGATCCTTTCCATGGTATATGACATTTACAGATTATGCATTAAAATACGCAGTTTTGAGAGTATCTTCAAATCATGCTCATCCAGAAAACAGAAAAAATTAATAACATGCTGAAGCAGACTGAAACCTGTTGAATACAGAGAAACTGTAGTGTCTTGCCCACACATCGCTAAGAGGGTGCCTACGGGATGCAGTGTTCTCGGAATGTTATACAACAATTCAATCAAATAACATTATTAATTTTATTTCCAGAAAGCAAATTGACAATACTTGGCTTGACTATGGCAAATGTCGCTAGCGAGAGGTGACATGGAAACAGTACAGTCTGATAGCGGAGCACTAAACACCTTGCAGACTCGCGCCAATCAAAGCGGCTGAGGCTATTTTTGTTTCCTTTATTGTAATTTCATTCCCCTGCCCCATATCGGCAGAGGAGGGCTGGAAGTGGCCCAGTCCACCGCTCTTCAGTCAACTGGCCTTAACAAAAATACAAGATGAACTCTTATATAAAAAACAGGGGTAAAAAGGGGGAAAGAAAAATACAGTAAATAGGGATGGTGGGAGTTAAAATATACACTAATATGGGGACAGTGGAGGACAATTAAAAAGTTGACATAGTTAAAAGAACACAGCTGGCAATTTATTGTGCGCTTAAAATCACTGGAGTTAAACACAAGTCAAAAGTCGGTCACAGTATAAAAATCACACAGAGGGATGCACTTAAAAAACAAAACCACTGGAAACGACAGAACACTCATAAAGAACAAAAACTGCTGGTAGGGACCTGCCGTAGGACTGGAGGTTGGAGAGAAGGAAAAAAGAGGGGAGGGGGGATGGGTGGCGGTAGGAAGAGGAAAAGGGGGGACAGGGCGCGCACCAAGAGGCAGGGGATGGGCAGGGTGGGAGATGAAGTGGGAAAACAAAGCAGGAGGGAGTGCAGAGACACACAGGACTGCATAGGAGAGAGAGAGGGCAGAGGAGGGGGAAAGCTGCTCAGAAGATGGGAGGTGGAGGAGAGGGAGCCCTGAGGAGGAGGCAAGAGGAAGGTGGGGTTAGAGTTGGTAGGAAGGGTAGCTGTCAGGGCGAAGCTCATCATCAGGGAGGGGAAGATGCTGGAAATTGCGTTGGGAAAGGAGGTGGAGGGTGTGGAGATGGAGAGAGGGTGGGTAGAATGGTAAAGGCGCAGCATCAGGCTGGGGGTGGTGAGGAAGGGAGACACCAGGTGTGAGGGGGATCGAGGCAACAGACAATATACAGGGTGCGGATGTGTTCAAGGGAAAGGGGAAGGTGGGGACAGGGGAAGAGGTTGTAGAGGATGTGTGTGGGGGACGGAGGGCGGATGTGGAGGGCAAGGTGGAATGCGTGGCGTTCGAGGATTTGGATACCTTATAGAACCTGGGAGGGCCACGCGGGATTAGCCAAGCGGTGTAAGGCGTTGCAGTCATGGACTGTGCGGCTGGTCCCGGCGGAGGTTCGAGTCCTCCCTCGGGCATGGGTGTGTGTGTTTGTGCTTTCTTCACAGCTTTCTCTCCTCTTGCACGCCGCCTCTTCGTTCTGGCGCTTGTGGTTATGCCAGAACAGAAACAACGTAAATCCTGTAAGCCAGACCTGTTTTCCTGCCATAAGTCAATAGCATCTAATTTATTCAATAGAATATGGCGAGGGGGGAGGGGGATAGGAGGAATTCTCCCGCAGTTGTGACAACATTTGCAGCTCATTTTACTCTATAACCACTTGCTGTGATGGAGAGGGCGCAAGGAAGTAACAAGGTTTCGTGGGAGCGTGTTACAGCAATTCATGTTCACATGTGATACTTATTTGTTGCTATGAATATAAAACGAAATTAAATTAATCCCACAACTGAATGACAAGTAGTTCTCGACGTAATGGCTAGTGTAGTGCCACTTAGTTTCAGCTCGCGTAGACTAGCAGGCATGATGGCAAGCGTCACGAAAGCTTTGGAATTGTGTCGACGAGTTCTGATCAGTGCTAAGGTGCATTGCTTCAAGAAAAGTTGGCAAAGCTATATAGCATTGTTATGTTACGTGCATGCAGTGGACCTCTATGTACAACATAAGAAACTGCAAGGTTACTTGACAAAAACAATTATCTACGAAGCGAATAAGTGGCTTGGATCGCCACCATAGGAGTGTGAAAGGAAAGGGAATGGTATGTTAATGTTGACTATGTTCACTTAGATACGGAAGCTTTTCGATTTTAAATAAAAATCCGGCGAGTTACATGTGAACTAAGATATGGCAATCACACTTTTTAATTTAAATCCAAAAAACTTCGAAACCGAAGTGTAAGGTGTGGAAAGACGTCTCGTCACACCCCTCTCACTCTGTTCAGTTTATCAGACAGATAAAAGAAAGGAATAATCCACTGACTGCTATACTAATACCTTCAAAATTAATAGTCATCTTGTAGTGATTAAAAAAACTGCAATGGTGGATTTTTTCTGAATTGATCTGTGTTTTGCAGTATTACCAAAGTCAGTCTGTGGAAATTTTAAACTTTTCGTATTGTGTAATTTCTCGCTTTTCAGATTATGCATTAGAAAATACAAGTTATTGAAAATAACTTTACTTATATTACTTTTATTCTTTTACTTTAATCCACAGTATCTATGATTATTTTAGTCCTGTATTGTCACAACATTTCCACACCGAACATTTCACATGTTTATTACCTCTTTTTAGGAACTATCATGGAGCTGACAGCTCAAAAGAGGTCTTTGAAAGCATCAGCTAAAACATTTTTTTTTCAAAGAAAAGCAGCCAAACTGATTCACTTCTTGATCTCAGTCTGATGCAGTCTATGCAGATGATAGGTACGATTGTGTTAACATTTCTCGATTTGCAATTCCATTTGTAAATGATGACATTTCTTCACTTGTTGTCAGAAGTAGCTTTAGGGTGCTGACTTTTTTGAAATGTTAAGCAATATATGGGTAATTATCCTGAGAGAGAAAGCACTGGAAGTGCACTGTCGTGCAACATACAGTTTCCAGACACTAAATACTCAATATTTACGGAGCAATTTAAATCTACATCAATAAGTTTAGCAACATTTCTACTACATTTCCATTCACGTGTATCAAAAATTTTAGTAGGTGCAACTTGTGTTTCAGTTCTAAACATTGAAACAGTTTATCACAGTTCAGCTACTGATATTTGCCATACGAATCTGAACGAACATCTGTACCGATAAGAAAAATTTAGATACACGCATGCTTTCAGAAGAAACTAGATGGATAATAAAGGAAAACAAAAATAATATGCTGATACCCACCCAGCAAAATAATGAGCAAAGTTGCACAACTGTGCTCTCACCATGAAAACAAGGGCAACAAAAATGGTTCAAATGGTTCTGAGCACTATGAGACTTAACATCTGTGGTCAGCAGTCCCCTAGACTTAGAACTACTTAAACCTAACTAACTGAAGGACATCACACACATCCATGTCCGAGGCAGGATTCGAACCTGCGACCGTAGCAGCAGCGAGGTTCCGCTGAAACGCCTAGAACCGCTCGCCCACAGCGGCAGTCAGTCAGAAGACTGATGACTAAAAAAAAAAGTAATGTAAAGTGACAGTAATTTTTACCATTTTGCCGGTTTGTCTCGTTAGAAATCTGATGTGTCACATATGATACACAGGCTGCAACGATGTACAAGTGTCCCAGAAACATTATTTACAAACTTACCATCAGTGGAGCGAATCAACGCAGACAGATTCCTAGGATTTGCGGTGGGTGTCAACGTGAATAAAATAATCTTGGTTCTTTACACCGCCTCGTTATAAAATACGGAAACAGCTACAAGACTGACGTTTAGCCGTCTTTGCAGTGGTAATCTTCAGGTCAGCTAACTGCAAAAATGATCGATATGTCGGCTGCGTAGTTATTTTACGGTCGAGTGCACCAGTCTCAATGAAAAGGCAAGACAACCGAGGTCCCGTGACCGCGTCTACGACGTCTCTGCGGTGCACCAACGTCAATCGCCGGACAGCAGATCGTCGTCATCCAACCGTGCATTTGACCGCCGTTAACTTTGTACATTGCAGTGGAAGGCTCCCTGGAGATACGAATTTGCGCACATCCGCCTATATACATAAATTTTCTACACAATCGCTGGTGAGTGAGGTCATTGTCACACGCTCTCACTTTCGTCAACAAGCAGAAGTGTGCTTATACCTCTGCTGTTAGTCCGATCATTTACGTTTGGAAAAATGGAAAAGAAAAGAAGAGCATCAACTTTTTCGAATTAAGAGAGGGGTAAACTTCTCAAATTATTCGGTGCGGATGCATCAGTTCTTGAAAATAAAAGCATTGATGGCTGCAGTTTAAAAGAAGAAACTACAGTGTCTCGTCTCGGTCGTTATTTTTTTAATTTTTTCCCGTTCAGGCCAAATACCTAAGTCATTTGAATGTAAAATTCATCAAATATATGCATGTTAACACGTCTAATTGTCGGTTTTATGTAAAAAACGTACGTATTCTTATTTCTTACTATATACTGTATACAAAAATTCTCATTGCAAAAATAAAAATAAATAAATAAGAATAATCCTTAGTTATGGATCTTTTATAAAAGATTGAGAATAATACTCTATAGTTAAAAAACTACAATTTAAATCTTTCCTTTTTGTATTTTATACACACATCAGAAAAAGTTTTGCATCACCTCGGTTCCGAGAGTTCCGGAACCTGTACAGAAAATTGGAATAGAGATCAACATAAACATCGTTTCCACCATTTTAATTGCTCATGAAAACTACACATTGCATGTTGTACCACCATACAGCGAGACCTTCAGAGGTGGTGGTCGAGATTGCTGTACCCACCGGTACCTCTAGTACCCAGTAGCATGTCCTCATGCATTGATGCATACCTGTATTCGTCATGGCATGCTATCCACAAGTTCATCTAGGCACTGTTGGTCCATATTGTCTCACTCCTCAACGGCGATTCGGCGTAGATCCCTCAGAGTGGTTGGTGGGTCACGTCGTCCATAAACAGCCCTTTTAAATCTGTCCCAGGCATGTTCGATAGGGTTAATGTCTGGAGAACATGCTGGCCACTCTAGTCGAGCGATGTGGTTATCCTGAAGGAAGCTATCCAAAAGATGTGCACGATGGGGGCGCGAATTGTTGTCCATGAAGACGAATGCCTAGCGGTTCTAGGCGCGCAGTCCGGAACCGCGTGACTGCTACGGTCGCAGGTTCGAATCCTGCCTCGGGCATGGATGTGTGTGATGCCCTTAGGTTGGTTAGGTATAAGTAGTTCTAAGTTCTAGGGGACTGATGACCACAGATGTTAAGTCCCATAGTGCTCAGAGCCATTTGCACCATTTTTCGAATGCCTCACCAATATCCTGCCGATATGGTTGCACTATCGGTCGGAGGATGCCATTCACGTATCGTACAGCTGTTACGGCGCCATCCATGACCACCAGCGGCGTACGTCGGCCCCACACAATGCCACTCCAAAACAGCAGGGAACCTTTCTGCACTCGCTGGGCAGTGTGTCTAAGGCGTTCATCCTGACCAGATTGCCTCCAAACACGTCTCCGACGATTGTTTGGTTGAAGGCATACGCTACACCCATCGGTGAAGAGAACGTGATGCCAATCCCGAGCGGTCCATTCGGCATGTTGTTGGGCCCAACTGTACCGCGCTACATGGTGTCGTGGTTGCAAAGGAGGACCTCGCCATGGACTTCGGGAGTGAAGTTGCGAATCATGCAGCATATTGTGCACATTGCTTTTGAATACATTATGGGAGTGAACAGTGATCAATGTGTTACAAATATTTACTATCAAAAACAGTCTTGATCACAATTTATTTATTACGTTTTTTTATTTTAGTGATCAATGTGTTACAGATATTAGTATCAAAAACAATCTTGGTCACAATTTATTTGTAACTGTGACAGGTTTCGACCACTAATGTTTTCATCTTCAGACCTACAAGTCGTATACAAAGCTTTAATTAGAGGGCTACATACATTAAAGAAAATACATGAAGTTATAAAGCTATAAAACGATGAATTACCAATGAGTAAGAACCTCCTTCTACTGAAGGAGACTTTCATTTACATAGATTACATAATAATTCTTACAGATCAATACTAAGAGAAAAAAAATCGAGAGGGCACAGTAGTTGTGCATATTTATGAAGTTCATATGTAGATTCCAATTTTTTTTTTATTATCACATGTGACAATCTTTAAAAGGCATTGGCATGTCTTATGTTGCATGACAGTCTTATAAACAAATAAAAATAATGAAAATGAAAGGAATTTAGAATTATAATACTATGAACCGTAGTGTTAAAAATAAAAGGATGTGAATTAGCAATATGCAGTCTAAAAGCATATAAGCAAACATTCTAAAAACAGATAGTCAGTCACAAAATAATGTTTGGTGAAATAAAATTACAAAGTAAAGATAAAACATTTCCTAAAGGTCTAAATAATTTTAAAAACGAAGGACAGAAGAGTGAACATTCTAAAGCAGATCATCGAAAAGCTCAAAGAAATGTTTGTCTTTGAACTCAAGTTGTTCGTTTAAAACAGACACCGGATTACTTTTGTGAATAAATAAATTGTGATCAGGACTGTTTTTGATAGTAAATGTTGTGCACAGTTTGAGGTGTAACACGATATCCGGTGGCTGTACGAAAAGCATTATTCAGCATGTTGGCGTTACTGCCAGGGTTCCTCCGAGCCACAATCCGTAGCTAGCGGTCACCCACTACAGGAATGCATTTCATCCTATACCTGTACTTCTTGTGCTTACATAAATTAATAAAATAATCCATACGATGTTGAGGTTATTTGTGATGCCAGCAGTGTACGCATTGCCAAGGAGCACAAAAATATTTGTCACCAGGCGGAGTCGATTCTACGACCCCTTCAATGCGAAATCCGATCTGTTACCGCTTTTTTCTTTTTTTTGATCTCATTTTGTTCTGTATTGTTCGTTAAATGAAGATGGTGTCTTTTCTTTCGGAACAGTTACCATCTTCATATAGTTAAGGCTAACCGGCCATTGACCTCCTTCTGTGCGGATGCACACGCATTGCCCGAAATCTTACGGGACTCGGTAAGATTGTCTGCCGCGAGTAATGAGTGTAATGGGCAGGGGCACAAGAAATGTAGTGTGTGGATATTAAGTTGGAATGTGGGTCTCACGGCGAGCGTGCACTGTCGCACTGTCCTCTGTGCCCTCGGTGGCCGGGGTCAGGGATTTTTCACCTGCCCCGAGATGACTGGATGTTTGTGTTGTCCTCATCATTTCATCATCATTCATGAAAGTGGCGGCTCTGGAAAGAGCAGAGTTTGGGAATTCGTACGGGCGCTGATAATCGCGCAGTTGAGCGCCCAACGAACCAACTTCATCATCATCATCATCATCATCATCATCATCATCATCACCCTCGGTGGCTCAGATGGATACAGCGTCTGCCATGTAATCAGGAGATCCCGGTTTCGAGTCCCGGTCGGGGCACACATTTCCAACTGTCCCCATTGATGTATATGAACGCCTGTCGGCAGCTTAGGGTCATGATTTAATTATCATGATATAAAATAGGAAGCGAGCGTTCGGGATCTGAAGGTTGTACTTTTATCACTTAAGCCCTAAGGTAGAGGTATTTAATATGAGAACCAATACCAGGGTTCATCACATTTCCTCTGACGTATAAAAATGAATGTCATCCAGACAAGCAATCAAGGGCTTCGTTTGTCACCGACAAAAGGTAAACTACTGTTGTGATTGAGTTGAGTAGCAAGGCGAAAGGTGTCCTTTTGGAATTGGAATGGATGTGCACCACATATATTACAGCCATATTGCAGAACCCAGCTTGTGTGAAAGTGAAGTTTAACTGAATCTTAATCATAAATATTTATCATTGAAAGTGACTGAAAGTGATAATAAATTCAAGATTTTAGCTTGCTCGATGGTTTATTCAAAAGACAGTGAAGTTTTAAAGCATTAAAAAACAATTATGTGAATTTGAACTTTACAGTGATGAATTTTCGGATGAGAATTTCAAAGCAAAACTCTGAGTTGGCAAAGTTCCTAAATTAGGTGGAGCTGCTTAATAATCTCGCATTTACAACCTGACTATGATGATTACAGTGATTGTTTGTATGCAATAACAACATAAGAATACCAAAGATCTGAGAAAGTACGTACGAGTATAAGACAGTGAAATCTATTTTGAATTTTAACTACAATACTTTCGCTTGTTATAATATGCCGGAGCTGTAAGCGACACTTACCATAATCGTCAATGTGATGTGAGAAAAGTGGAGATACCGCGGCTCCCTGGTCTGAAGTTTAACGCTGTGATCGAGCAGTTGAGGACTCGAACACTGGACCCCACACGTCACCGCCACTTGAGAGCTCAGCCGCAACTTTTGGCATCGTCTTCTGTCCACTACTTGTCTACATCTGCTATTTTCTCTGTCTCCAAATAGTAGCTTGCTCCTTCTTCCTGCCAACAAAATCCGTCCACTCAAAAGTTACTACAGCTTACCAAAGACATTATTGTTTCTTTGAGAAAATATCTCTCCAAGAAACGTCGAAACTTTAACAAACCTGCTGCACGGGGTAGCCGTGCGGTCCAAGGCGTCTTGTCACGGTTCGCGCGGCTCCCCCCCCCCCGTCGAAGGTTTGAGTCCGCCCTCGGACATGGACGTGTGTGTTGTCCTTAGGATAAGTTTAAATTAGATTAAGTAGTGCGTAAGCCTAGGGACCGATGACCTCAGCAGTTTGGTCCCATACTCCTTACCACAAATTTCCAATTTCAGCAGACCAATGTGTTGTATTTCTTCCCCTCTTCCCCCCCCCCCCCCAAAAAAAAAAACTTCCCCTTTAAGTGTCACGTCCTCCTGATGTCATTTCTAAAACACCAGTCAATGCTCGTTCAGCAATCAGCATCGCATTAGAGATCCCTCGAAAATGTTAAAGACCAGTTTATGAGGCTAGTCGCCGACATTGCTGCAATTTATGAACGTTAAGTACGAGGGCAGTTCAATAAGTAATGCAACACATTTTTTTTTCTGAAACAGGGGTTGTTTTATTCAGCATTGAAATACGCCAGGTTATTCCCCAATCCTTTAGCTACACAACACTATTTTTCAACGTAATCTCCATTCAATGCTACGGCCTTACGCCATCTTGAAATGAGGGCCTGTATGCCTGCACGGTACCATCCCACTGGTCGATGTCGGAGCCAACGTCGTACTGCATCAATAACTTCTTCATCATCCGCGTAGTGCCTCCCACGGATTGCGTCCTTCATTGGGCCAAACATATGTAAATCCGACGGTGCGAGATCTGGGCTGTAGGGTGCATGAGGAAGAACAGTCCACTGAAGTTTTGTGAGCTCCTCTCAGGTGCGAAGACTTGTGTGAGGTATTGCGTTGTCATGAAGAAGGAGAAGTTCGTTCAGATTTTTGTGCCTACGAACACGCTGAAGTCGTTTCTTCAATTTCTGAATACACTTCAGAGTTGATCGTTTGACCATGGGGAAGGACATCGAACAGAATAACCCCTTCAGCGTCCCAGAAGACTGTAACCATGACTTTACCGGCTGAGGGTATGGCTTTAAACTTTTTCTTGGTAGGGGAGTGGGTGTGGCGCCACTCCATTGATTGCCGTTTTGTTTCAGGTTCGAAGTGATGAACCCATGTTTCATCGCCTGTAACAATCTTTGACAAGAAATTGTCACCCTCAGCCACATGACGAGCAAGCAATTCCGCACAGATGGTTCTCCTTTGCTCTTTATGGTGTTCGGTTAGACAACGAGGGACCCAGCGGGAACAAACCTTTGAATATCCCAACTGGTGAACAATTGTGACAGCACTACCAACAGAGATGTCAAGTTGAGCACTGAGTTGTTTGATGGTGATCCGTCGATCATCTCGAACGAGTGTGTTCGCACGCTGCGCCATTGCAGGAGTCACAGCTGTGCACGGCCGGCCCGCACGCGGGAGATCAGACAGTCTTGCTTGACCTTGCGGCGATGATGACACACGCTTTGCCCAACGACTCACCGTGCTTTTGTCCACTGCCAGATCACCGTAGACATTCTGCAAGCGCCTATGAATATCTGAGATGCCCTGGTTTTCCGCCAAAAGAAACTCGATCACTGCCCGTTGTTTGCAACGCACATCCGTTACAGACGCCATTTTAACAGCTCCGTACAGTGCTGCCACCTGTCGGAAGTCAATGAAACTACACGAGACGAAGCGGGAATGTTTGAAAATATTCCACAAGAAATTTCCGGTTTTTTCAACCAAAATTGGCCGAGAAAAAAATGTGTTGCATTACTTATTGAACTGCCCTCGTAAGTCAAACCTGTTCTGTCACGTTTTTAGGAAAGCCAGAAGATGCTTATTTGCTCAAGTATTTCTTTCAACAAGCATCTAGCGCCAACCACTCGCCGGTAGAGTGCCGTCTTTTGTAACATCATGCTCTCAGTTCGACAAAGAGGCTTTCACCCCCCTTCCACCCGCCCACCACTTCCGACATCGCACGCACCGTGCACCTGCACTTCTCCTCCCTACATTTATCGAAAGGTCAGCATGCCCACAACTCCGTACGGCTTGTTTCGCTGGGCCTCACTGCAAGTCACCTGTCTCATACTCTCAGCATTCCTCAGTTCCAAACCTCGCCCATAAAGTAAACTGAAACACGCAGTACCATGTTAGGTTACAGAAGGTTAAGAAGAGGAAGTGAAATCAGCTCATATAATCACTGTGACATCATGACTACTGTTACAATAACTCAACTCTCCTCTAGTTGCATAATTAAATGTGAATAAATGAAAATGCTCGGATTGCTTGCCGTCTGTCAATATGTACGCGTCGCCAGTGAGGGAGGAGTAAGTTGTCCAGGTAATGGGCGCCAGATTCTGTATTGAGTGTCTTTTTTTGAACATCGGTAAGGATTGTACAAACAGGTGACAGAGGAAAGATTGGAAGACTGGGGACTGTTTCGTCAATGTTTGTCTAGGTTCTTATCCTTCTTGGCTGTTGGGTAGCACCAAACCCGCTCCTATGTCAAGTCAGCTTATTTCCACATTGTCACCTACCTGCACATTTGCGTCTACAGCCAGACACTGTTGTCCGCTGTGAGAAAGCATGGCAAACGGTGCTTCCCACTGTATCTGTTGTTAGTCCTTCTTCCTGTTACATTCACATATGGAGCATGGGAAGAACGATTGCTTAAATGCGCCTGTTCGTTCTGTAATTAATCTGGTCTCTCGTGATCACTACAGGAGTGAGATTTAGAAGGCTGTACTATATTCCTAAAGTCATGACTTACGGCTGGGTCTTAAAAGTTTTTAAGAAGGTTTTGTCGGGATAATCTGCCAGTTGGGTAGCACCAAAACCGCTCCTATGTCAAGTCAGCTTACTTCTACATTGTCACCTACCTGCACATCTGCGTCATTTCTGTGACACTCTCCCATTGGTCAGACAAACCTCTGACCATTCGTCCTGCTCTTGTCTGTATACTTTACGTATCCCTGTTAGTCCTACATGGTAGGGATTCCACAGACTTCAGCAATATTCGAGTGTACGTCGCACGAGTTTTTTTGCAACCAATCTCCTTTGTAGACTGATTGGATTTCTCTAGTCTTCTACCAAAGAACCGAAGCCTACCGCCCACTTTACGTACAATCATGCCTATGTGATCTTGCATTTAATATCACGACAAACTGTTACACCCAGATATTTGCATTAGTTGACCGATTCGAGCTGTGACTCACTGATATTGTAGTCACAGGATACTACTCGGTTCCGTTTAGCAAAGTTCAGAATTTTACATTTCTCAGCATTTAAACCAAGTTGCGTCTGTTTGAAATCTTACCAACATTCAAATCAAATGGCTCTAAGCACTATGGGACTTAACATCTGAGGTCATCAGTCCCCTAGACTTAGAACTATTTAAACCTAACTAAGGACTTCACACACATCCATGCCCGAGGCAGGATTCGAACCTGCGACCGTAGCAGCAGCTTGGTTAAGGACTGAAGCGCCTAGAACCGCTCGGCCACAACGACCGGCTATCAACATTCGATTGAATTTTTATGCAGCTTTTCTCAGTTAATGTTTCAATAGGGATAACCGCATACTAAAGTCTGAGGTTGCTATTACTAATATCTGCAAAGTCCAAACACACTTTTCTGTGGCAAACATGAAGTTATTTCTATATCTGTCAATGACTCTTTATGCAAGATAACATGCTGCGTCCGAGCTACCAAGAAATCCTCAATTAAGTTATAAATTTCCCTTGATGACTCATGTGATTGTACTTCTAATAATAGGCACACATGTGGTTCTGAGTCATAGTACTTTTCAGATGTCAAGAAATACTGCACCTACAGGACTGGCTCAAATCATAGCTTCTGCGAAACCGCTATACGTTTTTCATGAAAACCGGGTACAACAATTCACCGTGGCCTATCCACTAGTGCTCTGGCGTTTAAGGGTTCTTGTCAAGATAGTCTGATATAGAAAATGGACGAATTTTTGAGGCACGCTTGTAGGATGGCAAACAGTGACTACAACTGATATGAAGATGCAACATAAATAGTGAGGGACGTAAATGGTAATCGTTGGAGGAAGAGCGAAATTGTTCTGACCTAACCCTGTCGGACAAACTTAAGTAGAGAGCCAGTGTAGTGAGCGGTGGCCAGTAATACGGAGACTACCATGTTTCTACCAGACTGAGCGACAAATGAAAATTTAGGTAGCGTCGTGAAATGAAAAGCAGCCACCCACCAACCGTAACAAGATGTGGATTTGATAAGTGTTGCCATATCACCACTTCCAATATATTATTCGATACCAGATTAAAAAGCATGTTTAGTATACAGCTATATACGGTGAACCTGAACTACACCACTGAAATTTTCTTATGGAGTATTACTGTAATTATGATTTATATGCTGTGTTACCCCATGGACCTTCGCTTCTGTAAAAATACTTGCACCTCCTCCCTGAACTTTAATCCTCGTTTTAATGTTCTATGTGATTTAAGGATACTGAAAGAGTATCCATAAGGCTACACTACAGTTTTTCAACAGAACAAAAGCGTCATTGTTTTCTAGGTACTCGTGTAACTCGAGGGAAATGTGATCCCTCAGGCGACGCGCAACCGGTGTAAGAGTGTTCTTTACAGCAGTTATACTGAGCTCTAAGTGGCCGATTACTATGTTTTTTTCCTTGGTAATTGGGTGGTCATAAATAGCGACGTAATGTACTAGCTGCCTACAGTGGCTCGCTAATAAGAAACTGGTCACCCTGCGCGAGAACGTCTGCGCAGTGTTTACGTAAGTGTAATGAACTGCTAAAGGTGGTGGTTACCGCACAAGGGAACAAATCAGAGTTTACGATTGTCACTGGCAAGAACTGTGCTTGTTTTATTATTTATTAAAGGATGTGTTGTTTGAAGATCAGGAAAAGAAAATATCAGTTTAGAACAAAATGCGATAAAACAAGAGCTGCCGAAAGACTGAGAAAACCTATAAACCTCTTTTAAAAGATCACTCAGTATTATTAAAATACCATAACGTTAGTAACGAATATGGAGGGAAGAAGAAGAAAAGAGTTAACGTGAAAATATCACATTCTGGTAATACAGCTTGCAGATGACAGCCGACAGCTGACAAGGGAATGTGGCTATCTTTAATGTTTATGCATACAGGCCTGAAAATGACACAATGAAGCATCGAAACTGGTAGCGACAAAATAAAATAAAATAAAATCATAGACGGCTGCTGATGACATGGCACTGATCGCACAAGACATTACCGATGCACAGAAACAGCTAGAATTATTACAAGAACAGGCAGCTAAAATAGGATTACAAATTTCATTTGAAAAAACAAAATTTGTGACTGACGTCAAAGATGCACCTTCTGATCTCAAAATTGGTAATAACTACATCTCTCGAGTAAAAGAATTTAAATATTTAGGCGAATGGATTGCAGAAAATTGTAATGAAAAGAAATGTCAGATCAAGAGTTCAGAAAATGGAGACGGCGTTTCAGTTAACAAAAAACATTTACAACAAAAAGAGTCTCTCGTGGAACTGAAAAATACGACACTATACAACAGTAATTAGACCCGAAGCCCGACCGCCGTGTCAGTCTTTGCCACATGACGTCATTCGGATGTGGTATGGAGACACATGGTGTCGTTACCCTGCTCTCCCAGCCGTTGTCGGCTGTCCAGACATTTAAGCCGCCACTTCTCCTCAGTGAGCGACCCCAGGGTGAAGGCACCCCGTTCCATTCCTCCCACCAGGGAAAAGTCCCTACTTCCACCGGGAACTGAAGCAGCATGGCAGTCAGAAGCGATTACCGCTCAGCGACGGAGACGGGTGGATAGAAAGGTATGGCAGCTGTAACTAAACAATAAAACTGAAGGAGACGTTTACAGGCCGCGTGAAAAGCGAGGAAGGACAGGTAAAAGTCAGTAGCAGACATATGAAACACTATCACGTCTACCAAAACTTCTCGTTTGTCACAAGCGACGAGTCATCCTATACAGTTGGGGCATCACGTAGAGCTGAAGTTGAAAGCGTATTGTCATATCGCTGGCCTAGTTGTGGAGTATCTTTGCGGGCAGCCGCGTCTGTAGAGAGTCGAGCACGGGACACGAAACTGTTATGTTGCGTAGTGTGTAGCTATGCATGCAAGAAGCATTGTTAGTATTCAGGTTGAAGTGTTGCTACAAGTGCTACTACAGGAAAGTGATTAAATATGGGAGTAATTCAGAGGAAAGTGCGTCTAGATGTAATTAAAAATGAGCAGTGCCGCCGATAACGTATTTGTGTATCGTCTCGTTGCGTGTCGCACATATCAACCATCCGCGCCGTGTTCGGTCTCCCAGAATGAACTCATGTGAATCAGTAGAAATTAGTTACCATAAAAGACTGTAGTCAAATGCCAGCGTCTTGTAGCGAGCGTGAGGACGTGCGTTCGATCATCGCGTTTCCGCATTATCAACAATCAGCCGCGCCGCGACGGTTACGCGCACGCTCGTACAAGTGAGAACAGAGAACTGAAAAATTAACTTTACGAACAGTGTGACAAGGAGGACTATTACCAGATATCGGTATGTGTGACGAGCGTAAGAACTTTCGTTCGATCATTCGGCTTCCGCATCATCAACAATCACCCGCGTCGTGTCGGTTACGCGTACGCTCGTCCTAATGATCTTATTGGACTGTTAATCATCAAGATTGTTAATTGGGATAAACATTTACGAATCAGAGTGTAAACAGTGCAACCTGTGATTTCCATATCGTCTCAGAATATAGATGTTCATACCAGACATAGGACAGTGTTGAGTTTTAACGTTGATTGGCTCCCCTAAACCCGCTTGCATATTTCGACAGATAATTCCAGGCAAGCCAACAGCAGTGTGGAGCAGAACAGTACGACCGCCGCGGGATTATCAGGTACGTGGTGTGGACAGGGCGCACGGTCAAGAAAAGCAACGGTCACGAAACGAGAAGTCAGTTTAAAGTACCCCACCCATTTGTACTTCCGGGCGTGTTACAAAGTGTCAAATTTTCAGCAGGGTGACTAACTGATAAGTGGATGATCAGAAGGACGTTCCACACCTAATCTACCGAACTGCTGTCAACAGACTGCTTTTTAAAAACCTGAGACACTAAACGTTCAACACAGAACACTGAAAGAGGAATTAGAAGTGAAAGAACGTAAGATAATGAGGAAAATCCTAGGACCAAGAACTAAAGATGGGGTACATTATCCAAAACCCAATGCAGAAATATATAAAAATATCTCCAAAATAACAGACACAATGCGCATGAGAAGAATACAAATCATGGGGCACTTAGAAAGAATGGACTCAAACAGGTTATCGCACAAAATCCGTACATTTTTAAAGAACAAAACTACAAGACCGAACTGGTACAAACAGACGGAAAAAGACCTGAGAGAATTAGGGTCTCCAAATCTACATGATAGAAATGAAATCAGAAAAATCACAAACACACGGGGTTTTGACGAAGAAGAGAGAAAAACTAACCGACATACATGGTCGGTGTTTATGAAGGAATACTGGGCGAAAAGGAACGCCAACAAATGTTGATTACGCGTGGTCCTAAGTGATCCATCCGCGAAGAAGAAGAAGAAAGAAAGACGGCTGTAAGTGTTTTTACTTTTGTCACGACAGTAAACGGCCGTCGTCCCAGAGACGTCCTGCTGAAAGGATGGACATATAAAAGACAAGGGAATGGTCCTACATGTCAAGAGTTCCCATTCGTCCCAATTTTTAGCAAAATGTCCCTGCGTTCTCAAATCCTCTTTGTAAACAGCAAAATGTCCCACATTTTTGTCTTGCGTAGCGCGACTTTCTTTCTTTCTATTCTAATCACCTGCCGTAATAAAATGCTTAGTTCCCTTGAGGTTATGTAACGCTGATATAAGCTTTATTCGCACGAGAAAACTAAACTCAGGCTCGATATAATACAGCGATTCTTTCGGAAACCCGATGATATCGCGGTCTTGTAAAGAACTGCAAGCGTTTCAGGTTCGGTGTGTTGTACTTTTGTACTGTAATTTAACTTTTCGAGTGCTTACAGTAATGACTTTGATAAGCTTTGTCTTAATATTACGTGCGCTGATCATGGCACCACAAGCCCAAAGTAAACAGTTAAGTGCTACAAGAATTCCCGATTATTAAAGAGCACGGTGAGAATGGGGCCTGTAGGTCCATTCCTGGTGCGAAATTTAGCATTTGAGACGCACCGATACAGTATGTCACGTAACGTTCAACAAACAAAGCTGCGCTTTAGTTTGAATCTTAAAGATCAAAAATTGATAACTAATTGTCAGTGAAGGTAGTTTCAGACATGAATAAGCAGCTTTCGGCGCAAGAAGAACATGTGCATACCACAAGGAGATGCACAACTAGAATTTTAAGTCTATGGACTGCACCACTCACTTACTTATTTATTTATTTACTAAGTTGCCCACACTAACAGTAGTCTTTATTTGGCCGTCCGTCTCAGTCTCCTCCATCTTCTTCGGTCCAGGTATTTTCCTGGTCCCGTCAGCTAATTTCAGCCGTGGTCTTACCCTGGTCTGTTACCTCTGATGTCTTCTTGCACCAGCTGCCTGCTGATCTGGCCTTCTCGCCGCATTACGTGCCCATTCTACTTTAGTCCCCTCTCTTTAATCATTGCCACAATGTCCAGCGATTTGTACAGTTCCTGCAGTTCACGGTTTCTCCCTTTTCTCGTCTCTATCCTTCGCTGGTCCAAAAACCTGTCTCAGAAGAGCATTCTCAAATGTCACCAGCCTTCCGTGTCAGAGCCGAGGTCTCTGCACCATATAGGACGACAGGTTGTTTTGCAGTTCATTAGATCATAATCCTCATGGATCTCGATAGAAGCCAGGACTTCACAAACCTTTTCGAGTGCAAACCTTCACCTGTTTCCTTTTTTGATTCTTGTCATTATTTCCTGTTCTGTCTCACTCCTTTCACTGAGTAAAGCCCCTAGATACCTGAACTCCTTTACCTTTTCAACAGTGGAATGAACCACTGATGTAATTGAATCATCTTGCAACAGAAAGTTCTTATGCTCAAAGGCGGAAACCAAATTAATTATCACTAATGTGACTGGCCCCTTTGTTATTGAACAAATAATGAAGAAACTGCATCATTTACTTATTTTTATACTGTTTTTAATTTAATAATTTCTTTGGCTGTTTGAGTAATTTTTCCTTACTTACCACATTTTATTTCAGTGATGCTAAATACTGGTCCTGTGTAGGGGCTGAACCAATGATCCGTATGTAAACAAACCGTATAATTTAAGATTCTAATGTAAACAAAAACTGTTCAATTGTGCTCTTAGTAATCTTTCTTTAGGATGTGATTAATGGGCAAATATTTTTGACTAATCTCCGTTACTGTTATCGTAGTTCCTATAATTTATGGACAAAACAGCCACTTCCCCACTCCTCTGTGCGTTCCTGTTGGTAGGCTTTGAGGCCCCCTCCCCCACCGCTCACCACCTGCCCCGTCAGCACAACTCTTTAGGGTACCCAGCATCATGAGATGGGCTTGGCATTCTTGCTCTGTACACCGGTTCATGAACATCTAGAAGTGTATGGGGCAACAGCACATTCAAGTATGTACAATTTTAGGCAATTTTGTCGATTTTCTCCTAGTATTCCAAAGACACGCATACATACGGAACTTTAGATGTTTATCATTTAATGTGTTTACAAAGATACTCCAATAGTTTGACAATTGGTTCAGCTCCAGCAACGCACTCGGATGGGAGCAGCCCTCTGTGCCGTGGGCCCGACGCTACTACTGCAATGGGTGAGTCTGTCATGGATAAACAAGTGGGAAACAGATACATTCATGGAATGCTGCATGCACAGCACGTTTCTGCCACTGCACGTGTCTCCTACACAAGTATACTCTAAACTTTAATGACATGTAAACTATGCATAGCAGCTAAAGATGTGCTGTTGCTGTAGTTCTACAGTAAGATCTTTCAATGTTTAAAGTAGTCTTGTCAAGTACAAACTTTATTTATTTCATTTAGTTCGTTTATATAACGAAAACATTTTATTGGCAAGGTTGTCAACTATAGTGTTAGTGTTTTACCTGTTTGCTCACTTTATATTTTATTTATTTACTATACAACTTTTTTCCCTGTAAACTGCATTAGCACCACACTGCAAAAAATGACATTTACTGTGTGTTGCATATATTCCTCCATTTTCCTGTATTTATTTATTTCTTATTATCCTATTGTGATTGCTTATGCACTCCATAATTCAGTTGTTACAGTTGCTAATTCTTCCTTTTAATTGGTTTTCCTATTACTTTTCACATTTAATACTTCTTGGAGAAATCTTGTCAAATACTAATTTTATTTTATTTTATTGGGTTTGTTTATTAATGTGAACTGTTAGTACGTAGAGCTTTCAAGTGTATAGTTTATGTTTTTTTCTGTTTGATCCTTTTATATTCATTTAGTGTTCAACTTTTTACGTTTTAAATTGCATTACTAATACACTGTCAAAGATGACATTTACCGAGTGTTTGTGCCTCCGTATATATGTAAAACATTTTTTCAATGTTGTTTACAAATTCTCTGAGGACGAAAGTCACTTCAAGTCTGATGATGGGCTTGTTAGCCGAACCCCAGTTAACTCAATAAATTAATCCAGTAGAACATAAGCAATACTGTTCATACCATGTATTTCACTGTCTGCACTACACCCTGGGTTCTAGATCGAGCGCTCTTCACGTTGTGTCTTATTGCTCCCAACGCACCACAGATGATGGGGTTAACATAAGATTTTGCATTGCACATTCGACTGACCTCGATGCTCAGATCCTTATATTTCAGTTTCTTTTGGGCCACCTTATCATTAATGTTCTCATCACGTGGGACGGGTATATCGATTAAGAGGCACAGCCTTTTTCTAGCAGACATACAACGCTAAGCTAATTACCTGCAACCATTCGGTCAGTATGTCGTAGTTGGTGGTACGGCACGGCGTGGTTGCTTTACATACGTGGGTATACCATTTGCTGGAGAGATCTGGTATTTCTAGATTTCCAGATGGCTTTTGACACCGTTCCCCACAAGAGGCACCTCATCTACCTGCGTGCCTGTTGAGTATCGTCCCAGTTATGGGACTGGATTCGTGATTTCCGTGTTGGAAAGGTCACATTTATTTATTTATTTATTTATTTTACCTGGCAAGATTAGGGCCTTCAGGCCCTCTCTTACACCTAACCAGGCATACTCAGATTCAACAAATTTCAGTTTCTACAGAACATTAAGGACATATAACATGTTATACAGTATTAATGTTACAGAAAAAAATTAGAGATTATAAAAGTAATACAATGATAATTATAACAATCAAAAAATAATTATAATAATCGAGAATAATAATAATAATAGTAATGACTATGTATAGGAAAGTAAACATATTTTTTTCTTTTATGAATGTCAGTCCTATTGCTAGTTGGGAATTTTCTCGTTATATTCTTGCAGCTTGTGAGTTATTCTCATCAAGCAGAGACATAAGACGATAGAATGGGGTGAAAGAGATATAGAAGAGGTAGATAGGTTAGAGGAAGAGAAATAGAATGGTAAAATTCGAAGCTATGATGGAGAGGAGAAAGAAAAAGATGAGAGGCGCACGACAATGGTGGCTATACCGTCCCTAATATGTAAGTCTTGAGTTCCCTCTTGAATGTTAAGTGGTTCTGGATAAGACGCAGATCACAGGGGAGCGCGTTCCATAGTCGTATGGCTGAGATGGAGAATGACACAGAGAAAGATTTTGTGTTATGTAAAGGTACAGCCAAGATGCTAGACGTATCCGATCTGGTATTGCGGTTGTGGAATGATGATAGGTGTTTAATGTGAGAAGATAAGTATTGGGGCACCAGTGGTTAAGAAATCGATGAAGTAAGCACATCGTGTGGAGATCGCGTGCCTTATGTGGGCGTATCCAAACTAGCTGGGAGTATGAAGGACTGATATGATCATACAACCGTATATTGCATACGTATCTAACGCAAGCATTCATCACTAGCTCGAGGCATCTCGAATTTTCACTATTTGTGCCGTGTTGAACTACATCACAGTAGTAAAGATTAGGCAAGACTAGTGTTCGTAGTAACTGGCGGAAAGTCATCGAGTAACACGGAAATTATATCTGGCGTTTCCCAAGGACGTGTTGCAGATCCTCTGCTGTTTCTAATCTATATAAACAATCTAGGATACAATCTGAGCAGCCCTGTTATATTGTTTGTAGATGACGCTCTCATTTACCATCCAGTAAAGTTATCAGAAGATCAAAAAATTGTAAAATAATTTAGACAAGATATCTGTACGGTATGAAAAGAGCCAGTTGACTCTAAATAGTGACTCTAAAATGTGTGAGGTCATCCACACGAGCACTGAAAGGCATTCGTTAAATTTCGGTGACACGATACATCACATAAATCTGAAGGCTGTCAACTCAGCTAAATACCTAGGGATTGCAATTACGACCAGCTTAAACTGGAACGATCACGTACATAATGTTGTGGGGAAGGCCAACCATAGACTGCGTTTTACTGGCAGAATATTTAGAAAATGCGGTATATTTACTAAAGAGACTGCCTTCAGTATGCTTGTCCGACCTTTTCTGGTGTACTGCTGTGCGGTGTGCGATCCGTACCAGACCGGATTGACGGAGGACATCGAAAATATTCAAAGAAGAGCAGCTCATTTCGTATTATAGCGAAATAGGGGAGAGAGTGTTACGTATATGCGAGTAGGGGTACCAATCATTAAAACAAATGCGTTTTTTGTTTCGGTTAGATGTTTTCACGAAATTTATAACACCAACTTTCTTCTCCGAATAAAAATATATTTTGTTGATTGCAACCTATATAAGGAGAAATGATCACTGTAATAGAATCAGAGAAATCAGAGCTCGTATGGAAAGGTACTTAAGCGTCTTCTAGCACCTTCTGCAGTGAAGGTAAAAGCACACGTTATTGGGCCTCTTGGGGTATTCATTATGTGCCAGCCAGATACACTCTAAGACAAAAGAAATCCGTAACATGGAGGAGCTATGCAAACTGCTCACAAATCGAGATAGATATAGATGAAAAAATGCAAAATTGGAAACTTTGGCGGTCGATGGACGAATGTGTGATGCCGTAGCGCAGTTGCACCGCGCTGTTAACTTGGACAATTAATGAGGATATGTCACTACCAGGGTGAATTTAATTCTGTGTGCTCAACTGGGCAGTACTTGCATCTCGCGGACAGGCACGTGGACAGTATACGTAGATGTCAACTTTTGTGAGAGGACGTGTAGTTGGGCTCAAAGAAGCCGGATGGAGTGATTAGTGAATCACTCGACATTTGAATAGGAGCGATGCCACTGTTCGACGACATTGGCAGGAATGTATACTTACATGGGTATGGTGTCTGTTCTTTCCGACATGTCCGAAAGAACAGACACCATATCCATATAAGTATATAGTTCTGGCAATACCGGCCATGACCTTCTTCTTCTGTGCGGATGCACACACATTCCCCGAGCTCATACGGGACTTGGTAAGAATGTCATCCACGAGTAATGAGTGTGTTGGGGTGGGACACTGCGAATGTAGTGTGTGGACATACAAGGTGAGAATGTGGGTCTCGCGGGAGGCATGCGCGAGATAATCCCTGCAGCCGCGCTATCCTCTGTGCCCTCGGATTCCATGTAAGCAGGAGATCCCGGGTTCGAGTCCCGGTCGGGGCACACATTTTCACCTGACCCCGTTGATGTGTATCAACGCCCGTCAGCAGCTGAAGGTATTAATATATAATTCTAATTTGGCAGGAATAGCTGAACAATGGCCGAACACAGAGCCAAGAATGAAGTGGTCGACCTGGAGTTTTGTACGTATTGATCATGTATCATGAAAACTGAAATGTAATGAATATTTTTTACACTGGCTCTACACAAATAAAAAGATTACATGCATGTATAATTTGTAGTTATTTTATTCTTTGCAAAATCCTGTTTATGGCTAAAAAATAAAATTACAAAATCAGTCAGTTAGCAGAAAAGGTATCTTGCGTTGGTTCATGGGACATGTGTGTCCCACTTCCTGTTGTGAAAAAATGGAGAACTTAAGAAATATTTTGGTAGTGAAAATATAATAATGGGACTGAAAAGAAACTGTTATCACCATAATATTTTAAAAATCTGTAAAAAATGAATTTTATCCATGAAAGTGTTAAGAAGGAAAATTAATCCAAGCATTAATGGTGTCTATAAAGGAGTGGTCAATAATGAAGAAAATTAATTGCAATTGACATTAAATAACTTTTTAATTAAAGCACTGAACACAAATTATTAACATGCACACAAGCATGCTGCTAGAATTGATATATATCTTTCACTTTATGCTTTAAACCAGTCATATTTCTCTGAGCCCTGGACATAAGAAAGAAACTCGCTCAGAGTCTGAACCAGTCTATGAAAATCTGCGCAATTTCTGTTTTTCATGTTATATTGGATTTGGAGCATTGCACTGACTGATGTTAAAGCTAGGCTGTTTCTTTCTTCTGTCCATTGTGCATTCACTAGGGAAAACACTTTCTCCACATTGGCGTTATGCCCTTGAATGGAGAAATAGTACTGCACAATAGCAAGCAGTTCTGAATACTGCTCTTTAGAAACACAAGCCTCAAAAAATTTAACCCACTTTTTATGTGGCATCATCTCCAAAGTCTGGTTATCTTCCTGTGAAAACATTTCAGTTTCACTATCTGGTCAAATAGCAAACTCTCATCCACTTTGCAAGTTGTGTTTTCTTGCATCCACTTCAGTGTACATTCAACTTTTTCCCAATCAGGTAAAGCCTTCAACAGTATCCAGTCAAAATGTTCAAGTTCGGATAAAGGCTTGCACCATTTTATCAGGTAATCTGTAACTGTCTGATAAAATGCCATGATATCCTCTTGAAATTTTGACTGCCGATAGTGGGAGAGATCTGAAATTAACTCTTTTACTTTCGTAGTCATGAATTTACATTTCTTTCTTTCCTCTAAAACATGCACGAAGTTTTTAAGTTCCAACCTAACCTCATTCACAGAGATGTCCTCTTTCTCAGTGTTGGCGCTAGCCTTTTGAAATGGACTCATCTGATCAAGCAGAAAGTGTAAATACATCTCTCCACAAGCATCAGAAAAAAAAAGACTTGAGAAGACTTGGACACTTATCGAGAGACAGGAAGTATGATTTAAGAGCTTGGAACATGTATATGAATCTTTCAATTGCAGGAAATAAGCTCATCCACCTAAATAAATCTTCGTGAGCCATATGGAGGAAATCACAAAAATGCCTTAAAGCTGCTACACGAACAGTATAAATTGAAAATTGGTTATAGACCTTAATAATTATACTTTGCACATCTTGTGAAAGTATGTCGGTTCCACTTTCAGCAGCATTATGCAGTACATGAACTGGGCAACCTACCCCTACTATGGACCTGTTTAGTTTGTTTCCAAGTTTCTTGAATACATTGTTGCCCCCATTTGTTTCAACTCCTCCAACGTTAGTGTTTGTATTACTCCCACCGAAAGCACAAACTTTGCCAGTAAGGTTGAATTCTAAAATTATTTTATACACACACTCAGACACTGTGCTGGCGGTTTCATTGTCACACTATCAAATGGCTCTGAGCACTATGGGATTTAGCATCTGAGGTCATGAGTCCCCTAGAATTTAGAACTACTTAAACCTAACTAACCTAAGGACATCACACACATCCATGCCCGAGGCAAGATTCGAACCTGCGACCGTAGCGGTCGCGCGGTTCCAGACTGTAGCGCCTAGAACCGCTCGGCCATGTCACACTATCGTCAAGTTTGCAGGAGTTATGAAACACTTTTACTTGCGTAAAATTTTTTTTTACTTACTTAACACTTTTTTCGCGTAAATTTTCCTTTTCATCCATTCCGTCTTCGAGCATAAAATCGCGGACTGTCCGCGAAATCCGCGACGTATGGCAACCCTATTCACAGCAGGACCCCTTTGGTTGTCATCCGCGGCACCATCGCAGCACAGCGGCACGTCGACGATATTCTACACTCCGTTTTGTTGTCATTCGTGGCGAGATTATGCCGAACAACACACACGGCGACAGTTTCTGCAGCTTGTCTTCGTCCTTGATAAACCATTCCTTGGCCAGCAAGATGGCCGGATCTCTCCCCAATTGAGAACATTTGGAGCGTTATGGGCGGAGCCCTCCAACCAGATCGGGATTTTGACGCTCTAAGACGCCAGTCCGACAGAATTTGGCACGATATCCCTTAGCAGGCCATCCAACAACCCTGTCACTCAATTCAAAGCCGAATAACTGCTTGCATAAGAGCCAGAGTTGGACCAACACGTTATGGACTTACTTAATTTGTGAACCTATTTCTCTCTAACAAAAAGTCAAATTTTTTCTCAGATTGAAATTATTTGTTTGTCCGTACATGGAAATTATATCTACCGATTTTCGACCAATTCGGATAACTCCTTCGTGGTGTGTCGTATTCTTCTTTTTTTGGTCTTAGAGTGTATTACGTAGTTGTCCTCGACTGTGCTCCGCAAAATCAAAATCTGTCTTTTTGAATCACTTTCACTATAACTTTTCTATAATTCGTAGTTCCTTAAGGGTTATCCTCCACAGCTACAGTCAGTGATACTGCCACTGTTTCATCTTCGTTTTCTAAGCCACAGGTTCGTCTGATCACTGTCTACATTTAAGTCCTCCGAGCAGCTTGCGCCAAGAAGAGATTCCAGTCTCGGAGTTTATTTTTAGCTTATTGTGTGTTTTGTTTTAAGTTACTTTGCAGAAGTCAATATTCGTGACAATCGCATTCTGTAAGTACTTTCTTGGAACCATATTATTATTACTATTGTCATTTACTAAGCAGTGTGCTAAACGAAAGAACGAATATTCGCGCTATCATTTAAAGACCAAAGCAGAGCGAATACTACATTTAAAAATACACGATAAGAAACGAAAACTCTTTTTTGACACATCCGTCACGATGACAGTGACAAAATTGTAAACGATTACGAACATCAGAAGAGAGGAAATGACAGTGAGTATTTCAATCACAGAAGATAGAACTAAAAAAAATAAAGAAAAAATAAGCAAGAGTGTGAGTATTTTAATCATAGAACTTAGAAAAAAGGATCTAGATGAGGTAGCTATAAGATTATGGACTGCTAAATAAGCGATCTGGATTCTAACATGGCGTCCATTTTGACCGAAGATTTCTGCTGTTTTCGTACATCAAGTCAAGCAAAAGCCGCTATATGTCCGTGAAAAAAGAAACTGCGGATGACCCTCCGTATCCTTGTCTGAGTCATGCTCTGCTCAGTCTCTAATAATAGCACAACCGACGGTACATTAAACAAGAACGTCCACTCTTACAAAAAAAGGTAAGCTTTACCTACAGGCAAGAAAAAGCCTATCGGAATTGGAATGCGAACTGTCGGGGCATCTAGCAGTTAGCTTAAAGAGCAGAGGATGCACTCTTTTTTTTTTTTTTTAAGAAAACAGTAATCATTTGTTTGTCTGTACATATACATCGTATCTACCGATTTCCTTCCCATTTTGATAATTTCTTCGGGATGGGTCCTTCTTTTTGTCTTGGATTGTATTATGTGATCGTCTCAGATTATCAGATTATACACGTAATGTCAGGACGCTGTTGAAATCCACGACAGTAGCGCGCACATCTATCTTTCGCGTGTCTCCTTCTAAAGAACTGAGCACCTTGCGCGGTTGTGAAAGCCGCTAACACTTTGCTAAGTGGAGAGCAAATAGCAGGCTTTACCCAGGCACTGGGCTCAGATCCGCTCTCCGGAAACTAATGGCGCGTGCGCGTGCGTGTCGTCCGTCTCTCCCTCTCTCTTTTCTTTCACAAAACACACATACAAACGCGCGCGTGCGCGTCACGCCATTTTCCTTCTTGCACAACCGGGTAGGCCATTCAGATCGTCACTTCGGAAGTTGACATCGAGAGCATTAGAGACGAAGCACGGGCTCGGACTGTTCCGAGGATGGGAAAGAAAACAATTTGAAAGGCCCAGCGATTTCGGGAAATCACGGCGAAACTAAATCAGGAAGGTCGAATGCGGGTTTGAACCGTCGTCCTCCCGAATGCAAATCCAGTGTGCTAACCACTGCGACACCTTGTTTGGCCATGGATAACGTACCCGTCTTCTTTAGTGCGGACTAAAACAGTAGTAAAGAAAGAACATTTCAGCTTGTCCGGTGTGTTCACATGTGCGCTTTCAATCAGTGAACCCTATGCCGTTAAACATCTTTTATCTCCACCTTCAGTTGGGTGTACTTCCCTTGGAACGCATTTCTGGCCAAATGTTCAGATGACCTTCTTTGCTCCTAATCCTCTCAACGGTTGTTTCCTGCAGTTTTTCTCCATTTACGTAAATCACCCAGTATACAACAGCACATATCATGAAAACTGCTGCCTGACTTCTCTATCACTACAGTTTGCGGGTGCATGTCCGTAGTCCTCAAACAAATATTAGTCGCTGTCCTGTAGTACCAGTCACGCAGCCCATTGAAAAGTGGAGTATCGTGCAGTAGTTTGTCTTCTGTATTTCAAGGGGAACAATGCTGCAACAGGCATAGTGGAAGCGAACAGTAAGAATGAACCATCCTATGACACAGTGGGTAAGAGATGCAGATGCTCCCAGAGTGAAGAAATTTGTCTGGATGAAAAAGAACGAAGTGGTAGACCGTCTTTCCGCGAAGAACTGGGAATCGTTCCAAAAACTAGTGTATTGAGTCAGGGATCGCTTTTCAACATTTTCAACATGACGAAGATCTCCGATTCGAGCAGCATCGGGCCTGTTGATTCTGTATCAGTCCATTCCATACGATCTCTTTAGTCGCCGCGTCACTGTGGACAGCTGCTGGCTGTATATGATCACCAGACAAAGTAGCAAAGCAACCTGTGGAAACATGGGATTCACCGCAGACGAAAAAGGCGAAGGCCCAAACATCATTTGAGAAGGTGATGCTAAGAGGTTTTAGGGATTGCTATTGTGAGGTACTAACAGATTACGCTCGTAAGAAGCAAACCGTAACAGGGGTGCACTACCGAAATGTGACGAAGTTGTAGGAAGCTATCAAGAAGCGTCCAAGGAAGTGTCTTTGTTCCACAACAATGTCCCAACTCATTCTCCAGAGGACAGTCACATACGCTGCTTCTTTGGGCTATCAAATTTTACCTCATCTCCGTATTTTCCTGACGTGGCACCCAGAACTTTCCTCCTCTTTACTCGGATGAAGAAACCATTGCATGGAGAACGTTGTCAGAATGAAAACGAGGTGATTCTCCAGCTGTGGCGTTTCCTGAATAGCCAAAATGAAGACTTCTACAATCGAGGTCTGCGCCAAGTCCTGCAGCGTTGGGAAGAGTGTGTCACACTGAAAGGTGATTATGTGGAGATAGACACACCGTCACCATGTACTTCGGTGGCGTTATTTCTTCAAAAACATAATAAAAACTTATACCTTCCCTTCGAAATTTTTTACCTCTGCTAAGTACGGAATCATCCTTCTGCTTCTGATGTCCGAATTGTAAGGGGGTGGGGAATCTTTGTTGTTAAAAAATGAGACGTGGCAAACTTACCTCACCGGCGCCGATCCTGCGGCTGTTATTAGCGGATCTCGCGTTCGGTGACTGCTGCAACAAAGCCACTGCTATCCAGTCACGCGCGCCTGCGTTTAACTTACAAGGGGCAGTCAAATGAAAACGAGAATGATGGAAAAAAGTAATTAAATTGTTTATTATTTCGAAAGTAATCGCCATGACTGTAAATAGATTCAACCCACTGTGAGACAAGACGGTCAGTGCCTTCATGGAAGAATGTTTTCGTTTGCCTATGGAACCAAGATTGTACCCAGGCGTGCATCTCTTCGTCGGAAGCAATTCGATGGCCACGAATTTGTTTCTTCCAGACTCCAAAAATATGGAAATCGTGGGAGCTGGCCCACGCCAATGTGGCCGACGATTTGCTTTGAACAGAGGGGTGCCCTCTTGGGTACAATCAAGGATACGTGGGCAGCTGCAAAGGTTTTTCCATGAAGACACTGCACGTCTTGCCTCACACTAGGATAAATATGAAACTTCCTGGCATATTAAAACTGTGTCCGGACCTAGACTTGAACTCGGGACCTTTGCCTTTCGCGGGCAAGTGCTCTACCATCTGAGCAACCCAAGCACGTCTCACGCCCCGTCCTCACAGCTTTACTTCTGCCAGTTCCTCGTCTCCTACCTTCCAAACTTTACAGAAGCTCTCCTGCGAACCTTGCAGGAAGGTGGAAGACGAGATACTGGTAGAAGTAAAGCTGTGAGGACGGGGCGTGAGTCATGCTTGGGTTGCTCAGATGGTAGAGCACTTGCCTCCGAAAGGCAAAGGTCCCGAGTTCGAGTCTCGGTCCGGCACACAGTTTTAATCTGCCAGGAAGTTTCATAACAGCGCACATTCCGCTGCAGAGTGAAAATCTCATTCTAGGATAAATATGTTAAGAGTTACGGCGATTGCTTTCGAAATAACAGGCATGTTACTTTTTTCTATCTGTCTTGTTTTCATTTGACTTCCCCTCTTATAAAGTTCGTCTTCGAATTTTGGAACTGCCTGAACGTCCGGGGAAATTTACTGGACACTTGGTACTTTCATGCTGCCAGCATTCTGGCTGGCGAACGTTTGAGTGTTTTTTGGCGCAGAGACCGCCTCATCCTTCAGCCCCGTCCACTGCTAATAAGCATTCTAGCTAGTTCTGCCGGTTGGCAGAGTCACTCGTGACCGAAATTAGCGAGACTAATAACCAGCAAAGTTCCCGCAACGTCACGGGAAACCCTCGGAATCCTTCGGGCGTTCCAAAGCTTCCCTAATGCTGCACTCAGCATGGACGTAGGAAATTTTCCATTCTCTCAAGTGAGCATTCTAGCTTCTGTACTGTTCATACCGCGTCCCGAACATTCCAACGTATGAGTGAATAATTCACGCGTGTTCGGTCAGACCTCGGTGTCCAACGGGAGAAATATTTCGTTAGCGAACCTAGCAGGCAACATTTTCGTTTGCTGACATACTGCGCCCCTTTGGACATGTATTTCAATGTTTTTATTATAACGCTAGTTGTAGATGATTATATGGGTCCTAAATATACTCTATTACATTAGCACTGTTTTCTAACTTTCTGCTTGTAGAGTCTTTGCGATTACACTGTTAGTTACTTTAATAACATTACACATTTGAAATAGGCAATGTGAATCCAAATATTTACAATGCTGTATGAATTTTACTTTACACTCTACATCGTTAACAATTTCTTTCATAACTACAGTGGATCACTTAACGTCGCCCGGGTGGTCCTGGTGACATTCCCTCCCTGCATACGAGGAAGTTGATCTCTTCTAAGTGTGAACACAGTGCTTTTCGTTTACTTTCAATTAGCCAGATCCTTTCATCGTTTATTTTTTTATTTTTTATTTATTTTTTTTTTTGAGTCATCACTCTTCTGACTTGTTTGATGTGGCCGGCTACGAATTACTCTCCTGTGCCAACATTTTCATCTCAAAGTAGGGCTTGCAAAATGGCTATGAGCACTATGGGACTTAACTTCTGAGGTCATCAGTCCCCTAGAACTAAATAACCTAAGGACATCACACACATCCATGCCCGAGGCAGGATTCGAACCTGCGACCGTAGCGGTCGCGTGGTTCCAGACTGAAGCGCCAAGAACCGATCGGCCACTCTGGCCGGCGTAGCGCTTGCAACCCATGTGCTCAATTATTTGCTGCACGTATTCCATTCTATATCTTCCTCTTCAGTTTTTGCCCTCTACAGCTCCCTCTAGTACAATGGAAACTGCTCCATTATGTCTTAACAGATACGTTATCATCCTTCAATCTTCTCGGTTTACAAGCCACGTCACTTCGGGTAAAACACTCGGTATTTTGATACCTGTCCCCACCATCGTCATCAGGAGTTAAAATCACTGACTGCCGGGTGTTTTGCTTATATAGATGCAAGGGACGGAGACACACGTGGGCGGAAGGCAAGTTGAGCAGTGTATTTCCTTGTGAAAGTGGTAGCATTTACATAGGTCAGACTGAGCAAACTGTTGCTGAGCGTTGTGCAGATCAATCGCGACATATTAAACAAAGAGAACTTTAGAAATCGGCCGTGGCTGAAGACTGCCTAGAAAATGGGCATAAAATACAACTTGAAAAGACGAGAGTTTTGGCTCAGGCTCCATCATATAGGTTGGGTGAAACTGGAATAAACAGCAGCAAATTTACTAGTGACCAGGAGTACACAGTTAGTAGAGCATGGGGACGGGCTTTGGACACTGAACGAAAGCAAAGACGGAGGCTTGACATCACAGGAAAGCGGTAGCGTCGGTTTCAAACGAGGCGCCGTATGACGTCACTGTCTCGCGCGAGGCCCACAAGAAAGAGAGGCCGAGGCGCTTACGTCCCGGCAGAAGACGCTGCAGGGCTTACGAGTGTAGCAGCCGTCTCCGGCGGGGTGCAGATAACCTCACTGGTTTCCAAAATTAAAGCAACAAACCTCTATTTCCCCACCGTCCGCATGATCGTGTTCAGACATTCTGGTAGACGAACAACCACGCCAACGCTGACGTCAGGACACCTGTCAAATGGGATAATGTGTGCTGGCTAGTCTCACATCCATAATCGCTGTGTACACAGTCACAGACGGTGCGGTATCGCACAGAGAAGATGCCTACCAGACTCACTGCGGTGGAGGTGCATAGGAAGACTGAAAGGGGGACAGTGGGAAACTGATGTAACCCGATGGCTTAATGCGAATCGTTCTGTTGTTTCTCAGATGAAGCGACAGTTTGTAGGGACCGAATCTGTATCCCGAAGACCAGGGCACAGCCGGCCACGCGTGACATCAGAAAGAGTGGACCGTTAGCTGGCTGTAAGGGCACGACGATAGTGCACGGCAACTGTCATCTGACATCGCAGCATCCACTGGACGTATTGTATCGAGGCAAAGGGTGTACAGAAGACTCTTGCAAAGTGCCCCCCTTATTGTCAGAGACTGCTGTATATGTACCTCTGACGTGTCTTCGCAGAAGCGAATGTTCGTCTAGAGTGGAGTCGTCAACATGTCACATGGACGGTCGAACAACGGGACAATGTTCTTTTCACATATGAGTCCTGATTTGGTCTGGAGATTGATTCTCGACGGTTTCGCATGTGGAGGGAACACGAATTTGGGTCCCAAATATGGTGGAAAGAGAATTATATTAAGGAGGATCCCTGAAGGTGTGGGCAGGGAATATGGTGACCACTCGAGCACCTCTTCATGAGATTGTCCGGGTGAACCGGTAGGGTTTAACTGCTGTCAGGTATCGTGAGATCTCGGGACCTCATGTGCGGTTGTTGTGGGGTGCTGTCGATCCAGACTTCATATTGATGGACGATAGTGCTCGACCTCATAGAGCACAGATGATTGATGTTTTCTTGGAAACGGGAGGTACTGCATGCGTGGCGTGGCCTGCTTACTCTCCCTATCTGAATACCGCAGAGCATGTCTGGGAAGCACTAAGGAGACAGGCTGCATCACGTCAACACCGACCAACCACTCTCCAAGACTTTCGAACAGCTCTGCAGGAAGAATGGGCGTTATTGCCTCAAAGTGAGACTGATGACATGTTTTTTACAAATCTTTAACATATTGCAGCGCGTCAGCAACCGTGTATGTATAGAAAATAAACAATTTTTCCAGCCTTCAGTTGCAAGGTAATTTTTACTCGTTTACCTAGGTTTCGATTCCAGTAATGTAATCTTCTTCAGAACCTATAAATTAAACCACATACGGACATATATTACTCACTGAAATGCATCATCAGTCTAGTGATTGAATAATAAAGAAATCGTGATACTTACAAAAAATTAAATTATTTTGAGAGTCAAACACTGGTCATATCACAAATTAAAAATTAAAACAATAAAGACGCATAATCATAAGATTATGTCTGTCAAAATTAAAACCATCAAGGCGAACGTAGACGGAGCTACGCCGGCCAGAAATACGGACCACACGTGAGCGGCACGGAAACTAGGCGTCGCGAGCAGTTCCGCGGCGAGGCTCGGCTGCGGCCAAGCGCATGCGCGAGCGCAAGCGCAAGCGCAGGCGCGAGAGACAAACTGTCTCAAAATTATTTAGAGCAAATATACATATAAACAAAATGTGACTGAAAGCCGTCCTACAAATGGACAAACCTATCTATTGGTATGGCAACATTAAACAATTTACATGAGAACAAACTACAAAGCCAAGGTATAAAAAATTTTTTTTTACGTTTAAATATTATAGTAAGAGGGCAAAGCCCCGCTACAGTAACTAAAAAATTAGTGTCGAAACCATGCGTGCTAAGCATAAAATGTCTTTAACATAAAAACGCCTTTGCAACTATGTGTCATTAACAAGCATATTACGAAATACAAAGACACACATGTACAATCGCACTATAATAAAGGGACAAAGCAGATAGGGAAACAGCATCGGCCATTCGAAGCGGACTGTGGGTCAACTCCACTGGAGTAAAGGTTGAAATCCTTCGAAATAACTTCTATTTTCTTTAGTTGCAACTGATCATTAAGTAAGTTGTCTCTATCAATAATAAGATGTTTAAAAATTTGCAATTCTTCGAGGGTGTCTAGCCTACATCCCTTGACTTCATTATGCAACAGCTCTGCATCTTTTAGAGGCTTGGGAGCATGCGCCTTTTTGACCAGATGTTCAGAAAATGTAGATCCTCGTGTTCCATCACCGTTTTTTGTCGGCAGATGCTCTTCAAACCTAACAGACAGGGCCCTTCCTGTCTGGCCAATGTAATAAGAAGGACATTCAGCACACGTGATCTTATACACACCTGACAGCGATGATTTATCAGTACCTTTATCCAGAGAATGAACTAAATTCTTTTTGAGGTTGTTGATGGTAGAGTATGAAACATTACACCCTAGGTTTTTTAATAAAAGACCTACCTTATAGGATATGTTACCTATAAAGGGGACTGATATGTATTTCGTTGCCTGGTATTGATTGTGGGTACCTGAACTGGAAAGGGTGGTAGTCTTCTTTCGTGTTTTTTTGTTGAACAACTGTCTCACTATACTGGGATTATATCCATTATTCTGAGCGATGTTTTCGAGGACTTTTAATTCGTTCTGTAAGTTGACTGGCGAAAGCGGAATGGAAAGGAATCGATGGATACTCGAGTGAAAAAAGGCCATTTTATGGGCCTGAGGATGGGTGGAATCAGCTGGGATAATGATGTCGGAATAGGTTGCTTTCCGAAAAATTTTGAAATCTATTTTGTTGCCAATAATGGATAGAGTCATATCGAGATAGTCTAAGGTCCTATCAGCTGTCTGATTTTCTTTCGTGAAACTGATTTTTTCATGGAGGTTATTGAAAGTGGTAAATAACAGTTCTAGCTCTTCATGGGAACCTTCAAACCTGCTCGCGACGCCTAGTTTCCGTGCCGCTCACATGTGGTCCTTATTTCTGGCCGGCGTAGCTCCGTCTACGTTCGCCTTAATGGTTTTAATTTTGACAGACATAATCTTATGATTATGCGTCTTTATTGTTTTAATTTTTAATCTGTGACAGGGCCAGTGTTTGGCTCTCAAAATAATTTAATTTCTTGTATCACGATTTCTTTATTATTCAATCATTAGACTGATGATGCATTTCAGTGAGTAATATATGTCCGTATGTGGTTTAATTTATAGGTTCTGAAGAAGATTCCATTACTGGATTCGAAACCTAGATAAACGAGTAAAAATTACCTTGCAACTGAAGGCTGAAAAAATTGTTTATTTTCTACTGATGACATCATTCACTGCATGCCCCGTCGTTTTCAGGCCTGCATTGATGCCAGAGGTGGTCACACCCCAGACCGAGCACATTAATCAGTTGTCTTATGTGTGTGCAAATCCATTAAGTTGAAGAAAAAGAAGAACATTTTTGTCTACCACTATGCACATTGAAATTGTTCACGTTCTTTATTCTTTACATTGTTTCTACTTTACTATCATCTGTTTATACTGTTTTTTAACAAGGCAACCGCAAACTTGCTTAAATTTTGGAAACCAAAATATTTCAGACGGGTTGAAAAATTCTTGACTGTACTTTCAAATGCATGCAAGCTCTCGATGCCACACGACAAAGTTAAAAGGTATGTAGTGAGTGCCTTTTGAATTACATACCGATTTCCCGTGGGCCCTGCACGGAGATGAGCGTTCGAGAAGTAGGGCGGACCAGTGTGACGTCACAGGTGAGTTGTGGGTCGGTCCCGTATTTCTCGCTGGCCTCGGTCCCATGGCAGGCTGTAGTTACTAGGAGCTGTCCAAATTGGCTTCCACACATGCGTGACTCCAGCCCTATATGGAAAATTCCAGATGCTGCCATTGAATGTATGTAAGGAAAATACCGTACCAGTCCCGGTAGTCATTGGATTTAACTCCTTTTGATGGCGGTAACAGTCATCAAAGATTCGAGTGTCTTATTCGAAGTGACGTGGCTTGTAAACTGAGAAGGTTTAACTTAAGGATGTCACAGCGAAAGACTCTGTGGGCATGTCCTGCCACATGTCTCTTCTTCTTGTGAGGGTTTACCATACATCCCTTTCCTTCCTGATTCTACGGAGAACTTTCTCATTTCTTACCTCATCAGTCCACCTAATTTTCAACAGTGTCCTGTAATACCACATCTCATATGCTTCTGTTCTTTTTTGTTTCCAGTTTCCCACAGTCCATGTTTCACCACCATACAATGATATGGACCAAACGTACATGCTCAGAAATTTCTTCAGCAAATTAAGACTTATGTGTAACACCAGCAGACTTCTCTTGGTCAGAAGAACCAGACCAACTATAAAACTATAATCTACTCTACGAGCGCTCAGTGATACATTTTGTGAGAAATTATTACTGACGTATTCGTTTATTTATTAAACCAATACCTAATTTCATAGAGATCACCTGTGTGAATTTGATTACATGTTTGTAATTGATGTGCAACCCTTATAGTTACATTTTTTCCATAGTCGCCAATGTATCGCGCAATTTCCTCTACTTCACCACAGTCATAAGCCGGAGTATCCTTTTTCTGCATCATACAAAGATATATTGCTCCAGGGCCAGTCAAATAGGGTATGAGCCCAGTTGTAATCGCAAGGTATTTCCTTCCCAGTCTTTCTGCGACACTAGGTAGGAGCCCATAGACCCTTCTACGAATGCCCTCTCTGTCCCTGCTTTCAGAACATATTGTCAAGATATTTTTTCTTATATTTTTTCCCTACTTGTGTATTCTTTTAATATGTCTCCAAACTTTTCCCTAATAATAACGTCAAGAAGAGAAAGCCCCACGATGATTAATAACGCACTATTTGAGGAAATTCTGTATGACCCATTTAGTCGCAGAAGAATATTCGCCTCCATTCTTCTCACGAGAATGGCAAGCTTAACCAATGAGAGCTTATGGGTGCAGACGTTGGAACCTTAGCCCACTACCGTAACTGGAACACTCTGCGCTGTTGTCAGACGGTTTCACCAGGCTCGAGGGGGACTGAAACAGACTATGACCAATGGTATTCACTTTATTTATCATAAGCTACACCCTTTGCAAAATAACATCGACTTGTGCAATAATGTTCCAGCGCCTGACTGATGATATCAGGAAATTTCGTCTTCCCCTGCCTTAAAACTGATGCTTCGTAGACTCTGTTTATTGGGTCTTTTGCTAATGTTCCTTAAGAATGTAATACCTCGACTTAATTAGTGATAAGGGCAGTTTACAGGTGGTACACCATCGCGATAGCATGGTTGTATGCCCCTTACCTGCTCTCAATACGGATGTCGTCACTCAACACCAGGAGCAAATCGTCTGCGTAAACTATTAACTCCAGCAACGCTCTCTCCTGACACAGCTGGTCTAAGGTAAGTTTTATATGGATATCCCAGATCAACAGTCCCACAATGAGATCTGTAGACATACTACAGAGTAGTGTGGGTATAGAGCCTCTGACACACAGTTCGTGCAGCTGCCGCTAGACAGCGATGCGGCTGCCGAACTCCAAGTTGGCGGTGTTAGGAAACTCATAAATGCAAGGTGGTGGTGGTGGGAAATTCAAGAATATGCAATACCGGAGTGGAGGTAAGTTTAAAAAATCCAAGATGGTGGACCTATTACAGTTGTGCTAATTTTAAAATGACAGACAATTATAAATGGTTCAAATGGCTCTGAGCACTATGGGACTTAACATCTGAGGTCATCGGTCCCCTAGACTTAGAGCTACTTAAACCTAACTAACCTAAGGTCATCACACACATCCATGCCCGAGGCGATTTCGAACCTGCGACCGTAACAGCAGCACGGTTGCGAACTGAAGTGCCTCTGCCACAGAGGCCGGCACATACAATTATAAAGAAAAGGTCAAGATGGCATAATTATCCCAGTAGAGTTTTATAAGCCCTCTGACATTACAATCTGAACGACCTGAATTTTCTATCATGTTCCAAAGTGTCTGAATGATCTGTATTATTTATTTAAAAAAATCGTAAAGTGTGTAACTCCAAGTAATTAAGTGGCAAAAATACATCCCCACAGGCACACGGGCACACGCTCAAACATGTTTGTGTGCACGGGAGGACACACACACACACACACACACACACACACACACACACACACTCGCACACAGGTTTAGATCTACCAATGACATCCCAGTATCTTATCAGTTATAAAAATGAAACAAGGTAATCAGTATGTAGCTGCCACAAAAAACATGCAGAACTACATCACATTTTCTTGGAGTGGGTTATAGCCGAGATATAAGAATCAAAACACGTAATAAGACCAATTTTTACTGTAAATTCAAAAACAGCATCCCAAAATCTATACAAAAAGTGGATGTACTAACTACTTCTTCTCGTTGTATTTATTCCTCAGTGATACTTTTTGTAAGTAATATGTCTGTTTTTCCAATGTAGTTCAGTACACGATATCAAGTTAGGGCGTGCGCATCCGTGTGTTGCCAGTACTGAGCAAGGAACGAGTAAAGATTCCCCCTCCCACGATCCCTCTACAGGGATCGGCTTCGCTTTCCTTTCTCCGCTCCTCGCATTCCCCTGAGCTAAATTGTTTTCCTTCTGAAGAAGCACAAACAGAAAAAATATACAGTAGTACACAAGAATATAATAGAGTGAAAGTATGCACTGCGCGGCCCCTCCCGCTGGAGGTTTGAGTCTTCCCTCGGGCATGGGTATGTGGGTTTTCCTTAGCGTAGGTTAGTTTAAGTTAGTTTAAGCAGTGTATAAGTCTAGAGACCGATGACCTAAGCAGTTTGGTCCTTTAGAAATTCACCCACATTTGAACATTTGAAAGAATGCAAAACCAACTAGCTTTTGCCTTTCAATCTGAGTTAATAGAGATTATTCTTCGTGACAGCATTTTCTTCTTGTTGCAAGTGAATGGTTCCTGTAAGGGTCAGTATATCGCAATAAAAATACCTCAGATGAAGTCTTCCGTGAGTTTGGAGTTCAGTTTAAATTGGCGTACGTAATCCTTGAAACCGTTACGGATACAATCTAAAAAATACAATTTGTGGGTGACGTAACCCAACCTGTCAAAATTAAAAACAACTGTTAGACAAGCCGATGGCTTACTTCCATTTTCTTTCAGGTGCATCTTGAAAACAATTGTGAGAATTTGGAATACAAAACTTAACAAACGCGTAATACTACAACTTGCGACGGAAAGACAGAATAAAGGTGTTCTAATAAATTGATTAGGATTCGCATTTAATTTGGCCATATTTTCTGAAAGCATGAAAAATTATAAATGTAGCAGTACAAGTCGATCTCCTAGAACACAGAGTCTGAATGACAGGCTTAAGAACATCCACAGAGAAAAAAAAAATTATGACGAATATGAAACGCGCTCCAAAGAACAGATGTTGGTTCAGTTGTAAACATTAAGATGTTCAAGTATTTGGAGGAACCAGTCCAAAAAACGGTGTAGAAAAACCATCAACAGAGGAAAGCAAACACCATATGGAAATAGCTTCGATTCAACTAAGAATACCTATATCAACAAATGCTCTGGCGAGATGTTGAATACATGTATACTCATACGTCTGACTCTTTGAAGTCTTTGTAGAGTTTCTTTTTAACGTTAGTATAATAGTCACACTGAAACGTCACCTTTGAACATTTATACATGACAGTGCTTAATCTGAAACACAATATTTTTTAGCGCAACGCAATCTGACTTTCAATAATCCCTACAAAACAATGGCCCTGACTAACATTAACCTATACCTTTCACAAATCACTTACCTCACAAAAATCTTCGTTACTCGAACTACAGCAATACAGCGAGCGCCACTAATGCCAGCTAAATAAAAGATTCAAACTACAGAAGGCACTAACTACTGATAGGCATAGTTAGCAAATGAAAGATTTTAATAGAGAACAAACAATGTATTTGCCTTAATAATCATAATATATATGCCATGCAGTCTTACAAATTTCAAATCTCCGCCATTTCTCTCCCCACATCCACCACTGCTGGCGGCTCACCTCCTACTGCGCAACGCTACGCGCTGTTCACATCCAGCTGCCGCTGCCCAACACTACAATGGCAGACAACAATGCTAACTAGCCACAGACTGCACACAGCACAGCCAGTGATTTTCATACAGAGCGCTACGTAACGTTGCCAATAAGAAAATGTAAACAGCCTACTTACAACACTTATCACTGTCATATGAGAAAAAGCATTGTTGGTAACGAAAATAGGATATTAATCGATTTATTTATTGCGAAACAGTTGGTTTGAAGATTTCAATGCTCTATGATCAGAACTGACACCTAACTGTCTTTCCTATAAAAGAACTGATACAATTTTTCTACTCCTCATTTGCGAAAAACAAAATTTGACGATACAAGTGAAAGATAAATCATGTAACTACGAAGTTTGAATATTACGTACCCACATAACACTACCTTTCTAAAATTTTAGATGGCCAGCTCTTCTTGCTACGACCATGATCAAAAAACACAAAATCTTGTGAAAAAGTCACTAGGCGTTTAAATTGAGATCGTATGCGCTCCTCATGGAAGTCTTTTCATGTTTGAGATTTACTGAGCTTAAGACTTGTCGTTTAGTAGTTCAGTAAATGTAACTTCACATTTTCTTCAGCACGTGTTTCTCAGTTTGTGCAGTGCGATTTAAAGGTAACTGCTTAGCCATTCGCACAATTTGACGTACACTTCTAGCAATATTCAGATACGTCTCTGAACATGAAACTCAGTTGAAAGGTGATCCTTGTGACTACCCCTCAAATGTTGTTTTTACATATTTGTCACCATCATGATATCTGGCAAAACGAGGCTTAATCTAGTAAACGACCTCTCAGCAATTTCAATAACGGGTACATTAGAGGTTACCCACACCCTGTTACGATTTACATTGTCTGAGAAATACATCTTACTAGTGGACAGCCCAAGTTTTTTCCTATACCTTAACTGAAAATACAACGTAGATACGAAAGATTTCTTCCGATCAGTTATGTGTGAAACCAAGCGAAAATTTAAGCGGCATTAACTGCTAAAAATAAAAAAAAAATAAAAGAGAGAGAGAGAGAGAGAGAGAACCTGGCGCAAAATACATTGCAGATCAAGACTGTATTACTGTGATAGCTAATGATAGGCTTACATATTGATTAAATGAATGGCTGACTATATTGAAACAGTTCGAGCATGTTTTTCAACTTCAGTCGGAGAAAGAATTTTGAATTCCGAATAGGTGACGGAGATATTATGTATCACTATTATCGATCTTACCTATAATGGTCTTACGTAACTTCTTTGTCCGCTTTTACTTAATGTGACTTCCGTATAACCATGCTGTATAATGTGACATCGACGTAAATATTTTATTCATTATTTATAATAATTTATGTAATTGTAATTAATCTATGGATACAATTTCAAAAGTAATGTACTGTAAAAGAATGCAAAAGTTAAAACTTTCACTGTAATACTGGTTCATGCATAGAGAAATTAGGTTTGGTTTTTACTCACGTAAAACACGGAGGGAAGAGCCTTCACGACGGAAGTGGCTAGGCAGAAGTAGGAAAGGTAGATCTCGCAGCTCGAACTGCAAGGCTCCTGTGTGGCGTGAGTCAGTCGGTGACCGGCAGGCAAAGGGATTGCACTGTGTGAACTGAAAGAGGCGGGAATAACTCCAAGATTATATAGCCTCGAATACGGAATTGATTCGGCCTGTTAGTCATAGCATACTTCGGTTAGCTCTGCACTATGAAAATCCGACGCTGAGAAGAGAATTTTCAGAGCTTGTTACACGGGTAGACTCCTGGATACTTTTCCCGTTTTCATTTTTTTTTTTTTTTTTAATAGCGCAGTAGATCGACACTGCCACCACTTCCATCTCAAATTATCAGTTGAATACTGTATAATTGCATGAACCAGCAATTATCTCGCTTAACAAAAGTTCATAAACTTTGTGGAGTTGAATGTAAGCGTAGGCCTCCGGGGCCTTTGTCACTCTCAATAAAATTCTCCTGGGTTGTTGACCGCATTGTCAATATCTAAAACTGTCCTACGTTTCGCACATTATTGCAACTGGCCTTCCTCAGGGCTGAGCTGACTGGAGTTTTAAAGTACATAATTATTCAGTGAGCAAAAGTATTGAAGTACTCCACGTAATTTTCACAAATGGACGTTTGAAGTTTTACTTGCGTAATTACTAAGAGATGACTTAAGGAATTCAGTTCAAAGATTGTTCTTATGAAATAATAGTGTTTACAATTCCAGTGTTTCCCATATTGTGTTGACTGAGGTGTTTATCCTCGATCTCAGTTTACCAATAGGTTAGTTTCTGGGTCCTCATGTTAATAGTTGAGTCAGACTTAAACGTCATATTACTACAACAGAAATCAAGAACAAGCAGCTGGCTGCAAATATTCAAAACTATACTAGATCAGGGTATCACACGTTCCACTTCAGCTAAATTATATAAGGAAATGAATGTTCGTTGAGAATGCAAATAATAGTCAGCACAAAACATACAATTGCTTCATATGTGTTTTAATAGCAGTAATTTCCTATAATTAAACTGACAAAAGAACCTCTTGTCCAAGTCAGTAGTGCTCCACCATTAGTAATCATTTAAGTATAATTATCATTATCCTCCTACTGTAATGAACATATAGTAAGTTTTATTGAGAGCCATTTGTTGCCTAAACGTATTAATATTCCTCCTGTGTAGTGAAAGTCAGATCACTGGTACATTACTTGCTAAATTGTGCTGCTGCCTTCTATCTTATCTAGCCGGTCGCGGTGGTCGAGCGGTTCTAGGCGCTTCAGTCCGGAACCACGCGACTGCTACGGTCGCAGGTTGGAATTCTGCCTCGGGCATGGATGTGTGTGATGTCCTGAGGTTAGTTAGGTTTAAGTAGTTCTAAGTTCTAGGGGACTGATGACCTCAGATGTTAAGTCCCATAGTGCTCAGAGCCGTTTGAACCTTTTTTTTTTGTATATCTGCAAAACAGAAGTTCCGTATCAATTAAAGTCAATCCCTATTTTTAACTTCCTTTATGAACCGTGCTAGTATTGTGCACAACTTTGCCTAGTTGGGATGGCGACCGTTCTCTTTTACGTAATTGCTGCTTGTTTGATTACTAATAAAATCTTGGGTCGATTCCATTTTATACTGCTACTACTTCCTTTCAATAGGAAAAATCTTTAGGAGAACAATATTAGCCCGACACCTTACCATAACACTTCGTCACGATCACAGAATTTGTATCCGTTCATAGGAATAACATTATTATAGAAGACTAACCCGGAGACTGTTAAGACGAATGCGATAGTGAGAAACCAGTTCTTGATTGTGTCTCGTTTAACATTCCCAGTTTAAACATGCTTCCCTGAAATAGTTAAGGTATAGCAACTTATTTGTTTACATAGTAATGGTGAAAATGGTATTTATGGTGAACTTATAATTGCATTAAACGGCAACTACATAGTGAACCAAAGCTATCTGTAGAACGTTCTTTTAATTTGAGCAGTCTGATTCTATTTTTAGCCCTCGAAAGTGGCTAATTAGTTTTTGTTGTATGATGACGTCCAAGTTTGACGGATTAGAAAGTGATGTTTTAAAATGTACCAGAACTAACAGGTATAATTGTTCGTAAACGATACGAGAAATAACTCACAAACAATATAATGGTCTCTGTTTAGCGCAAAGGAGAACTGAAAAGTGTGGCGCTTGTGTCTACCTGGTGACGTCGGCATGCACTGACCAATGGCAGCGTACTAGCCGGAAGTGGCTTAGCTGTTAAGTAGTTTTTGCTGTTAAACAGAAGGAAAGTAACAGCTGTGTACCTGATGGCTAGTATTTGTTCTAGTTACCTTTTAGTACTTGTTTTGAAGGCTTATGCACTTACTCCATCGCTTTTTCTACGTAGAAGGTAAATTAAAGCGACCATAGGCTGCTGTCCAATATTTTTACGCTGTTGTTACCGTCAAGTCATTTTATTGAGCGTCTAGTTGTTGCAGTCACTTATCTCGCGTAGATATTTCAATTAATCATGTGTCCCAGCACGTTTACACCATTCTTCTCAAAATTTATAAAATCTCCCTCCATATTAAACTGCCAAAGTTCTTCTCTTTACTCACAAAACCTATGTCCTGGATTCTCTGTACTGTTCGTTCCATTAGAAAGGGTGAAAACCTCGTACTTCTTTCTTTGAACTAAACTCAGTACGTGATATGACTTCAGAACAAATTCCCTGAAAATATGCCCATTTTATGCAAAATTTTGACCGAACAATCAATATTAATAATTTCGAAAGGACTACAGGATGTCTACAACTTGCTGCCACGATATTTCAGCACAGAGTGTTCTGGCCATCTTCGAGTGAGTACTGACGAAAATGCAATGAGTTAACGTATTTGGGACTCCGCCGCCACCTGCAGAGTGTGTGCAGTAGTGCATGTCCTGCTTGAGCCTGTGAGATGCTCTGCGCTTCCTTCGGGTGAAAGTTGGCTTCGTTAGTATCACATCGATTGTCTTCGTATGCTAAAATCGCACAACACAGAGCACTAAATTTTTCTACGATATGATTCCACGCAGGATTTAACAGGATTTAACTTCAAACCGCGTCTCGATTAATAAGGGACTCAGTCGTATTTCCACTGATTCATTAATGATGGAGCTCCCGAAGTTTGACGTATTTTTGTTTCATAGTATTTCATTAAATGACCAGCGGAAATAGAGTATTCGGTGATAGTGGACTTACTGATTTGTAGAAGGCGAGTAGGTACATCGCTGATATACAATGCGACCTTGCACTGTGCTCTTCGTTTGCCCCGAGTAAGATCTGCTGCATTCTCAAGGAATCCTGTAAACCCCTACCTTGCGCAACTCTAAGTTGTGTTTAAAAGATCCCAACAGTGCCGAGAGTTTCGAAGAAGGATTGTATCCACTACATGTCTTCTTAATATTCTGCATTTTTCGCTGATACATTTCCAGTACATGGTCGATAAGCAGTCGTTTTTAAGGCCTTATCCTCTTGCTTCTACGTCTGTATCGCGCTCTTTTCTTGTTGAGAACAAATATCCATTGTTCAGGAACATAGCCTGCAGGCAGTCCAGTTCGGTTTTCAGATTATCGGCATCCGACATGGCATGAGCACAGTGGATTAAGGTCTTTAGATAACCCATTGTTCTTGCCGGATGTTGGCAACTGGCAGCGTGCAAATGCTGGTCTGTATGAGAAGGGCCTTCGAAACACCGAATGCCCAACTATGATATCGCTCTTACTCTGGCCAAAACGACTAGAAACAGCACCATCTGTCTAAACCTCCATAGTAAATTTTATGTCTTCGTGTGTGGAGTCCAGTTGTTGAGGGAACTCTGGGAGACTATGAAACCAAAGTATAAAAGTCATCAACGTATCGCCAAAACATGGTTTGCTTTAAAATAAATGAGGCGAGTGCTCGCTCCACAAAATTCGCAATAAAAATATTGTCCGCCAGGGTACACAAAGGACTCCCCATGGCGACACCGTCAGATTGTTCAAGAAACTCGTCGTTAAATGAAAAGTACGTCGAGGATAGAGTCTGCTGTAATGTCAGCCCCAAACTTATGGGCGACGACATGTCCACCACAGGCAAATTTATAAAAAGTGAAACGATACCAAAACTAACGATCAAGTCGTTGCTTTCCACGTTAAGTGACTGAAGTTCGGTGATAAAATGGGTATCGGGAACGAACCTGACTGTCACCCACCGCCGGCCGAAATGGCCGCGCTGCAGTCTGGAACCGCGAGACCGCTACGGTCGCAGGTTCGAATCCTGCCTCGGGCATGGTTGTGTGTGATGTCCTTAGGTTAGTTAGGTTTAACTAGTTCTAAGTTCTAGGGAACTAATGACCTCAGCAGTTGAGTCCCATAGTGCTCAGAGCCATTTGAACCATTTTTTTTTGTCACCCGCCATACGACCGGACCTCCTGGAATACTGGTGTGAGATGCCACTTCTTTTCATAGCAACACCGTTTTGGTTGTCACACGTGGCATCCTTACAGCACAGTGGTACGTCGACCACATTCTGTGCCCCGTTTTGTTGTCCTTCATGGCATGCCTTCCTGGACTTACATTACAGTAAGATAATGTCCACCCGCACACGACGAGAGTTTCTACTCATTGTCTTTGTGCTTGCCAAATCCTGCCTTGACCAGATAGGTCATCGGATCTCTCGCGAATTTATAATATTTGGAGCGTTATGGGCAGGGCCCTCCAACTAGATCGAAATGTTGACCATCTAACACGGCACTTGGACAGAATGCGGCATGATGTCCCTCAGGAGGAGATCCAACAATTTTATCAATGCCAAGCCTAATAGCTGCTTGCACAATGGCCTTAGGTGGAACAAAGCGTTATTGACTTGCTGAATCTGTGAAACCTATTTATTGAGAATAAATCATCTAATTATTCTAAAATTGTGATCATTTGTACATGGAAGTCACATCTACCGATTTCTTTCCCGCTCGGATAATTCCTTCATGGTGCGTCGTTTTTTTTCTTAGACTGTATTTGGGCTGCCTCTCGATGACCTCCTTTGTCAGAGTAATGTTAGATAGAAATTCTGCTGTTCTCCGCGTCTTGTCATATTGTATCATTCTCTCCCGATTACGTCATTGGATGCGGTATGCAGAAGCGTCGGTCAGGGCACGATTCCATTATGCGTTGGTAGTTTTCGAGATCTTCAAGCCGTTGTTTCTCATTCGAGTACCTCCTCAATGATAGTGTCACGAGAAGAAGTGTAGCTCGGTGCAGTCGTCCAACAAGTGAAAATCCATGCCAGTAGTGGGAATGGAACGCGGTATAGCAGCCATACACGCTGACCACTGTGGTAATGGAGGTTACCTCTCCACCTTTTTATGGATGCTAGAATAATACATCAGGTCTAGTTCTTTCTGCTTTCAGTAAAAGTATGAGAATTACGTTAAATGAAAAAAAGGAATTGTTTCTTCTGTACATATAACGCATATATAATGTAGAAATTGATTTGCATTACGGAGGAATAACTATGTAGTACACACCTGTGGACAAAAAGCAACCTATTTTCACAACTACTAGATTTAGATTTATTTTTAAAAGGTGTACGATCAGTCGACGGAAAGGCAACTAATGACTAATCAACTAATGCAACGGGTTGGGGAGGAATATTCTCGGACCGGCATTGCCTATCACGTGCCGCCGCTCTACATGGACTCAACAAGTCTTTGGAAGTCTGTTGCAGAAATATGGAGCCACCTTGCTTCTATAGCCGCCCATAATTGCAAAAGTGTTACACGATATCTTTTGCGCGAACTCACCTCTCGGTTATGTCCCATAAATGTTCGATGGGACCCGTGCCAGGCGTCCCGGGTGGCCAACGCATACGCTCAAACTATCCAGAATATTCTTCAAATCAGTCGCGAAAAATTGTGACCCATTCACATGGCGCATTGTCATCCATTTCTCCTGTTATTTCATGCAATTTTGCAAGTCTGTTAGCACCGACAATTAAACGCAAACGTCTCTGCTCTCGGTCTTTAAGTGAAGGCCGTCGGCTACAGCTTTGTCCGTGGTGAGAAGTAATGCCTCAAAGGTTGGAAGTCTCGGCACACTCTCTTGACACTGTGTATCTCGGAATATTGAATTCTCTATCGTTTTCCGAAATAGAATGTCCCATGCGTCCAGCTCCATCTAACATTCCGCATTCAAAGTCTGTTAATTCCCGTCGTGCGGCCACAATCACGTCGGAAATACACTACTGGCCATTAAAATTGCGACACCAAGAAGAAATGCAGATGACTAACGGGTATTCATTGAACAAATATATTATACTAGGACTGACATGTGATTACATTTTCACGCAATTTGGGTACATAGATCCTGAGAAATCAGTACCCAGAACAACCACCTCTGGCCGTAATAACGGCATTGATACGCCTGGGCCTTGAGTCAGACAGAGCTTGGATGGCTTGTACAGGTACAGCTGCCCATGCAGCTTCAACACGATACCACAGTTCATCAAGAGTAGTGACTGGCGTATTGTGACGAGCCAGTTGCTCGGCCACCATTGACCAGACGTTTTCACTTGGTGAGAGATCTGGAGAATGTGCTGGCAGGCAGCAGTCGAACATTTTCTGTATCCACAAAGGCCCGTACAGGACCTGCAACATGCGGTCGTGCATTATCCTGCTGAAATGTAGGGTTTTGCAGGGATCGAATGAAGGGTAGAGCCACGAGTCGTAACACATCTGAAATGTAACGTCCACTGTTCAAAGTACCGTCAATGCGAACAAGATGTGACGAGACGTGTTACCTATGGCACCCCATACCGTCACGCTGGGCGATACGCCAGTATGGCGATGACGAATACACGCTTCCAATGTGCGTTCACCGCAATGTCGCCAAAAACAGAAGCGACCATCATGATGCTGTAAACAGAACCTGGATTCATAAAAAATAATGACGTTTTGCCATTCGTGCAACCAGGTTCGTCGTTGAGTACACCATCGCAGGCTCTCCTGTCTGTGATGCAGCGTCAAGGGTAACCGCAGCCATGGTCTCCGAGCAGATAGTCCACGCTGCTGTAAGAGTCCTCGAACTGTTCGTGCAGATGGTTGTTGTCTTGCAAACGTCCCCATCTGTTGACTCAGGGATAGAGACGTGGCTGCACGATCCGTTACAGCCATGCGGATAAGATGCCTGTCATCTCGACTGCTAGTGATACGAGGCCGTTGGGATCCAGCACGGCGTTCCGTATTACCCTCCTGAACCTACCGATTCCATATTCTGCTAACAGTCATTGGATCTCGACGAACGCGAGCTGCAATGCCGCGATATGATAAACCGCAATCGCGATACGCTACACTCCGACTTTTATCAAAGTCGGAAACGTGATGGTACGCATTTCTCCTCGTTACACGAGGCATCACAACAACGTTTCACCAGACAACGCCGGTCAACTGCTGTTTGCGCATGAGAAATCGGTTGGAAACTTTCCTCATGTCAGCACGTTGTTGGTGTCGCTACCGGCGCCACCCTTGTGTGAATGCTCTGAAAAGCTAATCTTTTGTATATCGCAGCATCTTCTTCCTGTCTGTTAAATTTCGCGTCTGTAGCACGTCATCTACGTGGTGTAGCAATTTTAATGGCCAGTAGTGTATTTTCAAATGAATTATCTGAATACAAACGCACTGTCCTTTTCTGCGTAGTGTTCGCGATGCTACCGTCATCTGTACATGTGCATATAGCTATCCCATGACCTTTTGTGACCTCAGTGTATGTGGCCAACCGCAAAAAAGATAATGTAGCTTCTATTAAAAATTGATTACTACGCAGCGCTCTGCAATGTTTCGCTGACCGGAATGTGGTTCAGAGTTTCAGAACCGGTTTCGTTAAGACGGTGTTAATAGCTTTGAACCGGTTGTATGTGTTGTTGGCGATCGAGAAAGCACGTTACGAAAGAGCTCATGTTATTCTCATTCATCTACATCGCAGTTACAGGCGTCGTTTCCGGATAACTAGTACTACGTTATATCGTCTGGGAATTCGTCTGCCACCGTATCAGGCCTTATACCAGACAACTCGCTTCTGCAATAAACGAAAGGTCTTTAAGTTTATCTAAATGGTCGTGTGCCTGCTCACCAAAGCAAATTAAAATATTTTGATCTGTATTTGACAGTGCTGCCACTTGATGGGAATAGCTATATGGTATCAAGGTGCGATTTGTGCTTTTACCAGGGGGGGGAGATGTCTTAGGGGGTTAATAGAATTATGTGTGTTACTAGCTTGGACCATGGCGTTACGCATGGTTAAACAGCTCTTTATAAATATACTCCTGGAAATGGAAAAAAGAACACATTGACACCGGTGTGTCAGACCCACCATACTTGCTCCGGACACTGCGAAAGGGCTGTACAAGCAATGATCACACGCACGGCACAGCGGACACACCAGGAACCGCGGTGTTGGCCGTCGAATGGCGCTAGCTGCGCAGCATTTGTGCACCGCCGCCGTCAGTGTCAGCCAGTTTGCCGTGGCATACGGAGCTCCATCGCAGTCTTTAACACTGGTAGCATGCCGCGACAGCGTGGACGTGAACCGTATGTGCAGTTGACGGACTTTGAGCGAGGGCGTATAGTGGGCATGCGGGAGGCCGGGTGGACGTACCGCCGCCGAATTGCTCAACACGTGGGGCGTGAGGTCTCCACAGTACATCGATGTTGTCGCCAGTGGTCGGCGGAAGGTGCACGTGCCCGTCGACCTGGGACCGGACCGCAGCGACGCACGGATGCACGCCAAGACCGTAGGATCCTACGCAGTGCCGTAGGGGACCGCACCGCCACTTCCCAGCAAATTAGGGACACTGTTGCTCCTGGGGTATCGGCGAGGACCATTCGCAACCGTCTCCATGAAGCTGGGCTACGGTCCCGCACACCGTTAGGCCGTCTTCCGCTCACGCCCCAACATCGTGCAGCCCGCCGCCAGTGGTGTCGCGACAGGCGTGAATGGAGGGACGAATGGAGACGTGTCGTCTTCAGCGATGAGAGTCGCTTCTGCCTTGGTGCCAATGATGGTCGTATGCGTGTTTGGCGCCGTGCAGGTGAGCGCCACAATCAGGACTGCATACGACCGAGGCACACAGGGCCAACACCCGGCATCATGGTGTGGGGAGCGATCTCCTACACTGGCCGTACACCACTGGTGATCGTCGAGGGGACACTGAATAGTGCACGGTACATCCAAACCGTCATCGAACCCATCGTTGTACCATTCCTAGACCGGCAAGGGAACTTGCTGTTCCAACAGGACAATGCACGTCCGCATGTATCCCGTGCCACCCAACGTGCTCTAGAAGGTGTAAGTCAACTACCCTGGCCAGCAAGATCTCCGGATCTGTCCCCCATTGAGCATGTTTGGAACTGGATGAAGCGTCGTCTCACGCGGTCTGCACGTCCAGCACGAACGCTGGTCCAACTGAGGCGCCAGGTGGAAATGGCATGGCAAGCCGTTCCACAGGACTACATCCAGCATCTCTACGATCGTCTCCATGGGAGAATAGCAGCCTGCATTGCTGCGAAAGGTGGATATACACTGTACTAGTGCCGACATTGTGCATGCTCTGTCGCCTATGTCTATGTGCCTGTGGTTCTGTCAGTGTGACCATGTGATGTATCTGACCCCAGGAATGTGTCAATAAAGTTTCCCCTTCCTGGGACAACGAATTCACGGTGTTCTTATTTCAATTTCCAGGAGTGTAGATATTAATGCCGAACCTCACTATTCACGCGTATGTACTATCAGAAAGGCCATCCCTTGTTATATCTTTAAAAGTACATTATAGGTAAAGCTTATTTACAAAATCATCTATATACAAGTATACGAGGGGAATTGAAAAAGTAGAGGCATATTTGTGAAAAGCTGTACTTATTCTGAAGATAGAAAACTGAAACATATTAATAGTATTAATAGTAACACTAATTAAAAACTTTCAGTGTTCGGCTCCACAAATTTAAATTACATGTAAAGTTTTACTGCAGTGGGTGGGAAATAAACATCCCAGGTTGGGATGCATAAACTAAAATCAGAGGAGGGGATGGCCTGATGCAGAGGGGGGGGGGGGGGGGAAATCCCCCCCCATCCCCCCCTGCAAATCGCACACTGTATGGTATCAACGAAGCAGTATAGAACTTTCTGAAAGCTCTTAATGTCCCCGTAGTCCGCCCCCGGTAGCTGAGCGGTGGAAGTTGGCCGGCGGCCGGCGTGGAGGCAGGACGTAGTGTGGTGTGCGCTGCGCCGCCTGCGCTTCCGCGTGGTAAGTCTTGCGCTTGCTGCGGCTTAAAACTCTGTTTATCGAACACTTCGAGAAGTAATGAGTAGCATGCAGTGATGGCTCAACCAAGTCGAAAAGATACGTTGAAACTTACCTTTGGTCCTCGATATGCCAGACCCATATCGTTTGAAGTAGAAAATTGGTTAGAAGAAGATGTGAAGCTCTCCTTTAATGATGTAATTGGGATCCACCTGTCGATTGTAGCTTGTGTCGTGTTTGTTAAAATGCGTAGTTCCGAGTTATGCGAGAAAATAGTTGAGTCTTCCGGAGGTGTCATGAAACTTAAGCACTCAGATGGAAACATTGGTGTAGTCACCGTTGCACATGCTGGTTTTGGCATTCGCACAATTCGAATCTTCGAGTTGCCTTTTGAGATTACAACAGACCAAATTAATGCTGTAATTTCACCCTTCGGGAAAGTGCTCAGAAAAATGGTCAAGCGCGCATACATTCCCAGTACTAAATGGAGTACGGCAGCTTCGAGTAGAGTTACAAAAGCACATCCCGTCGTACATCAATGTCTGCGGATATAGAGGGATTGTAATTTATGACGACCAACCGCGAACCTGCCGCCTGCAACAAGCCTGGGGCCCGCATCTCGTGGTCGTGCGGTAGCGTTCTCGCTTCCCACGCCCGGGTTCCCGGGTTCGATTCCCGGGGGGGGGGGGGGGGGGGTCAGGGATTTTCTCTGCCTCGTGATGGCTGGGTGTTGTGTGCTGTCGTGCTGTCCTTAGGTTAGTTAGGTTTAAGTAGTTCTAAGTTCTAGGGGACTGATGACCATAGATGTTAAGTCCCATAGTGCTCAGAGCCATTTGAACCATTTTTTGAACAAGCCTGGGCACGTTCGCGCAGAATGTATACAGCGGCGCGTGGCGCAGCTGCCGGCCGGCGAGGCCGCCAGGCCACTGCCGATGACAACACTGCCTGGGACTTACGCCGCCGCGGCACGTGAACGGCCGACTGCTTCCTCAGCCCCTGAATCGTGTGAAAATACAAATTCTCCAGACACTGAAACTCCGATGGACGTCAGTGCCGTCATAGCTGACGACCTACAGGCGTCCCGCCAATCTACGGAAACAGTTGAAGTTCCAACGAAACAGGCACCTGCAACTGTAAAGGCAGCAGATCCGCCGGAAGCTGAAGACCGACACACCTTGCAGGAAAGCGACACTAACTTGGATACTGAAGGAAGTCCGTCGAGAGGCAATTCTCCAAAGAAAAATAAGAAACGCCGGCTGGCGCGCAAAGGTGCAGAGGAGGCAACTCCCACACTCCGACAAAAGGCGAAGGAAATAGGTAGTACCTTAAGCCAACAGATTATAGCAACACGAAAACGACACCACTTTCTGAGGAGCGTTCCCCTTCTGCGCTGGAAAAACGAGACGTCCAAGGAAAGCCAACAAAGAAAGCATCCAACCACCCCCAAGAAACGAGTCACTCTCATGAAGCTTCACTCGTCCCACCCACGACGACAACCTCAACCAGCTGGGCAGACGAAAGCGACCATAACAATGCCGACGAAGAAATGACAGAAGTTTCAGAAACTAAGACAGACTATAAACTAGCCCCACAGGTGGCTGATTTCTTCAACGAAGACGTCTCCGCGAACGAACATTCTAAAGAACAAGGACACACCACTGAAACATTTGCTACCAGTGAATATTATTAAAATGCGTTTTAAAGCTGACACTTGCGAGACAAGACAGAAGAATGTTTTTTAAAGTTAGATCAAGTACAACGAAGAATGTCTGACATACAAGCATACAAAATCGCGACAGTAAACCTCAATAAGATTCATAGTTCCTTTAAACTACAGAACTTAAAAGATTTTATATATGCTTCTGACAGTGACATTATCCTTTTACAAGAAGTGACAGACATTGAGCTTGGTAATGTACCTGGCTTCAACGCCATTACAAACCCAGGGCATGGAGCGGAAGCCGGCCGCGGTGGTCTCGCGGTTCTAGGCGCGCAGTCCGGAACCGCGCGACTGCTAAGGTCGCAGGTTCGAATCCTGCCTGGGGCATGGATGTGTGTGATGTCCTTAGGTTAGTTAGGTTTAAATAGTTCTAAGTTCTAGGGGACTGATGACCACAGCTGTTAAGTCCCATAGTGCTCAGAGCCATTTGAACCATTTTTGAACCATGGAGCGGAGATGGGCACGGCTCTGCTCACAAAGGAGGGCATAGCAGTCCAAGATGTAGTAAAACTACCAAACATTAAAGGCATAGCGGCCACAATAAACAAAATACGACTCATTAACGTGTATGCCCCTTCAGGATCCAGTAACAGGCACCGCAGAACGGAGTTCTTTAAAGAAGAAATTGTCCCACTATTTGGAACTCGATATGAACACCTTATCCTCGGAGGAGATTTTAACTGTGTTTTGCATGCCAAAGACCAAACTCCCAATTTCAACAAGTGTACTGAACTGGAACATATAGTTAATGACTTAAGACTAATAGACTCATGGGAACATATGCACGGTGCAGCCCCTGGCTTCACCCACGCCACAAGTCCCTCGGCGAGCCGTCTCGACAGGATATATGTAACGCCCAATTTGAAACACCTCATTTTGCAGTCCGAAGTTTGGCCTACCGTTTTTTCGGATCATGCTGCATACATATGCACAATCAATCTGATTGTGCCTCTACCTCTTCCGAGGTAGAGGCACATGGAAGCTCAACGTGTCACATCTGGAAGACCATTCTTGTTAGGAGGCATTTTACAAGGTATGGAGAGAGTGTGAAAGCAAATTTAGCTCGTACAACTCTGGCACTGACTGGTGGTTGAAACATGCCAAACCTAAAATACGGAGGTTTTCCATAAACTACTCAAAAGACAAAAACTTTTGGTACAAATCAACTATAGAATTTTACTTTCAATGTCTAAGGAATTTGTCCAAGTCCGATGCATCAGTTGTGGACAACTACGAAAGAATTAACAAAATTAAAGCAAAAATTTTAGCACTACGGCGCAAACAACTGGAAGGCTACCAAATAAGGTCGCCTGCCCAGAATATAGCACAGCACGAGGTCACTTCCATTTATCATGTCATTCGTGAAAGCAAAAGGGCGTCTCGCAAGATATTATCTGGAATAAAAAATGATGATGGAAGGAAGCTGACGAAGCAAAGAGAGATTAAAGAGGCAATCGTACAGCATTTTTAATCCTTAATGTCTAGTCAACCGGTTGACGAACAGCTTCAAGACGAGTTAATGATCAACCTCCAGGGCAAAGTACGCCACGCGGGAGCACAAACTCTCATCTCGCAAGTGACTGAAGAAGACGTCGAAGAAGCTGTATATGGAAGCACGAAAAATAAGGCTCCAGGGGCAGATGGAATTCCGGCAGAATTTTATCGCAGATTCAGTGGCCTCGTAAAAGGCAAGTTTACTCTCATATGCAACGAACTGATAAACCCTGAAAATGACATCCCGAAAGAATTTCGTGGGGGACTCGTAGTGTTAGTGCCAAAAACTACCAATTACGCTTTTAAACAGCGATTACAAAATCTTTGGCCGCATCCTCGCTCGCAGGCTGAAAACCACAATGACCAGCGTCACTGGCCCTTATCAAACAAGTGTGGGCAAAGACAGAAGAATTCTCCAGACCCTCTGTGATGACAGGGACCTAATCTAAACGGCCGACGTCTGCAAAATAAAATGTGCACTCATCTCACTCGACTGTGATAAACCCTTCGACAGGGTTAATCATAGTTTTCTCCTTCGCACCATGGGCGCAATGGGCTTCCCACCTAGATTCATTGCGGTAGTAAGAAATACATTAACAAACAGCCAGATTTGTCATCAATGGACACATTAGCCGCCCGACTGACGTCACCAGCTCCATTAGGCAAGGGTGTCCAATGTCAATGGCACTCTTCCCCATCGCCATCGAGCCCCTGCTTGCCTCCCTTATGCAACATCTACAAGGGCTACAAATACATGGAGAAAAGATCGTGTGCAAGGCGTACGCTGATGATGTTGGCTTCCTAGTCGTGAATGGAGCTGAAGTACAGAGCGCACTACGAACAGTAACAAAATATGAACAGGAATCTGGTGCAAAACTTAATAGAACAAAGTCGGGGATTTTCAACATCGGCCGTGGAATTGGGACGCAAACGCAGGATCTGTTACGCGAGCTTGTAACCATGAAATGTCTCGGCATAGATTTTAAAAGAAATATCAAGCACACTATTGCTGCGAATTATCGAAAATTACTTAACAGCATACGTGCCTCTGTACAATCACATAGTATTAGGAGACTCGATGAACTTCAAAAAGTAACAGTGGCAAATGTATACATCACATCCAAAGTTAATTATGTAGCACAAGTTCTGCCACCACCTGCGACTTCGTTGAAAAGCATCGCATCTGCACTAGGACACTTTGTGAGCCGCGGACGTATTTTCAAAGTCAAATATGGCATTCTGATGCTCCCTACGAAATGTGGCGAGCTAAATCTCACCGATGACAGCAAAAAAGCGCAAGCCTTATACCTTGCTACCACATACAAACAATGGAAAGAACCAAGTGGTACCCTTTCTGCACATTTGTTAAACGAAATAGCTCCTGCTGACGTCAGTGCACCTATAAATGTCCAACACATACCCAACGGACTGTACTACTTGAAATATTTTTTCGCAGAATACAGCTACATACAGGCAAGGATTCCTGAAAAAGACATCATGAAAGTAAAAGAACTTTACAATAACTTGATGAAACACAAACCCAGAAACGACGTAGAACAAAAGTATCTTGTTATAACTAGGGAACAATATGGGAAAATATTCACTGCCGGAACCTGCCAACGTATGTCAAATCGACCTGGTACTTTGCTGTAAACAGAAAAATTACGACGAACTCTAAACTTCACTCTATTCGATTGGCCCAGTCACCGCTGTGTACATTATGTAATATATCAGATACCGAAGAGCATAGATTGCTGTGTGACAGGGTAAAAGAAATATGGCACTACATAAGACAAAAGATAGCGAGCGTCAGCAGAACTACGCCCAATGCCGTTACAACTGCCGAATTTTTAAACCCTGACGGTATACCTTACCCTAAAACAAAACGAAACGCAATTAACTGGTTGAAAGGCCAAACGATGCATTACACCCTAACGAAAGAATCAAGCAATAGGGAGGACTTCTGGGTATACCTTACAACTGAGCACCACAAGTTGATGTGCACTAAAAAATACAAAGAAAATTACGCAAATTTTTTAACTAAAACAATACTGTAACCAATAAAATGCGTAATTTACATTACACATCCAAGCATTTCGTATATTAGACGAATGATTTTTGGTTAAAGTTTGTACTTCACGTAGCAGGAGGAGGATTTCCAACAGAAATTAATCATAGAAGATCATCAGTATAGACCAGTTAAGCCTATGTGTATTACTTTGTTTTGGGGGAATCACAGTGATGAAACTGGTATACACCCTTTATTTAGTTTCTGTCTTTCTTTTCTTTTCTTTTCACAAGAAGACACATTTATGTTAATTATGTGTAAAATCAAGCAGAAGAAGCCTATTTTACTTCATTACCTTCTGAGGAAGGAAATTTTACTTATCAGCAATAATGAGTTTGCTTCTTTCCGTTTTTCCACGCACGGAGAACGAAATTTACATATGCAGTTACATTTCCATAACAATTATGTGACTGCCTTCTCAGTGGAATTTACATTTATTTTTATTCAAGCCATGTTGCAAACAAAGGCAGCAGAAGGGGCATACTTAGTTTGTCGGTCAGAAGAAGCGTGTTTCCACATCATGAAGTTACATTCTCTCTTTAAAGGCGGAGAAGCCGGGCCGAGAAGGCAACACTTGGCGAGCGTAAAGGACGGGTTGAAGGGGAGGAAGGCAACCCGTTTTAAAAATTAAAAAAAAAATAAAAAAGTGGTCAGTGCGACAGACTGTCAATCCTAAAGCACGGGTTCGATTCTCGGCTGAGTCGGAGATTTTCTACGCTCAGGGACTGGGTGTTGTGTTGTCCTAATCATCATAATTTCATCCCCATCGACGCGCAAGTCGCCGAAGTGGCGTCAAATCGAAAGAGTTGCACCAGGCGAGCGGTCTACCCAACGGGAGGCCCTCGTCACGCGACATTTCATTTCACTTCCCCAAATATATCATATTTGAATACAGGCAGCCTGTTTTTTGTGACTGTACTATTTCCTGCACGTATCGAACACCTTCTGTTTGAGAAGGCTACAGATATTATTGACAAAATCCAAAATGCACATTCATTGCAACTCAGGTATTGGTTTGGAAAGTTTGACACTACCCAAACACCAATAAATGAGACGAAAATCCTGCAACAGCCAGCCCATACATCGTCCTCTCGCTGCCGATTGACACAGCTGAAGCGCCAGACTACGTAGCGGTGGGCTGCATTATTAATTACGAGTAATAGATAACATTCCAACCAGGTAGTACATTCCATAACCTATTAATTATTTATGATTTATTGAAGTTATACACAATGTGCAGGTGCATCCCACAATAAATAAGAGTTTACATTTAAAAAGAGGAATCTTTTCAACGTGTTTAATTGTAGGAAGGTGGTTCGATGAACCCTCTGCCAGGCACTTGAATGTGATTTGCAGAGTATCCATGTAGATATAGATGTAGATGTCGTCAGCTCAAGTGAATATGATGATTATTTGTTTTACTGCTTGCTTTTAAAAAAATTCTCCCGCAAGGAAATGATGTTGTTAAGATGTGGATTCTAGGGTACAGAATTCATGACAATATTAGGAGGCAATTCTAGTTCTGTTTCCCCCACAACAATGATTCTTTGTACTAAAGAATGTAATCTTTTTCCAAACAGCAATTAAGTACCACAATGGCGGCAAATACTTATGTTAAAGAATACCCGAGTGCTTCATAATAAATCCAAAATTTCTACAGCAGATATGCTAATGTTCTAACATATTTGTTTTCTGCGTTCTAAGAGCACAGTTATGTTGGTGAAAGTAATTAAGTAGTGCTATGAAAATATCTTTAAATTAGGTCTAAACATGAAACATATTCACCTATAGGTTGTTAAGTGTCAGTTCCTTTTCGGATCCTTCTCAAACACAGTGCGCATGAACATCTTTATTTGTGCATTCTGCATGGCTTCCTCTGCATTTTCTGCGTTATTCCGCCTGCCGAATTTTGACATTAAGGCAATGGACTTCGTTTCTGTGGGCAGCAACGCTATCACTGATAGCCAATAACTTAAACCTGAGGTTGTTGTGTGGGAGTCAGAACCGACACAAACAAGGAAGGAGAGACGTTACGATGGCCAGTGGCAGAAATCCAAATCATTTATTTGTACAAAACACTTGAAAATTAATATAACTCTTTATTTCTAAAAAGAAAATAAATAGGACTGAACTTCTTGATTCCTGTGCCTCCTACATACAAGTACTTCTCTCACTATTACTACTTGCAGAACGCAGGCTAAGTATCATCTTCCTATTACTCAGGACTGCCCCCCCCCCCCCCCAAAATTCTATAAGTCCCTCCAGATCCTTGAGCGTCATGCACTCCACCTCGCCTTCCGTATACACCTGCCGTCCCCCATGCGGATCCTCTATGACCTCATTCCTTTCCCGCATCTGCTCCTATTCCTCAAACATATCCGCATCCTCTACACCTCCCGCCGCCTTGATCCCCCTCACCCCCTGGTTGCTCCTCGCCTCTTCCATCCCCGCCCCCTGCCACGTCTTCACTGTTGTGTCCCCCCTACCCTCTACACCCTTCATCTCCTTTCCCAAGGTGGCTTCCATCAACTCCCCCTCCCGGATGATGCCCTCTCTCCCTCCATTTATCCCTCCTATCAACTCTGATCCTCACTCCCCCTCCTTTCCTCTGTCCTTTTCCCGGGCTCCATCTCCCCCCCCTTCCATCCTCTTTTATCCCCACCTCCCCTTTCTCTGCCCCCTTCTCTCCCCCCGAGTCCTTTTGCATTTCCCTCCTCTGCCTCTTCTCATTCCCTCTCGCGTCTGCCCTGCCCCTCTCCTCCCTTATGAGTCCTCTCCCTCCTTGGTCCCCTCCTTTCGTTTTTGCCTCTCCTCCCTCCTTGTTTTTCCCCCTCCTCACAGGTGCCCCCCCCCCCATCTGCCATTGGCTCCGGAGTGTCATATTTGTGCCGCCATTTTCGTGCAGTGTTTTACAGTGAGTGTTTTACAGTGAGTGTTCCGTGTTGTGTCTTTTGGGAAGTGCTGCGAACGGCCATCATACTGTCGCTGGGTGTGATTTTTTATCTCTTGCGAACAGAAACCAGACTGTCGCCATTTTTAATTGTGTGTCTACTATGTTACTTGTCTGATCCCTGTGTATTTTATTAACATTGCCAACCCCTTTGCTTTCTGTTTTAACTTTCCGCATTTTTCCGCCATTTTACACTTTAAGTCACCGTTTTATCGCCCGTTTTTCTTGTTTCTTTTCTTCTTCCGTTTTTAAAAAAGTCTGTAGGCTGTAGAGCAGCGTACTAAGCTGCTGCCAGCCCGCCCCCTTCGGGGGGAATTGAAAATCAATAAAGAAAAAAAAAATACTCAGTACTGATGCTCTCGTCAGCTACGACGAAACCGGCCGACCAGCGATGAGCGGCTGGTTAAGTCAGCGTTGACATGGGGCGCTGAACTCTGTCTTCTTGGAGGTGTGGCGCTGCCAGCTCTAGCCATCGGCGCGCGGTTCAGCGCCTTCTTGATGCCGTTTCGCGGTTGGTCGGTGTGCAGTCGATGCTGTAGGACTGCATAGAGGTCCACCAAGTGGACACTCCATTAGCTTTGCTACAGTTGAAGTTTTTAATTCGTATAATCAATTCTTTATAGGAGACTAACCTCTTTCTGGACCCCTGGACAAACATTATTTTCTGTTTTCTTGCAAACATGTATGAGATCAAAAAGAATTCCAACTCTGCAGCGGAGTATGCGCTGATTTGAAACTTACTGGCAGATTAAAATTGTGCCAGACTGCAAATCGAACCCTTGCTTTTCGCAGACAACTGGTACACTGACCATGGACGACCATGTTTCTAAGGTAGAAGAATTGATACAGTTGTCACAATGGGTGATGAGTCGTGCCTGGATAGCTCAGTTGGTAGGACACTTGCCCGTGGAAAGCACGGGTTCCAGTTTCAGTTGCCGGTCGGATGCACTATTTTAATCTGCCAGTACACTTCATTTTCCAGAGTTCCACCTTGTTGGAACATCTTCAATTAGCGATTTTTGGACTCAAAATCTATTTCTGAGCTGCCGGAGCGTTTTCCGCGTCTGTTGTTCCGCACTTGAGTAAGCAACCACAGTTCTTACCGTCACTGTTAGCAGTACAGCTCCTTTAAAATATCTAGCATAAGGAGATACAGTGTATGAGGAAGCACACTAAATATTTCCACTGCAGTTCATATGTTACCTCATTTTTTATGTTCTCTGCATTATATCCCTATACGAAAGACTGAAAGACTTCAGTTTTACTATGGAGACTGGTATGAGAACCCTACATCAATGTACACTGTAGCAAAATTTTCTGGAGTTCAAAATCCTCAGTCATGGAATGTGCTGGAACAGCAATATAGGTTTCATCATTGTTATAAAACTTATTTGATGTCCATATATCTGTGGTCAAGCTGACACTTTCTTCTGTGATAAATAGCTGTCGTATAGTATTCATGCACTCTTCTTATTCTGCTGGAAACATATTTCTAGAAATTGCCATTCTGTTCAGCAAACAATATGCTGGATGCAAACCCTCGACGAAAGCTATAAAACCAGAGAATTATACAGGGTGTTGTATGTACGTGTTTATTAAACTGGGGACCTAGAAACGACGGAGAGGCTTCATCCCGCCGTGGCCCTCAGTAGTTCACAACCCTACAACAGGCCGCAGCAGTCCACCCGTCCCACCGCCGCCCCCCCGCCGAACCCAGGGTTATAATATACAGGGTGAGTCGAAAAGAACTTTACAACTTTGGAATGATATAGAAATTCATTGAGATAACTTACAGAATAGTTTTAGATCTGCCATTTTGTAGCAAACATCCTGAAGTTCGAGCCACGTGCTGCATGAGTACCCCATTCTACTACCAGAAGAGCGGCCGTGGTGCACAGTTCTTTTGCAGAGCGCGCTCGCTGTGTGTTTCATATTGGATGCGCTTGAAAACTTCTTAATTCTACAGATCGCTGAAGATGACCGAGATGGGATTTTCTGGTGGAAGTTCGAAGTTTCCTCGATAATTACTTGCTGGGTCGATGGACAGCCATGAAAGGACAGTCGCGCGGCCATCTCACTCCCCAGGCTTGACAAGACTGGATTTCTTTCTTTGGGGTTTCATTAAAAAACGTGTGTATGTTTTTCCTTTACCAAACAATTTAATCGACATGAAAAATCGAATCTGTGCTGTCGTACAAGTTACGCCCGACTTGCTGCAGCGAGTGTGGAAAGAAATTGATTACCGGTGGGATATTTGTCGTATCACAATACAAGGGCTCAGACTTTCAAACATTTCTGTGTTTGCTTATCAGTGACGGAACTCCTGCGTCCTTCAAAGACACTGTCTCAAGAAACAAAACGATAACTATGAACGTTACGTGAAAACAGTTTCACCACACTGCTATTATGTTTAAAAAGAAAAATAACTGTTGAGTAGTCTGTAACATCAGCTTCCTTGTATCTCGGATTATTCTTTATTATTGCTCAATATTGGCAAGCAGATATTTTAAAACAATTGTTCACGAATGGAATGGGCATATTTTAGCGTTTCACTTGTAAGGAAACAAGAAAGCAAGCCGAAAAGACGGGATTTCATTCACAATGTGTGCGACTGTTGTCCTGGGAAGTGCCTTCGACTTGGTCACAGAAAGGCAAACAACGGGGGAGAGTGCTACTTGGTTTACTTTGCACAAAGACATCTGAAACAAACAGATATGTTCCAGAGTTCATAAATTTTAACTTCCATCTCAGTGTTTTAATAGTTCATTACTTTTCGATAATGGCAAATTATAAATATTTATTTTATTTTGTTTTTACCGAATTAAAAATTTTGTAGGTGCGCGGACCAAGATGGGGGTGCTCGAGACTCGGTGCACCCATATATTCGGCGCTCATTATGACAAATGTTAGTCACATCGAACCAAAATGACACTTTACACTCTTATGTGAAACTTGTTGTTTGCTACACAATGACACATCTACGGATTCTGTAAGCAATCCCAGTAAATTTCTATATCGTTACAAAGTTGTAAAGACCTTTTTGACTCACCCTTATTATGAGTAACTTTGTCTAGCTTTCATCAACGTCATTTTTGTTATCGTGGCAAAACTGAAGACATTAACGTCTAATTGGCAAAATTCCCATCTACCTAACCAGCTTCAGTTCTTTGTCGAATATGCCACGGGCTCACGTGACTGGTTATCAACGATGAGCGCAGACGAGTTTTCAGTTTGTCCATTGGCAATCAAAATTTAATGTAAAATTTCTGTGCTTCATTTCCCTGTAGTATATCAAGCTTGCGTGGTATGCCAGTACAGGACTGCAGTCAAGAACGCAGAACGCACTCAAAGCTGTTCCATAAAATTTCGGATGAACTGCCGGATATCAGTAACTCCCTGCGCATGTATTGCCTGAGTGCCTCGTGCATGCACACCAACAACTGCGTACACCATACTTGTATATGCGCTAGCAATGTTTTAAATAGGGGAGATCAGTGAACTGCAGCAATTCCACGCTGGTTTTCTTTTCGTAATTTTGGGGGAAAATATGTTTTAAAAAGAACCTTTGTGAAAATAGAAACCTTGGGGAAATGTTTGGGGAAGAAAATTTTGGTAACAGGGAAATTCGGGAAGAATTTTATCTTCCTAGCCTTACTACTACTCCCCCTCCCGGAAAGGCCATGAAGGCCCAAAGGTACCGACTGGCCGCCGTGTCATCCTCAGCCCACAGGCGTCACTGGATGCGGATATGGAGGGGCACGTGGTCAGCAAACCGCTCTCCCGGCGGTATGTCAGTTTCCAGGACCGGAGACGCTACTTCTCAATCAAGTTACTATTATTGCTATCCCTGATATTTCATTTCAGACACCAGATACTTAGCATTCTAGATATTCACTGGATGTCAGTCTCTCTTAAAATCAATCGATATACCTTTCCTGTTGTGGAGACGTTAGGCTCACCGTCAAATACTGAGGATCTCTCGAAAACGCGTCGTTATTGGTATGATTTATTATAATTAAATGTAAAGTGATGACAGGCTCGTGGTGAATAGCCTTCAGGAGGTGGAAGTAAAAAACACAGGCACGGATTTTATATGTTCACAGTAACGTAATGCATAGAGGTGTCGAATGGCGAAGTGAGATGTAGGTGGTAGCTAGTGGTAAATGAATATAACAATGACAAAAGCGTGAGGAAAGCAAATATGACGTCCATGGAAAAGATTTTTTGTTTTTCATGGTCAGGCTATTGTTTTTATTTAATAATTAAAAATGTCAGTTTATGTACTATAATTTTTGGACATGTACGATAATTTTACATCCCTGAACGCACAATTCCTCCTCTTCAAACTGCCAACACTAGTAACAAATAATAGTTTAAAGGAATAGGTAGCTTTAAGATATTTGGGGAAAAGTAGCCGAAATGGTATCTTTTGGCGAATTTCTTTATCTGATACGGTGATACGGTGGAATTTCAAAAACTCAATCTGGAAACGTGGCGAGTTGTCGCCAGTGTACATCTAAAGATGGCCAGAAGAACATGAGGCGAAATATTGTGGCAGCATCTTACTGAAATCCGTCTGTTGTTCTGAAATATACTCTGGAAAGTTTTTACATTTCACACACTTGGAGCTGAGGACGTGTCAAAGCTTCTGCGTTGGGAGGAATGCACTGCTAGCTCGATGGAACGACTCTGCAGTCGGCAGTCAGCCCACGTCACACATACAGCTACATACATACTGTGCAAAATCACAATGAGGGGCATGGCACAGGCTACTTTGCATGGTATAAAGTGTTTCTTCCAGATCACGTATGCAGCGATGAAAGGCCGACATCTTAAACGCCACTGTCGGTGCTGTTAATTAGTCAAATTTTGTCTTCACAGTCTCTACGGAAACAATACATAGGGGGCTGAAGAATATCTTTAGATTCTTCTTCTAATACTAGTTCTTCAGGTTCTGTAAGTTGACTTTTTCGGGATAAGTGCCGTCTACCAACTGACGTTTTTAAACATTTTCGGGGCGCTCTCCCACGAGTCAAACAAACTTGTGGCCAATCGTGCCACCCTTCTCTGTATACGCCCAGCGTACTCTGTGGGTCATATTTTGTATAGATTCATCATACTTGAGCAATGGTCGAAGGCGGGAAACACAAGTCATTAGGAATCAGTGTCCTTAGTAGACTGTATTTTCGCAGTGTCCTATCAATGAACCGAAATGCCACCTGCCTCAACTACTACTGAGTGTATGTGGTCATTCCATTCCATATCCTTACAAATTGTTACATTTGGGTACTTGAAGAGTTGTCTTATTCTAATTTTCAATCTCTAATATTGCAATCATACATCTTCTCGTTTTGCGAACTGCACAATTCTACATTTCTGTACATTTCATGCCAGCTGCCAATGTTTGCACCGATCTGAAATCTTATCATCATCTAGCTTTGACATTTGTCCCATTTCTTTTTTTTTTCATACAGCATTCAGAACAGATAACTGCATCATTTCCGATAAACACGAGACTGCTATTAACATTGTCTCCCAAGTCACTAACATACTACACGTTCAACAAAATTCTCAACATATTTCCCTGACGTCCACCTGAAGGTAATTCTACTTCTATCGATGTCTCCCTATCCATGATAACGTGCTGCGTCCTCCCTTCCTATAACTGCTGAACCCAGTCACAAATTTAGGGGGGGTCACTTCCACACAAAGAAAGTTGCCTCAGAGGTATAATTATTTGGATTAGACTCAAGAATCAGGCATCCTGTAGTGAAAGAATTTAAAACACGTAGATGCTTAAGAATGCATAGAAAAGAAAACTTAGCTTATTTCATCAGAGTATTAGAGAAATGAGTAGGAAGGTAGAAGAACTTCTAGTCTAATTGGAACATTTAGAGAGCTCTGAAAAGATCCACATCTTTTGCCTATCTGAATACCATGAAACCACAGTGTTAGAGACGCGAAATACAAAAGATTTTTCTGTAGCATCTCATTCGTAGAGAACTAACATTGCTACAGAATAATGCTGAAGATTAGATGGGTAGATCACATAACTAACGAGGAGGTATTGAATAGAATTGGGGAAAAGAGGAGTTTGTGGCACAACTTGACAAGAAGAAGGGACCGGTTGTTAGGACATGTTCTGAGGCATCAAGGGATCACAAATTTAGCGTGCAGGGTAAACATCGTAGAGGGAGACCAAGAGATGAATACACTAAGCAGATTCAGAAGGATGTAGGTTGCAGTAAGTACTGGGAGATGAAGAAGCTTGCACAGGATAGAGTAGCATGGAGAGCTGCATCAAACCAGTCTCAGGACTGAAGACCACAGCAACAACAACAACAAGGAAGAGTTGTCAGATATTTAAATAGAGAACTTAGCGTCAAAAACATTGAAAAATATAGATTTTTTAAAATCACCATACAGAAGTTTGTGCTTGTGATACTGAAATTTAGGTCATTTTTAATTATAGTTAATAGTGTGTGGCGATTTCAAAGTAGATTTTCAAAAAAATGAGATAGGAAAAAAATAGTCTCTTAACATAATTTAGATCCAGCAATTTGATTGCAATAATTAACTTCCCAACATGAGTGTATAAAGACACTAGGACTGATAGTGTGTCTTCCATGAAGATAAAAGCAAGGAAATAACCCAGTACTAAATTAGCTCTCTGATCGTGACACACAGTTAGTTTGGATGAATAAGATAGTCCTTATCGAGTTCCCTTAGTGGAAATCAGTTGGAATAATTAACGACACCAAGACAAAGTTGTTAAGAATAGTTTACGAGAACTGATGTGGAATAAAGTTTATAGTGAACCGAATGCTGATATAAAATTTAAGGCATTCCATGGTAAGTTGAAATCATTATTTGAAAATAGCGTTCCTCATAAACTGTTCAAAAAGCATACTAAACAGCCCTGTCTAAAACTATGGATCAATAGCGGAGTCAAACTATCATGTGAAAGGAAAACGGAAATGTTATTGTTCGCAGAAACAAGTAAATATCCTGCAATAATTGCACACTACAATATTGCAGAAATTAGTAATTCGGACAGCAGACTTAAGTCTGTATGGTAGTGAAACGAGAGACAGGAAAAAATGTAATAAGAAAAGATAAAATCAATATTGACTTAAATTATCATCGTAGAGTGCCCTTCTCAAGAACTGAGTGCAGGGGAACAGACGCAGGACTCCTGCATGGTCGTCATGGGCGAGTTCCCAGTGGAAGAGGCTTGCCCACATGTTACGAAGTGTCAAGTGTGTATCTGTGTCATGTGGTTGACTGCGATGAGTGGTTGTACAGTGTAGTGGAGGGTTTGTGTTGTCTTGGATACAAGGAAGGGAGAGGCTGAACCCCGCTGCCGACACGCAGCCTACTCCTATGGAATAGCACCAAGTGGCCGCTGAGCTTAACCTCCCCATCCGACGAACGGATCACCGTCAACAGTGTCACGTGCCCTCATCTCATGAGACACTGCTGAGAGATTCGGAACTAAATCCAGGACCTTGAATCAAAGACCGGTGATCAGGAACTATACACCATCACTCGCTGGTCAAATATTGGCAGTGAAAAGTTTTTCACTACCACGATTCTAACCGGCTTACCTCCGAGTCGATCTCCACTGCACAAGCGTGCGTTAGCGACCACGGTTACGTAGATGGGTTTGATTCAAATGGAAGGGATAAAAATGACTAGTAACATTTTCTATGCATGTTTAAATTCATTTCTTAAATATTGGGATACATTACTGAATAGAAAAATCAAGCAATATTTTGAAAAAGCAAGTCACATAAAACTTAATATGTAAATATTTCACATACTTCTGCTTCTGAAATTGAACACACAAATTATGGTGTTTCAGATCGAATGGGACGGGCTTGTTCCCATACAATACATACAATAAGTGCAGTCTTTTCTACAAATATAATATATCATTAACTCGGAATACTTTTTTCAGAGAGGTTGAAATGTGCTACAGTTAAAAGTGATAGGGGAGATGTCAATAACTACCCACTCGTTTCACTGTTGACATCTGTTCCCACAATTTCTGAGATGACGTGCTCTAGAATAGTATCCCACGTATGAAACAATATTATCCTCAGTAAATCACAGTTTGGATTTCAGAAGAGTTGCACAACCTACTCACTGACTCAACAAGTTTTACAAGAATTAAATAACAAAACAACATGGGTTCGTATTTCTGTGACCTACCTAAGGCAGTTTACTAAACGAATCACAGAATCCTCCTAGGTAAACCGAGGTTGTGGAATTGATGTTATAACTAACCAGCGGATGATGTCATATCTAACAAAAAGAAAGCAATACGTCGTACCTAATAATTCAACCACTGTAACTGGGGAGATTCTTCTGACTGGTGATATATCAGTTACGGAGTTCCACTAGACTCATTCTTAGATCCTTTGCTATACCTCATATAGATCAACGATTTTAAATATTTCATCTGTGGGGGCCACCTCTTTGGATTTTATCCTGACACTACATGGTCTCCGGCGGCTATCATTATCTGAGTTAACTGTTATCGAAGGAATGAGTATGTTCCAGCAGCGTGCTACAGCCTCCTTAGACGGAGTTCTTCATGAGACTCGTCTGTATCACGGAACAGCATCCGAAGAAAAGAAGACATAGGACGCAACAGTCTGTCTCTGTAATAAATTAGGTTCCGAGTCGAAACTCAGAGGCTGCCTGTTACAGAGGCGAGGTGCGATTGGTAAGGACTTGTTCAAAATTGTTGAAATGTTAACAACAAGAAGAAACTCATTGTAACAAAAACTTAATTGTTTTATGCCAATTCATAACGAACCGAGTGATGAAAATTCGCTTTTAGGCTCATACAACCTACCGTATTAAAAATTTAACAGGGTGCAACGTGGAAGGTATTAGTTCCTTAACAGATAACGATCAGTAGCAGAGTAATGTTAGTAGTCAGGTTAAATGTCGCTCAGCCCGAAGGCTGCACTATTTGTACAGTGTGTAAGAGCGCAGTGTATCAGTCACTGACGTTGGCTGAGTATCTCAGTGGCGCTTTTGCGAGTAACAAATGAATCAGTGAAGAACGCACTGTTGTTAATTCGATCCTCCCTGTTTCTGCTATCAACTTTATGTCGCATTGGTCCCAAACTGGCGAACAGTATTGAAGTATCGGCGGCACGAAAGTTTTGTAGACTCTCCACCCGTGGGTGCACAATTCTTCCTGAGAATTTTTCCAATCAATCTCAGGCTGTCATCTGTCAATGCGATTAGTTTTAAGTGGTCATTCCACTTTAAATTTCTCCGTATGCATCCTCCTGGATATTTTACGGATATGACTGTTTTCAGCTACCTACCATCGTGTAATGATACAATAATGGTCTCTCCGACTATTTACGGACAATACGTTTGTTTAGCTTGAGGGTAGATTGTCAATCACTGCGTCTAACGTCAATCTTCTGTAGCTCTTCCTGCATTTCACTAACATTTTCTAGCGGTGAACCTTCTCTGTATACAACAGCACCACCTGTGTGCAGTTTCATGGAACTTACGACGTTATCCATAATATATATTGTGGACAGGTGCACGCCCGAAGCTATTTTTAGGTCTGGAGATTTCTCTTCGTCAAGAGTGATATGTTGTGTTCTACTTGGAAGGAACATATTTCGCTCGTTAGGCTCCAGTGCGGATCTGTGTCGAACGTCTTCCGAAGGTCGAGGAACACGCCTCCAACTGGGGCACCGGTAGCTGCTGCCTTCTGGGTATCGTGAACAAACAGCAGAATTTAGAGAACCTCTACATAGGCCTGTAAGTTTGCCTCTACAGCTTATTGTCCGCTAACTACAATTACGTAATAGCCATCTGCAGCAATGAACCCATTCACTAATGTTGCAACTAAGCGCATTAAGTCCATCTAAGAGCAATTCTTATATCGACTGCGCTTTACCACCTGAAATAACGCTGATATACTGACGTACACTTATCATCTACTACTGTTGTGCCTTAAAGGCACATTGTACAAGGTGTTTGTGTATGAAAAATTGGATTGATGCTGCCTCAGAGTAAGGTGCACGATACATGAACGACCAATAAATGTGAGGCGTGAGCCCTAGTCACTCGAATGCGGCATCTCTGGTGCCTGTAGACAAATCAGTGTGGTCGTAACCTCCGTTTGTGTAAGATCTGCTGTTGTGTTTTGCTGGAAAAATGATACATGTAATAACAGAGCGACGAACTGCCGTGGAGTTTCGTGTGAAACTAGGAAAACCTACTGCTGGGTGGTTCAAGCGTTTCCAAGACGGCGGAGAAAACGTTGAACAAGACTCACGCCCGGGATGCCCTTCAACATCAGAAACAGATGAATCTATCGCAAACGTAGGTAATCTGACTCGATCTGACTGTCGATTGAATATTCTATCGACTGCTGAAACTGTAGGGGTTAAAAAAGAAAGCTTAAGGCAAATTTCACGTAACCAATTTAACATGAGAAAAGTGTGTGCAAAACTGGTGCCGAAAATTGTCACGATCGAACAAAAACAATCTCATGAAAATGATTGTACTTTGAATACCACTGGAAGTGATCCTGATTTCTTGGAATTACTGATAACATGTGACGAATCTTCGTTTTTCACTTATGATTCAGGAGATAAGCGCCAATCCATGCATTGGAAGGGTCCAACTTCGAATGAGCAAATCAGGATTCGAAGCGACAGTGATTGTTTCTTTCTATATTCATGGAATTGTGTATCTTTACTGAGTTTCTGTAGGCCAAAATATTAATGAACATTACTATCTTGAGGTTCTTGCGTACCCGTCAGAAAATTAGAAAAAAACCCTAATTGTGGAATAACAGTTCAACATATAGGCTCATACTGTTCGACCACCCACCTTATTCGCCTGACCTAACTACCACGCCCGGATCTAGGAGAGAGTGGGGGAGTGGAAGGGGGGAGGGGGGAAGGTGGAAGGGTGGAGGGGGGCTTACCGGGTGTTTACCCCGGGCGGCAATTTCAGGGGCCGCCACATTCATATTCTTGAAGAAAGAACGTTGTTTCACAAAGCGCCTAGCATCCAGCGCACGTTGATATATTGATTATTCATATGATTTTGAAACTCATTCCAGTTGGTTTATGTACGTTTCTGAACACGTTCTAAGGTGATTTCTAAACGAATCATAAGTTGAATTTTGAATGCACCTATAGTGTACGTGTGAATGCCAATCGCTGTTTATTTATGTGGTTAACTGGGCATGCGAATGATCAGTGTTATTATACTTATTAGCGAAATCCATAGATTCAGTCTACCAGAATGGAAATAAACGAGCAGTAGTAATAATAATAAGAAACATATTATGTTCTCGGTGTATTGAAGAAAATGAAATTTTGATAGAAAATTTTTGCCACAACGCTACACTTCTGTGGGCCAGGTGTACAGTCCCCGGTTAGCAGCCGCTTAAGTTCTGTTGTCGGAATAGCGCGGAAAACGCGTTGTACGAACACGTAATAACGCGTAATCGTGGAATAAACGTGAGATAACTGGACCAGCGATTCTGGCAGGGTTAGCGAACTTAACTGGAAAGTAAGTTTTGACAGTGGCGGAAATAGGTACAGAATTAGTGGTGTGAAGGTTGTTTGTTAGAATAAGAAAGGAGAAGAAGCGGGGACATCACACAAATTATATGGAAGACCGTGACGATTCCAAATTTATATAATAATTTCTTACTACTACTTCTCGATCTATGCTTGAGAAACTGGAGCATATGAATGAAATGTGAAACTAATTCCTAACATAAAACTTTTTGTTTGTAGCAGTCCTAATAGGCGTTTGATTTTGGTACTTTGCGAATTATATTCTGTCGTGTAACTTCTGTAAATGAGATAAATAAAAAAGACCATTTGTGCCAAAACAGTCCCGCTTATTTGGCTTGTATTAGAATTGCTGCAATATTAGAAAGTCCTATTTCGTTTTATGTAGCAGACGGTGACAAAGTGCACATAATCGGATCGAGAGACCACACCAGTCTTGGGTACTATTTGTATTAACAACTTTTTCAGTATTAGACAACGACATTTTGATTTTTCATGTACCAAAACTTTTGACAGAACACTAGAGTCCCGACTTCACGCAGGCACATTACGTCAGTTGCAGAAAATACTGTTCACTCTATCTTCCATAAGGAATGATCCATTTAAAACAGTACAGCTGTATCAGAACAACATCGTCTTTTAGTGAAGATACGAGTATTAGGATCACAATTATTGACTTACTGAGCTACTACTCCTTTTATGTGCCAGAAAAGGCCCCTTCTACTCCTCGTGTTAATTATCCCAAAGGACGATTAATACTTCAAAGCAACAGTATCGTCTCCCTCTTAGCATTGTTCCAATAAACATGTAAACTATTTGTGCTTACTTAAGCTAAGTTTCTCTTTCGTTTTGTTTGCAAAGACAGAAAAAAACGAAAGGTAATACTTCCTCAGATACGGAATATAAATGCTTTGTTTCTTAATTATTAGTATTATCCAGGTACTTAAATGTGACTTGCAGAGTATGCATGTAGGTAGATTCACATTCTTTCCTGTAAGAGCATTAATAATTGGCATTCAGTTAACAGGAATCTTTCGTTACTGAATATACATAACCATAACATGTAGAGGGGGTGTCTGGAAAGTGGTGTTTTTAAATTTCTCTTGAACTGTCACACAAATTCTGGACGGCAGAGGTAAACTATCGTCGCAAAAATGATGATTTTGAGGTTTTTATCGCTTGTGCTTGTTTGAGTCGTACCTTCTTAGTGGTAAACTATCGAACTATCGTATGTACATCGTTCATAGAAAAGAAACTTAGTAACGTGATTGTACATTATGTGCAAGCAGTACCCAGCGGTAATCAATGGGAAGTGATCACAATAAAGACAAAGTGCACATAGAGAGTGGTGGAAAAAGATGTAAAAGATACGACTGTTCATAATTGCAAAGTCCGAGCCGCAGCAGGTATTTTGTGCTCTCCTGTAAAGTTAGTGGAATGTCACTTAGCGATAATTTACCTTTGACGCCCAGAATTGTCATATGTAATTCTTTCCTTTCTTTCAGAAGTAACTCTGTTCCACCAATTAAGCAGGTGCTATTGCCGCTGAAATATTTTGCATGTGGTGATGTCTTCCTTTCTATTGGAAACTTCATTGATACTGATAATTATATACCCAGCAGGATTAGTAAAAGGATGTGTTTGACATTGTACAACATGTATTAGAGACGGTTTTTAATTGTTTCAGTTCTCTGTTGTAATTAAATGAAAATAAAGTAAACAAATGTCTATGAATTAATTTAATTTTTTGCTGAAATCTTTTAATCTCTCGTTTATGAATCTTATTTTGAACACAATGCCACTTTTTAACTGATACGTTCTTCCTCCATTTTCTGGTTCTCATCACGTTACTTTCGAAGCAGAACCATCTGAAACCCCGCTAGTTCTTTCACATCTGAGAATAAGTATTTTTAATCTGAAAATAAATTTGACTGTTTTAAGGAGAGTATTGTACAGAAAAGGAAGAATACAGTCAAAGTGTTACGTCTCCAGTAACTTCACCCTCCCTCCCTCACTGCATATAGCAACAAGAGTTGATTACACAAGCCAAAGTTGTGTATGTAATTACTACTGTTCCTCAAACTATAACAGGAGAATTCAGTTTGGATATGTGCATTGGTGCACTTCTACCCCAGCAGCATAAAAAGCGGGATGGAGTAAGGTGGTGTGACAACACGTTATAGGCAAATAACAGTAACAAGGTGGACGAACTTTCAGTCAAATATATATTGCAAAATAACAAATACTCTAAAAAGGTAGAGAAAATTGTAAATGATGTACGCAATACTCTAACACTGACGAATGCAAGCCACTTATATCTGAATCACGCACATATGTCTATAAAAAGATACTTAGTATCCATCACATAATAGAAATTTGTATTGTATATGCTCAGGAACTGTAAAAGTGGATGCACAAATAGTGATCAATAATTCAGCAAAAGTACTTTCTTTAGCACACCAGTCATTACTGTAAAGAATTAATCATTCTAAACACAAGACATAAATACAACAGCAATGAGTAAAAGTCTAGAACTGTTAGTCAAATCAGTCTCTATGATGTCTGTGTTCTTACAGTTTCATTAAAACTCTGAAAAGGATTAATTTTTTTCCCAAAGCAGATTTCACTTCAGAGTTTGTAATATACTACGTGCCTATTTATAGTTCATCTACCATTACCTTAGAAATGTTGCATCTGCATTTGTGACGCCCTTATGTTGACAGCTTTATCAAATCGTGCATTTAAGCGTACACACCTAAGAACTTACATTCCTTGTATAGGCCATTGTCACTCTGTATCCTTTTTCTGAGCGTAATACTTACGTGTTGCTTTCTTTAAAGGATTGTAGACCTATCTGTAGTTGCTCTATCAATTTGTCTAAAGTCGTTTGTAAGCTAAAACTGTTGCATATACTTTCCTATCCTTTATTCAGAAATTTGCAACAATCTCTTACTCATCAGTCAACAGATGCCTGATCTTTTACTAATTTCAAGATAGATTGTAGCTGTTTACGTATGTGTACCTCCCAAGCTTAGTTAAAAGTCTTACACTAATATTTTCATTGCATAAGACTAGATAAGTTTTCATATTTTCCACTACGTTCTGACGCTTGTTTACAATAGCCATCAGCCTCGAAGTATCTTCAAGGGGACAGTTTTGCACCCTGGAACGTTTATTTCTCGTGTTATCTTGATTAAAATTACTTTGTGATTGACAGATAGCAGTGGTTTGGAGCACAGTTGCCGGCTCCTACACAGCATGTCACGTGCAACAAAAAAGAAACCAGTTACACTGACCTTGTGGGTTGCTGGAAGGGCTGCGGTGGGGGCAGCAGCTGCAGCGGGATGGAGTAACGTGGTGTGATAACACGTTATAGGCAAATAACAGTAACAAGGTGGACGAACTTTCAGTCAAATATATATTGCAAAATAACGAATACTCTAAAAAGGTAGAGAAAATTGTAAATGATGTACGCAATACTCTAACACTGACGAATGCAAGCCACTTATATCTGAATCACGCACATTTTCTTAAGACTAACACTGACGAATACATGCCACTTATATCGGAATCACTCAAATTTTATTCAGTGTCACACGAATTGCTGTCAGAGTTAAATGAAATGATAAGTTCTTCAATGTGATTTTCCACTACACTTTCATTCTCCCAAGCTTTCATTATTACTTGTTTCGAGTGACAATCTGACGACGAAGTTTGGTTTACAGCATCTCTACTTCGACTAAAGTACATTTTGTGTTGTCCCTTGTCACATAATCTTCTACTTGAGCCCATATTTTTTTGACAGTTCATGTACAACATACTGAGGTAAGATTGGCTTCTTCTGGGCCATGAGAACCCACAATTCGCCCTTTCTACAGTCGTCTGGTATGGGAATATTTCCTTGTTGTAGCTCGTCGACAATGTCTTGCTTCTGTAGGCGCCTTATCATGAATGATTGAATGATATATGGCACTGTCCATAACTATTACTGAAGGCTTCCTGTAGTTTTCCAGAGGCGTATAACAACATACAGTTGTCTATCAATCCTGGAGATGTACCTGCATGGAGAAGAATCAGTCTGCTACCTTTCCCAATGGGTTGTGGCGCCGTGCCAGACACTGAATCATCTGTCCAGCCCGTACTCATGGAATGGCTTGCATTTTCCCCTGTTTCATCTAACCAAACAATGCCATCACAATTTTCTTTGATATTGCCCTCAAAAATCGACATCGCTATGCTAAAAGGTCACCTCTCTCCATTATGACCTTTCTTCCGTTTCACACACACACATATATATATATATACACTCCTGGAAATGGAAAAAAGAACACATTGACACCGGTGTGGCAGACCCACCATACTTGCTCCGGACACTGCGAGAGGGCTGTACAAGCAATGATCACACGCACGGCACAGCGGACACACCAGGAACCGCGGTGTTGGCCGTCGAATGGCGCTAGCTGCGCAGCATTTGTGCACCGCCGCCGTCAGTGTCAGCCAGTTTGCCGTGGCATACGGAGCTCCATCGCAGTCTTTAACACTGGTAGCATGCCGCGACAGCGTGGACGTGAACCGTATGTGCAGTTGACGGACTTTGAGCGAGGGCGTATAGTGGGCATGCGGGACGCCGGGTGGACGTACCGCCGAATTGCTCAACACGTGGGGCGTGAGGTCTCCACAGTACATCGATGTTGTCGCCAGTGGTCGGCGGAAGGTGCACGTGCCCGTCGACCTGGGACCGGACCGCAGCGACGCACGGATGCACGCCAAGACCGTAGGATCCTACGCAGTGCCGTAGGGGACCGCACCGCCACTTCCCAGCAAATTAGGGACACTGTTGCTCCTGGGGTATCGGCGAGGACCATTCGCAACCGTCTCCATGAAGCTGGGCTACGGTCCCGCACACCGTTAGGCCGTCTTCCGCTCACGCCCCAACATCGTGCAGCCCGCCTCCAGTGGTGTCGCGACAGGCGTGAATGGAGGGACGAATGGAGACGTGTCGTCTTCAGCGATGAGAGTCGCTTCTGCCTTGGTGCCAATGATGGTCGTATGCGTGTTTGGCGCCGTGCAGGTGAGCGCCACAATCAGGACTGCATACGACCGAGGCACACAGGGCCAACACCCGGCATCATGGTGTGGGGAGCGATCTCCTACACTGGCCGTACACCACTGGTGATCGTCGAGGGGACACTGAATAGTGCACGGTACATCCAAACCGTCATCGAACCCATCGTTCTACCATTCCTAGACCGGCAAGGGAACTTGCTGTTCCAACAGGACAATGCACGTCCGCATGTATCCCGTGCCACCCAACGTGCTCTAGAAGGTGTAAGTCAACTACCCTGGTCAGCAAGATCTCCGGATCTGTCCACCATTGAGCATGTTTGGGACTGGATGAAGCGTCGTCTCACGCGGTCTGCACGTTCAGCACGAACGCTGGTCCAACTGAGGCGCCAGGTGGAAATGGCATGGCAAGCCGTTCCACAGGACTACATCCAGCATCTCTGCGATCGTCTCCATGGGAGAATAGCAGCCTGCATTGCTGCGAAAGGTAGATATACACTGTACTAGTGCCGACATTGTGCATGCTCTGTTGCCTGTGTCTATGTGCCTGTGGTTCTGTCAGTGTGATCATGTGATGTATCTGACCCCAGGAATGTGTCAATAAAGTTTCCCCTTCCTGGGACAATGAATTCACGGTGTTCTTATTTCAATTTCCAGGAGTGTATAAAGATTATATATTTGAAGCCCAAGCCGTGCACCACATTTCCCAGTGACAATTTGCTGCCTCTGAAGATCTCCGCTTGTACTAAAGAAGCCTTCAGTTTATCGAGAGTCGGATGTCCCTTTCTCGAATAGTAACTGTAAATATGAGGAAGAACTGCATCTACCTGAAAATCGTCGAAATTAGTCACTTGTTTCCCGAACTGCCTCCTTTTTCGTGGAGTGCTAAGGTGAGACGTTCGCCCTTCACTTCCTTCCCTATTCTCACACTCGTGTTTTTGTGAATTTTTAGTGCCTCCGCGGTTCTGTCAGTGTCGTTAGTGGGAGGTAGCAGGAGTCCACCACTGTATCTCTCTCGTTCGAAGTATTCCCTGACATTACTGCAATACTCACTAGCCTGCCCTCTCAGTGCAGTGCACTGACCGCGGGTAGACTTCTCTCAAACAGCACGCGTCCGCGCACGTCCTCTCCCGCGCCCTCTCACCCACGATGTGAATAGAAAGAAATTATCACACGAATGTCACGCAGTTCAGGTCACAGCACGGCCCGGTAGATCTGCTGTACGACCACTGCAGCTTTCGTGTGTAGCTCTCAGTTCGTAGCCGCAAGGTTTTTTTCCCTTCTTTTTTCTTCTCTCCCCATGTTTCAGGGTTTCGAAAGCGTGCCGTTTCCAAGAGGATTTCGGTGTCCTTGCCTTGGACGTCCGTAGATAATGGTGCTGCGAACCTGTGGACGTAGCGGGGTGTGAGGTCAGCGTCTCCTGCTTTGCTTGAGGCACCTTACCGTACTAGAAAATGCACTCACCCGAGCAGGTTCTTACTGAGAAAAGCATTCATGTAACCACAGCCGTATTATTTCTGTGGCCGTTCTTACGGCTTTATAAGAACTCATTTATTCCCTTTCTAGCTTCACACATTATTCCACCTAGTGCACATGCGCGGATTCACGCCATGAATATCCCGCGTGCATGCGTAATCAGTAGACGTGAATCAGTCTGCTCTTCCAGACATGTACGCTCGGAGCACTGCTACAGATTTGTATTCCATAGGTGTACCGTGTTATAGGGGCTTTAAATACGAATGACGTACGCGAAATTACGTCACGTGCTCTGCTGCTGTTGTCAACGTAACTGGAGGGGTAAGCTATTCCAGGGACAACTAACCGGAAAATGACGTCCTACAATGGGCGCCCCAAGTTATACCATGGTCAGTCTATTCCACCGACTGCTACCTTGGGTTTATCACAAGATTGTATAACTGGCTCTAAATAAGCTGAAATAAAAAGTTCGGGTTTGATATCAACATAAAAGACTTATATTACACATAAAAACTCAGAAACATGAGCATGATTTTGTATGTAAGAACGATACGCCAGTGTTAAAATAAATTTATTCATATCTTTAGGTAGTAAAGAGTAAATAATGAGCGCACCAAGAAAGAAGCTATCTGGGCCTGAAAACAGAAACAGGATAAAATTGAAGACATAAATAAATCGGCTTCTAAGATGAGAAGATGGCTTCACGAAGCAGGCACACCATTCAAGATAATTGGGCTGTTAGTCTCAGATCATGGTAAACAGTCTTCATTGTAGGTATTATCTCAGCAGGAAAATGACGTTGAGTTAGCATGTTGGTTTATGGCAGACTGGTAGCAAAGACAAAGATCTAGCGGAACCAGGTTACGACTGTACTGGGCACTACACACTGTAGTTTGAATAGTTTGGCTCGAGCCCCCACGTGCTATGGCACGAAAAAATATATATTTGTTACACTCAGCTTAATTGAGTGGCCCAGAGATGTGACTGGTCTCAATGTTTGGCTACGTTTTTCGTCATAGGGTGCCAGCTCACACCTGTCGTGAACTCAATTTGTAAGCTGAAATAGAATATAACAAAACAATGCAGGCAGGTATTGCGGTGAAATTTAAAATAATAGGTTTTTCACAAATAATGTTCTTGTGGAGTGATTTTGCTTTTCCCAGATTTTTGATACTAAACATAAATAAAAAATAAAAAATAAAAATACATACTTAATTACTCATCTACCTCTTTAAACTTTAGAATGCTGCCGCTAGTTTCGTCTCTTTAAATTTATTTATTACCAAAAACACAGTTTCTCTCAGTCGCATCCCATATTCCTACCTCTCATTCAAAAATGGTACACACTATGGTAAATCGGCTAAGATTACTCGATGCAGCTCTACTCGCCACATCCGTGGACACTTCGTTTGTATTAATCAGCCAAAGCATTGCTGAGCTTTTGAACTTACATAAATTTACAATTTTTAAGACAACAATAACTTTTGAACTATTGTATATTTTATGGCGCACTTAGATAATTTAGCTTTACATATTTTTCTGTCCATGCCCGTGTCACTCTTAGTACTTTTTCTATCAGTTTTTCTGTGGCATATAAATTTCTCCAAGAGCGCAAAAACGGCCATATGCGCCCCTGCGAAGCGTCCACTCGGGTTTATCCAACGCCGTGTACACGCTAGCCACTCGCCACAACCCCTAGTAACCGCCAGCCACGTGCTCTGCGGCTGGAAACTGCTGCTATAATCTCCCTCCACAGCTTGTACGCTCACAAAGTACATGGCAGGACCACGAAAAAAATACAGATCAACAAAGGTCATACTTCAGGAAACAAGCTGTATTAAATGATAAAGTTTAGGTCCACTGAACGCAACGGAAGACATTTGGCATATCACATGTGGTTCGGAACAAAGACAGATCAGGAAAAAATTCTGTCTTGTTCATTTTAAAGCACAAAATGCAATTTACTGTACTGCCTGCAAGCTATACGGCAGGCCTTTTGCATCTGCTTGTGTACGGGAGGTTTCATTAATTAGAAAGAGATAGAAAAATTATCTGACATCTACATCTACATCTACATCTACATCTACATCCATACTCCGCAAGCCACCTGACAGTGTGTGGCGGAGGGTACCTTCAGTACCTCTATCGGTTCTCCCTTCTATTCCAGTCTCGTATTGTTCGTGGAAAGAACATGACCATGAAGCATCACAAAGAAATAGTATTTCGTCAAACGGAAAACCCGCCTGCAGCAAACGAAATCGTGTCAGGGCATCGATAGAGAGATTGAGACATTAATTCGCTCTGAAAAAAATGGAGACATATTCTACATGTAGTAATGGACACTGTCATGTATCTTGCCACAAAGTGTCTTTCTTTTAGATTTTATAAAGAAGCACCGAGCGACCTCACTGAAAATTTTCCTCAGCCTAATCAAGGAAATTTGATGATTCTGTTCACGAAATACAATCCTACTCTCACGTACCAGCTAGATCATGTAAAAAAGAAACAGGTATGCTATTTGTCGAAGATAATACAAAATGAAATCATCGATATAATGGCAATATCGTATTAATGAGATCAAGGTGCCGAACTATTTCACGATCAAATTTAACTGCACTTCAGATGTATCTTATACAGAACAAACGAGTCAAATCATTCGTTATAAAAAAAAATAACAGAAACTGGTTGTGAAATAAAGGAAACCTTTACTGATTTTATAGAAATTGACGGAAAGACGTGAGAATATATCACGCAGCGAATACTAGAAAAACCACAATATGACGGCTTGGATGTGCAAAAATGTCGTGGACAATCTTCCGATAAAAGCTCTTTTACAGCAGGCATATATAAAGGAGTCGAATCCAGAAATACGGAAATGAACGAGCTAGCAGAGTTTGTACCATGTCTAACACACTCTAAATCTTGTGCGCGTGCACTCTGCGTCATCATGTCCAGAAGCAGTTGGCCTATTTGGGCTCGTACAGAAGCTTTATTGCTTTGTTGCTGGATCCACAAGGCGGTGGAAAATAATGCAAAAGTATACAAAAACCAACTTAATAGGAAAGAGTCACACAAGATGGTCGGCTTAACGCGTAGCTGTTACAGTTCTATTAAATAATTTACCGGAAGTTGTCAAAGCTCTGGAAGAAATTGAAAAATGCTCTCTTGCCGCAGAATCTAAGTATGAAGCTGGTCATCTACAAAGAGCAGTGATGGATTTTAAAATTCATCCTCAACTTAATAATTTGGGCTAGTATTCTTCAAGAGATCAATAGAATGAACGTCGAAAGAGGACATTATCATTTCGCGCTCTGTGGTGCTGATGCAAGGCCTTGATCTTGCAAGAAATGAGAAACGAATAGAACAGTGGCTCGAAGAAGCTATACCTGTTTCAGGAAAGCTGGAAATCCAGCCTGCCCTCAAAAGCAAACGAACTCCCAGAAAGAGAAGACAACACGACGAAATCTGCGAGGATCAAGAACACAATATTCGACTAAGCTGTTTTCCAATACATAAAACTTGTAGTTGACAAATTTTGACACAAACTGAAACAAGGTCAGAGAGCGCAAAGAGTCAACATGAAAATTTCACCTTCCTCAGTGGACACACATTTTTAAATATGTCGACTGAGGATCTGCAGAAAAATGGAGACGATCGAGCACGAAAATATGCGCAAGACTTGAATGCAGTTGATTTTTGTCTGGAACTAGCCGTATTCAAAAATTTATTAACCAAAATTAATGAAAAACCAAGTGCGTTTGGCCTGTTACAGGATCTGTGCAAGCATGTCTTAGAAGAAGCTTTCCTAAAATTAGTACAGCTGTAAGGATATACTGCACATTACTGTCGACACCTGTTAGCTGTGAGCGGAGCTTCAGCAAATTGAAAATAACTGAAAGCTATTTGCGTTCAACAGTAAGTCAAGAACGTCTATCTGCCCTCGCGATCCTAGCGATTGAAAATAAAAGTGCCTATGAGACGAACTTTAATGAGGTAATAGATTCTTTAGCAGAAAGGAAAGCACACCTTGTAAAGCTGTAGCAAGATGAGAGAGAAAAAAACTGCTGGAACCTAAGGATTCAAGAAATGTGTACTGTCTTGCTTGTCTCTTGTCTTTAATGTTTTTGTGTTGTGTGTATTTAACTTTATTTCACACAAAAGAGAGAGTTATTAGATAATAGGCAATAAAGATTGCCAATTTTTCTGAAGAGTTCTTTTTCTCTCTCACACAATTAATCCCAACTAGTATTAATTGTGAGTTTTTTAATGGTGGTAGGATGTCAAACCGGTCATTTGGGAGCAGAAGTGACACTACAGGACATTTTAATTTTCCTGAATATATGTTTGACGGCTTCCATTACAAAATATATACGGTTGAATTCCACAGAGCGAAATATAGTGGCGTGCGATAGAAGAGTGCTGTGTAAAGAGGTATGGCACTGTACTTTGGCACACCTAAAACCAAGTAACTTGTCTTACATTTCCTCGAACATATATGTTTTATACATGAAAGTCAAGATGTCCGCTACCAAATGAACATATTTTTGAAAAATCGATTTTTTTTAAATCTTTGACATCCTGTATCAGCGCCACTATAGTTTTTGTCCCGGTTTGGAAATATCGTAGACGCGGCCTGCCTAATAGCATGTGACGTTTATCTATTCCGCAAGGTGAGATCTGCATTAAAAGGAACGTGATTTGAGTCCGCTGAAACAATGAGAGAAACAATGGCGCGTGTCATGAAGGACCTCGTAGAGGAAGACTTCCAGCACTGTTTCCATCAATGGAAAATTTGCATGGAGCATTACAGGGACAGAGGAGAAAAGTATACTGAGGGTGGCAATAACTAAATATGTATGTGTTTGAAATAAAATATTTTCCAGCAATAGTCCCGTTATTTTATATCCACACTTCGTGCGCCAGTGGTTGCAGTGTAAGAGACTACTTGAAAACTCATGCCATATAGCCGCACCATTCGCTGGCCAACAAATTTAGCTTCCCTCGCGAAGTCAACACTAAGTCGTACAGCCTCTATCAAAACAGAGTGCACACAATTTGTGACAGTAACGTGTAATTTCATCAAACTGTACATCATGATGGAGCCCCAGGCGTCAAAATGCCTCGTCCGTAATAAATGAAATACAAATATGACCGAAGTGGAATTACACTTGCGCATTTCCTTACTGCGACTACGCGAGAGATTTGAATGATTACATCCGCATGCCACGTAGCTCTCTTTCGTAGCACCGCGTACTCGGGCCGTGAGTCACGACATGTGCGTGAAAGTGAAGCCTGCCGGTGGGATCGAAACAGCGTGGAGCACGCACGCCTCACGCGTACGCGTATTGCGTAGCTGCCAGCGACTTTTGCGGGCTCATCATGAAAGTTACGACTCTTCGTAACTGTGCGCAGGAGCCGATAGCAAACGACGTGACTTTCTAGCAGATGAACAGTTCCGGAAGTAACAACATCAGTTCACTGCGTCCCCTTCCTGGGGAAGCCTCCTTGTCTCTGGTGGGGAGTAGCAGTAACAGTGAAGCAGACGCTCAGTCGAAGATGTTGGCTTCACTACTGGTAAGAAGAGAGGGAAACGAAATGCAGTTCACAATGGTACAACGTTGGTTCTAGATTCCCTGAAATATTAAATTCCTTTTCCAAAACTGCTTCACTGAGGAAGATCTTGCAGCACTTTCTCCTTTCAACTGTCACACGAACGTCAAAACGGCAGACATAGAAATAATTGACCTCGCGACAGGAAACTACTGTCATCGTTCAGCAGATGAAAGGTGACTGAGTCTGATAGAATACTTACGTAACGTAGCAGCAACGTCGGTTCAAGCAGGGAAGAGTTCCTAATGAGGCGAAAAATGCGCAGGTCATTTCCGTATTCAACAGAGGCCGTCGAATGGACTCACAAATCTATGCGCATATATCGATGGCGTCAGCCTGTTGCAGAATTTTCGAACACGTTTCATGTGTATGATGATGTTTCTGGAGACAAAACTCCTCTGTAGGAGTCACTATGGAATCCGTAAAGAACATTCACGACCAACCCAGCTCCGTTTGTTCGTCCACGAGACCCAGGAGCTAGTAGTAGATACCGGCGCACATGTTGATCCTGTGTTCCTTGCCTTTGGAAAGGCGTTCGATGCAGTTCCACGTTGAGGCTAATGATCATAATACGAATGTGCGGAACGTTATACGATCATTGTTACTGGACTGAAGAGTTCCTAGCAAGCATGACATAGCATGTTGTAGAGTTCTTTTTATGAAACAACACATACAAGTAAGAGATCTATCGCTTACTTTCAACTTCCATCATTTTCACTTCCATCGGAAATTTAATACGGGGATGAAAAGTGTTGCAGGAATCGATTAAGAGCAACCATTTGATGTCCAAAGATTATGAAAGGGTCTCGCAGGTAGCTGCAGAAAGTGATTGTTTAGTCGGGTGCTCTGGATGTGATATGAAGGCACACATATTGTTGCTGACGGATCTCGAAGCTGGGACATTGCCCCTTGAGAGATGACAGTGGTTGGAATATCAGACAATATGAATTTCCGTTAAGGAAGAAGTGGATCGCCGCTTTAACATGTGTCGTCTTGCAAGAACTGTGACAGGGTCAGCAGCAGATCTTAGCTCCAGTTGTCTCGACAGCGATGTGTGGCTCCTTTCGATATGCACCACCGTCGGTGCAGCAGGTGGGCTCCAGTAAGAGACAGCACTGGATCCTTCTGGCACACGCACAGCATCGAAATTTGGGGTAGATTTTAACACGCACGTACGAGTACGAACTTCAAAAGAACCATTCGATTTCACAGGATTGTCCTTTGCTTCCATACACATAGAGGGTTTAACAAAAAGCAATGGCCAACTTTCAGGAACATACCTCAAACGTAGAGGAAGAAAATATGTTACATGGACATTGGTCTGGAAACGCTTTATTTCCATGACAGAGCTCAGTTTCTACTACTCTGAAACATATTAATCATGGAAAACACACAGGAAAATAACGTATTAGTTCAGTATGAAACCCTTTCCTAAATGAAATGCTGAAAATGCCCTCCACTAGTGAGGATGCATGCACCAAACTGCCGTCGCATTAAGTCCCTGATGCGCTGATGTATCCTTAGAGAATTGCGTGTTGTTTCACAGCCTTTAACAATACCTCTTGTACCGGGGTTCCATATGTAGCGATTTCAACTGTCTCCATAAATAAAAGTCTGATGGGTTTAGGTCTGGTGAGCATGGGCCTCTATCTGTCCATCTCTCACGGGAGCTGTTATTTAGGAGCCCCATAGTGCATGGAGTACATGTTTTGATATAATCCCAAAGAGACACTTTTTAGTAGAACAGGTACAATATTCTCTGAGAAAGTATGTTAAGTCCCTCTGTTGAGTCTCTGTGGAAGAATATGAGGCTCTAACAATCGATCACCAACAATGCTTGCCCAAAAGTTGACAGAAAATCTTTGTCGTTGAATTGATTGCACAATTTAGTGAGGATTTTCGACAGCACATAGTAAGGAATAGGCTCAAATGTTCAAATGTGTCTGAATTTCTAAGGGACCAGACTGCTGAGGTCATCGGTCGCTAGACTCACACACTACTTTAACTTATGCTACTAACAACACACACACCCATGCCCGAGGGAGGACTCGAACCTCCGGCGGGACCAGCCGCACAGTCAGCAACATGGCCCTCTAACCGCTCGGCCACTCCGCGAAAAAAAGAATAGGCGTAGACGAAAAATTTAACCTTGTGAGACTCCATGATTTCCTCCTTGTCACTACAATTTTTTCTCTTTTCGACATTGCTTGAATTAATTAAGACAACTTTGTGCATTCTGTTTGTTAAGTATGCTTCAAACCACTTGTGTTTCCCATGCGTAACGTGATTATGAAGAGAAGTAGAAAATGAGCTCTAACATGGAAATAAATAATTTCCGTGCCCATGTCCATGTAACACATTTCTTCCTCTATGTGTGCGAAATGTTTCGCGAAAGATTCGCCATGCCATTTTGTTACATTCTGTACATCCTTGGAATACTTTTTACATTTAGGAGCAAAGATTTCACTTATCTTCCACAAAAGAAGTTCACAACAGACATCCAGAGAATAGTGAAACTTGTCCTATACTTTTTAGAATACGTTTACACTCACTGCCTACATTGCTATGGTTTTGCCTCATTGCAACTGACCCGAAGTTGTTCGAAGCCTCGTCCCTTCCAGTAACTTTGGACGAGTCTTTCATGAATCCCCAGGGAAAAAAAATCCGATACTATGAAGTCTGGCGACCTTGACTGCCACTGGTCGAAAGCGAGAGCCCCGTGATCCGTATGCAGTTACGGCCGATACAATGTTGAGGCAGGTCATCGCTAAGAAACACTCTCACACGCAGGTGCTACAGCTGCGGTGCTCCGTCCTGTAGAAAAATAGAAATTCCGGCAAATTTTGTCGCCGTGTTTTTGTAAAAGGACGAGCTAATTAGCTGCACGAAGGAGACAGCTACCGGCAACCACGTGAATCGCCTACTTACATCTGCCCCCAAGGCAGACTTTTACTTCGGATGCGTAACATAAAATACACCCCTTGTTTATATTTTCAGCTTACATCTGCCTCCAAGACAGACTTTTACTTTGGATGCGTTACGTGAAATTCATCCCACCTTTCTATTTTCATTCATTATCTCCACGTTAACGCCGGGAACAAGGGGATCAGAGACTATTTAATTCAGGAATACTGAATATTAAAAAAGAAGTTACAACGGGAATATAAAGAAATTTTCTGCAGGTTTTTGGAAATCTCTCTGTCAACTGGACTGAACTTCTTACACGAGGTCTTTTCCTTTTTCTTTACTGCTTTCTCTCAAGAAAAGCTCTACCTTTTATCATCAAGAGTTTTTACGTTGTGCTTTTTTCTACAAAGTTTTAATTGTTTCTTCAAGAGGAGTGGTTATCGTTTTTTAACTATGAACACTACTAGCTCCACTCTTATGCGACTGGCGATTTAACATAGAAATTGCGTCGCTATTCAGTACTAAAGGATCTGAGTAGACATCATCTTTCAGCTGTAGAGACATACCTAAAAAACTGTTGTTCATGTCGCATGACGTCTTCTTGGTGTTGCGATTTTTTTCCAGTCAGTGTATATTCTAAAAGCTAATGTCGTGTTGATGCAGCCGCTCTCGTCTCTCACTGCCTGTTGGTTTGAATTCCATCCAGTTGTCACATCCTATCCTCTACTCTACGTCACATAAATATTTCATACTAGACCTTTTTCTCCATTTCTTTCCCAGCGCTTTTCCTTCAAGAATGTTAATGCTCAAGGTGGTGTGTCTGATGAAATGTCTAATAAATTTTATTGATTTCCTTTCCGTTTCCTTTAATAATCTTCACTCCTTGTTTAATACACCTAAGACTTCCAGGTTGGTTTTTTTCCGTCCAGGTTCTTCTTTTCATTTACCAGCATGTCAACATTGCAGTAGCTCCAAGCCGATTCCTTTCTATTTAACCCAGTGTCGAACTTTCACTTCCATAGAGCTGTGTACCCCATAAAATGATTTTGCATAGGATTTTCTAACCCCTGAATCCATTTTTTAAATTAGTTTTAATTGCTCCCATATTTTTTCGTGCTACGATTGCTTCTGTTTTCCGTTATCCCACTTTTTATTTCCATAAGTGTGTCTGACGGGACTTTGAGGATTTCCGAGTCTGCAAATATCACGATGTCATCAGCAAATCTAATCCAATGTCTCCTTTCACCACTGCCGTTTATTCCCTTTGTTTTCTCCTTCATGAGCTGAATAGCTTCCTCAATGAACTCATTAAAAGCAGGAGACAGAGAACATCCTTGTCTGTCTAATTTTCTAATTATGGCCTCCTCCTCCACCTTACGATGTTATTTATTTTTTGCTTTGGTTCTCGCAAGTTCATTCGTACGTTTTTCACAGTTCCAAAGAGTAGCTTCCATTACACACTGTCAAATGCTTTTTATAAGTTAATGAAGATTAGATAAGGTTGTCTGTTCATGTCCATCCTTCTCTCCATTAGCAGGCCCTAGACCAAAATTGCCTCTGTTGTTTCTCTGTCTTCTCTAAATCCACTTTGATTTTCTGCAATATACTTATCCACTTTTCCTCTTATCCTGCTCTTAACTATATTAGTACGTATTCTGGAGGCATGTGGCAACACTGATAGTGTTCCATAATTAGTGCAGTCAACTGAATTTCGTATATCATTTATGATAATGGTTCTGCATTGTGTGAAGTTTACTAGCATGATTTCTCTTTCGTAGCAGTCATTCATTACTCGGAGTAATTGGTCTTTCACCTCGTTACCTACATTTTTTTAGTAGCTGTGCGGGAATGTCATTAACGCCAGCTGCTTTTCATTCTTTGAGACTCCGAAGAGCGTGTTCAAATTCATGTGTTTCCCATACAACTGAGTGGATACTCTGTTTCTCCCCTCGGGCGCTAGTCGCAAGGGCCGCTAATGTCCTGCTTGGCGCTTAGTATTGACCTCATCAGTAGGATCAGAAATATCGCGGTACTATAAACTACATTCTCGATAGGCCACAGTCCTCTCACTTTCGGATTTCGACACACGTTGTTAGACGTTTCTCCGTCTTACAAGAGGCATAACACGATCTTATTTGCAAACAATCAACGTTCAAATGCTGTCTCTGAATGATAAAAACTCTGCTTAATCTTTCCTTCTATACAAAAATAGCGACCTATCCCATCTTTGCACAGGAAGCACAAAGTAGCTACCTACGGCCTGACGACTTGTCTGCCATGGCGATAATAAATTATACATAGAAATATTCCTCGTGATTCAGTCTACTTATTACCGAAAACTGTCACCAAATTCCTACAGTAGTTCCTGAGATTAACCTCCATGTACAGACAGAAAAACACGGTGGGGGACCTTAATTCATAGTATGTTTAGATTCCGGTCAAGCTTCGGTGCTCTCTGGAGTTGCGGCACCTGTTTACTGCTTTTCCCACCAGATACAACCTCCTCTGTAGCTGACTAGCTCGTAGCTCCCATCATTTCCACGAGATGTCACTCTAAACGCCTATCATTTCGACGTTTGTTCCGCGCCACCTTATTGGTGATGGCAGTTTTAAGGACCAGTAGTACGTAAAGGATAACTGTAGGTCGATCCAGTTACTCCATAGAACAAAAATCTAACAATGAGTAAAACTGCTATATAGAAAACCAGACAAATGACATTCGAGATCGGATATTTCGAAGTGAATTATTCACGTGATAAATCAGTTGCAGTGTAGAAAAGCGAGATATGACGGCAAAGTGTAAAGATGCTTGAGTCACGTAATCGGGCAATGTTGACGGAAGAGTGTACATCCCGCTGTTTATATAACTTCTGATTGTGATGAGTTGTACGGGAAAAACGGAGAAGGCGCTCCACGTGCAAATCCAGCCGTAAGCGTGAAATCAGGCAGAGGTGGTGTAAGCTGGCAGTTTCCATGCAATTCGCCAGCGATTGTTTCATGTTACGTGTTTCAAGTGTTTACGTTTGTATGGGAAGGTGTCGAAGTTCGGTGACTTAAGAATGATCCAAGATGATTTAGAAAAAAATTTGTAGCTGGTGTAATGATTGGCAGCTAGTGGAAAAAATTAAGTTAATGCGGATTGAAACCTGGTAGTTAAGGGAAGGCAGGATTCGGTTACGATTGGGGACGAGGCCGTAATCAGTTACTATTGATTGCCTTTTACAGGTACACACAATTAATTTTAAACGAGTAATTCCAGACTCGATAATAAATAAAAATACCACACGTTATTAACGGAGGAATGAACAACTGTGTAATAATAGTGTTCTCAGTGAGTTACAGTTTAGCAAATCACCATTAAATACAGGTACAGCAGATAATGTTTTAAAAGCGAGCCTCTGTGATCTGGGCAGAAGGTCTTACACGTCAGGAATGGAAATAAATTAAGAATTGTTTAAAACTCACTGCAACTTACAAATTACAGGTACTGGAATATTAAAGGCAAGTCGCCACAAACACAGCAGAAGGCATTAGACTCCAGGAATGGCAGTAAACAAGATTTTAAAGGCTTACTGCGTAAGTAAAAATACCAAATTAAAATTTTAAGGCAAGTGACCACAATTAGGGGCGAAGGCCTTACACGTCAGGAACGGCAATAATATAAAAAATTTAGAAACCTGCTGTAAAACAGCAAATACAATAGCAAAGCTTAATTAAAACGCAAGCAACTGATCAGCAAACGGTGAAATAAGATGATGATAAACTTTGTAATACAACCCTTAACATCCACTGAACAACACTGCTAGATTTATTCCAGAAGGCTACCAGAACTATTAACTAGACATATACAGGGTGTTACAAAAAGGTACGGCCAAACTTTCAGGAAACATTCCTCACACACGAAGAAAGAAAATATGTTATGTGGACATGTGTCCGGAAACGCTTACTTTCCATGTTAGAGCTCATTTTATTACTTCTCTTCAAATCACTTTAATCATGGAATGGAAACACACAGCAACAGAACGTACTAGCGTGACTTCAAACACTTTGTTACAGGAAATGTTCAAAATGTCCTCCGTTAGCGAGGATACATGCATCCACCTTCCGTCGCATGGAATCCCTGATGCAGCCCTGGAGAATGGCGTATTGCATCACAGCCGTCCACAATACGAGCACGAAGAGTCTCTACATTTGGTACCGGGGTTGCGTAGACAAGAGCTTTCAAATGCCTCCATAAATGAAAGTCAAGAGGGTTGAGGTCAGGAGAGCGTGGAGGCCATGGAATTGGTCCGCCTCAACCAAGCCATCGGTCACCGAATCTGTTGTTGAGAAGCGTACGAACACTTCGACTGAAATGTGCAGGAGCTCCATCGTGCATGAACCACATGTTGTGTCGTACTTGTAAAGGCACATGTTCTAGCAGCACAGGTAGAGTATCCCGTATGAAATCATGGCGGTGAATCGAGGAAGTGCAGTACATACTGACGAAACTAAAATGAGCTCTAACATGGAAATTAAGAATTTCCGGACACATGTCCACATAACATCTTTTCTTTATTTGTGTGTGAGGAATGTTTCCTGAAAGTTTGGCCGTACCTTTTTGTAACACCATGTATAATCTTTAATGTAGGCATTACAAGGTATTGTAGTAAATAATACAATAATAAAACACAAGGAACAGTACATATGTTCTTAAAGGGTACTGAGGCAGATTATACCCGCAGAAGGCGTTGGCTGAAGGAGAGTTACACTGAACTACTGACCATCAGACCTCCTTTTAGAACACACATTTCAGTGCCTGGGGGGGAGTCTCCTTCCCCCAGTGGTTTTACCTGCTCCGAAAATTTTCGTCTCGCCTGTTTTTGGATTGGGGGACTGATGACCTTAGCTGTTTAGTCCCCCTTAAACATCCCAACAACCACCACCAGAACACACATGTCTCACAAGAACCAAGGGGCCACAGACGGTGCTCCAGGAATTGCCCTTGAGAAGGTCTGGCAACAAACACTTTCGCGAGCGATGAGATAGGCAGCCAAGAGTTGCATTCACTTCACAAGATGGTAACTCAGACTAGCGGCAGTCTGACGAATGACTAATAATAATCTTGCTGAAGTTACCTGACGTCCGATAAACCAAACGCAACGATGGAACAATACGCCAATGCCGGAAAAGGGGGGTCTGCACTACGTCCCCAGAATACCGTGTTTATTGCGCCCAGAACGAGAAAGGAATCACTACCACCAGAGTAGAAGAATTACCAACCGGCTTACAATCAAGAAAGCTGTCAAAACTACACGCCTTACCGGACAACAGCGGCAAGGTGAGGAAACGTACACTGCCATTACATACACTAACCCCCAGGGCAGGTAATGGGGCTTTAGCGGCCACCAGGCAATAAAAATTACCGCTGGTTGTACTTAACAAATTGTACGCAGCAAATAAGTAGTATAGTATAGTAATAAGAAGTTGAGGAAAGCTGATCAGATCCGCCTTCCCCAAGCACTCCACTCGCTGCTGTTCGCCTCGGCGACACTACAAGCAACAGCACGAACCTAAGTCACTGGAGAAGCGAGATATCTCAATGGTGAAGGTTTCTCTAATTGGACTGAAATGCACTCATCTTAAAGCTTGCTGGATCCGGTTTACGACAAAGTCATGCACCCTCGTGACCACAGCCCTTCCATCCGGCAGTCCATGCGTGCCGCCAGCGGTCTCCGTGTGTTCTGGCACTGCGCGGACCTGGCTCCTCCTGAGTCCCCAAACGAACTGGCCCACTCATACGACCCGGAAAAACAACGACGTCGCCCCAAGGATAGGGCAACCGTTTCTACATATCCATAACCGCCGCTGCTGCCACTAGCGGAAAGGCAACGCTTGCGAAACCGAGTGGCGCCAGTCAACACGAGAACAAGACAAACATCCGCAACCATGCCAACTAAACGGTACCGTCTGGCCTCCAACAGAGGGCGGAAACCTACAAACAGCACCAACGCGAGCCGCAGCATGGCTCATGGATGAGTAGGAAAAGCAAACCCGTAATGTTTGGACACAGCATTAGAAGTGTTCTGCTTGATACAGTCACGCCGTTTAAGTTCCTGGGTATAGCTTTGTAAAGCGATGTGTAATGGAACGAGCGCTTGAGGACTGTCACAGGGAAGGCGAATTGTCGACGTCGGTTCATTGGGAGAATTTTAGGAAAGTGTGGTTCACCTGTAAAGAAGACCGCATATATGACACTGGTGTAATATATTCTTGACTACTACTCGAATGTTTGGGATCTGCACCAGGTCGGATTAAAGGAAGACATGGAAGAAACACAGAGGCGGGTTGCTAAATTTGTTACCGGTAGGTTCGATCAGTACATAAGTATTACAGAGATGCATTGGGAACTCAAATGGGAAGCCCTGGAAGGAAGACGACGTTTTTTTTTCGTGGAACACTAATGAGAAAACTTAGAGAACCGGCATTTTAAGCTGACTGCAGAACGATCCTACTGCCCCGCCAATATACATTTGATGTAAGCACCACGAAGACAAGATATGAGAAATTAGGGCTCATACAGAGGAATAATGACAGCCGTTTTTCCCTCGCTCAACATGCGAGTCGAACACGAAAGAAACGACTAGGAGTGGTACAGGGTACCCTCTGCCACGAACCTAAAGATAGTTTGAGGAGCATGTACGTCGACATTCAACAGCAAAATTATTAGGGTTATTGTGTGATACGAGTAGTAACTTAGCTTACGCATAGCTGGAGTCCGATTCAGACGGGATTGTCCCGATTTACCCGTTGAAAGCTGAACTCCCCATTAAATTTCGTCTGAGTATATAAAAATCCGATGACACAAAAAAAAAAAAACAGATACGCACAGTGTTTAAAAGAAGTGTCTCATTTTGTTACAGGGCGTAGCATCGGTCAAAACTAGAAGAAAAGTTGGTTTGGAAACTAATACCTGTTGAGATGTGGAACGTTGAAGATCAGCTGTCCATCACCCTGCATTTTCTTTACGGATGAGGTAGGAGATGGTACAGTAAATTACCGCACTACGCACGAGTGGGTACACGCAAATCCTCGAGTAATCATGGAGGTACGGCATCAGGATAGCTTCAGTGTCAGTGTAGGGGCAAGAACTGTTGGTGACAGATTCGCAGGACCATACAGTTTACCAAACAGATTAACAGATGCTGTGCACCACCCTTTTTTCCGCTATGAATTACCAGCCTTATTTGAGAATGTTATCCTTGCAAAAAGCCAACTACTGTGTTATACGTAAGTGGGAGGTGGAGGAGGGAGGAAAGAAAGGAAACAGAATGGATTACTGATGACAGCTGCATCGGGACGTGACTGAGAATTAGTGTCGATAAATGAAAGTGTGTCCTAGACTGGGATTCAAACCTGGGATCTCCTGCTTACTAGGCAGGTGTGTTAACCACTGCGCCAGCCAGGACAAGGTCTTCGTCGCAACAGTGTGGACTATCTCAGCATGCCTCATGGCCGACCCACATTCCCACCGAGAGTCACCTATCCTCAGTCCGTGCCCATTTCCTCCATGCTCGCTACTCTGAGATTCCCGCAGAAGGTCGAACGTACTTGTGATTCCGCACTGTAGAAAGGGACTCCATTGCCCATCTTGGCAAATCAAGTATATAAATGCGTGGTCCATGCCCAAAAGAGCAGACACCGCACATTCATATAATTGATTCAACTAGATGGGCAATGGAGTCTCCTTGGGCAGTGCGGATGCACAACACGTTCGACCTCCCGTGCGAATCTCAGAGTAGCGAGCACGAAGGAAATGGGCACGTACTGCAGATAGGTGGCTCTCGGTGGGAATGTGGCTCGGCCGTGAGGCATGCACAGTTGCAATGAACACATGTCCGAAAGGACAAGCACCACGCATTCATTCAACGACCGTGGCTTGTACACGTCGGGGCGCCGTCCAGTTTTCTGCTGATAGTGCGACAGGTCTTCAGCACAGCGTCTCATCGGCGACTGATGGGTAGAGGAAGTGCGTTAGCTGGCCCTCTCGATCACTGGACTTGAATCCGTTAGATGCCTGACTATGGGGACAGTTGACGGCGCTGATGTACGCCCAGCTAATCGACATTGTACCGAAGTTACAGGAGCGAGTGACCAACGCGTCATTTTACAGCTCATGAAGCATTTTTACAAGCGAAATCGTCGTCACTAATGGTGTACCAGGGCCGATAAAGAGGCAAAAGCCGAAACTGAAAACAAAAGTTAAAGATGCGCTGTGTAAATTTTAGTCATAGATAAGGATAATTTTATCACGGTCAGTGCGCTGCGCGCCTGTCACATTTTAGTCTGTCTTGAAAGGGGTAAAATGGCGTAAAAAAGACACGTAAGTATTAAAACATGTAGAACCTCACTTTATCAGTCGGCCTCGACAACGCAAATGAGGATAAGTTCTTGTTTTATCTCTCAATAAAATATAGAGCAAGAATATGTGATAGCATCGATTGCGTTTGTAATTCGCTAAATTAAACGTGCTCATAGTTGTGTTTCTGTTTAGTACTGTAGTTATGTATTCTCGCAGTAGTTACTTGATTCAAAAATGTTTGAAAAATATTCATGTTAACGCAAAAAGCTCTATTCAGGCTATACTTCACATGTCGAACAAGTCGTTGACTTTATTCTGTATACACGTCAATAAATACGCCTCTACATAGGCCTACACTACGCCTCATTTTTTATTGGCACATATTGTCCCGAAATTAAGTGAAAACAGTTGCTATACCTCGGTTCTGACGAGGTTTTCGAGATGTTTCGCTGGTTGTAAGGCAAATACCGTGACTGGAAATCCTCTCCAAAATATTCCAGACTGCGTCATTATTTACGAACCCTTGCACTACCTTTACGGGTAGGGAATGTAGACAAAAACGTGTAAATGTAAATAAAATAACGTCGTCAGCTCTAGGTCTGTATTCAAAAGAACAGCAGCTGAAAAGTTGAACGGCTGTGTTTATTATTCTGTGCCAGGGTTGGCAGTGTGTGCTGTGCTACATACATTATACAACAGCGTGAGTGTAGTGTACAGTGTGCGCCATGACTGGGATTGAGAAACAAATGAACGGTGCAGAAAGAGTCGTTTACATTATGACTCCAATCTTCATCCAGTCATCCTGATTTAGACTTTCCTTGGTTTCCCTAAATTAATTAAAGCAAATGACGGGATGGTTCCTACTATACACATCAAAAAAAGTTTTGCATCACATCGGTTCCGAGAGTTCCGGAACCTGTTAGGAAAATTGGAATACAGATCAACATAAACATCATTTCCGCCCTTTTTATTGCTCATGAAAACACACATTGCATGTTGTACCACCATATGGCGAGATCTTCAGACCTGGTGGTCCAGATTGCTGTACACACCCGTACCTCTAATACCCAGTAGCACGTCCTCTTGCACTGATGTATGCCTGTATTCGTCGTGGCATACTATGCACAAGTTTATCAAGGCACTGTTGGTCTATATTGTCCCATCCGTCAATGGCTATTCGGCGTGGATCCCTCAGAGTTGTTGGTGGGTCACGTCGTCCACAAACAACTCTTTTCAATCTATCCCACGCATGTTCGATAGGATCCATGCCTGGAGAATATGCTGGACACTCTAATCGGCCGATGTCATTATCCTGGAGGAAGTCATTCACAAGATGTGAACGATGAAGAATGCCTCGCCAATATGCTGCCGATATGGTTGCACTATGGCACTCACGTATCGTACAGCCGTTATGGCGCCTTCCACGACCACCAGCGGGGTACGTCGGCCCCACATAATGCCGCCCCAAAACAGCAGGGACAGTGAGTCTAAGGCGTTCAGCCTGACCGGGTTGCCTTCGACGATTGTCTGGTTGAAGGCATAAGCGACACTCATGTTGTAGGGCCCATCTGTAGCGCACTGCACGGTGTCGTGGTTGCAAATATGGACCTCCCCATGGATATCTGTAATGAAGTTGCGCATCATCCAGCCTATTGAGCACAGTTTGAGTCGTAACACGACGTCCTGTGTCTACACGAAAAGCATTATTCAAAGTGGTGGTATTGCTGTCAGGGTTCCTCCAAGCCATAATCCGTAGGTAGCGGTCACCCACTGCAGTATTAGTCCTTGGGCGGCCTGAGCGAGTTCCTCTCTCTCTGTATCTCCTCCATGTCCGAACAACATCGCTTTGGTTCACTCCGAGACGCTTGGACACTTCTGGCTCTGAGCACTATGCGACTTAACTTCTGAGGTCATCAGTCGCCTAGAACTTAGAACTAATTAAACCTAACTAACCTAAGGACATCACACACATCCATGCCCGAGGCAGGATTCGAACCTGCGACCGTAGCAGTCTTGGACACTTCTCTAGTTGAGAGCCCTTCCTGGCACAAAGTAACAATGCGGACGTGATCGAAGCACGGTATTGACCCTCTAGGCATGGTTGAACTACAGACGATACAAGCTGTATACCTCCTTGCTGGTGGTGTGACTGGAACTGATCGGCTGTCGGACCCCCTCCGTCTAATAGGAGCTGCTCATGCATGGTTGTTTAAATCTTTGGGCGGGTTTAGTGACGTCTCTGAACAGTCAAAGGGACTTTGTCTGTGATACAATATCCAAAGCCAACATTTATCTTCAGGAGTTCTGGGATCCTAGGCCATGCAAAACTTTTTTGATGTGTGTGTATTTGAATTTTGACCTGTGTTTGTTAATTCTAAATTATATGTGTCACTTTCAAAAAAATCCTGACTTTCTTCAGTTTTGAAGTGTCACGTTCGTACAAATTTTTAGTTTTGTTCACAAAGAACCTGGCAACCTTGAGATGGAAAGATGTGCTTGAATTGGAAATGAGACGAGATACACCAGTTCGTTATTCAGTAAATGATGTCTTCATAGCTCATAAATGACGAATAATTCTTTGCGAGCGAAGTTAATTCAGAAAAAATAAGAAGCCAAAGCTATTTCTGTGTTCAGATAATACGCACAGTATCTATTGAATTATAGAACTAGATAGTTTTCGGGCTACGTATAAAGATTTTTTCGTGTGTATATTATCGCCATTTGCAGATTAGTTACTTCATAGCATAATGGCTTAAATATAATGAAATGGACCGGTTTGTCAATTTCACTTCGTCTTACTAGTAAAACGCAACAAAATTTAAGACTATATGTTTTCTATATTATACAGTCTAAAAGTTTTTGATTAAATATTCGTGCATTGAATAAGAGTTGGCCAGAGTAAACAATCTGGTGTTAAATATATAACTTTCTTCACTATCTGTCAGATATTTCTCTTTATTGAGAAAATGATCAAAGGTTCCGGTGACAGCGTGTAGAGCAACATTCTGTGCTACAAGGAACTTCAGTAATTAGTATTATAGGTCACTTTTTCTTCTACTAGTGTTAAAGTTGTGAACATTAATATTGTTAATAGACTGTGATGGATTATCTGTGGCGAACTTCATTAGCAAATACATAGTTATCTGGAAGGTGTTGTTAGATTGCTTAACTGCCTGAAGAATCGTCTACAAAGTGACTGTGCGTGAGCGCTGAATATTTTTCTCCTTTCCTGCTTTTGTGACGTCGATACTTTGTTTCAGAGTGATGAATTTCTTTAGAAAATTACGCCATAAGACTCTTACTAGAAACAGTTAAGCTATATTCTCACTGGGAGGAGCAGCTCTCTTTTTATGATCAACAAATCCTTGTATAAAAGTCACAATCGCTTTCCGTGCCACAAGCAAATAGATTTTTAACTCCACTATGTCGAGAGGAGGGTTCGGCACCTGCTGGGTGCTTTACAGATGATTATGCATCAAGTGTGGCGCCAGAGTACCGTAGTTTAATCAACTTGTAAGTGTATGGTTTCAAGTATAAGATAACAAACTCTATTCTTGTACAAATGAACAGGCATTCGGAATTGGGTTCATTCCCTGCAGATATTTCTTCCTAGTTTTCCTGAATCGGTTCTGGCGAAGGTTACAATGCGTTCTTTGAGAAGACGACACCTTATCTCATGCCGTAATCCTTTTCACTCCCAGCGTGTCGACGAGACCTTAAACCCTAAATCTTCCTTATTTTGTTTTTCGCATTGCCTGCTGTCCTTGTGCATCTAGTGTATCCGTGATCTCGCTGTCGTCAGAGGTTTATCCACTCTCATTACGCGCCTCTGTATTACGTCCGTAGCCACAAATTGCTCTGAGTGACTTGCATTAGCCAATCAAATACATTCAAGCCAGGCACACATTAAGCATCAACTGTCCTCTGCGACTCGAGAGCTCACAACTCCGTAACCGCACTGCAGTATGAAGCTTCCTTTGCAAGGTAAACCGAGAACTAGTACTGGATCTTCGGAGCGTGTGAAGAAGAATTCAGGTGCGGTGGAGAAAGCGCCAGAGAAAGGGAGGATCATGCGTTGACCCTTCCACCTGGTAGAGATTACCGCTTCAGTTTCGTAATTGGCTCGAGAAACCCGCAGTTTCCTGATACTCATATGGTATGGGCATACACGTTCAGTTGGCACATAGAAAGCATCAGACTTTCTCTCCAGTGCTCAAACTGATATTCTCAGCAATTATAACAAAGCAGTGCGAAATTCACTTCAACAGTGATACGCAGTAGATGGGAAAGTACTTTCTTTCCAATCCGATTAACTTCCGATTTCGTCTGAAAACATACTTTGCAATTGTTTAACGATTTTCATACATACAGATGTTGCCACCCTTGTGATACCAGACAGCGAACCACAGTTATTGGCAAGTGATGTTGCGCAAAAGAACGAGTAAGAGAAGCTGGGATATATCGGCCGTAGGGGCATAACGACCAGTAGGTGTTATTTCGTTAAACTGCCGTTAAACTACCGACCATGGAGTTTGGTAGCAACAAATACAAAAACGTCGTCGTCTTTCCACTGTCAGTGCAGCTAGTTGTTGAGCGAGAAACTACAGGCATTTTATGATTTCCTGTCAGCGAAAGTAAATTTTGCTTACTCAGGACATTATATCGTGTACTCGCAGACAACGCTCTGATTAAACACGTAAGTATAACGATTTAAGTCCTCAGACTAAGGATTATTTTGACATTGTATGGAGTGATAAATGTTTTAAACATTTTTGTAAACGAGTTAAAATCTTTCCAACTTGGCGATGGGGAACAAAGGCCCTCTTTAATAGGGGCACGTCGGCCCATATGGGCAAACCGCCCCACTGTCTATTTTGTAAGCAAGTACTCTTACTAACTTTTTATCTTTTGATTTTCTGATTTCCACCGACGTCTTCGTACGTAACACATAGTTCAACTGATGAATCTGGCCCTTCAGCTGCTCAAGAACACAGTGGTAGGAGTGTGCTGTTAGCAGCAACACCTGTTAAGTTAAACGTCGTACCATCTGGCCAACCGTGCTACCCAACGCTTGAGGATCGCAACCAAGAAAAAGGCAGCAAGCAAACGATAAAGAACTTCAGCAATACTGTCAGGTACTCCAGTGAAAGAAGCGTCACAATGCGAACAACAAGTCATGCAGACAGAAAAGATAACACTTTGAAACGTCCTCTTAGAACAATTGTACATATGAAACGTCCACTTAGAACAATTTTACAAGCCTGTGCTTAACCTGACACACAATATTATTTAGCGCAACGCAATCTGACTTTCAATAACCCCTACAAAACAATGGCCCTGACTAACTTTAACCTATACCTTTTACAAATCACTTACCTCACAAAAATCTTCGCTGCTCGAACTACTGCAATACAGCGAGTGCCACTACTGCCAGCTAAATAAAAGATTCAAACTACTGGAGGCACTAACTACTGATAGGGATAGTTAGCAAATGAAAGATATTATTAGAGAACAAACAATGTATTTACCTTAATATTCATAATTGACATCCAGTCTTACAGATTATCAAAACTCGGCCATCTCTCTCCCCACGTCCACCACTGCTGGCGGCTCACCTCCAACTGCCCAGCGCTACGCGCTGTTCGCATCCAGCTATAGCAGTTCATGACAACAATGGCAGACAACAATTCAAACTTTTCATATAGAGAGTGCTACGTAACGTTGCCAATAAAAAAACATAAACAGCAAACTTACATAAAGAAAACATAAACAGCCTACTTACATAAAAACATAAACAGCAAACTTACATAAAGAAAACATAAACAGCCTACTTACATAGCCCCCATGCTCCCCACAAAAAATTTTACAAATTTTTTTGGGCAGTGGCCAATACAGATTTGAAAAAAATTTTCATAATTACAATAACAAAGATATCAAATGCACACACTTATTAATACAATGTTGGTCAACAGCTAAAATTTTCTCACAGTCCATAAAGACAGTCCAGATTGTTCATCATAATAGTAATTACAGTTTCTCATTAGTAAAAGAAATTGCACACAGAAGTAGTGGATTTCCATGTAGTATTGAAGAAGTAGTGTTGTCCTTCCAACGGAAAGACAGTGCTGACTCTTGAAATGCTGACAGGTAATGGGCCACAATGGAGCAAACCCACAGCAGAGTCATTCGAAGTTCTGACGAATATTGGTAGATAGGTCATCACAGAGCAGACCAACTGCAGTCCTGGTAGAGAGTATGGTATTGGTGGGCCACCAGAGGTGCAGACCCACTGCAGTCCTTGTAGAAACTGTGGTACTGGTGAGTCAGCAAAGGTGTAGACCCACTGTAGTCCTTGTAGAAACTGTGGTACTGGTGAGTCAGCAAAGGTGTAGACCCACTGTAGTCCTGGTAGAGATGGCCAGCAGCCATCTGCTGCGACTGTGCAGGTGCACAATCACCATCGAAGAGTCTTGCAGAGAAGATAGCAAGTCCATAAACCACCACTTGTGCACGCACAAAGTTTTTGGGAATTGTCCTTAGAACCAGCAATGCTGTTATCCAGTCCCTTGCTGAATTAGTAACACACGTGCAAACACTAACAGTCCCTACTTCTCACATATTGTCCATATACTATGACCAACAGAATGTGTGCAGTGAAATGAATGCTGACAAGTTAATAATATGATGAACTGGTGTCAATTACAATTATATAACATAAGAATACAATTACAAAGATACAAAATACATCATTAAAAACATAACAATACAGATAATATTTGTAGTAATAGGGGCTTTACAAAAGAATAGAAATAAACATATACATCAGTGTTACAGGAATGATGACATGAGTACATACATAAAAGATCAGAATAACTTTTGAAACGTCAACTTCACACATGAGCATTAAAACAAAGCAGAATAAATAAAGTCTAAGCATCTTTACAAAGAAAATAACAGAGTATTAGAAAAATTCTACAACATAGCTCTCATCAGCTAAACACATAAAGACAGGAAAAACACAAATACACACGGGTACCCAAACACATAGTGGGATAACACCAAAAGGAAAGGACAACACACAATTACATATTGGGAAAAAACAGCAAAGAGGAAAGGACAGGGTTTGTTTTACTGCAGTATTTTGCTTGGAGATCTCCCTTCATTCCATAGATCGTTCGTCTTATTTCAACCTTTGCTTCCACCAAAAAAATCCTATCTAAGCATGCTTTCTGTATTTATATGTTCACATATTGCTTACCCCATCATTTATTTACAAGAAAATCCTACCTATACCTCGTTCCTGTATTCTATTCATATTTCTTTCAAAATAATTATTTCTGATTGTACAATACTCATTGGGGCCCAAATCTTTCTTCGCAATGCATTCTTTACCTATTCTCCATAGTCAGTTTCTTATATAGTCTACCCCCTCTTAAGCTAACTTAAATCTACTGAGCTCAGATATATATACCAAGGGACGAGGCAATGCAGCAAAAAAAAAAATAATTAACACAAACATCAATGACAAAAAATAGAAATGACAAAGCAAGCAGCATAAATTAGCAAAGCAAGTGCAATATTACAACTAATATAAGGCAATGCAGGAAACAAGAAAAACTAGCTTAGAAGAGTAACACAAAGTCAAATTCAGTAACACTATGCCTGGCAAACAGCAGCAACTTATACCTAAACATGACATAGCTCAAGCAGAAAAAATATTACAGTAAAAACAACAATGCAGACAAGGGAAAAGCATATTCACATCTTAATGTCTATGTAATTAAAGTGGTGCACCATAACAACTTATTGTAAAAAAAATATTACCATGTACTTGAAAAGAAAATTATGTGTTACTGTTATTAGTTCCTTCTTATTGTTCTTTCCTTTCCAAGTGCTCCTTTTTTAAAGAATGTGGATCATAAAATAATTATTTAATAGATCTGTTGACAGAAAGAGTTCACATTAGCAAATGCATTTCATTTTATAAAAGCAATGCTGTAACACAGCTGGAAACCAGATATCAAATGAAATAAGCAACTACGAAAAGCAAAGCATAAAAATATCATTCAATAGTCATGTGGCATTTCGTTTCATAAGTTAATTGCTCTCAACTCTCGTAAAAAGACACTTGTCATAATCAGGTGTGCAGATGTAAAAATATTTCTTGTCATTTTGTTAGGCATTTCAGTAAATATCATAAATTTTTTTAAGTAACGAGGGTGTCGCATTAGCGATGAAAGGCACATCCTAATGGCTTATTCTCCAGGTGTTTGACACAGCTGTGTGCCCACAACGCATTACAAAAATCATATGTTTTCAAGTAGCGAGCGTGTCGCATTAGCGATGAAAGGCACATCCTAATGGCTTATTCTCCAGGTGTTTGACACACCTGGATGCCCACGTCACATTATGTGCAGGTGGTCACTTAACTTTCTTACGGAAATATTTACGACAGTAGTTTCCGCTACAGTGACAGTCTCATATAAAAACATTTCACAGGTCAAGAATTTTATTGACATAAACATACCTCAACAGCATAATACACATCGTCGTCGTAAAAATAACATCATAACACCTCAGTCAAATGTCAAAAACGTCGTAGCTTCCTCCAATGATTTCAAAACCTAAAGAAAATTCTATGCTCATTTCAGTAGTGTCATCTACCTCAAACGTACTTTAAAAATCATGATCTCATACCAAATACATCATTCAGCTCTCATAGTATCACAATGGTACCAAAAAAATATGAACAGTTCACAAAGTACAGACAAAGTACAATTTCTTAAGTGTGAAGTAATCCAACTCTGTAATTGCGTAAACATGTGTCACTGACGTAGTAAAAGGATGTTTGTTTCTCTGTTAAATGATCAGATAGCTGTGTAATTTATGTGTTAGAGAAATATGGTACCGATGTGTTAAATTGTATAAGCAAATACCATATTAGCTAGGGCTCCTTGTGCTTGCCAAACACATGGTACACAAAGTAGGCGTGTACCCCCCTGAGGTTTATTGTAATTATACCCTCAGGTGTTACAGATTACAGCAATGGAATGAAATGTATCACGAAAAACTTTCTTTGTAATTCAAAACTCTTTAAAAATAAATGTTTTAAGTACAAAATTAATCACTCAAATACGTGTCCTGTAGCGCTAAATATGCGTCTTGCTGTAAGATAATCTCTGGGAAGTGTCGTAGTTATTGTCCTCCGAAAGCTAAGTTCTGCAGAAGTCAATGTACTTACCTCATGATACACAAAAGTGAAATGCTTTGCGTATAGATTTCTTAGTTATTACGCTTATTGCCGTGATGAGGAAAGTACTGTGCTGTAACGTATTGTTGTCCTACGGAAAAGGCTGTCTCCTTGTAGCAATAGCACAAAAGTCACCACTAAAACATGTCTCACTTTATAGAAGAATTCAGAAAAAACTGTGCAGATATAAAACAGATACACCGCAAAAGCGACATTGTAAATTGTCACTCATTAGTAACATCGTGATATAATCGTGTAGCTGTCACATAAACTAACCACTGTGTCATCTGGCATTTCACATAAAGCACCTCAAATCCAGAATCCACTCGTAAGCAAACCAAAATGTTGCGTGTTAACAGTTTCTCAGTGTGACAAATTGTACAAGTAGCGTGAAGTGAAAATTGCAAAGACTAAGTTAAAAAGCAGATTATCTGTCAATAAATGGTTTTACATGAGAAATGTGGTGTAAACCTTTACTCTTCCTAGTACGCAGAGTTTCAACTTTAACGCAATTATCATGTGGCATACGTCGGATTCTGTAAGGTCCATTGTAAACTAGAAAGAATTTGTGACTCAAGTGTTTCTTCTTATGTGACAATGAATGAGCTTTAATGAGAACTTTCTGACCAATATATAATTTCTTTGCATTTGCTTTACCGTGTAGTTTTCTCCTTTTCTCTGCTGCAGATTTTATATTTTTAAGAGCCAAATCAATTATGTCTTTGTGTCGCAGTTTACGTGTATTCGGGAAAGGTACAAGCTCTCTGATTCTGTTCGGAGGTTCTACATTCTTCAGTACAAGAGTAGGTGGTAAAGCAGTGGAATCATGAGGCATTTCATTCAGCACATTTTGAAATAAGTGTAAATATCTGTCCCAATGCTGATGCTTTCTGTGACAATAAAGTCTGCAAAGCTTATTGATTTCTTTCATAATCCGTTCAGACGGGTTACAATGTGGTGAATACAATGAAATAAAAACAGGTTTGATTTTATGATTCCGAAGCATGCGTGACCAAACAGCAGATCTGAATTGCGGTCCGTTATCTGAAATGACTTTACTAACGTGTCCAACTTCACGTAAGAAATTTTTAACAAAGGCGTTGGATACAGACCGTCCAGTGGCTTTACGTAACGGAGTGAAAGAAACAAATTTTGAAGTAAGTTCAACAGCGACTAGAACGTACGAAAATCCATTCGATGTTCTGACAAGGGGTCCCAAGAGATCAACAGCAGCAAATTCTTTTAATTTAGAAGGAATAATAGGAAATAACGGAGCACGATGTGAGATAGTAGATGGTTTCGCCTTTTGACAAAGTTTACAAATAGACAAGACTCTTCGAATTCTCTTTTCCATATTGTTAAAATAACAAGTCGTTCGAAGAATATGATAACATTTTCGTGGGCCAAAATGTGCGTAGCTGAAATGAATGTACCAAATGAGCTTATTAACAAAATCGTCTGGAATGCAAAGTACCCATAGCTTGTCATCAACAGTGCAGCGTTTGAAGAGTATGTTGTTTCTAACCAGGTAATAATGCCGAATCTGAGTGTGTATCTTTTCATGCCATTTACTTTTGATATCTTTCCAAATCGGATCTTTATCTTGTTCATGAGCAATGTCCTTTAAAGATGTGGTGATGAAGTTTTCAAAGGCGACTTTCTGAATGTAAAGAATACTGAAATTTTTCTCGAGGTTGCCTTCTGTGTTACTTTTCTCAAGCCCAGCCGGTGCGCGTGACAGCGCGTCCGCAACAATGTTCTCCTTGCCGGGAATGTAGACTATTGTGAAGCGGAATTCTTGCAGAAACAATGCCCAACGTTTTAACCTATCATGATTTAATTTTGAAGACATAAGAAATTGTAATGCACGATGATCACTGTATACTTTTACGTGCTTACCAGAAAGAAAGAAACGGAATTTGTTAAATGCCCAAACGATAGCTAAAGCTTCTAATTCAGTAACGGAATAATTTTTTTCAGATTTTGTTAGCACTCGGCTAGCAAAAGCAATGGTTTTCTGAACAGTAGTGTTATTTTCTATGGCTTCTTGAAATAAATGGGCACCAAGACCAACTTTGGAAGAATCAGTGCTAAGGCAGAAATCTTGTGACAGATCTGGATGAGCTAGTATTGGCGCGTGAAGTAACGCTTCTTTCAAAGAATTGAATTCCAACTGTGCTTGTTCGTCCCAGTTCCAAATAGTATTTTTTCCAGTGAGAGAACAAAGTTTTGGTGTAACTAGAATTTGCATATTCAGAAAACGACGGTAAAAATTTACGAGACCTAGAAAACTGCGGACTTGTTTTTTTGTGGATGGAACTGGAATGGCTCTGATTGCTTCTAACTTTTCTGGATCCGGCTGAATGCCTTCAGAAGAAATAATATGTCCCAAAAACTTCACCTTTGACCTACCGAATTCTGACTTTTCCAAGTTAACTGTAATTCCAGATTCTGCAAAAATACGTAACAAACTGTTGAGGATGCGGTTATGTTGTTCCCATGAAGCTTCTGCTATTAGAATATCGTCCACATATAAAGTGATGTGACGTTTTAAGAACTCAGGTAATATGGAATTTAGCCCCCGAATGAATGCCGCTGAAGAAATGTTCAAACCAAAAGGAAGTTTCCGAAACTGATAACAAACGCCGAAACAAAGGAAAGCTGTGTATTTTCTGCATTCTGGATGAAGTTCGATCTGATAAAAGCTGGATCTGAGATCAATGGAAGATAACACTTTTACACCATTAAAATTTTGAAGAAGTTCTTCCATCGTCTGCGGCCTGTCTGTTTCAGGAATGATGATAGTATTGATTTGTCTCGAATCTAAAACAAGCCTGATCGATCCATTCTTCTTCTCAACAACATGTAATGGGTTGTTGTATGAGCTTACTGCAGGCTCAATAATGCCCTCGACAAGCATAGATTGTATTTCTGTTCTAACACGGTCCCTATAATGCGCCGGAATTACGTAAGGTCTAACACAAAATTTAGTATGCTCACGAACACGAAATTGGTATTGAAATCCCTTGATTGTTCCTGTTTTGTGAGTAAAAACTGTGGAATGTGCTTGTAAAATCTCAAAAAGGTCCTGCCTATCAGTGTCATTACAATTCTCAATTGTCTGAATTTTATTCTGAATTAACTCATTAATTTCAAATATGCCGTCGATGTCATCCCTGTCAGTACTTGCAGAGTGATTGTTGGTGTCTAGTTCCGTAGAAAATTCCGAACTGTTGTCTAACAGAACGTAAAGCCGATTAATTTCCTCATCATGGTTTGAGAGCCAGTCTTCAAATTTCAAAGCTATTGACTTACCTTCTTTCTCTAAACTTATTTCAGCATCGTGAAAGCTTAAGATTGCTTTGTATTCATTCAAAAAGTCTACTCCCAGTATAATTTCCGTCGACAATAATGGAACAATAAGGAAGTTCATAGAGAAGCTGTGGCTTTGACAAAAGAATTCTAAATTGGTTTGTTGGCGTACATCTACACTTTTTCCAAAGATTGCACCTTGTAATTTAATCTTACGTAACGGAAGTGTGGGGCAATCGTTCGCTTTGTTGCATTTGCTAAAAGCTGTTTCGCTAATTACTGAAATGGGACTGCCAGAGTCAAGTACTGCCGTAAATTTTACGTCATGTACAGTAATGTGAATCACAGGATATGCAATGGTGTTATATGTTACGTCGTGTTCCTGGAGTAAGATGTCCCTAATGTCTTCCATTTTTACGTAATTACTAGCTACAGCAGCTGCGTCATCAGTTTCATAAGTACGTCTTGTGGCTGCCAGTGGTGTGAGTCATCGCCTATTGTCTCTTTGTTGGCGCGCGTCGTTATTGGGATTTGGAGACCTAACTTCTACAAATTCATCGTGACGAGAGTGCTCTGCTCTGTTTAAATCTCGCCAGTTCTGATGCAATTCAGGTCTGTCGTTACGATCATATCGTCTGTCGTCATGTCGGTAGTTTCCATAGTTTCTTTCTTGTCGGTCACATGGTGGAGAATTTCTCCTTGAATCGTAACTACGCGCTGGACCGTTGCGTCTAAAGTTATTCTGTCTCCCTTGATAATAGTTATTTTGGTTCCCATATTGTCTGTTTCTCTGATTGTCTCTGTGATAGTCATTACCGCGGAAAGGTGATCTTTCCCTGTAACTATTACTCTGCCAGTGGTTATCATATGGGTGGTGTCTGTTTTGGTCACGATTTACGTTGTAAGAATAGGTTTGTCGTGGCCATTTATTGTTTCTGTCGTCACGGAATTGAGACGGATGTGACCTGTAGTGATTGTTTTCCTGTTTTCGCATTCCGCGACTGTCTGTGTCAATTTCCAGTTCTTGTAACAGTCCCTGAAAAGCTTCAATGTCATCTTTGCAACGTCCTGCTAAAATAATATGTCTCAAATGTTCAGGCAGTTTGATTAAGCAAATGCGGATGAGTTCTGAGGGGCTGTATGGGTTTGACAGGTATTGATTCTTGTGCAACATGTCTTCAAAATATTTGACAAGACTGGAAAATTCAGATTGTTCAAAGTGTTTCATCATCATGATGCTATGTTTTACGCGGTCTTGTGTGGCTTGAGACCAATATGCTGAGAGGAAGGCATGATAAAAATCTCCTTCACTGTGACAATCGTGAATGACCGATCGCATTCTTACAGCTGGTTCATTCTCCAAATAGCCACACATAAATTCTAATCTGTGTTCTAATGACCAGTTGGGAGGAAAACAATGAGAGAATTGATGGAGCCATGCTTGTGGATGAATGTCGTTGCCAGAATTCTTAAATGTTTTGAATTTACGTGTAGTAATGAACAGCTTATAATCAAAATCATCGTGTCGGCGAGTAGCATATCGGTCATTGCTACGTCGTGTCGGCGGTTCCATCTCAAAATTCGGTGCACCTTGCCAGTTCCTTTCATAATTACCGAAATGCTCTGTGTTATTATTTTGTGGCTTTTCCGTATTTATATGTCCCTCTTCCCTTATTGGGGCGCGAGTGTCCTCTGAAATACGTAATTCTTGTATTACCTGTGTCAGCTGATCTTGTACTTCCCGCATTTCTCTTTTGTATTGCGCATTAATTTGATTCTGATTTTGTTTGAATTTTCTTATTTGTTCATACTCTTCTGTGTCCGTGAAGGCTACGGGTCTTGTGTCATTCAGATCATCATCTACCTTTGTAGATAAGTTAGTGACCTGATCCGAAAGTTCAGCTACTTTCTCCGATAGTGAACACATTTCCTCAGTGTGTTTTTCTGAACCAAGTTTCAGAGTGTCCATTTGTGTTGCAATCGAATCTACTGTGTTCTTTAAGTTGTCCTGAGTTTTTGCCAGTTGCGTAACCGAATCGGTAGATGCAACTGAGTCAATTTTAGCCCACAAGGTCTCATGATTTTCATGAACAATGGTTTGCAGCTCTTTTATGGCTGCTTCGTGATTCTGTAATGCATTTTGATGCCGCGAAAAAATAGGCTGAAAATGCTCACAAATTTGTGTTTTTACGTCATTACAGACTTTTTGACATTTCGATTCAATGTTATGTAATTCAGTAGTTAAATCTTCACGTGTTTGTTCAAGTGTGGTGTCTAACTTCCGAAGATTTTGTTCCATTGTGTCTAACTTTTGCTGTGTTTGTCTCTGGTGTTGTTCCATTGTGTCTAACTTTTGAAGATTTTGTTCCACTGTGTCTAATTTTTTAAGATTTTGTTCCATTGTGTCTAACTTTTGAAGATTTTGTTCCACTGTGTCTAATTTTTTAAGATTTTGTTCCATTGTGTCTAACTTTTGAAGATTTTGTCCCATCTGTCTCTGATTTTGTTCCATTTGTTGCATTAATTGCAATAATAATGTATTAGTGTCTGGAATCTGTTTCTCTATGCTTTTTAGCAGTGCATTTTGACCGGCAACATTCACATTTTGACAAGCAGAAAATGTGTCTTGACTCATTTGAGAAAAAGGTGAGGACCCAAAACCTGAATCTACAGTATTTGCAAAATTGTGTCCTATCATTTCGGATTCCTGAGGCGAGCTGTTGCCGACCGATCGATCGATAATGCTTCCCTGTTCACTACCTGTTTGACTGTCTACGCCATTGTTTGACGCCCGCTCCATTTCCCTATGCACAGTTACCAAATTACTACTTTGAACATTAGTTAACTCATTACACAGTGGCGCTAACACATTGCTTTCGTCTTCACTGTCGTTTCTTAGTTTACTTTGGAGCCGAGTGTTACGTTTTTCACACGCCATTATTGAGACAATATTTCACACGATAACACACGAAAACACAATTTGAAGAGCAAAAATAAGAGAACACATTAACATAGCACTGAAAATAATATGTAGTTAATTACAAGCGCAGCTGCGAAATACTTGTTGCAAATCTACATGCATGCCACAACTGTTTTACATTACAACAATGAAAGACTGCAACTACAAAGGAGATTCTCTCTACAATTACGCGCTAGCAATAAACAAAAGCTACACTAAATACACAAACTACAAGAAAAAATCAGAAGATTCCAGTGAGGTATCCTGGCAGGGTCGCCATATGAAACGTCCTCTTAGAACAATTGTACATATGAAACGTCCACTTAGAACAATTTTACAAGCCTGTGCTTAACCTGACACACAATATTATTTAGCGCAACGCAATCTGACTTTCAATAACCCCTACAAAACAATGGCCCTGACTAACTTTAACCTATACCTTTTACAAATCACTTACCTCACAAAAATCTTCGCTGCTCGAACTACTGCAATACAGCGAGTGCCACTACTGCCAGCTAAATAAAAGATTCAAACTACTGGAGGCACTAACTACTGATAGGGATAGTTAGCAAATGAAAGATATTATTAGAGAACAAACAATGTATTTACCTTAATATTCATAATTGACATCCAGTCTTACAGATTATCAAAACTCGGCCATCTCTCTCCCCACGTCCACCACTGCTGGCGGCTCACCTCCAACTGCCCAGCGCTACGCGCTGTTCGCATCCAGCTATAGCAGTTCATGACAACAATGGCAGACAACAATTCAAACTTTTCATATAGAGAGTGCTACGTAACGTTGCCAATAAAAAAACATAAACAGCAAACTTACATAAAGAAAACATAAACAGCCTACTTACATAAAAACATAAACAGCAAACTTACATAAAGAAAACATAAACAGCCTACTTACAACTTTAAAGAGAAATGCGGATGTTCTGCGAAGAAACCTGCCTTCTAAAACAATGCGGAAATAAAGTAGTCATTCCTAAGAAGATTCTTTAAGGTAAAGAAGAGAATGAGGATGCTTCTTGTCTTATTAAACCATTTTATCACAGCAATTCACGTGATGAATGGATTCAGTATACAAGTTATAGGCGGGGGGCACATCTATCTTGTGTTAGAAATGACGTGAAAGATAATTTTTGTGAATGTTTAAATCGCGGAGGTCGTAATAGATACTCAGACGAAGACTGATAAAAATTTTTAACATACCTTTCTGTCAAACTGCTATTATAGCAAATTTTGTTATAAATCTGTAGGAAATCGTATTAAAATAAATTGTAAGTATTAAATCAATACATTTTAATTAAATGTCTAACGGTGTAATCAAATTAAATGATATGAACTGACTTGCTGGGCCAACTTTCCCCGTGGATGGTGTAGATTGGCCCCGGTGCTGTTACTGTATTAAATATTCTTTTATGGTTAGACAAACAGTGAGACTACTTAGTTACTTAGTTTTAATAGCACTGAAGTGATGTACCAATGTTTCCACTTAAAAATATCAACGTAAAAATCAAGAAAAGATGTGAGCGAACCTGCCCCAGTTTCTCCTACTTTGCTGTCTTCAGTGTCTTATCTACCTAGATGCTCAAGCAATTATATTATTTTTCATTGAGAGCAACAATAGAGGTGATACTTGCACATCTACCATCCTCAAGCTTCTGTCTAGTGTATGGTGGAAGTTACATGGTAAAATGGCTCTAAGCACTATGAGACTTAACATCTGAGGTCATCAGTCCCCTAGACTTAGAACTATTTAAACCCAACTAATCTAAGGACATCACACACATCCATGCCCGAGGCAGGATTCGAACCCGCAACCGTAGCAGCCGCGTGGTTCCGGACTGAAGCGCATAGAACCGCTCGGCCACCGCGGCGGTTTACATGGTAATCCCCGCACAACTCCTCCTATTGTGTTCACATATGGCTTGCGGTAAGACTGATAGTAGCTCTCTATAAACTTCGCAGGTCCTCTATTTTCCCTCACAGTCATTACACGAGAAATAATTTAGAGGGAGTAATAGGTTTCAGGCGTCCCTCCCGATCGGGTGGTGAGTCTTGCTGTGGTCTCACCCTTATGTTGAAAGTTGCCGGTCGGACGCGCCCATATCAAATGCACACGACAAGACTCTGACTGTATCTGCTACGGCGCGCTGCCCAGGTCGAGAGATGAGATGAGAGTTCCTCTGAGCTTCAAACTGCGCGAGGAGACCAGCTGGTCTACACGCGCCTAGCACTCTGACTGGCCAGCCCTGGTCAAACCTCTAGTTTTGCAGTAAGAGATGCCTGCTCTATGCTCTGTGGCCAAGATGTGCCGCTATTCCGCTACGAAAGGGACGCATCTGAAACTGTGATGTGAAATTCTGGTTCTATGTGAGATAGGACCTGAAGTCCCTAAGCAGAATAGGCTAAGTAAATAAAAAAATGATTATCGACCAGTAATCGAAAGATTTAAGGAATACTGTCTGTCGCCGTGTTCAGAATTTTTCTAGGGGTTCTCCCATTGGGCCAACAGCCTTGCCTCAGTGGAAACACCTGTTCATGTCAAATCACCGAAGTGAGTTAGCACTTGGATGGGTCTGTCGAGCGCTGGAGCGCTGTTGGCAAGCGGGGTGCACCCAGCCCTTGTGAGGCAAACTGAGAAGTTACTTGAGTAGCGGCTCCGGTCTCTCAAACTGACCTACGACCGAGAGAGCGGTGTGCTGACCACATGCCCCTCCAAATCCGCATCCAATAACGCGTGTGGGCTGAGGGTGACACGGCGGCCGGTCGGTACCTTTGGGCCTTCACGGTCTGTTCGGGCGGAGTTTAGTCTCTCACAGGATTTTTCCTTTTCTTCAGATTCTGTGGAGATTCTCGAGCTGACTAAGAAAATCCGTGATGAAGCGCGTAGCTCTTCTTTGAATCCTTTGTATGTCTTCCGTTAACTACACTCAATAAGGTTTCCACTCAGATGAACAGTACTCGAGAATCGTATGCGACCTTCTTCGCAGATGTACTGCTATGGGGTACTCGTAGGCCCACTTGTGTTAACGGCAGCTTCGTCGCATGTGTGAACTGCGCAACTCCAAAGCAATAAAGATCACAGAGCATGCTGATGGTCGTCAGGACGTGGGAATATTCGTGACTCTTCCTCTATATCTTGCGCACAGACTTTCTTTCAGTTAGTAGTAATGTTCCGATCCCTAATCATGCAAAGACTCGACCTGCGTTTTAAGAGAAGGTAGTTTCTCAAGCATCTCAACATTCATGACGTTATATCTCCCGACGTACGTATCGTACAATTATGTAATTTTGCAGGTACATTCAGTGATACATGTGGATAGTATCTGAAAATGTGTTGGGAACAGTAGTGAAGAAGTGCTAGATTACAAAGTCCTCTCTGTTGCTGAAGCTTTACTGCACGAACCCCGAAAATGTAGTAAGCGACGGACGCTTGTCTTTCATAATTTTTGTTTGCGGTGTCATCAAGGAGAAGTTTCAAAAATTGTGTGCAAAGTTTGTTGGAAGTCGCTAAGTGCTCTCGTTCTCAATTTCCGGATGAATATAGTGTGGGATACTTGCGATCCGTGAGTTTCGCTGTCTCAAGACGTATGAAAATATACGTCACTAACTTTAATAGCTGGCTAATTGTGTTAAACCATTCAAGTACGATTCTACTTCTTACAGAGTAAACTATGACAGCATTTTAAATTTTTTAAATTCGGTCAATAATTACGAGAGGCGTTCAATAAGTAACGCAACACATTTTTTTATGAACTAAGGTTAGTTTTATTCAGGATTTCAAAACATCGTGATATTTCCCATTCTTTTGGCTATGAAACCCGATTTTTCAACATAAGATCCGTTGAATGCCACGACCTTAGGCCACCTTATTGGGAGGACCTGTATGCCCTCATGGCACCGGTTGACGTGGAAACCAACGTCTTGCTGCATCAATAACCTCACCATCATCCACGTACTGCTTCCCACAGAGTGCATCCTTCAGTGGGCCAAACAGATGGAAATCGGAAGGTGCGAGATCTGGGCTGTATGGTGGGTGAGGAAGAACAATCCAATCAAGTTTTTTTAACTCCTCTCAGGTGCGCAGACTTGGGTAAGACCTTGCGTTGTCATAGAAAAAAAAAGCTTTATTATCTTCGTGGCGACAAACACGCTGAAGTAGTTTCTTCAATTTTGTGAAGGTAGCACAATATACTTCAGAGTTGATCATTGCACCACGAGGGAGAATATCAAACAGAATGATCCCTTCACTCTCCCAGAAAGCCGTCCCCATGACTTTACTAGCTGAGGGTGCGGCTTTGAACTTTTTCTTCGGAGGAGAGATGATGTGGCGCTAATACATGGCGTGGCGTTTTCTTTCCGGTTCGAAGTGACGAACACATGTTCCATCTCCTGCTCTACAAAAAAACTGTCACGATCATCGTCATAACGCCCAAGCAATTTTGCTCAGGTGGTCCATCGTTCTGTTTGTCAGGTGTCAAGTAACCCAGTGGGCACACGCCTTTGAGTACCCCAAGTGGTGGACGAATGTGTCAGCACTACCGACAGTGACGCCCAGTTGAGCAGCGAGGTGTTTGATTGTGATCCAGGGATCACCTCAAATGAGAGTGTCCGTATGTTCCTACACTGCAGGAGTCACAGCAGTGGGCGGCCGGCGGGCACGTGGGAGGAGGGACTGATTTGTGCGACACTGTTGTGAAGATGACACACAACTCACCCAGCGACTCACTGTGCTTTTGTTCACAGTCATGTCTCCGTACTTATTCTGCAAGAGCCTATGAATATCTACGATGCTCTGGTTTTCCACCAAAAGAATCTCAATAACAACTTTTTACTTGGAACCCACCTCTGTTACAGACGACATTTTGAAGGCTAGGTATAGAGCTGCCACCTGTCGGAGCTTCATGAAACTATAATGTCTGAAGCAAGAATATTCCGCGATATCCCACAATAAATGCCACATTTTTTCAACCGAAACTGACCGAGAAAAGAGATGTGTTCATTTTTAAATACTTAAAGTCAAATTTTTGTTGCCCCTGAAATCCATTCGATAGACACCCTGTACCTAGGGCCTTGCAATGTGCACCGTTTTGGCCTTTAGGAAATAAGATTCGAGCGACACCCATTCTGAAGCAACAGAAGTACAGCAGCTGATGGCAGTAGAAAGCCTCCCGTCCCCCATGCGGATCCTCTACGACCTGATTCCTTTCCCCCATCTGCTCCTATTCCTCGAACATATCCGCATCCTCTACACCTCCCGCCCCCTTGATCCCTCTCATCCCCTGGTTGCTCCTCTCCTCTCCAACTTCTGCCCCCTGCCCCTGTTGTGTCACCCCTGCCCTCCATCTCTACACCCTTCATCTCCTTTCTCAAGGTGGCTTCCGTCAACTCCCCCTCCCGGATGATGCCCTCTCTCCCTCCATTTATCCCTCCTATCAACTCTGATCCTCACCTCCCTCCTTTCCTTTGTCATTTTCCCAGGCTCCCTCTTCCCCTCCCCCCTTCCATCCTGTTTTTTCCTCGCCTACCCTCTCTCTGCCTCCCTTCTCTCCCCCGAGTCCTTTCAGCGTTTCCTTCCTGCCTTTCCCCATTCTCTCTTGCCTCTGCTCCCCCCTTCTGACTCCTCTCCCTTCGACAGTTTCACCCCCCCCCTCGGCTTTCGTTTTTCCTCTCCCCCCCCCTTTTCTCCCCCTCATCTGTACAGGTCCCCCCTGCCCCCATCTGACCTTGCCTGTGGTATGTCATCTTCGTGCCGACTTTTTAGTGCAGTGTTTCCAGTGATTGTTAAGTGTTGTGTGTCTTTTCCGAAGTGTTGCGATTGGATATCATACTGTCACAGGATGCGACTTTTATATCTCTTGCGAACAGAATCCAGACTGTGGCTGTGTTTTTTAATTGTCTGTCTACTATTTTCCCTCTCTGCTTCCTGTGTATTTTACTATCATCACTCACCATTTGTTTTATGTTTTAACTTACCACAATTTTCCGCTGCTTTACATTTTATGTCAACGTTTTATCGCCTGCTTTTATTGTTTCTTCTTGTGCTTTAAAAATTCTATAGGCTGAAGAGTGGCGTACTAAACTGCTGCCAGCCCTCCCCCTTCGGTGGGAAACGAAATCCAATAAGGAAGAAAAAATAAAGCAGCAGAAAAGTGCACACCTCCCGCCGCCTTGGTCCCCCTCATCCCCTGGTTGCTCCTTTCCATCTCCCGCCCTCTGCCACGCCTTCACCATTGTGTCCCCCCTACCTCTACACCGTTCATCTCCTTTCCCAAGGTGGCTTACATCGACGCCCCTCCCTGATGATGCCCTCTCTCCATTTATCCCTCCTATCAACTCTGATCCTCACCTCCCCCTCCCTTCCTCTGTCCTTTTCCTGGGCTCCCTCTTCCACCCCTTCCATCCTGTTTTTTCCCCACCTACCCTCTCTCTGCCTCCCTTCTCTCCCCAGAGTCATTTTTGCTCTCCACTGCATTTCCCACTCCTTCTCGCCCACCCTGCCCCACTTTTCTATGCCTTCATCAGCTCCTACATTCTTCTTTTCCTTTCTGCCCCCCCCTTTTCTCCTCGTCGGTCTGGGTCCTTCCCCCCCCCCCCCCCCCAATCTGCCGCCGTGTCACCTGTCACTTAAAACAGCGAGTGTTCAGTGTTGTGCATCCCCTGTCATTCTTGCGAACAGCCACCATACTGTCGCTATTTGTGTTTTTTATCTTGTGCGAACAGAAGCCAGACTGTCGCCTTGTTTTTTTTTTTTTTTTTTTTTTAATTTTGCCTGTCTACTCATTGTGTTTCATCGGCAGTGTTACTGCAGTGTTTTTACATTTTAAATTCCACAGCTTTCCGCCATTTTACAGTTTTTTATAATGTCACCGTTTTATCGCCTTTTCTCCTGTTTGCTTATATTCTCATTATGTTTTTAACTTTTCTGTAGGCTGTAGAGCAACATATTGCGCTGCTGCCAGCCCTTTGGGTGGGGTGGTGGGGCATCGAAATGCAATAAAGGAAGAAAGAAGAAAAGTGCACGAACACTCCACAAACTGCCGGACGCACACAAGTAGTACTCCATTTCACCACAGAAATAAACATTTCAATCTAATGACTTTCAGTACGAGAATCAACGTCCAGTGAGTGTAGTACTTTAGTACGATCGTAGTAAACTCTCTTAAAACTCTCTTAGCCACGTGTGTGGAACATAATGAAACCATTCAGGAAACAGATACCCAGATTTCATTACTAGCTCCACAATACAAACTTCTTAAACAGCCTGTTCGATCTCAAAATTAAAACTAAACCTAAGTTGACTCGATCTGCTGGTTAATAAGTTATTTTGTCAACAGAGGACGGCACCATGATTACTGTAACATAATTCAAACAAAACAGTTTTGTCCGTCAGTCATATGTTTATTTATTGTGCCACTGTGTATTTCGATGATTCACACCATCATCTTCAGGAGAAGTATTGCGTAGTTACGCTGTTGTTGTTTGTGCAGTGCACAGATGCCTTTTCGCAGCAGTAGCCCGATTGTAAAATATGTTTCGCCTTTTGTTGATGATGGTATTGATTTTTCGGAAACAACAATGCTAATTTTAGAAATATAAATTGTACAAGAATAATATGTATTAGTAGTTAAAGAAACACTAAAAATATGCTGTAATTCTTCAGGCTTTCACGGAGATATGTTGACATAATCGGATCTTCTGCCGGTTGTTGGCGTCGCTGTTGCACGATATTTCGACTGCGTAACTCGCTGACTTCTTCAGTGAGACTGTCTCACAGACCACAGACCACTTGACACTGATCATTGCACATTTCAAATACTGCCCCCTACACAAGCTTTGGTTGAATTAAACACAAAAACACACTGTGATGAGAATCTGTATTTAACTAGTAAGACACTTTTTTATGTGCAGATTGAAAAAAAAAAACAATTCATTAAGTAAAAGGCGGAATCATGTCAATAAACCTGGTCTTGTCTGGGGAGCCTGTGATGAAGTCTTAGCTATACCGACAGTTTGGACCTCAGGCATTTTAAACATCTGCCACCTTGACGTTTTATCTCCTTGTGCACTCTGCCATATAAGTGAACCAAACTGGTCCATGGTATGACAGGCGAATGGGAGTGTCACACACTGGAATTTGGCGTGATTTCAGGGCTCTATTAGAGACTAATTGCGATCCGTCTAACAGATCGCCTGCCTGCAACTTTGCCTATTTCGTGTCCACGCTATCGAATTACAGGCGCCGCACGCCGCTCCTCTACAGGCGTTTGCGCCATGATCGTCACTTGAGACAGTGCTACGCATCGAGAAAGGAGTGTAGTACTGCTGCTCCGGCTTGTTAGGACAAAGAGTATCACAGTCTCGCCACTTCTTCTCAGCTTCACCAACGTAGGTAACTTCTGTGTAGGTATATAGAAAACCTATGCAACCGGTTGGCTGATTTTTTACATATTTTTCAAACTTCTGTGTAGGATAAATCCATCAAAGTCTATTCTGCGTTAGATAATTTCAGATTGCATAATCCATGGTTTGAGCGAGGGTAAGTAGATTACACAGATAAACCTTAGTCTTTGCCAACCAAACGCCACCCTGTGGAGTGCTAATTATTTGTTGGTTGTTTTTGTGCTGCCAACAGTTCATGATTTATTTGTCATCTCGCTCTAGTACTGTGGTTTGTCCTACTTCATGATTGATAAACTCTTTCGATTTTTTATAAAAGATTAATCCCTTGTTGATATGTTAATCACTCATCAATAATTGACTAAAATAATGACAGAGCCACCATTTCATTTCGCGTTTTAATTAAGATTTTGATAAACGTGATAACCTCAATTGCAGGCTGGCAACAATAACCAGTGACAAAGGGCAGAATTAGTTTATCAGGCGCATGAACAGGTGGACAAGTGGTGGGCTACAAGCTTAAGCTATTGCGGTAAGGGCGTAAACTTACAGTCGCCTGTAGTCTTTCAAATCAAATCGCAAGACCATGTAGTCTTGTAAAATGTAGTCTATAGGTTTACTATGGTCAAATAAACAAAGCGAAAGCAGACTGTCACTAAATAAGTCGTTTCATCTGTCAGGAACATACTGTTCTCTCTAACAGTTTCACATGTACTGCAGTACAGAACTGGCATGACCAGGGCTAGAACTCACCACTTCGCTTCCTACTATTTCGAGGTCTTCTCCGTCCCTGATGATCCCCACTTTGATTACTCTCTTTTCCCCACCGTCATGGAACGTGCCGATACCTCGGTCGCTCTACTTGCTCCTAGGCTCCAGTTCTTGGGGCAGTTACTCCACTCTTACGGTCAATCACAGCACAAGACATTACAATTGTCCTCCGGTCAAAACGCAACATGGGCCCTGGTCACGACTGTGTCACCTACCGCTACCTCAGAGAATGCCCCCTCTCCTTCCTGACTGTCCTTGCCAATCTATACATCGCCATCCTCTCTATCAGCTTCTACCCTTACCTGTGGAAGATTTAGCGCATCCTCTTATTCCTCTATCCGATCGCAGGTTCGAATCCTGCCTCAGGGATGGATGTGTGTGATATCCTTAGGTTAGTTAGGTTTAAGTAGTTCTAAAGTTCTGGGGGACTGATGACCTCAGACGTTAAGTCCCATAGTGCTCAGAGCCAGAGCTATTCCTCAAACCCAACAAAACCCCTTCCATCGCCTCTTCCTATCGTCCCATCTGCCTCACCTCTGACTTCAGTAAGGTCTTCAAATCCATCCTCTCCCTTACCCAGTGTAGCTTCCGACACTCCTTCTCCACTGAAGACCAACTCCTTAACCTTGTCCACTTTATGTCCCTCCAACGTAACACCTGTCGCTCCACCATTTTTGTTTCCCTCTATCTCCATAATGCCTATGTCTGCGTATGACGACCAGGTCTCCTCTTTAAACTCCAAACCTGCCTATCAGTTTTGTCTGTCTGGTCGCTTCCTTCATCTCACACCGTCCTTCCTATGTCACCCTCCTCAACCCCAACTGCCATCTCTTTTATCCTACTGCTGACATCTCCCAGGCATCCGTCCTTTCCCCCCTACTTGATCTCCTGTACACTGCAGATATGCCCAAGCCACCTCCACCTATCCACCTTCTCCAATATGCTGATGACACCGCCCTCCTGTCTCTCTATCCTACCCTTCAACAGTCCTAGTACACTCTCCATATCACCTTGACCAGTTCACCACTTGGTGCAACCAGTGGTTCCTTCATATCAACCCCTCCAAAACCCAGGCAATCATCATAGACTGCACCACCCAATCCTTCCGTCTCCATAATTTCTACCTCACCATTTATGGTTGTCACATCCAGCTCACCCCCACCCTGAGATACTTTGGCCTCACACTCGACTGTCACCTCGCATGGACCCCTCATCTCCTGACCATCCAGCAGAAAGCCAATTCCCGTCTCCATCTCTGGCTAGACACGGGTATTGCATCCTTCCACCATCCTTACAAATCCCTCATTCACCCTATCCTCTGTTATGCCAGCGTTGCTTGAATCTCTGCCCCACACCCCCCACGATTTTATGAGGCTCTACTAATCTTTGAATGTCATTCGCTCTGCCTTGCCTTCTGTATCTGCCTTCCTTCCTCCACATGACTCCTGAATGACCTCATCCCCTTCCCCAACCTCCTCCTCCAACATCTCCACATCCTTTACACTGTCTGCAGGCTTGATCCCCCCATCCCCCTGGTTTCCTCCTTTTTCTCCACCCCCCACCCATTGCCACACCTCTATTGCTGTATCCCTCCCTCTCTACACCTCCACACCCTCCATCCCCTTCATCAGGGCAATTTCCAGCACCTCCCCCTTCTGGATGTTGAATTTCGCCATGACATCTACCCTTACTACCAACTATAGCCTGGCCTTGTTCCCCCCCCCCACCTCCCCTCCTTCTCCCAGAGTGGATTTCCCTCCTTCCCCCTGAGTCCCTTCTCCCTCTTCTCGGATGTTTTCCTCTCCAATTACTTCCCTCCCCAGCCCTCCTTTGGCGCACCCACCAGCTCATCTCTCTTTCTCTACCCTCTTTCTCACTTTTTTTTTGCCTTATCCCTTATCCCCCCCTCCCCCATGGCAGATTCTCCCAGGTTTTTATTCATTCAAGTATGCTGTGTTTGTGTTGTGTTTGGTGCCATATAGTGTCATCAAGTGAGGTGGTTTTAATTGTGTACCTCCAGTGTTTTTAAGTGCACTACACATTGCACATTGCCAGCTGTTTTCTTTTTAACGTTATGTCGACTTTTTACCTGTCCCCCAGTGCATGTCCCTGTATTAGTGTGTATTTTAACTCCCATAATCTCCATTTTATGTCCCCCTTTTTTATCTCCCTTTTATGTTAGTGTTCGCCTTCTGTCTTTGCGAAGCTCTTTGGTTGAAGAGTAGTGGACTGTGCCGCTGCCAGCCCTCCCCTGCCTGTGTGGGGCAGGGAAATGAAACATCAATAAAGAAAAAAAAGGCTCGAATTCCGGACTCTTTGTACGATAAACTAACGTGTAATCGACTTCACCACGGAAACTCTGTATGAGACATGGTCACAGTTATGCTTGTTCTGTGTTGTATAGGTCTCTTACTTTCTCCTGGATGACGGATCATAGCACAAGCTATACCAGAATTTTGGTTGATACTTCGTTGATATACAATGTTTGGTATCTATCTGACTGTGTATCATTTGGAGGTGTGGGTAATAGTGACCTACATTCTTGTTGTACTTAAATTTTCCTCGTTCCTGTATGTGAAAAATGGTCTAATTTTTAAGAAAAGTCAGTATTCTGTGCTCTTGCAGTTTCTGCACAGAGTTATGCGTCTACATATTCATCTATACACTGCGAGTCACTGTAAACAGTTTGTCAGGAGACGCTGGTTACTCTGTTCCTTTTTCAATTCGCCGATAGAATGTGGCAACAATGTCTCCTTCTGTGCCTCTGTGCGATCTGTTATTTCCTCAACGTTGCCTGCAAGATCGCTGCTACATGCGTAAGTGGCTGAAGAACTTTCGTGGTTTCTGTGCTATAAGATGAGTCTTGGAGTTTTCCAAGCTCGTTCTTCAGATATGTGCTGCGTCTTGCTTCAAGATTCTGGCACATAACATGTTGCAACATTTCTGTTACCGTAGTCTCTCAAGATAGTCAAACAAGCCTGTGGACATTCGCGCCATCTTTCTCCTATTGATAGCACTGCCAAATCGGATAACCATTCCTCAATCACTGTAGAACGCAATTATCTTCAAAAAATATATTTATCTTGGAAAAATAACGCCGTATGTTGTATTAGATATAGCAGGACGGCTGTGCATATGTAGTGGTGACTCTGCCTCAGATCCATAAGTCTTGTAAACCATACATTTTAATATGTGTGCTTTACATAAAGTTCTTATGAACATTAGCAGTGCTGGAAATAAGAGAAACGTCACAAGAAAATATCAATGAAAAACTAACAAGTGAAGGCCACGACGTTGGGATCACGAATTTACTTAAAACTTCACCTTCAGTACGCCATTAAAACAACGTAATGAGCAATTAGTAAGATTCACTATTGTGCAATTCCGAGAAAAATCGCAAGAGAAGTTTCACGCGTCTATTATGCATCTCAGAAGTCAGTGTAGTCAAGCCGTTAGCGTTCGCGCTTTAGAAGATGGTCATGGATGAGGCCGCGGTTCATATCCGGCTAACACGTTTTAATGCGCATTTTCATCGCTTGTCACTTTCTTTAATTTATTAGAGATTTGAGAGGTAATATAATGAAAAAAGACCCACGCCCTGTTTTATGCAATTGTAGAGAATTTCAGATGTTATTTGACTAGTTACTATCTATAATTAAATTTTCAAAGACGAGGGACAGGCTTTGAAAGCCCAGGTCAAACTTCGATAAATGGTTCAAATGGCTATAAACACTATGGGACTTAACATCTCAGGTCATCAGTAACCTAGACCTTGAACTGCTTAAACCTAACTAACCTAAGGACATTACACACATCCATGCCCGAGGCAAGATTCGAACCTGCGACCGTAGCAGCAGCGCAGTTCCGGACTGCAGCAGCTAGAACCGCTCGACCACAACGGCCGGCAAACTTTGATAAATATTGATGCGAATAACGTTATTCAAAATCAGTAATATACACTACTGGCAAAATTGCTACACCACGAAGATGACGTGCTACAGACGCGAAATTTAACCGACATGCTGTGATATGCAAATGATTAGCTTTTCAGAGCATTCACACAAGGCTGGCGCCGGTGGCGATACCTACAACGTGCTGACATGAGGAAAGTTTCCAACCGATTTCTCATACACAAACAGCAGTTGACCGGCGTTGCCTGGTGAAACGTTGTTGTGATGCCTCGTGTAAGGAGGAGAAATGCGTACCATCACGTTTCCGACTTTGATAAAGGTCGGATTGTAGCCTATCGCGATTGCGGTTTATCGTATCGCGACATTGCTGCTCACGTTGTCGAGATTCAATGACTGTTAGCAGAATATGGAATCGGTGGGTTCAGGAGGGTAATGCGGAACGCCGTGCTGGATCCCAACCGCCTCCTATCACTAACAGTCGAGATGACAGGCATCTTATCCGCATGGCTCTAACGGATCGTGCAGCCACGTCTCGATCCCTGAGTCAACAGATGAGGAAGTTTACAAGACAACAACCATCTGCACGAACAGTTCGACGACATTTGCAGCAGCATGGACTATCAACTATCAGCTCGGAGACCATGGCTGCGGTTACCCTTGACGCTGCATCACAGACAGGAGCGCCTGCGATGGTGTACTCATCGACGAACCTGGGTGCACGAATGGCAAAACGTCATTTTTTCGGATGAATCCAGGTTCTGTTTACAGCATCATGATGGTCTCATCCGTGTTTGGCGACATCGCGGTGAACACACATTGGAAGCGTGTATTCGTCATCGCCATACTGGCGTGTCACTCGTCTTGATGGTATGGGGTGCCATTGGTTGCACGTCTCGGTCACCTCTTGTTCGCATTGACAGCACTTTGAACAGTGAACGTTACATTTCAGATGTGTTACGACCCGTGGCTCTACACTTCATTCGATCCCTGAAAAACCCTACATTTCAGCAGGATAATGCACGACTGCATGTTGCAGGTCCTGTACGGGCCTTTCTGGGTACAGAAAATGTTCGACTGCTGCCCTGTCCAGCACATTCTCCAGATCTCTCACCATTTGAAAACGTCTGGTCAATGGTGGCCGAGCAACTGGATCGTCACAATACGCCAGTCACTACTCTTGATGAACTGTGGTATCGTGTTGAAGTTGCATGGGCAGCTGTACTTGTACACGCCATCCAAGCTGTGTTTGACTCAATGTATCAAGGCCGTTATAACGGCCAGAGATGGTTGTTCTGGGTACTGATTTCTCAGGATCTATGCAGCCAAATTGGGTGAAAATGTAATCACATGTCAATTCTAGTATAATATATTTGTCTAATGAATACCTGTTTATCATCTCCATTTCTTCTTGGTGTAGCAATTTTAATGGCCAGTAGTGTAGTAAGTCACAATGTGCTAGGCCACAAGAGCAATGTGCATCGGATGTGCTCTCTACATCACATGTTGCAGGATGGTGTTTCTCATACAGACATGGAAAACATAAATTGAAATTTCATGCAGATACTTAATGCAAATACTCGTGATTTTTTTCATTATATTAACTCTCAAATGCCGTATAAATTCAGTAATATGAAGACTGATGAAAAAATAGGTTAATAACTACGTTTGAGCAGGAGTCGAACTTTCTCTTCATACAAGTTCATGTTACGCTGATCACTTGGTCACCAGAACTGTAATGTGCGACACCTACGCACAGATACATAAGCCGTATAATAGACACGTAAAACTTCTCTTGCGATTCTCTAGGAACTGCCAGTGTAGTGCACGTTACTGCTTGCACATTACGTTGTCTTAATGGCCTACTAAAGGTGCACAAAGTTTGAAGTAAATCGGTGATCTCATCATTCTGGCCTCCCATTCTAAGTGATGAAACGTCCCCTTAGAACAATTATACATGACTGTGCTTAAACTGACACACAATATTTTTAGCGCAACGCAATCTGACTTTCAAAAATCCCTACATAAGAATGGCCCTGACTAACATTAACCTATACGTTTCACAAATCACTTACCTCACCAAAAATATTCGTTACTCGAACTACTGCAATACAGCGAGCGCCACTACTGCCAGCTAAATAAAAGATTCAAACTACGGAAGGCACTAACTACTGATAGGCATAGTTAGCAAATGAAAGATTTTAATAGAGAACAAACAATGTATTTACCTCAATAGTGTTCAAAAGTCATAATGTATATAGCAGTTCATGATATCCAGTATTAGAAATTTCAAAACTCCGCCATCTCTCTCCTCACATCTACCACTGCTGGCGGCTCACCTCCAACTGCGCAACGCTACGCGCTGTTCACATCCAGCTGCCCAACACTACAATGGCAGACAACAATGCAAACTAGCCACAGACAGCACACAGCACATCCAGTGATTTTCATACAGAGCGCTACGTAACGTTGCCAATAAGAAAACATAAACAGCCTACTTACAGTGATCCATTTTTATCATCTTCGTCACAGGCAGTAAAGAATGAACAGTTTGCGATTAGTTCTCTGACGTGGTTGTCGGTTCTGACTTTCAGAAGACTACCTTCGTCCGATCTGTGAGTGATTGGGTATTGTGCCATTCGTCTGTTTGATGACAGCTGACTTGAATGAGCAAAATTTTTCACTGTGGCAGGTGTTTGAGTTTCAGTCCCTTTGGGCGTTGACAGGATTCGCGGGTGAGGATACAGAATATAAGATGGTACTGATCTCCATTTTCTCGTATCTAGGTTTTTGTGGAACGGTTAGCAAATCTTTTGCAGGCATATTTGCTGTTTGTGCCCTTGACTTATGACAGTGTCAGCAGTCGGCTTGGCGGAAAAAAGCCGTGCTTGCGGTCCTGTGTGACAAAGCACTTAACACGGTACTTAGCAGCGCGCAGAGTTGCGGGAAAACTGGCTGAATGCCTCGAGCCCGAGGGCCGCGACTTTCTCGTGGACCTCGCTCGTGCCGTGTCTACGGCGCTGCTTGCGGCTGTTGTCAGACATGTGCCAGGCGGGCCTGGGACCACTTGAACTGACCGCAGTCAGCGTTGCAACGACAGGAGCGTCAAGGTCTACTTCCGCCAAAACTACACTCCTGGAAATGGAAAAAAGAACACATTGACACCGGTGTGTCAGACCCACCATACTTGCTCCGGACACTGCGAGAGGGCTGTACAAGCAATGATCACACGCACGGCACAGCGGACACACCAGGAACCGCGGTGTTGGCCGTCGAATGGCGCTAGCTGCGCAGCATTTGTGCACCGCCGCCGTCAGTGTCAGCCAGTTTGCCGTGGCATACGGAGCTCCATCGCAGTCTTTAACACTGGTAGCATGCCGCGACAGCGTGGACGTGAACCGTATGTGCAGTTGACGGACTGTGAGCGAGGGCGTATAGTGGGCATGCGGGAGGCCGGGTGGACGTACCGCCGAATTTCTCAACACGTGGGGCGTGAGGTCTCCACAGTACATCGATGTTGTCGCCAGTGGTCGACGGAAGGTGCACGTGCCCGTCGATCTGGGACCGGACCGCAGCGACGCACGGATGCACGCCAAGACCGTAGGATCCTACGCAGTGCCGTAGGGGACCGCACCGCCACTTCCCAGCAAATTAGGGACACTGTTGCTCCTGGGGTATCGGCGAGGACCATTCGCAACCGTCTCCATGAAGCTGGGCTACGGTCCCGCACACCGTTAGGCCGTCTTCCGCTCACGCCCCAACATCGTGTAGCCCGCCTCCAGTGGTGTCGCGACAGGCGTGAATGGAGGGACGAATGGAGACGTGTCGTCTTCAGCGATGAGAGTCGCTTCTGCCTTGGTGCCAATGATGGTCGTATGCGTGTTTGGCGCCGTGCAGGTGAGCGCCACAATCAGGACTGCATACGACCGAGGCACACAGGGCCAACACCCGGCATCATGGTGTGGGGAGCGATCTCCTACACTGGCCGTACACCACTGGTGATCGTCGAGGGGACACTGAATAGTGCACGGTACATCCAAACCGTCATCGAACCCATCGTTCTACCATTCCTAGACCGGCAAGGGAACTTGCTGTTCCAACAGGACAATGCACGTCCGCATGTATCCCGTGCCACCCAACATGCTCTAGAAGGTGTAAGTCAACTACCCTGGCCAGCAAGATCTCCGGATCTGTCCCCCATTGAGCATGTTTGGGACTGGATGAAGCGTCGTCTCACGCGGTCTGCACGTCCAGCACGAACGCTGGTCCAACTGAGGCGCCAGGTGGAAATGGCATGGCAAGCCGTTCCACAGGACTATATCCAGCATCTCTACGATCGTCTCCATGGGAGAATAGCAGCCTGCATTGCTGCGAAAGGTGGATATACACTGTACTAGTGCCGACATTGTGCATGCTCTGTTGCCTGTGTCTATGTGCCTGTGGTTCTGTCAGTGTGATCATGTGATGTATCTGACCCCAGGAATGTGTCAATAAAGTTTCCCCTTCCTAGGACAATGAATTCACGGTGTTCTTATTTCAATTTCCAGGAGTGTACATATGTGATAGACAGGGTGAGCAACAATATGCGGCTGTTCGCTGATGTGCTGTGGTGTACGGGAAGGTGTCGTCGATGAGTTACTGTAGGAGAATGAAAGATTAATTAGACACAATTTCTAATTGATGTGATGAATGACAGCTAGATCTGAATGCACAATAACGCAAGTAAACGCAGATTATCTGCAAAAAGGATCCCGCAATGTAGGAATACAGCATTATAGAATGCTGCCTGACACAATTAGTTCATTTAAATATCCATGTGTAACATTGCAAAACAATATGAAATCGAAGGAGCAATTGAGAACAGTAGATGGGAAGGCGATTGATCGGCTTCGGTCTGTTGTGAGACTTTTAAAATAGTGTAGCTCATCTACAAAGGAGACACCGTATACAACACTTCTCCGACCCATTCTTGAGTACAGCTCCAGTGTTTGGGATCCCTACCAGGTCGTATTAAAGGAAGACATCGAAGTAAGTCAGAGGTGAACCGCTAGATTTGTTACCGGTAGGTTTGATCAACAAGCGAGTATTACGGATATACTTCGGTGACACAAAGCTGGGCATGTCTGGAGGGAATACAACATTCTTTTCGCGAGACGTTGTTGAGAAAATTTAGAAAACCGGTATTCGAAGCTGACTGCAGAACAATTCTACTGCTGCCAACGTACATTTCTCGATGGACTACTAAGAAGATATACCACAAATTAGGGCTCACATGGAGGCTTATAGACAATCTTTTTCTCTGTCTCTGTTTGCGAATGGAACAGGAAAGGAAATGACTAGTAATAGTAGTAAAGAGTAACCTCCGCCATGCACCATACGATGATCTGTGGAGCACTTGTGTAGATGTAAATGTATAGGGGTTATTTGGGATTGAGGTAAGAGAGAGTAAGGCGCCAAATGCGGCATACAGAGTCATTTTACCATAACTCAGTAAGCGAATGGAACGGCAGAAAGTGTATGTTTAGGGTGATCAACAGCGACGTTGTTACCGCCTTTGCTAAAATGGTAAGAGACGAATATGGTTAACATAGTTAAGTCCTTGAGACCGGGATTGTGATGCTTTAAAATCTCAGCACATATCCTGTTGCCAGCAAGGTTCTCAATTATCATATCGCGAAGCATTTTGCCTTGAACGGAAGCTCTACAAGTCTAGTTAAATTCATAATTTTACTCGTGCTCTCGAGTTCAGCTGTCTAGTACTTGTAAAAACCATAATTCCTGGGACGGGGCCAGTGTGTCCTGGGCAAAGGCACTCTACGAGACAGCGCTCATCAGGTGTACGCCGTACGCGCAAACGACTATCACTTGCGTGCAGCTAGAATCCGCTTTCGTCACTGAAGACCACTGCGCGCCATTCCATCTACCAAATGATCCTCTGACAGCACTAGTCCACAGGTGTATGTCGATGCTGTGGCGTGAGTAAAACACGGACTAGAGTATCGCATGCCCATAGTCCCACTGATAATAACCGGATCGCATCAGTACGTGTTCACACGTCTGGTTTCACAAGCTCTATTATCTGTGCTGTGGTAGCTGTACGGTCTGCCACTGCTGGCCTTACAATACGACGATCATGGCTGGCGTCTGTGCTACGTGGACTTCCTAAACCTCGTCTACGCGTCTGAGAATGTTCATGTGACCACAGATATCCGCATCGTTGCATAACGGACGCAACACGTCCAACTTGTGTGACAGTTCTCCGGAAGGTCACAATTTCATCCCTTTAAAACTGGATCATTCGGCTGTAGGAAACACGAGTGGGTCTCTGTGGCATGGATGCCTACTTGCTTCACACATTTGCACTACACTGAGCTTTCTGGCTATGAGCATTCACCATTAAAGGGTAGACGAAGATGGCGTTCTGCTAGCTATGCTATGACGCTATCGGTTGGTGGACGACGTTGAAACCACTATCAGTACGTCTACTATGCCCCAGTTCGAATATGCCGTCATCGAACTAAAATCGACGTCATTCATCTAGGTGTATCACTTTTTTCCGGCGCTGTATATATATGCACTGAAGCGCCAAACGAGCTGCTATAGGCATGCATATTCAAATACAGAGATATGTAAAAAGGCAGAATACTGCGTTGCGGTCGGCAACGCCCATATAAGACAACAAGTGTCTGGCGCAGTTGTCACATCCGTTACTGCTGCTACAATGGCAGGTTATCAAGTGAATCTGAACATGGTGTTACAGTCGGTTCACGAGCGATGGGACCCAGCACCTTTGACGTAGGGATGAAGTGGGTTCAAAATGGTTCAAATGGCTCTGAGCACTATGGGACTTAACTTCTGAGGTCATCAGTCCTCTAGAACTACTTAAACCTAAGTAACCTAAGGTCATCACAAACATCCTTGCCCAAGGCAGGATTCGAACCTGCGACCGTAGCGCCTAAAACCGCTCGGCCACTCCGGCCGGCGATGAAGTGGGGATTTTTCCCGTACGACCATTTCACGAGTGACCGTGAATATCAGGAATCCGGTAAAATACCAAATCTTTGACATCGCTGCGACCGGCAAAAGATCCTCCAAGAACGACTGAAGAGAATCGCTCAACGTAACAGAAGAGCAACCCATCCGCACATTGCTGCAGTCTATAGCGTCTTGAAGAACTAATTTTAAGTTGTGACTGAGTTATTTTTTTGTACACCATTCCATATGCCACTAATGATGCATGGTCCGTCATAGGTTTTACCGAAAAATTGACTCAATTTTAATCCCTTTCGTTCTATAGATCCAATGAATTTTTGTTCGACTCCATTGCTCGACTCCCAATACCGTTTTATCTTTGACCTGGGTATCCTAACTTCATAATGGTTTCCAAAAAATCTCTAATTTTTTAACATAACGATAGGCTTCACTTGACTAATCAATTTAACTGACTTTTTCGCTTTTTTCTCCCATTTCAATTTTTCCTAATTTTTTATTCTTTTCTTTCCTTCAGATGGAATATGTACCTTGGCATTGCCCAGCCTAGTTACGCCCCCACAATTGCTACTGTCTAGTTATCTCAACTGTGCGGTAATTACTTTTCGCCTTTCCTCTTACAGCAAACAACATCCGCACAACGAGGGAATTGTCAACAATACAGGGCTCTTTGCAGCGGTCCCACGCCGTTGCTCGGCAACAGTCCGAGACGGAGCGACTGGCGGGCAACACGAATGTGCCCGTCACAGCAGGGAATATCGTAAGAAAACCGTGAACTGCAGAAAGATCACGGGGCCACGCTAGCAGTCCGAAGGTAAGCCCTCAACAAACTTCCCAGTTACGTCAATCCGTGGCTCCCATCAGATTCATTTGCATCTTTCTGCTGACACGTAGCAAATTCCTGTAGGCATCATTTAATGAATATGGAAATGCAGTTATGTTTAAGGTGACTCAGTAATGCAAGGTTTGTCTGAAGCAGTCTGCGTCAAAGGAACATGAATTTTATAAATCTTGTAGTTACAGGATATATTCCAGTACGAAGTTTCCGTGCCAAGCGATCTCTTTACTCGCTCGTACAGACATAGTTCGACAAGGCGAGTGCGTTACTGTCGGGGCTTGAAAGAACTGTTTTAGAAGCACGTATCAGAAGAAAGGATGCATTTTGCAAGAATTCCCAACGATTAGATACAAATTTCAAACATTAAGCTGTATCTTTGTTAAAAAACGTATTTGCCTTTTTAAGCCATAGATGTCTTATGAGCGCAAAGAAACGCGATTTGAAATTGTTGCTTCTGTTTACGCTTATTTAAGGTAGATTAGCGTTCAACTTTGTGTCAGTGTGGTCCGTATCCTAAATCTCACTATAGTGCACCCACATTTTCCTGATTCTCGCCTCCCTGGTACTGAATCGGGAGAGATAACTGCAGTACGAACTGATTATATACTGATTCTTCTCGCTGCCAACTTCGGCGATCAAATGATACTGCGCGCAACAAACTGACGCAGTAATTTTCATCTCATTGCTTGACTCCTTAAGTGAGAGTGGTAAATGTATATACCATTGGTCTTACATTATGTGTATTACTTTATTTACTACGGACAATCGATTTTATTGGTACCAACACATCCACAATAGTTCCTCTGATAAGCATGGATACCATTGTATGTTTCTAAGTCAGCAGGGTTGAGATACCATCAAACAAGTGCCTAATGTAGAGTTGCGCTCTACCAAAACTACGGTTCGGTAGTTTTGTTACACTAAATAAATGACGCAGTAAATGGTAGGATTAGCGGTAGTATTGGTAGCGAAAGGAACACAAATGAATGTGTAAGAAACAAAATGGGTGGCGACAACTTCTCTTTATTTTTTTTTGTTCGTTTGTTTATTTTGCACATAATTAGAACACACACCATTTACTGTTACTCCATTGTCTATTTTGTATCCTAACAAAATATAAATTGCATGTAATAAGTAATAAAAATTTGTTGATCGCTCCACATCTGCGCTTTTGTGTAACTAAAGCGATTAAGTTACTACTGATGCAAGTACAGTTTTCAAGCCAAACATACAAAATATACATAATTATTGTTATTATTTTGAGACAGCCGGAGTGGCCGAGCAGTTCTAGGCGCTTCAGTCTGGAACCGCGCGACCGCTACGGTCGCAGGTTCGAATCCTGCCTCGGGCATGAATGTGTGTGATGTCCTTAGGTTGGTTAGGTTAAAATAGTTCTAAGTTCTAGGGAACTGATGACCTCAGATGTTAAGTCCCATAGTGCTCAGAGCCATTTGAACCATTTTTTTGTTTGTTTGTTGTTTTGTATTCAATAGAATGTTCATCATCATGATTGAAGGCAGGAGTGCTCTGTTACTATTGCAAAATGCGAAAGTTGTTCATGATAACAGAAACATGTTTTATATCAGTTCGACGAACTATTGAAATATATATTTTTTGATATATTTTTGTTTTCAGACTTTTTTTGTTTTACCTTTTGGCGAGGAAATTGCGTTTTCTAGCGTTATATGATAAATTTGTATTGTTTTTCTTATTTTTACTGTAACATCTCTCTAATTCATGTTAAAAATCAACAATTTTCGAATAAAACATGAAAAACACCGATAATTTCAGGTTTGTTTAAATACAGGCAGGAGGGTAACTATGCAGAACAAAAATGTTTCGTAGGTTACTCGGCCATTCATATACTCACTCAGTTTCTAGACAGTCCACTGCTTCCGGTTTTTAGGCGAATCCAGTAAGGCACTGATGATGTGCGTGAACACAGGCATCAAAATTCGGCAACGCCCAATATGTATGTAATACACCTAATGTACAGGTAACGTAGGTATGACCTTAACTGACCAAAGCAACTAGCAAAATTACCGTAGTCTACGCTTACTTATGGTAGTATACGATAGCCAACGGTAGTTTTACAACTCTTCAGTAATTCAGTAATAGTTTGATTTTGTTTTTGGGGTGGTGATTGGGGGGAGGGGGCGACTGGTGCAGCTGTTTATGATTGAGCTACATAGGTCCAGTGTAACTGCGACGCCACTTGTGTGTTTTGGGGCATCATACACGGATAGTGGTGCTGCACTAAAGTCGGCAACGCATATCGATACCACAGACGTTAGCGAGAAATGGAAAAAAGAACACATTGACACCGGTGTGTCAGACCCACCATATTTGCTCCGGACACTGCGAGAGGGCTGTACAAGCAATGATCACACGCACGGCACAGCGGACACACCAGGAACCGCGGTGTTGGCCGTCGAATGGCGCTAGCTGCGCAGCATTTGTGCACCGCCGCCGTCAGTGTCAGCCAGTTTGCCGTGGCATACGGAGCTCCATCGCAGTCTTTAAACACTGGTAGCATGCCGCGACAGCGTGGACGTGAACCGTATGTGCAGTTAACGGATTTTGAGCGAGGGCGTATAGTGGGCACGCGGGAGGTCGGGTGGACGTACCGCCGAATTGCTCAACACGTGGGGCGTGAGGTCTCCACAGTACATCGATGTTGTCGCCAGTGGTCGGCGGAAGGTGCACGTGCCCGTCGACCTGGGACCGGACCGCAGCGACGCACGGATGCACGCCAGGACCGTAGGATCCTACGCAGTGCCGTAGGGGACCGCACCGCCACTTCCCAGCAAATTAGGGACACTGTTGCTCCTGGGGTATCGGCGAGGACCATTCGCAACCGTCTCCATGAAGCTGGGCTACGGTCCCGCACACCGTTAGGCCGTCTTCCGCTCACGCCCCAACATCGTGCAGCCCGCCTCCAGTGGTGTCGCGACAGGCGTGAATGGAGGGACGAATGGAGACGTGTCGTCTTCAGCGATGAGAGTCGCTTCTGCCTTGGTGCCAATGATGGTCGTATGCGTGTTTGGCGCCGTGCAGGTGAGCGCCACAATCAGGACTGCATACGACCGAGGCACACAGGGCCAACACCTGGCATCATGGTGTGGGGAGCGATCTCCTACACTGGCCGTACACCGCTGGTGATCGTCGAGGGGACACTGAATAGTGCACGGTACATCCAAACCGTCATCGAACCCATCGTTCTACCATTCCTAGACCGGTAAGGGAACTTGCTGTTCCAACAGGACAATGCACGTCCGCATGTATCCTGTGCCACCCAACGTGCTCTAGAAGGTGTAAGTCAACTACCCTGGCCAGCAAGATCTCCGGATCTGTCCCCCATTGAGCATGTTTGGGACTGGATGAAGCGTCGTCTCACGCGGTCTGCACGTCCAGCACGAACGCTGGTCCAACTGAGGCGCCAGGTGGAAATGGCATGGCAAGCCGTTCCACAGGACTACATCCAGCATCTCTACGATCGTCTCCATGGGAGAATAGCAGCCTGCATTGCTGAGAAAGGTGGATATACACTGTACTAGTGCCGACATTGTGCATGCTCTGTTGCCTGTGTCTATGTGGCTGTGGTTCTGTCAGTGTGATCATGTGATGTATCTGACCCCAGGAATGTGTCAATAAAGTTTCCCCTTCCTGGGACAATGAATTCACGGTGTTCTTATTTCAATTTCCAGGAGTGTAGGTCTACGAGAAGCTGGATGTTCCTGCGATATTGCAGAAAGACTTGGCTGGTATGTAGCCCTGCACACCATTGCTGCAGCGGTGGTCACGAGAATGTACTATCGCAAGAAGACCGGGCTACGGATGGCCACGTTGCACTACCGAGAGGGCAGACCGTCGTGTCCGGCGCATGGCTCCGGTGCATCATGATGCATCTGCAGCAGCAACTTCAGCAGCAGTTGACACCACAGTTACACAACGAACTGCTACAAATCGGCTACTTAAAGGACAGTTACGAGTCAGACGCCGTATACCGGCATTCCTCTGACCCCAAACCGCTGCCATTTACGACTTCAGTGGTGTCCTACGATAGATCATTCGACGGATGGATGAGGGCTATTTGTGTTTTCTGATGAAAGCTGGTTCTATCACGTTGTCAGTGATGGTCATGTGTTGGTTAGGGTCTGCAACCAATCTGTCAGTATGTAAATACACTGGACCTACACCTTGAGTTATGGACTGGGGTGTAATTTCGTATGGCAACAGGAGCACTGTCGTGGTTACTCTGACTGAAAATTTGTCTCAATCTGGTGACTCGACTTGTTGTGCTGCCATTCATGAATAGCATTCCAGGGTGTGTTTTCCAGCAGGATAACGCTCACCCAGATACCGCTGTTGTAACCCAACATACTCTGCAGTGTGTCGACATGTTGCCCTGGCCTGCTCGATCACCAGATCTGTCTCCAAGCGAGCCCATGAATTTGTCTCAATCTGGTGACTCGACTTGTTGTGCTGCCATTCATGAATAGCATTCCAGGGTGTGTTTTCCAGCAGGATAACGCTCACCCACATACCGCTGTTGTAACCCAACATACTCTGCAGTGTGTCGACATGTTGCCCTGGCCTGCTCGATCACCAGATCTGTCTCCAAGCGAGCCCATGAATTTGTCTCAATCTGGTGACTCGACTTGTTGTGCTGCCATTCATGAATAGCATTCCAGGGCGTGTTTTCCAGCAGGATAACGCTCACCCACATACCGCTGTTGTAACCCAACATACTCTGCAGTGTGTCGACATGTTGCCCTGGCCTGCTCGATCACCAGATCTGTCTCCAAGCGAGCCCATGAATTTGTCTCAATCTGGTGACTCGACTTGTTGTGCTGCCATTCATGAATAGCATTCCAGGGCGTGTTTTCCAGCAGGATAACGCTCACCCAGATACCGCTGTTGTAACCCAACATACTCTGTAGTGTGTCGACATGTCGCCCTGGCCTGCTCGATCACCAGATCTGTCTCCAAGCGAGCCCATGAATTTGTCTCAATCTGGTGACTCGACTTGTTGTGCTCCCATTCATGAATAGCATTCCAGGGCGTGTTTTCCAGCAGGATAACGCTCACCCACATACCGCTGTTGTAACCCAACATACTCTGCAGTGTGTCGACATGTTGCCCTGGCCTGCTCGATCACCAGATCTGTCTCCAAGCGAGCCCATGAATTTGTCTCAATCTGGTGACTCGACTTGTTGTGCTGCCATTCATGAATAGCATTCCAGGGCGTGTTTTCCAGCAGGATAACGCTCACCCACATACCGCTGTTGTAACCCAACATACTCTGCAGTGTGTCGACATGTTGCCCTGGCCTGCTCGATCACCAGATCTGTCTCCAAGCGAGCCCATGAATTTGTCTCAATCTGGTGACTCGACTTGTTGTGCTGCCATTCATGAATAGCATTCCAGGGCGTGTTTTCCAGCAGGATAACGCTCACCCACATACCGCTGTTGTAACCCAACATACTCTGCAGTGTGTCGACATGTTGCCCTGGCCTGCTCGATCACCAGATCTGTCTCCAAGCGAGCCCATGAATTTGTCTCAATCTGGTGACTCGACTTGTTGTGCTGCCATTCATGAATAGCATTCCAGGGCGTGTTTTCCAGCAGGATAACGCTCACCCACATACCGCTGTTGTAACCCAACATACTCTGCAGTGTGTCGACATGTTGCCCTGGCCTGCTCGATCACCAGATCTGTCTCCAAGCGAGCCCATGAATTTGTCTCAATCTGGTGACTTGACTTGTTGTGCTGCCATTCATGAATAGCATTCCAGGGCGTGTTTTCCAGCTGGATAACGCTCACCCACATACCGCTGTTGTAACCCAACATACTCTGCAGTGTGTCGACATGTTGCCCTGGCCTGCTCGATCACCAGATCTGTCTCCAAGCGAGCCCATGAATTTGTCTCAATCTGGTGACTCGACTTGTTGTGCTGCCATTCATGAATAGCATTCCAGGGCGTGTTTTCCAGCAGGATAACGCTCACCCACATACCGCTGTTGTAACCCAACATACTCTGCAGTGTGTCGACATGTTGCCCTGGCCTGCTCGATCACCAGATCTGTCTCCAAGCGAGCCCATGAATTTGTCTCAATCTGGTGACTCGACTTGTTGTGCTGCCATTCATGAATAGCATTCCAGGGCGTGTTTTCCAGCAGGATAACGCTCACCCACATACCGCAGTTGTAACACAACATACTCTGCAGTGTGTCGACATGTTGCCCTGGCCTGCTCGATCACCAGATCTGTCTCCAAGCGAGCCCATGAATTTGTCTCAATCTGGTGACTCGACTTGTTGTGCTGCCATTCATGAATAGCATTCCAGGGCGTGTTTTCCAGCAGGATAACGCTCACCCACATACCGCTGTTGTAACCCAACATACTCTGCAGTGTGTCGACATGTTGCCCTGGCCTGCTCGATCACCAGATCTGTCTCCAAGCGAGCCCATGAATTTGTCTCAATCTGGTGACTCGACTTGTTGTGCTGCCATTCATGAATAGCATTCCAGGGCGTGTTTTCCAGCAGGATAACGCTCACCCACATACCGCTGTTGTAACCCAACATACTCTGCAGTGTGTCGACATGTTGCCCTGGCCTGCTCGATCACCAGATCTGTCTCCAAGCGAGCCCATGTGGGTCATCATCGGACGACAGCTCTAGTGTAATCCCAAAAAAAAAAGCATTAACCGTCCCTGTATCGACCGACCAAATGTAAACGGGCAGGGAACTCCATCCCACAAACTGACATCCAACACCTGTACAACATAATTCATGCACGTTTGCATGCTTGCATTCAGCATTCCGTCGGTGAGACCGATTATTTATATACCAGCAATTCACATTTGCTGTGGCTTATGGCGCGCTTACACTAACCTGTGATCTTGAAATCTTAGTCACGTTGATACGTTACCTAGACGTATTCCCGAAATTTCATTACTGTACATTAATTATCTTATCATGTTATGATTTTTTTCGTCATGTTGTTTTTTGGTGGCGTGTATCCGTTTTTAGCTACATACAGGCCCAGCATATGCTACAATTCCATTTCCTTTTTTTTGCTAAAATAAAAAAGAGAGAAATTGTGTGTGTCGTTTCTCGATAGTATGGTTGTATTTTGGGGAGTCTCTATCTCAGTTTTCAGTTCAGTTACATAGCACCAATGTATGCTGCGATTCCACTTGTGTCGGTTTTTATATTTTCTTTTGCTTTAATCTGGAGGAATTTTTGCGTGTTACTTTTCGATTACGTAGTTACTTTGTGCGGGGGTGTCTGGTATCGCTGTCTTTGTTTGAGCTGTCGGACCAGCGAACAATTCGATTCCCGTTGTGCGCTTTTTCCTTTTCATTATCCGCTTTGTTTTAGAGGCATTGGCATGTGCAATTTCTCACTTGTGTATTCTTTTTTGAGAGGTGGTAGGTACCTGGTATCACTGTCTTCCTTTGCGCTATACAGGGCCAGTGAACGGGAAAGGAAATTTATTTCAAGTGATGATTTCAGTTTTATGTTTGGTTTCTTCCATTTGGGGGGGCTATTTTTGATATTTATTCAGTTATATAGGCCAAATGACAATTTCAACATGACTTTTCATGGTTCGGTTTCAAGCGAAACATTAGATTCCAATTATGCGGTTTTTGCATTTTTTTATAGGGTTTGTTCTGGAGAGATTCGTGTACGTCACTTTTTTATCTTTTTCGTGCATGCGTGTGTGCGTGTGTGCGTGTGTGTGTGTGTGTGTGTGTGTGTGTGTGTGTGTGTAAGGGTGGGGGGCAGGTTGTTTGGTATCCCTGTCTTCGTTCGATCTGAATAGGTCAGCCGAATTATTGAATTTCAGTTTTGTTTTCTGTATACTTTCTTTAGGTTTATTCTTGAGGAATTCGTGTTCGTCATTTTTAGATTTTTTTGGTTGCTTTAAAATGATCTTAGATTAATCAAAATTTTTTTCAGTTTGTCACCGCCCAAAACCTTCTCTTTCCCGTGGTTGCCCTGTTAATTTCAGTTCGTTTGTTAATTGAAATATTTCGCGCGCTTCTTTATGTTTGTTTTCGACCTTAATAGTCAATCTTGTGGTCGCCGTCTCGAAGAATGTAATCGGCCTGTTATTAAGCGTTATCTTTGGTTTTCTTAGTAATTCATGTAAACTGGCCTCTGTACTCGAAATACGACGTCATGCGTAAAAGCAGACGGATAGTATAGGACCTCGCTGTGTTCTCCTCTTCTGAAATTTGGAAATTTGTGGTAGGATCTTATGGGACCATACCGCTGAGGCCATCGGTCCCTAAGCTTACACACTTCTTAAACTAACTTAAACTAACTGACGCCTAGTACAACACACGCACCCATGCCCGAGGGAGGACTCGAATCTCCGACGGGGGCAGCCGCGCGGACCGTGACAAGGCGCCCGAGACTGCGCGGCTATCCTGCTCGGTGATACATAAACATGTAATTAGCAGGAGTTATTTACTGATAGTTTCCTGCCACACTGTTCATGGAACCAAACAGATAGTTGTGAATTCAGTTCCTAGTTACAGACAACTGTACTATTCTATACCCGGCCGGTGTGGCCGTGCGGTTAAAGGCGCTTCAGTCTGGAACCGCGTGACCGCTACGGTCGCAGGTTCGAATCCTGCCTCGGGCATGGATGTGTGTGATGTCCTTAGGTTAGTTAGGTTTAATTAGTTCTAAGTTCTATGCGACTGATGACCTCAGAAGTTAAGTCGCATAGTGCTCAGAGCCACTATTCTATACTGTGAATGTTGATGAATGAACGTTGCAGATAAATTTTTTGAGAAATTTTCTCGAAAACGTCAGCCGCTGAGATAATATAGATTATTTTCGCTGACACTGCACTTGTTCCATGATTACCCAAGATATAACATGACGAAAACAGTTTATGTACCTTCTCATTTACTCGTTTTTTTGTTGACTTTTATACCTGGAGGGACACTGGTGAATGTTTCTTCTAGAATTGTAAGGATGTCGTCATGGAGATAGCATTGGTCTATAGCAGATGAATTTCTGGCTGATTGTGTAATGAGCTGCTGGGAGGAAGTCACAGAAGAACTTGAGGAAGATTCAGAATTTGGATGAGACTTTGAAGCAGACGATGTAGCTACTATCTCCACCGTTTGGAACGCTAGTACAGTGGCTGACGGTAGTCTGGGTAACACGGTGTCAAGTGGACCTGTGAATGAAATGTCCAGAACAGATGTAGCAGGTAGCGCGGACAGTTTACCTGTACTTGAAGAAGCATTTCACGAAAGTCGTGAGACGGACTGATACTGAAGTGGTTGCAAATGTAAATTTAAAAGCTTGGTCCAAGGTTAGTTACGAACCCCTTGCCTTTGGGGAAAGTCTTCCTCCTGAGGGCATAGAAGAGACTTTGCCAGAGGTAACTTGCTGCAACTGTTTTCAAACTTACCAGTGAAACTACCATGTATGCTTTTGTGCTCCTGATTCATTGGTATGAATATTTACCGCCAATAACTCATGATGGACTTCGAAATATACGAGTATAATACATTGAGCAATTTTATTCGTTTGTGTTTCCAGAGATTACTTACTAACATGCATTTCATTGTTCTGCTGGTTAGGCCATATTCACACTTAAAAGGTTTATGTTGTGTTTCATTTCGATTATAAGTAATTTTTGGCATTGAGTATTATTTGTACACGACATCTTACGCCATTGTGTACACTAATCGTTCTCTCTGGCGAAATTTTCGGAGCAATGGCTGACGGGAGTAACTGTCTCGAGAGAAGTCGAAAGACTGTGCGTAACTTCGGACTGATATCCTCTTGGTTTCGTCTTTATCAATGTTGTATTTCAAAATTCTGTCCTGAGAATATCTTCATTGAATGTATCACTAAATTTAGACCATTTCAAATTCAATTACATACAACATTTCTGTGAACTTTGAAAAGGCGTTTTACAGCTACTTTTGCTTGCAAGTACACTGCATCATCTGGTAGATAAAGATAAGTAAATGATTCGCATATGCTTACCTCAGAATTATTTCTAAAGCTAACTTTGATTATTTTAATGTGGGTCGACTTCACTTGACTGAGCGATTTACTAATTCGTCCATTATAATTTTCCCTTGTTTTCTGTTTTCGTTTCTTTCTTTCGAGCGGCAGCCCCTTCCCCCCTCCCCCGTCCTCGGAGGAACCTGAGGCAATGGCTATGGTTGCTAAAGCATACTTAAGGCTCTGTTTGTCGTCTCACTGACATATGCCTAATATATAAATAAACTTTTAAAACTACTTCAGCTACAGTCCCACTCCAAATTACACAAAATCATTAATAATCTTCAAACACAAAAGTTGATTAATCAGACACAAAATAATTAATTATGTAGAAAAGCTCAGTATCTCCATCACTCCTTTAAAGCACGTATAATTTTACAATATAATTCATTTGCACATTGTTAATGATAGATGATGCGGTGTATTTTATCTCTAAGAGAAAGACAGAGATAGCGTTTTCTCTCTATGTTACATAGCGAATGAAGAGTCCAGCTAAAGAAAGAAGTAAGACCATTTTTTCACTTTTTTTGTTCTCGCCAGTATAAGGAAGGATGTACCGGACCCAATATTTCCTAGTACAGCAAGTGCGAAAAACAAGCTCCGCCATGCTGTAAATGAGCTTTGAAAACAAGATGCACAGGGAAAGGAAGAGCTCAGTCCGTATGAAATAGGGACAAAAGAGCTTAGTCCATCGAATGGTCGTCTTTAAAGTAAATAATGATTTGAGTTGCAGCGCTGACAAACAGCAGTTGTGAGAGAGTGTTGTAATTCTATGCACTGTTGGCACATTCAATTTTGTGAAAATACTGATGTGCAAGGTGAGCCATTGAGTGTAGCGTCCATTTCATTTTTATTAAAAAAAGACATTTTAAAAAGTTTATAAAAATGTGGTACAATTAAGCAAAAAAACTAGACAAATTGTATTGAAAAAATTTAATGGACATACAGGTTCGTCTGTGCTTCATGCAGTTAGATGATTTCAAATGAACTTTTACAATTATTCTACTGTAGTGTCGACATACTTTTCACTTCTGTGCATTTTATCAAGAAGTAGGTTTTCGTTTGAACATTCACGCGATGTTTCTTCGTCTCAGTGTCATTCACAGTGTCAGGCCTGCCACCACGTCCAGCAGCGAAGTTTGATTTGTACTGCTTACATTCTGTAGTTTCTCTGCTGCTAGTGATTAAAGTAAACTCACAGCTTTATGTTTCTCTTAGAATTAGTTTCGTCTGGACATGATGAAAGAGTGAACATGAATCGGTACTAGCAACAGTGCATAACGCTAACAGTAAATAAACGAAGGTTGTAAAGCAAGTTGCACAGATGGCGCTCACTAGCTTATATATATACGCAGTGTGCAGCAAACTGGAAAGCAGGCATCCGGTAGCCTGAAATACTTCAGTCGGACGGAATCACAAAATAGCGAGGCATTTGCGCGTCCTCCAAGAAACTTTCGAAACAGCGTGACAGTTTGGGAAAAAAACGGGACTCTCCCAGACAAAACGGAAAGAAAGGACATCTTACTATAGTGAAAGTATGGAAAGAGGTCAACAACTAACGAAGAGCAGAGAAAGCGTTGCCACTAATCTCAGGGAAACAAATGGTTTAATTCAGTGCCTCGTGAGACGAGACGAAACTGCCATTCTAGGTTACAATGATTTCACAAAGTGCTCGAAGATATACGACAAAGCCCTGCACACGGTGCATTTGCGACCGTTACGGTGGCGTTTGCAATAATGTCAGTTGTGATTGATACTTAAGGGGTGACGATAGTGCACGTGTTTACTGGTTTGCATGGCTATGTCGGGAGCAGTTCAGTTTGAAAACGGAAGCTGAAACCAGGTCAGGTCGGATTACGCGCAGCGGCCAGTGTTCCTACGACAAAATCGAACCTCCACATGGAAAGTGCTGTGTCGTCCGAACAAGACACAGCCAGGGCAACAGCACCACAGGCGCAAATATGCGAGCTGCTGCCAGTGCCATAAAGACTCGCCATCTGTGCGAGTTCCACCGGTGCCACAAGCGGCGCTGAGAATGAAGATACCGGCTTCGCCTCGGCCAATTGTCGGCCGAGTACTAACCGCCAACGACCGGACGATAACGGACAGAAGCCTACTCGGGAGACAGAGGAGCAGCTCTCACCATCTTGGTTATAGATCATCGTCCAGGGAACGTCGTTTAATGAACTCTCAGAAGTGAATAGACAGTCGTTCTAAATTGCATTTGCTATTTAGTTTAGTTTAGTCATGTTATGTTCTGTAGGTCATTTTCACGATTATTTTATCGATATGATGTAGAACAAGTCAGATTACAATATATATATATATATATATATATATATATATATATATATATTAATATAGAGGTACAATTTTTTTTACCAGTTCTGAAACAGAAACTCGTCCATGGAATAGAAGGAGTTGACCAAAAGAAATGATTTTAAGCTAGATTTAAAACTTGATCTGCTACCTCCAGGCACTTTATGTTGTTGGGCAAATGATCAAAGATTTTTGTTGTTGAATGATGTACTCCTTTTTGAGCTACTGACAGCTTCAATAATGGATAGGAAAGGTCATTTTTCCCTCTAGTGTTGTACGTATGAACATCACTGTTCTTCGCGAATTGAGATGAATTGTTTATAACGAATTTCTTTAGCGAATATACGAGGTGCATTCAAGTTCTAAAGCCTCCGATTTTTTTTCTAATTAACTACTCACCCGAAATCGATGAAACTGGCGTTACTTCTCGACGTAACCGCCCTGCAGACGTACACATTTTTCACAACGCTGACGCCATCATTCCATGGCAGCGGCGAAGGCTTCTTCAGGAGTCTGTTTTGACCACTGGAAAATCGCTGAGGCAATAGCAGCACGGCTGGTGAATGTGCGGCCACGGAGAGTGTCTTTCATTGTTGGAAAAATCCAAAAGTCACTAGGAGCCAGCTCAGGTGAGTAGGGAGCATGAGGAATCACTTCAAAGTTGTTATCACGAAGAAACTGTTGCGTAACGTTAGCTCGATGTGCGGGTGCGTTGTCTTGGTGAAACAGCACACGCGCAGCCCTTCCCGGACGTTTTTGTTGCAGTGCAGGAAGGAATTTGTTCTTCAAAACATTTTCGTAGGATGCACCTGTTACCGTAGTGCCCTTTGGAACGCAATGGGTAAGGATTACGCCCTCGCTGTCCCAGAACATGGACACCATCATTTTTTCAGCACTGGCGGTTACCCGAAATTTTTTTGTGGCCGTGCATCTATGTGCTTCCATTGAGCTGACTGGCGCTTTGTTTCTGGATTGAAAAATGGCATCCACGTCTCATCCATTGTCACAACCGACGAAAAGAAAGTCCCATTCGTGCTGTTGTTGCGCGTCAACATTGCTCGGCAACATGCCACACAGGCAGCCATGTGGTCGTCCGTCAGCATTCGTGGCACCCACCTGGATGACACTTTTCGCATTTTCAGGTCGTCATGCAGGATTGTGTGCACAGAACCCACAGAAATGCCAACTCTGGAGGCGATCTGTTCAACAGTCATTCGGCGATCCCCCAAAACAATTCTCTCCACTTTCTCGATCATGTCGTCAGACCGGCTTGTCCGAGCCCGAGGTTGTTTCGGTTTGTTGTCACACGATGTTCTGCCTTCCTTAAACTGTTGCACCCACGAACGCACTTTCGACACATCCATAGCTCCATCACCACATGTCTCCTTCAACTGTTGATGAATTTCAGTTGGTTTCACACCACGCAAATTCAGAAAAGGAATGATTGCGCGCTGTTCAAGTAAGGAAAAGGTCGCCATTTTAAGTATTTAAAACAGTTCTCATTCTCGCCGCTGGCGATAAAATTCCATCTGCCGTACGGAGCTGCCATCTCTGGGACATATTGACAATGAACGCGGCCTCATTTTAAAACAATGCGCATGTTTCTATCTCTTTCCAGTCTGGAGAAAAAAAATCGGAGACCTTAGAACTTGAATGCACCTCGTATGTACTCTGATGGTGCAGTTAAAATACCTAACTCCTTAAATAGGTGTCTATATGACGTCCTTGGGTGAACATTACTAATTATTCTTACTTCTCTCTTTTGTGCAATCAATACATTATGTCTAAGTGGTGAGTTACCCCAGAAAACTATGTACTGTGAAGTTTAGCTACGATTATTTGAACGTAGCCAACGAGGCCCTTTTTTGTGTTATATTACAGTCAGTATGGCAGACTTCATTATTCAACTAGTCACAAAGCTAAGTAAACCTTTTAATTCATTTGTGTGACTTCGTTACTAATTTGTTGGAGAGTTGTAGAACCTTCGTTCTCCTATCCTGTTACCTGAACCTGGGGCATAGCTCTGTCACAATGGCAGGGAGAAATTGTCTTTGGGGTGTACTGCACCAGAAGCCGTTTCACGAACTCACAAACTCGGTCTACTAACAGTGGCAACTCAGCCTCCACAGCAGAAGCGACGAGGCCTTTACAAACCTGACGAAGAGGGTTTACAAAAGAAAGAACACAATGGAAGTTTATAATGCTTCGAAAGAGGTGTGCGTGAATAGTGAAGTAGAACGTAGCACAGTATCACGGTGGTCTGCGCGTTTTCGTGAAGGTTGGGTAAGCACTGAGGACAACCCAAGAGGTGAAAGGTCATCAACAGCAACAGCCTATACGTCTCAGGTAACTGTTAATGAGCTTCAGGGAGCATCAACAAAAAACATGTGAGTAAATTGCATATGAGGCCAGAATGCCTGCCACTTCCGTTTACAGAATCATATCTCAAAAGTTAAAGATGGGTTCCGTATTATCTGAGTGAAGAGCAGAAAGCAGCTCGCAAGAGAATCGCAGAAGAATCGGTTCAGTATTATCGAGGAAAAGAGCAGTTGCACTAGATGAAACCTGTATAGGCGCTTCTGAGCCAGAACTGGACTCTCAACCGTCACAATGGAAAAGTTCCGACTCCCCACGCCCGAAAACGTCCCGCCACCAACAGTCGGAGGTGAAACTGCTGATGATCTTTGCGTATGACATGAATGGAGTCACAGCTGTAAATGGAGTACTCCATGGGACTGTTGTAACAGGTACGTTGTACAAGCTGTTCCGCAAAACGTTTTGCGCTCGAAAATTGGCGAGAACAACGCAGAAGTTTGTATTGCCCTACCAGTGAAAGAAACGCCCGACAAATATGGAAATACATCCCCACCCACCACCGTACAGTCCTGATATGGGCCCACCAGACTTTGATTTGTTTTCCAAATGGAAGGAAAAACTCCGTGAAAAACGTTTTGACACAATTGATGGAGCTTCCAGTGAGGTGATCCTAGTAAGCAGACAGCTCAATAATGAAGCTGCCCTATCCGGAATACAGAAGTTGTCAAAAAGTTGGGATGGTGTCAAAACAAGATTGGAGGTCATATTGAAAGTGTAAAGGTATTTTGTCAAATAAATTATTTTCTTCAATTCTGTCTTATAGTGTGCAGAACTTTTGAAATTACCCTCGTATTTTAAAAGAATTCATCTTAGTAGAATGTATTGATTTGCAGAATCTGGTCTCATTTCTTTACTTCTAATACAGCGCAAAATGATTGCGTTTTATTGAGCATCTCCTTAACGCTCCAGCGGCAGATGCTGTAAGAGAGGCGTTATTCATCACGTAGAGGTTCACTATCGGAAATCAGAGCGAGTCGTTCTGAGTCTTTCTGCCACGAAATGACCACAACGGGAAAATTCGAGGAATTGGAGCTAACCCAGAGATTACCAAAAATCAGTCTTCCCACGCGGTATTAACGAATGTAATAGTGAAGTGGAGGTTCAGATTGTAGTACTAGAAACACCCTTCATCACACACCGTCAGGTGGCCCGTGGAATATTGATGTAGATAGAACCATGCAACAAAACTACGTGCCCCTCGTCCTTGTTTCGCTATCTTCAACCGTTCAGGAAACAAAAGGGATGCGCGATGAAGGCAAATCACGTTGTACTTATGTAATGGCTCATCGAAATCTCGCGTCGTATCTCTACAGCTACTTAATCGCAACTGCTGGAACAATGTGTAGTTACGTAAGCTTGAAAAACCACCGCCGAAATTCGAATTATCGACTCAACATTAATACAATGAACATGCATAGATGGCATAGCATCTATTTTAAATCTGTCATGATGACGTACATAACTGGCAGCACTAATAAGCGAAGAGGAGTAAAAAGCAGTAAAGGCAAGTGTGTGTGTGTGTGTGTGTGTGTGTGTGTGTGTTCGTGTGTGAGTGAGTGTAAGCGCGCGTGTGTGTATGTGCGTGTGTGTATGTGTGCGGGTGTGTGGGTGTGTGTGGATTAGTTTTTATTTTTTTGCCTGTTTTGTCTAGTAAATCGAAGCTGTATAAGCGAACGTCACCTGACATCGGAATGCGTGATGGTGAAACAGTGATAATTCTGTTGGACTGTCCCCTCTTTTCGTAAATCAAAGAACGATTGCGACCACTCGATGTGTTCGTTTGTCGATTGCCTTGTTCATCACGACCTATATTTTCTCAAGATAAAAGTTCGTTCTCGTGCAACAAACAAACACTTTTATTACTACACAAAATTACTTGAAATTATTCGTCTCTTACCATACCGCTCTTTCTCTTTTCATTTACTTTCGCTTTATCCGGTTTCTTTCTGTGATTCAAATTTTTGTGTTTGGTTTCTGTTTCAGAAGTTATCTGCATAACTAACATTTATTGGCAAACACAGCCACATCTTATCCGTAACGACGTAACGGGTTTTGTGGGGTATAGCTGCCATGAACTAATCCCATGAAACGCGATATATGTAGTAAAAAATTTATAATAAGTTTGTCTGATTATTTCTTTCATCGACCTTCGACTCTTAGGACTGTAGGGTGTTCTGACAATACAAATGGGAATTTATGTTTCTGAAAAGGAAAAGACTTTAAAGCATGTATTAATGATAGGATTGAACCTAATAATAATTTTGAAGACGCACTTTATTTAACTTCACAAGTTTATTTATTAAGATGACTCACAAGATTATAGATACATTCATCAGCTTCTGTGCTCGTACAGTTCCAAGAGCAGAAAGAGTCTAAAATATGGCCGGAAAGCTCACGACCGTAGATTTACAACACCTTGTCGCCTACTTGTGGTTGCACCGTTCTGCAGTCACTTTCCATAGAAGCTCACGACATTAGGACGCGAACCAGCGATCACCTTCGCCACTTCCGGCTTGCTCGTTCCCAGGTGCCGGGCCATAACAATTCGACCATTTGTCGCGGTCGAAGGTTGTGCCATTATGTTCTTTTTACACTGATTGGGACTACTACCTTCTCTGTAATTACCCCATATACTCGGTTAACCTTCAGCATTCTTCTGCAAGAACACACGTCAAAAGCTTCTGTTCTCTTCTTGTCTAAAATCCTTATCTTCCGCGTTTCACATGCATACATAGTTACTTTTCAGACAAATGTATTTTACTTCCTGGCACATTTATATTCGATATTAACAAATTCCTCTTTTTGAGAAATTCCTCTCTTGGTACTGACAGTCTGCATTTCATATGCTCCCCACTTCTATCTCATCCGTTATTTACGTGCAGGAACACCAAAGCTCCTCTATTGCTTTTAATATCTCATTTCCGTGCTCGTACAGTTCCAAGAGCAGAAAGAGTCTAAAATATGGCCGGAAAGCTCACGACCGTAGTTTTACAACACCTTGTCGCCTACTTGTGGTAGCACCGTTCTGCAGGCACTTTCCATAGAAGCTCACGACATTAGGGCGCGAACCAGCGATCACCTTCGCCACTTCCGCCTTGCTCGTTCCCAGAATTTAATTCCTCTACATTCCATTATCCTTACCTTATTTTACTAATTTTTATCTTATAACCTCTTTTCAAGATAATATTCACTTCGCTCAACTTCTCTTTCATGTCCTTTGCCGTCTCTGACAGAATGACAGTGACATTAGAAAACCTCAAAGTTTTCATTTCTTCTCTCTGAACTTTGATTCTCATTGCAAAATTGTCCTTGCTTCGAGTACAGATTGAATTACGTCGGCGATAGGATACAATCTTGTCGCACTCCGTTTTCAACTAATACTTCTCTTCAAAGTTTTTCGAGTCCTGTAATTGAGATCTGGTTTCTCTACAAAATGTGAGTATATTTCGTTCCCTCTACCTTACCTCTTGTATCTTCAAAGTATCAGAGAGTGAATTTCAAACAGCATTGTCAAAGACTTTATCTAAAGGTACAATAGCTATAAAAGTAGCTTTAACCTGTCAAAACAATTGGTGTTCCGACATTTCTTTTCGGAAATAAACGCGATCTTCCCCGAGGCCAGACTCTACTAGCTTTTCCATTCTTCTATAAATAGCTTCTGTCACTATTTTGCTACCATGAGCTACTAAATTGAAAGTTCAGCAATTTTCACACTTCCCAGCAGCCGCTTTTTTTATTTTTATTTTTTTAAATCCCAATTATGACATTCTTCCTAGAGCCTCTGCACACTTCACTTGTCTCTATTTATCATATTAGTAATTCCGACGGCAAAGTCGTCCATTTCAGGGACCCCTGTTTCAGCGTACTTTCAGTGTTTTGTCAAATTCTTCTCGCAGTGTCGTATCTCCCGTTTCTCGATATCGTGGCTTACGACTGCAGTGGGCACGGAATCATCTAGACTGGTCCGTCCATCAATGGAAACGTCGGATGAATCGCGCTTCTTTTTACACGAGGTCGATGTCCGCGACCGCATACTCCGTCATGCAGGCGAATGGCTGCTCGAAACATGCAGCGCCACGGACACAGTCTAGTAGGGATAGTGTTATGCTGTGCAGGACATTCACCTGAGCTCCCTTCACCGTTGATGTTTTGGCCGGCCGGAGTGACCGAACGGTTCTAGGCGCTACAGTCCGGAATCGCGTGAGCGCTACGGTCGCAGTTTCGAATCCTGCCTCGGGCATGGATGTGTGTGATGTCCTTAGGTTAGTTAGGTTTACGTAGTTCTAAGTTCTAGGGGACTGTTGCCATCAGAAGTTAAGTCTCATAGTGCTCAGAGCCATTTGAACCAACCGTTGATGTTTTCCCCGGCGGTGATGGCATCTTCCAATAGGATAACTGCCCGTGTTGTAAAGCTAGAATCGTGCACAGTGGTTTGGATAGCACGATAGTGAACTCACGCTGTTTTGCCCACCAGATTAGTCTGATCTGAACCCTGCGAGACGACTGTGGGGTGTTATCGGGCACCGGTTCCATGTCCAAAAAACACCGCTCCGTAATGTACAGGCTTGCGTGATTTGTGTACAGTAATCTGATGCCAGTTACCTCTGGCAACCTGCCAACGCAGAATCGCTGCTCCACTGCGCTCCATAGGTGGAGCACTGCGATGTCCAGCATGAGATCATAGCACGTGGCACATCAGCGTATCTGTAGTACTTTTATCCATTGTGTATTGCATAACGTCGTGTAAATCTATCAGTTATCTATCAGCGTAGCGTGATTAAGATTTTCTCTCCCTCTCTATCTGTCTCTGTTTCTCTTCCTTCTCTTTCTCTCTCTGTCTCTCTCTTTCTCATATTTAAAATAAGACTTATCTGTCGTTACCCAACACATTATGTCTATTTCTGAACCTTCATTCTAACTCGTTACATCGCTCTGTGTATTTTAATATCTAGTATCCTTTTACAACACATTATTGCCTATATCACAAGTTTTGTTACAGAGATAAGCAGTTTCAGCCGGATCAATGGCAGTCTTCGTATTTGTAAAGGTTTACAACGAAATTTAAACCAAAAATGTTGTATCAGAATTAAGTAGAGTATGTAACCTACGCGGTTTTGTTTTTATTTATAGTGATTTCATTCCCCTGCCCCATATGGGGGAAGGCTGTCAGCGGCACAATCCGCCTCTCTTCAGTTGAGTGACATGACAACTAATACAACAATAAAATGTTACATATAAGGCGATAAAAAAGGGGGACATAAAGCAGAGTAAGGGGAGATAATGGCGGTAAAAATACACTGACATGGAGACGTTCATGAGTGGTCAATTAAAAAAGTAGACATAAAGTTAAAAAACACAGTAACAGACAGATCTTAACCGCTCCAGAACGTATGATGCATTGAAAAAACAACAAAAACAGACACATTATATGTCAAACGGACACATTATATGTTAACAAACAGAAATACAGCATCGCATGTAATAGGCAATGCCTTGAACACGCGACTATACCTGACAGGAGAAGGAGGAATGAGAGATTTTGAGAGACTCTGGGACACGAAAGAACAAGCTGAAGTCTGCGTTCATAGATAAATACAGGAGCTCTATGAATGTGCTGAACCAATTTCAAACATGATACGGAAGAGAAGACAGATTTCCTGGGCACATCATGCGGCTGAAGTACAACGCACTGACCAAAAAGATATGGAACTCAACGTGCTTAACAGAGAACAGCTCGATGAAAGAAGTTAGGGGAAATCGGAAAACAATAGGAATAAAAAAAATAACAATCTGTACGCTGCAGTGCAGGCTAGGACAAGTTGTAGCAATGCAGCAGAAGATCGTGGGTGGCCTGTCATCAGAATAAGAATTAAAATCACGGCAGCTGAAAGAAAAGGAGAGGCGAGAGGATGTATAAGTACTGGGAAGAACCAGTCATCTATCACACTACAGGGTCGAAGCGAACCAAAGAAACTGCAAAACTGAAGACGGTCTATGGAAAGTTACGTAACAAAATAACTACTAGGCATTTTGACAGAGGTCTCCCAGTAGTGCACAGAAAGAGGGAAGTCACATAGCCTGAAGCAAATGTGACTATACCGGGAAATGGCGGTGTCTTCGTGACGTTAGGCAGCTGAAGTAACTGGAAAAGAGAGTGTGTATGTGTGGAACAGCGACTAGTTACAGTGCACTGTGGTGGTGTTCTTTACAACATGAACTGGAAACAAGATTTCGACGACTTCACAAGGGAAAGAATTTTAGGCAAACTGGAAAAAAGGGGAATGTTACGAGTGCATCCCAGGAATTTGGTGTTGCTCACGGCATTGTTTAGTGTCCAGACTGAGCGTTTCGAATCATAGGCACTGCCGTTCGAATGAGAGAGGTGGTCAACCACGGTCAACCAGATAACCGCTGTATTGTGCAACAGGCAACAAGAGACCTACGTCTAACAGCGGCTGCAATTGCAAACACTTTTAAAGGGACTGCAGGGTACGAAATCTTGTCCTCCACAGTGGCACGACGACCCCTTGGCGGAGATCTCTTTGCCTGACAACCAGTACGTTCCCAGAATGAGATTTTCACTCTGCAGCGGAGTGTGCGCTGATATGAAACTACCTGGCAGATTAAAACTGTGTGCCCGACCGAGACTCGAACTCGGGACCCTTGCCTTTCGCGGGCAAGTGCTCTACCAACTGAGCTACCGAAGCACGACTCACGCCCGGTACTCACAGCTTTACTTCTGCCAGTACCTCGTCTCCTACCTTCCAAACTTTACAGAAGCTCTCCTGCGAACCTTGCAGAACTAGCACTCCCGAAAGAAAGGACATTGCGGAGACATGGCTTAGCCACAGCCTGGGGGATGTTTCCAGAATGAGATTTTCACTCTGCAGCGGAGTGTGCGCTGATATGAAACTACCTGGCAGATTAAAACTGTGTGCCCGACCGAGACTCGAACTCGGGAGCTTCTGTAAAGTTTGGAAGGTAGGAGACGAGGTACTGGCAGAAGTAAAGCTGTGAGTACCGGGCGTGAGTCGTGCTTCGGTAGCTCAGTTGGTAGAGCACTTGCCCGCGAAAGGCAAGGGTCCCGAGTTCGAGTCTCGGTCGGGCACACAGTTTTAATCTGCCAGGTAGTTTCATATCAGCGCACACTCCGCTGCAGAGTGAAAATCTCATTCTGGAAACATCCCCCAGGCTGTGGCTAAGCCATGTCTCCGCAATATCCTTTCTTTCGGGAGTGCTAGTTCTGCAAGGTTCGCAGGAGAGCTTCTGTAAAGTTTGGAAGGTAGGAGACGAGGTACTGGCAGAAGTAAAGCTGTGAGTACCGGGCGTGAGTCGTGCTTCGGTAGCTCAGTTGGTAGAGCACTTGCCCGCGAAAGGCAAGGGTCCCGAGTTCGAGTCTCGGTCGGGCACACAGTTTTAATCTGCCAGGTAGTTTCATATCAGCGCACACTCCGCTGCAGAGTGAAAATCTCATTCTGGAAACATCCCCCAGGCTGTGGCTAAGCCATGTCTCCGCAATATCCTTTCTTTCGGGAGTGCTAGTTCTGCAAGGTTCGCAGGAGAGCTTCTGTAAAGTTTGGAAGGTAGGAGACGAGGTACTGGCAGAAGTAAAGCTGTGAGTACCGGGCGTGAGTCGTGCTTCGGTAGCTCAGTTGGACAGTCTGCTTTAGGCGGTGGCGCGGCACGGACCTGCTGTCCCGGCCGCTGGCGCGCGTGGACGAGGAAGTGTTTACACCGTCGGTACTCGCGCGTGTTGTTGTCTGACTCGATCGCCATGGCACACAATTTTCGAAAGACTACGCTCCAATTTACGTTCGACAACGAATTTGCCAGACCCAAAGCTTTCGAAATAGAGCGTTTTTTGAGGGAAGAAGTTCGTTTACCTGCTACGGACATAATTGGAATACACCTGTCCATTGTAAGCAGTACAATGTACGTAAAGATGACCGATGAAGCTGCGTGTGAAAGAACTCTCTCCGCTGCTCAAAGAGGATTTAAATTTCGACACTCTGATGGCCATATCAGCGATGTAACAGTAGCTCCTTCAGGATTGGGTGTGAGGATGATTCGGATCTTTGAACTGCCGTTTGAGGTGCCAGAATCGATGGTTACTGAATCGCTGCGACCATATGGAACGGTACTTAGTCATACGCCTGAACGCTGGGCAAGTTTTAGTACTTATCCTGTGCTAAACGGCGTGCGACAGGTGCGGATCGTCCTTACTAAACATATCCCGTCTTATTTATACATTGGCGGGTGTAGAGCTATTGTGATCTACGATGGCCAGCCACGCACTTGTTCTGGCTGTGGTGGAGAAGGACATATCCGCTCGGAGTGCATACAACGCCGCGTCGTGCAACTGCCACATGGAGACGCGTCACAGCGAGAAGTTCCCACGCAACTGCCGATGACGTACGTGTCGGTGGCTCGCCGGGAGGTGTTGCCCAGTTCGGAGCGTGACAAGGACGTGTTTATGCAAGAGCCGACCGAGTTACGGGAGCATGGAGGTGACTCGGAGAATGTCCCTACGCCCACGTCACGTCGGTTGAGGGAGGAACCTTCCGACAACTCACATGAAGCACGCGACGTGGAAGTAGAGGTCGAGACAGTGGCACCGGCAACGGACCAACGAACGATCGACGAACACAGTGAGGCAGCAGAGGGCAGGGCACGCAAACAGCGATCGCCGAAGCGTCGCAAAAAGCGTCGCCATAGTTCGGGTGACACGTCCCCCCCTAGCCTAGGGGACACGGAAGGTATCCTAGCCGAAGAACTGTCTGACACAGAACACGTGCCTTTAGAGGACGCTGACAGGATTCCGTCAGATGGAGACCGGATGTCCTGCCTTTCAGATGGTCCCTATTCATTGACACCGACTGACCCAGCGCTGCCGACGAAGGAGTCAGGGATACCAATGTCCCAGCAGCCTCGTCAAAATACATCAGAGGACGTTTCTCGGATGGATGACCACTGCGACTGGGCTGAACCAGTCGAGGACATACAGGAATTGCCACCCCCTAATGATGACCACTCACCTACAGGATGCACACCACGGAACGACAACAACGGAGGGCAGCCCGTTGGCGGGCACCCCTCTGAGCACGAATAGTGGACTGACACCCTTGGAGTTCTCAGTGACATGACACGAGCATGACAACGACAACGAACCAAGCATATAAGGTGGGCACAGTGAACATTAACACCGCACGTTCGCTTGCAAAGATGCAACTTCTCCGGGACATGATTTACGCCACTGACGTTGATATTCTGCTGATGCAGGAAACCTGCAATGCTGCTTTTCCCGACGTGCACGGATACAACACTTACCTAGCGCCGACTCCAGATGGAGGACGTGGCACAGCGATACTAGTCCGGGAAGGGATTCCGATGTGTGATCTCGATTACCTTCCTTCGGCTCGGGGTTTGGCTATGACCGTGAACGGCATTCGTATCGTCAACATCTATGCCCCCTCCGGATCTGACAATCGACAGGCGCGTGCACGATTCTACTCGGAGGAGATTGCCCCCCTATTCCTTGGGAGGTATGACCACCTCTTGGTAGGGGGGGATTTTAACTGTGTACTCGCCCCGAAGGATCAAACTCCTAATTTCAGCTCATGCCACGCATTGAACACGATCTGCCGGGACATGGCCCTTATGGACACGTGGGAGAAGATCCATGGGCAGCGAGAGGGCTACACGTATTTTACTAGCCACTCGGCGAGCAGGCTGGATCGGATTTATGTTTCTGACGGATTAAGAGATCACGCGTTGGCTGCTGAACGTTGGCCCACAGCTTTTACGGATCACCTTGCGTATTTATGCACGTTAACCCTCCCACGGCAGAGGGTCTGGCGGAGTCGTAGTTCCTGGAAACTCAATTCATCCTTACTGGTGGATCTCGAATGTCGCCAGCGGATCGAAGAAACATGGCAGACTTGCACTCGCCGTTTGCCGCTGCACCGTACGGTTCTTTCGTGGTGGCTGCAGTGTGCAAAACCGGCGATTCGAAGAGCTCTCATCACGTATGGCAAGGAAAAAGCGAAATGGCTCCGAGATACACTTGATTATTTCTACATGGTGCTCCGCGACCTGTCCTCCATGGCCCCATCGCTCGAGCGCCAAGCGGAAGTCCATCGCATTCAGGCCTGTATTTTATCGATCACGAGACGTCGACTGGAGGGACTTTCGATCCGTGCTCGGTGCTTGGACAACGTCGATGGAGAACGTATTGGCATGCATCATGTGTCCAAGGGACATGCGCGTAATCGCCGATCCCTAATCACAGTCCTCCATGATGACGATGGTCGGCCCTTGACGTCACAACAGGACATTGCTGCTGAGTTTCTGGAGCATTATCGCCTTCTTTTCACTGGGACGCCGACGGACAATCGGACAGGAGAAGAAATTTTGCGACAGATGCAAACGGAGGTGGATGGTCCGGATACAGAGGCGCTATTAGAACCCCTAACGGAAGATGACATCCGGGGCGCACTCGCGAAGGGTGCGGTGCGTAAATCCCCTGGGCCAGATGGGTTGACACTCGAATTTTACCGCGCATTTGCGGATTTAATGATGTCCCAGTTGGTATTGATGTATAATGAGTTATTGAGCCCTGACACGGACGTTCCGTCGCAGTTCATGGCGGGACTGCTTATACCAATACCGAAATCGACAGCGCGTGTCAGCGCCCATCAATTTAGACCGCTCACGATGCTCAATACTGATTATAAGATCTTTGCGCGAATGTTGGCGGTAAGGCTCAAGACTGTAATATCCAAGACAATACCGCCAGACCAGGCTTGTCTAGGGGTTCGGAGCAACATCCATTCTATCCTCGGCGAATACCGTGACGTAATTTCCCTGACGGAAGCTTGTCGCATGCGAGCGGCGTTCGTATCGGTGGACTTTGATCGTGCCTTTGACAGGATCAACCATGATTTCCTTGACTCGACCATGCGACGCATGGCGATACCACAGGATTTTATTACCGTTCTCATGCGCCTCCTTCGCGGCGCTTCTTCGACGGTGAGAGTCAATGGCAGGGAGGTAGGACCGATTCCTGTTTGCAGCTCAGTTAGGCAAGGATGTCCCTTGTCGATGATACTGTTTACAATAGCGCTCGAACCATTGATGCAGACTCTTAGACGGACTCTAACAGGCGTCCGACTCCATGCGAGCTCCTTCACGTGTCGTGCATATGCCGACGACTTGATGATACTCGTCCGGTCGGAGAATGAAGTAAATCAGGTGGTTACCCTTCTTACTACGTACGGAGTAGCTGCGGGAAGCAGGGTCAACATGAATAAAACCAAGATCATGCACATCGGTCGAGGGCTGGGCGATCTGCACAGTCCGTTTACGACGGTGGACATCTTGCGATGCTTAGGTATATTGTTCACCCGATCGCTACGGCAATCAGCGGCGGCGAGCTATCGACGTCTCCTCCAGAACGTCCGACTGCACATACGCAACAATTCACTCCGAACGCACGACCTGCTCCAAAGGGTGGACTACACTAATGTTCACCTGGCCTCGCGACTGCCGCACCTGGCACAGGTACTGCCAATGCCACATGGTATTGCTGACAGATTAATGGCGGCCTTTGGATACTATGTCAGCCAAGGAATGTTGTTTAAGGTCAAATACAAGACTTTAACTCTCCCACACCATGCTGGAGGACTTAACCTCACGGATGTGCGGAACAAGGCTCTAGCTCTATACCTGCGAGCGACGCTACGCACTTGGAACCAACGGCGACACGCCATCACGTCGGCCATCCTGGATGTGCTTCGTCCCACGTCCTTTGAACCACCGGTGGCGGTAGGCACAATCTCGCCCTCTTTTTCTCACGTCGCGCGATTTTTTGTTGATTTTAGTTATGTTCAGTTACAGATACCTTCTACAAGACTCCCCACTACCCGTGAGTTATATTGTTACTTGCGGCGTCATCATGGCAGCAATGTTGTCGAACTTAAATACCCAACACGAAACTGGCGACAGATTTGGCGAGCTGTCCATACACCTCTCCTTACCACAGCAGCGCGATCGTCATGGTATACACTAATCAACCGCAAGACAGTCAACCGCCAACGATTGTACGACATTCGCATGGTAGATTCCCCGCTCTGCCTTATATGTGGCATGCAGGACACCGACGAACATTCTCTGCAGTGCGGTGAGGCAACGGATGTTTGGCGGCTGACGCAACGCATCATGGCCCTCCTCAGACGCACCGACGAATCAACGATCACGACGGACGCTTTATTTTTCCCTGACGCTGTATTTTTCCCCTCACAAAAAACTTCGGCAATCCGATGGATTGGTGGACACGCATCGCACTACGTGCTCTCGCGGACATTGATATCGGGCATGGACTATTGGCATTATCTACTAGAACAACACGAAATCATCCGACGCCACTCTAAATATAAAACGAACTTTGCGAACTTTCTAGGCAGCATGTTTCATAACCCCCCGAAGCGGTGGGGAGTCCCAGGTTTACGTTGTTTCGAGGGATAAGATGTACTCCCAGTGAAGTGACGAGGATGTCACTTCAGTCCTATATTTCCTTTCCTTGTTTTTTATATATGATTTTTCTTTTGGGACATTAAAAAAAATAAAATAAAAAAAGCGGTAGCGTGCGTTGTTTCTGTTTATAATGTAAAAAAAAAAAAAAAAAAAAAAAAAAAGTTGGTAGAGCACTTGCCCGCGAAAGGCAAGGGTCCCGAGTTCGAGTCTCGGTCGGGCACACAGTTTTAATCTGCCAGGTAGTTTCATATCAGCGCACACTCCGCTGCAGAGTGAAAATCTCATTCTGGAAACATCCCCCAGGCTGTGGCTAAGCCATGTCTCCGCAATATCCTTTCTTTTGGGAGTGCTAGTTCTGCAAGGTTCGCAGGAGAGCTTCTGTAAAGTTTGGAAGGTAGGAGACGAGGTACTGGCAGAAGTAAAGCTGTGAGTACCGGGCGTGAGTCGTGCTTCGGTAGCTCAGTTGGTAGAGCACTTGCCCGCGAAAGGCAAGGGTCCCGAGTTCGAGTCTCGGTCGGGCACACAGTTTTAATCTGCCAGGTAGTTTCATATCAGCGCACACTCCGCTGCAGAGTGAAAATCTCATTCTGGAAACATCCCCCAGGCTGTGGCTAAGCCATGTCTCCGCAATATCCTTTCTTTCGGGAGTGCTAGTTCTGCAAGGTTCGCAGGAGAGCTTCTGTAAAGTTTGGAAGGTAGGAGACGAGGTACTGGCAGAAGTAAAGCTGTGAGTACCGGGCGTGAGTCGTGCTTCGGTAGCTCAGTTGGTAGAGCACTTGCCCGCGAAAGGCAAGGGTCCCGAGTTCGAGTCTCGGTCGGGCACACAGTTTTAATCTGCCAGGTAGTTTCATATCAGCGCACACTCCGCTGCAGAGTGAAAATCTCATTCTGGAAACATCCCCCAGGCTGTGGCTAAGCCATGTCTCCGCAATATCCTTTCTTTTGGGAGTGCTAGTTCTGCAAGGTTCGCAGGAGAGCTTCTGTAAAGTTTGGAAGGTAGGAGACGAGGTACTGGCAGAAGTAAAGCTGTGAGTACCGGGCGTGAGTCGTGCTTCGGTAGCTCAGTTGGTAGAGCACTTGCCCGCGAAAGGCAAGGGTCCCGAGTTCGAGTCTCGGTCGGGCACACAGTTTTAATCTGCCAGGTAGTTTCAAACCAGTACGTTGTACACAAACAAGACACTGAAGTCACACCCACAGGTTAAAAGTCGGCCACAGTATTAAAAACACTCCAGAACAACACACTTAAAACCCACTGGGACCTGCCAAGGGAGAGGCCGCAGAGATCGGAAACGAGAGGAGGTCGAGGTGCAGCAGCGGAGCCTATACGGTAATATCGATGGCGTTATCATATAATAAATTCCGGTAAAAGCGCTTGCCTTAAATATCTGTGCAACTTACTTTTTAAGTATTTAAACTTATGTGACAAATTCCATTATGTTCAGTTTATACTGATATGTTTGAGATATAGTCTAATGCCTACTAATAGATTTTAGGTAACTGGTGTATTTAATTTATAACGGAACATTCGGTGGTGCAACTTCACATGTTGTACTGCAACCTGCTGACAACTACAAGTTAGACCTAAACGATCTGCGACAGTTAATTTGTCCATTCTGTCAGTAGGAGAAATTCAATGGTTTCCATGTCATTTTGGATGGGGTGTTAAATTGCTTATGGTTATTATCTCTGGAAGTATAAAATGATCATACACATGGGATTCTGCACTTTCTGCCTTCAGTACTCTGTACAGTGTCTAATATGTTACAAGTTGTGGGATTATGGATGGGTAACATTAATGATGACTTCGGATCAGTTCTGCAAATTATTATACTTTTTATGTGTGATTAGTTACTTATCGGTATTGATATGCCGTGTAGGTTGTACACTCTATGTAACTGTATTACATTTTTGTTTGGACACAATGTATTGACCTGAACTTCGTTGTAAACCTTTACAGATCCGAATATGGCCATTGAACTGGCTGAAACTGGTTATCTATGTAAAAAGGCTTGCGATCTAGGAAATGAAGTGTCCTAAAAGGATATTACACTCTCAGATATTGAAGATCGCCCTCTGCTTGCACTGATTATGTCAGGTAATCATAACTCTCTATACTGTCTTGATAGTAAAAGGTTTGCATCAGGCGTACACCGTCCAATTAATAAACTGTTAAACATGGTAACTATTTCTTACGTATTAAGATAATACAGGAATTAAGTACAAAGTATTGCTTGTTGTATTTATGAGGAGACGTAAAGGGTAATAATGAAATAAAAGAAAGAACCACATGGTCAACACCTGACCGTACAAACCCCTTTTTATCTTGTGTAAGCTGACATGTTGTCGTCCCTTCCAGGAAAAAGTTCCTCTCCGGTCAGCCACCTTTAGCGAGATTTGACAGACAGTTACAGTCTTTCGTCTTTCAGGAGCTGCTGAGCTTATTGTTTCTCTGCGAGTTGCTGTTCGCTGCCGCTGTATACCTCGAGTTAGAACATCGCGTAATGTCTATCGCGCTTATAGCTTAGACTAGATGAATTTCTGAAACTGTTTAATAGAAACGAGAATTGTAAGAGCGTTAGTCATAAATGTTTAATTATCACCTAGAAAAAATAGAGTTAGATAGTTAATTAGTGGGTTCCATGCAGCTATACGTCTGCTGCCGTGGTGCACACTGGAATCCCCACGCCACAGTACTGTAGCACTGCGACTAGGAACCGAAACAAAACTGTGCAGACCATTGATAAAGCAGAGTACCGTGCGTTAATTTGATTTCTGCGCTTGAGGACGAACAATGCTGCAACAGTCCATGCGGGGCTGGTGGCCGTGAACGACTGCAATGCACCATCATATGGCATAGTAGTTAACGGGCGCAGACGCTTCCCGTAGGGTAAAAGAACTCTGAATGACGGCTAACGAAGTAAAATATCCATTAGGCCGTCTGGTACAGCGACCGTATGTAGGAGAATAATCAAAGGAAACTGTGTGGTTTCAGAGGTCTTTTCAAGCCTCAAACATCTATTATGTATGTACTCAAACTGAAGCACTAGGAATATACGCCAACCACCGCCACACTGACACGTCAGCTTTGCACAATTGCACCGACTACCCTAACATGCCTCCCTCCTGTATCCAAATTCCTATTCACCCCTAAGCCCAATGGTATTCCCCACAAAACTTGAATAGCATTGCAGAGTCTAGAAGACCAAGCATAGGCGGTTCCAGAGACGGATTCGAATCCCAGCCTTGGTACAAATTTTCTTTCGTCGCTTCAGTTTGCCTACATACAATGTGGGGCAATTAAGTGGCCCAGAGAACAGAGTTCAAGGATGCTAAGAAACACAGCAGCGGAAACGAGTTAAAGTACTAACATGATTACAGCAAATGTTGAAAGTGACCGCTATTCATCTCTTGGCACTTTTGGGCCCTTCTCATCAAGTTGCTGAAGGCGGGTCGAAGTTTGGCTGCTGTAACTTCTGCAGTCTCATCCGAAATGTTCCGCTGCAGTTCTCGAAGAGTATGAGGATTGTTATTATACACCTGGGACCTGAGGGTGGCCCACACAAAGTAATTGGGCACTGACATACTCGTATGTGTGTGTCCAAGTAGGGCCGCGACCAGACTGACCTCTGCTAACAACTCTGTCAGGCGTGAAGACTGTGTAAATGTGCTCCAAGTTTAGCCAGCTGTGTTGGAAGTAGCTGTAGCTCTTTTCCTCCTCCGTCAGTGCTGCCACAACTTCGCATCCAATCGTATCCACTCGTCTGGACCATTTTTATTTGCTCCATCCTGTACGTCACTCGTTGTTGAGTCTTGAGAAACTTCTGGAAGTACATAGTTTCATTTGATAAAAGCACCTCTGCCTGGGTTCCAGGCAGGATCCCCCGTTTTGTTGGCTGCTGAAGCGCTGTTCCAACACAGTTCACCAACTGTGTGCAATGCTGTTCAGGTTCGGAGGAATATCAAGGGGGATTGTGAGCGGATGGGAAATTTGACTGAGAAGCGATAGTATTAGTATATTCTATGCAGATGTGCAGAACTACTGCCTAATGGGGGCATAGTGGTTAGCGCATCTGCCTAGTGAGCAGGAGGCCCGGTTTCGAATCCCAGCCTTTGTACAAATTTTTGTTCTTCGATTCAGTCTGCATATGTACATAATGTATATACAATATTTGACTTAAAATAGTCTTAGTTGCAATTGTTTCTTTTATTAAATAAACGTTTCGCCTTCTGAGGCATCATCAGATTATGAAACTTCCTGGCAGATTAAAACTGTGTGCACGACCGAGACTCGAACTCGGGACCTTAGCCTTTCGCGGGCAAGTGCTCTACCATCTGATCTACCGAAGCACGACTCACGCCCGTCCCTCACAGCTCTACTTCTGCCAGTATCTCGTCTCCTACCTTCCAAACTTTACAGAAGCTCTCCTGCGAACCTTGCAGAACTAGCACTCCTGAAAGAAAGGAGAGCTTCTGTAAAGTTTGGAAGGTAGGAGACGAGATACTGGCAGAAGTAGAGCTGTGAGGGACGGGTGTGAGTCGTGCTTCGGTAGCTCAGATGGTAGAGCACTTGCCCGCGGAAGGCAAAGGTCCCGAGTTCGAGTCTCGGTCGGGCACACAGCTTTAATCTGCCAGGAAGTTTCATATCAGCGCACACTCCGCTGCAGAGTGAAAATCTCATTCTGGAATCATCAGATTATCTTGAAAATTTTTTATTTTCATCATTTTAAAAACTGTAAAACGGCTTTCTGCTAGACTGAATCACGCGTCGAATAAGATGAATTTGCAGAGACCTTTTGCAAAAGGAAAAGGTCTCTGCGTGATTCATCTAATTCAGTCCAGCACAGAACCGTTTTATAGTTTTTAAAATGATGAAAATCGAAAATTTTCAAGATAATCTGAAGATGCCTCACGAAGGCGAAACGCGCTGTTAATTATACAATAAATTGTAACCAAGACTGTTTTTAATTCCAATAACGAAGTGGCAGACCATCCCTCTGTGAAGAACTGAAAATCTCAAGAGAAGCAGAGGCCCCCGGGCTCGAATACCGGTCTGTCACAATCGAGGCGACAGTGGAAAAAGCGAAAAATGTATCATGGATCAGTTTTCAACATTTCGCACAGCATTTCCAATATGACAAACGTCCCTGTCTGCTGGAGTCAGCGACTACTCATAAGCAGTGGTTAGCACACTGGATTCGCATTCGGAAGGACGACAGTTCAGATCCTGATTAGGTTTTCAGTGATTTCCGTAAATCGCTTCAGGCAAATGCTGAGATGGTTCCTTTGATAGGGCACGGCCAACTTCCTTCCCCATCCTTCCCTAATCCTATGGGACCGATGACCTCGCTGTTTTGTCCCCTCCCCCAAATCAACCAACTAATCAAAAAAGCAGAAATGTCGCAGCTGTGTCAGCCCATTCCACGTGATGTCTTTTACCGCTTAATCACCAAGGGCGAGTGGCGGGTGTACCGTTATCATCCGTAGACAAAGGAGCAAAGCAAGCAGTGGAAACTTGTGGATTCAGTATCACCGAAACCAGCGGATACCCAACCACCATTGGACAAAGTGATGCTGACCATTTTCTGGCACTGACACGATGTGGTGCCAACATATTACGCTAGTGAAAGGTAAATTGTTACAGCAACATATTACCGGAAAGTCCTGTTGACGTTACGATAGGCTTTCGAATCCCAAATATTGTGGGGCACCCAAAGCGAATTTTTTTGCTCTACGACAACGTTCTAGTCCATTATGCACAGATCAAAATCTCGTCTGCCGCTTCTTTCGGCTGTCAGTACTTGGCTGCTTCTCCCGCCCCCTTCTGCCTCTCCATTATTCTTCTTACGTGGTACGCAGAGACTTCTTCCTCTTCGCTCGGATGAAGAAACCGTTAGGTTGCAGACGCTTGCAACATCATGACGAGATGATTTTGGGAGTGGAACGTGTACGGGGCAGCCAAACTGAAGATTCCTACAATCAGTGTCCCCGACAAGTCATCCATTGTTGGAAAAATGAGGGTATTGAAGGGTAAATATGACAAGCAAAACTAACATCACCACCAGGTCCCACGGTTGCACCTTGACTCTTTTGAAGTGGCGATTAAATCTGTACAGCTGACTAACTAACTCCGTCCGAACGGGCCTCGGAAAACCATATGATACCGACCGATCTCCGTGTCATCCTCAGCTGACAGGAGTCACACGATGCGGATACGGAGGGGCATGTGTTCAGCACACCGCTCTCTGGGCCGTTGTTAGAGTTCGTGACCGAAGCCACTACTTCTCAGTCAAATCAAATGGCTCTGAGCACTATGGGACTAAACATCTGAGGTCATCAGTCCCCTAGAAATTAGAACTACTTAAAGCCAATTAACCTAAGGACATTACACACATCCATGCCTGACGCAGGATTCGAACCTGCGACCGTAGCGACCGAGATGGCATACAATAAGAGGAAGGTCTTGAATACAGAGATCCGCAGGAGCATTGGAAGTCAAGTGATGGAGAATGCGAACAACATTCATTACCTGGAAGAAAAAACAATAGGTAAATTACGAACCAACAAAAGAGTAACAGACAGATCTTAACCGCCGCAGAACGTATGATGCATTGAAAAAAAAAACAACAAGAACAGACACATTATATGTCAAACGGACACATTATATGTTAACAAACAGAAATACAGCATCGCATGTAATAGGCAATGCCTTGAACACGCGACTATACGTGACAGGAGAAGGAGGAACGAGAGATTTTGAGAGACTCTGGGACACGAAAGAACAAGCTGAAGTCTGCGTTCATAGATAAATACAGGAGCTCTATGAATGTGCTGGACCAATTTCAAACATGATACGGAAGAGAAGACAGATTTCCTGGGCACATCATGCGGCTGAAGTACAACGCACTGACCAAAAAGATATGGAACTCAACGTGCTTAACAGAGAACAGCTCGATGAGAGAAGTTAGGGGAAATCGGAAAACAATAGGAATCAGAAAAAATAACAATCCGTACGCTGCAGTGCAGGCTAGGACAAGTTGTAGCAATGCAGCAGAAGATCGTGGGTGGCCTGTCATCAGAATAAGAATTAAAATCACGGCAGCTGAAAGAAAAGGAGAGGCGAGAGGATGTATAAGTACTGGGAAGAACCAGTCATCTATCACACTAAAGGGTCGAAGCGAACCAAAGAAACTGCAAAACTGAAGACGGTCTATGGAAAGTTACGTAACAAAATAACTACTAGGCATTTTGACAGAGGTCTCCCAGTAGTGCACAGAAAGAGGGAAGTCACATAGCCTGAAGTAAATGTGACTATACCGAGAAATGGCGGTGTCTTCGTGACATTAGACAGCTGAAGAAACTGGAAAAGAGAGTGTGTATGTGTGGAACAGCGACTAGTTACAGTGCACTGTGGTGGTGTTCATTACAACATGAACTGGAGACAAGATTTCGACGACTTCACAAGGGAAAGAATTTTAGGCAAACTGGAAAAAAGGGGAGTGTTACGAGTACATCCCAGGAATTTGGTGTTGCACTCGGCATTGTTTAGTGTCCAGACTGAGCGTTTCGAATCATAGGCACTGCCGCTCGAATGAGAGAGGTGATCGACCACGGTCAACCAGATAACCGCTGTATTGTGCAACAGGCAAAAAGAGACCTACGTCGAAATGCGGCTGCAATTGCAAACAATTTTAAAGGGACTGCAGGGTACGAGATCTTGTCCTCCACAGTTGCACGACGACCCCTTGGCGGAGATCTCTTTGCCCGACAACCAGTACGTTGTGTTCCGCTGACACCCGCACATGGCGGGACCATTTGCGATAGTGCCGAGAGCTTAGGGAATGGATCAGCGAGGAGTAGGATGATGTGCTCTTTTCAGACGAAAACAGATTCATCCAGAGCAATAACTATGGATGTACCCTTACATAGCGAGAGGTGGGAACACACAATGCACCCAGGAACACTGCCGAATATGATCGTTTTGGTGGACCTGGGGTTATGGTGTAGGGTTGGTTGCCTGATTGGTTTGTGGCATAAAGGGGCCAAACTAAAGGGTCATCGGTCCCTTTTTCCTGATGTAAACAAGGGTCAAGGTAAAAAATTCCCAAAGGAATCGGGCAACGTAAAAGGGCGTAAAAATAACGGGGAACCACGCCGAAAGAAAATGAAAGAAGAGAACCAAAAGGGGAAAACGTACAGTAAAAGGAAAAGTGTTGTTGTTGTGGTCTTCAATCCTGAGACTGGTTTGATGCAGGTCTCCATGCTACCCTATCCTGTGCAAGCTTCATCTCCCAGTACCTACTGCAACCTACATCCTTCTGAATCTGCTTAGTGTATTAATCTCTTGGTCTCCCTCTACGATTTTTACCCTCCACGCTGCCCTCCAATACTAAATTGGTGATCCCTTGATGCCTCAGGATATGTCCTACCAACCGATCACTTCTTCTAGTCAAGTTTTGCCACAAATTCCTCTTGTCACCAATTCTATTCAATACCTCCTCATTAGTTATGTGATCTACCCATCTAATCTTCAGCATTCTTCTGTAGCACCACATTTCTAAAGCTTCTATTCTCTTCTTGTCCAAACTATTTATCGTCCATGTTTCACTTCCATACATGGCTACACTCCATACAAATACTTTCAGAAACGACTTCCTGACACTTAAATCTATACTCGATGTTGACAAATTTCTCTTCTTCAGAAACGCTTTCCTTGCCATTGCCAGACTACATTTTATATCCTCTCTACTTCGACCATCATCAGTTATTTTTCTCCCCAAATAGCAAAACTCCTTTACTACTTTAAGTGTCTCATTTCCTAATCTAATTCCCTCAGCACCACCCGACATAATTCGACTACATTCCATTATCCTCGTTTTGCTTTTGTTGATGTTCATCTTATATCCTCCTTTCAAGACACTGTCCCTCCCGTTCAACTCCTCTTCAAAGTCCTTTGCTGTCTCTCACGGAATTACAATACCATCGGCAAACCTCAAAATTTTTAATTCGTCTCCATGGATTTTTAATACCTACTCCGAATTTTTCTTTTGTTTCCTTTACCGCTTGCTCAATATACAGGTTGAATGGCCTGGGCTTTCTAAATACAAGAATAAAAAACAATTAACCAGCCACTTTGCAACACACTAAAATCTCCAGCATAAAAGATTAGGCGAGACGTACATACATAAGGGAAAGACGATCACCGAGGCAAACAAAACGCAAAGAAAGAGTGACGAAGAGGTAAAATGGAGAGAGGATGGAAGTCTGGGAAAAAACGCCAGGCGCCCACCCTCAGATCGTGTGATAAAAAAAAAACCTCACGAATTAAACGTAAAACTAAATCGGCCGTTGAGACACTGTCGCCCAACACCGCAGGTTGGATACTGGGAATAAGACACTGTACTTCTTCCCCATGTGCGCCATTTCAGGAGTAAATTCGTCCCTGGCCCCATTTTTTATGGATAGCTGCATAAACAGCGTAGGAGGAGGAGCTTTTGGAACGAGAGGAAATACGGCGAATGGACTGGCCTGCCCATTGCCTAGACTAAAAACCCATAGAGCGCGTGAGTGATACTCTGCTTATTGCAGCATGTCTACATGCACCAGCGACCATCCGGCAGCTGTCATCCTAGCGGTGGAGCAATGAAGCGCCCTACCACAAAAATCCCTTAATAAGCTCGTGTCCAGGGAGGTAGCACGTTACAGACCATGCATCTGTGTCCGCAGTCATCACACATCCTACTGAGAACCATATCCCGCCTTTTGAATATCCAAGGGACCATCAAAAATCGCGGTGACTTTAATGTAATTATGGTCTTAGAATAAAAGTGTCATTTCTGTTCGTCTCACTGCGTATTTCTCTCTTTCAGTTACCTTCTATACTATGCTACAGAAATTCTTTTCTACACTACTGGCCATTAAAATTGCTACACCAAGAAGAAATGCAGATGATAAACGGGTATTCATTGGACAAATATATTATACTAGACCTGACATGTGATTACATTTTCACGCAATTTGAGTGCATAGATCCTGAGAAATCAGTACCCAGAACAACCACCTCTGGCCGTAATAACGGCCTTGATACGCCTGGGCATTGTGTCAAACTGAGCTTGGATGGCGTGTAAATGTACAGCTGCCCATGCAGCTTCAACACGATACCACAGTACATCAAGACTAGTGACTGGCGTATTGTGACGAGCCAGTTGCTCGGCCACCATTGACCAGACGTTTTCAAATGGTGAGAGATCAGGAGAATGTGCTGGCCAGGGCAGCAGCCGAACATTTTCTGTGTCCAGAAAGGCTCGTACAGGACCTGCAACATGCGGTCGTGCATTATTCTGCTGAAACGTAGGGTTTCGCAGGGATCGAATGAAGGGTAGAGCCACGGGTCGTAACACATCGAAATGTAACGTCCACTCTTCAAAGTGCCGTCACTGCGAACAAGAGGTGACCGAGACGTGTAACCGATGGCACACGATACCATCACGCCGGGTGATACGCCGGTATGGCGATGACGAATACCCGCTTCCAATGTGCGTTCACCGCGATGTCGCCAAAGACGGATGCGACCATCATGATGCTGCAAACAGAACCTGGATTCATCCGAAAAAATAACGTTTTGCCATTCGTGCACCCAGGTTCGTCGTTGAGTACACCATCGCAGGCGCTTCTGTCTGTGATGCAGCGTCAAGGGTAACCGCAGCCAAGGTCTCCGAGCAGATAGTCCATGCTGCTGCAGACGTCGTCGAAGTGTTCGTGCAGATGGTTGTTGTCTTGCAAACGTCCCCATTTGTTGACCAGGGATCGAAACGTGGCTGCACGATCCGTTCCAGCCATGTGGATAAGATGCCTGTCATCTCGACTGCTAGTGATACGAGGCCGTTGGGTTCCAGCATGGCGTTCCGTATTACCCTCCTGAACCCACCGAATCCATATTCTGCTAACAGTCATTGGATCTCGACCAACGCGAGCACCAATGTCGCGATACGATAAACCGCAATCGCGATAGGCTACAATCCGACCTTTATCAAAGTCGGAATCGTGATGGTACGCATTTCTCCTCCTTACACGAGGCATCACAACAACGTTTCACCAGGCAACGCCGGTCAACTGCTGTTTGTGTATGAGAAATCGGTTGGAAACGTTCCTGATGTCAGCACGTTGTAGGTGTCACCACGGGCGCCAACCTTGTGTGAATGCTCTGAAAAGCTAATCATTTGCATATCACAGCATCTCCTTCCTGTCGGTTAAATTTCGTGTCTGTAGCACGTCATCTTCGTGGTGTAGCAATTTTAATGGCCAGTAGTTTATGTACGGGACAAATTTCATCGAACTATATTACTTGGCAGTGACGCAACGTGCAAAAGTCACCTTCATCCTTAAGTTTTGCACACGAGTGTCATATACTCGAACAATCGTAGGGTTTAAGGGACGATATTGCTCATTGGATTAAGGAGCCATCGAGGACTGCCTGCTCGAGAAATTACCGGAAGCAACAGTTCAGCGAGCGACGGGCAGTTGGCTCCTGGGGCCTCCCGCGTCACATCTGGCTGCCGTTACAATAGCCTAGGGCGAGCTGACAGCCGACGTCTCGTGTAACTCTGGAACGTGGGGCCGGCCGTTCCGCGCTTTCTCCACGCGGAGACGGCTCGCCGGACCGGAAGGAGAGAGTGCTAGGGGTGGGCCAGTCGTCGGGTCGTGCGGCGGGGGAGGGGGGAGACACTTTCGGCTGTGCAAAGGCCGCCACACGTGACGCAATTGCCGGTGTTACGTCGCGCGCCTTTCCGGAGAGTCACCGCTACGCCAGTTGCAGGACCGCAACCACCTCACGAGATGCAAGGCCCCTCTTACAAGGCCAGCGAATTTCTTGTCTTGAGCTGTTCAGCAGATCCGGTTAACCACCAAGTGCGTCGGATCCTCCGACTATCGCGTTACCTCCGGTTACTTGCTACGGAAGCTGTCTCTCTCAGGAGGCGCTGAGGAAACGGATGTGGCGGTCATTTGACGAAAGACGGCGAACCGCCATTAACACTGTATATTGTTACGTAAACCCACCACCTACTTAAAAGAGCAAACTGGTTGATATGGAATGTTGCAGAAACTCAAGAACTGGCACCAGATGATCATGTGAGCGATTGAAAAATGTAAACCATCACGATCGAAAACGTGACACTTATTAAAATATGAGTGTTTCTGGGTACGATATGGAGGGCAGATGACTCTCTTGTTGAAAGCCACTCCATCGTCCCCATCTGCAGAGGACATCATCAGTGGAGGTTTTAACTTTTCCAAAGGTCCGACACACACTCTGGCTCCTTACTGACTGAACTAAAATTCCGTTTCCACGTGTTTTCATGTAGACGCGCGCCGTCACATGTTTTGAAAGCTCGAGTGCGTGCGGCCATTGCTGGATACCGTCATCCGCTATTACTACTGCCGAAGACTGATGCGCATCTCCTTCAGCTCCGGAATCCAGGTATCATACAGTTTCACAACTTCCTTCTTATGATTAAAATTATTTGGGTATTGAGTAATCTCTATACGCTCTCTGGAAAGCCTTTTGTAGTGTCTGCCGATGGCTGCTGGTGCCTAAATCTTGTCAACTCGAATCCAGTGGGGTCCTGGCTGCAAAACATGGCTTGTCTCTTCCACCCCTTCTATAGTTGCCGTGATCTTCTCGTTTTTCGACCATTCTTTTAGGCTCCTCAGTTAAACAGAGTGCTCAAAATGGTTCAAATGGCTCTGAGCACTATGGGACTTAACATCTGAGGTCATCAGTCCCCTAGAACTTAGAACTACTTAAACCTAACTAACCTAAGGACATCACGCACATTCATGCCCGAGGCAGGATTCGAACCTGCGACCGTAGCAGTCGCGCGGTTCCGGACTGAAGCGCCTAGACCCGCTCGGCCACCGCGGCCGGACCAGAGTGCTCAGAAATGTCTTTTAAGTTCACCTGAGCTACCACCGAGACTTTATTGGTTGTTGAAAATCCACAAGGAAAACACCCCACTGCGGCCTATGGTAAGTGCTATAGGTTCGCTCACCTATTAAATTGTCAAACTCTTGACATCAAGAATTGGGCACGTTTTATCAGTTTGGATGTGACATCGCTCTTTAGCATACCTCGACTTAATGAAGTGTTGAAACAACTGAGTCAAATCTTTGCTACGGATGTTGTAAACTGTTTACATATTTTCTCACGACCATGCACTTAAAATGGAATGAGGAGTTTGATGAACAGATGGATGGCATGGTTGTTGGAAGGTCCTTAAGCCGATTGATAACAAATTTTTTTTATAGACAATTCGATTAAATCATTAGGAACTGCCAACAAAAGATCGAATGTGTGGTTCCGCTGCGTGATTGATATGTTCGTGTTCTGGAGATACGACAGAGAGAAATTAAGATGTTTACATGAAGATCTCAGTGAAATTAATCTGAATGTTCAGTTCATTATAATCCAGAATGTAGATGGCAGATTACATACCGCTGATGTCAAAGAAGATGGTAGCTTACCCCACACAACGCACCAAAAAAACCGCGCACACAGACCATTACCCATAACGGGATTCATATCACCAACCACTACAGAAGCAAGGTGTTACAAAAGCGTGAGCAGATGAAATCAGGAACATCTGCGAGCCGGAGCTGCTCGGTATAGATTTGGAATATCTAAACAGTACATTGCTGAAGAATGGATATTCGTCCGCTGGGACAAAAAACGCCCACTAAAAGATCGTAGTGGTGAACAAGCGTTCGCCAAATTCAAGGTTTTCCTGCCGTTCGTCATAAATGTTATTGGCCGCACAGGAAATATCGCTTTAATCTACAAAGAACCGCAAAATATAGTAACACCTAAAGTCGGCCAAGGATGTTCGCAAACTGCTGGAAAAAGCACCAATGTACAGGATAGTATATAGTTGTGTGGACATATAAGTGGGTACTACCAAAAGAACGGTAGACAAACAACCTGTGGATCTCAAGGTCAACTGTCGAATGTGTACTCGTGGTCATCTGAAGGGAGAAACTAACGGATCAACTGTTGCGGAACATGTTTTACAGCCAGAAGACCACAGGCTTCGATTTGACGGCATGACTCAGTTACCGATAGCCACATGTGAGTGCTGCTTGATTGATGCCTAAGTTCGAAGGGTTTTTACGTAAGTTTTATAAACACACCAGTTAAAGATAACAGAGACTTTAGTTACCAATAATATACTCTCCTTCACTATCTACAACAGTCTTCCAAGGCTGGGACAAATTTTAGATTATGCACCTGTAGAAAACAAGTGCTTTTGAGGCGAAGAACTCGTCGAGTCATGTTCGGAGCGCATTTTCATCGGGAAAGGAAGCTCCTTGAAGGTTGTATGATAGAGAGCGGAAAAGGTGAAAATCCAAGAGTGCGAGATCAGGTGAATAAGGTGGAAACGGAATGACTTCCCAACCCAACATCCTTATTGTGTTTTTTGTCAGTCTTGCAGAATGCGGGCTGGAGTTATCGTGGAATAGCATCACTTGACGCAGTGTTGTTGTTGGACTGCGTCTGCAAGACGTCTCTATTGTTGACAGTAAATGCCAGTATGACGGTTACATCTCGCCAGCCGGGGTGGCCGAGCGGTTCTAGGCGCTACAGTCTGGAACCGCGCGACCACTACGGTTGCAGGTTCGAATCCTGCCTCGGGCATGGATGTGTGTGGATGTCCTTAGGTTAGTTAGGTTTAAGTAGTTCTAAGTTCCAGGGGACTGATGGCCTCAGAAGTTAAGTCCCATAGCGCTCAGAGCATTTTTTGAACGGTTACACCACGGGGAAGTAATTCGTAGTACACCACACGGTCGCTGTTCCGTCAGATGCATAACATTATCTTTTGTGGATTCGCGCAGGTCTTTATACGGGGGTTGCTGCTCTGTTTGGGCTCGACCATTCCTTTCTTTTCCTTATGTTAGGGTAAAAACACGGTTTCCCGTCACCAGTAACGATACAAGATATAAATGATCGGTGTTGTTCACGAGTCAATTGATGGCGAGCAAGCAGAGATTCACCTATGCCAACACGCTGATTTTTGTGATTTTGGCTTAGAGCATGCGGCACCGTCACGCCCGATTTTTAAACCTTGCCATTGCATGAGAAAGTCGCCGATAGTGGAATGATCACAGTTAATCACATCTGCAATTTCTCGAGTACAATGACGTGCATCATTGTGGATTAATGCTTTAAACGATCTTTATCAAACCTAAAAGCCTTCCTGAACGTGAAGAGTCACTTATTTCAAAACTATCCTCCTTACAACGAGAAACCCATTTTCTTGCCGATGGCATTATCCCTATACAGGGTGGTCCATTGATAGTGACCGGGCCAAATATCTCACCAAATAAGCATCAAACGAAAAAACTACAAAGAACGAAACTCGTATAGCTTGATGGGGGAAACCAGATGGCGCTATGGTTGGCCCGCTAGATGGCACTGCCAGAGGTCAAACGGATATCAACTGCGTTTTTAAAAATAGGAACCTCCCCCTTCAAGCTAGACAAGTTTCATTTTTTGTAGTTTTTTCGTTTGATGCTTATTTCGTGAGATATTTGGCCCGGTCACGATCAATGGACCACCCTGTATATGGCGCAAATGTTTCTGGCTGCCTCCGCTGCTGTCTCCACTCGGCTGAACTCAAACAGAAGAATATATCAGAAATGCTGCCATTTCTCCACTTGCCTCTCATTTTCTAGTGTGCACAGCTCCACTCACTATTTCCAAATGACAAATGACAATATGTAAACTCAAATAGCAACAGTGAATTACAAATAAGAAATGACAATCGGTAAATAAACCCGTAGCAACCGGAATACCAACATGAAAAACAAAAACGCTACGAACTTTTGCACCAATCTAATATGAAAGGTTCTACAAGAGAGGCCATAGAATTTACCAAAGACCTCAATAAGTTTAGTGGGAAGGAGGAGGGCGTCATACTAAACAGTATCTGAATTCCAGAGCTAAAGAAGTTGTGCACCATCTTTCTCCGTTTGAAGATATTAATAGTGGACGACAGGAACAGACAACGGCTAATTGCGCTCCATTTCGGAGCGTGTGACGTCACACCTGTGCGCCGGAGCACGAGGAAACGAAATTTACTTCAGTCGGTAGTGAGCCAGGGCATGCGTCGGAGATTCGAAAAAGCTACAACTCTCCCTGAGGGTGTCCTCTGCAGATGGGAACGAAAAGCTGGAGTTCAACAAGGACTGCATCTAACCACGGAATAATATCCTAGAATATTTTCGTAAGTGTCGTGGTGTGACCCTCCACAGTTGACGGAAGTGAAGGTAGTCAACGATATTTATCTGCGTTTCGGTTGTATGCAATCAGCGCAACAACGTGTGTCTACATGGAAACGTCAAAAATGCACGTGGGCATGCCTACAACTCACTGAAATTGCCAGATTTTTCCGCGTATTACGTGAACTGTCCAAGTCTAGAATGGCATTTCATTAACACACATTTAACACGGTGTAAGAAATGTTCGCAACAAAATGCTAACCGACATAGACTGGAGAATGTAGGTCCATCTCAACCAGTTTGAAACCGAACACTGCGAATACATGCGTACTAGGGACATCTGAAGTCATGTACCAAGCACAATCCCTTTTCCCAGAGCGGCACAGTCCGTCTGCTTAGATGATGCCGGCACGGTAGCTCAGCGTGTTCGGTCAGAGGGTTACGTGCCGTCTGTAATAAAAAAAACTGAGTTAATCGATCAACAACGAACTTAAACGGATGTCTTACGACGTCCGCCCCGAGCAGATGCAACGAACGAAAGCGAACAAAATGAGATTTAAAAAAAAAAAAAAAAAAGAGTGGTGACGTGTGTGCCTACTATGCAGCGGGCCCGGGTTCGATTCCCGACTGAATTGAAAATTTTTCTCCGCTCGTGGACTGGGTGTTGTGTTGTCCTCCTCGTCATCTCATCATCACCGACACGGAAGTCGCCCGATGTGGCGAGATCTGCTATAAGACTTGCAGCCCGGTGACCGAACTTCCCCGGATGGGGCCTCCCGGCATCAATGCCACACGATCATTTCATTTTTACAGCGCCACATAAAACTGAACATCTTTAGTTAGGCAAATAACACACAAACTGAACAGTTACTTTATCAACTGAAGACTTTAAGTCTATAAATCGGTCCGCGATCACATTATGGCACTTATTATGAATCCGCCTAGATCACAAAAGCTGTAAAATTCAAAACTGCCCGTTTCGCCCATTGCAGTCCTCATATATGTCAAAAATAAGAGAGACAATAATGTGACAATCTGCCGAAAAAACTACAAAAGGCCTAGGAATGCATAATAAATAACAAACAAAAATAATAATACAGTTAAACGCGATGCATACCAGCCACACGTACCTTGACAACATTCTGATCTACGTATCAATCCAAAATTTATACACCTAGGTGTATAGTAAGTGCTGGAGATGGTCTGAACGCGTCATGTATTCATAGAAATGGCTGAGGCCAGTAGAGGGCACTAAAGGCAGGATACACAAGTTACTTGTATAGCAAATTCAGTAATTAAAATGTAATACGTGTAATCATTGATTAAAATTGTTTCATATGGCACAATCAGAATCTGGCAATAAAACATTTTAAGTACGGATTTTGTTTCCACACTTTGGATCAGTTTATGTTTTATTGTCAAACGCCTATTTTGCCATATAAAACAATTTTGATTGTAGCCTAGGCATATTACATTTTAATGATTGAATGTGCCATATGGTAACTCGTGTACCGTGGCATTAGTTCCCACTACTGACTCCAGTTATTTGTATAACTACAAGACGCACCCAGGCCATCACCAGCACTTGTGTGAACAGTCGTGCTCAAAAGTATCCGAACGACCTGAATTGCATTTCGTCTGATTCGCATGCAACCCGCATAACGCAGCTGTCTAGAAGGTCCTCTAATCGCTCCTCGTTACAGCCGTTTGACTATTGAAAATGGTTCCAACAAGTCACCACTAGAAAACTCTGCTCTGGATCGCAGTAACTCAAGATGTAAAGTAATACCACGATACTATAAATATCAGGGAACACCTAATCACAGAAAATACTGTCCTTAAGGGTTGTAAGCCCATATTTATTGCAATAAATGACATATCTGAAATGTTACCACTCTCATTATTACGTCAGATAGGTCATGCACGTAGTAAGTTCCTCGTATTCATGATTTACTCTTCAAAGTAACATACCATACTTGTTATTTAACACAAAATGGCATTAAAAATTTAAGTTAATCACGAGCAGCTGGTTGAGAATATGTATGAACTTCAAATGACACGACGAACCGTCTCGTTCTGCATATGGATTCAAACCCAGGTCATGCAGACTAAGATTTCGTGACTAACGGAAACTAACAGTCATTCCTGACTAGCCATACAGAGAGTGATATACCTCGATTTTAGACAGTATCAGTTAGCAAATATCAACTTTAAATTACATAATGTAAACATTTTTAACGGACGCGAATTCCTACCCAGCATCTATTGTCCCTGTTAACGAACTACGAGAGATGTTAAATATTGCTTCTTCACAAGTAACTTACTTGAAATGCTGTGAGGTAAAGCTTAGTGTTGGACAGGGATTCGAACCCAGAACCTAATCGGGTTATTATCGAAGCACAATCAACTGTGTCATATCGGATTTTCTCGGCAGTACCTAATTGTTTTAACTGAAATGACGTGACGAAACTTTAATTTTTTCCTTCCTAGGACTCCAACCCGGCACCTATCGCTGTTATATTCTAGAGAAAACTAACGTTAAATATGGGTTTGTTACACCAGCAGCGATATGTGAGCATGTTTGAACTAGAAATAATATGACGAAGAGTTCAGTGCTGACTGGGATTCGAACCCCACACATATAGTTGTTGACTACACACAAAGAGACGTCAGCTGCCGAATTTTTCTCAACCAGCAGCTCGGAATAACATCCTTGAACTTACAGTGATCTCTCAAATAGTTCTGTGTCTCACTAGGAGTCAAAAACGTCAGATATCGTTAGTGTTGAGAACGAATGAAAATGCATTAAAAATCAAAATTATTATCCACCAGCAGATAGGTGTTCTCATGCTAGAGCTTGATAATACACTCCTGGAAATTGAAATAAGAACACCGTGAATTCATTGTCCCAGGAAGGGGAAACTTTATTGACACATTCCTGGGGTCAGATACATCACATGATCACACTGACAGAACCACAGGCACATAGACACAGGCAACAGAGCATGCACAATGTCGGCACTAGTACAGTGTATATCCACCTTTCGCAGCAATGCAGGCTGCTATTCTCCCATGGAGACGATCGTAGAGATGCTGGATGTAGTCCTGTGGAACGGCTTGCCATGCCATTTCCACCTGGCGCCTCAGTTGGACCAGCGTTCGTGCTGGACGTGCAGACCGCGTGAGACGACGCTTCATCCAGTCCCAAACATGCTCAATGGGGAACAGATCCGGAGATCTTGCTGGCCAGGGTAGTTGACTTACACCTTCTAGAGCACGTTGGGTGGCACGGGATACATGCGGACGTGCATTGTCCTGTTGGAACAGCAGGTTCCCTTGCCGGTCTAGGAATGGTAGAACGATGGGTTCGATAACGGTTTGGATGTACCGTGCACTATTCAGTGTCCCCTCGACGATTACCAGTGGTGTACGGCCCGTGTAGGAGATCGCTCCCCACACCATGATGCCGGGTGTTGGCCCTGTGTGCCTCGGTCGTATGCAGTCCTGATTGTGGCGCTCACCTGCACGGCGCCAAACACGCATACGACCATCATTGGCACCAAGGCAGAAGCGATTCTCATCGCTGAAGACGACACGTCTCCATTCGTCCCTCCATTCACCCCAGGAGCAACAGTGTCCCTAATTTGCTGGGAAGTGGCGGTGCGGTCCCCTACGGAACTGCGTAGGATCCTACGGTCTTGGCGTGCATCCGTGCGTCGCTGCGGTCCGGTCCCAGGTCGACGGGCATGTGCACCTTCCGCCGACCACTGGCGACAACATCGATGTACTGTGGAGACCTCACGCCCCACGTGTTGAGCAATTCGGCGGTACGTCCACCCGGCCTCCCGCATGCCCACTATACGCCATCGCTCAAAGTCCGTCAACTGCACATACGGTTCACGTCCACGCTGTCGCGGCATGCTACTAGTGTTAAAGACTGCGATGGAGCTCCGTATGCCACGGCAAACTGGCTGACACTGACGGCGGCGGTGCACAAATGCTGCGCAGCTAGCGCCATTCGACGGCCAACACCACAGTTCCTGGTGTGTCCGCTGTGCCGTGCGTGTGATCATTGCTTGTACAGCCCTCTCGCAGTGTCCGGAGCAAGTATGGTGGGTCTGACACACCGGTGTCAATGTGTTCTTTTTTCCATTTCCAGAAGTGTACATAATGAAAACTTTAGTGCCAGGCCAGGATTCGAACCCATTCACGCGCAGTATGTTGAGATGGTGAGGAATCTGCAGTTTTGAACAAACAACAAATTGTAGCCGAGCTGTATTCTGGCGAAGGGATCAAATTCCGCGTTAAGGGCGGTCTGAGTTGCATTCTAAGTTCAGAACCAATTTTATCGACATACAGAAGTTCAAATAAAAGATGGAATAAGTTCCCTGTGACCCTACATAACGTTTGTTTCATCACTAGAAATAAATAACTAGTATAAGAAAGGTTATTGGTGATAGAGTTCTCACATTTTGCCACTCCTGACTTTATTGTGGTTAAACCTAACACTTACTTGGTAGAGAAGGAATGTCATTTAATGTGAATTTTAGACCGCAATGCCATTAGACCTTCTTCACTTGGCGTAGCCAGAAGCGAATAGAATCTGTCTCTCCCTATAAAAAAATCGTTGTCAGAAGTTGGAATCGAACCTAGACCACGATTATAGGAACTTATCATCAATCCAACAGACCACCAAATCCTCTTCTGTGAGATTCGTTTTTCTATCATAATACTGTTGCAGCACACTCGATGAGAATTCTGACACACAGGCTCCCTGTAGTGGTTTGCAGCATGTTCAGTACATTCATTTACTTGGTTGACCGAATCGCCAGGAACTTGTTGCCTCAGCTACCCAGCGCATACATTCGACTCTATTTTGTAATCTCCGGAATAAAATCACGTAACTGCTACCTACACAGAACTGCCAACAGTGTAGGATGCAGAAATTTAAATAGGAAGTGTTCCTTTCCATTTGAGCTACTCTATTGCGCTATCTGTTAGTTGAAAATGTCGTGCAGTGCAAAAGAAAAGCTGTAACTGTCTGTCTCTCAGAAGTCTACATCCGGCCATATGGATTATCTCACAGCACTGTGGAATGCGGAAGTTCTGGAGGAACTGTTGTAGACTTCTGGAGCTGCTGTATCTACATGACAGCTAGTAGCGTCACGGTAAGCATCGCACACCGTAGAGAAGACGGCGCGAGTGCTATTACATTCGCTGCTACATTTTTTAAAACGCAATTCTGCTGTCTGCTGGAGTTAAAAATTTAATGGAGTTCCCTTCACTTCTCAAACCAAAATAGCCGCACGTGGAAAAAGGGATAACTTCTGCGACATTTTGTTCTTTTCAGGTTAGACGGTTAGGCAGCAGATGCATCTCGAAGCTGTTGTTTTATATATGGGGAGAGCTCATCGTGCCAAAATAGTCAGAAAAGTATTTTCTATATTAGCTGTCGTCTGGTAGTGGCATTTTATTCTTCTTCAAACCTTGTTTGACAGCATTAACTCAGAACAAGTTTTCTACATGCATGTAACCAATAAACAGCAAGTGCATTGTCAGACTGTTATAGATAAAATCAGAGAATTCGCATATATGTTGATGATTAATTTCTCTCTCATGTTTAGTATTGTTTTAACAACACTAAAACAGACCTTCCGAAAATTGTGGACTGTATTATGTGAAATGAAACAAAACTACCCACGATAACCTTACGACGAAAGTCTGTTTTAATAAAACTGAGTATCTGTACACAAGTGTGCCTCTATCGGCACGAATTAGTAAAATACTTCTCACCTTGATTTCGGTTGTGTCTGTGTTTAATTGCTATGCTGTGTCTTACTCAACAGGTATGCAAATGTGGCATTTCATAAATGAAGTTATGTATTCCAAGAAACCCAAAATTTGCTTGTCAGCAGCGGAAAGAGGCGTTACCTGTTGTGCAGCATTTTAAGTTTTTCACCATTGCACTATGAGCTGAAAATCGAAAATTTACAATCTTTTGTTACACCTCAAGCGATAATAACTCAGATTATTCAATGGAAATGACAAGAAAAATCAAGTGAAATTTGAGGCTAAATTCCATGCACACCAGGAAGTAACTCGTCGATCACAGAGTTGCCAAACATACGTTGCCTTGTTGCCAAATCTCAGTTACAGTACTAGCAGGAAGAAGACGAACCGATGTGATCCTACAGCAAGCTGGGAAGTGACTATACCTGGCGTCTCAAAGACGTGGCTGCTATGGCCTGGAATATTTTATGCGTCTGATTCGCATTTCTGTAACTAGGTTTAGGGACTGGAGCGTAGTTACTAATAATATTTAGAACTGACTGCAAACTAAGCATCAAACATCTGTAACTCTGGTAGCTGATTGGCCTGTGTGACAGAATGTCAATCCTAAGGTCCTGTGTTCGATTCCCGCCTGGCTTGGAGATTTTCTCCGCTGAGGGACTGGGTGTTGCGTTGTCCTACTCATCATTTCATCCCCATCGACGCGCAATTCGCCGAAGTGGCGTCAGATCGAAAGCTGTGCCCCTGGCGAATCGTCTACCCGACGGGAGGCCCTAATCACACGACATTTATTTATAGTTGTTTTTATATTTCTTTCTTAACTGTACTCAAAACTAAGAAACTCATTCACAGACGTTTTCTTGCCTCGCCGATAGTCGAGCACACTAAAAAAATAAATATAAAATAGAATGAATTGGTGTGTGTGTGTGTAAGAGAGAGAGAGAGTAAGAGAATGAGAGAGAGAGAGAGAGAGTGAAACAAAAAAGAATAAGAGAGAGGGTAAACAATTGTTGTATATAAATTGAATACAGGTAAGTAAAGAAATCTTTCATTAAAATGACACGTTCCACATCATTACGAAATGTCGCATTCATGATCTGTGGAACAAGTATTAATCTAATCTTATCTAATCTAATCATATTGCTGACTAGCCGTGAAGAGTCATGAATTACCGAAATTTTCACCAATATCAGTAACCAAATCTAAACTTGAAAATGAAAGACGACAGTTTTTGTAATAAACCAGGTCTCCTATCTAGACCCTTTCATCCCTGTTAACTAACCACGAAAGGTGTCTGATATACTTCCATTCAGAAGCAACAAAGTGTGTATGCATTTAAAGATGAAGCGCGTGATGTGAAGTTCTGTGACGGAGAACCGAACCCAACACGTAATCAGATTGTTAACTAAGTAAAATCAAATGTTACCTAACAGGTTTTTCTTACCAGCTGCTAGGTGTTTGAATCTAAAATAAGGATACAAATTTTTGTGCCTGAGCGACAATCGAACCGCACTCCTATCATTCTTCTTTATCATCCACGAATATAGCTTAAGTATCAATTGCTTACTCACCAACAGTAAGGTGTGTGCGTGTTTGACCAGAAACTGTTGCCAACACATGAACAGACATTAAAAATGCACGTTTATTTTCACTAACAGGCCGGTGTGCACGTGATAGGGCTTGAAATGAAATTATGAATATTTTTGTACTGGATCAGGAATCGGACCCACATACTTATCTTTGAAGGAGACCTACAGAAGATTGCAGTCTTGGAAAACGGCACGAAATGATTGAACTATACTGTTTCGAGAGATTCAGCACCTCGAAAGAAGAGATACGAATTCGAATCATAGTCCAGCACCATATTTTTCAACGTCTCTACTTCAATCAAGTACAAGTAAAAGAAGAGTCCTGTTCCTTTAAATGGCTATCGGTTCAGCAAATAAAATAAAATTTTCTGATGTAAGTAAGTTTAATGGCGACAGTATTTCTGTTTAAAAATGACCTCCGATATGTCATTTCCCAAATTAAAGCGGCTCTGTCCAGTTGGGAATGAAGGAACGTGATGTTTAATGCGGATTCTGGATTATAACGTCTTTCTCTTGAGGTTACCAGAGGGAAACTAAATCTGTTTGTGCCTCTTAAAAGTAAATGCCTGAACCCATGCATTTCACTTGTGATAGTCCGTTCCAAAAGACCATTGTGGCCACATTTCGCAGCCCCAGGAGTGCGCTGTAACGGATGATGTGCTTAGCCTACAAAATTAGTCACGCTGGAAAAAATGGGAGTCTATTAAGTGGTTAAGTAGAAGCAAGCTTCTGACGCGGAGATTATGCTATTCTCACGTCAGCAGGATGTAAAGACTCTTCTAAGCATCATAGCCTCGCCGTAAAGCCATTTTGAAATTTTCACTAATTCAGGAAATTTCTTAGTTCGAGAAAATCCACTGTGAAGTGTGAAGTTACCGGATATTTCGATTATTACCGGCATTTTTACTATCATTTTCTTCATACCGCTGCTGGAACACATATGCTTGAAGATCATTTAAGGGCTTTTGGTAATTATAGAGGTAGTTGTCCAAGAACAGGTTCTTTCCCTGTCTACGGAATCCTTTTCATGTAAATATCAAACATCAGCAATTACTCGTAGATTACATTAAAACTAAAGTAAGTGATGAAGACGTTACTTGATAACAAAAACGCGCTGCCTTTCTTCACTTTCTTGCGCCTAGAAAAATCTGTCGAAAACTGTCAAACCAAAAGTCAAGGGATCGTACTGCCTTCCGATATACGTCGCTGTCAGTTCTTCCACATGATTTGCTCGACGTGACCTGTTTCAAGTAGTGTATGACAGAGAATGTTTTAGAAAATCAATTGTTTTCGGCGCACGAGCGATGGGACACAGCGTCTCCGAGGTAGCGATGAAGTGGGGATTTTCCCGTAAGATCAATTCACGAGCGTGTCGTGAACATCAGGAATCCAGTAAAACATCAAATCTTCGACATCGCTGGGGTCGGTAAATCATCCTTTAAGGATGGGACCGACGACGACTGAAGAGAATCGTTCAACATGACAGAAGTGCAACACTTCCGCAAATTGCTGCAGATTTCAATGCTGGGCCATCAACAAGTGCGGGCGTGCGAACGATTCAGCAAATACAGGGTGTTTCAAAAATGACCGGTATATTTGAAACGGCAATACAAACTAAACGAGCAGCGATAGAAATACACCGTTTGTTGCAATATGCTTGGGACAACAGTACATTTTCAGGCAGACAAACTTTCGAAATTACAGTAGTTACAATTGTCAACAACAGATGGCGCTGCGGTCTGGGAAACTCTATAGTACGATATTTTCCACATATCCACCACGCGTAGCAATAATATGGCGTAGTCTCTGAATGAAATTACCCGAAACCTTTGACAACGTGTCTGGCGGAATGGCTTCACATGCAGATGAGATGTACTGCTTCAGCTGTTCAATTGTTTCTGGATTCTGGCGGTACACCTGGTCTTTCAAGTGTCCCCACAGAAAGAAGTCACAGGGGTTCATGTCTGGCGAATAGGGAGGCCAATCCACGCCGCCTCCTGTATGTTTCGGATAGCCCAAAGCAATCACACGATCATCGAAATATTCATTCAGGAAATTAAAGACGTCGGCCGTGCGATGTGGCCGGGCACCATCTTGCATAAATCACGAGGTGTTCGCAGTGTCGTCTAAGGCAGTTTGTACCGCTACAAATTCACGAAGAATGTCCAGATAGCGTGATGCAGTAATCGTTTAGGATCTGAAAAATGGGCCAATGATTCCTTTGGAAGAAATGGCGGCCCAGACCAGTACTTTTTGAGGATGCAGGGACGATGGGACTGCAACATGGGGCTTTTCGGTTCCCCATATGCGCCAGTTCTGTTTATTGACGAAGCTGTCCAGGTAAAAATAAGCTTCGTCAGTAAACCAAATGCTGCCCACATGCATATCGCCGTCATCAATCCTGTGCACTATATCGTTAGCGAATGTCTCTCGTGCAGCAATGGTAGTGGCGCTGAGGGGTTGCCGCGTTTGAATTTTGTATGGATAGAGGTGTAAACTCTGGCGCATGAGATGATACGTGGACGTTGGCGTCATTTGGACCGCAGCTGCAACACGGCGAACGGAAACCCGAGGCCGCTGTTGGATCACCTGCTGCACTAGCTGCGCGTTGCCCTCTGTGGTTGCCGTACGTGGTCGCCCTACCTTTCCAACACGTTCATCCGTCACGTTCCCAGTCCATTGAAATTTTTCAAACAGATCCTTTATTGTATCGCTTTTCGGACCTTTGGTTACATTAAACCTCCGTTGAAAACTTCGTCTTGTTGCAACAACACTGTGTTCTAGGCGGTGGAATTCCAACACCAGAAAAATCCTCTGTTCTAAGGAATAAACCATGTCGTCCACAGCACACTTGCACGTTGTGAACAGCACACGCTTACAGCAGAAAGACGACGTACAGAATGGCGCACCCACAGACTGCGTTGTCTTCTATATCTTTCACATCACTTGCAGCGCATCTGTTGTTGAAAATTGTAACTACTGTAATTTCGAAAGTTTGTCCGCCTGAAAATGTACTGTTGTTCCAAGCATATTGCAACAAACGGTGTATTTCTATCGCTGCTCGTTTAGTTTTTATTGCCGTTTCAAATATACCGGTCATTTTTGAAACACGCTGTATCATCGATATGAGCTTTCTGAGCCGAAGGCCTCGCCTGGGCCCATCAACACCGACATTGGACTGTTGATGACTGGAAAGATGTTGTCTGTCCGGACGAGTCTCGTTTCAAAAAGTATCCAGTGGATGGACGTATACGGGTATGGAAACAACCTGATGAATCCGTGGACTACGCATGTCAGCAGTAGGCTGTTCAAGCTAATGGAGGCTCTGTAATGCCGTGGGGGGTGTGCAGTTGGAGTGATGCAGTTGGGACCCCTGGCACGTCTAGACAGGTGACACACACGTGAACGTCCTGTCTGGTCACCTGTATCCATTCATGTCCATTGTGCATTCCGACGGACTTGAGCAATATGCGATATCCCACACATCCAGAATTGCTATAGGGTGGCTCCACGAACACTCTTCTGAGTTTAAACACTTCCGCTGGTCACCAAACTCCCCAGACTTGAACGTTATTGAACATATCTGGGATGCCTTCCAACGTGCTGTTCAGAAGAGATCTCCACCTCCTGGTTTTCTTACGGATTTGTGGACAGACCTGCAGGATTCATGGTGTCAATTCCCTCCAGCACTACTTCAGACACTATTCGACTACATGCCACGTCGTGTCGCGGTACTTCTGTGAGCTTGCATTGGACCTACACGATATTAGGCGGGTGTACCAGTTTCTTTGGCTCTTCAGTGTACATCGATGTGATTCAGCTACTGTAAATTATCAATATGTGTTTACAATAATTAGATACAATTTATACACTTCTGGACATACCGTAGCATTATGCTTATATGAATAAGATATTGACTTCTGCTAAACCAATATTAAGTTTCTGAAGATGGCACCTCAATGTGTCGAAACCGGTAAGGCGCAATAAAAATATATTTGCAACTGACGCCTGAATTTTATTCTGGAAACATGAGGTAGATATTGTTCAAATATAATCGGAGCAACGATCTGAAGTAGTGAAACCTATTCACATTAAACGTACGGTATCGGCAGATACCACGCTGATTAATGATGAGGATAGTTTACCAAATGAAAGCACAGTAATGATCTGATGGGGTTTCTCAGAGAATTTCAGAAAACCTTACTTAAAGCAATTAATACCTCAGTTAAAGAGATTAAAAGTAAGATAAATAGAAAAACTGATGAAACCAGTACTAAAATTAGCCAAATGAAAGAGTAGTTTCCTTTACAAACGTCAACTTCAGATGAGGTATTGGAAGAGTCGCAAAAGGCAATATTACAAGCAACATCAAAATAAGTAGTGAAAAATAAGCAAACACTGCAAGCTCAGGAACTTAGAATAACATGTTCAGTAACTAATGTTGTACAATTAGCAAGTGATCTAGAAGAAAATAAAGACAGTGAACTACTTCATAAGTAAATTCAGATACGGCAAAAAGATGTTCATCTTGATTTATGCTCTAAAGTAAATACATTTAAGAATTCATGTGACAATAATGCAGGCACAGTTCGCTCAGAACTGAAAGAATTTCGTAAAAGAATCGAAAAAGGGACAGAGATGGAACTAGAGGCAGTATCGCAATATGCTAATGAGATGGAATCTGAAACCAAGGAGAGACTTGAATTGTGGTATGAGCAGGAAAGAATTACATAATATCAGACGATCAGAACTTGCGGGTGTGTAAGTTTTACAGTTTCTGTACGAAGAGCAGTATTTTTCAATACAATAGCATTCATCAGCAATCTGAAAGTGTCTGGAGAAAGCATCGACCGTAAAATACGTAGCAGTACCCGTCTGGAAGGACCTAGATGAAATGATCACATAAAAAAAGACAAGCAGAGACCAGGTTGATATTTATTGGGAGAATGTGAAGAAAAACTAACCCGTCTCCACAGGAAGTGCCTCACAAAACACTCGCTTCAAAGATTACGCAGTATTTATTGTTAGTCTGTGACTGCTTCGGATTAATGAACAAATAGGGAAAATCCAACGAGAAGTGTCGAGTTTTATCACAGGTTCGTCTAGCATGTGCGACAAGATTCCGGAGATGCTCATCAAATTCCTGTGGCAGAAGTTAAACCTGGTTTACGCCGGAGAGAACAGAAGCGACTGGGTATCAACGGGCGAGAATTCTCTCCTGTGTAAAAGGTTGGCTGGGGAAAGCGAACTTCGTTCTGTCGTGTTCGGTTCGCATTCGCTAGCGTTCGCTCCTGCTACGCTGTTTGTCGGTCTTTTAGTGTATCATTAAAGGAAGTTAGCGTCCTCTCAGCCTCAGCGCTAGCAGTACAGAATAATTTCGTTTGCGATCTCGTCTACGTCCGTTGTTGACATGAAATGCGTGAGCGACGAACTAGTCTGAAACAAATGTACAGTTGCTGGTAGGAAAATGCAGATCTCGCAGGTGCTTCTGCGATGCAAGACGTGGACAGCACAAATGGCGAAGGACAGGAAATACACTACGTGATTAAAAGCCTCCGGACACCCTCCTCAGTGCAGCACTCCGAGAAGAGTGGGCTGTCATTCCCCAAGAAACCGTCCAGCACCTAACCGAACGTATGCGTGCGAGAGCGGAAGCTGTCATCAAGGCTAAGGGTGGCCTAACACCATACTGAATTCCAGCATTACCGATGGAGGGCGCCACGAACTTGTCAGCCATTTTCAGCCAGGTGTCCGGCTACCTTTGATCAAATAGTGTACGAAAGAATATGAATCTATTATGCTGATTAATACTAAAATTATACATTCACTGTATCTATGATATACAGGGTGTTACAAAAAGGTACGGCCAAACTTTCAGGAAACATTCCTCACACACAAAGAAAGAAAATATGTTACGTGGACATGTGTCCGGAAACGCTTACTTTCCATGTTAGAGCTCATTTTATTACTTCTCTTCAAATCACATTAATCATGGAATGGAAACACACAGCAACAGAACGTTCCAGCGTGACTTCAAACACTTTGTTACAGGAAATGTTCTCCGTTAGCGAGGATACATGCATCCACCCTCCGTTGCATGGAATCCCTGATGCGCTGATGCAGCCCTGGAGAATGGCGTATTGTATCACAGCCGTCCACAATACGAACACGAAGACTCTCTACATTGGGTACCGGGGTTGCGTAGACAAGAGCTTTCAAATGCCCCCATAAATGAAAGTCAAGAGGGTTGAGGTCAGGAGAGCGTGGAGGCCATGGAATTGGTCCGCCTCTACCAATCCATCGGTCACCGAATCTGTTGTTGAGAAGCGTACGAACACTTCGACTAAAATGTGCAGGAGCTCCATCGTGCATGAACCACATGTTGTGTCGTACTTGTGAAGGCACATTTTCTAGCAGCACAGGTAGAGTATCCCGTATGAAATCATGATAACGTGCTCCATTGAGCGTAGGTGGAAGAACATGGGGCCCAATCAAGACATCACCAACAATGCCTGCCCAAACGTTCACAGAAAATCTGTGTTGATGACGTGATTGCACAATTGCGTGCGGATTCCCGTCAGCCCACACATGTTGATTGTGAAAATTTACAATCTGATCACGTTGGAGTACATACTAACGAAACTAAAATGAGCTCTAACATGGAAATTAAGCGTTTACGGACACATGTCCACATAACATCTTTTCTTTATTTGTGTGTGAGGAATGTTTCCTGAAAGTTTGGCCGTACCTTTTTGTAACACCCAGTATAGTTGATGTATTTCAACTGATGTATCATCATTATGTCAGAGATATCTGATGAAAAATGAAAATTGTTTACAAAGGATCGCGCTGCCTGTCCTCTGACAAACTATGTAGCAGATTTTACCAGGTAGACTGTTTTATTGACATGTTATTCCTGATAAGGATCTTAATAAACTCCGTGAGCACCTTCGAGTATTTCACTGCAAACTTTAGCAACTATATGAGGTACAGCAGCTACTGAAATGCGAACTCATCCCTAGCGTAAATGTCTCCATACGCCAATAGCTTGAGCGTAAATGGTAGCGTTTTTTCAGGCAACACTGGCCGCTGGAAATTCCTGTTCTTCTCCTAAAATTTCCTCCTCCATTGTAATGAGAAGCCAGCGAAAAGGGTCAGTCGTCGTATCTGCAAATTTTTGGGATTAATTCTAAGGAAAGCTGGAGTTCCAATCGAGCGTAACCTGCACTACCTCCACGCATTTCAGGCTTAACGTACAAACTGAGACGCCTAAATTGTTCTTTTGCTAGCTCATTTTGTTTACTTCACCAAAAACAGTGCGCTCGCTATGCAAAATAATCCTTTTTTGAAATCACAGATTGCTGTCGTGTGTATGACTATATAGTGTTGCGCAAGAGGTGGACATAAAAATTTTCAACATCGGAAACACAACCCATTACCATACCTAATAAAGTGTACGAAACCCGCTGGCATTCAGAACAGCTTCCCATCGTCTGGGAATGAATGATAAGGGAGATGGATAGCGATCACGCACTGTTCTCTCCCAAGTAGACAACAAGGGAGCAACAATAGTGAGATGTGGTGGCTGTGGTGGCCACGGGCGATGCGACAGTTCATCCTGGTACTCGCAAAACCAGTCCTGGACGATTAGAGATGTGTGAATAGGGGCCCCGTCGTCTCGGGACACAGCATCGTCTCTGGGGAACGAACACTGTACTGTGTACGGGTCGGATCAGCCGACGTCATCACACAGTCCTTGGCACTTACGCTACCTTGCAGAGTAATCATGGCGCCCATGAAATACCACGATGTGGCTGCCCAAATCTTCACTGAATCCCTACGATTTTCCACTCTTGGGTCGCAGTATCGGACAGAAGTTGCAAGTAGTGTGAAACAAGACTCGTCTGACCGTGCGACTTTCTTCCATCGCTCCATATTCCATGTTTTATGACTTCGGCATCTGCGTCACTGATGAGCCGTTTTGGAATTCCAACTGGCCCTGCCATTCCCAGTTTAAGGTTAAAATGGCTCTGAGCACTATGGGACTTAACTCCTGAGGTCATCAGTCCCCTAGAAATTAGAACTACTTAAACCTAACTAACCAAAGGACATCACACACCGAGCGAGGTGGTGCAGTGGTTAGCACACTGGACTCGCATTCGGGAGGACGACGGTTCAATCCCGCGTCCGGCCATCCTGATTTAGGTTTTCCGTGATTTTCCTAAATCGCTTCAGGCAAATTCCGGGATGGTTCCTTTGAAAGGGTACGGCCGACTTCCTTCCCCCTCCTTCCCTAATGAGACCGATGACCTCGCTGTCTGGCCTCCTGTCTCAAAACAACTCAACCCAACCCAACATCACACACATCCATGCCCGAGGCAGGATTCGAACCTGCGACCGTAACACCAGCGCGGTTCCGGACTGAAGGCCTAGAACCGCTCGACCACAGCGACCGGCCCAGTTTAAGGAGCTCCGTGTAGTTTTGGTGCAGTCAGAATTCGGGAGTGCGACATTCAATTCTGCAGCGACTCTTGCGACTATGACATTTCGTCATAGTCCTGTTAATGACCGCCTACTACTATCCCTCAACACATAATTTCGACCGTGACGTGAATGAGAGAGTAATGTTTTTTGACTTTCTCAGTATGCGGTGTAAATCTTCGATACGGTGGCTCTTGAAACAGCAAACACGTCGGCTACCTTGGTTACAAAAGCAACCGCCATACGACCATCAGCAGTTTGCCCACATTCAGATATACTTAGCTCCGGCATAATGTACTTACAACTACACAGAACACTGTGACCTGGGACATACTGAGGACAATGTACAGATGTTACAACAACGGAACCTATGTGCTTGGCTAGCATCTGCATTTATGTTCAAGCATGCATTTCTAGCTGTTTCCATATTTTTGTCCAGCCTCTGCAAGTTGTGTGCTGCTTATTAGCACACAAAAAAAGAACTCAGCCTTCACAGGCTATGTTCGTTATTTCTTGTTCTCTTTCGTTCCCTTTGGTGCAAATGCCTGTCCAGAGACTGACAGTGAACCGAGGTCAATTGCTTGCGAATAGTCCTCCGTTTGTCTTCGCTTTCCACTGTAACCCAGTCATTACTGCAGTTGTACACCACGGAGAGGTTTACCATTAAAAACTCCGAGAACGTACGTTCCAAGAAATGTCAGGCAATTTCGCCACACATACATCTCACAATTCCGTAGAAATGTTGGAAAACGTGAGGCATTACTGACCCTACGACTTATCTTAGACGATAGATTAACGAAAGGCAAACCTACGTTCTAGCATTTGTAGACTTAGAGAAAGCTTTTGACAATGTTGACTGGATTACTCTCTTTCAATTCTGAAGATGGCAGGGATCAAATACAGGGAGCGAAAGACTATTTACCATTTGTACAGAAACCAGATGGCAGCTATAAGAGTCGATGGGCATGAAAGGGAAGCAGTGGTGGGAAGCGAGTGAGACAGGGTTGTAGCCTATCCCAGATGTTATTCAATCTGTATATTGAGCAAACAGTAAAGGAAGAAAAAGAAAAATTCAAGGAAGGAATTAAAATTCATGGAGAAGAGATAAAAACTTTGAGGTTCGACGATGACATTGTAATTCTGTCAGAGACAGCAAAGGACCTGGAAGAGCAGTTGAACGGAATGGACAGTGTCTTGAAAGGAGGATATAAGATGAACATCACAAAACCAAAACGAGGATAATGAAATGTAGTCGAATTAAGTCGGGTGATGCTGAGGAAATTAGATTAGGAAATGAGACACTTAAAGTAGTAAAGGAGTTTTGCTATTTGGGGAGCAAAATAACTGATGATAGTCGAAGTAGTGCGGATATAGAATATAGACTGGCAATGGCAAGGAAAGCGTTTTTAAAGAAGAGAAATTTGTTAACGTCGAGTATAGAAGTGTCAGCAAGTTCGTTCTCAAAGTATTTGTATGAAGTGTAGCCATGTATGGAAGTGAAACATTGACGACAAATAGTTTGGACAAGAAGAGAATAGAAGCTTTCGAAATGTGGTGCTACAGAAGGATGCTGAAGATTAGATGGATAGATCACATAACTAATGAGGAGGTATTTAATAGAATTGGGAAGAAGAGGAGTTTGTGGCACAACTTGACTAGAAGAAGGGATCTGTTGGTAGAACATGTTCTGAGGCATCAAGGGATCGCGAATTTAGTACTGGAGGGCAGCGTGGAGGGTAAAAATCGTAGAGGGAGACCAAGAGATGAATACACTAAGCAGATTCAGAAGGATGTAGGTTGCAGTAGGTACTGGGAGATGAAGAAGGTTGCACAGGATAGAGTAGCATGGAGAGCTGCATCAAACCAGTCTCTGGACTGAAGACCACGACAACAACAACATCTTGCGAAATGACAATTACAAGAAAACCAAAGAACTCAGGTTTCGACGGTCGGATTGCCCGCGCAGCATTCGCGAATGAAACAGGAAATGATGGAAACGATACTGGTGCCATAAGTGCCCTCCGCCATCCACCGTAAGGTTTATTGCGGGATATAAACGTACAGGAGATGTCCACAATGGCGGCGATGTTCCGCTCTCGCCTACTCGCAGCCGCACAGAACGATATTGTTCTGCTACGCGAGTGCTAACTAGGCACGTTTCCCCTACGAAGGCGGCGGCGCACGCAATGTGCTTCGTAAACACCGACACTGCCAACAGTTTACATGGCGTCCTCCGTGAACTCTCGATGCCTCCACGTTGGAGCACTGTAAAAGCAGTTCTCTTTCTTCTTTCCCGCTGATAAAATCGTTCTCCCGTTGCTTAACTTTACTTCAAGTAAAATAAATTAAAAACACACATACAAACTTCATTCAAATACACAACACTGTCACATGTAACATTTACTTAAGAGGAAACAGTTTCTGCCAGCGGAATTGTTACGCTACGCATCCTAAATCGGATTATTGTCCACTCCAGAAATTCTATCGTTAACTTGCAGCAGGCGACCACGCTTTTTAACGCTGCATGTTTCGATATTTACCCTTAAATTTTATACTTCCGAGCTTTTCTTTTATATGTTTTACATTCTCTTGGTAGAGCGGCATGTTCGGCTAATGACAGAATAGGATAGGAACTACTTCTCATTACAGAACGCTGATGATAACTCAGTTGTAGTTCAGTCCGAATGACAGCTACGGTTAATCCTGAATATCTTCTCCGCAGCATTTAATACGTTTCGTCTCAAACTGAATACCAATAAAACAAAGTTCCTTCACCAACGAGCACATTGTGAAGGACAGAAATTTAATACCACCATGGACAGAGTGACTGTTCGAGTACTTGGTACATTCACTTACCTTGTCAGCATCCCCTCATCAAGCGGACATTGTTTTATGGGTCCGAATGGTGGACATATTATAGACGTCATCTTACTAAACTGGAATCATACCATCAACGATGCCTGACGATGATTCTGCATATAGGTAAGACAGACGAACATATTTCAGTATCGTCGATGATTCTAAGATGCCATTTACGGAGGGCAGGGCATGTTGCTTCGATGGCTACCGTTCATTGGTAGAATAGTAGCGGCATACAATAAGTCTAGAGACTGTACAGAAAATATTCGTGTGACACATCCTAAAATAGTGCTCAAGTGTGTAGGACCAACACCAAATAGGACTAACAGAGGATACTGAACGGATACAAAGAATGCCAGCACAAATGGTCACAGGTCTGTCCGACCCATGGGAGAGTGTAATGAAGACACTGAAAAAACTGAACTGGTAGACGCTTGAAGATAGACCTACTTAGAAAGGTTCTAGAACCAACTTTAGGTGGTGCATCTAGGAATATGTTGCAACACCCTGAGTATCGCTTCCTTGGGAATCGCGAAGACAAGATTACAGTAATTACAGCAGTCACAGGGTCTTTTAAGACGTTCTTCTCTCCGCGATAGAAACTGAATGGAATAGGAGGAAACCCCAATAACTGGTACAATGGAACGTGCCTCTGCCTTGCACTTCAAAAAATGGTTCAAATGACTCTGAGCACTATGGGACTTAACATCTGAGGTCATCAGTCCCTTAGAACTACTTAAACCTAACTAACCTAAGGACGTCACACACATCCATGCCCGAGGCAGGATTCGAACCTGCGACCGTAGCGGTCGCGCGGTTTCAGACTGTAGCGCCTAGAACCGCTCGGCCACTCCGGCCGGCCCATCCACTTCACGTTGGTTTGCAGCGTACAGATGGTACAATGGAACGTGCCTCTGCCATGCACTTCACGTTGATTTGCAGAGTGTAGATGTGAACGTAGATACAGGTATGCCCACTAACCGCATTTCAAATAGAGTTTTCTCTTAGTTAACAGTAGGCAAGTGCTATGTGGAAGATCAGACGAACCAGGTTACAGATATAATTGAAATTGTTATGAAGCTAAGACATCAATGACTTCCGATAGGCATACCTATTCGATTACGATTATCGGCTTTGATGATCATGACTTACGAATTTTCGAACAGTTTGCACACGCAATAGAATGTGCCAAGCATATATAAAAATGTTCGTGTGATTTTGCCTGCGAGGGAGCTGATATTATTAACTTAGCAAATTAAAGAAAATAGATTTTGTAATTTAATACTGATTCATAAGTTTACTTTAACTTGTGGATTTACTCTAAACTGGTAGAGGCTGTTGTTTATTTACTTCGCTCTCTTGTTTGTTGATAATTCTTTCGCAGCAGTGATGAATACAGCCGGTTTCCTTCCCGGGGTGGGGGAATATTAAAATTTTAAACGATATCATACCAAAAAAATAGCACCGGTATCAATATTTAAAAATTCCCCTTCATCACTGATATTTAATTAAATTATGTGTGAATGATAAGTAAGAATAGCCTGAGTTAGCTGATTACCTTAAAGAATGAAATTATAAGAATCAATAAAACACATCTACAGGAAGCTAATACCCCGAGTCTTTTTGACAGCGTATCTGTTGAGGACACCATCAATAAAAGATTCTGTGGTTTCCTCGTCCTCATCTTTTGACACCTTTACATGTATACTTGAAGAGTAACCTGACCCACCCTGTTTCTTAGTTTTGTCGTCACCCTACTGATTATGCTGAATGATCTTTCTGCACAGGAAGTAGAAAGGGGATGGCACAACATACACTCAACGAATGTCCTTAGTGCTTCATAGCCGATGTCTGTCCTTAAGCTGAAAGTAGCATCATCAGAAGACGAACCTTCTGATTTATTACGAGCAACATACTTCAAACAAAGCAAGATCGCAATAACAGCGTCAACATTATTAAGTCGTAACATCATGCAAATTCCTTTACAGACATTATTACCAAATTCTTGAAATGCTTTGCAACTTTCAAAGTATGCACTTAGTTCTATCACTTCCACAGCCTTGTCATTGTTGCTCAATTTCAGTAATCATACTTTTCACATATTTCCTTACCTTTTTCAAAGTTTATTTCTTGTTGTCCGTAAACAGCACATTTTTAACTTCTATTGCGTCCACTTGTAGCTTTTTAATTTTATTTAGTGTTTCATTTTTCGCACTCTTTTCGTCGCAATCGCATACGCAGTCGATGTGTCTTAAATGTTCCGCAGTTGCAGAAAGGAGTACAAGGAGTTGTGAAAGTTTGAGTGAGTGCTTTCGCGTAACTTTACTTTGAGACGGCATTTAATGTATCATCCAAAATCACTAAACCTACAACGAAATTGTAACTGATTGTTCCTAACAGGATACCTCCTGCCAAACTTGCTAAATCCGCACCGTTCTTTTATATCTTTTCACATACCATCATAGTAGACTTGAAGCATAGGAATATATCATGAACTGTGAGATAGGTACTCGACCAGCGGATGTCAACAGCTTTGGGTATTTTATAAGTGTGTACTAAAGCACACTGAATTTCATGCCATACATTTTCCCGTTTAAAAGAAGCATGAAAAAGTTTATAAATGTCCTTAACAATATGTAATGTGCGTTTTATTATAGGATGTTTATTCCTACTGCTGGTGGCAGCAACTGACAAGACACGAGCTCTGCAGTAATGTATGGCAACTCGTTCCCTCTTTTTTCTGATAACCGAGCGCGGACCCCAGTGATACAACCATTAAAATTAGCAGCACCATCGGGAGAGCATGTTATTAATTTGCCATAAGAAAGTTTTCAGTTCCTTAGTACATTATCAAGTGCTGTAAATACAGGTTCTTGAGTTCAACCACACATAAAAACCTTCCCTTCACATCAAAAGGCGGAGACGGTGCAACATAACGAACAAGCAAAGACAATTCACTTTTGTTAGGAACACTTGTAGATGGGCCTGCCATTAAGGAAACGTATTAATCATATAGAATTGTTTCATTTTGACTGTCCAAAACCTCACCTTTCACTTTTCAAGATTAATGTCGTTTTTCAGTACTATCTTAAGAATTAGAAGTTTGTATTTTGCTGTGTTGGGAATTTCTTTCTTACAAAGGAAATAGACACTTGGAATTAAAGAAGTCACTGCTTGGCCATTTAACACTTTTCCAGTTTCATTTTGTTTAATTACCTACTTATGAACTGGAGCTTTTACTCCCCGAGATTAACAGTTTCACTGGAACGACTTTTGCATGTTTTTCTGACATTACGAGCTGTTATAGTTTTCCTGTCCTTCCAGTGGCTTTTCTAAATTTAGTAAAAAGTACAGAAATCAACAAGTCCCCTGTCTCCTGCATAGCTTGGATATCATTTTTAAATGCATTTTACACAATTTACGAGAGGCCCAGCCCCGATCGCCGTCAAAGTACACCGTATTGTACCTACACTTCCATTTTTGTTGGTACTTAATCTCGTGTTCAACACTTGGCTTAGAATGACTACTTAAGGATGGGACAGGAGTAGCACATTTTACGTTCGAAGACTGAGGAAGAGTAACTGCATATTCAGATAGAGATTCACCATCACATTCATCAGTACTTATTCCAATAGACTCATACTCCCCTATGTCTTCTGCGTTAGGCTGCATTTTATTAGAAAACAAAACAAAGTTTGTTGTTTCGACGCATTTTGCCAATAACATTTTTTTATACGAGGAAATGATGAATATCACATGCGTATTGCATAAATCATATCACTCTTCCATAGTAAGCTGTTGAATGACTAATCGTTAAAATAATTGTGTAAAAGAAGTTGAAATAGAAGCTTATTAAGGTCGTAGTGTCTAACAGGCGAATTGGACACTGCCGGTTCAGCCATCGCCATCTGCTGACGGCTGCGCCGGCGCCGTTCTGCCCATGTGGGCAATTGCTGACGGTACGCCACATTTTAACGTCCTGTCTGAATTTTAATACACTGCGCATTGATCTTGGCCTGCCATGTACACTGGATGACATTTTAGAGGATGACCCAGGAGCAGCTGCTCGCGTTCTTCGTTTTATCCACTTGACAAACCTGTCTAAGAACATTTGATTATGCTGTTTTCTTTTAATCCCTTGCCTGTTAATGTACCTTTTATAGTGTTGTCCTTTTTAGTTGCTGTTTAAACCTTGCGCCTCGCAGTGCATTCATAACTTAGTCTGGGCGCTAATGACCACTGTTGTTGTGCGCCCTAAAACAAAACGAAGAAAACAGGCGGTAGTCTTTGTATTTAGGTAGATTCTCTTTGCGCGTATCAGTATCTGCACAATATGTCACGACTTGTCTATTGTTGATTCCAAACATCGTAAACAGCATCTGCTGGCACAGTCGAAATTTGTCAAAACAATACAAGCTTATGAGTTATTACATTACACAATCCCAGAAGACAATTCAAATTCACACGTTATTTCGCCCTTTAATGCTATATATTTTTTCCGAGGTGGATTTCCCGCCCCCCTCCCGGTTCATCTACAGAATTCAGCGTTGTTTCACGGCAGCCAGAGATGTGAATAGGATGTCGATTGATGTACGTAGAAACTTCAGAAAGTAAGTTACATAGGCCGTACCACACGTGTAGATCCACATTTAGACCACTGCGCAACAAGGGTGGCGCATTATCAGAAGGGAAGACATGTTTCGGGTTTCCTACACATGCAGCCCTGCTTCGCTACGGGTAACAGGTGCGCCACAGTGAGCGAGTGAAATATCACGGCATCTGGAGACGCACTCCAGAGCTGACTACGCGCGACGGTACGATTCTTGTGGGCAAAATCTCTAAGTTGCGCACAGATTCACCGCGAAATTCTGGCGGTAGATGGACCAAATGCATTGTCGCATCCAGCCGAAGAGAAACGGTGCCAACAAGTCGACAAAGGCCGCACTGACGTGAGCGATGTTCATCAGGAATAAAGGCCACCGACATTAACCACAGAGTCGAGGAGCATCATCTTAGGGGGGGGGGAGGGGGGGGGGGGGGCACGAAGTTTTCCAACAGCAAGGACGGTCACACAGCGGTTCTAAAATTGCTCCTTCAGCATTGTGCGAATTTGTGTGATCGAGGAACTGAACGACTGACAGTACGTTCCGACGTTTGTTCACAGAGACTGTTGACAAAGACTTGTTAGAAAACAGTCTGATGTATCTGTTTCACATTGAAGTGTTGTGCAGTATTAAACAATGGTTACTTCGTCTCCGTAATAATGTGTAACACATGGACTTTTGAGATCCCTTTAGCATGTAGGTGGTGGGAATGCTACCATTTGTTCTTACAGGGTGTCAGCTGTATCCAATATGGCCACTACTCTTCCATGAATATCATGAAATCTGCTGTTAAAATTGTTGATGGCTTGTAGATGAATGACGAACAGCCGTAATTCGGAAGTTTCTGAAACTCAAATGTACTACAATTTGTTACAGGCAGTTCAATAGCCTGAAAAATTCACAGACACCAGTTTCATATGTAAGAATGTCTGACTTAGTTGTTATGTGAATAAATGGGCGAATAATCGACGATTAGTTTCGCTTAGTGATAGGTAAAGGCACCAAAGAGGCTGGTTGACGTTGTGCTTGGTGATGGAAGCTCGACTTAAGAAAACTCAAGACACCATATAATTTGTTGGCCCAGAAAATGCGTTCCACTGCGTAAAATGGTGCAAGATGTCGGAAACTCTCAGAAAAAAGGGGTGAGCTGTGGGGAAAGATATATAATTATGAGAACGAAGAAGGGACAATAGGAATGGAAAACCAAGAAGGAAGTGCTCTAATTAAAAAGAGCCCGAGTCAAGGATGTAGTCTTTCTCCCCTACTGTCCAATCTCTGCAACGAAAAAGCAACGACAGAAATAAAAGACACTTTCAGGAAAGGGCTAAAACTCAGGGACAAAGAATGTCAACGCTGATGAAAATGCTATCCTCAGTGAAAGCCAGGAAGAATATCAGGACATATTAAGTGCTACGAGCAATCTAACGAGCACAGAATAGGAAACTAAGGACGAGTAGTAAAGATGAGATTAGCAACGAACTTACCATCAAAATTGCGGACTATGAAGTAGAAGAAGTGAAAGAATTCTTCTGCCTGAGATGCAAAATAACATGTGATGAGCGAAGCGAGGATGATATGAAAAGCTGAGTAGCACAGACTTAGAGGACAATTCTAGCCAGAGGAAGTCTGCTGGTACCAAACATCGACCTTAATGTAAGAAATGCCGGCCGCTGTGACCGAGCGGTTCTAGGCTCTTCAGAGAGGGTCCGCGCGACTGCTACGGTCGCAGGTTCGAATCCTGCCTCGGGCATAGATGTATGTGATGTCCTTAGGTTAGTTAGGTTTAAGTAGTTCTAAGTTCTAGGGGACTTATGACCTCAGATGTTAAGTCCCATAGTGCTCAGAGCCATTTGAACCATTTGAATGTAAGAAATGCATTATTGAGAACGTACTTTCGAAGCACAGCTTTGGATGATAGTGAATAATGGACTGTGGGAAAACCGGAAAAGAAGAGAATTGAAGCGTCTGAGATGTGGCGCTACAAAAGGACTTTGTAAAAGAGATGAACACATAGAATAACAAATGAGGAGAATCTCCGTAAAATAGGAGAGGAAAGAAATATGTTGGAAAGACCGTCATGAAAAAGGGACAGGATGAGAGGACGTCAGTGAATAACCTCCATGGTACTAGAGAGAGCTGTAGAGTGTAAAAGACAGAGATCGAGAGACATCCAACAAATAATTAAGGACGTTGAGTGTGAGTGCTGCTCTGAGATAAAGAAGCTGGCGCATAGAAGGAAGGCGTTAGACTTCGAGCCCCGACAGTCTCCAGTCAGTTTAAGCCACTTTCCAGACAGATTATTAATTTTTAACGTCTTCTTCTGCTTCTTTTACTTATAAGCCACTATGGAATAAGTTTGTTTCAATTGTTTCTCCTTTCTTTTGTTCCACATTTCTCTCATCATTTGTCGATTTATCTCTCTTCTTTCTTCTGTCCAACTGGCTCCAGTCTTCATAGGTTTTTCATGGAAACCTTTATAAGATTGCAAGAGCGCTAATATTTTGTGGTCAGCACAGTCAAACGCCTTAGTTAAATGAAAGAGGACGCCTAGAGTTAGAAAATTTTTGTTTAAAGTATCCATATTAGATACACGTCTTCTATTACAAAGTAATGTATGAAGAATGCCTCATACACGTACATTGGCCCCGATCCTCTCACTCATGGCGGGATAAATGAACAAATAAAAATACAGGTTCATTTAGTGTTATCAGTGACTCCTAAGTGGGTCTACTGTTTCTCAGTAATCTGTCACCCGTTGTCGAGTTGTCAAACACTCTAAAATAATGATTACACATGAAGCTTTAGTTGTTTTTATTTCTGAAATTACATGCATTCAGCGTGCTACTTTTGTGTGTTTATTTTGCCATTTCCAGCCTACTATGTCCGACCCGCTATTTTAGATCACACTGATAACTGAAGAAATGTATTGCTATTTGAAATAGGACTTCGGAAATACAAAATAAAATATGTAGAATTAGTCTGAATATTTGAGAACATTTAGTCTAACACTGATATCTTATACATTACCAGGAAAATTTCTCGTGTTCTCTGAACACAGACTAGCAGTTTTTATCTCTCCATTAACAAATAAGAAATTTTTCCATCAATCACTGTGAAATCTGGTAGTTCGTTACATCATCTGTAAGCTGTTTAGGATAAGTACCTTAGACACTTTTAGCACACGCGAGTGACTGTCAAATTTTTATCCTCTGTTTTACGACTAGCCGAGACCCGGACTGCGCACACTTTAAGATCACTTTCCAATCTCTACAGACTTTCTATCACTTTCTGTTACGATGCTTTAACGTACGGTTCTCCGCACCACAGTCGGATTTACATTCCGGCATTCATTAGCAGGCTGTACAATCCTGGAAACAGGTGTCCACAGAAGCTTTTTGCGGCAATTATCATGTTGTCGCGAAGGAGTTCCCCTTCTGCAGAATGCATACGGCAGTCTCCCTGTTGTCTCCAACGCTTGCGCAAACCCGGATACACAAATATAACGCGAGGAAGGTACACACGTATTTCCCTAGCTTACCGCAAGACGTAATTCCCGTAGTCTTCTACCGACATATCAGTGGCCTGCCTTTAGGTTGGTCAGGCTAAAGTGAACTTCTCTTTAGCCCAGTGGTCAAAGCATGAACTGCAAGCTAATATACCATCAGTAACTGACGAGAAGATAGGCTTGGCTCCACAACGTACAGTATGTCATGATTCGTCCTACAGATACATGTCGCGAAAAGACCGTGAGGGTAGAGTTAGACAGATCTGAGCTGTGTGGGCAGTTCTTGGTACTCACTACTTGCGTCTGAGATGGGAAAGAGGCAACCTGGCACTGCTCCTCGATGAACCATCCGCCGTATACCGCGAAGGATAGAAGTAAATGTACAGATGTATATGTAGGTAAGGAGATAAAACTACCAAAGAAAAATCTTTAGGTACAGTCCGAAAGGAAGGAGCGACGTAGGTCGGCTAAGGAAAGTCATCATCTATCAATCGCAACAGAATTATTATTTCTGTTGTGGTCCATACACCCCATCGTTTTCAATGGAGCTGAGACCTGGACTTGGACAGACATGACCGGCAATCGCGTTGAGCCATTAGGATGTGACAGTACAGAGGTATGCTAAGAGTGTTTTGGGCAGATCAAAGCGCTAACAACGGCATTCTCCGCAAAATGAAGGAAGAAACAGACTTCTTAAACACAATAAAATGCAAAAATCTACAATATCTCGTCCATATAATGAGGACTGGAAACAGATAAGAAATGCTACGTAGCATTCTTCAAGAAATGATACCTGCTAAAAGACGACGAGAAAGAACAACTTCTTGGCCTGGAGAGGTAAGGACATGTACTTCGTGTAAGAGTGGGAAATTTTTTCGAACAACCCTGTCTGGAACGGGTAGGCACTAGAAGAAGGAGAAGTAATTCAAAATTGAGATGCAGCAATCACTCTTTGAAGACATAAATCGGATGGACCATCGGCGCGCTACTGATGAAGTGTGGTGAAATGAAGTATCTACACGGACGACCCAACACATTATGGCCAACGCTTTACTAAGGTGCTGGATCGCTTTTGGAACGCAGTACATCAGCGCTTCCACTTGGCGTGGATTCAGCAAGTCCCTGTTAGATTATCGAACGTGTGCAGCATCAGATGTCTACTCACATGTACGCAATTTCCGCAAATTGTGATCAAGTGGCTTGTGGGCGCGGAGTTGGCGAAATGGTGACCAAGACACCAATATGAGTTCAGTATTACGCTGTCCAAGCCACTGTAGCACGATTCTGACCTTATGGCACACACAGTTATCCTGTTGGAAGATGCCGTCGGTGCAGACATCATGCATAAAAGGATGCCGATGTGCCGAAATAATGTTAACACAGACCACAGCTGTTACGATTTCTTAAATACAAATCAAAAAAGGTTTTGCATCACACCTGTTCCCAGAACTCCTGGAGATACACCTTGACTGTGGATATTGTGTAAGAAACACAGTCCCTTTGATTGTTCAGAGATGTCACTAAACCCGTCCATAGATGTAAACAACCAAGCCTGAGCAGCGCCTATTAGAGGGAGGGGGTCCGACAGCCGATCAGTTCCAGTCATTCCATAAGGAAGAAGGTACACGGCTCGTGTCGTCTGTTGTTCAACCGTGCCTAGACGGTCAATACCGCGGTTCGATCGCGTCCGCATTGTTACTTTGTGTCAGGAAGGGCTCTCAACAAGAGAAGTGTCCAGCCGTCTCGGAGTGAACCAAAGCGATATTGTTGGACATGGAGGAGATACAGAGAGACAGGAACTGTCAATGACATGCCTCGCTCAGCCCTCCCAAGGGCTACTACTGCAGTAGATGACCACTGCGTACAGATAATAGCTGGGAGGAACCCAGACAGCAACGCCACCATGTTGAATAATGCTTTTCATGTAGCAACACGACGTCGTGTTACGACTCAAACTGTGCGCAATAGACTGCATGATGCGCAGCTTCACTCCAGACGTCCATGGTGAGGTCCATCTTTGCAACAACAACACCACGCGGCGCGGTACAGATGGGCCCAACAACATGCCGAATAGACCCCTCACGATTGGCGTCACGTTCTCTTCACCTTTGAGTGAGCATGTGCCTTCAACCAGACAATCGCCGGAGTCGTGTTTGGAGGCAATCCGCTCAGACTGAACGCCTTAGACACACTGTCCAGCGAGTGCAGCGGGGTGGAGGTCCCGTGCTGTTTTGGGATGGTATTATGTGGGGCCGACGTACTCCACTGGTGGTCATGGAAGGCGCCGTAACTGCTGTACGGTACGTGAATGCCATCCTCCGGCCGATAGTACAACCATATCGGCAGGATATTGGCGAGGCATTCGTCTTCATGGGCGACAATTCGCGCCCCTATCGTGCACATCTTATGAATCGCTTCCTTCAGGATAACGATATCGCTCGACTACAGTGGCCAGCATGTTCTCCAGACATGAACCTTGTCGAACATGCCTGGAATAGATTGAAAAGGGCTGTTTATGGACCACGTGACACACCAACCACTCTGAGGGATCTACGCTGAATCGCCGTTGAGGAGTGGGACAATCTGGACCAACAGTGCCTTGATGAACTTGTGGATAGTATGCCACGACGAATGTAGGCATGCATCAATGCAAGAGCACGTGCTGCTGGGTATTAGAGGTACCGGTGAGTACAGCAGTGTGGACCAGCACGTCTGAAGGTCTTGCTGTATGGTGGTACAAGATGCAATGTGTGGTTTTCATGAGCAATAAAAAGGGCGGAAATGATGTTTATTTTGATCGCTATTTCAGTTTTCTATACAGGTTCAGGAACTCTCGGAACCGAGGTGATGCAAACTTTTTCTGATGTATGTATGGACCACCATTTTCTTTTTTTTTTTTTTCTTTTTTTGGTCATCAGTCTAGCGACTGGTTTGATGCGTCCCGCCACGAATTCCTTTCCTGTGCTAACCTCTTCATCTCAGAGTAGCACTTGCAACCTACGTCCTCAATTATTTGCTTGACGTATTCCAATCTCTGTCTTCCTCTACAGTTTTTGCCCTCTACGGCTCCCTCTAGTACCATGGAAGTCATTCCCTCATGTCTTAGCATCCTGTCCCTTCTCCTTATCAGTGTTTTCCACATATTCCTTTGCTCTCCGATTCTGCGTAGAACCTCCTCATTCCTTACCTTATCAGTCCACCTAATTTTCAACATTCGTCTATAGCACCACATCTCATATGCTTCGATTCTCTTCTGTTCCGGTTTTCCCACTGTCCATGTTTCGCTACCATACAATGCCGTACTCCAGACCATAGGTGCCATGAAACCCAGATGAATATGCCCCTACCATCCTGCGTCCGTGGCGCGGAACATATTCCGAGCAGCCGTTCTCCTGGATGACGCAGTATGCGGTCACGACCATAGAGCTGGTGTAACAAGAAGCGTGATTCGTCCGACAAGGCGACGTGTTTTCATTGATCCACGGTTAAATCTCCATTATCCCGTACCCATTGCAATCGTAATTGACGACGTCGTCGCATCAGAACGGCAACGTTCTGTGGAACCCCGTGTTCAATATGTGTACGAAACGGTGTGCTCCGAAACACGTGCGCCTGCACAAGCATTGTACTCTGTCGCCATATCTGCCACAGACCTCTCTCTGTTCTGCTTTACAGAGCGGGTAAGCCTGCGACTTCCACGTTCTGTGATGAGGCGCGGTCGTCCACCACCTTATCACCTACTCCTGTCACCGACCTTCAGCCACTCTCCATAGATGCTCAAAACCAGTACCGACGGAACAGACGACTAGATGCTCGTTCCCGGCGACCGGGCCGTAACAATCTGCCCTATGTCAAAGTCTTTCATGGCAGTGGATTTCGCCGTTTGCAGCCCGAATCGTCGCTAGTGTGATTTCCCATTCAGCTCTGCTCCACGTACACATATTCTTGACCGTGTGACGTGCTGGCAGCGCCACGGGCGGCATTCTATTCCGCCGCCGGCAGAGTGTTTGCATTCTATTTGATCAGTGCACAAACCGAAATCCTGGGAGTCAGCAGGTCTCCTCGTAGGACCCCAGCGACTCTCAACACACTGCATGCTCCTGATGAAGTCTGTAAGGTGACTATCAGAAACTTGAGATTTTACTCAAATTTATCGCTAAAGGAGAATCGAGAATGACGCTGTCTGTGATGGTTCAAATATGGTTCAGATGGCTCTAAGCACTATGGGACAACATCTAAGGTCATCAGTCTCCTAGACTTAGAACTACTTAAACCTAACTAACCTAAGGACATCACACACATCCATACTCGAGGCAGGATTCGAACCAGCGACCGTAGCAGCAGCGCGGTTCCGGACTGAAGCGCCTAGACCCACCCGGTCACAGTGGCCGGCTGTATGTGATGCAACCACGACAGAAAATGTTCAAATGCGTGTTAAATCTTATGAGACTTAACTGCTAAGGTCACCAGTCCCTAAGCTTACACACCACTTAACCTAAATTATCCTAAGAACAAACACAAACACCCATGCCCGAGGGAGGACACGAACCTCCGCCGGGACCAGCTGCACAGTCTTTGACTGCAGCGCCTTAAACCGCTCGGTTAATCCCGCGTGGCAACCACGAAAGATTTCGTACTCATATCATCCGTTACTCAAGCATTATTGTTTTTACTGTTTTCAACGAAATACCGGTGGCTACTTTTCCGATAACAATGGCGACGTATGAGATGTGACACTGGTCACAAACAAGTGAAACGCTTCTCTTCCAAGTTTTAAGCCAAGTTAATTACAGATATCGGATGCATATTATTTAGCAGAGTATGCAGTGTCAGTTCAGCTACGTAATGAAATTTAAAATCTACCGAGTGGTTCCGGACAAATCTTATGCTTCACCAGCCACGTTAAATTTTTAGTTGATTCTGTTCTGTGCATATGAATGCACTCTCTGAACTTATTGCTACTCTACGATATATACAAGATATGTATTTCCTTCGTCGATATATCTACAGATGGAAAAAAAATGGAACACCCTAAAAGACTGTATTTTGTGGCCCAGGGTATAATATGTGCGTACTGAGGTGTTGTAGTGTTACTCATTCATTTCTCACGGTCACCAGTGATTAGGCGGCGCTAAGGAGGCCTGACTGTGCTACACGCCCCCCCCCCCCCCCCCCCATTTTCACTCTGCAGGCAGTAACTGTGCTAAGTTTAGAGGTGAACAGTGTCTGCAACATTTATTCTAGGGTACGGCCATGCCCAGCTGACAAGTACGTACTCCAGTTGAACAGCTTCCGCCATTCCAACGGGGTCGCGTTTTGGGCCTGCGGGATGCTGGATGGGAGTATCGACAGACTGCTGCACGTGTTGAGCACGTTACGTCGTTGGTGTTCTTCCTTCTACGTGTGGCAGCAGTGGTGTGTATCGATATTTGCGCCGTGCACCATCTTTGGTTTGGTGAATATACACTCCTGGAAACTGAAATAAGAACACCGTGAATTCATTGTCCCAGGAAGGGGAAACTTTATTGACACATTCCTGGGCTCAGATACATCACATGATCACACTGACAGAACCACAGGCACATAGACACAGGCAACAGAGCATGCACAATGTCGGCACTAGTACAGTGTATATCCACCTTTCGCAGCAATGCAGGCTGCTATTCTCCCATGGAGACGATCGTAGAGATGCTGGATGTAGTCCTGTGGAACGGCTTGCCATGCCATTTCCACCTGGCGCCTCAGTTGGACCAGCGTTCGTGCTGGACGTGCAGACCGCGTGAGACGACGCTTCATCCAGTCCCAAACATGCTCAATGGGGGACAGATCCGGAGATCTTGCTGGCCAGGGTAGTTGACTTACACCTTCTAGAGCACGTTGGGTGGCACGGGATACATGCGGACGTGCATTGTCCTGTTGGAACAGCAAGTTCCCTTGCCGGTCTAGGAATGGTAGAACGATGGGTTCGATGACGGTTTGGATGTACCGTGCACTATTCAGTGTCCCCTCGACGATCACCAGTGGTGTACGGCCAGTGTAGGAGATCGCTCCCCACACCATGATGCCGGGTGTTGGCCCTGTGTGCCTCGGTCGTATGCAGTCCTGATTGTGGCGCTCACCTGCACGGCGCCAAACACGCATACGACCATCATTGGCACCAAGGCAGAAGCGACTCTCATCGCTGAAGACGACACGTCTCCATTCGTCCCTCCATTCACGCCTGTCGCGACACCACTGGAGGCGGGCTGCACGATGTTGGGGCGTGAGCGGAAGACGGCCTAACGGTGTGCGGGACCGTAGCCCAGCTTCATGGAGACGGTTGCGAATGGTCCTTGCCGATACCCCAGGAGCAACAGTGTCCCTAATTTGCTGGGAAGTGGCGGTGCGGTCCCCTACGGCACTGCGTAGGATCCTACGGTCTTGGCGTGCATCCGTGCGTCGCTGCGGTCCGGTCCCAGGTCGACGGGCACGTGAACCTTCCGCCGACCACTGGCGACAACATCGATGTACTGTGGAGACCTCACGCCCCACGTGTTGAGCAATTCGGCGGTACGTCCACCCGGCCTCCCGCATGCCCACTATACGCCCTCGCTCAAAGTCCGTCAACTGCACATACGGTTCACGTCCACGCTGTCGCGGCATGCTACCAGTGTTAAAGACTGCGATGGAGCTCCGTATGCCACGGCAAACTGGCTGACACTGACGGCGGCGGTGCACAAATGCTGCGCAGCTAGCGCCATTCGACGGCCAACACCGCGGTTCCTGGTGTGTCCGCTGTGCCGTGCGTGTGATCATCGCTTGTACAGCCCTCTCGCAGTGTCCGGAGCAAGTATGGTGGGTCTGACACACCGGTGTCAATGTGTTCTTTTTTCCATTTCCAGGAGTGTAGTTTCCCGTAAGGGTGTCAGGAGTGAGTCGGTCGGTTGTTGTGGACGAGGGAAGTTCTTCGCGCGGGTGCAGTCGGCTGGGGCCGCTGGTAGTGTCAGAGCGTGTGTGAAGCTGTCCGATCGGTACGAGCTTCATGATTCGCCGACTCAGGACGTCAAAGCTGAGTAGTGGTTTCAACTACCCAAGCCACGTTTATTCTTGTTGTGATGGTTCGCTTCGGTGGTTTGCTGTTGGGGAGGGTTTCAGGTGAGCAACACCGAGTGGTTCTACTGCTGTGATTTAGCCGTCATGCGGTACAATTAACTATTTTGGTCGACTGCGATTTGAGTGCACCAGTGGAATTTTCTATCTTGTGGCCATTAATGTTCTGGTTACCTGCCCTGGGGACTGACGTAAATTCAGGCAGTCTTCTTTTGAGCAAGTTAACTATTACCGTGTTTCAAATTCAAGTGTACCAGCGGAATTTTCTGCCTAGTGACCGTTAGTGTTCCGGTTACCTGCCCTGGCCACTGACGTAATGTCAGGCAGCGTCCTTTCCTCACCTGTTGTCGCTGTCTAACATGGTGTGCAATTTTGACAGCTAATACGTACTCTATTGTGGATTATCACGTTTGTAACATTGCCGGTTTGAGTTCTCATGTACTGATTGGTGGGAAGCAAGTCGTTGTGTCGGTCGGTCCTTGGCTGCTCCCTGGTTGGGTTCTGACGGATCAAGTATAGTTGGCCTCTCCACCTGTCTCACCTAAGTGACCGAGGGCAGACCGACCTCCCTGGAGGCCTTCTGAGTGCCACCAGTGTTTAGTTACCTGTTGTCACGTATTTTAAATTTTAGGCTTATGGTTATTGTTTGTTTCTCAAAATTGTGCAAAATTAATTTTTAAATTTACCTTTCAAGCTTAAACACTGCGGCCTTCTGCCTTAGAGATTATGGTAATATATTTTGAAATTTTGAAGATTGGTTGTTGCCCTCAGCCATTGGTATTCCACCTTGTATATGTTGTTTCTTTAAATTATTTTATTGCTATCTTAACTGGATTTTTATCTTGTTGATTTTAAGATTTCTTGTTGTTAAACATGCTGGCCTTCTGCCTTTAAAGGTCTATGGTAATATATTCTGAAGTTTTCAGATTTAATTGTGGCCCTCAGCCATTTGTGTTGCACGTTGCATATGTTGCCTTTTGGGTTTTAAATTATTTTATTCCTATTGAGAGGCACCCACATGCCTTGCTCATACTGTGGCATCAAGCAGTCAGGCCTGCAAGATGAGTGGTCTGCCAAGCGAGTGGATTCTTTCTTAATTTAACGAGTAACATGAACTCTAGTACTCACACTTCGTTACAAGTTATCCTCCTATATGATTACTACGCAACGGAAACGCATATCTGACTATCAGTGATTTACAGAACTCTGACTATACTCTACGCATTGGCAGTACCACATTTTCTTTTTGTCTTTTATTTGACGGCTTTTATTAACATGTGGCCATCCCACTGAATATGAATGGCGCACACTTTATAAATTCGGGACATTATGACAACATACAATTTGAAGGAATAGTCTACCAATCTTTCTTTTCACTAACTGATTTATTCTGATAAATTCCCTAACCTAAACACACAAATTCTATAACCTACAACAATAACATATGAGAAATTCCGCCCAGTGGGCATGGCTTTACATTAGTGAATCTCTATATTATGGTCTCGTAATTTATTTAACGCTACAGTGCACTTTCTGGATAGGTTGGTGGATCTTTTATTATACCTCACACTTCGACTCTCACAATCATCATCACGAAACTTTCCTCCAGACCGAGCGGTACAGAAGGAACAAGCATAACCCGCTAATCTTTTGAAACTACTTCGCTACACACCCATGGAAACCACACATACCCAAATTACATGACATACACTACACAACAATATGAAATACTACACAGAGAATGGTTACAACATTATCACTTTCCGCTTTCCCACTTCAATTAATATTGATCCCAGTTTCACACGACACTGCCCCACTTTGTAATTCTACTTTCCTACTGTGAACTCTGGAGATAAATGCACGTCTTCCTGTGCAATGCAAGCCATGTGGCGTTGCTGGATAGACGGCCGACTCACCTTACTTCTCTCTCAGAGTTTGAATTTAGCGTCACACGCAATGTAGTATTAAGATATTCATCACACACGCGAACTGATGCCATGGACGTGTACTTCTCTTTATCCTTTGTCTCATACACAGATTGAGACTCACACAGTACTCACCACGTGGAAGTACTCGTCTCTAATTTCAAGTCCTCCACACGCCATTTCTTAAATATTTCAACTTATGGTACACACGCTATTTCTTAAATATTTCAACTTATTGTACACACGCTAGTAATTCAGCTTAGCTTAAGCACACGGAAGTATTTCAACTTATTGCTACACGTGGTTTCTTTGTGACCGTTGGTCACTTCCGAAGATTACTACACTCCCATTAATATTACCTGCCTGACATTTAATTCTCCCCACAAAAGATCCTGAAATAGAGAAATTATTATTTCAAACTACTCTTAAATATTCCACATGCATACCATGCCTCCATTCTTTCGTCATTACGTAGCACAACTAAAACAGGTGTTAACAGCACAGGATCCAGCGGCAGAGTGTCTAAAACATGGCCGTTTTCGAGGTCCTCTCCACCTCTGCTGAAGTGGGGGAGCACCTTACTACCCTATTGGCCAGCTACATTTCAGGCGCTCAAAGCTCTGGTAAATTTCATCTCTTTGGTTCCACCAAAGGTGGCCAAAGGATCGACTCAAAGATGATCATATATTCACCTTCACTATCTGTGGGTAGCAGACGACCATACATTCATTCATTTCAAAAGATCTCACCAAACTGGATGTAGGGATTTATTTTGTGGGAGTGCACATATGATAAATTAAATAAATAAATTGTCATTCTTTCCTACACTGGTATCCGGCTTCGCTGTATTAATTGAAATTGAGTTATTTTACAAAAAAAAGTGTTGTTCTGACAAAAATACTGAAGTATGTTGTACCTATATTCAATGTCGGGCGGTACTGTACCCTTTCACCACCGGCTACCCATGCAGAAAAAAATGGCACGGTACTATCCTTGCAATGCGAGGGTAGTTCCGAACATTTTTTTAAGAAAACTGTATTAGAACAAACATAGCAAGTCATCAAAGTAACCAGGAGGAGACCTTAGCCCCTGGTGACCTCAAATAGACGACCAAATGTCGTTACTATACCAAACTGTTGACACTGTTGTTGCATTATTGTACTCTCCACAATCCGGAGTAACGTACACATACAAATTTACAACAATCCACATGACAAATAAAACATTACATCATACAAATAAAAAAATAATGGTGAGATAAAAATTTGCTTAGTTTTATGAGTAATCCAAACTTCACTAATTCTATGACAAATAAAAAAAAATACTAATTGTACTCATGAAATTTTAAATAGCTCACCGTCCAAACACAGAGCAAGTAATCTGACATTCATAAATTGCGGGGTAAAACCCTTTACTCAGCAAAGTCTAAATGCAAAACAAAATCAACAAAAGAAAAAATTTCGTACACTAGTTACATGTAGAATGTCAGGCTCCATACCATTACTCTAAAATATACATCAAACCTACAGAGAAATAAAACTGAGAAGAAAAACAATGAAATATACCGCAAGTTACATACTGGTTACGTAATATAGTCAACCTAAGACATCATGTCATACCTCGTTAACTATCATCACTTAAGCAATTGCCACAACTACTCGACAGTGAGTTTAACCTTATCCTTATCCACCAGTACAAATACCTGCTGCTGAGCCAGTCAGTCCATCAACTTTGATCAATACACGCAATAAATAGTTAGCAATAAGTACTTGAATCCACCAGTAGCTCTCGTATCTTACTCTACTGCTCATTTCTCTGTTGTTACACATTTAGACGACAAGAACTTGCATTTCGACTAGCCTTCGTTACACTTTAATGGGAAATATCACCACTGTGATAATGAAAATAAGTGGCTTCAGTCAACACACCAACAAGATCAATACTGTCCACGACATCAAAATGCATCAGTTAATTCCGATGTTTGTTGTGCAATGCAAACTCTTGTCCCCTGTGACAACCTTACTGACCAATGCAACAAGAGCCGCTACGTTAGTATTACGCCACTGGCTAATAATTAAAGCATCATTGTACCAAATATCCTAATAAACATGTTACGTGTACTTGATAACCCAGAACAAACAAACAACAATAAAAACACACTAACTATTCTACACACAAATGTTGATAAAATACAATTACACTTGCTGTCCCTTCAGGAATGAAACATATATAAAAAACATTTACACAATTACAAATACATTATTCCCTATCTTGCGAGTCACACGGAAACATTTCATTCTGTGATTTTCTTGGGGTCAAAAAAGTTGCTGACAGGTTCCCTAGAAACACTGTCTCGGTGTCAAAGCTCTCCCATGGTTACCCAGACGAAAGTCTTTAAGTCACTTAAATCGGCATTTTGAACACGCACTGAACAGTAAACTGTATCTCACATAAACACAAGTGTCATAGTCACACTCAGCGTACCATCCACACGAATCTGGTCGTCCAGAAATGGCCCTACAACTACTATTACCCACGGTTCTGTCCTTTCAGTTCATGGTGTAATTAAAAGTCGTAAGTTCCAACAAACAGCACTTATTCCCGCACCAATTCAAGAAATAACTCCTACTACAGACGCAAATGTCAATGTCCCACTCTAGTTTCTTGCTTTCATACAATAATTAGTCACCAAACGACAACTGTCCTCTTCAAGAATACCAAGCGTCCCACATGCAATTCACAAAGCACATTTAACAAGTCACTGCCAAAAGTTTATGGATCCCACCGTTCAGTGGTCAAGACAAAACAAAACGATCGTCCTGTCTGCTAAAGAGAAAATCTTTTCCACCACTCACAACGTGGAAACACCAGTCCTTCACTTTCCACCTTATGGAGACATACGGGCAGTCGTCTTGCTTCACGGCTCCACAGTCCAGTACTAGTTAATAGTTGCTGGTAACAAATGCCCGCCGGGCTCTGCCGCGCGTCGTCCATTCTGCCGTGGCGCCGCCGCGCGCGCCCCGTTGAGCAGAAGAAACCACCCGCTGTTGCCTCCGCGGGATACTTTCCCTAGTCGAAAGGGTGGCGGAACTTATGAATGGCCAGTGGTACGTGCGTGTCGCCCCAGGCCGTTGACCTGCTGTAGCGGGCGCGTGGAGGGTACCTCGACCAGCAGTGGAGTGGGGAGTGCCGCGGCTCTGTCGCCCGTCGCCTGCTTGGCTTATGTGGTACGGGCGTGTTCTGTGTAGCCTCTCAGCGCTACGACACCCAATCAGTCAGACCCTTCCGTGCATCTCGCAACATTACAGACAAAAGGATATTGTTACATTATTTAAATACTCATTGATTACATGTATGATCTATTAGATACATTGGTAATAAAAGAATCTTTGTTCTAAAAAAAACATAAAATTATACACCCTAGTTTTCTACACATACAACATCAACATTTATCTCTTTTCTATATACAGCCCATACTTGTGCTACTGATTGTACCTGTCGTCCTTCATACAAAACATGAAAGTGTTAAAAAAAAAGGAATAAGAAACAATCTATACAGCTCATAATTACAATATCAAATAGTAGACTACTTTAACATCCTATCATAGTGAAAATATTAGAAACTGTTCTCCTAATACTACAATATACAACGCACCTTTGTGCTTGTGACAGACTGAAATTAATACCCCTTGAAAATGTTCCAACAAAAAAAAATAAGAAATCATCTACACAGCTCACAATTACCCATCACATGTTATTAAGTGGTAAACTACTTTAACATCCTAACACAATAAACATTTCAGAAACTGATGACTCTAAATCTACAACATACAATGCACCTTTGTGCCTGTGACAGACTGATATTAGTATCTCTTTATATATTTTACATTTTATTATATATAACAACATTTCTAGGACACGTATGTACCATCCACATATCAGATCCTGACCTGCCATCGAGGTTCATCCCAATCAAACAATAAAACACAATAATGTTTTGGTTATGGATCGGTAGCATCCCCTTTACAGGAGTGTGCGCATTGATCACACTAAATTCTACGACTCTCACTCGCCAGACATCACATTTTCCTTCTCATTCAATCCATTAATACACTAACAGAATAGGTCTAGAAGTCAGCTAACCTTAACACCACCACACTCACGACAACATACCATACCTTCGCTCCCTTATACTCAACCACATAACACATGAAGCTGTTTCGGAGATAGCTTTCCAGTCTCCAAATTCGTCCTTTCACTCTGGCACCTCTCTCCATCGGCTTACCTCTGCATTCCTCCTGCTAAATATCACTTAGAATTGCGACATTTCATCTAAGAACAAAAAATACACAAATTACTCATCCTGCAAAATAACTGTACACATTCTTGGTACCGTTTTAATTAGTTATACTGGTACCAGGCTTCAACCACAACAAAAAATATTATTTTCACCAAATTGCAAATCTTATGGTAAGAATTAGATCTACACTTATATTACATCTTACGTCAGTATTCCACAACGTTCACCATCTGAATCTCATACTCCCTTCATGTCCCTTCACATTGTGCAGTTGTCCTCATCTCTTCATTCGTATTTCGGCTCTCCGTCCGTCCATTACTCCATCATTTCCTGGTCTTCCTTCGCCATTGACATCAATCTCTATTGCAGCATACCCAGGCCTCTCTGTAACATACATCTAAGACATCTCGACATTATTAATTCTACTCACCTTTATTTACCACTGTTTCATCCCGTCGAATCTCTTTTTATTAATCTCACTGCTTCACGTCGCTTCTTTCCTTAAATATCACCTTTATCTACTACTATTTATCACGTCGCTTCTCTATCTACCATCTTTATCCACTCATTAATCATCACGTCGTTTCTGCTTGATCCTTATTCATATGACAAAAAAATACGTACATACACCACTCTGTCGACTCCTGTTCATGACTCATTCGACCAGTCTATTCCGTCATACTTCCTGACATCCCGCCTGAAAATTCTTATGTTCGATTTGACCCTGCACAACGTTACACACCACAAATAAATACACTGACTAGCTACCATAAATTGCCTATTTTAGATCTATCCTTAACTTTTCCATAATTTGATGTTAGAAATGTGATGAAGCCCACGAGATTGTTTTCCCTTGATCGTCTCAATCAGTACAGCATTTTCATGGACAATCCGCCTCACTCTGAATGGTCCACTATACACCGTAAAGAATTTGCTAGTTAGGAATCTGTGCTTCTTTGATAATCGATGAGTTTTAATTAGAACCTTGTCTCCTACTGCCAATTCGATCTTACGGATCTTTCCTTTCTGCTTCTCCTGCCTATCCTTAGCTGCTTTCTTAATACGCTCTATCGCAACCTTGACAATTTCTGTGTGCCTCTGCTTTCCTGATCGCGGAAAATCTACCAGCTCCCTGACTCGATCTGGTGGTGGTTCATTCTTTAGTACCGTAATTGGTGATAAACCAGTTGCTCCATGTGGCAGCTCATTGAGGATGTCCTGAAAATCTTTGAGAAAAATACTCCAACTTCTATGTTGCCTATGGCAATAGATCTTACACAACTTTCCCAGTTCTTTTACTACTCTTTCACTGGGGTTACTCGCAGCATGGTATCGGGATATGAACACCGGTTTTATCCTTCTTCTCTTCAGTGTGGTTAGCCATTGTCTGGATCTATATTGTGGTCCATTGTCAGCTATGAACTTTTCTACAGTTCCTACTTCTCGCAAAAAGTTTTTAACGATCGCTGCTGCTACTGTCCTTCCCGTCGCACGTTTCAATGCGGTAAATGTCACATACTTTGACACCAATTCTACTGCTACTAAAACATATCTATATCCCTGCACTGACTTAGGTAGCGGGCCAAACAAATCTGTTGCTCCGAATTCCCTCAATCTACCTGGCACTATCGGAAAAAGCGGTGCTTTGCATGAGATAGTTAACGATTTTGCCTTCTGGCACAATTTGCAACTACCAAGCGCGTTCTTGATCCTCCTCTCCATACTAATGAAATAAACTGATTCCCTTAACTTCTTACAACATTTCCTTGCCCCGTAATGCCCGTAACTTAGGTGTGTGTACCAGATCAACTTGTTGACTATTTCATTTGGTATACACAACACCCAGTCCTGTGTGTTCGGATTTCTACGGTAGAAAAGGACCCCGTTCTGAATTGTATAAAAGCGCGCTATATTGGCATCTGAGTTCACTCTAACTCTGTCCTTCACCATTCTCCATGACGCGTCTTTATCCTGCTCTTTCGCGATATTTGTGAGTACCGCCCCTATGTATTTCTCGAACGGCACGCCCTGCATATACAATATATCATATCTGTTCTCGTTTACCTCCTCATCAAAGCATTGACCATGACCTACTGGGCTCCTTGACAACGCATCTGCCACTATATTCTGTGGCCCAGGAATATACATAACCGAAAACTGAAACTCCTGTAAATAGAGTGCCCACCTAGCGAGTCGTCTATGATTAAGTTTGGCCGACATCAGAAACTGTAGTGACTTGTGGTCAGTATAGATTTTAGTATGCCTCCCATACAAATAGTATCTAAACTTACTAAAACCCCATACTATTGCCAAAGCTTCAAGCTCAGTTACCGTGTAATTTCTCTCAGCTTTGCTAAGCACTCGGCTCGCAAATGCAATAGGTTGTTGTATTACTTCTCCTCCTTGCTCTTGCTCTTGGAACAATGTTACCCCAAGTCCACTACGGGAACTGTCCGTGGCCATACAAAACTCTTTCCCTAGGTCTGGATGCCCGAGAAGAGGTGCCGATAGCAGTGCCTTCTTTAACGCCTCATACTCTTTCTGCGCGACAGAGTCCCAATTCCATACCGTTTCCTTTCCAGTCAGCTGACATAGTCTGGGTGTCGCTGCACCCCCAATCTTAATGAACCTCCTGTAAAAGTTGATTAATCCTAAATAACCCCGTAGCTGACGTTTTGTTCTTGGCACCGGAAAATCTCTGATTGCTTCGAGTTTGTCTGGATTTGGTCTTATTCCCTCTGGTGTCACAATGTGACCTAAAAACTCGATTTCTTTTCGTCCAAATTCTGACTTTCCCAAATTCACGGTTACCCCATGTTTCTCCAATGCACCGAGCAATATGCTTAACGTTCTATTGTGGTCTTCCCAGTTTCTTTCGGCTATCAGGACATCATCCACGTACTGTGTTACCTTATCTTTTATTTCATTAGGAATGACCGTATTTAGCGCCCTGATAAATGCCGCGGATGATACATTTAACCCAAATGGTAGTTTCCGAAATTGATATGATTTCCCGTAGCACAAGAAAGCAGTGTATTTTCTACACCCCCTATCTAACTCCACCTGCCAGAAACTCATTCTCAAATCAACTGAGCTGAGGACTCTGATCCCGTGGAACTTTTGTAGCAATTCGTCAAGTGTCAGCGGCCGATCTGTCTCTGGCTCTATTATCTTATTAATCCTTCTTGCGTCCAAAACTAATCTAATTGACCCATCCTTTTTTTCAACACAAACTAAAGGGCTGTTGTACGGACTGGATGCTGGTTCGATAATCCCTTGTTGTAGCATGCTTTCGATCTCAGCTTCCACTCTTTCTTTGTACACAACGGGTATCGGGTACACTTGGGCCCTAAACTGTTTATGTGGCTTGACCTTGAATCTATACACAAAATTTCTTATTGTACCCGCAGCATGTTTAAATACCTTTCTATTCTCGTATAAAATTTTCTGCAATTCCCCGTAGACCGTGGTCCCTCGTAAATGCCAGATTTTCTCCCTGATCTCCTCCTCCAAACATTTATGAATTTCCTTCTCCTCTTGTTCGAACCCCGTATTCTGTGCCTGTCTACCGGACTTTACCGCCAGACATAACGCTAAGTGTGCGTTATCTTTAGCATATAAGCAATCGTCGAATCTTAATGTAATTTCCTCCGAATCTCGTTTCAACTCCATCGAACCATTTCTCATGTTAACGACTGCTTTATATTGGTTCAAAAAATTAACGCCTAATATCCCTTCAACAGTTAGAGACGACACAATCATGAACACTGTACTAAACCTCTTCGCTTGGCACACAAAGTCTACCTGCGCTTGTAACTTCACCTCAATTCCCTTTCCTGTAATTGCCCCTCTCACTGTTGTCCTTTGCAATGGCAACGTTGGCCATGGTTTTGTAAGACTACAACACTTAAACACATCTTCCCTCAAAACACTCATTACACTGCCTGTGTCGATGACACAAGGTACGATTATATTATTTATTTCTACGCTAATTATTGGGTGGACTTCACTCCCCACATCTCCTACCTCCTCTAACAGATTCTCCCTTAGTTTTCCGTAATCGATATACCTAATATTTACGTCATTTATAGCCCTGGTTTTTACCCGTCTATCATGTAGTCACCTTCTTGTCCCTCCGTCATTGTGAGAGTGACTGTCCTCTCGTGAACCCAATGACTGCCTATCCTCTCTTCGCCCATCATTTTCATTTTCCCTTCTTCTTCCATCTCTGTCCCATCTTCTATTTTCCCGGTTTGCCGGTCGATATCCCCATGAATTCTGCCCCCTATTTCCTCGCCATCTTCCATTTCCGTCATTCCTCTGATTCCATGCTCTCCTGTCATTATGATAGTTTCTGCCGTTCCTATCCTCAACTCTGTCTGACCTATGAGTCGTGTCGCCGTTCACAATGTTGCTCTCATTACCCAGTTCCTGTAACAAGTGCTGAAATGACGCGGAATCGTCTATGCCTCTGCCTGCTATCACTATATCTCTGCGCAATCTCACTGGCAACTTCGTTATACAGATCCTAATGAGCTCCCCAGTTTCGTATGGCACATCCAAATACCTATTTCGTCTCAGCATTTCCTGATAGCACGACACTGGATCTCTTATACCACCTTCATTACAATTTGGCATCATCAATATGCTTTGCTTAACCTGGTCCTGCTTACTTTTCGACCAGAATTCATTTAAAAACTTGTCACAAAATATCTTGTAGCTACTACAATCTTTAATAACTTCCTGCATTTTCGCTCTAGCCTCGTCCCTCAAATGGTTACACACAAACTTCATTTTGAGGAGCGGTCCCCACGATGAAGGTAATGAATCTTGAAACTGAGACAGCCACAGGCATGGATGTTGGTAATTATCAGGATCCGGAAAACAAGTGTACGTTTGTACCGACACGAAGTGCCTCCTACATTCTTCTTCCGCACTTATGTTTTCCGACCTTGGACCATACCCAGTCGGGTTTGCCACCTGTTTTATCCGACACAACCGTTCTTCTAAATCTCTGAGTTCGTCTTCCTCTTTCTGTCTATTTTCGTTTTTTGAATTTATCTCACTCTCCCTCTGCAGTCTACCTGGTGGTGTTTCTCCTTCACTTCTGCACGCTAATTGCAACTGTGCAAGTTCTTCCCTATGTTTCCTATTTGTTTCTAATTGTGCCTCTCTAAACTGTAATAGTGACTGTATCTCCTCCTGGTCGGCATAAACCTCTCGCTGCGTACTGTCAGAGCCTGTTTCCCCTCTCATACTGATCTTTTCCACATCTGCGCTAATCGCATTCATTCTGACCACTACCTCCGCAACTTTATCCCTGTGTTTATTTAGCGCCACTTCCTGCCGTGTGACTTGAGCTTCCACGCTGTCTAATGCCCCTTGTTTATCTGCAAGTAATTCCTCCACTATCTCTTTGATTCGCTCATCCGCCCACACGCCCCTATGTTCTGTAATATCGCTCTCTATTGCACTTATTCGTACCTCCAAATTATTGGCTTTTTCTTTCACGCCATCACATACTTGCCTCAACGCACCCAGATTCTTCTCCCCCTCATCTAACCGATTATTAACTGCGGACAGACGCTCATCGATAACTGTGTGTAGCTTCCTCATTGCCTCTTTATTCCCCTTATCCATTGCCTCCAATCTTTCCTTATTTGCTTCCAATCTTTCCTTAGTTGCTTCAAATCTTTCCTTATTCTCCCTATCTCTCTCCTTATTGTCTCTATTCATCTGCTGTAACAACTGCAGTAGCACACTGTCATTTGCTACTTTCGGTGAGCTCACCTCGTTCGTCTGAGAAACCATAGCTTCGCTAAGGGTAGCTGCACTTTCACTGCATACCTGACCTAGTCCCGGCTCGCCCGCGTCGTCGGGAAAAGCCCCCGATTGTGAACAAAGCCCGCCGCTCAAAGGATCACCTTGCAGCGGTCCACTGAACAATTCAGCCCCTTCCGAGCGTTTGCCGTCCCCGCTCATTAACAGATGGTCAACCGCTGCTTCCTGCTGCACTGCTACGTCCACCCCAGAATCGCTATTCTCCATGGTGGCTACACTTTTCGACTGCGACCTAGTTACTACGGACATTACGCAAAAAAATTATACCACGATCTTCCAGCCTAGGACGATATAGCAATTAATTACATAAAAAATAAAAGATCCTCACCAATCCAGAAAGAAATCGCAAACAGAAAAAAAATTTACTTCTTAGCGCTATCACAATATATTCCACCAAAAAATAAAAAAAAATCTTAACAGGAAATTCTAACAGCAAAATATCCTAGCAGGGTCGAAATTATGAGAGGCACCCACATGCCTTGCTCATACTGTGGCATCAAGCAGTCAGGCCTGCAAGATGAGTGGTCTGCCAAGCGAGTGGATTCTTTCTTAATTTAACGAGTAACATGAACTCTAGTACTCACACTTCGTTACAAGTTATCCTCCTATATGATTACTACGCAACGGAAACGCATATCTGACTATCAGTGATTTACAGAACTCTGACTATACACTACGCATTGGCAGTACCACATTTTCTTTTTGTCTTTTATTTGACGGCTTTTATTAACATGTGGCCATCCCACTGAATATGAATGGCGCACACTTTATAAATTCGGGACATTATGACAACATACAATTTGAAGGAATAGTCTACCAATCTTTCTTTTCACTAACTGATTTATTCTGATAAATTCCCTAACCTAAACACACAAATTCTATAACCTACAACAATAACATATGAGAAATTCCGCCCAGTGGGCATGGCTTTACATTAGTGAATCTCTATATTATGGTCTCGTAATTTATTTAACGCTACAGTGCACTTTCTGGATAGGTTGGTGGATCTTTTATTATACCTCACACTTCGACTCTCACAATCATCATCACGAAACTTTCCTCCAGACCGAGCGGTACAGAAGGAACAAGCATAACCCGCTAATCTTTTGAAACTACTTCGCTACACACCCATGGAAACCACACATACCCAAATTACATGACATACACTACACAACAATATGAAATACTACACAGAGAATGGTTACAACATTATCACTTTCCGCTTTCCCACTTCAATTAATATTGATCCCAGTTTCACACGACACTGCCCCACTTTGTAATTCTACTTTCCTACTGTGAACTCTGGAGATAAATGCACGTCTTCCTGTGCAATGCAAGCCATGTGGCGTTGCTGGATAGACGGCCGACTCACCTTACTTCTCTCTCAGAGTTTGAATTTAGCGTCACACGCAATGTAGTATTAAGATATTCATCACACACGCGAACTGATGCCATGGACGTGTACTTCTCTTTATCCTTTGTCTCATACACAGATTGAGACTCACACAGTACTCACCACGTGGAAGTACTCGTCTCTAATTTCAAGTCCTCCACACGCCATTTCTTAAATATTTCAACTTATGGTACACACGCTATTTCTTAAATATTTCAACTTATTGTACACACGCTAGTAATTCAGCTTAGCTTAAGCACACGGAAGTATTTCAACTTATTGCTACACGTGGTTTCTTTGTGACCGTTGGTCACTTCCGAAGATTACTACACTCCCATTAATATTACCTGCCTGACATTTAATTCTCCCCACAAAAGATCCTGAAATAGAGAAATTATTATTTCAAACTACTCTTAAATATTCCACATGCATACCATGCCTCCATTCTTTCGTCATTACGTAGCACAACTAAAACAGGTGTTAACAGCACAGGATCCAGCGGCAGAGTGTCTAAAACATGGCCGTTTTCGAGGTCCTCTCCACCTCTGCTGAAGTGGGGGAGCACCTTACTACCCTATTGGCCAGCTACATTTCAGGCGCTCAAAGCTCTGGTAAATTTCATCTCTTTGGTTCCACCAAAGGTGGCCAAAGGATCGACTCAAAGATGATCATATATTCACCTTCACTATCTGTGGGTAGCAGACGACCATACATTCATTCATTTCAAAAGATCTCACCAAACTGGATGTAGGGATTTATTTTGTGGGAGTGCACATATGATAAATTAAATAAATAAATTGTCATTCTTTCCTACACTGGTATCCGGCTTCGCTGTATTAATTGAAATTGAGTTATTTTACAAAAAAAAGTGTTGTTCTGACAAAAATACTGAAGTATGTTGTACCTATATTCAATGTCGGGCGGTACTGTACCCTTTCACTATCTTAATTGAAATTTTGATATTTTTTAAAGATTTCTTGTTGGCCTTCTGCCTTTATAGGTCTATGGTAATATATTCTAAAATTTTGGAAATTAATTGTGGCCCTCAGCCATTTGTATTGCACTTTGAATATGTTGTTTTGGAATTATTTTATTAATATCTTGATTTTTATCTTGTTAAGATTCCTTGTTGGAGGCTTTCAGCCGTGAAAGAGTTGCTAAATTACAATAAATGACAATTAGAAGCAGAGACTGACCTCAACCCTTGGCCCTTTCCACTATCCTATTACCTGCATTGCCCATCGGGTTTAGCGGGCGTTTCAGTCACAAACAAGTGAAACGCTTCTCTTCCAAGTTTTAAGCCAAGTTAATTACAGATATCGAATGCAATTAATCTAGCAGCGTATGGGGCGTCAGTTCAGCGATGAAATGAAATTTAAAATCTACCGAGTGGTTCCGGACAAACCTTATTCTTCACCAGCCACGTGACTTTTTTGTCGATTCCGTTCTGTGCATATGAATGCACACTCTGAACTTACTGCTACTCTACGATTCATACAAGATTTTTATTTCCTTCGTCGATACTTCCACCGATGGCAAAAAATGGAACACCCTAGAGCACTGTGTTTTGTGGCCCAGGGTATAATATGTGCGTACTGAGGGGCTACACTGTTACTCATTCATTTCTCACGGTCACCAGTCACCAGTGATTAGGCGGCGCTAAGGAGGCCTGACTGTGCAACATTTATTCTAGGGTACGGTCATGCTCTGCTGACAAATATGTACTGCCGGTCGCTATGGCCGAGCGGTTCTAGGCGCTTCAGTCCGGAACCACGCTGCCGCTACGGTCGCAGGTTCGAATCCAGCCTCAGGCTTGGATGTGATGTCCTTAGGTTAGTTAGGTTTAAGTAGTTCTAGGTCTAGGGGACTGATGACCTCAGATGTTAAGTCCCATAGTGCTCAGAACCATTTGAACAAGTACGTATTCCAGTTGAACAGCTTCAGCCACTCGAACGGGGTCGCGTTGTGGGTCTGCGGGAAGCCGGATCGGAGTATCGACGGACTGTTGCACATGTTGAGCACAATGTATCGGTGGTGTGTAGCTCGTTTCAGTCGTGGTCTGTGTAACATTCCGATACTTGTAGAACAGATTCTCGACGTCTTACTGCAGATGCACGTCCAAATCGACGGTGGCCAACGAATTGAGGACCGTGGGGCACCTGCTGTACCATCACGGATTTTTCGAAGCCGTCTGCTCAGAGCAGGATTAAGATCACGCGTGCCTCTGCCCAGGGTACGACTGACACCACGACATCCTAAGGCATGGTTACTGTGGTGTCGTCAAAGAGCTGAATGGACAGTGGAATGGCGCCCTGTTTTCACCGATGAGAGTAGTTCTGTGTGAATGCGAGTGATAGACGTGCGCTTTTATGGGTACACCTATTCCAGACTGCATTCGCCCACGACACACAGGTTCCATCCCAGGGTTCTCCACTTATAGCTCGCAATGACATTTGGTGTTCGTTCACAGTAAAGTAACCAGAGCTCGCCACTTTACACAGAACGTTGTCCCCACGCTACTGCCCTTTCTTTGACAGGAAGGTGATGTGCTTTTTAACTAGACAGTGCGGGTCCGCATACGGCTGGTGCTACGCAACGTGATCTTTGTGGTGTACAACAATTGCCCTGGCTAGCAAGATCACCAGATATCTCACCAATCTTACATATTTCCAGAGCCTGCAAGAACCATTGCCGAACAGCAAGGCGCAAGACGCTTGGGATAGCCTACGGTAGGATGCCATTCGGCACGTTCGCGATCGTTTGCATGCAAAAATACACGCCTGCGTTTCACCAGAGGGGGTTGCAGTGTGTATTTATGTAACTGTTTGACCACCCTTTACTATGAGGTGTGTGCTTAATTTGGTCTGAAATTGTTATCACATACTCCTACAACGTTGTACTTCCTGTTAACTCACTCACATACTGTCGGAAATCAGTGTGAGCAATATGAGTGGTAATGAACGGAAGATACCAATAATAAAATACCAACAGCCGTTATTTTTGTTTTATTTGTTAGGCAACCAGTTTCGGCATGGCATTATGCCATCTTCAGGCCTGCATATATCGAGTAACCCGCGTGTTAGAAACCAATGCAGCAGTTTCAACTGACATCGTGCAGATCTTTTTCCCACGGGCTTGGGCGCTCCTTGGACAGCTGTCAGCAACTCAAATAAAACCAAAATAACGGCTGTTGGTATTTTATTACTGGAAATCGGCCAGCCGAAGTCCCGCACTCCGGACATAGGATGGAGTTACATTTATTGAATGGAATATATCATCTCCCATAGGCAGCGGAATAAGTAGCGTTTGTGGCGTCATGTTGCCGCAACGTTTCGACGCGTTTCCTACTCGTCATCTTCAGTTCAAGTGCCCGGTTCATGTCTAATTTGTTGCTTTATAGCCGATGGACCGCAGAATCCTCGTCAGAATACCCGCCCTCACCACAGCACACCTGTCGGTACGTTTCGTACGGAGGTATACGATTGCCCACCCGTTGGACTCTCGGCAGGGAAGTCCGAAGTTCATCGGATCTGAAGGAAAGAACTGTACCTTAACACGACACTTCACCTGAAGATGATAAGTAGGAGACACCTCGAAACGTTGCAACAACATGATGTCACGACTGCCTGATAACCCGAGCTATACCAAAAGACCAAAGTTTGAAAATGATTGTCAAATACCTATCTACTCCTTATCTTCACCTAGCCACCTGTAAACTTTCGCTTAGTGCCGCACCGTATCGCGGAAACGATCTGCATTTTGCGAAAGACATTCGAACCGTTAAACAGATGCATTAAATGCGCCAGGAACTGCTCTTTCACATAAGAGAGCTTTCCACTCTTTCGGTACACTATTGTTTTTCGCAGGTCGTGGGAGTCGTGCTTCGCTCCGACTTCCGCGAAAGCGAGTTGCGCAGCGATCTCTTATCTGTGGCGGCCCCCGCATTGTGTTTCCGTGGGCTGTGGAGCAGGTCAGTGCCTCTAAACGCGACGCACACGCCGTTGCAGAAGCAGAGGCCGATCGCTACATTTGGAAAGTCAGAGGGCTTCACACTTCATGGAAGTAATCACACATACACAATGTTAATCAGGAAAAACAGTAAACATTTTAAGAGATGGTAAAGAGAAGTAAAGTTCCGCAGTCTGGCGCTCTACCGACCGCCGAGTCATCCTCTGCTGATGGCGCCTTCGAATGCTGTGTGGAAAGTCATGTGCTCAGGAACCCGCTCTTCCGGTCGTTGTCGGGTTTCTTGACATTGGGACCGCTACTTCTCACTCAAGTGCCTCCTCAGATGGCATCACGAGGCAGAGGGCACCCCGTTGCAGTCCTCCCAGCACAGAAAAATCCTTGGCAGCACCGGGAATCGAACCCAGGTCAACCGCATTGTAGTCAACCGCGCTGACCACTCAGCTATGCAAGGGGAACTTTTAGATGTGGCAGTGCAGATTAATTCGAATAACAGATTCAATTTGACATGTGTCCAGTATTTACTGGTTACAGAGGTACAGCTGTTGGCGTGTGACCTAGACAAATATTTACAGAAGGTGTTAGAAGAAGGCAAATGATTAATTTCAAAGCTGATTTCCACAAATTCCATTTCCTGCATCAGTGCTCTTTCGAATTCTCATGACGAACACGACATGTGGATCTCCTGGTGTGCTCTTCGCGTCCTTCTATGACAGCACTATTCGTAATCGGTAAATCATTTCTTATCTTGTGTCTACTTTGCTTTGTACACTTCGCCTTTTAACCAGCTAGCAGGCGAAAATTTAAATAAGTAAATTGTGGGGTCTTGGTGGCCAGCAAACCTAACAACTTTTGCCGATCCATCTTCCAGGGAAGGATAAGGTGAAGCGTGACCTGAGGACTTGAATAAGCAGCAGTCCAGTCATGCTGTCACAACATATCAGTCCTTGTAGTCAAGAGATCATCTTTCAACAATTATAAAGCTTGAAGCTTGTTTTCAAAAAACTAGATAATAGGGCTATGTAAGGCGATGCCGTTACACAACAAGTCCAAGTAATAATCGGAGAGGGCTTCAATTTTTCAAAAAATAGATTAGGATGGTTATAATTTTGCTAGTGGAGGGCATGGTAGCAAAGCATTACTGAATTAGTTCTCTGAAAACAACCTACGGCACATAGTTCGGAACAGCACTCATGATGGAATGTATTGCATCTGATGGCAGAAACACACCTGTCCTCTTTGAGGCTGTCCATGTTGGAACTGGTATCAGTGACCATATGACATCTACATCTACGTCTTCATCTACATGAGTTCTCTGCTATTCACTTCTAAGTACCTGGCAGAGGGTTCATCGAACCAGTTTCGAGCTACATGTCTACCGTTCCACTCTCGAACAGCGCGCGGGAAAAACGAACACTTAAATCTTTCCGCGCGAGCTCAGATTTCTTTTATTTCATTAGGATGATCATTTCTCCCCATGTAGGTGGTCGCCAACAAAGTATTTACACACCCTGAGTTGAAGAGAAAGTAGATGACTGATATTTCAGAGGATCCTGCCGCAACGAAATGCGCCTTTGTTTCAATGATTGTGATCCCAATTCACGTTTCGCATCCGTGGCACTATCTCTCCTGTTTCGCGATAATACAAAACGACGAGTTGCTCTTCCTTGTACTTTTTCGATATCCTCCGTCAATTCTACCTGATGCGGATCCCACAGAGCACAGCAATACTCAAGAAGCGGGCGGACTAGCGTAGTATAAGCACTCTCTTTAGCAGACGTGTTATATTTTCTAAGTGTTCTGTCAATAGACCGCAGTCTCTGGTTTGCTTTCCCCACAACATTATCTGTGTGATCATACCAGGTTAAATTATTTGTTACTGCAATTCCTAACTATTTAGTTGAGTTTACAGCCTATAGATTTGTGTGATTTATCGTGTAACTGAAATTCAGCGGATTCTTTTTAGTGCTCATGATTTAGAGTTAATTGCCGCTTTTTGTACCATAAAGACATCTTGTCTAAATCATGTTACAATTCGTTTTGACCATCTGATGAATTTACGTGACTGTAAATGACAGCATAATCTGCTTGTCTCCTAAATCGTTCATGTAGATCAGAAACAACACAGGGCCTATAACACTTCCTTGAGGAACCTCAGATATTACTTGTGTTTTACTCGATGTCTTTCCGCCAATTATTACGAACTGTGACCTTTCTGACAGGAAATCACGAATCTAGTCACACAACTGAGACTTTACTCCATAGTCACGCAGTTTAATTAGGAATCGCTCGTGAGAAACAGTGTCAAAAGTCTCCTCGATATCTAAAAATATGGAATCAGTTTGACGCCCCAAGTCGATAGCACTCGTTACTTCGTGAGAATAAAGAGTTAGTTGTGTTTCATAAGAACGATACTTTCTGAATCCGTGTTGGCAATTTGTCAATACTGTAAATAGTTTTCTTCAAGGTGATTCATAATGATATAGCAGAGCATATCTTCCTACATCCTACTGCAAATCGACGTGAGAATAAAGATTTGTAAATAAATCGTTTTCTTCGAGATGATTCATAATGTTTGAGTAAAGCATATGTTCCTACATCCTACTGCAAATCGACGTTATTTATATGAGTCTGTAATTCAGCGGATTACCTCCATTTCCTTTCCTGGATATTATTGTCACTTGTGCAACTTTCCGTTATTCGGCCACGGGCTTTTCTATGAGCGAACAGCTGTATAACTAAAACAAGTAAAATGATTTACATGTTCAGCAAGGTAGACAAATAGGCAGCAGTGCCGTATATCAGAGAGGAACTTGAAACATTTAGCTCTGGACAGGAGCATGTTGAAGAATTATGTCTCAAGACTAAGAGAATAGTCGATTTTGCAATGGACAGACATGTGCTGTAATTGTAAAGTCGATTCTCAGTTGCTTTTAATTGCATCATTGATAATTTTTTGATGTCACTGAAAAAATGTGCTATTGCCTCTGATGCAGGTTTCGTCTCAGTTTTTATACAGCATCTGCAGTAGATTGAAATGTGTACACACTTGAAGGTAGCACGCTAGATTTACGCATGCTAACTCGTAATCGTAGTGTTGTACAGGAGGAGAAAGATAAAGCAGATCCAGAAAATATTTACGCCCGTTAAGATAGACAACCCATCTTACATCACCCAGCCCGGGTTCGAAATATGTAAGTTGGGTTTCCTGTCTTAACGGGCATTTGTTCTGTAAACTGCACAAAAAAGTTTTGCACTACCCTCATGTGTTGTGTAGTATAATTTTTTGTTTGCAGACAACTTTGTTGACAGTCTTTTGACCGCAGGAAGTAGCCACAGTCAGTTCCACAAAAAAGTGTATGCCGTTATCTGTATGAAATAAAAGACGCTATTACAAATATATATCTAGATGAAAGTACATATTATTACTAACTGCACAATTACCTAGTAGTTAACACAATCGCTGCCATTATCGATTGTAGCTTGGCACCTTAGCCCTCTCTCTGGTAAATCATCCAAGTTTCCAACCTCTAAATGTCGTTTGATCCACTTTGCAGCAAATGTCTTTGACTTTCTAAGAATCTTAGTAGCACCTCCATATGAAAACTTTGGTCCCTTTGGAAGATTTACAAGGAACACTGCGTCGTGACGCTTCAGATACACTCCTGGAAATTGAAATAAGAACACCGTGAATTCATTGTCCCAGGAAGGGGAAACTTTATTGACACATTCCTGGGATCAGATACATCACATGATCACACTGACAGAACCACAGGCACATAGACACAGGCAACAGAGCATGCACAATGTCGGCACTAGTACAGTGTATATCCACCTTTCGCAGCAATGCAGGCTGCTATTCTCCCATGGAGACGATCGTAGAGATGCTGGATGTAGTCCTGTGGAACGGCTTGCCATGCCATTTCCATCTGGCGCCTCAGTTGGACCAGCGTTCGTGCTGGACGTGCAGACCGCGTGAGACGACGCTTCATCCAGTCCCAAACAACTCAATGGGGGACAGATCCGGAGATCTTGCAGGCCAGGGTAGTTGACTTACACCTTCTAGAGCACGTTGGGTGGCACGGGATACATGCGGACGTGCATTGTCCTGTTGGAACAGCAAGTTCCCTTGCCGGTCTAGGAATGGTAGAACGATGGGTTCGATGACGGTTTGGATGTACTGTGCACTATTCAGTGTCCCCTCGACGATCACCAGTGGTGTACGGCCAGTGTAGGAGATCGCTCCCCACACCATGATGCCGGGTGTTGGCCCTGTGTGCCTCGGTCGTATGCAGTCCTGATTGTGGCGCTCACCTGCACGGCGCCAAACACGCATACGACCATCATTGGCACCAAGGCAGAAGCGACTCTCATCGCTGAAGACGACACGTCTCCATTCGTCCCTCCATTCACGCCTGTCGCGACACCACTGGAGGCGGGCTGCACGATGTTGGGGCGTGAGCGGAAGACGGCCTAACGGTGTGCGGGACCGTAGCCCAGCTTCATGGAGACGTTGCGAATGGTCCTCGCCGATACCCCAGGAGCAACAGTGTCCCTAATTTGCTGGGAAGTGGCGGTGCGGTCCCCTACGGCACTGCGTAGGATCCTACGGTCTTGGCGTGCATCCGTGCGTCGCTGCGGTCCGGTCCCAGGTCGACGGGCACGTGCACCTTCCGCCGACCACTGGCGACAACATCAATGTACTGTGGAGACCTCACGCCGCACGTGTTGAGCAATTCGGCGGTACGTCCACCCGGCCTCCCGCATGCCCACTATACGCCCTCGCTCAAAGTCCGTCAACTGCACATACGGTTCACGTCCACGCTGTCGCGGCATGATACCAGTGTTAAAGACTGCGATGGAGCTCCGTATGCCACGGCAAACTGGCTGACACTGACGGCGGCGGTGCACAAATGCTGCGCAGCTAGCGCCATTCGACGGCCAACACCGCGGTTCCTGGTGTGTCCGCTGTGCCGTGCGTGTGATCATTGCTTGTACAGCCCTCTCGCAGTGTCCGGAGCAAGTATGGTGGGTCTGACACACCGGTGTCAATGTGTTCTTTTTTCCATTTCCAGGAGTGTATTTTGTACTCATTTTAAACTGCAATCGGCAAAACGAAACATTCAACTCTCACCCTATTTATCTATACAACGTGCAAAAGTGTATTGATTACAGATTCGAGACCACTATCAGAAATGTCACTGCGGACGTTACATTTAAAATTATGGCATACACTTTCTTGTGGAACTGACTGTACCACACATGCAGTCACCTGTGTAATAGACCTAAATGTAAACCTGTCTCCCATCTTGAACGGGACAACGCGGCTTGTGTACTCCGTTCACTCTGCCAAAATGCCTCAAAGGGCGATTTAAAGCTTGGACAGTCCGTATACTGTCATTTTATGGCAAGGTGGGGTTTCTGCAACGGAAGTTCTCCGCCGAACTGGCGTACACCTCAGTGACATCATTCAAGCATTGAACCTATGCTGGTGTAAACTCTCGCCAGCACACCGGTCGGCAAAGATGAAGCGCGAAGATCGATAGTAGGCGCTGGACCAAGCGCGCCTATCTCGAGAGAGGCCAGAGACACACTCGCAAGCAACACGCCGCCAACGCCCTCTCGACAGCAAGCATTAAGGCCGCTACCGCTGACCGGAGGGCCTCACTCACTCAATCACCCAGTTTGGCGTCTGTCAGTTTTCTCGCAGAGTGGGTTTAGTTCGTCACAGGCTGTGACAGTGCATAGAGACCGTATTAGTGACTATAGCGAGATTAGTTTACCTGAACCGGAACTGTACTATACTAGCAGTGAGAAACTAGTCTGTAACAGCAAAATTACCGATATTGATATTAGATCAGTCTACAAGAGGACTATTACAGATGAGCTTGTACCACAAAACATGGACTGTAGTAAGGTTAAATAAATGTTTGCATTTCAGGTAAATAAAGAATCATATTAATCCTCGTGTACATTTGTGTTGTAGAAAGAGGATACCAGCCGCCCATAACAATATCCTCTCCCTTACTTCCTTGTGGCACAAGACTCTATAGAACCGCTACTGTGAAACACAAAATTCTGAAAACCTGCCTCGCAGTGGACCTCCACTGTTAACAGTACGAGTTGATGGCCAGTGCCTACAAATTGTCCTCATAGGTACTCCGAGGACAAAATAGAATTGCGCGCTGCCTTTCTGGTGACATCTGGGGATAGGGGCTGTGTCGCTCTAGTCATTATGCAGCCGTCTGCACGCGAACTGTTGTTGTCGTGACTTTTCAATGTGGGCTCTGCAATCCGTGATGTCAGTGTGGTATTTTCGACCACAAAGATTTTAGCCTAGGATCTTCCGACCGTCAAAGGAAGCCGCAAAAGTGGGGGAGACTCTGCCAATCGCTTGTAATGAGAACGTCTCTTCACTTTTTATCATGCTGAAGCTTGTCTAAGTTTTCTTTTTCTTTTTTTCTTTTTGTAATGTTTATCTTTTTTCTTTCTACAATGTAATGCAGAAAATGATTAAACATTTGTCCTATTTTATGAATCTCAGTTTCTCACACAGTCAGTTTTTCGTAATAGTTCAAAATTCCCATGGTCGCTATATAGAGTGATTCCGTGATGAGGGTACATACTTTTGAGGGATTTTGGAGAAGGGTAAATGTATCAATTTTAAGTAAGGGGGCCTGGTCCGGAAACGATCGAGTCGAAACTTACAAGCGAAAATTATTCTGATACTTCTGACAGTGAAAAACATGTATCGGTACGGTTGTTGCTAAGATTGTAGAGTAGGCAACTTTCAGAAGTCACAAACAGGAATGCATTTAGAGCCCATATTTATTAGACTTTTGTTCTTGTTGTGGTCTGTACTACCACCTCTGAAAGTTACCTACCCTGACAGACACAGCAGCAACAACACTGATACATGCACTTCATTGTCAGAGGTATCAGAACGATTCTTGCTTCTAGCTTTCGACTCAGTCGTTTCCTCGCCAGGGTCCCTAATCTCTTCCTTAAAAATTTGGAAATTCGCACTGTCTTTTCTTTGTGGACTCTTTTCCTGCAATTATGCGTCTGTACTGATGCTTTGCCAGGTGAGCAAGAATGTTGCTGTTCAGTCATGATTCTGCAAAGGGCAACTTCAAACGCCCTCGGCCCTTACTACGTTCCACATTCATGTACAAATAGTTCATATGGTTATCGCGTTTTATGTGCAACCGGTAGGGACGACCATCCTTGAGATGACACATCTTTTTTTTCCTTTTCTGTGGTTATTTGCGCTACTTACTGTGTATAGAACTCAAGAAAATTAGGCTTACGGAATTATGCACAAACGAAGTCTGACGGTGACAACACATCCGCTGCTGATGAACGATTCGCGTAAATCAGCGGTCAGAAAAACCACGATGTACGGCAGCTTGGTCGGACGTTCCCTGGTACCTGCGGCACGTACAAAAGCATCGGCAACATCACGGTCGGAAAGCCCATGAAACCGAACAATCTGACTGATAGCTGACCGTCATGAAAAATAGTACAAACCCTCCGATGAAATGGAACCTGCTTAGAATAGTGTCAGGTTGTCTTCATCGTAGCGTGCAGTTGTCTGACACGCTATAAGAGTTTAGAGGCCGTCTGGTACCAATGAGGGCTTCCAGTCCCTCCGGTTCATCAGGAATGTCGGTCATCCCTGCCTACGTCCGGTATTGTGTGTGCATGTCGGCCGCCTCTCACCACTGTCTCGGGTAATTTGAGGGCTACGCAGCGTCGTCATACCACGGGGGCGCCGGCGGCTCTGTAGGCCGCTATCGGCGTGGGCAGTGCAACTGTGTTTTTGGATTGACTCATACTTCTCAGAGGGGCTGCTCGTGTACCGACACTTTAAAGTCCGTACCATAAAACAGAATTAATCTTCAAAACATTTTAAGTAAATACACAAGTCAGCGAAAAATGTGGACTGCCAAAAGGAATTCTATACCTTCAAGGACAAGATCGTCTAATTGACAACCGATGTGACAGGCAGTTCATCACTGTAAGGCTATATGACAACAAATTCAGGCCAACTGAAGCATACAATCCACAGCAAAAAGCGTGCAAACACTCGCATCAATACACAAAGTACGAGGCGTATTCCGAAAGTAAAGTCGGATCGGTCGCGAAATGGAAACCATAGTGAAAACCCGATAAAGCTTTGCATAGGAGTGTTGGACAGTGTCTCTAGTATGTCCGTTGATCGCGTCAGGTCTGTCTTTTCAGTTCTGAGAGCGCAGTGAGCACGTAATGATGCCTAGCAAACAGTGTCTCACACCAAGTATGAGTGCCTGTGAGAAATTTCGCCTGATTTGATGCAGCCCACATAACATAGCTGTCCTTCGTCATGGCAGTTCTTGGCCGCACTCTGCAGGGGCAATGAGGAGCTTCCCGCAGCGTTTTCGATGGTGTTTGATCGCCTTCCACACAATCCGGACTTTGCTCCCTCTGACTTTCATCTCTGCCGACATGAACCACTGGCTATGAGGTCAATGATTTGACACAGACAACGAACTGCAGATCAGTGCAGAGAATTGTCGAAAAGTGCAGGCAGTTGCCTTCTATGACGAGGGTATTGGAAAGTTGGTACAAGGCTACGGTAAACGTCTCAGACGGAACTGCGACTGTGTAGAGAAAATGTTCAAATGTGTGTGAAATCTTATGGGACTTAACTACTAAGGTCATCAGTCCCTAAGCTGACACTCTACGTAACCTAAATTATCCTAAGGACAAACACACACACCCATGCCCGAGGGACGACTCGAACCTCCGCCGGGACCAGCCTCACAGTCCGCGACTGCAGTGCCTGAGACCGCTCGGCTAATCCCGCGCGGCTGACTGTGTAGAGACGCTACTGGAAGGTGAGGCTAACTATTGCAAATAAAACACTTCTGATTTTCACTGGCCGCGCGGGATTAGCCGAGCGGTCTGGGCGCTGCAGTCGCGGTCTGCGCGGCTGGTCTCGGCGGAGGTTCGAGTCCTCCCTCGAGCATGGGTGTGTGTGTGTTTGTCTTTAGGACAATTTAGTTAAAGTAGTGTGTAAGCTTAGGGACTGATGACCTTAGCAGTTAAGTCCCATAAGATTTCACACACATTTGAACATATTTGATTTTCATTGTGGTTTCCATTTCACGACCGATCGGATCTTACTTGCGGAATACGCCTCGTACCACCCTCTGGCCGCAACGCAGGCGCATATTCTTTTATGTAAACGATCATTAAGGTGCCGAATTTCATCCAGCGTTGGACTCTCCCGAGCTTATTGCATCTTCTGTTCCAGATCAGCAGCGGTACTCGCAGGCTCCGGTGAACTAGTAAGCTCCCACTTCATCATGTCCCAAACGTATTCAATAGGCGAGAGATCATGTGATCTTGCTGGCCAGAGCATATCTTGTACACCACGAAGAGCACGTTTTATCGCATCAGTTGTTTTGCTGATGTGCATTTTCTCCTTAAAAAACCATGTCACATTCCTGTCGAAGGAATTACAGTAGCACGGGGACTACAACCTGTGTAATGTAGCGTTTCCCAGTTGCTCGTAGTCCAGCGGCTAGCATTTCTATCTCTGGATCACAGGGTCACTTGTTCGTTCCCCGGCCAGGTCGGAGATTTCCCCCATCTGAGGACTGGGAATTTGTGTTGTCCTCACCATCTCACCATCATTCGGGAAGTGGCGAGACTGGAAGAAGAAATACTCGGAACTTGTATGGGCGCTGGTGACCACGCTGTTGAGCACTCCACAAACCATCTACCCCTCCCCCAACGCACACACACACACACACACACACACACACACACACACACACACCGTTATGCCAGGGGTGGAACCTGCGAGTCGTGTGTAAATACACTCCGGAATAGATCGCTCACGAGGTCTGTGCCGTAAAGGCATACATATAGAACCTACTCTCATCACTGAGGACAACACTCTCTAGTCAGTCTTTCACGACGCCAGAGTAGCTGCGTTTCGCGATGTCGTGGCGCAAGTGACAGCCTGGCCGGAGACACACGTGGTCTTAGTTATGGGACAAGCAGACGATTCCCAATGGTCCCTGGTGACACTGCAGGTGAACGTGTGCCCGTATTTCGTCTCTTGTGATGATCGGTCGGCCGCCACTGCTCCCACTACGCGTACAGTTTCAAGTGCGACTGTGCCATGCAAACGTGCAGAATCTGGTCAGTGCATGTGACAATGTTTCCTAGGCCACTGCCGCATGCAGCAACATACCGTCGATACACTGTGCACAACGTGTGCAGCATCATGTCGATACATCCATTCAGCTTTTCGCAGGTGCACAAAGCGACCCTGTTCAAGTGGCTGCAGCTGTTCAGCAGGCGTATGTACACGCTGGCGGGGCATGGCTGTCCCCTAGAATGGACGTTGCAAATGCTGTTCGCCTCTAAATTCAGTTACTGCCTGCAGAGTCAAAACAGAGAGTGCGCAGACGGGTCTCCTGAGCGTCGTCTAACCGCTGACGACCGTGACAAATGAATCACTAACACTGCAACCCCGCAGTATGCACACGTTATACCCAGGCGCAATTGAACATATTCCTCGAGGACGTTGATTTTTTTCCCGCAGCGTATATGAACTGTAGGGGCCGGCCTCTGCCGGGCTGGGAACACCTACCACTGCCAGAATGCAGACCGAGGACCTGTGCGGCGTCGTTAGATGGAATAAATATTCAAATTATTCGATTTGTTACTGAAAATACTTGCTGCTTCTGGTGCGTGGACGTGCGTGTTTCGACTGACACGCCGTTTTGGGGAGTACTGTATCCCTTCCTCATCACTGCCCGAGTTGTCTCCTCAGATGGCCCAAGATACCGGATGCCGTGTTGGCGTGCTAAATGCGAAACCTGGCCTGCTGGAACGGTAAACCTTCAGACACGTGCGACGCTGGAGTTTTGGGCAGCTTCTGCCCTGCACCCGAATCGTGTTGTTAGACCCTCAGACTACCCATCAGTCCTGGCTGTTGTGACGGCGTCAGTACTGGACGCCGGACTGCATCAGTGGTGGCTTCGGTTCGCTGAGCGTCTCGCAGGGCAGCGAGTGCAAGACGAGGACTAAGACAATCTCACGCACAAGATGTTACCATACCATAAACAGAGAATCTAATGCGAGCGACATGTGCGCTGTCGATCCTACAGATTGAGTGCCAAAAGCTAGTGGGGGTGGAGTATTTACATCTACATCTACATCCATACTCCGCAAGCCACCTGACGGTGTGTGGCGGAGGGTACCTTGAGTACCTCTATCGGTTCTCCCTTCTATTCCAGTCTCGTATTGTTCGTGGAAAGAAGGATTGTCGGTATGCCTCTGTGTGGGCTCTAATCTCTCTGATTTTATCCTCATGGTCTCTTCGCGAGATATACGTAGGAGGGAGCAATATACTGCTTGACTCTTCGGTGAAGGTATGTTCTCGAAATTTTGACAAAAGCCCGTACCGAGATACTGAGCGTCTCTCCTGCAGAGTCTTCCACTGGAGTTTATCTATCATCTCCGTAACGCTTTCGCGATTACTAAATGATCCTGTAACGAAGCGCGCTGCTCTCCGTTGGATCTTCTCTATATCTTCTATCAACCCTATCTGGTACGGATCTCACACTGCTGAGCAGTATTCAAGCAGTGGGCGAAAAGCGTACTGTAACCTACTTCCTTTGTTTTCGGATTGCATTTCCTTAGGATTCTTCCAATGAATCTCAGTCTGGCATCTGTTTTACCGACGATCAACATTATATGATCATTCCATTTTAAATCACTCCTAATGCGTACTCCCAGATAATTTATGGTATTAACTGCTTCCAGTTGCTGACCTGCTATTTTGTAGCTAAATGATAAAGGATCTATCTTTCTGTATATTAACGCAGCACATTACACTTGTCTACATTGAGATTCAATTGCCATTCCCTGCACCATGCGTTAATTCGCTGCAGATCCTCCTGCATTTCAGTACAATTTTCCATTGTTACAACCTCTCGATACACCACAGCATCATCTGCAAAAAGCCTCAGTGAACTTCCGATGTCATCCACCAGGTCATTTATGTATATTGTGAATAGCAACGGTCCTATGACACTCCCCTGCGGCACACCTGAAATGTCGCCAATCAGCGGATCTGGTCTACGACTTCATTCGTAATGACCGAATTGATTCTGTTCTTCTCGAGTCGCCAGCGGTCTTCATTTCCGCTGCGTTTGCTCAACGAAATTGTCAGAGGCTCTTTACTGCTTAGTGAAACTCTTGCGAAACGCTGTTGCGTCCTACCTTGTGTCCCTTACGTAGTTTTATGACAGCAACAAAGGCGGTTCAGTCTGCACAGTTCTATCCATTTTCCGTTCAGTTGCTTGCAGTCTCTCTTAAGAGTGTCAGGTGTCTGTATCCCTGAACCACTAACCGTGTTGAAACATTTACGCTTCCCAGCTGGTAGCTGGCGACACTTCCGCTTAACTGAGTAACGCCGGATGTTCGAACTGAAAAAATTACTCTGACTTTCCTTACTAATTTTGTCGCATAATGGACCGGCCTAACATGAACTGCTGATTCATAAATGATAAAAAGACAATTAAACAAAAATTAATGCACACAGTGCAAGCAGAGCAGATAATCCAGAAACCCTGGTGAGTAAAGTTCATTTACCTGGGCAAAAATGCAGGAAAATCAACAGAAAACATTCAGAAGCAGAAAGTCTAGTCTCCGATTATCAGCCGTGACGTTCATTGAAGTTCGTTATCTCAATAGCCACTGCGAAAAACATTCAATAGGTCGATCACGCGCGAATATAGATATCTAGTGTATGAAACAACTAAGAGTCGTAAGAGACGCAAATCCTGTAAACAGAAATAAATTTCGTAAAGTCTCACAAAATCAACTGCCGAAAACACAGTCAAATAATCTAACTGCAGTGAAAAATTCAGGTTCTTAATTCACACTCACAAAATTATCCCACGTAAATAGAAAAGTTAAACTGCTTAACTCACGCGAATGCTCGGCCGCACAGCCATTCGTAGACTCGCCAACAACGACTGAACAATGCACAAAGATACAGACTAAAGGCAGCCGACAAAAGGTCGTGTGAGCCCTACCACTCATCCTTAAATACTTTTTGTGAAGTCAAACACTACTGATCCAAATTAGGCACTTCAACAATGACCGTATTCAAATTTAAAGCTAACTGTACATATATACAGGGTGTTACAAAAAAGGTACGGCCAAACTTTCAGGAAACATTCCTCACACACAAATAAAGAAAAGATGTTCTGTGGACATGTGTCCGGAAACGTTTAATTTCCATGTTAGAGCTCATTTTAGTTTCGTTCCACCTACGCTCAATGGAGCACGTTATCATGATTTCATACGGGATACTCTACCTGTGCTACTAGAGCATGTGCCTTTACAAGTACGACACAACTCGTGGTTCATACACGATAGAGTTCCTGCACATTTCAGTCGAAGTGTTCGTACGCTTCTCAACAACAGATTCAGTGACCGATGGATTGGTAGGGGCGGACAAATTCCATGGCCTCCACGCTCTCCTGACCTCAACCCTGTTGACTTTCATTTATGGGGGCATTTGAAAGCTCTTGTCTACGCAACCCCGGTACCAAATGTAGAGACTTTTCGTGCTCGTGTTGTGGACGGCTGTGATACAATACGCCATTCTCCTGGGCTGCATCAGCGCATCAGGGATTCCATGCGACGGAGGGTGGATGCATGTATCCTCGCTAACGGAGGACATTTTGAACATTTCCTGTAACAAAGTGTTTGAAATCACGCTGGTACGTTCTGTTACTGTGTGTTTCCATTCCATGATTAATGTGATTTGAAGGAAGTAATAAAATGAGCTCTAACATGGAAAGTAAGCGTTTCCGGACACATGTCCACATAACATATTTTCTTTCTTTGTGTGTGAGGAATGTTTCCTGAAAGTTTGGCCGTACCTTTTTGTAACACCCTGTATAAGATACTATTGCAATTACTATGCAACCTCTGATTAAATTATAAACACAGTATTGAACCAGTTATGAATATAGTTCACAAAGCAAGCGTGTATCCGATTAAGCAACGTGACAAAACTTTCGAAACATCATGAACACTTATGAAATAATACATAGTGGTTGCTCGTTGACTAGGAATTTTTGGTAATGATCTGGGAACTACTGATGCCTTCATTTTACGTATAAATATGGAAGATTGATACTATTAGTATACTGGTACATTAGCATATGAACTTCTGATAAACTCGTCTCTAATTCCTTATACATACGCGTGATCTGAAAAGCAGCTTATCGTGGTGTTTGCTGACATCGTCAAATGTCATACGATGCTTCATACGATCAGATTTCCCTTGGGGTTTTAAATTTATTCACAGGCTAAACCATAACTCCGGCGACAATCTTTCAGGAGTGGTAGAATGGTCCAAAACAAGAAAAAATTCCTAGTCAACCTGGGCTCTAAAATGATATCTTAAGAGTTAGGAGCCCCTGTTCAGTAGAAAAGACGTGTTTCACAGTAGTGAAGACCAACCAGTGCTCGTAGCTCTTAAGGTACGCCCTTTAGATCCATGATTAAGTGCATTTTTTGCTTATATAATTGCGTAGGCTTCCGCGGCCAGAGTCAGTCGACATAAAAGTTTTCTGGGTTTGGTACCGCGTCATAATGTAAAAAACTACTGCTGCTGTGGAAAAGCCAACGTTTCGGCCACGATTGCAGCGGCCTTCTTCTGGGTCTAATGGTGCGTTCTAGCTATGCAGTGTCCTTTATATTTTGTTGTTAGGGTTCACTGCGCATGCCATTACGTCATAATTTTAAAAAGGTAGTTGGTTTATTGGTCACTTAAGGAAGAAGGAGAGGGAACTTTATTTTAATAGGTATTTTATTTTAATAGGTATTCCCTCTCCTTCTTCCTTAAGTGACCAATAAACCAACTACCTTTTTAAAATTATGACGTAATGGCATGCGCAGTGAACCCTAACAACAAAATACAAAGGACACTGCATAGCTAGAACGCACCATTAGACCCAGAAGAAGGCCGCTGCAATCGTGGCCGAAACGTTGGCTTTTCCACAGCAGCAGTAGTTTTTTACATTATGACGCGGTACCAAACCCAGAAAACTTTTATGTCGACTGCATTTTTTGCTTGTTTTGGTTTATAATATCACCTCTCAAAATATGTAATGCAAAGAAGAGACGTTCTCACAGTGGCGAAGATGAACAAGTGCTCACAGCTTGTAAGGTATTGATTTTAGAACCTATGTTTACTAGACTTTTTGTCTTGTTTTGGTTCACCAGCTCTAGAAGTTTGTCGGTGGAGTTCTGATTCACCTCATACAGGATGGTCAGAAACACTCTGAAAAGCTTGTAAGGGTGTTGCATTGTAGGTTGTGCTGAGGAACAACTGTTAAGAAAAAAATTCAATACGTTGCTACGTTTCGGGGTTAATTAGCACTGAAGTTAGCGGACCAGCCTGTTGTCCGCGTATATTCAAGCGGCCCGCGAGGTACGGTTAGTGTCAGTTGTTCTCACAGCGGAGATGGCGGCGCACGAGACTGCTCAGCCTCTGGCTCGGGTTCGATCCTTACTGCCGTCCCATGTCCAATTTGTGTATCGCTGTCTTTTTGGGTTCTATGAAACCAAACGAACAACAAGTCTGGCAACTCCGTCCCTGGCGGCTACTTTAATTTGCGTGCCCAACGGCCTGGTCCGCTAACTTCAGTGCTAATTAACCCCGAAACGTAGCAACGTATCGAATTGTTTACTTAACAGTTGTTTCTCAGCACAACCTACCATGCAACACCCTTACAAGCTTTTCAGAGTGCGTCTAACATCCCAGAACCCAGTAAAAGTGGCAGGTTACCAATGTGACAGATTTCAGGGGCAACAAACAGTTTTTCTATAATTCGCATTATTATTGACTAATTTATAAATTTAAAATTATGTCATAATTTACCCATTACGAGCTATAATCTTATGCTAAACGTTTAACACAATAAATCAAAAATTACATCTAGAAAGTGAGTGTCTTTCTTGAGCCAGCATTACTGATGGCACGCTAATACCTGGACTACATTCATGCAGTATTTGAGAATGAGAACATTTAGTGACTCCCAACAAACTTTACTCATAACTTCAAGCTTTACGAAATTTTTTCTCGCTGGGACTCATCTCAGACTGTTTAAATGAAAAAAGTTTATCGCTTTCCTCATTTTCGATGTTCATGCAGTCAAACTTTAGCATTAGACATGACGATTTATTTTAGTACTTATTTACTACCGATTCTATTCACAAGACAGTTTACAAGCAGTATCCACATATATCACTCAATGTATCTGCAAGATTGCACCATTGTATGACACACAGTTCACGGGATATGACGCCATAAACATTTAGGTGCGTGAAACCCTAATTTCTGCTTAAAATGGAGCGCAAATTACCCTCTCTATTATCATTCAGTAGTTCACAGTGAGAGTACGTAGTGAAAAATGGTTCAAATGGCTCTGAGCACTAAGGGACGTAACATCTATGGTCATCAGTCCCCTAGAACTTAGAACTACTTAAACCTAACTAACCTAAGGATATCACACAACACCCAGCCATCACGAGGCAGAGAAAATCCCTGACCCCACCGGGAATCTAACCCGGGAACCCGGGCGTGGGAAGCGAGAACGCTACCGCACGACCACGAGATGCGGGCAGTACGTAGTGAATTCCAACAAACTTTGAGCATAATTTCGAACCTTTCCTACACTTTTTCTAGCTTTCATGCTAAAAAGCCTAAGTTTTAATGTAATCAGACGTTTGGATCTGTTATACATGGGACTTCGAGTCTTTGTGAATCGAGTGTTTACTTGCTAATGTAATGATCTATCGTAATTAGAGACAATTACAACTTTCCTAATATCAATCCTAGACTAATGACTGAAATTTCAATGAGCTCGTCTCATCAACACGATTTTCAGGTTTTCGGTGTTCTCTATACTGTTTGCAAGGTCTGTCACGTAGTATTGTTTAAAATGCAAGGTGAACATGAAAGAAACCGACAAACTGCAGGCACGGATTCCTCACTGGAAATAGCGTAGAATGATACAATGAGCATGTGTCTGCAAATAGACGGTGTGTATGTAAAGACAACAAATTGTTCCGGAGCACAGTACAGAGCTGCAGCGCATCGACTTGAGAACTGATGTTCAAAGTGGCCTTCATGGGATTGCAGGTGACAGCGATAGTGGTGGTTATCATGCAGGATCGTAGTTTGGCTTACAACATGTTGGCGGGCTACTTGCCTGGAGCGTGTACTACGGTTAGTCTCAATATCCTGTAGAACCCCGTCCTCCAAACCTGGTGTACGCGCAGTCCTCCGCCTGGTTGCACGTTCGTCTGCCTGAAAGGACCCGCGATCACACAAACGCCCAAAAACGATTTGAAATGTTGTGCGACGTGTTTGGTGTCTGTGAGCGTACTTTGATACAGCCGTTCTGCCTCTCGACCGTTTCAATCTCCTCGCTCGTACACAAACACCATCTCGGCTTGATCACGACGTGAATCCCGGACCATTCTACTGCTTACAGTACGCGGTGCCAATCACACAGGCTGTAACACACGAGGAATACACGGCACGTGGTCAGAGGAGCTGTCATTGATCAACGACATCTACCGTGGCAACGATGCGTTTCTGGAAACATGTTCATAGGATTTTTTTTCCTCCATTTCCAATCAGAAATCTATCCCTCCAGTTTATCGGTTTCATAAGGTTCACCCTGTATAATATTCATCGTCCATTTCGACGTTCTTACCCACCGTTGTTTCGCTGTCACAAGCCTGCAACCTAGAGTCCACCCCCAGCCCCCTCCTCCCAATAGACCTCGGGAAAAATTTGCATCCGTCGACCAGCCGAAGCCTGAGTGTCTCACTTGCCTGGTTGGCTGGCTGCAAATTCTCACGACAGCCTCTCGCTCCGTGAGACCCCTTCATGCAATGTCACAGTAGGATACTCCAACCTATCATCCACCCCACAGCCAAAATTTGAGCGACGGATTCATTTTTCAATACTTAAATCTGCAAGCACGCCACGCCAACATCGTGAGCATCTTCTTACGAGGAAGGAATCAAGCGAACGTAATGGCTTGCAGTATTTTCCATCATCAGCCAAGTCGAGAGTGCTTGGCACCAGTTGGAAGTTTGAGTCTGTCGCTGTAGGAATCATCCTCACACACGATGACATCAGAAGGGCTGCCGTTGAAGACTGGGTTCGACAGGCTTCAGCATCGATGTCTCCACTCCCTTTGCACAGAAGTAACAACCCGTTGAATCATATCCAGCAGCAGATTTTGATTTCTCAGGTGAGCACTTTCGTACAAATTGTCTTTATTTCGCTTACTGTTTCGTTTCTGCTCTACAGCACACTTATTTCAAAACGCGTATTGTTTTATTTCCTGGTCTCTTAATATAAACCCTCATGCATGTACAGATATTCAGTTTATGTAAACTTTCAAAAATGGTTTATATACATGTTGATTATAAAATCGACTGATCATTCAGCAGAAGCCGCTCATGAATGTAGGCTTTAAGACGATGCACAGAGCGATTCATTTCAGTTGACACATCAAAATAGCTCCAGCGGTATGCATCCCATAACAAAACAATAAGACCAGGTTAGCCTGAATGACAGAGGCCTTTCCACGTTTCTACTAGTTGGCGCTGTTGTCGGATAGCTCTGTGGGCGCATACTCGTGTTCTAGGAAGAAAACAATAGCCGTCTACTGCACTATTTTTCTTTCGCCTATTTATTTTATGAAAACTTATTTTTCACAAAAACTGCTAATTCTCCAAAACGTAATTATTCCTGTACATGTTCGAAGTCGTGACCTTTAACTTCTATAATTCATTGATCCTTCTTGTAAACGATTCCTGACAATGAAATAATATTTTCATCTGGGAGGGTCAGTAGACACGAAGGAGTTATTACTATCAATGACTTTTTATTATTTTGGTCTCCATTCTTCTGTTACAGATAATATTTTCACAGATAAGTGTAAACAAATTCCCATCCTTGGCCTTTAATTATGTGAAATACCATTGGAAAGTAATCACACATAAAAAAGTTATTACCACTTATAACCCTTTTTTGGCTTCTGGCCGACTAGTTGTATGAAAGTCTTTTTAACACATTCAGTAATATTTGCTCGAGTTGATGGCATTCAGTGGTAGGCTTCCTTCTTTTCTAAAATGCCAGCGGAAGAAATGTACATATTTAAGATATGATGATCTAATATGTCACTTCATTGTACATCATCTTCCGATGCAGCGACCACATTAGCTTCGATCTAATACCGACCGGGGTTTTCATGATGAATGTGTGAAGCATCAATCACTGTGGAACGGCAGACCTCGCGTTCTTCTAGGCTGAGATCATCAAGCGATAACGTTAACTCGTATACATTTGTCCAAACTATCTCTGAAACAATGCGAAAACAAATTTTACACCCAATATGACACACCAGATTTTAACATTTATGTTGAAAATGAAGTTACGGATTCGGAATTATTGGGCTCCACTAATGCGCGTTGTGTGTAAAGACCTCAATATGGTTCAAGAAAGTACACTACTAGCCATTAAAACTGCTACACCCCGAAGATGACGTGCTACAGACGCGAAATTTAACTAACAGGAATAAGATGCTGTGATATGTAAATGATTAGCTTTTGAGAGCATTCACACAAGGTTGGCGCAGGTGGCGACACCTACAACTTGCTAACATGAGGAAAGTTTCCAACCGATTTCTCATACACAAACAGCAGTAGACCGGCGTTGCCTGGTGAAACGTTGTTGTGATGGTTCGTGTAAGGAGGAGAAATGCGTACCATCACGTTCCCGACTTTGATAAAGATCGGATTGTAGCCTATCGCGATTGCGGTTTATCGTATCGCGACATTGCTGCTTGCGTTGGTCGAGATCCAATGACTGTTAGCAGAATATGGAATCGGTGGGTTCAGGAGGGTAATACGGAACGCCGTGCTGGATCCCAACGGCATCGTATCACTAGCAGTCGAGATGAAAGGCATCTTATCCGCATGGCTGTAGCGGATCGTGCAGCCACGTCTCGATCCCTGAGTCAACAGATGGGGACGTTTGCAAGACAACCATCTGCAAGAACAGTTCGACGACGTTTGCAGCAGCATGGACTATCACTTCGGAGACCATGGCTGCGGTTACCCTTGACGCTGCATCACAGACAGGAGCGCCTGTGATGGTGTACTCAACGACGAACCTGGGTGAACGAATGGCAAAACGTCATTTTTTCGGATGAATCGAGGTTCTGTTTACAGCATCACGATGGTCGCATCCGTGTTTGGTCGCGGTGAACGCACATTGGAAGCGTGTATTCGTCATCGCCAAACTGGCGTATCACCCGGAGTGATGGTATGGGGTGCCATTGGTTACACGTGTCGTTCACCTCTTGTTCGCATTGACGGCACTTTGAACAGTGGACGTTACATTTCAGATGTGTTACGACCCGTGGCTCTACCCTTCATTCGATCCCTGCGAAACCCTACATTTCAGCAGCATAATGCACGACCGCATGTTGCAGGTCCTGTACGGGCCTTTCTGGATACAGAAAATGTTCGACTGCTGCCCTGGCCAGCACATTCTCCAGATCTCTCACCAATTGAAAACGTCTGGTCAATGGTGGCCGAACAACTGGCTCGTAACAATACGCCAGTCAATACTCGTGATGAACTGTGGTATCGTGTTGAAGCGGCATGGGCAGCTGTATCTGTACACGCCATCCAAGCTCTGTTTGACTTAATGCCCAGGCGTATCAAGGCCGTTATTACGGCCAGAGGTGGTTGTTCTGGGTACTGATTTCTCAGGATCTATGCACGCAAATTGCGTGAAAATGTAATGACATGTCAGTTCTAGTATAATATATTCGTCCAATGAATTCCCGTTTATCATCTGCATTTCTTCTTGGTGTAGCAATTTTAATGGCCAGTAGTGTAGAGTTATCTGAGAACATTACATGGCGAAAAATTGTTGTATTTCTGTTTATTAGAATCAGGCCAAAACTGTATTTAATTTAAGAAAGAACTTATTCACTAGCAAGAACATTAGTCTGGAAATAAGGGACCAGATTAAGAAAACATTTGCGGTGTGGCCTTATATAGATGCGAAACTTGGACAGTAAGGAAACAAGAGAGAAGACGGACAGAAGCCCTGGTGGTTTGATGTTACAGAAGGATGACGAAGATCAGCCGGATAGACAGAGTAACCAATGAAGAGATGCTGAGGAGAGTACAGGAAACCAGATCTCTGTGGAGGCATATCAAAGCAAGAAGAGACGAAACCGTAGGACACATTCGAACAATAGCAGAATATGCTATTGAGAGGAGGAATCGCCGATGACGGCCGAGGAAAACACACATACAGTAGATTATGAATGATGTGGGATTCACTACGCACGCTGAAATAAAGAGGGAGGCAGACAGAAGAAGGGATGGCGGACTACTGCAAATCATCCTCAAGGCTGATCACTTCAGAGAGAGAAAAAGAGATCACAATTTCAATGTAAAATCATGAAAGTCAGCTCTTTTTGCATAGAAATATGATAGGAATGGAATCTGTTGACGCCATAATATTCTGACGACAACAATCTATAATATTCTAGAATCACGAACAATGTCTCAGGTCGTGCCTAGGCAGCTCAGTAGGCAGAGCATTGCCTGCGAAAGGCAAAAGTCCCAGGTTTGAGTCACGGTCGGGCACACAGTTTTAATCCGCCAGGAAGTTTCAGCACCTCGAAACTCTATGTAATGGATTACACCAGCAGCGGCTAACACTGCAGTCTCATCGTTTCCCCTTCTTACCGCTCTCTAACGTTTCCTTTTCTTTTGCTGTCCACTTTCACTGGTGGTAAACTCTTACACAATGCGGTAAAACGAAGTACGAAACTGTATTCTCGCGGAAAGATGTTCACTATAAGGGGTTATAAATATTTGTACTATGGCTTCCGGATTCAGCAATAAGTTATTCATAGTCTGCTCCGCTTCACTCACTTCTTGTTAATCTACCGAAACCTACGAAAAACAACTCGCAACAGCAAGAAGGAATAATGAAAAAATAGAATATTTTTCTACAACACATGCTGCAAGTGCATGCAGACCAAAGGTCTTTATATCCATGCACGTATAATAGGAGCGCCTGATGAAAATCTCCTAACAGCGTGTTACTGTCCTATAAGACTAAATTTACAGAAAGTGTAACTCCCTTGACACAAAATATACTGAGAAATCTCAACAGAGCAGTGAAGTTGCACCTACTGATCTATCAACTCTGGATACTGGCGCTGGATGTTGGTATCACTGGCAATGAACAAGCAAAGTGGTTGGGAAGAAAGCAGCAGCTTATAGTTCCTAAGGAAATGCCCTTCTCGTATAGTGACTTTCATAGCACTCTCCCAAGCAAAGAAAAAACGAAATGGACAAAGTTGCTGGACATAGATCGCAACATCAAAGTCAGATAATCTTGGGCGATACGTAACTGATTGCAAGCTAGGCTTGGTTTCTCATCTTGCATTCAGAATAAAAGGAGTTATTACTACTAATAGACTAAGAAGGTCGTACGAACAGTAATAAAACCGGACATTTCTTAAAATTAATACGCTTTCCAAACTATGCTTTCAGCCTCACTGAAGAGGACTTTGTGCATATACTGTAAGTGTATGAATTCCTAAGGGACCAAACTGCTGTGGTCATCGGTCCCTAGACTTACTACTTAAACTAACTTATGCTAAGAACAATACATACACACATGCCCGAGGGAGGGGCCGCGCAATCCGTGACATGGCGCCTCTAACCGCAGGGCCACTCCGCGTGGCTGTATATATTGAATGAAGGTAATAAATAAAATTTTGGAATAAAAATTTCACTGTACAGTATCTGAAAAATAAAGGACTATTTTTCTCGTAGGTAACTCTTATTTATGTGAATAGTTCCGTTGTCGAATGTATCTGCCATTTCATTCGCCTCTCTAAAAGCGAAATTTAAAATTTTAAATTATTTTACAAAATTTGCGACTGCTACACACTGAAGTGGCAAAATTCATGAAATACCTCCTAACATCGTGTCGGACATCCTTTTTCCCAGCGAAGTGCAGCAACTGAACGTGACATGGACTCAACAAGTCGTTAGAAGTCGTCTGCAGAAATATTCAGCCATGCTGCCTCTATAGCCGTCCATAATTGCGAAATTGTGCCGGAGCTGGATATTGTGCACGAACTGATCTCTCAATTACGTCGCACAAATGTTTGATGGGATTCATGTCGAGCGATCTGGGTAGTCAAATCATTCCCTCGAACTGTCCAGAGTGTTCTTCAAACCAATCACGAACAACTGTGGCCCAGTGACATTATGCACTGTCATCCTTAAAAGTTCCATCGTTCTTAAGGAACGTTAATTCCACGAATGGCTGCAAATGGTCTCCAAGTAGCCAAATATAACCGGGATCCAGTCCATTCTATGTAAACACAGCCGACACCACTATGGAGCCACTACCAGCTTGCACAGTGCCTTGTTGACAACTTGAGTCACGGCTTCGTGGGGTCTGTGTCACACTCTAACTGTATCATCACCTCTTACGAACTAAAATCAGCAACAATTTGACCAGGCGACGGTTTTACAGTCGTCTAGGGTCCAACCGACATGGTCACGAGCGCAGGAGATGTGTTGCGGGCGGTATCACGCTGTCATTCAAGGCGCTCGCTTCGGTCGACTGTTGCCGTAGTCCATTGACACCAAATCTCGCCGCACTGTCCTAACGTATAAGTTAGTCGTACGCCCCACAGTGATTTCTGCAATTATTTCGTGCAGCGTTGTTTGTCTGTTATCAGTGATAACTCTATTCATACGACGCTGCTCTCGGTCGTTAAGTGAAGGTCGTCGGCCACTATTTTGTCCGTGGTGAGAGGTAATGCGTAAAATGTGGAATTCTCGGCAGGCTCCTGACACAGATGATCGCGGGATATTCTCCAATGACTTCCGAAATAGAATGTCCCAGGCGTCTTGCTCCAACTACCATTCCGCGTTCAGAGTCTGCTAACTCCCGTCGTGCGGCCATAATCACATAGGAAACCCTTTCATATGAACCATCTAAGTACAAATGACAGCTCTCCCAATTCACTGTCCTTTTGTACGTTGTGTAGGTGATACAACGGCCATGCGTTTATGTGCGTATGGCTATCATATTACTTTTGTCATCTCAATATATTAATGGTGCAGTCAGAGTAATCTACTCTTCAGACTAATTATCTCAATAATGATTCCATTATATTTGCACAGGATGAATCAAAATACGAGCAGTCGGAAGCCAGTGTACGATTCCTTGCATATTACTGGAACAAAAAATGTGTGTACAAAAGTTAGGTAGAAAATGGACGTCAAAGAACGGCAGTCTGGACACATTGTGATCACATGTAGGGCACGTTACTACATTCAATACACTGTTGCTCTGCTGCCCACGCAATGCGGTTGGTAGAGATTCGTGTTAGATTACTCGATATCGAGAGTTGGATTCTGGGTCTAGGTGTAACTTTTTTTTATACTGAGTGGTATTACGTTTGGCTTCTTAATCGTTATGCAGCAACTACACCAGGTCTTACACAAAACACGACTAATTCTTTAATACTAACACAGAAATGACAGCACAGTCGTTTTTATTTATCAGTAACGTAAGTGCTCTGCAGAATTCTTGAACGTGTTCGCAGTTTGAATACAACAAATTTCCTTGAAATGAAATGCTTCTGTTCATAAATCAGTACGGCTTTAGAAAGCGCATCGCTCGTGCGGAATTCAGCTTAAACTTTTCTCACATGATATTCTGCGAACTATGGATGAACGACAACAGGATGCATTCCAAATTCAATTGGCTCTAAGCACTAAGGGACTTAACATCTGAGGTCATAGGTCATCAGTCCTTTACACAGTCGAGTCGGTTAAATATCTAGGCGCAACGTTGCAAAGTGGTATTAAATGAAACGAGCATGTGAAGATTGTAGTAGGGAAGGCGAATAGTCCACTTCGGTATAGTGGGAGACATTTAGGAAAGGGTGATTCATCTGTGAAGGAGAGAGCTATATATAGAGGGCACTAGTGCCGCCCACTCTTCAGCAATGCTCGATTGTCTAGGATCCGCACAAGCCGGATTAAAGGAAGATATCGAAGCAATTCAGAGGTCGGCTGCTAGATTTGTTACCGGTAGGTTCGAACAATATACGATTACTACGGAGATGCTACTTGAAATCAAATGAGGTTCCCTGGAGGGCAAGTGATGCTCTTTTCGAGTAACATTGCCGATTAAATTTAGGGAGCCGGTATTTGAAGCTTTCTGCAGAACGATTTTAGTATTGGCAACGTACATTTTGCGTAAGGATCCCGAACATATGAAAATTAGGGCTCATACGGAGGCAATAATAATTCCAATCCCAAAGAAATCAGGTGTTGACAGATGTGAAAATTACCGAACTATCGGTTTAATAAGTCACGGCTGCAAAATACTAACGCGAATTCTTTACAGACGAATTGAAAAACAGGTAGAAGCCGACCTCGGAGAAGATAAGTTTGGATTCCGTAGAAATACTGGAACACGTGGGGCAATACTGACCATACGACTTATCTTAGAAGACAGATTAAGGAAAGGAAAACCTACGTTTCTAGCATTTGTAGACTTAGAGAAAACTTTTGACAATGTTGACTGGAATACTCTCTTTCAAATTCTAAAGGTGGCAGGGGTAAAATACAGGGAGCGAAAGGCTATTTACAAGTTGTACAGAAACCAGATGGCAGTTATAAGAGTCGAGGGACATGAAAGGGAAGCAGCGGTTGGGAAGAGAGTGAGACAGCGTTGTAGACTCTCCCCGATGTTATTCAATCTGTATATTGAGCAAGCAGTAAATGAAACTAAACAAAAATTCGGAGTAGGTATTAAAATCCAGGGAGAAGAAATAAAAAAACTTTGAGGTTCGCCGATGACATTGTAATTCTGTCAGAGACAGCAAAGGACTTGGAAGAGCAGTTGAACGGAATGGACAGTGTCTTGAAAGGAGGATATAAGATGAACATCAACAAAAGCAAAACGAGGATAATGGAATGTAATCGAATTAAGTCGCGTGATGCTGAGGGAATTAGATTAGGAAATGAGACACTTAAATAAATTAGTAAAGGAGTTCTGCTATTTGGGGAGCAAAATAACTGATGATGGTCGAAGTAGAGAGGATATAAAATGTAGATTGGCAAAAGCAAGGAAAGCGTTTCTGAAGAAGAGAAATTTGTTAACGTCGAGTATTGATTTAAGTGTCAGGAAGTCGTTTCTGAAAGTATTTGTATGGAGTGTAGCCATGTATGGAAGTGAAACATGGACAATAAATACTTTGGACAAGAAGAGAATAGAAGCTTTCGAAATGTGGTGCTACAGAATGAATGTTGAAGATTAGGTGGGTAGATCACTTTACTAATGAGGAGGTATTGAACACAATTGGGGAGAAGAGAAGTTTGTGGCACAACTTGACTAGAAGAAGGGATCGGTTGGTAGGACATGTCCTGAGGCATCAAGGGATCACAAATTTAGCATTGGAGGGCAGCGCGGAGGTTAAAAATCGTAGAGGGAGACCAAGAGATGAATACACTAAGCAGATTCAGAAGGATGTAGGTTGCAGTAGGTACTGGGAGATGAAGGAGTTTGCACAGGATAGATTAGCATGGAGAGTTGCATCAAACCAGTCTCAGGACTGAAGACCACAACAACAACAGGAAGCAATGACGTTATGCGATCACCATCAACTACTAACATGAGGTGAAGTGCTTGTTGCAAAATTTAAGCATTGAACACTGCTGGAACTACCACATATTGTCCACACTTTGTCGATCTGTGAAGTAAGCCATCATGACGTGATCAGTGACTGCAGTTTGAATGCCTGGCACCCTACTTCACACCCTGAAGACTTCTGCCATTCAGCTACATTTTTACCTATTGTTTGCAGTACTCTGATTTTTCTGCTCATTGTGTCCACATTTGTATGCTGGTTTCTGAATTACTTCATACTCAGATTCACTCAGTTTGAAGGGCCATCTCATTAATCTACTAGAAGGACCCTTCAATACTAACAACTATTGTGGCACTGCATGATCTGTTACTCCTTTTAACTTTTGGCCACTAATGGCAGTGAAAGTAGGTAATACTGTAAATCACTGCTACCATCTCCTTTTCTGTCATGATATATTTCTATTCTGCTCTGTTGAGTTGTCTAGATGTATGAGTATAATTCACAGTGCGTTCTTTACTATCTAAATTTTGACTGAGAATGTACCTGAGGGCACTATCAATAGCATCACAAGAAACAATGGGTTCTTTTTCAACACCCAGGAGTATCGGTACTGGATCTGATATTAGCATTTTCTTTTCAGTGTCTCAAATGCTGATTGGCAATCTGTTGTCCATTTGAATTTTATACCTTTTTACAATAACCAGTTCAATGGTTTGGCAGTTTTTTTCAAAATCTTTAGTGAATTTCTTATAACAACTGCATAAGCTTAGAAATTTTGTGTGTGGTTAGCTGTTTGCAGCGATGCGTTTTCATGGACCACTGAAATTAATTGGAGAGCAGTTTTCACACCTTCTGTTCTAATTACATGGCCAAGGCACTACATTTTTTTTTTTAGAAATGGTTTTTATCTGCACTGAGCATCAGAGATGCTGTCCATAGTCTGTTAAACACGTCTTCCAAATGCTTGATGTGTTATTCCATATCTCTCGAAAATACAATGATATCGTCTGAATACACCATACATTTTTTAGGTTTCAGTTTATGAAGTACACCATGTGTCAGCCTGTGAAATGTAGCTGATGCATTTTTATGTCCAAATAGTATTCTGTACACTGTTAATGACGTGGAGGCAGTTTTTGGCCTATCTTCTGCAACTACGTCTAGTTGATGATTTACACTTCTTAGGACCATTTTTGGTAAGTATCTGCATTGTCTGAGATTGCCCAGTGTCTCCATAATATTGAGGATAGGTTATGCATGAGTGACAGCTTTCACATTGAAATATCTGTAATCTCTAGAGAATCTGTATTTATTAGTAATATCTGGTGATTTCTCTAGGACAATGATGATATTTTCTCTCCATGAACTAATATTATATTCTGTTATTCGTTCTACCAGTTGCTGGTCAAAAAACTCATTCATCAATAGTTTCAGGTGCTTCTATTCATGATATTGTTTCCTATAGACTGGGGAAAGGAGGGAACATTGGGTTTAATTTCCCATCGACATCGAGGTCATTAGAAATGGATCACAAGCTCGTATTTTGTCAGGGATGGGGAAAGAAATTGGCTGTGCACTTTCAAAGGAACCATCTTGGCATTTACCTGGAGTGATTTAGGAAACTCATGGAAAACCTAAAGCTGGATGGCCGGATGCTCATTTGAACCATCGTCCTCCTGAATGTGAGTCCATCGTGCTAACCACTGTGGCACTTCGCTTCCTACGCCAGACCATAGCCTAACGTGATTCCGAACAGTCTTGTGCCAAGTACACAAGCCTTCTACAAATGTCACATGTAGTTGGGACTACTTAGTACATGGCAACACATGGCGTGATAAATTACAAAATTTGCACTTCGCTGGCATTAAATGCACTTCCCTGGTATTTCCTCTAAAGAATAGTAAGTCTGCAGGTTACTGCGGTTTAACAGATGACACTGCGTAAGTAGAATTAATGTTCCTGTGATTCGGCATGGCCACAAGCAATAACACAATCGGAAAGGCCAACAGAATAACGCTCACTCCATCTCAATGGAGATGCAGATGGTGATGACGATGATGCTGCAGACGTGGTTCTGCTAAGGCGGCGGCAGCCTACACACACACTTCTGACGCCAATGTGTAGAGACCTGGGTTGACACTCATATTATTGTTGGGATAGAGGAGTGTGGAGTGCTGTGGTGCAGTGCGGTCGGCACGCTAGGTGCTTGTGATACAACATTATCCTAACAACAATTTCTAGCTTTAAATTTTATAATCCCGTTCTCTTGCCGGCCAGTGTGGCCGAGCGGTTGTAGGCGCTTCAGCCTGGAACCGCGCGACCGCTACGGTCGCAGGTTCGAAATCTGCCTCGGGCATGGATGTGTGTGATGTCCTTAGGTTAGTTAGGTTTAAGTAGTTCTAAGTTCTAGGGGACTGATGACCTCAGATGTTAAATCCCATAGGGCTCAGAGCCATTTGAACCCGTTCTCTTTCCTGTGGCGACCCCCATGCTAGCTACAGTGTGGCACATGGCCTCGGAATATGGTGAAGCTGCGTGAGCAATCTTGGGATGATGTTACCCTGGCGACGTCATTCTAGTAACACGGAGTCGCTCGGGTGGTAGGTCTTGCTGGCATAGTCCGCGCATCAGGCGTTGCTGTCCAGGACAGCGACTACGTGTTACCAGAGCACAACAGTGGACATCGAAGGGATGTGCTGAGATTGACAACAGCGTCGTCTTCCCATCAAGGAACGAAGGGGATGTCGATAACAACCTTGTAGGTACTAGTTGGGGGCGACAGAAGTTAGGGCACTTCCCGAATACTGCAACGAGGCACCAAACACCATCAGTTCAGCTCCGCAGGCTGAAGGCTAAAATCTCCTAGTCTTCTCAATAGTAGTTGCGATGTCGGCGGCTCACAGCAAATGAGAACGGCAGACCAAACAGGTAGCAGCTTCTAAAGTGGAAGTCATCTTGCCCTCGCAGCTGAGGCACTGCAAGCTAAAGACTGACGTAATGACCCAGAAGCTATTGGTTTGAGACCATGTCGTTATGTCAGGCCGGCCACAACCGAACGTGGCCTACTTCTCTGGACTCAACGGCAGACTTCACCATCCCTCTATTTCGAAAGAATGGCTTTCAGGGCTTCAGATTGTTGCCTTTCCACCGTATCAGCAAGCTGATAGGTGTTCTTGTCAAATTTTTACTCTGACCCACGAGATTAAGCTGTGCTATTGGAGTGACGTTATGCCTTCTCCTTGAGGAGGTCGTGCTGCTGAGTTCACGATTCAGACCTCACGCTTGCACGGGATGAGGCATTATCTTATGGGTTTGCTATGCTATTCTCAATGTCGCCCTCCAGGCTGTTTGTCGTTCTGATTGGGAAGCGAGGCGTTGGCCTTGCTTGCCCTGGCTTGGCGCTGACTGGAGCGGAATTTGATAAAATTGAACATTTGCCGGTAATACATTTCCGCTGTGTAATACCAACAACAACGACTTCATGAAAGTGGTAGTATAGACTTATGAACTGAAGTTCACTCATGAGGGCACCTTCGATATGCACATGATGCACCACTGATGTGAAGTTAATCCACACATCATCCGACACTGTGGATATAATTTCCGCTCTAACATTGCAGTATGGGCCGAAACATTAGGTGATAGTATCCTGGGTCCATAAATGTTGCCAGGCTGGTCGACTGAGCAGAGGTATCATGTATTTCACCAAAACCAATTTCCTTGAAGCACTAGAAAATGTTCTACTCCATTTGTTTTGTAAATAAAAACTTCCTTTTCTTGCTTCTTCATTGCACAGCATTTTATTTCTCCCAGACGCGTTTCACTTTTTTCAGTTTAAGGCATCGTCAGTTTGATAGTTCTTCGTGATTTTGGTTGATATCTGCGTCCCCTCTCAACTGGTCACATGCTGGAGGTCGCACAACAGCTCTGTTTACGAAAGGTAAACATACACTCCTGGAAATGGAAAAAAGAACACATTGACACCGGTGTGTCAGACCCACCATACTTGCTCCGGACACTGCGAGAGGGCTGTACAAGCAATGATCACACGCACGGCACAGCGGACACACCAGGAACCGCGGTGTTGGCCGTCGAATGGCGCTAGCTGCGCAGCATTTGTGCACCGCCGCCGTCAGTGTTAGCCAGTTTGCCGTGGCATACGGAGCTCCATCGCAGTCTTTAACACTGGTAGCATGCCGCGACAGCGTGGACGTGAACCGTATGTGCAGTTGACGGACTTTGAGCGAGGGCGTATAGTGGGCATGCGGGAGGCCGGGTGGACGTACCGCCGAATTGCTCAACACGTGGGGCGTGAGGTCTCCACAGTACATCGATGTTGTCGCCAGTGGTCGGCGGAAGGTGCACGTGCCCGTCGACCTGGGACCAGACCGCAGCGACGCACGGATGCACGCCAAGACCGTAGGATCCTACGCAGTGCCGTAGGGGACCGCACCGCCACTTCCCAGCAAATTAGGGACACTGTTGCTCCTGGGGTATCGGCGAGGACCATTCGCAACCGTCTCCATGAAGCTGGGCTACGGTCCCGCACACCGTTAGGCCGTCTTCCGCTCACGCCCCAACATCGTGCAGCCCGCCTCCAGTGGTGTCGCGACAGGCGTGAATGGAGGGACGAATGGAGACGTGTCGTCTTCAGCGATGAGAGTCGCTTCTGCCTTGGTGCCAATGACGGTCGTATGCGTGTTTGGCGCCGTGCAGGTGAGCGCCACAATCAGGACTGCATACGACCGAGGTACACAGGGCCAACACCCGGCATCATGGTGTGGGGAGCGATCTCCTACACTGGCCGTACACCACTGGTGATCGTCGAGGGGACACTGAATAGTGCACGGTACATCCAAACCGTCATCGAACCCATCGTTCTACCATTCCTAGACCGGCAAGGGAACTTGCTGTTCCAACAGGACAATGCACGTCCGCATGTATCCCGTGCCACCCAAAGTGCTCTAGAAGGTGTAAGTCAACTACCCTGGCCAGCAAGATCTCCGGATCTGTCCCCCATTGAGCATGTTTGGGACTGGATGAAGCGTCGTCTCACGCGGTCTGCACGTCCAGCACGAACGCTGGTCCAACTGAGGCGCCAGGTGGAAATGGCATGGCAAGTCGTTCCACAGGATTACATCCAGCATCTCTACGATCGTCTCCATGGGAGAATAGCAGCCTGCATTGCTGCGAAAGGTGGATATACACTGTACTATTGCCGACATTGTGCATGCTCTGTTGCCTGTGTCTATGTGCCTGTGGTTCTGTCAGTGTGATCATGTGATGTATCTGACCCCAGGAATGTGGCAATAAAGTTTCCCCTTCCTGGGACAATGAATTCACGGTGTTCTTATTTCAATTTCCAGGAGTGTAGTTTTACGTTCCGAAGTTTTTTCTTCCCGTTTTTCATCCAGTTTCCCCTTATTGTTGTGAGGCAGCCTTCTGTCACTAATTATGTGTATTTGACTCTGATTTCAAGACTTAGCTACTTTGAGTTCACTGTGTGTCTCATCCAAACAAGATGAAACATGGGAAGAAAAAAGATCGGAACATAAAAACATGCTTAGGTTTCGTAAATAGAGCTATAGTGCGACCTCCACCATGTGACCAATGAGAGGAAACGCAGATGCCAGCCAAAAACGCGAAAAACTGTCCCGCTGATGACGCCTTAAAGTGAAAAAGGCGAAACGCGTCTGGAAGAAATAAAGTACAGTGCAGCAAGAAAAGGCGGTTTTTATTCACAAAACAAATATTTCTGTGCTTGCTGCGGAGGATTTCGACGTAAACAAAGTCGTTATTCTAGTTCATGTTTAGAAAAGGTTGTGTTTGCAACATGATGTCGCTCTCCATGGTTTAAAATAATTGTGTGACCGTATTTAAGCAATGACTTTTCCAAGAGATGGGTCGGGCAAGGAGGGTCTGTTTTATAGCCCTCACGTTCACTTGATTTAAATTTCCTTGGTTTCTCCAGTCGTTCTCTTAAAGAAGCACGTTTATTCAACTCTGCCGATGATTATGAAACAACTATTGTCATGCTTTCATGCTGCTCTTGTAGCTGAGAATGCAGATATGCCGCAAAGAGTTCATAAACATGTTCAAGCGAGTCGATAATTGTTGGGAGATGCAGGGAGGTCGCTTGAGCTTCTGCTCTGAGGCCAAAGTATTTTGTGGAAGAGTTTCTGTCACTGACACTTATTTAAAACTAACTGCAGTGCCCGGTGTTGCCTGGAATGTTTAATACCTGTCACACAAAATGACTAGCCCTATGACTATTACCATTTTGAACTCATTTCTTCAAGCACATTTTCCCTAACTTCCTTTTCCTTTTTTCCTTTTAAGAAAACTTGATTAGCTCCGCCATCTGTTGTTACATTTTGCATTAAGTATCTCAATGCGTTATTTTGAAAAATTCATCTTCAAATGTTTCAGCTTAGTGTTCACTGTTTCAAGCAGAGCTGGGTTTGGGCACGACTCGAAATTTTCGAACACTTCACGTCGTATTTCGGGAAATCTTGGGTTGTTTTCGATCTTTTGATCGACCCACGATCTATTGACTTCTGTTGGTACTATATCCACGACTGAACTTAGCGTTTGTATGGCACTGTGGATTTAAATAATAAAAATGTTATAAACAACACAAATGTTAATATATAACAACAATTTTACAGTTAAAAATAAAAATTAAACCCATTGAAGATATCATAAAAGTGCTGAAACATGTATGGGTGAAACAAAACAGAAAAGAGGTGTCTTGCATAAGGCGGAATTTCTCATCCCAAAAATAAATGTGGAACTCAGATTGAAATATTTTCTAGGGCTTATGTCACATGCCACTAATCAGTAAGTAAGAGTCTGTAATCATGTTTCTCTCAAATTCTCGAGCTTCTGCTCGTCCTGCGATCTAGTGACGTCTGATGGTACTACCTCCAAGACAATATTGCCGCTTTATTTATTTTCTCGATAGGAATCACAGTCAGTTTGCCACGATATATTTTGTTTGTTAAGCTTTTAATTCTTCATTAATTTTCTTCAATGTTCCATCTGAATGTAGACATGAACTTTGAAGAAAATCAGTCACGTATATTTGGTAGCAACATTTCCTCTTTATATACTTTGTACATATACTTATATACATGGTGAGTATTAAAAAATATGTATATTCCATGTATGTCCAAATGTTCAATAGGGGATCGTGCAGAAATCTGAAGTGAATCGGTCAAGAACTTGTAGAGAGTTTTGGTAATAACCTTTCCCCTTCATATATTACGTCCAACATGTTTCAAGTCAGGTTACAAAATTTTAGCAGTCAGTGATCTACCTCTTGTCTTGAAGGTAAAGTGTGCACAATTTCATCAAAATCGAAATAAAGCTGTAGATTTGTATGAATTGCAAACAAATATATATTGCAAACAATATACACTCCTGGAAATGGAAAAAAGAACACATTGACACCGGTGTGTCAGACCCACCATACTTGCTCCGGACACTGCGAGAGGGCTGTACAAGCAATGATCACACGCACGGCACAGCGGACACACCAGGAACCGCGGTGTTGGCCGTCGAATGGCGCTAGCTGCGCAGCATTTGTGCACCGCCGCCGTCAGTGTCAGCCAGTTTGCCGTGGCATACGGAGCTCCATCGCAGTCTTTAACACTGGTAGCATGCCGCGACAGCGTGGACGTGAACCGTATGTGCAGTTGACGGACTTTGAGCGAGGGCGTATAGTGGGCATGCGGGAGGCCGGGTGGACGTACCGCCGAATTGCTCAACACGTGGGGCGTGAGGTCTCCACAGTACATCGATGTTGTCGCCAGTGGTCGGCGGAAGGTGCACGTGCCCGTCGACCTGGGACCGGACCGCAGCGACGCACGGATGCACGCCAAGACCGTAGGATCCTACGCAGTGCCGTAGGGGACCGCACCGCCACTTCCCAGCAAATTAGGGACACTGTTGCTCCTGGGGTATCGGCGAGGACCATTCGCAACCGTCTCCATGAAGCTGGGCTACGGTCCCGCACACCGTTAGGCCGTCTTCCGCTCACGCCCCAACATCGTGCAGCCCGCCTCCAGTGGTGTCGCGACAGGCGTGAATGGAGGGACGAATGGAGACGTGTCGTCTTCAGCGATGAGAGTCGCTTCTGCCTTGGTGCCAATGATGGTCGTATGCGTGTTTGGCGCCGTGCAGGTGAGCGCCACAATCAGGACTGCATACGACCGAGGCACACAGGGCCAACACCCGGCATCATGGTGTGGGGAGCGATCTCCTACACTGGCCGTACACCACTGGTGATCGTCGAGGGGACACTGAATAGTGCACGGTACATCCAAACCGTCATCGAACCCATCGTTCTACCATTCCTAGACCGGCAAGGGAACTTGCTGTTCCAACAGGACAATGCACGTCCGCATGTATCCCGTGCCACCCAACGTGCTCTAGAAGGTGTAAGTCAGCTACCCCGGCCAGCAAGATCTCCGGATCTGTCCCCCATTGAGCATGTTTGGGACTGGATGAAGCGTCGTCTCACGCGGTCTGCACGTCCAGCACGAACGCTGGTCCAACTGAGGCGCCAGGTGGAAATGGCATGGCAAGTCGTTCCACAGGATTACATCCAGCATCTCTACGATCGTCTCCATGGGAGAATAGCAGCCTGCATTGCTGCGAAAGGTGGATATACACTGTACTAGTGCCGACATTGTGCATGCTCTGTTGCCTGTGTCTATGTGCCTGTGGTTCTGTCAGTGTGATCATGTGATGTATCTGACCCCAGGAATGTGTCAATAAAGTTTCCCCTTCCTGGGACAATGAATTCACGGTGTTCCTATTTCAATTTCCAGGAGTGTATATTGAAAGTTCCCTCACCGACGCTTGTACAATACCTAAAGAACAACACGAGTGCATATACTAGTTATGTGGTTTCTAACCAGTAACGAGACACCTGACCATCACAGGTTGTGTTCAAACCTGTGACGACCGGCAGCGCAAATTCAAGCTTACAGTCTGGTATGGATCGACTGCTGCACGCGTACCAACATTCCAATGGAGAGGTCTGAGCCACCCGCAGTAGTACGTAGTTGCAGATCATCGGTTGTAGTTGGTACGTCCTTTAAGAAAGAATCTTTCGGCATTTGCCATAGGGAAAAAGTCTACAGGCGTCAAATCCGGCGAACGGCCAGCCAAGGTACAGGTCCTCTGCGTTCAATCCAGCGATTTGGAAACAATTCGTGAAGACATGCTGTACTTCCTGGACTGTGGGTTGGACAGCCATCATGTTGGTACCACAGGTTCCTCCTTGTCTACGGAGGAACGTCTTCTAGCATCCGTGGAAGATTCTCTGTCAGGAGGCTACGATACTTGATCCTTGTTCGCATTCAGTATTCCGTCTATGAAACGTGTGCCTATGAGCTTATGGCTCACTATCACGAACCAGACGTTTATACTCCATGGACGCTGGCGTTCCACCTGACGAACCCAACGGGGACGGCCAACAGACCAGAAGTGCACGTTCGACGGTTTAACTGGTCATTACTGGTAACTTTCCCTTCATTACTAATCAAGAAACACTGTACAGTTGGAGTATCCTATCTTAACGCCCATGTACAGAATTTAACACGATTCTCACAATCGTTTCCATGCAGCTCGTGATGGAGACAGATGTGATAGGGGTGGAATCTGTTTTGATGGAGAATGCGTAGGAAATCTCCCTGACTGATACCACTCTCCCGTGCGATTTCGCGGGAGTTAACGTGCGGATCAACTGCAAAAGCAGTAAGAACATTAATCTTCCCTCTTCTGTTGTCGACTGTTTCTTCTGTTACGTTGTCTAGGTGTTACGCTGCCACTTTCACGTAACTGGGTGAAGAGGTTGATAAATAATTGCCGAGATGGCTGACGTCTGTTAGGATATCTCGCCATATAAGAACAAACTGCATTCTTCCGGCACTCTCCATACACCGTGAGCATGTCGGCTTTTTCTGCATTGGTAAATCCCATCGTCCACTCACAACCCACTGCTTGGCCCGTCACACACTAATTGACTAGCAAGTCGCATTGCACTCAAGAAACACACAAGCACAATGTAAGCAAACCTAGTACCTAGGAACTACGCAGGTTAAATAGCACCGACAAGTGTCGGTGTGCAAACTTTTCTTAATACGATATCTCGTAAAAGATTAGCACTAAAATCCTGTAACAAACACCACTAACTTTCTAATTTGCCCTACTTTTAGTTTGCTAATGTCAGTAGGCATTCTTCCATTTAGAAAACTGTAGTTTTGCACAAAAATACACTAAGTATTATTATAATCTGTTTATTGGCTAACAATACGAACCCCTGACTACCAATGCATTCTGTGAAAACCGTATACCAATACACTTTCCATTTCCGCAATATCTGCCGTGTAAGCTATAAGTGATTCTCTCTGTATAATTCTTAGGACTAATCTCCCTTAAAGACTGACGTTAGATTGAATTATTTCATTAACACTAATTAATTTTGTCACTGAATTAAATTCATTAAAGTTCTCCACATTTCATTGATAGACGCTGACATTCATGTTTTGATTTAATAAGGTAATTCATTAAAACTAAAAAGGGAACAGCCAGTCTAACGCTGTTTGTGCATTCTGTGAACACAGCACATAAATAACACTTTCCACTTACGCAATATCTGAGGTGCAAGTTTTAAGTGATTGACTCTGTACATATATATTATAACTGGACATTTCTACTGAACTTGCTGAGTAGGTTTAATATTTCCATATTGATAAGTATTTAGCTATTTCTTAATATCATAAGCAATTTATTTTTAACTGATTATTACCCTCCATGAGTATTTCTAAAATATATATATGAAGATGGTATCTATTCTTTCGGACATGTCCGTGCGGATGCACAAACAGTTCCCGAACTCTTACGGCAATCGGCAAAAAGCCGCGAGTAATGAGTATAATGGACAGGGGCACTATGAAAATAGTGCGGAACAATAAGTTGAGAATGTGGCTCTCACGGAGGATGAGTCCCTGCAGTCACACTATCCTCTGTGTCCTCAGTGGCTCAGCGTGTTCGGTCAGAGAGCTAGTTGGCCTCTGTAACAAAAAACTAAGTGGAAGAATCAACAAACGAACTTGAACGGATGTCATGTAACGTCTGCAACAACCAAACACAACGTTCAACAACGAGAAGAAAAAAAAAAGAAGATGGATAGAGCATCTGCCATATAAGCAAAGGATCCCAGGTTCGAGTCCCGGTCGGGGCACACATTTTCACCTGTTCCCGTTCACTTATCAGTGCTTGAATGCAGCTAGGGGTATTCATTTATTTCTAAAATGTCTGCCCAATAACTGCTATGTTGCACTTCAGAGAAACTGTGGTTGTAGAACATCTGTCGTTCAGGAAACAGTGCGAACCATAGTTTTATTGGGCAAATGAAATTATAAAATGAAAAAAAAAACCTAGGTCCAAAAGCGATCTCTCGAACTCGAGTACTCTTACTGCAAAACTCTACCCACGGCACTGACTGTTCAGCACAGCTTCACCTGTTTTGATTCAAGATACCTGTCGTATATGTGATTATAGTGTTGCCGAATCATTTTTCTTCTATACCCATTTTCCACCGAAAATAAGCTCAGACGAAATTTTCTTAAGGACACTTTTTAACTGTTAGTCTGCAAAGATTCAGACTAGGGTACCCGAGTGCATGAATTTATAATATGGTTTTATGTAATACATTGTATCTTATATTTTGAAGTAAAGTCTGGAAAATGTTCTATGTGTATTATTTTTTCACATAATTGTATATGATCAAATGTTCTCCACCTGAAACAGGAAAGACAAGAATGAGTAATTTTTAGTGAATATCTCAGAAAATGGGATATGTTTTTTTAAATGAAGTCACTATATACATAAACTTTTATGTGATAGAAGAACTGGCTGTTTCAAATGGCTCTAAGCACTAAGCGACTTAACATCGGAGGTCATCAGTCCCCTAGACTTAGAACTACTTAAACCTAGCTAACCTAAGGACATCACACACATCCATGCCCGAGGCAGGATTCGAACCTGCGACCATAGCAGCCACGTGGTTCCGGACTGAAGCGCCTAGAACTGCTCGGCCACCACGGCTGGCTCATAGAAGAGCTGTTTAATGCTTTATCGACAGGTTAACAATTTTGCATCTTGAATAAAGATTGTCGAGTGTAACCAACTGCAGGTAAAGTATTACTCCTAACTGTCATTGTACATAAATATGGTAGCCTTATCTAATAAAATAATTGCATAGTCAGTATTATTGACAACTACAGGGTGTTTCAAAAATGACCGGTATATTTGAAACGGCAATAAAAACTAAACGAGCAGCGATAGAAATACACCGTTTGTTGCAATATGCTTGGGACAACAGTACATTTTCAGGCGGACAAACTTTCGAAATTACAGTAGTTACAATTTTCAACAACAGATGGCGCTGCAAGTGATGTGAAAGATATAGAAGACAACGCAGTCTGTGGGTGCGCCATTCTGTACGTCGTCTTTCTGCTGTAAGCGTGTGCTGTTCACAACGTGCAAGTGTGCTGTAGACAACATGGTTTATTCCTTAGAACAGAGGATTTTTCTGGTGTTGGAATTCCACCGCCTAGAACACAGTGTTGTTGCAACAAGACGAAGTTTTCAACGGAGATTTAATGTAACCAAAGGACCGAAAAGCGATACAATAAAGGATCTGTTTGAAAAATTTCAACGGACTGGGTACGTGACGGATGAACTTGCTGGAAAGGTAGGGCGACCGCGTACGGCAACCACAGAGGGCAACGCGCAGCTAGTGCAGCAGGTGATCCAACAGCGGCCTCGGGTTTCCGTTCGCCGTGTTGCAGCTGCGGTCCAAATGACGCCAACGTCCACGTATCGTCTCATGCGCCAGAGTTTACACCTCTATCCATACAAAATTCAAACGCGGCAACCCCTCAGCGCCGCTACCATTGCTGCACGAGAGACATTCGCTAACGATATAGTGCACAGGATTGATGACGGCGATATGCATGTGGGCAGCATTTGGTTTACTGACGAAGCTTATTTTTACCTGGACGGCTTCGTCAATAAACAGAATTGGCGCATATGGGGGAAACGAAAAGCCCCATGTTGCAGTCCCATCGTCCCTGCGTCCTCAAAAAGTACTGGTCTGGGCCGCCATTTCTTCCAAAGGAATCATTGGCCCATTTTTCAGATCCGAAACGATTACTGCATCATGCTATCTGGACATTCTTCGTGAATTTGTGGCGGTACAAACTGCCTTAGACGACACTGCGAACACCTCGTGGTTTATGCAAGATGGTGCCCGGCCACATCGCACGGCCGACGTCTTTAATTTCCTGAATGAATATTTCGATGATCGTGTGATTGCTTTGGGCTATCCGAAACATACAGGAGGCGGCGTGGATTGGCCTCCCTATTCGCCAGACATGAACCCCTGTGACTTCTTTCTGTGGGGACACTTGAAAGACCAGGTGTACCGCCAAAATCCAGAAACAATTGAACAGCTGAAGCAGTACATCTCATCTGCATGTGAAGCCATTCCGCCAGACACGTTGTCATAGGTTTCGGGTAATTTCATTCAGAGACTACGCCATATTATTGCTACGCATGGTGGATATGTGGAAAATATCGTACTATAGAGTTTCCCAGACCGCAGCGCCATCTGTTGTTGAAAATTGTAACTACTGTAATTTCGAAAGTTTGTCCGCCTGAAAATGTACTGTTGTCCCAAGCATATTGCAACAAACGGTGTATTTCTATCGCTGCTCGTTTAGTTTTTATTGCCGTTTCAAATATACCGGTCATTTTTGAAACACCCTGTATATATCTCTTATAATGTATACAGAGGCTTATATTATCCACTGCTGATGAGTCAAATCCAAATCAATGTATTAATGTACAAGCAAGTGGGGTCCATAACCCAGAGGTCTGTGGATCGAAACGAAACTGTACCACAATTTTAGTACAGAGTCGTAGGGGGAGTTGTAGGATTATTTACTGTGTTTTACAGTATTTATTAAAAGTACTGTGTGGTCTAAAATCAACCTTGCAGCAATTTAACTCGTGAATAAGACACATTTAGATGATAATAAACAGAAAGCTCTTATCACAGATAAAGCTCTTACAGAGCATAAAATTTTATAATATAAAACTTATTATATAATATTTATTTGTATGACAGATACTGAACCAAAGCAATTAATATAAATTCCGTTCAGCAAGAAATCATCTGGCAAAAAAATAGCTGTTGTCCTCGGAACGCAGCTCAAATACAAACGGTAACACTTCACTATACCAACTTACAAGGTATAGCTGTCTTAAACCTTTCTCAGAACGAACGTTGCTAATACATACATTACAACTAGAGAAAACGCACTGCATGGAATATCGTTGCGGTTATTGAGTTGTTGGCAAAAAGAGTGATAAAATGTTCAAATGTGTATGAATTTTAAGGAACCGAACTGCTTACGTCATCGGTCCGTAAACTTACACACCACTTCAACTAACTTGAAGTAACTTATGCCAAGAACAACACAAACACCCATGCGCGAGGGAGGACTCGAACTTCTGGAGGGAGTGACCGCGCAGTCCGTGACAGGACGCCTCAAAACGCGGGGCTACTCCACGCGGCAATGATTGAAGTAGCAAGTATACAACTGGTATTGCCAACCAGCAGTACGTGACAGTCCAGCTGGAGAATGACAGCCAATCCTATGGTGGTGAGGATCAATCTGTTAATTAAGGATAATTTCATGTCACAAGCCCTTGGTCAAAAATCTACTCTCAAAGTTTGCCCATCCGCAGCTGGGTTATCGGAGAAATCTGCCATGTTCACCATAAATGAAACTCAACCTCCGATGTATAAAATGAAGTGTGACGAAGACACAGTATTCTAATATAACGTGATGGCAAAACGATTACAAAATTTATTTCTGTAAGTCTGTGAAATAAATACTGTGTTAGAAGTTAGTTTGAGAGATGGTTCTTGTGCGAGTACTTAGAAAACCAGTGATTTCATACTCCTACGTAGTCGAATTGTTAATGGGCATACCCTAATGAGTGGGAATCTGGGTTCGATTCCCAGTACTGCCAGGGATTTTTCCTTGGAGGAAGGACTGAACAAAGGTGCACTGAGCCTCATGATCCCAAATGAGGAGCTACCTGCTTGAGAGGGTTCAGGGTCGAAACCTCGACGATAGCCGAAAGTGAGTTGTCCTGACCCCATGCCCCTCCACACAGCATTCAACAATGAATAACTGAGGATGACACGGCAGTCCGTCGACTATCGCGTGGTCTTCAGGGTCGGATAGTGGTGTTTCCTGTTTTTTGTTTTCTTTTTCTTTCAACAATACGATATTGCAGCGCCTGTCGACTACAGCCGTTACGAAACACAGAAAATGTATTCACAGTTGCAAATACGGGTAACTGAAGAATGCAACGACAGCATTGAAACTTTTTCCCAGACCAGGACTCGCACTTGGATTTGTCGCTTGTCGCGATCAGTCGCCTAAATCATTTCGAGTATTCGTGTGCGCTTCATAGCGGGTCTCAAACCTCCTCATGTCGTTCATATGTCATTAACCTACACTCGAACATCCATGCATGTCCGAAGAGACATTGGATAGTACTTCTTACAAACACAGGTACTGCAATGTTGCATTAATCCGTCGATTTTCGGCTAGTGACTTTCGATCAAAAGTCTCCCATGTACGAGAATTACAGTAAGAGTAAGTTTGGGCGCGACCTTGAAGCGTGCACGGGTAGCCGATGGGTTCAGGCGACCGCTCTCGTAAAGCAGGAAACGCGGGTACTGATCCTGGTCCGGCACAAATCTGCAATGACGTCATTCCATTCCAGAGTTGGAGATTGTCCGTATCCGCAATACATTTTCTGTACTTCTTCAGACAGTGAGGCAATCTGACAACATTGTCAGAGTAAATTTACTGCAGTCTGAACCTTGTCAACAAACGATCACAGTTTGAAAACAAAAGCAACATTCCCAAATACAGCACTAGAAGGAGAAATGCTGCGCACACTATATCGGTCAAGGTTAGTATGGCTCAAACATTTCTGACCGTCTACTCAGTGATGTAAAGACTTTCATAGACAATATAATTAATTTCAAACACAAACTGAAATCATGTTTGCTTGCTTGTTTGACAGCTCCTTTACTCCACAGAAGAACTTCTGAATTGTAGCACTATGGTCTCTCTCTCTCTCTCTCTCTCTCTCTCTCTCTCTCCCTCCCCCCCTCCCCTGCCTCCCACCATAGTTCCGTGTGTGTATGCGCGCGCGGGTCTGTGTGTGTGTTTGTGTTTAAGAGAAGGATAGAGAGACTGAACACAGTTAGGTATAAATCACGGTCTAAGTGAGAAAAATGAAACTTAAAAAATGGTTCAAATGGCTCTGAGCACTATGGGACTTAACATCTATGGTCATCAGTCCCCTAGAACTTAGAACTACTTAAACCTAACTAACCTAAGCACAGCACACAACACCCCGCCGGGAATCGAACCCGGGAACCCGGGCGTGGGAAGCGAGAACGCTACCGCACGACCACGAGATGCGGGCTAATGAAACTTAAGAATGGTCTTCATGTTCCCATGCTTTTCGTTAGTAAAGTGTATTACAATTGTAAAACTCACTCAACACATCAAAGCGAGAAGACACAACTGTTATCTACAGAAAATGCGAACTATTAACAAACGTACTATGTGTTGCAGTTCGGTATTAAGGATGAGAATATTCTGAAGGCTCTACGGCACCGCATCATTTACCTCCTCAGACTGAACACATGCGATGTGACATTAGGGAACTGACTTACTGCTCACCAAATAAGTGCGAAATAGCACCTGCATAACGTGGATCCTTACTGAGTAAGTTGCTATGCTTTGATCTTCACAGAAACAGAAGCACGCTCTGACGCAAATCATTATCCCTGTAAGTCACAAAAAGTGATTGAGTCTTGTTAGCACGCTTGGTTCAAGGACTCTTGGCGTCCGAACAATAGTCTCACAAATTAGCAACACACAAACAAAAACTTTAGCAGAGAGTTAAGCTGTCAGCATGACCACCGCGTTTGGCAATCGTCTCTTCAGTAGTTGTTATGTTAGGAAATTTCCATCGTCATAACGTCACCTGAGCCACCTTGAAACATTTCACTCTAGTTTTATTACTCTCAGAAAGACAGCTCAACTTGTCGTGTAGGTTTGTAATGTAAACTCTTTTACGCGAAATTTTGCTTAACGTAATATTTGGAAAATTCTAGTCGGTATTAGTCAGCACAGTAAACACATCCGGAACCAGCAATTCGTTCCCTCGGGCTTATCATTAACGTTAAACCGAAAATTATCGCAAATTTTGTTGTTTTGTATATGACTGCTGTTCTGCACGAATAGCTCAGCTGCTTTGCCGGTCTAGTTACATTCGTCTATTTTACATCCCCGTAAGGTTTTAAATCAAGAGACCCATGGGAAACTAATGTATGTTATATACGAGAACGTGCAGAAAAGTAATGCCTCCGGATTTTTTTAGTTGAAAACTCTTGTTGTTGTTGTGTTCTTCAGTCCTGAGACTGGTTTGATGCAGCTCTCCATGCTACTCTACCATGTGCAAACTTCTTCATCTCCCAGTACCTACTGCAACCTACATCCTTCTGAATCTGCTTAGTGTATTCATCTATTGGCCTCCCTCTACGATTTTTACCCTCCACGCTGCCCTCCAATACTAAAATGGTGATCCGATCATGCCTTATAACATGTCCTACCAACGGATCCCTTATTCTAGTCAAGTTGTGCCACAAACTCCTCTTCTCTACATTCCTATTCAATACCTCCTCATTAGTTATGTGATCTACCCATCTAATCTTCAGCAATCTTCTGTAGCCCCACATTTCGAAAGCTTCTATTCTCTTCTTGTCCAAACTATTTATCGTCCATGTATCACTTCCATACATGGCTACTCTCCATACAAATAGTTTCAGAAACGACTTCTTAACACTTAAATCTATACTCGATGTTAACAAATTTCTCTTCTTCAGAAACGCTTTCCTTGCCATTGCAAGTCTAAATTTTATATCCTCTCTACTTCGACCATCATCAGTTATTTTGCTCCCCAAATAGCAAAACTCCTTTACTACTTTAAGTGTCTCATTTTCTAATTTAGTTCTCTCAGCATCACCCGACTTAATTCGACTACATTCCATTGTCCTCGTTTTGCTTTTGTTGATGTCCATCTTATATCCTCCTTTCAAGACACTGTCCATTCCGTTCAACTGCCCTTCCAAGTCCTTTGCAGTCTCTGACAGAATTACAATGTCATCAGCGAACCTCAAAGTTTTTATTTCTTCTCCATGGATTTTAATGCATAGTCCGAATTTTTCTTTTGTTTCGCTTACTCCTTGCTCAATATACAGATTGAACAACATCGGGGAGAGGCTACAACCCCGTCTCACTCCCATCCCAACCACTGCTTCCCTTTCGTGCCCTTCTACTCTTATAACTGCCATATGCATTCTGTACAAATTGTAAATAGCCTTTCGCTCCCTGTATTTTACCCCTGCCACCTTCAGAATTAGAGAGAGAGTATTCCAGCCAACATTGTAAAAAGCTTTCTCTAAGTCTACAAATGCTAGAAACGTAGGTTTGCCTTTCCTTAATCTTTCTTCTAAGATAAGTCGTAGGGTCAGTATTGCCTCACGTGTTTCATCATTTCTACGGAATTCAAACTGATCTTCCCCTAGGTCGGCTTCTACCAGTTTTTCCATTCGTCTGTAAAGAATTCGCGTTAATATTTTGCAGCCGTAACTTATTCAACTGATAGTTCGGTAATTTTCACATCTGTCAACACCTGCTTTCTTTGGGATTGGAGTTATTATATTCTTCTTGAAGTCTGAGGGTATTTCGCCTGTCTCATACATCTTGCTCAGCAGATGGTAGAGTTTTGTCAGGACTGGCTCTCCCAAGGCTGTCAGTAGTTCTAATGGAATGTTGTCTACTCCCAGGGCGTTGTTCCAACTCAGGTCTTTCAGTGCTCTGTCAAACTCTTCACGCAGTATCATATCTCCCATTTCACCTTCATCTACATCCTCTTCCATTTTCATAATATTGTCCTCAAGTACATCGACCTTGTATAGACCCTCTGTATACTCCTTACACCTTTCTGATTTCCCTTCTTTGCTTAGAACTGGGTTTCCATCTGAGCTCTTAATATTCGTACAAGTGGTTCTCTTTTCTCCAAAGGTCTCTTTAATTTTCCTGTAGGCAGTATCTATCTTACCCTTAGTGAGATAAGCCTGTACATCCTTACATTTGTCCTCTAGCCATCCCTGCTTAGCCATTTTGCACTTCCTGTCGATCTCATTTTTGAGACGTTTGTATTCCTTTCTGCCTGCTTCATTTACTGCATTTTTATATTTTCTCCTTTCATCAATTAAATTCAATATTTCTTCTGTTATCCAAGGATTTCTACTAGCCCTCGTATTTTTACATACTTGATCCTCTGCTGCCTTCACTGCTTCATCCCTCAAAGCTACCCATTGTTTTTCTACTGTATTTCATTTCCCCATTCCTGTCAAATGGTTCAAATGGCTCTGAGCACTATGGGACTCAACTGCTGTGGTCATCAGTCCCCTAGAACTTAGAACTACTTAAACCTAACTAACCTAAGGACATCACACACACCCATGCCCGAGGCAGGATTCGAACCTGCGACCGCAGCAGCAGCGCGGCTCCGGACAGGAGCGCCTAGAACCGCACGGCCACCGCGGCCGGCATTCCTGTCAATTGTTCCCTTATGCTCTCCCTGGCTTAGTCAGTTTACCCAGGTCCCATCTCCTTAAATTCTTAATGAATTTAGAATAAAACAAACTTTATTAAAATTCTACGTCTTTATTCTTCATGTCTACATTATTTGATCTGAACATAATCACCGTGTAGATGAACACATTTATCCCGTCGTGACACCGGTTTGTTGATTCCGCGTCGCTGTAGATTTTTGATTTTGTTGATGGAGCACCAACGGCACCTGCGCTTGCACCGCTTCTTCACTCTCAAAGCGAAGTCCTCGAAGGTGTTCTTTAAACTTTTCAAACAGATGAAAACCGGATGGGGGTCAGATCGTGGCTCTATGGAGGACAATCGATGACAGTGAACCCGAAGCGTCGGAGTGTTGCATATGTCGCAACGACCGTTTGTGGCCCCGCATAGTCATGTTGATGGAGAGGGTGCTCCGTGTGTGGACGAATTCTTCGAATTCGTGCTTCCAGTTTTCTGCTGGTCTCACAGTGCCCTGCAGAGTTTATTGTGATACCTTTAGGCATGAATTCCCAATGAACCACACCTTGAGCATCCCAGAACACTGTGAGCATGGCTTCACCTGCTAAAGGCATTGTCTCGAAGTTTTTTAGAGTTGGTGGAACTCTACTGATACTTTCACATTTTCGGGGTCAACGCGGTGAACCTAGCTTTCATCACCTGTCACAATGTTGTTGGGGAAACCATCATCCTCAAGCTCAAAATGCAAAAGAAACTGTTGACAGATGTCCAATCTCCCGTGTTTCATGTCAGGGATGAGCATTTTAGGCATCCACCGTGCACACACTTCCTGCAAGGCAGTTCTGCAATGATGGTTGGTATATTCTCAGGCTCTTGTGATACCTGCGATTTTATCTGATCAGTTCAACAACCCGATTTCAGTGAGTCCTTCTCGGTTGCCATAAGTAAACTCCGAGCACAGTCAGAAACGTCGAGGTTAGCACCACAAACTGACGTCAGTTCCAACCGTCATACTACACAGCTTCCATGCTTCTGTGGATTTTAATTGGAGGCACCTTTTCTGTGGTTAGAATCTCCATTATAGCACGCTGTTTCTCACGCACCGATTTACAAGTCAACGCTACACACTACCATGTTACAACTCGGAGCCTTCTAACAGCAGAGTGTTGCAGCTTTCGTGAGCGGGAAAGTCGACAGAATAGTGCGCATGACATGCAATACCTCAACCGACATTGACAACAGAGTGAAAACTAATTCGGAGGCTTTACCTTTCAGCACGACTTAGTACTTTCTAAGCCTTGGGAAGAGGACGACAGGTAGGAAAAAAATTTAATAGTTTTTTTTTATAATTGGTGGCTTATCTAGAGCAAAGAACGTCCGGTACGTTACGCAGCATCGTGTTCTGAGTAACCGAGTACGCGGGAGATTAACGTGCACGCGGAATAAGTGCAAACCAATCACCACGGAACAAGAGGCACTGCATAACACTACCAGGCGATGCTATTTTTTTTTTTAAGAAAAAGGAACAATTAATACTTCATTTTACAACAGCCATTGGTTGTTTCCTGTTCAACTTAAATTGACGTAATCATTTTGTGGTCGAAAGTCTCTTTTAGTCCACGTTTGCTTCCTAATACATAATGACTAAGTGTGGTTCTGTAATGAACAAACACAGTTTTCTTTAAATCAACAGACATAAAAGCAGACAAAAATTCTTAAATGCGGGGTTGGGGTTGCTTGGGGGAAGGAGACCAGACAGCGAGGTCATCGGTCTCATCGGATTAGGGAAGGACGGGGAAGGAAGTCGGCCGTGTCCTTTCAAAAGAACCATCCCGGCATTTGCCTGGAGCGATTTAGGGAAATCATGGAAAACCTAAATCAGGATGGTCGGACGCGGGATTGAACCGCCGTCCTTCCGAATGCGAGTCCAGTGTGCTAACCACTGCGCCACCTCGCTCGGTCTTAAATGCGGCAACAACCTTCCACAGAAATTTAAAACAGAAGAAAATTACCATATAAAAGAGATATAGGGGAGGGAAAGGAATTCTTTATGAATACACAGCACTCTGCAATGGACACACAAAAATGAACATACACACACACACACACACACACACACACAAACACAATCACGCACGCACAAAGACTCCCCCAACCCCAATATCGCTGCAAATTCGAAATTACCTCCTAGATCACATGGAACGAGTGAATATAAAACAGTGAATCAGTGTGAGTTAGGAAGCACAGCTCAACACATTGTAGAAGCATGAAAGATCGAAATCTACAAAAATGAAAAATGGGTTGGACGGAGCGATTCTAGGGAATCCAGCACGACCCACGTGTTCCCTAATCGATCCACTACCGTGGCCACCCCATGTACTGCCCGCACTGAGGTTGATCTCTCACCTGTGGTCGAGTTGGAGGTCGTTCCAAGGTGTGAGAGGCAGCGAAAGACCGTTATGGAAGGAGAGGGGGAGTGCAGGGCTGATCCGTCTGACAAAAAGGTTTCGGTCACTATCTGTAGCTGACGGAAGTCCCTGAGCCAGCTGAGCCAGACGAAGTTTCTCGCTCTGTTCCTGAGGAATCCTCTCACCCTGCAAGAGAGGACATTACAGGTAGTTGGAGCTTCAACGTTAGGCGCGTAATGAGGCCCCGTTAGGGATATACACTCCTGGAAATGAAAAAAAGAACACATTGACACCGGTGTGTCAGATCCACCATACTTGCTCCGGACACTGCGAGAGGGCTGTACAAGCAATGATCACACGCACGGCACAGCGGACACACCAGGAACCGCGGTGTTGGCCGTCGAATGGCGCTAGCTGCGCAGCATTTGTGCACCGCCGCCGTCAGTGTCAGCCAGTTTGCCGTGGCATACGGAGCTCCATCGCAGTCTTTAACACTGGTAGCATGCCGCGACAGCGTGGACGTGAACCGTATGTGCAGTTGACGGACTTTGAGCGAGGGCGTATAGTGGGCATGCGGGAGGCCGGGTGGACGTACCGCCGAATTGCTCAACACGTGGGGCGTGATGTCTCCACAGTACATCGATGTTGTCGCCAGTGGTCGGCGGAAGGTGCACGTGCCCGTCGACCTGGGACCGTACCGCAGCGACGCACGGATGCACGCCAAGACGGTAGGATCCTACGCAGTGCCGTAGGGGACCGCACCGCCACTTCCCAGCAAATTAGGGACACTGTTGCTCCTGGGGTATCGGCGAGGACCATTCGCAACCGTCTCCATGAAGCTGGGCTACGGCCCCGCACACCGTTAGGCCGTCTTCCGCACACGCCCCAACATCGTGCAGCCCGCCTCCAGTGGTGTCGCGACAGGCGTGAATGGAGGGACGAATAAAGACGTGTCGTCTTCAGCGATGAGAGTCGCTTCTGCCTTGGTGCCAATGATGGTCGTATGCGTGTTTGGCGCCGTGCAGGTGAGCGCCACAATCAGGACTGCATACGACCGAGGCACACAGGGCCAACACCCGGCATCATGGTGTGGGGAGCGATCTCCTACACTGGCCGTACACCACTGGTGATCGTCGAGGGGACACTGAATAGTGCACGGTACATCCAAACCGTCATCGAACCCATCGTTCTACCATTCCTAGACCGGCAAGGGAACTTGCTGTTCCAACAGGACAATGCACGTCCGCATGTATCCCGTGCCACCCAACGTGCTCTAGAAGGTGTAAGTCAACTACCCTGGCCAGCAAGATCTCCGGATCTGTCCCCCATTGAGCATGTTTGGGACTGGATGAAGCGTCGTCTCACGCGGTCTGCACGTCCAGCACGAACGCTGGTCCAACTGAGGCGCCAGGTGGAAATGGCATGGCAAGCCGTTCCACAGGACTACATCCAGCATCTCTACGATCGTCTCCATGGGAGAATAGCAGCCTGCATTGCTGCGAAAGGTGGATATACACTGTACTAGTGCCGACGTTGTGCATGCTCTGTTGCCTGTGTCTATGTGCCTGTGGTTCTGTCAGTGTGATCATGTGATGTATCTGTCCCCAGGAATGTGTCAATAAAGTTTCCCCTTCCTGGGACAATGAATTCACGGTGTTCTTATTTCAATTTCCAGGAGTGTAGCTGCTGAGGAGAGGAAGAAATACAATACGCACTCTGCGTGCATACCGGGAAGAGACATTCCAAATGTGGAAAGTGTTTTTCTGGATTCCATGAAGAGCACAGGTTGCAGCCAACTGCAGGCTGTGGCTCATATTGGTACTAATGATGTGTGTCGCGTTGGATCAGAAAAGATTGTCTCTGGTTTCGGGTGGCTAGCTGAGCTAGTAAAGAGGTCAGCCTTGCTTGCGAGATGAAGGCAGAGCTCACCATTGTTATAACATCGACAAAACAGACTGTGGTCCTTTGTAAGCAGCAGAGTGGAGTGTCTGAATCAGAGGCTTAGATGGTTCTGCGACCGTACAGGTTGCAGATTCCTCGACATGCGCAATAAGGTGCGGAATATGCAAGAAGCGGCTACATCTACATCGATACTCCGCAATCCACCTTAAGTCGGGTGGTGGAGGGTACACCACTAGTCATTTACTTTCCTGTTGCACTCACAAATAGAACGAGGGAAAAGTGACTGTTTGTATGCCTTATACGAGCCCTAATATCTCGTATCTTACCTTCGTGGTCCTTATGTGCATTGTATGATGGAAGCAACAGAATCGCTCTGCAGTCGGTTCTCTAAATTTTTTCAATAGTGTTTCTTGAAAAGAACATCGTCTTCTCTCCAGGGATTCCCGAAGCATCTCTGTAACACTTGGGTGTTCTTTGAACCTACCGATAACAAATCCAGCAGCTCGCGTCTGATTTGTTTCAATGTTTTCTTTTAATTCGGCCTGCTATAGATCTCAAATCTTCGAGCACTGCTTAAGAACAGGTGAACTAGCGTATTGTATGCGGCGTCCTTTACAAATGAACTACACATTTCCCAAATTCTGCCAATAAACTGAAGTCGACCACTTCCCTACCACTACGCTCACCTGCACGTTCCGCTTCATATCGATTTGCAACGGTGCGCCCAGATGTTTAAACGACGTGACTGTGCCAAGCAGGACACAAATAAGGCTGTATCCGAACATTATGGGTTTGTTTCTTCTATTTAACTTTATCCGCATCGCCTTACATTTTTCTACATTTAGAACTAGGTGCTATTTGTCACATCAACTATAAATTTTGTCTAAGTCATATTGTATTTTCTTAAAGCCACGCTGCACGGGTAATGAGGGCTGTATGGAGAGGATTGGGCGGTTTTTTCAGGTTATAAGGTCTCGGGGACGTGCAGAAAGGGCTCCAGTTCCAAAGAAGAAGAGGGTAGACATAGGAACAATCAATATTGTAGCTGTAAACTGTTGTAGCTGTGTAGGAAGAGAACCAGAACTCTGAGCACTAATAGAAAACACTGAATCTCAAATCGTTATAGGCAGAGAAAGCTGGCTAAAGCTGGAAACAAGTTCAGCCGAAATTTTTCCGGAGTAACTAACCGTGTTCGAAAGGATAGATTAAATGCAGTTAATGGTGGAGTGTTTATTGCTCAGAGGTACTTTACCTCGTAGTGAAATTGAAGTAGGTATTTCCTGTGAGTTAGTACAGTAGGCGTTATACCTGACAAACGGAATAAGTTAACAATTGGTTCCTTCTACTGACGCGCCGGACTCATATGCTACAGTTGCTGAACAGTTCAAAGAAAATTTGAGTGTCATTTCAAATAGGAGCACCACTCGTACAATTATACTTGGCGGTGACTTCAATCTACTCTCGATATGTTGGGGAATATAGATGTTTAAAGTCGCTGAGTTATATCAAGCGTCGTCCGAATGGGAACAACATCGTTTCTTATTGAGACACAAAGAGGCACTCAGTGGCTCTTTTCTGCTATAAAATTACAGGGATGAAAGAAGTATAAAGTAAAGCGACGTTTCCAACTGTTTCATGAGAATTCCCGTATCATTTACAATACTGGAGAAAGGAAATCCTAACAAGACGTAACAGAGACAAAGAAGTAAGGTAGACACGTCACTTTGTTAAAATTATTATTATTGTTGGTGACGCATTATTTGGTTTTGCTTTTATTTTATCTCCTGTTATTTACAGAAAAAAATCATGCAATGCATAGTGACACTGCAGTGAAACTGGGCCATCATAAAGCTTTTCAAACAGCGAAAGCGGCATGTCATTTCAATAACTGAGAATTTGTGAAAAATTGCTTTGTCAGTACTGCAAAAATTTAGTGTCCGTCTGATATTCTGATTATAGAAACAGGTCCTTTTTCAAAGAGAACTGTTTTGCAAATATATTGAAGAAATTGCGAACGACGCAGAAGCGCAACTGAAACACAGGAAAAGGATTTCATTTTATTCTCTTTGGTTTTGGATGAAAGCACTGATGTAGCTGTTATTGCTCAACTAGCCGTGTTCTTGGCACGTGTTGACACTGGGTTCAAGGAGATGAAGGCACAATTTGCTTTGATACCATTTTATAACGCAATTCGCCGACCACAAACAAATGTTATTTCTTAGAAAACGTAAGCGACAAACATGACCTCTGTTGGGAAACACTTTTCTCGATAGCAACAGATGGAAATGCTGCACTGATTAATCAAAAATCTGGTGTCTTCGCCTTGTTGAGATAGAAGTTGAAAAAACGTGGCATCCAGCACGAAATACCACCAACGTATGGTGTTCTACATCGCTTTAAAATGCTAGTAAAATGAGTCAAAGTAAGTGATGTCATGGACGAAGTTGTAAAGACAAATTAATAGGCGTATACTAGAATTTCCATCTGTCCTGATTTTTTAAGGGCAATCTCCAATTATCTACAATTGTCCCATGTTCCTGCAAGATCATGACGGGACCCGCTCAAATCCCTACTTTCGTGGTTTACAGTTGCAGTTTTACATTTTTTTATATCATATTGCGTAATTTTTAATTAGTATTCTTATGTTTCGAGTTCTCCTCCACGTATGCAACCTGTGTTCATTATTCTCAAACCAAGTGTTAGCGATGATTAAATTATGCTCTGTGTATAATTCTAGCAAGCGGCTTCCTCTTTCATTCCTTTCCCCTAGTACATGTTCACCTACTATTCTTCCTTCTCTTCCTTTTCCTACTATCGAATTCCAGTCCCACTATCACTATTAACTATCTGAATAATTTGTTTTATCCCTTCACACATTTCGTTAATCTCTGTATCATCTGCGGAGCTAGTTGGCATATAAATTTGTACTACTATGGTGAGTGTGGGCTTGGTATCTATATTGGCTACAATAATGCGTTCACTATGCTGCTAATAGTAGCTCATCCGCGGTTCCTATTTTCCTATTCATTATTAAACCTACTCCCGCATTATCCCTATTTCATTTTGTATTTGTAACCCTGTATTCACCTGTCCAAAAGTCCTGCTCCTCCTGCCGCCGAACTTCACTAATTCCCGGTATATCTAACTTCAACCTATCCATTTCCCTTTTTAAATTTTCTAACCTACCTGCCTAGTTAAGGGATCTGACATTCCACTCTCCGATCCGTAGGGCGCCAGTTTTGTTTTCCCTGACAGAGACGTACTTCTGAGTAGTCTCCGCCAGGAGATTCAAATGGGGGACTATTTTATATCCGGAATATTTTACCCAAGACGATGCCATCATCATTTAACCTTACAGTAGAGTCGCATGCCCTCGTAAGAAATTACTGCTGTAGTTTTCCCATGCTTTCAGCCGTTCGCAATACCAGCACTTAATATCGTTTTGGTTGATGTTCCAAGGCCAGATCAGTCAGTCATCTAGACTATTTGCCCCGCAAATACTGAAAAGATTGCTATCCATCTTCAACAACCATACGTACGTCTGGCCTCTCAAAAGAGGCCTTAGAAGAAAAGAGAACCACCTGTATGAATATTAAAAGCTCAGACGGAAAACCAACCTAAGCACAGAAGATAAAACTGAAAGATGGAAGGAGTACATAGAGGGTCTGTACAAGAGTGTTGTACTTGAGGGCACTATTTTACAATTAAAAAGGACATAGATGAAGATGAGGTGGAGATACGATACCGCGAGAAGAATTTTACAGATCACTGAATGACCTTAGTCGAAACAAGCCCTCGGGAGTAGACGACATTCCATTAGAACTACTGACAGCCTTGGGAGAGCCAGTCCTGACAAAACTCTACCATCTGGTGAGCAAGATGTATGAAACACTTCCGACTTCAAAAAGAATATGATAACTCCAAGGAAGATGCTGACAGGTCTGAGTATCACCTAACTATTAGTTTGATAAGTCATGGTTGCAAAATCCTAACACGAATTCTTTAATGTAAAAATGCAAAAACTGGTAAAGCCGATGTCGAGTAAGATTTCAATAAGTTTGGATTCTGGAGAAATGTAGGAACACGCGAGGCAATACTGACTCTACGACGTCTCATAGAAGATACGTTAAGTAAGGACAAACCTATGTTCATAGCACTTGTAGACCAAGAGAAAGCTTTCGACAATCTTGGCTGGAATACTCTATTTGAAATTCGGAGGGTATCAGGGGCAAAATACAGGGAGCCAAAGGCTATTTACAACTTGTAAAGAAACCAGACGGCAGTTATAAGAGTCGAGGGGCATGAAAGGGAAGCAGTGGTTGGGAAGGGAGTGGGACAGGGTTGTAGTCTACGCCGTAAAGGAAAGACAAGAAAAATTTGGAGTAGAAATTAAAGTCCAGAGGGAAGAAATAAAAACTTTGGGGTTAGCCGATGACATTGTAATTCTGTCGGAGACAGCAAAGGACTTGGAAGAGCAGTTGAACGGAATGGGCAAGATCTTGGCAGGAAGATATAAGATGAACATCAACAAAAGCAAAATAAGGATAATGGAATTTGGTCGTAGTAAATCAGATGATACTGAGGGATTTAGATTAGGAAACGAGAAACTTAAAGTAGTAGATGAGTTCTGCTATTTGGGCAGTAAAATAACTAATAAAGGCCGAATTAGGATATGATGATGATGAGCGTTTGGCGTCATTGGCCGGGAGGCCCCTCGCGGGGCAGGTCCGGCCGCCTAGGCGCAGGTCTTATTACATTCGGCGCCACATTGGGCGACCTGCACGCCGGATGGGGATGAAATGATGATGAACACAACACAACACCCAGTCCCTGAGCAGAGAAAATCTCCGACCCAGCCGGGAATCGAACCCGGGCCCGGAGGACGGCAATCCGTCACGCTGACCACTCAGCTACTGGGGCGGACAATTAGGATATAAAATGTAGACTGGCAACGGCAGGAAGAGCGTTTCTGAAGAAGAGAAATTTATTAACTTCGAGTATACATTCAAGTTTCAGGAAGTCTTTTCTGAAAGTATTTGTATGGAGTGTAGCCATGTGTGGAATTGAAACATGCATGACAAACAGCTTAGACAAGAAGAGAATAGAAGCTTTTGAATTATGGTGCTACAGAGCAATGTTCAAGATCAGATGTGTCGATTACGTAACTAATGAGGAAGTGCTGAATAGAATTGGGGAGCAAAGAGATTTGTGGCACAACCCAACTGGAAGACGTTTCTGAGACGTCAAGGGATTACCAATTTAATACCTGATGGTTTTGTGGGGGGAGGGTGGGTTAAAACCATTGAGGGAGACCAAGAGATGGATAGAGCAAGCAGATTCAGAAGGATGTAGGTTGCAGTAGTTACTCGGAGACGAAGAGGCTTGCACATGGTAGAGTAGTATGAAAGCTGCATCAAACCAGTCTTCGGACTGAAGACCACAACAGCAACAAGAATCTTAAGTTTATCATCTTATTCTTGCTAACCAAGGCCAATAAGTGTGACATATTCGTACTCGAGAGAGCAATAAGATAATGAGCTTAAAAGTCGACTGTTTCGCCGCATCGTTATCTTAACAGTTAGACTTGAAGAGGCAATTTCATTTATAGAACAATCCATTCAACGCTTATTGACATGAGTCGTACTTTTGGTTTCTGTAAGAGCAAGACGTCGCCTAATATTACGGTGACTTTATGGAAACATGAAAGAAAAAAGTGAAAATGAATGGTTAGAGGATCAACAGTTCAAAATTTGGCTATCTAAAGGTGATGAATAGATGGCAGACTGTACAGCACGTTCCACTTCCTTTTCAATAAAAAGTGACTGTTTTGGGGCCGTGACGAAGAATTTAACAAGAGTAAAACAAAGTTGCTCTTACATCAACTTCCAAAAGTAAGTCGACTGCATATTTTTTTTAGTGTAAAATATTCTGCTATTGGTAGCGAAGCTTCATCAGCCGAACTGTCACTTGTGTATCATGGAGCTCTACATAAACATAGATACGCTTCTACAGATTTTGGAACTGAGCTAGGAAGTACAATTTTCAAAAACTCGAAGTTAAGTTCAAAACTTGATTATGAAGGTGAGATGTTAGATGCTGGTAGAAAAAGTTTTAGCTATTGAGTTCTGTAGAACTCGGAAATAATGAATTGGAAGACTTATTTCCTTAACGGTAGTAATGAAACAGCCGACGCAGTCTCGTACAGTCGTACAGCTGTTACGGCGCCTTCCGTGACCACCAGTGGCGTACGTTGGCCCCAAACAATCCCACCCCAAAACAGCAGCGAACCTCCACCTTGCTGCACTCGCTGTACAGTGACCCTAAGGCTTTCAGCCTGACCAGGTTGCCTGCAAACACGTCTCCGATGATTGTCTGGTCGAAGGCATATGCGACACTCATCGACGAAGAGAACACTCATCGACGAAGAGAACGTGATGGCAATCCTGAGCGGTCCATGTGGTATGTTGTTGGGCCCATCTGTACCGCATGGTGTCGTGATTGCAAAGATGGACCTCGCGATGGACGTCGAGAGTGGAGTTGCGCATCATGCAGCCTATTGCGCACAGTTTGAGTCGTAACACGACGTCCTGTGGCTGCACGGAAAGCACTATTCAGCATGGTGGCGTTGCTATCAGGTTCCCTCCGAGCCATAATCTGTAGGTAGCGGTCATCCACTGCAGTAGTAGCCCTTGGGCGGGCTGAGCGAGGCATGCCATGGCCAACTGTTCCTGTCTCTCTGTAACTGCTCCACGTCCGAACAACATCGCTTTGGTTGACTACGAAACGCCTGGACACTTCCCTTGTTGAGAGCCCTTCCTGGCACAATGTAACAATACGGACGCCATCGAACCGCGGTATTGACCGTCTAGGCATGGATGAACTACAGACAACACCAGCAGTGTACATCCTTCCTGGTTGAATGATTGGAACTGATCGGCTGTCGGGTCCCCTCCGTCTAACAGGCGCTGCTCATGCAGAGTTGTTTACATCTTTGATCGGGTTTAGTGACATCTCTGAACAGTCAAAGGACTGTGTCTGTATCCACAGTCAACGTCTATCTTCAGTTCTGGGAACTGGGTTGTTGCAAAACCTTTTTTAATGTGTGTAGCAATATAATTACAGCTAATTGTAATTGTCACGTCATTCAAAATATGACCAAAACTGCATGAAAAAGAATTAAATTCGATGTCAACAGTCTCATATTGAAAGTCTACAACGAGTTACATCTACTAGAAAGAAAATTCATGAACTCAAGAAAAGTATTTGAATTTCAGGCTGGTTGCTATTTCAATTTGTTATAAAGCTCATTGTATTACAACCACGGTTCACAAAATCTTCAGGAGCGACGGTTGCTGTGTTGCCGGTTCTTGAGCGTTTACGAAGATGCTGGGAAGCTATCGGATCGTACAGTCACACTCAAGGGGTGGACCAATCTTTTAATTTGGACTTTCATGAAAGTCATGAGCGAAGAAGATGAATGGACACTTCCCTGTTTTTCTATGCATTTCATGTATAACCAAACATATGAGTATTTTCACATAAACCATTTTATAACTTAAAAATCGTCAAACGCGACCTACAGTTCTTTGTGTCAGTTTAGAATTCTTCAAGGAAAATTTTGAAGCCAGACTAAAAGACTTTTTTGTTTTAATGTGGATCAAAATTCGAAGAGATTGAGCAAATCAGACAAGGAAAAATTTAGGATACATGCTGCTAAAGTTTATCATTGAAGCCTGATCGTCTAAATAAGTCGTTTAATATGGAACCTATACTTTTCAGAAATTCGCTATCCTATGCATGAAAGATGAGATGATCGCTAACAGTCTTAAAGGTATTGTAAATGTAAACGGTGACGAATTGTACAATGAATTCGCAGCGTTAAGAAGTGTCATTAAAATTTTAAAGTTATAGATTTACCAACAGACTAAGGACGGGTTCACGTCTTTAGTAAAACGGCAGCTCCAAACTTATTAAATATCGTGAAATTTGTGTTCCTAGTTCTGTGAGCAATGCGCAGGTAGAGCGAGTGTTTTCCCTGACGAAAAAATTCTTGATTCATGAATGCAACAAACTTAAGGTGAAATCTGTGCACAGTGAACTTTTATTGTTAAAATAAATTATAATATGAGCTGTTGAGAGTTCTGTTAGCGTGCTCTACACGAGAAGAAACATTTAAAAGGCCGCTACATCAGACAAAAAATAAGTTTATAAGTTCCAGCCCTTGCCACACTGATTTTAATCAACGTACGAGGGTGTGCTGAGAAGTAATGCTTCCAAATTTTTTACGTGAAAACTCCTAGAGATTTTTAAATAAAACAAATGTTATCTGCATTCTACTTCTGTATCCTTCATGTCTACATTTACGTTTCTCAACATAATCACGCTGGCGACGAACACTTTTTTCCCAACGAGGGACTAGCTTGTCGATACTGTCATAAGGCTACCATTTTGAGTTTGTGCCTTTGTTAATGGAGCCACAACCTCACCTCTCCTTGCACCGCTTCATGTCAAAGTGAAGCGCTCGACGGTGTTCTTCAACTTTTGGGAACACATGATCTCTGTCATACATGTTGAGTTTAGCACCTCTGTTTGCATCATCATGAGCACGAAGAACTCAATGTCGCGCATTACTGATATCGATATGATTATTACCGTACACAATATCGAGTTTTCTGTGAATTTCAGTTGGAGGCGCGTATTCTGCAGTTAGAAACTCGAGTGCAGCACGCTGTTTCTCACGCACCGTCACAGTTAACGTCACACACATTACGGAGCCCTACAACTGCAGAGGATTGTAAATTGCCAGAATGAGATTTTCACTCTGAAGTGGAGTGTGTGCTGATATGAAACTTCCCGACAGATTAAAACTGTGTGCAAGACCGATACTCGATCTTGGGACCTTTGCCTTTCGCAGGCAAGTGCTCTACCAACTGAGCTAACTTCTGTGAAGTTTGGAGTTTAGGAGACGAGGTACTGGCAGAATTGAAGCTGTGAGGACAGGTCGTGAGTCGTGCTTTGGTATCTCAGTTGGTAGAGCACTTGCCCGCGAAAGGCAAAGGTCCCGATTTCGAGTGTCGGTCTGGCATACAGTTTTAATCGGTTGTAAATTACATTAGCGAAGCTGGAAAGTCGACTAAGTAATACGCATTACATGTAATACCTCATCCGAGATTGAGGAGAGGCTTTAAAAAAGCACCCCACCTATAAAATAAACACCGTTCAATTTTAATTATTAAAATTTTCAAGCACAGTACTTTTAGTTTTGATTTTGGTGTGAGGATAAGAACAAATGTACGTTAGTAAGACCTGTGCATTTAATATGTGGAGTGTTATCTTCGGTTTGAAGTGACCCAACATAAGATTTACCAATGGCGACAGTGTCCCAACTTTAACTAGCCAAAGATGGCGGATTCCAACTTTTGACTTGCCAGATGTGGTAACCCCAGCCTATAGTCAGGTCGCAAAGTTTGGGCCTAGGATGAAACTGTTCGCTTTGGATAATTGCAGTAAGATAATCAAACATTAACAAAGCGCAAAATACAGCAGTATTTTCATTTCAAGCCTAAGTATTCGTTCAGTATGAGTAATATGGTACACAGAAGTCTTGATTAGATGCAGATGACAATCTTCACGATAATACTAGGTGTTCTGCAGACTATAGACAGTTATACAAACAGCAGCATGTACGATTCGTGTAAACATTTTGTTAAAATGGTACGAATGTAATGACCATAATCCCAAAACTGTATTTAGAATCAAGTGAAAATTTTACTTGCTACCATCAGAAGGTAAAATTAACCCACTGTCGATGGTGACTTGTATGGGTGAAGGAGCTTCTCTCTGCTTGGACAAGGCAGGATCCTTTTTTTCAGATCATGTAGATTAAATAATTAGTGGTAAACTTACAGAAATAGTAGCACTGTTTAATAACAAGGGCTAACATACAGAAGTAAAGTGAAATGGGACAATACATGGAATCGTTAGCGAAGGAGCCGAATGGAAGACTTTGCATTGTTGTGAACATTTTGCAGAAGAGAGGCCCATCTGTAAAAGAGAATACATGCTAAACGATACTATGACCAATTCTAGGCTATTGTTCCAGTGTTTGGATTCCTTCTCAAGCACACATGACAGCAGACATATGAAGAATTCAGACACGCACTGCTGCGATCGCAGAGGAACAGTTCAACCAGTACGAAAATGCAATGGCAGATGTCGAGGGTACCTAAATAGGAAGTCAGTCAGTCATCTTCTACCTGGGGCAACCAAACTTTTCATCGTCGTCTCGAAACAATAAAGTTACATAATTATTATAATTATTGTTTCTTTGTGTGGTATCGACGGCATCTTCATTGACTGTACCCAGTGCTCCCACGCGGCATACAAAACTACACAAGGGACAGTAGATTTAAATCTCCCACCAGTGTCCCCTGGGTCTGCTCACTCTTACAACACTTGCTGTTCGCCGTTAGAGTGCGCCCCGCTAAGCACAACAGCGCAGGTGAAGTGCTCGTCCGTCTCCGCACTACGAGATGGAACTGTCTTAGAGACGGACCAAATTCTGCTTCTGCCGATCCGCGAATTAATACGTAACGCAGCCAATGAGATTGCTGCTAAGTTAGAACATTTTCTCCTCGCGGATCACACTCACGCAGTGATACCTGAACGCTCGAGGTACAGACCTCCGATTAATCAGTCTGCGTCAGTCTGCATTAGTCTGTAGTCAAGTTTCAGTCTGCGCCTAATAAGATTATCATATTCCTGTACATAGCCATGAAGAGAAATATATAGACACTTTGTCAAGTATCAGAGATATGTGAGAATAAGATTAGCGTACCAAGACCAAAGGCACTTCAGATTGTCAATTGTAAATAGCATCCAGAACCAAGTTAAGTTATTTTTATGCTTGTTATTATTTTAATAAATGTGTGTGAAAATTAATCAAGTTCTATTTAAAGTTGGTCACTGTCAATCTGCTACTCTAAGCGTGCAAGTGACATTTCTATCGTCTGATCTAACGGTAGAAGATAAACACGCCACGATAAGACCACGAGACATATTGCTGACACTCGCCTACTTCGTTAGAGCGACAAGTCAAATAATCTGATGGTGTGTGTACCGAAGGTCTTACAGTACGCACACCACACATATATATAAGGCTTAGCGGCCAATGATCTTCTTCTGTGTGGATGGACTCACATTGCCCGAACTCTTACGGGAATCGGTAGATTAACTGCCGCGAGTAATGAGTATAGTGGACAGGAGTACCACAGATCCAGTGTATGGCAGTAAGATGGAAATGTGGGTCTCACGGGGAGCGTGCCAGAGATAAGTCCCTGCAGACGCACTATCCCCTGCTCCCTCGGTGGCTCAGAAGGATAGAGCGTCTGCCGTTTAAGCAGGAGATCCCGGATTCGAGTCCCGGTCGTAGCACACATTTTCAAATGTTCCGGTTGATATTTGTCAATCCCTGTAAGTAGCTAAAGGTCTGGATTTCATTGTAATTTCAAACCACCAAAGGACGCCTGTAGGTTCCCTTTCATGTCCAGGGGCGAAAAAAAATATATAAAAAAAGGACGCTAAACTGACATGACCTCACTGCATGTGACACATTTTTTAAGCAGCTGCTGTCAGAGGTTTACCCCTAGATGCAGTGCATTTGTCTGTAGGCTTATCAACGTAAGTGTGGGAGACCGCAGTGAGGCTCAAAATGGTTCAAATGGCTCTGAGCACAATGGGACTTAACTTCTAAGGTCATCAGTCCCCTAGAACTTAGAACTACTTAAACCTAACTAACCTAAGGACATCACACACATCCATGCCCGAGGCAGGATTCGAACCTGCGACCGTAGCGGCCGCGCGGTTCCAGACTGTAGCGCCTTTAACCGCTTGGCCACCACGGCCGGCCCGCAGTGAGGACAATACATCATCATAGCACGACATCACTATATATTACTAATATTCAGAGACATAAGTGTATCAGTACTCAAGACTATTTGGTTCTACCAAGAACATTACTATCATTTGTATGTAACTGTGCACCACAGAAGAACCAACAAAATTCAAACTTCTGTATGAGTTAATTATTAAGTGTACACAGCGTAAACTTATTCATGTGTTCCCACTTCGTAGATACCTGTATTTACTGGCCATCTCAACTACCGATAGAACAGCCATCAACTGGCGACGAGTCTGATATTTCTTTTCCGTCTCTTGACGACGTGTCTAGCTTGGTTAGCACTCACCGGTATTCGTGAACTTCTTTCATAATTTTGTGTGGAACTCGGAACCACGTGGTCCGGACAAAAGGCCCGAAGTTACTTAGGGCAGGCCTAATACAGTGCTCACCACATTCCTTCTTTTCTAAGCAACCAGTGGGTACATGCCCCAAGACACGAAAATGCAGTGATAGCTTGAAGAACAGAAAAGTAACTTTTAAGAAAAATGAGTAGCAACTTAAGTCATCAGATAACACGCTGGCAGCGTAGACAATTCGCCAAGGCAACCACCTCCACTTACATCTGATTGTAAAAAAGTTCAGCGGCCAACCGACATTCAAATCACACCACGAAGCGGGACCGGTCAATACTTAACTATCGCGCGGGACAGAAAACATAGGTAGAAAAAAGACGCGAATGATTGGCTGATGAATCTCATCTACGTTAAACACAAGCTTCCTTTGGAAGTATAGCCCACCAACATACATGCAACAGGAGTTGTCCCCGCAAGACGCATAAGCTTGAGGTCTCCAAATAACGAAAGAAACTTGGAGATTTAGTGCGCAACGTACCAGGCAAAAACATATTTTGAACGTCGCAAATAATGGCACATTGAACATAAAATAAATTACAAAATCCTAATAATCTATAACACACTATCAAATCACAACTCTACGACAATCAGCAATTGAAGATGTTATGTTTTCATACGAGCGACACGCTCCTCAAATCATCTGAGCAGACACAGAAACAACAACAACAATAACAACAACAGGAGGCAGAACCGAGTCCCATATAGAAGCAGCAAGACACCAACACGCGGGGGAACCGAACCGGTCACAATTATCACGCTCATAGCAGGAAGTAAGATCGCTCTTCTTCTATATCGGACTCGGTTCAGCCTCCTGTTGTTGTTATTGTTGTTGTTGTTGTTGTGTCTGGTCAGATGATATGAAAACATAATATCTTCAATTTGTAAACTGACATGATTACCCCTCACTTAGAGCACCAAATCCTACCCTTTGAAGACATGGTTTGAGCATTAGATGATTTCTTCGAAGGGTGGATTCGTGTAGCTGCTGCTGATTTCCAATTTTTCGTTCGAGTCGTCATGATAATTAATCTTACACGAAATGGACAGCTGCCCTCGAAGCATGACAAGCGACTACAATGTTAACTGCTGTTTTGGAGTCTAATTTCGAGACGAAATGCTTTGCAATGCCATAAGTCAAAACTTTGCTGTTAACAGAATACAGGCGGAGATTCTAAAACATCGCAACCGTGGTTTCAACGATGTGCTTGAAGTAACAGAAGCTCAGGAAGTGCACGACCTCGCTGAGTATGACTTTAATGAAGTTGTTGTTGCAACTCTGACTGCCGATAGATCGAAACGGCCCGGTTTTGAATGGCAGACGATAATCTCTGCCACAAGCAAACGTAATAAGCACAACGTGGGCAACTCAGCTGCTTCGTCTGCTTCTTCAAACCTTCCGAAGACTTGTGTGAAATGTTACGTAACGCATTACCGCAAAAACTGATTTCTCTGTCATGCCGGAATTCCAACACTGCCATGAATCAGGGAACACATTGCAAGTGTGCACAGAAATCTCGACCTGAGAACATGGAAACAAATATGATCTCTCGTTACTAATCTCTACCCACTCCTTGTAGCAATGCACACAGTAACCATGGACGAAAGTGAGGTAATTGCACAATGAAATGCACAGTGCAGAACATGACTCAGTCTAACTAGCTCTTCTCTTATAACCTGCAGCTAAATGCTTTGTCGACCACAATTCAGACAAAAACCATCTTCCGATAGTAAGAACAAATATTCACATTCAGAATACGAACCACAAAATGTTCATCTCTCCGTAGATCTGCAATAAATCTGTACATTTTCTGTTCGGTATTGGCACTTCAGTGTCACTAATTAATCAAAATACTCCTGAGCAAGTGTGTCACCCTCAAATGTATAAATGACGTCTGCACCTCACGGTGTACAACGGTGAAAGTATCTCTGTCCATGGAACGTGTGTTTTGTAGGCAAAATATATATTACAGCATCAATACCATTCAGGGTAGTTCAGTCATGATCTCGTCCCAAAATTTTTAGCGTGGATGCTTCTGATTTACTTTATTTAGACATTCAAGGCAATGTGCATGCTGTCGCTACGCAACCAGTATTGATCGGCTGCGTGAGAAATGTGGACATTTGACTGACGGCACTCTCGGACAACCTAAGGTTTACAGCGCCCGTTTCATACCCACACCATTCAACTTCGTCGCGTCTCAAATCAAAAGATTAGAGCAAATCGAAGTTTTGAAACCTGTTTCTGCAAGTTAGTGGAGAACTCCACTAATGATCGCAAGAAGAACGAACGGGAAGATCAGACTTTGTGCCAAGTTAAAAGCTACCGTCAACGCTCAAACAGTGATTGATTTCTGTCCCCTTTCACAAATTGACGAGCTTACGGGCCGCCTAGCCAGTGGACGGTTCTTTTCAAAAATTTGTTTAGCCGATGCTTATCTTCAAGTTCGCTGGATGAGGAAACAAAATAATTTATGGTGGCTAATACGGACGTCGGCTTGCATCAATACCAGTGCCTTGTCTTCGCAAGCGCCACTGCTCTTGCGTTATTTCAACGCTTTCTTGAACAAGTGACGTCGAAAGTTTCGTCCTGTTCAAATTATTTAGATGACAACCTTGTATCCGGATAAACACCAGAACAGTATCTCAAAAATTTAGAAATTCTTTTTCAAGTTTTAACTGACGAGGCCTCAAGCGTAATTTACAGAAATGTTCATTTTTCAGTAACAGAACTGAATATTTCGGAGATGTGGGAAGCTGACATGCTACATCACAGTCTCTCCGAACGCAACACGAATTGCTACTTTTTGCATCGTCTCTGGCCTAAAAATGTTCATTTAAATGGACTGAAGAATGTGATCGATCTTCTCAGAAATTAAAAGATGCATTGCTTAGTCACCCATGTCTTACATATTTCGAAATAAACGAGTAGTGCACGCTGTTGGATCGTAATGTGGATTAGGGACAGTTTTACCTCGCAAAGTTGGCAACACGGAATACCTCGTCACATTCACGTCTAAGATGCTGAGCAAGCCCCAGGTCAACCACAGTCAACTAGAAAAGGAAGCTTTAGCCATAACTCATTGCATCACAAATTTTCATCAATATCTGTGTGGTAGAAAATATTTTCTTCTGCCTGATAATAAGCTGCTTACTTATTTTTTATCTGATGAAAGACGTACCTCATGGTACAGCGAAGAAGCGGCGACGTGGGTCACTACTTCTTTGCAATTATCAATATGAAATACACACATCAAAAAAGGTTTCACATCACTCCGGTTCCCAGAACTCCTGAGGCTAGTAGTGGGACAAACTATGTTGTGGTGCATTTTGTTAGTGCGGGTTGCCTACATCAGGGACAAGTATGCACTCAAGGGCAAACCTATTGTTCTTCTTTGATTGACAGTTCATTAACCTATTGTTCTCCTTTGATTGACAGGTCCTTAAAATATTGTTCCTCCACCCTTCCCCCTCCCCCTCCCCCAGCCCCACAAGAAACCTCTAAACCACCCTCTCCCCCACGCTGGTACAGGTACACTTTCAGGTCTGAGTTATTCAAATAGCACCCTATTACTGTTATCAGTTTGATTCAGTTTTTAATTAAATTAATCAATTAATTAACCCCACTCCTCTGGTAACCCACCAAGCCCCCCCTTTTTCCCCCTCCCCTCCTGTACCTGGGAAATGGCGGCTCTGTGATGGAGAGGAAGGATTTCATAACAGGAAATTCAAGGATTCCGATAGGAATCAAATAGATCGCCTTTCTTTTTATTCTGATCATGCATGAAATGCCATCATGAAACACCTATCACACATAATTACACAGTTAAAAATCTTTAGATCGTGAAGCTTACGCCATCCACTGGACTGCACAGAACTCCACAGCATACACTGCCAGGAGTTGGGGTACATCAGTGGCCCCCACCAAGTGACGATGTGGCCGTCAGCTGCCAAGCCACATGCAGGTGTCTGTTTGGGTCCTGCAAGCATGAGGCGGTGGCGTCCCTTTCATACTTCACACCTGAGAAATTCCTGTCAAAACACATGTTTACATAACTACTGTGGCTGATGGATAGCTTTCATAGCTACGGGTCCAGTGCAGCGCGAGATGTTTACATAGTGCCTCACCCTCACAGGTGCAGCTAAAAGGTTGTCAGTGTTGTGCTGACAACACATCGAACCAAGCGCTATGGTCAGTATATATTGAAACTATTACATATAGGACATAGCGGAATCGTTACTACAAAGCAGATAGTGCATCAGCATTGTTGGTGGCTTGGGCTGGATAAGCAAATAGTACACACATGAAAATAGATTTGCATCACTCCGGTTCCCAGAACTCCTGAAGATAGTTGTTGGCTGTGGATATTGTATCACAGACACAGTCCCTTTTACTGTTCAAAGATGTCACTAAACCCACCCAAAGATGTAAACAACCATGCATGAGCAGCCCCTATTAGATGGAGGCTCTATCAAAAAATTTTGAGAAAGTAATGTATTCAAGAGTAGCCTCCCATATTTGTAAAAATAAAGTACTAACAAAATGCCAGTTTGGTTTTCAGAAAGGCTTTTCAACAGAAAATGCTATATACGCTTTCACTGATCAAACATTAAATGCTCTGATTATCTGATTATCTGATTATCTGAATAGTAATTAATGTATATCATTACCATTCCATATTCCACATTGATGAAGATGCAAAGTTAGTTCTTTTTGCTGATGATACAAGTATAGTAATAACATCCAAAAACCAAGAACTAAGTGATGTAATTGTAAATGATGTTTTTAACAAAATTATTAAGTGGTTCTCAGCAAATGGACTCTCTTTAAATTTTGATAAAACATGGTATATACAGTTCAGTACAGTAAATGGCACAACTCCAGTAATAAATATAGACTTTGAACAGAAGTCTGTAGCTGAGGTCTGATTAACCAGACATCACCCATTGGTATTTTTAGTGATCTCTCAAAGGCCTTTGATTGTGTAAATCATGGAATTCTTTTAGAGAAGCTAAATCATTATGGTTTGAGGGGGGCAGTGCACAAATGGTTTAATTCATACTTAACTGGAAGAATGCAGAAAGTTGAAATAAGTGGTCCATGTAATGTTAAAACAACAGCTGATTCCTCAAACTGGGGGGCTATAAAGTACTGGGTCCCACAGGGTTTGGTCTTAGGTCATTTACTGTTCTTGATATACATTAATAGTCATTAATGTATATCATTACCATTCCACATTCCACATTGATGAAGATGCAAAGTTAGTTCTTTTTGCTGATGATACAAGTATAGTAATAACATCCAAAAACCAAGAACTAAGTGATGTAATTGTAAATGATGTTTTTAACAAAATTATTAAGTGGTTCTCAGCAAATGGACTCTCTTTAAATTTTGATAAAACATGGTATATACAGTTCGGTACAGTAAATGGCACAACTCCAGTAATAAATATAGACTTTGAACAGAAGTCTGTAGCTGAGGTAGAATTTTCAAAAATTTTAGGTGTGTCTATTGATGAGAGGTTAAACTGGAAGCAACACATTGATGGTCTGCTGAAACGTCTGAGTTCAGCTACGTATGCTATTAGGGTTATTGCAAATTTTGGTGATAAGAATCTCAGTAAATTAGCTCACTATGCCTACTTTCATTCACTGCTTTCGTATGGCATCATATTCTGAGGTAATTCATCATTGAGTAGAAAAGTATTCATTGCTCAAAAACGTGTAATCAGAATAATTGCTGGAGCCCACCCACAGTCATCCTGCAGACATCTATTTAAGGATCTAGGGATCCTCACAGTAACCTCACAGTATATATATTCACTTATGAAATTTGTTGTTAATAATCCAAACCAGTTCAAAAATAATAGCAGTGTGCATAGCTATAACACCAGGAGAAAGGATGACCTTCACTATGCAAGGTTAAATCTGACTTTGGCACAGAAAGGGGTAAATTATGCTGCCACAAAAGTCTTTGGTCACCTACCAAACAGCATCAAAAGCCTGACAGATAGCCAACTAACATTTAAAAATAACTTAAAAGAATTTCTAGATGACAACTCCTTCTACTCATTGGCTGAATTTTTTGATATAAATTAAGGAAAAAAAACCACTTAAACATTAGTGTCATGCAATATTTTGTGTAATGTAATATCTTGTACAGACATCTTTTATTAACCTGACACGTTCCACATCATTACGAAGTGTTGTATTCATGATCTATGGAACAAGTATTAATCTAATCTAATCTGCAAGCCGATCAGTTCCAGTCATTCCACCAGGAAAGAGGTACACGGCTCGTGTTGTCTGTAGTTCAACCATGCATAGACCACCAGTACCACAGTTCGATCACATCCACATTGTTACTTTGTGGGCCCAAAAGCATGCTGAATGGACTGCTCAGGATTGGCATCACGTTCTCTTCACCGATGAGTGTCGCATATACCTTCAACCAGACAATTGTCGGAAGCGTGTTTGGAAGCAAGCTGGTCAGCTGAACGCCTTAGACACACTGTCCAGTGAGTGCAGCAAGGTGGAGGTTCCCTGCTGTTTTGGGGTGGTATTTTGTGGGGCCAAAGTATGCCGCTGGTGGTTCTGGAAGGCACCGTAACGGCTATATGATACGTGAATGCCGTCCTCTTACCGATAGTGCAACCATATCGGCAGTATATTGGCGAGGCATTCGTCTTCACGGACTGCAATTCGCGCCCCCATCTTACACATCTTGTGAATGACTTCCTTCAGGATAACTACATCACTCGACTAGAGTGGCCAGCATGTTCTCCGGACATGAACCCTATCGAACATATCTCGCTATGTATGTTGTGGACAATAAAATATTTTCGCATTTAGAGGGGAGATTGAAACTCCGTGACAAAATCTTGCCACGACGAAAACCGCCTTTAGTGTAATGATTGCCACCCCGTCCTTCTTGTCATACCCATGACTGCGCGATAATACGAAACGAGCTGCCCTTCTTTGGGCTTTTTCGATATCCTCCGTCATTTGTATCATGCTAAGGATCCCATACCGCACAGCAGTACTGTAGCAGGGTAAGGACAAGAGTGTAGTGTAGGCAGTCTCTATAGTAGAGTAGCATCTCCTAAGTATTCTGCCAATAAAATGCAGTCTCTGGTTTGCCTCCCCTAAAAAATTACCTACATGGTTCGTCCCAACAGAAGTAGTTCGTAATTGTAATTCCTAGTCATGCTGCTGATTTGACTCCTTTAGTTTTGTGTAATTTGTCGTGTGGCCGCTATTTTACGGATTTCTCTTAGTACTCAGGTGGATGACGTCAGACGTTTCCTGGTTCAGAGACAATTGCCACTTTTCGCACTATAGAGATATTCTGTCAAAGTCAATTTGCAACTTTTTTTATCTTAAGATGGCTTTACTACTCGATAAATGAGAGCATCATCTGGAAAAATTCTAAGAGGGCTATTCAGATTGGATGCTAAATATAGGGTCACAATTTTTTGAATTATATGAAAAAAACGTAAATTAATTATAAACTATTGCGTGCACACACTTTATTTAGCATGTAACCGTCACTACAGATATTCAGATTAAGGTTATGACATGTTCGATATGCTTACTATCAGTGGCGATGATGTGGCACAGACGAATAGAGAAATTCTGCATGACCCGCCAAAATGTTGGAAGATCGATGCTGTCGATCATCTCCTGAATGGCTGTTTTCTGCTCAGCAATGATTTTGGGGTTATTGCTGTACGCCTTGTCTTTAAATATAGCCCCACAAAAAGGAGTCGCACGTGTTCAGATCCGGAGGATATGGCGGCCAATCGAGGCCCGTGCCAGTGGCCTCCGGCTACCCCAGAGCCAGAATGCGGTACCCAAAGTGTTCCTCCAGGACATCAAACAGTCCCCTGCTCCGATGGGGTCGAGCTCCGTCTTGCATGAGCCACATCTTGTCGAAATCAGGATCACTTTGGACAATGTGGATGAAATCATGTTCCAAAATCTTCCTGTGCCGTTCGATAGTCACCGTGCCATCAAGGAATATCGCACCGATTATTATAGGCATTGCACGCCACACAGGCACCCGTCGAGAGTGAAGAGACTTCTTCATCTCGAAATGCGGATTCTCAGCCCCCCAAATGCACCAATTTTGCTTATTGACGAAATGAAAGTGGGCTTCGTCTCTAAACTGTGTGTGAGTGCGTATACTAATTCCCATAATGCCCTGCGGCCAACCGTGCAGTTTGAACGTCCTAAGGCAAACCGTTCAGAACTTATGACAATTTTATTTCATGTTCCTCAATAATTGTCATCCTGCAGTTTATATAGATTACGAACAGCAGAGGGCGTATAACATTTCTCTTAGGCATGTGCCTATACACCAGTAAAGTCATATGGTGACATGTTCTGCTGCGAGCTTGTTCGATGGTAACTTAAGTGAATGTCGAGTGCATCGAAATCTTGATGCGCAAGAATAGAAAAAAAATTAACATTTCTACTGTGACTGATAGCCGTGTTTCTATTTCCCTTCATTAATCTTCAGTTGCTGTGCACATCGGACCATGATAGAATCTAAGTTGGTTACTTGTGGCTTTTTCAGTTATATAGTAATATGCAACAGAAAGTCACGAAGCCACATATATCTTATGCAGAGTACGCTAAAGTGTCGTTTATGTTACACAACAATTACTGTGCTATGAAAGTATAACCAAACCGTAAAATTACTTTCCAAGAAACTTACGACTGTAGAAAATGCTGAAGTAAACCAGAAAATGATTAGTCCACAACAATTTACACTCAGTCTATGAGTCTTTACAGTTAAAAGCAACTGGTTGGTTTGGGGAGTAAACGGACCAAACAACGACATCATCAGTCCTTTTTTCCACATTTAAACAGGTCTCTGGTTAAATACAGTCCCAAAAGTATTCGGGGAAAGTAAAAGGCATAAAACTAACTTCGAGTCACACTTGAAGTCAAAACGAGCCGGCCGCTGTGACCGAGCGGTTCTAGGCTCTTCAGTCTGGAACCGCACGACCGCTACGCTCGCAGGTTCGAATCCTGCCTCGGGCATGGGTGTGTGTGACGTACTTAGGTTAGATAGGTTTAAGTAGTTCTAAGTTCTAGGGGCTGATGACCTCAGATGTTAAGTCCCATAGTTCTCAGAGCCTTTTGAACCATTTTTTGAAGTCAAAACGAAGGAAGCTAACAAAAAGGGGAAAACTTACACTCAAAGGAAAAGTAGTGGAGGATGCTGGCTGATCGAAAAAATAAAAAAGGATGAGCCAGTCACTCTGTGACACACTAAAATCTCGAGCGTTAAAGACAAGGCTAGAGGAACACAGATAGGGAAAAGAGGAACGTCAAGGCGAACAAGGCAAAGAAAGAGTGAGGAAGAGGTAAAATGAAGGGAGGGTGGACGCCTGGGAAAGAAGGCCAGACGCCCACCGTTAGATTAACAATTAAAAACTGCAAGGGCATCATTGATATTCCTGCTACTGTTGGACAGAAGTGAAAACGTTCTTGCCTTTCTAACACAGACACATGAGCAGTCGTCAGCCAGCACATTCCAATACCTTCAAACATCTTACAACAAACATAATTCCAGCTCACCCATATTGTTTTTCCGTAATGGTCCTGATAGTTGAACTTGCAGAGTGAACATAGCCTCAAAAATCTTGCACCCGAGGTAACATCATAAAAGGCACAACCTATGGCTGCAATTAAACACATTTTAACCTTTCACCATCCAGCACAGCTAACTGAACATCACCGCTGCTCGTTACAGGGCGGGACTCATACAGAAAATTCGTTTCCGTCACCAATAACGTAATAGGCATCCTATGGGGTTCAGACAAAATTATGGAAACACTGCGAGAAATGCATGTTCGAACATACGAGGTGCGACAATAAAGTAATGAGATTGATTTTCTTTGCAAGATGTGGCAACCCTGCAGCATTGTGTAGGCACAATATCTTTGACCTTGGTCTATAAGCTGCTTCTAGTCCAAGCGGCACATCGATGCAACTGCTCAGTTATGAGTTGTGCTGAATAAGTTAACAAGTGTTTGTGTCTCTCGTCACGGAAGTGGAACTGCATAATATTGCGCAACGGTATGCCACTTCTTTTTGCATTAAATTGGGTGACAACGCGATGACAACTTACAGTAAGCTTCAGCAGGCTTTTGGAGAGGAGGTTATGTCAACAGCTCAAGTTTTTTGTTTGGATAAAATGTTTAGTGAAGACAGAACGAATGTTGAAGACTGCAGTGGACGACCATAAACCTCACGGATGGATGTCAACTTGGCCAGGGTGTATGACCGTGGTATGAGATAATGCGCCATCCCATACTGCTCTGTCAGTACAGCAATTTTTAAACTCAAAACAAATTTTAGTACTACCACAGCCACCTTATTCACAATATTTCGCTCTGTGGGACTTTTTTCTACTTCCAAGAGTCAAAACAGCGGTCAAACGACACCATTTTCAAACAACACAAGATGTCCAGAAAGTAGTGACGACGGTCTTGGAGGATATTACAGAGGATGAGTTCCAGAAATGTTACCATCAATGGCAGAAGCGCTGGAAAAAGTGTGTGCAATCAGAAGGGAACTACTTTGAAGGAGGTAACACTAAACTTGACAAAAACGGTAAGCAACATTTTTTTCAAGTCAGTCGCATTATTTTATTGTCGCACCTCGTTAATGCAGATTAGAGGCGTTCTCCCACGGGGTGGTCGGTCCGCAGCTGTTCTGTAACGACGATATTGGATAAACGTTTGTTTCGTCCTTCTCAGTTGAAATTTTATATCAGTGCAACTGAGACGGACAAAATAAAAATTTATCCAATTTCCTCATAAACGCACCCACTAGCCAACCATGCATTGCACTGTTGTATTTGACCACGAGCGGCATCTGTGCATGTCCTCAATACACTGTAAGTGTCAGTCGTGACGAGACCAGCGTTCTGTGTAGGTGGGAGTTCATTATGTCGGATCTAAGTGGGTTCGACCGTGGGCAGATTGTTGGTGCTCCAATGGAGGGCACTTCCGTAACCAAGGTAGCCCAAGTGTTTGGCGTTTTTTTTTTTTTTTTTTTTTTTTTGGTCATCAGTCTACTGACTGGTTTGATGCGGCCCGCCACGAATTCCTTAATTCCTTTCCTGTGCTAATCTCTTCATCTCAGAGTAGCACTTGCAACCTACATCCTCAATTATTTGCTTGACGTATTCCAATCTCTGTCTTCCTCTACAGTTTTTGCCCTGAGATTTATACTGCATACAGGGATAGCGGAGAAACATAGCCGCCATGTCACAACGCGGGTGGGAGTGTTGTCTTGAATGATATTGCCGGACGGTCATTGAAGAGTAATATGGCGAAAAATAAGAGCACAACAGCTGCAAAAGCTACTTCAGAACTGAATGTCGCACTCATGAAACCTGTCATCATCAAAACAACACGAAGGGAGCTCTATAACAGGGAATTGCAGCTCTAGCTGTACTTCCAAAACCGCTCACCAGTTGGGTAAGGTGGCTATAATTTCGCACCTTACAAGCACTCATCCACATAGTTTGCCGTGATCTACAACCACATTAGGTATTATTTGATAGGTAGTACATCGCATATATGAATATTCAAAGGAGACTGACATTGTCACATACGCCTTGTGAATAATTGTTAACGCTTATTGCATGAAAGGTGACGGAGAGATTGGAACGACAGTGGAAATGAAACGGTGGTCGGAACTCAAGCCCTGGTGGAAGGCCCACACAGGTGAGTTGGTCCTGCTTAAACACAGGAAATAGCAAGACGGACGTCGTAGCACCTAAGCGCTGGAGCACAATATAGTCGCGACCGGACTGTTTGTAGCTGAACCAGAAGCTGAACAAGAAAATCGTGGACGCAGGTGAGAGGAACGAAGAAGCGGCACCTCGGTAAACACGCAGGCTGGGTTATTTCCAAGGATTTTTACTCAGAAGCGTACCATTGTACGAGTATAGGTTTTTCCCGCAAACTTTCCGCTGGACGACAAAATACTAAAATATGGTTGGTCGGCGTTCGGAAGAATCTGTAGAGAGGGAGAATATTCCGTGGTTTCGGGAATATGATACGTTTTCGGAATTACGAGGGTGGGGAGCCGAGCCTTGCTGGGAGACCAGCGGTGGAGAGAAGAGGTCTTCCGTTTTGAGCTCCCGTATGTGACGGTCGATCAGCATCAGCTTCTTGTTGCTAAGGACGGACTTGCTGTCTTTGCTCTCACGAGGTTTTATAGTTAGAACGGTTAGGCACTGTACTGTTGTGAACTTTACGCTTCTGGACTTGCCTGCGGGTTGGAAGTCGTCGTTGAGTACACAGCGTTCAGTGATTGAGAGCACTTCTTCTGCCTATACTTACGTTGAGACGTTATCTGAACTCCGTCCTTGTGGTTGGGGGTTCGCGTTTCTCGTCTGTAGAACACAGAGGTTAGAGTATATTAGTCAGAGGACCGCCCTCTGACGTCCTAGTGTTTGACAGAGTTTTTATTTGCGGCTGGAGTTCTTCCATCGTCGCAGACGAGTACGAGAATCATCACTTCGACGCACCAGACGCAGTACATACGGTGATATCGCAAATTGCTTCGGCTTGTTAGGGCTATGCAAGCTAAACAGCTGTGATCACGTTAGTCTATTTCCACTGAGGTTCCACAGCACCGTAGATCATATTTGAAAGTAGTGTCTTCTAGTGTTTGGTACGTTGATGATGCCAGTCATTTCACGTTATTGATATTAGATCGTGCAGTCATAATAAGGGGCAGAGTTGGGCAATTGATTAGTAATTTTACTTAGGACATGTAAACTTTGTAATATAAAGGTTCTTGTTTTAATCTACAATAAATATATAAGCAGGAACAACATTTGTGCCGGCCGTAGTCGCCGAGCGGTTCTAGGCGCTACAGTCTGGAACCGCACGACCGCTACGGTCGCAGGTTCGAATCCTGCCGCGGGCATGGATGTGTGTGATGTCCTTAGGTTAGTTAGGTTTAAGTAGTTCTAAGTTCTAGGGGACTGATGACCTCAGAAGTTAAGTCCCATAGTGCTCAGAGCCATTTGAACCATTTGAACAACGTTTGTCATTTAGCAGGATTAGTTGCCTTGATCATTCATTTATGTTAAGATTGTAGTTTATAGAATTAAGAGATCCTAAGATCTGCTTCAAGGGTTAGTCAGACAGAGCCAAATCTTCATTTTAGCGTGTATTATTTTCCGTTGCGTACATTCATTTTACACTCGCCTGGAGTAGCATCTTGGACAGTGATGTAAATGCCCGTAATAGGAAAACGTGGACTGTGGGGCGATGGAAGATAGTCATTTTCTCGAATATATCTGGTCGCACACTGTTCCCAACATTTGGCAGAGTTTACGTCCCACAAGTTAACATGGTGAGGATTCGATGGTGATTTGGGCAGCCATATCGTGGTATTCCATTGGCCTTATGGTTTCTCTGAAATGTTGCGTTTCTGCCACAGTTTATGTGACCTTTTTGGTTATCAGGTGCATACCAAGCTACGACGTTTGTTCCTCAATGGTGATGCCGTGTTCCGAGATGACAGGCATCCCCCTCAAACAGCTTCCATTGTCCAAAACTGGTTTCGTGAGTGCGAGAACGAATAATCGCAAGTCTCCGGCCACAGCAGTCGTCACATCTTAATATTACTGAGACGTCATGGTCTACTTTGGAGAAAATGGTGGGTGATCGCTATCCACCTCCATCATCGTTATCTGAACCTGCCATTATATTGCAGGAAAAACGATATAAGAATCGTTAGAAAACCATATAGGGCCTTTATTTATCTGTTCCCAGCTGACTGGAAGCTGTTGTGGATACAAAACGTGTTCATACGCATTGGATGTCACGAAGGTGTAAGATCAGTGTCATGACAGATGCTACACTCCTGGAAACTGAAATAAGAACACCGTGAATTCATTGTCCCAGGAAGGGGAAACTTTATTGACACATCCCTGGGGTCAGATACATCACATGATCACACTGACAGAACCACAGGCACATAGACACAGGCAACAGAGCATGCACAATGTCGGCACTAGTACAGTGTATATCCACCTTTCGCAGCAATACAGGCTGCTATTCTCCCATGGAGACGGTCGTAGAGATGCTGGATGTAGTCCTGTGGAACGGCTTGCCATGCCATTTCCACCTGGCGCCTCAGTTGGACCAGCGTTCGTGCTGGACGTGCAGACCGCGTGAGACGACGCTTCATCCAGTCCCAAACATGCTCAATGGGGGACAGATCCGGAGATCTTGCTGGCCAGGGTAGTTGACTTACACCTTCTAGAACACGTTGGGTGGCACGGGATACATGCGGACGTGCATTGTCCTGTTGGAACAGCAAGTTCCCTTGCCGGTCTAGGAATGGTAGAACGATGGGTTCGATGACGGTTTGGATGTACCGTGCACTATTCAGTGTCCCCTCGACGATCACCAGTGGTGTACGGCCAGTGTAGGAGATCGCTCCCCACACCATGATGCCGGGTGTTGGCCCTGTGTGCCTCGGTCGTATGCAGTCCTGATTGTGGCGCTCACCTGCACGGCGCCAAACACGCATACGACCATCATTGGCACCAAGGCAGAAGCGACTCTCATCGCTGAAGACGACACGTCTCCATTCGTCCCTCCATTCACGCCTGTCGCGACACCACTGGAGGCGGGCTGCACGATGTTGGGGCGTGAGCGGAAGACGGCCTAACGGTGTGCGGGACCGTAGCCCAGCTTCATGGAGACGGTTGCGAATGGTCCTCGCCGATACCCCAGGAGCAACAGTGTCCCTAATTTGCTGGGAAGTGGCGGTGCGGTCCCCTACGGCACTGCGTAGGATCCTACGGTCTTGGCGTGCATCCGTGCGTCGCTGCGGTCCGGTCCCAGGTCGACGGGCACGTGCACCTTCCGCCGACCACTGGCGACATCATCGATGTACTGTGGAGACCTCACGCCCCACGTGTTGAGCAATTCGGCGGTACGTCCACCCGGCCTCCCGCATGCCCACTATACGCCCTCGCTCAAAGTCCGTCAACTGCACATACGGTTCACGTCCACGCTGTCGCGGCATGCTACCAGTGTTAAAGACTGCGATGGAGCTCCGTATGCCACGGCAAACTGGCTGACACTGACGGCGGCGGTGCACAAGTGCTGCGCAGCTAGCGCCATTCGACGGCCAACACCGCGGTTCCTGGTGTGTCCGCTGTGCCGTGCGTGTGATCATTGCTTGTACAGCCCTCTCGCAGTGTCCGGAGCAAGTATGGTGGGTCTGACACACCGGTGTCAATGTGTTCTTTTTTCCATTTCCAGGAGTGTATATCGCCTGGATGTTTGCTCGGACCATCTCTACTTTGCAAGATGCGCGAGAGATATTGCGCACTGTGAATCGTGAGATGAGGCGACAGTAATCAGCAGTGGTGTGTGATGAGTAGCAGTACGACAGAGGCTGAGTGGTACGGTTGCAGTTATACTCTGGGGGAGTGGAACATGTAGATTTACTGATTAACCATTTGAGATGAGGAAAGAGACTGAAGCAATTTGGGAAGAATATTTTATGGCTGGCTCTGAGCGCTGTGGGACTTAACATCTATGGTCATCAGTCCCCTAGAACTTAGAACTACTTAAACCTAACTAACCTAAGGACATCACACAACACCCAGTCATCACGAGGCAGAGAAAATCCCTGACCCCGTCGGGAATCGAACCCGGGAACCCGGGCGCGGGAAGAATATTTTATTGTGATTAATTTGATGAGTAGTACAAGAGTTTTTAATTTAAGGAAATTGATGTCACATTTTGTAGTTTATTGAGGCAGCGTTAAGTTATGCATTTTTGGTTCAGACGTCCAGAGACTTCAGCACAGAGAAAGATAATCAGCCATGCATAATTTTTCATTTGAATTTGGGGATAGGAATAACTGCTGAATAATTGCAATTTAACGATTTGCATTTTTAAACAAGATCTCTTTTGATGATAAAGACTACTTTCGTTTGTCCGTTCAAGAAGTGTAATTTTTTGTGTATAAACGTTGTTGAAGCAAAGAAAGAGATAATTTTGCAATATACAACTTTTAAAAGTAGAAAACTATTTACATATGATATTATAATTTATCCCAAGTCGTTATCCCTATCCAGAGTCCACACCAAAATATGAGTTATCATTTTTACTTATTCAGATTTGTTATGAACCAAGTACTCTTTGCCCTTTTCTTCATTCCACTAGGCGCATCTCAGTTGTGGCTCAGCAAATGAGGCGCCCTTTTAAGACAAGAGGAGCGTCACAGTGTTTAGATTGTGTAACAAGTAAGCGAAAATTAAATAATACAAAAGGGAACACTGAGTTTTTCCAAAGTCAGTTTATCAGCATAAAAGTTTAATGATTCACAGTGTTGAACTCAGGCAGTATCCTTGCCTTTATGAATGTTATAAACAGACAGGGAACCTGACAGGCACCTTCAAGTTATTTTCTCGCAGTCAGATTTTGCAACACCTTCTCGCAGTAGAATTTTTGTGTTCAAAATTTACGAGCTCCTATGTTGAAAATTTGCATAAGTTTACAAATAGCGTACTCTGTCAAGAAGCAAAACTTTTAATGAATAATAACAATCTTATTATTTTTATTAAGATAACTTTCACTCCGTATGAGAGGCTGCGGTGCGCACCCGCTTTAGACACACTCACTGTCCCATCGCTATACAAAAGACTGCAAACGAAACACTGAGGTCTATTGATTTTGACTTGTAAGACTTTAAAATACAAAACAGTATTTGTGACCTTGCGCCGGCCAGGGTGGCCGAACGGTTCTGGGCGCTGTAGTCTGGAACCGCTACGGCCGCATGTTCGAATCCTGCCTCGGGCATGGATGTGTGTGATGTCCTTAGGTTAGTTAGGTTTAAGTAGTTCTAAGTTCTAGGGGACGGATGACCTCAGAAGTTAAGTCCCATAGTGCTCAGAGCCATTTGAACCGTTTGTGACCTTGCACTTCGTGATGCAAGCAAAGACAAAGAGAAACCAGCGTATCTACATGGCAGTTCAGTTCAAACGAAAGCCTTCAGAAACATATGAAACGGAGTAAGATCTTCGAAGTGGTGAGGTAATATACACAGAGTTAAAACCAAATTTTTGTTTTACTCTTTCCTACATCAGATGTTTCACTCTCATTTCATCATAAATTTCGAAAATTGACAAATACAGTTTCGTGGTAACAAAGCAAGCAGACAGGCGCATATGATGAAACGTTTGTTCTCGAAAAACTACCTAATCATGTCGGAGACCAATATGAAGACGATGTCTTTCGAACAGTGCAACTTGAACAGAGCGTTGCCTAGAAGTGAAGCCTCGACTGTAACAACGTGTAAAACAAGGAACTTGACCAGTTTGAGAGTGGTAGTACACAAGGATTCCAGGAACTAACTGAACAGATAAATAGGAATACGATAGATAAGACACGTAAGAAGATTTGCCAGGGACACCTCTATGGAAAACCTTTACCAGAAAAAGGAGCAGGCTGACGGACGAACAGCAGGAGTAGACAAATATTAAATTATGAACGGCAGATCATGAAGGATGTTGCGTGTGATTTCTGTATAAAGATGGTAGAATTAGCGCAAGATAGGAATGTAAACATATACACTCCTGGAAATTGAAATAAGAACACCTTGAATTCATTGTCCCAGGAAGGGGAAACTTTATTGACACATTCCTGGAGTCAGATACATCACATCATCACACTGACAGAACCACAGGCACATAGACACAGGCAACAGAGCATGCACAATGTCGGCACTAGTACAGTGCATATCTACCTTTCGCAGCAATGCAGGCTGCTATTCTCCCATGGAGACGATCGTAGAGATGCTGGATGTAGTCCTGTGGAACGGCTTGTCATGCCATTTCCACCTGGCGCCTCAGTTGGACCAGCGTTCGTGCTGGACGTGCAGACCGCGTGAGACGACGCTTCATCCAGTCCCAAACATGCTCAATGGGGGACAGATCCGGAGATCTTGCTGGCCAGGGTAGTTGACTTACACCTTCCAGAGCACGTTGGGTGGCACGGGATACATGCGGACGTGCATTGTCCTGTTGGAACAGCAAGTTCCCTTGCCGGTCTAGGAATGGTAGAACGATGGGTTCGATGACGGTTTGGATGTACCGTGCACTATTCAGTGTCCCCTCGACGATCACCAGTGGTGTACGGCCAGTGTAGGAGATCGCTCCCCACACCATGATGCCGGGTGTTGGCCCTGTGTGCCTCGGTCGTATGCAGTCCTGATTGTGGCGCTCACCTGCACGGCGCCAAACACGCATACGACCATCATTGGCACCAAGGCAGAAGCGACTCTCATCGCTGAAGACGACACGTCTCCATTCGTCCCTCCATTCACGCCTGTCGCAACACCACTGGAGGCGGGCTGCACGATGTTGGGGCGTGAGCGGAAGACGGCCTAACGGTGTGCGGGACCGTAGCCCAGCTTCATGGAGACGGTTGCGAATGGTCCTCGCCGATACCCCAGGAGCAACAGTGTCCCTAATTTGCTGGGAAGTGGCGGTGCGGTCCCCTACGGCACTGCGTAGGATCCTACGGTCTTGGCGTGCATCCGTGCGTCGCTGCGGTCCGGTCCCAGGTCGACGGGCACGTGCACCTTCCGCCGACCACTGGCGACAACATCGATGTACTGTGGAGACCTCACGCCCCACGTGTTGAGCAATTCGGCGGTACGTCCACCCGGCCTCCCGCATGCCCACTATACGCCCTCGCTCAAAGTCCGTCAACTGCACATACGGTTCACGTCCACGCTGTCGCGGCATGCTACCACTGTTAAAGACTGCGATGGAGCTCCGTATGCCACGGCAAACTGGCTGACTCTGACGGCGGCGGTGCACAAATGCTGCGCAGCTAGCGCCATTCGACGGCCAACACCGCGGTTCCTGGTGTGTCCGCTGTGCCGTGCGTGTGATCATTGCTTGTACAGCCCTCTCGCAGTGTCCGGAGCAAGTATGGTGGGTCTGACACACCGGTGTCAATGTGTTCTTTTTTCCATTTCCAGGAGTGTAGTTCTAGGCCTGTAGAAAGGCTTAGGACTTAAAAATAGTCGTACTAAATTAAATTTCTGAATTCAGAAGGATGTAATTTCAACATTCACGAGAGCAATGGAACGCGGTGAACGACTCCTGACATAAATGATCAGCGTAAGGTAAGGTAAACTTCCACGCTCTGGCCATAGACGGGCCACTCGGATCCGACCAACCGCCGTGTCAGCCTCTGTCAATGGCGCCGTCGGATGCGGTACTGTGGGGCACGTGGTCATCACAGCGCTTTGCCGGCCTTTGCCGGGTTTCTTGACCTTGAAACTGGTCGAGTAGATTCCAAACGAAGCTGAGCGCACTCCATACTATTCCTGCCAGCAAGAAAAAAAAACCTGTTATTGCCGGGAATCGAACCCAGCTCCTGTGCATGACGATCGGCCGTGCTGAGCTCGCAGTTACGGAAGCGAGGAAATAATCGCCCTAGTATTCCCGAAATGTATTGATGGTGCGTCTTCTCTATTGTAAATATTATCACTGTTTTCTCCAAATGTTGTCGAAACTGTCCATTTCTGCAAACTTGAGAGAAGGTCGCTACCTCCTCATTGTATATGAGACTGAGCACGCGGAAGGAAAATCTTGATATAGATACGACTTCGGAATACTGATATAGGGCACAGGTAGAAAGTGCAGTTCGTGCGTTCTACTCGTATAATGCTGATGGCAGTGACGGCAAGAAATGGCCGTATGCAAACGAAGAGAAACTCACTGTACGTCTCTTCTACGTAAAATGTTGACATACCGTGAGAAGAGGGGTGGCGAAACGTCCATACATTTCCGCTGGGTTTCATATGCACGTCTACTACGCAGCAACGCCGGAACGCACGAAGCAAGTACGTAGAAGTTGTCTAAATACTTTTCCATTCCGGATGCGCAACGCTTTGAAATTTACAACCATAACGTACAAAGTTGTTTATAAACTGAGGCCTGAGCAGAGCTTATTATCTCGTCGCATCTGCAGAGTTTTATTTTATTTATGCAATTAACTGTAAATTTTCCGTTTCACTTCCATTTAAACATTCCTTTAGAGTGTACAAACGGACGAGCACGTATGGCTATTTTATGTTATATTAATCGCAGAAAATACGTCCCGAATAGAGGTGTGTCTATGATATGGAAGGCAGTGAAGGACAAACTTTTTACTGACTTGAAATACAATTAAATTTTATCACAATTCAATATTAATTATAGTATAACCTAGCAGAAAATTTTTATAAGTTTCTGTGGAGTAGCCAGAACTGCGCAACAGAACGATAGTGAACTCAGTCTTACACTCAACCCGACTACAAATAAGATAGTTATTATGCTCTTATTTATTCTTCAACTCGGGTGCACTAAAAAACACTATCTCTGTCCACACACTAGGCGTAGTACACTCGCGGTGTAAGCGCGGGGTAGCCGCGCGACCTAAGGCGCCTTGTCACGGTCCGCGCGGCTACCCCGTCGGAGGTTCGAGTCCTCCCTCGGGCATGGGTGAGTGTGTTGTACTTAGCGTAGATTAGTTTAAGTTAGATTAAGTGGCGTGTAAGCTCAGGGACCGATGACCTCAGCAGTTTGGTCCCATAAGATCTTACCACAAATTTCCAAATTTTCCATTAGCGGTGTAAGGCTGAAATACAGAGCAAAAAACTTTCAGAAATATTTTTGGGGGTGTCCTCATAAAAGGATTCCGTAACTCATTACAAAATGGATGTGAAATATTATCTACATATGTAAATCAGCAGTAGAAGGAATTATGAGTACTGTCAATAAACGAGAGTGAGTCAAATGAAAACCTTAAATATTTTTTAAATATTATTTATTGTGCAGAAATGGTACAAAGTTGTGTCACTTTTCAACATAATCCCCCCACGCTCAATGCAAGTCCTCCAGCGCTTACAAAGTACATAAATTCCTTCAGAAAAAAAGTCTTTTGGTAGTCCGCGAAACCACTCATGCACCGCGTGGAGTACCTCTTTATGAGAACAGAAGTTCTTTCCTCCCATTGCGTCTTTGAGTGGTCCAAACATATGGAAATCACTTGGGGCAAGATCTGGTGAGTATGGTGGATGAGGAACACACTCAAAATGCAGGTCTGTGATTGTTGCAACTGGTGTACGGGCAGTTTGGACCTTGCATTGTCATGTTGCAAAAGGACACCTGCTGACAGCAATCCACGTCGCTTTGATTTGACTGCAGGCCGCAGATGATTTTTTAGGAGATGTGTGCATGATGTACTGGTGAGAGTGGTCTCTCTAGGCATGTAATGCTCCAAAATGAAGTCTTTTTCGTCCCAAAAGAGAGTCAGCATAACCTTCCCTGCTGATGGTTCCGTTCGAAACTTCTTTGGTTTTGGTGATGAGGAATAGCGCCATTCCTTGCTCGCTTTCTCCGTTTCCGGTTGGTGGAAGTGAACCCAGGTTTCATTCCCAGTAACGAAACGATTCTTGCAAGGAAGCCATCATCTTCTCGTTCAAAGCACCGAAGGAGTTCCTCACAAGCATCAACACGTCGTTCTCTGATTTCAGGAGTCAGCTGCCTTGGCACCCATCTTGCAGACGCTTTGTGAAATTGCAGCACATCATGCACAATGTGGTGTGCTGACCCATGACTAATCTGTAAACATGCTGCAATGTCATTCAGTGTCACTATGGCTTCAACTGCTGCAATGTTCTGTGGAGTCACAACTCGTTGTGCCTGACCTGGACGAGGAGCATCTTCCACTGAAGTCACATCATTTGCGAACTTTCTACACCATTCTTAGACTTGCTGCTGTGACAAACATGCATTATCGTACTGAACCTTCATTCGTCGATGAATTTCAATAGGTTTCACACCTTCACTACGCAAAAACCGAATAACGGAACGCTGTTCTTCCCTGGTGCAAGTCGCAAGTGGGGCATCCATCTTTATACTGATACCGCGACGGTATGTGTGCATCTGCACTATGTTGCCACCTACAGGCCATTCTGCATGCTGTTTGTAGCATGCTTACCAACTTACAGTATAACGGCGCGAAATTTCGATTTGTTATTACAGATTTAAGGTTTTCTTTTGACTCACCCTTGTACTTGAATTAAATTCGCTGACGAAAAAAAATGGCAACACTAAAAAGTAATTAACGAAGAGTAATGACATTTGTGGAACACAGCTGTCTAGATAACATATTTAAGCGATTAACATTACGAGATTACAGGTTGACGTAAATCCGAGATAAGCCATTGCAAATGTGAAATGCTGGTACTTTAATAACGGGTGTAAGCGCCAGAATGTTGAATGCAAGCATGCAAACGCACATGCATTGTGCTGTACACCTGCTTGATGTCAGTTTGTGTTATGGAATTCCGTTGCACTTAATCACTCAATACATGGACGTTTGATGCTGATTGTAATGACGCAAGAGATGCCGTCCGATGACGTCCCTTACGTGCTCGATTGGAGACAGATCTGATGATCTAATAGAGAAAGGCAACGTGTCGACGCTCTATAGAGCATGCTGGGCTACAACAGCGGTATTTGGGCGAGCGTTATCCTGCTGGAAAGCACCCACTGGAATGCTGTTCATGACTGGCAGCACAACAACTCGAATCACCAAACGGACGTACAAATCATCAGTCAGGGTGCGTGGGATAACCATGACAGTGCTCCTGTTGTCATACGAAATCGTACCACAGACCATAACTCCAGTGTAGCTGCAGTGTGTCCAGCACGCAGACAGGTTGTTTTCAGGCCCTCAAGTGCCTTCCTTCTACCCAACACGCGGCCATCACTGCCACCGAGACAGAATCATGTTTCAACAGCAAACACAAAAGACCTCCTTCTTGCCCTCCAATGAGTTCTCGCTTGATACCACAGAAGTCGCAAAGGGCTATGGTTTTGGGTCAGTGGAATGTTCGCTAAAAGGCGTCTAGTTTATAACAGTTATTTGTGTCACCGTGGTGACAACTGCTGATCTCATTGTTACTGCAGATGCAGTACTATGCGCCAAAGCCATACGCCGAACACCATGGTCTCCGCTCTCGGTAGTGTCACGTGGACGTCCGAAGACCAGTCTTCTTGCGAGCGTACACTCTCGTGATCACTACTGCTAGCAATCATGTACAGTGCTTACGTTCCTGCCAAGTCTTTCTACAATATCGAATCTGGAAAATCCAGCTTCTCGTAACCCTATTACACGACGTCGTTCAAATTTCTCTTATTATGAGTATACAAAGACAATGCAGAAGTAGACATATAAGCTGATTTACCAAAGTCTTTATTTGCAAGTTCTGCCATATGGTAGGTACGATAGGCAATAATGTCTCTATCAATAAAACTTTCAAGTCCAGGAACAGTAGGTACTCCTGTCTAAACAGACAGTGTATAAAACGATCGAGAACATCGAGTTCACCACAACAGCAGGCGACAAGAAGAATCGCATTCCAGTGAAGAGTGTTGCTGCTACTGCACTTGTCGACGGACCTTGTGTTTTCTGTGGTTGTAGACTTAATTTTGGTATTGACATTAATGATACTTTCTCACATGGTAATGGTTGGCTCACTGTAGCCATTGTACGTGGAGGTACAGGAGAACCTACTGTTCCTGGACTTGAGAGTTTTGTTGATAGAGACATTATTGCCTATCGTACCTACCATATGGCAGTACTTGCAAATAAAGACTTTGGTAAATCAGCTTATATGTCTACTTCTGCATTGTCTTTTTATACTCGTAATAAGAGAAAAATATCTGTTAATGAGTCAGTATTCATTTGGGTTAAAGGTATGCGATGAGGTGTTGACAATGGCGTCTTTGACGCGTGACGCGTTAAAGCCGTCCTCGACGTACATGAACTCAGCACATACAGTCTCAAAGGTAACTGACGATCACGCCCGTTACAGAGTGTGTTTAAAGCACACCTGATTTGCATTCTCACAGTGGTGCTACTAGCGCCGCTCTTAGATAATTTGCTCGAAATCTGAATAGACATCTTCTTTCAAATGTAGAAACACGCCTATCAACTTTCGTTTTGTCCCACAACTCCTTCTTGGTGTTATGGATTTTTCCGTCAGTGTTACTTCATTAATTACAGGGTGTGTGGTTTCCAATTAACTTTATGATCTATAAGTAGTTCCAAAACCTTAACGCTCTCTACCTCTTGCGTTTCACTGTCCAATTTGCCTATTCTTATAGCTTGAAGAGTTCCATGCTAAGTACCGAATTATGTGCACTACATCGTGTCAAACTTAAACGACAATCCAATTTTCTTGATTTATCTGTTGATGTTTTCAAATACTTCGTTACATTAAGATGACTGGAACTACTTTCTGAGCCATGCTGTCGCGTTGGTGGTGCTTGTAGGTTTCCGTCCTCTGTTGGGGGCCAGACCTTATCGTTTAGTTGACATGGTTGCGGTTGTTTGTCTTCTTCTCGTCTTGACTGGCGCCACTTGGTTTAGCAAGCACTGCCTGCCCGCTAGTGGCAGCAGCGGCGGTTATCGATATGTAGTAACTCTGGCCCTATCTTCGGGGAGACGTTGTGGTTCTTCCGGGTCGTGTCAGTGTGCAGTTCGGTTGGGGACTCAGGAGCAGCTAGGTCCATGGAGTGTAAGCAAACGCCGGGACCGCTGGTGACGCGCATGGACTACCGGATTGAAGGCCTGTGGTCACGAGAGTGCACGACCTCGTCGTAAACTGGATCCTGCAAGTTTTAAGTTGAGTGCATTTGGATTCAAGTACAGAAACTCCACCATTGTGAGATCTTGCGAGTCTCCAGTTACTTGGGTTCATGTTGCCGCTCGTAGTGTTGCCGAGGCGAAGAGCAGCGAGTGGAGTGCTTGGGGAAGGCGGATCTCATTAGCTTTCCTGGACTTCTAATTACTATTTATTGCGTTCAGTTTGTTACAGTTTAAGTTCAACCAGCGTTATTTTTCCTGCCTCCTGGCCGCTAACGCCCCAGTTACCTGCCTGGGGGGTTAGTGTATGTAACGGCGGTGAACGTTTCCTCACCTTGCCGCTGCTGTCCGATGAGGCGTGTAGTTTTGACAGCTTTCTTGATTGTATATTGGTTGGCGGTTCTTCTACTCTGGTGGTAGTAATTCCTTTCTCGTTCCGGGCGCTCTAAGCACAGCATTCTGCAGACGGAATCCAGACCGCCGGTTCCGGCTTTGGCGTATTTTTACATCTTTTGGACGTCAGGTAGCCTCAGCAAGATTATCATTAGTCATTCGTTAGACTGACACTAGTCTGAGTTACCATCATCTTGTGAAGTGAATGCAACTCTTGCCTGCCTATCTCATCGGTCGCGAAAGTGGTTTTTGCCGAACCTGCTCAGAGGTCGATTCCTGGTGCACCGTCTGTGACTGTCCCTTGTGTTTTATTAGTGTATTTGCTGTTTTAATGTATGTTTCTAAAATTATAATTGCCGTTCTTGACGTTACAGCAGGTTCAAATGATTGTGCTACCAAGATTATCATCATTTTGTCTCACCCGTCTGGTGATCAGTTGCCTGTCTTTTTAAATTAACCTTTGTGATTGCATTATTGTTTTACAGTGTGTTTGTTAAATTTTTTTATAATTGCCGTTCTTGGCGTTAAAGGCCATCAGCCGTGACTGTGGTTACTTGCCTTAAAATTCTAATGGGGATCACATTGGCTTGTTTTTAAAACTTTATTTGCTGTGTCTGTATTTTATGCTCATTTGGTAAATTGTAACGCACCGAAACCACTAATAATTACACAGTTGTTTATTCTTTCATTAATAACGTCTAATATCTTTATTTATAGCTGAGTTTTGAATTACCATTTTCAAATAAATGTGTGTAATTTCAAAAGGGAACCAACAGTAACTGATAACAGCCCCGTCCACAATCAAATGGTTCAAATGGCTCTGAGCACTATGGGACTTAACTTCTGAGGTCATCAGTCCCCTAGAACTTAGAACTACTTAAACCTAACTAACCTAAGGACATCACACATATCCATGCCCGAGGCAGGATTCGAACCTGCGACCATAGAGGTCACGCGGTTCCAGACTGTAGCGCCTAGAACCGCTAGGCCACTCCGGCCGTCGTCCACAAACTTAACCAAATCCTGCCTTCCTTGACTCCCAGGTTTCACTTTCCATCCTACTCTAAAATCGTCTGCAAGGACAAAAATTACATCTTTTGACAGTGCAAATGAACGATCATTTGTGTGTATCCCAAATAGTAGCTGACCCAAAACAAAACCCTGTAGTGCACCATGTCAGATTAATTCAGATTCAGAGTGCCTATTGCCATGTGAACAACATGCATCTGATTGAATTCGCTTTCTGCGAATCACGGATACTTCAAAGTTGAAATCAGAATCCCATGCAGTCGAGTCTTTGAATGGTACATTTTTGTCATGACAATGTTGACACGCTCAGTGTCTGCTGAATGTGTTGCAGAGGAAAAAATACTGCGGCAAGATATCCTTGTGAATCCTTCGTATAGTTGTCACCACAATGGGTACCAGATACTTTGTTTGAGCTGATCAAGAAATTGCACCACATGGACTGCTAATGCATCGGTGAATTGTGTCCTACCTGTCACACATCTTATCAGATTAATTTCTTGCAAATATGATATTTTTATTTAAATTTCGCATCTGAAAGTAAGTAATATATCTACTGTTACCGGTCACTACCAACTGCTCTACTCTTCAAATCAGGGACAGGATACTTTCCTACGAGTGTTGGCATCACGGCATGTAGTACTTCGTTTCTAAAACGTGTGCCAAAGGGTAGCTGCTGTATTTTCCTTGGAAAGCATAAATATCAAAATTAATCGGCTAATTATATGTATTAACTGTATATTACCAGAGCAGCTAGTTACCACATCGAACTATCCCCCATTTCCTCTGAACTGTGCATTTTAATTTGAGAAAATAAATAAGAGCGGGAAAACTGCCTCGAAAACCTGACTCTGGTAAAAAGAGCGACAATTTTAGTAGTTAGGCGGAGGGATATTCTATAGGTCCAACAGCCTGGCGACAGGGGTCCTGAACGCTATGCTCCTCCGTTGCCTTCGGCACTACTCGGTAAAATTTTGCAAGTCTAGATGACGGTTACCGTTGGCTTGCGGAAGGGAAGAGTCGGGGGCGGTTCTTTCAGGTCAACCCCACTTGTGATGGTATCTGGAACAAAATAATGCACCGTGTCACAAGGCCAGGAATGTGATCGAGTGGTTCGAGGAACATAGTATCTACACTCCTGGAAATGGAAAAAAGAACACATTGACACCGGTGTGTCAGACCCACCATACTTGCTCCGGACACTGTGAGAGGGCTGTACAAGCAATGATCACACGCACGGCACAGCGGACACACCAGGAACCGCGGTGTTGGCCGTCGAATGGCGCTAGCTGCGCAGCATTTGTGCACCGCCGCCGTCAGTGTCAGCCAGTTTGCCGTGGCATACGGAGCTCCATCGCAGTCTTTAACACTGGTAGCATGTCGCGACAGCGTGGACGTGAACCGTATGTGCAGTTGACGGACTTTGAGCGAGGGCGTATAGTGGGCATGCGGGAGGCCGGGTGGACGTACCGCCGAATTGCTCAACACGTGGGGCGTGAGGTCTCCACAGTACATCGATGTTGTCGCCAGTGGTCGGCGGAAGGTGCACATGCCCGTCGACCTGGGACCGGACCGCAGCGACGTACGGATGCACGCCAAGACCGTAGGATCCTACGCAGTGCCGTAGGGGACCGCACCGCCACTTCCCAGCAAATTAGGGACACTGTTGCTCCTGGGGTATCGGCGAGGACCATTCGCAACCGTCTCCATGAAGCTGGGCTACGGTCCCGCACACCGTTAGGCCGTCTGTCGCTCACGCCCCAACATCGTGCAGCCCGCCTCCAGTGGTGTCGCGACAGGCGTGAATGGAGGGGCGACTGGAGACGTGTCGTCTTCAGCGATGAGAGTCGCTTCTGCCTTGGTGCCAATGTTGGTCGTATGCGTGTTTGGCGCCGTGCAGGTGAGCGCCACAATCAGGACTGCATACGACCGAGGCACACAGGGCCAACACCCGGCATCATGGTGTGGGGAGCGATCTCCTACACTGGCCGTACACCACTGGTGATCGTCGAGGGGACACTGAATAGTGCACGGTACATCCAAACCGTCATCGAACCCATCGTTCTACCATTCCTAGACCGGCAAGGGAACTTGCTGTTCCAACAGGACAATGCACGTCTGCATGTATCCCGTGCCACTCAACGTGCTCTAGAAGGTGTAAGTCAACTACCCTGGCCAGCAAGATCTCCGGATCTGTCCCCCATTGAGCATGTTTGGGACTGGATGAAGCGTCGTCTCACGCGGTCTGCACGTCCAGCACGAACGCTGGTCCAACTGAGGCGCCAGGTGGAAATGGCATGGCAAGCCGTTCCACAGGACTACATCCAGCATCTCTACGATCGTCTCCATGGGAGAATAGCAGCCTGCATTGCTGCGAAAGGTGGATATACACTGTACTAGTGCCGACATTGTGCATGCTCTGTTGCCTGTGTCTATGTGCCTGTGGTTCTGTCAGTGTGATCATGTGATGTATCTGACCCCAGGAATGTGTCAATAAAGTTTCCCCTTCCTGGGACAATGAATTCACGGTGTTCTTATTTCAATTTCCAGGAGTGTAGTTCCAGTTAACGTGCTCTCCCTGCCGTTCGCCAGGTCTGAACCCGATCGAACACATCTGGGACGTGATTGAACGAGATGTCAGGGCTTACCTCACCCTCCTAGAAATTTACAGGAATTAGATGACTGGGTGTTTGTTTGTTTTGATTTGTTTTATGGCGCAAAAACAACTAGGGTCTTACGCGCTCACGTCAAAGAAATTTGGACAACAGAAGAATTACCTAACGATTGGAAGTGTGCACTTATCCACCCACTGCGCAAAAAAGAACGGATGTCAGCGGATGTCAATAATTACCGAGGCATTTCATTACTACCAGTGACCTACAAGAGCTTCTCTTCGTGCCTATTGCAGAGAACACAGGAACAAATTGAACAGAAGATTGAGGAGTATCAAGAGGGTTTCCGACCCAGACGTTCCTGCCCTGAACATATTTTTAATGTAAAAACAACGTTAAAATACAGAGCTATTAGACATGAGCCCACCATATGTACATTCGCTAACTTCAAGAAGGCGTATGACTCAGTCGACCGTAGATCCCTTGTCAACACTCTAATAGAACTCGGACGTCACCAGAAAACACTTAAGCTCATTGAACAGACACTCTCCAGCATAAATATCAAAATTAATCGGCTAATTATATGTATTAACTGTATATTACCAGAGCAGCTTCATGGGGGAAATCTCGGAATGTTTTGAGATCAGATCTGGAGTAAGACAAGGAGACGGACTATCTCCAATTCTGTTCAATATCGTTTTGGAAAAGGTTGTAAGGGAATCGTAAGGTGAGCTTAGAAAACGTGGCCTATGGAAACCAATGGAGATTGGAAGGAAAACTGAAGTCACCTGCCTAGCCTTTGCCGATGACCTTGCAATTTTTACAGACAGTGAACAAAATGCAATATATCAAATAGAAATACTCAAGGAATGCACCAAGAAGGTTGGCATGCAAATTTCTTTTGCTAAAACGGAATTTCTGTGTGCACTCTTAAACATATAGAATCTCACCACAAAATATGGACAGATAAACAGAGTTCCACATTTTAAATATCTGGGAGCATTTTGGAACCCACTGGACTAGAAAAAAAATCTCAACAAACTCGAGCACAGAAACTGAAGAGAGCCTACGGTCAAACACCAACTTTACAACAAAAAGTGCATGTCCATGAATGCAAAAATCAGGCACTACAGTACTGTCATTAAACCCGAGGTGCTATACACGGCAGAAACCTTGTCATTCCACATCAATATGCTACTACAAAAACTACAAAAAGAAGAACGAAAGATCATTAGGAAAATCCTTCAACCACGAAAACCTGAAGCTGGATATAGACTGCAAATCAGAGGAAATTTCAAATATTGTTGCTGGCATTAGAAAAAGAGTCCTTAAATTCTATGGACACATTCTGACTCCCTAAGTATAGACTCATACGGCAGATATTCACACCGAAAACCTTAAAGGTATGAGATGGGCCGGACAAATAGAGACCTAACCGATGCTCAACTCACCATTCAGGACTCTGTTGACCGTAACATCTACAGAAGCAAAATAGACAAGAGGGAATTCCAGCGAGAGACAAGAGCCAGAAAGACCGGTACAAAGTGGACGGATGAGAAAAAGAAAGCCATGAGCGAGAAAATGAAGGTCTCATGGAAACACCGCAAGAAGAACGGTAGAAGCTTCACGTGATCCACAAAGGATCTACTACGTGTATAATAATAATTTTAATTTTGACGTGCCAACGCATCGCTCATTTAATGTTTGATTTACCTGGAAATTCAGTGGAAAGATTTTATGTGTAGATTGCACAAGTTGTTAGTAATAACTTTTATGAATATCTCAAGATGGTAACTTAGTCTTACCGAAACCAGTTATCTAGAATAAAGCTTTTTACAGTGATCTCGGCTAAGTTCTTCTGCTCCTAAGTAATCACTACAGATCGCCCATACGATCTCAGGATGAGTAAACTAGTATCACAATTGTCAATGTGACTTCAGCATTCCAGGTCTCTGCACCTTCACTGACTTTATCACGTCAGTTAATCATTTTATTTCAGCGAATGCAGTTCACTTGATTTATTTTGTGCATTTTTTCTCAGACTCTTTCACGAGCTTCCAAGCGTTTTTGAAGACGATTGTCAGTTATCATCTGACGATGGCCTTGTATTCGGAAAACTGGAACACAATATAAATATTTTTCTGGATCACATAGCTTTTTTCCGTTGGTAGAAATACGTAGTAGCCCCACGGGAATGAATATTTTATCCTGCATGTCACAGTACCAGTTCTGTCGGTGGCTTTAGCATACTTCACAAGTTCTACGTAAGCTATCCCACATGCACATGTACTGAAATAGATGCATTCGCTTCGCCGACACATGCTCTAAGACTGGAACGATACATTTCGCAGAGATGGCGTACAAAATTGTAAAGCCCAGAGAAAAAAGATAAAGAGAATGCGGTCGCTAAAAGCATCCGGCATCAAGTTTAGGTGCGGCTAAAAAATTAATGTGTCGGGAAATTTCCAGATGTTTTCATTTATGCACTTGGTGTGGCACTGAAGTCCGTCGCGGTTTTGTATGCAATGAGTTCTGGAGACAATTAGAAACTAAATCCATTTACAAATTGCCTTTTGGCTTCTGCCTCGGATTCTTCGTTCAACGTTTGTTTTATAATTTTCGTAACGTTTCGCCAGCACGAGCGGCTGACATTGTCAAAGCGTTCCTAGTGGTGGACAGCACAACGAGCAATGGAGGGTGAAGCTTTGACAATGTCAGCCACTCGTGCTGGTGAAACGTCAGAAAAATTATTAAACAAACGTGGGCCGAAGAACCCGACACAGAATACAACAGACAATTTGTCAACAAGTGTCCACGAAAACCTTAATAATTTTGAATACATTTAGATTTTAAAAACCGAAGGAGAGTGTGAGTTTAACTTGCCGTTAGCAGTGAGACTTGCGCGATGATACTATCTTAGCGGTTGTGGATTCACTTCAGAAAAATATCTGAGGGAATTAGCTCCATGTTTACTGCTGCCTGGGCAACATCAAATTTTAGAAACTACAATACAGCCAGTCCTTCTCATATTATTCTCTAATGTGCGACATTCCATTCCCGTACAGTGGTGAAGTCCTGAATAAAATGAAAATTATGTGATTTGCGGGGTTTAGATTAAATGGATGTTCTTCATTCTGGTGAAGGCAAACCTCTTTCTACCAGCCAAAATATAAACTTGGATCTTCTTGCTTCCAGAGCGCAGTAACTGGACGGGACATTAACTATTTAGTACAGGGAATAAAAACCATTGATTCCTTTCCATTGATTTCCTTTCAGTAAACGAAGTAAATGAAATGAACTGTTACCCTTAAAAAGAAACCCTTTCACAGAACTAATGAATTTAATGTTCGTAGAGAAAAGGGACACTCTTTTGTTTTAGAGAACTCGATTAACGTGTTCTCGCTGTTAACCATCCCTTACCCTGTTCGGAAGCCGCAAGGAAAACTGTTTTACTTAAGAATCAACAAAATATAGCAGAAGGGATGTGGCAATTTCTCAATAACTGTCAAATTACGAATTAACCATACCAGGGGATGTATGGATGTGACCTTATGATGAACTCATAACTTTCGGACGTGTAATACATCGATTGCCATACTATTGAACTGAGAATGAAAACTTTTGGGCCTTGAAATCGATCGCACTTAGCGAAAAGAACTAAATACAGCTGGTTGAGTATAAAAAATAATAGAACGAAATAAGCCATTTTTATTCCAGTAATAACTGTGCCGTGTGCATTGGCATTATGAGACGTCATAAGTTGGCTGTAATTCCTTGTGCTTTGTGATCTTTTCTCTTTCGATAGTCGGTGTTTATCTGCCCATGCACTGCGCTTAAAAGGGGAAGACTTCAAACACGCCCAACCGATTCGGTTGATGTTTGGCAAGTCGTTTTTCTACAATCTAAAATGAAACATTCCAAGATACTTTGGCTCAACATGCTAACAGTTTTGAGAAGAGTGCTCCTAAAGTTCATGACGCGCAATCGGCTTAGAATTGACGAGATCGATAGATAATTGAAAATTGAGCATTTTTCACTTTTTTTGTTTCTTAAGTTTCCCCATGCTCATACGAAACTAATGCTTAATTTGCTTCTAGGGCTATAGAAGACATCAATCGTTTAACCGACTCGTTAAAAATGTTTACGTCGCTTGCTCCAAATCTAATAAATTTACAAACTCAATTTACAAAACATATCTTGAGAACATATTAAAACCATACGTAGGAAATAAGAAGTTTTGTCTGATATTGGATCCCAGAGTGGATAGAATTACGCCGTCATGTGTGACAGAATGTTTATGCATGACGAGAATCAACCGACGGCTCAAACAACACCGCTAAACTGCACACCTGTGTGCCAGCCATGTGATCTTTGTTTCTATCGCAAAATAAAAATCTTTATTTCGAAGTTTTAAAATTACAGTCTGTTTCCGTAAACCCAGCAGGAATTACGCAACCAAGTGGATTCAATACAGATTTACAGCATAATTCAGGATCAAATTTCAGCCCTGATTTTTCAGACAATGTGATCATATGTATGGTATGCATCAGAAATTAATGCCCGAAAAAGGAATATTTTTAAATGTTCGAAAAATGGTTCAAATGACTCTAAGCACGATGGGACTTAACATCTGAGGTCATGAGTCGCCTAGACTTAGAACTACGTAAACCTACCTAACGTAAGGACATCACACACATCCATGCCCTAGGCAGGATTTGAACCTGCGACCGTAGCAGCCGCGTGGTTCCGGACTGAAGTGCCTAGAACCGTTCGACTACAACGGCCGGCATTTTAAAAAAAAATGTAAACCAAGTTTGTTTTCCTCCAAATCCTCAGAAGGAACGATGTAGTTGCGCTATGGCTCCATTCGTTAGATGTGCTTAGTACAGCCAGTATATTTCTTCGAATTTTTGTACGACAGGAACATTCTAAGACATAAAAAAAACGGTGCACCGCAAAGGACTTATCCGAATGGGACGGAAATCGACAGATGTGACGTTACATGTACAAACAAACCAATATTTCCATTTCAGGAAAACTGGATGAGCTATTCAAGAGAAGGAGCTTCACGAACTGACCAAATCAAAAACGCGTTGGTCCACATCTGGCCCTTATGAAAGCAATTATTCGTCTTGGCATTGCTTGACAGAGATGTTCGATATCCTCCTGAGAGATATCGTGCCAAATTCTGTCCAACTTTCGCGTAAATCGTCAAAACCCCGAAATGATTGGAGGATTCTGCCCATAGTGCTCCAATTGTCTCACTTGGGGAGAGATCTGACGACCTTGCAGGCCAACGTAGGGTTTGGCATGCACGAACACAATCAGTAGAAACTCTCGCTTTGTGTGGAAGGGCATCTTGCTGAAACATAAACCCAAGGTGCCTTTCCATGAATGGCAACAAAAAGGGGCATAGAATATCGTCGACGTACCGCGGTGCTGTAAGAGTGCCGCGGATGATAACCGAAAGGGTCTGCAATGAAATGAAATGGCACCCCAGACCATCACTCCTGGTTGTCGGGCCATATGGTGAGGCACACTCAGGTTGGTACCCAACCGCTGTCCAGGGCGTCTCCTGATAAATCCTCCGTCATCGGGACTCAGCTCGAAGTGGGACTCATCACTAAACACAGTTCTACTCCAGTCAATGACATTCAAGGCCAATGACATGTCTGGAGACACCCTGGACTTCCAACGTGACTGTCACCCGCCATATGGCTCGAGAACCAGGAATGGTGATCTGGGATGCCATTTCATAGCAGGACTCTTTTGGCTATCATCTGTGACACCCCTACTGCACAGCGGTATATCGGCGATATTCTACGCTCCGTTTTGTTGCCCTTCATGACAAGCTACCCTGGGTTTATATTTCACCCCAATATAATGCCCGCCGTCACGCGGTGAGAATTTCTACTGCTTGTATTCGTACTTACCAAACCCTACCTTGGGCAGCAAGGTCGCCGGATCTCTGCCCAATTGAGAACGTTTGAAGAAATATGGGTGGAGCCCTCTGAATGTCTTGGGATTTTGACGATCTAACGCGCCAGTTGGACAGAATTTGGCGCGCTATCCCTCAGGGCATAGACGATCAATAGTTTGGACAAGAAGAGAATAGAAGCTATCGAAATGTGGTGCTACAGAAGAATGCTGAAGATTAGATGGGTAGATCACATAACTAATGAGGAGGTGTTCAATAGAAATGGGAAGAAGAGGAGTTTGTGGCACAACTTGACAAGAAGAAGGGACCGGTTGGTAGGACTTGTTCTGAGGCATCAAGGGATCACAAATTTAGCATTGGAGGGCAGCGTGGAGGTTAAAAATCGTAGAGGGAGACCAAGAGATGAATACACTAAGCAGATTCAGAAGGATGCAGGCTGCAGTAAGTACTGGGAGATGAAGAAGATGCACGGGATAGAGTAGCATGGAGAGCTGCATCAAACCAGTCTCAGGACTGAAGACCACAAGACACAAGAGAGAGATACCTCAGGAGCATATCCAACAACTCTATCAAGAAGCGCCAAGCCGAATAACTGCTTTCATGAGCGAGAGATCTATACCAATGCTTTTTTGACTTTCTCAATTTGTGAAGCTCTCTCTATTAAAAAAATCATGGAGTTTTCCTGAAATTGTATCCTAATCATTTGTTTGTCTGCATACGTACATCACATCTATCAGTTTCCGTCACATTTGGATAATTCCTTTGTGATGCGCCGTTATTTTTCTGTTAGAATGTACCGACTATCTAGTTGTTCGACGAAAAGTGAGGCATTTAACAGAGTGAGTGAAAGAGAGATTGTAAATCGACCAGGATTAAATTTTTAACTCTTTACCGATGCAAGTCGTCTGAGAAATTTGTTTGTCTATCTTGTTATTGTTTCCTATTGATTTACATACCTTACAATTACGGAAAAATATAAATAAAGACCACTATAAAATGAAACTGGGAATTCAACACAGGTTCTTTGCTTCCCAAAACTATGCCCTATTTTTCCCCTCTTGTTTTTTGAGGATGGGGTGAGGGGGGTCTCCTATATCCCCTTTAGCCCATCCATTCTCTCTCCTTTGTCTTTTTCGGCTAGCTTCTTCGCTTTATTGTCGCTTTGTCTTTATGATGAAAACCCGAAATAAGTGTCTTCTTCCATGAAGCTTAAATTTCGTCCTTTCTTAAAACAAAGTTAAATTTCTATTCTTAAAAAATAGATATTCGGCTTGAAAATAAAATTTCATGTTCGTTGGACACTTAAATCCTCGCCACACTGCTGTTGTGAATTCGCTCCTCAGAGAGGAAAACAGAAAAAAAGCTTTGTTTCTTCAAAATAACAGCTTAGAAATCTTTCTACAAATCGAAATTATGTAGTTTGTAAAAGGTAATATGCTGTTTGGAAATTAAATAGTTTCTCTGGAAACGATAGGAAGATTCTGTTCCGGGGAAGTAATATCATTTAGTACACACATCAAAAAAAGTTTTGCATCATCTCGGTTCCGAGAGTTCCGGAACGTGTACAGAAAACTGGAATAGAGATCAACATAAACATCATTTCGCCCTTCTTATTTTACGTCGGCCCCACATAACGTTACCCCAAAACATCAGGGAACCTCCATCTTGCTGCACTCGCTGGACAATGTGTCTAAGGCACTCAGCCTGACTGGGTTGCCTCCAAACACGTCTCCAAAGATTGTCTGTTTGAAAGCATATGCGACACTCATTGGTGAAGAGAACGTGATGCCAATCCTGAGCGGTCCATTCGGCATGTTGTTGGGCCCATCTGTACCGCGCTGCATGGTGTCGTGGTTGCAAAGATGGACCTCACCATGGACGTCGGGAATGCAGTTGCGCATCATGCAGCCTATTGCTCCCAGTTTGAATCGTAACACGACGTCCTCTGGCTGCACGAAAAGTATTTATCAACATGGTGGCGTTGCTGTCAGGTTTCCTCCAAGCTATAATCCGTAGGTAACGGTCATCCACTGCAGTAGTAGCCCTTGGGTGGCCTGAGCGAGGCATGTCATCGACAGTTCCTGTCTCTCTGTATCTCCTCCACGTCCACCAACATAGCTTTGGTTTACTCCGACACACCTGTACACTTCTCTTGTTGAGAGCACTCCTTGGCACAAAGTAACAATGCGGACGCGATCGAACCGTCTAGGCAAGGTTGAACTACAGACAACACGAGCTGTGTACCTCCTTCATGGTGGAATGACAGGAACTGATCGGCTGTCGGATCCCGTCCGTCTAATAGGCGCTGCTCACGCATGATTGTTTACATCTTTGGGTGGGTTTAGTGACATCTCTGAACAGTCACAGGGACTGTGTCTGTGATACAATATCCACAGTCATCGTATATCTTCACGAGTTCTGGGAACTGGGGTGATGGAAAACATTTTTTGATGAGTGTACATAACGCTCTTTTAATGACTTACGTAATTACCACTCTATCGTATTCCATTGGTCTGTCTGTTGTATGTGTAGCTCATCTTCCGATGTGCGTTATCCACTATTATCAGATCTGTAGGACACATTCAGTATGAGTGTTTTGAGCTCATTCCGAGAGGCCATCCGCGATCTTCCAAAACTCGTGAAGGATGTAAGGAAGTAGTCGTTGATATTCGCTTGTCTTGACTTGCTCGCTGCGCCACCGGCGCTTTCGTTTAAGAGCGCCTACCTTATGGATACGTATGTGGCAATGGAAAAAGTTTCTTTCCTCGATTTCTAGGAAAATATGCGTTTGCGGGTTCCATATAACTTGATTTTCAATTATCTAGCCGCGTGGTCTCAGGCGTCTTGCCATGGTCCAGGCGGCTGCCCCCGTCGGAAGTTCGAGTACTCGCTCGGGCATGGGTGTTTTTGTTGTCCTTCGCGTAAGTTAGTTTAAGTTAGTTAGCTTAGGGACCGATGACCTCAGCAGTTTGGTCCCTTAAGAATTCACACACAATTGAACATTTTCAGTTATCTGTCGATCTCGACAATTCTGAGATGATTGCGCGTCATGAACTTTAGAGGTAGTTTTATCAAAAACGGAATATTGTTGACCCAAACTATATTGGAGTCCTTCATTTTATATTGTGTACAAGCGACCTGCCAAATACGAGCCGAGCGGTCGGCCGTGTCTGTGGCCTTTCCGTTGTTAGTGAACAGTGGGGATCAGTGCAATCACCAGGTGGGAAGTTGTTGCTCGGCGACCGGCCCTCGAGTTGAGACCTGCTTTGTTTCTACTTGGCCGCACGCAAGCACAAAGTGATTATGGATAGCGTCAAAGTTATCGGGGTGCCGAGGAGGAAAGCCATGGCTCGGCAGCTAGACTGCGATTTGAGAGCTGAGTGTTCATGTGGCATGCATACACTGGGTTATTGGGAGTCTACTGAGATGAGCAGTTTGAAGGTATGCTAACCTGTGGCTGATGAATTTGCTGTTGGTGTAGCTATGTTCCGTCTACGTCCGATACACGCAGTTATACTGTGGCGACGATTTGTGTATATTTGATAGTGGCTAGAAATCCTCAACCTGGACAGGCACAGTAATCTTATAGAGTTGATACTGCATTTCAAAAGTACTTTCCAGTGGCTCGATATATTTCATAATAATTGAATGTACTCTCTGGGACCCCGGAAGTACTACGGTGTCCAAAATTATAACAACCAATTGCTATTTCCCCGTTCTGTGTCTAATTCACGATATAATCATACAAACTGCCACCAGATGTTTCCAGAATGAGATTTTCACTCTGCAGCGGAGTGTGCGCTGATATGAAACTTCCTGGCAGATTAAAACTGTTTGCCCGACCGAGACTCGAACTCGGGACCTTTGCCTTTCGCGGGCAAGTGCTCTACCAACTGAGCTACCGAAGCACGACTCATGCCCGGTCTCACAGCTTTACTTCTGCCAGTTTGGAAGGTAGGAGACGAGATACTGGCAGAAGTAAAGCTGTGAGACCGGGCGTGAGTCGTGCTTCGGTAGCTCAGTTGGTAGAGCACTTGCCCGCGAAAGGCAAAGGTCCCGAGTTCGAGTCTCGGTCAGGCACACAGTTTTAATCTGCCAGGAAGTTTCATATCAGCGCACACTCCGCTGCAGAGTGAAAATCTCATTCTGGAAACATCCCCCAGGCTGTGGCTAAGCCATGTCTCCGCAATATCCTTTCTTTCAGGAGTGCTAGTTGTGCAAGTTTCGCAGAAGAGCTTCTGTAAAGTTTGGAAGGTAGGAGACGAGATACTGGCAGAAGTAAAGCTGTGAGACCGGGCGTGAGTCGTGCTTCGGTAGCTCAGTTGGTAGAGCACTTGCCCGCGAAAGGCAAAGGTCCCGAGTTCGAGTCTCGGTCAGGCACACAGTTTTAATCTGCCAGGAAGTTTCATATCAGCGCACACTCCGCTGCAGAGTGAAAATCTCATTCTGGAAACATCCCCCAGGCTGTGGCTAAGCCATGTCTCCGCAATATCCTTTCTTTCAGGAGTGCTAGTTGTGCAAGTTTCGCAGAAGAGCTTCTGTAAAGTTTGGAAGGTAGGAGACGAGATACTGGCAGAAGTAAAGCTGTGAGACCGGGCGTGAGTCGTGCTTCGGTAGCTCAGTTGGTAGAGCACTTGCCCGCGAAAGGCAAAGGTCCCGAGTTCGAGTCTCGGTCGGGCACACAGTTTTAATCTGCCAGGAAGTTTCATATCAGCGCACACTCCGCTGCAGAGTGAAAATCTCATTCTGGAAACATCCCCTAGGCTGTGGCTAAGCCATGTCTCCGCTATATCCTTTCTTTCAGGAGTGCTAGTTCTGCAAGTTTCGCAGAAGAGCTTCTGTAAAATTTGGAAGGTAGGAGACGAGATACTGGCAGAAGTAAAGCTGTGAGACCGGGCGTGAGTCGTGCTTCGGTAGCTCAGTTGGTAGAGCACTTGCCCGCGAAAGGCAAAGGTCCCGAGTTCGAGTCTCGGTCGGGCACACAGTTTTAATCAGCCAGGAAGTTTCTTGCCACCAGATGTCTTTACGATCGTGTTCTGCACGGAAGATGGCATTCCGATCAACGGACAACCACGCCACCAATGACGTCAGGGCACCTGTCAAGCGGGGTAGTGTTTGCAGGGTAGTGCACAATCGCTATGTACACACTCATAGACTGTGCAGTATGGCACAAAGAGAACGCATACAGACTCTCTGCTGTGGACGGCCATAGGAAGTATGGAAGCAAGAGAGTCGCAAACTGATGTGGCCCGATGGCTTAATGTGAATCGTTCTGTTGTTTCTCGGCTGAGGCCAAAGTTTATAGAGACCTTAACTATATCCCAGAGATGAGGACAGGGCCGACTATGACAGGGCACGACGTTACTGCTTTAGTACTACACTACAACTGTCATCTGACCTCGTAGCATCCACTGCACATGTTGTATCGAGGGAAAAGTTTTACAGAATACTTGAGCAGAGTGCCCTTTATTGTTGCAGACCTGCTGTCTGTTTACATCTGGCGCTTCTTCACAGAAGGAAATGGAGGCGTCAGCATGACACCTAGACGGTCGAACGGTGGGCCAATCATCTTTTCACAGATGAGTCCCGATTTGATCTGAAGAGTGACTCGCATCTACAAGGCACGTGGATCTCGATTTAAGGACCCAAACATTATTCAAAGAGACCGATATCGCGGAGGATCCCTAATGGTATGGGCAGGGATTATGTTGACCACTCGAACACCTCTTTATGAAATTGTACGGGTGTATCAGCATCGTTTAACTGATGTCAGGTACTGTGACGAGATCGTGGGACATCATCTACGTTTGTTGCAAGATTATGTGGGCCAAGACTTCGTATTGATGTGTAATAATGCTCGACATCAGAGACCACAGGTGGTTGATGCCATCATCAACACCTCAGTTATTTGAACGAGGTCGTGTAATTGGGTTTCGAGATGCTGGCTGTTTCTTCTGCGATATTGCAGAAAGACTTGACAGGAATGTAGTCACTGTATATGATTGCTGCCAGCGCTGGCCACGGAAATTTATGGTCGCAAAAAGACGGGGCTCCAGTCGGCCATGTGCCACTACCGAGAGGAAAGACCATTGTGTTCGGCGTATGGCTCTGGCGTATCGTACTGCATCTGCAGCGGCAACTGAGCAGCAGTTGACACCACAACAAACTGCTGCAAGTTGATTATTTCAAGGAGCTCCGAGCCAGAAGGCCTCTAGCGTGCATTCGACTGGCCCCAAAGCACTGCCGTTAGCTACTTCGGTAGTGTGAAGCGAGAGCGCTCTGGGGGACAAGATGAATGTCTGATGAAATCTGGTTCTGCCTCGGCGCCAGTGATGGCCGTGTGTTGGCCAGAACAAGGCCAACTGATGGCCTGCAGCTAATCTATCTGTGTACTAGACACATTGGACCTGCATCTGGAGTCATGGCCTTGGCTGCGATTTCGTTTGGCAGCAGGACCGCTCTCGTGGTTGTCCCACGCGCCCTGACTGCTAATTTGTACGTCAGTCTGGTGATTGAACGTGTTGTGCTGCCATTCACAAATAGCTTTCAAGTGGTATTGTCCAACAAGATAACGCTCGCCCACATATCTCTGTTGTAACACAGCGTGCTCTACAGAGTATTGACATGTTTCCTTTGTCTGCTCGATCAATCGATCTGACAACACTCGATCTCTTATGAGACATCATCGGACGAAAACTTCAGCGTCATCTACAAACATCATTAACCGTCCGTGTTGCCGGAGGGGGGGGGGGGGAGGGGAGGTGTAGCCTCGCGGTCTGGGGCGTCTTGTCACGGTCCGTGCGGCTGCCCCCGCCGGAGGTTCAAGTCCTCCCTCGGGCATGGGTGTGAGTGTGTGTGTGTGTGTGTGTATGTGTGTGTGTGTGTGTGTGTGTGTGTGTTGTCCATAGCGTAAGTTATATTAAGTAGTATGTAGACTTACGGACCGATGACCTCAGCAGTTTGGTCCCATAAGACCTTACCACAAATTTACAATTTTTTTACCGTCCGTGTAATGATCGACAAAGCACAGGAAACATGGAACTCCATCCCACAAATGGCATCTGGCATATGTCCAGCATAATACAAGTACGTTTGCATGCTTCGGTTACACCGGTCATTAACGTACCATCATTTCTCATTTGTCACAGATTATCTCGCTCTTACGTAAACCTGGGATCTTGCAATTTTAATCGCTTAAATATGTTTCCTAGACAAACGTATTCCCGAAACCGAGTCGTTACGCTGCGTCGTATTCGTCTTCAAACTTCATGAATGCTAGGCGCTTCGAAGTCTCTTATGAGATCTTCTTTCGAATTTCACTGGTGTGCCTCGATGATGGATCACCACCGTCAGATTTAAAATAGCTCCAATCCCCACTTCCGCCCACTCTTTTCGAAAGACTTCCGGTGGTTGTAAGACAAAAGCTGGAGCTGGAAATTGAAACACAAATATTCCCAATTAATACCTGTAGTTCCCAAAGCTACTGGGGAGCTATGATGATCCGTGACCGCTCAACGTCAGCTCACGGAGATTGATCGCCGGTGATTACAAGACGCGTAATTTTCCTTCTATGGCGTCGTCCATGTGTTGAATAGGGCAGACATGAGGGAACAACACAAACACCACCACATCCATGGGGTGTTCTTCAAACATACCTCGCATGGTGTATGGTGCATCGTGCACGGCCTTGCTGAAAGTGCAATTCGCCTGTGGAGTGCTGTAGGGGACATACGGGCACACGCCATGGGACAATAGGTTCCTACAATGTGCTTTCTATCGGAAGTCCCTCTGTGAGACGGATCGGCCTTACCAGTGAAAAGAAGGATTGCTCGGCAGTCTTGTCTACGTGATGGCATAAGTTCTGCAGGTGTTCTTTTCTGTGAATGTCAGTGAGTGATGATCACGTATTTGGTTTCCATGCGTATATGGCCGTCCGCGGCACATTCTATGCACAGTTCCCAATGACTGTATCCTCCCATTCATTGCAGCAGAGGCACATGAAGTCAGTATCCGCTTCTTCTGAGCATAACGCAGTATTTTTTTCTGGAACTATCACCTCCACGTCAACATTCCACCTCAACACTTTCCGGTTTTTATTGTTTTGAGGAAGCTGTCGTCATTATCATCTTCGCAAGCCGAACTCGAATCCTGCCCCACGCTCAGACAGAGTTATAGTTCCAACATCATCCTGAAGAAATGCAGAACATGGAATGATACTGACAGATGGCAAGGGTAGCCAGAAACATAAATCGTCAAATCTGAAAACTGTTCTGTCATTCAACGCTGCTCTCCTTGCAAGTGAAAATACCAGACGTCTCTGGGTTCTAAATGCTACCAGTGGAGTTGTACATTCAATTCACGATGTATTTTTTCCCTGTTACCAGCCATTCTCAAAAATTACTAAAAATGTGAATGTAGAAAATATTAGCATCTATCTGAATGCTACGTGCTTGACAGAAAAATAATAAACACAATTCTCATAAAACCTATACTCTCTCAGTGAAGTACACCAGCAAACATATATTATATGGTAGCATTAGTATGTTAAATGACGAATACTGTAGTGTATGAATTGAGCACGCTAATTTTCCCGAAAATAATTCGCGAGGGGGCACGTTGGGCGATAGCTATAGCTCTGAGCTGACAGTTAACCATGCAGAGAACCTACGTCACGATGCTATTATAATGTTAGGTGCTACACGCTGCATCCACTCGCTGATTCACTGCGTATTGCAAAACAAAGTGTAATATAGCTTAAGTACCCACACTCGTTCAATTGACTCATTGGTCGATTGCCTTATTGTTGCTTGATCATACATAATTGACGGTTACTGACTGCACATTCTGTTCAGATACGACGTGTGTTATGACACAATAAAAGTGCGTTATCTTACATATGCGTTCTCTAAACTTCGACCTGTAATTAGAAGATGACATTCAGATCACCTTACATGACGTGTGAAGTTATTTAAAGAGACTTCAGCTCTATGACTGCAAAGTTAATTAAAAGGTCTTCAGGTCTGTTTGCAATTATATTATGGAAATTTCTGCATCGTGCACTTATCTGGTGTGCTTATTCAGTAAAGGAGTCTTATTGTACGATTGTTTTCGCGACTTAGAACTTGCAGGTTCATTAACATTATTACGAGAATTAACATTTTCAGCAGCGTTAGCATCAGAGAGCATCGGCGAAGCGAGAGCACAGTACAGTCTGGTGACCCTTCCACGACGTCTTAAAACTGAATGTGTAGCATTTCATGTACTTCACATACCGACACACATTTATTTTCTGTTGCATGATCTGATTTGTCCTAAACTGGAATGGAGGGTAAGTTTATTACCACAAAGAGCCACAGACGTCCGGAATCGGCGGAGCAGTTCACGCAAGTACGTTTTTACTTTTTAGAGGAACTTCTTCTGTCAAACAATAGAATGTCTCATAATTCTGTAGGGTAGTGATTATTCAACAACACTGAAGATATTGTTTGGTGGCGTTGCGCAACAATTCCTCGGGCGTTACTAGATTATTTTTAAAGCAACATACAGCTATGGAAAAAAATCGCAGCACCAGGGAGGAGTTGTGCGACATAAACGGAAGTTAGGAGGTGTTTGTACATCCGAAATATGACGTTCGTTCAGGTTTCGAGCCAGTCGCATAATAGTGGCATTAGCAGCGCCACTCTGAGGTCGAAAATCAGGTTTGTTTTAACGACAACCTTTAACGGTCTGGAGCGTTAGTTACCTTTGAGATTGGATGTGGTGAGTTGATGGTAGTCAAGACTGCCTTTAAGTCACAAAGGCGCTGTTATCGACACCTCATTGAGTTTATTGAAGTAATGTAATACGGGTGCGAGATGCTGATGTTCCTTCTGTGATACTGCAGAAAAACGTGGCAGGAATTTAGCCACTGTACATGACTGCTGGCAGCAGTCGCCACGGGATTTGTATGGACTCAAGAAGACCGGGATGCGAACGGCTACGTGGTGCTACGGAGAGGGAAGGCCGTCGTGTCCGAAATGTGGTTCAGGCGCATAATACTGCTGCTGCAGCAGCAATCCGAGCAGCAGTTGCCACCACAGTGACAGAACGAACTGCTACAAATCGATTACTTCGAGGGCATCTTCGAAACAGACGCCCTTCAGCGTACAATCGACTGACCCCAAACCATGGCCGTTTGCGACTTCAGTAGTGTCATACAAGAGCTCATTAAACGGAAGAGTGGACGTCTATTGTGTTTTCTGACGAAAGCTGGTTCTGTGTCTTTGTCAGTAATGTCAGAGAGTTGGTTAGAAGGAGACCAGTCAAGGGCCTGCAACCAACCTGTCTGCCTGCTAGACACACTCAACTTACACCTGCAGTTATGGCCCGGGCTCCCTGTTGGTTGGAGGGTCTTGGCGTCGCGTCCTAATACTTCCTGTCTATTCCATCCGCTGCCTGCGCCGCTTTCACGTCAGAGCACTCTTGACGAATTCTTGTTAGCGCTACATCAAGCGGACCTCAATTGAAAACATCATCATGGACCCGACCCTCCACTGGCTATTTGATGATCGAGTCCCAGAGCCCGGTCCTCCAGCACAACACCTCTGACTGTTCAAGCTCAAACATACGACCTCCGTTGGGCTGCAATCTGCCACTGTAGATTTGTCCGTTTAGCCGAGGCAAACGCTTCTCGCATGTACTGAGCGACGCTGCAAAATACACAGCTGCTTCTGCCCGATGTGTCTGTTGTGAATGTGGCAAGCAACGCGGTACTGAGATACTGAGACAATACCGTATCGCCACATGATGTCGTTAGAATATTAAAGACTAAACCACCTATTCATAATAGAGAAAAAGTGATTACTGTATCTGCCGGCCGCGGTGGTCTAGCGGTTCTAGGCGCTCAGTCCGGAACCGCGGGACTGCTACGGTCGCAGGTTCGAATCCTGCCTCGGGCATGGATGTGTGTGATGTCCTTAGGTTAGTTAGGTTTAAGTAGTCCCCTAGGACTGATGACCACAGATGTTAAGTCCCATAGTGCCCAGAGCCATTTGAACCATTTGATTACTGTATCTGAATCTAATATCGATGAATTTCTGTCGATATTGGATTCGATTGATTCGATCAATGAAGATGCAGGAGAGTGTTACTAAAATAGTAAATACAACAATAGTAATTCACGTGTTACAATGAAGTGCACAAAATCCTCGTGGAAAACCATACCCGAATGTGAATGAAGAGAATAGTAACGGTACTAATAGAAATGGAAATAATAACCACAGTCACTTAATCGATGGAAGCAGAGAAGACAGAATTATAAATTCACTCCCTGCTGTTCCAATTGAAATAACTGTCCACGGTGGTAGTATCAGCCAATTAACTATCGTAAAAATGCTAACTACCGGAATACTGGTTTGATGGAAATGAGGTGGCAGAGAGTAATCATCCGGCTACTTCACAGCATGAAGACCCTGGACAGGCCTGAACGGTTGGTGAGATAACGGGGGAGGGGCATACAAGAAATCATTACATTAAAAAGGTATGACATGGTAGAGACATTTGGAAAGAATTGTGTGCTTGAATACTGCTCAGCAGTGTGGGATCCGTACCAGATAGGTTTGATAGAAGAGATAGAGAAGATCCAACGGAGAGCAGCGCGCTTCGTTACAGGATCATTTAGTAATCGCGAAAGCGTTACGGAGATGATAGATAAACTCCAGTGGAAGACTCTGCAGGAGATACACTCAGTAGCTCGGTACGGGCTTTTGTTGAAGTTTCGAGAACTTACCTTCACCGAGGAGTCAGGCAGTATATTGCTCCCTCCTACGTATATCTCGCGAAGAGACCATGAGGATAAAATCAGCGAGATTAGAGCCCACACAGAGGCATACCGACAATCCTTCTTTCCACGAACAATACGAGACTGGAATAGAAGGGAGGACCGAAAGAGGTACTCAAGGAACCCTCTGCCACACACCGTCAGGTGGCTTGCAGAGTATGGATGTAGATGTGGATGTAGATGTAGATAGTACCAGAATGAGCGTCAAATTGCGTAGCAAGCGGTTGTTTATGCTCTAGTAGGAGATATTCCTACCAATGCCACTTTAGACACATGTGCTACGGACAGTATGATTTCCTTACCTTATTCGAAACCTTATGTCAGATGGTTATGGTGCCCATCTTACCAGCGAGCAATTGTAGAATCATAGGAGCTATAGCGACCTTGGAGTGAATGGTGGCAATACGGTACAGAGGTGGTGGAGTGACTGTTTGTGGAGGCGGAAGTTCTCGTTGGGGGTACTAGGGAAGCTCAGAAATGCATTTGGCAGGCGCGAAGCATTATTTAGTATCCAGGTACTATTTCAAAGGTGCAGAGACGTGAATTGCGACATTTACGCCTGCTTTATTGATTATCAGAAGGCTTTCGACAGACTGTCCACGTATGGCGGACGGCTCACCGCCATCAGCATCACGTGCCCCCATTCGATGTGAGACTGCAGAGAGGTTGCGAATGTGATGACCTTGGCGCAAAGGACGGTGTTTAAAGACTGTAGGCTGCGACTTTTCCCTCCATTTGCCACCCGAGAATTAGTCATGGAAAATCCTCACCAGGTAGATTCGAATCGACTACCTCTGAGATGCGGACTCAGCACAGGAATCCTTCAGCGAACTCGAAGACAGAGTGTGGTAGCCAGTATGCGATGAGGCCCACTTCTAAGAAGCAATTAGCAGTTGGGCTACCCGCGAAGTTTTTGCGCCGCTGCGCCACCCAAGTCTTGTCCACTGTGAGCGGAGCAGCACGTAGGCTGCTAAAGGTCGGACAGCGGAGAACACGTCGCTCTCTCCCTTATGTAGACGGCTGTCTGAACGGACTTCCAGGAACGATTCAGCGGCACACGTAATGGAGCACGTACTCCTCGTCTCCTGCGGCACGTTCATTCGAAATATTAGAACTTGTTACTACATGATGTCGCCAATACCCGGAAATAATTATGCAACCCAAGAACCTGAGGGTCGGGGCTTTTGGACGCGCCGTTACTCAGATTAAAAACGTGCGGTCCTGCATGTCTACTGATCTTTTGTACACGTAGCTGCAACAGGAAGAACTGTTGGACTCTTTAGACTTGCTGTTGTACCTGAGTTAGAAATTTTAGGAGCTGCACGATAAATACAGTACACTGATTATCCGAGGCAGTTGGGAACGGGGTGTGTTCCGAGAGCGTACACTCCTACAAAAGTCGGGTGACGTTGTACTTCATCGTAAATACTTGAGGAGAAATGGCAGGTTTTGACCATACTAATGTTCTTGGTCGTTGTATAATGTTGGTCTGTATTTTGATGTTTCTTAGTACTATTCTAACTCACAAATCACATTTTACGCGAATAGTTACCACATATTAAATCTTCCAGAGAAAAAAATCTGCATATGTATTAAGAATCAACTGGAATGTCATAAAACAGATACTTCTCATTTTTATAATACTTTATTGCTGTAGTGTGTTTAAAAGATTTACGACGCACTCTTTGGTTGCCAATTTTCTCTTAGCTTTCGTATCTTTGGATACAATCTTGAAGGATTCTCATGTTTCTGCCAAAGTCAAAAATAAAACAACTCACACTCACTACGAAACGCGTTTAATGGCCGTTGGTACGATTTTAAATTTTGTTTCCGTTGCAATTCCCTTGGTACTGGTCATCTCTAACATTCGTCTTGCTTCCGTGTTGCAAAAGAGCTTTAGGTTTGAAGACGACATCTCTTGGTTAGATGTACAGGGTGGCAATTATCGAACATTGTGAAATAAAATCGTCATGACTTCCCAACGGTTTTTACTAGGACGTTCAAACTGCACGGTTGGCCGCGGGACGTGATGGGAATTAGTACATGCATTATGGTTCCGTTTAAAGATGAGGCCCATCTTCATTTGGATCGGTTTGTCAATAAGCAAAATTGGCGCGTTTGAGGGACTGAGAATCCGCTTTTCGCGATCGAAAAGGCTCTTCGTCCTCAACGGATGACTGTGTTGTGTGCAGTGTCCGGTCACGGAACAATCGGTGCAATATTCCTTGACGGCACGGTGAGTACCGAACGGTACGTGAAAGTTTTGGAAGATGATTTCATCTCCAGTACCGAAAATGACCCTGATCTTGACAAGATGTCGTTCATGCAAGACGGAGCTCGACCCCCTCGAAGCAGGAGAGTGTTTGATGTCCTTGAGGAGCACTTTGGGCATCGCCTTCTGCCTCTGAGGTATCCAAAGGCACTGTCATGGGCCTCGATTGGCCGCCATGTTCTCCGGATCTGTACATATGTGGGACTATATTTAAAGGCAAAATTTACGTCAATAACTCCAAAACCATCGCTGAGCAGAAAACAGTCATTGAGGAGGTCATCGACAGCATCGATGTTCCGACACTTCAGCGGGTCATGCAGAATTTCGCTATTCGTCTGCGCCACATCATTGCCACTGATGACAGGCATATCGGACATGTCATAACCTTAATCCGAATATCTGTAGTAACGTTTACATGCTGAATAAACTGTGTGCAAGCTGTAGTTTGTAACTAATTTACGTTCTTTTTTCATATAATTCAATAATTGTAACCTTGCAACTTGCAATGAGTCTCGACTGTTCTTTTGAGTGTCGGAATCATTAGTGAAGAGGCTTAAAGTGCACCGAACGGAAAACCTAGCAGTAGGGAGCATAGCCGCTTGCTGCTGGCAGCGTTCTCTGCGCCAGCGGTGCGATAAAATACGACGACGGCCAGGGAGCGCTGGACTGCGCCTGCTGAAGAAATTACTTACAATAATGTTCTCTGCTCACATGTGTGCATTGTATAGCGTCAAAGTCACTGCCCCCCGCAAAAGATGATATAGTACTGATTGAAACCGAACTCAAAACGTTAAGTAGATAGCGAATATCACGGCGCAACCACTGTATATATTGATTCATGATGTATGGAGAGCAAAGGGACAAGAGAGGCAGTTCTGACGTTGCGGTTGATAATGGAATGAAGACTGAAGAAACATCAAGACACGTTCTTAGGATCTGCCACCCTGGAAAAAGCGCTCGACAATGTAAAATGATGCAAGATGTTCGAAATTCTGGGGAAAATACGGTTAACTTACAGGAAACGACGGATAATATACAACATGTACGAGATCCAAGAATGAATAATAAGACTGGAACACCAAGAACGAAGAGCTCGGATCAAAAATGGTGTAAGACAGGGGTGTAGAGTTTCGCTCCTTGTTCAATCTATACGTTGAGGAAGCAATTACGGAAATAAAAAAAGGTTCGAGAGAAATTAAAATTCAAGGTGAGTGCCGATGACATTGCTAGCGTCAGTGACAGTGAAGAAGAATTACAGGATCTGCTGAATTAAATGAGGAGTCTGATGAGTTCAGAACATCGTTTGAGAGTAAATAGGAGAAAGTCGAAAGTAAAGAGAAGTACCAGAATTGAGAACAGCGAGAAACTTAACATCAGAATTGGAGACGACGATGGAGATGAAGTTAAGCGGCAAAATAACGCATGCGGGAGGGGCAAGGAGGACAAAAAAAAGCCAACCAGCACTGGCAAAAAGTGCATTCCTGGCCAAAATAAGTCTGCTAGTATCAAAAGTAGGCCTTAATTTGAGGAAGAAATTTCTGAAAATGTTGGGAGCATAGCATAGTATGTTGTGACAACTAAGAAAAGGAAGTTTTAAGGAGACTGTATGAACCGATGGAAAAAGGTAAGAAACAAAAAAGCGAATAAATTGACTTCCTAAGGGACCATCGATCTTTAATACACCTAATTCTAGAGCTTAATTTATGTCGTTAAGGAGATCAAAGAAAAATCTTCTGCCTCCTCTCGTTAAATCAGTTGCAGTTTCTTCCTTTCATAGGGAGATTTTAAGTACCCTTGATTAGTTATTCTCTTCTTTTCATCATACACTTTGCCAGCTGACGTGGAGTGGTGAGCCAGATGTTCTTCCTCGCTGATTAACTTGTAACCATATCTCCACAACTCCAGAGCCATTGACTGAAATTCACATTTCCTGCTCCATCCGACTGCCTCCGATCTCATTGTAAAAGAGTTATGAAGGTAGTTTTTCTACTTGCAGAAAACTTTTTGTAACTCATTATATAAAAACGTTCATAACAAAACAAAAACACTATCCACACTCATGAAAAATACACTACTGGCCATTAGAATTGCTACACCACGAAGATAGCGTGCTCCAGACACGAAATTTAACCGACAGGAAGAAGGTACTGTGATATTTGTGACATGACTGCGATCTTCTGACTTATAGTTGATGACTTGCAGTTTATTATTTGGAGTCATGTTTTGTTAGAGTTTACTCGATAACAGTATTTGATTTGAGCAAGAGAAATATTAATATGAAATGGACAGACTATTTATTCTTTGGGAAGGCTAGAAGTTTCGTGGGGAGATTGTCATTTTAGCAGCCGTACGTAGGAGCAATCTATGTACTGTAACCCCTCGCAGCGAGATACTAGAACATTTCAGGATTATTAGCTGTTCAAAATAGTGATTATCAGCGGATTTAATTAGGGTCCCCTTCGTATGCTATTTGATCTGGATCGATGACAGAATGTTTGTGCCTACAACTTCTGGCAGACGGGTTGGCGGACTCTAGATCAATAACAAAGTCCGCCCGATAACGAATATAACACACGCACTGAAGGAAGACGCAGATCCCAGGGGACTCCAGCTTAATGACAGATTTGATCGCATGATTTCGAAAGTAGATCGACACCTAAGTGAAAATTAAAAGGTGGGCGCGTGTGCGAAAAGACATCAAAGGAGAAAGACGCTCCCGAGGAAAAAACTGTTTGTGAAGCACGGGAAAACGCAGGTTGATAAGACGGAAGTTACGGAGCTCGAGTTTCTCCATCACGAGAAAACTTGTCGAAAGATAGCGGGGGCACGTAATATCACGGTGAAGTGGAAGAGAGCTAGCAAGAAAAGGAGCACTCCTCAGCAATAAAAAAAACAGTGCAGATGTGTACAAAACGAAACGAGAGCTCTACCTGCTAGAGAGTCGTACACAATTCAAATTGACCGGACCTCTGCAGAAATAACATACGCGCTATACTCCATTCACCGAAACAAGAAACGTATTGTAAACACGGCCAGGCGCGTGACCACAGCGCTCCCGTCGAGGGGTGTACAAGGCAGGGGCGTCAGAAATTAAAAAATGAAAGTCGTGTTTTTTATAATTTGGCACCTGAGCATGATAAAGTGATCCGAGAACTACCTACCGACCTCTTTTTTTACATTACATTAAAATTTATTGTCACTGAAAAAGAGAAATATTTAAGCTTTCAGGAAAAGTTGTTTTTTCGCGTTACTCTATATTCATCACGCCATATTTCCTAAACTGTGTGTCGCACTGCAAAATAATTTTATAATTGCCTTCAGTACTATATGTTGATGACGTCCGCAAATTTTCTGCGCAATAGAGTCAGTAATTGTGAAGTAATAAATTAAAATCTCACGTCTGATGCAGAACTTTTACCAAATCATCATCCGAAATATAGTACGTGACAAACTTTTCCCCTTTAAATTTTTTTGTGGGGGTGTAACCGAGAAAAGTTTCAGAAAGGTTTGAATTTAATTTTGTAGTTTTTTTTCGAATGCGATGGGTGCAACCGTTTGTCCTTTACGAGTGGAAACTCAAATGTGGAAATTAGACTGCATTATAGAGGAGAGAGAGAGGAGCGGTTTGTTATAAACCTCAATGAAAACAGTTTAAGTTCGACAGAGTGAACCTTGTTTCGTCCTTTCTCATTATTATTACTGGTATTGTTAATAAAATTAACAATTGTATGTGAATGGAGCGTTTTGTTAGCAACCTGAATGAAAATAAATCTGCTTCGACAGAATGAACTCAGTTTAACATTATTTTAACATTATTGTTAAATTTATTTCGTACATTGTTGCCCAGGTTTCTCACGGTCCGCTGTGACAGCTCGGCAGCCGCCAGCCTCAAAGCGTGCGCCAAGGATTTTCCACACTCCTACGTATCACGTGAACACCGAATGCTCTCTCTGGAAACGAGCGTAGTCGCTCACGTGACACTGTTTATGTTTCGCCCCAGCTATCGGTGAATAGACCGTAGATTAGATAAGATGCCTGATTTAGAGTGATGCAACATGATCACATTGTCTAACAGAAAAACAACCCGTATTCATTAGTGCAAAGTCGACGAATGAATATTTTGCAATCTTTAGATGTCAGTCGACGTGGGGGAGGCTAGAGGTCAACAAGCACGTCGTTACCTACCGCAGGAAGGACGTAACAAAAAGCAGAGACTCGCATACATCAACAAACACAGTGATACGTCCAGCAATTCGCGGAATGAGGGGCAACACGTGTGGAGACCCGCACACAGGAGAGGTTCGAAACAGGATAAAAAGCTCGACAATAATACGAACCAGTTAAGTCTTTGTACGTAGCAAAAAAAAGGTAATGAAATTACTGTAAATGGCCATATAAATAACGGATTGGAAGTGTGTATGAAGTCGGAAATTTAAAAAAAAATACATTGAGGAAAGACGGAAATGTGACCAAATACACGCAACACGTTCAATTTTTGTGGTCTAAAACTGGCAGTTTGATTTAGTAGCATAACGATGGTAGGTATCTAATATCTATATTTGTGGTACTTTTTATTTGGTAGTGACCTTTTTCTCAGAACTGAAAGGCTGTGGTAGGTTAGGAAAAGATATCAGCAGTCTGTTTTCAAAAGTGGTCAAGTGAATGGAAAGCAAACGGTGTACGAACGATGAAGAGAAGATATGAGGGACATCAATACAGTAGTATATTTTAATATAGCAAAGCAGGAGCAGCAAATATTTAAGCAGGTGAAACTTCCTGGCACTTCCTGTGTGCCCTACCGAGACTCGAAATCAGGACCTTTGCCTTCGCGGGCAAGTGCTCTACCATCTGAGCTACCGAAGCACGACTCACGCCCGGTACTCACAGCTTTACTTCTGCCAGTACCTCGTCTCCTACCTTCCAAACTTTACAGAAGCTCTCCTGCGAACCCTGCAGAACTAGCACTCCTGAAAGAAAGGATATTGCGGAGACATGGCTTAGCCACAGCCTGGGGGATGTTTCCAGAATGAGGTCCCGAGTTCGAGTCTCGGTCGGGCACACAGTTTTAATCTGCCAGGAAGTTTCATATCAGCGCACACTCCGCTGCAGAGTGAAAATCTCATTCTGGAAACATCCCCCAGGCTGTGGCTAAGCCATGTCTCCGCAATATCCTTTCTTTCAGGAGTGCTAGTTCTGCAAGGTTCGCAGGAGAGCTTCTGTAAAGTTTGGAAGGTAGGAGACGAGGTACTGGCAGAAGTAAAGCTGTGAGTACCGGGCGTGAGTCGTGCTTCGGTAGCTCAGATGGTAGAGCACTTGCCCGCGAAGGCAAAGGTCCAAGTTCGAGTCTCGGTCGGGCACACAGTTTTAATCTGCCAGGAAGTTTCATATCAGCGCACACAATCCGCTGCAGAGTGGAAATCTCATTCTGGAAACATCCCCCAGGCTGTGGCTAAGCCATGTCTCCGCAATATCCTTTCTTTCAGGAGTGCTAGTTCTGCAAGGTTCGCAGGAGAGCTTCTGTAAAGTTTGGAAGGTAGGAGACGAGGTACTGGCAGAAGTAAAGCTGTGAGGAGCGGGCGTGAGTCGTGCTTCGGTAGCTCAGATGGTAGAGCACTTGCCCGTGAAGGCAAAGGTCCCGAGTTCGAGTCTCGGTCGGGCACACAGTTTTAATCTGCCAGGAAGTTTCATATCAGCGCACACAATCCGCTGCAGAGTGGCAATCTCATTCTGGAAACATCCCCCAGGCTGTGGCTAAGCCATGTCTCCGCAATATCCTTTCTTTCAGGAGTGCTAGTTCTGCAAGGTTCGCAGGAGAGCTTCTGTAAAGTTTGGAAGGTAGGAGACGAGGTACTGGCAGAAGTAAAGCTGTGATTACCGGGCGTGAGTCGTGCTTCGGTAGCTCAGATGGTAGAGCACTTGCCCTCGAAAGGCAAAGGTCCTGAGTTCGAGTCTCGGTCGGGCACACAGTTTTAATCTGCCAGGAAGTTTCATATCAGCGCACACTCCGCTGCAGAGTGGAAATCCCATTCTGGAAACATCCCCCAGGCTGTGGCTAAGCCATGTCTCCGCAATATCCTTTCTTTCAGGAGTGCTAGTTCTGCAAGGTTCGCAGGAGAGCTTCTGTAAAGTTTGGAAGGTAGGAGACGAGGTACTGGCAGAAGTAAAGCTGTGAGTACCGGGCGTGAGTCGTGCTTCGGTAGCTCAGATGGTAGAGCACTTGCCCGCGAAAGGCAAAGGTCCCGAGTTCGAGTCTCCGTCGGGCACACAGTTTTAATCTGCCAGGAAGTTTCATATCAGCGCACACTCTGCTGCAGAGTGGAAATCTCATTCATTTAAGCAGGTGTTGACTGATGTGAAAATTACCGAACTATCAGTTTAATAAGCCACGGCTGCAAAATATTAACATGAATTCTTTACAGACGAATGGAAAAACTGCTAGAAGCCGAAATCGGGGAAGATATATTCCGTAGAAATGTTGGAACACGTGCGGTAATACTAACCCTACGACTTATCTTAGAAAATAGATTAAGGAAAAGCAAACCTACGTTTCTAGCATTTGTAGACTTTGAGAAAGCTTTTGACAATGTTGACTGGAATACTCTCTTTCAAATTCTGAAGGTGGCAGGGGTAAAATACAGGGAGGGAAAGGCTATTTACAATTTGTACAGAAACCAGATGGCAGTTATAAGAGTCGAGGGACATGAAAGGGAAGCAGTGGTTAGGAAGGGAGTGAGACAGGGTTGCAGCCTATCCCCGATGTTATTCAATCTGTATATTGGGCAAGCAGTAAAGGAAACAAAAGAAAAATACGGAGTAGGAATTAAAATCCATGGAGAAGAAATAAAAACTTTGAGGTTCGTCGATGACATTCACATTCTGTCAGAAGCAGCAAAGGACCTGGAAGAGCAGCTGAACGGAATGGACAGTGTCTTTGATAGGAGGATATAAGATGAACATCAACAAAGGCAAAACGAGGATAATGGAATGTAGTCGAATGAAATCGGGTGGTGATGAGGGTATTAGATTAGGAAATGAGACACTTAAAGTAGTAAAGGAGTTATGCTATTTGGGGAGCAAAATAACTGAAGATGGTCGAAGTAGAGAGGATATCAAATGTAGACTGGCAATGGCAAGAAAAACGTTTCTGAAGAAGAGAAATTTGTTAACATCGAGTATAGATTTAAGTGTCAGGAAGTAGTTTCTGAAAGTATATGTATGGAGTGTAGCCATGTATGAAAGTGAAACATGGACGATAAATAGTTTGGACAAGAAGAGAATAGAAGCTTTCGAAATGCGGTGCTACAGAAGAATGCTGAAGATTAGATGGGTAGATCACGTAACTAATGAGGAAGTACTGAATATAATGGGGAAGAACAGGAGTTTGTGGCACAACTTGACTAGAAGAAGGGATCGGTTGGTAGGGCATATTCTGAGGGATCAAGGGACCACCAACTTAGTATTGGAGGGCAGCACGGAGGGTAAAAATCGTGGAAGGAGACCAAGAGATGAATACACTAAACAGGATGTAGGTTGCAGTAGGTACTGGGAGATGAAGAAGCTTGCACAGGATAGAGTAGTATGGAGATCTGCATCAAACCAGTCTCTGGACTGAAGACCACTACAACAACAACAGGGAGTATTGGAGGTGAACTAAATTTAGTAAAAAAAGCAGTGTTTTTTTATTAATTTGGAGGCACCGATAAAAAACAGAATATGTGACGTGGAAGGTTAACAATATACGGAAGTGTGCTGGGGAAGATTGATAATTATAATAAGCTCCGAAGGAAGACTGAGAAAAAGAGCGTTGCACAAATCCACGCGACTGACGGGGAGGTATGAAACTGCAGTCCTACACCATTCCGGGAAAACACAAACAAGACAACAGAGAGCTCAACACAGAAAGTTAACAGCACAGCTGACAGCTGAACATGTAATACTGATGACGAGTCAAAGAACCATAGGTAATAGCGTTCCGGCGTAGAGTCAAGCGCCGGTGTACAAGTCGGAAACGACAGAGCGGAGATGGCTGCCAAGAAGTCGTCAGCCAATAGCACGCTGACCGACCCCTCTCTAGTACGACAGCCCGACAGCAGCGACCTCTAGGCGAAGAGAACACAAGCACCGCTTCCGACTGCTCGCGGCCCAGTTCTGCTATTTCTACAGAAGCGTGAGGTCGAGCGACCTGGATGGAAGCATCCACTGTATTACTTCACTTGTATTGGAATCGTTATACTGAGGGACAATGATTATATTGAATGTCGCCTTTTGCATGTTGCACATCTATGTATTTCTCAAAGTTTAGTATTGTCATTGATTCATTTCCTAATAAAACTCTTTAATACGATTTGCTTTAATTGTTGTCTAGCGGACTGAGAAACATGTTTCCTAGAAAGCCCTTCTTTGACAACTAGGCGAAATACAACAAAAAGTTACGTTTTCGTTGATCTATAAAGAATAGATTCTGATCCTGAAGCACGAAGGATCGAAACTACAAGCAGACCAAACTGTTAACAGCAAGAGATAACACTCTATTCAAAGAATCTTAACTATATGATAGAATAAGAAAGCAACTTTCCTACATCTTTCGCTTATACGTTTCATCATCTATCATTGGGAAAACTGGAACGCCGAATGGGTATCTGTTAATCAAAGATATAAGGAGGTAGGAAGCTACAATGGGAGAAGAAAGGGTGAAGTTTCCTGGCATAAAAACGAATTGGATGGACGAAAAAGTATTTTTAGATTCATGGTGAGAAATCGATGACCTTCGGTATGACAGATCTTACATCTTAAGGCTTTTCCTTGATATTTCACGTACAGCGTGGACAGTCTTTAACAACGATTCGTCCAGTCTTTACAGAGAACGACCACCGAATTGCTCACTTAATATGAAATCCAGTCACAGATTCGTACAGAAGGGGAAATTAAAAATCCAGTGACCGCTGCCACGGCTAACTGCGTGCATATTAAAGGAAGTGGAAATCTTAGTGGGAAAATTTGTCCTATAAAATCAATTTTTCTTGGGATTCTCGACCCATCGAAGAGTTATTGTAGTGTAAAACCAACGGATGATTGAGTCAGAATAATTCTGATATCCATCAAGTGTATTACTACAGAAAGGTTCCAAGATGACGTGGGGCTTGCGATAGATTCGCTAGTGGGACGCTCAATATTGATTTTTAATCCTCAAAATATATCGTAAGTATAAAAGGTTTTGTGTTAGCAGAAGAGCCAACACCGTGTTACGTGTGCAGGCCGAAATGCACGCGTTTTGGCTCACGCAGGCTGGCGTGAGGAGGGAAGAACTATACTGACGCGAGGTCTGGAACATGACAAAGAATGAGAATTCAGAAAGCGGACGTAATTAGTTTCATACTTAACTTTAATCCATTAATGATGAACATCGCTCTTGACGGTACATGATTCACAATATTATCGGTTCAGAATACATTCTTGAAGTAATTATAGTAACTGAATATGGAGCCTTGCTAGGTCGTAGCAAATGACATAGCTGAAGGCTATACTAAACTGTCGTCTCTCGCCACTATCAGTGATTGCAGACCGAGGGCCGCCACACGGCAGGTCTAGTCTAGAGAGACTCCCTAGCACTCGTCCCAGTTGGACAGCCGACTTTGCTAGCGATGGTTCACTGTCTACATACGCTGAAGTGAACAGTAGCTGCCACCTGCCAGTGTGAGCCGGCACAGCGCGGCTGCAATCAACCGGCAGCCAGGCAGGGCCCAGCAGCCCCAGATGAAAAAAATGTTATTCACAACTGGTCATTAAAATTGCTACACCAAGAAGAAATGCAGATGATAAACGGGTATTCATTGGACAAATATATTATACTAGATCTGACATGTGATTACATTTTCACGCAATTTGGGTGCATAGATCCTGAGAAATCAGTACCCAGAACAACCACCTCTGGCCGTAATAACGGCCTTGATACGCCTGGACACTGAGTAAAACAGAGCTTGGATGGCGTGTACAGGTACAGCTGCCCATGCAGCGTCGACACGATACCACAGTTCATCAAGAGTAGTGACTGGCGTATTGTGACGAGCCAGTTGTTCGGCCACCATTGACCAGACGTTTTCCGTTGGTGAGAGATCTGGAGAATGTGCTGGCCAGGCCAGCAGTCGAACATTTTCTGTATCCAGAAAGACCCGTACAGGACCTGCAACACGCGGTCGTGCATTATCCTGCTGAAATGTAGGGTTTCGCAGGGATCGAATGAAGCGTAGAGCCACGGGTCGTAACACATCTGAAATGTAACGTCCACTTTTCAAAGTGCCGTCAATGCGAACCGAGACGTGTAACCGATGGCACCCCATACCATCAAGCCGGGTGATACGCCAGTATATCGATGACGAATATACACTTCCAATGTGCGTTCACCGCGATGTCGCCAAACACGTATGCGACCATCATAATGCTGTAAAAAGAACCGGGATTCATCCGAAAAAATGACTTTTTGCCATTCGTGCACCCAGGTTCGTCGTTGAGTACACCATCGCAGGCACTCCTGTCTGTGATGCAGCGTCAATGGTAACCGCAGCCATGGTCTCCGAGCTGATAGTCCAAATGTCGTCGAACTGTTCGTGTAGATCGTTGTCGCCTTGCAAACGTCCCCATCTGTTGACTCAGGGATCGAGACGTGGCTGCACGATCCGTTACAGCCATGCGGATAAGATGCCTGCCATCTCGACTGCTAGTGATACGAAGCCGTTGGGATCCAGCACGGCGTTCCGTATTACCCTCCTTAAGCCACTGATTCCATATTCTGCTAACAGTCATTGAAGCTCGACCAACGCGAGTAGCAATGTCGCGATACGATAAACCTCAATCGCGATAGGCTACAATCCGACCTTTGTCAAAGTCGGAAACGTGATGGTGCGCATTTCTCCTCCTTACGCGAGGCATCACAACAACATTTCACCAGGCAACGTCGGTCATTAGCTCAAAAAATTCAAATGGCTCTGAGCACTAAGGGACTTAACATCTATGGTCATCAGTCCCCTAGAACTTAGAACTACTTAAACCTAACTAACCTAAGGACAGCACACAACACCCAGCCATCACGAGGCAGAGAAAATCCCTGACCCCGCCGGGAATCGAACCCGGGAACCCGGGCGTGGGAAGCGAGAACGCTACCGCACGACCACGAGATGCGGGCCCGGTCATATGCTGTTTGTGTATGAGAAATCGGTTGGAAACGTTCCTCATATCAGCCTGTTGTATGTATTGCCAACGGCGCCAACCTGGAGTGAATGCTCTGAAAAGCTAATAATTTGCATATCACAGCATCTTCTTCCTGTCGGTTAAATTTCGCGTCTGTAGCCCGTCATCTTCATGGTGTAGCAATTTTAATGGCCAGTAGTGTACCACCTGTTCCCAACCCACGGGACGGGTCGTACTTCTGGGCCGTGTGCAGCGTGGCACTGGGCCGTGGGCGCTGGTCGAGAGTCCAAGACGAGATAAAAATTATCGGAAGCTTCAGGGGTTTCACTCGTCAAGAACAGCGAGTACAGAATGAAGTAAGAGTTGAAATGCCCTACCGCTATCCTATACCACTTACAAGGTTGTAGTCCATTCTATCATGTCGAAACCTGCCCTGTTTTCTTGTCCCCGCACAGAAAGAGTACCTCACAAGAAGCTGTTAAGACGGACAGCCAGTATTTTTTTTTAATGCAGCAAGTTACCAATATCGCAAGCCACCCCTACAGATTACGTTACGGGTCTGGAGCGCGGCCTTGGCTGTATGCTCCTGACCTAAACACGCAAATGCTACATCCGATAACAATTTGTCGAGTTGGTATTTTCTCCGACACTATGTTCACAAGAACGACTCGCTTTAATTTTGCTGATTAAGAACCTGACACAAGAAGGAAGAACGATTGGTGTTTTACGCCCCGTCCACGTCTAACATTATTATAGACAGAGCTTTGCTCGTCTTTCTTGCTACTGAGGGGAGGGAGGGGGGAGGAAGGGACCATAAGGAATCATCCCTTCATTTGCGTGGCGTGACCAGGAAACCGATAAGTGGATGGCCCACCCGAGGATTTAACCTGGGGCTCTCGAATGCGAGCTGAGGGCATTAGCCACTACAGCAGTTCGCTGAGTTCCCGCGGATATATTTCTGAATTACCATTCACTGAGACATTTGAGTTTTTCTGCAAACTATGTATGTGAACGAGCTTTTTTAACTTAACCTTTTTTTAAAAAAAAATACAAAAACAGTTTGAATGTAGATAGTGAGTTGAGGCTAAAATTAACCAGTTTCAATCCAGAAACTGATTCACTCATGGGTGACAAACAATGTCAAAGATCCCACTGAGTTCTTTTTCACACTGGCCACTCGATTTTGAGGTTTCAGGTAGTTGCAACAGCTAAGCGAGTATAAAAAAAATTTTGTTCACAAAAAATATATAAACGTTTTTCAGTCCTTCTTGTACGGCATGTATTGCTAAATAAGCCTACTGACACACACACACACACACACACACACACACACACACATTATCCGTTACACATTGATGTTCAGTTCCAGTTTGAATTGTATTCCGTAAAGATCAGTGCGACATTTCACGACTTTCATTGAATTAACACTGAATTTGCAGTTATTGAAGATATATAAGATTAACTAGGGACGCAAGAGGCGCAATATCTTCAACTAGTTGCGGACAATGTAAGTCTCTTGAGTTACATATCTTTTGCGATTTGTAGTCTTTTATTATTGATTTAACATCCTATAATTATTGATCATTGACTGAAGCTCCATCGAATGAACAGCATTATTTTAAATGAGACTAATTTTGTAATTTTGGCAGTGCAGTACTCATTCTTAGCAATTTATACAACTTCCCTCTGTGTTCAATTTTTATCAATTGTGAGCAGTTACGATCTTTTAAGTCCACGCAATTAGGTGACAACAATTGTATCATGACCGTAACAACTACACTGACAGAAAAAAGGTCACAATATCAAAAATAATTAATGTAGAATAAACAAATTTAGGGGATACATTTGTCTAGTTAATACATGTAAGTGTTTAACATTGCAAGATCACAGTTTAGTGTAAGCGCGAGATAGGTCATTGCAAATGTGAAATGTTGCTACATTAATAACCGCCAGATTGTTGAAAGCCGGCATGCAAACGTGCATGCATTGTGTTGCACAGGTGCCGGAGGTCAGTTTATGGGATGGAGTTCCATGGCTGTAGCACATCGTGAGTCAGTATAGTGACGGTTAATGCTGTTTGTGGTTGACGCTAGAGTTGTTGTCCGATGATGTTTCATATTGCTAGATTGGAGGTAGATCTGGTGATCCAGCAGGCCAAGGCGACATTTCGACGCTGTAGAGCATATTGGATTACAACAGCGGTATGTGGTCGAGTGTTATCCTCTCGAAAAACACCACCTGCAATGCTGTTCATGAATGGCAGCACAACTGGTTCAATCGCCGGATTGACGTACAAATTTGCAGTCAGGGTGCGTAGGATAACCACGGGAATGCCGTCACACCAAATCGCAGCCCAGACCATAACTCCAGGTGTAGATCCAGCGTGCCTAGCACGCCCTCAACTGGCCTGCTTCTAACCAACGCACGGCCTCACTGGCACAGAGGCAGAATCAGCTTTCACCATAAAAAACAACAGACATCCGCCATGTCACAGAACGTGTCAATAGATGAAAATACAACAGAAAAGTAATGGCTGTTGAAATAAATTGTTTATGGATCTTAAAAGACGACAAGCTATAAGTTCTTATAGACGCTGCCAACAATGTATCATAAGAATTAGGCTAATTTTTCAAGGTAGTACTCGACAAAATAGAAGGAGTGCCCCACGAGGAAACTCTTCAGTTTAGATTTGAAAGCACGTAGTTTACTGCTAAGATTTTTGAATTCTTCTGGTAGCTGACTGAAAATGGATACAGCAGAATATTGCACCCCTTTCCGCACAGGAATCAACGAGGTGCAATCCAAATACAGATTCAATTTCTTCCCTGTATTAAATGAGTGAAAGCTGCTAATTCTTGGGAATAAGCTGATATTGTTAACAAGAAACGACATTAAGGAACATTTACATTATGTGATCAAAAGTATCCGGATACCGGGCTGAAAATGACTTACAAGTTCGTGGCCTGTTCCATCGGTAATGCTGGAATTCAGAACGGTGTTGGCCCACCCTTAGCCTCGATGATAGCTTCCACTCTCGCAGGCATACGTTTAATCAGCTGCTGGAAAATTTCTTGGGGAAATGCAGCCCATTCTTCACGGAGTGCTGCACTGAGCAGAGGTATCGATGCAGGTCGGCGAGGCCTGGCAAGAAGTCGGCGTTCCAAAACATCCCAAAGGTGTTCTATAGGATGCAGGTCAGGACTCTGTGCAGGACAGTCCATTACAGGGATGTTATTGTCGTGTGACCACTCCACCACATGCTGTGCATTATAAACAGGTGCTCGATCGTGTTGAAATATGCAATCAGCATCCCCGAATTGCTCTTCAACAGTGAGAAGCAAAAAGGTGCTTCAAACATCAATGTAGGCCTGTTATGTGATAGTGCCACGCAAAACAACAGGGGGCGCAAGCCCGCGCCATGAAAACACGACCACACCATAATACCACAGTGTCCGAATTTTACTGTTGACGCTATACACGCTGGCAGATGACGTTTACCGGCCATTCGCCATACGCACATCCTGCCATCGGATCGAAGCACTGTGTACCGTGATTCGTCACTCCACACAACGTTTTCCCACTGTTCAATCGTCCAATGTTTACGCTCCTTACACCAACCGAGGCGTCGTTTGGCATTAATCGGCGTAATGTGTGGTTTATGAGCAGCCGCTCGACCATGAAATCCAAGTTTTCTCACCTCCCACCTATCTGACATAGTACTTGCAGTGGATCCTGATGCACTTTGGAATTCCTGTGTGATTGTCTGGATAGATGTCTGCCTATTACACATTACGACCCTCTTACACTGCCGGCGGTCTCTGTCAGTCAACAGACGAGGTCGGCCTGTACGCTTTTGTGCTGTACGTGTTCCTTCAAATTTCCACTTCACTATCACATCGGAAACAGTGGACTTAAAGATGTTTAGGAGTGTGGAAATCTCGCGTACGGACGTATGACACAAGTGACACCCAGTCAGTCACCTGACCACGTTCGAATCCTGGGAGTCCTGCGGAGCGCCCCATTCTGCTCTCTCAAGATGTATAATGACTACTGAGGTCGCTGGTATGGAGTACACGGCAGTAGGTGGCAGCACAATGCACGTAATATGAAAAACGTATGCTTTTAAGGGTCTCCGGATACTTTTGATCACATAGTGTACATTGAGAGGCCAGTGTCGGAATACGTAGACTAATCAACAGGGGTCGACAAGAGGTTAGTCTACTTACATCACTTGTTGCCGAACCTCCCTTTTCGGAGCCAAAAATACACTTTGATAATGGGGAGAGTTACGTATAAGCGAAGTAGACTACTTTTCGTGTTGAGTTATCACTTACTTCAGATATTTTTCTAATAAAACTGGCAGCATTAAGTCTTTGAACAAGATCCTGAATATGGACTTTTCACGAGAGTTTACTTCCTCTCTGAACACATACAAATTTGAACTGTTCAGTCTCACTATGGGTCTAATCTGCACAATTAGAACTTCAGGTTTCGTTGAACTGTGTATTTGGAATTTCGAAAGTCTTACTGTGATTTACCGTCAATTAATTTTCTACAAGCAATAAACTTATGTCTTGAACTGTTCGACTTGAAACAGTGCCAACGTTACACACAACATCCTTTACTACCGGGCTAGCGTCATCGGCAAACAGAAATCTTTTAAAATCACCTGTAATACTACAAGGCACATCATTTTTATAAATAAGGAACAGGACGGGCCTCAGTACTGATCCCTGAGGCACCCCCAATTTAAGCGTGCCCCACTCGAGTCCCACATCATAGCCATTCTCTATACTGTGGAGAATGACCTTTTGCTGTCTGTTCTTAAAACAAGAGGTGAACCAGTTGTAAACTATTCCCCATATTCCATGATGGTCCAATTTCTGGAGTAGTATTTTATGATCAACCCAATCAAAGACCTTAATCAAATAAAAAAAAGTGCCTAGCGTACGAAAGCTTTTGTTTAAACCATCCAGTACCACAAAGAGAAAAGAGGATATACTATTATCAGTTGTTAAACCATTTCTAAAACCAAATTGTACACTTGATGGCAAATCATGTGAATTAAAATGGTCAATTATCCCTACATACACAACTTTTTCAGTAACTTTCATGACGCCTCATCGTGGCCAGTTACTGTGTCCCCATTGAGAGAATGTCTGCTCTAATAGACCAATAACTTCAACCTATTATCCAGAACCTACCCTCCTATATAAAAGATACCAACCATTTCCTCCACCGACTCTCCACAGTTCCTGTCCCTTTACAACACGGTGCCCTGCTCGTCATTGTTGATGCCATCTCCCTGTAAACTAGCATTCCTCATGCCAGTGGCCTTACTGCTATTGTACACTAACTTTCCAAACGCCCTATCGATTCCAAACGAACAACCTCCTTCCTAGTCACCATGACCAACTATATCCTCACCAACAAATACTTCTCCTTTGAAGGCATTACCTACAAACAAATCCAGGGTATGTCTATGGGCACCCATCTGGCACCATCCTACGCCAACCTATTCATGGGCCATCTAGAGGAATCCTTCCTAAAAACCCAGACAATAATTTTAGACCCACTTCTATGTCATCAGTGTTTACTAAACACTGATGGCATAATAGTGGGTCTAAAGTTTTGATATAATTAATTTTTCCTTGAGACATTTGAGTCTGAACTTTAACTATGATAATGACAGAAGGTGAAGGAAAGAATTTAAATTTGTACCATAGCCAGGACTTGAACCCAGATCTCCATAGCCAGCAATAGTGACGATCTAAGAAGGGGAAATAAGCTGAAGACATCACTTGAAGTTTGAGTTAGGGAGTGGGGGGGGGGGGGGGGGAGGCGTTGGACTATTTTTGTACATTTAGCTGTGTTACCTGTATTGCTATGGTAGTGTAATGGCTAGCGCACCCGCCTAGTAAGCAAGGCGGTCTGTGGTCAAGGCCAAACTTTGGTACAAATTTTAATTCATTTCTTCAGCTTCTATCACTATTGTAGGTCTAAAACTGTCTATGACACCCCTCTCTCCCTTTTCATAATTCGTCTTTACTACTCAGTACTTTAATCACTGAGGTAACTGACCATTCCTACAGGAAAAATTGCAAATATGACCAACTACAGGGCTAACATGTGCAGCCCACGGTACTTTAGTATTCTGCTAGACACCGGTTCTCAGTGTTATTTCTCCGTTGAAAATTGTGCATGGTTGCTCAAAGACAGCCATGTTCAAAACAATAAGTTACTAAATGCCCTGTAGAAACTAAGCTTTTATTTAGCTCACCAGTTACGGCCAGAAAGTGATTGTTAAATACTGTACATATATCTGACTTATCAGCAATAGAACATTTTTCCTACATACTGACTTCATACCCTCGACCTTGTGCTGCTGACCAGACACTTCGTTCACGATTGACCAAATGTTTTTTTTTATCCTGTAAATTAGCTATTCTATTTGCTTTCCAGACACTCCTTGCCTTCCTAAAAATAATTCAAGCACGTTAAAGTACTGGCATGGATTCGACTAACGTCTGAAGTAGTGCTGGAGGGCGTTGCCACCATGAATCCTGCAGGGCTGTCCATAGATCCATAAGAGTATGAAGGGGTGGAAATATCTACTGAACAGCACGTTCCGAGGCATCTCAGATATGCTCAATAATGTTCATGTCTGGGGAGTTTGCTGGCCAACGGAAGTGTTTAAACTCAGAAGAGTGTTCCTGAAGCCACTCTGTAGCAATTATGAACGTGTTGGGTGTCGAATTGTCCTGCTGGAATTGTTCAAGTCCGTCGGAGTGCATAATGTACATGAATGGATGCAGGTGACCAGACAGGATGCTTACGCACGTTTCGCCTGACAGAGTCGTATCTAGACTTATTAGGGGTCCCCTATCACTCCAATTGCACACGCCTCACATCATTACTGAGCCTCCACCAGCTTGAACAACCACTGCTCACACGCAAGGTCCACGGATTCATAAGGCTGTCTGCATACCCGTACATGCCCATCCGCTCGATACAATTTGAAACAAGACTCGTCCGACCAGGCAACATGTTTCCAATCATCAGCAGTCCAATGTCGATATTGATGGGCACAGGCGAGGAAGCTTTGTGTCGTACAGTCACTTAAATCTAGATAACTTGCCACTGTAGCAGCAGTAACCGATCTCATAATTGCCCCAGACACTTTTTGTCTTATACAGGGTGAGTCACCTAACGTTACCGCTGGATATATTTCGTAAACCACATCAAATACTGACGAACCGATTCCACAGTCCGAACCTGAGGAGAGGGGCTAGTGTAATTGGTTAATACAAACCATACAAAAATGCATGGAAGTATGTTTTTTAACACAAACCTACGTTTTTTAAATGGAACCACGTTAGTTTTGTTGGCACATCTGAACATATAAACAAATACGTAATCAGTGCCTGTTGTTGCATTGTAAAATGTAAATTACATCCGGAGATATTGTAACCTAAATTTGACGCTTGAGTACCACTCCTCCGCTGTTCGATCGTGTGTATCGGAGAGCACTGCAACATACATCGCGTTTCTACAGAATGATCTGCCAACGTTGCTCAAAAATGTCCCACTGGAAACGCGTCGACGTATGTGGTATCAGCATGATGGTGCACCTGCACATTCCGCAATTAACACTAGGCTGACCCTTGACAGGATGTTCGACGGGCGTTTCATAGGACGTGGAGGACGCATAAATTGGCCAGCCCGTTCTCCTGATCTTACACCTCTAGACTTCTTTCTGTGGGGTACGTTAAAGGAGAATGTGTACCGTGATGTGCCTACAACCCCAGAGGATATGAAACAACGTATTGTGGCAGCCTGCGGCGACATTACACCAGATGTACTGCGGCGTGTACGACATTCATTACGCCAGAGATTGCAATTGCGTGCAGCAAATGATGGCCTCCACATTGAACATCTATTGGCCTGACATGTGGGGACACACTCTATTCCACTCCGTAATCGGAAACGGAAACCACGTGTGTACGTGTACCTCACCCCTCATGGTAATGTACATGTGCGTCAGTGAAAAAGATCAATAAAAAGGTGTTAGCATGTGGACGTAATGTGCTGTTCCAGTCTCTTCTGTACCTAAGGTCCATCACCGTTCCCTCTGGATCCCTACGTAATTCGGTGCTCTCCGATACACACGATCGAACAGCGGAGGAGTGGTACTCAAGCGTCAACTTTAGGTTACAATATCTCCGGATGTAATTTACATTTTACAATGCAACAATAGGCACTGATTACGTATTTGTTTATATGTTCAGATGTGCTAACAAAACTAACGGGGTTCCATTTAAAAAAACGTAGGTTTGTGTTAAAAAACATACTTACATGCATTTTTTATGGTTTGTATTAACCAATTACACTAGCCCCTCTCCTCACGTTCGGTCCTTGGAATCGGTTCGTCAGTATTTGATGTGGTTTACGAAATATATCCAGCGGTAACGTTAGGTGACTCACCCTGTATAAGCGTTGCCGACCACATCGCCGTATTCTGCCTGTTTACATATCTCCGTATTTGAATATGCATGCCTATACCATTTTGTTTGGCGCTTCAGTGTAATTCCCAACTTGTTCTACATTATATTCTTATGGCACTAGTCAGCCACCCAAGCTGCCTTTTACTGCTAGTACCCTGTCCTGAACGTTCCAACGGAAAGCATCTTTCAAAGTGCATTAGAAATGTGTGAAGGAAAACATTATTTTTCCTCAATGTTATCAGCTCTACAAGCATCCTGCCATTATCGATCCTTAGCGACGTATAAAAATATCTCTATTGTCGTTGGATTAGCTTTTCTCGGAGCTGTCTTTGAGGTAACCGACTTGTAACAGTTCATTTCGTCACTGTGATGCCAACAGCCGCTCGACTTGCTGCTCAGATGCACTACGATGCACCAGAGCCATCCATACGCCGAACACCGTGGTCTTCCCTGTTGGTAGTGCCAGGTGGTCGTCCGGAGCCCGGTGTTCTTGCGACCATAAATTCTCGTGACCACCGCTGGCATCAGTCATGTACATTAGCTACATTCCTGCCGAGTCTTTCTGCAATATGGCAGAAGGAAAATCCAGCTTCTTGCAATCCTATTAAACGACGTCGTTGAAATCCAGTAAGTTGTTGATTATTACGTTCAAAAATGACTGTGAGCACTATGGGACTTAACATCTGAGGTCATCAGTCCCCTAGAACTTATAACTACTTAAACCTAACTAACCTAAGGACATCACACACATCCATGCCTGAGGCAGGATTCGAACCTGCGACCGTAGCGTCTAGGCGCTACAGTCTGGAGCCGGGCGACCGCTACGGTCGCAGGTTCGAATCCTGCCTGGGGCATGGATGTGTGTGATGCCCTTAGGTTAGTTAGGTTTAATTAGTTCTAAGTTCTCGGTGACTGATGAACTAAGAAGATAAGTCGCATAGTGTTCAGAGCCATTTGAACCTAAGCAGGTGGTCGTCAACAAAAGTTTTCGCATTCGATGGAGAAATTTGTGGACTTAAATTTCGTGAAAAGATTTCGCCGCAACGCAAAATGCGTTTGTTTTAATGATTGCCACCCCAACTCGCGTTCATTTCCGTGACACTCGCTCCCCACATTTCGCGCTAACACAAAACTGGCTGACCTTCTTTGAACTTTTTCGATGTCCTCCGTCAGTCTCATCCTGTAAGGGACCCATGTGTTGTTGTTGTGGTCTTCAGTCCTGAGACTGGTTTGATGCAGCTCTCCATGCTACTCTATCCTGTGCAAGCTTCGTCATCTCCCAGTATCTACTGCAACCTACACCCTTCTTAATCTGTTTAGTGTATTCATCACTTAGTCTCCCTCTACGATTTTTACTGTCAACGCTGCCCTCCAATACTAAATTGGTGATCCCTTGAAGCCTCAGAATATGCCCTACCAACCTATCCCTTCTTCTAGTCAAGTTGTGCCACAAACTTCTCTTCTCCCCAATTCTAGTCAATACCTCCGCGTTAGTTATAGGACCTACGGATCTAATCTTCAGCATTCTTCTGTAGCACCACATTTCGAAAGCTTCTGTTCTCTTCTTGTCCAAACTATTTATCGTCCATGTTTCACTTCCATACATGGCTACACTCCATACAAATACTTTCAGAAACGACTTCCTGACACTTAAATCTACACTCGATTTTACCAAATTTCTCTTCTTCAGCAACGTATTCCTTGCCATTGCCAGTCTACATTTTATATCCTCTCTACTTCGACCATCATCAGTTATTTTGCTCCCCAAATAGCAAAACTCCTTTACTACTTTAAGTGTCTCATGTCCTAATCTAATTCTCTCAGCATACCCGACTTAATTCGACTACATTCCATTATCCTCGTTTTGCTTTTGTTTATGTTCAGCTTATATCCTCCTTTCAAGACACCACCGATATGTACCTGTAATTCAGCGGATTACTTGTACTTCCTTTCTTGAGTATTGGTTTGACCTGTGAAACTTTCCAGTCTATAGATGAAGATCTTTCGTCGAGGGAGCAGTTCTTTATGCTTGCTAGGTATGGAACTATTACATCAGCATATTCTGAAAGGAATCCAATTGGTGTACAGTATTACCTTTATTAAATGATTTACGTTGCTTCGCTGCACCGAGGATATTTACATCTAAGTTACTGATACTGGCAAAAGTTCTTGATTCGAATTGTGGAATATTTACTTCATCTTCTTTGATGAAGGAATTTCGGAAAACGATATTTAGTAATTCCGCTTCAGGGGATTTCCACTGGTAACATTACCATCACTATCGGGGATTGTAGCTATTGGTTGTGACTTCCCGTTGTTTTAAATTTGGCATACTGTTTTCGTTGCTTCTGCAACAGAATTCTGACTCGTTTTGTGAAACGTGGCGGGTAAGTTCCAACTCTTATAAATTTATTTGGTATAAATCTGTCAGTTGTTGTCGATATTATTTCTTTGGAAGGAATAGAAACTCTCTCTTAGAAGGGAGTCAAGCGATTTTTAATCTGCTTTTTTAAAATAGATATACTTTGCATTTATTTTTTGTGAATTTCCATGTTACGGTATTCAGTCTCGCTACAACAACCTTGTGGTCACTAATCCCTGTATCTGTCACTCCCTATTTATTTCGGATTATTTGCGGCGAAGAGGTCTACATCTGCATCTACATATGTACTCCGCTAGCCACCAAGTGGTGAGTGGCGGAGGGCACAATTCTCACCAAAGTCATATTCCCCACCCCACCCCGCCCTCCTCTATTCCTCTTGCGGTTCGCGCAAGGGTAAAACTACTGTCTGAACGCCTCAGTACGAGCTCTAATTTCCCTTATCTTTGAATGGTGATCATTGCGCGATTTGAAAGTTGATGGTACTAATATATGCTCTACATCCTCGGTGAAAATCGGATTTCGGAATTTAGTGAGCAGCCCCTTCCGTTTAGCGCGCCGGCTATCTGCAACCGTGTCCCACTTCAAACTTTTCTATGAGATTTGTAACGCTCTCGCGATGGCTAAATGTACCAGTCACGAATTTTGCCGCTCTTCTTTGGACCTTATCAATCTCTTAAATCACACCCAACTGGTGACGATCCCATACAGACGAACAATACTGTAAGACTGGACGAACTAACGTATTGTAAGTAATTTCCTTTGTTGAAGGACTGCATCGCGCCAGGATTCTACCAATAAACCGCAGTCTAGAGTTCGCCTTGCCTGTTACTTGTGTAATCTGATCATTCCATTTGAGATGATTTAGAATAGTCACCCCCAGATACTTGACGGATGTTACAGCTTCCAAAGACTGGGAATTTATTTTGTACTCGTACATTAATGGGGAATCTCGCCTTGTGATACGCAGTAGGTTACACTTACTAATATTGAGAGGTAACTGCCAGTCATTACACCACGCATTTATTTTCTGCAAATCTTCCTTGATTTGTTCACAACTTTCGTGTGATACTACTTTCTTGTAGACTACAGCATCATCGGCAAACAGTCTAATGCCGCTGTCAATACCATCAACCAGATCGTTTATGTAAATCGTAAAAAGCAGTGGACCTATTACGCTGCCCTGGGGCACACCTGATGTTACGCTTGTTTCTGTTGAAGTCACCCCATTCAGGACGACATACTGCTCTGTGTCTGTTAGAAAACTTTCTATCCAACCGCATATGTCATCGGATAGACAGTAAGCGCGCACTTTTTGCAGCAAGCGACAGTGCGGAACTGAGTCGAACGCCCATAGAAACTCGGTCAGGTTATTTTTCGCAACCATTTACACTACGAATAGGTTCATGAAGTAATTGTCCAAAATAATTTTCGAAGAAAACATTTAGAACAATTCGAGACCATATTTTTTGCCTTCCACTGGTTTTTAACATGTATTTCCACCAGCACATCGAGGGTACGTTGACTTCATCAGGAATTATAACTGTGTAAGCGGAGTATCTACGAGTATTTAGAAACGCTACTCAAGTTTTGTTTAAACCTTTCAGCAACTGTATCATCTGAGTCAGAGGGTCAATAAAAGGATCCAATTATTGATTTATTCCGGTTATCAAGTATAACCTCTAGACATACCAATTCACAGGAGCTATCTACCTCAGTTTCGCTACAAGACACACTATCCTAACAGCAACAAACACACCACCACCAACTGTATTTGATCTATCCTTTGTGACCACTGTTAGGTCCTTATAACGATTTAAGTTTCAGTGCTGTCTCTTAGCACTTGTCTACGACGATTTATTACTCTAATACCGATGGTTCCTAGACCTACCGTTGTCCTGTGTTTGACCCGTATCTTTTGAGAGTGAGGCCCTATTTGTTCTTTCCCGAGAGCCTCTAACCTAAAAACAAAAGCCAAATTCGCTCCACACAGCCCACGGTAATCATGCAGCCTCTGTCTCTCCTCCCGTTCGTTTGGCTTTGGATCGTTCGTAAAATCTCGCACGGAAGCAGGTCGTCTTCTTCGTCAGCAGCATCTACTGGGCTCCACCACCTTGGAGTCAGATGTGGTACGCAGAAATCACGGCATGGATCCAGTCGCATCGGGAGAGGACGCACACGGTTATAAAGGTCACCGAAACTACGCGCACTCCTAGGGTGTCGAGGTCCTTATACATGACACTGATTAGACCTCTGATGACGTACGCAGCTCCCGTCTGGGGATATGCAGCTCCTACACGACTGCGCCGCCTGCAGATCATACAGAACAAGGTGCTACGAATCATTAGCAACGCTCCACGCTACACACGCACCGTGGATCTTCACCATGAATACCGCCTTGATACCCTCAAGGAAGTATTCAAAAAACACGCCACACGACTGTACAGGAACTCGACACACTCGAACAATCCTTTCATCCTCACTCTGGGAAACTACGATCACAACCACAGGTGGAAGCACAAGCGACCAAAGACACTGCTAGCTAGGGCATAGCCACCTATGGTAAACTAACATACGCAAACAGCGACAAACGTCGGCAAGCCCCTGCATATCAGCAACACTGACTGGCAACTACCAGCTGCTATTAGAGTCGACCAACTGGCCACAGCAGGGACACCGACGAGCTCGCCCACAGACGCACAAACAATCAGCCAACATTCCCTCACACTGTGCCTCCGGTATATGACCTATCGGACACAAGATCGATAACAAACCTAACTGTTGCAGGTTGCTGACGCTGAACGAGGACTCTGTACCAGCACCCAGCGCCAGCCGCCGAGCAGCACAAACACACAACGTCAAGGTATCGACATGCATGATACCCACTACTAACACAGCCTATCCTTGCACAACCTATCGCAGGCAGCAAGACAACCGCTAGTGCTCTTGCCGCCCGACCTAACTTTCGCAGAGGTTTTTTTCCCTTGGCTCTTGCCTTGGCACTTCTTTTCCTCTGCCCTTCAAACCGCTACCCTTCGTCAGATTTCGACCAATCTATCTCCAGATGAGCGCGTATTAATGGTTAATCCTAACCAGACGTAAGCAAACATCGCAGTACCCACATCCTGCGACACCTCACTTTAGTGAATACTAACCCTTATGCAGAGATGCAGTAGACCTTTTGTGTTGGCCATCATGCCGGTGTGGGCGTGGAGGGGCTCCACCTCCATTAAAAAAATTTAAAAAAAACGCGCACTCCGTCTGCTCTGCCAGCCGACCGCGTCCACACACACACGCCGATGCTACCTTGGAAGGAGCTGCGGCACATACCAATACTCTCTACATTCGGATTTCATTCACCATCAGGGGCAAATAATGTCTACCCTCCTATTCTCGAAGCTTTTTCTCGAACTTTTTGCCAATTAGAACTCTTTATGGACGGACGAACTTTTCATTCATCTTCAGTATTCTTCCTTTATAAATTCATGCTACATTGGAAGACAGACGATTACTACGGAATATGCCCCGTCGTAGATTGGTGTTTTCCCACTCTGTAAAGACTATCTCGCGTTTCATTTGTGTATATGGTTCAAGATATGCAAAAATTAATTGACTTTCTGCCCCTCTGCTCCTTGTTTCGGAGCTTCTTACTCTCCTGCACTGATGACAGTGCCACTAAAGCAGAGTTTTCCGAGTTTTCCGAAACTCCTTCACCAAAGAAGACCAAGTAAATATTCCTGAATTCCAATCAAGAACAACTGCCAAGATGAGAAACATGGAAGTAGATATCCTCGGTGTAGCAAAGCACTAAAATCACTTAATAAAGGCAAGGCCTCCGGTCCAGATTGTATACCAGTCAGATTCCTCTCAGAGTACGCTAATACAATAGCTCCATATTTAGCAATTACATACAAACGCCCCCTCACCGCTCGCGAAACACAACTAGCTCTTTATAATCATGAAGTAATGAGTGCTATCGACAGGGGATGTCAAATTGATTCCATATTTTTAAATTTCCAGAAAGCTTCCGACACCGTTCCTCGCAAGCGTCTTTTAACCAAACTGCTTGCCTATGGAATATCATCTCAGTTGTGCGACTGGATTCGTGATTTCCTATCAGAAAGATCACAGTTCGTAGTAATAGATGGACAGTCATCGAGTGAAACAGAAGTAATATCAGTCGTTGCCCAAGGAAGCGCTATAGGCCCTCTATTGTCCCTGATCTATATTAACGATATAGGAGACAATCTGAATAGCCCTCTTAGATTATTTGCAGATGATGCTGTCATTTACCATCTTGTAAAGTCATCAGGTGACGAATGCGAATTGCAAAATGATTTAGATGCGATATCTGTGTGGTGCGAAAAGTGGCAATTGACCCTGAATAAAGAAAAGTGTGAATCTATTCACATGAGTACTAAAAGAAATCCGCTAAATTTCGATTACGCGATAAGTCACACAAATCTGAAGGCTGTGAATTCAACTAAATACTTAACGAATTACAATTACAAATAACCTAAATTGGAAGGACCACGTAGGTAATATTGTGGCTAGAGCAAACCAAAGACTGCGATTCACTAGCAGAGCACCTGGAGGGTGCAACAGATCTACTAAAGAGACTGCTTACACTACACTTGCTTACACCACGCTTGTCCGTCCTATTCTGGAGTATTTCTGTGCGGTGTGGGATCCGTATCAGGTGGGACTGACGGATGACGTTGAAAAAGTTCAAAGAAGGGCGGCTCGTTTTTTATTATCACGAAATACGGGAGATAGTTCCACAGACATGATGCGTGAATTGGAGTGACAATTATTAAAACAAAGGCGTTTTTCGTTGCGACGGGATCTTCTCATGAAATTTCAATCACCAGTTTTCTCCTCCGATTGCGAAAACATTCTGTTGGCACCAACCTAAGTTGCGGGAAATGATCATTACGATAAAATAAGAGAAATCGGGGCTCGCACAGAAAAATTTAAGTGCTCGTTTTTTCCGCCGTTCGAGAGTGGAATGGCAGAGAGACAGTTTGAAGGTGGTTGAGGCACTTAATTGTGAATTGCAGAGTAATCACATAGACGTAGATGTATATGTCCTTCATTCTGCAAGATTTTCCGGAGGAAACAACTGTTACAGCTCCCCTTCTCCGATGCTGCCACGGTCAAGGAAGTAGAAAGATCTTTCAGATATTCACAATACTTAACCGGATACGGCGGGAGGAAGTTACAGTTAAGAAAGCAGGTTTCTTAGTCACCATCAATAGCATTCCAACATTTCATCTTGCTATCTCTCTGGCGTGGCGAACCACTGTAACGTATATGCAACAAATATACCTATGCCCGTCTGTGAAAACAGACTCGATAAGCAACCTGAGCCCTCAGTAAACGGAATCTAACGTGCATAACACTGTGCGCATGTTGTATGAGTGTCAGTTTCACTGTCATTTAAGCCCTCAACAGACCGTTACATGAAAAACTTAAAACTAACCTTTGGATAAGCTGTCTGCGTATTTGAATATGACAAACTACAGGAACAAATAAATGAACCTGCAACAATGAATACCTAAGCTATCTGACTGCGTTTTTGAACAAGAATTTGATACAGAATCTGACTTGTGCAACGGAATTTACTGGATTAGAGTACATGACATGTTGTGGTGTGTCAGTGTCTTTGTTTTAGCACTAAGTTTTGCACTCATCTCTTTAGATGGCTGTCTTTTTCTATGTTTGTTTACAGCAATTCGCAGAAGCATGCAGCAGCAGCGGCTAAAGCTTATGGTTACTAAGATCGAATGTAATAAAAAGGAGTTTGTTTGGGTCTTGTTAATTACTAAATAATTTGTGAGAAGGCATTTCGTAAATTAAATCTACTTAAAACTTCAGAAATCGTAGTTCCCAATAATTGACAATGACAATTACATAAGTATAAATAATGGCTCAGTGCCATATTAACAAATTATTTCAATTTCCAAGTTACATTAACATTTAATAACCACAGCATTTATTTATTAATTAGATGTGGAGAATAATTATTATTATTTGTAGGATAATGTTGTGGGTTGGCAGGAGAGCCAACACCGAGTACTAGAGAAAGCCGAAAGGCACGCGTTTTAGCTCCCGCAGGCTGGCGTGAGGTCTGGAACAGGACAAGGAATTTAGACTTTAGAAAAACGGACGGAGCTGGTGGAATACTTAACTTTAATCCATTAATGATGAGCGTCGCTCTTGACGGTACATGGTTACAGTATCAATAGTAACTGGTAATGGAGCCTTGCTAGGTCGTAGCAATTGACGTAGCTGAAGGCTATGCTAACTATCGTCTCGGCAAATGAGAGCGTATTTTGTCAGTGAACCATCGCTAGCAAAGTCGGCTGTACAACTGGGGCGAGTGCTAGGAAGTCTCTCTAGACCTGCCGTGTGGCGGCGCTCGGTCTGCAATCACTGGTAGTGGCGACACGCGGGTCCGACGTATACTAACGGACCGCGGCCGATTTGAAGGCTACCACCTGGCAAGTGTGGTGTCTGGCGGTGACACCACAGATAAGGAGGCGTCTTTAACTGACAAGCAAAATATGGGATTATTGCAAACTCGGACTAACAATCAGGAGCCTAATCCTGCAATTGCTATTGCAAGCGTAGTTAACCCAACTAAATCTCTCTTGGCTATATAAATGAAATGAGGCCTTGAGTGTGGTAAGATCTGTCATCACCAACGTGAGGGTAGTGTGACCCCTCTTCTGTCTCCGAAATCTTGACCGACGCTACTACTTCCACTCTCGTAGAAAGACCTCGTCTCACAACAATGCTTAGAATCGCGCATCCACGTTTCGCGCTCAGATTGTTACTATCGATATCTGAGTGCTTACTCGATGCAAAGAATAGAGTTGCTATATTGTTTTCAATGTAATGGAGAGTTCTGACATACTCCATACACCATTTACAGATTTCCCACGGTTATGAAGTATATAAAAACAAAAAAGCCAACCACAAGATGATTATGTTAACCAATGAACAGGTCTGGCCATAATGACAATCACACGCGGCAGTTGCTACCTGCTCACCTTCAGGTTGATGGACTGTCTAGGAGACCAGACTGGTGTGATGGGTATAATTTTGGCAGCCACTCCTGCAACGCAATTCCTAATCGCCCCACTCCTTATTCTTAATAGTTCTCCGACAAACCAATAACCGCTTAAGTGGAAAGGCTTCTGAGAACCAGCCACAACATCTAGCTCAAGGACCTTCACATAGTGCCTCCAGTGGCTACCAGCTCCCTCCCAAAGCAATTATTTAACAAGATATTGCCGTAAACGTCTAGATTTATTTGATAAAGTAGCCGCACTAAGAGGAATCTCTCAAAGTCAATGGAATCCAAAAGAAATCAACGAGGAAATTTGACGTAATTCATTTTTACTGATGGTGTCAGTCATGTGGCTGCTTTCAATCTCTTATCGCTTCAGAGACAATAACAAAAAATTTTGTAATTTTACCACAAGGAAAATAGGAGTTAAAGTCATTTCACTATAGTTCCATGCGTAAGACAGGCACTTACTATCTGATGAAAAATATTCGTAGAAGACATTGTAATGCGGAATAGGCAACTACACTATGTGATCAAAATTATCCGGAGACCCCTAAAAACACAGGTTTTTCATGTTAGATGCATTGTGCTGTCACCTACTGCCAGGTACTCCATATGAGCGACCTCAGTGGTCATTAGACATCTCAGAGAGCAGAAGGGGGCGCACCGCGGAACTCACGGACTTCGAACGTGGTCAGGTGATTGGGTGTCACTTGTGTCATACGTTTGTACGCGAGATTTCCACACTCCAAAACACCCCTAGGTCCACTGTCTCCGATGTTATAGTGAAGTGGAAACGTGAAGGGACACATACAGCACAAAAGCGTACAGGTCGACCTCGTCTGTTGACTGACAGAGAACACCAACAGTTAAAGACGGTCGTAATGTGTAATAGACAGACATCTATCCAGACCATCACACAGAAATTCCAAACTGCATCAGGATCCACTGCAATTACTATGACTGTTAGGGGGGAGATGAGAAAACTTGGGTTTCATGGTCGAGCGGCTGCTCATAAAGCACACATCACGCTGGTAAATGCCTAACGACGCCTCGCTTGGTGTAAGGAGCGTAAATATTGCACGATTGAACAGTGGAAAAATGTTGTGTGGAGTGACGAATTACGGTACACAATACGGCGAACCGATGGCAGGATGTGGGTATGGCGAATGGCCGGTAAACGTCATCTGCCAGCGTGTGTAGCGTCAACAGTAAAAATCGGAGGCGGTGGTGTTATAGTGTGTTCATGTTTTTCATGGAGGGGGCTTGCACGCCTTGTTGTTTTGCGTGGCACTATCACAGCACAGGCCTACTTAGATGTTTTAAGCACTTTCTTGCTTCCCACTGTTGAAGAGTAATATGGGGATTGCGATTGCATCTTTCAACACCATCGAGCACCTGCTCATAATTCCCGGCATGTGGCGGAGTGGTTACACGACAGTAACATCCCTGTAATGGACTGGTCTCCACAGAGTCCTGACCTGAATACTACAGAACGCCTTTGGGATGTTTTGGAACGCCGACATCGTGCCAGGCCTCACCGCCCGACATCGATACGTCTCCTCAGTGCAGCACTCCGTGAAGAATGGGCTGCATTTCCCCAAAAAAGCTTCCAGAACATGACTGAACGTATGCGTGCGAGAGTAGAAGCTGTCATCGAGGCTAGGAGTGGGCCAACACCATATTGAATTCCAGCATGGAGGAGGGCGGCATGAACTTGTAAGTCATTTTCAGCTAGGTGTCCGGATACTTTTGATCACATAGTGTAGATGTGACGAGAGGCGAACCCAACAGTGTAAAAGTAGACGGGGAATGCTGTGTCGTCAGTAGAGTAGCAGTGGCAGCAGAATGGGTCAGTCAGGACAGCACAGTTGTGAGCATGTGGGTGCTATTCTGTCCTTCTGCACAATGGATTAATCTGAGATGTACCCTTTACCCTGTGGCTTCTGCAAGATCCAATTTCCACCCCCACACTACTACAGAAATCAGACAGACGCTCCTAACTTTCTAAAGAGAAATGCGTAAAAGACTTTCAGCAATAAATATCTTCTGGAGCTGTCCGCTGTAAGGAAATGACACAAAAATTCACAAAATTTCTTACGTAACTAGTGGGATACTTGGGTAGTGGAGTAGTGCTAGATAGTGTAAGAAAAACATGAAACTAACGAAAATTATTATTTATTTTGCAAAAATTCTGAGAAATCACAATGGCACTTTTAGTTATGAACTGAACAAGTTATTTCCGGGTTCTTTTCGGAATGTGAAATTACCTCTTAAGGATAGGATTCGCTAATGAAATTTCTATACGAAGTTAAAGATTGTTATTGACTTGGCAGAATGGCTGAGAGCCGCACCTACTCAACTAGAATAATTATCCATTAGAATCTTGCTAGGTACGGTTGAGGCGGTCACGCGAGAAATGCAATGAAGTGTACTGTCATGGAGGAAATATGGTGGCTCACAAGAGCTGTAGCGCACAATACCGTACGCTGCGATGACTGCTGCCTGCGCCGCTCGCTGCTGACAAATAAGATAACTTTTGTTCTATCTGGATTGACACTCGCCAATCAAACTCTCCCTACGCCTTGATGAAATCAAGGACTCCCATTTGCCCTTGGTCTAACTATTGGCATGGTACACCGGTCAGATAACCAGTCCACCGCGATGCCACTCAAAAATTCGCTCGCAGGCGTTTGACAATAACTCTGTCCGTTCACACCGCACAATAAGTGTGGCGGCCAACTCAGTGAACAACGCTTAATCGCAAGGACTCAATATAGAGTCGCACTGCGATTCGCTCTGAACAGAGGTGCTCTCCCAGTGAAGGACTGAGGAGAGTCTTGTTCCTCGCTCCAAGAGCGACAACGGAACGGCGCCTCTCCACGTCAGACGTGAAGGGGTATATCTTTCGGTCTCTTCCATTACTCCTTCAGCTCAAGGCGTCAGAAATATCGTCTGCCAATCAGCATCGCTCTTCTAAAACGGGAGAATGACGTTTCGTTTAAGGCGACCAATCCGGAAATATGTAGGATCGGTGTTTGGCGTTTGCTGTCTCCCTGTGAAAATCTCTGAATCTACGTGCTATGTGTAAAGAATGCGTAGGCTGGTCGCTCCCACACAATGTAGCGGAATTTGCTTTTAAGCTGAACACGGGGTCGTTCCTCCTTTCCCTTGGGCGAACGCTGTCTGCTCCACGGGAGGCCACCAACCGACGTAGATGGGTTGGGACTGGCCTGATGGCGTGCGGTTGCCTCTCTCGAACTATAAGCTCTTGCGACCATCGTGTCTGGAGTGTATGTGTGTACGCCAGCCTCGAGTATTTCAACCATGGTGCGCTCTTGCGATTTATTAGTTATTTGCATATCGTTTACATGAATTCATACAACATTGACTTATCTTATCGAGTTTGGGTTCGAATGAAGCGTCTTGATGTGCGGAATATGATTGTGAGGGCGGATTATGTAAGCAACGAAGGTCAGGAGACCACAATGTCTTACATACCTCCCTCCTTCTGACAAAATTTTTGTCTGGTGTTTGTCAATGCCGAGGAAAACATTGACAAAGTCAGGCAAAAATTGTTCTTTTAGATTTTCCAATAAACTTTTCTCAGCCATTCTTAACAATTTTTTCTAATGATTTCTTTCTAGCTATTGTTTCTATTTTTTTAATTCTACAATTTATGTTTTGTTGTTAGGCAAATATAGACTTTCTTTGTCATTGCCAGTACATGTCTCTGTTTTTCTTTTTCATTTCCAAAAATTTGTTTTTACAATATTAATTTTTCTAAACTCATAAGTGTACAGTGTATCATGTTTTAGTGTGGTTATATCTTTTCTTTAGTTAAGCTTGCGTAAATGTTCGCAAAAGCTCTGTTGTGTTACTTTGTTTTATTTATTTATGCATTATCTTTTTCTTTATGTGTCACTGTTTTTTTGTGATAATGAAGGAGTGTTTCCTCTTAATTCTATCCTCGGTATTAATATTATTACCCCAAAAAGGTGTTTTTGAATGTTTCTTAAAGAAGAAAATTCCTGCATAAATCCTTTTCTAATTTTACATATAAAAGAAATAAATAGACTTTCCATGAGTTTGTGAGATTATATAACTATATTAACTAAGTTTCTTTCCAAAAGGTTTAAGGTATCTATAGATTGTGGATTTATCACACATAATAAAAATAATTACTTTTACAAAAAAGGAAAAAAGTACTTTTACAAATATATCATTTCCTTAACTCTGCATTTGTGTTATATCAGTCTTTTCCTTTTTTGCTGCGTTAGTTTCTGTGCTCGACGATCCCCACTGAAATACTGGAAGGCGTCGACTCATTTGTATGGGTGTCACAAATCATGAGAGAAGCACTCTGGCATGCGATTCCGGGTCTTAGTTGTCGACATTGTCATCATGGAGTGGTACTTTTAGCTGATGATGATGACTGTGGTTTACTGCATAAACAGTGATGTCTTGGTACTCCTTTGCTGTCACACCTGGGACAGTATGGCAGTTCGAAGATTGTAGTTGACTACCGACGATCGTCACACAATATTGTGCTGTGACGTCTTAGTGCTTCACACCAGGTTCGGTATGGCAATTTGATGATGTGCTAGGGAGAATACTGTTCATTTTGCTGAATCTGTTTCTAGATGATGTTAGTTAGTACTACTTAATATTCCGTTTGCCGTTCGCTTGCATTTGTTTGACGATTCAAGGTTTATTTTTGGAGAGGTGGTTGAGTTGCCATGCATCAATGTTCATGGAAAGACGTTTGTAGCTATTTGCTTTGTAGGATAGGAGAGAAAGGTATCTTGCTGTCTTCTGCCCTTCTTCATCTTGCGTCTTCTGTTCTTCTCTTCTTTCTTGCATTCTTCTCTTCTTCTTGGGCCAGGAATATGTGAATTTTGGTGTAGGAGTGATACAGGATTTGTAGGATCTGACTGCCTTTCCAACTGTTACTTGATGAGTTTGTAGATATTAGTAACGTTTTGTACCTTCATTGTCGTCTCGTCATATTATGATTCTCCCCACGTTCTTCTGTTGTGTAGCAGTGTCATGACATATGAAATGTCAGTGCTGCACGTTGTCCTCCTGAAGTCCAACCTGGTTGCAACCTGCATTTCCAGTGTGGCGTTGGTCTTCATGCTCTTGTTATTGCCCTAAGTGCTTTCTCAACATGTCCGTACCCTCTCCGTCGCTATCTATGCGTAGAAATATTTTCAGTTTTTGTTTTACATATATTTGTTATTTACAAAAAAAAACTCTGATTTTATATAATGCAAAAATTTTCTGATAGTGGCAAAAATTATTGTGTATGTATGATTTCTTTTCTTTATTCTAATTGTGTCCTACCACTTCTTCATTCTTTTAATTGTTGTGTACCATTCATTGTTTGTGTGCATATTGTAGTGTACTTGATACTACAAGAGATTGTTAGTGTGTATTATGTCTCTTTTTCTTTTAATTAATGTGCTATTTTGTTTATCTTAATTTATTTTTTGATTCAGTGGTTAGTACACGATTTGCGATTGCCCCTCTGTCTGTTTCCCTTTCTTCTCTTTTACCATTTCTTTCATTCACATTCTTTTAGGTGGCTCACGTGGTAGATGCCAATACTTTTACCTGTTTTTGGGTTCGTTAGCTCTACCGCATTTTCGTGAGCGATTCTGGAAATTTTCATTGGCCCTTTATAGATTGCAAAAAATTTTCTGCATTTATTTTGACTCTTATGTGAAAGCTAATGAGCTTTTACGAATATCTTTTGGCCCAGTGTGAAGTGTTTCTTTGTGGCAGATTTGTCTTGAGTGATTTTACGTCTCATTGCTGCTGAGCGAATGTTTTGTAGGGCAGAAGCGACGATTTGTCTATGTTGCTTTCGGGGAGTAACTGGAAATTTAATGATTTCTTTTATTTTTTCTCGTTTATCTATATTCTTTAATACTGTAATTGGTGGATAAGTCGTGGTACTATGTGGTGTCTCATTAATTACCTCTTGGAAGTCTCGTAGATATAGGTCCCAAGTACAATGGTTCTTTCTAGAAAACAGTCTACAAAGTGTTCACAAATCTTTCATGGTACATTCGGCCAGATTTCCACTTGGTTTATATTTTGAAATAAAGGTGGTTTTCATTTTTAATTTGTCTAATGTGTTTTTCCAATGCACTGACCTGTATTGGGGCCCATTATCTGAGATGATTCTTTTCACTCTCCCAACTTGTTGTATAAAGTCATTTTGAAGTGCTTCACTAATCGTAAATCCAGTGGCTTTCTTTAAGGGTGTAAGTGTAGTGTATTTTGATGCTAGTTTTGTTACAACAAATATGTAGGTGATGCCTTTCCTTGTTCGTGGAACTGGACCATAAATATCGGTTGCAGCAATCTGTCTTAATTTATCAGGGATAATTGGAAACATTGGGGGGGTCTGGCCTGATATGTCACATGTTTTGACTGTATGCATTTTTTTACAACTTTTGAGAATGCATCGAATACGTCGTTCCATATTTGGGAAGTGTACTGTTTGTTTCATTTTTAGTTAGCATCTCTTGGGACCAAAATGTCCACTGCTAAAGTGGGTATACCAAATGTATTTATTAATAAGTTCGTCAGGGATGCATGCTATCCATTGTGAAGTATCATTATTACGTTTGAAAAATAGGATATTATCGTTTACTATGTAATTTTTTTCTAATTTCTGTGTTGGTTTTATCGGTAAGTTGGTGTTTGATCTTGAGGAGGGTCTGATCTTTGTTTTGTTCGTCAGATAATTTTTTTAAAGCATTTGTGATAAAATTTTCGAATGGTACGTTTTTTAGATAATGGATAGTCCGTTCTTCATCTTCAATGTTGATTTTGTGGTCCTCTACCATTCTCTGTGGTGAACGAGATAATGCATCGGATAGAATATTTTCAGGTCCTGGTATGTATGTGATTGAAAAGTCACACTCCTGCAGTATTTGCATCCATCTCGCCAAACGTCCATGGGTTAATTTGGAGGAGATTAAAGACTCTAATGCTTTATGGTCTGTGTATACTTATGTTTTTCTGCCAAACAGAAAATGTCGAATTTTTTGAAATGCCCATACTATGGCTAGAGCTTCTAATTCTGTTAAGGAATAATTCTTTTCTGCTTTCGACAGTACTCTGCTTGCAAATGCTATTGTTTCATGTATTTTCTTACCGTTTTCCTCAATTTGTTGAAACAGTACCGCCCCTAGCCCGGTCTTTGCACTATCAGTTACTAGACAGAACTCCTGACTTAAATCTGAGTGTGATAAAATTGGAGCATTATTCAATGCCTCCTTCAACTTATGAAATTATTCATCTACTTGTTTATCCCATACCCAGGGTGTGTTTTTTCCTGCCAGTGCACACAGTCTCGGTGCTGCAAGTGTGTCTATCCATATAAATTTTTTCTAAAAATTTATCAACCCCAAGAATCCCCTTAGACTTTTCTTGTTGTAGGAAGTAGGAATATTACGAATAGCGTCTATCTTCTTCTCGTCTGGCGTTATACCTTTTGCAGATATGTTATGTCCTAAAAATTTAATTTCCGATTTTCCAAAATGCGATTTAGTAATGTTGACGGTGATCCCATGTTTTTTCATAATTTGTAGGAAATTATCCAGTATATAATTATGTTCTGCCCAAGTTACCCCCGCCACAAGAACATCGTCCACATAGCAAGTAATTTTCTGAAGTATATCGAGATTTAGTATAGAATTCAGACCGCGAATAAAGGCAGCTGACGAAATTTTGAGTCCAAACGGTAAACGTTTGAATTTGTAGCAACGACCAAAGATAATAAAGGCTGTGTATTTTCGACATGGAGGCTCCAATTCTATTTGCCAAAAACTTGAACGCAAATCGATGGATGAAAAAATCAGTACTCCATGAAACTTCTGAATCAACTCTTCCAATTTCTCTGGTCTATCTGTTTCCGAAATTATAATTTTATTTATTTGTCTTGAATCGAGTACCAAACGTATGCTCTCATCCTTCTTACTTACAACGTGTAAGGGTGAATTATATGGTGACTTGGCGGGTTCAATTATGTCATCATCCAACATTTTTCTGATTTCAAGAAATACTTGCTCTCGATAACTACTTCAAATTTGTATTGAAAATCTTTAATGCTACCTGTCTTTGGTGCAAATACCTCCGCATGTGATCTCAATATGCCTCCTAAATTTTTTTTATCGTGGAGCTAAATATCATCTATTTCCTCTATCTACTTACTAATTTCTTGATGAATTTCTTCTGTTATTTCGGGTGGGGGTGGGTCAAGGTTTTCCTCAAACTTATATCTAGGGTGTCTCTCCTCCTCTGTTTCATTCCCTGCTTGACTTAAATGTAATTGCTTTACTTTTCCCTGTTCTTTTTCATCGTTCAAAGTTTGAATAAAATACAGTATTACATCATCTACTGTTACGAATCCTTGTGGTATGCAAATGTGAACATCGCGCTCATTAATGAAATCCACACCGATTATCATATCAGCCGTAAGTTTTGGTACGATTATAAAATTGTTTTCAAATTCGTAACCTTGGCAATTGAATGAAAGACGTGTTTCGTATTTCACCTCGGTTCCATTTTTTCCTAAGGCGCCAAAAACTCTTATCCTTTTTGTCCTTAAAGTCGGTAATTCTCTCTCTATTGCACCTCTCAAATAGGCTTTCTGGTATAGCCGTCACTTTACTCCCACTATCTGATTGCTTGTGTCGTGATTTCACCAATGTTTATCTTTAATATGGGTTGTATAACTGTAGATGTTACGATTTCCTTTTCTTGCATCAAATCCTCTGCTATAGATTCATAACTTAACCTGTGGATAATTGTACCTTCCCCTTGTGTTTGTGTTTGCTTTGGTGTTAACACCGTGATCAAAACCGTTTTCGACCTATCTACCTCTTTTCGTCTGTTTTCGAGCTCCTGTCTCTCCTTTTCCTTAATTTCCAAACATTCCCGAATGTGCTCTCTCTCTCTATCCTCTCATAGTCACCCATGTTGTATATATTATACATCTTTTGTGTTCGTGGCGTCTGTGTTTTGTTTTTATCTAGGATACTCTGCTCTGTTTTATCGCGTTCATTTACTTGCTTCTCGTCAAATATATTGCTAAGTCCGGTTAACAATTCTTCATCGCTTAATTCTTTAATACACGAAGGTGGTGGCAGTTCATCCTCGCTTTCAGAATTTTCCCATTCTGTGCTGTTTTCCCAGGCTATGTAGCGTAATTCAAGTGTATCTGGTGCTGACTCTTTATCGTAAATTTTCGTAAGTCCCCGTTTGTCTGAATTTTGGCTATTTTCATTTTTTTTAATTTTGATCTAGCTACTTCCAAAACATGAATGTCCTTTTTTGATTGTCCTAATGAATGGACGTCAGTTTGCCTAACCTCTTCCGGATTTTCCCGTCAATCCTTACGTTTTTCAGGATTTGGTGGCCTAATTTCTACTTCTGGTTTCCATTTGCTGTGTTGTTCTTGTCTCTGTGGACCATAATTTCTTCGGTAATTATTCGCGCCCTGGTCTCGCCGGTTGCTGTTTCTAACATCGTGACCTCTTTCAAAGTACCCTTGACCGTTGGCATTTTGATTCCTAATTCCATATCCGCCACTGTGTGAGTGTCCATTACCGTTCCTATTTCTGTACCAATTGTTCTGGTTGTCGTTTCTATGCCAATTGTCTCCATTGTGCCACTGTCCTTGTCTGTTAAATTGCCTGAAATTATTGGTGTTAGGATTACGATTATTATTATTGGAATATTCGTTCCTAGTCCTCTACTTTTGCTGTTCCCTTTCCTTTCTTTTTTCTTTCACCTCGTCTTCTTTAAACATAAATTCAAGTTCCCTTAAAACCTCTTTGAATTCTTCGGTATTTTCATTTTTTCCTACTGTCGCCTGTTGATACTTTACCGGTAATTTCATTCTACACAGACGTATCAGCTCTCCGTTACTGTATGGTTTGTCTAGGCATTGATTCTTTTTGTCCATTGTATCAAAGAATTTTACCACGTTTTTCTCTCCTGGGTTTACATATGGTGTCATCTGAAGTAACTCGTATTTAATTTTGTTTTGCGCCTCCTTGGACCAATATCTTTCGAGAAATGTTGTTCTGAACTGTAGGTAAGACGTACAGGTACCCGCGATCTTTTGTATCACCTCTGCTACTGTCCCTAACATGTGTGCACAAATGAAGTCAAGTTTGTGAGCTACGCTCCAGTGGTTTGGTAAGCCTACTTGAAACTGGTCGATGCATGTGCGTGCATGCAAGCTACCGCCTTCTTCCTTGAAATGTTGAAATTTTCTAACTGTAAGTAAGTGGTCTGTATCATATCTACTCATAAGTCCGGTTTGTGGCTGATTCATGGACTCAAATAATCTGCCACTGCTTGTGTCGTCGTGTTTATTCTCTGGTAATCTACTGCCTGTCTGCCTATTCTCAATTTCCTGACTCATATCCGCGTCATATCGTATCATTGGAGAACAAAAGTGTTGTTCGTGTGTTTCTACTCTCGTCGATCGTGGTATAGTACCTGTGCCGCTATTATATTGTGTCGTTGGATTTATTGGTTCAGTTGCCTGTCTTTCGATTGGTATCGACTGAATGTATGTGTTCCGTTTTTCTGGGTACTGTGCCTGGTCCTGTGGCATGTCATGTCGGGGTTATCTTTTTCGGCTTCTGCGCGAGTGTTACGTCTAGCCTTGGTTCTACTTGAACTTTCTTAGACGGCGCGTGTTCGTGTACTGAATTAATACTTGACGCGTCAGTTGTTTCGCTACAGGTGTAATCGGTCTCAATCTTTTCTTCGATAGTTTGTATCAACTCTGTTTGAAGCTTTTCAAACAGATCTTTGTTTTTAAGTTCTATTTTATTGGTCCGCTGATCATATTTTTTCGGTGCAACTTTCGCGACCTTGCTTTGAATTGCTTGTTCTTCCGAAATTTGTATTGCTGTTTGAGTGGCTTTTTTCGTAAAACGTTCCACCTTTTTGTCAACGTTTACGATGTCCAATTGGACCTTGTCCACGTCAGTGCGTAACTGCTGCTGACCTTGTGTTAGTACCTGAATTCTTTCTCTAGATTCTTTCGCGTCTTTATTTATCTGAGTGATCTGACTATCAATTCTGGCGATCCCTTCTTTCATCTGGATTTTAACCTGTTGGATCTGTGTCTTAGTAGCCTGATTATCCTGTTTCAATTGCTGATGCTGTTCCGTCATCTGTGTATTCTGTTTCGTTATACTATCGTTCATTTTTAGTAACATCTCCATGATTGCGTCCTGTCTTGTAACGCTGCCTTCTGCTGAATTATGTATTCTCGATCTATTGTTTTCTACTCGGTCAGTTACGTCGTTCACTGGGCTATGCTGTGGCGTTTCTAAGTTTCATAACTGCAATAACCCGTGCTGTCTGTATTGAGGACTAGTTGCGTTTGTCATTGAACCATTACGTGACGCAAACAACTCCGCATTCTGCCCCCTCTGTTGTGTATGTCTTGAGTTTGCAGGTACAGTTGCGTCTGTTACGGAACCTTTTCGTGGCGCTCGTAACTCCGCAAAATTCTGTGTCTGCTGTTGGGGCATATTTAGAATGTGTACAATAGGTTCAACGTATTCTAAATGTTTCCCCTCTTCCTCACTGTCTACTTCTGTTTGAACGTTAGCTAACTGCCGGTTCATTGACTGTATTGACGCGTATTCTGTCCCTGAATATGCGACAAACAAACGCGTTTCCTGTGCTCCTTTCGCTTCTAATCTTTGCCATTTCCTACGTGGGCTGTCTATTTCTGACTCAGAATGTGCCCTACCTGGAATTTCATATTCTGGAAATTCGATGTTCTCATCCTTTCGATTCCTATCTGTCTGATCTGTCTCAATTTTATCCCAGTCTAACTGAGCCTGCTGATTCTGCAGCTCCCCGACTGTCTTATTCTCTGATTCACCGTCTGTCCTATTTTCAGGTTCACCTTCTGTCCTATTCTCAATAAGCTCGTTAACTTTCTGTCTATCTGGTTGATTCTCCCCCATCTTGTCTACTTGCTGTCTCTCACGTAACCTTTTGGCTTGTGCTCTCGTTAACATGGAAATTCCTTCAACACACCACAACCCTATCTACAAAACTGTACGACCACTTAACAGTTAGTTGAACCAACAACAACAACAACGTCGTGACTTCTTGGCTAATGCTCTGTCTGCTCTGCTACAGTCTCCAATCTCCACCTGTGCGCTTGCAAAGGGAGAAAAATGTTATTTCTTAATTCTAACTTATATGATGCTGCGCCACACTTCGTCTCTGCATCACTCTGCGTCTGTGCCTATCACCTGAAAATCCTATGCCCTAACAACTACACAAAAATCGTAAAAAAATGCAAAATTTTCCAACACAATAAAACTCGCCCTTTTACCTACAATTCAGCTTTCTTTACTAACTGTACCTATTCCGATCCCAATCTTTGCAAATAGCTACTTAATACATGAAAGAAAGTTCTTCAAAGTGCTACTGCTGCGACCTGCCGTAACTAACTATCCTGACATTTTCCTATCCTAGTAGCTTACCTATTTTACCTATCCTGGCAGGGTCGCCATTTTCTGTGACCGTGTGGGTGCTATTCTGTCGTTCTGCGCAATGGATTAATCTGAGATGTACCCTTTACCCTGTGGCTCCTGCAAGATGCAATTTCCACCCCCACACTACTATAGAAGTCAAACAGTCCTTCCTAACGTTCTAAAGAGAAATGCCTGAAAGACTTTCAGCAATAAATATCTTCTGGAGTCGTCCACTGTAAGGAAATGACACAAAAATTTGCAAAATTTCTTATGTAACTAGTGGGATACTTGGGTACTGGAGTAGTGCTAGTTAGTGTAAGAAAAACATGAAACTAACGAAATGTATTATTTATTTTGCATAAATTCTGAGAAATCACAATGGAACTTTTATTTATGAACTGAACAAGTTATTTCCAGGTTCTTTTCAGAATGTGAAGTTACCTCTTAAGGATAGGATTCCCTAATGAAATTTCTATACAAAGTTTAAGATTGTTATTGACTTGGCAGAATGGCTGAGACCCGTGCCTGCTCAACTTGAATAATTATCCATTAGAATGTTGCTAGGTACGGTTGAGGCAGTCAAGGGAGAAATGCAGTGAAGTGTACTGTCATGGAGGAAATATGGGACTCACAAGGGCTGTAGCGCACAATATGCCTTGATGAAGTCAAGGAATCCTATTTGCCCCTAGTCTAACTATTGGCATGGCACACTGGTCAGATAACCAGTCCACCGCAATGCCACTCAAAAATTGACTCACAGGCGTTTAACTATAACTCTCTCCGTCCACACTGCACAATAAGTGTGGCGGCCAACACGCTTAATCACAAGGACTCAATATAGAGTCGCACTCCGATTCACTCTCGACAGAGGTGCTCTCCAAGTGAAGTACTGAGGAGAGACTTGTTCCTCACTCTTTGAGTACACGTACGAGCGAGCACGCTCTCGTTACGTGTTCTCGCTCCAAGAGCGACAATGGAATGGCCCCTCTCCACACCAGATGTGAAGGGGTATATCTTTCAGTCTCTTCCATTACTCCTTCAGCTCAAGGTGTCAGAAATATCGTCTGCCAATCAGCATTGCTCTTCTAAAACGGGAGAATGATGTTTCGTTTAAGGCGACTAATCCAGAAATCTGTAGCATCGGCGTTTGGCGTTTGCTGTCTCCCTATGAAAATCTCTGAAACTGTGTGCTATGTTGTAAAGAATGCATAGGCTGGGTGCTCCCACACAATGTAGCGGAATTTGCTTTTAAGCTGAACACGGGGTTGTTCCTCCTTTCACTCGGGCAAATGCTGTCTGCTCTATGGGCGGTCACGTGCCAACATAGATAAGGCTGGCTCGTCCTCTGAAGGGACTGGCCCCCCAGCGTGCAGTTTGCGTCTCCCGAACTAAAAGCCCTTGTGACCATCGTGTCTTTAATGTGTGTGTGTACGCCAGCCTCGAGTATTTCAATCTTGGTGCGCATTTGCGATTTATTAGTTATCTGCATATTATTTACATGAATTCATACAATATTGACTTTATCTTATCGAGTTTGGGTTCGAATGCACCGCCTTGATGTGCGGAATATGATTGTGAGGGCGGAATATGTAAGCAATGAAGGTCAGGAGACCATGACGTCTTACACAGTGACTTCGAATATGCACAAGGTATCGGGTGTCACCTGAGTAACAAATCCGTCAGGGTCACTTCGACCGTTCTAAAGCTGCTTAAGTGAACTGTTGGTGACGTAAATGTGAAGTGCAAACGCGAAGGAATAGCCACAGCTAAACCAGGATCAGCAGACATCGTGTACTAGCAGGCAGTATTCGTCGACCAATGCAGAGAGTAATTGTAAAAAAAAAAAAGGAACGTAATATCAAGCAAAGAAATCATTCGTGAGTTCCAAAACGCTACCAGCAGTACATCTAGGACAGTTACAGTCCGTAGCGAGTTAAAAAGAATGTGGTCCAATGGTCGAGATGCTCTCCGCATGCCAGAAATTTCTGTAGTCAGCGCTAAGTGACGCTTGAAGAGCTGTAAGGAGTGACTGGAAACGAGCGATTTGCAGTGATGATTACGCTATACACTAAGGCAATTCGATGGAAGGCTTTGGGTTTGCCGAATGCCTGGAGAACGTTAGCCGGTGGTGTCAATGTATGGTGGTGTTTATCGTGGTTACGGTATAGTCTCCAGATTGCAATTAAGAAAACGTCAAATGGGAAGGACATGAGCACAATTTACAGCATTGTGCAATTGTGCACTGCGTGCAGTAGACGAACAGTTCGGAGATGATGAATATTTGTACCCAGATGATAATGTAGCCGGTCATAAAGCAACGTCATTGTGGCAATGGTCTGGGGCACGAAAATCACTGAAACGGACTAGCTATCACAAAGTCTCGATCTGAAGCTAATGGAACACCTTTGCGATGAATTAGGACTTCGGCATCGCTCGAGGTCCCAGCGTCCAAGGTCGTTAGCTTCCCTGGTTTCGACTCTAGAGGAAGAATGGGCCGCCATTCCTCCATAGTCATTCAGTTCGAGACTCTGGCCACGACAGCCCGTTTCAGAAATTTTATTGGCGATAAACCATTGCCTCAGAGATGCTCCTTTTGTGTAAGGGTGTATTTTCATGCTGATGCAATCATCGTCTCCGAAGTGTTCCACAACTGTAAGCGGTACAAAACGCTGTAAAAAGTATATATATCCTTCCGCATTTAAAGTCTTCCTAATCAAAATACCTTGAACACACACTGACCACCGAAAACACTCCCATACCGTACAGATACCTCTCTGGATGAGAAACACTTAGACGCCCAATCGCACCTTGACAGGTACGTTTAATTGCTCAGTATTTACCCTGTGTAAAAGAGTCTGGGGCTACTTGGAACAGCGGGTGAAGTGTAGCAATCAACGGCAGCAGGATTCCGTAGCTCTGCGGGATCTAACTATCACTGGTGGCTATAGTTGGATGCAGAATGCATGAAGAAACTTGTGGACTTTCTTCTTTGCCGAACTAAGACCATTGTCAAGGCTAAGGCAGCGTTAAACAATATTATTGTGATGTCCACTGCTGTGAGATCAGATAGCCCAATGTCCGTTTAGCCATCAACTTGTAAGTTAGCCAGTTATTACTAAAGCTACCTTATCTTTATCTTACTTCCTGTAATAATTGTCTCAGTTCATTATTATTAGAAAACTACACTCATGCACATAAATTAAGATAATTGCAGAATGTGGTGCCACACAACGTGTCACTACACAAAACTGGCGCTAATAGCATAGACACGTAGGGAACACACACGACACATATCTGTAAGCCCACGGTATTGGTGAGAAAACTGTCCCGAAACACACGTCCTTCAAAACGCCAGTTTCCGGCGCATGTCCCCGACATCAATGTGAGATATGATCACCATGCACACCTACACAGGCCGCACAACGGGCTAGCATACTCTGGATCTGGTGGTCGAGCAGCTGCCGGGGTATAGCGTCCCATTCTTGCACCAGTGCCTGTCGGAGCTCCTGAAGTGTCGTAGGGGTTTGAAGACGTGCAGCGAGACGTCGGCCGAGAGCGTCCCAGACGTGCTCGATGAGGTTTCGGTCTAGAGAACACGCAGGCCACTTCACTCGCCTGAGATCTTCTGTTTCAAGGTATATCACGAGGAAGGTGGGACCGACTGCATCCCTGAAAAGGCGGACATACTGGTGCAAAATGACGGCCCGATACACCTGACCTGTTACAGTTCATCTGTCAAAGACATGCGGGGGTGTATATGCACCAATCATAATCCCACCCCACACCATCAAACCACGACCTCCATACGTCCCTTTCAAGGACATTAAGGGGTTGGTATCTAGTTCCTAGTTCACTCCAGATGAAAACCTGGCGAGAATCACTGTTCAGACTATACTTGGACTCGTCGGTGGACATAACCTGAGACCACTTTTCCAACGACCATGTGCTGTGTTCTTGACACCAGGCTTTATGCGCTCTCCTGTGACCAGGGGTCAGTGGAAGGCACCTTGCAGGTCTGTGGGCGAATAAACCATGTCCGTTCAGTCGCCTGTAGACTGTGTGTCTGTAGACAACTGTTCCAGTGGCTGCGGTAAGGTCCCGAGCAAGGCTATCTGCAGTACTCCGTGGCCGTCTGCGGGCACTGATGGTGAGATATCGGTCTTCTTGTGGTGTTGTACTCTGTGGACGTCCCGCACTGTAGCGTCTGGACACGTTTCCTGTCTGCTGGAATCGTTGCCATAATCGTGAGATTACACTTTGTGGCACACGGAGGGCCTGTGCCATGATCTGCTGTGTTTAAACAGCCTCCAGTCGCCCTAGTATTCTACCCTTCATAACGTCATCAATATGTGTTCTTTGAGCCATTTTCAACACACAGTCACCATTACCACGTCTGAAAACGTCTGCACACTTACTCGCTGCACCGTACTCTGACATGCACCAACACACCTCTGTGTATGTGGACTGCTGCCAGCGCCACCACAGGTCAAGTGCACAGCATTGTCATACCCCGAGGTGATTAAACCCGCAAACCGCCCACCAGGCCGTTGTTTCACCATGTATCATCTTTATCCTTAATTTGTGAGCATGAGTGTAGTAGCGAAACACTGCGTTGCCCTGGTATTTACTTGTAGCTGACCCGAGAGTTACTAGGTGTGGAATTTTAGTCTTATAAAGCATCATTGTATACAACGTTTGAAGTAGTATGATTGGGGAGATGAACGAAGACCTTGTTTGCTTCACTAACATGGGAGAAAACCACATAGAGCTGACCGTGCAAAAGTCAACTGACACTAAGGTCCACGCTGGTAACATGCAGTGTGTGGCCTTGTGCTTCGTTTATGGTCATGGCATTACACAAGTTCACCAGGAACACTACACATTTCAAGCAAGATGGTAAACTGTCAGGAATAAGCGAGATTTGCGGTATAAAAACTTGTTCGCCGGCACTACTTCCCACCAAGATTTGCCCTTTTATGATGTTGACGTTGGAGGGCAGTGACTTAAGTGAAGGACTCCCAGGGGCGAGATCATTCGAGCCCATTGCGCCGGAGGTCAGAGTCCCGTCGCGCCTCACTTTTGGAAGGAGTTTACAAAGACCGAGTTGAGGCCCGATGTTCTCGAGGCACAACTGGATTCTTGACTTACTCCTTCAGTCTCTTATCCGTTCTGGAGTATTCAGAAAGACCCGACAGTTTCTAGGCATTTTGATTCGTAAACAAAACGAAGTCAAAATGTAATGAGTGCTCACCCCAATCACAAATCAGACTTAATAAATTCGTTTTTCCTAACAAAATAAATATAAATAACATCTACCGAAGGAAACAAAGCAACGTCGTAAGGTTTTTAATACACAAAGTAAAATCAGGAAACCCATATATCCTAGCCAAGTAAATTCATTGTTAGTTTGTATCTGTAAAGATAAAATTTTAGCGCTTAATTATGTCACTGCGCTAAACTTCAGGAAATACATCTGCCACTGAGTTAAAGAAAATAATAGCGCCGTCTAGTAGTACTTTAGTGTTATACAGTGCTAACATTAAACATGAGAGCTACAGGGTGGGGCAAACAAAAGTGGCCCGGACGTGTGGATACGATTTGTGGCAGAATTAATGGAGCAGGTAAAGACCTACGGTTACTTCCAACAGGATTGCCCATACAGCCGACCGAACCTTGGACTTACACGATCTTCACACCTGACAGAGCTGTTAGCAGAGATCTACATCTACATATACATCTACGCGATTACTCTGCTATTCACAATGAAGTGCCTGGCAGAGGGTTCAATGAACCACCTTCAAGTTGTCTCTCTACCATTCCAGTCTCGAACGGCACGCGGGCATTTAAATTTTTCTGTGCGAGCCCTGATTTCCCTTATTTTATCGTGATGATCATTTCTCCCTATGTAGGTGGGTGCCAACAGAATGTTTTCGCAATCGTCGGAGAAAACTGGTGATTGAAATTTCATGAGAAGATCCCGTCGCAACGAATAACGCCTTTGTTTTAATGATTGCCAGTCCAATTCACGTATCATGTCTGTGACATTATCTCCCCTATTTCGCGATAATACAAAACGAGCTGCCCTTCTTTGAACTTTTTGGATGTCATCTGTCAGTCCCACCTGATGCGGATCCCACACCGCACAGCAATACTCCAGAATTGGGCGGACAAGCGTGGTGTAAGCAGTCTCTGTAGTAGACCTGTTGCACCTTGTAAGTGTTCTGCCAATGAATCGCAGTCTTTGGTTTGCTCTAGCCGCAATATTATCTACGTGATCGTTCCAATTTAGGTTATCTGTAATTGTTATCCCTAAGTATTTAGTTGAATTTACAGCCTTAAGGTTTGTGTGACTTATTGCGTAATCTAAATTTAGCTGATTTCTTTTAGTACTCTCGTGAATAACTTCACACTTTTCCTTATTCAGGATCAGGTCAGACCGGTTGCGGCTATAGCTGGCCACCCAGGTCACCAGATCTGTCAGTGTGCGATAATTTTGTGTAGGGAGCCCCCCGAGTCTAAAGTGTATAACAACCCACATAGTCTTGCAGAACTGCAGCAGAATGTGTCGGACGAGACTGCAGCAATTCCAGCAGTCTCGCTTCTATCCGCTTTCAGCAACTTACTGACCAGAGCCCAGAAGTGCCAAGAGATGGATAATGGTCTCTTCCAACATCTCCTACGGTCAGGTTAGTGCTGTATTTCCTTTCTTCTGCTCTGTTTCTTTGTATCCTGGAACTCTGTTCTCTGGGCCACTATTTGCGCCCCCTGTACTAAACTGATCAAATGATTTAGGACAAAACTTTAAATTACGATCTTTTTTTTTTCCTTGTGCCTATATTGACTACATAAAGCCTATGTGTTTCCCCAAGCTACGCTCAAGTTACCTATCAAAACTCTATGAAAATTCGTCTAGTAATTTTGAAGATTAGCATTTTTAAAGAGACGCGACAAGTTTAGAAAATCATTAAATCACCGTCTGTTTTTCCCCTTGATCAGATTTTGATGAAATGAAGCCTGTGCTCTACCCCAAACAATGCTCAGGTTATGTGTGAAAACCACATGAAAATTCGTCTAGCAGTACGTTCAAACAGACAAAGAGACAGAAACGCTAGTCATTCAGTTGTATTATTGGTACATATTGAATATTGGATGCTCTCCTGCGTTGTTTTTTTCCCATTCATGGGCTAATAAACTACCGCTAAGTAACTAAACGCAGATGGCCATACTATCGTGTATGCTCGGTATGAAAGGGTAGTGTATTTGTATTCAGGTGATTCGTGTGAAAAGATTTCCGACGTGATTATGACCGCATGACGGGAATTAACAGACTTCCCAAGCGCAATGGTTGTTGGAGGTAGACAAATGAGAAATTCCATTTCGGAAATCGTTTGTGGAATTCAGTATTCTGAGATCCACAGTGACAAGAGTGTGCCGAAAATACCAAATTTTAAGCATTTGCTCTCACCACTAACAACGCTGTGGTCGATGGCCTTCACTTAACTACCGAGAGCAGCTGCATTTGCTCTCAGAGCTAACAGACAAGCAAGACTGCGTGAAATAACCGCAGAAATCAATGTGGGAGGTACGCCCAACGTACCCGTTAGAACAGTACGGCTAAATTTGGCATTAATGGGCTATGACGGCAGCGTCCGACGCGAGTGCCTTTGCTAACAGCACGACATCTCGTGCATCTCGTGGCCTCGCGACTGTATCGGTCGGTACTCAGACAACTGCAAAAACGTAGTCTGGTCAGATGAGACCTGATTTCAGTTCGTAAGAACTGACGGTAGGTTTCTGCAGTGGCGAAGACGCCACGAAGCCATGGAAACGAGTTGTTAACAGGGCACTGTGCAAGCTGGTTGGTGGTGGCTCCATAATAGTGTTGGGCTGTATCTACGTGGGATTGACTGGGTCCCCTAGTCCTACTGAAACGATCTTTGACTGGAAATGCCTACGTCCGACGACCAGTAGGCCACTAAAGCCATCATGAACTTCATGTTCCCAAACAGACATGGAAATTTCATGGATGACAACGCTCCATGTCGCCGGTCAACAATTCTTCGGGATTTGTATAAAGATCATTCTGAACAATTCGAGCGAATGATCTGGACCCAGATCACCCGACCTGAATCTCATCGAACCTGTATGGGACATGATCGAGAGGCCGGTTCGTGGATAAAATCCTGCACCGGCAACGCTTTTGCATTTGTAGACGGCTATAGAGGCAGCACGGCTCATTGTTTATGCAAGGGACTTCCAACGACTTGTCTAGTCCATGCCGCGGCTAGTTTCTGCATTTGCCGGAGAAAAGAGGGTCCGAGACGATATTAGGATCTATCCAATGACTCTTGTCTTCTCAGTGTATGGTGACGCTTGCAGCAGATCAAGTACTGTCTATCTTTCTTGTATACTACGAATCAATTGTTGGTAAGTTTTCAATTTATCACTGTAACTATAATTCCCATCCTCGTTTATTATTTCTTGGAAGTGGCAGACAAATCATTAATCTTGTAAACTAAATGCAACATTGTACTTCCTTGCTCCATCACTTGCTAAAAGTATTTCCAGACTAGTATTGATGCCGTTCTGCAATACAACGAATGTCAAGCGACGACAGCGAGAAACTATCGTATAGCTCAGGTGGGAGCAAGCCTTTCTCACAGATCCTACATGCGTATCTTAATCCGCGACACACCTAAAGGGGAGATTATTGTCTCAGCAATGCAGTACCACACACAATTATTCCATGTGTTTGTTGCTCGTTTCTATCGGCATTGCTATCAATACAGCACCCCAGATCACCTAAGATCTGGGATAGCACTCATCGCTTTTCCCATTTCCTTTATTGACACAATATTTCAAACCAATCCAAATTTTGCAAATAAAGAGTACTCCTTTTTAAGGAAGGTTTATTTAAAGACGAAATATTTCAGCACTGCTGCTATGACTAATAGATACTTCGATATTTTAGGGCTGGTGTGGCCGAGCGGTTCTAGGCGCTTCAGTCTGGAACCTCGTGACCGCTACTGTCGCAGGTTCGAATCCTGCCTCGGGCATGGATGTGTGTGATGTCCTTAGGTTAGTTAGGTTTAAGTAGTTCTAATTTCTAGGGGACTGATGACCTCAGATGTTAAGTCCCATAGTGCCCAGAGCCATTTGAATCTTTTTTTAAATATTTTAGTCAGTTACCAGTAACCGAGATCAAATACCCAAAAATACCGGTTATTCAAAACTAAAATAGCAGTAAAGTTTTAACCGGGATGTTTGTCCCATCCTTAACTCCTAGTGCCGTCCCGGAAGCAAGTTCTAAATTGATTGTCTAATCAACCATGATGAAACCCATAACTATTGTTCATGAGCATCACTGAATATAAACCATCTGCGCCCCACTACTAATGAACTTCCATTGTTATCAAGCCATATTAAAATGTGTAAACAAGGATATGGGATTTGGTACTGGCATAAGGTCACAGCTTCCCTTCCCTGGTTGAGCTGATGCAAGTTTTTTACTCCAGTTGAGTAATTTGTGATTTCCTTTAATTAAATTTATGACAGCCAGTAACCACAAAAATACAGCAAGAGAGTACTTGAGGCTCAGAAAGCACAATAAGCTGCAGTGTTTAGAGGATATAACGGCTAAAACTTCAAAGTATCCTGCAGCGTACGAAACAAAAATAGATGTGTTCAGAGATTTCTCATAAATGTTTCAGTCTCCGTTGGCAGAATGTCAATAACAGATTAAGAGGCATGCTGCGGTGAATGATACACCGCAGCCGCAATTATAGAAGAATTTTCTGTGAAAATTACACGCTGTCGTACGCTGCTTGGCGACGTAAAAAGTAAACTGGTTTGGGAAAACCAGGAATGTAATACACTAAAGACCAAGGGCAACGACCGGTGGACGGGGTAACTAGAAGAAGAAGAAGGGAAGGTCAGAGTTTAACGTCCCGTCGACAACGAGATTACTAGCGACGAGTGGTAACTACAAGTGCATGCGTGTTTGGGCAGTGGTATTCCTGCTTACGAGCGGCCGAAAATCGTACGGGATGTATCAGGAAACACCGACAACAGTTTGCCTGCTGTGTGGCTAAACGTTGCATTCGAAGACGCGCTTGTTTTCTACAATAAAGAAAATTAAAGAATTTCATAAATTCAGGTTAGACCTTAAACAATTTTTACTAACAAATAGTTTTTATAGCATTGAAGAATATCTGAATATGGAAAAGTAATATTATTTATGTATACTGATATAAAATATTTGTATTTATCATCCAAGTTTTTGAAACTAATAAAAGATAAAAAACTATATCGTAATTGACTACATCCATACAATGCATATTGTTAACGGATGAATAAAGAGATTGATTGATTGAGTGATTGCTACGTACTTACTGCTGCTCCATCTGTTGAACGTAACAGCAACACACGCAACATACTAACCACTGCTGATGCCGGATGCCAAACAGTGTGCGTCTTGACAGCTGCTGTCACTTAGCATGCTCACTTTTCAAACAACTTACCTGAATCCAGCCACGTAATACACTCCTGGAAATTGAAATAAGAACACCGTGAATTCATTGTCCCAGGAAGGGGAAACTTTATTGACACATTCCTGGGGTCAGATACATCACATGATCACACTGACAGAACCACAGGCACATAGACACAGGCAACAGAGCATGCACAATGTCGGCACTAGTACAGTGTATATCCACCTTTCGCAGCAATGCAGGCTGCTATTCTCCCATGGAGACGATCGTAGAGATGCTGGATGTAGTCCTGTGGAACGGCTTGCCATGCCATTTCCACCTGGCGCCTCAGTTGGACCAGCGTTCGTGCTGGACGTGCAGACCGCGTGAGACGACGCTTCATCCAGTCCCAAAAATGCTCAATGGGGGACAGATCCGGAGATCTTGCTGGCCATGGTAGTTGACTTACACCTTCTAGAGCACGTTGGGTGGCACGGGATACATGCGGACGTGCATTGTCCTGTTGGAACAGCAAGTTCCCTTGCCGGTCTAGGAATGGTAGAACGATGGGTTCGATGACGGTTTGGATGTACCGTGCACTATTCAGTGTCCCCTCGACGATCACCAGTGGTGTACGGCCAGTGTAGGAGATCGCTCCCCACACCATGATGCCGGGTGTTGGCCCTGTGTGCCTCGGTCGTATGCAGTCCTGATTGTGGCGCTCACCTGCACGGCGCCAAACACGCATACGACCATCATTGGCACCAAGGCAGAAGCGACTCTCATCGCTGAAGACGACACGTCTCCATTCGTCCCTCCATTCACGCCTGTCGCGACACCACTGGAGGCGGGCTGCACGATGTTGGGGCGTGAGCGGAAGACGGCCTAACGGTGTGCGGGACCGTAGCCCAGCTTCATGGAGACGGTTGCGAATGGTCCTCGCCGATACCCCAGGAGCAACAGTGTCCCTAATTTGCTGGGAAGTGGCGGTGCGGTCCCCTACGGCACTGCGTAGGATCCTACGGTCTTGGCGTGCATCCGTGCGTCGCTGCGGTCCGGTCCCAGGTCGACGGGCACGTGCACCTTCCGCCGACCACTGGCGACAACATCGATGTACTGTGGAGACCTCACGACCCACGTGTTGAGCAATTCGGCGGTACGTCCACCCGGCCTCCCGCATGCCCACTATACGCCCTCGCTCAAAGTCCGTCAACTGCACATACGGTTCACGTCCACGCTGTCGCGGCATGCTACCAGTGTTAAAGACTGCGATGGAGCTCCGTATGCCACGGCAAACTGGCTGACACTGACGGCGGCGGTGCACAAATGCTGCGCAGCTAGCGCCATTCGACGGCCAACACCGCGGTTCCTGGTGTGTCCGCTGTGCCGTGCGTGTGATCATTGCTTGTACAGCCCTCTCGCAGTGTCCGGAGCAAGTATGGTGGGTCTGACACACCGGTGTCAATGTGTTCTTTTTTCCATTTCCAGGAGTGTATTTATAGACTTCTAGTTAGAGGCAATCATTATATTTACTCCTGGTATACAATACCTTTTTTTTACAAATAACTTATTAAATAATGTAATGCCACATTGTTCACCCATATCTGACTATCAGTCAGACATTGTTTTATAACACTTCCCTCACTACACACACACACACACACACACACACACTGGTGATCTCTGGACCATTTTCTGTATCGCAGCTTCCGATTTGCTATCCTGAGAAACTGAGTCAGCATCCCTCCATAATGAGTGAGATGTTGAGCTCAGAAAGAGGAAGAGGTGTTAGTACTGTGCTATGCATAGCTTGGGGGTAAGTATTTCTAGAAAGGAAAAAAACATAAAGTCAAAGTGTTATGTGGAATGTTGGATATTTTATAATCATTATTGCTATTATTTATTTGTATAACATTTTTTATCAAACCCTGTTTCAGCTAAGTAATCTTTCAATGTATAAATTGTATTGCATAACAGGTACTTTTAGCTGCCTTTTTACATAAGTGTATTTTGGCAATTTCTTTAATCTTCTTTGGTAATTTATTGTACAGTTTTGTGCCTTGGTAGAAAATGCTGTTTTGAGTTTTATGTTTATTTTTTCTTGGTAAATGTAAGTTGAGTGTATCTCTTGTTACATGGTCATGGACAGAGCTGTTTGTGGAGTGATTACCAACGTTATTTTTGATGTGTACAACTGACTGGTAAATGTATTCACATGGAGCAGTTAAAATCCCCAGTCTTCTGAACAGATCTTTACAATGGGATCGACTAGTATTTTTGGTTATTATTCTTATGGCTCTTTTCCGGAGTTTGAAAATTTTGCTCATATTTTGCTCATATTTTGTGCATTTGCTCCCCCCCAAAAAAAATTCCACAGCTAAGAATTGAATGTACATATGAAAATTATGTAACTAAAGGACACTGCATGTTACACACTGATAGGGCATAACATGCTGATGACATTCTGTTTGCAAGTACCTTTGTGAGTTCACACCACTTCAACTGAGAATCAATATTCATTCCTAGAAATTTTGCATTTGTTACACAGTCTATAGAGGTGCCATCTACATTTAATATAACATTGTCATTTTTCCTCTTCAAACTGAAATTCATGGCATTAATTTTCTTTATGTTCAATGTCACTTTATTACTTATTGACCGGTCATAAACTTCCTTGAGAGTTTCATTTGCTTTCTCGGCAAGGAGTTCTCTTGTTTTCTCAGTGCCTATAATACTGCTATCATCAGTGAAGAGGATTTTTTCACCATGAGTAACACTACTGGGAAAGTCATTGATGTATATCAGGAACAGTATTGGTCCTAATAGTCTACCTTTCAGAACACCTATATTAATGTATTTTGGTTCTGATAAGTGTTTTACTAAATGTTTAGATCTATTTGAAATGTGTGTTATCTCTACTCTTTGTACCCTATCTGTTAGGTATGATCGAAACCAGTCGTCAGCTACCCCTCTCTTATTCCTAATGCTTCTAATTTATTTAATAGAATCTTGTGGTCGACTGCATCAAACGCCTTAGAAAGATCCAAAAATATGCCTGTGACACACTCATCTTTATCAAGAGCATCAAGTACAACTTTTGTGATTTCTACTATGACTGACTCCATATTTTTGCCACTTTGGAAACCAAACTGTGTTTCACTTAAATGATTGTATTTATTCAGGTAATTCATTAATCTGTCTTTCATAATTGCTTCTAGTATTTTTGAGAATGCTGACAGCGGAAATTTTCTATGTCTTCTGCATTACCTTTCTTAAGCAAAGGTACAACTCTTGCCTGTTTTAACTGCTCTGGAAATGTCCCTGATGTGAAGGATTCATTTATTATATTTGTTAAGTGGACTTGTATCATCCCTATGTATTGTTTCAGTACAACCATTGGTACTTCATCTAAGCCTACTGACTTTTATTTTTTTAGTTTTTGAATTGTTTTACTGACTTCATTCTCTATGGTTGGAAGTAACATCATTGTATTTAGTGCAACATTATTTACAGGTATTATATTTGTTTGGGGGAAATTTTGCTGTAAATTCTCTGCAATATTTGAAAAATGCTCGTTTACATAGTTTGCTAAGTTCTGTGGATCATTTATTACTTTATCCCGCTCCCTTAGCAGTATGTTATTCTGCGTTTGCTTGCCTCTCCCCATTTCCTTTTTTATAAAATCCCAGACTGCTTTGCTTTTATTCTCTGCGTTACATATTATTTTGTCATTAAATGACTTTTTTGCAGCAATCAGTACCTTCCTATAGACCTTTTTGTGTCTATGATAGAAATTTAAGAATTCTGGATCATTGCGAATCTTTTTCATGGAACTCAGGTGTTTAAATGTTTGGGAGGACCACTTAATACCTGGTGTTATCCATTTGTTTTTGTGAGATGTTGATACAGACTTGCATACTTTTGGAAATGCCTTTTCAAAGTTCAGTTTAAACAATGTGAAGAATTTAAAGAATTTCATATTCACATTGGTTTCCTTACACACTTCATCCCAGCTTTGTTTTTCTAGTTCTTTTGAAAAATCTTTTATTTTGATTTTTGATAGATGTCGTTTGTAGGCTCGTAGTTTAGGGAATGATTTGATGCCTGACTGTACTGTTGTTATTTGACAAAGATGGTCTGATAGTCCGAGATATTTTACAGGTACATCACTTTTTTCCCTGTGCATATTTGTGCCCATATCGTCAATTACTGGTGAAGTCGTTGTGGTAACCCTTGTAGCACTATTGGCCAATAGGGACATGCCAAAACTTTGAAGGATGTTTATGAAGGTGTTGCTGGATTCATTTATAATGTTAGTGTTGATGTTAATGTCCCCACACAGAATTATGTTGACCTTTGTACTTGGACTTTATCAAGAACATCTGTTAACTTATTGAAAAAAGTGTCCACACTACGACTGGGAGATCTATACACACTCAAAATGATTGATTTCTTGGTGATATCAAGCCCTGTAAATTCAATAGCTGATATTTCAAAATGTTTCTCTTCACTTACAGCACTGAGGTCATGTCTTGACTTTAACTGTGTTCCTTTTATGATATAAATGCATGATCCTCCATCCCTTGAAGTACTTCTGCAGTATGAGTTTGCCTTTTCATACAATGATAATACTACATGTTCGATTTCTGTGTCTCTACAATAGTGCTCAGTAATACAAACTACTGTGCACTTCAAAGGATGGAGCTTAACTTCTAATAGTTGTATTTCTTTTATTGATTGCATGTTTTGATGGAGGATTGTTAAGTCTGTTAAATGCCCCATGTTACTCTTTCCAATGGTTTGTTTTTCTTTGTGACATCTGGTATATGTGATGTTTGAGGTGCTAAAATCTGTCTTGTGAGTGATTGTTTCAGTATTTCTTAAAGTGCTGCAGGCAGGGGAACCTGTTGTCTGGATTTATCCTAAAAAGACCTACTTTTCCTATCTATGAAAACAGGTATTGGACCATGTGTGACTCGAGATCCACCCCCTATACTTTCATGAATCAGCTGTACCAATCTTCCCTTCCCAGTCCTGTTTAGGTGTAGGCCATACCTAGTGAAATCCCATCTGTTGATATTCCCGATGGGCACCAGAGAAACATGAGCAAAGTTGACTGGTCTCAGAGCCATCCCTAACCCCACATTGATTCGCCTCACAGCTCCATCAAGGTGTGGTCGATCATGACGCCGGAACAGCTCAACATAGTGTACGTTGGTGCCATGAGTCAGGGAAGCTATCTTGTCCAGTTCACCACCTATGTCATATGCCCCATCCCTGTCCAGACTGTTTCCCGCCCCACCCACTATCACCACGTGATCCTCTTTTGTAATGTCCATACATAAAGACCGTAGGTCCTCTATCACATGACATAGCCCTGCATTTGGCTTGAAGATACTGGTAGCCTGGTATGCTGCCCCTAAACTTTCCTGTAACTGAGGGTCTACACCTCGCCCATGGCTACTACGTAGCAGCAGCACTTCCTTCTTCCTAATACTTTGTACATTCCTAGGCTTCTTGGCCTCAGTTGAAGTATGCTGCACATTTCCTGCTCCTCGTTCTACCTGAGGCTCTTCTCCATTTACCTCTGACAGTGGTAGATACCTGTTTTTGGTGTTGCTGATAGAACTGTCAGATCGCATTCTCTTTCTTCCTATCCTCCTACCAGCTGCCAGTTCCCAACCACCCTCCTTCCCCCTATCTCCCTTGATCCTTATGAGTTCCTTCCTTGCTTCCTCCAACGGTGCCTGAAGGGCACAGATTTGCCTATCCTGTTCCCCAATCAAAATGTTCCTACCGCATACTCTGCAGTTCCAGTTTAGAGAATTTACGTTATCAGGCGTGTTTGGTCAAGTTTTTAAACGTTTATAACTCGGAAAATTTAGGCGTAGATCGCGTCTATCTAACTAGTGAGCAATACGAAATGTGTTAGTTAAATACGATTTAGAAACGTTTAATTACACTTTTATTACGGCAATAGACACTGATGAAACTAGTAGCAGTCTTTTTTAAACGAATTTTGCACTATCAAGAAAACTTGAATAGAATTTTTTGTGTTTATGTCACGCAAAATTTAGGGTTATGTTGCGATTATCGGGACTTCAGCTAAAGAACAAGTTTTTTGAAGAACAAGCGCTGTTGGATCGCTAATATAGAACGGACTACAGCAAGTATACAAAACACCTAAAATTTAAATTTGACACTATTTCCTCTTAAATAAGTTCTTTAAGCGGACGAAAAAAATACCTGTGATCTCACTCGGCGGCCATAGTGAAAGATTGCGGACTAGCAAGTGAGGTAACATTGGCTCTGCCCCTCTGCTTTTTGACGAGGGAAAGAGCAGGATTCCAAGCAGAGTTTAGACAAAAACCTCCATCTCTGTTTACAAGGTTGCTCGCTAATTTAATCTCAACCGCCTCCTTAATATAGCTGTCCCAATAATTGGACGTGCATGCCAATGTCTCGGTATTGTTATATAACATGGGGTGACCAGTATCCAAGCAATGTTCGGCAATAGCATATCTACTTGGCTGCTGTAATTGTGTGTGCCGTTTATCCTCAGTACATCGGTCCTTCACGGTCCTGATAGCCTGACCAATACATGCCATGCCACAGATACAATTAATGCGATATACACCCGCCTTATGTAAACCAATATCATCCTTAATAGAACCCAACAGCACTCTAATTTTAAATGGAGGTCGGAAAACACATTAACATCGTATTTCCGTAAAATACGACCGGTCTTGTTGGAAGTGCTTCCTACGTAAGGCAAAAAAGCAATAGACTTAGGTGTCGAATAGGTATTATCATCAATCACCCGATGCACAGTTGGTCGATAGCGCAACGCACGTTCAATCTGTCTTTCACTATAACCATTTTGACGAAATGTAACTTCAAGATGGGCCAGCTCAGCTGGAAAAGTCTCAGTGTCGGAAGTGACATGTTTCCTGTGTAGCAAGGTACGAAAAAACCCTTCACGCTGAGAGACATTGAATGTTATAGCATCACGTATATTGAGATCACTGTAAAGGATGCCACAACTACAATTAAATTTACACTTCCTAGTCATGCCCGTCAATTCTGTGTACGACTGGTGTTACGTCTGTTCCGGCATTTTCTACAAGCGAAACAACTGACATTTAGCTGCAGCTACTTGACTTTGCTGGTCAAGGGATTGAGTTAATGTAGCAATTACTTTGTCATAGCTGAGTTCATCGGAAGACGCGGTTGGGAATAGTTTTTGTATTAACCTGAACACTGGGGCCCCCGCAATCGAAAGGAAATATTGTAATGTAGCAATTACTTTGTCATAGGTGAGTTCATCGGAAGACGCGGTTGGGAATAGTTTTTGTATTAACCTGAACACTGGGGCCCCCGCAATCGAAAGGAAATATTGTAACTTTACAGTATTCTGATCATGATGAACTTGACAATATGCTTGGAACTCATTCAGGTATTCTTCTGATTTCTTAAATTGCCAGAACGTTGGTATGCTGGTCGGCGGCACTTGTTGGGCTGGTTCGTTGGTTGGTTGTGGTTGTGCAGCCGGTAGTTGTTGTACCGTCGTCAGCAAGCTAGCAATTTGTTGGTTCTGAAAGTGAAAAACTTGTGTTAGATCCATCACAATGGCCATCTGCGGCTGGGTCGCAGGACAGGGGATAGAGAGAGTGAGGAATTCATGGTTTACACAAATACGCTATAGCATAAAAAAATAAAAAATTTATTAGTTCTGCGGCTCCCCTCCTGGGATACATGCAAGAACACAGCAACAAATTAGCAAATAGAAACGAGCACCCCTGCAAGCTGAAACACGAGAATGTTTTGTCAAGTTGATTAACTTCGATCGCCGCTGTAGTATCCTCGTCGCCACTGTACAGTCTTCTACCGTCGGAATCAAGGGAGAGGATGTTATTATGGTGGCCAGTATCTTCTTTCTACAACACAAATGCACACATGGATTAACACGGTTCTTTATTGATATGACCTATAAGTTTCACTTAACTTTAATAAAGTGCACGTTCTGCGGTACAAGCCCTTCAATAATAGCCCTCTTACAGACAATATTGGTATTCTTGCTATTATAATCTTTAGTATCGCTACGGTTAAAGCACAAGTCCCACTATCAACATCATTCTGGTCGCAATGTGCTGTCGTAGCCTGTGGTAATGTATGCCACTTCGTTTGTATACTGACAGACGCCAAACTACAATGTGGGTTACTGACTGACTGAGCTAGTGACTGAGGCCCTCTGGTCGAGAGGGCGTTGGCGGCGTGTTGCTTGCGAGTCTGTCTCCGGCCTCTCTTGCGATAGCCGTGCTTGACGGAGTGTCTACTATCGACCTTCGCGCTACGTCTTTGCCGAACAGTGTGCTGGCGACAGCTTGCAGTATGTTAGCTATTACATCAGGGCATTTATTAGTTTTTACTGAATCATAAAATTCCAGCGCCAAGAAGATGATTAACAAAGCTATTTTATATCAAGAGCCATGTATGACGACTTCATACTAGCACCACAGAAACTTGCGACAACCACCACTTTCACTACAAACAAAATTTAGTATTTATTTATTTGCATGGACCAGTAATTGCTTAAAGTGCAATAATAATAAATTCAATTTATATTTTGTGGTAAGAACACTGATGTATTCCTCAGTCATTCGCCTGCAGAGGTTCCTATTCCTAGTGCTACAATAATTCTGAGTGTTCAATTTTTAATGAACTACAGAATCATTACCATTTGCAAAAAGTCATATATTTTTGAGGAGCTATAATTTTCTCAAGTCTTTGACCCTGGAACACTAAAGGGGGGAAATGTTACATTGCTACTAATACAAGTCATCACTTGCTTTAATCATAAATATATGTCTGATTCATGGTAAATGTTATTTTTACATATTGAAAAGTATAATCTTCTCAATAACCTTCCAATTGTGAGCTACATCCTTAATTTTTTATATGAATCAGTCAATTTACACATGGCACTTTTGTTGTCTGTGTCTGTTCTCATTTTCAGAACTCAAACTAATAACCAGATTAATTAATTTAGTAAGATTGAACTATAAATTTCTGTTGTACGCATGTACCACCACAAAAAAATAAAATCAGTGAATAGTTGAAGCACTACGAATGAGAACAGTGGCATACTTAAGTTTACAAAATAATGACAACTCGTATTAATCCTTTTGTAACTAACTCTTACACAAAAATAGTACACACAAATCAGAAAAGGAATGGTATTTGATTGGCAAAGCATTCATTGGGTTGGAGGCAATTCAAATTCTCTCCTGAAGTAATTCCTTTTTCAACGCAATCTGACTTTGTTTACAGGAGTCCTCAGGGAGACCCAACTCTATTGAAATGGAATCAACTATGACCAAATATACCACAAACAATGGTTCAACTGAGAACAGGGAGCTGTGAATATCATTTAACAACCCTATTTTACCCTTGATTCAGGTGGGAGCAGGAAACTGCATGCTGTGACAACTGTAATGTTCTGATTCGTCTACAAAAATTTGCAAATTACGAAGTCTAGCATTCTGATTATCAGAAAGGTGGGAACCATCCCTGTCAGAGCCCTGAAATCCAGCAGATTTCAGTGTAAGGCGCAGCCGTTTGCTGGTATGGCGAAACCAATCTGAATCACAGGCACAACGGCGTGTTCTAGGATTGTCAAACGCCAGATGGCCGATTCAGTATGAATAAGTTCACCCTCGTGACACACGATATGTCCGGGATAATATGCTGTCAGTACAGCTGGAAACTGCCACTGGCTCTTAGTCCATCACAAGTGACAGACCACAAGCCTCACCTACAAGTTCTCCACCATGGGAGGACCAGAAGACAAGAAGGCAAAGAATCACAACCAATTTCCACCAGGCCTCAGTACAGGACACGAATTAGAAAACGAAAGCGCCCCCACACTGCACAAACCAATTGAACTATGCTCTATTCATTCAATTTCCACTCTCGACTGTTCTGTTGACCTAGTAGCCAATCCAGACACAGTACTGGGAGTCTTACATTGGGGGAGCAGTCCTCCACTTTGCATATCCTGAGACAAGCCAATCAGCAACTGCAAATATCTCGTCTGAAAAAAAGATTTTAGACCAGGGAGGCGTCGTTCACACATTAAGCATGTCCATATACTGGCAAAAAACATCTACCTATATGAGACCTCAGTCCCTTATTTACAGAGAGATCTAATCTTTCCAGGCTGACCATTTCCAGTTTCTGAAAGAAGACTGTTATGCTCCCCAGATAGTCATGGTCATCAAACATATGTTTTTACCGCCTGCTAAAATAACGTGGAGGTACCTTAGCATCAGGTGGTTACTATCTTTCCTCCACTAAACATGTGCACCAGCTGCTCTGTCCAAATCGTCCCAGCTTCTAACATGAGAATGCATGGAGTTTTATGACCTTCCCACCATTTGCACAAAGGCTCAGTTTACAGCAGTCTCTTTTAAATGGCTTCCTCCAACCACTTTCCGCCTACTGGCCACCTCTGCGATGAACTGTTGCCTGGCCTGCCTTATTGTCTTGCAAAGGTGAAGTGTTAAACCCACTTCATGTCCCATTTAGCTGTATTCTTCCCTTATTAAGCGGTACAGTGTAATGAAAATTATCTCTCTTGCTTTAAAACAGACAACGCGCGTTAATGAGAGATATTTTGTTGCCAATACATTTCAGTTTTTGCCTGCGTTGCTCATAAACATCTACTTTACAAAACTTCTTAGATTGTGCTGTCGTATCGTATCCAACAAACAAAGCAGATTCCAATTTAAAGTCATCTACAGCAGTCAGTCTTCATGATTAACAGTACATTTACCTGGACTCATTTTGCCTGATTAGGCTGACAACCACTTGATTTACACAACTGCAGTTTTCGTTTACAATTTGTATAAGGTTGGTTCGAACCGCGTTACATTAACTACTGCTCCCTGTCAAAATATGATCTTTCCGGTAACGAAACTTATTCTGATTCCTTTCCATCAACATACGATCACGGTCAAACTTTAATTCCTACCGTGCGCCTTGTCACGGTCCGCGCGGCACCTCCCCCCCCCCACCCCCCACCCCCCCACCCCCCATTGGAAGTGTTCGAGTAGTCCTTCCTCGGGCATGGGTGTGTGTGTGTTGTCATTAGCGTAAGTTTTTCTTTTTAAAAAAAAAAAATAGCAGTAGAGCCCCTCACGCCCACACCGCCATGATGGCAAACTCAAAGGGTCTACTTCCATCTCTATATAAGGGTTAGTTTTCACCAGAGTGAGGTGTCGCAGGATGTGGGTACTGCGATGTTTGCGTACGTCTGGTTAAGGTTAACCATTAATACGCGCTCATCTGGAGATAGATTGGGTCGAAGTCGAACTAAGGGTAGCGGTTCGAAGGGCAGAGGAAAAAAGTGCCAAGGCAAGAGCCAAGGGAAAGAAAACCCATTGCGATAGTTTGGTCGGGTGGTAAGAGCAGTAGCGGATGTCTTGCTGCCTGCGATAGGTCATGCAAGGGTAGGCTTTGTTAGAAGTGGGTATCATGCACGGAGATGCCTTTGACGTTGTGCGGTGCTGTTGCTCGGCGGCTGTCGCTGAGTGCCGGTGTAGAGCTCTCGATCAGCGTCGGCATCCTGCAACAGTTAGGTTTATCATAGTTTTTTTGTCCGATAGGTCATATATCGGATGCACAGTGTAGGGTGATGTTGGCGAGTTGTTTGTGTGTCAGTGGGCGAGCTCGTCAGTTTCCCTGCTGTGGCCTGTTGCTCGGCTGTAATAGCAGCTGGTAATTTCCAGTTAACGTTACTGATATGCAGGGGCTTGCCGACGTTCGTCGCTTGTTGGTGTATGTTAGCTTACCGTAGATGGTTATGCCCTAGCTAGTAGTGTCTTTGACCGCTTGTGCTTCCATCTATTGTTGTGATCGTAGTTTCCCAGAGTGAGAATGAAAGGGTTGTTCGAGTGTCTCTGGTTCCTGTATAGTCGTGTGGCGTGTTTTTTGAATACTTCCTTGAGGGTTTCAAGGCGGTATTCTTTGTGAAGATCAACGGTGAGTGTGTAGCGTGGAGCGTTGCTAATGATTCGTAGCACTTTGTTCTGTATGATCTGCAGGCGGCACAGTCGTGTAGGAGCTGCATATCTCCAGACGGGAGCTGCGTACGTCATCAGAGGTATAATCAGTGTCATGTATATTATTAGTGTAAGTTAGCTTAAGTTAGATTAAGTAGTGCGTCACCTTAGGGACCGATGACCTCAGCAGTTTGGTCCCATAAGATCTTACCACAAATTTTCTATTTCCTATGGTGGAAGGGGAGTAATATTATCGGTGATTTTCTCAAGCGGTAATAACAGATAGTGTTATAAGGTGACCGGAGGAGAAGCAATAGCCTGAGTGATAAACCGCTGTCTGTTCTATTTGAGGGCTCGCACGGTTCGCAGTAGGAGAGCGAGCACCAGCGGGTCCGCGTGTGGAGGATGCAGCGATTATACACTGTTATAGCAGCAGCAGCGCTCCGTCATACGGAGCGTGGACCACGGCGCCCGGGATTTCCCAGCTCGCAGAGGGCAACCCAGGGCGAAGCGCTCTGCAGCCGCTGTAAAATACCCAGCCAGCAAAAAGGCGGCGGGCCCCACAGGCAAGTACGTCACTCCCTCTGCAGTGTTAAGGTTTGAAAGCAGCAACCGAGTCACGTGGCGGAGGGCAGACAGCAAACGTCTGTCGTTACGTACTATGCGAAGTGAATTCGTCACTTACCTTACTCTCATTTATAGCTAAAATCAAGCATTAATTTTAACGATGTAAGAACTTGTTGGACTAATACTACAGGTGTAAACTAAACTTCTGGAGAATGTGCTGGGCAGGGCAGCAGTCGAACTTCTCAGGAATTCACGGTATCACTGCATCTAGCTACACGAAGAAGAAATGCAGATGATAAACGAGTATTCATTGGACAAATATATTATACTAGAACTGACATGTGATTACATTTTCACGCTATTTGAGTGTATAGATCCTGAGAAATCAGTACCCAGAACAACCACCTCTGGCCGTAATAACGGCCTTGATACGCCTGGGCATGCCCATGCAGCTTCAAGACGAGACTGGCGTATTGTGACGAGCCAGTTGCTCGGCCACCATTGACCAGACGTTTTCAGTTGGTGAGAGATCTGGAGAATGTGCTGGCCAGGGCAGCAGTCGAACATTTTCTGTATCCAGAAAGGCCCGTACAGGACCTGCAACATGCGGTCGTTCATTTTCCTGCTGAAATGTAGGGTTTCGCAGGGATCGAATGAAGGGTAGAGCCCCGGGTTGTAACACATCTGAAATGTAACGTCGACTGTTCAAAATGCCGTCAATGCGAACAAGAGATGACCGAGACGTGTAACCAATGGCACCCCATAACATCACGCCAGTATGGCGATGACGAATACACGCTTCGAATGTGCGTTCACCGCGATGTCGCCAAACACGGATGCGACCATCATGATGCTGTAAACAAAACCTGGATTCATCCGAAAAAATGACGTTTTTGCCATTCGTGCACCCACGTTCGTCGTTGAGCACACCATTGCAGGCACTCCTATCTGTGATGAAGAGTCAAGGGTAACCGCAGCCATGGTCTCCGAGCTGATAGTCCATGCTGCTGCAAACGTCGTCGAACTGTTCGTGCAGATGGTTGTTGTCTTGCAAACGTCCCCATCTGTTGACTCAGGGATCGAGACGTGGCTGCACGATCCGTTACAGCCATGCGGATATGATGCCTGTCATCTCGACTTCTAGTGATACCAGGCCTTTGGGATCCAGCAAAGCGTTCCGTATTACGCTCCTGAACCCACCGATTCCATATTCTGCTAATAGTCATTGGATCTCGACCAACGCGAGCAGCAATGTCGCGATATAATAAACCGCAATCGTGATAGGCTACAATCCGACCTTTATCAAAGTCGGAAACGTGATGCTACGCATTTCTCCTCCTTACACGAGGCATCGCAACAACGTTTCACCAGGCAACGCCGGTCAACTGCTGTTTGTGTATGAGAAATCGGTTGGAAACTTTCCTCATGTCAGCACGTTGTAGGTTTCGCCACCGGCGCCAGCCTTGTGTGAATGCTCTGAAAAGTTAATCATTTTCATATCACAGCATCTTCTTCCTGTCGGTTAAATTTCGCGTCTGTAGCACGTCATCTTCATGGTGTAGTAATTTTAATGGCCAGTAGTGTAGATCAAATGGTAACAAACAGTTGAAACACTATATTGTTATCTCTTGGGCCAAATTCATTTTAGCCAAGATATCTTTGAACTTATCCTGCTGCCTCTGCTTCCCTACTTTTGATATTTTCGTCGAAGTGACTATTCTTTAGCGCCACCCAGAGCACTGTTTACCACGAGGCGACGAAAGTCATGGGATAGTGATATGCATTTGTACAGATGCCGGTAGCATTCGTGTACACACGTTATAGGAGGGCAGGGCATTGGCGGAGCTGTCATTTGCACTCAGGTGATTCATGCGAAAATGTTGCCGACGTCATTATGGCCGCACGACGGGAATTAACATACTCTGATTTCAGAATAGCAGTTGGAGCTAGACGCTTCGAACATTCCATGTCGGAATTCAATATTCCGTGATACACAGGGTCAAGAGCATGGCCAGAATTCCAAATTTCAGTCATTACCTCTTATCACGGGCAATGCAGTGGCCGACGGCCTTCACTTAATTACTGAGAGCAGCGGCATTTGCGTAGAGCTGTCAGTGTTAACAGACAAGCAACGCTGCGGCAGATAATCGCAGATATCAATGTGAGACGTACCACTAACATATCCGTTAGGACAGGGCGACGAAATTTCTCCGTGGCTCGCGACTGTGCCGACTGGATCCTAGACACCTGGAAAGCTGTGGCCTCGTCAGATGAGTCCCGATTTCAGTTGTTAAGAGCTGATGGTGAGGTTCGAGTGTGGTGCACACCGCACGGAGCCTTGGACCCAAGTTGCCAACAAGGCGCTGCGCAAACTGGTGGTGCCTCCGTAATGGTGTGGATCCAACTGAACCGACCATTGATTGAAGACGATTTTATGTTCGGCTACTAGGAGACCATTTGGCTGTATTCGTGGACTTCTGGTTCCCAGTGGAATTTTTATGCATGACAATGCGCCACGTCACGAGGCCCACAATTCTTCGCGAGTCGTTCGAAGAACGTTCTGAACAGTTTGCGAGAATGATTTGGTCAGCCATATCGCCCGACATGAATCCTATCGAATATTTGTTGGACATAATCGAGAGGTCAGTTCGCGCTCAAAATTTTGCCCCGGCAACACTTTCGCAATTACGGACGACTATAGAGGCAGCATGGCTCAATATTTCTTCAGGGGACTTCTTTCCAACGACTTGCTGAGTCCATGCTACGTCGAGCTGCTACACTACGCTGGACAAAAGGAGGTCCGACACGATATTTGGAGGTATACTGTGACTTTCATCACTTCAGTGTGTAAGTTCCGTTAAAGAATTATATGCAGTGAAATAACTTCGGTGATCTTTGAGAGCCTTCCTATTGAGGAAGCTGGATTCCGACGAGGACGGAGCTGCGCCGATCACGTCTTAGCATCAACAACACTGAAGCAGGATGCCAAACGAAGCAGAAAAAATCTATCGCTTTCTATGAAGACAATAACTGTTCTCGAAAGAACACACACATCTGCTCTTTCGAGAGCAGTTTCTATCTTCATATATACTTAAATGGCTACCCGGCCATTGACCTTCGTCTGTACTAATGCGCACAGATTGCCCGAACTCTTACGGGAATCGTCACCTTAGTGTGCACGACTAATGAGTGGATGGACAAATTCTATTAGGAACATTACGTATGTATATTGTGGACAGTTGGGAATGTGGGTCTCACGGGAAGCGTGCAAGGGATAAGACCCTGCAGTCGGGCTCTTCATCTGTGTCCTCGGTGGCTCAGATGGATAGAGCGTCTGCCATGTAAGCAGGAGATTCCGGGTTTGAGTCCCGGTCGGGGCACACATTTTCAGCTGTCCCCATCGAGGTATATCAACAACACCTGTCGGCAGCTGAGGGTTTCAATTAATTATTATCCATCGCTTTCGTTGATTTACGAGCAGCAGATGATATCGTTTGGAGGTATCGACTGCTTTATAAATTATTACAACTTATTCCTTGCAGATGAACAACAAAACTTATTGACAAAGTTCAGCTGAAGGGACATTTATTGTAACTATCCACCAGAGAAGACACTAACTGCGCAAAAGTATTGAATAACGGCCCGCCCCCAGGGTTCTGTCCTCGCTGCTCTCTTGTGTAATTATTACTCCTCCAAAAAGTCCAGAAAGTTTGGCTAGACGACGGACGGCGATAACTGCTCAACACAAAATCTTGGAAGCAAATGAAGATCTCCTAACTTCTGATCCAAACATCTTACGCCAATACTTCAGCAAATTTAGGTTACAAGTGAACTCAAATAAAATAAAAATTGCGTATTTTCATATGTCCTAGAGATTGGCACACAGAGCCCTTGATGCCTATATTGAAGAAGACAGACTACGTCTAACATGCATCCAAAATATTTTGGGCTCACGTTATACAGAACGCTTTCTTTTAAGGAACACTTGACACGAAAATCTGCTAAACTCAAAAGAAGAAACAACATTCTCCATAAGCTCTGTGCCATTAGTGGGGATCGTCAGCAGACACTCTTCGCATACAAGCACCCCAACTGATATACTCAACAGCAGAATCTGGCTTAATTTTCCATGTATGAAAAAGATAGAAGTACGGCTTAACGAACCCATGTGCATCCTTAATGGTTCAAATGGCTCTAAGCACTATGGGACTTAACATCTGAGGTCGTCAGTCCTCTAGACTTAGAACTAGTTAAACCTAGCTAACCTAAGGACATCGCACAAATCCATACCCGAGGCAGGATTTGAACCTGCGAGCGTAGCAGCAGCGCGGTTCCGGACTGAAGCGCCTATAATCGCTCGGCCAGAGCGGCCGTCCATCGTTAATGGCTCAATACGATCTACTCCAACGTACTGGCTATCTATCTTGAGGCAAATTCCACCTCCTGATATCAGGCGGAAGATTACGCTACTGGGTGAATAGCAGGAGATTGTTGATAATCCTTCTAGTGTTGAATGACGTATTCCCTGTGGTGTGGAAAAGGTTAAAATGAAGGCATCTCGCTCTCATCATAGCTATGATTCTTACTGACAACGAATTCAGTGCCATCGATGAATGGAAACGCTGTTGGCAGCAAAACGATCCACCACAGTACCTCAGATTGCTCTGCGTCTAGGGAAAGAAAACCTGGATTCGATAAGACTCGAGAAATCTGGACAACCCTGAAGCGCATCCGATAGGTTATGGAAGATTTGTAGACAATTTCCACAAATGGGGAAAATTTACATCACCATCTTGTGACTGTCGTCCGGAACGACAGGTATCAACGTGTCCCACAAGAACGTAAACGGTCCTTTCGAAGATTTCGTGACAGTGAGGAGTGGTGCGGTAAACTATATAAAAGATCTTCGTATTCCCTATAGCTGTTATACTATGCTGGTGACCTATGTTGAAATTTTGATACGTAATGGTTTAGTATGTATACCTATTCTTGCGATTCAGAAGTCTTAATCTGTGCCAAACTAAACATAAAGAAATCATACTGGCACTTGTTTCTTTTTCCATTACAATGTAATTTAGTTCTCTACTTCCGCAGGAGTAGAAGATGAAATATCAGTCTGCCAAGAAGCATTTAGTTTCCTGAAGTTCTTTCAGCAATACCTATGACTGGTTATATTGCGCTTTTACTGTATAATAGATTAAATCCATTTCTATCCGAAATAATGTGTTATTACTTTTGCTTAACCAAATATAGATACTGAAACAATATCAAGATGAGAAGCATAGTTCAGTGTGGTTCAGCTGCCCGTGTCTATGCCGTTTTAAGCAACCCGCAATGTTATATCTGGCTTCAAAAACTACGCGTGAGATTTTCATATTCTCCTGCTCGCGCGCAAAAACTATTAGTCCTACGGAAGAAATGAACAGGAGTTTTTTGTAGGAAATTTAATGTAGTTAAATTTTATACCGGGATACATTTTCGCTGGAGGATACTGTTTTCGAGTTATTCAAGAAAAATGTACAGAAGTGACTTATATTTTCTCTCTTACCATGGTCGGTCTTATATTCTATTATGATTCTAGACTGCAAACGAACTTACACCCCCCACACTCATCTCTTAAAAGTCAGAATTTCTAGTATGTTGTTCGTAACAATGCGCCCTGTATAAAAATTTCTGGCTACAGGAACTATTCCCGATATTCGACCTCTTTTTTGGTCTCTGTTGATTGGATATTACGCCACCAGCATAGTCAGCTATTTCACTAACATTATTAATTTTAAACCTGTCCGTGAGGGTAATGAAAGGAATACAACTGTCATAAACATTACGATGAAATTAATTACTTTGACAGTTCGATCCATTCTTAACCCTTACAGACACAGTAGATTTGTAGTCCGAAGAATGATGAATAAAACGATGTTATTGTTTATTTTATGTTGTTAAAATTCATAAAATTACTAAGAAAAATTTACACAAAGATTAATTTTTCAGCTTGAAAGTGTAAGCCGGTGGCATAATATGACCAGTCAACGAAGACCAAAAAACGTCGGATGTGGAAAATAATTCGTGCAGTTGCAGATTTTTGTACGGTGGTAGGAGGGAGTACCGTGAACAACATATTAGAATGACTGACAGGTGTTGGATGAGTGTTGGGAGTGGGGCTGCGTTTGAAGGTCACTTTTGTACATTTTTCTTGAATAACTCGAAAACTACGGTCTTTAGCGAACATGGAAACAATGTTAAACAATGTTGCTGATTGTGACACACAAAACGTGTTTACCAACTGAAAACCCTTATCATTGTTGCATATGCAGTACTGTTGAAAGTGAAAGAAGGTAAGTTAGAAATACTTAATAGAAAATTTTGAATTATAGCATCCTTTGTCAACAGCAGTTGTAATTTGTATATTCAATTCTGTCATTTCAAGCAAAACCACATGTGAGTTTCGTGGCTGTAGGAAGTAGCAACATTCAGTCGCCGTCTATGTATGTTTCTATCTTAACGCTAATTCGTATCACACTGCGCTTTAGTTTTCGTAAAGGAAAGTTAGTTTAACCGAAATAGTGTCATACCGGAACGAAGGAACACGTCTTGCACTACTACTGCCTCTCGACAGTGACGTCACGCGGAAATGCCTGATCACTGCCGAACGCATTGGTCCAACCTTGTTTGTAGTAATCTTCCTCTGAACCGCTCTTCAGAACGGATCTGAGTCACGCGAAGCGTGACGTAAGCATATGTTGATGGCCGGTGCAGTTACCTGCGCAGAGAAAACGTTACCTTCCCGAATTCTCTACAGATCTCAGAACTGTGCAAAGTCGAAACATGGAGTTTCAAGTTTGAGAAGAACTACTGTAATACGACTGCGTAAATCGATACTCCACATACATATCTACCGAATTCTAAACAGTTCCGAGATCTTCGTAAATTCAGAAGATCGACTCGCAAGTCCTGGAAGAATAGCTCGAATGTGTCTGCACAAATAACGGCTCCACATATATTTCACATATCTCTACAGATAATACACTCCTGGAAATGGAAAAAAGAACACATTGACACCGGTGTGTCAGACCCACCATACTTGCTCCGGACACTGCGAGAGGGCTGTACAAGCAATGATCACACGCACGGCACAGCAGACACACCAGGAACCGCGGTGTTGGCCGTCGAATGGCGCTAGCTGCGCAGCATTTGTGCACCGCCGCCGTCAGTGTCAGCTAGTTTGCCGTGGCATACGGAGCTCCATCGCAGTCTTTAACACTGGTAGCATGCCGCGACAGCGTGGACGTGAACCGTATGTGCAGTTAACGGACTTTGAGCGAGGGCGTATAGTGGGCATGCGGGAGGCCGGGTGGACGTACCGCCGAATTGCTCAACACGTGGGGCGTGAGGTCTCCACAGTACATCGATGTTGTCGCCAGTGGTCGGTGGAAGGTGCACGTGCCCATCGACCTGGGACCGGACCGCAGCGACGCACGGATGCACGCCAAGACCGTAGGATCCTACGCAGTGCCGTAGGGGACCGCACCGCCACTTCCCAGCAAATTAGGGACACTGTTGCTCCTGGGGTATCGGCGAGGACCATTCGCAACCGTCTCCAAGAAGCTGGGCTACGGTCCCGCACACCGTTAGGCCGTCTTCCGCTCACGCCCCAACATCGTGCAGCCCGCCTCCAGTGGTGTCGCGACAGGCGTGAATGGAGGGACGAATGGAGACGTGTCGTCTTCAGCGATGAGAGTCGCTTCTGCCTTGGTGCCAATGATGGTCGTATGCGTGTTTGGCGCCGTGCAGGTGAGCGCCACAATCAGGACTGCATACGACCGAGGCACACAGGGCCAACACCCGGCATCATGGTGTGGGGAGCGATCTCCTACACTGGCCGTACACCACTGGTGATCGTCGAGGGGACACTGAATAGTGCACGGTACATCCAAACCGTCATCGAACCCATCGTTCTACCATTCCTAGACCGGCAAGGGAACTTGCTGTTCCAACAGGACAATGCACGTCCGCATGTATCCCGTGCCACCCAACGTGCTCTAGAAGGTGTAAGTCAACTACCCTGGCCAGCAAGATCTCCGGATCTGTCCCCCATTGAGCATGTTTGGGACTGGATGAAGCGTCGTCTCACGCGGTCTGCACGTCCAGCACGAACGCTGGTCCAACTGAGGCGCCAGGTGGAAATGGCATGGCAAGCCGTTCCACAGGACTACATCCAGCATCTCTACGATCGTCTCCATGGGAGAATAGCAGCCTGCATTGCTGCGAAAGGTGGATATACACTGTACTAGTGCCGACATTGTGCATGCTCTGTTGCCTGTGTCTATGTGCCTGTGGTTCTGTCAGTGTGATCATGTGATGTATCTGACCCCAGGAATGTGTCAATAAAGTTTCCCCTTCCTGGGACAATGAATTCACGGTGTTCTTATTTCAATTTCCAGGAGTGTATATTATGCAAGGTTCTGAATTCTGTGCAGACACGAGAACCTTGCACAGTCGAAACCTGGTGGCTCAAGTAACAGAAGAACTGCTAAAATATGTCTGCGCAAATTATGAATCAGCATTCATTTCAGCACAATTGTCTGCGCAAAAAAAAAAAAAAAAAAAAAAAAAAAAAGATATGTGACACCCTGAACTCTGTGCAGATCTCATAAATTGTGCAGTTTCGGAACTTAAGGTCTCAAGTTTGAGCAGAAGTGCACAAACGTGTCTTCGCAAATTCATCACTCAAGAGACATATCAGCACGTTTGTCGGTAGTGATCACTTGTTAACAGAGGCCCTGAATTCGACGCAGGCCTAAGAACTGTGCAAGGTCCAAACATAGAATCTCATGTGTGACAAAAGTTTCTCAAAAGCGTCAGCGTTAACCAGGAATCGTGAATTGCTGTATTCGATGCATGTCTGACGACTGCACAAAGTCGCAAATTTCAGAAGAATGTCTCAGTTATGTCCCCGCAAATCATGACTCCACATACATTTCAGGATAGTGCCCTGCTCAGAGAAGACTTTACGCAAGGCTCTGAAATCTACGCACATTTGAGAACTATGCAACTTTGAGAAAAATTTCGCAATTTCAACTGTTTCTACGCAAACCACGGTCATTTCTTTCCAGTTGTCTGCGTAGGGAATATGTTGCACGAGGCCCTGAAATCTGTATGGATCAGAGAACTATGCACAGTCGAACATGGGTTCGCAAGTTTGAGAAAAATATTTGAAACGTTGAACTTAAATTCATCCACGTTTATGGAATTGGCAAATGTCTGTGACTGTATTATAAATTTATTTCGGATCTAGGACGTTAATGCTGACATTGTTTTCGTAGTCAACAGTAAATGTTATATCTCTGTACTATTTATTGTATCTAGTACGTAGTTAATACCACTTCTGTCACGATCTACCAAGAGCAATCTATCATCAACATAACATTCAAATAAATAAATAATAGATGATGACCTGGACATCGGTATAGCAAACAGTTCACACACCTTCAAAGCCTACAGAAAAACAATAACTCACACCACCACCACACACAGCTCATCTTGCCACCCTACAATACACAAACGCGATGAACCCAGCGTGGTCAAACGAATAGCTGTAGCAAATAGCTTCGAAGACACACTTATTGACAACCTCAAACAGAATACAAAAAGCAATAACAAGCCAGCTGTTACAAAGAATATAAGAAAGAAACCCAGTGCTTCCGTACCACTCACTAGCAAATTCTCCTACAGCGTAGCTAATATCTTCAGACCGCACAACATAAACATCTCTTTCACAACACGTAACAAATTGCAACACGCACTGAGACGTAACATAAACATACAGACAGATACGCACAGTCAAGCATATACAAAACAGTATGTAGTACATGTAAAGCCCTGTATGTAGATCAAAATGGGAGAGACAGCCAAAAAAGGTACAACAAACACATAAATGCGTACCACATACATAATCATGCTAGTTCAACAATAGTAACCCACATGAAGGACACCGGGCTCTCATTCTAGGATATGGCGAATAGTATTCATACATCACATAAAATGGGCAAAGGCTATTAAATACACTTCTATGAAGAACTACAAATCTATCATGGCTCAGTACATCGTAACAGGCCACTAAATGAAAAGCCAGAAAGTAACAAAAAGAAATGTCTTAAAATATCTAGGATGTGGAATGCTTGTTTACTGACGCAAAGAGTTAACTGAAAATAACCCTATTGTTGAATATGTAACATGTTATAAATATGCGTATATGAAAATGATTACATTTTAATTCTTTGTAGTATCTTAACAATTGAAATAAAGTATCTTAGCAGATAACAGTCATTCGAACGTAAACATCTGAACGTGAAAGTGATGACGATGTGTTTATTACTGTGCTCCGTGTGCCAGAGTAATAAATTTCCAGTGGAAACGTAATGGAACACATTAATGAAAGATTTAAACACACAACTCACTTATTGTAAACACTAAAATAAATAAATTTTTCTATACAAGAGTTAAATTTCGGTAAATAACCCTAGCTAATAATCCTCATCACATTTCAAATTAATGTAATTTACATGTAACTGTGATGAGCGTGATGGTGGGAGATTGCTGCCAAAACATGTCGTGCTCATAAATGTCAGTAAAAAGTGGCTTAAAACGTAAAAAAAAAATATTTCAAAAATCTTTGAAACATTTATGGTCAATACAAAACACCACAAACGCTTCAGTACAGCTGTTGAAACGTCCCCTTTGAACAATTTATACAAGACTGTGCTTAACCTGACACACAATAATTTTAGCGCAACGCAATCTGACTATCAAAAATCCCTGCAAAGGAATGGCCCTGAGTAACATTAAACTATACCTTTCAGAAATCACTTACCTCACAAAAATCTTCGTTACTCGAACTACTGCAATACAGCGAGCGCCACTACTGCCAGCTAAATAAAAGATTCAAACTACAGAAGGCACTAACTACTGATAGGGATAGTTAGCAAATGAAAGATATTAATAGAGAACAAACAATGTATTTACCTTAATATTCATAATTGACATCCAGTATTACAAATTATCAAAACTCCGCCATCTCTCTCCCCACATCCACCACTGCTGGCGGCTCACCTCCAACTGTGCAACGATACGCGCTGTTCACATCCAGCTGCCGCTGCCCAACGCTACAATGGCAGACAACAATGCAAACTAGCCACATACTGCACACAGCACAGCCAGTGATTTTCGTACAGAGAGCGCTACGTGGCGGTGGCGTTACCAATATAAGAACCTAAACAGCCTACTTACATAAAGAAAACATAAACAGCCTACTTACACTGTTTGTGCGGAGACTGCGTTATGTGGGACCCTGAAATAAATACAGATCTTTGAACTGTGCGTAATCAGAACATGAAGTTGCAAGTTTGCGAAGAGTTACTCAAATTCGTTTTGCCAAATGACTATTGTGCAGTTTTCTGCGCGGTAAATACGTCATGTGTTTCGGTGAATTCTGCACGATCTGAAAACAGTTCAAAGTCGTCACATAGAATTGTTTAAATGTTTTTGCACAAAGTACAACTACGTGGACAGTTCAGTGAAACTGTTTTCGCAGAGAAGATATTACACTTAAGCTCTGAATTCTATTTCGATCTGACAACTGTGCGTTGAAGCCGAACTCGAAGTCGCAAGTTTGAGAAATGTTATTCAAATGTGGCTGCGCAAATCACGATCCCAGGACATTTCAGCACAGTTGTGTGAGCAGATAAGACGGTACGTGAAGTCCAGAACTCTGTGCAGAATTGAGAACTGAAAAATCGGAACTTGCGGTCCCAAGTTTGAGAAGCATCACTCAAAAATTCGTGAACACATTTCAACCAAACAGACTGAGTATATAAGACGTTACATGACACCAAGAATTCTGTACAGATCTAAGAATATGGCTGAACATGGAGTCGTAAATTTGAGATGAATTTCTCAGATGTTTCTTCCCAAACTACCATTCCACAAACATTACAGCGCGGTGGTCAGCACAGATAAGACATTACGTGAAGTCCTTAATTCTACGCAGACTAGGGAACTGCACAAAATCGGAACATAAGATTCAAGCGGGACAAAATTGCTCCAATGTGTCTGCGCTCAGTATCACTCCACAGATACTGATATTCCTTAGTAAAATTATCAGTTATGTTAACTTGGCATTTTTGTAGCTACCGCTGGATACATTTCAACATTACGTAATGTCAAAATAAATAAATTTAAGAAAGAGTTGTCGGCAAAGAGTACACATTCCGTAACACTTTAAATTCCGCTCTGATCTGAGGGCTGTGCAACATCGGAACATGGAGTCGCAAGTTTGAGGAGAATTGCTCGAATGAGTCTGACAAAAGAATAACTGAACAAACAGTCCAGCGCAGTTGTTTGCGCAGGGATAGGGTTACTTGAAGTCGTGAATTATGACAGGTCTGAGAACTTTGCTACGTCGAGCATGGAGTTGCAGGTCTGAGACGCATTGCTCAAACGTGTGCAGCCAAACCAAAATTCCACACACATTTGAAAACAGTTGACTATGCTGTTTGTAGTAGCTTACCAGCACTACTATTTTTCTATTCATTATTATACCTACTCCTGCATTGCCCCTATTTGATTTTGTATGTATAACCCTGTATTCACCTGACCAGAAGTCTTGTTCCTCCTGCCACCGAACTTCACTGATTCCCATTGTATCTAACTTTAACCTATCCGTTTCCCTTTTTAAATTTTCTAACCTACCTGCCCGATTAAGGGATCTGACATTCCACGCTCCGATCCGTAGAACGCCAGTTTTCCTTCTCCTGATAACGATGTCCTCCTGAGAAGTCCCCGAATGGAGATCCGAATGGGGGACTATTTTACCTTCGGAATATTTTACCCAAGAGGACGCCATCATCATTTAACCATACTGTGAAGCTGCATGCCCTTGGGAAAAATTAAGGCTGTAGTTTCCCCTTGCTTTCACCCATTCGCAGTACCAGTACAGAAAGGCCGTTTTTGTTAGTGTTACAAAGCCAGATCAGTCAATCATCCAGACTGTTGCGCCTGCAACTACTGAAAAGGCTGCTGCCCCTGTTATATGTATGTATTCAGATTCACCTTAATTTTTGACATTTACGCGTGGATTTCTTGCAGGGCGTCGTAACCAGCTATGATGGGTAGTAGTAAATTTTTAATTATCACTTCGAAAACATCAGTCTGTGGCCACGAAAATCGGTAAGTACGTCAGTTCTATAAATATTCACCCTTTACTACGACACACTTTCTACAACGATGGATGAATGGGCAGTGACATCGGTTGTAGAAGTCTGCATTTTGGTTGTTCAGAGATCTTTCCACCTAAAGAACCACCTCACCGATATCCAGGAAATTCTTGCCATGCAATACTATCTTCATCCTACTAAAAAAAAAAAAAAAGTCTTAGTGCCATGTCAGAGAACACGAGGAATGAGGGTAAATTTGTAGCATTTGTCACTGTGTCCTGTGCAGAAGGACCTGAGGCGACGTTGTGTAGAAAAACTATTGGACAGCTCCTCAGGGCGTTTCATCTTGATAGCCTCCCATAACCTTGCAAGAGAGTTCCGTATCGTATTCCTATGATTGTCCCCCGCGCGCACAGTCCATTTACATTTCACTATAGCAGTCCCAAAATATACTCAGCATCGCTGTGTCTGGCGATGGTTAGGTTTTTGCCTTTTTCGCCGCTGATGAATCCACAGGTCTGCACTGCTTGTTTGTCTCCTTTGTCTGGAGGTAGTAGGGATACACTCAGCTCTCATCCATGGTAATTAGGCGACTAAAGAAACTCACCTGGATTCTCTTGAGACTGCTGCAACATTTCTACTGCTGCTTCAGCTTGAGTGAATATGAGTAGTCCCTTGCGATTACCGGTTCTTCACAGAGAGATGGTCTGCCACTTCATTCAGTAACATTCAGATTTGTTTGACCTCTCAGGAAGTCTCTGCACCACCTAAATACTGTCTTGTGATTGTACTTTGCTGTCGTTCATTTCCACCAATTTAGCATGGATTGTTCAAATACAGAAATCCAGTTACCACACAATCTCCACTTTATCAAAAGGCTGCACGATTTTGTTTTGCTTTCTTAAGCGCGTGTCAGGGTACTTTGGGACGGAAATTTTAGTGTGAACCAGGACTGCAATCATGTACCTCTGAGCAAAAAAAGCATTTAAATGTAATTTTTCTTTTCATGGGGTATTAGAACTTTACGATTATACCTTGTATATAATTAGGCGCAACAGGACTGTACTAAATACCTAAATACGTGGCCTATCCGGAAAGTGAGGTCAGATAAGTTGCGAAATGTAAAAGACAGTGAAAATCCAATGAACCTTTGCATTGATGTGTTGTGCAATGTCTCTAGTATTCCTGTCGATCGCGTCAAGTCGCTCTTTTCAGTTCTGAGCACATAGTGAGCATGTAAACATGCGTAGAACGATAGTGTCTCCCGCCAAGTATGGATGCCCGCCGCGAAGTTGCGCCTGATTTCGTGCAAACCTACATAACATACCTGTCATGCGTTTCTCTCTTCATGAAAATGCTGGGGAAATGAGGACTCCCCTGCAGAGTTTTCAATGGAAAGTGTGTGATCACCTACCATACAGCCTGGACTTGACTCCCTCTGATGTTCATCTCTGTTCACATGAACCGCTGGCTATAAAGATAACATTTGGCACAGACAACGAACTGCAGACCAGCTTAGAGAAGTGGCGGGAAGCACAGGTGGCTGCCTACTATGACGAGGATATTGGAAAGTTGGAACAACGCTACGACAAATGTTTAAATCGGAGCGACGATTGTGTAGAGAAATAACTGGGAAGATGTAGCAAACTGTTGGAAATAACACATTTTTTATTTTCATTGCGGTTTCCATTTCGACACTGATCGGACCCTACTTCCCGAACAGCTCTCATAGCTGTAGTGGAAGGGGCCTCAAGGTGGTAAGCATTGCAGGGCTACCGTTTATACATGATGTCTTTCAGTGGTAATGGTGTCAGAGAGGTTGGTATCCACTGGCCAAGCCAGTTCAGCACAAAGCTATTGCTTTCTGCAATTTTCGATTGTCAAGACGACACTCATCAGGGTCAGTAGCAGAGATACTTCCGCTGTCCGAGACATCTGCCCGTTGCAGTATAGGACGCTGCCACATCTACGTCTATACCCCGAAAGCCACTTTACGGTGTGTGGCGGAGGGTATTTTGTGTATTAGTTTCACTTCCCACTTCTCCTTCTCCAGTCGCGTAAGCTTCGCGAGAAGAACGATCGCTGCTAAGCTTCCAGATGGGTTCTGATTTCTCTGATTTTATCTTGATGGTCTTTTCGCGAGATATGCGTACGAGGAAGCTCTATTTTCACTAACTCTTCTGGGAAGTACGCTCGCAGAACCTTAAAAATAGACAACATCGTAATGCAGAACCCCTCTTTTGCAACGTCTGCCACTGTAGTTGGCTAAGCATCTCCATGAAGCCTTAGCGCTCACTAAATGAACCTGTAATGAAACATGCTGCTCTTCTTTGGATCTTCTGTATTTCCTCTATCAGTCCTATGTGGTACGGATCCCATACTGACGAGCAATATTGAAGTACTGGTCGAACGAGTGTTTTGTAAGCTACTTCCTTTGTTGATGGCTTACATTTCCCGAGTAGCGTGTGGCCACAAACGTCACCTCCAAAACAAGGAAAGAAGTAATATTAGGGCTTAGCATCCCAACGATAATGAGAAGCGCTGTTTCCGGTGGGCAGTGGGTAGAGTAGGATCAGAAATTGATCTTTCCAAAGGCATAGTCCTGAAATAGTCTTGATCGATTTAGGGAAACAGTTCTGTTATAACTTCACTTCGTCACCAGTCAATGTGGGTACTGTGACTTCTGTACCTTGACAACAGCCAACAAGGTGCTGTTGAGATGTCTGTGCACACAGAGGCGTTACTCCCAACAAATAGTATCAGGCACACATTCACATAACAATTACTGAAATAACTGCCAATGTTTGCTCCCAACACAGTAATTTATTCAGTAACACAAATGCTCAACTCTCATATGATCGTTGCACAAATCGTCCTAGTCTGTGCCAGTCTCCCATTCAGAGAACAGCTCCAAATTGGCAAATATGACAATCTTCTTCATAGCACAGACACTGCTCCGTGCAGATGTCTTGTGCTGTCGCAGTGCTGCTGATTTCCCGTCGGATTCGTCGTCGGCGAACAGGTCGCTGCTCATCGGCAAGTGATCTGTGATGGAACTCCTGAGACAAATGGAGCTGAGACTCGATGAAACTGGACCTGCCCGTTAAGCAGGGAAGCGCAGCGAGGGTTGGAACTTAAATAGTGGCAACTATTTATTTACAACCGATACAAAAGAGTTACATGTTTGCACCTGTTACTGTCCTTCAAAGTAGTCACCAAAGTTGTGTAGAACCCGATGCTAGCGATGTGGAAGGCGTGGTATACCGTCAGCAAAGCCTGTTCTGTTGATGGTGCGAATTGAGCGGTCTACTGCCTGTCGAATCTCTGGAACAGTTCTCAAGCGAATGAAACGAAGCCAAAACTGAAATGCCAATCCAACGAATGGCGTCATTATGGGTCCCCGCTAAAAACGAAAGTGCCTCATAGACCCAGTATGGTGAAAGTTATGTTAATTCTCGTGTACGACAGTGATGGTGTTACCCTAACGCATTACGTTCCTCCACGACAGACCGTCACTGCACAGTATTACTTTTCCCTTTGGAGCATCGCCTGCGACCGGCTTTGCGAAAGAAGCGGCGACACTTTCTGCGCCACCCACCCATCATTTTGCACGACATTGCGCAGCCGCACACAGCGCAGGCTGTGGCTGCTCTGTTCGGACGATGGGACTGGGAAGTACTGTACCATCCACCATACTCCCCGGACTTAAGTCCTTGGGACTTTGATTTTAGTCCGAAGATGAAGGAACCACTTCGCAGCATTCGCTTCAGAACTGTTCCAGAGATTTGACAGGCAGTAGACCGCTCCATTCGCACCATCAACAGGCTCTGCTAACGTTATACCATGCCTTCCACATCGCTGGCAACGGGTTCTACACAACGCTGTTGACTACTTTGAGGGACAAATGACTCTGAGCACTATGGGACTCAACATCTTAGGTCATAAGTCCCCTAGAACTTAGAACTACTTAAACCTAACTAACCTAAGGACATCACACACACCCATGTCCGAGGCAGGATTCGAACCTGCGACCGTAGCAGTCCCGCGGTTCCGGACTGCAGCGCCGGAACCGCTAGACCACCGCGGCCGGCCGTTTGAGGGACAGAAACAGGTACAAACATGTAACTCTTTTGTAGCGGTTGTGAATAAATAGTTGCCGCTGTTTAAGTTCCGACCCTCGTATCTTGGTTTATGCATGAATATGAAACCGCGCACTACTTGTTCCACATGACGTGCAGCGAACTTCCTGTCATGCTGGCAATCTCTGTTGTAGGCCGCTAGAAGTGCAAGCAGTCTCGTTCCGCCTGGTGGGTAGGCAACCGTCTGCAAACAGCCCTGCTAGAGGGAAGGCTAGCTCGCAGTGGAGTTCTGACAACACCAATCGTGGTCACAACATACTCGGAGCCTAAATGCGGTCGAGAAGACAAAGGTTTGAGCTTTTCTCCTCCCGGCCTCGAAGTCAGTGTTTTAACTATTGCTGCATCTCGCTCGGTTTGACACCACCGAATTGTTCCCTCTTGCCACGACTGAAAATACAACTGATGGCTTCAAAATTCGAATCAAATGGTTCAAATGGCTCTGAGCACTATGGGACTTAACAGCTGAGGTTATCAGTCCCCTAGAACTTAGAACTGCTTAAACCTAACTAACCTACGGACATCACACACATCCATACCCGAAGCAGGATTCGAACCTGCGACCGTAGCAGCGCGCTTCCAGACTGAAGCGCCTAGAACCGCTTGGCCACTCCGGCCGGCGAAATTCGAATCAACTGAGCAGGACAAGAATGTAGTGATCAGCAAATTCCGTGTTGTTTCGTGAGAGAAGATTTTTCTACAGCCACCAGAACGCTGAAAACCCATGCTCACAAGGGAAGTACCCCAGTTCTGTCGCCTAAAACCACACATAAATGATTTGAAAATACCACTTTACCACCTATCATGGTCAATGATCTGTAAAACCTACAACAGCACTAGTATCATTGTGCGGCGAGATGCTTTCCCATTTTTTCAGGCCCTTCTTATGCGGACACGTAAAAGCCTGTATCAGCTGTGGTTATATACGAGCAAATGACAGAGGAAGTGCTAGAAACTTCTGATTGTAAAATAAAAGGAGTACATCTTGTTCTTCTATCTTCTATCTGTTCTACACACATATAAATTAAAGCCATTCGCCATGGTTTCTTCCTGTATGTGCTGCCTTATCTCAGGAACTACTGTTCTACATACACATAAATTAATGTTGTCCGCCGTGGCTTATTTCTGTATGTTCTGCCTAATCTCAGTAACTACCGTAAGGTTTTTGATACAGTTTTCACTAATCAATGGACTGATTCACGATTAAAATTTCTGTACATAAACTATACATATTTCGTGCGTATTGCCTGAATTGTGATGAATTAAAGTCCTCTGTTGCTGTCAAAACGATTCCTTCACCACCTAGTGGCGAGTGGTACGACTTCTTGGAATCATGCTTACATATCAGGTTGTTGGATAAGTTCGTAGCGTTTTTGGTTTGTAGGTTGGTATTCCATTTGGTACAGGTTTATTTATCGATTGTCATTTTTTATTTGTGCTTCATTATTGGTATCTCAGTTTATGTACTGTCATTTTGTCATTTCGAGATAGTGAATGGAGGTGTGGATGCTAGAAAATGGAGTGCCAAGTGAATAAATCGAGACATTTCCGACATATTTTTATATTTTTCTGTTTCAGTACAATAGAGGGGTGAAGCAGCGGAGGCAGCCAGAAACGTTTGTGCCGTGTATGGGGATAACGCCATTCGATAGAGCACAGCAAGAAAATGGTTTTCTCGTTCTAAAGAGCCGTTTTGACGTTAGTGACTCACCACTTTCAGGAAAACCTTTGAGGTTTCCTGAAGATCGTTTGAACGCATTAATCTACAGCGATCCACCTCAGTGTACTCAAACCTGGAAAATGAACTGTGAGGCCGGCATGAGGAGACATTGATCACCCGCGATGCACGATGCATGAGACGTTAACCTGATAAGAACATTTTTGGTATAGAGCTGATGTTCACTGGATGTGAAGAGAAATACAGGAAAAGGTCACACCGAAACTATAGCCCGCACTGGACTGTTACTGAAAATGGTCATAGCTCTCACTGAACTGGCGCTGCAATCGGTCGGACCTGGTGGTGCGATAGCTAACAGCTCCTGATATTACCAGGAGCTGTTGCTGTAGTCGAAACTTAGATATGGAACGAATAACATTCGTGCCTCCTACTAATTTTTTGGCACTCTACTTAAATCGTCTCAGTTAAATGGAAATGTTGATATTCAGTTACTAACATCATCATCATTCTCATCATCATCATCATCATCACCTTCAGTTAAAGCATTAGGCCATTTTTTGTTTTGCCTGTTACGGTACCCATCGCTTCCTCTGTCCTCCTTCTATTAACTGGCTTAAATCTTCTTGTCTTTCTCCCCTCATTCTTTCCAAACGTTCAGTCTAGTTTCTCCTATTTTCTTTTATCTTATACGGTACATTAAATGTATTCAGTTCTTTCCTAATTTCCTAATTTAGTAATCTGTAGGCTCTTGTGCACCCCTTTACTGCTCTTATAAATCTCATCTCTGTTGCTTGCACTCGACTTTCTTGGCTCTTACTTATAACCCACCATTCACTTTCGTATACAAGCATTAGAAGTGCCATTGTCTCATAAAACTTCAGTCTCGTTTTACTTTTTATACATCTATAGCTACTCTACATAATTACTCTGCAGTCCACAATTAAGTGGCGGGCAGAGGATTCATCGAACTACTTTCAAGCTATTTCACTACCGTTCCATTCCCGAAGGTCGCACGGGGATAAAGAGAACTTAATCATTCTTTGCGAGCTCTGATTTCTCTCATTTTATTATGATGATCATTCTTCCCTATATGGGTGGGCGCCAACAAAATATTTTTGCAGTCGGAGGGGAAAGCTGTTGACCGACATTTCATGAGAAGATCATTACTCTAGTAAAAACCCACCTCAATTCCGCTATGATGTCCGTGGCACTATCGCCCCTATTTCGCGATAATAAAAAACAAGCTGCCCTTGTTTGGACTCTTTCGATATCTTCCGTCAGGCCCAACTGATGCGAATCACGCACTGCGCAGCAATATTCAAGGAAATGGAGTACAAGTGTGATGTAGGCAGTCTCTTTAGTAGACCTGTCTCATTTTCTAAGTGTTCTACCAATAAATCACAGTCTTTGGTTTACTTCCCCCAAAACATTTAAGTTATTCGTAGTTGTAATCCCTAAGTATTTAGTTGAAATTGCAGCCTTTTGATTTGTGTGTTTTATTGTGTAACTGAAATTTAGCGAGTTGCATCTAGTACTCATGTGGATCACTTCGAACTATTTATGATTCAGAGTCAGTTGGCACTTTTCGCACCACACAGATATCTTGTCTAAATCATTTTGCAATTGGTTTTGATCAAAAAATGGTTCAAATGGCTCTGAGCACTATGGCACTTAACTTCTGTGGTCATCAGTCCCCTAGGACTTAGAACTACTTAAACCTAACTAACCTAAGGACATCACACACATCCATGCCCGAGGCTGGATTCGAACCTGCAACCGTAGCAGTCGCACGGTTCCGGACGGAGCGCCTGAACCGCTAGACCACCGCGGCCGGCTGGTTTTGATCATCTGATGACTTTACAAGATGGTAAACGACAGCATCATCTGCAAAGAGTCTAAGAATGCTACTCAGATTGTCTCCTATGTCGTTTATGTTGACCAGGAACAGCAGAGGACCTGTAACACTGCTTTGGGAAACGTCAGATATTACTTTTGTCTTACTCGACAACTTTCCGCCAATTACTACGAACTGTGACCTTTCTGACAGAAATTCGCGAATCTAGTTGCACGGCTGAGGCGATACTCCATAGGCACGCAAGTGGATTAGAAGTCGCTTCTGAGGAACGGTGTCAAAATTTAAAAATGTGGGATCAATTTGACATCTTCTGTCGATAGTACTCATTACTTCGTGTGAATAAAGAGCTGTTTATTGTTTAACGTTCCACATACATTTCAAAACTTCACTAATTTCTTCTCTATGTCTTTGTCATACACATCCATGACGTCGCAAACTAAATACACTCCTGGAAATTGAAATAAGAACACCGTGAATTCATTGTCCCAGGAAGGGGAAACTTTATTGACACATTCCTGGGGTCAGATACATCACATGATCACACTGACAGAACCACAGGCACATAGACACAGGCAACAGAGCATGCACAATGTCGGCACTAGTACAGTGTATATCCACCTTTCGCAGCAATGCAGGCTGCTATTCTCCCATGGAGACGATCGTAGAGATGCTGGATGTAGTCCTGTGGAACGGCTTGCCATGCCATTTCCACCTGGCACCTCAGTTGGACCAGCGTTCGTGCTGGACGTGCAGACCGCGTGAGACGACGCTTCATCCAGTCCCAAACATGCTCAATGGAGGACAGATCCGGAGATCTTGCTGGCCAGGGTAGTTGACTTACACCTTCTAGAGCACGTTGGGTGGCACGGGATACATGCGGACGTGCACTGTCCTGTTGGAACAGCAAGTTCCCTTGACGGTCTAGGAATGGTAGAACGATGGGTTCGATGACGGTTTGGATGTACCGTGCACTATTCAGTGTCCCCTCGACGATCACCAGTGGTGTACGGCCAGTGTAGGAGATCGCTCCCCACACCATGATGCCGGGTGTTGGCCCTGTGTGCCTCGGTCGTATGCAGTCCTGATTGTGGCGCTCACCTGCACGGCGCCAAACACGCATACGACCATCATTGGCACCAAGGCAGAAGCGACTCTCATCGCTCAAGACGACACGTCTCCATTCGTCCCTCCATTCACGCCTGTCGCGACACCACTGGAGGCGGGCTGCACGATGTTGGGGCGTGAGCGGAAGACGGCCTAACGGTGTGCGGGACCGTAGCCCAGCTTCATGGAGACGGTTGCGAATGGTCCTCGCCGATACCCCAGGAGCAACAGTGTCCCTAATTTGCTGGGAAGTGGCGGTGCGGTCCCCTACGGCACTGCGTAGGATCCTACGGTCTAGGCGTGCATCCGTGCGTCGCTGCGGTCCAGTCCCAGGTCGACGGGCACGTACATCTTCCGCTGACCACTGGCGACAACATCGATGTACTGTGGAGACCTCACGCCCCACGTGTTGAGCAATTCGGCGGTACGTCCACCCGGCCTCCCGCATGCCCACTATACGCCCTCGCTCAAAGTCCGTCAACTGCACATACGGTTCACGTCCACGCTGTCGCGGCATGCTACCAGTGTTAAAGACTGCGATGGAGCTCCGTATGCCACGGCAAACTGGCTGACACTGACGGCGGCGGTGCACAAATGCTGCGCAGCTAGCGCCATTCGACGGCCAACACCGCGGTTCCTGGTGTGTCCGCTGTGCCGTGCGTGTGATCATTGCTTGTACAGCCCTCTCGCAGTGTCCGTAGCAAGTATGGTGGGTCTGACACACCGGTGTCAATGTGTTCTTTTTTCCATTTCCAGGAGTGTAGTTAAAATATTTTACCTGTTCTATTGTTAAACACACTGTATGTCGATGCAGGATTTTGTCCTTTAAAAGCCATTGATTTTGCCACTTTCTGAAATCTTCAAATGGTACTCTCCACAGGTCTTTCCTGATAACTACACTCATGCTCATAAATTAAGGATAATGTTGATACATGGTGAAATAACGCTGTGGTGGGCGGTTTGCGGGTTTAAATCACCTCGGGGTATGACCATGCGGTGCATTTGATCTGTGGTCGTCGCACGGTGGTGCTGGAAGCAATCCACATACGCAGAGGTGTGTTGATGCATGTCAGAGTACGATGCAGCGAGAGAGTACGGTGCAGCGAGTAAGTGTGCAGACGATTTCTGACGTGTTAATGGTGACTGTGTGTTGAAAATAGCTCAAAGAACACATATTGATGACGTTATTAGGGATAGAATACTAGGGCGACTGGAGGCTGGTCAAACACAGCAGGTCGTAGCACGGGCCCTCCGTGTGCCACATAGTGTGATCTCAAGATTATACCAACGATTCCAGCAGACATAAAAACACTTACAGGCGCTACAGTACGGGACGTCCACATTGTCAACACAGCAGGAAGACCGATATCTCACCATCAGTAACCGCAGACGGCCACGGAGTACTGCAGGTAGCCTTGCTCGGAACCTTACCACAGCCACTGGAAGAGTTGTCTCCAGACACACAATCTACAGAGGTCTGAACAGACACCGTTTATTCGTCCGGAGACCTGCAAGGTGCATTCCACTGACCCCTGGCCACAGGAGAGCCCGTAAAGAATGATGTCAAGAACACAGTACATGGTCACTGGAGTCCGCAGCTCGTGGTCGTGCGGAAACGTTCTCGCTTCCCGCGCCCGGGTTCCCGGGTTCGATTCCCGGCGGGGTCAGGGATTTTCTCTGCCTCGTGATGACTGGGTGTTGTGTGCTGTTCTTAGGTTAGTTAGGTTTAAGTAGTTCTAAGTTCTAGGGGACTGATGACCATAGATGTTAAGTCCCATAGTGCTCAGAGCCATTTGAACCATTTGAACCATGGTCACTGGAACAGTGGTCCCAGGTTATGTTCACGGACGAGTCCAGGTATAGTCTGAACAGTGATTCTCGCCGAGATTTCATCTGGCGTGAATCAGGAACCAGATAGCAACCCCTTAATGTCCTTGAAACGGACTTGTGTGGAGGTCGTGGTTTGATGGTGTGGGGTCTGATTATGATTAGTGCATGTACAGCGCTGCATGTCGTTGACAGAGGAACTGTAACAGGTCAGGTGTATCGGGACGTCATTTTGCACCAGTATGTTCGCCTTTTCAGGGGTGCAGTGGGTCCCACCTTCCTCCTGATGAATGATAAAGCACGGCCCCATCGAGCAGCCATCGTGGAGGAGTACCTTGAAACAGAAGATATCAGGCTAATGGAGTGGCCTACCTGTTCTCCAGACCTAAACCCCATCGAGTACGTCTGAGATGCTCTTGGTCGACATATCGCTGCACGTCAAACCCCTAGTACACTTCAGGAGCTCCGACAGGCACTGGTTCAAGAATTGGAGGCTCTACTCCACCAGCTGCTCGACCACCTGATTCAGAGTATGCCAACCCATTTGTGCGGTCTGTGTACGTGTGCATGGTGATCATATCCCGTAATAATGTCGGGGTACCTGCGCAGGAGACAGTGGCGATTCGTAGCACATGTGTTTCGGCACGGTTTTCTCAACTTATCACCAATACCGTGAACTTACAGATCTGTGTCATGTGTGCTCTCTATGTCTATGCTATTAGTGCCAGTTTTGTGTAGTGCCACGTTGTATGGCATCATCATTTCCCGCCAACAACTTGTTGTCGCCTGTACATAAATGGCTATTTGTGCGGGAATTTTTGTTAATCTTAATTTCCCCGTTGTAAACCTCCTTCGATTCTCAAACTACGTGATCTAAATAAACGCTAAGAAGTATGAGTGATATGCTGCACACTTGACCAACTCCTTTGTTTGCGGGTGCAGGCTGTGTTAGAGAGCCATTTGTATTTAAGATCACAGTCGTGTGTTTGTACAGAATTTTTAAAATTTTATTAGGTGTTACGGATGTCCTCTTTTCATCATAATTCTCCACAGTTACTTTCTATCAACATTATCGAATACCTTAATAAAATCAATCAGTGCTAAACGGTGTTTTCCTATTATTATCTCTATTTTTTTATTATACATACTGCATCTTTTGTCGACCTGCCTCCCCCAAATTCCAATTATTCTTCTCCCAATAAACTCGCAGCAATAATTTTTAACTTCTTGTCCACTATACTTGCTTAAACTTTTTATGTTGTGTCAGTAAACTAATTCCTCTAAATTTCTCGCAGTTATGGCATTCTCCCTTTTTGAACAGTGATATTGTCTTTGCTTGTGCCCTTGCTGCTTGAGAGGTCAATTCATGTAGCACGTAGTAAATGGATGCAGTGATCGATTTTATAATAAGGTGCCTCCGTATCTGAGTAGTTCAACGTTTATGCCATCCATACCAGTAGCTTTTCTATTCTTTGCAGAGTTGAGGACTCCTCATTCATCCGTACATAAGCCGTCTACACATCCTATGTCAGTCTGATTCTCCTTACTTTCTGTGGAGCATGTATTCTCCTTACTTTATGTGGAGCATGTTTCTTCATATCACGACTTCTCGTAATGTTTTATTCGTTTTGTTTGTTGAATGTTATTTATCTGAGCAACTTCTTTTCCTGTTTGATTAATCGTATTTATTGTTTTATAAGATATAATTTGCTTTCCGTGAATATCGTCTTCTATTACGCTTGTAAACTTACCGCTAGATTCTTGACAAGCTCTTTACACTGTTCGATTTGATGCATTTCTGTCTTGTCTGTAAGTCTGATGCTGTTCCGCTGCTGGTTCATTGAGATACTTCAAACAAGTGTCTTGTTTTTTATGACTTTATCTAATATTGGTTCAGAATTTTTAACACTTCCTTCCTTCTTCATTTTTTTCTTTCTCCTAAGGCTTCTTCAGCTGCTTTCTTAACTGCAGTTTCTGTTTCCTTCTCTATTTCTTCCGCTTCTTCTTTCTGTTATAATTCTTGATGAAGTCCTCTCCGGTGTAGATCTCGTATGCTATGTTCATTTAGTGAATATGCTTTGCAGATTTCTTCCTTCATCAAATTAGCTAACATTTTTCTGTGAATTTTAATCATAACTCTGTCTGTATGCATTAGCGCGAAAACAAAACTACCGCCATGCTAGGCGAGAAGTCTGGCCGTCGATACTTCGTGCTACCTGAGTGAAACCAGGGAATATAGCTCGTGTGTTATACTTAAGGCTTTCACGTTTTAGACGAACTGGCTACTATGGTGGTGATATGACAACAAATTATTACACCTAAATATTTTAAATATCCAGTTTGAGCAGTAATTGTTACTTTTCAGGAGGATGTTATATCATTTTCGTGAAGTTAATATCCATTATCTAACTAATTAATTAGAAAACAACATATTACTACAAAATATCTCGAACAGAATATTTTCTGTCGAATTTACAAATTGTAAATTTGTGGTAAAATCTTATGGGACCAAACTGCTTAGGTCATAGCTCCCTAAGCTTACACACTACTGAAACTAACTTACGCTATGGACAACACACACCCCCATGCCCGAGGGAGGACTCGAACCTCTGACGGCGGGGAGCCGCGAGGACCGCGACAAGACGCCTTACACCGCACGGCCACCCCGCGCGACTGTCGAAGTTACACTAATGTGTCAAAAATATTCATATGATAGTGTTAGATTATCGCAGAAAGTCACCAAGCGAGAAAAGATGCATATACGTTCAGAATAGTATCCATTCTTTCAGTTGAATTCTTGTGGGCATTATCAATCATTTCATAACTGATTACTGTTACATAACAAACTATCACTATATTATCATTCCACTTTTTACATCAGTCACGTTTTATTGCCAATTAAAATTGTCACATATATGTGTGGTATCTGTTCCCTCGGATATGTCCGAAAGAACAGACACCATTTTGATCCAACAGCCAGTCTGAATTAAGCCACAAAGGAATTAGACATTTGCTGCAAAATAGGTATGATTTAAATCAGTGGGGAAAGTTGCAAATTTGTGCCGGGTCATGATTCTAAATTAGGTCCCCTGCTTACTAGGCAGACACTTTGACCATGAAGCCACACGAACACAGTGGTTATCGCAACTGAGCAGACTATCCAAGCACGCCTCCCGTCAGGCCCAAATTCTCAACTTACCCACACACTGCGGACGTAGTGCCTCCTGCCCATTATCCTCATTACACGCGGCATTTCGCAGATTCCCGTAAGAGTTCGAGTCTAGTGTGCAACCGCAGAGGAGGGATCATTGGCCGTTTTCGCCTTAATTACTGATCAAGCAGCCTCTATTAATTACTGCAGAAAGGAAGAAGCCAATGTCTATAATTCCTTTGTGTCTTAATAAAACTGTCTCGTTGGAGTCTGGTCGCACATTGCCATCTTGACATTCTTTAAAAAACGTTTAACGTAACGTTAAATATGGTATGGATACGCCACATTTTCTTTAATAACGCGATAGCTTTGGCTCTGTGGCATTACCGAGCTAGGTGGATAAGTTTAAAAAATGGATGGCTCTAAGCACTATGGGACTTATCATCTGAGGTCTCAGTCCCCTGGACTTACAACTACTTAAAACTAAATAACCTAAGCACATCACACACATCCATGCCCGAGGCAGGATTCGAACCTGCGACCGTAGCAGCAGCGCAGTTCCGGACTCAAGCGCCTAGAACAGCTCCGTCACAGCGGCCGGCGGTGGCTAAGTCAATGGTTGACACACTGGACTCGTATTTAGGAGGATGATGACGGTTCAAACCCCCTTCTCGCCGTCCAGATCCAGATGTACCGTAGTTTTCCTAAAACGCTGAAGATGTGTCGTGAGATGATTTCATTGAAAGAGCACAATCAATTTACATCACCGCTCCGATCTTGTTCTCCATCTCCAGTTACCTCAAACTCCAGTCTTCTCACCTGTCTTCGCGTGGCACCTTTTTCCATTGACAATTTAATTATACCTCACACAGGCAGCGAATGTGCAGAATAATTGCATGCTTTGTCGGCTGGTATTAAGTATATTTACTTTTTTTGCAAGTATTTTTTGTATCTGTATGGAACATGGATAACTAGTCTGTTGCGTAACAGTAGGGATGTTCACAGATGTCTCTATTGTACTGAATGTCAGAGATTCTTGAGTACTTAACTCAGCTACTGGTAAAGAAACACTTATACGTATGCATGTTATTTTCTTTTAGAATAATATCCTAGTTAAAATTTTCAGTGTCACACTTGCGAAAATTTGTTTGTGTCTGAGCAACTTACAAGCCTATGAATTACACCGCAAACTTTGATGTACATACAACAAAATGTGTATGTGTTCGTTGTGAAGTTGTGTCTTTGTTTACTGTAGTTTTCTTTGTGTTGCACATTGTTGATAATGTGTTGCGTGAATATACACTCATGCTCATAAATTAAGAATAATTGCAGAATGTGGTGTTACACAACGTGGCACTACACAAAACTGGCGCTAATAGCGTAGACACACAGGGAACACACGGTATTGGTGATAAGTTGAGAAAACCGTGCCGAAACACATGTGCTACAAAACGCCACTGTTTCCTGCGCATTTACCCCGACATTAATGTGGGATATGATCGCCATGCACACGTACGCAGTCCGCACAACGGGTTGGCATACTGTGGATTAGGTGGTCGAGCAGCTGCTGGGGTATAGCCTCCCATTCTTGCACCAGTGCCTGTCGGAGCTCCTGAAGTATCCTAGCAATTTGAAGACGTGCAAAGATACGTTGATCTAGCGCATCCCAGACATGCTCGATGGGGTCTAGGTCTGGAGAACAGGCAGGCCACTCCATTCGCCTGATGTCTTCTGTTTCAAGGAACTCCTCCACGATGGCTGTTCGGTAGGGCCGTGCGTTATCATCCATCAGGAGGAAGGTGGGACCCACTGCACCCTTGAAAAGGCGAACATACTGGTGCAAAATGTCATCCCGATACACCTGACCTGTTACAGTTCCTCTGTCAAAGACATGCAGGGGTGTGTGTGCACTAATCATAATCCCACCCTACACCATCAAACCACGACCTCTACACAGGTCCCTATCAAGGACATTAAAGAGTTGGTATCTGGTTCCTGTTTCGCGCCAGATGAAAACTCGGCGAGAATCACTGTTTATACCTGGACTCGTCCGTGAACATAACCTGGGACCACTGTTCCAATGACCATGTACTGTGTTCTTGACACCAGGCTTTACAGGCTCTCCTGTGACCAGGGATCAGTGGAATGCACCTTGCATGTCTCTGGGCGAAAAACCATGTCTGTTCAGTCGTCTGTAGGCAGTGTGTCTGGAGACAACTGTTCCAGTGGCTGCAGTAAGGTCCCGAGCAAGTCTGCCTGCAGTATTCCGTGGCCGTCTGCGGTCACTGATTGTGAAATATCGGTGCTCTTGTGGTGTTGTACACTGTGGACGTCCCGTACTGTAGGACCTGGACATGTTTCCTGTCTGCTGTATTCGTTGCCACAATCCTGAGATCACACTTTGTGGCACACGGAGGACCTCTGCTACGTCCTTCTGTGTTTGACCAGCGTCCAGTCGCCCTCATATTCTACCCCTCATAACGTCATCAATATGTGTTCTTTGAGCCATTTTAAACACACAGTCACCAATAGCACTTCTGAAAACGTCTGCACACTTACTCGCTGCACCGTACTCTGACATGCACCAACACACCTCTGCGTACGTGGACTGCTGCCAACGCCACCGTGCGACGACCGCAGGTCAAATGCACCGTATGGTCATTCCCCGAGATGATTTAAACCCGCAAACTGCCTACCCGAGCGTTGTTTCGCTATGTATCAGTATTATCATTAATTTATGAGCATGAGTGTATTAACAGTTTTGTGGGATAGTTTCTCTGCATATGGCAATCAGGGGGTGATGAGTATTTTTTTGAGTTTAATGGAATAGTTAACTTCGTATTAGTTTTACTTTTCCACAATGAGCTATCGGTAACTGGGTCAGTGTGTCTATTGGCCACTTGACTAATTGTCGTTAGGTCCCTCTGAAAGTGTTTCTGATAATGTAGATATTAACTGTTTTGTTTGTCGGTGTTCTGCGTGTTTACATTCAGGTTACTGGATTTTGACTGTTATTTGTTTTTGTGTGTATTTTGAATATGTGACGGATATTTTATTTCTGTATGGTCAGCTTTAAAACGTGTAATATTGAGGTGTAGCATGTCATTCGCAGAATGAGATGTTCCACGTCCTTGATCTACCTGCTGGGTGAAGTCGTTTGTTCCGTGCTCCTATCACCTCTCATTAGGAAAATAAAACATTCCAACAGCACTGTCCTCAAATAAACAGCAAGAGCAATATCAATTTACTCGGCGTGTAAAGCATTTTGCTGGTGTCATTTTTACACCAGCTGCCAAGCACACGTACATAATCGGTTAATCCCTAGAAATGAACTCTTCTAATTACTCAAAGTCTTGTGTTCCGAAGATGTTATTTTCCTTTTTTATTCAGAAGAAACGCCGCAATATTAACACACGAGCAATGGTTATGTCATAAAGTGAGTAATAAATACATTTAACAATAAAAATAATAAAAATGATATTAATATGGCTCTTAAGAATGTGGATTCCAAACTATTAATTACATTCCGTAATTTTCAGGTGACCACCAAGGCATATTATTAGGAACCTGTCTATTGTACCTACCCTGCTTCAACCTAAAGCAAGTCTTTAGCACTGCCTGTAGACATTATGGGTATTAATTGTCATTGGCAAACTCAATAAGAAAGTCCTATAGCCAGTTAGTTCCGTGGGTCACTTTGCATGATATATATTAATGATGGGGGATGAATAATTTTACAGAACATTATCTTAACCGATATTTATTAAAATGTCGCTGCATTTTCAGATGAGTTCATACATCAAAAACCAATATGTAGTTTAGTAACAGTAGTAAGTGTGCAACATTTCTGCACTAAATAAGCTATAAGTTTCTAAAAAAAATTCTCCTACGCAGAATCATTAAAATCTACGTAGAAAATATTCATATCTGTTTTTAAATATGAATCTACGAATATCTCTCCCCCTGAATACTATGAATATAAAATTAGATTAATATCAGTTCACACTGAGCATAGATAAACAGTAGTTCTACTCACGTCCCATCCCTGAATGGATTAAGAATGTAAAATTTCTTGATACATGGTACAATACAAATTACTCTCTCTCCCTCACATACATTCCACTGATTTTTAAAGCTTATATGTAACTGGAGATGTTGCCAAATCAGAGCAGAGTAAATGAAAAGCATTGGCAAGCAGAGGTTCCCGCCAATGATGCAACTCTGTCAATCGTCAGTTTCCTCTCCGTGCAAGGGCTCATCAACAACAGCGACCGCGGTATTTTGTTCCTCCTCAACAAGTTTTCGTGCTTCTGCAAGAATTTGCCTGGTGATTTTAATTATGGCTTTAATATCCACAAGCTGCCCTTCCCAGTCTTTTTCGTCGTGCGTTGTCTGCAAGCATTTCCACTTCCGCTTGGACATGAGCTGATGTAGGTTCCAGCAAGCAGTTTTAACCTGAAAGAAAAAGAAGGTATCATAACTTTAATAAATCTGGAGAGATTTGGAAACGAACATCCTGTTTATTATTACGAGAAACAACTCTTAAACAACCAAACTAAACCACGTTTAACGTCTTTACTAGGCGACAGCGAACAGCTGTTAAACAATTAAAGATACATCACACTACCTATATGGGCAATAATTTATTACGATCTATTTCGGTCATCAATCACTCTGCGGAAAGAGGAAATATCATTCATCAGTTGCCCATCTTTGCATTTGAAAAACCAATTAAGTTATTGTACATTAAGAAATGATGCAAGTGGGAGTGATACTTCATGCAACAGGACGAATACAAAGTTTTCAACTTACTCACTTTGCATTTTATCTTATCATAGGGACACATCATCTGTGATAGTAAAGGAGCTATGAGTACGCGAGGTGACTAGTTGAAGATAAAGGTCGCCTGTGTTCTGTACTACTACTCACGGGGCACAGAGGCTCCACGCAGTGCATTAGTGTCTTTTGGGTTGCCTACTCAGCAGGTGTTCAGTGATGAGACGACCTACGGCTAAACCCGTAATTCCGGTCTGGCCTAGGGGAGAGGGCGGCATCTTTGCCAACCTACTTTGTATTACCTGTCACGTGTTCTGACATAAAGCATTTCTCTGTATCATGCCAACCGACGAGTATTTGCGTGGGCTGTATGGCCTGGCAACGAGGGTTGACTGGAGAATCAAATGATGACTCTACCTTCCGTGTTCTGATAATAGCATGCAAACAGTGTGATGATAAAAACAGGTAACAGTGCTTTCTCAAGAAAGTAAAACAAAACCCAATGGTCGCTGTTGCTGCTGTATGCACTACATATTGCATACTCAGTATAACATCACGGTCACGGTTCTCAAATGATGTCTTTGTAAATAATAGATTTCAGCTATCAGTCGTCCTTTGGAATTTTTATTGACAGATCTAGATTTCAGCTAGAAACTAGCCATTCTCAATGCTAAGAATACAACAGGTACATAGTTAGATGATGTCATAAAAAAGTTGCAATTAATGGCTTAACTCATATGGTTTATATATTACATACCACTATCATTTTTGGTCAATGCGTGTAATGCCTGTTGGTCGGGCTTTGCCCACAGTTCATTGCATACTAATTTTTGCGGAAGGCGGGCTGTGTGGAGGACACATCGGTGGGTTACATTGTGCAATCTATGTGAACTACATATAAACCTCAATGGAAGCAAACCACTTCAAATTTAATTACATAAAATGGAACATAAGTAAAATTCTTACATTGTCGTCCGACTTATTTCATATTTATCATCAAGTAATAAAATACGATCGCTGCGTGTAACAGCCTCTGAATGGAGGGTAACCTGATACATGATGTCTTCCTTTGACAAACTTCGATTACGAACATAAACAACTGAATAGTCTTTAATTCAAAAATGGTTCAAATGGCTCTGAGCACTATGGGACTTAACATCTATGGTCATCAGTCCCCTAGAACTTAGAACTAATTAAACCTAACTAACCTAAGGACATCACACAACACCCAGTCATCACGAGGCAGAGAAAATCCCTGACCCCGCCGGGAATCGAACCCGGGAACCCGGGCGCGGGAAGCGAGAACGCTACCGCACGACCACGAGCTGCGGAAAGTCTTTAATTATACACTATGACGTCATTAGAGAAGGAACATCTCATTTGCCGTAATCGACATAGGGAAGAAATGAAAAACTTCAGTATGGCTGGCAGAATAATGATTTTAACCACACTAGTCTCTATTGTTATACCTGTACCATAATAATTGCGTTACCTTTCTCGGCATAAAATTGAGTGTTATATCTTAAGTGTAACTGTTTCTCCTAGATGGCGGTAGAGTGTATGTAGAGTATACAAAGATTTGACAAAAGTCATGGCATATCTCTTAATATCACGTAGGATCTCCTTTGCCAGGCGTAATGCAGCAACTCGACGTGGCATGGACTCAATAAGTCGTTGTAAGTCCCTTGCAGAAATATTGAGCCACGTTGCCTCTATAGCCGACCAAAATTGCGAAAGTGCTGCATCCAGTATATTGTCCACGAGCTGACCTCCCGATTATGTCCCAGAGATGTTCGACGGAATTCATGTGGGGCGATCTGGGTGGCCAAATCATCCCTCGAATTATCCAGAATGTTCTTCAAATCAGTTGAGAATAACTGTGGCCCCGTGACATCAAGCATTATTATCCACAAAAATTCCATCGTTGTTTTGGAACACGAGGTCCCTGCAAGGATTCAGTGGTCTCCAAGTAGCCAGTCAATGATCCATGTAAACGTAGCCCAAAACAATACGGAGCCATCACCAGCTTGCACAGTGGTTTATTGACAACTTGAATCCATGGGTTCGTGGGGTCTGCGCCACACTCGAACCGTATTATCAGCCTTACCAACTGAAATCGGATCTCATCTGACCGGGCCACGGTTTCCCTGCACTCTGGGGTCCAACCGATGTGGTCTCGAGCCCAGGAGAGGCGCTGCAGGCGACATCGTGCTGTTAGCAAGGGCACTCGCGTGGGTCGTCTGCTGCCATAGCACGTTAACAGCAATTTCCCCGCACTGTCCTCGCGGATACGTTCGTCATAGATCCCACACTGATTCCTGCTGCTACACTACTGGCCCTTAAAATTGCTGCACCACAAAGATGACGTGCTACAGAAGCGAAATTTAACCGACAGGAAGAAGATGCTGTGATATGCTAATGATTAGCTTTTCAGAGCATTTACACTAGGATGGCGCCGGTGGTGACACCTACAGCGTGCTGACATGAGAAAAGTTTCCAACCGATTTCTCATACACGAACAGCAGTTGACCGGCGTTGCCTGGTGAAACGTCGTTGTGATGCCTCGTGAAGGACGGGAAATGCGTACCATCACGTTTCCGGCTTTGATAAAGGTCGGATTGTAGCCTTTAGCGATTGCGGTTTTTCGTATCGCCACATTGCTGCTCGCGTTGATCGAGATCCAATGACTCTTAACAGAATATGGAATCGGTGGGTTCAGGAGGGTAATACGGAACACCGTGCTGGACCCCAACGGCCTCGTATCACTAGCAGTCGAGATGACAGGCATCTTATCCGCATGGCTGTAACGGATCGTGCAGCCATGTCTCGATCCCTGAGTCAACAGGTGGGGACGTTTGCAAGACAACAACCATCTGCACGAATAGTTCGACGAAGTTTGCAGCAGCATGGACTATCAGCTCGGAGACCATGGCTGGAGCGCCTGCGATGGTGTACTCAACGACGAACCTGGGTGCACGAATGGCATTTTTTCGGATGAATCCAGGTTCTGTTTACAGCATCATGATGGTCGCATCTGTGCTTGGCGACATCGCGGTGAACGCACATTGGAAGCGTGTATTCGTCATCGCCATACTGGCGTATCGCTCGGCGTGATGGTATGGGGTGCCATTGGTTACACGTCTCGGTCACCTCTTGTTCGCATTGACGGCACTTTAAACAGTGGACGTTACATTTCAGATGTGTTACGACCCGTGGCTCTACCCTTCAACCGATCCCTGTGAAACCCTACATTTCAGCAGGATAATGCACGACCGCATGTTGCAGGTCCTGTACGGGCCTTTCTGGATAGAAGAAATGTTCGACTGCTGCCCTGGCCAGCACATTCTCCAGATCTCTCACCAATTGAAAACGTATGGTCAATGGTGGTCGAGCAACTGGCTCGTCACAATACGCCAGTCACTACTCTTGATGAACTGTGGCATCGTGTTGAAGCTGCATGGGCAGCTGTACCTGTACACGCCATCCAAGCTCTGTTTGACTCAATGCTCAGTAGTATCAAGGCCGTTATTACGGCCAGAGGTGGTTGTTCTGGGTACTGATTTCTCAGGATCTATGCACCCAAATAGCGTGAAAATGTAATCACATGTCAGTTCTAGTATAATATATTTGTCCAATGAATACCCGTTTATCATCTGCATTTCTTCTTGGTGTAGCAATTTTAATGGCCAGTAGTGTGTGCCTGAAATCTGGGATTGTCGGCAGACTCTTGACACAGCGGATATAGGAAATTTGAATACCCTGATGATTTTCCGAAATGTAAAGTCCCATGCGTCTAACTCCATATACTATTCAGCGAGAAAAGTGTAATTCTCGTCGTACGGTCGTAATCCCGTCGGAAACATTTTCGCATGAATCACCTGAGATCAAATGACAGCTCCGCAAATGCACTGTCCTTTTATACTTCGTGCGCGCGATACTACCGCCGTCTGTATATGTGCATATCGCTATCCCACGACTTTTGTCACCGTAGTGTAGTGTTGTGTTCGTGTTATTCATGCACTGAGAGAGGGAATGGGTAAAATGTAATGTAGTGCCTGCCTATGACGTGGTATACACAATACACATCTTTAATTTTGCAGTGCATACTGGGATATATACATTGTGTATACCAACTGCACAACAGAAGCAGACATCATACAATGTTAAACTGTAAGTTAGTTTCATATTATTAACGCTGTTAAACTTATATCTACAATATACTATGTTGAAACACAAAAATGTAATATCAACAGGCAAACAACTAAAAAAACCTGATGTAAATCACTAAAAAGCACCTGAAGATGAGCCTCCAGGGTTCTAAATGCATATTGCAGTAAATAAACGCAACTTGTGACTGAAGGCGGTTTGTTCTTCATTCTACGAAAGTAAACAGTCGCGGACGAAACACTGAAAAACAATGGATAAAATTAAACTTGCAGTTTTCTTCACTACAGCTATTAGGAGCGAACAATTAGTCATCCATTCCATATTAATACATGTTTCATATGACAACGCATGTTCCGGACGCTCTGTTTTTCCTATGCGACCCTAGGTTTGCGATGCGCCAGGCTTCCTCGAGCGACGCTGGCCTTCCAGTTAGCGATGACACTGGACGCTGCTATCTAAGGCACATAATGTTCAAAAACAGATTTCTGTACAAAAACTAACTCAAATAAAGATCAGAAACGTTTGTGTTGTGTACGGTGCTACGTTGCGTGTCGTACCTGTGTGAGCTCGGCAGACGTCGCCTTGGCCGTGCACTTCACCTGACACACCACTCTCTCCCAGCGGAGGACCTCGTCAGTCGCTGCGCCAAGTTCACTTTCCAGCTGCGAAACCTCATTGTTCAGTCCTATAATCGTACTAAATCGTTCCTGAAAACAATCACACATTTATTACAACATACAGAATGCCTGGAGGATTTTGTTCTACTAAGAACATAAGCCTCCCCCCATGAACCATGGACCTTGCCGTCGGTGGGGAGGCTTGCGTGCCTCAGCGATGCAGATGGCCGTACCGTAGGTACAACCACAATGGAGGGGTATCTGATCTGTTGAGAGGCCAGACAAACGTAGATTAAAACTGAAGAAACTGCAAAAAGGTGGGAATTTAAGGAGATGGGGCCTGGATAAACTGACTAAACCAGAGGATGTAGAGAGTTTCAGGGAGAGCATAAGGGAACAATTGACAGGAATGAGGAAACGAAATACAGTAGAAGAAGAATGGGTAGCTCTGAGGGATGAAGTAGTGAAGGCAGCGGAGGATTAAGTAGGTAAAAAGACGAGGGCTAGTAGAAATCCTTGGGTAACAGAAGAAATATTGAATTTAATTGATAAAAAGAAAAAAATTCAGTAAATGAAGCAGGGAAAAAGGAATGCAAACGTCTCAAAAATGAGATAGACAGGAAGTGCAAAATGGCTAAGCAGGGATGGCTAGAGGACAAATGTAAGGATGTAGAGGCTTATCTCACTAGGGGTAAGATAGATACTGCCTACAGGAAAATTAAAGAGACCTTTGGAGAAAAGAGAGCCACTTGTATGAATATTAAGAGCTCAGATGGAAACCCAGTTCTAAGCAAAGAAGGGAAAGCAGAAAGGTGGAAGGAGTATATAGAGGGTCTATACAAGGGCGATGTACTTGAGGACAATGGAAATGGAAGAGAATATTGATGAAGATTAAATAGGAGATATGATACTGCGTGAAGAGTTTGACAGAGCACTGAAAGACATGAGTCGAAACAAGGCCCCGGGAGTAGACAACATTCCATTAGAATTACTGACGGCCATGGGAGAGCCAGTCCTGACAAAACTCTACCATCTAGTGAGCAAGATGTATGAGACAGGCAAAATACCCTCAGACGTCAAGAAGAATATAATAATTCCAATCCCAAAGAAAGCAGGTGTTGACAGTTGTGAAAAATACAGAACTATCAGTTTAATAAGTCACAGCTGCAAAATACTAACACGAATTCTTTACAGACGAATGGAAAAACTGGTAGAAGCCGACCTCGGGGAGGATCAGTTTGGATTCCATAGAAATATTGGAACACGTGAGGCAATACTGACCTTACGACTTATCTTAGAAGAAAGATTAAGGAAAGGCGAACCTACGTTTCTAGCATTTGTAGACTTAGAGAAAGCTTTTGACAATGTTGACTGAAATACTCTTTTTCAAATTCTGAATGTGGCTGGGGTAAAATACAGAGAGCGAAAGGACATTTACAATTTGTACAGAAAGCAGATGGCAGTTATAAGAGTCGAGGGACATGAAAGAGAAGCAGTAGTTGAGAAGGGAGTGAGACAGGGTTGTAGCCTCTCCCCGATGCTATTCAATCTGTATATTGAGCGAGCAGTAAAGGAAACAAAAGAAAAATTCGGAGTAGGTATTAAAATCCATGGAGAAGAAATAAAAACTTTGAGGTTCGCCGATGACATTGCAATTCTGTCAGAGACAGCAAAGCACTTGGAAGAGCAGTTGAACGGAATGTACAGTGTCTTGAAAGGAGGGTATAAGATGAACATCAACAAAAGCAAAACGAGGATAATGGAATGTAGTTGAATTAAGTCGGTGATGCTGAGGGAATTAGATTAGAAAAGAAACATTTAAAGTAGTAAAGGAGTTTTGTTATTTGGGGAGCAAAATAGCTGATGATGGTCGAAGTAGAGATGATATAAGATGTAGACTGGCAATGGCAAGGAAAGCGTTTCTGAAGAGAGAAATTTGTTAACGTCGAGTATAGATTTAAGTGTCAGGAAGTCGTTTCTGAAAGTATTTGTATGGAGTGTAGCCATGTATGGAAGTGAAACATGGACAATAATAGATTGGAGAAGAAGAGAATAGAAGCTTTTGAAATGTGGTGCTACAGAAGAATGCTGAGTATTAGATGGGTAGATCACATAACTAATGAGGAGGTATTGAATAGAAATGGGGAGAAGAGAAATTTGTGGTACAACTTGCAAAGAAGAAGGGACCGGTTAGTGGACATGTTCTGAGGCATCAAGGGATCACAAATTTAGCATTGGAGGGCAGCGTGGAGGGTAAAAATCGTAGAGGGAGACAAAGAGATGAATACACTAAGCAGATTCAGAAGGATGTAGGTTGTAGTAAGTACTGGGAGATGATGAAGCTTGCACAGGATAGGGTAGCATGGAGAGCTGCATCAAACCAGTCTCAGGACTGAAGACCACAACAACAAGAACGTAAGGAAGAACACATGCTTAAGATCAATAATGTACTTTTAACTACTGCATTCAATGGAATCTAAAATCATATATTAACTGTTTAATTTTAACCTACGTTGGAAACATAACATAAAAAATTTTCCATACAAGTGCCTTAAACTACATAATTACAGCTTACTTTGGTATCACTATGTACCGTCGTACGAGTGATTCATAGTCTCCTCCGGAGTATTCTTGTGCAGCAATAGCATGTAATGTTATCTGAGAATGGTTGAAGTCATGATACCTAAATAATATTTAGATGAAGTTTCCAAATTTAATCTGCTGTGTCGCTCACAGCAAGTCTGCCTTAGAAATGAACGAGATTATAAATCTTAGTTTCAACGTACTAATGGGAATAAATATATACGGAGTCCCTAACCTTCAGAGTCAAAATTATACACAAGGTGGAACAGTGCGAGCTTCGACTCCCAGTTTAAAGCTACAACTCTCCCTAGGGAGGAAAACCCTGCTAGCTGTGTTCTAATTAAAGTTATGTAGCAGAATTTGGATTTCACCAATGAAACTAGGAAACGCAAAAAACTTGTTTAAGTAGTTCTCGTTTATCTGTTCGCAATAGTTAATCAATGGCACTAATTATCTCAGTCACTTCAGTAGCAGCCAATTTGCCGGACAGATTTAAAGTCTCGCTAACAATTTGCGAAAAACTGTTCTCTATCTGAGTCTGACCACACTGTCCAACACACCTTTACTGCTCGCATAAACGTCTGGACTCTCTGCAGTTCCCGGCCGTAGTCCCCAATTTACTTGAACAGTAACAGACAGGAAAAATTGTCTGGACACTCTCGAGTCTCTGACCAGTCTCCAAACCGACTCCTCATCACCTCCCAGCTAAACTTTAAATATCTCCATCACACCCTCCAGTTCGTGTGCTGCTGGCTAACTGCTTCTGAGCCTCTCCCCACATGTCATTTCGTCATAGTGCTGTGCAACAAGATACAGATCTCTACAAGTGTGAATCACAGTTGTAGAGGCCTTAACAATTATAATTCTACAAGAGTTACGTTTCAAATTGCACTTAAATGCTTGTTTTTATGATATTAAATACTGTATAGGGCAAACACCTAAAACTTGCACTGCAGATATTGCGGAATGGAAAGTGCTATTGACGTGCGGTTTTCACAGAACGCATTGATAGTCGAGGTGCTCGTATCGTTAACCAGTCAACAGGTTGTAATAATGCTTAGAAAGTGTATGTTTATGCAAACATACATTTTTAAAATGGAACAGTGCTTATTGACATTAAAAAACTAAACTTCGATTAAATTAGAATATCAGGGGTATCTATTGCAGGCCTCTAGTGCGAGTTGTTTATGAGCTACTGTATCTTGAAAAGTTTGTACACTAACACTTGTACAATACCTGAGGTAGCACACTCTACCGAACATCACAAGTGCATACACTAGTTATGTGTATTCTGACCAGTAACGATACAATTCACCATCTCAGATTGTGTTCAATATTACCACGAACAGCGTCAATACACGCTTCCAGGCCGGTACGGAATGCCTACTGCATACGTGCTACCATTTCGGTGGAGATTTACGAGAGGGCTGCCGTTACACGTTGATACATATCATATCATCGGGTGTCATTTTTGTGTCCTTTCACCCTTTTCACCCTCTACCTCCCTCACCCCCCCCCCCACCCCTCCCCCAGGAAAAAGTCTTCAGACGTCAAATATAGGGAGCGGGCCAGACAAGTTACAGGTCCTCTGCATCCAATCCAACGACTTGCCAAGAATTCGTGAAGACATGCTGTAGTATTTCGTGCACTATGTTCTGGACAGTCCTCATGTGGTACCACAGATTCTTCCTAGGCTTGCAGAGGAACGTCTTCTAGCATCATCCATGGAAGATGCCCATGTACATTCTCATAATCGCTTCCCTGCAGCTCTCGATGGAGAGAAATGTGATAGGAATTTAACCTATGTCGATGATGAATGCGTAGGTCACTTGCCTGACTCATTCCTCTTCCTCGTGCTATTACACGGAACCTAACATGCGGATCAAGTGCAATAGAACAAGAACATTAGATTTCCCCTCTTCTGACGCCACTTGTTTCCTTCTGTCACGCTGTCTACGTGTTACACTACAACATTCTCGTAATTCGTTGAAGAAGTTGATAAATCATCATCATCATCATCATCATCATTTAAGACTGATTATGCCTTTCAGCGTTCAGTCTGGAGCATAGCCCTCCTTATACAGTTCCTCCATGATCCCCTATTCAGTGCTAACATTGGTGCCTCTTCTGATGTTAAACCCATTACTTCAAAATCATTCTTAACCGAATCCAGGTACCTTCTCCTCGGTCTGCCCGACTCCTCCTACCCTCTACTGCTGAATCCATGAGTCTCTTGGGTAACCTTGCTTCTCCCATGCGTGTAACATGACCCCACCATCTAAGCCTGTTCGCCCTGACTGCTACATCTATAGAGTTCATTCCCAGTTTTTCTTTGATTTCCTCATTGTGGACACCCTCCTGCCATTGTTCCCATCTACTAGTACCTGCAATCATCCTAACTATTTTCATATCCGTAACCTCAACCTTTTTGGTAAGGTAACCTGAATCCACCCAGCTTTCGCTCCCATACAACAAAGTTGGTCGAAAGATTGAACGGTGCACAGATAACTCAGTCTTGGTACTGACTTCCTTCTTGCAGAAGAGAGTAGATCGTAGCTGAGCGCTCACTGCATTAGCTTTGCTACACCTCGCTTCCAGTTCTTTCACTATGTTGCCATCCTGTGAGAATATGCATCCTAAGTACGTGAAACCGTCCACTTGTTCTAACTTTGTTCCTCCTATTTGGCACTCAATCCGTTTATATTTCTTTCCCACTGACATTACTTTCGTTTTGGAGATGCTAATCTTCATACCGTAGTCCTTACATTTCTGATCTATCTCTGAAATATTACTTTTCAAACTTTCAATCGAATCTGCCATCACAACTAAGTCATCCGCATATGCAAGACTGCTTATTTTGTGTTCACATATCTTAATCTCACCCATCCAGTCTATTGTTTTCAACATATGATCCATAAATAATATGAACAACAGTGGAGACAGGTTGCAGCCTTGTCTTACCCCTGAAACTACTCTGAACCATGAACTCAATTTACCGTCAACTCTAACTGCTGCCTGACTATCCATATAAAGACCTTTAATTGCTTGCAAAAGTTTGCCTCCTATTCCATAATCTTGTAGAACAGACAATAACTTCCTCCTAGGAACCCGGTCATATGCCTTTTCTAGATCTATAAAGCATAGATACAATTCCCTGTTCCACTCATAACACTTCTCCATTATTTGCCGTAAGCTAAAGATTTGGTCCTGACAACCTCTAAGAGGCCTAAACCCACACTGATTTTCATCCAATTGGTCCTCAACTAATACTCGCACTTTCCTTTCAACAATACCTGAGAAGATTTTACCCACAACGCTGATTAAAGAGATACCTCTGTAGTTGTTACAATCTTTTCTGTTTCCATGTTTAAAAATTGGTGTGATTACTGCTTTTGTCCAGTCTGATGGAACCTGTCCCAACTCCCAGGCCATTTCAATTATCCTGTGTAGCCATTTAAGACCTGACATTCCACTGTATTTGATGAGTTCCGACTTAATTTCATCCACCCCAGCCGCTTTATTGCACTGCAATCTATTGACCATTTTTTCCACTTCCTCAAATGTGATCCTATTTCCATCATCATTCCTATCCCATTCTACCTCGAAATCTGATACATTACTGATCGCATTTTCACCTACATTGAGCAACTCTTCAAAATATTCCCTCCATCTGCCCAAGGCATCCACAGGATTCACCAGCAGTTTTCCTGACCTGTCCAAAATACTTGTCATTTCCTTCTTACCTCCCTTTCGAAGACTGCTAATTACACTCCAGAATGGTTTTCCAGCAGCTTGACCCATAGTCTCCAACCTGTTTCCAAAGTCTTCCCGCGATTTCTTCTTCAATGCTGCAATTATCTGTTTGGCTTTGTTTCTTTCTTCAACGTAACTTTCTCTGTCTACCTGGGTTCTGGTATGTAGCCATTTTTGATACGCCTTCTTTTTCCTTTTACAGGCTGCCTTGACTGTATCATTCCACCAAGCTGTTTGCTTCATCCTACTTTTACACACTACTGTTCCAAGACATTCTTTAGCCACTTCTAGTACTGTGTCCCTGTACTTTGTCCATTCCTTTTCCAATGACTGTAATTGACTACATTCAACTAACTGGTACCTTTCTGAGATCGCTTTTATGTACTTGTGCCTGATTTCCTTATCCTGAAGTTTCTCCACTCTTATCCTCCTACATATGGACCTGACCTCCTGCACTTTCGGCCTCACAATCCCAATTTCACTGCAGATTAAATAATGATCAGTGTCATATCAAAGAATCCCCTGAATACACGTGTGTCCCTCACAGCCTTCCTGAATTCCTGATCTGTTATTATATAGTCAATGACAGATCTGGTTCCCCTGCCTTCCCAAGTATACCGGTGAATGTTCTTATGATTAAAAAAGGAGTTTGTGATTACTAAGCCCATACTGGCACAGAAATCCAATAGTTGTTTCCCGTTCCTGTTGGCCTCCATATCCTCTCCAAATTTACCCATAACCTTTTCATACCCTTCTGTTCGATTTTCAATCCTGGCGTTAAAATCACCCATGAGCAGAACACTGTCCTTGTCCTTTACTCTAACAACTACATCACTGAGTGCCTCATAAAAACTATCCATCTTATCTTGATCTGTCCCTTCACAATGCGAATATACTGACACAATCCTAATTTTCTTGCTAGACACTGTCAAATCTATCCACATCAGTCGTTCGTTTACATACCTTATTGCAACTACGCTGGGTTCCATTTCTTTCCTTATGTAAAGCCCTACACCCCATTGTGCTATTCCTGCTTTGACTCCTGACAGGTAGACCTTGTATTCTCCCACTTCCTCTTCTTTCTCACCCCTTACCCGAATGTCACTAACAGCTAAAACGTCCAGCCCCATCTTACTTGCAGCCTCTGCCAGCTCTACCTTCTTCCCAGAGTATCCTCCATTGATATTAATAGCTCCCCATCTCATTACCATTTGTTTGCCAAGTCGTATCTTAGGAGTCCCTGGTTTGTCAGTTAGAGGTGGGACTCCGTCACCTCCAAAGGTCCGAGGCATTTTGCTCTGATTATTGCCAGCATCATATTTAAAGTACCAGGGAAGCAGGTTGCTAGCCTTACTTGCCCCGAGTCCCATTGGGTTTTACCCCTAACGGCTGAGGGACTAACCGGTGGATTTGGTAGTCCTTGCCGTATGAGCACAAAGGTGACCACGACTCAGAATATGTCCGAGATGCCCAGCCTTATTCCAAAGTAACTGGTATCCCGACTGTCGGGACCACTTACTTGGCCACTCATACGTTGCCCGTGGTTCATGAACTAGGACATGACTACAGGAACCCACACCATAAATAATTGCCGAAATTATTGACGTCTATTGAGATATCTTGCCGCACACACCGAACAAGAACGAACTTTATCGTAACTGCTCTCTCCTTGCCTCATGAGCATGCCGGCTTTTTCTGCATTGGTCAAACCTAACGTCCCCTCATGACGCACTGTTGGACATGTCTCACACTAACGGGCTAGCAAGTTGCAATGCACTCAAGAAATACAACCACACTGTAAACAAACATAACAACATCATGCCTAGAAACTACGCAGGTTGACTGGCAGAAAGAAGTGTCGGTGTGGAAACTTTTCAAAATACGACATTTCGTAAACCACTCTCACTAGACTCCTGCAACGAATACCACTGAAATTCTAACTAGCCTGTTAATGTCAATAGTCACTGTGCCATGTGAAAAAGTGTATGTTCCTACAAAAATACACTTTCTAAGTATTGTTACAGTCTGTTTATTGGGTTACAATACGAGCCCCTGACTACCAGACCATTCTGTGAAAACTGCACATCAATAGCATTTTCCATTCGCACAATATTTGCGGTGTAAGTTTTAGGTGATTCACTCTATATAATTACTAACACCAATCTCTCTTAAAATCTCACGTTACATTGAATTATTCATGTTTTGATTTAGTAAGACAGTTTAAAAGCAAAATGGGAAAAGCCAGTCTAACGCTGTTTGTACTGACTTCTGTAATACCTGCATGGGTGATCGACATCAAGCAAACGGGAACAGTGCAGACAACGGGTCTTTGTGCAGCTTCGTATGATTCAGTGGCGAAGATCCCTTCAGCCGTGCTTAACTAATAATTAAATAGAAGCCCACATAGGTAACACATACTGTGAGCTTTCACCTTGGGCGGAGAAAGCGTGCAACCAACTCGTTCGTTTGAGGAAACAGTTTCCTTTTGTGAGCACTTCCAAACACACACGCACTCAAAGGGGCTCACCAGCCTGAAGCGGCTAACAATTACAGGTTCTTTGGTCGCAGTACGACCACCTTTGTAACAAGTAGTGCCTGCCGTTACCCAATCCCTTGAGTCAGAAAGCGAGCAACTACCACCTGCCTATCTAATGAGACAGTGCCCTTTTCATAATTCTCTTAAGACAGTCGGCCTGCCGGCGCCTGAAACGCACACGACTTCGCCCAACAATGTGAGTGACTGACACAGTGACTTTCTCTCCTGCCGGCCCGTCTCCAAAGCATTCAGCTTCGTAGGCACTCCGTCCCAAACGGCGTCAGGACAAGACGCAGCCTCGCCACCATAGCTGCCGTTGACCTCTCGACAGAGCTGTAGCAATCCTCCACAATAGAGCACTCTGAGCCGCTCGGCCTTGCGCCCCTGCTCCTGCCCACGTGCGACGCAAGGCTCCCCAGTCGCCCTTTTGTTAGCTCTCGGGAACCAATGGTCGGAAATGAATATTCAGTTTTTTTGTTGACACTAACAACCTTTACCTTACTGCAGCTAATTAAACTCACAGCAACAGCACAAAGTGGTTTCCGCAGTATGGACATTTGCGTTACAATTACTCGTAAAACTTTTCTGTACTATCTCAGATACCCATTTTGTCTGTTGCACAATGATGCTGGCAGCTAGGACAATACCAATCAGTTTTCCGTTTTCGCTGGGACCCGATACAGAAAAAGCTTCTTCTTACCCCATTATCTGTAAGAGTGTTAATTTTACGTCTTATTTTAGACTGTACACAGGTCCGCGAGGAAACGAAATACGCTGCGTAACAAAAAACGTTAAACTCACAGAACGGGAGGAGGAAATGAAATGACTCGATACGGAGAGCATATCGTGATTTTATTTCAGTGATTACAAAATGGGGTCAAATTTATAAAGAACTTGGCAGTATGACGCCACTTATCAAAAAGACGCACCCCCTCTGGCTTGGATGCATGCACTGATTTCGTTTGGAACGGTGTCACAAAACCGCTGTCTTCTCCCGAGGAAGCTGGTCCTCAACTTTAGTAACTGGTCTTTGATACGTTGGATACTGTCACTGGGACAAAGTTGACATCCGTGTTGCTCCCACACATGCTCTATCGGGGACAAATCTGGAGATCTTGCTTGCTTTGGGATTACATGGGCATCGCGCAGACAGTTTATGTAGATAGATGACATGTGTGAACGAGCATTATGCCGTTGAAAAGCGGTACCATGATACTGTCACATGAGAGACAATACACGAGAACGCAGGATGTCTGTGACGTACCATTGTGCGGCCAGAGTTCCCTCAATCACTACTATCCGTGACTTGATGACTCCCTACACCATCGAGCCAGAGTAGCACCCCTGTACTTTTCCACAACATTGGCAGCATGAGACCTCTCGCCAGGTCGCTGCCATACCACCATATTATGGTCATCTAGGGTTGGGCAGAACCACGACTCATCGCTGAACACAATGCGACACCGTTCACCTTCATTCTATGATTCTCCAGTCACTGCACTTCTCCAAAGGCAGCCGTTTGTGGTTACTGCGTGCATGCATGTCTAATCCGGCCGCTGCTAGTCTCCCGCGAATGGTGCAGGGAGTCCATTACTTGTTCCCGGATGGCAGGCGCCAATGTGAAGGCGATGCGATGTGCTTGGTGCACAACAAGGAGATCCTCTCTTGTGGTGGTCGAACGTGGGCGACCGGTACCTTCACGACGAGAATGCGTGCCACCACGTTTCCATGCAGTCCAACATCACGCCACGGTCACACAAATGCCGCACTAATCCCGGACTCGAACGACTTGCAAAATGGAGACCCACTATGAAGACTCTGTAGATCTCTATCAGGTTTTGTTAACGCAGTCTTACGTGAGTATGCGGCATTTCCGTGTCCTGCACAGAGGTCACTCAACATCTGATGTTAATCACGTCCTTCGCATACTCTACCAGGCTTGGTAGTAACACTGAACACGAACAATACTAATACACTTCAGCGTCCGTTCTATCTGTCACAGACAGTTGCAACTTTGATCATTTTCACACCCACCGATAGCATGTACGAAGCTACATTGACATTCGACAGTGTTTTTTAAGCACCTCTCATTTTTTCGTCAGGCAATGTAACTTTGTCTCCCTCTTCATTCCTCAAAATACCCTCCCTGCTGTAAGCTATTCGGAAATACTAAAATACACTCTAAGACAAAAAACTGCGCACCATGAAGGAATTATCCGAACATGAGGGAAACCTGTAGATGTGATGAACATGCACAAACAAATAAAAACTACAATTTCTCAAAAAATTGGATGATTTATTCAAATGATACAGTTTCATAAATTGAAGTAGTCAGTAACGGGTTGGTCCACATCTGGCTCTTATTCAAGCAGTAATTCGGCTTGGAACTGATTGATAGAGTTGTTGGATGTCACTTTGAGGGAATCGTGACTTTTTTTTCCATTTGGAGCTTTAGATCTTCAAAATATCGAGATGGTTGGAGTGCCCTGCCCACAATGCTCCAAACTTTCTCAGTTGGGAACAGATACAGCGACCTATGTGGCAATGGTAGGATTTGGTAAGCACGAAGGCCAGCAGTAGAAACTCTTGCCTTGTGCAAGCGGGAATTATCTTGCTGAAATGTACGTCCAGGATGGCTTGCCGTGAAGGCCGACAAAACGGGGCACAGAATATCGTCGACGTTCCGCTGTGCTGTAAACGTGCCACGAATAACAACCAAGTGGGTCCTGCCGTGAAATGAAATGTCATCCCAGCCCATCACTTCTGGTTGTCTAGCCTTACGACAGGCGGTCAGGATGCTGTCCCACCGCTGTCCAGGGGGGAGGGGGGGGTGGGTCTCCAGATTCGTCTTCGCTGGTCATCAGGGATCAGTTCGAGGCGGGAATCATCACTGAAGACAATTCAGTCACTGACATTCCAGGTCTAATACGCCCGACATCAGAGTAAACGTGCTTCTTGGTGTATGGAAGCATATGGTAGTCGGTGCAAGGGACACCATGAATTCAGCGCTCTTTCTGTGAGCCGCCTATTAATGGTCCTTGTGGTCTCTGAAGCACGAGCTACACATCGGATCGATGATAATAATGAATTCGGGGCTCTGAGTGCCTCTCTGACTATTACTTGTTCCTCATGTTCTGTTGTCCCTCTAGGTCGACTGCTTCGTTTTTAAAGCTGTCTTCAGCCATGGTTCACCCATTCCTTCCAACAGCGTCCAATAGTGGCATCGCTCCTATTCAAATCTCGAGCTATTCGCCGATTACTCCAACTGGCCTCACTGAGCCCAATATCCTCTCTCAAATGCTGAGGCGGCGGTCTGTAAGCTAGTTACTGTCCAACACGGAATTAAATTTACAAAGACTTTGAGAGGTGGCACGCCTTTACCATGCACACAGTGACTTGCCCCTTCTCATATTTATATCTTACTCTGAATAATTCAATTTGTTGAAGTATAGCCGAGTATGGTCATTTGAAGGCTAGTACTGAGAACTCAGAAGATATTAATATTTTCCTCTCTAAATGCTTGCGGTGAAAAGTTGCTATTCCCTCCCACACGGACTTCCCACGCAGCATCTCTCGTCACCCGGGTGGTCCAGTGACAGGCAGGTTCTCCTGATATTGAAAGGGTTATGCCGACGGGTGTGAGGGAGCCGAGTGGATGCTGTCCAGACGCCGACATTGTCCTAAGAGCGGGGGCGGCACGCCCACAGGGGCCTGAAGGAGCGTCTGGGGTTAGAGATTCCGTTACTTCGCAGAAACTTTGTGAAAACGCTTTCTGACGGGCTACGAGCGAGGCGTGGGAATGATTTGTGTTCCCAGACAGTCTTAGCAGACAAATTCCCGCGTTTTCTGCAAAATCATAACCGTGATTGGCTTGACCAGGGGATAGCTCCATGACGTAGCAAAATCGGCGCAGAAATTGGCGCCAAGTATCTCCATTGGCGGAATAGTAATGCTTCGGCAATACAGTGGAATTTTCCACCGGTTTTCGAGTTGCTGGTTGGCACGTTTAACCACGGCCACTGTCGTGGGGGCGGTAACGCACTGTGTTTGGCTTCTACGGGTGCTCTTGGTAGTGTCGAGTCTCGCCTTTCGGTCGGGGTGGGTTACAAGACTGAGCTCTCACTGCTCTGGACAGCCTGCCTTCCGTTGGCTGTCTAATATACTTTCATGTAATTGTAACTGTTTGACGAAGTTGCTGAAGTTTCGACTTCAACGTTTCTTTCCGAGTACAGTTGGCAATTGAGCGTTCTGCGTACAAGCGGCCTGTGTTGTCCGTCTAGAGCAGTATTGGCTAAAGTTGACTGTATCGGACTTACTGTATGACTTCGCTTGTTAAAATCAATTACTGTACCGTCAGTGATTGTGTGGTGAGCCTTCTTCGTCTCCCTCAGAGGAGCATTTTAATTGCTAGGAAGTCTTTAGTCTGGAAGAACCAGACCAGGATAGTTTGTTTCGGGCTACACTCACGACATTATCATCACGACGACGGGACGTCGAAGCAACCAGCCATCGCCTCCAGTACGCCAGATCGTGTCCTTGCAGTTAAGAAGACAGCTTGGTAATGTATGTCCGCAGCACCGGCAGATTAGGGAAGTTTGCTATGTGATAATCAGAGCTCAGCAGAGCGCGCCTGTTCCCGTCTGTTCTAACATGGTTCTGTCTTGGATGTTCATTGCCTGAGTTCTCACTACTGTAGCAGCAATTAATGTTGGGTTGGCTGGGTGTTTCTCTTAAGATTTGAGTTGCAAGGAATTGACTCCACATACCACTTGGTCATAAATGTCACAAGCTAGTTTATGGACAACTTCAGCTTCACAGACTTTATTTGAGTATCCAATTTGATCTATTGTAAATTTTTCATGTATTTTGTTTATTATTTTGAGTTTAGTTATAATAAATCAAATTGTTAATTTGAACAGAACTTTCATTCTGTAGATCGGTAGAGCAACCCTTTAATTTCTCACTACGTTAATGAAACTTTCCTTTATGAAATTAAGTTCTATCAAATTAAATTATTAGATGTGTCAAATTCTTCTCTACTCCACTTGCAGGGTCGATTACAGTCAGTTCGCGTTTCTTCTTAATCCATGTGCAACAGCAAAAGTCGGAGTTAGAAAAGGGGGGGGGGCACTTAGAGCATCATTTCCATATGAAGATTCCAGAAGAATTTAGTGTTAAATACACGGTTAGCTCCGGCCCCTTGCAACTTAATGTCCTGGTATCGAATGCCCCTCTTTACTATCCTTGTCAACTGCGCGTTGAAACTGCACTGCTACGTGACACATTCATCCATCGACCGCCAAATTTTACAATATTGCATTTCCTGTTTGAATATCAATTTGTGAGCAATTTCATAACTTCATCGTGGTATATAATTTTTGCCTTAGAGTACAGTTTACTTTGATTGCTTCATACAGATCAGTTCAGACCACAAGGAAAAAAGGTTGAAGATAATTTTCTGCGGCGCTTAAGTCTGCATTAGGACTCGTGACCCTCACATAACGGTAATAAATTACGTAAATGTTCCTCTCTCGATCAGTGCTACTACTTTCAAAACATAGTGCTTTAAATACTCCCAGATGTGGGAAAGGTGTACTGAACACTGAAAATACAAACCTCTTCCAGATCGAGCATAGCGGTCCGGACTTGCTCCAGATTGTCCATCTCACGAAGTTGGCGCTGAACCAGGTCTTCCCGGGCAGCTACCAGAGTCTCGTGCCGCTCCACCAACTCGTCTATGCTTTTGAAGTCTGACTGTTCGACTACCTCATTCATGTAGTCCTGTGAGAAAATGAGCACGAAGCTTAACATACTAGATGCACTAGTCACATACAGACAATAAATCTCAAACCCCCTGACATGCTGGTTGTGTCCCAACACGAGAGCCGCATAACAATTAATGAACACAAATGCTTTCACCCTTTCTCAAACATAAATACGTTCTTTCTTCTCCATAGCTTCCACACCACTCCCTCTCACTCACAGTATTACACCCATCCCTGCACCTCTCCCCAACCCCGCTTCCCAAATACTAAACACATTCTCACTTAAGTACAGTGGATCATTTCGCTTCCATACATCTCTTTTCGTACTTGAAAATAGTATATTAATATATTTTGGTTACTTACGCTTAGACAATGAACTGACGTAATTTTATTACGACGGACGTAGAAGAATTATGGGCAAAATGTAAACACACTATAAATCGTGCTCTGGATAAGTATGTGCGTAGTAAGTGGATTAACGACGGAAAAGACCCAATGTGGGTTAACAACGAATTTCGGAAAATGCTTAGGAAGCAAAGGTTGTTGCACTCCCGGTTCAGAAGAGAACTTGCAAAATAAGAAAGCAACGGTGCGAAAATATATGTGCTCGAAGGATACAAAAATTATCGCTGTCGAACCTTGGCAAATGATCTGGCCGAAAACCCGAGAACATTCTGCTTCTACGCAAAATCGCCAGGCGAGACTAAGGCTCCCATCGTGTCACTCGCTGACCAGTCGGATGAGACAGGAAGAGACAGCTAAACGAAAGCCGATGTTTTAAATTTCGCGTTTAAGAAATCATTCACACAGTAAAATCGTACAAACACACCGTCATTTGAAACTTCCTGGCAGATTAAAACTGTGTGCCCGACCGAGACTCGAACTCGGGACCTTTGCCTTTCGCGGGCAAGTGCTCTACCAACTGAGCTACCCAAGCACGACTCACGCCCCGTCCTCACAGCTGTAATTCCGCCAGTACCTCGTCTCCTACCTTCCGAACTTCACAGAAGCTCTTCCACAAGTGCTAGTTCTGCAAGGTTCACAGGAGAGCTTCTGTGAAGTTTGGAGGGTAGCAGATGAGGTACTGGCGGAAGTAAAGCTGTGAGGACGGCGCGTGAGTCGTGCTTGGGTAACTCAGTTGGTAGAGCACTTGCCCCAGAAAGGCAAAGGTCCCGAGTTCGAGTCTCGGTCGGACACACAGTTTTAATCTGCCAGGAAGTTTCATATCAGCGCACACTCCGCTGTAGAGCGAAAATTTCATTCTAGAAACATCCCCCAGGCTGTGGCTAAGCTATGTCTCCGCAATATCCTTTCTTCCAGGAGTGCTAGTTCTGCAAGGTTCGCAGAAGAGCTTCTGTGAAGTTTGGAAGGTAGGAGACGAGGTACTGGCAGAATTAAAGCTGTGAAGACGGGCTGTGAGTCGTGCTTGGGTAGCTCAGTTGGTAGAGCACTTGCCCGCGAAAGGCAAAGGTCCCGAGTTCGAGTCTCGGTCCGGCATACAGTGTTAATCTGCCAGGAAATTTCCCTGAACATAGTCTGAATTCGAATATCATAAATTTTCCTCAGACCGAAAATCTTATCTGCACAAATCAGCACGGTTTTAGGAAGCATCGTTCGTATAAAACTCAGATTGCCTTTTTCTGACATGAAATACTGCAAACTACGGATGAAAGGCAACAGGTAGATTCCATATTTCTAGATTTCTGAAAAGCATTTGATACGGTACCCTACTACAGACCGTTGAAGAAGGTAAGAGCATATTTATTTATTTATTTATTTATTTATTTATTTATTTATTTAACCTGGCAAGATTAGGGACATCAGGCCCTCTCTTACATCTAACCAGGCATTCTACTTATTTTACATTCATATGTTTTAGTGGACATGTTAAACTACATCTAGTACAAAAAGTGAAATAAACAATTAGAAAGGTACACCTGGAAAAATACATACATATAGAGTTTATATTCGTAGACCATAAGTACTGTTATAATTAGACATTATTGAAGAGACAAATTTTAGATAGGAGTGCTGGCAGCAGGGAGTATGAGGGAGATTCATGGTGAAGGGAGGAGAAGAATAGAGAGACATGGTGAAACATAATTAAGGAAATATAAAGGAAAAGAAGATTGCGTGGCTAATAGAGATAGATGAAGAGGAAGGCATCTCAGGAGCAAGATAGGAGACGCTAGCTTTGCTATTTGACAGATGAGAGGATTGGCCTGGTACATTAATTTTGTGGAGAACTTTATGAGGATGATAGTAGGAAATGCTTCAACTTCTTCTTAAAATCAGCAGGAGATTGAATTTTGCGCAAGGTAAGGGGCAGTTTGTTCCAGAGGCGGACAGCGGCAACTGAGAAGGAGTCTGCAAAAGTTTTTGTTTTGTGAGTGGGCACAGTTAGGATACCAAATGAGAGTGACCTCGTGTTTCGATTATGATGGCATGACAGGTTTTTAATCTCTGAAGCAAGGTACTGGGGTGCTTGCGCGACGAGGAGTCGGTGAAGTAGACATAGAGTGTGGTAGTCACGCAATATGTCCGGCCGCAGCCACCCTAGCTCAGAGTATGAAGCACTAAGATGATCATATCGGCGAATGTTGCAGGTGTAACGCACACAGGCATTCATGGTTAGCTCTAGCCGTCTTTTGTTTTCACTACTCGTGCCTTGTTGAATCACATCACAATAGTGGAGGTTCGGTAGAACGAGTGCTTGCACGAGCTGGCGTTTCAAGTCCTGTGGAAATATGTTCCGAAACTTTTTGAGAGCATAGAGACAAGCAGACGTCTTTCGGCACACTGCGACTGTATTCTCCGCCCAGTTGAGACGCTCATCCAAAGTTACACCCAAGTTCTTCACTGTTTTTTGATATGGTATTGGAGTACCGTCGAGTAGAATAGGAGGTAGCCGTTCGCGGAAATCTGAACTTATTAATTTCTGATGGGCTATTAAGATTACTTGCGTCTTTTTTGCATTTAGTTTAAGCCCCAGGTTTTTCGCCCATGTCACTACTGAAGACAGATCATCATTCATCTGAGCGATTGCAGTGTTTACGTCTTCAGGTCTGACGCTTAGGAAGAGCTGGAGGTCGTCGGCATAGAAATGATATTTACAGGAGGACAGAACCGACGAAATATCGTTGACATATAAAGAAAACAAAAGTGGTCCTAAGACTGATCCTTGTGGCACTACCGAGGAAACATGTTTCCAGGAAGATTTTTCATTTACGCAGACAACACATTGCTGTCTGTCTTTTAAGTAGCTTTCAAACCATCTCATTGCACTATCAGAGATATTAAGCTGTTGCATTTTTCTGAGCAATATGGAACAGGTTCCCAAATATGTCAGTGGCTCGAAGACTTCTTAAGTAATAGAACGCAGTACATTATCCTCAACGGTGATTGTTCATCAGTGACAAGAGTATCGTAAGGCGTGGTATGACCGTTATTATTTTCGGTATACATTAATGATCTGGCGGACAGAGTGGACAGAAATCTGCGGTTGCTTGCTGACGGTGCTGTGGTGTAAGGAAATGTGCGTCTGTAGGATGATCCAAGGTGACTTGGACAAAATTTCTAGTTGGTGCGATGAATGGCAGCTAGAAAAAAGTAAGTTAATGGGGGTGAGTGGGAGAAACAAGCCCGTAATGTTCGGATACAGAATTAGAAGTGTCCTAATTAACACAGTCATGTCGCTTAAATCTCCGGCAGTAACGCCGATACGAAATGGAACGAGCATGTGAGGATTGGCTAGCGAATTCGAATGGCCGACATCGGTTTCTTGTGAGAATTTGGGAAATTTGTCGTTCGTATTTAAAGCAAACTGCATGTAATACACTACTGTTACAGTACTGCTTGAGTGCTTGGAATCCGCACCATATCGGATTAAAGAAACACACAGAAGCAATTCAGAGGCGGGCTGCTACTCGTACTTTTGTTACCGGTAGGTTCGAACAACACGCAAACACTACGGAGACGCTTCGGGAACTCAAAGGGGAACCGGCTATTCAAGCGGACTACAGAACGATTCTACTGCCACCAGCATACATTTCGTGTAAGGAGCACGAAGTTTCGAGAAACTGGAGCTTATATGGAGGCATATAGATAGTCGTTTTTTCCTTGATGTATTTGAGACTGAAAGAAAAAAGGAAATGACTAGTAATGATAGAAGGTACCCTCCGCCACGCACCGTACGGTGGCTTGCAGAGTACGTGTGAAGATGTAGATACACCATCATGTATATATTATGTATTTACGAACTGAAGTAGCAAGTCGTGATGAACGACGTAAGTCACCCAGTGTGCTAAAAAAACGCGTCAAATTGCAGTTCCGCAGGGATGTAAAATATTATTATTATTTACTTTATCTCTTTTAGATAATAGAAACAACATGACATTTGCTGCTTTAATACTTCTTTGAATCACAAATTAAACTGTGTTATTCGACTGAAGTAGTACCACCGCATACATGCTGAATCGTTTGACGGGTGCATGCAAATGAAGAACCTTTCACCACTGCAGAAGGTGGACATTTTGTGGCCAAGTGAAAGTAAACAGAAATAAAATTTGATTTGTCTGACACACTATTCCGTAAACTTACTACTGTCTCGTTCATTTATTGCTGTTGTAACTTCACCTCGTCGCCTGTCTATGTGACAACTGTGACTTCTGTATGTTGATAACAGTCTACAATATGCCGCTGATACGCCTGTGCAAAAAAGGCTCGCTACCCCCAACAAACGGTATCAGGCACAACTACTGAAATAACTACTAAACACTGATTCATTCAGTAACACAAATACTCAACTTTCATGACACCTTACAAAATTCATAGCCAGTGCCCGCGTTCCATTCACAGACTAAGTCCAAACAGGTCTTTGCGACTGTTTCCTTCCCAGGGTGGGCACTGCCCATGCCGATATCGTGCATTGTTGCTATGTTGCTGATTTCGCGTCGGACTCATCCTCAGCGAGCGCGACGACGATTCCTCCGGCGAACAGGTCGATGCTCCTCTTCAGGTGATCTGCGATGCAGCTGTCGAGCTCTATTGAACTGAAGTGGTACTGCCCGTCAAGACCCACAACGCGGCTTATATCCTGGTTTGCGCAGTGGAACGAAAACACACACTACTTGTTCCTCGCGACTCCTGTTATGCGGGCGGTTTCTGTTGCAGGCTGCTCGACTTGCTGGTAGTTTATTTCCGCCTGGCGATTAGGCTGCCCCGTGCAATCTGTGTTGCTAAGGGGAAGGCTAGCCTGCAGTGGAATTGCAAGATTTGACCAACCGCAACCGGCCAAATGGAGACCGAGAAGCAGGCCCCTTTCAACCGCCTTTCAAATTCTATCAGGTGCTGATAACGCTATCTCATACGAGTACACATCATTTCCGTGTCATTCGTAGTGTTCACTCAGCATCTGAACCTGTTCATGTCCGTTATGCAGGGTGATTTCTTCCACCGTGTACAAACACTGGGCATTGATCAGTGAGAGGACAAGGACCAAAAAATGTGTAATGAACTTAAATGTCCGGAAGTGCGTCGTTTCCATGCTAGACGCCATTTATTCGATCATACATTGTTACAGAGACTGCGGTCTAATACACACTGTACCATATAGCCACTGTTACACCATGTGTTGAAAATATTTTCCATGTGCCTCGACGCATCAGTGTACGCGCCATACCATGTTCCATCACTTAACCTTCGCATCGGCCACCCTACGACCGAACAATGTCAAAGGCAGCATGAATACGCTGCTCCATTGTCTCCACATCTGGAATGGGCTCTACATACACGATACTTTTGAGATGGTCCCATAACCAGAAATCGCACGGGTTGAGATCCGGTGAACGAGCAGGACATGCAACTGGACTCCGTCGCCCTATTCGTCGACCAGGGAACGGTGAGGTGGGTTGGAGCACCATCATGTAGCAGCCACATAACCCTTCGAATCATCAGTGGCATTTCTTCCAGCAGGGGAGGCAAAGTCACCCGCAAGAAACGCCGATCGTTCCGGCCTGTTAGGCGGCGTGGAAGGAAGACTGGTCCCAAAATACGGTCGCCAATTGTCACGGCCCACACATTCCTGCTGCACCGATGCTGATGATTTGCTGTCACCACACTATGGGGGTTCTGCATACTATCCCACAGATGACTGTTATGAAAGTAGAAGATACCACTCCACGTAAAGGTTTCCTCATCTGTGAATAGGATGGATGACACAAATCCCGGAATGATGGCTGCCTGTTGAAGAAACCAGTGACAAAACGGCTCCCGATGTGGGAAGTCTGTCAATGGTAAGCTATAACTGATAGGGTAGTAATAATTGTCATGGACAACGTTCCACACGGTCGTCTGGGGGACAAACTGCCTGGTCCTGACACGGCGGCCGCCTTCCACAGTGTTAACCTAGTGGGAGGACGCTCCAGGGCAATTGACGCTTGTCATTGGATGACTGCTCGTTAGAAGCTAGGACTGGCTCTCGAAGAAGGGGCGGAAATTACTAGTGAAGAGAGAAGGAACCAAGGACACTTCGTCCGCTGTTAGTGAGAGAATCACTTCGAATTCAATGTGAGAAGTAGTCATTTCACTTTGGAGCTCCAACTGGAGCGTGATGTAAGGTTTACGTTAGGGAGCTTTTCGGGATTCACAAGCATCGTCCGACACAGTGGCCGCCGACAGCAGCACTGGAGGACAACACAACGACGGTATTAAAAAAAAACGTCAAGTTCTGCAATCGACTTCGGCGTGTATAGGTCGCAATGTGCTCAGTTTACTGAATGGTGGTGAATTCGAAATCACGACTGTATACTGTGCAAACTAATTTATGCGTGACTGTTAGTCACGTGTTTTACAATGCCGCAGTATAAGTTTTGTTTTGGGATGATTCTGCCATCTATTCTTTCTCTTTTTTACATGAGTTGCCAGGGACGGACACTACGTCGTCACCACGTCCGACTCTCTGGAAGACAGTGACTAAGGTGTCATTTCACGTGATCCCAGCAGTTGATATATCTTCCACTCAGCAGCGCTGCCAGTTCACGCTGGCCGGACCAGCTGCACATGAAGTAAGCAGTGTGGAGGCGGCATGTTTATCAAAACAGCCACGTGAGTCGAGACGGCGATGTGAATCTTCACTAAGTGCCAGTCAGATTCTTTTTTAAAATGGTTCAAATGGCTCTGAGCACTATTGGACTTAACTTCTGAGGTCATCAGTCGCCTAGAACTTAGAACTACTTAAACCTAACTAACTTAAGGAAATCACACACATCCATGTTTGAAGCAGGATTCGAACCTGCGACCGTAGCGGTCACGCGGTTCCAGACTGTAGCGCCTAGAACCGCTCGGCCACCCCGGCCGGCGTCAGAAGTCAGAATACTCACGAGTACAGTGAGTGGTTAAGATGAAACAGTGTAATGTAAAGTGTGTTTATATCTGGATATTCCAAATTCTAAGGTACAGTACTTATCTAAAGACCTAAATTTACAGGTGTAAACTGTATGCCAAAAATCTAGCTCTGTTCCGTTCCTGTCCTCGATTTGTGACGGCGCCCGCCTGTACGCCCTACCGATACCTCCGAAGAAAAAAAGCGTTAAAATAACGTTTTAAGACGTCTAAATTTCAAGAAAACGCCCCCGGAAGGACACAATACTGGAACGTCTTTTTTACAAATCCAGCAGAGCTCCCTCCTATTTTCTTTCTTCATTTCTGAACCTTTGAGCTATTAACTTTGGGTATTTAACTTGGAAATATTATACACCTTGCGTATACTCTTTGTAATGACATAATTACTCTTGTTATGTGCTTATGTGATCAATTGACGTTATCTGCCATAACACAAATCAGAGGATTTTGAACAAAATTAAGCTTGTTTGTTTAAAAAAAGACTAACAAGATAGACTAGGATGAGTTGACTTAATTCTTTATGTAAAGGACGATACCTGCTATTAGTAAATAGTTGATTAGTGTAACATACACAGTTAATTATTTTGCTAACAACATTTCTTAAAACTCAGTTTATGCATTTGTTTTTGCGAAGAAACGGTTAAGGATTTTGCACAAAGATATGTCTATTTATTAATAGACACATTCACTTTAATTCCTACAGTTCCGTATATGAAAAACCTTCTGTTGGTAGTTGTATTTTTTGTCTTTTTCCTGACTTTTCTTGAAATGTTAGATATTATTCATTTACGTCATGTGTACTTTTTTTCTAAAGCTACGTTTTTGTGTCACTACTTACTCTTTGCAGCTGCGTTTTCATGTGGTGACAGCTATTAGTGGATATAATTCAGGTGCCTGTTAATTTACCACTCGGAAGTATTTAACTATTGTTTCTTTCCCATCTATTGCGGCATTTCTTTAATTTCACAACGAAACTTTACACCACGATAACCTTCCAGGCGATTTTTTTTTTTGAGGCCTTTGGACGCATGAGAATCCTGTATCCTCCATCGTCGATATATTCATCGTAAGTTTAGCGGTTTCATTCATGGCAGATTATGTATTATACTCGTATTACTGCAGCTACTGCCGAGTTAGCCGAGTCCAGCATTTCTGACTAATCGTTGCCAACTGACAGCGCGTTCTGATATAGTGATTGTTGTTGCCTTAAGGGTGCGCTTGGCGTTGCAGACCAGAGGTACGTGTTGTGAGGTGACATACACCCGACATGCTTCCTAAACGCATGTATAAGTATCTGTGCAGCATTCTGATGTTCGTAAAGTTTCAGTATGAAGGCATTAATGCTGTATTGTGGCGTGCAGGAAATTGTTAAAGCAGAATGTATTTAAAATGTTTGAAAGGAATAATGACTTCGAAAATAAACTGTACAGCCTGCGATTTGTTAATGACTGTTCTCAATCAAACCTGTCATTACCCGCTTCCTTAATGCAAAAAAATCGTAAGTTTTTTGAAGCGGAGATAGGCGGCATCATCGTTTAATATAGCGCACCAGCCGATTGTGATTTCGTAGGAAGGTAGATTAGAAAAAGGTAAAGCTTCATTTACAGCATTTGTGTATTTAGAGAAAACTTTTGACTGTGTTGGCTGGAATACACTCTTTGAAATTCTGAAGGCGGCAGGGATAAAATACAGGAATGAAAGGTTATTTCCAATTTGCCCAGAAAACGTATTGCAGTTATGAGAGATGAAGAATGTTAAAGTGCAGTAGTTGTAAACAGAGTGGTACGGGGTTGCATCATACCCCATGTTATTTAAACGGTGTCCGCCCCCGGTAGCTGAGTGGTCAGTGCGACATAATGTCAATCCTAAGGGCCCGTGTTAGATTCCCGGCTGGGTTGGAGATTTTCTCCACTCAGGGACTGGGTGTTGTGTTGTCCTAATTATCATCATTTCATCCCCATCGACCGGCAAGTCACCGAAGTGGCGTCAAATCGCAAGACTTGCACCCGGTGAAAGATCTACCCGACTGGAGCCTCTAGTCACACGACATTCATTTTATTCAAACGGTGCAGTGATCAAGAAGTAAGCGAAATCAAGGTGATATTTGGTAAGATAATTAAAGTTCAAGAAAAATAAATAAAAATATGAAGGTTTGCCAATGACATTGTACTGTAGTACTGTCAGAGGCGGCAAAGGGCTTGGCAGAGAGTATGGGCTGAGTAAATAGTGTCTTGAAGATAAGTTATGAGACGAACGCCAACCAAAGTAAAACGTAATGAAATGTACTCAAATTATGTGATGCTGTGGGAATTCGATTAAAAAAATGAGGCACTAAAGTTGCAGTTTTGGAAGAAAAATAACTCGACATAGCTCAAGTTGAGAAGATAATTATTTATACAATTCAGACTTGCAATAGCAAGAAGTTTTTTCTGAACATGAGAAATATGTTAAAACATAATAAAATTTAAGTACTAGGAAGTATATTCTGACAGTATTTGTCTAAACTCACAAGGGAACCTCCCCATCGCACCCCCCTCAGATTTAGTTATAAGTTGGCACAGTGGATAGGCCTTGAAAAACTGAACACAGATAAACTGAGAAAACAGGAAGAAGTTGTGTGGAACTACGAAAAAAATAAACAAAATATTCAAATTGAATAGTCCACGCGCAACATAGGCAACATCAAGGATTCTGTAGGCTCACGAGCGCCGTGGTCCTGTAGGTAGCGTGAGCAGTTGCGGAACGAGAGGTCCTAGGTTCAAGTCTTCCCTCGAGTGAAAAGTTTATTTTCGCAAAGTTATGATCTGTCCGTTCGTTCATTGACGTCTCTGTTCACTGTAATAAGTTAAGTGTCTGTGTTTTGCGACCGCACCGCAAAACCGTGCGATTAGTAGACGAAAGGACGTGCCTCTCCAATGGGAACCGAAAACATTTGATCGCAAGGTCATAGGTCAACCGATTCCTGCACAGGAAAACACGTCTGATATATTCTATACGACACTGGTGACGGCATATGCGTCACATGACAGGAATATGTTGTCGACCCACCTAACTTGTACACTTGGCGAATGGGTAAAGAGATTCTTCTACCTTGCCCGATTTAGGTTTTCTTGTGGATGTGATAATCATAAATTAAATTAAATAAACTAAACTTTTCTCTCGAGAGAAGACTTGAACCAAGGACCTCTTGTACCGTAGCTGCTCACGCTAACAACGTGACCAATGCGCTCCTGAGCTCACACTAACCTTGATGTTGCCTATCTTGCACATGGACTGCTCAGTTTGTATATTTTGCTTATTTTTTTCATAGTTCCACATAACTTCTTCCTGTTTTCTCGATTGATCTGTGTTCAGTTTTTCAAAGCCTATCCACTGTGCCAACTTATACCTAAATCTGAGGGGGATGCGATGGGGAGGTTCCCTTGTCAGTGTGGCGTCAAGCCGACACTGCAACATATTGGTGCCTTTAAAAACCTTCCAGCTCTCACGGATTGCAAGCAGTTATATGCCATATTAGGGCAAATACGTTTTTAAAGGAAGTTTCTCCCTCATGTAGCTTCCATCGGTGAACCACTGCACGAGTTGTTTGTAAATGCACCAAACGGAATTGAAGTAGTGTGTCCCAAAGGGCATTTAACAAGTTAAAACAATCTTTTTTTGATGCTAGATGTCTTCTGTCATAGTTATGATCCGGACAAGATGCTCACAATTTCTGTGGATGCTTCAACTATGGTACAGGCAACATTATGTCCCAATCACACCAGGGTTTTGAATGATAAGTTCTGTATGCTTCAAAATTCTGACAGTGGCACAAAAATATTACAGTCAGATCAAGAAAGAGGCTCTCGCAGTTATATTTGCAGCAAAAAATTCCATTGTTATATTTACGGATATAAATTATTCGGGCTCACAGACCCCCAACCTTTCTGGTTAGCTTTGAGCCATATAATTCCGGGTGAGCCAAAAAGGACTTCACAACTTTTAAAATTTATTGAGATAACTTACAGAATCGGTGGACGTGTCACTTTGTAGCAAACAACTTCAAGTTTGAATCACATAGTGTGTCATGTACCTCATTCCGCCACCAGGGGAGCCTGTGTATTGCACAGCTAAAATGACTACTTTCACTGGTGTGGAGCGTGCTCGCTGTGTGGGGGTTTTATGAAACGAACTCTGCAACAACTGTTTGGCATAGATCGATCAAGATGACCAAGACGGAATGGTTTACTTCCAGCAAGATGGTGCATCACCTCATTTCCTCAGAGAAGCTTGAGGTTTCCTACCAAGTGACGTAGTGCAGTGGCTAGCACACTGGACTCACGTTCGGAGGATGAAAATTCAAACCCAAGTCCAGCCACCGTGATTTAGGTTTCCCATAATTTCCCTAAACCGCTTAAGGCAACTGCTTCCTTCGAAAGGGACCAGCCGCTTCTTTTTTCCACCATTCCCTAAACCGAGCTTGAGCTCCATCTCTAAGGACCTCATTGTCGATATGACGCTAAACGCTAATCTGCATCTGCTCCTCCTTTTCCTTCGCCTTGTGCTCCTCCTGCTCTTCAAGGTTTCCTTGATAATCGCTTCCCATGTTGGCGAATCGCCCATGAATGGCCACCTCGCTCCCCAGACTTCTCTGGGATTTCACTAAATCCCATGTGTGTTTTCCTTCCCTACCAAACAATTTAGCCGGCCTGAAAAATCGAATCTACGCTGCCACTGCACAAGTTACGCCAGATTTGCTGCAACGAGTGTGGGAAGATATTGATTACCAGTGGGATGTTCGCCATATCACAAATACAAGTCACATGGAACCAAAATGACACTCGACGCTTTTATGTGGAACTTGAGGCTATTTGCTACAAAACGACACATCTACCAATTCTGTAAGTTATGCCAGCAAATTTCTCTGTCACTTCTAAGTTGTAAAGACATTTTTGACTCACCCTGTACTGTCCCCCATGAACAGCTCAATGTTTGCAGCGCTGGGCGCTACTTCTGTCTAATTACGGCTCTGAAATCGTAGTCAGGTTCACACCTCAAAACACAAATGCACATTTGTTTTTAAGTCTGCCAACATGGCAAGACAAAAGTTCGACTCACCAGCTGATGTCTGTTTTTCAATAGATATCAGTAGTCAAGACGCTGCAGAAAATTTCCCAGTAAACTCCAGTTTAATTGCCAAACTTGTGCCTAAAGATCCTGTTTTATGTAATATCAAACAGCATATTCAAACGGAGTGATCTAATGATAAGAAATTACTTAATCAGCCAGAGATTTAATCTTATTGTACAATGAGGCATGCACTTACAGTACACAAAGGTGTGATTCTGGTACATTCAGAAGCAGGCAAGACATGAATGGTTACTACTGCAGTGCTTAAATCTAAGATACTGTAGATCCTACATCCATGCCACTGGGGCATAATTCGTACCAAATGTATAGCCAGATAATATTGCTATTGGAAAAATGTTGGCTGAGTGTCATTTATATCAAAAATAACAAACAGTTCTGCCTTGGAAATATTTTCTGTGGCCACAGGCATCAGAACCCCGGTCGCATCTGCATGCTGATTTTACAGGACCACATCTCGAAGCCAATGGCTCATCGTCAAATGGCTCAAATGGCTCTGAGCACTATGCGACCTAACTTCTGAGGTCATCAGTCGCCTAGAACTTAGAACTAATTAAACCTAACTAACCTAAGGACATCACACACAACCATGTCCGAGGCAGGATTCGAACCGGCGACCGTAGCGGTCGCTCGGCTCCAGACTGTAGCGCCTAGAACCGCACAGCCACTCCGGCCGGCTGCTCAACCTCATCAATGCTTTATACACATTTCCGTTTGTGATACAGATGTCATTGGTATCTTCCACAAATACTACTGAGGCTTTGTCAAAGGTCTTCTCTGCTGGTGAATTGCCCAGCGGTCTAAGTGGTTACAGTCATGGACTGTGCGGCTGGTCCCGGCGGAGGTTCGAGTCCTCCCTCGGGCATGGCTGTGTGTGTTTGTCCTTAGGATAATTTAGGTTAAGCAGTGTGTAAGATAAGGAACTGATGACCTTAGCAGTTAAGTCCCATAAGATTTCTCACACTTTTTTTTGTTGGAGAATTGCCAATATCTATTGTCATTGACAATGGGACACAATTATCAAACCCATAGCGTTTCACACTTCAAGTCAGCACCGTTTCATCCTGAGGCCAACAGACTCACCGAACTGTCCTGTCACATACCACGATCCTTGTTCAACAGTACAACAAAGACAATGCGCTATTGATCTTCCTCTCTCAGTATAGACGCTATTGATCTTCCTCTCTCAGTATAGAGCCACTCCACATGATGGACAATCTCCAACTGAGAAACCACATGGAAAATAGGGTCGCATAGTAATATCAATTTTAAAGCCACTTGTGCACCCACAAGCCAAGCGTCAACAACAGTCAAAAAAATTTTTTTAACTGAAGGATCCGGTACCCATTACAGAGTACAAGTATGGGAAAAAGACGTAGGTACGAGGAACAGTTCTAGAGCATCTTGGTAATGTTGTGTTCAAAGTTAAACGTTCACATGGAGTCGGAATGCTCCACAAAAATCAAATCAGTCCACACTGTGCTGACATTCATATAAACAGAACTCTACGCTGTTTTCTTTTACAGAATGAGAAGACCTATACGCTGCTCGCCATCTTGGAGATCTTCCAATGCAGCCAGCAGTCGCTCCCACCAGCACTTCCAGCAGTGGGGCCCAGCTGCAGCCAGGCAGCAATAAACCGATGCAGTAGACAATGCATCTCACATATCAGACCATCCTATGAACGTCAGAATGGGAAATGCTTGACAGATCATTTTTTATTGTTATTTTCACACCCGATACAGGTAGGCCAGCAGCAGCATACTACGCCGCTCTTCGGCCACTTGTATGACTTATGATACAAAAGGAGACGATTGCAGAACAGACATGGTGGATATACAAACGTAGACATACAAAATTAAAACACACGGAGCTGTTCACGGGCGCAGTGTCCAAAATAAAAACGTTCAGAAACGTGGACACGCGCAGAGAGATAACACACGTGAACTATGGAGCACAAACGATGAAACACTGGAACACTGGAACACGAACACGACAGCACACACAAACACTAGGCGATGATCTCCAGTGTGCGAAAGATCACTATAGATGTACGAGTCCGGGGACCTGCCAAAAAGGGGAAAAGGTGGGGGAGGAGGGAGAGGGGAGGGTGTAGATACCAGTGGCAGAGGAGATGGGGTGGGGAGGAAAGAAGGTAGGGGGTAGGGGAGGCCCAGGGTAGAGGAGGGAGGGAGGAAGGCAGGAGGGAGAGAAGGATGCCCTTGGGAAAAAGAACACTGGGAGTTGATTGGGATTTTCAGTGGGTAGGAGGGGTAGATGGAGGGGAGGAGGGCATCATCAGGGAGGGGGAGTTGGTGGAAGGCACCTTGGGCGAGGCTATGGAGAGTGGAGAGATGGAGAGCAGGCAGGACGTGGGAATACAGGTGCGGCTGCGGACGGGGGTGGGAAAGGATGGGAGAGACAAGTGGGTGAGGGGGATCAAGTTTGCAGGAGGTGTAGAGAATCCGTATCCATTCGAGGAAAAGGACTACGTGCAGGAACGGGATGAGGGCATATAGGATCCGCATGGGGGATGGAAGGTGGATGTGATAGGCAAGGCGGAGTGCATGGCGTTCTAGGATTTGTAAAAGGTAGGAGGGGTGGAGAGCCAGGTGGGATGAGCGTAGCAGATGATAGAGCGGATGAGGGATTTATAGGTGTGGAGGATGTTGGAGGGGTCCAGACCCCATTTCCAACCACAAAGAAGCTTGAGGAGATGGAGTCGGGAGTGTGCCTTGACTTGGATAGTCTGGAGATGGGGGGGGGGTCCAGGAGAGGCGACGGTCAAGGGTGACGCCAAGATACTTGAGGGCGGGAGTGAGGGTGATAGGACAGCCATAAATGGCGATATAGAAGTCGAGGAGACGGAAGGAAGAGGTAGTTTTGACTACAATGATCGCCTGGATCTTGGAAGGATTGATCTTGAGCAACCACTGGTTACACCAAGTGGTGAACCGGACAAGATGGGATTGGAGAAGGTGTTCGGATCGTTGCAGACTGGGCCGAGGGCAAGGAAGGCGGTGTCATCGGCGTATTGGAGAAGGTGGACGGGGGGTGAAGGCGGCGGCATATCCGCCCTATACAGAAGGTATAGAAGAGGGGAGAGGACGGAACCTTGGGGCACACCGACGGCGGGGTAGAAGGTGTTGGAATCCGTGTTATGGATGGGACAACCCCTCACCATGGTTTTAAATGGGTTTTCCACAGTGTCACAGGTAAATGCAAGCGAGGGCAACATGTGAGCAGCCACCAAATATGCAAGTCGGCAAGCAAGGAAGCAGGACGCTAATGAAGCCAGCTTGCTTAATCAGTGTTCCCCCCACGGGAGGGATTCTGTTTACTTGGCTCAAGAGGTACACAGCAATACAACGAGACGCCGCCATTACACAGCCGCAACCACACACCAGGCGCCTTCTCATTTCCGAGCAGCCGCTTGCAGATGGCGCCCTACGTCCACCAGCGCGTCATATTTCTCCGCCAGTGGTGTAGCCTTCCACCGAAGGGAGCGGTGTCATCAGTGGACTATTTTGTTTCCTCCTAGTACGTGGATGGAAATCACTCTGACACCAGAAACTAAAGATGACATGCCACAGACACTCGTGCAGTTCCTGCATTGCGTACAGTTGCTGCAGTTCCACGAGTTCCAGCAGCACCATTGAGGAGACATCAGTTTCGACATAGTAGTCACTATTTACAGAACAACAGGTACAAGTAACTACAAACGCCTATACACAGTGGAACCTCGCTTAACGAGCACCTTCTATAACGAGCAATTCGCTTGACGTTCAAAACAGCTTGTAAAAAAATGGCTCGCTTATTAAGCGATGTTTCGCATGAGTGACGATGATTTAGCGTGACGTCACCAGCCGTTCGCACGCGACGGAAGAAACGTTAAACAATATTAACACGTTTCATTGTCGGCAACGGCATTGAACCGTCTCTTTAGTACGTACTACAGTCTGGATTTAGTGCTCTTTCTGCACCATCTTAGTGCTGCTTGTGATCACATATTTTCTAAACTTGTGTTCACACAGTGTTTTTTGCGTGCAAATTTTAATAACCTTCGTATAAATGTCCCCAATGATAAAACTGCAAGAAGACCGCCATAAGAGAAAGAAAATGACAATATAACTGAAACGTAAAATCATTCAAAACGCGACCATGGTGTGAGTGTTGCTGTTTAGCAAGCACATACGAGGGTAAGTCAATTATTATCCGCAATTTAGTTATATTTTTGTTATTTTGGTAGTACTGTCGTTTTACGTTGATGACGCATCCTTTGTTTATTTGTTGTTATATCTTTGCAATTTTCAAGCTGCTAGGTTAGTTTCGCTATTGGTGCCGTGCTGTTAGCATGGTTGCTCCGCTGTCTATTTGCACCAAAGAAGAGCAACGTTAAGTGATCCGTTTTTTGTGGTCGGAAGGCGTATCAGGGGCCGAAATTCATCGAAGAGTTTCGGCACAGTACGGGAACAGTGTCCTGCCACAACGGAGTATCTACAAATGGATAGAAAAATTCCGAAATGGTCGCACAAGTGTTATGCACGATGAAGGAGCCGGAGGACCGTTTCCCGCCACAAATGAAGAAACCATTGAGCGTTCACGTGAAATGGTTCCCTTAGACAGACAATAAACCGTTGACGAAGTGGCACATCGTCAGCAAATTAGTCACGATCTACCAGACTTGGGTTTCATAAAGTTTGTGCAAGGTGGGACCCAAAACAACTCACACAGTTGCATAAACAAACGCGCTTGGACATCTAAAAAAAACATTTGGATCGCTATGGTAACGAAGGGGACAACTTAGACAGAATCATTGCTGGTGACGAAACATGGACCCATAATTACGAACCAGAGAGTAAACGGCAGAGTATGGAATGGAAACATCCAAATTCGCCGTGCAAGAAAAAGTTCAAGACCCAACCGTCCACAGGAAATCTGATGCTTACGGTTTTTTGGGAAGCACAAGGTCAGTACTGGAACATTATGGGGAAAGGGGCATGACAATAAACAGTGTACATTACAATGAGATGCTTACTGCCAGGCTAAAGCCTGCAGTTCGAAGCAAACGCCGAGGATTGCTGTCAAAAGTTGTGTTGCTGGACGACAATGCCCGTCCGCATACTGCTGCCCACACTGCTGAAACGCTCCAGAAATTCAAATTTGAAGTACTGGATCATCCTCCATATAGTCCCGATCTTGCCCGTTCTATCACTCGTTTGGTCCACTCAAACAAGCATTAAGGGGCCGTCGATTTGCCTCAGACGAGCAGTGAAAGAAGTGGTGCATTCCTGGCGCGCAGCTCAACCGAGAACCTTATTTTATGAGGGCACCAGAAAGCTCGTACAACGATGGACCAAGTGTGTTGAAAGACAAGGGGACTATGTCGAAAAATTATGTTCTCTTAAGTTTTCTATTTGATTACAATAAAATTTTATAACTACTTTGCGGATAATAATTGACTTACACTTGTACAATCGGTCTACATCAACTATTTGCACTATACCCAAGAACAAGGATAAGGTTAAAGAGATAGATCTACAAAGGCAATGATAAGAGTACCGAAACAATGGTTTCGTGTTCTGGACGATATCGAAAGGTTGTTCATTATACGAACAAGTGAAAAGCAATTGTAAGGCGACACTATTAACGAGAACATCATTTGTGAGGAGTCGAGAATGATTTTCGCCGACCTGGTTAAGAAGATGTCTGGATCAGTGTGGACCTTGCAGTGAACGAGATTGTGTCTTTGGCCAAGAGCATGGGATTAGGAGCAGATAACAGTTATATTGATGAGCTTGTGGAAGATCACAACCAAGAAATGACCACCGAAGAGTTTACGGAATTTCTGTGTATTTCACAGCAGGAAGTTGTGGAGAGGAGTTCTTCAGAGGGGAAGGAGGAGGCGGTAACAGCATAGCAGCGATCTTTTGGCGCAATAAGAAAAATGCTGAAAGCATGGGAATTTGTTGCATTGTACATTGAAAATCATCACCCCAATAAAGCAGTGGCTACCCATGCTACAAATTTATTTGACAATAATGCAGTGTCGCATTTTTGCCAAGTGCTGAGGTGTTGGCAATGAATAATAAAGTACTCAGTACTGTATATATAATTTTCTTTGAATAAATGCCATGAATAACCTAGACCTTTTAGTACATTTTCTTCATGGTACAAATTATCGTTTTTTGCATTATTTTGTATGGGATAAATTATTTCACTTAATGATTGTTTCGCACTACAAATAAGATTTCGGAATGAATTATTCTCGCTATGTGAGGTTCCACTATAATATTTTCTGTCTTAGTGACTAAATCATATACTGCCAAAAACACAGCAAATTCATTTACATTTCATTGTATTAGTTATAATACATCAAGTATCACACATCAGTCTGCTACCAAAGTTACGTGAAACTGTTTATCCCCACTATTAATAAATGGTACTGATTATTTCTTATTATGTTTGCATTTCTATTCTATTACTGCACTGTCAAGCAAGTGTATACATAAATTTATTTGCTTGGATACTGCTACCTTAATTGGAACTATAGCAGAAATACACTTTCTGCTACTATGGGTGTTGAGCTAAAGTGAAAGTAACATTCAGTTACAACATCCCAACAAAATATAAATTTTGTTTCAGCAGAATTACTGGGCTCATTTTTATTTACAATGTAAAGCAAACAGTGAACCATGGAATCTTGATGTGACTCTTCAAAATTAAAGTATTTTGAGCCACATTAGAACCAACCGTTCGTAATCGATATACATTTCAGGAAAAAATCAATATTGAGCACTGTAAATTGAAAAAAATGATTAACTAGTTGATTTCACTGTTGTGTTTCATTTGCCAGGCATTTGGAATAGAGGTGAGTCATTCAGGAACGGATGGCTCCTAAGAAACAGCACACTAAAGTCAACAGAAGGACTGAGGAACGATCTCTAAGAAGCAGTCATTCACTGTTCACTTCAGTTGTGGCTGGTCTCGTTCCCACAACGACTGTTCAACATTCCCTTTGGTTATGGCCAGTCCAGTTCTCAGAATGGTAGTCCACCTTTCACTGCAGCCAGCCATGTTCCTTCTTCTAGTTACTCCATTCCTCATTTCCACCTCAGTCTCGTTCTTTTTCCTGGTTCTAGTTTTACCAGGTCTAGTTCAGTACCGAGATGCCATCACTTTTTTTTCACTGTGCTCATTTTTTCTCGTTTTATTTCAAACTGTTCTCGAAATCTCGGTTTCTGGTTCTGTGTGTGCTGTATTCAGCGTCCATAACCAGTAATTAATAATTCTTTTATAATTATATACAGTAATTTTCATAAAAATAAAGTTCTATATCATACATACATTTTTTCGATCGACAAAAAGAGAAATCTGGTTATCCCTTTGCCTATCGTTGAACAGTGGAACACATACATATCTCAAAGTAGGTTTTTCTTTATTTGTAGAGTTTTTAGGTTTCATCTGTTTGAATTTTAGTGGAAGAAAGTTTATATAAAACTTGCGATTTTCGCATTTCTTCCAAAAATAAAACGTGACATGTAGGGAAGCTCTTATTTTTCAAGTTGGGCTGTTTCCTTGTGCTACAGTCAGTTTCGCTTCATTGCACAAAAAAAGAGTTGTGATATAGGCTCTGTGGGAAAAGGGCAAGAGACTATCCATGTGAAAAATCGTAGAATGGTATAAAATCGATTTACTTTTTAATTCAAAAAATATTGATAAGAAATGGCTTTATAACGAAATACTTTTTTACTTTCAGTTTAATTATTAAATATCATATTGTCACGTTAACTTTCATAATACAACCTATAAATTTTCCATTTATGTGTGAGGCAAATACGATGAGAAAGTCAAATATTCTCAAAAAGTTTTCTTGGATGAAATTTCTTTTTTCCCCCTGGAACCTTATGAAGATACTCAGACACAACCTGAGGTATACATACCTTCTGTTCCTCGTCTTTTTTTTTTTTTTTAATCTATTTATCACAGTGTTCCATCCGCTTGATGCCTGTCTCATCAGAATTTTTACAACTTTCAATTTAGTAACTATATATAGGACTCTGATGACATCTCCATTTCCTGTCATAGGAAAGAATCTGTCTTAAGGCTTGGCACTTAAATCAAACATTTTTAAAGATACTCTCACTTTTTTTGGAAATTAACTGTTCAGACCCATTATTCATAATTTTTAATTTTTGCATTAACTAGATAATGTGGGTCATGCACTGTTACGGAATTTTATCATTCTTTTCTTGCAATGGAGTGCCGCAGGGTACTGGCGGTCACATTTCTCCAACCACTTCACACCTATGTGGAATCCTGGCGTTAGTGATAACAGAGGGCACTGATTACGTGCAGTACTATGTTTTCTTTGATTGTGGCTTCTTTAGCGATTTGTTTTATGGTTTTTAATATTATCCTGTGCACTATCAAAGGTGTTTATTACTTATGTCATTATTTAGAATATTGGCACTAGAGCATATGTCAACTACTGTCTCTTAACTCTTCCTCTTTTTAACAATCTTACTTTTGTCATGCTCTGATTCATTGCTTTTTATTACTATAATGCCTTTTATACGTTATAAGCTCATTACTGACTTCATCTATTGTACCCCCCTTTATTTTCACTGTTCAATTAATTATTGAAAACTAATGTATGCCACTGAAATTAGTGACATCTGGTGAACTTACAACACAAACATCTTGTGGCTACTGTATGGCAGCTTGTTTTGAACAGTAGTCCTACTGACAACATGACTCGTCCATATGATGTTAATTATATATATTTGACGAAGCTGGTGCTGATTCTTCATTTACCATTTGACGATGTCACTATGACTGCAGTACATTAGGACTTTGCTTTTATAAAACAGGTATGCCTCTTCATACTTAAAGCGCACAAATGCGTATATTTGTGAGTAGTACTTTTCATTATGGTCCATTTATTCTTTTTAAGTTGTAGAAAATCTAGAAGTGTGTCTATGTTTTTCCCATTTTTTGCTGCAGATCTGATGATGGTCATTATAGATTGAAACCGGTAATCTGTTAACATAAAGTTTGTCACCATAGATGTCAATTAAAGGAAACTTATTGTATATATGGGTCACTGTTTTATATGCGACTATGTCGCAGCTTGTGAAGCATAATTTTTAATATTTGATGGATTCGGACTTGATTCCTTACATATTTTTGTCTGTTAGTTGCCCTTCATAATTCAGTACAGTTTTTAATTTTGATTCAGAGGATTAAGGTGACAGAACAGGGGACAGGAACCATAAATAATTTTTCAGTATTTGTAAAGCCGCACTGAAGATATCACTATCAACTACTTGATAGGAAAGAATTCTGAAATTTAATATGGTGCTTCGATTTCTGAGGCAGTACAGGGCTATGCTTCATCATACATAATGGGAAGGAAAATAAAATATAACAGAGTGCAGTCTGTTCTTGAGGTCATCATTTGACTTCATCCCAGAATAAAAACTTTTTCAATATACAAATGACTTTTGCCAATTGCAAGGTGGATCCCCCTAGAATACAGAAAGATGCTCAGTGAGATGGTTCTTTGAGAAGAGAGTTCACAGTTAACCAAAAAAGTATCAGTATAATCCTGCCATATATCTTGCCTGCAAAGTAATGATCTCTTGATCATTCACAAAATGTTTTCGGTGTTTTCAGTCAAAACAGATGCACCTCTAAAAATGATCATATTTTATGCTGTTGTGACAGGAACTAAAAAGTCATTCACCTTGAGTTCCAAGGACAAAATTTTCCTGCACTTTTTTGTACCAAGTCAAACTATCGAAATATGTATAAAATTATTAGCATTGAACTAGTAGTGCATTTTTTCTGTTCAAATATATTTCTGTATAAAATTTAAATTTAAGTACCTGAATATGTAATTTACAAACTTGTTCAATTTCATATTCATTATAATCTCGTCTTTTTTTTTCTTTCGTAGTTGCCTAATCTCACTTACAAGTTCTCTTTCTCAAATACTGATGACTGATTCCATATAAGAATCTCGGTCTGCCCTTCAGCTATTGACTGATCAATAACTGGCTGTAAGGATCTTCAAAATAATGACACGTGCTATGTTACAAAGGTTTTGAAAAATAAGTCTTGAAAAATAAATCTTGTTTCTTTTCACATATGAAGTTCTGATGATACATCGGTATATATATACAGGGTGTTACAAAAAGGTATGTCCAAACTTTCAGGAAAGAAAATATGTTATGTGGACATGTGTCCGGAAACGCTTACTTTCCATGTTAGAGCTCATTTTATTACTTCTCTTCAAATCACGTTAATCATGGAATGGAAACACACAGCAACAGAATGTACCAGCATGACTTCAAACACTTTGTTACAGGAAATGTTCAAAATGTTCTCCGTTAGCGAGAATACATGCATTCACCCTCCATCACATGGAATCCCTGATGCGCTGATGCAGCCCTGGAGAATAGCGTATTGTATCACAACCGCCCACAATACGAACACGAAGAGTGTCTACATTTGGTACCGGGGTTGCGTAGACAAGAGCTTTCAAATGCCCCCATAAATGAAAGTCAGGAGGGTTGAGGTCAGGAGAGGTTGGAGGCCATGGAATTGGTCTGCCTCTACCCATCCATCGCTCACCGAATCTGTTGTTGAGAAGCGTACGAACACTTCGACTGAAATGTGCAGGAGCTCCATCGTGCATGAACCACATGTTGTGTCGTACTTGTAAAGGCACATGTTCTAGCAGCACAGGTAGAGTATCCCGTATGAAATCATGATAACGTGCTCCATTGAGCGTAGGTGGAAGTACATGGGGCCCGATCAAGACATCACCAACAATGCCTGCCCAAAAGTTCACAGAAAATCTGTGTTGATGACGTGATTGCACAATTGAGTGCGGATTCTCCTCAGCCCACACATGTTGACTGTGAAAACTTACAATTTGATCACGTTGGAATGAAGCGTCATCCATAAAGAGAACATTTGCACTGAAATGAGGATTGACACATTGTTGGATGAACCATTTGCAGAAGTGTATCCGTGGAGGCCAATCAGCTGCTGATAGTGCCTGCACACGCTGTACATGGTACGGAAACAACTGGTTCTCCCGTAGCACTCTCCATACAGTAACGTGGTCAACGTTACCTTGTACAGCAGCAACTTCTCTGACGCTGACATTAGGGTTATCGTCAACTGCACGAAGAATTGCCTCGTCCATTGCAGGTGTCCTCGTCGTTCTAGGTCTTCCCCAGTCGCGAGTCATAGGCTGGAATGTTCCGTGCTCCCTAAGACGCCGATCAATTGCTTCAAACGTCTTCCTGTCGGGACACCTTCGTTCTGGAAATCTGTCTCGATACTAACGTACCGCGCCATGGCTATTGCCCCGTGATAATCCATACATCAAATGGGCATCTGCCAACTCCGCATTTGTAAACATTGCACTGACTGCAAAACCACGTTCGTGATGAACACTAACCTGTTAATGCTACGTACTGATGTGCTTGATGCTAGTACTGTAGAGCAATGAGTCGCATGTCAACACAAGCACCAAAGTCAACATTACCTTCCTTCAGTTGGGCCAACTGGCGGTGAATCGAGGAAGTACAGTACATACTGACGAGACTAAAATGAGCTCTAACACACCACCTCAAATTGTAAATGAATTAATTTTGTTTTGACAGATGTTAGGTTAACGCCAGTTATTTCATGCTGGAAATGCCCACATAAGTATATATTATTTTCTGCAAATGAAATGAACACAATGGCGCTGCATTTGCTACAACTACAAGCTTCTCTGGAAAGTGAAAGATAGTTCAGTGGTCTGCATTGCATCATAAACAAGTTTCATAATCCACACTTCCATTCAGCATGCTCTTGCCTCTATACCTGGTTCGTATAAACTGGCTCACTCACATCACCCAAATAAATGCGATTCTAAGTCCTACCACCTCCCCCAACCCTGTCATTAGCCTTGGACTCCATTACATGTAGACATGGTTGCAGGCTGTGTACAATCCATACACTCCACATTATTAGATGAAAAAAAGGGACATAAACGACTAAATATAAACGACTTTCATTGAACTATTCTTAAAGGTGAATGAGTTAGCCAGTCTCTAATTTGGAATACCACTGCACTTGGATCGTGCTGTCGATAAATTTCTCAGGAACGAGGAGTTGCATGAAACTGAAATTTATACAAAGGTTTTTGGTCCATTTACAGTGTAATACATGTAAGCGTCTTATGTAAGTCAATACAATCAAAAGATATGGCCATTTATGACACATATTTTGATACAGTATAAAGCCACTAATTCAGTATCTTCGGGACCTTTACAGTGCCCGACTACCGAAATTGTTGGACTTGTGGATGACACCTAAAAATGGCAGTGTTTAGAGGGTGAGATGCAAGGTAAAATAATGAGTGAGCGCCTTTTGATTGTTTATCGTACATTCCCTGCTTCCCTTAAAGTGATAAAAAAATGTATAGCACTGCGTAAAACAACATTTTAGAGAACAAATGAAAAACTTTATTGCTTACATGCTGGAATGTATTTTAAGATTCTGGTTGGTTTAATTGTGAGAGGGGACCAAATAGCGACGTCATCGGTCCCTTTAAGATTTATGTTCAGTTCAGAACAGTAGAGCATTATACTGTAGCACAGTACTGTGTATGTTTTGTGTCTCAAGCATACAGTATTTCTGTATTTTATTCACTAGAAACAAGACCTAATGTCCTTTTGTTTTTGTATCCGATTTGTCTTCAAAAACTCGTCACATATAGTACACAAATTCATAAGTTCTGCAGCATTGTTCGATTTACTGCATTCAGCAAATCTTATAAATCATTCCTTGTAGGCTGATGTGTAGAGTTTGTTGCATCAACCCCTTCTTCTTGATCAGATTCAATATCCGGTGGTTCAAGTTCTTGTTGTGGTTTCTGTCACACTTTCTGCTATCAGTTCATCTGACATTTCTTGGCTACAGGATATTTATTGACATTGTCTGTCCAGTCCAAAACTTCATCTCGCTACAAATTACTTATTTCATTTTGAGCAACATCTAACAGTTTAACAACAGCATCATTTTCGATTGGAGTAGTGGAGTCTGTTTCTTCTTCATAGGTTTTTGGCCAGAGTTTTCGCCAAGACTTCCAAAGGGTAGCAGACTTAACTTTATACGATCCCAGATGGTTCCAAACATAGTATCGTTAATATAAATTTATTTTTGAACATCCATGATTGAACAGTCTGAGTAGATTAGCTCTTGAAGAAAAAAAGCTCTGTAAAACATTTTAAGTTTTGAATTACTCTCTCCTCCATCAGCTTAATCAGGGAAATAACGTTTGCTGGAAGATAAGTGGGGAATAGATTCCCTGAGCTCAGTTCAGAGACTGGAGGGTGGGCTGTATAGTTACCTGCCAATGTGGAACTAGGCAAGCAACGCGAAAGTAGGCAAATTTGATCATCATTGTAGATCTGACTTGCAGTTGAGTTATGGTTTTCAACCAAATTTCAAGAAGTTTCTTAATATTCTTGAGCTGCATTTTGGACTACTTATCGTAACTCTCCACCTATAAGCTTCTGAATTCCATGACAAGTTTTGAATTGGTATAGCTAACTGTAAGAAAATACATATTCCATTTCTCATAACCCAAAATCATTACAGAAATGTTTACCTTTTTCCATAATCAAAGTTCCAGCAACAGATGTTCCTTCAGATATTTTGGCACAGAAACACTTGTATAAAATGTCATCCAACTTATCTATTTTAGGATTTCTCAATGTCTTTTACTGCAACTGTCTGTGAGGCAAGCTTTTAAAGTTCATCCTTACTTTTTTATAACATAAATTGTAGAAAAATCAACTTTAGATTCTCCCATGACCTTGTTTCTATTCTCAACTTCCTCAGTCCAATTAATGATGTCAAATTTTATTTTTATCATAAGTGTAACATTTTCACATTCACTTCCACTACGTTTTAAGAGATGCCAACAAAAATACACAGTGCTATTGCACTTGCAATAGAGAAATGCACTAATCATGATTAAATTTTAAAACATCATTTTTAATTGCTGTAGATAATTGGTGCACAACACAAGCTGTCTGACAAGTGACTGAAATAATTGTTGGCACTACACAACTAGAAATTGTTGACCACCACCGACTGTGACAGAATTCCGCCAAATGCATCCAAAATATTCAGTATGTATGAAGTGATGCCAGATTACTGAATGTGCCAGACTGTCTGATTCCGGGTTAACAGGCTTTTACTGTACCCAAAAATTCACTCATCAAAACCTATATAGTATTTCCCATTGTCCAAGAATCATGAAATTTGACAACAAGCAAGGATTCACATACAAGTAAAGGAAAAATTCGAAAATTGATAATTTATAATTATATCAAACAAAAAGAATTGGTTATTTCTTATCTGTCTGTCTGTCTGTTCGTCCATCCATTAAGACCCCTTTTCTCAGGAATGGATCGATATATCAAGTTGAAATCTATGTCAAATACTAAGGCCCCTTGGCAGTGTAAAAACGGGAAGATTCTAAGTCAATTCAGTCAAAAGATATGGCCGTTTATGTCACAGTTTTTGATAAACACAAATTCGCTCATTGAAACGTAGAGTGTACTTCCTGTTGATCTAGAATCAAGATATTTGGCAAGAAGTAAATTTTCACAGTACAAGTAAAAGAAAAAAATCAGAAAATTGTTAATTTGTAATTATATCACACAAAACAAATATTTCTTGTATCATTTGTTATCCGGCTTCAAACCTAAAAGTAAAACATTCTTGAAAGTCTTGGAACTACTGGGATCAACATCTTGTCATTGACAATGTCGTCAACAGGAAAAAAATCGTCGAGATTCTCGATACCTGTGATGAATGAACTATCTATGTGCATAATTTTTAGTTTTAGTTAGGTAAGTTTTAGTGTGAGTCCTTATGCTGATGGTTCAAAGTTGATAACACCATTCATGAGGGCATAATCATTCAAATAAATTGTGTTTAGGAGAAAGACTGTCGGAAAATACATGAGAATCTCAGTACACACTATTGTAAGGTTGCATTGATTAATACTTTAAGTAATAATTTACTTGGGAGAAATAGTGTACTCATCACCTACTCTTTGACTATACTTACTTGTTTTGTATGTAAAACTGAGCTATATGTTCTCACGATGACTACCACAGTCCTATTCACCCCTCCGCCACCCCACACCGAACCCAGGGTTATTGCGCGGTTCAGCCCCCGGGGGACCCCCCAGGGAATGTCTCACACCAGACGAGTGTAAACCTTATGTTTGCATGGTAGAGTAATGGTGGTGTACGCATATGTGGAGAACTTGTTTCCGCAGCAATCACCGAGATAATGTAAGTGAGGCAGAATAAGGGGAACCAGCCCATATTCGCCGAGGCAGATGGAAAACCGCCTAAAAACCATCCACAGACTGGCCGGTTCACTGGGCCTCGACACAAATCCGGCGGGAGGATTCGTATCAGGGACCAGGCGCCCCTTCCTGCCCGGAAAGCCATGCCTTAGATCACACGGATACCAGGCAGGCCATCTGACATAAGTTGTGTAGGAGAAAGGAAAGACAAACTAATGGTTTTCTGCACTAAGAAATTCAGGTAATACGCTGAAATACGCTCTTTGACTTGGTGAATGAAGACTCTGACCATTTCATCAACAAGCGTTTTGAAAAACAGAATCTTGTATAGTGACATGCTCTTCAAGACTGTCTAAAAAGTAATGTAGAAAAAAAGCAGGTTTTCATTCCTATTTAGTAAGTAGTGTCTTACAACCAAGAGTTCACTTGTAATCACTGTAAAATTGAAGATGACAGCACAGACACCCTTTTTTAGTCAGACATCTATGCAGTGTGCATGAATGTTTATGTAGAAGCATCTACTGTACTTGTGGTGCTCATGCAAAAGACTCTTGCTGAATGATCAAAAGAAACTTAGAAGTACCAAGAATGTAAAACATAAACAAATCAATATGGAGAAAAGAATTTCACTGAAAAACAATTTGTGTCGTATAGAAATATTGGAACAGCAGAAATCAAAAAATTTTGAGTTTTTTTGTGAATAGTGGCACAAAGCAATAACGTACTTCATAAAACTCCAGTTTCTGAATTTGTACTTTCAGTTCTTGCTCAACTTGATGTAGTCTTTGTATTTTGTTTTCCAAGTGCTTTATCTCCTGTTCATATTGAAGAGAAATACTTTCAGCAGTTTTAATTTTGTTTTCTGATCTTTTTCTTTTTTCTTCATTTTCCTGGAATAAAACTAGTGACATTAGCTGCATTGTTTGATTTTCTTCCACTATGTTAAGGAGTAAAAAGTATTTGTTCAAAATTGCTTCAGTTTTTTGTATTACACTTTCCTCTAAGCTAGTAAAATTGGATTTCAGCTACAATATTTCACAGAAAACTATTGTTTGCAGTTCTAGAATATTTAATATCTGCTGACATATCAGGAATCCTGATAATGATACATTTTTTCTATGCAGTTTATTGCACCACCTAATCTTTAGAACATAGAAAGTTATCTAATTCGTTTCTGAAACAATTGTTCATGAACTACATACACAATGAACTGATGGGCACCAATTTCAACAAAGCTATTTGCAACAGATTCATACTATAGCACATTATACAACTACAGCAAATCTGTTTTCAGATAACAATGTGTATTTGACTGTGGAAATGTTTTATTGTGTACAAATTTACATCGAAAAATTTTCTTAAAATAACATATTTCAAGGCTTTTTTCAAATGTGATTTTCTATACCTAACTGTATTTTCCATGGAAGAAAATTTTGAGCACTATCCAGCCATGTTTCACTTTATTCATTTTTGTGTCTTCCAAATAGCCTGTAACACAGGGCAGAAACTCACTTAAAGTTGAAGGATCTTCAATTTTCATTTAAGTGGGAACTAAAAAGTAAACTAAATTTTATCAGCATTGTTCAAAATCATTCCATATGAAATCTGTAGTGCTAGATCCCACATCTACAATGCAGTTTGTACTGGAAACAATAACAAGAACAGAACATGTCTCACATCTTTTTAAATCAGTGAAGATATACTATGTTGAATGTGTAATTTTCTGATCTGCAGATGAATAAAGCCAGTCAAAGGCAGAAGATTTTTGCTAGTAGTTGATGAAAGGTGCAGCTAACCAAATGCCTCACTTTTCATTGCATTTATATGAGTAGATGCATGATGCCTGAGGATCTTATTTTAGTTTCATTCACAGAGATAACCTAAATGATCATATAATCAACTTTGTTGTTCAAGGATTATGGTGCACAAAATGGTCCCTACCTGACTACATCAGCAGTGACACTAAGCCAAATTAAACAAAGTTTTCTGTGAGCAACATAAAATTAATTACAATCTGTAAATATAGAGAAATTCAACCCATAATCACATCATAATTTTTCTTCTCAAAATTTAATATGTATCACAATAATAACAATAGGTGTAGCCTATAGTTAATTCTTTTCTCGCTGCTCTTTGAAATTAAGATCACAAATGATTCTACAATCTAAAATATCACCATGCTGTAGAGGGTTTAACCTTATAAAACGACACTAACTAAAAGAATTTCTGAATAATTTTGACAGATGGTACATTATTGTTAAGTCATACATGAGAGACTGCTATAAAAAGAATTTAGTTCAACATAATGTTAAAGAAGCATCTTCAGCCACTATGTATATAGCAATGAGAAATATATAGGCTTAGAATGTTACACCAAAAAATAACCTCAATTATCGCCATTGGTGGGCAATTTTTCTCGGACTCAACCTAAGCTTTATGGCTTGATTGGTGTTATAATTTTTTCTGTTTCCTAACATTCCCCTATTTTATATTAACTTTGTCTTAGCAGAAAACAAACTGATTTTCTGATATAATAAGTCCAGTGCCTGTGAAGAGTTAATCTTGAACAAATATTTGAAATGGGCAGATGGAAACGTGTTTTAATGTATAGCTATGTTTGTGCACATATGTATGATATTCGGATTTCCCATTTTTATTGAGGAAATGGAATATAAAATGCAGACTTCACAGTACCACAGAGATCACTTGGTATTTTTTGTTGTTATAAATACACTGATCCAGTATGAAGTAAACTACTATGTATTCATTTGTCACCAAAAATTTGATCCCATCAGCTCTCATGGAAAGTATAAGTTGTGTTTCGGCTCATTAATTTATTTTACTGATACAAGTCTTTTGGGTTTCATAAAGATATTTCCGGAAATTTTTTCTGCAACATGATGAATCTTGAAATACATAATAATTCACAACTGGTGTCAAGGGAGGAATAAGAGATTAATTGACGGGTCATCATTAATTCTAGTAATAATTGAGGACAATATACCTCTATTAGAGTGTTAAAATGGACAAGAGCCTCCTTCAGCTGCAATGATTTTGAATTCAGTTCTTTCCACTGTTTCTCCAAAACGTCCTTCTTCCGTTCAGATACAGATTTCCCTTCTCTTTGTTGTCGCAGCACATACCTCAGGTCACGCTCTAATTCCACAAGTCTCATTGTCGGCGTTGAACGCGCTGCGTCCCATTCTGGCAGCTTCCTTTCAGATTAAAAAAAATTAAAAATGTCAAATGAGCAGTACAGATATTAAAAAAACAATCAAAGTTCACAGTAGTGCAGTCTCACTTGATAAGTGACTCGTTGAATTTAGAAATAAAGTATTCTGACACATCCGCTTCGGGCAAAAGATTCGAGTACAGATGTGCTTCTTCTCTTGTTTTCAACCGGCGATTACTGGAAGCCTGAAAGACATGGATTATTTTTGCATTGTAACGAGAGACAGTAAACTGCAATAAAAAGTTGTTTCCTTGTACATACCATAATATGTCATAAGTCTAACTAATATAAGCGGTACCCTTTTTGCGCAGGTGAATGCACAGTAGCAAATTCGTTGTTGACGAAGTAATACTGTCAGTTTCCATGACATCAACGATTGCTACAGTGTTACCGAGATAAACTATTTTCTTCGTTAGCTCGCATGCACTGGCGTGTAATAATACGCTAAAGTTGTGATGCAGTAGAAGAAAATTGCTATATAGCTATATTTTGCATCACATTGATCACTGGTTGTTGTTACACTTGCATCATCTATGATAACAATTTTGCGCCAGTGACCACGTGTTTGTGTAAGGGAGAGGGATGGTGTGTGAATGGAGGTGATCGTTTTTTATGGGGATCGTTTCCGTAAATTCGTAATGGGGAACGATGGCTTAATTTCATCTGTACTTAATTTTGCTACTAGTAGACAGTTTTTATGTGGCATTGCCTTTGGACTTTTTGTTGCATATAAATTTCGACGCTACTTTACGAAGCCAGACAGACACGTAGAAGTGGAAAGTGAAAAAGTGAGTTTATTTTATTTGACATCAGAAGTCTTACATGCCACGAAGCAGAAAAAACTGTCTGTTACTGTAATTCAGTAACACAATTCGGTGCTTGTATAGTTCCAATGTACAATAAATCTTTAGAGTATACCGGTAATAAAAATACAAGTAGGCCTATGTTTTTTTCACATTTTGTTTAATAGACAAGAATAGCAGTCTCAAGGATTAGGTTTCTCTCCACACACACACACAGTTGTGGGGACCGCTTTCATAATTAGCGAAGAGTATTTCTTGTGACCTTATCGCTTATTTTGATTTCACTGTGTTCTCGATGTTGCTAATGTCTCCTGTACATTCATCTTTTTTCAAAGGAATGCCTGTTTTCTTTGAAAACTGACCTCGAAAAGATTAGTATGAGAAATAATTATTCGCTTGAAAAGTGATCTGTTCTAGAAGACCTCTACCATTAATCATTAGAACCTTTCTTGACGTTTGTTTCTTGTCTACATATGTTCCGTTTTGTATTACTAGCGTATGTTTCAGAAAGTTAAAAAAGTTTAGGGTTTCATACGATTATATAATTCAAACAGTAAGACTTACGTGGTTTCTGTATAAGTTCCCTTAGAAAGTAGGGTTCTATTCCACAGTTCTCTTATTTATTCTACGACTTTTAAAGAGTATTTATTTATTTCGAAAAAAAAATCTATATTGTTTGTGAAAACCAAGACCAAATCGAGATGTCTTCAGAGGTTCTCATAAAAATGGAATAGGAATTTGACATTGATCGTTTTACTTCAGCAGAACTGGAGGAATGTTCTAGCAGTTACGTCTCTCTCTCTCTCTCTCTCTCTCTCTCTCTCTCTCTCTCTCTCTCTCTCGCACCGCCCCCCCCTCCCCTTCTTTTTTACGTCTCTCCCTCTCTCGCACCGCCCCCCCCCCCTCCCCTTCTCTCAGAAGAAAAGAGTAACTGAGAAAACTCAAGCTCTTGTGATAAACTGACACTGAGAAGTTACAGGGTAAATAAAGAGGATCAAAGCTTGAAGAAAATAGAACTGAAATATTATTGGTGAATTACCATAGCCCGTCATTGAAGGGGGAAATTGTCGGAGAGTACATAGGGACTGTTAATTGCCTGTGCTATTTATTGTGTCGCAGAATGTTAGACTAACTGTTAAGCACAATACTTGAGTTACTACACACTGCACTGCAATGACAAACAGAAGAAAACTAACTGCATAAATTACCTCAAAATTGGAAATAGTAAGTAGGAAATGTGGCATCTCAGTGCTCAGAGACACTACTACATGGAAACAGGAGGTAGCATTGTCTTAGCTTGTATTTATCATGAATCTCTTGCCCAGTGCAAAATCCCAACTGAGTGGTAAAAAGTGTAGGTGACTATACAAGACAGGTAAAAAGAACTGACTCTGTTGCTGCAAAATATTTATTTAGTGAAGTCACGTAAAACTTAATACTCCTTTGTGAAGGCAGTGAATTAAAATAGTAAAACCCACAAAGGAAAAACTAGAAGTAAAATAATTTTTATGTTAAGATATGGAGAACAGAGTATGGGGAAAAAATTGTTGTGGAATGCAGACGTGCAAGAAACTGACATGATAACATGACACTTGAATTGCAGAGCTTCTACGTTTGGTTTCTTTTTGCTGTTAATGATCAAGGTTTGTTTGCTATTAGAACTGTGACACTTGATTTTGTGAATCACATACAGTTTTATTTGTAGAAAATTCATTCAGTATTCACTAGAACCATACATTCTTACAGAAGTTGCATAAAGATCACTGCTTTATCCTGGATGTCTTCAAATTGATCAGCTGTAGTGTTTGCTACTGCATGCCAAGCTCTCAACAAAACTGATCATGGGCTATACTACAGGTCAGTCTGTCACTGCCTACATTCCAGAAATAAAATCCGTCACATACAACCATAAAAAGAAATATTGTCAGTGTTCTGTTCTCTTACTCTGTTTGTGCACATATGACATCACATCACGCCACAATATTACAAGATGAAGCCAAGATCCAGTATCAGTCGATTCGTCAAAACTGTTACCAGGTTACAAACACTGCACTTCCATTGAAGAAAAGCCAAGTTTGAATGCATGTTCCAGTATTGAGGGCCTCTGACTTAGCTTCCATTAATCGCCAGTCTCACCAAGTGCAAAGTCCCAAGTGACTGTTAAAAAGCGTTGGTGACTCTTTTCATGTAAGAAGGATAAAAGAAAGGACCTGCAAATTACAGGTCAGTACCCTTAGCATGGGTTTCCTGCAGAATTCTTGAACATATTATAGGTTTGAATACAATAAATTTCCTTGAGAAGGAAAAGCTATCCATAAATCTCTTGTGCGAAACTCAACTTGCTCTTTCCTTACATGATATCCTATGAACCGTGCATGAAGGGCAACAGACAGATATCATATTCTGAGGTTTCTGAAAAGTGTTTGAGACAATGCCCAAATGCAGACTGTTAACGAAGGTATGAGTGTACAGTTTAATAGTTCCCCAAGCATGTGAATGGCTCAAAGACTTCTTAAGTAATAGAACCCAGTATGTCATCCAGGAAAGCAAGTGTTCAGTAGAGATAAACATATCATTAGGAATGCCCCAAGACAGTGTAAGAGGACTGCTCTTATTTTCTATATACATAAATGACCTGATGGACAGGGTGAGCAGCAATCTGTGGCTGTGTGCCGATAATACTGTGATGTACTGGAAGGTGTCATCATTTAGTGGCTGAAGGAGAATACAACATGACTCGTACAAAACTTCTGATTGGTGCAGTTGGTGGCAGTGTGCTCCAAATGTAGAAATAATGTTTAAATACAACATTAGTAGTGTACTGCTTAATATAGTCACATTGATTAAATGTGTAGGTAATGTTACAAAGCAGTATGAAATGAACACACAAGGATGGTGGTAGTGAAGGCGAATGGCCGACTTTGGATTGTCGGGAGAATTATGTGTGGTCCACATGTAAAAAAGACAATGTATAGAACACTGGTGCAATCCATTCTTGAGTACTGCTTGAGTGTATGGGATCATCACCAGGTTGGATAATAAGAAAACATCGAAGCAGTTCAGAAGTGGGCTGCTACATTTGTTACCAGTAGACTTGATCAACATATATTACAGAGATGTTTCATGAACTCGGGTGGCATGCCCTGGAGGAGAGAGGATGTTCTTTTTGTGAACACTATTAATAAGAGTTGTGGAGCTTGAGTTCTAAGTTGATTGCAGAACAAATCTACAGCCACCAACTTATAATTTACTGGAAAGGAAATTACTAGTATTAGTATAAGGTATCCCCACCAAGCATCAATGGTGGCTAGATATCCAGCATTTGGTTTCCATAAATGATTCAAAGTAATGCTAGGAGAGTACCTTTGAAAAGAACATGGCTGATGTCTTTCCCCATATTAACCACACTGAGCCAGTTGGTGTTTCTGGGGCTTGTAATGGAATGAGCATTAGACTGTCATGGGAGATTACTGCCCACTTGAAAAAAGTTTTGGAAAATTTTGTTCATTGTTAGATGGTCTAAAGCTTCTCTACTAACCGAACCTTGGCTGGTAAAAGTATATAGTAGTAAGAAAGATTTCTCAGAGATTGTTTGCATTTACAAAAGATAGGTGAAGAAAAATTACAACTTTTAAAGTGTTCCTGGTAGGCAAACTTTCTGAATCTATTTTGTGAAACATGATTTCAGTCATGCTAGATTTACTTATAACAATGAGCAAACCACAAAAACCAGAATGTAAATGCTTTAACAGTAAAGGCAACCACTCATTGAATAGTAGAAGCATTGAATCGTTGACAAGAACACACAAAAGAGAAAGAAAACTACTAGTCTTCAGAATAAATCCTTTGTCCAACTAGAGTACGAATACACAGACTCAGGACCAAGATGTCCTTTGCTCATTCCTACACAACCTCACCACCATCTCTCCTATCTGCTTCACCTGGTCCTCCTCAACCCACCATGTCGCCTTTGTGGACGATAACCTCCACCTCTCAAATGGTGCCTTCTTGCCTTTGTCCATATTAAGCCAATTAACATCAATGATACTTGCATTTTGACAGCTGTCACCTCTCCCACACCAAAAAATCCTGGCTAAAGTGTAGATCGGGGCCAGTGGCAGTCAGTGTTGCTTATCTACTGTTCACAGGTTGGCATCGCATCAGTTTCACATAGCCAGTGAGTTGATTCTTTGACACAGAGGTCAGAACAGAGGCAGCATATTTCTAGTTTAAAAATTGAAAATATTATATTGTTTTCTGTTTCTCAGTGTATAAATAAGTTTTGAGAGAAATATTTTGTGATTATGGGAGGGAGTGCTGTTAAGTGTTTAATTGCGCACAGTGTCGTCGTCCAGTAGTGCACTTCTCAAGGAGTAATTGCAGACGCACAAAAATGTATTAAATGTGACAGTGTACTTATTATCTAAGTCAGTGATATGTATGGATGGAATCTGGAAGTGCAGCAAATGCTGCCATTTTGAGAAAGGGGACCAGTGTTTTTTTTTTTTTTTAATTCAGTCGTGGGGGAAGGTAGGTTGAACAGTGTTTATTAATAAGAGTCGCAGGTGTGATGTATTAATAAACATTGCTCCACATACCTTCTCCCATGATTTAATTAAAAAACATTGATCAACTTACTCAGTGTGTTCACACAAATTGATTGTGTAGCAGTACAAAGCAGAGAAATATTTCGCTGTTTTGTCGAATATATCACAGGTTGCGACACTGTCCTTGATTTTGCAGATACTAGCACAATTAAATGGCTGCAACTCAAACAGCAAGTAAAATTATAATCATCGTCTACAGCAATGTTTCTCTTTCTTTTGAATGTATTACTTTGAAACACATCATTTTTTACTGCTTTCTCATTGGCTGCGTAGCACAAACAACTGACACACCTACTTTTGTCCCATCATACCTTACGGCAAGTGCTGAAAACATTCCTGCACGAAATATCTAAGTACACCACTGGCCATATTTGAAACTTTTGCCAAGATCCCTCCCATACAGCGTGGCCCTCCATGGATCCCATATCTGCCATGGCAAAAATTGTCTTGCCCAGTATGCTGGAAATCTCACGAGGGCCTTCACGGACAAAGATTACACCCCATATTACAACCCCCTCCTCCCAGGCCCAAAACCTAATCTGCAAACAGATTTCCCATTCCATACCCTCATGCACCCCTAATCCTCCCACCACCCCCAAGAATCAAAGGAGCACCCTGCTCCCCCCCCCCCCCTCCCCCATTACCCGTGTCAGCCTGGGTGCAGCAAATAAACCATATCCTTTGCCAGGCCTTTGATTATAAATCACATGCTCAGAAATGAGGGACATCATAAGCAAAATCATTCCCACCCCTTCTAAAGTGATATTCCTAAATCACATGCTCAGAAATGAGGGACATCATAAGCAAAATCATTCCCACCCCTTCTAAAGTGATATTCCATTGCCCATCCAACAAATGTAACATCTTGATCCATCCCTACGCCACTCCCCACACCTTACCATACTGGTAATATATTTGTGGCAGACTCAGGTGCGAGAAATATGCAATTCACCCACCCAATACTTCCTACTCCAGCCCTGGCACAGGCTTATCCTATACAATCAAGAGGCAGGGCTGCCAGTGAAAGCAGCCGTGTCATATTATTATATCAGCTCTGCTGGATTTGCTGCACAGTTTTTATATGGACATGACCACCAACCAATTGTGAGATTTTCTGGAATCTTTTTCTACAACACTAGTATTTGCCAGTTTCTCTGTTAGCTTCTGAGGAAAGTGAGGCAACTGGTGTCTTTTTAGCATGGGGGCACAGTATGCAGCTACCATCTGCTGGTATAGCTTCTTCATCTAAGCACACAATGAGTAGAGATAGTGAAACTTTCTATTGTGACCAAAAATTTTCCTGGCCCTGGCTGAAAATGGCTTCCAACATAAGTGTGCTGCAATGGATTGTATTATTTGCAAATTTCAGAGAGCTGTAGTAAATGTTTGATAAGCAGAATAGATGCAGCAGCCTAAGTTCTCACAGACTCTGCCTTTACTGAATAGATCCCATAAATCCAACACTGACATTTCACCGTCAGATAGGGTGATTGTGTGCACCTTGTTTGTTTTAGAGAATGAACTGAGACTATGACTTCATTTCATTTTGTGTCTAAGGATGACTTTACCAACAAATCTATTTTGTCATCTTCCAGCCGTTTGAAACCAGTCAAAGCAGTTTTTAGCTGCTCATGAATGAGAACCAAATTACTCTATGTTGTAAACGGCCTTTCTCTTATAACAAATATGCTAGTGGAAAATGCAAGAACTACTACTCCAAAATATGTAAGGAAAACCACCGTATGTACAAAGGCCACTGCTTGAGGTTAGGAAAGATGGCAAATCAAAGCATAGTATTGTAGATGGGGCTAAAAATGCTGAGCTCTTAAACATTAAATTGCAGTTGTAAACTAACCAACACAGTTTTAATGTGCCAGAAAGTTTCAGTCAAATATTAGATGACAAAGGTTTTAAATTTAAACTTAATTGCCACTTGTTTACTAGCAGCAATTTCAGCTGTGCTAGTAGGATCCAGACATTGTATGTGCTGTGAGAACAACTCCTTTTTCCAGTATGCTGAAAGTCTTACCAAGGCCTTTGCAGACTGGTACTATCCCTGGACCAATCCAATAACAGATTTCCTGTGCCATTTTACCACACACCCGCAATCCTCCCACCATCCGCAAAGTCAGCAACAAAAGAGTGCCCCCTTCGTCACCCAATACTACCCCTGACTGGAACAACTGAACCACATCCTTCATCAGGGCTTTAATTACCCATCATCATGCTCTGAAATGAGGGACATTCAGCACAAATCCTTACATCTCCTACAGTGGTGTTCCATCGCCCACCCAACCTCCACATCATCCTAATCCATCCCTATTGCCACTCCCAATCCCAACCCATTGCCACATGGGTCATATTCCTGTGGAAGACCCAGGTGCAGCACCTGCCCAATCCACCCACCCACCAGCATTTCCTGTTCTGGTCTTGTCACATTCTTATCTCAATGCCATCAAAGACCAGACCACCTGTTAACCATTGCACTGTTTTTTATACTGGTATGACTATAGCCAACTGTCCCCCAATATGAATGGCCACTTCCAAACAGTGGCCAAGAGCAAAGTAGACCACCCTGGCTCCTTCACAACCTGAGCCATCTGGATCTTCGTCTGCACCATCAGCTTTTCTGAACTGCACAGATGGGAGCTATCCTTACAACTCATTCTCTGCTCCCGAAATTATCCTGGCATCAACTTGTGGTAAACTAATGTCCCCACACCCTTCACCCAACTGTTTCCACCCATTCTATCCTGCCACCTCCTCTGTTTTCACACTTCGTTCTCAACCCTCATTTTGTGCTGCCCTCTGCCACTGCACCCGTCTGCCCTTTCCCCTTTTCTGCTCCCCTCTCTTTTCTCTCCATACACAACCTCCTGAGTCTGTGCCTGGCAATCTCATCAGGGCACCATCCAGGTCCGCATGCCCTGCCAGATGGCGTTCTTATCTCCCCTGACCTGTACCCCTCTATCCCTGCTCCACTCCCAGATTGCTGCTCATGTGATATTTGCTTTCTGGTCGGAGCTGCCATCGGTAGCAGCGGTGTGTGTGTGTGTGTGTGTGTGTGTGTGTGTGTGTGTGTGTGTGTGTGTGTGTTCAAAAGGGAACTTTGATGGCTGTTAGGGGGCATGACAACACTTTTGCTACAGTTTTTACCAACTTTGGCACCCTTGAGCCAATAGTGAATTGAGAGAGGCACAACCTGAAGGAAAAGGAGAAATAGGCTTTCCATCAAATGCTACCCACCAGTACAGCCAAGGTGTGGGAGGTGTGGATTTTCATGACTGTGTCATTACAAACTATAGAATGAGAATAAGAGGTAAGGAATGATGATGGCCATTACCCTCCAAGGTACTGCGGTGATGATGTTGTCAGTGCCTGGAAATTGTACCAACTTTTACAAAATTTTATGAGTGATGCCTTCAACTTTGTTCAGTTTTTTCCATACAGTCAACAGTATTATACAGTTTAAGCAAATACAAGCAAATGAGTGAAATAAAAACAATTATTTCTTACCTGGAAATTCCCAGCGTTGCCCTAGTGCAAGAGCATGTGTGGTACAATTGATGACACAGGCTGGTGGTTTTTAATATTCATGTTATTTCAGTTATTTTAAAAGGAAATTTATGACAAAATACTATTTTTTTGGAAGAAATGGGTTAAATCATATCATTACCTCTTGTTAAAAATGTATGTTGCGCTAATTTTCACTTTGAAAGTATAACTGAGTATCAGCGTACTAATACTGTTATGTGTATTTCAGCTGTACAGTGATTATGGTGGTGATGTCAAAATGGTTATTGTGGTACGCAGTGACTTAAAGATGGGCAAAGGGAAGATTGCAGCACAGGTAAATTATTCTTGTGTTTATTGTCCTTTTGCCTGGAGTTGACTCTTATCTGAGCTTCCTGATAGTGTCATATATTGACTGTCCACATATTATGATGCAGTGTTAGGCCAAGGATTGTCAGTGGGTCAAAAACAAAAAAAAAAATTTGTCAGCCAGAACCAGTTTACCATTGAAGATTTTACTTGCAATAAACTTTATTGTTAATTACAAATTCTGTTTGTTTATTTATTATGATGAGTCAAAATCCTTAACAGTTTTGGAATTTGATGTTATTAGAAAATAAGAATTACTTCAAGTTATGCCTGTTTTTAAATAGCAAAGCAAGCTGATGTATGTTGTCTTTGAAAATGAAAAGTTCAGATTTAATTATTATTACTACAAATGTCTGTAGTATGTTTAATGCTAGTATTGATACTTCAAGAAACAGTGTTGCGTTTGTATTATTGCAAGAGTGTCTGTGTAAATATTTACTTGGCAGTTGTGTCAGGGGAAATGTTCATTTAGATGTTTGCAAGGTAATTAATTTAAATTCCTAGTTACTGTTTATGGACAGTTGTATCTACTCAGCTTTATCTTCACCTTATATTAAGTGCAGATTTTTGCAGAATGATAACATGTGATCCTTACTTGCTTTGTATTTAAAGTATCGAATGATTATAATGAATGTGTAAGCTTTGCTGCAAATAGGACCTCGAAGTCTATCTATTAATTACATGTTCCCAGTTACACTTAAAAATACCAAAACTGTGTTTAACTGTTATTGATAAGTCTTAACTTTGCCCTTTTCCCCCCCACAGTGTGCCCATGCAGCAGTGAAAGCTTTCAGAATTGCCGAGGAGCTGTGCCCATCATTACTGCTAGCGTGGCTGGAGAATGGTGAACCTAAAGTTGTTGTACGGACTGAAAGTGAAAACGATCTCTTGGCATTGAGGAAAGCTGCACAGGCAGTGGGACTTATTGCTGCTCTCATACAGGATGCCGGAAGGACGCAGATCGCTCCAGGTTCGCGCACTGTGTTGGGCGTTGGGCCCGGACCAAGCGAACTCATTGACCAAGTGACAGGGCATTTGAAGCTTTGTTGATGGCTCCTTACGGAACTTATAACTGTGCAGTTTTTGCATTGTTGCACTTCTGATGACAAGGACTGCTTAAAGCATCAGCGTTGCCTCTGTGCTATTGTACTCAAAATACATTATTATTTATAACATTAAACCTTCATTATATTGAAAAATTGTTAATGATGTTGGAGGCAGGTATTTTCTAATAGACTGTAATACACACACATGATCTTCACACTGTACCAGTGATAAAATGGAGTGCCTTCATCTTAGCTTTCTTAACACCAAATATAAAAAATAATTTAAAAAATGTGACTTGTCATTGAAAGCACTAATTGCTGACAACAGAAGATAAATGAATGGGTGTGATGCTATTCCATGAATGGGTGTCATGAAGACACGTAATTTAGAGAAAAATAAGCAAAAAGAACAAAGGAGAGTGAAGTATTTGTCACAGAAGAGGAGCTTTTTTTTTTTCCCTGCAAATCGGAAGGACTTACAGGAATATGTCTGCCAAACAATATTTAGTAACGTAGTTGGAGCTTAAGCATTCATAACTTAAACTTATCAGGATATTTGTAAACGCAGGTAAACAAGAGCAGGATTTATATTGTGGGAGTGAGGAGAATGTTGTTCCAAACTTTACTGCTGTAGATGGATGCACTCAGGGTGTATACACATTGGGACAACCAAGAAATCCAGAAAAAAAATGTCAATTTTTTCATCTGGGAAAAACCAGGGAATTTTTTGTTGTTGTAGTTTTCAGTTAATTTTTTTGTAATTTTGACTGGTAAGAACTGATTTGAGTAGTACTGCAACAGTAAAACATAGACTAGAGAATAACATCAAAATAAAACTGCATTTGCAAAGAGAACACACCGTTTACAACAACAAAACACAGTACACACACAAGTGTCTGTCGACAGAAAAATGGGTCAAAAGACTTAAGGGCGAAGACTATGCAATACTTTGTAACAACAAACTGCTTTTGATGAGTATAATGTCACAACTGTTTACATTTCTAACAGGTCACGAGAAAATATTGCGTATGGTGTTTCGAGAAGCATTACTTTTGAAGTAAATTTCTTTTTACATAGGATAGATTATCCTACGTGTGAGAATGTGCGGATGAATTTCTTAAATCATGATTTATTTGAGTCTCATTCAAAACTTAACACTTTGAGTGCCAAGCCACTTGGAAAAATTTTGAGTTCAGAAGACCAGCCATTTATATCATTATTCAAGATTTCACTGGCACATTTGTGTTTGATGTATCTTAAAATGACTAAGCTTTAAGGCTGTTTTTTCATATGTACTTAAGTTCATTCATAAATTACAAATTACCAGATAACAGTGAAAAAAAGTATAATTATCCTTCAGCCCACAGCAGGCTCAATGGAACATCTATTCAGCGAGGTAATCCACAGCAGTGAAATTTATAATTGTGCTTGTCAGAAACATTTAGCTGCTGCAATTTTAGCTATGGTCTTAAGATCCTGCTCAACCACATCCTTAGGGTTGTGTGGAGGGGATTTTTTTTATTTATTTATGAAGAATGTTACATTAGCTATACTGTATCTATAGTAATTTAAACCATTAACTTTTCCTATTGGTATGTTCGCGTTACTTGCTATCGACTGAAGTCAGTCCTCCGTCATGTGTCTGAATATCTGTTGTCATTGGCTGGTGAGATCACGTGACATGAGCTATGACTGGCCGCCGAAAGCCCATCACATTCTCAATTTTAGTGCTTCGGAAGCTACTGTCCTATATTTGCTTAAATTCATTTTTATACTTTAGTAATAAGAAAATATGAAGTATATATGAGGCCACACATCAAAGATCTTTCCAAAACACGTTGACACCCCCCCCCCCCCCCCTGCCCACCGCCCCTCCCAGTCCACAGTAGTTCTCTGCAAGTGTATAAAACCTTTATCATTCAAAGGAGTGATAAGTTTTACAGCTGTGTGGAAAAGTATAAGGTCTTTCATATATTACACAATTTTTAGAAGTGCAATAATTAAGTCAAACATGAATCAAAATAAGATTTTTTTTTTTTTCATCTACATACACTCCCATTTAACTGCTGAAATTACATCAGGCATATGTGCACCTGCACTGTCTCAGCAGGCAGACATCTCTGTTGATGGCATTGATGACACATTGAATTCCTTCCTTGAGTTGCAGAACTGTTTATGATTCATTCTTGTAGATTTTGGACTTCGTGTAACCTCATAAAATAAGTACACTGATTAAGGTCACAAGATCTGGGAGGCCAATTCCAAGCCACCAAGAGGGAAGATCATAGTCTGAGAGAATTTTTCGTGGAGTAGGGTTATTGTCTGGTGGGATGTGTGATCCGTAGCCCTGTCCAGCTGAAACTACATACTGACTGTATCCACTTCATCCATAGCAGCCCAGAAGCTGTTTCTGACCATTTCATGATAATGCTCACCATTAACTGTTACTGCATTACTGTCGAAATTTTCGGAAAAGAAGCGTGCCATATACACCAGCTGCTCATAAGCCACCCCAAACTGTGGTTCATAGTGGATGCATGGGCCTTCTTGGATCACCCTAGGGTTTTTTTTTACCCCAGGTAGGGCAATTTTGTTAGTTACAAACCCACACAGATGAAAATGTCCATTAACACCAAAAATTATTCTTTTTGCAAAATTGTTATCCTCTTCTTGTTTTGTGAGAATCCAATTGACAAAATTAATCAGTTTCAAATGACATGTGTTTAAGATATTGAGTCAACTGAATTTTTTATGGGTGCATATGAAGATACTTTTTCAAAATACTTTGCTAAAAGGCTGTCGAAATTCTCAGTTGTTTAGAATGACTTGGCAACTTTTGAGGGCTTAGTCACATTATCCTGCACCAGTTAGCAATGTTTTGTACCGAATGAATTGTATAGTTTTGTCTAGGCGATTTTATGGTTGCAGTGGACCTGATTTACTCAAATTTATTTATCAGTCGCTATTGCTGCTGTAGGAGCATTGTTATGTCTGAAGATCTTGCAAACTCTATGAACAGTCTGTGCATTGCACTTGCTGGTTCTGTAATGAGTTTTTCACAATTAATGTTCTAACATTGTGAACCACTCCATGGCAGCTGAGATCCTGAAATGCACACACAATGATTGATCAAGAAATTGGAATGAGTTGATATTAAAAGTAATAAAACTGTGCTTCAAACTTGACAAAATTTTACCACTCAGTTTAAAACTTGCACAATATACGAAAGACCCTGTGAATTGACACTCATATGGAAAATATGTTCTTTTACCTTGGATATAGTATACTTTTAATGAGGAAAGCCAGGGAGGTTTTTTTACTGTCCACTTATACATCCTGTTACTATGAATTGAGAGAAATAGCCATTTGTCAATAGGTTTAAAGTGATGGCAGAGCACAAAAGAAATCAATTGCTAATGGAAATATGTCTCGTAGTACAGTCAGCAAAAGTGCGTGGAGAGTAGGTAATGTATAGTGCCTAATAATGATCACACCAGAGTAGAACCTGTACAAAATTGATAGACCATTACTGCTTCTGAATTGTTTTCTCTTGATTCATGGTTTGATGTGACACGTCAATCCAGTCAGCTCATTTGTAACATCTGATTGTTTTTAGTACGCTATTTTCTGGTCCTACAATAGAAGTAAAAAGTATTGAAAGTCTGAGATCGGGTAATGTTTATGTCTGTCAACCCTGCTGCTGGTCATCCTGTTTCAAAAGGCAGTAGGTAAATGCTTTTCTTCTGTTGCACATAATGTTAAGATTTAAACTGAAAAAAGTAAAGGTAACCACTTATTGTGTATTTTAGATGTTGAGCAGTCAGCAGTTTCATAAATAAGATTGAAATGAATACTTCCTGGCTCATTAATGCCGTGTTCAGGACCGAGACTTGAACCAATAACACTGCCTTTCATAGGAAATCCTCTTATAAGTATTGCCAGTTAAAATGCAATCTTTCAGGTTAGAGTCCTGGTCTAATTCTTGTGGATTGCTGCAGCCCAATCAGCCACTTAATGCATCAACAGCATGGTGTGCAGCAGAATAAGCTGTATCATGGGCTTATGCCTACTCTGTCAGCAAAACACATTACATCCAAATTGTGCAGGTGTCCTGACTTCCTAGCAGGCAACACACAGGGGTGGCCGCACTACTCATGGCAACCAGATGCTGACCTAAGTGCTGATGGACTTACACCGGCCACGTGTACTTTCTGTATCATAGGACCCAGAGCAGTACTTAGGCCATTGCATAGGCTGTGAGAGGCCAGTTCGCTCAGAGTGATCTTTCTGGACCAGGTGCCGAATGCACTCACATTTCCTCCATCGGGAACTCACTCGACACCAGTGCTGCACTATCACCACTGGTCCATGCCAGTCTCCACAACTCAAAACTTCCGACGTGTCCTGTGCTGAAGACGTGGATGCCATCACCACAACCAGCCATCAGACTATGTAATGTTTCCTCTTGCACTTAGACTGTTTCCATATCGTCTGAAAATTGACTGTCTCTCTTCTTCTTGGATTCTTAACCAAGTGTATATTTCTTACTGTCTGTGCTAGTATGATATTCTTACCGAAATTCCTTGCCCACAAAGTTCACAATGAGAAATTTTCTGAGGTACTGTAACAGCCTTGGTCGCTATAACCTTTTTTGTATTCTTTAATTCTACAAGAAATTTTTTTATTTCGTAACTGTTTCAAAACAAATTTACATGAAGATAGTTACTGGTCTTTAGCCCCTTGTTCTTTTGTATAGACGACACTCTTATCTTCTTGAAGTCAAGTTGCTTGTTAAACATTACACTCCTAACTGGTCAAAATCAGTGTTAGCTTTGTGTTTTATACTTTCTCCCTTCAGAGCATATTATTTAAGTTTAATAAACATTTTCAAGTTTGTTCTACTTGGGTGTGGAAATATTAGAATGATTCTGAAAAATTTTAACTGCTGCTGGTGTTGTTGTGGTCTTCAGTCCTGAGACTGGTTTGATGCAGCTCTCCATGCTACTCTATCCTGTGCAAGCTTCTTCATCTCCCAGTACCTATTGCAGCCTACATCTTTCTGAATCTGCTTGGTGTATTCATCTCTTGGTCTCCCGCTACGATTTTTACCCTCCACGCTGCCCTCCAATACTAAATTGGTGATGCCTTGATGCCTCGGAACATGTCCTACCAACCGATCCCTTCTTCTAGTCAAGTTGTGCCACAAACTTCTCCCCAATCCTATTCAATACCTCCTCATCAGTTATGTGATCTACCCATCTAATCTTCAGCATTCTTCTGTAGCACCACATTTCGAAAGCTTCTATTCTCTTCTTGTCTAAACTATTTATCGTCCATGTTTCACTTCCATACATGGCTACACTCCATACAAATACTTTCAGAAACGACTTCCTGACACTTAAATCTATACTCGATGTTAACAAATTTCTCTTCTTCAGAAATGCTTTCCTTGCCATTGCCAGTCTACATTTTATATCCTCTCTACTTTGACCATCATCAGTTATTTTGCTCCCCAAATAGCAAAACTCCTTTACTACTTTAAGTGTCTCATTTCCTAATCTAATTCCCTTAGCATCACCAAACTTAATTCGACTACATTCCATTAGCCTCGTTTTGCTTTTGTTGATGTTCATCTTATATCCTCCCTTCAAGACACTATCCATTCCGTTCAACTGTTCTTCCAAGTCCTTTGCTGTCTCTGACAGAATTACAATGTCATCGGCGAACCTCAAAGTTTTTATTTCTTCTCCATTGGTTTAATACCTACTCCAAATTTTTCTTTCGTTTCCTTCACTGCTTGTTCAATATACAGATTGAATAACATCGGGGATAGACTACAACCCTGTCCCACTCCCTTCCCAACCACTGCTTCCCTTTCATGTCCCTCGACTCTTATAACTGCCGTCTGGTTTCTGTACAAATTGTAAATAGCTTTTTGCTCCCTGTATTTTACTCCTGCCACCTTCAGAATTTGAAAGAGAGTATTCCAGTCAACATTGTCAAAAGCTTTCTCTAAGTCTACAAATGCTAGAAACGTAGGTATGCCTTTCCTTAATCTAGCTTCTTAGATAAGTTGTAGGATCAGTATTGCCTCACGTGTTCCAATATTTTTACAGAATCCAAACTGATCTTCCCCGAGGTTGGCTTCTACTAGTTTTTCCATTCGCCTGTAAAGAACTCGCGTTAGTATTTTGCAGAAGTGACTTATTAAACTGATAGTTTGGTAATTTTCACATCTGTCAACACCTGCTTTCTTAGGGATTGGAATTATTACATTCTTCTTGAAGTCTGAGGGTATTTCACTTGTCTCTTACATCTTGCTCACCAGATGGTAGAGTTTTGTCAGGACTGGCTCTCCCAAGGCTGTAAGTAGTTCTAAGGGAATGTTGTCTACTCTCCACGCAGTATCGTATCTCCCATTTCATCTTCATCTACATCCTCTTCCATTTCCATAATATTGTCCTCAAGTACATCGCCCTTGTATAGACCCTCTTATATACTCCTTCCACCTTTCTGCTTTCCCTTCTTTGCTTAAAACTGGGTTTCCATCTGAGCTCTTGATATTCATACAAGTGGTTCTCTTTTCTCCGAAGGTCTCTTTAATTTTCCTGTAGGCAGTATCTATCTTACCCCCAGTGAGATGAGCCTCTACATCCTTACATTTGTCCTCTAGCCATTTTGCACTTCCTTTCGATCTCATTTTTGAGTTTTTATTCCTTTTTGCCTGCTTCATTTACAGCATTTTTGTATTTTCTCCTTTCATCAATTGAATTCAATATTTCTTGTGTTACCCAAGGATTTCTACTAGCCCTCGTCTTTTTACCTACTTGATCCTCTGCTGCCTTCACTACTTCATCCCTCAAAGCTATCCATTCTTCTTCTACTCTATTTCTTTCCCCCATTCCTGTCAATTGCTCCCTTATGCTCTCCCTGAAACTCTGTACAACCTCTGGTTTAGTTAGTTTATCCAGGTCCCATCTCCTTAAATTCCCACCTTTTTGCAGTTTCTTCAGTTTTAATCTACAGTTCATAACTAATAGATTGTGGTCAGAGTCCACATCTGCCCCTGGAAATGTCTTACATTTTAAAACCTGGTTCCTAAATCTCTGTCTTACCATTATATAATCTATCTGCAACCTGTCAGTATCTCCAGGCTTCTTCCATGTATATAACGTTCTTTTATGATTCTTGAACCAAGTGTTAGCTATAATTAAGTTGTGCTCTGTGCAAAATTCTGCCAGGTGGCTTCCTCTTTCATTTCTTACCCCCAATCCATATTCACCTACTATGTTTCGTTCTCTCCCTTTTCCTGCTACCGAATTCCAGTCACCCATGACTATTAAATTTTCGTCTCCCTTCACTATCTGAATAATTTCTTTTATTTCTTCATACATTTCTTCAATTTCTTCGTAATCGGCAGAGCTAGTTGGCATATAAACTTATACTACTGTAGTAGGCGTGGGCTTCGTGTCTATCTTGGCCACAATAATGCGTCCACTATGCTGTTTGTAGTAGCTTACCCGCACTCCTATTTTTTTTATTCATTATTAAACCAAATCCTGCATTACCCCTATTTGATTTTGTATTTATAACCCTGTATTCACCTGACCAAAAGTCTTGTTCCTCCCACCACCAAACTTCACTAATTCACACTATATCTAACTTTAACCTATCCATTTCCCTTTTTAAATTTTCCTACCTACCTGCCCCATTAAGGGATCTGACATTCCCCAATCTGATCCGTATAATGCCAGTTTTCTTTCTCCTGATAATGACGTCCTCCTGAGTAGTCCCCGCCCGGAGATCTGAATGGGGGACTATTTTACCTCCAGAATATTTTACCCAAGAGGACACCATCATCATTTAACCATACAGTAAAGCTGCATGCCCTCGGGAAAAATTACGGCTGTAGTTTCCCCTTGCTTTCAACCGTTCACAGTACCAGCACAGCAAGGCCGTTTTGGTTAGTGTTACAAGGCCAGATCAGTCAATCATCTAGACTGTTGCCCCTGCAACTACTGAAAAGGCTGCTGCCCCTCTTCAGGAACCACACGTTTGTCTGGCCTCTCAACAGATACCCCTCCGTTGTGGTTGCACGTACAGTACGGCTATCTGTATCCCTGAGGCACGCAAGCCTCCCCACCAACGGCAAGGTCCATGGTTCATGGGAAATTCTGCTGGATAGCAAGTGTGATTAAACTGATCATAATCAGTATCAGCTGGCTAGTTTTTAAGGATAACATTACTCACCTGAACAAAGTAGGCATAGGTAGTAAATCACTGAGTGTAATGACACAATGCCAAGTTTTATTTTTATCTTGTTTGTAGAATGACTAGACTTTTGTTTTATGCTGTGGCATTGTTTTAAGTACCTGATAATGTCATAAGTGCTGAAATTGCAGTTATGTTGTAAATAAAATAATATACAATCAGCCATGGAAAGACAATGTTGCTCAATAAATAAATAAATTGTTTGGATGTGGACCCCAAGCACTAAAAATTATTCAACTGTGGACATACTTTGGTACTGGCAGGGAAATGCTGAGCATATCAGTGAGCAATGCCAACACCCATATCGCGGTACTCCATCCAGCAAAGTGTACACATATGCTGTTTTAGGTGAAGACTTGGAGCCGTTTCTCTCCTGTCCCATCATCAGATGCTGCCTAATGGCTCCTCCTTTGACTTATCACTGTGAGATGCATGTGCTCCTCTGACCTTCCCTTGGGACACCAGCTAAGATATATCAGCTGCGCATTAGCGGGAGTCGCACTTGTGCCTTCTGCCTGGAACTTAGTCCTAACTTTTCAAAGGCACCAATTGCCTCAATGTGCTTTTCCAATGGCCTCGTTAATCTTGTTACACAACAAATGGCAAGTGGCACTACAAGCTTATCTGAAATGAATTGAGAAGTTGTCATCTATTTGTGGAGTGACAATGTCATATTTACCCCAACCAGGACTTTCAATTATATCAGTGTTGTTGATATATCATGCATTTTCAACTGTTCATCATATAATGAATAATGTATTAACTTTTGGGCATGCAGTTGTGCAAATTACAACTCTTTCAGTGATATTTTGGGGTGTCTTCTGGCCACCCTCAGTGAGCCACTGAGCAACGTGACGCAGTGGTTAGCACATGACTCGCATTCTTGATGACAGCAGTCCAAGTAGCATTCTGCTGCCATCCAGATTTGGGTTTTTCGTGATTTCCCAGAATTGCTCAGTCAAATACCGGAATGGTTCCTTTGAAAGGGCATGGCCAGTTTCCTTCCATGTCCTTGAAACAGTTCAAGCTTTTGCTCTGTCTCTAATCACTTCAGTGTAGGTGGGATGTTTAACCGTAATCTTCCAGCCTTGAGAGTGAACCAAGAGTCTATAGTTGTTCACTCGTGACCATCTTGAACTATAGAACAACACTGTAATCAGAAAAAAATGCGGAGTTCACACAAAGCTTTATAAGGAGGTTTCTTCATCTTGCTACATCTGTAGATGGTTGTCAGTATCTTCTAGCCAGTCATGAGTCATGACAGTCGGGCTACGAGAGAGGCGTGCATGCCTCTGATAACAATATTAGCAAAGCCAGCAGTATCACAGAAAGAATTGTTTTATCGTGTGTCGAAAGCATCTTCTTTGTTTTGCCACAGATGGCACTGTAATCAGAGTAATAGAAATGGATACACCATCTTAATTTACGACAAGCTACGCAATGATGGGTGGCAGGACCAACTTCAAAGTCTAAAATGGGAACCCCCTTTTTTATGCTATGTCATGATTCTACAGTAAAGTGCTATCCATGTGTTGTCCTGCTCTGCCTGTAATATAGCTATTTCAGTAGCTTCTCCTGTAACATATTTGCTTTGTTTCCTTTTGCTGGTCTGTATACTGCCATCACACATGAAAGTATTCACAACCTTGTAAAAGAACAAACAAGAGTGAGCTTTCTTTGAAAAACACTCGGCGTATGAGTCTACAGCAGCCTCAACATTTCTCCTACATTTTCCATAAATCAGGATAATTTCAGTTTTTTCTTCTGTGGTTGCAACATTCATCATCGATTTGCACATCTGTTCTCCAAATGACAGGTAGGTGTGCAGGCAATAAACACTGTGCAAGTATTGAGATGTTTAGAGCTGCTTTCTGTTCTGCGTCTGTACTATACCCGAGCCACGGTCGCAGTGTACTGCCTGTTATAATACATGGCCACGGTAGCATGTCAAGTAGTCAGTCCCCTGTTCGATTCGTCCGAGGAATACAACATTGTGAATGTGTTTTCCAATTAGAAGTTACGATAGACAATGTAATCAGCATTAAAAAACGGGTCCACAGTGAAGTTCACCCTTGCCACTCGTGCGCATGGTGGGGTGGTGGGTCGAGTTTAGTATCATTGGATGTCCCCCTACATGACAAACAAATTGGAATTAGAATTCTTTTTGATCTAATGTGTAGTTTTTGAGATGTTTCAATGCCTTCAGTTAAAATGAACACCCTGTTTAAGGACAGCACAGCAGGTGCCCGTCCTCAGATTGTGTTCTACTGCTTATTGTACTGTTTACATGTCTATTGTTTTCTTTAATGTTGATAAATAAACTTTTGTTAACCAAGAAATTAGGCAATCCTAGAAATTACCTCACAAGTGCAGTGTTCACTTCCATGTGCTCAGTCTATTTGGTTGTTCCTTCAGTTCTCATGTTCATGGAGGCAGTGCTCAGATCTCTCATCAAGCAGTAGCAGGCTCTTACAGTTGCTATCATGAATTTTTCGGTCACATTGACTATGCCAGCTTTTACACTGGTGGCATACTGGCCATCCATTACGATGATACAGTCGAAGACCGTGTGGCTTACGAGAAGCAGCTTCAGCGACGCTTCTTCACTTGTGATGTCACTGATGCAAACGTATGCAAGGCTTGTTCCTTTCCTGGATTTCCCCTCACATTTACCAGTTGTTGTGCCCACTAGCCCCACTGCAGGGGTCAGTGTTGCTTTCATTTGATGAAATGTAGAAGTTCGTGTCCAATTATCACTGTAAGCGCACGCATGTCATTGCAGCATTTGTCAAGTTTTGTTGTTGTCATAAACAGTCCCACCAGGCCTACTGGACTTGGGCAGCCGAACTCTACGACCCCAGTTGCAAATATCAGTTTTTTTCTGATGTTCATCAGGATTCCCATGCTGATTCTGTGGTCCGTGACAATATTATTCTGTTGTTGCTGAACAAGGAAGTGCGTCAATGCGCACTACAGTGTGAGAATCCATCTTCGGCTGAAGTGTTGACTATTACTCAGTCTTTTGAGGTATCTCATGCTGCTGGTGGTCAGATTGAGACTTGGTGTAACAGTATCGTAGTAGCTCATGCTCCTTATTGTCAGATGTCAGTTTGTTATCAGGGGAGGACGGCGTGCCAGCTGTACAAATGGGGCCTCTGCTCCACACTGAACAGCAGCGTGCCTGACAATAATAACCGAGGCAGTGATCAGTGCTCTCATCATGCCTATATTGTTTTGTACAACACGATAGGGTTACCAGTGTCGCCTAAGCTCTGGGCGACTTGCGACAGCTGTAGGCAAAAAGGATGTATAGCATCTGTGTCATTTACAGCCCTTTCCTGCAGGTATGGACATGGATGTCAATTGTGTAGTGCTTCAACAAACTGTTTATTTAAGTGCAAGGTATGGATAAAGACCTCAGGCGCTGCTGCCACATTGCTGAGCTCACAAATCTCTGGTTATTTGACATTTTGTGAGTTACAGCAATCAGCATATTACAATTTTGGGACAATTTAATGCTCCAACAGTGTATAAAGCTGTGGTTTGCTCACTTATTTTTCTGGTGGTGGAGGGTGCTGTTACCAATAGGTTGTTTGGTGTGAATGCCTTCAATGACTGGTTTTTACATTGCGGATGGGTTAGGTTGTGCCATTAACCTTGCGACCCACATTGCCTTGAAACCTGATGATGTGGCTGCTCTTTTACTGTGCGCGCCCTATTTCCCTGGCCTTGCATGAACAAGTGAAATCAGAATTGGATAGGATGACATTATTGGGGATCATCCAGCCTATTACATCAAGGGAGTGGTCAATCCCCTCATGATTGTTAAAAAAAACTGAATGGTCAGCTTTGCCTCTGCGGCAACTTTAAAGTTTCCATTGACACTCAGTCTATCATTGACACCTATCCTTTGCTCTATAGGGATAAGTTGTTGGCCAAACTTGCAAAGGGCCAATTTTTCTCTAAAATTGATTTGTCTACAGTCTATGCACAGGTTCCATTGAATAAGGATTTGAAAAGACACTTTGTGATCAACACACTCTTCAGTTTGTACCAATGTCAGTGCTTCCTGTTCAGTGCGACTTGCGCCCCTGTGACTTTTCTTTGTTTTCTCGAGCAATTGATGATGCCTGTTCCAGGGTAGGTAAACTATCTCGATGACGTCGTAGTGACAAGTGCATTCTTGGAAGAGCATTTTACACAACTTATAATCCTTATCCAAGCTCTTAAATAACGCTGATTTGAAGTGCAATTTAGCCAAGTCCCACTTCCTTCAGTCATCCATTGTGTATTTGGGGTTTGAGGTTTCTCAGGATGATGTAAAGACTTCACGTTTGCCGCTGTTCTGACAGCTATATTTTTTTTAGGAAAACATTTTTTCTAGGTAAAATTGCCTAGTATCACAAATTCATTGCTATGTTGTCCCATCCTCTTCATGAGTTGCTCCACAAGGACGTTCCTTTTCGTGGACGCCGACCTGTGAGCTCACATTCGCACTGTTGAAATCTAAATTGCACTCTGCTCGTTGTTTGGCTACCTTCTGTACTGGCCCACCTGGTTTTGGGTACAGACGGCTCTCGTTATGGCTTTGGGACCACTCTTGCACGTTGCTATGAGGACAGTTCCAAACGTCCAATATCTTACAAATCAAAAACATTCAGCTATGCTACTCCCAAGCTGAAAAAGAAAGCGCTTGTTATCTACACCATCAAAAAGTTTCATGTGTTCTTGTATGAGTCTAAGTTCCACCTCATTATTGACCACAAGCCCTTTGTTTCGTTGTTTAATGAAATACATTTTGGCGTACCACACAGTATGCCAATGCCAATGTGCTGCCCGCCTTCCAGTGGGGTCAGATCCTACTTTTGATCAGGATGAGCTCCCTTGTTTCCACTTAAATGCTGAAGCACAACATACAGTGAAAGGATTTCCTATTAAAGGCTTCTGGATCACAGCTGCTGTTGCTGCTGATCTGGTTTTGTGCCAAGTTGTTTACCTTCCTTGGATGTTTGGCTGGACAGGCCTCTGGGAAGGGCTTCTGATACTTCAAGTAACACCAAATTTTGGTGTTTGATGGTGGTGTCATCTTAACTACGGATGGCCTGTTCCCCAGGATTGTGATCCTGGCAACCCTGCAGAGGGATGTGCTTCAGCTCTTACACCTGGAACATTCGGGGGTCTCTCATACCAAGTCACTGACTCATCGACATGTGTTTTGGCCTGGCATCGATGGTGTCATTGTGCATCTTGCTGGTGCCTGCTCTCAGAGTACTACACAACAGGTGGCACCGTGGTCGACGCTCTCCGTGGCAAGCACCACAGCAGTCACGGGAATGCACCCGTGTTGATTTTGTGAGGCCCCTTTCCTAAATTGTTACTGGTTGTTGATTGCCGCTGCTTTCTCGAAATTTGTGTACGTTCTCTAATGTCCTTTCATGCCAGCTGTGGTTATGGTGCAGCCCCTCTCAATTTCTTTTTCTATTGAATGATTACCTTGTACGCAGCTGAATAGATAATGGTCCACAGTTTGTGTCTCAGACCTTTAGCGATTTCTCCACCCATCAAGGCATTCACCACTTGACTGCTCCTCCATTCCACCTCCAATCTAACAGCGAAGCTGTATGGCTCATCCAGGTTCAAATGAAGAAGTACATCACGTATGATGTGTTGATGCCCATCTCGAGATCCTACAGGTTTACGCCCGTAGGCAGTTGGAGTCTTTCCGAGCTAATCCACAGCTGCGAGGCATGTACCCTCCTGCTAATGCTCATGCTGCCCCACCGTCCATTGGCGTGTCCCTCATTGAGGTTCACTCCTGGCTTCATGCTCTGACTCTGGGTTTCAGCCACTGACTGAAGTGGATTCTGGTCTTGGTCACTGCTGCCGCGTCTGTATGCTGCACACCAGTGAATGGCTGGTGGGGAATCCACCATGATCAGCTGCAACCTTGCACCATGGGGGGACTTCAGGTCCGCCACCTTTGCCGTCGCCTTCTCCTTAACACTCAACACCTGTCCATGCCTCGCACGACATTATGCTGCGTGGGCAGACACATCCTCCTTGTGGATCTCGCCCTTTCCTCCTGGGTCCAGCACCCGAATGCATGCTGCTGGCTGATCTCGTGATGCTTCTCTGCTACCTGCACTTCCACCACCAGGTGGGTCAGTACTATCAGGTCTTTCATCGATGTTCCGTGGGCCCCCAACCAAGTGACTGGTGCCTTCACCATCTGCTTAGTTCCACTGTGCCGAGGACCCAAACATAAAGGTGCTACCGTCGCCCTTGTCACCAGTCATACCTTATAGTACTTTGCGGGAGGGTGGGGGGAAGGCACCTGCCACACATCTGCAGCCTCACCACTTCCGCCCATACTCGCCAGTTACGGCTCAGTATCTCCTACCACCATCAATCACCACCTGCGATGTCTGCTGCGGACGCCATTGATGTGTTATCAGTTGCCCTGATGCCCTTGTGAAAGGAGTGTTCTTTCCCCAAGGTGAAGGAGCACTGCAATCCTGTACATCATATCCTGATACATGCAATGGCACCTGGTCACTGGTGCCCTAGACTCAAATATTCCACCAACAAAATCTGCACAGGCTGGCCACCAAAGACTGCGTGCGACTGTGCACGTGGCACAGCACTCATCGTGCTGCCTACCGCAGCTTTCCTCTATGTAAGGACAGCGCACCAGATTATGCTGTACTGCCTGTTGTACTGTTTTCTATGTTTGTTGTTTACTTGAATGTGGATAAATAAACTTTTCTTCTTGTGGCTGCACTATTGTTTGTGTCCAGCATTACAACAAGAGGTATACCAAGATTAGGAGATCCTACAAATTACCTCACTATAAAGATTCAAAGATTGAAACTCCTGTTAGCTACATAAAAGCAGCAATATTCATTGTAAACATGCTTTGTGTTACTAATGTAGTTTGCTATTATTGTTCAATAAATATCATTGTGATAGGCATGTCAGGTATGAAAAACAGTCAGTAAAAGTCACTATTTTTCAGATTGGTCAGTGTTAGTCTGTAGTTTTTTGATTTTGGTTTGCAAAGTGAGTTTTATACCAAGGCCTTTTTGAAAAAGATTTTTTGCAATGTGAAAAAAGGTATGTTGCTGGTAAAGTAATGTTTTATGTGACAGATTCATTGAAAAATTAGAAAATGCTATCAAGAAGGTTCTGAGTTAAAACCTTGTTGACAACCCTGTGAACCAGAGGTAATTCATGGTCTCCATATTAAGAACACTGTCTAAGTGATGTGAAATCACTGAAAGCATGAAGGCATTTGACAAATCAGGTATGAAACATTTGGATCATCAGTTTATGAACCATCTTTCCTCAAGATGATCAACACTAAGGCTCCAATAGCCTCTTTCTATCGTGTATCAAACACAGGAACGGGACATGCTGACTTGAAGCAAACGATTCGTAATGCCATTGCCATTGATGACACTACGCTACAGCGAACATGGCAAGAAATTGAGTACAGTCGTGGTGTGCTTCGTGCAACTAAAGGCACCCATAAGAGGTCTTTTAAACACTGTCAAAAAAACTTTTATAAACGTTGATTACAATAAAAGAAATGATGTTATAATATTTCAACAACTACCGTTGTAATAAAATTTTGAAGTTGTTAAGGGGCTTTATGGACACCCTGTATATCCAACTGCTAAATGTATTGAACTGATGTCTTAGTTGCCACCAGGAACAGCTCCAGATCACCAAGAAATAATTATTTTGGTTGTACACATATGTTATGTTGAACAGTTTGTCATTCTGCACCACAAGTACACCTGGGCAGTATTGTTAATGCCCATTTTTACATTGAGTTACATATCTTCCGTTACCTGTCTTTATTCTGTTCAGCACAGATCAGATCTTGGGATGCTCTTCTAAACATGATGGCCTGGACAATATGTAGTGCATTTGATGCTGTTCTGGGATAGCATTGTGTTACCATAATTTGTCCATCGGTCTGTATTGTGAAGTCTGTTTTTATGAGTACAAGAACCTCCTCAGCATGACCAGCTATTTTTTTTAAATTACCACATGGCAGTAGGAGATTCTCACCATAAAAATGGGGGAGCTATTTGGCTGAGAATAGTCAAACCAGAAAGCTGGAGTATTTCCAATTGTTACTTCGATGATGCGTACAGTCTGGTTGAGCTGCTTATCAGTGAGTGTGCGTAAGGGTTATTATCCTGACTGCAGCACAATACGTTGCCACAGCGTACACCATTACAAAAGCAGAAGTTCTTAGTGTTGGAGTTGATGAATCTCATATCATAGTACAAAGTTTCTGCAAGATGTTTCTTGACTTCATGTCAGCAGCAGTTTTCAGCAAATACTCTTTAAACCTGAGTGTCCTGTGACTGCTAGATAACATGGACTTCTGTTATGCCTCAGTGGTTTCCCTTCAAAATATGCATTTATTTTCTTGTTGGAGAGCATGTTGACAATTTGAAAACTGATGACTTTTCTCTTGGCTGCACTTGACTGTATCCACCAGTTTGCCAACAATTTGTAGATCTTTGGTCAAGACAGCCTCACTAAAGCCAAGCTCTTTGTGACTTGCATCAAGAGCCCAATTGCCAGCATATCCAAATTTCCTTGGTGTTGTCTTAGGCTCGTCTGCTATATACTGGGAAAACAGAAGGACCTAGTACCAATATTTGTGGAAGACAATTATTAAACTTCGTTAAAGGGCTCATCTTATTGTAAGTTAGAAGTGTCTACTGATGTTTGATGAGGTTTCCAATTTGAAGGCAAGGTATGACTAATAACAGTTCGGATATCATCATTTGACCCCACCCCTCTTCACACCCCACCACTCCCCTACATTATTGTAAGGCTCTGTTAGGTATACAAACAAAGTTGAGGTCTTTTGTTCGTTTTGAAATCCTGCTTTCAATATAAGATGCCAGTGAGAGAACCTGGTCAGTGTATCTGTGGTGTGAGTGGAAACCAGTCCATTCAGTATGCAGGTTTTGGAAAATTTTGTGGCTCATTTTGTTATATATTACTCTTTCCAAAGGTTTATGAACTGTCTAAGCGAAGCAATGGGTTGGTAGCTTCACATATTGCCATTTGGTTCACCCAGTTTTAAGATGCCTATGGTGTTTGCTCTTTTCAAATCATGGGATAATTCACCACTTTGGAGAATATCGGTAAAGAATACTGCTAAACATTTTTTTACATACTTCCCACTGCGGATTAGGAATTGTGAATGAATCCATCAAAACAAGATGCTTTCCCTGCTTTCATTTTATTGAGAGTTATCATTTCCTCACTGTTGAATGGTCTAGAGCAGAGTTTCTCGACTGCCATTTCGTGACACATTGGTGTGTCACAAATACATGTTGGACGTGTTGCAAGATTTTTAATATGTTTTGATCTTCCACAGATAAAATATCTAGAACATAACAAATTTATCACCAAATCATTTCTTGGAGTAGCCCAGTTCGTAAGAAATCGCCTATATTATACATGATTCCATGCATAATAATAATACAGTAATTAAAAAAAGTGTATTGTATGTGTGCATGTAGTGGTGATGCGAAAGTTTGAAACATACAGTGGTGTGCCCCAAAGGAAGATATTTTGAAAAACATGGGTATAGAGTAACATGACTCAGGTTATGGGCTAGTTTGAAAGTCTTCAACTAATTTTTTACCTTAATTGTATGTGACTGAATCTGATAACCTCTGGAGGTAGATACAATGTTATTTACTACTTGCTTGGGAGTAACAGCCTTCTTGATTTGGTCTGATGAGTTGGCATCTCCAAGATTTCTCCATAAGCACCAACCTTTTCTGCTTGAAGTGCAGAGCCTAAGACCTCAACTGTTTCAGTCCACTGTCTATGGCAAGCTGTATTGATACTGTGCAGAAGTTCATCAGCTATTTCATGGTCATTGTTGTGACAAAATCTTTTGTATAGGATTTTGAACATTTCCATCCATCCCCTTTATATTCATTGCAGAAATCCTCTTGGGATACATTTCTTTGCTATGAACAGCACAGCACCAACGAACCTCTTACAGTTTGCACTTATTGGTTGGACAAATCCCATACATTTGTTCAGATTTTCAGAACATTTAGACCTGTCAGATTTGGAAAATCATCTTATGACAAGTATGCTTGTACCTATTCCAAGAAGCAATGGATAGTATTAACTGTGCAGGAAGTCTTCCTGGAACACAGGAGGCAATACTGACCACCCTGAGGCTTTCCTTAGAGGATAGGTTCAAGAAAGGGGTAAACCTGCATTTTTTACATTTGTCAATCTGGTGAAGGCTTTTGACAATGTTAGTTGGAATGCGCTCTTTGAAATTCTGAAGGGAGCAGGGATGATAAAATACAGAGAGAAAATATTATTTACAACTTGTAAAGAAACGAGACTGCAGAAGACTCAAAGAACATGAAATGGAAGCAGTCATTGAAGAGGGAGTAAGACAATATTGTAGCCTATCCCTAATGTTTTTCCATCTATTCACTGAGCAAGCTGTGGAGGAAATCAAGGAGAAGTTCGGAAAGGGAATTAAAGTTTTGGCAGAAGATGAAACTGCAAAAGTCACTGCACAATTGAATCTCACACTCACAAACCATATCGGCCCCAAAAAAACGTGAAGGGAGTTCCATAAGTAGGGAATTTCTGGGTGAGATGGAATTCCAAAACCACTCATCGATGATGCAAATACCAATAACAGGAAAATGTGCCTCTGGAGCCATAAAACCTGGATTAGGGTGCAACTGAAAAATGGCCTTTGGTCAGATGAGTCTTGTTTCACATTGTTTCCAACTTCTGGCTAAGTTTGTCTGAAACACGGTGGGGATCAATGATGATTTGAACAGCCATATTCCATGGACCTCATTGTTATTCTGCAAGGCCACATTGCCACTAAGGATTATGTGACCATTGTGGCTGATCAAGTCAATCCCATGGTACAATGTTTGCTCCCTAGTGAAGATGCTGTATTCCAGGCCAGCAGGGCTTCTGTTTACACAACTTAGAGAGAAGGGTGCATGATTGCTAACCATCTCCATCATCGTTATCTGAACTTGCCAATATTTTGCTGGAAGAATGTTGTAAGATTCCTTTGATAACCATGCAGGGCCAGTATTTATCCATTCCAAGACAAACAAAAGCTGTTTTGAATGCCAACAGTTTTCCTATAACCCTGATAGTGAAGGATGACGGAACATCTGTTAAGACATCAGGAAGTAACTTCCATGGTACTAGAGGAAGCTGTAGAGGGTAAGAACTATAGAGAAAGACAGAGATTGGAATACATCCAGCAAATAATTGAGGATGTCCGTTGCAAGTGCTACTCTGAGATGAAGTAGTCGGCATGGGAGAGGAACTCGTAGGGGGCCGCTTCAAACCAGTAAGAAGACTGGTGACTCAAAAAATGAGAGTGAGGAAAAAATGTGTTGGTGTTTACAAGTTTTTGGCTGTCCCCTGTATACAAATTGCCATGTAATTGTAGGAATCCTTAGGTCTTTGCAGAGACTTCAGCAAGATGATCAGTTGTCAACTTTACGCATTATCTTTACCACATGCTTCTGTAGAATAAGTAGTTTTTTTCACATTACTTACATTATTCCAGAAGGTTATGCTGTAAGACATTGTGTGGAAGTATGAAAAATATGCCAGTAATCCTATCTGCAGATCAACAAAAAGAGAGACTTCTCAGTGCAAAACAGGCACAACTGAGATTTTCTGTATTTACTAGCTGCTGCCATCTCAGTTTACTGTCCATCAGGATGTCAAATATTCACAACAGAGTGTCATCCAGTATGTGCTCTTTGAACTTTACTTCTGCTACACTGAAAGTTATTTTCATTTTTTGGAATTGCGTAATGTGAGTCTTTATAAAATTAAGGGTTAAACTGTTTGCTGTGAACCAGTGTCTGGTGTGAATGTGTTTGACTCATTATCAGTACACTAATGTCATTGCCAAACAGGTAAATCTTTTACGAGAGCTGAGAACAGAAGGAGACCATGTACCAGACATTTTGGGACACTGTATTTAGTGTCTCCTCACTCCAAATTTAGTCTTGGTCCTGTTGTATCATTTGTCAAAATGACCATTCGTTGTGTCAACTTTTATCAATGCCAGTGGAAGGATTTTAAGGGCATTCTATTATAGTTTTTCTTTTAGAATTTTATGCTCTACGAAAACTAAGGCCTTGGTAATATCACAGACTATGCCAGTAGAATAGCTTTTCCTTGTTTAACTCTACCAGAGTTGAATTGTCAGACATTACTTTCTCCATAGAGGAGCCTTTACAGAAGCTGAAATGAGCTGCTATTAAAATATTATTCTCGGAGAGGTATACTGTGGTAAAGTACCTTCTCAAAAATTATTGAGAACATGTGACAAAGGGATGTGGGCCTATAACTAGAGGTCACTTGATACCAACATGAAACATGAAAGGATGTTAAAAAGCATATTTTCAGCAGAGAAACTAGTCCTCTCAGAACACCCTCCTCTGCCTAAAATATAAAGGCATATCAGAAAGTCTTTGCCCTTATTTCTTATTAGCCAAAGTAAGGTACATAAAGGTACTTATAAATATATGTGCTATTCTATACATCTTACACTATTTTTCCATTTAGTCCTTACTCTGGTTCAGACATTTGCCCCATGGCGGCACTATATTTAAGATGTCCCTGTGATATTATTTGTCTGGATGACTGGAATCACTATTGAGCTGCTATCTTGGCTTTGTTATTGCATGTGAATTGCTGTCCTGCCAGAAACTCTTCAACAGACTGATAGCTTGGAAATCACTACAGGAGCAAAATCTGGACTGTGTGGTGGGTGGTCCAGACTATCCTATTGAAATGACTGGAGCCTGTCTGCAGTTCTGATTGCCGAATGTCACCTTGTATTGTGGATAACCACATTGCCCACATTGAGAATCCCTGAGTGCTTCTTCCTGATGGCAGCCCGCAGATATTACAGTGTGGAACATTAACTTTTGACATTGGTAGTTGCACATAGAAGCATGAATTCCAGCAGGTGCACTCCTAGCCTGTTTATTAAATGACAAACTTCAGTAAAATCTCATATAAAGATGTGAAACAAATACTAACAAAGAGATAGAGGGCCTGGCCAGTACTTACCTCAGCTCAGTACAGCCGATAGATACACATAAAACAGAACCGAAAATTTACGTTCCTAGCTTTCGGAACAAATGTTCCTTCATCGGGGAGGAGAGAGGGGAAAGAAAGGGAAGAAGGGAAAGGAGATTCAGTTACTCACAAACCAGGTTATGAAGCAATAGGGAAAGGAAAATATGGAGGGTAGCAAGGATGGAGGCATGGTTGTCAGAGGGAAGCCAAAGATATTCTACTATAAGTACTGTGCCAGCTTCAAACCAAAGCGGATGCATACAGAAGTAAAGAGGTATATAGTATAAAGATAAACACAACTATGTAGGATGAAAAGATGCGTGAATGGCTAAAGAGGAAAGGGAAAGAGGAGAAGACTGAAGAGTGAATGGGAGTGAGGTTGTTTAACGTAGCTTCAGTCCAGGGGGATGGCGGGATGAAAGGATGTGTTGGAGTGCAAGTTCCCATCTCCGCAGTTCAGAGGGACTGGTGTTGGGTGGGAGAAGCCAAATGGCACATATGGTGTAGCAGGTTCCTAGGTCCCTAGAATTATGCTGGAGGGCATGCTCCTCTACTGGGATTGGGCATCTCCTAGGCGGACAGTTCGTCTGTGTCCGTTCATGCGCTCAGCCAGTTTAGTTGTTGTCATGCCGATGTAAAAGGCTGTGCAGTGCAGGCATGTCAGTTGATAAATGACATGTGTAGTTTCACACGTAGCCCTGCCTTGAATTGTGTACATTTTACCAGTAGCGGGGCTGGAGTAGGTGGTTGTGGGGGGATGCATGGGGCAGGTTTTGCAGCGGGGTCAGTTACAGGGGTAGGAACCTCTGGGTAGAGAAGGTAGTCTGGGAATATTATAGGGTTTAACAAGGATGTTACGGAGGTTAGGGGGGCGACGAAATGCAACTCTGGGTGGTGTGGGGAGAATTTTGTCAAGGAATGATCTCATTTCAGGGGTTGACTTGAGAAAGTCATATCCCTGGCGGAGTAATTTGTTGATGTTTTCGAGGCCAGGATAATATTGGGTGACAAGGGGGATGCTTCTGTGTGGTCTGGGGGTAGGAACATTGTTGTTGGACTGGGAGGAATGTATTGCTCGGGAAATCTGTTTGTGGACAAGGTCTGCAGGATAGTTGCAGGAGAGGAAAGCACTGGTCAGGTTATTGGTGTAATTGTTGAGGGATTCATCACTGGAGCAGATACGTTTGCCACGAATACCTAGGCTGTAGGGAAGGGAGCGTTTGATGTGGAAAGGATGGCAGCTATCAAAGTGAAGGTACTGTTGTTTGTTTGTGGGTTTGATATGGACAGAGGTGTGGATGTGAGCTTCAACAAGATGAAGGTCAACATCCAGGAAGGTGGCTTGGGTTTTGGAGAAGAACCAGGTGAAATTCAGATTCGAAAAGGAGTTGAGGTTATGGAGGAAATTAAGGAGTGTTTCTTCACCATGAGTCCAGACCACAAAGATGTCATCTATAATCCTATACCAGGCCAGGGGAAGCAGCTGTTGGGTCTTCAGGAAAGCCTCCTCCATGCGGCCCATGAAGAGGTTGGCATAGGACGGAGCCATCCTGGTTCCCATGGCCATTCCCCTGATTTGTTTGTAGGTCTGGCCTTCAAAAGTGAAGTAATTATGGGTGAGGATGAAGTTGGTAAGTGTGACAAGGAACGAGGTTTTTGGAAGATCTTCGGGTGGGCGTTGGGAGAGGTAGTGCTCAAGGGCAGAGAGACCGTGGGTATGTGGGATGTTTGTGTAAAGGGATGTAACATCTATGGTGACAAGAAAGGTTTCAGGTGGGAGAGGAGTGGGAATGGATTTGAGGCATTCTAGGAAGTGGTTTGTGTCTTTGATGTAGGATGGGAGTCTGCGGGTGATAGGTTGTAGGTGCTGGTCTACCAGAGCTGAGATACGTTCGGTTGGGGCTTTGAAGCCTGCTACAATGGGATGGCCAGGATGGTTCTCTTTGTGGATTTTGGGTAATAGGTAGAAGGTAGGGGTATGTGGCTCAGGTGGAGTGAGTAAGTCTATGGAAGCCTTTGTGAGGCCTTGTGAGGGACCTTGGATTTTTAGGATATTTTGCAGCTCAGTCTGGATGGAGGGAATGGGGTCCTGGGTAACAGCTTTGTAGGTTGAGGTGTCAGAGAGTTGACGCAGTCCTTCTGCCACATACTCCACACGGTCGAGTACGACAGTTGTGAAGCCTTTATCCGCCGGGAGGATGACAATAGTGCGGTCTATTTTCAGCTCCTTAATGGCACGGGATTCAGCTGGGGTGATGTTGGTGGTTGTCGGGATGTTCTTCAAGAAGAACTGGGAGGCAACACTGGATGTGAGGAATTCCTGAAATGTCTGCAAGGGATGGTTTTGGGGGAGGGGAGGAGGATCCCTTTGAGAAGGCAGTCGGAATTGTTCTAGACAGGGATCAACACTGGGTCCAGTATTTGGGGGCTGTGTTTGGGTAGTGAAGTGATATTTCCAGTTGAGGTTCCGGGTGAATGAGAGGAGATCTCTAACCAGGGCAGTGTGGTTGAATTTAGGTGTGGGGCTAAAGGTTAAGCCTTTTGATAGAGCAGATGTCTCTGGAGGAGAGAGGGATCTGTATGAGAGGTTTAGGACTGAATTGGGACTGGTGATATGTGGCATTTGACTGTGGTTATAGTTGAGATTTGGTCTGTGTGGGGTGTGTGCTGGGATGGGGAGATTGAGTAGGGTGGCTAGGCTAGGTTTGTTGGCTATGAGGGGGGTTTGTTGAAGGTTCTGTTGTGGCATGACAACAACTAAACTGGCTGAGCGCATGAACGGACTCAGACGAACTGTCCGCCTAGGAGATGCCCAATACCCAGTAGAGGAGCATGCCCTCCAGCATAAATCTAGGGACCTAGGAACCTGCTACACCGTATGTGCCATTTGGCTACTCCCACCCAACACCAGTCCCTCTGAACTGCGGAGATGGGAACTTGCACTCCAACACATCCTTTCATCCCGCCATCCCCCTGGACTGAACCTATGTTAAACAACCTCACTCCCATTCACTCTTCAGTCTTCTACTCTTTCCCTTTCCTCTTTAGCCATTCACACATCTTTTCATCCTACATAGTTGTGTTTATCTATATACTATATACCTCTTTACTTCTGTTTGCATCCGCTTTGGTTTGAAGCTGGCACAGTACTTACAGTAGAATATCTTTGGCTTCCCTCTGACAACCATGCCTCCATCCTTGCTACCCTCCCTATTTTCCTTCCCCTGTTGCTTCATAACCTGGGTTGTGAGTAACTGAATCTCCTTTCCCTTCTTCCCTTTCTTTCCCCTCTCTCCTCCCCGATGAAGGAACATTTGTTCCGAAAGCTAGGAACGTAAATTTTCGGTTCTGTTTTATGTGTATCTATTGGCTGTACTGAGCTGAGGTAAGTATTGGCCAGCCCCTCTATCTCTTTGTTAGTATTTGTTTCACATCTTTATATGAGATTTTCCATTATTTAGTGGTCTCCCTATGGTATTGAACATTACCAACACAATTTCTTTCCTTCTCGTCCTTCCCTCCGTGTTTTATTCCTTCTTATGACTACTATTTCAACTTTAGTTATTTAATTTCCCTACCCACCAGTTACCCACTATGTACCCTAATCCTATACCACATTATTTACATTCATTCCGGAAACATGCATTCACCGTAGCCAAACTGCAATCCCACATACTTTTCCTCCGGTCCTGCTTAACCTTTGGAATTACCCCTAAAGGGCTTACCTTAAAAGTTCCCATCTGCGGGTGCAATTCCTCCTTCCACCAGTCTCTCCTGGACTTCCAGAACCTTCAATCCTTAGTCCTTACCCAACTTGTCCTGAATCTCTACACTACTTCATGTAACCACCACTCCCAACAGTTCCTATCTCTCTTCAAAGTCCTCCACCTCTCAAACCCTTGCTTGGAGAACACACTCAGGAACATCATCCTAGAAGCCAGCTGCAAACTTGAGTTCCATGCCACACACCACCTGAAAAAACTATCCACAGTGCTAGTGCAACACGTAAGAAGTGGGGTCCCTCTCCCTATCCATCACAAACACCAACCACAACAGAACCTTCAACAAACCCCCCTCATAGCCAACAAACCTAGCCTAGCCACCCTACTCAATCTCCCCATCCCAGCACACACCCCACACAGACCAAATCTCAACTATAACCACAGTCAAATGCTACATATCACCAGTCCCAATTCAGTCCTAAACCTCTCATACAGATCCCTCTCTCCTCCAGAGACATCTGCTCTATCAAAAGGCTTAACCTTTAGCCCCACACCTAAATTCAACCACACTGCCCTGGTTAGAGATCTCCTCTCATTCACCCGGAACCTCAACTGGAAATATCACTTCACTACCCAAACACAGCCCCCAAATACTAGACCCAGTGTTGAGACCTGTTTAGAACAGTTCCGACTGCCTTCTCAAAGGGATCCTCCTCCCCCTCCCCCAAAACAATCCCTTGCAGACATTTCAGGAATTCCTCACATCCAGTGTTGCCTCCCAGTTCTTCTTGAAGAACATCCCGACAACCACCAACATCATCCCAGCTGAATCCTGTGCCATTAAGGAGCTGAAAATAGACCGCACTATTGTCATCCTCCCGGTGGATAAAGACTCCACAACTGTCGTACTCGACCGTGTGGAGTATGTGGCAGAAGGACTGCGTCAACTCTCTGACACCTCAACCTACAAAGCTGTTACCCAGGACCCCATTCCCTCCATCCAGACTGAGCTGCAAAATATCCTAAAAATCCAAGGTCCCTCACAAGGCCTCACAAAGGCTTCCATAGACTTACTCACTCCACCTGAGTCACGTACCCCTACCTTCTACCTATTACCCAAAATCCACAAAGAGAACCATCCTGGCCGTCCCATTGTAGCAGGCTTCAAAGCCCCAACCGAACGTATCTCAGCTCTGGTAGACCGGCACCTACAACCTATCACCCGCAGACTCCCATCCTACATCAAAGACACAAACCACTTCCTAGAATGCCTCAAATCCATTCCCACTCCTCTCCCACCTGAAACCTTTCTTGTCACCATAGATGTTACATCCCTTTACACAAACATCCCACATACCCACGGTTTCTCTGCCCTTGAGCACTACCTCTCCCAACGCCCACCCGAAGATCTTCCAAAAACCTCGTTCCTTATCACACTTACCAACTTCATCCTCACCCATAATTACTTCACTTTTGAAGGCCAGACCTACAAACAAATCAGGGGAATGGCCATGGGAACCAGGATGGCTCCGTCCTATGCCAACCTCTTCATGGGCCGCATGGAGGAGGCTTTCCTGAAGACCCAACAGCTGCTTCCCCTGGCCTGGTATAGGATTATAGATGACATCTTTGTGGTCTGGACTCATGGTGAAGAAACACTCCTTAATTTCCTCCATAACCTCAACTCCTTTTCGAATCTGAATTTCACCTGGTTCTTCTCCAAAACCCAAGCCACCTTCCTGGATGTTGACCTTAATCTTGTTGAAGCTCACATCCACACCTCTGTCCATATCAAACCCACAAACAAACAACAGTACCTTCACTTTGATAGCTGCCATCCTTTCCACATCAAACGCTCCCTTCCCTACAGCCTAGGTATTCGTGGCAAACGTATCTGCTCCAGTGATGAATCCCTCAACAATTACACCAATAACCTGACCAGTGCTTTCCTCTCCTGCAACTATCCTGCAGACCTTGTCCTCAAACAGATTTCCCGAGCAATACATTCCTCCCAGTCCAACAACAATGTTCCTACCCCCAGACCACACAGAAGCATCCCCCTTGTCACCCAATATTATCCTGGCCTCGAAAACATCAACAAATTACTCCGCCAGGGATATGACTTTCTCAAGTCAACCCCTGAAATGAGATCATCCCTTGACAAAATTCTCCCCACACCACCCAGAGTTGCATTTCGTCGCCCCCCTAACCTCCGTAACATCCTTGTTAAACCCTATAATATTCCCAGACTACCTTCTCTACCCAGAGGTTCCTACCCCTGTAACTGACCCCGCTGCAAAACCTGCCCCATGCATCCCCCCACAACCACCTACTCCAGCCCCGCTACTGGTAAAACGTACACAATTCAAGGCAGGGCTACGTATGAAACTACACATGTCATTTATCAACTGACATGCCTGCACTGCACAGCCTTTTACATCGGCATGACAAAAACTAAACTGGCTGAGCGCATGAACGGACACAGACGAACTGTCCGCCTAGGAGGTGCCCAATCCCAGTAGCGGAGCATGCCCTCCAGCATAATTCTAGGGACCTAGGAACCTGCTACACCGTATGTGCCATTTGGCTTCTCCCACCCAACACCAGTCCCTCTGAACTGCGGAGATGGGAACTTGCACTCCAACACATCCTTTCATCCCGCCATCCCCCTGGACTGAAGCTACGTTAAACAACCTCACTCCCATTCACTCTTCAGTCTTCTCCTCTTTCCCTTTCCTCTTTAGCTATTCACGCATCTTTTCATCCTACATAGTTGTGTTTATCTTTATACTATATACCTCTTTACTTCTGTATGCATCCTCTTTGGTTTGAAGCTGGCACAGTACTTACAGTATAATATATTTGGCTTCCCTCTGACAACCATGCCTCCATCCTTGCTACCCTCCCTATTTTCCTTTCCCTGTTGCTTCATAACCTGGGTTGTGAGTAACTGAATCTCCTTTCCCTTCTTCCCTTTCTTTCCCCTCTCTCCTCCCCGATGAAGGAACATTTGTTCCGAAAGCTAGGAACGTAAATTTTCGGTTCTGTTTTATGTGTATCTATCGGCTGTACTGAGCTGAGGTAAGTACTGGCCAGCCCCTCTATCTCTTTGTTAGTTAAACTTCAGTAAAATTCACTTCAACCAAAAATATTGAAACATGCTTTAATTAGTTGAATAGCAGAATTTCTTATACAGTTGCAAGAGCCATCCCAATGGAAGGCAAGCTATGCACCAATGATTACAATCTTGCTGTAGGCTGGGAAACATACTGCGTGGTCAGCATTGTCAGTGAAATAATAAGCTCATATTACTAGCAGTGCCAAGCTCCTGTTCTGGAATACTCTGTTTGTATATTCACAGGCAAATGGCAAAAATTAAATGTAAAAAATAAACAAAGAAGTGCTATCTTGAGTACAATATGCTTGAGACCTCCAAACATGGCAGTCACATGACACACGGATGGGTTCCTTCTACAGCAGGAGGACCCACCAGCATTTCATGAACTGCCATTCTGCAGTAGGCTACCAATGAATCATAGCCTATAATTTGCTTTTTCTACAACTGAACGTCAGCTGCATCAATGTTGATTAAAAAGTAAGATAACAAAGGGTCTTGTGGTGATGGTTAAAATTTAATCACAGTTAAATTGTCTCTGTACTGCACCAAATGCCAGTTAGCAAAACATATTCTGCTAACAAGAAATTTAACCACAGTTAAGTCTATGGCTTACAAAGTGCCTGTAATACATTCAAAATAACGATAATCATTGTCTGTTGCAATTATGTGCAGTTTTCAGTTTGTCATCATAACAGGTATTGTTATTGTGCTATGGAGAGCAAGAAAAGGAGGCAAAATTTTTTAAAATTTGGAACTGAAAGTGAAAATTTTAGAATGCAAAAAAATGGACAGATGTGTTAAGAAGATTCTGGACTTGTTGATGGCTTGAACAGCAAATGATGCTGTACTACAATCTGTAATAAATACTAGTAGAAGTTATTCATTAATTCAATTGAAAGTTCATCCCATTTTTGGCTTTAAATTCAATACAGGTAAGGCATAGTGACTAATGTCAGTTTGCATTTGCTCATGCATAATATACATATTCCCGATGTTGCATTGGCTACCATAACTCGGAAGTAACATACTTCATCACATAGAGTTGAAGATGATAAGTCCTTTTGCAGTTGCATTTGAATGAAAGAGGAGACTTTTTTTTAAGCTACTCATCATCATTGAAAAGATACTTACTGACAAGATACAAACATGAGGCACTCCATGAAACAAAGAGAGAGGTATATATATAACATGAAGTTTCATCATAACAAAAACTTCCAAAGTGTGTAACTTGTGTTTACTTTCTGATATAGACTGACATTTATGTTAATATTACTGGCCAGTGGGGTAACATTCCAGACACTGACCTTTGCAATGAGAATAACAGCAAATAGATTATTTATAATAAATAACATCTACTACTACATGTAATACTTCTATTACATTAAGAAGAAAGGCACAGGACATCTTTAGAAAAAAAGTTATAAAAAAATTTGGAAGGAGGTAGATGCAAACCTGCTACCTTCCTCTTCATAGCTCACTATGCTAACAATTAAGCTACAGTTTCAACACAGCAGCCAGCTCTCAGTATCAGTATACATTGTGTACTTACCTTGTCTGCAAACATTATTATTTTGAAACTTCTTGGCAGATTAAAACTGTGTGCCCGACCGAGACTCGAACTCGGGACCTTTGCCTTTCGCGGGAAAGTGCTCTACCAACTGAGCTACCGAAGCACGACTCACGTCCGGTACACACAGCTTCACTTCTGCCAGTACCTCGTCTCCTACCTTCCAAACTTTACAGAAGCTCTCCTGCGAAACTTGCAGAACTAGCAGTCCTGAAAGAAAGGATATTGCGGAGACATGGCTTAGCCACAGCCTGGGGGATGTTTTCAGAATGAGATTTTCACTCTGCAGCGGAGTGTGCGCTGATATGAAACTTCCTGGCAGATTAAAACTGTGTGCCCGACGGAGACTCGAACTCGGGACCTTTGCCTTTCGCGGGCAAGTGCTCTACCAACTGAGCTACCGAAGCACGACTCACGTCCGGTACACACTGCTTCACTTCTGCCAGTACCTCGTCTCCTACCTTCCAAACTTTACAGAAGCTCTCCTGCGAAACTTGCAGAACTAGCACTCCTGAAAGAAAGGATATTGCGGAGACATGGCTTAGCCACAGTCTGGGGGATGTTTCCAGAATGAGCTTTTCACTCTGCAGCGGAGTGTGCGCTGATATGAAACTTCCTGGCAGATTAAAACTGTGTGCCCGACCGAGACTCGAACTCGGGACCTTTGCCTTTCGCGGGCAAGTGCTCTACCAACTGAGCTACCGAAGCACGACTCGCATCCAGTACACACAGCTTCTTCTGTAAAGTTTGGAAGGTAGGAGATGAGGTACTGGCAGAAGTGAAGCTGTGTGTACCGGACGTGAGTCGTGCTTCGGTAGCTCAGTTGGTAGAGCACTTGCCCGCGAAAGGCAAAGGTCCTGAGTTCGAGTCTCGGTCGGGCACACAGTTTTAATCTGCCAGGAAGTTTCATAGCAGCGCACACTCTGCTGTAGAGTGAAAATCTCATTCTGGAATCATCCCCCAGGCTGTGGCTAGGCCATGTCTCCGCAATATGCTTTCTTTCAGGAGTGCTAGTTCTGCAAGTTTCGCTGGAGAGCTTCTGTAAAGTTTGGAAGGTAGGAGACGAGGTACTGGCAGAAGTGAATCTGTGTGTATCGGATGTGAGTCGTGCTTCGGTAGCTCAGTTGGTAGAGCACATGCCCGCGGAAGGCAAAGGTCCCGAGTTCGAGTCTCGGTCGGGCGCACAGTTTTAATCTGCCAGGAAGTTTCATATCAGCACACACTCCGCTGCAGAGTGAAAATCTCATTCTGGATTATTATTTTGTATTTAAGAATGATAAGTTAGTGACATGCTTTTGATAGATCAGCATTGTGCTGTAGCATTGAAATCTACTGTACCAATGACTCCAGGAAATCCACCCAACTCACTGAAACCGTCCACTACAGAGTGTAATTCTGCTTGAGGAGGAAACTTTATATATTGTGGTGGTATGACCCCAATACATCACTGATAAGTCTTTTCACTGTTATACTATGAACATTAGCACTGTCACCAATAAGTATATTAAATGCACCAGTTGCATACACCCTTAATGTCATTAGAAGTCGGTTCATGGGCAAAACAGGATTAACCCTATAAATAGGAAATTCCAACCTCTCACTGATTTGACCTCATAATCACCACACTGTTTCTTTTGAATGACAAAATCTCTCTTCAAATGTTCTGTCCCTGTAATTTTCAAAATAATTTGCCCTTTTCACAAGTACACCAATATGGTTGCAATGATGATTTACATGTTTAAGATATAACATTTTTCGTCTCCTGTGCCATCTAAAACATCAAAATGCATCACCCTCTTAATACGATACATGTTTACTTTATTCTAACAATAATCACTTCAATATAAATGATCGTTCAACATTGGTCGACTTTAACCGTGATCAACTCCCTTGTTCAACTTTAACCGAGGTTGGTGCAGTCAAATTTTGTGTTGACAAGGGTTGAATGCTTACATAACTGTGGTTAACTTTTAGTCAAAGTTGGTGCAATCAGCCCATGTGGTCATTCTACTTCGTTGTTACCTTCAGATATTTCTGAAATGACTGAATCTATATGTGACTCGTTAATCCTGTAGTCAAAGAATACTGGGCTTTTGCAGTTCATGAAGTGCACAGCTTTTGCAATTTTCTAAATTGATAGTTGCCAGTCTTTGCACTGGGCTGATATTTTTGCCAAACAGAATTCCCTCACAGATAATTGTATCATTTCCAGAGAGTCTGAGATTGTAACTAACACTATCTGTCAATTCATTAATGTAACACTATACATGAAGTCAATGTATAATAGAACAGTAATTGTTCTATCTATCATACATCCCTCCAGGCAGGGCTGGTTTCAGCCTCAAGTAACACAAGTGGCCACTTGCAGTGTCAAACCGAGAGGGGCAAGAGAGGTGCATCTAGTGCAAAAATTGTCCACAGATTGTATTGAAAACAACCCGTTTCTATGCTCACCATATTTAGATTCAGTTTTAAAGATCCTACCAAGAGCCCTAGATATAGCAACTAGTGTATGAGGGAGGGGAAGGGGGTGCCAAATTATATGTTGCTTGTGTGGAAAAATAGAGAGGGAATCACCAAATTATATGTCGTGTGTGTGAGAAAATATTCTTGAACCAGCTCTGCCTCCAAATATTGCTTCAGTGTTTGTAGATAACATGTGGCCTCCTGCCTGTAAAGAAATTTTTGATCAAGTTGCAGATCTGGTTATATATCACTTATAAAAATATTTCCTTTAAGAGGTGTCAGAATCAGACTGAACAAACTGCTTTCTGAAAGCCTATAAATACCAAATTTACCTGGATTCTTTTATCCTTGGCTCTGTGGATATGGTGAATCAAGTTTCGTATGAATGGTGTTTCCAAAACACATGCTGATTTCCATGAAGGCCATTTTGTTCCTGATAGCTCATTATGTTTGTACTCTGAACACAGTCTGGAATTCTACTGCAAATAGAAGTGAGTGATTAAGATGGCAGTTCTACGGATCTGTTTTACTTCCATTATTTTAGAGGTATGTGAACTATACTTTTTTCAAGTCACTGGGAATGTTTCTCTGTTCGAGGGACCTGATCAATTTTGTGCAAAGTGATTTATTTGATAAATTAAAGGCATAGATGGACCATGATAATGCAGTAGAATGATTTATTTACTAAAAATATACGGAGAAAGAATTAATGGTTAAATACCTAACATTTTGTAAAATAATTTAAAGAAAGAGGCATAGTTTCATTATCATGGTTGCACTAAAAACAATTCAAGATGTAGTTTGTGAATTGTTTGTTTCAAAAATCTTTCAATTTTCACTTATGTTCTGTTTTAATCTAGAGTCCTTTTTCCACTTCTATTATTTGTGAGTAGTCTAACCCACTTTGGAGTGAGATTTCAGACAGTCAGGTCTTATTGAGCTTAATAGTTAAGCAAGTTTTGGGCAACTTGGTTTTAAATTCTAACAAAGGTGAAATTATGTCTGATACAGTCATAGACAATCAAGAGCCAATATGAAAAATGACAAAGTGCATCTCTTGTGTTACAATGCAGTTTGTGAAATTTGAAAAACAGTACAAAAGTATATAGAGAGAATTTAGTCATGGTTGGGTTTTGTAATTTTCCAAGGTTGTCTGCAGATGGCTTTCAATACAGGTGAAACTGTCACAAATGAAAAACTAATAAATCCATCTTAATTGCAACCATGACTGATTTCAATCTGTAACATTACCACGGTTGCTGTACCGGTGCCACAGAGTTTGGGAATGGAGTGGAATGACTTTTAATAAGTCCCTTGTCTCATTCCATTTCCAGTCAGTGAGCAGGAAGACAGACTGGTGATAGACCTCAGTAAGGTCCTGAATTTCTCCAGCTTCACATTCTTGTTCATGACTTTTTTACAGGAACATTTTCAGAGCTTTAAGAGTAACTTATTTTTGTGATCCACAATGCCTTTTTAAAGCATTCTAACTATTGTTTATTATGAAACACTAGTTAGAGAGAAACTGCTTACTTAGAATTAAGTCAAAATGGCCGAGATTGTAAAAGTGTGTAATTCTAACGTGAGGAAAAGCTACAGTTCTGTCATTAAAAATGAAATTTGTAAAAACTACAATGTCAAAGTAACAAATTTAAGTGTCTGAAGCTTACAATTTTGAGCCAACTCTTTAAGAAGCGAAATCAATGAAATCGACACTGAAAACCGGGAGCTAAGGGTGAAGCAAAAATATAGTGAAGTGACTCGAGGCAAAAGTAATCAAGTGTCCAAAGGGAAAGAAGTGATTCACGAAGTTAAGAGTTTAGTTACAACAAGAACAATGATCTGGTACATTTATGGATAAAACAAATATCATTTTCTGCAATTAAGTTGCCACATTAAGGATTATGCAAATGACCGAGAACTTGCAAAACACAGTGCACTGAAAATGAAGGGAAATACAGAAAAAATTATGATAACAAGCAAGGATTATCAGGTAAAAAGACTAGTGTGATTTTTCTAACAGATAAGAATGTCAAAAAACTATCTAGTATGTTTTGAGAAATAAATCAAGATGTACCTCTGAATAACGTGGTCAAACCGTGATCAGAAACTTAACACGCTGTCAGTACAGGCCTTCAAACAAAAACCACACAAGAAAATGACTGTTTTATGCATAATGGAGTCCAATGATGTAACAAAAAATGAAACAGGTGTCTGCGTAAAACCTCTGCAGAATTTTCTAGGAAAGAATAAAAAAGAAACACAGGAGTTACTATAGTTACACACAGGCACAATCTAATCTATAGTTCATGTCTAAATAAAAAAATTCGAAGGATGAATATTAAAATAAAGAAACTGTGTACTAATTAAGCAAACTGTGATGTGGTTGATCACTGCTGTGTAGCTTTTACGCCACACATGGCTTCCACCTGAACTATGAAGGGAAAAAGTTTGTATGTTATGATGTCAGTGAAATAATTAAAGAAAAACTCAAACAGAATAAAACTGCCTATGAATTTAGTGGTTTGAATAAGAACAGGAATATATTTAGGATAAAAGACAGTGACTCAACAGGCAATAAATCTCTTAGTCTTGAGCTAGATACAAGAAGCACCAATCGAAAGGGTGAGTGTTCACAGACAATAAATCTAAATCCATTACTGTAGTGCAAATGAACATTTGCTCAATTTGGAAAAATATTAGAATTAGCACATTTTTGTAGTACTGAAAATGTTGATGTTTTATGGGTATCAGACAATGGATGATAGATCATGTAGAATATTTTATTCCTCAGGTCTATACTTTTGGTGACATTATGTGTAAATGTCAAAGAAAGAATGGAGGTGCACTAATGTTTGTTAGAGATACAGTAATGTTGTCTAAGATAGATGTTAGCCCTTACTGTACTGAACTACACAGAGAATTTAGCTGTACAAGACATAGTATAGAGAATACTACAATTGGTAGTTTATATAGATCTCCATGAGGAGCTTGTTTCTCAAAAGGAGCTTGTTTCCCAAAAGGTACCAAATCAAAAAAATGAGTTAGATATAGCAGCCCCTACCTAATGGCTTGTTGGATCTAACAAGTAATATTTTCTTGCAAAAAGTACCAAATCTTGTATACAGAGATCATCAAATCTTGTGTTTTATATGAAAGTATACCAAATCCCTTTGAACTTCCATACCAAGATGTTCGTTTATGGTGAACAATTACAATGAATTCTGGTATGTCCGATGAATGTGCCAGAATTAACAGAAAAGCCAAGGAAATGTAAAAGATCCATTAATATGTGGAAATGGAGTGTTTTGAAACACGAAAAACATAATGCTGCTGCAAGTGCAAAATCTCAAATCATGCTGACAAGTTTTGCAAAGCATTATGTGTATCAGAAGATGATGTGATATGTGAATATACCAGATACTGGAACATTACAAATGCTGTGAGTCAACACTATAAATGCTGTGAATCAGAGAAACTTTTTAATGGGGTATATTCAAGTGAACTAACCTAAAAGAAGAAGGCCTAATTGAGGTAAGAAAGACTGTTCTAGAAAGAGAAACTAAACGCTACAGCATGCAAACTGCTCTTCAGTGTAAGGTCCCTGTTTGTAATCTGCATTCCTAAGTATTTTTATTGTTGGAAGAAGGAAGGTTGAGCATGCAGCTGATGAGAAAATGAATAGTGGAGCAAGAGTTTCTGAAACAAGAGGTGATGCAAGGCTTCACGTTGATATGAAGAAGCTCCAGGCTGAAATATAGCTCACATAACAGGTTTTAAATGCAGAGAACAGCACTGGGGAAGAAAAAAAAGACGCCTTAAAAAATGCTCGCCTCCAGAATTAACCATATGTAAGATGTGGAATTTATTTTGCGAAGAGAGAGCAGCTGACAGTACAATTTCAACAAATCTACTTATGCTATGTATTATAAAGTGAGCAATAAATTAATTATCTAGTAGACATGGTATCATGAGTTGACAGTAAAAAAGTTAGATTCATATTATGCGTAAAATTTATGTAAAGATCATTGCATACTAGAAGGCAGTTTCTAATGTTTTGTCATCAGATTCAGTCTGAGGCTTGGCAACATAAAACAGGACATCTGCAATGACTCCCTAGCATTCAGTGTTCATTTAAAAGCTGCTACTGAGGATATCAAAAAATAGCTTTCTGTGGAAAGACTTGCTCATAAACTAAAAGCAAAGTCTTTTTTTTATGAACTTAATACACTCCTGGAAATTGAAATAAGAACACCGTGAATTCATTGTCCCAGGAAGGGGAAACTTTATTGACACATTCCTGGGGTCAGATACATCACATGATCACACTGACAGAACCACAGGCACATAGACACAGGCAACAGAGCATGCACAATGTCGGCACTAGTACAGTGTATATCCACCTTTCGCAGCAATGCAGGCTGCTATTCTCCCATGGAGACGATCGTAGAGATGCTGGATGTAGTCCTGTGGAACGGCTTGCCATGCCATATCCACCTGGCGCCTCAGTTGGACCAGCGTTCGTGCTGGACGTGCAGACCGCGTGAGACGACGCTTCATCCAGTCCCAAACATGCTCAATGGGGGACAGATCTGGAGATCTTGCTGGCCAGGGTACTTGACTTACACCTTCTAGAGCACGTTGGGTGGCACGGGATACATGCGGACGTGCATTGTCCTGTTGGAACAGCAAGTTCCCTTGCCGGTCTAGGAATGGTAGAACGATGGGTTCGATGACGGTTTGGATGTACCGTGCACTATTCAGTGTCCCCTCGACGATCACCAGTGGTGTACGGCCAGTGTAGGAGATCGCTTCCCACACCATGATGCCGGGTGTTGGCCCTGTGTGCCTCGGTCGTATGCAGTCCTGATTGTGGCACTCACCTGCACTGCGCCAAACACACATACGACCATCATTGGCACCAAGGCAGAAGCGAATCTCATCGCTGAAGACGACACATCTCCATTCGTCCCTCCATTCACGCCTGTCGCGACACCACTGGAGGCGGGCTGCACGATGTTGGGGCGTGAGCGGAAGACGGCCTAACGGTGTGCGGGACCGTAGCCCAGCTTCATGGAGACGGTTGCGAATGGTCCTCGCCGATACCCCAGGAGCAACAGTGTCAATAATTTGCTGGGAAGTGGCGGTGCGGTCCCCTACGGCACTGCATAGGATCCTACGGTCTTGGCGTGCATCCGTGCGTCGCTGCGGTCCGGTCCCAGGTCGACGGGCACGTGCACCTTCCGCCGACCACTGGCGACAACATCGATGTACTGTGGAGACCTCACGCCCCACGTGTTGAGCAATTCGGCGGTACGTCCACCCGGCCTCCCGCATGCCCACTATACGCCCTCGCTCAAAGTCCGTCAACTGCACATACGGTTCACGTCCACGCTGTCGCGGCATGCTACCAGTGTTAAAGATTGCGGTGGAGCTCCGTATGCCACGGCAAACTGGCTGACACTGACGGCGGCGGTGCACAAATGCTGCGCAGCTAGCGCCATTCGACGGCCAACACCGCGGTTCCTGGTGTGTCCGCTGTGCCGTGCGTGTGATCATTGCTTGTACAGCCCTCTCGCAGTGTCCGGAGCAAGTATGGTGGGTCTGACACACTGGTGTCAATGTGTTCTTTTTTCCATTTCCAGGAGTGTATATTCCCAGATGGCAGTGTAACTATGAATTGATGCAGAATCAGTCTTTACCAAAAACACAAATTAGTAGAGTGTATTATTTGCACCAATTATATTATCATGTGTTGGGAATAGTTATTCATGAGGAGTGCAAAATTATTTCACCAAACATGATACACATTTTTGTAGTTGGCTCAAGAGTGAAGGTGAAAAGTCCAAAGGAAATTAGATATTGTCTGTGGCATTTTTTCAAGTCAGTCTTAAAACCATAATGTGATGTAAATAATGTTAAGTGTATTCATTTGTTTTGTGACAGTTGTGCATCTCAAAACAAAAATTATTGTATTTTTTGTGTTCTGTGTGATTGCATGACAATATATATTTCAAAATGCATGATTCATCAATATATATTGCCATTCGTACATGCCTGCAGATAGGTCCTTTGATATTGTACAAAAGAAACTCCCAAAACTTGAAACTGTAATGCTCCCAGAGGAATACGATGGTGTATTTCTGACAGTAGAAACACTTCACTCCCAGAATTCTGATTTTTCCTTGGGCAATTGGTAAGAAGTCAGTCAAATATCAGTTAAAAAAAATAGTGAAGCTAAACATCTCACTATTTATTATACATCACCAGTGGTTGCTCTGCATGTTGCATATGCAATGACACCAGTGTACAAACACAAAACGATCAGAAGTAAAAGATTTACCAAATAGTAGTCATGTACAACATGCAAAGGGGGAAAAAAAAGAAGGACTTGGTATCTGCACTTTCTGCAGTGATCTATAAATTAAACCAAATTCCTTTCTACAAAAGTGTGGTACAGAATAATAATGTATGACTAGTTAAATGGCCGGCCGGGGTGGCCGAGTGGTTCTAGGCGCTACAGTCTGGAACCGCATGACCGCTACGGTCGCAGGTTCGAATCCTGCCTCGGGCATGGATGTGGGTGATGTCTTTAGGTTAGTTAGGTTTAAGTAGTTCTAAGTTCTAGGGGACTGATGACCTCGGAAGTTAAGTCCCATAGTGCTCAGAGCCATTTGAACCATTTGACTAGTTAATGAGGATGGAGACAGTGATAACATAGACATTCACTAGGATGACCGATGTTTTGTGATGTGCTGGCAAATGTGCCAACACCTTGTAGATAGAGGAGGCCGAAATGCATGCTATCTAACGCAGACGGGCGTGAAGTCTGGAACAGGATATGTATGAATGCACTAAAGAAAAGTACGTAGCTTCTGTTTACTTAACTTTAATTCATCCTTGTGGTACATCGCTCTTGACTATACAAATGAGACTCTCTCCAGATATGGTTAATGGCGCCTTGCTAGGTCGTAGCCATGGACTTAGCTGAAGGCTATTCTAACTGTCTCTCGGCAAATGAGAGAAAGGCTTCGTCAGTGTAGTCGCTAGCAAAGTCGTCGTACAACTGGGGCGAGTGCTAGTACGTCTTTCTAGACCTGCCATGTGGTGGCACTAGGTCTGCAATTACTGACAGTGGCGACACGCGGGTCCGACATGTACTAATGGACCGCGGCCGATTTAAAGCTACCACCTAGCAAGTGTGGTGTCTGGCGGTGACACCACATTTTGAACAAAAGGTTGGTAATACTACAAAAAATTAGTTTCTGTATGTGTAATCATTATTAATGTAGTATCACTTAATGAATCAAATAAAATAATTCTGTAAGACTTTAATTAAATCCCATTCTAAAGGGCCCAGTAGAAATAAGTTATGCTGTAAGTAAGACAAATATTCACAAAATATTTTTGTACTGAGCATTCTTTGTTCATAAAATATAATTTCAGGGTGTATATCATCTGGGGCAACCTGGAGATCTGGGAAAAACCCAGGAATTGTTTTAGTTTTCAGTTAAATTTTTATAACTTTAACTGGTAAGAACCAATACTCTAACAAAGTATATTACTGTTTCTCGCTACCGCAGAATAATGCTGCAGCAATAAAACATGAATGACAGAAAAAAAAGAAAATAAAACTTAAGTTGCAAAGGAAATGTGCCATATACAACAACAAAACAGTCCTCATACAAGCATCTGCCAAGAGCAAAATGTGTCAAACACTTGAGAAAGACTATGCAATGCTTCACAACAACAAATTGCCTCCGATCAGTCTGACTTCACAACCACTTAAATTAGATTCATTTGAGCAGTTGTGAGCAGCGAGCTCATGTGCATGCGCCATTGAGTCGTGTATGAGTAGTACCTTGTCCTGCTTCTGGCTACTGAAGTGTGGCAGTTAACTTTATAAGCAATAGTAGCAAACAGCCAGATGCTACCTGGAAAAATTTTACTGGTGCGCCTAAGCTGCCAGATTCACACATGCACAACAGGGCAGGATCTAGGGGGCAGGGGACAAAACAGGATATCTGTCCCGGGCATTTCCGGGAGGGGGGGGGGGGGGAGCACCAATTTCATATTCTTGAGGAAAAAAACCTTGTTTCACAAAGTGCCTAGCATCCAGCGTACATTGGTCTATCGATTATTCATATGATTTTGAAACATGTCTTTTAGTTTTTGAACAAATTCTAAGTTAATTTCTAAACGAATAAGTTGATTTTTGAATGCGTGCGTAGTGTATGTGATGTCTCTGCCATGTGAATTCCCATTGCATCTAGAAATAAACTTTCCTCCAGGCAAAAGGTGACAGGACTATATGAGCTGAGTGGAATAAAGCCGAACGGGTGAATGCTGATCACTGATTATGTGGTTGACTGGGTTTGCAAATGATCAGCGTTGTTGTAATTAGGCCGGCCGAAGTGGCCGTGCGGTTAAAGGCGCTGCAGTCTGGAACCGCAAGACCGCTACGGTCGCAGGTTCAAATCCTGCCTCGGGCATGGATGTTTGTGATGTCCTTAGGTTAGTTAGGTTTAACTAGTTCTAAGTTCTAGGGGACTAATGACCTCAGAAGTTGAGTCCCATAGTGCTCAGAACCATTTGAACCATTTTTTTGTTGTAATTACTAGTGAAATCTACAGATTCAGACTACTAGAGTGGAAATAAATGACTAACAGAAATAACAGGTAAGAAAGGTTACGTATTATCTTCCTGGTGTATCCGAGAAAATGAAATTTTTACAGAAAATTTTTGGCCAGACTGCTACACCAGTAAGGGCCAGTTGGACTGTCACCGGCTAGCAGCCACTGGTGTTCTATTCTGGGAGTAATGTGGAAAACTCATTATCTGTGGTGATTTCAACAATGAAATGGCCAATAAGGACGAACATGTTATAAGAACATTTTTAATATATTAAGATCTCTAAATCTACATGCTAAAAACTACAAGCCCACATGGATAAAGTTAAAATTAATTTTTCTATAGATATGTACAATGTCAGACTCATTAGTATGGACTAGCGGACCATGAACCCTTAATTTTGACATTCTGCTGAGATCAGTAATCTAAGTCAGACACAGTAACCAGTATCAAGTGCAATACTACATGGATAAGAGGCCAGAAAGATGAATATATTAATCTATTTATTGATAGATTAACTGATGTTAGCTTTGTATACAACAAGGAGACTGGGAACGGCACTGGGCAAGCAATGTCTGGTAATTTCCCCAGGGGGGGGGGGGGGGGGGGGGGGAATATCCACTGAAATATGCTACTCTTGTTCACCATTAATCAAAATTAGCCCTAAGCATAAACAGAAAAGGAACAATTAAAATGGTGTACAGATACGCTAGTTCATATAAGGGAAGATATGCTCAGACTACAGGATATATAAAAATTCTTGTAAACAAGAGCATGAGCTGGATGACACCTCGTGTAGAGTTTATTTACAACATAAAATGAACTACAAAGACAAACTGACCCTGTCCAAAAAGCTTACATAAAAGATCCAAACCCATACACAAGACGCAGCACTGGACCTTGAATAAGTTACCAATTACTTTATAACCTTTGTGAGCAAGCTGAAAGACAAAATTAATCAAACTGGCACTTGTGCTTCGATATCCTTGGTGCTAAGCCACAGAAGTGGTATGCCTTCCACTGGAATGTTGTCACCCTCGAGGATATTATAAAAGCTGTGTCAGGATTCTCAAACTCCAGAAATATGGACTGTTATTGGTCCTCCAACTACGTGATAAAAAAAAATAATACATCTCATCTATCAACCTCTTTCTGTCAGCTTCAGTACGTATTTAGAATCTGGAGTGTTTCCTTGTGCACTCAAAATTGGTAAAGTGATACCAGTCTTGAAAAAGGAAGATATGCATCTGCCCCAAAACTACTGATCAGTTTTTATTGTCTCAATTTTCTCCAGATTTTTTTGAGAATCTAATGTAAAACCAGCTAAATAGCTATTTCAGAAAGCATGACCTCCTCTCCAACAGGTAGTTTGTATTCCAACATCCCAAAAATACCACTACTGATGTTTCTGAAGTTGTTAACTAAGAGTTAACTGCATTTGAACACAAGGATCTAGTACTACTTGACTTCGTTATGTCAGCAAAGCCTTCAACAGTGTACTGTTCAACACCATACTTGCAAAATTGGTGTATTATGGCATAAACAACCCATCTTTAGATGTAATCAAGTCAAAGAAACAGAAGGCAGTTTGTATTAGTCAAAAACAGATGCTCTTCTTTGAAGGAAGTTTGGACTGGAGTGCCACATGGCTCGATCATAAGTCCCTTTCTGTTCATCATTGCAGTTAATGATCTGCCTAACCATGTAGGAGCAGGTTCCATGGTGCATTATGCAGATGACACAACACTGCTCAATACCAACCATGACATGACAGAACTGAATCTGGCATCACAGGAAAAATTTGAACTAGCAATGAACTGTTTTTCTTCCAGTGAACTTCTATGCAATTGTGATAAAACACAGTAACTAATTCTGGGTATGGCTCCAGCTGTGGAAAGTAAATCTGTTAGGCTTTCACATTGATTTGAAATTAAACTGGGAGGAACGTCTTAGTCATGTCTACAAGAGAATAGCAAGAGTAAGCTATCTCATGTGGAAACTGACAGATGCAGCCACTGGTGAGTATCTGAAGGTTGCATATTTTGGTCTATTTCAATAGCATATTTTGTATGGCATACTGCTGTAGAGACATTCCATTTATGTCAACGAAATTCTGAAAATTAGAAAAAAGAAAAAAAAGTTATCAGAAAATAAGCAAAGTTACACCAAATGAACACTGCTATCCTCTCTTTATCAAGCTCCAGATATAAACTGTTGTTAATCTATACATATATACACTGTTGTTTTATGTCAAAAGCAACATAAATGAGTTCAACACCATAGACGATGCATCTACACAATACCAGAGGCAAACTGAATCTGGATATACTGAGACATAAACTCACAAAGACTACAAACTTGCACAAAATAACATGACTAAAACTTTTTAATGAACTTCCAATATCTGCTCAGATATTGCCCTATAATATTTTAAAGTTAAGAAGTATGACTGGTTACTCAAACACCAATTTTGCAAGATAGTCAAAATATGTGAAATAAATATGACTGACATTAGTACTCAAGGAAATTCCTAAACGATATGGAACTAAATTATAAAACCTTCACTGCAAAAATTACCCTTAATATAAGTGGTCAATGGTGAATAAACAGAATACTGAAACTGAATACTCTCTTATCAAGTGCTAGCATGTGTTAGTTTCTGCGAGAAGTTTTCAACTGGGCACTGTTTATTAAAATACTATGAACACTTACTTACATTTATGAAGTAAGTATCAAAATAGCTGTTCAGATATGGGAAAGATAATCACTTGACTGCAGGTTATGTTTTTGCATCAAATAACTATATGACTGTGGAATTATAACATTTGTACACATTTATTTTACAAGATACATATTTCTCTTTTTATATCATTCTTACAAAAATTAACATTCTTTATGAAACACTAAATCATCTGTAGACAGTAAAAGTACATATATCCTGAAATATCAGTCTCTTAACATTTATATAAATATCCTACATTTGTAACAGGTTTTTTACATTTGGAAAACAATACCAGCCTTTGGTCCAGGTAGTTTAGAAGCTCATTATAAATTATACATGAGGGTCAAGAACTGCATGATTAGGACCAATTTATAACTAACCACATTATACATGCTGCTGTATTTCGGTGGTACACAAATTTCAACAATAACAATCCTATGTCATTACTTACATTTCATGCCTATCTCTCTCTGCACACACACACACACACACACAGAAACTGACATTTATAACTCACAGATACAATACTTATTTTATAATATGATTGTACAATTGCAATTGTAGCCAGCTTAAAAAAGATAAATAAATAAGAAACAGGGAGTCAGTTTTAAACAGAACCTTCCATTTAGCTGTAAGCTTTATGATGTGAACTTGTATTCTTTGTATGGCAATGAAGTAGAATTAAGAACTGAGAAATGAAGAGGAGCACAAGTTAAAAACTGGCTGGGACAGTGTAAACAATGTGATGTGAAAACCATTTTATATTTGCTATGCTTCCCTTTTGTCAATCTTAGCTACTTGTTTTGACAATCCTAATCAGGACATCAAATCCACATTCTATACACTCTTCACAAGAAAGCTAGAGTATCTAGCCAACCTCAAATATAATGGAAAAGTTGGAACAGATGCTTCACACTCTCATATCATTTTCTAAAGACCAAGGCTTTCAGTACTCATAAATATCAGTGCAGTTAAGAGGAATAATACAGTTGCAATATCAAAACAACTCATTTTGCCAAGAAGGTTGGAATTTCCACTTACTATATTACCACTGACAAAGATATCAACCACACCAGACAGTGCACCTAAAGGAACAATGACAATAGATTGCTAGTGTCTACAGTGCATCTGTATCTGTGTTACATAAAATAATTATAAAATTAAGAAATGTATAACACAGTTATTTCTTTTTTAGATCAATGCTGATGACTGACACAAACAATTTGGTTGTAGAATGTGCATGCAGCATTTATTTCTTTTTTTATTCTTTCCTCTTCATTTTCTATGAAACAAAAATGTCCAAAAAAGCATTGCCTTCAAGTAGTAAATACAGAAGTTCTCAAGAACTATGCTAAAAATCTTGGTTAGTTAATAACAATCTACAGATTTTTTTAAAATGATTACCTTTCGAATATGTACATATATTCCAGTTACCAACAAGACTTTTAATAAAGGTCTGATTTCTTTTGTAGCAACTTTTTCCATCACAAGATAATTCTAATTGCACCTGAAATTGTTGAAATATGTATGTCAATGATGACCTGTGTTCTGCAGTGACTGCAGACCAGAAAAGAATGAGTTTAATGTTACACTCTTGAAAGCAGTACTTTAAGATGAAGTAAGAATTGAATAAAAAAGATAATTTCAAAAAGGCTATCAAGAGATTGAAATTTTAAAGCATATCACAATTATTTTTCATATCCTTTCTCTGAGAATGTCTTTAATTAAACTGAGATTCGATATGTTGCACAGAGTACTATTTTTCTCTCAGAACTTAATGTAACTGCAGATACATGATATAAAAAATAAAGTCTAGTAAATTACCAGTTGGGTGGTAAAGCTCTATGCATGCAGAATAATAGTTATTTTGTATGGAATATTATAAACTACTAATTTCCATCACTCAGTCAGAACAATTTTATATAAGCTTCAGGAAGAAAATAGTTGTGCTAATGTACCATTGCCATAAATCTCTGCTATAGCATCAACTATTTTGAAATGCCCATATCTATTTTTCTTTAAAATTCTAATGTTGTTGTGTAGTGAATGCCATTTTCATGATGTGATACAATTTTTGCTGCAGTAAATAAACAATAAATTTTAGAAGACTTTCTGATGCATAAGAGAGAAATCATAAAGCTCACAATATACAACTTGTTATCTGTTCAATGTGTACTAAGTAGTAGTCAACATCATTAGGACAAAGATAGATGGCAAGGTTGGTGACAGCAATTTTTGAGAAGCTGAAGGAATATCTTAATATTTTAGTCATGTACAAATAAAGATATCAACACATAATTAATCTTCTGGCATCATTTTCTACTCTCTTCCATACTTTCTCCAACACAGTTTACAACTGTGTACAATTTTTCCAATGTTGGCTAGGTCTCTATCACTTTATGTATTAGATCCCCACAAGTACTGAAACTTAATTACAAAAATGTAACACAATGGTACATTTCCATTATATAAATTTACAATTTAACTGAGCAGTCACAGTTCTTTTCCCTACCCTGCGTGCGAGCACCACTAGCCAAACATTTTTCTCACAAATTCTGGATTTTTAGTTTCAGAAAATAAGTCCTCAGCCACAATAGAAACAACATTATTGTATTAAGCTGTTTCACATATCTCTTATTTCATTATTACAACAAATATCATCCATGGATGATGCCATTTTGTTTCCCGTATTGCACACAATACTATTCCTAATGATAATGGAAACCACTTACATATTACAAAGTATATATCTTTTTTAAAAAGCTAGTAACGTTTTTGGAAGACAATAACAATGCAACATCTCCCTAAAATGATTGCCTTTTGGAAGACACTAATATGGTGAAACTTAACACTTTCAGTTTGCAATTGATTACAGTATTTTTTTATATAACTGAAGCACAGTTAAGAAGATAAACTGATGACAAAAAATTAAATTTATACACTCAACACTCACTTTCACATATAACAGAAGCACTGGTACTGTAAGAACAAAACAGTTTTGCAGCACATATAATGAATGATTCAGTCCTCACTCTCACTGTAGCTATAATCAACACTGTGAGGGTGGTTGCTGTTGATGTCCAAAACCTCCAGGGAACTTCACAGATGTGGGTGGAGGCCTAGAAGTGGGAATTGGGGGTGGGGGCTGTTTAGAAGCCCTCAGCCTGGGAAGGGGTGCTGTGTTACTGTCTCTGGAAGCACCCCTCGACTTACTCGAACCCCCACATTCATCTGCACCCATTGAAACTACATCTTCCAGGAAGCTGACTACTCTAGCTGGCTGCATCTGAAATGGAGTAAAGTAAACTCAGAATTATATACTAATGGTCAGCAATGTGATAAGTTCCTCAGCTAGAAGAAAACTGGCAGTACAGACAGATTCTGCTTGCTAAATTAATGCAAAGTACAGGAAAACCTCAATAACTGTGCTTTCATTACTCACGAGTTTTACTGTTGGTAACATATGCATAAGGGTATGTTGAGTAAAACAGTTGCAGCATTATCTGTCATTAAGTAGAAACAATAATACGTTATGTCTGCTCATCTTTTATCATTATAATACCATTGCAGCAGATCCATAGCCGTAAGTGAGCAAGTTTCATTTTCAAAACTGGAGGAGAAAAGAAAAGTAATGGGCCTGACAAGGTGAAATAGCTTGTACTAATGTTGTATTTGACAGAAAATATATTAGCATTTTTTATTGCTAAGAAAAATATGGATGTATTATTGACATTGAGGTTGGTAAGTTACTTGGCAAAGCAACTGTGAGAAGTATTCCTAACAACGAGGAATTAATTTTAAAAACTGCAGAATGTTCAGCCCACCTCAGTCCGACAAGAGTGACAATCTCATTTTGGAAAAGATTTGACAACTTTCCTTAAATGCTCATAAGTGTAAAATTGTGCACTTGACAAAACAAAAAAATGTAGTATCCTATGCCTAAAATATCACCGAGACATACAATTGCTTGGCTGTAACTATTTGTAGGGATATGAAATGAAGGGATCACACAGGATCAATTCAATGTTAGGAGGTGACAGACTTTGATTGATTTGTAGAATATAAGGGAAATGCAATCAGTCAACAATGGAGATCGAATTTGGGCACCTTCATAGAACACAGTTCAAGTCTGTGGGATCCATACAAAACAGGACTAACATGGGATACTGAATGTATGCAAAGAATGTCAACACAGGTGGTTATAGATGTGTCTAAGCCATGGGAAAATGTCACAGATATGCTGAAAAACCGAATGGCAGATCCAGACTCTCACATGAAAGCCTACTAAATTTGATGAACTAGCTTTAAGTGATGAATCTAGCAATATACTACACCCTGCTATGTATTGCTCTCATAGGAATTACGAAGACAATATTAAGTAGTTACAGTATACGTAGGGTGTTTAAGTGATCTTTCTTCCTGTGCTCCATATGTAAATGGAATAGGAAAAAGTCCTAATAACTGCTACAATGGGACATCCCTCTGCCATACACTTCACAGTGGTTTGTAGATTATGATGTTGAGCCACACAATGCAGTAAAATAATGACCAGCACACAATTTATTCCAAATTATTCTCTATTTATGTATGAACACATGTAATAATTCAGTAAAATGGGCACTCAATAATTACATAAATACATTAAACACACACACACATACACATATGATGACCCAACACCTAAACCTTTCACTGAGTTGTTATATTTACTCCTAAAATTATTTACATTCTATCAGGACCTTCCATTACCATACTAACAACTGTATTTTCCAAAATTTCTTGTAGAAGTGTGACTGCTCTACGAAAATGTTTCCCATGTATGCTATTTCTCAAAGCAGATGCTTCAGTATAATGTAGTCATGTTTAATTCTTTGTTAGGCATCTTCACAATTATCCTGGGCAGTTTTGTGCACCCAGATGAATTAAGCAATGCACAAGTTCTCTCCATCTGCTCCTTTCGCCTCATTGTCATGTCTTTCACTCTTTGACCTTAACTTCCTTTAATTTTTTGATATATATTCCTTCATCATCTATGTCTCAATCTCCTTTTTCATTCTTTTTCCTTTTTTATTATATTACTATGAATCATAACAAGTTGGAGTTACTTCATCTGATCTTCATCCTGCCTTTATACAGTTATCTACATAATTTATATGTGTTATGTACATAAAAATTTCAAGATTCCAATCACTGTCATTATACTTTTGTTGATCCAATTTTTATGTACAAGGTGGCATACTTCACTAACTGATAAAGCCATTTAATTAAGACTGTTGCCTAATTTACTATGATTTTTGATATGGCACTTACACCTGTAAGAGGCTATTCCCAACACAGAGGCACAAAACAGTTTCATAAACTTTTCTGATATCATAGGTCACAATATATTTCATTCACTACGCTAAGATTCCCACAAAGTATACTTATTGGTACCTGAGAAAACTTAGGTGGTGGTGCCTAAGAACCCACTAGCAAATTTTCTTATTTAAATTTATAATTTTTTGACTAAATTGTGTTGTGAATAATGGGAAAGTCAGACTGTTATTTTTATGGAACCATTGATTATTGTGTGTTTTGACCTTTGCTAAAGAATGGACTGAGTGAAACATCTATGTGTAATGTTCTTGGGTGGTTCTCTACAAAACACTGTGCTTACTGTGACAATTGATGTGAAGGTGAAATCTGTTCTGTGCCATACTAAATATTTTGTGTTGAAGACTTTTATAACAACAATCACTTCACTGATAGTTATCTAAAAACTGTGCATCAACAATATCATAGTTTATCTGTTAAATTCTGCCACTGGACTGTTGTTGAATGTGGCTAGCCTGATTTATGTGCTACTTGTGTTGCAAAGTTAAGGAACTGATTATCGTCTCAACAATGTGACATCAAATTTAATAAATTTGTAAAAAAGTTAATCAAAAACTATGGAGTTGCATACAGAATGAGGTAAACATCATGCACTATTCATTAAGGTTAGTTTCATGGTTCCTGACTACAGCACTACCAAAGAGGCAAAGAAGAAGAGACAATAAAAATCAGGTTGGTTATCTTACAGCTGGTATGAAAAAAAGACAGGTAACACTTAAACATGTACTGATAAATCATGATAATTGGAAGTAATAGTACTGAAGTTCAGTCACTGAAAGCAACATAAACAACACTGAAAGCTCTGCTTGCATCTGTCCAGAAGCTATAACAGTTCTCAATGTTGTTTATGTACCTTTGACAACTCAGCACCTTTACTTTTCAGTGAAAAATTTGTTATTCACACAAGAATAAGATTTGTTACCTCTTGAAATTTAATCCTACACAAAGTCTGCCTTTTAGTTCATATCTTTAGAAACATTTCGTGAAACTAGCAACTGCTTGTTAAATATTTTACTTGTGACATAATAAAGAAAATATAATCTTAATTATAATTAAGTAGAAATGCTGATATACTTGCCTTCTGATCATCCTGTCCAAAATAAATTCCTGGATTTGCCCTCGTTAAAAGTGAGGGCTTGTTGTAGGAGCCTGCACTGCACTGTGAATCTGCAATAGATCGCCCATCTCCTTCGTCTCTGCGACTCAGTTCACTGCACGGAGAGCCACCAGTTGCACGAACCTTACTTTCGGCAAGGAGATCAGCAGTAGACAGATCTCCACCACTCTGTTGGAACTGTTGCAGTGATAGCCACGGTGCCTTCGATGTCGACGTGTCTGTGCCTGACTTAGACTCCTCGGACAGCAATCCCAGTTTATCAAGACCAGCTGCGAGAAGTGCTTCACCGGTACCAGATTCCACTTCATTTCCGTGCTGCTGGTTCTCTTTGGCACCAACTGTACCCGCGGCTTGTCGAGATGGCAAGAGCAACTTCGACAGGGGCGGTGCGAGGCCGAGGCCAATGTTGCGCTCGTGGTACACGTCTGATATTGTCGGCGTCAGTTCACGATTCAGGCGCCTGAGTTGCGTTGCAATTATCTGGTCTTGTATGCTGTTGCTGTTGTTGTTCTGAGTGCTACTGCTACTAGCATTATTGCTGTTAGATGCCATTACATCAGGTGTCTCTTCAAATGTCTTGCTTTCACTTGTATCATTACTATCTGCAACAGGGAAGTAATGAATACGTGATGATGAATCTTTAATATTTGGTAAAGTCCCTTCATCACCAGAACTCAACGCCAGTGGTTTTCTAGACCCGGCACTTCCCAGATTCCCGAGCTCAGTTCTCACACTCAGCCTTTCTAACATTGAAGCTTGCTGTGGGTTTTGCACGGACGATGTTGCAGAGGTGGACTGAAGCTTGAGGGTGGGTGCATTATGGTAGTTTGATCTTGTCGTCTTGAAGACAGACTTCACTGGACTACCAAAGTCAGAATCTGAGCTGTGCTGCGACTCGCCTCCAGGGTTATACAGTGTCGAAGGTGGCAGAGGGTGCAGAGCCTCGACCACAGGTGCTGGCGGGGCGGGTACTTGTCGCGGAGGGGGCAGTGGAGGCAAGGGCATCTGCTGTGCCGCCCTGCGGAGCACTGTGTTGTGTCCGGATCCCTCCCAGTCTGTGGCAGAGCTCGCTGAACTGGAACTGGCAGGCCTGCTGCAGCGCAGTAGCGCCACGCTCGTCTCACCGGATGGAGGTGATCCGTCACCTCCTCCACCACCGCCCTTGCCACTGCCTGCAATATTGCCTGAGTACAGTGTACGTATACGTGTCTGGTGTGCGAGTGTAAGTGTTGCGATGTCTTGAACGACCGGTGGACTTGGAGTGAATGCGGCATCACTCTCACCACCACCTCCAGGTCTCCCAACGATGGTGGGTTTGGCTGGAGGAGCTGCAGCTGTTGAAGTGGTACTGCTGGTGTTTGCTGTGACAGTGGCAGCAGTCACTGTTTCTGGTGCACACGCTGTATGGCCGTCGGGTTCTCCTCTCCTACGGACATAGCTTGTGAAGGCTCCACCAGTACTGCGGTGTCCAGGCAGCAGAGAGAAAGGCAGTGGGGGTGGTGGCATTGCTACAGGTGGTGGGGACCTGGATCGTAGGCCTCCAGATCCACCTCCAACCCTCTCATCCTCTCCGTCTAGTGACGTCAAGCTCTCCAGTGAACTTGATGAGTCCAAACTGAGGCTCTTGGGTGCTTCTTGTGTATCTGAAAAAGTTGAAACATGCTAACTGATTCAAGCTTATATTTAATATCAATGAAATGTAAAAATACTGTGCGAAAATATAGAAGATTGTCTTGCATATCCAGGGGCAAACATAAGTTGTACACTAGACTCTCGCTAATCTGGCCCTCAGTAGTCTGGTCTCTCAGTAATCTGGCTCACATCGAAAAACATGTGCACAATGAATAACTGTGCGCAACAATGCTTAGTTAAACAATGTTTTATATACTGTTCTTGAAACTGTAGCTTTCTTTACTGTTTGGAATCATATCTTCTAAAAGGAAACACGTAACGCTAGACCTCATGAAGAAACTCGAGGTCCTTCGCAGAAAGCCGTTGCTATTGAGTTCAATGATGGACGATCAACTATTTATGACATTGAAAAGAAAGGAGATGATATTCGACAGTACTCAACACAAATGGATAGTGAGTTGGGAAAACAGAACATTATGTGAAAGAGTGAGAATGAAGAACTGGACGTAACTGTTTACAGATGATTCATACAACAATGCAGTAAAGGAATTCCAATCAGTGGCCTTATTATAAAGGAAAAAGCAGCTGCATTTAACAAACAGCTTGGCGGTAGTAACTTGTTTGCAGCGAATGAAGGTTGACTATCTAACTGGAAAGAATGACATGGCATTCAGCAGCTGACAGTCTTCGGGGAAAGTCACTCAGCTAATGATAAGGATGCTGATGAGTTTGTAAGCAAGATACAGAAGGTAGCAGAGGGAGAAGATTTAACTGCTGATGACTTGTATAATGTTGATGAAACAGGACTCTTTTACAAGATGTTTCCTTCAAAAACAATAGCTGCCAAGAATGAGAAGGAAGCTCATGGTTACAAGCAACAGAAACAGCCTCTAACATGAATGGTGTGTTGTAATGCAAATGGGAGTCATAAACTACCACTTGTAGTGACTGGAAAATCCCAGCATCCATGTTGTTTTCAACACACTGACATAAATACTCTACGTGCAGTATTGTGCTCAGAAGAAAGCGTGGATGGGCGGACAAATATTCTCTTGTTGGTTCCATGAAACATTTGTACCAGCAGTAAGAAAAGAGCTAAAGAAGAAAAAGCTTCCACTGAAAGTTATCGTTATAATTGACAATGCTCCCAGTCATCCTTCAGATGTTTCTCTATAGTCTGATGGTATACAAGCACTCTTTCTCCCACCCAGTGTAACAGCCCTAATTCAGGGCGTGGAAAGCAATTAACATACGTGATAAAGCATGGGATAAAGTGGAGAGCGCTACCATAATGAAGAGCTGGAGAAAATTGTGGCCATCCATTGATCCCAAGTTGGATCCAGTAGTCAGTGACAGCAATGAGTATGTCAATTCGGAATTATCAATTACTTTGTACACTGACATGTTCCACAGCCTTCCAGGAGGAGAAGAAATTGATGATGAAGATGATGAAGAAGTGGCTGAATGAGGAAAACTGTGATACGGGCCAAACTTTGACAGATGAAGAAATAATCAAAAGCGTGCAAGAAAGTAATGAGATGAAAGTGATGAAGAAGAGGACACAGGTGGAGAGATCATGAAGATTTCTCATACAACTGGTGCTGAGGCTGGAGTCTTCCTGGAGTACATTATGAAACAACCAGATACATGCACTACCAATGTAATGCTTGTAAAGCGGTTCCATGATAAACCATGCCACTGTAGCGTATCATCATTGCGACAGTTAAAAATTAGGGACATGTTTCATAGTGAGTGATACAACTGTATAATTATGTACAGTATATTGTACACTCAAGGACTACATTTTCTTTGAAAATTAATGTATTTTTAGATTTAATAAAGTATATCGTCTATGTTTTAAAATTGCATTCTTCGATGTAATAAAGTACAGCAACTATATTCTCTATGTTTTCAAAATAAATAAAAAACAAAATAAATTTCAGACACTCAATAATCCGGCACTTCTGCTAATCCACCCCCGTATGTGCCAGGAATGGCCGGATTAGCGAGAGTCTTAGTGTACTTCCAGTGACAAAGAGTCAGCACATGCAGTTTTCTTTTATTAAATCTACCATAGTTTCCATTCATGTCTTCACAGATTATCTCCCTCTAGTCCTGCTTCTTATTTCACACATTTATCAGTGCTCTGTGTAAGTAACATGCATCTTAGTGATACAACTATTATATAACACAACTGCTGTTACAAATAAATAGGCTTTGTAAAAGAGCAGATAATACACAGTGGCACGATTCAGCATATAAGTGGTAATTATAAGATACAGAATTAATAACGAGGAGCTTAGAATGTACAGTATTTAGTTGTAAATAGGAAACTATGTCCTTTTAATGGAAATTGAAATTTTTGTGTGTCTGGAACACCGTGGAGAAGAGTTCTCATATTCACTTCAACTCGTGCTGTAGTGGAGTGTGCTCTGATATGCAACTTCCTGATGGATTAAACTGTGTGCCGGACCAAGGTTCAAATTCAGGACCTTTGACTTTTGCAAGCAAGTGCTCTACCAATGGCTCCAAAAAAGGCAAAAGTCCTAAGTTCAAATCTCGGTCTGGCACACAGCTTTAATCTGTCAAGAAGTTTTAAGAGGAGCTGTTGTTGTCAAAAAATCACCCACCGTAAAACATGTATATACAGATGCTAAATATTCTGCTTGTGGTATTAAGAATCAAAACACTTTATTTTTCCATGACAAATCAATTTTTCTTCCTTTAACCTCCCTGACTCATCTTTTCTGGTGTTGCATATTTCACATTACTTTGTATTTTCTTCTTACATAACTCACTTGCCTCTGTCTTCACATCTGACAGCTGTTCACTTTACTTTGCTAATTGCTTTATTCAAAAGCATTTCCATCAGAGCCAGAAGCCAGATGGAAAAAGTAAGCAGATTAGATTCACTTTAGACATCAGGTTGTTTTTTCTTTTCTCTTTTAATAAACAAGAGAGGACAAAATGTTTACAAAATTATTAAGGCTTTCTTGGCCACTTGTCGACAAACTGCCTATTGGCTTCTGTCTCGAGTTCTTCGGCCGACGTTCATCTGATGATTTTACTGACGTTTCACCAGCAGGAGTGGCTGGCATTGCCAGAGGTGAACTAAGCCAAGTTCATGGCCGTAGACTATATGTACATGGCGTGCCAACATCCGAGGGCTTCTACGCGCTCATTTCTGGCACAGTTCTCCTCTTGCTACCTGCGACGGTCATTTGCTGCAGTACGGGAAGCCAGGATCTGTTTACCTTAAGGCTTTCTTCTTTCTTGTTGAAGCTATTCGCGTGCCATACATTCCCAGAGTGACAGACAGAACTGGCCGTACATTGAGCAAACATGGCGTAAAGATGATTTTCAAACCAACAAGGAAGATCAAAGAGTGTCTTAGATCGGCAAAGGAGACAAGGGACCCAATTGCATTGTCATGAATATACCGTGTACCGTGCACATGCAGAAAAGTTTATGTCAGAATGACTGGATGATCAATCAACACCAGGATCAAAGAACATAAGCGGCATAGCAGGTTGGGGCAGGTGGAGAAATTGGCCATGGCAGAGACTGAGTGAGACCGACCACGTAATAAAATTTGCTGACATGGAATTTCTGGCTGTAGAGAAGCATTATCACATCTGCTTGTTCAGAGAAGCTGTAGAAAAACAAAAACATGCGAACAGCTTCAAGAAGAAAGAGGAAAGCCTTAAGGTAAATGGATCCTGGCTCCCCGCTCCCCGTACTGCAGCAAATGACCGTCGCATGTAGCAAGAGGAGAACCACACCGGAAATGAGTGCGGAGAAGCACTCAAACGTTGGCGCGCCAGGTACATATAGTCTGCGGCCGCGAGCTTGGCTCCAGTTCACCACCGGCAATGGAAGGTGAAGCTTTGACAGTGCCAGCCACTCATGCTGGTGAAACATCAGTAAAATCATTAGATGAACATCGGCCAAAGAACCCGAGACAGAAGCCAATAGGCAGTTTGCTAAGATTTACTTCTTAGATGAAGTAGAATATGCATGCATGCATGCATTTTGTTTATGGTTCTCTAAAGAAAGCTGTGGTATATCAAATGCTAACTTGACTAATTCCTAGATTGGTGCAGTGTACTCACTGGACATTATATTTGCTGATTAGGGTAAAGGTCTTTGTTGATTACTACAAAGTTGGTGATTTATCACAAAGAATTTCTGGTGTACTGGTATGATTGCTCTAAATGCAATGATTGGGTTAGTTTCTTACACTGTCTAATAACAAGACTACTGATTCATTGTAGACAATTCAGAGCATATGTTGAAAGGGAAAAGTCAGAGGGTGACAGAGAATACAATATTTAATGAGTTGTGACTAATTACTTCTTGGCACATTTTGTAAAATACAAGGCAAAACAAATACAAATGTGCTTACCAAATAATGCAAGTAAGGCCTGGAGAACAAACTGAATGTTTCTTCTGTTTGCCTGCTTGCCTGTTCTTAAAGTAACCTCATCTTGGCCAACTTCCATGAGGTCAAAACCTAAAACAAACAATGTATCCATCACTTTAATGTAAATTATATATTTCTGCAGCATTCATACAACTAGGTAAATGGCACAAATTAACAAAAACTGAACCAAAACTTTCTCACAATACAATATATGCTTCATGAAATTTAAACTTTACAATACTTCTAAGCGATCACCTGGATAGCTGAGCACACTGAAGTGCCTGCTTCTGGAACACAGTGAGGCATGTTGACCCTGTATAAAATCTGCCTGGTGGATTAATGATGAGGGCCGGTATGCTGGCCAGCCTGGATGTAGTTTTTAAGTGGTTTTCCACGTTCATCGAGGGAAATACTCAGTTTTTTCCTATCTCCCACCTCAGTTATATAATTCACAAACACTTTGAAACACAGTGGCAGATAGGTAACAATTCTGCACAGGGGCAGTACTCTCGCACATGTGGGAAGTTCTCTCATCTCATTGCACAGTTCTCCCACTACCACGCCATCCTTTCTGAGCAGAGGAGAGTGAAGAGTGGTAACTGCAAACATGCTGCGTTTATATGGCAGTGCAGTTGCACATGCAACATTGAAAAGCTAGCATGTGGCTTGGTTTCATATTTCTTAATGACATACATCACAAACAAAACAAATGTTTTTCCTTCCTTCTCATCCCATCCGGTAAGTCCACCCTGAACTAGGGTTCTAGGTGACTTTTCTAAACTGTAGCCATTTCCCTAAACCTCTCCAGTCCTTTTCCTTCATCCCGTCTTCCTTTCCCTTCAACTCTTCCACCAGAAGGAGCCACTGGTTCCGAAAGCTTGTGAAAGTTCAATCCTTTTGTGTATATGTTCCCCTGCTACCGCTTGCTGAGTAAATTTTTTTATCTGTCCATTTACATTACAAAACAAATGTTCAGTATTATTTATGGCACACAGAAGACATATGAAAATTTTTATTCTATTGGCATACGGACAATTGGAGATCATTTCACCAACTTTTGAGCCCAAATTTACTGAGAGAGTGGGTGGTGGGGGAGGGGAGGGGGCAGGAGGGGGGGCAGTAAGGAGCTTTAAAATGTTTTTGGGAGTGGTGAGTGGTGACCCCATCTTAATAACAGCCTATATGCAGGTATGGTTGTTTCTCTGGGTAATTGGAGACACACCGTGCAAGTTACAACTCAACATACGTTGGATGAAGGGTACTGAAACGGATGGATGGATTATTCATAAGTACACATAATTGTTGGCAATTTTCACGTTATAAACAATGTTCCACACTCTGCAAAACAACATTGTTATGACATCCAGTTTATGATGAATTGTGCCAAAACACACTCCTTACAACATAACCTCTTTTTTAGACATTACACATCTGATTATTTTTGGAAAGATGTAATGTTTCAACTATTTTTCAGCCACAGATTAGGAACTAATAATCCAATGTTGACAAGTTATGTCACCTACCACCATCTTCTCCTTGCTGCATGTTTTTGTACTCTTTATTATACGTATGTATCGCCATTACTTTAACTGAAAAGATACTGCTGGAAGTGGTGTGTTGTGTATAAAGAACAGTTAACTAAATGTTGGGCAGCAGAGCTGCTTTTATTTGTTCATCATACCGTGTGCCTCAATTTCAGAGAACTGAGGATTGTGAGAAGCTGTGTTTTCATGCAATATTTGATCCTGTTACTATATTTTAATCAGAAAGCAAATTAAGATAACAAAATGATCATACCTAGGGAAGCAAGTAATTCATGGCAGCCAGGAACCCTCCATAGTTTCACACTGATAGGTATTTCTACACTATCTGTTTCAGGATTCTTCATGCTGAACTGTCCTATAACTTGTCGTATGACTCCAATGATGTCATCTGCCACTTCCACATTCGACATGAGTTTAGACAGAGCATACAAAGATGTACCTGTTAAACCTGCAGACAGGAACAGCAATGTAGCACTTACACATATGTGATGTAATCCAATTGAATAAAAGTGTATAATACTTATATTTACTGATATTAAAGACAACAGTAATTCTACAGCCACAACTTAAAGTTTCCATTGCAATTAATTCCTTCTGCTGGAGCAGAGAGAAAGAAAAGAATCTGGAGACAGATGGATTTGATCATTTAGACTGCTGGAGACAGAAATGCGGGGGTGGTACATTAGATTAAACAGTGATCAAAGGATAAAACAATGCCAAGGAAGAGGAATAGAAAGGGTCAGTAATGAATCAGATATAAATGGAAGCAGGAAGGCCAAGTGTTCATAAAAGATGATAGAAACAATATACACTCAAATATAAGAATAAAAGTCTACAAGAGAAATAAAATTAGGTTGAAGTACCACACAACATGAAAAGAAGGGGAAAAAGAAGCAAAGGATGAGAAGAGAAACATAAACAGGAAAAAGCAGTGTGTGAGGGTTAGCTAGTCACCAGGACGATGGAGACGAGTGAAATCAAGATTTCCTTAGCAGTAACAAAACCCTTGATGTGGAGTGAGTTTCCACATAACCATCTTGGTGATGGTTTACCCCTCAAATATGTTGCATTTTCTGGAGATGCATCACAGAATGACTCACAACTTCAATCCCTCAATGGCATTCTTACTTTTTCAAGCTCCACAGAGGCTATCCTGCACATCTGGTAGGTATAGTATGGCTGGGAAAGAAACATATGAAAGAGAACAACTTAGGCACAGGACAGATCTATATGTCAGAACACTGCCTGCAAATGGCAAAGATCAAAATTCAAGTCGCAATCTTCAAATGTCACGAAGGTTTATTTTAATACGCCACTAGAGATGTGATGATGACTAAACTTTGACTGAGGTTGTGTAACAGAAACACCCCCCCCCCCCCCACCTCCCCCCTTTCTGTGCACTACCCCAGCAAAGTCTTCAAGAGTGTTTCTGTGGCATTTCAGAAGGTAGATGAGAGGTAATAGTGAAGTGTATAATTGGTGTACAAACTATTTGCATGCATCAATTTATTCTTGTAGATTGTAAATGGCAGTCATGTTCATGCTTAAAGCTGAACATCACTGCACTAGATGCAATATCTGATGTAAATACTCTCACACATGGCCCCCATTTTATGAGAAGACAGTGTCAATTTTGGGGGCAAAGTGTAAGTACTGCATGAAGTAATTCACAAGAACACAAACTATATGGTAAATGGACTTAAGGAGCATACGATTTCACAATAATGTTGTGAGGACTGCAGAAAACAATGCAGTGTGGCACGAAGAAACTTGGGTAACATAAGAGATGCTTGTGCCGGGAAAGCTTTAAACATCACATAAGAGATGCTGCTTGGATACACGCTAAAAGATCAGTGAGGCCGGTAGATAGTACTTACTCTGCAATGAGTATGATTTTCTAAAATCTTATTCTGGAAAGAGGCCTGCTTTGTTTAAAAGTCTACTTACTCCACCAGAATATCAGTTTGTTATCTGCCCATACACTTGGAACTGCCTTGTGAGATTTTATGGTCTCATTCCAACTTATTTCTTTGCCAGACCATTGATACTACTGAAAAATCTGTTCTATGCACATTCCATTATGGCTACTTCATCAGAGTAGTATTATCTGTATTCTATTACAGCTCATGTACAATCATTCTACATGAATGACATGATGAATAAGTACACATAGATAGTGTGTGCACATAACATGCAGCACTCTGCATGACCAAGCCAATCTTCAGAAAATTCTTGGCACTTTGCATTGCTTTCTTTCTGTCATCATTTCCTCCCTACTCTGTTTCATCATTGTTTCATCCAGTATTTTTATTTCCTCTACTATTTTGTCCTCCTGAAATTTCTATTGATCCTCTGCCTCCTTCTTGTACAGTTTCCAGCTTGTTGTGTGCTCATCTCTCACATGTCAACTGCCTCTGCCTCGTTTTTTGCAGCTTTTTTTTTCTAATGTGACAGTTCATGAATCTTATTTGGCACACTCCACTGTTAACTTTTGTGCTATCTTACTGCTCTATACTTTTCTTGATGCAGTTCCCTATGCAAACATAATGTTATCTGTCTCCATTTTAATTACATTTTCAACATCATTCACTTTTACGCTTTCCTCTCTCCTCCAACAGAATGAACTACTGTTTCTGAAAGTAAAAGATGGTTTTCCTTGAGAACCTGTTGCCATCTTTTATACTGATAAGACAATTTTTTTCATCTCTACTTTGCCTAATATTTTAATTTTTGACTATTTTTGAAGTTTTATATTTAATTGTATTTTTATTACTCTGTTGAACAATGCAATATTCATGTGGCACAGAATCAACTCAGGGTGCAGACTGTTAGATTATTATATAATTACATTTGTGTTTATAATAACAGAAGATAAAAAGGACACTGTTATGAAACACATTAATAACACATCCAAGGCACAGCGGAGATGCAGGAATCATAGGAACCTCATCAAGCCCCAACACTCACATACTTAGTGTTGCATTGTTAATGAATGTCAGAATTTCATGTGAGGTCAAATTTTTAATTTGTTTATCATAATTTAGAATGTATGTTTTTTCCCAGTTTACTGAACCCAAATAAACACAGGGATTTCTTAAATGAGGGCTACATATGTTCCTCATAGAATGGATCTTTGGGTAGCAAACCAGTGTGACTGTGTCATAATCAAAGGCCACAGCTGTTTCCATGAACCACATCAACTGCTAAGAAGGTTGCTACCTCTGTGGAATATACATGTAGGAAATAGCTCCATCTTCAGAGTACAAACCATACTCAAAACACCAGGAAATCATGAATGAAAAGAAGAAAGTAGAATTTGAGAGAGAAAATGCTAGACAGATAAAAAAGTTCAGAAGGGGAATAAAGAAAGGGTGAGAAGTAATGGAACAGTAAAGAATGGTGCAGACATCCTATATGTCAAACTTGGCCATGAATTGACAGTGTTAAAAGCAGTTTTAAGAACAATTATATAAAATTACTGTTGACTTTTGTAAGGTGGTAAAACTATATTGACTGTTTATCTGTAACATCCTAGAATCTGTTTGTTGACATTATAAAATACAGTACTTTTTTCAGTATGACACCAAGACATACTCATATTACAAGAGTTCAGGTACTTGAATTTTTAAACAAATATTTGTAAAGATCTGAGATAACTGTTATGTGAGAATACTAACACTAAATAAACTATGGAATCAAAGTACTCAATCTCTACAGATCACAACTGTTCTTGGCATTATCATTTTCTAAGATTCTGTAACAACACAGATACGAATTTCCAAGTTTAATATATTGTTACCTAACAAAGCCTGCAAACTGGCACTACACTGAGTTAACCTTTCCTCTGGGTCACTCTGAGGAAAGAACACAGATGATGGAATGCCATTGGCTGCAGGTTCAAATCTGAATCCCACAGACATCAACAGCTCTTTCCATCCATTTACATGGCCCACTTTATTTTCTATGCTCTTTTGCGTTGTGTACATGGCATTCTTCTGGCCACGGTGGATTCTTTGCAGTGACTTTTCAACCTGAAATGATAAATTTTATTTTAAGTTAATCAGTAAAGAAATGAATCAGCATTCCATGAACTTACAACAGTAACAGTGCCAATAATATTTTCAAAATCTGTTATTCAAAATTCACTTGGGAAGCAGGTTTTTAATGGCCTCTATGGAGGGCAACAAATATGAAAGATGGCATGGGGTGGTGGGGAGGGAGGAGGGAGAGGAGGAGGGGGAGGGAGGGGGAGGGGTAATCCTCAAATGGAATAAAGGTAATATTAACTAATGGAAAATAAAACAATTCATATATGAAAAAGAACAAGAGAAAGTTGCATCGAAAGGGTGATAAAAGTGGAAGAGGGTCATAAAATGAGAGAGTGGTTAGAAAATGGTGAACAACAAGAAGAAAGTTTAACATTGTTTAACATACACTAAGTAAACTAGGTATTCAACAGAGAAATTTATGAAAACCACTGAAAACCAGAACAGAATAGCAGTTTGGAGATTTGAACACAGTTGTGACTTCCATGTCTTAACCACTATATCATCTCAGTCCTGATGCCTGATAGAAAAAACTACAGAATAAGAAAACTTTTTTACTGTACTTGACAAAGCAAGAGGGCCAAATTATTTGACAACAGACTTAAAAACCATTGCAAAGCATTGATATATTAGCCTCATCTGCAATGGCACACACATAAAATGGGTAAAATAGAAAACTGCAGTATAATCTGACAGTAAAACAGATTGTTACAAAGGACAATAAGAGGAGCAACATGTCAAGGTTCAAGATACGAATGAAACTAATAAAGATTCTTATTGTAACATTAGCATATATTGTACATCTTCAGTATTAATTAAAGAATGGCCCAGCTAATATTCTCCACAGTTGCAATTACTTACCAAATGGAGAGTGACTCTGAGAGCATCACGACACTTGTCAGGACTCTTGAGGAGCTCACACAGAGCCTGGCCCATGAGGGCCACCTTGTTTGATAGGCGCACGTCTGTTCCTACCAATAGGAAACCAGCCCAGTTGGCAGGATGAGCAAAATGCTTAGTATGTTGCACAGTTAGCATGGCTTCTGCTAGAGCTTTTGATACACGTGAACCCTGTGAATAGAGTTAAAACATTTCTATGGAACCATCAAAACAATTAAAAATTGAATATCAGTACTATCACTCACCTGTACGCAAAAGAAAAACTCTAAGTCAACTATATGTTCACAGAATGAAGACACATACACAAAATTACAGCTATTGTTCTCACTCAGTAAATTTCATCAACATCAGTGCACCAAAGATGAGCAATAATTTTGGTTTATCTCACTTGCAATGGTGGAAGAATGGAAGCACAGTTGCTCCACATCTCTTCCGTTTGACATTGCAAACAAAAAATCAATTGTTTTGCACCCATTTTGAGAATATATGTGTAGATAAACTGATCAAAGTGATTTTGTACAGTAGAAATCCACTAATCTGACCTTGATGGTGCTGGCTACTGAAAATGCCAGATTACCAAGTATCTTTAAAAATAGTGGTGTACCGAGGGAGACACAAGGTAAACAATGTCCAACTAGTGACCAGCCTTAGATTGTTTATCGTACATGCCGTGCTTCCGTTAAAGTGATAGAAAAATGTGTACTGTACAACACAACATTTTAGAGAACAAATGAAAAAAAAAATCACTGGACACATCCTGTACTGTAATTTCGAAATTTTACGTTAAATTCTGGACAGTACAGTAGTATACTGTAAAATATTACTGTGTATGTTTCACACTACAATACATACATAATTTCTATATTTTATTCACTCTAAACAAGACTCAATGTCCTTTTTTTTTTTAGTTCAATTTTTTCTTCAAAAACTCGTTGCGCATAGTACATAAATTTACAAATTCTGCAGTGTTGTACAATTTGCTGCTTTCAGCAAATCTTAAAAGTTTATCAATAGCAGCGGTTGCTTCATTCCAGATAAGTGAAGGTGTGGAGTTTGCCATGTCAGCACCTTCTTCTTCACTGGATTTGATATCTGGTTGTTGAAATCCTTGTTTGGCCCTGTCACACTTTCTACGATTAGTTCACCTGATGTTGTTGTTGTTGTTGTGGTCTTCAGTCCTGAGACTGGTTTGATGCAGCTCTCCATGCTACTCTATCCTGTGCAAGCTTCTTCATCTCCCAGTACCTACCACAACCCACATGCTTCTGAATCTGCTTAGTGTATTCATCTCTTGGTCTCCCTCTATGATTTTTACCCTCCACACTGCCCTCCAATGCTAAATTTGTGATCCCTTGATGCCTCAGAACATGTCCTACCAACTTGTCCCTTCTTCTTGTCAAGTTGTGCCACAAAATCCTCTTCTCCCCAATCCTATTCAATACTTCCTCATTAGTTATGTGATCTACCCATCTAATCTTCAGCATTCTTCTGTAGCACCACATTTCGAAAGCTTCTATTCTCTTCTTGTCCAAACTATTTATCGTCCATGTTTCACTTCCATACATGGCTACACTCCATACAAATACTTTCAGAAATGACTTCCTGACACTTAAATCTATGCTCCATGTTAACAAATTTCTCTTCTTCAGAAACGCTTTCCTTGCCATTGCCAGTCTACATTTTATATCCTCTTTACTTCAACTATCATCAGTTATTTTGCTCCCCAAATAGCAAAACTCCTTTACTACTTTAAATGTCTCATTTTCTAATCTAATTCCCTCAGCATCACCCGACCTAATTCGACAACATTCCATTATCCTCGTTTTGCTTTTGTTGATGTTCATCTTATATCCTCCTTTCAAGACACTGTCCATTCCGTTCAACTGCTCTTCCTTTGCTGTCTCTGACAGAATTACAATGTCATCGGCAAACCTCAACGTTTTTATTTATTCTCCATGGACTTTAATACCTACTCCAAACTTTTCTTTTGTTTGCATTACTGCTTGCCCAATATACAGATTGAATAACATCGGGGACAGGCTACAACCCTGTCTCACTCCCTTCCCAACCGCTGCTTCCCTTTCATGCCCCTTGACTCTTATAACTGCCATCTGGTTTCTGTACAAATTGTAAATAGCCTTTCGCTCCCTGTATTTTACCCCTGCCACCTTTAGAATTTGAAAGAGAGTATTCCAGTCAACATTGTCAAAAGCTTTCTCTAAGTCCACAAATGCTAGAAATGTAGGTTTGCCTTTCCTTAATCTATTTTCTAAGATAAGTCGTAGGGTCAGTATTGCCTCACGTGTTCCAACATTTCTGCGGAATCCAAACTGATCTTCCCCGAGGTCGGCTTCTACCAGTTTTTCCATTCATCTGTAAAGAATTCGCATTAGTATTTTGCATAAACTGATAGTTCGGTAATTTTCACATCTGTCAACACCTGCTTTCTTTGGGATTGGAATTATTATATTCTTCTTGAAGTCTGAGGGTATTTCGCCTGTTTCATACATCACCTGATATCTTTTCGAATACAGGTTCTTTATTCTCAATGTCTATCCAGTCCAAAACTTCATCTCGCAGCAGATTCCTTACTTCGTTTTGAGCAACATCTAGCTGTTTAAGAACAGCAGCATTTTCGATTGGAATAGTGGAATCTGTTTCTTCTTTGTAGGCTTTTGGCCAGAGTTTGCACCAGGGCATCCAAAGAGAAGCAGGGTTAATTTCATTCCACACCAAAATGGTTCCAAAAACATTTTTAATGTTAATTTTTAAAAAAATCCACCAATGAACAGTTTGAATTGATGGGCTCTTGAATAAAAGAAGCTCTGTAAATAATCCATAATTTTTAATTACTCCCTGATCCATTACCTGAATCAGAGAAGTCACTTTTGCTGGAAGATACGTGATGAATATATTCCCCGAGATCAATTCAGAAGCTGGAGAGTGAGCTCTGCAGTTATTTAGCAACACAACCCTTCTCTGTTCAGGCAAATATTTTTTTTTCTTTTTTTCCTTAATTATTTCTTACAGAAGGTACAAAATTGTTGGAAAACCAATTCTAACAATTCTGAAGTTACCCATGCACTGGAATGGGCTCCATAAATTACAGGAAGATTTATTAAAATGTCTTTAAAATCCCTTGTCATTTTTTACTTGCCAATAACATAAGGAATCAGCATGTGGTCACCAGAAGCACTTGACCACAATAAAACTGTCAACTGACCCCTTCTTCTTCTTCTTCTTCTTCTTCTCTCTCTCTCTCTCTCTCTCTCTCTCTCTCTCTCTCTCTCTCTCTCTCTCTCTTTTTTTTAGTTGAACATGGTAAACAACATCGAAGTACACTCATTTCATTGGCATTGTAGATTTTGCTAGCAAGTAAGTTATGATGCCTAATTTGCAAAAAGTTTCTCTGTATTCTTCAGATGCATTTTGATGTGCTGATCATGATTCCCCACCAACACCAAGCTTCCAAATTCCATGACGAGTTTTAAATCAGTGTAGCCAACCATAAGCAAATACACATTCAGTTTCTAATAAACTCAAGTCATCACAGAACTGTTTATTTTTTCCATAATCATAGTGCCAGTTGCACGGTTTCCTTCAGACCGTTTGGCAGAGTACTGCAACTCTCTATGAGGCAAACTTTCAAGGTTGGCCTTTATTTTTTTAACATCATAGATTGTTGGAGATCCAACTTTATATTCTTCCAGAACTTTATTTCTATTCATACCTTTCTCAATCTGATTAATGATGTCAAGCTTTTGTTGTATTGTAAGCGTAACATGTTTATGTTTCACTTCCACTTTGTTTTCAGAGTTGCTCAGTTTAGAAAACATTCCCACAACAATAAGAAACACAACTGTAATTGTGATATAGAACAGCACTGATTGTAATTACACTTTAATAAAACAGGATGTTTTAGTTGCTATAGGCAACTCATGCATGGCAGATGCTATTTGACATGTGATTGAAACTATTACTGGCAGTAGAGAACCCTAAATTTGCTGACCATTGCTGAGTGTGACTAAATTCTACCAAATGTGTTGAAAATATTCGGTATATATGAAGTGATGCTGGATTATTGAATGTTCCGGACTGTTGGATGCCAGATTAATGAGCTTTTCTGTTCTACAATTCTATCCACAATCTCTATATGTGTAACAAAGAACACGTGTCCACATGCAAGATTATAGAAGCAAATGGGAAAAAATACTTACATATGGAAATATCACTTACACAAAATGAATTGCTCTCTAAATGTCAAAAATAAATGTACAGTATGAGTGAGATGTCCCCATACCACTGTAACCCCTGTTTAGTATAAAATGTTACTATTCAGGATGGTAGCAATATTACTTGCTATCGATTGTTGAAATCCGTTGGAATTCGTGTTTACATGTTTCCACAGTTGCAGTCAAGTTTTAATTTGTAGCCGTGGCAAATGTGAGTGGTCATAGTTACACTATTGAGGAGCAGTTAATGACAACTGCGTGCGTGCATGAATGACAACACACACAGCTGACAATGATACATATTATGGGAGCATTCCAGGAAATATCTAATAAAGCTGCACCGCGGAAGGCAATATTTCTGGATTGAGAAAGATGAGCTTTTACTTTTGGCAGTGTTAATTACAGGCCACGGAGTGGAAGGAAGAAGGCACAAGAAGAAAAATGAGCAAGAGTCTCTGCTTTGATTTAACAATCTCCTATGAAGTTAACACATAAACACGCTTCAGAACTCAGTATACCAAGGGCAACACATGAAAAAAGATCTTAAGGTCAGACCTTTTAAACTGACGTTTGTAAATGAGTTAATGCTTTGTTAACTCAATTTCCAAATGCAGTGAACTATGCCAAGATTATGTTTTCAGATGAACATGCAATTTATCACAGTTCACATGCTACAAATTTTGTCGTTTGAGCCAAAGATAATCATCATCACACAGTTGAGTTAAAAAGGGACCTCACTCACAAATGATACGGGCAGGGATGACACCACAACATCTGCTTAGACCATACTTTTTTTAAGAGACTCAGAATGGTGCAAATTATTTACATGTTGCAAACATGGTTAATGCTTCAGCTTGAGGAAACGGGCCTCCCAGAACACTTATGGCTGCAGCAAGATGGAGCACCTCCTCACAATGCTCTTACAGTGCATGGTTCCTAAATGAATGATTTCCAGGATGGTGGAGATGTCATGGTTCATCAGCAATACCAGCACCCTTGAAATGGCCACCAAGTAGCCCTGACCTCATCATACCTGGTACTTTGTTACGGGGCATCATTAAGGCATGTCATTATGCTACAAATGAAGAATTGCGCAATGCTGCTGAGCACGCATTTCACACTACTACACCTGACATGCTCAAAAATATGTCAAGAAGAATATGGAAATATATTTACAGCATGAGGGGGAACATATAGATGTATTGAACACTTAATATGTAAGTAAATACTTGCACTAAAACAAATAAAATCAATTAGCATTTGATACAAGGTGACAGGGGGATGTCTCGTCCACCCTGTACATTGCAGGCAAGGGGATGAAGACTCTTAGGATGTGGTAATAACACATTCTGGTAGTTAATCATACATTTACATATTTCATTAATATCGAGGACTGACAAAAATGGTGACAGTCAATAGGAAGTGTATTATTCACAATACATCACTACATTTAACATAATAATTTCTATCATGTATACAATCATTAGATCAAAAGTATTTTTTGGAATTCATACCTGCAAGAGGGCAGAGTAGAAAGCTCTGAGTAGGAGGCGTGCTGCCGTGTCCGGCACGGGCCAGAGTGAGACCAAGACACATTGAGCGCCGGCAGCGAGCAGCGCCCTTGTCAGGCCGACCACACCGTCAGCACTTGCCCAGCCATGGTGGTCCCTCGTGTGGCTGCTGCTCACCACGACCAGCCGGGCGGACAGCCGCAGCTGCAGCAGGTCTGCCGCCGTGAGCAGGAACTCGCTGGGCGCCGGCAGCTCCGTAGTGCTCGACACCTGACACATTGGATTTTTGATAAAAGCTTTGTGACAATGCAGTTTTTTCAGTATTGCTCTTAGTTGCTAATAGTCTTTACAGACATCTTAAACATTTATTGTGATAATGGACATTTCTGGATGGTGGAACAAAGGTAATAACTGACAATCAAGACAGCCACTCATCCGAGGAATACTGGAAATGTGTGTCTACATATATAAACAACCTTTTGCTTTTAAGATGGAAGAAAGTTTGATAACAAAGAAGTAACTATTTTCTTTTAGTGTGCCTTCTTGCCTCCTACTACTTCGTCTATAAAAGGTCTCATTCATTCTCTATAAAACCATTTCACTATTATTTACTGGTTGAGATTGTGTCATTATGCCAGGAAAAGACTATATTAAAAATTAAATGTTATTTGAACACCTTTTTGTAAGTTGAATGTCTGATAGCTGGAACTTCTACGACAACATTAAAGTATGCTAGCAGATGTGGCCACAGCAGCTTCTAGTATAAGCATCCCTTTCAATAAGATGTACTGTATAGTTCCAAATGGCACTGGCAATGCAGCTTTACTGTTCTGAAAAAGCTGGAAGTGGAGGGACAGACACTGATGAAACCTCGGCAATAATTGGACTACTATATAAATATCTGTCCTATTACAGATGAGAATCAAACACAGTTCATCAAAGATCAGTGGCCAGATTAAAAACTTCATTGTTGGGGTGGTGGTGAGATAATGTATTCAAGTTCAGGGTTTGTCAAAATATAATATTACCTTATAATTTAGTAATATTTCTAAGTCTTTACATTTATAAATGCTGTAAATATTTTTTTCACTTATATTCAAATCTTTATACTTACCAAGCATACTGGATTTCCATAATGGATAGCAAAAAAAACAACAACAAATCTGAGTTCAAGGGTGAGTTATAAATCTTCCATTTGAAATAAAACTAAATGCAGGAGGGGAAATGGTATACTGGCCTTGTTAAATTCATTGTTATTTAAGTATGTTACTGTTTTATATAGTATCTCCTTAATATTTTTAGCATCAAAGAAGAAAGAGCAACTAACAGTATTTCTACAAATACAGGGAGCTGAACATCAAGTCAGTCTAACTCACAGGAGCATACAAACTTTGATATGAAAGGTGCATCTAATTGTCTCAGACTTTTCAATTTTAATTTAAAAAAATTACATCTTACAGATAAAAAACACCAAACAATATAATATGGGCAGCTACTATCCATTAAGAGAACACATGGACAATGTTATGTGTGAGACAACTAACAATTATACTTCTACTAGCCAAGTACCCAGCATGTGTTGCAATGCCAACCACAGAAACAAAGTATTTGAATTTAAATTCTGCTGCTTTTGGATATACAATTTTTGTCTCCGTCTGGTGCAAATGTGAATAAATCACAATGTTTTCCAATGCTTGAGTAAACCACTTACAGCTGACCATAGGAGAAGCATGGATTTGTCAAATTTAGTCCACTCTTGTAGTAATTGTTCCTGTGCATTGTTGATTGTCATTGCAAATGCAAGTCACTCTGAACGCTGCAATCATTTGAATTCAAATGATATATTTTTCAGAATTGGGATGTGTAGTAACAGTACGTCTTTTCCTGTAAATTTAAAATTTTAACTTTGGTGGCACTGTTCATTGTCTTTTTCACTGAAAGCCTGGTACCACTGCAAAGTTGTGGTGGATTTATGTTTCCGAGAAGAATGATATGCATCCCAATTTCCAATACTAAAACTTGTGGCAGCATGCCTGGCAAATCAAGTGCATTCAAGAATTCAGCTGGATAATGGACAACTTAATCCTGATTCATTGATGTATAGATAGACTGATATATTTTTGCTCCCACTGATAATTCATTCTGAATGCTGAATGGCATTAACATAGTTGTTTTTGGCTGCTAATACAGCAAGTATGTTTTTTGTAGTTCTGTGTGATTTTTTGGAGAAACTTTTTGAATCAAGTTCTCTGTGGTTGCTGTGATTTTAGAGAAGTTTGTTTGCAATGTAATGCATTATGTGGGTTCATTGGCTATTTTGCCATTCACAAAATCCAAAATTATTTTTATGGGATATGGAGTGTCATGTTGTAGTTGTACATGCATACTGGTCTTCATACATGCACACTGGTCTTCAAAGTTAATTTCTGTATGTGTTGTCAAAAAACTGACAATTTTAGACATGCATTAAGTTCACCAAAGGCTACTGAAAGTGTTATGCTGGTAAAGTTTGTCGAAAATCACCAGAGAGTAAAAGAAGTGTGCCATAGAAGAACTTTTCATTTTATCTCAAATATCTGAGGGTACAATGAAGTGGTTTCAATATTTTTTTGTGCACCATAGTACATTCATCCCCTACAATGAGTTGACATTATAGCAGTACTTTAGCCATTCCATAATTTTTGTTGAGATTGCTTGTTGGTGTGTCTGTGGTCTGGCTATTCAATGGAAATTTCAGTGCTGAATGCACTGTCTGCCACTAACCAAAGGAGTCGCCACAATTCCAAATGATGCACTAGCCTGTGCAATAATTTATCATGATCGTATAGTTGCCAAAGTAAGGAAAATGAGAAAAGTTTTGCCTATATCTCCGGGTGCATCTAGAAAAACAACCCATAATCCTGTCATAAGCTATGTGCTGTTCTGGGATCAGTTTCAAAAGGTTCATTTGAACAAATGTACCCAATTTCTTGACATCAAAGTGTGTTTCTCATTGCAAATCATGACTGAAAACATTGTTTGCAGATTAATTTGGCATTGTTCGCTGATCCATTCCATGTGTAGTATGTTGGCACTTTAGAGTAAAGTAGCATCCCAGGAAACATATCATGTCTGCACAATGAGAAAATTGCAGTTAACATTGTTGATGGTGGGTACAATGCTCTCGCACATACATTTTCTATTGTGAAGTACATGTACCATCCATTTCCAAAGTGCACTGCCAAATGAACAACTGGTAGATGTTGTTTACAGACTGAAAAAAATAAAACCTAACAAACAACACCATACTGCTTCATTGCTGCTAATGATGTAATATCCCAGTTGATACTGGTCAATTACACTGCTAGATTCTGTTGCATTTCCCACTCTAAAAGTCGCCATATCATTCCTTTGTAGACATATTTGCAATTTCATCACACTACAGTACTCAATAGTGATGTGTGCTTTGTTGTACATTTTCATGAGTAATCGTGAACATGATACAATCCAACAATTATCGACTTCAGCATCATTACTTCATACTTTCAAGTGATGATCTGCCACCATCTTCAGTTGCTCATCAATGATACAGTTGATGTCCGCCATTGCCAGTATATGTCTCAGCAATACAACTCTTGGGTATCATGATATGCATTTCACATCACATTCATGGTGAACTTTTGTTGAATACGCAACATGGACTATGAATCATGTTTCTGGTGATAACTTCAAATAAGTCTGGAGTTGTTCAGTTTCAGTTTTCACATTTATATTGACAGTGTATTGATGGATGGAACAATTGTCAAGATCTCAAGATATGATTTTCAGTGTTTTTATAAATCATCAGTCGATATGCACACAGTATTTATTTCCTCTCATCTGTCTGCAGACTTCTCAATTTGATTTTGAAATGATATCCACTGTTCCTCACCAAATTAAAACTGGATACTGCAATCTACAGTATGAGCGATGTGTTTCTGAGACTCGAACTACGCCACTTCTATGATGAAAAATTATATCACAAGTTAAATTCTTCACCAGTTATAAAGAACATCACTTGATCAATTGTTGATGCATGTCCTGTCTTTCATGTTAACTGACAGGTGTTTTGTCTGTTCTAACTACTACTTTGTGCAATCATCAGCTGCTATTTGTTCTGGGACAGTTCTGAATAATCGAATTAATCTATCATGTTCATTGAATAAAGTTTGAGATCCAACAAAATTTCTTCCATTTTTTTTTTTTTCCATATTGAATCAAGAATGCTGCCTAAACTGCTCATCAACGTTTTCCCAAGAAATAAATTTAAAGATATTTGTGATCTGTATTCAGCAGTGGTAGAACCGGTCTTGCACAATGATAAGTTTGCCCTTGCACTTTGAATGTTGTCGTGTATTATTCATGCACAATATTTGTTGCACTGAGCAATGTCATTTGGAAAAATGAGTTGTACTTGCATATGTTTGTCTAGAAATGTTTCGACTGGCTTGTGTCACTTGATACGAATGGCTGAATGGCTCAAGTATCAAATATAATTCTGAAACATACCTGGTTTTCATTCTTAAATTTGAGAGCACTACAATACATGGATACTTCATCCACTTTTCCACTAGACACACTTGGATGAAGACTGCATGTAATGAAAATATTATCATTGTACTGGAATGCAGCAAGCTGTAAATCAGTGTGCAATGTTCATCTGAACTTATCAGTACATACTCAAATGGTATACAGTCTTACTTCCTATTGCTTGACTGTTCCAGATGAACAGGCTTGAGCATTGTGTATTCAAGTCATTTCCAGTCTTGATTCCCATTGTTCATCCGTTTTACATGAATGGGTTTGAGCAGTGTGTATTTGAATGATTTCAAGTCTCACTTCCCATTGTTCATCTGTTTCTAACATTTTCTTTCATGCATGTCATTTAAATTGACCAGTCACTTGTCCTTTGGGTGGCATAACTGATTTCACAGTGAAACTGATGCTTTGTGATGACTATTACAAATTCACTTTGAAAAAGAAAAGAAAACATGATATCTACTAGCTAATGTCAGTCAGCAATTGGAATTTCATAATCAACACCACTTGTTACATCAAACAGAACTGAAATGTTACTATTTGCATACAATTCAATTCAATTATGTCTTGTGCTCACATTCGCACACCGAAACCACATGAACTGCTGCTAAAATATATTAAATACACACATTTCTTGCAACAACTCATGAACCAATTGTAAAATTAATGGCATATGAATTCATATGGGACAAACAAAGAAACATTCATTAAAATGAAGAATCCTTCAATCACGTCAGTCTGAACTGAAATGCACTTAGTGTTGTATGTGATCTGAATATGTGAATGAAACAGAAGAAACTGCTAATGATTGGTACAATGGGACATACCCTCTGCCATGCTCTTCACAGTAGTTTGCAGAGTATAGCTGCATGTCTTTAATGCACATGGACATGGGCTACCAAAATAGTAAATTTTCATTTTTTAAAATGTTGTGTACCAAAAAAGGTCATTTACCTTTAGTTTCAAAATGGGAGGTCACTAGGATTTTCCTTCACGAATAATATGCATGGGATGACACCTGATATTTGAGTGTAAGGGAGAGAGAGAGAGAGAGAGAGAGAGAGAGAGAGAGAGAGAGCAGATTTTTTAAAAGTAGTCTAAGGTCTTTTCTTGTTCTTCATTGCAATAAAATTAAATGATATTTTTGAACTTTGCTAACATAAGGAAAGCAATTACCCAAGGCTTTGTGTTGCAGAACAATTAACGTTTGACTGAAAAGTTTAAATCAAAATGTCTGGAGGGAACCTGGATCACAACTACAATATTAACGGACACATGGTGATAACAAGAATTTTTGAAATTATCTGGAAAGGTGTCACTGTACAGGCCAATATATAATTTATATTTGCTTGTACTTTCGTGTGTCACAACATTCATGAGTTGCTTTCATGTTCCATTGAGATTATTAGTTTCTAAAAGAAAAAGTGAAGTAACATTGTAAGCTGGCTACTTATTTATGTTTGATAAATAGAATATATGATCTATATAATAACAAAATCATCCAAGGCACACACACCCAGTGATCTCTAGAGTACACAAATAAATATTATTGATATTGTAAAGGTTCTAACAATGCATTGTTGACATTTTCCTGTGAAAGAACTAAGTGTCATAAATCATCGACTTCCACTTAAATGTAACATTTCTTTTATCCAAAACGAACAACAATTTTCACATAAAGCATAACTAACAAACAGTCAATAACACCTTTTTATAGTTGTGAATTAGACTCCTGCAATATTAAGTGGCTAGAGATGACTTCTGTAAAAGTAGTAAATTAGTCAATACCTCTGATCCCTCTTCATCTCCCTGCTCATGTCCAGGATCAGATCCTGCAGTGGCAAAGTACCTCTTTGGCTGTTGTGAGTCAACCACATCTCCTGGAGAGAGTACAATAGCTGACAACTTCCAGGACACATGTGTAGCTAGATGTACACATTCAGCTTCACCGATCTGTCGTAATACTGCTTCCTTGCTAGCCTGTAAAATAATTAATTAATTTCGTCTTTATTTGGCCTAGAGACTGTATACTGAAAAAGCTCCATGTGTTGATATATTGTCTCTGTATTAGCATCATTAAACAAAGATATTGATAATTCTTGTTTCTTGCTGTAAAAATTCACAAATATTCAATTGGAAACATGTGTACATCCTGCTCAACAGTACTAATAACTCTGAAACACATACAACACACTTAAAGCCGATGAACCAATGAGACTCACTGCCAGTTAATGCAACACACACACAAAATGTAACTATACAATACAAAATTATGTTGAAAATGTGCTCTATTAACTGTGATAAAAAATATTGAAAAATAATTTTGTGTATTTACTTAAAAAGTATCCGGACTTTGTTTCATGTTATGTTTAAAGCAAAATCCCATTTAAAAGGAAAAATCACTTGTCAACAAACAAATAATAGTATATGGCAAGAGAAAATAATACTCCTGTGTGTGTCATTGCCCACTTGCACCTTTCTCAGCAGCTCCTGTATCAAGTGTCTTAAATTATCTGTGTAGTGCAGGTGACTAATGGGGCCTCAATAGAGGGTAGTTATATTTCTATAGAGGGGATGATGAAGAGATGGGGGACGGGGTGGGATTATGTGAAGACTATTGCTAGCACACAGACTGCTCTTCCTGTATAACACAAAGAGTGTCCATTATGTTTAAGGCCACCACATGGCAGACAGCTTACCACCTACAGTGCTATCTGTCCTCATCCCACGAGAGAGACTGTAGAGATATTCATAACATAACACTGGGCACTGACAAATAGTCTGTTAGCCACAAACAGTAAGACACCAGTATCATCTCTCTGCCAGCCAAACACTGATTATGAAAATTTGTGCTATTATCAGAGATCAAGCTGGTTACTGGCACAGCAATTGCCACTACAATAACATACTTCAACTATCTCAGTTATGGCGGTTGATGACACTCGCCAGTAAATATATGTCATTCTTTCCAATGTCATTACCAGTGAACACCGAACCAAGGCCTTTCTTCCAACTAATATGTCATCATTGAATACAATGAGCTATAATTCTTTTTCAACTAGTAAGAGAAGGGTAGTTCACTAGAAATAAATATTCATGGAATTTTGGACAACTGAATCATAAGCTGCTTAAAGAAAACCAACATAATACATAATGTGCCATATTTCCATTATGTTACACCTGTTCTTTTTTTATTCTTCATATAGATTTCAGTCTCTTTATTTTATTTCTAAATTGAAATACTAATTCCATCCATGTGTTTTTCTTCTGAATCTACAGAGATACTGCCTTATGTATAAGTCCAGTACAATACAACAGTAACAGTATATCAAGAAAGTATTAACTCTCTCATATCCTTTCCAAATGTCTCTCCCTTGACCCAGGAAGCACAGTTACCTGATTCTTTAATAATTAAGATTCTTCACAGCATTTTCCTCTTTTGCTGACTGATGTAGCCTTTGGTTCTGAAAGCACTTCTGGGAGTGGGTGTATTATTAGTTTGCTTCTGCTTGGTTGAAAAAATGGTTCTTTCATAGTTATTTTGTTGAAGAGTTGTTCTGGGGATTCTTTTACTTCAAATACACTAACAACTTAAGTGAAATAATCACATTTATGAAAATAACAGATGAAGATAGGATATATAATCTTACGATCTCAGAATAATTGGGTTGTCTCTCCAATGTTAAGAAGAAAAAAGAAGAAAGACATGGAGAACTGCAAAACAGTGCAATTATTCCAAAATGCCTTTTATAAAAAGATGCACAACGTTTAGATCAAAATGGGCAATTTGATCTGCAACACATCCTGTTTCTGATGACTCTCGAAACTGTTGACATTCATTGCAAAATTTGTACTGTACTGAAAGTAATAAGTCATGGTTCTCATTTTGTTCCAAAACTGCAGGTGGCCAAATTTCATTCAAAGGCAATTTGTTAAATCATAAAGAAATGTGACAAGTATTTAATTCTGAATGGTGATTATACAAACATGTGATTTTTATGAGTTTTTTTATAAAATTACTTAAACTATTCTGGTATTTTACTTATACACTATGTGATCAAAAGTATCAGGACACCTGGCTGAAGACGACTTACAAGTTCGTGGCACCCTCCATCGGTAATGCTGGAATTCAATACAGTGTTGACTCACCCTTAATCTTGATGACAGCTTCCACTCTCGCAGGCATATATTCAATCAGGTGCTGGAAGGTTTCTTGGGGAATGGCAGCCCATTCTTCAGGGAGTGCTGCACTGAGGACAGGTATCGATGTCAGTCGGTGAGGCCTGGCATGAAGTTGGCATTCCAAAACATCCCAAAGGTGTTCTTTAGGATTCATGTCAGGACTCTGTGCAGGACTCTGTGTCTATCACAGGGATGTTATTGTCGAGTAACCACTCTGCCACAGGCTGTGCATTATGAACAGGTGTTTGATCATGTTGAGATGCAGTTGCCATCCCCGAATTTCTATTTAACAGTGGGAAGCAATAAGGTGCTTAAAACATCAATGTAGGCCTGTGCTGTGATAGTTCCATCAAAACAATATGAGGTGCAAGCCCCCTCCATGAAAAACATGACCACACCATAACACCACTGCCTCCGAATTTTACTGTTGGCACTACAAGTGCTGGCAGATAACATTAACCGGGCATTGGCCATACCCACACCCTGCCATTGGATTGCCACATTGTGTTACATGATACATCACTCCACACAACACTTTTCCACTGTTCAATCACCCAATGTTTACGCTCCTTACACCAAGCGAGGCGTTGTTTGGTATTTACCGGCTTGATGTGTGGCTTATGAGCAGTCGCTTGACCATGAAATCCAAGTTTTCTCACCGCCCGTCTAACTGTCATAGTACTTGCAGTGGGTCCTGATGCAGTTTGGAATTCCTGTGTGATGGTCTGAGCAGATGATCACCTGACCATGTTCGAAGTCCGTGAGTTCCCCGGAGTGCCCCATTCTGCTCTCTCACAATGTCTAATGACTACTGAGGTTGCTGATATGGAGTACCTGGCAGTAGGTGGCAGCACAATGCACCTAATATGAAAAATGTATATTTTTGGGAGTGTCCAAATACTTTTGATCACATAGTGTAGCTGAAGTGAGCTTAATTTTCATATACACCTCATAGCTATCCTATATAATGGTTTGAGTCACTCAGGAACTGAGATTAAACAAAATTCCTTTTATAATATTTTACAGCAAAAATAAAAGTGTCACATAGTGCATATTTGTCATTTCTGAAAATTATTACTAATGCTGTTAAACTAAAAGTTTGCTAGAAATCAAGAGTATACCTGTGCCCCAACCAAAGCTTTTGCCTGTAACATCTCCGCCACCATGGCAGCTTCCTGCTCAGCATACGGAATGTCACTCCAACCCCACTGCTCAGTGACTGAGCCAGGAAGTCTTGGATTTCCCACCACCAGTGCTGACATGTTGGTGCTCTGCTGTGTCTGGTCCATACCTGTAACACAGTGGCATATGAGAACTCATCCAGAAAAAGCTGCTGGAAACTTAAAATCAAATGCGATAAAAGTAACTGCTAGAAAATATGAGGGAACCGCCAGTTTCTTTACAGCTGACAAGAGGAGGCCACAACGTTCAGATCACGGATTTACTTCAAATTTTGTACACGTATAGTAGTGCATTAGGACAGATACATAAATGAGCAAAAGTTTTCCTGAAAATGTCATGATTTATGAGACCCCTTATACCTGTAATTGGGTAAGAAACCCAAAACTGCTTTGCACCTGAATGCTTTGTCCTGCAGACACAGAGACTGGCCCGGTTTGGCAGCTAACTTGCATAGTGGGGAGACCTTAATAATGTAGCAAGAAAGTGTATTTGAAATTTTTTAAAAAAATCATAAAATTTACATTTTTACTGCAAAAATGGAGGTGACTCCCAATTCAATGTTTAATGCAATTGCAAAACATCAGTTAAAAGTCGTGTCCGCATACTGCGATGGTCTTCTTCAAGAAGTGGATCTTATTGACACAGAATAATTGGGAACAATTTCTGCAGATGCAGTGGTGATAGGAGAAAAAACTTTATCTGTCTACCATCAAAATGTTAGGACAAAAGATATTACAGACAATGACCTCATTCATTCTGAAAAAGTAGACAAAGAAGGTCTATTCTGTAATGTTGAAGACTTTTCTGATGATAAAGATAATGAGCCAGCCAAGAAGAAGGAAGAAGCCAGCTATATTCTGTTGTAAACAAAAATTTATGTGGCGATAATGCTTACCCCAGCTGTCTGAGTCATTTTGCATATTTCCTGAGGCAGTCACACTCTTCTCCTATACTATTTGTAGTTTATATGTAAATCAGAAACACTATCTTCGACTTTCATGTAATTTTGCGTAGTAGGATACTTTAGTATAAGAATATTTTAGAAAAGGTTTCTCCAATATTATTTATATATATTATGTTGTGTTAGTGATAAATAATGTAATCATAAGCAGATGGGAGAAAATAAAGTGGTACCATGATTAAAGAATTTCGGCCAAACAAGGTGGTAAGGTAAACAGAAAATGAAAGGTGTCAACATGTGTGGAGGATGATTAACATCTGAAGTAATCAGCTCATTGGTGCAGCAGCAGAGGCAATATGCAGCAAAAACCATCTTAAATATGAGATCTTAATATTAATTGTGGTATAATAGAAGTGTTTGTGTTCGGTGCAATCAGTACGTAGAAATAACCATCTACCTGTAGAAGTGTGTTATGGTACAGCCTCTTCTAACATTAAGGAATTACAACTTTAAACATAGTAATGTGTGTGGAAAGAATAAGTAAGATTTGTATGTATATTTCCTTTCAGACCAGAATCTCAAGCAATTTGATGGAATACAGTGAAATAATATTTTTTCTGAGTGATAATTTTGTCTGATCGGTAAAGAAAGTTAAGTTTGCCTTAGCATAAGGATCTGTTACTGTGGAGTGTTTTTCAGTAGAGTCAATTTTGCATTTGATAAGCAGAGCAGGTGTTTATTTATTAGATAATGATACAATAATGAAATAATAAAACAATGAATAATGTTACGGTCTTAATGGTTACAGAGCCTGTCTCTGCAGTAGGGATATTTTTTTGAGAATGCACTCCTCTAGCTAACAAGGTAAGAAATGTAAGTAAAATAATGGAGCTGACCAACATGCTTGAGTAATGAAAAAGAGAAATGTATACAAACAAATGAGGTGCAACTGTAATGATGATCTAATTGTGAATTAGGCAACATTGGGTACTGTTTATATTGTGCAATTCATGACACTGCAGTTGGGAATGAGCGTTTAACCAAAAGAGCACTCTTTTAATGGGTTACAAGTCATATAATGCTGTATTATTGTATCTATAGGTTATCTGAAAACTTCTATTTGTGTTCTGAGGAACTATGAGCTTAAAGTAGTAATACTGTCACGAAGAACAGTAATTTTGCTGATTAACTGGTAACAGTGGTGCTAGACTGATGTGAGTAGTTCTGAGAGGTCAAACATTTGGTGTGATTTTGTGAGGATTTAATTTTCTGGTGGAATGAGAGTAGTGCTCAGAGTTGAGTAGAGAAATGGGGCAATGATTTGGTACAACTTCCATCCCCGTAATTTTCATTTGAGTGGTAATTAAGTTATTTGATACTGACTCTATTCTTTTTTCATAATGTAATGATTAATAAATCTATGCTACTGCACATCTTAAGTTTTTGCTATTTTGCAAATGGAAGAGAGACCCAAATCTTTCAAGTTTAACCAGTTTTGGACAGTTATGACTTAGAGTAATGTATTGTAGTGTAATGTGCACTTGATTTAAAATTTTTTCTAGTCCATCCCTTTCATACTAAAGTCAATTTTAATAATAATTATTGTGATGTTAAGAGGACTATGTAATGTATTTATTTATGATGTAATGACTACTATTTGCCATTGTGTTGAACAATTTTTTTCCTATACTTAAGTTAGAAGTAAAAGTAAGTGTACTAAAATAGGGTATTTTTTCTAATTGTCTCATGTACTGTGGTGGAGGAGAACCACCTGCAAGGGAACCGATAGCAGTGCATTTCCTTAATAACTGCCACTTGGACCTGTTGAGGTTTGGGCAACTTTGTGAGAAAATGTAAAAAAAGCTCATTAAAAGTGTGAAACTGCTTGTGAAAAATACTAAACATTGAGAAAGTGAAATTTTCTGTCTATTGCAACCCAGGAGGATTTATTATTTGAAGCAAGACAGGACTTGTATCAAATGATTTGTATCTATAAATGTAATCTTCACTTACCCAAAAAGGACATCACTTATTATGAAGATGCCTTAATTTTTGTTAAAAGTATAACTTGTGGATATTTTGTGCAAATGGACAATACACTGTATGTAAATACTTTGTATGGGGATTTTCATATGGCCAGTTCATGTAAGTATAAATTTAAACAAATATATGTACTGTAGTTTTTGATAAGATTTCGTATGTAAAATTTTCTGTGTGTGGATTTTAAACTCAATTTCTGGGGTCACTTGTGGTCACTGACTTTCCCAGTTAGCTATTTGCAATATCTATCTGGTCAATCCAACGAGGGAGTGATGTGACGAAGCAAGCTGGGATATTTTTACTTCCCCTCTTGTTTTGCCATCTGCCTACTTAAATTCGTTTTTTTTTTCAATTTTAACTAATTACCATTAACATATGTGAGTGTAATCGGTATTTTCATAAAAGAGAAAGGCTGGCCCTCAGTTTTAAAGAATGTAACACCAGATCTAATTTTGTGCTTAGTTTTATGGATATAATTGATTTTCTAATTTATGTTGACTATTCCTAGTTAGTATGTTTTGTTATAGGGAGAAATCTGTAATTGTTTCGTAACTTAAGTTCTATTGTTGACTTATAAACAAATATAAATTCTGTACTAATTTTAAACATTTGGTACATGAAATGCTAATTATCTTGAAGTATCTATTTGGCTCTAGTCAGAAACATGTTAGCAAAACTAGCCATTAATTAATTCCAAAGTAATTAACAGTTTTGTCAAAAGCATTGTCTGCATAACTATATATGTTAATTTCATGATTTAAACAAATAATTTGGCTTGATCCTTGTAGTAGAAGAAACTGTTAAAAAGAACCAATTTTTCGATGTTTTCAGTTAATTTAATGAGTTAAGTTTTAATTGTAATTTCTGTAAATTAAACTTCGAACAATGTGTAGTTCCAGGACCTATTATTGTGAGGATGTATAAGGGCCCAATTTTTGGTCTCAAACAGCCATTACGTCGACACCGAGGAGAACAAATCAAGAAATAAACAAGGGGCATACGACCCGGGACAACTGGGAGATCCGAGAAAAACCAGGGAGTTTTTTCATCCAGGAGAAAACCTGGAAAATCCTGGGATTTTTTTAGAATTCCAGGAATTTTTCGTTGTTTTAGTTTGCAGTTAAATTTTTGTAATTTTGGTTGGTAAGAACTGATACTCTAACAGAGGATATTACTGTATCCCGCTACTGCAGAATAATACTCCAGCAATAACACATGAACGAGAGGAAAAAATTAAAATAAAACTTCAGTTGCAAAGGAAATGTGCTACATACAACAACAAAACACAGTGCTGATACAAGCCAGCAGCAAAATGTGTCAAACGCTTTAGGAAGACCACGCAATGCTTCATAACAACAAATTGCCTCCGATGAGCATGACGTCACAAATGTTTACATCGAGGGCCACGAGAAAGAGAGGCCATGGTGCGTACGTCACGAAAGTAGGCCTGAGTTCTCTCGCTCACTCAGCTGAGCAGACACACTGTGTTTCAACACCTCTTAACTCATAACTAACGTACAAACAACTATTGCAACTTTTACTAGAATCCACCGTTATGAAGTCTTACTGTTTATTAGACCTCCAACAATCGGAAGACCATAGGCCTACTAATAATTTGTTACGGCTGTACTGCAGTACAATAAAATTAAAATTGTGCCGTTATGATTATCGGCTGCATGAAGCATCATATCAAGATGTAATTCTTGTTAGTACATAAACACCTAACCGCGAGTTAGCAGGTTTAGAAATGCATTTAGTCTGCTGAGTTGAGTGAGCGAGCACACGAGCTCAGGCCTATCCTTGTGACATACGTGCAGCGGCCTGTCTTTCTCGTGGGCCTCATGTTTATATTAGATTGTTCGAGCAGTTGCGAGCAGGCTCATGCGTATGCGCAGTTGAGTCGTGCATGAGTAGTACCTTTTCCCGCTTCTGGCTACAGAAGTGTGGTTGTTAGCTGTATAAGCAGTAGCAGCGAGCAGCCAGTGCTACCTGGAAAAATTTTGCTGGTGTGCCCAAGCTGCCAGACTCATGCATGCTGAACAGGCTTGGATCTAGGAGCTGGCGAGTGAGGGGGTGGGGGAGTGCAACTGGGGTGTCTGCCCCGGCAATTTCAAGGACGGGGGGGGAGGAGGGGGGGAGGGGGGAGCCAAGTTTATTCTGGAGTGCCTAGCATCCTGCACATGTTGGTCTATTGATTATTCATATAATTTTGAAATGCACCCCTATAGATTGTTTAACATTTTTGAACACATTGTAAGTTGATTTCTGAATTAATCATAGTGTACGTGATGTCTCTGCAAAAGGAATCCCAATCGCATCTAGAAATAAACTTTCCTGTAGACAGAAGAGGATGGGGCTATATGATCTGAGCAGAATAAAGCCAAATGGGTGATTGCCAAACACTGTTTGTTATGGGGTTGACTATGTTTGCAAATTATCAACTTTGTTATAATTACTAGCAAAATCCATAGATTCAGACTACCAGAGTGGAAATAAATGACTCACAGGAATAACAGATAAGAAAAATTGTGTATTATCTTCTCGGTGTATCCAAGAAGATGAAATTTTGACAGAAAAGTTTTGGCCAGATCGCTACACTAGTAATGGCCAGTTGTACAGTCCCCGGCTAGTAGCCGGGAGTAGCACAAGGAATGCATTGTATGAACGCGTAATAACTCCTAACCGGGGAATAAACACAGGATAACTAAGCCGGTGATTGTGGCAGGCTTAGTGAAGTCAACTAGAGAATGAGTCTTGTCACTGGCAGGAATAGTTACAGAATTAGTGATGACAATATTGTTTGTTAGGATGAGGAAAGAGAAGAAATTGGGACACCACACAAATTATGGAAGAATATGACAATTCCAAATTTATACAAAAATTTCGTACTACTATTACTTCTTTCCGATCTCATGCTTGAGGAGCTGGAGCATATGAATGAAATGTGAAACTATTCCTAACATAAGGCTTTTTGCTTTTATTAGGCCTAATAGGCATTTCATACTGGTACTTCATGAATTACATTCTGTCGTGCAATAAAAATGACCATTTGTGCCAAAACAGTCTCGTTTATTTGGTGTGTGTCACAATTGCTGCAATATTAGACAGGCCTATTTAGTTTCATCTAGCAGACAGTGACAAAATAGATGTAATCAGGTGGAGAAATCACACCAGTCTTGGGTACTAACTGTATTAACAGTTTTTTCAGTATTAGACGGCAACTTTTCGATTTTTCATGTAGCATAGCATTTGACGAACTTTGATGAGGTAATAGATTCTTTCACAGAAAAGAAATCATGCCGTGTAAAGCTGTAGCAAGATTAGAGAGAAAAAAATGCTAGGACCTAAGGATTAAAGAAATGTGTACTGTCTTGCTTGTCTCTTGTCTCTAAAGTTTTATGTATTCTATATTTCATTTTATGTTACACAAAACAGCACATTATTAACTAATAGGGAATAAAGAGTGCAAATTGTCTGAATAGTTCCACATAATCTTTCTCACTACTGACATTAGTAACTGAAAATGTTGGCTGCAGTATGCTAATGTCTACTCTGCGTGCAAACCACATTACATCCGAGTTATGTGGGCAGCCACCTTTCTTGCAACCAACACAGGAGGGCTGTCACCGTACATGCGGCCACAAGACAGTGACCAAGGCACCAGAAGAGGTCACGTGTTCCACGAACCTCTTTCCTACACCAGCCACATGACAGGAAGCAAGACTGAATGTACCTTGGCATTGAGAGTTGTTCTTCAGCTGTCACACATGTCCTGAGAGGCCAGTTTATTCTGGTGGGCTTCCTGGATCAGGTGCCAAATGCTTATGCATTTCTTCAATTAGGAACACACTCCAGAGCCACTGCTGTGCCATCATTGCTATCTGAGCCTATCTTTGTGTCTCAGAACCTGCAACATGGCCTTGCTGAAGAAGACATCACCCCAATGTTGTGACCAATCTGTAGACTTGTAATTTTCTGTGTTTGTCGTTAAAGAGTGTCTTTGCCAGACTTACTAATTTGTGGACTTGTAAAATGTCTAGTTTTGCCTTTACTTTGGCTTCACAACTTGGAAACTGTGTCATAGTGAACTTGTGATTCAATCTAGTTCCTTTCGGACTTTGTATCTATATGGAAGTGGACTGGGATCTATATTTTAAAACTCAGATTTTGATTCTGCACAAGGCATCAGAAGATCAAAACAAACTGCAAAACAATTTAGAAAAGATATGTGAATGGTGTGAAAAGTGGTAGTTGACCCTAAATAACGAAAAATGTGAGGTCATCCGCATGAGTGCTAAAAGGAACTTGTTAAACTTCGGTTACATGATAAATCAGTCTAATCTAAAAGCCATAAATTCAACTAAATACCTAGGTATTACAATTATGAACAACTTAAATTGGAAGGAACACACAGAAAGTGTTGTGGGGAAGGTTAACCAAAGACTGTGTTTTATTGGCAGGACACATAGAAAATGTAACAGACCTACTTAGGAGACTGCCTACACTACACTTGTCCATCCTCTTTTAGAATACTGCTGCGTAGTGTGGGATCCTTACCAGATAGGACTGTCGGAGTACATCGAAAAAGTTCAGAGAAAGGCAGCACGTTTTGTATTATTGCGAAATATGGGAGAGAGTGTCACAGAAATTATACAGGATTTGGGCTGGACATCATTAAAAGAAAGGTGTTTTTTGTTGCTACAGAATCTTCTCACGAAATTCCAATCACAAACTTTCTCCTCTGAATTCAAAAATATGTTGTTGACACTGACCTACATAGGGAGGAATGATCACCACGATAAAATAAGGGAAATCAGAGCTTGTACGGAAAGATATAGGTGTTCATTCTTTCCAAGCACTATACAAGATTGTAATAATAGAGAATTGTGAAGGTAGTTCGATGAACCCACTGCCAGGTACTTAAATGTGATTTGCAGAGTATCCATGTAGATGTAGATGAAGATGAAGGTGGGCTAAGAACTTTAAGTCAAAACTCTTTCTTTCTGCATTACCAGGCCTTCTGTCTGAAGCAATGTTTTGCATTTGAACCACAAGACTTTATTTTGTTTGTGGTTGTTTTAAGACTTGCTTTCAAGAAGGAACATTGTGTTCTCTTACTTCAAATAAATTTCGTGTTCATTTTTTATCTGGACCCTTTTCTGTTCGGTGATTTGTTTGCTTTTCTTCCAAATCAGTGCTTACATGTGTGCTTATAGCCCAGGTAGACAGTGTTTTGTGTGTGCTTTCATCTCCTTTGGTTGTTTTGTAGTTCTTGCACCACCTTTCGGTTTCTTCTCCCATAACAGTTGGTGATCTGGTCTTTGTGAAACTTCACTCTGCATGAACTTCCTTCACATACAGTGGATGTTTCTGTGTGTGCCTCTTCTCATTTGTGTGACTTCAGATCTTTTATTGGACACAAGCTTTCGTCACCAGTCTTCAGTGTTTGAGCCTGATACATTTGGATCCTGATATTTTGAGACAGTTTATCTTAAACCTGCTACAGCATGTCTAATGCAGTGGAGCAACCTCCTATCTGCTCTTTACTGAGTGAATACTGGCAGATGTAACAGTGCCTTCTGGATTTCCTGATGTATATTTCCACGATGTTGAAGTTGCCCTCAAGGTTGCTCCCTCCCTGACTTTCCTACAGTTTCTGGTTCTGGACACAGCACCTGCATTGGGGGCCAGTATCTTCACGACTCTGAGGTAACTAGTTGACGTACCCTGGGTGCCACCTGGGCTGATCACATCCGGCCACCACTGACAATGCCTCCTGCTTCTTGCACACCGAAACACCAGACTCTTCCCGAAGCTGTCCCCATAGCCCCACCAAAGTCTGCCACCACAGGCCTACACTACTGCCATTTCCAACTCTGGGTGCAGTATCAATTTCTTCGTCTACTTTGACCCTATCATGTGGTCTTTCCTCAGCCCGTTTCCAAACACATCCTTCATTGTGCCTTCTTTCCCAGCCCCTTCCTACTCCACAATCCCCAATTTTTGCTCCTTTTCGTGCCTCATCCTTGGACATGTCATACAATTCCCCTATCTATGCCTAATTTAAGCACCCAATGTCCTAATTTCTCCCAAGTGTTTCCACACACCCGATGTTTATCTCGAGTGTTACTGCATAACAAGTTTTGGTCCAATGTGGTTCTACTCAACAATATGCTTCTGCTCAACACACTCCCCCTCATTGCTTTCGCACAACATTATCTTACCACTGCTTTTGCATTATCAATTTCCTTCCCAAGTGCTTGTGCTCAACATTTTTCCCTCCCATGTGGTTCCACACACGATGATTTCTTTCTGCTACATGCATTTGCATCCACCTTGCACCCCAGCTACTATCACTTAGTGCTTTTCCATCCCAAGTGCTTTTGCATGATGACTTTTCATTGTTAATGCTTGGACACAACCTTTCTTCCATTTCCTTTTCCACATTTTTCTATCTTGTGTTCAATTTGACACTTATTCAGTCTCCATTACAACTGAGTTACATGGGCAGCCAGGTTTCTTAAACTGATATGCAAGGGCTGCCACACTACTTGTGACTATCAGCTGGCCCCACAAACCTCTTTTCTATGCTAGCCATGTGACAGGAAGCAAGACTGAATGTTTCCTGGCACCATAGGCTGTACTTAGGTGCATGGGCCCTAAGGGGCCAATTCACTGACTGAACCTTCACACTGATTTTTGTGGGCTCCTCTGTATTTCATCAACTGAGCATTCACACTTAAATTTGTTCTTTAACAGTGACTTTTGTTTGATGAAAGATGCAGTCTCTGTTGTGGGTAATTTCATATAACCTTCAGATTGGTATCAAAGAAGAAAATCGTATCTACATGCACCACAAAATGCAACTACACCATCTCTTCGCAGATATTCAAGCATACTGCAGCTATCAGTAATCAGTTATTCTGCTATGAACTCCAGTAATAACAATTTGCATGTTTCTCACAAAAATATACATGTAATCAAATTACAATGTCAAAACATAAATCTTTTATCTTTGAAGGGTGATAAGATCATGTGCTTATGTTCAGTGTTGGTGGAAAAGTATCCTTATGAAAGTGCCCAATAATTTGAAAACGAAAAGGGCCCTTACTACTTTACACCAAGACAACTGAACCTTTTCTGTTATACAAAATACCTTTGTTTCACTGAAAGATACGCTAAACAGTTAACCTGACTGGACTGAAAATTTTATGAATTTAACAACTTTGAAGTGGAAACTAGGTTTCTATGGTGAAAGTAAATACATTAAATCAAAGTACTACAATAACAGAAATTCTACAATGGAAACAATGAACAAAAATAAGGAAAGACAACAGTCAGTTTTACCATGGCTGCAGATGTGCACATTTAGGTATCTTCATACTTCTGTGTGTAATTACACCAGAAAAAGATCAGTAGCCCCAAAGCAAAATGCAAAGGCATTTCGAAGTGCCGTAAATCAGTCATCTGCAACTGAGTAGTTGTCTTTACTTATTTTTGTGAAATTAGTAGCATTTCCTCAATGTGTCTTTGGGCAAATGTCACTCTTCTCTCTCACCAGGTGCAGCAGTGACTGTTGAACCAGCCGGACTGGCCTTGCTGGCTGTGAGTGCCCTGGAGGACCGCTGGGACGCACGGAGTGATGAGAGTGATGGCACTACGAGCAGGCTGAACCTCTCGCACAAGTATTCACATGGCCCCTCTGTGGCTGGCTTCAGAACGGGGAATGGAACCAAATACAGTTCACCTTCCAGCACCAGCAACAGTTCACGACGGCCTTTGCTGCCTGTGAATGTCGTTTGTGCCAGAAATGTTATTTCCTGCATACATCGGTTACACTAAGAGATTAGGAAAGGTAAGGACCACAATTCCCAAGAAGTATAAAATATTACCTAGTAATAACATTCTGTACTAATATAACATAGCCTATTATACTAGGTATGTAAAGAATAGTTTCCATTATTTATAATGAATCTGAAATATAACATTACTGTGATGATAAACAAAGAGTAATGTTTATTCTACATAAGGCTTCAAGATTACTGAATAAGGAATTTATATGAAAAACCACTAATTTGGTCTAATTCTGGTTCAGGAAGTTCGGCCACTATATCAGTTGTTTATTGCACATGGAAAGATACATGTATATGTTTGTCAGACCTTTAAGTTGTTCAGAAAAAAATTCACAAGTCAAAAGACAGCAAAAGTGGTGACTGTGTATCATGTTTTATATTTATTATGGTAATTACCTAAAAACTACAACTGTAAAACTGACACATTTTCTCCAAAGAAAATTACTGATGGCGTACTCAATAAAATTGGGATTTTATAACTTACAAAAAGAAGGAATTAGTTTTTAATATCCTAGTGATAACAGTGCAAACAGAAAACAAGTAAATTTTGGATTAGACAACAGACAGTGAGAGAAATCAGCCTTTGTCTCCTTTAGCGCTTTCACATCTGCTAGGGCCAAGCGTCCTGCCTGCCTGGCCAGCTAAAGGGATGAACCTATGGCGTACCTCGTTACCAGCAGCCTGACACAAGAAAATGTCTGCTGCAGGCTATGGACACTGTCAGCTAATTGGACGTTCCAGTGTGCACAGAACTACTCTTCAATAATACTCTTTACAAGATCTTATGACATTGTGCTGCCACAGTGGCTGCAGTTCCTGATAACTGTGAAAGAGAACTTCAAAACTAATCCAAGCTTTCTGATACAAGTTTATTCTGGATACCTATGTTTCAAGATAAATAGTTTTCAAGTGGTCAGTTTCTAGCGAAGACAGCCAGAACCCTGTCTGTCTTCTGTTCCACAAGGCAGCGAGTACCACTGAGAAACTGCAATTAGTTTGGTGCGCTGTTTGTTTTTTGCAATATATGATGTGGCAGTTTTATGGGAGAATTCATGCCCTTTCACATTACATATATTTTTATCATGTGTGCTATGTAAATTAGGATATCAGACTACATTTACTTGACCACGTATGCCATTTCCTGTTCTGCGTGGCCACGAGTGCTGCCGAGAAACTGCACGTATCTGCTGCACTGTTCGGACTTTGTAATATCTTACATGTCAGTTCATTAGAATGATTCATCCCCTTCAGATTATATGTGCTGGTGTCATTTGTCTTGCGTAGGTCAGAAAATCAAATTGTACCTATTAGAGCAACTCATAAGCAGAAACCAACCAGGAGCAAGTGAAAACTGTAGCCCTTTGTGATATTATGAAGAAGAACAGAAAAGATAGTGTTGGCAGCAGTTCTGAAACATGGACAACAGCAAACTGCCATTCTATTATCTGCTCCCACACCCAGGCATACAAGAATGTCCTTAGCCGTCAGGCCCACCCACCTGCTCAGCATATATGAATGCCCGTAGCCATCTGCTTGTTCTATCTACCAGGTGTACATGTATGCCAGTAACCATCTGGGCGCTCTACTTGCAGGCCATACATGTATGCCTGTAGCCACAAAAGGGTTAAGTAACCATTCCTGGCATTCAACTTAGGTGGTTCAGAAAAACCTAAATCATAAAGTCTAAAGGAGGGTTTGAACACTGTTGCTCCCAGTTATGAGCCCAGTGCCTTATCCTTTTAGAATATTTGCACTTCTGAGACTGCCATTCCAGACTCTTTGTCCAACTTAGTTTCAGGAATTGCAGATATGTAATTTTATTTTTCTCAAAAATTTCATTTGTCACTTTTGGACTAAAACAAATTGTTACAAGTAGGTACATGATAAATAGCTCACCTGCTAACACGTAAATATAATATCAGAAAAGTTGACATAGTCATCTAAGGGCAGAATTCTGATTCCAATAAATTGAACTTTTTTATTTTCTTGTTTCGTATGGTGCTGAATGCATACACATGGAAGTTTAACTACAATAAACCTTTGTAACAGACTTGTACTATTACCTTTAGCACAAAGAGAGGGGAGGCAGTCTTCGAATGGAGCCAACAACAGCTGGTAGAGAGCTGCTAGGCAGGACGGCCCCTGCCAAGACTGGTGTGGTGGCTGTCGTGACCGTGTCGAGCCAGGACGTGACGCTGGTCCACTTGCTACACTGCCACCCACGCTGCCAAGGCTAAAAACACAAGTCACAGCAATTAGAAAGGGCTTACCAACATGAGAAATTGGCAATGTCATATAAAACTGTTTGCAAATGATCACAATTATGCTCCCATACTGGTACAAAATATTACATACTGGCACAAAATAGCACTGAAATACTGAGACCTTGTGAAATCTGAACTAAACTGAAAACACCTTAAAATATATTATATGAATGGAAACGATTAGAACCACTATCAAATTAATTTCAAGTTTGTATTTTATGTTTGAGCCAATAACTAGGGACAGGAAAAACTATTTTATTTGGAAAAAATTATTTTATTTTATGGCCAACTTTGTGGCCATGTCTGGAGATCCTGGAATCAATCCTGGACAGAGGTAAGGATTTTTCTTCATTCTGGTCCATCCTGGACAGCCTCGCGGTCCTCTCAGCTTGCTATAGTACTAGGGATCTTTCCCTGGTAAAAGGTGGCCAGGGCAATTGGCCTGTCACCCTCTCCATCCTAATGCCACAGATTTTGTAAGGTTGCACTCAATCTGCATTAAGCTGTCAGGCCAATAGCCTAGTCACAGGACTGCACCATAGACTTTACCTTTTTCTGGCCAATTTCGGTGTTATTTACTTTCTAATGATTTCTTTTTCAAATGGTGTAGGCTCTTTATTTTTGTCTTATTTAAATGTTTTTAGTGTTATGTTGAAAATGAAAATATATATATACATATATATATATTAATATTCCATATCACATTTACATTATTGATAAATAACAAACATTTATCTTCAACCAAATAAATCTAATCAATTAAATAAAAAATAGCTCTGTTACCATATGTAGTTGGATGTTTTTTGAATGACACCATCATCATAAGTTTAAATTTTCTCCCGAAATCTGTCAACACTTCTCCGTAGTGTATATACAGCTACACTGAGTGTGCCTGGACGTGGAAGACAAACTACCTTCAGCACAATAGCAGACATTTGACAATGACACAGTATCTGCTGCCATGGAATGTTACTTTTCACTAGATTCTGAAAGGATCTGTATCCCTTCAGAATACTTACACTGCTGAGACCTGCCATTCCAGACTCCTGAATATATAAAAATTAATCTATTTCACCATTATCAACCTAGGCTTGGAACAATGGCTTACGGGTTTGAATGCAGTTTTGGATCTGTGGTCAAAAAAGTTGCTAGCCAAATTTGAAGGTACAACCCAGTGTACTTCATTCTTCACTTCACCTTTGCTTGATGTAATTGTCTCTCCATGTTTTTCAAAACCATGCTGATTCATCACCAAAAATTTCTGTTCCCTACAATATTGAAACCATTTTCAAATTCTTTAGACTTTGAAATAGAGATAAGTCTTATCTACCAACATGATGTTTCTCATTAACTTTGCACAACAAATCTTAACAAAAATCATGTGTTTTGGAGAGATCTTTGACTTGATGTATCAATTAAAGTACACATATTCACAGGAAACACAAACACACACAAATATTCACAAACATATAAATAAATATGGTACCTGCTCACTCAAGTGGCTGATAGAAGCAAACCAAGTAAATACTATACTGATTGTTTAATTTAGTATTTTTTGTATTTGCACTGTGAATTATACAATTTAATCGATGCACAGCACAAATACCTCCAAAACAGGTCACTTTTGATATGATTTGTTGTGGGAAATGTGATGTTGGCAAACAAAAGTTGCTAGCAAAATGGATCTCTTCTGAAGCAGGGTGTTTTCATCTGACATCACTTCCAGGCAATCAGTTCTTCACACAAGAAATTAAACTTCTTTCTTTGTTACACACTAAATTCAATCTTATGAAAGAAGTTAAGAACCAATTTCAACATTAAATAACTATTGATTATTCAAATTAATAAACCGTTGCCTTAAAATTTAAAGCAGTTTAAAAAGGACATAAAAACTGCTAATTACATGTTATGTTGTTAAAAGCAGCAGATTTTGCATTATTGTTTATGTGAATTAATTAGGGTGCATTATATGTTGCAACGAAATTCTTTAATTTTACTGACACCTATGCAATGTTGCCACTAAACCATTTCTCTGTAATATTCTTTTCCCTTTTTTCTTTTTCCAACAGGACTAAATATGTGAAGATGGTTGAGTCATGGCTAGATTTTCAGTTATTAAGAGAACAGATTATGAAAGACAATGGCCTGGGTTCCAACCCAGCACACAGTTTGAGCTTTTCAGGAAGGTGCACAACGGTGAAAACTCTGGTGCAGAAGTAAAGATTCTCTCTTGCTGGTTGGCAATATCAATAAAATGCGATTAACTTTGATCAGAATACATGAGCACTGGTTACCTGAAAAGACTGCTAAGACTGTAGTTGCTGGAATTGAAGAGATGGTTACGATTAACCATACGCAGGAAGCCAGTTCGATCAGCATCCTGATTTAGGCGATCACCAAGTTCTTCCAAGTGCTGTGACCAAATATCTGAAGCATCGGCATCCATATCGCCCATGATGCCTCGTCCCCTGCGCACATAATTTTATTGTAAAAACATGCAATAATATATGACACTGTATTAATTAATATTTTTTTCTGTGCCATCTCACCAATTTTTAGGACCACATACACATTGAAAATTCATGCCCCAATTTCATCAGAAAGAAAATAAATGTACCACTACAGTACCTGGACATCGTGTGTAGTTCCACGCCCAAGCTGTCTCGAACACTTTGTATATAATGCTCCAGCAGAGAGCCTGATGTCGCCAGGAGTTCCTCTCCATTAGCTTCTTGCTCTCGTTCAGCCTCAACCTCACTAACAGCCACTTCATGGAATCTTACCACACCTAAAAATAAATACTTACATTACTTACAATACTTACAATTCAGGCCACTCTTTCACTGTAAAATTTTAACAATCAATTTGGAGCTCCTGGGAACAAAAAGACAGCAAACAGTACAGATAATTAAATGAGACCATTGCAGGAGCACACCAGCTGTAAACATCATGCTCTGCAGAGTGATTTGTGAAACTTCAGTGCATTACATACAGCACAAGCACACTCTCAACTGTCCAGCCTATCATCATCATCATCATCATCATCATCATCATTTAAGACTGATTATGGCTTTCCGTGTTCAGTCTGGAGCATAGTCCCCCTTATAAATTCCTCCATGATCCCCTATTCAGTGCGAACATTGGTTGGTGCCTCTTCTGATGTTAAGCCCATTACTTCAAAATCATTCTTAACCGAATCCAGGTACCTTCTCCTTGGTCTACTCCGATTCCTCCTACCCTCTAATGCTGAACCCATGAGTCTCTTGGGTAAACTGGCTTCTCCCATGCGTGTAACATGACCCCACCATCTAAGCCTGTTCGCCCTGACTGCTACATCTATAGAGTTAATTCCCAGTTTTTCTTTGATTTCCTCATTGTGGACACCCTCCTGCCATTGTTCCCATCTACTAGTACCTGAATCATCCTAGCTACTTTCATATCTGTAACTTCAACCTTATTGATAAGGTAGTCTGAATCCACTCAGCCTAATGTGGCTGAAAATCAAGCCAGATAACAAAGAAGCCTGAGAGGCTGGAGTTCCATAAATTTTATCTTCCAACCCCAGCTGACTATTCAAAACATGTTTTTTTTTTACACAAAAGCCTACTTCCACTAACATTTTCTGACTGCTTACGTAATACTTGCTGGATATAACTGTTATTATGTACATACTACACCCTCCAAAATGATCTACACTGAAAAGAATGAATATATGATCACGCACATGGAAAGTCAGGTCTAACAAAAAAGATGAAAGTTCCAGGTCTGAGGTTTTTAAAAAGTCTTTGATATATAACTGTTTCCCTCCTTTAGCTCTCTTCCGTGCTGCAATATTCCTTCCCTTATGCAAACAGGTGACATCAACTGGCATTCTTTCCTCCTCTTCACAAATGTACTGCAGTGCTGCCTCAGTCATCTTGAATCCTTCAAAATATGGGATGAGATTTCTCCTCTCATCTAAGTTTGCCTCCTCCTTGTATCTTACTTGCTGCTGCATCACCATTTCCACAATATCGTTGTCATTTAGTTCATCAACTTCATTATTTGCTATCATTCTGTGATTTCATCAGCATCAACATTCTCGCAGTCCAGTACATTTTTGAGCAATGAAACAACATTATTTCCATCTTTGACTTACGTTTCACACATAAATGTAAAGTTAAAACACCCATCTTAATGGTCTAAAAGCATTTTCCAAGACTTTATAAGTGATATGTATATAATCTCTTTCCACACTTCAACCAACCACCTTATGACATCTAGCAAGTTGGTCCTCTTCAGAATGGTTACATATTCTTCATTATTATCAATCGCTCATATCAATGAACTTAAAAGTATTATGAAAAGAATAGATTGCTACACACCATATAGTGGAAATGTTGAGTTGCAGACAGGCACAACAAAAAGACTGTTAAACAATTAAACTTTTGGCCAAAAAGCCTTCTTCTGACTTAGACAAAACAAACACAAACACAACCACACACACACACACACACACACACACACACACACACACACACACACACACATACAAACTCATGCAAATACAACTCGCACCCACAACCACTGTATCTGGCTGCCAGGGCCAGATTGGCGGCGATTCTCAATCTTCCAGATTTTCAAAAGTTCTAGGTTTTTGTGATTTCCCTATTAAGGTGAAACTAAGTTTGTCGAAGCCAGCTGCATTAATTCAAATCATGATGGAAACTTGTTCCTTACTTTTCTTGTATCCGGGTGCCATAGATTTCATTTTTGACGCTTGCATTTTTGTAGGAAGCATCTTGTAATTTAAACCACTCTCATCACAACTTTTGAACTGTTCAACGGAAATTTCCTTCTCATGAATTAACTACAGAAGACAGTCTTTATACAATGGCACAGCCTCTTTATCAGTGCAAGAAACCCCTGTACCAATGATAATCTGGTGAATACCAAATTGGTTTTCCCACCAATCAACCATCCATGACTGGCAGTAAATTCTGAATTTTCTTCTGTTTGCCGCTGAAACTGTAGATCTTTTTCCCACAATATCGGTGCAGTGCTGGGCAAAATTTTCCTCCTAAATGTGCATGTCACAAAAATAAAGCTTCTTCAGCTTCTTTATGCTTATCTTTCAACACTGTTTCCTTTACTTGTATTGCACTTCCACTAGCTTGAGAAGCACACCACTTTCCAATTTCTGCTTAATTTTTCTTCCAGTCTCCAATATTATTTTTTCCTACCCTAACTCCAAAGCAACAGTTCTGGTAGCTACCCCAGAATCCAGTCGCATTACAGCACATACTTTCTGATCTACAGTTATTAAAAGTTTTTCTCGTGTAATACCTATTTTGGACTCTTTAACTGAAACAAAAAGGATTGCACAAAACAACAACTTAACAATGCATGCACTTTGGTTGTCCCACAACTGAAAAAACAAAATCTACAGGGTTGCCAACAACTGTTTGTGAGTGCTGGGAAAGGGCTTTGGTTCCAGTAATTTATTCAGTATTAACAATACAGTATGTGCCTTATAGCTGTGACTCCAGAGGTGCTAGAAGTGCAGAAGATTCATAAGACATTTTGAAAGACCACATAGCATTGTAGCCAGTACCTGCTCGCTAAAGCTCTGGAAAAGTACAGTACGTACAATAAATTAATCCTCATTTTATTGTGGAGAAATATTATCATGATATTAACTAAGTAGGCTCAGTTAAGCAGGCTGGACTGTAAGAAGGTCAGATAGTCATGAGCCAGATGGTCGAATCAAGCCTATAGCAGTCACCGTCGCTGTGTCGTCAGCCTTGCCACCAGAAGAAGGTGCATTGCTGTAAACAGCACTGCCACCATGGCAATGACTCACTTTTGCAAATCATGTGCCTTCTGCCAGACAAGTATTTAGGTCTCTGCTTGACTGCTCTACAGCCAGCTCACACTCCAAGCTTTATGACATCCTCAGTCAGACTTCTTTTGTCAGGTGCACTCTATGCTCTGGGCTCTATGCCAGGCATTTCCAAAGGTCCATATATAACAGGAGTTCTTTTGCTGAGCGCACTCTGCCTCCTCGCTCTTACCAGCCACCCCTACAAGTCCATCAGACACTATCCCAAGGATTTCGTCTACATATGAACATTACAGTGAAATACCAGCAATTACTGCTTCATTGATCAACCATCAGACTGAACTGAGTAGTGCAGACTCACATTTCAAGAAACTGTCATTGTGTCTGTTTACTGAACTCAGTAAAATTCCATTGTTAATAGTCAGATGGGTACATCAATCGTAGAATGTTGACCCCCTCAGTAACAAACTCTACAACGTGCTCGTTAAATTCAAAGACAATATGTTAAATACAACAAGATGAAACAATTTATATAGTAAACTGCAGATTCTAGTGGCACAAATGGAACAATTGTTACTAACACATGGTGCAGTTGACAGAACAACAGCTAATGTGATTATAAAATCTTTACTAAACTGAAGGTTAGCATTTTCTTCTGCTGTCCTTTCATTTAGGAACACATTTAATACCCAAATCAAGGTGTTCTGCAGTGGATCTGGCCCAGTTCCTTAATAACAAAAGTGCAGAGTCTTGACCACAGTGCCATGTTTGGCCATTTCAGAGATTAAATATCTTTCTCAGGTTTCTTGTGTTTACTTTACTGGACATATTACACAACACAAAAAAATTGTCCAGATGTCATACTTAAACATGCATCTGTTTATGTAATAAAAAGTTCTGTTCACTTGCCTTTTGTTGGCACAATGAGCCAAGAGTAGAGGTAGCCTGCAGCCAAGCTGTAGTAGAGCACAGACGCCTTTTGCCTGTTGACTATCTCCAGTAGCTGCTCGACAGAATTGGGGGTGTTGTCATCGAGGCGGGGAGCCGGGGCAGAGCCACTGTGGTGGCAGGGGTCAGCAGCCTGCCTCTCCAGCAGCAGGTCCACCAACGCTCGTGTCCGCCCCCTCTCTGCGACTAGAAGTGCCTCCTCCTGGCGCCCGAGACCCACCAACACTCGCTAAAATCAAAAATACTTTTTTATCAGTGATAAGACGTTGTGTGTGTGTGTGTGTGTGTGTGTGTGTGTGTGTGTGTGTGTGTGTGGGCGCGCGCAAGCGTGTGCACATGTTCGTTTTGTGCTTTGTGAGATGCTGCAGAGATCAGATTGAGGCAAGAATTCATAACACTACTGCCACAATGTAAGTGCAATATTTAATTTATTTACTACCTATTTACTTAGTTTCACTTCATAAATACAACTAACTTTTTTATCAATCCTTAGCTGTTTTCACTTCTGTACATTTAACCCCGCATTCCAAAAATCAACAGTGCCAATTTTTCAAACAGAAATATTAATGGTTTCTTCATTTACAAATATTTTCCCTACTCACAATTAATATAATATTTATTAATATGCAAGTCAAAGAGTAACATGAGATAAATTACAGAAATCAAGGAAAAAATGAGTAATCTACAAATTAAAATAGAAGAATTAAGGATCAAAACAGAGCAAATCAACAAACTGAAAAGACAAATGAAACAGATTACAGATAAAGATTAACAAACATTGAGAAGGATGATTTTTTTGAGGAAAAAAGAAAAAAGAAAAGATAGTAATGGGCTGAGAGAATGAAGGAATGAAGAAATCCTGCAACAGGTAACTGAAAACCAGTTTGTATAGAATTGACTAAAGTGGTCGGTCAACCATGAAGTTTAAATCAATATATATAGTAAAGGTAAGTGTAGTGTGTCTGCGCATGTGGCAAAAACTTCGCAACAGATTTTTGCAGCCCCAAGGGTGTAATACAGTGTGGTAACCCTCCATTCCCCATCCATGAGGAAGGTATTGTTTTAGAATTGCAGGGGTTAGTTGTGAAGGTATGGGTGTTTAAAGATGGGATATGTTTGTAATGAAATAATAAATGCAAATGTGGTTTGTCCATGCATGCTACTATAATTCTCCCACACACTACACCATGGGGGTATATTATACTGTAGCTCCCCACCCCCAGGCATGAAGAACGTTTGGTTTGGAACTGGAGAGGCAGGGTTCAAAATATGGATGCCTAAACAGGGCATCACAACAATGGACTTCTTATGGGAAGATGGTGAAGCAGTTTGAAATCAAGTGTCGAAGTGGCCGAGACTGGCCAGAATGTTCCTTCTAGAATATTCAAGAATGTTGCAGAATGTGTCAGAATTTTATAGAAACTCCTTGAAAATTTGAGAATGATCTAGATCTCCAAGATAATCCAGAATTAATGGGAGGTGCATTACTTACACATTCTGAACATTTTCAACAAACACTTACAGTGTTTCCAAAATCAACCCCAGCAGATGAAATTGATGCATGTTTGAAGAAATCATTTCTTTGGTCTTGAGTGAGGAAAAGACAATTAAGAAAAAATATTTACATCTACATGGATACTCTGCAAATTACATTTAAGTGTGTGGGAGAGGGTATATGAGACTTTAATTTGCCATGACAAAGAAGCAAAACATTTTGTTGAAAAACTCTGTACAAATTAGTGAAGGCACTCACCCAATTGACTATGTGACTGTCCAAATTGAATTTACAAAAGTTTTATGTAGCATTGTCAACAGTCCAAATGAATTAATATGTAAACTTTTTCCAAACACTGTTCAAAATTACCCAAGTAGGTTATTTGAAAGAGCCAATTAAGCAGTAAAAAAGTAATTGACAATATTAATTTAAAAATTCAAAACATGAAGTGAACATGAACATTTATCAAACAATGTAATAGCAGCAAAAATAATACCAGGAAAAGATAAAGCAAAGACAGCATTTATTCCGAGGCTTCTGCTCATTCACCTGTTGTATACTATAGTAGTTGTGCAGTGTTAGCTGTTGTGTTTCTGGAGATGTGAGTGTTTGAAGTGGTTGCTATACTTTGTGGTGGTCACCAGGACATCTCTCGTGTATATTTTGGAATAATTTTGATGTTCTATAAAGATGTGATTAGCATAGTAGTTCATTTCAAATTACAGTATTGCTCAACACTTCAGTGGATTTAAGTGTACAAAAGAGCATTTTTGAGCATTCAAGAGTTCTATTTGGTGTGTCATACTAACATTTTTATGATTATTTGAATGTTCATTTTTACTATGTTCACAGAATGTTCACAGAAAACAAATGAAAATAAAACTCATGCAAAGTTTTTTTTTCAGCTAGTAAAATAAATAAATGCAAGTCAGTGCAATATTGACTTTTCTAATGAGATTCAGTGACTTATTTTACTGTCAAAGAAAGTGAACAAAGTTACTCTAGTATCTCCAATAGGTTCAGAAGTACCTCAAAACTATTGAATTATCATTTTACACAACCAGTTACAATTTTGCTAATGAAGGGAATTTTTCTCATATTTCACATGCATCAGGAACGTTATCTTTGTTCACACAACAACATAATTTCGCTCACATGATATAAGAGGTTTGTAATTGTTGAATTAAAGCTTTTCCTCTGAATAACATGTGCATACAACATGATACTGTTTTACCTATCACTGACCCATAACACTTCTTGAACATCTGTTTCCTATCTACCTTCCACTAACATGTTTCCTTGATAGTATATTTGGTCCCACTGCCCACTATTGTTGCCAAACATTTTTACTGTTGTACATTCCATAGATAAAGTTATTTCCTTTGTTCTGTTTACTGATTTCTTCTACTACTATTATTACTATTGCATTCAGATTCTCACTGAATCTTTAACTGTCAGCAGTCAGTTTCTGAATAACATAATGTTCTATACACTCTTGTACGAAATATTTTACCCTCCCCCTTGTAACCTCAAACATCTTTCTACATTTATTCTTCATTTCATTTCCAGTAGCTCCTAAAGTCAAAAGCCACTTGTATATGAATCTCAGTACATAGGCTGCTCATTTATGCGAATAAATTTGTACATTAGTAACATCCAAAGCAAATTAGACTGTTCCTACTTTTTTTGTTATTTTACACTGTGAATTGTCCCACTTAGCCCAAGAGCACAAACGTTTACAAACCTGGAGAGCCTGGTATGAAGCTGTCTGGAGGTCATAAAGTGAGAGCTTGTAGTCGGGAGAGCCCCGCGCCTCCCTGCGGATGGTTTCGAGCAGAGCCGCTGCCCTTTCCAGCTGGCTCTGACTTCCTTCGAGGTCCCCGTGCCCCCACAGTGCGAGACCAAGCCTGTGCCTTATGCGAGCCTCCTCTTCCCGACGACCAAGGTGTTCTGCTATCTGCAGACCCTGCTGCAAGTATGCTACTGCTTGGCTTGTATTGCCAAGAGCATGATGTATTCGACCTGAATTAAGCACAATATTCACTAAATACATGAGGATGGTTTGTGCACAGCAACAGTAAAATATATACTTAGAAAATAAATGATTATATGTTACTTTAATTACAATTTTCACAATGGAAATACAGTCAAACCTGTTTATAACAATGTGGAAAGGACAGATGGTTTATAGTTGCTATAGCCCATAGTTGCACAAACCAGATTTTTGCTCTGCTTTTTGATTAAAAATTCTGTGTGTGTAAATTTTATGCTGCCATAGAGTTAACCCTTCAAAAAGTAGCAGAAATACAATAAACACACAGTAATTACTATACAGTATTTGTGGAGAGGGACTGAAGACGAATTTTTCTTATGTTTATGCAATACATACAGCTATAAAATGCCAGTAAAATGTAAAATCTTATAATAAGTGTAGAAAGAAGTAGCAACAACATAAGCTGTTCAATAATGTCGAACACAGTCCTGGATAATGAATGAGATAAAATGTTGAGCACGTTTAAAACTTGCTGTTAAGTACTGTATAGTGTAACAATCATGACACTCCATCATTCCAGTTACTGTATTATAAAATTTAATCAACAGTACCAAAATGAAAAGACAGTATTTTGCACATAAATTATATGAAGGTCTGCATTTTCTCCTATGTCTCTCTTTAAAATGTTCTACAAATGTAATGCAGTGTACCTGACACACTGAAAACATCTAACACACTTAACCACAAAACATCAATAACGAATACACTATTATTCCATTTCTGTACTTTGAAAAATTTCACATATTGGAGTTTAAGTTCTAGTAGTCTAAGATTACAGCAGGAATAATGTTATTAAGTTCTTTAACCAGTTATTCAGCTTTCAAGTGCAGTGCTGTAACACATAGTACAGTGTACTGTACTACTTAAGGTAATCAGTTATATTTGTTTGCTTTTTGTATCTAAGCTGTACGTATGCATTTTGCATTTGACAATGTATTCGGTTTGGTATCTGATTTGAAACCAACACTCTGCAGAAAACAAGAGTTTGAAAATAAGTGTTACATTGTTGCTAGTAATCCCAAAGTACATGTTGTTATGGTCTTCAGACCAGAGACTAGTTTGATGCAGCTCCCCATGCTACTCTATCCTGTGCAGGCCTCTTCATCTCCGAATAACTACTGCAACCTACATCCTTCTGAATCTGCTTAGTGTATTCATCTCTTGGTCTCCCTCTATGATTTTTACCCTTGATGCTTCCCTCCAATATTAAATTGGTGATCCCTTGATGCCTCAGAATGTGTCCCACCAACCGATCCCTTCTCCTAGTCAAATTGTGCCACAAATTCCTCTTCTCCCCAGTTCTATTCAGTACCTCCTCACTAGTTATGTGATCCACCCATCTAATCTTCAGCATTCTTCTGTAGCACCACATTTCGAAAGCTTGTATTTTCTTCTTGTCTACACTGTTTATTGACAATGTTTCACTTCCATACATGACTATATAACAAACAAAAATGAACACTGGATGTTACAGCCAATATATTTCTCCAACAATGGAATAAAAATAAATCATTTTATACGATAAGTCCCAATATGCGATGTCACACTAAGCAATTTTTTAAACACAGCACTTACATAAGATTTAGACAGGACCATTAGATTTCACTGTTATAGCCAATATGTTATTAAAAGTGCTGTCGCTTTTAACAGTACCGACTATATAGTGTAATCCCACTTTCATGTTCCCAGCATCAATATTATCCTGCTGTCCACATTTTTTATTGCTCCCTTGAAATTTTCTATGTTCAAAATGCTGATGTGCAATAGCTTTTGCATGCCATAATTAAAAACCCCACCTTTTACTCTTAATGAAACAATGTTCATGGAGAGAAACTAAAGAACTATGCGACTGTCATAAAATGACATTCACAAGGCTTTGGCTTTGAAGCATTGTTTACAAACATTACACAGTTAATTTTCTTAAACACGGGACTTGATAGTTCTGAAGCAAGAAGTCATTAAATGTCTGAACAGTTTTTGCCACGAGTGCTTTTTCTTCTAACGATGCTGACCTAACAATGAGTATATTGTGAGTGGTGTTGTTTGAAGTTGTGTTATTGAATGAAGTGTTGGGAAGGGCTAAACTAAAGTATTAGTTTGAATGAATGGAAATTCACAAGGATAAACAGGAGCATTCATAATGCCTCTTCCAGATAATATATTATGGTAAATCCACAGTTCCTACTACCTTCCACCATCTGCTGCACTCCAGATTGGTTCGCTGTGCCAGCTGCACAAATAACTTTGTTGCACCAGTACACTCAAAAGTTACTTAATGCACTGAGCCGTGGCTAACCATGACTGTGGGGACCAACACCAGGTGCTACACCATCAGCTTCCAGTGCAAGTCTACAAACCAGCTGTGTGCGCTAACTCAGAACCAAGCCACCAATGCTGGTGACGTCTACGCTTGCCTACATCTAGGCCAATGCACAGCTTCCAGGATCAGTTTACGCTGTGCTGTTAACTATTAGATATTATGCTGCCCTCGAGATTTGGACATGTTGTTATGCTAAACAGCTTTTGTATCACCTCCTGGTGTAGTTCTACATCATTATAAGTTGTGCTGTCATAGCCGTATCAAATAAACAAATTCAAAAGCTAGTGTTTGTTTGTGTTGTGTGCCACAACATATACAAACTAGTTGCAGACTATTGCAGATTAGGCACAATTTAGGAAAAATGTATGAACTACATGGAATACTATTTTGTAAAATAATGCAATAACTTTGGCTTGCAGGGAGTTGTTATCAAATAGTGTATGACGTGTGTTCCGTTTTGGAAAATGTAACACTTTCCAAGTTGGAGGCTAGCTTTGGACCTAATAGAACAGCTTAAGTCACTATGAGTGAAACGAACATCAAGTCTATTTAAATACAATCAGGATAGTCACACACACTCTTGGTACTGCTTACGGAATACATCCTGATTTACGAACTGATGGTTACGTTGGGACATGTGCAGAGAAGAGGGGAGAACTATGTGGGGAGAAGAATTATAGACCTGGAAATCGAAGGACCAAGGAGACGAGGAAGACTGAAACTGTGATGGAAAGACAAGGTAGCAGGGGACCTGCGGGGGGAAGGATGGTTTAGAGAAGAAGCACTGGATAGGCATTTAAGGAAGAGAAGGATCCAGCAAAGCAACACCAACCCAACATGATGGGGGAAAGGTTGAGATGATGATGATGGTTACGTTGGGACCTTGTGGAACAGCAAAAATTTAACTGCACATTCTATGCTACATCATGTGCACTAGAAGTACAAGTATATTTCATTATGCTGCCATGTTTCTACATAGAGCTAGTCTCATGGTGGCATTCATGCAACACAATTCTATCACTGGGTCCACCATATCATGTAATGATCAACATTGCCTGTCGCTAACTGCTGTTCCACATTTTACATATTTTTTCTTAAAAATCATTTGTAGCATATAACATAGCAACTTTTATCATGTGAAGTTAGATGTATTTCCTGTCTACAGTTTGGTCCATGTATATGCATGCAACATGTGTCTGGGTCCTGTAATCACTTTCAGAGGTCTACTAAATATTTGATTGGGACATCACAACTTTTGGAAGTATTAATAAACTAGAAAACCAGGAGAAATTAAAATAAATATAAGTTTTTGTAAAGAAATGTGAAATATCAATGTGTTCAAGAAATGTAAAACTTATGTAAGACCACAGTTTCAAATTAAAAGTCAGTTGAGTTAATAAAATTACTTATTATTTGCTTTATGAAGTATGTGCTTAAAAATTATTCCCACCATTTACATTTTCTTGTAACTTACACAATTTTTAAAATCCGTTAAAGGTGCAAAAGGAAATTTTCACAATGGTATTTGAATTTAATAGAGCATTAATGCGCAGTACTATGTCTGACACTTACTTCTCAATACACCTCTGACATCAGCAAAATTTCCATTTACATACTCACTAGTCCCAAGAAAAACTAAGAAATACTGTTACTTCTGTTACTGTAATTATTTTTATTTTACTATCTCTTCAGCCCCGTGGCAGAGAACATTTCCAACATAGCTGATAAAGGAATTGTAACACTACTTGTATTATTTTGCCATAATCAATTAATCAGAAATTTTTCATAATGTATTGAACAACAAAAAATCCAGGATGGAATACTGACAATATTATGGAAAGGATAGATTGGTATTCACTTTATAGTGGAACTGTTGAGTCACAGACAGGCACAGTGGTTTTGTTGTGCCCATCTGTGACTCAGAATTTCCACTATATGGTGAGTAGCAATCTATCCTTTTCATAATATTGACAAAATGTACTGACATTTATATCAACTGCCAGATTTGTATTCACAAATCTTATTTTCTGTTCCCAATATAGATTCAAATATAGAACACTTCATTTTAGTGACTGCGAAGTCAACAGAATTTTTGAAGTAAAACATACAGCGAAAACTGCTAATAACTAGTATTATATATGTAATGAAAATAAGGACAAGAGAAAAAATCCAAACAGGAGCATTATAGCTGTTTCTATTTATGCTGATGATCACTGACCATGTGATGCAATTTGGAAATAGAGCATTTATGCCACAAGAGTACCAAATTTGATCAGCTTTCTTGCTCCTACATAAATCAATAACAGTGTCTTAAAAATTTTGATGGTACAACTAAACCACAAAACAGTGTCAAAATAATATTGACAATATGGTTGTCTCACGTACCTAGACTGCTGTATGCCATTGTCTTGGCAAGCTTGTCATTTGTTTGTGCAGCAATGGATAAATGCTGCTCCTGATATCGAACAGCTTCTTCAAAGTTGCCAAGTGATTCATGCACTGTTCCCAGATTTCCACAGGCACGCCCCTGTAGTGCCGCCAGTCCTAGCTCTTCCGCAGTGTCCAGGTCAGCCTGGTGATACCTGAGTGCTGTTGCATATTCTCCCATCTGCTGGTAGACAGTACCCAACCCACATGCAGCGTCTGCCTCTGCCACCTTGTCTTTCAGTTCCCTGTTATGATGTAACATAGGATGTTGATTAAACATAATCACATAACAAAGATCCATGAACACTGGTAACCTTCTTAACTATGTTAGAACTCATAAAAATTTCAAAGAAGTGTAATTTTTTCCATTAAATACTAACCTAAAATGTAGAAAAAGTTTTGTAAGACACATCTATTGAACAACACTGACAAAACAACACCCCTGAATAAGACTATTACAGCTGATGTCTGCCAAGTATTAGCTAAAATCAAATGTATCACTGTTTTTGTTTACTTTTTAACAGGCAGTTATGAGTGTCGTTAGCTCACTTCTTTTCAGAAATATGAGTAATTGGCATATATGATTAAAAATCAGTGTGATATCTTTTTAAAGTGAAGGAAACTAAATGTACAATACAATGTTTATACACTGTGGTAAAGGATTTCATCAGTTCTTAAAGATCACAGATACATAACAGCAACTAAAAACATGTCAAAGGTACAAGGAAATCGAGCTATTTTCCAGCATGCTACGATCACAAGTTATATGTCAAAAGATATGTTTTTAAGAGATCTTTCCTTTTCACTCACCCAGATTAAAGCAAAAATTGATGAATATTGTCAATTAAACTGAAAACTGAAGTATGGTAAAAGGCGTTGGAATATAACATGTAGAGGTGCATTTTCCTTCTATAGTCAATGCCAAGCAGCCTACTCTGGTAATGTGAGTGTAGTGATATCTAGTGTATTGTCAACATCCAGCAAGCAGGCTCATTTTACTTGTGTGGATAGAGTATGTTTCACACTACTTTTTATAGTAACTGATGTAATCATTTCATTGTGACACTGTAGAGGCAACCAGAAATAAGGCTGTCAATTTGTTGATCACTATAGTGCTGAGTTGATGTTTATGGATGTGTTAGTGATTGGAAGAATCTCAGTTGTATCAAGAACTCTTTAGGGGAATGTGTGTGTGTGTGTGTGTGTGTGTGTGTGTGTGTGTGTTTGCACAATGTGTGAAATATTTGTGACAAGGAAGAATATGAATTTCATTGCTCATCATTTTCACTTACAGCAATTTATGCTGTCATCTTAGGTTCCTACCTAACCACACACTAAGAAATAACTACATATTCAGAAATGAACAGTCAAATATTTATTTCCTCCTTTGTTCTCTAATCAGATGGAAAAGTTAAATAAGATTGAATATTGTAGAACATACTTGTGTTATGTTCATAACAAAGTCCCAGAATGTGTTAACAATGCTAAGATGGAAAAAATGTTAGTGTTTAGCATGATGCAAACTTACCACCTCTAATTCTGTAAACTACAACGTTATCTATTGCGCTACAGATAAATCTCGATTATCATAATATCTTTGATGCTTTATTAATTGACATTTGATGATAAGGGTGATGTGTTTGTGATACATTTTCAATGCAGCACTGCTTTTAAATGGTATACTTTGACGCATGCACTACAAAGGAAATGAATAATCGAAATTCACGAAGTTCACACAGGTGTCATTCACAGAAGCTCACAACTACCTATAGCTGAAAATCCATTAGTGATGTCACAACTGCAACAAGTAGGGTGAAGGCTACTCAACCCTCCATTATGTATTTTAGTGTGGTGGGGTGCTGCGTTGGGTGTTGGGTGATGTAACAAGTCGCCAGCCAACAAGAGTTCGCTAGCCGGAAATGGCCGATGTTCCCTTGATTCTGACCAAACATGTTCTTCAAGACTCGGTGTTTGAATTTAAAAGGTTGATAAAAGAATACTGCTGCTGAATTTAGTACATCAGTACATGCAAAAAGACAAGGCTGACTTGTAAGTGGCACAAGAAAAGGTGGCAGCTTCGCCTCTTTGTCAAGTATTGGCTCGGTCCAGAACACTTCGCCTCGACTGTCCTGTTTCTCCACTGCTGCCGCAACCTAGCAGTAGTTGTATCACAATTGCGTGGTGAGTCTTAACGTTGCAAGTTGTGTTGGCAATGCTGATCATTGATTACGTCAGCATTACCTCTCTCCCATCTCCCCTCTCTGAAAAGGCCTAAAATATTCCCTAACTCTGCCACCACCTGTGGCGTGAACCATTTGCCTTTTGTGCTACTTATAGCTCATTGAGTCAATCAAAGTCAATAAGAAGAAAACAGGACAAAGTCTAATGAGATGTCGAGTGAGAACATAGAATCGAGGTACACCTTACTAGGAAGAAACACAAAACTGGGGAATTTTCGGTGATCATTCGTGCTCTCTGTATATGTTCAATATCTTCTGTTAGTCCTATCTAATAAGGGTCCCACACACTTGACCAGTGTTCTAGAACCGATTACACGAGTCATTTGTAAACAATCTTCTTTGTCAACTGATTGCACTTCTCCAGTATTCTACCAATCAACCAAAGGCTCACACCTATGTGATCATTCCATTTCATAACCCTACAAAGTGTTACACTCAGGTATTGTATGAGTTGGCTGATTCAAACAGTGACTCACCGATATTAAAGTCACAGGATACTATGTTTTTCATTTTGTAAAGAGCACAATTTTACATTTCTGAACATTTAAAACAAGTTACCAATTGTTGGATCACTTTTAAATATTATCAAGATCTGACTGAATATTTATGCATCTTCTTTCAGACAGTATTTCATCATAGATAACTGCATCATCTGCAAAAAGTCTGAAGTTACTATTAATATTGTCTGCAAGATCATTAATATACAACATGAACAGCTTGGGTCCCAACACACTTCCCTGGGGCACACGTGAAGTTACTTCTACATATGACGATGACTCTCCATCCACGATAACATGCTGTGTCCCCCCTATCAAAAAGTCCTCAATCCAGTCACAAAATTCACTTGAGACACCATATGATCATACTTTCGACAATAAGTGCAGGTAATCTGAGTTTTATTTTGCATTTATCCTAAGTGACATGCCAATATTGTTTTTATTGTTTCAAAAATGCTTGTCTTAATGCTTGTTCACCAGTCATTTAGTTCACCATGTCATTTAATTGAAGCTTCCAGTAGTATTTTCATGCTATTATCAATTAACAGTAAACAATATGTATAAATTCTCAGGTGATCATAAGTCACTATCCATGATGCAAAAAGGCAAATGAAGCTGTGCTATACATATTTTACATTTTCTTCACATATGCAATACTCATGGCTCATTACATTGTTTATATATTTTTCTGTCACTTTTTAATCCTATATCTGGAAAAGCGTGACTTAATATGCTATGACTGCACGTAAAATTAACAGAAACAACTTCACCCATGAAAAACTGTAATAAAAAAAGGGTCACATGAAATTCCTGCTGGCAAGCATGTAATGTATAGGATTAAAGTTCACACAGAAAAATCTATGGCTTCAAGATAATGAATCTGTCACCGAAAGAATAACTTTATGAGAAAATTGAAGCTAAACCACAGTATTTAATGAATGCTGAAGAAAGAATGTCCATTCTGCATGACTGCCTAGTACGAGTTACAACTGACGGTTCACTTTTCTTTGATATGTTTAAATTTTTCATTGAGGTTTGGCCTCTATTACAGAGGTGTGATCAGTGTGCTTAACATACAATAATCACATAAGTGTATGTGACGAAGTAAGATACCACACTTAAGAAAACTTACCTGGCAATGGCAAGCTGATGTTCCAGGCAAGAAATAGCTTGTTCAAAATGACCCAGGGTACTGTGTATGTGACCAAGCTCACCATATGCAGATGCTTTAGCTTCAGGGCTTCCAAGTTCATGTGCAACAACCAGTCTTTTTTCAAAGCACACTAACGCTTGCTGCAGGTTTCCTAGGCACTTATGGGAATGACCTAACCCACGATAAGCACGTTCCTGGTCACGAAGACTTTTCAACTTTAATCCAATTGAAAGATGTTGTTCATGACATTTCACAGCTTCTTCAAAATCACCCAAAGCATCATAACAGTCACCCAGATTACCGAATGCTCGACCCTGTTGAATAAAATACTTTTTATCAATCCACTTTACATGAATTTATAAGATGCAACCTTATTTATAAATATGGTTATCTAGTATAGTGGTTATCTAGTATAGTCCTTGATCTATCACCTAATATACTCATAACCTGTTAGCTGCTAAGGGTATAACTCCACATAAACACAAGCATTAGAGAAAAAATTTCTGTAAAATGAGCACTTGAATAATGAAATATAAAAGTGTAATTGTTTCAATTCAGAATGCAGACAGTGTTATTTAGTCAGCTTGATGTAAAGAATCCTAATTTATGCGTAATAGCCACGGCATGGTTTGATAATGGAAACATCACAGACTCTGAGATAAATCAACTAGAAATATAACCTAAATTATTTAGAAACTGACTTCTGAATATATTATGCTACGATCATTGCTCAAATATCAGAATTAATTCCTATTCAAGTTATACTACTGTCATTACCTAAGAGACCGATACACATTGATAATGTAACTAAAGTCAGATAATGAAGTACTCTGAAATGCTTTGTGCTTTACACTTAGGATTGACTTGATAACAAAATTAAAAAAAAAAAGAAAAGAAAAATATGTTCACCAATTGTTATGAATGAGAAATACGCTGTCATCTCCTGCCTGATGAAAAAAACTCACATAAGAGACAAAATTATTTAATCTACTCACCAAGCAGCAGCAGAACACACACATAAAAGACTGTTGTGATTGGCAAGCTTTCAGAGCCAGTGGCTCCTTCTTCAGGCAGAAGGGATGAAGGGGGAGGATGAAGGCTGAAGAAAAAGCCCTCAGAAGTCTAGGAAAAAGAGTAGATTTTGGAAAGTTACCCAGAACTGCAAGTCAGGGGAGACTTCCTGTATAGGATGAGAAGGAAAGACTGAGAATGAAACATCACCTATCCCATCAAAGGCAGGGCTACCTGTGACACCAGTCATGTAATCTACAAGCTAAGCAGCAACCAGTGTGCTGCATTCTATGTGGGCATGATAACCAACAAGCTCTCTGTTCACATGAATGGCCACCAACAAACTGTGGCCAAGAAACAAGTGGACCACCCCACTGCTGAGCATGCTGCCAAACATGACATCCTTCAGAATGAGATTTTCACTCTGCAGCAGAGAGTGCGCTGATATGAAACTTCCTGGCAGATTAAAACTGTGTGCCAGGCCGAGACCTGAACTCAGGACCTTTGCCTTTGCCTTTGAAAAGGTCCCTAGTTCGAGTCTCAGTCTGGCACACAGTTTTTTAATCTGCCAGGAAGTTTCATGACATTCTTCACTCGAATGACTGCTTCACAGCCTGTGCCATATGGATCCTTCGTACCAACACCCGCTTTTCTGAACAGCGCAGGTGGGAACTTTCCCTGCAATATATCCTACATTCCCATAACCCTCTTGGCATCAACTTTCATTAGTCATTGTCCTCTGCATCCAGACCCTTCTCTGTTCCCTTTCCAGCACTATACAGCCCTCATTCCTCCATCATACGCAGTCTTTTTACTTCTCTCCTTTTCCGCTAGTCCCCCTTTCCCCCTCCCCACCTCTCCACTCCCTCCGTCTTCTCTGTTCCCTTTCCAGCACAATAAAGCTCTCATTCCTCCATTGAATGCAGTCTTTTTACTTCTCTTTTCCGCTACTCCCCCTTCCCTCCTCCCCACTCTCAGCCCCCTCCATCTAACCTCCTGACTGCACACAGCTGGCCAACCCTCTTTCCAACTTATCCCTCCATGCTCCCCAACAACACATCAGTGTCCACCATACCTACCCTACTATCCCTCCCCCTCCCCACCCCAGCCTCCTCTTTACCCTCACCCAGTCATCACTCCCATCATGCACTGGTGCTGCTCCTCGCAGTGTGGCCTCAGTTGCCTGAGACTGCAGTCATGTGTGTGTGAGCTGGGTTTGCTGTCTAATTCTGACAAAGGCTTTACTGGCTGAAAGCTATTATTTGTGACAGTCTTTTTGTTGTGCCTATCTGCGACTCAGTATCTCCTCTATATGGTGAGTAGCAACTTTCCTTTTCACAATATTGTTACATTCCACTCTGGATTTTCCATTGTTTGATTTTAGAACACAACATACCTTATCTAATAGTGCTGTGGATGAGGAAAGTTGCTCTAATGTAGCAAGCTGCTGCTCCAGATATCCTATTGCATCTTCATAGTGACCCATGTTGAGACGGGCAATTCCAAGGTTACCAAAAGCCTGTGCTTCCACTGCATTGTCTTTCAGCTCTTTTGCCCTTTCCAGCTGTTCCTGGTAGCACTTCATGGCATTTGTATAGTTGCCAAGTGACATGTGCACAGCTCCTAGATGCCCATGTGCACGACACTCTCCCTTGAGATCACCCATCTCCTGCCGGAGAGTTAGTTCCTATGAAAAAGCGGAAATATTTGATTAAAAACTACTCTCTATGAAGTAAACATCATGTGAAAGTAATATGAGTGAAATTACAGTTCTTCGCAATTATCCAGTTATCATCACTATTTTTACTTATGCATGTCTCTCTCTCTCTCTCTCTCTCTCTCTCTCTCTCTCTCTCACTCTCTCTCTCCGTGTGTGTGTGTGTGTGTGTGTGTGTGTGTGTGTGTGTGTGTGTGTGTGTGTGTCCCCTTATTGTCTTACCCAGCTCACTCAAAATTACATTTCTTCTCATTAAAGGCTCCCCCCCCCCCCCCCTCTCTCTCTCTCTGTGTGTATGTATGTCTGTGTGTGTGTGTGTGTGTGTGTGTGTGTGTGTGTGTGTGTGTGTCCTTATTGTCTTACCCAGCTCACTCAAAATTACATTTATTCTACATTAAAGGCTTAGATTAAAGAGACACATTGCTAAATATACTCACAGGAATATATCATCACTTACCTGAAGAGAAAAACATTGACAATAAATTTTCATTTTTGAAATCTACATATTATTTTGGTGGGCAACCCACCTCTATCCTCGCTAACTACTTTCTCATTTTTACTTATCTCAATGACTGTACTGCACTATACTACACTATGTGTTATCAGAAGATAACTTTCCCGGAAGCCTTCAAACTATCCACGTTAGCAGTCACTTGCATGAAACCCGAATCGAGTTAAGTGTCAGTTCCGCAGGTGACATGTTATTCTGAGACTAAATCTAAAAAGAAATTTTTGATTCTGGTTCAGGCTGATTCTATTAGCAGCTGGAAAGAGTCATGAAGCTAGAAACAGATTACATTCATGGGTTCTGAAACATGGTTTCATAAATTTTTAGATAGTGCTGAGAAGTATGAAATCTGTCAAAAATGAAGCAAAATGTGTAACATCTACTATACGAATCTAACCTGAGTGTGGTATCCGAGAGCCTTGTCAAAGCACCGGAGCAATCTGTGGCCAAGCCCCAGAGCCCCATATGCAGCTGCTTCAAGGCCCCTATCGCGGCCTTGCCGTGCAAATGTCAGCTGCCTTTGGTACATCTTCACAGCCTCTTCTACATCACCCATCTTGATAAGCACATCACCAATATTACCAAGTGCTCGGAATTTGCCTGGGAGGTGCTTCATCATATGAGCTATGGCTGTAAGAAGAGGAATGGCTTCAAGCTACCATCAGACATGAAAACACAATTTATATGCAGTGTAAATGTAATAAACTTGCAGAGATGTGATAGTAGAAAGTCTTGCGCAGAATATAAATAATGTAAGGAGTAAAAGTACCCACTCATCAAGTAGTTGAGGCACTGAGCACTTCACAGACACATAAACAAAGCTGAAGAATTTATCCTTTAGTGAAGGTGTATTTCCTCAGCGACTGAAGATCTCAAAAGGGAGGCCACTATTTAAAAATGGGGACAGACATATAATAGAAAACTACCGTCCCATTTCACTTCTTCCTGCTTCCTCCAAAATATTAGAGAAACTGATGAAATTGAGAGTTGCTAGTTACCTAGACAATAATAAACTTTGGAATAGTAATCAACATGGTTTTTGTGCAAAACAAAGCACAGAAACTGCAGTCATTGACTACACCAAAGAAATAATTAAAAATTTGGAGAAAAACAAAAGTGTGGTAGGAAACAATTTAGATCTGTCTAAAGCTTTCAATACTGTCTACCATGAAATCCTCCTTGAAAAGCTGGAAGCAGTAGGTATTAGAGGAAGAGTTAAAATGTGGTTTGAGTCATATCTCTAAAACAGATCTCAGATTGTAGAGCTCACCATCATAAATACAAATCAAAAAATAAGGTTAGTTTCAGAAGCAAAAGAAGTTTTTTAGGAGTACCCCAGGGCAGCATCTTAGGGCCACTACTCTTCCTCATATATGTCAATGATTTACAGTTACAATATGATACAGCCAAAATTGTACTATATGCAGATGACACAAGTCTGATAGTGAGCGACTTTAAACACTTGTTACAGTCAACTACTGACAAAATCCTAAAAAGTATTGAGACTTGTTTCAGTGCAAATAAACTTACACTCAATGCAAGAAAACAAATTACATACAGTTTGGTAAAATGATTCAGGATGAAGACATTAATCTACAACTGGATGACAGACTAATAGAGAGAGCGCATTTTGCAAAAGTGTTAGGAATGCATATAGATGAAGCTATGAATTGGAAACACCATGTAAAATTTCTTACACACAGACTTAACTCAACCTGCTTTGCACTGAGAGTTATAGCAAATATTTGCACTCTAGAAGGCATCAGAATGGCATACTTCGGATACTTTCATTCTGTTGCCTCGTTTGGAATACTGTTCTGGGCCAGCTCAAAATCTAATTTTAAAGACATTTTTATTTTACAAAAACGGGCTGTTCGAATAATTAGCCACAGTCCGACACAAGCTCACTGCAGACCTCTTTTCAAAAAGTTAGGAATACTTACTCTGCCATCAGTCTATAGACTTAAATGTGTACTCTTAACCAAAGCTAATCTAAGCAATCTCCACAGAAATGCAGACTGTCACAACTATAACACAAGGAACAAGAATGATCTCCACATAGAACAAGTAAGAAGAACACGAACTCAGAAGCATGTAAGCCACACGGGCATCAAGCTCTATAATGCACTGCCTCAGTACATTAAAGGTTTAAAGAACAATACAAATTTTAAATTGGAGCTTAGAAAATTTTTAATTTATAAATGGTGCTACTCAATAAATGAATATCTTGAAGACCAAGAAAATGACTTTACAAACTAACCTCCAAAATTTTCTATCTTCATCTGTTTCTGCTTTTATTATACTTTACCATCTAGAGTACTAGTTATATATTGTTACTGAGAAACAAATTACTATAAACCATTTTTGTGGAGAGAAACTAAGTTTGCTGTCATTTATTAGAGACAATTTCATTTTGTACATTCTATATTTTAATTTCTGAGTATGACAAATCCAATTGTAGACAATTTCATTTAGTATATTCTATATTGTTAATTTCTATGTATGACAAGTCCAATATTGTTTGTACAATGACACGGATGCTAAATAAATAAATAAATAAGTCATTGTTGAGCTTTTGCACAAGGTTATTAATCAGAACTAAAAAAGAAAAAAAATACATGCACAGCTACACTGCTCCCACCAGATACATTGTTTCAGTGCTGTAGCTCAACTGGACATATTTGGGCTACAGTGGTGGCACAATGTACCTGACAGGGACAGTGTAGCTGTGCAAATGTATGTGTATGTTTTTGTTAGTTAGTTCTCATTAAGAATATTGCTCAAAATGTCACGATGCACATTCAATATGTCATTCTTGAGCTGTGAATGTCACTTCTAACTGTATTGGGATACTCGGCTTGACCATTACCGAAACACATTTTTGCTAGTCACTTCTTGAGATTCACAACAAAATTCTTTTAACATAACGAGTGTAATGACATACCAACACAAGAGCAGTTCATGAAAACCACTATTTTGTCCTTATTAGATAACAGCATTGTGATCATTTCTTTTTCCCCAAGTACCTGCATGATACACTGGTCAAAAAACATTTCATAGAGTGAAGTGTAAATTTAGTAGTGCAAGAACCAATACTTCATTCACATAGGCAGTACAACGTGTCCTCCCGTTGTCTGCATCAAAAGCTGGTACACATAAAATGGGCAAGAATTTATGTACACTTGACACATGCCCAGTGGGTTCAGTCTATTTTCATGCATAAAGTTTTGCAATGCATTCTGTTGGTGACAACATTTCTATGTGAAGAGAAAGTGGATAGCATTAGTGAGTGTAAGTAAACCAAAACTGAGTACAACAGACAACTATGAACTACATTCCATATTACTTAACAAAAGAAGTGTAATTAACTGAAGTGTAACATTCATGGATTCCAATATACGTACTGTGCTATCAGAAATGACGTCACAAATTAAGTAATAAAACAATAAAAGTTCTAATTTACCTAGGAAATATTTTTGGCATTCAAGTGCAGTTTCTAAATTTCCCAAGGCAAGATGGGCCAAACCAAGGTTGCAGTATGCACGTCCCATGTTCATCTTGTCTTGTAAGTCTTTGGCAAGTGCTAGATCCTGATCGTAGTAACGAACTGCTTCACGATAATTACCCAAACAGTAATGGGCATATCCCAGGAAGTGACATGCTTTGGATTCCCCTTCGATATCATGTAATTCCTGGACAGAAAACATCAAAGTAACTGTGTTATTACTGCTTAATAAAGTTCCATTGCATACTTGTGTAAACACGAAAGAGAAAATCTAGTAAAGAATGAGATATTCTTTACGACAATAAAATTACAGCACACGTATTGTGTATAATTTAAATGAAATGAAAAAATTCTCAATGCAGGAGGGCCAGCATTATATGACAAAATGATGATGTTGAGCTTGCTGTGTATAATTAATGTGACAGATTATATAAATTCTAGACATGGTTTTGTGTACGTCTTCCTCATTTACCAGTAAAATCTACACCACCTTAGGTTATTCTATTAGGTTTGTGCTGTAAATAAAGTTCTTATGGTGAAAGATCTGTGACATGTTCTAGTTACAGTGAGTATCATTCATTATACTACATTAACATGCTACATTATATTTATCTCTGTTGCACAATTTTCTACTTAAATATTCAAACAAAAAGCACTATTGCGATGCTTATATTGCTTTCTTTGCTTGTTCAATTTGTCATATTGTATTTACACATGATGGCCTTAAATTCATGTTATTTTTTCTCTGTTTACACTAATGTGGTGCTTTGAGAAAACTCTGGTTAGAGTTCAGTACAGGCTAGAGGTCTATGATATGCAATTGTATTGCACTCTACATGAAGTGGAATCGATGATATAACTAGACATGGCATAGTGAATGCCAGGATAATGTAGAAAATCTAAGGAAAATACTTGTTATACTGGTTATATATCATTCCTCTGTCATATTTAAGACTTTTAAGTTTAATATATGAGATAATTGACTGTTGAAAACAACAGGCCTCGTCAGTTGGTTTGTAGGCTAGAGCTAGTGTGTGGGCTGTTAGTACTCTCTGGTAGTTTTAGAGACTGTGCCAATCTCAGGCCCAAGTAACAGAAATGGCCACTTGGGGTGCCAAGCCTAGAGGGGCACCAGAGGTGCCCACATGCAAAATTTTAGAAGTCTTACCAAGGATCCAAGGAAAGGTAATTAATGTGCGAGGAAATGGGGCAGAGTGGGAAAGGGCAAATGATATGTGGCTCGTGTGGAAAAATGTTTTCGAACTGACCATATGTAGAGATAAACAAAATCTAAAGTAAGCCTATATGAGGTCCATTAATCTGTCATATTTTATTTTAGTCACTAATTAACACAGCTGCATATGTGCATGCTAAAATGCTGGACACATGGCTGGATTTAGAAGAATGTTCCATTGCAGTAATATGCAGTTTTAAGTGTACTTTTTAAGTTTACATATGTACTTAGTGCAGCTGAATACTAAGTGTAAACTGACAGTGACAAAAATTTGTCAGTGCCTATAGCTTCAATTCAAAGTGTAGCGTTTAAGAGCATATGATGCAGACCACTGAAAGGAAGATAAGTGTTGCAAGTCTTAAGGTGCAATGAACACTTTACCTGAGAAAGCATTAGGTAATTCTCATAGAAGGGCACAGCCTGAGCAAATTCGCCTCTCGACGACAAGCAGTTGGCTAGGTTTAACAGAGCACAAGCTTCACCTGCAGTGTCTTTAAGCTCACGGGCTGTATTGAGATGAGCACGATAATGAAGTAGTGCCATTTCGTGTGCACCCAAAGCTTGGTAAGCAACTGCCAGGTTTCCATGTGTTGACGCTTCTGAACTGCGGTCGTTCACTTCTTTCGATATCGTCAGCTCCTGTTTGTGGTACTTGATAGCCTACAGAAAATAGAACAGTTATGTAAGTACATTAATCTACAATTCATTAATTCAAATTTAAAAAACAGAAAAGCTACAGTATCAGTTCTGGAACTTCATTATGTAATAAAACTACATAAGTCTCTTCATAATCAATTGCATTAAAATTTTATTAATTTATGGTTTGTTATTAATGCGTTATATGCCTTATTATTTTATTTTACATTTATTGATGGGGTTATAAAGAGCAGGAAATGCATTTTAATAAAATAGTATATTATTTATTTGCTTCCAGTTTAATAAGTTTCATACCTGCTCATAGTATCCCATGGCACTGTACGCGTTTCCAATGTTGCCATAAGCACGACCCATGCCAGCACGGTCATGCAGCTGTCTTGCAATGCTGAGATGAGCCTGGTGTAGTTTGAGAGCAGCATCATGTTCCCCCAGCAACTGGTAGACAATACCTAAATTCGAACATGCCCTCCCTTCTCCAACTTTATCTCGTGATGCAAGTGCCATATCCAACTGACGCTCATGCCAGCGTTTTGCCTGAATTATAAAAAACAAAATTAAAATATGTTTAAGAAACTTTAAAAAATACATTCACAGTTTAGTTGTTGCACTCATTCTTAGTAGAATCTAAACTTTGAGACTTCAAATACCACTGTGCCATTCTCCTATTTGGATTTCAAGAGTTTGTTTTGTACTGAATATGTACGAGCTGCCTTTAGCATAGGTAGCTTGCCAGGATAATAAATATTTGTAACAGAGTTAACACCTGAGTGCTAGACCACGACAAACATGGATATTTATCTTTTAAGGAGAGCACTTACTTATTTTAAAATGCCAGTACATTATGTTATGAACAATGCTAAGAAAAGATTAACACAATCAAACGTTATCTGGAAGACAAATAAAAAATTTAAATACTTCTCTTCAGAGTGCAGGATAGCACTCTCCAAGCTACAACTAACAATGAAGAAGTTACCACAAATATTAATCAAGAAAGTAGAGAAAATGAAACAACTATATTTGAAAATTCTGGTCACTGGTGGAAATATCTCGAATATAAGTTGTGTATTTATACACACATAATTGTTAATTTTGTTTACACAACTTAGCTCAAGTTGTGAAAAATTAACCTTGATGAATGTCAGCTTACTACTTTTGTATTTAAAATAATTCTGCAGCTTCTATTTTTGTTTTGATACAAAATATTGAGGAATAACAAATTTATAACTAAAACAAACCTGAGCATAATCTCCAGCACAGCGAGCTGCATGTCCAAGGCCAGCATAGGCACGAGCCTCAACAGCGCGGTCTCCAAGCTCCTGCGCAATGCGCAGCACATTCTCATGGAATGCTATCGCCTGGCCAAAGTTGCGTCGGTAGTGATGTGAAGAACCAAGATTGCTGTACGCACGTGCTTCTTCCACCTGCATATAACACTTTTCATTATGCACTTTTCACATATTACTACTATTACACTACAATGGAAGGGCATAAGTACATTTCACAGCAGAAACAGATAAATATGCTACTACTTGCATATTATAAATATATTATTCTGTAGCTTATAACAAGGATACCATGAAATCAAAAAACCTATGTACTGCATACATCCCTAAAAACCCATACGTGAAAGAAACTAATGATATTCTTGCTTACAAAAAAGTTATGGCGTTTATATTTTTTTATGTAAAGCAAGATAAAGAGTTTCAGAATAAATAACTATGAGGATTCTGAGTAACACAGATTAGGTCAACAACAGTAAATACATGTGTGCTTATGTTACATTTCTAGTGACTAAGATATAATCCATCAGTTTCAGATTTCATTGGGAAAATTATTGTTTCTAAACAGCTGTCATAGTCATTCTAAAAATACAGAAGAAGGTAGTTAGAAAAATGTTCAAAGCTGGTTCCAATGAGCACTGTCATCCTCTCTTTATAAACTTGAAAATACTTACAATTATCAAACTCTACATTTATGTTGCACTATTTTATGTTACGAGCAAACATCATCAAATGCAAAGAAAATTTTGACATTCCAAGGTACTGACTAAGAAGACATAGGTAGTCCCCACAAAATAATTAGTCTAAATATTTTAAAAAATTCCCAGATTCTAGTCATTCTGTATCCTTAAGCAACCCCAACATTAAGGTTTACAGCTAATGTGCAAAGTATTATTATTTTTTGGCAGAATTGTATTGTAAAATAATAATAATAATAATAATAATAATTTAATGATGAAGCCTATTTTGCTTTACTGGTCAGTGGCAAATGAAGAGCTGAATTGAATATGACTATTATCATAAAATGTTTTGGACATTCATATCCATTTCAGTGATATGGTACGAGTGTCCAATAAGTTTCAAAATAAATGACAACAGCTGCAAAACCTTTCAGTCTTTTTGTCTTTCACTGTGATGCAAAACATTTTATCTTGAGAGTAGAACTTCTAACCCATAATGTCTTGGTCTTGCACAAAAACATTGCGGCCTTTTTTTCTGTACCCATTATGCATTTCATTCTCTTAATTTTCTCACACAAAACATTTTATCAAATTACTACAGAGTAAATGCAATTTACGTGGTATGCTGTAGCATTAAAACACCTTATAGCAGGTGATATAATCCAAAAAATGTAATATATGATGGGGGGAAAACATCAGTAGCTAGTTGTGGTAAAACTTTCAAGACACATGTTTATGTAAAGCAAAGAAAGTGCTCAGCTACAAAGTGGAGCTACAAAGACGACAATATTGGACTAGATATCACATTGGGACTACTTTCTCTCAGGCACACATTAAAATTTCAATTTCATTGCCCATTTTATTACTAGATAACATAACTAAAAAGAACAGTCACAGAGTAAGCAACACAATATCAAACCTGATTTCCTAGACGCCTTGCAAGCCTTAGGTGCTGTGTATGACAGTCAACAGCACTCTCAAATTCCCCCATTGCCAAGTACACTGCACCGACATTTCCAATTTCTCGTGCTTCTTGCAGTCGATCACCCATTTGCTTGACTAGTTGCACACACTGCTTGTGTGATGCCAATGCATTTGGGTAGTCTCCAATTGCAGTGTACACGTGACCTGCAAAGAGAATGTTAATTAATATCCATGTTTCTCTCAAAATACCCACTTAAGCTGTTAGTGGAAACAGCTACTGCATTATCCTTGCATAATTCTGACATTCATGGTGTTATACAAATCTAATTGTTAATGCAAATGTAATAAAGAAACATAAGGGGGGGGGCACATTATGAGGTGGACTGAGGGTCTGAATCAAAAAGGGCAAGAGTAAAAGAAAAAACATAAAAAGAGAGATAAACTACATGTGGTTTGAAAGATTGGAAACACATTCATGATTCTTTCCTTCTCAAGGTGTTAAAAGTGATAAATATACTTTCAAATAAATTCACATCCTTTTGTCTTTCCCTCTCCTTCCCTCTTTCCTGATGAAGCAACCGTTGGTTGCGAAAGATTGAATTTTGTGTCTGTGTTTGTGTTTGTTTGTGTGTCTATCAACATATCAACACTTTCGTTTGGCAAGTTACATCATCTTTGTTTTTAGATATATTTAAATAAATTCAAATATAAATGAGGCATATTCACCAAAAGTAGGAAACACAATGAAGCTAAGGGGGGAAAAGGAACAGCCTGCTTTACACACTACTTTTTCATTTTATGATTTGCTTTCTCTTCACAGGATTTTCACTATTTCACCAACATAATGTTTTCTAATTTGATTGTCTTCAACCAACATACCACTAATATATTCTCTTCTCTTTATATCATCTTCATACCCACAGTTTAGCTCTGTACCTCACAACACCCTGGGCATCTCTTCCACATTTCTGTTGGATTTATTGACTTTCTGTCAGAACCAAGCAAGGTGGCATAATGGGTAAAGCACTGGACCCATGTCCAGAAATAGTAGGATCTGAATTGCTGTGCAGCAACTCAGATGTACGTTTTCATAAGTTTTATAAATTGCTTAATATGACTGATGAGATAATTAATTTGAGAAAGAGATGGATGACTTCATCCCAAACATTTGTCCAATTTGAGTTTTTGCTCTATCTCTAACGATCATTTTGCCAACAGAACATTAAATCCTAGTCTACCTTTCTAGCACAGCTTTCTAACCCTGGGCACATACTCACTGGTCATCTTCTACAGCCAGTTCCTACACATCTACATCTGATCTGGCTCCATAAGCCACATTTTGGCATGCTTTACTGGCTAAAATACTTTTACACTACAATATCTTTTTCATTCTCGATACAATAATAGCTTTGTTTGACAGTTTTTGATTAACGTCAAACATGACCAGAACTCCTACATGTGAAACAGACAACCAGCAAAACACCTAGTCTGCTTTACAGCAGTTTTTGTGTAGAAAAAGAAACTGCTTACTAAAATTCATTAATTACTAGATACAAGAACTTAAAATACTAGAGGCATAAATGTGACACCATGAAGTAAGCCTGCCATAGCAAATTCTTTTTTATCTTGACTTGTAAGCCTTGAATACCAACTAAATATGCAGAAAAATCTTATAATGAACCAAAAGATCAAAAAGTGTTAAAGTTAGAACAACTAACCTTAATGCATGAATTAAGTAGAATCCATCCTTTCTCTCTCCTTTTATTGCCAATTTAAAATACTGAAGTGGTAACAAAAAGAAAGTGCTAACTCATAAGAGCATATTCTCAAATACTGCATGTTAATATGTTTGGTTAAATTCAAAGGCAAGACATTACATACAATAAGACTCAACCATTTGTATAGTAGACACTGGTTTCTAGTGGAACATATGGAACTACCAGTTACTAACATATGGTGTAATTGGAAACACGACATATACTGTGATCATACTAATCTTTATTAAACTGACGGTTGATACTTTCTTCCCTCGACTCCTTCAGTTCTCAACTGAACATATAACCATATGATTATGATGAGTATAAGGACACAACCAGTGAGAGGCAGAGGAGGACTTCCACTACACAGCCCTTACTCTTTTTTTTCCCCCAAACTGAGCTCATATACTGCCCCACCAGACAGATAGACATATTACCTAAGTATCAGTATGAAGAAACCCCAAACATATGATGGACACTGACTAGTAGCAAGTATACCCAGAGGCATTGCTCATGAATACCATCCCACCACAAAACTGAAATGAGTTGTAACCTCCCACTCCCAAACTCAAATTTTGGGTATGCTCTTGAAAATATGGTAAATTTACAAACTATACCAGAAGGTTTATAGCTTGTTTCATTGCTTTTGCCCGAGACGAAGTTTATTTTTGTGAAGTCTTTTCTTTCCCATTACCTTGATATGTTAAATATGAGATTCTACACATTAACCACTAAAACAAAACTATTTACCATGTAAGTGTGTGTGTGTGTGTGTGTGTGTGTGTGTGTGTGTGTGTGTGTGTGTGTGTGTGTGTGTGTGTGTGTGTGCATGAGGACTTTATCGTGGAAATATACAGTACACACATAATTACCAAGGCTTGTCAGTGCTGCAGCTGCTGCTTGAGTGTCTTTGCATTTCATAGCAAGAACAAGCTGGTAACGATGGGAAGTCAGCGCCTCCTTGTAACTGCCCTTGCTGAAGTACGCAGAACCTAGGTTGCCGTGTGCCCGACATTCGCCTGCTATGTCACCCAGCGTTTTGGCGACAGCAAGATCTTGCTGCATGTAACTGATGGCCTATATCACATAGAGACTGTAGTCAGAAACACAAGGCATCCACCACACATTTAAAATAATTCAAAAAACATACCTGATTAGCCACTCTTTCTACTAATTATCTGAATATCTAGATTCACGACTGAAAGGTTCTGTTGACAACATGGCAAGTTATAGACCTACATGACAAGTAATAATGTAGTGTAAATAGGGCTAGAGTGTGGTGCGCAACCTTGTCTGAAATCTTGGTTATGGTGACAGACTGATCTGTAGTGTAGTCTAAAGTCTAGATTAAATTGAAAAGTGATAATCTGGTGGAAGTTGGTGAAGCCAATGAATGTGAGGAAAAGACCCCATACATTTTAAAATTGCACTAAATGTTCACATTTTAAAACAAGCTTCATAGTTTACTTGTCAGTTTAGACAACAACTACCAACTTGAGAAGGAAAACAGAATAAATAAAATATATATCAGATGATGTGTGGTACACAGAACACCAAGCAACAAAGTGTGGAAAGAAACAAAAATAAAATTGAATGAAGTAATGGCTGCACCTGGTTTGAAGTACAGCTCAGAGGTGTTGACATTACAAAGGCAAGAAAAAAGGTTGCAGCCTGAGTGATCGAATAAGGAATGAAAACATCAGAGCTGACTTAGGGACTCATTTGCCTAATTAATTAATAAAGAAGAGAGTAAGATGGTCAGAATATATTGACAGGGCATCACAAGAAAGAATAACAAAACAAGTATTGAACTAGAAGACCATGGAAGAGATAGTTAGAGTGAGATTTTCAAGCAAAGTGCTTAATTCTTGAAGACAGTTTCTATGGTTACGCAAAAACAAAAACTTATGAAATAATAAGTTTCAAGAATTTATTCTTTTAAGCATAATCGTATGTTGCAAATACCAAAGAGATTCTGTGATGTACATTATTTCTACATAATACTGTTACCTTATCCAGTGAGTTAAGTGCCCAATATGCAGAGGATAGGGCAGAGAACACGGAGCCTCTAAGCTTGAGGCTGCAGGTACCAATGCGAAGAGCGGCTTCCAGCACGACGACAGCAGCTGCATACTGGCCCACTGCCAACAGTTCCTGTCCCACCACTGAGATTATCACAAATGGTGACTTGTCCAGTTTCATTGCCTCCAGTTGCCGAAAGGTTGGTTCCAGGGTTGCTACGGAAAGGACGAATACATCATTCTAAACCTTTACTCAAACTACATTTCTCATGAATACTATCTTCTGTTTCACCTGATCTTTTTTTCCCTTCAGCTATTGTGAAGGAACTAATGTAGGTGTAGAAGGCACACACTTATTCCATGAATATAGTAGGAAGATACCTGTGTTTTCATTTGTCCATCCATCCCAAGTTCCAGCATTCTGTAGACGAATTATTAACTAGCGGAGTTATACAACTATAGTGTTCCTCCTACATCTACATCTATACTCTGCAAACCACTGTGAGGTGCATGGCAGACGGTACCTCCCATTGTATCAGTATTAAGGTTTCTTCATGATCCATTCACGTATGGAAGATGGGAAGAATGACTGAATGCCTCTGTGTATGCAGCAATTATTCTAATCTTATCCTCAGATTAGTGAATGATACGTAAGAGGCTGTAGTGTATTCCGAAAGTCACCATTTAAAGACAGTTCTTGAAACAATGTTAATAGACTGTCTCCGGATAGTTTACACCTGTCTCCAAGAGTCTGTCATTTCAGTTCCTTCAGTATCTCTGTGACACTCTCCCACAGATCAAACAAACCTGTGACCATTTGTGCTCTCTGTATATGTTCAATATCTCCTGTTAGTCCTATTTGATAAGGGTCCCACACACTTGAACAATATTCTAGAACTGGTAACACAAGTGATTTGTAAGCAATCTCCTGTGTAGACTGACAGCACTTTCCCAGTATTCTACCAATAAACCAAAGACTACCTTCTGTGTGATCATTCCATTTCATATCCCAACAAAGTGTTACACCCAGGTATTTATAGTCATAAGATGCTACATTTTTTTGTTTTGTGAAGTGCAAAATTTTACAGTTATGTACATTTAGAACAAGTTGCCAACATCTGCACCATGTTGAAATCTTATCCAGATCTGACTGAATATTTATGCAGCTCCTTGCAGATAATACTCCATTACAGATAACTGCATTGTCTGCAAAAAAGCCTGACTTTACTATTAATATTGCCTGCGAGGTCATTAATACACAACATGAACAACAAGGGTACCAACACACTTCCCTGGGGCACACCAGAAGTTACTTATATATCTGATAATGACTCTCCATTCAAGATAACACGCTGTGTCCTCCCTACCAAAAAGGTCCTTAGTCTAGTCACAAATTTCAGTTGATACCCTGTATGATCGTAATTTTGACAATAAGTGTGGTTGTGGTACTGAGTCAAATGCTTTTTGGAAATCGAGAAACTCTGCATCTACCTGCTTGCCTTGATCCAAAGCTTTCAGTATGTGAGAAAAGTGTGAGTTGGGTTTCACATGATTGATGTTATTGAAAACCATGCTGGTTGGCACTGAGGTCATTCTATTCAAGGTACCTCATTATGTTTGAGCTCAAAATATGTTCTAAGATTCTACAACAAATCGATGCCAAGAATATTGGACAGAAGTCTTGTAGATCACTTCTACTACCCTTATTGTAGACAGGTGTGACCTGTGCCTTTCTCCGAGAAATGGGCACGGTTTTTTGTTCAAGTGATCTATGATAGATAATAGTGAGAAGAGGGGCTAACTTAGCCACAAATTCAGTATAGAATCTGGCAGGGTTCCATCAGAGCCTAGAGCTTTGTTCAGTTTTAACAATTTCAGCTTTTTCTCAACACCAGTGACACTAATACTTATTTCATTCACCTTTTCAGTGGTACGAGGATTAAATTGGGGTAACTCTCTTTGGATTTCCTTTGTAAAGGAACATTTGAAAAAGGAGTTAAACATTTCAACTTACGCTGTGCTACCCTCAGTTTCAATTCCTGTTTCATTTGCTAGGGACTGGACACTAGTTTCGGTGCTACTGACAGCCTGTATGTACGACCAGAATTTATTTGGATTTTGTGAAATGTCATTTGACAATATTCTGCTACAGTAGTCATTGAAGGTATCATGCATTGCTCTCTTAACAGCCAAATGTGTTTCATTCAGCATCTCTTTATCTATGACCCTATGCTTTGTTTTACACCTATTACACAATAATCTCTGTTTCTTTAGAAGTTTATTTGCAGTGACTGTATACCCTGGAGGTTCCCTCTAATTATGAACTATTCTACTGGGTGCATAAAGGATGACAATTATTGAACTATATGAAATAAAATCATCATAACTACTGAACGGTTTGTGTCAGGACATTCAAACTGCACAGCTGGTTGCGGGGAATGATGGAAAATAGTACGCACATGCACCTTGTTGTTGGTTTAGTGATGAAGCCCACTTTCATTTGGATGGGTTCATCATAAGCAAACCTGGCGCATTTGGGAGGACTGAGAATCTGCATTTCACAATCCAGAAGTCTTTTCACCTTCAACGGGTGAGTGTGTGGTGTGCAATGTCCAGTCATGGAATAACTGGTGTCATATTCGTTGATGGCACAATGACTACTGTATGGCATGTGATGGTTTTCGAATATGATTTTATCCCCATTATCCAAAGTCACCCTGATTTCGACAAGTTGTGGTTCATGCAAGATGGAGCTCAACCCCATTGAAGCAGGAGAACATTTAATGTCCTGGAGGAGCACACTGGGGACCGCATTCCATCCTTGGGGTACCCACAGGCCACCGGAATAGGCCTCGATTGGCCGCCATATTCACCAAATCTGAACACATGCAACTCCTTTTTGTGGGTCTATATTAAAGACAAGGTGTATAGCACCAACACCAAAACCACTGCTGAGCTGAAAACAGCCATTCAGGATGTCATTGACAGCATCAATGTTCTGACACTTGAACGGGTCATGCAGAATTTTGCTACTCGTCTGCAATGATGGCAGGCATATCGAACATGTCATTACCTAATCTGAATATATCTATAGTAACGCTTACATGTTGGATAGAGTTTGTGCACGCCATAGTTTGTAACTAATTTATTTTCATATACACTCCTGGAAATGGAAAAAAGAACACATTGACACTGGTGTGTCAGACCCACCATACTTGCTCCGGACACTGCGAGAGGGCTGTACAAGCAATGATCACACGCACGGCACAGCGGACACACCAGGAACCGCGGTGTTGGCCGTCGAATGGCGCTAGCTGCGCAGCATTTGTGCACCGCCGCCGTCAGTGTCAGCCAGTTTGCCGTGGCATACAGAGCTCCATCGCAGTCTTTAACACTGGTAGCATGCCGCGACAGTGTGGACATGAACCGTATGTGCAGTTGACGGACTTTGAGCGAGGGCGTATAGTGGGCATGCGGGAGGCCGGGTGGACGTACCGCCAAATTGCTCAACACGTGGGGCGTGAGGTCTCCACAGTACATCGATGTTGTCGCCAGTGGTCGGCGGAAGGTGCACGTGCCTGTCGACCTGGGACCGGACCGAAGCGTCGCACGGATGCACGCCAAGACCGTAGGATCCTACGCAGTGCCGTAGGGGACCGCACCGCCACTTCCCAGCAAATTAGGGACACTGTTGCTCCTGGGGTATCGGCGAGGACCATTTGCAACCGTCTCCATGAAGCTGGGCTACACCGTTAGGCCGTCTTCCGCTCACGCCCCAACATCGTGCAGCCCGCCTCCAGTGGTGTCGCGACAGGCGTGAATGGAGGGACGAATGGAGACATGTCGTCTTCAGCGATGAGAGTCGCTTCTGCCTTGGTGCCAATGATGGTCGTATGCATGTTTGGTGCCGTGCAGGTGAGCGCCACAATCTGGACTGCATACGACCGAGGCACACAGGGCCAACACCCCGCATCATGGTGTGGGGAGCGATCTCCTACACTGGCCGTACACCACTGGTGATCGTCGAGGGGACACTGAATAGTGCACGGTACATCCAAACCGTCATCGAACCCATCGTTCTACCATTCCTAGACCAGCAAGGGAACTTGCTGTTCCAACAGGACAATGCACGTCCGCATGTATCCCGTGCCACCCAACGTGCTCTAGAAGGTGTAAGTCAACTACCCTGGCCAGCAAGATCTCCGGATCTGTCCCCCATTGAGCATGTTTGGGACTGGATGAAGCGTCGTCTCACGCGGTCTGCACGTCCAACACGAACGCTGGTCCAACTGAGGCGCCAGGTGGAAATGGTATGGCAAGCCGTTCCACAGGACTACATCTCTACGATCGTCTCCATGGAAGAATAGCAGCTTGCATTGCTGCGAAAGGTGGATATACACTGTACTAGTGCCGACATTGTGCATGCTCTGTTGCCTGTGTCTATGTGCCTGTGGTTCTGTCAGTGTGATCATGTGATGTATCTGACCCCAGGAATGTGTCAATAAAGTTTCCCCTTCCTGGGACAATGAATTCACGGTGTTCTTATTTCAATTTCCAGGAGTGTAGTTCAATAATTGTGACTCTTTATATATCTAGTGCATGCTCCACTATTCTTTTAAACTTGGGCCAGAGAGTTCCTCTGCATGCTCCTGACCTGTACTGAAAGTTTCGAGTTCCTCACCGAGATATGATGTAACTGATTTTTTATCTAGTTTACTGAACATATATATATCTTCCTGCTTGTTTTAGTTGTCCTCTGTACTTTGTTAATCATTGTAGCCACAACTGCGTCATGACCACTGATAGCCATTTCAATGTGGACATCTTCAAAGAGGTCAGGTCTATTTATTGCCATTAGATCCAATATATTTACATCATGCGTAGGATTCCTAACTATCTGTTCCAGGTAGTTTTCAGAGAAAGCATTTAGTAAAGTTTCATAGGATGTCTTATCACATTCGCCACTTATAAAACTGTAATTTTCCCAATTTATTGTTGGATGATTAAAGTCTCCACCAATAACACAGTATGATTGGGGTACCAATGTACAAGTGAACTGAGATTTTCTCTGGTGGTCGGTAGAAGGTCCAATTATCTTTTTATGCCCATCCCTGATACTGAATCTTGCCCAAACAATCTCACAGGCAACTTCAGTTTCTATTTTGGCGGATCTGAGTTTTTTGTCTACTGCAACAAAGACACCCCTTCCATTTCCCATTTACCCATCCTTTCAATATACACTTAAATTTCCCCCAAAACTCTCACTGCTATCAATTTCACGTTTCTACCAGCTTTCTGTACCTATTATTGTGTGAGCTTCACTACTTTTCACGAGCACTTCAACCTCTGGCACTTTGTTGTGAATATTACTCTTCTTTTGGAACTGAGTTCACCAAACATTACCATGGGCTTCTTCGTTGGTATTTATATATGTGACGAAAAGGTCACACGGCCTAATCGGTGAATGGTTTGTTTAATATGTAGCATCAACCACAAAAGCTTGTGTTTGTAAATGTCATCAAACAGCTAAAGACACTGCATTCAATTTTTTTTCCATTCCAGTTGTTTGAATCGCTACTCCCCTTTGTTGATCAAACTGGCTGACGGCACATTTGTTTGCTTGCATGTTGGCGATCACAAAAGAAAGTAGATAGACTAAATAAGGGTCGTGTGCGCTGCAGTAATACACTCGTAGATATTTTACAGGTATATTTTTGGGTGAAAACTGGTCTTTTACGAGGCCAACAACGAGATGATTTACAACTGCTCGTATAATTTTACTGCAAGAACCGTAATGGGCATGAACGCCTCACAGACTATTTCCCTGCAACGGGTATTCACACGACGAACGACGGTGTCAAAGTATATGCTTATCTCGTTAATAGAAAAACGGAAGGATGTGATATATTTGGCAGTTTACTTTCGTAATTTGCGAGATCACCTTCACCTTCAGCTTCGTCATTTCCAAACATATCATCCAATTGTTTACTGAAAAGTAACGCGTTACAAAAGCGCCAACATTTTAATGAATGACGAAAAACATTTTTAAATAAGTTTACGGTATAATAAATTTGCGTTACTTCACGTGTGTGTGCTATAGAACGGAAAAAGGTGTTAATGAATTAATTGGAAATGTTCCGATGCATTCCATTAGTCTACCAAAGAATTTGTGTGTTGAGACTCTGAATATATAATAATATATTGTAACGATTTCTTTTCTGTTTCTGACTGTATCAATCCAAAAGAAAGCAGCGAGATCCGAGGGTATATAGAAAAGTGGTTTTCTTATTTTGTTGGTAATGTTTGCGCAGGACATCCACCAGGAGATGTGAAAGGTATATTAATAGTAACTACAATTTCAGTTTACGTAAAAAATAAGACAACTTATACATTTAAGGGGGGATGTAACGGAAAATGAAAACATTTACTTTAAAAAATCATTACAGCCATATTCATTAATGTACAAATCTAAGGTTTTGTATGTGTAAAGCAAAAGAGTTGTGTTTTAACAGAAAAATATAATGAAATATGCAGGATTAATATTTTGCCAGAAATTTGAACTTTTAATTTTTTATTGTCTTTTTTATAAAAAGTCATAACTGAAATTCTAATCATGCAATTAATCTGAAAATTGTATTGTAGTGTCCTGAAAGGTTATAAGACCACTGAACTACAGTTATTAATTTATGGTACAAATTGTATCATTAACATTTTTTAATTTTGCACATCCAAAATTAACTTTTTTCCACCTACAATCACCTAAAAATCAAAAAGTAATTGCAGGATCTCGTATTTTTTAGCCCCAGGGAGACAGCAACACGTTGTGAGCTGTTCCTGAAAATTTCTTAAAATTATTGCATATACTTTTTCAGAAAAGGCTTCTAATAACGTAAAAAAATGTAAAACAGAGAAAATGAGGTTCAAAGATTTTCTTCTCATATTTATACATGTAATAAGCTTACCTCAATTTTAAAATCCTCCATACCGATACTCCTGATCCTCCAGGTCTCTTCTCTCCTCTTCGAATCTGCCTGGCCTGTATTTGCAGGTAAGGCACTGGTCTGTTAGCTTTCTTGACCCCACTCTCATCGATAGTGTAAAATACTTTTGTTGTAAACACCAGGTTCTATACCAACTCTCTTCAGCATTTCAATTCTGCTATTATTTCCGTTATCGTAACATAAAACTGCATCATAGACACCTATTTTGAGTACTTCAAGTCCACAGAATGTCCTTTTTGAGCATCTAATCCAAATTAAATTATTGAGGCTTTCATTTGCATTTTGTCTCTTTCTGTGAAAACACCTCCTCAATAAACCAGGGTCTGCAAGAAACCTGAATGTGGGCTTAATTGCATTCATAACAGGTTCTGGTAACGAGTGTTTATGTGAATGCGTCTCATTTCTGTTGCCGACCTTAATCCAATCGTCTTTTAGACAGAGGGTGTGCAATGGTGCTTGCTCGGTGGATAGTTTGTGGGAAAAAAATTGCCTACACAGCACGCCTCATTGCCTCTAAATTGTATGTGCTTTTCCTGACAGCTCTCCCATAAAATAACTGAAGAGAATCAAATTCTTTCAGTGTAAGCCTGTCTTTTCCTCCTAGCGGTTTTCCATCCTCAAGTACTTCACCTTCTTCTTTTTCAGCAAGCGATGAAGCCTACTACCAAACCTCTTTTGGATGTGTTCTACACATTCCAATTTTTCTATTGTTGTATCGTACGGATTTTCATCAGTTACAGCTTTGAACAAAGAGGAGTCCCCATCACCAAGGTATTTATAATATCTAACACCATACTGGTCCTCAGATCTGGAGAACAGCCTCACAACTGCAGCAGCCTCCATGACCCTACTTGAGCCACTATAATTTTTAGAGACTGCTACTGCATGCTTTTCTTGCCACAGTTTCTCACTGTCTTCATTGTTGGAGATTTTCCTTGTTGCACACTGGTGGCTGTATTCAGATATAATTTCTACATCTAGAACTTTACCTGAGTCAACACCAATAACAGATTCAACTCCATAGAGAGATGTGTGACCCCTTTTCATCCAGGTCCCATCTACAGACACACACAGGTCAGTAACTATTGTAGGAGATACACTGTCATGAATATCTACCCCAGGATCTATTTATTTTTAGTTATTTCCATCAATTCCTCCACTGCTTTCTTCATAGAAACTTTTGCAGTATCGCATACGGCATCAGACATTTCTTTATTTTTATTTTTTTTTTCAAACCGTGCAGAAGGTAGAGGCATGTTCAGAAAACCACACAATAGATTAACCTCCTTCCGTGCTCTGTCCTAGGTATCTCACTGCTTTCTTAATACAAACTTTGGCAGTATCGCATATGGCATCAGACATTTCTTTATTTATTTTTTCAAACTTTGCAAATAGTGGAGGCATGTTCACAAAACCACACAATAAATTAACCTCCTTCCCTGCCCTGTCCAAGGCATCTCAGAGGAAGAAAATGAAAATTCATAGCTTCACGAATTACAAATTAATTTAAAATCACAAGCTATTCCCACTATTCTTTGTTCAACAACAATCATGCATTCCGTATTTTTAAAACTAACATGAACATGAAAACATTATAGCCTGGCAGAGAAGTTCTAAATCAATAAATCTGAATCAAGTGGAATCCATATCAACATCTGTAACTTCTAAGAATGTTTGCCTAATGAAGTCGCAGGCTCCAAACGATAGATATCGACCGTGCGATTCTAAACCGATCACGCTCTATTGGCCCGCACACCGGAGGTTGCACCGTCAGCTTATTGAATCAAGCAACGATCTCAAGAAATTAATAATAAAGAGCGCGTAACCGTCGCAGTTTTCCCAGACTTACGCGGCGTTACGGTGGCCTTATACTATAGTTGACATCACGAACGATGGCAGTCGAGTTAACGCTTATTCTGCGCGCCTACGTCACGCGTTCTCCGACAGCCAATGAGCGTTCAGTAGAGTTACGAGCGCTCTGCTGTGAATGTTGTAAGCAATGTGAGCATTACACACGATCGCAGCGAGTTATTTAATGAATTTTTTATTCTATTTATAACGATATGGTGTTGCTTATGGTGGTCGTGGGCGACAAATTCTACTCAAGTCATGGAATTGCGGGACACAGGCTTTCATCATGCGCAAAGCGCGTGTACGTGCGTACCGCAATTGTCGCTTGGAACATGCTACAAGGCAATCCCCGACCTTTAGCTCTACCTGCGCGAACCGCCGTCGTTCTCGGATTGGAAATGAATTATACGTAGATGGAGAATAGAAAGAAAGGTAATTACTCACCCCTGAGAGGAGACTTCATGGAAGCCTCGACGAGACCGGCCAGCAGCTGCGTCGACTTGGGGTCTTGGGCCAACCCCGAGCTGAATGCAGCCAGCGCGTCCCCGTGGCGACCCAGGCATTGCAGAGCCACTCCCTGTCGGTAGTATGCCTGCAAGAACAGGCATACCGCTCTGCAGTTACGAACGGCTACCAAACACACACTTAGACAAAGCGTTACTCATTTCTGGACAAACACATAGAAACTGCTGCTGTGGACCTCGAATGTGTCGTTGAAAACCTCGCACCGTGCACGTGACCGTCATCTTAAGCCGACGATGCTGGTCATTGGCGGCAGACCTGGGCAGGGAGCTATTTTGGCACTTGTGTTTTGTCACAACGTGTACTGTCCACCTGGGGTCTTCCGCCAATGATCACCATTGTTGCCTGGTGGTGAGGAGCAGGTGCAACGTCAAAACATAGCGAGGTTTCACCAACGCTGTCCAGTATAACGTCTGAGACCTTCGTTAACATTTACGACGTTGGGAAAGCCTCAAGGTGTACAGCCAAAATACTAGAAGTGCTCCGGCACATCACAAAATAAAGACATAGATCTTAGAATTTCTTAGGGAAAGTCATCTTCTTGCGTAGGGTGCTTTACTTTGAAATGACCACTTTATTATGTGACTTAGCGATTGGGTTACTTCACCCCGTTGGTCACTGGAGCTCAACACAGCTATGTGGACTGCATCATGCTACACGCATTATAAAGTTCTTTTACGGCGATGGAAGTAACAAAGGCATGTAAGTCTGTATACGGAGTATACGATAAGTAATGGCGTAAAAGCATAAAGTTGAAACTACACAATACCGGAAGCAAAAAAGTCTCAGTAAACATGGGCTCTAAAACATATACCCAAAAGCTGTGAGCAGTTCTTTATCCTCGATACTCTGAAACAGATCTGTTCTACTGCAAGCTCTCTGCTTTCCGTATTTTGAGAGGTGGTAGTATGAACCAAAACAAGGAAAACTTGTCCAGTCAACGTGGGCTCTAAAGTGCGTACCTTAAGAGCTATGAGTACGTATTCATCTTTGCAACTGTGAAACGCATCTCTTCTACTGAACAAGTACTCATAGCTCTTAAGATACGCTCTTTAGAGCCCATGTTTACTGGACATTTTTTGCTTGGTTTGGCCTAGACTACGTCCCCCTAAAATTTGGAAAGCGAAGAGCTTGCAGTAGAAGAGATTTGCTTCACAGTATCGAAGATGAACAAGTGTTCATATATACATAATTTTCATTTTTTATTTCTTCTTTAAGCTGCCATAACATTTGATGTTGCGTATTGTTTTTATCACCAGGGAACTCGATAATGCCCAATCGGCGAAAATAGCAAACCGCTAAAACATAAAATAAAGTGGTTATTTCAAAATAAAACGCCGTACGTAGAAAAGTGACTTCCTCCAAGACATTACGCAGTTATAAAATCAGTGTGTGTTTATAAGTCAGGAACCATAGGGACTTTCAAACTGGCCTTTCCGTTGCAGTTTAATTATGGCACCGATTAAAGAGAGGCAAGTGCTCGTTATTTTTCTGGTGATAACGCACAGCTATTTGTGTCTGGACGAATAATTCAGGAGGCTTAATTGAGATGAAGCAAAGCGCATACAGTTTTGCGTCGGCAAGCGGATAAATGCACGCGGCCCGGAGATGATCAAATGAAAAGTAAGCTTTGATAGCACTCAAAGCACTGTGTGTAATTCATCGGGGTTTACATTGCCGAAAAGATGGTTTAAAAAGTTTTGCCAGATGACAATCCGGGCACGATGCGCGCGCAGAAGACTGACCAACAACGCAGGTATTCCCTTCAGCTGAGCAGAGTGATGGTGAGTACACCTTCACAAACAGAACTCGAATCTTGCTCCGCTACATAGATAGATATATCAATTCTTTATCAGTCTGAAGAAAGGCGGCACTTGTAATGGGCGCTTCTGACAAGGGAACCTCCCCATCGCAGCCCCCTCAGATTTAGTTATAAGTTGGCACAGTGGATAGGCCTTGAAAAACTGAACACAGATCAATCGAGAAAACAGGAAGAAGTTGTGTGGAACTACGAAAAAAATAAGCAAAATATACAAACTGAGTAGTCCATGTGCAACATAGGCAACATCAAGGACAGTCTGGGCCCACAGGCGCCGTGGTCCCGTGGTTAGCGTGAGCAGCTGCGGAACGAGAGGTCCTTGGTTCAAGTCTTCCTTCGTGTGAAAAGATTACCCTTTTTTATTTTCGCAAAGTTATGATCTGTCCGTTCGTTCATTGACGTCTCTGTTCACTGTAATAAGTTTAGTGTCTCTGTTTTGCGACCGCACCACAAAACTGTGCGATTAGTAGACGAAAGGACGTGCCTCTCCAAAGGGAACCGAAAACATTTGATCGCAAGGTCATAGGTCAACCGATTCCTCCACATGTCTGATATATTCTACACGACACTGGTGACGGCATGTGCGTCACATGACAGGAATATGTTGTCGACCCACCTAACTTGTACACTTGGCGAATGGGTAAAAAGATTCTTCTACCTTGCTCGATTTAGGTGTTCTTGTGGATGTGATAATCATTCCCAAAAAAGTGACGGACAGGTAATAATTGTCTGAAAATAAAAAGTTAAACTTTTCACTCGAGGGAAGACTTGAACCAAGGACCTCTCGTTCGGCAGTTGCTCACGCTAACCACGGGACCACGGCACTCCTCAGCTCGCATTTGTCCTTGATGTTGCTTATCTTGCGCATGGACTACTCAGTTTGTATATTTTGCTTATTTTTTTCATAGTTCCACACAACTTCTTCCTGTTTTCTCGATTGATCTGTGATCAGTTTTTCAAGGCCTATCCACTGTGCCAACTTATAACTAAATCTGAGGGGGGTGCGATGGGGAGGTTCCCTTGTGAGCAGTAGCGAGCGTACCCAGAACTATTAGACATGAAATCAAAAAAACTAATACGAGTTGCTCCCTTCCGCTCCTCGCCCCAATCCTCAGCTTAGATCCAGGGTACGATATTGATTAAGAATATTTTCCCTTTAAGAGAAGGCACATAGGCTATTGCTGTTAAGTGATACAGCCAACTTATTTCGTTGAGAAGGTCAGTCGTAAGAAGAACCAATACCCCCGTACCGGTCGTCAGATAGTTTTGTTTGCTCATTCCTTCGAAGATCAAAGAAGCTCACCCATCTTTGTGTAGTGTGGGACTCGGCACGTTACAGTCGAATCCCATTTTGTCGATAGGAAAGTGTTGTCCACCTATGGTTCCGACTCGTGTGATATCGTGTCGAGTGTGTGATATTACGTAACACGGTCGTAAACGTGTACCCTCAGTTGCAGCGTATTCCAAAGTTTATCTGCGGGAGTTTGAGCGAGCACCTGAAATAAATAGGGAGAAATATCAATTTAGTAGCATACATTAAATTTTGAAGCAGAGCTGAACTTTGCACCAATTTCACGTACTGTTCCTAACCTTAGAGAAAGGAGCCCCATGTTGCTAGTATTTCAAAATCATTGTCGTACCCTACACCATGAAACGGTTACTCTAGGACAGCAATATTGAGTTATGGTAGTTATAAAAGTGGATGAGTGTGAAAATTATAGGCATCTTACTTTTATTAGCTTCTGACTAGAATAATGTATAGAAGAATAGAAAGAAAAATTGAAGAGATAATGAACGATAAGTTTGGTTTCAGGAACGATAATTCAAAACTCAGTTCTTTAACCGTTGTACATAGTAATGCAACGAAGAATAAAGGAAAGTCAGGCTATCGTGATAAAATATGTGATCGTAGATAAGTCAATCCACTATATAAAGTGGTGTAAGACGTTCGACATGATGCGATGAAAGGCGATGAGTCACAGAACCAGATGACTGAACTACGGAGAATTGCAGCTTAACATTGTGTACATTGTGTTTCGAAGAAGCACGGATAGAACTGAAAAAAATTTTGGGGTTAGGTACAAGAGTGCAAGGGAACAGATACTAATACTGAAATTCACAGATGATGTAACAGTACTTCTGGCCTAGTGTTAGGAAGGGTACAAAAGCTTTTGAAGGGAGTGGACATCATAGCTAGCATATGGTATGAGTTAAGAACAAGGAATGCTAGTAAGAAAGTGATGAAGACTAGCAGGATAAGTACATAGAAAAGGTCGGACACAGAAATGAAATTGGGAAAACACAGGAGCAGGAGAAATAAATAATTCCAAAATAATGAAAGTGGAAAAACACAAGAGCAGGAGAAGTAAATAATTCTATCTAGGAAACTAAATTGCACAGGATGACCTATAGTAAATGGATCAGTAGGTTGGCGCAGGTGTTACAAAGCCTTCTACAACAGAAGTGAGCTCCTAGTACCACATATCTACATAGAAATGAACAAATAGGTTATAAAAGTGTATTGCCTGATAGCACAACACTGCCGTGAAGTGGAACGTGGCAATTGGGTTAAGAAAACGTGGCAAGCATTTTAAAAGAAATGCTGCATCGGATGTTAAATTACAAGCTGACAGATAAAATACAAAAAGAACTATAACGTAATGGAGACTGTTTACTAGAATAAGGGGCACGTTAGTGAGATAGGTCCTGTGACATCCAGGAGTAGCTGGCTTAGTGCTCAGGGAAGCATCGGATGCGAAAATTGCAGGCGAAGACAACACTGGAAAATGGAAAAAGATTACGGAAAATGTTGTATGTAATAGGTAAGATAGATCCCGTCACAATTGTTCCTGTCTGTGGCACAAAAGATGTCACTTCTGATGGTGTTGCAGGCAACGCGCTTCATCTCTTCCACTAAAATTGTAGGAGAAAGATAAACAACGTAGTAGAAAGAGCCGAATGTTCTGAATTAAGATACCTGCAAAACCCTAGATGGCAGAAATAGACAATCTGTCGAAAAAGAACGAAAAGTCAAATTTGAATCTGGACGAAAAAATTGGAAATTTCGAATGAGCCAACTTGCTAGTTTATAAGAGCAGGAAAAGTTTCCAAAGATAGTGGAAATAGCCGACTTTTTTATGAAAGAAACGACATGTTATCCTTGATAAATCAATAGCTTGTAATTAAAACTTGTTTATTTATTTATTGCGCTTCAGCCTTACTTTCTAGGCGTTACAAGAATTTATAATGAAAACAGTAAATTAACAGTTGTTCTCTTTAAAATGGTGCTGCAGTTGTGGTGGGCAGGTTTAACTCAATCCTCCATCACGTGCCAACATTAACCACCTCGTTTTGCTATCACAACCTCGTGTTCTGCAGATTTGAACATATTCTCCCAGCACAGTTCAAGTTCCAAGCAGCGTGTTTTAACTTGGATTGTCACAACACTTTTTTCAAAGGACAGACAAGTAGGCTACATCAACCACTTTAGATACACTACTGGTCATTAAAATTGCTACACCAAGAATAAATGCAGATAAACGGGTATTCATTGGACAAATATATTATACTAGAACTGACATGTGATTACATTTTCACGAAATTTGGGTGCATAGATCCTGAGAAATCAGTACCCAGAACAACCACCACTGGCCGTAACAACGGCCTTGATACTCCTGGGTATTGAGTCAAACAGAGCTTGAATGGCGTGTACAGGTACAGCTGCCCATGCTGCTTCAACACGATACCACACTGCATCAAGAGTAGTGACTGGCGTATTGTGACGAGCCAGTTACTCGACCACCATTGACCAGACGTTTTCAATTGGTGAGAGATCTGGAGAATGTGCTGGCCAGGGCAGCAGTCAAACATTTACTGTATCCAGAAAGGCCTGTACAGGACCTGCAACTTGCGGTCGTGCATTATCCTGTTGAAATGTAGGGTTTCGTAGGGATCGAATGAAGGGTAGAGCCACAGGTCGTAACACATCTGAAATGTAACGTCCACTTTTCAAAGTGCCGTCAATGCGAACAAGAGGTGCCCGACACGTGTAACCAATGGCACCCCATACCATCACGCTGGGTGATACACCAGCATGGCGATGACGAATACACGCTTCCAATGTGCGTTCACCGCGATGTCGCCAAACACGGATGGGACCATCATGATGCTGTAAACAGAACCTGGATTCATCCAAAAAAATGACGTTTTGCCATTCGTCCACCCAGGTTCGTCGTTGAGTACACCATCGCAGGCGCTCCTGTCTGTGAGGCAGCGTCAAGTAAAACCGCAGCCATGGTCTCTGAGCTGACAGTCCATGCTGCTGCAAACGTCGTCGAACTGTTCCTGCAGATAATTGTTATCTTGCAAACGTCCCCATCTGTTGACTCAGGGATCGAGACGTGGCTGCACGATCCGTTACAGCCATGAGGATAAGATGCCTGTCATCTCGACTGCTTGTGATACGAGGACGTTGGGATCCAGCACGGCGTTCCGTATTACCCTCCTGAACCCACCGATTCCATATTCTGCTAACAGTCATTGGATCTCGACCAAAGCGAGCAGCAATGTCGCGATACGATAAACCGCAATCGCGATAGGCTACAATCCGATCTTTATCAAAGTCGGAATCGTGATGGTACGCATTTCTCCTCCTTACACGAGGCATCACAACAACGTTTCACCAGGCAACGCCGGTCAACTGCTGTTTGTTGTGTAAGAAATCATCGGTTGGAAACTTTGCTCATGTAAGCACGTTGTAGGTGTCGCCACCGGCGCCAACCTTGTGTGAATGCTCTGAAAAGCTAATCATTTGCATATCACAGCATCTTCTTCCTGTCTGTTAAATTTCGCGTCTGTAGCACGTGATCTTCGTGGTGTAGCGACTTCAATGGTCAGTAGTGTATTTTTTCACATCATCAATTTCACACAATATTTATCTAGTTATATTTCCAGTCATTTTAACTGCATGTTTTTTTTCCGATTTTCCTGACAAATTCTGGATTTACCATGTCTTCTACGTAGCATAAGTGGCCTATTTCCAGAACTTTGTATTTTTCGTGCCCTTCTGATTTAGCGCAAGTTGTTTATTTCCGCCGTCTTGGTTTCCGCCAAATTCTTGCAGTGAATGTAGGCGAGTTCAGCGATAAATGTAGTTGCACTCATCGGTGGCGGAAATCGTATCTGCTGTGTCAGATACTGCCTTAAAAAAATGGCTCTGAGCACTATGCGACTTAACTGCTGAGGTCATCAGTCGCCTAGAACTTAGAACTAATTAAACCTAACTAACCTAAGGACATCACACACGTCCATGCCCGAGGCAGGATTCGAACCTGCGACCGTAGCGGTCGCTCGGCTCCAGACTGTAGCGCCCAGAACCGCACGGCCACTCCGGCCGGCATACTGCCTTAAAACCCTTTTACGTGAACGACTTTCTTTTCTCACTCGACTACTCGTGGCAGGTGGACTTGTAGCGCCCGTAGCGTATTATTCTTATACTGAAACTCCCTGCTTTTCACGAGTGATCATTTGTGTTTACACGTCGGTTCCAAAAATGCGGAAGTCCTGAATTCTGTCTGCTGTGGGACTGCGATTTAAGGAACCATACTTCTTGCAGTAACCTGGAATGTGGTAATTGGGTTAATTAACTAGCAATGGTAGTAGAGGGTATTAACAACCAGAGCAAAATTCATTGCGAATGTGCTTAATATTGGTGTACTGTAATGTCTTCACAATGGTGAAAACTGAAGAAAATGGAAAAGTGTCTGCCAAACTTCGAAACATCGTAATTTATTTGTTTAATAAAATAAATACGCCGGCCGCTGTGGACGAGTGGTTCTAGGCGCTTCAGTCCGGCGCCGCGTGGCTGCTACGGTCGCAGGTTCGAATCCTGCCTCGGGGATGGATGTGTGTGATGTCCTTAGATTAGTTAGGTTTAAGTAGTTCTAAGTCTCGGGGACTGATGATCTCAGATGTTATGTCCCATAGCGCTTAGAGCCATTTGAACCATTTTTGAAAATAAAATGGCTCTGAGCACTATGGGAATTAACTTCTGAGGTCATCAGTCCCCTAGAACTTAGAATTACTTAAACCTAACTAACCTAAGGACATCACACATATCCATGCCCGAGGCAGGATTCGAACCTGCGGCCGTAGCGGCCGCGCGGCTCCAGACTGTAGCGCCTAGAACCGCTCGGCCTCGAGACCGGCTTTTGAAAATAAATACAAGCACATTGAACAATATTTAGATGGCAGTACATATAGCGTTTTTACTTTATCGTTTGTCTCTTTTCTTCATAAATGCCAAATAACATCGAAAATTATTTTTCTGCTTCAATGGAGACATTTTTAGAGTTGGAGCAGTTATCACTGACATGTTTATCTATTTACGTTATTATTATTTATGCAGAATATAAAAGTGTTTTATTTGTCCAGGTATCGTGAAACCTATATATTTTTTCACTTTCTGATATTAGGTCTCTTTTGGGGGAAAACACCAGTAGGCAAAACATGATGTTGCCGTGCAGCCTAGGCAATTTGTCATGAATTAAGAAGACACAAAAGCACACAATCCTTCACTATAGCACGAGCGAGCTCAGCGAGATTAGGTTAACTTTCCGACGTTAGCAGAGAACGTCGCAGTCCCCTACTTCTACACATGTGCACAGTGCAGTGCACTCAAGATTAAAGAACTCTACACTCGGCACAGTCAACTGATCACTGACTCCACGTCACCGAAGCGATTGCCCGCTGATTTACGCGCTGGCAGTCGATGCATGAAACATGGGAGCTGAAGACCCAAATGCAGTAGGGTTTACATTAACAGCAGGTATTTTTAAATTAATACCCACACTAGTAATCATATTCTTATTTTGATAGGTAGTCGATTTTGAACAAGAATTCCAGGTAGATGCCGTGTTTCTTGAGTTCTGCAAGGCGTTCCATACAGTTCCCCACAGTCGTTTAATGAACAGAGTAAGAGCATATGGACTATCAGACCAATTGTGTGATTGGATTGAAGAGTTCATAGATAACAGAACGCAGCAAGTTTTCAATGGAGAGAAGTCTTCCGAAGTAAGAGTGATTTCAGGTGTGCCACAGGGGAGTGTCGTAGGACCGTTGCTATTCACAATATACATAAATGACCTTGTGGATGACATCGGAAGTTCACTGAAGCTTTTTGCGGATGATGCTGTGGTATATCGAGAGGTTGTAACAATGGAAAATTGTACTGAAATGGAGGAGGATCTGCAGCGAATTGACACATGCTGCAGGGAATGGCAATTGAATCTCAATGTAGACAAGTGTTATGTGCTGCGAATACATAGTAAGAGAGATCCCTTATCATTTAGCTACAATATAGCAGATCAGCAAGTGGAAGCAGTTAATTTCATAAATTATCTGGGAGTACGCATTAGGAGTGATTTAAAATGGAATGACCATATAAAATTAATCGTCGGTAAAGCAGATGCCAGACTGAGATTCATTGGAAGAATCCTAAGGAAATGTAATCCGAAAACAAAAGAAGTAGGTTCGAAATGGTTCAAATGGCTGTGAGCACTATGGGACTTAACTTCTGAGGTCATCAGTCCCCTAGAACTTAGAACTACTTAAACCTAAGGACATCACACACAGCCATGCCCGAGGCAGGATTCGAACCTGCGACCATAGCGGCCGCGCGGTGCCAGACTGTAGCACCTAGAACCGCTCGGCCACCTCGGCCGGCTAAGAAAGTAGGTTACAGTACGCTTGTTCGCCCACTGCTTGAATACTGCTCAGCAGTGTGGTATCCGTACCAGATGGGGTTGATAGAAGAGATAGAGAAGATCCAACGGAGAGCAGCGCGCTTCGTTACAGGATCATTTAGTAATCGCGAAAGCGTTACGGAGACTCAGCAGGAGAAACGCTTAGTAGTTCGGTACGGGCTTTTGTTGAAGTTTCGAGAACATACCTTCACCGAGGAGTCAAGCAGTATATTGCTCCCTCCTACGTATCTCTCGCGAAGAGACCACGAGGATAAAATCAGAGAGATTAGAGCCCACACAGAGGCATACCGACAGTTCTTCTTTCCACGAACAATACGAGATTGGAATGGAAGGGAGAACCGATAGAGGTACTCAAGGTACCTTCCGCCACACGCCGTCAAGTGGCTTGCGGAGTATGGATGTAGATGTAGATGGCACAGTCAACTGATGACTGACTCCACGTCACCGAAGCGATTGTCGGCTGATTTACGCGCTGGCAGGTAGTCGATTTTAAATAGGAATTCGCTTACGTGAAACAGGCGATAAAGAACTACTTACACAAGAATGAGAATTTTTCACGAGAAGAGGAGAGCAGCATGAAGCCACTCGAACGACTGATTAGAAGCAAAGCGAACGAACGAGGAGTGCTATTCCTGGTGTGAACGTAATACCTTGGGCCACTTGGTGTTGAGCTCGCGCGCGCGGATCGCGTCCTGCAGCGCCTGCGCGAACTGTCCCATCTTGACGAGCGCGGCGGAGCGGTTGGAGTAGAGGATGTGGTTGGTGGGGTCGAGCTGCAGCGCGTCCGTGTAGAGCGCCACGGCCGTCGCGTAGTCGCCCGCCTGGCACGCGGCGTTGCTCTGGCGCGCCTTCTCCAGGAACAGCGCGCGACTCGCCGCCGGCAGCTCCGCGGTGCCCTCCACCTGCAGGGGATTGTACACACATGTATAAAGGCGGATGACAGTGCTGCCAAAGCAGTTACTAAACACAGCCTTCCGAAAGGCCTTCACAAAAGAAGACGAAGTAAATATTCCAGAATTCGAAGCGAGAACAGCTGCCAACATGAGTAACTCTGTAAATATCCTCGGAGTAGTGAAGCAACTTAAATCACTTAATAAAAGCAAGTCTTATGGTCCAAACTGTATACCAATTAGCTTCCTTTCGGAGTATTCTGATGCATTAGCTCCATACTTAACAATCATATACAACCGTTCGCTCGACGAAAGACCCGTACCCGAAGACTGGAAAGTTGCACAGATCACACCAATATGCAAGAAAGGTAGTAGGAGTAATCCACTAAATTACAGGCCCATATCGTTAACGTCGATATGCAGCAGGATTTTAGAAGACATAGACACCCCCTCCCCCTATTGTGTTCGAACATAGATCTGTACCTGCAGATTGGAAAATTGCGCAGGTCGCACCAGTGTTTAAGAAGGGTAGTAGGAGTAATCCATCGAACTACAGACCTATATCATTGACGTCGATTTGCAGTAGGGTTTTGGAGCATATACTGTATTCAAACATTATGAATCACCTCGAAGGGAACGATCTATTGATACGTAATCAGCATGGTTTCAGAAAACATCGTTCTTGTGTAACGCAGCTAGCTCTTTATTCGCACGAAGTAATGGCCGCTATCGACAGGGGATCTCAAGTTGATTCCGTATTTCTAAATTTCCGGAAAGCTTTTGACACCGTTCCTCACAAGCGACTTCTAATCAAGCTGCGGGCCTATGGGGTATCGTCTCAGTTGTGCGACTGCATTCGTGATTTCCTGACAGGAAGGTCTCAGTTCGTAGTAATAGACGGAAAATCATCGAGTAAAACTGAAGTGACATCAGGTGTTCCCCAAGGAAGCGTCCTGGGACCTCTGCTGTTCCTGATCTATGTAAATGACCTGGGTGACAATCTGAGCAGTTCTCTTAGGTTGTTCGCAGATGATGTTGTAATTTACCGTCTAGTAAGGTCATCCGAAGACCAGTATCAGTTGCAAAGCGATTTAGAAAAGATTGCTGTATGCTGTGGCAGGTGGCAGTTGACGCTAAATAACGAAAAGTGTGAGGTGATCCACATGAGTTCCAAAAGAAATCCGTTGGAATTCGATTACTCGATAAATAGTACAATTCTCAAGACTGTCAATTCAACTAAGTACCTGGGTGTAAAAATTACGAACAACTTCAGTTGAAAAGACCACATAGATAATATTGTGGGGAAGGCGAGCCAAAGGTTGCGTTTCATTGGCAGGATACTTAGAAGATGCAACAAGTCCACTAAAGAGACAGCTTACACTACACTCGTTCGTCCTCTGTTAGAATATTGCTGCGCGGTGTGGGATCCTTACCAGGTGGGACTGACGGAGGACATCGAAAGGGTGAAAAAAGGGTAGCTCGTTTGGTATTATCACGTAACAGGGGAGAGAGTGTGACGTATAGCGATCGCCCTTTTTCCTTGTTACGAGCGGTATCTCGTCTTTGCTCACGTTTAAAAGAGAGCATGGCTTATGGACGCTCTTGTTAAATTCATCGAATGCAGGTCTCGAGGTCGACACGCGCACTACAGTGAGGTGGCAGAAGTCATGGGATTCCTCCTAATATCGTTCGGACCTTTTTTCGTCAGGAGTAGTGCAGCAAGTCGACGTGGCGTGGACTCAACAAATCGTTGGAAGTCTCCTGCAGAAATATTGAGCCATGTTGCCTCCATAGCCGCCCATAATTGCGAAAGTTTTGCCGTTACAGGATTCTGTTCACGAACTGACCTTTCGATTATGGTCCATAAATATTCGATGGGATTCATGTCGGTCTATTTGGGTGGCCCAATCACTCGCTCGGGTTGTCCTGAATGTTCCTCAAACCAGTGGCCCGGTGACATGGCTCACTGTCAACCATAAAAATTCCTTCGTTGCTTGCGAAGATGGCGTCCATGAATGGCTGCAAATAGTCTCCAAGTAAGCCAACATAATCATGACCCAGTTCATTCCATGCAAACGCAGTCCACACCATTACGGGGCAACCACCATCTTGCACAGTTCATTGTTGACAAATTGCTTCGTGGGGTCTGCGCCACATTCGAGCCCTCCCATCAGCTCTGACCAACTGAAATCGGGACTCATCTCACCAGGTCACGGTTTTCCAATCGTCTACGGTCAATTCGATACAGCTACGAGACCAGGAGAGGCACTGAAGGTGATGTCGTGCTGTCAACAAAGGCCCTCGCGTCGGTCGTCTGCTGCCATAGTTCATTAACGCCAAATTTCGCCACACTTTCCTAATGGATAAGTTCGTCGTACATTCCATACTGATTTCTGCGGTTGTGTCACGCAGCGAGAAATCAACCCAAACACCGTTGCTTTCGGTTGTTAAGCGGAGGCCGTCGGCGTGGTGAGAGGTAATGCCTAAAACGTGGTATTGTCGGCACAGTCTTCACACTGTGGACCGGAATATTGACTTTCCGAAATAGAATGTCCCATGCGTAGAGCTCCCACTGCCATTCCACTTTCAATTAATTCTCGCCTTGCGTCCATAATCACGTCGGAAACTTTTCACGAGAATCATCTAAGTACAAATGAGTGCTCTGCCAATGCCCCTTTAAACCTTGTGTACGCGACAATACCGCCATCTCGATATGCTCATACCGCTGTCCAATGACTTCTGTCACCCTCAGTGTACCTACGCTTTTTTTTTTTAAGGACTGTACCGGTGCAAAAATCCTTGTCCTTCCGTTACAGTTAGGGTTACTGACCTGATAGAAATTCTAATCGCGGAGAGCGAGAGGCGTGGTCGGAGGGTTCCGCGTGGGCCATAACTCGGCGAGAGGCGATGGGCGAGATTATTGAGCGCGTCCTTTTCGATAACGCCTGGACATTCTTTCGGCGTTTCGGCACCTTATAATTTCCCAAACAAAAGACGTGGCCCGCCGGCGCGCGGAATAAAAAGGCGAGGCGCGCCACAGATAGGAATGTCCATTTCAAATACGGCGCGGGGCGCGACTCGTAACTCTTCCGCGAAGAGCAGAGGGGTCAGCGCGGCGACCCCTGCAGCCGCCAGCCGGAAGGCTCCCCCAACGCAGAAGACAGAAGACAATGGTCCCGCAGCCGAGTCACCCCGCGACCCTCTAACAAAGGCGCCGGCGCGTCTTCTTCTCTCCTCCTGAGGACAGATGTTCGCACAGGCGCTGACCACGGCTCCGTGCCTGAGAGGTTAACGTCCAGCACGAGATATTCGGCTCAGTGATCTTCTCACAGTGCGTGCACGGCGCGCTACATAACCTTCACCGTGTGTGGAATGAGATTTTCACTCTGCAGCGGAGTATGCGCTGATATTAAACTTCCTGGCAGATTAAAACTGTGAGCCGGACCGAGACTCGAACTCGGGACCTTTGCCTTTCTCGGGCAAGTGCGGAGCACTTGGTAGAGCACTTGCCCGCCAAATGCAAAGGTCCCGAGTTCGAGTCTCGGTCCGGCACATAGTTTTAATCTACCAGAAAGTTTCATATCAGCGCACACTCCGCTGCAGAGTGAAAATTTCATTCTCGAAACATCCCTAGGGCTGTGGCTAAGCCATGTCTCCGCAATATCCTTTCTTTCAGGAGTGCTAGTTCTGCAAGGTTCGTAGGAGAACTACTGTAAAGTTTGGAAGGTAGGAGACGAGATACTGGCAGAAGTAAAGCTGTGAGGACGGGGGGTGAGTCGTGCTTGGGTAACTCAGATGATAGAGTACTTGCCCGCGAAAGGCAAAGGTCCCGAGTTCGAGTCTTGGTTCGGCACATTAATATGCCAGGAAATTTCACCGTGTGTGTTTCAACGCCTCGATATGCTATCAGCGTTCTCAATTGCTCTCGCTCGCTCTGTATCTGGTGCAGCAAAGAAGTCGCCGTGGCGTGTCACTGAAGCTAAAGCTCTATACCTGTATGCAGAAAGTATGGCTGTCCTTTTTCCCTCTGTTCGCGAGATCTGGGCTTTCGGGTGACTAAGGCTATTATTTCCAAATCAATTTGGCGAGATTTCTTCTGGATTCCGATCAGACCGAACACGTCGGCAGCGGTTACTGACTTTCTTCATAGTTTTCACACATGCCTCGGTATTACCGGTTGACTGTTTTGCCTAATCACCCACGAGAATGACGTCATCACTATCCCAAAAGATTGTCATCGTCACTTCGACAGCACAGAGAGCTATCTCGAATTTATTCTTTCTTGTTGACTGCCGATGCCACTCCAGTGACTGCCTTTTCGTTACGATTCATAGTAATGCGCCCACATGTCACCTGAAATGATCCGAGACAGAAAGGCCTCAAACTGCTCCAACAGTTCAGATCAGATGGTTTTTCTCTGAGTCTTGTGGTCTGTTGTGGGCATTCGTGGAGCCCATCTTGAGCACTCCTTTGAATGTCGTAGAGCCTTAGCCATTGTACACACACCTGCAGCGTTCACTGCCGACTGCCGGGTTGGGATGGGCCGGTCTGCACGAATAATGGCATCCGAACGATTCACCACGTCGCGATCAGTGACTGTGACAAGACGTCAAAAACGTGGCCGATCGTGGAGCTCAGTTTCTGCTCTTCCTGACACTTCAAGTCTCTCAGCTCATTGCCCAAAATTATTCCTATCAACTGCGTCATTGCCATATACTGCACACAGACGTTTATGGATGTTCACCGCAGTTTCTTTTTCCACAAACAAGAATTCAGGTACAGCACGTTGCTTGTAAAGAATTTCTTGCATAGGCGCCATTTGAGGATTCACTACGGCGCCGCCATTTATCAGGGTGGTTAGAAACGCCGATCACTTGCAGAAGACACATCAGATCTGAAGAACATAAAAAGACATTTTCCTGTATATACACTTTGAAGCAAAAATGCTGAAATGTAAGCCCAGGACGACTTGCCACGAAGGGCAAAAAAGCGGGGCTTAGAATATCGTCGGCGTACTGCTGTGTCGTAAGGGTGCCGAGAATAGACAATCAAAGGAGTCCTACCGGCTGCTGTGGCCGAGCGGTTCTAGCCGCTTCAGTCCGGAACCTCGCGACTGCTACAGTCGGAGGTTCGAATCCTGCCTCGGGCATGGATGTGTGTGATGTCCTTAGGTTGGTTAAGTTTAAGTAGTTCTAATTCTAGGGGACTGATGACTTCAGATGTTAAGTACCATACTGTTTAGAGCCATTCGAACCATTTTAAAGGAGTCCTGCTATGAAAAGAAATGGCACCCCAGAGCATCACTCCTGGTTGTCGGATCGCTATCCAGGGCGTCTCCAAACACGTCTTATTGACTGGAGTAGAACTGTCTTATGAGGGCCGAAGATCAGCGGAGACGTTCCAGACATCGGTGGGACTTCTTTGGTTGTCATCAGCCGCACCATTACAGCATATTCTACGCCCCTTTTTTTGCCCTCTACAGTGAGCCATCCCGGGCTTACATTTCAGAAACGTTATGCCCGCCCGCATACGGCGAGAGTTTCTACCTCTTGTCTTCGTGCTTGCCAAACCCTATCGTGGCCAACAAGGTCGCCAGATCTCTCCCCAATTGAGAACGTTTGGAGCATTACAGGCAGGGCCCCCCAACCAGCTCGGGATTTTGACGATCTAATGCACCATTTTGACAGAATTTAGCACGATATCCATCAGGAGGACCAGCATCTCTATCAATCAGTGCCAAGCGAACAACTACTTCCATAAGATCCAGAGGGGGACCAAAGCGTTATTGACTTACTCAGTTTCTGTAGCTCTTTGTCTTGAACAATTATCCAATGTCTTTGAAACGGTAATAATTTGTTTAGCTGTACATGTACATCACATTTACCAATTTCCGTCCCATTCGGATAATTCCTTCGTGGTAGGTCGTTTACTTACCTTCTTTTTTGTCTTAAAGCATATGTAATGTGAGCTGTTTTTGATCTGTCGAGATGCTGAATGTTCAAGGTTCTCGTAAAACCAGGCGAGAGGATTGGGTACAGACGTGAGATTGGAGAAGGTGGTGTAGTAAAGACGTTGAGCTGAGTTTTGGAGAGAACTGAGTGGTAAGGTAAGTGTGGAGGGCAGGTACGGTTTCAACTAGGCAGGGAAAGGATGGAGTAAAAGCAGTAGGATTGACAAGGGCTTATCTGAGGACCAAAGCTCGGTAATGATTTCACGATATGAAGTGGAGGGGGGGGGGAGGCAGTGTTGTAAGTTACTCTAGGAGAGGAAGATGGGACGTGTCGATAGGGTCGCGGCAGCAGCTCACGGTTCCCGACCATGAGAGATACAATGGGGTGTTTGGACTTAATTTTACAGGGAATGTAGGAGAGGAAAATTGCTGTTTGACGAGGAACTGGAAATTTATGAGCAGGTGAGATAATAGGGAGCGGTGAACAGTGGCAGCAGCGGAAGTCCATGCAACATTTTCATAGGTGAACATGAATATGAAATGAGGGTCGTGTGTCTTGGCCGCATGCTAGGCCACTTACCAGTTTTACTGGTTTACAAATTCTGCCTACTAATCTGCGATTGTATTGCTGTTTGATTAATATTTTTCTATATCGATTAAAAGACGTTTATTTATTACATGTCTAGGCACAGTTATCTTCAGACACTGCAGAAAAGATGAAAATAAAGAAAATAAAAAAATTACTTACATTAAAAGCGCATAAAAAATGAAATGTTAATAGCATTATAAAATAGCTTCGCACTAGCGCCACCTTGCGGCAGTTTCCCTCCAGTTTCGCTTAGTGGTGCTGTGCTGGCAGCTGTCGTTTTAGTTTGTTCGATCAAAACTCAAGCAGTATTGGAATGCAGTTCTTTAGCGTATTTCTTTTTACCTCTTTAACAGTAACTGAAGATGACTATGCCGAAACATACAATAAACGAAGATCACTTGAGCTAATAAACAGGAAACTTTCATTGAAAAGAGGTAGTAATACGGGTTACAAGTCAAATATAATAAGCAAAGATTAAAATTTATGAAGAATCATTACTAGAAAAAGGGATAGCTTGATGAGACACGTTAATTAAAAATCAGTAAATTTGGCGGCGGACGTCAAAACTTGTAGCTGCAGGCTGACTGGAATATGCAGCTCACATTATGAAGATGTCTGGTATGTATGCAAACATGAAGATGTTTCCGCCGAAAATAAAAAAAAAAAAACGCGAAGACTACGACAAAGTTCAGAGACACAAAATTAAAAGGAAATGAACGGGTTGTATAAATGATGGTCCAAAAATAAACTGACATGAAGAAATTTCTGTGTAAAAAAGAAAAAAATTGTTGTAAACACTTTTGGAAGTTGACTGCCAACAGCCGTTAAGTAATGTATTAATTGCATATTTGAACCATCAGCTGATTTTATTTTAAACCCAAATTCTACCGGTTTCGGTCTTGGACAATCTTCACGGATGAAGGGTTAAAAGTCGCGTGGAGTGGCCGCGCGGTTTGAGGCGCCATGTCCGGATTGCACGGCCCCTCCGGCCGGAGGTTGGAGTCCTCCCTCGGGCATGGGTGTGTGTGTGTGTGTGTGTGTGTGTGTGTGTGTGTGTGTGTGTGTGTGAGTGTGTGTGTTGTCCTTAGTATAAGTTAGTTTAAGTAGTGTGTAAATCTAGAGACCTATGAACTCAGCAATTTGATGCCTTAGGAATTTACACACCCTTGAACCTTTGAAGGGCTAAAATAGTTTAAGCCACCATATTGCATTAGTCATTACTTAAAATGTGTAGTGCATACCATGAATGTAAATATATGAGACTGGACTTTAAAAGCAAACATCCAAATTCTAAATGTATACTGCTCTGTATCAGCTGTCACTGACTGTAACTGAAACTATTATTTTCAACGAAATTCACGGAAGATTTTGGGCGAGTCCAGTATTAGGACGGGCATTAAACAAGACTTTGATTTCTTGTTCTCTTTAATAATGTTCTGAAAAAGAGTAAAAAGATTCTAGGAGAAAGAAGATAGTGGAAGTGGAGTTCGGCGTATGTTACTAAAACGACTTATTTTATAGGCATTTAATAGCAACTCTTTTACAAATAATCTTCCCATAAAAACTAACCGAGAAACTTAGATTTCAAATGTCTTTTAAGAAGTCGTGACCTTACCTGAAGCGTTAGTAAGATTACGGGAAAATTAGTGAAATTGATAAGTAAAGTAGTTGCATAAAATTACGCAGATCAATGGATTCGACACAAAGTAGTGAAACGAAACTGATAAAATTGGAAGTTGCAAAGAACTGTAGGAGTAATCTTTGAATGACCGTCAAAATCAGACACTACAACACACCTCCAGAATTAGGAAAATTTGTTGTTGTAGAAAGTATGTACTCAAACGTCACCAAGAGAAATAGTAAACAAGGAAAGAAAGATTTTGAAAAAAATACCTGGATGCAGCGAGGACAGAAGAGGGCGAGTTTAGGCGCAGAAGGAATGCAGACCTCTACAAGAATCAACAAACGATGTCCCTTACTGTAAGGGATAGGTGAGACGGGTTGTGTGCGGGTGGACAAGTGTAGACTCACCAAATAAATGTCACGTTTATATGAGCAAATAATGCAACATGTGGATGTATGAAATGAAATGTACGGTAGGAATGGGAGTAACCAAGAACACAATACAAAACAAAAATCATGTACAGAATTTTAATACCGAATTTAAATGGCTCCCAGAAGAGTAAGGAAACGAAAGAAATGACAGGTAATGTGAAGCAAAACTGAAGACATTTTAATTCGAGCAAAGGAGGCAGAAGCGACCCCGTATTACCCTGGCCGCACACACGGGAACGCGCGGAATTGCAGTCGACAGATATATTGATAGCTCACAATGAGCGAGCACGGGAACTCGGCAGGCGGGTATCTGATTTCGAGGAACCCTGGTCTGCTTTCCAGTTCGGCAAACTGGTTTAACCTGCTACCGCCTTCAGTAAAGAAGACGCTACTGCCACAAGCCCTTAGCTTAACTCCCGGTGCTTTGTTCTGTTTTGATTTTGCGCTGCCGAGGCTGTTTTGCTACTCTGTACATGCAAAGAAAAAAAGGAACTAAATTATACATGCCTGCGCTTAAAGCGAAGCTATAAATAGTGAAAAAACGGCAGGGACTGATGCGTTTACAATGTCACGAAGAATCCTGTTTTAGCTTTCTAATTACATTCTGCTCAATCGCGGATGCATTCCGCCAGTTTCCTGTCAGCAGTGCTTTACACTTCGAGATTCCGAAATACTGTAGTAGCAACTCAATTCCAACTTTTATTTCTTTAAAGACAGTTGTATATCAAATTCTTGCAAATTCTTAGTGTCAAATTAGAGTCTCCCCCGTCGGAGGTTCGAGTCCTCCCTCGGGCATGGTTCTGTGTGTTGTCCTTAGCGTAAGTTAGTTTAAGTTAGAGTAAGTAGTGTGTAAGCTTAGGGACCGATGACCTCAGCAGCTTGGTCCCATAAGATCATACCATAAATTTCCAATTTTCATATCAGAGTATACGCTCATAGTGTGTCTACTGCAGATATTGGCATTCTCTCTAGTATCACATGTATGCTCTTCGAGTTGTCAGTGACTTCACGATGACGTTTGAGAGCCAACTAGCAAGACACCACCACCACCAGCATTTATGACACGAATCGACTTCCATTCATCCCTCCTGATTCCACATGGTTCCCGCCAGGAGTACGTCATTAACGGCCGCTCCTGCTGTAACATCTGGTACTTCAGAGTATAATCCAAACGCAAACAGCAGTCGTAAGACGCAACATCAGCTGTCAAAAAACTATATTTTGACAACCACTTCACATTCTGCAGTGAGTCCAAGAAGTCGCCATATTCCTTGGGGAAATGGTATGTCATATAATTTACATGTAAAAACTACGTATCCAACAGATATGTGTTCCATCGTATTCTTACTCAAAGATCAGAGCATCTGCATTAATCCTTAATATCTGCCCAGCACATCAGCAGTTATGCTTCGAAAATAGTACCTTCATCATTTTTGCGAGCTTCTTTATTAATCTTACCCGAGCCACTGGGACTTGATTATTCCCCATAATTATCTGTATAGAGTGGTAAGGTCCGGACTTCGGGGTGGCTACTTCAGTGTTTTTGGAGATTTTGCTGAACCACATCCTATCCAGAACTCTCAAAATTGTTCGTCAAGTAACTCACGCGCCTGAGTAGCAAAGCGTGCTGGAACTCCGCCCTACTGGAAGCACGCTTGATCTTCGCCGTTGTGCTGAGGTATCAACCGTGTTTTAACAGTTCCAAATAAGAAGTCCTATTCGCGCACTCTTCAAAAATACACTGCCTGACAAAAGAGAAGTATCCAGAATGGAAGGAGGAAACGAAATTTCACGATTTAGAGGTTCAAATGGCTCTGAGCACTATGGGACTCAACATCTTAGGTCATAAGTCCCCTAGAACTTAGAACTACTTAAACCTAACTAACCTAAGGACACCACACACACCCATGCCCGAGGCAGGATTCGAACCTGCGACCGCAGCAGTCCCGCGATTCCGGACTGCAGCGCCAGAACCGCTAGACCACCGCGGCCGGCACGATTTAGAGGATATGTGACGTTATTTTAGTGATTACACTATCGAATCAAATTTACAAAGAACATGACAATATGAGCCCACTTGTCAATATGACACTGCATTCCCTTTAACTTGAGTGAATCCACTGATTCGGTTATGAAGCGAGCCATAAAGCTGTTGTATCCCGTCCTGAGCCAAGCTGGCCCACAACGGTCTTTGTCATCCTGGATACTGGCAGTGGGACGGAGGTGACTTCCGATCTGGTCGCACACATGTCCTGTTGGTGACAGACCTTGCTAGTCACGGGTGTACCTCAACATCACGCAGACAGTTCATAGGGGCACCTCCCATGTGTGGACAAGTTCATATGGCTCTGAGCACTATGGGACTTAACATCTATGGTCATCAGTCCCCTAGAACTTAGAACTACTTAACCTAACTAACCTAAGGACATCACACAACACCCAGTCATCACGAGGCAGAGAAAATCCCTGACCCCGCCGGGTGTGTGGACAAGTGTTTTACTGCTGAAAAATGGCTCCACAACACTGGCTCCTGAGGGGTAACGCAAAATAACAACAATCATTGCAGGTCTTCAAGTTGGACGCCATTTTGGCGGCTTGCTTGGTAATACATGAGGACGCATGATGTCCGTGACGTACAGATGGCTCTGGGCACTATGGGACTTAACCTGCTGAGGTCATCAGTCCACTAGAACTTAGAACTACTTAAACCTAACTAACCTAAGGACATCACGCACATCCATGCCCGAGGAAGGATTCGAACCTGCGACCACAGCGGTCACGCGGTTCCAGAATGTAGCGCCTAGAACCGCTCGGCCACCACGTGACGTACAGTCGTGCCGTCAGAGTTCTCTCAGTGACTACAAACTATGACCTGAAGTCGTACCCGATGGCTGTCCACATCATGAGGCGAGGAATAACACCCTCATACCTCTTCAAAACATTGGAAGCATGGGACTTCTCTGCAGGTCGCCGCCCTACCACCGACGTTGGTTATCCGCTGTGACGCAGAACCCTGATTCATCGTTGAACGCAATGCGATGCCGTCCGTCAACGGTACATGCTTCCCGGTCACAGCACCACTCCAAATGCAGTCGTTTCTGTGGTTCCGTTAATGGTAGCATGCTCGATGGACGTTAATTTCCTAGTCGGATTGCTGCTAGTCTCCGATCAATTGTGTGCGATGACAGAGAATGTTGCACGGAGTCTATTACTACTACTCGGATGGCAGGTCCGGATGTGAAGGGGTTACGTTGCGCTTAGTGCACAATGCGGGGTTCATTTCTTGTGGTGGTCAGACGTTGTCTACTAGAACCTTGACGACGAGTATGACTGCTCTCAGCTTCCCATGCAGTCCAACATAGGGCCACAGTCTCATCCGATTGCCCCACAACTCTAAATGTTGCACGAGTTGACCAACCGACCAAACGGAGACAGAGTGTGAGGCCCTCTCAAGTCAGGTGCTGATAATGCCGTCTCACACGACCACGCCGCATCTCTCTGTCTTTTACAGTGATCACTCAACATCTGACGGCTGTTAATGTAGTACCACTGCCACAGATACTACTACAACGCCGCGCCAACACAAGGTTGGCAGTCCGTCGTCTGCCGAGCACAGCGCACTCGAGCGGGCTGTGCAGCTCGACGGAACTGGAGTGTGCCTCGTCCACTTCTTAGCTAGATTTCAACCTAGGCAGACGCACTTTCATAATCGGCCCTCAGCCAGTTCTGTAATGTTTGCATTGATTCTCTGAGGAGGGCCCATCAGGCTTAGTCCCTGAGAATATGTTGTATTAGTTCATGGTATTCCATGTTTCGAGATTGTCAGTTCATAGCCGCAGCTGCAGTCCTACAAACTACTGAAGATAAGTAATTTCATTGTACTATGTGTTTCTTGAATAATAATGCTTCTCTCTAACAGTATGCCGCACCACATATTATTGCAACCTGGGCTCCTTCAGCTCCTATCAACTCTGCCTCCTACTTACTTGCATTTAGTAACGAACTGAAAACACCCACGCGTTTTGTGCCTCTAAACAGTGAGACACAATACTTAACACCACTTATATTCCCTACTAGGTCTAGTAGCAACACTAAACACGAACAACAGTAATGCACTATTGAGGCCGTTCTATCTGTTACAGAGCACTGATTGCAACTCCAGTCATATACACACACGCCGATGGCGTATTATCTAACCATATCTTCTGGGCGCTTTAGTGTTTTGGTCTGGTGGTGTACTTGATACCTTAGGGGTTGCGAAGCAACTTAAATCCCTTGATACGGGCAACTCTTCAGGTCCAGATTGTATACCGATTAGGTTCCTTTCAGATTACGCTGATACAATAGCTCCCTACTTAGCAATCATATACAACCGATCGCTCACCGATAGATCTGTACCTACAGATTGGAAAATTGCGCAGGTCGCACCAGTGTTTAAGAAGGGTAGTAGGAGTAATCAGTCGAACTACAGACCTGTATCATTGACGTCGATTTGCAGTAGGGTTTTGGAGCATATACTGTATTCAAACATTATGAATCACCTCGAAGGGAACCATCTATTGATACGTAATCAGCATGGTTTCAGAAAACATCGTTCTTGTGCAAAGCAGCTAGCTCTTTATTCGCACGAAGTAATGGCCGCTATCGACAGGGGATCTCAAGTTGATTCCGTATTTCTAGATTTCCGGAAAGCTTTTGACACCGTTCCTCACAAGCGACTTCTAATCAAGCTGCGGGCCTATGGGGTATCGTCTCAGTTGTGCGACTGGATTCGTGATTTCCTGTCAGGAAGGTCTCAGTTCGTAGTAATAGACGGCAAATCATCGAGTAAAACTGAAGTGATATCAGGTGTTCCCCAGGGAAGCGTCCTGGGACCTCTGCTGTTCCTGATCTATATAAATGACTTGGGTGACAATCTGAGCAGTTCTCTCAGGTTGTTCGCAGATGATGTTGTAATTTACCGTCTAGTAAGGTCATCCGAAGACCAGTATCAGTTGCAAAGCGATTTAGAAAAGATTGCTGTATGGTGTGGCAGGTGGCAGTTGACGCTAAATAACGAAAAGTGTGAGGTGATCCACATGAGTTCCAAAAGAAATCCGTTGGAATTCGATTACTCGATAAATAGTACAATTCTCAAGGCTGTCAGTTCTACTAAGTACCTGGGTGTTAAAATTACGAACAACTTCAGTTGTAAAGACCACATAGGTAATATTGTGGGGATGGCGAGCCAAAGGTTGCGTTTCATTGGCAGGACACTTAGAAGATGCCACAAGTCCACTAAAGAGACAGCTTACACTACACTCGTTCGTCCTCTGTTAGAATATTGCTGCGCGGTGTGGGATCCTTACCAGGTGGGATTGACGGAGGACATCGAAAGGGTGCAAAAAAGGGCAGCTCGTTTTGTATTATCACGTAATAGGGGAGAGAGTGTGGCAGATATGAGACACGAGTTGGGATGGAAGTCATTAAAGCAAAGACGTTTTTCGTCGCGGCGAGATCTATTTACGAAATTTCAGTCACCAACTTTCTCTTCCGAATGCGAAAATATTTTGTTGAGCCCAACCTACATAGGTAGGAATGACCATCAAAATAAAATAAGAGAAATCAGAGCTCGAACAGAAAGGTTTAGGTGTTCGTTTTTCCCGCGCGCTGTTCGGGACTGGAATGCTAGGGAGATAGTATGATTGTGGTTCGATGAACCTCTGCCAAGCACTTAAATGTGAATTACAGAGTAGTCATGTAGATGTAGATGTAGAAGTATCATGATGACATCCACGCCAAAATGATAGCGAGGCACGGGTTGCACATAGTTGTGATTTTCTAAAGACCAGACAACCCTATCCCACCTGTGTGAACTGCGACGTATCGCATATCCACCCTGGAGGGGCAGACCACTCGCTACGGATCGCGCTATTCGACGGTAGCCACTGGGAGGGGGTGCCCGCGCTAGGATTGCTGTCTACCGGTCGTGCATCGGAGGCGCTCGCCGCTTTTGGGCAGGCTGGCTACCCTACCCTACCTACCCTATGCTGGCTCCCCTCCCAGCTCGCTCTCACGACAAAGATCACGTCATTAAAGAGGGCTCCGATCCGGCCGGCTTTAATGAGGACGAGACCGAAGCCGAGTCATTAAGGAGCGCATTATTTATAAAGATTGGCCTTCTATCTGCGGTTCATCGGCCACGGGCCCGCGCCGCAGGAAATAAGTACACGCTCCGTTTTGATAAACTCTCGTTAGGCCCGTATGCCGTACAAGGCTGCCACTTAGGCGAAAACGGGAGCGCCGCGCAGATACCGCGCCGCTCGTCACGACCCTGATGCCCCGCCCGTCACAGCGCCTCTCCCGACAAAATTCCTGCTCACTTCCGTTCGGACGGCGCGCAGTCTTTTCCTTCTGTCTGCTTTACCAGTTCTACCACTCGTTTGATACCGTCCTCCATCTATCTTGCCCCAGTCTTTCCATCTGTCGGTATCTGCTGCGGCCCATGCACTCCGTAATCAGCTATGCACACTCTAAGATTAGCTGCCTTCTTGCCCTCGAGCTGAAGAGTATTCCGATTCCTTCCTGTTTCATGCCGACCTCCTCCAATTCTGAATTCAACTGTTTCTTACATCCTCTCTGACCCTTTCTTCCCATATCAGCTCTGGTCTTCCAACTCTCCTAGTTCCTTCAGGTGCTGCGTTGACCATGTTCCTAATCATTACGTCATTGGCTCTCCGTACATCTCCTGCCCATTTCCACGTTTAATCTTAATGTAACTGAAAATGTATGGCTCATTCCCGGACGGAATGGACAATATTCAGGGATATGACAACAATCATTCGAATTAATAAATCTAAAATGCATACCTTAAGAGCTGTGACCACGTAACATGTTTGATACTGTGAAACGAAACTCTTTTAGTGGAACCTCTTTGCTTTCCATGTTTTGCGCGGGGTAGCATGGATCACAACAAGAAAAAAGTTGCTGCTAAACACAGGCTCTAAAATGCGTACCTTAAAAGATATGAGCATTTGTTCGGTAGAAGAGATGAGTTTCACAGTAGTGAACATGAACAATGGCTCATAGATCTTAAGATACGCCCTTCAGAATCCATGTTTAGTAGAAACATTTTTCTTGCTTTGATCCACACTACTTCCTCCCAAAACATGGTAAGCACAGAGGTTGCAGTAGAAGAGATTTCAAATGGTTCTGAGCACTATGTGACTTAACTTCTGGGGTCATCAGTCGCCTAGAACTTAGAACTAATTAAACCTAACTAACCTAAGGACATCACACACATCCATGCCCGAGGCAGGATTCGAACCTGCGACCGTAGCGGTCGCTCGGTTCCAGATGGTAGCGCCTAGAACCGCATGGGCGCTCCGGCCGGCAGAAGAGATTTGTTTTACAGTACCGAAGATGAAGAAGTGTTCATAGCTGTTGAGGTACGCATTTTAGAGCTCATGTTTAGTAGTTTTTTTTTTATTACTGATCATTCCTGTCGTATCCCTGAATATTGACCATTCCCACCGTAACGTTCTGTACAAATTATGCAATTCGTAGTTGAATCTCAGAAGCTTTTGAAATGTGGTGATACAGAAGAGTGCATAAGATTAAATGGGTAGATCACGTAACCAATGAGATACTGAGCAGAACTGGGGAGCAAAGAAATATGTGACATAACCTAACTAGAAGAAGGCATCGGCTGATAGGACACGTTTTGAGGCACTAAGGGATCACCAGTTTTATACAGGAGGGAGGTATGGGAATAAGAATCGTGGAGGCGGACTGAGTGATTCAGAAGGATGTAGGTTGCACGAGTTATTCGGAGATGATGAGATTTGCACAAGATAGCGTACCGTGGAGAGCTGCATCAAACCAGTCTTCGTACTGAAACCATATTTTCTCCTCCCGGCACGATATTCTTCCATTGGCCCAAGATCTTGCTTCAAGATTTTTTTTTCAAATATGCCAGTTTGCTTTTTATCGAATTTTGTTAATGTCCATGTTTCAGTAGTGTATGTTAGCACTGGACTCATTAAAATCTTATACGTTATAATTTCAGCTCTTTCGAACACCAACTTTGATTTCTGGTGTTTTATGATGACGTGGTAGCACTTGTCGATGGATAATATTCGGTTTTGGATTTGAGAGGTCACCTTGTACTTACAGTTTACTTCCGATACAAGTTAAGGGAAACTACGCATAACATATGAACCAATTTCTATGAATGAGGATTTTTTAGCAGGATCTTCCTTAGTTTCAGGCATATGCTTAGTTTTCCCCTTCATTTATTTATATGCTAATCTTTTTAGCAGCTCTTCTAACACTTTTAAAGGCTTCTTTCATTGTTCTTGGCGTTCTTGGAATTGTATCACCTGCACATGCAAGCAACTGAATTGATTTGTACGGGGCAGTATCCCTTGTATTGGTTCCTGAATCTCTTAGAATCTTTTCCAAGGCTATATTAAGCAGAACGCAGGATAATGAATCTCCTTGTCTTATTCAATTTTTTGCGGCCACAGCCTTTGACGTCGTATTTTGTGCCTTAACTTGATTGACTCTCGGTGTTTTCCATAGTGGCTCATGCAGTAGTGAAGGAAATGACTACGCGAAACAGAGAGAGAGAGATGGCACGTAGTAGAGTAAAACTTGGAATCCGAACGATGATTTCGCTTGTGTGTATAGTAGTGGAAACCCCGTTATAAGACTACCAGAGGGGAATCGCACCTCATGACTTTTACATTTTTTTCTCAATGGTGTGAAGAAGCTTGATGTAATACAAAGTGAGGCACATGACCAAACGCCAGACAATACAAGTTTTCTCTCCCTTTCTTGAGCAGATTGATGCCTGTATTGTACTCCGTATCAGGGAACGGAACAATGACGACGCTGCGTCTTTGATAATGTTTGTGGCTCATAAAAGTACTTTACGTCAACCGTTTAGGTCCAACTATCACTGTGTCATAATTTCAAACTCGCGATGTGTCATCCGTGTATGGCTGAACGACCATCGTCTGTCTGTGCACTGAACTAGAGTTCACAAAGTTAACTGACGTGGTGCGCTTGACGACATACGGTGTATGGCCGCTCCCAGTGCTCTAATGAATGCCATACAAGGTGTCATTCAGCAGAACATACAGATGCAACGGAACCACAAAAAAATAACTGCTGAAAGTGATATGAGTAGAATAACCGCAAAGTTTGGTTCATCGCGAATATCTTCCACGCCGTGGTGTTTTTCGACAAGTCAAACGATAAATCGAGCTGGAGCTGTCATTTACTGAGCGGGAAACACTACTACTTCACTAAAGGTAGATGCTGTATTCGGCTTCCTGACACAAAAAGGAAAGAACTATATAAATATATATTTGCTCAATTTCAGATTAGGTGCTTAATTAATGCTTTACTTTTCTTTTGTGTGCTGCGTGTAGTGGGATGAACGAGCGCTGGCACAGTCAACGAGTTGCCATGACGGACTTACTTAACATCATTTCTTTCGCTTCTGGGGTACGCACGCGGTAAGAGAAGGTAGAGCGAAAGGATGCCGAAAAGGTCTAGAATGTGGTGGTGCTTTGTGATTTCCCTAAAGACACTCATTTCAAAAAGAACAGATGAATCTAGCGAGTGTCATGAGAGAATAATTGAGGAAACATACCCTAAATATGAGCTTTGTTTATTTTTCATTTGATCGGTGCAAACTGCATCAAAATCTGTCGAGTGAAGCATGAATTAATCGAATTTTAATTGAGTAGCGCATCACGATTCATGGAAGTGCGTAGCACCCGGATTTGGTCGTTGTAACGCAAGTTAGGGTGGCGTGGCCGCCGAAGGTGTGACACCTCCAGGTGGAACGGAAGCGAGAGTGTCGCGAATATTCTCGAAGTTTGGAGCACGAATAGTTCCGTAAAAAACTACAAGTAAGACGCAGTTTTTGTGGGGAAGCACCCCTTAGCCACAATGGTTGTACTTGTAACTGGGAGAAGCAGAAGTAGTCCATCCATAGAAATATGTTTTACAGCAGACAGAGCGACCGCAAAACAATATCAACGAGGTTTCGGAGTGAGTTTACAAGAAACTGTCATATTATCAGAATTGTGTACTGCCAGAACAGCGACGTGTCTTAAGTCACAGGCTGCTACAATGCTACTAATAGGGGTCAGAGTGCTTTGTTCAAGGCAGACCACGATTGGTGTTGACCGAAGACGGAGTTGTAGTTGGTGCCCACTCCACCTCAATGACTTCACCATTTTTGGAAGTTTATCTGATGTTTCCAAAGGCCAAATATGAAAAGTCACATACAATATGATTTATTTGGTTTCAAACACAGTGGGTTAGGGGTATAAGTCCAGATATTTTTATTGATGACTGAGGAGAGTGTATTGATCAATGGTTTCAAACACAGGGGGTTAGGGGTATAAGTCCAGATATTTTTATTGATGACTGAGGAGAGTGTATTGATCAATGTTACAGCAGTGTTTACATCATTTGCAGACTAATAATTATAGCTACTGACATCAAAAAAGTTTTGCATCACCCCGGTTCCCAGAACCCCTCAAGACAGACGTTGACTGTGGATATTGTATCACAATCCCTTTGACTATTCAGAGATGTCACTAAACACGCCCAAAGACGTAAACCATGCATGAGCAGCGCCTATTAGACGGAGAGGCTCCGACAGCCGGTCAGTTCCAGTCATTCCAACAGAAAGGAGATACACAGTTCGTGTTGTCTGTAGTTCAACCATGCCTAGGTCAATACCGCGGTTTGATCGCGTTCACATTGTTACTTTGTGCCAGGAAGGATTCTCATCAAGGGAAGTAACCGTGCGTCTAGCAGTGAACCAAAGCGGTGTTGTTCGGACATGGAGCAGTAACTGAGAGACAGGAACTGCCCCGCTCAGGCCGCCCAAGGTCTACTACTGCAGTGGATGACAGCTACCTACGGATTATGGGTCGGCGGAACCGCGACAGCAACGCCACCATGTTGAATAATGCTTTTCGTGCAGCCATAGGACGTCGTGTTACGAGTCAAACTGTGCGCAATAGGCTGCATGATGCACAACTTCACTCTCGACGTCCGTGGCGAGGTCCATCTTTGCAACCAAGACACCATGCAGCGCGGTACAGATGAGCCCAACAACATGCCGAATGGACCGCTCAGGACTGGCATCACGTTCTCTTCACCGATGAGTGTCGCATGTGCCTTCAACCAGACAATCGTAGGAGACGTGTTTGGAGGCAACATGGTCAGGATAAACGCCTTAGACACACTGTGCAACGAGTGCAGCGAGGTGGAAGTTCCCCGATGTTTTGGGGTGGCATTATGTGGATGTAAACAACCATGCATGAGCAGCGCCTATTAGACGTAACGGGTCCGCAAGCCGATCAGTTCCTGTCGTTTCAAAAGGAAGGAAGTAAACTGCTCGTGTTGTCTGTAGTTCAACCATGCATAGACGGTCAATACAGCGGATCGATCGCGTCTGCATTGTTACTTTGTGCCAGGAAGGGCTCTCAACAAGTGAACAGGCGTCTCGGAGTGAACCTAAGCGATATTGTTCAGACATGGAGGAGATACAGAGAGCCAGGAACTGTCGATGACATGCCTCGCTCACGCTGCCTAAGGGCTACTACTGCAGTGGATGACCGCTACTTACGGATTATAGCTGGGAAGAACGCTGACAGCAACGCCACTATGTTAAATAATGCTTTTCGTGCAGCCACAGGACGTTGTCTTAAGACTCAAACTGTGCGCAATAGGCTGCATGATGCGCAACTTCACTCCCGATGTCCAAGGCGATGTCCATCTTTGCAACCACGACACCATGGAGCGCGGTACAGATGGGCTCAACATGCCAAATGGGCCGCTCACGATTGGCATCACGTTCTCTTCACCGATGAGTGTCGCATATGCCCTTCAACCAGAAAATCGTCGGAGACTTGTTTGGAGGCAGCCGAATCAGGCCTTAGACACATTGTCCAGCGAGTGCAGCAAGGTGGAAGTTCCCCGATGTTTTTGGCTGGCATTATATGGGGCCGACGTACGCCGCTTGTGGTCATGGAAGGCGCCGTAACGGCTATACGATACGTGAATGCCATCCTCCGACCGATAGTGCAACCATATCGGCAGCATATTGGCGAGGCATTCGTCTTCATGGAGTACAGTTCGCGCCCGCATCGTGCACATCTGCTGAATGACTTCCTTCAGGATAACGGCATCGCTCGACTACAGGGGCCAGCATGTTCTCCAGACATGAACCCTATCGGACATGCCTGGGATAGATTGGAAAGGGCTGTTTATGGACGATGTGATCTAGCAACCACTCTGAGGGATCCACGCCGAATCGCCGTTGAGGAGTGGGACAATCTGGAGCCTTGATGAACTTGTGGGTGGTATACCATGACGAACACAGGCATGCATCAGTGCAAGGGGACATGCTACTGAGTATTAGATGTTGCGGTGTGTACAGCAGTCTGGACCACCACATCTGAAGGTCGCGCTGTATGGTGGTACAACATAGAATGTGTGGTTTTCATGAGCAATAAAAAGGGCAGAAATGATGTTTATGTTGATCTCTATTCCAGTTTTCTGTACCGGTTCGGGAACTCCTGGAACCCATGTGATGCAAAACGTTTTTTGATGTGTGTATTACGACATCATTTGCAGACTAATAATTATAGCTATTACGAGTAGAATGTTTTTAGGTTAGTTAACTACCTCCAAAGAAGTGTTACAGAACAAGCCATTAATGTTTATTTTCCTCTGACAGCAGGTCTGGTACTGAAGTGCGGGCACGTGAACGCAAGGCGGACTGTCTATACCCCAAGTGTAATCCACTTCGTGGTGCAGTTTACGAGGCCGGCCGCGGTGGTCTAGCGGTTCTGGCGCTGCAGTCCGGAACCGCGGGACTGCTACGGTCGCAGGTTCGAATCCTGCCTCGGGCATGGGTGTGTGTGATGTCCTTAGGTTAGTTAGGTTTAAGTAGTTCTAAGTTCTAGGGGACTTATGACATAAGATGTTGAATCCCATAGTGCTCAGAGCCATCTGAACCATTTTTTTTGCAGTTTACGACCGTGAAGAAAACATCAAATAGTAAATTAAGTGATGTGCTTGCGGGAAGGTTGTAAGATTCAGAGAAAAAACAAGTATCTCACTGAAGTGAGCACATATTAATCTATGTCTATAGGTCTGTAATAGTAAATTCTGTAATAGTAAATTATGTGATGTGGTTGCGGGAAGGTTGTAAGACAAATTAATCTGTGTCTATACTTCTTACTTCTAACACCCTGAATTTTTATTAAACAATAACACAGATTTAGACGTTAAAAACTAATCCCCCCAACACAGATTTAGACGTTTTAGCTCAGATGAACAAAAGCTATGTCGCACTATTCCATCATCTGTCACAATGATGCTGATAAATACGATAATGCTTGTTATCTTGCTGTGTAATTTCTCAAATGATCTTCTGGTTGCCATTATGGGTGTCAGTTTTTATCGTCTTAGAGAATATTGCGTGTTTTGGCGCCAGGCAGTTTCAGAACTATTCTCGAATTTCGTACCTGAACCCCGCGTGGCAGCAGTATCATTGGTTGAAATCAGACTGGGGTCGCTAGATAATCAAATTTATGGGAGAATAATGTTAGTAGGAGTTACGGACTACATTGCGTGCTTCATGAATCTGGTTTATGGCGCTTTTATTCTTGTGTTAGTAGTGTTACTAATGTATACCAACCTAACTGAAGGACATAAAAGGTGGAACCAGTAAGGACTGGCAGCGGGGAAATTAAACCAGCTGGTGGGTCTCTGCTATCACTAGATGACGCATGGCTTATATTCGTCCGCTGCAGACAGTTCGTTTTAAAAGACATTGCAGGATTGTCTTTGTAGTCTTGGATGCACTAATTATTGTTGGATATAGAGAACTGACGTTACGAGGAGTTGGGATTCCGTCTGCCGGATGAGAATTTGCATAAGTTTTATTCTTTATGTTTTCGTATCATGAATGTTGGTAATTGCTGAGGAGAGGTGTTAATACGGACTGTCACTATTTAGGTATCAAGTATTATTTTATTCGACGTTTTGACACCCATTATATGTTCATATGTGACGTGACTGAAGTGCTGGCCCTCTTTCTCCTATGCTCATGTCTTGTTTGGTTTTTGTGTCATTAAATAGTTGTTTATTCGTTCACAGGCGAATTTACAATGACATCAGACATGCCAGCTTAATACAACAATGAATCATAATTTAAGTTTATAAACATGCAGGTGTATAGTTACTTTGCGTTCTTGCTAATTCCAAAACTAATGTTGCACTATTTATTCAAATCCAAGAACGAGACATTGCACACTTTGTAGTCACTACAACCATATTCCTTTAAAGACTACGATATTGCAACTGCCTGTCCATTACGTTCCTTGTACATTCTCATGTGTCTGTCTGCAAAAGTGAGTGTCGTACTCAGGAAGATGGTACGAGGAGTTTTCCACCACAGATTTCGGCGTACAGTTTTCCAGCAATAATCAAAGTATATTATGAAACGAAAGACGTTTCTTTTTTTCTTAATGTTTACCAACCATGCTTCTTTTCACCAATCCCTAATATACGTTCTTTTATCAATCGATTACCGTATAAAATGTTTTATTTGTGAGCGTTTTTTGTTAGTTAGGTGAAAAGTTTCCTTCTAGCCCGGATGATGACTATATTCAAAAAAATGAAAGTACTAAACGTGCTCGATTTTCTTAGCCTCATAATTGTTAGGAGCAATGTAAGCTCCCTCCTATCGTTTATAATATATTTATTATATCTGATTTATATAATAAGGCACATCAGATTAAATTTTAAGTAGAGAGACTTATCTTACTTAACATTGATCACTAATCGACACCACATCGTATCATCTTATTGCTTAGTCTCAAAATAACTAATAACTCTAACATATTGAAACAAGATCTTCACCTACATCATGTAACATAACGAACATTTTCGGCTGCAGGATAAAAGTCGTTGGAATTACTCACCTCTTCCCATAGCGGTCGCTTACTTGTATTCACTCTGTGAGCTATCGTCGTGGAACTCAAGTTTTCGCTTTTTGATTCCTTTTAGAAATCATGTCTAATGTTGTCAGTATGAATCGGAAGAGACGTCATAGTGACGTACATGAGCTAACGTGAAACGTGATAAGAAAACGCTGCTCAATTTACTTTTCAAACCATTAAAAAAATGCTTTGGAAGCGACTGAGGTGTCTCATTCAAAGCAGAAAGTCAAAATACCACGATTCAGATAACTAGTTTGATGTAAAAAAACTCTGTTTTAATTGCCACTCATTAACTGAAACACCTATAAAATATGTAGATAATCTTAAAAATACTTCGTAGTGACAAAATGTAATCAGATTTGTACTTTCCTATCCAGATGTAAGCATTTGATACACATAATAAGAACATTTGTTGAATTTCTAATTGGCATTTTTGTAGTGATAAGTGTTTTTGCATGCTTTTTGTCTTTTTATCCTCATATCATGCCAGCAGAATCAACATATTATAAACACGTCTTGGATGCGAACAGAGCAGGCGATCTTTGAATGAACACGTTTTTATTTTTATGACCTGAATGATACGTAAAGTAGGCGTACAATGTAACTTTGAAATTATACAAAATATAATCTGAATTAAAAAACTTGTTGTAATTATGAGAAATGGTTTGGTTGCTGTCGTCTCAGCTGAAGGCTTGCATTGCCAGACAGCAAGCAGTAGGTTTGTCAGCAGCAGGGAGGGCTAAGGTGTTGTTAATAGTAGCCTCAGAATTTTTACAGAAGATGCAGTTAATTATAATTAGATGCTTTCTGGAAAAAAACTACGATTTGAAAATTGTGCAGAGATTGGCAACTAGCTTTTACATGTTCTGAAATGTAACACTGGGCACTTCACAAAACGAAACACACTTAGTACCCTATGACTTTCTATCTTTAGTCGCAACTGGAATCAGCCAACACAAATATCAGTGTAAAAATATAGGGTGTAATGAGTATAAGTACAGATATTTCTATTGGTGACCGAGGCAGTGTGCTGAACTACATTATATCAGTATTTACATTTATAAACTAATAATTAGAGCTCTTACAAGTTGTATGTTTTTAGGTTGGTTAGTACTTCCAAGTACATGTGACAACAGCAAGCCATTAATGCTTGTTCTTCCCTGGGCAGCGTCAGGAGTTGTAGTGTGGTCTCATAGACCAAAATGGGCAATGTATACTGACAGGCGTCATCCACTTAGTTGTGCAGTTACGACTGCGCAGGAAACATCAGGTCGTAAAGTTTGTGAGGTGTTTGTGGGAAGACTGTTCGGCAAAGAGAAAAAAGCAACTAACTAACTGATAAGTATACATATTAAGGTACCACATATAAAAATATCTGCATTTACATCCTGTATATAGGGATATGAAATGGAACGACGACAAAGGCTCAGTGTTGGGCATAATACGTGGTAGGCTGCGGTTCATTGGTTTGACACTAGGAACACGCATAGGTCTACAAAGGAGACTGCTTACAAAGCACTTGTGCGCCGCATCCTAGAATATTGCTCAAGTGTGTAGGATCCGTATCACATAAGACTAACAAGGGATACTGACTGGGTATAAAGTAGGGCAGCGGGTATTGTAACAGGTTTGTTCGACCATCGGACAGCATGACGGAGGTGGAAAAACTGAACTGGCAGACGTATGAAGACAAACGGAAACTACCTGTAGCCCTACAAAGATTATTTACGAAGTTACAAGAAGCAGCTTTAAGTGTGGAATCTCCCAATGTGCTATTACCTCCTATGTATCGCTTCCATAGGACAATATTAGAGTAGAGTAGCGCGCTCAGAGGCTTTTTAAGCGATCATTCCTTCCGTTTAAGCAATCACTCATTCCGCGCTCCATACGTGAATGGAACAGTATAAAGCCCCAATGTGTGGTACAATAGTAACTACCTTCCGCCATTCATTTCACAGTGGTTTCCAGAGTATAAATGTAGATACAGATGTGAGTCACTAGAGACGACACTGTACTTTCGTTTTAATTAATTGTATCGCGGTAACACGGTTAGCGACAATATTGCTGTGATTTAGCCGTACGTTATCACTGGTGCTGTAAACTAACATTGGTGCTATGAATTAAAAATACCAACTAGATATCTGCTGTGAGTGTGGACCCCAAAAAAAAAAAAAAGGTTCAAATGGCTCTGAGCACTATGCGACTTAACTTCTGAGGTCATCAGTCGCCTAGAACTCAGAACTACTTAAACCTAACCAACCTAAGGACATCACACACATCCATGCCCGAGGCAGGATTCGAACCTGCGATCGTAGCAGTCCCGCGGTTCCGGACTGCGCGCCTAGAACCACTAGACCACCGCGGCCGGCGTGGACCCAAAACTGTGGACAAAACTGCAATACAGATACAGAGGTTGGACAGATATATGGAAACACCAGAAATGCAACACATTCAAGTGGTTCAAATGGCTTTAAGTACTATGGGTCTTAACATCGGAGTTCATCACTCCCCTAGAACTTAGAACTACTTAACCTAACTAACCTAAGGACATCACACACATCCATCCCCGAGGCAGGATTCGAACCTGCGACCGTAGTATAAGCCCGGTTCCGGACCGAAGCGCCTAGAACCGCTCGGCCACAACGGCCGGCATGCAACACATTACAACACCCAATACGGTGTAGGAAAACAGCTTACAGCCATCTCGGAAGCGATAAATACAGATTCTGCAAGGTTTTCCAGGGGAATGTTGAACCATTATTCCTTCAAAATAGTGGCAAGTTTGGATAACGACGATGGAGATGGACAGCGGTCACGCATCCTTCTCTTTACAGTAGTCCACAAAGGCTCAGTGATGTTGGAGGTTTGGTGACTGCCGTGTCCAGAGAAGACGCGACAACTCATCCTCGTGCTCACAAAACCAGCCCTGGACGATGCAAGCTGTGTGAACAGCTGCTCTGCCGTCTTGGAACGCAGCCTCGCCAATGAGGAACAAACATTGTGTGTTCCTTATCAGTCACTATGGTCATATAATGCTTGACAGTAATGCGACCGTGTGGAGTACCATTGGGCCCATAGAATACCACGATATGGCTGCCCAAATGATCGCCATACTCAACTCTGGGGGTGAAAGTTGGACTAGAATTGGGAAACAGTGGGAAACAAGACTAATCCAGAATGAATCTCTCTGACACGGAGTGTGCGCTTATATGAAAGATCGAGACCGATCAGAACTGTGTGCCTGACCAAGACGCGATCTCTGTACCGTTGCCTTTCGCGGGCAAAGGCTCTACCGACTGAGCAACAAGAACGGCTCGCGAGTCATCCTCACACCTTTACTTCCGCCAGCACCTCGTTTTCCACATCTCAAACTATAAAGAAATTCTGCTGCGAAAGTTGCGCGGAAAAATGGATGTTTCCAGAGTGAAATTTTCACTCTGTAGCGGCGTTCGTGCTGATATGAAACGTTCAGCAGATTAAAACTGAGTGCCGGGGCGTGACTCGAACTCGGGACCTCTGCCTTCCGCAGACAAGTATCTTACCACCTCTAGAGCACTTCCCCGCAACAGGTGGAAGTCCCAGGTCAGAGTTCGGTGGAGGACACAGTTTTAATCTGCCAGGAAGTTTCAAGACTAATCCAACCAAATGATATTCTGCCTTTGCTCGATAGTCGAGGTTTCATGGCTTCGGCAGCACGTTTTCCTGTTAAGGTCATTTGCTTCACTGATGAGTGGTTTTGTAATTCCAGGCCGTCCTGCAATTAACAGCTTATTGAGCTGCCTGTCACGATCACTCAACACATACTTTGGTCCGCGTTGTGACTCAACAGGTAATGTTTTTTTCACTTTTCCTGTGCGCGACATAAATCTTCAATACTTCCTTTGAAATACCAAACACTTCGGCTCCCTTCGTAACTGAATCAGCCACTGCACGAGCACCAACAATTTGGTCCCGTTAGAGTTCACGTGACTCCGCCACAATGTACCCACAACTGCAAAGGACACTGTTGTGACGACGACTCACACTTGCAACGTATTGAGGACATTGCATATATTCCATTCGTGGCCAGATACAACAGCGTAATGTGTAGGCTTTGCTATCATCTGTATTTACGTTCAAACATGCATTTTCTCTAGTGTTTCCACACTTCTGTCCTAGCCATATACCCATCGGAGTTGTGGATTTGGGTACCCACTAATGGTGGCTCGATTAAGTGGCAGAAAATGAACGCAGGTCGATCTCAGTCTAGAGTAACTAAGAACGCGGAAAAAAAACAGAGAGCGGTGTGGCTTGGCGTGGAATGTGAGGGCGGTGCCGGCAGGCGCGTGTCCTATCAGACGCCACGTATCCTCGGCGCAGGACGGCCGCTTTTAGTTTATCACCAGAGGGGGCACTGCCCCGATAAAGGCGCCACTTCCCGGTCCGGCTTCAGCCTCGTAGAGACTCTGTCCGGCGAAGCAATGGTCTATCCCAGCGTTTACAGTCCGCACTAACTCAGGGAAACTCAATGTTACTACACTACTGGCCATTAAAGTTACTACACCACGAAGATGACGTGCTACAGACGTGAAATTTAACCGACAGGAACAAGATGCTGTGATATGCAAATGATTAGCTTTTCAGAGCATTCACACAAGGTTGGCGCCGGTGGCGACACCTACAGCGTCCTGACATGAGAAAAGTTTCCAACCGGTTTCTCATACACAAACAGCAGCTGACCGGAGTTGCCTGGTGAAACATTGTTGTGATGCCTCGTGTAAGGAGGAGAAATGCGAACCATCACGTTTCCGACTTTGATAAAGATCGGATTGTAGCGTATTGCGATTGCTGTTAATCGTATCGCGACATTGTTGCTCGCGTTAGTCGAGATCCAATGACTGTTAGCAGAATATGGAATCGGTGCGTTCAGGAGGGTAATACGGAACGCCGTGCTGGACCCCAACGGCCTCGTATCACTAGCAGTCGAGATGACAGGCATCTTATCTGCATGGCTGTAACGGATCGTGCAGCCACGTCTCGATCCCTGAGTCAACAGATGGAGACGTTTGGAAGACAACAACCATCTGCACGAACAGTTCGACGACGTCTGCAGCAGCAGGGACTATCAGCTCGTAGACCATCGCTGCGGTTACCCTTGACGCTGCATCACAGACAGGAGCGGCTGCGATGGTGTACTCAACGACGAACCTGGGTGCACGAATTGCAAAACGTCATTTTTTTCGGATGAATCCAGGTTCAGTTTACAGCATCGTGATGGTCGCATCCGTGTTTGGCGACATCGCCGTGAACGCACATTGGAAGCGTGTATTCGTCATCGCCATACTGGCGTATCACCCGGCGTCATGGTATGGGGTGCCACTGGTTACACGTCTCAGTCATCTCTTGTTCGCATTGACGGCACTTTGAACAGTGGACGTTACATTTCAGATGTGTTACGACCCATGGCTCTACCCTTCATTCGATCCCTGCGAAACCCTACATTTCAGCAGGATAATGCACGACCGCATGTTGCAGGTCCTATACGGGCCTTTCTGGATACAGAAAATGTTCGACTGCTACACTGGCCAGCACATTCTCCAGATCTCTCACCAACTGAAAACGTCTGGTCGATGGTGGCCGAGCAACTGGCTCGTCACAATACTCCAGTCACTACTCTTGATGAACTGTGGTATCGTGTTGAAGCTGCACCTGTACACGCCATCCAAGCTCTGTTTGACTCAATGCCTTTCTGCATTTCTTCTTCGTGTAGCAATTTTAATGGCCAGTAGTGTATATGAAAGAGCGAATGTCAAAATCACAGACATTTTGATAGTTCACCGCATAACAGAAATCGTCTATTACTCAAGTGCGTGTGCACGTGTGTGTGTGTGTGTGTGTGTGTGTGTGTGTGTGTGTGTACTTGTGCGTGTGATAGTGAGAGAGAGAGAGAGAGAGAGAGAGAGAGAGAGAACGATTGTAGTTAAAAAAAGGCTAAAACGGTCACAAAACAAGGACGAGTAAGCTCTACAGAACTGCACTAACTCAGTACTGACCTCAACCCAGGCCACCCGTTGAATCACACCCTCAGCCCTTTCGTGATCCATGGGATACGTACACGTATGTTACACTAAAGTACGGAATCGACCGCCACCGCGTTCCCTAAAGCCGCCACCGCGGCACGAGGGCGCTGCCACCAACGATTCCGCCGCCGTCAGTAAGATGCAAGCATCCCCTATCCGGAGTCCCAGCGGCGGGTGTTCTTAAATTCAGACATCGAAGCACAGGACACATTTTTGTGTGTTTGCCATTTCTAACATTTACAGACTTCCATAGTGGTCACGGCTCTTCATCTACGGAATAGTCGTTGTACTGAAGACCGACTGAGTTGTAAACCGTATCTGTATATATTTCAACATTCAAATCTACTGGCTGCAACTGACGCTGCAACTACAGCAAACAAAATTACTTTTTCCGTTTGATATTAGATGTAGGATATATGAATATCTGAATTCTTTCTCCACGAACCGCATCTGCCCTTCGCTCCTGTGCCCACTAAGGAACCACAAAGCCTGCAAAGGAAGTTACAACATACAGTAGTATGCAGTTTTGAGCGCTGGGACGTCTATACCTCATATCTTTCTGGTGCTAACATGTAGCGAGATGCTTTCAGAAATTGGAGAAAAATACTACGCATCGGGGGATTAAAATAAAGGGTGATCATAATTAAAGTTAATGTTTCAAAACGCTGTAGAAATAACACCACTGGCCAGAATGACGCCAAATTGCAACGGAATATTATAGGAGAAGGGGGGAAACGTATGGCGGAAGAAAAAAAAGTATGAAAATTGATCATTAGATGCTGCTGTATGTGTCAGAATACGTAAATGATAACACCTGTCGTGCACACGACCCACTGAAGTAGGTCTCAATCCAGGATCGCGCTCTGCTTGTAAATCAATATTACAACGACGACGACTGTGCACACGTCGCTCTGCAGAAGTTCTGCACACTTAAGGGTTTGAAAAGGGCGTTGGTCCGATGACTGCTGTGGGTCTGGAGACAATGATTCGGAAATGCGAAAATACGGGTTCCTTTGGTGTGAAAGTTGGTAGAGGGAAGAAACGAATTTATTCGACGTTAGTGGAAGCAGCGGCCACAGCAGTGCAGGAGGAGACGAGTGGTGGTGTGCAAACGTGTAATGCACGGAGAATTGCACGAACATTAGACATAACCGAGAGCACGGTGCTTAAAATCCTACGAAGCATCCTTCTTTGCTATCCATTGAAAATTATCCATGTGCAAGAGTTGCTTCCTGTTGACCTGCCAGCAAAAGAGAGCTTTGCTTTAGAATTTATTGCTCGCATGGAAGTGGACAATGATTGACTGTGGAAGATTTTATGGACAGACGAAGCCCATTTCCATCTGACAGTATATGTCAATACACAGAATTGTCGAATACGGGCAACGGAAAATCCACACGCAAATCAACCATTACCACTTCATGCAAAAAAGGTCACTGCGTGGTGCTTCCGGTCCTGTCACCTGTACCATCACTGGTAAGCGCTATGAGTGTCTTTCGCGCAACCACGTCATTCCAGCTCTCCCACAGCGTGGATGTGATCATTTTTAGGCAAGATGGTGCACGTCCGCACATTGCGAATCCAGGTAAGCAGATGCTGAAGTGTCATTTCGGAAATGCTAGGATTATCAGCCGCCATTTCCCTACAGCCTGGCCGTGCCGATAACCTGATCTTCTGGCTGTGGTTCTATCTGGAAGATATGTTCCGATTGCAAACTTAGCTGCATCGAAGGCACGCATTGCACAACACATTCTGAACGTGACCCCGGGAACACTTCGATCAGTTGTGGAACATGCTGTTTCTCGATTTCAATTTGTTTCAGAAAACGGTGGACACCATACTGAACATGTTTTGCCCCAGTCACACGGAAATTAATAATCCGATTTGGTTTTGATTTGTGCTTTTTATGCGGCTTTTGGCCTCTGAAAATTAAAAATCGTTTTGAGAGATGCTTTTTATGCGGTTTTTGGTCTCAGGACAAGTAAAAACCAATTTTTCCCGATGTGATGTGGCCTTACGTAACTAACAGTATCACACCTGTACACCCTTGCACACTGAGTAGTAAAGTTTGTTTAACGTCAAACGTACACCTTAGGCAGTGTATGATTGATTTGTCATTTGTAGTCGACCACTATTAAATTATGATGATTACAGGGCATTGTATTGCTACATTTTGTAACTATTTATTTTTCTGCTGCCATACGTTTTGCCCCTTCACCGATAATACTACGTTGCAATTTGACGTCATTCTGACCAGTAATGTTATTTCTGCAACGGTTTGAAAGTTTAACTTTAATTATAATAATCCTGTATATAGAAAGCTGTGAGGAATGAACTGGGGCGGTGTGTCTTTAAGGCGGCCCAGTGCGTCTGTTTCATGAAAATAAGATCAACTCACCATCTCCTGCATTCCAAGAATATCTGAAGTAACCACCTGTGTTTCCTTATACATCATAGACATTGATTTAAAAGATTATTACACACCTCAGTAATTCTGCTGTTTTTTACATAATTTATATGTTGTGGGGGGGGGGGGGCAGATATGCCCCAGAAGACTACGTAGAAAATAATGGTATGTAGAATGTCAAAGCCATCTTCAAATATAATGTTGAAAACTTGTGCGCGACTTTTCATTGTCACGAGAATACATGCGTTTTGGTACCGATTTGTTTCACTTATTTCCATAATTGCCTATCTCATAATATCATTCCATAATTACATATTTAACTCTGAAGCCGGCCGCGGTGGCCAAGCGGTTCTAGGCGCTTCAGTCCGGAACCGCGCGACCGCTACGTTCGCAGGTTCGAATCCTGCCTCGGGCATGGATGTGTGTGATGTCCTTAGGTTAGTTAGGTTTAAGTAGTTCTAAGTTCTAGGGCACTGATGACCTCAGATGTTAAGTCCCATAGTGCTCAGAGCCATTTGAACCATTTTTTAACTCTGAAAATCCTAGGTTCACATGAAAAGATGGATCTGGTAAGGTTCATGGGAAACATGCGTCCCCTCCACTGATTTTCAAAATCGGACAGCTTGCAACCTTTTTTGGTAGTGAAAGTGTATTATTTATCACAAAGGCACACAGCTTTTGACCTTTTGTTTTTCAAATATTTGCTAAATAAATTTTAATCATGAAAGGGTTAAGATGACATAAAATCAGCGAAATGTGCTAAAACAGGTAATTAAAAGGAAGTAAAAAAAGAGAAGACCTGAAGTAATTACACTGGGAAATGTGACTGGCCGGGCACTTATAAAACACATGGTTGATGACACTTAAAATTTCTGCCTAAGATTTTACGGCGATGTGTGAGTTCTTTTGGACATGTCAGAGCATCTGCCGATTAAGGAAGAAGACCTGGTTTCGAATCTCGGTCTGGCACAAATTTTCAACTATCCCCATTGATTTCAATGAATGTCCCCTAGCATTCAATGTCTGTAATACCTTTGAGCTTTAGGGAACCAATCGGACAAGTTACAAATCTTAAAAACTGCATCAAATTCGTTTGATTGCCTGTTATATTAGAGGCCAAATCTCTTAGCAAATGTGCTGCTGCTCTCAGGTCCGGAAATAGAACACAGTCTAATAAAATGTGACGTGCTGTGATTTGTACGCGACAAGCACCACACAATGGAGGGTCCTCTCCCCGGAAGGAAAAGCTGCGTGTCATAGGACTGTACTATGCGAAGACGAGCGAGGGCGTCATCTGTGCTTTGTTCGCCATGGCCGCTTTGTGGACTTAACTGTCTTTCACTTGCAGCCACTCAACAAGGGAAAACGAAGGAAGCCGGCCGAGGTGGCCGAGCGGTTCTAGGCGCTACAGTCTGGAACCGCGCGACCGCTACGATCGCAGGTTCGAATCCTGCCTCGGGCATGGATGTGTGTGATGTCCTTAGGTTGGTTAGGTTTAAGTAGTTCTAAGTTCTAGGGGACTGATGACCTCAGCAGTTATGTCCCATGGTGCTCAGAGCCATTTGAAAACGAAGGAAAATCACAAAAAATGTGTGTGAAATCTTATGGGATTTAATTGCTAAGGTCATCAGTCCCTAAGCTTACACACTACTTAACCTAAATTATCCTAAGGACAAACACACACACCCATGCGCAAGGGAGGACTCGAAGCTCCGCCGGGATCAGCCGCACAGTCCATGACTGCAGCGCCTTAGACAGCTCCGCTAATCCCGCGCCTTAGACAGCTCCGCTAATCCCGCGCGAAAAATCACAGGTCAATGTCTTGTCGACGACGGCGAGACGCATCACAAGCTTGGACTGAGGAAGGCGATCGGCCGTACCGTTTCAAAGGACATATCCCGGCATTTGACTTAAGCGATTTAAGGAAATCACAGAAAACCTAAATCGATGATTGGAGCAAGGATGGGAGCTGACCCAGAACGACAATAAACTGACGAAATGCGGAAAAATGGTCGAAGAAATCCACTACAGATCCTTTCCCTCTTTCTTTCTTCTATTTCCTGACCTTATCCCATGTCGTCACGGGGACGGAACGTTAATCTGGATTTGACAACGTTAGTGATACAGGGTGGCCCTCCTATCGACACCTCTTCACCCCGGTATGGAATTTGTGTACTGTATCAGTGTGCGTCTAATGTGAATCTATGAGAACATTTTCAAAGTGCTTGTGAAGCGTGTAACTGAGGCGTGAAGTGTGCAACTGCTAGATATTCACGTAATGGGATATCGGAAACCGCCCAAAAAACCGCATCCAGGCTGGCCGACATATCAGCCCTCATTGCTGAATCGGGGTCCGGCGCGCCTTCCCGAACCCCGCTGTAGAGTGCTAACGTGCGGCTGTCCGGGTGTATCAATATTGTTCTTTTCGCTATCGTCGACAAATCACTGGAAACAGTAATGGTTGTCTGTAAGAAAGCAGCAACGCCAGAACAGTATCTGCTTGCAGAATGACCAGCAGCGATAGGGAACGTGAGCAAATGTAACATATTACGTATATATACGAAACGAAATCCGCAACTATACAACTACACTACTGATGACAAACTGCTGGAAACAGTACCTAGCAAAAAATATGTAGGTGTAACCATCAAGAGCGACCTGAAGTGGAATGACCACATAAAACTAATTGTAGGGAAAGCAGAGACTCATTGGAAGTATCTTAAGGAACAGTATTACATCCATGACAGAAGTGGGTTGGCTAACAAAACACTTCTTCGACGGCATCTTGAGTTTTGCTTATCAGCCTGTCACCCGTTACCAAGTAGGATTAGTAGAAGAAAAGTTTAGACCCAACGAACAGCCGAGCGCTTCGTCAAGAGAGCATAAAAGCGATTCTCAACAAACTCCAGAGGCAGACACTACAAGAGAGGCATTATCCACCACGGAGAGGTCTGCGATTGAGTTTCCCAGATAGTGAGGTGTGCAATATGTTATTTCATCGCGCGGAAGAGGAGAGGAGATAGTGGGACCAGAAATACCCTCCGCCTCGCACAGCCTTTTTGGATGGTTTCTACAATATTTTTCAGGTCCTCGTTGGCTTCTCCGAAGCCATTGTCATCGCGTCTAAGCCCTTTATCTGTGTCTTCGCGGGCATAAGAGAATTTCTGGGCAAGTTGTTTGTTGAAACCTCCTGGTAGATTAAAACTGTGTGCCGGACCGAGACTCGAACTCGGGACCTTTGCCTTTCGCGGGCCAGTGTTCTAGCATCTGAGCTATTCAAGCACGACTCACGCCCCGTCGTCACAGCTTTACTTCCGCCAGTACCTCCTCTCCTACTTTCCAAACTTCACAGAAGGTCTCCTGCAAACCTTGCAGAACTAGAACTCCTGGAAGAAAGGATATGGAGACATGGCTTAGCCACAGCGTGGGGGATGTTTCCAGAAAGAGAGCACTTGCCCGCGAAAGGCAAAGATCCCGGGTTCGAGTCCCGGTCCGGCACACAGTTTTAATCTGCCAAGAAGTTTCATATCAGCGCACACTCCTCTGCAAATTGAAAATCTCATTCCGGAAGTTGTTTGTTTCTTCCCTGCACTAAACGTGGTTCGTTAACAGTTGTGTTCTTTTTTTTCGAAAGCACGTTTTGCTGGTGCAATTGATTTCCTGATTTGCGTGTTCCGTCTGTTTCCTTCCGCAACTAACATGGCTAAACAAGGAAGTTTCTCAGCTTTTTCTGATTTATTTCGTTCAGTTTGGTTGTCAAGTGAGCCTATTTTTTACTTGATTAGCTACTATCGTAATTTTTCATTTTTTTACTGTCAAGTTTAAACTTTTCTTAATTCTTGAAATGTACAGGGTCATTCATAAGTGCCTTCATGGTTTCAGATGACGACTCCAGGAAAACACAAGACATGCAGCGAATGACATATACCAGTGGACAGACCATCTCTCCAAGTTTCAATTACTAATACACGCCGTGGCGTAGTTGCACTACGGGGGAAGGTGTGTTAGAAAATACAGACAAATTATTTGCTCTGTACTTTCGCACCGAATTCATTCGCGATTGAAGATGGGTAAAGCTTGCTGCCGTCACTACTTCCCAGTCGGTTCGTGTCAGCAACTTCATTTAATTGCACGTTTGTAGTGACGTTAGACGGGTCACAAACGGTGTCCATATTCATCTCCTGTAATGTGAATTACAAACTTGTCTACTGATATTCGTCTACTTTATGAAGATCTTGTATTTTTATTAAATTCATCTTCTGCATCCTTCGAGGTAAAACTGGTAGAAGGCGATCTCGGGGAAGATCAGTTTGGATTCCGAAGAAATGTGGGCAAACGCATGGCGATACTTACCCTAGGACTTATCTTAGAAGCAAGGTTAAGGAAAGGCAAATCGACGTTTATAGCCTTTGCAGAGAAAGGTTTTGACTGGAATACTCTCTTTGAAACCCTGAGGTAGTAGGGGTAAAATACAGGGAGCGAAAGGGTATTTACAACTTTTACAGAAATCATGCGACAATTACTCTAGTCGAGGGGCATGAAAGGGAAGCAGTGGTTGAGAAGGGAGTGAGGCATGGTTGCAGCCTATCCCTGATGTTATTCAGTCAGTACACTGAATAAACAGGAAAGGAAATACAATAAAAATTTGGAGTACAAATTAAAATTCAAGGAGAAGGAATAAAAACTTCCAGGATTGCCGATGACATTGTAATTCAGTCAGAACAGAAAAGGACTTTGAACCATTTTTTGAACGGAATGGACAGTATCTTGAAAGGAAAGCGAAACAGCGATGATGGTATGCAGTCGAATTAAATCAGGTGATGCTGATGGAATCATATTAGGAAACGAGACAAAGTAGTAGACGAGTTTTGTTATTTGGGCAGTAAAATAACTGATGGTGCCGAAGTAGAGAATATAAAATATAGCCTGCCAATAGCAAGAAAAGCGTTTCTGAAGAACAATTTTTTTTATCATCGAATATAGATTTAAATGTTATGAAGTTTTTTTCTGTGTGAAATCTTATGGGACTTCACTGCTAAGGTCATCAGTCCCTAAGCTTACGTACTACTTAACCTAAATTATCCTAAGGACAAACACACACACCCACGCCCGTGGGAGGACTCGAACCTCCGCCGGGACCAGCCGCACAGTCCCTGACCGCTCGGCTAATCCCGCGCGGCTATGAAGTTTTTTTCTGAAAGTATTTGTATGGAGTGTAGCCATGTGCAGAAATGAAACATGAACGATAAACAGTTTAGACAAGAAGAGAATAGAAGTCTTTGAAATGTGGTGCTACAACAGAATGCTGAAGATTAGGCGCGCAGATCACGTAACTGGCTAGGAAATGGGGAGAAAAGAAATTTGTGGCACAACCCGACCAGAAGAAGAGACCGGTTGAAAGGACATATTCTGAGACGTAAAGGAATCACGAATTTAGTATTAGAGCGAAATGTGGGGGGGGGGGGGGGGGGGGGTAAAAATCGAAGAGGGAGATCAAGAGATGAATACAGTAACCAGATTCAGAAGGTGTAGGTTGCAGTAATTATTTGGAGATGAAGATGGGATAGAGTAGCACGGAGAGCTGCATCAGATCAGTCTTCGAACCGAAGAACACAAAAACATCCCTGAAGATACTTATGAATAACCCTGCATATTCTGCACATGATTTTCATTATCCGCTGTCATAGTAACTAAAAAAATGGTTCAAATGGCTCTGAGCACTATGGGACTCAACATCTTAGGTCATAATTCCCCTAGGACTTAGAACTACTTAAACGTAACTAACCTAAGGACATCACACACACCCATGCCCGAGGCAGGATTCGAACCTGCGACCGTAGCAGTCCCGCGGTTCCGGACTGCAGCGCCAGAACCGCTAGACCACCGCGGCCGGCTGTCATATTAACTGAATGGTATATTCGTCATAAATAATATATACTCTTGGTTTACATTCAACAATGACGTCACTGGCGTCATCAGCAGGTCGCGATAGGTGCCGCGGAAATAATGACGGACCGCAGCTGGTAACGGCGTTCTGCCTGCGCCTTGGAGCGAACCTCGGGTCTCCGACCCCGCAAGCTGGCAGGCTCCCATCTCGGCCCCCGCCGTCTCTGAGGAGAGTGAGGAATTTCTCGTTTATGGCTGACAGCGTGGCGAAAGCTGCTGAGTGGCCCCGCGGTTTAAAATTTCCGGTGGGATTCCTCATATGCTCCTGGAAGACCGTCGACAGCAATACTAACGACTGGGTCCAGGTCGTTCTCTGCCAATTTCTCTCTCTCTCTCTCTCTCTCTCTCTCTCTCTCTCTCCCAGTCTCTCCCTCTCCTACCCCACCATACCATTATCCTATAGCACTTAACAGGCGCCACGTTTACCTTTCGGAAGATCGAAAAACTCCTCTGTAGGACTCAAGAATCGAAATGGGTCCCGTAAGCCAACGATCGTGATAAGATCTCCTCACTCAGTTCGTCCATGAGAACCAGAAGGAAATAAATATCGGCGCCCAACTAGATGCCGTGTTCCTCGACTTCCAGAAAGCGTTCGATACAGTATCGCAGTGTCACGTATTCAATATGAGAACTGTTTTGTGATTGGACTGAAGAGATTATAGCAAACGTACCATAGCATGTCATTGTTAAAGAATGAAATGTCCATCAGTAAAAGTAGCTTCGGGCATATCCCGAGGGAGGCTTATAGGACTACTGTAGATTTGATGGGTAGGTCACATAACTAATGTTGAGGTACTGAATAAAATTGGGGAGATGAGAAATTTGTGATACAAGTTGACCAAAATTTGTGACACAACTTGACCAAAAGAAGGGATTGGTTGATAGGACGCATTCTGAGACATCAAGGGATCACCAACTCAGTATTGGACCGAAGTCTAGAGGGGAGGGGGGGGGGCGGTAGAAACCAAGAGATGAATACAGTGAGCAGATTCAGAAGAATGTCGGTTGCAGAAGTTATTCGGAGAAAAAGAGACTCTCACAGAATAGAGCAGCATGGAGGCTTGCGTCAAACTAGTCTTCGAACCGAAGACCACAAAGCATCATTCTCTAAATACACTGGTGTGCAAAACTTAAAGGACAAAAGTAACTTTAGCAGGATATGTCACTACCAAGTAGCACCGCTCTTTGAATCTTGGACCATGCATTCAAAGACTGCTGCAATATAGCACAGAAGGTAACTGAAAGAAATACGCAATGAGACTGACAGAGGTGACAATAATTGGACTGAAGTCACTGCGCTTTATGATGACTGTAGCCTATCTTAGAGATCTCCGCGAGCTTATCTTACAACAAGATTACACAACACTTATCACCATACAAAAGGTGTTCGATTACTGACATGGTCAGCAGGCTATACAGATCCACTGGAAACATCTACTCAAGGGCTCAGGACACATCTCGCCAACCACTACGACTGATGAACTCAGGTACAGAGTCGCAGTAATATGGAATGACGAACCGGTATGTGCCGCCTAAACTCAACTTGACTCGATGTCCATCCATGTTAGAGCCATTATTGCTACCAGAGATGGCAGCGCTGTGTATTGAACTTTGCATCCTGTATGCCTCCAAATCACTTTCGAATTTAATGGGGATGGGGGGAGGGGGGGGGGGGACGCACGTCAAAGCTATAAAAATTGTGAAAAAAATTGTATTGGCTCTTCATTTACTACATCGTATTGACATTTCAATGTCTGAATATTACGTTCCAGTTCGACTCATAAGCGTGATAAAAATGATAATTTGGAAAATCATGAGTGGGGCTACACCCCTTTTTTGCTGTGTATTTTCTCATATTATTTATTCCTTCTGGTTTCCCTACAGTTTTATGCAATCGCAATGCGGGGAATGTTTGTACGGTACATCGAAAAGGCTTTGGAATAGCATCACTACCACTGATGTTGTACCCTTTGGTTGAAGGTGTTTTTGTTTATTAGTGGTTACAAAGGAGTGACTTTTACGAAAGTTGTGTATAGATCTATTAACACAATCTGCAGCATGACTCGTTCCAGTAAAGTGTTTAAAAAGGTTAGGAAGTATCGTTCTTCTAGGTATTATAAGGACAACTTGAAAATTAGCTTAGTAACTACAATCAATGAAGACCCCTCTTCAGCCAAGGAAACAAGTGCTTTGAAAAATATAATTGAGGCAGCTAACGTTACTGTTGCACAGTTTTAATATCTGGTTAACTTCAGAAGGGGCCAACCGCCTTGCCGCAGTAGTAACACCGGTTCCCGTCAGATCACCGAGGTTAAGCGCTGTCGGGCTGGGCTAGCACTTGGATGGGTGACCAGCCGGTCTGCCGAGCGCTGTTGGCAAGTGGGATGCACTCAGTCCTTGTGAGGCAATCTGAGTAGGTACTTGATTGAGAAGAAGCGGCCCCGGTCTCGGAAACTGATATACGGCTGGAAGAGCGGTGTGCTGACCACATCTCCCTCCATATTCGCATCCAGCGACGCCTATGGTCTGAGGATGACACGGCGGCCGGTCGGTATCTCTGGGCCTTCATGGCCTGTTCGGGCGGAGTTAAGTTTTTTTTTTTTTTAACTTAAGAAGACGAACAAAGAAAAAAAATGCTTGAGGCTGAAGAGGAGTATGCATATGGTTTGCACTAGTTCACCCAGAGAAGGTACGGCCGAATACAAACAATGTCAAATCCTTAATCCAGGTTTTCCTTAATTTACAATCTGGAAAATGTATATACATTTTGAAACTTCCTGGCAGATTAAAACTGTGTGCCCGACCGAGACTCGAACTCGGGACCTTTGCCTTTCGCGGGCAAGTGCTCTACCAACTGAGCTACCGAAACACGACTCACGCCCGGTACCCACAGCTTTACTTCTGCCAGTACCTCGTCTCCTGAGTAGGTACTTGATTGAGAAGAAGCGGCCCCGGTCTCGGAAACTGATATACGGCTGGAAGAGCGGTGTGCTGACCACATCTCCCTCCATATTCGCATCCAGCGACGCCTATGGTCTGAGGATGACACGGCGGCCGGTCTCCTGGTTCCAGGAGAGCTTCTGTAAAGTTTGGAAGGTAGGAGACGAGGTACTGGCAGAAGTAAAGCTGTGGGTACCGGGCGTGAGTCGTGTTTCGGTAGCTCAGTTGGTAGAGCACTTGCCCGCGAAAGGCAAAGGTCCCGAGTTCGAGTCTCGGTCGGGCACACAGTTTTAATCTGCCAGGAAGTTTCATATCAGCGCACACTCCGCTGCAGAGTGAAAATCTCATTCTGGAAACATCCCCCAGGCTGTGGCTAAGCCATGTCTCCGCAATATCCTTTCTTTCAGGAGTGCTAGTTCTGCAAGGTTCGCAGGAGAGCTTCTGTAAAGTTTGGAAGGTAGGAGACGAGGTACTGGCAGAAGTAAAGCTGTGGGTACCGGGCGTGAGTCGTGCTTCGGTAGCTCAGTTGGTAGAGCACTTGCCCGCGAAAGGCAAAGGTCCCGAGTTCGAGTCTCGGTCGGGCACACAGTTTTAATCTGCCAGGAAGTTTCATATCAGCGCACACTCCGCTGCAGAGTGAAAATCTCATTCTGGAAACATCCCCCAGGCTGTGGCTAAGCCATGTCTCCGCAATATCCTTTCTTTCAGCAGTGCTAGTTCTGCAAGGTTCGCAGGAGAGCTTCTGTAAAGTTTGGAAGGTAGGAGACGAGGTACTGGCAGAAGTAAAGCTGTGGGTACCGGGCGTGAGTCGTGCTTCGGTAGCTCAGTTGGTAGAGCACTTGCCCGCGAAAGGCAAAGGTCCCGAGTTCGAGTCTCGGTCGGGCACACAGTTTTAATCTGCCAGGAAGTTTCATATCAGCGCACACTCCGCTGCAGAGTGAAAATCTCATTCTGGAAACATCCCCCAGGCTGTGGCTAAGCCATGTCTCCGCAATATCCTTTCTTTCAGGAGTGCTAGTTCTGCAAGGTTCGCAGGAGAGCTTCTGTAAAGTTTGGAAGGTAGGAGACGAGGTACTGGCAGAAGTAAAGCTGTGGGTACCGGGCGTGAGTCGTGCTTCGGTAGCTCAGTTGGTAGAGCACTTGCCCGCGAAAGGCAAAGGTCCCGAGTTCGAGTCTCGGTCGGGCACACAGTTTTAATCTGCCAGGAAGTTTCATATCAGCGCACACTCCGCTGCAGAGTGAAAATCTCATTCTGGAAACATCCCCCAGGCTGTGGCTAAGCCATGTCTCCGCAATATCCTTTCTTTCAGCAGTGCTAGTTCTGCAAGGTTCGCAGGAGAGCTTCTGTAAAGTTTGGAAGGTAGGAGACGAGGTACTGGCAGAAGTAAAGCTGTGGGTACCGGGCGTGAGTCGTGCTTCGGTAGCTCAGTTGGTAGAGCACTTGCCCGCGAAAGGCAAAGGTCCCGAGTTCGAGTCTCGGTCGGGCACACAGTTTTAATCTGCCAGGAAGTTTCATATCAGCGCACACTCCGCTGCAGAGTGAAAATCTCATTCTGGAAACATCCCCCAGGCTGTGGCTAAGCCATGTCTCCGCAATATCCTTTCTTTCAGGAGTGCTAGTTCTGCAAGGTTCGCAGGAGAGCTTCTGTAAAGTTTGGAAGGTAGGAGACGAGGTACTGGCAGAAGTAAAGCTGTGGGTACCGGGCGTGAGTCGTGCTTCGGTAGCTCAGTTGGTAGAGCACTTGCCCGCGAAAGGCAAAGGTCCCGAGTTCGAGTCTCGGTCGGGCACACAGTTTTAATCTGCCAGGAAGTTTCATATCAGCGCACACTCCGCTGCAGAGTGAAAATCTCATTCTGGAAACATCCCCCAGGCTGTGGCTAAGCCATGTCTCCGCAATATCCTTTCTTTCAGGAGTGCTAGTTCTGCAAGGTTCGCAGGAGAGCTTCTGTAAAGTTTGGAAGGTAGGAGACGAGGTACTGGCAGAAGTAAAGCTGTGGGTACCGGGCGTGAGTCGTGCTTCGGTAGCTCAGTTGGTAGAGCACTTGCCCGCGAAAGGCAAAGGTCCCGAGTTCGAGTCTCGGTCGGGCACACAGTTTTAATCTGCCAGGAAGTTTCATATCAGCGCACACTCCGCTGCAGAGTGAAAATCTCATTCTGGAAACATCCCCCAGGCTGTGGCTAAGCCATGTCTCCGCAATATCCTTTCTTTCAGCAGTGCTAGTTCTGCAAGGTTCGCAGGAGAGCTTCTGTAAAGTTTGGAAGGTAGGAGACGAGGTACTGGCAGAAGTAAAGCTGTGGGTACCGGGCGTGAGTCGTGCTTCGGTAGCTCAGTTGGTAGAGCACTTGCCCGCGAAAGGCAAAGGTCCCGAGTTCGAGTCTCGGTCGGGCACACAGTTTTAATCTGCCAGGAAGTTTCATATCAGCGCACACTCCGCTGCAGAGTGAAAATCTCATTCTGGAAACATCCCCCAGGCTGTGGCTAAGCCATGTCTCCGCAATATCCTTTCTTTCAGGAGTGCTAGTTCTGCAAGGTTCGCAGGAGAGCTTCTGTAAAGTTTGGAAGGTAGGAGACGAGGTACTGGCAGAAGTAAAGCTGTGGGTACCGGGCGTGAGTCGTGCTTCGGTAGCTCAGTTGGTAGAGCACTTGCCCGCGAAAGGCAAAGGTCCCGAGTTCGAGTATCGGTCGGGCACACAGTTTTAATCTGCCAGGAAGTTTCATATCAGCGCACACTCCGCTGCAGAGTGAAAATCTCATTCCTATATACATTTTCCTCACAAAACACTGACGTTAGAATACTTAAATTTTGCACAAATTAGTCAATACTATTGTGAAACAATCTGTTGAAAGAATTTTCATTTGATACAATATTAGTGCATTATTGTAGGAGAAAAGCCTTAAATTTTGGTGCTTTTTTTCCCAGATATTTGGAGAGATGTAAAAACAAAGCAAAGAAAGTATTCATCGTATATCAAACTTTGAACAAAACATGGTTCAAATGGCTCTGAGCACTATGGGACTTAACTTCTGATGTCATCAGTCCCCTAGAACTTAGAACTACTTAAACCTAACTAATCTAAGGACATCACACAGATCCGTGCCCGAGGCAGGATTCGAACCCGCGACTGTAGCAGTCGCGCGGTTCGGGACTGTAGCGCCTAGAACCGCTCGGCCACCTCGGCCGGCCAAAAAACTTTGAAGAAAAAGGCATTAATTTCGCTCTCATGGGTGTTTCAAAAGAGAACATTTGGACTCACCTTTTTGATAAAATTTTAAGTGTTTATAATTAAAACCGTATAAACTCAATAAGCATGAAAACTTGCATGTGTATGGACATAATGAAGTTTCATTGTCTTGAAAGGTTTTCTTCAGTGTATTACAGTTTGGCATACATCCATCGACAATCACGGATTTTTCCTACTGCATCGTATGTGCACGGCAACTAAGATTTCGTTATGTACTGTCCTTTCAGATGTTGAAATGTTGATGGCCAGTAATCTAATATTGCCGCCTAGAGAAATATTCAGATTCTTTCTGCGGTTCCACGCTCGGTATAGCCGTCTGAGGATTATGATTCATTTAGTTCCAATACGATGGGTGTAGAGGAATAACGGGAAACTTTAAACTGATTGTAAATCGAGCCATGGAAAAAGTAGGTGCCGAGTAAATGGATTAAGGATGGGAAAGACCCATTGTGGGTTAATAATAAAATTCGGAAAATACTGAGGAAGCAGTGATTGATGCACTCTCAGTTCAAAAAAGAACGTGCAAATGTCGAGAGGCAGAAGTTAGTAGAAATTCGTTCGTCTGCAAGTTGATCGATGCGCGTAGCATACAACAACTTCTACAGTCATACTTTTGCAAAAGATTGTGCCGAGAACCCAAGAAAATTCTCGCCATACCATAAGTCGTTAGGCGGATCGAAGGCCAATATGCAGTCAGACGTCGACCAATCTGGAGTGGCAATAGAGGACAGCAAAAGAAAAGCTGATTTTGCGATTAAGAAATCGTTCACGCAGGAGGATCCTACAAAAATACTGCAAAACATGAAACTTCCTGGCAGATTAAAACTGTGTGCCGGACCGAGACTCGAACTCGGGACCTTTGCCTTTCACGGGCAAGTGCTCTACCATCTAAGCTACCCAAGCACGACTCACGACCCGTCCTCACAGCTTCAATTCAGCCAGTACCTCGTCTCCCACCTTCCAAACTTCACAGAAGGTCTTCTGCGAACCAGATGGTAGAGCACTTGCCTGCGAAAGGCAAAGGTCCCGAGTTCGAGTCTCGGTCCAGCACACAGTTTTAATCTGCCAGGAAGTATCATATCAGCGCACACTTCTCTGCGGAGTGGAAACCTTATTCTGGATACTGCAAAACATAGCGGGTGATCAAAGAGTCAGTATAAATTTGAAAATTTAATAAACCACAGAATAATGTAGATAGAGAGGTAAAAATTGACACACATGCTTGGAATGACATGGGGTTTTATTAGAACAAAAAAATAAAACACCCCATTTTGCTAGACGCGTGAAAGATCTCTTGCGCGCGTCGTTTGGTGATGATCGTGTGCTCAGCCGCCACTTTCGTCATGCTTGGCCTCCCAGGTCCCCAGACCACAGTCCGTGCGATTATTGGCTTTGGGGTTACCTGAAGTTGCAAGTGTATCGTGATCGACCTACATCTCTAGGGATGCTGAAAGACAACATCCGACGCCAATGCCTCACCATAACTCTGGACTTGCTTTACAGTGCTGTTCATAACATTATTCCTCGACTACAGCTATTGTTGAGGAATCATGGTGGACATATTGAGCGTTTCCTGTAAAGAACATCATCTTTGCTTTGTCTTACTTTTTTATGCTAATTATTGCTATTCTGATCAGATGAAGCGCCATCTGTCGGACATTTTTTCAACTTTTGTATTTTTTTGGTTCAAATAAAACCCCATGTCATTCCAAGCATGTGTGTCAATTTGTACCTGTCTGTCTACATTATTCCGTGATTTATTCAGTTTTCAAATTTCTACTGACTTTTTGATCACCCGGTATTTTGCACTGAGGCCCCTCCTCACCCTCCTCCCAAAAACATAGTAATGGACATCGCTGACGTAGAGAAACAACTGAAAGATTACAACAAAATAGGTAATCACGTCGGCAACCTTTCCACATGAATCATCTGAGTGCAAATGACACCTCCGGCAACTTACTGTCCTTTGACATGTGAATCTCGCTCTCCCACGAATTTTGTCACTTCAGTGTATTTCTCATGATGGATGTCTAAAATGAGCCGTAACCACGGAAGGGTTGCCGTAGACTCCGAACGACGGAGACACTAGGCTATCGCTGACTGGTGTAGAGGGGAGATGTCTACGGCGAGGCAGGAGAGGCGCCGGGCTGGCAGCGGTCCCGGTCAGGCCTCGGCCGCAGCCGCTATCTGGGGCCGAATATCTGGCATTCCGGCCGGGTCAGGGGTCGCGGCTGGAGGCGGGCAGGTGCGCGCCCACAAACGCCGCCTGTCAGCGCACCGCCGCTTCACTTCCTCGCCACCAGGCCCCTCCAAAACACCAATTCAAGCAGTTGCATGCGTCAGCTACGTCCTCGTGACGTCTGTAACTGAGGTGCGTTCCAAGCAGAGCTGTCACTGAGTTTCTTTCGGCGGAAAACCAGAGCATCTCAGACATTCGTAGGCGCTTGAAGAATGTCTACGGACATCTGGTAGCGAACAAAGTACGCTGAGTCGTTGGGGGAGCCGTCTGTAATCGTCGCAACGAGGCCGCGCAAACCTGTCCGGCCTCTCGCGTGCCGGTCACTCGCACACAGCTGTGACGCCTGCACTGTCGGGACGTGCGGACACTCTCATCTCCGGATCACAGTCAAACAACTCGCTGCATAAATGGGCGTCTCTGTTGATAGTGCTGGCACACTCGTTCACTAGTGCGGGTACTCAAAGGTGTGTGTCACCCGCATTCCTCGCGGTCTAACAGAAGAGCGTAAGGAGCAATAAAGGACCATCAGTGAGCAATTGCTTGCGCGTTACGAGGCTGACCGCAATATTTACACTACTGGCCATTAAAATTGCTACACCAAGAAGAAATGCAGATGATGAACGGGTATTCATTGGACAAATATATTATACTAGAACTGACATGTGATTACATTTTCACGGAATTTGGGTGCATAAATCCTGAGAAATCAGTACCCAGAACAACCATCTCTGGCCGTAATAACGGTCTTGATACGACTGGGCATTGAGTCAAACAGATGTTGGATGGCGTGTACAGGTACAGCTGCCCATGCAGCTTCAACACGATACCACACTTCATCAAGAGTAGGGACTGGCGTATTGTGATGAGCCAGTTGCTCGGCCACCATTGCCAGACGTTTTCAATTGGTGAGAGATCTGGAGAATGTGCTGGCCAGGGCAGCAGTCGAACATTTTCTGTATCCAGTAACGCCCGTACACTACCTGCAACATGCGGTCGTGCATTATCCTGCTGCAAGCAACAACGTGGTTTTCAAGTTGGAAAATTCTAGCCACCCTCCGATGGAATTTCACACTATTTGGTTATTTGAATTGAAGTGCACCAACGGAATCTTCTGCCTTGTGGCCGTTAACTTTCCGGTTACCTGCCCTGGCCGCTGACTTAAATTTCAGGCAGTGTAGTTTTCTCATCGTGTTGTTGATGTCCAGCACGGTGTGTAGTTTGACAGCTCCATATTATGATTGGTTATGGACGCCAATATCTTTTACGTTGTTCCGTTGAACTCCCTGTTGTGCCCTGGTCTGGTGAAGTGGGAGTTATCCTGTAGGTGAGTCTGTTGACTGTCGGTCGGTTGGGTTGTGGTCAGATCGTGAATGGTTGGCCCGACTGGCTGTCTCACCTAAGCGAGGTTTAGTGCTTGAATTCCAGGTCGACCCTCGAACATCTGAGCGCCCTTGGGTGTACTGCCTTTTTTTATTTGTTCTTGTTGTTTGTACTTGTATGGCTTCGGCTGATTTTTTTAAAAATTAAGGTAGTTTTGCCGTAAGATTCTTTAGGCCTTCAACCTAATTTAAAGAACTGTTTCACGTAAGACCTTTGGCATTTTATCGGTTTTAATGTTGTTGAATTTTAAGTGTTGGGCCTTCAGCGGATTTTGAGTTTGAGTTTGTTTGCTCTTAAGGCCTTCAGCCTAAATTAAAGAACTGTTTGACGTAAGGCTTTTGGTATTTAAAAAAAATAATGTTATGGCGTTTTAAGCGTTAGGCCTTCGGCCAGTTTAAATTTAACTTGTTTGCTGTTGAAGTGTCTTGATTTTTTGGGCCTTCAGCCTAACTAAAGAATTGTTCTAATATAAGCCGTTGCATTTTAAATTTCTGTTTTGGTTGAGTTTTGCCTAATTAATAACTGTTTTACCTAAGGCCTTTGTTTTTTTTTAATTTAATGTTGTTTAGCCTTAAGTGTTGGGCGTTGAGTCGATTTTGAATTCAAATTGTTTGCTCTGAAAATCTCAGATTCTTTGGGCCTTCAGCCTACATAAACTTTTGTAATATAAGGCTTGCCTTTTAAATGCCTGATTATGCTTGCGTTTTAAGTTATTGGCACTCAGCCGTTTTTAAATTAAAGTGGCTTTTAGCCGCTAATTAAGTCCCGAAGATTAAAGCTGTGTGTTTCAAAAAACTTTTTGGGCGCCTTGTAATATTTGATCAAATAATAAAGTTACATGTTCGAGTGTAACTGACAGATCCTTATTTTGGCCTCTGTCCACAATTTAAACTACCTGTCCTGTCCTGCGGGTTTAGCAGGGCGTTTCAGACGGTAATTACAAAAGGAGGGATATGGTTCTTAATAGGGTGTGCGATAACCACGTACGGCATTGCATCTTCTGCAATGTGCTCCCATGCTGGTCAGAAGGTTGGTAACGTGTTCTTGTGGTAGGGCGTTCCAGGCTCCCATCAGCGCGGTGGCCAACTCTGAATGGTCGTTTGTGCGTGTGAACGCATCCCACACATTCTGAATCAGATTTAATTCGGAAGAACGGGTAGGCCACTGCATTCGCCGAATACCCACTCGTTACAACAGCTGCTCCACCTGCGCTGCTCAATGGGATCGCGCATTGTCATCCGTAAAAGTGAAGTCAGGGCAGAATGCACCCCTGAAAAGCGCACATGGGGATGGAGTACAGTGTCACAATATGGCTAACTGATAAGAGAACTGTGTTGAAAGATTTAAAGGCCCGTACGCCCGTATAAAGGTGATGCCTTCCCACAGCGTAACGCTAGGACCAACAGTATCATCTTGCTCGACAATGCTTGACGTACCATCATATGGCGAGAGGCGGAAACACGTTATACATCCCAGGAACATCACTGACCATTATACAGGGTTATTACAAATGATTGAAGCGATTTCACAGCTCTACAATAACTTTATTATTTGAGATATTTTCACAATGTTTTGCACACACATACAAAAACTCAAAAAGTTTTTTTAGGCATTCAGAAATGTTCGATATGTGCCCCTTTAGTGATTCGGCAGACATCAAGCCGATAATCAAGTTCCTCTCACACTCGGCGCAGCATGTCCCCATCAATGAGTTCGAAAGCATTGTTGATGCGAGCTCGCAGTTCTGGCACGTTTCTTGGTAGAGGAGGTTTAAACACTGAATCTTTCACATCACTATGCATGAAACTTGCCCACACGCGTTCAACCGTTTCTTCGCTCACTGCAGGCCGACCCGTTGATTTCCCCTTACAGAGGCACCCAGAAGCTTTAAACTGCGCATACCATCGCCGAATGGAGTTAGCAGTTGGTGGATCTTTGTTGAACTTCGTCCTGAAGTGTCGTTGCACTGTTATGACTGACTGATGTGAGTGCATTTCAAGCACGACATACGCTTTCTCGGCTCCTGTCGCCATTTTGTCTCACTGCGCTCTCGAGCGCTCTGGCGGCAGATACCTGAAGTGCGGCTTCAGTCGAACAAAATTTTATGAGTTTTTCTACGTATCTGTAGTCTGTCGTGACCGTATGTCAATGAATGGAGCTACAGTGAATTTATGAAATCGCTTCAATCATTTGTAATAGCCCTGTATTTCTGGTGGCTCAGGGGGTGTGGTGAGGCATGATGTTGTATGGGCGTACTGACCTCCACTCACTGGTCAATAATATTTTCAGCTTGAGCTCCTTCCCCACGCACGTGTTTTCAGTGGTGCATTTGGCCCTGATGTTATTTTTATGTACCACAATTCACGACCGCATCCAACATCGCAGGCGGAGGAGCTTTACGAACGAGAGGAGATTCGGCGAACAGACTGGCCCGCCGATTCCTCCGATTTATTTCCCATCGAGCGCGTGGAGGATGCACTAGGAGACGTATTGAAGCACGTGCGCATGCACCAGCGGTCATCCAGCACTTGTCAGCCACACTTGTGGAGGAACGGAACGCCGTACCACTAGAACTCCGAACCAAGAAATGGAGCAAGTTGGAGAACATGCATTGCCGTCCGTGGTAATCACACAGCCTATTAACAACTACGTCCCATCTTTTGTAATGTCGCCGGCATCTGTGGTCGAGCGGTTCTAGGCGTTTCAGCCCGGAATCGCGCTGCTGCTACGGTCGCCGGTTAGAAACCTGCCCTGGGCATGGATGTGTGTGATGTCCTTAGGTTAGTTAGGTTTAAGTAGTTCTAAGTCTAGGGAACTGATGACCTCAGAGTTAAGTCCCATAGTGCTTAGAGCCATCTGAACCATTTTTGTAATGTCCAGGGCCCGTTATAAACAACTATGACTTCAGAGTAATTGTTTGAATAAAAGTGTCACCGCTGTTCGTCTCACTGGGTATTTCTTTTGGTTACCTTCTGTGATGTACTATAGCAGTTTTTCCTGTGGGTGGGTCAAGTTTCAGAGAGCTATGTTACATGGCACTGACGGATCATAAGTTAATTTCCTACTCAAATAGGTCCATATTTTCATTTGAATTTTTGTCGTAGAGGGATTTTATAAGGTTGGTAAATACGAAAAGATTATAGCAAGTACGTACTAAAACATATCAATTGTCATGAGAATAACAAAACATCAAAAAACGGTTCAAATGGGTCTGAGCACTATGGGACTTAACATCCGAGGTCATCAGTCCCCTAGAACTTAGAACTACTTAAACCTAACTAACCTAAGGGCATCACACCCATCCGAGCCCGAGGCAGGATTCGAACCTGCGACCGTAGCAGTAGCGCGGTTCAGGACTTAAGCGCCTTGAACCGCTCGGCCACAGTGGCCGACTAAAACATCAAATATCGTATAGAAATTTACTACACAAAAATTGATGATGACTTTCACATATCACATATCAGTGTCTTTCAGACTCTGCGAAGTACAAGCTAGTAGAATTGTTGTGGAGTGTAGTTAAGTTTCAGAAGAGTATATAAATTATAAGGGGACGTACTCGCTGACAGCAGGGTTTCTTAGGACGGAAAAGATGTTTATTAGATTTCATTTTCATGAAACAGACGCACTGAACTGGCTATAAACGCACGGAATCCCACTAGATCGCACTCAGCTTTCCATACAGGATGATTCTGCGATACTGTTACAAACTTTCGGGGATTATGGAGAAGAGACATGAATCAATCTGAGGTTTACGGACCATGCTTCAGAAATAAGCGAGTCGAAAGTTAGAGTGGTCTTGTACTGCACGCTCTCTGCTTTCCAAATTTAGAGAGGACGTAGTGAAACGTCCCCTTTGAAAATTTATACAGGACTGTGCTTAAACTGACACACAATATTTTTTTTAGCGCAACGCAATCTGACTTTTAGAAATACCTACAAAGGAATGGCCCTGACTAACATTAACCTGTACCTTTCACAAATCACTTACCTCACCAAAAATCTTCGTTACTCGAACTACTGCAATTCAGCGAGCGCCACTACTGCCAGCTTAATAATCATAATATATATGCCATCCAGTCTTACAAATTTCAAATCTCCGCCATTTCTCTCCCCACATCCACCACTGCTGGCGGCTCACCTCCAACTGCGCAACGCTACGCGCTGTTAACATCCAGCTGCCGCTGCCCAACACTACAAAGGCAGACAACAATGCAAACTAGCCACAGACTGCACACAGCACAGCCAGTGATTTTCATACAGAGCGCTACGTGGCGTTACCAATAAAAAAAACCTAAACAGCCTACTTACAGTAGCATGGACAAAAAAAAAGTGCAGTAAAAATGAGGCCTAGAAAGCATGCCTTAAGAACTGTGAGCACTTGTTCAGCAGAAGAGATGTGTTTCACAGAGTGTTCATAGTTCTTAAGGTATGCCCTTTAGAGTCCATGTGTACAAGATTTTTTTTATTTTTTGGGTCCACACTACCATAACTCAAAATATGGAAAGCAAAGAGCTTGAGGTAGAAGAGGTTCACTCATAGCTTTCGATTCGGTCGTTTCCGTACCTGAAATGGATACATTTACCATCCTCTATCACCCCAAAAAGTTTGAAACACCGTCTCGGAAACACCTTTTGTATCACGTTCATGGTTCGTAGTATTTTTCTTATCTGTTAACGTCAGTAGAACCGTCTCGACAAAGTAGGCTTCCGCAATTGTCTGTGCATAACATAGTCATATACCTTGTAATAAAAGAAAAAAAAATGCTTTGCATTACATTCTTATATTCAGAGAGTGATAAACTCATTGCCTCATGTGGGACGCATATCGGTTTTAGTTTATTTTTTTAAGCTCAGCTTACAATTCGTTTTTTAGTTAAAGGTAGCAACTTGCTGTAACAGAATTTTTATGTCATTTACGTAATAACATTCTGGTTTCAAGTAAAATAGAACGTATATTCTAATTGTCTATCATCATTAAAATTCGCCCATTGACACAACATTTAAATTTACAAAAAAGCAAATCAATATCTATGCTAGATGACGGTTCAAATACTTATTTTCATTTAATATTCGCAATTCAAAAAATTGATAATAGTAAATAAGGTACATTAGTTATTTTTATGATCTAGATTCTACAGGAAACTAATTAAAATACTGTATGAATTATGGATGCTTAAAAACGTTAAGTGTGTGCCAATTTTATTACACAGCCTCAGAATGTGAAAGGAAAAATTGGTCGGAACGGGTAATGATAGTAAATAAACGAGTAACTGGTTTTGATACTGGTTGCTATCTTTCCTTCTAAAAAGCTATAAAACGCAATTTATTTCGTCTGACACAACAAGCTGCCGTCACTGTGTTGCGCTGTTTTATGTGTTTTCGCCTGTTGATCAGATCTCTGGTTTACCTCCAGCTGAATAGCGACTATTCTCCCACACTGCGACTTAATGCCCGTGTACTTCCCCTCCACGGCGCGCATACGCCGTGTAATGTGTGGAGCTATTGCTGATGTCATCCGATAAATTATCAATTTGTATTCTGAATAGTAATGGTGATGTCACGCTGCGGCTCCAATACGTGATGTCACTCCTTTCTAGTTTCCTGACGCAATTAGGAGCTGTTGCAGTCGCCCTCTCCGCCATGTCACCGTTGCCATTGCAGTCGTATTACGCCGAATGGCCACATTTCTTTTTCGCTCGCACTGAAGGTCGTTACTCCACACGTTAATCATAAAGAAAAATTTCAGCTAAACTGCATTCTGCCGATGCCCGTTTCTGAACCTGTTCACAACTTACCACAAATTCATCCTGCGCACCTTTTGCCGAAATTCCATATTCTGTTTAAGCTTATACGCTCCTAGATGACTGCTTTGTGAAATATACTGAAGCACCAAAGAAACTGCTACAGGCATGCAATTTCAAATACAGAGATACGTAAACAGGCAGAGTACGGCGTTCCGGACGGCAACGCCTACATACGACAACAAGTGTCTGGCACAGTTGTTATATCGGTTACTGCTGCTACGATGGCAGGTTATCAAGATTTAGGAGAGTTTGAACGCGGTGCTATAGTCGGCGCTCGAGCGATGTGACACAGCATCTCCGATGTAGCGATAAAATGGGGATTTTCCCGTACGAGCATTTCACGAGTGTTCCATTCTATCAGGAATCCGGTAAAACATCACATCTCCGACATCGCTGCGGCCGGAAAAAGATCCTACAAGAACTGGACCAACGACGACTGAAGAGAATCGTTCAACAAGACAGAAGTGCGACTCTACCGCAAATTGCTGCAGATTTCAATGCAGGGGCATCAACAAGTGTCAGCGTGCGAACCATTCAACGAAACATCATCGATATCGGCTTTCGGAGCCGAAGGCACACTCGTGTACCCTTGATGACTGCACGCCTCGCCTGGCCCTTCACCACGGACATTGGACTGTTGACGACTGGAAACACTTTGTCTGGTCTGACAAGTCTCGTTCCAAATTGTATCGAGCGGATGGGTACGGGTATGGAGACCATGAATTCATGGACCCTGCATGTCAGCAGGGGACTGTTCAAGCTGGTGGAGGCTCTGTAATGGAGTGGGGCGTGTGCAGTTGGAGTTGTATGGGACCCCTGATACATCTAGATACGGCTCTGACAGATGACACGTACGTAAGCATTCTGTCTGATCACTTGGATCCATTCATTCCCGTTGTACATTGCGGCAGACTTTTTCAGCAGTACAATGTGACACCCCACACTTCCTGTGTTGTTAATAGTGGCTTCAGGAAGACTCTTCTGAGTTTAAACACTTCCACTGGCCACCAAATTCCCCAGACACGAACGTTACTGAGCTTACCTGAGATACATTGCAACGTGCTGTTCAGAAGAGATCTCCACCACGTCGTACTTTTACGGATTTATGGAGAGCCATGCAGGATTGATAGTGTCAGTTCCCTCCAGCACTACTTCATACATTAGTCGAGTCCATGCCACGTCGTAATGCGGCACTTCTGCATGCTCGCGGGATCCCTACACGATATTAGACACGTTTCTTTGGCTCTTCAGTGTACAATGTCAGTCAAATGTTGAACACAATTTCATTTCAGAAAGTGTGAAGTTAAGTAAAAAAAATGGAGTTAAAACGTCATCCACTTACTTATTTTAGTTCACTGCAAATTTTGTAAATTTAGAGTCGGTCAATTAGTCGCGTTGTAAATGATCAGAATATTGAGCACAAATCTCTCTTAAGTCAGTAATTTTCTTCCATTTTCAACAATACACTGCAAAGCGTACTGCAGTCAGCAGCCAGTACCTTTGTTTTTACAATACTCTTATTACTTTGGTATCCATTTTTTATTGATTTGAGTGAATTGCATCGTGCAATTCAAGTCCACTGCTGGATGAAGGTCTTGTCCAGATTTTTCCATGCACTGTACTGTCGAGGTGTATGCAACTACGTTACTCCAGCATGTTTTATAATGCATCAGATATTTGCGTGTCTGACTTCTCATTTTTATATCAATTTATTGCACTCTATCAGTTTTCTAAATTACATATCGTTAGCATGCTTTAGGAATACCTATAACGCAATCATAACTTTAACAATTTATTGGATTCGAACAGTTTCGTAAATTAGAACTATATACTGCTATGTTACTTTACATATTACTGAACAATCAGTTTAATAAGTCATGCTTACAAAATATTGAAACTTTTTTTTAAGGGAAGAATGGAAAATCCATCAGAAGCTGACATCGAGGAAGATCAGTTTGGGCTACGAAGAAATGAAGGAGCGCGCGAAGCGGTACTGTCCCAAAGACTTATTCCAAAAGAAAGGCGAACTTCCGTTTGGTTCTAATGGTTCAAATGGCTCTGAGCACTATGGGACTTAACATCTGAGGTCATGAGTCGCCTAGAACTTAGAACTACTTAAACCTAACTAACCTAAGGACAACACACACATCCATGCCCGAGGCAGGATTCGAACCTGCGACCGTAGCGGTCGCGCGGCTCCAGACTGAAGCGCCTAGAACCGCTCGGCCACTCCGGCCGGCGAACTTCCGTTTGCAGCACTTTTAGATTCTCATTGAAATTATTAAGCTTTCAGGGGTAAAAAAAGAGTTATCTACAAATTTTGCAGAAACCAGACTGTAGCTATAAGGATCGAAGGACATGGAAGGGAACAGACGGTGAGACAGTGTGTAGCCTCTCCCCGATTTTGTTCAATCTTTTATACAGAGCAAGCATTTAAGGAAACCAAGGAGACATGTGGAAAGGAATTTGAAGTTCAGACAGAAGAAATAAAAACTTTGCGGTCTACTGATGACATTTCTTGTGCCGGACGAAATAACGCTCATCGGTACAACGGTGGATTCTTAACTTTACTCCTAGAGGGGCCGAGATGATATGTCAAGGAAGATTAATGTATCACACTACTCTTTGTTGTGTCTAGACAAGACAGCCTAGACACAATGCGAGGAAGCCGAAAGGCACGCGCTTAAACTCACGCAGGCTGGCGTGAGGTCTGAAACAGGATACGTAATGAATGCTATAAAGAATAGTACGTAGCTTCTGGAATACTTAACTTTCATCCACATTTGTAGAACATCGCTCTTGATGATACATTAATAGAATCTCAATATCTATACTGGTAATGGCGCCTTGCTAGGTCGTAGCAAATGTAGCTGAAGGCTATGCTACTATGGTCTCGGCAAATGAGAGCGTAATTCTCAGTGAACCATGGCTAGCAACGTCGGCTGTACAACTGGGGCGAGTGCTGGTACGTCTCTCTAGACCTGCCGTGTGGTGGCGCTCGGTCTGCAATTACTGACAGTGGCGACACGCGGGTCCGTCGTATACTAGCGGACCGCGGCCGATTTAAAAGCTATCACCTAGCAAGTGTGGTGTCTGGCGGTGACACCGCACTCTTCACACAGAGAACCACTGACTATAAACTTGTACGCAGAGTTCTCTGTAATACAGTTGTGGCACAGCTGGCTCTGTAGAGAGCCGATGCCGTCGTCTTCGGTGATGACTGCCGACTGGGCTCAGCGGCAGCGCTCTCGGACGTAAGTAAGCGAGCTGACGCGGTACCGCGTGGAACCTCTGGCAGCGACTACCGGCCTTGCCTTAGCACCTCGCTCTTGGGACGACACCGCAACAATGTCAAAAACGGCCGAGGACTTGGAAGGTAAACTGAAGAGAATTGATAGGTCTTGAGAAGAGGATGTAAGATAAACAACAGTAAAACAATGATGCTGATGTAATCAAATTAGGAATCATCGAATTTGTAGTTAAGTAGTAAGAAGCTTTTTCTAAAGGTATTTTTTCTGGGGTGATGCATCGTACGGACGTAGCACGCGGACGACTAAAAGTTCGCCACGCGGGGTAGCCGCACGGTCTCAGGCGCCTTGTCACGGTCCGCGCGGCTCCCCCCGTCGGAGGTTCGAGTCCTCCCTCGGTCATGGGTGTGTGTGTTGTCCTTAGCGTAAGTTTAAGTTAGAGTAAGTAGTGCGTAAGCTTAGGGTCCGATGACCTCAGCAGTTTGGTCCCATAAGTCCTTACCACAAAAATTTACTAAAAATTCAGACGACAAGAGAAAATAAACTTTTCAGATGTGGTGCTACAGGAGAACGCTGATTTTTAGACGTGGAGATCAAACAACTAATGAGGAGGTAGCGAGACTAATACGAAAAAAAAAAATAATTTTATTGCATAACTTAGCTAAAAGAAGCAAATACTTTGTAGGGCACATCGCAAGTCGTCAAGGAATCGTCAGCTTGGTATTGACCGGAGTGTGTTTGCGTGCGTGTGTGTGTGTGTGTGTGTGTGTGTGTGTGTGTGTGTGTGTGTGTGTGTGTGGCCGGAGTGGCCGAGCGGTTCTAGGCGTTACAGTCTGGAACCGAGCGACAGGATAGAGTAGCGCGGAGAGCTGCATCAGACCGGTCTTTGGATTGAAGACCACAACAACAACAGCTATAACTATGTGTATATGCTTCAACAAACGGCCTGGCTTGGTTCATACTACCGAAAGCGGTCTAGTATGCTGCGTATTACGGTAGAGCTACATCAGTCGGATGTAGTCTTCAAAGAAAGTAATGACCATGAAGATCTAGGTTTTATGCAGATGAGACGGAACTCACCTTCGTCCTCTCGGCGCTCTCGTATCTCTCGGAATTACGGGAAGATCCTCCTTCAACCTCCATTTGATTTCCACTAAAATAGTAATGTAGTTTAATAGTCGACTAAATTCCATTTCGGTAGTTTCTTATGTGTAATAATAGTCGTTACATACAGAGGATTATTTGTTTCAGAAAACAAAATTAGGACATGACACTTCCTGAGAGTCTTGCTATTCTCTCACTTATGAAAGCAGAATTTATCGCAGGAAGTTTGTGTCTTTGCGGTATTGTTTTTTTTTTCTTTTTAATCTGATGTGCGGGATAGGAAGCGACGATTCTTAGAAATAACCTCAGAGCATACACATGGTACGTTAAAATTGAGCAAATCTAGAACAGCTTTAGTAATCTCACATTGCATTTCGAGAATATAATTATAAAGAGTTTACCTTCTCAGGCTCTGCTTGCATACTTCGAAGGAAGCGATCTCTTACCTGTAACAAAGGAGATATCAGTTAGCATATCAATTGGCAGGTAGGTTTTCAAATAGTATGCTACAAAACGAACATAAGTTTTCCGGCGTATAGATTGTGCTCCGTCTCCGGTGGAACGATGAACTCTAAACGAGCAAGTGACTATAATCAATTCCTAACCTGTTACCCTAACAATGTAGAAACCTTAATACATTACTGCCTTGGCAGTTTGCACTGGAAAATCCTCTGAAGACGTACGAAATTGCTTTTCATCTTGTTCTTGCATCGTTGTTGTATAATGGATGGGAATGTAATGCGGAAATCACAAAAAACCTGGCATAAGGAAACAGCTTTCTGCTCAAGGTCATTGAGAAGTTTGATAAGTTGAAAGTGGGAAGCTTGAATAGTGATGTGGGCCGGGCAAATGACCAGTGGGCAGAGCATTTATAAATGGGCATTTGCCCAAAGCATTTTAAATGCCCAAAATTTGGCCGTTTATAAAACAGTGTTTTTTGAAGTTTTTACTACTAGAATATATAATTTACCAATTAAAATAAGGGACGGAGCGAAATTATCGATATTAAAAGTTAGTAAATATTCACACTTAAACCTACGTATATCATTCATTGCCTTTATTACGAAGAACGAAAGTTAAGAAGAGGGAAGCAAGTTTTTCTTTTTCTTTTTTACTAGCATTCCACCTTGCTGTACCAAGGAAGGGCGCCATTTATAATGGCCATTTTCTTATTACAGATCTACTCTTCACTCTCGCTCTCTCTTGCGCTCGTATTGTCACACACAATCTGCGTTGAACAACAGTTATGTAGTGATTTCTGGTTAAAAACAAAAAACACCATTGTCCTTATGTCATCCTTCTGTAATGTAACAAACTTTATAACCCATGTCAAATCTCTGAATATTATTGAGGAATGATTATTGATAACAAAATTATTACTGAGTGTGTTACCCCTCTGGCACGTGTTTCTTGATGATAAATGTGTTCTTGAATGTTAAACTGTTTCCAGCGAAAAAAAAAATAACAAAAAAATGCTTTACTGCGACATTTGAGACAGGCTGGAGTTTTCCATTCTGCTCCTTTCTTTATCTACTTCCGTATGATTACACTGCTGTGAAGATAAAATTGACCTCATCGAAGATGTAAAAAGTTATGTTCACAGTCCTGTTTATTTTCCGCAGTAACTCTCCCCCAACCATCAAGCAACATCGTTACCCAACCACTAAAGAAGCAGTATTGCAAACACCTTTCCATTACAAAATATCAGCTTAACATTTTTTAAAGGCGGCTCTTATCAATTAACCTTTAAAAATGTTTAAATTCCTGAAATTTATAAATTTTGAGCATTTGCCCAGGCATTTATCCCGGCCATTTGCCGTAACTTATAAATGGGGAGCTTGAAAACATATATATTTTTTAAAATCCATCTTTTAATCTACATGTTTGAATGTTTTACAGTGTGTAGATACATCCTTTAGGAACAATATTTTCATTTCTCCACATAATTTCCATCCCTCTCAACTGCCTTACGCCATCTTGGAACCAGCGCCTGTATACCCGCACGGTAAAATTCTGGACCAACCTGTTGGAGCCACTGTTTGGCAGCGTGCACAAGGGACTCATCATCATCAAACCTTGTTCCACGAAGAGAGTCTTTCAGTTTCCCAAAGATCTGATACTCACATGGAGCTAGGTCAGAACTGTAAGGCGGGTGTTTCAGTGTTGTGCATCCGAGTTTTGTGACTGACATGTGGCCGTGCATTGTCGTGCAACAGCAAAACATCCTGCTTTTGCTGATGTGGTCGAACACGACCCAGCCGAACTTAAAGTTTCTTCAGTGTCGACACATATGCATCAGAATTTATGGTGGTTCCACTTCGCATGATGCCCACAAGCAAGAGTCCTTCCGAATCGAAAAACACCGTAGCCATAACTTTTCCAGCAGAAGGTGTGGTTTTGAATTTTTTTTCCTTGGGTGAATTTGCATGATGGCACTCCACTGATTGCTCTGGTGAAAAATGATGGAGCCATGTTTCATCACCTGTCACAATTCTTCGAAGAAATTCATCTTCACCATTCTCGTACTGTTCCAAAAGTGCGCTGCATACAGTTTTCCTTGTTTCTTTGTGAGCCACTGTCAACTTCCTGGGAACCCACCTGGCACACACCTTTTTTAACGCCAACACTTTCAGTATTCTGCAGACACTTCCTTCCCCTATCCCAGCATAGCGTGACAATTCGTTCACTGTGATGCGTCTGTCAGCAGTCACCAATTCGTTAACTCTCTGCACAAAAATGGTTCAAATGGCTCTGAGCACTATGGGACTTAATATCTGAGGTCATCAGTCCCCTAGAACTTAGAACTACTTAAACCTAACTAACCTAAGGACATCACACACATCCATGCCCGAGCCAGGATTCGAACCTGCGACCGTAGCGGTCTCGCGGTTCCAAACTGACGCGCCTAGAACCGCTTGGCCACACCGGCCGCCACTCTCTGCACATTGTCTGTAGTGTGTGCAGTACGAGGCCTGCCGCTGCGGGGACAATCCTCAATATTGCCGTGCCCGCTTTCATCACGTAACCTGCTTGCCCACGGACAAACTGTATTGCGATCGACAGCACCATCTCCACACACCTTTTTCAACCTCTTGTGAATGTTTCCCACTGTCTCGTTTTCACAACACAGGAATTCTATGACAGCACGTTGCTTCTGACGAACGTCAAGGGTAGCAGCCATCTTGAAGACATGCTGTGACGGCGCCACTCACGGGAACAGGTTGAACTAAGTTTGAAAACAAGCGGGAAGGATGTATCTACAAACTGTAACTTTCACACATGCAGAATGAACACTGTATTTTTACAAAAATAGTGTGCATTTCTTTTGGAGTGACCCTCGTACAATAACGCTAGAGAACACAGTTATTCTTGGCTTGGCGCTAGGTGATACTTTCAGCAGTAAGCGCGAGTTTTTACGCTCTGCAACGGCGGTCGTCAAACTCTTTTGCTCAAGAGCCGATACTGACTTTGTGGGGCGGCACCTCAGAACGTATTTTATTATTAATTCGAAAGCTCCATAAATTAGAGTTTATGGGCGCTCACTAGAGAAACAACAGGAATGGCGCGACAAGTTTGCCGCCGGCTCCCACGTAGTGATCGTTAAAGCCGGCACCATTTGGAACACTTCCTATCGACTGATCTGTTTCAGATTGCTGCCACCCTCGGTGACTCCAAAGTTGTGACACTTGTAACTGCCTGACGTGTTGTTGTGTTGTCTGTGTGAGCGGATGGTGGATTGTTTAAAACAGTGATTGTACTAAATGCAATATTCAATATGAAACGTGATCACCAATGTTTACTAACTCTTTTAAATGTCATCTTTCTTGTACCGGTACCCCTCGCGTTGTATTATAACAGCCTTCATTTAGTATTATATTTCTTGCTACAAATAAGTATGGCACTCTGTAATGAGCGTTCACGAATCTACACTCCTGGAAATGGAAAAAAGAACACATTGACACCGGTGTGTCAGACCCACCATACTTGCTCCGGACACTGCGAGAGGGCTGTACAAGAAATGATCACACGCACGGCACAGCGGACACACCAGGAACCGCGGTGTTGGCCGTCGAATGGCGCTAGCTGCGCAGCATTTGTGCACCGCCGCCGTCAGTGTCAGCCAGTTTGCTGTGGCATACGGAGCTCCATCGCAGTCTTTAACACTGGTGGCATGCCGCGACAGCGTGGACGTGAACCGTATGTGCAGTTGACGGACTTTGAGCGAGGGCGTATAGTGGGCATGCGGGAGGCCGGGTGGACGTACCGCCGAATTGCTCAACACGTGGGGCGTGAGGTCTCCACAGTACATCGATGTTGTCGCCAGTGGTCGGCGGAAGGTGCACGTGCCCGTCGACCTGGGACCGGACCGCAGCGACGCACGGATGCACGCCAAGACCGTAGGATCCTACGCAGCGCCGTAGGGGACCGCACCGCCACTTCCCAGCAAATTAGGGACACTGTTGCTCCTGGGGTATCGGCGAGGACCATTCGCAACCGTCTCCATGAAGCTGGGCTACGGTCCCGCACACCGTTAGGCCGTCTTCCACTCACGCCCCAACATCGTGCAGCCCGCCTCCAGTGGTGTCGCGACAGGAGTGAATGGAGGGACGAATGGAGACGTGTCGTCTTCAGCGATGAGAGTCGCTTCTGCCTTGGTGCCAATGATGGTCGAATGCGTGTTTGGCGCCGTGCAGGTGAGCGCCACAATCAGGACTGCATACGACCGAGGCACACAGGGCCGACACCCGGCATCATGGTGTGGGGAGCGATCTCCTACACTGGCCGTACACCACTGGTGATCGTCGAGGGGACACTGAATAGTGCACGGTACATCCAAACCGTCATCGAACCCATCGTTCTACCATTCCTAGACCGGCAAGGGAACTTGCTGTTCCAACAGGACAATGCACGTCCGCATGTATCCCGTGCCACCCAACGTGCTCTAGAAGGTGTAAGTCAACTACCCTGGCCAGCAAGATCTCCGGATCTGTCCCCCATTGAGCATGTTTGGGACTGGATGAAGCGTTGTCTCACGAGGTCTGCACGTCCAGCACGAACGCTGGTCCAACTGAGGCGCCAGGTGGAAATGGCATGGCAAGCCGTTCCACAGGACTACATCCAGCATCTCTACGATCGTCTGCATGGGAGAATAGCAGCCTGCATTGCTGCGAAAGGTGGATATACACTGTACTATTGCCGACATTGTGCATGCTCTGTTGCCTGTGTCTATGTGGTTCTGTCAGTGTGATCATGTGATGTATCTGACTCCAGGAATGTGTCAATAAAGTTTCCCCTTCCTGGGACAATGAATTCACCGTGTTCTTATTTCAATTTCCAGGAGTGTATGTTACCTGCGCGTCAAAATTTATACCGTGACAGCTGTTCCATACAAGTCGCGCACGCCTGTGTGTTGTCAGTACTGGAGGAAGACAAACAATAAAACAATTCCTCCTCTGACATTTTCTAAGCTCGCAGTGGCCGTGTCTCTCGCCCCTCTGCCCCTGAGGTAAGCGGCCAACCGTGGTTGCAAGGGAAAATCCCCGATGCAACCCCCTCAGATTTACTGAAAAGATGACCCGGTGCAAGCTCAAAATGTGCAACATCGAGCGAATTGGACGAACCACGACATCGTGGTTATGTGCTCGCGGTGTTGGAATGAAAATGCCAGCTCCCATGTTTAAATCTCCCTCGTGCCCCATTTTTTTTTTCACAAAATTATCACCTGTCCGTCCGGTCACTGACGTATCTGTTCACTGTATTCAAATTTGTCTCTGTGTTGTGACGTAACGTCCGTTTGTAAAAGCTAGGTGTAAGGAAGGGACCTCCAGACCTAGGTACCTCCTATTTGCTCCACACTAGTACCACATGTTACGAGTCTTTCCTTCCGTTTTGGAAATTTTGACCCTTTTTTATTTCTTATTTGTAACATAGTTCACTCCCGTTTATTTCTCGTTTTCATTTCTCTGAGAGGTCTATGCGGCACGTCGCAGTTCGTCACATTTACTCGCGACAGTAATGTATTCTTAACACATGACTGATGTTCCATAACCAATGTATTGTATCACATTTGCCAGGACTACAAAAGGAGAAGACACGTCAACGACCGCACGGAAACTTAATAATTTTTTGAAAAAAAAAAAAAAAAAAGGCCGGCCGGAGTGGTCGGGCGGTTCTAGGCGCTACAGTCTGGAACCGCGCAGCCGCTGCGGTCGCAGGTTCGAATCCTGCATCGGGCATGGGTGTGTGTGATGTCCTTAGGTTAGGTAGGTTTAAGTAGTTCTAAGTTCTAGGAGACTGATGACCTCAGAAGTTAAGTCCCATAGTGCTCAGAGCCATTTGAATTTTTTTTTTTTTTTTTTTTTTTTAATGCTGGGCACGAGGGTTATTAGAACACGGATGTCCCACTTCGCAATCCAACATCGTGGCCACATGACCACGACGCCGTCGTTCTTGATCGATATTGCACATTTTGAACTCGGACCGTTCTCTGGTTCTATTTTGCTTGTATTTTGAGAGTTCAGTACACCTTTTTGCTGTTTTCATGCTTGATCCTTGTTCAGCTTGGAAATCTGAAAATTTGTGGTAAGTTTTATGCGACCAAACTGCCGAGGTCATCGGTCCCTAGGCTTACGTACTACTTAATCTAACTTAAACTAACTTACGCTAAGGACAACACACACACACACACACACACACACACACACACATACACACACACACACACACACACATGCCCGAGGGAGGACTCGAACCTCCGAATGGGGGAGCCACGCGAACCGTGACAAGGCGCCCCAGACCGCGCGGCTACCGTATTCAGTTTTTGATGGGCTATCCACTGGACCGTTTTACCACTAAATGTGAGGTGGTGACATGGAGAGTTTCCCTTATTAGCGCATGGCTAAATTCACTAAAGTCAAATAAGCACATGTTAAAATGTTACTGTCTCTGTAAGTCTTCATGTTTGTTGCTGAACAGGAAAATTACTCTCTTAAGAAGCTCCTGACGCTAGTTGACTGTTTTGGGTTCGACTGTTAGTTGCTAGAAGCATATTATTATAAAATACGACTCACTACCGCGGTTGGCAGGAAAACTTGGTTCGGGCCGCAGTTTGCTGACCTCTGCCCTGCAGCGTTATTATGACATTTGTGGACGTTCCCGGCGACAATGTCATCGCACGACGTTCCATTTGAGGTTCGTCACCGTACAACGTTACATTTCCTGCCAAAAACGCCTAGTAGGCCGGGTGTCGTGGAGGATACCCGACTTCGTAACCTTTTAACGTTGGCTCCCGCGGCAGGAAACTGTAAAAGTCCTGAAATGCATATCCTACCACTGAGGTAAATATCGGCCGTCAAGGTCAGTACAGTGTGGACGTTAAAGAAGGCTACGATTCCGTGGGATTGCTCACAGCTTCAGGTATTTTTGGCTATACTTACTAATACGCTGTATCACTAGAGATCGAAAGACGTGGATTTGCCGCCGTCTAAAATAGCAGGAACAGTGCCGTGCATCGTCAGCCTGCTCTGGATCGCGCCAAGAATTTCGCCTGCTGAGTACTGCCGTATCTGATGGCGCCCATTCTCTGGATCGGTCCCCTAATCCGGCAGACACACCTACGGACCTACGGCTGCCCCCCCCCCCTCCTCCTCCGTGCCATACACACAACGCTCGCTTAAAAAGCGCGCGGTGGCCCGCCCACGGTATCTGCCATCTGGGCCGGTGTCGCCTCTGCCCACCACGAAGGCGTCGGAGATTATGGGGACGCAAACGAGGCGACAACGCCCATCGTTGCAGCCCGGTGATCGATGGATGGCGAGTCACGGCAGGTTCACGGCCGCCGCCGCGCCGCGCCGGGCCGGCTGCGACGGCGCGTAGCGCCGCGCGTGCAGCGCTGTCGCTGCCCGAGAACAGCACAGCACAGTAGCTGCCAACTGCCGTAACGTTCTTGTGACGTACCGCCTCTTTCGAACCACCTAAATGAAGATAAACACCTTCTGCCGCGTCCAACACTCACTCCCCCCCCCCCCCTTCCAACCAAATACATTCGCTCAAAAAAAAAAAAAAATGGGTCGCCAGTCTCTCTGTAAAATGTTCACCCCATGAGACAAGGGGCTTCCTCACCGGGCCCATTTCTCGAAGACCCAGCATCCATTCATAGGACCTGCGAACGAAGGGGATATCGACAAATGTTCAAATGTGTGTGAATTCCTAAGGGGCCAAATTGCTGAGGTTATCGGTCCCTAGACTTACACACTACTTAAACTAACTTAAGCTAAGAACAAAACACACACACACACACACACACACACACACACACACACACACACACACACACATGCTCGAGGGAGGACTCGAACCTCCGGCGGCAGAGGCCAAGCAATCAGTGACATGGCGCCTCTAACCGCGCGGCCACTCCGCGCGGCGGATATCGACACTGGGAGAATAAACACAATACATAAATTTAGATAAACACATCTGTCCACTAACATCCATCACACGCTAAGATTACGGCAGGCTCTGGAGTACAGAGTCACAACGAAATAATATAAAACAATTCAATATTTTTATTAGTTAAAAACAGTCTTGGTTACTATTTTAGTTTTTTATTTTTCAACGACGCGTTTCGCCTTATTTAGGCACCTTCAGGTTATCTTAATTTTGTGGTTCTTAGAAGAATCCTTCAGTCAGTGTAGCCAAAGGGCACCGTCGAATATATCAGGCAAACATCGCCTTCGTTAAACTCAGTAAAAACTTTTCTAGACGGACGCGAGTGACACCAAGATCTGCATAACACGTTCCCGTTCACAGGAGCGAGTAACAGAACGCGTTATGCAGATCTTGGTGTCACTCGCGTCCGTCTAGAAAAGTTTTTACTGAGTTTAACGAAGGCGACGTCGGCCTGATGTATTCGACGATGCCCTTTGGCTACACTGACTAGAGGATTCTTCTAAGAACTACCAAATTAAGATAACCTGAAGATGCCTAAATAAGGCGAAACGCGTCGTTGAAAAATAAACTAAAAGTGCAACTAAGACTGTTTTTAACCAATACTGTTAAGCGCTGGTTTGCTGTATAGCACATATGGATTGGAAGGACTTAATATTTTAATTTTTAACTATTTTCAAATGCATGCCAATACATATACACTCATAAGAAAAATTTTGTATCACGTCGGTTCCGAGAGTTCCTGACCCTGGGCAGGAAATTGGAATAGAGATCAACATAAACATCATTTCCGCTCTCTTTATTGCTCATGAAAACCACACTTGAATGTTGTACCACCATACAGCGAGACCTTGAGAGGTGGTGGTCCAGATTGCTGTACACACCAGTACTCTAATACCCAGTAGCACGTCCTCTGGATCAGGGGTTCCCAACAAAATTTTCTCGAGGACCCCCTCATCGAGCATGGTTGGTAACTTGTCATATGACAGTATCAAGTACCTAAAAAAGCCAAATTAAGAGCCTTTTTATACGTTTTCTATTTTTGGTACTTAGAAAAAACATTGACATATTCATTATTGAAAAGTATTGAGCTTAAAACTTTTTCAATTTAGTCGTCATTGTTATTGTTAAATTTTTGATTATTGCTCAAAATCTTTGTCTTCAAATCTGGATGTTTAGTATAACAAACTCCTTAAAAAATAAAAATTGAGTATGAACTGAAAATGACGGGAAATAATTAAAACTGATTTATTCTAATAGCATCTTGCGGACCCCTCTGGCATAGCTCGCGGACCCCTGGGGGTTCGCGGACCACCTGTTGGGAACCACTGCTCTGGATCGATGCATGCCTGTATTCGTCGTGGCATGCTATCCACAAGTTCATCAAGGCACTGTTGGTGTAGACTGCCACACTCCTCAACGGCGATTCGGCGTAAATCCTTCATAGTGGTTGGTGGGTCACGTCGTTAATAAACAGCCCTTTTCAATCTATCCCAGGCATGTCCGATAGGATTCATTTCTGAAGAACATGCTGGTCACTCTATTTATCCTGAAGGAAGTCATTCACAAGATGTGCACGATGGGGCCGCGAATCGTCGTCCATGAAGACGAATGCCTCGCCAATATGCTGCCGACATGGTTGCACTATAGGTCGGAGGACGTCATTCACGTATCGTACATCCGTCACGGCACCTTCAGTGACCACCAGTGGCGGACGTCGGCCCCACATAATGCCACCCTAAAACATCGGGGACCCTCCACCCTGCTGCACTCGCTGGACAATGTGTCTAAGGCCTGAGCCGGCTGCCTCCAAACACGTCTCCGACGATTGTCTGGTTGAAGGCATATGCGACACTCATCAGTGAAGAGAACGTGATGACAATCCTGAGCGGTCCATTCGGCATGTTGTTGGACCCATCTGTATCGCGCTGCATGGTGTCGTGGTTGCAAAGATGGACCTCGCCACGGACATCGGAAGTGAAGTTGCGCATCATGCAGCCTATTGCGCACAGTTTGACTCGTAACACGACTTCCTATGGCTGCACGAAAAGCATTATTCAACATTGTAGCGTTGCTGTCACGGTCCCTGCGCCCATAAACCGTAGGTAGCTGTCATTCACTGCAGTAGTAGTCCCTGGGCGGCCTGAGCGAGGCATGTCATCGACAGTTCCTGTCTCTCTGTGTCTCCTCCATGTCCGAACAACATCGATTTGATTCACTGCAAGACGCGTGGTCACTTCCCTTGTTGAGAGCCCTTCCTGGCACAAAGTAACAATGCGAACGCGATCAAACCGCGGTATTGACCCTGGCATTGTTGAACTACAGACAACACGAACTGTGTATCTCCTTTCTGTTGGAATGACTGGAACTGATCGGCTGTCGGACCCCCTCCGTCTAATAGGCACTACTCGTGCATGGTTGCTTACATCTTTGGGCGGGGTTAGTGACATCTCTGAACAGTCAAAGGAACTGCGTCTGTGATACAATATCGACAGTCAACGTCTATCTCCAGGAGTTCTGGGAACCGGGGTGATGTGTGTATAAGACGTACCACGAATGAATTATGAAGACTTGTCACAAACTGATATTCATACAGGTATCAATGGAAAATGCAAAACAGTGAACTTTGGTGGCCAGTGAATGAATGTGTGACGCTGCAGCGCAATTTTACCCTGCAGCTGGCAAGGACAGTAAACAGGGGACATTAGATACCAGGTCTGCGAATTTGATTCCGTGTGTTCAGTTACATAGTAACTGTGCCTCGCAGACAGGCGCGTGAACAATATACGTAGTTGTCAGCATTTGAGAGAGGTCGTGCAGTTGGGCTCAGAAAAGCTAGTTGGAGTAATCGGTGGATCGCTAGACATTTGAATAGGAGCGGCGCCACTAATCGGCGACGTTGGCAGGAATGAGTAAAGCGTCAAGAAGGCAGCAGTCGATCTAGACAGACGACAGAACGAGAGGACTGAACAATCGTCAGAAAGTCAGTCAGAGCTCTAGATTCATCATTATCACCGATCCGAAGTGCACTTGGTGCTTCAGTGATCACTAGGACCATTAATAGTCAGTTCACAGGAATGGGTCAGAGCTCACGGCACGGCTTGCGCTGACAACCACTGGCCTCTGTACAACAAGCCCCTTTGCAGTGGCGCATTCGGCCTGGAACCCTACTGACTGGGGTAGAAATGTCTTCAGCGATGAGTCCCGCTTCGAACTGAGCCCCGATGACCAGCGAATACGTGTACGGAGACGGCCCAGACAGCGGTGGGATTCCAACCTACCTGTCGCCCGCCAAACGGAGGGTTTGGGATGCCATTTCTTTTCATAGCAGACCCGCTTGGTTGTAAATCGCGGCTGTCTTACAGCGCAGCGAAACGTTGACGACATTCTACGCCCCGTTTTCTTGCCCTTCATAGCACGTCCTGGGCGTACATTTCTGCGAGATTAAGCCCGCCTGCACACGGCGAGAGTTTCTGTGTCTTCGTGCTTCCCAAACCCTACCTTGGCCAGCAAGGTCGCCGGATGTTTCTGAAACTGAGAACGTTTGGAGCATTATTGACAGGCCTCTGCAACCAGCTCAGGATCTTGACTATATAACGCGGCAACTGGACAGAATTTGGCACGATATCCCTCAGCAGGACATCCAACAACTCTCTCAATCAATGCCAAACCGAACAATTGCTTGCATAAGGGTCAGAGGCGGACCAAGGCGTTATTGACTTGCTCAATTTGTGAAACGCGTTATTGACTTGGTCAGTCTGTGAAGTCCTTCTCTTGAATAAATCATCCAATTTTTCTGAAGCTGTAATCATTCATTTGTCTGTACATGAGCATCACAGCTACCGATCTTATTCCCATTCCGATAATTTTTCGTGGTGCATCTTTTTTTTCCTTAAAGTGTAAATTAAAAATGACGCTCTTTTCTCCCGAATTCCTTGCTCTATACGTTCACTCGCTAGCCTCAATAACACCGTTAGAAATTCCGAGCGCCTCCTGGAATCTAGTTATAGAAACAGTCTTCTACCGGACAGAATTGCTTCTTCCTGGCCACAATGTAACTACAGAGAGTTCCCTTTGGCACTTCAGCTTCCGCTGCAAAAACTGCTTCTATAAGCTTTTCCGCCGCTGCAGGTGCAACCGTCAGCCTCTTCCTCTGTGCGTTTTCCCATTACTCTGTAGTGTCTCACGACTCTCCATGCTCACCGCCCACGCTTGTCCAATACCCACTGCCGACGCTCTCTGCATCCTCCTGTATCCTGGCAGACTTCTTTTTTTCTCTGTTGTTTCATACACGACTAAAACCCGAGCTTCCATTGGTCAATCGGGCCATTATACTGCCATCGCCGTGCTACGTCCTCCCAGGTGAATTTCTCTCTATAGTTATATTTTGGAAACCATACTTTTCAAAATCACAGCAACACAGTCATACCAGCCCACGTAAGTAGAGCCCAGTCCTCCGTGTGGCTTCTATACCTGGCATCGTTAATAACCGGGATAAAACAGTAGAATGGATGGAAGGAAACAAGAGGAGAGCTATGTTCTCTTTTTGCGAACGAGGAATGTCAACTAAATATGTGTGTACGGTATGCAAGATGATCAGGTTTTCAATTAACAATACACTGCTATACATTAAAATTTGCAACAGTAGAGAGTACAGCAAATACCGAAAATTTACCTGTTGTGGCATACAGTATAGAAAGAAAAAATTGACTAAATAGGTAGGTAATTTGGAGATGTACGGGGCGCGAAATTTAATACACCGAACTGCCATATTTGGCAGCAATAAAGGCTCTACATCGCAGGCCAGCGGGTTAAACTCAGCCTATGGAAGGCGACACGGTTTTAAATCAGTTGTAACCCTATCAGGCTCGCAAAAGTATGGTGCCCTCCAAAATAATGAATGAGGAAATCTATGACTACTAAATGAGACACGAATCACAAGTGGTTTGTTTTATTCCGATAAAATTATCCAGAATCTAATAATAAACAGTGGAAACATTGATATATTACAACTTTTGCATATTTGGAATAGGGATCGGGGGAGAAAGATGGTTAGAATCCTTCCTCGGGCATGGATGTGTGTGATGTCCTTAGGTTAGTTAGGTTTAATTAGTTCTAAGTTCTAGGCGACGACCTCAGAAGTTAAATCGCATAGTGCTCAGAGCCATTTGAACCATTTGAGAAAGATGACAATAATCGTGCAAGTGAATTAATTTCAATTGTGAGGTGCCATGCGGTCGGCGCGATGTTCATTGAAAACAGAGAGCGTCGCAAAAGGCTATCTGTCACACACGTGGTTAGAGCTGAAAGCAGACTGTTCACTCATTCTAAATACAAGTCTTCAAAGTAAGACTTGGAGTGATCGAAATGTTATTACATCATCGTCTCGCGGGTGCGCCTCGACCTCACCAGAGTGCTGTAGGTGGAGGCTGAATTGGCTGCAGAATCAGTCATTGGAGACACCAACGACCTTCGCCAAAGGCAAGGAGCAAATCAGCCCTAAGTTCCTCAAGTCCCTCGATATATCAGCTATGGTGGCAGCACTCGGCAGCGACCAAAACGAAGACGAAGCCTCAGATGTTGACGATAAAGGAGTAAGATGAAATGATTTCTGATCGAATGTTTAGTCTAAGGATACCTCGCATTACAATGTTTTGCATTTCCGGTTCTCCCGAGCGCTAACTGATAAATTAGTCCTTAGAACACTCTAATTGCCGGCCGCGGTGGCCGAGCGGTTCTAGGCACTTCAATCCGGAACCGCGAAGGTTCGAATCCTGCCTCGGGCATGGATGTGTGTGATGTCCTTAGGTTAGTTAGGTTTAAGTAGTTCTAAGTTCTAGAGGACTGATGACCTCAGACGTTAAGTCCCGTAGTGCTCAGAGCCATTTGAACCGACACACTACCTCTCTTCCCCGCCCTCTCCTCTATTTGGTTGACCAATAACGTTTGTCTCATCTTACACAGAAAAATAGTCGCTTCACTTTCTCCCAATCTCTTTTTGTGAGAAATGAAGCGATCTCCGTTGACACAGTCGAACTTCTCTGACAAGCCTGTACTTTATTTAAGTGAGCCCATTCCTGTGATTTTTATGTCTCACAAACATTTGCTTTTTTACGATGTCTTACGTCTCCAAAGGGCCAAATCTGCGGCTTCCCATACCACTTTCGAGATGTTTATCACTGGAGTCCAGTGTAATCCAGAGAAAATCTCTTTCTTTCTGCTTTTGTTCACAATAGAGCATTCTTTTTAAACATTTCTCTCTCTCTGGGTTGTGAAACATTGGCGAAGGGAGCCAATGCGAGAGGAGATCCTATGCGTGTGTCCACGATGCTTCAGAGGCCCCAGAGAAGCATCAAAAAGATCTGGCTGGCTCTTGACCCTGTCCTCCACCCCGAGATGCCTTCTGCGAAATGGCTCTAAGGTTGGTGGGCGATTCTTACTGTCCCTGGTGGTCCGTGAGCTTTTTGCACCTTCAGAAACGTTTCCAACGTTGTCTCACTTCTATATGGCATGCAAAACTGAATAATGTGTAAATCGAGAATAAGGTTACATTAGTCAGTTACCGACCATCACTAGCTCTGCTGTTTGTCATATTCCTCAGCGTCAAATATTCCGATCAAATTGGCCTTTCATAATGAATTTGCATACTTCCGGAAAATGAGTCACGTAACACATGGTTAAATGACATGCCATTCCATACTGCTTCGACTCTACATCAGATCTAATCAACTGTAGTGGATGGTGGCATTATACTCCCTCGGCAATCTGTGACCATATATTTTCACTGCGCGAAATGTGCTGGCCAGGACAACAGCCAAAACTCTCTGTGTCAAGGCAGGTAGAACAGCATAATAAACACGCTGTTTTGCATTATCATGTTAAAAGATATGGTCAAGGAGACCTCGAACATAGAGCACAGCCAGCAGCCTTAACACATCATAAATGCGACGGCTGCTGACAGATACAATCCGACAACGTTCGTTCATCTCGCATCTTGCGCAGATTTTTCCAACCCGATCCTGTGCGCAGAACAGGGAATCGTCTGAAAGAAGGCTACTTGGTGCCACTCCTGCGTCGAGTGTTGTAGCAGTCGCCGCACCACTGCGCCCCTCTCTGCTGTCGCGTCACGGGATGCCGCAACAATGGCCGCTGTGCTGGCAGTCCACACGTCGTCGCACCGACCGTGAGAATACCAGCCTAGTGTTCGTGACGTGTACGACCCTGTGAACAACATGTCAGTCCTCTCGGGCGCTGATCGCGTGGGGCCCTCCTCACTCTGCAATTCGAGATTCGCGTGACAGTCGTCTCATCTCGACCAGCGCGAGCAGCAATATCGCTGAACGATAAACAGTATCCACGAAAAGCCACGAACCTGATGCTGTAGAATTCCGACACGTGCTGGTACATGTTTTCGCCTTCTTACACGGGGCATTACACAATCTTCTGAGGAGCAACCAATATTCATATGCGATTTCTGAATGAGAAACACTCTGTGTAAACTCTGTTTCGCTACAGAATGTGCATGGCGTTGCTCCCACGTATTTGTGCGGTTCCACTGAAACCTGCATCTACGTCTATGTCTACATCTACATGACTACTGTGCACTTAAGCGGACGTCAGAGAGTTCATCGAACCTCCTTCAGACTATTTCTCTTCCGTTCCACTCTCTAAAAGCGTTCGGGAAAAATGAACGCTTAAATCGTTCCGTGCGACCTTTAATTTCTCTTACTTCATTACGATGATCATTTCTCCCTATGTATGTTGGCGCCAGTAACATATTTTCGCATTCAGAGGAGAAGTTGGTAACTGAAAGTTCGTGCCAAGATCTCATCGCAATGACATTTTAATGACTTCCACCCTAACTCGGATGTCATACCCATGATACGTCCTCCTTTATTTCGAGGTAACACGAAACGAGTTGCCCTTTTTAGAACTTTTTCGATGTCCTCCGTCAGTCCTATATGGTAAGGACCCCTACTTAACCAGCAATAACGTAAGAGAGGGCGGACAAGCGTACTGTGGGCAGTCTTTTTAGAGACTGGATTTGTTGCAACTTCTAAGTGTTCTAGCAACAAAACGTACTCTTGGGTTCATTTTCCACCACAACATTATCTATGTGATCGTTCTAATTTAATAGGTTTGTTTACAAATAAATAAATCTTCCGCTACCAGTCATAATTATTCTTTATTTTACTTTTCGCACGACGCGTTTCGAGAAATAATTCCCATTTTCAAGTGTTTTTTTTTGTGTGTATTAAGCCATTTCTTTTGATGTTGTCAGTATGTGTGAATCTGCTTCATTTCGTTGACTTTTACTGCGATACATAAGAAACTCGAGATTTTTTAGTTGGGTACCAATTCTTTTGGTGAAGTTAGTGGCGAAATTTAGAAGAATTTGTAGACTACTTACAGTTTTCTAATGGTCCACTTGTGCAGAGACGCGTCGTGCGAAAAGTAAAATAAAAGAAAATGGTGACTGGTAGCAGAAGATTTATTTATTTATAAACAAACTTATTGTTTCTGCAGTCGCAGGCTTTCAAAAACCAATTATGACGGATCAAATCAGTTCGAATTTAAGTTGTTTGCAGTTGTAATTCTTAGATATTTAGTTGCATTTACAGTCTTTAGATTTGTGCGATTTATCGTGTAAGCGAAATTTAACTGATTCCTTATACTAGTGTGGGTGACCACGCGTTTTTCGTTATTTAGAGTCAGTTGCCACCTTTTGCGCCATACAGATATCTTGTATAAATCATTTTACAATTAGTTTTGATCTTTTGATGGGTTTATAGACGATAAATGACAGTATCATCTGCAAAAAATCTAAGAGAACTGCTCAGATTTTCTCCTGAATCATTTATATATAGATTAAGAACTGCAGAAGACCTATGTAAATGTCGTGTGACTAGCTCGTCCCGTCGAGGAGACCGTTCGCCGGGTGCAAGTCTTCCGATTTGACGCCACTTCGGCGACTTGCGTGACGATGGGGTGAAATGATGATGATTAGAACAACACAACACCCAGTCCCTGAGCGGAGAAAATCTCTGACGCAGCCGGGAATCGAACCCAGACCCTTAGGATTGACATTTCGTCGCGCTGACCACGCAGTGACCGGTGGCGGACAGAAGGCCTATAAAACGCTAGACCACGTCTGTTTTACTCGGTGACTCTCCGTCAATTACTACAAACTGTGACCTTTCTGACAGGAAACCAAGAATCAAGTCGTATGACTGGGACGATGCTGCATAGACACGCAATTTGATTAGCTTTCGCTTGTAAGGAAATCTGGAAATGTAAAAATACGGACTCATACCGACTCAATTTGAGATCCGTTGTCGATAGCACATTAGTTCTTGAGAATAAAAGGCTAGTTGTGTCTCACAAGAAGCTGATTTTCTGAATCCGTGTTGGTTGTTCATGTTAGAACACAGTATATGTTCCAAAATCCTACCGCAAATCAGTGTCGGTGGTAGGCGTCCATAATTCAGCGGATTGCTCCTATTTCCCGTCTTGAGTGTTGGTGTGATCTGTGTACGCCCTCTTCTACCTGCGCCAGTGGGCGTATTTTCCACATAATGCCACTAGACGGCTGTCAGATTGCTCGGAAATGGTCGGTGGATGGCGAAGAGCACCGCCTTGTGAGAGGCACGGCGTGGCCGCCGCCGTCACGGACTCTGCCGGCGCTGATTGGCGGACGCTTCCGCTCGTCCGCGCTCGCTGCTTGCCGCCCCCACTAGTAATAACCAGCGGCGGCACACCTCTCGCTCGCCGTGTGGTCGACGCCTTTCCGCTTCACGGTCACGGCACGCCATTCCCTCAGTCCACTCGAACGTATAAGTTTGGGGTACACGACACGTCTCTGCCTTCCAAGTACAGGGCGGTCCATACATATCTAAACTGCATCAATGGGTCTAATTTCTATTCGAAAGGTGACTGTACGACTTACCTTAGAAAATAGATTAAGGAAAGGCAAACCTACGTTTCTAGCATTTGTAGACTTAGAGAAAGCTTTTGAAAATGTAGACTGGAATAATCTCTTTCAAATTCTGCGGGTGGCAGGGGTAAAATACAGGGAGCACAATTTGTACAAAAACCAGATGACAGTTATAAGAGTCGAAGGCCATGGATGGGAAGCAGTGGTTGGGAAGGGAGTGAGACAGAGTTGTAGCCTATCCCCGATCTTATTCAATCTGTATATTGAGCAAGCAGTAAAGGAAACAAAAGAAAAATTCGAATTAAAATGCATGGAGAAGAAATAAAAACTTTGAGGTTCGCCGATGACACTGGAAGAGCAAAGGACCTGGAAGAGCAGCGGAACGGAATGGACAGTGTCTTGAAAGGAGGATATAAGATGAACGTCAACAAAAGCAAAACGAGGATAATGAAATGTAGTCGAATTAAATCGGGTGATGCTGAGGGAATTAGATTAGGCAATGAGACGCTTAAAGTAGTAAATGAGTTTTGCTAGTTGGGGAGCATTAATAACTGATGATGGTCGAAGCAGAGAGGATATAAAATGTAGACTGGTAATGGCAAGGGAAGCGTTTCTGAAGAAGAGGAATTTGTTAACATCGAGTATAGCTTTAAGTGTCAGGAAGTCGTTTCTGAAAGTATATGTATGGAGTGTAGCCATGTATTAAAGTGAAACGTGGACGATAAATAGTTTAAACAAGAAGAGAATAGAAGCTTTCGAAATGCGGTGCTACAGAATAATGCTGAAGATTAGATGGGTAGATCACATAACTAATGAGGAGGTACTGAATAGGATTAGCAGGGACAGCTGCATCAAACCATTTTCGGGACTGAAGACCACCACAACAACACCACTCAGGGCTAACTCGTCAAACGGAGAAAAAGTTTTTACAGTGCAAAAGCGTGTAATAATACTCATTTGTGGTTATATTCAAGAACATGATGTAGACACATGTTCAAGGAATTGAGCATTTTCTCGTCATATTTATTGCTTAATTAAATTTTATACAAATAATATATCTCTATTTCCAACCAACAGCTCAATACGTAGTATCAATGCTAGGAATAAGAACAATCTACGTAAAGACCTAAAATCACTTACCTTGGTCCAAAAAGAGTCCAATACTGAGGAACACACATTTTCAATAAATTGACGACAACCATAAAAAAAACTTGGTTTCATATAAAGTACAGTTTAAACAGAGCTGAAAGACTTTTGCCGGCCGGAGTGGCCGTGTGGTTCTAGGCGCTACAGTCTGGAATCGGGCGACCACTACGGTCGCAGGTTCGAATCCTGGCTCGGGCATGGATGTGTGTGATGTCCTTAGGTTAGTTAGGTTTAATTAGTTCTAAGTTCTAGGCGACTGATGACCTCAGAAATTAAGTCGCATAGTGCTCAGAGCCATTTGAACCATCTGAAATACGAGTACTTTTTGCTAGGCAACTCCTTCTACTCTATAGATGAATAGGGATTTTTTGACCAGCTTAAGTAAAAATGTCGGTTTCAATTTTGAGAGCATTTCACGACAACAGTCAAGGTTAGGTATTATGTGTGTTATAAATTCATTAAAATTGCATAACTATGTTTCATTCTGACAGTGTATTAAGTCTGCAAATATTAGCAGTTCCAGTTTACTTTACTGTATTCATATATCTTGTCAATCTCCTGACAAATGGTCAGGGAACTGAGTATTACATTCAAATGTTCTGTTCTTTTTATGATATACTTTCTGATATATTCCGAACCCACGAGAATCATGTCATTTTTGGGTCTATGGAACGAAAACTGGATATATTCTAACCTACAAAAATAAAATGCCAGGAATGCTGCGGTAGATTCAGTTGTGTCTAGTAATCAACTTGAGACAAGAAAGTCAATCGAGTAAAAGGAGCTTTAAGAACCTAAGCACCCGAGCAGGCCAAACTCGCAGGCAGGGTAACTCGCCTACAGTTCTGTAATGGGAATATCGGTAAATGCTTTCTTATGTAATAACAAAGCCATGTCTAACTTTGTCGTCACCTGTACTGGGTCCGCAGCTCGTGGTCGTGCGGGTTCCCGGGTTCGATTCCCGGCCGGGTCAGGGATTTTCTCTGCCTCGTGATGATTGGTTGTTGTGTGATGTCCTTAGGTTAGTTAGGTTTAAGTAGTTCTAAGTTCTAGGGGACTGATGACCATAGATGTTAAGTCCCACAGTGCTCAGAGCCATTTTAAGCATTTTTAAACATGCAATGCGATATTGTCGGAAGACATTCAGTTCCTCCGCCAGTAGATGGTAGGTGGCAAGTTACATGGAGTTCATCAGCTGAAGGCCATCATCTCGAGTAAATCACTGGCTAGTTCACAGGCTCCACTGGAGCATCTAGGACATAAGTTCACTTCAGCTTCATAATCATAGAATCGAGTGCACGTACTGTGAATTCCATCGATCCAAATCGTCAATTCGTGACGTGAGATGGGGAGCTGGGATATTTAAAGGGAGGTAGCGTGAGGCGATGACAGAAGGCTTGGTTTTAATGCCTACATGTGCCCTTGTTATTCTGCTATATTCACAGGTTGTTAACTGGTCAGTCAGTTCCTTGCCATGTGCTCTTGTGAAAAACATAGTTTCTTGCAACATGTCTTACAAAGTGACGGATATGCTTGTTCCACTTACATTGGTTTTCTGTCGCTGTGTCCCTCCTGCTGAATACATATTCTCAGTTGACAGATGGTGTAATGTGACGACAATCTGAACCACTTGCGACATACTGGCTGACTTCCTGCTTCCATCTCTGTCTCAACTTGATTTTGCCTATGGCTATGCTCAGAACCATTTGAACCTGTACTGGAGCAATTTTAAAAACTTTTTGCGTCGGAACTGTGGTGTCACCGCCAGACACCACACTTGCTAGGTGGTAGCTTTAAATCGGCCGCGGTCCATTAGTACGTGTCGGACCCGCGTGTCGCCACTGTCAGTACTTGCAGACCTAGCGCCACCACATGGCAGGTCTAGAGAGGCGGACTAGCACTCGCCCCAGTTGTACGACGACTTTGCTAGCGACTACACTGACGAAGCATCGCTCATTAGCCGAGCAGACAGTTAGAATAGCCTTCAGCTAAGTCCATGGCTACGACCTAGAAAGGCGTCATTAGCCTTACAGTGATTGTAATTAACCGTATCTGGAGATAGTCTCATCTGTATCGTCAATAGCGATGTACCACAAGGATGCATTAAAGTTGAGTATTAACTTAGATACGTACTTTTCTTTTTAGCATTCAATTACTTATCCTGTTCCAGAACTCACGCCAGCCGGCGTGTGTGTACGCGTGCCTTTCGGCTACCTCCGAGTGGCGTGGCTGTCTTGCTACGCCACAACAGGAACAGTACTAGATATCGATTGTGCGGTTGTCGATCTCTTCGGACGCCGGATAGCATCGCATCCAAAAGGTCCCGCCTGCACTCAGTGGTCAGCCGCGGAGCAGGGCGGGTTGGCAACGGGACCGGGCTGGAGGAAGAACAAAAGGAGTGGGACAGGTGTGGCGTCACGTAGCGCGCGCCGCGCCAGGTATTTCCGGGCCCCGCCGGTGTCAGGAAACAAAACACGGCGCCATTAGACGGCTGCCTGCGGTTTCTGGGGCGCCGCGTCGTCCTTTTTGTCAGCAGATGCAGCGCGGCACTGCTGCATTCCTCCGCCGCCTCCGTGAATCGGTGGCGACAGTTCAAAATGTTGTTGCAAGAGAAGCGGTCGAGCTGGCCGCAGTTGCTACAATGCGCATCCCGAGCTTCTTCTACTAACAGGGCACAGTACACTCAGCACTCCCTATAAATGCGCCACGCCCAGATATACGTGCTCGTCAAGTGCTCGTACATTAGTCCACGAAAATAACAGCCATCGAGCACGGCTAAGTTATCTGTCTCGTAAAGTGACTAATCTACAGAGCAATTCAAAACGACTTTACCGATTGCAAACGGGCATCGACAAGAATTACAGAGTATGTAAAAGAAAGTTAAAAATTTCCTTGAGACCGAAAAGTTCCAGGCCACGGACTAGCACGGTTTTACAAAGCATAGGTCGTGCGAAACTCAGCTTGCCCTTTTGTCGTATGATGTCCTGCGAACTACGAATGAAGGGCAACAGGCAGATCCCATATTTCTAGCATTAGACACGGTGCCGCACTGCAGACTGGTAACGAAGGTACACGCATATGGAAGAGTTTCCCAGATATGTGAGTGGCTCGAAGACTCTTTTAAATAACAGAACGCAGTACATTGTCCTCGACACCAGCCAGGATAGCCGAGAGCGCTAATGCGCTGCTTCCTGGACTCGGATAGGCGCGGCGGCCCTCAGATCGCCCGCCAAATTTATGACGAGGACCGGTATGCCGGCCAAACTGGATGTGGTTTTTAGGCGGTTTTCCACATCCCGCTAAGTGAATACCGGGCTGGTTCCCACGTTCCGCCTCAGTTACACGTCTCGCAGACATCTGAAAACCGTTCGCACTCTTCCATGGCTTACACTAGATGCAGACAGCTGGGGTACACTCATTCCGTCCCAGGGGGTTTGGGGTCGCGGCAGGAAGGGCATCCGGCAACCCTCTGCAACTAACACTGCCAAATCAGTAGCAACATGGCCGACCCCGCATTGGTGCGGGGCAAAGGCCCCAAGAAAGAAAGAAAAGTACGTTGTCCTCGACAAGGGTATAGTAAGGTGTGTGCTAGGAAAGCGTGAGAGGGCCGCTATTATTTTCTATACGCATAAATAATCTTGCAGACAGGGTGAGCAGCAATCTGCGGTTGTTTACTAATGACGATGTGGTGTACAGAAACATGTTTTTGAGCGATTGTACGAGGATACAAGACGGGTCAGACAAAATATATAATTGGTGTGATGGCAGCTAGCTTTAAATATAGAAAAATGTAAGTTAACGCTGTTGAGTAGGGAACACGAACATGTCATATTTGGACACAGCATTAGCAGCGTACTGCTTGTCACGATCACTTCGTTTAAATATCTGAGCGTAACGCTGCAAAGCGATATGAAACGCGGTGTGCATGTTAGGATTGTGGTACGGAAGGAGAATAGTCGACTTCGGTTTATTGAAGGATTTTGGGAAAGTGTTATCCATCTGTAAAGGATATCGCATACAGGACGCTAATACAACCTATTCTCGAGTACTGTACGAGTGTTTGGGAACGAAGCAATTCACAGGCGCTGCATTCACGGACTGTGCGGCTGGTCCCGGCGGAGGTTCGAGTCCTCCCTTGGGCGTGGGTGTGTGTGTTTGTCCTTAGGATAATTTAGGTTAAGTAGTGTGTAAGCTTAGGGACTGATGACCTTAGCAGTTAAGTCCCATAAAATTTCACACACATTTGAACATTTTTTGAATTCACAGGCGGGCTGCCAGATTTATTACCGATAGGTTCACACAACATGCAACTGCTCTGGAGATGCTTCGGGAACTCAAATGGGAATTCCTGGAGGGTAGGCGCCGTTCTTTTCAAGCAACACTTTTGAGAAAATTTAGAGAACCGCTGACTGCCGAACGATTCTACTGTCACCAACATATATTTTGCGTAAGGGCCACGAAGATACGAGAAATTAGGGTTCATACGGAGGCATATAAACAGTCGCTTTTCCCTCGCTCTATCTGCGAGCGGAACAAGAAAAGAAAAAAAAAAAAAAGAATGCTGGTGGTACAGGGTACACTCTGCCACCACCGTTCGGTACTTGCTGAGTAACCATATACATGTAGACTGTTGCGCGATTGAGCGACTCGGAAGACGGAGCATGAGCGATGATACGTAAGTGCAAACTTCCGTGTCGTATGTGAAAATGGAGGGTTCCATACAGAAGGCACCTTGCGAGTTAGAATTTAACAACTGTCGTTCTGTCGTCACAGTGCGGAGAAGATATCATCAGCAATTAAGTCATGCATCTCAAAATGCCAAGAACATCACAGATGGCATCGGCAGTTCGATTGAGTCATAAAGAACACCGATGATATATGTGAAAAAATAACTTTCTTTTACATTTTCAGTAATCTTTATCGATGTAGCCCAATGCTTTAAACAGTTACAGTTGTTTGTAATTGCTATATTTTGTGAATTGATTGTACATAAAATATGATGTCATTCTGCAATCCTCGTGGTCGGTTTAGAAGACAGGTATAGATAGTATCAAGCTGTATTTGTTAATTCGTTTGACGCTTTGTACAGATATTAGATTATCTGAACTACAAGATGTCCAGCCTCAATGCTCTAATTAATGATTTATAATCAGAAGAGCTGTTTTGGTTTCCAATGGCCCTTCATGTTCATTTCGATCTATGGTGGGCCTCTTTGTCATTCTAATTTTGAATTAATGATAAGTAAAAACGCAAAATGCAGAAAAAGACAGAAACATAATAATTACAGTGTACAAACGTGAGTCTGAAGTGAAGTGTTATCTCAATGCATGTTACCTTCTAACCCTTATTTTTTATACTTACGAACGGAAATTGATATCTCGAACGAGAAAGACCGATTCTCTCAGTCATCGAAGTACGAAGTGTACTCCATCGTTAAAATAATTCAAAGGAAGGTTCCACGAACGAATAAGACTGACGTTTCGTGACAAATTCCTCGTTATTTCAGCGTTTATTTGTTCTTAACACTGGGGTTTATATTTCTTATTGGCTATCCGTACTTTGTACATTTATCGCAAACCGTTAAAAATTAGTTTATTTTAATTTTCAAAGCATAGTTTTCGTATTTGAAAGAGGAATCGTAAAAACTATAAGTTCATCTTAATTTAATATAACAGACACAAGAATTTATTTCATCGTGACTTGTATGTTGAAATAACATAAGTCCCTAATTTTTCTATGAGCAAAGTTGGAAAATTAACTCGTGCTGGGAAAGCATAAGCTAACCTGTCCACGTTGCACATTTCTCGGAATGTCCTGTCAGTTTGAAAAGAATCGTATCGCATGTTGGCAGTGAGATGGGCAGGCCGTGTGAGCAGCGTGAGGAATCGGGAGCGACAGGTGTGTGGATGACAGTGAGGTGACCTGAACTGCACGCGATGTATCGCGGTGGCGCGGCGCCAGGGGCCACGTCGTGCGGTATGGGTCCTGATATCCAGGGAGAAGCACTAAATGTTTCACACGTTCTGCGAGAGCATTCTACGATAAACCTTGCCTTTTTCTACAGCTTGAAAGCAATGGCTTCATTGTTCCCTCTGAAATATGTACACACTGTCTGGTCAAAAATATCCGGACACCCCTATGTAATGCGGAATTGACCATTAGATCTCACGAAATGCGGGTTCGCCAGTATAAAAGGAGGCAGGTAATACAGTGTTATCAGCAGAGTACCAGCAACAGCAAAATGAGTCGGTCAGGACAGCACGGTTGCTTCGAACGGCGACTAGTCGTTGGATGTCAGGTGAGTAGCAAATTCATCAGGGACATTTCAGCCCTTCTAAAGTTGCCCAAGTCAATTGTTGGTGAAGTGACTGTGACGTCAAAACACGAAGGAAAATCACACCTAAAGCACGACCAGCCAGAACTCACATTAAATGATGGGGACGAATCACTCGTGAGTTCCAAAGTGCCGTCAGCAGTCCAGACCCCATGCGCAGATCGACAGGGACCGTCGAGCATTGTGGAGGCTGGTCGTAAGAAATCGCATTAAATCAGCGAGAGGAATCACTCGAGAGTTACAGAGTGCTGCCAATAGTGCAGCCACCACAGTGAGTGTGCTTAGCGAGCTAAAAAGAATGGGGTACTGTGTCGTAAGCCACATATATCTGTTGTTAGTCCCAAATGACGCTTGATGTGGAGTAGCATGCGACGCCGCTGGATAGTGGATGGCTGGGAACGAATGATTTGGAGTCATGTATCACGCTATACCGCCGTCTGCCATCAAATGTAACGTCAACAGTGGAAATACGGAGGAAGTGATGCTATGGAGTGGGGGTATTTTTCGTGGTTAGGCTGTGGTCCCTGCTAAATGTGGAAGGATACAACATTGTGCACTAGGTACAATAGAGGAAGAGTTCGGAGACAATATTGTATCAGCACGACAAAGCCCCCTGGCACAAAGCAGCATCCATGAGACGATGGGTTTTGGACAGTAACACTGCTGAAATGGGCTGGCCCGCCCATAGTCCCGACTTTAACCCAATGGTACACTCTTGTGGTGAGCTAGAACGTCGATTTAGCTCCATACACCCAGCATCCAACATCACTATCTTCCCTCTTTTCGGCTCTTAGGGACGAATGGGGTGCCATTCCTTCAAAAGTGTCCCAGCAAATCTCAGTCAGTCACGAAGTCGAAGAGTGGACAACCCTACATTAATTTCCGCTACTAAGTGTCTGGATACTTTTGATCAAATAGTGTATAAGTTCAGTTAATATACCTATAACTGCACAGAAATGCGCGCTGCAGCACGACACTGTATGACGTATTGCCTTAATCTAACAGTATAATTTTTCGTTACTAAAACTATCCCATATTTTTCTGCATCGAGGCAGAAGAGTACTTCCTGAATTGCCGATTTTCACTTTCCTGTTACTTTTGTATGACCTCATACCTATACGCAAAGGGTCCTATATTTAATTGCCTCCAAGGAATATTCATTAAGATTCGCCCCTGGTGACCGAGCAAGTCCGCAGCGAGATGGAAATCCGACATTTGGTGCTCGCCTATAGACGCTGATAACAGCTTGTGTTGTGTGTGCATTCACGGTGCCACTTAGTGTATGCTGAGTGTTGTGTTGTCTTGTGCTGCGACTGGCTGCACCACATGGAGCAGCAGGATGCGACGTAATTACAGGAAAGGCTTCATTAGAGAGGAGAGGCGTGCTTCCCTGGAAGGCCAGTGGGCGGAGTCCACGGCTGGTGTGGGGGCGTCAGGAGGCGAGGAGACGCTACCTGGCAGCTGGCAGAGGTGGGCCAGAACGCCGGGGCGCCACTGAGCTCCACTTGGCAGGAGGGAGGTGCCAGTCTGTGTGCTCGCTTTACCCATCGATTATTACCTGCACTCGTCTAAGCATGCGTACTCAAATACAGAGATATGTGACCAGGCAGAATACGGCGCTGCGGTCGGCAACGCCAGTATAAAACAAGTGTCTGGCCAATTGTTACGTCGGTTACTGCTGCTACAATGGTAGGTCATCAACATTTAAGTGAGTTTCAACGTGGTGTTATAGTCGGTCCTAGAGTGATGGCACACAGCATCTACGAGGTAGCGATGAAATGGGGATTTTCCCGTACGACCATTTCACGAGTGTACCGTGAATATCAGGAATCCGGTAGAACATCAAATCTCCGACAGCGCTGCGACCGGAAAAAGGTCCTGCAAAAATGGGACCAACGACGACTGAAGAGAATCGTTCAACGTGACGGAAGTGCAACTCTTCCACAGACTGCTGCAGATTTCAATGCAGGGCCATCAACAAGTGTCAGCGTGCGCAGCATTCAACAAAACATAATCGATATGGGATTTCGGAGGCGAAGCCCCACTCGTGTGTTCTTGATGACTGTACGACACAAAGTTTGTCGCCTCACCTGGGCCCGTAAACACCGACATTGTACTGTTGATGACTAAAAACATGTTGCCTGGTCGGACGAGTCTCTTATCAAATTGTATTGAGCAGATAGATGTGTACGGGTATGGAGACAACTTCATGAATCAATGGACCCTGCATGTCAGCAGGGGACTCTTCAAGATGACGGAGGCTCTTTAATGGCTTGGGACCCTTGGTCTAGATACGACTGCCACATGTGAGACATACGTAAGCATGCTATTTGATCACCTCCATCCATTCATGTCCATTGTGCATTTCGACGGACTTGGGCAATTTCAGCAGGACAATGCGACACCCCATACGTCCAGAGGTACCAAAAAGTGGCTCCAGGAACACTCTTCTGAGTTATAGATTCTGTTTTTGGGAAGAAATTTCTCAACCAATTTATCCTCCTCGCACAGTTAGGTTTTATATCTGGATTCTGACATTTTATGGCGTGTCTGTGATCAAGGGAATGTCTTCTGCGAATGGCAGGCTGTCCTCATACATGTTAAATATATATCAAAATATACGGCCATTACTGTCACATATTTTGATACTCGCAAACTCACTAATCAGATCTATAGGGTACTTCACTTTGACCTAGAATCATGAAATTTGGCAAGACGCAAGATATCACCGCACAAGTAAAGAAAAAAAAAACGAAATTTGTTAATTTATAGTTATATCACATAAAAATATTTCTTGTCATTTGTTGTCCGTTTGTCTCTCTCTCCTCATATGTTAAGAACTCTTTTTCTTAGGAGCGGGTAGAGGTATCAAGTTGAAACCTATGCCAGATACTAGTAAGGTCTGTGGTCCATTGGCGGTGTAAAAAAATTAATCTTCTGAACCCAAACATCCAGATGTCAGACACTCAGAACGGCACCAAACATTGTATGTCGATAGAGTATCAACCGAAACTGTGATTTAGTTCGCACTACGTGCTGTCATCCAGCAGAACGGGCGTAAACGTGAATTAAAGTTAACATCAGATTTACGGACCACAGGAAAAGAATAACCGTGAGTAATCAATACTTACAGCTTCATTGGTGAAGCTGATACAGAGTTAGATCCTCATCCATGGGTCTTCGGTTCAAATCCCAAATATCGACAAAAATTTTTACTGTATTGTGCCTGAAAGTGTTATATGTGATAATATGTTCATGACATGTAAAATGTCTGTTTGGAGTTTACAGCAATGTTCTCTTGGCAGTCTCCTTTCGCTTCGTTTCTTTAAAAATAGTAAACCAATAGAGTACATTCATGGAATAGACAATCCGAACAGAAAAGTAAACTATTGCATCGCACGTGCGGAAGTAATAGTAGTAGTAATAATAATAATAATAGTAAAACTAATAGTAGTAATACTAAACAAAATAATACGATCAATAATAAGTAGATAACGTTCAACTAACGAAGTGAAAGCAGACTGCCAAAAGAACATTCCTACAAACTCCGAAAAGTCCTTTTACATGTCAAGAAAATTTTCTCCCCATAACGTTTTCACTCGTAAACCGTTAAAAAATACTGTCACCACTAGTGTTTGAGCGCGGCACCTACTATACGACGCGTGCACGCTCTGCCAACTCACTCAAGCTAGATCTACGAAATAATCACTCATAGATAGCTGATCATGTGCTCCGTAGTTCTGGTGTTACTTTTAATTACCGTTTACACATGTTATACTGGACGACAGTACATGGCACGAACTAAATCGATGTTTTGGTTGATACTCTATCGACATGCAACGTTTGGTACTGATCTGAGTGTCTGACATCCGGAGGTTTGGGTGTAAGTCACTGCAGTCAAAAGATACGGCCATTTCTGTCACATACGAGGACTGTTCGGAAAGTAAGATCCGACGGGGTGCGAAATGGAAACCACAATGAAAATTCCACGAATCTTTGCCCAGATGTGTTGGGCAGTGTCTCTAGTATGCCCGTGGATCGCGCCACGTCGTTCTTTTCAGTTTTGAGCACACACAGGGCACGTGAAGATGCTTCGAACGATGGTGTCTCCCTCAAAGTATGCGGGCCTGGTGTAAGATTCGCCTGATCACATGCAGCCCACATAACACAGCTGTCATACGTTTCCTTCTGCACGACAGTTCTCGGCCGCACCCCCGAAGGGGCAATGAAGATGCTCCTGTAGCGTTTTCGATGGGAAGTATCTGATCACCCACATTAAAGCACGTAATTGGTCTCCCTGAGTATAATCTCTCCTCACATCTGTCACTAGCTATGAAGACAACATTTTAGCACAGACAACGAGCTGCAGACCAGCGTAGAGAACTGGCAGGAAGCACAGGTGGCTTGCTTATATGATAAGGGTATTGAAAAGTTCGTACAACACTGCGACAAATGTCTAAATCGGAGCGGCAACTATGTAGAGAAGTAGCTGGAATGTGGAGCTAAATGTTACAAATAAAACATTTTTTATTTTCACAGTGGTTTCCATTTTGCGACCGATCAGACCTTATTTTCAGAATAGGCCGATACTCGCAGAGTCACTCATCAAAAACTATAGACGAACTGCCTCTATACATAATTAAGTTTTTTACAGAACTCCACTGCGCCAGTACTACTCGCACTTGTCTAACATTTTTTTCCAAATCTCACACAACCCGTGATAAGAGATCCATAAAGCATCAAATATTTTACAACACTGTATGTAAGCCGACTGGTTCTACACTAAAAATATACTTGCTGAAGCAGTTGCAGATAAGAGGGCGAGTCAAATGAATACCTTAAATTTGTAATAACAAATCGAAATTTCACGCCGTTATCCCGTAAGTTGGTAAGCTTGCTACAAACAGCGTGCAGAATGGGCTGTAGGTGGCAGCGCAGTACAAATGCACGCATACCGTCGCAGTATCAGTATGAAGGTGGCCACCTTTATACGGATACTGCGACCTGCACCAGGGAAGAACAGCGTTCTGTTATTCCGTTTTTGCGTAGTGAAGGTGTGAAACCTTTTGAAATTCATCGACGAATGATGGTTCAGTACGGTGATGCATGTTTGTCACAGCAGAAAGTCTACGAATGGAGTCGGAAGTTCGCAAATGGTGTGGCTTCAGTGGAAGATGCTCCTCGTCCGGGTCAGGCAAGACGAGCAGAACATTGCAGCAGTTGAAGCCATAGTTAAGGAAAACCGCCGAGTGACACTGAATGACATTGCAGCATGTTTACAGATTAGTCATGGGTTAGCACACCACATTGTGCACGATGTGCTCCAGTTTCACAAAGTGTCTGCAAGATGGCTGCCACGGGAGCTGACTCCTAAAATGAGAGAACGATGTGTTGATGCTTGTGAAGAATTTCTTCGAATGAGAAGGTGATGGCCTCCTTGCAAGAATCGTTAATGCAGACGAAACCTGGGTTCAATTCCACCAACCGCAAAAGGAAGAGAGCGAGCAAGGAATGGCGCCATTCCCCATCACCAAAACCAAACAAGTTTCGAACAGAACCATCAGCAGGGAAGGTTAGGCTGACTCTCTTATGGGGCGAAAAAGGCGTCATTTTGGAGCGTTACATGCCTAGAGGGACCACTGCCACCAGTGCATCATACACAGATCTCCTAAAAAATCATCTGCGACCTGCAATCGAATCAAAGCGACGAGGATTGCTGTCAGCAGATGTCCTTTTGCAACATGACAAAAAAAAAATGGTTCAAATAGCTCTGAGCACTATGGGACTTAACATCTATGGTCATCAGTCCCCTAGAACTTAGAACTACTTAAACCTAACTAACCTAAGGACAGCACACAACACCCAGCCATTACGAGGCAGAGAAAATCCCCGACCCCGCCGGGAATCGAACCCGGGAACCCGGGCGTGGAAAACGAGAACGCTACCGCACGACCACGAGATGCGGGCGCAACATGACAATGCAAGGCCCCACACTGCCCGTACAACAGTTGCAACAACCACAGACCCGCATTTTGAGTGTCTTCCTCATCCACCATACTCACCAGACCTTTCCCCAAGTGATTTCCATATGTTTGCACCACTCAAAGACGCAATGGGAGGAAAGAAGTTCCGTTCTGATGAAGAGGTACGCCACGCGGTGCACGAGTGGTTGCGCGGACTAGCAAAAGAATTTTTTTCTGAAGGAGTTTATGCATTTTGTAAGCGCTGGAGGACTTGAATTGAGCGTGGGGGAGATTGTGTTGAAAAGTAATACGGATTTGTACCACTTCTGCACAATAAATAATATTTAAAAATTATTTTAGGTTTTCATGTGACTCACCCTCGTATGAGCAGAAGGTAGATAAGGCTCGAATAACCGCCCCCGGAGTTGCCCCCTGCGGCTAGAGTTTGCAGGAAAGCTTCGCTATAAAATGGCGCGAGTCGATTGTCGATACGGTTCTAGGAGGGCGGCGCTCCAAACCGGATTCGGACGGGTTGATTTCCTATTCCCCGGAGTGGCCGCGAATAATGAATGTTTAAACGCGTCCGCGCGCTGGCGACGCGGCGGCCGCCGTTTTGTTCTCCCCATCACGTCGCGAGCGCGGCTAGAGGCGGGGTGCCGGGCTCCGCTGGTTCTTTGTCCTGTCCCTGCCTGCTCTTCACTGTAAATCCTCTCCGCCTCCGTAAATCCTACCCGTGTATCGCAACTATTTCTAGGTCCTGTCACATCATCTTCAACAGTGCCCACCGGTAACACGAAACCTGGCTGAAATCCGAAATGACGGCATTCTCTCCTAGGAAAAAATGTAAGCTCTCAGCTATGCTTCTCGAGGATTTCTCGACTGCCTGACAGCTTTCCTATGTCCAGCGAACAACTATGACAACCAGTCCTGCCCCGCTGTCAGTTTTTACACTCCTCTCAGACGGGAGCGTGGCGTTTCGACACAAGTTTCCCACGTAAATAATTGGAGACTATGTTGGCTAGAATGAAAATTGAAAAAAATATAAAAAGAAAAAATGGCACTACGCGACTAAAGAATGAAGTGTCGCGAGAGCGTCACAAACGTCTTCCGTGACAGACACTACAGGAAAGACGTTGTAGTCCACGGAATCGTCTGGTGTTGGAATTCACAGAGCGTATGTTTTCAGACCAGTGAGGTACTGATTCTTGTAACGCATTTGTTGGAAGTTTGAAGCGGTTGTGATGTGCTCATTTTTTATTTGAAGTAAACAGTTTGTTGTGTAGCGTAGAAGACAAGAGCAAATCGATTTTCGGATTGTTACTGAGCGAATATAAATGTGTTAGGAGCCCTTTTCTGAAGGCCATTTGTCTGGAGAGTAGCCTTGGACTAAATTGAAAGGTGTAGGTTAAGCGGTTCAGACAAGGAGAGTTTATAGGCTTTTAAATGTAGTGCTACATAAAAGTGCTTGAGATCAGGTGGGTAGATCGCGTAACTTGAGGAGTTGCTGAACAGAACTGGTGAGAAAAGAACAAGGGATCGGTTGCCTTCTGAGACATCAAGAAATATTCAGTTTAGTACTGGAGGGAAGAATGAGGAGAGAGGGGGGGGGGGAAGTAAAGATCATAGAAAATGGCTCTGAGCACTATGGGACTTAACATCTGAGGTCATCAGTCCCCTAGAACTTAGAACTACTTAAACCTAACCAACCTAAGGACATCACACACGTCCATGCCCGAGGCAGGACTCGAACCTGCGACCATAGCAGTCCCACGGTTTCGGACTGAAGCGCCTAGATCCGCTCGGCCACCGCGGCCGGCCAAAGATCATAGATGGAAACCAAGAAATGAATACAGTAACCAGCTTCAGAAAAACGTGGGTTGCGGTAGTTACTCGGAAATGATGAGGCTGCAATTTTAAACAACATTGTAGAATATTAGGACCCACTAATCATTAAGGTAGTGGGTTATTCTTGTATAATTATTATGGTTGGAAATTATTAAAAATGAAAGATGAGGCTTGCACAGTATAGAGTAGTGTGGAGAGCTGCATCATACCAGTCTGCGAACAGAAGAGCACAACACTAACAAAAACAACAGCAACAACAACAACTACACATTTTATCGATCTCTGTAGATGATGCCGCTAACGAACAAATTGTGTACTGTCGCTGCATTGGGAGGTAGACGGTTCTAACGTAGGAGGTGGTACAAAATTTTGCCACCAACGTCCTGCTTAAAATTTCAAACCTCTCTGCAGCGTTTCATGGAGGCCATGAGCCACTGTCGGTGGTGATCTGTCCGTCGTATGGGAATGTTAAGTCCGGAGGCCCGATGCTGCTATTCGAGACGGGTAGTCTGTGTGTACCGGCATGGGCTTTGACAATCTTCTTTCTGTCGCCATTACAACAGTGCGAATACCACACCTCACTACATACATACCCACATCTGCACCAGACAGTCGTACTTCAAGACAGCTACTATGCAAGCCCCCCAGATGGTGTCGGAATCTTTTGTAGCAGGCCGAGGGACACACCGTTTTAAATATTTACATTTTGTAAGAGTTGGACAACTGGCTTTGCACTGACATCGAAGGCTACTTATTTTTGAGTTAATGAGTTTAAAAATGGTCGGAGATTGGAACAATAATCGCACTCCTGAATCCAAGTAGCAGTCTAAACAATGAAAGGAGGGTGGTGAGGGTGAACCGACGATAGCAAAGAGCGTTTTGTAGGATGGAGAGGTAACGGCCACAAGTTTCTTGAGATTTACATAGTTCCTGCGTTATGTATCGCTCGGACAAATGCAGAACCATAACTGGGAAATATTACGCTTCAAAAAGAGATCGCTTAATAAACAGTTCGTTTAAGATACAAGAAGGAATGGCGCGTACTTTCTCCAGGACTACAACCAGCAAGCGCAGCAGCGCCCAGAGTGACACAGTTTACCGGGTTCTCTTAAACTAGTCTCGAATGATTTATCCCAGTTCCAGAAAGAGAGAATTTTTTCACTCTCTGTCAGAGGGGTGAGGAGCACGAGAAGTAGAAAGTGTTCTGTGCGCATGCGCAGCGAGAGTATATAGCTCCTACCGGAAACACCAAACGTTTCATCGTCAGTGTGATATGTGTGCAATGTTGACAGTTACGATTAGCATCAGCACTAATTGACGTTCTTACAAGCTTCAGCGACTTCTCGTAGCGCTCGCACAGGCACCCGAAGATTGGTTTGAAACTCGCAGAACTTTAGTAAGCATGGTCCTAAGTGGGAGTAGTATACCCTTGTCTTTGCATTGAGTCAGTTGTAAAGGGATCAACATTTTAACATAGATATGGAATCAGGCACAACTTGCTGTTTTTCATATTAAGGAATCATTGTGTACGACGAAACAAGACAGAAAACTATATCATAAAGAATTTTTTTCCAAGTTTGAAAACAGTGGTTCGACATACCCAAATTGTCGGTAAAAACTACTGCACTGAGAAATAAAGTAAGTAAGCTTTTTATCTTGATCGTCTTACTGGAGATGAAGCTTACATGGAACAGGAGAATGCACGTTGGCTTCTTTCATGTGTCCGAATACTCATAATTCCATCTATTTTTTACTGTTCGTTTCTGACTCGTGACACCTATACTTGCATTTGATATAGAAGTGACTTCATCGGAGAGAGAATGATGCCGGTTTCTTCGAGTTGAGCCCACGCAACTGTGGTAAACTACGAAAACACAAGTTGGCGTCGGGAAAAATATAGATGAGAATAATGTCACTTAGGTACCTCGTTATCCATTGGTTGTGGAACTATCAGTATCAAGAGAAGACCAAATGCCAGATTTAGCAACTAAAAGGGATCAGAATGCTGTCACCTGTTATTGAGCTCATCAACATACCCACTTCATGTTTAAACATTAACGGCTCTGTCCTTGGTATCATCTTCGAGTAATTTTTTTCGTGCAGCTTTTGTATGTAATACGAAGTATCATTTCGTTGTCCTGCCCTTGCCGTGTACCTGGGCTCAGTTAAATACTTTCTAATGTCGCATTCATGACTCTTCGGTTTCAGAAGAAGAGCAACTCTACGAAAGAAAAAAAGCGTGACTGACTAATTAGTTTTTTATATAGCTCCGTTCTGGACCAGTTTTCGAGTGTTATGTCGAAACTTTACGCATGCGCGGCACCTAATTCATTCTGAGTCGTTTCTAGTTAAACAGCTGAAGCAGAAATGGAGAAGAGAGAGAGAGGGACCGGTGGTGAGCGCTGATAAATGAAGTACTTAATTCCGTAACGCCTACAGCGGCAACAGACAGTCGTGATTGGAGGTGATGGATTCGGTACCTAACGTTCTCCATTAGTGGCCGAACGCCCCTAATTTACTGATCTGGGAGGAGGAGGAGAAGGAGGAGGGAAGAGGAAGGAGGGGAAAAAACAAGGCGCCTTGTATTTGTTTCCGAACTAACATCGCGTTTCCCTGGAGAAATCGGGTACTTTCTTAGTTATATTTTCATACATCATATTCACGTAAGCGTTAGGATGTAGAAAGTTGCGCTTGAACAGCTGTTAAACATACGTATTAAACGAAATATACTTATAGACCGCCAGCCGTTGTGACCAAGCGGTTCTAGGCGCTTCAGTCCGGAACCGCGCGACTGCTACGGACGCAGGTTCGAATCCTGCCTCGGGCATGGATGTGCGTGAAGTCCTTAGGTTAGTTAGGTTTAAGTAGTTCTAAGTTTCTGATGACCTCAGATGTTAAGTCCCATAGTGCTCAGAGTCATTTGAACCATTTTTTTACTTATAGACCCATACATCATTACTTACAAGTACATAGTAGATCTGTAGACCAAATCATGGAGAAATCTGCAAAGGGAATTGAAGTTCAGAGAGAATATGTAAAAATTTTGACGTTCGCGGATACCATGTAATTCTGTCGTAGACAGTAAAGGAATAGCACTTGAGCGGAATCGATAGTACCATAAAAAGACATTGTAAGATGAACATCAACAAAAGTAAAACAAGGCTAACGGAATGTATATATTTTAGCGAAGAGACTTTCTACAGCTTTCAAATCCTTAAAGAACTGCATTTTGACCAAAATTGTACAAATAAACCTTTATTCTCTACCGGTTTCGGTCTCTCTAGCCATCACCACAGGAAGAAAGAGCAAAAACATCAGAGGGAAAGGCAGTTCATCATTCTTAGATATTTCGAAAGTTACAATAAGAATACATGGTTACCTACGTGTGTCATGACCTTAAACAGCATCACATTGGTCTTACAATAAAACATGCGCAAATGAAAAGGAACTGCCGATGATGAGTTCCCTTACATTTTGTCCATGAAAATTAGGAATTTCGTATCGTCTAATATTAATTTACGTGTTGGGGAGACTTTTCTGGAGGTATCTGTCTGAAGTGCAGCCTTGCATGGAAGGGAAACATGGACGACAAGCAGCTCAGATAAGAAGAAGATAGAAGTTTGTGAAACTTGGCGCTACAGAAGAATGCTGAAGATTGGATTGGCAGATAGCGTAAATAATGGCAAGATAAAGAATTGAATTGGAGAAAAAAGAAATTTGTGGTATAACATGACTAGAAGACGGAATCGGTTGACACGACACATCTTGAGGCATTAATAGAAAGTAAATTAGGGAAGCGCAGGACGTAAAATTTGTACAGGATGACCTATACACGAATACAGTAAGCAAGTTAAAATGCGTGTAGTGTGATGTAGTTATCCACAGATGAAAAGACTTGCACAAAATAGTGTGGAGAGCTACATCAAACCAGTCTTTGGACTGAAGATCACAACAACAACAACAACAACAACAACAACAACAACAACAACAAGGGTAGTAGACTATTTATTTCTATTCCAGAATTATTATTCAGTATAGAAGAAATTACCATAGGGAAAGAAGTTATTTCTTGATCAAAATACTTCTTGCTTTCAGCCACTTTATCTGCCTGGGCAGACCCGAAACAACACCGTAAAGAAACTGGCTGGCACAACCTGGGGTGCTGAACCACCCACCCTACGGACTGCAGCTCTGACACTAATATACGCAGTAGCTGAATACTGTACCCCAGCAAGGCAACACAGAGCTCATGCAAGAAAACTGGACATCCATCTGAATGAATCAGTGAAATTATTATGGGTGCACTAAAATCCACGCCGATCCCTTGGCTGCACGCTATCAGTAATATTTCACCTCCTGAATTGCGACGCCAAGAAGCAACCGATCAAGGGTGGAAGAAGCTGCACCTAAGACGACCCAATTCATACAGTCTTAAATGACCCTCTTCCAGACCGCTTGATGTCACGCACTTCACAGAGGCACAGTGAAAGAAACAACAAGAAGTTTGAGTGGAGCAAGACATGGAATGCTGTAACAATGAACATGTGTTCAAGATCCATCTGCCAGGATTTGGTCTGAAGAGGAGTGAGTAGACACGACTGAACAGGATAAGAACCTGTCACGCCTGTTGTAATGCTAAGATGACAAGTGAGGACTCCGAAACTCTCCAGCCTGCGTTTGGGAGACCCAAGATCAAACTGTTCAGCATATTGTCCGAGACTGTCCTTCGAGAATAATTGTATAGTTTAAATGTCATTTTAGTATTACTGAATTAATAACTTTAAGAATTCAAACATATTAGCTTTGTGCCTAAATCCGTAAATTTATTATGATGGTAAACTGTATCTCTTTCTTAAATATTTCCTGTTTCCGCCATACGATAAATAAAATAAATAAAAAAATTGCATGGGTAGTCTACAGTTGTACTTCACTTTGTCCTATGCTGAAGCTACAAATTTCATCAGTAAATTTGCTTCAGAAAGAGCCTACAAGTTGTTCGTGTGAAAATATCTCGCGTGAATTCCAATTATTTTCTTTTGAGGAGTGATAAATTTTTTATGTTAAGAATTACCACCCAGACATTATTTTGCACGACGTAAATCAATAAAATCTAAGTACATATGTAAGTGATGTTTATTGATTTGTGTATGTCTAAAGTTGGGAATAATGTTCACAGCTACATTTTTCGTAGGTCTACTATCGGAGCTTTTGAGTTTAAGTTTTCATAAAAGTCTTTACCCACAAACTAATAACATTCTACCTGCGAACTGTTTCTTTGTGGCAAACTACATTTATCGAATTCATTACGCTCTGAAGAGCCAAAGAAACTGGTACACCTAATATCGTGTAGGGCCCCCGTCAGCACGCAGAAGTGCCGTAATACGACGTGGCATGGACTTGACTAATGTCAGAAGTAGTGCTGGAGGTATTTGACACAATGAATCCTGTCCAGGACTGTCCATAAATCCGTAAGGGTACGAGGGGATGGAGATCTCTTCTGAAAGGCACGTTGCAATGCATCTCAGATATGTTCAATAATGTTCCTGTCTGGGGGTTTGGTGGCCAGTGGAAGCGTCTAACTCAAAACAGTGTTCCTAGAGCCACTCTGCAGCAATTCTGGACATGTGGGGTGTCGCATTGTCCTGCTGGAATTGCCCAAGTCTGTCGGAATGTACAATGGACATGAATGGGTGCAAGTGATCAGACAGGATGCTTACGTACGTGTCACCCGTCAGAGTCGTATCTAGACGTATCAGGGATCCCATATCACTTCAACCGCACAAGCTCCACACCGTTACAGTCTCCACCAGCTAGAACAATCCCCTGATGAGATGCAGGGTCCATGGGTTCATGAGGTTGTCTCTAAGCCCGTACACGTCCGTCCGCTCTACACAGTTTGAAACGAGGCTCATCCGACCAAGTACATGTTTCCAATCATCAACACTCCAATGTCGGTGTTGGCGGATCCAGGAGAGACGTAAAGCTTTGTGTCGCGCCGTCATCAAGGGTACACGAGTGGGCCTTCGTTTCCGAAAGTCCATATCTAAGACGTTTTGTTGAATGGTTCGCACGACACTTGTTGATGGCCCAGCACTGAAATCTGCAGCAATTTGCGGAAGTGTTGTACTTCTGCCACGTTGAACGATTTTCTTCAGTCGCCGTTGGTCCTGTTCTTGCAGGATCTTTTTCCGGCTGCAGCGATGTGGAGATTTGGTGTTTTACTGAATAACTGATATTCACGGTACAGTCGTGAAATGGTCGTACGGGAAATTCCTCACTTCATTGCTACCTCGGAGATACTATGTCGCATAGCTCGTGAGCCGCCTATAGCACCACGTTCAAACACTCCTAAATCTTGATAAACTGCCATTGTAGCGTCAGTAACCAATCTAACAACTGCGCCAGATGCTTGTTGTCTTATGTAAGTGTTGCCAATCGCCGCGCCATATTCTGCCTGGTTGCATATCTCTGTACTTGAAGAAGCATGCCTATACCAGTTTCTCTGGCGCTTCAGTGTATTTCTGAAATTTCAGAGTCGAATGAGAAGCACGTCTTCAGACTGTAAAGCAATTAAAACCAGTCATTAACATCGCGAAAATTTGCCTCTCTCTGATATTCCTGCTACTGGTTTACCACAACTAGTAGCATCGTCCTTAAAAAAACCTCATACATTTATTGTTTCTGTACCTCCCAGTCACAAGGGCAAACTGGTCAGAAGTGTAAGACCCAGTACGAAAGTTCGCTTCTAACAAAGCAGCCTTCATAACCGCCACACTGTAAAGATCAGAAGCGAGCATTCACATATAAAATAGTACTTACACTGTATCAGCAGGGCGGTGCTAATTTGCACATTGATGTACTGATATAAGAGATGCATCAAGATATACGGGGCAAAAGACAGCGTGTCAGAAAAGCCACTAATTGCATCTTTGCGATGTAAAGGTGGCTACTCACGTAATGCCGCAAGCCATACTTTCATGTACTGGAGGAATTGAATTATACAGGCATAACCTTGTTTCTACAGCATACGTCTAGATGCTTTATTAACCTGTGGCAGCTTCTTCGTTGCGACAATGTGTGGTCCATGTGATTACGAGCCCATAAATCCAGGTAAATTACAGAGGCGGGGCTTAATTGGTAGAGTGTCGAGCACTTGGGCAATTCTTTTGAGGGCCCCAATATTGCGATTCGCACGCCCTGTAATTGATGGCAGCTTGTTCCGAAGGTTTATGCTGAAGCAAATGTCCGCACAGTCGGTGGAACAAACAAGTCGACGTAATCTGAAGTACATCGAAACGACGGGCAATTAATATTGTCGCTGGTCTTATCGATCTTGGGACCGCGACGCTGCCTCGTCAGTCGGACGCAGGAGAGTCCCAATCTCATCTCGGTTGTGAATGTGCGTTTTAAATGTGCCGTTATTTTGCTGCGTGAGAACCAGCACCCCCGCAGGCAGGCTGCCATCACGGCGTGACGCAGAGACCCGTTGCTCGGACACTGTGCCAGGTGACGTATCGGTTTAGGCTAGTTACACGACTTATGAGCAAAGAATTTTTGACATTGTGCAGCCCAGTCAGCAACTGTGATAACTGAACATGTAACATGTCAGCCTCAGCTGCAAATAGAAACCAATCTTTACCCAGGTTTCAGCCACTCTTCCGGCGCAGCTCTCGCGGCCTATCGACCTCGTCCGCGCAGTGGGTACTGCTGTTTCTTTTCAGCCCAAGTAATGTAGATTTATGACTGGCTACAGGGAGCGAAAGGCTATTTACAATTTGTACAGAAACCAGATGGCAATTATAAGAGTCAAGGGGCATGAAAGGGAAGCAGCGGTTGGGAAGGGAGTGAGACAGGGTTGTAGCCTGTCCCCGATGTTATTCAATCTGTATATTGAGCAAGCAGTAAAGGAAACAAAAGAAAAATTCGGAGTAGGTATTGAAGTCCATGGAGAAGAAATAAAAACTTTGAGGTTCGCCGATGACATTGTAATTCTGTCAGAGATAGCAAAGGAAGAGCAGTTGAACGGAATGGATAGTGTCTTGAAGGGGGGATATAAGATGAACATCAACAAAAGCAAAACGAGGCTAATGGAATGTAGTCAAATTAAGTTGGGTGATGCTAAGGGAATTAGATTAGAAAATGAGACATTTAGTAAAGGAGTTTTGCTATTTGGGGAGCAAAATAACTGATGATGGTCGAAGTAGAGAGGATATAAAATGTAACCTGGCAATGGCAAGGAAAGCGTTTCTGAAGAAGAGAAATTTGTTAACATCGAGTATAGATTTAAGTGTCAGACAGTCGTTTCTGAAAGTATTTGTATGGAGTGTAGCCATGTATGGAAGTGAAACATGGACGATAAATAGTTTGGACAAGAAGAGAACAGAACCTTTCGAAATGTGGTGCTACAGAAGAATGCTGAAGATTAGATGGGTAGATCACATAACTAATGAGGAGGTATTGAATAGGATTGGGGAGGAGTTTGTGGCACAACTTGACAAGAAGAAGGGACCGGTTGGTATGACATGTTCTGAGGCATCAAGGGATCATAAATTTAGCATTGGAGGGCAGCGTGGAGGGTAAAAATCGTAGAGGGAGACCAAGAGATGAATACACTAAGCAGATTCAGAAGGATGTAGGTTGCGGTAGGTACTGGGAGATGAAGAAGCTTTCACAGGATAGAGTAGCATGGAGAGCTGCATCAAACCAGTCTCAGGACTGAAGAAAACAACAACAACAACTACTACTACTACGGTGCTACAGTTTTATACTTGGCATGGACAAATTTTGGCATGCAGTAGTTTAGTGTCACTGGCTTCTGAAGAAGGCCAAATTATTTTGGCTGAAACCTTGGTAAAGATTGGTTTCTATTTGCAACTGAGGCTGACGTGTTACATGTTCACTTATGAGCAACCTTGGGAAGAAATACGAGCCCTTGTTGTATGTTATCGATTCATTGCAATAAAATGGCCCACCAGGAACTGAATGTGAACTTCTGTGAACAAAGAGTCAAACACAACTTCAACCCCAAATACCTTGGCATAACACTAGACCGCTCCCTGACTTACAAAAAACATCTAGAAAACGTAAGCCAAAAGCTAAAGAGTCGCAACAACATCCTGAGAAAATTGGCTGGCTCGACTTGGGGAGCTCAAGCATCCACCTTACGTACTGCCGCAATACCCCTGGTATATCCTGTTGCCGAATATTGCTCTGCTGTCTGGCATTCGAGCACTCATACCAAGAAAATCGACGTCCAGTTGAACGAGTGTATGAGGATAATAACGGGTACTATTAAATCCACCCCAGTCCCTTGGCTGCATACTCTAAGCAATATCCCACCTCCACAATTGAGAAGGCAAGAAGCAGGAGCAAGAGAGTGGTAAAAAATTCATGACTCAGATTACCCACAGAATCTACCAAACCATGATGTTTTGAACGAAATACCATCGACCCGCTTGAAGTCACGGAAGCCTACATGGGTTAATACACAAGAACATCAATCTTACATTAACGAGCAATGGCGGCACTTTTGGAATGATTCTGGAATTAATAAACAAGGTATCCAAGATCCTACTCTGGAATTACCGGGCTTTGACCTGAAGAGATGTACCTGGACTAAATTAAACCGTATCAGAACGGGCCATGCAAGATGCAATGCACTTACGTACAAGTGGGGTCTATGCGACTCACCAGCGTGTGACTGTGGAGCACCAGAACAGAACGTCCGCCATATTATTGAGGAATGCACTTTAAGAATATACGGCGGACCTGTCTCTGAGGTTATATATGTGAAACCCTCTGCTTTGGATTGGCTGTGCAATCTAGATATTGAGCTATAAATATATGAATGAGTTTCTAGTCAGGCTTGCCAAGCTTTTAACGTGTAGTTATTTTGTCTTGAGTGTTTGTACTTTATCCTTTTGTGCTATTGCTTGTTTATTACACATGTACTATTTACACACTGTTTTGTTTCATACTTTTCGTTTACATATTGTTGTACTTATATAAAATATTGTCGCTGTATTGCCATACGAAAAATAAAATAAATAATAACTGCAATAGTGTTTTCATTCCTATCAAGATAGTCGCATCTTCAGACAATGAGTGTTGTAGAGTAGACTCGCGAATCCTGGATCGCCGCTCTGGGGAAGGTCCTAGTGGAGATGGTTTTGCCGATGCCTTTCTCCCACCTGTTATGAAGTGCCTGGTGTGTATCTGTGTAGTGTGGATCAATGTGATGAGTACTTGCGCTAGTCAACCGTGGTGTTATTGAACCCGTGTTTTATCGGAAGCCGGCCGTTGTGGCCAAGCGGTTCTAGGCGCTTCAGTCCCGAACCGCGCTGCTGCTACGGTCGCAGGTTCGGATCCTGCCTCGGGCATGGACGTGTGTGATGTCCTTTGGTTAGTTGGGTCAGTCTAGGGGACTGATGACCTCAGATGTTAAGTCCCATAATGCTTAGAGCCATTTGAATTTGAACTTTATCGGAAAGCACGGTGACGTTACAGTAAATGAGTGCGTTGGTGATTAAAGAAAAGGCATTTCATTGTTACAGCTTTTAGGTGAGTCGTGTATATACACAGTCGACTCATATTAACATTTGCTGTCAACGTTAAATACGACGCGTGGAGCACTAGCAGTGGAGGATATATAAAGCGTGTGAAGAGGATGCACAAACAATGCTGCCATTGTCGTAACGCGGAAAGGAACTGTTTATCTGACGTCTAAAGGAGCAGAATCATTGGTTTTCGAGCCAAAGATGGAAGCATTTCCGATATGGCTAAGTTTGTAAACTGTCTACGTGACGGCCTGGTTAGAGTATACGTGCATCGCAAAATGGCGCTATCCAAAACCGACACCGAGGAAGTTGCCCTGCATTCCGGTCCATAGGTGACAGAGGCGAACGACGGCTGCGGAGATGTGTACGGGCGAACAGACATGCAACTGCTGACCAACTGACTGCCCAGATGAACCAAGGGGCACCAACAGTATGTCCTCAACGATCGTTCAGCGAACGTTGCTGCGTCTGGTCTCCGCAGCGGCCTCCTGATTCGTGGACCCAAGCTGACCGCTGTTCATCAGCAATACCCGCAGCTGGACGTGGGTGACCATTGGTGTGGACGTCGTGAAATGTCTGGAAAAAAAATACATTCTGCAAAACTCGTCGGAAGCGTACAGGCCTTAAGTGGGAGCGTTGTGGTCTGAGAAATGTTTTCGTAGCATTCCCTGGGTGATCTCGTCATTCTGTAAGGATGGATCACCGCAAGTACCATAAGCTCCATCTCTACTCTGAATGTTCCATTACTGCCAAAGGTTATGTGACAATTTTGGCTCATCGGGTCCATCCCCTGGAACAGTGTTTGTTCCCCATTGGTGATGGTGTGTCCCAAGAGGACAAGACATTTTTCTCAGCTCGCACCGTCCACGACTGGCTTTCTGAGCACGAGGTTGATACGCCGCATCTCCTCCCGCTACCACAGTCATCAGACCTGAATGTTATTGTCTCTCTGTGGTCTACTTTCGAGAGAACGGTGTGTGATCGCAGTCCGCCTCCAACACCGTTAGGCGAACTTGACACGGCATAGCAGGAAGAATAATATAATATTGCCTCGAAAACCATCCTGAGCCTGTATTCGTTCCTTCCGAGATGAGTGGAAGCTGTTTTGAAAATCGAAGGTTTTGTTCCACCCTTTTAAGCATGGTAGTGTATTCTGTTTTTGGTGTTTCCATATTCCTGTCCACCCCTCAATCACTGCAAATAGTTACACATAGGTATTTTTTGAGTTGACTTATTCCAGTTGTGATTCACAGACTTCGTGGTCGTTCTGTTAAGTGCACGATTTTCGATTTTTGAATATTTAAACTAGTTACGAGTAGTTGCAAAATTGTTCAAATGGCTCTGAGCACTATGGGACTTAACATTTGAGGTCATCAGTCCCATAGAACTTAGAATTACTTAAACCCAACTAACCAAAGGACATCACACACATCCATGCCAGAGGCAGGATTCGAACCTGCGACCGTAGCGGTCGCGCGGTTCCAGACTGAAGCGCCTAAAACCACTCGGTCACACCGGCTGGTCGAGTCGTTGCCCCACTTTGAAATCTTATCAAGATGTGACTGAATATTTGTGCACATGTCTTCATACAGTCTAACACCTTTTGTACAAAAGTTTGGCTGCATTAATGGCAAGAACACATATATGTTTATTTTCTTGCGTAGCCAGGCTGCCGAGGACAAGTGAACTGACGCGTACCAGTCAGTGGCGAGTGGCTATTCGTGGTAGCGACAAACAGTTCTGTGTAGAGAGCTGCTATAATGGCTCTCTAGTTCTTTCAACTGCAGCTCCTTCTGTAGCGCTAGTGCAGCCTGCATAGTTCCTACGGCGTGGAGAGCGCGGAAAACCTGTTATTCCGGTAGCAGGTTTTATGAGCAGGGAGTCTGCAATCGCCATGTTCGAACATTTGGAGTCGTTTCCTGTTACTGGTGGTGAGTACCGCTGAGTGTTGTATATAATGACAGGAGAAGAAAGCACCGAACGGTAACTGAGCACGGATTGTCCTCAGTACGTTCGCTGTACGCCTTCTTAGGGGCACCGAGTGCGATCGGGTCGCGCCACCACCAGGGGTCGCCCGACAACGCTGGCCGCCAGCCTGCCTGGTCACACTGCGTCCCAACTCCTGCGTCAGTTTTCGGCGGGATGGATGGATGGCACGACGATTCTGTGCTTAGAGACGAGTTCTCCATCTACATGGAAGCTCTGCAAATCACACTTAAGTGCCTGGCAGAAGGTTCATCGAAGCACCTTCACAATAATCCTCTATTATTCCACTCTCAGCGCGCGGAAGAAACGAACACGTATATCTCTCCGTACGAGCTCTAGTTTCCCTTATTTTATTACAATGATCGCTTCTCCCTATGTAGGTCGGCGTCAACAAAATATTTTCGCGTTCGGAGGAGAAAGCTGTTGTTTGAAATGTCGTGAGAAGATTCCGCAGCAACGAAAAACGCCTTTATGAAGAAAAACCAATCCAAAGTTGCTAATATTACTTTTTATAATCACTCTATGACTGGTTTCAGGCTGAGACCCATTTTCAAATCATCGTAACATAGTTAAAAGCCGGCCGGTTCAGTCTGGAACCGCGCCACCGCTACGGTCGCAGGTTCGAATCCTGCCTCGGGCATGGATGTGTGTGATGTCCTTAGGTTAGTTAGGTTTAAGTAGTTCTAAGTTCTAGGGGACTGATGACCTCAGAAGTTAAGTCCCATAGTGCTCAGAGCCATTTGGACCATAGTTAAAAATGGTATGCGCTGTAACTGTTCGTTGCACATTTTTGACATGGTTTCTACATCTTCGAAAATACTATTTTTGACTATGTTATGATGATTTGAAAATGAGTTTCGGCCCGAAACTAGTATTTGAGTGAGTAAAACCGGTACAATTTGCAACTCTGGGCTGGTTTTTCGTTGTACTACTAATAGAAGTTGCTGACCCACACGTATTGGAAATTCCTATGTTCCGCCAGTAAATCGCATTCTTTAGTTCGCCTTCCCCACAACGTTTTCTTTGTGGCTTTTTCCAATTCAAGTCTTTCGTAATTGTAGCTCCCAGGCATTTAGTTGTACTTACGGCTTTTAGATTTGGCTGATTTATCGTGTAACCGAAGTTTAACCAATTCCGTTTAGCACTCATGTGGATGACCTCACATTTTTCACTGTTTAGGGTCATTCTAGTCACACTTTTACCCCTCGTGATGCAAGGAAGAAATCTTTGTCGCCATTCCCCATAATGTCTACCATTTCGCACCATAAAAATATCTTTTCTAAATCGTTTTGCAATTGGTTTCGACCTTCTGATGACGTTACTAGGCGACAAACGACAGCATAATCTGCAAACAAACTACATCAGCTGTTCAAATTGTCTCCTAAATCGTTTATATAGATAAGGAGGCGTTACTGGCAGAAGTAAAGCTGTGAGGACGCGGCGTGAGTCGTGCTTGGTTAGCTCAATTGGTAGAACACTTGCCCCCGAAAGGCAAAGGTCCCGAGCGAGTCCCGGTCCGGCACACAGTTTTAATCTGCCACGAAGTTTTATATGATACATAATTAAATAGGTACGGAACTCACAGTGCGCGAGTCCTACTCGCACTTGGCCAGTTTTATGTTTATGCACAATGTTGGCTTTTGTTGATTTAGGTGCTGTGGAAGAAATAACATTTTGGTCTCAATTACCTCGTCTCTCTGGTGGAAGAACGCCAATACGAAAATAGCAAGCCCTCGCACAACCTTCGGAATGTGTCACGAAAACAAAGCAAAAAACGAAACAGAGACTAAGAAAGAATAGCACAAAAGCCATTACTATGAGATAAGTGTGGTCTCGGCAAGAGTTGGTTTACATACGACGCCGTTTCTGCTTATACGCAGCTTGCAGCATACGCGGGGCTTTTAGAGCAATCAGTTGTTCGTAGCCTTGGCGGCCAGTTTACACGCTGGCACGTGACGTGCACGCACGGCGAGTATCCGATTTTGACGAGAAAGCGGCTCATGTGAAACGATCTTGAGGCACGACGTGTTGCTTCGGCGGACCGACTTGTGTCGAGTCGGGGAGCAACTTGCGGGCCGTACTGTGCGGGAGTCAATCTATTAACGGCGGCGGCGCCACTAATGAGGCAGTCGGCCACCACCCCCCACCGCCGCCCCCGGGCCCGGGCTGTGTTCTCTACCTGCGCGCCCCTCGCTCGGCCTTAATGAAGGACGCTGTCCCCAGGTAGGCGACAAGACCTACCCCCCCCCCCCCCCCCCACCAACCGCCCTCTGCCAGGCGCCTGGCCGGCGCCTCGCTCGCCGGAAATCCTCCAAACGACAAACATTGCCCACCCGCCACCCTAGTCAAATTACCAGCCGCAGATGTCCCCTGCAAAGCCCGACCAACACATCTGTGTTTGTGGAAATAATAGTAGTAAACTCCGTACTCCGTCGTATCACTGCCACCATCACAACTCATGAGCTCATTGCTGAGCGTTGTGACGCCGTGAACCACGCGTCTCAGTCCCGGACGGTACCCAGCTTCTCTTAGAGCAGAGGTGTCCAACCCGCACTCCACATTGGGCCCAAAGCAAGTATCAGTACGAAATTCCGTTTATGTAAACGTTATTATAAGCTGCCAGTCCATTAGACGCGTTGGTCTGTTATTTCACATCTCACGGCTGCTTCAGTTACAGGCATCAAAAGTAATTGCGTTGTCTACATAAAAGCACAGAAGTTACGCTATAGACTAATTTTTATTCCTTATAAAATGCAATTTATATTCTGTAAGGATATAAAATACACAGCGAACTAACACTGAATGATGTGCGTTTCTGATTATGTGCAAAACAAACGAACAAAGAAAGAGAAGTCGCCGGCTCCCAGTTTCTCTCTTACATATTCATTTATGTTGCTTTTGCTAGCAATGCTACCACGTTTATAAACCTATAATAGACAGTGGTTTCCGTGGAAACAGAGAGCTACTCCTTATTCAGTACGAGCTTCTGCTCCATCTCTGATATCCCTTCGTTGTTGAGACTTAACAGTAACCTGCATTTCGTCTCTTTTTCTAGTATTAGGCACTTCCTATCACACTTTCATCCCTTGTGGTGTAAGGGAGAAATATCTGTCGCTATTCCCCCTAATCTACGTGATTTCTACGCAACATATATTTCGCCTCTAATAAATAAATAACTAGTTTGTTGTTTCTTTGCAAGTATGCCCTTGTACACATTAAAGTTCCCGCGGCACAGTACCTTAGCTCGCCGCTACACGAGACAAAATGATATGTCGTAGCCCACTCATAACGTCATGAGCGGAAATGCAGGTGCGTTACGGGTCACGGCACCGTCACATCAGGGTGTATTCCCCGTGTCCTTCACATCACGGAACGGTATGTCAAGACAATTCTAGTCACGTGATCTCTGTTCACAGCGATGTCCTCAGCTGTTTTCAGTTTGTAACAAATAACAAAAAACAAAACAAGAAAAACTAATAACAAAGAACGAATGAAAAGACGTAGAATAGCAACTAATATCAACTACGAGACCACGACCTAGCGAAAGAACGACGAAAAGAAGTACGGAGGATGTGCATGGCTGTGTATCGGGAAGAAATAAGCTTGGGGGGTCACGTGATCAACTAAGGACGAGGACGTTAGCTGTCAAACCTTTGTCCCCGAGATGTGATGTGATGTGATGTGATGGCCATTGTGAACTCCCCTTAATCCAGTCCGCTAAATTTACCGTTGTAAGTAGGCTGTTTAGGTTTTCTTATTGGTAACGCCACGTAGCTCTGTATGAAAATCGCTGGCTGTGCTGTGTGCAGCCTGTAGCTAGTTTGCATTGTTGTCTGCCATTGTAGTGTTGGGCAGATGGATGTTAACAGCGCATAGCGTTGCGCAGTTGGAGGTGAGCCGCCAGCAGTGGTGGATGTGGGGAGAGAGATGGCGGAGTCTTGTAATTTGTCATGAACTGCTGTATATATTATGAGTATTAAGGTAAATACATTGTTTGTTCTCTACAAAAATCTTTCATTTTGCTAACTATGCCTATCAGTAGTTAGTGCCTTCCGTAGTTTGAATCTTTTATTTAGCTGGCAGTAGTGGCGCTCGCTGCATTGCAGTAGTTCGAGTAACGAAGATTTTTGGTGAGGTAAGTGATTTGTGAAAGGTACAGGTTAATGTTAACCAGGGCCATTCCTATGAAGGGATTTCTGAAAGTCAGATTGCGTTGCGCTAAAAAATATTGTGTGTCAGTTTAAGCACAGTCTTGTATAAATTGTTCAAAAGGGGACGTTTCACCGTAAATGAAGGTACAGATCCTGGCCTGTACCTTTAGTGTAATGGAGGCAAGGTTGATCCGAATGAGACTGCATGCAGTGATTTATGTGCCCCACTGCGTAGCAGCAAGTACCCACCGCAGTGCACCGTGCCCTGCAGGGCCGTCAACTCTCCCATGCTTACTTCTCGTTCCCAACCGCAGCTTCGCCGATGAGCCACCAATGATGGAGACGCGCACCGACACCCAGCACTCCTCAGCTTGAAACAGCGTAGCTCCCATGCTGCGTCACGGCAGCTGCAGAAATTTCGCCACGTAATACTTTCGTTATCGACACCCCACAAGGCAGCATCTCCGGCCACAATAGGCGCGCCGCTCGGGGCACAATGCGACCGGATATATAGGCCAGCCAGCGCAAACAATGGGGACGTACCACCGGCTGGCTGGCAGTGCAGTAGCGGGTGCGGAGGCGGCGGCGGCGAGCGCAGCGCAGTCTGACTGCTGGCCGGTGCGCCACCACTTGCAGATTCGCGCCTTACGTAACGCCCGCCTCCACTGCAAACCGGATACTGTGCGGGAGCTGCGAGGTACTTCATTAGCGACTTCTTCGACGAGCGAATCCAAGTACAAGTAGGCAGTAATTACACGAGACGCGTCGCAAAAGTCAAGCCTGGTTAACTCGCAAATACGACTGCCTGTATGGTAATAGACAATGTATGTCTGTAGGTACTACAAGAAGAACTGAGATTCGATGTGGATGGATAACATAGGTCATCCAGTATTAGAGTTTGACACAGAGTTACAAGGCTTACTATTAAATAAGGAGCCGGCCGGTGTCGCCGTGCGGTTCTAGGCGCTACAGTCTGGAACCGCGCGACTGCTACGGTCGCAGGTTCGAATCCTGCCTCGGGCATGGATGTGTGTGATGTCCTTAGGTTAGTTAGGTTTAAGTAGTTCTAGGGGACTGATGACCATAGATGTTAAGTCCCATAGTGCTCAGAGCCATTAAATAAGGCGCAAGGCACAGGTTCCATTCCAACGGAATTTCTGAAACCTTTTGGGGAAATGAGAATCAAACAATTTAAGTTGGCGTGATGAATACACCGGGTGTCTCTTCTATGGTTCGTCAGCCATATTTTCGGCAGTATTTGCAATTTCGTTTTTACAGTGTGCAGCTGGAGTCAGTCCAAACAAATCCTGCCCGTCACGTCTTTCATACACGTCAGCGTCGACGGAAAAAGTAGGTTTGTTTCCCATTATAAACAAAATCAATTTTAAAGTAGAATGTTACATGTCCATTCGATAGGGCGATCCGAAATTAGTCTAGCGCGTTATTGCTTTATATATATAGGAATATGAATTTAGACAACATTGTTTGCGGAGCGCAGGTATCTGGTGCTACGCTTTGGTTAAAACAACTGTCGAGATCACAATAACATTTGCTTATTAAGACCGATTTCGACTTATGAACGGTGTAGGATCGTGGTATCACGTGGTACAGTGTACACTTGAAAATCGAGGAGCCGCGAGCACCAGGCATAGGGAGCCTAAAAAATCTGAGAATGGCTTTAACATAAGCCGAAACCGAACGTAATAAACAAACGTTATTGCGATCTCGACTGTTGTTTTTACCGAAGTTAAACAGGAACAGTAAAACACAAAGAGTACTGATTACTCTTGGTACTCCAGCAGCGGCTGAGCCGCGCTTCTGCCTGGCAGTCATTGCGGGCCAGGGCGGTGCTGGCCCGCTAGAGTACTGATTATTCTTCGCTTTTTACTGTCCTTGTTAATACACATCGATCAACGAAATATCGCGCAAGATTAATTTGTCGAATGGGCACGTGAAATACCACTTTAAACATAATTTTGTTTGTAACAGAGAACAATAGAAGCTTTCCATCGACGCTGGGCGTCGCATGAAACACGTGATGAGCAGCATTTGTTTGGGCTGACTCCAGCTACAGGTCGCAAAAAAGAATTTGCAGATATATGACGAAAAACCAGAGAAAATGTGCCCGACGACCGATAGGAGAGGCACCCTGTATGGAAGTGAAGATATACCATCCGACTGTCGGAAAAATATCATCCATATTCTGAACTACATGCCGAATGGGAAAAGAGATATCGGAAGACCTCGCAAGAGATGAGAATGACTTCCTGAGTCCGGAGCAGGCAATCCTTGAAAGGATGATGATGATGATGATGATGGTGTCATGCCCAGACAAGTATAAAAGCTACCGGACAATCAGCTTTACAGCTCATGCATCCAACCTGCTGACAAGAATAATATATAGGAAAATGGGAAGGAATACTAAAGACCTGTTCGATGACGATTCGTTTGTCTGCAGGAAAGGTAAAGGCATCGGAGAGGCAGTTGACAATGGAAGCCGTTGATAATGGAAGCAAAACTTAAGAAAAATTAAGTCACCTACGTAGGATTCGACTATGTAAAATGGTGCAAGATGTTCGAAATTGTGTAAGAAATAGATGTAAGCTGTAGGAAAAGACGGATAATACGCAGTACGCAGGGTGGTCAGCAACAATCTGAAAAGCTCGTAGGGATTTTGAAGCTTAGTTTGTGTTGGTAAGTAATTATTAAGAAAAGAATTCGGTAAGTTACCCCGTTTCCGAATTAATTAGTATTGACGTTAACCAATGCGCAAATTCAATCAGTCCACCAGATGAAATTAGTGTCCGTTTGGTTTCGTAGCGTATATATGACAGCGCTCGAGACTCGGTTTGATCCTTACTGCCTCCTATGTCACATTTTTGGGATCGCTCTCTTGTCAGCTTTTAGGAAACCAGACGAAAAACACGTCTCTGGCGGGCCGCTTGAATTTGCGCGCGCAGCGGCCTCATTGGCTAACTTCAACGCTTATTAGCTCATAAACGGCGTAACGTATCGAATTTTTTTATTAATAATTATTTCGCAGCATAATCTGTCCTGCAAAATCCTTACAAGCTTTTCAGACAGTATTACCCTGTATCTAAAAACCAAGAAGGAAAATTAGGAATGGAAGAACAGGAACTAAGTACTCGGATTAAACATTTATGTCGTCAGTGGAATACTTTTTGTGTGCATTTTGTTTTTTCCACTTTGCTTCTGCTGTATACGTTTGAATCCCACTCGGCTCAGTATCGTGTTGTTCTTGCCGCAGATCGCATCTCATCTAATTACTGTGGCCGAGCGGTTCTAGGCGCTTCAGTCCGGAACCGCGCTGCTGCTACGGTCGCAGGTTCGAATCCTGCCTCGGGCATGGATGTGTGTGATGTCCTTAGATTAGCTAGGTTTAAGCAGTTCTAAGTCTAGGAGACTGATCACCTCAAATGTTAATTCTCATAGTGCTTAGAGCCATTTGAATTTTTAATTACTCAGTTTTACAACTTTGCTTTCACTTTCCGCCACCCTTTTCTTCAGATCCGTCACACCTTTCTTATTCTCACCGTCAATAAATTTCACGATGTTCACAATAAGCCCCCACAGCTTTCTGTGAAGACATTTTCCGCAATCACTTTACGTGCTTGCGAAGTGAGGTAAGAACCCGCTCTGCTTCAAACTGGAACGTGACTGTACGTAGCCACGTGAGTAATATGGTTCACGCTACAGTTAGCTTTGTCGAGTAATACTAATGCCATTTTACTTTATCCTTTGCGTCTCCTTCAACGGAAGTGACTGTTTCACTGTTGAAGCAGTTATCATTACAGTGTTTCTTTCTATATTTATTTTTTGTAAATTTCGTCGGAATACTATAAAAGTTAAAACATTTTTTCTTTCAGATATTTCATGACTCTTGTAGCAGAACACTAGAAGGGAAAACATCGAGTCCTCTTCCGAACTTTCTAATATGTAATGAAAGCAAAGCGAATAATAAAAGTAAAGATTAAGGAGACACAGAATCGTTCACTGTAAGGTGAAAGAGCGCAGTCACTTTCTGAACATCGCAGTCAGAATACTCAGAGTACTGTGAGGGAAGTTTCACAATGTAAGTTACACATTATAATGGCAGGCCACGTAACGTTTATTGAATGGTGCACTACGCTTCAAAACCACTCTGGTACGAGGGGCGTTCAATAAGTACTGGAACACATGTCCTTCTTGGCCAGTTTCGGTTGAAAAAATGCGGAATTTATTGTGCGACATCGCGGATTACTCCCGTTTCAGCCTCTATAGTTTCAATTAGTGGCGGCTCTGCGATGGTACGCTCCAATAGAGACCGTTTCTTTTGGCGGAAAATCAGACCATCGCATATATTAATAGGCACTTGCAGAATGTCTACGGAGACCCGGCACAGAACAAAGCCACGGTGAGTCGTTGGGCTAGGCGTCTCTCATCACCGTAAAAAGGTTTTGCAAACCTGTTCGATCCCCCGCTTGCTGGCCAGCCGCACACAGTTATGACTCCTTCAGCGTTGGAGTTCAGCGTGTTAGTCGCAACAAAAATGCAAACGAACGTATGCTTCTCCATGACAAGAAAATGCGTCAAACGGGTCTGCGAACGCGTGAGGAGCTCATTGGAGTGTTCTCCCTGGATCTCGCACCTTCCGACTTGCATGTCTTAGGCTCAAACAAGGATGCATTTCGCGGAAAGCAGTACGCGGATTGATGCAATGAGACGTCGACCAGTAGAATGGTATTACGCGTGCATACAGGCCTTCCCAGTAAGGTGGCGTAAGGCTGTCGCATTGAACGTAGATTATGTTGAAAAACAGGGTACTGAAGCCCGAAGTGTGAGGAATAATATGGTGTATTGGAATTCCGCGCGACCGCTACTGTCGCAGGTTCGAATCCTGCCTCGGGCATGGATGTGTGTGATGTCCTTAGGTTGGTTAGGTTTAAGTAGTTCTAAGTTCTAGGGGACTGATGACCTCAGATAATGTCCCATAGTGCTCAGAGCCATTTTTTTGTATTGGAATCATGAATAAAACCAACCTGCTTTCAGAAACATGTGTGTTGTATTACTTGTTGAACGCCCCCTCGTACATGACACTATTTCCAACATAGTCACCAACTCTCTGTAAACATCGCTCGGAAGCTCCTACCAATAGCTTGGTTCATCGACGACAGAAATCTGCTTTTTGGTCACGGAGGCATTCGAGAATCGCTATACGAATTTTCTCATCGATGGAAAAACTCCTTCCCCCAGACGTTTTTCATGTTGCCGAAAATATGGAAATCACATAGTGCAACGTCTGGACGATGCTTCCAAACTTCCTACCGAAAACTCTGATGCAAAGTTGAGCAGTGCGCGCCGTGTGGGGTGGGCTGCATTGAATGCAGGAGAGTAATGCCTTCGCTTAGTTTCCCACGCCACTTGTTCTTCACGGCGTTACGCAGTAATATGAGTATCGCGCATTGCGAGTGGGCATTAATAGCTGTGCCCTTTGGCATAAACTCTGTCTACACACCTCCATCACAGTCGAAGAAAACGGTTGCCGTGACCTTCCCTGCTGATGTGGAAACTTCGCATTTCTTCCGCGGAGGCGAGGAAATGTGTCTCCATTCCACAGTAACTACCTCTGCTGCAGGTGTGAAATAATGAACACATGTCCCATCGTTGGTAAAGGTGCGGGTAAGCAAATAATTGCTTTTCGAGGAGTAAAGCTCAAGTCGAGAGACCCATAAAATTTGCGCCTTTGTGTACGGGTGACAGTGATGGCGGAACTCTGCGAATACGATTTGCGATACTGCAGACGCTCTCGAGGAATGGAAGGAGCACTGCGTACTGAGATGCGCAACTACTAAACAATGTCCGCGATAGTCACCCTGCGAGTGCCGCGAATCAGTTTCCGGATTGCCCCGTCGTCTGTGGTCGGCGTAGATGGCCTTCATTCCCGATCTGCATCAGCCACGGGTGTGCGGTCTTGGTCTAACTGTTGGCACCACTTCGTTACAACTGCACACGACATCACATTTGGTCCAAATAGCGCGCCAGAATTTCACGATGGATGAGAGTGCTCTCTAGACGTTTTGGCTGCAAGAATCGTGGTGTGCCGCGTACATGAACTTCGGAGTACGTTTCTAGTTGCGACGTCATTTCGCTCTAACACTGTAATGCGCCTATTAAGGCACATAGACGATAGACCAACGAAGGAAAACAAGCGACAGGGAATGGCTTCGGCCGAATGTTGGTCGCCAGCGCTTGGCGTTCGGCCTGTCATCCTCACCAAACCGAGGGGTTGGGACCAAGGGATTCGGCCATATCGAATCGCAGTTGGCCCTGATATCTTGTCGAGGTTCCTTCCAGTTTATTATTGTTTTAAAGTGACGTTTTCATGACTGTTTCACCGACCGCTACTATGAGTGAAAAAGACGATGTAGCTGTCACCGCATGTGCAGCGTTTATTTTACTGCAAGAAGCTGATCATCAGAAAACATTGGTGGACCATCTCTCTTTTAAAAAGTATGGAGCGGTGTGGTGGGACAAAGTTAATACTTGACTTTAAATCTGAATTCGAATGTGGGGTATTTCATTATTTTTTTACGAATCAGAGCTACATACTTCGAATTGCTATTGCAATATGCAGGCCATAAAATTTTCAAAGATGATATCACTTTCAGGAGAGCTGCACCTGCAGTAAAAATATATCCATAAAGCTTCCATTTTCTTCTTAACAGCGTGCAGATTATTTTAGAACAGCTCACTTACTTCCCTCAAAGCGCCCAATCTTTTCAATTTATTTTTACAATCGCAGTTCTAAAGACAGCATTCCTGTTAACAATAACAATATTAGCTTCAACGCTGTGACCGATTCCACTCAATACTCCAATATTGTTAGACGCAATAAATATATATGCGTTCAAATGACACAGCAAATCGCCGCTGAACCAACGACCATTCTACGCGACGTCGACACTACGACTTGGGTCCGAAGCAAAACTTGCCGCCAACGCTTTGACGTTATCGCAGGCGTCCAAATCACAACCAAGGCCAACCAATTCGTTGACTCCGATCTGCCGCCCATACACACCGATTGTAAGCAAATTTCGGCCAGCGAAGCGGTTGCTTGTCGCCCACTAGTCTAGTGTATACCCGTTTTTGTCCGTGCCGCAGCGGAACTAAGCTGATTAGCCAGGGCATTATCACCACCGACCTACTATCGATACAAACCTTTGTCCAGGCGATAGCAGCGTCGCCTGGCTAGGAATGACTGCTAGTCCGAGACACGCACGGTATCAGTGTGCGTGCTGCCCGTGTGTAGAATGACGAAGGCGCTCGTTGTATCTGACCGACGGCAGATTTGATGTCCTGGAGGCTCGGGACGAGCATTTCTGAAACTGCATGATTTGTCGGGTGTTCGAGGAGTGCTGTGTTGAGTGTCTTTTAACACGTGGCGAAGCCAGGGTGAAACCAAGTCCGGGCGTCGTGGCGTTGGGCGGCCAGATCAGAGGTCGGACTGGTAAAACTGTGGCGGAACTAAAATCAGACTTTAATGCTGGGCAGAGTACGAGTGTCTGAACACACAGAGCACCGAAAACGTCTAGCGATGAGCCTCCGCAGCCGACGACGTATGCATGTGCCAATGTTAACACCACGACATCGGCAACTACGACTGAAATGGGCACGTGACCATCGGCAATGGACATTGGCGCACTGGCAGAGAGTTGCAAAGTCTCATAAATCCCGACACATTCTTCATCATGCCGATGGGTGGGCGCGAATCCGTCGCCTTCCAGGGGTTCAAATGGTTCAAATGGCTCTGAGCATTATGCGACTTAACTTCTGAGGTCATCAGTCGCCTAGACCTTAGAACTAATTAAACCTAACTAACCTAAGGACATCACACACATCCATGCCCGAGGCAGGATTCGAACCTGCGACCGTAGCGGTCACGCCGTTCCAGACTAAAGCGCCTAGAACCCCACGACCACGCCTTCCAGGGGAACTGCTCCTTGACACCTGTACTGCGGCTCCATTATGCTCTGGGGAACATTCACGTGAGCTCCTGTGGAGCTCGAGCAAGGCACCATGACGGCCAAGTAGTATCATACACTGGTTGGAGACCTCGTACAGCCCTTCATGGCGATAATGTTTCCCGAGGGCAGTGACAGTTTTCAACAAGACAACGTGCCATGTCAGAAGGCCAGGAATGTGATGGGGTGGTTCGAGGAACACAGTGGCGAGTTCCAATTGACGTGCTGGTGCCTCAACGCACGAGATCTGAACCCGATCGAACACATCTGTAATATGATTGAACATGATGTCAGAGCTCATCGGCCGTCTCTCCGGAATTTACGGGACTTAGGTGGCTTGTGTGTGCAGAGGTGGTGCCAACTCCCTCCAGCGACCTAGCAAGGCCTTCCATACCGCGATGTCTCGCCGCTGTTATCCGTGCTAAAGGTGGTCATAATGATCTGGCTGATCAGAAATGTCGCTATTGTAGCGCAATGGTCTAAATGTGGAACGGTAAATTTAACCTACATTCTGGAGTTCCTACGTAGAACTTTGTAGAAGGCAAATTAAACTGACCTTTGACACCGCCGTCCCACTCGCGGCGTGATTGGCAGCTGATTACACGATAGTGCGCGACACGCATGCGCTATGAATAATCGTGAGAAACAAGCGCGCGGCTGAGGCTCTGTTCCCCGTCTGTTGCGAACCCTCTCAGTTAGCTGACGGAGCGGTCACGTAACGCGCGCCCCATGCCGCCGTGGGGTCGGCGTGACTCGCGACGCGCGGCCCTGGCTCCAGTGACCGCAGACGCGCCCCCGCGCTCGCATCGCAACTCACGTAAATTGATTCGTGAGCTGAATTACAGCCCGAGCCGGCTCTCGTTAGCCGCCCCGGCCCATTAACGCCGCGAGCGCTTCTTTTTGCACTCGGCCGATGTTATCCGCGGGGCCCATCTCCCGGGCGCACTGCCATTCCTTACCCACAGTGTGCTCGCCGCGGCAAAAGGAAGCAGCCGCCCGCCCGCTAATAAGGGTGTCGCGGAATGGGTCACCCGGCCAAGGCTGCATCGTGAGAGGGGTGGGGAGTAGGGGGCGTCTCCGCTGTGCGGCAGAGACGTCCCAGTCATCGTTTCTATTGTGTCGCCTGTGTTTCCATTGTTTTCGTACCTTCTACATATTTAGCTTGCAGCAATCCATTTCGCTGCTCCCAGACGCTCAGAGATGCCAGACAACGGTCGTGCCTCGATCCACACGACCCAAGTCCCTCCAAATGTGTTGCCACACGGGACGTGAAAGTGTCTGTGGATCTCTGGAGGCAGTCGACTTTTACGACGGCACAACGTGAAGTTCCACGTTCCGGAGCACTCCAAAGAGCGAAATAATGAATAGGACGCGTCAAATTTTTCCTTTGCGGGTAGGGACGTAGCTGATGAGATGCAGCATTTCGTACAAAGCGATAACAAAGGGATTAATAAACCACGCAGAGGCGAAGAATCATCGTATTGGATTTCGTCGTATTTGGTAGGTTTCATAACAGATCATACGTCCTGTAGATATAGGTTATTTCAAAGCAGCAGCACACTGGGGCTCCATCGAGAACGCGTCGTTTTCCATAGGATTTGTTGTAAAAAAAAAAATGTCGGGAAACATATTTCAGATTTAAAAGTTTTAGATTTCTGTCGTTTTTCTGCTATAACCTGCATGTCATCAAATTATGAGGTTTCAAACCAATGGATCATTGAAAATTAATCAAAAATTCATCTTTGTTAGTACTATTTCTTAAAACAATATTTCGGCCGTTAAAGCTCTCAGAGCATCGTAATATCGAAGTACTGACTAGCAGAGAACCAGATAACTGCAATGTAATGAATAGAGGTGCGGAATTACGGTATATTGATAATTTTTACTTGTGGACCGTCTGACAGCAACTGAATAAAACACAATTTTAGTGCCATACGCGTTTCGCCTTTATTTTCCGCAAGGCATCATCAGTGGCCTGGAATATGTACATATGTTAGCTATTTAATTTACATTTTTGTCACTGTGCCTATAGGTTATAAACAGTTCTGGTGGTTGGTATTTCCTATTAAGTAGTAATGTTTTGAATTGTGCTTACAGGTTGCGTGGACAATTTCTTAGATATTACGCTGCTGTTGCATTTTATGTGTTGTCCTTCTTCTTATGAACGCCAATTTGCGTTTTTTTTCCACATTCGACAACAAAAAGTTGAAGAGGTGCGGGATTGTAACCTCAGGTGTAGTTGGTTGATGTCCTAGTACCTGGTAATATTTTTATTTATTTCTAAAGGATTACGGGACTTCCTTATTAATTTAATGGAAGTATGTTCTGTAAAAATTCGGTGACAATACAGTGACTCAGCTGCCCCTGATCATGGGTTTTATGCAGCCCGCAACGCCTTCAGACACCACACGAAGACTGTCATATTCCCTCACTCGCTACTCGCAAAGTGTTAGTGCTACAAAGAAAACGAACAGGACCTTTCTGTGGTTAACTTAAGGAATTTAAATTCTGTACAGGGACACGTTTTCGATAGAGGCCTTAGTTTTCGGATTTAGCAGATCTTCAAACGCGTTTTTCATGATTAACTCGAAAACCATTGTCTTCAGCGAAAACGTAGCCCAGTACAAAATTTAACTACATTAAATTTTCTCCAAAAAGATCTCGTTCGTTTTATCTGTGGGGTTAATGATTTGCATGTAGTGGGCGAGAGAATATGAAAATCTCGCACACAGTTTTTAAATGCACTGGGAGTTGCATAAAACTTATCAGTAGGGCCAGCAGTATTATCCTGTATATACACTGAAGCGTCAAAGAAAGTGATATAGGCACGCTTATTCAAATACAGAGATATGTAAAAAGGCAGAATACGGCTTTGTGGTCGGTAACGCCTGTAAAGAGAACAAGAGTCTGGCGCAGATGTTAGATCGGTTACAATGGCAAGTTATCAAGATTTGAGGGAGTTTGAACGTAATGTTAAAGTCGGAACACGAGCGATGAGACAAAGCATCACCGAGGTAGCGATGAAGTGGCAACTTTGCCTTACGACCATTTCACTAGTGTACCGTGAGTGTCAGGAATCCGGTAAGCACATCAAATCTCAGACATCGCTGCGGCCGGAAAAGATCCTGCAGGAAGCGGACCAACGACGACTGAAGAGAATCGTTCAACGTGACAGAAGGGCAACCCTTCCATAAATTGCTGCATATATCAATGCTGGGCCTTCGACAAGTTTCAGCGTGCGAATAGTTCAACGAAGCAGGGAGACTATACTGAAGGACTATAAAAAAGATGTTGAAAAAAATAAACGAGAAAGTAAAAAAAACAGTGTGCATTGTTTGTAAAATTCCTGTTGAATATACTGTAATATGAGTCTGGGGCGACCTAAAGTGGACCGAGCACATAGAATTAGCTGCAGGGAAAGCAGCTGCTAGTCAGATTCATTGGAAGACGTCAAGGAAATGTAGTTCATCCGTGAAAGAAAGTGGCTTACCAATCGTACATTCCCTCGCCGCCTTACAGCTCCGGTGGACGACATGGTCTGCGAGATCTTAATAAAATGCCTGCCGGACAACAAGCCTTGATTAAACTGTAACATAAGTCCCCGTTTCGGTCGTTTTGCGATGTATTTATTTCGAGATACTCCTTAATAACGCTGCCGCAGAAAATTGATGGTTCCACCGCAATCAGACAACGTGCGTTTCTAGAATTAACAATACAGGCTTTAATAAATAAATAAATAAATGAGCTTAGCGGGCGGCGGGAGTCGTTTCCGGATGTAAAATGAGGCACGATACGGACAGTAGTTCAGAGTGTGGCTGAACCTCAAGCGTGTCTCGCAGCATCTGAAGAGGATGGCTGGATCACTCGCCGAAACACTGAGCATTAAAATGGAATCGACAATCGAACACCCGAAAGCATATCATTAACCAGTCATGCCGAGAAAAGTTCAGAGATCACGACTGCGTGGTAGCTATCCTCACCAGCATCCCATATCATAACAATTTTTTTTCCCGAGGTACCGTCTGTACCATTTTTTCTAATTTTGACCTGTAGTATTTCCTAGGGGGGGTATAGAACATTTTTATTATGTAACATATAGAGAGGCACTGACGACGTACTGAGATATCTAAGACCCTTGCACTAGTCGACTTTCCTTGACAGTGGGGTTCCTAGGAAGAGCAGCTATAGGAGAACTTTTTCACGTTGTGTGCAAGATGTATGAGAGAGGTGACATACCCTCAGACTCTGACTGGAGGGAATATTACTGACTAAATGGTTCGGTGAAGATCAGTTTGGGTTCCGGGGAAATGTAAGATTAGGCGAGGCAGTACTGACAATACGACTTCTCTTAGAAGATAGGCAGAAGAAAGACAAGCCTATATTTATGGCATTTGTACTTTTGGAGAAAGCTTTTTTCAGCGTTGACTGGGCCACACTCTTCGAAATTTTGAAGGCAGCAAGGGCAAAATACAGGAAAAAAAAAACGGTTATTTAGAATTTGTACAGAAACCAGGCTGCACATGTAACACTCGAATGACATGGAAGGGAAGCAGCAGATGAAAAGGGAGCGAGATATCGTTGTAGCCTATTACCGTTGTTATTGAATTTGTCCATTGAGCAAGTAGTGAAGGTAACCGAGGAGAAAATTCGGTCGGGAACTGAAGTTCAGGGAGAAGAAATATAAACTTCGAGGTTCGCTGATGACATTGTAATTATTTCAGGCGGCAAAGGACTTTGAAAAGCAGTTGGAAAGGAATGGATTAGATTAGATTAGTTTTTCGTTCCATAGATCCGTGCTGAGGAGATCCTCGTCGATGTGGAACATGTCAATCTTTCTAAATATAAAAAGCTGAAATGACACTACTAATAGTATGAATATATATACATCATTTGTTTCTATTAAAAATTCGTCAATGTAGTAGAACGGTATGAATATATGTACAATACATCATTTGTTTCTATTAAAAAATTCGTCAGTGGAGTAGAAGGAGTTGGCCACTAGTAAGTCTTTCAGGCTCTGTTTAAACTGATCTTTATTTGTAACTGAATTTTTTATGTTTGCTGGCAAATTGTTGAAGATGAGTGTTCCTGAGTAGTGGACCCCTTTTTGAACTAAAGTAAGTGCTTTTAAGTCCTTGTGCAGATCATTTTTGTTCCTGGTATTGTATGTATGAATTGAACTGTTTGTTGGGAAAAAGAGATATATTATTTAGGACAAATATACTGAGAGGCAGTAGTTAGTATACCCAGTTCTTTGAAGAGGTTTCTACAGGACGTCCGTGAATTTACTCCATAAATAATACGTATTACACGCTTTTGGACTAAGTGTCTTGATAAGAGGTTGTAAAATGAACATCAACAAAAATAAAACCAAACTAATAGAATGCAGTCTAATTGGCTCGTGATGCTTGAGAATCTACATTAGGGAATGGAAGACGAAAATTAGAGGAGATGGTCGCTCCGAGCGATCGACGGCCGCCTCCAGTCTGCGTTACGAGCCCCTCCTACGCCCCCCCCCCCCCTCTCACGGCCGTTGCCACCCTCGCTGCCCGCCAAACTGCCGTGCCACCCTCGTTCTAAGCCACGTCCGACGCCGCGCCGAGGGCACCGCTCCGAAGTAGAGGTGTAAAACTACCGTGTGGTACCGTATACTATCGTAGGTAAGCTGAGACCACGCTAGTGTTCCCGGAAGACTAGGCCAGTTTAGTTCCCATCCGCTTGGCGTGTGCGTTACGTGTGTTGCATACCACTCGGGGGTTACCTCATAACGACAGCTTTCTACGTACGCTATCGGTTTCTTATTAGATTCCCTAAAAAACCGGAAGCAGTGAATCGTCTAGAAAATGAGTGAGGGTATATAACGGGGGAGGTAGCCCACGGAACAGTTTCGTCCTACATAGTTATTCTCACTTACTTACAACAGAGGCAACGGCCTTGCCGCACTGGATACACCGGTTCCCGTGAGATCACCGAAGTTAAGCGCTGCGGGCGTGGTCAACACTTGGATGGGTGACCATCCAGGCCACCATGCGCTGTTGCCATTTTTCGGGGTGCACTCAGCCTCGTGATGCCAATTGAGGAGCTACTCGACCGAACAGTAGCGGCTTCGGTCAAGAATACCATCGTAACGACCGGAAGAGCGGTGTGCTGACCCCACGCCCCTCCTACCCGCATCCTCCACTGAGGATGACACGACCGTCGGATGGTCCCGGTAGGCCACTCGTGGCCTGAAGACGGAGTACTTACAACAAAGCCAACGGCCTCGCCGCAGTGGCAACACCGGTTCCCGTCAATTCACCTAAGCGCCGCCGGGATGGGCTGGCACGTGGATGGGTGACCATCCGGTCTGTCGAGCGCTGTTGGCCAGCGGGATGTACTCAGCCCTTGTCAGGCAAACTGAGGAGCTACTTGATTGAGAAGTAGCGGCGCTGATCTCGTAAACTGACATACGGCCGAGAAAGCTGTGTGCTGACCACATGCCCCTCGAAATTCCAATCCGGTAGCGCCTGTGGACTGAGAACGCACGACGGCCGGTCGGTACCGTTGGGTCTTCATTGCCTCTGCGGCAGGAGTTATTTAGTTATTACTTAAAGCAAAACTGAAACTGCTTAATTGAGGTTTTATTAGAAAACTGTTGATTTGTAACGTGAAACGGAGGAATGTTGCAGCAAAATTAAGGAAAACAATACAGGTCTATCATATAGTTCCAAAAACGCAATTTGCTGAAGAAAGAAGTAAACTAAAAAAAACAGCAAAACAAAAATGTATCAAACGTTACTCCAATACTTCGTCGAACCTAATGAAACACATTTTTGTTATTCATAAACAGCTTTCGCATTTGTCAGTAGTTAAACGAAACTCTTGCCTTTAATGATGAAGAAGAACGTGCTGTTGAGTACAAAATAGCAACAATAATTATATATAATTACTGTTTATTTATATATGTGTGTGTGTGTGCAAGTAAACTGTACTTGTACCAAAAGTAATTGCTTTGATTACGTGATCAATGTGCAAATGAAACAAAAACAAAAAGAGAAGTCGTCGGCTTCGATTTTCTCTCTTACACATTCATTTGTGCTTCTTTCCGAGAACTGCTCCTAATATTACCGGTAATCCTACCATTTACTACGGCATTTAAGTAGTGTACTAAAACTAGCGAACCGTAGTTTTGATAGGGCGCACCTCAAGTGCTGAAGATTAGATGAGTGGATCGAGTATCTAATAGGAAAGTTGTGAACCGAAGAAAAGAAATTTGTGGCAAAACTTGACTAAATGAAGCTTTTTCTGATAGGACACATCTTTAAGCGTTATGAAGGGAGGTATGAGGGATATAAAAATTGTAGAGGGATACCAAGGTTCATCCGTAGTAAACGGGTTCAAACGGATACAGGTTGCAGGAGTCAGTCAGAGATTGACTAGCGTGAATAGCTGTATCATCTCAGTCTTCGAACTGAAGACCATATAAGAACTACAACATGGAGAACAGAAATAGGGGCGAGTGTGTCAACACCGCATCATCAAAATAACGCATGAGTGGTTGATGATGGAAGCAGCGCCGCGTTTGACGTCGACAAAGTGCGCAAAGGGACGCGTGCGCGGCATGTACGCACAGGGACCGGGCGCTGCCCAGTCCCTCCGACGGCCCGCCGGCAGCGTGTCTTTCACGTGCGCGACGTCGCCAGTAAATAAAGCCCGTCTCTTAGCGGCAATTACCCGCCTCCGCATTCGCGATAAGCACCCCACTGCCGCGCCGGGCCGTGCCGTGCCCAATCCGCCATTAATAACTCTTAATTGCGGCAAATACAGTTAGTTGCGGCCGGCGCTGCCTATTCATCAGCGGCGCCGCTCGCCGCATTAAATAACGCGCTCGCTAAAGGCCGGCGGGACTTCCCCGCGGCGCCATCGCCCAAAATCCGCGCGTCTCCGCCTTTACGGGCGCGCCTCGGCTGCCATCTCGCGGCTAAATTGCGAGTTGCGCGTGCTGGTCACGCTCATTACTCGTGCGAGTTATCGCCTCTGAGGCAGCAGCCGCCCGGCCGGAAGATGTAATAAACAACACGGGCTCTGTGTGTTAGTGCGCGCCTGTGTGTGTGTGTGTGTGTGTGTGTGTGTGTGTGTGTATGTATATGTGTGTGTGTGTGTGTGTGTGTGTGTATGTATGTGTGTGTGTGTGTGTGTGTGTGTGTATGCGCGCGCGCGTGTGTATGTGACGAGCTCTCTGCGGCGTCTCCACCGTCTCTATCCGTCTGAGTGACATCGCGTTGCAGGTGAGCATCTGCCATTAACGAAGCCTCCAAAGCCCGTCAACGCCTCCATTCCTCTACTGTGCAGGGATAGGCAAAATAACGTGAACAGTGGTAATGGGGTGGCTGTGTCTGACGGTCAACAACGCAGGTAAGGCACGTGTCGCGGTGGACTGAGCGTGTTCAGTACGGGCTAGGCGTCAGTGCAGGTTGTTTACGAGTAGTGGACACTTCGTATTTGCAGTTAGAGGCCGAGGTCGACGTACAATGGAAGACCTAACAGTGTTCCCAAGAGCAGATAGTGGGAGCGCGATTAGCTAGAACATCAGTTATCAAGACAGCCAACGTATTGAACGTTTCAAGAGCAACTGTTTCAACAATTATGACAGCCTACGCAAAGCATGGATAGACATCATCGTGTAAACATAATAGTGGGCGCAAATCGAAACTAAATGTACTGACCGTCGTAAGCTAACACGAATCGTGTCAAAACACAAAGCTACGGCGGCTAAAGTTACTGCAAGCTCAATAGCAATCTTCGAGACCCCGTATCTGTCGACACTGTCCGCCGAGAACTCCATAAGGCGAATATTCATGACGAGCTGCTATACCGAAACCATTAGGGACTACAACCAACGCAAAGAAGTGTAAAACATGGTGTCAGGAGCGTAAATCCTGGACGGCTGATCAGTGGAAACACGTCGAATGGTCCGACGAGTCAACGTTTCCATTATTTCCAACGTCGCGCCGGGTTTACATCTAGAGAGCGCCAAAAGAAGTCTATGATCCTGATTGCTTGATTACAGCGGTTAAGCATGGAGGTGGAAGTGTGATGATGTGGGCAGCCATATAATAGTAGTCTGTTGGTCCCATCATTACTCTCAAAGGCCGTGTTACAACCAACGATTATGTGAATATTTCAGGTGATCAGGTGCATCCCACGATTCAAATGTCGTTTCCCAACAACGCCACGATAATGCACCCATTCACACAGCCAGGACAGTACCATCATGGTATGAGGAGCATGCAACCAAACTGCAGCGTCTTCCCTGGCCAATACAGTCCCCGGACTTGAACATTATCGAAGCATTGTGGGCGGTATTGGAACGCAGACTCCGTAGGAGATTTCCGCCTGGATCGTCACTACAGGAGTTAGAAGAGGTTCTGATCAAAGACATAACATTCCACTGGAGACTATACAGTCATTATATGCCAGTATTCCAATAACAATCGCAACTGTATTACGGGCAAATGGGGGTCAAATCCCTCATTAATAAACCATTCCCAAGTAAGTACATTATTTGGCTATCCCCTGTACCCTAGAAAAGCAACTGAAATCGCTCAACACAGGAGAGGCCACTGGGCCTGACGGGATACCATTTAGATTCTACTGCAAAAGAATTTGCCGCTTTCCTGGCAGCAGTGAACCGTACGTCTCTTGAACAGCGAAGCGTTCCGAATGACTGAAAACACACACACACACACACACACACACACACAGGTCATTTCCGTTTCCAATAAATGTAGAACAGACGCACAAAACTATAGGCTTACATCTCTGACGTCGATCTATTGCAAAATTTTGGAACATTTTTTACGCTCCCGTGTTACGATTTTTCGGAGATCTAAAATCTCCTCTGTAGCAAGCAACATGGGTTTCAAGAACAACGACCGTGTGAAACGCGGCACGCTCCGTTCGTCTACCAGACCAAGAAAGCGCTAGATACAGGCGTCCAGGTAGACGCCTTGTTTCTTCACTTTCGGAAGGCCGTCTAATAAACAAAATACGAGCGTATAAAATATCAGACCAGCTGCGTGGCTGGACTGAAGGGTTTCCAGCTAACAAAACACACCATGTCATTCTGAACGAAGAGAAGTCTCCGGACGTAAAGGTAACTTCGGGCATGCTCCAGGAGACTGTTATACGACCATTACTTTTCACAATTTATGTATAAATTACCTAGCAGATAACGTCGGATGTTCCATGAGGCTTTTCGAGAATTATCCTGTTGTATTCCGAGAAGTCGCTAAACTAGAAAATTATGGTGCAATGCAGGAAGACCTGAAAAGGACCGTCGCTTGGTGCAGGAAGTAGCAATCTACTTTCAACACAAATAAATGTAACGTATGGCGAAAACACAGACAGAAAGACACTTTATTGTATGATTGCAAAATTGCAAAAAAATCGCTGGAAACAGTTACTTCATAAAACATCTAGGAGTTTGTGTACCGATAGAATTAAAGTTGAACGACCAAAGAAAACTAGTCGTAGGAAAGTCGATGTCACACTAAGATACATGGCAAGAATCCTCAGGAAATGTAGTCCATCAACAAAGGAGGCCACTCACAAAACACTCGCTTGCCAAACCCTTTAATATTGTTCGTGTGTTTGGCATTCGTAATAGATACACTACTAGCCATTAAAATTGCTACACCAAGAAGAAATGCAGATGATAAACGGGTATTCATTGGACAAATATATTATACTAGAACTGACATGTGATTACATTTTCCCTCAATTTGGGTGGATAGATCCTGAGAAATCAGTACCCATAACAACCATCTCTGGCCGTAATAACGGCCTTGATACGCCTGGGCATTGAGTCAGAGCTTGGATGGCGTTTACAGGTACAGCTGCCCATGCAGCTTCAACACGATGCCACAGTTCATCAAGAGTAGTGACTGGCGTATTGTGACGAGCCAGTTGCTCGGCCACCATTGACCAGACGTTTTCAATTAGTGAGAGATCAGGAGAATGTTCTGACCAGGGCAGCAGTCGAACATTTTCTGTATTCAGAAAGACCCGTACAGGACCTGCAACATGCGATCGTGCATTATCCTGCTGAAATGTAGGGTTTCGCAGGGATCGAATGAAGGGTAGAGCCACGGGTCGTAACAGATATGAAATGTAACGTCCACTGTTCAAAGTGCCGTCAATGCGAACAAGAGGTGACCGAGACGGGTAACCAATGGCACCCCATACCGTCATTCGGGTGATACGCCAGTATGACGATGAAGAATACAAGCTTCCAATGTGCGTTCACCACGATGTCGCCAAACACGGATGCGATCATGATGATGCTGTCAACAGAACCTGGATTCATCCGAAAAAATGACGTTTTGCCATTCGTGCACCCAGGTTCGTCGTTGAGTACACCATCGCAGGCGCTCCTGTCTGTGATGCAGCGTCAAGGGTAACCACAGCCATGGTCTCCGAGCTGATAATCCCTGCTGCTGATGGTTGTTGTCTTGCGAACGTCCCCATCTGTTGACTCAGGGATCGAGACGTGGCTGCACGATCCGTTACAGCTATGCGGATAAGATGCCTGTCATCTCGACTGCTAGTGATACGAGGCCGTTGGGATCCAGCACGGCGTTCCGTATTACCCTCCTGAACCCACCGATTCCATATTCTGCTAACAGTCATTGGATATCGACCAACGCGAGCAGCAATGTCGCGACACGATAAACCGCAATCGCGATAGGCAACAATCCGACCTTTATCAAAGTCGGAAACGTGATGGTACGCATTTCTCCTCTTCACACGAGGCATCACAACAACGTTTCACCAGGCAACGCCGGTCAACTGCTGTTTGTGTATGAGAAATCGGTTGGAAACTTTCGTCATGTCAGCACATTGTAGGTGTCACCACCGGCGCCAACCTTGTGTGAATGCTCTGTAAAGCTAATCATTTGCATATCACAGCATCTTCTTCCTGTCGGATAAATTTCGCGTCTGTAGCACGTCATCTTCGTGGTGTAGCTATTTTAATGGCCAGTAGTGTAGGACTGACAGGAAATAGATCAGATCGAAAGAAGATCCGTCACTGGTTCATTTAGTAAATGCGAAAGCGCCACGGAGATGACCAATCGACTCCAATGGTAGACGCTGCTTGAGAAACGTTGTGTATTACGTTATCGTCTGCCGTTGAAGTTCCGAGGGCGAAAATTTTCTAGAAGAGTGAACCAATATACTGCTTCTTCCTACGTACAATGATCAGCGAGGACATTATGACTACTGTAACGTTCTCTTTTGTTATATTTATTTGTGTGTAAAGTGTTGTTGAGCAAATGATGTGCTTAATCAGTTTTGCTGTAACCCAAAGAAAATTTAAAGAACTTAATCTGGAAAACCAGTATGTAATGCCTATAATGAAATCAATCCCTCTGAAATTTACTCAGTCTCGTGAGCAACGAGTTCTATGGCTCTATCCAATAATCTGATAAAATTTCGTATGCAAATAAACAATGAAATACATTTTTCTTAACTCTTGAGTCGCAACGGATGTAATTTGGTATTCTGTTCTCTCCACAGTATGCATACAAAATATTCAGTCTTGGCTCAGCGCTGTGCAGTGCTGCTCGCATTAAAGCTGTTACAAACATTAATACTCTTCTGATTATGATTGAAAAATAATTTCTTTTAAAAATTATTCACTGGATTTAAATAAATACGATGTGGAAGAGGATGAGGTACTGATATGCTAAGACCGAATGGTTCAGTTCCAAACTTGTATTCAAAATAAAGTTTCTGCTTCACAAAATCTGATTGGAAACATTTTACGCTAACTTCAAAATCAATGAAACTCTCAACTGTTCTATAATTCTGTCTTACTGCCGTAGTTAACAATACATGGACTGTTACATGACAAAAGGTTTGACATCGTTTGACAAAATAGATTCCAAAATTTAACTTGTCTGTATCAGGACTGAAGACCACAACAACAACGTATCAGGGTTACAAAATACACAAAATACTACAAGTCGGATATACCTAATCAATCTATACGTTAAATCTGGTGGAAGATACTTGGTCCCTACATTCAAGGGACGGTACTGTTAGAATTAGCAAAATCCACATTCCTTTGCTACATACTTAAAACTAAATATACAAAATTTCATTACCTTGCAAAACTGTATTATGCTGCGTCCGTAGGCCAACAGCTCAATTCTCACAGCTAACCACTAGCTTAAAGTCTTACATCCTACCTTTAACAGAGGGGAACTGCAACTGCTACTGCGCTCCGCGTGCCCCTACTTATAATCGATTCTGCCACTCAGGCAACATCTTTGGTTTAGTGGTGTCAAAGATGCAATATCTTCTACATGTGATAACCATGTCATGTCATTTTTCATGAAATATATTACAAAACTGGGATCCACATACAAGTGGATCCCTCACACTACCAACGTATGAATCCGTCCAGGCGATAACAGCGTCGCCTGGCGAGGAATGACTGCTACTCAGTCACATGCACGGTGCGTGTGGTATCAGTCAGCGTGCTGTCACTGTGTAGAACGGGGAAGACGCGCGATCTGTCTGGTCTGACCGACTACAGATTATGATGGCCCGGAAGATCGGCACGAGCGTTTCGGAAAATGAACGACTCGGGCTGCCACCCCTCGTTACAGATGTCGCAAGTCGTAGCCTGGGCACACTGGTAAAATATTAATGCTGGGCGGAGTACAAATGTGTCTGAACACACAGTGCACCGAAAACTCCTAGCGACGAGCTTCCGTAGCCAACGACCCATGCATGTGCCAATGTTAACACCAGGACGTCGGCAACTACTACTGAAATGGACACCCGATCTTGGGCTCTGGGCGCTGGTGCATAAATCGATATACCTTTTTCATCATGCCGATGGGAGAGAGCGAATCCGTCGTTCTCCAGCGGAACAGCTCCTCCACATTTGTACTGCGCGACGGAGACAAGCTGGCGGCGACTCCATTATGCTCTGGGGAACATTCACGTGAGCATCCACGAGTCCTGCGGAGCTCGTGCAAGGGACCATGACGGCCAAGGAGTATCATCCACTGGTTGGAGATCTCGTACACCCCTTCATGAGGATTATGTTTCCCGATTGCAGCGCTACAGTCGCAGGTTCGAATCCTGCCTCGGGCATGGATGTGTGTGATGTCCTTAGGTTAGTTAGGTTTAAGTAGTTCTAAGTTCTAGAGGACTGATGACCTCAGATGTTTAGTCCTATAGTGCTCAGAGCCATTTGAACCCGATTGCAGTGACAGTTTTCAACAAGACAATGCGCCGTGTCAGAAGGCCAGGAATGTGATGGGGTGGTTCGAGGAACACAGTGGCGAGTTTCAATTGGTGTGCTGGCTCCCCAACTCGCCAGATCTCAACCCGATCGGACACATCTGGAATGTTATTGAACGTGATGTCTCATCGCCCGCCTCCTCGGAATTTACGAGAATCAGGTGACTTGTGTGTGCAGATATGGTGCCAATCCCTCCAGCGACCTACCAAGCCCTCTCTGCTTCCATGCCATTATGCGTCGCTGCTGTTATACGTGCCAAAGGTGGACATGGCTATTAGGTATTTCGTCATAATATTGTGGCTGATCAGTGTATATCTTGCGAAAAGAGATTCTTTAAAGGACTGGGAGGGGGACCTAGAAACGACGGAGAGGCTCCGTCTCCGCCGCAGCCGTAGTGGTCCACTTCACCACTCCGCCGCCCCACACCGAACCCAGGGTTATTGTGTGGTTCGGCCCCCGGTGGACCACCCCCCCCCCCTCCCCCAGGGAACGTCTCACACCAGACGAGTGTAACGCCTATGTTTGCGTGGTAGAGTAATGGTGGTGTACGCGTACGTGGAGAACTTGTTTGCGCAGCAATCGCCGACATAGTGTAACTGAGGCGGAATAAGGGGAATCAGCCCGCATTCGCCGAGGCAGATGGAAAACCGCCTAAAAACCATCCACAGACTGGCCGGTGCACCGGACCTCGACACAAATCCGCCGGGCGGATTCGTGCCGGGGACCAGGCGCTCCTTCTCGCGCGGAAAGCCGTGCGTTACACCGCACGGCCAACCGGGCGGGCCGGGAGGGTGGTTACTAGTAGTTTTGTAAACATCGAGCTATTACTATGCTATGACGTGCAGAAGACCCATAGAGATTCATAAACACAATCCAAACACAGTCATAAGTAAAGCAGGTGGCAGACTTCGATTCATTGGTAATATAAAACAACAATAACAACTACAAATCAAATAATTAATAACTTATTCTCTAGATGAAATATCAACCTTGAATTGAACCAAGTGTCCTGGCGATTGAGATTTCCACCACACTGACAGCCACACTGCAAGTACCTGAGATGAAGCAAGACAGCAACGAGATAAGGACGTTGTCCATTCGGCAAGCAAACAGAATCTCGCCTGGCGGGGAGACGGCTGTGAGGCAGTGTCGCGTCAGACGGGAATAGCCCCACGAGTGTTTGTTTTATGCTGTCGAGGATGTAAACGTCACTTGAGTTGTCGCCCTCGGCAGGGCCTTCATCGGATTTGGGGGAAATTAAGACAACAAGAAACGGTAGCTGTCGTTTGATTAATGTCGGACTCTGCTGCGGAGCGGCTGTTTACTGGGAGCTGGACTCTGCGTTGCCCGGTGGCCGGAGCTTAATAGTAATGGCCACTAGTGCTGGCGCGTTATCTTGGGTGGATATCTCTTCCCACTGCTGCCTCCGTGGCCTCTGCTCACTTCTGTGTGTGTATGTGTGTGTCTTTGCTTTTTTCCTGCGATGTAAACGTCCGGCGAGCTGTCGCAGGCGACAGCGGAAATACGACCGTACGTGGCTTGCGTTAGGCTGGGAGAAATTAAGACGCCCGTAGAACGGTAGGCCTCCGCTGATTTGCATCGGGAGTTATTCGGGTCCGGCTGCTTATTGAAGAGCGAGCGCCGAGGAGTCCTGCGTGCCGTGTGGCTCATTAAGGGCACTGCCTAATGTCCCCGGGCAGGAGTAACATCAATCCTCAGCGCCCGCACGGCACCCGCTCAAGCGCCAGCTCGAGGCGCGCCGGCCGATAAGATCGGGAAAACAGAAAACCGTTGCGGTGGTCTTGTGCGGTCGCCCCGTGACGTAGGATCGTCATATCGGTGTTTGTGGCCTTTCAGAGCCCAGGGCTCCAGGAACTATGAAAGTCACTGCGCCCCAGGTATCTCCCACACCACTTCGAGGTCAACACGCAACACCGCCTCGAGCCGGTCCACGTGTTACGAGGAGAACTTCGACAATTTAGTAGATGAAGTGAGGAAGGTTAGAGGTCAACGCACCGTCGTCATCGCTACTTAGCACGACATAGCACAGGAAGTTACCCGGTACGTACACTACTAGCCATTAAAATTGCTACACCACGAAGATGACGTGCTACAGACGCGAAATTTAACCGACAGGAAGAAGATGCTGTGATATGCAAACAATTAGATTTCAGAGCATTCACACAAGGTTGGCGCCCGTTGCGACACCTACAACGTGCTGACATGAGGAAAGTTTCCGACCGATTTCTCATACACGAACAGCAGTTGACCGGTGTTGCCTGTTGAAATGTTGTTGTGATGCCTCGTGTAAGGAGGAGAAATGCGTAACATGTTTCCGAGTTTGATAAAGGTCGGATTGTAGCCTATCGCGATTGCGATTTCTCGTATCGCGTTGGTCGAGAACCAATGACTGTTAGCAGAATATGGAATCGCTGGGTTCAGGAGGGTAATACGGAATGCCGTGCTTGATCCCAACGGCCTCGTATCACTGACAGTCGACATGGCAGGCATCATATCCGCATGGCTGTAACGGATCGTGCAGCCACGTCTCGATCCCTGAGTCAACAGATGGGGACGTTCGCAAGACAACAACCATCTGCACAGACAGAGCGACGACGTCTGCAGCAGCACGGACTATCAGCTCGGAGACCATGGCTGCGGTTACCCTTGACGCTGCATCACAGACAGGAGCGCCTGCGATGGTGTACTCAACGACGAACCTGGGTGCACGAATGGCAAAACGTCATTTTTTCGGATGAATCCAGGTTCTGTTTACAACATCATGATGATCGCATCCGTTTTTGGCGACATCGTGGTGAACGCACATTGGAAGCGTGTATTCGTCATCGTCATACTGGCGTATCACTCGAATGACGGTATGGGGTGACATTGGTTACCCGTCTCGGTCACCTCTTGTTCGCATTGACGGCACTTTGAACAGTGGAAGTTATATTTCAGATGTGTTACGACCCGTGGCTCTGCCCTTCATTCGATCCCTGCGAAACCCTTCATTTCAGCAGGATAATGCACGACCGCATGTTGCAGGTCCTGTACGGGCCTTTCCGGATACAGTAAATGTTCGGCTGCTGCCCTGGCCAGCACATTCTCCAGATCTCTCACTAATTGAAAACGTCTGGTCAATGGTGGCCGAGCAACTGGCTCGTCACAATACGCCACTCACTACTCTTGATGAGCTGTGGTATCGTGTTGAAGCTGCATGGGCAGCTATACCTGTACACGCCATCCAAGCTCTGACTCAATGCCCAGTCGTATCAAGGCCGTTATTACGGCCAGAGGTGGTTGTTATGGGTACTGATAGCCCAGGATCTATGCATCCAAATAGGGTGAAAATGTAATCACATGTCAGTTCTAGTATAATATATTTGTCCAATGAATATTCGTTTATCATCTGCATTTCTTCTTGGTGTAGCAATTTTAATAACCAGTAATGTAGTTCAAGGAACATTCCCTACGTTAGCCTCGAGTGGTCTAGTGAGACCGTGGACGGTGATTAAAATGTCGCATCTGCCAAATACGACTTCGGTATCTTCTCAGACTCGATCGGTGATGTATACATTTACACTACCCGCATGTTCTGCAAACCATCTTGAAGTGGACGGCAGAAGGCATTTCCTACCGTACCGGTTATTCACCTACATCTACATTATTACTCTGAAATTCACAATTAAGAGCCTGGCAGATGCACAAAACACCTTCAACCTCTTTGTCTACTGTTCCGCTCTCGAAATGCGCGCGGGAAAAAGGAAATCTTTCCGTATGAGCTCTGTTTTCTCTTACTTTATTACGGTGATCAGTCCTCCTTATGTAGTGGCCGCCAACAAAGTATTTTCACACTTGGCAATTGAAATTTGATGAGAAGATCCTGACGCAAAACACCCTCTCCCCTATTTCGCGACGGTACAAAACGAGCTGCCCCTCTTTGAATTTTTCCACGTCCTCCGTCGATCCCATCTGATGCGGATCCCACATCGCACAGCGGTCCTCCAGAATAGTGCCCTTTTGCATTTTTAAGTGTTCTACCAGTAAATCGGAGTCTTTGATTTGCTTTACCCACAACAATATCTGTGTGTTTCTTACAACTTAAGTTATTCGCAATTCTAGTCCGGAAGTGTTTAGTTGTATTCACAGCCATTAGATTTGTGTGATTTATCGTGTAACCGAATGTTAGCGGATTCCTTTTAGTATTCATGTGGGTGACTTCACACTTTTCATTATTTAGAGTCAATTCTCACTTCTCGCACCATACAGATATCTTGTCTAAATCGTTTTGCAATTGGTTTTCATCATCTAATTATTTTATAAGACGGTAAATAACAGCATCATCTGCAAACAATCTAAGAGGGCTGCTCAGATTTGAAGAAACCGGTGAATTATCTAGAGCGGTAGAAGGCGGCTCATTCCGATGTCAAATGTTGTTGAAGTCGCTGCAGCTACAGCCGACGGTTCAGCACAAGCCACAAATTCTGCAGTCAGTGCTCCAGTTGTGTCTCAAAAATTCTCTCTCTCCTAGTCAACAGTTCCAAAGATTTTACGGCGCATTTTACAGTGGTCTCACTGCAAGATTAAAAATGTGCGTCAAATGAAGGCACAAGGTAGGCTACAGCGCGGAGACTTTAGCCTCGTTGTTATGGCACGCGTGGAAATGGCTGGCTTGTGGCCGGGGAATATTCTTCGGTCGGACGAGGCACATTTTACTCTGCACAGAACTGTCGCATATGGCCTTCTACTGCACCACATGTGCAGGAACAACCACCGCGCATAAGCTGTTTTGTGACTGTGTCGTGTGGTTAAGCTCCGCCATTCTTCGCCCGTTGTTCATCGAGCAGATGACACCTCGCTGGCCTGCTAGGAGTACAGTGACATCCGCACGTTACAAGGACCTCCTTGTGATTCCAGCTTTGAAGAACGCAACCGTGTCCACACCACTATTTTCATGCAAGATGGAACTACACAACATGTCGCTTGCCAGTTGAAAGATTTGCTTCCAGAGCTCTTCGATAACGACCTCATCGTCTCCAGGCAATTTCAAGATGTTTGACCACTCAGATCCTCCGACCTAAATCAATGTGACTTATGGTTGTGGGGATATCTGAAAGATCGTGTCTAAGAAGGACGTATCCGAACTCTTCCTGATCTGAAGGGTAACATACGACGACCTATCGCTCTGATTACATCGGATATGCTGCTAGCAACTGTAGATCATGCCAAGTTAAGGTCGTCGGTGAGTTGGGAAACCATATTGATGTTGTAATCTGTAACCACATCCTAATAAAAGTGCCAGAACCACCATTATCATATGTTTGATTCTTCCAGCCCTTTTCTTGCACCCACACCACATTCTGAATGCTTGCAGCGCCATATTTTACCCGGTGGCAGAAAGCAGAACTATTATTTTTTCACCGTACTCCGCGAGCGCACCGATTAATTATCATACCAAAGATGTTTCAGTTTTCTGCGATATATACAGCGCGCACAGCAGCACGCGGAACACCGCTAATTTAATTATAACCACCGGGTACCATGTCGTAACTGGAGTGATCGATGGGATGCCGACGAAGTAAACTCCACCGGACAGCAATGGGCCAACTCACGTGCGGCTGAGGCATCTGCGTGAACGCCGTCACATCTGCGCATAGCAAGACTGTGACGTCACTACCGGCAGGAGGAGGCCTTCGGCAGGCCAGTTTATTATGAACACCCAGACAAGTACAGGTTAATTTTAGTATTTTTCTGAATTTACTGTATTTGGTCTTACTGAAGACACAGCAAAAGCTGCCTTGTCCACTGTCGCTTTGTTGTTTTTTTTTTTTATTATTATTTTTTCGCGACTCCAGTTACGTTACAGAAGTAGTGTTAACCCCAAATTGAATCTGACCAGAGAAGCACGTGACATGTTCCGGAGGAGGCGCCCGATGGCCGTTAATTACAGGTCGTGGTCGTTCCAAGAAACCGCAGTGGACTCGTTCATTGAGAGACCTGCGGGGCCTTCGATATTGTGGACCTGCACACTGTTCTTATCGCGTTGGAGCATCGCAATTTTAGCTCCTTACCCATTAAGAAATTACATCTCGACGTAATTAGGGTTGCTTGATTTCGCTGCACTCGCCAGAGAATCTCTGTGAGAACGGCAAGCATTGTTGGAAGAGCGCTGCCTGTCTACTGGAAATTGTCGCGTCATTGTATTTATGTTTGTAAATATCGAATTATCATGCTGTATTTTCACGTGAGAAGGATTCCTTCTTTTATACAGTGTCTGATGTTTTCACAGTGCTGCCCATTGTTAGTACAGTGGCTAGATCGCTGGATTAGAAGGCTCAAGGTGGAAGATTCGATTCCACTCATTTGCATATTTATTTTTATTTGCCACATTTAGGATGTGTGGTGTGGTACGTGACTTCTTGATCACTATACAGAAATTACGGCAGGCCTTTTTCAAAACTCGTGCAATTACTCAGTACTAACACAAAAATCGCTTTTCAAATCGTATTTTGTCTTTATGCGTTCACTTAAGTTCTCGTACCGAGCTCTGCAGTCCGCCGTGCTTTTCCAGCCGTTCCCAACATCGTTTCATAGTTTTCGCCTGCTATCTTTATCTCCGCTCTCCAAAAAAAGAAAAAAATCTCCTTTTGGTATGCTCCTTCTCTTCATTTGTCCTCCACTGCTGATTTTATTCTCGTCTAATGTCGGTTTTCTTCTACCATAAGCACTACATAAGTAATTAGATAGGTTAATTTGTGACCAACACCTTCCACAATCTATTGTGCGCTATCTCAGAATGGTCTCATGTGTCGTAGATCATAGCATTATTCTGTCAAGTAAATATTACATAACCACGTTTCGTACTACTTCATCGAAACAAGATTTCGATATGTCTCTAATGAAAATACTTGTTCGTTTGTAAAGTGTTCCAGAGATCAGAATGATATTTTCACTCTGCATCGGAGTGTGCGCTGATATGAAACTTCCTGGCAGATTAAAACTGTGTGCCGGACCGAGACTCGAACTTGGGACGAGGTACTGGCAGAAGTAAAGCTGTGAGGAGGGGGGGCGTGAGTCGTGCTTGGGTAGCTCAGATGGTAGAGCGCTTGCCCTGAAAGGCAAAGGTCCCGAGTTCGAGTCTCGGTCCGGCACACAGTTTTAATGCTCCATAGATAATTGGAACATTTTTTTATCGAAATGACGTGGAACGAGTCAGTTAAAAGATATGTATAGATGATTAGATGTAACATAAATGAACACGTTTTTAGTTCCAATCATGCAACTACGTTTAAAAAATACATTTCTTACAGGCTAGAAGTCTTTAAATAAAAATTCGTTTTCGGAATGGAAGGAGTTGTCCAGAAGAAATGATTTTAAATTAAGGCATCCTTTGCTGCCTGGCAGACATCGTATGTTATTGGGAAAATTATAAACAAATTTTGTTGTTTCATGTCGAACTATATTGAACACCTTTCTGTGTCACCGTCAGCTTTAATAGTAATAAAGGTTATTTTTCCTCTTGTATTGTAAGTATGGGTACCACTATTCTCAAATTGTGATGGGTTATTTACGACGAATTTCGTTAGCGTGTGAACGATCAGTTAAAATGCCTAACTCCTTGTACATGTACCCACAAAATGACTGCCGCGGAGTATCACATTACCTGCATGCTTACAGCTCACTTTTGTGCAATCAGCACTTTATTTCCAAGTGATGAGTTACCCCAGAAAATTAATCCATACGATTTTACTAAGTGGAAATATGCAAAATATGTTAGGAGGTTGATACGCCTGTTTCCAAGACTAGCAATTATACGAAAAGCAAAAGTATCTGAACACAATTGTTTGAGCAGCTCATTAATATGCTTCCTTCAGAACAGGTTTCCATCGATGTGAACATCCAAAACTTGGCAGAATTCTACCCTGTTTAATGGCTCCTGTAATGTGCTTCATCAATTGTTGGTACGGTTATCTGTTGTACAGGTCTTTTCTCAAAAGGGGGAATCCATTTTCAGAGAACCACTTAATTAAAAAAAAAAAAACTGCCATTAAAAATTTCTGTCGCTGCTTTCTCTCTAATAGCATTCATTACACCACTAACAACAGCTGCAAAAGTACCGACTGTAATACTGAAGAACGTTACGTGGAAGGTCATTCACATGTGTAAGGAGTAGGAGTGGACTCAAAATTTAACCTTGTGGGACTCCCTCCTCTCCTTCCAACGTTGTCTGGATTATTCAGCACAACTTTTGGTTTCTGCCTGTTACGTATGGTTCAAACGAGTTGTGAGTAACGCCATCAGTACCAAGTTTTTCGCAGAGATTAAGATATCTATATAATCAAACGCCGTTCGAAGATTATAAAAAAATATTAATTGACCTGTCGGATATGTCTTCGTCAAATGAGTATTTCTTAACTTTTACTGTCTAGTTACAACATCTAAAGAACGAAGAACATTTATACACGCATTTCTACAGGCACTCTATTAGTAGCCTGAAAATCCAGCAAATTAAAATATGATTTACGATGTTCTAGATCGTAGAATATGGTAAGGAGGTGATGAGAAAGTAAGATTCGAAAATCTATGGTGTATTTAACAACTGTTCATGAAAGAATCGATAAACAAAACGCTCGTTCGACCAGCGTTCATCAGTCAATGCCAAGGAGAGATTTGCTGTTAAAATTTCGAGAAATTACGTACTGGAACCAGAAAACGTTTATATAACTCGACCAATCGCCTCAGCTTTACCATGACACCAGTAGCCTAACCTGAGACATCTGTGTTTTATCAGGGACCTTGAGTAAGTGTCTCTTTGGTATATCTACTGATGGTTGAGTATAAATAAATGTAAACAAAGACGGAAGGGAAGTACGAGAAGAGCTTGAGATTTCTGAGAAAGAATGTAATTTCAATAGAGAAGATGGCTATAGGCTTCCAGCTTTGTGGATTCCCGTCAGCAAGAAAGTAAATACAGAGCTACGGTGCGCGAAGAAAATAAACAACGACCAGGTGGCCACCTCTGGGGTACGACAATGATATTTTGATAAATATTCCTTCTGCTCCTCTGTTGCCTTATCTGTTTCACTTTTTATCGAATGACGATAACCGATCAATAGCGGCAGGAAAAATGTCACTCATTAACTTGTATAGAATACGCGTGGGATAACTGAACGCGACACTGGCTTTTGACCGTGTCCGTCTATACGGGAACACCAGTTGATCCTGAAGAAGATCCCAGCAGAGAGGTCGAAAAGTCGTTTAAGCGTACACCAACAGCAGAGGGGGCAATCTGAATCAAAAAAGTAATGAGACATGATCAAGACTCTATTGATCAATGGCGCGTGGGGACAGCTGCGACAGTGTCGTTCCCGGGAGCATGCTGCGACTGCGGTATGTAGCAGGAGTGTATCCGACCTGTTCTTCTATCGATACTCGGGCTGTACGGGGAATCCGAATCATTGTCCGAATCACTGCCTTCACTGATAACGCCCACGAATGTCTGCGGACTTACAATACAGGTGTGGCTAGGGCGATATCTACAATTACACCTCTGCGCTCTGGCACCAGTCTCACCGAGTTTCGTAGAACTGCCAGTAATGCAGTGAGCGTGAACGACCAGTTACTCGGAATGCCACGCCCAGTTGATAAACAGTCCCATTAATACTAAAGTTGTCAATATTGTCAATTTCGTTTAATTTATCATCGTGTGAGGATAATGAAAAAGCACGCAAATAGTGTCCTCAGTCAGAGAACAGCAAAACTGTGTGTGTGTGTGGGGGGGGGGGGGGGGGGGGGGCGAGGCGAATGTTCCGAATAGGGGCAATAACAACATTGGGAATGGTGCAGCCCACGAAGACAAAATCATCTGCTGTCGGGAGAACCCCACGAAAAGGATTAATCATAATACTACTTACGGTTCCACAGTAACTTCTCATATCTAGACAATTATTGCGTTTCATGAGAAACTAGCTAACGACCCACACCATTTGAGATTTCATTTGCGCAGGGAACGTCCGTTGCGAGATGAATGCGGTGAATCCCTCATCACCAGATAACGATTCCTGTACATGTAAATTTACTGTGTGTAAAACAAGCGATGGTCAATGACCTAGCAACGACATTAAAACAGCAGACTCGTAGTGGTTCTTCTGTTTCATTAATTTAAGAGTGGCGAGATCATTCATCAAGTAGAATTGGCAACCACGGCGCCGTCGCGTTTATCTTCGGAGCTCTTCCTTGACAACTGTAAGTTATTCCTCCGCGATTAGAAATACGTTTTCGTGGGAAAAATATTGCTGTACTCATTTGTACCAGGTGCCTTAAATCAACCTACTGTCCCCGCGGCAATGCTATGGACGTATTGGATTTGCTGCGAGGCAAAACACAGACGAAACTAAAACAAAATAAGAACGTGCGATACAATCAGTGTTTGCAGGAATACTCGCAATCGAAGCAGTCTAAGCAGCGCTATTCAACTCCTACGTTAACGAGATACTACGCATTAACGTAGGTACTTTCTTTGATGTCTCGGGTGATTTTCAAGGTCAATCCGTGTCGTTGGGCGCAATCAGAATGCAGCACTAGTTTAGGCACGTCAGAAAACAGTAGAATAAGCGACGAAAGAGAATTTGCCCACATTATGAATTACCCGATTATAATCTCAGCGTTAAGGAAACGGGATTCTTAACGGTTGAATATCTTAACGGCTGGAACGAAATTCATAACAGACGCTCTTTACACAAATCTTCAACGTTTTGTACAGTCCTTGCAATTGAAAAACCTGAAAAAAATATTTTAATAGATAAAAACCACATGTATATGTCCCAGAAGATATAAACGAACAAATAGAACAAAAATATTCGGCAAACAACACACACCGCCCTTCAGTTTTATCATCCAATCATGTCTTCTTTGTAATTAACGTCAAATTGCTGTATTTTTCTTCTTCAGTGTAGCTAAGTGTTTCACTACTTACGCAGTTTGAAAAAAGATATTTTTCAGGACATTTTTATGTGTGGTGTAGGATTCTCGTTTGTGCATATATTGTAAAAATTAAAATGATTTTTCGCTCTCGGATATCGAGTCTCGTTCGCAAGAGAACACTCGTTGGTAAAATACCAGGTCCTCATACAGGCTTAGCAATGTATCAAACACACACATTGGTGGTGTGTCCTATATAATGAAAAAACACGAGGTCCTTTGATAAAACGGAAATGCCGTCTGGGCAGGGCCTCCCGTCGGGTAGAACTTTCGCCTGGTGCAAGTATTTCGAGTATACACCACTTCGGCGATTTGCGTGTCGATGGGGATGAAATGATGATGACAAGAACAACACAACACCCAGTCCTTGAGCGGAGAAAATCTCCGACCCAACCGGGAATCGAACCCGCCCTTTAGGTACGACAGTCCCTCGCGCTGACCACTCAGCTACCAGGGGCGGATAAGTCGATTCCAGAATGATATTTTCACTCTGCAGCGGAGTGTGCGCTGATATGAAACATCATGGCAGATTAAAACTGTGTGCCGGACCGAGACTCGAACTCGGAACCTTTTCCTTTCGCGGGCAGATGCTCTACCATCTCAGCAACCCAAGCACGACCCACGTCCCTTCCTCACAGCTTCAGTTCTGCCAGTACCTCGTCTCCTAACTTCCAAACTTTACAGAAGCTCTCATGCGAACCTTGCAGAACTAGCACTCCTGGAAGAAAGGATATTGCGGAGACATGGCTTAGCCACAGCCTGGACGTTTCCCGAATGAGATTTTCACTCTGCAGCGGAGTGTGCGCTCTTATGAAACTTCCTGGCAGATTAAAACTGTGTGCCGGACCGAGACTCGTTCCCGAGTTCGAGACTCGGTCCGGCACACATTTTTAATCTGCCAGGAAGTTTCAGGTCCTTTGATTATTTATCAATTCTCTGAAGAAAGGCTGTAGCATATTTTTCACGTACGTATCAGAAGTTATGATTTGGTAATAGAAAATCGGTCACAACATTCGTGTTGCATCAGTTGCACACCTCGGGCCTGTTGCAAAATCATGAAGAGGCTGATTCAACTGCTGACGATTTTCATAACTCCAGCTACCAGTGTTATGCGAGTTCACTTACCCACATTATGCAGCTGTGCTTCACTAGAAAGAAAAGAGAATTTCAGGAACAGCCTCTCCACCACACATACTGCAGTGCTGTAGCCAGTCGATACACTGCCGTCAATTTGTAACGAGTCTGTGTCCCAGTGTGCGGAGAGTTCTTGTGATTGTTCTCTCACAACAAAGCACGTAGAGAGTGTTTACTTTCGATGATATTGCATATGAGTAAGCATCACTGTAATGACAATATACTTCCTATGTAAGGGAGACGTCATCAGATTTTATAAAAAGAAGTTTACTTATCTTGCAAATGCCGTCAGTGTCTAGGTGTCTGCTCGTTTTAATTCCAGTGATCAGCTGCTGGGGTTAAGATCAGCTTAAAGCACTAGTACTTGTTTTCAAAATATGTGGTTTTATTCTCATTTAATGTAACACAATCCACAACTACAATCACAATTCAGTGTCACCAGAAAGTACATAGATATAAAACGAACATGAGTACTTGGAAATACTTTCATAGTCACATGATATTAACCACTTCAACCGCAAAAGAGTCTGACGCAATTGGCACCAATGAAGGGTAGTACAATCCATGCTAATTGTTCTCGAAACTTCCGGCATGTTCTGTGAGTCAAAACACTATTTTGTAGCTCCCGGCTTTAAATCATAGCTCAGTTTAGGTATATTAATTATTTTCCGTAAGTATTAATTCTTTTGAGATTTTGAAAATAACAGTTGATGATAGTTTTTAAGTTACTGAAAATATGCTTAGGTTCTTGTGTCATGCACAGGAAGGTGGCAAATGAGATGCGACATCGTCTTTATGACACAAGCAAAACTTAAGAGTACAATCGCAGTTTGTATGAACTCATTCGGAGTATTTCGTAGCTTCTTATGTTACAGCCTACGTGGTATAAATATGAGTTGTCTCAAAGCAACATTAGATTGACAGTGATGATGATGATGTTGGTTTCTGGGGCGCTCAACATCGTGGTCATCAACGCCCATACAAGTTCCCAGTCTTTCCAGTTCCAACCTCGCCACTTCCCGAGTGGTGATGAGATGATGAGGACAACACAAAAACCCAGTCCCTGGGCAGAGAGAATCCCCAATCGGGACCCCGTGATCCAGAGCTAGCAACGCTAGCCACTAGACCACTAGCTGCGGACGCAGGAAACTATAGACCGGTAGTTAAAGGCTTATTGCATGTGATGGTTCTCCTGTTATAACTTGCGTGGTATGGATGTATACCGTGCGACGGTACAATGATCAGTTATCAAAAGCTCGTCGTTTTTTGGTATAATTTGTCATATTTAAATATCAAACAACGACATTTGTAGTCACAGCCTTCGCAGACAGTGCAGCATACAACTTAGACAGTGCCGTGGACCATATAGAGAAAGGTAGTGAATCGCTTCTGGGTACATATGATTTTTTGACCTTTTATTTTCTAAAATATTCTGAGACTTTATTATTATTATTTAAATGAAAGTATTGTCTGTAATAGTAAATGTTATTATGAATAACGAATTTGATTCAATTCTTGTTGTATAGGTAAACGACTTGAATGTTTCCCAACGGACAGAAGTCTTAATGTGACTCCTAGTCTGTCAGAAAGCTAACGCAAGTTACACATTGCTAGTTCTTGCTATTACGAAGATATGTGTAAAAGAAGTGTCTAGCATTTGGTTTTTCCGATTCCCTCATGTTTGTATCTTGCCGGTAAACATATTTTTCCTTGATGAAGAGTAGCTTAGAAAAAAGAAATCTCCTCTTCCATCCCAATTAAATTACGAAACGAGTCTCGTTCTTGCAGCCTATACGTCACTTGAGAGTCACGGTAACCAATATAACATGGAGAATACGAATATTATGTGTGCGCAAGCTAAAATCGTAGACTACGGTTTCATTATTCAATCTAGAACCTAAAATGTGATTGAGGTTCAGCTGAGTTAACGCATAACTTCTACTCGTATCTCAGATCATTATGAAGAATATGTAGTGTTCCTCTAGCAGAAATCCGCTTTTCGAGCGATCGACGAGTCCAGAAACGTCCTCTCATTTTCTCCGCGCTTCTTCGACGACCGCTGACAGAGTCAATCCCTCGACCGTGCTCAACGAACTGAGTTCGGGCTGCGTGGCAGCGCTGCGCTGCACTGAGTGCTTGACGAACGGCGCTCGGACCCACAATTGGCAACTTTCGGGAGGCTCTACGGAGTGTATTTAGCGTTTTACACCAGCCGCAAGGATTCGATATTTTCAAATTCGTCTTTGAAGATAGGTTTTAACAATAATAATTAATTAGGCGAACAAATACGCTCAACAGTTTGTAAGTTCATGTGTGGGTACAGTGAAACAGCGATGGGTACAAACCAACAACTGAGAATTCTATTCTTTGTCCATTATAATTATCCGGGCTGTTATGCCGTGGTCGGTTGATGAATTCTGTGTCAATTCCCAACGTTTCATCCCCGTCTGCGAAGGACATCTTCAAGGGGATCTGTAGCTCGATAGAAGGTCCAACAGTAGCGAGCCAGTAGTCATGTGATCTACCCATCTAATCTTCAGCATTCTTCTGTAGCACCACATTTCGAAAGCTTCTATTCTCTTCTTGTCCAAACTATTTACCGTCCATGTTTCACTTCCATACATGGCTACACTCCATACAAATACTTTCAGAAGCGACTTCCTCACACTTAAATCTATACTCGATGTTAACAAATTTCTCTTCAGAAACGCTTTCTTTGCCATTGCCAGTCTACATTTTATATCCTCTCTATTTCGACCATCATCAGTTATTTCGCTCCCTAAATAGCAAAACTCCTTTACTACTTTAAGTGTCTCATTTCCTAATCTAATACCCTCAACATCACCCGACTTAATTCGACTACATTCCATTATCCTCGTTTTGCTTTTGTTGATGTTCATCTTATATCCTCCCTTCAAGACACCATCCATTCCGTTCAACTACTCTTCCAAGTCCTTTGCTGTCTCTGACAGAATTACAATGTCATCGGCGAACCTCAAAGTTTTTATTTCTTCTCCATGGATTTTAATACCTACTCCGAATTTTTTTTTGTTTCCTTTACTGCTTGCTCAATATACAGATTGAATAACATCGGGGAGAGGCTACAACCCTGTCTTACTCCCTTCCCAACCACTGCTTCCCTTTCATGTCCCTCGACTCTTATAACTGCCATCTGGTTTCTGTATAAATTGTAAATAGCCTTTCGCTCCCTGTATTTTACCCCTGCCACCTTTAGAATTTGAAAGAGAGTATTCCAGTCAACATTGTCAAAAGCTTTCTCTAAGTCTACAAATGCTAGAAACGTAGGTTTGCCTTTCCTTAATCTTTCTTCTAAGATAAGTCGTAAGATCAGTATTGCCTCACGTGTTCCAGTATTTCTACTGAATCCAAACTGATCTTCCCCGAGGTCGGCTTCTACTAGTTTTTCCATTCGTCTGTAAAGAATTCGTGTTAGTATTTTGCAGCTGTGGCTTATTAAACGGATTGTTCGGTAATTTTCACATCTGTCAACACCTGCTTTCTTTGGGATTGGGATTGGAATTATTATGTACTACTCAAGGAAACAAATTCTTGAAACATCTGTTTTGCGAAAAGTGCTGTGTATGAGTTCCCTCCTCCAGTAAACACCTTCGCGAGACTGTCAAAAATAAAGAAACTGTAATGTGTTTACTTTCATAGTACACACTCCTGCTGCCAAAAGCTCCGAATTGTTGAGGCAACTTACAATCGCGACAATCACTTGATTTGAGAACAGTGCGGCGAAACGCGTCAGTTTATGCCGCGAAGCACGGGGATAATTACACGGGTGGGTGTAGATAGCGGCGCAAGCAATAGCCCGATTGAGGGGTTAACGCAACTATTTTACGCGAGTCCGTTTTAGAAGACAAATTGTATGATCAGCGCCAGATGCTGCCGAGAACTGCCTCTGGAGAGCGCTGCGGTCGCAAATCACGCTGTGGAGCACGTTACGTGAGATGCAGCTCGTCGTTTCAGAGTGTGCACCAAAGCACGGTGGATATCACGCCCGGCCTGCTTCGCGATGAGAAACGTGTCCCGTGTGAGGACGGCTTCAGTGAGAGGAGAAGCGCCGGCAGCGACATTTTCTCCAGCAGACGGAGGGCCCGCCTCCGCGGCAGGTGGCGTCGCGGGCGGCAGCGAAGGCTTCAATTTTCCGTGCCGCTGCGCCTGCGCCGCAATTACTGCCCCCGCGTGCGGTTTTACGACCCCGAGTGGCCACTTTTTCTGCCCGCCGCGCTATGCCGCGGACTCGTCATTGTCTCAGCGTCGGCCCTAGGGACACGCTTTTTGTCGCACCCCCTACCTGGCCGCCGCGGTGCGCACCCCTCTGTTCCAATCGTGAGGTGGTCACCGCCGTTTCTCTTTCTTTCTGCTGCACCACAAGGAAACAAAATTCTCGCCAGGATACCGGGCAGTCAGCGGCGCGCACAGCACTTCTACCGCGTCTTTATTCTTTTTTAACACAATTCTTTAATATGACGGCATTTTCGACTACTTTTCATGTCCAGAAAGTAGCTGCATCCAACAATACTACACTCCTGGAAATGGAAAAAAGAACACATTGACACCGGTGTGTCAGACCCACCATACTTGCTCCGGACACTGCGAGAGGGCTGTACAAGCAATGATCACACGCACGGCACAGCGGACACACCAGGAACCGCGGTGTTGGCCGTCGAATGGCGCTAGCTGCGCAGCATTTGTGCACCGCCGCCGTCAGTGTCAGCCAGTTTGCCGTGGCATACGGAGCTCCATCGCAGTCTTTAACACTGGTAGCATGCCGCGACAGCGTGGACGTGAACCGTATGTGCAGTTGACGGACTTTGAGCGAGGGCGTATAGTGGGCATGCGGGAGGCCGGGTGGACGTACCGCCGAATTGCTCAACACGTGGGGCGTGAGGTCTCCACAATACATCGATGTCGTCGCCAGTGGTCGGCGGAAGGTGCACGTGCTCGTCGACCTGGGACCGGACCGCAGCGACGCACGGATGCACGCCAAGACCGTAGGATCCTACGCAGTGCCGTAGGGGACCGCAGCGCCACTTCCCAGCAAATTAGGGACACTGTTGCTCCTGGGGTATCGGCGAGGACCATTCGCAACCGTCTCCATGAAGCTGGGCTACGGTCCCGCACACCGTTAGGCCGTCTTCCGCTCACGCCCCAACATCGTGCAGCCCGCCTCCAGTGGTGTCGCGACAGGCGTGAATGGAGGGACGAATGGAGACGTGTCGTCTTCAGCGATGAGAGTCGCTTCTGCCTTGGTGCCAATGATGGTCGTATGCGTGTTTGGCGCCGTGCAGGTCAGCGCCACAATCAGGACTGCATACGACCGAGGCACACAGGGCCAACACCCGGCATCATGGGGTGGGGAGCGATCTCCTACACTGGCCGTACACCACTGGTGATCGTCGAGGGGACACTGAATAGTGCACGGTACATCCAAACCGTCATCGAACCCATCGTTCTACCATTCCTAGACCGGCAAGGGAACTTGCTGTTCCAACAGGACAATGCACGTCCGCATGTATCCCGTGCCACCCAACGTGCTCTAGAAGGTGTAAGTCAACTACCCTGGCCAGCAAGATCTCCGGATCTGTCCCCCATTGAGCATGTTTGGGACTGTATGAAGCGTCGTCTCACGCGGTCTGCACGTCCAGCACGAACGCTGGTCCAACTGAGGCGCCAGGTGGAAATGGCATGGCAAGCCGTTCCACAGGACTACATCCAGCATCTCTACGATCGTCTCCATGGGAGAATAGCAGCCTGCATTGCTGCGAAAGGTGGATATACACTGTGCTAGTGCCGACATTGTGCATGCTCTGTTGCCTGCGTCTATGTGCCTGTGGTTCTGTCGGTGTGATCATGTGATGTATCTGACCCCAGGAATGTGTCAATAAAATTTCCCCTTCCTGGGACAATGAATTCACGGTGTTCTTATTTCAATTTCTAGGAGTGTATGTTGTACTTGTGGTCTTCATTCCGGGCACTCGTCTGAAGTAGCTCTTACCGCTAGTCTATGCTGCGGAAGCCTACTCATTTCTCCTAAGTACTGCAACACAAACACCCAGTCCCCGTTTCGGACACTGAAGGGTTTGAAAAAAGGCGTTGATCCGATGACTGCCGTGGGTCTGGAGAAAATGATTAGGAAATTCGAAAAGACGGGTTCTTCTGGTGTGCAACCTCATAGAGTGAGGGAACGATTCGACGTCAGTGGCCACAGCAATGCAGGAGGAGACGAGTGGTGGTGTGCAGACGTGTAGTGCACGGAGAACTGGCCGAACATTGGACATACCCGTGGGCACGGTGCGTAAAATCCTACGAAACATCCTTCTTTGCTATCCATTCAAAATTACTCATGTGCACGAGTTGCTTCCTGTTCACCTGCCAGCAAGAGACACCTTTGCTTTAAAATATCTTGCTCGCATCAAAGTGGAAAATAATAGGCCGTGGAAGATTTTGTGGACAGACGAAGCCCACTTCCATCTGACAGGATATGTCAATACACAGAATTGTCGAACATGGGCAACGGAAAATCCACACGCAAATCAGCGAGTACCACTTCATGTTGAAAAAGTCACTGTGTGGTGCGGATTTGCAGCATCATTTATCATAGGGCCACATTTATTCGAAGAGACAGGTGCTTCCGGTCCTGTTACCTGTACCGTCACTGGCAGGTGCTACGAGCGTCTTTTGCGCAACCACGTCATTCCAGTTCTCCAACAGCGTGGATGTGTGGACGGAATCATTTTTATGCAAGATGGCGCACCTCCGCACATTGCAAATCCAGTTAAGCAGCTGCTGAAGCGAGAATTATCAGCCGCCATTTACCTACAGCCTGGCCGTCCCGATCACCTGATCTTAATCCGCGTGACTTCTGCCTGTGGGCTATGTGAAAGATGATGTGTTCAGTGTTCCGATTGCAAACATAGATGAATTTAAGGCATGCATTACGCATCACATTCTGAACGTGACCCAGGAAACACTTTGATCAATTGTGGAACATACTGTTTCTTGATTTCAATTTGTTGCAGAAAACGGTGGACAGCATATTGAACATGTTTTGCGCCAGTCACACGTTAATTAATAATCCGATTTTATTTTGGTTGATGCTCTCAGGACACTTAAAAACCTTTGCGATTGATGCTTTATATGCGGTTTTTGACCTCAGGACAGTTAAAACCGATTTTTCCCATGCGATGTAATATGACCTTGCCGTGGTGGATGGGCTTACGTAACTAGCAGTATCACTCCTGTACACCCATGCGCACTGAGTAGTACAGTTTGTTTAACGTCAAACCTACACCTTAGGCACTGTTGTATGATTCATTTGTCATCGACCACTATTAAATTATGATGCTTACAGCCCCATCTATTGCTACATTTTGTAAGTATTTATTTTTCTTCTGCCCTACGCTTTCCACCCTCTCCGATAATATTTAGTTTGAATTTGACGTCATTATGACTAATGGTTTATATATATATATATATATATATATATATATATATATATAGTGATTCGCGATGATGCCACATACTTTCAGTATATATATATATATATACATACAGGGTTATTACAAATGATTGAAGCGATTTCACAGCTCTACAATAACTTTATTATTTGAGATTTTTTCACAATGCTTTGCACACACATACAAAAACTCAAAAAGTTTTTTTAGGCATTCACAAATGTTGGATATGTGCCCCTTTAGTGATTCGGCAGACATCAAGCCGATAATCAAGTTCCTCCCACACTCGGCGTCATTGATGCGAGCTCGCAGTTCTGCCACGTTTCTTGGTAGAGGAGTTTTAAACACTGAATCATTCATATAACCCCACAGAAAGAAATCGCATGGGGTTAAGTCGGGAGAGCGTGGAGGCCATGACATGAATTGCTGATAATGATCTCCACCACGACCGATCCATTGGTTTTCCAATCTCCTGTTTAAGAAATGCCGAACATCATGATGGAAGTGCGGTGGAGCACCATCCTGTTGAAAGATGAAGTCGGCGCTGTCGGTCTCCAGTTGTGGCATGAGCCAATTTTCCAGCATGTCCAGATACACGCGTGAAATTTGCCCGCACGCGTTCAACCGTTTCCTAGCTCACTGCAGGCCGACCCGTTGATTTCCCCTTACAGAGGCATCCAGAAGCTTTAAACTGCGCATACCATCGCCGAATGGAGTTAGCAGTTGGTGGATCTTTGTTGAACTTCGTCCTGAAGTGTCGTTGCACTGTTATGACTGACTGATGTGAGTGCATTTCAAGCACGACATACGCTTTCTCGGCTCCTGTCGCCATTTTGTCTCACTGCGCTCTCGAGCGCTCTGGCGGCAGAAACCTGAAGTGCGGCTTCAGCCGAACAAAACTTTATGAGTTTTTCTACGTATCTGTAGTGTGTCGTGACCATATGTCAATGAATGGAGCTACAGTGAATTTATGAAATCTCTTCAATCATTTGTAATAGCCCTATATATATATATATATATATATATATATATATATATATATATATATGGGTGAATGACGATGATGTTACATACTTTCAGGAATGATGGAGAAGCGTAAATGTATCAATTGAAGGTAAGGCACCCTGATCCATAAACGAACGAGTAGAAAGTTGTATGATAAAATCGTTCTGATACCTCTGACACTGTACCTCCTGTACTGCTAGGTCTCTGCTTTCTATATTTTGAGAGGATTTAGCATGAAGAAATATTTTGTTCCATACTAGTTCCTCCTGAAATAAGTAAATGAAAGTAGAGTCTACTGTTAGAGGTATCAGAACGATTTTCACTTCTAACTTTCGACGTTCTAACCTTTCCGGGGCAGGCTCCCATACCTCAAATTGATAAATTTGCCCTTCTTCATCATCCCTGAAAGTTTGTAACATCATCACGGAATCATCCTCCATACATATGTACCCTATTTATATACACATTTGCACGCATATATACATAAATATGTATACAAACACTTCTGTATAAATGTTTGTATAAAGAGAACACTGCTAACCAGTCAGTCACTGTATTGGTATGTAGAAATTGCCATGTCCAGCGGTTGCGTATGTAGCGGCAGTGTAGTGTATTCGCTAGTACAGTATATTCATAGCCGACAATAGTCTCCAGTGATGAGTTTTCAGTCAAACGCGTAATAGTGGAGACCCTCGAGTCGACTCTTCCAGGATACAGACCTATAGAGTTCGGAGAAGACGTCACAGGATCCCCTGGAGAACTTTTTAGTGAGAATATGGAACTGATTCCTGGTGTCAAACACACACTTACCTGCACTACCAAATTGACAATTCCTCGGTGTCTCGCGATTCGTCCCATCAACCGATACTTCCTTGTATTAAGATTGTCTCATAAATTTCTTTTTTCCGCTAATTCAGTTGAGTACTTTCGACACTTGTTTGCGGATGTCGTCACAGCGACAAGCATCGGAGGCGAAGAGGTGCGGTCGCGGCGGCAAGGCCGTCGGCACGGGGTCGCCCGACTACGGCTGCCGTGCACTCTTCTGCGTATTGCGCGCTGCCTAACCACACGGCCAACAGGCGCAGGCAGCGCGACCGTTATACTCTGAGGTGATAAAAGTCGTGAGGTAGCGATATGCACATATTCATACGGTGGTAGTATCGTGTACACAAGCTATAAAAGGTCAGTGCACTGGCGGCGTTTGTCCTTTGTGCTCAGGTGAAAACGTTTCCGACGTGATTATGGTCGCGCGACGGAAATGAACAGACTTTGAACGCGGTTTGACAGTTGGCGATAGACGCATGAGGGAAAAAAAAAACAGTTGGCATTACTTCTCATCGCGAGCAACGCAGTGACCGACGACCTTCATTTGACGACCGAGAGCAGCGCCATTTGCTTAGAGTTCTCAGTGCAAACAGAGAAGAAACACTGTGATGATGATGATGTTTGGTTTGTGGGGCGCTCAACTGCGTGGTTATCAGCGCCCGTACAATTTCCCAACCTTTGCTCAGTCCAATTTCGCCACTTTCCTGGATGATGATGAAATGATGAGGACAACACAAACAAGAAACACTGTGTCATATAATTGCAGAAATGAATGTGGGATGTTCGACAAGAGTATGCGTTACGATAGTGCGGCGAAGTTTTGGCGTTAATGGCCTATGGCAGCCGACGACCGACGCGAGTGGCTTTGCTAACACCACGACATCGCTTGCAGGGTCCCTCCTGGCTCGTGACCATGTCGGCAGAATCCTAGACGACTGAAAACCGTGGCCTGGTCACATGAGTCCCGATTTCAGTTGGTAAGAGCTGCTGGCGTGGCGTAGATGAAGTCTTGAACCCAATTTGTCAACAAAGCCCTGTGCAAGCCGATGATGGCTCCGTACTGCTGTGGGTTGTGTTTACACAGAATGGACTGAGTCCCCTGTTATATTGTTGTTAGGTTCGGATATTTGCAGGCCACCTGCAGCCTTGTTCCCAAACAACGATGGAATTGTTATGGGTGACAATGCGCCATGTCAGCGGGGCACAATTGTTGGCGATTGGTTTGAAGAACATTCTGGCGAATGAGTGCGAATATTCTGGTCACCCAGATCGCCTGACATAAATCCCATCGAACTTTTATGGGACACAATCGAGAGGTCAGTTCATGCAAAGAATACTGCACCTGTAACACTTTCGCAGTTACGGACGGTTATAAAGGCAGCATGTCGCTACGTTTCTGCAGAGAGTTTTGAACGACATGTTGAGTTCATGTCACATCGAGTCGCTTCACTTTGCCGGGCAAAAGAAGGTCCGACACGATTTCAGAAGGTATCCCGTGACTTTTGTGACCTCAGTGTAAAGTGTCGGAGATTCAATTATATGCCAATCACTTCTCCCCATTTCTATTCCACTCGCGAACGTTGTGCGGTAAGCTCCACTGTTGCTAACCTTCTAATCTCTATAATTTAACCTACATGGTCCTTTCGCGAATTATATGCAGGAAGAAGCAATATATTGGTTGATTCTTCTACGAACGTACGCTCTCTGTATCTGGACAACAAACCACCCAGGAAACGTTTTTCGTAGCGCGCAATGCTTCTCTTGTATTGCATATAGTAGCTGTTTGAGGAGCTTTGGCGAGACGCCGAACCAATGGCGAAATACGTTGTTCTTCTTTGAATCTTCTCTATTTCCTCAACTTTCCTGCATGCGAACGGTGCCGCACTGAGGCCCTAAAACGAATGTTTTGACTCCCTGATAATTCTTCCACCGTACTCAATCTGACCCCTCCCTTTTCTACAGGTACTTTTACATGTTCGTCCAGTTTAAATCGCCCTGTATGCTTACTCCCAGATAGTTAATGGATGTGACTGTTACCAGTACTGTAATAGCACAGTAACATAGATTTATGCCTACTTACGCACAACACTTAATATTTGGTTATGTTGATGGTCAGCTCCAAGTCCCCGTACCAAGTGTTGATGGTATCCAGGTCATTCAGGATTTCACTACAATTTTCTAGCATTGCGACATCTCTGTATACAACTGGACAGCCTGCGAAGAGTCTCGTGGAGCTTTCCACGTTATCCACCAAGTCAGTTATATTTATTATGGCAATAATCGTCTTATCATATTGCCTTGGGGCACATTTATGTCCGAAGATTTATCTCTTAAGAACAACATGCTGTGTTCAATTTGGTAGGAACAGTTCAATCACGAAACCGGTCTGCGGGTCTGATATTACGTACTCTCGTATTTTGTTCATTAAGCAACAGTGCAACAATACCCCACACAACTTAAAGGCCCACTAAGAAACCCTCGGACAGACCGGGTGGCGTTCACTGTTGCAGCTGCCTGTGTACTACAGAGTCGCTATTAATAGTCCGAGGGCTACCATCCATACCCATACAGATCTGACTGCTGCCGAGTGAAACTAAAAAAAAAAAGATAAGTGTATACTGATTATGTTTTTATTTCGATCTTTTTCTTTTGAATGTTCGTTGACCTGTTAGTTTTGGTCAGTACCAAACTATAGCATCCCATTTAAAAAAAAAAAAAGAAAAAAAAAGTTGACCTTCATATCTCTGAAGCGACCCCACCTAGCAACAAAAACCCAACATCATATTATAGGCCCCGTTGTCCCATGCAACTTTTGTCCCACGAACTTTTGAGCTATCATACTTTCGGAGTGTATAGTATTGCTTCACATGGTGTTTACCTGTGAGTGCCAGCATCAATGAGAAACCAGTCACATTGAGGACAATAAACAAAAGGAAATTTCATTGAGATGAATATGTATTATTTGTGTGGTATTAAGTTGGAAGTTGTAACTGTAGAGTAACCTTCTCAGGAAGTGCACGAGAGTAAATAAATGCATCTGTCTCTGTGATGTTAAAACGGAAATGAAAATTATACAGTAACTTCATCACAGAATGCAATCATTTATTGCAGACAGTGATTGACGTATGCAGGTTCCTTATGAGAATACACGAATCGATTCTGTTTTTATTTCGACCTTGTCCACTTTAGTATCGGTAAACCTGATAGCTTTGGCGTAATTATGTTTCTGGTTTCAATACGTCCGCCCGAAATGGCAGCTAGCGGCACTCCAGTGGCAATGATGGCCGCTTCTGCGGTTGTTGCGTTCCCGACTCGGTATTCGTAACATCGAAGACAGGTGCACGCGGTGTGACTGGAGGACGTCTGGACGAACCCAGACTCTGTTGAACACGAAAATTCCATCAACGGCTGAGAAGTTAGACGGAGCACTGTCTGGAACTGGCAAAATATACGGACAGAAACTGGCGGCTACCTTGCCCAAGTCATCATCCCGGCATCCGCCGTACGTTGTTTACCATAATCGCAACAATAACAGAAATCTAAATTAGGATGGTACAGCAACACTCGATAGTATTTTATCACTGCGCCAGCCAGTCCGGCGCCCCTTTTTTGGTATTGTAGAGGAACAAGTGTCTTATTTTCTCCTTTCTCCACTTACTTGCTGATCCATAATACAAACAGCATGACCCTGCGCAACAGCCCAGTTCACAGCTACCCTCGGCGAAAGGAAGAGAACCCTATCTAAGTAAGCCGGCCGGTGTGGCCGAGCGGTTCTAGGTGCTACAGTCTGGAACCGCGCGACCGCTACGGTCGCAGGTTCGAATCCTGCCTCGGGCATGGATGTGTGTGATGTCCTTAGGTTAGTTAGGTTTAAGTAGTTCTAAGTTCTAGGGGACTGATGACCTTAGAAGTTAAGTCCCATAGTACTCAGAGCCCTTTTTGAGCCTATTTATTTCGGCATGTCCCGTGAACATCCTCGAAAATTGGCGATAAAGTTAGAACGAATGGCATCGGCACGCACTTTTTCCTCGACGTTATGTTAAATAAATCACGATGGATGACTGACAAAGTGTTACTATTACCAGGAGTTAGTTGCCGAATGCTTAGATTACTACCTTGGTAGCGCAACACTTCAGCTTGTAATTCTGCCAACTCTTTGAATTGCAAAATATTACCTTATTCCATGCAGTTTGCTTCCATCCACCTTACCCAGATAATTATCCGTTTTGGTTTTACGCCTCAAATCGTGACATCAAGCCTTAATGTCGAGCCAAGAGCAAGTGCGCCATTATACAACGGCGCCTCGTTTACTGAGAGACCTGTGCCAAGAAATTCAGATGAATGGCTGCAGTCTCATCAAAGGACAAGTGCAATAGCGGACGTAATTGCCGCTCGTAAGTCCGAATGGAATTCCACTTAACACGTCATTCGGTCATGTACGTAACGAATGGCAGAGAGCACACGCATCGAGTCCCCTGACAAATGGCAATATAACGTGATACTACGTTAACCAGGCTGATAACTTAACCTGCGATAGCGTGCGGCGCTTGCGCTCCAGTGGTAATGAACTGGCTCTCGCTATTGCAGTACATCCAGTCGCCGGTACTGGAAAATCCGTTTACCGATCACCACACGCTGCGACGGCAGGCGTGAAAAACCCTCGACGCTCTCTCGTGTTCGCTCTGTACTTCGTCATTATGTCCACTCTCGAACGGCACGCGGAAAAAACGAACACTTAAATTTTTCTGTGCGAGCCCAGATTTTTCTTATTTTATCGTGATGATCATTTCTCCCTATGTAGGTGGGTGCCAACAGAATGTTTCGCAATCGGAGGAGAAAACTGGTGATTGAAATTTCATGCGAAGATCCCGTCGCAACGGAAAACGCCTTTGTTTTAATGATTGCCATTCCAGTTCACGTATCATGTCTGTGGCACGTTCTCCTCTATTTCGCGATAATACAAAACCAGCTGCACTTTCTTTGTACTTTTTCGATGTCATCCGTCAGTCTCACCTGATGAGGATCCCACACCGCACAGCAATACTCCAGAATATTGCGGACAAACGTAGTGTAAGCAGTCTCTTTAGTAGACCTGTTGCACCTTCTAAGTTTTCTGCCAGTGAATCGCAGTCTTTGGTTTGCTCAACCCACAATATTATCTATGTGATCGTTCCAATTTAGGTTATTTGTAACTGTAACCCTTAAGTATTTAGCTGAATTTACAGCCTTCAGATTTGTGTGACTTATCGGGTAATCGAAATTTAGCTGATTTCTTTTAGTACTCACGTGAATAACTTCACTGTTTTATTTATTCTGGGTCAATTGCCACTTTTCGCACCATACAGATATCTTATCTAAATCATTTTGCAAGCAGTTTTGATTATCTGATGATTTTACAATCTAAGACGGCTACTCAGATTGTCTCCTATGTCGCTAATATAGACCAGGAACAACAGAGCGCCTATAACACTTCCTTGGGGAACGCCGGATATTACTTCTGTTTTACTCGATGACTTTTCGTCTATTACTACGAACTGTGACCTTTCTGACAGGAAATCACGAATCCAGTCGTACATCTGAGGCGATACTCCGTAGGCACGGAGTTTGGTTAGAAGACGCTTGTGAGGAACGGTGTCGAAAGCCTTCTGGAAATCTAAATATAAACAATCAATTTGACATCCCCTGTCGATAGCACTTATTACTTCATGTGCATAAAGAGCTAGTTGTGTTTCACAAGAACGATGGCGTATAGAACGCTATTGCGACCCATTCTTGATTACTGGTCGAATGTTGGGGTCACTACCGGCGTAGATTAGAGGAAGACATCGAAATAATTCAGATACGGACTGCTAGATTTTTCACCGATTGGTTCGATCAACATGCGAGGATTATAAAGATGCATCGTGAACTCAAACGGGAATTCCTGAAGGGAATACGATGTTGCTCACGCGAAACATTACAGAGAAAATTTAGAGAGCTGGCATTTGAATCTTACTGCAGAATGATTCTACTGCCAACAACTTACATTTCGCGTAACGACCACGAAGATAACAGAAATTGGGGTCGCACAGAGTCGTATACACAGTAAATTTTCAAATGTTCAAATGTGTGTGAATTTCTAAGGGACCAAACTGCTTAGGTCATCGGTCCCTACTCAAACTAACTTAAACTCTGTTGTGCTAAGAACAACACATACGCACTCATGCCCGAGGGAGGACTCGAACCTCCGGCGGGACGGACCGGGCAGTCCGTGACATGACGCCTCAAACCGCGCGGCCATTCCGCGCGGCTAATACATTTTCCCTCGCTCTGTTTGCGAGTGAGACAGGAAAGAAAATGATTAGTACTGGAACAAGGTACCTTCCACCTCGCACCGAACGGTGGTTTGCGGTGTATATATGAAGCAGTTTTGGTCGGTCGTTTTCCTCCTCCACGGTTACAGTTCAGTACGTCTCAGGTCTCCTCCGCTAATGACCTTCACGTCATAAGGATATTAAAAGCCGGCCGCTGTGGCCGAGCGGTTCTACGCGCATCAGTCCGGAACCGCGCTGCTGCTACGGTCGCAGGTTCGAATACTGCCTCGGGCATGGTTGCGTGTGATATCCTTAGGTTAAGTTAGGTTTAAGTAGTTCTAAGTCTAGGGCCATTTGGATATTAAAATCTAAATCTTCATTTACGTTTTATAAGGCTTTTCATAATTTTCACGATCTTACAAATCGAGTACAAGATACTGGTTTAGCGTGTCTTCTATAACACAGGCCGTAACGTTGGAAGAATTTAAAGAAAATAAAAAAAGATCTCGAAGCAATTTAGAATTACGGGATGTGGAGCCTTTTAGCTGTGGAAGAGCAGCTGAGGGCGTAGCGGTAACCGCAGTGTGAGGGCTTGAAATGAACTGAGGGCTGCATGTAAAAGCCTCAGAATGTGGCGGGAATGTAGAAAGAATGAACGCATGAGACGGCGACAACTGCGAGGTGCCGGCTTTACGAGGAGAGCGTTCTTTGTCAGTCCGCCAGTTGACGGCGGGTGTAAACGCGGCTGATGGCCGCGTGATTGCGTGGTGGGCTGGTGTCAGGGGACGCGTGCGGCCCGCGGAAACTCGCCCCCTCCCCCTCCCCCCCCCCCCCCCAATCGTGCAGGTGCCGGCCGTCGGACACACGTGTTCGCGCCGCAGCCTCTCACAGCTTCGCCTGCATTCCGCGTCCTCCTTTTGTTTGCGAACCGACTATTTTCACCTTAAAGGTCTGCGCGAAACGTCAAGTTTATTACTGGAAATAAGCATCCACGAGTCACTTCTTTTCAAAATCTGAGGACATTCCTCCAGCTAATCTTATGACCTTGCCCACTTCCGTCGGCGGCAACAGTTGGAGAGTGGACGTGAAAGTTTAGCAACTACCACCCCCACAAACAGACATTTTCTCACGACAGCGCAGTACATTCACTCTTATTGGCAACACGTGTACGGCACTGGATGTTGGCAGTTGCAATCGCCCTCGACAGAAGTGCCATATCGATATTGTCAGCGGTAGAACTGACCTGATCAGAGGAACCGGTTAACCGACGAATAACAGAAGCTAACAAAAGACATAGACATGAGAAATGCAACGAATACTTCACAAGGCACGTGGCCGTAATTATGACCGATCAATTTCTTTCCCCACCAGTCTTTTGCTGCTATCATGTTGTTCGACGAGAATTCCTCTTCATCTCTGAGTAGCACTCGCACCCCATTTCCTCCGTTACTTCTTGTATGTATTCAAAATGTCTTTTCCTCTCCAGTTTTAAACGTCTGCAGCCCCCTTAAGTACCTTGGAAATTATTCGCTGTTATCTTAAAGTAACTAAATAGCACCGGTTTGTTATTTTCTGTGGCTTTTTAATGGCAATTGCCAATATTCTCCTAGATAAACTGAGACATTATGGAACTAATGATATACCCAACAATTTATTAATGTAATGAAAAGAATGCAGAAAGTTGTAATTAATAATTCAACCAATGTATTTATAACTGGGAAGAAATCACTTATCAGGTCCCACGAGGCTCGATCTTAGGTCCACTGTTGTTTGTCATATGTGTAAACTACTTTCCGTCTAATATACGAGTTGAATTATTTCCTTTTACGAGTGTAATAGTGTTCTTAAAGGTACTATTGAGTGGTTTCCTGCGATGGTCGCTCTCTGTTTCAAAATGACAATATATATAGTTCCGTACATCCAGCGGTACGACACCCACGATGAGTGTAGCATATGGTGAGGAAAGAATAAGGAGGGTGGGAACTCGTCAAGTTTATTGTAAATAATCCACTGGAGTTCAATTCCAATACCAGAGGGAAAAAATGCGTTCATTAAGAGTGTCTTTAGAACAGAAAAGGGGTGCACGATGTTGCCACCACAATTCTTGATCACTCACTCTGTGACACACATTTTAGAAGTTAAATTTGAAAACAAACTGCAAACGTCTTTCCTTGAAAACTCACTGTATACTGCAGAATAATTTTTATTTTTGTAGGGTGTAGAGGGCAGTGGATCGGTATTACTAACTCACGCATGTATTTAAAAAACAAGCAATTGTAAATTGATCACCGTAAAGCCTTATTTACATACGGATGTGTAATGTGATTGTAAACTGACTCATTACACATTGCTACGATTGACAATAAAAATGATCCACACAACTTGAAACTAACTACCTTAACAAAGGTCCTATCATCCTATCCCTTCCAAATGTGTTTTCCATATATTTCTATCCTCGCAGATTCTGCGGAGAAACTTCTCATTTATTATCTCAGCCGTCCCTATAATTTTCGACACCTTTCTGTAGCACCACATCTCAAACGCTTCGATTCTCTCTTTTACAGGTTTCCCCCAGTCGATGATTCGCTTCCTTTGGCCACGAATGCGCTCTTTGCCTGTGCTTTTTGTGTTCTCCTGGTTTCGTTAGTCACGGGCTATTTTGCTTCTAATGTATCAGAACTGCATATCGAGTTATCAAATTTTAAAACAAATGAAGCGCAAAAGTAAGAAGAGCATGATCACAGCCGAAAGGCGACGACACGAAGAACAAATGTGCTATAAAGGAGCCTCGTTAACAGACTCCCTTCCCAAACAAGACATAGTTTAACACACAGGTCACATACACATCTACACTCCGCAAGCCACCTAGTGATGTGTGGCGGAGGGTACTCTGCGTACCACTGTCACTTCTCCCCTGCCCTGCGAATGGTCTGCGTAAAGAAACATGGCGAGTCCCCATGTAAGCTCGAATCTCTCAGTAATTCTACCTTGATGGTGTTTCCGCGATATATACATGGGAGGAAACAACATACTACTCGACTCTTTTTGGAACGTATGCTCTCGGAACCATACCGAGATGCACAACGCCGATCTTGCAGAGTCTGCCTCTGGAGTGGCTGAATATCGCCGTGACACTTTCCTGTTTATTAAATGAAGCTGTAACGACACCTACACTCCTGGAAATGGAAAAAAGAACACATTGACACTGGTGTGTCAGACCCACCATACTTGCTCCGGACACTGCGAGAGGGCTTTACAAGCAATGATCACACGCACGGCACAGCGGACACACCAGGAACCGCGGTGTTGGCCGTCGAATGGCGCTAGCTGCGCAGCATTTGTGCACCGCCGCCGTCAGTGTCAGCCAGTTTGCCGTGGCATATGGAGCTCCATCGCAGTCTTTAACACTGGTAGCATGCCGCGACAGCGTGGACGTGAACCGTATGTGCAGTTGACGGACTTTGAGCAAGGGCGTATAGTGGGCATGCGGGAGGCCGGGTGGACGTACCGCCGAATTGCTCAACATGTGGGGCGTGAGGTCTCCACAGTACATCGATGTTGTCGCCAGTGGTCGGCGGAAGGTGCACGTGCCCGTCGACCTGGGACCGGACCGCAGCGACGCACGGATGCACGTCAAGACCGTAGGATCCTACGCAGTGCCGTAGGGGACCGCACCGCCACTTCCCAGCAAATTAGGGACACTGTTGCTTCTGGGGTATCGGCGAGGACCATTCGCAACCGTCTCCATGAAGCTGGGCTACGGTCCCGCACACCGTTAGGCCGTCTTCCGCTCACGCCCCAACATCGTGCAGCCCGCCTCCAGTGGTGTCGCGACAGGCGTGAATGGAGGGACGAATGGAGACGTGTCGTCTTCAGCGATGAGAGTCGCTTCTGCCTTGGTGCCAATGATGGTCGTATGCGTGTTTGGCGCCGTGCAGGTCAGCGCCACAATCAGGACTGCATACGACCGAGGCACACAGGGCCAACACCCGGCATCATGGTGTGGGGAGCGATCTCCTACACTGGCCGTACACCACTGGTGATCGTCGAGGGGACACTGAATAGTGCACGGTACATCCAAACCGTCATCGAACCCATCGTTCTACCATTCCTAGACCGGCAAAGGAACTTGCTGTTCCAACAGGACAATGCACGTCCGCATGTATCCCGTGCCACCCAACGTGCTCTAGAAGGTGTAAGTCAACTACCCTGGCCAGCAAGATCTCCGGATCTGTCCCCCATTGAGCATGTTTGGGACTGGACGAAGCGTCGTCTCACGCGGTCTGCACGTCCAGCACGAACGCTGGTCCAACTGAGGCGCCAGGTGGAAATGGCATGGCAAGCCGTTCCACAGGACTACATCCAGCATCTCTACGATCGTCTCCATGGGAGAATAGCAGCCTGCATTGCTGCGAAAGGTGGATATACACTGTACTAGTGCCGACATTGTGCATGCTCTGTTGCCTGTGTCTATGTGCCTGTGGTTCTGTCAGTGTGATCATGTGATGTATCTGACCCCAGGATTGTGTCAATAAAGTTTCCCCTTCCTGGGACAATGAATTCACGGTGTTCTTATTTCAATTTCCAGGAGTGTATAAAAGATTAAGAAACTGAAACTAGTTGCGGAAAAAAGAAGACAAGTAGAAAAATACCATCTTGATTTAATTAATGTATGGCTGAGATACCCAATATGAAAATAGTATGGCCATAACTTATCGTAAATGCGCGTCCACTGTCAGTGACGTGGTCAAGACAGGTGAGACTTGTACTGTGTCCGTAGACTGTGGGTGGCAAGGTCAGAAGAGTCGGCCACTGAATCGCCAAAATTACACTGAAGCGCCAGAGAAACTGGCATAGGCATGCGTATTCAAATACATACATATGTAAACAGGTACAATTTGGCGCTGCGGTCGGCAACGCCTATATAAGACAAGGGTCTGTCGCAGTTGCTAGATCGGTTACTGCTGCTACAATGGCAGGTTATCAAAATTTGAGTTTGAACATGGTATTACAGTCTGCGCACGAGCGATGGGACACAGCGTCTCCGAGGTAGCGACGAAGTGGGGGATTTTCCCGTATGACATTTCATGAGTGTACCGTGAATATCAGGAATCCGATAAAAGATAAAACCTTCGACATCGCTGCGGCTGGAAAAAGATCCTGCAAGAACGAGGCCAACGACGACTGAAGAGAATCGTTCACGTGACAGAAATGCAACCTTTCCGCAAATTGTTGTAGACTTTAATGCTGCGCCGTCAACAAGTGTCAGCGTGCGAACCATTCAACGAAACATAATCGATATCAGCTTTCGGAGCCGAAGACCCACTCATGTACCCTTGATGACTGCACGACACAAAACTTTACGTCTCTTCGGGGTCTAAAACACCGACTCGTTTCAAATTGTATTGAGCTGATGGACGTGTATGGGTACGAAGAGAACCTCATGAATCCATGGACACGACATGTCAGCAGGGGACTGTTCAAGCTGGTGGAGGCTCTGCAATGGTGTGGGGCGTGTGCAGTAGGAGCGATATGGGACCGCTGATACGTCTATATACGACGTGTCCATTGTGCATTCCGACGGGCATCTCCAGCAGGACAATGCGACACCCCACACGTCCAGAATTGCTGCAGAGTGGCTCCAGAAACACATTTCTGATTTTAAAAGCATTCGCCGGTCACCTAACTCCGCAGACATGAACATTATTGAGGATATCTGGGATGCCTTGCAACGTGCTGTTCAGAAGAGATCTCACGCCCTCGTACTCTTATGGATTTATGGACAGCCCAGCAGGATTAATGGTGTCAATTCCCTCCAGCACTACTTCAGACATTAGTCGAGTGCATACCACGTCGTGTTGCGGCACTTCTACGTACTCGCGAGGGCTCTTTACGATATCAGGCAGGTGTACCATTTTCTATGGCTCTTCAGTGTACTTCCTGACGCATGTGAAAACTTGAAATATCTCTCGCTATTCCAGTCGTCAAAAGATCATCCAGTATTTAATCTTGTTTTTGCTCGGTGTTTTTGTTTTGCTGCAATTGCGAAAAAGTTAGTTACGCGACGTGAATGGCTGGGAGCAAACATCTCGTTATTACGTAGACTACCGTAACAATAGTATTACTTATCTTCAAAATAAAATCACTTCAAATAGTCAACAGGTGTTTTGTACATTGAATCCATATTAGTGGATAACATCCGGCGAACCATTACAACGCCAATGATGAAAACTGTGTCTGAGGCAATCTGAGACGTGAGTGAGACATTCGGTCACAACCGCGACAGCATTTGTGTTAAAAATGACTATATATTCACTTTGTTATACACGGTCCAGCCTCATTAATGTAACCACCGCCTCTCGACATCAACATGCAGTAACCACTCACAGGCAGCAGGTGGCAGCACTAGAAGAGGAAAACGTATCGCAGAAGAAAAAAAAATAGTGTGAAAACTGAGCAATAGATGGCGCAGTATGTGTCAGAATACGTGAATGGAAACGCCTGTCACGCGCACGACCCCCTGAAGTTGGCATAAACACGCCGGGTACACACGGCTTTTCCTCCTTTAGCGCCTGCGACGTTCGCCACGACTGTCTCAATGCAGGACCGCGCTCTGCTTGTAAAGCTGCGTTACAAGAATGATGACTGCGCACACGTCGCTCTGCAGAAGTTCCGCACACTGAAGGGTTTGAAAAAAAGGCGTTGGTCCGACGACTGCCGTAGGTCTGGAGAAAATGGTTCGGAAATTCGAAAAGACGGGTTCTTTTGGTGCGCAACCAGGTAGAGGGAGGAAACGAAATGATTCCACGTCTGTGGAAGCAGTGGCCACAGCAATGCAGGAAGAGACGAGTTGTGGTGTGCAAACGTGTAGCGCACGGAGAATTGCCCGAACAGTGGACACACCAGTGAGCATAGCGTGTAAAACCCTAAGAAACGTCCTTCTTTCCTATTCATTCAAAATTACCCATGTGCAGGAGTTGCTTCCTGTTGACCTGCCAGCAAGGGACGCCTTTGCTTTAGAATTTATTGCTCTCATGGAAGTGAACAATGATTGGCCGTGGAAAATTTTGTGGAGAGAACGAGCCAACTTCCATCTCACAGGATATGTCAATACACAGAACTGTCGAATATGGGCAACGGAAAATCCACACGCAAATCAACCAGTACCACTACATCCTGAGAAGGTCGCTGTGTGGTGCACCTTTACGGCATCATTTATCGTAGGGCCACATTTATTCGAAGAGACAGGTGCTTCCAGTCCTGTTACCTGTACCGTCACTGGTGAGCGCTATGAGTGTCTTTTGCGTAACCACGTCATTCCAGCTCTCCAACAGCGTGGATGCGCGGATGGGATCACTTTTATGCAAAATGGCGCACCTCCGCATATTGAAAATCCAGTTAAGCAGCTGCTGAAGCGCCATTTCGGTAATGCTAGAATTATCAGCCACCAGTTCCGTACATTCTGGCCGTGCCGATCACCTGATCTTGATCCGTGTGACTTCTGGCTGTGGGGCTATCTGAAAGATGTTGTGTTCCGATTACAAACTTAGCTGCATTGCAGCCATGCAATGCGCAACAAATTCTGAATGTGACTCAAGAAATACTTCGATCAGTTGTGGCACATGCTGTTTCTCGATTTCAACTTGTTGCAGGATACCGTGGACAGCAAATTGAACACGTTTTGCGTCAGTCACACGGAAATTAATAATTTTAATAATTAATGATTTTGATTGGTGTTTTTTATGCGGATTTTGGCCTCCGGATAATTAAAAACTGATTTTTCACATCCATTATGGTGTGACCTTGCTGTGGTGGTTGGGCTTACGTAACTAACAGTATCACACCAGTACACCCATGCACACTGAATATTACACTTTGTTTAACGTCAAACGTACACCTTAAGCATAGTTGTCATTTGTAGTCGACCACTATTCAATTATGATGCTTACTGGCCATCTATTGCTACATTTTGTAACTATTTATTCCTCTTCTGCCGTACGTTTTCGCTCTTCTCCGATAGTATTCCGTTGTAATTTAACGTCATTCTGACCAGTGGTGTTATTTCTACAGCGGTCTGAAAGCTTAACTTTATATAAGTGGTATTCCCTGGGTGATATCGTCATTCTGGAAGAAACAGTGGATCAAAACAAGTATGCATGTATCCTTGGGGACGACGGCATCTACTAGCAAGGCAGTGCAACGCTTCACGCGGCTCACAGTGTAGGTGTATGGTTTGAAGATCACCAGGATTTAATCTGAATCGCGAATCTGTGGGACCAGTTCGATCGGGCAGTTCGCGCCATGAATCCTCAGCCGAGGCATCTGGAGCAACCTGCCACGGCGCTGGAGGCGGCGTGGCTCCACATCCGAGTCGGTGCCTTTCACTTGCTGCCCTGATGTTACGACCCACCACCTGATTGCTTAAGGTGGGCGTTATTGACCATTTGGCCGCTGCGATCGGTATATGGGCGCTGATGTGGCTGAACCTCCACACCAGTTCCCGCATCCGATCGCACGGTTGCCCGAGTCCCGCCACGCAGAGGCGGGTCATAGTTGATGGTGTTTTGTTTTTGTCCCTTTTGTTATCTTTTCTTTTGCTTGGTTATCTTTGTTTGCTATTTGTCTCTCTTTTCTTTGTGGCAGCTTTCCCAAAATCGTTTAACAAAAATTTACTTGAAATTTAAATTTTGAAAAAGGAATACAAAAATATAGTTTAGAGGAAGGAGAGAAGATAGGAAAGGAAGAAATTTATAGTCCCTCCACCCTGGGGAACTGAGGATGGAAGCCTTGGAATTAGTCGTCAAGCCATTGACCCTCAGGCTCCAATCTAAGCACTATGGGACTTAACATCTGAGGTCATCAGTCCCCTAGACTTAGAACTACATAAACCTAACCAACCTAAGGACATCACACACACCCATGCCCGAGGCAGGATTCGAACCTGCGCCCGTAGCAGCAGCGCGGTTCCGGACTGAAGCGCCTAGAACCGCTCGGACACAGCGGCCGGCTAAGGCAAGCTTTGTACAGAATTTGTGTTTCGTTAACAATGAAGTACCACATACTTACATATTTTGTCTGATGTTAGTAACTGGTGTACCGGGTGATCAAAAAGTCAGTATAAATTTGAAAACTTAATAAACCCCGGAAGAATGTAGATAGAGAGGTACCCGTGGTCTAGGGGTAGCGTCTTTGATTCATAATCAAAACGTCTTCGGTCCCGGGTACGATCCCCGCCACTGCCTAAATTTTGATAAACAATCAGCATTGGCGGCCGAAGACTTCCGGCATAAGTCAGCCTCATTCTGCCAACAACCTTGTCAAAGAGGGCGGAGGAGCGGATAGAGGTTCAGGGCACTCTCTTGTCATAGGGGTGGGAAATTGCCCCTAAAGGCGGAAGCAATGATCAACGACATGAGGATGCAGAAGGCAATGGAAACCACTGCATTAAAGACACGTAACGTGTATCCACAGGACATGTGGCCTGCAATTGAAGAAGTGTCATGATGATCTCTCCATTGGCAAAAGATTCCGGAATAGTTCCCCATTCGGATCTCCGGGAGGGGACTGCCAAGGGGGAGGTTACCATGAGAAAAAGATTGAATAATCTACGAAAGGATAACGTTCTACGAGTCGGGGCGTGGAATGTCAGAAGCTTGAACGTGGTAGGGAAACTAGAAAATCTGAAAAGGGAAATGCAAAGGCTCAATCTAGATATAGTAGGGGTCAGTGAAGTGAAGTGGAAGGAAGACAAGGATTTCTGGTCAGATGAGTATCGGGTAATATCAACAGCAGCAGAAAATTGTATAACAGGTGTAGGATTCGTAAGGAATAGGAAGGTAGGGCAGAGGGTGTGTTACTGTGAACAGTTCAGTGACCGGGTTGTTCTAATCAGAAACGACAGCAGACCAACACCGACAACGATAGTTCGGGTATACATGCCGACGTCGCAAGCTGAAGATGAACAGATAGAGAAAGTATATGAGGATATTGAAAGGGTAATGCAGTATGTAAAGGGGGACGAAAATCCAAGAGTCATGGGCGACTGGAATGCAGTTGTAGGGGAAGGAGTAGAAGAAAAGGTTACAGGAGAATATGGGTTTGGGACAAGGAATGAAAGAGGAGAAAGACTAATTGAGTTCTGTAACAAGTTTCAGCTAGTAATATCGAATACCCTGTTCAAGAATCACAAGAGGAGGAGGTATACTTGGAAAAGGCCGGGAGATACGGGAAGATTTCAATTAGATTACATCATGGTCAGACAGAGGTTCCGAAATCAGATACTGGATTGTAAGGCGTACCCAGGAGCAGATATAGACTCAGATCACAATATAGTAGTGATGAAGAGCAGGCTGAAGTTCAAGACATTAGTCAGGAAGAATCAATACGCAAAGAAGTGGGATACGGAAGTACTAAGGAATGACGAGATACGTTTGAAGTTCTCTAACGCTATAGATACAGCAATAAGCAATAGGGCAGTAGGCAGTACAGTTGAAGAGGAATGGACAACTCCAAAAAGGGCCATCACAGAAGTTGAGAAGGAAGACATAGGTACAAAGAAGGTAGCTGCGAAGAAACCATGGGTAACAGAAGAAATACTTCAGTTGATTGATGAAAGGAGGAAGTACAAACATGTTCCGGGAAAATCAGGAATACAGAAATACAAGTCGCTGAGGAATGAAATAAATAGGAAGTGCAGGGAAGCTAAGACGAAATGGCTGCAGGAAATATGTGAAGACATCGAGAAAGATATGATTGTCGGAAGGACAGACTCAGCATACAGGAAAGTTAAAACAACCTTTGGTGACATTAAAAGTAACGGTGGTAACATTAAGAGTGCAACGGGAATTCCCCTGTTAAATGCAGAGGAGAGAGCAGATAGGTGGAAAGAATACATTGAAAGCCTCTATGAGGGTGAAAATTTGTCTGATGTGATAGAAGAAGAAACAGGAGTCGATTTAGAAGAGATAGGGGATCCAGTATTAGAATCGGAATTTAAAAGAGCTTTGGAGGACTTACGGTCAAATAAGGCAGAAGGGATAGATAACATTCCATCAGAATTTCTAAAATTATTGGGGGAAGTGGCAACAAAACGACTATTCACGTTGGTGTGTAGAATATATGAGTCTGGCGATATACCATCTGACTTTCGGAAAAGCATCATCCACATAATTCCGAAGACGGCAAGGGCTGACAAGTGCGAGAATTATCGCACAATCAGCTTAACAGCTCATGCATCGAAGCTGCTTACAAGAATAATATATAGAAGAATGGAAAAGAAAATTGAGAATGCGCTACGTGACGATCAGTTTGGCTTTAGCAAAAGTAAAGGGACGAGAGAGGCAATTCTGACGTTACGGCTAATAATAGAAGCAAGGCTAAAGAAAAATCAAGAAACTTTCATAGGATTTATCGACCTGGAAAAAGCGTTCGACAATATAAAATGCTGCAAGCTGTTCGAGCCGGCCAGTGTAGCCACGCGGTTAAAGTAGCTTCAGTCTGGAACCGCGCGACCGCTACGGTCGCAGGTTCGAATCCTGCTTCGGGCATGGATGTGTGTGATGTCCTTAGGTTAGTTAGGTTTAAGTAGTTCTAAGTTCTAGGGGACTGATGACCTCAGATGCTAAGTCCCATAGTGCTCAGAGCCATTTGACCCATTTTTGAAGCTGTTCGAGATTCTGAAAAAACTAGGGGTAAGCTATAGGGAGAGACGGGTCATATACAATATGTACAACAACCAAGAGGGAATAATAAGAGTGGACGAAAAGAACGAAGTGCTCATATTAAGAAAGGTGTAAGACAAGGCTGTAGCCTTTCGCCCCTACTCTTCAGTCTGTACATCGAGGAAGCAATGATGGAAATAAAAGAAAGGTTCAGGAGTGGAATTAAAATACAAGGTGAAAGGATATCAATGATACGATTCGCTGATGACATTGCTATCCTGAGTGAAAGTGAAGAAGAATTAAATGATCTGCTGAACGGAATGAACAGTCTAATGAGTACACAGTATGGTTTGAGAGTAAATCGGAGAAAGACGAAGGTAATGAGAAGTAGTAGAAATGAGAACAGCGAGAAATTTAACATCAGGATTGATGGTCACGAAGTCAATCAAGTTAAGGAATTCTGCTACCTAGGTAGTAAAATAACCAATGACGGATGGAGCAAGGAGGACATCAAAAGCAGACTCGCTATGGCAAAAAAGGCATTTCTGGCCAAGAGAAGTATACTAATATCAAATACCGGCCTTAATTTGAGGAAGAAATTTCTGAGGATGTACGTCTGGAGTACAGCATTGTATGGTAGTGAAACATGGACTGTGGGAAAACCGGAACAGAAGAGAATCGAAGCATTTGAGATGTGGTGCTATAGACGAATGTTTAAAATTAGGTGGACTGATAAGGTACGGAATGAGGAGGTTCTACGCAGAATCGGAGAGGAAAGGAATATGTGGAAAACACTGATAAGGAAAAAAAAGAGAGGTAAAAATTGACAAATATGACATATGCTTGGAGTGACATGGGGTTTTATTAGAACAAAAAAAAGTTCACAAAATGTCCGACAGACGGCGCTGGACAGCAAAACGTCAGTAACTCCTACCGGGACGGGTGAGAGGTACGCCGATATGTTACAGAATCTCATCATACCCAGCCTGGCTGATAAACACCTGCTGGAACGTACGATGTTTATGCAGGATGGCGCTCCACCCCATATTGCTAGACGCGTGAAAGATCTCTTGCGGGCGTCGTTTGGTGATGATCGTGTGCTCAGCCGCCACTTTCGTCATGCTTGGCCTCCCAGGTCCCCAGACCTCAGTCCGAGCGATTATTGGCTTTGGGGTTACCTGAAGTCGCAAGTGTATCGTGATCGACCGACATCTCTAGGGAGGCTGAGAGACAACATCTGACGCCAATGCCTCACCATAATTCCGGACATGGCCCGCATCTCGTGGTCGTGCGGTGGCGTTCTCGCTTCCCACGCCCGGGTTCCCGGGTTCGATTCCCGGCGGGGTCAGGGATTTTCTCTGCCTCGTGATGGCTGGGTGTTGTGTGATGTCCTTAGGTTAGTTAGGTTTAAGTAGTTCTAAGTTCTAGGGGACTGATGACCTAAGATGTTAAGTCCCATAGTGCTCAGAGCCATTTGAACCATTTGAATTCCGGACATGCTTTACAGTGCTGTTCACATTATTCCTCGACTACAGCTATTGTTGAGGAATGATGGTGGACATATTGAGCATTTCTTGTAAAGAACATCATCTTTACTTTGTCTTACTGTGTTATGCTAATTATTGCTATTCTGATCAGATGAAGCGCCATCTGTCGGACATTTTTGAACTTCTGTATTTTTTTGGTTCTAATAAAACCCCATGTCATTCCAAGTATGTGTGTCAATTTGTACCTGTCTATTTACATTATTCCGTGATTTATTCAGCTTTCAAATTTATACTGACTTTTTGATCACCCATTACATATGAAAACAATTTCAAAGCAAGGCTAAAACCTCTTATTAGTATTCAGAAGTATTAGCTACTTACTCAAAAGCATATCAAAATTCCCGTGTGTCTCCTGCTACACGAACTGTGGGTATCGAACACTTCAATTGTTTCTCTCAGAGAGAATTACGTTTCAAAGTATCGCTTGTTTGGGTCGTCCTAGTTCCAGCTGCCGCTCATAATGATGTGTGTGTTGCGGACGAGATTTTTCACGTACGTGCAGCTGGCGAGAAGGCTGAGCCCTTACCTGTTAGACGGCCGCTAATCAAACAAAACGCCACGCAGCCCACCAGCCGGAGATACATCACGGCTTAATGCCGGCAGTCAGCGCGCTCGTCACAGCCGCTGTTTAATATCCCACGGGTCGGGTCGAACACCTGCGGCCTTAATGGCCCTTCTCTTCCCACCCTCTGGTAATCGTCTCAAACTCCCGCACCGACTCGCAGCTAGCTCGTTTTTACTCCCTGAAGTCCCCATAATGACTCCCAGATGCAGATGTCGCCAGCGCACCAAATGCTAACGGCGCCGTATTTATTTACGCGGTGTAATTACTCCCTCGCTTCAGCTAAGATTATTTTTTAGTTGAATTTGCGGAGGAAGCAGTAATTACCGATTACGACGTAGTATATGCGGCACTTGCACACGTGCGACTTTGGGTAATGACGTTTAGTGCGCCTGTGTTATTGGTAGATTACAGCCCGTATGACATCTTACGCAACTGTTTGGAATATATTGCACGTTAAGGAGCGGAAGCCGATGTTTATAGTACATATTGTCTGGTCTTTCTCATTGTTGATACGTAGAATAATGTTAAAAACACTGCCGCACGGGATTGGCCAAGAGGTTTAAGGCGCTGCAGTCATGGACTGTGCGGCTGGTCCCGGCGGAGGTTAGAGTCCTCCCTCGGGCATGGGTGTGTGTATGTTTGTCCTTACAAGGGAACCTCCACATCGCACCCCCCTCAGATTTAGTTATAAGTTGGCACAGTGGATAGGCCTTGAAAAACTGAACACAGATCAATCGAGAAAACAGAAAGAAATTGTGTGGAACTATGAAAGAAAAAGCAAAATATACAAACAGTGTAGTCCATGTGCAAGATAGGCAACATCAAGGATAGTGTGAGCAAAAGTTATAATCTGTCCGTTCGTTCACTGACGTCTGTGTTCACTGTAATAAGTTTAGTGTCTGTGTTTTGAGACCGCACCGCAAAGCCGTGCGATTAGTAGACGAAAGGACGTGCCTCTCCAATGGGAACCGAAAACATTTGATCGCAAGGTCATAGGTCAACCGATTCCTCCACAGGAAAACACGTCTGATATAATCTATACGACACTGGTGACGGCATGTGCGTCACATGACAGGAATATGTTGTCGACCCACCTAACTTGTACACTTGGCGACTGGATAAAAAGATTCTTCTACCTTGCCCGATTTAGGTTTTCTTGTGGATGTGACAATCACTCCCAAAAAAGTGGTGAAAACTTAAGAGTTTGTCATATAAACTGCCACAAATGAATGCAACAGTTTCACAGTCCCACAGTTTTCCTTGTGCTCTGTCAAAACATATGTTTTTAACGTTTTCAATTTTTTCCGTTTAGGTGTAGCGTCCCAGTACTACGGCGCAGTTACCTCGCATCGGACGGACGGACGGACAGATAATAATTGTCTGAAAATAAAAAAAATTAAACTTTTCACTCGAGGAAAGACTTGAACCAAGGACCTCTCGTTCCGCAGCAGCTCACGCTAACCATGGGACCACGGCGCTCCTGAGCTCAGACTACCCTTGATGTTGCCTATCTTGCGCATGGACTACTCAGTTTGTATATTTTGCTTATTTTTTTCATAGTTTCACACAACTTCTTCCTGTTTTCTCGATTGATCTGTGTTCAGTTTTTCAAGGCCTATCTACTGTGCCAACTTATAACTAAATCTGAGGGGGGTGCGATGGGGAGGTTCCCTTGTTAGTATGATTTTTGTTCAGTAGTGTGTAAGCTTAGGGACTGATAACCTTAGCAGTTAAGTCCCATAGGATTTCACACACATTTGAACATTTTTGTTAAAACACTGTTCCCATACTGATGGATTGTAGACATTCTGTATACAACATACCGAGACAAGAAACTTCAAGCATTGTAACTTACATCAAAGAGGCTCTGTTTGCCACAAAATGAACCAATAATTCTTATGTAAACTGGCGGGACCATCACTGGTAGGTGTTTACGCGTCAGTTGAAGTGCATTTGGTATGGATGTAAAGGGATTAAAAAGTTACACCGACAAATTTCGAGGGAATGTAGAAGGTGTCTTACGGAGCAAAATGGGGATAGGAACCAGTGTCCAGAAACGACACTCAGTGACGCTATACAGCGTTGAAGTTGTAGGTGCCGGCGCCTGCAAATGTATTTACGTATCGAGTGATTCCACGACAATGTTACAAACTTTCAGGGATGATGTAGAAGGATAAATGTATCAATTTAAGTTAAGACATCCTGGCGTGGAAACGAACGAGTCGAAATTTATAAACGAAAATCGTTCTGAAGCGTCTGACAGTGGAATACATGTACTGTTACTGTTTGTGTAAACAACTTTCAGAGAAGTTAGTATGAACCAAAACAACTAAAAAATGTTCATTAAGCATGGGCCCTCAAGTGCGTACGTGGGGAGCTACGAGTACTTGTTCATTTTCCATACCGTGAAATGCATCTCTTCTCTCGAGCTTTGCTCACAGCTCTAAAGTTAATAATTTTAGTGCTCATTTTACTGCACATTTTTTCTCCTTTTGGTACATAATTTACCACCTCTGAAAGTTGCCTACCCTACAAGATTAACAACAACAGTATCGGTACGTACATTCCACCCATAATAAGTAGTATTAGAACGATTTTCGCTTATAACTTTCCACTCGATCGCTTCCGGACCAGGGTTCCGTATCTCAAATTGATAGTTTTATCCATCACACCAGAAAGTCCGTACCATCATCACGGAATCACCCTGTATGAAAATACACATCCAGGCGCCGGCGCCTACAATTTCGACGCTCTGTATCGTCGTTGGAAGACGACACTGGTTCCTATCCTCATTTTGTTCCGCCAAGACATCTTCTACACTCCCTCGAAGTCTGTCGGTGTAATTTTGAAATGCGCTGTTTATGAAAAATACGGCCAGCGAAATTTGCGCCGACATAAAAATCTGAGAGATTCCGTTGGCCAGGCAAACCTACATCTTCATTAAAACTCTCCAAACCAGGTGCTTTGGTTAAACAAAGAGTACTCTAGGGCACTGGCCCCTTACTTAGCTCGCACTTATCGCAACTCTCTCGCCCAGTGCGAAGTGCCAAGTGATTGGAAAAAAGTGCGGGTGACTCCTGGACATAAGAAGAGTAAAAGAACGGACTTGCAAAACCATAGACCAATATCCTTAACATCTGGTTGCTGCAGAATTCTTGAACATATTCTGAGCTCGAAAATAATAAATTTCCTAGAGACCGGAAACCTTGTGTCCACGAATCAGCACAGTTTTAGAAAGCATCACTCATATGAAGCTCAGCTTGCCTTCTCATATAACGTGCTGCAAACTATAGAAGAAGGGCATCAGGCAGATTCCATTTATTTGTAGATCTCCGAAAAGCATTTGACACGGAAGCTGTGGTATCGATAGCTACGATGCCCCGGCGTAGGTACAAGTTCTTAGGTTGGCACTACGAGAGCGGACGATCCACACAGACGATAGCGCCCTCTAGCCGGCGCTGTACAGCTCTACGAGCGCCGCTCCTCCAGATTCAGCCCATCTGATGCCGAGCAGACGACCAACCAACATTGTTTCATTTTCATAGTGGGCGAGCCACTACAGATTTTGCCTGTGTAACTTCTGTTAGCTTTGATACATCCTGCTTCGTACGTGCTCATCATAGCCAAAGTTATGTAACCATATTTTATTACTTGTCTTACCTAAAGTAAACATCTTCTACTTTACTTGCAGTACCGACGTATTTCTACCTCACCTGCTTCTCCTAGCTTCCTACGTTCGGCCTACCTTCCAAATTACAGGAGCAGACCCACGCGCCGCCTTCCAGGCGGGATACAAAACAGAATCCTATTGGAGACCGTTAACGAAGGTATAAGCATACGGAATAGGTTCACAGATACGCGGGTGACTGGAAGACGACTTAAGTAATAAAACCCAATATGTTGTCTTTCACGGCGAGGCTTCATCAGAGACTAGGATACTGCCAGGAGCGCCCCAGGGAAATGTGACAGGAACGCTGTTGTTTTATATGCACATACATGATCTGGCGGGCACGGTGGGCAGCACTCTGCGACTGTTTGGTGACGATGCTGTGGTGCACGAGAAACTTTCAACAACGAGTGACCGTAGGATAGTACGAGATGACTTGCGCAAAATTTGTAGTTTGTTTGATGACGATAACTTGCTCTAAATCTCGAAAAATGTACGTTAATGCGGATGAGTAGAAAAAACAACCCGTAATGTTCGGATATGGCATTAGTAGTATTCTGCTCGACACAGTCTGGCCGTTTAAATTTCTGGGCGTAATGTTACACAGCGATATGTCTGAAACGGGCACGTGAGGATTGTGATAGGGAAAAGCGAATGGTCGACTTCGGTTTTTTTGGGTGAACTGTAGGTAATTGCTGTTCATCTGTGAAGGAGATAACACATAGGAATCTAGTGCGATCTATTCTGGAGTGGTACTCGAGTGTTTGGGATCAGTAAAATGGCTGTGAGCACTATGGGACTTAACATATGAGGTCATCAGTCCCCTGGAACTTAGAACTACTTAACTAACCTAAGGATATCACACACATCTATGCCCGAGGCAGGATTCGAACCCACGATCGTAGCGGTCGCGCGGTGCCAGACTGAAGTGCCTAGAGCCGCTCGGCCGCACCGACCGGCTTGGGATCAGTACCAGGTCAGATTAAAGGAAGATATCGAAACTATTCTGAGACTGGCTGTTAAATTTGTTACCGTCAGGTTCTAACGACACGTAAGTACGATGCTTCGGGAACTCAAGTGGGAATCCCTGGAGGGAAGGTGACGTTCTATTCGAGAAACACTATTGAGAAATTTTAGACAATTGGCATTTGTAGCTGACTGCAAAACGATCCCACTTTCGCAAAACACATTTCGCGTGCGGACCATGAAGACACGATAGGGAAATTAGGGCTCATACGGAGGCATATAAACAGTCGTTTTCTCCTCGCTCTGTCTGCCAGTGAAACAGGAGAACAAACTACTAGTAGTGGTACAGAGAACCCTCTGCCAGGCGCTTCCGGAGTGACTATGTAGACATCGGTGAAGATGTAGCAGGTGGTGTTCTGGTTAATTCACGTATGGAGCGCGGGAAGAATACCTGTTGAAATGCCTCAGTGCGCTCTGTAATTAATCTTCCCCTCACCGTATCTGCGGGAGCGGTACGTAGGGAGTCGTACTATATTCCTAGTCATCATTTAAAACCGGTTCCTGAAACATTTTTTTCATTCTGTGAAGGGTCGCAACACACTGTCCTGAAGTTACTTGTATCTCTGTCGTTTACTCTCCTGTGACTATTTATGCCACGCTTCCCCCTGTTTGTCGTATTTCGTACGAATCCCATACACTTGATCAATGTACTTGCATGGCAGTAGTATTTTGTAAGCAGTCTCATTAGCTGACTGACTGCTTTCTACGGTGTCCTGCTCAACGGATCCAACTCCACCACTTACTACACCTGCGACTGAGCCTATGGGATCGTTCCATTTTGTATTCCTGCAAATTGCTACAACCAGGTTGAATTAGCTGACTGATACCAGTTGCCATTCAGTCACATCATTGTCGTAGAATACTACCGTTCCCTAAATTTATGAAGTGCGCAGCTTATCATTTCTGTTCATTTAAGGCAGGTCGATATCCTACCAATATCTGACTAAATAGTTCGGCAGTTTCTCTAAAATAGTATTTTGTTATGCATCACCAGTGAAGAGCTGCCACTAATATCGTCTGTCAGGTCATTAATATACAAAATGACCTCTAACGAAACCAACACCCTTCTCTAGGGCGGGCATGAAGTTACTTCGCCGTCCAAACTACATCTTCCCCACCAATAAATCCTCAGTCGACTCTAAAATTTAGTTTCATTCCGGATATGAACATCTTTCGTCAGAAAATATTTGTGTCGTGCTGCGTCAGACGTTATTCGAATGTTGAGAAATACAGCGCCAGATGCCGTGGTCCGTAGGCTTCAGATGTCATTAGAGAAAAACGCAATTTGACTTCCAGTTGATCTCAGTTGACGTCCATGGATTTAATATTGGACATGATGTCTGGATCTTCACATAAATCGAACAACTCGAAATGAAGCACTATATTTTTTATGTTTTATACTGTACTTAAACTAACCAAAATTTTTGCTGTGCAGTATTACATACCTACATCCATTTCGCACTGCACATTGCCGATTAGAATATAAATACATAAAACTGCAACCAGTCACTCTGAAATATTTACTTATTCCTATAAATCTATTTGTGATTCTTTACAGGTTCATATTAAAACGGGGCAGATCAAAGTTATAATTTCCGAAATGTGATACTCGACCCTGGCTCTTCGACAAGATGATCTCGGTAGACAAAAAACTTTAATGTATGGCCATGAATGATCGTTATCTGTCTTTGTGTTACAGAGCTACCAGCCTGCACCAGGAAATGAAAATAAAGATGTAACTCCTGTGTGTCCCACCTGGCGATGGGCCTGATAACATTCGAAAACTAGTTTATGAGAATAAACGAATATTTGAAAAAGTGACTGAGCGCGGTTTTGGTACTTATATTCAGTACCAGTAACACCTGGTTTAAGAATCATGATAGAAGGTTGTATACATGGAAGAACCCTGGAGATACGAAAAGGTATCAGATAGATTATATAATGGTAAGACAGAGATTTAGGAACCAGGTTTTAAAGTGTAAGACATTCCCAGGGGCAGATGTGGACTCTGACCACAATCTATTGGTTATGAACTGTAGATTAAAACTGAAGAAACTGCAAAAAGGTGGGAATTTAAGGAGATGGGACCTGGATAAACTGAAAGAACCAGAGGTTGTACAGAGTTACAGGGAGAGCATAAGGGAACAATTAACAGGAATGGGGGAAAGAAATACAGTAGAAGAAGAATGGGTAGCTTTGAGGGATGAAGTAGTGAAGGCAGCAGAGGATCAAGTAGGTAAAAAGACAAGGGCTAGTAGAAATCCTTGGGTAACAGAAGAAATATTGAATTTAATTTATGAAAGGAGAAAATATAAAAATGCAGTAAATGAAGCAGGCAAAAAGGAATACAAACGTCTCAAAAATGAGATCGACAGGAAGTGCAAAATGGCTAAGCAGGCATGGCTAGAGGACAAATGTAAGGATGTAGAGGCTTATCTCACTAGGGGTAAGATAGATACTGCCTACAGGAAAATTAAAGAGACCTTTGGAGATAAGAGAACCACTTGTATGAACATCAAGAGCTCAGATGGAAACCCAGTTCTAAGCAAAGAAGGGAAAGCAGAAAGGTGGAAGGAGTATATAGAGGGTCTATACAAGGGCGATGCAATTGAGGACAATATTATGGAAATTGAAGAGGATGTAGATGAAGATGAAATGGGAGATACGATACTGCGTGGAGAGTTTGACAGAGCACTGAAAGACCTGAGTCGAAACAAAGCCCCCGGAGTAGACAACATTCCATTGGAACTACTGACGGCCTTGGGAGAGCCAGTCCTGACAAAACTCTACCATCTGGTGAGCAAGATGTATGAAACAGGCGAAATACCCTCAGACTTCAAGAAGAATATAATAATTCCAATCCCAAAGAAAGCAGGTGTTGACAGATGTGAAAATTACCGAACAATCAGTTTAATAAGCCACAGCTGCAAAGTACTAACACGAATTCTTTACAGACGAATGGAAAAACTAGTAGAAGCCGACCTCGGGGAAGATCAGTTTGGATTCCGTAGAAATACTGGAACACGTGAGGCAATACTGACCTTACGACTTATCTTAGAAGAAAGATTAAGGAAAGGCAAACCTACGTTTCTAGCATTTGTAGACTTAGAGAAAGCTTTTGACAATGTTGACTGGAATACTCTCTTTCAAATTCTAAAGGTGGCATGGGTAAAATACAAGGAGCGAAAGGCTATTTACAATTTGTACAGAAAGCAGATGGCAGTTATAAGAGTCGAGGGACATGAAAGGGAAGCAGTGGTTGGGAAGGGAGTAAGACAGGGTTGTAGCCTCTCCCCGATGTTATTCAATCTGTATATTGAGCAAGCAGTAAAGGAAACAAAAGAAAAATTTGGAGTAGGTATTAAAATCCATGGAGAAGAAATAAAAACTTTGAGGTTCGCCGATGACATTGTAATTCTGTCAGAGACAGCAAAGGACTTGGAAGAGCAGTTGAACGGAATGGATGGTGTCTTGAAGGGAGGATATAAGATGAACATCAACAAAAGCAAAACGAGGATAATGGAATGTAGTCGAATTAAGTCGGGTGATGCTGAGGGAATTAGATTAGGAAATGAGACACTTAAAGTAGTAAAGGAGTTTTGCTATTTGGGGAGCAAAATAACTGATGACGGTCGAAGTAGAGAGGATATAAAATGTAGACTGGCAATGGCAAGGAAAGCGTTTCTCAAGAAGAGAAATTTGTTAACATCGAGTATAGATTTAAGTGTCAGGAAGTCATTTCTGAAAGTATTTGTATGGAGTGTAGCCATGTATTGAAGTGAAACATGGACGGTAAATAGTTTGGACAAGAAGAGAATAGAAGCTTTTGAAATGTGGTGCTACAGAAGAATGCTGAAGATAAGGTGGGTAGATCACATAACTAATGAGGAAGTATTGAGTAGGATTGGGGAGAAGAGAAGTTTGTGGCACAACTTGACCAGAAGAAGGGATCGGTTGGTAGGACATGTTCTGAGGCATCAAGGGATCACCAATTTAGTATTGGAGGGCAGCGTGGAGGGTAAAAATCGTAGGGGGAGACCAAGAGATGAATACACTAAGCAGATTCAAAAGGATGTAGGTTGCAGTAGGTACTGGGAGATGAAGAAGCTCGCACAGGATAGAGTAGCATGGAGAGCTGCATCAAACCAGTCACAGGACTGAAGACCACAACAACAACAATTCAGTACACACTCATGGGTTCTAGAACATCCATAATGGATAAGCTTCATACACAAAATATTTACTCCTTGCTGGTGAAAAAAATATTCGACACTACATCCATTTGTCCTAAAGTTTACGAAAATTTCGTTTCAGATAGCAACTGTCATTTGTAGCTAAGGAGTTAATAGGTGTTCTACAATTCCGACCAGGAAAGGTCGCGGAAAGGTCGACTATTTCCCCTGTCCCAACTCCATTACTTGCCCAGTAGGTAGAAGAGCCGAATGATTGCGTGTGGTGTACTGATGATGACTGGAGGACTATAAGACCACAATTTTTACTGTCGAAAATGATTATAATTTATTTTATTTTCTGCCAGATGGAATCGCTAAATTTCTGCTTATTACAGGAGCTTCAGAAATATGAAAATCAAATTTGAAACACCGAATTTAAAAATCAAATCTCTTCTATTTGACAAAGCACACTTCAAATTAAATATAAAATAAATATGTTTCATACCTGTGGTTCAGCGTATGCTACACAAGACCAGCATTACGCGCACATGTGGGTGAAACAACCTGCAGATAGCTGGTGATGCCACTGCTAGCGGTACACGCGCATGATCTGTTTATGTCACCTCAAATCCTTCAAGCAGTTTCTCTCATAATTATAATTTCACGCATCTTCGTCATTCTTTGCAAGTGGAAGATATACGAACACCATGAGCATGTATATTAAAATGTTTTAAAGCGACAATGCCTAGGCTAACACAAGTTTTCGTATTAGGACAGAAAGAAGGAAAAGCAGGATTTAAAAGTTAAAATAATTATAACCAGCGGTATACGCGTATTTGGGAAGTCATATCATAGACAAGGCGGCCATCACCTCACAGCGGGCATACGGAGTCCTTCCGGAGTACGGGGTGTCTCTTAGGGTGGGTTGCGGGCGGTGACTCAGTGAGCAGGTAGTTTCCAGGGACATGCCGAGAAACTTGAATTGGCAGACGATGGAAGATAGACACAAGCTACGCCACTAAAAGTGTATTTACAAAGTTTCGAGAACCAATTTTAAGCGAGAAATCTACGAATATGTTAGAGCCCGCTTTGTAGACAAAGCTTCAACGCGCACAACCATTGTCGCACACGCGCGTGGAACGTGACGGAACCGTAAACACGCGGCACTTGACAGCGCAGAGTGCGGACGGATGGCGACTGGGGCGGCCGCGTCCCTACCTGCAGGCTGCAGCTGCGGCGCGCGTGTTCCAGGTCCAGGTCAGCGCGGCTGCCCCTCCAGCGGAGCACTGCTGGAGGCTCCGCGCCTGAGGATAATCTGCCGCCCTGCGCTCGGGGCGCGCAACACGCACGCACGCCGGCGCCCATCCGCCGCACACACCGCGGCAACGTCGCGCGCCGTGGAGGCCCGGCCCGGCCGGGGTGAGGCGAGGCCTGCCGAGGCAAGGACGCCGGCCGGCCCCGCCGTGGGCATCTGTCTCGGATTCGCAGCGCTTTGGTTGCTCCGCGCTTCCAAGTTTCGTAGAAGTTGGCCGGCCTGCCCCAACCTCCACCCCCTCCCCGACCATTCCACCTATCCTGCCCCCTCCCTTCCCCTTCGCCGGACTGCTGGCGCTTCCGGGGGGCGTTCCCTGACCTCTGGTAAGCCGCCTTCCGCTACGTAACCGAGTCCCTAAACATCGCACACAGCATAAAAGTGCGAGGGGGGGGGCTTTCCTTTAGGCTATTACACCATCAAATTTCTTTGTCAAAGATATTTGATGGTGTAATAGGGAACTTCGTCAAATGTCGTCCAATATTTGATCAAATATAGGGCCTCGCTGTAGATTTGATCAAAGAAGTCGCTTGTCTTCTGTTCACTGCAATGTGACATGCTACCACACGGAGCCCTAGCATCGCCGCACCGTTCTGTAGTCTGTAGTGTTTTTTTAAACATTGCCAGTAAATACAATTGGTGTGTGCCGACAACTACAAAATTAATAGAGACGTATGAATCTGATGAGGCGCTTTACAACGTGAGGCACCCAGAATACAAAAATAGATTAAGAAGATTGGAGACCTGACCTGACTGGACATAACCTAACCTAACCTAACCCTCTCCTGTAGCAGGGAATCGGTGTGTTACAGTGAGCTTGTCTTCTGCAGATGTGGCAGTTCTTAAGTGAATATTGTGCTTTGTGATATCAGGATACACTTCACTCAGCACATACAGAAATGTATGATCATCCATTCTTAAGTAATTGATGTACGACTTGACGTCCTCCACTATAAGCTCATGTAACAAGTTTTGTTGACAGCTTTTATCGTGTCGTCGTAAAACCCACGGCTTCACCCGGATATGTTTCCATTTTTCCCCCGCTTCTCTTCCGCATGTGCACACAGTGCAATTGTGGTACGTGCAACTGCTGCGGTTAATAACAAGTTGTTGTTGTCAGCCATCTTGAACTTTGACGAAAAATATGATGACAGTGTAATACCCTTTCTAGCGCTACGTCAAAGTTCTTTGTCAAACATATTTGACGGAATATTTGATCACCTCTGATCAAATCTTTGACAAAAAAATTTGATAGTGTAATGCCGGCCTTAGTGAAGACAAGGGCCGTGTGCCCAGTCCCCCCACTCCTTGGGTGGCTACGGCGTCTAGGGCAGCAGCAGTGTCGCTGTTGTTTTTCTTTGTTTGTTTGTTAACTCACTGCTCTTCTCGCCTTTTTGTCGAGTTTGTTTTAGCTTTGTTAGTTGATTATAAACCGCTCATTTTGCAACAGCGGACGGCAGAATGCAAAACTAATCTTCGTTTACGTATAGGCGGGACCAAAGGCGCCCGCCCAACAATACTCGGAAGTACACGACTGACGCTATCTCCACATTGTACGGTCACGTTACAGTCATACTGCGTCACTACATCTGCGTATTCTTAAAGTCTGCTGAAATTGACACTTTTCGCACAAATGTACGTTATCGAAGAGTACGCTCAGATGGAAAAGTGTTGATTATCGTAGTTCAGTTACGACGACAAGAAAAACGTAAAGGTTTGCTTCGTTTTAAAAAATGTAAAAATAGGCCATTTATGGTTAAGAGGCAGAACGTTCTAGCTTGTTGAGCACACTTCCTTAGAACAACGATAGAAAAAGAGAACGGTGCGAAGAAGCGTGCAACTGTTATCTGAACCCCAACTCCATTTGTTAGATCGTGAAACAACAGTTTTCATTTAATTAATTTTAACTGATAGCAAATGTATAACACATACGCTTTAGTTATTAGACAGTAACAGTTAAAAGCAAAAGTAACGTCGTCTCTTAACATTCACAACGGTATTCTTTGACCTGGAACAAGTTTTATTTTTCTATTGTTCATTTAGATTTTTGTTCTGCAGACATATGTCAACAGAATGTATGTTTGTTTTAACTGATGAGCGTATACTAAGTACAGTTCACGAACCGTGTTACATTTCCACTAAATGCAGTAATTTCGCTCGTACCTCATTCGAAACAACCAGTTCCAGAACATTCAACAGTTCGCAACGCGCTTAGCTAAAACGACAATTGTAAAGTGAATAGGTTGTACATAAATGAACGAATAAATTCAATAACATAGGTAATGTCGTGAACAAAATAACATGGGTAACACTGTTTACTGAAACCAGAAAGTATAGACTGAGAAAAACATGCAGCCAGCGTGATGAGCTGATGACTCTCGGTGTCTTTCCCTTTCATTAAGTTTTTCTTTCATTTCCAGTTTAGGTTTGTATCTGTAGCAAACGAAAACGAAAAACAAGAGGCAGGTGCTCCCTTCGAATAAAACTACAGTCCTCGATTAACATGTAGCTGCCAATCTCCTCACGGACAATCTCCAACATATCACGTATCTTCCCGACAATGGAGAGACGTATGATTCTTCTTCCAGCGTTAAAAGCTGTGGTGTCACCGCCAGACACCACACTTGCTAGGTGGTAGCTTTAAATCGCCCGCGGTCCATTAGTACATTTCGGACCCGCGTGTCGCCACTGTCAGTAATTGCAGACCGAGCGCCACCACACGGCAGGTCTAGAGAGACGTACTAGGACTCGCCCCAGTTGTACGACGACTTTGCTAGCGACTACACTGACGAAGCCTTTCTCTCATTTGCCGAGAGAGAGTTAGAATAGCCTTCAGCTAAGTCCATGGCTACGACCTAGCAAGGCGCCATTAACCATATCTAGAGAGAGTCTCACTTGTATCATCAAGAATGCTCTATACAAATGATGGATTAAAAGTTAAGTATTAAGAAGCTACGTACTTTTCTTTATAGCATTCATTACGTATGCTGTTTCAGACCTCAGCAAGCCTGCTTGAATTTAACGCGTGCATTTCGGCTACTTCCGAGTGGCGTGGCTGTCTTGATACGCCACAACAAAAGCAATTTCGATATGTTACCTACATTTGGTATGCGGTAATGGTTGGCATAAAACGCACCAGACGTAAACAAGCCAGAGACTACATTTTTCACTGCAAACTTCTCAAAATATGAGCGGTGCTCTATTTTACTTCAAAGTATCACAATAGCTATGAGCCATAACGAAAAGTAAACTAGTTCATTATCAAGATGCGATGAATAACTATAAGATGCGGAAAAGTAATGTTTTCTTACCGTATAGTTTCTTCGAAATCGAATGACAAAGACTGCGTAGCGGAGAACACGAGCAAATCCCAATACAGCGATTATATTTTTATGTGAAATTTTTACTGAGAAACTAACTACAGAGTTGGATGTAGCCTCGCTTCATCTACGAGCATTGTGTGATGCGTGTTGTTTGGAGCGACCGGCAGCTCTGTGGCTGTGCGTAGCCAGACGGTGAGGGGAAGTTCGACACACACAACGCTGCCCTAAGTTTCCTCTATTTACTTCACTGCTCTGTGAACCATATTTGCCACAGCAGCCATGATTGCGCTTTCTTTCATTACTCTGAGAGATGGCTCAGCGGAACTACAAGATATGAAATATTAGTTCACTTTATTACATGAAATAATAAAAAGATCTACTTAACTTGATACAATTCTTGCCGCTGGAGTGCTTGACACTTTACAGCTTTTATAATTCTTAAACCAAGTGTCAGTGACGGTTAAATTATGCTCTGTGCAAAATTCTGCGAGGCCGCTTCCTCTTTCGTTCTCTTCCCCCACTCCATATCCACCTACTATTTTTCCTTGTCTTCCTTTTCCTACTGTCGAATTCCATTTCCCCATCACAATTAAATTTTCCTCTCCTTTAACAATCTGAATAATTTCGTTTACCTCATCATACATTTCTTCAATCTCTTCATCGTTTGCGTAGCTAGTAGGCCTACAGTGCAGTCTAATGTCTATAATCTTGACATATTTAAGGATACACAACGCAGTTTTCATCATAAAACCTAAAACTTCAAGGTACATTTAGAAAAGGTGTATTACGTAATGAACAAGGCTCCGACCAGCATTTTGATGCGTATTACACAGACACATGAAGTACATACCAAAAATGCAGTGGTTGTCCACTATGTAACTTACGGATATTTTTTTTCAGCAGTACAATACCCAGGTTAACTTTGTGTGTATCTTCAAGTATTGCACTTAATCTAGTGTTAACTTTGAACTCTGAACGTTGACTATTAAAGCATCATTTGATGCACTAATTCACAAACGGCTCTTGAAGTTCAATGTTCATCATTTACAAAAGCACATTTCTATCTGAGATTTGAGTAACTCTTTAGTCGTAGTCGATGATGTTGATTGCTTCAGCTGCGGTCACGAACTGGAGCCGAGTGCTCTACATTGACTTCCGTGCGAATGCACTGCTGTGCTGAGAGAGAGAACGTGTCTTTTTCAGCTCCTCCCACTCGTCATAGCAGAATGCAGAGACACATCTCTAATGCCTCTGGTATCGATATGCCCCTAGACTCTTATAACTGCCATCTGCTTTCTGGTATGGCACCGCCATCTTTGGACTATACCTCAATAGGCATGGTCTAATCTGTGACTTCCCGGTATCAATGATTTCTGTGAAAGCTACTTTTCGGCAACTGCAGTTCTTAATCGCAATTTTGTCATAGTTTCAAATCGTAGTTCAGAAATTCACAACTTGTATTCATACTCACTATACCAACGATGAATGCGACTTACGTTATTTATCACCGTAGATGTTATCGTCCGATTAGCAGCAAGTAGCAACTAACAGGCACTTGCATGCATTCCTGCTAACTGGTATTTCTGGCTGGGTGACCTGCGTCAGTGCAACGGAAGTGATATCTTCACGCCTGTAACGTGTGCAAACTGAGTGTTCTAATAATGTATCTCAGCAGTCGATAGTGAATTGATGAAAATGGTAGATAAACGTGAAATAGACAGTGAGTGAATAATGGAAGTTCCATTCTCTCCTTGTTTAAGCAGTCCAACACCCCTAAATTTTCTGCCAAGTAATTTTTGATAAAGAATCGCTTATGTATTTTAATGTTAATGGTATACTAGAGGAAAGAGTCAGAAGTACAGATTTTCTAGTTCAAAGTTAACACTAGATTAAGTGCAATACTTAAAGATACACACAATATTTTACCTGTGTATTCTACTGCTGAAAAAAATATCTGTAAGTTACATAGTGTACAACCACTGCATTTTTGGTATGTACTTCATGTGTGGCTAATACGCATCAAAATGCTGATCGGAGCCTTGCCCATTACGTAATACACCTTTTCTGAATGGACCTTGATGTTTTAGGTTTTATGATGAAAACTGGGTTGTGTATCCTTAAATATGTCGAGATCATAGACACCAGACAGCACTATAGACCAAATAGCTCCGCAGATGATGAAGAGATTGAAGAAATGTATGATGAGATAAACGAAATTATTCAGATAGTTAAAGGTGAGGAAAATTTAATTATGATGGGGGAATGGAATTTGATAGTAGGAAAAGGAAGACAAGGAAAAATAGTAGGTGAATATGGAGTGGAGGGAAACGAACGAAAGAGAAAGCGGCCTTGTAGAATTTTGCACATAGCATAATTTAACCATCACTGACGGTTTAAGAATGGTAACAGAAGGCTATATACTTGGAAGAGACCTGGAGACACCGGACGATTTCGGATTGATTATATAATGGTAAGATAGATATTTAGGAACCATATTTTAAATTGTAAGATGTTTCCAGCTACACATTTGGACTCTAGCCACATTTTATTTGTTATGAACTCTAGATTAAAACTGTAGGAACTTGGAGAAGGTAGGAAATTAAGGAGATGTGAACTGGATAAGTTGAAAGAACCAGAGGTTGTTGAGAATTTCAGAGGGACATTAGATAACATCTGGTTAGAACAGGGGAGAGGAATAAAGTAGAAGAGGAATGGGTAACTTCAAGAGATGAAATAATGAAGGCAGTAGAGGATGGAGTAGGTAAAAAGACAAGGCCTAGTAGAAATCCTTGGATAACACAGGAGATATTGAATTTAATTGATGAAAGGAGACAATATAAAAATGAAGCAGGCAAAAGAGAATACGAAAGTCTAAAAATGTGACTGAATTGCAGTGAAAAATGGCTACGCAGGACGGCTAGAAGAGAAATGCAAGGATTTAGAAGCATATTTCGCTAGAGGAAAGATACATACCACCCACAGGAAAATTAAAGAGGCCTTTGGGGAAAAGAGGAGCAGTTTCATGAATATAAAGAGCTCAGATGGAAAACTAGTCGTAAGCAAAGAAGGGAAAGCTGAAAGGTGGAATAAGTACACTATGTGATCAAAAGTACCCGGACACCCCCTAAAGCATACTTTTTCTTGTTAGGTGCATTGTGCTGCCACCTACTGCCATGTACTCCGTATCAGCGACCTCAGTAGTCATTAGACATCGTGAGAGTGCAGAATGGGGCGCATCGCGGAACTCACAGTCTTCGAACGTAGTCAGGTGATTTGGTGTCACTAGTCTCATACGTCTGTACGGAGATTTCCACACTCCTAAACATCCCTAGGACCACTGTTTGCGATGTGATAGTGAAGTAGAAACGTGAAGGGCAAATACAGCACAAAAGCGTACAGGCCGATCTCGTCTGTTGACTGACAGAGACCGCCGACAGTTGAGGAGGGTCGTAATGTGTAATAGGCAGACATCCAGACCATCACACAGGAATTCCAAACTGCATCAGCATCCACTGCAAGCAGTAGGACAGTTAGGCGGGAGGCGAGAAAACTTGATGGGCGATCGGCTGCTCATAAGCCACACATCACGCCGGTAAATGCCAAACGACGCGTCGCTTGGTGTAAGGAGAGTAAATGATGGACGATTGAACAGTGGAAAAACGTTCTGTGGAGTGACACAATGCGGCGATCCGATAGTAGGATGTGGGTATCGCGAATGCCGGGTGAACGTCATCTGCCAGCGGGTGTAGTGCCAACACTAAAATTCTAAGGCGGTGGTGTTATTGTGTGGTCGTGTTTTTCATCGAGGGGGCTTGCACACGTTGTTTTGCGAGACACTTTCACAGCACAGACCGATATTGATGTTTTAAGGACCTTCTTACTTCCCACTGTTGAAGAGCGATTCGGGGATGGCGATTGCATCTTTCAACTCGATCGAGCACCTGTTCATAATGCACGGTCTGTGGCGGAGTGGTTACACGATAGTAACATCCCTGTAATGGACAGGCCTACACAGAGTCCTGACATAAATGCTATAGAGCACCTTTGGGATGTTTTGGAATGCCGGCATTGTGCCAGGCCCCACCGACCGACATCGATACCTCTCCTTAGTGCTGCACTCCGTGAAGAAAGGGCTGCCATTCCCCAAGAAACCTTCCAGTACCTGATTGAACGTATGCCTGCGAGAGTGGAAGCTGTCATCAAGGGTAAGGTTGCGCCAACACCATATTGAACTCCAACATTACCAATTGAGGGTTCCATGAACTTGTAAGTCATTTTTAGCCAGGTGTCCGGATACTTTTGATCATATAGTGTATATAGAGGATCTATAGCAAGCGAGGTATTATAGAAACAGAAGAGGACTTAGGTTGAGATAGGAGATATGATACTGCGAAAAGAATCTGACAGGGCTCTGAAAGATATAAGTCGAAACAGGATCCTGGGAATACACGATATTCCGTCAGAACTACTGATAGCCTTGGGAGAGCCAGTCATGACAAAACTCTTCCATCTGGTGTGCAAGATGTGTTAGACACGTCAAATACACTCAGACTTCAATAAGAGTATAATAATCTCAATTCCGGAAAAAGCAATTGCTGACAGGCGTGAAAATTACCGAACTGTAATACGTCATGGTACTGAGGATTGCATAAAACGACAACGGCAGGGGCAGCTGAATAACCCAATATATATCTTCAGATGTTATTTTTGATAAATTTATTTAGGCTACTAGTTTCAACGTCTCAGTATCGTCTTCTTCACGTCATGATACATGGAACGTCTGGAATATTCCAATTGTATGTATACGTAATATGGCAACTATTGTAGTAACCGGATTTCACAGAACTCTTTCGAACAGTGTGTGCTCTCCGCCCATGTAACAGCAACTCACCGTTTCTCTTACACGTGCTGAGATTACACACAATTCTAAAGACTACTACGGAATCCAGTTACTACTGTGGTTCCTGTATTACGTACACATACGACTGGAATACTCTGGACGTTCCATGTATTGTGACCTGAAGACGACGGTACAGAGGCGTTGAAACTAGTTGTTGTTGTTGTTGTTGTGGTCTTCAGTCCTGAGACTGGTTTGATGCACGTCTCCATGCTACTCTATCGTGTGCAAGCTTCTTCATCTCCCAGTACCTACTGCAACCTACATCCTTCTGAATCTGTTTAGTGTATTCATCTCTTGGTCTCCCTCTACGATTTTTACCCTCCACGCTGCCCTTCAATACTAAATTGGTGATCCCTTTATGCCTCAGAATATGCCCCACCAACCGATCCCTTCTCCTAGTCACGTTGTGCCACAAATTTCTCTTCAATTCTATTCAATACCTCCTCATTAGTTATGTGATCTACCCATCTAATCTTCAGCATTCTTCTGTAGCACCACATTTTGAAAGCTTCTATTCCTTCATCTATTTATCGTCCACGTTTCACTTCCATACATGGCTACACTCCATACAAATACTTTCGGAAACGACTTCCTGACACTTAAATCTATACTCGATGTTAACAAATTTCTCTTCCTCAGAAACGCTTTCCTTGCCACTGCCAGTCAACATTTTATATCCTCTCTTCTTCGACCATCATTAGTTATTTTGCTCCCCGAATAGCAAAACTCCTTTACTACTTTAAGTGTCTCATTTCCTAATCTAATTCCCGCAGCATCACCCGACTTAATTCGACTATATTCCATTACCCTCGTTTTGCTTTTGTTGGTGTTCATCTTATATCCTCCTTTCAAGACACTGTCCATTCCGTTCAAATGCTCTTCCAGGTCCTTTGCTGTCTCTGACGGTATTATAATGTCATCGGCGAACCTCAAAGTTTTTATTTCTTCTCCATCGATTTTAATACCTATCCCGAATTTTTCTTTTGTTTCCTTTACTGCTTGCTCAATATATAGATTGAATAACATCCGGGAGAGGCTACAACCCTGTCTCACTCCCTTCCCAACCACTGCTTCCCTTTCATGCCCCTAGACTCAAATAACTGCCATCTGCTTTCTGTACTAATTGTAAATAGCCTTTCGCTCCCTGTATTTTACCCCTGCCACCTTCAGAATTTGAAAGAGATTATTCTAGTCAACCTTGTCTAAAGCTTTCCCTAAGTCTACAAATGCTAGAAACGTAGGTTTGCCTTTCCTTAATCTATTTTCTAAGATAGGGTCAATATTGCTTCACGTGTTCCAACATTTCTACGGAATCTAAACTGATCTTCGCCGAGGTCGGCTTCTACCAGTATTTCCATTCGTCTGTAAAGAATTCGTATTAGTATTTTGCAGCCGTGGCTTATTAGAGTGTTAGTTCGGTAATTTTCACATCTGTCAACACCTGCTTTCTTTGGGAGTGGAATTGTTACATTCTTTTGAAGTCTGAGGGTATTTCGCCTCATACATCTTGCTTACTAGGTGGTAGGGTTTTGTTAGGCCTGGCTCTCCCAAGGCTGTCAGTAGTTCTGATGGAATGTTGTTGAAGCTAGTAGGCTAAATAATAAAGAAAGGCTGTTGGTATATACAGGGTGTTTCAAAAATGACCAGTATATTTGAAACGGCAATAAAAACTAAACGAGCAGCGATAGAAATACACCGTTTGTTGCAATATGCTTGGGACAACAGTACATTTTCAGGCGGACAAACTTTCGAAATTACAGTAGTTACAATTTTCAACAACAGATGGCGCTGCAAGTGATGTGAAAGATATAGAAGACAACGCAGTCTGTGGGTGCGCCGTTCTGTACGTCGTCTTTCTGCTGTAGGCGTGTGCTGTTCACAACGTGCAAGTGTGCTGTAGACAACATGGTTTATTCCTTAGAACAGAGGATTTTTCTGGTGTTGGAATTCCACCGCCTAGAACACAGTGTTGTTGCAACAAGACGAAGTTTTCAACGGAGGTTTAATGTAACCAAAGGACCGAAAAGCGATACAATAAAGGATCTGTTTGAAAAATTTCAACGGACTGGGAACGTGACGGATGAAGGTGCTGGAAAGGTAGGGCGACCGCGTACGGCAACCACAGTGGGCAACGCGCAGCTAGTGCAGCAGGTGATCCAACAGCGGCCTCGGGTTTCCGTTCGCCGTGTTGCAGCTGCGGTCCAAATGACGCCAACGTCCACGTATCTTCTCATGCGCCAGAGTTTACACCTCTATCCATACGAAATTCAAACGCGGCAACCCGTCGGCGCCGCTACGATTGCTGCACGAGAGACATTCGCTAACGATATAGTGCACAGGATTGATGACGGCGATATGCATGTGGGCAGCATTTGGTTTACTGACGAAGCTTATTTTTACCTGGACGGCTTCGTCAATAAACAGAACTGGCGCATATGGGGAAACCGAGAAGCCCCATGTTGCAGTCCCATCGTCCCTGCATCCTCAAAAAGTACTGGTTGGGCCGCAATTTCTTCCAAAGGAATCATTGGCCCATTTTTCAGATCCGAAACGATTACTGCATCACGCTATCTGGACATTCTTCGTGAATTTGTGGCGGTACAAAATGCCTTAGACGACACTGCGAACACCTCGTGGTTTATGCAAGATGGTGCCCGGCCACATCGCACGGCCGACGTCTTTAATTTCCTGAATGAATATTTCGATGATCGTGTGATTGCTTTGGGCTATCCGAAACATACAGGAGGCGGCGTGGATTGGCCTCCCTATTCGCCAGACATGAACCCCTGTGACTTCTTTCTGTGGGGACACTTGAAAGACCAGGTGTACCGCCAGAATCCAGAAACAATTGAACAGCTGAAGCAGTACATCTCATCTGCATGTGAAGCCATTCCGCCAGACACGTTGTCAAAGGTTTCGGGTAATTTCATTCAGAGACTACGCCATATTATTGCTACGCATGGTGGATATGTGGAAAATATCGTACTATAGAGTTTCCCAGACCGCAGCGCCATCTGTTGTTGAAAATTGTAACTACTGTAATTTCGAAAGTTTGTCTGCCTGAAAATGTACTGTTGTCCCAAGCATATTGCAACAAACGGTGTATTTCTATCGCTGCTCGTTTAGTTTTTATTGCCGTTTCAAATATACCGGTCATTTTTGAAACACCCTGTATTTCCACAACAGTTCGACTGGCCCCTGTTGTTCACCCCATATTTTTGTGGTGTCGTATCTTCCCTTCTTAATTTTACTGGCGACCCCCGGCTCGCATCGGTTCTCAGCTTTCCGCTCGGTGCGTTCTTTGGCCGCGTGCATTGCAGCGACGTGGAGCGCCAGCCAGCCAGCCAGCCAGCACCGTGCCCGCTGCTCGGCACCGGGTTCTGCAGCTCTCTGCAGGCCGGCGGAGGAAGTTGTTCGGCCCGCGCGGCGCTTGTTTTGCAGCCTGACAAGGCAGGCGGACGGACACACAAGAAACCCCGGGCGGCCGCAATCAAGCCGACGCTGACCAATCTGCGCATCTGGCGGAGCGGTCCCCGGCTCTTACAAGCTTCATTTACGCTACGCTGCGTTTCGTAATTTTCTGATGCAAATCGACATCGCGCATGCGCCGGCCCCTTCCTCGCTCTCCGGGCCCCGCCGGCTGCGGCTGGCGAGAATCGCCCGTCGGGTGGTACTGCCGGCTCCTCCGGGTCCTTTTCTTCCTTTTCGGTTTAATGACTGTTCCGTGTTAGATGCGGCGTGCGTATCTCGCGAAAGCGGGAGGTTGTTCAACTCTGCGCTGCAAACAAATACCGTTATATCGCATAGGCGAGTGCGCCTGCTAACTTTCGATTTTATCAGAGACGGAGTAGCCCGGCACCGTTCAGAGTGACCAGGGAGCTGGCTGCGCTGTAGTCGTCACTCGTACTGCGAGTGGCCGCCTTAGACCACTAAGATGGGAAGGCTAGGAGTGGTGACAGGAAAGTGCTCTAATCTAGCGCGACGCGTAGTGACGTACGGAAAGAAGGGGCTACATTCACGCGGTTTTCTTCTCGGAACTTTTAAATTTTTTTGGGATAGGTGTTTAAAATTGTTTAGGTGAAGTATAACTTGGTATTATGCTTCTAACTCCATATTACATTTAAGAGTGCAAAATAATCTTATACAGCCTTAAACCGAGTGCACAAACGTGCCACGGCATTGGGCAGATTTACGCACCTATGGGGCATTTTTACGCAGATCGTAGAATACAATAATGAGTACACAAAACACACTACTACACTTCGCAAAATATGTTTCGTTTGCAGTAAACAAAATTATACCTGACATCGTAAAACAAAACAATATTTCTGACACTACTGAATGTTTTTTACGTGCTTCCACCTGTTAGCATAATACGGTCTACATGGAAGTATCAGTGTTAATTAGAGGCCCGTTCATCGTCATTGTCAGAGTAACAATTTATGCACATGAAAAATAATATGTTTACTGTGGTACAATCGTCGTGAACGCAGCTTTTCCATCAAAGGCACTGGGCCTCTTCTTGATTTCTTTTTGCTTGGGTGCATCGTTTCAAGCAGTAAATACGAAGGCAATTTTTATCCTCTTCGTCTGACTGCTGAAAGTTACAGGAGAAAGAAAGAAGAACTGGATGGAGCATAGGCTGGGACGGGAGTGATTTGCTGAAAGATGCTTTGGAAGGAATAGTTTGTGACAGGAGATTGTGAGGAAGAAGGAGATACAAGATGATAGGCAACGCAACATAATGGGAAGCGTAAATTACGCGGACATTAAGTGGATGGCAGAAGACAGGAGAGCATGGAGACTTACCATGTGAAAACCTGACTTTCGGCAGAACACTAATGATGACGCAGAAGTAAGCCTATCCACATTTTTCCTTACTGTTGCTTTTAAAAATATTCTTATCCTTATGAGTCACAAAATTAGTTTCTCCTGCTTCAGATTCATTAGGTTCAAACAGTTTTTATAGCAATTTCAATTTTTTAATGCCCTGTGTCTTCATTTTGTAAGACAGCGTTTCCAGCTGCTGTTCTCTTCAAGTTTCCTTGACTCGGGTATCAGTTAGGATGTCAGTGAGTGTCGCTTATGTCTTCAACCAGACAATGGTCGAGACATGTTTGGGGGCAACCCGGTCAGGCTGAACGCTTTAGACACCCTGTCCAGTGAGTGCAGCAAGGGGGAGGTTCCCTGCTGTTTAGGGGTGGCATTATGTGGGGCCGACGTACGCCGCTGGTGCTCATGGAAGGCGCCGTAACGGCTGTACGATACGTGAATGCCATCCTCCGACCGAAAGTGCAATCATATCGGCGGCACATTGCCGAGGCATTCGTCTTCATGGACGACAATTCGCGCCCCCTTCGTGCACATCTTGTGAATGACTTCCTTCAGGATAACATCGCTCGATTAGAGTGGCCAGTATGTTCTCCAGCCATGAGACCCATCGAACATGTCTGGGATAAATAGGAAAGGGCTGTTTATGGACGACGTGACCCACCAACCACTCTGACGGATCAACGCCGAATAGCCGTTGGGGAGACTGGGACGATCTGGACTAACAGTGCCTTGATGAACTTGTGGTTAGTATGCCACGACGAATACATGCATGCATCAATGCAAGAGGCCGTGCTACTGGGTATTAGAGGTACTGGTGCGTACAGCAATCTGGACCACCACCTCTGTATGAAGGTCTCGCTGTATGGTGGTACAACATGTGGTTCCATGAGCAATAAAAAGGGCGCCGGCCGCTGTGACCGGGCGGTTCTAGGCGCATCAGTCCGGAACCGCGCTGCTGCTACGGTCAATTATCTCTGGACTTGTTTCTTTACTTGAGTATTTTGGCTACGGGTTGGTCTTTCAGGCCGGTAATGCTCGATCGCACGACGGCCGCAGACGGACATGTTCATCCAGGAGGCGGAAGTTAACCGCCTGGCACCTGCTGACATGCTGACTTGGGCCCGATTTAACATGCTTGGCATCACGTGGAACCTACACTATGTTGTGGCAGGAACCCCCCTGAACGTCCCCCCCCCCCACCCACCCATTGCATGAGTTGAGGTAGACCACTACCGAACAGACGTACAAGCAAGAGCTGTAATTACCAGCTGCGACATGGTCGCATATATGAACAATGATCCAATACTGTCAAATGTTTTTTATTCCAGTATTTGATCACAATATCAATTATTTTGACGATGACCGGTTTCAGTCCGTAATGACCATCCTCAGGTCTTTTCTACACCATGTCCTAAAGTAATAAGGCCATAATGGCATCGTCAAAACATATAAATCTAGTCAGTTGACGATGCCATTATGGGCTTATTACTTTAGGACATGGTGTAGAAAAGATCTGAGGATGGTCATTACGAGCTGAAACCGGTCATTGTCAAAAGAATTGATATTGTGATCAAAAACTGGAATAAAAAACATTAGAGCAGTTCTATGCGCTACAGTCTGGAACCGCGCGACCGCTACGGTCGCAGGTTCGAATCCAGCCTCGGGCATGGATGTGTGTGATGTCCTTAGGTTAGTTAGGTTTAAGTAGTTCTAAGTTCTAGGGGACTGATGGCCTTAGAAGTTAAGTCCCATAGTGCTCAGAGCCAGTAATGTCTCTACCACCTTCTAGACACAACTTCAGGGAGGATTCAGTTACAATGTACGGGGCAAAGCAACACGGCATTCAATGCTGTCCAGCAGCAGACTAATTTTACAAACGTGCACTTTCAAACACAGTGTGTTTATTTTGGTTATTGTTGCGGATTTATTCCACTGTACAGCTACTGTTTTTCAGTTTCGCAATGCTTTTTCTCTCATTCGCTCCTTCCGTCGGATGTCAGCCCACACACATCCACGAGTTCGCAGACATGCAGGCGGGGCACAGTTCCTTTTTGAGGAGTTCAGAATCGAGACGGTGTTTTGAAACGAACTGATTCTTCGCGCGATAAGGTGTTGCCTTGGGCGAGGGACAGGCGTGAACCCCGACCGCTGTTAGTACGGGGAATAATTTAGTGTCTGGTTTCTGGTGAGGGACTTAACTAGAAACGACGCAGGCGCGAAATCCCGCCGGGCAGCTTGTCAGCGGCAGACGGCTGAATTACAACTGCGAACACGCGAGCAAGCAATAGCTGTCCGCCGCCGTACCTACCTAGCTCTGACTGCGCCCGTCTCTCGTGCTGCTCGCACAGTAGGCAGCTGGCTAAGCAGCCGGGCCGCACACAAGTCTCACCTCACAACAACTCTCCCCCACTCGCTGTTAGCAAGCCGTGTAGCACTGAGACTGGAACTTTTATCCGATTATAAATCGTCCGATTCCGCATGCATGCCACACTGAATGAGCAGTATCAGAGCGCGTGTATGTTAGAAATCTGAAGCCTGTGGCATCTACAGTAATGAAAATGGCTGTGATGTGACGTCTGGTTGAAGCATCGTTAAGTAGGCGTGCCTCACGGGTCAGTGCTGGGACCACTACTGTTTTTTGTATCCAGGGCCTTCAGATACCAAACTATTAATGTCACAGGAAAAGTGAACAGGGCCTTTTTTGTGGGTAATTTAGCGTAGTTAAATTCTGTACTGAATACGTTTTCGCTAGAGCCCACGGTCTCATAGCTATGCATCTGAAAGTCAGGTTTGTATGTTCTCCTTGAATAAGTCCTGGAAGTCATGGATCAAGGTAATCACATGGATGTGTAATCCTTTACTTATGAAATTAATTCGTGACTTAATTGAAGATTTCTTGATGAGTGTCTCAGCCAAGTCTGTAGTCTTCTTCATGTTGAGCATTAATGACCTTAGGCTTTACAGGCAGCCGGCCGGTGTGGGCGAGCGGTTCTAGGCGCTTCATGCTGGAACCGCGCGACTGCTCCTGTCGCAGGTTCGAATCCAGCCTCGGGCATGGATGTGTGTGATGTCCTTAGGTTAGTTAGGTTTAAGTAGTTCTAAGTTCTAGGGGACTGATGACCTCAGATGTTACGTCCCATAGTGCTCTCAGAGCCATTTGCACGTTTACAGACAGCGCCAATACGAACGTCACAGCTATTACAGATGATTCAGTTATCTGTATGTAGTGATGCAGACGTTGGTAACTTGGTTTAACATACAGAAATGTAAAACTGCGCTCTTTTCATTAAAAAAAAGAACAGAAATAAATAAAAGCTGAAAAGTAATACCATAAGACTGCAACATGAGTGAGTCATCACTACAATCAATCAACTTATCAAATTATACAGACGCTTGGGTCCAACAATTTGTAGGTATATGCTCTCAGTCACACGAAAGGCAGATGCCGGACTTCAGTTCACTGGCACGATACTCGGATAATGCAGTGGGACTACAGAGGGGACCGTTTACAAACCAGTTGCGTGTCCCTTCTTGTACTATTGCTCAACAGTCTGTGACTCATAATAAATGAGAATACTGTGGTATATTGATGTTTGCTTGTTTTGTTTTAGGGCGCAAAAACAACTAAGGGCATACACGTCCATGTCAGAACCGTAAAATACGAAGACGAAGACGACTGCACGTTAAGCCCAATCTGCGGAAGGAAAGACAGCTAAAGACAGAGACTTTCTCTTGGAAAAAGGTCCATAAAATACACCATAGACAGATCGGAGGCCCTGAACTAAAAATTAAATGTCTTTCGCCATATTTCTGCGATGGATAAAAAGTGAAACGCGGCCGGTAACTCAGATGGCGAACATAAATTACAAATGGTTCAAATGGCTCTAAGCACTATGGGACTTGACATCTGAGGCCATCAGTCCCCTAGACTTAGAACTACTTAAACCTAACCAACCTAAGGACATCACACACATCCATGCCCGAGGCAGGATAACCTGCGACCGTAGTAGCAGCGCGCCTAGAACCGCTCGACATAAATTACAACGTGAGCGGTTAAAAAAAGGGCGTTCCGCCAGGAAATGGTGACCCTTTAAAGGTTGATGACAATGGGGAACCATCACTTAACAAATGCCAATGGCTAAAGCTATAGTGTCCAATACGCAACCTAGCTGAAATCTCGCAGCGAGAGGGCCGAAAGGAGGTCGGCTAATCCACAGCTTGCAGTCCCGGAGCTTGTTTCCACGAAGGGAAGACTAGTGGTAATGCGACAGTGACATCACCTGCTAGCAGACGGTAACACAGAGACCATTGGAGGGCATGGAAGAACTTAGCAGGTCGAGGCACGAGGACAGCAGCCTTGGCAGCAGCGCCAGCAGCCTCGTTTCCCGTCAGACTGACGTGGTGAGAGCTTTCCTGGACTCTTTGCACTAAGGGATTGACGGTGTGCAGTACACAGAGGCCTTGAAGAGCACTGAGACAGTTGGAGCAAATGACACAACCGAAAAGCCTGCGTCGCCGGATGTACTGTATACAGGACGAAGAGCTCTGCTGTAAATACTGAGCAGTGTAGGAGGCACTACGCAGGAGTTATCAGAGTGGGACAGAAATAGGGCAGATGTGATGTACATCTACCAACAAACGAATGATTACAATTTCCGAAATATTGGATGGTTTATTCAACACAAAGAGCTTCAGAAATCGGGCAAATCAATAAGCCATCGATCCCCATCTGGCCCTTATGCAAGCAGTTATTTGGTTTAGCATTGATTGATACAGTTGCTGTATGTCCTTCTGAGTGAAATCGTACCAAATTCTGCCTGACTGGCGCGTTAGATCGTCGAAATGTCGAGATGGTTGGAGGGCTTTGCCCATAATGCTCCAAACTTTCTCAACTCGGGAGAGATCCGACGACCTTACAGGCTAAGGTGGGGTTTGGCAAGCCCGAAGACAAGCGGCAGAAATTCTTGTCACATGCGGAAGGGCATAGTCTTGCTGGAATGTAAGGGTACCACGAATGACAACCAAAGTGTTCGTCCTTTGCTGGCGTAAGCTGCCACCAGTACACCGGTCGGCAAATATGTAGCGCGTAGATTAATAGTAGGAGCTGGATCAAGTGCGTCTATCATGAGAGAGGCCAGAGACACACCCGCAAGCAACAAGCCGCCAACGTCCTCTCGACCGCAGGTATTTAGGCCGCCGCCGCTGACTGGAGGGCCTCAGTTACTCAGGCACTAACTCACTGACTATTCTATTTTGGTGTCAGTTTTTCATTCGCAGAGCGGGCTCAGCTTATGACAGTACATAGCAGAGCCAGATTTGTGTAACAGCTAGAGTACCGATATCGTCTGCAAGAGGACTATTACAGAAGAGCTTGTACCACAACACATGGACTCTATTGAAGATAAGTAGCTTCCTGTTCATGTAAATAAAGAACCCTGTTAATACATACGTGCAGTTGTGTTGTAGAAAGAGGATACTGACCACCTGCAACATCGTCTCTCTTTCTTCTTAAGGTACAAGACGCTACAGTGGTGATAAGGATACTACACCACCTATGAAAAGAAATGTTATCCCACCATAGTCCAGGCCGTCTCCAGATACGTTTTCGGCCTGGAACATCACTGACTGGAATAACATTGTTTTCAGTGATGAATCTCATTTCGAATTGAGTTCCGATGTCCAGTGAATATGTCTCTGGAGACGCCCCAGGCAGTGGTTGGATACCAATCTGAGTGACGCCCACAGTGCGGCTGTACAATTGGACGTGATGATCTGGGGTGCAATCTCTTTTCGTAGCAGGACCCTTTGGTTGTCATCCATGCCACTCTTGTAGAACAGTGGTACGTCGGCCATATTCTGTTCCCCATTTTGTTGTCGTTCGTGGTAACCCATCCTGGGCTTACATTTCAGCACCCGGCGACAGTTTCCGCAACTCGTCTTCGTACTTGTCAAACCCTACCACAGTCAGCAAAGTCACCAGATCTCACTGCAGTCGAGAACGTTTGGAGCATTATGGGCAGGGCCCTTCAACCAGATCGGGATTTTGACGATCTGACGCGCCAATTGGATAGAATTTGGCACAATACTCCTGAGGAGAACATCCAACAACCCTGTCAATTCCAATGAGTGCCAGTGGTGGACCAACGCATTATTGACTTGCTCGATTTGTGGAGCCCTTTCTTTTGAATTAATCATCCAATTTTTGTGAAATTGTAACCATTAGTTTGGCTGTAGATGTAGATTACATCAAACGATTTCCGTGCCATTCGGGTAATTCCTTTGTGGCGTGTCTTTTGTTTAGTGTATTTCAAAGCTTCAAACGGCGAATGAGATGTGCTCGTTGTCACCTCCGGCATAGTACAGCGTTAACGTATTAGTAACGAGCGAAGTCGTGTTGTGGTTAAGATAGTGGATTCGTGTTTGGGAGGACGACTGTTAAAATCCCCGTCCAGCCAACCTGATTGAAGTTTTCCCTTGTTTCACTAAATCGCTTGAACTAAGTTCCAGGATTGTTACTTTAATTTCCTTCCCCAACTTTCCCCAACGGAGGTTGTCGACGCTACGTTACGTTAGACCCCCACCGCTGGCTTCCTTTAAATCAGCCAGCAACAGGGAATCTACGATCCGATGTTATTTTGACAGCCTTTAAACTACCAGCGACGACAACTATTTCTGCTGGCCAGTCACTGGGAGATATACGGCACTCTGTTAGCTCGCAGTGAGTGTCTGACAAAAGGCCGGCCGGACGGAGGTTTGAAATTTCCTCGAGAGAGGAAAGTAGCGAGGCAGCAATTGGTAAGCTAGTGACACAGGAGCCCCGGCGGTCGTGTGATTAGCGAGCCTGCCGCAATCAGACACGCAGTCGCGGAAATAAATATTCGCGAGACGAGAATAGTGTGCACTCTGTGCAATCATTACAGTCACGGTCTAACGCGAGTACCTAATCTCTACGACCACTTGCAGCAGCAAGTAAATATCCACAGTTCGCCAGAGGCGCGCGAAAACACTGCTAATAACCCTGCCGTAATCGGCAGGTTCCTAGTTCTGCCTTATTAGAATATTTAACCAGTTTTCCAGTAATTCCCACTCCTCCAACTTTTTCTTTTTCCCCCTTTGACTGGTCTCAAGGACTCGTCCATCTGTTCTTACCCTCCGCTAGACTTTTTTTTATCTCTTCCGTACCTACACCACACTTGATATTTCCTGTACGTTGTCTTTGCGCACCAATGCAATTTTTTTCCTCCACTGCTGTTTGAAATGTTTCTTTAGAAAATATACATTTTCTTTTATTAGTATTAAGAAGAGAGCCATGCTCTAGTGCCTATGCGCACCACCTTTCCTTAATTAAGTAAGTATAAATCTAGCTTGACACTGTAAAACGCAAACATTGTATTAAAAATACCAACGACCTTTAGTTCAAGTCCGAACTCTCAGACGATCAAGAACAAGCGATATTCGTTTGCTAAAACTGTTATGGTAATTCTACTGTTTTATGAGCGCGGGCTCGTTTCTGCCTGGTCTCCCGTCTCCTGCGCTGCAGACTTTACATATTCTGTAAGTATCTGTCGCGTATGTATTTCTCCGCTCCCATTCGGTAATATTACACTTGACTATGTAATTTACTCTAATTTTACTATTTATGGAATGATTTCCTTTCCTCGGTCTTTGACATGTATGTGTATTATTTCACTGTTTTTCAGAATGTTCAATGACTGCAAGAACGATAATGGCAACGATCTTTTTTACTTAATTGGCTTTTGCCGTGCCCATTCAGCCATATACATACCGTAATGTCAATTATTACGATACGAACGTGAGGAACACACAACACCAGTCCCCGAGCGGAGAAAATCTCCACCCGGCTGGCAGTCGAACCCGAGCCCCTTCGCTTAGCAATCTACTGTCCTTTCAGGTTTACTTTATTCGTAATACAGTTATGTAACAACTTTAAATTCAGTATCGTATTACATTTTAATATCTATTTTTATTTATTAACTTCAATTTTCACATGATCAGGTTAAGACGAATGACAAGAGGGCGTTAAAAATTGTGTTTCATGCCCGATGTTATTCTGTAAAAGCTGAAAAACAATTTCCGACTACACTCTTCTTACAGAACAAGTCCTGAAGACAATAATTTGCCACTTCCAGCTATCTCCATTGAGCGTGTTGTAAAAATACATAATTTTGACAAAAAATAAAATTGAAGACTTCGTTCATAGTTGTAGTTCAGCAGCTGCGGTGTTTTGTGAACAAGCATAAAAAGTCAGTCGTCAGCTGCACAAGAAAACCTTTATTTGGTTCACTTTACTGGTTTCGAGGTCACCTAAAATAGGCACAAATCATTGATAAGCCAACATCAAAATAAGAATCGGACGGCAGTGTCCTACAAAGAATTCGCAAAGAAGTACGTATATAAAGCAAGTATGTTAAAATCAATGTACAAAGTTTGAACAGCAGAGGTAAAACATGTTTGTTAAAACAGATGTAAAACGAGTGGTTCAAATGGCTCTGAGCACTATGGGACTTAACTTCTGTGGTCATCAGTCCCAGTAGAACTACTTAAACCTAACTAACCTAAGGCAGGATTCGAACCTGCGACCGTAGCTCCAGCGCGGTTCCGGACTGAAGCGCCTAGAACCGCGCGGCCACCGCGGCCGGCTGAACTGTTCAGTATCCTGGGGGCCGGCTGCCGGACGCACGTTAGCAGCAAAGAAAAGTAAGCGACCTGCAGTCCGGCTTCGATAGCAGGAAGTTTTGACATCTACAGGAAATCTGCTACGACGGGTAACACCTCCACGTTTCTGTCACCCGTTTAGGCAAAAAATGTCATTTTTTTCATGCTATGATTGACCGCATATTTGAAGTTCCTATGCTATTGCCACAGAGCTTAAGAACCTTAAGTGCATTGCAGTCAACAGCGGCTGTCCGGCTAGTCTTGTGCAAAAACTATTTGAGGCTGAACCTAGTAGGCACACCAGTTCTTAATTCCTTAGCAGATCGCAACGGCATGTCGGGCAAAAACTCCTCTCTGCCTTTGCATACACTCCGTTATAAACTGACCTGTCCGTACCCATCACCCGAACTGGTGACAGTCTTCCGCTAGTCGGTACTTCTTTCCTTCAGTACCAAATGCAAAAACGAAATTCAGGTACATACGGCAATTGTGACTTATCTCAGAGGTTTATTTCGGCGTACACCTGGGTCAAAGTGTGCGAGCTTTGAAGTGAACGCAGCATATTGCCTTCTATAATGTCCTGTATTTTTACTGAAAACTAGAGAAGTTCGAAGCCCCATGACTGCAACAGAACTACGCGGATGCAGATATATATAGTACTCATTATACTGCACAGCATAATTGCAGTTAGTTAGCAGGAACACCATTTCTCTACTCTGGAAAGACATGGGACGTAAAGCTGGCAGGAACAAATTTTAAGGCCGTAGTATAAAGCGCTCTGTAGACGGCGAGAAATGAACCTTCCCTGTTCCGCAGTCAGTGTTATAGCTAACTAAGGAGCACCTACAGCAGCGAAAGGTGTCATTTTATGAACGGTTGCGCCTAGCTTTCGCGGCCCTTAGCACAAGTAAAGCGACACACAACACCGCGTATGTCATAATTAGACGAGGAAACTTGATTTACGGTTTGCTTGTACAGGGTTTTCTCTCTCAGCTAATCTTCGAGAGTATTGTAATTACTCTGTGGTTGCCTCTCTCCGTATGGATAGAGCTATTTTCGCGCGGTATTTTAATTACAGACGAACATGTGTTAGGGGGTGTTCGTGAGAACTATCTCGAAAGGTAATCATCACTTAAAAGAAATGCTCAGTTGGCGACGATTTCCGAGATAAAAAAGACATCTGAAGCACACGTCGCTCACTAACACCTGAACGCGCACGCAATTTGCACAAAGAAGTGAGGGGGTGGATTGTACTGTACTGACTTGTGTAACTTAGAAAGATGGAAACAATTTTCTGAGTGCATTTTACATTCTGCACTGTCATGTCACGGGTATTTACGCATGCAAAGAAATTGGGAATGCTACTGGTTGAGAATATCAACGACTGTTTCATGAACGAGGAATATGCTTTGAAAGGTTTCTTTTTTTTTTTCAGATTCAGATGCTTTTCAGGTTCAGATGCTTAGTCACCGCGGAAACGATGTCCTCTTCCCAGTAACAGGGTTGTATCGGAAAGATAGGACCAGAAAAACATTAATGTTGTTGTTGTTGTTGTTGTTGGTGGTGGTGGTGATAGTGGTGTTCTGCCGTCAGCAGTCCAAAGTCTGGCTCGATGCACCATTTGAACTTGCTTACTGGATGGAGACTAGTATTCGGCACTCCCACACTTCCGGTTAACCATCAAAATGGTTCAAGTGGCTCTGAGCACTATGGGACTTAACTTCTGAGGTCATCAGTCCCCTAGAACTTAGAACTACTTAAACCTAACTAACCTAAGGACATCACACACATCCATGCCCGAGGCAGGATTCGAACCTGCGATCGTAGTGGTCGCGCGGTTCCAGACTGTAGCGCCTAGAACCGCTCGGCCACGTTAATCATCAGATCAGCTGTTTATTTAATGAACTTTTTTAAAAAAAAGCGTAATTCCGACATTTTAAAACATATTACAATGAAATCCAGACCTTTAGCTGCTTATAGCCGTTGATAAATATCAACGGGGACAGTTGAAAATGTGTGCCCCGACTGGGACTCGAAACCGGGATCTCCTGCTTACATGGCAGACTATCCGTCTGAGCCACTGAGGATACAGAGGATAGTGCGACTGCAGGTACTTATCTCTGGCACGCTCCCCGTGAGGCCCACATTCCCAACTTACTGTCCACACACTACATTTGCGTGCCCCTGCCCGTTATACTCATTACGCTCGGCAGTCAATCTATCAATTTCCGTAAGAGTTCGGGCAATGTGAGTGCATCCGCACTGAAGAAGATCATTGGCCGGTAAGCCTTATATATATGAAGATTCATATATTTTAAAATATATGTAAATGTTCATCATTTTTTAAAATTTTTGTATCGCCATTTGTATCTTAAAAATGTTTGGCTGTAGAACAGGATCTTAAACCACGAAACCGCCGTGCTGTTCATTTCCACACTCTTGGAGACATTGCAAAGATGAATAATTGCAGACCAATAATTGGAATGAAAGAAATAGAAAGGAAAGGGGCTGGGAAAGAGACAGGAAGGAAATAATGATTTCTAGTCTCACAGTGCATTGCGGCAATGCAACGGTGAGAGTTGAAAGCTAATGGCGCACCAGGACTTGGTCCCAGATGCTCCGCTTCACTGTAACGGTTGTCTTAACTGCCTATTTTTTTCGTTTTCTTCTGTTTGTTTTTTTCCTGATTGCTCAAAAGAAATCATTTGGCCGAAAAATTAAAGTAAACTCTGTGTAAGTCCAAGAGAAATTTAAAAAAAAGTTTTCTATGCTTGGTGGCAAAAATGATCATTGCATTTGTGCAACCTCTTGTGTAGTGGAACGGAACAGTAAATTAAAAACAAATGCATCGCCCGGGAATCGAACTCAGACCGCCCACCAAGTTTAATTGTTTATTTAATTTTTTTCTTTTTTATATAATTGAGGAGCACAGTTGGCGGCAGGCTGGAGGAGGCAAGGCGAGAAAATAATCAGCGAGTACAAGGGAGCCATACGCCAAAAGATATGACGATAATGTGAACGAAAAAGGGCCATCTTGTCCACTGGGATCACCTTATCGAAGCGGGCAGCGAGTCAGAGGCCGTCGTCATTTCAAGACCAGTCGGCGGAATGTCCGGCGCCACTGCACACTGTCAGAGATTGTTTCTGTTAGCGAATGGGAATCGTGGAAACATCACTGCTGCAAGTCAACTTCTTCCCACACCCGGACACCCCAGCTGGGCGGTGGCTCCATGAATGATGATCCCAAATAGTTACGAAAAAGGTTGTATTGCGTTCTGTTCATTAAGATCATGAACTCGCCCACCACGTATTGCCAGAAATCGAGGACTTTTCGCCACCGCGGTACGTGTAGTGTATCGCCATTCCTTGTACCCAGTTGACCACATTCATCCGGGTCATCAGGAAATAGATGGCGTCGGGATGAAAGAGGTCCAAGGGCACAATCGAAGCCAGGGCGGGGGGGGGGTAGGAGGAAAGCCAGAATCTGGCTGATCAGTTTCCTGCACTCGGGTTTAAAAAATGCGGAACGCCTCACGATTTTACGTGCCAACCACGCGCGGAGGTCACGCTAATTTTGTCTGTATGGTTCCAAGCCGAAGCGAGTACTTTTCTTTGATTGCAAGGTTGTTACCGCCTCGCCCATCCCGACACGCTCTCACGCAAATTCAAATTCCCCGCCCAATACTCTCGTACTTACAGGTTTCTGACTTTCGTAAGAGTTCGGACGTTGGTTGTGCATCCGTACTGGAACTTTTTCATCAAACAGCCGTCGCGCACATCCCACAGAAGAGACACCAGTCATATCTATAACGCTTTCCGTTGTATCACATATTATGATCCGTTTACATTGCATTCCCGCAGAGAGCGCAGGTAGAGTGACTATTTCATGTCTTTTCCGCAGACCTCGCGGGAGCAGTAGGTACGATGCCACGGTACATTCCTACATTCGTCACTTAGCACTGGTAAGCATTGACTGATTCCAGCTCTGACTCATTCATATGTTTTCACGTTTTGCGAAATGGAAGTTCTGCTTCTCTGAGCATGTTATGCAAGTTGCCAATCTTTGCAAGATCTGAATTGATATTTTGTGCGCCTATTTCAGATAGTATTTCGCTGTAGATAATTGCATCATCTGTAAGAAACCTCAGGTTCCTACCATCAGAACAGTCTGCAAGGTCATTGACATAACAGCGCGAGCAGTACGGGCTCGCGGCACCTTCTCCTAGCTCACGTTAATTCCGAATCTGTCGGTAATACTTCATACAAGATAACATGCTGAGTCCTCTGTGACAAGAAAACCTCATTCAAATCAAAAATCTTGTGATATGAACGGCATTTTTTTCATTACTATAAAAATGCCATTTCCATATCCGCATTGCTGTGAAACACACGACAACTACACTCGAATCTCTGTAAGTAGTGTTTCGCGGAATAGTTTGCGACTGTCTTCAAGAATCTGCCAGCATTAGCTTGTCTGTGTTTCTCTGACGCGCTCCCGTAGGTCAAACAAACATGCAAACGTTCGTTTTGCTATTCTTAGTGTAAGTCCAATATTTCCAGATGGTCCTATTCGACGATGTATCGCAAGTGTGTTGTCTGCTTTGTAAAAAGTGGTTCAAATTACTCTGAGCACTATGGGACTAAACATCTGAGGTCAACAGTCCCCTAGAACTTAGAACTACTTGAACCTAACTAACCTAAGGGCATCACACACATCCATACCCGAGGCAGGATTCGAACCCGCGACCGTAGTGGTCGCGCGGTGCCAGACTGTAGCGCCTAGAACCGCTCTGCCACTCCGGCCGGCTATCTGCTTTGTAGATTCATTCCACTTTACCATGTCCTACTAGTGAACTGATATACTGATGTTGGTACAAGGAAAACGTACAAGGAGATGCAAAAGTAATAGAAAAAGCGGAAATCTGTCGTTTAAAAAGTTCTTCCTGGAGCGTGATCTATGTTTCAGAACAGCGCACAGAGGGAAATGTCAGTTTTATAGTAATGAAGAAATTTCTTCTTTATTCCTTTAATATTAGAAGATTTTTTTATCTCAATGAGGTTTTCTCGTCGGAGAGGACGCCTTATGTAGGCTTGTATCTCATGTCCGATATCCCAGTCCTATTCAGGGATCATATGTCATCGTAGGTGCGCAGGCGCAGTAGTAACTGTGTTCTGGCACTTAAAAGTATTGTCTGGCAACTGTTCAAACGAACCGAAACGCCCTGTTTCTTGGAATTGTAATAATACAATCCAGTTAATCGAGTCCGCAGATACCCTTGCTAACACCTTGACTCATATTAGGAAGCGCTTAGTTGTGTAACAGCGAATAGTTTGCAGACCAAAAGGATATAGGTGACTGCATCTTTCGACCCTGTAGATTTCTATGTTGTGCAACCGTGGCACTGAGATGGATGTGACAGGATGTATGGTAAAGTACTGTAACTGCACAAAAAACTTAAGTCCACCATCTGCTTTACCTACGATTCAGCTTATGTGAACATTCCATTTCGAATCCCGCAAGCAGTTACACAGAGGTATTAGTAAGCATTGACTGATTCCAGCTCTGACTCATTGATATGTTTTCACGTTTTGCGAAATGGAAGTTCTGCTTCTCTGAGCATGTTATGCAATTTGCCAGTCTTTGCAAGATCTGAATTGATATTTTGTGCGCCTATTTCAGATAGTACTTCACTGTAGATAATTGCATCATATGGCCATTGATATACAGCGCGAACGGTAGGGGTTGGCGGCACCTTTTCCTAGCTCACGTTAATTCCGAATCTGTCGGTAATACTTCATACAAGATAACATGCTGAGTCCTCTGTGACAAGAAAACCTCATTCAAATCAAAAATCTTTTGATATGAACGGCATTTTTTTTTTCATTATTATAAAACTGCCGTTTCCATCTGCGCGTTGCTGTGAAACACACAACTTACTCGTGGCAGAACTTTCAAATGATAGATTTCCGTTTTCCTATTACTTTTGCATCTCCTTGTTCGTTCACCTTGGGCCAACATCAATATGCCATTAGTCGCACGTTGCTACAGCTGCGCAGCTTTATAATGAACAGAAGAGGAGAACACGTAATGTTACAGAGCCAAGCATGTCGGAACGATTTACCTCGCTTTCGCTCCGCATGTTTACAAAACTGCGTTAATCTATGAGAGAGGCTCTATTAAAACGTTAGGCCGTGAAACTGCTGTCTCCTCCAGTGGGGTCGTTGACGTCTGCCTTTCCTGTTAGGCGCAAAGTTAAGACGTTCAGTACACGCTTCAGCACCGTCAAATAAACGTCCTGGATATAGCTTAATAACACGTTCTGTTCCCAAGTCGAGACTGAGCGGGCAGTCGGCTCTTTTTTACCGAAGTCATCGCTTCTCCCTGTGCCATTTGTGGTGTACTATAACGCACTATGGATTCTTGCAAGTATCCTTCGTGTCATCGTAACGGTACTCAAACTCGGTTCCATTAAAGGACCAGTGGAGCATAACTAAACTGCTCAAAAAGTACTGTTGCTCCTGAACATCTGCGGACATGTGTCGGTAATTCAATGGGAGCGAAGAATGAAACAATAATTATGGTTACTTAAATCAAACACACAAAAATAAGCGAAATAAAGGCAGTCTATACCAAACTACAAATTTTCCACATCATTTAAATCAAAATCTGTTCTGGATAATATTGCACACCGTGCTGCCGCTCGCCAAATTCTGTAACGCGCTTGGCTGCTTGGCTCCTTCTGGCAACCCCCCCCCCCCACCCCCCCCCCCCCCCCCCCTTCCCAGAAGGCGGTCGTCTGCTGGTTACTGCGGAGTCATCCAGGGTGTGAGGAGCGTTCTTGCGACAGCTCACCTGTCCCAAGTTTGCTCAATCAAGTTTATATCTGCAGAGATCCCAGCCCTTTCGACTGATTTCTGCCTCTATCATCTTGAAAGACGAACCGTGTTAACTGTACGGCTGGACAATAGGTTAGAAAATACTGTCCCGACACTGCACAGTCCTCAAAATACCGTTGGCAACGAACGGTAGCGTCTGACATCAGTACGTGGTACCGGACCAAAACATTACGACTCACCTTGATGAGGAACGAGTGCTGAGCCGCTTTACAATACTTGAACGCCAGCACGGTCTACTGCATCTACGTATCTACTCTGCAATTCACACTTTAGTGCCTAGCAGAGGGGTCATCGAAACACTTTCAAACTGTTTCTCTAAAAGGACTTTACAACTTTGGAATGATATAGAAATTTATTGAGGTAACCTACAGAATTGGTACATGTGTCATTTTGTCGCAAACAAGTTTCACATAAAAGTGTGAAGTGCCATTTTTGCTCTATGTAACTATCATTTGTGATGCAGCAAATATCCCTCCGTAATTAATGTCTTCCCACACTCTTTGCAGCAAATCGGTCGTGACTTGTCAACAACCCGTCTCAACAAAGTTCTTGTGCCAAGAGTAAATTGCAGGTTCTTTAGCGTATTCGATGTGAAATTTACGCCGAACAGTTGGAGCAGAGTTCGTTTGATAAAACCAAAACACACAGCGAGCACGCTCCGCACCAGTGAAAAATAACCATTTTAACTGTGCACTACGCTCGCATTCCTGGTGGCGGAAAGGTGTACTGATGAACTACGTGAATCAAACTTGACGTTGTTTGCTATAAAATGAAACATCTATCGATTCCCGAAAGTTATCTCAATAAATTTTTATGTCATTGACTCACCCTGTATTTCCGAGCGACCTCTAATTTATCTTATTTCATTACAATGTTCATTTCTCCCTATGTCCGTTGGCTTCAACAAAATGTTTTCGCATTCATAGGAGAACGTTGGGGACTGAAATTTCGTGAAATGATTTCGCCGCAACGAAAAACACCTTTGCTTTAATTATCGCCACCCCAACTCGCGTGTCATATCTGTGATACTCTTTGCCCTATATCGCAAAAACAGAAAACGAGTTGCCCTTCTTTGAACTTCTTCAATGTCCTCCATCAGACCTAGCTGCTAAGGATCCCATACACAGCATAGCAGTACTTCAGCAGAGGACGGGCAAGCGTAATGTAGGCAGTCGCTTTAGAGGATTTGATGCATTTGCTAAATGTTCTGTCAATAAAAGGCATACCCACACCATTTCATATATGTCCAGTCCAATTAAAGTTATTCGTAATTGTGATACCTAGGTATTTAATTGAACTGACGGCCTTTGGATTTCTATGATTTATCGTGAAACCGGAATTTAATTGATTCCTTTTAGTACTCATGTGGATCACTTCACATTTTTCATTATTTAGAGTAAATTGTCTCGTGTCGTGTAGATTAGGAACAGCAGTCTTGGCGAGTGCTAAATATCACTTCTGTTTTACTCGATGACTTTCCAATTACTACGAACTGTGATCTTTCTGACAGGAAATCACTACTTTAGTCGTACAACTGAGGCGATATTCCATACGCACGAGGTGTGATTAGAAGTCGCTTGTGAGAAAGTGTGTCAAAAGTCTTCCGGAAATCTAGAAATATCGAATCAATTTGAGATTCCCGATTCACTGAACTCACCACCTGAATAAAGAGCCAGTTGTGCTTCACAAAAATAATATTTTATGAATGCGTGCTGACTATGTGTCAATAGATCGTTGCCTTCGGGATAACTCATAATGTTCGAACACGATTTATATTCCAGAACCCTATTACACATCAACGTTCGTGATATGTGCCTGTAACTGAGCGGATTACTCCTATCCCCTTTCTTACCTGTTGGTGTGAGCGATTGTATGCGATGCTGAGTATGGAGCTATAGTAACGGCAAACTGGGAAAGTAACCTAACTGGTGTACCAACGTCGACCGGATTAGTTGCCTTTATTATGTGATGAAAGCTGCTTCGCTACACTGAGGATATCTGCCTCTATGTAACTCGTGTTGGTAGCTGTTCTTGAATCGAAGAGGAATATTAGTTCGCCTTCTTTGGTGAAGGTATTTCGGAAAACCTTATTTTGTACATCCGCTTCAGTGGGTCTGTCACCGGTAACATTACCATAGTTATCACACAGTCATGTCACTGACAGCGCGGCCCCTCCCGCAGAGGTTCGAGTCCTCCCTCAGGCATGGGTGTGTGTGTTGTCCTTAGCATAACTTAGCTTAAGTAGTGTGTAAGTCTATGGACCGATAACCTCAGCAGTTTGGTCCCTTAGGAATTCACACGCATTTGAACATTTTTTATTACACAGTGGAGGTATTGATACCGCCTTGCCGTTGTTGCACTTTACATGCGTCCAGAATGTCTTTGAGTTTTCTGACAGATTTCGAGAGAGTGTTCCGTTGTGGGAACTATTAAAACCTTCTCACAGTGAAGTCCTTGATAAATGTCGATCTTCTGTAAAACATCGCCAATCTACGATTGTCGGGCGTCCTACAAATCCCGCACTTGTCAGTGAAGTGAACCCGTCGCCGCTGACCCAGGTTCCATGGTAGCAGATTCGTTCGCACGCCCCGCCTGCTGATCATAATGGTCACCTAGAGGGCAAATTCGTCGTGTGAAGAGAGGTGTACCTACTGTCCTGGTCGACGCAGCCAGCCCAGTTACCTTCCAAAAATCCTCGGTGTACCAGCGAGTGGTAATCAGCAGCTGTTGTTAAGCACAGACAATTACTTGGTTGAAATGGTTCTGAGCACTATGGAACTTAATATCTGAGGTCATCAGTCCCCTAGAACTTCGTACTTAAACCCAACTGCCTAAGGACGTCACACACATCCATGCCCGAAGCAGGATTCGAACCTGCGACCGTAGCGGTCGCGCTGGTAAAGACTGAATCGCCTAGATCCGCTCGGTCACAATGGCCGGCCAGACAGTTACTGAAGGCAGGTCTTCCGTGTTCTGTGTCCTTGTGTTTCCCTGAACTCTGTGTGCCGCCGAGCAGCACGCCGTCAACTCATCTGATGGAAGAGCCATGCATCAGTGGGAAAGTGAATGGCTCCAACTGGCGAATAACTACTGTCAGCGAAATCCATCACCAAGGCATGGCGGGTTTCATGCCAACCGCGCTCATGGATGCAAGTGCTGCTCACCAGACAGAGGAATAGGAGGCAGTCGACTGACACACGGTCCTCTAGCGGGAAGATCCAGGAATATGCGAAGTTTGTAGTATACCACTTTAGGTCTAGCTTGTTTCAGCTAGATGTGTTTTCTATGCTGACGTAAGGGCAGTCCTCAGTTTGGGTGGAGGCGTGTGCACAATCTCGCAGACGTCGACACGTAACTTCCAACATGTGTTTTAAAATTCTGTTAATGTCAGTCCTCATTCCGAAAGGTTAGAGGCGAGGAAGTGAACAAGCTCTGAGTGGATAGCTCGACGAGGCGATTTAGCATTTTTATTTATCGATTTTAATGTCATAATTTAGTGATCATAAAGATAGTCTTTCTTATTTTTATTTATTTTTTTTTTAACGTCTGGTTGTTGGATTTTAACACATTATAAGCAACTTATACCTTGGAAACAGACATTGATCCCCTTTTCCCCCGAGATCTACAAGATAATATCCAGACCGATCACTGAAGATCGTGATGTTGAACGCCCGAAATCCATCATCATCATCATCATCATTACCATCATACCTCAAAAGCGACTGAATATGCAGGGGTGGACAAAAATAGGGAAAACACCGAAAACAAAACAGGCTGCCATGCGTAAAACGATGTACTAAAACAGTTGGCATTGAAAACAGCTTCCAGTCCTCTCGGACTGAATAAATACAGGTCCTTTAAGGGCTTCAGGGCAACCTTACATCATTCTTCCTGCAAAATATCGGCAAGTTCAGGCAACGATAGTGAAAGTGAATAGTGATCACGCACCCGTCTCTCGCAAGTAGACTGCGAAGGCTTAATAATAGTGAGCCCTGGTGACTGTGATAGCGAAGGGAGATGCGACAGTTCATGCCTGTGTTCACAAAACCTGTGTGAACAGAGGACCTGTCGTCTTGGAGCACCTATGGGGAACAAACATTGCACAGTGGGATGGACCTGCTCACCCGGTTCACCCATAATTCTCGCCAGTAATACGGCTTTGCAGAGTAACCACGAGACCCATCGAACACTACGATATGGATGCTCAAATCATCACCTAATACCCGTCGCCTTTCGCTCTTGGGACGCAAAATCGGCCACAAGTTGGAAACAGTGTGAAACGAGACTCATCCGACCAAATGACTTTCTTCCACTGCTCCCCCAGCTTTTATGGCTTCGACGCCACGTTTTACTATTAGTTCTGCCTCACAGTCTCCAGCACCAAAGTAGAATGAACACATGAAACAAATAGAAGGACAAGCAGATGTCAGGCTGACATTTACAGGAAGAATGTTAAGGAAATGTAATTCATCCGTGAAAGACATGGCTTGCAAAACACTTGTTCGACCCATTCTTGAGCGTTGCTCATGAATCTGGGGCCCTTCGTAGGTTGGATTAATAAGAGAGGTAGACAAGGTCTAACGAAGAGCGTCGCGATCCGTCACGGGATCTTTTAGTCGACGCGAGACCACTACGGAGTTGGTCAACAAATTCCAGTGGCAGACGCTAAAAAAGACGCATTGTGAATGGCGGAGAGGCTTTCTACTGAGATTCCGAAAAAGTACCTTCCCTATCGCCAACAATACGACACACAATGAATGACACCACCAGTACTTCGAGAACAAACACGGATTCAATAACCGATGTACAACAGCAGATGACGGTAAAAATTATGGTATGGTGTCCAAGCACGAAAACGCAGTCGTAGACGTTGTAAATAAGTTCAACAATCTATCGTGACAATAATACCTTTCAAAACTATTACAAATTTCACATTTTCAGAGTATGGCTTGTCAGGATTTGGCTAGTACTCACATACCAAACGTTGGAGCACGATGAATTCCTTTCACAAAGAAGAATGTATTTCCGCTGATGGTCTTTGCTATACTCTTCGACAACTTTGGAGACGTCACGACATGGAATAATATGAATTTCATTGCTGTTCGTTTCATTCACAAGAGTTTAAACGGCCTCTTAGGTTCCTGTCTAACCATACGTTAGGAAATTGCTGCATATTCGGAAATAAACAGCCAAATATTTCTTTCATCCTTCGTTTTCCAATGAGGCCCAAACGGAAAAAAAACATCTAATATTGCAGAACATACTTGTATTACGTTCATAATGAAGTTCCAGAATGTGTTAAAACACTAAGACGAAATAAATATCAGCGTACAGTAGGACAGGAACTTACTTTCTTCGACTCTGTACTCTGCGTCTCAATCCTCTACGCTGTGCTGAAGACATGTGTTTTTCGTCTTTTGTGTCGGCTTTCGTAGTACCTTTTGAATGCATATATCGCTGATGCGTCGTTAGCTGACATACCGAATGGTCAAAACTAAACTTTCCCTAACTACCCAACGAATACCAAACTTGGAAGCATTAATGTCCAGAGTTTGGGGTGCATGATTTCCATGCGTCACAGCGCCACCATCCAGTTCCAACTGTAACCACCAGGTACCGAGATCAGTCATCGTGATTCATAGTCTCACACACCAGACCAGTTACAGTGCACTTTTTGACGCGTCAGCATGAACTTAGACAAGAGGAGCAGGGCATTATTGGTTAACCCTTAACTGATCCGGTGAAAAAAAATTGCATTAAAACTCTAGTGGGGTCTGAGAAACACCAATGATTGAAAATAAGATGTTATCACAAATAATTGCATTTACTTGTCAAATAAGATAAATAAGATACATATTTCCAGAATGAGATTTTCACTCTGCAGCGGAGTTTCAAGATACATATTATTAAATGTGAATGTGTAATGCATGAACTATGTGTATATACATAAATTATGTGTGATTACATAATTAAATTGTCCACGTACAATAAGCCATGTTATTTTGCACAGTCTGGGCAAATACATACACTGTGTTCCAAACAAAGCAACTTATGATACTTCACAGAAGAAAATTGTGTGTTTCTTTTTCTCGAGGGCACAACTGACAACGCCTCTTTCTGACAAGCGGCTCTGGACTCCCCCACTCCTTCGTCTCTATTTTTTGCAACAACCTGCTACAGGTCCCTTGGATGATATCTGGTTTCATTTCTATCCATATGCTCTTTGATAAGTGCCATGCCTAATGAAGTCAAAAATTTCCTTCTTGGCATCTACTGTGTTGTTGAATTAGGCTTGCAGTATGACACAATAGCACTGTTTACACCAGCAATGTCCAACATTGCGAAGAAAATAGCCATAGGCTATCTCCTTGTGCGTCTCGAAGTAGTATATGTGCCATACAGCTGGTGAAGGGTATCCGCCCCACCCTTTTTCTCATTGTAGTTGGTTATTATTTCAGGTTTTCCAGAGTCTGTTATCTTCTGGTCGTGATGCGTGCTAGACAATAAAATAACTGCTTTGTTCTTCTTCGGAACATGTGAACAAAGCGTGAGGTCCAAAGAGAGTAGATCCAATTTGTCCAGGCCGGCTAGTTTTGACTTCTTGTGGAATTTCACGTTTGTTCACTCTCACTGTTCCCAGGATGATGAGCTTCTGTGTTTTCAATTTCTCAGCAAGTTCAATGAAGGTGAACCAATAGTCAACAGTCACATTTCGATTTGTCCCTTTCATGGGTTCAAATAATCGCAGCACTGTTTGCGTTGGCACTGACATACACTCCTGGAAATGGAAAAAAGAACACATTGACACCGGTGTGTCAGACCCACCATACTTGCTCCGGACACTGCAATGATCACACGCACGGCACAGCGGACACACCAGGAACCGCGGTGTTGGCCGTCGAATGGCGCTAGCTGCGCAGCATTTGTGCACCGCCGCCGTCAGTGTCAGCCAGTTTGCCGTGGCATACGGAGCTCCATCGCAGTCTTTAACACTGGTAGCATGCCGCGACAGCGTGGACGTGAACCGTATGTGCAGTTGACGGACTTTGAGCGAGGGCGTATAGTGGGCATGCGGGAGGCCGGGTGGACGTACCGCCGAATTGCTCAACACGTGGGGCGTGAGGTCTCCACAGTACATCGATGTTGTCGCCAGTGGTCGGCGGAAGGTGCACGTGCCCGTCGACCTGGGACAGGACCGCAGCGACGCACGGATGCACGCCAAGACCGTAGGATCCTACGCAGTGCCGTAGGGGACCGCACCGCCACTTCCCAGCAAATTAGGGACACTGTTGCTCCTGGGGTATCGGCGAGGACCATTCGCAACCGTCTCCATGAAGCTGGGCTACGGTCCCGCACACCGTTAGGCCGTCTTCCGCTCACGCCCCAACATCGTGCAGCCCGCCTCCAGTGGTGTCGCGACAGGCGTGAATGGAGGGACGAATGGAGACGTGTCGTCTTCAGCGATGAGAGTCGCTTCTGCCTTGGTGCCAATGATGGTCGTATGCGTGTTTGGCGCCGTGCAGGTGAGCGCCACAATCAGGACTGCATACGACCGAGGCACACAGGGCCAACACCCGGCATCATGGTGTGGGGAGCGATCTCCTACACTGGCCGTACACCACTGGTGATCGTCGAGGGAACACTGAATAGTGCACGGTACATCCAAACCGTCATCGAACCCATCGTTCTACCATTCCTAGACCGGCAAGGGAACTTGCTGTTCCAACAGGACAATGCACGTCCGCATGTATCCCGTGCCACCCAACGTGCTCTAGAAGGTGTAAGTCAACTACCCTGGCCAGCAAGATCTCCGGATCTGTCCCCCATTGAGCATGTTTGGGACTGGATGAAGCGTCGTCTCACGCGGTCTGCACGTCCAGCACGAACGCTGGTCCAACTGAGGCGCCAGGTGGAAATGGCATGGCAAGCCGTTCCACAGGACTACATCCAGCATCTCTACGATCGTCTCCATGGGAGAATAGCAGCCTGCATTGCTGCGAAAGGTGGATATACACTGTACTAGTGCCGACATTGTGCATGCTCTGTTGCCTGTGTCTATGTGCCTGTGGTTCTGTCAGTGTGAACATGTGATGTATCTGACCCCAGGAATGTGTCAATAAAGTTTCCCCTTGTTGGGACAATGAATTCACGGTGTTCTTATTTCAATTTCCAGGAGTGTATTTCTGTGAACTTCACTTTCTGAACCAATATAAATGAAAGCATTATTGATATAGAAGTCCCTGGAATCTGCAAGGCATAGTTTATTCCACATTTATTAGGTGTTTTAGGCATGTACATTTTAAAAGGGCATCGTCCCCGAAATGGTACCAGCATTTCGTCAACAGTCTCAAAGCTTCCAAGAACAAAATGCTGAATACAATTATGGATGAATGCATCCCAAATTTCACGAATAGGAGCAAGTTTATCTGTTTTCCTTCGCTCTGCTCGTGTCTGGTCACAGTCAAACCGCAAGGCTGCAAGAATGAACAAGAATCTCTTGACACTCATAGTGGCCCGGAAGATCTCTCTATGTGTACCATCTGAAGCAAAAGGCTAGAAACGTCTTCGTTTCCTGATTTCAATACACCTGCCAAGTATAACAGTCCTACCACTGCTTTGATTTCAATCATAGAGAATACCAAAACCGCCAGCGCCAGTTTGTCAGACCCCACTAGACCAGTTAAGGGTTAAGCTCCATTATCAAACCAACAGTAATGCTGCAGCTGCACTTCGAGAAGTATTACGGAGGGTCCTCTTTCTTCACTTGCTGTGCGGAGCATAGTGAAGAAGTTCGAATCAACAGGAGAACTGGGCGTCGCTGCGGGAAGAGGCCGACGACCGGTTGCACCATGGTTAGTTGATGAAATCGCTGTTGCTATGGCAGACAACGCTGCGCGCAACTCCCAATCGTCAGGCAGTGTGCGTGTGTGTCACGACAGTTGAACATCCCGTGGTCCACTGTACGGAAGGTGCTTCGAACCATTCCATACAAGATCCATATCGGACAGCGACTTGCACCATAGGACGCACGATGACGTCTTGACTTCGCTCTCCACTTTCTCGCAAGGGTTAAAGTTGACCATCCTATAGACAGAGGAAGCTCATTTTTCTCTGAGGGTGAGGAAACACACAGAATGGCCGAGTGTGGGGATTAAACTCCAGTCGCTGTGCATGAACTTCCTCTGCATGGTGAAAGTGTCACCGCATGGTATGGCTTCACGGCTACGTTCATCATTAGCCCATTCTTTTTTGAACAGGTTGACGCTCAAGGACCGAAGACGTGCAATGTGACTGGCCAGCGTTACTGCTACATGCTTCCCCAGCATGACATACCCGTCCTAGAGGAGAGAGACGCATTGAACTCGACAGTTTTCATGCAAGCTGAGGCCCCACAGTACATATCTCGTTAAGTTCACTTTCTTCTCCGAAACGCATTTGGAAACGACCGAATTATCAGCCGATCGTTTCCAAATGCTTGGACGGCGCGGTCATCTGATCTCACTTCCCGTGATTTCTGGTTGTGGGGTTACCTGAAGGACAGGGTTTTCCAGGGGAACATTCACATCTGCAGACGTGAAGCGCTGAGTGGTAGCCAGCATACCTACGGACATGCTTCGTTCTGTTGTGCAGAAAGCAGTCCTGCGCTTTCAGACTCTTCTGGACACTGGTGGGCGCTATATTGAGACCCTTTTGTAGCAATAATGGTACGGTGTACTGTAGCACCACGCTAAAGTGTTTCAGCGGAATTGATTCTGCATTTCTTCTCACCATGTTCTTGACATTAACGGTACAAAGTTTGGCGCTCGTACGGTAATTAGCTTCCGTGTTAACCACTCGGTATGATATTGTAAGCGTGGCGTGTTTTTAATAAATCTCCAACGTGCCGTTGCCTCAACGGCATACTACTAGATTTTGGGGCCTCAAACAGCATACTCCCGTAACACGGAAGTCAGTATGCCGTCTCCAAAGCTGTCTAAAATACCAGTATAGCAAAGACCATCAGCGGAAATTTACTCATCTTTGTAAGGGGCACACATCAGCTCCCAACGTCTACTGTCCACACGGCCGCCGAAAGCGACGGAAGTGGACCGCCAGCGGTGTGTGGGGGCGGTACATCGCTGTGGGACACGGCCGGCTGTGGCGCGCACCCGCCCACGCTGCTCGTTTCCGGCTCATTTGCGGCGGGCAATTTGTCGGCGACCCTCAGAGGGGCCGCGTCCCTTTGTCGGCGGCTTTTGCCTGCAGGTAGGCCGATTGTCGGGCCACAGTGTGCTAAACGCCCACAATGGGGTCCCTGCGGCGCCGCTAAACACCCCTCTACGGCGCGCTTCACAGCGCACAGCCGCGCCCGCCCCTGCATGAGCCTTGTCCGCGCCTGCCGCGTCACGCCGCGTAACGCTGACAAGTGGCGGGAACTTTCAACTGAGTTGTCTGCAGCGGCATTCGAGGTGTCCCACGTACGGTGCAAGTCATGCGATGATCGCATGGCGCTAAGGGCCGTTGTTCGGAAACTGTGGCAGGCGACGTATCGCTTTTAAGAAATTCCACCCCTCTCCGCGTCACAGGAATGTCAGTCTGGCCAGAAACAAGATTACTACATAGGACGTTGGTTCAATGCATTGTAGCATTCTACACTCCTGGAAATTGAAATAAGAACACCGTGAATTCATTGCCCCAGGAAGGGGAAACTTTATTGACACATTCCTGGGGTCAGATACATCACATGATCACACTGACAGAACCACAGGCACATAGAAACAGGCAACAGAGCATGCACAATGTCGGCACTAGTACAGTGTATATCCACCTTTCGCAGCAATGCAGGCTGCTATTCTCCCATGGAGACGATCGTAGAGATGCTGGATGTAGTCCTGTGGAACGGCTTGCTATGCCATTTCCACCTGGCGCCTCAGTTGGACCAGCGTTCGTGCTGGACGTGCAGACCGCGTGAGACGACGCTTCATCCAGTCCCAAACATGTTCAGTGGGGGACAGATCCGGAGATCTTGCTGGCCAGGGTAGTTGACTTACACCTTCTAGAGCACGTTGGGTGGCACGGGATACATGCGGACGAGCATTGTCCTGTTGGAACAGCAAGTTCCCTTGCCGGTCTAGGAATGGTAGAACGATGGGTTCGATGATGGTTTGGATGTACCGTGCACTATTCAGTGTCCCCTCGACGATCACCAGTGGTGTACGGCCAGTGTAGGAGATCGCTCCCCACACCATGAAGCCGGGCGTTGGCCCTGTGTGCCTCGGTCGTATGCAGTCCTGATTGTGGCGCTCACCTGCACGGCGCCAAACACGCATACGACCATCATTGGCACCAAGGCAGAAGCGACTCTCATCGCTGAAGACGACACGTCTCCATTCGTCCCTCCATTCACGCCTGTCGCGACACCACTGGAGGCGGGCTGCACGATGTTGGGGCGTGAGCGGAAGACGGCCTAACGGTGTGCGGGACCGTAGCCCAGCTTCATGGAGACGGTTGCGAATGGTCCTCGCCGATACCCCAGGAGCAACAGTGTCCCTAATTTGCTGGGAAGTGGCGGTGCGGTCCCCTACGGCACTGCGTAGGATCCTACGGTCTTGGCGTGCATCCGTGCGTCGCTGCGGTCCGGTCCCAGGTCGACGGGCACGTGCACCTTCCGCCGACCACTGGCGACAACATCGATGTACTGTGGAGACCTCACGCCCCACGTGTTGAGCAATTCGGCGGTACGTCCACCCGGCCTCCCGCATGCCCACTATATGCCCTCGCTCAAAGTCCGTCAACTGTACATACGGTTCACGTCCACGCTGTCGCGGCATGCTACCAGTGTTAAAGACTGCGATGGAGCTCCGTATGCCACGGCAAACTGGCTGACACTGACGGCGGCGGTGCACAAATGCTGCGCAGCTAGCGCCATTCGACGGCCAACACCGCGTTTCCTGGTGTGTCCGCTGTGCCGTGCGTGTGATCATTGCTTGTAAAGCCCTCTCGCAGTGTCCGGAGCAAGTATGGTGGGTCTGACACACCGGTGTCAATGTGTTCTTTTTTCCATTTCCAGGAGTGTAGAATTTTCATGTGACGTCATTGTCGAGAAGCGATAGCTTTTAAGAAATTCTTCGAGGAACAGAGACTACTAGAAAAACTTCTGGTAAAAAGATGCCGACGCAGACGTGTGCTGTAAACAAAATACGTTTATTTAAAACGTTACGCTACCTTTTAAAAAAAAAAAAAAATGTTAGTTCAACAACATTTTTCAAACAGTAGAATATATATTTTACTTGATTTTGCATGAGAATCCTGCCACTAATAATTACACCAACGTAAAATGGATATTCTTAGCTTTACACTTATTTTCAATTCAAGGCCAATCCTTAACTTCATTTACAGCTACAGATTGCTCTGGTTTGCTATACTGAACAAATTTGTATGCATTCTTTCCGGTATATTCCATCCGTTATACACCAGCTGAATCAAATCCTTGCAAAATAAATTTACCAGCTTGTTACTAACACACAATGTAAGCTGTTCCTACCGGTCCCTGTTCATCGAAGAATTTCTTAGAAGCCTCACTGTCATTAGTTATACGCGCCACTCTAACATTAATTCTATACGCGTGTGTTGTAACCCTATTAATAATAAGATTACTGTAATTATTTTTAACAAACATTAGATCGTATTGATTGGCGACTCCATGTTGTCTTGTGCACTACGACCAGGTAACAGGTATACTTGAAAAAAGAGACAGCATTGGTCGTATATTTTTTTCTATTGCAAAATCGATTTTTTGTCACTGAGTGACCATCTTCAGTGCTATATTGTATAACAAATTGGGATGCACTGTTGTTTCAAACATTAGATCATCTTTAAAATCGTAATGCCTAAACGTAGACATCTGTTTAGCATACGAATCAAACAGACCCGTACCCTCTTGTGTAGTACTAAAGTAACACACATTCGAAATACTTACAGTATTGCCATTGGGGATGCTTTGATAAACAAATTAAATGTGTGTTATGATAATCTTTTTCAATTTTCAGTTCGTTTAGGGTGAAAATAATTGTACTACTAGAAAATTTACAAATTCACCCTTGCGGGGGAAAACACGGTGTGCTGCTGTGGAGGGTGACAGAAAGCTCAATATCAGTTCACGCGTGATGAAATGGGCAGTTCTATACAAAGGAACTACAAATGCCGCCAAATATTGGATGCGCATACTGCTATGTGGGCATGCAAAGTAAATGAATACGTTACAGCTGAATACTATACAAGAAACTGTTTACCTTCACAGCGTCTACCTGCAAACTGTGAACAAACCGTCGTCTTACCTGTAACAGAGAGAGAACAAAAATAAGCATAGGTATTTGGGCAGCAGAGAAACAGTGTCCTACAAACTGTAATAAGCAACATAAATAAGATGACAAGAGACATATGTCAAGTAGGAGATCATTATTATTCGGAAACATGTATCAGTTGTTGTGAAAACTGTTGTTGGATGATACTTTGTAATATAATTGAGGCGTTGATGGTTCTGGACAGCTGAATCTTCCAAGTGGAAGGAAGTTACTGCTCCTGCTTTCCGCTCATTCTTATATGTTACAGGAGACAGAGAGATGTTACGGATTAGCATATTTTTATGTCCATGACATGACAACATAGTCTGGTTGGTGGCTCAGAGGTCAAGAATCAAAACACTAATACAAAGGATCGAGATTCGATTCCTGCTTGAACTTATGACTTTTTTCCCGGACTGTTAAAATAACTTTCTTAAGCGGCAGTGAATTATTTATACGACAAACTTGGTTAGTACCAGTTTCAGATACCGTATTAAACTATAGGATCCTCTCCGGGGTATGCCACGTCTTAGGTTTGTGGGCGCCAAGGATATACGGATATACCACCTACAACAAGACCATTTTTAATGAAGCACTACCGTTTTCAGTTGAATTTTCCGGTGTATAAACTATTAACTTTTCCGTTCTTGGAACATATGGAAACACGAGGAAGAAGATGACAAATTATTACGATCAACAAATACAATTTGCGTTTAAAGTAACAACTGAAACCAAATGGAAATGCCTAAGTGACGACGGACGAATGCAACAGTCGGCAGTGGCCTCGCAATGAGTGAGTGCTGGTCCACAACAACTTGAGATCAACCATTATAATGACGAAGCACAAAAGAGACAGGAATATGTCGCTTAGGAATGAAAAATGGGAAGTGAAAGCAAGTCAAACGGCAATGGTTGCACGAAAAATGTGAAGAAATGGCAAAATATATGGTTGTCGGAAGAACTTACTCGGCGTGAGCATTAAGAGTGCAGTGGGAATTTCAGTGTTAAAAGTAGGAGAGAGAGCAGGTAGGTGGCCAGAATACATCGAAACCCTCTACAAGAGGAAGATTTATCTGATTACGAAATCGAAAAAGAAACAGGAGTTGATTTGAAGGACATAAAGAATCCATTATTAAGTCCGTGTTTAATAGAGCTTTAGATGACTCTTGGTAAGGTAAGTGAAAACATTCCTTCGAAATTTCTAAAATCACTGGGGATGTGGCAACCAAACGACTATCTAAGTTGAAGTGTAAAATCTATGAGACTGGAGACATACATAATAATTTCGGTAAAATGTTATCCACAGAATTCGAAGATAGCAAGAGATAAATGCGGAAACTGTCGCACAATCAGCTTAGGTCCCGGAGGAGGTCCGGGTGTGTGTGTTTGTCCTCAGGATAATTTAGGTTACGTAGTGTGTAAGCTTAGGGACTGATGACCTTAGCAGTTAAGTCCCATAAGATTTCACACACATTTTAACATTTGAACAACCAGCTTAAAAGCTCATGCATCCAAGTTGTTAACAAGAACGGTATACAGAAATGGAAAACGAAATTGGGGATTTGTTAGATGACGATCAGTTTGGCCTCAGGAAAGGTAAAGGTACCACAGAGGCAATTCTGACGTTGCGCTTGATAATGGAATCAATATTTAAGAAAAATCAAGAGACCTTCATAGGATTTGTCGACCTAGTGATACAACAAACTAGTGCAACCAAATCTTGCTTTCAGAGGTGCGGTGCTAAGATCGTAACGGGTCGATATGGCTCATGTGACAGTGACGCTAGGGGAACTTCAACGGGAATCTTTGGAAGAAAGTCTAGGTAATTCTCGCAAACTCCAGATGGGTGCATTAAGAGTACCTAGTTTGGAAGCCTGAGTGACTGTCCGTCACATCCGTCGCCTAGGTAATATGAGAATAGCGTGTGAGAGGTTATGGATGGTACAGAAGTATACAGACAGACATTTTGCACTCGCTAATATACAAGGGGTCAAAGAAAATACTCACCGCGAGAAATATTTGCTTGAACATAAACAGATGCCGGCCAAGTCCGCAGGATGCGCTGTCGTATTTGACCAAGAAAGGCACCTGTGCGATGTCCTCAATACATTCCAAGTGTCAGTCGTGGTCACGACAGTATTCTGTGCAGATGTGAGTGCATTACGTTGTAGCTAAGTGAATTGGAACGCGGGCAAATTGTTGATGCTCGAATGTGGGTGCTTCAGAAACCAAGTATGGTTCAAATGGCTCTGAGCACTATGGGACTTAACACCTGAGGTCATCAGTCCCCTAGAACTTAGAACTACTTAAACCTAACTAACCTAAGGACATCACACACATCCATACCCGAGGCAGGATTCGAACCTGCAACCGTAGCTGTCGCGCGGTTCCAGACTGAAGCGCCTAGAACCGCACGGGCACTCCGGCTGGCAGAAGAGATTTGTTTTACAGTACCGAAGATGAAGAAGATGGCTGAAACCAAGAGAGCAGAATTGTTTGGTGTTTCAAGATGCACGGTATCGGAAATTTATACTGTTCCAGAATGAGATTTTCACTCTGTAGCGGAGTGTGCGCTGATATGACACTCCCTGGCAGATTAAAACTGTGTGCCGGACCGAGACTCGAACTCGGGACCTTTGCCTTCCGCGGGCAAGTGCTCTACCATCTGAGCTACCCAAGCACGACTCACGCCCCGTCCTCTCAGCTCTACTTCTGCCAGTATTTTTTATTTATACTGTTGTCAGGGAGTGCTCGTGAAACACGGCCGTTGAAGATGATTGTGACGAAAAATAAGAAGACGACAGCTGCAAAATTCATTGCAGAAGTGGGTGTCGCACTCGTGAACCTAGTCAGCACCAAAATAACACGAAGGAAGCTCTATAAGAAGAGGCATTGCAGGGCGAGCTGAAATTTCAAAACTACTCATCAACGATGCAAATGCTCGTAGCAGGAAGACTTGTTGCCGAAACCATAAAGCCCGGTGTATGGAGCAATGGAATAAAGTCATTTCGTCGAATGAGTCTTGTTTCACAGTTTCCAACGTCTGATCGAGGTTACATCCTAAGAGTGAAACACGGCGGGAGCTCGGCGATGATTTGAGCTGTCGTATCGTGGTATACCATGGGCTCCACGGGCACTCTGCAACGTCGCATTAGTGCCAAGTATTATGTGAGCATTTTGGCTGCTCAGGGCCATTCCATGGTAAAATGTTTGTTCGTCAAGGTGATGCTGCGTTCCAAGACGAGAGGGCCCCTGTTTACAGAGAACGCGTCGCCCAGGACAGGTTTCGTGAGCAGGAGGCCCACCACAGTCGCTGGACATCAGTATCACTCAGCCATTGTTGTCTATTCTGCAGTGAAGAGTGCGCGATCGCTATCCACCTCCATCACCGTTACCTGGACTTGCCACTATTTTGCAGTAGCAATGTGTAAGATTTTGGGAATTGTCTGCTTTTAAAGATACTAATTTCAATTTTAATCGAAGACAATGCACTTCGTTAGATCGTTCCTCACTATCGATTTCCGCTGCTTTTTCCAGGGCAAACGTTACAGTTTTCACTTTTACTGGCTATTTCCCGCCCGCTTTGGCTACGCTCCTTTACACTTTCGTTTAGAACGGCACCAAAACGACCGGTACTCTCCAATTCTATTGGATTAATAATACAAAACTCCTCTTTGAGCTGTTCTAAGTCTTCAACATTAGACATATTTTATTTAGAATTACTGATAGAAGTCAATCTACGTTCTACCGTATCATCTACCCGTTTTTTAATCGCTTCAGATTGCAGATCTATCCAGTCGGACATCTCCTTTTCCTACTGGCTGCATCTTTTAACTAAGAACGAATCAACAATGTGCTTAGTAGTTAGTTCTAATTGGTTCATCTTTTCTGATAGGGCCGCAGCTTGAAGTACCGCTGAATCTTGTATAGACTTTACTACTGTTAAATTCTCTTCTAGCGTTTGAACGGAACTAGCTATGTTATTAACCTCATTCTGTACCTTTTCTATCTTTTGGTTGTACTTAAGATCCCAATACCTTTGTAATTCTAACATTTCTTGCCTAAACTTTCTATTTTCCTCGCCTTCTAATTCTCTCCGTTTTATATCTTCCTCCATCTTCGACATGAAACTAAATAATATATTCATATCGAAGTGCTGCGCGGGAGAAGCATCGGCCACCCCAGAAGCTTCTCTTGGTTCGTTTATTACTGTTACCTGCGCTTCAACAACGTCCGGAATTTTCTCAGTTTCATCATCGGAAGTCGTGGGCATGTTGGGTTCATTAATTGTTCTATTGACTCAATTTCAGGGTCAACAGAAGGAATGTTGATTTATCTTTTCCACTGGGTTTCCTCTAATATCGAATTCCTCTTTGTCAGGTTCTAATCTACTTTTCTTGGTTCTCTCACACATCTTGAATAACACTTGACGAATACCAGTTGGGATGAGTCGAGACGACGGACGTGCAGTCAGCTTTAGGCAGCCTCAGCGCCCCCCGATCTTCACGGCGTGGTACAGGACCTGTATTTTCCCGCCGGCTGGAGCCGCGCGACCGCTGCGGTCGCAGGTTCGAACCCTGCCTCGAGCTTGGATGTGTGTGATGTCCTTAGGTTAGTTAGGTTTAAGTAGTTCTATGTTCTAGGGGACTGATGACCTCAGAAGTCGAGTAGTATTCACAGCCATTTGAGCCATTTTTTGTATTTACCCGTCTTGGGAGGACTGGGAGCTGTTTTGAATTCAAACGGGTTTGCTATACCGAATTACGAATGCTAGTGTGTTGAAGAAGGTATCTAGCTGTAGAAGACAGGTAGGCCGCCTTAGGAGGCGGCGCAAGCTACTGGACAGAGGCATAGGGATGCCTAGGAATGCGTCCCTGTATCTCAAGTATATATTATGATGTCACATAGACCGCAGCACCTCACAGTTTGAGGCTGCTCTGTCATCTTATGACTGTGTATCTTACAAAGTCTTCTTACGGTCTCCCAGCGTCTGAGGTGAAGACATTACCTTCGTCTGGAACGTTCACTTAGTCGCCGGAGAAGCAAATGAAAATGAAGCCGGACGTGGGTGCGGCGCATTCGTGATGTTAGAGAGAGAGAGAGAGAGAGAGAGAGAGAGAGAGAGAGAGTGAGAGAGGGGGGGGGGAGGAGAGGTTTACAGGGCACAGCACACAGAACCAACAAATGAAGCGGCGTTAAAAGCCTCTGCGATCGTAAAGTTGTGCCGGGCGCGTAATTTACTGCGCCTTCTGCGGCTAATGCTGTGGGGGGCAGGAGGCAGCTGGGGCGGAAGACTCTCCAGTGCGTCGGGGGGCGGGGGGCGGAGGAGCGGGGAGCCACGCCGCATAACTCTGCCACCGATTCGTCGCGCGGAACCGCAGCCGGCCGATGCGAGCAGCGCGGCCCAGGGCCTAAACCGGCAGCGGCTGCACGCCGCCGACGCTTGCACTGCGTGCGCAACTCGTCCAGACACTCTGTCCACTCACGTTAATAGCACGTACACGACTCTGATAGTGCATGGCGGGCGACTTGTACCTCGTGATTTGCACTGGCGACGTGGATCCAATAAGGTCTTAGCAGGCTGTGTGTGCGCCACTGGCTGAAATACTCGGTCGAAAAGATGCCTACAACCCCACCGACTGACCACCCAAGAGAAATGCTAAAACTACTAACCGACCGAACGTACACGCCTACAACACTCCCTTCTCCCCGACTCTCACTCATGCAAAGGTCACATGGATCTCCACCTGCGCCAAGTTTTAGCACCTCACATAGCTTTCCTTACCCGTTTACCTCAGCCGTAATTGTCGACCTTACAGCAGCATACGACAGAGTTTGGAGATTGGGTATGATATTCTACATCTACATCCATACTCCGCAAGCCATCTGACGGTGTGTGGCGGAGGGTACCTCCATCGGTTCTCCCTTCTATTCCAGTCTCGTATTGTTCGTGGAAAGGATTGTCGGTATGCCTCTGTGAGGGCTCTAATCTCTCTGATTTTATCCTCATGGTCTCTTCCCGACATATACGTAGGAGGGAGCAATATACCGCTTGACTCCTCGGTGAAGGTATGTTCTCGAAACTTCAACAAAAGCCCGTACCGAGTTACTGAGCGTCTCTCCTGCAGAGTCTTCCACTGGACTTTATCTATCATCTCCGTAACGCTTTCGCGATTACTAAATGATCCTGTAACGAAGCACGCTGCTCTCCGTTGGATCTTCTCTATCTCTTCAATCAGCCCTATCTGGTATGGATCCCACACCAGTGAGCAGTATTTAAGCAGTGGGCGAACAAGTGTACTGTAAACTACTTCCTCTGTTTTCGGATTGCATTTGGTTAGGATTCTTCCAATGACTCTCAGTCTGGCATCTGCTTTACCGCCGACCAACTTTATATGATCATTCCATTTTAAATAACTCCTAATGCCTACTCCCAGATAATCTGTGGAATTAACTGCTTCCAGTTGCTGACCTGCTATATTGTAGCTAAATGATAAGGGATCTTTCATTCTATCTATTCGCAGCACATTACACTTGTCTACATTGAGATTCAATTGCCATTCCCTGCACCATGCGTCAATTCGCTGCAGATCCACCTGCATTTCAGTACAATTTTCCACAATATTAAAGCTCATGTGAGTGATTCCCTGCAGAATCACCACCAAACTTCTCACTGTCATGCTCTCTAGTAGATGCTTCCAAGTGATCGTCAATAATACAATCAGCGCTCAAATGAAGCTGAAGAACAGTCTTCTACGGAGATCTGCTCCGGATCCCCTTTCATTCAGCCTTTATAAAGCTGATATACCGAAAACATCTCACACAACTTTCGATACGCCGACGATTGGGCCTTGTAAGACATAGTGATGAAGGACTTAAAAGTTATTGAGAAATACACCATTTCAGATTGCAATCCATTGTTACAAAGACATTACTATCCATACTCCATCGCAAGAATAAGTTAGCCAACAGGGAACTCAATATTTGCTGCGAGAACAAACTACGATTCCGCAGTTGACATCTAAAATATCTAGGGGTCAGCCTGAACAGAACACTGAGCTTCGAGAATCGTCTGTCAGACAGAGCAGCCAAACTTAGGACTCACAACAACATCTTACAGATACTTGCCGGAACTTCATGGGAGTCCTCAGACAGTCTAACCGATAGATGAATATTTTGCCCCGGTTTGACAGAACAGCAGTCAGATTAGTCGCATCTGTGTCGAACTAAATGGAAACACGCGCCTTATAACAGGCACTATAAAGGCGACACCAACCTATTGGCTCTCTTTTTAATAAATATAACCGCCATTTGACTGCACAACGGGTTTTATTACTCAATCTAGATTTCGGCCTTAGGTCGTTATCAAGTGCTAGTACTAAAAATCATTAGACCTCAGTAGAACAAAAGTCATCGTCAAAATATGTATCTTCGGTTACAGCTTTGTTAGGGTTCAAATGTTTCAAATGGCTCTGAGCACTGTGGGACTTAACATCTGTGGTCATCAGTCCCCTAGAACTTAGAACTACTTAAACCTAACTAACCTAATGACGTCACACACATCCATGCCCGAGGCAGGATTCGAACCTGCGACCGTAGCAGTCGCGCGGTTCCGGACTGAGCGCCTAGAACCGCTAGACCACCGCGGCCGGCTTTGTTAGGGAAAGAAACGTAAATTATGAGAGAGGAAGTGGCAGCTGACACCTTCTCTTTGTTTGTTGCTTGTTCGTTTTGCGCATAATTGGAACCACACAATACTCAGTGTTAGTGCGTTGTGTATTTTATATCCTTACAAAATATAAGTTGCATTTTACAAGTAATAAACATTAGTTGCTCGCTTCTCCGATTTTATGTAACCAAAGCAATTACAGGTTACATGCACAAACACAAAGAATGTATATAATTACTGTTGTTATTTTGTGCTTAATAGACCGTTCTTCATCATGATCAAATACAAGAGTTTCCTATTATCACTGATAACTGCGAAAGTTGTTTAGTGACAACAGAAACATGTTTTAAATATGTACAACGAAGGATTGAAGCGATATTTGATACGTTTCTGTTTTGCTTTTTTTAAAGTTTATCTTTTTGGAGGAAACTGCGTTTTCTAGCTCTGCCGCGCTGGGTAGCCGAAAGATACTCTTAGCAGTGCCAGTTGTGTTGACAGTTCGAGCGGAGCGGTCTATTGCCCGACGGATTTGCAGCAGTATACAGTTCTGACAATACCGACCATGACCTTGTTCTTCTGTGTGGATGCACACATATTCCCCGAACTCTTTCGGGACTTGGTAAGAATGTCTAATGAGTGTCTTGGGGTGGGACACTACGAACGTGGTGCGTGGACATATAAGGTGAAAATGTGGGTCTCACGGGAGGCGTGCGCGAGATAGTTCCTGCAGTCGCGCTAACGTCTGTGCCCTCGGTGGCTCAGATGGATAGAGCGTCTGCCATATAAGCAGGAGATCCCGGGTTCGAGTCCCGGTCGGGGCACACATTTCCACCTGTCCCCGTTGATATATATCAACGCCCGTCAGCAGCTGAAGGTACTAATATAATTCAAATTTGTAGCAGTTCTGAAGCGAATGCCGTGAAGTGTTTCCTTCAGTTTAGAAATCGAGTTGAACTCACGAGGGCTTAAGTCGGGGAGTGCAGTAGATGGTATAGCACTTAGCAGCCCCATCAGTCAAACAAATCCGTAACAGCTTGCACTGTACGTGCTTGAGCATTGTCCCGCAAAATGATGGTCAGGTCCTGCAAAAAGTGTCATCACTTCTGTCTCTACGCTGTTCAGTTTTGGAACACAACCTACGACATTGATTTAAATCAATGTGGAAAGTTGAAAATTTGTGCCAGACCGGGAGTCCAACCCGTTTAATAGGAAGATGCACTGACCACTGCACCATCCGGACACAGTGGTCGTGGCAACCGCACAGACTACCCTAGCACGCCTCCCGTCAGACCCAAATTCTCTGCTTATCTAGACACTGCTAATGTGGTGGCCCTTATCTATATTACTCGCGCCATTTCGTCGATTCCCGTAAGAGCTCGAGCGTGATGTGTGTGTGGTGTCACCGCCAGACGCCACACTTGCTAGGTGGTAGCCTTTAAATCGGCCGCGGTCCGTTAGTATACATCGGACCCGCGTGTCGCCACTATCAGTGATTGCAGACCGAGCGCCGCCACACGGCAGGTCTAATCTAGAGAGACTCCCTAGCACTCACCCCAGTTGTACAGCTGACTTTGCTAGCGATGGTTCACTGACTACATACGCTCTCATTTGCAGAGACTACAGTTTAGCATAGCCTTCAGATACGTCATTTGCGACGACCTAGCAAGGCGCCATATTCAGTTACTATATGTCTTCTGAACAGATAATATTGCGAATCATGTACCGTCAGGGGCGACGTTCGTCATTAATGGATTAAAACTAAGTATCAGACTAATTACGTCCGCTTTCTGAATTCTCATTCCTTGTCATGTTCCAGACCTCACGTCAGTATAGTTCTTCCCTCCTCACGTCAGCTTGCGTGAGCTAAAACGTGTTACAGGATCATTTAGTAATCGCGAAAGCGTTACGGAGATGATAGATAAACTCCAGTGGAAGACTGCAGGAGAGACGCTCAGTAGCTCGGTACAGGCTTTTGTTAAAGTTTCGAGAACATACCTTCACCGAAGAGTCAAGCAGTATATTGCTCCCTCCTACGTATATCTCGGGAAGAGACCATGAGGATAAAATCAGAGAGACTAGAGCCCACATAGAGGCATACCGACAATCCTTCTTTCCACGAACAATACGAGACTGGAATAGAAGGGAGAACTGATAGAAGTACTCAAGGTACCCTCCGCCACACACCGTCAGGTGGCTTGCGGAGTATGGATGTAGATGTAGATGCATTTCGGCCTCCATTTGTAACACGGTGTTGGCTCTTCTGCTAACACAAAAATGTGCATTTCCAATGAAGTGATCAGTTGATCGTCCTCACCTCAGTTACATATGTGGTGTCTGTTCTTTAGGACATGTCCAAGAAATTAATTACATTAGCTACTAGTAGGCACTGATTTAAATCAATAGAGAAAGTTGAAAGTTTAATTTAAATCAAAGCCCAGTAGCAGGTAGTGTCATTAACTCCTTTGTGAGTTGAGAACTGAGTATGTTGTGTCTGACGTTATTTGCAGGGAGCCACTCAATAATACTTGTATAACTTTATTTACCACGTCTTCCGTTTCCTTTTATATGTCTGTACTGATTATAAACGAGTGGCGCCCGCAAAAAGAGCTAATTTTGATTGTTGTGTATTAGATGGGACGTCGTCTACGTGTATGTGAAACAATACTGGACCTCAAATTGAGCCTTGTGGAACCCCAAAAGTTAGTTGTTCCCCGTTCAGAAGCATCTCCCCTTGTTACATTGGTTGGACTATAAGCACAGCTCTCTGCATTGGGGATTATGCTTCGTTGGTACAAAATGGCTCTGAGCACTATGGGACTTAACATCTGTGGCCATCAGTCCCCTAGAACTTAGAACTACTTAAACCTAACTAACCTAAGGACATCACACACATCCATGCCCGAGGCAGGATTCGAACCTGCGACCGTAGCAGTCGCGCAATTCCGGACTGAGCGCCTAGAACCGCTAGACCACCGCGGCCGGCCTTCGTTGCTACACACAATGATGACAGTGTCGTGTCTACTATACATTCTCTGGCTACAGAAGCGGAAGCCTGTGCTCCTCCTTTTTTTTAAAAAAATAAAATATGAAGGGTGAAAAAAGAAACTGTGTGTAGTGCGTGTATGCGTGCCGAGGTGCGTGCGAGCTGCCGCCTGACCTTGCCGTGAGTGTCTCCTGTGAGGTGGAATGGAAGGAAGCGGAGCTCCCCGCGGAGTGGGCCTATTATCGACAAGGCAACCGGTTCCCGGTAATTACACCAGTGTCTGTGTCCCCTCGCCAGCCGTCGCGTCGCACCGCGTGGCTGCAAATGTTGCGCCGCATCCGTCGCGTCGGCATAATGGCGGGCGTAAAACGGCCTGTTAAATCTGCGCGGTGCCCGGGGTGCGGAGGAGCAGGTGTGCCGCAACTCGCTGGGTTATCAGCGCGGTATCGCCGGCACTTATTTACTATGTATAAGGGTCGCTCTCAGGCAGTGCTGTTCCATAGGTGCGTTTATAAAAAGCTCCAAAAAAGTTTTAACCCCACCTTCAACCGTTGCCTAATGAAGAGTTTACGAGCGTACGGAATACCACACCATCTTTGTCGCTGAATCGAAGAGTTGCTACAAACTCACTGAACAAAAAAAAAAAAAAAAAAAAAAAAAAAAAAAAAAAAAAAAAAAAAAAACGCTTTTTAAATTCCCGTAATTCCCACCCATCGCGACGCTTACGCCTGAAATTTGGCTCTAAGATGTGCACAGCCTTCCTCTGCAATGGTGCAAAGGCGTATCGCTCTCAAAACGTCACCCTCGGGCTTGACAACGCTTCAAACAGCAAGGTGTCGACACTTGCGAAAAAAAAAAAAAAGTGCCACAGCTCGAAACGTCATATGACGTGTAAGATCTGTTAATAATGTCACACTGGCACCAAATTCCACCACAATTGTACCCAATGCCACAGTGAACGTGTGACATGATCGGAAGATCGTCACAGACCCTCTTACCCACATTTTGCCCCTTCTTTTGTCGCCTCTGCGATGAAGCTTAGAAACGCGACGCCCAGCGTTCAAACCACGAGGATTTCTTATAATTGGCTGAGGAAAACATTCCAGACAATGCGCCGCTCAGAATCGATAAGAAAAGACTGCACGGTGCAGCATAAAGGGCGTCAGTGAAACTACCCCTTTCCCTGAAGAGTTGATTCCCAGACGTGTCACGGTCGAAAACGACAGTTCGCAGTTCGATGAGCAACAAGAAGTTCTTGACAATCTTTTACCCTGTTTACATCCTCGGGCGTTTCAGCTCTTCCCCAGGGACATTACAGGGCTGCATCCTCTTCGAATGTGACCACACCTATTTGGAGCGCACGACGACCACAGTTTTTGGTCTCGTGTACAGGTTGGAGCCAACAGGGACTGTTAAAAGCTGTTCGACGAAATTGAAACGTTGTCAGAAGCAGCTAAGAATGGTTAGGCTTTTTCAGCGCTCCTCTTTTGTGTCATGCTGTGGCGTGACAACGGGAGTCATACGACATTGACACATGCATGAACACAATGGCAAAGGGTCCCTTTACGAGCCTCCCCCCCCCCCCCCCCACCGTTTGGCGGCTCGCCGGCACCCATACACACTTATCCAGCGTTTTAAAAACGTACTTCCACAGACAGAAACAGTAACGACGTCCTACGCGCTTGCCGACTGGAACCTATTCGACGTCCTCCATTTCTCAGGCACAAGAGCAGCAATGTAGCGCTGAAAGAGTAGCAGAGTAACCTGCCTGCACGCGCCCGGTATTCTCTGATGATGTTTGGTTTGTGGGGCGCTGAACTGCGCGGTCATCAGCGTCTGTACAGAGTTCCAATTTTTACTCAGTCCAAGTTTTACACAGTAAAATCGAACCACTATCATGGAGGATTATGAGGATGCTGAAATGACGAGGATAACACAAACACCCAGCCCCGGGCAGAGGAAATCTCCAGCCGGTCGGGAATCGAACCCGGGACCACGTGATCCAGAGGCAGCAGTGCTAGTTACTAGACCACGAGCTGCGGACGCCTGGTATTGCCGTCACAGGTTCTGTCTGCACAGTGACATTGTTAAAATTCTCAATAAATGTGGGCTGAACGTTTTGCCGAACTGGGCGCATCTTAGCGGAACTCCCTGCCAATTTATTCACGCATGTGTCAGTGTTTTATCCACCCATACTCACGCCACAGAAGGACGGAAATAGGTGAGAGCTGAAAAAGAACAAGCTGCTTTGGATCACGTTCAAATTTCGTCAATTGGTTGTGAACGGTCCCTAGTGGTTCCCGCCTGTACACGACAGCAAAACCTGCGGTCGCGTTACACTCCAAACGACTGCAACCATGTTTCATGTGCATGCACCCACACAATGTTCTTAGAGAAGAGTTGAAACGCGCACGGATGTCAGCAGAATCAAAGATTGTGAAGAACAATTTCATGTTGCGCAAGCACCGAGAACTGTCGTATCTGACCGCGAAATTTTTGGGAATCAACGCGCCTTTATGCCGCCAACCTGCCTCCCCATCCCAGGCCTTTTCTTGCCGGTTTTGATCGGCGGACTGTCTGGAATATTTTCGTCGGTCTTTTATAAGAAAACCGCGGGCTTTCAACGCTGGTCGTTGCCGTTCTGACCATCGCAAAGGCGTCAAAAGAAGGAGCGAAACATGGGTAAGAGGGGGGTGTGAGAGACTTCCATCCCATCGTGTGACACCTACGAGACGGCACTGGGCAGAATTATGGTAAATTTTGGTGCGAATATGACGTCATTAACCTACCTTGTGTATTGTGTGTGCCCGCATCTCGTGGTCGTGCGGTAGCGTTCTCGCTTCCCACGCCCGGGTTCCCGGGTTCGATTCCCGGCGGGGTCAGGGATTTTCTCTGCCTCGTGATGGCTGGGTGTTGTGTGCTGTCCTTAGGTTAGTTAGGTTTAAGTAGTTCTAAGTTCTAGGGGACTTATGACCACAGCAGTTGAGTCCCATAGTGCTCAGAGCCATTTGAACCATTTTTGTATTGTGTGTTGTGAATTGGACCGGGGACTTAGAAAACCCACCTTACACATCACATGAATTTCTGTGCTGTGGCTTTGTTTTCGGAGTGTCAACAGTCTGCGTCGTCGAGCCCGGCGTTGACGTCGCAGGGCGCCACGCTTTTGCACCGTTACAGGGGAACAAAAAATAAAAGCACCTACGGCCGTCCTTATGATTTTAATTTATTTAGTCGCTACCAGTTTCAACGCTTCATTGCGTCATCTTCAGGCTGTCTTTGCTGTGGTACAGGTTGATAAGATCCCCATGCATAACCCATCAGTTGCCAGCATTACTGGATACGCAGAAAATGTGTGAGTACTCCAACCATCAACTGTTGATAGATGATTAGTGTTAACATTAATGAACACCTTATTATTTTAGTCCCACTCATGCAACTACACATTTTTTATTTCATTTATTTATTACTGGATATCAGGTTTTAAGCAGACAGTCATTAGTGGAATAGAAGGAATTGTCCAGAAAAATAATTTTTCATTACATGTAAAACTTGCTTCGCTACCTATCAGACATTTCATGTCACTGCACAAATGATCAAAAATTTTTGATGCTGCATATTGAATGCGAATAACAGCTTTAGCAATAGACAATAAAGGTCACCTTTCCCTGTAGTGTCATTGGTATATGCATCACTGTTCTTCTGAAATTGTGATGGATAATTTATGATCACTTTCATTAGCGAATATATGTACTGTGACGGTGCAGTTAAAATTTCTTGCTCCTCAAAGAGGTACGTGCATGACGTCTGTGGGTGAACACTACGTTTTATTCTTACTGGTCGCTTTTGTAGAATCAGTACTTGCTTTCTAAGTGACGAATTACCCCACAAAACTATTTCGTACGACATAATTGAGCGAAAATATACAAAATATGTCAGGAGGTTGAAACGTTTTTTCCAAGATTAGTAATTATGTAAAGAGCAATAATAGCTGAATTTAATTTGTTGAGAAGCTCAGTGATATGCTTCTTCTAGTTCAAGGTTTCATGAAATTGTACATCCAGAATTTGGAGCATTCTACCCTTCCTATTGATGCCTGTTTATGTGCCACATCAGTTATTGATATGAATATTTGTTGCACAGGATGAACGTAGTGCGTTTTGCAAAATTTAAGGAGAGTCCATTTTCAGAGAACTACTTAATAATTCGTTTGAAAAAAAATCATTTACCAAACGTTCTGTTGCTTTCTCTCTAATGGGATTTATCATAACACTATCATCGTCTGCAAAAGTACCAATTTTGTTTGTTGTATGTTAAGTGGAGGATCATTCACGTATATCAGAAATAGGCATGAACCAAAAATTGAAACCTGCGTGACTTACTTTGTGATTTTTACCCCCGTCACTAAAATTTTCAGCACAACTTTTGAATTCTGTTTGTCAAGTACGATTCCGACCAGTTGCGAACAGCCATCACCTCCATAAAGCCTGAGTTTTTATAAGAGGGCATCATGCTCTACACAGCCAAACGCCTTGAAAGACCACAAAAAATAACAAATGGCGATGTATTAGTATTTAAACGCTTCTTTTATTTAAAGAATGAATGTATAAGTAGCATTCTCAGTCAAACAACCCTTATGGAATCCAACATTTGTGGAATCCAAAGTGTATTTCCTAAGTAAATTGATTCCAGTTAGGGGTTCGACTATTCTTGAGTACATTACTTTTTCGAATATATTGGAAAAAGATGTCAGTAAGGTAGCTGGATAATACTTCTGTAAGTCTGTCTTGTCGCTTTTCTTGTAAATTGGTTAAAAAATTGCACATTTTAACCTGTCTGGAAAGACTCCCTATGCCAGTGATATACTTCATGTATCACTAACGACGTTACGTACTAAGCAGAAATAACTTTTCAGAATTCAGTCTCAAATTTCATCAGCCCCACAAGAGCTTTTGTTTTTTAGATTTTTTTGTAACTGTATTAATTTCAGTGAACGATGTTTGATCTATCGGTACTTCTAGTTGCTTAAAGTTTTGTGGAATGACATTTTTAATACGAGTATGTTCTCTTGCTTCTTCAACTAAACCAATTAATCCTATATTTGCTGCTACGTTTAGAAAGGCAATCACGGAGGCAGGTAGAAACAATAAAATGCGAACGTGAACATTTTAATCAAAGATGGACGTTCTTGCAGAAGGTTGTAAGACTGCTGGTTGGGGTGCCTACCTTGCAGGCGCGCATCAATCGCCAAGGGGCGAAAAGCGAGCAACGATAAAGAGACTAAGAGAGCAGAGAAATAGTGGTAGAAGGCCGGCACTGGGAGCAAAATAGTTGAAGACTGCAAGAATGTAATGGAAATAGAGGCAAGCAGCAGTAACGGCTGAAGCTATCTCAATGAACGTCAAATATCGCCTCTTTTCGGAGGTTGGGAGGTTGAGGCAATTGCGTCGAGTGATACTTGGGCGGAGATGGAACGTGTTGACATTTCCGCGTGGCCCAAGACATTTGAGGCAGTTGCTTGATTTCACATTCGTCGGCTTCGCCAACTCACAACCGAATTGTCTCCTTGCATCTAACCTAGGCATCGTCTGAAACTGGTACGTGCAAAACAAATTGTCATGAAAAAGGGACTAGTCGCAGTTTATTCCTTTCAACATACAGGATGGTCGGAAATTCCCGTTACAAAGTTCTAGGACATGTAGAGGGTAGTGAGTACATAACCAAACAGGAACCTATGTCCGGAAACGCATCGTTTCCGTTCTACGACAGTTTCAAAGCAGATGATTATCTCATCCACACCCACGTGAGCAATGTACTTAGGTGTGACCCAATACAATTGTTTCAATCCATTTGAAAAGAATACTGACTCGTTCCGTTATTAGTTACGCATTTGTATTACAAATTATACCTTATGGTTTACACTAGTCGACAACAACAAGAACCCAGCATCTACGGCACCAGACTCAACGTACCGATTCATTACAATAGCGATTCGATGTGGCGACCACCAGCGTTGTTACACACATTGTGCCTCCGAAGCATTTTCTGGTACACTCTCTCCATCCTACCTGGTGTCTCTTCAATGTCTTGTGCAGCGGCCAGAACTCGTGCCAGCAGATCTTCTTCTGTCTCTACAGGTGTCTCATAAATTAGGCTCTTCATATGCCCCCACAAGAAGTAGTCCATATGGGTTAAATCCGGCGATCGTGGACCACCACGGCTTATCCATCTTTCACCATACCGTCTGTTGAGATGTCTCCGGACAACCAGTGAAAAGTGAGGTGGTGCTCCATCATGCTGAAACCATATTTCCTGACCGCCATTCAATGGCACAGCTTTCAAGAGCGGGTCCATTACGTGTCGTAGGAAGACTAAGTATGCGGGACTCGTGAGCTTTGATGGAAGGAGGTACGGTCCAGTCACATTACCGTCCAGAATACCTGCCCACACGTTAATTCCAAACCTGTCTTGAAATCCCTGAAGATGCGTGGCATGAGGGTTTTCGTCCGCCAAGACATGGCTATTACGAGCATTCAGAACACAATCCCTTGTGAACCTACATTCATCTGTGAAGAGAACTGGAAGTGGAAACATGAGCGCGTCGATGCAACGGTGCAGGAACCATGTGCAGAAAGCGACGCGTGGTGGAAAGTCTGCTGGAGCCATAGCGTGTACCCTTTGTAAGTGGTACGGATGTAATTGTTTCTCATGCAGGACGTCCAAGACGGCCGGCCGCTGTGGTCTAGCGGTTCTGGCGCTGCAGTCCGGAACCGCGGGACTGCTACGGTCGCAGGTTCGAATCCTGCCTCGGGCATGGGTGTGTGTGATGTCCTTAGGTTAGTTAGGTTTAAGTAGTTCTAAGTTCTAGGGGACTTATGACCTAAGATGTTGAGTCCCATAGTGCTCAGAGCCATTTGAACCATTTTGAACGTCCAATACGGTACTGTGACTAACAGTCATTGCACGCGCAATTGTTCGCGAACTCGTTGACGGACTATCTTCAATGCGACGCAGGTCAACTTGTTCAAATTCGGGAGTGCGTCGTCGCCGTGGAGCACCACAGTACTGCCTCCTCACGGCCCAGGTACCCGTTGTGTAACTTGGGCAAACAGTTTGTGCGATGGAGTGTGACGGTGTGGAAAACGTTCGTGATACAGCCGACTAGCAGTTCTTCCGTTACCTCCAGCTTCGCCATACATTAGGGGCATGTCTGTGTATTCCGCAAACGTGTACTGCACCATGTTTCCTCTATCGGTGATGCACAACTATTGACTCGGTCTCACAGCAAAGCGGACAAGAAGTGACATCTGGGGGTCGTTTGACGTAGTACACGTCATCGTGTCTACCCTGTTGCATACCAGGACAGGGAACTCTGAGACGTTTCTCTTGCCCTAAGCAACCGTTGACGAGGTAAACATCTGAATTGAAACTGTCGTAGAACTGAAACGATACGATTCCGGACATGGGTTCCTATTCAAAATTTTATGTACTCACTACCCTCTACATGTCCTAGAAGTCTTTAAGGGGAATTTCCGACCACCCTGTATACTAATTCCTAGTAACACGTTCGCAGAATGCGACACGCTGTGCAACATTCCTAGACAAGAAACAAATTCTTTGTGTGCCTGTATGCTACCTGCGAAAAGCCACTTACCTCAGTAAGAATCCCAGCTTCCACCGAAATGCCTCTTTGCAGAGGTGTTCCAACCCCTGAAGCAAGTGCCGCACTGCTTCCCTCTTACATTTCAGAACTCTATAGTTATCAATAAATTTAAACTGAAATAAGCCAGGGAGGTGGACTCTTCCATGTTATTAAGTTTTCGTGATGGAAAATATACTCACAGATGCGCGTAAATATATCATAAGCAAGAAACGGAAAATAAATACCAAGGTCTAAAGCTTGTTTTTTTGCCGATGACATTGCTTACTGAATCCGCTAAAACAGCTAAATAAAAACTCTCTAATTCATAGCGGCATACACTTGTCTTCGCATTCATAACATTACTCACGACAAACGACGCATCACCACCAGAATACCTTGCTAGAACAAGAATATCCGATAGGCCAAGAGTCAAAATAAGTAGGAAAATGGCGGGATCTTAATCTAAAAATAAATAGATTAATTACTTTAAAAATTAAAAAAATGTTGGGCATTATGGAAGACTATCATGATCAGGGATATAGCACAAATCTTGTACGAAAATTATGTGTGCCGTTCAATGCTAAACTGATGGACTATAACACGGTAATGAAAGCACAGATTATTTACGCAGCAGGGAGCTTAGACGTTGAAAACAGAACCACTCTGGGAAAGATACTAAGCTCAAAGAGCGACGAAGATTTCCAAAGAGGAACAGTAACTTACATAAAAGAACATTTAATGGGCTCCATTATCAAAAGACTTCTCGGTTTTATGGACATCCTGAAAGGCTGGACGTATCAAGATTAACCGGTTTAGAAGGTTGACAGAAGAACCGGAGATAAGTTGAAGCTGTCGATTCGAGAGCCGCGCACACATAGAGCTGGTATCCGGATTCGAGCCCCATTCAGTCATTTTCATCGTTGTCAACAGAGCTAACTTGCGTAACAAAACGTAATTATGGCCGTATAAACAAGGGAAACAAGTTTTCTAATCATCAGCGTTGTTCATACGCAAATACAAGACATAAAACATTTGAAAAATAGTCCAGGAGCTGCTCCATCCGTTCAAGACCTGCTCAAACAGAGTGCAGATACCGAAAATGCCCAACTGCAACTGCGTTAAGACAGTGTAAACATAGTCTGTCATATTCTTGACGCGTTCCATAAGTTACAGCTTTCTATCGTAATACCGAAACATCTTTTGTGAAAAATGGCTCTGAGCACTATGGGACTTAACATCTGAGGTCATCAGTCCCCTAGAACTTAGAACTACTTAAACCTAACTAACCTAAGGACATCACACACATCCATGCCCGAGGCAGCATTCGAACCTGCGACCGTAGCGGTCTCGCGGTTCCAGACTGAAGCGCCTTTAACCGCGTGGCCACACTGGCCGGCATCTTTTGTGAAATTTTCTGTAGAATATTTCCTCGTCATGTGAAATGAAATGAAGTCGTGCTCCAAGATTTCATCCCATTTTTCATACTGTTGTTAGTCATATAGTTCATTTATCAAGTTAACTACACTTATCACTTTGTAGGGGTGTGGGAAAAATATAGAAACATCGTGATAAATGCATGCTTGTACATAAATAACATGCTAGCCAAGCCTATAGGTTGCGCTGCTGTATTTGACGGCACCTGTGTTAAGTCCTCAGCACGTAGCAAGCGTCAGCGGAGTCAGAATAGTTTTCTGTGTAGCTGCGAGTGCATTATGTCGCAGACAAATGAATTCAAACGTGGGCACATTCTTGGATGTTCGTACGGTGGGTAATTCGGTAACCAAGGCTGCCTAACTGTTCGGTGCTTCGAGAGCCATCGTCGCGAAGATTTATAATGCATACAGGAAAAGCCCGGAAAGATCATCCGCTTAGTCACAACGTGGACGAAGATGTGTATTGATTGATCGTGACAGGCAGTCACTGACGAGTATTATGACGAAAATAAAGTCACTACGGAACTGAATATCACAATAAAACACTACGAAGGCAGCTCTAGCAGTTTAATGGAGCTAAATTTTATACTGGCACATGGTTTCACTGGAGGCTACAGTTTTTGAGCTATTCAAGATGAACTCGTTTGAAGGTCACTTTTAAACGTTTTTCTTGAATAACTTCCAAACCGTGGCCTCCATCGAAAACGTATCCCAGTGCGAAACTTAACTACATTAAATTTCCTAAAAAAAGTCCTGTTCATTTTTTCCGTAGGACTATCAGTTTGTGTGTAACGAACTAGAGAATATGAAAATACCGCGTTTGTTTGTGAAAGTGTTGCGGGTTGCTTAAAACCCTTAGGTAGGGGCAGCTGGAGAGATGGAAACCATAGTGAATATCCGATGAAGCTTCGCACAGGTGTGTTTGGCAGTGTCTCTACTATGCCTGTCGGTCGTGTCATGTCGCTCTTTTCAGTTCTGAGCACACAGTGATCACATAAAGATGCCTACAATTATAATGTCTCCCGATAAGTACGCTGAAAGGTATCGCCTGATTGCATGCAGTCTCACATAACGCTTCTGTCGTGCATCCCCTTCTTCATGAGAGCACACTGCAGGGGCCTCGAAGACATTCCTGCAGCGTTTTCGATGGGAAGTGTTTGATTGCCCACCATAAAGCCCACACGTGGCTTCCTCGGATTTTCGTCTCTGCTCACATGAACCGCTGAACATTTTGGCACAGACAAGGCGTATAGAGAAGTGGCGGAACCACTGGCGGCTGCTTTGTATTACAAAGTATTGGAAGGTCGGTACAACGCTGCGGCAGATGTCTCAGTCGGAGCGGCGGCTATGTAGAAAAGTAGCTGGAGCGTCTAGCAAGCTGCTACAAATCAAACGGTTCTGATTTTCACAATGTTTTCCATTTGGCGACCTATCGGATCTTCCTTTTCGAATAGCTCTCGTATATATGGTGAACGATAACTCCACCGACGCCGACACACTTTCGGAGGCGGTAGTTTGGATCAGAAGAAGCAAAAAGTTCTAGTGAAAGTGGTCTATAAAATCCATAAACTGGGATGTACGACCACTTTTTCACCTTCACTACTCTAAAACACATCTTTTATACAGATCTTAAGGAATGCATTGAGAGCCCATGTCTTTTTTTTTTTTTTTTTTTTTTTTTTTGGGATCTCGCTAGCTCCTCTGAAAGTTTTTCAGGGGATGTATATTTCACCCTATACAAGGTGAAAAGTATTTAAACCGACAAACTCTGGGAGGTTGTAGGGGACATCAAAACAAATACACTCCTGGAAATGGAAAAAAGAACACATTGACACCGTGTGTCAGACCCACCATACTTGCTCCGGACACTGCGAGAGGGCTGTACAAGCAATGATCACACGCACGGCACAGCGGACACACCAGGAACCGCGGTGTTGGCCGTCGAATGGCGCTAGCTGCGCAGCATTTGTGCACCGCCGCCGTCAGTGTCAGCCAGTTTGCCGTGGCATACGGAGCTCCATCGCAGTCTTTAACACTGGTAGCATGCCGCGACAGCGTGGACGTGAACCGTATGTGCAGTTGACGGACTTTGAGCGAGGGCGTATAGTGGGCATGCGGGAGGCCGGGTGGACGTACCGCCGAATTGCTCAACACGTGGGGCGTGAGGTCTCCACAGTACATCGATGTTGTCGCCAATGGTCGGCGGAAGGTGCACGTGCCCGTCGACCTGGGACCGGACCGCAGCGACGCATGGATGCACGCCAAGACCGTAGGATCCTACGCAGTGCCGTAGGGGACCGCACCGCCACTTCCCAGCAAATTAGGGACACTGTTGCTCCTGAGGTATCGGCGAGGACCATTCGCAACCGTCTTCATGAAGCTGGGCTACGGTCCCGCACACCGTTAGGCCGTCTTCCGCTCACGCCCCAACATCGTGCAGCCCGCCTCCAGTGGTGTCGCGACAGGCGTGAATGGAGGGACGAATGGAGACGTGTCGTCTTCAGCGATGAGAGTCGCTTCTGCCTTGGTGCCAATGATGGTCGTATGCGTGTTTGGCGCCGTGCAGGTGAGCGCCACAATCAGGACTGCATACGACCGAGGCACACAGGGCCAACACCCGGCATCATGGTGTGGGGAGCGATCTCCTACACTGTCCGTACACCACTGGTGATCGTCGAGGGGACACTGAATAGTGCACGGTACATCCAAACCGTCATCGAACCCATCGTTCTACCATTCCTAGACCGGCAAGGGAACTTGCTGTTCCAACAGGACAATGCACATCCGCATGTATCCCGTGCCACCCAACGTGCTCTAGAAGGTGTAAGTCAACTACCCTGGCCAGCAAGATCTCCGGATCTGTCCCCCATTGAGCATGTTTGGGACTGGATGAAGCGTCGTCTCACGCGGTCTGCACGTCCAGCACGAACGCTGGTCCAACTGAGGCGCCAGGTGTAAATGGCATGGCAAGCCGTTCCACAGGACTACATCCAGCATCTCTACGATCGTCTCCATGGGAGAATAGCAGCCTGCATTGCTGCGAAAGGTGGATATACACTGTACTAGTGCCGACATTGTGCATGCTCTGTTGCCTGTGTCTATGTGCCTGTGGTTCTGTCAGTGTGATCATGTGATGTATCTGACCCCAGGAATGTGTCAATAAAGTTTCCCCTTCCTGGGACAATGAATTCACGGTGTTCTTATTTCAATTTCCAGGAGTGTATTTTTCCCTAATGTCATTTTTTCCTATGAGGATTATTTAAACCGGTGGAGGCCGTATTACGCTCTTCAGTTGTTAGAGGTCGTATTACGATCTTCAGTTGTAGGCAGCTGCTGTCCACCAGTGTAGTAGTGCATTGTCTCTGTTTACTAATGGAGCGATACACTTGGAGTGAGTGCACTGATATGGTTAGTGCGTACTACGTAGCGCACCACAATGGACGAGCTGCACGGCGGGTTTGTCAACAACAATATCCTAATCGCCGTATCCCGCATCATACGACCTTTGCTGCTGTGTACCAACATCAGCGTGAGACCGGGCCATTTAGCAGATTACCTGGACAGTGACGCCGTCGCACGGTAAGAACGCTGCAATTTGAGGAAGCTGTCTTGCAGCATGTGGAGCGGGATCCTTCAATCAGCACTCGTGCAATTGCACGTAACATGTGGACGAATCAGACGAATGTAAGAACAGTCCTTCGAGAGCAATTGTTACGCCCATTTCACTTACAGCGTGTGCACAACCTAGAACCAGTTGATTATCCACCCAGAGCACAGTTCACCTGTAACAGTGTGAAATGTATCCTACATTTCCATCCTCTGTGTTGTTTACCGATGAAGCAACGTTCGGGCGTGATGGAGTCTTCAACATGCACAATTCGCATGTCTGGAGTGAGGATAAACCACATGCCACACTTTCTAGCACTCATCAAGTGTGGTTCTTCGTTAATGTGTGGGTCGGTGTTGCTGGGGACTTTAATTGGGCCGTACCTGCTACCTAGGCCATTAAATGGCAGGCACTATTGCAATTTTCTCGCCAGAGCATTGGCAGAATTGCTGGAAGACGTCCTGCTCTCTACAAGACAACGCATGTGGTTCGAATATGACCAGGCGCCGGCACATTTCAGTCGTCGTGTGCGTCGAGTTCTGGACCAACAGTTCCCAGAAATGTGGATTGGCAGAGGTGGTCCTGTACCGTGGCCTGCTCGATCCCCAGATATGTCCCCTCTGGACTTTTTTGTGTTGGGAGAGATGCGCAGCCTTGTTTACGCAACTCCTGTCGCATCAGAAGAGGATCTGGTTGCCTGGATAGTAGCAGCAGCAGGAACAATTCAGGATACTCCTGGGGTTTTTGCCCGTGTCAGACAGAACATAATCCGACGGTGTAACCTTTGTTTACGTGTCAATGGAGGCATTTTTGAAAATCTACTGTAATTGAAATTGGCTTGTGTTAATGTGTTGTCTCTTGGTCATAAAAAAAATGGAAAAGTGTTTGTTGGTTTAATTTGCCGCCAGAGAAATCTTCCTCTACCGTTTAAATACTCCTCATAGGAAAAAATGACATTAGGGAAAAATATTTGTTTTGATGTCCCCTACAACCTCCCAGAGTTTGTCGGTTTAAACACGTTTCCCCCTGTATATGATGTACGTATAAACGCTGCTTACACATCGATTAATATGTCGGTAAATAACAACTGTCATGCCCAATGGTTGTGTATGAAGTGGCAATGACGCAAGTCCTCGTGAATACTTGCGAACTCGTATACTTGCTCTCCTTTCTACATTGGTATCTCGACTCCTACCTGACAACAGTCTCAAGCGACGAGTTTTCAGCTAAATGGGTAGTAGCGGAGACATGCGAGCGTACGGAGGCGGCGGAGATGACGTCATAGGATTCGGTGGCGGATTTAAAACGTCTATACAGAGTTCGGTTCCGATCTCTGCAGCTTACACGCCACTGGCATCAGTTCTCACTTTTTTCCCCACATCATTTAAGGTTTCCGCGAGAAACTTGGACGACGTCCTCGGGCTCGTTTTGAGCTGCAGAGGAGCCTGCCCGGTGCCTACGAGGACGCGACGGTCGCCGCCTTTTCCCGGTACTCTGTCTCCGGATGCGGCAGCGCGCTTTTCACGAATCCATTGTCTCGTTTGCCGGCCTGCCACGCCGACATAATAACAGTAATCGCGCGCACTTCTTGTCGCCGGCGCAGCGCGGCTCTTTTAGCGCAGAGCAGAGCTCTGGGCTGCGCTGCGCCGGCCCGCCCTCTAATTCCGAGCGCTTAGCGATAATTTGGAGGACTCGCCTGCCAAGTGAGTGCGCGGCCGGCTGCTGACACACGGCAAATAATGCAAAGCGCAAAGCGGCGCAGGTGCTTTCTGGGCCAGTCACCGGCCGCTGCCGGCGCTGTACGATCCGCGCCGCGGTTCGCCGTCTTTCCACTCTGTACGCGTTTTTATTTTATTTACTTAGGTTCTTTTTGCCCATCTAGAGTAAAGCGACTCGGCCGTCAGGCGAGTCACTGCGTATACAGTCCACAGAGTATCGATAAAGAAACACAAGGAAAAATTCGTCCAGAGGTGGTTAAGCACTCCGGCAAAGCGCTCTCATCTACTGCGAGGAGTGAAACAAGTACGTAGCAACTAAGACTTTCAGCTTGATTCTTTGCTCAAAAGTTTAGAAAAGGTTTGAAATTATAAAATATGGCGTTTCAGTCTTCGATCGCCATTCTTTATTTTCAGTTATCGGTTTCGGGCTAGCTGCCCATCTTCAGATCATATGCTGTAGTTACAGAGTAACTTGTCCGTACAGAACATACGGTTCACTTATGACTATGAACCGTGTGTTCTGTACGGACAAGTTACTCTGTAACTACAGCATATGATCTGAAGATGGGCAGCTAGCCCGAAACCGGTAACTGAAAATAAAGAATAGCGATCGAAGACTGAAACGCCATATTTTATTTAATGAACGATCGCGGAATTCCCATTGAGACAATCATGTCTAGTTTTGATAAAGGTTTGAAATTATGTTTAAAGTTTGTTGGAAGTCGCTAATTGCTCTCATTATCAAACATCGGATTTGAAAAGTTCGAGTAATTTGCGATCCGTTTTAAGAAAAGCGGGTTTTTCGCATATCTCAATGTTTTTGTTTATTTTATTTTGAGTCACCAGTCTTCTGACTGGTTTGATGAGGCCCGCCACGAATTTCTGCCGTGCCGATCTCATCTCAGAGTAGCACTTCCACGCGGGGTAGCCGCGCGGTCTCGAACGCCTTGTCACGATTCGCGCGGCTCTCCCCGTCGGAGGTTCGAGTCCTCCCTCGGGCATGGGTGTGTGTTTGTTGTCCTAGCATAAGTTGGTTTAAGTTAGATCGAGTACTGTGTAAGCTTAGGCACCGACGCCCTCAGCAGTTCGGTCCCATAGTACTTACCACAAATTTCCAAATTTCCAGAGTAGCACTTGCAACCTACGTCCTCATTTATTTGCAGGGTGTATTCAATCTCTATCTTCCTCTACAGTTTTTACACTCTAAATGTCCCTCTAGTGCCGTGGAAGTAATTTACTTATGTCTCAACAGATGCCCTATCATCCCTGGCACTTCTCCTCGTCAGTGTTTTTCACGCATTCCTTTCCTCCCGATACTGCGCAGCACCTCCCCATTCCTTACCTTAGCAGTCCATCTAAATTTCAACATTCGTCTGTAGCATCACATCTCAAATGCTTCGATTCTCTTGTGTTCCGGTTTTCCCACAGTCCTTGTTTCACAATGTTGTGCTCCAGACGTACACTCTCAGAAATTTTTTCCTCAAATTAAGGCCGATATTTGATAATAGTAGACTTCGCTTGGCCGTTCTTGCGTCTAGTGCGCTTTTGATGATTTGTTCGGTTTGTCATTGGTTATTTTTCTGCCCAGATATTAGAAATCCTTTACTTCATCTACTTCGGGACCATCAATCCTGATGTTAATTTTCTGGCTGTTCTCATCTCTGCTACTTCTCATTACTTTCATCTGTCTTCGATTTGCTCTGAGTCCACATTTAAAAAGCTGCTACCTTCAGAACAGACTTCCTAACATTTAAATTTGTATTCCATGTTAAATTTCTTCTTTTTTTTCAAAAATACTTTTGTTGCTATTGTCACTCTACATTTCATATGTTCTCTACTTCTGTCATCTTCTGTTATCTTGCTGCGCGAATAGCAAAACTCATGTACTACTTTCAGGACCTCATTTCGTAATCTAACTTCCGTCGCACCGCCTGATTTGATTCGAATACGTTCTATTATCCTCGTTTTACTTTTGTTTCCCTTCACCTTATAACTCTTTTCGTAACGCTATCCATTCCCTTCAACTGGTCTTTCAAGTCGTTTGCCGTTTCAGAGAGACTTACAATGTCGTCGGCAGAACCTTCCAAGTCTTTATTTCTTCTCGCTGAACTGTAATTCTCTTACCAAAGTTCTTCTTGGTTTCAACCGCAATTTGGTCAGTTTAGAGACTGAATAACACGAGATAGACTACAGTCCTGTCTCACTGCATTTTCCCAGCTATTGCTTCCATTTTTTCCTTCTTTTATTTCATCCCCCTTGCCCCATATGGACGGTGAGGGGGGGGGGGGGAGGCTTGCTGTCATTAGCACTATACACCGCACTTCAGTCAACACAATTCTTAAAAACAAACCAAAGCTATGAAAAATATAAGGACTATTTTCCGCTTTTAAATTAAAAAGATTAAAGACGGACAGCTAAATAGACGAAAAATAGATACAAAATGGCTCTAAGCACTATGCGACTTAACATCTGAGGTCATTGGTCCCCTAGGCTTAGAACTACTTAAACCTAACTAACCTAAGGACATCACACACATCCATGTCCGAGGCAGGATTCGAAACTGCGACCGTAGCAGCATCGCGGTTGCGGTCTGAAGTGGCTAGAACGACTCGGCCACAGCGGCCAGCGAAAAATAGGTACAATTAAAAAAACGCAATTCCACCGTGATGATGTTCTTCTACGAAAAAGCACTGGAGGACTTCCACTTAAAATCTGAAGGACTGCACTGGGTGAGAAGTACTGTAGGAGGAGAGAATGTGTAATAGACGGTTGAGGGGCGTCGGCAAAAAGATAGTGGTCTGTTAGCAAGGAAAACTTGGAGATGATAGTTAAGGTGGACGCTGGGAATACAGTCGTTGTTAAAGACAAAGGGCGAGGAGGAGTATGATGTGTGGACGGGCTACTGGTTACAACGGGAAAGGGATAGGGATAGGGATGAATGGAAAAGGAGAGGGGAGTGGGATAGATGCGGAAGAATTCATGTTCGTTGGAGGCATAAGTATTGGGAGTAATCTCATTCATTATGAGAGGAAGTTGGTTGAAGTTGCTTTGGGATAGAACATGCAGTGTGTCTATATGAATGGACGGAGAGATGTTTTCGTGAAGGCGCGGCAGCATATCAGAGTGGGGACAGCGGCGTGATTGGAATCTAGTTTGTGGACGTATAGGAGATGCAGAGGTGTTCGATGTGGGTGAAGAGAGGTGGGAATTTGATGAGATGGTGGAAGGTTAAACGATGCGGGAAGCGGAGTGCATGGATTCCGAGGATTTGGAGGGACTTATCGAACTTTCTTAGTGCTGAGATCCATGCAGCACTTGCGTAGCAGAAGATGGATCGGATGAGGGTTTTGTATGTGTGGAGAATAGTGGAAATGTGGAAGTCCCTATGGCGGCGGAAGGTGGGGTTGCTTCGTCCTGTAGTTGTTGCCTCGGTTTTTGAAGGGCCGATCTTGAGGAACCATTGGTTTGGAAGGATTATTGTTATTTCTGGAGTGTAGGATAGAGGACGAGGAAAACGGTGTCATTAGCGTACTAAACGAAGTGGATTGGCGATGGTGATTTGGGCATGTCAGCAATGAAGTGTAAATAAAGGAGAAGAGAGAGGACGGAGAATTGGGGTACACTTCATTGGGAAGGAAGGATGCAGTAAGGCGGACAAAGCGAACTGGAAGTGTATGTGTCTGGAGTTTGAAAATGAGACCGGAATACTGTACACCGTCGCAGGTTTTCTCCATGTCGAGGGCTACTGTTTCCTACCATATCCGAAGATATTCTACTTAAAATCTAATTTTATTAACGCCAGCCTTCCTGTTGCCGGTTGTTCGTCCAAAAATGAACGAACGGCGAAACGGAAACCACTGACGCTAAGTTGTGGTATTTTTTATCCATTAGCGCTCGGCCTGGCATTCATGGCTGGGGCGCGGGACGAATAAAAACAAGGAGTAACGGGGCAGAGCTTGAAATACGGCGACAACCGGAGCCATTACGTCAACGGCGCAGCGCAGCGCTGCGCTCGCTTTCTTCGAATCTGCGCATGCGCTGCCCTGCCGCGCCGGCCAATGATCGTAAAAGTAGATGAGGCAGCGACTGAGTGCTCCCATCACCGACACTCATTTCCAGTTCTCGATTCGCGTCACAGCGCTGGCTGGACACTCGTATTTCGCGGCTTTGTGATAACGCAGCCCTGATGGTACTGGCCTCTAACATTAATGGAACGAAGTCCTGAAAAAGAACATAAATAAATAAAAGAAACTCTACCTTAAAGGTGGCTCTCAAGCGGCGACCTTCTCTGTAAGACACCAACCCGATAACAAAACCGTCGAGCTTCGATTTTATAACCAAAGAGCTCTGTGACCTGAATTTCTGAGGATAGTTTGTTTTTGCTGTGTTCTTTTGACAGAGACAGTGTCCGCATTCGGTTCACTGAGTGGACACGAGTTCTCCAATTCGGATAACGTTGAGAATGGGTCCACTAATCTCCCTACACGAATTCCGTAAATTCCCCTCATGTAGAAGAGCGCATACATATGCTACGTTAACATGACTATCGCCTATGTTCGACGTAAACGTACAATAACAAGACACAGACGGGCGGTGGCAGCACCAGCAGTGGAGGGTATATAAAGCCTGTCGGGGAGGGGGGGAGGGGACGCGAAAAAAGTGCAGTCGTTGTCCTATTGAGGAAACTGAGCGATTAATTCCAAGTCCAAAACGGCATGATCATTGGCTATCGGGCCAAGGGTGGAATCATTTCCGAAATGTTCGTAATCCGTTCGCGCGCCGCCGTCGTTAAAGTATACACTGCATAACAGAATGATGCCATCTAAACCTGGAGCTAAGGGAACTGTGGTGCACCGCAGTTGATGACAAGGGGTGAACAACGGCTGCGGAGATGTGCACGGGAGCACAGGCGTGCAATTGTTGAGCAAGTGGCCGGCCAGAAGAATTAAGGGGCTACCAACGAGCGCTCAGCGAACGTTGCTACGTGTGAGATTCCGCAGCAGGTTCATACAGCGCTGCTGACTGCTGTTCATCGGTGACGAAAGCTGGAATTTGCACGTCAGTACCGTAACTGTACGTCCACTGACTGGCGACAGGCGACCTTTTAAAATAAATCACTGCATTGTTGGTAAGGCGGGTACCAGGTTGAGATTCATTGGGAGAGTCCTTAGAAAATGTAGTCCATCAACAAAGGAGGTGGCTTACAAAACACTCGTTCGACCTATACTTGAGTATTGCTCATCAGTGTGGGATCCGTACCAGATCGGGTTGACGGAGGAGATGGAGAAGATTCAAAGAAGAGCGGCGCGTTTCGTCACAGGGTTATTTGGTAACCGTGATAGCGTTACGGAGATGTTTAACAAACTCAAGTGGCAGACTCTGCAAGAGAGGCGCTCTGCATCGCGGTGTAGCTTGCTCGCAAGGTTTCGAGAGGGTGCGTTTCTGGATGAGGTATCGAATATATTGCTTCCCCCTACTTATACCTCCCGAGGAGATCACGAATGTAAAATTAGAGAGATTAGAGCGCGCACAGAGGCCTTCAGACAGTCGTTCTTCCCGCGAACCATACGCGACTGGAACAGGAAAGGGAGGTAATGACAGTGGCACGTAAAGTGCCCTCCGCCACACACCGTTGGGTGGCTTGCGGAGTATAAATGTAGATGTAGATGTAGATTGCTGTTGCCGTGTACGGCATGAAGCGTCTGAAACCAATCACCCTGTATGGCCCATGGTCTGAGGAATGTTTTTGTGCTACTGCCTGGGTGATCTCATTATTTCGGATCAACACAAGTATGTTTTTATCCTCGTAGACAACGTCCACTCCTACATGAAGTTTGTTTCTCCTGGGCACAATGGCATTTACCAGCAGGACAATGCAACGTGTCACACAGCTCGCAATGTACGTGCGTAGTTCGAAAAGCAAACGCTACCTGACACAACTTCGTCCCGTGATATCATTGACTGTAGTACAATTCTCTTCAGTGATGAGCGCGCTTCGAATTTGTCACGATATCTCTCAGGAGTACATCCAACATCTCTATGAATCAATGCCAAGCCGAATAACTGCTTGCATAAGGGTCAGAGGTGGACCAACGCGTTACTGACGAGCTCAATTTGCGAAACTCTTTCTGAAATTGTAATCGTTTGTTTGTCTGTACATGTACATCACATCTACCTGTTTCCATCCCATTCGGATAATTCCTTGGTGATGCGTCGTCGTCTTTTTTTATTTTTCGAGTGTATTTCATTGCCTCTCAGGCATTAAATAGATCGTATTCCATAGCCTCTCGCGATTGTGAAGTTACGCTAATGGCGAGGCAAAAGGTAGAACTGTCCTTAACCCGTAAATCTGTGCTCAGCTCATTAAAGCTCTTCGGTAGAGTTCAGACACAACCTGAACACGAATTTTAGCAATACTTGCCGCATTGACGAGCGTCACGCGCTCTACCTTCGACCGGGGGATCCCTGGGGTTTCTCCCTTCCCACAGGATGGAAATACACGAGTGTGTTGAGGAGGCCTGTGGAGTGAGTGCGTTGATAGCCATACACGGTGAGTCACGTAAGACGTAACACCTATTTTACTTCGTGAACGGTTACACATATCGAAACGTGGCTTTCGAAAATTGTTAGAGCGTCGAGAGGCACGTATGTTTTCGTTTGGTTAATGTTTTTAGCGCTTGTATCAAGTGAGATATTGAAGTACTTTTTTTTTAATGGAACAGTATATTTTTTATATCTGCATTCGATAGCTACTGAGAAGGAAATGACAGTGATATATACCGTTTTTTAATGTTGACGTTGCCGGCCGGTGTGGCCGAGCGGTTCTAGGCGCTACAGTCTGGAACCGCGCGACCGCTACGGTCGCAGGTTCGAATCCTGCCTCGGGCATGGATGTGTGTGATGTCCTTAGGTTAGTTAGGTTTAAGTAGGTCTAAGTTCTAGGGGACTGATGACCTCAGCAGTTAAGTCCCATAGTGCTCAGAGCCATTTGAATGTTGACGTTGAAACTTGTTGTATAAAAATAGAGAAATGTCCTAGAATGTGAGAGCACGGTGGCCGGAAACGGCGTTTGCGGTTCCATCACTGCCAAGCAGGCGTCTCGGACCAGCTGCGTAGTTGTATACCGTAAGGTAGGCCTGCATACAAGTATAAAGCTTGACCCAACCTACGACCTGGACGCAGGTTCACCTACGAATATTTTGTGTGGATGTAAGAGTCAGGCTAGAATTTAGCGAATCGCAAATGGTTTAGTACAACTATTTCACATTTGTGTATTCTCCAGATTTACGTGAGCTGAAATAGAGAAATCAACTGTTCATTCTTCAAAAACAAAGAGGTTGTATACACTGCAAAAAGCAAATACTGTATTAAATACCCAAAAGTTAGAAGGAAAATTTATCTTTCCGTGTACGTGGCTGTGTGCGTCTTAAAAATAAAACATATGCTGCCGGACAACTGTTCTACCTACACTGCTCTAAATTACATAATATGGGATACATTCGTTGATCTAAACATTCTATTACCAATACTGTAGTATAACTGTACCCTTCAAAATAAATGTTCTACTTAACGGAACGTCGTTTGGTGCTGAAAGTAAGCGCGCAATGACAGTGTTACCATCTACGTGCAGTACACGTTGTCGACTTATTTTACATTGCAAAGCAATTTCGTAGACACATAAATGAAATAAACAATTTACTAACAATGATTGGGTGACCACCCACATCACTGAATGAGAACTTTCCTGGACGATGCAAGCAGAGCAACTGGCTCGGCACAATACGCCAGTCACTACTCTTGATGAACTGTGGTATCGTGTTGAAGCTGCATGGGCATCTGTTCCTGTACACGCCATCCAAGCCCAGGCGTACCAAGGACGTTATTACGGCCAGAGGTGGTTGTTGTGGGTACTGATTCCTCAGGATCTATGCACCCAAATTGCGCGAAATTGTAATCACATGTTAGTTCTAGTATAACATATTTGTCCAAAGAATACCCGTTTATCACCTGCATTTCTTCTTGGTGTAGAAATTCTAATGGCCAGTAGTGCATATCCAACTTCGCCTCATCGGTGTACATGTCTTCACGCAATGTATATTGAAGCAGAAATGAGCGGCCTGCAGTACAGGCAAGTAAACAAACAACTATGTTGACATTTTGACACAGCGTATCACCAGAGCTCTGCTTGGCGGTGTTTGCACAGCAAATGTCGATTCCGGCCACTGCGCTCTCATATTGTAGGACATTTCTCGAATTCTTTTACAACAGATTTCAGCGTCAACATAAATAAACACTATATCACTGTAATAGTCTTCTCAAGATGTATCGTAAGCAGTTACAAAATCTATACGGTTCCATTTAAAAAAAACGTACGTACTTCAATATCTCAGTAGATACCTGCTCTAAAAACATTAATCAAACAAAAAGATGTGCCCGTCGACGCTCTAACATTTGCGGGAAACCGCGTTTCGGTATGTGTAGCCGTTCACGAACTAGGTTGCACCTTACGTGGCCGCAGCACTAGCCAGTGCCGGCGCTGGGAGGCGTGCCTTGGCGTGCGGCGAGCGCCAAGAATTCCGTTCCGCCTGTGCCTGCTGCCGCCTCAGCTGCCGGCTGTCTGGGATAATTGCCGGCCTCCATGCCGACTCCAGGCCATCTCTCCGTCTTCCAGTTACTCTCACTGCACAGCACCAGTCGCTTCTCAACTTGGGCTGTGTTGGTGGCGTAACGCTCCACAGCTTCCACCGTACCGTCTCTTTATATTTTACCTACTTAAAAATCAATCACCACTGTTTAGTAACCCTCCTACTACCTTTTACAGAAGAGTTTGAGGCTTTTCGTAAAGGACGGAACATACGATGATTGTAGATCGAACTATGACTCAATAATTTAAACAGTGCCTTTTTACTCGGCCAATTTCGTTTAGGAAAAAGGGAATTTTGTCACGGGACCTAGTGGAATATTACCACCTCAGCCGCTATAGTTTCATGAAGTTCCGATAGGTGGCGGCGCTATACGTAGCCTTCAAAATGACATTCGTAACGGAGTTGCGTTTCAAGCGGAGAGATGTCATTGAATTCATTTTGACGGAAAACGAGAGGATTGCAGATATTCACAGGCGCTTGCCGACTGTCTACGGAATCATGGTAGCAGTGTGCGATTTGCAGGGGGGGGATGGGGGGAATTTCCCCCTCTCTGCATCAGACCATCCCCCCCTCTGGTTTTAGTTTATGCATCACAACCTGGGATGTTTGTTTCCCACGCACTGGAGTAAAACTTTACATATAATTTAAATTTGTGGAGCCGAACACTGAAAGTTTTTAATACAGTCTTACTATTAGTACTATTAATATGTTTGCTTACTAATTTTGAAAAAGTGTTATCTAGTAGTTATTGTTGTTGTCTTCAGTCCAGAGACTGATTTGATGCAGCTCTCCATGCATGTAGTAGTTAAGCATTTCAAAACGTTTGGAACTAAATCATCATTAACATGTTGTCATTGTTGCTTTCGTCTAAGGTGCGTCATCCGTTTACTTGCGAGCTTGTATCATGATGGACGAAAGTACAACGGTTTCCAATAAAACTTGTTTAATAATATATATACGTTTGTCCTTTGAGGGAGTTGCTTGCGATTATTTTTTTGACATTGTTGAATGAGAAAGTGGGACAGGAGAATGCATTTTCAGCACACTGTTAGCAGCTCTTGAAAAGTATGGCATTACAAATGATGAACTAAAAAACCACCTTGTAGGTGTCGCAACAGATGGTGGCTCAACAATGCTTGCACCTTACAAAGGCGTAGCCGCTCTACTGCGTAGTCATTTACATAAGGATTTAACTGTCGTTCATTGTATGAACCACAAAATGAAACTAGCTGTCTATGATGTTATGAATGATGTAGCAGATGTATACCATATAAAGGTTTTTTTAGATTCCTTATATCCTGTGTTTTCTCGAAGTCCCAAAAATCAGCCTACTACAAAGTGTTTCAGAAGAATTATCCTCGCAGCTATTAAAACCAGGCCATATTTTTCGCGTACGTTCGGTTGCTTCCTCATTTAATGCTTTTCGAGCTTTTCTTGAAAGTCACAGTTCTCTTGTCCATCTCTGAAAAACTGAGACATGATGGTTCCTTATCAGGAGAGATCTATATTTGAAGGTTTACTAAAACATCTCACAAAGTGGCTTTTCTGATAGTGCATACGCGCGAATTTTCGGCATTAACATCTATTTATAAATAACTGTTTGTCCACGGGTAACGCCACGGTCCAAGCTAGTAACATATATAATTATAGTAACCCCCTAAGACATCCCCCCTACTGGTAAAAGCACAAATCGCACACTGCTTGGTAGTGAACGAAAGCACGACGTTGTGCGTGGCGGCTGCCATCATCGCAACAAGGTCGTGCAAACCTGTCCGCTTCCAACCGGAAATAAATCGGCAATTCATGAATTGGCGCCACACCAATTCTCATCCGAAAAAAAAGTTCGAAGGCGCACCTCAGCAAGTAACGTCATGGTGATGGTCTTCTGGCACTCTGAAGGTCTGTTCTCTGGAAATTGAAGAAACGACTTCAGCGAGTGCGCGTGCAGCGCGGAGATAACGAAACGCATACAGCTACTGGAGAAAGGAACAACGTCCCTTACTGCTATATGGACAAATTCACATCCCGCTAGGGCTCCGGGACGCAGCTCCACAGGAGCTATCGTGCGTAACATGCGGGACTAGCACTCCTGGACGAGAGGATATTGCGGGAGGAATGGCTTACCCATAGCCAATGGAATTGTTTTCAGAATAAGTCTTCCACTCTGCAGCGAAACGTGCGGTGTTTTCAAACTTCGTGGCAGATTAAAGCTGTGTTGTGGGCCGGCACTCGAAGCCAGAACCTTGCATTTTGTGGGCAATGATCTTACCGGCAGAAAGTAAGTGCAGAAGAGGTGACGTCAGAATTGTAGCTGTGAGGGCGGTCGAGAGTTGTGCGTTCACTCGATAAGGGCGTGGCCAGCAAAAGAGAAGTCTCTGGGATCCAATACCGGCTCAAAACACAGTTTCAGTCAGCCAAGAAGTTTCAGAGTAGCGCTCAGTCAGGTTTCAAACAGACAAAAATTGAGTGTAAAATAGCTGTATCCAGAGGGGAAAAAGGCGAATTCCATTCCTGTCACTAGAATGGTGTCGAACTTGGAGAAGCTGGGTCCTACATTGCACTCTCCAGTTGCTCTCCACCGCTGGCAACTGTCAGCGCTGGTATCTCCTCTATTCGTATAGGCATCGCTTCCTAAAGTAATACTTGTAGTGTCTGCTTTATGTGTCGCATAACAAACACACAATGTTTAATACGTTCGTGCTGGCGTATACCACCGGTGGCTGATGCTAGATCCTCCCAACGGGAGACCAGCGCCACCGGTGGCACAGCTTCATTCTAGCGGTTATGCTACCAGCAATACAATACTGTATGACGTAATACCTGTCACTGCGGCGCGACGAACAGCTGTGAACGCAATATTTGTGACCCTTCAACGAGAGAGCTTTCACAACAAATGAGTGAACACGTAATTTGTAATTAGTCTAGCGTAAAATTATTTTATGTGATCTCACGTTTTTTATAAGAATGGAGTTACACCACTTTCGAAATGAAAGGTCAGTATTTAAAATAGTAGCCTAGGGCGTCTCACAACCACCGCCGAGCCACGGCGATAAATGGGGAAAGCCGCGCCGCCAGATGAAGGAAAGCATGGCTGCGCGCGACGCACCACAACGAAAAACACAATTCTCAGACCCGACGTGAAAGTGTTAAACAGCCTCACCGTTAGTATGCTACAATGAAAATCGACTTGTGGTTTTTGTAAGGGTACATACAGGGTATTCGGAAATTCCCGTTACAGACTTTTAGGGCTGCTAGAGAGGAGTGAGGAGATAATATTTTAAATTTTAACTTATGTCCGGAAGAGGTCGTTTGAAAAAATATTTGCTAGCAGATATGCAACACGGTAGTCATGGTCAGGGGAGCTTTCGTCGGATCGGCTGATGTCATTTGAAATACACGAAATGCATATGGACAACCATCATCTTAATTTGGAATAACACAGGTACTGCAATATCGATGTCATTTGACGTTTATCGTGCCTGTATGACCGGGTTTGAACCTCATTCACTCGTCGATGAGTGTTAGAGCGATATGACTGAGTACACGTTTACAGAATACACCGACATGACCCTTCTGAATGGTGAAGCTCACGCTAATGGAAGAGCTGCTGGCCGCCTTTATCATCACCGTTCTGTGCAACGTCCGAGTCCATCGCATACTCTTTCCGCCACAACTGCGCAACGGCGTCGAAAAAGTGTGCCTTCGTCGTCAGCAAGCGTGATTGTGGTGCTCCAAGGAGAGGCTGCACATCCAATTTGGAGGAGGGTGTACTGCATCACGCTGAATAGAACTTGTCAACGAGTACACGAGCAATTTCTTTGGCTGTTACCCAGTGACGTACTGGGTCAAGCATTATCAACTACTTTTTTGCGTGTTACCAAGATATTTTCAAATTGTTGTAGCACATGTAATATGTTTTCGGACATCGGTTTCGATTCAAAATACACACATCAAAAAGAGTTTTGCATCACCTCGGTACCGAGAGTTCCGGAACCTGTACAGAAGATTGGAAAAGAGATCAACATAAACATCATTTCCGCCCTTTTTATTGCTCATTAAAACCACACATTGCATGTTGTACCACCATAAAGCGAGACCTTCAGAGGTGGTGGTCCAGATTGCTGTACACACCGATACCTCTAATACCCAGTAGCACGTCCTATGCATTGATGCATGCCTGTATTCATTGTGGCATACTATTCACAAGTTCATCAAGCCACTAACGGTCCAGTTTGTCCCACTCCTCAACGGCGATTGGGCGTACGTCCTCCAGAGTGAGTGGTGGGTCACGTCGTCCATAAAGAGCCATTTTCAATCTATCCCAGGCATGTTCGATAGGGTTCATGTCTGAAGAACATGCTGGCCACTCTAGTCGAGCGATGACGTTATACTAAAGGAAGTCATTCACAAGATATGTACGATGGGGACGCGAATTGTCGTCAACGAAGACCAATGCCTCGCCAATATACTGCCGCTACGGTTGTACTATAGGTCGGAGGATGGCATTCGCGTATCGTACAGCCGTTATGCCGCCTTCCATGACCACCAGCTGCGTACGTCGGCCTCACGTAACGCCACCCGAAAACAGCAGAGAACCTCCACCTTGCTGCACTCGCTGGACAGTGTGTCTAAGGCGTTCAGCCTGACCGGGTTGCTCCAAACACGTTTCCGACGATTGTCTGGTTCAAGGCATATGGGACACTCATCGGTGAAGAGAACGTGATTCCAGTCCTGACTGTTCCATTCGGCCTGTTGTTGGGCCCATCTGTACTGCACTGCATGGTGTCGGGAGTGAAGTTACTCATCATGCAGCCTATTGCGCACAGTTTGAGTCGTAACACGAGGTCCTGTGGCTGCACGAAAAGCATTGTTCATAATGGTGGCGTTCCTCTGAGCCATAATACGTAGATAGCTGTCATCCACTGCAGCAGTAGCCCTTGGGCGGTCTGAGCGAGGCAAGTCATTGACAGTTCCTGTCTCTCAGCAGCTCTTCCATGTCCGAACAACATAGCTTTCTTTCACTCCGAGACGCCTGGACACTTGCCTTGTCGCCGCGCGGTATTAGCCGAGCGGTCTCAGGCGCTGCAGTCATAGACTGTGCGGCTGGTCTCGGCGGAGATTCGAGTCCTCCCTCGGACATGGGTGTGTGTGTGTTTGTCCTTAGGATAATTTAGGTTAAATAGTGTGTAAGCTTAGGGACTGATGACCTTAGCAGTTAAGTCTGGTCCCATAAGAATTCACATACATTTGAACATTTGAACTTCCCTTGTTGAGAGCCCTTCCTGGTCCAAAGTAACAATGCGGACGCGATCGAATCGCGGTATTGACCGTCTAGGCATAGTTGAACTACAGACAACACGAGCTGTGTACCTGCTTCCTGGTGGAATGACTGGAACTGATCTGCTGACGGACCCCCTCCATCTAATAGGCGCTGCTCATGCATGGTTGTTTACATCTTTGCGTGGGTTTAGAGACACCTCTGAACAGTCTAAGGGACTGTGTCTGTGATACAATATCCACAGTCAACGTCTATCTTCAGATCTTGGAACCGGGGTGATGCAAAACTTTTTTTGATGTGTGTATTATTTACTCACTCCCCTCTAGAAGTTCTACGTGTTTTTAACGGGAATTTCCGAACATCATGGATATTGATACTGCACGATTTAACGAATCGTACCCCTACCCATGTCAGCTGGTGCCAACATCATAGCTGTCGCGGTGTTGCCCCTTTAGCTAGGCAATAGGGTTCCCTTGGCTTCTACAGAAAAGACTTTTCGTATATACTAACGCGAATTTTCCGTCGTACGTTTTCCCAATGGAATTGTTATTTTAAACTATTTGCTACTAGGTGTTTTGTCTTGATGTAGATCTTTTCCACAGTTTTCGCATATCCACATTATTTATGTGCACTTACGGAACTTTAAATGACACTCCGTCGTCCACATAATAAAGAAATGTTTTTATATCTGGTAATTTTTAATGCGTACGACCTTTTTATTTAGTTATGATTATAACCTTATTGTTATTTTGAATACCTTCTATGTACGCAGAGTGCATTTGTTCAATTAATCTTATATAAATCCAGTTCAAAACGCTTCTTAATTCTGGATTCGCTCTCCCGCTACAATGACACCACGTTTGTTATCGAGTTGATATAGAGTCTGTTGCAGGTGCATATAGCAACCCACTGATTCGTTCTTGTTTTTAAAACGACAGAGCGGTTGTTGTAATCCATCTCCAACTTCATTTTCATAGTCATTTGTACTTAAGGTGGCGTTTTCCCTTGGATAGTACATATTCTAAATAAACAGGTACACCATCATTCTAAAGGTTAAGGAATTCTTCTCCTGTTAGTTTTTATTCCGTATTTCTTTTCCTATATAACTTGACAAATGATCTGTGCCTTTCTTACCGCTAGGATGTTCTTGTGACTGAATGAACGCTTTTTCTTATTGCCTGTTTACATGTTTTCACCCTACTGTGCATGTGTACCAACTTGTATAATTTTCACGACGTAGGTTGGCATACTGTTGTATATGACAAGGTCTTTTCCTATTTTCTTTTCAACCTAAGATATAATTCAATTTGATGCTATACTCAAATTATACAAAATGCTACTTGGGGCTTTTGCGAGCCATGGTGCTCTGCAATTAAACTGTTGCGTTGGTGCAAAAGTTCGTAGCATTTCTCTGTAAGTTTAATATGCACAACACTCACAACAAACGAAGAGTTTATTCATAAATAATATATTCGGCTTCAGTATTTACAACAATCTGCCAACGCTGAGTAACTTCTGAATTCTATAGAAATCGTCGAGCCATGTTCGGAGCCCACTTTCATCCGGAGAGGAAGTTCCTTGAAGCTTGTTCGATAGCGAGGGGAAAAGGTGAAAACCTGAGGGCGTAAGATCAGGTAAATACGTTGGGTGCAGAATGACTTCCCAACACAACTCATGTGTATTATTTTTTGTCAGTCTAGCAAATGCGAGTAAGCGCCTTTTTGGACGTTGTTCTTGGACCGCGTGTGCAAGACATCTCAGTTGTTGACAATAAATATGAGCAGTGATGGTTACACCTCGGGTAAGCGACTTGCAGTACACCACGCTGACACTGTTTCACCAAATGCATAACATTGTCTTTTGTGGATGCGCGCAGGTCTTTTTACGTGGAATTGCTGCTTTGTCCGGGTTCAACCGCTCCTTTATTTTCCTTATGTTAGCATAAAGACACCATTCCTCGTAACCAGTGACGCTATAAGGCAGCAATGATCGGTATTATTCACGAGCTAACTGATGACTAGCAAGCAGGGACGCACGTATGGCCACCCGGTGATTTTTGTGCTTTTGGATTAATAGTATGTGGTACCGATACATCCCATTTTTGAACCTTTTTGCATGCAAATGTGGCACGATGGTGGAGTGATCTCAGTTCATCACATTTGTCAGTTCTCGAATACACTGACGTGGATCATTGTGGGTTCATGAATGTAAACGATCTTCATCAAATCCCGAGCGTTCTCCTGAACGTGGAGAATCGCTGACGTCAGAACCATCCTCCGTAAAACGAGGCAACCATTTTCCTGCCGGCTTCTGTTCAATGGCATTATTCCCATACACGACATAAGTGTTTCTGACTGCCTCCGCCGCTGTCACCCCTGTATTGAACTCAGACAGAAGAACATGATCGAAACGTTCTGATTTCTCCTCTTGGCACTCCACTTTGTAGCGTCCACAGCTTCGCTCACTTACCTTCTAATGACAAAATGACAACATGTAAACTCAAATAGCAACAGTGAACTACACATAAGAAATTACTATCGATAAATACGCTCATAGAAACCGAAATACCAACATGCAAAACAAAAACGCTACGAACTTACGCACCAACCCAATGTTTTAACTAATAAATATTCAGAAAGGACACTAACATAAATAAAAGTTGGAATGTGCATAATAGCCGTACAGCACAAACCTTCAACACAATCAAAACAATTTGACGGTAAGTATTGATGCTACGCAGCTATTATGCAATTTCCAACTTTTATTTATTGTTGTTTCATTTCTGAATAGGTATCGGTTTTCACAGTAGGCCAACATAACACGCAAAACGCTGAACACCTCATTAACAGTTCGTCCTGTAATGTAGCCTTTGGATTGCGAACAAAAGTTCGAATCTGGTAATGACATGGAGCAATAAATTGTGGTAAATAAAAAGTCTTGAAATTAGTACTTGGTAATTATTTTTCTAATCTATCTTTTAATACAAGCGCTGCCCAGAAAGTAATGCATCGCATTTTTTTTCCTTCAACAATTCTTTATTGAACATAATGAGAATTACACACACGAAACAATGGTGTTTTATCTACGCATACTATTTTTCCACATAATCTCAATCCCGTTCTATGGCCTTCCTCCAGCCCGAAACAATGACGTGCCATGTCGTGCCGGTACCAATCCTCGTCCTGGTGGCGCAGCCAGTGCTTCACTGTGTGAATCACCTCCTCATTGTCCTCAAAATGTCTTCCACGAATGGCATCCTTTAATGGCCCACACAAATGGAAGTCAGAGGGGGCTAGATCAGGACTGTAGGGCGGATGAGGTAACACTGTCCAACCCTGTTTTGCGATGTGTTGATCAGTCCTCAGACTCGTCTGGGGCCGAGCGTTATCGTGTTGCAGCAAAACATCTCCTGGGTTGCTGTGGCGTCAAAGTCGCCGGAAGCGCGTCTTCAGTTTTCTTAATGTGTTGACATATTTTATTATTCTGGATTTACAATGTGAGTACATTTTTCCAGCACCTATTCTAGATTACAGTAAGTCACTAATTATTGTTCTCCACTCTTCTCTATTTGTCCATAAATCTTCAGGAATGTTGTTCTTCCTCATTGCTGACTGAACTCCCTGTTTCCATGTATCAGGTGGTCGTCCCCTTTTTCTTCTTCCAATTGGTACCCAGTCGATTATGCATTTTGGTAGTCTTTCCTGTTCCATTCGTCTGATGTGTCCATACCATTTAAGTTGTTTGTGCTCGATGAAATCAATAATTGAATTTTTACATTTCATCTTGTCTCTGATTACTTCATTTCTTATTCTTTCTCGTCTTGATATTCTTGCTGAACGTCTCCAGAAATCCATTTCTGTGGCTAATAATTTTGATTTCAGTTGCCATTTTGTTGTCCACACTTCTGAACCATATGTAATAATGCTCCTAACTATTGTTTTAAAAATCCTTATTTTGTTATCAGTTGTTATGTGTTTGTCCCAGAGAATTCCATTTAATAAAGAGATTGTCGTCTTTCCAGAATTTATTCTTGATCTAATTTCTTTGTCCTGTTTCCCATCATTTGTAATTTTCACACCTAAATATTTATATTCCTCAGTAGCTGTTATTATTCCCATCTCTTCTTCTAATATTAAGTCTCCATTCACTCCACCAATTACCATGTACTTTGTTTTATTCATGTTTACATTTAGACCTGATTTTTTATATTCTTGAATCAATTTTCTGGTCATATACTCAATGTCCTCATAGTCTTGGGCTATAATCAGTTGGTCATCTGCAAATTGTAACGACTATATTGTTCTATCATTTATTGGTATTCCCATAGCGTGACATTTTTTCTTCCAATTCTGTAAAGTTACTTCTGTATATATTTTATACAATGTAGGTGAGATGCTACATCCTTGACGTAATCCTTTTGTGACTTGGAATCCATGTGTTGACATATGCTTCTGAATTAATGGTACCGCCTCTTGGCGTCACATCAATGATAATCACACCTTCACAGTCCCAGAACACTGTGACGATGACCATACCGGCGGAAGCAGTTGCTTTGCAGTTTTTCTTCTGTGGAGACTGAGAACGGCGCCATTCCATCGATTCTCGTTTTGTTTAGGGCTCAAAATGGTGAACCCAAGTTTCATCACATGTCACAATCCTGGACAAGGTGGCCTCCCCCTCAGCTTCAAAACGTTGCAACAAAGCAAGACAAATGTTTTTGCTGTGCGGTTTGTGATGCACCGTTAGACACCGCTGGACCCATCTTGCACACACTTTTGAATGTCCAAGAGTGCAGGTAATTGCATCGACACTTCCTTTGCTGATTTACAGATGCAGTGCCAGCTGCCGAATCGTAATGGATGTTCTCCCCGACTGCTGCAAATCGTGGAGCTTCGCCGAACCGCCTTCTGATAACTCCTCCCCACTCCCCCCCCCCCCCCCCCCAGTGTCCAGCGTCTAACTGTGCTTGTGTCGACAGGAAATGCTCCGTAGACTTTGCACAATCCACAATCGTTTGTGAATATTCCCCCACAGTTTCCTTCTCTGCAGTAACAAATTCAGTGATTGCAAGTTGCTTGTAATCTTCATCACCTACAAACGTAATTTTGAAACTGTCCTGCAGCTACGCTATCTGTCGAAAGTGACGGAAACTTGGCGCGCTCACTCACGAGACTTCAAGTACTACGCACGTAACGTTTCGCATTCGTAGCATTGTTTTCGGTTGAGAAAAAAAATGCGGTGCATTACTTTCTGCGCAATCGTCGAACAACCACGGATCACTCAAGGTCTCTACTGCAGACAAATTGGCAACACAAGTATGATAAAATCTTCTCGCGTTCGACAGCCGAGTCAATGCGTTGTTCTCCAGCAACATTTCACCAGGTTTCTTCGCCTGAAGGTGGCAGGTAAGAAACTTGCTGAAACATTGGCTTGGCTGTTAACCCGAAAAGATTTTATCATCGAGATTGGCAGGGAAAGCCTGCATTCTCATACGGCAATACAAGTAGTTTGACGCGAGCTGAAGTTGGAAGACGCGCTGTCGCCGCTGAGTCTGCCGGGACCACACCGGCTGAGTAGCTAGAGCGTCCAGCCGTCGCTCGCTGCGGCCGCCTCCTCAGCGGCCAAACCGCGGCCTGGGCCGGCAGATAAGGAACAATGGAACGCGGGCTCGGTTCGCCCCAGCACCGCACAACCCGGCACGGCGCAGCGTCGCGTCGCAGAAAACGATTCATGAATAATTCACGGCCGCCGCCGGCGTGGGCGGGGCCTGCTGCTTTGTGTCGGCCGCGGTGACAAAAACCGCATCGCGGCCGAGCGGGCGTTACATTACGTACAACTCGAGACTAACCGCGGCTTTATGAAGCGCGAGCATCGTAATACACTTCCCGAAACAACACGTTTGAGGCATTACCTGTTATGGTAGTCTACCAGGAATAATGGCAATGGGAAGAGGACTCAAGCTGTAACGTCTCGTCGACGACGAGTGGCGGGATATTCGCCCAGATTCCACAAGAACGGGGCAGATAATCGCACCATCCATAGCAACATTCCCGACATTAGCGAAACTATGGTATAGATGTATGGCCGACAGCAGTTTCACTCGTTGAAAAGCGAGTCCTGTGTATTATTTATCGCTCCCACTGTACCTCTATCTGAGCACACGGTTCACTATAGGCTCCTCTCAGGCACCCTACATGAAAAAAATTGATTTTATTAATAACCCACGTGACTGCTAACTCCCTCTTTTATAAAATGGTGCAAATGGCTCTGAGCACTATGGGACTCGACTGCTGTGGTCATCAGTCCCCTAGAACTTAGAACTACTTAAACCTAACTAACCTAAGGACAGCACATACACCCATGCCCGAGGCAGGATTCGAACCTGCGACCGTAGCAACAGCGCGGCTCCGGACTGGAGCGCCTAGAACCGCACGGCCACCGCGGCCGGCCCCTCTTTTATAAATCCGACTTAGTGAAAAGGGGGAAGAGGGGGAGAGGTACCAGTTCAGTGTTGTATCGAATGACAAGTATTCAAGTTTTCCATAGAGAGTACTGGGAACACGAAAACATCATGTAATGTAGAAATTCATTTACATGCGGTGTATACTCCGCAAGTCACCTGGCTTATACAACGTGTGGCGAGGGGTAGCTCTCGTGCCATTATTACTTCGCCCCCTTCTTGCTCCATTGACAAATACTAGGTGGTAAGAACGGTTGTCGATAAATATCCGTTCGAGTCGTCATTCCTCTAATTTTCTCCTCATGATCATGTCGCGAGGAGTCTGTAGGAGGAAGGAAAAGTTAAAATCACGACAAACAATCCTTAGCAAAAAAGTTCAGTTATCGCAGAAAATTTTTACCAGAATTTCCAAGACATCCTGGCACCAAAATACCAAAACAATGGTAATAACTTCATCCTTCTGCATAAATTATTATCCTGTTATTTATTCACAACTCTGACACTGTTCGTTTAATGTGTTCTGTTTAGCTCTTTGCCATTTATATTCCCAGGCCCCACAAACAGAAGCTCTCTCACATATCATAGTACCTGATTCACTCTTTAATTCTGTATTAAATACTTATTCCTATTTATTTAACTTTTGTGTAACTTTTTGAACCGTATTAAACACGCACTGATTAGCCAGAATGTTATGACCACATACCTAATAGCTGGTAAGTCCACATTTGGTACGTATAACAGCGGCGGCGCTCGTGGCTTAGAAGTATGAGGCCTTGTTAGCTCGCTGGAGGGATTGACACCACATCTGCACACACAGGTCACCTACTTCCCGTAAATTCCGGGAAGGGGGCGATGAGCTCTGGCGCCACACTCAAACACATTCCAGGCGTGGTCGATCGGGTTAAAATGTGCCGAGTTGGAGGGGAGGGGGGTGGGGCAGCACATCAAGTGGAACTCACCGCTGTGTTCCTCGAACCACCCCGTCATACGTCTCGCCATGTGAAATGGCGCTTTAGCTTATTTAAAACTGCCACAGTCGTCACGTAACATGATCGTCACAAAGGGGGTGCACGCGGTCTGCAAGCAGTGTACGATACTGCTCGGCTGTCATGGTGCCTCTCACGAGCTCCACTGGACCTATGGATACCCACGTGAATGGATACCCCAGAACAGGGCTTCCCAACGTGTGGTCCGCCGGCTCTTTCTAGGGGGTCCGCGGCCACCCTTCACCAATTCGTGTAAAATAATGAGTAAAATTATTGAATAAAAATGTGAAAATCAAATTCATCACCTTTTTCGTGTGAAAAACATGTGTACTTTTACTTCAGGTCGCATTCCCAAGCATCCTTTGCGGTTCCTAAGTGCGAACGTATAGACAGTTTACTGCCGGAGAATGGGGCTCCTCTGATCGACTGTTTCGCAACAATACGAGGGTCGTTTGTGCGCCGGCTCACGGCAGTAGATGCGCTGAAACCTTTTACGGATACGCGGAGCTAGCTTTGTCGACCAATCGCAGCGCTCGCTGGCACGTATGCGGCCCCAGGCATCATTAAATGTTTAACTTGCTTTGTAAGTGCACTACCTGTTTCATAAGTCGATTTTTGACCTTCAAGTTGTTTTCATTCATCTCTAAACCAAAGACTACTGATACTTCGGGGGGGGGGGGGGGGGGGGTCATTGGGAATATGGCACTTGCATTAAGAAGCTTTCAGTTCCCATGGGTTTCGCTCTGAAATTTAAAGTTACTGTGCTCTTGACTAACAAGGGGTCCGCCATGGATTTTCGACTGAAGAAGGGTTTTTTTTTTGTTTTTTGTTTTTGGTAATCAGTCTACTGACTGGTTTGATGCGGCCCGCCACGAATTCCTTTCCTGTGCTAACCTCTTCATCTCAGAGTAGCACTTGCAACCTACGTCCTCAATTATTTGCTTGACTTATTCCAATCTCTGTCTTCCTCTACAGATTTTGCCGTCTACAGCTCCCTCTAGTACCATGGAAGTCATTCCCTCATGTCTTAGCAGATGTCCTATCATCCTGTCCCTTCTACTTATCAGTGTTTTCCACATATTCCTTTCCTCTCCGATTCTGCGTAGAACCTCCTCATTCCTTACCTTATCAGTCCACCTAATTTTCAACATTCGTCTATAGCACCACATCTCAAATGCCTCGATTCTCTTCTGTTCCGGTTTTCCCACAGTCCATGTTTCACTACCATACAATGCTGTACTCCAGACGTACATCCTCAGAAATTTCTTCCTCAAATTAAGGCCGGTATTTGATATTAGTAGACTTCTATTGGCCAGAAATGCCTTTTTTGCCATAGCGAGTCTGCTTTTGATGTCCTCCTTGCTCCGTCCGTCATTGGTTATTTTACTGCCTAGGTAGCAGAATTCCTTGAGATCATTGACTTCGTGACCATCAATCCTGATGTTAAGTTTCTCGCTGTTCTCATTTCTACTACTTCTCATTACCTTCGTCTTTCTCCGATTTACTCTCAAACCATACTGTGTACTCATTAGACTGTTCATTCCGTTCAGCAGATCATTTAATTCTTCTTCATTTTCACTCAGGATAGCAATGTCATCAGCGAATCGTATCGCTGATACCCTTTCACCTTGTATTTTAATTCCACTCCTGAACCTTTCTTTTATTTCCATCATTGCTTCCTCGATGTACAGATTGAAGAGTAGGGGCGAAAGGCTACAGCATTGTCTTACACCATTCTTAATACGAGCACTTCGTTCTTGATCGTCCACTCTTATTATTCCCTTTTGGTTGTTGTACATATCTCAAACTGAAGATAGCAGTACGATAAAGTATAAGTCTGCAGTTTGCAAGATTCACTCAGATCCATTATCTCTGTTTGTTAATATGTAATGCCATTAATTTCAAACTAAAGATCGCAATGTGATAAAGAATGATATCTATCGTATTCATATTCTTTGGACTTACGTTTAATATTTAGTTCCTCTGAATTGGTGTGAAACCAAGTGCAGTTAAACACTGTGCATCGGTTTGTAGAAGGCGCAAACCGTGTATTATCGTGATTTATTTGCCATGCATACAACCCTCTCATTTCACAAACTTTTCATTACCGGTAACTACAAGTCCGTCAACATCACGTGCACAGCGTCTAGCTGCACATGGTGCAGGTAATATTGCTGTAACATCTTCGTCTCATGAGAAGCCTGCAGTGGCTTGAAAAGTACTTTACGGCACGGAACGACTATAGGAATATACTAGATGTCTTAGACATAACTTCTAGATGGTACGATGAATGGTAGCCTTCAGTAAATATAGAAGAATGTCACTCAATACGAGTGAGTAGGGAAAGCAACTCTGTAACGTTCGAATATAATACACGGTGATTCAAAAAGAATACCACAACTTTAGGAATTTAAAACTCTGCAACGACAAAAGGCAGAGCTAAGCACTATCTGTCGGCGAATTAAGGGAGCTATATTCATTTAGTTGTACATTTGTTCGCTTGAGGCGCTGTTGACTAGGCGTCAGCATCAATTGATGCTAAGATGGCGACCGCTCAACAGAAAGCTTTTTGTGTTATTGAGTACGGCAGAAGTGAATCGACGATATGGGGCACTGAGAATCCGCGGGAAACAACTCAGTATGAACGTGACTCGCCTAAGGTGAACGTTTTCTGTGCCATTTCAGCCAATAAAGTTTTTGGTCCCTTTTTCTTCGAAGGTGCTACTGTAGCTGGACTACAGTATCTGGAGATGTTAGAGAATTGGCTGTTCCCTCAGCTCGAACAAGAAGCACAACAATTCATATTTCAGCAGGATGGAGCGCCACCACATTAGCACTTATCTGTCCGTAACTACCTGAACGTCAACTACCCGAGGCGATGGATCGGCCGCCAGGCAGCCCGTGACAGAGCACTTCATCACTGGCCTCCAAGAAGCCCTGATCTTACCCCCTGCGATTTTTTCTTATGGTGGTATGTTAAGGATATGGTGTTTCGGCCACCTCTCCCAGCCACCATTGATGATTTGAAACGAGAAATAACAGCAGCTATCCAAACTGTTACGCCTGATATGCTACAGAGAGTGTGGAACGAGTTGGAGTATCGGGTTGATATTGCTCGAGTGTCTGGAGGGGGCCATATTGAACATCTCTGAACTTTTTTTTGAGTGAAAAAAAAACCTTTTTAAATACTCTTTGTAATGATGTATAACAGAAGGTTATATTATGTTTCTTTCATTAAATACACATTTTTAAAGTTGTGGTATTCTTTTTGAATCACCCTGTATTACTAGGGTGCAGCTTGATACTGTCACATAGATTAAAATGTACTGTACGTTTACTGTCATATCGCTGGTTTAGTTGTGGAGTATCTTTGCGAGCAGTCTGTCGGTCTGTCGAGTCGAGCGCGGGACACGGAACTCTTTATGTTGTGTAGTGTGTAGCTCTGCATATGAGAGACATTGTTGGTATGGAATTTGAAGTGTTGCTACAAGTGCTATTACAGTAAAGTGATAAAATAAGTAAATGATTCAGAGGAAAGTGCGTCAAGAAGCAATTTAAAAATGAGCAGTGCTGCTGATAACGTATTAGTGTATCCTCTCGTTGCGTGTCGCACAGTATCAATCATCCGCGCCGTGTTCGGTCTCCCAGAATGAACTAATGTGAATCAGTAGGAACTAGTTCCCATAAAAGAGTGCAGTCAAGTGCCAGTGTCTTGTAGCGAGCGCGAGGACGTGCGTTCGATCATCGCGTTCCGCATCATCAACAATCAGCCGCGCCGCGACGATTACGCGCAGTCTCGTACAAGTGAGAACTGAAAAATTAACTTTACGAACAGTGTTAAAATATCATTACTAGTGTCAAGGAGGACTGGTACCAAATATCTATGTATGCGTGACGAGCGTAAGAAGTTTCGTGCGATCATTCGGCTTCCACATCATCAACAATCACCCGCGTAGTGTCGGTTACGCGTACGCTCGTCTGACTGATATTGTGGACTGGTAATCATCCATTAATTGGGATAACACTTCTGAATTAGAATGTAAACAGTTCAACCTGCGATTTTCTTTAATCGTCTCAGAATATAGCTGTTCATACCAGACGTAGAACAGTGCTGTGTTTGACGTTGAGCGGCTCCCCTAATTCGCTTGCGTATTTCGATAGATAATTTCAGCCAACAGCAGTGTGGAGCAGAACAATACGACCGCCGCGGGATTATCAGGTGCGTGGTGTGGACAGGGCGCACGGTGTAGAAAAGCAGAAGCGACAACCAGTTTAAGGGTCCCCCACCCCCATTTGTGCTCCCGGGCGTGTTACAGTACGTGTAATGTTATAAAGCGAAATGAGGTGGACTGGAAACGTCACTTTAGGAAGGCGAATACTCGACTTCGTTTTATTGGAAAAATTTTGGGGTAGTGTAGCTGATCCATAAAGGAGAACGCTACTGCGACCCATTCTTGAGTCGAGTTACGGGATCACCACAAGGTTAGGTTAAAGGAAGACATCGGTGCAGTTCAGACTCGTGCTGATAGCTTTGTTACCGGTAGGATTGATCAGTACGCAAATATGGAGATGCTACGTGAACTCAAATCAGAATCCCTAAACAGAAGTTAACGACTACCCAAATATAAATGCAAATATCGTCCGCCCCGATAACTGAGTGGTCAGCGTGACGGATTGCCGTTCTACGGGCCCGGGTTCGATTCCGCTGAGGGACTGGATGTTGTGTTGTCTTCATCATCATTTCATCCCCGCCCAATGTGGCGTCGAATGTATTAAGACCAGCACCAAGGCGACCGGACGTGCCCCGTAAGCGGCCTCCCGGCCAATGACGACAAACGCTCATTTCATTTCCAGTGGAAATGTAAATACCGGCTAAGAATCCCTGCACCGTACGTTTGTAGGATTTTTCCCGAGTTCTGATTAGTACAATCTCTAGTAAGCGTATGGGACACTTTAAACACAACCAGTGGCAAAATGTCGCAGGATGGAGTCCCGTCTGGCTCACAGTTTAAAATCAGCGCACGCGCCGCTGCAGAGTGAAAATTTGTTGTGACAGTATAAGTGGGAGCGATTTGTTACTCGCGGCGCTGCGGCAACACGCACGGTGTCGTCCTGGGTCGGGCCCCGGCGTTCCCAGACGCTGCGAAGAGCCGTCCGCGGCTGCCGGCAGGGACGGGAAACGGCGACCAGAAGAACGGCGGCCGGCGGCCGGCGGCGAGTGTCCGGCTCGGCGGGACTAGATTTTTGCCGAGCGCGTTCCCTGGCGGGCATCCATTATACAGCGAGCTGCCGCCGCGACGCCGTATTTGAAGAGCGGCGGCAGCAGCGGTCACGTCCTTAGCGTGAGAGGGACGGCGGGCGGCCGGCTAGGAGAGCGACGTGCGCGTCATATCCCACAGCGGCGAGCGCGCCGGGGAGTCTTCTTCCCCGACCGGCCGGCGCGCCCGCGCAGACTGCAAATCACCCCATTAGACGGCGGCAGCGGCGGCGGCGGTGCCTGCTCGCAGCGGCGGAGGTGTCCGCGCCAATGGGGCAAAACACGCGCCCTCCAGCCGGGCGGTAGCTTCTGTTCTCCGAAGGCTACTCCGAGCTTCATACCCGATACTCTTCAGGACGCTTCACACACGTTTCAGTGACGTGGAAGTGCCGTGGTCGACTCGTGATCGCGACCGGCCGTCGCCTGTTCACAGTGGTCACTGCACTTGAGCGGCCGGAATAGCAAAGTTCTCGGACGACAGTCTCACGGCGCTTGCTGTGATTTTGAACGGAAGTGAGTTCATCGGGAGTGGAAAAATAGAGCAGCAGAAAGGATACTTGCGCCTCTGTACTGTACTGCTGAAAATTAGATGGGTAGATCACATAACTAATGGGGAGGTGCCGCGCAGGATTAGCCGAGCGGTCTGAGGCGTTACAGTCACAGACTGTGCGGCTGGTCCCAGCGGAGGTGTTTGTTCTTAGGATAATTTAGGTTAAGTAGTCTGCAAGCTTAGGGACTGATGACCTTAGCAGTTAAGTCCCATATTTCACGCACACAATGAGGACGTATTCAATAGAATTGGAGAGAAGAGAAATTTGTGGCACAACTTGACTAGAAGAAGGGATCGGTTGGTAGGGCATATTCTGGGGCATCAAGGCATCACCAATTTAGTATTGGAGGACAGCGTGGAGGGTAAAAATCGCAGAGGGAGACAAACAGATGAATACACTAAACAGATTCAGAAGGATGAAGGTTGCAGTAGGTACTGGGAGATGAAGAAGCTTCCACAGGATAGAGTAGCACGTAGAGCTGCATCAAACCATCCTCTGGACTGAAGACCACCACAACAACAACTGTAACTGATCGACGATGGATTAAAATGATATGAATATTTCAGAACGTCAGAAAATTCATGCATCTTATCACTGAACAAGATGGAAGTTCATCTGAAAAAGCGATACACGCACTGGAGAAAAGCAGTCACACCAAGACAACGGCTCGCCATTTGCTCGGGGTTTGTTAGTATACATACATCAAAAAAAGTTTTGCATCACCCCGGTTCCAAGAACTCCTGGAGATAGACGTTGTCTGTGGATATTGTACCACAGGCACAGTCGCTTTGACTGTTCAGAGATGTCACTAAACCCGCTCAAAGATGTGAACAACCAGCGCCTATTAGACTGAGGGAGTCCGACTGCTGATGTTCCAATCAATCCATCAGGAGGTACACGGCTCGTGTTGTCGGTAGTTCAACCATGCCTAGACGGTCAGTACCGCGGTTCTACATCTACGTGATTACTCTGCTATTCACAATAAAGTGCCTGGCAGACGGTTCAGTGAACCACCTTCAAGCTGTCTCTTTACCTTTCCACTCTCGAACGGCACGCGGGAAAAGCGAGCACTTAAATTTTTCTGTGCGAGTCCTGATTTCTCTTATTTTATCGTGATGATCATCTCTCCCTATGTAGGTGGGTGCCAACAGAATGTTTTCGCAATAGGAGGAGAAAACTGGTGACTGAAATGTCATGAGAAGATCCTGTCGCAACGAAAAACGCCTTTGTTTTAATGATTGCCACTCGACGTATTATGTCTGTGACATTATCTCCCCTATTTCGCGATAATACAAAACGAGCTGCTCTTCTTTCTACATTTTCGATGTCATCCGTCAGTCCCACCTGATGCGGATCCCACAATGCACAGCAGTACTCCAGAATAGGGCGGACAAGCGTGGTGTAAGCAGTCTCTTTAGTAGATCTTTTCGACCTTCTATCGCGTCCGCATTGTTACTTTGTGCGAGGAAGGGCTTTCAACAAGGGAAGTGTCCAGGCGTCTCGGAGTGAATGTAAGCGATGTTGTTCGGGCATGGAGGAGATACAGAGACACAGGAACTGTCAATGACAAGCCTGACTCAGACCGCCCAAGGGCTAATGCAGTAGATGACAGCTACCTCGGTCGGCTCGGAGGAACCCTGAACAGCAACGCCACCATGTTGAATAATGCTTTTTGTGCAGCCACAGGACGTTACGACAAAAACTGTGGGCAGTAGTCTGCATGATGCGCAACTTCACTCACGACGTCCATGGCAGGGTCCATCTTTGCTACCACGATACCATGCAGCGCGGTACAGATGGACCCAACAACGTGCCCTATGGACCGCTCAGCTTTGGCTTCACGTTCTCTTCACCTTTGAGTGAGCATGTGCCTTCAACCAGACAATTGTCGGAGACGTGTTTGGAGGCAACCCGGTCAGGCTGCACGCCTTAGACACACTGTCCAGCGAGTGCAGCAAGGTGGAGGTTCCCTGCTGTTTTGGGGTGGCATTATGTGCGCCCGACGTACGCCGCTGTGCTCATGGAAGGCGTCGTAACGGCTGTACGATACGTGAATGTCATCCTCCGACTGATAGTGCAACGATATCAGCAGCATATTGGAGAGACATTCGTATTCATTGACGACAATTCGCTCCCCCATCCTGCAAATCTTATGAATGACTTCCTTCAAAATAACGACATCGATCGATTAGAGTTGCCAGCATGTTCTCCAGACATGAACCCTGTTGGATGCCTGGGATAGATGGAGAAGGGCTGTTTATGGACGACGTGACCCACCAACCACTCTGAGAGATCTATGCCGAATAGCTGTAGAGGAGTGGGACAATCTGGACCAACAGTGCCTTGATGAACTTGTGGGTAGTAAGCCACGACGAATACAGGCATGCATCAATGCAAGAGGACGTGCTACTGGGTATTAGATGTATCGGTGCGTACAGGAATCTGACTCACCACCTCCGAGGGCCTCGCTGTATGGTGGTACAACATGTAATGTGTTGTTTTCATGAGCAATAAAAATGGGCGAAGATGATATCTATTCCAGTTTTCTGTACAGGTCCCGGAACCGAGGTGATGCATAATTTTTTTGTGTGTGTACATTACACTGAAAAGCCAAAGAAACTGGTACACCCGCCTAACATCGCTTAGGGCCCTCACGAGAATGTAGAAGTGCTGCAACCCCACGTTACGTGGACTCGACTATTCTGAAGTAGTGCTGGAGGCAACAGACATAATGAATTCTGCAGGGCTGTCCATAAATCCGATGCAAGGCATCTCAGATATGCTCAATTACGTCCATGTATGGGGTGTTTGGTGGCCAGTGGATGTGTTTAAACTAGGAAGAGTGGTCCTGGAGCCACGTAGCAATTCTGGACGTGTGGGGTGTTGCATTCTACTGTTGGAATTGCCCAAGTCCTTCGGAATGCACAATGGACATGAATGGATGCAGATGATCAGAGAGGATGCTTACATACGCGTCACCTGTCAGAGTCGTATCTAGACGTATCAGGACTCCCATATCACTCAAACCGCACACTTCCCATACCATTACAGAGCCTTCACCAGCTTAACAGTCCGCTGCTGATATAGAGGGTCCATGGATTCATGAGGTTGTCTCCATATCCGTACACGTCTATTCGCTCCATACAATTTGAAACGACCGAGCGAGGTGGCGCAGTGGTTAGCACACTGGACTCGCATTCGGGAGGACGACGGTTCAATCCCGTCTCCAGCCATCCTGATTTAGGTTTTCCGTGATTTCCCTAAATCCTTTGAAAGGGCACGGCCGATTTCCTTCCCAATCCTTCCCAAACCCGAGCTTGCGCTCCGTCTCTAATGACCCCGTTGTCGACGGGACGTTAAACACTACCCACCACCACAATCTGAAACGAGAGTCGTCCGACCAGGCAACATGTTTCCAGTCATTAACAGTCCAATGTCGGTGATGACGGGCTCAGTCATCAAGGGCACACAATTGAGGCTTCGTAAGCCCATATATATGATGTTTCGTTGAATGGTTCGTACGCTGATACTGTTGATGGCCCAGCATTGAAATCTGCAGCAATTTGCGGAAGTATTGCACTTCTGTCTCAATGAAAAATTCTCTTCAGTCGTCGTTGGTTCTGTTCTTGGAGGATCTTTTTGCGGCATCGCATCTAATTCAAGATTGTTCCGTGTGTAAAAGTTTCCAAACTTTTATGAACATTATCGAACGTTAACAAATCTTCTAGCGTGTTCTTTGCGTGAGCGGAAGTTTTTTACGAACAAAAAATGACGTAGTCCAATAAACAAATTTGCGAATACAGACAGGGGAACAAAAGAATATTCGAGTCCATTGATGCAATGATCACGAAGACGAAAGCGTAAAACTCGCCACATAATTACAAAATTCGCTCAGTTTTCCTGATATATCGTCGCACAAAAGCTTCTAAACAATGTAACAGAAGTGGAAATATTAACAGGAAAAAGAATCACGAATTCCACTGATTTCAAATAACTTACATTCGGATTTAACAGCCCATTGATGAATAAAGCAAAAGGGCAAAAAGTGCAATGTTGTGAATTTAAAAGAATCGTGTCCCTTGCACGACAGCTGTAAGTAGCGTGTTCGCATATTGGATTAGAACCAAACTCATTCGTCTTTGCACCCAAAGAAAAACACCAAAAGCAAGTATTTTCTGAATACATTTGCTGCTACACGAGTGCGGTGTTTAATTTCACTTTTTTTACAATTGAGGAACCTAATGGAAAGGAAAGACTAGCGTTGCGGGTCTCCAGGTAGTCCGTAATAAATACGTTCAGTCTGACGATCTTCGGGTAGTTTCCAACTGCTACATGTGTCCATCCGGAGATAATTTTAGAAGACTCATCTCTGGCGAATTCACTTTTAGTGGACGATGTTCAATGGGAATAATTTACAGCAATGATCAATGACACTGGGGAGTGGACGACGCTGTGCGTGTAAATTGCAAAGACATCACGCGTACGTAGACATCCTGTTTGTGCGTGAAATATGGGCTGTCGCCTCGCAGCCGGACTTCTGCGTCTCGGAACAGGGAGACGCTGTGTGACGGCAGCTGCTCCAGGATAGGGTAGGAGCGCAGCGCATACGCCACGACTTCTGCCGCCTGAGTTATTTATCTCATTACGTGTTTTAGGACTATGATAAACAGTCGCGTTGAAACACATTTCCCTCTTCGGACGTTAAAAACTCGCTTCATAATTTTTGCTCGGCAAATTTTCAGCATATTTAAAGGCACATTCCCCGTAGAATTTATTACCCTGCTCTTCCGACACCGCGGTAATAAAGATGCTGTTACTACTTGTAATTGCACTCCGTGTCCTGTAAAACTACAAAGTATTCATCGTGGTGAATAATATTATGAAATACGGTGACATACCGGGCCATAAATGAGGTATGGGTAAAATGCGTGCGTGAACGCTACGAAATCTAGGAAGCTGTTAACAGTGACGAGTTTTTTCTCCTGCATAACAACACACTGCTGCTACTCACGGTTACTTCTATATTCTAATTTGCTTGCACTATCTTTTCGGATTCGTACAATCAGCTACATATTTCTACCTTGTGGAATGTAAACTACATCAGTATTCTCAAAACAGTTAGTAATTATTGATCCATAATTATCTTAATTAATTTCGTATTCGGTCTTTTATTGTTTAAGACAATTTCGGCAACATAACAAATGCTTTGTCGTCCACCAGAAGCGACCATAATAACGTGTGTGTGTGTGTGTGTGTGTGTGTGTGTGTGTGTGTGGGCGCGCGCTCATGTGTTTCTCCCCCCAATGGACAGCTCCCGGTTTAAAAAATAATAATAAAAAGCAAGAACAGGGCGATAAATTGTGCAAGCAGCTTGTAAACTCAATCATGCAATATATGTAGATGAGAATGAAATTTTAAACTCTGAGACATCTCTTAGAGTAAGTACGGAAACACGAGCCGGTTATAGTTTGGAATTTAATGCGTCAGATAGCTTGCTGGTGCTGCCTTGTTAATAAGTGTGTGAGAGAAGGCTAACGGAAGATCAAAAGTATCCGGACACACCCAAAAACATACGTCTTTCGTATTAGGTGCATTGTACTGCCACTTACTGCCAGGTACTTCATATCAGCAACTTCAGCACTCATGAGAGTGAAAGAGCAGAAAGGGGCGCTCCGCGGAACTAAAAATGGTTCAAATGGCTCTGAGCACTATGGGACTTAACTGCTGTGGCCATGAGTCCCCTAGAACTTAGAACTACTTAAACCTAACTAACTTAAGGACGTCACACACATCCATGACCGAGGCAGGATTCGAACCTGCGACCGTAGTGTTGCGCGGTTCCAAACGGTAGCGCCTAGAACCGCTCGGCCACTTCGGACGGCGCTCCGCGGAACTCATGGACCTCGAACGTGGCCAGGTGATTGGGTGTCACTTGTGTCATACGTCTGTAGCGACATTTACACACTGCTAAACATCCCTAGGTTCACTGTTTACGATATGTGATAGTGAGGTGGAAACCTGAAGGGACACGCACAGCACAAAAGCTTACAGGCAGACCTCTTCCGTTGACTGACAGAGACCGCATACAGTCGAAGAGGTGAGCATTGTGTAATAGGCAGATATCTATCCAGATCCTCACACAGGAATTCCAAACTGCATCGATATCTGTAAGTACTATGACAGTTAGGCGGGAGGTGAGAAAACTTGGATTTCATGGTCGAGCGGCTGCTCATAAACCACACATTACGCCGGTAAATGCCAAACGACGCCTCGCTTGGTGTAAGAAGCGTAAGCATTGGTCGAATGAAGAGTGGAAAAACGTTGTGTGGGATGACGAATAACGGTACACAATGTGGCGATCCGATGGCAGGGTGTGGATAAGGCGAATGCCCGGTGAACGTCATCTGCCAGCCTGTGTAGTGCCAACAGTAAAATTCGGAGGCGGTGCTGTTATGGGGTGGTCGTGTGTTTTGTGCATTGGCTTGCACCCCTTGTTGTTTTGCGTGGCACTATCACGGCACAGCCCTACAGTGATGTTTTAAGTACCTTATTGCTTCCCACTGTTGAAGAGCAATTAGGGGATTTCGATTGCATCTTTCAGCACGATCGAGCACCAGTTCATAATGCACGGTCTGGGCGGGGTGTGCCGGCCGAGGTGGCCGAGCGGTTCTAGGCGCTACAGTCTGGAACAGCGCGACCGCTACGGTGGCAGATTCGAATCCTGCCTCGGGCATGGATGTGTGTGATGTCCTTAGGTTAGTTAGGTTTAAGTAGTTCTAAGTTCTAGGGGACTGATAACCTGAGAAGTTAAGTCCCATAGTGCTCAGAGCCATTTGAACAATTTTTTTCGGCGCAGTGGTTACACGACAACAACATCCCTGTAAGGGAATGGCCTGCACAGCGTACTGACCTGAATCCTATAGAATACGTATTGGGATGTTTTGGAACGCCAACTTCGCGCCAGGCCTCACTGACCGACATCCATACCTCTCCTCAATGCAGCATTCCGTGAAGAATGGGCTGTCATTGCCCAAGAAATCTACCAGCACCTGACTGAGCGTATGTCTACGAGAGTGGTAGCTTTCATCAAGGCTAAGGGTGTGCCAACACCGTACTGGATTCCAAAATTACCGATGGAGGGCGCCACGAACTTGTAAGTAATTTTCAGCCAGGTGTCCGGATAGTTTTGACCACATAGTGTAATATCTGTTAGGAGTGCAATGCATCTTTAAAGAAACTGGCATACAACCTCCCCCTTTGACCAACTCTAGAATATTGTTCCAGTGTTTGCAGGCATAACAGCAGTCATCAAAAGAATTCAGTGACGCGCTGCTAGGTTCGTACGAGGATGGTATAGCACACCAAAGTGTTGGAGAAATACTCATGTAAGTTAAGAGGGAATCCTCGGAAGCAGACCTCGCGAAACCCAGTTGGATTAATTTGGAGAAAGTTTATTCGATGAAGACATTGCTACAACTGTCTTGTGAGATTAGGAAGCAAACAGACGCACGTTTCTTCTTCGTCGAGTATGTGGATGTAATTGGACCTAAAATCGATCTTCTCCCATTCAGCGTACAGTGGGTTGTGGAAATGTAGTGTGTTTCACAATTCACGTTACTGGCTTCTAGGGACTGTTGGGGGAGGGGGACGTAGTAGATGAAGTTTTGACACGGAACCCATGCCCAGAAATGTACCGTTTGGGTGTAAAATAAGTGTGAAGATCAGATCACTTCCAAATCTCCCGCCTCACTGTTCGCATACAGCGGAGACACTGAGATCTGGCCCGCAAACTCTATAGAAACCTACAGCGAGGGCAATGCTTGGAGTATCCCTCGTTGGGTTCTCTTCTACGTGACGAAGGGCGTCCTCTTCGATGTAGAGAATGCGGTGCATCTGTGGAGAACCACAGTCAATCTTGCGAACGTGGCAGTTTTTCGCACCTGTTGTAGTCGGACTAAAATGGTGTGTGGCGTCACGATTACAAGGAGGACTGATTTCTGTTTGTGCGCGTACCGTGAAGCGGGAGGCTTGAAAGTGATCGGATCTTCCAACTTATTTTGTGTCCGAACGGTTCATTCACGGACATGGGTGACATAAGAAAACTCGTAGTAAGTCCCGTCTACAGCCCCTCGAAGCATGTGATGGGAATTGTGAAATGCCCTGTAGCTTTAGATGTTCCTGCTGGTGACGAGGGAGCAAGACACTGAAAACTTGAGTTGCACTCTTATACTACTAAACGGCTAACGCGGAGCACAATCTCAATGGCAGGGGTAACAGAAATTTAATTTTCATCAGATCACACAGGTACTGACGGAATTCAAAAAATTAAAATGCCGTCATTATCTACTCATTAAGAGGTATAATCTTATGTAAAAGGTTTAACGTAATAAGTCAAATCTCGCAGCAGCTGCGTATATTTATATGGACAGGGTAACTCACAGCGCACAAATTACCCAATCTACATTTATCAACTATTTGAGAAATGGTTCAAATGGCTCTAAGCACTATGGGACTTAACATATGAGGTCATCAGTCCCCTAGACTTAGAACTACTTAAATCCAAATAACCTAAGGACATCACACACATCCATGCCCGAGGCAGGATTCGAACCTGCGACCGCAGCAGCAGCGCGGTTCCTGACTGAAGCGCCTAGAACCGTTCGGCCACAGCGGCCGGCCAACTATTTGGGAATGAGAGTTCTTAGCGACTTCTAAAAAACGTTGTACGAATAGAATTTCAAAACTTCATGGAACTAACTTCTCGTTCACAGTCCCCACCCCACCCTCCCCATAAAACGATGCAAGGGAAAAGTCTGGTGCTTGGTACATTTTTGCAGTTCATGCTGTAAAACTGCAATATCAGGCAACTGTATTCATAAAACGTTTTGCTCGCAGGATCCACATACACCACTGAATGTACATGCAAAATTACGGGGCGTCCAGCAAAGAGGATCTCGATTTCAAAATTAAATATCTCGAAAACTAAGACGAATAGAAGGGAAAGATTTAAATTATTTATTTCGTTGAACAATGTGTTTTTCTGCTCCTGGAATACAACTGGTTGGAACACAAACCTACGACAACAAGATGCAGTCTCCATATACGATTTAATGTTCCAATGGGACCCGATGTGGAAATCATTCGCAAGGTCTTCGCCAAATTCCAGCGGACAGGCAGCGTGCCTAATGATCTAGCGGGGAATGTTGGCTCCAGGTAAACTGTAGTTACTCCAGAAAATGCCGCCACGGTTCCTGGAAATGTGCAGCAAAATCCAAGGAAATCCGTCAGAAGAATTGCAGCGGAGACTGGTCTGAAGTGTTCTGGCACGCAGAAAATACTGAGACAGAGGGGGTGTGTGGCAAACTATGCGGACCAGATTGATTGATAATGGAGGATTTGATGTTTGCTGCATCTGGTTCACAGATGAAGCAGACTTCCACCTGAATGGAGTAGTGAAGAAACAAAACTGGCGTCTTTGGGTTTCCGAAAATAACCATTTGTGTGCAGTTACTGTTTGGGCAGAGGTATGCAGCAGAGGCATTATTCGCCCTTCTTGATGTGAGAAACTATCGCTAATCACGGTGTTGTTGTTGTGGTCTTCAGTCCTGAGACTGGTTTGATGCAGCTCTCCATGCTACTCTATCCTGTGCAAGCTTCTTCATCTCCCAGTACCTACTGCAACCTACATCCTTCTGAATCTGCTTAGTGTATTCATCTCTTGGTCTCCCTCTACGATTTTTACCCTCCACGCTGCCCTCCAATACTAAATTGGTGATCCCTTGATGCCTCAGAACATGTCCTACCAACCGATCCCTTCTTCTGGTCATGTTGTGCCACAAACTTCTCTTCTCCCCAATCCTATTAAATACTTCCTCATTAGTTATGTGATCTACCCATCTAATCTTCAGCATTCTTCTGTAGCACCACATTTCGAAAGCTTCTATTCTCTTCTTGTCCAAACTATTTGTCGCCCATGTTTCACTTCCATACATGGCTACACTCCATACAAATACTTTCAGAAACGACTTCCTGACACTTAAATCTATACTCGATATTAACAAATTTCTCTTCTTCAGAAACGCTTTCCTTGCCATTGCCAGTCTACATTTTATATCCTCTCTACTTCGACCATCATCAGTTATTTTGCTCCCCAAATAGCAAAACTCCTTTACTACTTTAAGTGTCTCATTTCCTAATCTAATACCCTCAACATCACCCGACTTAATTCGACTACATTCCATTATCCTTGTTTTGCTTTTGTTGATTTCATCTTATATCCTCCTTTCAAGACACTGTCCATTCCATTCAACTGCTCTTCCAAGTCCTTTGCTGTCTCTGACAGAATTACAATGTCATCGGCGAACCTCAAAGTTTTTATTTCTTCTCCTTGGATTTTAATACCTACTCCGAATTTACCTTTTGTTTCCTTTACTGCTTGCTCAATATACAGATTGAATAACATCGGGGAGAGGCTACAACCCTGTCTTACTCCCTTCCCAACTACTGCTTCCCTTTCATGCCCCTCGACTCTTATAACTGCCATCTGGTTTCTGTACAAATTGTAAATAGCCTTTCGCTCCCTGTATTTTACCCCTGCCACCTTTAAAATTTGAAAGAGAGTATTCCCGTCAACATTGTCAAAAGCTTTCTCTAAGTCTACAAATGCTAGAAACGTAGGTTTGCCTTTCCTTAATCTTTCTTCTAAGATAAGTCGTAAGGTCAGTATTGCCTCACATGTTCCAGTATTTCTACGGAATCCAAACTGATCTTCCCCGAGATCAGCTTCTACTAGTTTTTCCATTCGTCTGTAAAGAATTCGTGTTAGTATTTTGCAGCTGTGGCTTATTAAACTGATTGTTCGGTAATTTTCACATCTGTCAACACCTGCTTTCTTTGGGATTGGAATTATTATATTCTTCTTGAAGTCTGAGGGTATTTCGCCTGTTTCATACATCTTGCTCACCAGATGGTAGAGTTTTGTCAGGACTGGCTCTCCCAAGGCCGTCAGAAGTTCCACTGGAATGTTGTCTACTCCAGGGGCCTTGTTTCGACTCAGGTCTTTCAGTGCTCTGTCAAACTCTTCACGCAGTATCGTATCTCCCATTTCATTTTTATAGACCCTCTATATACTCCTTCCACCTTTCTGCTTTCCCTTCTTTGCTTAGAACTGGGTTTCCATCTGAGCTCTTGATGTTCATACAAGTGGTTCTCTTATTTCCAAAGATCTCTTTAATTTTCCTGTCGGCAGTATCTATCTTACCCCTAGTGAGATAAGCCTCTACATCCTTACATTTGTCCTCTAGCCATCCCTGCTTAGCCATTTTGCACTTCCTGTCGATCTCATTTTTGAGACGTTTGTATTCCTTTTTGCCTGCTTCATTTACTGCATTTTTATATTTTCTCCTTTCATCAATTAATTTCAATATTTCTTCTGTTACCCAAGGATTTCTACTACCCCTCGTCTTTTTACCTACTTGATCCTCTGCTGCCTTCACTACTTCATCCCTCAAAGCTACCCATTCTTCTTCTACTCTATTTCTTCCCCCCATTCCTGTCAATTGTTCCCTTATGCTCTCCCTGAAACTCTGTACAACCTCTGGTTCTTTCAGTTTATCCAGGTCCCATCTCCTTAAATTCCCACCTTTATGCAGTTTCTTCAGTTTTAATCTACAGGTCATAACCAATAGATTGTGGTCAGAGTCGCCGTCTGCCCCTGGAAATGTCTTACAATTTAAAACCTGGTTCCTAAATCTCTGTCTTACCATTATATAATCTATCTGATACCTTTTAGTATCTCCAGGGTTCTTCCATGTATACAACCTTCTTTCATGATTCTTAAACCAAGTGTTAGCTATGATTAAGTTGTGCTCTGTGCAAAATTCTACCAGGCGGCTTCCTCTTTCATTTCTTAGCCCCAATCCATATTCACCTACTACGTTTCCTTCTCTCCCTTTTCCTACACTCGAATTCCAGTCACCCATGACTTAAATTTTCGTCTCCCTTCACTATCTGAATAATATCTTTTATTTCATCATACATTTCTTCAATTTCTTCGTCATCTGCAGAGCTAGTTGGCATATAAACTTGTACTACTGTAGTAGGTGTGGGCTTCGTATCTATCTTGGCCACAATAATGCGTTCGCTATGCTGTTTGTAGTAGCTTACCCGCATTCCTATTTTCCTATTCATTATTAAACCTACTCCTGCATTACCCCTATTTGATTCTGTATGGCTAATCACGTTGCAGTTTCATAATTGGGCCACTTCGTCGCTCCACAGCTAGCGTTGGAGGATAGACCAGGCAGCGAAAGGTTCATGCACGATGCTGCCAGACATCATCGAACCGAACGGGCGCATTGCTTTCTTGATAAATACTTCGGGGAGAGTGTCACTGCGTTGGATTACTGCAAATTTACTCACACATGGCTGGATTGGCATCCATATTCGCCCGGTCTGACTCCTTGCCACTACTTTTGTGGATACGAAGAAAGACACTGTACGCCGCAACCATCCCAACATGCCGGACGAGCTTGAATAGGCGATCTGTGTGGCATCTGAATCCATTTTCGTTAAGACACCACATCGTGTGATGAAAAATTCATTGTTCGTTTGTGCCATCTCTGCGACTGGTCCACATTTCGAAATGCTTGTGATTCAAAATGGCTCTAAGCACTATGTTCCGATTTCTCCATGTAGCACTCCATTTTCTACCGTCCACAGATCCCCTCACTATCTCCAAATGACAGAATGACAACATGTAACCTCAAATAGCAACAGTGAACTATGAATGAAAATTGATAGATAATCCTATATCAACCGGAATACCAACATGCAAAACAAAAACTGTACAGACGTGTGAACCAATGTACTAAAATGGTTCAAATGGCTCTGATCACTATGGGACTCAACTGCTGAGGTCATCAGTCGCCTAGAACTTAGAACTACTTAAACCTAACTAACCTAAGGACATCACACACATCCATGCCCGAGGCAGGATTCGAACCTGCGACCGTAGCGGTCGCGCGTTTCCAGACTGTAGCGCCAACCTACTAAATCGGCCTTTTACAGCCTGAACTGTTGGGAATCTGCCGAATACGTCAGTGGTAGCGGTACTATGATATTATTACTATTATCATTATTGGCTCTAAGCACTATGGGACTTAACATCTGAGGTCATCAGTCCCCTAGAACTTAGAGCTACTTAAACCTAACTAACCTAAGGACATCACATCCATGCCCGAGGATTCGAACTTGCGAGCGTAGCAGTCGCGTGGTTCCAGAATCAAGCGCCTAGAACCACTCGGCCACAGCGGCCGGCGAAATGCTTCTAATGTGATTGCAAACAATGGTTGCGGAGGACGAGTTTGATTACGCACGCTGATATTTCACGAGCTGCGCAGTGTACATACAGGCCATCTGTTTGCAGTTTTTTCGAATTACTGCCAAACTCCTGTATAAAATTCTTACAGCTTTCGCAATAAAAATACTTTTATTTGCACTCGAATATCGATCTTAGTTTTAGAGATATTTAATTCTGAAATCACGCACCCCTTTGCTGGACACCATGCTTATGATTGTGCGTGGTAGATAGTTCCAGAGACATTACGTTTTATACATGGTTCAGTTCTTTGAATAATGAGGGATAGGGGTATTCTGGTTTAAACTTTACACGAAAAAAAGATAAATAAAAGAATCCGAGAGAATTTTAACTGGAAAGACAATGGTTAAAAATCGTTTTTGGAAATCTGAATTTATTATAGCAGACAATTATTTGACAATAGCCGGGGTTATTTGACAACAGCCGAGGTGCTCGGCGGGCTTTCCGGTGACGGCTGTGGGAGTGTTGGTGGCTGTCGAATGAGGACGGAGCGCCATCCTGGTGGAACAACAGCGAAAGCGTGGGGAGCCTCTGTTTGTACCTGGCCACTGCCCACGCCCGGACCTCTCAATACATATTAATGATGCACCGCAGAGCATAACAGGGCGAGCAAACACCGCCCTGTTTGCAGACGGCACAAGCGCTGTTGTCAGAGCAAATCCAGTTCGGGCTCTGAGACAAATGCAAACGAGCCCTTCAAACAAGTCAACAAACGGTTTTCAGCAAATGGCGTGCTCCGGGATGTCAATAAAATGCGGTAAGGTAGCCGGACAAAAAATTACCCACCTCCGTCCTATTACGTATAACAGCGCCAACAGCTACGATTTGCGGCGACGTAGGCTGACCCTTGCAGGGATCGGCGTGTGCTTCGGTTAGCTTAAGCTTACCTTCGCGCTCCGTACGGCAGTGGTACATAGGGGATTGTAAAATGTCCCTAAGTTCGATATTTTATGCTCGTTCTTGAAACTTTTCAAAAAGGCTCTAAGTTCAATTTACCCTCTTAGTCCTACTTGGTATGGGTTCTTAACATTTGAGAAACATGCTGGGATTTGTCGCACGAGTGTTCTGCAAGGAATCTTCTTCGCTGGCAGAGTGCATTTTCGCTGTACCCTACCAGTGAGCCGAACCCTCCCACTTGCTTGACCTACGGCTGAGTCTGTGTGATCCTTCCATTTCATGCCCTATGAATTGTACACCGAGATATTCGAATGAATTGACTAATTTGACTAATTCCAATTGCATTTCACTTGCTACATTTAGCTTGCCTTTAAACCATTGCGTCTCGACCATGGAAAAGTATTATTGCTCGAAAAATTTCATTTTGACTTCATCTGTTTATCTAACTTCGTGTAAAGTTTGAGCCGATTCTTAGAAGCATGACGTGTGGATGTGGCGCGCTTCAAAAACGTCCCAGAAAAACATTTGTTTGCATGGTTTTACGTGTAAAATCCGAACGGAATACATACAGAACGACAATTATTGAACTATATGAAATAAAATCATCATAACTTCTGAACGGTTTGCGTTAAGATTTTCATACTGTACGGTTGGCCGCGGGGCATGATGGGAATTTATATGGTTTGGTTTAGCGACGAAGCCCACTTTCATTTGGATGGGTTCGTCAATAATCAAAATTAGAGCATTTAGGGGACTGAGAATCCGCATTTCGCGATCGAGAAATCTCTTCACCCCCAACGGATGACTGTGGTGTGGAAAGTCCAGCCACGGAATAATCGGTGCGATATTCCTTGGTGGCACAGTGACTACTGAACGGTACGTGAGGTTTGGGAAGATGATTTCATCCCCATTATCGAGAGTGACCCTGATTTCGACAAGATGTGATTTATGCAAGACGTAGCTCAACTCATCGAAGCAGGAGACTGTTTGATGTCCTCGTGGAGAACTTTGGGGAACCGCATTCTGCCTCTGGGGTACCCAGAGGCCACTGGCATGGGTCTCGATTGGCCGGCATATACACACAGGAGACCCCTTTTCTTGGAGCTATATTAAAAACAAGGTGTACTGCAATAACCCCAATACTGCTGCCGAACTGAAAACACCCATCCTAGATGCTGAATGAAGTGTGTGCATGCCGTAATTTGTAACTTACGTTTTTTCCATATAGTTCAATAATTGTCACCCTGTACTAATCCACCTGAAGATATATGACTTATAACAGCCATAATTATGTCTGTATACGACTAAATACTGATGTAATGTTCTTCAGTGCGCCGTTCTCGGTCAATAAAAAATCTGTTCTTGTACAGACTGAACCCTGTGTTATAGTGGTGCAGTTAAAATGCCGGTGTGGCCGAGCGGTTCTAGGCGCTTCAGTCTGGAACCGTGCGACCGCTACGATTGCAGGTTCGAATCCTGCCTCGGGCATAGATGTGTGTGATGTCCTTAGGATACGTAGGTTTAAGTAGCTCTAAGTTCTAGGGGACTGATGACCTCAGATGTTAAGTCCCATAGTGCTCAGAGTCATTTGAACCATTTAAAATGCCTGTCTCCCTGAAGAAGTACCTACATGAAGACCACACTTAAACAAATATTATTATTAATTGTCATCCTGTGCAAATGGTACCGTTAAGTGAGCACTAACAACAGCCGAATTAAAATGTTTTTCAAGAGGAATTAATCGATTCGCACAACTTGCGTGGGCTCCACCTTCGGTTCGTCGTCCAAATCTTGGTTAATATACTGTAACACTTGGTCATTCAGTGTACCGGAAACCAACACACACTGATCGGCACTTGAACGCCAATAGTTGCCACCACCCTGTACGCAAGAAAGCTGTCGAGATCACCTTGGTTCGTAGAGCCAAGATTATCTCTGACGACGACCACCTACAGTGTGAACTGAATAACTTTAGAACGTGTTTTCAGGGAAAATGGATACTGCAGAAGAGACATCGCAGACGCTTTCAAGGGCCGCCGACGAAAGACATCTGGTGAATCATTAGAAGAGGCCAAACGGATTGTATTTCTGCCATACTGTGGAGTAACTAGCAGTAAGTTAGGACGTCTGCTGCAGAAACATGGGCTAAGACCAGTGTTCCGGCCCGCCTCCTAGATACGAGATATGTTGCGCACTGTTAAAGACGACATTGCTCTTCGAGTGTCCGGTGTGTATGGTGTACCCTGTGAATGTGGCAGCATGTATAGTGTATTGGACAATTCGCACGGTTGCGGAGTGTTGTACTGAGCACAAACGCCATATAAAATAAAGGGAGCGTGACAAGTCGGCCATAGCGGAAAATTTCCTAGAAAACGGACATAAAATACAGTTCGAAAATACAATAGTGTTGGCTCATCCGTCTACATATTGGGTCTCCGTTATAAAGGAAGCGTCCGAGATTCGTTTAAACAGCAACAATTTCAACAGAGACAAGGGATACACACTCAACAGGGCATGGGGGCGGGCGTTGGACGTCGAAAGAAAGCAGAGACAGATGCGCGACGCGGGAGCGGCAGTTTCAAACGTGGCGCCTGCCCCTGGCACCACCTGACATGGCCGGTGCTGCCACGGGCAACGGCTCCGCTAGCTGCCCGGGTCGACTTACGCGCGCGCGCCACATTGGGTTCATCTAATTGGCTGCTGATGATGTCATCATGGCTATATAAGCGAGAAACGGTAGCAGCTCCGGCAGTCCAGCGAACTCCTGACGACGATGGCGGAGATGGCCATCGAAAGCTCGAGGATTTTATTCGAATTGACCCGGCTGGAAAACCGAGAACGTTTTATTCATACTGTAACACAGCTTGTGGTGTGCGTACTGTAAGACCTTCGGTACACACACACCATCAGATTATTTGACTTGTCGCTCTAACGAAGTAGGCGAGTGTCAGCAATATGTCTCGTGGTCTTATCGTGGCGTGTTTTATCTTCTGCCGTTAGGTCAGACGATAGAAATGCCACTTGCATGCTTAGAGTAGCAGATTGACGGTGATCAACTTTAAACAGAACTTGATTAATTTTCACACACATTTATTAAAATAATAACAAGCATAAAAATTACTTAACTTGGTTCTGGTTCCTATTTATAATTGACAATCTGAAGTTCCTTTGGTCTTGGTACGTTAATCTTATTCTCACATAGCTCTGATACTTGGCAAAGTGTCTATACATTTATCTTCATGGCTGTGTACAGGCATATGATAATCTTCTTAGATGCAGACTGAAACTTGACTATTGACTGGTACAGACTAATGCAGACTGGTACATACTGTTGCAGACAAATGCAGACTAACTAATCGGAGGTCTGTACACTCGTTATAATACCTCGCGCGTTCAGGTATCACTGCGCGAGTGTGACCGCGAGGAGAAAAGGTTCTACGTTAGCAGCAATCTCATTGGCTGCGTTACATATTAATACGCGGATCGGTGGAAGCAGAATTTGGTCCGTCTCTAAGGCAGCGCCATCTCGTAGTGCGGAGACGGACGAGCGCTGCACCTGCGCTGTTGTGCTTAGCAGGGCGCGCTGTAGTTGGAAAGTTGTGTACGCGCTGACTACGCGGAACTATGTACACAGCTATAGTAAGACAAATTTTCGAATGGCTACACAAACGGTGGCTGGTCCGGGCTAAACCAAAAACTTTTCGTCCAATGTTCCTAGCTCGAACACGAACGGAATACCAAGACCCTCCCGACGCGCGATTTTGAGCACGACCTTTTCATAGCTGACTAAGTGGATTTTATCCGAAGGCCACAAATAAAAAAATAAATAAAAAAGGTACGGTAGTATAATGATCTCATAGTTTCAGTTGTGGGGAAAGGAGACGTGCATCCACCGACAAGATGCTGGCTAAACGAAAAGTTTCGGTTTAGTTATACTTGTCCCGGTACTCGAATTATTTCGGTAAACTGCCAAGCTGACAGACGTGGACGCCACTTTGTAATTCGACCTCGTAGTGCGACGGAAGGTACAAACCACGGAGCAGACAGCTGGATGGGGCGCGCCGGCGCACGTCGCCACCGACGCGTCAAACGCGGCCGGACGCGCTACCTGGACACCACTGGCCACGTCGCGCCGACTCACATTGGCGGGACGCCACCTGCCTGCGACGCGGACCGACGTGCGGCGCTCTCTCTCTCTCTCTCTCTCTCTCTCTAACACACACACACACACACACACACACACACCACACCACACACGCCCTGCCAATTACGGCGGCCCGTCGCTGCGACTAATATGGCGCCGCCCCCAGCCCAGCTACAGACTGGCTCCGGCTGTGCCCTGTGCTCGGGCCGCGTTCATAGCTGTCAGCTCGGCTGCCGTTCGGCGTCAATTGGGGCGTGAGCGCGCCCGTGTGTAATTAGCCGTGCGCGGATGCGGGAATTCCGGACGAAATAATCGCCCATGCGGTCGCCGCGACGCCGGCCCGCGCCCGTGTCACGTGTGCAGGCGCGGCGGCGGGCTCTATGCTCGGTCCCCGGCCGCGTCAACTTCGGAGCAGGGCTGCGCGGTGAGCGGAAGTTATCCGAGGAGAAGTGTCGTGCATCTCTCATTACATCTACATGAATACTGTCCGCCTCCGTAGTTGAGACGTCAGCGTTTTTTACCACATGGAACACCGGTGTTCCATACCCGTACTGATGTAACATTTCATTTATAAGCTCTTGCGGGAACTAGTTTTCTTGGTACAGGTTTTTAATACGGGGAATTATTTTTGCTTACATGCAATACGACGGGTGAGTTCGGTTCAGCATACGTGTAATAGCCATCACCACACGTACCGGTTTACTTTTACAGCTTTAGTTGTACAAATGTGATGCATACACATGCTACGGCACATGCCAGAGGCCTTGATCTTCAGGTGTGATCAAAGACTTCGTCTGGAAATTGTGTTTTCCTTAGCAGGTTTTTCCTTCATTTTTACTACCGTGTAAGCAGTTTCTCCCTTTCTCCAGTTGTGATACTCCTTGCTTTTACGTCTCATAAACTTAGTTCCGATTTACACTGAAGGGCCAAAGAAAGTGGTGCACCTGCCTAATATCGCGTAGGGCCCTTGCGAGCACATAGAAGTGCAGCAACACGGCGCGCCATGGACTCGACTAATGTCTGAAGTAATGCTGCAGGGAATTGTCACCACGAATCCTGCAGGGCTGTCCATAAATCAGTAAGAGTACGAGGGGGTGGAGATCTCTTCTGAACAGCACGTTGCGAGGCATCCCACATACGCTCAATATGTTCATGTCTGGGGAGTTTGGTGGCCAGCGGAAGTGTTTAAACTCAGAAGAGTGATCCTGCAGCCAGTCTGTAGCAATTCTGAATGTGTGGGGTGTCGCATTGTTCTGCTGGAATTGCCCAAGTCCGTCGGAGTGCAAAATGGACATGAATGGATGCTGGTGATCAGACAGGATGCTTACGTTCTTGTCACCTGTCAGAGTCGTATCTAGACGTATCACTCCAGCTGCACAGACCCCAAACCATTACAGAGCCTCCACCAGCTTGAACAGTCCCCTGCAGACATGCAGTGTCTATGGATTCATGAGGTTCTTTCCATACCCTTACACGTCTATCCGCTCGATACAATTTGAAACGAGACTTGTCGGACCAGACAACATCTTTCCAATCACCAGAATGAGATTTTTACTCTGCAGCGGAGTGCTCGCTGATATGAAACTTCCTAGCAGTTTAAAACTGGGTGCCGGACCGAGATTCGAACTCGGGACCTTTGCCTTTCGCGGGCAAGTGCTCTACAAGATGAGCTACCCAAACACGACTCACGCCCCGTTCTCAAAGCTTTACTTCCTCCAGTACCTCGTCTCCTATCTTTCCAGTCATCAACAGCCCAATGTCGGTGTTGACGGGCTCAGGCGAGGCGTAAAGCTTTGTGTCGTGCAGTTATCAAGGGTTCACGAGTGGGCCTTCGCCTCTGAAAGCCCATATCTATGATGTTTCGTTGAATGGTTGACACGCTGACAGTTGCTGATGACTAAGCATTGAAATCCGCAGAAATCTGCGGAAGGGTTGCACTTCTATCACGTTCAACAATTGGTCGTTGGTCCTATTCTTGCGGGATCTTTTTCCGGCCGCAGCGATGTCGTAGATTTGATGTTTTACCGGATTCCTGATATTCACGGTACACTCGTGAAAAAGTCGTACGGGAAAATCCCCACTTCATTGCTATCTCTGAGATGGTGTGTCCCATCGCTCTTGCGCCGACTGCAACACCACGTTGAAACTCAATTAAATCTCGATAACTTGCCATTGTAGCAGCGGTAACCGATCTGACAGCTGCACCAGACACTTATTGTCTGATACAGGCGTTGCCGACCGCAGCCCCGTATTGTGCCTGTTTACATATCTCTCAATTTGAATAAAAGCTCTACCGCTTAGGCCGGTATTACACTATCAAATTTCTTTGTCAAATATCTTTGTCCAAAATCTTTGTCAAAGATATTTGATGGTGTAATAGGAACTTTGTCAAATGTCGTTCAATATTTGATCAAATCTAGGGCCTCGCTGTAGATTTGATCAAAGAAATCGCTTGTCTTCTGTTCACTGCAATGTGACATGTTACCACGTGGAGCGCTAGTATCGCTGCAGCGTTCTGTCGTCTGTAGTGTTTTTATAAACATTGCCGGTAAATACAATTGGTGTATGCCGACAAATACAAAATTAATAGAGATGTATGAAGCTGATGAGGCGCTATACAACGTGACGCACCCTGAATACAAAAATAAAATAAGATTGGAGACGAGACCTGACCTGACCTGACCTGACCTGACCTAACATAACCTAACCTAACATAACATAACCCTCACCTGTAGCAAGGAATCGGAGTGTTACAGTGAGCCTGTCTTCTGAAGATGTAGTAGTTCTTAAGTGAATATTGTGCTTTGTGATATGAGGATACACTTCACTGAGCACATACAGGAATGTATGCTCATCCATTCTTAAGTAATTGATGTACCACTTGACGTCTACTGTAAGCTCACGTAAGAAGCTTTGTTGAATGCTTTTATTGTGTCGTCGTAAAACCCACGGCTTCACCCAGATTAGATTAGTTTTTTGTTCCATAGATCCGTGCTGAGGAGATCCTCGTGGATGTGGAACATGTCAATTTTTTAAAGCTGAAATAACAATACTAATAGTATGAATAAATACAATACATCATTTGTTTCTATTAAAAATTTCGTCAGTGGAGTAGGAGTTGGCCACTAGTAAGTCTTTCAGGCTCCTTTTAAACTGATCTTTATTTGTAACTAAATTTTTTATGTTTGCTGGCAAATTATTGAAGCTGAGGGTTCCTGAGTAGTGGACCTCTTTTTGAAATAAAGTAAGTGCTTTTGAGACCTTGTGTAGATCATTTTTGTTCCTGGTATTGTATGTATGAACTGAGTTGTTTGTTGGAAAAAAGAGATATATTATTTACGACAAATTTCATTAAGGAGTAAATATACTGAGAGGCAGTAGTTAGTATACCCACTTCTTGAAGAGGTTTCTACAGGACGTCCGTAAATTTATTCCACAAATAATACGTATTACACGCTTTTGGACTCTGAAAACCTTTTGTTTGACTTGAAGATTTACCCCAAAATATTATACCATATGACATTATGGAATGAAAGTATGCAAGCTTTTTCATTTTTATGTTGCCTATGTCTGCTAACACTCGAATTGCAAACAGATTTGTTAAGGCGTTTCTGCAGTTCTGTGGTGTGCTCCTCCCAACTGAATTTATTATCAAGTTGTAATCCCAGGACTTTTAAGACTGTCAACCTCGTATGTATGGTTCCATTTTTTCCCCCCACTTCTTTTCCGCATGTGCACACAATGCAATTGGGGTACGTACAACTGCTGCGGTTAATAACAAGTTGTTGTCAGTCATCTTGAACTTTGACGAAAACTTTGATGACAGTGTAATACCCCTCCTAGCGCTACGTCAAAGATCTTTGTCAAATATATTTGACGGGATATTTGATCACATCTTTGATCAAATCTTTAACAAAGAAATTTGATAGTGTAATACCGGCCTTAGCAACCAGAAGAATTAATTAACGAAAAATCCGTCTACAGTAACTCATCACACTACGATCAAGAAAGGTGCTTACGATGAGTGGAAGTGAGGGACGTATCTCACAAGGGAAACTTCCCCGTGACACTCCTCTGACATTTAGGTGGTTAGATTGCGTAGTGGACAGCCCGTTAAAAATTGAACACGGATCAAGGGTGAAAAGAGGAAGAAGGTACGCTGAACTGTGAAAAACGAAGCAATATAGTAACAGTGAACGGTCGAAGCTCAAGATTTGCAACATGGGGGGAAGTAGAATATCCGCGGCGTTGTGGTTATTTGGTCGTGGTGTTGGTCTGCGAAGGGGCAGATCCGAGTTCAAATCTAACCGGCACGGTAGCTCAGCGTGTTCGGTCAGAGACCTGCCATGTCTCTGTAATAAGGAAACTGAGTGAAAAGATCAACAACGAACTTCAATGTTTGTCATGTGACGTCCGCTTCGATCAAATACAACGAAAAAAAACATGGCAGATCCGAGTTCAAATCTGCCTCGCGCTTTTTTTTTTTTCACGAAATTATGAACTGTCCGTTCGGTCATTGACGTGTCTGTTCGCTGTATTAAACTTTCTGTCTGTTTCGTCGTGTAACATCCTTTTGCAACAGCGAGATGTAAGGAAGGGACATCCAGACGTACACACCTCCTCCTTGTTCTACACGAGTACCACATATTATGAGTCTTGCGTTTCGTTTTGGAAGTTTTGACTCTTCAACACCTTTATTGTAACACAGGTCACACTCCTTTATTCGTTGTTTTGATTAGTGTGAGAGGTCTATGCGGCATCTCGCCTTGTGTCGCTGTTCATCACATTTGCTTGCGACGGTTATATATTTATACCACATAACTCGCATTTTATAAGCAATATCTAGTATAACAATTGCTAGTACTGCAAATGTGGTGTCACCGCCAGACACCACACTTGCTAGGTGGTAGCCTTTAAATCGGCCGCAGTCCGTTAGTATACGTCGGATCCGCGTGTCGCCACTATCAGTGATTGCAGACCGGGCGCCGCCACACGGCAGGTCTAAAGAGACTTCCTAGCACTCGCCCCAGTTGTACAGCCGACTTTTCTAGCGATGGTTCACTGGCAAATTACGCTCTCATTTGCCGAGACGATAGTTAGCAGAGCCTTCAGCTACGTCATTTGCTACGACCTAGCAAGGCGCCATTACCAGTTACTATTGATGCTGTAAAACATGTACCGTCATGAGCGATGTTCACCAATTATGGATTAAAGTTAAGTATTCCAGAAGATACGTACGTTTTTTACTAGTCTCATTTCCGTGTCCTGTTCCAGACCTCACGCCAGCCTGCGTGAGCTTAAACGCGTGCCTTTCGGCTTCCTCATAGTGCGTTGGCTGTCTTGCCAATCCACAACAGCAAAAGGACTCGTCGACGACGGGACGGAAAGTTCATAATTCTGTGAAGAAAAAAAAAAGGGGGGGGGGGCACGAGGGAGTTATAGTCCTACACATAGACACACAACCACGACACCATGGTCCTTGCAATTCGTTCGATGTTGCACATCTCGAGCTTGCACCGTGCACTGTTTCTATTTAGTTTCTTTTTTCACAGTTCAGTATACCTGCTTCCTGTTTTCATGCCTGATGTGTGTTCAGTTTCTGACGGGCTATTCAATGTGCCATTTTACCACTAAATATGGAAGGGTGTGTGAGGGGGAGATTCCTTGTCAGGAACATAAGGTCGGTCAACTCGCGGCCATACAACTATACAGCTCCTCGACCACGTGATCCAAATTAAACGTCATGTGATGCCCATCACTTGTACGATGTTAAAATACAGATATTAACCCGTAATTTTACGTCTGGACATCGTGACGAGGATCACACTGAACAGGCAGTACTGCTCACAAAACTCGTTCAAAGGCGTTTTTATCTACATACAGATTCGTCGTAAATAAGCACAGTTTGATATCGCAATGCATAAAAGAAACGGCCGGCAGGTGTGGCCGAGCGGTTCTAGGCGCTTCAGTCTGGAACCGAGCGACCGTTACGGTCGCAGGTTCGAACCTGCGTCGGGCTTGGATGTGTGTGATGTCCTTAGGTTAGTTAGGTTTAAGTAGTTCTAAGTTCTAGGGGACTGATGACCGCAGATGTTAAGTCCCATAGTGCTCAGAGCCATTTGAACCATTTTGACCCATAAAAGAAACAGGCATACGTATTTAAACTAAGTACTACAGGCGCACTGGCTCATGAAGACTTTGTATAGTTTTTAAATTACGAACTGGTATGTGTCCGCCTTCGTAGCGGAGTGGTTAGCGCAGCTGATTGTTATGCAGTGGGCCCGAGTTCGTTCCCCGATACTGACAGGGGTTTTTCCTTAGCGGGAGGTGTGGAACGGGGTGCGTGACGCCAGCAGAGGAGCTAGTTAATGATGAGAAGCAGCGGCGCCCACGTCTGCAAAGACAGCAACGGCTGGGGGAGAGGTGTGCTGACGCCACTGCCGAGGATGAAACGGCGGTCGGTCGGTCCCCACTGGGCCGTCTAAAGCCTGAAGCGACGGAGGTTTGCTCAGGGTCATCGCTGCGGCCGGAAAAAAAATCATGCAAGAACGGGAGCAACACGACTGAAGAGAATTGTTCAACGTGACAGGAGTGCAACCTACCCACAAATTGCTGAGCCATCAACAAGTGTCAGCATGCAAACCATTCAACGAAACATCATCGATATGGGAGCCAAAGGCCCAATAATGTACGCTTGATAACTGCACGACACAAAACCTCACCCCTCGCCTGGGCCCGTCAACGGCGGCATTGGACTGTTGACGACTGGAAAGATGTTGCCTGGTCGGACAGGTCTCGTTTCAAATTGTATCGATCGGATGGACGTGTACCGGAGATAACCAAATGAATCCATGGACCCTGTATGTCAGCAGAGACTGTTCAAGCTGGCGGAGGCTCTGATATGGTACGGGGCGTGTGCAGTTGGAGTTATATGGGACCCCTGATACGTCGAGATACGACTCTGACTTGTCCCTGCGTCCATTCATGTCCATTGTGCATTCCGACGTACTTGGGCAATTCCATCAGGACAATGTGACATCCCACACGTCCGAAATTGCTACAGAGTGGCTCCAGGGACATGCTTCTGAGTTTAAGGACTTCCGCTGGCCACCAAACTCCCCAGACATGAACATTATTGAGCATGTCTGGGATGCCTTGCAGCGGGTTGTTTAGAACAGATCTCCAGGGCCTCGTACTCTGACAGCCCTGCAGGATTCGTGGTGTCTCTTCCCTCCAGCACAACTTCAGACATTAATCGAGTCCATGCCACATCGTGTTGCGGCACTTCAGCGCGTTCGCGGGGGCCTACACGATATTAGTCAGCTGTACCAGTTTCTTTGGCTCTTCAGTTAACACGCACTCTCTGTAAGTCGCTTTACAGTGCATTAGGGAGGCCAGTTCGACTGTTAAGTGACCATCTGCCTTGATCCGTTCTTGCGTGGGCCCAGACAGGTTGCGCACTAGTTAACACCCGGGCTGGGGTAGTATTCCGGTGCACGGCGACTCGAGTACTCTTTCGGCCTTCCAGATGCATTTTTCCATGCTTTTCCTAATTTAAGGCAAACGCCGCGATGGTTCCTTTCAAAGGTCGCGGCTTATTTCGTTCCACATCTAATCCCAAGTTCCTAATGACGTTAAACGCTATACTTTCTTCCTTGCTTTATTTAGAAAATATCATTTGTCACGACACCGAGCTTAGTTTCAGCGGAGCAGCTTTTCCTGAAACATTCTTCATTATTTCACAGAAGGTTATCGTCCTAATTGCTCTACGATATTGCAGAGCGAGATATAGTCATGAGAACTGTTTTTAGCACCCGATATAGCTGCAACAGGATACGAGCAGGAAAGCAGTACGGCTAAATGGCACGACGCATCAGCCAAGAATCGCAGCGGCCCACCGCCTGGTTGTGTGATCTGCCTTCAGATCGTAATATCCGTGTGGGCAAATTGCAGACCACAGCGACCGATCGCTGATTGTTCGTAATTCCAAAGCATCCTGATGAATCACACTGGACGTGTGAAATTACGACTGTTGCGACTTATTTGCTTGTTAAGCATGGTTGTGTATTTTTGTTTCGTTTCGCTTTGTCCACGGTGAGTGTGAATTTTATGTTAGAATTCATAGCTATTCAGGGAGGACGAACCGATCTGAGAAGAGAAGTTGGCGCAGGAGTTGCCATTCACATTAAGAATGACTACAAACATAAAAACAGTGATACCTTCGGAGTTTTTAGTGAGGATCATTTTGAAGCTTGTGGTGTAGAAGTATAATTCGATGCAAGTTCACATGTAATAACAGTGAGGATATACCGGGATACATCAGCGGATTTTGAGTGTTTTATGAAACAACTACAGATATTGTGGAAGTTTTAACCTCTAAAGAGAATGACCGACCTTAACATTACGTGGACACTTTAATTTAAATGTTTAGGGTGCACCTGCTCTACGGTTATGCTCGATTCGCTTGTCATTTAATATATTTATGACAACAGTAATAAAATACTGTAGTACTGACAACATTTCTAGTCTCATCGGCATCGGAAAACCACTGCGTAAATACCTGTAGTTAATCTATGAATGAAAAGGAACTAAGGATTAATAAGTGAAAAATAAACTGTATTAGCACACTGGAAAGATGTAAACAACCACCTCGGCGTCAACGAAAGAAGCAATGTGTTTTTTAAAGTAACGTACAGTTCACAATAAATGCGTTAAAATTCATGTATTTCAGTACCGGTTATTTTTTATTTACTTTTATTAATTTTTTGTGAGTATTCGTGGAGATGAGCTGCCACTGCTGCTAAACATAGCTGTACATGTTCATGTTCATGTTCTTCTTCTTCTTACGCTACAGCCTCTGTAGGACTACGGGTAGCTCTTCGTGGACCGCATTTTCCTCTTCTTCTCCCAGAACCTCTTCTTTCTTTCTCTTCTTCTCTCTCGCTCTTCTTCCGAGCTCTTACATGTCCGTTTCTCCTGTCGGCTCCACTCATGACATTCTAATCTTTTCATGTATTCTTCTCTGTCATTGATCTCCGGCATATTAGTCGGTGTTCCTCCAATTTTCCCTTCCTTCGACCTCGATCCCCAATTCCAACCAGTCCTTCCGAAGTTCAACAACCCACTTGGTTCCTGTCTTTCCCCTTGTCCTCCCTGTTGTTTCTCACACTCTCTTCGTCATTCTGTCCATACTCATCCCGTGGTGTCACCGCCAGACACCACACTTGCTAGGTGGTAGCCTTTAAATCGGCCGCGGTCCGTTAGTATACGTCGGACCCGCGTGTCGCCACTATCAGTGATTGCAGACCGAGGGCCGCCACACGGCAGGTCTAGTCTAGAGAGACGCCCTAGCACTCGCCCCAGTTGTACAGGCGACTTTGCTAGCGATGGTTCACTGTCTACATACGCTCTCATTTGCAGAGACGACAGTTTACCATAGCCTTCAGCTACGTCATTTGCTACGACCTAGTAAGGCGCCATATTCAGTTACTATGTCTTGAACAGATAATATTGTGACTCATGTACCGTGAAGAGCGACGTTCATCATGAGTGGATTGAAGTTAAGTATCAAACTAATTACGGCCGCTGTCTGCATTCTAATTCCTTGTCATGTTCCAGACCTCACGTCAGTAGAGTCCTTCCTTCATCGCGCCAGCCGGCGTGAGCTAAAACGCGTGCATTTCGGCCTCCTTTAGTAACACAGTGTTGGCTCTTCTGCCAACGCAACACATTCTAACTACACATGGGCGTTCTTAATACTGGTCGAAATTAACGGGTACATCGTTCATGTATGGAGCAGTGGAGCGAGCAACGGATTGCTGGCGATACGGCAAGCGATGCGTCGCTCGTGTGAGGGGTCTTTAACGAGATGCGTGAAGCCACTGATTCACGCCGTACCCCATCGCTGAGTCACGTGGGCACGGCGGACACGGGCTGAGTACAGCCGCCCTCGGTGCAGCCCACGGCGGCGCGTTGCGTAATCCAGGAGGCAAGACTCGGACTGGGCAGTATTTGCGAAGTGGAGATCGCCGAGCCGAACCGCAACAAGTGTCCGCGGGGGAGGGGCGGTGGGGTCAGGGGGCGAGTGGTGGGGGCACCGGCCGCGCATGCGCAGTAGGGCGGCGGCAGGGAGGGAAGACAAGCATCTGCGCTGAGCAGAGCGGACGTTAAACACAATTATGCACGGCGGGCCGGCGCGGCCGACGTGCGCCTCGGCGACGTGCATCTTGTTGGGCCGGCAACGCGTGAAATCGATCAGAGCGGCGGCTGGTCTGGGCTGGACTAGACTGCGCTACGCTGGAGGCTGCTATGCACTGCCCTTGCGCGGGCGTTCCGCGCCACGGCGCAGGCCAAACCTGCCGGGCTCGCCAAAGCCCGCGGCTGCGACAGCCGATATACGAGACCAGCCAGTGCGCTCGCCGGTGCGTTCTTTGTAGACATCGAAAAGGATTATCACAAAAGTCTGCAGGCAACAACATCTCAGGCTGTTATCTAAAACTGACCGCATTTTTTTAGTGATAAGAAAATGGTCGGCACAGTTCAGGATAGTTGTTTGATACAATACTGGCCAGGACAGGACTACCCAAGAGTTTGTGTTGTCATAGAGTTCAATGAGGAAGTAAATGTCAGGACTACCGGTGAACCGCATATCGTTTAATAATAAATGTCGTGTGACTAGGGCCTCCCGTCAGGTCGACCGTTCGCCGGGTGCAAGTCTTTCGATTTGACGCCACTTCGGCGACTTGCGCGTCGAAATCGTTTAACGTTAGTCCAGTGGTTATTTTACATCCTTACAAAATGTAAATTATCTCTAGTTTACCTGAACCACTTATGACGTACAGCGAGATTTTTCCTTTGAAATGGAAAAGACTGATTACTTTTCACATCATTTCCCAAACGGAGTTCGTGTTTTGGGTCCGGGGTAGGTTCGACATCGAATGTGTAATAGACAACGTGTGCATTAAAACTGTCTGTAATGACTCCAGAATAAATCCTCCGCGTTGGGTGCGAGGGAGCACCGTTCTGGAATTGTGTGCCGGACAGGATTACTAATCGGGAACCTTTCGGAGAGAGTGCTCGTAGCAGTCGAAACATCTGAGGGTGTCACTGCAGTCTAACCCAGGGGCGGGCAAACGTTGCACGCGGCTGATAAGCGCGCAGCGCTGCACGTGTGCTGCTCGCGTGCAGTCGTTGACTGGGGCAGTGGCGACAGCCGGCAGGTTGCGGCAGCGTAGTACCAGGTTAAGCTGCGGACGTTGATGCGTAGCGACCACTACGTAGTCAACGTTGTATTTCAAGAACCGGAAAACGCAGAGTGAAACAAGGAACCGGAGAAGTGGAGATTTGCTATCTTTTAAAAAGTAATGGGAGAATCATTTTTTCTTTGTGCAAAAACGTGAAAATTCAAAATGTTTAATATGTGGCAGTATTCTCGCTGGTCAGCGGAAGTTTAGTATTGAAGGCCATTATAACAAATTTCACAAGGACGAGTACAATTTATTGTCGGATTCTGTGCGGATGGGGAAATTGACTGAGCTTAAGAAGAGCGATCTGACGATACTAGATGAATCTGTCGTAGTTGCTGTGGTCACGAGAGATCTGTGACTTCCTTTCCTCATGTCTCTCATGTAACTGATTAAACATTTTATGGATCACCGTTTTCAATTTTTCAGGACGACAACAATAATAGCCCAGCGGTACGAGCTTAATATAGCGAGAGCTGGAAAACCATTTGCTGAATTAGTAAGTGTCGGTTAAGAGCAAACATCAGTGATGAAAATTTAAGTAACTGCTTGCGTTTGTCTGTATGTAGAAATTTTGTTCCACTCCACCTGTGATAATTAAATGAAACGTATCTTAGGTAATAGGTACTCTTTCAAACCACGATATCTTTCAAGCACTACTGCTACTAATCTTATTCCTACATTCAATAAAGCAAGCTAGGAAACAAAACGCATTGCAGAGGAAGGAGCGGACAGAGGGTATGGTGGGGAGGGGAGATAAGCGGGTGGCCAGCTTGCCCCTCTGTGCACGCAGAACGCCTGTCAACTGCACGCGTGCAAGTGCACCGCACACGTGCATGATTCCTGCCCGCCCCTGGTCTAACACATACAGTCACCGTCCATTTTTTTTATACACTGCGACAGCAGCAAACAAAGCGGACAGTAAACTGCACTTCTGAAAACGATATCGAATCAGTGCGAATAGGGTAGTTTATATTTATCTGAAACATAGTTTTTGCAATAGGTAGCGCACCTAGTACAATAATAATAGGCAATAACTAAAAATTGCACCACATTTGTCTTTCTTTAGCTTCCTAACGGCGTCGTGTGGTACGAAATAATACATTAGAGGACAGTTTATGTACAGTTCTCTTGTTCCGTAGAGATATTTACTGAAGAATATCGTTTTCCTTTGACAACAAAAAATGACTACTAATGACTTGCCTAAGAAAGTGAAGTTTTGTTCTCTACGCTTCCAGCCGAATAACTGAATGTAGAAAGTTGGGAACTTGTATGAAATGCAATACCTACATTATTTAACGTGCCAACTAGGCCAACACAACTGCAGCGGAAAATAAAATCACAGAGACGTCTTAATAAAACGTAAAAATCAATACAACTGTTTCCCAGCACACTGAAAACCAGTTATGGGTGACTGTGTCCACAGACTTTGTGAAATTTTTAAACGGAATACATACAAGCGTCAAAGAAACTGGTATAGCAATGCTTATTCAGATAAAGAGATATATAAACAGGCAGAATACGGTGCTGCGGCTGGCAACGCCTATATAAGACAACAAGTGTCTGGTGCCGTTGTTAGATCGGTTACTGCTGCTCAAGATTTAAGAGAGTTTGAACGTGGTGTTATAGTCTGCGCACGAGCGATGGGACACATCATCTCCGAGGTAGCGATGTAGTGGGGATTTGCCCGGTCGACTTTTTCACGAGTGTACCGTGAATATCAGGAATCCGGCAAAACATCAAACCTTCGACATCGCTGTGGCCGGAAAAAGATCCTGCAAGAACGGGACCTACCACGACTGAAGAGAATCGTTCAGCGTTACAGAAGTGCAATTCTTCCGCAAATTGCTGCAGATTTCAATGCTGGGCCACCAACAAGTGTAAGCGTGCGAGCCATTCGATATGGGTTAAGCGTACTCGTATGGGTTATAAGCGTACTCGTGTACGCTTGGTGACTGCACGACATGAAGCTTTGCGCCTCGCCTGGGACCGTCAACACCGACATTGGACTGTTGATGACTGGAATCATGTTACCAGGTCGGACGAGTCTCGTTTCAAATCGTATCGAGCGGATGGACGTATACGGGCATGGAAAGAACCTCAAAAATCAATGGACCATGCATGTCAGCAGGGGATTCTTGAAGCTGGTGGAGGCGCTGTATTAGAGTGGGGCGTGTACAGTTGGAGTGATATGGGATCTCTAATACGTCTAGCTACGACTCTGACACGTCACACGTACGTAAGCATCCTGTCTGATCATCTATTCATTCATGTCCAGTGTGCATTCCGACTGACTTGGGCAATTACAGCAGGACAATGCGACACATCCGACACGTCCAGAATTGCTACGGGGTGGTTGCAACAACACTATCTTGAGTTTAAACGATTTTGCTAGCCACCAAACTCCCCACAAATGAACATTATTGAGCGTGTCTGGAATGCCTTCTAACGTGGTGTTCAGATGAGATCTCCACCCCCTCGTACTCTTACGGATTTATGGAAAGTCCTGCAGGATTCGTGGTGTTAATTCCCTCCAGTGCTACTTCAGACATTAGTCGAGTGCATGCGGCACTTCTGCGTGCTCTCAGGAGCCGCACGCGATATTAATCAGGTGTACCAGTTTCTTCAACTCTTCAGTTTAATTTCGCTGTAGGCTGTTAAAACATTATTTAGTGCGATTGTAATTTAGACACGTGGTCATTTACAAGCATTGTGGAATATTGTAACGCACTCAGTAATCTAAAGCTGTGGCATGTTGTGTAAGAACAGTGGTGTGAATTTTTCTGCTGTCCTATACAGCATACACGTTAGAAAGCTCGTGAAATAATGTTTAAATGTCATGTTGCACGCTTGGTAAATATGAGACATTTGGGAAAGGACACGGCGTTTGACGTGAGTCCGTTTTCAGCCGTTGCCAAATGTAGCAGTCACCTGCTAGTTGATCGTGGGTGACCATCTCCTTTCCTTCGGAACGCTCCCCATCCACGTGAAACAATGAGATGAATACCAAACGCAAGGGCCACACTCGCCCCTCTTCGTCTTCCTTCCAGTTTCCCAGTGACTCTCACCCATGTGAAGTGATGCAGCTGTTGTCTCCGGACCGCGTCGCAATGAAGACCACCACCACAGCGCAAAGTAGCTGATCGCTGATTGCCACACGCAGTCTCTTTCCCGTTCCTTCAGCTACCACGTGTTACTGTGTCAGTCCCATTTGACGCTATAGTCAAGCTGACGTCACGTCACGTGACGTCCGATTTCCTGTGCACGACTGGGAGACCTCCGGCAATACGTTCTTTCATTCTTTCCACCGAGTAGTTAATTTATTGTATTACCGTATCTCGTCTTTAACTTTTTCGGAGCAGTATACATTGTAAAACCAGGAATAATAGTACTATTACTATTACTACTACTAATAATAATAATAAACTATGCAAACATCAACGTCTGCACGAACGCTTCCACGGCCTCTCACTAAAAGTGTTCAGAATTATAACTCCGGGTTTGACAGATAGCCAAGAGGGGAGGGGGAAGCATCGGCCGAACGTGACTACGGAGCAACGGGCAGCGCGGGCCCCAGACCGGGGGATAATTTAGTCTCCCATTATTCAGAGCTGACGACGGCGTGATGAGTCACGTTCAGTCTCGCCCTCTCATTACAATACAAAGTACACCATTTTAAAGACGGGCTGCTCATTAACGCGCGGCGGGCCAGCGTCAGACAGCGGACACGCCCGTTTTTGGACAAAGTCGCCAGTAGGCGTGACAAGTCTCATTATGACGAAAACCGACAGCGCTCTCGGCACATATGCTACGTGTTCACTTGGCGGTCGACGCTCGTCTGACTCACCGAGGACGGCCCAGATGCCTTGTGGCCGCAAAGCTGTATCCTGTTTCATAGACGTCGCAAACGTTGCGACTTATTTACTCAGTCCTTCAGTTCTTTGTCTACACCAGTGTTTCATAGGACGCCAACGGCCTTGCCGCAACGGTAACACGGGTTCCCGTCAGATCACCCAAGTTAAGCGCTGTCGGGCTGCCCTAGCACTTGGATGTGTGGCCATTCAGTCTGTCGAGCGCTGTTGGCAAGGTGAATGCACTCAGCCCTTGTGTGGCAAACTGAGGAGCTACTTGATTAAGAAGTAGCGGCTCTGGTCTCGTAAACTGGCATACGGCCGGGAGAGCGGTGTGCTGACCACACGCCGTTCCGTATCCGCATACAGAGACGCCTGTAGGCTGACACGGCGGCCGGTAGGTACCGTTTGGTCTTCGTGGCCTGTTCTGGCGGAGTTTTAGTTTAGTTTTAGTGTTCCACAAGGCACATACATTCCATTTATAACCTATACAGCCCTAACACAAGAAACTGATAAAAAATAAAAGCAGTTGCAACGAATAATGGGTCCACAGTAAAATCAATTGAGAAAATGTCCAATAAAATACACGGCAACATCAGTAACAGACACGTCATACTTTTAAGGAGTCGACGCACTAGGAAGGATATATCCGAGTGGGAAGTAAATTGGTAGATGTGATGAACATGTACAAACAAACAAATAATTACAATTTCATTAACTTCAAAAAATGGTTCAAATGGCTCTGAGCACTATGGGACTTAACATCTGTGGTCATCAGTCCCCTAGAACTTAGAACTACTTAAACCTAACTAACCTAAGGACATCACACACATCCACGCCCGAGGCAGGATTCGAACCTGCGACCGTAGCAGCCTCGCGGTTCCGGACTGAGCGCCTCGAACCGCTAGACCACCGCGGCGGGCTAACTTCTCGTAGTTGGGATTCACAGTCATATAATATTTCTTAAAAGACATCATAGTCGCCGTTGACTGTACAAAATATTTATTGTTACTATTGCAATTTCGGCCTTATGGCCATTTTCAAGTAAACTGCAAAAGTTACATTCTGTCATAATATAAAACATGTACCCATGTCAGATAGTTTTATATTCTGACAGAATGTAACTTTTGCAGTTTACTTGAAAATGGCCATAAGGCCAAAATTGCAATAGTAATAATAAATATTTTATACAGTCAACGACGACTATGATACTTTTTAAGAAATTACAATTTCATAAAAATTGCATGATTTATTTAGAAGAAAGAGCTTTACGAATTAAACAAGTCAATAACGCGTTGGTCCACCTCTGGCCCTACAATATCGTCGACGTACCGTTATGCTGTAAGGGAGCCGCTGAAGATAACCAGAGAGGTCCTGCTTCAAAATTAAATCGCGCTCCAGACCACCACTTCTGACTGTCGGGCGGCAGCCAGGTTGGCCGGGGCGTCTCCAGAAACGTCTTCGTTGCTCAACAAGGCTCAGTTCGAAGCGGGACTCATCACTGAAGACACTTCTACTCCAGCGAATAAGGCTCCAGGCCGAAGACGTGTCTGGAGATGACCCGCACAGCGGTGGGGTACGGGCCGACAACAAGTAGTCGAGGTCTGCCATACCATTTCATAATAGGAGCTCTTTGGTTGTCATCCCCATCACCCGTACCGCACAGCGGTTTTTTTTTGTCATCAGTCTACTGACTGGTTTGATGCGGCCGCCACGAATTCCTTTCCTGTGCTAACCTCTTCGTCTCAGAGTAGCACTTGCAACCTACGTCCTCAATTATTTGCTTGACGTATTCCAATCTCTGTCTTCCTCTACAGTTTTTGCCCTGTACAGCTCCCTCTAGTACCATGGAAGTCATTCCCTCATGTCTTAGCAGATGTCCTATCATCCTGTCCCTTCTCCTTATCAGTGTTTTCCACATATTCCTTTCCTCTCCGATTCTGCGTAGAACCTCCTCATTCCTTACCTTATCAGTCCACCTAATTTTCAACATTCGTCTATAGCACCACATCTCAACTGCTTCGATTCTCTTCTGTTCCGGTTTTCCCACAGTCCATGTTTCACTACCATACAATGCTGTACTCCAGACGTACATCCTCAGAAATTTCTTCCTCAAATTAAGGCCGGTATTTGATATTAGTAGACTTCTCTTGGCCAGAAATGCCTTTTTTGCCATAGCGAGTCTGCTTTTGATGTCCTCCTTGCTCCGACCGTCATTGGTTATTTTACTGGCTAGGTAGCAGAATTCCTTAACTTCATTGACTTCGTGAACATCAATCCTGATGTTAAGTTTCTCGCTTTTCTCATTTCTGCTAGTTCTCATTACCTTCGTCTTTCTCCGATTTACTCTCAAACCGTACTGTGTACTCATTAGACTGTTCATTCCGTTCAGCAGATCATTTAATTCTTCTTCACTTTCACTCAGGATAGCAATGTCATCAATGAATCGTATCATTGATATCCTTTCACCTTGTATTTTAATTCCACTCCTGAACCTTTCTTTTATTTCCATCATTGCTTCCTGGATGTACAGATTGAAGAGTAGGGGCGAAAGGCTACAGCCTTGTCTTACACCCTTCTTAATACGAGCACTTCGTTCTTGATCGTCCACTCTTATTATTCCCTGTTGGTTGTTGTTTATATTGTATATGACCCGTCTCTCCCTATAGCTTACCCCAACTTTTTTCAGAATCTCGAACAGCTTGCACCATTTTATATTGTCGAACGCTTTTTCCAGGTCGACAAATCCTATGAAAGTGTCTTGATTTTTCTTTAGCCTTGCTTCCATTATTAGCCGTAACGTCAGAATTGCCTCTCTCGTCCCTTTACTTTTCCTAAAGCCAAACTGATCGTCACCTAGCGCATTCTCAATTTTCTTTTCCATTCTTGTGTATATTATTCTTGTAAGCAGCGGTAGGGGCAGCGGTAAGGGGAAGATATTCTACGCCTCGTTTTGTTACCCTTCATAGCAAGCCATCTTGGACTTAACATTTCAACGAGATAACGCCCGCTCGCACACGGCGAGAGTTTCTGCTGCTTGTCTTCGTGCCGCCAAACCCTACCTTGATCTCAAAGATCGCCGTCCGTCTCTCCAACTGAGAGCATTATGAGCAGCGTCCTCCAACCAGATCGTGATTTCGACGATCTAACACGCCGATTGGACAGATTTTGATACGACATCACTCAGGAGGATTTCCGACAACTCTATCAATCAATGCCGAGCCGAATAACTGCTTGCGTAAGGGCTAGACGTGGACCAATGCCTTGTTATCTTGCTCAATTTGTGAAGCTCTTTCTCTTGAACAAATCATCCAGTTTTTCTGAAACTGAAATCATTTGTCTGTCTGTACATGTCCATCTCATCTAACGAATCCTGCCCCGTTCGGTTAATTCCTTCATGGTGCTTTTTTCTTTTAGTCTTAATGTATATATAGCTAACTTCTTTTGAAATAGTGTAAAATCGTATAAAGATTTCCAGGAACAATTGCAACCAAACAACTGCAACGAAACAACTGCAACCAGTCTCCTTTTGCGATACTTCAATCTTTGTTTACCATGACTAGATTCGAATCGGCTAGCGAGTCATCATCAGATATTACACGCTTGTAATGAGTATTTAGAGCATGTGTTTATTCATCGTGCACACATTACTACGAAAAACTTTACTTACATTTTCCAGTTACGTTAAATCTATAGCACTTCACAAACTTTTCCACAGGCAGCAACTCCCACATGCTTCACCGAATGTAAACAGACCAATGTTACTGCCTGTGGCAAAGTTTTTGCTCTGCTATAGATTTAACGTAACTGGAAATTATAAATAATGTTTTCCAGAGTAATGACCACACCAGGAATAAACACATGCATGCTAATAAGTCTGCACGATCTCCACAATGCTCAAAGCAGTCATTAGAAACGTGTACCATCTGATGATGATTCACTCGCCGATTCAAAACCGGTAGTGGTAAATATTGTATCATTACAAAAGACTACTGATTGCAGTTATTTCTGGAAACCTTAACTCATCACAGTCGCCGTGTGCCACATCCACACTTACTTTACTTTTCGCGACCAGGCTCAGAGGATCGTGTGTATCTACAGGCCACCTCTGCTATTGGATTCTGTATCCTGCCTTCTTTCGCCAATCACGTTCTGCGCCGATCTGCAGCATGCCCTCACGGATACCACCTCTCTACCTTTTTTATTTGCTTTGGTCTCCTTCCGCAAGGAGTAAAATCCATGGATTTCAAAGGCCATCTGTGTTTACCCATCCGAGAGACGTGCCCTGCCCGCACTAGCCGCTTGTTTCTCATGAGGACTACAATTTTTGGTCTATTGTAGATTTCATCCGGCTCACAATTATGTCGGATCCTCCATTCTCCAGTAATCTCGTCTTGTACCGGACCACAGACCTTCTTTAAGACTCTTCGTTCAAAAACGAGAATAATATAAAGTCTTTTTCCGGACACTACTGTACAGCCTTCGAGTTCGCTAAGTCCTTCGTACAGCTGGATTTCGAAACTCCTTGACAGACTGCGTGATTTAAGAAGCTGACTCAGATTGATGTATGATCGGTCTCCGGCTTGCATCCTCTCTTTGATTTCAACCTCATGCGACGCCTCCTATGTAAAGTCTTTGTAGGCTCATCCTTCTGATTGGAGGTTTGTGGAATTTCGGTCTTCACTTATGCAACAAAATGGAACATATACGCCGCGCGGGATTAGCCGAGCGGTCTGGGGCGATGCAGTCGTGGGCTGTGCGGCTGGTCCCGGCGGAGGTTCGAGTTCTCCCTCGGGCATGGGTGTGTGTGTTTGTCCTTAGAATAATTTAGGTTAAGTAGTGTGTAAGCTTAGGGAATGATGACCTTAGCAGTTAAGTCCCATAAGATTTCACACACATTATTTTTGGAACACATACAGCCGTCCTTACGATGTTATTTATTATATGGCTACCAGTTTCGATAACAACAAACATATTTACACGGATAGCCGTCTTCGGTTGTTTGCAGATGACGCCGTCGTTTATCGACTAATAAATTCATCAGAAGACCAAAACAAACTGCAAAACGATTTAGAAAAGATGCATGAATGGTGCGAAAAATGGCAGTTGACCCTAAATAATGGAAAGTGTGAGGTCATGAACATGAGTGCTAAAAGGAACTCGTTAAACTTCGTTTCCAAGATAAATCAGTCTAATCTAATACCAGTAAATTCAACTAAATTCCTAGGTATTACAATCACAAACAACTTAAATTGGAAGGAAAACATAGAAAATGTTGTGGTGAAAGCTAACCAAAGACTGCGTTTTATTGGCAGGACACTTAGAAAATGTAACAGGTCTACTAAGGAGACTGCCTACACTACGCTTGTCCGTCCTCTTTTAGAATACTGCTGCGCAGTGGGGGATCCTTACCAGATAGGTCTGACGGAGTACATCGAAAAATTTCAAAGAAAGGCAGCACGTTTTATATTATAGCGAAATATGGGAGAGAGCGTCACAGAAACGATACAGGATTTGGGCTGGACATCATTAAAAGAAAGGCGTTTTTCGTTGCGACGGAATCTTCTCACAAAATTCCAATCACCAATTTTCTCCTCCTAATGCGAAAATATTTTGTTGACAGCGATCTACATAGGGAGGAACGATCACTATGATAAAATAAGGGAAAGCAGAGCTCTTACGGAAAGCTATAGTTCTTTCTTTTCGAGCGCTATACGAGATTGGAATAATAGAGAATTATAAAGGTGGTTCGATGAAACCTCTGCCAGGCATTTAAATGTGATTTGCAGAGTATCCATGTAGATGTAGATATAAAAGGTTCGGAAAATAATTCCAGTCGTGCACAAAATCGTTTCTATTGGTGAGTGGACGCCATTTAATCGATATAATACCTACACAATGTGGGTGATTCAATACCGGCGAAAAATGGGCAACTGTGTGGTGCTGGTATTGCCAATTACAGGTTTGCTCAATTTCAACATTAAAAAGAACAAGTCGAAACTATAAATACTTGTTGCTCTCTTCAAAACAACTGGCAGAAGTAAAGCTGTGAGTACCGGGCGTGAGTCGTGCTTCGGTAGCTCAGCTGGTAGAGCACTTGCCCGCGAAAGGCAAAGGTCCCGAGTTCGAGTCTCGGTCGGGCACACAGTTTTAATCTGCCAGGAAGTTTCAACATTTTTCAAGTTGGCGGGAGCTATAACTCATGAATATACATGCAACTATATTATACCTTTTGTAACTTGTAAGTCGGTGTTTTGTCTATTGTTATACGTAGGATTTTTGCAATGTACTGTAATTACGATTTTTGTTGAAAAAATTGACTTTTACTTCAGAGTGATTTAAAAAAAAAAATTTGTGATTATCCTTACGGACTACGTTAGACAAATCAAACAGTTGCAGAACAGTTTTTGAAATTTTGTTCTAGGTTGAAAAGAGAGGCATTCCAAGATCCCACCAACCGCCCTCGCAATCCGCGAAGACCTTTCGACGATGCCGTGTAGTGTCCTCTGGTTGCAAGTTTTGTACGTAAAAAACGCAGTGAGCGTCAGTTCCGAAATCGAGCGTCACCCTGATATGCCCCCTCAACTGATTGCTAGTACACTCAGTAAATGGTTCTTCCGTTTAATTGGATACTTAATAATGGCGAAAGAACGAAATTGTCCTAAAGATGATTAAGAAGTTTTAATTAAAAAAATCCACGTCATGAGAGTGACTCAGAGCTTTTTACGAGCAGTTAAAGCAGACTGAGAGCCCGGCACACGGGCAGTGTTGTCAGGGTCCGCTGCTGTCGAGCCTGGCTGTGCACTGGGCGGTCCCCGGCGCGCCACGTGCACTGCGGGCCGGGGTTCGACCCCCGCCAGCGTCCGGTCACGACTCACCGCCTCCGCCGCCGCCGCTTCTTAATTAAGGACTCCCGCTGTTCCGGCGATAAATCCCCGGCCGTCCGCGGCGTAAAAAGTATCCTCAGTAATCAATTCTATGCGCATGATTTATGGTGGGGGCGGTACCGGCCGTATACCGCGCGGTCTAGATACGGCTTAAGTAAACCGATCAAGGGCACGGCCGCTGTAATTCTCTCCGCCTCACACACGGCTCAGCTCCAGCGAGTAATGTGCTGTTCTCAGCCAGGACCGCGCCTCTGATGTAACTGCATAGCGCGACCGTGACGTCACGTTGCTACAATACAGTACAGTAGTCTACTACTGAAGAGCAGTAACTACCATCCTCCCTCCCCCACGATTCCTTAAAGAATTGAGCTCCCATCTACAAATAAGCTTGAAACGTCTGATTACTTTACAACTGAGTTAATGTGTTAAATGTTCGACGTTAAGCATGTAAAACCGTTATGGATGAAGAAGCAAAATCCTAATTATAAGAGGCAGTCAAATGAAAACGGAACAGATGCAAAAGAAATAAGTGAACTCCTAATTATTTCAAAAGTAAGCGTCTCCCACTGTGAGATGGTCTATTGCTTCATGGGAAAATGTTTGCGATTGCCTACGGAATCATGATTGTTCCAAGACGTTCACTCTTCGTTCGAAGCAAATCAACAGCCACGAATGTCTTTCATCAGGGCTCCAAAAATATCGAAATCACATGAGGGCAAATCAAAACTATATGGAGAAAGTGTAAGGTTTTCCAGTGGAAGTTCTGGAGTGTACTTGAAACAACCTTGGCCATATGTGAGCGGGCATTATCTTGCAAGAGGATCCCTGGGCGTTTATACCTGATGGCGTGCTCCTTTGCAGTCCACACACCGCCGCGCGTTTATTGTGGCGCCGTGTTCCAGAAAGTCAATCAGCATCGGGTCCTTGCAATCAAAGAAAAACGTCGCCATGACTTTCCTGGAACTGGCGAGCCTGTAGTTTCGACTAAGCCGCAGAAGTTTCGCTCAGAATTCGTTACACATCCTCCATACAATCTGCGATCTCTGCCCCGCCGGTTTCCATATTTCTGGAGCCCTGAAGAAAGACATTCGTGGCCGTATCTTTACTTCGGACGAAGAGGTGCACCCCTGGGTACGAACATGGGTCCGTGGGGAACCGCAAATGTTTTTCATGAAGGCACTGACCGTCTTGTCTCACAGTGGGATGAATGTATTAACATTTATTGACGATTACTTCTCAAACGATTAACTTTTTTTCCACCTGTCCATTTCATTTGACTGCTCCTTTTACGTTTATGACGTCGCATCTCCTGCACAATGACAAAATTTTGGAGGCACATCCAGTGGTCTATGTGGATACTATCAGCAAAATGTGTTACAAAAAGCATTAGTAGTAAGCAAGTAATAAATTAAAACGTCTTGCCTAATGATGAAGTTTTACTGTGTGATCATCGAAAACATACAAGCGATAAACAGTTTTACTTTCATTACTTTCTGGGAGAGAAAAACTGAATACGTTAGAAATTACGTGTGAAGTTTGCTGAATATAATCTGCGTAATTTGCGCGTCCTTGATTCCGCTACCGCAATTACTGTATTGCGTCTTTAACGAAAGATGATATCTCTTAATTATTTAACTTCAGTCAATAATTGTACGAAATACTGAAAGTAATAAATTTTCTTTTGCCTGTGGAAGCCGTTACATGGGCCACATGCAACTCTGGCCCGTGCCCATTTCAGCCCTTCAGGAAAACAGAATCGCAACGCTTTGACGAATGTGATACGAGATGAATAAATACGGTCTCTTGTGGAATTTATCCTGTGTTGATTGAATAGGAACAAAATGGCTTTAAGCACTATGGGACATAACATCTGACGTCATCAGTCCCCTAGAACTTAGAACTACTTAAAGCTAACTAACCTAAGGACATCACACACACCCATGCCCGAAGCAGGATTCGAACCTGCGACCGTAGCAGCAGTGTGATTCCGGATTGAAGCGCCTAGTATTGCTCGGCCACAGCGGCCGGCGATTGAATAGGAGTAAAGCCGTATATTGGGGGAACACATCGCCTCAGACAGATTTAAGGCTGTAGCTAAGTAGCTGACAGTGGTTAGTTTTTCCATAAAAGGACACTTTAAAGGTGCTTTGGTTCCTTGATTGATTATTTATGTATACTGATCAGCCAGGGCATTATGACCATCGTTCTGTATAAACCCGTCCGGGCGATAGCAGCGTGAATGACGAGGAATGACTGCTGGTCAGACACACGCACGGTATCATTGAGGGTATTGGAGAATGTGGAAGGCGCGGTCTATCTGAGTTTGACGGAGGGCAGATTGTGATGGTCTGGAGGCTCCGCACGAGCATTTCGGAACTGTACGACTTTTCAGGTGCACGAGGTGTACTGTGTCTTCAACACAAGGTGAAACCCCGTTCAGACGTCGTGGGGTTGCGCGACTACCCCTCATTACAGATGTCGGACATCGTGAGCTGGCTGGCCAGTGTGACCGAGCGGTTCTTGGCGCTTCAGTCTGGAAACGCGTGACCGCTACGGTCGCAGGATCGAGTCCTGCCTCGGACATGGGTGTGTGTGATGTCCTTAGGTTAGTTAGGTTTAAGTAGTTCTAAGTTCTATGGGACTGATGACCTCAGATGTTAAGTCCCATAGTGCTCAGAGCCATTTCAACCAACCATCGTGGGCTGGGCAGTCTGGTAAAACAGGACAGGCGGCGGACAGTGGCGGAACTAACACAAGACTTTAATGTTGGGCAGAATACAAGTGTGTCTGAACGCACAGTGCACCGAATACTCCCAGAAACGGTCCTCCGCAGCCGACGACCACGCATGTAGCAATGTTAACACCACGACATCGGCAACTACGACTGAAATGGGCACGTGACCACCGGCACTGCACGTTGTTGCAGTGGCAGAGCATTGCATGGTCTGATGAATCCCGAAACCTTCTTCATCGTGCCGATGGGTCGACGCGAATCAGTCGTCTTCCGGGGGAACAGCACCGTGATAAATGCACTCCGGGACGGAGACAAACGCGGCGGCTCCATTATGGTCTGGGGAACATTCACGTGGGCATCCATGGGTCCACTGGAGCTCGTGCAAGGCATCATGACGGCCAAGCAGTATCGTACACTAGTTGCAGACTACGTACATCCCTTCATAGTGATCATGTTTCCCGACGGCAGTAGCATTTTTTCAACAAGATAATGCTCCATTTCACAAGGCCAGGAGTGTGATGAAGTGGTTCGAGGGACACTGTGGCCAGTTCTAATTGGTGTGCTGGTCACCTGATCGCCAGATATGAACCGGATCGAACACATATGGGATGCGATGGAATGTGCCGTCAGAGTTCATCGCCGCTCCGGAATTTACGGGAATTAGATGACTTGTGTGTGCAGATGTGGTGCAACTCATCCAGCGACCTATCAAGGCCTAACTTCTTCCATGCCACGACGCGTCGCCGCTGTTATCGGTGCCAAATGTGGACATACCGGCTATTAAGAAGATGATCATAAGGTTCTGGCTGATCAGTATATATTGTACTGTACGCTCGTATTATAGGCGTGTGTCGTGTTTGATCGAGATATTATGAACATAGCCAGTGTTGTTCACGTAGATCATGGCAAATCCGCCATGCGGATTAATTAATGGAAGGGCGTCCGCGGCTCGTGGTCTTGCGGTAGCGTGCTCGCTTCCCGCGCACGGGGTCCTGGGTTCGATTCCCGGCGGGGTCAGGGATTTTATCTGCCTCGAGATGACTGGATGTTGTGTGTCTTTCATCTTCATTTCATCCTCCTTCACTCGCAAGTCGCCGGAGTGGCGTTAAAGAACGTGTCGAGCGGTGCCCCGCGAGGGGTCTCCCGGCCACCAATGCCATACGCTCATTATTATTATTAATGGAAGGGCAAGAGTGATCTGAATATGTGGTACTGTGATTGTGTGAGTCAACAAGATCGTTACTCATATGTTTGCAAGATGCTTGTATGCCGAGAAGTGGTTGTAAATTTCATGCCCTCCGTGGTTCTATACCTGAACACATGGATGATAATATAACGCGTCTGGTTACTGGAGTTTATGTTAAAGGCAGATGACGTCACTCTCTTCTTGTAGAGAACAATGGTATCCGTTCAGTTATTAATAATTGCAGATTGCCAAGTTCAGTTTAAGGTAATTATATGTTGCAAAATGGGCAACAGATGATATGCTGTGTGTTATAACCTCATGAAACTACTGTCGCCTGCTCATAACTGTGGATTCTTTGACTGCTGTGTGAGATGATTGATTGTAACTACAACATAAGAGATATTAATTTACTTTATAACAAGAATAATAAACAGATTTCCTTAGCTTTATAAAATCCAGAGTCGCAGGACTGTACGGGATATTTACAACTATCTTTGAATATTTAAGCATCACTCGATGCACATATTTACTAAACTCTTCTCTTGAAGTACAAAGTTATCAATGTTCCAAAGTATAGTTCCATCTAAGACGTGAGTAACGCATGAGCCCTTAACTACAGTTATGTTGTCTTCTTGATCGGAGGCCACGAACTAGTCAAAGCCTTCCTCTGCTCGGCTGTACGTTGGCCTCTGTGCAGTTGCACTACGGAGATGGGAGTGGGGGTGAGTGACTGCCGGTGCCTTCCATTTGTTGGAGCGGATTGCAACGAGACATTCCTTACTTCTGTGGTACGGATGCGAGTTGCCGACTTGGGTGTGGCTCTGCGATCTTTGTGCAGTGCTAGTTGCAGCTTCTGGACTTCAATTGCTGATGAGCTTTATGTAAATTATTCAAGGTACCTAAATTTCTTATCAAAACTGCAAGATTAAACTTGGAGCATCACGTTTGGAAATTTCTACACCACTTCAATTCTAACCATTTACACAGCTGATTTCTGCTTTCGAAAAAAATGTTCAAATGTTTGTGAATTCCTAAGGGACCAAACTGCTGAGGTCATCGATTCCTAGACTTACACACTACTTAAACTAACTAATGCTAAGAACCACACACATCTATGCTCGATGGAGGACTCGAACCTCCGTCGGGAGGGGCCGCGCAGTTAGTGACATGGCGCCTCAGACCGCACGGCTTCTGCATTCGAAGTAGCCCATTTATATTACGTGTAGGCCACGGTAGACTGACTGAACAACAGTCAGCACTAGAGCATTTATTACTGCATCTTGAATATTTCACTAAGACTTCGTATTCTTGTAGAACGAGACAGCATTAATCATTCAAAGGAAAAACAGTTTATATGCTACGCTGAACTACGGTCAGAACAGTTTATACGACGTTTTGGAAACATTTCGCATACTGAAACAGTATACTCACAAAAGTAGAAAATTACGAGTACTCATCTGCTGTTACGATAGAGGCTATACTGTAACAAGACGAAGTTTCCACAGAAAACGTTTTTGTAGAAGACATTTTCATATTGTAGGTAAAAATCAAAGCTGATAAAGTAATTTAAAAAAAATGCTGTAACTTTCCTCCACAGGAATTACCGAACTTCTCCCCCACGATCTATAGGACTAAAGCGGCAAGTTCTCAATGATACGAGTTGGTTGACGCCTCAGGAAAGGGGAGGGCGGAGGGGTATCACACGCCCACCCTTAAAAACATTTTAACATCTCAGTTGTGGAGAATGAAGTAGCATCTGCACTAAGAGTCTTGGAAACTGGAAGGAATTGTAGAAATTAGAAACTATGTCTAAGACGGGACACTTTTCAGCTGATACCGTGAAGGCCCGTTCATATAGACGGGCTCGCTGCCTGGCCGGTAACGTTCCTGACAGGTAAAGGCTGACCGAAGCTAATGCCAACACTTGTGCGGAGTAGTCCACGACACTTGGGGTAGTTCTTTCCCTTCACACTGGTTGCCTTCGCCAACTCACAACCAATCTGCTACATTCCAACCTAATCTTGACCTCGTTTGAAAATGGCAAACCAGGCAGAAATTGGTAAAGGCAAAATAAATTAGCATACTGGTCGCAGTTTTTTTTAGCCTTTCAACATAGTCTAGTGTCGCAGACAACAGTATGCTGTGCAACACTGCTCGGCGGAAGACGTATTCTTACTGTGTCTGCTACCTGCTATCTGCGGAAAGCCGCTTGTCCCTGCAAGAATCCCGAACTACGGAGAACTGTCTGGCCACGAAAGTGTCCCTCTGGACGAGTGTTTCTATCCCAACAAATCCGACACGGTTCGTAGGCCCACAGGTAGAAAAGGCAAACCACAGGATGCTGGGTAAGACAGAATAAAAATAGGAAGATATTCAGTTAAGAAAGAGATAACAGGAAGGCTGACTTCCGGAACGCAGGCGGAAGCAACTGAAAGGAACAATGTTCCGCCTAATTTACAGGCCCATATAGTCACATAGCATTTTTATTTTATTATAATGTTGGTTAATCGTATTTTAGGATATACAAACTTGGTACTTAAGTCCATATCATTAGTAATCGCTGTCACCCTGTGTTGTATTACAAAGAGGTGTCGGTTTAGGACTCTCATGCTATAAGATGTTTTGTGGTATGCTCCTTTTATTAATGAACCTTTCGTGTGTTTTTTATAAGTTGACGTTCTATCGTCAGATTCGACAGATTGATAGTGGTGACAAATGTGCAAAGTTGCTATATGGCTACAGGTGGAATGTTGTGTTGCTGTTATTATTTCGGACTGTATGTATGAGCTTTGTAGTCTGTGTGTCTGTGGTTAGTTGTGTCTATCCGCTATCTTTGGTTAAGAACTCAATAAAATTTTCTATGAAATGTCTGTTTTAAATCTGTTCGTTCATTTAAAATATCATCATGGATTTGTATTGTCTGTATGCAGATTTCTATCTCTTCAAGTACGTTCATTGTTAAACGTGTAGGTAAAATTTTCATTGCTACTTCCACAGGCTCTGCGTTGTGGTTACCGTTATTAACGTGATGGAAGAATGTAGAAGAATTATTTTCAGTAATTCTCATGTGCTCTTCCGGTGTAAAACTTATTGCAATCCTGACATTCGATTTTTTATATGCCTGATTTTGTGCATATTCGTACTTTTGGTTTTGCTAAGTGAATCCATGCCTTATATTACTACTGGTTCCTTTACGCGAATTGGATACTTGAGTTATTCATTAGTGCGTTTAATTTCTTTCGTATTGTACCTAAATATGTTATAGTTCGTATGTTGGTTTAGTCGTTTATGGTGTTTCATTGGGCAAAACCACTACACACAGACACATTGACTACTAAGAGCATACATATAGCCCGAAATTATAACAGCAACACAGCACAGCAACTGAAACCATATAACATCTTTGGCCAATTGTCACAGATGTTAATTTGTCAAATCTGACAACAGAACGACAGACTATAAAAAAAATACTACAAGACAGCACCATTAATAACAGGAGCAAGCCACAAAACAGCCTACAGCATCAAAGTCCTAAATCACCACCACGTTGAAACACAATACAAAGTGACAGCGACCATTGATGGTATATGGACGTAAGTACCACATCTGGATACCCGAAAATATGATTAACCAACATTCTAATAAAATAAAAATGTTGTGTAACTTTCGCAGACGGTCTGGAAATGGCATTCCAGCCGAAATGGATCAGTCGCAGTAAATACACTCCTGGAAAGTGAAATAAGAACACCGTGAATTCATCGTCCCAGGAAGGGGAAACTTTATTGACACATTCCTGGGGTCAGATACATCACATGATCACACTGACAGAACCACAGGCGCATAGACACAGGCAACAGAGCATGCACAATGTCGGCACTAGTACAGTGTATATCCACCTTTCGCAGCAATGCAGGCTGCTATTCTCCCATGGAGACGATCGTAGAGATGCTGGATGTAGTCCTGTGGAACGGCTTGCCATGCCATTTCCACCTGGCGCCTCAGTTGGACCAGCGTTCGTGATGGACGTGCAGACCGCGTGAGACGACGCTTCATCCAGTCCCAAACATGCTCAATGGGGGACAGATCCGGAGATCTTGCTGGCCAGGGTAGTTGACTTACACCTAGAGCACGTTGGGTGGCACGGGATACATGCGGACGTGCATTGTCCTGTTGGAACAGCAAGTTCCCTTGCCGGTCTAGGAATGGTAGAACGATAGGTTCGATGACGGTTTGGATGTACCGTGCACTATTCAGTGTCCCCTCGACGATCACCAGTGGTGTACGGCCAGTGTAGGAGATCGCTCCCCACACCATGATGCCGGGTGTTGGCCCTGTGTGCCTCCGTCGTATGCAGTCCTGACTGTGGCGCTCACCTACACGGCGCCGAACACGCATACGACCATCATTGGCACCAAGGCAGAAGCGACTCTCATCGCTGAAGACGACACGTCTCCATTCGTCCCTCCATTCACGCCTGTCGCGACACCACTGGAGGCGGGCTGCACGATGTTGGGGCGTGAGCGGAAGACGGCCTAACGGTGTGCGGGACCGTAGCCCAGCTTCATGGAGACGGTTGCGAATGGTCCTCGCCGATACCCCAGGAGCAACAGTGTCCCTAATTTGCTGGGAAGTTTCGATGCGGTCCCCTACGGCACTCCGTAGGATCCTACGGTCTTGGCGTGCATCCGTGCGTCGCTGCGGTCCGGTCCCAGGTCGACGGGCACGTGCACCTTCCGCCGACCACTGGCGACAACATCGATGTACTGTGGAGACCTCACGCCCCACGTGTTGAGCAATTCGGCGGTACGTCCACCCGGCCTCCCGCATGCCCACTATACGCCCTCGCTCAAAGTCCGTCAACTGCACATACGGTTCACGTCCACGCTGTCGCGGCATGCTACCAGTGTTAAAGACTGCGATGGAGCTCCGTATGCCACGGCAAACTGGCTGACACTGACGGCGGCGGTGCACAAATGCTGCGCAGCTAGCGCCATTCGACGGCCAACACCGCGGTTCCTGGTGTGTCCGCTGTGCCGTGCGTGTGATCATTGCTTGTACAGCCCTCTCGCAGTGTCCGGAGCAAGTATGGTGGGTCTGACACACCGGTGTCAATGTGTTCTTTTTTCCATTTCCAGGAGTGTACATCATTGAACTACTATAGCGGAAATCTGGATTTTATTACATAATGTATCTAAGAGAGATTTTCTACGCTGAGTGCCCAGTCGATCATAAATTATATTAAATATTTTTATTTATTTCATCGTAACTGAACAATTTATTATTGTTACATTAAAACATTTCTATATTTTATTGTTACTATTACTAAAAATCTAGTCGTCAGCGCCACATTAAAAATATGGATGACGGAAAGCTATAATCGGGCGGTGGGGAGAAGGAAATGCTAACAAACCCTACCCTCACAAAAACCGAACCCTGGACCCGCACCTGTCTAAGCCAGTGGCGAAATCACTGCATCGAGAGCAGCAGTGTTCGAATCTCCGTCATGAAATTCGGATCCAGGTACTGCACATTTTCCCCACATCACTGCTGGCTCTAACAAGTGGGAAGGGTTCCTTCTGAGAGGATGCATCCAGTTCTCTGTCCGATTCGTTTTCCTTTCGAACTTGAGCTGTCCGTAAAGACCTCAACATCGACAGGATGTTAATCCCTAAAATTCCTCCATCCCTTAGCCTCAGGCTTGTTCTTACTCTGGAAGTTATCCTGTGTTTCGCGGAGAACAGTGTGAAGGAATTTCTGTACATCCATCTTCTGATATATCGTGAGACGGCAGCTGTTATTACGGTAGGTTCAAATGGCTCTGAGCACTATGGGACTTAACATCTGAGGTCATCAGTCCCTTAGAACTTAGAACTACTTAAACGTAACTGACCTAAAGACATCACACACATCCATGCCCGAGGTAGGATTCGAATCTGCGACCGTAGCAGTCGCGCGGTTCCGGACTGAAGCGCCTAGAACCGGTCTGCCACAACGGCCGGCTATTATAGTAGGTACTCCTATGATTCGTTCAGCTGTATTTATGTGCAATCGATTTCGCAGATATGTCACACCATCTTCAGGCCCCTGAATACGGTAACATACCTATGTCATAAAAGTACAAAATGCAGTTACTTTTGAAATTCCTCCATATGATTATTAAATAGGGTGCTGAACAACAGTCGGCTACATTAACTTTAGGAGGGCAGCTGTAGTCTCCTGTGGCGTGATAAACTAGTTTGGATGATGTGGCGCACCAGCGAGTGACATACTTGAGGCCTTACACTAATCTTCCAGCCTTTCATGCGCTGAAGTGTCCTCCAGTCAGCAAGGAGAAAGGTCGTGGTACGCGCCGCAAGAATGGGATCATATTCAATTATTCAAGCATCGAAAAGTGAAGTCACTAGCGGAACTTCATTTCAAACGGCATAAAAACTAAATTTTTCTTCATTTAAAATAAACCTGAGATTGCGTGCTATATGCTTATTAGTAATTTCTGTAATGCCATCCTTTTACCCATCTCACGTGTATTAAATATTGCACTGAAACGGAGAACTGCAAGGAAAGTCAGAGTGGCATAGTTAAATGTCGACCGTCGCCACGACGTAGTAAAATCGGTTAGTTACTCGCGACGATGTGCGGTAGACGCCAAGATTCAGTCATTCTAAAGTCGGCAAGCACTCTCTTTTCACGATGGTTCATTACGGAATCCCTAACGTGTAATTTGCACGCTACATATGCACGAGGCTTCATAAAACTGCATGTTTTATGTAACACACGTCGGTGTGAATGACACCATACGACTGGACGCCAGCGTTTACTGTCTCAAATTACTCGGGCTTTTATCTTTTGTGTTTCAGGTAAACTGCAAAGCGGCAAGCGACAATCAAGTACATGCCATTCTGTAGAACTCACAGTACTTCTGCGAAATGCCGTAAACACACAGATTACCGCGAGTAGAGAATAACGCTGCGCCCTCACCTGCAAAAGAAGAAACGTAGTTATTAGTCGAGGATATGATTTATGCAATTCGAGTGACAAGTTTAGAAGCAGGTTCACATGAACTAAAACAATATTTTCACTTACAAGCGAAATAATTACACGAAAACAGAAAACGAAAGTGTTAACGTAACGTTAACAAACTAATTATAACTGCTCAATTGCACGTGGAGAAACAAGAGGTAGGTCTGATTTTTTTTAATTTCAAGTACCAAATATGGAAGCAGATTCTCCGCGCGACTGCTACGGTCGCAGGTTCGAATCTTGCCTCGAGCATGGATGTGTGTGATGTCCTTAGATTAGTTAGGTTTAATTAGTTAAGTTCTAAGATGACGTGAGATGTTAAGTCCCATAGTGCTCACAGCCATTTTAACCATTTCTCATGGCGTAAACATTATTTTCACTTGCGAGCAAAAGAAGTACATGAGAAAAAAGCAAACAGTAATACTACTTCGACAAATTAGTTTTAACTGATCGATTGCATATGGAAAAAAAAAAATCATAATTCTGTTAAATGGGAACGCCTGCAAGCTGTTGCATCAATGGACCTACGGAAAATCACATCATTCTGCAATGAGGAATTTCGTAGTCTTACGATGAACGCAAATGAAACTATCGTGGACGATAGCAGCTGGAAACCTAAATCGCTCCACGCGAATGCCGGGATGGTTCCTTTTAAAGGGCACGGCCGACTTCCTTCCCCGTCTTTCCCTAACCCGATGAGACCGATGACCTCGCTGTGTGGTCTCCTCCCCCAAAATCGTTCGATTGCGTTGCTTCGGTGCAAAATTTCTCTTTGGACTTCTGGAGAGAAAACCACCATGATGCAATATTCTACGCGCTCATTTGTGTGAGATGCGAGTCCCTATTGCCTGCGAGAGGTCATTTCAAATATTTATGGCCCAACATCAACTGCCAGAAATATTTGAAATGACCTCTCGCAGGCAATAGGGACTCGCATCTCACACAAATGAGCGCGTAGAATATTGCATCATGGTGGTTTTCTCTCCAGAAGACCAAAGAGAAATTTTGCACCGAAGCAACGCAATCGAACGATCTCAGCTCTTGCACATCAACATTAGACCATTGCAGAATGGAATTGTGGCATGTTTGTTAACGAGACCAGGAATGGTCTGCCACCGCACACTAGACGTGTCACGTTTTGCAGAAGCGCTGGACGATATCTTGAACACCGATACGTTCAGGAAGTCCATCCGTTTGCAGGTGTAAGTGTAACGTCGTGGGCGGCAGTAATGATGGGAGGGCGAATCCATCTAATTTCCATGTACGCAATTTGATTGGTCCCCGATACCTCCAAGACGCCCTACAGACGATTGAAAGGCCGTACAGATTTGAAGTGGGTGACAACTTCAGCCTAATCGATAGGAAAGCAATGCAAGCCCGCACCGTACTCTAGCAGTGTATTTGTATCTCCGAAGATAAAACATCAAACGAATGCATTGGCCAGCACAGTCCCCAGGTAGGAGTGGAAATGAGCATGCGTAGAACCCGTGAAAGGTGGCCACTGCACAGAAAAAGAATCCACCTGACAATCTTGAGGACCTCACTGAAGCTGCCATTGAGAAGTGGGACCTAATATGCCTAGATAAACTTAATAGTCTCATCCAGGGCATGCCTCGCAGGGTGGAAGAACATATCCGTCTGCGGGGACGTCGTACTCACTACTGAAGATTCATAATCGTGAGATAAAGATTTTCACTATTTTTGTTTAACGATGTACACTCAGGAGAGAGTCTGTTTTGTTTTTGAAATGATTTTTTTTTTAATTAACCTCAATCGTTCAGGTTTTAAGAAGGAATTATGTTTATTTTGTTACTACGGTATTGTACAAAATATCAATGGATGTACTACAAGAAGTTATGGTAGTAAACTCTATGATATTTTAAACTTTTGTTGAGGTGTGTAGTTTGCATCCCGTGGAGAATGTACACTACTGGCCATTAAAATTACTACACCACGAAGATGACGCGCTAAGGACTCGAAATTTAACCGACAGGAAGAAGATGCTGTGATATGCAAATGATTAGCTTTTCAGAGCATTCACACAAGGTTGGTGCCGGTAGCGCCATCTACAACGTGCTGACATGAGGAAAGTTTCCAACCGATTTCTCATACACAAACAGCAGTTGACCGGCGTTGCCTGGTGAAACGTTGTTGTGATGCCTCGTGTAAGGAGGAGACATGCGTACCATCACGTTTCCGACTTTGATAAAGGTCGGATTGTACCCTATCGCGATTGCGGTTTATCGTATAGCGACATTGCTCCTCGTGTTGTTGGAGATCCAATGACTGTTAGCAGAATATGGAATCGGTGGGTTCAAAAGGGTAATACGGAACGCCGTGCTGGATCCCAACGCCCTCGTATCACTAGCAGTCGAGATGACAGGCATCTTATCGGCAGGGCTGTAAAGGATCGTGCAGCCACGACTCGATCCCTGAGTCAACAGATGGGGACGTTTGCAAGACAACAACCATCTGCACGAACAGTTCTACGAAGTTTGCAGCAGCACGTACTATCAGCTCGGAGACCATGGCTGCGGTTACCCTTGACGCTGCATCACAGACAGGAGCGCCTGCGATAGTGTACTCAACGACGAACCTGGGTGCACGAATGGCAAAACGTCATTTATTCGGATGTATCCAGGTTCTGTTTACAGCACCATGGTTGTCGCACCCGTGTTTGGCGACATCGTGTTGAAGGAACATGGGAAGCGTGTATTCGTCATCGGCATACTGGCGTATTACCCGGCGTGATGGTATGGGGTGCCATTGGTTATACGTCTCGGTCACCTCTTGTTCGCATTGACGGCAACTTGGAACAGTGGACGTTACATTTCAGATGTGTTACGACCCGTGGCTCTACCCTTCATTCGATCCCTGCGAAACCCTACATTTCAGCAGGATAATGCACGACCGCATGTTGCAGGTCCTGTACTCGCCGTTCTGGATACAGAAAATGTTCGACTGCTGCCCTGGCCAGCACATTCTCCAGATGTCTCACCAATTGAAAACGTCTGGTCAATTGTGGCCGAGTGTCCGGAGCTCGTGGTCGTGCGGTAGCGTTCTCGCTTCCCACGCCCGGGTTCCCGGGTTCGATTCCCGGCGGGGTCAGGGATTTTCTCTGCCTCGTGATGACTGGGTGTTGTGTGATATCCTTAGGTTAGTTAGGTTTAAGTAGTTCTAAGTTCTAGGGGACTGATGACCATAGATGTTAAGTCGCATAGTGCTCAGAGCCATTTCTTTGTGGCCGAGCAACTGGCTCGTCACAATATGCCAGTCACTACTCTTGATGAACTGTGGTATCTTGTTCAAGCTGCATGGGCTGTACCTGTGCACTCCATCGAAGCTCTGTTTGACTCAATGGCCAGGCGTATCGAGGCCGTTATTACGGGCAGAGGTGGTTGTTCTGGGTACTGATTTCTCAGGATCTATGCACCCAAATTGCGTGAAAATGTAAACACATGTCAGTTCTAGTATAATATATTTGTCCAATTAATACCCGTTTATCATCTGCATTTCTTCTTGGTGTAGCAATTTTAATGGGCAGTAGTGTAGGTGAAGCAATGTTGGCTGCACGCGCCGCAGCTTCGTCAGTAGCCGACACGCCTACAAGCCGCTGCGACGTCTGCTGCGTCGCTTTTGGAGGGGAGCAGTGTTTGCAGATACAGGGAGGAGACGTTAGCGACAGCCCCGGATATCTGCACAAGCCCCGCCCATTTACCGCCCTCCACACGTACCCCCCACCACATCAATCAAGAGCGCATCAATATGATCTTTGGTAGTCCCCATATGGATAAGATGTGTTGGAATGACACTGACAAAATTATGTACATATGTTTAACAATAGGCAGCTCTAAAGCTCTCAAACACTGAATAAGAACTCAAAGTAATCTCGTGTCTGCTATAAGCAAGCAGTCATAAGAGTTGACAAGTAAAAATTCACCCATTACACAGACAAATATTAATGAAGAATGTCACACGTATAAATGCCTGACTGCTTGCATTACGCATTTCTACCTTATCTCACTCTTATACTCTGTAACTTTTATGAGGTAATCAGAAACAAACCAAGACATCAACTTTGCTTTGTTTATGCACAACATTGACTTTAGACAATCGAGATAATGGACAGCATCCTTGGCGATTCTACCAATTAATATTTCCCAACAGAATTCCTTACACTACGCGAGGTGACGGAAATTTGCGCTCACTGCAGTTAGCAAATATCAGATTTTTTTATATACTGCAGATGAAATATCACGAAATAAAAAAGACAGTGTGGATACCATTTTTCTTTTTCTTTCTTATTGATGATTTTTCAACTCGCACATTCAATGTACATATTTCTAATTCTTTTCACAATGGTACCGGAAAAACTGTATTTCGTGCTAACTACTGATTTTCTCCCTTGTTATGACTGGCATATCTGTGATACGAACAACTTTGATGTTGGAACATGCGGCAGACCATGGGCGGTGCTTAGGATATGGATTGGTGTGGAGGGGGCTGATTGGGCGGGACTTGCGCACCGTCCGGTGCCGTCGCTAACGTTACGTGATAGAGGGCCGAGCTGGGCCGCGCCATAGCGCCTCCGCCTCCGCCGGCATGCGATCGCCACGCGAGGCTGCCGGGACCGTCATTTGTAATTTAAAACCGCCGAAAACTTTTCTGGTACTCGCGGGGGAAACGCTTTCATTACCATACCGGCGTGAACGCCGACTGTAACGAGAACGTAGCGGGCGCTGCCGCCTTGTCCCACCTCGCCGCCACCGTGAGCGGACTTTTTGTAGGAAAAACGAGGCTCCCCCCCCCTGCGTTTACCGAGACACGCAAAACATATTTTACCGGCCGCGGCCCCGCATCCGGCGCAGGAATGGAAGAAACGTCCGCTCCGCTCCGCTTCGCTTCGCGTGTCTCTAAGTGGGGACGCAGTACCGGCTGCCGCGCTCCGTGAACTCGCCTCAACTTACGGGGAATCGCCCACCACCGCGCCGCTGTCTGCTTGGCGAATAATTTAGCCGGCTACCAACACCTGTACAGCAACTAAAACTCGTCCTGTGCATTGCAATAAATCCTATCACGTACGGAGCATATTCTTGGTCTCTTCAGCTCCACTTCTGACTTGGTTTGATGCGGTCTCCTGTGTCGAATTCCTGATCTCAAAGTAGCACTTCCAACACACCCATGAGACGCCCTGCTAAACCCGCAGGACAAGACAGGTAGTTTAAATTGCGGAAACGGGCCAAAATAAGCGGCTGTCAGATGCACTCGAACATACAACTTTATTTATTTGACCATACATTACAAGAGCCAAAGCGAGCCGGGGTGGCCGAGTGGTTATAGGCGCTACAGTCTGGAACCGCGCGACAGCCACGGTCGCAGGTTCGAATCCTGCCTCGGGCATGGATATGTGTGATGTCCTTAGGTTAGTGAGGTTTAAGTTGTTCTAAGTTCTGGGGGACTGATGACCTCAGAAGTTAAGTCCCATAGTGCTCAGAGCCATTTGAACAAGAGTCAAGAAAATTTTTAAAAAAAGCATTAATTTTTGCAACTTAATTACAGGCTGAATGCGCCATAAAATCTCGTGCCTTAAGGGCAAGACCACTTTAATTTAAAATCAGCTGAAAGCCAATAACTTAAGACTCAAACCAAAATCAGAAATTTAAAAGACAGAAGGCCTTATCTTAAATCAGTTCTTTCAATTAGGCTGAAGGCCCAAACTATCTCACACTTTAAGAGAAAAAAAACTTTAATTAAAAAAAATATTGGCTGAAGACCAGTCTCTTAAGACTGAAACCAAAATTAAATTTTTTAAAGGCAAAAGGCCTTATCTTAAAACAGTTCTTTAATCAGTCTGAAGGCCCAAGGGCAAAACAAACTTAATTTAAAAATCGGCTAGAAGCCATACAAATACAAACAACAAGAAAAAATAAGAAAAGGCAGTACACCCAGCGGCGCTCAGAAGTTTCCGACGGTTGGCCCGTAATTCAAACAGTAACGCTCGCTTAGGTGAGACAGGCAGTTGGCCAAACCATTCTCGATCCGACGACAACCCAACCGACAGACAGTTAACGGACGCACCGACAAGATAACTTCCGCTCCACCCGACCAGCTACACAACAGGGAGTTCAATGGAACAACGTAGAAGTTATCGTCGCCCACAACCAATTATACATTGAGCTGTCAAACTACACACGGTGCTGGACAGCGACAACACGATGAGGGAAATACACTGCCCGAATTTACGTCAACGGACAGGGCAGGTAGCCGGAACGATAACGGCCGCAAGACAGAAGATTGCGCTGGCGCACTTCAATTCAAAATAACCGAGTACAGTTCAACTCCACCGGAGGATGGCTAAAATTTGCCAACTTGAAAACACACGTTGTTGTTAGCGGGTATGTCCCAACAGCCGACAACGAAATCCAAACGACACAATGTGAAACTCGCTGGTAGATTAAGTCAAAAGTCAGCTTTCGTGTCCAGCACTACACACTGCGACCGCGCGTGGACGCCACCAGCGGCCTCGGCCAAACTACGCGCCGCAGAGACTTCCTCGCTGCTCCACGCCAACCGACACAGCCGGAAACTGTAAGCGCCATGCCAAAGATAGTACAAGGTGCTGCTGCCACTCGCGGAGAGAGAGGATAACAGCATAATCGCGATAACCGCGGGAGACTAATCACAGAGTAGCAATCGAGGTGTAATCCAACGCATAACATGAGCCAGTCACGGCTCACATACGTTATCTACTACACTCCTGGAAATTGAAATAAGAACACCGTGAATTCATTGTCCCAGGAAGGGGAAACTTTATTGACACATTCCTGGGGTCAGATACATCACATGATCACACTGACAGAACCACAGGCACATAGACACAGGCAACAGAGCATGCACAATGTCGGCACTAGTACAGTGTATATCCACCTTTCGCAGCAATGCAGGCTGCTATTCTCCCATGGAGACGATCGTAGAGATGCTGGATGTAGTCCTGTGGAACGGCTTGCCATGCCATTTCCACCTGGCGCCTCAGTTGGACCAGCGTTCGTGCTGGACGTGCAGACCGCGTGAGACGACGCTTCATCCAGTCCCAAACATGCTCAATGGGGGACAGATCCGGAGATCTTGCTGGCCAGGGTAGTTGACTTACACCTTCTAGAGCACGTTGGGTGGCACGGGATACATGCGGACGTGCATTGTCCTGTTGGAACAGCAAGTTCCCTTGCCGGTCTAGGAATGGTAGAACGATGGGTTCGATGACGGTTTGGATGTACCGTGCACTATTCAGTGTCCCCTCGACGATCACCAGTGGTGTACGGCCAGTGTAGGAGATCGCTCCCCACACCATGATGCCGGGTGTTGGCCCTGTGTGCCTCGGTCGTATGCAGTCCTGATTGTGGCGCTCACCTGCACGGCGCCAAACACGCATACGACCATCATTGGCACCAAGGCAGAAGCGACTCTCATCGCTGAAGACGACACGTCTCCATTCGTCCCTCCATTCACGCCTGTCGCGACACCACTGGAGGCGGGCTGCACGATGTTGGGGCGTGAGCGGAAGACGGCCTAACGGTGTGCGGGACCGTAGCCCAGCTTCATGGAGACGGTTGCGAATGGTCCTCGCCGATACCCCAGGAGCAACAGTGTCCCTAATGTGCTGGTAAGTGGCGGTGCGGTCCCCTACGGCACTGCGTAGGATCCTACGGTCTTGGCGTGCATCCGTGCGTCGCTGCGGTCCGGTCCCAGGTCGACGGGCACGTGCACCTTCCGCCGACCACTGGCGACAACATCGATGTACTGTGGAGACCTCACGCCCCACGTGTTGAGCAATTCGGCGGTACGTCCACCCGGCCTCCCGCATGCCCACTATACGCCCTCGCTCAAAGTCCGTCAACTGCACATACGGTTCACGTCCACGCTGTCGCGGCATGCTACCAGTGTTAAAGACTGCGATGGAGCTCCGTATGCCACGGCAAACTGGCTGACACTGACGGCGGCGGTGCACAAATGCTGCGCAGCTAGCGCCATTCGACGGCCAACACCGCTGTTCCTGGTGTGTCCGCTGTGCCGTGCGTGTGATCATTGCTTGTACAGCCCTCTCGCAGTGTCCGGAGCAAGTATGGTGGGTCTGACACACCGGTGTCAATGTGTTCTTTTTTCCATTTCCAGGAGTGTATTTTCTGGGTATATGCAATATCTTTCTCTAAAGTTTTTAGCCTCTACATCTCCGTCTAGTATCACCGATGCTGATGTCTTAACAGATGTCCTATGATCCTGTACCTCCTTCTTGTCCGTCTTATCCATATATTCCTTTTCTCGCTGCTTCTGCCGGGGTCATCCTCATTCCTTACTTTATCAGTCCACCTAATTTTCAAGATTTTTCTGTAGCACCAAATCTCAAATGCTTCGATTCTCTTCTGTTCCGGTTTCTCCACAGTCCATGTCCCACTACCAGCTAACGCTGTGCTCCAAATGTACATTCTCAGAGATTTCTTTTTGCCAGAAATGCCCTTTATGCCAGTGCCAGTCTGTGTCCTCCTTGCTCCGTGCGTTATGGTTTGCTTTTGTAATCTAGGTAGCAGAATTCCTTAGTTTCGTCTACTTCGTAATCCCCAGTTCTGACGTTCTTCCTTCTCATTACTTCGTTTCTCTTCGATTTACTCTCAGTTCGCATTCTTTACTCATTATACTGTTCATTCTGTTCAGATCCTGTAATTCTTTTACTAAGTACAGCAATATCAACAGCGAATCTAATCCTTTCACCACCGCTTATTCCCACTGTTGAACCTTTGTTTTATTTCTGTCATTGCCTCTTCGATGTATAGATTGAACAGATGGGATGAAAGACTACATTCTTGTCTTACTCTTTTTAATCCGAGCACTTCGTTCTTGGTCTTCTAATGTTATTGTTCCCTCTTCTTTCCTGGACATATAGTTTATTACCCGTCTTTCCCTATAGCTTACCCCTGTTTTTCTCATAGTTTCATATTGCACCATTTTACATTGTCGACAAATCCTATTAGCTTGATTTTTCTTGAGTGTTACTTCCATTATCAACTACAACGCCAGAACCGCCGCCCTGGTGCCTTTACCTTTCCTACCGCCGAACCGATAGTCATCTAAAAAATCTTCAATTTTCTTTACCATTCTGCTGTACATTATTCTTGTCAGCAGTTTGGATGCATGAGCTGTTAAGCTGGTTGTGCCATAGTTCTGGCATTTGTCTGCTCTTCGAAATTCTGTGTATGGTATATCTCAGTCTGATAGTATATCACCAGCTTAATAAATTTTACACACCAACGTGATTAGTGGCTTTGTTGCCATTTCCCCCACTCACTTTATAAATTCCGACGGAACATTATCTGTATCTTCTGACTTACTTAAGTCGTCCAAAGCTCATTAACATTCTGATTCTCCTTCTCATAGACGCCTTCAATACATTCTTTCCACCTATCGGCTCTCTCCTCTGCATTTCTTATTACTGTTAATAAGAAACCGCCACATGTTATCTGTTGCACATTTATTAAATTACGACCGATTTTGTTCGAAAGAACATCATTGTGTTACCTGCAGTTGAACAAAACAAAAATTAGGACAAAGGCTATAGTAACTCAGACTGCCAACTGTCTTCATAAGAACTCCTCACAGAGATTTTTGTAACCACTTTTATTCATCAGTTACGATCAATCTACAGGGTGAACCATAACTTCGCCGATAAAATTTTACAGAGATGGCGGTATAGAGCAAAACAATGAAAAATTCACAATAAAGATGGACTCTAAAATGCATATCTTAAGAGCTAAGATTACTTGTTCATAAACGATACTGTATGGTATGAACAGCCTAATGAACACCGAATACGAGCCCGCATCTCGTGGTCGTGCGGTAGCGTTCTCGCTTCCCACGCCCGGGATCCCGGGTTCGATTCCCGGCGGGGTCAGGAATTTTCTCTGCCTCGTGATGGCTGGGTGCTGTGTGCTGTCCTTAGGTTAGTTAGGTTTAAGTAGTTCTAAGTTCTAGGGGACTTATGACCACAGCAGTTGAGTCCCATAGTGCTCAGAGCCATTTGAACCATTTTGAACCGAATACGAACTGAGAACAAATCAAAGAAAGATGAAAGTAATGAGCGGTATTCATCTGCAGCTCTTGTCCTTTCTTTCCTCATTAGCAGTTAAATTATAGGATACGAGTTCCACCTGTTTATTCTTTTTACCCGAACCTGTTTGACACATCTGCGCCATCATCAGTGGGTTTTTGTTTACTGACAACTGTAAAAAGTGAAAATGGATTAGGCTATAACTGATTTAAGAAAGAGAGGTTTACACAAAGTTTTTGTTCCTTATGCTTCTTACTGTGATTTTACATTATATGATTTTGTGGGATGAACTGTATGGTGTCCTGCGCTGACAGGTTGTCATCTGCAAACCAAACGATGTAAATGTAAATTCCATCCGCGGACAGAGGTACTGAAACATGTTTAGGTTCAAAATGGTTCAAATGGCTCTGAGCACTATGGGACTTAACTTCTGACGTCATCAGTCCCCTAGAACTTAGAACTACTTAAACCTAACTAACCTAAGGACATCACTCACGTCCATGCCCGAGGCAGGATTAAAACCTGTGACCGTAGCGGTCGCGCGGTTCCAAACTGTAGCGCCTAGAACCGCTCGGCCACTTCGTCCGGCACATGTTTAGGTAAAAACGAAAAACAGTGTGTTTGCAAAAAGGTGGAACCCATATCCTGTAATGAGTGGTAGTTGGAATGAGATAGCCGATAAACTTGGCATCAAACCTGGGAACCACGAAACAGATGTAGAAATTCTAATAGCTTGGAAGCATAATTATGTACAAAGAACGAAACAAGGAGGACACAAGAAACAGACCTTCAGAGGAAAAGTGGACACCTCTACATACATGTAAAATGAAGTCGCCTCCTAGCGATCATTTGTATACGCAAGCTAATCTCAGAAACTGCTGTAGGGATTTTGATCCGGTTTTCAGTAACAGATACACTGACCCACGAGGAAAGATTTTGTGTATGACTTATGAACAGGCCGGCCGATGTGGCCGAGCGGTTCTAGGCGCTTCAGTCTGGAACCGCGCGACCGCTACGGACGCAGGTTCGAATCCTGCCTCGGGCATGGATGTATGTGATGTTCTTATGTTAGTTTGGTTTAAGCAGTTCTAAGTTCTGATGACCTCAGATGTGCTCAGAGCCATTCGAACCATTTCAAGTTGTGAACATCTCGTACAAGTTGCCTGAATTACAATGAATTAAACTTAAGTTGCGAAAACGATGTCACTGCCACCTATCGAACAGCGGCCATAACTCGAGGGAGCAGCAGTGGCAGGACTTAGCAAAAAGGGTAACCTTATCCACATCTGGTTTGATGGCGTAGTGGTAGAACGTTCAGCAAGGACCTGAAAGGTTGTGTGATCGAATCCCGGTGGGTTCAACTTTTTTCTCTCTGCCTTTTAACCTCGCATTCACCTATCAATGATGTGCAGATTCACCAGAAGCGAAACGTGGCTGGAATTCCACGTTGCACTGCAGCTTCCCTTCCCTTTCCCCGCTTTGCTAACTGGTTAGGGACGTGCATGTCGCCTAAGTGTAATCCAGTTGATAGCAATCGTTTTAGAACAACTGCCTAGCGAATAATATGCTGTTGCAAAAACTCTAATTTTCAGTTATTTATGCATACAGTAAAACTCAGCGTGAGATGCAGTTTCATTTCGTTTATATACAGAAATTTTTACAAGAGCGCAACAATTAACACAGTTTGTGGCCTCCTGCGGTCTTTGACTCAAACATAGATTAGAACACGATTCTCTGCGTGATGGGGCGAAAGATATTGCTTAGTTTTTACACTCATATTATACAGAAGACTGGCAAACGAATCTCCACTGGCGAGGAACAGATTTAGGCCACATAAAGACCAAAAAGACACGAGTACGATTTTGCTGCCTGGAATTCAGAAATTTCTTGAGGATGAATACACAAGATTTCGAAATACTTCTACGGACGGTTAACGGGCGCATTGTGAAATATGACCACGATTTCATACTTCCAGGTTCTGCTTGCCACAGATTACCAGTCGCAGTTTGTACTCTTAATGTTCTGGCGCAACCACCAGCGCCGGAATGAAGACGAAGAACGGGAAACTGGAGAAGGCACCGAGCGAGGTGGCGCAGTGGTTAGCACACGGGACTCGCATTCGGGAGGACGACGGTTCAATCCCGTCTCCGGCCATCCTGATTTAGGTTTTCCGTGATTTCCCTAAATCGTTTCAGGCAAATGCCGAGATGGTTCCTTTGAAAGGGCACGGCCGATTTCCTTCCACATCCTTCCGTAACCCGAGCTTGCGCTCCGTCTCTAATGACCTCGTTGTCGACGGGACGTTAAACACTAATCACCTGGAGAAGGCGGTGAGGAAACGTCAGCCAAAAGCCCGCTGACAAGGACCGACCCGCGCCAGGAACGCCCCCTGCAGGACATGAATATAAGCGCCGCTCCGGCCTGCCTCTGCCGCTCAGATCGCCTCAGTGTGCTGACATTAGTGGAACGTATTTGCGTTGCGTGCTACAAGAACAACTAGTTGTGACCCTTATCAGTTACTATATGAAGCTGGTGTCTGTACAGATATCATCGGTGATCTTGCAGCTCTAGAAGGATGAAATTATAATGAAATGTCGAGTCCCGGTCGGGGCACACATTTTTTAACTGTCCCCGTTGATATTTATCAACGGCTGTAAGCAACTAAAGGTCTAGATTTCATTATAATTTCATTATCAGTTACTTGTCTGAGCTTTGGCTATAGCGACGAATATTACTGTTTGCATGTCACTTCAGACACCTATATAACTCCAAAGTTAGGTATTGTCAATTTGCTTTATACAAATAAAACTACTAATGTTATTTGTTTGAATTGTTGTATAGCATTCCGAGAAAGCAGCATCGTTTAGGCACCCTATAAGCGACGAGGTCTAACACTTAATTAACTACAGATTCTTCCAATAACTGGTTTTAAGTTACTCAAGTATGAAGTTTCGTAAGAAATATGACCGATAACGAAAAGATAACCACCTCATCATCAAGCTGTTATAGCAGACTAACAATTTGAAACAATCAAATATTTTTAACCAGTAGTTTGCCTGCAATCGTTTCAGAACAGCTGCATAGCGAAAAAACATGCGAATCCAAAATATGTGGTGTTTTATTTTGTATACTTCAATTAAAACTTTTTCCGATAAAGTATTTCAACAACGTCAGCAACTTTGCTTCGTTTACATACAATACGTTCTTTCAACGGCGAAACAGATGCCTCAGCATTCAGCTTCCTGCTTCCCTTGAATCAAACCCACAAGTGGACACGATTCTTTGCATGGCACGGCGAAGACGTCTGCCATAAAGAGAGCATGACAAAGAATTACGACATTGAGTCTCAACTATGCATCACAGTGCGTACTAAGCTTCACAAGAAAAGTGCCACAACACGAGCTAAACATGTAAATCGTCCGCGTGTTTTCTTATTTTTTCTTTTATCTGTGCCACGTTAGCTAGCCTCCGATACACAAAGAATCACTCACACACCCATACAACCATGATTTGCATACGATATTTGCTGTGGGTTGGCAGGAGAGCCAACACCGGGTATGAGAGGAAGCCGAAAGGCACGCGTTTTAGGACACGCAGGATGGCGTGAGGTCTGGAACAGGACAAGGAAATTAGGCTTTAGAAAAATGGACGTAGCTGGTGGAATACTTAACTTTAATCCATTAATGATGAGCGTCGCTCTTGACGGTACATGGTTACAGTATCAATAGTAACTGGTACTGACGCCTTGCTAGGTCGTAGCAAATGACGTAGCTGAAGGCTATGCTAACTATCGTCTCGGCAAATGAGAGCGTATTTTGTCAGCGAACCATCGCTAGCAAAGTCGGTTCTACAACTGGGGCGAGTGCTAGGAAGTCTCTCTAGACCTGCCGTGTGGCGGCGCTCGGTCTGCAATCAGTGATAGGCTACCACCTAGCAAGTGTGGTGTCTGGCGGTGACACCACAATATTTACACTGGCTGCAAACTTATTACTTACATGACGATGTGCCACCATCATTGCCATAAGATGTCGCTCCAAACGTCAGGTCAGGATGGAAAATTTTGGAAATTTGTGGTAAGTTCCTATGGGACCAAACTGCTGAAGTCATCGGTCCCTAGGCTTGCACACAACTTAGTCTAAAACTAACTTACGCTAAGGACAACTCACACTCACACATTCCCGAGTGTGGACTCTAACCTCCGACGGGGGGAGCCGCGCGAACCGTGACGAGGCGCCCTAGACCGTCCGGCTACCCCGCACAGCAGTTCAGGATGGAACACATGACTTTCATGCCTTCAAGTAACTTTCATGGCGTGCGCTGCTTACATCGCGTAAGTTACATGAAAATGATGATGCTTACTTAACGTTGTTCTTTGAATTTTATTTGCGGCCCCAAACAAAACACACTACGCCCGTCACGTCCGAGATCCACAGTATCAAGAGTATGTCGAGAATACCAAATTTCAGGCATCACCTCTCAACACGGACAAGACAGTGGTCACTTATCGACCGAGAACAGCGGCGTTTGCTTAGAGTTGTCATTGCTAACAGACAAGCAAAACTGCGCGATATAAGTGCAGACATCAATGTAGGACGTACGACATGACGAAGGTATCCGTTAGAACACTGCGGCGAAATTTGGCGTTAATCGACTATGGCAGCAGACGATCGACGCGAGCGGCCTTGTGGGCAGCACGACATAGCCTGCAGCGCCTCTCCTGGACCCGTTACAATATCGGTTGGACCCTAGACTATGGGGGAATCGTGTCCTGGTCAGATGAGTCCCAGTTGGTAAGAGCTGATGGTGGGATTGTAATGTCGTGCAGACTCCACGACGCCATGGACCCAAGTTTTCAACAAGGCGCTGTGCCAGCTGGTAGTGGCTCCATAATGGTGTGGGCTGTGTTTGCATGGACTGCACTGGGTCCTGGTTGTTTCCGCTGCTTGGAGACGACCTGCAGTTTTTCATGGCATTAATGTTCCCTAACAGGGATGGAATTTTTATGGATGGCAATGCGCCGTGTAACGGAGCTACAATTGTTCGCGATTGGTTTTGAAAAAAAAAAAGTGTGTGAAATCTTATGGGACTTAACTGCTAAGGTCTTCATCAGTCCCTAAGCTTACACACTACTTAACCTAAATCATCCTAAGGACAAACACACACACCCATGCCCGAGGGAGGACTCGAACCTCCGCCGGAACCAGCCGCACAGTCCATGACTGCAGCGCCTCAGACCACTCGGCTAATCCCGCGCGGCACTTTGGTTTTGAAGAACATCCCGGACAATTGGTGCGAAAGAAATGGCCCGATATGAATTCCATCGAACATTTGTGGGACATAATTGAGAGGCCAGTTCGTGCACAAAATCCTGCGCCGGCAACACCTTCGCAATTATGTTAATAATTGGCGACCAATGTTGTACAATCGCAATAAAGTCATGCGATGTTCAATTGACTCTTTTATTAGAACACGTTATGCATTTCGGGATTACACTCATCTTCAGACATCTGTTACAAAAAAGTACAAAACATAAGTAAACAGCACACTCAACACGTCTCAACGTTACAGAAAATGAGATCTGGTCATATACCACAAACTTCAACTCCTTCCTAACCAACCAGGCGTACAGCCTTGACAACTCAAAGAAAGTGTCGCATGACATATGACTTCGACACAAGCAGTCTTGAAGCAGAGCGTATACTGACGCTAAACAAGTCAACTAGCAGCGAAGCACCCTCGGTAGGGGGCGCTGCATGGTCATGTGCTCCGTGCGTTCACATGTAATTTAACAATAATATACTCAGCATATAACATCTAACAGGGTGTAATTACGACTAGCAATCGGAATAGTACTTCTGTACACGTTAGCACTAAAATATTTTTAAATTTTTTAAAAAACTCCAAAATTTTTTACATTGCCGTACTTGCCTATAGCCAGTAGTGGCACTAAGCACAACTCAAACCATATGTCAATATAAAATAAATAATAGGGTGGGGGTCGGGTGGAGTTACTTCACGAATAAACCTTTCAACCTCTCAAATCTCTAAAAGAATACCACCAAATTAAATATAACCAACATTATCCGTCATAAACTAAAACCCTGTGATCAACTCGCGTACGCAAACGTTTTAGGCGCTATCTGTTAAAGACAACGGCGACCACATCAAATGCTTCAAATGGCTCTGAGCACTGTGGGACAACTTCTGAGGTCATCATTCCCCTAGAACTTAGAACTACTTAAACATAACTAACCTAAGGACATCACACACATCCATTCCCGAGGCAGGATTCGAACCTGCGACCGTAGCGGTCGCGCGGTTCTTGACTGTAGAGCCTAGAACCGCTCGGCAAACCCCGGCCGGCGCAACCACATCGGCGGCAGCCATCCGCCTATCGAATTACAGCCAAGTGATATTCATGGGCCATGATTGCCCAAATAGAAGCCTTCAAACAACAACTTACACCCCTCTACCACATGGAAAAAATTTAATGGTGAGAGGAAGAGCATTTTCATAAAATCACAAAAAACAACCGTGGGTTATATGCCATACAGTCCTTATATAAACTAGTGGCACGACAACTGCCCGAGTCATACCTATGCTATCCGGATACCGGGGAGCTCTAGATTCGCAATTATGGACGACTATAGAGACAGCGTGGCACAACATTTCTGCAGTGGACTTTCTTAGACTTGTTGAGTCAATGCCACATTGCGTTGCTGGACCACGCCCGGTGAAAGAGGTCCGACGCGGTGTTAGGTGGCATCACGTGACTTTTGTCACCTCTTCATCTACATCTACATACAGACTCCGCAATCCAACATACGGTGCGTGGCGGAGGGTACCTCGTACCACAACTATCATCATCTCTCCCTGTTCCACTCCCAAACAGAACGAGGGAAAAATGACTGCCTATATGCCTCTGTACGAGCCCTAATCTCTCTTATCTTATCTTTGCGGTCTTTCCGCGAAATATAAGTTGGCGGCAGTAAAATTTTACTGCAGTCAGCCTCAAATGCTGGTGCTCTAAATTTCCTCAGCAGCGATTCACGAAAAGAACGCCTTTCGTCCAGAGACTCCCACCAGAGTTCCTGAGGCATTTCCGTAACACTCGCGTGATGATCAAACCTACCAGTAACAAATCTAGCAGCCCGCCTCTGAATTGCTTCTATGCCCTCCCTCAATCCAACCTGATAGGGATCCCAAACGCTCGAGAAGTACTCAAGAATAGGTCGTATTAGTGTTTTATAAGCGGTCTCCTTTACAGATGAACCACATCTTCCCAAAATTCTACCAACGAACCGAAGACGACTATCCGCCTTCCCCACAACTGCCATTACATGCTTGTCCCACTTCATATCGCTCTGAAGTGTTACGCCCAAATATTTAATCGACGTGACTGTGTCAAGCGCTACACTACTAAAGGAGTATTTAAACATTACGGGATTCTTTTTCCTATTCATCTGCATTAATTTACATTTATCTATATTTAGAGTTAGCTGCCTTTCTTTGCACCAGTCACAAATCCTGTCCAAGTCATCTTGTATCCTCCTACAGTCACTCAATGACGACACGTACCCGTACCCCACAGCATCACCAGCAAACAGCTGCACATTGCTATGCATCCTATCCAAAAGATCATTTATGTAGCTAGAAAACAACAGCGGACCTACCACACTTCCCTGGGGCACTCCAAATGATACCCTCACCTCCGACGGACACTCACCATCGAGGGCAACGTACTGGGTTCTATTATTTAAGAAGTCTTCGAGTCACTCACATATTTGGGAACCAATCCCATATGCTCGTACCTTAGTTAGGAGTCTGCAGTGGGGCACCGAGTCAAAAGCTTTCCGGAAGTCAAGGAATATGGCATCCGTCTGATACCCATCATCCATGGTTTGCAAGATGATATGTGAAAAAAGGGCGAGTTGCGTTTCGCAGGGGCGATACTTTCTAAAGCCGTGCTGATGCATGGACAGCAATTCTCTGTCTCAAGGAAATTCATTTTATTCGAACTGAGAATATGTTCGAGAATCCTGCAACAAACCGATGTTAAGGATATTGGTCTGTAATTTTGAGGATCCGTCCTTCTACCCTTCTTGTATACAGTCGCTCAGGACTTTACGTCGGGCAAGAGATTCGCGATAAATGCAAGCTAAGTAAGGAGCCAATGCAGTAGAGTACTCTCTGTAAAACCGAATTGGAATCCCATCAGACCTGGCGATTTATTTATTTTCAGCCCATTCAGTTGTTTCACAACCCAGGGATGTCTATGTCCTCCATACGAAGAAGGTACGGGTTGCTAGTTCCTTGATAAAAGAAATTACAACAGAGTACTTCAAGCTTCATGCCTTATATTTTCAGAAATAACGAAAATATGATCGTGTAGTTCTTGACAATCGCGAGGTTGCCGTACCGTGTAACTCGTGAACGCAGAACCGGTGCCCGGCCGGCGGCTTTGCGCCTGAAGACGCTGACGTCGGCTGGACCGATTTTCGTGAGCAGCGGCTGCCCACCGGCGCGTCCCTCCCCATACCGCCCCCACAATTACCGATAATTGTAGCCGCGCTCGGCGAACCCATTAAAGCGTCTTCGGCCTCAGGTGGCCGACGCGCCTCGCTAGGAAGACTCTCGAAAGTCCGGCCGGCAGTAATTACAACTATTAACAAATATCGCATTATCCGCCAGGCTACCAAACCGTAATTATGACTGCCTCCCTAATCAGCCTTAATAAATTGGGCGGTGAAACGCCGGAACTCGCATTTCTGCCCGCTCCTTTCGTACGCGCACATAGCAGGCAGGCGGTGGGTACTGCAGGGATCTCGTATCGAAGCAGAAGACACAAACATAGGGAAGGAGGGAGAGAGAGAGAGAGAGAGAGAGAGAGAGAGAGAGAGTAAACAGTTATTGGCAATCCACTTATTTATTAATTTTAATAACCTGTCCGATGAATTTGATAACATTTTCTCAATGCGGTAATTAATGTGTACGGTCCATCAGTCGGTTCCCGAATCCGCCCCATCGGCCCGCGGCAGGGTTTCCGTCGCGCCACGCAGTGGCTTGTTTATTGCATTCCGCCGTCGGCCCGCTGCCCGGGTGGAGGCAGATTAATTTCAGCCCGGCCCGACAGTGACATGGTCGCGCATCGCAGCGGCCAATTGATTTTTACGAGTTATTAATCTCGGCTTTACCGTAATGAAGCGGGGCGGCAGCGCGTCATCTGATAATTCCGAGGCGTTGTTTCGATTAAGATTTTTGGAGCGATGAAATTCCAGGTGGGATCCGCCCGTCCGTGGCCGGAATGTGTGCACGCACTGCGACTCGGCTGATCCGGTCCGCCCGAATCAATTCGAAGAGAGCACCTGCCGCACAGCGGAGACGGAAGACACTGTCGCGAATGCCTTCTGTTTTCGCATACTGTTTCTCGTCACTCTTGTTGTGATCGAAGCATGGTGAACATAGAAAGATCAAGCTCCCAAAGTATACAAGTAACACTACATAACCAGGAATAGCATATTCAAAGACACTGTCATACCTACATGGGCTGCCGTTGAATTATTGAAATCAAAAAGGGAACTTCTGAATGTAGTAGGCACTGCTACTGTCCTTCAGTTCTCTTAATCGATGACACTTATAAATTAGGAGCCTCTGACGAAGCACAATCATTTCAGTCATGTGTAGTGTCTATGCACAGACAAGCCACAAGCTGACTGCTGTCCAGCATTCACAGTAAAAAAGTTCGATGCCAAGTCCTAGGGCTGTCCTCAGCGGCCACAATCAATGAAGCAAAGGGTCGAGCTTGACCGGCTGGCAGTTCAGAACGACAGTGCTCCGGAGACCAAGACCACAGTTTGACTCCTCAGGGGTCAAAGGTCAGTGATGCGTAGGATCGGAGTTGACTAGCTGGTGCTAGGAAAGACAAAGAGGCCAGACTCCTCAGAGACCAATAGTCGATGAGGCAAAGGATCAGAGTCACCTGGGTGACAGCTCAGGAGGATGCTGCTGGAAGACAGAAAACAAGTTCAAGGCCTGAATCCTCAGAGGTCACGGGGTCAATGATGCGAAGGATTGGAATCGACCAGCTGGCAAGTCAGAAGGATGTTGCTAGTAAAGACAGAGAACAAATCTGACGATGGAGTCTTCAGAAGCCAATGGTTGATGATGTGAAGTTTGGGGTTGACCATATGGTAGCCATGAGGACAGTGGAGACCAAGACTGCAGCTGGAGTCCTTAGAAGCCAATGGTCGATGAGGCGAAAGATTAGGTTCAAAATGGCTCTGAGCACTATGGGACTCAACATCTTAGGTCATAAGTCCCCTAGAACTTAGAACTACTTAAACCTAACTAACCTAAGGACATCACACACACCCATGCCCGAGGCAGGATTCGAACCTGCGACCGTAGCAGTCCCGCGGTTCCGGACTGCAGCGCCAGAACCGCTAGACCACCGCGGCCGGCGAAAGATTAGGGTTGAACACATGGCAGCTCATGATGACCAAGACTGAGTCTGGAGTCCTAAGAGGCCAATGGTCGATGAGGCAAAGGAGTCGACTGGCTGGCACCTCAGGATAATGGTGCTGGTAAAGATGAAGATGAAATCAGAGACCAGAGTTCTCAGAGGCCAATGATCGATGAGGCAAAATATCGGGGTTGACTGACCAGCTGCTCAGGAGGACGGTGCTGGCAAAGTGGTGTTGGATCAGAATCTGGACTGTGTGTTCATGCGGCTGCTCAGTCCGACGGATTCGGTGGCTGGGACCAAACTGTCTAGCTGTGGTAGAGCGCCGGTTAAGTACTGTAGCGACGCAGGAATACGGCACGCCTGCTTGGGGACACGTCACGTTCCGCGTGCAAGTAGTATTGTGATTGTGTGGTTGCGATGAAAACGTCGCCGCACGTAGCAACAGCGTCGTTGTTTCGTATGACAACAACTCGTTGCTGTGTTTTCCTGGACTGTGGTGTTCGGTTCTCAATGATGCGGCGCTGATACGTCCGCATTTTGGCAACGCGCAGAACCTGTCTGCATTGCTGGTGGACTACATATCTGGATACAACAAATTTTCTCTAAACTTATCCGCCGGTGGATCTCACACTAAATTCTTTTTCTTATTGGCAATATCTGTCATATCCTCAGTCATTTACATCCACATCTGGACGCATCGTTAAATAAATGGACCCTGTCTAATTCTGCCATTTTCTTGTAGCGGAGAAGGGGAAAAAACAGGGTATGTCCTGTGGCATATAGAGGGCTTATGGTATTTTCGAAAATAGAATGCATAATTTCAATATGAGTTCTCCATATGTAGACAATAAAAACCGTTCATTACAAAACGTACCCTGAAATGTTTGGCGTCCAAGTTATGGCCTTGAAAGCAGTATCTTCACCGGAACATTTTTCCTCCTGCTGGTAGGTGTCGTGACAGAATATAGTAACAGGATAGTTAATTCTGAGACGTAGGATACATTGAGTGTAGTATTTGGCGTTTGAAAGTACTCAAATTAGAAACTGGCAGAAGTGCACTTCGTGTGTAGTAAGGCGGATCGCAGCGTTGCGCAGGCTCATTGTTTGTACCAGAGGAGGGGTACGTACAGTGAAGATGTCCTGATCGGAAGACATCTGAACGTCTCCGTGGCCGTCTGTGCGCTCAAAGGAAGTTTACATCTACTGGTTTGGAGAGGGAACAACCAAAAACTACGACTCCAGGTGTAGAGGAGCAGATTTTGGATTCTGTACACGTGACTTGTTCTTTCAGCACGCGAACGTTGTTCTTCATACTATTGTCTGGAGACTGTTGCGAGGGAAATAGCTGAATCCTGTCACGAAACGTGCACAGGCTCTGTCACCGGCAGATTGCCCTGCACGTGTTGGGAAATACGCAATACTCTTGGAATTGTGGGTCGTGTTCCCAGGGCCACGAGACGCCAGTGTGAGGCCTGTATTCAGCCAGGAGCCAGACACATTTAGAATGTCTTCTGTAAAGGCATCTGACTGCAGCAACAAAACCGTTGCGTTCAATATCACTCTTGTGAAGGCCATAACTCGGGAAAGAAAGCATTCCCACACACTTGTTGCAGTTAACTTTTTTAATTGTCTGCATATGGGTAATAAATACCCGAAATTATGCACTCTATTTTTGAAACATCTTGTAGAGAGAGAGAGAGAGAGAGAGAGAGAGAGAGAGAGAGAGGGAGAGAGAGAGAGAGAGAGAGAGGGAGAGAGAGAGCTGTAGTATTATTATGGATACGACTTATAACTCTTATTCAACTTCTTTGTCTGTTTTTACTCAATGCGACTTCTGCATCTCTAAGCTCTTTGAGATAAGTAAAACAATTACCTTCTCTAAAAGGATGAAAATGTTAAAAATACTGTTTTAAGCCCTCCCTCGTGGTACAACGAGCAACTATGAGGTGCATTGCGCTACCCTCGGGAAATTGAAGAAACGACTTAAGCGTATTGGTCGTCACAAAAACGAACTCCTTTTCCGATGTAACGCAAAGCCTCATGCAAATCTGCGCACCCGAGAGGAGTCCGCAAAACTTCCATTGGAATGTTCTTCCAGATCCACCGTACAGACAGAATCTCGCACCTTCCGACTTCCATCTGTTTGCCCAATGAAGTAGGCACTCTACGGGAAGCAGTGCGTCGATGATGGTTCCGACGTCGACCAGTAGAGTGGTATCATGCGCGCATACAGGCCCTGCCAATAAGGTATCGTAAGGCCGTCGCACAGAACGGATATCATGTTCTACATCTACATCTACATCCATACTCCGCAAGCCACCTGACGCTGTGTGGCGGAGGGTACATTGAGTACCTCTATCGGTTCTCGCTTCTACTCCAGTCTCGTATTGTTGGTGGAAAGAAAGATTGTAGGTATGTCTCTGTGTGGGCTCTAATCTCTCTGATTTTATCCTCATGGTCTCTTCGCGAGATATACCTAGGAGGAAGCGATATACTGCTTGACTCCTCGGCGAAGGTGTGTTCTCGAAACTTCATCAAAAGCCCGTACCGAGCTACTGAGCGTCTCTCCTGCAGAGTCTTCCACTGGAGTTTATCTATCATCTCCGTAACGCTTTCGCAATTACTAAATGATCCTGTAACGAAGGGCGCTGCTCTCCGTTGGACCTTCTCTATCTCTTCTATCAACCCTATGTGGTACGGATCCCACACTGATGAGCAATATTCAAGCAATGGGCGAACAAGTGTACTGTAACCTACTTCCTTTGTTTTCGGATTGCATTTCCTCAGGATTCGTCCAATGAATCTCAGCCTGGCATCTGCTTTACTGACGATCAACTTTATAGGATCATTCCATTTTAAATAACTACAAATGCTTACCTCAGATAATTTATGGTATTAACTGCTTCCAGTTGCTGACCTGCTATATTGTAGCTAAATGATAAAGGATCTTTCTTTCTATGTATTCGCAACACATTACACTTGTCTACAATGACATTTAGTTGCCATTCCCTGCACCATGAGTCAATTCGTTGCAGATCCTCCTGCATTTCAGTACAATTTTCCATTATTACAACCTCTCGATATACCACAGCATCATCCGCAAAAAGCCTCAGTGAACTTCCGATGTTATCCACAAGGTCGTTTATGTATATTGTGAATAGCAACGGTCCTACGACACTCCCCTGCGGCACACCTGAAATCACTCTTACTTCGGAAGACTTCTCTCCATTGAGAATGACATGCTGCGTTCTGTTATCTAGGAACTCTTCAATCAAATCACACAATTGGTCTGATAGTCCATATGCTCTTACTTTGTTCATTAAACGACTGTGGGGGAACTGCATCGAACGCCTTGCGAAAGTCGAGGAACACGGCACCTACCTGGGAACCCGTGTCTATGGCTCTCTGAGTCTCGTGGGCGAATAGCGCGAGCTGGGTTTCACACGATCGTCTTTTTCGAAACCCATGCTGATTCCTACAGAGTAGATTTCTAGTCTCCAGAGAAGTCATTATACTCGAACAAATGGTTCAAATGGCTCTGAGCACTATGGGACTCAACTGCTGTGGTCATAAGTCCCCTAGAACTTAGAACTACTTAAACCTAACTAACCTAAGGACATCACACACATCCATGCCCGAGGCAGGATTCGAACCTGCGACCGTAGCGGTCGTGCGGTTCCGGACTGTAGCGCCTTTAACCGCTCGGCCACTTCGGCCGGCTATACTCGAACATAATACGTGTTCCAAAATTCTACAAATGTTGAAGAAAGCGGAGAGTAATATCCTCTATTGGAATCCGAAATAAAACCAATGTGCTTTCAGAAAAGAAGTGTTGCATTACTCTTTGAACGCCCCTCGTACAACAGGGTCGGAAAGTCCACCGACCCGGAAACCTTCCCGTCTCGTCTATACCTCTTTTGTTAATGATAACCTTCCCTTTTACAATAACCTATGTAACCTTCCCTTAGGATTTCTATCTCTTGCTTAATAATAACAAATGAAATCTTCCCTTTGAAATTTATTCTCTTTCTCAATCTTCGCATACAAATTTAATTGCTGCTTATTAAAAGTGATTTTCTGACTATTTCGACGGAACATAGAATGTGTCGTCGTCGTGGCCCTCAGTCGTCATCTGCAATAACCCAAAACTGTTCCTTACGTTTTTTTACTGTTATTGGATCGCCATCTGACTGCTACATGGAACTGCGACATGAATATACTTACTCTGTTTTAGTATACTCTATTAGCTGCTGGTGGGCTTTCATAATAAGTGGCTGTATTTATTACCAAAGCTGACGTTATTCTTTAATAGCAAAGCTGACGTTATTCTTTAATTAATTTGACTGAAGTTACGTAATTCATAGTTAAACTTTTTCTTGACAACAATAAAATTTTGCAAAGTTTTACGTTGATGGTTTTTCGGATGGATTATAATTAGAAATGCAATATTGCTGGCAAAAGTTAATTATATTCTGAATGAAATGACTTAACAAACGTTCAAATGGGACTTACTTTTTACAATAATCTTACAACTAGCAATGCGCAAACATAACTTCAGTAGTCTTGAGTTTTTCAAAAAATTAATTCGATAATATTACTTCCTCTTATTATAATAGTTAGCTGATGCCTCTGTACATCCGTTTATAATCTCTTTTAAATCATAGTTAGTGGCTGGCAGGCACACCGCTCCTCTCAACCTCTCGCTTCAGACCTGCTACCGACTCGCTTCACTTCTCGCTTACTACTGACTTCCTACGAACGCTAAAGTGCCGTCTCTCCTGCCAACAATGCTTTCTGGTGCAGACAGTCCCTGCTACCATTACATGTATCAATGCGCGGTCTTTCCCGCTCTTTTCTTAAAATGTATCCATACGCGGTCTCTCCCGCCCTTTTCAAAATTATATCAATTTGCGATCTCTCTTGTCAACAATACATTGGTGCAGACATTCCCTGCTGCCACAATTATTTCCAACATGACAAATAATAATTATTCCTACTTAATCCTATTAATAAACTATAAACATATTTCGTAAATTGTGATTTGACAATAGACAATAGAAATATACACGTTCAAAAATGGTTCAACTGGCTCTGCGCACTATGGGACTCAACATCTGAGGTCATCAGTCCCCTAGAACTTAGAACTACTTAAACCTAACTAACCTAAGGACATCACACATCCATGCCCGAGGCAGGATTCGAACCTGCGACCGTAGCGGTCACGCGGTTCCAAACTGATGCGCCTAGAACCGCACGGCCACACCGGCCGGCAAATATACACGTCTTACAACCCTATGGGAGTATTAGTATGCTACGGTTTTACACTGCTAAGCGTGTTTTGTTGAGGTGTGGAGCACCCTGTGTAGCGGGCAGACGGGGGCGCCCACCCGCGCGCGGCCCTTGACCCTGCGCGCCGGCCGTCCCGGGGCAAACGTTCGCAGCCGATGCCGCCGCCGCTGCGGAAGCACTTTTCGTGACACGCGAACCCCCGCGGCTGGCGCTGCATCAGGCGGCGCAATGTTACGGCCGCTTATTGCGGAACCAATCGGGATTACCGCCGCGCTGGGAGCTAATGAACCCATCAGCGCCCGGGCCGCGCTTGCGACGATAGCGTCGCCCCCCGTTTGGCTCCTCCCCGGGCACGTCTCGCTGGCCGGTTGGCGTCGCTCGCATTAATCCGACGCCGATTGGTCGCGGGGCAACCGGCCGGCGCCGACCGCCTTAATCGAAACCGACACCGCGGCGACTGGCCGCGGACGGTATCGCCGCGTTAATGAGCCCGCGGCAGTGCTCTCGACCTCGGAGTCGTTAGCTTCCTCTGGTAGGCAATAACGCCGATCCCGCCGCCGCTGGCGGTTTCAGACGGAGCGGTGAGGGAACGGAGCGGGCGACTCGCACCGCCGTTAGGCTTAACGATCGCAGCACAGCGGCGTCTAACGGCTCCTCGAAGCCCTTACCGAGCCTACAAAGCCTCTCTCTTCATCTTCAGCTTTCACGTCTTCATCACGCGCTCGCCCTGCTACAAGCGTCTCGGTCTGCAAATACCTAAGTTGTCTTGTCGGACTAGTTCCGGGGTATCGCGTGACACCCTTCCCTTGTAACTGAGGCGACAAAAGTAGTGGGATACCTCCTAACACAGTGTCGGAACTCTTTTTCCCGGCGTGGCATGGGTCAAAAAGTCGTTGGTAGTCGACTGCAAAAATATTGAGCCATGCTGCCTCTCTACCCGCCCAAAAATTACGAAAGTGTTTCTGGTACAGCATTTTCTGCACGAACTGACCTCTTTCGATTATTTTTATTAAAAATGAAACTCCTCCAGCTGTACTTAAGATTTCATATTTATTTGGTTACTGGTTTCGACGTTGCGTCAACACCATCTTCAGGCCCGTAAACTTTGATGAAATCAATTGTGTGTGGCTGAGTACTAGAAGTCCGCGGTGAGACCAATATGTGCTCCACATGGATGGTGGGCAGTAACTAGTGTTATGTGGCTTTCGATTGTCTCTCACAAATATTCGATGGGATTCACGTCGGGCGATATAGTTGGCTAAAAATAATTCGTTCAAATTCTCCAGGATGTTCTTTAAATCCATCTGTGGCATGACTCAGCAAACCAGTGTATAGTATTAGTTGAAAACACTCTTGTTTTCAATTTTACTTTTTTATATATCAAGTACGCGTTTCACTTTATTTAGGCGTCTTCAGGCTGATCTTAATTTGGTATTTCTTATGACGATCCATTATACAGTGTAGCTAAAGGGCATCGTCGAGTATATCAGGCCAACGTCGCCTTTTTTAACCTCAGTAAATACTTTCTAGATGAACGTGAGTGGCTCTAAGACCTGCATAACGCGTTCACGTCTACCGAGAAAGTATTTACTGACGCTGCACTGTCTAATGCATCGTCCCAAGAAATATTAAATGAAGATCAGACTGAAGATGCCTAAATGAGGTGAAACGCGTAGTTGATAAATAAAAAAACTAAAGTTGCAACCAAGACTGTTTTCAACTAATACTCCAGGATGTTCTTCAAACCACTCACGAACAACTGTGACCCAGATACATCGCCCTTTGTCACCCATAAAAATTCCATCTTTGTTTGAACATGAAGTCCACGAACGGCTGCAAATGGTCACCAAGTAGCCGAAAATCCAGAGGGCCCACTCAGTTCCATGTAAAAACAGTCCATGTCATTGTGGAGCCACCACCAGTTTGCACACTGTCTTCTTGACAACTGGGGTCCACGGCTTCGTGGGAGGTGTGCACCATACTCGATTTCTACCATCACCTAGAACTAACGGAAATTGGGACTCATCTGGCCAGGCCACGGTTTTACAGTCTCTAGGCTCTACTAGACATGATCATGAGCTCAGGAGATGCCGTGCTGTGGCAAAGGAACTGAAATCGGTCCATGGCTTCTGCGTGCTTCAATTTTTTCGTCAGGCAGTGTAAATATGCTTACACCGTAAACCGTCCCTTACGTAAATTTGCCTATGGAGGACTACGGGGCTGGCTCTGAGCACTATGGGACTTAACATCTGAGGTCATCAGTCCCCTAGAACTTAGAACTAGTTAAACCTAACTAACCTAAGGACATCACACACATCCATGCCCGAGGCAGGATTCGAGCCTGCGACCGTAGCAGTCGCGCGGTTCCGGACTACAGCGCCTAGAACCGGATGACCACCGCGGCCGGCCGGAGGACTACGTTGGGTAAACTGCTAGAGTAAACTCTGTCAGCCTGCACTCGGTATTCTTCGATAAGTGATCTGGTTACCTCGAATTTTGTAAAGCTATCTCACTGGAATTATTTTGCGCATGTTTCGGCTTCTAACATGCTATTACAATTGGTGAAATTGAGTGAAATTTTTTGGGACTGCTGCTACATTCACATCAATAATGTTCCAAACACATAGGGTGAACATTAACAAAGCCTACAAACTGCAAGGATGGATTCTTAAATGCAAATTGAGGAAATGCATCGTTCCCACGGTAGATGACCCTGACAACTGAAAGTTCCTCTGACCACGTGCCGTGTGTTCCTTGTATGTTTCAGGCTGTGTGATTAACGCAGCGTACTGTAGGCGGCACAACGGTCCGGTGTTCGTGTCCGGAACAGGCCGAGACGGTATCTGTATACGAATAAGCAGACGCAAACGGTCGTGAGGCAGCACGGCTATACCGAAATATGTACCCTCACAAACACCAAACACATTACACATTTCAAGCCCTTTTTGGACGTTTGTGTGATCATGGATCCTTTCAGACAGACGAACCTGCAGGTAGGCGGGGGACTGGGTATACACCAGATTTGGAGGACCAGTTTCTACACGATATGCATGAGAACCGCTACTGTTCCTGTCACGTGCAACGAGTCCAAGTAGCGGGAAGGATTTCATCGATGGCTTTTGCACCAAACCATCGCAATTATGGGATTTCTGTCATCAGCTCTCTTAGCTGACGAAGCAACCTTTACCAGAACTGGTACCATCAATCTGCGTAATCGTCATCTGAAGGCTACAAAAATGGTTCAAATGGCTCTGAGCACTATCGGACAACTGCTGAGGTCATCAGTCCCCTAGAACTACATAAACCTAATTAACCTAAGGATGACACACACATCCATGCCCGAGGCAGGATTCGAACCTGCGACCGTAGCGGTCGCGCGGTTCCAGACTGGAGAGCCTAGAACCGCTCGGCCTGAAGGCTACAATCATCGCGGTATTGCTAAGGCGTTTTATCAGTATAAGTATGCGGACAGGGATCCTTCGCGACCACAAACTTGGGCCGGTTATTATTCCACAAAGCCTCGACGCAGGAACATACCTCGATATCCTGCGGAATACTCTGTCTGGGTTGCTTGAAAATGTGCCTTTGGCAATATGATAGGTTATGTGGTTTTTGCAGGATGGAGTAACACCCTAATTCCGCATTACGGTTCACCAACATCTCAATATCTTCCCCGGATGTTAGATAGGACGCGGAGGACCTTAGCATGGTCTGCTAGATCGCCGGACTTAAGCTCCCTGGATTTTTACCTCTGGGGGCATCTGAAAAGCGTTTGCTGAACCAGTTCCTGATGTGCAGATCCTTCAACGTGTTCACGACCCCTCTGACGCTATTGAGATGAAGGCCAGAACGTGCGAAAGGGTGCGGTAATCCATGTTGCGACGTGTGAACGTATGCATTGATCCCATGGAGGGCACTTTGAACATCTGTTGTGGCGTGCGTACGATGCAGATCTTTACTGTATTCTGGGACGATTTGTTGTCGTTGCACGCACACCGTCCATTAATTTTTTCTCTAAGTGAAATAAAGAAACACTTTGTCAGTAGAAGACAACTATTCCTACGTGTGAGCCAGTCGAAACCCATAAATCACTGTAATTATCGCTGGATCTGACTGTAGTACTTCAGCGCCACAAATGTTGAACATTACGTTTCTGTATTCGTGTCCGAGTCTTTTGAGATGAAGTTGAAGTTTTGCGAGGCAGCATTACACTTTAAATCATTTTCTTAAATGAAAATGGCCCCTCGCAAATGGTATATGTTCACATCACGGAGGCTGAACTGATGACCCTTACAACGTTACTCGCAGGCCGTGTATCACCACACCCCGCCTGCCAGCGGAACGTGTACTTTCGTGACAGCTCAGCCATTTCCGGTGAAATTCATGAAGGTGAAGAACTAGCTTAACTTTCGAGCGTTAATATTTGACAAATGAAATTATAATTATACAATAAAGATATCAGTAAAGCCAGGGAGAAGCATTCACCATTGTTAGTTTTTTAATATGTGGGACACCTGTATTGCTAAACGGATAAAACGATCATCAATTCCAGTTGCAGTTTGCCTATCTAACAATTTTCAGGGGCAACAAAAATTTTATTTTCAGTACTGTTCATAATTATTGGCCTCTTTAAAAATTCAAAATTCTGCCATGATCTACTCAATAACAGGTATAACCTTACGTTAAAGGTTTAGCATAATGCGTCAAATATTAAAGTTAGAAGGCAACGTAATTCAGGGCGCGCTATTACTCACACTAAACTTATCCAGTGTTTCAGAATGACAGCGACCTCCAACAAGCTTTACACATAATTTCTAACCTGTTCTAAACTTTTTCATTAGCCAAAAGGTGAATAGCCCGGAACTAAGAAAACCAACATAGTTAGAGTATTGCGTCTTCAACCATAAAGGTTTCACACCCCTAACCTGAAATATTTAACACACTAACTCATTTGCAGAATAATCAGACGTCTGAAGGTGTTTTATACACCGATTCTTTAAACACTCTTAGGTACTACATGTTAGGCGGCGAATGAAAGGACTTAAAGATAGGAGACTTCTCTTGTCTCCTCCTTATATGCGAAGTTCAACATCGCCGACAAAAATGCTCTTTATTATAATTAAACTAAAGCGTAATTTTTCAGGGAATCAACTAATCCATCAAGTAACAATTGTTCCGAATCACAGAGCAGGAGGTAGTACTGCGACCCTCTTAGATACGGCGCTAATGAGAGTGTTGTGAGCAGCGTCATCGTGCCGGAATGTAAGAGTGAAGATGAACGTGCGGAAGAGAAAAAGATAACAGATTCATAAACGCGGTGTGGTCGGAGGGCAGCGTTTGTGAAAAACGTTGCGTGAACGCCCGTTTGGGAAACGTTAACGCAACAGCTACTTTTCTGGAACCACACGCAGCCTATGCTGCACGGTTTGGCCGCGGGAATTACAGTGCGGGGCCTATGCTCTCCTCTCCTGCGTGCTGCTGCTGTTTTATTCCTTCCTCAGTATCGGTCACGACACAGAGTGCAGTTTGGTACATAGCGTGCAGTGGGAAGACGTCGCTGCTCGCACGTACACTGAGGAGCAGCTGAATGCTGCTGGCGTTCCCCAAGCTAGTGTTATAGGCACTTTGCTGTTTCTTATCTATTTAAACGATTTGGAGACAATCTGAGCAGCCGTCTGAGGTTGTTTGCAGGTGACGCTGTTGTTTATCAACCAGTAAAGTCATCAGAAGATCAAAACAAATTGCAAAACGATTTAGAAAAGATATCTGTACGGTGCGAAAATTGGCAGTTGACCCTAAATAACGAAAAGTGCGAGGTCATCCACATTGTAAGTAGGCTGTTTAGGTTTTTACGTTGGTAACGCCACGTAGCGCTCTGTATGAAAATCACTGACTGTGCTGTGTGCAGTCTGTGGCTTATTTGCATTGTTGGAATATTTGCTACTGCACTGTTGGGCAGTTGGATGTGAACAGCGCGTATCGTTGCGCAGTTGGGAGGTGAGCCGCCAGCAGTGGTGGATGTGGGGAGAGACATGGCAAAATTTTGAGAGCGGACGATCTGGACGTGTGTCCATCAGAAAGAGTAAATTTGTAAGACTGGATGTCATGAACTTATTTTTTATATATATATATATATATATATATATATATATATATATATATATATATATATATATAATGACTTTTGAACATTATTAAGGTAAATAGATTGTTTGTTCTCTATCAAAATCTTTCATTTGCTAACTATGCCTATCAGTAGTTAATGCCTTCAGTAGTGAGAATCTTTTATTTAGCTGGCAGTATTGGCGCTCGCTGTATGGCAGTAGTTCGAATAACGAAGGTTTTTGTGAGGTAAGTGATTTGTGAAAGGTATAGGTTATTGCTAGTCAGGGCCATTCGTTTGTAGGGATTACTGAAAGTCAGATTTCGTTGCGCTAAAAATATTGTGTGTCAGTTTAGTGTTTATCAGAATAAGTAAAGAGAGAAATGTCTTGAGTACGTTCAGTTCTGCTCAGCTGTTTGAAAATCAAATAACGTAAGAGGTTTATCAGCACAGTAATTCATTAATTTTTCTAAGGGGATGTTTCAACATGAGTGCTAAAAGGAATCAGTTAAACTTCAGTTACACGATAAATCAGTCAAATCTTAAGGCCGTAAATTCAACTAAATACCTAGGTATTACAATTACGAACAACATAGATTGGGGGGAACACATAGAAGTGTCGTAGGGAAGGCTAATCAAAGACTGCGTATTCGTAGGACACTTAGAAACTGTAACACATCTACTAAGGAGACTCCCTACATTACGCTTGTCCGTCCTCTTTTTAGAATACTGATGCGCGGTGTGGGATCCTTACCAGATAAGATTGACGGAGTACATCGAAAAAGTTCAAAGAACGGCAGCACGTTTTGTATTATCGCTAAATAGGGGAGTGTGTGTCACTGAAATGATACGGGATTTGGAATGGACATCATTAAAACAAAGGCGTTTTTCGTTGCGAGGCAATCTTCTCACGAAATTCCAATCACCAGCTTTCTCGTCCGAATGCGAAAATATTTTGTTGACGCCGACCTACATAGGGAGAAACGATCACCACGATAAAATAACGGAAATCAGAGCTCGTACGGAAAGATATAGGTGGTCATCCTTTCCGAGTGCTATAGGAGAAAAAAAAATGTTAAAATGTGTGTGAAATCTTATGGGATTTAACTGCTAAGGTCATCAGTTTCCAAGCTTACACACTACTTAACCTAAATTATCCTAAGGACAAACACATACACCCATGCCCGAGGGAGGACTCGAACCTCCACTATAGGAGATTGGAATAATAGAAAATTGTGAAGGTGGTTCGATGAACCCTCTGCCAAGCACATAAATATGATTTGCAGAGTATCCATGTAGATGTAGATGTAGATGAACGCAAGGTGACCAGTTCAACGTGCAGATGCGCAAATCGTTTCACTGTCAATATAATAACGTAGCTGGGAAAAGGAAGAAACAGGTTCTTCCATTTCACTCAAAAAGAAACAAGGCACATCACGGAAAGCTCTACTCTTGCTGGTGCTGTGTAGGTTGTGCCTCGTGAACATGCCTTCAGTTTTAGGCCAGTTCCAATGATTTACTTCCCCTTTATGTATTGTTATTTTTATCTTCATAGCGCCCATGTAAATCGCGTAACATTATCAATTCCTCTTTTTTCTGGTTTCTAGTTTTCCATGTTCTATCGATGTTGTTTATTTCTTTCTTCCATCCATATTTTTCCTGAGTTCCGAATTTTTTCCGTGTTGAAAGCCTTATAAATTTAGTATTTCATTCTTAAAATGCTTTCTTTCTGTTATTTACGGTTCACTGTTATTGCGGTTCTCTAGTTCTTTCCTTACTTTTGTAGTTCCATGCAAATGTTGACTTCTTTCTCCAAAAATCCAGGAATATTTGTTATGTTCGCCTGTTCTCATCAACTTGGCTGAAGTGTCCAAAAATGATAAGCCTACACTTTTCCATAACTTCCTATATTCTGTATATTTTGGCATAGCTCCTCATTACTTCTCGGTTTCAAACCTAGAAGGTTGTATAGCACCTACTATTTTTCTAGTAATCGATCTTTCAAGTGCCTCCATTCCTCCCGGCTTATAGTTCATTTCAAAGCTGTCACCTGCACATAAAAATTCCGAAGTTACAACTGTGGCTTCATGTTTTAGTTAAGTACAGTACTGGCCATTAAATTGGCACACCACGAAGATGGCGTGCTACAGACGCAAAACTTAACCGACAGGAAGAAGATGCTGTGATATGCGCATGATTAGCTTTTCAGAGCATTCACACAAGGTTGGCGCCGATGGCGACACCTACAACGTGCTGACAGAGGAAAGTTTCCAACCGATTTCCCATACATAAACAGAAGGTGACCGGCGTTGCCTGGTGAAACGTTGTTGTGATGCCTCGTGTAAGGAGGAGAAATGCGTACCATCACGTTTCAGACTTTGATAAAGGTCGGATTCTAGCCTATCGCAATTGCGGTTTATCGTATCTCGACAATGCTGCTCGCGTTGGTCGATGTCCAATGACTGTTAGCAGAAACTGGAATCGGTGGCTTCAGGAGGGTAATATGGAACGCCGTGCTGGATCCCAACGGCCTCGTATCACTAGCAGTCGAGATGACAGGCATCTTATCCGCACGGCTGTAACGGATCGTGCAGCCACGTCTCGATCCCTGAGTCAACAGATGGGGACGTTTGCAAGACAACAACCATCTGCACGAACAGTTCGACGACGTTTGCAGCAGCATGGAGTATCGTCTCGGAGACCGTGGCTGCGGTTACCCTGACGCTGCATCACAGACAGGAGCGCCTGCGATGGTGTACTGAACGACGGACCTGGGTGCACGGATCGTAAAACGTCATTTTTTTTTTCGGATGAATGCAGGTTCTATTTACAGCATCATGATGGTCGCATCCGTGGTTCGCGACATCGTGGTGTACGCACATTGGAAGCGTGTATTCGTCATCGCCACATTGGCATATCACCCGGCGTGATGGTATGGGGTGAATGCAGAAAATGTTCTACTGCTGCCCTGGCCATCACATTCTCCAGATCTCTCACCAACTGAAAACGTCTGGTCAATGGTGGCCGAGCAACTGACTCGTCACAATACGCCAGTCACTACTCTCGATGAACTGTGGTATCGTGTTGGAGCTGCATGGGCAGCTGTAGCTGTACACGCCATCCAATCTCTGACTCAATGCCCAGGCGTATCAAGGCCGTTATTACGGCCAAAGGTGGCTGTTCTGTCTACTGGTTTCTCAGGTTCTATGCATCCAAATTGCGTGAAAATGTAATCACATGTCAGTTCTAGTATAATATATTTGTCCAATGAATACCAGTTTATCATCTGCATTTCTTCTTGGTGTAGCAATTTTATTGGCAAGTGGTGTACTTGGTGGTCACCTTGTAGTTTCTCACGTACCGCCTGCACTCGGTCTGCGCGAGTCATATGCCGCGTGACTTGGGAGTACTGCTGAATACCATATCGTGCTCTGCGGCGTTTCGGGGTAATACCTGCGACCCATTCAATCTCGAGTATCGTTTGCCCAGTCCTAGGGTGCACGCACGAGGGAGGGCGTGTTGTGGCGCCGCGTCTCCCGTGTATAGCTGTAGCTGCAGCCGTCTGGAGTTGGCTGGAGAGCTGGAGCGGGGGCGCCGCTATCTGGGGTCAGCATCGCACCGCGCGCCGTGCATTCCAGCACGCGCACGCACAAGCGCGCGCACGCACACACGCGCGGCTGACGGGAACGGCTCGACAGCAGCGCTTATCGCGATTTGCTCGGCCAGCAGGCAAGCCCCAGCTTCCGCAGCCCTCACCTGCTGTTGCTGCCGCCGCCTAAATTAATGCAGCGTGGTCCCTCCTCCCGCTCCAGATATAAGTCGGCCTCGGCCCGCAAGATATCGTATGTCCGCCGTTTGCCGGATACCAGAGCGCGTCATACTCCGCCGCTCCGTGTACGATGCCGACACTTTATCGCGGTAGCCGCCGCACCTGCATCTACCATCTACGGCTTGTAAACTACGCAGCTCGAGAGAATGCCTGCGAGCTGTGAGCCGCGCAGCTGGGAAACAGTCCTTCCCACAGCCGGCTTGCGTATTCAGTAGTGGTGGTGCCTGCAGATATGTTAGCAGTGTTGTCAAATTCAGCAGTGACCGAAAGCCCAACCGCCTTTTTCTGCTTCCCTCAGTTACGGTGATGAGGAAAAACAGTGCGCTAGGTACACAAGTGTGAGTTTTTCACTCTCAGAACGTTTCTGCGAGTAATGCGTGTCGTATAAACAGTGCCGAAAGTCAGCTCACCGATAATGTCCGTGAGTGGGATAAGAAGTCAGATAGCTACGCCCCGCGAGTTCTCTCGTGTAGGCGGGAACCTCCATCTCTCGACAAATCCTCGCCGTAGCTCTCAGACGAGGTGACAAAAGTCATTGGATAGCAGTATGCACATACACAGATGACGCTAGTATCGCGTACACAAGGTATAAAAGGGCAGTGCGTTGGCGGAACTGTCATTTGCACTCAGGTTGAGCCATGGAAAAAATTGCTGTTTTGAAAAGCCTTCTTGCAGCGGTGTACCGTAGGTCTCTAGAAGAGCGTAGCGTTCCAAAGGATTGGAAAAGGGCACAGGTCATCCCCGTTTTCAAGAAGGGACGTCGAACAGATGTGCAGAACTATAGACCTATATCTCTAACGTCGATCAGTTGTAGAATTTTGGAACACGTATTGTGTTCGAGTATAATGACTTTTCTGGAGACTAGAAATCTACTCTGTAGGAATCAGCATGGATTTCGAAAAAGACGGTCATGTGAAACCCAGCTCGCGCTATTCGTCCACGAGACTCAGAGGGCCATAGACACGGGTTCACAGGTAGATGCCGTGTTTCTTGACTTCCGCAAGGCGTTCGATACAGTTCCCCACAGTCGTTTATTGAACAAAGTAAGAGCATATGGACTATCAGACCAATTGTGTGATTGGATTGAGGAGTTCCTAGATAACAGGACGCAGCATGTTATTCTCAATGGAGAGAAGTCTTCCGAAGTAAGAGTAATTTCAGGTGTGCCGCAGGGGAGTGTCATAGGACCGTTGCTATTCACAATATACATAAATGACCTTGTGGATAACATCGGAAGTTCACTGAGGCTTTTTGCGGATGATGCTGTGGTATATCGAGAGGTTGTAACAATGGAAAATTGTACTGAAATGCAGGAGGATCTGCAGCGAATTGACGCATGGTGCAGGGAATGGCAACTGAATCTCAATGTAGACAAGTGTAATGTGCTGCGAATACACAGAAAGATAGATCCTTTATCATTTAGCTACAAAATAGCAGGTCAGCAACTGGAAGCAGTTAATACCATAAATTATCTGGGAGTACGCATTAGGAGTGATTTAAAATGGAATGATCATATAATGTTGATTGTCGGTAAAGCAGATGCCAGACTGAGATTCATTGGAAGAATCCTAAGGAAATGCAATCCGAAAACAAAGGAAGTAGGTTACAGTACGCTTGTTCGCCCACTGCTTGAATACTGCTCAGCAGTGTGGGATCCGTACCAGATAGGGTTGATACAAGACATAGAGAAGATCCAACGGAGAGCAGCGCGCTTCGTTACAGGATCATTTAGTAACCGCGAAAGCGTTACGGAGATGATAGATAAACTCCAGTGGAAGACTCTGCAGGAGAGACGCTCAGTAGCTCGGTACGGGCTTTTGTCAAAGTTTCGAGAACATACCTTCACCGAAGAGTCAAGCAGTATATTGCTCCCTCCTACGTATATCTCGCGAAGAGACCATGAGGATAAAATCAGAGAGATTAGAGCCCACACAGAGGCATACCGACAATCCTTCTTTCCACGAACAATACGAGACTGGAATAGAAGGGAGAACCGATAGAGGTACTGAAGGTACCTTCCGCCACACACCGTCAGGTGGCTTGCGGAGTATGGATATAGATGTAGATGTGTGAAGCAGTCGCCCTCCGTTTCTGGCGGTGGCGCCCCTGTGGGGCAATCGCAGCTTTGGTGTCTCCTTCTGCTGGAAAAGGGGAAAGGTTGCCTGTTCACGTGCATTTAAGGGGCGCTATAAGCTCGCCAGTGGCAGTTGGTCAGTCGGAGTGAGTCTGGGTGAGTCAGTCGTCACCAGTTGCTGGTCTGTCTCTCGTTCGCATTAGCGCGGCAGTTAGTGTCTGTCTGTCGTTCGGAGTGCTAGTATGTCTGTCGTTTGGATCGAACTTTAAAGCCGGCAAAATGAGAGTCTTGCCACTCCGCCAGTAACAGAACTCAGCTAGTGATCGCCCGGTCGGGGCTGAGTTCCTGCATCTGGGTCTGCGCGTTAGGCCGCCAGTCTGCTCGAGTTGCTCGGGCAACGGTCATTGGCGGTTGGATCGATCGGTTCTTCGGTCGCGCACTGAAACACGACTTGTCCGCCTTCAGCGTCGGCGCATGTGAGGTCGCCACGTGAGTCCAGTGGACCACGCCGTATAGCGAGGGATAGTGGCTTCGCGGCCGACACCAGAGCAACAGGAGTCAACCTGGTCTGGCCGGTGCGTGCTGCGACGCCGTGAGACGGGAGATTGGCGCGCCTTCCTGCGTCCGTTGAAGCGGCTGGCAGCGGACGGTTCGGGAGAGCGTTGGGGGTGCTGCGCCAGGTCTTCGCCAGACATCGCAGTTTATTAGAAGTTAAGTTATTCGTGATATGTTGTTTCATTTACTTGTTAAATTCTACTTGTTTTCTCGGTCAGTCTTTCGTCCCTAGCTTGCTCGTCTGTCTCCCGTCCGTATTTGTTATGCAGTTAGTATCTGTCTGTCTGTCGGTCTGCCGTACGTTAATAACTGCCTCTGTCATGTTTGTCGGATTCGGTGTTAACGAATTTATTGCTTGAAGTGTAACGGTTGAATTCCTGAAATATGTTTTTATCTTGGCTATAATTTTGAGAGGCGGTATGTGTAATGTAGAGCATGTTAGGCCAATCTTGTATATTTTATGTAAGACTGTATTTCGTGGGTTTTTATTTAAATGGTCATTTTAGTATATAAAGTTGCCACCGTTCCACCGTAAGAAATTTTTTTAAAAATCATGTTGCACCTTTGGTGGCAAGTTAATCTTTTAATATTAGTGTTTTGTACCATTTACATCCCTCCTACGGGGTGCATAGTTTATGTGACTGTGTGAGTTGTTAAAATTTTTAGTTTAAAGTAATCTGGTGTGTTGCAGATTTGTACGAGTGTAGTCCTTCAGAGGTTGTTGTGAGCTGTCGTGACTACGGCCGTGTCAAAAGGGAGCGGAGAGGTTCTCAGCCCGAAAGCTCATACTGTCGAAAATTTGTTCTTTCTGCCTCTGAATAAATTGTCACTTGATATTTAGAGGGTGCTTTCTGATTATAATTTTAAATCTGTATAAACAAAGGATTTTAGGAATAAAATTTCCATTTGTTGAAAGAAATTCGATTTGTTTTCATCAGTTACCCAGTGGCAACTACTTCCACGCTCACATAGTGTGTTTAAATGTGTTAATGTTCTTGATGAATCGCTAGTAAATTAAGTAAATTCTTAAGAAAAGGTTTTGAAACCAAATTCACGGTTCACGGGTGAAGAGGTCTCCGACGTCATTATGGCCGCACGACGGCAGTTAACTGACTGAACGCAGAATGCTAGTTGGAGCTAGACGCATGGCACATTCCATTTCAGAAATCGTTGGGGAGTTCAATATTCCGAAATTCACAGTGTCAAGAGAGTGCCGAGAATACCAAATTTCAGGCATCACCTCTCACCACGGACAACGCAGCGGGCGACGACCTTCACTTACCTACCGACAGCGGTGGCGTTAGCGCTGACATAAAAGCACTAGCGAGATAAACAGCAGAAATCAATGTGGGGCGTACGACGAACGTATCCCTTAGGACAATGCGGCAAAACTTGGCGTTAATGTTCTATGGCAGCAGACGACAGATGCGAGTGCCTTTGCTTACGGCACAACATTACCTGCACTGGTTCTCCTGTTCTTCTGGCCATTTCGATTGGACCCTAGTCGATTGGAAAACTGTGGCCCGGTCAGATGAGTAATGATTTGACCTAGTAAGAGCTAATGGCAGGGTTTGAGTATGGCGCAGACCCCACGAAGCCATGAACTCAAGTTGTCAATAAGTTACTGTGCAAGCTGGTCGTGGCTCCACAATTGTGTGGGCGGTGTTTACATGGAATGGACTGGGGCCTCTCGCGCGACTGATCTCGTCATTGACTGAAAATGGTTATGTTCGGCTCTTGGAGACCATCTGATCTCAAACAAACTATGCAGTTTTTATGGATCACAATGATCCATGTCACGGGGCCACAGTTCTTCGATATTTGTTTGAAGAACACTCTGACAGTTCGAGCGAATGATCTGGCCACCCAGACCGCCTGACACGAATCCCATGGACCATTTATGGGACTTATTCGAGAGGTCAGCTAGTGCACAGAACCCGGCACCGGCAATGCTTTCGCAATTACGAATAAGTATAGTGGCAACATGGCTCAATATTTATGCAGGGGACGTCCAACGACTTCTTGAGACCATGCCACGTTGAGCTGCTGGACTAAGCCGGGAAAAAGGAGATCCGAAACGATATTACGAGGTATGCCATGACTATTCTCATCAGTGTATGTTAGCAATTTTGTCAAATTCTGCAGTGACCGAAAATCCATCCGACTTTTTTGTCTTCTCCAGTTACAGTGATGAGGAAAATGATTAAGCTAGGTACAAAGGTGAGAGTTTTTCCCTCTGAGAGAGCTTCTGCGAGTAATACGTGCCGTGTAAACAGTGCCGAGAGTGTCTGTGAGTGGGGCGAGATCTAAGATAATCGCGCTGTGCGAGTTCAGATTTCTCGTGTGGACACCAACCTCCATCTCTCGAGAGCTGCTCGCCGTAGGTGTCAGACAGGGAGAACTAAGAACTCAGATAGCGCTGAGCGGCCATATTGCATCACATATTTGTGCCGTATTTCACAGTTTTTACACTACTACATGATGCTAATATATTTTGCCGTACTCATGCGCATTAAATAATAGTACCCATCAATTTGCTTGTTTTGAGCTATAATATGTATCCGTGGCGTCTTTGGGAGCGAAAAATTGCCCGCTTTACCTCGTAAACGAGCGGCAGCAGCAGTTCGAAAATTTAGGAAGTTCTAAATAATCCTACACATAAAACATCATGGACATTTACAGAAATAACAAACGAAAAATAAAAAAAATTGTCACTGAAGAGTCTCGATCTCACCTTAACATATAAAATATGCCGCATTACCCACTTTTTTCCCCTCCTTTCCTTTCCCCGATTATAAAGAAAACGATTTATTGACACACAGCACGGATTCAGAAAATATCATTGTTGTGAAACACAATTAGCTCTTTATACTCATGAAATAATGAGTACTATCGACAGGGGATGTCAAATTGGTTCTATATCTTTAGATTTCCAGAAGGCTTTCGACACCGTTCCTCACAAACGTCCTCTAACCAAACTGCGTGCCTATGGAATATCACCTCAGTTGTGCGACTGGATTCGTGATTTCCTGTCAGAAAGGTGACAGTTCGTAGTAATACACGGAAAATCATCGAGTAAAACGGAAGTAAGATCCGGCGTGACCCAAGGAAGTGTTATAGGCCTTCTATCGTTCCTGATCTAGGACATAGGAGACAATCTGAGTACCCGTCTTACATTGTTTGCAGATGATGCTGTCATTTACCGTCTTGTAAAGTCATCAGATGACCAAAACGAATTGCAAAATGATTTAGATAAGATATCTGTATGGTGCGGAAAGTGGCAATTAACCCTGAATAAAGAAAAGTGTGAAGTCATTCACATGAGTACTAAAAGAAATGCGCTAAATTTCAATTACGCGGTAAGTCACACAAATCTGAAGGCTGTAAATTCAACTAAATACTTTGGGATTACAATTACAAATAACCTAAATTGAAACGCTCACATAGATAATGTTGTAGGTAAAGCAAACCAAAGACTGCGATTCGTTGGCAGAACACCACGCTTGTCCGCCCTGTTCTGGACTATTGCTGGCGGTGTGGAATCCTCATCAGGTGGGACTGACGGATGACATCGAAAAAGTACAAAGAAGGTGCAGCTCGTTTTGCATTATCGCGAAATAGGGAAGAAGGTGCCACAGACATGATACGTGGAGTGGCAATCATTAAAACAAAGGCGTTTTTCGTTGCGACGGGATCTTCTCATGAATTTTCAATCACCAGTTTTCTCCTCCGATTGCGAAAACATTCTGTCGGCATCCACCTACATAGGGAGAAATGATCATCACGATAAAATAAGAGAAATCAAGGCTCACCAGAAAAATTCAAGTGCTCGTTTTTCCCGCGCGCCTTTCGAGAGTGGAACGGTAGAGAGACAGCCTGAAGGTGGTTCATTGAACCCTCTGCCAGACTCTTTATTGTAGATACAGATGTAGAGCCTACACAAAAAGCATCTATTTGCTACTGTCACTTTGATCCTAAAATAATAACAATAATAATATCTGTGCCATTTCCGGCCATGCCCCAACGGTTCTAACTAAACTAAGAATGGAGGAAAGGAAAGGGGGTGGTGGAAAGGGTATAACATGTATGTATGTACCGGCATTGTAGGGACAGTTATGACTACTGTAGCGATGTATACGCAGCGATGTGTCGGCAAAAAAAGCAATGAAGGAAGCTGTCAGGAAGTGGACTCAGGACGAAGTTATTCATTTAATTAATTTGTACAAGAAAAGTCAGCATTATGGAATGTACAGTTACTGTACAGTTTGCCGACTGAAATGAGTACAGTTTTTAACACTCCCAAAAAAGATATTTACAAGAATATCCACAATTTAAGGAATCAGACAAAGTCGTTTTATAACATAGGTTATTTAGCATAGAGAAACAAGGGAAGTTACGTTCGAAAGTAATAGTTTTGGGAAATTTCCATTAACTTCAAGTAATACAGCTGTATCTATAATTTTATATGACGTGGTATTTATTGATTATATAACTATGCTGGCCGTTCGAGGAAAGAACAAGAATTTTCAAGTGGTTTCTTAAGTGAATAGAGGTAAAAACTTTAAAATAAACGTATGTCTGGAAATGCTTTATTTCTCGCAGGCTCCAAAATCATGCCGTGGCCTAAACCGCTCTCTTCTCCAGCACCAACACGGTAGTTTACGTTTTATTTTTGCCACCGACCACTCAAAGTATTAAAAGTGCAGCTGCAGACCGACGCTCCTTCATCGCAACCTCTTGCTCACGCACAGAACTACGACAAAAACATCTGGCGGGTTGTGACCTCTCAGCTCTCACAGGCACCGTCACCCCGCTGTGTGTGAACGCTTCTGACGTCTGCTCTCTCAAGACTCACAGACAGTTACACAAAGTATTCGCAAAGTACTATCAGTCAGTAACCACCAGCGAAAATTCGTCCCCAGTGTAAATAATTCTGTGAGTATTATCTGAGATTCTGAAACTTTTCGAGAGCAAAAAAACTCACGTATGTCCCAGCCCCTATGACCACCACCTGATGCCACCTGCTGGCGTGAAATGCACCTGACACGGTAAGGAAACTAAACACATCAACGGACGTTTTGCTTCACCCCTTTATTAGGAAGTTCACGGCATAGTAAACAAAATTTGGCTATGGAACATGCATATATAATCATTTTCAATCTCTCGAAAAACACGACATGAAATTATTGGAGCAGTATGTAGTTTTGATATATATATTTCGTTAAAATTTAGGCCCCTTTTTCGTTGTGACGTAGAACTATAATTCGTTTCAGTCATTATGAGGTGGTGGAAGCTTTCAGCTGTGGGATTGTGTCTAGAAAAAATGCGAAATTGCTTTCACATATATCTCATGAAATGACGGTTGGTTAAAAACTGTATGCCGGTCCCAAAGTTTCATTGGGTCAGTAATATAAGTGAATAAATTTCAAGTTTTTTTTTCATACTAGCAAATCCTTTTGTCACTAGCAGTCCATTATGGTACTCGCTTGAGAAAATAAAGTAAAAACGGCAGCTTCTGCTACATCACCGTAGATAAAGTTCCATTTGTTAAATACTCTCCTCTTTCCGTGCTATCATTTGCCAAAATCTCGTTTAAATACCTCTCTAACGGTTTATAAAGTATGAGGGACGTTATGAATATTACATTCCCGAGCGCGAGCACCAGGAAGTGACCCTGTTACATAACACCCAGTTTCTCAAGACTGGAGGTAGATATTGATCCCTCTCAGGATTGAAGGAAAATTCAGAATTTAGCTACATTTCATACACAGAAAAATATGGTCTGATTTACACCAAATGCGACCCCCTACTTTTCATTTCAATATTTCTGAATTTGTTACTTATATGCGAAATATCATAATAACTATGACGATTAACCAACGAAAGCTACAAGTACCGTAGAAATCAAATTTTACCAAATAGATTATGTAAATCGTTTGAGAAAGGCCGGCCGGTGTGGTCTAGCGGTTCTAGGCGTGCAGTCCGGAACCGCGCGACCGCTACGGTCGCAAGTTCGAATCCTGCCTCGGGCATGGATGTGTGTGATGTCATTATGTTAGTTAGGTTTAATTAGTTCTAAGTTCTAGGGGACTAATGACCTCAGATGTTAATCCCCATAGTGCTCAGAGCCATTCGAGCCTACTGTTCGTTACGTGGCTATTGCTCCTTATTTTAGAACGTTTATTTGTGAAAATATTTCTCAAAATGTGACATTTTGTGGAAATGATTTCTTTGACATCTTTACCACAACGTCTCTGAAAAGCGTTAACAGTCAACTGTCGTTTCCAGAATCTGTTTCAACACTTCCGTACGTTTTGTGCTGCTTTAAAACAATCATTCAAAGTCGTCAGATATAAGTGTTTGAAACAATTTCTATCCTCCCACGAAAATCTGAAATTTGAAATCAGATGGTTGCTTTAAGGCGCCTCTGTACAGACTAATTACGAGTTAATTTCACTGTTATCCAGCTTACAGCGAATTCATCAGCACTAACAATAAGTGCTTTACATTTATTGCACCCTTTTATGAATTAAAATAATCTCTAACATAGAACACCACACTTAAATCATTCCGGAGATTTCTATTTTATCAGCATGTTGATGAACGTGCTCTAATAGATATTTATTCACACGTGTTCCTACAGAACTCAGTGTAAGTCTTTTATACAGAAGTCCTAGAACAACGCGTATCCCATTTTTAGTTTCTTTTCGGAGTCTAAGACCTGCTAAAGAAACTGACAGACGGTAACGCATATAACACATTCGTCTATAGATGATCCGTCTGAGAATTGCGAAGTAAGATGTGTGAGGAGCTGACAACAGTGCTGAAAACGTTTCCAGTTAAATGAATGATTGTTGTTGTTGCGTAAAGCAAGGAAAAAAAGTATCGGCTGTTAATTTTTCAGTATGTTTAGAGGGAGGCAAGGCAATGGTAAGTTTTTCCATTGCCATTTTGAAAAATAAAGAAACCGCAGGACAGTTGCTTAGTCCACATTCGTTCCTTATGTACACGACCAGTTTCGGAACACTTACAGTTCCATTATGTGATAAAAAATGAAATCATTTAATTATCACAGGTCATCCTCTCCGCAACGTTGTCCCAAAACCAAAGATTACGCGACAAAGGGGCAAATTTTTGGATCCATGACAGCATTAGGGCGAGGATGACTTCAGATGATTAAATGATTTTATTATTATTTATTTCAAGTTTCTGCTACCAGTCACTTTTTATTTTATGCTTAATCTAACATAATGCAACGCGTTTAGAACATGTTCTGTTCACCTTCAGGCGTTTATACATACATACATACATACATATAGAGAATGTTACTTAAAAATAAACAGTGTTAAACTAGACTAATCTATAACTCTTTGTCCATTCTAGATTAAACTAGTTTAAGACTGCTTATTTTTAAGTAACATTTCTCTATATGTATGTATGTATGTATAAATGCCTGAAGATAAACAGAACATGTTCGAAACGCGTTGCATTATGTTAGATTAAACATAAACTAAAAAGTGACTGGTAGCAGAAACTTGAAATAAATAATTATTCCACACACTCACGGTTCACAAACATAGCCGTAATGGCTGAAAATAGTAAAGTGATTTTATTTTTTACACCAGATGATGGATCTTTTAAGTGTTCCGAAAGCAGTCGTGTACATAACAAAAGATTGTGGATTAAACAACTGTCCTCCGGTTTCTTCATTTTTCAAAATGGACTTGGTGCCCCACTAGAAAACTCTTTTTCCATTGCATTAGAAACTTGGTAAAATTTCTCAGGTAATGAATACTGGGATCATAAGAATTGCGTATTTCAGCAGACAGATACGTAGGATCGTTGTCCCGGAGACAAAGAAGGAACAGTATCTGGTGCTAACTTTGGGATTGTAAAAAAAGAAGGAAAAAAAGGTTCAAATGGCTATAAGCAATATGGGTCTTAACATCTGAGGTCATCAGTCCCCTAGACTTAGAACTACTTAAACCTAACTAACCTGAGGACATCACACACATCCATTCCCGAGGCTGGATTGAAACCTGCCACTGTAGCAGCAGCGCGGTTCCGGGCTGAAGCGCCGAGAACCGCTCGGCCACAGCGGCCGGCTTGGGATTGTCCTATGAGCTATTAGTACAGAGCAATCAGCGCTCCTAATTTTATCTTTAGTAATTTGGAACTTCTCGGCGAAATGCTAAGCACGAACTATAGAATTCTTCCCAGATGTGAAACCTGGACGGTGAAATGCTCGCATCCACTTGGCCCGAGTCTTTGCGTCTTTCGGAAATCAAAATATTGAAATATTTTCTTCCTTGTTCGTCTTGTAATTTACAGCACTACACGTTATACAGTAAGTATGCCTCATTTCGCACACTTACAACAAATGCTTTTCTAAAGAAAAACATGTTATTCATGAGTAAACAAAGGTTGACCTTACCTAGTATCTCCGTCAGTTTGTGGACTGTTCCCTGATAGGAACAAACACAAGTCTTGCAACAAATTCAACTCGAGAAAAGCTCACATGTACGCTATGGACCTCACACTGTCGCTAAAAGTTTACGGATCGCGTGAACCCCGCATCGAAAGCGTAAAGGGGTGCCCAGCGGCTCGGCCTCAGTTTGTGACGTCAAGCGGTCTATCCGTCAGTTGTGGCAGGCTCTGTATCTCGCAGCTACTGCGAGTCGCGCCAGGTACCTGGGAAGGGCGCAGTGTTGAACAGAACGCAAGCCGGTGCAACGAAGCGGCTACTGCGTGCGGCGCGCCTGCTACCGCGATATTTACACTCGGCCGGTATTACCGCTCGCTCTCGGAGAGGGCAGCTGTTAAATATACAGCACAGTATACAGAGAGAGGGGACCGCCTTCTGCAACTCGTCTTGCGAGGTAATACTCCCGTTCCTCCATTAACACAGGAGAGCTCTCCTCAAGCCCGTCGCTAATCTCCGGCGAAGCGAGCTGATGGAGTCCAATCGCCGCCAGAAGTTACCGACGCGTAAAGGAACGACGACGTCGAAACCTACCGCCAATTACACGTTAACTCGAGACGGGAAACCTTCCTCCGGGAAAAGTTTCCCGTAATGACTGACGCGTATATTTAACAGCTTTCTTTCCTATACGGCAGTCGTCAGTCACCCACCTCCGTAGCCGAGGTCACGCCGGCAGGGTAGCTCAGCGTGCTCGGTCAGAGGGACAGCTGCCCTCTGTAATTAAAAAAGTAAATAAAAAAAATTGAGTGACTTGATCAACGATGAACTTCAATTGATATCGTGAGGTGTCCCCCCCGAACGAATGCAACGAGCCACAACGAACAAAATGAGAAAAAAAGGCGGGGGGTCACTAATGGATGTCAGTGCTGTAGGGTTCAAACTAGAGGTTAGCTGGTTCGAATACTGGTGGTGGATGTAATTTACACTAATGATCATTAAAACTGATACACCGAGGAGAAATGCAGATGATTAACGGGTATTCATTGGACAAATATATTATACTAGAAATGACATTACATTTTCACGCAATTTGGGTACATAGATTCTGAGAAATCAGTACCCAGAACAACCATCTCCGGCCGTAATAACGGCCTCGATACGCCTGGGCATTGAGTCAAGCAGAGATTGGATGGCGTGTACAGTTACCTTCAACACGATACCACAGTTCATCAAGAGTAGTGACTGGAGTATTGTGACAAGCCAGTTGCTCGGCCACCATCGACCAGACGTTTTCAGTTGGTGAGAGATCTGGAGAATGTGCTAGCCAGGGCAGCAGTCGAACATTTTCTGTATCCAGAAAGGCCCGTACAGGACCTGCAACATGCGGTCGTGCATTATCCTGCTGAAATGTAGGTTTTCGCAGGGATCGAATGAAGGGTAGAGCCACAGGTCGTAACACAACCGAAATGTAACGTCCACTGTTCAAAGTGCCGTCAACGCGAACAAGAGGTGACCGAGACGTGTAACCAATGCCATCCCATACCATCACGCCCGGTGATAGGCCAGTATGGCGATGAAGGATACACGCTTCCAATGTGCGTTCACCGTGATGTCGTCAAACACGGATACGACCATCTTGATGCTGTAAACAGAACCTGGATTCATCCGAAAAAATCATTTTTTGCCATTCGTGCACCAAAGTTCGTCGTTCAGTACAGCATCGCAGGCGCTCCTGTCTGTGATGCAGCGTCGAGGGTAACCGCAGCCGTGGTCTCCGAGCTGATAGTCCATGCTGCTGCAAACGTCGTCGAATTGTTCGTACAGATGGTTCTTGTCTTGCAAACGTCCCCATCTGTTGACTCAGGGATCGAGACGTGGCTGCACGATCCGTTACAGCTGTGCGGATAAGATGCCTGTCATCTCGACTGCTAGTGATACGAGGCCGTTGGGATCCAGCACGTTGCGATCCGTATTACCCTCCTGAACCCACCGATTCCATAATCTGCTAACAGTCATTGGATCTCGACCAACGCGAGCAGCAATGTCGCGATACGGTAAACCGTAATCGCGATAGGGTACACTTCGACCTTTATCAAAGTCTGAAACGTGATGGTACGCATTTCTCCTCCTTACACGAGGCATCACAACAACGTTTCAGCCCGCATCTCGTGGTCGTGCGGTAGCGTTCTCGCTTCCCACGCCCGGGTTCCCGGGTTCGATTCCCGGCGGGGTCAGGGATTTTCTCTGCCTCGTGATGGCTGGGTGTTGTGTGCTGTCCTTAGGTTAGTTAGGTTTAAGTAGTTCTAAGTTATAGGGGACTTATGACCACAGCAGTTGAGTCCCATAGTGCTCAGAGCCATTTGAACCATTTTTTGAACAACGTTTCACCAGGCAACGCCGGTCAACTGCTGTTTGTGTATGAGAAATCGGTTGGAAACTTTTTTCAAGTCAGCACGTTGTAGGTGTCGCCACCGGCGCCAACCTTGTGTGAATGCTCTGAAAAGCTAATCATTTGCATATCACAGCATCTTCTTCCTGTCGGTTAAATTTCGCGTCTGTAGCACGTCATCTTCGTGGTGTAGCAATTTTAATGGCCAGTAGTGTACTTACTCTGGTCCTGCATACAGTTTCGCTGTTGACACAGAACCAAAACATACAGCAACAATAAACCCTTACCATTATACACCACGTGGCATTTAGCAGTCAGCGAATCAGAGGACAGTGAAAGTGGAATCGAGCAGCGCTGATTCAGGGTGGCAGTCTGGCACTGGGCCATACGTTAATGCGACCAGAAAGACCGTATTCTAGGCAAGACTCGGTCTTGATTATTTACCACCTCATAAAATGTACACTGACGGAAGAAAATCGCAACACCAAGGAGTTGCGCGTCATAAACGCTAGTTGGTAAGCCTGTTTCTACATTATAAAGATGATGTCTATGTAAATTTCGCGCAAGTCGCGTAAGAGTGGCGCTAGTAGCGACAGTATGATTGAAACGCCTGGTTAAATACGCAGGACAGAACAGGTATTTGGAATAGGGGAAAGGGGCCAAAAATGAGCGGCTGTCAGTCACACTCGAACACATGTCACTTTATTTAGTTGCCCAAACATTACAGCTCAAATTTCCGATCTTAACCGTCGACCGAATAGGTCACACAATTGACAGCTCCACCTGCAAACATCCAGACGTACGTCTGTGTCGGGCTTCTGCTTGTAGCTAGCCACAACTGGCACAAGTTGTCAACAGTGTAGCAGTCCTTGAGCGACAAGTTGAGTAAAATATATTTATTTAAACTGCTCTTGTCTCAACTAATCTTTTGCCTTTCTGTCCAGATTCCTAAGGCGACAGTTCCTTTGGCCACCTACCACCCATTTATCATTAGCAACGACGACATAACGCATGACTCCTCGGGACACGAGGTCTGCCGACGCGCGATATAACTGATGTCCTGTTCACCGACAACATGTCTGTTTTGATTGATGTACGCAGCTACTATTTCAGTGGAAATGTTGAGTAACATTAATCTGGTGACCGCATTTTAAGCAATTATTACAGCCAACTACACACGCACGGTCCAGTCGAAGTAATCAATCAGCTACTGGGAATTAATTAATCTCAGGCGGAGACTGACAGAAGGGCAACTACTGCGAGCTTCGCAGTGAGGCCCGTATTACACTGGAAACGAAGGTTGTCAAATGCACTTCACACAAGACGTTTTATAAAATGCTTGATGCTCTGTTGTGCTCTACTTGCCTGCTTACGTCTGGCATGAAAGTTAGCGCATCAACCTATTTCTTGTAAAAAATTTGCGAAACAACTATGATAGCAGGATTCATATTATTAAACCGCTATCTCGGAAGCGGATACCAGTTACAAGATGTCTATCTAGCAGCTTACAGTGACAACAAAAACGTGATTTTCAATATATCGCGTAATTACTTACCGATTGATAAATTTAAAATGGCGTTTTAATCTACTTATTAAGATGCATAATCTTATGACAAAAGTTTAACGCAATATGACAGATATCTCAGTTACATACTGTGTTTCTATCTTGAGGCAACGTAAGTGACGGAGCGCAAATACCCGGACTACATTAATGCAATATTTGGTAATGAGAGCACTTAACGACTTCCAACAAAATTTACACGTAATTACAAACCTTTACAAAACCTTGTCTCGCTGACATCCCGCACAAGATAATAAAAGCAATAAAATTGATCACTGACTATATTTTCGCTAGTCAAGCAGTAAAACTTCAGCATCAGGCATCATGTTTCAATTTATTGCTTCTATACTACTAACTGCATTCGCAACACTGTTTACAGACAGTATCCAAAAATGGTTCAAATGGCTCTAAGCACTATGGGACTCAACATCTGAGGTTCAAATGGCTCTGAGCACTATGGGACTTAACAGCTGTGGTCATCAGTCCCCTAGAACTTAGACCTACTTAAACCTAACTAACCTAAGGACATCACACACATCCATGCCCGAGGCAGGATTCGAACCTGCGACCGTAGCAGTCGCGCGGTTCCGGACTGCGCGCCTAGAACCGCGAGACCACCGCGGCCGGCAACATCTGAGGTCATCAGCCCTCTACACCTAGAACTACTTAAACCTAACTAACATAAGGACATCACACACACTCATACCCGAGGCAGGATTCGAACTTGCGACCTTAGCAGCAGCGCGGTTCCGGACCGAAGCGCCTAGAACCGCTTAGCCACAGCGGCCGGAGCACAGTGTCCATATATACCACTTACTGTAGAAGAAAAATTACATCATTGTATGGCATACACTATGTGATCAAAAGTATCTGGACATCTGGCTGAAAATAACTTACAAGTTCGTGGCGCCCTCCATCGGTAATGCTGGAATTCGATATGGTGTTGGACAGCTTCCACTCTCGCAGACATACCTACAATCAGGTGCTGGGAGGTTTCTTGGGGAATGGCACCCCATTCTTCACGGTCGGTGAGGCCATGGTACGAAGTTGGTGTTCCACAACATCCCAGAGGTGTTCTGTAGGATTCAGATCAGGACTCTGTGCAGGCCAGTCCATTACAGGGATGTTATTGTCGTGTAACCACTCGACCACAGGCCGTGCATTATGAACACGTGCTCGAGCGTGTTGAAAGATGAAATCACCATCCCTGAATTTCTCTTCAACAGCGGGAAGCAAGAAGGTGCTTAAAACATCAGTGTAGGCCTGTGCTGTGAGGGTGCAAAACAACAAGGGTTGCAAGCCTCCTCCTCGAAACATACGACCACACCATAACACCATCGCCTCCGAATTTTACACGCTGGCAGATGACGGTCACCTGTCATTCGCCATACCCACACCCTGCCATCAGCTCGCCGCATTGTGTACCGTGATTCATCGCTCCACACAACGTTTTTCCACTGTTCAGTCGTCCAATGTTTATGCTCCTTACACCAAGCGAGGCGTCGTTTGGCATGTACCGGCGTGATGCGTTGCTTATGAGCAGCCGCTTGACCATGAAATCCAAGTTTTCTAATCTCTAACTGTCATAGTACCTGCAGTGGATCCTGATGTAGTCTGGATTTCCTGTGTGATGGTCTGGATGTCTGACTATTACACATTGCGACCCTCTTCAACTGTCGGCGGTCAACAGACGAGGTCTGCCTGTACGCTTTTGTTTTGTTCTTTCACGTTTCCACTTCACTGTCACCTCGGAAACAGTGGACCTAGGGATGTTTAGGAGAGTGGAAATCTCGCGTACAGGCGTATGACACAAGTGACACCCTATCACCAGACCACGTTCGAAGTCCGTGAGTTCCGCGGAGCGCCCCATTCTGCTCTCACACGATTTCTAATGACTACTGAGGTCGGTGATATGGAGTACCTAGCAGTAGGTGGCAGCAAAACAATGCACCTAATAAGAAAAACGTATGTTTTTAGGTGTGTCCGGATACTCTTGACCACATAGCGTACATTTCAAAAGATGTGATGTTATAAACATTGAGATGCTTTCGCTTAAAATGCAGAGCAAATTACACAGTCTGTATTCACAGGATAAGTCATATTGAGATCACTTAGTGACTTCCAACAAACTGTCTGCATAATTTTGAAACGTTTCCTAAGGTTTTGTTCGCTTACATGTGTGAAGTCGAATACACTGAAAAAGAAGTACACCTGGAAAGATGACTTTGATCCGATGAGGGCAAGTGCCACATGGGGGATGGCGGATGTGCTGATAATGGTTTCAACATTGTCCACCAACACTAAGCGTGACGTCATGGCTACCAGAGCGCCATTGTGTCTACTCTTTAAAGGGAATGCTCAAAGCCAGAGGGCTCAGCGTGATGGAAACGTGCGAAGCAAGCAGGCAACCGTGCCACTGAGCCGCACTCGTGCTCCCTACAAACAACTGGGCAAGTTTGAAAAAGGTCAAATTGCGTCCTTCCTAGTGGCGGAATGGTCCTTTGAGAGAAATGCCCCTCAAGATGGATGTCCCGCGTCAGTTGTGCAACGATGCTGGTATCAGTGGCCACGTGAGCATTCTCACACCTGTAGATGAAGTCCTGGAAGTCCACGCGGCACAGACACCCACCACGATCGTCGTATCATGCAGTGGCAGATCGTACAGTGTTGTGGGTTGGCAGGAGAGCCAAAAGGCACGCGTTTTAGCTCACGCAGGCTGGCGTGAGGTTTGGAACAGGACAAGGAAATTAGAATTTAGAAAAACGGACGTAGCTGGTGGAATACTTAACTTAAATCCATTAATGATGAGCGTCGCTCTTGACTGTACATTATTCACAATATCAATAGTAACTGAACATGGTGCCTTGCTAGGTCGTAGCAAATGACGTAGCTGAAGGCTATGCTAACTATCGTCTCGGCAAATGAGAGCGTATTTTGTCAGTGAACCATCGCTAGCAAAGTCGGTTGTACAACTGCGGCGAGTGCTAGGAAGTCTCTCTAGACCTACCGTGTGGCGGCGCTCGGTCTGCAATCACTGATAGTGGCGACACGCGGGTCTGACGTATACTAACGGACCGCGGCCGATTTAAAGGCTACCACCTAGCAAGTGTGGCGTCTGGCGGTGACACCACATACAGCATCGACGTGCAGGGTTTGACTAGTGCCGCCAATGGATGACATGGAAGATGGAATGGCACGCCGTGGTCTTCAGCGATGAAAGCAGATTCTGCCCGCACGCAAGTGATGGTAGGATGTAGAGCGCATTCGTCCAACAGGCATCACAGGCCATACAATCCGGTTGCGATAACCTACAACTCCCGTTCATCTTTGGTGTTTCCAAAGGGGACGTTAACCAGCATCCGATACGTGCACAATTCTGTAAGACCCGTTCTTTTGTTGTTGTTGTAACAGGAAGGTGATGTGCCGTTCCAACGGGGTTATGCTCGCCCTCACACTGGCGTGAAACTCAACCTGCTCTGGTAGACACGCAGCTACTTACCTGGACAGTAGGATCTCCCGACTCGTGTCCAATAAAGCACGTACGGGATATGATAGGGCGAGGAGAGACTTGCGCGGCCCACCGACCAACAAGCCGTCGGCACACGGACCGTGCATCCGAACGTTGAGTGTGCCGAGTTCCTGACGTCATAGCGTGGAATGGCACACTCGGGAGTCTTTCCGAACGTGCAGAGCAATATGTGGCACGTCAGATATCCTGAGCGTGCGTCCGAGCGTTGACCAATGAGATGGCACAACGCGACCTAAGTCACAAGCACGCCGTCTCCATTCAGTACACAATTGTGAGGCGCCATATTGGCATTCATTTCAAGCCTATACGTATATATGCCGTTTTTGAGCACCAGCAAATTGAGAATCACTGGAAAACACGTTGTTAACTGTGTGATTCGTTCCAATAAAATAATGAGAAACATCATATTCGTGGCAAAAGAATTATTGTAGCTTACGTATTATGAGAGTAGGCTATTTGAAGGCAGCGACACACTGAAGTTCCACCAAGAAGGTATTGTTCTTGGTAAAATTTGTTATAATTAAATTTCACTTAGTAACATATCTACGATTAAGGTTTTCAGCAAGGGGTAACATAATATGATTACATATAGCGGGTGGAATGTTGGTTTAGCCTAATGAGTAGCGTCACTGTCCTGAGTAGAGTTGCCGGCCGGAGTGGCCGAGCGGTTCTAGCCGCTACAGTCTGGAACCGCGCGACCACTAAAGGTCGCAAGTTCGAATCCTGCCTCGAGCATGGATGTGTGTGATGTCCTTAGTTAGGTTTAAGTAGTTCTCAGTTATAGGGGACTGATGACCTCAGAAGTTAAGTCCCATAGTGCTCAGAGCCATTTGAATTTTTTGAGTAGAGTTGTTAGTTGGGACGGTGAGTCGCGTCTTGACACTACCAAATTTTTTTCCTAACATTTGCGTTTTTATTAGGTTCTGATATTTTATTATTAGTTTAATATAAATACACTCCTGGAAATTGAAATAAGAACACCGTGAATTCATTGTCCCAGGAAAGGGAAACTTTATTGACACATTCCTGGGGTCAGATACATCACATGATCACACTGACAGAACCACAGGCACATAGACACAGGCAACAGAGCATGCACAATGTCGGCACTAGTACAGTGTATATCCACCTTTCGCAGCAATGCAGGCTGCTATTCTCCCATGGAGACGATCGTAGAGATGCTGGATGTAGTCCTGTGGAACGGCTTGCCATGCCATTTCCACCTGGCGCCTCAGTTGGACCAGCGTTCGTGCTGGACGTGCAGACCGCGTGAGACGACGCTTCATCCAGTCCCAAACATGCTCAATGGGGGACAGATCCGGAGATCTTGCTGGCCAGGGTAGTTGACTTACACCTTCTAGAGCACGTTGGGTGGCACGGGATACATGCGGACGTGCATTGTCCTGTTGTAACAGCAAGTTCCCTTGCCGGTCTAGGAATGGTAGAACGATGGGTTCGATGACGGTTTGGATGTACCGTGCACTATTCAGTGTCCTCTCGACGATCACCAGTGGTGTACGGCCAGTGTAGGAGATCGCTCCCCACACCATGATGCCGGGTGTTGGCCCTGTGTGCCTCGGTCGTATGCAGTCCTGATTGTGGCGCTCACCTGCACGGCGCCAAACACGCATACGACCATCATTGGCACCAAGGCAGAAGCGACTCTCATCGCTGAAGACGACACGTCTCCATTCGTCCCTCCATTCACGCCTGTCGCGACACCACTGGAGGCGGGCTGCACGATGTTGGGGCGTGAGCGGAAGACGGCCTAACGGTGTGCGGGACCGTAGCCCAGCTTCATGGAGACGGTTGCGAATGGTCCTCGCCGATACCCCAGGAGCAACAGTGTCCCTAATTTGCTGGGAAGTGGCGGTGCGGTCCCCTACGGCACTGCGTAGGATCCTACGGTCTTGGCGTGCATCCGTGCGTCGCTGCGGTCCGGTCCCAGGTCGACGGGCACATGCACCTTCCGCCGACCACTGGCGACAACATCGATGTACTGTGGAGACCTCACGCCCCACGTGTTGAGCAATTCGGCGGTACGTCCACCCGGCCTCCCGCATGCCCACTATACGCCCTCGCTCAAAGTCCGTCAACTGCACATACGGTTCACGTCCACGCTGTCGCGGCATGCTACCAGTGTTAAAGACTGCGATGGAGCTCCGTATGCCACGGCAAACTGGCTGACACTGACGGCGGCGGTGCACAAATGCTGCGCAGCTAGCGCCATTCGACGGCCAACACCGCGGTTCCTGGTGTGTCCGCTGTGCCGTGCGTGTGATCATTGCTTGTACAGCCCTCTCGCAGTGTCCGGAGCAAGTATGGTGGGTCTGACACACCGGAGTCAATGTGTTCTTTTTTCCATTTCCAGGAGTGTATATACTATAATATTTGATGTTATGTAAATATAAGTTCACCTTTCTTTCGTTCGATTGGCTTAATCTACAGGACAGCTTGCGCTATTTGTATAAAGATATTTTGCTCCTTTTTCTTCGCTTCGTAATTTACATGTTGCAAAGATTCTGCTACTGGGTAGGAACAGTGATCAAGTAAAACTGACCTTGGGGTTTTACTAAAATGTTGGAATGATGAAATAATGTTTATCTGACGAGGAGAAGTATTCCAAATTTGTTCAAAATGGTCCAAATGGCTCTGAGCAGTATGGGACTTAACTTTTGAGGTCATCAGTCCCCTAGAACGTAGATCTACTTAAACATAACTAACCTGAGGACATCACACACATACATGCCCGATTCAAAAATGGTTCAAATGGCTCTGAGCACTATGGGACTCAACATCTTAGGTCATAAGTCCCCTAGAACTTAGAACTAATCAAACCTAACTAACCTAAGGACATCACACACACCCATGCCCGAGGCAGGATTCGAACCTGCGACCGTAGCAGTCCCGCGGTTCCGGACTGCAGCGCCAGAACCGCTAGACCACCGCGGCCGGCATGCCCGATTCGAACCTGCGACCGTAGCGGTCGCGCGGCTCCAGACTGTAGCGTCTAGAACCGCTCGGTCACTCCGGTCGGCTCCAGATTTGTAATGCACTGTTTGTAATGGAACTTTTATAAGCCTGTGTCATTGATTGGACATGGTACTTTCCTTTTCGGGGACGATGGAGGAAATATGCGTTTTTAATAGAGCTAGCGTGGGAATTTTACGCGCGCCCGTTGAGTAATCAATGTGATTTACGAACTAGAAGCATCCCTCAACTGCCGCTGGAGTGCGTTGCGATCGCGTATACCACGTTGGGGCCCACGTACCGTATGCACAAGTCGCATCGTTCCTGACAGTTCAGCAGCACGCTGAACTTGGCACGGTCAACGTTAACGTTCGACAGCACGGTCCGTGTGCCGACGGCTTTAGGAAACTACGTGAATAGGTCGAGCAGGCGTGGCGTAAGAAATCCCAGGGGGGTGTTCGCCTTCTGTACGATCGACTGGGTGCGAGAGCGAACGCCTGCGTTACTGTCCTTGGAGGCTGCACCGCATGCTAACATGGGTGTTGCAGTTTTGGTCGATACCTGGTACCTCAGAAACGAATGAGTGACTTGGAAACCTCTAAATGGGTGTACCAATATGTTTTCCGACAGAGTATGTAACACATTAACTCTTTTTAAAAATAATCAGTCGTTTCAGGCTATTTTATAAATGGGAGTCAGATTGCAAATACGCTTCTCGGGTTTGCCGGCGGATCGTATTGCGTAAATCGCACAATATTTCTTCGATGCAACTGCTCGACATCATCAGGTGGTGGTAGCTGCTGCCGTCACTGCTGCAAGGCGCGACTGATGATAATCGCGCGGCGTCGAAATTTATCATGACGGGAGCAGGCAATACGCGTGCGCGGGAAGACGCCCGTAGTTGGAGGAAAGCGGCGCTCCTGGTGCCCCCTGCTGGGAGCTGCAGAAAGACCATCCGCGCGTGCGCTATGGGCAATTACTGTGCTGCCGGGCGCTCCTGCGGTTAAAGTATGAACTAAATCTCAACTACGCGTTGCGTCACTTGAGGAAACGGAAGTTCTTGTTTTCCCTGTTTTTGATTTAATGGCAGCCAGGCGGCGCTCAGCTGAAAACCTGCATCCCTGTTGATAAGATTGTCCGCCGTGCGGATATGTATGGCCTCCTTAATAACACAGTCCCAGAATGATGACGCTGGGGATAAAATTTCCGCCTGTTCGTAAAGCGTACGATGTCCCGTGTCCAGGCAACGCTCCGCTACCGCTGATTTATCAGGCGTGTATGACGATGATGTTCGACGCAACGTTCTTGCACGGTTCGGCGTGTCTGTCCAATATAAGATTTTCCACATTGGCATGGGATTTTATACACGCCGCCGGCCGGAGTGGCCGTGCGGTTCTAAACGCTACAGTGTGGAGCCGAGCGACCGCTAAGGTCGCAGGTTCGAATCCTGCCTCGGGCATGGATGTGTGTGATGTCCTTAGGTTAGTTAGGTTTAATTAGTTCTAAGTTCTAGGCGACTGATGACCTAAGAAGTTAAGTCGCATAGTGCTCAGAGCCATTTGAAGCCTTTTTTTTTATACACACCACGTTTCCTGAGGCCAAGATCGTCTTTGACCGAGAACAATAAATTCCTCAGTTTTGCAGATGGCCAAAAAACACACTTGACGTCGTGCTTTTTGAGGATTCTTTCTATTCTCGAAGACATGCCGCCAAAATAGCACGCAGCTGCAGTGGGTGCCTCCGTCACTTCATTTACATCCCTGCTTTGAGTTTGCTTGGAACGGAATGCATGGCGTATCTGCCTATCGGAATACCCATTCTGTTGGAATACCGTTCTCAGGTGTTTTAGCTCACCAAGGAGCATAGGACACTACCGCGTTGCGCAGGATGATGGCAACTTGTGGCCTGCAAATACAGCTCTGTATGAGTTGATTTGCGATAGACGCTGCGTCCCAGTGTACCATCAGCTCTTCTTCTGACTAAGACGTCCAGGAATGGTAAGATGCCATCCTTTTCCACTTCCATAGTGAACTGTATATTGGGATGGAGCGAGTTCAGATGTTGGAGAAACACGGGTAATGTCTCTACCCCTAGGGGCCACACCACTAAAGTATCGTCTGCATACGAACCCGGGGGTCTCTGGCTAGTATGGCGCCATGTGGTTCACCTGTGTGTCGCACGCCAGCTACCTGCCACCTGACTGCACACGACAGAAAGTGCGTCACGCACGGTAATCGAAAGCCAGGGAGCGTGACGCGGAATGTCAAGGTCGGCCCCACCGGTGACCGAGTACGGCTGCACCGCCTGCTCTCTGCCTCCTGACAAATGGGTCAGCCGCAGTCGAAAGGACATTTACGGCGAACAGTCTGGCGCGGAATTCGTAATAAATGTTCCCACTTCGTGCCGCAGACATTGCCGTTGACGCGAGCAAGGCGAGGTTGCGATATGCTTTTATTTAATAGAAGGAGGCGCGCGCGCGAGAAAAAGTAAATCAGCGGGAATATGGCGCCAGTCACGGTCACAGATGGTTTCGTCGTGATTCAGCTCCTCTCGCGCTCGCTATAAATCGCGAACATTCCCTCAGTTCCTGCCCTGGTATGAAACAAAATGGCCTCGACAAGTAGCAAGCCAGGCGGCAATAATACTTTCCACAGTTCGGTACGACTTCGATTGCATACTGCCGTGGATGTTATCGAAACAGTTATTCTTCAAAAGAATAACTTATTTAGTTCGTGGCAAACTCACAGAGTTCGTCAGCGTTCCAACACGAGAAACCCATTCCTGCAAATGAGAATGAAGCCTTGGGTTAAGAAACACCGCTGTGTCACTTATATTTCATTTGTTCAACGCATTACGAAGCCTATTGCTTCATACTAAGATGAAGGTTTTTGGAATGAAGGACTGCTACGCTACCTCCTAGATTAATTATATGTATTCGAAGTGCGTAAGTTACATCAATACGAGGTATTTCTACTCAACATAATCCCATATTGTGTGTGTGTGTGTGTGTGTGTGTGTGTGTGGTTTAGGTACTCTCGACGTAGCGGTTACCAGCGCCCATACAAAGATTAGGAGAAATTAATGTGATAAAAAGAGAGAGAGAGAGAGAGAGAAAATGCGATGAAAGAAATAAAAAGCAATCTTAGATAAAATCTCACTCACTCTCTCCCAATCTCACTCATGGTCACCCGCACAAGCAAAATCGCTGACACCAAGTGAGATAGAGTTCAAAATGAGGAGATATTCTTAAACTGTCAATTAAAACGCAAGTAAGACAAGAGGAAAACTAAAAGAGATTCGTGGATATATTTGGCTGCCTGATCATTTACAAAAAACACCGATAAGTCAGCCACACCGGAACACATTAAACTTGTCGCCCTAAAACTTTAGGAAGCAAGTCAATTTAAAATTCAACTTAAGCCACTTTCTATTCTACATGGTGTACCAAAACTCCACCAGTGAACTTTCAGAGATCATTCTATGGACCAAAACAAAAGTCTACTAAACATGGACTCTAATATGCACCCTTAATAGTTGTTCAATAGAAGACACGTGTTTTAGATAGCGAAGATGAACAAGTGCTCATAGCTTTTAAGGACTGCATTTTACAGCCCATTTTAATGGATTTTTTTTATTTTAGTCCTTACTACTTCCTTCCAAAATATGGAAAGCAAAGGGCTTGTGGCAGAAAACATGTATTTCACAGCATCGAAGATGAGTAAATGTTCATAGCTTTTTAGGGTATTCATTTTAAATCCCATGTTTACTAGGTATTTTTTTGTCCATGGTACCTCGTCTGAACTTAAGTCGGTTGAGTTCTACGTCCCTTTGTACATCGTCCTTCTCGAGTAAAATTTCAGTCAGCGACAGAGGGAGCGAATAACAGCATCTACATTCACATGTCACAGATTTCCATACACATTCTTCCTCGCCTATTCTCCGCTTACATACGCTAGTCACCTCGTACCGTCTGAACCATACACAGACGAAAACTTTTTTATCCACGATCACGTAATAAGACTAAAACGAAAGGTACAGGTCCAGTGAGTAAGGACATCAGGTTACAAAAGTTCACAAAATCGAACAGAGAGCACCTGACATCAAATATTACAGAAATTATTTATATTAATTTAATAAGAAAGTCCCAAAACATTTAAGGAAATCCAAAGGTGAAAAAAATCTGGTAACGGTCTTCTGAAGGCTTTAATTGACGATATGTTATTAACTGACATTTAAATTATAAAAATCCTACAGGTTTTTGATAAATTCAAGACGCCGTACTTTCGTAATACGCGGGTTGTAACACGGAAATACACTGAAGCGCTAAAGACACTGGTATAGGCATGCATATTCAAATACAGAGATATGTAAAGAGGCAGAATAAGGCGCTGCAGTCGTCAACGCCTATATAAGACAACAAGGGCCTGGTGCAGTTGTTAGATCGGTTACTGATGCTACAATGGCAGGTTATCAAGAGTTAAGTGAGTTTGAATCTGGTGTTATAGTCGGCGCACGGGCAGTTGGACACAGCATCTCCGAGGTAGGGATGAAGAGGGGGTTTTCCCGTAAGACCATTTCACGAGTGTACTGCGAATATCAGGAATCCGGTAAAACATCAAATCTCTGACTTCGCTGCGGTCGGAAAAAGATACTGCAAGAACGGGACCAAGGACGACGGAACAGAATCGTTCAACGTGACGGAAGTGCAATCCTTCCGCAAATTGCTGCAGATTTCAGTGCTGGGCCATTAACGTCAGCGGGCGAACCATTGTACGAAATGTCATCGATATGGGCTTTCGGAGCCGAAGACTCACTCGTGTACCCTCGATGACTGCACGACACAAAGCTTTACGCCTCGCCTGGGTCCATCAACATCGACATTGGACTGTTGATGACTGTAAATGTGTTGCCGGTCGGACGAGTCTCGTTCCAAACTGTATCGAGCGGATGGACGTGTACCGGAGTGGAGAGAACCTCATAAATCCATGGACCCTGGATGTCAGCAGGGGACTGTTCAAGCTGGTGGAGGCTCTGTAATGGTGTGGGACGTGTGCAGTTGGAGTGATATGGCACCGCTGATACGTCTAGATACGACTCTGACAGATGACACGTACGCAAGCATCCTTTCTGATCACCTAAATCCATTCATGTCCATTGTGCATTCCGACATAATTGGGCAATTCCAGCAAGACAATAAGACGCCCCACACGTCCAGAATTCCTACAGGGTGGCACCAGGAACACTCTTGTGAGTTTAAACTCTTCCGATGGCCATCAAACACCCCAGACGTCAACATTATTGAGCATACCTGGGATACCTTGCAACGCCCTGTTCAGAGGAGATCTCTACCCCTCGTACTCTTGCGGATTTATGGTGCCAGTTACCTCCAGCACTGCTTCAGGCATTAGTCGAGACCATCCCACCTTGTGCCGCGGCCTTTTTGCGTGCTCGCAGGGGCACTACACGATGTTAGGCAAGCGTATCAGTTTCTTTGGCTGTTCAGTGCAACTTCAAATACGAAAATTCTTTAACCACCGATATGACGTTTTAGATCACTTTATTACAATAAATGGTGCCCCCATAAGACATATTCTCGAGAGATTGAATGTGTTAGCGCTTATAAATGGCATTTAACCATAGGGTGTAAGTTATAACATAAAACCCACCAAATATGGGCTCCAGCTGAACACGACAAATACAAGATGGCGTCTCACAAGTTGTGGTTGTGACGTAGAGCGCGTTCTACTTTACATGGCACATTGCCGGAATATCGCAGAACTTATTTTATATTTCACCTGGTGAAACGGCACCTCAACATGAAACAGTAGGAGGTGACATCACAAAAGTCGTAGAGCTCCACGTTAACCTCTTGGTCAGTGGTCGGTAAACTCCCTTGCCACATATGTACAGACCCTTATTATTAACTGGTAACCTACATAAATTGGTATGTCATGACTCCTCAACAGACTGGCTATATTTAAGAAACTAGCCACCGGTCCCCAAGTGCTGATCGTTAAAAATCGTCACCATTCGAAAAAACACTTCCTGTCGACAGTGTTGTTGCATATCCCTGCCAACCTCAGCGAGTCCAAAGTTATGACACTGTAAGGGACAGGCGAAGTGCTATTGTGTTGCCTGTCTCAGCGGATGATTTCTGATAAATAACGGTAATTATATGTAAATGTATTATGCAATACGAGGCACCATCACAAATATTTACTAAATGTTTTGAAGGTCGTTTTGCTTCTACTCGTTACGTTGTATTACAACGACCTTAATTTTTTAAATTCCTCTGCAGGGCGATTTCTTGATGATATTACAAAACTTTCAAGGATGTAAATGTGTCAAGGAAAGAGACCCTGGTCGAAAACTGCCGACTCTAAAGTGAAAAGAGAAAGTAGTTCTGATAACTCTGTTGGTGCTGAGATCAGAGGGTAGGCAATTTCATAGGTGGTAGTGTGGACCAAAACAAGAAAAAAAGTCTAGTACACATTGTCTCTAAAACGCATAACTTAAAAGGAGCACTTGTACAGATTGGTTAGTGTGAAACACATCTCTTGTACTGAACAAATGCCCATAGCTCTAAAGGCATGTCTTACCTCAAATTGATACATTTACTTTTCTCCGTGATCCTTGAGAGTTTATTGTAATCTAATCATTACGGAATCACTCTGTATGTACCGCATTCGAAGATGACCTCTCCATAACGAGCATTCACGAATCCATGTTAGTTTCGTTTGACATTTATACCATAGCTGCTAATCGGTACGAGTCACGCACGCCTGCGAGTTTTCAGTATTGCAAGAAAAGGAATAAAACGTTTCCTCTCGCTTAATGGCTAACTCCGTACTGGCCACACTGCTTACTTACATGCCACTGAGGAAAGTGGCCGAATTCACCAACGTCAATTAAAAGTATGCATATCTTAAAATATTACTGTCTGTGTATTTGTATTTTTGTTTGTAAATGAGCAGGAGGACTTCACTCCTAAGAAGCTCTTAACGACAGTTGACGTGTTTTGGATTCAGCTGATAGTTGCTAGATATATATTGCCAAAATATACGGCTGCGAAACCCGGGGCGCACAAATACGTCGTCTGTTCAAAAAATTCCGAAACTTTGTACATAAAATTTTTCTACGCTTCCTTTTTACTTATACTCTCCTCCACAACTGGAACTCAACTCTCAATACCGTTACAGATTCCAGAAGCAGTCTTGGTATGCCTCTTGATGGATCGCGTCAACAGCCGTCAGCGAATTTTCTTTTATCTTGTCTATCGTTGCAAATCTTCATCCTTTCATCTGTGTTTTCAACTCTGGAAATAAAAAAAGTCCGCAGGGGACAGGTCTGGAGAGTATGGAGGATGAGGCGCGATCCACAGGCTCTTCACAGATCGCGAGGTGAAGAGCTTCCTGATCTTAACTTATAAGCCGTGGGGCGAACTTGGAGGCAACACGATGCATTCCAAGATGCTATGTCAGAATTTCATCACATGATCCAACTTAAATGTTACATTCTCCTGCATCTCTCGGACAGTCAGTCTTCGATTGGCGCGCACAAATTTCGTTGACGTTCCTGAAACGATCGTCGTCAGTAGACGTTGAATGGCTTCCTGGAAGAGGGTCAGCTTTAACATCCGTCCGGCAATTTTTAAACTACCGAGTACGGCTTAAGCGCTCGTCGCGGTAGGCTTCCTGCATCATTGGGCGTGTCTCTGTAAAGGTTTTCTTCAGTTTCACGCAAAATTTAATGCAGACGCTACGGCAAGTTGAGGAAGGGAATGAGAGAGAGAGAGAGGGTGTGGAATATATACGTGCGTATGATAAACCCCTTCCCTCAAAAATATTTCTCTCTTTCATACCTCCTCTTTGCTATCACAGACGGCGTGTCACTGATGTCATTTCCACCAAGACTTCAGTACACGCTAGGTGCCTATTTTCTTCCACTGCCCTGAATGGAATGCATAAGCTCTAATTAATGTTCACTAACCTGCAGTCATCGACAGTTGTCGAAATCAGCACGTAGGTTGTAAATCAATTATCTTGAGAGTGTAAGAAACTCTTGGCGAGGAACTGTTATTTATGAAATAATTAAATTTCCGATCAGTTTGCTTATACGGGATGCCACTTTTTTATTTATTTATTTATTTACTTATTTTTTTGCAGAACACAAGAATCTACACATTTATATTCCACTTTAGAGTCACAAATAATTTCTGTTCCTCAACAAGTTAATGAACTGCGTGTTTCCGTAATTACAGTCTCACATTTACAATCTAGACATTGCAAGTAAAGTCTTAACTGATACCGACTGCTGCAGGCAACATGTCTGTCCTCTAACACTGCCGAACCACTTCGCCTCCCATCCAAGTTAGACGCGATCCGGAAGATCACCGAAGTGCTTCGTCTGCCTTACCGTTTAGCAGTTGTTTATTATTCTGCTGGTTATTAATACTTGTGAAATAATGGAATGATAACACGCTATTGAGAGACGCTTTAATTTGAAATGCAAGTAAATACGCTGTTTAGTTTGTCTAGTATTAATAATAGATTGGCGCACAACTTCCGAACGCAGCAGCCAATCGCGGAGAAGGACCACAATTTAGGCGGTCTTTCTCACGATACCCGTACCGAACAAACCATCTGTCATCGATACCTCACAACACTTCTGCCTTCTCAACTACTCTAGGAGGAACTTCTTGTAGCCGAATATGATGGCTGTAAAGCCAGAACTACACTACTGGCCATTAAAATTGCTACACCAAGAAGAAATGCAGACGATAAACGGGTATTCATTGGACAAAATATTATACTAGAACTGACATGTGATTACATTTTCACGCAATTTGGTTGCATAGATCCTGAGAAATCAGTACCCAGAACAACCACCTCTGGCCGTAATAACGGCCTTGATACGCCTGGGCATTGAGCCAAACAGAGCTTGGGTGGCGTGTACTGGTACAGCTGCCCATGCAGCATAAACACGATACCATAGTTCATCAAGAGTAGTGACTGGCGTATTGTGACGAGCCAACTGCTCGACCAGCATTGACCAGACGTTTTCAATTGGTGAGATATCTGGAAAATGTGCTGGCCAGGGCAGCAGTCGAACATTTTCTGTATCCGGAAAGGCCGGCACGGGACCTGCAACATGCGGTCGTGCATTATCCTGCTGAAATGTAGGGTTTCGCAGGGATCGAATGAAGGGTAGAGCCACGGGTCGTAACACATCTGAAACGTAACGTCCACTGTTCAAAGTGCCGTCAATGCGAACAAGAGGTGATCGAGACGTGTAACCAATGGCATCCCATACCAACACGCAGGGTGATACGCCAGTATGGCGATGACGAATACGCGCTTCCAATGTGCGTTCACCGCGATGTCGCCAAACACGATGCGCCCATCATGATGCTGTAAACAGAACTTGGATTCATCCGAAAAAATGTCGTATTGCCATTCGTGCGCCGAGGTTCGTCGTCGAGTACACCATTGCAGGCGGAGCCTGTCCGCGATGCAGCGTCAAGGGTAACCGCCGCCATGGTCTCCGAGCTGATAGTCCATGCTGCTGTCAACGTCGTAGAACTGTTCGTGCAGATGGTTGTTGTCTTGCAAACGTCCGCATCTGTTGACTCAGGGATCGAGACGTGGCTGCACGATCCGTTACAGCCATGCGGATAAGATGCCTGTCATCTCGACTGCTAGTGATACGAGGCCTTTGGGATCCAGCACGGCGTTCCGTATTACCCTCCTGAACCCACCGATTCCATATTCTGCTAACAGTCATTGGATCTTGACCAACGCGAGCAGCAATGTCGCGATACGATAAACCGCAAACGCGAATGGCTACAACCTGACCTTTATCAATGTCGGAAACGTGATGGTACGCATTTCTCCTCCTTTCGCGAGGCATCAGAACAACGTTTCACAAGGCAACGCCGGCCAACTGCTGTTTATGAGAAATCTGTTGGAAACTTTCCTGATGTCAGCACGCTGTAGGTGTCGCCACCGGCGCCAACCTTGTGTAAATGCACTGAAAAGCTGATCATTTGCATGTCACAGCATCTTCTTCCTGTCGGCTAAATTTCGCGTCTGTAGCTCGTCATCCTCGTGGTGTAGCAATGTTAATGTCCAGTAGTGTGTTACAACGCGTTCAAATGGTTCAAATGGCTCTGAGCACTATGGGACTCAACTGCTGTGGTCATAAGTCCCCTAGAACTTAGAACTACTTAAACCTAACTAACCTAAGGACAGCACACAACACCCAGCCATCACGAGGCAGAGAAAATCCCTGACCCCGCCGGGAATCGAACCCGGGAACCCGGGCGTGGGAAGCGAGAACGCTACCGCACGACCACGAGATGCGGGCCACAACGCGTTCCTCCTCTAACTCTGCTATCTCGAAATTTGCGGACTTTGCGTCATAAGTTTCTATCCAACACAGCACTGAACATTAACTAACAGACACACAACAATGAAACTTCCGGCAGTTACACTCTATACACAGGCCTGTGTTCGGATGGCAACCGCATGTTGCTCTAACACAGCACTGGCGCGAAACTACGAATGTTCCGGTATTTTTTGAACAGACATCGTACTTCAGCCGGGCCCACGCAGTCCGCGGGCCGCAGTTTGGTAATCACTGTTCTAGGTGCGCTCTCTCTCTCTCTCTCTCTCTCTCTCTCTCTCTCTCTCACACACACACACACACACACACACACACACACAGAGAGAGAGAGAGCAAGAAGAGCGCCATCTGCCACCCTGGCGCTGCTGAGCAGACACGGAGTCGGCTGCCGCGTCCAGCGCTAGTGTAGGCCGGGGCAGAGTGGCGAGGGGAAAGTAGCGAGGCCAAAGTGCCGAGGAGATGGAGCGGCCGATTAGAGACTCGCCGCCGTTTCGGGGAGCGCGCGCTCGGTAAACGGCCGCCTGCGATCTGCGGCGGTTCCTGGAAGCGGTGGGCGGAAGGGGCGGCCAATAAAAGAAAGCCAGCAGTCCTCTGAGAGCTGAGGCCACGGCGTCGGGCAGAACCGAACCGGCAGGGGCGGCTACGCCTAACCCAGTGTCGCCGCGCTCCGTGAGACCGCGCGTTCATTAGCGGCGGCTCGTAAAGCGGCCGTAACGGAGCCGAATGAGGAACGAAGCGGCCGCAGGAGCGATCACCGGCGCGCCACTGCGACGCGGCGGCGTCGTCGTCTCGCTGCTTGCCCGAGGGCAACGCCTCCGTGGCCATCAAACAGAGAGGCAAATACTTCCCACCGATAGTTACAGTCATTACACGTCCCTGTCTCAGTACCTCGCTACTCCGACTCTTCCTGTCTCACGCTCTCACTCATTATCTATGTGTGCAGGGCCGTTCTAATGCCCGAGACACACAAGGCGCCGCATGGGGCGCCTAGCTGGCAAAGCAGGACGCGGCAAATGCCCCAACCCGAATTCCCAGGAATTTCCCCTGGTGTAAGAAGGGCCAAAACGAGAGAACGCGTGTCTCGGCTCATCCGTAGATACTCGAGCGTTTCTGAGAAAACGAGCCGGCCGGAGTGGCCGACAGGTTCTAGGCGCTACAGTCTGGAACCGCGCGACCGCTACGGTCGCAGGTTCGAATCCTGCGTCGGGCATGGATGTGTGTGATGTCCTTACGTTAGTTAGGTTTAAGTACACTCCTGGAAATGGAAAAAAGAACACATTGACACCGGTGTGTCAGACCCACCATACTTGCTCCGGACATTGCGAGAGGGCTGTACAAGCAATGATCACACGGCACAGCGGACACACCAGGAACCGCGGTGTTGGCCGTCGAATGGCGCTAGCTGCGCAGCATTTGTGCACCGCCGCCGTCAGTGTCAGCCAGTTATACGGAGCTCCATCGCAGTCTTTAACACTGGTAGCATGCCGCGACAGCGTGCACGTGAACCGTATGTGCAGTTGACGGACTTTGAGCGAGGGCGTATAGTGGGCATGCGGGAGGCCGGGTGGACGTACCGCCGAATTGCTCAACACGTGGGGCGTGAGGTCTCCACAGTACATCGATGTTGTCGCCAGTGGTCGGCGGAAGGTGCACGTGCCCGTCGACCTGGGACCGGACCGCAGCGACGCACGGATGCACGCAAAGACCGTAGGATCCTACGCAGTGCCGTAGGGGACCGCACCGCCACTTCCCAGCAAATTAGGGACACTGTTGCTCCTGGGGTATCGGCGAGGACCATTCGCAACCGTCTCCATGAAACTGGGCTACGGTCCCGCACACCGTTAGGCCGTCTTCCGCTCACGCCCCAACATCGTGCAGCCCGCCTCCAGTGGTGCGACAGGCGTGAATGGAGGGACGAATGGAGACGTATCGTCTTCAGCGATGAGAGTCGCTTCTGCCTTGGTGCCAATGATGGTCGTATGCGTGTTTGGCGCCGTGCAGGTGAGCGCCACAATCAGGACTGCATACGACCGAGGCACACAGGGCCAACACCCGGCATCATGGTGTGGGGAGCGATCTCCTACACTGGCCGTACACCACTGGTGATCGTCGAGGGGACACTGAATAGTGCACGGTACATCCAAACCGTCATCGAACCCATCGTTCTACCATTCCTAGACCGGCAAGGGAACTTGCTGTTCCAACAGGACAATGCACGTCCGCATGTATCCCGTGCCACCCAACGTGCTCTAGAAGGTGTAAGTCAACTACCCTGGCCAGCAAGATCTCCGGATCTGTCCCCCATTGAGCATGTTTGGGACTGGATGAAGCGTCGTCTCACGCGGTCTGCACGTCCAGCACGAACGCTGGTCCAACTGAGGCGCCAGGTGGAAATGGCATGGCAAGCCGTCCCACAGGACTACATCCAGCATCTCTACGATCGTCTCCATGGGAGAATAGCAGCCTGCATTGCTGCGAAAGGTGGATATACACTGTACTAGTGCCGACATTGTGCATGCTCTGTTGCCTGTGTCTATGTGCCTGTGGTTCTGTCAGTGTGATCATGTGATGTATCTGACCCCAGGAATCTGTCAATAAAGTTTCCCCTTCCTGGGACAATGAATTCACGGTGTTCTTATTTCAATTTCCAGGAGTGTAGTTTTAAGTTCTAGGTGACTGATGACCTCAGCAGTTAAGTCTCATAGTGCTCAGAGCCATATGAACCATTTTTGAGAAAACGAAGGCCATTTACATGAAATTTGTATGCCATTTAGCGTGCCAAGTGGAGCCACAGTGGCTAGCGCCCAGTCTTCGGATTCCGATCAGTTTTTTTTTTTCGTTTATCCACCCTTGTCCGTAGAAGATTACCACACGAATGTGAAAAACAGTAAATGAATCTGCCAAACCTTCCAGAAGAATAAACGTGCTATTCAGAGAGCTTCGTTTAGTCAAAACATAATAAAAGATTTTTTTCCGACGGAAAACGGATGCATCGGATTTCCTCCACAATGCAGGTGTCTGTCATGTGACATGTGGCTGTGGCAAAGTGTATTTAGGCGAAACGGGAAGAACTGTTTAAGAACACATTATGGAACACGAACGGCACATGCGCCTAAAGCAAAGTGCAAAATCGGCAGTAGCGGAACATCATGAGAACTGTGGCTCTGACATCGATTTTAATAACGTACGTGTACTGGCTAAGGAAACAAACATTCAGAGAAGAAAGGTCCGAAAAGCGGTTGTAATTTATAACAATGCATCTAATTAAAAAAAAAGTTCAATTGTGTGTGAAATCTTATGGGACTTAACTGGTAAGGTTATCAGTCCCTAAGGCTACACACCACTTAACCTAAATTATCTTAAGGACAAACACAGACACCCATGGCCAAGGGAGGACTCGAACCTCCGCCGGGACCAACCGCACAGTCCATGACTGTAGAGCCTGAGACCGCTCGGCTAATCCCGAGCGGCCATCTAATTTCAATAGAGAGGACGGCTATAGGCTTCCGGCATCGTGGCTCCCCGCCATGAAGGAAGGAAATACGCGGCCGCGTTGTGTGAGCGGCATAAACAACGCGCTGCAAGTGACCTCAGCGGACAATAATATTTTGGGTAAATATTCCCTCTCTCTTGTTCTGTCCGTTTCGAATGTAGCCAATGATGACGACCAACCAATAGTGGTAGCAGGAATTTCAACCAATAACCCTTCTCTAGCGTAAGTGTGGAATAGTGCCTTTCTATTCAATGACGATGGGCCGCCAATGGTAACCACAGGAGATTAGCTAACAATGCCCCTTCTTCTGTATCAGAGCGGGAATATTAGCCTATGACTATGACCCACCGATGGTAGCCATATGAATTTTAACCAATACTATCACTTCTCCAGCACAAACGCGTGAAAGCTCACCCTTTATAAGAGGACGCGACACTCGTCTCTGACAGTGTACTAACAGTAGTGGACACCAGAAGATCCTGAGGAAGATCCCAGTAGTCGAAACGTCGATCATTTTAGAAGAAACATGACGCGGCCTAACAACCCAGAAAATTTTAACGTCACAAACAAGATTGTCCGCCCCCGGTAGCGAAGTGGTCAGCGCGATAGAAAGATAATCCTCAGGGCCCGGATTCGATTCCCGGCTGGGTCGGAGACTTTCTCCGTTCAGGGATTGGGTGTTGTGTTGTCCTAATCATCATAATTTCATCCCCATCGACGCGCAAGTCACCGATGTGGCGTCAAATGGAAAGACTTGCACCCGGCGAACGGTCTACCCGACAGGGAGGCCCTAGTCACACGACATTTACATTTAACATAAGAATAAAATATAAGACTTAATATACAGATTTCTATATGAATAAAATTTAACAATATCAAAATTACAAAATATTGTAATCTTTGAAAATAGCACAGACACTGAAGGGCCAAAGAAATTGGTACACCTGACTAATATCGTGTAGGGCCTCCGCGAGCACGCAGAAGTGCCGCAACACGACGTGGCATGGACTGCGTAATGTCTGAAGTAGTCCTGGAGGGAACTGACACCATGAATCCTGCAGGGCTGACCATAAAACCGTAAGAGTACGAGGGGGTGGAGATCTCTTCTGAACAACACGTTGCCAGGCATCCCAGATACGCTCACTAATGTTCACGTGTGGGGAGTTTGGTGGCCAGCGTAAGCGTTTGAACAGAAGAGTGCTCCTGGAGCCTCTCTGTAGCAATTCTGAACGTGTGGCGTGCCGCATTGTCCTGCTGGAATTGCCCAAGTCCGTCGGAATGCACAATGGACAAGAATGGATGCAGATGATCAGACAGGATGCTTACGTACTTGTCACCTGTCAGAGTCGTATCTAGACGTATTAGGGATCCCATATCGCTCCAACTGTACACGCCCCAGTCCATTCCAGAGCCTCTACCAGCTCGAACAGTCCCCTGCTGACATGCAGGATCCATGGATTTTTGAGGTTCTCTTCATACCCGTACATGTCCATCCGCTCGATACAATTTGAAATGAGACTCGTCGAACAATGCAACATGTTTCGAGTTCTCAACAGTTCAATGCCGGTGTTGACGGCCCCAGGCGATGTGTAAAGCTTTATGTCATGTAGTCATCAAGGGTACACGAGTGGGCCTTCGGATCCGAAACCCCATATCGATGATGTTTCACTGAATGGTTCGTACGCTGACACTTGTTGATGACCCAGCATTGATTTCTGCAGCATTTTGCTGAAGGGTTGCACTTCTGTCAAGCTGAACGATTCTCTGCAGTCGTCGTTGGTTCTGTTCTTGCAGGATCTTTTTTCGGCCGCAGCGGAGATTTGATGTTTTACCTAATGTTCACGGCACACTCGTGAAATGGTAGTACGGGAAAATCTCCACTTAATCGGAGGTGCTGCGTCCCACCGCTCGTGCGCTGGCAACAGCACCACGTTCAGACTTACTTAAATCTTGATATCCTGCCACTGTAGTAGCAGTAACCAATGTAACAACTACTCCAGACTCTTGTTGTCTTACACAGGGTGTTCCAAAAAGGTACGGCCAAACTTTCAGGAAACATTCCTCACACATAAAGAATGGAAATATGTTATATGGACATGTGTCCGGAAACGCTTACTTTCCATGTTAGAGCTCATTTTATTACTTCTCCTCAAATCACATTAATCATGGAATGGAAACACACAGCAACAGAACGTACCAGCGTGACTTCAAACACTTTGTTACAGGAAATGTTCAAAATGTTCTCCGTTAGCGAGGATACATGCATCCACCCTCCGTCACATGGAATCCTTGATGCGCTGATGCAGCCCTGGAGAATGGCGTATTGTATCACAGCCGTCCACAATACGAGCACGAAGAGTCTCTACATTTGGTACCGGGGTTGCGTAGACAAGAGCTTTCAAATGCCCCCATAAATGAAAGTCAAGAGGGTTGAGGTCAGGAGAGCGTGGAGGCCGTGGAATTGGTCCGCCTCTACCAATACATCGGTCACCGAATCTGTTGTTGAGAAGGGTACGAACACTTCGACTGAAATCTGCAGGAGCTCCATCGTGCATGAACCACATGTTGTGTCGTACTTGTAAAGGCACATGTTCTAGCAGCACAGGTAGAGAATCCCGTATGAAATCCTGATAACGTGGAAGAACATGGGGCCCAATCAAGACATCACCAACATTGCCTGCCCAAACGTTCACAGAAAATCTGTGTTGATGACGTGATTGCACAATTGCGTGCGGCTTTTCGTCAGCCCACACATGTTGATTGTGAAAATTTACAATTTGATCACGTTGGAATGAAGCCTCATCCGTAAAGAGAACATTTGCACTGAAATGAGGATTGACACATTGTTGGATGAACCATTCGCAGAAGTGCACCCGTGGAGGCCAATCAGCTGCTGATAGTGCCTGCACACGCTGTACATGTTACGGTAACAACTGGTTGTCCCGTAGCACTCTCCATACAGTGACTTGGTCAACGTTACCTTGTACAGCAGCAACTTCTCTGACGCTGGCATTAGGGTTATCGTCAACTGCACTAAGAATTGCCTCGTCCATTGCAGGTGTCCTCGTCGTTCTAGGTCTTCCCCAGTCGCGAGTCATAGGCTGGAATGTTCCGTGCTCCCTAAGACGCCGATCAGTTGCTTCGAACGTCTTCCTGTCGGGACACCTTCGTTCTGGAAATCTGTCTCGATACAAACGTACCGCGCCACGGCTATTGCCCCGTGCTAATCCATACATCAAATGGGCATCTGCCAACTCCGCATTTGTAAACATTGCACTGACTGCAAAACCACGTTCGTGATGAACACTAACCTGTTGATGCTACGTACTGATGTGCTTGATGCTAGTACTGTAGAGCAATGAATCGCATGTCAACACAAGCACCGAAGTCGACATTACCTTCCTTTAATTGGGCGAACTGGCGGTGAATCGAGGTACGAACTGACGAAACTAAAATGAGCTCTAACATGGAAATTAAGCGTTTCCGGACACATGTCCACATAACACCTTTTCTTTATTGTGTGTGAGGAATGTTTCCTGAAAGTTTGGCCGTACCTCTTTGTAACACCTTGTATAGGGGTTACCGACCGCACCGCCGTGTTTTGCTTATTTACGTATCTCTGTATTTGCATGCGCATATCTATACCAATTTCTTTGGCGCTTCAGTGTAGCATAGTGATATATATATAATAAATGCATGACACTTATTGAGAAACCAAGTTCTATTTTTACAATTAATGTAATTTCCTTGTATCCTCCAACTTAATAAGAAATATTCGTGCACTACATTCTACGGACATGTGTAAATAAATGAAAAATAATAGAAAAAGCAATAATCGGCTTTCGAACACCGGTCGCAAGTGTGTGAAGGCACGAAGGTAGTCACTGTGCCACCACCTAGTTGAAACTTATGGCGCACTAAATCTACGGATAAGCTGAGACACGTGTTCATTTATTTTGAACCGTCCTGCACTGGGTGGAGTCTCTGTGAAGTCAGGCCATGATACTCACCGTGTTCTCTTCGTGAGAGAGGCGCCATGGGCGCTACATCTGTAAGATTTCTGTACAGGACGCATCACAATTAGTAGCGGCTGCTTGGGGCCCCCAGCTGATACTAAAGAGTTGAATACCGTGAATGTCACAGTTAGAACTGAAAACTGACACGAGTGAAAGTGTACGAGAGAAAAAAAGAGATGTGGATCGGTGTGGGAGGCAAATTATAATTTGCTTGTGTGGAAAAATATCCTCGAACCGACCTTCTCAGTGTGTGTGTGTGTGTGTGTGTGTGTGTGTGTGTCTTTCTGTAGGTGCGTATTTCACACTTCTCTCTCTTTTCGAGTTATTCACTTTGCTCGAGCACTCTCGTTCACTCCCTTTCAATCGCTCTGTTTGTCCTCACACTCTTTCAATATCTCTCTCTCACTGCCTCTGTACCCCTCCCCACTCTCTTCCAATGTCTGTCTCATTCATTCTGTCACTTCATTTCACTCAAATTTTCTCGATTCGGCTCCACTGTTTTTCAATATCCCATTCTTTCTCCTTTTCAATCTTTCTCCTCCTCCTCTCAGTCCTTCCCAAAGTCTCTCCCTTTCAGTCCCTCTCAACTCCATTTCCCTCGACGTCCCGCCCCCTACACACGAACACGGCGCGCGCGCGGGGGCACACACACACACACACACACACACACACACACACACACACACACTCGGGGTTGCCATATGTCCGGATATTCCCAGAGAAGCATCTGTTTACCTCCGGATTTTACTAAGAAATGCTCAGTATTTGGCGGTAATATTTTCAGACTCGCCAGCGTAAATTCTAATACGAATCACACTATTAGATCGTCAAATTTCTACAGCTAAATATCGTAGCGATAGCTGTTTTTCTTCTTCTTATTTGTGCTGTTCTTACGCCGTGTCTTCAGCATGTGATACTGGATTTGGCAATGTTAACGGTATAGGATGGCCGGATACGCATTTTATCGGTCCCACTCGCCCCCCCCCCCCCCCCCCCCCACGGAACCGAATTTGTATATCCGATCTAGCTGCGTCTAGTGTAATCTACGTGGAAGTGTGAGAACGTTTCTAGAAATGTTTCCGAATTGAGGGGGGACGTAAGTAGCAGCCCGGCGTTACCCTAATAGGATGTAAGAAAACGGCCGGAAACCACGTCTAGGCTGGCCGGCTCCACGAACCTCGTCGATAGTCCGCCGGGCGGATTCGGTCCGGTATCAGCGCCCCTACCCGAATAACGACGTTGCTCACCGTCGAAGCAATAGTTATGTACCGATAATGGATACTTGTCGTGAAAGTAGCACTTGTTGTTGTTGTTGTGGTCTTCAGTCCTGAGACAGGTTTGATGCAGCTCTCCACGCTACTCTATCCTCTGCAAGCTTCTTCATCTCCCAGTACCTACTGCAACCTACATCCTTCCGAATCTGCTTAGTGTATTCATCTCTTGCTCTCCCTCTACGATTTTTACCCTCCACGCTGCCCTCCAATACTAAATTTGTGATCCCTTCATGCCTCAGAACATGTCCTACCAACCGATCCCTTCTTCTAGTCAAGTTGTGCCAAAAACTCCTTTTCTCCCCAATCCTATTCAGTACCTCCTCATTCGTTATGTGATCTACCCATCTAATCTTCAGCATTCTCCTGTAGCACCACATTTCGAAAGTTTCTATTCTCTTCTTGTCGAAACTATTTATCGTCCGTGTTTCACTTCCATACATGGCTACACTCCATACATGTACTTTCAGAAACGACTTCCTGACACTTAAATCTATACCCGATTTTAACAAATTTCTCTTCTTCAGAAATGCTTTCCTTGCGATTGCCAGTCTACATTTTATATCCTCTCTACTTCGACCATAATCAGTTATTTTGCTCCCCAAATAGCAAAACTCCTTTACTACTTTAAGTGTCTCATTTCCTAATCTAATTCCCTCAGCATCGCCCGACTTAATTCGACTACATTCCATTACTCTCGTTTTGCTTTTGTTGATGTTCATCTTATATCCTCCTTTCAAGACACTGTCCATTCCGTTCAACTGCTCTTCCAAGTCTTTTGCTGTCTCTTACAGAATTACAATGTCATCGGCGAACCTCAAAGTTTTTATTTCTTCTCCATGGATTTTAATACCTACTCCGAATTTTTCTTTTGTTTCCTTTACTGCTTGCTCAATATACAGATTGAATAACGTCGGGGAAAGGCTACAACCCTGTCTCACTCCCTTCCCAACCACTGCTTCCCTTTCATGTCCCTCGACTCTTATGACTGCCATCTGGTTTCTGTACAAATTGCAAATAGCCTTTCGCTCCCTGTATTTTACCCCTGCCATCTTCAGAATTTGAAAGAGAGTATTCCAGTCAACGTTGTCAAAAGCTTTCTCTAAGTCTACAAATGCTGGAAACGTAAGTTTGTCTTTTCTTAATCTAGCTTCTAAAATAAGTCGTAGGTTCAGTATTGCCACACGTGTACCCATATTTCTACGGTATCCAAACTGATCTTCCCCAAGGTCGGCTTCTACCAGTTTTTCCATTCGTCTGTAAAGAATTCACGTTAGTATTTTGCAGCCGTGACTTATTAAACTGATAGTTCGGTAATTTCCGCATCTGTCAACGCCTGCTTTATTTGGGATTCGAATTATTTATTCTATTCTTCTTGAAGTTTGAGGTTATTTCGCCTGTCTCATACATTTTGCTCACCAGATGGTAGAGTTTTGTCAGGACTGGCTCTCCCAAGGCCATCAGTAGTTCTAATGGAATGTTGTCTACTCCCGGGGCCTTGTTTCGACTCAGGTCTTTCAGTGCTCTGTCAAACTCTTCACGCAGTATCATATTTCCCATTTCATCTTCATCTATATCCTCTTCCATTTCCATAATATTGCCCTCAAGTACATCGCCCTTGTATAGACCCTCTATATAGGTAGCACTTCTGTTTTGATAATCGATTGTTCCTAGTACCCTTACGCTTTCACAACGGGAAAGGACCTTCGTATTGGTCGCTTTGATTAAACACTGAAGCAGGTCAGTTTGTAGATCCAGTGGTACAAAGACTTTGTTTTTTCAACTTGACTATTGGTCTGCTGACATCCTTGCAAACGATAGAGAACGCACTGTAAATGTTCTGATAAATTACAATAGAATAAACATAACGGGACTGAAAGTAAAATGCGTAAATTGTGATACTTACATCAGTGTAGCTTATAGTGGTGTCAATAATTTAGAAAAACACAATGGTAGATCTGTGTTGGCAGCCAGCTACTGCACTTTTTTTTATAGTGAACGTATAATATAATAAAGTAACGATCTTCTGCAGGTAACACGCGTCTCCGGCGCTTACTACAGACATATGGCAGTAGTTTACCTCGGTGCCTAAGGTCTTACGGGTTGCTGGAAAGATGCCAGTTTTGTCGAGTAAAGCGGTTTATAATCCTGCTGCACGCAAGTGACGACGGTCAGATTCAGCGGAACTGCGACGGCAACACGCAGTTACTGCCGCAGCCGAACCACCGGCGCCTCTACGCCGCCTCTAAGCTCGTCTTCGACGTTCTACTGCTGTGTACAGTCACTGGAGGAAATCTCTCCGGCTGTCCCTACGTTTTTTTTTTGTTTTAATTTCCACAGACGCATTGTTCCAAGATATCTTACGCGGCCTTTTTCTTACTGACCGGGGGCTGTCTCCCGGTCCCTAAACCGTCGGAAAATACGAAAACTCCGGCCTGTGAAATTCGCACCTGTACAAAAATCTGTGAAATTTGAGCCCGGTATTCCTGGGAGCTATCAGCCCAGTGAGTCACTTCCCAACTGCACCCTGAGGGTGTCGTGTACTTTCTGACATTGGACAAATTAAAACATCACGCTCGATGCTTAAGTTTTCATGAAAGATCAGCGAAAATGTATTAAGCGACAAACTTTTCTCGTTTCATCATTTTCTGTGTGGGCAGCGTACGGGGGCCGCAAGGGAAAATTTTTGTTAAGGTCTGAAATTATGTGTAAAGTTTGCCGGGTGTTGCTAAGTACTCCCACTGTCAAATACTGGACGAATGCAGTCCGGGTATTTGCGTGTCGTCAGCTACACTGCCTCGAGAAAAAAATGGTTCAAATGGCTCTGAGCACTATGGGACTTAACATCAGAGGTCATCAGTCCCCCAGAACTTAGAACTACTTAAACCTAACTAAGCTAAGGACATCACACACATCCACGCTCGAGGCAGAATTCGAACCTGCGACCGTAGCAGTCGCGCGGTTCCGGACTGAAGCGCCTAGAACCGCTCGGGCACAACGGCCGGCACTGCCTCAAGAAAGCCGTACAGTTTCTAACTGTAGCACCTGCCTCACTATGCTGAAATTTTAACGTCACATTGTACCTCTTAATGAAGGGATCATGACAGCCGTATAAATTTTATATTCGGTCAATAGTTATCGCGAAAGAACGTAAATGAAATTTTTGTTGCCGCTGGATGCCGGTAGGTAGGCAACCCGCAACTCGTATGGGATTCCGAGATAGTTTCCGGTACATGTGCTGGTTCATTGGTATGGGCCACATGTTATTTTACAGGTATTTTAAAGCACGCTTTGTAAAGTAGAGGAGATACAACTTCCAAATTTCGTGATAGTGATTTGGTTTCTACATTTCCCATTGTACACTATGTGATCCAAAGTATCCGGACACTTCTCCGAAAATGACTTACAAGTTCTTGGCGCCCTCCATCGGTAATGCTAGAATTCAGTATGGTGTTGGCCCACCCTTAGACTTAATGACAGCTTCCACTCTCGCAGGCAAACGTTCAATCAGGTGCTGGAAGGTTTCATGGGGAATGGCAGCCCATTCTTCACGGAGTGCTGCACTGAGGAGAGGTATAGATGTCGGGTGGTAAGGACTGGCACTAAGGCAGCGTTCCAAAACATCCCAAAGGTGTTCTATAGGATACAGGGCAGGACTCTGTGGAGGCCAGTCCATTACAGGGATATAACTGTCGTGTGACTAGTGCGCCACAGGCCGTGTATTAAGAATACGTGCTCGATAATGCTGAAAGATGCAATCGCCACCCCCGAATTATTCTTCAACAGTGAGAAGCAATAAGGTGCTTAAAACATCTATATAGGCCTATGCTGTGATAGGGCCACGCAAAACAACAAGGCGTGCAAGCCCCCTCCAAGAAAAACACGATCACACCATAACACCACCGCCTCCGAATTTTAGTGTTGGCACTACACACGCTGGCAGATGTTCACCGGGCATTCGCATACCCACACCCTGCCATCGGATCGCCACATTGTGTGACATGACTCGTCACTCCACAGAACGTTTTTCCACTGTTCAATCGTCCAATGTTTACGCTCCTTAGACAAGCGAGGCGTCGTTTGGCATTTACCGGTGTGATGTGTGGCTTATGAGCAGCGGCTCAACCATGAATTCCAAGTTTTCTCACCTCCCGCCTAACCGTTATAGTACTTGCAGTGGATCCTGATGCAGTTTGGAATTCCTGTGTGATGGTTTGGATAGATGTCTGTTTATTACACATTACGACCCTCTTCAACTGTCGGCGGTTTCTGTCAGTGAACAGACGAGGTCGGCCTGTACACTTTTGTGCTGTACCTGTCCTTTCACGTTTCTACTTCACTATCACATCGGAAACAGCGGACTTAGCAATGTTTAGGATTGTGGGAATCTCGCGTACAGTCCCTGAGCAGAGAAAATCTCCGACCCAACTAGGAATCGAACCCGGGCCCTTATGATTGACATTCGGTCGCGCTGTCCACTCAGCTACCCAATCACCTGACCACGTATGAAGCCCGTGAGTTCCCCGGAGCGCCCCATTCTGCTCTCTCACGATGTCTAATGACTACTAAGGTCGCTGATATGGAGTACCTGGCAGTAGGTTGCAGCACAACGCACCTAATATGTTCTTGGGGGTGTCCGGATTCTTTTGGTCACATAGTGTAGTTTCTGAAGATTAGGGCATAAGTAAAAATTTTGTGATTGTGTCCGACAGAAAATGAAATAAATTGTCATCACCTCCGACTGTAAAAATTTTTGCTTTACAGTCCTTGTTCGAGCATCTCGAGTCCTCTTCGCTAGTGCAACACGTAAGAGGACTCGGCTGTACATGCGAGATAAGTTGCGGAGTTCCTATAACCTTTTCGGCCACACTTTCACCGCAGCCAACAGGACACAAACCGCTGAACAACTACAGTAGCGGCACTTCTGCATTCTTTCTAGCGTTTCTTAATCAATTAAACGTGCGATCTTTCTTGGACATGTACTTACAGGTGACTATGAAACAATACAAGTGTTAAGGAGCTGTTCCCCTGGAAAACGACGGATTCGCGCCCTCCCATCGGCGTGATGAAGAAGTTATCTGGAGTCATCAGACAGTGCAACGCTCTGCCACTGCGCCAATGTCCCGTGCCCACTTCAGTCGTAGCTGCAGATGACGTGGTGTTAACACCGGAACATCCACGGGTCGTCGGCTGCGGAGGCCCAACGTTAGGAAGGTTCGGTGCACTGTGTGTTCAGACACTCTTGTACTCTGCGCAGCATTAAAATCTGATGTTAGTTCCGTCACAGTTTGCCGCATGTTTTGTCTGCGTAGCCTACGATGTCCGACATCTTTAATGAGAGGTGGCCTCCCAATGACGTCAGGGCGTGGTTTCACCTTGTTTTCGCTGCGTACTGAAGACACTTCCCACAGCATTCCTCGAACACCCAGCAAGTCGTGCGGGACATCACAATCAGCCCTCAGCCAAAGTCAGGTAGATCGCGCGCGTTCCCCATTCTACACCCAGACAACACGCTCACTGATATTACATGCAACGCGCGAATGTCTAGCAGTCATTCAGTCATTCGTCGCCAGGTGACGCTGCAATCGCCTGAACGGGTTTATATCAATAATAGTTCGGCGATCATAATGTTCTGGCTGATCAGTGTGTGAGCACTGTCTCTTATTAATCTGGCCACCTACTGTATGTGCGAGGGTTGTTTTTTAAGTAAGGGCCGTTTTTATTTTTTTTTAAATATACAAATACTTTTGTAAAAAAACTTTTATTTTCTGATTCTACACACTTTTACCTATTTTTCTACATAGTTGCCTTGTTTATTTAAGCACTTGTCATACCGTACAACTAAGTTTTTAATTCCCTCTTCAAAGAATTCGGCCGCCTGCTCCGACAACCAAGAGTTCACGGCCGCTTTCACATCATCGTCATTGAAGCGCTGCCCGCCAAGATGGTGTTTCAGGTACCGGAAAAGGTGAAAATTGCTAGGAGCAAGGTCGGGGCTGTATGGTGCATGGACCAAAACTTCCCAGCCAAAAGAATCAATCAAATCCCGAGTCTTTTGAGAGGTGTGAGGTTCAAATGGTTCAAATGGCTCTGAGCACTATGGGACTTAACATCTGTGGTCATCAGTCCCCTAGAACTTAGAACTACTTAAACCTGACTAACCTAAGGACATCACACACATCCATGCCCGAGGCAGGATTCGAACCTGCGACCGTAGCAGTCGCGCGGTTCCGGACTGCACGCCTAGAACCGCTAGACCACCGCGGCCGGCCAGAGAGGTGTGAGGCCTAGCGTTATCGTGCAGGAGCAAAACTGCTTTTGTCAGCATGCCGCGCCTTTTGTTTTGAATTGCTCTGCGGAGCTTCTTTAGAGTTGCACAGTAGGCACCTGAGTTGATTGTCGTTCCTCGTGGCATTAAGTCCACCAGCAAATCACCACGCCGGTCACAGAACACAGTTGCCATAATCTTGCGCTTTGACAGCGTCTGTTTGGCTTTGACCTTGACGGGTGAGGTTGTGTGTCGCCATTCCATCAATTGTCGCTTGCTTTCGGGAGTGATATGGGATACCCATGTTTCGTCTCCAGTGACAATTTGACTCAACATGTCATCCCCTTCTTCCTCGTAACGAATCAAAAAGTCCAATGAAGTGGCCTCTGTGAGGGTCCTCTGTGAGGAGTCTGCGTACCCACCGAGAACACAGTTTCTTAAAGTTTAGGTTTCCAGACACAATTTTGTACAAAACCGATCTTGAAACTTGTGGAAATTCCAAAGAAAGAGTGGAAATTGTGAATCTTCTGTCCTCACGAATCTTTGTTTCGACTGCAGCCACCAAATCATCAGTGATCACAGAGGGCCGGCCCGAGCGTTCTTCGTCATGGACGTTTTGACGGCCATTTTTAAACTCTAACCAATTGACGCACTTTACCTTCACTCACTGCATTCAAGCCACAAACTTCTGTTACCTGACGATGAATTTCTGCAGCTGATAGGCTTCTCGCGGTCAAAAAACGTATCACTGACCGTATCTCACACGCGGCGGGCGATTCAATAATCGTAAACATTATAAAGTAGCACAGCGATGCGTACACATCAGCTACAGAGCTGCAACTTGCATCAGTGTGAACGGGAAGGATGCCGGCAAGTGGCGCGGTGGCTTGTTGCAGCGTCCGCGCGAACTACGGGACTATACGCGCGAACGGCCCTTATTTAAAAAACAACCTTCGTAGATGTACAATTAAGCTGCGGCTAGCAGCGTCCGAGGATGAACTAATGTCGTAAGATGGCGGCGCGGTGTGTCTGACGCCGAGCTGCCGGCGGAACATCACCGCTCGCTTATTATTTACAGCCCCGCAGACTAAAAGCGAAAGTGGCGTGTAGAGGGCGAGCTGAGCCGACGGTATGGGGTGAGCGGGGGTCTGCAGAGTGTGCGGACGGGCAGCCGACCACCAGAGCGCCAGCTGGCCGCGAGGCTGGCTCCTCGTCTAGGCGTTCCCAGAACTTAGGCCGCCGCTGCCGGGAACAGGTTTGTCCACAGCAGAGAGCAGCTATTTAATTCGCTCGCGGAGCGCGGCCGCGGGCCTTTTAACTGTACTGCCAGCTGCTATTGTAAATACAGGTGGCCTGTGCTTCTGTGATATGACGCGACCCTCGACTGCCCACCTACGAGGAATCCCCTATGCACGTCGCCAGAGCGCGAGGGGAAAAAAGTTAGCGGTGTCGGGACGAAAGACGACATTTAAGGCGCGGTACACACTGAGACTATACGGTATGTGATACGACACGTTGCAGTAAAGGTATTGCTACGCGACGCTTATCGGTGCGAAGTTCGTGTTCCCTCCCACTGCAATAATACGATGTCCGGTCGACGTACTATGTGACTCGCCGTATGACAGGCATCAACACAGCACGAATCGCTCTTCTGTCACATTTTCTGATACAATCATCGGCTGTTCGGAGAGCACGTTATTTTGGCTTATCGTTATTTAATTCTCAAGAAACTACTACAAATATCAAACGTTGTTCACTTGTGGTTTCTCGTGAGCTCTCCCAATACGAATTTTACGAATAAGTCCATACAACTTCAAATTTTTGGAGCAGCTGATGCTAGCTAATCTGACAAAGCGGGGCACAAATTTTTGCTTGCTACTTCTACGGAGACGTTACTCGTTACAACGAGATAATTTGGTGCAAAAAACGTCAGCATAAATGCTCAATTTTTTGTAAGATCATCTAGTGTGGTACTTTATTCAGTGTGCTACATATACAGAGTGGTTCCGTGATGACGTTATACACTTTCAGACATGACTGAGATGCGAAAAAGTATGGTTTTCAATTTTTTTACAAGAAATGTTAAAATTTTTATGAGATACTAGCTACAAAACGGATGCAGCTATGATTCATCAACACAAAACAATTTTTTTAGGACATCAGTTGAAATTTCCCTCCCCGTGTATCGTACGCACAGGTCGCATGAAGCGACCAGCATTCCGCGTCGTTGTCGTATCGCTGTGGTCACAGTGTGAACCATTCGCTTCTACTTCGTTTCAGTGCGCTCCGCCGATGCTGGTTCTTTCTGCGTCGTATCGATAGTCGCATTTCGTATCGTATCGCGTATCGCTTCGCCTGAATGTGAGTCGCGCATTAGGTTAAGGGTGTGTTATTGTAGTCTTCATTCAAAGTTCTCCAGAAACTGCATTATTCAGTTACAAGCCGATTTGTGAAAAAAAGTCTCCGAAAACAACTCGCAGCGGGAAAAAATTGTCGTCATCCTGGCCAATGTGGTAGCACGTAATTTCAACGACGACCTAACAGGAATTATGGATCCAGAATGAGATTTTCACTCTGCAGCGGAGTGTGCGCTGATATGAAACTTCCTGGCAGATTAAGACCGAGACTCGAACTCGGGACCTTTGCCTTTCACGGGCAAGTGCTCTACCAACTGAGCTACCCAAGCACGAATCACGCCCCGTCTTCACAGCCCTACTTCTGCCAGTATCTCGTCTCCTACCTTCCAAACTTTACAGAAGCTCTCCTGCGAACCTTGCAGAACTAGCACTCCTGGCACACAGTTTTAATCTGCCAGGAAGTTTCAGGAATTATGGAAATTATGGAAGTGCTCGAATTTGAGATCGGGCCAACCTGTTACAATTTCTGTACAGTGGAGGAGCACCTTCTGGATCTGGAAGGGTTGGTGTATGGTCCAGAGATCGCTGATTAGAAGTATGTTTAACACAAAAAAAGTAACACGAAACCTTTTCTCGAAACCGTATTTTTCAAACTGCCAGGAAACATATATATATATATATATTTTTTTTTTCCATCGGAGTTTCATGCTAGCATTCTAAGCTGAATCCTCTATCAGCACACTTGACCATTTGGTTGTTCTTGAAAAGTATATTTCCGGTGCACGTTTTCGTCTCGATTTTGTGGGTGAAGAAAATGACAATGTTGTTTCAGTACGTTACCGTTTTTTTAGAACTTCATATTTGTCAATTATGCTATGTACACTGACAGAAGATATATTGAAAATGAGAAACAAAATTACTTTGTTATGGGTCCAAAGGAAGGGTTTCGGGAATTCCCGCCAATGACCAATATTCCAGCTGCAAGCGGTCCTTCCGCCTGATCGAGTGATGACAGAGAGCGTCCGATGAGGACACAAAAACGATTTCTTACAAGCAGAAGTGTAAGTTATAAAACTGTATAATCATATTCGGCGTTAATTTTCATTTTACCTGAAAAAAAATACGAAAAACATTTTCATGCGTCCAAAGAAGGCTACTCCCAACATTAAAAAAAAAAAGAATGCGGAGGTGAAAAGTGCGGAAGCGCTTTGTAGATCAGCGCACTCAAATGGCTGTTTTTCGAAACGGTGGATTTCGTCTCAGAAGTACAATTTCGGGGCGTTTGCTAAATACCCTTGTTAACAGATGTGCGCTGATGCGGATATCATACAGTAATGATAACTTTGTGGATCGGCTCTTTTTAACATCGTTATGGAAGACATCAGAAGACACTGGTGGAAGTAAGTCCATAGCGGTATATACTAAAAAGAAGCTGCATATAAATGCTATGTTGCATGAAGATGATGTAGTTGAATTACGAAATGCAGATGTAGACTTACAATGCTCTGCTTATAAATTGTAAGGGAAGGAAATATTAAAATGTGATATTATCTGCTACTAAAACAAAATTTATGGTGCACTACGGAAAATTCCTAGTCAGACCTAGAACTGTTATCAGAAACGAGGTACTTGAGCAAGTTTCCAGTTTGAGTTATTTAGGCAAAGTCATAAGTCTGGACATAGACAAAGAACTGGAAAAGAAAACCAACAAATTGCAACATTTATCTGGAACTATAAACAAAACTTTGAAAAATAAAACTTAGTAAAGCCACAAAATTAAAACTGTATAAAAAAATGGCAGTTACTGTGCTACTTTATGGCAGTGAATCCTGTATTGAGGCAAAAAAAGATATAAACAACATACATTTAGTAGAAATGAGGTTTTTAGTAAGAGTCAAAAGTTGCTAAAGGAGGGACCACGCAGAAAATGATGACATTCGAGTAGGATTGTGAATTTATAATTTAAATGAGAAGATTCAAGAATAAAGGAAAGAGTGGAGACGATACCTGGAGCGGATAGATGAAGACGACGTATACAGAATTTCAAAGGAGAGATATAGGGCGGCCGAGAAACAGATCGAGTCAAGTCAGAGCAAGCATATTTTCTAAGCCTTCAGATGCAGAAGCAAAAGAGCGTTATTATTATTCATTCGGGGGAGAGTTCCGCTACACTGCACATGACGTCATATACGACATGAGTAATGTTGCGTACAATATTACTGAACGTAACCATATTTCTCTTAAGTGTATACAGTGAGATGACAAAAGTTATGCGATGGCAATGTGCACATATGCAGCTGGCAGAAGCATCGCGTACTCAAGGCGTAAAAGGGCAGTGCATTGGCAGAGCTGTCACTAGCACTCGGGTGATTCACGTGAACAGGTGTGCGATATGGTTATCCGCGTGAGGGGAATTAAGGGGCTCCGGAAAGGCTCAAAATCATGAAACGTTCAATTTTTACTTTTTTGCGTTTTCTGAATCTGCAGATTATTACCTTTTAATAGATATATAATTTATTCAATTCCGAAGACTACAACTATTTTTAAATTTTTTTTGAAATGTGTTCTACATGGGCGTGACCCACTGTGGCGCTGTTAAACTGCTGTCAAATGGTGTTATTATTAACGTCCGTGTTCATCAGGTACATTTTAGTGATGTGAGATAAAGTATGTGTTGTGGCTAACCTGTGATGGTTCAATATATATCGCTGGTGTGATTGTCGATTGTTTCATGTTTATTTACTCTGTCGTTATCTCGAAAATATTCGTAATTAATTCTGTTTCTTGAGTCTCTGTTTTGTTGAAGTATAATAATGAGTAAAAGAAAGGTTATTAGAAATAATCTGAAGGCTTTTAAGAAAAGGAGAAATGTTGGAAAGCCAAAGGTATGTGTTATTACTGTAAATAATAACATTCTAACATGGTACGAGCGATGCTTGCTTTAGACAAGGAACGCCTTCGGGCTGCAGACAGGGCTGTAAAGAGTCTAGAAATACAAGCAAGAGTAAACAGGAGGAGGAACAAGAGGAAGCTGGAGGAGGAGTTTGCAGAGGATGAAGATAATCCATCCTATGGACCTGGAATGCACTAAAAAGTTAATCCAATCTTTGTCGCTCGATTCCCAAAACTTTTATTTTCTCATACTAATTACATGTTTTCTACGGATCTTCCAAACATATTTGTTTCAAACTTTCAGTAAATGTTACACAGTACCTTCTGCATAATTTAACACAGCCTTTTTCCAAAAAACTGTATATTTTTGAATATATAAATAAAAAATTGCAAAAAAATGTTGTGAATTTTCATTACAATTGAAAAAAAAATCATCTTTAATAACTGAACTAAAATTTTGTACAATCCCTGTGTTAAGTTGTAGCCCATATTCCAATAAATAATCTGTAAAAAGTTCAACTTCCTACCTCAAATACTTTGGGAGGAAAGATGTAATTTATAAGCGTTATTTTAACATTGCAAGTACAGGGCGTTCCGGAGCCCCTTAACAGACTTTGAATGCAGAGCTAGACGCATGGCACATTCCATTTCGGAAATTGTTAGGGAATTCAATATTCCGACATCGACAGTGTCAAGAGTGTGCCGAGAATACCTAATTTTAGTCAATATCTCTCACCACGCAGAGGCCGACGGCCTTCACTTCACGACCGAGAGCAGAGGCATTGACACAGAGTTGTAAGTGCTAACAAACAAGCAACACTGCGTGAAAAAACCGCAGAAATCAATGTGGGACGTACGACGAACGTGTCCGTTAAGACAGTGCGGTGAAATTCGGCTTTAATAGGCTATGGCAGCAGCCGACTGACGGAGTGCCTTTGCTAGCAGCACGACATCGCCATCGCCTTCCCTGTGCTTGTGACCATGTCGGTTCGACCACAGACGTCTGGAAAACCGAGGCTTGGTCTGATGAGCCTCGCTTTCAGCTGGTAAGGTGTGACGGTAGGGTTCTATCCAAGTTGTCAGCAACGATGGAAGCTGGTGGTGACTCCACAATGGGGTAGCCTGTGCTGGTTGTGTCATCTGGTCCAATTCAACAGCTCATTGACTGGAAATCGTTATGTTCGGCTACTTGGAGGCCAGTTGCAGCCGTTCATTGTCTTCATGTCCCCAAACAACGATGGAATTTTTATGGATGACAGTACACCATGTCAGAACATTCTGGACAGTTCGAGAGAATGATTGCCGGCCTAAGTGGCCGTGCGGTTCTAGGCGCTGCAGTCTGGAACCGCGAGACCGCTACGGTCGCAGGTTCGAATCCTGCCTCGGGCATGGGTGTGTGTGATGTCTTTAGGTTAGTTAGGGTTAACTAGTTCTAAGTTCTAGGGCACTAATGACCTGAGAAGTTGAGTCCCATAGTGCTGAGAGCCATTTGAACGATTTTTAGAGAATGATTTGGCCACGCAGATCGCCCGGCTTGAATCCCATCGCGCATTTATGGGACATAATGGAGAGGTCAGTTCGTGCCCAAAATCGTGCGCTGACAACACTTCCGCAGTTATGGTCGGTTATAGAGGCAGCATGGCTCAGTGTTTATGGAGGGGACTCCCAGCGACTCATTCGGTCCATGCCACATCGATCTGCTGCAAAAGGAGGTCCGACACGATGTTAGGAGGTATCCCATCACTTTCGTCGCTTCACTGTATGTACGAGTACATCACGGTCGACTTCTTACACGAAGAAGAGTAGTGCCTTAACAGGATGCAACATAATGGCGAATTAACGTGCTTGTCAAAAACGAACATTGTTGCTACGGTGGTACTTGATTTTCTTCCGGCGTATGAAATATTCGGACAACTTACGAGAATGGTGCGCGATGACGTCTTCGGCAGCCACAGGCATTTCGACAGGTAAACATCCAATTGTTTTTAAGCTACACACGCAAGCAGAGGTAAATTGTACAAGGAAATTTAAAACCTTGGAATGGAAACTACTAGCTGCATCACGCAACAGAACGTGACAACGCCAAAAGTCATTAATAGTGAATATTAAATCCAAAAAATTAAAATTTGGGCTGAACCAGGATTCTAAACCTGATTTTTTGCTTTACTCGAGCTGCCACCTCACCCTTCGGCTGACCGGGCTCGCTTCACGGACAAATTCCCATACGGTGCGGCGACAGCTGTCGATGCAAACTGCCGGCCCTGGAGTACCCAGTAGCGACAGGTGGGCTGAACACGCGCCGACACAGCCGAGATCCGTGTCCTTGCCCTGCCAAGTGGACGCCCACCACGCAGTCCCGGAAGTCGCGGAGTGCTCCGTCAGTGTACACAGCCGCGAAGCTGCTCTCAGAAAAAGTAGTGCGTTCTGGCCGCTCCATTAGCGAGCAGAAGTGGGAGCCGCATGGAGGAAGGCGGGTGTCTCGTGTTGGTACGGGCCGCTCACCGGCTGCGGAGCTCATCTTCCGACGGACCGTCTGCTTCTGAAGACCGCGCCGTCAGTTGTACATCCTGTCTTACTGCGTGATGGCATTCATTATACATGCCCTGGTTACTAAACGAATTGATTTGGCTGGAAACTAAAATTCCTTAAAGCATCCTATGTTAATGACGAGCGAGTGTGGGCCAGGCGTGATTTTGCCTTGTCATTCCCTAATCTTTCAAATTGCACCACTTGCTATTAAAACTGCGACACTTTAAAGACGCACGCAACTAACGCGAAACTGGCGTGAAGTGTACTGAGGGCCTGAATTAGCCAACAATAAACATTTCAGCGCCCGCCGGAATGGCCGTGCGGTTCTAGGCGCTACAGTCTGGAACCGAGCGACCGCTGCGGTCGCAGGTTCGAATCCTGCCTCGGGCATGGATGTGTGTGATGTCCTTAGGATAGTTAGGTTTAATTAGTTCTAAGCTCTAGGCGACTGATGACCTCAGATGTTAAGTCGCATAGTGCTCAGAGCCATTTGAACCAAACATTTCAGCGCAATCGCGCAATTACAGTGGTGCGCGAAACGTAACACAATTCGATGAAAAGTGGACCATATGCAGAAAGAACTGCTACGCTATAGTACAGAAGGTAACTCAAATAAAAACCTAATGAGACTAAGAAAAATGACACTTTATTAAAAAACAATAATTGCACTAAAGTCACCACGACTAATGATAGTCCCATGGACATCCAGAGGCCGGACATGACTCTTAATACGATGCGTGATCACCACGGACGGCAATACACGCTCTGCCACATGCTCCCATGTTTGCCGCAAGTTTGGTCGGGAGTTGTTCTGGTAGGACGATCCATTTCTCTCGCATGCGCAGTTGACAACTGCTGGATGGTGATTGGTGCATGTGGCGAACTGGAATACGTCTCCCCCACGCATCCTAAAAGTCCTCAATGAGATTTAAGTCAGGTAAGCGGGCAAACCAGTCAGAATGGTTCAAATGGCTCTGAGCACTATGCGACTTAACATCTGAGGTCATCAGTCCGCTAGAACTTGGAACTAACCTAAGGACATCACACATCCATGCCCGAGGTAGGATTCGAACCTGCGACCGTAGCAGTCGCGCGGTTCCAGCCTGAAGCGCCTGGAACCGCTCGGCCACACCGGCCAGGAGCAGACCAGTCCATCCACCGAAAATATTCTCGTTCCAAGAACTCCTCCAACCCATTGTTGTCCAGAAAAATGAATTTACGGCCCAAAGTCGCGCTTAGGGAAGGAGTACAGTGCCACAATAACGTTAACCAGCGAGTGTTGAAATATTTTGAGATCTGTACGCCCAAGCAACAGTATGCCCACCCCACACCACAACACGTGGCCCACGAAAATGCTCATTTTAGACAGTGTTGGACGTGCCCTCATATGGAGGGAGGTTGGACAACATTATGCACAGAGAAACATTTCCTCTGGCGCAGGTTCAACTCTCGCAGATTGTCAAGGCCTACCAAAAGTCAGCAAGAGGGTGACGTTGTCGAAAGCGCTCGTTTTATTTTCCCCAGTTTGCTTCGCAAACAATTCGCACACACAACGTTAATATTTATCTTTTTAAATACGTGTTGACAACTCGAGGTATGTATTTCACTTATTTGCAATTTTTGGACACAATACTATCCACTGCCCGAGTACTTTATCCATTCAGTTCTTACACACTTCCATTCCTCCTTTTAACAGGAAAACGCATTCATTTACATCCAGAGGAACGGTTTACGTTTAGGACAAACCTGTGGCGTTCTTACAGTTGCTTTATTTCCTGTGTTACTCCTTAGCATTCCCGCTCCGCCGTACCATCAGGACGAGTGCAAGTTCACATTCTTACCTGCAAAAAAAAAGAAAAACATGGATCAGAAAATTATTCAACACGTATCATTAAAAATTTTTGAGAACATATCCCTCCGGAATACAGTGGTTTATTTATTACTTAAAAATGAATGTGAACAGTCATAACCAAAACAAAGAAAAATAGTTTATTGCTGTTATGGCTGTTTATATATACACTACTGGCCATTAAAATTGCTACACCACGAAGATGACGTGCTACAGACGCTAAATTTAACCGACAGGAAGAAGATGCTGTGATATGCAAATGATTAGCTTTTCCGAGCATTCACACAAGGTTGGCGCCGGTGGCGACACCTACAACGTGCTGACATCAGGAAAGTTTCCAACCGATTTCTCATACACGAACAGCAGTTGACCGGCGTTGCCTGGTGATACGTTGTTGTGATGTCTCGTGTAAGGAGGAGAAATGCGTACCATCACGTTTCCGACTTTGATAAAGGTCGGATTGCAGCCTATCGCGATTGCGGTTTATCGTATCTACATCTACATCTACGTCCATACTCCGCAAGCCACCTGACGGTGTGTGGCGGAGGGTACCTTCAGTACCTCTATCGGTTCCCCCTTCTATTCCAGTCTCGTATTGTTCGTGGAAAGAAGGATTGTCGGTATGCCTCTGTGTGGGCTCTAATCTCTCTGATTTTATCCTCATGGTCTCTTCGCGAGATATACGTAGGAGGGAGCAATATACTGCTTGACTCTTCGGTGAAGGTATGTTCTCGAAACTTCAATAAAAGCCCGTACCGAGCTACTGAGCGTCTCTCCTGCATAGTCTTCCACTGGAGTTTATCTATCATCTCCGTAACGCTTTCGCGATTACTAAATGATCCTGTAACGAAGCGCGCTGGTCTCCGTTGGATCTTCTCTATCTCTTCTATCAACCCTATCTGGTACGGATTCCACACTGCTGAGCAGTATTCAAGCAGTGGGCGAACAAGCGTACTGTAACGTACTTCCTTTGTATTCGGATTGCATTTCCTTAGGATTCTTCCAATGAATCTCAGTCTGGCATCTGCTTTACCGACGATCAACATTATATGATCACTCCTAATGCGTACTCCCAGATAATTTATGGTATTAACTGCTTCCAGTTGCTGACCTGCTATTTTGTAGCTAAATGACATTCCTGCTAGCGTTAGTCAAGATCCAATGACTGTTAGCAGAATATGGAATCGGTGGGTTCAGGAGGGTAATACGGAACGCCGTGCCGGATCCCAACGGCCTCATATCACTAGCAGTCGAGATGACAGGCATCTTATCCGCATGGCTGTAACGGATCGTGCAGCCACGTCTCGATCCCTGAGTCAACAGAAGGGGACGTTTGCAAGACAACAACCATCTGCACGAACAGTTCGACGACGTTTGCAGCAGCATGGACTATCAGCTCGGAGACCGTGGCTGCGGTTACCCTTGACGCTGCATCACAGACAGGAGCGCCTGCGATGGTGTACTCAACGACGAACCTGGGTGCACGAATGGCAAAACGTCATTTTTTCGGATGAATCTAGGTTCTGTTTACAGCATCATGATGGTCGCATCCGTGTTTGGCGACATCGCGGTGAACGTGTATTCGTGATCGCCATACTGGCGTATCACCCGGCGTGATGGTATGGGGTGCCATTGGATACACGTCTCGGTCACCTCTTGTTCGCATTGACGGCACTCTGAACAGTGGACGTTACATTTCAGATGTGTTACGACCCGTGGCTCTACCCTCTTCGATCCCTGCGAAACCCAACATTTCAGCAGAATAATGCACGACCGCATATTGTAGCTCCTGTACGGGCCTTACTGGATACAGAAAATGTTCGATTGCTGCTCTGGCCAGCACATTCTCCAGATCTCTCACCAATTGGAAACGTCTGGTCAACGGTGGGCGAGTAACTGGCTCGTCGCAATACACCAGTCACTAATCTTGATGAACTGTGGTATCGTGTTGAAGCTGCATGGGCAGCTGTACCTGTACACGCCATCTGTTTGACTCAATGCCCAGTCATATCAAGGCCGTTATTACGGCCAGAGGTGGTTGTCCTGGGCACTGATATCTTAGGATCTATGCACCCAAATTGCGTGAAAATGTAATCACATGTTAGTTCTAGTATAATATATTTGTCCAATGAATACCCGTTTATCATCTGCATTTCTTCTTGATGTAGCAATTTGAATGGCCAGTAGTGTATATATATAGACAGGGTGTTTCGCTAAATGTGTTTGCCTCTGTGAGTTACGAAGTAATAGGCGACGGAAATATTTATTGAGGTAGGTCACCATAAGAAACGTTAGACTGTCTACGGAGCTATGAACATAGTTAATTGTGTTATTACCCAAAGAGTTACTGCAGAAAGATACAGTTTTTTAAATGGAATAATAGTTGTTTCTATCATGCACTGGAATCAGTAACACCAGCTGCGTATACATTAATTTAAATTACATTCCTATCACTTTTAGTTTGGAAGCTACAACCCTTCAAGGTTTCAGGGGCAGAGATCACACACGCTGCGCGCAACGCGGTTAGCTTTCTAAATGTGATCTGCGGCCGAGTTGTAACGTCGCCGGTGTCACGGAGCGAGACTCTTCCTGATGCGCTGTTAAACTGCCGACTGTCGCCGCACACGGCCGTATACCGGACAGATCGAGCCACACAAACAAACGGGGCTCAATATACCACAATTGCTGTCATCAAATGAAGATGGCATACACGAACAACGTGTACCTTGACATGTTGCTCATGCTCGGCGAGTGCCGACGCGATGCCACTGAAGCAGCCATGGCGTAAACCGTGAGACATCGTAGGCGAAGAGCCCCGGCCGCCATTACGTTCTTACGTGCCGAACGACTTCGGGAAACAGACAACTTGGTAATGCGCCGCTGTAACAGACGAAGAACTGCAAGAAGTGAGGAGACGGAGATGTTTGTTTTAGTTGCAGTACACCACGATCCTCATGTCAGCTTACGAGCCGTTGCTGCAGTCGCTGGTATCAGCCTCACATATGTGTGGCGTATAGTACACGTCAACAGGTTTCGCGTTACTGATTCCAGTGCATGATAGAAACAACTGTTATTCCATTTAAAAAATTGTATCTTTCTGCAGTAACTCTTTGGGTAATAACACAATCAACTATGTTCATAGCTCCGCAGACAGGGTCACGTTTCTTATGGTGACCTACCGCAATAAATATTTCCGTCGCCCGTTACTTAGTAATTTACAGAGGCAAACACATTTAGTGAAACACCCTGTATATATGTAAAGCACATATTTCCCGTTATATAAAGCACTGAGCATTTTTTTGTGTATGTCTGTAACCTCCTCCCAAAACCCCTGGATCGATTTCATCCAAATCTGGCACAGAAACAGCAAGTCTTATGAGTATAAGCACCGTGAAGTTTAAAACCTCCTACGCAGAAGTACAGCAAACACTTGTTTGCCATATAGGCTGTCCTGAATGACAGGCATGTAGCATGGGAGTAGTATTAGCCTCTTTTATCGATCTGCTTTGCAGGGCACAGGAGCAAGAAACTGTTTTCCCAGACTGAGACGTCTAGGCCGCCTGGAATGTTGTGTTTGAGTAGTATCAGTCTGCTTTGTCGATCTGTTCTGCAGGGCAGTGTACATGTGTAGATGGTGACAGCTGCGGGAAGTTCGATACAGATAATGGCGGGGTTGGAGGGAGAGAGGGTGCAGGAGAAGATGGACAGAGAGATGGGAGGAGGAAGGGAGGGACAGAGAGGAGCAGGAGAGGGGAGTAGAGAAGTATATCGAGAGGGGAAAGGAAGGAGGAAGGGGAGAAGGATAAGGAGAAGCTGGCAGGAGGATTTGAATAGGGTGATGTTCAGAGACGAGAGGGGGAAGAGACAGACAAGGGGGTAGGAGGAGACAGAGAAAGTGGAAGGAAAAGACGTACAGAGAGGGCAGTATAGACAGAGGGAGGGGAGAGGAAGATATGATTGGCGAAAGGGGGGCTGAGAGATGGACAAGAAGAGGTGGTGGAGGAGATTGACAGAGGTAGGAGGGTGATGGGTCACATAGACATAGGAGAAAAAGATTAACACTGGGAGTAAGTAAGTAACGTTTATTAATAGTGACGGTACTGTGTGATATACCTGTATTTCGCTGTAATTTCCTGATGTACCGTCCGCCAACAGACTCGTCGGAGAGTGGAGTTATCAACTGGGTCATTCGTACATAATATTAATAGTGACGGCCTTACAACACTTCAAAAATTGCTTTCCTCTCCGACGATTTCGTCCCGGTACTAATGAAATCTTGTGTCCTGTCTGATACTAAGCACTGAATTCAATCACAAAGCTGTTTCCATTCTGTGTAAGGTCGCATTTCGTTCCCGAGACGGAGCTGCATCGAATGCCTTCCGGAACTCAAAGAACACGGCATCATCCCGGCGCCGATATGTGGTGCCCTTTGAGTTTCACAAAATCGCTTTTTACAAAATCTGTATTTATTTTCGCATAGATAATTTTTTTAGCCCTGAATAGCGTCATAATATACTAACAAAAAACGTTTCCTTTATTCATAATTCTGTAACAAAATGATAACACTGATATAGTTCTACAGTTGCGAACATCTGTGCGACGGTTCATCTTGAAAGCGGGAAGCACCTACACCTTCTTCATTCTACTGGAACATTTTAATGATCCAATCGCTTTGATAATTTGCAGATAGATGAGATACACGATAAAATTCTTCTATAAGAGGAAGATGATCTTTCGTTTAGTCTATACAGGATAGTGCAGACACAGTAAGAGATCCAGGAACTTTTCCTACGTTGAGAAATTTCCACAAGTGTTGCCCTAAAAAAACATTTTTCTATACAAAATTTTGTACAGAAATTCAGGATTTATGTTTTTCAGCGTCGCTAAACGTAATTCACTCAATATTTAGTCGCATAAACTTTCCGCAAGCCCATAATTGCTGCGATGGTGTTGCACTAGGTTGTGTTTATGGTTGTATGTTCAATTAACGCAAATAGCTGCATTTCAGCATAAGGGAAGGATTTGGAATTTTCTATTGCCTTGGATTGGAGGTTTTATTCCACCTACAATTATTAAATATTTTATCGTAATTTTATCTGCACTGGATGTTTTTGAAGCCGAGAATGATTTAAATTCGTTTGATACAAAGGAAATAATATTTGCTTTCGATCACAAGAAGTTATTTTTATTATAAAAGAAAAAACACACGGGCGATCCCGTTCGAAACGTGAAGGCTCGGGTTTAAATGCTTAATAAATTATTCCCTTAGAACGCGCCGGCCGGAGTGGCCGTGCGGTTCTAGGCACTACAGTCTGGAACTGCGTGACCACTGCTGTCACAGGTTCGAATCCTGCCTCGGGCATGGATGTGTGTCATGTCCTTAGGTTAGTTAGGGTTAAGTAGTTCTAAGTTCTACGGGACTGATGACCTCAGATGTTAAGTCCCGTAGTGCTCAGAGCCATTTGAACCACTTTTTTTAACGATGGCTGCGAAGAAGTGTACGGGCGAATAGACGTACAGCTGTTGAGCACAGATGAGCCGAGGGGCTACCAGCAATGTTTTCTCAACGGCCGTTCAACATTCAACAGTCGTTCTATGCAACCCTCAATGTTACATCTGGCCTTCGAAAAATACGCGCAAGATTCGCTACGCGGAAACTATTAGTCCTGTAGAAAAAATGAACAGGATCATTTTTAAGAAGTATAGTGTAGTTAAACTTTGTAATCGGATACGTTTTCGCTAGAGGTCATAGTCTTCGAGTAATTTAAAAAGAACTTACGAAAATGTCCATCAAACGCACCACCACTGCCACACTCTTCCCCCACCGGTCGGGGTTTCTAGTATGTTCACTGCATTTCCTCCCAAAAAATTTACAAGTACACGAATTATTTCCCACATTCGAGCATTTTTCGTCTCTTTGGACGGCCTGACTACGAATTGTGAAACCGACTTTTGTAGAGATTTTACTCAACAGTTTTGAGAATTTCAACAGCGTAAGATAAACAATTGTTAGTGCAACAAGAAACCACCCAAAATTGCAAAATTTACTTTTTTGATTCACTCGATGACAAATTTCGGGCCGACACCCATTTTCAAATCTCGTAACAGAGAGTCAAAATGGTATTTCCGAAAACGCAAAAACCATGTCAAAAATGTACAAACGAACAGTTACAGCGCATACAGATAACTGTTCGTTTGCATACTTTTGACACAGTTTTTTCATTTTCTGAAAAATCACTTTGACTCTCTTTTACGATGATTTGAAAATGGGTCCCGGACCGAAACTAATCATCGAGTGAATAAAAGTAGTGAAATTCGTAACTAGCTGGTTTTTCATTGTACTGATTAACAGAAGTTGCTGAGCTACAATTATTCCAGCATGCTGGAAGTTCCTGAACTATTACATTTTTGTCTTTGTCAGCCCTTCTGACTACGAACCGACTTGATTTCGGATCGAATTGTCAACGTAATTAGTTTTGGCGTAGCGTTTACAAGAGTGGCTTTCCTTTCATTACCCTCACTGGTGCGTTTAAATGTAATAACAGAACGAAACAGAATACTATGCTGGTGCCGTAATAACCCAATCAATAGAGACCAAAAAAGGTCGAATATCGGGAATATACTCCGAGCAGTCGAACATTTTTGTGCAGTTTTAGGAGGGAGTGTCGCGAACAACATACTGGAAATCCTGACGTGATGAATGAGTGTGCGGGTGGAGGCGAACGTGCGTTTCAAAGTCACTTTTGTACGTTATTCTTGAATAAGTCGAAAACCGTGGCCTACAGTGAAAACATATCCCGGAACAAAACTTAGCTACCTAAAAAAAGGTCCTGCTCGTTTTTTCTGTAGGGCTAATAGTTCGCGCATAGCGAGCGAGAGAATATTAAAATCTCGCCCGTATAACATTGCCAGTTCCATGAAACGACATCGGCAGCGGCAGCTGAATCTTCCTGTGTTGCGCAAACCGTCAATATTGATCTCAGATGGTAACTGTTATTGAAGAATACTCAGTACTGCAACAAATACAGAGTACGTGAAGGGCCTATAAGCAGGTGCGCGTTCGCAGCTATGCAGGTGGTGCACAACATTTTTTTAGGACTTCAGTTATTTATCTAAGTCGCCAAGAGAATTGATACGCAGTTGGTGGATCAGATACACCGTTATTTGGTTTTCGTATCGGGAGTATGTATCATTACACACACAGATCAGTGATCCACGTGTCCGACTCCGAACTCTGTGCGGCTGGTAGCACAGGAATGAAGTACGCGAGAGAGGAAAAAGCAATTGGGGAGCTGCCTTCTTCCTTCTTTTTTTTTGTAAACAGAGGCAGGGAGCAAGCAGCTCCTCCAGAACGGAGGCGGCTGCTGGTGCAGGAAAAGGCAGCGGCGAGAGTCCGGCTGAGGTGCGTGTTGGGCCGTGGGCCGGCAGCGCCTTGTCCGATGCTATCAGCGGGCCAGCGCTACGGAGGACGCCGCCCAAAGTGTAAAGCGCGGGTAATCTCTCGCGTCTGCAGCGCCACGCGCCCGGCTCTGTTACCGCGCTGTCCGAGCAACATTCGCAGCCAGCACTGTTTTCTGGTCACGTGTGGGTGCCGTATGCTCAACCAACAGCACCAACAACAACTTGCAACCTTCTCGGACGACGATGTAGGAGGTGGGGGCGGAATGGCAGACTGTGGGGGTGGGCTGGTGGTTGGGGATGTCAAGTAGCATGACCCTCTCCCCTCCACTACAAAAAATATTGTATTCTATTGTATTGTATGCTAACCGGGTACCTAGAAACGACGGAGAGGCTCCGTCCCCGCCGCAGCCGCAGTGGTCCACAACCCCACGACGACTACCGCAGTCCACCCCTTCGCCGCCCCACACCGAACCCAGGGTTATTGTGCGGTTCGGCCCCCGGTGGACCCTCCCCCCCCCCCCGCCCCCCCAGGGAACGTCTCACACCAGACGAGTGTAACCCCTGTGTGTGGTAAAGTAATGGTGGTGTACGCGTACGTGGAGAACTTGTTTGCGCAGCAGTCTCCGACATAGTGTAACTGAGACAGATAGAAAACCACCTAAAAACCATCCACAGACTGGCCGGTTCACCGGACCTCGACACAAATCCGTCGGGCGGATTCATGCCGGGGACCACGCGCAGCTTCCCGCCCGGAAACAAAAAATATTACTGTGAAATTTTTTGCATATCACAATTCCGAAATTTCTCAGCTCATGTTCGGAGAAACATACAAACTAATTTTCGAAATCGACGTGAGAATCTGCATAACTTCCAGCTATTTTTAACAAACAATTTTTTTGTTTGTCTGAGGCCTCGCCCAAATTGGTGGGCTTGCCGCCAGAGCACCTGCAGAAGATACCCCACCCTCCTCTGGGTGTTTCAGCCTTTTCCGTCAGCAGTGTACGTGATTTCCTTTACACATACACCGTAGTTTCCCGGAACTCTTCCATGCCTTATCCTTCCATTCGCCTTTCCTTACGTGAAAGTCCCATTTTATACCGCCTCTTACAAGGAATCCCTCGAGTGCAAGGTGCCATTTATTGTCTACCATGCAATCACACTATTGGCTATTAATGTCAGCAAGGAGCGTGACTGGAGCTATCCAGTCGTCTGCGCAGCATGACGTTACGGAGCGTAGTTGAACTGCTCACTAGACGAGTAACTCACAACAGTGCTACAGTGCTAGTGGTGTTGATACAAAGCACAGAAATGGCAACAATAAACAAAGCAAACACTGCATCGTACTTACAACAACAGTTCCCGAAGTTGACATTCCGCCAGAAGTTTCACTGTGTGGGAAAGAAGAGGTAGATGAAATACTAGCGTTCCTGCAACGTGAGTCAGTAGAATGCGTGGTGTCGTATACGTTGTGCGGACAACTTACACGAGGAGTACAATGGCGACGATATGCGTGCGTAACAAGTGAAAGTGACACTGAAACAAATGTAGAGCCAAGTAGTTCATCATACATTTCGGACTGTGGTCATAAATCACTTCTCCAGTGAAATTTAGTAAAGACAATAGTTCTCCAAAAATACTTCTCCAAAAATAGTTCTCTAAAACATTACGTACGTAAAAGATCAACCGCTGCATAGTTAAAAAAAGTTATGAACATTTTGCTAATAAGTCCGCAGCAACATGACCATGCGGTGTGTAAGAAAAACTAAGGATATTCCAGGAAGGACAAGGCACGCATGTTACAAAAACTCGTGTTTGTGCGTTTCAAGGATGCTAGGTATAATTTACAGGAAGTGCACGATAATCACCTACTACTTGATGCATATCAAATTGCGCGCAACATAGATTTCAGTGATTTCAAGGGAAGCAGCGGCTGCCTGCATAACTTCACACAGTGATACAGAATTGGGTGACGTAAGATAACGAAATTTCAAACAAAGCGTCAACTTGACGATGCATAGCAAACGGCGGAATCGGCTGGAAAATTTGTAGATGAGGTAAACAAACTTATCCCATCGTTCAGTAAAGAATTTGTTTCCAACTTCGACCAATCGGGATTTGAAAAGGAAATGCATATGAAAGGAACACTGGAACTTAGAGGTACCAAAGGAGTTGTATGAAAATCAACTAACATCAATTTCTTACCGTATTCGTATACAATTATTCCGACTGATAACCTGGAAGGTAAATTGGCTGGACAGCACTACGAAAGAAAATATATCAACCTGTTAGTTTAATTTAATTACTCCCTTTCCTTCAACAGTGGAACTGCTGTATCATTCATTGCTTGTATCTGACAGTCACTTTAAAAAGTGCAACGGATAGCTTCCTTTTCATTTAATGCATTAGTAAACGAGACAGAATACTACATCTAATTTCATTAAAGGGGGTTTCATTTTATTCCTCCAAAACTGCATTAAGGATGGGGTATGGGGTTGCAATATAAAAGTCGCGACTCATTTTTGAACATATGGTACAAATAATTTATTGAACGATTCGGTTGGACATGGACCAATACCATCATCAAGCGCAATATATACTCAGCAGAGAGAATATGCAGTATAGAGGTAAAATACATCGAACTTTGAACAACATGTGGTTGCAGATCCCGCTATGCATACAAAGAAACACTGCAATACAACTTTGGTAAAATCCACAGAAATTTAGTGAGGAACACTAGTGACCCACGACGCTGAAGGAATATGCACATGTTGGATAATTAGTGAAGAACGGACTGAATCTGATCACGTCCCAAAAACCGCGAAAATCCAGTAAGTACACAGAATCTTAAAAATAATTGGGCCATGTAACTATTCATTCCATTCCGCAGACTGACATCTGTCCACTGATTAATACTACACGCTCAACCCGGAACATACGTGTTTAAGAACACCCTGGCTCACACAATAAAACTCGTTTATTTACACAACAAAAATTTACAATCAGTTTGGAACATTTTAGGATAACAATCATGCACTGAAGACTCATACATTTACTTAAACTAATAAGGAATAGATTTATATCTACCATTCGTCACGTGGCCACGTGGTCGCTCAAAGCCACGCGACCCTGAAGCTCCCAAAACGCATGAACAATCTAAAATTTAACCTAGCACTTCTCGCAATCGCGCTTAATAAATGTATCCTACATATTGAGAACAATTTAGGCGTACTACCCATCTGGGAAAAGACTCTCTTTGCTCTATTCCACACTCACACACTAAGAATTTCCTACCAAAAACTCACGAAAAACAGCATGAACACCCCTGACTACCAAAGAAGCTAAAATAAAAAAATTCAAACAATACATAATTCAAATATCACCATCTGTGGACTGTCCTCAGACACATCCATACTCACCAAGTCGCAACAGAGGTTTTAACTGCTTCCTCTAGCCCTGTGATGGAGGTATCCACCATATGTGCATACAGTAGTTACCTACCAAACAGACTCTATGTACCTGACCCAGACAGACTTGTCCGCCTTCCAGCTAAGAGGACAACTATTGGTAAAACTGCAGTATCAAACAACTACTGTCTGCTCTTATCAAAACTCATATTCACTCATATCAATCACTCACAGATGGTAAGCAACAGAGCAAAGGTATGAGCACTCTGTTATATATGTATACGTCCAGGATCTGATTCCAAAGCTGTGGATCCATTCCAACCAAATTTGACACAGTCCTCACTAGTACCAGCAGTTTCCAAGCTCCAACAGGGGTGGAGATACATGCAAAAATATAGTTTTTCCAGCTCCTGGCACACAGGCTGCCCTGCACAGCAAGTATGTTCTGTGGGACTGCCAAATCAACCTGTATGACAGAACTACTTTATCGATTTGCAGTGCCCTACACAACAGGTTTGTTGTTGAAGTAGTAATAGCTGTAGTCGCCTGATTATTGAATTATATTTCAGGGTCTATACATGCGGACAGGAATGGCTGGGGATGTGCTGAAGTGGATGGAGGAGGGGGTGGACAGAGGGAGGGGGAGGAGAAAATGGACAGAGAGAGTGGAGCAAGGGGAGATGCATGAGGCAGGTGGAAGTTGCAGAGGGGTAGCGGGCAGGCGGAAAGGGTGGAGATGGAGGTGGAGGTGTAAAGAGAGAGGGGGTGGAGTACATGGTCAGAGGGAGAGGGAGGTCGATATAGTCAGAGAGAGGAAGTACAGGGAAATGGACTAACAAGGGAACCTCCCCATCGCACTCCCCTCAGATTTAGTTATAAGTTGGCACAGTGGATAGGCCTTGAAAAACTGAACACAGATCAATCGAGAAAACAGGAAGTAGTTGTGTGAGACTATGAAAAAAATAAGTAAAATATACAAACTGAGTAGTCCATGCGAACATAGGCAACATCAAGGACAGTGGGAGTTAAGGAGCGCCGTGGTCCCGTGGTTAGCGAGAGCAGCTTCGGAACGAGTGGTCCTGGGTTCAAGTCTCCCTTCGAGTGAGAAGTATAATTTTTTTCAGTTTTTGTGACAAACTCTTATGTTTTCATCACTTTTTTGGGAGTGATTATCACATCCACAAGAAAATCTAAATCGGGCAAGGTAGAAGAATCTTTTTGCCCAATCGCTAAGTGTGCAAGTTAGGTGGGTCGACAACATATTCCTGTCATGTGACGCACATGCCGTCACCAGTGTCGTATAGAATATATCAGACGTGTTTTCCTGTGGAGGAATCGGTTGACCTATGACCTTGCGATCAAATATTTTCAGTTCCGATTGGAGAGGCACGTCCTTTCATCTACTAATCGTACGGTTTTGCGGTGCGGGCGCCAAACACAGACAGTGTGAACTGTGTGAAGTGTTACAGTGAACAGAGACGTCAATGAACGAACGGACAGATCATAACTTTTGCAAAAATAAAGTAAATTTTTCAGTCGAGGGAAGACTTGAACCAAGGACCTCTAGTTCCGCAGCTACTCACGCTAATCACGAGACCACGGCGCTCCTGAGGTCACATTCTCCTTGATGTTGCACATGGACTACTCAGTTTGTATATTTTGCTTATTTTTTCATAGTTCCACACAACTTCTTCCTGTTTTCTCGATCGATCTGTGTTCAGTTTTTTCAAGGCCTATCCACTTTGCCAACTTATAACTAAATCTGAGGGGGGTGCGATGGGGAGGTTCCCTTGTAAGCGAGGGAGAGGAGGAGATGAAGAGACAGAAATAGCTAGTAGGAGGAGAGAGAGGTAGAGTTGGCAGGATGAAATGGACACAGAGATGGTGTGTTCGTACTTGTGTCGAACGCATATGCGGACAAAGCTGCGGGGAGAAGTCTAGTAATATACCTGTAATAAAGAAAAGAAGCGACACACTTCTTTTCGAGAGATGTGGCACAGAAAAAACGACAGAGACAAGAAAATTAGCAGAAAAATATATGAGATGGATCTGATAGATCCTTTTCAACTAGACCGTTACTGAACAAAACAAATTAGTCCTACGTGATTACAAACATTAAGCATATCTCCTACGGAGTTCCTGTTTGTACTGTAAGTTCAGCAAAGTTATTGAATGTACCCAACTGTGATTTCTCAACAGGTCTCATAATGCCGTTGTCTTAGGGGCAAAGAATGAAGTATTCCGTCTTGTTGGTCCCATAGAGGCGCTGCTTTCAACGTTGCGAGGAAATTATCAACAGTGTACGCAAGGAGTACGAATACGGCACGAGACGGCTTGTTAACGCCTACAGGTCCGGGGGCACCGTCATCTCTGCCGAGTGCTGTGGTCAGCTCGTGGCCAATTGAGTGCGACACTCAATTCCTGCAGCCAGCGACAGTCAAAATACGCCTCACGCCTCGCCTTTACGACTCCACCCAACACAGGCGCAATCCCCCCGGGATGTTCACCGCAACCGCACGTCGTAACTCAGCTGGACAAAAGAAAGTGTATTGTCGCGACCACTGACCCGCGGCTGAGGTGACGGCTTTATTGACATCTCTCTCTCTCTCTCTCTCTCTCTCTCTCTCTCTCTCTGCCTCCCTCTCTTGCAGTTTCGTGCTCTCGCTTCTTGTCCTTCCTCGACTTGGCTTGCACAAATAAATTGGTCAGTGAGCTGTCACATGCGGTGGACAGTAAATTCTCATTCCGGGCGCAACGAGGCGCAAACATTTGCATTGGCAACTTGTTAGCAGAAGAAACACATACATCACAAAATGAGCGGGGAAAAGAGTGGCTCGCAGAGGGGAGTGGGGGAAGGGAGTCAGCACGGCCCAGGGGGACAGAGGCGGCAGTACTCATAGTAGTAACAAAACTACAGCTGCGCGAGCACGTGCTAGCACTGAATGAAATACAGTGGCAACCGTCTCATACGGCAGCAAGAGCGGACAACACGCACCACAGGGGCAGAAAAAGCGAAACACCAGGAGAGCTGGCCGAGCGGTTCTAGGCTCTACGGTCTGGAACCGCGCGACCGCTACGGTCGCAGGTTCGAATCCTGCCTCGGGCATGGATGTGTGTCATGTCCTTAGGTTAGTTAGGTTTAAGTAGTTCTAAGTTCCAGGGGACTGATGACCTCAGAAATTAACTCCCATAGTGCTCAGTGTCATTTGTACTATTTTTGAACCAGGAGAGCAGTGGGAAAATACCGGCTGGCAGACAAATACTGACACAGACGTTAGGAGTGTGTCCCTGGGACCAAGAGAGATACGATCCAGAAACCTACCTCCTTTTGGACAATGGCCCTCCATATGTTTGAAAGATGCTCCTTCAACTCTCTCATCGTCAGAAATGAAAAATACAGAACCGGCAAAACAAAAGTTGACCGGAAAATACAAGGTGTTCAGAAAACTCTTGTGCGGTTACAACATGTTAGAAATTACGTCCGTGTGCGGCTGTACAAGACGGAACTCCATTAATTTTATTAGAAAACACTTCCCGCAGATCTGATTTCGATATGATTCCGCCTACGCAGTTATTTCAGTTTTTAAGCCATAAAGCGTGCCTAGGAGATTGCGGTACAGTACAGATTTTCCTGCTGCCCAAAGAAAAATGCCTGCTGGAGTGAGCCCATCGAGCGAGGAGCTCACAAGATTTCTAAGATGACGCGTTCCCCAAAAAACTCTTTCGGAACGCGCATAGTGTTGCTAACTGTGGGCGCGAGAGCGGCATCTTGTTAAAACCATGAGTAGTCGACTTCGTCTTCCTTAAGCTGGCCAACGAAAGAGTGGATCATCAAACAATAAGGTTCACTGTTCACAGTTTTTTAAAAAGAATACGTCCGGTAATGCGCCGTCTGATTATTACTACCCACACGCCAGTTTTCCAATCGTGCATTGGCGTTTCAAACTCAGCACGGCATCTAATACTGACTTCCTCTCTCAAAATTTCTCAGTGAGTCGACGAACCGCACTATGTGGTTTCCGGAAATTCTTCAATAAATGCCTCCTGTACTCGGTCTACGTATTTTCAACAAGAAAAATACGTTATTCACTTGAAAGAAGCGTAATTTAAAATATAAACACTACACATCGCATTCACTAGGTTTCATGAAAAGAAACAAACAGTTAAATGTTACGGAATGATAGAACGAATTAAAAACAATCGCTTGTCTATGTATGTAGATTCTAGCGTAATCTACATACATGCGTAGCCCAACGCACAGAAACTTTCCGAATGCACTTTGTTTCATTTACCTTAAGACAGGCAACTCAACTTAAATGGGCGCGGATGATGTAAACTAGGTTGCCTGCCTTAAGTTACATTAAATATTTTTCGGGCCATTTCTATTGTCATAAAGAGCTCAGATTTCAGTCAAGCTTGTCGAATTCAAGAAAGTCTTCGATGTAGTCCACCATTGCCGCGTAAAACAAGAAATACGAACGTGGTAGGTAATATGACAACAAGTATGCCATTATATGGAAGACTTCCTAGCAAATAGACCTCTGTGTGCCATTGTTGATGAGGAGTTTGTTCACGATGTATATAAATGAGACGTCTGCAGAGGTTTCTGTCTCTATGAGGCTGTTCGCATACGAAACTTGTGTACAGGAGGACTATGTCGCTAGAAACTTAATGTGGAATGAAGAAAAACTTTCAAATGGTCAGCGCCAAGTACAAAGGTTGGCTGCTCACTCCAAATATAAATAAATATTATGTAATATGCAGATAGACGAAATGGTGCGCTTTCATTTAACGGAATGACCACCCTTTTGAATCAAAAACCTGATGTCAGAGTGTACAAAGCATTTCCAATCTTTATGGAAGAACTTGAAATGGCACTTAACAGAAATGAAATGTGGAAAAGCAGTAGGTGGAAATGGGATTCCGAATGAGCTCATCAAAGACTGAAACCAAGAAAAGGAGGAAATACTAAATACTGCGTTTGTGAAATATCGTATATCAGGAAGGTGAACAGCCACCGGACTTCACAGATAATCAGATAGTGCGAATAACTAAGAAAATATGTGGATTATAGGAGAAAAAGTCTGAAATCTGAGTCAGAAAATTTTCAACTAAGAATAAGTGATAGGTGACTGCTATCTGAGGTTCAGAAAAAACTGGGTGTTAAGTTAACGGGAGTTAACGGAAAGTAAGGTGAATAATAAGCAATTTGTATGTACAACACCGAGTAAAAGCGAGAGCAGGAGATCAGATGACAGAAGAAATTAAAAACTGTACGGCTTAGATAAGGCTGCTAGCTTTCTCTTACACTGTTTAATAATATCTATTTAGACGCTTCCAACATAATAGTAGTATGACAACAGGAGAAATAATAATAAAATGTGTAAGTACTGCTGACGATGTGGTATATTACGTGGAAATGAGGAGGCAATTAACAACATGTTTAAGGAACCAGACACCAGCTGTGAGAAATATCGAATGAAAAGGAATGTGAAGACAGAAAACCAAAGATTTTACAAGACAAGCAAGGAAAATAAAAGGAAAATTTTGTAATCAGTTAGTGGAATAACTTGATATCTTTAGGCATCTAAAACGCAAAATGAACAGTAGCATAAATTGGAGTGAAGAAATAAGCAGAAGTATCACTGTTTCAAAGATAACGTTTTATAAAAAGAGGAATATTTTCTGCGGTCAGTTAAATATAGAATAAAGAAAAGGATTAGTGAAGTGTTTTGTGTGAGGTACCTTCCTCTATGGCGCCGAAACATAGACATAGCTGTGGGGAGAGGAGAAGTGCTTAGAGTGTTTTGAAATGTCGATCTGGAGGTGACTAGAAGGCGCGAAATAGACCGATAAAGTATGTAATGAGTTTGTGTTCCACAGAAATGAGGAAATACAGAAACTGGAAATAATCACGATGTGCAAAAGAAACTGATTAGGACAGAGAACGAAAGAATAAAACCTGCAATAAAAGAAAAACAACCATTGGCAACAAGACCAAAGAAATAGGAGGATACCAGCTAATTGACGAATAAGACATCCTCCTCCTCCTCATCATCATACCATCGTTTTTCCTGTAAACGATATAAACTTTCGATGATAATGATGATGATATTTGGTTTGTGGGGTTCTCAACTGTGCGGTCATCAGCGCTCCTACAAACTTCCAGTTTGTACACGGTCCAGTTTTTACAGAATCCAATCTAGCCACTTTCACGAATGATGATGATGATGATGAAATGAGGAGGGCAACACAAACGCCTAGTCCCCGAGCAGACAAAAAACTTCGATACGATGCGTCTTGAAAAACTAAACACTTTGGCTGCCCTCGTTACGAAAGCATTTACAATATCAGCCCTAATACTATGCACCCAGTCGAATTCCCTTAGCTCCGACATGATGCACTCACAACTCTACAAAACAATAATCTGACCACGATTGACACTTGCAGCGAGCTGAGGACATTGCTTAGAACTGTTCCCGGTGAAATACAACAGCGCGACGGGCAAACTTGTCTAGCATCTGCGTCTATGTTCCACCATGCATTTCTAACGATGTTTGACATATTTTTGTCAAACTCCTCTATAAACCACTGTCGCCTTTCTTTCTGGCATGTTAAGGTTTGAAACTAATATGAGAGTCACCTGACTGACGGCAAACAGCCGAATTTCCGCACTATGCGAAATGTGCCAGCTACAATTTTCGCCTTTTATAACTGAAATCAACGACTGATTTTAACAAGTGAACGACTTGTCGTATTTCTGCTACACAGTTAATCTAATTTCTCCAAAATTCCCAATATTAACTGTTACAGTTTAGGCTGGCAACAATGAAACAATGGAAGCGCTAGTGTTAGTACTCAAAACGAGAGAATTCGTTATAGAAAAGGCGTACTGTGTCAGAGAATACACCTAAACATCATCATTAAAAGACATCCGAAGCTTAATGTTTTCTGCGCCATAACCAACCGCACAGTCCTTTTAGCTTCGCAGAATCGTTAGAGGCATAAATTATCTCGATGTGCCGTCCCTTTGGTTATTGCCTCTGTTGGCAGAAGAGGTACGCGACCATTTTGCAGCAGGGCGAAGCCTGGCTGCATTTGCATAACCTCAGCGAGCGTCTTCCACAGTGCTGGATTAGCCGTGCTGGGTCAGATGGTGTGCCACCCACGTTGTGACTCTTCCCCCTTTCCCCAGGTCGCTTGATCTTACACCAGTGGATTTTTCTTCTGTGAAGTACGTAGTTCATGCACCCCCATATCCTCAGGACTTATCGGCAGCTAAGACAAAGGATGGTCGTGGCGGTTAACTCAATTGACTGGGTACACTGGAACGGGTCCGGTAGGAATGCAGCATCGGATAGACATCTGCCGTGTCACAAATAGTGCCCACTTTGAACACCTGTGAACGTGCACAGGAACTGTGAGAGTTAACCTTTCAGTTTGTATGTGTATTTCTGAAATGAAGTCGTTACTGTACTCACAGGAATAATTTATTTTTGTCCCACTCATATTGAATCAAGCTGTAAATACTCTCAAATAGAAGATCATTCGAATCTGCTTGATAAGGATATTGTTTCTTAGATGCAGGTTGTAAATTCACTAGCTTAATCTCGAAAGATGTATTTGATATTTTTTTGTATTTTCCATGGAACATTATCCGTGGAACAAAATATTACTTCATTTGACATATCAATTGGTGGTTAATTAGTTAGTTATTTAGTTTCATGTTCTATGGATCATTTTGTACGATGAATCTTAATGATATGGAACGAGTGTTTTACCTTCACATTGCAAATTAGTACATATGGTCACATTCGAAACATTTCTAACCTTTTACATATATACATATGTAGAGTTACAAATTCCCACCCACCACCTTCTACACTTTACAATAATGGGAGCCGGCCGCGGTGGTCTAGCGGTTCTGGCGCTGCAGTCCGGAACCGCGGGACTGCTACGGTCGCAGGTTCGAATCCTGCCTCGGGCATGGGTGTGTGTGATGTCCTTAGGTTAGTTAGGTTTAAGTAGTTCTAAGTTCTAGGGGACTTATGACCTAAGATGTTGAGTCCCATAGTGCTCAGAGCCATTTGAACCATTTGAACAATAATGGAACTTCTTCTAATGAATCAAAGGGGTCGTCAAGGAGAAACATTCTCAGATTGATTTCAAATTTTACTTTGCTACCGAGCGAAATGGCGCAAAAGTTAGCACAATGGACTCGTTTCCGGGAGGAGGACGGTTCAAACCCGTCTCCGTCCAATCTGATTTAGGTTTTCCTTGATTTCCTTAAATCGCGCCAGGAAAATGCCGGAACGGTTGCTTTGAAAGTACACGGCCAATTATCTTCCCCGTCCTCCCTTAATTTTAATCCCCTCTACTCTGCTGTCTGTCAGACATTTCATACCACTGGGGATAAGTGAACAAATATCTTAGTCGCAGCATTGTTCAGCCCTTTCTCTGCTCTTCATGTGGAGTAATGTAACGTTTTTCCTTTTGGTATTTTAATTATGTACATCATTGTTCCTTTTGAACTGTTGTGGGTTATTTACAACAAACTTCAAGAGGGAATTATTGTACTGTGAGAAAGTAGTCAGATGTCCAGCTCTTTAACCAGGTTTCCAGAATGAGATTTTCACTCTGCAGCGGAGTGTGCACTGATATGGAACTGTCTGACAGATTAAAATCCTGACAGATTAAAACTGTGTAAATCTGTCAGGAAGTTTCATATCAGCGCACACTCCGCTGCAGAGTGAAAATCTCATTCTGGAAACACCCCCTAGGCTGTGGCTAAGCCATGACTCTGCAATATCCTTTCTTCCAGGAGTGCTAGTTCTGCAAGGTTCGCAGAAGAGCTTCTGTGTAGTTTGGAAGGTAGGAGACGACGTACTGGCAGAATTGAAGCTGTGAGGACGGGTCGCGAGTCATGATTGGGTAGCCCAGTTGGTAGAGCACTTGCCCGTGAAAGGCAAAGGTACCGAGTTCGAGTCTCGGTCCGGCACACAATTTTAATCTGTCAGAAAGTTTATTTAAACAGGTGTCTGCAAGATGACCATGGGTGAGCACCACGTATTATACCTATTGCACGTTTGTCAGGTAGCTTTCTTTCTTAAAGATGATTTACCCTAGAAAATTATTCCATATGACATTATTGAATGAAATTATGCAAAATATGCCAATGATCTGCGCTTATTCTAAGTGTAAATTTGGCTGAAATAAGTTGTTTTAGAAGTTCCAAAATGTACTTTTTCGAGGTTAAATTCTCTTCAATGTGGACACCTAAAAATTTGGAAGTTTCCACCCTATTTCTTTTCTCCCCACCCTGCGTTACAGTCATTGGTGTCGTATTCCTACATGTACAGAACTGAATATGTTATCTCTTTTTTAAATGGAGTGTGAGAGCATTCATAGCAAACCCGGCGAATGACACTTTTAGGAATATTGTTTACCGTTTCTTGAATTTCTCTGTGTATGCTTGAACTGATTACAATACTAGCGTCATCTAATATGAGATGGAAGTTCGTTTACATATATGAGGAAAAAGAGTGGACCTAAGATTGAGCCTTTGGGAACCCCATACGTGATTTATCCCCAGTCAGAATAATGTCTCGAGACTACACTGCTTGAATTACTAAATACAGCTTCCTTCATTCTTTTGGTCAGATATGACATTATCCATTGGTTGGCTCTACAATGAGTCCCACAAAACTTCAATTTAACTAATGGGATACGGTTATTCACACAGTCAAATGCCTTAGATATGGCGCAGCAAATTTCAACCCGCACTATTTTATTATTTAATGCTTGTAAAATTAGGTGAATGAATATGCGAAAGGCCTTCTCCGTAGAGCAACTCTTCCGAAACACAGACAGTGATTTGTTGAGGGTATTATTGTTGTTGAGATGGAGGTACTATTCTAGAATACATCATCTTCATAAAGATTTTGGAGATGACGTCAGTATGCAACCAAATGCTGCTGAAGATTTGAGCATCGTAATAAAGAAACATTTACTGTAGATGCTATAGTTAAGATAGACTGAATAGTATTTTAGAATTTGTCTGAAGTTGGTTGTCGCCACCAGTCAGTTGACATATGTTGATTTCAATACAATAAAGCTATGCGCGGTATACACTACATGATGAAAAGTATCCGGATACCTGGCTGAAAATGACTTGTAAGTTCGTGGCGCCCTCCATCGGTAATGCTGGAATTCAATATGGTGTATCGGTGTCGGTCGGTGAGGCCTGGCACGAAGTCGGCGTTCCAAAACATCCCAAAGGTGTTCCATAGGATTCAGGTCAGGTCCCTGTGCAGGCCAGTCCATTACAGGGATGTAACTGTCGTGGAACCACTCCGCCACAGGTCGTGCATTATGAACAGGTGCTCGATCGTGTTGAAAGATGCAATCGCCATCCCTGAATTGCTCTTCAACAGTGGGAAGCAACAAGGTGCTTACAACATCAATGTAGGCATGTGCTGCGATAATGCCACGCCATGAAAAACACGCCATAACACCACCGCCTGCGAATTTTACTGCTGGCACTACACACGCTGGCAGATGACGTTCACGGGCCATTCGCCACACCCACACCCTGCCATCGGATCGCCACACTGTATACCGTGATTCGTCACTACACACAACGTTTTTCCATTGTTCAATCGTCCAATGTTTACGTTCCATACAGCAAGCGAGGCGTCGTTTGGCATTTAGCGGCGTGATGTGTGGCTTACGAGCAGCCGCTCGAGCATGAATTCCAAGTTTTCTCACCTCCCGTCTAACCGTCATAGTAGTTGCAGTGGATCCTGGTGCAGTTTGGAATTCCTGTGTGATGGTTTGGATAGAAATCTGTTTATTACACATTACGACCCTCTTCAAACGTCGGCGGTTTCTGTCAGTCAACAGACGAGGTCGGCCTATACACTTTTGTGCAGTACGTTTCCCTTCACGTTTCCACTTTACTATTACATCGGAAACAATAGACTTAGGGATGTGCATTTTCAACTTCTCGCGGCGTAATGAATACTCCATTAAATTTCGGGCATGCAGCCGCGCAAATAAAATTTCTTCTACTGATATTTCGGCCGCGTATCGTCCGACCATCTTCAGAGCGAGTCACAAGACTAATGACAAGGTGCCAAGCGCGGCCTTATATGCTCCACCGCGGCGGTACTGCGCATGCGGGTCACAGATGCTGCGCCGCCTGTGGCGAAAGCGTACGGACGTTCGATGTGCTTATCGATGTTTGATCGGCGGCGATGACACGGTGACGACTTCTCTGCAATTTAATTAGTCCAAGAGCCGGATTCCATGCTTTGTCCAAATTGAAACCTTTATCTCTGTTTATTAAATTGTTGGCTAATCGAATTTCTATGGCTTCCTTGAATACAGAATCCCAAAAAGAAGAGGTGGATGTTAAAATCTTCACATCACTGTAATTCATGGAATGACCCGTATCAATACAGTGTTCGGCCACAGCTGACTTGTCTGGTTGTAATAGGCGTGTGTATCTTCGGTGCTCCACACACCTTTCATGAACGGTGCGTGTTGTTTGACCTATGTATGACTGCTCACAATTTCCGCAAGGCGGGTGTGTACCAGATTCCTTGCGGAAATTGTGAGCAGTCATACATAGGTCAAACAACACGCACCGTTCATGAAAGGTGTGTGGAGCACCGAAGATACACACGCCTATTACAACCAGACAAGTCAGCTGTGGCCGAACACTGTATTGATACCGGTCATTCAATGAATTACAGTGATGTGAAGATTTTAACATCCACCTCTTCTTTTTGGGATTCTGTATTCAAGGAAGCCATAGAAATTCGATTAGCCAACAATTTAATAAACAGAGATAAAGGTTTCAATTTGGACAAAGCATGGAATCCGGCTCTTGGACTAATTAAATTGCAGAGAAGTCGTCACCGTGTTATCGCCGCCGATCAAACATCGATAAGCACATCGAACGTCCGTACACTTTCGCCACAGGCGGCGCAGCATCTGTGACCCGCATGCGCAGTACCGCCGCGGTGGAGCATATAAGGCCGCGCTTGGCACCTTGTCATCAGTCTTGTGACTCGCTCTGAAGATGGCCGGACGATACGCGGCCGAAATATCAGTAGAAGAAATTTTATTTGCGCGGCTGCATGCCTGAAATTTAATGGAGTAGACTTAGGGATGTTTAGGAGATTGAAAATTTCGCGTACAGACGTATGACACAAATGTCACCCAATCACTCGACCCCGTTCGAAGTCCGTGAGTTGCGCGGAGCGACCCATTCTGCTCTCTCACGATGTACGAGGGTGAGTCAAATGAAAACCTTAAATTTGTAATAACAAATCGAAATTTCGCGCCCTTATCCTGTAAGTTGGTATGCGTGCTACAAAAAGCGTGCAGAATGGCCTGTAGGTGTCAGCATAGTGCAGATGCAAGTGGTGTGACTTCAGTAGAAGATGCTCCTCGTCCAAGTCAGGCACAACGAATTGTGACTCCACAGAACATTGCAGCAGTTGAAGCCATAGTGAAGGAAAACCACCGAGTGACACTGAATGACATTGCAGCATGTCTACAGATTAGTCATGGGTTAGCACACCACATTGTGCATGATGTGCTCCAGTTTCACAAAGTGTCTGCAAGATGGGTACCACGGCAGCTGACTTCTGAAATGAGAGAACTACGTGTTGATGCTTGTGAAGAACTTCTTCGGCGCTTTGAACGAGAAGGTGATGGCTTCCTTGCAAGAATCGTTACTGGGGACGAAACCTGGGTTCACTTCCACCAACCGGAAACGAAGAGAGCGAGCAAGAAATGGCGCCATTCCTCATCAGCAAAACCAAAGAAGTTTCGAACAGAACTACCAGCAGGGAAGGTTATGACTCTCGTTTGGGACAAAAAAGGCGTCAGTTTAGAGTATTACATGCCTAGGGGAACCACTTTCACCAGTGCATCATACACAGATCTCCTAAAAAATCATCTGCGGCCTGCAATCAAATCAAAGCGACGTGGATTGCTGTCAGCAGGTGTTCTTTTGCAACATGACAATGCAAGGCCTCACACTGCCAGTACAACAGTTGTAACAATCACAGATCTGCATTTTGAGTGTCTTCCTCATCCACCATACTCACCAGAGCTTGCCCCAAGTGATTTCCATATGTTTGGAGCACTCAAAGACGCAATGGGAGGAAAGAAGTTCCCTTCTGATGAAGAGGTACGCCACGCGGTGCATGAGTGGTTGCGCGGACTACCAAAAGAATCTTTTCCTAAAGGAATTTATACACTTTGTATGCGCTGGAGGACTTGCATTGAGCGTGGGGGAGATAATGTTGAAAAGTGATACAGCTTTTTAGCACTTCTGTACAATAAATAATCTCTAAAAAAATATTTAAGGTTTTCATTTGACTCACTCTTGTATAAAGACTACTGGGGTCGCTGATATGGAGTACCTGTCATTAGGTGGCAGCACAGTGCACCTAATATGAATAACGTATGTTTTTGGTGATGTCCGGATGTCACATAGTTTATATCGTTTGTGGTTTAAGTACTGAACACTGCTTTTATGGCTGTTTGACTTCGTTAGGAACATTCACTGCGTGTGTCCGGTGAAATGAGAGGAGGAGAAGAGAGAGACTGCATCACGCGCAGTCGACGCGTGCTGCGAAGTGCTGCACGCCGAGTGTGCTTGGCTTAGCGCCAGCAAACAAAGGGTCGTGTGAACTGGGACTCGCGGCTTTCCTTCTTCACTGCACGCGCAGCCGGGCGAGACGACCACGACCAGCCAATACTCACTCCTCCCCCCTCCCCTTCCCTCCTATCTAAGGTGTCGTAGCGCGTCCGCGCGGGCCCATCCGAGCGGGCCACATATTAATTTACCTTTCTAATTTGCCCAAATAAAAAGTACCGAGATTAACGGAAGAAAACGACCGAAAAAGCTGTCAGCCGGGCTGCAGCGGCTGCCGGTGGGAGGGAGGGAGGTGGCTAGCAATGTGGCCACATATGGCAGCGGCGGTCGGGCCCATTCTCCCACCGGCGTCCTTTTTATTTTTCCCCCCTTTCTCCTCCCACCCCACCACTCCAGCCGCCGCCTTTGTCCTCTTTTTGTCCGCGTATGTTTATAGACATTTATCAATACGTTTGACAAGTTGATTATTAATTGCTGATAGGTTTTGTTCTACAGATATTTTCCAGTTATTAACTTTATCACGACTGGGAATCTTATTATACAATGACGAGGCGCTTTATCACGTCCCAATAATAGCAGCGGCGCCGCAGCCAGCTAAGCATGGCACGGCACCGCATCGCAGCGCGGCGCGGCGTCTGCTTTCTCTCCGTCGGGCAGCGTCTATCCTTCATGTACCCTACCTACCTCCTCCCCCTCCTCTCACCCCAGAACCTCTTCAAATTCCTTGCGCAGGGCGACCAACCTCGACAAACGCGAGGCGGAAATGTTTAAACACTCAATGCTCAATGGCGGGTAAATATTTGCGCATCTTGAGTGGCGACCGAGAAGGGACGGCGACAAAAAAAAAAAAAAAAAAAAAAAAAAAAAAAAAAAAAAAAAAAAAAAAAAAAAAAAAAACAACACTCGGCCTTCTATGCTCCAGTATCCACGCAGTCTTTCATGAATACAGAAATGGTTTACAGATGTACGCTATCGTAGATCAGACTGCCGTTTTCTACATTTCATGGATTAGGTATTGAGCCTGTTCCGTCTTCACAAATTAACGTCTCATCCTCATGCCGATTTGTAAACTAAGGCTAGTGTGGGAAGCGTTTACTGTCCTTTTCTTTAAGACAGAAAAGAAAAAAATATACAATTTCCATATCTATTTCTCGTTTAGGGATATGAAGCGTTGCAGCACTGGTAGATTATGCACTGGGAAAGTAAATGACAAACTATATCGACTGTCATGCTTCTGCGCCAGTGCGTTTTTCGACATACAGCTTGCCCCTTTCTATTTCGTGATCGCTTCGAGATATCGAACCGAGTCTTTCGGCAGGTAGAAGGGCACGCAGTTTTATTATACCAGCCGAGATATTCAAGCAAGCACGTTTGTTTTTGTATAATAGAAAGATACACTTCCTAACGGCACTGGAAAGCTCTTGAAAAGACTAGTACAGTGATGTAACGTTTGTTAATGTTGGTCGGCTTGTGTGGCCGAGCGGTTCTAGACGCTTCAGTCTGGAACCGCGCAACCACTAAGGTCTCAGGTTCAAATCCCGCCTCGGGCATGGATGTGTGTGATGTCCTTAGGTTAGTTAGGTTTAAGTAGTTCTAAGTTCTAGGAGACTGATGATCTCAGAGCCATTTGAACCGTTTGTTAATGTTGGCACTGCAAATTTCCACAAAAATACAGGGCGTACACTGTTGTGGACTGACAAGACAGCCAGTCCACAGAGACGGGTAACCGAAAGGCACGCGTTTAATTCACGCAGGCTTGCTTAAGTCTGAAACAGGATACGTAATGAATGCTATAAAGAAAAGTACGTAGCTGCTGGAATACTTAACTTTAATCCATCATTTGTATACAGCATTCTGGATGATACAAGTGAGACTCTCTCTAGAAATGGTTAATGGCGCCTTGCTAGGTCGTAGCCATGGACTTAGCTGAAGGCTATTCTAACTGTCTCTCGGCAAATGAGAGAAAGGCTTCGTCAGTGTAGTCGCTAGCAAAGCCGTCGTACAACTGGGGCGAGTGCTAGTACGTCTCTCTAGACCTGCCGTGTGGTGGCGCTCGGTCTGCAATTACTGACAGTGGCGACACGCGGGTCCGACATGTACTCTTGGACCGCGGCCGATTTAAAGCTACCACCTAGCAAGTGTGGTGTCTGGCGGTGACACCACATACACTGTTAAAACCGACAAACTATAGGGACGGCCTCCTGACTGGGAATGGAGGAAAAAAGGTCCCATGAACAAGCGTCCGGAAATATGCGGTCGCCACGATAGATGGCGCTGACGAACGAAACTTTCTCTGACCATGTACCGTGTGTTCCTTGTGCGTTGCAGGCTGTGTGGCTGATGCAGGGTACTGGGAGCGACAGACTGGTCCGGTATTCATGTCGGTATTCATGTGTTTGTGTACGGCTAAGCAAATGGAAACGGTCGAGAGACAGTACAGGTGTACCAAAACAAGTACCATCACAGGCACTAACTACATCACATAATGTTCGTCTGTCTGATCACACATGCGCCACAAAAGAACTTGAAATGTGTGATGTGGTTGGTGTCCGTGAGGGTACTTATTTTTTATAGTCGTGCTGCCTCTCGAACGTTTCCATCTGCTTCGCCGTACACAAACACCATCTCAGCTATTTCCCGACATGAGTACCAGACCAGTCTGCTGTTTACAGTACGCTACGTCAATGACATGGCCTGCGAGCACACAAATGGTTCAAATGGCTCTGAGCACTATGGGACTTAACATCTGTGGTCATCAGTCCCCTAGAACTTAGAACTACTTAAACCTAACTAACCTAAGGACATCACACACATCCATGCCCGAGGCAGGATTCGAACCTGCGACCGTAGCAGTCGCGCGGTTCCGGACTGAGCGCCTAGAACCGCTAGACCACCGCGGCCGGCCTTGCGAGCACACAAGACACATAGGCACGAGGTCAGTGGAACTGTCATTCATTGCCGGCCGCGGTGGTCTAGCGGTTCTAGGCGCTCAGTCCGGAACCGCGGGACTGCTGCGGTCGCAGGTTCGAATTCTGCCTCGGGCATGGATGTGTGTGATGTCCTTAGGTTAGTTAGGTTTAAGTAGTTGTAAGTTCTAGGGGACCGATGACCACAGATGTTAAGTCCCATAGTGCTCAGAGCCATTTGAACCATTTTGTCATTCATTATCACCATCTACCGTGTCACTGATGCGTCGCCGGAAACGTGTTCATAGGATATTTTTGGACATCCTTTTCTTCCATTGCCAGTCAGGAATCTGTCCATGCAGTTTGTTGTGGTGTGAACGCTGCAGAGTGCGGCTCTCATGCGAGACTCCGTCGTTGTGTGCAGCAAGGAGACAGGCCCACGTGTGTTCACCATCAACGATTTCGTTCAAATGTATGGTATACGCGGCGCTTGCCCAGAAATGAAAGCGACAGAAGTGGGAACTCGAAACGGTCAAGCATTCAGAAAAAGTAGCACTTTTGGTGCGGGTCGGGCATGCTATGAGACATATATGTTAACGAAGTTTCTAGGCACCGGTTACGAAGCGCAAGGAGTGCAGAAAGGCATTCCAAGAGCCCTGGGGTCGAGTCCCTTGGTGAAACTTAGACTGCAAATAAAATCGAGATACGCTGAGTATACTGCATCTGACGTCATGAAACGCTGAACAGGAGACCAGATTCCTTCTGTTAATTGAGTCCCGGTAAGAATAAAGAAATCCACAATTATACAACGAGATTTTTCCAAGATGAATGATTGCCATTGTCCATTATTAACGTTCTTGCCCCCAAATGTACTCCACAAGTGGAACCTTGCGATGTATGTTTTATCGTCGGCTAAAGAATTTTATCGAAAAGTTCAAAATTGCTGTTTTCTCGTCGACAGAGAAAAAGAAATCACATCTCGAAAAGACCGCATCAGTATACATTCCATCATACATCATCAACTATATCCTCGCCGGTATTTTGCAAAATGATGCGTTACGCGTGGTTTGCTGCCAAACTGTGTGATTAGAGAAAACCTTTTACGAACGTAAACCAAGTTCGTTTTTGTGTAGAAACTTTAAATTATTTAATTCTACAAAAGCAGTGTTTATGACGTGTGCAAGATGCCGAGAAAATTACTACCTCTCCTGCTTTTACGATGAATATTATCCCAGCACCTGGAAATCATCAATCGTAAAACAATAAATGCATCTAACTTTATGTACTAACTTCACGTGTACGTCTTGCAATCCCTACCCGGAAATTTATTTGCTGTCTCACATTTTCCTTTACCTTTCGTTTTCGTGCCTTTTATGAAAACGTTAATAGAAACAATACACTGAGCATTATTTCAACTTATTTACAGCGTAAATAAAATGTAAATTTAAAGTGAAAAGGAAGTTTCTACATAGGTTTGCAAAAACAGACATAATGTCTGATGGGACATTCGCAATCAGTGGTTTTACAATGTTACTTATAATCCGTCTTGATTGTATAAAATGTTTATTCACATGACCGGTTTCGGTTCCTCTAGAACCATCTTCAGATCTGCAATTTTGGTTACAGGAGTAACCCATCCACACACAGCAATCTTCACATGTGACGCAGATCTGAAGATGGTTCTAGAGGAACCGAAACGGGTCATGTGAATAAACATTTTATGCAATCAAGACGGATTATAAGTAACATTTCTCCGGATTACCGCTCTGTAGTGTTACGGCTGCACCAACCGCTGCCTTGGATCGCCCGAAACAAAAATGCTACTCATATTTTTTTTTTTTTTCAAATCTGAAGTGCCCACTTCTGTCGTTTTCAGTTTCTGAGCAAGCCCTGTATATATCTTAAATTTGGACGAGATGGGTGATGGCGAGCAGGCGTGGTTCCTTAGTCAGATAAAACGTATTTCCTCTTGAAGCTGCTTTATACAACTCAGATACAGTATCAGCTACGACTAATGTAAGTGGAACGATATTCTAGCTTCTAGCGGATCAGAATGGACTTACCAAAACAGTTACAAATCTGTGTACTCATGTTTAAGTGCACACCTCTCGTGGAAACAAGTGCGCAGTCTACATGCATCGGTACAATGGTGACTCCTGACATGAGAACAACACTTAGCGGTGTTTACACCGCAGTACCGATCTGGCCACATTGCCTTTCAACTTTAATTTATTTCTCGGATATTTTTACGCAGTTTTAACGCCAACCTTAACGATCGTTGTATCACGGTACTGCCTTTACATGAGCATTCGTTAGTGTCGTTAAGGAAATTATAGCATTTCTTTATAAAAACCATACTTACTTCGATATTTCGTTTGATGAAGGAGTCAAGATTACGAGTCTCTCTGTGTGCTATGATTTATTGAAAATCTCGTTTCCTCACAATAAATTAAAGTAATTGCGCCTGCTTGTAAATCCAGTAACTTGCACCGACAGTTACGACTTAAGCTGCGAGATACTTAGCTTCCGATACAGGTTGGTACACGGGCCTCGCAGAATTGCACGGAGAAACTGCAATTTCCTGCATTTTCACTTGCCCTGTGTGCAACGACAAGTACATAACATGACATGACATAATATGACAGTAACATCGCAGAAGCCCGCCCGGTTAGCCGAGCGGTCTAACACACGGCTTTCCGGAGTGAGAAGGAGCTCCTGGTCCCCGGCACGAATCCACCCGGCGGACTTGTGTCGAGGTCCGGTGAGCCGGCCGGTCTGTGGATGGTTTTTAGGCGGTTTCCCATCAGCATCGGCGAATGCGGACTGGTTCTCGAAGTACGCGTTCACCACCATTACTCTACCACGCAAAAATAGGGGTTACACTCGTCTGTTGTGAGACGTTCCCTGGGGGCCCCACCGGGGGCCGAACCGCACAATAACCCTGGGTTCGGTGTGGGGCGGCGGTGGGGTGAAGTGGACTGCGGTAGTCGTCGTGGGGCTGTGGACCACTGCGGCAGCGGTGGGGACGAAGCCTCTCCGTCGTTTCTAGGTCCCCGGTCAACATACAATACAATACAACATGGCAGATTCACGAAAAGACCCAGAAAATGACATGAAAGTGTTTTAGGATGCCAAGAACTCGAAGTGATACTGCAGAGGAATATTCACACAGCAACAGAGTGTAGTTCAAAGTACACGGTGGTGAGGAAAAACAAAGCGACCTTATCCTGAGCCCATAATCATTCAACAATTTCACAATTATGACCCAAGCAGACCATTGCCAGAGAGAGAGAGGGAGGGAGAGAGAGAGAGAGAGAGAGAGAGAGAGAGAGAGAGGCAGCGACAGGCGAGAGAAAAACTGCTAGGATGAAATGCGGATCAAACTCTGAACGTTTCAATTTACAGCCCAGCATTTATCCACACCTCCACACCTCTGAGGAGACAGACAACTGGCTGACCTTTGTCAGAGACAACGTGGAAAGTATGATGCAGTGGGAGGGACAAAACACTCTTAACAGCTGCAGCGTCTGACATTTCAGCACGCAGAATGAAAAGTGGTCGGCACATTGCCGACATTCTAGAGGCGGCCTTATTACCTCCGCGGGCATTCACCGAGGAGCTTGGTCATTGTCCTCAATCTGGTCTCCTGTGTCTTTAACCCTCCAAGTCGAGGTTGCAAATAGTGAATCAAATTTACATCTTCATCAAAATCTTCATGTGTACTCCAGAAGGCACTACACGGTGTGTGGCAGAGAGTACACCCATGCCACTCGCAGTGAGCTAGAATTTCTCCAGTTGTGGTCGAGATGTTTGTCACAGGAAGCAGTATCATTCATGGAAACGACGTGGCCCCACGAGCTTCTGTATTTGAAACGTTCCGCGCTGCGCGAAGCTTCTCATGTGACGGCTACGACTCCAGTCTGTTGAGCATTCCTGCCAGACTCTCACGTGAATGAACGAAAGCGTGAAGAATCGTGCAGCTCTTCTATTTTCCATCTTATCGCAAAGGTGGAAGACTACTGAACAAAACTCAACAACTGGTCGAAATGACCTTTCGTCAACTGCACCTTTCTTGGGATTCTTCTAAACCGTGTTACTAAACGCCTAAAATGGTCACACAGTGGTTCCAGTTACAGGTTGCATATCTAACGCCATCCAGGGGCAACAAAATTCCTATTTCATACTGGGTGTCCCAGGTGGAATGCACAATATTGAGCAAGAAACGTCTAATAAACATGGGCTCTGCCACGCATACCTTGTCATCGATGATGTCTTTTTCAATTATGGTACTGTCAAACAAATCCTTTCTACTGCAAGCTCTTTGCTTTTCCTGTTCTGATACCTTAAGAGCAACGAGCGGAGTGGCCGCGCGGTTAGAGGCTGGAGGTTGGAGTCCTCCCTCGGGTGTGCTTGTTGTTCTTAACATAAGTTAGTTTAATTAGTGTATAAGTCTAGGGACCGATAACCTCAGCAGTTTGGTCCCTTAGAAATTCACACACATTTGACAGTAGAAAGGAGATGACGCACAGTACCGAAGGTGAACAAGTGGTCACAGCTCTTAAGGTATGCATTTTAGTACCTGTATTTACCAGCCTTTTTTGCTTGGAATTGTCGTTTGTCGTATCCCTGAATATTCAAGATTCCTCCTGGCACACCCTGTTTAATTACTGACCGAATTTAAAAATTTAAAATGACGTCACAATCTACTCATTAAGTGGTATAATCTTACGTTAACGGTTTAGACAACAAGTTATGTATTAGAGACAGAAACTGTGTGTGAAGCAGCGTAACTTACGGGACGCAGATTGACCAGACTATACAGGGCGTAACCAGAAGTTACAGCCAGACTTCCAGGAAACACTCCTCTCACACAGAGGAAAACAAAGTGTCATATGGACGTGAGTCTGGAAACTCTTTATTTCCATTTCAGAGCTCATTGTTTTCTTCTCTTCATAATCACACTAATAATAGGAAACACACAAGAACAGAATGTAAAATGGTTCAAATGGCTCTGAGCACTATGGGACTTAACATCTGAGGTCATCAGTCCCCTAGAACTTAGAACTACTTAAACCTAACTAACCTAAGGACATCACACACATCCATGCCCGAGGCAGGATTCGAGCCTGCGAGCACCGGTCACGCGATTCCAGACTGAAGCGTCTAGAACGGCACGGCCACACCGGCCGGCAACAGAATGTACTATCATCATATTAATGCGTTTTCCTACGTACGTTTGGTTTGAATGTTGTTTCACGGAACGAAGGTAAGACTGACGTGTGACTCACTTCACTGCTTGTGTTGACGTGCGACTAACTTCATTGCGATATTAGCATCAAGCATGAACCGTCAACTGCCGGCCAGGATGGCTGAGCGGTTCTAAGCGCTACAGTCTGGAACCAAGTGACCGCAACGGTCGCAGGTTCGAATCCTGCCTCGGGCATGGGTGTGTGTGATGTCCTTAGGTTAGTTAGGTTTAAGTAGTTCTAAGTTCTAGGTGACTGATCACCTCAGAAGTTAAGTCCCATAGTGCTCAGAACCATGAACCGTCAACTGTTTACCGTTCATCATGGACTTGGTTTCCGCCTCCACGCTCGCTAGACTTCTGTTTGTGGGGACATCTGAAAGCTCTTGTGTACAGAAGTCTCGGTGCAAGACGTTCAGAGTCCTCGTGCCCATACTGTGGAAGGCTGTGAAACACAATTTTGGTCGGTGTTCTCTTACACCATGCCTTGGATCCACACGTTCAGTTTACCGTGGAAGTTCGTCAGGATGTTTATTTGAACACTGTTAGTAACTAAGCGTTGCCCTTTCTTCTACGTATTCACGGCGAATATGCTGCGGACACTCTTGCCTTATCGTACGTTGAGTGGTCCGCTAAATCACCCAATCTTAACCGCGAAATAAATGTCTGGGATTGTTCACCACAGTAAGTGAAACGTAGCTCTCAGTCTGGTAGCTATAGGTGATGTAATCATCAACGAATCACTTCTGCATACCTGAAGAAACCTGAGTACTCCCTTACTCTCCCAATTGAAACAGATTATGGAGGCCTGAAGTGACGTTACATGATACTTGTGTTATGTTGCGCGTTGATTAATTTTTTTGTTTGATGTGCTTGTAACGGTACCACACGTCCAAACTCATGGCACTTGTAACTATTAGAACAGTATCATTGTTAGATGTGCAAAACCAGCTTCGGTGCGCGTATACCATATATTTTTAAGAGCTGTTTACGGATGCTGACTAGCAAATATCCCCCCCCCCCCCTGGAGAATCCTAGAATCCATGGCTTTTTTGACATCTGTCACACTTCTTGTAGGCGGTCGACTTCATTTCCTGTTTCCCTCTGGGATCAACCACCGTACCTTATTTAGCCACTTATTATCACCCATTCGGTCTAAATGGCCAAACCGTAGTTAACCGTTTCTTCTCAACAGCTTCTATTCTGTTCTCTTGCACTACCATAACTTTTTCGTGTATTGCTTTCTGATTTCGTCTAAGCCTGATTTAGTCTCATGCAGTCGGTTTCCATAATAAGATTGTCCGCCGCTCGTGGTCTCGCGGTAGCGTTCTCGCTTCCCGAGCACGGGGTCCCGGGTTCGATTCCCGGCGGGGTCAGGGATTTTCACCTGCCTCGAGATGACTGGGTGTTTGTGTTGTCCTCATCATTTCATCATCATCCAGGAAAGTGGCGCAATTGGACTGAGCAAAGATTGGGTAATTGTACGGGCGCTGATAACCACGCAGTTGAGCGCCCCACAAACCAACCATCATCATCATCATCCATAATAAGATATACTGTCAATCCATGTATGTAGATAAATAGTTGGATGTTTCTGTTGGCCGCCAGGATCAGTGACATTCGACGCGGAGTCATTCAAAGTAGAGATTAAGGTTGGTTGGTTCATTCGGGGGAAGGGACGAAACAGGAATGTCATCGGTCCCATCGGATTAGGGAAGGAAGTCTGCCGTGCCCTTTCACAGGAATCATCCTGGCATTTATCTGAAGCGATTTAGGAAATTCATGGAAAACCTAAATCGGGATAGGCGGACGCGTGTTTGGACCATCGTCCTCCCGAATACGAGTGCAGTGTGATAAGCACTGCACCACCTCACTCTGTGGAGATTAAGGCCTACTCAAAATGGCCGCCATCGCAAAGGCAACCAATGTCACCGTCAGGTATTGTGGTATTCACGCTAGATGGAACGTCATCACGGCGTCATTTTGGTTAGTCGAACGGTGAAAGTGAGGTTGCGAGATACCATCAGTGATACAAAAAGAGTCAAAATCTGGTATTTTATTTTAGAAACTAGCAATAATAAAGTTTATTAATGGACAAGTAAACTTGACACTGGATTATCTCCATAAAGCTTGTATGGTAAAGTGCTGAGATCTGAACCAACAGGAAAACTGCTGTCAAAAGTGTGGGATCTTAGATACCATCTTCACCGGCGTTTCACAGTTGGCAACGGAAACGCACGTTCCGAGCGGAAAACCAGCGGATGCAATGATGTGCACCCGCTGAGACCACACCTGCAACAGCTCCAACTGCGAGAACCCCTCTGTCAACACGATGCGGGATGGCTGGCGGCATCTACACGGTCAAGTCTCAAGCGGCATTAGTAATGGGAGTTACGCACTCCACAAGTCTTACTAGTTTGCTTCTTGTAATAACTGGACGTCATTGCTGTTTGTTTTTTTGTAAAGTTTCTTAGCAACGTTCGGAGAAACCTGCAAGTTAAATAAAACTTCTGTTTACTGTATTTACATTTTCACTAATCATTTATGCTCTTGTGCAGCTTCTATATGACGACAACTTCTGAACCTCTCTGTAGCCCACTTCTCCTTATCATTGTGTACGAAGTAGTATAAAAGAACAATATTTCAGAACATCGACATTTACTTGCTAACGAAAATATATGCAAGGTTACTGATTAGCATTTCTTCTGTTTCAGAAGATGATTATGTGAAAGACATACAGAAACCAGTCACAAACCAGTGGACAGAGCGTCTGTCCAAGTCTTAACTCACATTACAGGTGCTCAATATGAGCAGTATTTGTGACAAGATAATGACGGAAGAGCACGTGCGCGCAGTTAATTGAAGTTACAATGATTGTGACGTTGGATGGCGCAAGGACAGCAGTTCGCTTTGGAAGTCTGTTCACTGGGTTGCCTATCTGCAGGCGCTAGCTAATTCGATGCTACTGTAAGGAGCGCATGATTTGTCTTACATGTTTCAACACGTTCGCCCTCTAGTGGTGCACCCTAAAATTACGCCACAGCGCATATTACGAATCGAAATTTCAGGGATGCTCTATGCGCTTATGTGTGTAGTTTTTAGGTTCCCATAACTGAGATCGTAAAAACTGAACCTTTGTAGAACTTTTGTTGTTTATCTGTCAGTCTGATTGGTAAGATCCCTGAGTCTACAACGGGTATAAGTATCAAATTGAAATTTATATCACATACTAAGGTCCCTTGACGGTGTAAAAAAATTTAAGCTTCTAAGTCAATGCAATCATAAAACACGGCCATGTTTTGATACTCGCAAAACGTACAGGATACTTCCGGTTGACCTAGAATTATGAAATTTAGCGAGAAGCAAGGGTTTACAGAACAACTAAAGGGAACAAGACCGAAAATTGTTACTTTATACTTATATGACATTAAAAATATTTATTTTGCCATTAAAACTTACAGTAGTAATCCACCAGGAGCCGGCCGAGCGGTTCTAGGCGCTTCAGTCTGGAACCGCGCGACTGCTACGGTCGCAGGTTCGAATCCTGCCTCGGTTAGTTAGGTTTAAGTAGTTCTAAGTTCTAGGGGACCGATGACCTCAGCTGTTAAGTCCCATACTGCTCAGAGCCATTTGAACCAATCCATCAGGAAAATATGAAGGCGTTTCGATCTGGTTTTCAGTAATACGTAGAGTGGCGAGGAAGGTTTGCGCCTACAATTTACAAATATTTCGTGCCATAGTTTGAGCTACGATGAAGTGAAATACCCTTCCGCTGTGAGAGTGAGACCTTTACCATCTAGCAGTGACAGGCGTGAGGTCGCCCGACCACCGTGCCACGCCGGCGCAGAAATCGCACATCCTTTACGAACGACTGATTTTACATAAATATTCTCTGACATTCTATCCCTGCGACATGCACAGAGCCTGTAATGTTTCAAGCAAAGTAATACAGGTAACTGATATACGACTGCAGTTCCTTATTACGGATGAAGTTCAGTTATCCCATGAAATATCCGTTGAAGCATTCCATAGAGCCGGCCGTTGTGGCCGAGCGGTTCTAGGCGCTTCAGTCCGGAACCGCGCTGCCTCGGGCATGGATGTGGGTGATGTCCTTAGGTTAGTTAGGTTTAAGTAGTTCTAAGTTCTAGGGGACTGACAACCTCAGCTGTTAAGTCCCATAGTGTTCAGAGCCATTTCTACCATTCCATAGAACAATTCGACGTACGGACGGCTGTATCGTCTTCTTCTCTGATGACTTCCGTCAAATCTTACCAGTAACCGCGAAAGGGACAAGATCAGGTGAGAGAAACTCATCTGCAATTGCCAACAAGCGTTGATTATTCATATCACGCCAAAATTAATAAAATAAATCAATAATTGCAATAGCAAATGCGTAATTACACAAAAATATTGCACTTAAAATTAACCGTCGGTAGTCTTGGAATTCCCAGCGGGGATATCTTGGGACTATCGATATTGATAACGGGCAAAAATCTTCGAGATTTTTGATTACCGGGATGGATGGTCTGTCTGTGTACATAACTGAGCTCGTACGGAGCGCGAGCCCTTCTATAACCTGCCCGGTTTTTTCTGCAGTCGTCTGCTGAAAACCCGGGCGCACTTATGAGTATGCCTACATGTACAAACACAGCAAGGAATACTTAGAATGGAATACATAGCGCCCGTTTGTCTTGTCTATCGTTTTTTCCGTTCCAAGTACGAAAAATGATTTAAATGGCTCTGAGCACTATGGGACTTAACATCAGTCCCCTAGAACTACTTAAGCCTAACGAACCTAAGGACATCACACACATCCATGTCCGAGGCAGGATTCGAACCTGCGTCCGTAGCGGTCTCGCGGATCGAGACTGAAGCGCCTAAAACGCTCGGCCACTGCGGCCGGCTTTCCATGTACGAAATAATACAAAAAAACACAGTGTAATCTTTCTCCTTCAATAAAGCCGACTTTTATTAATAAAGGGAGGAGGAGGAGGAAGTTACTGTTTAACGTCCCGTCGACAACGAGGTCATTAGAGACGGAGCACAAGCTCGAATTAGGGAAGGATGGGGAAGGAAATCGGCCTTGCCCTTTCAAAGGAACTATCCCGGCATTTGCCTGAAGTGACCTAGGGAAATCACGGAAAACCTAAATCAGGATGGCCGGACGCGGGATTGAACCTTCTATTAATAAAAAAAAAATTAATAACAATGCTTCATCAATATATGTTCTTATTTATATGCATCGTAGGCTTTTTCTTTGTTGAGCTGTTGTAAAACCTAAATAATTTTTCGCTTTCACGTATCCGACAGCTATACTGGAAGAACGCTGCGAAAATGCTATCGAAGTCGTCATACAAAATTAGCAATGAGATACGAAAACAAAGCAAAATAATAAAATGAAGCCAAAGAAGACGCAAAACCACAAAATCAGCTACTTAACCATGAGTGCGGGTGGCGAAAATAGGTTACGTTTTGATGTTAGCACATGGCGACACTTCCGCCCCCACTCCCCCCCCCCCCCCCCCCCCCCCCGTCCGTCAACCCTTTCCATTCGCCGTTCAAGCCAAGACGGCCCTTCACGTGGAGTGCGAATATACATTTATACCACTGACGCACTGGCCTCCCTGCCATCTCCTTGCCAGGCTGTCCTTACCCTGGCAGCACAGTGAAGGGTAGACGACCCACACAAACTGGGAGCGTATTTTCGCAGCGTTCCCACCCTATCTCCGCAGTGTCACACTCCGGCCGCAGCGCAGTGTCCGCGATACTGTATTGGCGATCCGCGACACCCGCCCACCGCATCTTTACTTTTTTTTTTTTTTTACACTGTTTTTGTATATGCTGCGTGTGTCTGCCGGCTGCCGGCTAGAGTGCGTTGCGTTGTAGGGCGGGCGACCCCAGTGAACCGCGAGATATTCCGGACGCCGTGATAAGGCCGGCCGTGTTCTCCACGGCGCGCTGCGGAGAGGGAGAGCCGATTTATTGGCGGCTCGTCGCTCGTTTCGGGGCGTTAAGCAGATAGCGGGCGGCCCGAGGCTGGGCTGAGACCACCGCAGGCCCGGCGCAGCGACTGCCCGGCCCACCTCGGGATGCCGCAGCGGCGGCCGCCCAGGATACACTCCACACAGGGCGCCACTTATTCCCAGCTAAAGCAGGTGGCAGGTTCACATTCATCAGCCAGAACATTATGACCAACGACCTACTATCGATATAACCGCGTCTGTTAGTCAGCCGGCCGGTGTGGCCGAGCGGTTCTAGGCGCTTCAGTCTGGAACCGCGCGACATCTACGGTCGCAGGTTCGAATCCTGCCTTGGGCATGGATGTGTGTGATGTCCGTAAGTTAGTTAGGTTTAAGTAGTTCTAAGTTCTAGGGGACTAATGACCTCATACTAAGTCCCATAGTGTTCAGAGCCATTTGAACCATTTGAACTGTTAGTCAGACACATACACTGTAGGTGTAGTATCAGTGAGCATGCTGTCCGTATGTGAAACCACGTTCAGTCGTCGTGCGGTTGGGCGGCTACCCCTCATTACCGATGTCGGAAGTCGTCGGCTAGTTAGATTGATGAAACAAGACAGGCAACGAACTGTAGCGGAACTAACATCAGACATTAATGCTGGACAGAGGACGAGTGTGTCTGAACTCACAGTGCGCCGTACACTCCCAACGATGGACCTCCGAAGTCGACGACCCGAGCATTTGCCAATGTTAACACCACGACATCGGCAACTACGACTGAAATGGCCACGTGACGATCAGCACTGGACGTTGGCTTTGCATGCTCTGATGAATCCGGATACCTCCTGCATCATGATGATTTGAGGGCGCGAATTCGTCGAGGAACTGCTCCTTCACAGCTGTACTGTGGAACAGAGACCAGCTGTTGGCTTGCTTTGGGAAACATTCACGTGCGCACCCATGAATCCAATGGAGCTCGTGCGAGGAACTATCAGGGCCAAGCAGTATCGTACACTGGTTGCAGATCGCATACACCCCCTCACGACATCATGTTTCCGAACGGCAGTGGCACTTTTCAACAAGATAACGGCCATGACACATGGTCACGAGGGTGATGGGAGTGGTTCGAGGAACACAGTGGCGACCTCCAACTGATGTGCTGATCAAACTTATCTGGAATGTGATTGAACGTGGCGTCAGAGTTTATCGCCCTTCACCCTGAAATTTGCGGGATTTATGTGACTTGTGTGTGGACTTCCAACGACCTGCCAAGGCCTCGTAAGTAGGCTGTTTAGGTTTTTATGTTGTAACGTCACGTAGCGCTCTGTGTGAAAATCACTGGCTGTGTTGTGTGCAGTCTGTGGCTGGTCGGCATTGTTGGATTATTCGCTATTGTAGTGTTGGGCAGTTGGATGTGAACAGTGCGTAGCGTTGCGCAGTTGTAGGTGAGCCGCCAGCAGTGATGGTTGTGAGATTTTATATATATATATATATATATATAAACACTATTAAGGTAAATACATTGTTTGTTCTCCATCAAAATCTTTCATTTGCTAACTATGCCTACCGTAGTTAGTGCCTTCAGTAGTTGGAATAACGAAGATTTTTGTGAGATAACTGATTCATGAAAGGTATGAGTTATTGCTAGTGAGGGCCATTCTTTTGTACGGATTATAGAAAGTCTGATTGCGTTGCGCTAAATAAATAAATAAATAAATAAATATATATATATATATATATATATATATATATATATATATATATATATATATATTGTGTGTCAGTTTAGAGTTGATCAGAATGTGTAAAGAGAGAAATGTCTGAGTACGTTCAGTTTTGCTCAACTGTTTGAAAATCAAATAATGTAGAGGTTTTCCAGCACTGTCATTTATAAATTTTTCTTAGGGGATGTTTCAACCTCATTGCTTCCATGCCACGACACGTCGCCAATTTTATCCGTGCCAAAAGTGGACATACCGGCTATTAGGTAGGTCGTCATCTTGATCTGGTTGATCAGTGTATACTCTCTAGTCAAGCACCAAAAGCGGAGGAGAAAACGAATGAAACTTCACTGGTTGAGACGATGTGTGACGTTACTTTAGTGATACAAAATCGGGAAACTTACGAAGAACTTGGCACTATGAACCGTCTTATCAGTATGGCGTTGCGCTCCCTCTCTGGCTTCGATGCATGCACTTATTTGTTTAGAAACTCGTTGGTTGTTGTGGCGTCTTCATCATCATTATTCATGCCCATTACGGTCGGAGGAAGGCAACGGCAAACCACCTCCATTAGGACCTTGTCTAGTACGGCGGTGCAGGTCTCCCGCATCGTTCCCCTACGCTCTGTCAAAGAGTACGGGACTTCATCATCATCATCATCCTCTCCTGACTCATGCTGTTCCATAACTGTTGCAACATGTCTTTGATATGCAAGTGTTCTATCGCGAACAGATCTGAGAATCTTGCTGGCCACTGGAGTACCTCACCATCACAGTACATAAGGACAGTGTCATGTGTAGAGGAGCACTGTCCCGTTGAATAATGACAACATGATATTATAACGTGAGGGATAACACATCAGGAGGCAGGAGGTTCGTGACGTTCCGTTGTGCAGTCAGAGTTCCCTCAACCACTACCAGTCCCGACCTGAAGTCATTCCCCATGGTTCCCCTCACAATGACGCCAGGAGTGACACAGGTGCGCCTCTCTCAAACTTTGCAAGAATGGGAAGCCTGTCGTTGTGGCCGAGCGGTTCTAGGCGCTTCAGCCCGGAACCGCGCAGCTGCTACGGTAGCAGGTTCGAATCGTGCCTCGGGCATGCATGTGTATGACGTCCTTAGGTTAGTTAGGTTTAAGTAGTTCTAAGTCTAGGGGACTGATGACCTCAGATGTTAAGTCCCATAGTGCTTAGACCCATTTGAATCATTAGAACCATTTGAACAAGAATGGGACCTCTCCCCAAGTCGCCCTCATGCTCGCCGACTATAGTTATCCGGGATAGTGCAGAACCACGATTCATTGCCGAACACAGTACGACGCAGTTCCTCAGCAGTGCGTGCTTCTGATCACGGCATCATTCCAAACATAGCCCATTGTGGTACGGTGTTCACGCCAACCTAGGCTCAGCTAGGTAATTCCCTAGTTCGGGAACCCATTACTACTTCTCAGATTGCAGGTGCAGATGTTGAGTGGTCAGATATGCCTGCTGCAAGGTACGGCGATCCTATCTGGTGATGGTCAGACGTGGTCGACCGGAGGCCGGCCGGAGTGGCCGAGCGGTTAAAGGCGCTACAGTCTGGAACCGCACGACCGCTACAGTCGCAGGTTCGAATCCTGCCTCGGGCATGGATGTGTGTGATGCCCTTAGGTTAGTTAGTTTTAAGTAGTTCTAAGTTCTAGGGGACTTATGACCACAGCAGTTGAGTCCCATAGTGCTCAGAGCCATTTGAACCATTTGGTCGACGGGAACCCTGACGACGGGCACGCCTGCCCCCTCATGTTTCCGTGCAGTCAGATATCTGGCCACCGTCACATCCGAATGCCCCACAAATCTGGGTACCGCAGGATTCGACCAGCCGGTTAAATGGAGATCCACAATCAGGTCCCTACCAAACTCACTCAGATACTCATTACACGGTCTCGGACGAGTACGCGACAACCCCGTTCGAATTCCAAAATTTTTCAGAAAATACACTACTAGCCATTAAAATTGATTCACCACAAAGATGTCGTGCCACAGACGCGAAATTTAACCGACAGGAAGAAGATGCTGTGCTATGCAAATGAAATGCTGCAATATCTGCAGCGGATAGGCACTTGGTGCAGGGAGTGGCAACTGACCCTTAACATAGACAAATGTAATGTATTGCGAATACATAGAAAGAAGGATCCTTTATTGTATGATTATATGATAGCGGAACAAACACTGGTAGCAGTTACTTATGTAAAATATCTGGGAGTATGCGTGCGAAACGATTTGAAGTGGAATGATCATATAAAATTAATTGTTGGTAAGGCGGGTACCAGGCTGAGATTCATTGGGAGAGTCCTTAGAAAATGTAGTCCATCAACAAAGGAGGTGGCTTACAAAACACTCGTTCGACCTATACTTGAGTATTGCTCATCAGTGTGCGATCCGTACCAGATCGGGTTGACGGAGGAGATAGAGAAGATCCAAAGAAGAGCGGCGCGTTTCGTCACAGGGTTATTTGGTAACCGTGATAGCGTTACGGAGATGTTTAGCAAACTCAAGTGGCAGACTCTGCAAGAGAGGCGCTCTGCATCGCGGTGTAGCTTGCTCGCCAGGTTTCGAGAGGGTGCGTTTCTGGATGAGGTATCGAATATATTGCTTCCCCCTACTTATACCTTCCGAGGAGATCACGAATGTAAAATTAGAGAGATTAGAGCGCGCACGGAGGCTTTCCGGCAGTCGTTCTTCCCGCGAACCATACGCGACTGGAACAGGAAGGGAGGTAATGACAGTGGCACGTAAAGTGCCCTCCGCCACACACCGTTGGGTGGCTTGCGGAGTATAAATGTAGATGTAGATGTAGATTAGCTTTTCAGAGTATTCACACAAGGTTGGCGCCGGTGGCGACATCTACAACGTGCTGACATCAGGAAAGTTTCCGACCGATTTCTCATACACAAACAGTAGTTGACCGGCGTTGCTGATGAAATGTTATTGTGATGCCTCGTGTAAGGAGGAGAAATGCGTACCATCAGGTTTCCGGCTTTGATAAAGGTCGGATTGCAGCCTATCGGTATTGCGGTTTATCGTATCGCGACATTGCTGCTCGTGTTGGTCGAGATCCAATGACTGTTAGCAGAAAATGGAATCGGTGGGTTCAGGAGGGTAATGCGATACTCCGTGCTGGATCCCAACGGCCTCGTATCAGTAGCAGTCGAGATAACAGGCATCTTATCTGCATGGCGGTAACGGATCGTGCAGCCACATCTCGGTCCGTGAGTCAACAGATGGGGACGTTTGCAAGACAACAACCATGTGCACGAACATTTAGACAACGTTTGCAGCAGCATGGACTATCTGCTCAGAGACCTTGGCTGCGGTTACCCTTGACGCTGCATCACAGACAGGAGCGGCTGCGATGGTGTACTCAACCACGAACTTGATTGCACGAATGGCAAAACATCATTTCTTTTTTATGATTCCAGGTTCTGTTTACAGCATCATGGTGCTCGCATTTATGTTTGGCGACATCGCGGTGAAGTCACACATTGGAAGCGTGTATAAGTCATCGCCATACTGGCGTATCACCCAGCGTGATGGTATGAGGCGCCATTGGTTACACGTCTCGGTCACCTCTTGTTCGCATTGACGGCACTTTGAACAGTGGACGTTACATTTCAGATGTGTTACGACCCGTGGCTCTACTCTTCATTCGAACTCTGCGAAACCCTACATTTCAGCAGGATAATGCACGACTGCATGTTGCAGGTCCTGTACGGGCCTTTCTGGATACAGAAAATGTTCGACTGTTGCCCTGTCCAGCACATATTCCAGATCTCTCACCAATTGGAAACGTCTGGTCAATGGTGGCCGAGCAACTGGTTCGTCACAATGCGCCAATCACTACGCTTTATGAACCGCGGTATCGTGTCGAAGCTGCATGGGCAGCTGTACCTGTACACTTCATCCCAGCTCTGTTTGACTCAATGCCCAGGCGTATCAAGGCCGTTATTGCGACCAGAGATGGTGGTTCTGGGTACTGATTTCCCAGGATCTATGCACCCAAATTGCGTGAAAATGTAATCACATGTCAGTTCTAGTATAATATATTTGTCCAATGAATACCCGTTTATCATCTGCATTTCTTCTTTGTGTAGCAATTTTAATGGCCAGTAGTGTAGTTCTGGCTTTACAAGCATCATACTCGGGTACAAAAAGTTCTTCCTAGAGCAGTTGAGAAGGCAGAAGTAGTATATTTAAAGGTGCTGAGGAATGCAGAATGAGGCAACTGGTATCCTACTTTTCAGTCAGTCTTTTAAACAAACAGGAAAGTATTATCATGTTATTGTGCTCCGATAGATGCATTTTTCCGCTGGTGCATTTTCCACGAGTACATACGAAAATATTACATTAATAATATCTGCATTGTAAAAAAAGACACTGTGCGAGAAATTTTATTGGATTGTGAAGTGAAGTAAGCGAGCGTATCGTGTTCTTCACTAGACAACAGGAGTGTACCACTGACCAGTGCCATTGCAGGCGACAAGTGAACGTCAAACTGACACGAAGTGTACTTCCGCGTTGGATATGCAAATGTTTCAGCTCCTCCTGTGACGAAATTCCAGTGAAGTGCTCAGTGCGGTCGGCCGTAACACGCGCAGGTAGACGCGTCCTATTGCGACTGGGACCAGCTAGAGAGGGCCCGCGAGCTCGGTGCTGACCTTTGGGAGCGCAGCGCACGGCTGGGCCGGGACGGTCCCCGTGTAGCGGCAAATGAGCGGCTCACCCCGGCCACCCCGAGCGGTCACGTAGCGGCCGCAACTTAATGGGACGTGTGCCGCGCGTATTGTTCGCCCGCCGCCTCTTACTGCCGACTCCGATCCGCCGCTGCGCGCGGGGCTTCCGGACGGCGAATATTGTTCCGCGTGGCGGCGCCTTTGTGCTGCTGCCAGATGGACGCGCTCGCCGCCTCCATATAATAGCGCCCGCACTGCCTGCCTCCCCTCCCTCCACTACTTTTGTTTCGGACGAGGAGAGCTGTTTTATTGCTTAGTGCCGCGCATACCGCACCTACGCTTATTAGCAATAATTTCCTCCGAGTCGGCATACATCCTACTACAATAAAATATCTTAGATATGTGGGAGATATAAAGAGCGGCCATAGTCTCCCAATAAGAAAGGAATACCTTATAAAAAGAAGAGAATTAAGTCATACAGATAGCGGCACCAAAGTTACTTAACCGCCACCGTTATTCGAGCAGCATAAGTCACGGAGCTCTGCGTTTAGCTTAGCGTGGGTGTGAAGGCGATTAGAGAGCGCAGCATCGCCGCGCGGGATCAGCCGAGCGGTCTTGGGCGCTGCAGTCATGGACTGTGCGGCTGGTCCCGGCGGGGGTTCGAGACCTCCCTCGGAGCATGGGTGTGTGTGTGTTTCTCCTTAGGATAATTTAGGTTAAGTAGTGTGTAAGCTTGGGGACTGATGACCTTAGCAGTTAAGTCCCATAAGATTTCATATGCATTTGAACATATTTTTGAGCACAGCATCACTTGGGCAAGGAAGGGTCTGTGTGTGAGGGACGAGGTTGGGGGTCGTTCGCCGTCCGAGAACCGCACCAGCACTCGTCTCGATATCTCATAAGAGGCAGTAAAAGAACAACGAAACTGGTGGAAAAGAGCAACTAAACTGTTTATTGTTCCAAAAGTAGTCCCCATATCTGTTATCCCACTGTGAGATAAGACGATCAGTGCGTTCACAAGAAAAATGTTTGAGATTGTCTACGGAACCATGACTGTATCGAGGCGCGCGCCTCTTCTTCCGAAGCAAATCGACGGCCACGAGTACGGCGCAAAAAATACGGAAATCGCACGGGGAGAGATGGGGACTGTATGCAGGATGTGTGAGGGCTTCCCAGTGAAACTTCTGAAGCGTAACCGGAAAAACAGGCACGCCAGCTCCCTGGAAAACATAATCATATTTTTGTTTTTAGTGTAATGGTCTGCTGCTCATTGACTTTCTGGAACACAAGGTCGCAATTAATACACAGCGGTACGTGGGCTCTTTGCAAAATTTCAAGCGTGCCATTCAGTCCAGACACCCAGGCAATGTTGAATGACCGGATCCTTCTGTTGCAGGAAAAAAGCCACCCATGTGGCCGGCCGCTGTGTCCGAGCAGCTCTAGGCGCTTCACTTCGGGACCGCGCTGCTGCTACCGTCGCAGGTTCGAATCCTGCCTCGGTCGTGGATGTGTGTGATGTTCTTAGGTTAGTTAGGTTTAAGTAGTTCTAAGTTCTAGGTGACTGATCACCTCAGATGCTGAGTCCTATAGTGCTTGGAGCCATTTGAACCACCTATCCGTTGCCAGGCTTTTCATTTCACTGTCTCTTACGGAATGATGTTCAAGTGCGTGCTAGTCACAACTCCACCATAGCCGGTCCCAATCTCGGTTGAGAAAGCTCATTAAAAAATCTTGGTTTACTTGGTCCGATCGTAGTGTATCGTTAGGGACCCTTTTCAGGCATACGCCAAACACCTCAACGGCAGCAAAAGCGGAAAGGAAAGACTCGGATAAGACGAAGCCGGAGGAAGAGGTACCGGTAATTAGTGTGGGAAGGGGGTTAAATCCAGAATAGATGAGACTCTCAAGCTGAGGAGAAAGCAACTCATCTAGAGGGCGAAACTTCGAACAGAAATCGGTCAGTAGAATGAAAAATCATTCCAAAGTTGAAAATTTTTACTATTTATTCACGCGATACAAGTTTCGGTTCAAATGGTTCAAATGGCTCTGAGCACTATGGGACTTAACATCTATGGTCATCAGTCCCCTAGAACTTAAAACTACTTAAACCTAACTAACCTAAGGACAGCACACAACACCCAGACATCACGAGGCAGAGAAAATCTCTGACCCCGCCGGGAATCGAACCCGGGCGTGGTAAGCGAGAACGCTACCGCACGACCACGAGATGCGGGCACTAGTTTCGAACCGAGACCCAATTTCAAATCATCATAACATAGTCGAAAATGGCATTTCCGGAGATGCCAAAAATATGCAATGAACATTTAAAGTGCAAACAGATAAAAACTTTCAACCGTGCACTGGTTTTTCGTTCTACTGATTAAGTTGCTGACCCAAGCTACTCCAGCATGCTGGAAGTTTGTAAAAATCGGTCAGGTCATGACGCCTCAAGCTGGCTGTCCTCTCACTTGACTTACTCTGCAAAATGCTGGGAGCCTATAAGGAAGACATCCACAATTACTCCCAAACTTCACAGCAGAGAAAGTCGGACCCACTTCAAAGATGACGAACGAGGTATGAGGAGAAAGAGAGACTTTTCATTATACGAACAATTAAGATTGCTACGTGATTACTGACCACTTAGATGCAACACAAAATGCCCGTGTTCATTGTCGAGTGTTATTATACGAAGCAGAAATCGTGGAAAATGTGTGCGAACTGTTTGTGCAAGGGTTTAAGCCTGGAAGTGTTTTCCCTAAACCTCCAGCCGCCCCCGGTAGCTGAGTGGTCAGCTCGACAGAATCTCAGTTCTAAGGTCCCAGGTTCGATTCCCGGCTGGGTCGGAGATTTTCTCCGCTCAGGGTGTTGTGCTGTCCTAGTCATCATCATTTCATCCCTATAGACGCGCAAGTCTCCGAAGTGGAGTCAAATCGAAAGACTTGCACCCGCGCGAACGGTCTACCCGGCGGGAGGCCCTAGTCACACGATATTAAAAAACCTCCAGGGAAGTCTCGTCCAAAATTTAGTGGCGAAATGGCGCGAAACGACCTCTGTGGCAGATAAAAGCGTAACTATCCGAAACGAGTTCAAACACCAGATAATACTGCTCGACGAAAGAGAGCCCGGAACGAAGTCTTATCAAATCTCAGTGCCGTTTAATTAAGAAATCAGCGTGTCGAGTCATTTTAAAAAAAAGGTTTGCATCTGTATCTTTATAAATTTAGTGCCGTGCACGAATTAAAGCGTGCAGACGAACTTTCCCGTATTGAGTTTTGCCGTTGATTTCTGAGTGAAGTGAAATAAGACCTTTACATCGACAGTTTTTCACTTCTTCAGGTGCCTCCTAGTTGCGCTTGTCCAGTATATGTGAAATTATGGAAAATGCACCGTTATGCTTCAGAAAATCCGCATCAGCACTTTGAGGAGCCGTTGCATAACCTCGAGTTTGGTGTTCGGTGCACATTGTCTGATGAGCTCATCCATCGTAACACGATTCTTTGCCTAAATAAGCTTAATGCTGTTCAGAAATTGTTTCATCCATACGTGGGTCAACTCAGCAAGTGCACACACCGCCCTGACAACCTTGTCACGAGTGTCCGGGGCGTTCGGTGAGGAGAGGAGAGGAGAGGAGAGGACAATCAGCAGAGACAGTGCAGTCTCATTGTCACCTCGATCGCCTAAACTCTCCCATTCTCGTACACTGGGAGGAGACTGGAAACGCTACTGCTGCTATCCCTCAGGCAGAGCTACAAGTGTCTCCAGTCTGATGGTTCAAATGGTTCAAATGGCTCTGAGCACTATGGGACTTAACAGCGGAGGTCATCAGTCCCCTAGAACTTAGAACTACTTAAACCTAACTAACCTAAGGACATCACACACATCCATGCCCGAGGCAGGATTCGAACCTGCGGCCGTAGCGGTCGCGCACCTCCAGACTGTAGCGCCTAGAACCGCTCGGCCACCACGGCCGGCCCAGTCTGATGAATCGAGAACAGCGCTGCATCGAGGTCAGTGGTGTCCATCTTCTGTGATGTTCATTAACAAGGGTCAAATCTTCGTAAATCTTGTTGTATAGTTTGACTCTGTCCACCCTTTAGTTTAGTGGGACAAATATGTATTACGGGCAACGCCAGGAAATCAGCCAATGTGGTATAAAGCACCGATAAAGCAAGAATACCCCACTCCCTTCACTCTGAAAAAGATTCTTGCAATATTGCACAAGCGGTGTACGGGTTATCACAGAAGACAACAGAGTACGCTTACCCAAATACATAGCTTACGCCTTTGCTGAAAATATCTTAAACTTAAGACACGGAACACGCTGAGGTATTCCCCGAAACCGACTCTTGCGCCGCCAGTCGCGCAATGGATTCGCAAGTCCTACGTAGCGAACAGCACCGAGGTGTGCCAGGGAGAGCGAACCTGTTGGACTGCTCTGTGCTTACTGCACACCAACATCACGCTGTGCGGAACCGCCTGGGACTGGGAGAAGTCTCCCTGACAACAGCGTTCTGCCCAGGGACGTAGTTTTGCTGTCCCCCCATTTGCATATAACAAGTGTCGCGCCAGCATTATTTCAAACGACACAAAGCCAGCCAATTAGCGGAAGCCTGAACAAATGCCCATCATAAATAGTGTGCTGCTGTGTCCCACGGCCGCATAATGTGCGCGGAACAAACGTAGCAGATGATAGCGGAATAGCAAAACTGTGAAGACGAGGCGGAGAAGAAAGGCAGCGTAGTAACAAGGAGGGAGAGAAGGAGAATTAACGAGGAAAACGCTTGTTATAACAATCTATGCAAAGTCGGACTACCTGAATGCCTCTCTCTAAAATTTATTACGCGGACGGAAAGGCTACAAGTGGGCAATGACTATAAATTATAACTAGCGTGCCCTATCGAAGTAGTGTTCGCCTTGCTGTAGGGCATCCAGCTGCGTCGTTATCAGCGTACTGTCCTGTGCGATCAGAGACGAGTGTGGTTATTTATAGTATGTGAAATAAATCTATGTAAATAAAGCTGAAAGTAGAGAAAGAAAGCAATAAACAACACACTCTCCAGTATTCTGCATCAAACTGCATCGGTGCCCAAAGATCAGTTCGTGGCCAGTTTATTGCTTATACGCAACCGAAATTCGAAACTACCACCACCTCCCGCATACCTTGGCAACCGTCTTACCAACTGCTCATGTCAACTATTCCACCAGGCTCATCTCAACAACTTCGCTTCCTGTGTAATCAGTGGTACGTATCTATTAAACCTCCAACAACGCAAGCATTATTTACAGAAAAAACTACCCGTCACACACGTAATCCATGATCGTCCATTACAACTATCTATAATATTTTGGAGAAACACTCGATCAAGAGCTGTCTTGGAATGAGCGCAAAGCAACTATCCACAAGAAAGGAAACAAACTATTAATCGTCCGAACATCAGGAATAAATCCAATGACCTTCATGCAAGACGCTCATTTAACCCACCCTCATTTAAGCAAATGCAGCATGGACCATCTCCCTCCCAGGTTTCATTACTCCCTGCAAACTCCGGAAAGACATACTCCACCTCACACTATCGGCCAATATACGATAAAAGAGGGCAAAAGATAAAGTACCGTCACCTACTCGAACATTTACAAAAATTTCGCATACCAAATTTCCTTAATCTCGAATCCCAACACCTTGCTTACATTGTTTTCGCAAGTAAAATCTTCTAACCACAAATAAGCACGGATTCAGAAAGCATCGCTTGTGCGATACTCACCTTGCACTTTTCTCACATGACAACCTGCGAATCATGAATCAAGGGCAACAGACAGATGCCGTATTCCTAGGTCTCCTGAAATAATTTGACACGGTTCCCTACTGCAGACTGTTAGCGGAGATTCCCAGATATGTGAGTGGTTCGGCGGCTTCTTAATCAATACAACGCCGCGTGTTGTCCACGAGGGCAACTGCTCATCAGACACACGGGTATCGCCACGTGTGCCCAAACGAAGTATGACAGGACCGCTGCTGTTCTGAATATACATAAATGATATGACGGACAGGGTGAGCGCCAATCTTTTGCTGATGAACATTAACTTACATTTATCCACATCTACAGCAAGGTGCCTCCCACGGTATCAATAGAAATGCTCTTCTAGTCATTCTAGGCGTCACATGGAAATGCTCTTCTAGCCATCCTGTATCCTCGTACAGTCACTTAAAGATGTAATGCCTTAAGTGACTGAAGGGGGATACTGGGTGACTAAAGAAGAGCGTTTCCATTCGATACCTCGAGCGGCAGTGTAGGAAAAACAATCCTGTAATGTTCGAACACAATATTAGCGGTTGCGCTGCTTTACACAGTCAAGTCGATTGAATCTCTAGTCATAACGCTGCAAAGCGGTGTGAAATGGAACGAGCACGTAAAAACCGAACGAGGTGGCACAGTAGTTAGCACACTGGACTCGCATTCGGGAGGACGATGGTTCAAACCCCACATTCTGATTTAGGTTTCCCGTGATTTCCCTGAATCGTTTCAGACAAATGCTGGGATAGTTCCTTTAAAAGGGCACGGCCGGCTTCCTTCCCCACGCTTTCCTCATCCGAGATTGTGCTCCGTCTCTAATGACCTCGTTGTCGACGGGACGTTAATCTCCTCCTCCTCCTCCTCCTCCTCCTCCGCCTCCACGAGCCCGTAACAAAACTGGGGAGGGTGAATGATCGACTTGGGTTTATTTCAAGAATTTTGGGAAAGTATAGGTCATCTACAAAGGAGTCACACACAGAACACTACTGTGACCTATCTTCTAATACTGTTCGAGTGTTAAATGAATACATCTAAGCAGTTTAGAGGCTTGCTGCTAGATTTGTTACCGGCAAGTTCTAACAACACACGAGTATTACGGAGATACTACGTGAACTCACGGGTGCGGTGAAGGCATTTCAACAGAGTAAGTGCTGTCGGAGCGCCGACTATTTGTGCTTTTGAAGTAAAGGATAAGAACCAATATTTAGCCTATGTTTAGAATGCACTGTTATGCGCGTGACTCACGTTCTGCCGTCTGGAGACGATGTAACACACGCAGCTTAAAGTGGCTTTGGTAGTAGAGAGGAATGCCTTAATGAAACAAAATTCTAGTTGTGAATACGTAGATGTCGAAAAATTCCGCGAGTGGTTAAACAGCGATGCCTATGAACCGGGATTTGAGGAGCTAAGAGGCTTAGGTATGGTGAACAATGTGAGTGGTGGGGGGGGGGGGGGGGAGTGAAGAGCGAAGACCGTTGAGACAATCGAAGAAACCATCATGACGCACACCGATGCTCTGAAATATGTTGTTCTGTTGTCACAGTGTGGAGGACAAAGTTCGTTTGACTATACCAATGTCTTTTGTCTCCGAAAAAAGAAGCGAAGAACAGAAACGGAAAAAAGTGGTAGTGCTATTTTCTGAAAGTGAACTGAAAGCAAGTGATACAGGTTGTTTTAAGTGTAGTTCTCTAAACAAGTCATCAGTTTCCAGCTATGGGTTTTTAGCATGATTTTTAGCATGTCTCGCAAATACAGTAGGCATCAGATTCCTAGAAAAATGTGTTATTCGGATTAGCCATGTTTTTCGGCTCTCCGTGCAGTCTCGGAGTGAAACGCATAAGCGGACGCTTGCAATAATTTTTCTTTTAATGAGAAGAAGACATTACGGTCTTTTTTTAAAGTCACCTTTCAAGTATAGAAGCGCTGTTAAATACAAAACATTCGTAGTAGATTAACAAAGTCGTCAGTAGCTGAGGAGAAAAAATGCGCATGATGTAGAAGTCTTGCGATTGTGATGTCGCCGTCTTGAATTTTCCTAGTACCAACTTTTTCTAATTTTATTTGCCATACGTATTTATTACCAAGTAGAAATGTTGATCAACAACAGTAATATTTTTATGTTTAATTATCAATCGCACGAAAATGCCAGTATTTACGCTAAATTAAAATTTTGTGCAAAAATGGCTAATATCAAACAGAAAATAAGTAACTTTTTTATATCTAAATACTGATCAGTATTACTGACGTATACAATTTTTTCATTTAACAATAAGGCGTTTCGTATGTCTGTATCAAATTTTAATTTAATTTCACACGAACAGTAATTAAAAATAAAAAGATATTATTTTTATTGAAAAGGGATGATGCAAAATTTGTTAATTATTATTTGTATTTCTTGACAAAACATGGAATGTAAATAAAAGCAAAAAGCTCCATCCAGGAAGATTCGAACCGCACTCACCTACCGACATTTACAATAGCACGAGGGTTGAATGAAAAGTAATGCCCCACCTTCGTTAATTGGCTTTGGATGGGAATATTTTAATAAATCAAAAGCAGAAATAATCCTTAGAATGTGATCTTTAATTACTAATATTCAGTTTTCCACATAATCACCAGCCGATTGGATACATTTCTGCCAACGATGAACAAGTCTTCTGAAGCCGTCACGGAAGAAGTCGACACTCTGTTTCCGCAACCACAGTCTTACAGTTCTCTCAACATCTTCATCAAAAACATAATGATGTTCCCACAGATTGTCTTTCATTACCGGGAACAGATGGAAGTCAGACGGTGCTAAATCTGGACTGTATGAAGGATGCCGTAGAGTGATAAGATTCAGCCTCGGAAGTTCTGCTGTGGTGGCACGTGAAGTGTGTGGTTTGCCAAGAAAAGCAATGTGACCCACACGTTCTTGTGAAATGCCGATTGTGCTTTCAATTTCTCTCTGAGTGATATGACGATCGTCCTGAATCAGTCTGTCAAAATTTTGCTTGTGAAACTCGGTGGTTGCTGTCACAGGACGTCCAAATCTGTCACGCATGTCAGATGTTCCTGCCTCAACATCTTTGAACTTACTCGCCCAACGACGTGCAGTACTCTCATCAACACAATCACCATAAACTGCTTTCATTCTCTGATGAATCTCCTTTGGGGTGCTCGTGGTCGCGCGGTAGCGTTCTCGCTTCCCACGCCCGGGTTCCCGAGTTCGATTCCCGGCGGGGTCAGGGATTTTCTCTGCCTCGTGATGACTGGGTGTTGTGTGATGTCCTTAGTCTAGTTAGGTTTAAGTAGTTCTAAGTTCTAGGGGACTGATGACCATAGATGTTAAGTCCCATAGTGCTCAGAGCCATTTGAACCATTTGAATCCTTTGGGGTGACACCTTCTGCTGTCAAGAAGTCAATGACTGCACGTTGCTGAAATCGAATTGAGCGAACGTCTGTGCAGAGTTCCATACTTTACACTGTAACAACATAACCGCTCGATGCTAAGGCTTCCCGCCAACTGGAGCTGTAGAGAAGAGACTACGGAACAAGCCAGTACCTGCCGCATACCAATGCTGCCGACTGTTGAAGAGTAACGAAGGTGGAGGCATAACTTTTCAGTCAACCCTCGTAATTTACAAAAGATTTAAGGTTAACAGCGGTCGGAAATCTAATAATCATCAAAGGCGATGTTTCGAGCTCTTTGAAAATAGCGTCAAAGTACTTTAGGGCACTGATGTTCGGGGAATCACCTTGAAATGCTACATGTGCGAAGAAAGCCAAAGTGGTCCAGTCCGTGGGGTCTTGTTGTACACTATTAAGAGCAGAGTGAAGAACAGCAACTTGGCTAATTTCAGAATGATCTACACAAAGAGTGAACGTAAACAAAGGGACACGAATAGATCTCACACTTGTCGACGTTCAAACACACACACACACACACACACACACACAAACAGACGCACACACACACACACACACACACACACACACACACACACACAGATTCTGGTTAAGACAAACTGTGAACAGCGTTGGCTAGATTCTGAAGGACACTTTCTCGGCGGTTGTAAGTTGAAACGCGAGGGACAAAGGTGCCTGTCTCTGGGAGATTAATCTTGACATGGCTGTCGACACAAACTGTAATTTACACCTCGGAACTCGTGCCCCTTGCGGGGGTCGCGATATAAAACTCGACATGCGGCTCCGTTGGCTTGGAGCCTGGCTGGCTCTCCACACAGTGATAACGTCAGCAATGTTTGTCCTTCAGTGGAAATAGGCGCACCTCTGTGAGGTTTTAACATTACGTTCCTAACGGGTGATGAAAGATGCACGAACGGTTCAAGGTTTCTGTTGCCCCATAGACAGCGTAGTTGCTAGAAGGCGGATTTGAATTTGACGTGCCACTGACGTCGAGGTCATGAGAACAGAGCAAAAGCATATTTGGTTGCTCTATTCCTGCATCTGTTACAGTTTTACAACTGGAGTACGTTTCAAACAACCAGTAAGAAACCTACACTTTTCAGTTAGCTCTATTTGTTTTCACGGGTCGATTAGTACCACCCTTGGCACACACTCTGCATCTACATGGATACTATTCAAATCACACTGAAGTGCCTGGCAGAATGCCTCTCAGATATTCTGAATAATCGTGCCGCTTACCACGCGATAAGTTTGCGAGGTAGGTCATTGCGCTCAAGATGAAGCGCAAATAATAGAGTTGTATATGGGTTAGGACGATATTGAAATAAGTGTTGAACTCTCCCAACGGGTCTTTTTAGAGTCAAAACTATCATCTCTGTTAATATTTAAGGGCTTTCACCTACGGATTCAGGTTATCAATAAGGTTGAGGTTACGGATATGAAAGTAGCTAGGATGATTGCAGGTACTAGTAGATGGGAACAATGGCAGGAGGGTGTCCACAATGAGGAAATCAAAGAAAAACTGGGAGTGAACTCTATAGATGTAGCAGTCAGGGCGAACAGGCTTAGATGGTGGGGTCATGTTACACGCATGGGAGAAGCAAGGTTACCCAAGAGACTCATGGGTTCAGCAGTAGAGAGTAGGACGAGTCGGCGTAGACCAAGGAGAAGGTACCTGGATTCGGTTAAGAATTTGAAGCAATAGGCTTAACATAGAAGAGGCACCAATGTTAGCACTGGAGGAATTTTATAAGGGGGACTATGCTCCAGACTGAACGCTGAAAGGCATAATCAGTCTTAAATGATGTGATGATGATGATTTCAACGGTAATAATATATAGACGGTACCTTTTCTCTTGCTTGGTGCTCGAATGGAAGAGGATAGAAAATTCTCTTACGCATTAAGTACCCTCCGCACTGCAGTGTGCAGTGTATTACAGGGTGTGTAGCGTAGCAGCGATTGGTGAACGTTTCTGCAGAAGGGCAGCGTCGTCGGGACTGCGAGACGTGCGCTGGGAACGGCGAGCTGCAGCGACACCAGCGCCGCCACCGCCCGTCATCTAAATGCTAATGGGCGAGCCGATACGGCGCGACGATGGAGCCTCGGCTCGGGATCGGGGTCTGGGGCCCCAGGTTCGTAGCTCGTGTGCGAATGCCGCCACCAGCGACGCGGAGCGACGCGCGCATCGCACCCCACGAAGCACCGTCGCGGTGGTTAGAATCTGTTCTGGCGTGGCGAGTACTGTACACTCTTTAGTAAGTTACTGGGATACGCACACAACATTTACGAATATTGAGATGAAGAAAGAATTTCACATTTGTCAGGAGAATCCAAAAACAATGTATGTCTTTTGTACGTAACTTACTTGTATCCAAAAAATTGGCCGAGCGAGGTGGCGCAGTAGCTAGCACACTGGACTCGCATTCGGGAGGACGACGGTTCAAACCCGCGTCCGGCCATCCTGACGTAGGTTTTCCGTCCCTAAATTGCTCCAGGCAAACGGCAGGATGGTTCCGTTGAAAGGGTCCGGCCGACTTCCTTCCCAATCCTTCCCTAATCCGACGGGACAAATGGTTCAAATGGCTCTGAGCACTATGGGACTTAACTGCTGAGGTCATCAGTCCCCTAGAACTTAGAACTACTTAAACTTAACTAACCGAAGGACATCACACACATCCATGCCCGAGGTAGGACTCAAACCTGCGGCCGTAGCGGTCGCGCGGTTCCAGACTGTAGCGCCTAGAACCGCTCGGCCACTTCAGCCGGCCCGACGGGACAGATGACCTCACTGTTTGGTCCCTTTCCCCATATCAACTACCCAGCCAAGAACTCAGAAGGTATTTGGATACCCACAGATTTACATTTCTCGCCTCACAAGTGAAAAAAGTAAATAATTTATTAATAAAGTCCTATGTCCCACACCAGGAAACTGGCCGCTTCTGAGTGCCAATGAGATCGCTAGCGAAGTCGGCTGTACAACTGGGGCGTGTGCTAGGGAGTCTCTAGACTAGACCTGCCGTGTGGCGGCGCTCGGTCTGCAATCACTGATAGCGGCGACAGGCGGGTCCGACGTATACTAACGGACCGCGGCCGATTTAAAGGCTACCACCTAGCAACTGTGGTGTCTGGCGGTGACACCACAGTATGTTTCAAACAACCAGTAACCCGCGACCGCTACGGTCGCAGGTTCGAATCCTGCCTCGGGCATGGGTGTGTGTGATGTCCTTAGGTTAGTTAGGTTTAAGTAGTTCTTTCAGGGGACTGATGACCTCAGCAGTTAAGTCCCATAGTGCTCAGAGCCATTTGAATCATTTTTAATACAGTGGCAGTACGTTTTATTTGTAATAATAGTACTCAGAAACACAGCAGAAATATTTTAACTAGACTGACTGCAGTTAACAGAAAACATCTCTAATTTCTCTTAAATTTTTCTTACAAGACAATAATAAAATTAAATTCGTGGAAAAACCTCCCGGGATTGACTTCTGTTTCTTACACGATCCATTCCTGGTGTGAGATGCTGCAGAGTTTACTGTGGAACTCCCTGTGTTGTTGAGGAAGAAAGTGCAACATTGTCAACAGGTCTGTGATTTGCAGTTTCTAAACATGGCTGGTGAAGTACTGCATGGTCTTTACTCTTTTGAATACTCACACATTTTTCCATTCTTGTGTTTCAGAGTAAGAATTTTTAATTGCTATTTGAGACAGATGAGTATGAGACACTTTGATGATACTGCATTTGGAGATCCGACACGTGAACATTCACAACAATATTCCAGCAGCATTTTTAAAATCAAAGAAGCCAGTTGTACGCATTGTAATAGGTTCTGGAATTCCTGAGGAAAGCTCTTCTTGACAAAAGACGATGTACCATCTAGTAATGAATGTTTGAAATATTTTCTGCGTAATTTCACAACTGGAAAGAAGTTTAGGAATATGGAGCAGAGTATCGAGAACACAATAGCACTGGAAAAGCTCTTCTGACAAAGACTGCACTTAGAATGCTTTCCATTTCCACTCTTCAAATAAAGGAGCATAAAAGGTTAGTGGTGCACATTTTCGCACGGCACATAGTGCAAGTATTTAGGGGCTATACTAAAAAGCGGTGTCCGACGGGAGCATCATGAAAATCAGTACTGAGGATCCTTATCATGTGGTTAGGGAATGAATCCACAGACATTGTTAGGTCAGTGTAGCCTATGCTGCACAACTGGATTCGTGACTTCCTATCAGAGAGTTCACAGTTCGTAGTAACAGATGAAAAGTCACAGAGTAAAACAGAAGTGATATCTGGCAATACCCAAGGAAGTATTAAAGGTCCTCTGTTGTTCCTGGTTTACATAAACAACGTAGGAGGCAATATGAGCAGCCGTCTTGTTTGCAGAAAATCCTCCCGTTTATCGCCTAGTAAAGTCATCAGCAGATCATAAACAACCCAAAATGATATAGCTAAAATATCCGTACGGTGCGAAAAATGGCAATTGAATGCAAATAATGAAAAGTATGATTCAATATACATGAGTATTTAATGGATTTCGTCAAATTTCGATTACACGATAAATCACACAAATCTAAAATCGAAATTTAACTACACATTTAGGGATTCGAATTACGAACAACTTAAACTGGAACGATCACATAGGGAATGTTATGCAGAAAAGGAACCAAAGGGTGCGATTTATTGGCAGAGCACTTAGAAGACGCAATAGGTCTAAGAAAGAGACTGCCTACACTACGCCAGTCCGTCCGCGCTCTTCTGGAGTACTGCTGCATGATGTGGGATCCGCATCAGATGGGAATGACGGAGGACACTGAAACAGTTCAAAGAGGCCAGCTCATTTTTTACTATCGCGAACTAGGGGAGAGAGTGTCATGGCTACGATACACAAGTTGGGGTGGACATCATTAAAACAAAGGTATTTTCCGTTGTGCCAGGATCTTTTCATGAAATTTCAATCTCCAACTTTCTTCTCCGAATGCGAAAATATTTTGTTGACGCACCCCTACGTAGGGATAAATGATCATTGTGATAAAATAACTCGCAACTCGCAAGGAAAGATTTACATATTCGCTATTCCCAAGAGCTGTTCGAGAGTGGAACGGTAGAGAAATAGCTTGCAGGTGTTTCGAATAACCCTCAGCCAGGCACTTAATTGTGAACTGCAGAGTGGTGTAATATTACAGCAACAGCGATGTATGTGACAGACGACATTCTAGAGACTCTTCGAAAATAAATCAGTGATATTATTCCTACATTTCGAGTGTCTTCACCGGAAGTCTGTACTCTTAAAAAATGGTTCAAATGGCTCTGAGCACTATGGGACTCAACATCTTAGGTCATAAGTCCCCTAGAACTTAGAACTACTTAAACCTAACTAACCTAAGGACTTCACACACACCCATGCCCGAGGCAGGATTCGAACCTGCGACCGTAGCAGTCCCGCGGTTCCGGACTGCAGCGCCAGAACCGCTAGACCACCGCGGCCGGCTCTGTACTCTTAGATATTATATCCTTGCGCTACATGTCTTGTGGAGTTTTTCCATGTACGTAAAACAAAGTAATGATATTTCCATAAGAACAGTGAACTTTGGGGTTAAATAATAATCTTACGATGCCAGAATGTGTGAAAGTTGTGGGTATTGGTATTTTTTGTCATATTTTGTATGACGGCAACGATGCGGACGGAGCGCAAGTGGTGTTTTCCGTGGGGTCAATGCCGGAGAATGAATGTGAACCCTAACTGGAATAAAATAATATACCTTGTAAACTGCGAGTTCATTTGATCCAACCAGTTTCATTCAGTAAACAAATGGTTAAATAACGCCAGTACTGGCACAGAGCTAAGTGATGTCTCCTAGAGTGCCGACAAGTTAACCGAAAACATTGACGCAGTTTTCGCAATGACCAGGACTGATTAGCGTTACAGAAGTCAAGCAGATGCGGATTTTGACGCATGGCAGACATTTCCAGACTGACGACCAAGTTACTTTCGAGGTGGTACGTTTCCCGAACAGCCAGAATGCCGACTTCTACAACGAAGGTTTCCGTCAAGTAGTCCATCGCTTGGGATAACGTGAAGTACTGAACGTTGAATTTGTAGAGGAGGACTATCACGGCCACCAACTTTCACGATCACAGCTCGAGTTTTTCATGATACACGGGAAACTTTGCAAGAGGTAGGAAGATTTTTCTGTTTAGCAAACGTGACAAAAAGCAGATTTCAGAGTACCTGATGGCTCAACACAAAAGTTTTGTCTCAAGTACAGATCAGTGTACAAAGTTCAAAACCATCGTACAATATGTGTTAGATGAGTATGTGCCAAGCAAGATCGTAAGAGATGGAAAAGAGCCACCTTGGTACAACAACCGAGTTAGAAGACTGCTGCGGAAGGGAAGGGAACTTCACAGCAAACATAAACCTAACCAAAACCTAACAGACAAAAATTAACGCGAAGGGGAAATGTTGTGTGAGGAGGGCTATGGGGGAGGCGTTCAATGAATTCGAAAGTAAAGTTCTATGTACTGACTTGGAGAAAATCCTAAGAAATTTTGGTCATGTCAAAGCGGTAGGTGGATCAAAACAAAATGTCCAGACAAACTGTGACCAAAATGGTACTGAAACAGAGGATGACAGACTAAAGGCCGAAATACTGAATGTCTTTCTCCAAAGCTGTTTCACAGAGGAAGACTGCACTGTAGTTCCTTCTCTAGATTGTCGCACAGATAACAAAATGGCAGACATCGAAATAGACGACAGAGGGATAGAGAAACAATTAAAATCGCTCAAAAGAGGAAAGGCGCTGGACCTTATGGGATACTAATTCGATTTTAAAGAGTACACGAAGGAACTTGCCCCCCTTCTTGCAGCAGAGTACCGTAGGTCTCTATAAAAGCGTAGCGTTCCAAAGGATTGGAAAAGGGCACAGGTCATCCCCGTTTTCAAGAAGGGACGTCGAACAGATGTGCAGAACTATAGACCTGTATCTCTAACGTCGATCAGTTGTAGAATTTTGGAACACGTATTGTGTTCGAGTATAATGACTTTTCTGGAGACTAGAAATCTACTCTGTAGGAATCAGCATGGGTTTCGAAAAAGACGGTCATGTGAAACCCAGCTCGCGCTATTCGTCCACGAGACTCAGAGGGCCATAGACACGGGTTCCCAGGTAGATGCTGTGTTTCTTGACTTCCGCAAGGCGTTCGATACAGTTCCCCACAGTCGTTTAATGAACAAAGTAAGAGCATATGGACTATCAGACCAATTGTGTCATTGGATTGAAGAACTCCTAGATCACAGAACGCAGCATGTCATTCTCAATGGAGAGAAGTCGTCCGAAGTAAGAGTGATTTCAGGTGTGCCACAGGGGAGTGCCGTAGGACCGTTTCTATTCACAATATACATAAATGACCTTGTGGATGACATCGGAAGTTCACTGAGGCTTTTTGCGGATGATGCTGTGGTATATCGAGAGGTTGTAACAATGGAAAATTGTACTGAAATGCAGGAGGATCTGCAGCGAATTGACGCAGGGTGCAGGGAATGGCAATTGAATCTCAATGTAGACAAGTGTAATGTGCTGCGAATACATAGAAAGAAAGATCCCTTATCATTTAGCCACAATATAGCAGGTCAGCAACTGGAAGCAGTTAATTCCATAAATTATCTGGGAGTACGCATTAGGAGTGATTTAAAATGGAATGATCATATAAAGTTGATCGTTGGTAAAGCAGATGTCAGGCAGATTCATTGTAAGAATGCTAAGAAAATGCAATCCGAAAACAAAGCAAGTAGGTTACAGTACGCTTGCTCGCCCACTGCTTGAATACTACACAGCAGTGTGGGATCCGTACCAGATAGGGTTGATAGAAGAGAGAGAGAAGATCCAACGGAGAGCAGCGCGCTTCGTTACAGGATCATTTAGTAATCGCGAAAGCGTTACGGAGATGATAAACTCCAGTGGAAGACTCCAGTGGAAGACACTCAGTAGCTCGGTACGGGCTTTTGTTGAAGTTTCGAGAACATACCTTCACCGAGGAGTCGAGCAGTACATTGCTCCCTCCTACGTATATCTCGCGAAGAGACCATGAGGATAAAATCAGAGAGATAAGAGCCCACACAGAGGCATACCGACAATCCTTCTTTCCACGAACAATACGAGACTGGAATAGAAGGGAGAACCGATAGAAGTACTGAAGGTACCCTCCGCCACACACCGTCAGGTGGCTTGCGGAGTATGGATGTAGATGTAGATGTAGTATCCCTGGTACACGATAGTGCCCCAGAATACATTCATGCTCATAAATTAAGGATAATGCTGTACATGGTGAAACAACGCTCTGGTGGGCGGTTTTCGGGTTTAAATCACCTCGGGGTATGACCATGCGGTACATTTGACCTGCGGTCGTCGCACGGTGGCGCTGGCAGCAGTCCACATGCGCAGAGGTGTGTTGGTGCATGTCAGAGTTCGGTGCAGCGAGTAAGTGTGCAGACGTTTTCAGACGTGCTAATCGTGACTGTGTGTTGAAAATGGCTCAAAGAACACATATTGATGGCGTTATGAGGGGTAGAATACTAGGGCGACTGGAGACTGGTCAAACACAGCAGGTCGTAGCACGGGCCCTCTGTGTGCCACGAAGTGTGATCTCAAGATCATGGCAACGATTCCAGCAGGCAGGAAACGTGTCCAGGCACTACAGTACGGGACGTCCACAGTGTACAACACCACAAGGAGATCGATATCTCACCATCAGTGCCCGCAGACGATCACTGAGTACTGCAAGTAGCCTTGCTCGGGACCTTACCACAGCCACTGGAACAGTTGTCTCCAGACAGTCTACAGACGACTGAACGAACATGGTTTATTCTCCCGGAGACCTGCAAGATGCATTTCACTGACTCCTGGTCACAGGAGAGCCCTTAAAGCCTGGTGTCAAGAACACAGTACATGGTCATTGGAACAGTGGTCCCAGGTTATGTTCGCGGAGTAGTCCAGGTATAGTCTGAACAGTGATTCTCGCCGGGTTTTCATCTGGCGTGAACCAGGAACCAGATACCAACCCCTTAATGTCCTTGAAAGGGAGCTGTATGGAGGTCGTGGTTTGATGGTGTGGGGTGGGATTATGATTGGTGCACGTACACCCCTTATTACTATCATGTGCATCATTTACAGTAATACCCATTTAGCAAAACAAAGAAATACATATATATAAATGAACATGTGAAATTATATACAGTACACAAGTTTGAAAACGGTTCAGACTACAGTCGGCTGTTGATGGACCCGATCCAGCGGGGTGCCTCATGGGATGCTTGATGGAGCTTCTCAATGCCACCAGGGAAGCGTCTGATTGGACATTCACAATGTCGCTCATTGTTTGGGTGTCACCACAGTCACACACACTGTCTCTTGAAAAGCCCCACTTGTGCATGTTCTATTTGTACCTACCCTTTTCAGTCCGATATCTGTTTAACTGCACCGACACCTCCCTTGGTGGGTGGAAGCCTGGAATTGGAACTGTTGGATTGTCTACAAGTTCGTGGTTTCGGGTTCTTGTAGCTTCTCACTCACGTTTCTACTCTGCGTCCTGGTCGAATCCTGTGGATAGGATTTGGACTCCCATTTCATACGCTGTTGTTCTAGATTTGAGGCGTTTCCTGGGCAGATAGAAAATCGTAATGAAGAGGGATCGAGTTGTTTTCAGAAACTTGCTGACAGAGGTTGTAAAGAGCAGCCTTTCGACGAAGGTCTGGTGGACAGATGTTTGAAAGCACTGGTAGCCAGCAAGTAGGTATAGACCGGACTGTACCACTAATTACTCTCATAACTGAGTTTAGTTGGAGGTCTACTTTCACTACGTGCGCGCTTCCGAGCCAAAGTGGTGCACAGTATACTGCTGCAGAGTATACCAGTGCAAGGGATGCTTCTCGGAGGACTGATGTGGTTGCTCCCCACATACTGCCTGCCAGATTTCTCACAAGGTTCACTCGTGTTTGTAAACCGTTGACAGAGGAACTGTAACAGGTCAGGTGTATCGGGAAGTCATTTTGCACCAGTATGTCCGCCTTTTCAGGGTTGCAGTGGGTCCCCCATTCCTCCTGATGGAGAATAACGCACGGCCCCACCGACCTGCCATCGTGGAGGAGTAACAGAAGATATCAGACGAATGGAGTGGCCTGACTGTTCTCCAGACCTAAACCCCATCGAGCACGTCTGGGATGCTCTCGGTCGACGTATCGCTGCACGTCTTCAAACCCCTACGACACTTCAGGAGCTCCGACAGAATGGGAGGCATACCCCAGCAGCTGCTCGACCACCTGATCCAGAGTGTGCCAACCCATTGTGCGGCCTGTGTACGTGTGCATGGTGGTCGCATCCCATACTGATGTCGGGGTACAAGCTCAGGAAACAGTGGCGTTTTGTAGCGGATTTGTTTCGGGACGATTTTCTCAACTTATCGCCAATACCGTGGACTTACAGATGTGTGTCGTGTGTGTTCCCCATGTGCCTATGCTCTTACCGCCAGTTTTGTGTAGTGTCACGTTGTGTGGCACCACATTCTGCAATTAGTATTATGAGCCTGAGTGTATGACTGAGCCACTTCCTTTTTCCAGGCCGTGAATTCTTATGACCGAGACGTCTTTCAGCAACCTCCACACTCTTCTGCGACGGTCGCCAGACGTCAGACGAATAGAACACCCAGCGGTCGGGAGAATACGGAATGCCAGCAGCGAAGTAGCCGACGCGCGCAGCTGGGAGCGCGGCGCGGCGCGGTCTCTGGCAAGCGGCCAGTCACCGGCGCCGCTGCGACGAGCCACCATGCGGCGGCCGCCCGCCACACGTCTCCATTTGGCCGTAATTTTAATTAACATATTCACAAGCAAATTAATTACGGCCGGCTACCTGCTTCCCACGCTGTGATTGCGTTAGAGTCCGGATGACGTCACGGCCAGGGCGCAGCGTGACGCCCGATTCGGGACGCGTGTCTTCACTGGCGACCGTGCCAGGATGCTGGCCGTAATTGTCGTAAGGCTTCTGAGGAGCAACGGCAAGTGGCCGTCGCCGGACGCAGACGTTTGTAAAATCTGCTCCTTTTATTTTAGGAGGTGGTATCCCATAGTAAATATTTGAAAAACTTTGTACTTCACTGCCAAGAGCTGCCGGTAGCAACTCGCTTTATTTGTTCATGAGACCCAGACAATATTAGATACAGGCTCCCAGGTAGATGCCATTTTCCTTGACTTCCGAAAGTCGTTCGATACAGTTCCGCACTGTCGCCTGATAAACAATGTAAGAGCCTACGGAGTATCAGACCAGCCTTGTGGCTGGATTGAAGAGTTTTTAGCAAACAGAACACAGGATGTTGTTCTCAATGGAGAGACGTCTACAGGCGTTAAAGTAACCTCTGGTGTGCCACAGGGGAGTGTTATGGGACCACTGATTTTCACAATATGTATAAATGACCTAGTAGATAGTGTCGGAAGTTCCATGCGGCTTTTCACGGATGATGCTGTAGTATACAGAAAGTTGCAGCATTATAAAATTGCAGCGAAATGCAGGAAGATCTGCAGCGGATAGGCGCTTAGTGCAGGGAGTGGCAACTGACCCTTAACACAGACAAATGTAATGTATTGCGAATACATAGAAAGAGTGATCCTTTATTGTATGATTATATGATAGCAAAACAAACACTGGTAGCAGTTACTTCTCTAAAATATCTGAGTATGCGAACGGAACGTCTTGAAGTGGAATGATCAGCCGGCCGGGGTGGCCGAGCGGTTCTAGACGCTACAGTCTGGAACCGCGCGACCGCTACGGTCGCAGGTTCGAATCCTGCCTCGGACATGGATGTTCGTGATGTGCTTAGGTTAGTTAGGTTTAAGTAGTTCTAAGTTCTAGGGGACTGATGACCTCAGAAGTTAAGTCCCGTAGTTCTCAGAGTCATTTGAACCATTTTTTTGGAATGATCATATAAAATTAATTGTTGGTAAGGCGGGTGCCGGATTGAGATTCATTGGAAGAGTCCTTAGAAAATGTCGTCCATCAACAAAGGAGGTGGCTTACAAAACACTCGTTCGACCTATACTTGAATATTGCTCCAAAATACATAGCAGAACAAACGCTGGTAGCAGTTACTTCTCTAAAATATCTGGGAGTATGCATACGGAACGTCTGAAAGTGGAATGATCAGCCGGAAGATCCAAAGAAGAGCGGCGCGTTTCGTCACAGGGTTATTTGGTTGGTTCAAATGGCTCTGAGCACTATGGGACTCAACTGCTGTGGTCATTAGTCCCCTAGAACTTAGAACTACTTAAACCTAACTAATTTAAGGACATCACACACATCCATGGCCGAGGCAGGATTCGAACCTGCGACCTAGCGGTCGCGCGGTTGCAGACTGAAGCGCCTAGAACTGCTCGGCCCGGGATTTGTGTCATCACAGATGAGTCCACCTCCACGAGGAGTAGTATCTTCATATTTCGTAACAGATATCTGTGGGATAGTATGCAGAACTCCCGTGATATGGTGACAGAGGACCATCAGCATCGAAGCAGCCGGAATGTGTGAGCCGGCATAATTGGCGACCGTATTTTGGGACCAGTCTTCCTTCCACGTCGCCTAACAGGCCGGAACTATCGGCGTTTCTTGTGGGTAACTTTGCCTCCCCTGCTGGACGAAATGCCACTGATGATTCCAAGGGTTATGTGGCTGCTACATGTGGTGCTCCAACCCACCTCGCCGATAGCGTCAGGACGCATCTCAATAGTGTCTCCCTGGCCGACGGATCGGACGAGGGAGTCCAGTTGCATGGCCTGCTCGTTCATTGGATCTCAACCCGTGTCAATTACTATTGGTTTGCTTTTCAGTTTCATTCATTTATTTTAATAAATAATTTTTGCAAACAAGCCAATGTGGTCGCAATCAGAATTTTAAAGCAAGGAACCACAATCACTGCAAAAGTATGGTGTATGCGGAATCCACTCCAGATGTCGAAACACTGGAGCAGCGTATATATATTCACGCTGCCTTTGACGTTGTTTGGATGTAGCCTGGCCAATGCGAACGTTAAGTGACGGAACATGGTACGGCGCGTACATGCATGCGTTGAGGCGTTACGTACTGTAACTGTGGCTGCATGGTGCAACGCGTATTAAACCGCAGTCTCTGTAACAATGTATGATTGAATAAATCGTCTAGCATGGAAACCATGCATCTTCAGACATAATTCATTGGACCTTTTTTTTCCGTCTCCTCTCATTGATCAATCCCTGCTGTTTTGGGATGGCATTATGTGGGGCCGACGTACGCCGCTTGTGGTCATGGAAGACGCCGTAACGGCTATACGGTACGTGAATCCCATCCTCCGACCGATAGTGCAACCATATCGGCAGCATATTGGCGAGGAATTCGTCTTCATGGACGACAATTCGTTCGCCAATCGTGCACATCTTGTGAATGACTTCCTTCAGGATAACGACATCGCTCGATTAGAGTGATCAGACATGAACACTATCGAATATGCCTGGGATAGAATGAAAAGGGCTGTTTACGGACGACTCGACCCACCACTCACTCTGAGGGATCTACGCCGAAACGCCGTTGAGGTGTGGGACAATCTGGACTATCAGTGTCTTGATGAACTTGTGGAAAGTATGCTACGACGAATACAGGCATGCATCAATGCAACAGGACGCAATACTGGGAATTAGATGTAGCTGTGTGTACAGCAATCTGCACCAGCACCTCTGAAGGTCTCACTGTATGGTGGTTCAACATGCAACGTACGGTTTTCATGAGCAATAAAAAGGGCGGAAATGATGTTTATGCTGATATCTTTTCCAATTTTCTGTACAAGTTCCGGAACTCTCGGAACCGAGGTGATTCAAATTCTTTTTTTATGTGTGTATTTAGTTGAATTTACAGCCTTTAGATTTGACTGATTTATCGTGTAACCGAAGTTTAACGAATTACTTTTAGCACTCATATGGATGACATCAGACTTTTCGTTATTTAGGGCCAACTGCCAATTTTCGCACTATTCAGCTATCTTTTCTAAATCGTTTTTCAATTTGTTTTGATCTTCTGATGACTTTATTGGTCGATAAACGACAGCATTTCTGTAAACAACCTGAGACGGCTGCTCAGATTGTCTTCCAGATCGTTTATATAGATAAGGAACAGCAAAGGGCCAATAACTCTATTTGATAGTGCAGTCGCCCATGACGTGTAAGTTTCACCCCAAGCTTCATGGTGTGTGTGTGTGTGTGTGTGTGTGTGTTTGTGTGCGCAGGGGGAGGGGGCATCAATTACAACTCGTGGACACATTGGTATTTCTGCAGGAGAATCTAACCAGTGCCCACTACATTCCATATGTTGCTATCATAATATTACTGACAATTCTTCGACGGGTGACGTAGTTTTTCAGCAGGACAATGCACGTCTTTATACGGCTGCTCTTCGTCGTATACAACGACTACCCTGGCCAGCAAAATCGCCAAACCTCTGGCCAATTGGACTCGTATGGGGGCACGGGTTCTCCAGAGCCTGCAAGAACCAGGACCGAGTTGCAAAAAAAAGGTACTGGGTGCTTGCGACAATCTATCGCAGGATTCCGTTCGTCACCGAGTGCATGTGAGAATACACGCCGTCGTTGCCGCCAAAAAGGGGTACACTGTTTACTGATGCCACAACAGTGTTTACTTTGGTCTGAACTGTTGTCATACACCCCTACAATGGTCAACTACCTATCACAGCCCTCGTCAATAAAATTGCCTTCTCCTTGAGGCTGTTGCATATTTTCGAGCAGTAGACAACCAGTTTCGGTCCGCAGACCATCATCACATAACATAAAATATTTACAACAGCTTACAAGGTGATATAAAGTCCATAGCGCCAATTAATATAAAACCCGCGATTGACAACAGTGATGAAACACAGGTTTTATATTATTTTGCGCTTTTGTTTTATATCCCTTTATAAACTGCCGTAAAATTTTTATGATACTTGATGATGGTATGTAGGCCGAAACTTGCTGTATAATGAACAAGTTTTTCGGAGCTGTTCTTGGCAGTGAGTCATGACTTTTTCTATTTTTTCTCTCTGTGTGTGCGACTGTCGATGTTTATATGGAAGGACCCGCTTTTATAGTCACGGTTTCTGACTCACTGTAGTACAGTGTCGCTCGACACACACACACTTGCAGAACTTTCCATCGTCGTATTTCATCAGCAAACGGAAGAGAGTCGCTCATAACCTACTGTAGGTCACCTCCACCAACAGTTTCCGAAGGACCGACGAGTCTTGCGGCATGCAGAAACGCACCAAATAAGTGTAATGAAAAATTCTTTCAAATTAAGCAGGGCGCGTGGGGCTGCTATAGCTCGGAAACAGAATTTCCGAGAATCTATTGGTCTCAGCTAGCCCGTTTCGTCCGTGACATCTAGACGGCGGCAGACGGCGCGCCCAAGTTGATGCCTGACTTTCACAACGGACTCCGTACAGCCTCGCGCTCCGGCCTAGTAACGAAATACGGGCTGGCGGTTTATGGATCTGTCTTTGGTCTTCGACTGAAGGCTTCGTGGCGAATAGAGCTGAGCAGGTCAACCGTAACGGAGAGGTATCGCCAGATATAAAAGTAGCCTCGAGCATGTCCCAAAAGAGTCTTACAGTACCGCTATTGCTGACGACAGCTATTGCATTGGAAGCGGCCAAGTTTTAGGCAAAAGTAACAGGGTCATATAGCGTATAATTTATGTGTTTCTGATACGAGAATAAAATAAAAATAAAATAAAATAATATTCGTTGCACGTGAAAACAAGTTCAAGTCTTTCTGCATTCCTTACGACAATCCAATGACGACAGTTTCCTCTATACAACAGCATTGTCAGCGAACAATCATTGTGCTGTTGATCTGGTCTGATACAGGGAACATTAGAGGTACTACTATCCTTCTTTGTCGAAGCCCGATGTTACTTTTCTTTGTGTAGAACAACTGCCATCCAGTACAACACACTGGGTTCTATCAGTCATCTATGTGATATCATGTATGAATAAAGTACGCTATGTTCCACATGAATACATTTTTACTGAATAACTGCTCATTCATTGAGAGAATCTTGCTTTCTTCAAAGCCCGATTCTTCAATAGTCAGTCTGTGCTCCAACACAATTGGTTTGGCAGAAAAGAGAAAAAGAGGTGGTGGTGGTGGTGGTGGTGGTGTGTGTGTGTGTGTGTGTGTGTGTGTGTGTGTGTGTGTGTGACGAGGGGAGAGAGAGAGAGAGAGAGAGAGAGAGAGAGAGAGAGAGAGAGAGGGGGGGGGGGGGAGGGAGAGAGAGAAAAAAAAAGCAGTGAAATTCGTCACAAGTTTTTTCGGAGACAGACTCAACAACTATAGAAAATATATCCGGAAACATTATGATTCGAAGGCAAGCCCCCATGAAACAGGTACGTATATGTCGCTAATGAGATTGGAGATAAAGTTAGTATTATTCAGTATTATGCAGTGGTAATTTTGCTGGGTATGATCGGCAAAAGGAACAGGTAGAGGAAAATTTCGTATGTGGTCTGCACAGAACGTCCAACGGCTGAGAGACTGCTGATGTTAATGTAATTTGTTATTCGTGGATGGCCCAGCGGTTCTAGGCACTACAGCCTGAAACCAAGCGACCGCTACGGTCACAGATTCCAATCCTGCCTCAGCCATGGATGTGTGTGATGCCCTTAGGTTAGTTAGGTTTAAGTAGTTCTAAGTTCTAGGGGACTGATGACCTCAGCAGTTAAGTCCCATAGTGCTCAGAGCCATTTGAACCATTTTTTTCGTGGATCGGCGGTTCTACTGAATCCTAACCCTGATTGACTGCCTGTAGTGCTTTGCTCTGTTCTCGTCGGTGGTGCGCAGTTATTCGACGATCCTTTTCATACAGAGCAGTAGCGACGTAGCTGACAGAGAAGTAGCTCTCACTGTTCCTTAAGACGGAAACGAGAGGGGGGAGGGGGTGGGAGGAAACCGGACAGGTGCGAGTACGACTCGTGCTCTGGGAGTGTTCCGTACAAAATTAATTTTGTATGTAGGTACTTCATAAATAGGTTTTGATGAGTGGATTTGCGGGTATCAAAATGTGTGACATAAATGACCATATCTTTTGATTACAATAAGTATCCTTTAATTTACGTCTATGGTCACAAGCTTTTTGTTAACAGATTACCGGTTTCGGTCTATAATGACCATCATCAGACTGTTTTTATGCTATTTATTCTATAAATTTTTTTTTCTTACGCGCTGTTGGACACTGCTGTGATTTTATCTGCAGTTTTGTATCCTTTATCTGGAATTTTGGTTCCTATATGCTGCTGGACACTTCTTACATGGAATTTTACATTATAGATTCGAAGATGGAAGACATACACACACACACATACACACACACACACACACACACACACACACACACACACACACAATAATGACAGGATAAATGATTATCGCTTACTACATTTTCGCTGTCCATGTAGCGAATCTTCAGCAGAAGGCACAAAGTTTTACTTTATTACTTTCAACACTAGTAGCATCACATTTTGCAGACAACATCCATATAAACCACTGAACGTACCTGAAAAATTATATCATTGTATGTACGACGAATAGTTAAGAAGATACAACTCTGAAAACGTTTATGCGTGAAAAAGTAGCTCTTCTGACATCGGAGCTCAAATGACACAGAATATACTTGTCAAGTGATCGATTCTTTAAAGCATCGGGGTGGCGGGTTACTAGTAGGCGTGGCAACACATCAATTCAGAAAGAGAGTACTGGGGTCATAACGGACCAGACCAGTACACACACACACACACACACACACACATACACACACACACACAGAGAGAGAGAGAGAGAGAGAGAGAGAGAGAGAGAGAGAGAGAGAGATGTTATGTCAAATTAAAATATAAATCTAGATGAAAAGAATGACACTGCTCTCGAGAAACCCTAGTGACTAAATTTGCAGAAGCAGTATGCAAGTAACACCGTACAATGATTCCACTATTTCCATCACACGTAGAAAGTACGGAGCATAACAAACAGGTACGAGAAACAGGGACATATCCACAATCTCTTTCCCTTACTGGAAATGCGAATGAACCGCGGTAGGAAAACTGTAATACTGGTACTAGTGCAAAGCACAGCGGCTTGGGAAGAACGAATGCAGACGTTTCTATTCGGACAGTAACCTAGAGGTATTTTTCTCAGTGCTGATTGGATGCCGAAAGAAGGAGTCCCCGTCAAAGTGGCAACGCGCCAAAGCTGTATCAATAAATATAAGCTGCCTGCAGAAGTGCCAAGACAAATGGCTGCGGAACTAAAAAATAACTCAGCGTCCCAGGCTTGGCGATTCATTTCAGCAGTTGCAACAGCTTTATAGCTTGTACTGGCCGTGATGCTGCGATGCGCGGGGAAATGAAATTCTCGCCATCCGCTTAGGAGTAACAATGGGTTGAGATAATTCGCAACTCTCACATCTCTTAAATGCTCCCAGTCGTAAACAGTTTTTCACCACCGAATGTTGTTGCGAAATCACACAGCAGCCCGATGAAATCGCTTCGATTCCAGTTCGCTAATTGAAACTGTGTGCTGATCCCTGCGCGTCAGGCCACTGGAACGGTTCCAGCTGCTGGGCGCTGGATAATGACTGCGGGCGTTTATAGCACTGAATCGTTGAGGTTTCAATACGCTAAGTGGCAGTTATAAACGGCAGCGTTAAGAGCGGAGCGGACGTAACGCTCTGGTTCTGCTTAAGCTATAGCTTGGTCTTTGGTAAGATTAGCACGTTTCTCCTATCTGGTCCGTAGTTAATTAATGCTTTATCTGCTAACAACCAAATTCACGTTTAGCTTTACGTAATCAGGTGAAGCGAACCAAAACACGGTGACTACTGTCCACTCAAGGGCGAATGAATATCGCCTTGTCGCGTTGCGGAGCACAGACGAATGGGGAATCATTCCAGCGCAGGTACAGGTCACAGAGGACGAATGGAAAATCCACTGACTAAAGCAACTTTGCCAAAGGGTAGACTATCAAGACACGGCGTTTGTAAACCTACACTATGTGATAAACAGTATCTGGACACCTGGCTGAAAAAGACTTACAAGTTCGTGGCGCCCTCCATCGATAATGCTGGAATTCAGTATGGTGTTGGCCCACGATTAGCCTTGATGACAGCTTCCACTCTCGCAGGCATACATTCAATCCGGTGCTAGAAGGTTTCTTGGGGAATGGCAGCCCATTCTTCACGGAGTGCTGCACTGAGGAGAGTTATCGATGTCGGTGGGTGAGGCCTGGCACGAAGTCGGCGTTCCAAAACATCCCAAAGGTGTTCTGTAAGATTCAAGTCAGGACTCTGTGCAGGCCAGTCCATTACAGGGATGTTATTGTCGTGTAGCCACTCCGCCTTAGGTCGTGCTTTATGAAAAGGTGTTCGATAGTGCTGAAAGATGCATTCGCCATTCCCAAATTGCTCTGCAACAGTGGGAAGCAAGAAGGTGCTTAAAACATCAATTCAGGCCAGTGCTTGTCGTAGTGCCACGCAAAACAAAAAGGGTTGGAAACCCCCTCCGTGAAAAACACACCATAACACCACCGCCTCCGAATTTTACTGTTGGCACTACACACGCTGGCAGGTGACGTTCACCGGGCATTCGCCATACCCACACCCTGCCATCGCATCGCCACATTGTGTACCGTAATTGGTTACCTCACACAACGTCGTGAGGTCGTCCAATGTTTACGCTCCTTACACCAAGCGGGGCGTCGTTTGGCATTTACCGGCGTGGTGTGTGGCTTATGAGCAGCCGTTCGACCGTGAAATCCAAGTTTCCTCGCCTCCCGCCTAACCGTCATAGTACTTGCAGTGGATCCTGATGCAGTTAGGAATTCCTGTGTGGTGGTCTGGATCGAGTTATGCCTATTACACATTACGTCCCTCTTCAACTGTCGGTGGTCTCTGTCAGTCAACAGACGAGGTCGGCCTGTACGCTTTTGTGCTGTACGTGTCCGCGCCGGCCGGTGTGGCCGAGAGGTTCTAGGTGCTTCAGTCTGGAACCGCAAGACCGCTACGGTCGCAGGTTCAATCCTGCCTCGGGCACGGATGTGTGTGATGTCCTTAGGTTAGTTAGGTTTAAGTAGTTCTAAGTTCTAGGGGGACTGCTGACCTCAGATCTTAAGTCCCATAGTGCTCAGAGCCATTTGAACTATTTTGCTGTATGTGTCCCTTCATGTTTCCACTTCACTATCATATCGGAAACGGTGAACCTAGGGATGTTTGGGAATGTGGAAATCTCGCACTAGTCACACCCACAGCTGACCACATTCGAAGTCCGTGAGTTCCGCGGAGCGCCCCATTCTGCTGTCGCAATGTCTAATGACTACTGAGATGGCTGATATGGAGTAGCTGGCAGTAGGTGGCTGCACACTGCACCTAATATGAAAAACGTATGTTTCTGGAGGTGTCCGGATACTTTTGATCGCATAGTGTACATCTCGGAAATGGCGAAGCTGGTCGACTGGTGTGAGTATCGATCGAAACTGCTTGAAGAACAGTGAAACCATGAGCAGGCGACGAGTTGTTGGACGTCCGCGCCTTATCGCAGATCGCGGCGGTCGGAGGATTGCCCGTGCTGTAATGCAGGCTAGCCGGCGTTCTTTTACAGGTCTGACGACAGAGTACAATATTAATGCAGGCACACGAGCTATCGAGCACACTGTGTAAAACTCATTGCTGAAGATATGGGTCAGCAGCAGACAAGCCCTACGTGTTCCCATGGTGATATCAGTCTGTGTCACAAGGCCAGTGCCGTGCTACAGTTGTTTGAGAAGCACGATGGTGGGTTCACGTTGATGTCCTGGCCATCAAATTCGCCACATCTGAACCCGGTGCGCTCGTGCTTGTTTGTTTGTTTGTTTGTGTATGAGTGTGTGTGTGTGTGTGTGTGTGTGTGTGTGTGTGTGTGTGTGTGTGTGTGTGAGAGTGTGTACGAAGAGTTATTATGTTTTTCGAGGACTCAATCGAGCTGACATTCTATGTGGACAATACTGTTTATCAGTTTTAAATGCATTAATTTTAGGTGTACTGGCCGTTTGTAAGAGCGCTGTCTTACACTGGTGTCCAAACCGCTGTTTCCCCGTCCTGCGTCTAATTTACGATATAATGATAGACACTGTCAACAGACGTCGGTATGATCGTGCTCTGCATTCTGGCCAACGGAAAACCACGCCAACGATGAAGTCAGATCTTCTATCAAACGGAGCAGTGTTTGCCAGGTAGTCCCACATTCGCAATCGCTGTGTCAAGCTGAGGAGAGCTCCGCCTACCATCCTCAAAGGAAGCCATGGGTTTGAAGATGGTTATATAAATATAACCGAAACCGGTCACCTATGTTATTGAGACATAAGTGTTGTGATCAAGACTGAACTTTAGTTAAAATATAATACTCTATTAATCACTATTTCCAAATTGTTTACCAAAATTGTACAGACGGTGAAATGTGACACAGAGAACACGTCTACCAGACTCTCTGTGGTGGAGGGCCAAGGTGTGAATGGAAGCAGGACAGTCGAAAACTCAGTATAGTTTGATGACTTAACGTGAATAGTTCTGTTGTTTCTCGGATGGCGCGATAGTTTAGAGAGACCGAAAGTGTATCCCGGAGACCAGGGCAGAGCCGAGCACAAGTGACATCAGAAAGGGTGGACCGTTCTTTGACCGTAAGGCTACGATGGTACCGCCTTTCTGCTGCGCAGCAACAACCCACCAGTCCAACGAAGTCATTGTAATGTTGACGCAAGAAACATTTTTGGAGAAAAACTAATGTATTCTGTGTGGAAAAAATGACGACTGTTAAACAAGAAATTTCCCCAAGGATCGTGCTGTTAGCTAAATCATTCAAACTGTACCCTAATATTTCACTATGAGCAGCTGTCATTTGATTTGCAAATAAATAGGTGGAAGATCACAGGTATCGATCAAGAAAAGCAGTGGAACAAGAACAGAATTCCATGGCGCCTTCCACTTTTCACAACACTTCCAAGTGATCAGTTTAATTTTACAAGTAGAAATTGATCTCCCTTTGAAAATTTACCAGTATCGGGTGCTCTATTAGAGCGGGTGTATGACGGCCTATCGTGAGTGATACAATCTGGTTACTGCTTGGAAACAGAAGGGTACATATTAAGAAAAGCTTTGAATTAAAAGTCCGCACGTAAACTTCATCCGTTGCCATGTTATCTGTTCATAATCATCCGTCAGGTTTGATGGATGTGCGGTAATTTTGCAGCCCGAAATACAGAAGTTATACCGAGAATACATATTACACATGTGTCCGTCGACGAGTAAGTACAGGGGAAGCCACTAGCAATCTACACCATGTGTGCGAAGTGCACTTATTGTATATATTTCAGGCGAGATGTGTAGATACAGATACGATACGGGAGTACCAAACGAATAAAAACACAGCACATGGCCCGCAGGGCTTTCTCATTCCAGAAACTGCACCGCCTATGGGGAAATTACCGAAGATAGCGCTGGGTACTAGGTTTACAATCGTAATCTCGAGATAGATGTGAATAATCAGCTTATTACTGTGTAGCCTGACCGCAAGCGCAAGATATCAGCACATTAGGTTTTTATTTATGAAAAAGAGAGTTTTCACATCAGCATTATACAGTGTTCATGTGTACGGGCTTTTGTTCCCTATGCCTATTTACGTCTCTATCATACGTAGGAAGCAACCATACAGCATGTTTCGAAGGACACAAGAACCTCCAATATCATATCTCCTAACCTCTCCTCCCCTCTCCAACTTCCTATTACTCCATTCGCGAATGGGGACGTTACGATAGGCTCTTCGTGTGCTTCCGTGAAAGCTGGCATTTTATCCGGTCCTCCTCTTTACGCGCAATGCTTCTGTAAGAAGAGCGATAAAGGCATGCCTTGTGGAGCTGCATTAATGAATGCGTCATACAAAATTTACACCACAGCATTTTAAATAAGTATTGATACTACTGGGACACCAGTGCAGGTTTTGAATTGAAAGATAGTGCGTAGATAACATTATGTATAGTTCAGGTATCAGAGAAACAGAGAGAATATAACCTGCCATTCCATACGCTGTTTTCAGATTATGAGAAAGAATACAACAGAGAAAGACAACCTTAATTTGTACGCTATCCAAAAATATTACACAATATTTTTTCTTTAATAAACCCTTACATCACCAAACGGGCATTGTATTTGAAGACAATAATACGAAAAGTAGGCCTATAAAAATAACGACATACTTTGAAACTGGATGTACTCGGTACTACAGAACCATCTGCTCGTTACAATGTTCTTCGTTGGTCGTTAGTTTTGTTACCATTCGTGTCTGACAAAATACAGGCTGTTGTCGATGTGCTGTGATTGGAGAACAGACCTTACACATGCTATATGTCAGTTCATTATTCTCAAGTTAAACTGCCGACCTTGCTGACTTTTTGTACCTAAACTTGCATCAAACGAAAAAGTGCTCTTCGTAGTAGGCAGCGCAATGAAGAGCCATCGGAATCGCAACGCTTATGACACAATTATTTAAAATAAAATAGTGAAAAAGGCATGGTAGTGCATAAAACGATCAACTCTGCTATCTCACAGAATCCACCGTAGTTACAATTGTCTCTTGTCATGTGGTGGTCTTACAAGTGTAATATATCAATATACCTATTGATAGCTACCAGAACTGTTTGCTAAGCCGTGGCGGGAGGTTAGCTGATTAACTATCCAGTAATATTCATTTACTGAGATTTCAAAGGTTATTTACTGTTTCGAGCAAAGTATTCTCGAAGCTGTGACAGACAGTTACTTCTAAAAATATGTTAAAAACTGTCACTGTACTGCTAAAGTACAGGAAATGCTTTTGGAAAAATCTAGAATTTGTAAGCGGTCTCCTTCCTAGATGCTTAGGGACTGATAACCTTGCAGTTTAGTTCCTTTAAGCTACAAACCAATCAACCAACTAACCTAGATGCTTCATAACCCGTTCCTATTCTTCCAGTGAAACTCAGTCGGAAATATCTAACTGCTCCGAATGGAATGAACTGCATATTTGACATTTATGGCAGATCCCAAATAGAGCTCTCATTCTAGGTTCCGTGGCTATGTGCAATTGGAAGATAGGACTATGCTACTAAAAACCCTTCGACATTGAGATCATTAGAGGAGTGTTTCAAGGATGGAGGAGGAAACTGGCCGTGTCCTTGTCAAAGGAACCAATCCGACATTTGCTTGGAGCGATTTAGGGAAATCACGGAAAACCTAACGCTGAATGGCTGTGGCCGCGTATTTGAACCGTTGTCCTACCGAACGCGAGCCCAGTGGACTGATATGCCACCAAGATTGACCTATTTCCTCTTAGTCCTTATTCATATGACTGTGATAAAGGGCTTAGGAAATTGATTTGAGATTTGTGTACATACTCACATTTCAGTGAACAGCCACAGCAAAAAAAATGGTTCAAATGGCTCTGAGCACTATGGGACTCAACATCTTAGGTCATAAGTCCCCTAGAACTTAGAACTACTTAAACCTAACTAACCTAAGGACATCACACACACCCATGCCCGAGGCAGGATTCGAACCTGCGACCGTAGCCGCCCCGCGGTTCCGGACTGCAGCGCCAGAACCGCACGGCCACCGCGGCCGGCAACACCCACAGCAGAAACAAGTAAACAGTCGAAAGGCTCGATGAAATGGCGGAGCCGCACTTGCCAGTGCTCTCATCCCAAGAGACTCTTCCGGCCACCTTGCTTATCAACTTTAGAGCATTTCTCCGATACTTTAACGAAGAGATTCAGCGTCAATGTTAACAAGCTGTATATCACTCTACTGGGGTTTTCGAATGTCGCTAAATAAAAAAGGAAACTTCCTTCAATAACTGGGTAGATTATACGAGGTGTGACTATAACTTTGCTTCAAATGGTCCAAATGGCTCTGAGCACTATGGGACTTAACATCTCAGGTCATCAGTCCCGTAGAACTTACAACTACTTCAACTTAACTAACCTAAGGACATCACACACATCCATGACCGAGGCAGGATTCGAACCTGCGACCGTAGCGGTCGCGCGGTTCCAGACTGAAGCGCCTAGAACCGCTCGGCCACCAGCGGCCGGCAAACTTTGCTTCCGCCGTTTTTTCCCCAGCATTTGAGACTGTAATGAAACAAATTGGTTCCACATGTCTCATTCAAAGTATTTTCCATCTCTGCCACTACTTTCTCCCATCCTTCGAACAGTGTACGAATCCCACGTCGAAAAAATTGTTCATCTTTTGAAACGATCCAAGAATCGATCCAATTTGTGACTTCTTCATGAGATCGGTAGTGTTGGTCAGCCAGGCCACGGGCCATTGATTTAAACAGGTGACAGTCAGAGGGAGCAATGTCTGGAGAATACGCCGAGTGGCGTAGGACTTCCCATTTTAACGTTTCCAAGTAAGTTCTGACCTTTTTTGCAACGTGGGGTCGAGCGTTGTCGTGCAGCAAAATCACTTTATCGTGCCTCTCGCTGTATTGCGGCCGTTTGTCTTTTACTGCTCTGCTCAAACGCATTAACTGCCTTCGATAACGAGCACCTGTGATTGCTTCACTTGGTTTTAACACCTCATAGTACATTACGCCGAGCTGGTCCCACCAAATGCAGAGCATGATGTTGGAGCCGTGAATATTCGGTTTGGCCGTCGACGTGGAAGCATGGCCGGGATATCCATATGACTTTTTGCGTTTAGGGTTATCGTAATGAACCCAATTTTCGTCCCCGGTCACAATGCTATACAGAAATCCCTTCAGTTTTTGCCTCTGAAGCAACTATTCGCAAACACACAAACGCCGTTCAACGTCTCTTGGTTTCAGATCACACGGGACCCAAGTTCCTTCTTTCTGAATCATGCCTATAGCCTTGAGACGTTTTGAAATGGCTCGCTGTGTCACTCCCACTAATTGTGACAATTCTTATTGAGTTTTACGCAAGTCTTCGCTCAGCAGTGTCTCCAACTCTGCATCTTCGGAAACATTCTCTGTTCCACCACCACCACCAGCCGGCCGAAGTGGCCGTGCGGTTAAAGGCGCTGCAGTCTGGAACCGCAAGACCGCTACGGTCGCAGGTTCGAATCCTGCCTCGGGCATGGATGTTTGTGATGTCCTTAGGTTAGTTAGGTTTAACTAGTTCTAAGTTCTAGGGGGCTAATGACCTCAGCAGTTGAGTCCCATAGTGCTCAGAGTCATTCTCTCTTCCACCACTATGCCGGTCTACGACGTTAAAATCACCGTTCATGAAGCGTTCATTCACTAACAGCGTCCTTACCATACGTCCTTGGGAGCATTCGATGAGACTAAGCTGCTGTTTTATTCATAGTGAAACAAAACAGTAACACCTCCCGCAAATGACGAGAATTAGGCTCGTAAACTGACATTTTCAGTCAAGAGCAACTTTATGATGCAGACACAAATCGACTAATGTTTGAATGAGGTTATGTTGACCGAGGTCCAAGCTAACTGCCTGACGTCTGCGATTTGTTTCTTTTGACCGCTACTTACCGTTGTCGCCACCTATCGGCAAGCGGCAGAAGCAAAGTTGTACACCTTTTAAAATAATGGGACTGATGTTGTCACAGAACAAGTACGCATACGCCAAAGATGAGCGACTAAGTGCTGCGAATCGTTAAGACTAACATGAATGCCGTAGGCAAATCAGTGTGGCCGTGGTCTCCATTTGTTTAAAGCTGTTTATTTTGTTTCGCCAGAAAACATGTTAACTGTCATGAAGTTTTACAAGAAATTTGGAAAAAGTGATTTGAAACCTATGTTTTACTAAAAGAATTGTATGGCAAAGACTATCACGTTCGCGAATTTTCGAGTGATCAACTTGAGGTTCTTGCTCAACTCGCTGAAACACGTTAGAAAAATACGACCCGAACTGTGGAAGAACAATTCATAGGTTCTGCATCAGGACAACGCATAGGTTCATACCATATTCCCTACTGAGAGGTATGTAGCGAGGTACAGCAACCCAGTATTAGACCATCCCGCCTCCGGCCATCCTGATTTAGGTTTTCCGTGATTTTCCTAAATCGCTCCAGGCAAATGCCGGGATGGTTCCTTGCAAAGGGCACGGCCGACTTCCTTCCCTAATCCGATGAGACCGATGACCTCACTGTCTGGTCTCCTTCCCCAAACAACCCAACCCCACCCAGTACTAGACCACACACTTCATGCACCTCAATTAGCACCGCGTGACTTATCTATTCCCCAAGGTCAAATCTGAATTAAAAGAAACAATATTTCAGTGCGTTGGAGCAGTGAAAGGAAAAGCGGCGCGTGTCGTCAAGTAGCTCACAGAGAAAGACTTCCAGTACTGTTTCCGTCAATGGAAAAATTCGCGTGGATCGTTGTACGGACAGAGAAGGGGAATATACTGAGGATGACAGTAAGTAAGTGTGTATGTTTCTGAAATAAGTTTTACAGCAATAGTCCCGTTATTTTATAGCCACACCTCGTACGAGGTGCATTCAAGTTCTAAGGCCTCCGATTTTTTTTCTAATTAACTACTCACCCGAAATCGATGAAACTGGCGTTACTTCTCGACGTAATCACCCTGCAGACGTACACATTTTTCACAACGCTGACGCCATGATTCCATGGCAGCGGCGAAGGCTTCTTTAGGAGTCTGTTTTGACCACTGGAAAATCGCTGAGGCAATAGCAGCATGGCTGGTGAATGTGCGGCCACGGAGAGTGTCTTTCATTGTTGGAAAAAGCCAAAAGTCACTAGGAGCCAGGTCAGGTGAGTAGGGAGCATGAAGAATCACTTCAAAGTTGTTATCACGAAGAAACTGTTGCGTAACGTTTGCTCGATGTGCGGCTGCGCTGTCTTGCTGAAACAGCACACGCGCAGCCCTTCCCGGACGTTTTTGTTGCAGTGCAGGAAGGAATTTGTTCTTCAAAACATTTTCGTAGGATGCACCTGTTACCGTAGTGCCCTTTGGAACGCAATGGGTACGGATTACGCCCTCGCTGTCCCAGAACATGGACAACATCATTTTTTCAGCACTGGCGGTTACCCGAAATTTTTTTGGTGGCGGTGAATCTGTGTGCTTCCATTGAGCTGACTGGCGCTTTGTTTCTGGATTGAAAAATGGCATCCACGTCTCATCCATTGTCACAACCGACGAAAAGAAAGTCCCATTCGTGCTGTCGTTGCGCGTCAACATTGCTTGGCAACATGCCACACGGGCAGCCATGTGGTCGTCCGTCAGCATTCGTGGCACCCACCTGGATGACACTTTTTCGCATTTTCAGGTCGTCATGCAGGATTGTGTGCACAGAACCCACAGAAGTGCCAACTCTGGAGGCGATCTGATCAACAGTCATTCGGCGATCCTCCAAAACAATTCTCTCCACTTTCTCGATCATGTCCTCAGACCGACTTGTGCGAGCGCGAGGTTGTTTCGGTTTGTTGTCACACGATGTTCTGCCTTCATTAAACTGTCGCACCCACGAACGCACTTTCGACACATCCATAACTCCATCACCACATGTCTCCTTCAACTGTCGATGAATTTCAATTGGTTTCACACCACGCAAATTCAGAAAACGAATGATTGCACGCTGTTCAAGTAAGGAAAACGTCGCCATTTTAAGTATTTAAAACAGTTCTCATTCTCGCCGCTGGCGGTAAAATCCCATCTGCAGTACGGTGCTGCCATCTCTGGGACATATTGACAATGAACGCGGCCTCATTTTAAAACAATGCGCATGTTTCTATCTCTTTCCAGTCCGGAGAAAAAAAATCGGAGGCCTTAGAACTTGAATGCACCTCGTATATGGTTGGTGTCCCCCCTAAGAGTGGTCAGCCGCATTTTCTCTGGGTTTTCGGCAAACATTTGCCATTTAGTTTTTGCAATGTGTAGTTCGAGCCAAATAAACCGGGCTCATCACGTCTTTCATGCGACTCCCAATGACGACGGAAAGCGTAAGTTTGTTCCGCCTTAAAAACAAAATGATTTTTAAGACGGTACGGTGTAATGCATGAACGCACAATCGGAACTACGTGAGTTGCAAATTTAATACGAGGAGGAATGATGACTCAGAACAATGGATGGACAGCGTACGGACGAAAACAAAGTTTTGAAATGAAGAGCGAGTTATTTGATGAGGGACAAAAACAAAGTTTTGAAATGAAGAGCGAGTTATTTGGTGAGCTAAAAAGTTTCGTTTCGTTTTTGTAAACTTGTATTGTTGGTCCATTTCACCCTCGTCGCAGTCGAGTTTCTGATTATTATCCATTGATTAATCTTCTGAGTTTTTACTGTACCATGGAAGTTAATAGATTAAACGAATTCATATTAGAATCTATAATTGCTTTCTTTGATAAGTTCCTTCCTACCTAAAACTGCAGAACTTAATGTAGAGTCATGCGTTTCATTGGCATTCTGTTTCAAGATTATGAACCCATTTTTCCTGGACCAACTGCAGGTAGTTTTTAGCAGTATTTTTTTTAGTTGTTGCGGAGTCTTGCTGTGTTGCTGTTTCTGACAGTACTTCTTTTTGCAAGAGAGGTTCATAATACATGATTGTTTCATTTCCTTTGCGCAATGTAGGTTCCAGAATTTTTCTTCTGTTTCACGTTACATTCTCATACGTATCGACATAGTTACGGTCACTGACGAAGTCTACTGAGCGTGAAGTTATTGGTTTACTTATTTATTTGCTTATGAATGAGATCGGCTTTCACACACACAGGAGTCTTTTCAATTTCACGTAAGTGATGTGGCTTTGAGATCAGTAGCACATTTAGGTTGTCAGTGCACATTCCTAGGTTTTTATTTACGATAACACACAAGTGAAGGCTACTCACTTACAAGTGCTTGTTCTTCGTGTTTTACTGTCACTGCTAATGCATGACGATAAAATACGTACTGCAATAGAATAATTTGGGCACGTAAATCCCGGTTTAAAAAGCATTTTCTGTCTGACTCCAAAGAAAAACCGAAACTTTCCATCGACATTGGGCGTGGCACGGAAGACGTAAAGAGCAGTATTTGTTAGGGCTGAAGCCAGCTACACATTGCAAAGGTGAAGTTGCAAATATCTGCCGAAACTCCAGAGAAAGTGCGCGTGACGATTCGTCGGATGGACACCCGGCATCAAAAAGCTATGTCCAAACTTTCGGGAAACATTCATCACGCGTAGAAGAAAAAAATATGATGTATTTTCATAGCAAAGCTAACTTTTCACTTTTATTCATAATCGTATCAATCATGGGAAACACAAAGAAAACGAGCGTATGAACAAAATATGAAATGTGGACAATATGAAACACTTACCCAAATTAAGTCTTCAAAATGCCTTCCATTACTAAGGATACATGCATGCATCAATCGGCCCCCACATTTAATCCTATATTCCCTACGACGACGACCAATTGCTTTAAACGTCCCCCTGTGGAGGCACTGCCCTTCTGGAAATCTCGCCCGTTAGAAACGTTGAGCGCCAAAGCGATTGCCGTTTGCTAAACCGCACAGCAAATGGGAGGACACATATATTGCACTGTACCGGCAACGAAATTCGTGATGAACAATAAACAGTTGATGCTACATACTTGGTGTTAGTAGAGCAATGTCGCATATCAACGTTATCTACGTCGAACTGCAACAACGAACACTGACGGTGAACCTAAGAATTCCAATGTCCTGTTCATTGTAACGAAACGTTATCGACAGAGTGTTTTGAACATTTCGTGGAAGAAAACGTTTTATGTAACGATGATACGTTCTTTTCCTGTCTGTTCCCCATGATTAATGTGCTTAAGACTAGAAGTAGAAAATGGGCTCTAACACTGAAATAAAGCGTTTCCGGGCGCGTGTCCATCTAATACACTTTATTCCTCTATGTATGATGAATGTTTACTGAAGTTTTACCATACCCTTTTTCTGCACCGTGCATATACTGAGTATTTAACATTTCCTATTACAGACTTGTAAGGATTCTAGAAGAGACATAAGATTAAGTTCTGATAAGAACGTTTGTCCAAAAATGTACCGCTTGGATATAAAATAAGGAATGAAGGAAGATTAGGGTTTGACATTTCGTTGACATCGAGGTTTTTAAAGACGGATTGACTGAAGAATGAGGAAGGAAATCGGCCGTGTCCTTTCAAAGGAACCGTCCCGTTTGTGTGGAAGATTTAGGGTTCAAAAATTGTTCAGATGGCTCTGAGCACTATGCGACTTAACTTCTGAGGTCATCAGTTGCCTAGAACTTAGAACTAATTAAACCTAACTAACCTAAGGACACCACACACATCCATGCCCGAGGCAGGATTCGAACCTGCGACCGAAGCGGTCGCTCGACTCCAGACTGTAGCGCCTAGAACCGCACGGCCACTCCGAAGATTTAGGGAAATCACTTCTTCTTGTTACGAGCTCCTACAGTGGACGCCGCATCCCGCATCTCTATCGCTAAAAGCCTCGATCTCGCCTTATTCCTCATCCTCTCGCATTCTTCTTTTCTTCTTCGCTTCTTAGGTACTACTAACCCACACTTCCCGTGGCCAACCTTTTCGTCTCCTTTCTTCCTTGAAAGTACTCCCCTGGGTTATATGTCTTCATCCATACTTTTGACATGCCCATACCATCCCAGCTATCTATCTTCTATTTTATCCGTAAAACTACAAGGAGGTGTCTTTTTTTATTTCCTCAACTTTTAAGCAGTCACGTCTGGAAGTTATACAGGCTCTTCTCAAGTGGTCCATTTCTAAATCTCTAAGTCTCTTTTCATTTTTAACCTTTAAACTCTTTTTTTTAGGACCAAAGTACGGGATTTAACTTTTTGATGGCCACTCTTCCCTGAATGATCCGTCGGATTGTGCACTAAAAACGTAAATCAGGATGGTCGGACGCAGGTTGAACTGTCGTCCTCCCGAATGCTGGTCGGCGTGCTAACTTCTACGCCATCTCACTTGGTTATAAATTAAGTTTGGAGATCGTATAACTTTCAAATTTCCCACTTAATGGTTCGCACGTAAACTGAGAAGAGTCAGCCCCTGTTGTAATTATGACACCATACATCACTATCGTCCGACTGCAACAACGGCTGCAAGAAAATGGTTACGTTCGAGACTATAAGAAGGGCTGCCTGTGGTTCTGCACCGGCGCGCCACACTACAGAGGACATCTTTGGTGACGTAGAAGAGAACTCGACGGCTAGTACTCAAAGCATTGCCCATACATTCGACTCCTGTAGAGCACACAGGTCAGACCTCATTGTCTCCGCTGTGTGCGTAGCGTGAAGGGAGAAATCTGAAAGTTATCCGATCTGCAAACTTATTTTTGATCCTCCGGACAAGGGTTCCTTATCGAGACTTTACCTAGCAAGTCCGCTCTACAATCGTAACAAATGTGGGTTGATATAATTTTTTGTATTTGTGTTTTGTATATTCCAAGTACATTGGTGGCCATAAGAGTCCATACCCAACGAAAAAAGAAAAAAAGACCCTCCAAAACTTACTCAGAAAATATTCTTCCATTTGTTGACTGGTTAGCTTCTGGTCACGGGTGCAGCTTGTTACTTCACAAGGTGAGTAAAGATTTTACACTGAGGTGAGAAAAGTCGTCGGATTCCTCCTAATGTCGTGTCGAACCTCCTTTAATCCAACGTAGTGGAGCATCTCGACATGCCATAGACTCAACAAGTCGTTGGAAGTCCCCTGCAGAAATACTGAGCCACGCTGATGCTGCCTCTATAGCCGTCCATAAACGGGAAAGTGTTGCTGGTGCTGGATTTTGTGCACGAACTGACCTCTCGATTATGTCCCATAAATGTTCGACGGGATTCATTTCGGGTGACCTAGGTGCCCAAGTCATTGGTAGGAATTATCCAGAATGTTCATTGAACCAGTGGCTAACAACTGTGGCCAGGTAAGAGAGCGCATCGTCATCTATAAAAATTGCATCGTTGTTTGGGAACATGAGGTATATGATTGATTGTTAATTGTCTTCCGGTAGCCGAACGTAACCATTTCCAGTCAATGATCGGTTCAGTCTATTCGATGTAAACACAGCCCATACTATTATGGAGCCACCAACAGCTTACATTAGGGTCTTGTTGACAAGTTGAGTCCATGCCTTCGTGGGGTCTGCGCCACACTCAGACCTTACCATCAGCTCTTACCAACTGAAATCGGGACTCACCTGACCAGGTCACGGGTTTCCAGTCCTCCAGGGTCCAACGAGCTAGGAAGAGCCGCTGTAGGCGACGTCGTGCTGTTAGGAAAACCATTTGCGTCTGTCGCCTGCTGCCATAGCACATTAACGCCACGTTTCGCCGCACTTCAAAAAATGGTTCAAATGGCTCTGAGTACTATGGGACTTAACATCTGAGGTCATCAGTCCCCTAGAACTTAGAACTACTTAAACCTAACTAACCAAGGACATCACACACATCCATGCCCGAGGCAGGATTCGAACCTGCGACCGTAGCGGTCACGCGGTTCCAAACTGAAGCGCCTAGAACCGCACGGCCACTCTGGCCGGCTTCGCCGCACTGTTTTGAAGCATACGTTCGTCGCACGTCCAACTTTGATTTCAGCGGTTGATTCACGCGGAGTTGCTTGTCTTTTAGCACTGACAACTCTACGCAAACGCCGCTGCTCTCGGTCGTTAAGTGAAGGTCATCGGCTACTATGTTGTTCATAGTGAGAGGTAATGCCTAAATTTGGTATTCTCAGAACACTCTTCACACTGTGGATCTCGGAATAGTGAATTCCCTAACGATTTCCGAAATGGAATGTCCCATGCTTCTATCTCCAGTTACCATTCCGCGTTGAAAGACTGTTAATTCCCGGCGTGAGGCAATAATCACGTCTGAAACCTTTTCACACGAATCACCCGAGCACAAATGACAGTTCCGCCAATGCACTGCCCTTTTATACTTCGTGCACGCTATACTTACCGCCATCTGTATATGTGCATACCGCCATCCCATGATGTCACCTCAGTCTAATGTCTAGTATCGATTACAGAGGCTTAGGGTGTGACGTACACGCGGAGATTATGAGATTTGCACCTGGCACGAAAAAATAAAAGCCTGGAGAAAAAAAGAGGCAGAGACGCACTAATTAGCGGCTGCTGAGGAAACTGGCCCCGCAAAGCTGCGAAGAAACGGAGGAAGCCGTAAAGGCGCGTTAGAGGAGCTGCCGTAAAGACGCGAGGTTAATGCGTGGGCTACCGGTGTACCGGTACCCAGCTCTACTTGAGTGGCGAGCCACCGCTTTATGGACTGTGCGGGAGAGCGGCGCTCAAATCCAACGCCACTCCACTCCAGTCCACACGGGTTTTACGTCTGTTCCGTGTTCGCACCGGCGAACCTATAAAACATGTCTGACGGGCGACTACAGGAGTCGGGCGCCGAAGTTTACTGCTTCATCTGCTGGCTGCGGGCACTCTGGACTGCTTGCAAAGGACGGAGCACCGACCTGATCGAGTGCCGGTACTATCCCGGCCACTAGTAAGTCGGATGGGAAACTGCAAGGATGTCCATCATCCGCTCACATTAATACCATCACCAGATACTGTTTGTCCTTAAGAGGCTCCGGAAAGGCTCAAAATCATGAAAAGTTCAATTTTTACTTTTTTGCGTTTTCTGAATCTGCAGACTATTACCTTTTAATAGATATATAATTTATTCAATTCCGAAGACTACAACTATTTTTAAATTTTTTTTGAAATGTGTTCTACATGGGCGTGACCCACTGTGGCGCTGTTAAACTGCTGTCAAATGGTGTTATTATTAACGTCCGTGTTCATCAGGTACATTTTAGTGATGTGAGATAAAGTATGTGTTGTGGCTAACCTATTTTCAGAGACTTAGCAGACTGAACTGTTGAAAAAGTGTATTCACGGAAAAACTCAAAACCCCAATGAAAGTGTAAATAGTGTTATATGGTCGAGAATCCCCAAGACTGTATTTGTTGGAATAGAAACACTTCACTGGTGTGTATGATGCTGTTGCGACTTTCAATGATGGCAACATTGTAAGGTGCAAGGTATTTAGAAATATGGGAATGAAGATAGGTTCTAACATGGTACGAGCGATGCTTGCTTTAGACAAGGAACGCCTTCGGGCTGCAGACAGGGCTGTAGAGAGTCTAGAAATACAAGCAAGAGTAAACAGGAGGAGGAACAAGAGGAAGCTGGAGGAGGAGTTTGCAGAGGATGAAGATAATCCATCCTATGGACCTGGAATGCACTAAAAAGTTAATCCAATCTTTGTCGCTCGATTCCCCCAAAACTTTTATTTTCTCATACTAATTACATGTTTTCTAAGGATCTTCCAAACATATTTGTTTCAAACTTTCAGTAAATGTTACACAGTACCTTCTGCATAATTTAACACAGCCTTTTTCCAAAAAACTGTATATTTTTGAATATATAAATAAAAAATTGCAAAAAATGTTGTGATTTTTCATTACAATTGAAAAAAAATCATCTTTAATAACTGAACTAAAATTTTGTAAAATCCCTGTGTTAAGTTGTAGCCCATATTCCAATAAATAATCTGTAAAAAGTTCAACTTCCTACCTCAAATACTTTGTGAGGAAAGATGTAATTTATAAGCGTTATTTTAACATCGCAAGTATAGGGCGTTCCGGAGCCCCTTAACAGCTGGATGAACGGTTTATTATTTATTTATCATATGGCAGTGCACGTCACATCAATTTTTTTAAAAAAATTAAAAAGAACGGTTATTTGTCTTGTGAAATCGTTTGTCTAAAAGTGCGAAGTGCAATAGATTAGAGAAACATGCGGCACGTCTTTCAGATATGCTCGAAATCGCACATTCTGAATCTGATTTAAAGCTGACAAAATCGTGAAGACCATTACCGACAATAGATCAAATATGCGATTGAAAGAAAACAGCCCTCGGTCACTAATTTTAACGAATTAGCAGGGTTTGAACACTGCTAGGAATGTCTTTCTCAGAATTTAAATCAAAGAATGGTCTATAACATGGTCACAGAATTATGGCTAAAAACGTACGATGCAGAGAATAAGTACAGAATCATCGTGAAAGATGATGAGTCCGTTTGCAACCTGTAACCGCGTAAGTAACGAGCAGCCCTTAGTGGCTCGCCATGACAATTTTTTATCTTAAGTATCTTTGTGACTAATGCCCTTTTGGAATATTTATTATTTTATAAATGACATGTAAGTACTACCAATCTTTCACCATGATTCTGTACTTATACTCTGTATCACACGTTTTTAGTCATAATTTTGTACTGAGAATAGCGTGGATTCATTGTGAAAATATCCAACTGTAAAAATACTTTCCCTTAAACTAAGTATATGTTTATCAAGTTCTGTTCCTTTTTGATTTGGTGGAATGATAACGAGACCACACAGGCGGAACATGCAAGATGAAATATTTGAACAATTACTGGTGTTAAAACCAGTGAAAGGGATGTAAAATATTTACTAGCTGCAGGTATTTTATTTGAATAAAGGTATTTTGAAAATACATACTCTGTGCTTTGTGTTTAAATACTTTTATTTAAAATCATTTTGTATTCACATCTGAAACAGAAAAAATAGCCAAGTATTTCCATTTTGAATTTAAATAGTTTTAATAAACTATTTTGCACATCTGTCACTCTCCGCCTCTAATGGCCATGAGGCTACAAGGAACTCAGATGCTCCCTTTTTTGCCGCTGTTAGTGTACTTGCTCAATTCGGGTGTCAGCCGAATCTTATATCTGATCAAAAGTAGACGCGTGAGAAAGTTTCCGTAAGAACTGTGCTGTGTGGCTTATAAGATAAAGTGATCAAAACTGTCTTTTATGTTCTCGCCAGTTGCGACACGCGGCTACCATCTTGCACTTTCCAGACTGTGTAATTTTCTGCGGACAGGAATTAGGGGCAAATCCATTTAGGCTCTTAGTGAAACACGATCTGCGAGAAATCTGACGCCGGAAAGTGCGAAGATCGCTGTAAGATAGCGCTAATGAGCCACACGTTGAAAATATTGCTGAAAGTAATTCATAAACGAGCATGAGGACAGCTGGAAATACTGGTGGGGGAGGGGGGACACGCAATTTGCATTCAGAAGTGGTTTTGGCACAAGAAAAGTCTTAGTTAACACACAGATTCAGGTTCAGGGGAAACGAGATATTGTGGGTTGTGATGTATTAACGTGCTTTGCGTACCTTGGGTGAGTTTTCGGCCGAGTTAAATATGGACACGTCACGGAGTTCTTAAAATTTAACATCTCTAGTACCTGGAGTGTTGGCATTTTCCCGGAAAGTTTTCAGCTATCATTAATATGTGGATGTTTGCCATATTGTCGGTTATTTACCATTTGCTCGACTTCAAACTCCACTTCAAGTTAACAAATACAGCTTCGTATATTATTATACTGCCTCGTTAGTGAAACATAAACCAAGTTTAAGAAGGCGAGACGAAAAAGTTGTAGCAAGAGATGAAAAATTCGGTTGAGAAGGAACATAAAGTTGTTTAAAACCCTGCTGATAATAATATTGTAGCTCTCGTGGTACAAATAAATGTCATGGAGCAAAAAACTGCTACTATTTATAGCACTTGATAGGCTATGAAAGGAACCTTGTACACAGGAGATAAAGCCGTTTCGAATAGCGAAAATTCCACACATGTTAATCAAAATAGTCTGAATCTGTATCAACGAACTGCTTATAGGTGCAATATTTGGAACTCCGCATTTTCGAATTTACAGCGTGGAGTTCTGCCGAAAGAAGTCAGTGTGTCTTTAAACAGCGGCCTTGTTGAGATGCGCAGTAAGTATCCGGAGTGGCTGTATCTTCGATGAAAATGTGTCTAAACAGGAGAAAAGAAAATAAAGGCACAAGGACCAGAAATGGAAACGGGCTACGCTTTTCCTGTGCACATTTTGTAACTTTTTACTATGTGAGGTAATCAAGATGTGGATTTATAGGACATACACTCTGAAAAGTTTCTTACAAATAGCCACGTGCATGGGACTCCGTCCACGAGTTGAACGAAGTATTTTATGTATCACATGTTTTAAAAAATCGATCGACAGGATACCGGTTCAAAAAGCTGTATCCGAAACTAAAGGCGAAGTTACCAGTATTTCACTAGATGGACTCTTTATTTTATAAGTGCAGTTGTGGATTTCTGATGTGACAGGCGGCAGTCCTTAGATGATAGACAAAATACGTATCCCAGTTCTCTGAAAATACGTCTTTGCATTTCCCGCGTTTTAAGCTGGGAGGTCAAAACTGCTACGTACACACAGAAAAGCGTGCAGGTGTCTGTCTTACCAAAACCATCCAGTTAGAACACTCTCTCACTGCTACAGTCTTACAGGGAAACCAGACGCCAATTGTCAAAATGTAAGTTATTCACACGCCCGTATCCTCTGAGATGACGCAAAAATGACGTGTCCGAATTAGCCGTGCATATTGTCGACTGATACCGAGTTTCACGGCTAAATCGAGTTAGGCAGAAGCTGGTCTGCGGGAAGCGTTACCCTTACGCCCGTATCCTATGAGATGACGTCAAAATGACGTAATAACGAGTCAGCCTTGCCTACTGTCGACTGTTGTCGAGTTTCGTAGTCGAATCGAGTTTGAGAGATACTGACTGTTGCTCGTCCGTGCTTGTTTAAAAAATGCGAAAAACATTTTTTACACACCATTATCACCAATAAATTTTTATTGCCTCAATTAAATCTGTCTACGTATACTAAGATATAAAGACAAGTCTTAGTTTAACATTGTTATCAAAAATTTCTGCAAGTCCTTGACCGATTTACGTCAAACTTTTACACGGTACTCAAACATTCGGCTGGACGCGACTATACAGGGTGGTCCCGAATTCATGGTACAAACTTTAATGGTAGGTACAGGACATTGTAACAAGGATTTATTGTATAGGAATGTATAGTCGCAGGTGACGCGGTGAGGCGTAAACAGGGGAAAGAGAAATGGAGTGATCGGTTGGTGTCACTGCCGGTAGAGGGCAGTAGATGAACATGATGTATCGCAGTAGGGACAAGCGCCATTCACAATTGTGCTGCCGTAGACGATGGGTGACTTTACGTATGCAGAAAAAGCAGACATGCATTACATGTACGGCCGTGCAAATGGTAACGCCAGAGCTGCGTTACGAATGTATCGCGCGGAGTATCCTAATCGACGAATGCCGGATCATAGAATTTTTCAACGGTTACATCGTCAACTTTGTGAAACAGGTACGTTCGACGTCAACAGACATGACGCTGGTCGATTAAGAGCTGTACGCACTCCAAGACTGGAAGAACGCATCTTGAACATAGTGGCTGATAGACCCGAGTCAAGCACAAGAACTGTTGCGCGTGACGTACATGTGAGTCATCAGACTGTATGCAGAGTGTTAAATGAAAATCGCTTACACCCCTTCCATTTTCAAAAAGTACAAGCATTGAATCCGGCAGATTATCCTCTTCGCGTGAACTTCTGCCAGTGGTTGTTGCAGCAATGTGCGTTGCAGCCGGATTTCGTAGGTCATGTGCTATTTACAGATGAAGCGACATTTTCACGCGAGGGTGTCTTTAATGCGCACAATTCCCATGTATGGGCAACAGATAATCCACATGCAACGCGTCCACATGCGTATCAACAACGTTTCGGTATTAATGTGTGGGCTGGTATTGTGAACGACTTTTTGATTGGGCCATACTTACTACCCACGCGACTCTGTGGCGAAAGCTATCTTATTTTTCTGCAAGAAGTGTTACCAGAACTGCTGCAAGATGTTCCGCTCGCCATTCGTAACCGCATGTGGTTTCAGCACGATGGAGCGCCAGCACACTTCAGCACTGCTGTACGGAATTACCTGAATGCCACGTTTGGTGCTAGATGGATTGGGCGTGGTGGACCAGTCCCTTGGCCACCCCGATCTCCTGATTTCTCTTGCCTCGATTACTTTTTATGGGGACATCTTAAGAGTCTTGTTTATGAGACTCCAGTTGACTCAGATGAGGATCTCGTTGCTCGCATATCTGTAGCTGCTGCAGGTGTGCGTGAAATACCAGGCATCTTCGAACGTGTACGCCAATCGCTGCACCGACGCTGTCAAGCATGTATCGCTCATGGTGGACGCAATTTTGAACACTTACTGTAAACATGACACTTGTCAACAACGATTTCAATAAAATCTTTCGTTTTCCTTTCGGCCGTTATTTCCCCTGTTTACGCCTCACCGCGTCACCTGGGACTATACATTCCTATACAATATATCCTTGTTACAATGTCCTGCACCTACCATTAAAGTTTGTACCATGAATTCGGGACCACCCTGTATATTTTAACGTATATGCACAAACCTCAAAAAGTTCTTTTGGCCGAATTACTTAAGACTTTTACACGATACTGTATTAAACATTGAAACGGACATAGGCTATCTTTTTTTCATAAGAAAACAGTATACAGGTTTTCTGTTAAATTACGATAGTGATTAAGAAAAAGCTATGCTGTGCTGTGCTATGCTATAAAATAGTGCGGTTTCGGTTCCTTCCTCGCAGTTTTGACTACGATAACAGAGCATTTAAATTATAACACAAATTGTTTCTCTCATATATATTCTTTCGTCTTACTTATAATTTTAAACAAAGATTGTGTAGATTTACAGGGTGAAAAGTATAGGGGATATCAAAACAAATATTTTTCCCTAATGTCATTTTTTCCTACGAGGATTATTTAAAAAGTTGGAGGCCGTATTACGCTCGTCAGTTGATGGAGGCCGTATTACGATATTCAGTTGTTAGAGGGCGAATTACGCTCTTCAGTTGTAGGCAACTGCTGTCCACCAGTGTAGTAGCGCGTTGTCTCTGTTGACTAACGGAGCGATACACCTGGAGTGAGTACACTGATATGGTTGGTGCGTACTACGTAGCGCTCCACAACGGACGAGCTGCGCAGCGGGTTTATCAACAACAATATCCTAATCGCCGTATCCCGCATCATACGACCTTTGCTGCTGTGTACCAACGTCTGCGTGAGACCGGGCCATTTAGCAGATTACCTCGACAGGGATGCCGTCGCACGGTAAGAACGCTGCAATTTGAGGAAGCTGTCTTGCAGCATGTGGGGCGGGATCATTCAATCAGCACTCGTGGAATTGCACGTAACATGGGGACGAATCAGACGAATGTAAGAACAGTCCTTCGAGAGCAATTGTTACGTCCATTTCACTTACAGAGTGTCTACAACTTGGAACCAGTTGATTGTCCACCCAGAGCACAGTTTTCGCAGTGGTACCTGGAACAGTGTGAAATGCATCCTACATTTCCATCCTCTGTGTTGTTTGCCAATGAAACAACGTTCGGGCGTGATGGAGTATTCAACATGCACAATTCGCATGTTTGAGGATAGCCCACATGCCACAGTTACTAGCGCTCATCAAGTGCGGTGCTTCGTTAATATGTGGGTCGGTGATGTTGGAGACTGTAGGACATGGGGGGGGGGGGGGAGGGAGGGGATAGACACAGAGAGGGGAAGTGGTGATGGACAGAGGGAGGAGGAGGACAAAGATAGGTGGGAAGAGGAAATTAGGACGTATGTATAATTCCCATACACGTTCACCAATTACGAAGCACTGACGGGTTTGCCTGTATTGTTAGGTTGGTGCATGGGTTTGTAACGTTTTTGTTTTGCATGATGGTATTCCGTTTGCTATGGTTTTACTTATCGAGTGTCATTTTTTATTTGGAGTTGACTGTTTCTATCTGAACTTAATTATTGTCATTTTGTCATTGGGAGACACTGAGTGGAACTGTGAGACGCTAGAAAATGAAGTGCCAAGTGGAGAAATCGTAACACTTCCAACACATTCTTCTGCAGCGGAGGCAGCCAAAAACTTCTGCGCAGCTTATGGGGATAATGCCATCGGACAGAGCACGGCAAGCAAATAGTTTTCTCGTTTAAATGAGAATCGTTTTGACAATTCTGACTCTCCACGTTCAGGAAGATCTTCGGGGTTTGATGAAGATCGTTTAAAAGCATTAATCCACATTGAGGAACGTCAGTGTATTTGACAATTGGCAAATATGATGAACTGCTATCATTCCACCGTCGTGCGACATTTGCATGCAGTGCGGAAGATTAAAAAACCGGGTGTATGCGTACGCATTCTCTAAGCCAAAATCACAGAAATCAGCGAGTGACCATTTGTGCGCCTCTGCTTGCTCGTCATCAATTGGTTCGTGAACAACATCGGCGATTCCCATCCTGTATCGTTACGGTGACGAGAAATGAGTCTTTTATGCTACTATAATGAAATTGAAGGAATGGTTGAGCGCAACACAGCAGACACTCCCCGTAGAAAGACCTGCGCTCATCCACAAAAGAGAATGTTACGCATCTGGTTGAACAGCGACGGCGCGATGTACCACGAATTGCTTCCTCGAGGTGTAGCCATCACTGCTGACATTTATTGCCGATAGCTAAGATTTCCTGCAGACGCAGTGCAAGAACAACAGTCAAGGAGACTTCGCGCAGTGATGCTACTTCATAGTAACGACCGTCAACACTCTGCTACACCGACAAAAACTCTGTGCAGGAGTTGGGTTGAGAAGACATTCCGCACCCATCTTATGCACCTGATTTTGAGCGCTCACGTTTTCACCTTTTCCGCTCTCTATCGAACAACCTTCAAGGAACCTCCTTTCCCGATGAAAATGCTCTCCAAACATAACGAGATCTTTACCTCAAAAAACTGTAATTTCTACGGTCGCGGAATCGAAAAGTCAACTCAGCGTTGGGCGACAGTAGTAAATATTGACGCCTAAATCTCTCTTATGTGTATCTGCTGTGTTCATTAAACTTAGGGAAAAACGCTACAAACTTATGCAGCACCCAATTTATGAAAGCAAAACATTGTTTAATGTTGTTACCAAAAATCTCTAAGTATCGGCCTATGATTAGAGTACTACTATGGGACCTGAATCGTCCGAATTCCTGTAATCCTACCCGTTCGAAGGTTAAAATTATGTGAAGGCTCTGTTATTCTCCATACACCAATGATCCCAAACGATTTACCCACTAATTTTAGTCGATTTCAGCTCCGAATCAAGGTTTTGTTTGCAATAATAGTAATTGAAGACTCAAGGTTAGTGAGAGAGAGGGGATGGGGGAAGAGGAGATGAACAGAGGGTGCTGGGAGGAGAAGAGAGGGAGGGAGAGGGAGAGAGAAAGAGAGAGAGGGGGCAGAAGGGAGAGTGCAAGAGGAGGTGGGCAGAGAGAATGGGTGGGGGAAGATTAGGATCCAAGTCCAATACATATTTAGCAATTGTGAGGCATTACCTGGTTTAGTAACTACACACATCGAAAAAAGTTTTGCGTCACATCGGTTCCGAGAGTTCCGGATCCTGTACAGAAAATTGGAATAGAGATCAACATAAACATCATTTACACCTTTTTATTGATACTGAAAACCAACATTGCATGTTGTACCACCGTACAGCGAGACCATCAGAGGTGCTGGTCCAGATTTCTGTACACACCGGTACCTCCAATACCCAGTAGCACGTCCTCTTGCATTGATGCCTGCCTGTATTCGTCGTGGCATACTATCCACAAGTTCATCAAGGCACTCTTGGTCGAGACTGTCCCACTCCTCAACGGCAATTCGGCGTAGGTCCCTCAGAGTGGTTGGTGGGTCACGTCGTCCATAAACAGCTATCCAAGGCATATTCGATAGGGTTCATGTCAGGAGAACATGCTGGCTACTCTAGTCGAGCGATGTCGTTATCCTGAAGGAAGTCATTCACAAGATGTAGACGATGGGGGCGCGAATTGTCGCCCATGAAGACGAATGCCTCGCCAGTATGCTGCCGATATGGTTGCACTATTGGTCAGAGGATGGCATTCACGTATCGTACAGCTGTTAGGGCGTCTTCCATAACCACCAGCGGCGTACGTCGGTCCCACATAATGCCACCCCAAAACAGCAAGGAACTTCCAACTTGCTGGACAGTGAGTCTAAGGAGTTCAGCCTGACCAGGTTGCCTCCTAACACGCCTCCGACGATTGTCTAGTTGAAAGCATATGCGACACTCATCGGTGAAGAGAACGTGATGCTAATCCTGAGCTGTCCATTGGGCATGTTGTTGGGCCCATCTGTACCGCGCTGCATGGTATCGTGGTTGCAAAGATGGACCTCGGCATGGACGTTGGGAATGAAGTTGCGCATCATGCAGCCTATTGCGCACAGTTTGAGTCGTAACACGACGTCCTGTGGCTGCACGGAAAGCATTATTCAACATGGTGGCGTTGCTGTCAGGGTTCCTCCGAGCCATAATACGTAGGTAGCGGTCATCCACTGCAGTAGTAACCTTCGGCCGGCCTGAGCGAGGCATGTCATCGACAGTTCCTGTCTCTCTGTATCATCTCTATGCCCGAACAATATCGCTTTGGTTCACTCCGAGACGCCTGGACACTTCCCGTGTTGAAAGCTCTTCCTAGGACAAAATAAGAATGCGGACGCGATCGAACCGCGGTATTGATCGTCTAGGAGTGGCTGAACTACAGACAACACGAGCCGTGCACCTCCTTCCTGGTGGAAGGAATGGAACTGATCGGCTGTCGGGCCCTCTCTGTGTAATAGGCGCTGGTCATGCATAGTTGTTTACATCTTTAGTGACATCTCTGCTCCAACCGGTGTGGCCGAGAGGGTCTAGGCGCTTCAGTCGGGAACCGCGCTACCGCTACGGTCGCAGGTTCGAATCCTTCCTCGGGCATGGATGTATGTGATGTCCTTAGGTTAGTTAGGTTTAAGTAGTTCTAAGTTCTAGGGGACTAATGAACTCAGATGTTAAGTTCCATAGTACTCAGAGCCATTTGAACCATTTAGTGACATCTCTAACGGTTAAAGGGACTGTGTCTGTCATACAATATCCACAGTCAACGCGTATCTTCAAGAGTTCTGGGAACCGGAGTAACGCAAAACTTTTTTTGATGTGTGGAAATTGGAAATTTGTGGTAGGTTCCTATGGGACCAAACTGCTGGGGTCCTCGGTCCCTTGAGCCGCGAGAACAGTGGAAAGGCGGCCTAGACATCTCGGCTACCCCGCGCTTTGATGTGTATTTTTAGTAAAGTTACCTCGTCTACACGCTACAGTGATAATACACAAGACATTTAACGAAGTACTGTGGCATCTGAATCGTAGTAGTGACTTTCACTTCGCACTTCCTCCCACTCTTACCGGGATCTGGAGCGCCCTGTGCCTTTTTCTACGACTTGGAAGGTCCGTTGCCAACATGAGCCGTTCCCTTGGGTCCCTGTGTCTCCTGGCACACGATACTATACTGTATAGTCATCGCGGCCGGCATTACGCTGATTGGCCGCCTGGCGGAGCACGGCCATCGTTTTTGCAGCGGTGTTTATTACGGGTAACAGCGCGAGATGATATACGGGTTGGCGCGGCGCGGTTTCTCGCCGGCCCGCTTTAGTATAATTAGCTGGCTGTGTTGTGCAGAGCGGCCGGCCGCCTTCCTTTCGCTGCCGGACTGGTTCTGCACGCCACTCCACACGCGGCTCACTCCCGGCGTCTGTCTGCTCCACCTCACTGGGGCGGCAAGGCGCCCGGCTGTTCCCAAACTGCCGCGCCGCCCTCCGAGGCGGGGGTCGCCACTTTGAGTTTGCTGAGAGAGTAGTTCGGTTTACGACCGCGTTCGATGTACGGCGAGACCGCGAACTAGGAATTACGACTCAGCAAATACCGACTGATATACAAGATGTCTCTCCGAAGAGACGTCAGGCGCGTTTCCTCTAGCGTTTCAGCAACTCAGCAGCGCTGCATGCTTCATGGTAGCTGTGAGTGCTGGCCAGGGCAGCGCTGACGATGCTGGAGTACTTTCTTATTCTTCGAGCTTTACTGTGCCCGTTAATATAACATACCGATAAAATAAATATCGCTCTAGACTAATATCGGACGCTCTATCACATTGGCGCATAAAATTCCGTAGCTTGAAACGAACCGAGGCGTTCGCTCGATACTAGGCGTCGCATGAAAGACGTGATGAGCACTACCTGCCTGGGAAGACACCAGCTACACAATGCAAAAACGAAGTTGTAAATATCTACTGAAAGACCACAGGAAGCGCACCGAGCGAGAAGGCGCAGTGGTTACCACACAGGACTCGCATTCTGGAGGACGACGGTTCAATCCTGCCGTCCCGGTTTAGGTTTCCCGTCATTTCCCTAAATCGCTTCAGGCAAACGCCGGGATTTTTCCCTTGAAAGGGCACACCCGATTTCCTTTCCCATCCTTCCCCAATCCGAGCCTGTTCTCCGTCTCTAATGACCTCGTTGGTGACGGGACCTTACACACCAATCTCCTCCTCCTCTTCCTCCTGCTTCATAGGAACTGCGCCTGATGACTCTTAAGACACTGTGCAGATGCGGATGTTACTTTTGACGGCTGTTGCTGCCTTTACAGGATAAAAATGGTTCAAATGGCTCTGAGCACTATGGGACTTCTTCTATGGTCATCAGTCCACTAGAACTTAGACCTACTTAAACCTAACCAACCTAAGGACACCACACACATCCATACCCGAGGGAGGATTCGAACCTGCGACCGCAGCAGTCACGCGGTTCCGGGCTGAAGTGCCTAGAACCGCACGGCCACCGCGGCCGGCCCCCTTCACAGGGTAAATTACGCTATTACTTACATACTTGTTGCTAGTCCGAAGATTAGTCTGATGCATCTCTCGACACCAGGGGGGGGGGGGGGGGCTGGGTGGGGCGTGGGCGGGGAGCAAATAAAAGTGGCCCGAGGACTGGATACGATTGTACGTGAATGTAATCATGTAACCACATCCCGTGACGTGCACAGCACGTGTACGCCCTCCACGCGATCCACGTGTCAGTGTGAGTGGGGCAGTGCAAAGGGGACGATGGTACTCACAGTGGAGCAGCAGGTGTTCGTTGTGGAAAGTTACGTGAGAACGAAGTGGTGGAAACGGTGTGGTCAGTTGTTTGCTGAGAAGTTTGATGGTGTCAAACTGTTAGTAACGAGTGCCATGCAACGCTTCGTCCTAAAATGGCGCCAGACAGGATCTGTTTTGAACAAGTCAGAAAACATTCCGTAACGTGCCGGCACACCACAAGACGTGGCTGTAGTTCACACATTTGCTGTAGTCACGTTAATGCTGTATTTTCTTTCGTCTGCTGTGTTTCTTTGTACCCTGGAACTCTGTTCTCCGGGCCACTTTTATTTGCCCCACCCTGTATTTAATTGCCCCACCCTTCTATCATCTCCATCTCTGCATAACTACTGCAACCTACATCTCCTGGAAACTTTACACTGAGGTGACAGAAGTTCTGGGATGCCTCCTAACGCGATCAGGATCACGTCGGAAAGGTCCACCAAATGCACAGCCCTTTCATGCCGCCTTCTCTACATGTGATTATCGCTATCCCATGACTCTTATCACGTTATTTTACTTGGACACCCTCCACAATTTTTCCCCTCCCCACGCCGGCCTTCGCCCATTCCCCTTCATTACCAAGCTGACGAATCCTTGATGTCTCAGAATGTGTCCTATCGCCGGCCGAAGTAGCCGAGCGGTTCTAGGCGTTTCAGTCTGGAACCGTGCGACCGCTACGGTCGCAGGTTCGAATCCTGCCTCGGGCAGGGATGTGTGTGATGTCCTTAGGTAGGTTAGGTTTAAGTAGTTCTAAGTTCTAGGGGACTGATGATCTAAGATGTTAAGTCCCATAGTGCTCAGAGCCATTTGAACCATTTGTGTCCTATAAACCGACCCCTTCGGTCTAATCAAGATGTGCCATAAACTTCGTTTCTGCGCATTTCGATTCAGTGCCTCTTCATTAGACTCTCGACTCACCCACCGAATCTACAGCAGTTTTATGTAGCAACACATTTTAAAAGCTTCGAAGGTTATGAAGACGTGGCGACGTGAAATAATGGCAGAATGAGATACGGTGTTTGCAGGTGCCGATGACCGCACCATACAACACTTACCCGATTTGTTCCTTTGTGGACGTTGACTGAACAACGTTTCCACAACACAAAGTGTACGACGTTCAATCTTGTAACAAGGCGTAAGAAAAGTGATCGTAAAAAAATTGTAACCCACAAACACCGGAGACGAGTATCAGGCTTCGTCAATGACAATCTGTTTTCACCAGTCAGGATTTGCTGCGTCAGTGAACGCTAGTCCATCTAAAACTGCTTCCGGACGACCACTGCGAAGGGATCTCAATACAGTGAACGTTTGAAAAAGTACGTTACAGATGACCATTGCTGGAAACGGCACATATAACTGTGCGTTTTCAACTGGTCAATAAGATAAAAAGTGGACAGTTCTTGAATGGAGACGTGTCCTGCTTTTTGCTTTTTTTCCAATGATGCGAGACGTCGAGTGCACAGACGGCCCCTAACAGGTGTCTGTGGAGGGTGCAATCCGCCTCTGTGGCCAGTTATTCGACGCATCAGACTCTCACGTGGAGGGCCCCGATTCATTTCACGGGACTGCCAGGGGTTTTTCCTTCATGACAGGACTGGACGAGGTCCTCTCGGCTCTTGAGATGCTAACTGCATAATTACTCGAATGAGAAGTAGCAGAACCAAGTTCTGGAAAGTCGCCAACGGCCGGGAGAGCGCTGTGCCGATTCTAAGCCTCTCCATTATGCTCCTGCGCGACGCCATGCTGCAGAGGACGGGCCCACGGGAAATACGACCCTACAGCGTTGAGGTCCAGCAGAAGGACAGGCAACAGCGGGTACGTCACCAGGGTAGGCCTCAACTGCGTTTCTAAGCGTTCTAACTCGTCAGTGGGTGTTTACATACGAACGAGAATTACACTTTCTAATGGGATCGGCTATTATGGAGTGCAGCAATCGAAAGTCCATAGACCTACTAATAATTTGTTACGGCTGTACTAGGTACAGTAAAACTACAATCATTTCGGTAGTGTTATCGGTTGCACAGTGCACCACATCTTGTATGAAATGAGGGCTGTTAAGCACGCACACACACACACACACACACACACACACACACACATATATATATATATATATATATATATATATATATATATATATATATACTCCTGGAAATGGAAAAAAGAACACATTGACACCGGTGTGTCAGACCCACCATACTTGCTCCGGACACTGCGAGAGGGCTGTACAAGCAATGATCACACGCACGGCACAGCGGACACACCACGAACCGCGGTGTTGGCCGCCGAATGGCGCTAGCTGCGCAGCATTTGTGCACCGCCGCCGTCAGTGTCAGCCAGTTTGCCGTGGCATACGGAGCTCCATCGCAGTCTTTAACACTGGTAGCATGCCGCGACAGCGTGGACGTGAACCGTATGTGCAGTTGACGGACTTTGAGCGAGGGCGTATAGTGGGCATGCGGGAGGCCGGGTGGACGTACCGCCGAATTGCTCAACACGTGGGGCGTGAGGTCTCCACAGTACATCGATGTTGTCGCCAGTGGTCGGCGGAAGGTGCACGTGCCCGTCGACCTGGGACCGGACCGCAGCGACGCACGGATGCACGCCAAGACCGTAGGATCCTACGCAGTGCCGTAGGGGACCGCACCGCCACTTCCCTGCAAATTAGGGACACTGTTGCTCCTGGGGTATCGGCGAGGACCATACGCAACCGTCTCCATGAAGCTGGGCTACGGTCCCGCACACCGTTAGGCCGTCTTCCGCTCACGCCCCAACATCGTGCAGCCCGCCTCCAGTGGTGTCGCGACAGGCGTGAATGGAGGGACGAATGGAGACGTGTCGTCTTCAGCGATGAGAGTCGCTTCTGCCTTGGTGCCAATGATGGTCGTATGCGTGTTTGGCGCCGTGCAGGTGAGCGCCACAATCAGGACTGCATACGACCGAGGCACACAGGGCCAACACCCGGCATCATGGTGTGGGGAGCGATCTCCTACACTGGCCGTACACCACTGGTGATCGTCGAGGGGACACTGAATAGTGCACGGTACATCCAAACCGTCATCGAACCCATCGTTCTACCATTCCTAGACCAGCAAGGGAACTTGCTGTTCCAACAGGACAATGCACGTCCGCATGTATCCCGTGCCACCCAACGTGCTCTAGAAGGTTTAAGTCAACTACCCTGGCCAGCAAGATCTCCGGATCTGTCCCCCATTGAGCATGTTTGGGCCTGGATGAAGCGTCGTCTCACGCGGTCTGCACGTCCAGCACGAACGCTGGTCAAACTGAGGCGCCAGGTGGAAATGGCATGGCAAGCCGTTCCACAGGACTACATCCAGCATCTCTACGATCGTCTCCATGGGAGAATAGCAGCCTGCATTGCTGCGAAAGGTGTATATACACTGTACTAGTGCCGACATTGTGCATGCTCTGTTGCCTGTGTCTATGTGCCTGTGGTTCTGTCAGTGTGATCATGTGATGTATCTGACCCCAGGAATGTGTCAATAAAGTTTCCCCTTCCTGGGACAATGAATTCACGGTGTTCTTATTTCAATTTCCAGGAGTGTATATATATATATATAATGTGCTGTTATCCATACGACAACTTGTGGCATGAGATTCAACTTAAAATTAACGCATTTCATATCAATAAGATTTTTTAAGACCTGAAAATGACAGCAAAGTCTGTCGAAACAGGTTGTTTTAGATAAAGAAACATTTCTGCAAGCTTGGCTTTATAAATTCTGTAGCAAGTAAAACAGATCGCTCCTTCTGTCTCAAAATGAGAAAATTCAAACAGAAGGTCTTTATTCGGTGCCTTGTCATTTACGTACTGTTTTCCCGCCTGGCACCGGACGCACAGGTCGCTTAAGACGAGTAGTGAGACGTCACAATTTCGTTGCGTGGGGCCAACGAGAAAGACAGGCTGCGACCCATACGTCACGAGGGTTGGCCTCACCTCGCTCGCTCGCTCGCTCGCCCAGCGCAGCAAACAAACAGCCCTTCTACACCTGTTAACTCGTAAATGGGTATTTGCATACAGACGAGAATATATATATACCGTTCACAGAAGATTGTTACATCACAAAAAAACATAGTAAACAGTAGCACATCTGTTTACATAAGCTGTGCATATTCTAAACATCTTTTTGTTTTACAATATCTGTTTTTTAGTAAGGGAGTATTTATGAAATTTCTTGTCAGTGTGGTAAGAAATGCATAAATAAACAATGCGCAATGTACAACAACAGTGCATCGAGTGCCTGTGACACATCCGTGTTGTACATGCCAACAAATCTGCAATGGTTCAAATGACTCTGAGCACTATGGGACTCAACATCTGAGGTCATCCCTCCCCTAGACTTAGAACTACTTAAACCTAACTAACCTAAGGACATCACACACATCCATGGCCGAGGCAGGATTCGAACCTGCGACCGTAGCGGTCGCGCGGTTCCAGACTGAAGCTCCTAGAACCGCTTGGCCACACCGACCGGCAATCTGCAGGGGCTGAACATTGGATTTCCGCTGGCTGTTCCATGGATTGTGGAAAAATCAAAGTAGTGGCCACACCCTGATTCAGTGGTAAATAATGTTGTGGAGGTATGATTGGAGGCTAAGCTGCTCACCCAAGGCGAGGGTTTTCAGCTGGAAAAATCACTGAATCCACTCATTTTAAATCTGCATTCTCAGACGAATTCCTGTTCTGAATCTTCATTGGCTGATCTACTGACACATTCCACCATTTTAATAATCATCCACATAATTCGTACGTACTGTGATTTTATTGTCTATGTGCATGCTTTGATTTCTGTTAGACGCATCAAGTTTTATCTATGACTGACGATCTTGTTGCCAACAGTATTATCTCTGAGGCTCTCGCCGTTTACTCCACGGTATTGTCTGGTGGTTTAGACTCTGATAACAACTCAGCTTGAAGATGACTAACGCTATCAGCCGAAATATCCGGAAGAAAAAATAATACTGCCCACGATGACTGAATATGAATGGGCCATAATGTATGTTTCAAGATGATAACAGCCATTTTTACAGGCCTGCCAGCATCCGTTGTTGGCGTGATGAACCCTTAGACACCCTGTCGCAGCTTGACTGGTCACTTAAAGCACCTAGTCCTGCAGAAAACATCTGCTACTGTTTAGAAGAGCGGGTGAAAAGTACGAGGGCTATTCGGAAGGTAAGGAACGATCGGTTGCGAAATTGAACCCACAGTGAAAATCACAACTTTCAACTGTTAGCTACAGCTTCCAGCTACACCTCTACATAATCGTTAAACCGGCTTAGACATCTCACGTAGCGTGTTACCGACTTTACAATACCTTCGTCATAGGAGACATCGTCCTCTGCATTCCGGCAACGTTCTGTGCTGGACTAATGCTCGTTGTCTGCGCAAAAATCTTGCCTTTATAGCCATCGGTTCATTTGAGCAGAGATAAAATCAGAGGGAGCCAAGTCCGGACTGTATGATGGGTGATCAAACACTCCCCATCGAAAACGCTGCAGGAGCGTCCTCATTGCTCCTGCAGTGTGTGGCCGAGAACTGTTACGAAGGAGGAGCTGTATAACAGTAAAGTTATATGGGGTTGCATGAAATCAGGCGAAATCTCTCGGCAGGCACCCATACCTGGCGGGATACACTATTTTCTAGGCATCTTTACGTGATCACTTGCGCCCAGAACTCATAAAGTGACATGACGCTATCTGTGAACATACTGGAGACACTGCCCAATAAATCTCTGCAAAGCTTCATCAAATTTTCGCTGTGGTTTCCACTTAGCAACCGATAGTTCCTTACAATCTGAAAGCCGTCCTGGCAGTTGTCATCTCTGCAGTTCAATAGTACTACCGGATTTCATCACGAACTGCATATTGTGTACCTGTAGAAATTTTCTCGCCAAACTGAAACGATATGGAAGACTGGAGGAGGCGTTAGGCGGTAGTTGCATGGGCAGGGAAGGCTGGCCGTTGTGGCCGAGCGGTTCTAGGCACTTCAGTCCGGAACCGCGCAGCTGCTACGGTCGCAGGTTCGAATCCTGTCTCCGGCATGGCAGTGTGCGATGTCCTTACGTTAGTTAGGTTTAGGTAGTTCTAAGTCTAGGAAACTGACGACCTCAGATGTTACGTCCCATAGTGCTTAGAGACATTTGAACCATATTTTTGGGCAGGGAAAGGGGGACCAATTATTTTTCTCGCTGTGGTTATATAGAACTAAAATAAACTCTATCCGAACAGGCATTGAAGTCCAAAAGGTACCTACCGACCGCCATGTCATCCTCATCCCACAGGCGTCAAAGGATGCGGATATGGAGGGGCATTTGGTCTGCACACCGCTCTCCCCCGGTCATTTTCGTGACCGGCAGTGTGGCTATATATCACTACAAAATGCAATGACATCCAAGGGTCAACTGAGCAAAGTCGTATGAATGTATATCTTATTGTCGTGCTGTCGAGTATCGAGAGCAGCGCAAGAAGTATCGACCACCACAGAGATACTTAACAGCACAGTAGCATCACAAGGCGCCAATGAGAGGAAGAAGCGGCGCCTTCCACAGTTCCGATGCGCCACCGCCGCGCCTCTACCCTGAAATAGCTTCACCAGGTGACAGCTCCGTTCGGCGTTGGATCCTTTCCACTTCCAGGAAGTTCCTGTCTGAGTAACGTCGTTGTGGTGCCTATTCGCCGTGACACAGCTCGTGTCTACCGTCGGGGGTGAAGAGACTTCCGTCTCCTGTGAACGGTGTCTAGGTGCCAATGCTAGCAGAACTGTGTCAACAAGTGCCTACGAACTCGTGTTTCCGAGTGACTGTAATGAAGTCACAATACGTTCTGAGCTTGTACCATTCGCCACTCAGTAATGGTGACTTATTTAGTGTGTTCTGAACTGTGTTCACGTGCGCAGTTTCACAGATACAGCGAGGCTGTGCAGCAAATGTAAGTTTTGTTGTAATTAATAAAGTATTACTTATTCATAATGCTCTAATTAGCTATATTAATACTAACCAGTTCCGTGTCCAAGAAGCGGGATACAACAAATATATTAATTTGTTTTGTACGTGTCCCACTTGTATGAAATTGCGCGAATGCTCCATTGGGGTGTTCCCAAAGAGCAATAAAGAATACATCGCCGCAGGTGGGAAGCCATGGCTATTTGCGGAGCTCACGGGACAGAATAGGAATTCCAAGCGCACGCCGAGAGAGAGAGACACCATTGAGAGGGAGTGGACGAGAACCGCCGGTGATGTAAAGAGAGCGGCATGGACACCTGTTGCGAACAGACCGGTGGCGCGGAGAGCCTTCGTCGCAGTCTCACAGATTAAAACCGCCACGCTGCCCTTCCAATTTGTCAGCGCGCTGCGTTACCTCGCTGACTCGGGCGGTGGCCGCGAGGGTCGCTGCGGGGCGCCGCAGGTGGTTGGCTACCCGCAGCTGCCAGCTGCCCCGCTGCGAAGCCATCCCCACCCGCCGTCGTGGAGGTGGCCAATCAGACGCATTAATTACACGACCGCGGGTGCCTGCAGTGCTGTGTCGATCGTGCAAGTGTCGTTAACCCTCTCACGCGCCGCATCCTCAAATAAGGACACGTGAATTTCTGCTCATTTCTCTCGTCTCTGGAGTCAGAGGTGACGGTAACAGCAAAGATACCTTATATGACTTCTAATTATAGTTTGGGGAATGTCGACAAGATGGCAGTGATAGTGGTTGGCGTGTGTAGCCACGAAGCTGGGCTGGGAAAGTTTTACGTTGATCTTTCGGAAAAATATTGCGATCTTTGCAAACGTAAGTGTTGTAGTATGTTTGTTGATGCTTATTAAAGATTTTTCATATTGTTTGCATATATCTGAATCGCATAAACGTCAATTTTTCGTAACAACTGCTTGTGTTCTCATATTATGTCTTTATCCGTCAAGATTATTTTCTATTACTGTCTTCATTTCATTCGGAATTTTCATTTCTTTCCCCTTTATGCTTTTATAATATAGTATTTTATCATATGTAGCACTCAGTCAAGTAGTCATTTCTGATATATACTAAATGTAGCTAGTGGTTTTATCCAGATCTCAGAAAATTAATATCATACGCATACGTAACGAATAATATTTGCTCAATCATTTTCCCAAAAGTTAGTAAAACTATATTATTCCCTCAGGATGACAGACAGGCCGTATTCACCAGCCAAGTTATTCGAGGACAGTAGAATTTGTCCAATTAAAGAGCGAAGTAAGAACTATCATAAGGTTAAAAGTGATACAGAAATTATACAAATTTTGGAGGCTGAGCTAGATGACTTGCGGTAGAGTGACCATGACAATGACACATCATTTCAAGTAGACCCCATTACAGATACTTGTATACGTCCTCAGGAAAAAGTGATATCGATTGATATATTTACAACAACGAAACAAGAACAGCAAATAACACAGAGGTTGAGACTGAAATTCGTAGAGAACATTAATGCCACACGATGGACTCGCAATTCACCTGTAACTATTGCATCACCATATACTGGAATAGACCATGAAGTGGTTGCTACCCGATTTAGTCGAAAGAAAAAAAAAGTTTATAAAGTTCAAAAGACGCCATTATATTGGAATGTATAATAAGAACATAGGAGGGGTTGACCCGATGGATTCTCTGGTTGCTCTCTATAGAAATGGCACCACGTTTGGTGGTACATGAAGATTTTCTGCTACATGCTAAATGAGACTGTATTAAATACTTGGATACTCTGAAAAATGAGTGAACAAGAAAATATGGATCTGTTGGCATTCAAAAGTAGAGTGGGAAAGCAAAGCTTATGAGGAATAATTGAGGATGACCTCGCGAAGAAATCCCATTGTTTGTCGGGACATTCAAGCAAGAGGGCTTGTCTATCAGGACGCCATGAATTAAACTACGACGGAGGACCACACTGGACTGCCAAAACAAGTGGTCCAAATGCACTACAGACGGAAAAAACATCTGTGACAAATATAATGTTGCCATTAAAACTGCAACAGTAGCAAGTACAGGGAATAACGATGTCTGAGTTACAAATGCGTGCATTTCTTGTTTGAAACGAATACTGCCTTCATGTATACTTCCTTCATGTAATTTTTGGTTTTACTAAAAAACGTTATGTGTAAGATGTAACAGTTTTCTTCCTGACTGTCCACATATGACGATAATTCCTTATTGCCATATGGAAATATTTTATTGGGTAAATTGTGATGAATTCTGCAAAAGACAAGTCTTATTGCTCCAAAAATGTATTGGAATTTTTTTTCGGCCTGATAATTCGAGCAGCAGAGGGTTCTAGGTAGGTGGCCATTAAAACTGCAACAGTAGCAAGTACAGGGAATAATGATGTTTGAATTACATGCGTTTGCTGTGTAGACTACAGGATTAAATTTACAAATGATTTAGGTGAACACAGTGCGGAATTTCATTCACAGAGCTACCACATCTGGCAACAGCAACACCTCAAATCGGCTCAAAATACTGGTAAAGCGATGCCGGTGACACCCATTTGGACTGATTTACATGTGTAACAGAGCACGGAATCAGGCGGTGTCTACCAATAAACGTTCCTCCGAGTAAATCTGCGTAACAGCGCTCTACGTAATTCGTCACGCGTGCCCGACGTCACCAAGCGTGCGCGACCTCTACAAGGCCGAGCTACAGTTCCGTCCTTAGTAATGACGCTGTCGACCGGAAGTTACTTCCTTCGTTCCTTTAATGAATGCCATGTTGAAGGATCGCCTACTTCTCATTTCTACCGATCTTAAACAGGACGTTCTAAAAAGCACTTTTTTATGCACGTGAGACTTCTTACGCTCCAGCTTTTTAACATGTTTTTATTAGATCGCTTCCTTGTCTGTTCGATACAAATTTTGAACTGATTTTGAACTAACTTCCGAAGCACTACAGCAGAGCTCACCAACTTTTTTCAATCATTCCGTACAATAATTACAAGTCAATGAAACCTCTGGGAAAAAAGTTCAGCATTCCATATCAATCGTGGATGAGTGGCATGAATGCACACAGGACAGCTAACGCATTCACACTGCCGGAAAAATTAATACTCCCTTTTGAAGGTTTCCTGTTCACTCAAGATCAGAGCAGGACCAGATTGGTGTTTAAGGTCCCGTCGACAACAAGGTCAACAGGGACGCAGCACAAGCTCGGATTAGGGAAGGAAATCGGCTGTGCCCTTTCAATGGAACCATTCCGGCATTTGCCTGAAGTGATTTGGGGAGGTCACGGAAAACCTACATCAGGATGGCAGGACGCGGGTTTGAACCGTCGTCCTCCCGAATGTGAGTCCCGTGTGTTAACCACTGCACCATCTCGGTCGGTAACCAGGTAATACCCAAACTCGTACATGGTGTAGTTTCTAAGGCCGGTAATGTAGGCGCTCATTCTGGCATCCAATATGTTCACGTTGTTGGCTGACGAATCACTTCTCGTCCCATCATATCCCACACTGCTCGACTGGAGGCAAGTCTGGATATAGAGTTGGGCAGGGAAGTTGCTACATGTCTTGCAGAGCACGTTAAATTTCACGGGTAATGTGTGGGCGAGCACTATTCAGTTGGAGCAACACATCTCGTTCCTGTTACAGGAACGGCAAAAGAACGGGTCTAGCAACGCTCTGCACCTGCCGAGCGCTGGTTAGCGTCCCCTCCACAAACACCAAATGCTACAGACTTAAAATCTTACACAGAGCTCAGAACTGGATGATAGTATAATATTAAATATCTTTCTTGTCGGTGTGTTCAGTAAGGGTGGGGGTGGGACTGAAGAACATTGGTAATGCCCGACATCTCGGCTGCCCTGCAGGACTGGTGTGTTATAGAGAATTCGATCTAAGTAGTTTGCAAAATAATTGACGTAGAGTAAAGAAATTTCGGGAATACCTTTGTCTAGGTAATATATTTAAGTGATTAACATTGCAAGATCACAGGTTAATGTGAGCATGAGGTACGCAATTGCAAATGTGAAATTCTGGTACGTTAATAACTGGTGTAGCCGCCAGAATGTTGAATGCAAGCATGAAAACGTGCATGCACTGTGTTGTACAGTTTGCGGGGCAGAGTCTCATGCATGTTTCACTTCGTTGGTCTACTTAGGGACTGTTAATGCTGTCTGTAGATGATGCTAGAGTTCTCGTCCCACATGTGATCCACGGGAGACACATCTGCTGATGGAGCAGGCCATGTTCGTTACAACAGCGTTGTGTGGGCGAGCCTTATCCTGTTGGAATAGCGTGGGGCGCATGCCATACATAATAGTTGGGAGGATTATTCATCCATCAGTTACATGCTGTATGCCTCACACATTATTCCTTATAAACCTTCTAAGTGTTTACAGAGCTATTAAAAATTCACAAGCCATCTGTATAAGAGTAGGAACCCATACACTGATAAGCCAAAACATGATGACCACTGCCCACCGCGGGATTCTATGCTGCCTGGTAACGCTGACAGAGCGTGACGCACTAAGATAACTATACGAACGGAGCAGAGACGAATGGGGAATCGTTCTAGCAACGATAACTGGCGCAAATACGGAAATCCACCTACTTAAGCGACTTTGACAAAAGCGAGCCTCGACTGTTCGCGTGCTACTGTCGTGAGCGTCTACGGGAAGTGGTTGAAGAAGCTAAAAAAACTTGTTGGCGAAAAGAGATCGGACGTTCCTACCTCATCACAGAACGTAGGGATCGGAAGCTCGGCAGCTCTCAAAAACAGTATAGCCTGCGATCTGATGGCGCAGGCGTAAGTGTTTTGGAGCACACCAATCAGCGCACAATGTTGAAAATGGTGCTCCGCAGTAGGAGCCAACAAAATCGCCGATTATGATGACAGTGGGCACGTGTTCATCGAGACTGCACTGTGGATCAGTGGAATCGTGTCGCCTGGTCGGGTAAATACCGTTTATTGTTAAACCAGGCCAATCCTCGTGTCGAGGTATGCCGTCATCCGAGCGAACAGCTACTCGAAACATGCAACGCTCTACAGACGCAGACCCGCGAGAGCGTACTATGGTACGAGGGACTTCCGTCTGGCTTCCATGGGACGTGCGGTAGTAATCGAAGCCATCATGATGACTGTGAGCTGTGAGCTACGTGTACATTATTACGGACCACCTGTAACCCCTTATGCTTGTTGTCTTCCCCAAAAGCGCTGGCATCTTCCAGCAGGGTAACTGTCCCAGTCACAAGGCAAGATGATGGTGTCTGGTTTCTGGAGCGCTCAACTGCGCGGTTATCAGCGCCCCTACATATTCCCAACCTTTGCTCAGTCCAATGTCGCCACTTCCATTAATGACGATGGAATGATGAGGACAACACAAACACCCAGTCATCTCGAGGCAGGTGAAGATCCCTCACCCCGCCGGGAATCGAACCCGTAATCCTGTGCTCGGGAAGCAAGAACACGGCCTCTAGACAAGGCAAAAATCGTGCAGGAATGGTTGAAGGAGCACGATAGTGAAGTCACGTTGATGTCTTGTCCACCAAATTCGGCTTATGTTTTTTACTCCAGTCTCTGATCACATTATCAATTCTTTAGACGATGACCGGTTTCAGTCGGTAATGACCATCCTCAGATCTTTTTTACGCCATATCCTAAAGTGATAAGGCCATAATGGCATCGTCTAAACATATAAATATAATCAGCACAGCATCGTCACATAGATGTTTTGACGATATCATTATGGCATTATCACTTCAGGACATGGTGTAAAAAAGATCTGAGGATGGTCATTACCGACGGAAACCGGTCGTCGTCTAAAGAATTGATATTGTGATCAGAGACTGGAATAAAAAAAAACTTTTGACAGAATTGGATCACTGTTTTTATACGGGATTATGTCGCAGTTGGTGAAATTCGGCTTATCTGAATCCCATGAAACCCAGCCGGGGCGCCATCTCGGCGGCCACAAATCAACCGCCCGTAAATTACGGGAAGTGTGTGACCTGTGCTTAGGCATCTGCTGCCACAAACCTCTGGAAACCTATCAAGTACTTGTCGAATCCATGGCACGCAAGATCACCGCTGAATTACGTTCTAGTGGTGAGCCAACACGCTTTTAAGTAAGTGGTCATAATGTTTTGGTTCATCAGTGTATGAGAATAGGAGAAATTATTTCATACTTCTTAGTCCGATTTAAAAACGTGTTACAGTAAAACTTTATTTTTTATTTAAATAGCTTTCACGTTAATGTACTTCCCCATTGTTTAACGTTTACGGATTGAGACAAACCGAACAGTACACGTATGCAGCAGGCACGTCAAACGTGCGCTGCAGCCCGGGGCTGTTGAAGCGGTTTCAATTTATCCGTGTTAATATCAACGTCTGAGATATCCCCGAGCGAGCGCCAGACACCCAGACGGAGAGAGAGTTAGTGCTAGCTAGCGCAGCCGAGCCCTGGCGGTGTTCATTTGTGATGGGAGAGACCCGTGGGGCGGCCAGCAAGGGCAGGTAGCAGCAGCAGAGAGGAGCCACACTCATTACCGGCCGCCAGGATTTACTGCAGATTGGTAGCACTGGCGGCCTCGCGCTTCCACGCACCGAGCTGGGCGTGCGTGTGCAGATGCGTACGTGCCGCTCCTCGGGGTAACCCGTGCTCGACGGGAAATTCAATTAGCTGCCCAGCAATTCCGTATTTGCTTGGCATATTAAGCACTGGAAAGGCCGTAAAGAAAATGGGCTCAATTTATAGCGGTGCGCTATTAAAACGGCTACAATGTTTTGATTTAGACGGCAGCGTAGTTTTCGTAAATCTCGCGGAGCGTACATCGTAGTTATAGCCAAGACTAGAGCTCCTACAGGGTGGCACAGATAAATGTACCCTGTGTAAGTGTGAAGGAAACCTCGCGAAGTTAGAGAAGCGAAGTGCTGAAATGGACTTAACATTTATTTACGAGGGTCACTCCAAAAGAAATGAGCACTATTTTTTTTTTAAATCCATCTTTTATTCTACATGTCTGAAAGTTTTACAGTGTGTGGATACATCTTTTAGGAGCAATATTTTAATTTCTCCACGTAATTTCCGTCCCTCTCAACTGCCTTATACCATCTTGGAACCAGCGCCTGTATACCCGCACAGTTAAATTCTGGACTAACCTGTTGGAACCATTGTTTGGCAGCGTGCACAAGGGAGTCATCATCTTCATACCTTGTTCCACCAAGAGATGATAGTCACAGGGAGCCAGGTCAGGACTGTAAGGCGGGTGTTTCAGTGTTGTCCATCCGAGTTTTGTGATCGCTTCCATGGTTTTTTGACTTACATGTGGCCATGCACTGTCGTGCAACAGCAAAACATCCTGCTTCCGCCGATGTTGTTGAACACGACTCAGTCGAGCTTGAAGTTTCTTCAGTGTCGTCACATATGCATCAGAATTTATGGTGGTTCCACTTGCCATGATGTCCACAAGCAAGAGTCCTTTGGAATCGAAAAACACCGTAGCCATAACTTTTCCAGCAGAAGGTGTGGCTTTGAATTTTTTTTTCTTGGGTGAATTTGCATGTGGCACTCCATTGATTGCCTCTTCGTCTCTGGTGAAAAATGATGGAGCCATGTTTCATCACCTGTCACAATTCTTCCAAGAAATTCATCTCCACCATTCTCGTACTGTTCTAAAAGTTCGCTGCATACCGTTTTTCTTGTTTCTCTGTGAGCCACTGTCAACTTCCTGGGAACCCACCTGGCACAAACCTTTTTTAACGCCAACACTTTCAGTATTCTGCAAACACTTCCTTCCCCTTATCCCAACGTAGCGTGACAATTCGTTCACTGTGATGCGTCTGTCAGCAGTCACCAATTCGTTAACTCTCTGCACATTGTCTGTGGTGTGTGCAGTACGAGGCCTGCCGCTGTGAGGACAGTCCTCAATGCTGCCGTGCCCGCTTTCATCACGTAACCTGCTTGCCACCGACTAACTGTATTGCGATCGACAGCAGCATCTCCATACACCTTTTTCAACCTCTTGTGGATGTTTCCCACTGTCTCGTTTTCAGAGCACAGGAATTCTATGACAGTACGTTGCTTCTGTATCAACCATCTTGAAGACATGCTGTGACGGCGCCACTCACGGGAACAGGTTGAACTAAGTTTGAAAACAAGCGGGAAGGATGTATCTGCACACTGTAAAACTTTCACACATGCAGAATGAAAACTGCATTTTTACAAAAATAGTGTGCATTTCTTTTGGAGTGACCCTCGTACAATGAAAAATACAGTGAAAAATACGTTTATAGAAGAGGTCGAAAGTGACCCCTTGCAACATCAATAGCCGTGCACCGTCTAAGCATATTCAGATACAACCAGCGTAAGGCTGGGATATCGATGGCGGCAGCTGATGTTCTCTTTCAGTTCGTATATTGTGTGTCGATTTGTTTCATAAACCTCGCTCCTCAATTGGTACTTAAGTGCAGGAACTTCTTGAAAATGGCAGCTTAGCAATGACAATCTTGAGCGACGAAGCCAGTTCTCATCTTTCATGAAAGTTAAGCCGACACAACACACGCGTATGGGCGAGAGAGAACCCATATGCAACTGTTCCACACATCCGAGATTCCGAGGAACTTAACTTGTTCTGTGTAAGACCGCCTACGGAACCTTCTCCTTCACTACGAGAACTGTCATTCGTATCACATATATCGAACAAGTTGAAAGTGTGGCTCACGTCACATCCTGAAACTGACAGCAGGCATTTCATTTTACGGCAAGACGGCGTCCGTCCACATTTCCAGAACTTTGTGTACGAGGCTACCTGAATGAGACGTTGTCACGCCGCTGGATACGGCATGTTGTGGCCGCCGACCTGGAGTTTCGTGAGTGTCCACCACCATTTCCGGATTCATGTTTCGCGGTTTTACTTTGTGGGCTGCATCAAGGATAGCACACAACCTCGAAGACTCGCAACATCGCATCGTAGCGGTTGTTCTTACCGTCACTTCCGTTACGCTGGGTCGGGCACGGACAGAATTAGACTACCGATTAGATGTCTGCCGTGTGACGAAGGGCGGACACACAGAATGTTTATAAACACTGAAAAAGATAAGCTTTGAGAGTTTTTCTTTGATGTGTTATATAATTTGTTATGTTGCCCTTAGCCAATCTTTTTAAAATATTTAATGGACTTTATAATTACCCTGTACACAAACGATTTATACAATGCCTGCTGAGGAGCACTATAAGATGGTTCGGTGACAATTCCGTTGTGTAGGGATGTAGATGTAACGTACGCAAGGTGTTGTGGAACTGAACACCCCTTTGTGTCACCTTTCTGTTACTGCGTCCGTGAGTAGCTCAAATCTTTAGTTTTTTGGTTCGAAATATATGAGAAAATATCCCTCTAAAGCCACAAACATTTGTAACTACCACGAATGTCCGTCGCACCAGGATTTTCCGTATGGAAACGACTTTTGGTAGTCACCTCAGATTAGCATTAAGTTGTAGAAAAAGTTCTCGGGCGAGACGTCGGGTGTGGTCGCGAAAACTCCATAACATTTCATCGGCGCCACTAACCGACTTCTTCAGGTGCGAAGGACACACTGCTGAGCTGTTTTTATTATTCCTCTCTTTATTGTTATTTCATCCCACTGGCCTCATACGGGCAGGCGGTGGGTCTTAGCGGTACAATATCCCACTCTTTATCATAGAGCATTTACAGAAAATAAATGAAGACATGACAAATGATAATTATGATCGCAAAATTTTAAAAACTTTTAAAAATGTAGTCAAGAGATGATTACAAACATATAGTTTGGTTTTCTTTATTTAAAGTTTAAAATGGAGTTAAAAAGTCTAACATACTAAAGAGACATTTAAAACCTTTAAACATAATGGCGACGTTAGTTGAAAAGAAGCACCGTACCTTCACTAGAAAGCTGAAAGAGCTGCTCTAGGTGAAGATGTTGTGGGGGGTTTAAACGTTCACAGGCTTCTGGGTATAATTTTAAGACGTTAGGTAGTATCTGTAGAGAGAGGGTAAGTGGTAAGGTGAGTATTGGGAAAGACGGAAAGGAGGGATGAGTGGGTGGGAAAGGCCGTGGTACCAGGACAGGAGGGGAGGGAGTGAAATGGAGGAGGAGGAGAGAGGGAGCCCTGATGTGGAATGAAAATAGGCGGGAGGATGGTTAAATGTCGGAGCCGATATCATTGTTGAAGTTGCTTTGGTACAGGACAAGAAGTATGTGTAGGTATAACGATAGTGGGATTTGTTTATGCTGAGCTATGTGAAGTCTCCTATTTATGCGAGTCTAAGTAAACGCAGGCATGAAGGCGCCACAAACACCTGAGCGAGACGCGGCATTTCGAAACTGTTCCAACAAAGTGCGGCGGGCTGCGGCTCGCCGCTGCAAGTTGTCGTCTGCTAAATCGTTCACAAACATCGGCCTAAATCCTTCTTATTTTCTAACCATCTTTTCTGATGTGGTCGTGCATTGTTTAACACAGAACCCGAAGTTAAGCTGCTCTTTTTCGAATACATATCAATAAAGCAACTACTTATTTCCAGAACTGTACAGGATCAAGGGAGGTATAGGGACTTTTCGGAAAGAAAATATTTTTCGACTAACGTAAATAATGCTACCGTTCTAAACAAACGGGTGCACGTAACACGTGGAACTACTAGACAACATCGATATACAGCCCCATTTGTAGTGCTCAATCTGTAGAATGCCACGGCCAGGAGACGATGAACGGCTCCCGAAAGAGGGCGACGTACTCAATAAACACAATTTTCCCGTCGTTTTATGGCAGGAATTCGTCCAGACAAGCTAATTACATTTGCAGTGTGTACTATGATTTGTAAATACTTTCGTACCATACTCAAAGTATAAGAAATAAATAATATAAAGTTAATAACAAGACACTGTGATAGAGGTTATGTTACTCATTCGACAACTACCTTCATTCCCCAAAATTCTTGTTGCAAACTCTTAACATAACATTCCGTGCTAAATAAGACCTATAAATTTCATAGCTTTTCTCTTTGTAGTTTGTTTAGTTTTACATCTACAAAAACGCATTGCATAGGCGGTGGTTGAGCAATTGTGCTTCCTTAATATGTCTACATAACAGTTTTTTCCCTCCACCTTAGGTTAAGAGAAATGAGTGTTTCCATCAAATGTAAATGGCAGGGCACAAACGCGCTTACATTAAAATGACTTACTGACTGAATGTTCACAACCCATCTGGCGAAATAATTACATCAAAATAACTTTCCGTAGCACTACTTTGCTTATTTTGTCTCGTCATACAGGAACCACACATGAAAAGTGAAATTGAGACCTTTACTGTACAGAAGTTTAATTAGGTTAGACCAGTAACCCCCCCCCCCTCCCAACAGACATTTTAAGGAATAGAACTCGCGTGTATAAAAAAATCTTCAACCCTCTGTTTACTTTACAAGTGAGTTAATGTATTAAATATTTGACGTTAAGCGTGTAAAACCTGTATGGTTGCAGATGCTTCGTTTCAAGAAAAGCTAGTTTTTCAAGCATCTCAATGTTTATAAGGTAATACCTCGTGAACTGTGACTTGCGCAATGATGTATTTTGCAGGTACACTTAGTGCTGTATGTGGATACTGTGCACAAAATGTGTTACAAATAGAGTTGGCAGTAAAGAAGTCATCAATTAAAATGGCAGGACTGAGAATACAGTTTCACTGAATGAACAGCGAAGTATGGTGAGCGATATAAGTTTTTCCTTCATTATTTTGTGGGTGCATGTCAGAGAGACTAAGTTTCGAAAAGGTTTGAAATTATGTGTACAACTTGTCGGAAGTCGTTAAGGGCTCTCTTCTCAAAAATGGTTCAAATGGCTCTGAGCACTATGGGACTCAACTACTGTGCTCATAAGTCCCCTAGAACTTGTTGTTGTTGTGGTCTTCAGTCCTGAGACTGGTTTGATGCAGCTCTCCATGCTACTCTATCCTGTGCAAGCTTCTTCATCTCCCAGTACCTACTGCAACCTACATTCTTCTGAATCTGCTTAGTGTATTGATCTCTTGGTCTCCCTCTACGATTTTTACCCTCCACGCTGCCCTCCAATGCTAAATTTGTGATCCTTCGATGCCTCAGAACATGTCCTACCAACCGATCCCTTCTTCTCGTCAAGTTGTGCCACAAACTTCTCTTCTCCCCAATCCTATTCAATACCTCCTCATTAGTTACGTGATCTACCCACCTTATCTTCAGCATTCTTCTGTAGCACCACATTTCGAAAGCTCTTCTTGTCCAAACTAGTTATCGTCCATGTCTCACTTCCATACATGGCTACACTCCATACAAATACTTTCAGAAACGACTTCCTGACACCTAAATCTATATTCGATGTTAACAAATTTCTCTTCTTGAGAAACGCTTTCCTTGCCATTGCCAGTCTACATTTTATATCCTCTCTACTTCGACCATCATCGGTTATTTTACTCCCTAAATAGCAAAACTCCTTTACTACTTTAAGTGTCTCATTTCCTAATCTAATTCCCTCAGCATCACCCGACTTAATTTGACTACATTCCATTATCTTCGTTTTGCTTTTGTTGATGTTCATCTTATATCCTCCTTTCAAGACACTGTCCATTCCGTTCAACTGCTCTTCCAAGTCCTTTGCTGTCTCTGACAGAATTACAATGTCATCGGCGAACCTCAAAGTTTTTACTTCTTCTCCATGAATTTTAATACCTACTCCGAATTTTTCTTTTGTTTCCTTTACTGCTTGCTCAATATACAGATTGAATAACATCGGGGAGAGGCTACAACCCTGTCTCACTCCTTTCCCAACCACTGCTTCCCTTTCATGCCCCTCGACTCTTATAACTGCCATCTGGTTTCTGTACAAATTGTAAATAGCCTTTCGCTCTCTGTATTTTACCCCTGCCACCTTCAGAATTTGAAAGAGAGTATTCCAGTCAACATTGTCAAAAGCTTTCTCTAAGTCTACAAATGCTAGAAACGTAGGTTTGCCTTTTCTTAATCTTTCTTCCAAGATAAGTCGTAAGGTCAGTATTGCCTCACGTGTTCCAACATTTCTACGGAATCCAAACTGATCTTCCCCGAGGTCGGCTTCTACCAGTTTTTCCATTCGTCTGTAAAGAATTCGCGTTAGTATTTTGCAGCTGTGACTTATTAAACTAATAGTTCGGTAACTTTCACATCTGTCAACACCTGCTTTCTTTGAGATTGGAATTATTATATTCTTCTTAAAGTCTGAGGGTATTTCGCCTGTCTCATACATCGTGCTCACCAGATGGTAGAGTTTTGTCATGACTGGCTCTCCTGAGGCCATCAGTAGTTCTAATGGAATGTTGTCTACTCCCGGGGCCTTGTTTTGACTCAGGTCTTTCAGTGCTCTGTCAAACTCTTCACGCAGTATCTTATCTCCCATTTCATCTTCATCTACATCCTCTTCCATTTCCATAATATTGTCCTCAAGTACATCGCCCTTGTATAAACCCTCTATACTCTTCCACCTTTCTGCTTTCCCTTCTTTGCTTAGAACTGGGTTGCCATCTGAGCTCTTGATATTCATACAAGTGGTTCTCTTCTCTCCAAAGGTCTCTTTAATTTTCCTGTAGGCAGTATCTATCTTACCCCTAGTGAGACAAGCCTCTACATCCTTACATTTGTCCTCTAGCCATCCCTGCTTAGTCATTTTGCACTTCCTGTCGATTTCATTTTTGAGACGTTTATATTCCTTTTTGCCTGCTTCATTTACTGCATTTTTATATGTTCTCCTTTCATCAACTAAATTCAATATTTCTTCTGTTACCCAAGGATTTCTATTAGCCCGCGTCTTTTTACCTACTTGATCGTCTGCTGCCTTCACTACTTCATCCCTCAGAGCTACCCATTCTTCTTCTACTGTATTTCTTTCCCCCATTCCTGTCAATTGGTCCCTAATGCTCTCCCTGAAACTCTCTACAACCTCTGGTTCTTTCAGTTTATCCAGGTCCCATCTCCTTAAATTCCCACCTATTTGCAGTTTCTTCAGTTTCAATCTGCAGTTCATAACCAATAGATTGTGGTCAGAATCTGCCCCAGGAAATGTCTTACAATTTAATACCTGGTTCCTAAATCTCTGTCTTACCATTATATAATCTATCTGAAACCTGTCAGTATCTCCAAGCTTCTTCCATGTATACAGCCTCCTTTCATTATTCTTGAACCAAGTGTTAGCTATGATTAAGTTATGCTCTGTGCAAAATTCTACAAGGCAGCTTCCTCTTTCATTCCTTCCCCCCAATCCATATTCACCTACTATGTTTCCTTCTCTCCCTTTTCCTACTGACGAATTCCAGTCACCCATCACTATTAAATTTTCGTCTCCCTTCACTACCTGAATAATTTCTTTTATCTCGTCATACATTTCATCTATTTCTTCATCATCTGCAGAGCTAGTTGGCATATAAACTTGTACTACTGTAGTAGGCATGGGCTTTGTGTCTATCTTGGCCACAATAATGCGTTCACTATGCTGTTTGTAGTAGCTAACCCGCACTCCTATTTTTTATTCATTATTAAACCTACTCCTGCATTACCCCTATTTGATTTTGTATCTATAACCCTGTAATCACCTGACCAAAAGTCTTGTTCCTCCTGCCACCGAACTTCACTAATTCCCACTATATCTAACTTTAACCTATCCATCTCCCTTTTTAAATTTTCTAACCTATCTGCCCGATTAAGTGATCTGACATTCCACGCTCCGATCCGTAGAACGCCAGTTTTCTTTCTCCTGATAACGACGTCCTCTTGAGTAGTCCCCGCCCGGAGATCCGAATGGGGGACTATTTTACCTCCGGAATATTTTACCCAAGAGGACGCCATCATCATTTAATCATACAGTAGAGCTGCATGTCCTCGGGAAAAATTACGGCTGTAGTTTCCCCTTGCTTTCAGCCGTTCGCAGTACCAGCACACCAAGGCCGTTTTGGTTATTGTTACAAGGCCAGATCAGTCAATCATCCAGACTGTTGCCCTTGCAACTACTGAAAAGGCTGCTGCCCCTCTTCAGGAACCACATGTTTGTCTGGCCTCTCAACAGATACCCCTCCGTTGTGGTTGCACCTACGGTACGGCCATCTGTATCGCTGAGACACGCAAGCCTCTCCACCAACGGCAAGGTCCATGGTTCATGGGGGGCCCTAGAACTTAGAACTACTTAAACCTAACTAACCTAAGGACATCACACACATCCATGCCCGAGGCAGGATTCGAACCTGCGACCGTAGGGGCAGTGTGGTTCCAGACTGTAGCGCCTTTAACCGCTCGGCCACTCTGGCCGGCGCTCTCTTCTCAGTTACTGGATGAATAGTCTGGGCAACTGCATCCAGTAAGTTGCGCTGCCTCGAGACATGTACACATTTTCTAACTTTGATACTTTTCTTGTTCTGTTATACCCTTAACATAAGATTATATCTGTTAATCAGTATATAACGCAAGCATTTTATAATCCTTCTTGCACTGGTTGCCTATCAAACGGTTCCCAGGGCAAGGGAAATTTGATTTGTCAGTACTTCACGTAACTATTGACGAATTCAGAAATTTAATTAAGACATATAATCTTACGTGAAAGGTTTAACACAATAAGGCGAGTATTATAGTCAGAAACTGCGTATGTGCCTTGAGACAGCTCAACTCACGGCGCGCAAACTACCCAGACTGTATTCATCTAGAATTTGAGAAGCGGGCCACTTTTCGACTTCCAAACATTATTCCACGTAATTTCAAACTTTTTTGAAACTTTTTCTCGCTGACACTCCCCAGAAAATAATAAAAAGAAAGTAATTTATCGCTTACTATATTTTCGATGTTCTAGCGATAGCGCCGGCCGCTGTGGCAGAGCAGTTCTAGGCCCTTCAGTCCGGAACCGCGTTGTTGCTACGATCGCAGGTTCGAATCCTGCCTCGGGCATGGATGTGTGTAATGTCCTTAGGTTAGTTAGGTTTAAGTAGTTCCAAGTCTAGGGGACTGATGACCTCAGATGTTAAGTCCCACAGTGCTTAGAGCCATTTGAACCATTTTTGTTCTTGCAGTAGAACTTCAGCATAAAGCACATTTTAATTTCTTTGTTCTTTACTACTAACTCTGTCCGCAACAAATGGTATCAACATATACCAGTGAATGTACGTGCAAAATTATATTACTCTGTGACACATAGTTCAGTAGGTATGACGTCATAGATATTGAGATACGTGAAAAAGTAGCTTGTCTTAAAACGGAGTATACATTAGCCAAACTATCTCCATCCAGTGTTTGATATTGGGAGCGTTTAACTTCCAACAAACTTTCAATTTTTTCTTGCTCACAGGCAAGCAAAGTAGTGAAAGGCAGACTGTTTGTCACTTACTGAGTCATTGTTATTCATGCGCACCGGTCGGGGTGGCCGAGCGGTTCTAGGCGCTACAGTCCGGAACCGCGCGACCGCTACCGTCGCAGGTTCGAATCCTGCCTCGGGCATGGATGTATATGATGTCCTTAGGTTAGTTAGGTTTAAGTAGTTCTAAGTTCTAGGGGACTGATGACCTCAGATGTTAAGTCCCATAGTGCTTAGAGCCATTTGAACTATTTTATTCATGCGGTAACAAACAAAAGGAACATAATTAAGGGTTAACGTATTCAACCATACATGCTTAGCATAAAATATTTAAGATATTTGTAGAGTAATCTGACGTTTGAATCTGTGTCACAGACGGGAGTTTGATTCTATAACGAATCGGAGATGGGCAGTTACTGGTAGTCAAATAACTACGAATAATCCAGATTTAGAAGAAGCAACTGTAATCATAAGATGTACTTCTGGCAGTAAACAATATTTGCACTTGAAGCGTGTTTAATTTAGATGAAAAGTGATTCTTACTTTGAGATAGGTATCATATAGCATTCATCTCCGCAAACTCTACTGCAGTCTCCGAAGAAATGTTGTCTTACCTGAAACAGAAAAGAAAGCAATTAGCGCTCGTATTCAACGAACAGTTCTGCTACTTGTTTTGTATGCAAAAGTGGCTTTGTAACGGCAGGAACACCCAAGATTAATACCGTTATTTACAAAACATGAATGATAGTGCAATGAGTCTCTATGTCTGTGGCGGATTTTGTATTGCAGAGTGAAAGATTCATAAAGGAAACATTTCGCTATGCTTCCGCTAAGCCGTTTCTACGGAAGTTCCTTTCTTCCAAGCGTGCTAGTCTCGCATGGTATGCAGGACAGCTTCTGGGAAATTTAGAATGTGTAAGAAAAGGCACAGCCGTAACTGAAACTGCGAGACCTGGTCATGAGTCACGCCTGGGTACTTTAGTCGATAACAGCACTGAACAGCAAAGACAAAGTTCCGAGTTCGAGTCCCGCTCCGGCATGCAGTTTTAATATGAGCGGAAGTGTCTTTTCAGGCACTGATTGCAGTAGACATGTCCGAGATGTTATACAAAGTGACGTTAAATACTAGCCAAACCCGTAAAAATCGACGATAATGTAAAATGTAGACTGGCTATGGCAAGAAAAGCGTTTCTGAAGAAGAGAAACTTGTTAGCAATGAATACGGATTTAATTGTTAGGAAGTCTTTTCTGAAAGTATTTCTATGGAGTGTAGCAATGTGTGGAAGTGAAACATGGACGTTAATACACTCCTGGAAATTGAAATAAGAACACCGTGAATTCATTGTCCCAGGAAGGGGAAACTTTATTGACACATTCCTGGGGTCAGATACATCATATGATCACACTGACAGAACCACAGGCACATAGACACAGGCAACAGAGCATGCACAATGTCGGCACTAGTACAGTGTATATCCACCTTTCGCAGCAATGCAGGCTGCTATTCTCCCATGGAGACGATCGTAGAGATGCTGGATGTAGTCCTGTGGAACGGCTTGCCATGCCATTTCCACCTGGCGCCTCAGTTGGACCAGCGTTCGTGCTGGACGTGCAGACTGCGTGAGACGACGCTTCATCCAGTCCCAAACATGCTCAATGGGGGACAGATCCGGAGATCTTGCTGGCCAGGCTAGTTGACTTACACCTTCTAGAGCACGTTGGGTGGCACGGGATACATGCGGACGTGCATTGTCCTGTTGGAACAGCAAGTTCCCTTGCCGGTCTAGGAATGGTAGAACGATGGGTTCGATGACGGTTTGGATGTACCGTGCACTATTCAGTGTCCCCTCGACGATCACCAGTGGTGTACGGCCAGTGTAGGAGATCGCTCCCCACACCATGATGCCGGGTGTTGGCCCTGTGTGCCTCGGTCGTATGCAGTCCTGATTGTGGCGCTCACCTGCACGGCGCCAAACACGCATACGACCATCATTGGCACCAAGGCAGAAGCGACTCTCATCGCTGAAGACGACACGTCTCCATTCGTCCCTCCATTCACGCCTGTCGCGACACCACTGGAGGCGGGCTGCACGATGTTGGGGCGTGAGCGGAAGACGGCCTAACGGTGTGCGGGACCGTAGTCCAGCTTCATGGAGACGGTTGCGAATGGTCCTCGCCGATACCCCAGGAGCAACAGTGTCCCTAATTTGCTGGGAAGTGGCGGTGCGGTCCCCTACGGCACTGCGTAGGATCCTACGGTCTTGGCGTGCATCCGTGCGTCGCTGCCGTCCGGTCCCAGGTCGACGGGCACGTGCACCTTCCGCCGACCACTGGCGACAACATCGATGTACTGTGGAGACCTCACGCCCCACGTGTTGAGCAATTCGGCGGTACGTCTACGCGGCCTCCCGCATGCCCACTATACGCCCTCGCTCAAAGTCCGTCAACTGCACATACGGTTCACGTCCACGCTGTCGCGGCATGCTACCAGTGTTAAAGACTGCGATGGAACTCTGTATGCCACGGCAAACTGGCTGACACTGACGGCGGCGGTGCACAAATGCTGCGCAGCTAGCGCCATTCGACGGCCAACACCGCGGTTCGTGGTGTGTCCGCTGTGCCGTGCGTGTGATCATTGCTTGTACAGCCCTCTCGCAGTGTCCGGAGCAAGTATGGTGGGTCTGACACACCGGTGTCAATGTGTTCTTTTTTCCATTTCCAGGAGTGTAGTTTAGTCCAGAAATAAATAGAGGCTTTTGAAACGTGCTACAGAAGAGTGGCAAAGATTAGATGGGTTGATCACGTAACTAATGAGTCGGTACTCATCAGAATTAAGGAGAAAAGAAATTTGTGGCGCGACACGACCAGAAGGGATCGGTTGACAGGACACATTCTGAGAGATGAAAGGATCACCAGTTTAGTACTGGAGGGAAGTGTGAGGGCTAAGAGTCGTAGAGGGAGACCAAGACACGAATAGGGTAAGCAAATTCAGAAGCATATAGGTTGAAGTAATTATACGCAGGTGAAGAGACGTGCACAAGGCAAAGTAGCGTGGAGAGCTGCATCAAACCAGTCTTCGGACTGAAGACAACAATAACAACATTAGTACGACGAGAAATCTCCTGAATTACATGTCACACATTTAGTGCTATATGAAGATGTGTGCAAAATGTGTTGTTAATACAGTTAATAGTAAATAAATAATGCCTGCTCCTGGAGTTTTACTGTATGTACGTCGAAAATGTAATAAACGATAAACTCTTTTCCTTTCATGATTTTGTGCGGAATGTTGGGGAGAGAAAGTTACGAAAAGGTTGTAAATTGTGTTTAGAGTTTACTGGAAGCCAGAATTGTTCTCATTCTCAAATACTGGATGAATAACAATTGCGGGGCTTATGTGATGCCAGGAAAGAAAATGGAGGAATATCTCTGCAATAGCGAAATTAATTACCCCTGCACAACATACGATCGATGTGTGTTAGAAGCAGATGAATGGTATAGTTGATTAGTTCATAATACAGCCACTGTCATGCTTATGTTAAAGATAAAGGCGATTTTTAAACAGATTCGAGTATCTCAAACGTCGGAAGCGAGAGAAATAAAAACTACAGGCCAATCGTGGCGTCTGCATTAGCAACACCGTCGAATCGGCAAGCCTTTCTGGTCATGGAAGCGAACAAGCGCGCACCTCAGAGTAGCGCCTGAACGGCATGCTACCAACAGTGACAAATATCTTGGCAGTATGCAATTTCACTCTCGCGTCTTCCATAGCGCGTCGGCAGTGTAGTTCCGTGAGAAAGTGAACTGATTGTCGTTATGGTAAAAAGAGACACATTTGTCCGATCGTCATCTAACAGACCTCAACTTACGTCGTAAGCCATTAGTATAAAATACCTTGAGATGGATATTATTCTATCTCCTTACAAGGGAACATCCCCATCGCACCCCCCCTCAGATTTAGTTATAAGTTGGCACAGGGGATAGGCCTTGAAAAACTGAACACAGATCGATCGAGAAAACAGGAAGAAGTTGTGTGGAACTATGAAAAAATAAGTAAAATATACAAACTGGGTCGTCCATGCGTAAGATAGGCAATATTAAGGGCAATGTGAGGCGAGGAGCTCCGTGGACCCGTGGTTAGCGTGAACAGCTGCGGAACGAGAGGTCCTTGGTTCAAATCTTCCCTCGACCGAAAATTTTAACCTTTTATTTTCAGTTTATGTGAAAAACTCTTATGTTTTCATCACTTTTTTTGGAGTGATTATTACATCCACAAGAAAACCTAAATCGGGCAACGTAGAAGAAACTTTTCACCCATTCGCCAAGTGTACTAGTTAGGTGGGTCGACAACATATTCCTGTCATGTGACGCACATGCTGTCACCAGTGTCGTATACAAAATATCAGACATATTTTCCTGTGGAGGAATCGGTTGACCTATGACCTTGCGATCAAATGTTTTCGGTTCCCATTGGACAGGCACATCCTTTCGTCAACTAATCACACGGTTTTGCGGTGCGGTCGCAAAACACAGACACTAAACTTATTACAGTGAACAGAGACGTGAATGAACGAACAGACAGATCATAACTTTGCGAAAATAAAGAAAGCAAAATTTTCAGTGGAGGGCAGATTTGAACCAAGGACCTCTCGTTCCACAGCTGTTCACGCTAACCACGGGACCACGGCGCTCCTCACCTCACATTGCCCTTAATATTGCCTATCTTACGCATGGACGACCCAGTTTGCATATTTTGCTTATTTTTTCATAGTTCCACACAACTTCTTCCTGTTTTCTCGATTGATCTGTGTTCAGTTTTTCAAGGCCTATCCATTGTGCCAACTTATAACTAAATCTGAGGGGGGTGCGATGGGGATGTTCCCTTGTTACAGGCATATACCCTGAGATGTTCCAGAGAGAAAGAGAGAAATACTTCAGGCGTTCTCCAGAGATGTGGAGGTGAATGTTGATGAGTTTGCTGTACATGTTGTATATTTATGATCTGGCATACAATACTAGTAGTAACCTCAAACTTTCCGTAGATGATGCAGTTATCCGTAGTGAAGTGCTGTCAGCTTTTGTAAAGATTCAAAGTTGTGCAAGATTGACAAACTGTTTTAAATTTTCAGAAATGTAAAATAATGCACTTCACAAAATTCGGAAATGTAGTATCCTATGATTACAACCTGAGCCGCAGCTGGTGTCAGTCAACTCATGTATATACCTGGGTGTAATACTCTGTAGAGATCAGAAATGGAAAGATCACGTAAGCTCGTTGTTGTTGTGGTCTTCAGTCCTGAGACTGGTTTGATGCAGCTCTCCATGCTACTCTATCCTGTGCAAGCTTCTTCATCTCCCAGTACCTACTGCAACCTACATCTTTCTGAATCTGTTTAGTGTATTCATCTCTTGGTCTCCTGCTGTTGACCTGCTAAAATTTTTTTTTAAAAAAGCACTCCAGCTGCAAGTTTTGTTGACAGCTGTTTTCACTGTCAACGAAATAATTTTTGTATCGATGAGGCTGTGGAAGGTAGTATGTCAAATGACTTTTCAATTCGTAGAAAATCATAATGGTACGCTTCTTTATCGAGAAAATGACAGCACCGTAAAAACATATCAAAATGTGCTAAGCTGAGAATTTAGACTCTGCCAGGCACTTAGATGTGATTTTCAGAGTATCCATGTAGATAGATGTAGATGTAGACAACGAAAAGAGCCAACGAACGGAAATGAATCATTGCCGTGTACATTATCGCACCATCTTTTTCCATACTTCCGCAACATATATTATTTTTCATAAGACCTGCACATTAAAAGCAACTGCAGCCCCTGATTTTCAGTAACTATTATTGTTCTTACAGTCCACATCGCGTTAATTGTGAAGTACATCCATAGGGCAAACAGGGACAACATTTGGTGTCAGATACAAGGAACACATGAGAGCCTGGAAATATGGGACAAACCACTCCACATTTGCAGAACACCTAAGAGAAAATGACCACAAACCAACCACTAGGGAAGATGACATGAAAATAATTAGAATCAACAATAAAAAACACCTCCTGACCATGCAAGAAAATTACCACATACAGAAAACCAAAACATAGTGGAAAATCCTGTTGAATGAACAAGTAGACATGCCAAGCAATTCATTATTTACACTAATAGATAAAATAATAGAACAACGTTTTGCAAAAAGTATTTAGTGTCCAATGTAATAATAATATAACCCAACATATTTACACTCACTCAACCACGAACCCCTCCGCAGAATATTGAAACGAAAAGTCAAAACAGCTGTCACCAAAGTTTTCAGCCACTCGCTAACAGCTAGCACAACAAGCCCCCCCCCCCCCCCCAAAAAAAAAAAAATCGTCGGCTCTATCCCCCTCTCTTTCTCACTCATACACACACACACACGGTATAAACATCATAAACAGAAGTTAGTCTCGAACATACACTTCGTTAGGTTGGCAACAAATAGGTAAACATACCAAAGAAGATGAAACACGTAATGGAGTCGCAATATTTACGCTGTGAAAAGCAGTGTACGACGAAATAGTTGTATCAAGTGACAAAAGAACAATAGTCCACCGCAAAACAGGGTGAGAAACTTTGTGAACAGTGTGTGGAAGGCGAGAACACAAATGATGTGATTGTATGGCAGTGTTAAAAGTGGGCCGGCCAGAGTGGCCGAACGGTTCTAGGCGCCACAGTCTGGCGCCTCAGTTGGACCAGCGTTCGTGCTGGACGTGCAGACCGCGTGAGACGACGCTTCATCCAGTCCCAAACATGCTCAATGGGGGACAGATCCGGAGATCTTGCTGGCCAGGCTAGTTGACTTACACCTTCTAGAGCACGTTGGGTGGCACGGGATACATGCGGACGTGCATTGTCCTGTTGGAACAGCAAGTTCCCTTGCCGGTCTAGGAATGGTAGAACGATGGGTTCGATGACGGTTTGGATGTACCGTGCACTATTCAGTGTCCCCTCGACGATCACCAGTGGTGTACGGCCAGTGTAGGAGATCGCTCCCCACACCATGATGCGATGCCGGGTGTTGGCCCTGTGTGCCTCGGTCGTATGCAGTCCTGATTGTGGCGCTCACCTGCACGGCGCCAAACACGCATACGACCATCATTGGCACCAAGGCAGAAGCGACTCTCATCGCTGAAGACGACACGTCTCCATTCGTCCCTCCATTCACGCCTGTCGCGACACCACTGGAGGCGGGCTGCACGATGTTGGGGCGTGAGCGGAAGACGGCCTAACGGTGTGCGGGACCGTAGCCCAGCTTCATGGAGACGGTTGCGAATGGTCCTCGCCGATACCCCAGGAGCAACAGTGTCCCTAATTTGCTGGGAAGTGGCGGTGCGGTCCCCTACGGCACTGCGTAGGATCCTACGGTCTTGGCGTGCATCCGTGCGTCGCTGCGGTCCGGTCCCAGGTCGACGGGCACGTGCACCTTCCGCCGACCACTGGCGACAACATCGATGTACTGTGGAGACCTCACGCCCCACGTGTTGAGCAATTCGGCGGTACGTCCACCCGGCCTCCCGCATGCCCACTATACGCCCTCGCTCAAAGTCCGTCAACTGCACATACGGTTCACGTCCACGCTGTCGTGGCATGCTACCAGTGTTAAAGACTGCGATGGAGCTCCGTATGCCACGGCAAACTGGCTGACACTGACGGCGGCGGTGCACAAATGCTGCGCAGCTAGCGCCATTCGACGGCCAACACCGCGGTTCCTGGTGTGTCCGCTGTGCCGTGCGTGTGATCATTGCTTGTACAGCCCTCTCGCAGTGTCCGGAGCAAGTATGGTGGGTCTGACACACCGGTGTCAATGTGTTCTTTTTTCCATTTCCAGGAGTGTATATTGGTAACGCCACGTAGCGCTCTGTATGAAAATCCCGAACGGTCTACCCGACGGGAGGCCCTAGCCATACGACATTTCCATTTTACTGGCTGTGTTGTGTGCAGTCTGTGGCTGGTTTGCATTGTTGGAATTTGCTATTGTAGTGTTGGGCAGTTGGATGTGAACAGCGCGTAGCGTTGCGCAGTTGGAGGTGAGCCACCAGCAGTGGTGGATGTGGGGAGAGAGATGGCGGAGTTTTGAGAGCGGATGATCTGGACGTGTGTCCATCAGAGACAGTAAATTTGTAATACTGGATATCATGAACTGATATATATATTATGACTTTTGAACACTATTAAGGTAAACACATGGTTTGTTCTCTATCAAAATCTTTCATTTGCTAACTATGCCTATCAGTAGTTAGTGGCTTCAGTAGTTTGAATCTTTTATTTAGCTGGCAGTATTGGCGCTCGCTGTATTGCAGTAGTTCGAGTAACGAAGATTTTTATGAGGTAAGTGATTCACGAAAGGTATAGGTTATTGTTAGTCAGGACCATCCTTTTGTAGGGATTTTTGAAAGTCAGATTGCGTTGCGCTAAAAATATTGTGTGTCAGTTTAGTGATGATCAGAATAAGTAAGGAGAGAAATGTCTGAGTACGTTCAGTTTTGCTCAGCTTTTTGAAAATCAAATAACGTAAGGGGTTTATCAGCACAGTAGTTCATAAATTTTTCTAAGGGGATGCTTCACATTGCGACCACTGTTTACGGACACTTGCTGGCTACGATGAAAAGTATTTCATGTATTCGTGTTGGTTTGAAGAGTGGTTCAGCATTCAATAAAAGCTACTAGGTCTGCCATAATCATTTGTAAATTTTTGAAGCCCAGCGCCACATTAGATTACTTAAAAATGATGGAAAAGAATAAATCAAAAGAAACTGATGGAAAGATTGAGGTAAGGAAAGAGTCAGATTACGAAAGGTAAGTTACTATCTGGCTATAAAAATATGTTAAAAATAAAGAAAAGAAATTAGCAGTAATGGCAATAAATGAAATTACGAGGGTAATGCTTCCTCCAAACAACAGCGCTGTCATTCAGCTAGCAACAGACTGAATTCGAGTTCCAATGAGGAGACTTCTGCTCAGCCGGCATTAGCTCTGTGCGCAGCGAATGCTTGGTGCTGGCGAAATAAAAACCGACTTCTCAAATATCCCTTAGTTTTCACACGCACTTCTTAAGTCGCCGCCAAACCTTTCCGCTCGGTCTGTAATTCGTTTCGACGGGTGTTAAAATAATTTACTAAATGCGGCTTCCTTTTCGCTTGCAGACTGCCCATCTGGGCGCCACGCTTATTTACAACAGTAATAAAGCAAAACTGCTGTCGGACATGCGGACCATTAAGTTGGGTAGGCGATTCGCTATTTTTTTTGTCTCACTTAACGAGTTTAAATGTGGTTATAGCATCGTTAGCTCACACTCGCCTCCCTGAGGCAGTGCGATGCCACGTAGGCTTAATAAATTAATTTTCCTTACTGGCGTTTCAAACATCTTTTCACAAACAAAGGGATTTCAATTACTACCGAGCACACGTGCAATGTTTGTTAGGCTAAATCATGGTGAACTGTGCTGGAGATCAATAAAGTTTCAAAGGATCATAATTAAACTTTTTGTAAATTTCGGCAGCACGCAATTCTACATCACCTTCACGGCCTTTCAGTTCATTAGTAGAATGCGTGGGAATGGAGTTTATAGCGAAATGCAAGGAAGATAAAACAATAAAAGATGGTAACGACTGTAATTTGAGTTTTTCTGGAACCTGCGACGATCAGAGAGTTGAGTAGTGTTCCTAGAAGTGGAATCATTTTTCGTTTTGTCGTTCTTTCATTCCTTCTCACCCCCTCACGGAGTAGGTCGTTCACGTATCGCCACAACATGGCGCTCTTCAACGACCATCATTTACGTTAGTATGGCTACAAATAATTTTGAAGATTAATGGCTTTTACAATTATTAAATTTATGATCGTATATTAATGAAGCTAAAAAGAATGTCTTAAAATAAATACAGGTAAAGCTGACTCTGAAGCAATTCCCTGCTCGGTGAAGGCGCCCTTGCTCTTCTCATTGGCAGGCGCACCATCCCCCGCGACTGCTGCTCGCTCCGAGACGGCCTGCTACCACTAATCCCACGAAATGTGTTCCCCTTAATTCGCGACAGCAGAGCTCTCCAGCGGAGTCCTTAGTCACATCCGGCGCGCTATTCGCAGAATTTGCTTACGAATCTGCACGCCCGTAAAACATTTGCTTCAACTCAGTTAGCGATCGTCGAAGAAGGGCGAAGGAAATCGTGAAGAAAGTTCTGGATTCATCGATGGCTTGAACGCTGCACTGTAGGTAGAGGATCATTAACTATGCTCCAGACGATCTGAGATACGCTCTAGTAGACGTTATTTGTTAACTCAACTGAATCTCCAACATATTTTCGGGTTTAAACTGAATATAGTTAAAGTATAGCTTCTAATGATAGCCTGAGCATACACAATATCCACATCCTCGATGTCATGACGTTACGTACTTCAACACTTAAGTTTCAAGACCGAGATTCGCTTCGTAATTTTATTCGAATGGAGGAGGAGATTTTTCGAAATTACTCACCATAATTGTAAAAGATATTTACTGGTAAGATGCACTATGTGATCAAAAGTACCGGACAGTGCCAAAAACATATGTCCTTCATATTAGGTCCATTGTGCTGCCACCTACCGCCAGGTACTCCATATCAGCGACCTCAGTAGTCATCAGACATCGTGAGAGAGCAGTATGCGGCGCTCCGCGGAATTCACCGACTTCGACCGTGGTCAGGTAATTGGGTGTCACATGTGTCATACGTCTGTACGCGGGATTTCCACACTCCTAAACGTCCCTTGATCCACCGTTTCCGATGTGATAGTGTAGTGGAAACGTGAAGGGACACGTACAGCACAAAAGCGTACAGGCCGACTTCGTCTGACTGTCAGAGACTGCCGACAGTTGAAGAGGGTCGTAAGGTGTAATAGCCAGACATCTTTTCATACCATCATACTGGAATTCCAAACTGCATCAGGATCCACTGCAAGTACTATGACAGTTAGGCGGGAGGTGAGAAAACTTGGAATTCATGGTCGAGCAGCCACACATCACACCGGTAAATGCCAAACGACGTCTCGCTTGGTGTGAGGAGCGTAAACATTGGACGACTGAACAGTGGAGAAAAGTTGTGTGGGGTGACAAATTACGGTACACAATGTGGCGATCCGATGGCAGGGTGTGGGTATGGCGCATGCCGGGTGAACGCTATCTGCCAGCGCGTGTACTGCCAAAAGTAAAATTCGGAGGCGGTGGTCTTATGGTGTGGTCATGTTTTTCGTGGAAGGGGCTTGCACACCTTTTTGTTTTGCGTTGCACTATCACAGCACAGGCCTACATTGATGTTTTAAACATCTTCTTGTTTCCTACTGTTGAAGAGCAATTCGGGGATGGAGATTGCATCTTTCCACACGATCGAGCACCTATGGCCGGCCGGACTGACCGAGCAGTTCTAGGCGCTACAGTCTGGACCCGCGCGACCGCTATGGTCGCAGGTTCAAATCCTGCCTCGCGAATGGATGTGTGTGATGTCCTTAGTTAGGTTTAAGTAGTTCTAAGTTCAGGGGGACTGATGACCTCAGACGTTAAGTCCCATAGTGCTCAGAGCCATTTGTACCAACCTATTACTATGCACGGCTTGTGGCAGGGTGGTTACACGACCGTAAAATCTCTGTAATAGTCTGGCCTGCACAGAGTCCTGACCTGAATCCTATAAAATACCTTTGGGATGTTTTGGAACGCCGACTTCTGCCAGGCCTCAACGACCGACATCGATACCTCTCTTGAGTGCCGCAGTCCGTGAAGAATGTTCTGACATTCCGCAAGAAACCATCCAGCACCTGACTGAACGTATGCCTTCGAGAGTGGAAGCTGTCATCAAGGCGAAGGGTGGGCCACCACCATAGTGAATTCCAGCATTACCGACGGAGGGCGCCACGAATTTGTAAGTCATTTTCAGCCACGTGTTCGGATACTTTTGATCACATAGGCTCTCCACAGAACCAGAACATAGGCATATATCTTTTACATAAGGTTTCACAGTGGCAGAAACTTCAAGTGCGTAACACGTGTGTACTTTATGACACAGACTGCCAGTCACGTTAAGATTTCTGGCCTTTCTGTAAACATTCCAGTCATTGGCCTATGCAACAAGAATTGAGAACTGTCACAACAAAACTCAACAAACTTTTTTTTAAACGCGTTTTTAACGGATTCTGGTACTTTACTAAGAGCCTCACATCATGGATAGCAGAAAATACGACAATAGTGAGTATTTGCCGTTGTAAAAGGCGCCTGAATATAGCAAATGTTGACAAAACTCGACATCTCCTTTTTTCAAAATTCGGTTACGTACACGAAAGCAAACAAACAGGATGAAACTCATAGTGAACTCGCAGAAGTTACGTCGTACAATCACAGTTTCGAGCTAATATCTGTAATTAGTGACACAAGACTGATAGTACATCATAACAGCGAGGCCAGAGAAGATGAAAAGTTAGAAGAAAAATGGTCGGAACATAAAAATATACTCATGTTTCGTAAATAGAGATGTAGATGAGAGGAAACGCAGATATCAACCAAAACCGCGAAGAAGTATCTCACTGATGATGCCTTAAAGTGAAAAAGACGAAATGCGTCTTGGCGAAATAAAGTACATTCCAGCAAGAAAAGGCGTAATTTATTTACGAAACATACGTTATTAGGTTTTTGAGGAACGAAAGCCTTTTCTGTTAGCGTCAGCATGGATTTCACATAAACGGAAATCTTACGAAACTCAGCTCTCTCTCTTCCCCCATAAAATCCAAAGCGTCGTAGACGTCGGTGCACACTCAGGTTGGTGGCGTCGTGCTCTGCTTCTGGACGGCATCTGACACCGCCCTGCATTTCCGTTTAGTAATTGAATTTAGGACCTTCCTTTCGATGCGTCTGAACATGTTACTCTTAACGGAACAAAATAGACAGATTTTTTTGGGTAGACAACGAGGGAGCGTTAATAATACTGCTATTTAAAATTTTCATCAATGATGTAGAGCATAATGTTGGAGGCTTCATAAGGCTATTTGCGGACGATGCTGTTGTCTGTAGCAAGGCAGCAGGAAAACGCAGGGCCATAAAAAAATATCAGCGTGCGAACCATTTAACGAAACATCATCGATATGGGCTTTCGGAGCCGAAGGCCCACTCGTGTACCCTTGATGGCTGCACGACACAAGGCTTTACGCCTCGTCTGGGACAGTAAACACCGACATTGGACTGTCGATGACTGGAAACATGTTGCCTGGTTGGGCGAGTCTCGTTTCAAGTTGTATCGGGCGGATGGACGTGTGCGGGTATGGAGACAACCTCATGAATCCACGGACCTGCATGCCAGCAGCAGACTGTTCAAGCTATTAGAGGTTCTTTAATGGTGTGGGGCGTGTGCAGTTGGCGTGATATGGGACCCCTGATACGTCTAGATACGACTCTGACAACTGACACGTACGTAACCACCCTATCTGATCACCTGCATCCATTTATGTCCACTGTGTATTCGACGGATTTGGGCAGTTCCAGCAGCTCAGTGCGAGGCCCCACACGTCCATATTTGGTAAAGAGTGACTCCAGAAACACTCTTCTAAGTTTAAAGAATTCCTCTGGCCACGAGACAACCCAGACTTTAACATTATTGTACATATTTGGGATGCCTTGCAATGTGCTGTTCAGAAGAGATTTCGACCCGCTCATACCTTTATGGATTTTTGGACAGTCCTGCAGGATTCATGGTGTCAATTCCCTCCAGCACTACTTCAGACATTAGTCGAGTCCACACTATGTCGAGTTGTTGCTGCGTGGTCGCAGGGGCCCTACAGGATATTAGTCAGATGTGCCAGTTTCTTTGGCTCTTCTGTGTATAAGGGACAGTCAATTGAAAATGTGACACATGGACAAAAGTGAGTAAATTTTGGTCAAAAATTAGTCGCCATACCTGTTAATACATTTATCTGTTTGAAACAAGACGGTCAATGCTTTAATGGAAACGTGTTGCATCGCGTTTTGTTCATCGATGAATCACGGTTCTGCAAAATTCTGGATGACCATCGTCGGCGAACATATCAGTCCAGAATTCCTGGTCTGGGAGAGGCAATCTGCGTGCGTAGAGGGTGTGGACAGCTTGTAGTTGATGGGATGGTGGAACGTGTTAATACAGCCGAAAGGAAATAAGTCGCAATGGTATCTAAATCTTGAGAAAAAAAATACTGTGCGACGAATGGGTGTACGAAATACGGGCTCTTGAGTGTCAGCAGGTATTATAACTACACTAAGTGATCAGAAGTACCCGAGCAGCTGTTATTTGACGTTAATATGTTGTGTGTCCAGCCTTCGCCATTATGGCGGCTTGAACTCTACTGGCGACACTCTAAGTGCGGTATGTGGACGTCTGTGGAATGGAGGCAGCCCATTCTTCCTCAAGCGCAAAAACCAGAGAAGGGACTGAGGCTGGACGCCGTGGTCTGCAGCGAAGTTAACTTTCTAACTCATCCTAAAGCGGTTCCATTGGGTTCAGGTCGGCAGTCTGGGCAGGTCAGTCCATTTCAGGAATGTTAGCGGCCACAAATTATTGCCGCGCAGGTGCTGCTTTACGAAAGGGTGGATCGCTGTGCTGATACCATCACCGTCCCCGAACTGTTCCTCTACTGCACGCAGTACACAAACTTTAAAATATGCTCGTACTCTTCCGAATTTTGGAATTTCTTAAGGGCAGTAAGGGGACCACACCCCAATGACTCTAATGACCGTTCTGTCAGCGTGACGTTAAATTCTAATCTTCAGCTTTTTTGTCTGCGATGACATTGTCTGCAGTCTCTGACCAGATTTCATATGTTGCGATTTGTGTATTCTTCAGAGCCACTCCAATAAGCTTACCACCTTCCAGTGGTGTAGTTGATCTGGAAGCATCCATGACTCCTCTTGATTTCCTGGGCACAGCCCGTCACCAATCGTTATGCAGTAATTGTACGACACCCGACTGTCTGGGCGGTCTTTCGGTCTGATGCTCCCACGTCCCTGATGGCAACTACTCGGCCTTTCTCAAAGTCCGGAATATGGCGACAGCTGCCGTGCACGTTCTCTGAGCATGGTGTGCTCCAGTCTACACGTGAAAAGTTGCAGTAACGTTAGATACACACAACAACCACCATGTACTCACACCATTCTTCTTTTGTAGGAACGGCTTTTTTCTGTACTGAAAATGAGGTCGAATGAGGATTAATTTACAATCATCACAGGCCACAGGAATGGAAGTACTGGAGTATCAGCATAGCAGCGGTCGGTGAAAGTGTTCCCATTTCTGTTCGTGGATTATTAGCTGTGGAAGAACGACGGGACTCCTCGGTAGGCTTGTTGGAGCGTGTATGTGCTACACGCGCAGTGACCACGCAGGCGTCGGAAGCAGGGAGTGGGTATAACGTCACCGGTTTGTAGCGTGAGCGGCGTAATGGCGCCTTCCGCCTGTTGGACGCTGCCTGCAACACACCCGTTTTCTTCCCACTCGGGAACGTTTAAAGCGAAGCGAGGCGTAACCAGGCAGCCTGATCTGTGTGTCACATTCAGAATTATCGAGCACTTTGATGATGACTTCCCTGGAGACCGAAAAACTCCTACGTAGTAGTCAATATGGTTTCTGTAAACAGGAATCATGTGAATCACAGCTCGCTCTGTTCCTTCACGAGATACAGAAGGCAGTAGACACCGCAGCCCACGTCGATGCCGCGTTTCTTGACCTCCAGAAGACATGTGATGCACTTCTACACCGCCTTATAGGAAACAAATAGTGGTGTTTCGGTAAAAGCGTGCCAAAACTTAACAGGACACAGGGGATGCTTCACTGAATCGTCTGAGGTGGGGAATCTGGGGTCGGAGAAGCCAGCTTAAGGAGATAACACGAATAAAATCACATTACTGTGATTATTTACATTAATTATAGTTAACTGCAAATACCATAATTGACACAATGAACGTACCATTTGTACTCTATCTTACAAAATGTGCGGAAACTGATGGCCGTCAACTTCGATGCAAGCATCACATCGACGAACAAGATTCTGACGCACCCTGATAAATATGCCTGCTGTGGTTCTCACTTTGCCAGGTCCCTCGTTTCTTCTTTCCAATTAGCCCGCCTCACTCATTCGTCGATCAAGAGAAATAAACACTCGTCGTGACGGATGATGCCTGTTAGGAAATCGTTCCCCGTACAGTCTTTGCCGGCCGGGGTGGCCGAGCGGTTCTAGGCGCTACAGTATGGAACTGCGACACAGCTACGGTCGCAGGTTCGAATCCTGCCTCGGGCATGGATGTGTGTGATGTCATAAGGTTAGTTAGGTTAAGTAGTTCTAAGTTCTAGGTGACTGATGACCTCAGAAGTTAAGTCCCATAGTGCTCAGAGCCGTCTTTCAGCAGAGAGGGAATCGGAACTACTTCCCCAAACACAAGGTACATGTCAGTGAGTGCTGCGAAACTGTACCGGTATTGCTCCATCGTGTTGTACTGTACGGCTCTGAATAGAACCGAGTAATGAACGGGTTTGTCGTTGATTCGCGGCCCGTTCTGTCATGAGACAATGTAAATACGATACAACGCAGCCACCTAATGTATAAGTAAAGTAAACAAAACCTGTATCATGACTTCCTAGTAGTCAGGCTCGTCGTCCTTGTTTCCTCGCAGGAAATAAAGAATGTACATGGAAATAAACAGTACAGTACGAGTAAACTTGTACGCAAATTAGTTGTAAAAAAGCTAGAAAGCAGTAATACTAGACAAAGAGATAGACAAGTTTACTTCCGTATCTCCTTAAGCTGGCTTCTCCGACCCCATGTGCTCTACCTCAAATTGTTCAGTGGGGCATTCTCTATGTCGTACTACATTTTTGCACGCTACTACGGAAACACTCTGTGCATACGGGATGGTTGAACAAGTCGCGATTGGGTTCGAGACTTCTTCGCAGACGGAATTTAGTGTATCGTTCTTAACTGTCAGCCATTGGAAAAACCAAGGTGGCATCTGGCAGGACTGCCGCTGTTCGCGACATGTGTGAATGAACCGGCCGGTAACGCGTAACAGCTCTGCAAGGGCATTCGCTGAGGACACGGCTGTCTACTGGGAGGTAAATGTAAATCTCGTGTGACTAGGGCCTCCCGTCGGGTAGACCTTTCACCGGGTGCAGGTCTTTCGATTTGACGCCACTTCGGCTACTTGCGCGTCGATGGGGATGAAATGATGATGATTAGAACAGTACAACACCCAGTCCTTGAGCGGAGAAAACCTCCGACTCAGCCGGGAATCGAACCCGGGCCCTTAGGATTGACATTTTGCCGTGCTTACCACTCAACTACAGGGGTCGGATTACTGGGAGGTGAGACGTCGAAAAACGTGGTACGATATGAAGATGATAAACATCTGGTGTAAGAAACGGCTGTTTACTTTGTAAACAAATAATGATACGAAATAAATATAAATGTCTATGAGGCTGTTGGCTGGGATATCCCACGTGGTGTGTTATGGAGCCTAGCAAAATCGGTGTTTTCATTCTGCGACATTTGCCCCGTTTCCTTGCGGGTATGTGAGAGTTGTATTGTATGTGTATTTGTAGAGTTTCTGTGGGTGTCAGCGCATGCCTGCGTAGTATAGTTCTATGTGTGTGTTGTATGATAATAATGATGATTATGATGATGATGATGATGTAGATGAGTAGACAAAGGAGACTGTGAAACACGGTGCCGGCACACAGTCTACAGCTCTCGAATAGCAAGGGGGCTGCCGAACCGATCAACATCAACAGCGTCAATGTCCTCACTTCGTGAGACACTACGGAGATGTCTGGAAGTTAATTCAGGTCAGTGGCGCAAAGCTCCAGGAAATTTACACTATCACTTATCCTCCTGTCCGTGGCCAAATACTAGGAGCGAAAATTTCATCCATCACCAGGATTCGATACGGTTTACCCCATCACACAGGTGTACGTTAGCGACCTCGGCTACACACACTAGTCTTCGTCTTCTCCGTTTCATCTTCGCCTTCTTCGTTTCGTCTTCGTTTTGTTCATCTTCTTCCTTTTCTTTCCCCATTTCTCTATGACGTCGACATTGTTATAAGGACTTTAAAGAGTAACAGGCAGTTGGTCGGCCTTAGTGATGCCACCATTATCCCCGGGATGGAATTTGTACACCCCGTCTCTCTGCGTCTACGTCAGATCGAACGTTTACAAAATGTTTTCGTAAAGTGTATCTGAGGCGGAAAGTGGGTGTCAACCTGATATTCACCAAGTACGATGTGGAAAACCGCCAAAAAAATAACCACATCCACGATGGCCTGCTGAAAAGCCCTCGTCGTTAACCCGCCAGGCGGATTCCATCGGCGACAGGTTCGTCTCTCTGAATCCCGGAAGCGGCGCTTCATCAGGCCCGGCTATCCAGGCGGTTTGATAACTGTACTATGTAACATGCGTCGAAGTCATACTTTGAGTACGCGGCCAGTGACCCAGCGACCAGTCTAGCAGTATCTTTGCAGGCTCATGTAAGTCGGGCCACGTAAGCCTAGCACTGTGGAAAGCGAATGCAAAATTCAGCTTTATTGGAGAACCCTGACGGAGAGAGTAATTCACTCACGAAACAGATCGCTTTCGTAGCCCTCTATCGATCAATTCTTATGTACTGTCGTTCAGTCAATGACCTCACCAAGTTGTATTAACGGAAGAGACAACAGTAATTCAGAGAAAAGCTGCGCGATTCGTGGCGTGTTTGGTTAGTCATCGAAAGAATATCTGAGAAACATTAAGAGACTTTACCAAAAATACGTCGTGGACCGCGCAGACCTCAAGAGTGTTGGAAATACATGTTGCTTGAAGAGCATGCCGAGACTACAAGAAGCGTACTGGCCCATGCATTCCTTCCGCTTACCATACACGTATGAATTACGATGGGGGGAAAGAGTGAGGGGGGTGGGGGGAGTGGAGGGCATGGGTACGCTACTCATCCTCTGCCTCTGCCATTCATCGTACTGTGCCTTGCGAAATACAGATGTTGACATAGACGTGGCTGGATAATGGATACATCGGCTAATACAGTCAGTAACAAAAAAAGTGAAGCACTGAGAAGCGGACAAGGAAACGACATGAAACCTCACGAGTTGAGACGGTATGTGACGCTATTTCAGTGACTACAAAATCGACCGAAATTAACCAAAACCTTGGGATTATGAGGATAGTACGATGCTCCACTGCAATCTAGCTGGATGAATGCACTGATTCGGTTGGAAAGGGTGTCATAAAGCCGCTGTATCCTCCCCTGAGGTAAGCTGGCTCACAGCTCTTCAGACTGGTCCTTCACATCTTGGGTAATGGGTGACTGAGCTGGTTCCTCACGAGTTCTATCAGGGATATATCGTGGCGTCTTCCTTGCCCGGGGAGTTCCTCAACATACGCCGACAGTTCATAGGCAAACGTGTCATGTGTCGACGAGTATTGTCCTGCTGAAAAAGTCATCAAGGTATGGTTGCATGAGAGGTAAGACGCGATGTCTGTGATTTAGCGTTGTCCCATCAGAGCCACTTCGACCGCTTCCAACCGTGACCTGCAGTCATTCCCGATGCCTCCTCACACCATGACGCCAGGTGTAACTTGGTTGCACACTCAAAAACATTGGAAAAATGGCACCTGCCACACTAACCGACTATGGTCACCCAGGATAGTGCAAGAAACACGATATTTCACAATGCGTTGCCATTCAACAGTAGTCCATGCTTTCTGGTCGCGGCACCACTAAAAAAGACAAGCTCTATGTTGTGGTGTTAAAGGCAGCGTACTGTGGGATGGCAATTCACTGGTCCCCTACCAACGTCGCAGGATGACGCAGCATGTTGCCTGGTCCACTACCTGTTATCCGACGGCAGGTGCAGATGTGGTTACGATGTGTCTGGTGCAGAATACGACGATTCCCCCTCGCGGTGGTGAGAGTTAGTCGACCGCAACCTTGACGACGGGTGCGGCTGTCCTCGCGTCCTCACTCAGACCAACGTCGGACTCCTGTTACATCCTAATGTCCACATATCTGGAGTTATCGCGATTCGACTAGTGCCTAAATGGAGACCCAACAGTAGGGCGCTTTCAAAGTCTGTCGTATTCTGATTACGCTGTCTCACATAAGTACGCGGCACCTCCACGTCCTTCACAATGCCAACTAGACATCTCACGCAGTTCACACCGCTTTTATTCCCTACAAGGCGTGGTAAAAAAAAAAAAAATTTAAAAATAAACGCGAACAACACTAATGATCTCTGGAGGCCGTTTAACCTGTCATAGAGAGTTGCAACTCATATCATTTACATACCCATCGATGGTGTGTACATGTATAAAACCGACCGCAATGGTTAGCACACTACACTCGCATTCTGGAAGATGGCGCGACAGTTCACACCCGCAGCCGGCCATCCTCATTTAGGTTTTCCGTGATACTCCCAAATTGCTTCAGGTGAATGCCGGGATGGTTCCTTTAAAAGGGCACGGCCGACTTCCTTCTCCATTCCTCGCTTATCCGATGGGACCGATGACCTCGCTGTTTGGTTCCTCCTCCAAACCAGCCAGACAGCCAACTAACCAACATGTACAAAGAGTTACATCGACTTCCGACCATGTCTTCTGGGTGCTTCATTTGTTTTTTTTTCTCTTTTTTGCCAGGAAGTGTATTTTTCCTTTCCACTGTTCCGTTTCGTTTCATTTCCTGATGTGGTATTTTCTTTTACATCATCGTGCCTTTCAATCTCTTCATCATTTGCCGAGGTAGTAGGCATATACCCTAGAATTACTGTTCTGGGTGCTGGCTTTGTGTGTGTTCTCTACGGTAATACGTTCATTATTCCATTCACAGTAACTCACACGCCTTCCTCCGTATCAACTTAACTCTCTACTTAATTTTACGTTGGTGATAATTTCGTAGGATGAATGTGTCCTGTGTCAGGAAGTACTATAGCAGATGTTTAGATGTGTGTGAATTCCTAAGGGACCAAACTGCTGAGGTCATCGGTCGCTAGACTTGCATACTACTTAAACTAAGTTATGCTAAGAGCAACACACACACGCATACCCGAGGGAGGACTCGAACCTCCAACGGGAGCGGCCGCGCAGTCCGTGAAATGGCTTCTCAACGACGCGGCCACACCGCGCGGCAATACAGGGTGTCCACAATGAGACTCCAACATTTTAATATCCTATATCTTTCTCATTTCAGATGGTAGACCTGTGAATCCTGAAGGGTCAGGCAGAGCAACTCAACTAGTTTATGGTGTGCAAATTTGATACGCCAACTGGCCGTAGTTGAGCTGCAATCAATTGTTTTAACAAAATGGAGGATATGAAGGAGCGTCCACAAGTCGTCTGGTGGTATGCAGAGACAAAATCGGCGACCCAAGTGCAAAGAAACTTTCGTCGAGTTTACAACAAAGCGCCCCTGTCGTCAAGACTATAAAGAAGTGGTGTGATCAGTTTTTGGCTACTGGGAGTGTTGCGAGAGGGCATGGTGGTGGTAAGCCTGGAATCAGCGAACATCGTGTGGGACAAGTGCGGCGGTCATTCGAACAAAGTCCACAGAAGTCAGTGCGACAGGCAGCACGAGAACTTCGTATGAAACGTTCAACAGTGCACAAAGTGCTTCATCAGCGATTACGTTTGTACGCATATAAAGTGCAGTTTGTGCAAGAAATCGAGCCTGATGATCGACCAAAGCGAGAAGAATTTGCATGTTCATGTTAGATCGCATTGCGCGGACGAGACATTTTAATCACGCGTGATGTTTACTGTCCGAAAATTCACATGCACCTAAGGAACACATGCGCGACAGTCCGAAAGTTAATGTGTGATGTGGTTTGATGATAAATCGCATTGTTGGGCCGTTTTTCTTTCAGGAATCGACTGTGGATGGAGCCATCTAGCTGGACACGTTGGAACAATTTGCTGTGCCACAGATAACAGACCTGCAGCCAAATGTGATGTTTCAACAGGACGGTGCACCACCCCATTGGAGCCTTGATGCCCAAAAATTTTTAAATGACACATTCCCGCAACGATGGATTGGCCGTGGAGGTCCAATTCCTTGGCCGCCACTTTCGCCCGACATAACCCCCCCCCCCTCCCCCCACAATTTTTTCTTGTTGGGTTATGTGAAAGACCGGGTATACGATACACCTGTAAAGGACCTGCAAGACTTGAAACAGCGCATAAGAATTGTCAATAACTCTGTCACAGAACAGATTCTCCGCAACACATGGCACGAAAGCGATTATAGACTTGATATTCTTCGCGCTACCCGTGGCGCCCATGTTCAAGTGTACTAAACCGTCCATCTGTGTATGAAAACTTGATGACCTGCTGTATGATTTCCATGTATTTGTTCGTCAATAAATTGTGTTTCCTCTCAGATTTTATGAGTTCAAATGTTGGAGTCTCATTATGGACACACTGTACTATAGCACAACTGTTCTAGGAACATACGCTGTCGGGATTCTGATAGTATATCGCACCAATATGCGGAACGCCTCTCTTGTAGCGTCTGCCACTAGAGCTGAATGAGCGTCTCCCTGAAACTTTCGCGATTAATAAACGTATCTGACACGAAACGCGTTGCTCTTCTTGGGATCTTCTCTATTTCCTCTGTCCCATCTGGTAAGGGACGCAGATTGAGGAGTACTACTGAAGCATCAATCGGACTATGAAAGTTATAACCCACCTCCTTCGTCGATGGACTACATTTCCCGACGATTCAATCCGGCGATTCAATCCGTTACTACAAGATTTGCGCATTCGCCCCCCGGGTGAAGTTGGCGGAGATTGCGCTGTTCTGAAACATTTTCACTGCCTAAGAGTGCAGTTCGCATCGGGAATGGACTGCCGACTGAAGCCGTTTACGAACAAATCGTTTACTGCGTGATCTGTAAGGCGTGTTGCGTCACACGGGCGCTCACTCCGCCACAGTATAAGACTCTCATGTCCCCTCCGCATACGTCACGGCCGAAACACAAAACACAGTTAACTCGCGTCGCCCTACACACGCACTGTGCTCTGCTCAAGTCCCTGAGACACACGCCCGCCACGGACACACACGGCTCGCTACACCCACGCACAGATCGTGGCGCGCCTCCGCTGGCGCTGCCGCCGCCGCCGCCGCCAGATGTTATCTGCAGTCCGCCCCACTAACCCGCAGAGCGCGCTGAGCAACCTGCCGGCGGCCGGGCCGTCTCAGCTAACGAGCAGGCGTTATGCGCAGCGCCAACACGAGCAGCAGCGCTGCCGGTTTTGGATCCGCGGTTCTCGCCTGCTGATGCTAACTGGCCCTAGCTGCCCGCTGCGGCTGTCGCTGTAAGAACACGCGTCTGTCAGGCAGGCAGAGGGGCCCCCGAGGGGATCGTCAGCGCTACGCGATGTAGACAATCATTATTAAGACACAAAGGAATTACAGACTTTGGCTGTAAGCGGGCACTGATTGAAATCAATGGGGAAAGCTGACAGTTTGTGCCAGACAGGGCTACGAACGCAGGTCTCTTGCTTACTAGGCCTGACCACTGTGCCACCCGCACACAGCGGCCATTGCAACTGCACGCCTCCCGTCAGATTCAAATTTTCAACTCATCCACAAACTACTAACGTAGTGCCCCTTGCCAATTGTCATTACTCGCAGCATGTGCAAAAGAACAGATACCATATACAGGTACTGATCAGCCAAAACATTACGACCACTGACCACCACGACGTTGGATGCCTCCTGGCAGAGTTGTGGGAACTTGACACGGTAACAAAAGTATGTGAACGCACCGCACTGATTGGGGTTCAGCTTTGCGAAGATATGGGCTGAGAATGGGGAAATTCATTAAGATAAGCTACTTTGCAACGGGCAGATTATTGTTATGCAGAGCCTGTGAACGAGTATCCCGAAAACGGCGGAGCTGGTCCAATGTTCTCGTGCTGCCGTCGTATCTACGGAATGAGGTAGAATAACAGTGAGATTACCACTATGCACTAAATGGCTCTAAGCACTATGGGACTTAACATCTGAGGTCATCAGTCCCCTAGAACTTGGAAATACTTAAACCTAACAAACCTAAGGGCATCTCACACATCCATGCCCGAGGCAGGATTCGAACCTACGACCGTAACAGCAGCGCGGATCCAGACAGAAGCGCCTAGAACCGCTCGGTCACAGCGGCCGGCTAAATGGCTGGACGTCCACCACTCTTCACAGAACGTGGGGTTCGGAATCTTGCCTGCACTATAAAGAAGCATAGATGGTGATCTGTTGTAGGACTGTTGATATATTTAAAAATATCGGGAGTCCGATATACCGATATTTAAGAAAATCGCGCTACCGTCCGTCGATATATGGAAGAATAGTATTGGTATATCGATAAATCGACGGAAAAATATCGACGTAACGGGCTATGTAATTATCGGTTGCACATTGTAAATATATTGCCGGTTTTAGAGCCGTATATTTAAGTACTGATTTATTATTAGGTAATTTGTTCATCAACAAGCTAGCAACCTGCTTATCCCTCTTAGAGAAAGAATTCAAGGGAAACGATGCACGTTCACGCTTGGAGATAACCACTTTGCTAACAGTGGTACCTCCGTATAAGTGGCATAACAGATGGTGTCCGATGGGTCCGTTTTTCGATTTCGTCACGTATTGGGTTTGTCCAGAACACTTCACGTCAATTTCCCTGTTTTCCATTACTGCAAATGCTAGTGACCTAGTAGTTGCAGCGTCGAAATTGCCTGGTGAAGTTAAACGTTGCTGTTTCTGTTCGTAGCGTCGAGCGCCGATTACGTCAGCATTTCCCTTCGCACGTCTCCGCCCACCGCAAAGATCAGTCTTGTCATTTAGGTCTTTTGTTCATCATTTTCAGCACTATTTTGAAGAAGGCAGACGTGAAGAAATAGCACACTAGATCCGTTAAAATTGTTTTTAACATAACTGGTGTGCTATTTCTTCACGTCGGAAATGTTATTCCATTCACACCAGCATCCCCCAGTGCATTTGTACTTCTTCTCTGTGCCATCTACACTTCCTTCACACAGTCAAAGAGAAGTACTGCACGTGACGAAAGCTCAAAAAGTAGTAAGGTTCCGCCGGCCGCGGTGGTCTAGTGGTTCTAGGCGCGCAGTCCGGAACCGCGGGACTGCTACGGTCGCAGGTTCGAATCCTGCCTCGGGCATGGATGTGTGTGGTGTCCTTAGGTTAGTTAGGTTTAAGTAGTTCTAAGTTCTAGGGGACTGATGACCACAGAAGTTACGTCCCATAGTGCTCAGAGCCATTTGAACAATTTAGTAAGGTTCCTTCGCATAGTGAAAGTAAAATTATGTTCTACTACAGTTTCAAATATTTACGAAAATGGCGAAAAAATATATAAAATAAAAATATTGGCCATTCGATATGTCGCGGGAAGAAATACCGCAGATATTTATGTGTATCTTTTCGAGAAAATTTTGATATTGGATATCTTATCAACAGCCGTAATCTGTGGCATCTTAGCCCAAAGAACGCAATACTGGTGCACGCACAAGAGTTTCGGAGCACACCGTTCGTTCATCATACACTGTTGAACACGGAGTTCCGCAGCAGTCCACCCTTACGTGTTGACATACTGACCCAACGACATCGATTCGACAAATTTGGAAATTTCATGGACACCAGAATCCACTAGAACAGAGATTGTTAAAAAATGGTTCAAATGGCTCTAAGCACTATGGGACACAACATCTGAGGTCATCAGTCCCCTAGACTTAGAACTACTTAAACCTAACTAATCTAAGACATCACACACATCCATGCCCGAGGCAGGGTTCGAACCTGCGACCGTAGCAGCAGCGCGGTTGCGAACTGAAGCCCCTAGAACCGCTCGGCCGCAGAGGCCGGCAACAGAGGTTGTGTTTTCCAATTTTGTGTCTTTTGTATCACCAGTGTCCTTCGTTTCTATTTCTGGTAGTTGCTTCAGGAGCTACACGTATCCTCATCATTTCATTTCTTCAGATGCCAGGCCCCTCAGTTGTTGAGTTATTAAGTCACCATAGCAATTATTAAGTCACCACAGTTTTCATGTACACTTTATATAAATTTCTGACTGTTTCTTCCCTGCTTTCCTACCTCGAATCTTTTCGTATCTTACTCTTTAATATCGGAGACTCATAATACTTGACGCTCAGGGCATCACATCTCAAATGTTTATTCAGATAATCTTTAGAAGCTACAATCTATACGAATTTTCGTTGACTGTAACCATCTATAAATTTAAAGGTCTCAACAGACATTATCGTACATAAATCGCTTCAGAGCATAATCTGAACACACCACACAATCAGACACACATGGGCCCCAGCTGTGTGTAGTTTGTTAAAAAGTGCAAAGATTTCCACCGAAGGCGGGTAGCAATGTGTAAGGAAAAGAATGAAGGAGAGAGCGCCAGTGGGCGAGGAATAGGTAGTAGAAAGTGGAAGTGGGCGAGTGCTAGTGATAATGAGAGACAGTGTCCATGACAGTGACAACGAGTAAGAGACAGATAGTGACAGTGAGAAGAGAGACAGCACCAGTAGGAAGGAAAGAATGAGACAGTAGCTGTAAGAGAGAGCAGGAGGGAGACAGTGACAATGACAAGAGACAATTGTAGCAGGAGAGTCACAGTCAGTGGGACACAAAGAGGTACGACAATGAGTTGGGCCGAATGAGTAAGTGACAATGGGCAACTGGGAGTGGGTCGGGTATGATGAACTCACAGCGATGGACTAGTGGGTGTGAGCGAATTACAGCTAGGGGGGCTTGTGCGAGTGAGAGGAGAGTTGCATTTCAAAAAGAGAGCGAGTATCTTTGCAGGCCAAAACGTTTGGGAACATTTTAAAGATGCTTTAGAATGAGGCAGCTGGTGCCCCACTTTTCAGTCAGAGTGTCGTAATAAAGAGGACCACATTCACTTCTTTGTACTCCGATAGGAGCATTTTTCTCCTAGTAACATACATGTTCCGGGAAAATCAGGAATACAGAAATACAAGTCGCTGAGGAATGAAATAAATAGGAAGTGCAGGGAAGCTAAGACGAAATGGCTGCAGGAAAAATGTGAAGACATCGAAAAAGATATGATTGTCGGAAGGACAGACTCAGCATACAGGAAAGTCAAAACAACCTTTGGTGACATTAAAAGCAACGGTGGTAACATTAAGAGTGCAACGGGAATTCCACTGTTAAATGCAGAGGAGAGAGCAGATAGGTGGAAAGAATACATTGAAAGCCTCTATGAGGGTGAAGATTTGTCTGATGTGATAGAAGAAGAAACAGGAGACGATTTAGAAGAGGTAGGGGATCCAGTATTAGAATCGGAATTTAAAAGAGCTTTGGAGGACTTACGGTCAAATAAGGCAGAAGGGATAGATAACATTCCATCAGAATTTCTAAAATCATTGGGGGAAGTGGCAACAAAACGACTATTCACGTTGGTGTGTAGAATATATGAGTCTGGCGATATACCATCTGACTTTCGGAAAAGCATCATCCACACAATTCCTAAGACGGCAAGAGCTGACAAGTGCGAGAATTATCGCACAATCAGCTTAACAGCTCATGCATCGAAGCTGCTTACAAGAATAATATACAGAAGAATGGAAAAGAAAATTGAGAATGCGCTAGGTGACGATCAGTTTGGCTTTAGGAAAAGTAAAGGGACGAGAGAGGCAATTCTGACGTTACGGCTAACAATGGAAGCAAGGCTAAAGAAAAATCAAGACACTTTCGTAGGATTTGTCGACCTGGAAAAAGCGTTGGTCAATACAAAATGGTGCAAGCTGTTCGAGATTCTGAAAAAACTAGGGGTAAGCTATAGGGAGAGACGAGTCATATACAATATGTACAACAACCAAGAGGGAATAATGTGAGTGGACGATCAAGAACAAAGTGTTCGTATTAAGAAGGGTGTAAGACAAGGCTGTAGCCTTTCGCCCCTACTCTTCAATCTGTGCATCGAGGAAGCAATGATGGAAATAAAAGAAAGGTTCAGGAGTGAAATTAAAATACAAGGTGAAAGGATATCAATGATACGATTCGCTGATGACATTGCTATCCTGAGTGAAAGTAAAGAAGAATTAAATGATCTGCTGAACGGAATGAACAGTCTAATGAGTACACAGTATGGTTTGAGAGTAAATCGGAGAAAGACGAAGGTAATGAGAAGTAGTAGAAATGAGAACAGCGAGAAACTTAACATCAGGATTGATGGTCACGAAGTCAATGAAGTTAAGGAATTCTGCTACCTAGACGGTAAAATAACCAATGACGGACGGAACAAGGAGGACATCAAAAGCAGACTCGCTATGGCAAAAAAGGCATTTCTGGCCAAGAGAAGTCTATTAATATCAAATACCGGCCTTAATTTGGGGAAGAAATTTCTGATGATGTACGTCTGGAGTACAGCATTATATGGTAGTGAAACATGGTCTGTGGGAAAACCGGAACAGAAGAGAATCGAAGCATTTGAGATGTGGTGCTACAGACGAATGTTGAAAATTAGGTGGACTGATAAGGTAAGGAATAAGGAGGTTCTACGCAGAATCGGAGAGGAAAGGAATATGTGGAAAACACTGATAAGGAGAAGGGACAGGATGATAGGACATCTGCTAAGACATGAGGGAATGACTTCCATGGTACTAGAGGGAACTGTAGAGGGCAAAAACTGTGGAGGAAGACAGAGATTGGAATACATCAAGCAAATAATTGAGCACGTAGGTTGCAAGTGCTACTCTGAGATGAAGAGGTTAGCACAGGAAAGGAATTCGTGGATGGCGCCGCATCAAACCAGTCAGTAGACTGATGACAAAAAAAAAAAAAATACTACCAGCGGACACTATATACATGTACGAAGTAATATTGGCATCCGAACATTTGTTCAGGATGCATCACTTTTTTTAAATTACGTATTAATAAGATTTTTTTCATTTGTTCTGATCGATGTATGGAAGAACAAACTTTCCCCTCCTCCATTTGAATGTTTATTAGAGTATCGTGCAATAATCTCAAGTAAACCAGTCAAGAACTTCTCGAAATTTTTCCTAATATCGTTTGCCCTTTTTATGTTATACGCATTTATATACCATATATATTTTTAATATATATATCTCATTCCGTCTGAATGTATTGTGAAAAAATCTGAAACAAATCGGTGAATATTGTTTCGAGATTTTTCCTAAAACGAGTCCATATTATATATTTACATTTATATACCATACGTATTAAAAATGATGTAGCCTGTACCCGTCCAAATGTTCACTAGAGCATCGTGTGAAAATCTGAAGGAAACCGATCAAGAATTTTTTGAGACATAGTGAACAACTTTTTCTACTATTTATATGTATTTCCATATTGTACATTATAAAAAAAGATTTCACTGGTTATGTCCATCTACATGTCTGTTGGAGTATATATATGTAATGTTCATTAGAGCATCGTGTAAAAATTTTGAAGTATATCGGTCACGAACTTTTCGACATTGCCGGCTTGTGTGGCCAAGCGGTTCTGGGCGCTTCAATTTGGAACCGCGCGACCGCTACGGTCGCAGGTTCGAATTCTGTCTCGGGCATGGATGTGTGTGTTGTCCTTAGGTTAGTTACGTTTAAGTAGTTCTAAGTGCTAGGGGACTGATGAACTCAGATGTTAAGTCCCATAGTGCTCAGAGCCATTTTTTTCTACATTTTTGGTAGCAATGTTAAACAACATGTCTTTATACAGTAGTATAGATTTGCTAAGTCAATAAAACGGCAAGTTGTCATCAGATAGCAACAATATGAACAACATGAATAAAACTTGCCAACTGTTTTTAGACTGAATTTTTACTCAAGAGGTAAACGGCTTTATTCTAACGTACCTTTTCAACACAATATGTATCAAACATTACAATCCCCTTCTGAAGAAGACAATTTAATCATTTTCGCAACCTATGTCAAGGGCTCTAGCCAGTTACGCAAATGGTTCGCTGATACTTTCATCGTTTCCAAGACTATCGGTTCACAGTAGCACTTTACAGCCATGTTCAAGATTTTATATTAAAGCTGGTTAGCTGTAAATGTATTACTTTGTACAGTAACAGCAAACCATTCTTACATATAGCAATAGATACACACTCTACTCTCCACATAGCAATTTAACTGTGGCAGGATCTTTGCAATCCGCACTACAGTTGTGTCAGGAACGGTATGGAGATAGGTGAGATTCTCGTAGGCTATACACATTTTCTCTCAGAGCTTTGGTCGACGAATGTTAGCAAACGGAATCATACTGTACAAAATAAAGGCTGTGACTTAGTTGGTATTTCTGGACCAAGATTTACTTTACTTCTACCATACTTATCCAAGTGTCTCCAAGCTTTCTTTGCGTAATTATCAGTATAGTCATACATGTTTTGGATGTCTGTAAGTTTATTCCGCTTATAGTACTTAAGCTTCCACAAATGGTTCAGAAACGTCGCCTTATAAAGTGTGTTTCACCCATCAGAAGCAACGAAATTAACAGAAGATATCAAAACTGGAAGCCTGGAAGTATTAACTTTCCGGTATATAGCCTCTGAATCACTGAAGAAAGATTAGGTACTATAAACGGAATAACTTACAGAGACATCGAAAACCTGTAGACTACACTGTTAATTACACAAAGAAAGACTGAAGATGCTTGGATAAGTATGGGAAACGTAAGGTATTTCTTGGTCCAGAAATAATGCATAACTCATGGTAAATCCTAATATGTATTTTTTACAGCATGATTCCTTTTGCTAACGGTCACCCAAAGCTCCGTAAAGGAACTGACATCGATTACGTGGCAATCGCCGGTACGGACACAGTTCCTGATACAGACATGGTGCAGGTTGTCTTAAATGGATTGGTAGGGGCAGCTGAATGACTCTGCATACAACAAATACAATAGCAAATGCATTAAAATGTAGGCATCACTCAACACAAGTCAGAGGGAAAAGGAGCGAGTGTCCCCCAGGTTATGGATCAAAGCCGGCCGGAGTGGACGAGCGCTTCAGTCTGGAACCGAGCGACCGCTACGGTCGCAGGTTAGAATCCTGCCTCGGGCATGGATGTGTGTATCGTCCTTAGGTTAGTTAGATTTAAGTAGTTCTAAGTTCTAGGGGACTGATGACCTCAGATGTTAAGTCCCATAGTGCTCAGAGCCAATTTTTTTCATGAATCAAACACACCACCGAATCATCACAGAAAGACCTCCGCCCTAACTACATTTTCGACACACTGCGGCAGAGACCCCTCGTAGGGTCGTCGGTGTAGTACGCGCCTTGCATCATCTGGAAAGAGGCATTGGCGCTCTTTGTCTGACCACACCATATGGCTCCAGTTAGCTACTGACCAGCTCAGGAAAACTTTGTGATAATGGTAAAAAGAAACTAAGATGGAAGCAATAAGTAGTATCCTGAACTAGAAACGAAATGACAACATTTACCACTGTCGATTGTATGACTATCATGTCCAGTTGTACTCCGCCAACGACTTCAGTTTAAAATTTATTTTGTGACATGATTATGATAAGTGCCACAGATTTTCTTGGAATTTAGCTATAACCGCATACCTTAATTTTTTGTGTGGCAATTCGCCTCGCAAGAAGCACTTGCAAATGGGTAGATCGCCGAAATGTACTTTGTGATCGAAAGTACCTGGACATCATTTTGTGAACATTATGAGACGCCCAGCTTAACCAGGTAGTTTAATTTGCGGAAAGGGGCCACAATAAGGGGCTGTCAGTTACACTCGAACATACAACTTTATTATTTGATCCAATATTACAAGAGCCCAAAAAAATTTTTTTTTTAAAACACAAGCTTTAATCTTTCGGCCTAAATTACCGGCTGAAAGCCACTTTAATTTAAAAACGGCTGAAGGCCAATAACTTAAAACGCAAGCATAATCAGAAATTTAAAACGCAAGCCTTATCTTACACAACAGTTCTTTAGTTAGGCTGAAGGTCCAAAGAATCAGACACTTCAAGAGCAAACAAGTTAAATTCAAATCGGCTGAAGGCCCAACACTTAAAACTCCATAACATTAATTTTTTTAAATACCAAAGGACTTACGTGAAACACTTCTTTAATTTAGGCTGAAGGTCTAAAGAATCTTACGGGTTAAGGGGAAAACAACCTTAATTTTTAAAAAGTCGGTTAGAAGCTATACAAGTACAAACAGCAAGAACAAATAAAAAAAAAGGCAGTACACCCAAGGGCGCTCAGATGTTCGGGGGTCAGCCTGGAATTCAAACACTAACGCTTGCTTAGGTGAGATAGGCAGTCGGGCCTACCATTCACGATTCGACGGCAACCCAAGCGACAGACAATCAACGGACCAAGCGACAGGATAACTTATCTTCCGTGTTCGGGACCGGTGAGCCACGGACCTTGTAGCAATGGGAACAGCCCCTCACACTCTGACCGCGCTTGAACGCCGCCAGGCCCCTGACATACAAGCCCCACGGAGACTTCCTCGCTGCTCCGAGCCAACCGATCAACTGCCCAGGCCCAGAAACGGCAAAAGGACCAAATCTACGTCGGCCGATGAGACGACCAACCAACGGTCGTCGCGTTCCAATCTCCCTCCGTCGGACAGTTGACGTGTGTCGCCAGCGGTCGGCGAGCACTGGCTGTCGGCGCCTCACCGGCACTCCGTCCCCCGACTGCACTGCTGGTGCGTCCCCAACTGACTGCCAGGCGCACGACGACCCGGAAGTACTACCGGTCGCTCCAGAGATGGTACGACAGCGCACTTATCGATACGCACTGCTGTTGTCGCTTTCTTATTCGATTTACTGGCGAATAACTTCCTGCCTTACTTGCCCGTAATAGAAGATGTCAAACAATAAATGGAACAAACGCGAGCCGTGCACGGTTCACATTAATTTGTGGTACGTCCACCTTTTGGTTATCTGACGGCTTGGACTCATCATTGAGGTGTCTGAATGTCTTTGGACGAATGGCAGTCCTTTTTTCCTCAACATCCGAAACCATAGAAGGTTGTGACGTTGGATAAAGAGGACTGGAGTCAACTTGATGTTCATACTAATAAAAGTATTCCATTGGCTTCAGGTCGGGGCTCGGGACAGGCCACTCAATTCCAAGAATTTTGCTGTCCACAAATCACTGCCTCACAGATGATGGGTTATGACATAGTACTGTGTCAGGCTACTGCTGTGAAGCCTATTCACATCTTTCCGTATTTAGCATATAAGATGACCACATCCTAATCACCAAAGACATCCCCATATGGTAAGACCACCACCTCTGCACTCCACTGTCGGGACTATACAGGGTGTTACAAAAAGGTACGGCCAAACTTCCAGGAAACATTCCTCACCCACAAATAAAGAAAAAATGTTATGTGGACATGTGTTCGGAAACGCTTAATTTCCATGTAAGAGCTCATTTTAGTTACGTTAGTATGTACTGTAATTCCTCGATTCACCGCCGGTTGGCCCAATTGAAGGAAGGTAATGTTGACTTCGGTGCTTGTGTTGACATGCAACTCATTGCTCTACAGTACTAGCATCAAGCACATCAGTACGTACAATCATCAAGAACGTGGTTTTGCAGTCAGTGCAATGTTTACAAATGCGGAGTTGGCAGATGCCCGTTTGATGTATGGATTAGCACGGGGCAATAGCCGTGGCGCGGTACGTTTGTATCGAGACAGATTTCGAGAACGAAGGTGTCCCGACAGGAAGACGTTGGAAGCAATTGGTCGGCGTCTTAGGGAGCACGGAACATTCCAGCCTATTACTCGCGACTGGGGAAGACCTAGAACGACGAGGACACCTGCAATGGACGAGGCAATTCTTCGTGCAGTTGACGATAAACCTAATGTCAGCGTCAGAGAAGTTGCTGCTGTACAAGGTAACGTTGACCACGTCACTGTATGGAGAGTGCTACGGGACAACCAGTTGTTTCCGTACCATGTACAGCGTGTGCAGGCACTATCAGCACCTGATTGGTCTCCACGGGTACACTTCTGCGAATGGTTCGTCCAACAATGTGTCAGTCCTCATTTCAGTGCAAATGTTCTCTTTACGGATGAGGCTTCATTCCAACGTGATCAAATTGTAAATTTCCACAATCAACATGTGTGGGCTGACGAGAATCCGCACGCAGTTGTGCAATCACGTCATCAACACAGATTTTCTGTGAACGTTTGGCCAGGCATTGTTGGTGATGTCTTTATTGGGCCCCTTGTTCTTCCACCTACGCTCAATGGAGCACGTTATCATGATTTCATACGGGATACTCTACCTGTGCTACTAGAACATGTGCCTTTACAAGTACGACACAACATGTGGTTCATGCACGATGGAGCTCCTGCACATTTCAGTCGAAGTGTTCGTACGCTTTTCACCAACAGATTCGGTGACCGATGGATTGGTAGAGGCAGACCAATTCCATGGCCTCCGCGCTCTCCTGACCTCAACCCTCTTGACTTTCATTTATGGGGCCATTTGAAAGCTCTTGTCTACGCAACCCCGGTACCAAATGTAGAGGCTCTTCGTGCTCGTATTGTGGACGGCTGTGATACAATACGCCATTCTCCAGGGCTGCATCAGCGCATCAGGGATTCCATGCGACGGAGTGTGGATGCATGTATCCTCGCTAACGGAGGATATTTTGAAAATTTCCTGTAACAAAGTGTTTGAAGTCACGCTGGTACGTTCTGTTGCTGTGTGTTTCCATTCCATGATTAATGTGATTTGAAGAGAAGTAATAAAATGAGCTCTAACATGGAAAGTAAGCGTTTCCGGACACATAACATATTTTCTTTCTTTGTGTGTGAGGAATGTTTCCTGAAAATTTGGCCGTACCTTTTTGTAACACCCTGTATATGATGGCATGCAACGTTCTTCAGAAATTCGTCAAACCCGAACAGTACCATCGTATTTCCATTGTTTTTGCCCTCTGCCATGCACTTATGTGTGATCTGCAGAGTATTCGTGTAGACGTAGATGTAGGAATAGCGCGATTCATCACTCAGTCATCCACCGTCCAGTAGTGTCGCTCTCAAGTGTCACTTAGCAATGACTGCAGAAATGTGTCGGTCATCAGGAGGTGCTAAACCGCTGTACTCCCTACGCACATAGATTGATCTAGTTGGGCTACTGGTAGCACTAATGTTTCCTTCCGCTGATTTCATGAGATTTCTCGCGACCACCCTCCGCAATGTTCGACGGTGACTGTCCTTCAGAACAACAGGTCAACGCTAAGGATACAACTGCTGCAAAAGGGGGCTGTAGTAAGTTGTGGCAGCCCCACACCTTTAACAGGCAGGCTGATGGCTGCGGCAGAAGGATGCTGATAACCTGCGTCGGCGGGCGTTATTAACCCATATCGACAAACCCCTTAAAGGCTCCGTTGTGCGTCCCCCTCGCCACGCTAACGCAAGCGGACGAGGAGGAACGGATCGCTCTCAGACCAGGAGGGGACATGCTGCCCAGCTACCGTACGCCGGGGCAACTCCGTCTGCCAGATGTTCTCGTGGTTCTCTATACATAAATAAATTTGTGTTGTCTCAGATTGGACAAAACGAGAATATGAATATTTAAATGAGCCGTGCGGGCTCCGCCAAGAAGAACGGCCACTTAGGCTTGACAGCTGAGGCGGGTAAGTCGGACCGCGCCGCTTGTGATCCGGGATTAAGCTTGGAAACCTTTGGAGCCGCCGCTTATCGCGATTGGCAACAAGCAGAGGCAGAATGACGGAGTCCGCAAAACACATCCAAGCGACTACAGGTCTCTCTGCCTTGCTGCGAACTAGTCAACTAGGTGGTTTTTGCAAACGGATCACTCAACCGTTGCGAAGAGACGCAGAAAATTTCTCGCCCTGAACCTGTAATCAGTGTGCGTTTTGGTCTCCGTGTACGTCTCTCGACAGTGAGAGGCTTTGTGCTGCTGAGGCGCAGAACATAGGTTTGAAATTCAACCCATCTAAAACACAAGCAATTTTAGTCGCTCACAAAAGACTTATTAATCCTCAGTTCAGAGAATCTCTTTCGACCTTATACTAAACAGCACAGAAATCACATTTTATTCTTCTGCAGAGAATTTGGGGACAGTTCTAGACCATCACCTAGACTGTACTGAACATACAACTGCAGTCTATAATATACAATTCTGACAGGTGACACGTACGTAAGCATCCTGTCTGATCACCTGCATCTATTCACATCCATTGTGCATCCGACGCACTTGAGCAATTCAAGCAGTACATTGCGACACCCCACACACCCAGTATTGCTATATACTGGCTCCAGGAACACTTCTGAGTTTAAACACATCAGCCGGCCACCAAACTCCACAGATATGAAAATTATTGAGCGTATCTGGGATACCTTGCAATGTTGAGAAGAGACCTCGACCCCCTAGTACTCCTACGCATTTATGGACAGCCCTGTACGATTCGTGGTGTCAGTTCCCTACAGCACACTACTTCAGACATTAGTCGAGTCCGCGCCATATCGTGTTGCGACACTTTTGCATCCTCTCGGGGGCCCCACACGATATAGACAGGTATACCAGTTTCTTTGGCGCGTTAGTGTAGTACGAATCGTGAATAAAAGCAACCTGCTTGCAACAAAAAAGAAAACGTCCCTCTACATCTACATCTACATCTACATCCATACTCCGCAAGCCACCTGACGGTGTGTGGCGGAGGGTACCTAGAGTACCTCTATCGGTTCTCCCTTCTATTCCAGTCTCGTATATTTCGTGGAAAGAAGGATTGTCGATATGCCTCTGTGTGGGCTCTAATCTCTCTGATTTTATCCTCATGGTCTCTTCGTGATATATACGTAGGAGGGAGCAATATCCTGCTTGACTCCTCGGTGAAGGTATGTTCTCGAAACTTCATCAAAAGCCCGTACCGAGCTACTGAGCGTCTCTCTTGGAGAGTCTTCCACTGGAGTTTATCTATCATCTCCGTAACGCTTTCGCGATTACTAAATGATCCTGTAACGAAGCGCGCTGCTCTCCGTCGGATCTTCTCTATCTCTTCTATCAACCCTATCTCGTACGGATCCCACACTGCTGAGCAGTATTCAAGCAGTGGGCGGACAAGTGTACTGTAACCTACTTCCTTTGTTTTCGGATTGCATTTCCTTAGGATTCTTACAATAAATCTCAATTTGGCATCTGCTTTACCGACGATCAACTTTACATGATCATTCCATTTTAAATCACTCCTAATGCCTACTCCCAGATAATTCATGGAATTAACTGCTTCCAGTTGCTGACCTGCTATATTGTAGCTAAATGATAAAGGATCTTTCTTTCTATGTATTTGTAGCACATTACACTTGTCTACATTGAGATTGAATTGTCATTCCCTGGACCATGCGTCAGTTCGTTGCAGAACTTCCTGCATTTCAGTACTATTTTTCGTTGTTCAACCTCTCGATATACTGCAGCATCATCCGCAAAAAGCCTCAGTGAACTTCCGATGTTATCCACAAGGTCATTTATATATGTTGTGATTAGCAACGGTCCTACGGCACACCCGAAATCACTCTTACTTCGGAAGACTTCTCTCCATTGAGAATGACATGCTGCGTTCTGTTATCTAGGAACTCTTCAATCCAATCACAAAATTGGTCTGATAGTCCATATGATCTTACTTTGTTCATTAAACGACTGTGGGGAACTGTATCGAACGCCTTGCGGAAGTCAAGAAACACGGCATCTACCTGGGAACCCGTGCCTATGGCCCTCTGAGTCTCGTGGAAAAATAGTGCGAGCTGGGTTTCACACGATCGTCTTTTTCGAAAGCCATGCTGATTCCTACAGAGTAGATTTCTAGTCTCTATAAAAATCATTATCCTTGAACATAATACGTGTTCCAAAATTCTACTGATCGACGTTAGAGATATAGGTCTATAGTTCTGCACATCTGTTCGACGTCCCTTCTTGAAAACGGGGATGTCCTGTGCCCTTTTCCAATCCTTTGCAACGCTCCGCTCTTCTAGAGACCTACGGTACACCGCTGCAAGAACGGGGCAAGTTCCTTCGCGTACTCTGTGTAAAATCGAACTCGTATCCCATCAGCGATTTTAATTGTTTCTCTATCCCTCTGTCGTTTATTTCGATATCTACCATTTTGTCATCTGTGGGACAATCTAGAGAAGGAACTACAGTGCAGTCTTCCTCTGTGAAGCAGCCGGCCGGTGTGGCCGTGCGGTTCTAGGCGCGTCAGTCTGGAGCCGCGTGACCGCTACGGTCGCAGGTTCGAATCCTGCCTCGGGCATGGATGTGTGTGATGTCCTGAGGTTAGTTAGGTTTAAGTAGTTCTAAGTTCTAGGGGACTGATGACCACAGATGTTTAGTCCCATAGTGCTCAGAGCCATTTGAACCTCTGTGAAACAGCTTTGTAAAAAGACATTTAGTATTTCGGCCTTTAGTCTGCCATCCTCTGTTTCAATACCATTTTGGTCACAGAGTGTCTGTAAATTTTGTTTTGATCCACCTACCGCTTTGACAGAAGACCAAAATTTCTTAGGATTTTCTGCCTCGTAGTTAGTACTGAGTGCGGCTGGTCCCGGCGGAGGTTCGAGTCCTCTCTCGGGCATGGGTGTGTGTGTGTTTGTGCTTAGGATAATTTAGGTTAAGTAGTGTGTAGGCTTAGGGACTGATGACCTTAACAGTTAAGTCCCATAAGATTTCACACACACACAGTTAGTACTGAGAACAGACAGCTGGCTACGTCTAAGACGGAGTCTAACACAACGTACAGGGTGTTTCAAAAATGACCGGTATATTTGAAACGGCAATAAAAACTAAACGAGCAGCGATAGAAATACATCGTTTGTTGCAATATGCTTGGGACAACAGTACATTTTCAGGCAGACAAACTTTCGAAATTACAGTAGTTACAATTTTCAACAACAGATGGCGCTGCGGTCTGGGAAACTCTATAGTACGATATTTTCCACATATCCACCATGCGTAGCAATAATATGGCGTAGTCTCTGAATGAAATTACCCGAAACCTTTGACAACGTGTCTGGCGGAATGGCTTCACATGCAGATGAGATGTACTGCTTCAGCTGTTCAATTGTTTCTGGATTCTGGCGGTACACCTGGTCTTTCAAGTGTCTCCACAGAAAGAAGTCACAGGGGTTCATGTCTGGCGAATAGGGAGGCCAATCCACGCCGCCTCCTGTATGTTTCGGATAGCCCAAAGCAATCACACTATCATCGAAATATTCATTCAGGAAATTAAAGACGTCGGCCGTGCTATGTGGCCGGGCACCATCTTGCATAAACCACGAGGTTTTCGCAGTGTCGTGGTTCAAATGGCTCTGAGCACTATGGGACTCAACTGCTTAGGTCATTAGTCCCCTAGAACTTAGAACTAGTTAAACCTAACTAACCTAAGGACATCACAAACACCCATGCCCGAGGCAGGATTCGAACCTGCGACCGCAGCGGTCTTGCGGTTCCAGACTGCAGCGTCTTTAACCGCACGGCCACTTCGGCCGGCTAAAAGAGTACGCAGTGTCGTCTAAGTCAGTTTGTACCGCCACAAATTCGCGAAGAATGTCCAGATAGCGTGATGCAGTAATCGTTTCGGATCTGAAAAATGGGCCAATGATTCCTTTGGAAGAAATGGCGGCCCAGACCAGTACTTTTTGAGGATGCAGGGACGATGGGACTGCAACATGGGGCTTTTCGGTTCCCCATATGCGCCAGTTCTGTTTATTGACGAAGCCGTCCAGGTAAAAATAAGCTTCGTCAGTAAACCAAATGCTGCCCACATGCATATCGCCGTCATCAATCCTGTGCACTATATCGTTAGCGAATGTCTCTCGTGCAACAATGGTAGCGGCGCTGAGGGGTTGCCGCGTTTGAATTTTGTATGGATAGAGGTGTAAACTCTGGCGCATGAGACGATACGTGGACGTTGGCGTCATTTGGACCGCAGCTGCAACACGGCGAACGGAAACCCGAGGCCGCTGTTGGATCACCTGCTGCACTAGCTGCGCGTTGCCCTCTGTGGTTGCCGTACGCGGTCGCCCTACCTTTCCAGCACGTTCATCCGTCACGTTCCCAGTCCGTTGAAATTTTTCAAACAGATCCTTTATTGTATCGCTTTTCGGTCCTTTGGTTACATTAAACCCCCGTTGAAAACTTCGTCTTGTTGCAACAACACTGTGTTCTAGGCGGTGGAATTCCAACACCAGAAAAATCATCTGTTCTAAGGAATAAACCATGTTGTCTACAGCACACTTGCACGTTGTGAACAGCACACGCTTACAGCAGAAAGACGACATACAGAATGGCGCACCCACAGACTGCGTTGTCTTCTATATCTTTCACATCACTTGCAGCGCCATATGTTGTTGAAAATTGTAACTACTGTAATTTCGAAAGTTTGTCCGCCTGAAAATGTACTATTGTCCCAAGCATATTGCAACAAACGGTGTATTTCAATGGCTGCTCGTTTAGTTTTTATTGCCGTTTCAAATATACCGGTCACTTTTGAAACACCCTGTAAGATGCCATGGCTTGGCCGCTTGCCAGGCGCTGGCGGGGCATAGAAGTTGGTCGCAAAGTTCCTCAGCCTGCTGTCACAGCTCGCAGTCCGGAGCGTGGCCAAAGTCGGCGCGACAGTAACGTATGGGCCTGCGCAGGGCACCGTGCCTCGATATTAAACGGGCCCGCGAGGACCGTATACGCTTCGTACACGATATTAAGCGGCCGCGGGTGAAGCATTTGCTCTGCGAGTGCAAAGCCGTGTCCGCGAATTCTGCCCGGCCGACCGGCCACAATTAATTACCGCAGCCACGGGGGCGCGGGCCCTGGAGACGGATGCGGCAGAGGCCCCGCTCGTGATTGTGACTCATCGCCCGAGCCGCGGGGACGGCGTTCGACACCCGGGCAGTCATCTGTCGCGGTGACAGCGCCGCCAAGGTCGCCATACCGACTACTGAGTCTGCGCGCGTAGGCGTGGCGCGGTGGCTGAGCCTGCGCACTCGTGAGTGTGTGTGTGTGTGCGTGTGTGTGTGACTGCGCGCGCAGTGGCAACTCGAAACGTGTCAGGCGTCAGCAGCAGGTTGCTCATCGCGACTAATGGACCGCACCACGCCTAAAAGCCTCATATCTGAGTTATCGATTTGCTCACGGAGCGTAATTTATTGCGTGAGAAGGCTGATGATTGATTTTGTGTCCAACCTCATTCTTGCATATACGGTTAATTGATCGCAACGATACACCGTTTTCAGTTTCTTATTCCGTATAATCGGATGTTTCTTTTTGCCTCTACCGCTACATGTATACGTACCGAAATGCGGTGCCTGTTCTCTCACACACCTCCGAGAGAACTGACACCACATTTCAGTACACAGTATGTAAGTGAACATATTTTCATGTTGACTGAGGACAGTGTAATGGACAATATTACGACAGTATTTATTTCAGTTGCGAACTAATAATTACAGCTGTGAGGAGTAGCACGTTTTTAGGTTTGTTAGTAGCTCCAAGTTTACGTGGCAAGACCACACCGCTAATGCTTGTTTTCCTCTGGGCGGCATGTCAGGCGTTGAAATGTGGACGAGCGGACGCAGAACGCTTAGTCTGCACTGCGGGCGTAGTGCACTCGGTGGTGCAACTACGACCGTGTTGAAAACATCTGGTTATAAATTATGTGATGTGTTTGCGGGAAGACTGACGCAGAGAAAAAAAAAAAACAACCAAGACACTGTTTATGTACATAGTCATCATCAGTGTTCTGCCAAAAGCCAGGTTTCCACATGGTAGTTGTCCAGGCTGTCCGGTCTTCTGCCATCCTCTTCAGGTCTGCATAATTTCCTCTTCCCTTTATGTCGTCTATCATCTTGTACCTCCTTCTTCCCCTCAGTCTTTTCCCACAAACCAATCCTTCCAAAGCATCTGCTAGCAAGCACTCCCTTGTCAGTGAATGTCCCAACCAGTTCTTTTTCCTTTCTCTTACTACCTTCAGCAGACATCTTCTCTCACCAACCCTTTCCAATACTCTTTCATTACTCACTCTTTCCATTCAGCTTATTCTCTCCATTCCCCTCCACATCCACATCTCAAATGCTTCTAACTTTCATTTATCCTTTCGTCTCAGCGTCCATGTTTCTGCCCCATATAGTGCCATCATCATCATTTAAGACTGATTATGCCTTTCAGCGTTCAGTCTGGAGCACAGTCCCCTTTATAAAATTCCTCCATGATCCCCTATTCCGTGCTAACATTGGTGCCTCTATTGATGTTAAGCCTATTACTTCAAAATCATTCTTAACCGAATCCAGGTACCTTCTCCTTGGTCTGCCCCGACTCCTCCTACACTCTACAGCTGAACCCATGAGTCTCTTGGGTAACCTTGCTTCTCCCATGCGTGTAACATGACCCCACCATCTAAGCCTGTTCGCCCTGACTGCTACATCTATAGAGTTCACTCCCAGTTTTTCTTTGATTTCCTCATTGTGGACACCCTCCTGCCAATGTTCCCATCTACTAGTACCTGCAATCATCCTAGCTACTTTCATATCCGTTACCTCAACCTTATTGATAACGTACCCTGAATCCACCCAGCTTTCGCTCCCATACAACAAAGTTGGTCGAAAGATTGAACGGTGCACAGATAACTAAGTCTTGGTACTGACTTCCTTCTTGCAGAAGAGAGTAGATCGTAGCTGAGCACTCACTGTATTAGCTTTGCTACACCTCGCTTCCAGTTCTTTCACTATGTCGCCATCCTGTGAGAATATGCATCCTAAGTACTTGAAACTGTCCACCTGTTCTAACTTTGTTCCTCCTATTTGGCACTCACTCCATTTATATCTCTTTCTCACTGCCATTACTTTCGTTTTGGAGATGCTAATTTTCATACCATAGTCCTTACGTTTCTGATCTAGCTCTGAAATATTACTTTGCAAACTTTCAATCGAATCTGCCATCACAACTAAGTCATCCGCATATGCAAGACTACTTATTTTGTGTTCACACATCTTAATCTCACCCAGCCAGTCTATTGTTTTCAACATATGATCCATATATAATATGAACAACAGTGGAGACAGGTTGCAGCCTTGTCTTACCCCTGAAACTACTCTCAACCATGAACTCAATTTACCGTCAACTCTAACTGCTGCCTGACTATCCATGTAAAGACCTTTAATTGCTTGCAAAAGTTTGCCTCCTATCCCATAATCTCGTAGAACAGACAATAACTTCCTCCTAGGAACCCGGTCATATGCCTTTTCTAGATCTATAAAGCATAGATACAATTCCCTGTTCCATTCACAACACTTCTCCATTATTTGCCGTAAGCTAAAGATCTGGTCCTGACAACCTCTAAGAGGCCTAAACCCACACTGATTTACATCCAATTGGTCCTCAACTAATACTCGCACTTTTCTTTCAAAAATACCTGTGAAGATTTTACCCACAACGCTGATTAAAGAGATACCTCTGTAGTTGTTACAATCTTTTCTGTTTCCATGTTTAAAGATTGGTGTGATTACTGCTTTTGTCCAGTCTGATGGAACCTGTCCCAACTCCCAGGCCATTTCAATTATCCTGTGTAGCCATTTAAGACCTGACGTTCCACTGTATTTGATGAGTTCCGACTTAATTTCATCCACCCCAGCTGCTTTATTGCACTGCAATCTATTGACCATTTTCACTACTTCCTCAAATGTGATCCTATTTCCATCCTCATTCCTATTCTATTGTACTACGAAAACTGAAACATTACTGATCGTATTTTCACCTACATTGAGCAACTCTTCAAAATATTCCCTCCATACTTCAGACAAAACATTTTGCAAGCCTTTTCCTTAGTCCATTATCTAATTTGCTACATAAGAGTATCCTCTTTCTGTCGAATGCCTCCTTCGCTATGGCAGTTCGAGTTTTCACCTCCTGGTGACATCTCAAGTCTTCAGTTATTGTACTTACAAGATATTTAAATGCACTTACTTGGCTAATGGTAGATTGTCCTATTTTAATATTGGACAGTCTGCATCTTGTACTGATGACCATACTCTTTGTTTCTGCTGTGTTTATTTGCAACCCATATTCCACACAAGCTTCATTCAGATCTTTCAGCATGTTATTCACTGTCCGCTCAGTTTCTGCCACTAATACCATGTCATCAGCAAATCTTATACATTCTATTCTCTTTCCACCAATACATATTCCTCTTTTCCCATCTAAGCTTTTCGCAATAATCTCTTCAAGGTATACGTTAAGCACATAGTACATAGTAAGGCACTTACACCCGTTACTGTCTGTATATACGAGAATGAGGACGGCTCTAGATACTTTCTGCTCAGATGCACCATATTTTTCGAGCCCCTGCGCGACTTAGCGAATACCAGTGGGACTTATGGAAAGGGACGCTACTTGCGCGTGTCCGGACGACCAAGTTGGTTAAAGCAACCGTTCTACAAAACCTGAGCACCCGGGTTCGAGTCTCGGTCCGGCACAAACTTTTAGTTCACCATTGATTTAGTTAAGCACACAGAAAGCGGCTTAAGTCCTGTTTTTCGTAATATTGTACGTGTATACGCAACTCCGCAAGCATTCTCACGGAGGGCACTATGCATACCACTATCACTTTCCCAGTTTCTTCTTCTAGCAGCGAATCGACCGCACGACGACGATTGTTCGTACGTCTCCGTGTGAGCTAGGATCTCCCACTTTTTAACTTGATGGTCATTTCACGAGATATACGTCCACTGCTACAGTATATCGACTCTTCTACTAACGTACCCTCTCGGAATTTTAACAGTAAACCACGTCCAGATGGATAACGCCTCTGCCACTGGAGTTGGATAGTATGTCTGTGAGTAAGCGATACAGAGAGGAAACGCGCTGCTCTTCTTGGGATATTCTGTATCTTCTCTGTCAACCACACCTGGTACGAATCCTAGCAGACTGACGAGCAATATTCAAGTATGTCGCGAAAGAAGCTTTTGTTAAGCTAATTCCTTCGTGGGTGGACTACACTCGCAATGCATCTCTGTTTTCTACATCTGCATCTACGTGATTACTCTGCTATTCACAATAAAGTGCCTGGCAGAGGAATCAATGAACCACCTTCAAACTGTCTCTCTACCGCTCCACTCTCGAACGGCACGCGGAAAAAAAACGAGCACTTAAATTTTTCTGTGCGAGCCCTGATTTTTCTTATTTTATTGTAATTATTATTTCTCCCTATGTAGGTGGGTGCCAACAGAATGTTTTCGCAATCAGAGGAGAAAACTGGTGATTGAAATTTCATGAGAAGATGCCGTCACAACGAAAAACGCCTTTGTTTTAATGATTGCCACTCCAATTCCCGTATCATGTCTGTGACACTATCTCGCCTATTTCGCGATAATACAAACGAGCTGCCCTTGTTTGTACTTTTTCAATGTCATCCGTCAGTCCCACCTGATGCGGATCCCACACCGCACAGCAATACTCTAGAATTGGGCGGACAAGCGTGGTGTAAGCAGTCTCTTTAGTAGACCTGTTGCGCCTTCTAAGTGTTCTGCCAATGAATCGCAGTCTTTGGTTTGCTCTACCCACAATATTATCTATGTGATCGTTGCAACTTAGATTATTTGTAATTGTAATTCCTAAGTATTTAGTTGAATTGACAGCCTTCAGATTTGTGTGACTCATCACGTAATCGAAATTTAACTGATTTCTTGTAGTACTAATGTGAATAACTTCACACTCTTTCTTATTCAGGATCAATTGCCACTTTTCGTAACAGACAGATATCTTATCTAAATCATTTTGCAAGTCGTTTTGATCGTCTGACGACTTTACAAGACGGTGAATGACAACATCATCTACAAACAGTCTAAGACGGCTACTCAATTGTCTCCTATGTAGTTAATATAGATCAGGAACAATAGAGGGCCTATAACACTTCCTTGGGGAATGCCGGATATTATTTCTGTTTTACTCGATGACTTTCCGTCTACTACTACGAACTGTGACCTTTCTTACAATTACTTTGGCGTGATTACTATATTTTAGTACGAATACTTTCACATATCTAACTGTTGCTCCTGCGTCCAATGATTGGTCTACAATCATGTAATCATGCAATAACGAGTCTTTTTGCCTATTTATGCGCAATATGCTATATTTGTTTATGTAGAGGGTCAACCGACAAACTTAACACGTAGTGTCGATGCTGTGTAGGTCTTCGCTACAATTTTCTCGGGTTTTGACTTATGTGAATAGAACAGCATCATAAGGCAAAAGCCTCATGTATCTACCGATGTTATCCACTAGCATATTTATTTAAAGGATATCCCACCTAACTCTGCCACCTAATATATTTTCGAAACAAAAAAAGCAATTCGCCAGGGATGAACTTATGTCAGAGGGTCACACAGTGGACACAATCGATAAATGAAAACAAACGTCTAATTCAACATAATGTTTCGTTTTTTCAAATGGCACATGTAATAATTTTTCCACGGAAATGAGAACTATACGAACAGTTAGTGACGGTAGTCTTGCTTTCACTGCTCTGAGTCTCGTACCTTCTGAAATACGTAGACTTTTACGGATGGCAACAGCACCAGCCAGAGCGGGGGTTGAGTACGGCAGGTTTCAGGACAGTGCAGGCAACCCGCATTACAGCAGAAACTGTGGCACCATTTCCGGTACTTAAAGTCTAAATATTCCAGAAGTTAAAAGGCTAAGAGCAGTGTTACCAATTCTGCCGTCACTAATTGTAACTCTAGTTCCTATTTCCGCACAAAAACAGAAATGGGAAATTCTTTGGCTGGGGCAGTTGCAGACATTTTCGTGAACCACATTGAGACGCAATTCCTGAAAAATAACCCTGATATCGCAAATAAAATCATATATTACAAGCGATATGTAGACGATACATTATTGCTTTATAATGGCTCAAAAGATGAAATTGAGAAACTTACTATAAAATTAAACTCTACGCATCCGAAGTTACAATTTACAGTCGAGCATGAAAATCGAAAATCTATCAACTACCTAGATCTCACTATAACTAATAACAATGGGAAACATTTATTTGCCATATACAGGAAACCTACAACCACTGATATTATTAATGCCACATCATGTCATCCTGACAAGTACAAAAAAGCATTTTTTAAGTCTATGATACACCGAATTCTAAAATTACCGCTAGAAGCTAATGAAATCAAAAAGGAAATGACCATCTTAAAACAAATTGCAAAAACCAACTCTTTCGACACACGACAGGTAGATATCATTTTTAATAAAGTTCAACAATCACAAAGCACTCCACTAATAGATAATCCAAAATATATGAAGATGACATATATGGGAAACATATCAGATAGAATTACTAATTTATTCAAAAATTCTGGAATAACAATAGCATTTACAACTGACAATACTTTACAACAAAAATTAAGACATACAGTAAGTAAAGACAATGGAAAATCTACCAGATCAGGAGTGTACAAGATCCAATGTAGAGACTGTGAGAAAATATATATCGGCCAAACAGGTCGAAATTTTGCAGTAAGGTACAAAGAACATACGTCGGGTACCTCACGAACAAAGTCTGTATTTGGCCATCATATAGCATTCAATAATCATGCTGAGGGGACAGTAGAACAGAATTTACAAGTTCTGCATTATGCAAATAAAGGATTACTTATGAATATCCTAGAAGAAATCGAGATATATGCTCATTTGAAAACCAAATCATCAGTGCTGCTCAATGAACAATTAGATTTTCTCGAAAAATATTATTACGACCTTTTTGACGAAATTTTATAGTAAAAGCATCTACTCTTTTGTTCTTTATAAAATATAAGACTAGTTATACCCATGGCAAAAGCAATGTATGTAAAATATACAGCACAACATAAAAAATATTAAATTGACATTGATTATTATAAGAACTTTTAGATCGATGTTTTAAAAAAAATTTTTCAGCAGTCTCATCAGTTATTTAGATATACATTATGTGGAACGTACTCTTGGCTGCTACCCTACAACTATAAAAAATATTGCTATAAAAACTGCAGTTAAAGTAAGACGATTATGCAACATCCAACAAAGATGTAATTATGATGCAGGCGACTCGGTATAATCGATATATACCACAACGCCAAAGACTTTCACATCTTTGATGTAACCGGCACTGTAATAGTACTAAGGTTGCCCATAGAGGGCACAACTATTACACATCGTAGTTCACTGTTTTTATCCAAAATATAAATAAGCTGTAGATATACTATCTTTTAATCAGACATTTAAATGAATCTATTTTATGTTATTAGTGTATTTCCTACTTTTATACTTTGACGATGGCGTCATATTATGAACGCTGATTGGCAGTTGTGAAGTAGTGTGACAGGAAGTAGGCGGAGCCTCTGCATATTTAAGCTCGTGCTCAGCACTCAAACCATCAGTTGACTGCGTAGCAGCGAGGAGAGCTCCGCCTACCATCCTAAGGGAGCCATGGGTATAATTAATTTTATCTTATCTTGTCAAATTTTGACATCATTAGACACTTTCATTTTATTTAAAGATTGGTATCTAGTATTTCTTAAAATTTATCCACAGGTCTGATGATGGTTCTGTAGAAAGAACCGAAACCGGTTACCTGTGTCATTAAAACATACATGAGTGATCAAGACTGAACTTTAGTCAAAATTCCGTATTTTATTCAGTAGGTTGTAGTGTGAAACTACATTGCGGGCAGTAGCTCCATGTGGAGCACATGTTGGTCTCACCGCAGACTTCTAGTATTCAGCAAGACACAATTGATATCATCAAAGTGTACGGGCCTGAAGAAGGCGTTGACGCAACGTCGAAACTAGTAGCCAAATAAAAATGAAATCTTAAGTACAACTGGAGGAGTTTCATTTTTAAGAAAAATACTAATGTTTGCGTCGGGTGTACGAGTAGAGCTCTGTTTTCGGAACCCATCGTGAGTCTCCGGAAAACGCATAATACGAGAGCATAAAACATGTTCCAGAATTCTACAACAGACTGACGCCAGCAATGTATGTCAATAGCTACGTATGTGCGACTGTTAGATAACCTTGCTCGAAAATGGGAATATTTATTTATTTAACCTGATGAAATAAGGGGGCTTGAAGTGCTCTTTTACATCGGGGAAGCGTACTTTCTTGACTACCCCTCACACTTCCCTCCACTATCGAACTGATCATTAACTGATGCCTCAAGATCTGTGCTGTTAACGATCCCTTCGTTTAGTCAAGCCGTGCTGTAAAATTTCTTTCTCTTCAGTTCGACGCTGTATCTCCTCATCTAATCTTCCGGATTCTTCTGTAGCACTACATGTCAAAAGCTTCGATTCTCTTCGTGTCTGACCTACTTGCGTTACATATAGTGCAAGGTAGAAATATATCCAGAAAAATTTTCTAACACTTAAATTTATATTAGATGTTAAGAAACTCCTCTTTTCATAAATGCGACCCTTGCTATTGTCTGTATGCATTTTATACCACCTCTACTTCTGCCGTCATCAGGTATTCTGCTGCCTGAAAAGCAAACCCATTTACTACTTTTAGTGTCTCATTTCCTAATTTAATTCTCTCAGCATTGCCTTATGTAATTCGACTACATTCCATTACTTTTGTTTACGTTCGTCTTATACCCTTTTTTCAACTTATACCCCATTTCCCATCATTATATAAATCATACGAGTCAGTACCTTGCAAGGATAACACATTAAACTGATGTTCTGGTAATATTCGTAGCTGTTGCCACTGCCTTCTTTGGAATTATAACATTCTTCTGGAAGTCTGAAGGTATTTCTCCTGTCTCATATACGAGGGCTATTCGGAAAGTAAGGAACGATCGGCCGCGAAATGGAAAACACAGTGAAAATTGATGAAGCTGTGCACAGATGCGTTGTGCACAGTGTCTGGTACGCCCGTCGACAGCGTCATGTCGCTCTTTTCAGTTCTGAGCTCACAGTGACAACGTAAAGCTGGCTAGAAATTAGCGTCTCCCGCCAAGTATGAGGGCATGGCGAAAGATTTCACCTGAAGCTATGCAATCCGCAGAACATAACTGTCATGCAGTTCGTTCTACACGACAATTCTCGGGCGCACTCTGCAGGGGCAATGAAGATGCTCCTGCACCTTTTTCTATGGGAGGTGTTTGATCACCCACAACACAGCCCATAATTGGCTACCCCTGAGATTCCCATAATTGGCTACCCCTGAGATTCATCTCTGCTCAGATGAACCGCTGGCTATGAAGACAATATTTTGACACAGTCAACGGGCTGCAGTCCACAGTAGCACTGGCGGCTGTCTTCTATAACGAGGGGATAGAAAAGCTGGTACAACGCTACGACAGATGTTGTTCTACACGACAATTCTCGGGCGCACTCTGCAGGGGCAATGAAGATGCTCCTGCATCTTTTTCTATGGGAGGTGTTTGATCACCCACAACACAGCCCATAATTAGCTACCCCTGAGATTCCCATAATTGGCTACCCCTGAGATTCATCTCTGCTCAGATGAACCGCTGACTATGAAGACAATATTTTGACACAGACAACGGGCTGCAGTCCACAGTAGCACTGGCGGCTGTCTTCTATAACGAGGGGATAGAAAAGCTGGTACAACGCTACGACAGATGTCTAAGTCCGAGCGGCGATAGTGTAGAGAAGTAGCTGGAAGGTGTAGCTAACTGTTGCAAATAAAACAGTTTTGATTTTCACTGTGGTTTTCATTTCGCGACCTATCGTTCCTTACTTTCCGAATAGCCCTCGTACTTAGATGGAACAGGACGAGGCCTGATTTCTGGGTAGAGCTCGAGCAAGATTACTCGGCCCCTTTGCAGGAACGCATTCTCGTTCTCAGCACTGGCCGAGTCCACCCCTTTGTGCCGAAGGGGTGGCCGCCTCAGTTTGTTGCCGCCTACTAGGGATGGTGGTTAGCGCTGAAACAACTGGTTTTCGGTTATATCGGTTTTTTTCCACGCCAGTTTAACCTGAGAGTTAAAACCGCTCAAAATAACCGATTTTTGAAACAAATGAATGTCGGCTTTTATTCTACTTATTTCCTGTAATAGACGTAGAAATCGAATAAAGATTATTAAATTAAATACGCAAATAAAAAGAGACTTAGATCGAACACTGTTCGCTGCTTTTCTCGGAAAGTGAAAAGTGATTGAATACCACAAAAAATCACAAGCATTCTCCTACTATTCTAATTTGATGGAACTCCAGTCATATTGTAATCGGGGATCGTATCACTATTTGGGCATTATGAATAGTCAGCGCTAAAAGGTGAAAAAAAAATGGCTCTGAGCACTATGGGACTCAACTGCTGTGGTCATAAGTCCCCTAGAACTTAGAACTACTTAAACCTAACTAACCTAAAGACATCACACACATCCATGCCCGAGGCAGGATTCGAACCTGCGACCGTAGCGGCCGTGCGGTTTCAGACTGTAGCGCCTTTAACCGCTCGGCCATTCGGCCGCTAAAAGGTGAAAATTGAAGTTGTGTTGATTTTTTTTTTTTTTTTTCAGGTGCCTGAATACTACAAAAAATCAGAAGCGTTCTCCTACCATTCTAATTTGATAAAACCCTACTCAAAATCATGCTGTAATCGGGGATGATGCCATTGTTTGGGCATTGTGAATAGTGAGTGCTAAAGGGTGAAAAATGAAGTTGTGTTTATTTGTTGTTTTCAAGAGCTAGAAGCAGATAAAGGTATATAATGTAGATACAGGCAGCAGATCAGTTACTGCTATGTTTATTGTATGACAAGAATGATTTGTTGTTAAGTTTTTAATTTATTTCCTTCCTCCTTTATTTTTTCATTGAAATGGCAGACAAGTCTTCAATAATTAAAGCAAGTGAAGCATTGTAATTAATTGCTACGCCATTTAGTAAAAGTATCTCAACGTTAGTATTAGTGCCGTTCCGCAAGACAACGCGACGACAGCGAGAGACTGCTGTATATGACTAGGCGAGGCAGGTCTTGCACGTGTACGTTAAGCCGAGGCACACGGCAACAGCGGCGCCATTGTATCAGCAATGCTGTACCAATTCTTATGCCATGTCTTTGTTGCTCGTTTCTGTCGGCATTGTTGCCGGCCGCTGTGGCCGAGCGGTTCTAAACGCTTCAGTCCGGAACCGCGCGACCGCTACGGTCACAGGTTCGAATCCTGCCTCGGGCATGGATGTGTGTGATGTCCTTAGGTTAGTTAGGTTTAAGTAGTTCTAAGTTCTAGGGGACTGATGACCTCAGCAGTTAAGTCCCATAGTGCTCAGAGCCATTTGAACCATTTTTGAACACCCATCCCATGCCCCGAGGGAGGACTCGAACCTCCGACTGAGGGGGGAGGGGGGGGGGGAACCGTGAGAAGACGCCTCAAACCGCACACCTACCCCTCGTGGCAAACGACTGAATTGTCGAATGATTATTAGTCCTGACATAACTTATTAACAGGATTGTAGCTGTAGCGAGAGAGACGTTCTGCGAGACATGCGTTTGTGTGGAGGCTTAAGCTGTAGATCTATACCTCCCCTTCTGCTCTGTGCCGTCAGGAAGGGATCCCCACCACCACAGTCGTCCCCTCCCCTGCCTCACCGTCCCCATACTGTTAGGAGCCAAGTAATTTTCTACGCACTCTACCAAGAAATCGTCAGACCAGTCGCAAGCCGAGTGAGATGTCCCATACGTGGACGCACTCCTTCGGGTCGAGGTGGTCGCGGCGGTACACCTGACAAGTTGGCAGGTGGGCCGGCGGCGGCGCCACGTTAATTCCGGCTACCGGGGGCCGGGCCCAGGTACCAGGTACCAGCTACCAGGGAGCGCCACTACTCTCCACGCTGCGATGCTATCTGGCGGGCAGCGGCCCGGCTACCAAATTACCCGCGCACTGCGCTGTGTTTATCCCTGCGGCGGGCCGGATATAAATCTATTATCTGGCTGCCACGCAGGCATGCGGCCCAGCGCCACGCCGCGCCGCACCTGCTGCCGCCTCGCCCTGCGCTCCCTGGTCGCTCCTGACGACGGCGCGCGACTGCTCGGTCGAAACGCTCCACTAGCAACAGGCATGTCACACAGTTGCACCTTGTCATCTCGTGATCGAAATACCATCGTACGGAACATCAGACCAGCTTCGTGACAGTAGTGAAGAGTTCCTACTAAACACAACAAGCATGTCGTCGCCATTTTTTTGCCGAGTCGTCAGTCTTCTAATTAGTATAATGAAACCTGCCACCAATTTCTCTCTTCTGCCAACATCTCCATCCTTCACCTCGCAGTAGCACTTGTACCTTACTTCCTCAATTATTTGTTGTACGTATTCCAATCTCAGTATTACCCTGCAGTTTTTGCATCTCCCTCTAGTACCCACCCTCTAACTACATCTAAGTCTGCGTACATGTCCGCAAGCCAAGGTACGGTGAATAGTGGCGGATATCACATACCACTACTAGTCGCAGATAGAGCGAAGGAAAAACGACTGCTATATGCGTCTGTACTAGTCCTGATCTCTCTAATCTTGTCTTCATGGTTCTTAAGCGAAATGTTGGCGTAGGAGAATCCTTCTGCAATCAGCTTCATATGTCCATTCTCTAAATTTTCTCAGTAGCGTCCCTCGAAAGAACGTCGCCTTCCCTCCAGGGATTCCCATGTGAGATCCCGAAACATCTTCGTAATGCTTGCCTGTTGATCGAACACACAGTTAACAAATCCAGTAGCCCGCCTCTGAATTGCCTCCATGTGTTCCTTTAATGCGACCTGGCACGGATCACAAACACACTAACAGTACTCAAGAATAGGTCGCACTGGCGTCCTATATGCGGTCTCCTTTACAGAAGAACCACACTTTTCTAAATTTCTCCCAATAAACCGATGTCGACCATTCGCCTTCCCTGCACAATCTTTAAATGCTCGTTCCATACGTATCGCTCTGCAGCCTTACGCACAGATAGTTAAACGACGTGACTGTGTGAAGAAAGATTATTAATGCTGTATTCTTACATTGCGTGTTTGTTTTTCCTACTAAATCAGCCATAACGTCCATTCTTCAACATGTAGAGCCAGCTACCACTCACCACACCAACTACAAGAAATTTTGTCTAACTAATCTTGTCTCATTCTACAGTCACTCAACGATGACAGTCTCCATATACGACAGTACCATTAACAAAAAGTCGCAGAGCGCTGCTTACCCCGTACGACAGATCATTTATGCATATGGAAAGTAACAGCAGTCCTGGGGTACTCTTGGCGATGACGTTGCCTCTAATGAACACTCGCCGTCGAAGACAACATGACGAGATCTGTTACATAAGAAGTATACATGTCTGGGAACATATTTCATATGCTAGTACCTTTGTTGATTGTCTGCAGTGTGGCCCCGTGTTAAATGCTTTGCGGAAATCTAGAAACATGGAATCTGCCTGTTGCCCTCACCCATTGTTCCCAGTGTATCATGTGAGAAAAGAGTAAGCTGATTTCGCACGAGCAATGCTTTCTAAAACCGAACTGATTCTTGGACATCAGTTTCCCGGCTTCAAAACCAAAAAAAAAAAAATTTTATTCGAAATCGGTATCTGTTCAAGGATTCTGCAGCTAACCGATGTTAGGGAAAAAGATCTGTAATTCTGCGGTTCCGTTCTTTCGCCCTTCTTATACAGGGTGTTACAAAAAGGTACGGCCAAACTTTCAGGAAACATTCCTTACACACAAAGAAAGAAAATACGTTATGTGGACATGTGTCCGGAAACGCTTACTTTCCATGTTAGAGCTCATTTTATTACTTCTCTTCAAATCACATTAATCATGGAATGGAAACAGAACGTACCAGCGTGACTTCAAACACTTTTTTACAGGAAATGTTCAAAATGTCCTCCGTTAGCGAGGATACATGCATCCACCCTCCGTCACATGGAATCCCTGATGCGCTGATGCAGCCCTGGAGAATGGCGTATTGTATCACAGCCGTCCACAATACGAGCACGAAGAGTCTCTACATTTGGTACCGGGGTTGCGTAGACAAGAGCTTTCAAATGCCCCCATAAATGAAAGTCAAGAGGTTTGAGGTCAGGAGAGCGTGGAGGGCATGGAATTGATCCGCCTCTACCAATCCATCGGTCACCGAATCTGTTGTTGAGAAGCGTACGAACACTTCGACTGAAATGTGCAGGAGCTCCATCGTGCATGAACCACATGTTGTGTCGTACTTGTAAAGGCACATGTTCTAGCAGCACAGGTAGAGTATCCCGTATGAAATCATGGCGGTGAATCGAGGAAGTACAGTACATACTGACGAAACTAAAATGAGCTCTAACATGGAAATTAAGCGTTTCCGGACACATGTCCACATAACATCTTTTCTTTATTTGTGTGTGAGGAATGTTTCCTGAAAGTTTGGCCGTACATTTTTGTAACACCCTGTATACAGGAGTCAGTTGCGCTTTTTTCCAGTAGCTAGGAACTTTTGTTGACGGGGGGAATTCTAGAAGATTGTACCTCATCTGGAAAAGGCACCCTACACTACACTTGTATGACCCGTTCTTGAGTACTGATTGAGGGTTTTCAGACGCTCGTCAGCCGGCCGAGGTGGCCGAGCGGTTCTAGGCGCTTCAGTCCGGAACCGCGCTGCTGCTACGGTCGCAGGTTCGAATGCTGCTTTGGGCATGGATGTGTGTCATGTCCTTAGGTTAGTTAGGTTTAAGTAGTTCTAAGTTCTAGGGGACTGATGACCTCAGAAGTTAAGTCCCACAGTGCTCAGAGCCATTTTGAGACGCTCATCACGTCGGATTATACGAAAGCACAGAAGAAATTTATACCTGTGTTGCTAGATTTGTTACTGGTAGGTTCGACCAACGCGCGAGTATTATGGAAATGCTTCTTGAACTCAAATGGAGAATCGTTGGAAGCAAGAAGGTGTACTTATCACAAAACACCATTGAGAAAGTTTAGACAGTAGGAAATTTCTACAGACTGCAGAACTACCTACTGGCATCAACATACATTTCTTGTATGAATCGCAAGGACAATATAAGGCTCGTTCGTAGGCATATAGACAATCGTTTTTTATTCGCTACACCGGCGAATGGAACATGAACTGGAATAACTGACAACAGTGCAGAGCTTTGGCCGTTCATCCTCAACGTAAACAAATGTAACGTACTGTGCATAAATATGCGGAGAGACCTGTCATTGTGTGATTACGATTCTGGTACAATGGCTGGAAGCAGTCTCATCCACTAAACATGTGGGAGTTGTTTATGCCGATGTTAAAGTGGAACGACCACATTAAACTCGTTAACTGTGCGTAGGGCGGATGCCAGACTGTGATTCATTGCAACGATCCTCAGGAAATATGCGGCCATTTGCGACTGGAAAAGAAAAGAGGGCAACTGACAATGGTACACGTATTACCGTCCGGTACACACCATAAGACAGCTTGCGGTGTATTACCATTCTGGGATCCGTACCAGCTAGAACTGATAGAGGAAGCAGAAATCCAAAGAAGACGAGCGCGTTTCGTTACATGTTCATTTAGTAAGCACAAAAGCGTTACTGACATGCTAATCCAACTCCTATCGCAGACCTTACAAAAGAGGTGTTTTGCATTGCGGCGCTGTCTTCCGAGAGCGTACGTTCCTACAAGAATCAATATATCGCTTCCTCCTACGAGAAGGTGAAATTAGAGAGACTCGAGTTCACACTGACGCGTATCAACAATCGATTTTCTCCCGGACCGGAACAGGAAATGGGGACAAACTACCCTCCACCATGCATCATACAGTATGTAGATGAGGATGTTGATCGCTTTGGTAGCATTGCTTCGAAAATGTAAGGAAAGGTCAGTTTTGATGTCATGAATAGTGTCACAGAGTCGCGCGGGGTAGCCACGCGGTTTTGGGCGCCTTGTCACGATTCGCGCGGCTGCCCCCCTCGGAGGTTCGAGTCCTCCCTCGAGCGTGGGTGTGTGTGTTGTCCTTAGCGTAAGTTAGTTTAAGTTAGGTTAAGTAGTGTGTAAGCCTAGGGACCGATGACCTCAGCACTTTAGTCCCATAGGAACGTACCACAACTTTCCAAGTGTCACTGACAATAGCGTCTACGTCGATGCCTGAAGCACCCATGACATGCTCTAGATAATTACATATGAACGGCAACTGTGTACCAAAAATTATGACTCATTAATTACCTTGAAAAAATAAAATTTGGTGAATCCCTTGGTGCATATTGAGTCTTTGAAGAGAGGAAATACTCCACAGGTGGCAAATCTGCTGAATAATGTGGGTGACGCAACAATGAGACTTCACGTTCTATTTGGAGCCCATATGTTATGCTTCCACATCGCAGGTAAAGCGTCAAGTCTCGTAACCAGTAACAAACTTAGCAAAACATTTATAGTCACGAACAATCATGCATGGGTGACACGTGTTGACAACACTCATCCGTGTCGTCCAGCTACTGCTGTGTCATAGCATATGGGACGTATTTTGTAGATTTGTTACGCAGTACGACTAATCTGGATATGTTTAGCTTTTATGCTATCATCAGCTTTTATGCTATCGTCCGGAAGGAAACTTTGCGATCTTTAGTAATCAATTTACCGCTAGTTGCGACCTCGTTTGTCCGCGCTGTTAGGAGCCCACTGTGCATTCGATGTCCTTGGTTGCCTCCCAGCGTAATTCTCTCTCTCTCTCTCTCTCTCTCTGGAAAAAAAAAAACCACACACACACACACACACACACACACACACACACACACACACAGAAGACACACACACACACTATATCCACGTATTATAAATTAAAGCGCCAGCGGCGTTTCCCTGTCTGCGAGTGAAGGTTAATATCACGAACTACTGCGGGGATTTTCAATCTTTTTTCGCTAATAGACAGTCTAATTCACTAGGAAGGTTTATAAATATAATTTATAAATATTTATTACAAATTGGCTGAATTATGATGATGTTTTTCTATTAAGTGACGCCAGGTGAGAACATTCCAGGCGTGAACTTCTTAAATTGTTTAAATTATACTAGAATCCGAAACTAGTTACCTAAAGTTGTTCTCTGAAATTTAATCACAACTTTACGCAGCGCCCCGCAAAGAAAATTATCGCGACGCCGGAGAAGTTGTCCGGTCATAGACACTTTGTACTACCCGTGCGAAGCCATGAAGTGTCACTTGTTTATAATACTAGGTGTTATCAGACGTAAGCATATTTCAAACAACAACGGCTAGACCGATGAAAAAAAAAATAGTTCAAATGGCTCTGAGCACTATGGGACTCAACTGCTGTGGTCATCAGTCCCCTAGAACTTAGAACTACTTAAACCTAACTAACCTAAGGACATCACATACACCCATGCCCGAGGCAGGATTCGAACCTGCGACCGTAGCAACAGCGCGGCTCCGGACTGGAGCGCCTAGAACCGCACGGCCACCGCGGCCGGCGCTAGACCGATGACACTCAAAGTAGTGGTACGAAAGAGTTCAAACTGTGTATCAAGAGTCGTCCGAGAGATGGGGTTGACGCGAAACCTGCACAAAAGAAGTGTCTCGAACGTATGGACCTCACTGTCTATGGAAAAAAGTGAGACATTTCTACACAGTCGTTAATGAGCGGAGACAGTGGAGCCGACAAGAAAAGTCAGTCGACGGCAGAGCTCTGTGCGTGTACGTACGGGGTGAATCATCCTTATTATTTTGTGAACGGTTCAAGATACCAAAAACAGATTTTCAGCAAATGGCAGTACACGAAGGAGAACATAAAAAAATAAAATAATTAAAAAACCCTGCTGTATCAGCCCGTGTCAACCGAGATGTCGATGCAAGCACGGTCTTTTCTTTTTTTAAAGGAACGATGGGAACGATGTACTTTTTCTTCAACGGCACTTAACGTGTCTTTAGAACACGAGTACAGTAACATAACGCTTGCTAATGCTGATGCTGAAGCGGATAACAAAAATACGGTGAAGTGTTTTGTGAAACGAATTGTTTAAAAGCAAGAAATAAAATACATTAGAGGAACACTTGACGCGTCTGTAAATGATGCTCGAAATGCTGTACAGCAAATGAAATGCGCCAAATGTTTCTCTAATCTATTTTACTACTTACGTTTAGAGAAATCGTTGTAGAAAACATTTGGCAGCTTTTGTGGATTTTTTTTTATATTCAAGTGTTGTTCAGAAAGTATGAAAATAAAAATTTCAAATATCGATCGTTATTCTATTATTCGTAAGAGTATACGAATCAAGAGAAAACAGAGAAGTACCAGTTTATGCTGTAATTTGATGTTTATTTTATTTGTTCGCCACGAAAGAACGAATTTCACAATTTCTGCACCTGTGTCACTCTTAATGCCAAAATAACTAGTCTTGAAGAGACCTGTTGATACTTCATTCACGCAGCTAGCAGCAACTATTCGTGAAATATTTCAGTTTTCCTCAAATAATTAATTTTTCTTAATTAAATTTATTACTTTCAAGCAATTAAACATTTTTCTTCAAACCCAGGCCTCACACTGGCCATTGTGATACACGCCCCATTTGTCGGTCTTCCACTCTCCGTTTGGCTATGAAAATTCGGACAAAAATCCATTTTCGAATTCCTTGGTAGTCTTGCGTTCGCTCCGCTCACTCGTATGACGAAATACCCGAGATGTGTGCTAAAACTGGAAAGAGAGACGGCCGAAATCGCCTGTTGTAGCGTGAACACCACCAAATGAGGTGCTCGCGCCATAGTCCGTCGTCTAAAGAAACCTTTCGACTGTTTACCTGTTCCCACAAAAGCTGTTCACTTAAAAATGAGTACGTAAACACATTTGAATAGTTTTCCTAATCTCATTCTGTTGCAGTTCCATGTCCCGGGTTCGATTCCTGGCGGGGTCAGGGATTTTCTCTGCCTCGTGATGGCTGGGTGTTGTGTGCTGTCCTTAGGTTAGTTAGGTTTAAGTAGTTCTAAGTTCTAGGGGACTGATGACCATGGATGTTAAGTCCCATAGTGCTCAGAGCCATTTCAACCATTTTTTGCAGTTCCATGTAGCGATATGCACATTTACAGATGGCAGTACTATCGCGTACACAAGATATAAACGAACAGTGCATTGGCAGAGCTCTCTCTTGTACTCGGGTGATTCATGTGAAAGGGTTTCCGTCGTGATTGTGTCCGTCGCACGTTGTATTTCGTAAATCGTTAAGTAATTCGATATTCCGCGAACCACAATGTGAAGAGAGTGACGAGAATACCAGTTTTCAGGTATAGCCTCTCACCAAGGACAACACAGTGGCTAATGGACTTCACTTAACGACCTAGAGCAGTGGCGTTTGCGTACAGTCGTCAGTGCTAACAGACACGCAACACTACGTGAAATAACCGCAGAAATCAATGAGGGACGTACGAATGCATCGATTAGCAGGACGACATCGCCTGCAGCACCTCTGCTGGACTCGTGATCGTACAGGTTGGACCACAAACGACTGGAAGACCGTGACCTGGTCAGATAAGTCCCGCTTTAAGTTGATAAGAGCTGATGGTAAGGTTCGAGAGTGGCGCAGACCCCACGAAGCCATGAACCCAAGTTGTCAAAAAAATGGCTCTGAGCACTATGGGACTTAACATCTGAAGTCATTAGTCCCCTAGAACTTAGAACTACTTTAACCTAACTAACCTAAGGACATCACACACATCTATGCTCGAGGCAGGATTCGAACCTGCGACCGTAGCAGTCACGCGGTTCCGGACCGAAGCGCCTAGAACCGCTCTTCCACCGAGGCCGGCCTCAAGTTGTCTTCAAGACACTGTGGAGCTGGTGGTGGCTCCATAATGGAATGGGCTGTTTTTGCATGGAATGTGTCCTCTGATCCAACTGACCCGACCATTGACTGGAAATAGTTATGTTCGGCTACTTGGAGACAATTTGCAGCTTTATAACGAATGTCGATTTTAGAACAAGGGTTACTGCAACTGCACGTCTATATGAAAGCTCTTGTGCATATTAAACACGAGCTATAGGAATTTATAGAGCATATGAGATGTGGAGTTATACGAGGAAGTAATCATTAAATGTGTACGAAATGAAGAAATACTAGAAAAACGCCAGGCAAGAAAAATAGCCGAAGAAACTGCACTTTAAATTCGCAGTCACGAAAGTATCTAGGAATATTTAACTCAACGCTTAGAAGAGAAGCAGAATGGAAACATCGTAGCAGCAGATCATCGGGAGTGTTGGACGCAACAGGTCTGAAAAGACGGAAAGATTACTGTAGAACAGACAGATATGAAGCACGACAAAAAACAAATGGAATGACTGTGTACCCCACGGATACAGTAATGTCTCCAGCCTATTTAGGATTTGTAACTAAAACAGACACGCAGAGATGAGGTAATTAGAATACGGATATAGAAAACAGGCGGAGACAAGAACATTGGAAAGAACAAATCGAGAAAGATGAGGATAAGTTTAACAGGAAGTCCTCAGCATTTGCTGCCATCTTTCTAATGCAGTTCAATAAATCTTTCTTCCCATTGCAGCTACTGAAATGTGTTTAGAAGGCCGTTTCAAAATCGTGTGGGAGTGCAGTTACTCAGAAATGGCGTGAAGCGGTAAATGAGGACACTTACCCGAGAACGTAACTGGCTAATGCCCCCACAGGGTAAACATCTCTACATTCTTCGCCGTTTATGGACAAATTTATTTTCCGTTAGACATTCTGAAGTGAAGTACAACGTCCGTGTACACGCGAAAAGAAAAAGCGTTTCCTAATTGCCCGCAGCATTAAAAATTATTTTGTGGCAGAGCGTACGACAATTTTATGTTCGGCCCCTCATCTACAGTATAGAATCTTCGCGAAAGCAGATGGTGAATTAGATGAGAGAACATAAATCAGACTGTCCAATGCGGAGCGATGCTAGCGCGGCATTGTCAGGCGTTGGTTCAAGCCAAAATGTTCTCAAACATCTGAGGGTCGTTTATTCCTCTCTTTTCATATTCCTTTTTCTCCATAATATACTGGAAATTCGGAAAGCTACTACACATAAAATGTGAACAGACTTTCCACCAACATATTTCAGGCTTTACGTTCACATTTTGGATGTTTCAGAATAGCTTCTTCAATAATTTCATAATAATCTACGGACAGTATTTTTCGGTGTCGCTATAGTAATTATACTTCTTAAATCGTACCTAGTTGAAGCATAATAAATTCTCACTGATGTGTGTTTGTTACTTCGAAACCGTTTGAGAAGATGTAATGACAATGATGAAATAGATCTGCTTATGTGTGTTTCTTCATGTCTTTTCTACTTCCTTGTGATACGCGAAACGATTGAAGGTTTTTTTTAAGATGTTGTTCGAGACCCTTTTAGGTCCCTTCTTCTACGATTTTCAGAACAGACACGTGACACTGAGCATTTTATCTGTCGGTCGATAGCAACAACGCGAAAATTTGGTTGAGTTTACGTAGACACGTATGAGGAAGAAATAAGCAGAGGAATGTCGATATTCATTTGCTATGGTTTGGGGAAAGCAGCCATAACGGTATATGAAAACTTCCTCACCGGTATGACTAAACTTTCTAGACCACTTGCGGCGGCGCGGTTCCTTCCGTCCCTTTACGACGGACCTACCTGTGAACATTGTCTCAGCAGATCATCAGTAGGAAAGCCGAGTGAAACCTATTGTATCCGACGTTAACCAGGCTGCAATTTAAGTCACTAATCTACGTTTCGGGAGAAAGTTTTCACAAAAATGAAAGGTTGGCAATTTTGTCCTCAATTAATATATTCTGAAACTTAGGTGAACAAGTGTCACTGCCAAGCCCGTGCTAGTCTTAACACAGTCACTCATAATCCCTTTCGCTCACGTTAGCAAGTTTATGCTGTTGCATTTCCCGAAAACGTAATAGCTACAAAAATACTGATTGTTTTTGATTGATAATGCTCGTCAAATATTAAGTCTGTCGGTATCAAATGCAGTCACAGTTTTTAGCCACGGACCTGCTCAATACGCTACGCGGAATATATGTCTTTTTTCGTCACAAAATTCACTTAAAATTTCCGAAATTTCTACACGCTTATCCGAATAATTATGCCGTCACTTTACCACACTTTTGATGTATGAAACACTGCTAGATCCGGCTACTTATAGTTTCTATCGGAACTACTACTACACACGTCCGAACTGTTTCATGGCTAGGCTCCGACTCTTCTCTAGAATACTCTAAGTCTTCTCTACCAGCAGAGAAAGACGCGCGAAAAATATTGCTTTACCACTGGTCAGTTTACTCAACAGCCAATAGCAAAACAACATTCCCCCGCGTCAATCCAAGCTTTTTATCAATAACTAATCGCAAAATAGTAAACCTAACGACTGCACTTTTTACCGACGTAATTATCTAATATGCTGAAGTTTTACTTATGCATAAAGTTATTTATTATTGTTATTTATACCTGAATTAACTTTCCCTTTGCCATAAACTTAGTTTACTTATTTATTCTTCAAAAATCCCCTTTGTCCATATCCATACTTCTTCGAAATGTTCCCACACTAAATCCTAATAAATAACTCATTAAACTATCTTCATATTAACATTAATCCACACTCACGCATCATTTATACTGCTAAAACAGATTTATAACATTTTACCTACACAAAAAGAAATAATAACACTTTATGAAAATACTAGAATAGTTTATGAAAAACATTCTATTACTTTAGTGCACTCTAGTGGGCACAATCGAAACTAAAATCAGTCCCCTATCCAATACTGGCCTCTATCGGCTGATACAGAAACTACGTGCGCGTCCAGTCTCGCGTCACCATCTGTCACTACGCAGCTCTGAGACACATCTCCCACTTAGCCGCCTCCAAGGCAGGATCGTTATACGGCGCTACGCCTCACACTATGTAAGACATAACAGTAGTTCCACAAAGATTCAAGCCATATGGACTACCACCAGTTTAAAAATTCTAATCATACGTCGCTCACAGGTATTCTGAGTGAGGTATCGACACCAGTTGCCAAACATCCTTTCCATTAACGAAATCACACACTGTATTTTAAACATCCTTTACTCCCGCCACAACACGATAATGTCTTTTATATACGTTTATAAATAAAGATGAAAGGAAACTTGTGCGGCTGACGGTGTTCGTTAAGATAATTGCAGGAAATTGTCTTAAACTTAGTGAATTATTAAACTTGCACTACATAGCTGCTTCTCTGAGGTGTCAAACTTTTCCTCCCTGCCCTCATTCTCCCGAAATGACGTCCCATGACTTACTGCTTTTCCCTTGCCTGAAGGTACCATTGCGTGGCAGGCATTTCCATAATAACGATGAGGTGGTTTTCGAGGTGGAAACTTCCCTGAACACTAAAAAATGCAGACAACCATAATAAAGGTCTTCGTCAGCTCATTCATAATTGGGAAAAATGAGTCGCATTGAAAGTGAATGTGTAGAGAAGAGCTAACCCTGTTACCAAAATTCATGGTCATGTCTTGTTTTTGTGGAACTGCCCATAAGAAAGAAGATTGGAAACCGAGAACGAATTACTCGATTGAAAAAATGTAAATAATGGATGCAGTGTTTAGCCCTGTCGTATTGTCCAGAGAGAGCGGTGCCACACCAAGGTCGCAACCGATGGTAGGCACTCCTGACGAACACGCCTCTCTCTCCACATGGCATCGCCCTCAGCTGAGGTCAACATAGTGTCGAGCACGTAAGAGCACAGCCCCAGTTCGAGGCCTCAGCTACAGCAGTCAGCATCATCATGTAGGACAGTCACAATTAAAGTTTCATATGAAATGTACTTTCGTAAATGTTGCATTTCGTATTGCAGGATAACAGTTTGTTAATCTATGACGCTTCCTTGCCTTGATAGTCAATGACACGTGTAAATTATCAAGCAATCATGTAGAAAAGGCTTATGTCAGAGTTAAGTCAATCTTTTATTCGTTTATCTAATAAAGTGAACTGATATTTCATGGTTTCTAGTTTGATCAGACATCCAGAACAATCAAAGAACCCAGAGTTATGACCGGACGAAACTAGTTTCATTTGGTCACAACAGACCCCTCCAAATTCAGACTGCACGCAGATGAAGCAGTGACGGAAATAAAAGGAAGAATCAGGACTGAGATTAAATTTAGGGTGGAAGAATATCAAAGAAAAGATTTCCTGATGTCATCGCTGTTCTCAGTGAATGGAACTCTGGGTTCTTTGATTGTTTAGGGAGAAGGCTTGTCAAACTAGAAAACATGAAATTTTAGTTTACTTAATTACGAGGCGTGTTTTTTAAGTAAGGTACGTATGAACATAAGTACACAATGAAAGGTTATTTCAAAAAAGTAAATTTATTTTCAGAAAGTACATACTTCACTCCATTTTTCGACATACACTCCTGGAAATGGAAAAAAGAACACATTGACACCGGTGTGTCAGACCCACCATACTTGCTCCGGACACTGCGAGAGGGCTGTACAAGCAATGATCACACGCACGGCACAGCGGACACACCAGGAACCGCGGTGTTGGCCGTCGAATGGCGCTAGCTGCGCAGCATTTGTGCACCGCCGCCATCAGTGTCAGCCAGTTTGCCGTGGCATACGGAGCTCCATCGCAGTCTTTAACACTGGTAGCATGCCGCGACAGCGTGGACGTGAACCGTATGTGCAGTTGACGGACTTTGAGCGAGGGCGTATAGTGGGCATGCGGGAGGCCGGGTGGACGTACCGCCGAATTGCTCAACACGTGGGGCGTGAGGTCTCCACAGTACATCGATGTTGTCGCCAGTGGTCGGCGGAAGGTGCACGTGCCCGTCGACCTGGGACCAGACCGCAGCGACGCACGGATGCACGCCAAGACCGTAGGATCCTACGCAGTGCCGTAGGGGACCGCACCGCCACTTCCCAGCAAATTAGGGACACTGTTGCTCCTGGGGTATCGGCGAGGACCATTCGCAACCGTCTCCATGAAGCTGGGCTACGGTCCCGCACACCGTTAGGCCGTCTTCCGCTCACGCCCCAACATCGTGCAGCCCGCCTCCAGTGGTGTCGCGACAGGCGTGAATGGAGGGACGAATGGAGACGTGTCGTCTTCAGCGATGAGAGTCGCTTCTGCCTTGGTGCCAATGATGGTCGTATGCGTGTTTGGCGCCGTGCAGGTGAGCGCCACAATCAGGACTGCATACGACCGAGGCACACAGGGCCAACACCCGGCATCATGGTGTGGGGAGCGATCTCCTACACTGGCCGTACACCACTGGTGATCGTCGAGGGGACACTGAATAGTGCACGGTACATCCAAACCGTCATCGAACCCATCGTTCTACCATTCCTAGACCGGCAAGGGAACTTGCTGTTCCAACAGGACAATGCACGTCCGCATGTATCCCGTGCCACCCAACGTGCTCTAGAAGGTGTAAGTCAACTACCCTGGCCAGCAAGATCTCCGGATCTGTCCCCCATTGAGCATGTTTGGGACTGGATGAAGCGTCGTCTCACGCGGTCTGCACGTCCAGCACGAACGCTGGTCCACTGAGGCGCCAGGTGGAAATGGCATGGCAAGCCGTTCCACAGGACTACATCCAGCATCTCTACGATCGTCTCCATGGGAGAATAGCAGCCTGCATTGCTGCGAAAGGTGGATATGCACTGTACTAGTGCCGACATTGTGCATGCTCTGTTGCCTGTGTCTATGTGCCTGTGGTTCTGTCAGTGTGATCATGTGATGTATCTGACCCCAGGAATGTGTCAATAAAGTTTCCCCTTCCTGGGACAATGAATTCACGGTGTTCTTATTTCAATTTCCAGCAGTGTAGTTGCTAAATTTGTTCAAACATATATCATACCTCTCAACCAATTTTAAAATACCCTCTTTATAAAAACTTGCCGCCTGCTCCGATAACCAAGAGTTCACTGCTGTTTTCAAGTCGTCGTCGTCATTGTAACTGTTGCCACTGAGGTGTTGTTTGAGGTGGAGGAACAGATGGTAATCGCTCGGCTCAAGATTAGGACTGTAGGGTGGGTGGTCTAAAATTTCCCAGCAAAAACTGCCTAATAAATTGCGGGTTTGACCTGCACTGTGAGGTCTTGCATTGTCATGGAGAATGACAATTCCCTTTGTCAGCATGCCGCGTCTTTTGTTTTGAACCACACTGCGTAGCTTTCTCTGGGTTTTGCAGTATGCTTCTGCATTGATAGTGGTTCCTCGTTGCATGAAGTCAACCAACAAAACACCATGCCTATCCCAAAACACCGACGCCATGATTTTGCGCTGGGACAGTCTGTTTGGCCTTCACCTTTACAGGCGAGTGTGTGTGTGTCTCCGTTCCACGCTCTGTTGCTTCGAATCGGGCTTGATATGCGAAATGTATGTTTCGTCTCCAGTTACGATCTGACTCAAGAAGCCGTCACCTTCTTCGTGATAACGAGCCAAGAACTTCGTCGTACACTCAAATCTTTGTTTTTGTATTCCTCTCTTAGGAGTTTCGGAACCAGGCGGGAGCACAGTTTCCTAAACTTTAGGCGTGCAGAAACAATGTTGTAAAGTACTGATCTCGACACGTCAGGAAATTCGTTTGAGAGACCTGTTATTGTGAAGCGGCCTGTTCTCACGAATCCTCTCTTCAACTGAAGCGACCCAAGTCGTCCTCATCATGGACATTGTCACGGCCATCTTTGAATTCTCATACCCACTTACGCACTTTGCTTTAACTCGAAACAGTATCACCGTACACTTCGCAAGTCTGTCGATGAATTTCTGCAGCAGACAGATTCCTTGCTGACAAAAACCGTATCACTGAGCGAACCTCACAAGCGGCGGGCGAGTTGAAAGTCTTAAACATTTCGAAAGCACAGGACAGAACCGTACAGGTTAGCTACAGGGCTGAAACAGCACAGTTGTTCCCGAGGCATGCCAGTGCACGACGCACGCGCTCGTTGCGGTCTGCGCGCAAACTACTGGTGTCTGGAACAAAACGGACCTTACTTAAAAAAACACGCCTCGTACATAAATTAATATAAGATTTACTTAACTTTGACACCATTTCTTGTCACAGGATTGCTTACTAATTTAAAAGTGACATTGACTATCAAGGCAGAACCTGTTAAACGGAATGAACTGTCTAATGGGTACAGAATACGGATAGAGGGAAACCTGAAGAAAGATGAAAGTAATGTGGAGTAGCAGAGTTGCGTTTAAGCGATAAACTCAACAACAGGTGACAACGAAGTACATGAACTAATGGAATACTGCAGATTTATAGGCAAAATAACCAAAACGGACGAAACAAGCAGGAAATAAAAGACAGAGTAGAGCAGACAAAGAGGGCTTTGATGGCCAAAAGAAGTCTCCTAGTATCAAACATCGGCCTTGTTCTGAGGAAGAAATTGTTGATAATGTACGTTTGGAGAACAGCATTGTATAGTAGTTCTACATGAACTGCTGGAAAACCGGAAAAGGACTGGATTGAATCGTGGTGGTATAGAAGGATGTTAAAAATAAGGTGCACTCATGAGATAAATAACGAGAGGGTCCTCTGCAGAAACGACGAGCAGAACATAATACGGAGAGCACTGACGAGAAGAAGGGACGGGTGGTACCAGAGGGAGTTGCAGAAGGTAAAACTGTAGGGGGAAGACAGGGATTCGAATATATCCAACAAATAACAGGATATCGGGTGGAAGTGTTGCTCTGAGGTTAAGAGGTTGGCACACAACGGGAAGCCGTGGCGCGCCACATCAAGCCAGTCAGCAGACATATCTACAGGGTGAGTATTAACAAAAACGACCAAATGTAGGGACGGATTCATGACTGGAAATTGAGGGAAAAAGGGGCGTGTCCGGAAAGGCATCGTTGTCACAGTAGATGGTGCCGACGAATGAAAATTCCTCTGACCACGTGCCGTGTGTTCCTTGTGTTTTGCAAGCTGTACGGTTGACGTGGCGAACTGTAAGCAGTAGAATGGTCCGTACTCATGTCGGGAACAAACAGAGATGGTTGATTGGTTGGTTGGTTTAAAGAGAGAAAAGGGACCAAACTACGAAGTCATCGGTCTCTTGTTCCCAATAAAACAATGCCACAAGGGTGCGAATAAAACGGACGAAACATATAACACAAAACGGAAAGAAAGGCAAAGCAACAAGAACGAAGGGAAGGCAGTCAATACTAAAGGGAACAAGAGAGGGACGCTAGAAACAGAAGGGAGTAAAACATGAAAGCAGATTACAGTGGCTGGCCAACCACGAGAATAAAAAGGGAAAGCCAACCACTCTGCAACACATTAAAACCTCCACCCTAAAAGCTCTAGGGTGGAGGACACGGAGGGACAACGGACATGCGCTGAAACCTACATAGAAGTATAAAACCCACTCTCACGGTCAAACGTAGCCACGTATGGCCAATGCAGAGCCGGCAGAGGACAACTGTTTCTCTGCGAGAGGCCTGCATGGAAGACTTCCACACATTCATAGTTTCCTTAATGACACGCAGTTTGTTGTGCGTGCTGTTACGCCATTCCATCTGCTAAAGCCGGAAATCCCTGCGGTGTAAGAAGCAACGCAGGTCAGCTTCGGAGATACTTATCTCCAGAAGCGGTTTTTGCGTCGCATGTTTGGCCAGCCTGTCGGCAAGTTCGTTGCCGGGGATTCCGACATGTCCTGAGGTCCACCACGGAACGGCGGGACTATTCCAGGGCATAGATGGACTCCTGAATGGAAGCTAGCAGAGGGTGAGGGTAACACTGGCCGATAGCTTGTAGGCTGCTCAATGAGTCAGTACACAGGAGAAATGACTCGCCAGGGCATGAGCGGAGGTACTCAAGAGCACGAGATATGGCCGCCAGCTCTGCAGTGAAAACACTGGAGTACTGCTCAACATGCCCTCCATGAACATATGCGAAGCCTACGTGACCACCAGCCATTAAGCCGTCGGTGTAAACCACTTCAGAGACCCGGAACACGGCAAGAATCGAGAGGAAGTGACAGCGGGGAGCGGCGGGGTTACCGGAGTCCTTAGGGCCATGCTAAAGCTGGCAGCCGAAGCTGCGGCCGAGGCGTACACCATGGTGGCGTACGTGAACGGACCGCAAGTAGAAAAAAATGGATCAAATGGCTCTGAGCACTATGGGACTTAACTTCTGAGGTCATCACTCCCCTAGAACTTAGAAATACTTAAACCTAACTTACCTAAGGACAGCACACACATCCATGCCCGAGGCAGGATTCGAACCTGCGACAGTAGCGGTCGCGCGGTTCCAGACTGTAGCGCCTAGAACCGCTCGGCCACCCCGGCCGGCCGCAATTAGAAGTGGTAAAGGGAAGTTCGGAGAGAAGGGAACAAACCGAGATGCGGTTTGTGTACGGCCAAGTAGATGGAAGCGGTCCAGAGACAGCACGACTTTACCGAACGAAGTAGCCCCACAGAAACCAATCACATCACACAACATTTCAAGCTCTTTTTGGGCGTTTGTGTGATCATGGGTTCTTTCAGACAGACTAACGCGGAGAGGCGGCGGACTATTCGTACGCCACACTTGCCGGACAGAGTGCTACAGGATATTGAGACAAACACTAGTACAAACTCCAGGCAAATAGCCCGTCAACATGATTTAAACCAAAGTACGATCGCGTGTATCCTGCATGACAACCGCTACTATCCCTGTCACCTGCATCGAGTGCAAGCATTATCAGCAGCAGACTTCCCTCCACGGGAAGGATTTTGTCAATCGTTTTTGCACCAGACCATCACAATTGTGGGGTTTATGCCGCCCTATTTACTAACTAAGCAACCTTCACCAGAACTAGCATCATCAGACTGCATAATCGTCATCTATGGACTACGTGGTCAGAGGAACTTTCATTCGTCAGCGCCATCTACCGTGGCAACAACACATTTCCGGATACAAGGTCATATGACGAATCAGGATTCCGTTCTTGCAGTCTGTCAATTTTATTAATGTTCATCCTATATATACACCACACGTAAGTTATTATCTTATCCTAATGCCCCCTCTACCGATGAAACATCTCACACCTTTCTTGGTTCATGTGGTGTCACCGCCAGACACCACACTTGCTAGTTGGTAGCCTTTAAATCGGCCGCCGTCCGTTAGTATACGTCGGACCCGCGTGTCGCCACTATCAGTGATTGCAGACCGAGCGCCGCCTCACGGCAGGTCTAGAGAGACTTCCTAGCACTCGACCCAGTTGTACAGCCGACTTTGCTGGCGATGGTTCACTGACAAATTACGCTCTCATTTGCCGAGAGGATAGTTAGCATAGCCTTCAGCTACGTCATTTGCTACGACCTAGCAAGGCGCCATTACCAGTTACTATTGATGCTGTAAAACATGTACCGTCAAGAGCGATGTTCACCAATTATGGATTAAAGTTAAGTATTCCAGAAGCTACGTACGTTTTTTTACTAGTCTCATTTCCGTGTCCTGTTCCAGACCTCACGCCAGCCTGCGAGAGCTTAAACGCGTGCCTTTCGGCTTCCTCCTAGTGGGTTGGCTGTCTTGCCAATACACAACAGTTCAAATGGCTCTGAGCACTATGGGACTTAACACCTGAGGTCATCAGTCCCCTAGAACTTAGAACTACATAAGCGTAACTAACCTAAGGACATCACACACATCCATGCCCGGGGCAGGATTCGAACTTGTGACCGCAACGGTCGCGCGGTTCCAGACTGAAGCGCCTAGAACCGCTCGGCCACAAAAGGCCGGCTCACACCTTTCTTGTTTTATTCACAGTCGAACACCATAAGAAAAACAAAAGTTCTCCTTTCTTTCCGACAGTTCAACTCCATGTATTCGATGAACAGTAAGCAAAAGTGGAAGATTAGGGTTTAAGTTTTCGGTCGACGACGACAAGGCCATTAAAGGACGGAGCAAAGCTGGGGCTGGAGAAGGAAATCGTTATGCCCTTTCACAGGAATCATTCCGGCAATTGCCTTGCGCGATTTACGGAAATGTCCGAAAACATAAGTGTGTGGCCTCATAAGGATCTGAATCGGCGGCCACCCGAATGTGAGTTCGGAGTCCTACCACCAAGCCGCACCACTACATGCAGGCGTCCCATCTTGACTAACCCAAATAACTTTTTGTCCAGAAACAAAATAAAAAAAAGGATCGAGCAAATGTTGTTTAACAACCGGGGAGACATTAACCGCGATGAACGCGTTTCTTGTAGCTTTGGTCAATACGAAGATGTGAACAACAGCACGACGTCCTTAAACAGAACTCTATATACATATTTTTTTAAATTCTGTAATCCACATCCCCTTCTCAAGACCTGTCCAGAAACGTATCACACTGTAGCATCCGTGTAAGCATGAAACTATTAGAAACGTAACATGAAAAAGACATTGACTCTCCTGTCCCAGCATTCAGTGTAGGTATCCAGGCTAACGTAACTCATCCACTAGTTGGAGTTGATAGTAAACAAAAGGAAAAAAGGAAAAAAAGTTTCAACAGCCTCGATTGCATAAATATTTCTTTATTTAGGACAACCGGTTTCGACATATTTTGCTGTCATTTCAGGTTAACAAAGTGCATATACATGGAATATGTCTCATAACATGAGTTAATATTAATATTTGAAATAAAAGTTTTATTTTGGCATTACACAAACGAGACGTGGAACTGTATATTTACCTAAAAAATCTTTTTGTTGCGGAACGTGTTCATTTAACGTTGAACCCCAGGCCAAGTTATCATGTGGATGAAAACCAGCACATTATAAAAGGTCTGTCATAACTAAAATATTCAAAAACATAAAGCACCTCGTGTAAAATGTCATATCCATATATATATATATATATATATAACGCTCACAGATGCTTGTTATATCACAAGAACACAGTATTTAGTAGCACATCTTCTCACGTAAGCTGGACATATTGTGATGTAACAACCACCTGTGGGCTTATATATATATATATATATATATATATATATATATATATATATATACACTCCTGGAAATTGAAATAAGAACACCGTGAATTCATTGTCCCAGGAAGGGGAAACTTTATTGACACATTCCTGGGGTCAGATACATCACATGATCACACTGACAGAACCACAGGCACATAGACACAGGCAACAGAGCATGCACAATGTCGGCACTAGTACAGTGTATATCCACCTTTCGCAGCAATGCAGGCTGCTGTTCTCCCACGGAGACGATCGTAGAGATGCTGGATGTAGTCCTGTGGAACGGCTTGCCATGCCATTTCCACCTGGCGCCTCAGTTGGACCAGCGTTCGTGCTGGACGTGCAGACCGCGTGAGACGACGCTTCATCCAGTCCCAAACATGCTCAATGGGGGACAGATCCGGAGATCTTGCTGGCCAGGGTAGTTGACTTACACCTTCTAGAGCACGTTGGGTGGCACGGGATACATGCGGACGTGCACTGTCCTGTTGGAACAGCAAGTTCCCTTGCCGGTCTAGGAATGGTAGAACGATGGGTTCGATGACGGTTTGGATGTACCGTGCACTATTCAGTGTCCCCTCGACGATCACCAGTGGTGTACGGCCAGTGTAGGAGATCGCTCCCCACACCATGATGCCGGGTGTTGGCCCTGTGTGCCTCGGTCGTATGCAGTCCTGATTGTGGCGCTCACCTGCACGGCGCCAAACACGCATACGACCATCATTGGCACCAAGGCAGAAGCGACTCTCATCGCTGAAGACGACACGTCTCCATTCGTCCCTCCATTCACGCCTGTCGCGACACCACTGGAGGCGGGCTGCACGATGTTGGGGCGTGAGCGGAAGACGGCCTAACGGTGTGCGGGACCGTAGCCCAGCTTCATGGAGACGGTTGCGAATGGTCCTCGCCGATACCCCAGGAGCAACAGTGTCCCTAATTTGCTGGGAAGTGGCGGTGCGGTCCCCTACGGCACTGCGTAGGATCCTACGGTCTTGGCGTGCATCCGTGCGTCGCTGCGGTCCGGTCCCAGGTCGACGGGCACGTGCACCTTCCGCCGACCACTGGCGACAACATCGATGTACTGTGGAGACCTCACGCCCCACGTGTTGAGCAATTCGGCGGTACGTCCACGCGGCCTCCCGCATGCCCACTATACGTCCTCGCTCGAAGTCCGTCAACTGCACATACGGTTCACGTCCACGCTGTCGCGGCATGCTACCAGTGTTAAAGACTGCGATGGAGCTCCGTATGCCACGGCAAACTGGCTGACACTGACGGCGGCGGTGCACAAATGCTGCGCAGCTAGCGCCATTCGACGGCCAACACCGCGGTTCCTGGTGTGTCCGCTGTGCCGTGCGTGTGATCATTGCTTGTACAGCCCTCTCGCAGTGTCCGGAGCAAGTATGGTGGGTCTGACACACCGGTGTCAATGTGTTCTTTTTTCCATTTCCAGGAGTGTATACATATACGTATGTATGGCTACAGCCTGGTAAATGAAAATGAACTAACGTTGTGTGCTCTTCCACTGCTCTGTATGAAATAACCATAGGACTTTTGTGAGCTATAATTTCTGTCGAGAAGGTTGTCCATATACCCATCAAAAGTTATGATACATTGGAGAAAGATTGGTTGAATAATTCATGCTCTACTGATTCCAAATCACAATCCTGTATTAACACAATGCAGACACTGTTAATGGAACCGACAGGAATTGATCTGTGAGTAAAAGCAGTCATGCGTCTTTAGAAGAAAAATAATATTTCAGAATCAACCTCGAAGTCATGCAAAGACTGCAACACTGACGTCCAGCAACAGTGTCTGAATCACCAAACGCCCTGCTGTTACTTTGTACGGCTTCAGTTGGGGCACAGATGCTACTTACACACCAGTGCTGAATGGCGGGACGATTTTCTCGGTCTTATTTTCAAGTTTTTTTTTTCCTTTTTCACCGGTTAAATCTACGTGCCACCTGCCGGACTGTCCGATCAACGGGGCGTTGTGTTATGCTGTAATCGGAACCTGCGTGCGTGGCCACTGGCTCCCGGACAGACGTACGTAAGACACTCCCTGTCCCTGTTATATTGCATTTGCGAGCATCACACTGTTGCACTAGTCGATTAACGGGAAATAGCCTACGTTATCTAACGACTACGTTTTTCCGATAAAAAAATGTGAGTTGCTGTGGCTTGCAGCACACGCATTAGTAGCACGCTGTTGCTCACGACTTCCATTCCTTTTTAATGTCTTTTTAGCAATATAACTTCTGCTACGAATGGTAACTTCTCGCATAGCTTGATGAAGTCCACAAACATCCGAATGCCTTTTTTTTCTTTCTTCATCTCCTCACATATTCTTCATTCTCCGTAGTCTCTTGTAAAATATGACAAACTGGCGTTAAAAAAAGGAAAAAGCAGATTGTGCCCAAAGATATATTAAGCTTTCCTTTCACATGTCTGGATGTATGAACAGAATATCTACGATATTCTGACAATAGCAAGTCGTCTTACACGTTTCCTTTTTATCGATATCCGTATTTATCTCCACTTACATCACCTCTCGTTGAAGCACGTTATTCGCCTAAGGGCTTTGGGTAATATTTTGGGCTAGGTGTGCGAAGATGTAACATTAAAAGGGAAAAATTCATCTCTCCTCTTCCTAAACGTATACCGTTCACCTCGCATCCCGCTATACAGGCTATTCCATCCATTTTTAGCTCCACAGATACCATTACGAAGATATGAACAGCAGTATATACTTTTTTTTTGAACAGCACTGTGTTTTTTATTCGGTAATCCACTTCTCCTCAAGACCTATCCAAAAGAAGTATCATTGTGTACCATTCATGTCAACATGATTTTATTAAAAACGTAACACAAAACTGAATTTGACTCTCATGTGCTAGCGGACAGTGCAATCTCGTCTACTTGCTGGCGTTGACAGTAAACAAATGGAATCACAAGCAAAATTCAGACCCGTCATTCAGCTCAAATTTTCTCGGCCCCTCCCTACATGAGTACCGCTTCTCCTCTCTCTTCGTTGGTGTACATGATCCACAAACCTCCAGCTGAACATAAGTGGCTGGTTGAATGTTCTCATTTCGTGAGTACTGAAGGAGCGATCTGTTTTATTTGCTACACGACATTCAGCATCCTCGACCGCAATAAACATTTTTTTTTATTTAAGACAACCGTTGTCGACTGCCTTTCTGTCATCTTCATGCCTGTATCAAAGTGCATATACATGATATATTTCTCATAACATGAGTTAATTCGTAATACACTCCTGGAAATGGAATAAAGAACACATTGACACCGGTGTGTCAGACCCACCATACTTGCTCCGGACACTGCGAGAGGGCTGTACAAGCAATGATCACACGCACGGCACAGCGGACACACCAGGAACCGCGGTGTTGGCCGACGAATGGCGCTAGCTGCGCAGCATTTGTGCACCGCCGCCGTCAGTGTCAGCCAGTTTGCCGTGGCATACGGAGCTCCATCGCAGTCTTTAACACTGGTAGCATGCCGCGACAGCGTGGACGTGAACCGTATGTGCAGTTGGCGGACTTTGAGCGAGGGCGTATAGTGGGCATGCGGGAGGCCGGGTGGACGTACCGCCGAATTGCTCAACACGTGGGGCGTGAGGTCTCCACAGTACATCGATGTTGTCGCCAGTGGTCGGCGGAAGGTGCACGTGCCCGTCGACCTGGGACCGGACCGCAGCGACGCACGGATGCACGCCAAGACCGTAGGATCCTACGCAGTGCCGTAGGGGACCGCACCGCCACTTCCCAGCAAATTAGGGACACTGTTGCTCCTGGGGTATCGGCGAGGACCATTCGCAACCGTCTCCATGAAGCAGGGCTACGGTCCCGCACACCGTTAGGCCGTCTTCCGCTCACGCCCCAACATCGTGCAGCCCGCCTCCAGTGGTGTCGCGACAGGCGTGAATGGAGGGACGAATGGAGACGTGTCGTCTTCAGCGATGAGAGTCCCTTCTGCCTTGGTGCCAATGATGGTCGTATGCGTGTTTGGCGCCGTGCAGGTGAGCGCCACAATCAGGACTGCATACGACCGAGGCACACAGGGCCAACACCCGGCATCATGGTGTGGGGAGCGATCTCCTACACTGGCCGTACACCACTGGTGATCGTCGAGGGGACACTGAATAGTGCACGGTACATCCAAACCGTCATCGAACCCATCGTTCTACCATTCCTAGACCGGCAAGGGAACTTGCTGTTCCAACAGGACAATGCACGTCCGCATCTATCCCGTGCCACCCAACGTGCTCTAGAAGGTGTAAGTCAACTACCCTGGCCAGCAAGATCTCCGGATCTGTCCCCCATTGAGCATGTTTGGGACTGGATGAAGCGTCGTCTCACGCGGTCTGCACGTCCAGCACGAACGCTGGTCCAACTGAGGCGCCAGGTGGAAATGGCATGGCAAGCCGTTCCACAGGACTACATCCAGCATCTCTACGATCGTCTCCATGGGAGAATAGCAGCCTGCATTGCTGCGAAAGGTAGATATACACTGTACTAGTGCCGACATTGTGCATGCTCTGTTGCCTGTGTCTATGTGCCTGTGGTTCTGTCAGTGTGATCATGTGATGTATCTGACCCCAGGAATGTGTCAATAAAGTTTCCCCTTCCTGGGACAATGAATTCACGGTGTTCTTATTTCAATTTCCAGGAGTGTATTTGTAAAGTTTTAGTTTGGCACTGCAAAAAACCGTAAGTGGAACTGTACATTCACATACCTTAAAAATCTTTTTTTGTTGTAAAACGTGTTTATTTTACATTAAACCGCTCGCCAACTTGTCATGTGGATGAACATCAGCACACTAAGATATTTAAAAACTTGAAGTGCCTTATGCATATATATATAAGGAACTTCAAGTTTTTATATATATAGTAAAAGAAACAGGGCAATTTGTTGTGAAGTGCACATTACAGCTTGATTAATTATCGGAGTTGTCGCACATCTCTAGTACTTTACATAAATTTGGCAGTGAACATACGAATCTACGTACGTACATCAACACTTCATTTGTAACATTCACTATCCCGTTATCTATGCAATTTTCGCAGTAAATACGGCTGCTGTTTAGATGGGCATTTTGCATTTTGTTCGTTCATACAGGCAGAATCTTTTAGCGTGCGAGGTGGCGCAGTGGTCAGCACACTAGACACATTTTCGAGAGGACAACGGTTCAAACTCGCATCCCGTTATCCTGATTTATGTCTTCCGCGTTTTCCCTAAATCGCTTCAGGCAACTGGAATGATTCCATTGAAAGCGCACGGCTGACTTCCTGCCCCATCCTTCCTTAATCCGATGGAACCCATGACATCGCTGTTTGGTCCCCTCGCTCGAATGAACCAACCAACGTGCCAGAATCTTTTACAAACACGAAGGTTTGTAAAACATAGAGTAGGCCTATAGCAGCACGCGAACTTACTCCCTTCGACTTCGTAATTGCACGTCTTCATCCACTACATTATTGTGAACTCATTCAACATCTGTCTTCCATCTAACACTTTTAACTTAGGATCTTCTGAAGGCTTCTTTCACCGATATGTCATTAACTTACATTTAATTGCAACGAATCTTCCCAAGAGCGTCCAGCGTGTGACAGCATGTATTCATACGACGTAAGTATAAACAACGAAATCCAATGTGGCATCTCCAAAGTTCTTTATTTGTCGATTCCTATCGAGTTTCATGGTTGCGTCGAGTGTACTGGAAGACACTTTATGCTTACGTCACTTCATAGCAAGCCTTCTTTAAGTTCTGAGCTGTTGTTCAGACACAATATTGTGGCGTATACCTGTTTATTGGGTAGCAGTTTAGTATAACAGCTGTACTGTAGGGTCCGGAAATGAAAGTCTGCAATATACGTAGTTAGGCGATTCAGAGAAGTTGTCTCTTTTAATGATCACAGATCTGGGTATACGACCAGATAAGCTTTTTCGACAAGGACATGCATTCCATACCAGTCTATTGTCTTTTGACATATAAAGAAGTTTTTGTGCTTGAAAATGGTTTAAGGTCGAAATATGGATCGTGTAACAATGAAACAAAAGTTATTACAGTCAAACGGCGGAGCATCCTGTAAGGGGTCTGCCATTTCGACTTATGACACCGAACTTTTCAGTTATGCATCCCCGTGCATGAGTCGCCTTCCGATTCGCTACACTTACATTTCTTTACATTCCCTGCCAATTCTTATAGACGCTTAGCTACTCATTTAATAGCTACAGCCGTTCGTATTGGTACTTTCATCCTGAATATTGGCCTGTAGATTAATACTCTTCTTGAAGGTATTTCGCCTGTCTTACACATTCAAAAAGAACTTTAATCCATAGGGCAAATACCCTTCTTCAGGTAGAATATAATAATTCAAATTCCAATGAAAACATGTGTTGACAGGCCTAAATATTCCCGAACTTTCAGTTGAATATGTCACGGTTGCAAAGTACTAACACGAATGCTTTACAGAAGAATGGAAAAACTGGTAAAAGGCGATCTCGTGGAAGGTGTAGACTTACAGACAGGTTTTGACAATGTCGACTGGAATACTCTCTTTCAAATTCTAAAAATGGCGGGGGTAAAATACAGGGAGCGAAGGGCTATTTACAATTTGTACAGAAACCACACGGCAGTTATAAGATTCGAGGGACACAAAAGGGAAGCAGTGGTTGAGAAGGGAGTCACAAAGGGTTGCAGCCTATCCCAGATGTTATTCAATCTGTATATTGAGCAAGCAGTAAAGGAAACAAAAGAAAAATTTGGGATAGGAATTAAAGACCGGGGAGCAAAAATAAAAGCTTTGAGGTTTGCCGATAACATTGTAATTCTGTCAGAGGCAGCAAAGGACCTGGAAGAACAGTTGAACGGAATGGACAATGCCTTGAAAAGAGACTATAAAATGAACATCAACAAAAGGAAAACTAGACTAATGGAATGTAGTCGAATTGAGTCAGGCGACGCTGAGAGAATTAGACTAGGAAGGGAAAAATTTAAAGTAGTAGATGACTTTTGCTATTTGGGAAGCAAAATATGTGGTGATGGTCGAAGGACTTTTGCTATTCGGGAAGCAAAATATGTGGTGATGGTCGAAGTAGGGAGGAAAAAAAAAAAGTGTACTGGCAATGGCAAGGAAAGCGTTTATGAAGAAGAGAACTTTGTTAACATCGGGTATTGATTTAAGTGTCAGGAAGTCCTTTCTGAAAGTATTTGTATGGAGTTAGCCATATATGGAAATGATACTTGGACGATAAACAGTTTAGACAAGAAGACAATAGAAGCATCTGAAATGCGGTGCTACAGAAAACTGCTGAAGATTAGATGGGTAGCCGGCCGCGATGGTCTAGCGGTTCTAGGCGCGCAGTCCGGAGCCGCGCGACTGCTACGGTCGCAGGTTCGAATCCTGCCTCAGGCATGGGTGTGTGTGTGATGTCCTTAGTTTGGTTAGGTTTAAGTAGTTGTAAGTTCTAGGGGACTGATGACCACAGATGTTAAGTTCCATAGTGCTCAGAGCCATTTGAACCATTTTTGATTACATGGGTAGGTCACGTAACAAATGAGGAAGTACTGAAAAGAACTAGGGAGAAAAGAAGTTTGTGGTACAACTTGTATAGAAGAAGGGATCGGTCCGTAGGACACATTCTGAGGCATCAAGGGAAGTACAAGAGGAAAGCATGGGGTATAAAAATTGTACAGGGAAACCGAGAGAAGGACATAGTAAGCAGATTCAGAATAATGAAGGTTGCAGTAGTTACTCGGAGCTGAAGAGGCTTGCACAGAATAGCACGGAGAGCTGCATCTTTGGACTGAAGACAACAACAAGAACAAGAACAACAAGGTTAATACTGTGGGAATAATTATGAAGTTGTTCTACCAAGCAGAATGGAAGAATCAGTTAGCGTGAAGAAAGAATGAAATACCAGGGTCCATTCCGGAATATATTTTTTTCTTTTTTTTTCGTGACGTTAGGCAAGAAACGTGTACTGGTGTTCGCACCTTGCTCCTCGACCTTTATTCAACGACAACATTTTTCTCGCACTGAATCTACCCTTTTCCCTGTGTGCCTCGCAGTGAGCTTGTGAAATCGGATTACAAGCCTCGTACATAAATTCAAATAAGCTTCGTTTGAAAAAGTAAAGGTAAACGAGAAATTTAGCGCGGGATTACTCGTTGGTAACTACAATAGCCGCATCAGCAGCCATTTTTACCCGCTACAAACGCGTTGCTTCGAGTTAATCAAACCCGGCGACTCGATATTTTCCGAAGCGGCGAGAAAAATCCGTGATTTAGAGCGATTTCAAAACTCGCAAATGAGAAGTTATGACGTCCGGAGCGGCGCAAGGTGTTTTTGAGCTCGGCAGGAATTTCGTGTTCCTGTCGCGCAGCGCATAAATACGCGCTCCGGACGCCGTGCGGTGGCTGGGTGCGCGTCGCGGGGGATATCGACGCCCCTGCGGCTCGGCCGTGAGTAACGACCCAATCCCGCACACATGTGTGCCCTCCTCAGATTGAATATTTATCGTCCCGCGGAGTCGGCGCGCCAACCTGAGGGCAGCGCCGGCTTTGCGCTGTCAGTGCAGTGCGCACCGGCCGACCCGCGATGTATACTGTACGCTGATTTGTTGCTTTTTACGCACTCGCTGCGCGAATTTCTTGTCGTCGATCTTATCTGCGACCGACAGAATTATAGCGTCGCGTATAGCGCTCTTCGTTTACAAATAGCCTGGCGTGGCGTGGCTCGCTCGCTATTCGTACTCACTACCCCTCCCGACCGCTGGAAGAAACATACAGCTCTATGTATTGGTCGAAGGATACTTTTCCGATGTGTCTTTTACAGCACGTGTGAGCTACGGTAACAAAGAGCAATGCTATTTGTAATGGTTCTTTGGCTTAATCGTTGTCCCTTCCTCAACGCAATATGTTAGCGATAAAATACCAATGTTTATTTTGCTGTTGCTTACAAGCAGCATAAATAGAGCTTTAGACTGTACTCACAAGAAAAACGAAAAAAAAAGAAAAAAACTGACTTTAGATGTGTGTCTACCATAACTCTGAAGTTTGCCGATAACCTTTTAATTTTGTAAAAAGAGGACAAAAGATTTGCAAGAGCAGATAAAAGCGATGGACACTCTCTCGAAAAGAGCTGTATGACGAACACCGTCGCAAGAAAATGGAATGCGGTTGAATTAAATCAGGCGAATCACATTAGGAAATGAGGCACTCCCTAAGTAGCAGGTGAGTTTTGCTATCTGGGCAACAAAATAACTGATGATATGACCTTCCCTTCGTAGGGTACCGCAGAAATATACGAGGGTTGGAACTTTAATAGTGGCAACTATTTACTTACAGCTCGTACAAAACAGATACGTGTTTCAAAGTTTTACTGACTTTCAAAGTAGTCACCGCCATTGTGTATAACCCGTTGCCAGCGTTGTGGAAGTCTTAGGACACTCTTAGCAGTGCCAGTTGGGTGACAGTTCGAGCGGCGCGGTCTATTGCCCGACGAATTTGTAGCAGTTCTGAAGCGAATACCGTGAAGTGTTTCCTTCAGTTCAGAAATCGAGTTGAACTCACGAGGGCTTAAATCAGGGGAGTGCAGTAGGCGGTACAGCACTTAGCAGCCCCATCAGTCAAATATATCAGTAACAGCTTGCTCTGTACGCGCTTGAGCATTGTCCTGCAAAATGATGATCATGTCTTGCAGTAAGTGTCAACACTTCTGTCTCTATGCTGTTCATTTTTGGAACACAACCTACGGCCAGCTTGACAATTATTGTTAAATATTAATAATTTCTGCAGTCATAACAATTTTTTTTAAATTTTGTGGCAGAAAAAAAAAAGGCACCGACAGTGAGATTAGACCAAGAGACCTGGAACTTGTGAAACTAAGAACTGAATCGTTGGGCTAGGACTACTTGAATACTAGTGACCTTACAAAGTATATGACCCTGCTTAAAATTTTCAAACTCGATTTTTCGATATAAAAATCCTTGTGGTGACCTACACAATCTGTCAGTATAATTCAGACTGGTGAGGGGACGTTCGTAGGGCGCTCTTGTCAGCACACTGGACTCACAGTCAGAAGGACGACGGTTCAAATCCCCGTCCGGCAATCTAGATTTAGGTTTTCCCTGATTTTCCTATATCAGTTTACACAAGTGAGAACATGTGCTCCGTCTCTAGCGACGTCGACGGGAGGTTAATTCTTAATCTTCCTCCATGAGGACTATAAGCAGTTCACAAAAGAAGACAACTGAAGCGTTTGAAATATTATGCTATAGAAGCATGTTGAACATTAGAAGGGCCGATGAGAGAACTCATGAGGAGGCACTATACCGAAACATTGACATGTAAAAGCTTTATGGCTGAGGACATGAAATCCTAAACTTGTTGGTTTTATCAGTTTTGAATTATCCATACACAGTCCAGCGAAAAAGTCAAAACCGAAACTGATAAACGAAAAAGTGATAATGCAAAATAAGTTGAAGTACGAACTTTTAGGCAAATATGACACTACTGGCAATTAAAATTGTTACACCACGAAGATGACATGCTACAGACGCGAAATTTAACCGACTGGAAGAAGATGCTGTGATATGCAAATGATTAGCTTTCTAGAGCATTCACACAAGGTTGGCGCCGGTGGCGACATGAGGAAAGTTTCCAACCGATTTCTCATACACAAACAGCAGTTGACCGGCGTTGCCTGGTGAAACTTTGTTGTGATGCCTCGCGTAAGGAGGAGAAATGCGTACTATCACGTTTCCGACTTTGATAAAGGTAGGATTGTAGCCTATCGCCATTGCGGTTTATCGTATCGCGACATTGCTGCTCGCGTTGGTCGAGATCCAATGACTGTTAGCAGAATATGGAACCGGTGGACTCAGGAGGGTAATACGGAACGCCGTGCTCGATCCCAACGGCCTCGTACCACTAGCAGTCGAGATGACAGGCATCTTATCCGCATGGCTGTAACGGATCGTGCAGCCACGTCTCGATCCCTGATTCAACAGATGGGGACGTTTGCAAGACAACAACCATCTGCATGAACAGTTCGACGACATTTGCAGCAGCATGGACTATCAGCTCGGAGACCATGTCTGCGGTTACCCTTGACGCTGCATCACAGACAGGAACGCCTGCGATGGTGTACTCAACGATGAACCTGGGTGCACGAATGGCAAAACGTCATTTTTTCGGATGAATCCAGGTTCTGTTTACAGCATCATGATGGTCGCATCGTGTTTGGCGACATCGCGGTGAACGCACATCGGAAGCGTGTATTCGTCATCCCCTTACTGGCATATCACCTGGCGTGATGGTATGGGGTGCCATTGGTTACGCGTCTCGGTCACCTCTTGTTCGCATTGACGGCACTTTGAACAGTGGACGTTACATTTCAGATGTGTTACGACCCGTGGCTCTACGCTTCATTTGATCCCTGCGAAACCCCACATTTCAGCAGGATAATTTACGACCGCATGTCGCAGGTGCTGTACGGGCCTTTCTGGAGACAGAAAATGTTCGACTGCTGCCCTGGCCAGCACAGTCTCCAGATCTCTCACCAACTGAAAACATCTGGTCACGATGGCCGAGCGACTGGCTCGTCACAATACGCCAGTCACTACTCTTGATGAACTGTGGTATCGTGTTGAAGCTGCAAGGGCAGCTGTACCTGTACACGCCATCCAAGCTCTGTTTGACTCAATGCCCAGACGTATCAAGGCCGTTATTACGGCCAGAGGTGGTTGTTCGGGGTACTGATTTCTCAGGATCTATGGACCCAAATTGCGTGAAAATGTAATCACATGTCAGTTCTAGTATAATATATTTGTCCAATGAATACCCGTTTATCATCTGCATTTCTTCTTGGTGTAGCAATTTTAATGTTCAGTAGCGTACATAGTTTCAACTGTTTAGTTTAGGCTTCATCACACAAGAAGTAAGTTATAAAAGCCAAGTCATTAAATTATGTTTAATGTTTGTTGGAAGTTGTCAAGTGCTCTAACTATCCAACACTGGATGAGTACAGTCTCCGTTTTATCAAAATCTAGTTTTTCACGCACCTCAGCGAGTACGAGATCATCTCCTGTATTAAGTGTCGTACAACGACATAATGTTGCAGGTGCAATCGCTCGCATATGTGGATACTGTCTGCAAAATGTATTGGGAATTGAGTTAGTGGCAAAGAAGTAATAAATTGAAACGTCATACATGATGCGGCATTTTTTCAAGATAAACGGGGAAAATGTAGTAAACGGTAAACTTTTTTCCTTTCATTATTTTGTTAGGCGTGTACGGGAGGAAAAGTTTAGAAAAGGTTCGAAATTACGTTCAGAACACTTGTAAGTCGCCAAGTGCTGTCATTGTCAAATAATGGATCTATATACTGTGGGTAATTTGGGTGCTGTGACTTCCGTTGGCTCAGACGTATAGGAGCTTTTTTTTTTTTTCTCAAGCTCCAATCGGTCGCGAAATCGAAACCATAGTGTGAATGAAAAATGTTTTGTTTGCAGCAGTTAGCTACACCTTCCAGCTAGTTCTCTACATAGTTGCTAGTGCCAACTTACACATTTATCGTCGGGTAATACTAACTTTCCAATACCCTCGTAATAGCTGGCAACCGCCTGCGCTTTCTGCCAATTCTCTGTCCCGGTCTGCAGCTCGTTGTCCGTGACAAACCGTTGTATTCATAGCCAGTAATTCATATGAGACTCGGGGCAGCCAATTCCGCACGGTATGGTAGGTGATTAAAGTCTTTCCATCTCGAAAACGCTGCAGGAGCGTCTTCAGTGCTCCTGCAGTGCACGGTTAAGAACCGCCATGACGAAGGAAATGCACGACAGTTCCGTTATGCGTGCTGCATGAAATCAGGCGAAATCGCTCAGCAGGCGCTCATACTTGGCGACAGACACTATTTTCTAACCGTCTTTGAGTGGTCACAGTGCGCTCGGAACTGGAGAAGAGCGATGTGACGCGATCGGCGGGCATTCTGAAGAAACCGGCCAGTACATCTGTAGAAAGCTTCATCGGATTTTCACTGTGGTTTCCTTTTCGCGGCGGACTGGACGTTTAATAAAAGAATAGCCTTCGCAAATACGAACGCTGTGATAAATACACGCTAGAGAACAAGACGCCTAGCACACTCCCCGTTAAAACAAGAGACACTAGAGGTCTAGTGTTGGGACGGGGCGGTGCACGAAACGCGACCTGTGGTCCGCTGGCTGAGTTCTCGCGCGGACTGGAGCTCGAGCGAGGGCGTGCTGCGCTGCTCTGCCCACACAGCCGGTTTCTCCGGCTTCCTCTCCCAATCTCAGCAGGACCCGTGCTCTCTCTGTGTAGCCGTCCGCTGTGCCGTGTCGGCCCGGCGTTCGGGACCCGGCTAGCAAGACAAGGCGCCGGTCCATAAAGTAACGCCGAAACACGGAAAGGCTCTCTCCTCTCCTCCCTGCTCCTCCATCACGGCGCCTTACTCCTCCGCGTCACGACGCTGTCCACAACTGCCAGCGACCGGCATCGCTCTCCTGGTTTTCGAAATTCCCTGTCACTCGCAGCCCTGTTGCCGGAGACACCACAGTAGGGGGCACGGATCGGCGTCATGAGCTTGAAATGGTCTCACAGAGAGCTACTGTTAACAACAGTAACGTACTTGAGCTGTGGTAAAAATTGCTGTTTTGAAGAGCGCACCGCAGCACGTTGTGTAAAGCGGTCGCCATCCGTTTCTGGTGGTGGCACTGCTGTGGCAATCGCAGCTTTGGTGTCTCCCTCTGGTGCGAAAGGGGAATGGTTGCCTGTTCACGTGCATTTAAGGGGAGCTATCAGCTCGGCGTTTGGTCAGTCGAAGTGAGTCTGGGTCAGACCCGCGTCACCAGTGGCTGGTCTGTCTCTCGTTCGCATTTGTGCTGCAGTTTGTCTATCGCCGGAGTGCTAGTATGTCTGCCGTTTGGATCAAACTTTAAAACCGGCAAATGTCTTGCCACTCCGCCAGTAACAGAACTAGTGGTCGCCCGGTCGGGGCTGAGTTCCTGCATCTGAGTCTGCGCGTTAGGCCGCCAGTCTGCTCGAGTTGCTCGGGCAACGGTCATTGGCGGTTGGATCGATTAGTTGGTCGGTCGCGTACTGAGACACGACTTGTCCGTCTTGAGCGTCGGCGCATGTGAGGTCGCCACGTGAGTCCAGTGGACTTCCTACGTCCGTTGAAGCGGCTGGCAGCAGTCGGTTCGGGAGAGCGTTTTGGGCGTGCTGCGCCAGGTCTTCGCCAGACATCGCAGTTTATTAGAAGTTAAGTGATTCGTGATACTTTGTTTCATTTACTTGTTAAATTCTACTTGTTTTCTTGGTCAGTCTCTCGTCCCGAGCTTGCTCGTCTGTCTCCCGTCCGCATTTGCTAGGCAGTTAGTGCCTGTCTGTATGTCTGTCGGTCTGCCGTACGTTAACAGCTGCCTCTGTCATGCTTGTCGGATTCGGTGTTAACGAATTTATTGCTTAAGGTGTAAAGGCCGAAATTCCTGAAATATGTTTTTATCTTGCATATCATCTTGAGAGGCGGTATACGTGTAATGTAGACCATGTTTGTACATTTTATGTAAGACTGCATTTCATGGGTTTTTATTTTTAAAAACAAGTTGCACTTTCGATGGCAAGTAATTTTATTTTTATTTTTAATGTGAGTGTTTTGTAACATTTCCAACCGTCCTACGGGGTGCATAGTTTGTTTGTGTGATTTGTTAAAATGTTTAAAGTAATCTGGTGTGTTGCAGATTTGCACCAGTGTAGTCTTTCAGATGTTGTTATGAGCGGTCGTGACTAAGGCCGTGTTAAAAGAGAGCGGCAAGGTTCTCAGCCCGAAAGCTCATACTGTTAAAAAAAATTGTTATTTCTGCCTCTGAATAAATTGTAACTTGATATTTAGAGGGTGCTTTCTGATTATAATTTTTAAATGTGTTCTTTTTTTTTTTTAAAAAAAAAAGGAAAGGGTTTATAGGAATAAAATTTCCATCTGTTAAAAGAAATTTGTTTTCATCAGTTACCCACTGGCAACTACTTCCACGCTCACATAGTGTGATTAAATGTGTTAATGTTCTTGGTGAATCGCTAGTAAATAAAGTAAATTCTTTAAGAAAAGATTTGAAAGTAAATCCACGGTTCAGTACTCCACCGTGCCGCAGGGGTGTTTCTACCGGGAGATGCGGATTTCCCCTACGCTTCCAGTAAATAATGATAATCGTTGAAGACTGTGAACGGAAGGAAGATTTGAGTTTTAAGGTCTGCTAGGCTTCGGGTATGACGAGTCGCAGAATAAAGTGTTAACACACAAGAGGGTGTTTTGAGTTGTTGCGCCTTATATGTGGAGAAATTCGTGGACAAGAACATAAATACAATAAGACAATACGATCTGTCTGGAAAACGGTATTTTTTAGTGGTACCTGTGGAATTACTTGTTACCAGCGTTTTGTGTATTCAAATATATCGGGTGTCCCAGAAATGTTGCAACAAACTGAGGATTGTAGAGTCTACCTTGCAGATAAATCGAGGATAGGAACCTGTGTCCGGAAACGTCATCCAATGACGCTACAGTTATGGGCGCCGGTGCCTACGCCTAGACCACCCCTTCGGCGGCAAACGTGGCTTCGTACGCTGACAGACCGTATGCGGAAAGTCTCGGCTCTTGTTTATTACCCAGTGATCGCAGTTGATTGACACGATCGGCGGCAGAGTGCGACATCGGCCGCTATCCGGAGGGCCGCACTTTCAAATACCCGCTTTGCCACGTCTCGTACAGCCACCGCCGCGCCATGATGGCGCTGCCACGAACGATTACACCGCTGCCACCGCGATGCAAGCATCTCCTCTACTGACCTCCAGCGGCGGCTGTGCTTAAGTTCTTAAATTCACCCACTGAGCTCTTTTTGCGTGTTTGCCTGATACTAGATGTACATTCCTGGAAATTGAAATAAGAACACCGTGAATTCATTGTCCCAGGAAGGGGAAACTTTATTGACACATTCCTGGGGTCAGATACATCACATGATCACACTGACAGAACCACAGGCACATACACACAGGCAACAGAGCATGCACAATGTCGGCACTAGTACAGTGTATATCCACCTTTCGCAGCAATGCAGGCTGCTATTCGCCCATGGAGACGATCGTAGAGATGCTGGATGTAGTCCTGTGGAACGGCTTGCCATGCCATTTCCACCTGGCGCCTCAGTTGGACCAGCGTTCGTGCTGGACGTGCAGACCGCGTGAGACGACGCTTCATCCAGTCCCAAACATGCTCAATGGGGGACAGATCCGGAGATCTTGCTGGCCAGGGTAGTTGACTTACACCTTCTAGAGCACGTTGGGTGGCACGGGATACATGCGGACGTGCATTGTCCTGTTGGAACAGCAAGTTCCCTTGCCGGTCTAGGAATGGTAGAACGATGGGTTCGATGACGGTTTGGATGTACCGTGCACTATTCAGTGTCCCCTCGACGATCACCAGTGGTGTACGGCCAGTGTAGGAGATCGCTCCCCACACCATGATGCCGGGTGTTGGCCCTGTGTGCCTCGGTCGTATGCAGTCCTGATTGTGGCGTTCACCTGCACGGCGCCAAACACGCATACGACCATCATTGGCACCAAGGCAGAAGCGACTCTCATCGCTCAAGACGACACGTCTCCATTCACGCCTGTCGCGACACCACTGGAGGCGGGCTGCACGATGTTGGGCGTGAGCGGAAGACGGCCTAACGGTGTGCGGGACCGTAGCCCAGCTTCATGGAGACGGTTGCGAATGGTCCTCGCCGATACCCCAGGAGCAACAGTGTCCCTAATTTGTTGGGAAGTGGCGGTGCGGTCTCCTACGGCACTGCGTAGGATCCTACGGTCTTGGCGTGCATCCGTGCGTCGCTGCGGTCCGGTCCCAGGTCGACGGGCACGTGCACCTTCCGCCGACCACTGGCGACAACATCGATGTTCTGTGGAGGCCTCACGCCCCACGTGTTGAGCAATTCGGCGGTACGTCCACCCGGCTTCCCGCATGCCCACTATACGCCCTCGCTCAAAGTCCGTCAACTGCACATACGGTTCACGTCCACGCTGTCGCGGCATGCTACCAGTGTTAAAGACTGCGATGGAGCTCCGTATGCCACGGCAAACTGGCTGACACTGACGGCGGCGGTGCACAAATGCTGCGCAGCTAGCGCCATTCGACGGCCAACACCGCGGTTCCTGGTGTGTCCGCTGTGCCGTGCGTGTGATCATTGCTTGTACAGCCCTCTCGCAGTGTCCGGAGCAAGTATGGTGGGTCTGACACACCGGTGTCAATGTGTTCTTTTTTCCATTTCCAGGAGTGTAGAATTAATTAATATCTGAATTTTGTGTTCATGAACCTCATCTGTTCCTCGCTCTTGTACCTACTACAGAGCCACACAGTGCGCAGAAGAAATTATAATACACGGAGAAGATGGGCCTAGTTGATGCGTAAGGCCTTCTCTGCTACGAATGCCTCGTGAACGCCGACGACGGTTTCCGAGACGGATTTGCACCCGCAGTTTATTTTTCTCCTGCTACCGTATAAAACGTCCATTGCTTTTCAGTAAACAGGAAAAACATAAACCGAGGATGGAGGCCCGCGTCCGAAACCGTCGTCCATCAACACAACAGAGCATCGCTTCCGTAGGAGACGAGACCTGTCTGTGTAGCAGCTAGCTGCATCTTCTCCACTGGGGATCGTGCAAATCACTCGCGTTCGCTGAATAACTAACAGCATCGTGATACGTTATGTCTAAGGCACGTCAGCGTACAAAATCATGTTTGTTATCGGAGGTGCAGTCTAGTAATGGCCGCCGGCGCCTATGGCTTCGACGCTGTGTAGCGCCGCTGGATGACATTTCCGGACGCGGGTTCCTATCCTCGATTTGTTCGTCAGGACATCCTCTAAAAACTCTCGAAATTTGTCGCAATATTTCTGGGGCACCCTATATAACAAAGTGATCGTAGTGATCCTCACTAAACTGAGGTTTACTACTTTCTTCCGTTGACCACTTCCTAGCTAGAGTCAGAACATCTACAACAAAGTCGACGAAAGAAGATCCCGGACAGTTGCAGTGGCGACTGCTGCCGCTGCTTCGCATGTCTACCTTAACCTAGCGCGTGACGCCATTTTGTGTACCTCTCTATAGCAACGTCTCTGTGTTGCCGCAAGGACTACTGTTTTCGTCCGGAGCCTTTTTCGTTTTGCAGATGAAAGTTGGCAACATCACTGCCTGCTGTCAGTGATCCTCTTTCTCCGACTGTGCTAGAGGCAATTTGCGAAGGAATACACAGAGCCTTTATGGATGAAATCATATCATCGTATCCCTGGTATCATTAAACGCAACCATAAAAGACCCAAATCGGATGCACGCTACCGCGCGGGCGCTTCGTGTGTGTGCGTGTGTGTGTGTGTGTGTGTGTGTGTGGGCGGGCGGGCGGGAGGGCGGGTGGGTGGGTGGTTCTGAGTTCGGATGGGCAGGCATTTAAAAATAAATGTGTGTTTTGTATCGATTGTTCGATATTAATGAAATATATCGATATCATCGGGACGAAGATATTGGTATTCCACAACCGGTCGATATTTTCAATATTTACAGGAATAAAAAAAAAAAGGTCGGTGTCACAGACATGATTAACAAACATTTAAAAATTAACAAATACTTTATTATATCTGACGTTTACTAATAAATGACGCACAATATACTATAAAAATCACTTATTTACAAAAAACTAAATTATGAAACTAATAATCATCACTGGTAGATATCATGACAACTCTTTTTGTTTAACGTTCCCCTGTTAGTCTATTTCTTTTATTTGCCACAACCAAGTTTACTAAAGAAGCTACTCTTCCGTACACAACAAAAGAGGCTTGCCATATTAATTTTCCGCACGTCTGACAAGAAATTATAAAGTAAAAAAAAAAGAAGAAGCCGAATAGTGGGAGTTTCATGGTGCTGCGGTAGTCGGCTGAATGGCACGCCGTCCATCAGTTTACTGAACTCCCCGACGAGAGTGGCGTAAGCGTCACGGGTCGCCTGCCTCTGCGGTCCGAGTTTCCACGGACAGTCACGTGAGTTTCGTGTCACATGAGGACCAAACTCCTGTCTCCATTTTTTATCCTCATCTACAAAAAGAATTATGTCACTGGATTTTCTCATACATGTCTCCTCCTCTGGTGCAACAAAATACCACAGCCCGCTTTCTCAGTTTCTGAACGCGCTGTGGCATTCCAAGTAAAACTCCTCTGCGCATTTTTGCTTCGTCTGCTGGGGCCTGCGAAGAACGTGACCTTTACTATCGATTCCGACACACCTTGCCAAAGACTAAACTTCCGCCAGTTGAAGTGCGATGTCTCTCCCCCTCCAGGTGGTGCGTGGAGAAGCTGAAAAACAAAGCCATCTTTAGAGACAGAGATTTTCACTCTGCAGCGGAGTGTGCGCTGATACGAAACTTCCTGGCAGATTAAAACTGTGTGCCCGACCGAGACTCGAACTCGGGACCTTTGCCTTTCGCGGGCAAGTGCTCTACCATATGAGCTACCGAAGCACGACTCACACCCGGTACTCACAGCTTTAAAGCCATCTTTGGTTGGCATCCTTGGAGGGGTAGTGAAAGCGTGGACATTGACTCGTCCTCTGCGAACGAGAAATATTTATGTACGGTTGTCTTGACATGTTCAAACGAACGGTTATTTTGTGTACAAAAGAATACGAAAAAATGTTAATTACCTCGTTGTGATGTATGTGAAAAGCAGTATCGATATTGCAGGACAAACGGTGTTTTTAGAACAATGAAGCAACAGAAATAGATTTTCAGAACTTTTTTTACTTTTGTTCGTACGTTCATATGAGAGCAGTACGGATTGAGACTATGTATCTTGTAAAGCATTTCTGCTAAATATACACTGCTATTGATAACCAAACCACTTTATTTCAGTAGCGGAAGCATCCCTAGGTGTGTGAACCTTAATTGTGTGTGTGTGTTTTTTTTTCAGCCAGTCTCTGGACTGAAGAGCACAAGAACAACAACGTGCGGTACAGTGCAAGACGACAGATTCTCGTTCAAATTAATCCAATATTAAGGGGCGTAAAGCAAAATGGAGAGGGTTTACAGTTAATTCTTGGATAAATATACCAAAATGAAGTTAATTTCATACATTTTGCAAAGAGTCGTATCGATATTAACATTCTTCTCGTTGCCGCTTCACGGCTATCTTTCGTTCAAGTGACACGAAAGTATAAATTATTGTTCGAATGAAAAGATGTTTCATTACAACCCTGAGTTATTTCTAAAAGTAAAGATTAAGGTACTTCACACCGTTCTGTTCCTAATTTATTTTACATATATATCGATATTCGAAAGTGGTTTATTTATAGAGCACTTGAATATAGAAAGACTTAACAATATCAAAAATAACAATACTCGCCGGTGATAAAAATTTACAGCTAATATGTTATGTGTAGCCTTATGTGATCTTATGATGTATTATTAACAGCACAAGTATACAAACGCACGGGAAAAGAAAAAAAAATTGTCTCTCTACAACATGGCTGTACTGCAGCGCACGGGATCACTGGACGTTTAGGATGAGAAGTCGCCAAGTGGGAGCGTGGTCGCTCCGCAACAAGCATGCTTTACTAAATGATTATCTTCTTTTATGTTGCTAATTCTGCTAGCTGAAGAACATATTTTTATAACGAATTCAGCGTTGTTTTTCGATTCATAGTAAATTTTCCAACCAGAATCTGTCGCCTGCAAAATACCAGAAAAGGTTAAATAGCCAGTCGTGCTAGACAAGATTAAGTAGATAGTATTGTTTCAATAAGTGTGTTTCGTCTATGTTGTGGTTTGGACCTTATTTGTTTTGTTGTTAAGACCCGGATGAGAAAACTGTTTTATTAAACCTTTTGTATAGCTATCAATAAGCAAATGTATCATGCAAAAGCATTTGTTTAAACACTATGGTGATTCTTCCTCCCCCCTCCCCTCCCCGAAATTTCATGCTTTTACCTCAAAGAAAAAGGAGTCAAATAAATATTACTAAGATTTATCTCTTCACTTTGTTGAAGATATGCCAATACCAAAGCCTGCTACCCGATTTAGTATATCGCTTGTTTGTTCTGCACAGGTTATAAGATAGAAGCCTTATCAAGTTAGTTTCAATTCATTTAATATCTAACATTTGTGATAGGTGTCTCATCTCAATTATATATTACACTAAATTTGGGAAAGTGGTGGGGGGAGGGAGAGCCACGATACTATGCTTAAACACTGTCTAAACAAATGCTTTTGCATGATATATTTACTTATTGATAGCTATACAAAAGGTTTAATCAAACAGTTCTCTCATGCATATCCGTTGATCAAACAGTTACTTATGTGTATACGTCCCCTTCCTTACACATTTAATGCCTGTATTTCCATGATTACTGAAATCAGGGAACCACAGTGGTGTCTGTTTTATGAGTCGCTGATCACTATTCGACCTGACGACAACAGATTAGAAGAATCTTTAACTAGTCAAAAGTTATTTGAAGTGAGAAAGTGTGTGTGTGTATGTGTGTGTGTGTGTGTGTGTGTGTGTGTGTGTGTGTGGGTGGGTGGGTGGGTGTGGGTGTGGGTGTGTTTTGGAAAGAAGTAGTGTCTCTAGCAGCGAACAGTGATAAATTTATTCGATCAAAGGGTCTAAGCGTATTTTGATTATTTTAACCAAGAAGTTAATTTTGCATTTCGGGTTAGCATGCATAGACATAACTAACTTTCAGACAGGTGGATATAAGAGTCTCAGTTAAACTGTGGAAATTGAAGTTGCAACTTTCTGCCCATAGAAAATGGAATTTCAAGCAAACTTCGCACACGATTATAGAAAATTCATATCGTGTCATCGGCACGACTCTCTTCAGCAGGTCTTCTTCTGTATCAGAACGAAACAAACAGTCTTGATAACCAGTGGTCTGTAGAGCTTTGTGTTTGTCGGGAAGGGGTTTTGGAACCGAGCGAGCAAGGAAATGGCTTTATTTTCTTTGCGTAGTGGTCAGATGGTTGTGATATCGAGAAACATAGGTTTTGACGAATTTACTGATAAATTTTTTGTATCGATTAGTACACAAGCGCAGCAAATTCTCTCATTATTAGCAAGATCTCTCCCTCGACTCTTGAAAAGAGAACACCACTGACGAACACGACTCATAAAATTCGGTCTGTTTCCGACACAAAGGTCGTGATGACTGTTAACACCTGTTACATTAAAAACCGCGTGTCATATTTTGGTAGGATTTTCAAGTGTTGCGCTTACTTGCTACAGTTCTTGTGCGCCAAGGAGAAGTGCTGTACTCCAATGTAGCTTTGTTGCTGTCGCAGTTTAAAGGCTGCAGTCACAGAGGCGCCAACTTCGGTGGACTCTGACATCGGGTGTAGACGGCTAAGCGTTTGAAATCAGTGTAAGCGCACGGCAACGATGCAGCCGATGTCGTCGTCCGAACGAACCGAATTTGCACGAGAATCGGAGAAATTTAAATGAGTTTGTTTTATTCGGTAGAATCGGTCGCCGTTCTCACACACGATATTTGGACTGTGAGAAACTGATAGGTTTAGTTCAAGAAAGGAGGAGTGAAAAATACAGTAATCGGCACCCTGAGGATGAAAAATACAGAAATCGGAATATAGGTCACGATTTTTGGTTTCAAATTGCAGCTTTATTGGACACCAAAAGTAGCCAAAACCTTCATCGGAAGTTTTCACGCGTTAAATTATAACCTCAAAAAATAATTTGTTGAAGTGAGAAGGGTGGTGTATCTTAAACATATTTTAGTGGATCTTTTCTGGGTATCGGCAGATGGGTATTAATTGTCTAATTGTTATTATTATTATTATTAGTGCTTAGTGGCGTCCTCATGCCAATAATGTGGATCGCAAACGTGTTATCTCTTTTCCCACATTTCGGTGCTTTAGGTAGTCACAGTATCTCATTCTAAAATCTATATTTGTTCTTCAAACGTATCCTGGATGATAGTCAAATGATTCAAATGGCTCTGAGCACTATGAGACTTAACTTCTAGAACTGCTCGTCCACCCCGGCCGGCGGTTGATAGTCATTGAAGGCTAACTGAGTTTCGCCTGTTTATCTGAATATATTTGACGCTGTGCAGTGTCTTTGTACTGTTGCTTCTAAATGACATCACGAAACATCTCGCCTATGTATGTACAATAGAACGTTTCTCTCTTCATCTCTAGTTATACCAATACCTCACGAAAGAGTGTTCAGTAATCGACACGTTCTCTTCGAGACAGATAAGCTGATTCACATTCATATTTTTAAATAGCAAATGCCTCAATGTAACACTCGCCTCCAAGCATAGAGGCGTCGTCGTGACCCTCCTATCCTAGGAATCTAAAATATAACCTACTGCAGTACTGGCCATTAAAAGTTGCTACACCAAGAAGCAATGCAGATGATAAACGGGTATTCATTGGACAAATATATTATACTAGAACTGACATGTGATTACATTTTCGGCTACCACTGACCATTCACCAGACGTTTTCGATTGGTCAGAGATCTGGAGAATGTGGTGGCCAGGGCAGCAGTCGAACATTTTCTTTATGCAGAAAGGCCCATACAGGATCTGCAACATGCGGTCGTGCATTATCCTGCTGAAATGTAGGGTTTCGCAGGGATCGAATGAACGGTAGAGTCACTGGTCGTAACACATCTGAAATGTAACGTCCACTGTTCAAAGTTCCGTCAATGCGAACAAGAGGTGACCGAGACGCGTAACAAATGGCACCCCATACCATCACGCCAGGTGATACGCCAGTAAGGCGATGACGAATACACGCTTCCAATGTGAGTTCACCGCGACGTCGCCAAACACGGATGCGACCATCATGATGCTTTAAACAGAACCTGGATTCATCCGAAAAAATGACGTTTTTCCATTCGTGCACCCAGGTTCGTCGTTGAGACGTGGCTGCACGATCCGTTACAGCCATGCGGATAAGATGCCTGTCATCTCGACTGCTAGTGATACGAGGCCGTTGGGATCGAGCACGGCGTTCCGTATTACCCTCCTGAACCCACCGGTTCCATATTCTGCTAACAGTCATTGGATCTCGACCAACGCGAGCAGCAATGTCGCGATACGATAAACCGCAATCGCGATAGGCTACAATCCGAGCTTTATCAAAGTCGGAAACGCGATGGTACGCATTTCTCCTCCTTACACGAGGTATTACAACAACGTTTCACCAGGCAACGCCAGTCAACTGCTGTTTGTGTGTGAGAAATCGGTTGGAAATGTTCCTCATGTCAGCACGCTGTAGGTGTCGTCCCCGGCACCAACCTTGTGTGAATGCTCCGAAAAGCTAATCATTTGCATATCACAGCATCTTCTTCCTGTCGGTTAAATTTCGCGTCTGTAGCACGTCATCTTCGTGGTGTAGCAATTTTAATGGCCACTAGTGTAAAAATGTTCAAATGTGTGTGAAATCTTATGGGACTTAACTGCTAAGGTCATCAGTCCCTAAGCTGACACACTACTTAACCTAAATTATCCCAAACACAAACACACACCCATGCCTGAGGGAGGACTCAAACCTCCGCCGGGACCAGCCGCACAGTCCATGACTGCAGCGCCCAGACCGGTCAGCTAATCCCGTTCGGCGCCTGTAGTGTAGATACATGGAATAGATTCTAACCAACCCCCCGTGACCCCGCCAAAAACTGACGAAAGACATGGGATACATCGTGACAAAGCTTCGGCAGATGTTATTGGGTGACCCCTAGCGATAGCGTCTGACGACCGTTGTCTGTGCCACTGTAATCGTAGCGTACGCACTCTGATTTACGCATTAAGACTGCGACTGTTTCTCATGCTATAGTACTTTCCGCGTTACATGAAAACGGACGTTGCGCTCAGGGTACTTTGTACGATGCGTGTCCTCAGCAGCCGCGCCTCGCCGCTACGACTGAAGCCGCCGTCGGTTTCCAGAAGCGCCTTGCCCCGGCTGACGCGGCCGCTTCCCCGAGCGCGTGTCGGTCCGGAAGCGCGCGGCCCGGCGACCTTGACGCCGGCTGCAGACAAAGCGCGCCCGCCGGCAAACAATGGGCACACACACGCACACCAGCGCAGCAGAGCCAGCTGCCGAGAGCACGCAACCCCCACCCTCCTCCACCCCCACCACACCGCACTGCCTGTGCGCATGCGCCTTGTCGGCCGTAAACACGCCGCCCCTGCTGCTGTCATTCACCTTCTGAGCGATGACGCCTCGGCAGTAGGCACTGGCGACATCAACACACTTATTCACGACGTAGGCTAACAAGCACTGCTTCGTGCGCACTAACAAGCGAACGTTTTCGCCCGGACCAAATACTTGCATCATACAATGTAAGCGCGAGGCCCGGATGTCAGCGTTGCACCGCAAGCGTGACGATCGATTACTTTCAATCGAGAATGTTGGCATTACCAGAGACAATCTCATAGTCGACGCCACGGGATCGACAGTGGCGCCCTCTGTACTGCCTATATAATCAGCGCTTCCTCGAGATCTCTTCGCCCTAGAACAGCGGGTAGAACGACACCTCCATCGCAGACTTCGCGCCAGGTCCGACTCGACTTTCGAACTGACCAGCGAGCGTGTAGTTGCAGCTATCATCAGGCGAATCGGCACTGCAAAAGCCCCTGGTCCTGACAACATCAAACCATCCTTCCTTAAGGCCCTCCCCGATCCTGCAATCTCCCATCTCACTGCCATCCTAAATAACTGTCTCACAGCACAATATTTCCCTTCAACCTGGAAGGTTGCTAAAGTAATTTCAATCCCGAAACCAAATAAAGATCACCTATTCCCTCAAAACTATCGACCAATCTCCCTGCTCAACCACCTGTCTAAGCTACTTGAAATCCTCATCCAAAACTCCCTACTACAATTCCTATCTGCCAACAATATCCTTATTCCTGAACAATTTGGTTTTCGTGCTGGGCATAGCACAACGCAACAAGCCATTCGTCTGGTGGAGCACATCTGCACAGAGAAGAGCCAGGGCAATAGCACAGCTGCCATTTTCCTGGACATTGAAAAAGCGTTCGACCGGGTTTGGCATGGCGGCCTGCTATACAAACTGTCGAAGATGAACTGCCCACTTCACCTGCTCAAAATAGTTCACTCGATCCTGGTGGAAAGGAAATTTTACTCTACAATAGATCGAGCAAACAGCGAGCAAAAACAAATAGAAGCAGGTGTCCCACAGGGATCTGTGCTTGGCCCCCTCCTATATCTACTATACACAAATGATCTGCCGAAGGAGCCGGGCGGTAACATTGCCCTATATGCAGATGACACTGCATTATACCACAGTGGCAGGAACATCAACTATCTAGCCTACCGCCTACAACGACACCTAAACAAAGTGACAAAGTGGTGGAATCTGTGGAAAATAAAAATCAACGCAGACAAATGCCAGACTATATTATTCAGCCACAAACTCAAACGCCCCATACTGAACATCACGCACGACGACCAGGTACTACCCTGGAAAGAAGTAGTTACCTACCTCGGGCTAAAACTGGATAAGAATCTGACATTTACGCATCACATCAAAGAGGCCAGAAACAAGGGATCTGCCCGGCTCTTTCAGCTATACCCACTCCTTAAAGGCAGGGGACTCACAGTACCTGCCAAACTCAAAATTTGGAAAACGATCATCCTCCCAGCCATGCTCTACGGTTCAGAAGCGTGGAGTATGGCTGCAGACACCAATCTCAAACAGTTGGAAATCATCCAAAACAAAGACTTCCGAATCGTTGCAGACGCTCCGTGGTTCTCGAGCAATGAGAAGATCAGAGCAATGTTAGGACAGCCCTCATTCTATCATATCATTAAACAAAAATCATTAAAATTCTACGAATCATCAAACGCATCACCACACCAACTCATCAACTCTCTGGGAAGGGACGAAAACCCTGATCAGAGAGCACCAATCACCACAATCCATCGCCAATTCAGGCGTTAGTCATATGAACCCATACGCAAACATAGACTTACATCATCATCACCGCCGCCTCCACTAACTTCATCATCGCCGCCGCCTCCACAAACATCATCTACCCAGGGGCGAAACGACTCCTAACCATTACCGTATAACCCCCGAATCCGCACCAACAAGGACCATTTCGAAAGACAGAGCGTTTTCAAGGACGCTGGCTCTTCAAACACATCATGGGTATAGACCCAGCCATTTCACTTTCATCTCTTCGCAGTTCGCCGCTGTACCTCCGAGGGTGTCTCCCGCAGTCGGTGACGAAACGTCAGGGGAGAGTTTTATACTTCGACCACGGCCTATCAGCCCGGAAGTTTTAAGTGAAGACAAATACTTGCAGTCGGAACGCAACCCACCAGTAAATTTAAGTGTGCCGAGTCCGAAAACAACATCAGACGAGATACTGGCAAAAGTACAGCTGTGAGGACGGGGCGCGAGTCGTGCTTGGGTAGCTCAGTTGGTAGAGCACTTGCCCGCGAAAGGCAAAGGTCCGGCACACAGCTTTAATCTGCCAGGAAGTTTCATGTCAGCGCACACTCCGCTGCAGAGTGAAAATCTCATTCTGGGAACTAACATCTACTTTCTCCTCACCCTCTCCCTATTTTAACCTGTTTTTATGTTTTACCACTAAACAGTACAGATCTTTTTAAAGACTCCACTATTCTGGAGTACGATGATTCCTTAATTGTTTCGATATTTAGTATTATTCTCCTAGAGACCGCCTGCTTGGCTGGGTGGTAACGTGCTCGCCTCCCATGCAAGCGGGCCCGGGTTCGATTATCTGCCGGGTTGGAGATTTTCTCCGTTCGGTGGCTGGGGGGTGGGGTGCTTGTGTTGTCATCATCATTTCATCCTCGTCAACGGCGTGCAAGTCGCCCAATGTAACGTCGACTGAAATAAGACTTGCACTTGGCGGCCGAACTTGCCCGGATGGGGCCTTGCGACTAACGATGCCATATGCTCATTTCATTCATTCTACTAGAAAGCCTAAATAATCACGGTGAATGACGTAAGACGTGAAACTTCCATTATTTCATGTATTTGAGTGTACGAGGCGGGTTGATAACTCTGGTAAAGGCCGCAAGAAGCAAATATTTTTGTTGATATTTATCGCAAAAGAAAAATACGCTTCCTCCTTCGGTATCAGCTGCCTAGTGAAATGATTTAATATCAGTAAGTATAGGGGGCTTAACAAAAACATGATATTTTAATATCACAAAAACGTGGCAAGGTTTACTTACCATATAACAAATATGAAATATTCCTGGAGAAAAAAAAAATACAGCCACAAATGACAATTTTTACGGTAAACAATTTTAATGAATGGCGGTATCGTTAGTTCAAAAGTAACAGATAGTTATTTGAAAAGCAGAATGACAAGCCGTTTACCTTTACAAGCACCACTGCAAGCCCTGAAGAAACGTTGTCTTACCTGCAACAGAAGAGATCGCAATTAGTACAGATGCTTAGCGAATAAACTTTCAGAGTGTCTTCAAAAATCATAGTCTTTCGTAATAGTAACTCCTCTTACGAGTAGCTGATACTTGTTCACACTGACAGAGGGAGAAGACAGTGTGTGGCTTAGACGACACACTGTGGGAAAACTGGCAAGTTCGGGATTGCAGTTGCGTCTGTCCCCATGCAGAGTGGACATTGAAAGATCGTTGATACTGGCTGAAATATCGTGTACTTGAAGGAAGTCGGATTGACAAGTATGGAAAATTTGAACCACATCGCCGCGCGGGATTACCCGAGCGGTCTTGGGCGCTGCAGTCATGGACTGTGCGGCCCATCCCGGCGGAGGTTCGAATCCTCCTTCGGGCATGGGTGTGTGTGTTTATCCTTTGTAAGTAGGCTGTTTATGTTTTCTTATTGGCAACGTTACGTAGCGCTCTGTATGAAAATCACTGGCTGTGCTGTGTGCAGTCTGTGGCTAGTTTGCATTGTTGTCTGCCATTGTAGTGTTGGGCAGCGGCAGCTGGATGTGAACAGCGCGTAGCGTTGCGCAGTTGGCGGTGAGCCGCCAGCAGTGGTGGATGTGGGGAGAGAGATGGCGGAGTTTTGTAATTTGTCATGAACTGCTGTATATATATTATGACTATTAAGGTAAATACATTGTTTGTTTTCTATTAATATCTTTCATTTGCTAACTATCCCTATCAGTCGTTAGTGACTTCCGTAGTTTGAATCTTTTATTTAGCTGGCAGTAGTGGCGCTCGCTGTATTGCAGTAGTTCGAGTAATGAAGATTTTTGTGAGGTAAGTTATTTGTGAAAGGTATAGTTTAATGTTACTCAGGGCCATTCTTTTGCAGGGATCTTTGATAGTCAGATTGCGTTGCGCTAAAAATATTGTGTGTCAGTTTAAGCACAGTCGTGTATAATTTGTTCTAAGGGGACGTTTCACCTTAGGATAATTTAGGTTGAGTAGTGTGTAAGCTTAGGGACAGATGACCTTCGCAGTTAAGTCCCATAAGATTTCACACACATTTGAACATTCTTTTGAACCACATAACGCAAAATTTTGTTAAGATTCTGGTGTAATCCCAGTTCTCTGCTAATTTTCACAAGTAAAATATTTCGTGTACGAGGTGGGTGACTGACCGAGTATAGATGGATGGAATTTCTGACTTTGTGACACTGCGCAGAGTGACACTTGTACGGAGAGAAATGTGTTGACATTTGCACGGAGCCGAGGGCACTGTAGGTAGTGGACAGTGTGTTCCAGAAGTAGGATACACCAGCCTGGGCCGGCCGTTGTGGCCGAGCGATTCTAGGTGCTTCAGTCGGGAACCGCGCGACCGCTACGGTCGCAGGTTCGAATCCTGCCCAAGGCATGGATGTGTGTGGTGTCCTTACGTTGGTTAGGTGTAAGTAGTTGTAAGTTCTAGGGGATTGATGACCTCATATAGTGCTCAGAGCCATTTGAGCCACACCAGCCTGTCTGTCGCTACCTGCGACGTATTCTTGGGAAGGCCAAAGCCCATTTCCCGCACAAGTTCTCTGTCCCCGTTGGTAGTGTGCGTCGCTTTCTTACTGATTTACAACGGACATTCGTATATAGTGGACTAAACAAACAAGCAAGAAGTGAGTTACTGGCGTTGTGTAAATTAAAACAATAAATGCAAAGGGAGATTATTCACAAAAAATAACACAGTCTTAGGGGAAGGTAGCCATGTTGATATTCCTGATAAAGCAACAAAATTCTGTCAGCGTAATGAAGCGCGCGAAAGAAAAAGACGCTACAGTTTCATCTGTTCACGTTGAAAAGTAGGGCGGCTCTTGAATCGAGGCTACGATTTATTAACATCATCACCATAACAGAGAAGTGCGAAATAATCGTTATATCGTATTAGACGAAAATATATGGAAACCACACAAAATCCAACCTATTCTAAAGGAATATTCTTCAAGAAAATAATTTACTGGTGGGTGACTATAGCAATTTTTTACTTTCAAATAACAGGGGACCAAATGACAGAATACTGGCGTTTACAAGCTAAAAGGAAAACAGGTTTATCAAACTGTGAATCATTCTTTGTGGATAGAACGTTGAACGGTTCGAGCAAGCAGTTCGGACATAACACTCCTCGCCGGCCTTAATAGTTCTTCGGAGGAAATAAAAACCATTACAGTCTTTTACGCTTCGCTGTCAAATAAAAAGCATGAAACATATGAACTTTTTTTGAGCTATTAAAGCTAACATGCCTGGGCGGAATCCTGTATCTCTGATAATGGACTTCGAAATTGCCATTGTCCAAGCAGTTAACAGTTTGTTTCTTGGAACAGAGACTACCGGTTGCAGTTACGCTATCAGATAAGAATGTGTTCTGCTATAGCACATCTTTCCATGGAAATGCTGGATGATTGTTGGCTATGTATTCAGGAGAGCACGCCTGAAAACTGAAAGCTTAAGGACTTTTACGACTATTTAGTGGAGCAGTGGGTCGGTAACCGACACACGCCAACAGAGATGTGGAATTGTAGCGCAGGGCGCCATCGCACTAACAACGTCTCAGAAGAATGGAACCAAGGAATAAATACACTAATATCAAAAGTTCATCCGAATGTTTATCATCAGAGAAAAAAAAAAAAACTTCGAGAAGATGCAGAGTATACGGACACCAGTTTGGCCGACTTATTTTCAACTTTGATGGGGAAAGAAAAGTCACCAATGGACACTGAAGAAACAACTGAGAAGGCTTGAAATGAACTTCAAACTGATTGGAACTTAAAATCATTTCTGACTTCGTGTAACCTACGCACTTAAGTTACAATGACGACTAAACGTCAGATCATATGCTGCTTTTTCACGTAATGAAGAGAATCAAATCCACTCACAGAGGCTCACTGGCAGACTTCAGTTTAAGAGCAGTCAGACGTCGTTATGCAGCGCAGCACGACCGACTGTTGGCGCAGGAGAAGTGCAAACGATGTGCCGCCTTCACAGGAATGACCATAATTTTGTTCGGTAGCCTTAGATACGAAAGGCACACTGCTTAAGTGGAGACTCAACCCAAAATTTTAACTTTTTATCTACTTCGCCCATGGCAACTATACTTTAAAATCGTTTCTATTATGTAAGGATGTAACAAAACACAAGTATTGAAGTCCATAGCTTTATTGGTTTTTGAGTTTTGAATTTTTAATATGAATTCAATGGTATTCTTGAAGAATAACTTTTGGTTCTCAGACCACAATTTTCACATGCGAGGATTTGTAGGTACATTCGCAAGATATAGTTCAACGGCTCTGTGTATCCATTTTATGAGAAATATTAATAATTTGTTTTCAGTGTTTATTTCAAATTTCAGCCTTAATAGAATAAAAAATTACATTTTCGATAACATTACTGCATAGAAGTATGCAAACAGAAGACTACTTCCTGCAAAATTTCATGTTTGTTAATATTTATGGTAAAGAAGTTGGTACTGAGCTTAGAAAAACGAACTTATGTTGAAATGGATTTTAACATTTTATCAAAAAATTAATGTTATTACAAGATACGTACCAATTAAAATTCACGGGCACCGTAACGTTTTTTCTTCCGCTTATATGAGGCTTCTTCTTGTAATTTGCAGATCAGGGTAGTATTTTTCTTGAATTTTCTAAATAAAAATCTACTCTCGGTCCCCTTGAGGAGGTGTTGTTATATTGATATCTGACTGTAAGCCAATCCTTGTTTGAAACTTCCTGGCAGATTAAAAGTGTGTGCCCGACCGAGACTCGAACTCGGGACCTTTGCCTTTCGCGGGCAAGTGCTCTACCATAAGTCAGTTTTTTTATTACAGAGGGCAGCTAGCCCTCTGACCTAACACGCTGAGCTACCGTGCCGGCATCACCTGAGCTACCGAAGCACGACTCACGTCCGGTACTCACAGCTTTACTTCTGCCAGTATTTCGTCTCCTACCTTCCAAACTTTACAGAAGCTCTCGAACTCGGGAACTTTGCGTGAAGTTCGGAAGGTAGGAGACGAGATACTGGCAGAAGTAAAGCTGTGAGTACCGGGCGTGAGTCGTGCTTCGGTCGCTCAGATGGTAGAGCACTTGCCCGCGAAAGGCAAAGGTCCCGAGTTCGAGTCTCGGTCGGGCACACAGTTTTAATCTGCCAGGAAGTTTCATATCAGCGCACACCGCTGCAGAGTGAAAATCTCATTCTGCAATCCTTGTTTCCTTGGAGCTTGTTGATTATACTGAACAGGACTTCAGTGTATTCCTTAAAATTATTTTTACACAGTCAACAAACAAAGCAATTAATTTCCAGCGACTGGCTGCCAATTGTTTCACTTCAGTTTTCCTGGAAAGTTTGCAACTTGATTTTCCTAGTTTGAGTTTATGGCAAGTTCGGAGTAAAGATGGTTCTGTTTGATACTGACAGAAATCAAAAATTATCTTTGGCATCTTTCGGTGTGCCACAGTCCCTTATGCAATCCATGTAACAAACATTTCTTAGATCTACTTCTAATTCGGATAGAGCCAATTTTGAAAAAGAAATTGAAGTTACAGGGCGGAGTCTCCCCTTAAAATGGAGAGTATCTGTTTTAAAAGGGATGAAAAGTAATATAATGGTCGGCTTAGTAACTTCAAAGAGGTCACTTGGAAGATGAACACGGAGAAGCTGACGTGATAAAAAAAGAGCGGTTTTAAGCGATATGACTGAAGAAAGTATTCATCATAAGGGAAAGAGAAATCAACGTATCAATAATTTCCCCAACATTTTTCACTATGTAAATAAATTTTTGTTTTCAGGAGAAACATTCAGGAATGAATATGCAGTTAGCTCAAGTCAACATACTGCTTTTCAGCTTTCATAGGGTTACGGAGTTTCACGTTATGTTGACAGAGTGGAAACTCGGCTACTGTTAGAACTTATATACCTAGTATGTGATGTTGGAGTGATTAGTTTCATAGCAAAATTAGTCTCGTAGCCTTCTGTTTCCTCAATGTAAATTTTCACGACTTAACAAGTCTGCAGCTACAGTTATGTCGCTGTTTAGAATCACATGTATTTGCTGCTTTTCAATTCAATAAACTTTACCAACAGTTGTGTACTTTAGGTCATTTTACTTTATTGCTAACGCAGCCAGTTTCGGCAATTCATTTTGCCATCTTCAGGTCCCATACGCATTTTTCGAATCAACAAGCTTATCATATAGCGCCATAAAACTGGATACTGTGAATCCCAATCGTCGTGCAACTGATTCATACGAAAGCGTGTCACGCTTCTTCTTTTTTTTTCGTGCTAGTGTTTTTCTAGTCTAGAAGAGAGAGGAAATATCAAATATCTGAAAGAAAAAAGTATTTACGTTTTACAGAGAGAAAAATAAATAAATAGGTAAATGCGTTTAATGAAAATTGTTTCAACAGTGAAAATTGAATGGTGGCTACACTGAGCCACAGCGCCAGAGATCGCGCCAGAGAGTTTTGTTCCGCCGCCTCCACTGGCAGTGATTATTGAGAAGTAGCGGTGTGCAGTGCTTGTCGAGAGGTCGTGGTGGAGAGTGCTTGTTGAGATGTGGTAGTAGCGAGTCGGTCTGGAGATGTTGTAGTAGGGAGTGCTTGTTCCATGTTTTATGCAGTTGTTTGATGGGCTAGACAGCAGATGTTGTTCTAATGGAGATATTGTAATGATTAGAGTGCTTTTCATCAATATATATGAAGGTAACAAACTCGCTTTTTTTATTTCAATGTCTTGAATAAAATGCGTCATTACAGGTTCAGTCAACAAAGCATCTGGCTCGTGTTCTTGTGTTAGAGTGTAATTCTGGTTTTCTTGCGTAATTATAGTGTTTCTATTTTTTTAATTACTTCAATATAAATTGTACTTAAAATTTCTTATCTTATTGAAGGAGAACCGTGCCAGATGTGTACGTTGAGTCACACTTCACACACAGAACAGCTACACTTTTGTTTGTTGTTTCGTAGGTTTTATAGTTGCTGGGGACTTAATTAATTAATTGTGTTAATGAAAATTTTCATTTCATTCTTTGTTGTTGATCTATGCAGTCAGATTGCGTACAAAAACTAGTCAGGGCCAACCGTTTACGAGACTGCGTAACCGGACTGACAGTAAAAATTATTTGCATAATCTTAAAAATTTAATTAAGCCCCCATGCAAAATGTCAAAATTATTGAACGAGAAAAATAATTTTCTTTGTTATTTTGCACTTGGCAAGAAAACGAGATGCAAAGGATAAAAAAAAACTTTGAACATAGCTGCTAAGGTTCAGTGACCGTGTCAGAATTATATTGAAACAAATAAGCCCTCGGTCACAAATATTAAGTCAAAATTGACCAGGTTTCGACGCTACTATGAGCGTCGTCTTCAGAATTAAACTAACTGTTCTAAAACATAATAGGTATATATGACATTAATAAACTAAAGTGTACCCATGTTCACTCAGGTACGAGCAGCCCTTAGCGGCTCGCCACCTTATCTTATTTACAACTTTTCATGACGTCGCCTTTCCGGCTTAGATTTTTTTTAGAATGTGACTTATAAGTACTGCATCTCTTTCCAGTCAGTACACACTTTAGTTTATTAATGTCTTATATACCTATTATGATTTAGAACAGTTAGTTTAATTCTGAAGACGACGCTCATAGTAGCGTCGAAACCTGGTCAATTTTGACTTAATATTTGTGACCGAGGGGTTATTTGTTATAATATAACAAAGGATAAAGCAGAAAGGCGCTATTTACTGCGTCCTGTATATTGTCTCATGTTTTTGCAAGTACTTATTTTTTTTTCGAGCAAATAACTGTATATGATCTGAAATGCTTTTACTACTCTCTCAGTTCTCAGGAGTGTGAACAATTTACCACGCGAATTTCGACAAGAACTTCCACAATGAATTGTGCTTTGGGGATTAATAAACTCTATTGTCATGCTTGTACCTACATGTTGTTACTATATTTCAATTTTTCCGTAAAAACGATAATGCCTCATAACCTCAATTTCACTATTCAGATGGGAAATGCACAGAAGGCAGCTGTCACAACACCGGCAGTTTTGATGCTGACATGTAAACGGGAAAGACCATTCAAAACAGAAGAGAATCAGTACGGAGCTCAAACGCCAGAGGCGCTGCAATAGGCGCACTTGTTTAGAGTAGTCGTTTCCGACAAGAAAGTCGATCGTGTAACCTTTTACACGATCGACTTTCTTGTCGGAACTTACTACTCGAAACAAGTGTGTCTACTGCAGCGCCTCTGGCGTTTGACCCCCGTACTGATTCTCTTCTGTTTTGAATGGTCTCTCCCGTTTACTTCCACTTCTAACAATACCACCACTTGCAAAGTAGGTTAGAAATCAGATTAATTATGTTAGTCACGCAGCATTATGTTCGATTTATCGGGCAACAACAAAGTTATTGGCTGTGGATGGTATCGACAGAATGGAAATACGGAAGTCACTGTAAAAAAGTCATTAATTTTTGCACTTATCTTGAATGGATTCCCACGTAGATTTCGTCTAAGTTGTTATGGCTCATCTTGTTGATTCTAGGGGGATTCCACTTTGACTGCTAGAAGGTCCAGATCTGTATTTTAGCAATATTTGAAGACCTAACGAATGCGTTTTTCAGGAAATTCTTAATGATCAAACAATCTCAGATCAGAAGAATGGTATGGTAGAAATAATTTTTGACTTGGTGTTCACGATCTACATTTTTTATTAAACTTCTTGTAAATTTACATATACTTCTTCTTAATTGTCACATCATCAGGAAAACAGTTTTGTATCAATCTTCATATATTTAATTTCCACTTTAACCAAACACAAGACTTGACTGTTCTTTTACAAAGCGAAATAACAACTTAACTTCTGCAAAGTGAAACAAACACTGCTCTGTGCGCATTCACGCAAAAACGGTTACAAGTAAGTCAAAGATTATGACATTCTCACAGAAATGAATACACACAAGAACCATATCACTATAATATATCGATACATCGGAGTTCCTATACATTAATAAAACCAAATGTGAATATTGTCACAAAAATATGTCTGTTACCAGAATGAGATTTTCACTCTGCAGCGGAGTGTGTGCTGACATGAAACTTCCTGGCAGATTAAGACTGTGTGCCGGCTCGAGACTCGAACTCGGGACCTTTGCCTTTCGCGGGAAAGTGCTCTACTATCTGAGCTACCCAAGCACGACTCACGCCCCGTCCTCACACCTTTACTTCTGCCAGAACCTCGTCTCCTACCTTCCAAACTTTACAGAAGCTCTCCTGCGAACCTTGCAGAACTAGCACTCTTGAAAGAAAGGATGTTGCGGGGACATGGCTTAACCACAGCCTGGGGGATGTTCCCAGAATGAGATTTTCACTCTGCAGCGGAGTGTGCGCTGATACGAAACTTCCTGGCAGATTAAAACTGTTCGCAAGAGAGCTTCTGTAAAGTTTGGAAGCTAGGAGACGAGGTACTGGCGGAAGTAAAGCTGTGAGGACGGGGCGTGAGTCGTGCTTGGGTAGCTCAGTTGGTAGTGCAATTGCCCGCGAAAGGCAAAGGTCCCGAGTTCGAGTCTCGGTCCGGCACACAGTTTTAATCGGCCAGGAAGTTTCATATATTTATTACTTCGCAGAAAATAACATCCACGATATATATATACATATATTACGAGTGGAATATGAACGTGTGGATAATATTCATTCAATTACGTAATTATTTCTTAAAAAGATGATAATTATGTAAAACAGAGACAATATTTGTCTCACATTCTTTGTTAATCTATGTCATTCTTTTCTTTTGTTTTGGTACCCTTTTGTCGTCTTCTTCTGATGTACATCGCAAGACGCAAATCGATTTGAGGTCTGTTAAATGAAAAACATTTAATGTAAAATTATTGTACTTTTATGTTCATTTGCTGATAAAAACAAATAGAGCCAAATACGTTAAAACTATTTATGATTAATTATTGAAAATTCACTTCCTGTTTTAATTATAATTTTGTATTAATTGTTTTATCATAGCTGCAAGAAGCGCAGCCGTTGTTAGTTGCGATTATACAGCAACTTCGTCTGTACTTCTAGTTGAAAATAGCATGGGTTTGTGTTAAACCAATTTGAAAAACAATTTAAACATTTTTCTTATTGGTAGCATCAATTTAAATGATTTAAAAGATTTATTGGGAAAGGAAAATCTTAATTAAAAAAGAAATCCTCTATCTTTTGTTGGCCGCCATCTTAACTTTTATTACAGCGACAAATTTAAATTACTTGAAACTGCAAACTTTCAATATTCCGATGTGTAAGAAATAAATGTGCACCGGTGGTACTGAACTCTATTTATAAAAGAAAAAAATTAATCGAATCAGACTGCATTTTCTAAGAACAGTGCTGATGATATTTATTGTTGAACAAGATTTCATTGCTGATGTATGTGGCCAAAATTAAACTTCGCACGAATCACGGAGAAAAATATTTTTGGTAGCATACGTCAGTGTTGTGTGCGGGTGGTATTCTGTGGTTCCCTTTCATGATCAATTTGCTAAGAATAATTAAATCCATGGAAGACAAAAATTATAAAACTCTGATGTACGATATGTGATTTTAGTGATATGAACACAGCTTACAGTCAACATAATTACACTACGTCAGGTGGAATTCTTGTGCAATTTGAACAAAATAATTATCCGGGAGAAGTTGTAGTTTGAATAATGCATTATACATGTATATAATATTGTCAGTATCGTTTACAAAAACAAATCATTGCAACTGCTAAAAAAATATAGTGAATTCAAACCGCAGAATACCATAGAGTATCGTATCATTCATATTCATTGCACTTGTCGATGTTGACGATACACAAAAAAAAAACACCACAATAAACGAAAAAGTTCGCCGCTTAGAGTTGTTGAAGTTACCTGCATTTTTTTGGTCGAGGTTGGTATTGTCATAAACGAGACAGTACAGTGTCTGACCTCTGTTGGTATCTTCTGGAGGCACGGTTCAAGTCCCCGCTCCCCCTCCTCACCACGAACTGCCAGCTTAAAGTATCCGTGCTATTAAAACCCGAGTGTTCAAAAAATGGTTCAAGTGGCTCTGAGCACTATGGGACTCAACTTCTGAGGTCATCAGTCCCCTAGAACTTATAACTACTTAAACGTAACTAACCTAAGGACATGAAACACATCCATGCCCGAGGCAGGATTCGAACCTGCGACCGTAGCGGTCTCGCGGTTCCAGACTGCAGTGCTTAGAAACGCACCACCACTTCGGCAGGCTAAAACCCGAGTATCTGTAACGTGTAACGGTGTGGAGTCCGCGAAGCGTTGTGAGCAGGTGAGGGAGGCGTGCCAGCAGACAGAGCAGGGAGGCGGCTGGGCAGCGCCAGATGGCGTGGCGAGGAATGCGCCGGCCGGCAGCTGAGGGGGTGGCGGCACCCTCGCCGGCGTCTCGCCGCGCCACGGCTGCAGAGCGCGCCGGAGGGGCCAGGAATGCGGACGCAGCCGCCACCTGCCCGGCCCGGCTTTTTGTGGCCCAGCCGCCGCTCTGGCCGGCTCAGAACGGCCGCGCGTGTCCACACTTCTGCACGGCAGCTGCCGCCTCCCGTCCTGCGGCTGCCATTCGCCTCCCTCCTACAGTCTGTCGCTAAACTGCCTCGTCGAAGAACTTATCGCACTTTCAGAGGAGAGTCTGTACCGCAGATCCTCCTCGTCCTCTGGAAGCTGAGAGCGCGTTCCCTGAGAAGCAGTTTCCCGTAAAGGGGAACTCCTCAATCTCGCCCGAGAAGCAACGGAGGCACTTGGGCAATGGAGAAACGTATCGCGCGCATTCCGCTCCGTGTGTCACGATGTGTACCGTCTTCGTGCAGGGCATTCCAGCGCCGCGCGTTTCCTGAAATCGTACTCTGAGGACAGAACCTTCCGTATCAGGACGCAGCGTGTTCTCTCCTGAGAGCACCGGAGCCTAACGGGAGCCCCACAAGGTTCCGTACTCGCTCCTCCGTCGTACGTTTTGCACACGGTGTAGCGTCGCAAGTTGTTCCGAGCGAACGTTTATTTTAGGATAGCTTGCTGCCTGAAACTTCGGGGACTGGCATCTAGCGGCCTAACCGACAGACACAACAGCATCTGTCACTGCCTCCCGTGGGAAAGCTATTCAAGATCTCTTACTGGACGATTGCATTCACCACCTATAAGAACCTACATAATGATGTTAAATATTATTGAATCGTTTCCAAAATCGATACACTTTTTGTTATTCAGAAGAAGATAGTATAAAAATTTCAGCATTGTAACTATCATAGTTTCGGAGGTAAAAAATTACTAAAAAGTAAAAAAAACCGACAATTAGGGAACTAAATTCAGCGAGGAAATATAATAGTTTATCTTTTGGTATAATTGGAAAACGTAAACCGAACTCTCAGTGGGCAGAAACAATTAATTGAGATTTTCATATTAAAACTAATTATTTTTCGTTTTCGAAGTATAAAAATCAAAGTTATTATTTGGGTCTAATATGGTCGTGGAAGTAAATGTGAGTAAATGAGAGTGTGTATGTGCGACATTCGTTTAATTTCAGTGTTACATTATATACCGTCTTAAGCAACCTGCAAGAGTTACACAAGCCTGTCGTGGGAAAATGATCCTAGGGGATTTACTCACTTTGCTGATGTATGTCTAGGTGTGATTGCTATTGTAACAGAGCAGTCAGAAAGTCAGCTGGAGTAAAGTCTGTATCTAAAGAATATTTCCAGAATTATTGTCTTTTTGTTTTCGTTTATTAAACATTTCTTTAATATTTGCATGTCAGATTCACGCAAATGCGTCTGTGTATGACGGACGCGTTGGTCTAGCGGTTCTGGCGCTGCAGTCCGGAACCGCGGGACTGCTACGGTCGCAGGTTCGAATCCTGCCTGGGGCATGGGTGTGTGTGATGTGCTTAGGTTAGTTAGGTTTAAGTAGTTCTAATTTCTAGGGGACTTATGACCTAAGATGTTGAGTTCCATAGTGCTCAGAGCCATTTGAACCATCGTCTGTGTATAAGGATTGGTTCAAATTGGTTCAAATGACTCTGAGCACTATGGGACTTAACATCTGAAGCCATCAGTCCGGTAGAGCTTAGAACTACTTAAACATAACTAACCTAAGGACATCACACACATCCATGCCCGAGGCAGGATTCGAACCTGCAACCGTAGCCGTCGCGCGGTTCCAGACTGTAGCGCCTACAACCGCTCGCCCACACCGGCCGGCTAAGGATTGGTGCAGGTCAGTTTTGCCGCGAGTATGATCATGAGCAAGTATTCTGATTGGTAGTCAGTATGGTCAGCCAATCAGAACTGAGACAGTTCCCGCTGTTACCTGATACTTATACTGGGAGTGAGGCTGGAATAAGGGAGTCTAAAATGTTCAAATTTGTGTGAAATCTTATGGGACTTAACAGTTAAGGTCATCAGTCCCTTAGCTTACACATTACTTATCCTAAATTATCCTAAGGACAAACACACACACCCATGCCCAAGAGAAGGACTCGAACGTCCGCCGGGACCAGGCGCACAGTCCATGACTGCAGCGCCTTAGACAGATATTCGTGTGTGAAAATTTGTCCTTCATAGTTTCCGCGTGGCATGTTTCAGTATTCAACCACAGAGCATTTTTTGTTGAGCAGTTTCTGTTTCATAAATCTACAAGAAGGACGGAATATATAACTCATATTAGTGGTGGAATTAATGACTGTGAAAACGTTGTTTAATTCGGGTCGGGTTAGGACAGATTTCTGGCTGCTGTGCGTGTATGAATCATGAAGTGGAAGTTAATAGTCAATAGTTTAAATGTGAACTGAATAGAACCTTTTCTTCGGTTATCAAGGACAACATAAACATTTTTGTGTGGAAATTTCGGACATTATTTTCCAGGAGTCAATCCATTTTACATTCGCCAGATAAAATTTTTAATACTGTATTTCTACATAAATTTCTTTCATAACTAGAGTTGCGCGGCCTCACTAATTGTAGATATTGGGTGGTGTTTTTCATCAGCGCTGCTTTCACATAATCTTGTATCTACGATGCCGAGTAAAGGGACATTGAGCAGACGCCGTACGCAGGTAGGTGGACTTTAAATTTGAACAGTACGACGACGAAGAGACCCAAACTCGCCACGCCGCAACGGGACCTGCCACAGTATCCACGCACACAACTCGCACAGTACGTGCCAATGGAGAAAAAAAACTCCCATGAACATGTTTCCGGAGATGGACGGTGTTTGTGTAACGCCAACAAATCGTCCCGGAGCGCAGTACAGAGGTGCATCACATCCACGTCACAACAGATGGTCAAAGTGGCTTCCAAGGGATTGCAGGTGACAGGGATCGTAGCGTTTGTCATGCAGGATACACGCAATCGTACTTCGGTAATCTGGTGCACTCACAGTCCATCGCCTCCCTGCACGTTGGTCTGTCCGAAAGTCTAAAAGGACACATGACCACACAAACGCCCAAAAAGAGATTGAAATGTTGTGTAATGTGGTCGGTGTCTATAAGTGTACTTGTTTTTGTATAGCCGCAGTGCTCCCGACCGTTTCGGCTTGTTCCCCACGTGGATGCCGGACCATTCTGCTGCATCAATCACACAGCCTGCAGCACACCAGGAACACGCGACACTTGGCCAGAGGAATTTCCATTCGTCAAAGCCATCTGCCATGCATTTCCGGGCACATGTTAAAAGCATCCTTTTCGCCCATTTCCAGTCAGGAATCCGTCCCCTCGAGTCAGGAGGAAAGATACATCCTTTGATGTGTAATAGTATTCCTGATTCCGCACAAACAGCTAAATACCTATGGACGTAGGCCTTATTCCGAATGGTTTCCGAGTTAGCACACATTTAATGTACACTGTTCTTTATTTTCTGTATTATTCAAACATTGTCACTGTTTACAGAACGCCACGATACTGTTGAAGAACCTGAGATGAACAAATTGATACAGGAGCTTCTGCTCTATCATGTCTGGAAACTATCTCAGACTGGCTTATAAAAACTACCTAAGCTGCCTGCTGGTCCGGGCGGAGGTTCGAGTCCTCCCTCGGACATGGGTGTGTATGTTTGTTCTTAGGATAATTTAGGTTAAGTAGTGTGTAAGCTTAGGGACTGATGACCTTAGCAGTTAAGTCCCATAAGATTTCACACACATTTGAACATTTGAACCTAAGCTACAGAGCATGTTCGTCGCGCAGGCTTTTCAAAATTCTCGCGCTTCCTTCGCGCAAACTGTTAGTATTAGATGCAAAATCAACTGGAAGTTTTTTGTAGTAAGTTTGATGTAGTTTACTTTAGCAGAGGTTGAAAATACCGCTTCAGGTGTAAATTATTTTATTTTGAAAAAAGAAAAAAAAAGTGTGTGAAATCTTGTGGGAGTTAACTGCCAAGGTCATCAGTCCCTAATCTTACACTCTACTTAACCTAAATTATCCTAAGGACGAGCACACACACACCCATGCCCGAGGGAGGACTCGAACCTCCGCCGGGACCAGCCGCACAGTAGATGACTGCAGCGCCTTAGACCGCTCGACTAATCCCGCGCGGCTCTATTTTCACACGACCGGTTTCGGACTGTTATAAGCCCATCCTCAGGTGTCGTAGCTGTGCAGGGGTCCCCGAGCGCCGCGTGTACCAGGCTAAGCCAGCCATTGTGGCCGAGCGGTTCTAGGCGCTTCAGTCCGGAACCGCGCTGCTGCTACGGTCGCAGCTACGAATCCCGCCTCGGGCATGGATGTGTGTAGTGTCCTTAGGTTAGTTGGGTTTAAGTAGTTCTATGTCCTAGGGGACTGATGACCTCAGAGCCATTTGAACCACTTTGTTGTCTGGCGCCAGGAGGAGCAGCAGAAGTGAAGTCGAGAAACACCTGCGCTTTTCTGTTTCTGGTCAGAAGAATCAAAGACTTTACCTGGAAGCACGTGTCTCGCAGTTTGGATTGCTTTGCCCGCCACGTGACCCAAGTCCATTCTCTCCTGCCGCGAGGAGCCACTCGGTCCAGCATGCCGGCCATGTTTATGAGCGCCGTGCGCGCGGCCCGGTAAATCAGCGGCTAATTACAGACCCGCTGACAACTGTTTACTCTGCCTCCTTACTCGATATTTATCTCTGCGTTTTCACCGCAGTGCGATCTGTGTCGCCGATAAGCCGGGGCGGAGCAAGGTCGGTCGGCCGGACACTCCTCAAGAACAAAGCGTGCTGACTGCGGGATGCGGACCGGCCACAAAATGGACGATGACGGCTGCGTCTGGTCGCCTCGAGGGAGCAGCGTGTTGCGAAACCCGCTACCCGGCGTCTTATCCTGTACGACGTGCAGTTACGGAGACGTTTTGGCTGTCTCCCGCTCTGAACGGAGAGAAAGAATCGTTTCCAGTGTTTAACGTGGTCATTAGACACGGATCACTTTTTTTTTTTTAAAAAAATCTTTATTTCTTTCCATAATAGTTATACAATAATGACCCACCACCTTAATGATTAGTGGGTCCTACATTCCTAATTTACAATAGCAGCTATACATTTTTCTTAACTACAGACAGTTCTACGATTTCAACTAGGCAGACTACTTCTTAGTTTACTAGCTAGCATAATTTCTAGTTACTACTATGGTTAATACTAACTGCCTGCAGCGTTACAATTGTGCCAGTTAATGATATAAACCTACTTGATGCCCTGCTCATAGAGCTAATCCCTATGAGCGAGCCCCTGGCACAGGGCAGGCAAGGGTTCAATTGTCGCTGCAGGTTCCTAACTTACTATCCTATTCTAATTAACTACGTCTACTTTCTAATCTATGTCATTATCGGTGCGTTGACTTGATCAGGCTTTGCCCCAGTCCCCCTGGTCCTGGTCGTGGCGGATTCCAACTATAAAGTCGACCTGTCCACAACCCGGCGGTATGGGATTGGGGCGGTGGTCGCATTCGGTGTTATCTATTTAGTTAGTCATGAAGGTCTCTCAAAAAAGTTGTCAGAACTTTCTGTGATACCTCGTTTACCAGTGTATTTAGTGTGTGAAATGTCTCCTCCTGTCTTAAAAGGTCATAGGTGTTTGTGCTAGGTAATTGTTGTCTCAATGTCCCGGCTACATCATCGAAAAGGGGGCACTCATAAACCACATGGTCAGGAGTACCCTCCGGTGCGCCACAGTCACACGCAGGTGTAGCCTTTTTCCCAAACCGACAAAGATATGTCGGATAGGGGCCATGACCGGTGAGAAAGTGGAACAGGCCCCGAGTTGGCTTAAGGTACTTCATTTTCAATCTTTCCCTTACATCTGGTAGGAACTGAAAGGTTCTTCTACCAGTTTCATCCGATTCCCATGTTTCCTGTCACTTACACATCGCCATATTCCGCCCGCAGGTCACTGAACATTCCACGGCGCAAGTTGTTTCTCAGCAGTATTTAGGTCGCATTTCATTCGCGAATGCAACGTGTGTCGACACGGTCGCGAAGATAGCGAAAGTGCCAGAACTACCGCACAGTCAGCTTAACAGAACAGACATCCACTTGCTGACACGAATTACATGAAGACAAATGGAAAGGTAATTGAAGATATGTTGGAAAATGTCAGTTTGGCCTTCGGAAAGGTATGGGTACCAGGGAAGCAGTTCAGTGTTTCATAATAGAAGCAAGACTTTAAAAAATCGACACGTTCGTAGGCTCTGACGACTTGGAAAAGGCGTTCGACAACGTAGAGTGGTGCGAGATGTTCGAGATTCTGAGAGTAAGCTATGGCGAGAGATGAGTAATTTACAATATGTGCAACAACCAAAAGGGAACAATAACAACGGAAGTGCAGTCCGCAGCTCGTGGTCGTGCGGTAGCGTTCTCGCTCCCCGCGCCCGTGTTCCCGGGTTCGATTCCCGGCGGGGTCAGGGATTTTCTCTGCCTCGTGATGACTGGGCGCTGTGTGATGTCCTTAGGTTAGTTAGGTTTAAGTAGTTCTAAGTTCTAGAGGACTGATGACCATAGATGTTAAGTCCCATAGCGCTCAGAGCCATTTTTGAACAACGGAAGACCGAAAACAAAATAGTCGGATGAAAAAAAAAGGTCAAATGGCTCTAAGCACTATGGGACTCAATATCTGAGGTCATCAGTCCCCTAGAACTTAGAACTACTTAAACCTAACTAACCTAAGGACATCACACACATCCACGCCCGAGGCAGGATTCGAACCTACGACCATAGCGGTCACGCGGTTCCAAACTGTAGCGCCTAGAACCGCTCGGCCACCCCAATCGGTAGAAGAAAAGGGATTAGTGATAAACCAAACATAACAGTTAGAGGTCATGAAGTAGAGATGTAATCCTGCTACCTGGAAAGCAAAATAACACATGATGGACAAAGCAGCGAGGACACAAAAAGCTGATTAGCACAGGCATTTCGGGACAAGAGAAGTCTGCAGGTATCAAAAATTGGTCTTAATCTGGGGAAGCAACTGTTGTGAATGTACCTTAGGAGTCGTTTGAGATATTGTGCTATAGGAGGCGTTGATAGTTAGGTGTGGTTTTGTGCAGAGTTGATGAAGAAAGGAATAGACGTGTCAAGGTAGCTGGGAATAACTTCCATGATACTAGACTAGAGGAAACTGTAGACGGTAAACACTGGAGGGGAAAAGAGACTTTGGAATACATCCTACAAATAATGGGGGAAGTAGTGTGAAAGTGCTACTCTGAGATGAAGAGACTGGTGCAAGAGAGGAATCTTCGACCCAGTCTGAAGACAAGGTAGCGTGGGATCTCTCTTACCTTGTCCTCATACTCCACGAAATATTCAGAGTGTTGCCGGCCGCGGTGGTCTAGCGGTTCTGGCGCTGCAGTCCGGAACCGCGGGACTGCCTCGGGCGTGGGTGTGTGTGATGTCCTTAGGTTAGTTAGGTTTAAGTAGTTCTAAGTTCTAGGGGACTTATGACCTAAGATGTTGAGTCCCATAGTGCTCAGAGCCATTTTTTTTAATTCAGAGTGTACCACAATTAACGGCGAAAACTAACACGGGTGAAACTGTGCGGTAACAGAAGCAAAGACGTTCCAGTAAATGAGCCGTTTCCAAGGTAACTGCGAATGTGTCGTGTCTACCTGCAAAGGACTTCATTGCCCTAGTTACTGCAAATGCACTCTAAGTGTAAGCTTTTCGATTAAGGCCTCATCAAACGGGGAAGACATTTCGCCAACAGGCCATGGTACATGCATGATGGCTTGGCCTGTAGCATCACCTGACCTCAATCCTCTGGATTTACCTTTGTGAGGGGCAGTCAAATGAAAACGAGACAAATGGAAAAAAATGCTAGGTGCTAGTAGAACTAGCGCTCTGCGTGTTCCGTACATAGTTCATTATGTGTACTGATAGAACATCCACCCCGATTGTCGACGAATTTTGCGTGTTCCAGAACTTTGGAGAATGTTTTAATTTTAAGTCTGCAGTCGGATTACAAATGAAAAAAGAAATGTAAAACTTTGAACATAGCTGCTAAGGTTTAGTTACCGTGTCAGACTTTTATTGGAACAAATAAGCCCTCGGTCACAAATATTAAGTCAAATTGACCTGGTTTCGACGCTACTATGAGCGTCGTCTTCAGAATTAGACTAACTGTTCTAAAACATATTAGGTATATAGCAACATTAATAAAATTAAAGTTTGTACTGACTGGAAAAGATGCCGTACTTACAAGTCACATATTAAAAAAGATCTAAGCCGGAAAGGCGACGTCATGAACAGTTGTGAGATGACGAGCCGCTAAGGGGTGCTCGTACTGTGAACAAGGATTTCGTGTGAAACAATTAAAAATTAACAATTTTCGGATTTTTCTTTCCTTTTGCTGTGAAATCTTGCTTCCTCTGACATCTTTTACTTTAGGTCAACGGGATGTACACTATAGGACTTAATGAGTGAGTCTGCGGATACTAAAATATATGACGTAAATGACCTATCTTATGATTGCATTGACTTAGAAGCCTAATTTTTCTACACCACCAAGGGACCACAGATCTTAGTATGTAACAAATTTCAACTTCACAAGTATACTCGTTCCTATGAAAAAGGGTTTTTAACAGTCGGACAGACAGACAGAGACATAGGCGGAGGACAAAGTGATTCTATAACGGTTCCGTTTTTACCGATTGAGGTGCCAAAGACTAAAAAAATGTAAATAAACTGCGCATTATTTCAAAAATGATCGTCATAACTGTTAATACAATTATCCCACTGTGAGGCCACATGGTCAATGCCTTCTTGGAAAAAAAAGTTTGCGGTTGTCTATGGAATGATGATTTTGCCCACATGTGCACCTCTTCGTCCGAAGCAAACTCGACGGCCAGGAAGTCTTTCTTTAGAGGTCGAAAAATATGGAAATCGCACGGGGAGAGATCAGAACTGCAAGGAGGATGTGTGAGGGCCTTCCAGATAACCTTTTTCAGCATACTGCAAACAAATTTGGCAACATGTATGTAGGCCCATAGGCTACAATCAAGGTTCCGAAGGTAACCGCTAAAATTTTCCCATGAATACATTAACTATCTTGTTTCATAGTGGGATAAATGTATTAACAATTATGGCGATTACTTTGCAAATAATAAAGCCTGTTTCATCTTGCCCAAAAAAAGCGCAACATAGGCGTAACATTAAGTGCTTGCCCATTTATTTATTTTTCTATATTGCCGGTATTGTTCATAAAGAACTGGTTTCTACTCGTCAGACGGTCAACGCAGAGTTCAATCGTGCTGGTCTAAAACGTTTGAGGAAGGACATTAGGAAAAAACGTTCACAAAAGTGGCATACGGAATACTGTTACCCCACCATGACATTGCACTACTTAAATCAAAATAATTCATCCCAACCTTCCGTATTCACCGGAATTAGCTCCGTATGACATATTCGTATTCCCTCCAGATGGAAATGAGGTTGAAGAGACAAAGATTTAATACAATGAAGAAGATTTACGCGCTGTCGGGAAGGGTGTTTAGCACCCTAACAAAGGAAGACTTCCAGGATGCATTTCAAGAGCGGCAGAAACGCTGCGATTGGTGTATTCAAAGGGGCTACTCTGAAGGTCAAATGACTAAGATAAACCTGGCATCAACAGGAAATTTAGATTGAACACTACAGTGCTTAACTAGGCATAATACTATCGCAGATGGCATGCCATTGCCTCACCCCGAACGTTGAGATTCACCTGGTCAGTGAACCGGGGTGACCTATAGTCTGACATAGACCCTTTTAGATCGTTGATGTCGTCTAAAGCTGGTTATAGACGTTGCACTTTTGTCCCGGATTTATTTCAGTTTTCGTATTTTGCAAGTGGAAATGATGATTCTAATGTTTAAAGTTATTTTTTTTTTCATTTCGGTAAAACTTTTTTAATCCGATTGAGAAAACTCTTACTTTTGACTACAGAACTTGATTACACCCATACAACCCCACATTACAACTTGCAAATGCACCCTAGTGCTAGGAACACGATCGCTATACGCACCTTGCGCAGTCCAGTAAATTAGCTACCGTGATTGTTCCCGTACTGACAGGAAGGCCATCTCTGACGTTGTTTGTAAACATACACACAAGTACCATGAACGCTGTCTTCGGGTAGAACGCCTTATTCGAGTGGACTACAGTAGTTAAGTTGAAAGTAAAGTAGTAGTACGGACGCATTAGAGACACCTGTGGAACAGTAGAGAGATCCATCACTCCACGAAGGACAGTCGTGACCAATGATTGGTTCCGCATCATCAAGTTCCTCGCAGAAGGCTTGTCAACCAGAGAAGCTGATCGACTTGTGCACTGGACTCAAAGTAATGTAGTGCGAACACGGAATCGATTCCAAATGACACACAGTGTTGAGAATTCACACCACACAGACCGTCCATGTTTGACAGGTGCACAGGATGATCGATCCCTACGATTTTTGAGTGCTTCAGAACTGAATTCGGCCTTCGAAGAACCTACAAGGCGTCATGTATCGCATCAAAGAGTTAGTAGACGATTATCGATTACATGATGGGAATCTCCATCCCCGAAGACAACGGCGAGTCGCACTCCACAGCACCAAGGACTCAGTTACGATGGGCAAGAAATCATGGAGAATAAACGCCCCAGGATTGGCGTAAGATGTTCTTTACGGACGGAGCTTGGCTCTGTTTGTACCTTGATAACAAAGGAAAACGTGTTTGGAGACAACCTGGTAAAGCTGAACTCCTCCAACACTATGTCAGATATGTGCAACAAAGCGGTGGTGGAGTGATGTTCTGGGGTGGCATTACAGGGGGCCGCCACCGTACACACCTCGTGGTTACTGAGGGCAATTTCACTGCTTTGCAGTAAAGAGAAAAGATTCTGCAACCAATAGTGATACCGTATCGCCTACATTTTGATGGCCATTCCATGTTAATGGATGATAACTTGCATGTTCATCGCACTTTTCCTGTGAACACGTTCCTTCAGCAGGCTAGGAGCACCAGAATAGAGCGATCTGCCCGTTCCCCAGACATGAACTCAGTCGAACACGTGTGGGATCGATTGAAATGAGTTGTTTTTGGACTTTGACTATGACCGCGTACGGCGAGTGACTTAGCGCAGAATCACAACTGAAGAGTGTGAATATTTGGACCAAGCCTGCATCCGTTCCACCCCGTATTCTGAGGTTGCTCGTGACTGCTGTGAACAACCCCTCCCCTCTCCACCCATCCTAATCGGAAACGGACGATTTTGTTATTAAACAAGTTTTTTATGTAGTGATCTGGTAAAACTGAATGCGGATGTCTACCTATACTTCAGAGCCAGTTTTTTTTTTCCTGGGTTTGGAAATTCCAAGTAAACTTTCATTGGTGTGAGTGTATAAGAATGTAGGCTTTCTCGGCGAATTTCACTGGTGAAATCTTCTCGGGTCATTATCAGAGCCATGGCGTCGTGTTGCTGCAACATTTCGGGAAGTTTCCCATTCATCATCTTCAGGCAAAGTATACGATACTCGTTGAAACGCAGCGATCACACAACACTACGACTTGGTTGATAACGCAAGAAGATTTCATCAACAGTCTATACTGATTTAACTGAATTCTACGTACGAAAATGCAAGACGGACAGATCGATAGATATTCGTGACGATAAAAGAAGAGGCCGATAGCAAACAAAACCAACTCCCGTACGCCTAGAAACGTTACATCGGGAGTCAAGAACAAGACCACGCGGGAACTTTTGAATACTACCTCGTATCAAACGAGCCACGCAGGTACACAAAACGCTCTCTATGGGTGGCATACCCTACAGAAAAAGTAAATAAGTAAATAAATAGAGGAGAGTCCAGAAAAACACGGGGGAGCATATCGCTCTCACGGAGGCCTGTAATTACGGTCAGGGAAGTCGATTCACCCCTGGGATGGGATGAGCGGGGGAGGCTAAGACAGGACAGGCCAGGACGCGATAGGGTTGGGTAAAAAGCGGAGGGTAAGGGTGCGTGGGAGTGAAGGAATGCGGAGCAGGGGTCGCGACCCCCACCGCGGGTAATTAGGCGGGTAATTTATACCGCGCTCCGCGGTCGGCGCTCCACGACCGTCCCGCTCCATTACGCCGGTGTGAGCCGAAATTTTTACGATTCGGCCGTCCTTCACCGGGACGCGCAGCGACGTAAATAATTACACGCTTTCCACGGTTCCTTAAATGCGTGTATTTTGTCCCCAAATTACGGGAGGCGTGTGATTATATTTATCTCTCTTTCTTTCTCCCTCTGCCCCGTCGCTTTTTTCATTATTTCGTCGGTCATTTACGTCCGGATTCTCGGCGAGGGCAGTATTTTATTCCTCCATTATGACCCGTAAAAGCGGCGCGAGCCGTCGCATCAGGTCGCGAGCGGGGCGACCGCACACCGTGGCCGTTCCTTCTACGGTACGCTATACAGCGTGTTACAAAAAGGTACGGCCAAACTTTCAGGAAACATTCCTCACACACAAATAAAGAAAAGATGTTGTGCTTGTGTTGACATGCGATTCATTGCTCTACAGTACATAGCATAAAGCACATCAGTACGTAGCATCAACAGGTTAGTGTTCATCACGAACGTGGTTTTGCAGTTAGTGCAATGTTTACAAATGCGGAGTTGGCAGATGCCCATCTGATGTATGGATTAGCACGGGGCAATAGCCGTGGCGCGGTACGTTTGTATCGAGACAGATTTCCAGAACGTAGGCGTCCCGACAGGAAGACGTTCGAAGCAATTGATCGGCGTCTTAGGGAGAACGGAACATTCCAGCCTATGACTCGCGACTGGGGAAGACCTAGGACGATGAGGACACCTGCAATGTACGAGACAATTCTTAGTGCAGTTGACGATAACCATAATGTTAGCGTCAGAGAAGTTGCTGCTGTACAAGGTAACGTTGACCACGTCACTGTATGGAGAGTGCTACGGCAGAACCAGTTGTTTCCGTACCATGTACAGCGTGTGCAGGCACTATCAGCAGCTGATTGGCCTGCACGGGTACACTTCTGCGAATGATTCGTCCAACGATGTGTCAATCCTCATTTCAGTGCAAATGTTCTCTTTACGGATGAGGCTTCATTCCAACGTGATCAAATTGTAAATTTTCACAATCAACATGTGTGGGCTGATGAGAATCCGCACGCAATTGTGCAATGACGTCATCTACACAGATTTTCTGTGAACGTTTGGGCAGGCAATGTTGGTGATGTCTTGATTGGGCCCCAAGATCTTCCACCTACGCTCAATGGAGCACCTTATCATGATTTCATACGGGATACTCTACCTGTGCTGCTAGAACATGTGCCTTTACAAGTACGACACAACATGTGGTTCATGCACGATGGAGCTCCTGCACATTTCAGTCGAAGTGTTCGTACGCTTCTCAACAAAAGATTCGGTGACCGATGGATTGGTAGAGGCGGACCAATTCGCTGGCCTCCAAGCTCTCCTGACCTCAACCCTCTTGACTTTCATTTATGGGGGCATTTGAAAGCTGTTGTCTACGCAACCCCGGTACCAAATGTAGAGACTCTTTGTGCTCGTATTGTCGACGGCTGTGATACAATACGCCTTTCTCCAGGGCTGCATCAGCGCATCAGGGATTCCATGCGACGGAGGGTGGATGCATCTATCCTCGCTAGCGGAGGACATTTTGAACATTTCCTGTAACAAAGTGTTTGAAGTCACGCTGGTACGTTCTGTTGCTGTGTATTTCCATTCCATGATTAATGGGATTTGAGGAGAAGTAAGCCGCCCGCGGTGGTCTAGCGGTTCTGGCGCTGCAGTCCGGAACCGCGGGGCTGCTACGGTCGCAGGTTCGAATCCTGCCTCGGGCATGGGTGTGTGTGATGTCTTTAGGTTAGTTAGGTTTAAGTAGTTCTAAGTTCTAGGGGACTTATGACCTAAGACGTTGAGTCCCATAGTGCTCAGAGCCATTTGAACCCTTTTTTTGAGGAGAAGTAATAAAAATGAGCTCTAACATGGAAAGTAAGCGTTTCCGGACACATGTCCACAGAACATATTTTCTTTCTTTGTGTGTGAGGAATGTTTCCTGACAGTTTGGCCGTACCTTTTTGTAACACCCTGTATACAGACGTGCAGGACCGGGCAGTGATGCGGCTTGCTTCTCCCAATGCGACACTGGGGACCTACTCGTTCGTGGAGAGGCGGTCTGCATTGGCCGGTCGTCCTCATAATAGACGAGCCAAAACTGTCGCACTATATGAGGTTCGTTCAACAAGTACCAGGTTGGTGCCTAAGTTGGTAGCGTTTTTGTTTTTGCATGTTGCTATGCCGGTATCTATGTGTTTATTTACTGGCCGTAATTTTTTTTATTTGTAGTCCACTGTCGCTATCTGAGTTTACATATTGTCATTTTATCATTTGGAGACAGTCAATTGGGTTCCAAGTGCACAGATCGAAACATTTCCGACGTATTCCTCCGTTTGAGTTCACTGGTTGGGCGACAGCAGGGGAGGCAGCCAGAAACATTTGCGCCTTGTCTGGCCATGATGTCATTGGACAGAGCACGGCAGGAAAATTGTTTTCTCGTTTTAAAGGTGATCGTTCTGACATTATAGTCCGATCCACGAACGGCGGCAGTTTGCTCATGTCGAGGCACGGACGGGCATTGCACCTTTCTTCCTTATGTAGAATCCGTCGATTTTGACCACCACCAGCAATGACAACTCGCAACAAATGGAATAGAAATTATCTAAACAACTCGCTACAATCACGTTTAATGCCTGCCATTAGGAACATCATAGAGAAGACCCAACGGAGAGCAGCGCGCTTCTTTACGGGATCATTTAGTAATCGCGAAAGTTTTACGGAGATGATAAACTCCACTGGAAGACTCCAGAAGAGAGACGCTCAGTGGCTCGGTATGGGCTTTTGTTGAAGTTTCGAGAACATACCTTCACCGAGGAGTCAAGCAGTATATTGCTGCCTCCTACGTATATGTCGCGAGGAGACCATGAGGATAAGATCAGAGAGATTAGAGCCCACACAGAGGCATACCGACAATCTTTCTTTCCACGAACAATACGAGACTGGAACAGAAGGGAGAACCGATAAAGGTACTCAAGGTACCCTCCGCCACACACCGTCAGGTGGCTTGCGGAGTATGGATGTAGATGTAGATGTAGATCATTCACAGCAGAGCGCTCACAACACTGCTGAACGCTCATTGGCTGTCAGAGAATGCGTGACGTAGCTGCGCAGAACAAGCCTAAACTCGCCCCCCCCCCCCCCCCCCAGACGTAGTGACTCTCCACGTTCAGCAAGACGTTCGGGGTTTGTTGAAAATCGTTTAAACGCATCAATCCACTACGTCACTGTACCCGAGAACTGGCAAATGAGATGAACTGTGATCATCCCACCATCGCGCGACATTTGCATGCAATGGGAAAGGTTCAGGGATCCGGTGTGTGAGTACCGCGTGCTCCAAGCCAAAATCATAAAAATCAGAGGGGGGGGCACATGTGCATCTCTGCTTTCTCGTCATCAACTGGCTCGTGAATAACACGGGCCATTCCTATCCTGTATCGTTACTAACGAGAAATGGTATATTTATGATAACATAAGGAAAAAGGAAGAAATGGTTGAGAGTAAACAAAGCAACATCCCGTACAAGTACCTGCGCACGTCCACAAGATATACTATTTTGCGTTTGGTGGAACAGCAATGGTATGTTGTACTGCCGGCCGCTGTGGCCGAGTGGTTCTAGGAACTCGAGTCGGGAACCGCGCTACTGCTACGGTCGCAGGTTCGAATCCTACCTCGGACATGGGTGTGTGTGATGTCCTTAGGTTAGTTAGGTTTAAATAGTTCTAAGTGTAGGGGGCTGATGACCTCAGATGTTGAGTCCCATAGTGCTTAGAACCGTTTGAACCATTTCTGTTGTACTACGAATTGCTTCCGCGGAGTGTGACCACCACTGTTGACATTTCGTGTAAACAACTGAGACGTCTTGCAGACGCAATGCACGACCCGGAAGACTGCCTGAAGTGTTGCTACTTTACAAAACACGATGGCGAAAGTAGAGGGGACATACAATATGGAATGGCAATGGCAAAAAAAGCGTTTCTGAATTAGAGAAATTTGCTAACATCGAATACAGATTTCAGTGTCAGGAAGTTTTCTGAAAGTATCTGTATAGGATGTAGCCATGTATGGAAGTGGAGCATGGACAATAAACAGTTTAGACAAGAAGAGAGTAGAAGATTTTAAAATGTGGTAGATTATATAATTAACGAGGAAGTATTGAATAGAATTTGGGAGAAAATAAATTTGTGGCAGAATCTGACTAGAAGAAGGGATCGATTGGAAGGACACATTCTGAGTCACAAAGGGATCATCAATTTAGTACTGGATGGAGGCGTGGGGGGGGGGGGGGGGGGGGTAAAAATCGTAGAGGGAGACCAAGAGATGAATACGGTAAGCAGATTCAGAAGGATGTAGGTTGCACTAGTTATTATGAGAGGAAGGGGCTTGGACAAAATAGAGCAGCATAGAGAGCTGCATCAAGACTACATTAACAACTGCAACAACAACAAAATTAATGGAGATAATTATTGAAGATATAGTAACGATTAAAACTATGCGATTTACTGATGAAAAGAGTAATACATCGTTATGTAGTACTCGATACTGTGGTATCAGTTGATTTTGTTGTTACGTTTCGAATTGCAAAATGTCATGTCGGGCAATAAGGGTTACTTGGTGTTCCATAAAACCTACTATGACTTGCAGGTGCTGAGAATGAATTATATTTCCGACTTATGCTTGAAGATGAATGTAAAACGAATCACTTGCACTTTATAAACAAATAGTTGTTCCATGAGCTTGTTTTGAAACTAATAAACGTAGGATTGATATCGAAGCGAACTACTTTTTTTCCGTTGCTAATCAGTAAATATTTTAAGAGTTTATATTACCAACAATCTCAGAATCGTAGAATGAAATTTTCACTCTATAGCGGAGTGTGCGCTGATATGAAACTTCCTGGCAGATGAAAACTGTGTGCCGGGCCGAGACTCGAACTCGGGACCTTTGCCTTTTGCGGGCAAGTGCTCTACCAACTGAGCTACCCAAGCACGACTCACGACCCATCCTCACAGCTTTAATTCCGCCAGTACCTTGCCAGGTTCGCAGGAGAGCTTCTGTGAAGTTTGGAAGGTAGGAGACGAGGTACTGGCGGAATTGAAGCTGTGAGGACGGGTCGTGAGTCGTGCTTGGGTAGCTCAGTTGGTAAAGCACTTGCCCGCGAAAGGCAAAGGTCCCGAGTTCGAGTCTCAGCCCGGCACACAGTTTTAATCTGCCAGGAAGTTTCAATCTCAGAATTGTGTTTTGTGCACTTAAAATATGGTTTTCCCAAATTTATATTATTATTTACAATTTTAAAAGCCCGTTCCTTGTTTCGCCACTATTCCACATTAGCTTCCAAGTGCAACTATTTTTAAACCTTTTTTCGGTAGTAATTTTTTTTAGACTTTACAACAAGAATTACAAATAATTATTGCTAAATAGTTGAAATTTATGATGAACTGTGTTTTAGAAATAAAAATGTGGTCAATTTGGAGATACAACTATACAAGTAAATGGTATTCCGTAATACCGAAACTTAATCTATCTTTATTTTATTTCTGTCACTGGACTTCGATGTACAGACGAGCAGCAGGGGCTAAAGGTGGCATACCTGTGTTTACACCTTTCCTAATCCGTGTACTTCATTCTAGGTCTTCCACATATAGTGACGTAGGGTCCGAACCCACGCCTTATGCCTCCACTTACTGTCAGAGGAACAAAGCAATGGCCTCGGTTCACACCACTATAAAGATACAGTTGCCCCGCAAATAAAGCGCTGCCGCACGGAGAGCACATTTAGTCTTGAGACAGCGCCACGGCGACGGCCACGGTCACGGCCAACACAGCAGTCAGCGCGCCGTGTACAAACAGCGCCGGGAGGGCACTGGGCGTTTCCAGCTAATTACGGCCGTTTGAAGCCCGGAGCGGGCGGCAACGGTCACGTCGCTCAGAACGAGCGCCGCGAGTTCTCTATTCATTTCGATTGTCGCGTCACACCTACGTCGGCGCTGCGGGAGGCTCCGCAGCAGAGGGAGGGCAGAGGTGTAAACTACAAAAGGACGCCAGCCCGCGCCACGGCACGCCCACACGACAGCGCGGCCGCGCTCATTAATTTCTATTGTCTGTAAGGTATTATTTCGAGCGCATTCAAAGCGGCTGCAGGAGGCCCGGGTGTGATTTAGTTTCGGGACTTGTGTATTGTGTCCGCGCAGGGGGAAGAGACTCGCTCCTGACTCCAGACGTGGGACCGGCCCATTGTGTCCCGGAGACTCCAGGGTCCAGAGCGTGTGTCTGTGTGCGCCAGAGATGCGCCACGCGCGACTCTTGTTCCCCGCGTAACGCGCCACGCATTGTTCCCTAGACACGTCCCACTCGTATAAAGTAATGCCCCGGACGCCGCGTGCATCCAGATAGCTCAGAACTCGGCGCACAGTGTTTCACTTCTAAGGCTCGTCTCGACGTGGAAGTGGGGACTCCTTTGTTACAGCCGTTGCGGCGAGGTGACATCCGATACCGGTGTATATAGACGCCACACCTAGGAATATAAAGAAACTGACACTAAAAAAGCCAGACTGGTTGTTCCGTTACGTGGACGACACGTTTGTGCCGTGCAGACAAGAAAGGAAGGTACCAGGCACACTGAGAGACCAAACGGAGCGGTGCACGATTCGAACAGTTGTTGGCTCACTTTTGGAAGGCAATACAGCAAAGGTTCTGCGTCGACACGTCTTTGATAGGTTTCGGGAGGTACGTGGCACCAGATGTGTACGTACAGGGTCGGTGGTTTCTGGGTGTGGAGCTGGCGTCATATAACGTTCCAGATGCGTTCCATCGGAATCAGATCAAGTGAATTTGGTGGCCATGACACGGACGTCAGTTCACTACAACGCTCTTCAAATTAACGTAGCACGATTTTGACCTTGTGACACGGGCATTCACCCTGCTGCAAGATGCCATCACTGTCATCTAGTATGCAGGGTTGTAGGTTGTCCTCAGTTACGTTCACGTAGTTTGGAGCTGATCGTGCCTTCGATTGCCACCAGAGGTGCTTTGAAAGTCCAGGTGAGTGTCTCCTACGGTCTAAGTGTTCCCGCCGGCCTGTGTCCGTGGAGCGGTGCTCGATACGAACAGTCGTTCGCCTAGACGTCGACGTTTCCAAAGATGACGATCGATATGGTGCGGTAAGAAGCGTTTCAGCAGGCCAGGCGAAACATTTCCATTGATCCGCAGTTTTGATGATGTCATGTCTGCTAAAATTGTAAACGACAGTGTCGTTGGATCATCATGGCAACACATATGGGTCGTCTGGCCCGCATCTCGTGGTCGTGCGGTAGCGTTCTCGCTTCCCACGCCCGGGTTCCCGGGTTCGATTCCCGGCGGGGTCAGGGATTTTCTCTGCCTCGTGATGGCTGGGTGTTGTGTGCTGTCCTTAGGTTAGTTAGGTTTAAGTAGTTCTAAGTTCTAGGGGACTTATGACCACAGCAGTTGAGTCCCATAGTGCTCAGAGCCATTTGAACCAATTTGGGTCGTCTGCTGGCGAGTCCCATGATCAACTATGTAAGGACGGCGTGCTCCAAAATATTTTTGCTTGCAACAACATTGTACTGACGGTAGCGTCAGACCTGCTACAGATCACTTCCTATCCTGTGCCTCCACCCTCAGCGCTCCCTTATGAGGCTCAAACGGTTCAAATGGCTCTGAGTACTATGGGACATAACTTCTGAGGTCTTCAGTCCCCTAGAACGTAGAACTACTTAAACCTAACTAACCTAAGGACATCATACACATCCATGCCCGAGGCAGGATTCGAACTTGCGACCGTAGCGGTCACGCGGTTCCAGACTGTAGCGCCTAGATCCGCTCGGCAACACCGGCCGCCCTTATGAGCCGTGGACGTGGCGTAGGCCTACTTGTTTCACCGTCCTTCCTCTAACGTGCCCTGTTCGGGGCCGTATCGATGGCAGAACGGTTCCTCATTTGTCTCCGCTCCGCTTATACACTATATAATCAAAAGTATCCGGACATCCCCATTTCATATTAGGTGCAATGTGCTGCCACCTACTGCCAGGTACTCCATATCAGCGACCTCAGTAGTCATCAGACACCGTGAGAGAGCAGAATGGGGCTCTCCGCGGAACTCACGGACTTCGAACGTGGTCAGGTGATTGGGTGTCGCCGGCCGCGGTGGTCGTGCGGTTCTAGGCGCTCCAGTCCGGAGCCGCGCTGCTGCTACGGTCGCAGGTTCGAATCCTGCCTCGGGCATGGATGTGTGTGCTGTCCTTAGGTTAGTTAGGTTTAATTAGTTCTAAGTTCTAGGGGACTGATGACCACAGCAGTTAAGTCCCATGGTGCTCAGAGCCATTTGAACCATTTTTTGATTGGGTGTCACTTGTGTCATACGACGGTACGCGACTCCTAAACATCCCTAAGTCCACTGTGTCCGATGCGATAGTGAAGTGGAAACTTGATGGGACACTTATAACACAAAAGCGTAGAGGCTGACCTCGTCTGTTGACTGACAGAGACTGCCGACAGTGAAGAGGAATTCCAAACTGCATCAGGATCCACTGCAAGTACTATGACAGTTAAGCGGAAGGTGAGAAAACTCTGATTTCTTGGTCGAGCGGCTGCTCATAACCCACACATCACGTCGGTAAATGCCAAACGACGCCTCGATTGGTGTAAGGAGCGTAAACATTGGACGAATGAACAGTGGAAAAAGGTTGTGTGGTGTGACTAATCAAGGTACGCAATGTGGCGATCCGATGGCAGGATGTGGGTATGGCGAATGCCCGTGAACGTCATCTGCCAGCGTGTGTGGTGCCAACAGTAAAATTCAGAGGCGGTGGTAATATTGTGTGTTTTTCATGGAGGGGGCTTGCACCCCTTTTTGTTTTGCGTGACGCTATCACAGCATAGGCCTACATTGATGTTATAAGCACTCTTGAAGAGCAATTCGGAAATGGCGATTGCACCTTTCAACACGATTGAGTACCTGATCATAATGCACGGTCTATGGCGGAGTGGATACACAACAATAACATCCCTGTAATGCACTAGCCTACACAGAGTCCTGACCTGAAACCTATAGAACACATTTTGGATGTTTTGGAACGCCGACTTCGTACCAGGCATCAATACCTCTCCTCAGTGCAGCACTCCGTGGGCTGCCATTGACAATGAAACCTTCCAGAATCTGATTAAACGTGTGCCTGCGAGAGTGGAAGCTGTCATCAGGGGTGGGCCAACACCATATTGAATTCCTGAATTACCGATGGAGAGCGCCACGAACTTGAGAGTCATTTTCAGCCAGGTGTCCGGATACTTTTGATCACATAATGTAATTTTCTTTACCGCGTCACGTGCCCTGTACGCCACCAGGAGGAATGCACTCTCGCGTTGGGCAGTAGCCGTAATGCAACTGCTTCCTCCCACGTACATCTAACTAAAAGACAATGTAGATAAAATCAGGTGGAGTCCACCCCACACGGAAGCTTATCAGCGATCGTTCTTCCCGCGATCCATACGCGTCTGGAACAGGAAAGGAATGAAATGACCGTGTACACAAAGTACCCTCCGCCACGCACTGCGAGGTAGATTGTGGAATATGCGAGGGACGCTCAACAATCAATGCAAAACATTTTTTTTGAAAGCACATTAGTTTTATTCAAGATTCCAATACGCCATATTATTCCCCACTTTTCTGGCTACAAAATCCTATTTTTGAGGCTAATCTATGTTCAATGCGACGGCCTTACACCACCTTACTGGGAAGGCCTGTACGATCGCACGGTGCCGCTCTGCTGGTCGACGTCGGAGCCAAAGTCTTGCTGCATAATTTGCCCTTCATCGACGTACTGCTTCCCAAGCAGTGCATCCTTCTTTGGGCTGATCAGATGGAATTCGGAAGGTGTGAAGTCTGGGCTGTAGGGTGGATGAGGAAGAACAGTCCATTGAAGTTTTGTGATCTTCTCTCGGGTGCGTAGACTTCTGTGAAGCCTTGCGTTGTCATGGTGAACGACAAGTTGGTTCGCATTTCTGTGGTGACTTTCCAGCAGTGCATGAGTCACAGCTACGTGCGGCTGGACGGCACGCGGGAGATCGGACAGGTTTGTGCGATGATGACTGATGCCTCACCCAACGACTCACCGTGCTTTTGTTCGCAGGCAGCCTGCCAGGTGTCCGTAGACATTACGCAAGCGCATGTGAATCTCTCTGATGCTCTGGTTTTCCGCCAGAAGAATCCCAAGTGATATCTCCCTGCTTGGAACGCACCTCCCTTACAGACGCCATTTTGAAGGCTACATACAGCGTCGTCATCTATCAGAAGTTCATGAAATTACAGGGGCTGAAGCGGGACTATTCCAAAATGTCTCACAAGAAATTCGACAACTTTTTTCAACAGACACCGACAGAGAAAAAAAAGTGTTGTATTACTTATTCAACAACCCCTTGCCGATGTAGATGTGGTCCCGATCTTCCGAAATTTTTATTATTTTATTTAACTTGCTGGTTACTGGTTACAGATCTAAAGGCAAACGCGGGAAGGTTCATGAAGCTGTCCGCAGATAATGCTCTGGGAATGCTGCGAAGCCAGAAGACTGTAGACTGTAGCGGAATGCACGAAGACCTACAGCAGATCGACTCTGTGGGCATGGACTGGCTGCTGAACCTCACCGAAGACAAATACAGAGCATTGCAAATTAATGGGCGAGGGTATCTATAATTGTTCCGTTGGTATTGGCGCTAAAATGGAAACAGTAACTCCCGCCAAATGTGCGGGGTGAAACAAAACTCCATTGGCAAACTTTCAGAGGTGGTAGTATGGACCAAAGCAAGAAAACAAAGTCTCGTAAAAATAAGCTCTAGAATGCGGGCCTTAAGAGCTATGATCACTAGTTCATTTTCTATACTGTCAAACACACCTCTTATACTGAAAACTCTTTCCTTTCCATGTTTTGCAAGGACTTACCATACACCGAAATAAGGAACAAATGTGCAATGAGTATGGGCTCTAAACTGCGCACTTTAAGAGCTATGAGTAGTTCGGTTGAACAAATGTGAGACCTAAGTTTGTCCCTGCGTATGAAGTGTTCAGACAGCTTACAGGAATGCAGCCGTGTGCTGTCACATGGCTGTCATTTCAAATGGAAAATTGCAGCCAGTATGCGCTTTGCAAGTAAATTTAAAACCTCGGTTTGCAGAGCAATTACGGAGAGGTAAAACACACACACACACTAGCGCTACCACACAACCAAATATGACCTACACCAGAAGTTATCAATGTTGAAAATTATTAAACAACTGATGTGATAGCATTACCTCTGTACCTCAGTGTTTTTGACAAGGGAGAGAGCAGAGTTCTATGCAGAATTTGAGCGAACGCCTCCATCTCTATTTACAAGTTAACCTGGTAATTTAATTTCAACTGCTTCCTTAGTAGCACAATCCGAATAGCTGGAAGTGCGTGCCAGAATCTCTGTGTTGTTATATTCCAAAGGGTGCCAAGACAATGTTCTCTGCAATAGCCGATCTGCCTGGTTGCTGCAAGTATGCCTCACGCTTATGCTTAGTACAGCGGTCCTGAGAGTCTTACCAAGATACGACATGCCACAGTTACAAGGTACATGGTAGATACCCGCCTTATGCAAACCAGGATCATCCTTAACGGAACCTAGAAGTACCACGATCTTAGATGGAGGTCGGAAACTACATTTCACATCAATTTCCGCACAATACTACCAATATTCTTGGAGATGCTCCCTGCCTAAAGCGGGGGGGGGGGGGGGGGGGGGTGTCGTAGACGTTGGTGCCAACGCGGTACTGCAACAAAGCGACAGAGTTAAAGCTACCTCACCCGTTGTTTAATTATTTCACTGTCCATAATTGGCATTGTTCATCTCTGGTTGTGTGATGATGCTAGTGTTTACTGTGTATGTGTATTTTTGTGTGTGTATGTGTGTGTGTGTGTGTGTGTTATCTTTCCGGAATTTCTCTGCAAACCAAAGTTTTAAATTTACTTGCACACCGCTTACTTCCTGAATTTTTGTCTTGAAAATGACCTGTCGAGATATCGTCGGTTGTCCACCACGTCAACCGACTGGATTCCAGTAAATTGGCAGAGCACATGTGTTGCACAGTAGTGAAGATGAACAAGTGCTGGTAGTTCTTAAGGCATGATTTTTAGAGCCCATGTATATTGGACACGTTTTTCTTGTTATGGACCATACTATCACCTCTGAAAGTTTGCTGGTGGAGTTCTAGTTTACCCTATACAAGGTGAATAGTAATAAAAGCGACAACTTGCAAGGACGTATTCTTCACTGGAAACGGAGAAAAAAAAAAAAAAGGTTCTATGAACACGTGTCCGGAAATGGACTGTGTGCGTGCAACGACAAAAAATCGTCCCGGAAAACAGTACAGAGCTGCATAGCATCCACGTGACACCAGTGGCCTCAACGGGGTGCAACTCACGCATTACGACGTATCTGGCATGCAGGATACACATAATCACACTTCAGCTTACACTATGTTGGCAGGCCACTTGCCTGGAGCTTGTACAAGGGTTCGTCTCAATATCCTGTGAAAAAATTGATCAAATGGCTGTGAGCACTATAGGACTTAACTTCTGAGGTCATCAGTCCCCTAGAACTTAGAACTACTTAAACATAACTAACCTAAGGACATAACACACATCCATGCCCGAGGCAGGATTCGAACCTGCGACCGTAGCAGTCACGCGGTTCCAGACTGTAGGGCCTAGAACCGCTCGGCCACACCAGCCGGCTATCCTGTGAAACCCGGTTCTCCAAATATAGTGTATAGTGCACAGTCCTCCGCCTCCGTGCACGTTCGTCTCTCTGATAGGGTCCATCATCACACGAACTCCCAAAAAGGGCTTGAAATGTTGTGTGATGTGGTTGGTGTCTGTGAGGATATTTCTTTTGGTATAGTCGTGTTGCCTCTCGACCGTTTCCATCAGCTTGGCCGTACACAAACACCATCTCGGCTTGCTCCCGACATGAATACCAGACCATTCCGCTTCCCACAGTTCGCTGCGTCAATCGCACAGCCGCAACACAGGAGGAACACACGGCACATGGTCAGATGAACTTTCATTTATGAGCGCCATCTACCGTAGCAACGATGCATCTCCGGACACGTGTTCATCGGACCTTTTTACCTACTTTTTCAGTCAGGACTCCATCTCTGCAGTTTGAGGATGTTATTTCTGTTCACCATGTATAGGATTAATCGAGCATTCGGAGCGACCACGAAGAGAAATTCAGGTAAATTGGAAATAAGGGGGTTACCGTAGCCTCGCCAGCACACCGCTAGAAGTGCCAAATCAAAATGGCACAGCCCATCGATAAAACTATCGCACGGCGATTCGTTTCCTGCATTTGAAAGGGAGCAACGCTGCAACAATCCATGCTGAATTTCGGAAAGTATACGGCAAAAATTCACCATCACTTCATATCGAGTGTAGGTAGCGGAACACTTCCAGTGTGATCAAGCAAGTCAAAATGACGGAGAACCAAGTGGTAAAGTAAATTTTTTTTTTTAAATTTCCGCTACCAGTCATAAACTTTGTCAACTATTGTATTACTTATTTATTTAGCGACGTGTTTCGAGGTAATACCTCATCTTCAGGCTAAATGCCATTACAAAAACAACTTTACAATAAGGCTATACTGATGTTACATAGTCTTTTCGTAAATGCTGTGGTACAGCATTTTCTTAATTTTAATTTTAATAATTAACAGCCTCAGGTGCACAGTTTACCTAGAATTTACCCATGTTTCAGTCGGTATAGCCCAGCCTTCTTCAGAATAACAGTAATTAGCGTTTGTCCACAGTGGACATCGTCAGGCTAAAATTACAAGTTCATTAATCATCGTGAGTTCCAGTACAGCACTAGTGGAGCCGGGGCAGTTCCAGGTAAGTTTTATAGTCTGACGATGATCTATGGATTTGTAGTTTTAGCTTGACGATGTCCGCTATGGACAAACGCTAGTTACTGTTATTTTGAAGAAGTTTAGGTTATCCCGACTGAAACCTAGGTAAATTCTAGGTAAACTGTGCAACTGAGGCTGTTAATTATTAAAATTAAAATTACTATTTACACAACAGTTGCTGACACGGCCGCGAAATGTTGAAGACATTTATACAGCGTCTTCTGTCTGTGGAGAAGAGGTAATGGCAAGAGAAGTGGGAGGCCCTGATACTCGGAGATAAGCGCACTATAATCGGGGCGACGGTGGAAGAAAGTAAAAATCGATAGTGCATCGTTTTCAACCTCTTGCACGATATTTTCGGCTCTACATAAGTCCCGCCTGCTGAGTTTCATGACTTGCTCAGACCGCCGAAAAAGCCCTCAGCTGCGGAAGTACTGCAGCTGTGCCAGACCAAGCCGGATGTCGCGTTTAGCTTCTAATCATCGTGCAAGAATGAATATCAAAATGGTTCAAATTGCTCTGAGCACTATGCGACTTAACTTCTGAGGTCATCAGTCGCCTAGAATTTAGAACTAATTAAACCCAACTAACCTAAGGACATCATACACATCCATGCCCGAGGCAGGATTCGAACCTGCGACCGCAGCGGTCGCTCGGCTCCAGACTGTAGGGCCTAGAACCGCACGGCCATAAAGGCGGGCAGAATGAATATCACTATGACCCCAACACGGAGGAGAAAAGGAAGGCATGGAAACATGTGGATTCACCGCCGCCGAAGAAGGTGAAAACCCAGCCACTATCAGATTGTTTCTTTGTGGCAGGGACACTTTCTGAGGGCTTAAAAAGTTCATGGAGGAACTAAACTTCAGACTTCGGAATCTAGCTCAACTTCACGTGATCCACGTGTCGCATTGGAGTATGAACATATTGAGAGGGGTTAACAACGTCACCAAATGATACAGTTGCAGCTTCATTTTTCGATAGTTAAAACTTCTTCACTATGCATCGTAGATATAGATTGGCACCTAACAAAAACGTAACTAGAGATCGTGTTCTTCATCTTAGTCCGTATCTCTGCATCTGTTGCTAGAGAATTCGTGAAGCCCAACGCAATTCCCGCTCTAGCCTACACATTCCGACCCTGCGGCCACTCCGCGGTAAGTGCGCCCATTCCTTTATTTTATTCTGCATGCCAGTCTTCTCCAGAAACGAAGACAGACACTTAAGAAATAGAGTCGGCTGCACAATTTCTACTTTCGCATGCAAGTTTTGTTCAAAAATAATTTCCCGTTTTGCTATAGCACAGCGGCCGCCGAGAGCTATGTTATCCGGCGACACGCAAACGCTCTCAGCAGAGGCTGAAGTTTTCACATCCCGGAGACGGCGCGCAGAACTAATTAATCGCGAATTACTGCGGCGCGGGAACAATTTGCGGCGCAATAACTGCCAGGCCAGGATGTTTACGGCTGTTGCCGGGCCGAGACGCGGACTGCACTGGCGGATGTGGGACCTGAGTGCGTCTAGCAGCCCGCTCCGCCACTGCACTAGGGTGGCGGCCGAGCTGCGCTGCCGGGTCTCCATTGCATCTACCAGGTTGGTGCATAAGTTCGTAGCGTTTTTTGTTTCGCATGTTGGCATTCCAGCTGCTATGCGTTTATTTATCGATCGTCATTTTCTATTTGTAGTTTCCTGTTGTTATGTGTCCGCCCCGATATGCCAGCACGGTAACTCAGCGTGTTCAGTCAGAGGGTTAACTGCCCTCTGCAATAAAAAAACTGAGTCAACGGCTGAACACTGAACTTGGACGGGTGTCATGAGACATCCGCACCGAAAAAATGCAACGAACAATATCGAACCAAAAAAGATTGCTGAGTGGTCAGCGCGGAGTCTGTCATGCCAAGGGGCCCGGGTTCGGTTCCCGGCTGGATCGGAGATTTTCTCCGCTCAGGGACTGGGTATTGTGTTGTCCTCATTATCATTTCATCATCACCAGTGGAAGGCGACGGGAAACCACCACTGGAATCACTTCCCTAGACGCTCATGCGGTGGAACTCTCTGACGAGGCTTCCCCCATGACAAGACCTGCCGTAAGGCAGAACACAAAGTGTTCACATAACAACTTAATGTTATGTGAGTTTACATATTGTCAGCTTTTGATTTTTGAGACAGTTAGTGGAGTTGTGGACGCTAGGAAATGGAGTGACAATTGGAAAAATCGGATCATTTCCGACATGTTCTTCTGTTTCAGTTAAATAGAGGGGTGACAGCAGAGGAGGAAACCGGAAACATTGTCGCCGGCCGGTGTGGCCACGCGGTTCTAGGCGCTTCAGTCTGGAACCGCGTGACCGCTACGGTCGCAGGTTCGAGTCCTGCCTCGGGCATGGATGTGTGTGATGTCCTTAGGTTAGTTAGGTTTAAGTAGTTCTAAGTTCTAGGGGACTGATGACCACAGATGTTACGTCCCATAGTGCTCAGAACCATTTGAACCATTTTGAACCAGAAACATTGTCCGCCCCTGGTAGCTGAGTGGTCAGCGCGACGGAATGTCATACCTAACGGCCCTGTTCGATTCCCGGCTGCGTCCGAGATTTTCACCGCTCGGGGACTGGGTGTTGTGTTGTCCTTATCATAATTGCATCCCCATCGACACGGAAGTCACCGAAGTGGCGTCAACTCGAAAGACTTACACCAGGCGAACGGTCTGTCCGACGGGAGCTCCTAGCCAAATGGCATTTCTATTTTACCAGAAACATTTGTGCCGTGTATGGGGATAGTGCCATTGGACAGAGCACGTCAAGGAAACGGTTTTCTCGTTGTTGGAGAGTCGCTTTGACATTTTTGAATCTCCACATTCAGGAGGATCTTCGGGGTTAGTTGGAGATCGTTTAAACGCATTAATCCGCGATGGAGAACTAACAAATGTGATGAACTGGTTCAAATGGCTCTGAGCACTATGAGGTCATCAGTCCTCTAGAACTTAGAACTACTTAAACCTAACTAACCTAAGGGCATCACACACGTCCATGCCCGATGCAGGACTCGAACCTGCGACCCTAGAGGTCGCGCGGTTCCAGACTGAAGCGCCCAGAACCGCTCGGCCACACCGGCCGACTGATGAACTGTGTTCATTCCTCCATCGTGAGACATTTTCATGGAGTGGGGAAGGTTGAACAACGGGGTGTATGGGTATCGCATGCTCTAAACTAAAAATCACAAAAAATTACCGTATGGCCACATGTGCATCTCTGCTTGTTCGTCATCAGTTGGTTCGCGAACAACACCGACCGTTGCTATCCTGTATCGTTACTGGTGGCGCGAAATCATGTCTGTGTGCTAACCTAAGGAAAAGAAAGGAGTGGTTGAGCCCAAACAAAGCAGTAACTCCCCGTAAAGAGACCTGCGCGAATCCACAAAAGAGAATGTTATCCATCTGCTGGAGCAGCGACGGTGTGGTGTACACGAGGTGTAAACATCACTGCTGCCATTTACTGTCAACAACTGACACGTCTTTCTGTCGGAATCCAAGTACAACGATGAGGAAGACTGCGTGAACTGATGCTGCTCCATGGTAACGCTGGCCCGCATTCTGCTGGACAGGAGTTGGGTGGTAAGCCATTCCGCACCCACCTTTTTCGCCAGAACCTGCGCCCTCAGGTACTAATCTTTTCCGCTCTCTATCTAACAACCTTCAAGGAACTTCCTTTCCGGATGGAAATGTGCTGCGAACATAGCTCGACGAGTTCTCCGTCTAAACAGCACGTGGAACCGAAATGTCACTCCAGCACTGTGTTTATTTAACTTATGGAAAAACGCTAAGAACTTACTCACGAACCCAATACATCTGTACTCCGCAAGCCATCCTAGGGGGTGTGGCGGAGGGTATTTCGTGTACCGCAGTCACTTCCCCCTTCTCCTGTCCCAGCCGCGGATGTTTCGCGAGAAGAACAGTTACTGGTAAGCTTCTATGAGGGCTAGAATCTCTAATTATATCTTCTTGATCGTTTCGTGAGATATGTGTAGGGGCCAAGAAATACATTGGTCGACTCTTCTAATAACGTACCACACCACGACGGAGAACGCCTCTCTTGCCACTGGAGTTAGCGGAGCATGTCCGTGACCCTTTCGTGCTTGCTAAATGAGCCCGTACTGCAACCTAATGCTCTTCTTTGGTTCTTCTCTATTAACTCTACCAATACTATCAGGTTGTTGTTGTTGTTTGTTTGGGGGGAAGAGACCAAACAGCGAGGTCATCGGTCTCATCGGATTAGGGAAGGATGTCGGCCGTGCCCTTTCAAAGGTATCATCCCGGCATTTGCCTGGATCGATTTAGGGAAATCACGGAAAACCTAAATCAGGATGACCAGACGCGGGATTGAACCGTCGTCTTCCCGAATGCGAGTCCAGTGTGCTAACCACTGCGCCACCTCGCTCGGTACTATCAGGTACGGGCTCCATACTGTGGAGCAATACTGACGTAGTGGCCGAACAGCTTTTTGTAAGCACTTCCTTTGTTGATGGAAAACATTCCCACAGAATGAATCCCAGTCTGCCTTACCCGCGATGAATTTTACGTAGTAGTTCCACTTCAAATCGCATACTCTTAGATATTTCTGCAACTGTGTAACCCTACAATAATTGGTGTGAGAATTCCTAAGGGACCAAACTACTGAGGTCATCGGTCCCTAGACATACACACTACGCAAACTTACTTAAACTAACTGATGCTAAGAAAAAAACACACACCCATGCCCGAGAGAGGACTCCAACCTCCGGTGGTAGGGGCTGCGCACTCCGTAACATGGTGCCTCAAACCGTGCGACCACTCCGCGTGGCTCTACAATAATTGGTCTTTCTGCCTGGTTATGCGCAATAAGATACATTTATTTATCAGTCGCCAACTGGAAGAAGCGGCGTCTCTGTATAAAACAGCGTTACCCGTGAAAAGCCTCACCGAACTTCCTGCTTATCTACAGGTCATTTACTTGCAGGTCTTCCACCTACATTTGCCTCCTCATCTATTTCCGAAAAGAAACAAAATGTGAAAAATTCAATTCACCACGCATGGACCTATGTCAGGGGCTCACACAATAGGCAGAAATGTACAATTCCTGCAAGTAAACAAACATCACTTCCAACACTAGATCATGGTTCTTTTCTTAATGGCACATGTATGTTTTTCCTACTGAAATGAAAACTAGAGGTACAGTTAGTGATAGCACACTTGGTTTCACTGCTCTAAGCCTTATACCTTCTGGAATACTTAGACTAACCCTGCGGTGCATGAATTTCACTGCAGTGGACAACTTATAATGGTCAATTTTCTGCCGTTTTCAATGAGTAATGAGGCTGCAAATGCATGCAGGACACAACATCAGTGGGGAGTGCCGACTGCAGTGAACTGTGTGCATTTGCAGCCTCAGGAGTGATTGAAAATGCCAAAGAAGCGACCATTAACAGCTGTCCACTGTAGTGGACGCTATGCGCCACAGGTTTAAATAATGGAAACGGTGCCACAGTTTCTGCCGTAATGCGGGTTGCCTACACTGTCCTGAAGCCTGCGGCAGACAACTAGAGATGGGGGATCCGCTCTTGAACTAATTCATAGAGTTCAATCTTTCAAAGGAGTGAACAATCAGTGATTCAGAAAAAAAGAACGGTAGCTCCAAACGTTTCCCACGGCAGAGAGAGAGAGAGAGAGAGAGAGAGAGACGGAGCATATCAGCAGCGCCTCTGCTGGTCACAGCACAGTGCACGCCACACAACACAGCCAGCGCCGGCCTCTGCCCTGCTTCTACCTTGGCTGCCTGCATTGTGCAGTGCCCCATTGGATTTTGTGTTCCACATATGCCGTGGCGTCTCTGTGCGTCGTCTGCCGCGGCGTGTCTGGCGCAGCGTAACTTCGCATCGCACCCTGTCGGCGATCGTTTCAGTCGCACGTCCTGCCCTCTGGGCAGTTGATGCGAGCAACAGGACAGAGAGCCACCTAGCGGATAACATAGGAACTACTTGCAAAAACCCGCTCGCAAGGGAACGAACTATTTGTCTCGGAGCGGGTGAGTTCACCGCTACCCCCTCCCTCGGAACTTGCCCGCTCAACGCTCGCCCCACCGTCTCGACTCTAGCCAGAGCGTCGAGCAAAGCGACTCAGGTGTCACTGTGGTCTCTGCGGTCTCAGCTCACGCAGTAATACAGCTCGCGGCTCGACCTGCTCGACTCAGCGCCTCTGCATCAGAGTTCGTCCCCACTGGATATTGTTCTTCGTAGTAATGCCGCTATGTATATTACATTATTATGTTATGTATACATCAATTGTTTTTATTTTATTTTTATTTGTTTAAACTGATTAGATTAGGTTCCTGATAACTCCTCTTACTATAGGATTTTTATTATAGACACTCGAATTTACGCTTTAATTACGAGCGAACCGATAAACGTATCGGAAAATGTGATACACCAATATTTTCCTTGTTTTATTCTGCGTAAGGCTATATGCAGCACTTTCGTTTTACAGTCAAATTTATATTTTTTTTTCTTATTCTGGTACAGATTTTGCGATTTTAGGCGTCTTCGAAAGGAAACGTTCACTTTAAAAATATATGGCTTGCGATGTATTTGTATGAGGTTAATGAAATTTTAATACGTTATAGCCAAATATATTGTTAATGTAAATCTCAAGTTACAACATTTTCCGATCACCCAAAAAACCACAATAGTGCAAAATAAATCAATAATCAAAAACTTTGTCATATCGTGGAAATTTCAATAAACAATACAAAATTCTTACTCATTATCTGTGTTACTTCAAAATAGGATCAAATAAGATCAAAATACAGGTATAGTACTGGAATAAACCAAGTTTAAAGGGCAATGTGCCTTCCATTTATTTTATATTGTAAATGAGTGGTGAGTCATGAAAAAGAGCTAATTCATTTCAGGGAGTGAACAGTTCTGATCCAATCTCTGAAAAGAACAGTTTTGCCCATCTCTACAGACAACCCTTGCTCTGTGTATTACGGCAGGAACTGTGGCGCCATTCCCATCCTTCTAAATCTATGGATTTCAGAAGATATCAGGTTTAGAAGAGTTAGAAAAGTCTGCCGTCACTAATTGTACCTCTGGTTTTCATTTTGTAGAAAAAAACATGTATGTGCCATTAAAAAAAATGAAAATTTGTATTGAAAGTGATATTTGTTTACAATAATGGATTTGGCATTCCTGTTCCTGACACAGGTGCATCGCTGGTCACAAATGTGGAAAATTCCACATTTAGTTTCGTTTCGGAAATATATGGCGTGGCGGAAATAGGTGGGACACCCTCACAGGAGAGCTTCTGTAAAGTTTGGAAGGTAGGAGACGAGGTACTGGCAGACGTAAAGCTGTGAGGACGGGGCGTGTTTCGTACTCAGTTGGTAAAGCACTTGTCCGCGAAAGGCAAAGGTCCCGAGCGAGTCTCGGTCCGGCACACAGTTTTAATCTGCCAGGAAGTTTCATATCAGCGCACACTCCGCTGCAGAGTGAAAATCTCATTCTGAATATATTGACGGTCTGACAATTTTATTGGACGTCGAGTGGGGAACCACGAAGATGGCGATAGAACTGGCCGCTCAGCATGAACTTTACGTTACAACATTTCTTTGCGGCCAAGCACTGGCAGTGAAAATTTTTTCCCCGAACCTACTGTCTGTGAGTCAAGCTCCGCCTTACATTTGTACCTTAGCGCAAGTGTAGTGTAAATGAATATTAAAGTGAAACCTTGTAAATTACGCTTTTGTCCCAGAGAAACAAAAGCTTGTAACGATGCACTGCAACAATAGCACCTATGTGTAGCATTTCCTTTAATTGCTAACGTTTGTAGGAACTTTTATGGATCCGACCGGATTGCTGTTGAAATGTCGCTTCGGGGACGGGGTGGTGCGCCGGCCCAGGATCGAACCCAGCGGCGGATTAATGACGAGGCTCAGTGCGTCGGCCAGCCTGGATGTGGTTTTTAGGCAGTTTTCCACATCCCACTACGTGAATACCGGGCTGGTACCAAAATCCTGCCACAGTTTCATGATTGACAAACATTAGGTAACTTTCACTCACATTCACACAGACAGACAGATAGTTGGGTTACACATATTCCGTCCCGGGGGATAACGGAGTGCCGACACGAAGGGCGTCCGGCCACTGCTTAAACTACCAATTCCGTTACCAACCATGCCGACCCTGCACCGATGTGGGCAAAGGCGCAAGAAAAAAAGTTTGATTTCATTATCACGTTGCTTCATGAAAGCAAATCATAACTACTAAGCTGGTCAGAAAGAACTGGGGGAATATGGCTTTGAGCGTCTCCCATAATCCACTGAGCAATAATTGAGGACTTAGTATGTGATATCTTTATCTTTCAGAAGTACACAACAGAACATTATTACATCCTCGATCGTTTACATAAAAAGAACTGAAATGTCCGATAAGTGTCATATAATGTGGAAGCAATCCCGTAATTTTGGGTGCTTTTCATTGGACTTGGGGAGTTTCCATAACGTGTATGCCCCCCGTCAGTGCTTATCACTGCCTGACACCTACGTGGCATACTCTGTGTAAGTCTACGGTGATCACGCTGTGGTATCCGTTTCCGTTCTGGAGTTAGAGCCAATGAGAGTGTGTGGTGGAACAGGACGCTCACAAATACACCCGTCAAGCGTGTTCGACATCTGCATGATGGTCGGGACTCACCAAAAGGCGTCCCATTACTTCAATTTCCCGGCTTCCCAAGACATCCCTGCTGATGCCAGCCAGATAGGCCCCGGCATAAGAAGGAATTCAAGGTCACCACTAATGCAATGGCTACCACATGGTCCAACAGCGTCTGTTCGATATACTGCCTGGTTGTGAGGCGACCATGGACGATGACACGATCCGCATAGCTGTCAACACTGAAGCCTCCTCAGAACATTACAGAATGCTGGAAATCTGTCGATTTCCTGGATAATATCTGCTAGGTACTGCTCGCTACGGGTCACAAGACACGAACACGGCCGTCACCTTGCGCCAGAGGATATTTGGACCCGTCTGTGAATAACACGTTTCGCCAGTGACGAAGCTGACACGGGAATGGCAGAAATGAAGGCGAGCTGCAAGATGTCGTGTCAAGCGGGGATTCGAATAGGACGACCGGGTCGTTAAGTCCTCTCTCGTATTCCGTTCATTACAGTTTGATCGTTTCCTTTAATTTACGTCTAAGGCCACAATCTTTTTTGCTCAACAGATTTCCGGTTTCGGTCTTTAATGACCATCATCAGATCTGTTTCGTAAAAACAAGGTCCTAATGTACTGCAGCCATAGTGGCATCGTCAAATGTTAAATGCGGAATCAGCACCAGCATCGTCAAATACTTATAAATCACATCATATGCACGAGTCATTTTGTCAGTAAAAATACTGTTTAAAAACCACACAGTAGTTTTACTGACAACATGACTCGTGTATGTGATGTGATTTATGTGTATTTGACGATGCTGGTGCTGATTCCGCATTTAACATTTGACGATGCCACTATGGCTGCAGTACATTAGGACCTTGTTTTTATGAAACAGATCTGATGATAGTCATTAAAGACCGAAACCGGTAATCTGTTTAACAAAAAAGATTGTGACCATAGACGTAAATTAAAGATTACATATACGGGTCACTGTGTTTTTTCGCGACGACGTCGCAGCTTGTGAAACAGTTTGATCGGATACAGCGGCTCCAGTGGCCTTTCTGAGATCGTCTTCAGTGCTTCGGAGGGAGACGTACAACCCCGAAACGCAGAACGGTCAGATACCGGCCTTCACTTGGGATTGTAAAACGTCTGCCACCTTGTCCAATACGCCTTGTGTACTGATCTGTCTCCCTGTTAAATGCACGAACTATGGATGACGCGTGGAGAAGCATTGGCATCTGCAGCAAAACGGCTGAAAGTCCATTGGATAAAACAGACCTCCCTTGCAACTTGCTTTGCATTAAGATGTCGCATTGCATTTGCTTGGCGGAATTCATCGACCATAAATGACAACTGTACTGTGTGTATCTCAGCCGGTACTCCTTTCCTTCTGAGGGCTCAGCTGGCACTGCAATGCATAACACAGCCACTAGATAGAGAATGATTCAGAGGTACCGCATTTATTAAAATAGAAGTCACGTACCGCATGTTTGATACGTGTTCCCCTAATTGTTTTGAACACTGAATATTCCGCCATGAATTCTAAGGTAAAAACTGCGCAAATAATCAGTACGTTGTAGTATTGCCGGTATTGGTACTTTTACTCCGATATTGTCGAGGCATGCTTACAATTAGGCAGTCACGTCGACACGTATTGAAACTAGTGAAAACGCGAGGGCACATTACGATTCCCTGACCAGCCGAGATTGATGTTGAAGCGAGTGTTGAGAGACAGGCAGATCAGAGCTTTGAGCTTCTGGTAACTTGCCGTGATTGACGTGGTACAGTTGCAGGTAGTAGGATGTCTGCGTAATTGCGAGCGGGAAACGTGCGGACAGTTACGGTGTGGCAGTTGTATGGTTAATGGCGCGTGTGCAGCTAGGCAGAGATAATTGCACGGCTTGTGTGTCACGGCTGAGGGACGGGTGTTACCGGCACAAAGCGACTGCCGCCACGGTTGCTTCGCAGCAAGCGCTACGCCGTGCTGGATTTAACGTCCACATTCCGATGTCACCAGCGTGTGGAAGTGCACGCTAGACATTTTATGTATGTATGACCCGCACATCTCCAAAGCCACTGAATCGACTTGAACAAAACTAGGTATACGTATCTCTTACTGCCTGGAAAGAAGCGCTTTTTCCATACTGCCATCTAATTCATCAAGAAATACTGTGTTTTCGAATTAATGAACAGAGCTGTGCCATAATGAATCCTCTACGTTATGACGTTTTGTATTATGAGGTCGGAGGTGACAATGTAAATAAAGACTTTTGTATTGCAGTAAATGGCTGCGTTGGAGTTATTTTACAACAACTGGGACTACATCCGCTTCTTCCCTGATTCAGTGAAAAGAGCATGCCTGTTCCCGAACGACGTCGAAAGAGATCAACAGTTTACCGCGTTTTGGGCAACAAGATTAATTATAACGCTACAGAATTAGTTTTAGAGGGACTATGGTACTATTAACCCAATGGGATGTACTGCTACAGGCCTTCAGGGAAGCGCGCACACTCTAACGCGACAAAATTAGTAAGGTAACGCGAGAGTAAAATTTTTTCTAAGTTACTCCATCCCGCGCAAGTGTCGCCAATCGTCAGCAGTGAAGCGTAAGCGTTTCAACACCGTTACTGGGTCAGGAAGGCTCTTAAGAGAGACCGCAAACAACTTAATCGTAACGTTACGCAAGAGAAACTTGGTAGATCGCAACAACGTGTGGTGAGAGTCTGATAAAGCAGTAAAGATCGTGTAACAAATTCGTTAAGAAAATGTTGCGGAACTGAAGACCACTGACGACTCGGGAAGAGCAGAATCAAATCGGTCATTACGAATGACGTCGTGGAGCACAGTCTATTCTCGGCGACGTAAATACTCCTCATCCACTAGCTTTTGCCACTCGACAGTGTTGCACTCGATTGCCCGCATCTCGTGGTCGTGCGGTAGCGTTCTCGCTTCCCACGCCCGGGTTCCCGGGTTCGATTCCCGGCGGGGTCAGGGATTTTCTCTGCCTCGTGATGGCTGGGTGTTGTGTGCTGTCCTTAGGTTAGTTAGGTTTAAGTAGTTCTAAGTTCTAGGGGACTGATGACCATAGATGTTAAGTCCCATAGTGCTCAGAGCCATTTGAACCATTTTTTTGCACTCGATTCTCTGTTTATGGGCCGGCCGCGGTGGTCTAGCGGTTCTGGCGCTGCAGTCCGGAACCGCGGGACTGCTACGGTCGCAGGTTCGAATCCTGCCTCGGGCATGGGTGTGTGTGATGTCCTTAGGTTAGTTAGGTTTAAGTAGTTCTAAGTTCTAGGAGACTTAGGACCTAAGATGTTGAGTCCCATAGTGCTCAGAGCCATTTGAACCATTTCTGTTTATGGTATGGTAACATGTTAGCTTGTTGAGTTACTAATCTTGCACTCGCTGTCCTACGAGACGAGCAGCGATCCGAAGCCTCAGCTGATAGAGTCCGGCGTCCAGTACTGACGTCGGCACAGCAGCCAGGACTGACTGGTAGTCCGAGGCTCTACCAACAGGACTTCCGTCCAGGACTCCGGTCCAGAGCAGAAGCTGCCCTAAACTCCGGCTTCGCAGGGGTCTGAAGGCCTACCGTTCCGGCAGGCCAGGTTCAGCATTTAGCACGACTAGGCACCTGACAACGTGGTCCACTTGAAGGTACAACGCTGGCAGTGGTCTGGGAACGTCGTGTGAATCAAAACACACACGTCGTGGCCACAACCAGTTCCAAGCACAGCTACTGACGGGCCGTGACTACTCGCCAGCGGGAGGGAAAGCCGCCGCGTCAGGGTGTCATCGGCTCCCACTCCCCTCGGCAGCCGCGAGTTCGCTACTGGATTCAGTGGATTCCTCTCCGGATTACGAGGCCGCCAGTCGACGCAGAAGCAGCGGCAACGACTTGTATCTTCAGTAATAAATAAAATTATTTTGAATATTACGACGACTGACGAATTAGTAGGGGTTAACAGCCGGGTAGAGCGTGCCTTTACAACATATTAATCGCGAATTCTCACTGGTGGTAGGTTTCAGCATCCGTTCTCCAGTATTAGGACTGGTCTTATTAGAGCCCCATGATATAATTGCCGGCGCCTCAATGGTGCAAAGAAAAGTCCATCACAGACACATAGCGAAGCAAGATAAGCAAATATCTTCTGGGGTAAAGAAGTCTCACAGCCGAGGTGGAAAATACAGATTCTCATTCAACCTGAGCACAGAAAAGATAAAACGTACATGTGTAATTTGCATATAGATTAGTTAACTGATCATTTTACGTTTCGCATTTTGCAGAATAGCGTCTAATACGCAACCGCCCATGGCTATACAAAAGCACATTGGGAATTATTGGCAGTATAAAACAATGTATTCAACAAGACTGTCAAATGTCAGATGGGCATAAAAACAGGGTTCCACCAGCCGAAGACGGTGAATGGCATCTGCCTCTGCCACGACCGCCGGGCCACCTACTTGCTGCTGCGTGAACATCCACTGGGGCACGACGCGCCGACAGTCGAAGATGCGCGTGTGACGGTAAAAAGAACGTAGCCCACGACGCGCAAATACCTAGACTTTATTCGTCCTGTATTTGAGAATGAGAGCACTTAGCCCCTAGCAATAAACTTAACACATAATTTCAAACCTTAAGCGCCTCTTTCTTGTCGACACCCGGAACAAAGTGATGAAACGAAAACGTTTATCGCTTACTATGTTTCCACTTTTCATACAGTAAAACTGCCGCATCAGGGATGACGTTGTAATTGATTACTTCTTCACTACTAACTCTACTCGCGACAGACGATATTAATATATACCCCTGAAAATACAGCTTACCTGCAAAATTATGTCACTGTACGACAAGTAGTGCAGGAGATATGACATCATAAGCACTGAGGTGTGTGAAGAACTGCCGCATCATGCATGGCGTTTGCGTTTATAACGTCTCTACTGTTAACTTTATTCACAATAGGTTGAGCAAACAGCACTCACAACCTGCACAGACGTTGCATCTTTTAACAAATTCAAACATGAAATACCATGGGGGGGGGGGGGGAATCAAATGGAAAGACATGCTTGAAAAAAATTTACAGTCGGTACTCTAGCCCAAAGATGATATATAAAGCCCAATCACCAGGTGAACACAACAAAGCAGAAACGCTTGGCAATAGGACCCAAAGTGAAAACAAATTACATCCGAGAGGGAGGCTAAGCATACCGCTGCTAAATCGACATGAACACGCCAAAGGCACAATAAACAAGAAATATGGGCAAGTGTCGAAAAAAAAGAAGAAAGTGACGCACCACAACACGGAAAATGGGCAAGCTGCCGAATAATATTCCAAGAGCTATGCTAAACACTCCACTGCCAGGATCTGAGGAGAAGCACCAAAGCACGAGGACAATTACGGCGCTCACCCAGTCTTAACAAGTCCAGGAGCGGCGAGGCTTCGTCCTCCGGGCAAACCAGTACAAACAGCGTACATGTCAACGGTTGGATGGATGAGGCTGGTATGAAATTATGGATTGTGTGGGAGGGGGAAAGGTGCCTTATTGAAGAAGAGTTATCTTCCTGTTGTAGATCAGTTTAGTAGTCATTCGAAAATTCTATGAAAGAGGAACTGAGACAGAGAAATACAGAGCTCGCTGTTGTTGCGGGAGGGCTTACTTAAGAAGCGCAACTTCTTGATGTCTCCATAAATAAATCACTTAAAGCGTATGTGACAGAGGAATGGAACAAATGGACGAAATCCAACATGAATTCATGCTGAGGGGAGCTTTAAAACGACCTACGAGCAAATAAGTGTGTCAGTGTATAAAACAGTTGTGGTCTAGAGTGAGAGAAGACACGACATGGTGGTCCACTGATCGTGACCGGGCCAAATATCTCACGAAATAAGCGTCAAACGAAAAAACTACAAAGAACGAAACTTGTCTAGCTTGAAGGGGCAAACCAGACGGCGCTATGGTTGGTCCGCTAGATGGCGCTTCCATAGGTCAAACGGATATCAACTGCGTTTTTTTTTAAATAGGAACCCCCATTTCTTATTACATTTTCGTGTCTTACTTTTGTCGCTTTGTGATAGACGGCGCTGTAACAGTCACAAACATATGGCTCACAATTTTAGACGAACAGTTGGTAACAGTTAGGTTTTTTAAATTAACATACAGAACGTAGGTATGTTTGAACATTTTATTTCGGTTGTTCCAATGTGATACATGTACCTTTGTGAACTTATGATTTCTGAGAACGCATGCTGTTACAGCGTGATTACCTGTAAATACCACATTATGCAATAAATGCTCAAAATGATGTCCATCAACCTCAATGCATTTGGCAATTCGTCTAACGACATTCCTCTCAACAGCGAGTAGTTCGCCTTCCGTAATTTGCGTTGAGCACATGCATTGACAATGCGTTGACGGATGTTGTCGGGCGTTCTCGGTGGATCACGATAACAAATATCCTTCAAATTTCCTCACAGAAAGCCGGCCGGAGTGGCCGAGCGATTCTAGGCGCTACAGTCTGGAACCGCGCGACTGCTACGGTCACAGGTTCGAATCCTGCCTCGGGCATGGATGTGTGTGATGTCCTTAGTTTAGTTAGGTTTAATTAGTTCTAAGTTCTAGGGGGCTGATGACCTCAGCAGTTAAGTTCCATAGTGCTCAGAGCCATTTTTTCCCCCGCAGAAAGAAATCCGTTGATATCAGATCCGGTGAACGTGCGGGCCGTGGTATGGTGCTTCGACGACCCATCCGTCTGTCATGAAATATGCTATTCAATACCGCTTCAACCGCACTCGAGCTATGTGCCAGATATCCATCATGTTGGAAGTACATCGCCATTCTGTCATGCAGTGAAACATCTTGTCATAACACCGGTAGAACATTACGTAGGAAATCAGCATACATTGCACCATTTAGACTGCCATCGATAAAATGGGCGCGAATTATCCTTCCTCCCATAATGCCGCACCGTATATTAACCCTCCAAGGTCGCTTATGTTCCACTTGTCGCAGCCACCGTGGATTTTCCGTTGCCTAATAGTGCATATTATGCCGGTTTACGTTACCGCTGTTGGTGAACGACGCTTCGTCGCTAAATAGGAAGCATGCAAAAATCCGTCATCGTCCCGTAAATTCTCTTGTGCCCAGTAGCAGAACCGTACACGACGTTCAAAGTCGTCGCCATACAATTCCTGGTGCATATAAATATGGTATGGGTGCAATCGATGTTGATGTAGCATTCTCAACACCGACGTTTTTGAGATTCTCGATTCTCGCGCAATTTGTCTGCTACTGATGTGCGGATTAGCCGCGACAGCAGCTAAAACACCTACTTGGTCATCATCATATGCTGCAGGTCTTGGTTGACGTTTCACATGTGGCTGAACACTTCCTGTTTCCTTAAATAACTTAACTATCCGGCGAACGGTCCGGACGCTTGGATGATGTCGTCCAGGATACCGAGCAGCATACATAGCACGCGCCCGATGGGCATTTTGATCACAATAGCCATACATCAACACGATACCAACCTTATCCGCAATTGGTAAACGGTCCATTTTAACACGGGTAATGTATCACGAAGCAAATACCGTCCGCACTGGCGGAATATTACGTGATACCACGTACTTATACGTTTGTGAATATGACAGCGCCATCTATCACAAAGCGAAAAAAGTGGTCCAGCTAAAACATTCATATTTCTTTACGTACTACAGGAATACGTATTAAAAAGGGGGGCAGTTGTTATCCGTTTGAGCTATGACAGCGCCATCTAGCGGGTGAACCATAGCGCCATCTGGTTTCCCCTTTCAAGCTAGACGAGTTTCGTTCTTTGTAGTTTCTTCGTTTGATGCTTATTTCGTGAGATATTTGGCCCGGTGACTATCAATGGACCATCCTGTATACACTCCTGGAAATTGAAATAAGAACACCGTGAATTCATTGACCCAGGAAGGGGAAACTTTATTGACACATTCCTGGGGTCAGATACATCACATGATCACACTGACAGAACCACAGGCACATAGACACAGGCAACAGAGCATGCACAATGTCGGCACTAGTACAGTGTATATCCACCTTTCGCAGCAATGCAGGCTGCTATTCTCCCATGGAGACGATCGTAGAGATGCTGGATGTAGTCCTGTGGAACGGCATGCCTTGCCATTTCCACCTGGCGCCTCAGTTGGACCAGCTTTCGTGCTGGACGTGCAGACCGCGTGAGACGACGCTTCATCCAGTCCCAAACATGCTCAATGGGGGACAGATCCGGAGATCTTGCTGGCCAGGGTAGTTGACTTACACCTTCTAGAGCACGTTGGGTGGCACGGGATACATGCGGACGTGCATTGTCCTGTTGGAACAGCAAGTTCCCTTGCCGGTCTAGGAATGGTAGAACGATGGGTTCGATGACGGTTTGGATGTACCGTGCACTATTCAGTGTCCCCTCGACGATCACCAGTGGTGTACGGCCAGTGTAGGAGATCGCTCCCCACACCATGATGCCGGGTGTTGGCCCTGTGTGCCTCGGTCGTATGCAGTCCTGATTGTGGCGCTCACCTGCACGGCGCCAAACACGCATACGACCATCATTGGCACCAAGGCAGAAGCGACTCTCATCGCTGAAGACGACACGTCTCCATTCGTCCCTCCATTCACGCCTGTCGCGACACCACTGGAGGCGGGCTGCACGATGATGGGGCGTGAACGGAAGACGGCCTAACGGTGTGCGGGACCGTAGCCCAGCTTCATGGAGACGGTTGCGAATGGTCCTCGCCGATACCCCAGGAGCAACAGTGTCCCTAATTTGCTGGGAAGTGGCGATGCGGTCCCCTACGGCACTGCGTAGGATCCTACGGTCTTGACGTGCATCCGTGCGTCGCTGCGGTCCGGTCCCAGGTCGACGGGCACGTGCACCTTCCGCCGACCACTGGCGACAACATCGATGTACTGTGGAGACCTCACGCCCCACGTTTTGAGCAATTCGGCGGTACGTCCACCCGGCCTCCCGCATGCCCACTATACGTCCTCGCTCAAAGTCCGTCAACTGCACATACGGTTCACGTCCACGCTGTCGCGGCATGCTACCATTGTTAAAGACTGCGATGGAGCTCCGTATGCCACGGCAAACTGGCTGACACTGACGGCGGCGGTGCACAAATGCTGCGCAGCTAGCGCCATTCAACGGCCAACACCGCGGTTCCTGGTGTGTCCGCTGTGCCGTGCGTGTGATCATTGCTTGTACAGCCCTCTCGCAGTGTCCGGAGCAAGTATGGTGGGTCTGACACACCGGTGTCAATGCGTTCTTTTTTCCATTTCCAGGAGTGTAGTTAAATCTTCCTGAAAGTAAAGCTCTCGATGGCAGTGAAGACCATGTTATACGAGTGTACGAAGAGGATTGTCGACGAGGAATGACGACTTAGAAGAAGAAGAATGTTCAGATAGCGATTTTTAGGGACTTTAAAGCTGAGTTCGGTTTTATAAACTAAGATTTTTTTTAGTCTGACTTTGCAGTATAATAATAAAAATGGCATAAATGTTTTTTAATTGCTTAAAAATTAAGATGCGTCGTATAGTCCGCATCGTCTTACAGTCTATATGATGGAGAGTCGGGCGCGCGGTACCGACCTTGCAGCACGGCTCAGAGATTTTAAAATGGTAAATGGACTGCAATGGCGCGGTGCAGCGGTGTACGATGTCGGTGTCGGACACGTACACGTTAATGGCAGATGCACGGTCGTGCAGCCGCACGGCATTAGGCATCGTTTTCCAGCTGGGCACCGCTGGAGAGTCTGCAGTTGCGCGGTGCAGTACTGTCGAGGAATCCGGATACCCTGGACGGGAGCTTTAAGTATCCTCTGCCCTACGGTCCTACGCAGTGGCAGAGAGGCCGCGCGAAGACGGCGCGACGCGCAGCGGAGGCGGCTGGCCCGGGTCGCAGCGGCCGGAGAAAGCAGAGCCGCCGTGTCTTTGCTGCGCCCGCGGCGACACGCGGCGCTTTAGTCGCTGGCGGCGCCATTAGCCGGCGCAACGCTCATTAATCCTGCGGGCAGGCAATGGGGTACGCTCGCTCGGCCTCGTGCACACACGCAGTGGCCGGTTTCTCTGCCGCCTTTTCCCCGCGCTGCTGCTGCAGCAGTCGGGGCTTCTTCTGCACTGCCTGCTCTGCGGCACGACGATTCCGGGTTTGCAGACAGAAGGCTTTGCCAACACTATATGATGGATATTAGTAATTAAAATTTTGTGATCTCGAAAAAATCAGGCTACGTCCATGAAAGGTGGCGTCAGTCCTCCTTTACATATTCACCCTTCAACCATTCGAGTCCCTCCAGTATAAATATAAATGTAAAATTTTTCGCATAATTAACCTTTATTATCGTAGTAAGATACGAATATAAGAAGAGATTAACAAAATGTAAACAATCAATTTTTTTAAGGACGTGATTTCACTTTACAGATACTATGACATACGGTTTTCAACCAACCATCATTTCACGTGATATATTTCAAAGCAAATTTCTCAGTTAAAGTGCAGGATTGTACAAGTATTTGAAACTCATAATGCCTAAAACAAATTATAGTTCCAATTAACAAGCAAAAATTGACCTAAAATTTAATAAATTTTGTATCTAAACCATTTACTGCCCCAGTGGTTTCATTTCAAAACCACTCATAAAACTATAATAGGAACTTTCAATTTTGTTGCAACAACTTTAGACATACTTACTTTCACTCTCAGTGACTTCCTCAGTATGGTCACTATACAAAATAGTCGCATATCAGCATATTACAATCTTCTACAATCACATAGCACGATCTCCGCGCCTAGTGTTGCTTTGAACGCTATTATCTGGCTGCTACAGTGCACTAGATGCGTAGAAATATCTCAGTGTACCTCCACATGTCGGTCTTGCAAAAGCGTCGGTGGTGTTATTGTGGTGTCACCGCCAGGCACCACACTTGCTAGGTGGTAGCCTTTAAATCGGCCGCGGTCCGCTAGTATACGTCGGACCCGCGTTTCGCCACTGTTAGTGATTGCAGACCGAGCGCCGCCACACGGCAGGTCTAGAGACACTTCCTAGCACTCGCCCCAGTTGTACAGCCGACTTAGCTAGAGAGAGTTCACTGACGGATTACGCTCTCATTTGCCGAGACGATAGTTAGCATAGCCTTCAGCTACGTCATTTGCTACGAACTAGCAAGGCGCCTTTATCCTTTACTATGTATTTATCTTGATGCCTGTACCGTCAGACCGATGTACACCAATTATGGATTAAAGTTAAGTATTCCAGCAGCAACGTACCTTATTGGCTATATTAATTACATTGTCCTGTTCCAGACCTCACGCCAGCCTGCGTGAGCTTAACGCGTGCTTTTCGGCTACCGGGTATAGTGGATTGGCTGTCTGGCCAGTCCACTACAGTTATGCCAAAAGCCTTGTTTTTTATGTGGTTTGAGCCACAAACCACTGGTACTCAAAGAGTTAATACGCCATGCATTTCTCCCAACGATACATGACACGACGAAAACCGCACCTGCAACAGGTCTTCATTTTAACTGATCAGAATATGTTCCACAGCGAAGCTCACCACATCGCCATTCTCGAAATGCCTGCCACGTAGTAATTTCTTCGTCGTAGGGAAGCCAGGTCCAAAAATAGAAAATCCGGCTCGGCGCTACATTTGGCCACACATTTCGCCCTAAACGACGGACTATCTACTTTGCACAGAAAAACTGTTGACTGGGTATGTTCAGTCGCTTATTAAAAAACAATTACAGTCAGTTTACCGTGAGATCAACCTTAAACAAAAGAAATTAGTAAAGTCACTCACACTTGTTTGACTTCAGTGGAACCCCTGTGTCACCTAACCATTGTGTCGCACTCTGGAGCATTGTAGCTCTGCACTTGTACCATCTTGGCAGCTTAGCTCTGCTCCTCCACGAGATGCACAGAGCTGCAGACAACGGCGCTCAGGTTGACGCCGTGTTCCTTGATTTCAGAAAGGCACTAACAACAAATACGAGCTTTCCGAGTATATGACCACGTTTACGACTGAATCCAAGACTTCCTTGCAGACAGAAGTCAACACGTAGTTGTTAATGGAACAAAATCGTTAGATGTAAACGTAATTTTCGGAGTACCCCAATGAAGTGTAATTGGTTGGTTGGTTGATTTGGGAGAAAGGACCAAACAGCGGGGTCATTGGTCCCATCGGATTACCGAAGGCGTAGGAAGTCGGCCGTGCTATGTCAAAGGGACCATCCTGGCAGTTGCCTGAAGCGATTTAGGTAAATCACGAACACCTACATCGCGAAGCCGGACACCGGTTTGAATCGTCTTCCTCCCGGTTACGAAGTGTAATAGGACGGTTATTGTTTACAACGTATGAAAATGATCTGGTAGAAAGCGTCGCAGGTTCGAATCCTGCCTCGGGCTTGGATGTGTGTGATGATGTCCTTAGGTTAGTTAGGTTCAAGTAGTTCTAAGTTCTAGGGGACTGATGACCTCAGAAGTTAAGTACCATAGTGCTCAGAGTCATTTGTACCATTTTTAGAAAGCGTCGGAAACACTTCAAGACTGTTAGCAGATGATGCGGTTGTTTATAACAAAACAGACAATATAGATTTGCAGAACGACCTGCAGGGGACTGATGAATAGTGCAGGCTCTGGCAGTTGAACCTGAATGTAAAGAGATGTGACGTTTTGCGCATGCATAGAAAAAGAAATCCACTACTGTACAAGTGTACTATTGATGAGAAACTGCTGGAAACAGTGTGTACCGTAAAATATCTAGCAGTAACTATCCAGAACGACCTTAATCGCAATGACCAAATAAAACAAATGGCAGAAAAAGCGGGAAAAGATGCCAGACTGGAAAGAAATGTGACCCAACCACTAAGAAAGTGGATTATAAGGCGCTTGTTCGACCTATTCTTGAGTATTGTTCGTCAATATAGGATCCTTACCAGACAGAACTGACAGAAGTGATAAAGAAGATCCAACGAAGAGTGGCGCGTTTCGTCACGGGATCGTTAAGTCGGCGCGAGAGCGTTAATGAGATGTTGAACAAACTCTACTGACTGACGTTATAAGAGAGACGTTGCGCATCACGGAAAGATTTACTATTGAAATTTATAGAGACCACGTCCCACGAAGAGTCGGACAACATATTGCTTTCTCCCACACACATCTCACCTAATGTCCACGACGAGAAAATTCGAGAAATTAGAGCCAATACACAGGCCTATCGACGATCATTCTTCCCACGCGCCATTCGCGAATGGCACGCTGTAAGAAAAGATCCTCAGTGGTAGCGTAAGTACCCTTCGCGACACACCATTAGGTGACTATCGGAGTACGATGTAGACTGTGGCAGTGTTGTTCTCCTTCAAATGCTGAAAACGGATCAGCGCACGATACTCTACGTCATCAGTACTTGTTCTGGCCCCTCTAGCAGCGTGCAGCGGTGCCGTGGCAAAACTCTACCAGTGAGTACCTGGGCTGCAGATACCTATCTGCAAACAAATAAAAATTTAATCACGTAATATTATATTTTCTAAGTGACAGTTAGAACTTCGTGACTACCCGTCTTATAAGGCCGCTCAACCTCGTATAATGTGAAAGTATGCCTCCCCTCTACGCTATCCACTCCCCTTCTGAAAGCTACAAACGCAGCGGTGATGGTCCACTCATTCTGATCCTGCCTCCGCCAGTAGGTTTCCCTATTAGGAGAAACTGCTACTAAACTGCGGCCGGCTGCCTCCCATTCCGTCGCGACCTCCTCAGATCGGTCGTTTTCACCATATTTGGCACAGGCATTTCATAGAGAGAGAGAGAGAGAGAGAGAGAGAGCAAACGTAATTGCCTGCATCTCCGGACACTAGAGCATCAGCAGGCAAACGGCGGTATACCTATCCACAGATCCTGTGTTTTGATCCTTGGGCCGCCTCAAACACTTAATACCGCTTTCACCGGTGGCAGTCCTCTCGACAAGTAAAAAAAGCCAGATATGATAGTCACTTAGCAGATGGTATCAGTTACAACCTCAGCCTTCATGATGTTACACGCTCTAGGAAAAAAAAGGACGTACCACGAAGGAATTATCCGAATGAGACGGATATCAGTAGATGTGACCCACATGTACAGACAAACAGATGATTACAATTTAAGAAAAAAATGGATGATTTACACAAGAGGACAAAGATTTAGGAATTAGTCTGTAACGCGTTGGTCCACCTCTGGCCATTATGCAAGCAGTTATCCATTTTACACTGGTTGATAGAGTTCTTGGGCGCTCTCCTGAGGGATACCGTGATAAATTCTGAGCAACTGGCGCGTTAGGGCGTCGAAATCCCGAGCTGGCTGGAAGGCTCTGACCATAATGCTTCAAATGTCCTCAGTTGGGGAGAGATCCGATGACCTTCCTGACGAAGGTGGGGCATGAGGAGCGCGAAGAGGAAGTATAAACTCTCCCCGTGCTGAAATGTAAGGCTTGCCATGAAGGGCAACAAAACGGGGCCTAGAGTATCGTCGACGTATCGTTGTGCTGCAGAAGTGCCGCGGATGAGAACCAAAGGGGTCCCGTTATGGAAAGATGTGGCACCACAGAACATCACTCCTGGCTGTGAAGCCATATGGCGGGCGGCGGTGAGGTTTGTATCCCACCGCCGTCTATGGCGTCTTCAGACATGTCTTCGGCCTGGAATCTCACTGATTGGTGTAGACTCGTCAAGTCCCGCTCCGACTGAGCTCCAATGACTGGCGGAGATGCACCTGGTGATGCCGCGGACAGCGGTGGAATATCAACCTGACCGTCCCTGGCCATACGGCCCGATAACCAGGAGTGATGGTCTGGGTAGCTGATTCATCCACAGAAGGACCCCGTTAGTGGTCATCCGCGGCATACTTACGGCACAGTGATGTATCGACGAAATTCTACCACCCTACATTTCAGCAACATAAGCCCGCCCGCACACGGCAAGAGTTTCTACTGCTTGTTTTCGATGTTGCCAAACTGTACGTTGGCCATCAACGTCGCCGGATCTCTCCCCAATTGAGGAGGCATGGAGCATTATGGGCAGAGCCCTCCAAACAGCCCGGGATTCTGACGATCCAACGCACCAGTTGCACAGAATTTGGCACGATATCTCTCAGGATAACGTCCAACAACTCTATCAATCGATGTCAAGCGGATAAGTGCTTGCTTAAGGGCCAGAGGTGGAGCAACGCTTTATAGACTTGCGCAATTCGTAAATCTGTTTCTCTTCAATAAACCATCCATTTTTTTCTGAAACTGTTATCATTTTATTTGTCTGTACGTGTACATCACATCAGTCGATTTCCGTCCCATTCGGATAATTCCTTCGTCGTGCATCTTTTCTTAATCTTAATGTGTATATGAGTAAGTATTATAGGATTAAAGCCGGCCAGAGTGGCCGAGCGGTTGTAGGCGCTATAGTCTGGAACCGCGCGACCGCTACGGTCGCAGGTTCGAATCCTGCCTCAGGCATGGATGTGTGTGATGTCATTAGGTTAGTTAGGTTTAAGTAATTCTAAGTTCTAGGGGACTGATGACCTCAGATGTTAAGTCCCCTAGTGCTCAGAGCCATTTGAACCATTTATAGGATTAAAAGTATATCAATGTTCAATTGCGAATGTACAATAACCAAACGAAAATCATCGGCACACTTGGACAGGTGAATGAGGCGAGATGGACCAAAAAAGTTCTTTGCTCGAATCCAACAGAGGAAATACCATATCTGCAGTGGGTAAGACCGAATAAAAATGATTGTAAAATACGCTCTGTTATCTGTAGTACACTGCATTTGGCCACAATTGACGTTCAACGTTAAGGTATTTAAAGTCTAGAGAAGGAAAAGTCGCTAATGCCACAATACCGTGAAACAGACAACTATGACCAGCAGTTCCAGAAGAGTCATAAACGAGGTATTAATTGGGGGAAAGCTGAATGTTTTCTTGAAACGCAGACAGTAAGTTTCAGTCATATTTCTCCAAGCAGGAGCTGCTGTGTTGTTGTACGTTCTTTGCTTATACATCATGGAAGTGCAAATGTGGGTTTGGAATGAACTGATTAAAACACTGCAAAATTGACGTAGCACCTGCAAATGTTGTCTTTGCCATGCGTTCATACCGGTTCCACACCGCTGCGTCGTGTATAATTCGTTGAACTGACGCACAATCACGAGGACGAACTCGATAGCTTTTAAAACCCACGTTCGACCGATTCCTGAGTCTTGCTTCTCAGTCTAGGACTCTTATCGGATAGGATTACCAATGATCGAGACGAGAACACCTTGATTGATTGGTAAAACTTCTACTAGTACCCGCGAGAATGTTGTGGACATACTCAAGAATTTTTCGTCACAGTCCTCTTCAAGGACCGTCCGTCACAATCCTTCATCACACATTTTCGCCCGCGTTGTGACTTTGCGGATAATGTTTTCCCGCTTTCCATGTATGGGATATAAATCTTCGGTATATTGCCTGTTGAAATACGGAACACATCGGGTAACCTTGGTTACGGTAGCATCCACCTTACGAGCACCAACAATTTGCCCACGTCCGAATTCGGTTAGCTCCGACATGATGGACTCACAGCTAAACAGAACACTGTTGTGACCACCACTGACACCTGAGGACAGTGCTCAGGCGCCGCTCGTGGTCAAATACGACAGCGCCACCTGCCACCTTGGCTGCCATCGGCATTTAACTTGAACCATACGTTTCCCGCGATGTTTCCACATTATTGTCCAACCATTGTAGGTCTAGCAGTGCTCTGTCAACTCATCTTCGTAGTAACGTATGACCCATTTCATCTCCAAGCTTTCTTGCTTCATATAGGTTTTCTTACACAGTATTCCTTACACGTTTCAGCCTTCTCTTCTTTGCTCAGTAGTGGCCTACCATTTGAGCTCACAATGTTCATGCAGCTGCTTCTCTTTTCTCTATAGGAATTTTTCTATACGCAACAACGATGTATTGTGTAGTATTGCATTCTTCAACAGTTTGCATTTCTCCTGGAGCCAGTCCTGCTTTGCCATTTTGGATCTCCTGTCAACTTCACTTTTTAGAGGTCCGTATTACCTTTTGAATGCTTCATTTGCTGAATTTTTATGTTTTCTCGTTTCAAAATGGTCAAATGGCTCTAAGCACTGTGGGACTTAACATCTGAGGTCATCAATCCCCTAGACGTAGAACTACTTAAACTTAACTAACCTAAGGACGTCACACACATCCATGCCCGAGGTAGGATTCGAACCTGCGACCGTAGCAGCAGCGCGGTTCCGGACTGAAGCGCCTAGATCAGCTCGGCCACAGCGGCCGGTTTTCTCATTTCACTAGATATATTTAATATTATGCGCCGTTATACGAGGTGTACTATTAAGCCGTGGCCGTTTTGTTCAAGAAAAATGACTAAGTAACAACGCAACAAATTACAGTTACAGTCCGTTTCCTTGCTAAAAAACACTCCCTGACACGATTCTTACGGAAGCTGGTAATACACGAGACTTTACTGGAACAGATCTAAAAATCTCTTATACTTTGCAATTCATACTAACACGCACAGCGGAAGTGCTCATGACATTTCTTAGGCTTGCGTTGTTTGCTTTCTGGCAGAGAGTTATGTCGTGCGGGTGAGGCCAAGTGGCCAAAGATTGTGGGCCCCCGCGCTGTGTCTGGCTGCCTCCCAACGTGTTTGTCCCGACACGTGCAGTCGTCACCACCCTGTTTGTGACAGTGGAGCGCAGACGGTATGTGTTGACATTTCGGCGGAGCCAAAAACACTTCAGGGAGTGGACCTCCGAACAGGCTCTTCCAGAAGTAGGATACACCGACCTGTCTGCAGCAACCGGCAACGAACAACCGGGAAAGGCCGCTTCGAGTGAGCAGTTTTCACAGTTGTTTATACTTTACGCCGATCTTAAAAGTTTTTTGGTGAAAAAAAAAACATTATTCCAGCTATCTACGCTTTGCTATCGAACAAAAACCGGGAAACGCGCTGCTAACGTGTGGTGTTTGTTTTATTCTTTCTGAGCTAATGAAGCAATCGTGCCAATATGGAACGCCGTGTCTCTTATGACAGACTTCAAAATTACTATCGTCCAATCAGCCAGAAGTTTGGTTTCTGAAAATGAGATTATGTATGTCAATTACCAATTTAACAGGTTTTTGTGGAAAGGCGTTCAGTGTGTCGGCCTCGGGTATGATGACATACGTGTGATGTTTCAGAACAACAGAGAAAGGAGCCTCGGAGCCCAAATACTTGCAGCTTACACCAAAGTCCTAACACAACACACTCAATCTATATTAATCCACATAGACCTCCCTAACGATGGAGACTAAACCTATGAAAATGTATGGTGCATGTAAATAAACAGTGACTGCTAACAGTAAACGTTTGTGCATTCCATATCAATAAGAGTCACAGGAGGATCCGTCCGGTTAGCAGCGCGTTTTAGAGCTTCCGGCACAAGGACGTAAGCTAGACCCGGAACGATTCCACCCGCCGGATTAGCGACCAAGGGCCAGTATTCCGCACATCATAGATATGTTTTTTAGGCGGTTTACCACATCCCACTAGGTTCTCTATGTTCCACCTCAGAGAAGTGCAACGCAAGCATTTAGTACACTATCTCACATTTGCACGCCGAATTTACTGCATATGTGGACAGGATGGGTACTCTGCTTCTGTCCTGTGTGATGAATAGCAGACTGATGACCTTCGCTGTTTGATCTCCTTAAACACTCAGTCATCAACAATAGTTACGGTGAAGCGTAATCAAAAATGTTCGTATTTAAAGTAAAAAGAAATTAAGAGCTGAGGAGTCTTTTCGCAATGTATTTGTTTGAAGTGTAGCTTCGCAGAAGTGCATATTTCTAAATTTGTGGTAAGTTCCTATTGGAGCAAACTGCTGAGGTCATCGGTCCCTACTTAATCTAACTTAAACTAACTTACTCTAAGGACAACATGCCCGAGGGAGGACTCGAACCTCCGCCGAGGGGGAGCCGCCCGAACCGTGACAAGGTGCCTATGACTGCACGGCTACCCCGCGCGGCCAGAAGTGAAACTTGGGGATGTACAGTTTACACAAGAAGAGAATAGAAGCTATCGAAATGTGATGCTACAATAGAATGCTGAAGATTAGATGGGTGAATCGGGTAACTAATTCGGAGGTACTGAATCGCACTAAGAAACTAATAGATTTATGGCACAACTTGACTATCTAAGAGAAGGGAACGGTTGATATGACTCATCGTGAGGCATCAAGGAATCGTCTGCTTGGGAGTAGAGTTAAGTGTGGGGGATAAAAATTGTACGGAAGACCAAGGCTGGAACACATTAAGCAGGTAGCTTGCAGTAGTTACGCAGAAATGAAGAGGTGTGCACTCGATGGTCTGGTGCGGAAAGCTGCATCAAATCAACGTTCGGAGTGAAGTCCAGAACAGCGAGTTGGAGAAACTACGGTTCGTGACTATGCGAGCTACGATCTTGGCCGCAGTTCACTGTTCCATCATCAGAGATACGAGTGGTAACTCCCGACAGCAAACTAGTAATTATTCTGCTGCTGCCTGTTTCAGTGTGTCGGGAATGCATCTGCAGAAAGCGCAGTATCCCTCACGCCATAAAATGTAAGTGCTGGGCGAGGAAAACAAAGAGCCGGGGAACGCAGGCGCCGGGCTGTCCCGCACGCCGGGCCCGCTCAGGTCTGCCTGCTAAGCACGAGGAATTTACGCAACAACTTTGCCCGCCACTTTCCCTATTAACCGCTGTTAAAGTGAAAGCCGTGTATCGACGCAAAAAGTAACTGGAACGACAGATTACATCTCGAAAGGATTCTTTCTTGTTTTAAGAGCTCCGTATGGAGCTACGTATCAAAGGACTCGTTACAAAAAGCCACGAAAGTATTGAGCCCTGAACGGAAAAAAAAGGCGAAAGCTGAGATAGTACCGCCCAGCAATTAACCCCTGTAACACTACTAACTCGGCTTTCGGACCACAGAAGTGATGAAAAAGTTAAGCGGTCAATGACCTGAAAAGTGATTTAAGCGCTCTGTAGTACGCTTCTAAATAAAAACCGGGTCTGGCCAACAGCGCAAGGTCGAGGATGTAAAGGCAATACGTAGGAAAAATTTATGTTTTACTGATATGTACGGGGAATGATATAACATTCTTAGAAAACGGCTTTGCTATCTCAAATAAATCTCCATGACACTGACAAAGGGGGAGATTGAGGCAATAATTAAATCACTGAAGACGAACGATTTTCACGGATGTGATGGGGTATCTAGAAGAATACTAAAGCTCTGCGCTGCATATGTTAGACCAGCAATTGACGACATTTGTATTTTTTCCTTACGGAATAGTCGGTTTCCCGAACGATTAAAGTACTCAGTAGTGTAGTAGTGAAACCTCTTTATAAAAAAGGAGAAAAAGTGTAATTTAGACAATTTTACACCTGTTTCTATGCAATCGGTGTTTACTAAAGTTATTGAAAAAGCTGTGTGTATATGGGTAATTGATCTTTGCAGTTCACATAACTTGCTTGAATTTAGAAGTAGTTTAACAACTGAAAACGCTATATTTACTTTTGTCTGTGAGGCACTGGACGGATTAAACAAATGTTCTGAACACCAGTCGCCTTCTTTTCTTTAACTAAGGCGTTTCATTGTAATGACCATAAAATATCACTGCAGAAGTTGGACTATTATGGAATAAGAGCAGCAGCTCACAACTGATTTGTCTCATACTTACAGACAGCAAAAGGTCATTCTCCACAGCAACTTGACCGGCTATGACGTGGAGTCTAAAGGGGTTCAGTGGCGGGAACTTCAGGGGTCAGTGCTGGGACCAGTGCTGTTTTTTTATATATGATTTTCTTCCTGATGGTTCAAATGGCTCTGAGCACTATGGGACTTAACTTCTAGGGTCATCAGTCCCCTAGAACTTAGAACTACTTAAACCTAACTAACCTAAGGACATCACACACATCCATGCCCGAGGCAGGATTCGAACCTGCGACCGTAGCGGCCGCGCGGTTCCAGACTGTAGCGCCTTTAACCGCTTGGTCACCACGGCCGGCATTCTTCCTGATATGACAAGTAATTCTAAAATATTTCTATTTGCTGATGACACTAGCTCGACAGTGAAGGATGTTGAGTGCTACAAAGGTATTATATCAAATAGTGCAGCTAAAGACGTAAGTTAATGGCCTGTAGAAAATAAATTGACGCTAAATCACTATACGACTCATTTTTTACAGTTTGTAACACACATTACAAGTAAAACTGATATTTTGACTATACAGTATGCGCATATGATTAGTGTGTTTGAACAATTCAAATTCCTAGGTGTTTCAGATGGTAAGCTGTCATGTTCAGGATCTTGTTCAAAACTTAAATACTGCCATATTTAGCCTAAGAATAGTATCTGCAGTAAGTGATGAACCAACACGGAAGTCTACCTTGCATATTTTCATTCGCTTATGACAAATGGCATTATATTCTGAGGTAACGTTTTCTATTCACGAAACGTATTCTTGCACCGAGCGAGGTGGCGCAGTGGTTAGCACACTGGACTCGCGTTCGGGAGGACGACGGTTCAATCCCGCGTCCGGCCATCCTGATTTAGGTTTTCCGTGATTTCCCTAGATCACTTCAGGCAAATGCCGGGATGGTTCCTTTAAGAGGGCACGGCCAATTTCCTTCCCCATCCTTCCCTAATTCGAGCTTGTGCTCCGTCTCTAATGACCTCGTTGTCGACGGGACGTTAAACACTAACTTCCTCCTCCTCCTCCGTATTCTTGACTCAGAAGCGGGCAGTTCGAGCAATATGTGGTTTTCAGTTCGATGACCTCTTGTCAGCAGTCTAAAAATTCTGACACTAGCCTCTCAATATATATTTTCTTTGCTGTCGTTTATTCCCAAGAATTAGCCTTCACTCATTTAATACGAGGCAAAAATCTAATATGCATTTCGATTGCAGCTCCTTGCAGAAAGAGGCACAGTATTCTTCTGCTGCCATTTTCTTTAAGCTGCCACAAAAATGAAACAGTCTTAGAAGTAATCCAAACACTTTCAATTCTAAACTGAAGAAATTCGTTACGGATCACTAGTTCTATTCTGCTAGCGAGTATCTTAATCTAATTGCTGTATTGCATTGCCGATTATGTTAGCATATATTCAGCAGTTTCTTGTCTGCATGGTTATCGTGTAAATTCTATTTTATTTGTTGTTACCTTTTCTGATTTTAGTTTCATGTACAGACTCATACCATGACCACGGACATTTGCCCTTCAGTTTTGTCTTACGGAACTGGACGTGTAAAATAAAAAATAAAACGACCTTATTACAACAGGCATACGTTTGCTTACCTCTTTCAGGAGAAACAGCGATCCTATCTTAAGTATTCGACAGCAATGGCAAATTCTCCAGTGTGATAATCCAGTACATATCCAGTTTCCTTCCACCAGTTGAGGTTATATCACTAGCTGCTTGATGTAATTGTGGAGCGTCCAGGCAAAGGGGCCACTACAGTGTTACAGAATATTCCAACAGATCATATCGTGAAACTTCCGACGATTTTCTGGTGGCTACAAATGACGCAATTGATAATCATAAAAATTAAACAGTCTCTTTGTAAATAACATTAGTTATTGTTTGTAATTTATTCAATATTATGCTTGAAAACCAAACGATATAAAAACAAACAAATTTACAACGCATATAGAGCCAAGCAAAATTACAAAATATTGGAGTTCTCCCCACGTTTGAACACCACAGTACTTCACCAGGTACGGTCCTACTGAAGGTTGCAGGCATTTACAATCTGGCTTTTGAACTCTCTTAACCAGCCTATTCTAAGGCATCCTACGGTTTACTGCCGACAAAGAACCTCGGTGAAGCTTCACTTTTTTTTCAAACACACACAATTAAGGTCAACGAAGTGACAAGTGAAAGGTATAAATCCTAGGACCAGTCAAAATTTGAAACGGTGGACTTTCAGCCCCCAAACATCAATCTCAGATTTCGATTTGCTTACACACACATACACACACACACACACACACACACACACACGCACACGAACTAGGCTTTCATGTTTTTATCTGTCAAGAAACAGCTTAAAAACAGGCACAATTTCTTTGTTCCGACCAAGGAATTCAGGTGGTTTCTATTCGTTCCAAGGCAAATGCTGAAATTGGTGATCACTTAACTAATATCCCCAGTCGGGTAACTAAAATCACCAGTCGGATAACCCCTCTATCGTCTCGCTTGTGTTTGATTGAAAAGATGCGTGCTCTATAACGAGTCCGATCTCAAAAAGCCCTCAATGCCAATCAAAAACTTAAAAGCACAAAAAGTGTTCTATATCTTGATCGTCCTCTTCCAGCGATTGCGAACACTTCTATCCGTGTTTCATGCGGCATTGTGTTGATAAAAAATACGAGGGCAGTTCAATAAGTAATGCAACACATTATTTTTCTGAAACAGGGGTTGTTTTATTCAGCATTGAAATGCACCAGGTTATTCCCCAATCTTTTAGCTACACAACACTATTTTTCAACGTAATCTCCATTCAATGCTACGGCCTTACGCCACCTTGAAATGAGGGCCTGTATGCCTGCACGGTACCATTCCACTGGTCGATGTCGGAGCCAACGTCGTACTGCATCAATAACTTCTTCATCATCAGCGTAGTGCCTCCCACGGATTGCGTCCTTCATTGGGCCAATCATATGGAAATCCGACGGTGCGAGATCGGGGCTGTAGGGTGCATGAGGAAGAACAGTCCACTGAAGTTTTGTGAGCTCCTCTCGGGTGCGAAGACTTGTGTCAGGTCTTGCGTTGTCATGAAGAAGGAGAAGTTCGTTCAGATTTTTGTGCCTACGAACACGCTGAAGTCGTTTCTTCAATTTCTGAAGAGTAGCACAATACACTTCAGAGTTGATCGTTTGACCATGGGGAAGGACATCGAACAGAATAACCCCTTCAGCGTCCCAGAAGACTGTAACCATGACTTTACCGGCTGAGGGTATGGCTTTAAACTTTTTCTTAGTAGGGGAGTGGGTGTGGCGCCACTCCATTGATTGCCGTTTTGTTTCAGGTTCGAAGTGATGAACCCATGTTTCATCGCCTGTAACAATCTTTGACAAGAAATTGTCACCCTCAGCCACATGACGAGCAAGCAGTTCCGCACAGATGGTTCTCCTTTGCTCTTTATGGTGTTCGGTTAGACAACGAGGGACCCAGCGGGAACAAACCTTTGAATATCCCAATTGGTGAACAATTGTGACAGCTCTACCAACAGAGATGTCAAGTTGAGCACTGAGTTGTTTGATGGTGATCCGTCGATCATCTCGAACGAATGTGTTCGCACGCTCCGCCATTGCAGGAGTCACAGCTGTGCACGGCTGGCCCGCACGCGGGAGATCAGACAGTCTTGCTTGACCTTGCGGCGATGATGACACACGCTTTGCCCAACGACTCACCGTGCTTTTGTCCACTGCCAGATCACCGTAGACATTCTGCAAGCGCCTATGAATATCTGAGATGCCCTGGTTTTCCGCCAAAAGAAACTCGATTACTGCCCGTTGTTTGCAACGCACATCCGTTACAGACGCCATTTTAACAGCTCCGTACTGCTCTGCCACCTGTCGGAAGTCAAAGAAACTATACGAGACGAAGCGGGAATGTTTGAAAATATTCCACAAGAAATTTCAACCAAAATTGGCCGAGAAAAAAAATGTGTTGCATTACTTATTGAACTGCCACGGAAATATCATCCGGACCGGAACTCTGACAACAAACGTTGAGTTCTTCCAGCAGTGCATGCAGAGCGTTGGCTTACCGGAAACAGAGACGTAATTCAGTCCCATGAAGCAGTAAACGTGACTTATTTGACAACGGTACTCGCTGGAGCTGCCGAATAATGTCTAGCGAATTCGAGCCTTCTCCGTAGATTCACTGGTGTTAGTGTACGTATCTGACGCGGATCTCTGTATGCATCAGGCTTGACCGTTCTGTGATGGGAAGGTACCACTCCGGTTATCCTTTACTTCAATTGGACGATTAACTTCTCCAACGTAGAATACAGACAATGCTGAGCTCTGTTGTCAGTAGCATATGGAGACACACAAACTACTACAAAGGCTCATCTCAATGATGCTACTAGATCGTAGACGATACATTACTGACTACAGTCTGTCAAATCCTTTATTTCGCCGCAACACGTCATGTGACAAATACGGTAACGTCAGCGGACTTCGAATGCTTGATGCTGACGATGATACCACGATATGTCCAGTATCCAGATCTTCGAGGTGATCATAATAATGTTTCAAACGGTTCAAATGGCTCTAAGCACTATGGAACTTAACATCTGAGGTCATCAGTTCCCTATACTTACAAGGGAACCTTCCCATCGCACCCCCCTCAGATTTAGTTATAAGTTGGCACAGTGGGTAGGCCTTGAAAAACTGAGAAAACAATCGAGAAAACAGGAAGAAGTTGTGTGGAACTATGAAAAAAATAAGCAAAATATACAAACTGAGTAGTCCATGCGCAAGATAGGCAACATCAAGGTTAGGAGCGCCGTGGTCGCGTGGTTAGCGTGAGCACATGCAAAACGTGAACTCCTTGGTTCAAGTCTTCCATCGAGTGAAAATTTTAATTTTTTATTTTCCGACAATTTTAGTGTGGGAGTAGACCTGATTACCATTCCTCCAGGTTGTACACCTCTTGTGCAACCGTTAGATGTGTTTGGTTTTCGGCAAGTGAAATACTTTGTGAAAAGATTCTATGATTTTGCGAAGCTGCACAGGTTCACAGAGCATTATTGTTTACGTGATCGTGTGTCAATTATCAAAGTTCAGGCACTCACACATAATCAACTTCGCTCTCCGAAATTCCAGGACATGTTCAGATTTGCTTGGACATATGCAGGATTTGACGGTCTACACACGGAAAAATTTGAAAACGTTAAAAACATATGTTTCGACACAGCACAGGGAAAACCGTGCGACTGTGAAACTGTTGCATTCATTTGTTGCAGTTTATGTGACAAACTCTTATGTTTTCATCACTTTTTTGGGAGTGATGATCACATCCACAAGAAAACCTAAAATGGGCAAGATAGAGGGATCTTTTTCCCATTCGCCAAGTGTACAAGTTAGGTGGGTCGACAACATATTCCTATCATGTGGCGCACATGCCGTCACCAGTGTCGTATAGAATATATCAGACGTGTTTTCCTGTGGAGGAATCGGTTGACCTATGACCTTGCGCTCAAATGTTTTCGGTTCCCATTGGAGAGGTACGTCCTTTCGTCTACTAATCGCACGGTTTTGCGGTGCGGTCGCAAAACACAGACACTAAACTTATTACAGTGAATAGAGACGTCAATGAACGAACGGACAGATCATAACTTTGCGAAAATAAAGAAAGTAAACTTTTCACTCGAGGGTAGACTTGAACCAAGGACCTCTCGTTCCGCTAACCACGGGACCACGGCGCTCCTGCGCTAACACTGTCCTTGAAGTTGCCTATGTTATATATGGACTACTCAGTTTGTATATTTTGCTTATTTTTTCATCGTTCCACACAACTTCTTCTTGTTTTCTCGATTGATCTGTGTTCAGTTTTTAAGGCCTATCCACTGTGCCAACTTATAACCAAATCTGAGGGGGGTACGATGGGGAGGTTCCCTTGTTAGAACTGCTTAAACCTAACTAACCTAAGGACATCATACACATCCATGCCCGCGGCAAGATTCAAACCTGCAACGGTAGCTCGTAATAAGGAGTCATAACAGTGTGAAACCGATAAGTTTCTGCTGCACTACCATCCCAACAATCACATCTACATCTATACCGCGCAAACAACATTATGATTGTGCTCGAGGGTAACATTTATCCTCCGTCCCCTTCTTTTCCTATTCCTTTCAGAAGTAACGCGCAAGAAACACTCTCTATGAGCTGCAATTTCTCTGATTTTTCGTGGTCGTACTGTGGGGAGTATGTGGGAGCAAGTAGTACGTAACCTGTGACTTGCTGTGAGCGTACACTCTCGAAAGTTTACTCAAACTTCTCCATGACACCAAACACGTCTCGTTGTTCGTCTACATCTCTACTCCGGATGCCACCGTACGTGTGATGTAGGGTATTTCTGGCGCCAGTGCCTCCCCTCCCCCCCCCCCAAAAAAAAAATCCGTATTACTGTAATATTTCAGCTTTTATGGTTGTGGGCATTTCGCGAGACGTTAGTGGGACGAAGTAATATGTTGCCCGACTCTTCCAGCAACGAACTGTCTAAGAATTTCAACAGCAAACTTCTTCGCGATGCAGAATGCTTCTCTTGCAGCGTTTTTATTGGGAGTTTGTAAGGATCTCCTTAACGCTCTCTTGCTGACTAACCACTCCGCTCTTCGTTGGATCTTCTCTCTCTCTCTCTCTCTCTCTCTCTCTCTCTCTCTCTCTCTCTCTCTCTCTCCCTCTCTCTCTCCCCCCCTCTCTCTCTCTCCCTCTCTCTCTCTCTTATTAAGTCAAATTAGTTAAAGAGTCACAGAGTAGTTAACAATACACAAGAATCGGACAAACAACAAACAATTGTAGTATAAGTCATTTCTTTCGTGAATGAACCACATTTCCACATTCTTTAGGTTTCTTCCAGTGACTCTCAGTCTTACACCTCCTTTTTCTACTGTTTGTTTAATACGCTAACTTTTAATACGTTATCCACAATATCATTTATATATACAGGGTGTAACGGATATAAGTGCAGATATTTCTAGTGGTGACTGAGGACTGCGTACTGAACAACATTACATCAGTATTTACGTCATTTGCAGGCTAATAATAATAGCTATTACAAATAGTATGTTTTTAGTTTGGGTGGTGCCTCCAAGGGAATGTGGCAAGAATAAGCCTTTAATGCTTATTTTCTCCTGTGCAGCAGGTCAAGCGAGGAAGTGTAGAACGTGGGCTGCAGAACGTTTAGTCTATACTAACAGGCGTAGTCCACTTAGTTGCGCATTATGGCTAGGCAAAAAACATCAGGTTGCAATGTTTGTGATGCGTTAGTGAGAAAACTGTCCAGTGCAGAGAAAAACAACAAACACAGTGATGTGTGTACATATTAAGGTACTATCTACAAAAATATCTGCACTTACATCCTTTCCAACCTATACGTGTGTACAGGTATCAGTACAGCGTACCGGCGCGTACCGTCACCAATGAAGCCCTGTATAAACATAAGAACAGTAATGGTCCTACTACACTTTCTTGGGTATTTCTGAAATTACCTTTACACCTGTCGACTTTGTTTGGCTATGAGCAGCGTGCTGAGTTCTTTCTACAAAGATGTACTGAATCGAATCACAAATCTGGCCCGATGCCCAATAAGCTCGTATTTTTTATTTGGCTAAGCGACAGTGCGGAACTATGTGTAATGCTTTCAGGAAGTCAAGTAAAACTGCATAAATCGCATTATCTGCCATAATTTGCTTTATTTCACGTTATGAAGATTTTGTGTATATTTTTTATACTTAATTGGGAAATGGACACAACCGAATAGGATACTGAAAACTTTGTGCATAGATTTCAACTAAAAGTGCAACTCGCCAGATTAACTGCTATATTTTGGACAAATGACGTCACATTCAACAAGCGACCCCGGAACTTCTACAAGCCATGTTGCCGATTCCCATGAAACAGATCACTACATATTGTGCTCACGCCTGTGCAATGGGACGTGAGGTTGGATGAGGTAAGTTACTTGACCGCCTGCTATCGAACATGCTGGACCGGCTCCACTGAACTGTAGAGAACTGATAGTAAGAGACAGAGAAGATCCAAGAGCGCCGTGTTTCGTCACAGGATCGGGAAGGCGGCGCGAGACGCTGAACGAACTCCAGTGGCGAACACTACAAGAGATCGGCGTTGGGCATCACGGAGAGAGTACTTTTCGGGAAGGGTCTGTGCAACGTATTACTTCCTCCCACATACATCTCGTGAAATGACTACGATGAAAAAATTCTAGAAATAGAGTTAATACAGAGGTTTGCTGACTATCATTCTTCACAGTTCCGAGTGGAACAGGGCAGGGAGTGGGGGAGGGGGTTATCAGTTAGTGGTCCCAGAAGTAGCCTACGACACACGTCATCAGGTGTCTTGTAGAGTACTGATGCAGATGTACACTCCTTGACTAAACAACGTCGTTCGCACAAGATAAGTTACTAAATCAGTCGCCACTTGACTACGGGCCTAATGTGGACCAACGTTTGCCGACAATCGTTCTTGCCACGCACCATTCACGAATGGGACAGAGAAAGGAGTAAAACCGTTGTTCCATGTGTACCCTCCACCAGCGACCGAGAGGTGTAGGTATAGATGAGCGCCGCGTAAGAGGTGGCCCTTACCAGAAGTCGCCAGCCGGAGAGTGGTCCAGCTACGCTGACGCCGGCGCTGCAGCGGGTGCCGTGTGACGTCGCCTCAGTGGCTCGAGAGCAGCTGGTGGACTGTGGCGCTGGCGCTGCCGACGCAGTGCTGAGGTACACCTGCAGCGCGCCTGCGCGATCCGGGTCAGCGTGAGTACGCGCGCGCAGACAGGAGAATGGCGCACTTTCGTTGAGGCCTGCCCCGCCCGTGACTCAGCCGTCGACAGGGAGGGGAGGGGTACTTGCCCCCCGCCCCCCGGGGAAAAGCGGCCCCTGCGCTGTAATTCTGCTGCACCTGTTCTCCAGGAAGACGCGTCGCTGCGCCGTCCACCCGTTCAGGATGACTGGCTCAACGCGGGTACTCTGGATCAGGCACCGCTTCTTACTTGAAGACCCCGAGGCGGACGCGTCCCTAATTACATATCTTCGTACATCCATATTTAAGGTGGATGATGATGGGACACAGGTGGTATAATTTTTATTAAAAATGAAACTCCTCCAGCTGTAATAAAAATTTTATATTTATTTGGCTACTAGTTTCGACGTTGCGTCAACGCCATCTTCAGGCCCGTACACTTTGACGAAATCAGTTGTGTGTGGCTGAGTACTAGAAGTCCGCAGTGAGTCCAATACTATACCACTGGCCATTAAAATTGCAACAACACAAAGATGACGTGCTACAGACGCGAAATTTAACCGACAGGAAGATGCTATGCAAATGATTAGCTTTTCAGAGCATTCACACAAGGTTGGCGCCGGTGGCGACACCTACAACGTGCTCACATGAGGAAAGTTTCCAACCGATTTCTCATACACGAACAGCAGTTGACCGGCGTTGCCTGGTGAAATGTTGTTGTGATGCCTCGTGTAAGGAGGATAAATGAGTACCATCACGTTTCTGACTTCGAGAAATGTCTGGTTGTTGCCTATTGCACTTGCAGTTTATCGTATCGCGACATTGCTGCTCGCGTTGGTCGAGATCCAATGACTGTTAGCAGAATATGGAATCTGTGGGTTCAGGAAGGTTATACGGAACGCCGTGCTGGATCTCAACGGCCTCGTATTACTAACAGTCGAGATGACAGGCATCTTAATCGCATGGCTGTAACGGATCGTGAAGTCACATCTCGACCCCTGAGTCAACAGATGGCGACGTTTGTAAGACAACAACCATCTGCACGAACAGTTCGACGACGTTTGCAGCAGCATGGCTGAGGTTATCCTTGGCGCTGCATCACAGACAGGAGCGCCTGCGATGGTATACTCAACGACGAACCTGGGTGCACGAATGGCAAAACGTCTGTTTACAGCATCATGATGGTCGCATCCGTGTTTGGCGACATTGCGGTGAACGCACGTTGGAAGCGTGTATTCGTCATCGCCATACTGGCGTATCACCCGGCGTGATGGTATGGGGTGCCATTGGTTACACGGTCACCTCTTGTTCGCAATGACGGCACTTTGAACAGTGGACATTACATTTCAGCTGTGTTACGACCCGTGGCTCTACCTTTCGTTCGATCCCTGCGAAGCCCTATATTTCAGCAGGATAATGCGTGACCGCATGTTGCAGGTCCTGTACAGGCCTTTATGGATACAGAAAATGTTCGACTGCAGCGCTGGGCAGCGCATTCTCCAGATCTCTCACTAACTGAAAACGCCTGGTCAATGGTGGCCGAGCAACTGGCTCGTCACAATACGCCAGTCACTATTCTTGATGAACTGTGGTATCGTGTTGAAGCTGCATGGGCAGCTGTACCTGTACACGCCATCCAAGCTCTGTTTGACTCAATGCTCAGGCGTATCAAGGCCGTTATTACGGCCAGAGTTGGTTGATCTGGGTACTTATTTCTCAGGATCTATGCACCCAAATTGCGTGAAAATGTAATCACATGTCAGTTGTAGTATAATATATTTGTCCAATGAATACCCATTTATCATCTGCATTTCTTCTTGGTGTAGCAATTTTAATGGCCAGTGGTGTAGTTACTGCCCGCCATCCATGTGGAGCACTTATAGGACTCACCGCGGACTAGTAGCCAAATAAATATAAAATCTTAAGTACAGCTGGAGTAGTTTCATTTTTAATAAAAAATATTAATTACACATTTTTCGACAATGTGTAACAAACCTGATACGAGGGGCTTTGAATAAGTAATGGAACACATTTCCTCTTTCTTGGCCAGTTTCGGTCAAAAAATGCAGACTTTGTTTTGGAACATCGTGTCATATTGCCGCTTCAGCCCCAACAGTTTCATGAAGTAGCAATTTGTAGCCTTCAAAATGGCGTCTGTAACGAACCAGAGAGTTGTCACTGAGTTTCTTTTGGCAGAAAACAAGAGCATCGCAGATATTCATAGGCGCTAGCAGAATATCTACGGAGACCTGTCAGCGAACTAAACCACAATGAGTTGTTGGACGAGGCGTCGTGGTCTTCATCGCAACAAACTGGCGAAAACCTGTCTTGCGTTCCATCTGGCCGCTCACAGCTGTAACTCCTGCCGTGTTGGAAAGTGCGGAAACTCTCATGAGAGCTGATTCCCGGATCACAATCAAGAACCTCGCAAAACACCTGGACATCTCTGTTCGTAGCGCTGCCACACTCCAATTAACCTCCGATGAAAATGTTCGAAGCCGCACCCTCAGCCCGTTAAGTCATGGCGACAAGCTTCTGGTCCGCAGCTCGTGGTCGTGCGGTAGCGTTCTCGCTTCCCATGCCCGGGTTCCCGGGTTCGATTCCCGGCGGGGTCAGGGATTTTCTCTGCCTCGTGATGACTGGATGTTGTGTGATGTCCTTAGGTTAGTTAGGTTTAAGTAGTTCTAAGTTCTAGGGGACTGATGACCATAGAAGTTAAGTTCCATAGTGCTCAGAGCCATTTGAACCATTTTTTGTTAACAGTCTTCTGGTACTCTGAAGCGGTTATTCTATTTCATGTCCTCTCTCACGGTGCAGGGATCACCTATGAAGTGTATTGTGCTACCCCCAGGAAATTGAAGAAACGACTTCAGCGTGTTCGTCGCTACAAAAATTCATATGAACTTTTCCTTCTCTACGACAACACACGACCTCACACAACTCTGCGCATCCGAGAGGAGGTCACAAAAATTCGTCGGCTGTGCTTCCTCATGACGCCACAGCCCAGATCTCGCATCTTCCGACTCCCATCTTTTTGGCCCAATGGCGGATGCACTCCGCGCATAGCGGTATGTGAATGATGATGAAGTTATTGATGCAGCAGGACGTTGGTTCCGGCGTTCCTTTCGAACCATGCGGGCATACAGGCCCCTCCAGAGAGGTGGCGCAACGGTGTCGCACTGAACGGGAACTATGTTGGACAGCAGGCTTCTGTAGCCAAAAAAGTGGGGAATAATGCGAGTATCGTGTGTTGGAATCCTGAATAAAACCGACCTCGTTTCAGGAGAAATATTTTTTGCGTCACTCACTGGACGAACCTCGTATTTTCAGGACGTATTTCCAATATTTTTCACACGAATTTAAATAATGACACTCGCCGCTTTTTAACTGTAAATATAGCAGTTCCTTTCGAACAGATACTAGCTTGATGGATTTCGTTTTTATACTTGCATTTTACGGAAGTATGCACTTTAAGTGATTCCCCGCATTATAGAACTCTCCAAACCACGTCATTTTCGGTAAGTTTTGCTGTGCTGAAGTTTTGACGTCTGCGGCTGCACGTGCTGCTTGTGGATCTCATCTTGGAGTTAACGTTTGGTAGCTGATTAAGAAAAGAAAAGAGATTCACCCGTAAACTTTTTAGAGAACTAGGTACCGTAGTTCCGGCCGGCAAAGGTCGCAGCCTTCCCAAGTATGGAAACCGCAAGCTGTGCCTGCTAGCGGTTATCGATACGACAGTTAGTATCGAGACTAACAGCTAATTCTGTACCGATAACTCCATGACGTTGTTATTGCTCCAGTCCTAAGTCCGAAAACTCGTTTTGTTTTCTCAATCAGTTAACACCTCTTAAAACTGCGTTTACACGGGCCATATTTTATTGCAATGTGTGTATGTACTAGTGTTGCCGTCAGCATTGCTGCAATGTGGCTACAATACATCATAATACTGGGGAATGGCCGGCCAACATTGTTGATTATTGCAGGTATGGCAGAGTTGTTGTCATTCTCGTCTATCGAGAGTAGAGAATGTTTCGTATGGCCGGGCAATACCTACCCCTCTCCTCGCCTGCAAATGCTTCCTGCTCACCCTCAGCCTTGGTTCCTCTTTCTCACGCCGACAGCGCTGCCACACCAAGTCACATGACAATATGATTTCGCTTGAATTCGGCATACGGTGCGCTTAAACGCACCCGATTTGCAGAAGTAGGCAAATTAGAGCATCACGAATTTTATTAACGTGCTTCGTACGCTTTCGAGCAGAAGTATGGAACAGAAAGTAATGCATACAAAAAGATCTTAATCGGAAAATCGACATTCTCGCTACAATTGTCGTAGCGGAAGAACACCTGCAGCAGTGAGCCATACTTGCATTCTACTTATATATAGGTCTTATGATTTCCAAACTTTTTTTAAAGATTCATCAATTGTGTTCCATGTTCATGGTTCATGGGCAGTAACTTACCAGCTGTCTTCGTTTTTTTATCTTTTTCTCACTGTACTGGTGAACCACAAAAAACCATTAATTTCATTGTTATTTGAGACTGTCTTAATAAATTCCTTGAGAACTTCCACTAAAGTTTCCAGAATGAGATTTTCACTCTGCAGCGGAGTGTGCGCTGATATGAAACTTCCTGGCAGATTAAAACTGTGTGCCCGACCGAGACTCGAACTCGGGACCTTTGCCTTTCGCGGGCAAGTACTTTACCATCTGAGCTACCGAAGCACGACTCACGCCCGGCACTCACAGCTTTACCCGAGTTCGAGTCTCGGTTGGGCACACAGTTTTAATCTGCCAGGAAGTTTCATATCAGCGCACACTCCGCTGCAGAGTGAAAATCTCATTCTGGAAACGTCCCCCAGGGTGTGGCTAAGCCATGTCTCCGCAATATCCTTTCTTTCAGGAGTGCTAGTTCTACAAGGTTCGCAGGAGAGCTTCTGTAAAGTTTGGAAGGTAGGAGACGAGATATTGGCAGAAGTAAAGCTGTGAGTACGGGGCGTGAGTCGTGCTTCGGTAGCTCAGATGGTAGAGCACTTGCCCGCGAAAGGCAAAGGTCTCAAGTTCGAGTCTCGGTTGGGCACACAGTTTTAATCTGCCAGGAAGTTTCCACTAAAGTGTTGCAAACGTCTGGTACCAAGAGGCATACCGATGAGGAGTCCACTTTTATAAGGTAAATCAGACTTTCAGCACCCAAAAGCTGAAGGGTGATAGCTAATCAGGTTGTAAACAGGTACACAGTCTTTTAAATTGCCGTTAGCCTTACCATCTCCAGGGCCAATTGCCCTTACGACATATTCAATATCATGCTTCAGTATTTTAGAAATGGAATATATCCATCGTTGATTCATGAGCTAAAGTTTCGGAGGCCTTTCGCTTACTTAAAAAAGAACGCACGCACTAAGTCCGGATTCTCTTTTTCTTGCTAACGTTTTCATTTCTGAAATGCAAATGCAGGACAGCAGCACTCGCTTTCTGCTGCAATATTGTGACTCTTGTAAACATTGTGGCACAAAAATGTTTTGCCTTAAATATTGCCGGGTAACTGCCACCGGCAACGTTGCCGACAATGTGGCTGAAATTCGTGTGGCCGACGACGTTGGCCATCTACGTTCAGGAGATATTGTAACGTTACGTGTATGTAGGCGAGCGCTTTCGCCGTTTGGAAGTAGCTTGAGGGGAGGTGAAACTGTTGAACCGCAGAAATCTAGTGGGCCAAAGGCTCAAGTAGCGCCGGAACGGTTCCTGCTGAGCGACCGGTACGGGTGAATCCAAGTAGAAAAGACGAGCAGCGTCGCCGGAAATGGGAAAATCACAAATCTGGGAAAAGCTGAAAAATGGCTTTTTTCAGCTCTTTGATAATCTACACAGAAGCGCAAAAGAAACTGGTGTAGGCATGTGTATTCAAATACAGAGATTTGTAAACAGGCGGAATACAGCGCTGTGGTCGGTTCCTCCTATGTAAGATAACGAGTGTCTGGCGTAGTTGTTAGATAGGCTACTGCTGCTACAACCACAGGTTATCAAGATATATAATATTATTTGAACGTGGTGTTACAGTCGACCCATGAGCGATGGGGCATAGCATTAGCGATGAAGTGGGGATTTTCCCGTACGACCATTTCACGAGTGTACCGTGAATACCAGGGATTCGGTAAAACATCAAATCGACGAAATCGCTGCGGCCGGAAGAAGATCCTGCAAGAACGGGACCAACGACTACTGAGGAGTATCGTTCAACGTGACAGAAGTGCAACCCTTCAGCAAATTGCTGCAGATTTCAGAGGTGGGTCATCAAAAAGTATCAGCATGCGAATCATTCAACGAAAGATGATCGATATGGGCAGCAATCAATCTAGGACGTGCGACGAACGTATGCGTTAGGACAGAGCGCCGAAATTTGGCATTGACGGGCTGATGCAGAAGACGACCGACACTAGTACCTTTGCTAACACATCGCTTGCAGCGCCTCTCCTGGGCTCGTGACCACATCTGTTGGACCCTTGAAGAGTGGAAAACTGTAGCCTGGTGAGATGAGTCCCGATTTCAATTGCTAAGAGCTTATGGTGCCGTTCGGGTGTGGCGCAAACTCCGCGAAGCAAATGCTCCCAAACAACAATGCAATTTTTATAGATGACAGTGTGCCACGTCACCGGTCACAGTTGTTCCCAACGGTCACAGTTGTTCGCAACTCATTTGAAGAACATTCTGAACAGTTCGAGTGAATGGTTTGGTCACCCTACCGCCCGACATGAATCCCATCGAATATTTGTGGGACAAAATCGAGAGGTCAGTTCGTGGGACTTGCAACGACTTGTTCAGTCCATGCCACGTCGAGTTGCTGTACAACGCCGGTCTAAATGAGGTGCGACACGATATTAGCAAGTGCCCCATGACTTTTGTCGCATCAGTGAACAACAATACATCTACAAATACATTGCATGGGGGCTTAATTAAAATAATACTGCAGATATTTTTTTAGTAGCTGTAAGTCCGATTACGCTGTGTCTCGTAAACGGCTGGCCCTGACTAGTTTTAGTACGCAATCTGACTGCATAGAATAACAACAGACAATGAAAGAAAATTTTCGTTAACACAGTTAATTAATTAAGTCCCCAGCAACTATAAAACGTACGAAACCAAACAAAGCACAAGTGTAACTGTTCTGTGTGTGGTAGTATGACAACGCACATCTGGCACGGTTCTTCTTCAACAAGACAAGAATTTTTAAATACCAATTATACTGACGTGATAAAAGAAAATTAGAAATACTATAATTGCGTAAGGAAAGCAGAATTACACTCTAATACAAGAACACAAGCCAGATGCTTTGTTGACTTAACCTGTACTGACATACTTTTCAGGACACTCCAATAATAAAACAACATAATACTTATTACCTTCATATATATTGACGAAAAGCACTCAGATCATTACAATATCTCCATTGGAATAACATCTGCTATCTCTCCCATCAAATAACTGCATAAACATGGAACAACACTCTCCACTACCACATCTCACTCCAACTTCACGACAAGCAGTGTCCACCACAACTTCTCGGCAAGAACTGCTTGCCGCTACGTCTCAACAATCACTGCCAGTGGAGGCGGCGGAACAATACTCTCTGGCGCGATCTCTGGCGCTGTGGCTCAGTGTAGCCACCTTTCAACATTTATTATATGCATACACCAAACATGTATTACGGATCACTGGGTATGCTTCGCAAGTAAAAGGAAGCGAAACGGAAATAGTGTAAAGACAAAAAGCATTTTATTTGGTCGCACAAGCGAACCTCGGTTCCAAGGTTGTAATAGCAATAATAATGTGGAAGCAACTAAGGAACGACAGAAAACATGAAAATAATTATACTGCAGAACTTTTGATAGGCGAGTAAAACTATTAACTGTCGACGCTATAAGTGAGGAGAGTTCCCAGAAAAAAAAAGAACTTGAAACGTGCATTTTACTACTCTCTCCGGGAAGTGCACAATATAAAAGCCTTTAATTCCACCTGTTGCGGTACCATAGGAGAAACACGTAACTAGCAAAAGGAAGCAAAAATGCCTTCGCTAGATCCACTCTAGGTAGGGAACGGCGCTAATAGTGCGGTATGCGTCGTGAGTATAGTCTTTACGCGGCTTTCCACAGCACACCAGGCCGGTCACGAACGCACGAAGTGACACGCAAGGCGCCGGCTGACAACGGGGTGCGAAATTCTCAGCGCCTGTCTTTCACTGCATGCTAGCGGAACCAGAAATTCTCCCGCAGGCTAGGGCGGAATAACACACTGCTATCACTTATTGTTTTATGCATCACTAGACAGGAAATTGGCTACATCAACGAGATGTGATCATGTGTAATAAACTGAAACATACGGAAAGTAGCAGCGGCGAAATAAGGGTTCTTAGTAGTTACTAGCGAGATAATAAAAGAGTCACGCAAGCAAGTTGGCAACCTGAAAAAAGGCTTGTTAGCAAGATCAATGCTTCACTGCGTCATATAGCTATACGGTGTGAACCCCTAACTACACCGACAACATTTTAAAGATTGTTCAGGTATACTTTCAGAGTATTATTGTAAGGGACCTCTGGTCTTCGGTAGCTTGTTACTGAGTAACAATATAATTACCATATGTTAGGTTTGTTGCCCCAATTAACACTATTCTGTGAAACTACCCTGACAACATTGAAAAAGCCACAATATACAATCACTGGGACGTACAACACAGGACACAGAGTAATGCAGCAACCCTACGACAGATTAAAAAGCATTGCTCCGTGGTTGCATTCGCTTTGCGAACAGATCAGCCTGCGTTCAGTGAACCCATTCACAAGGTACGTATCTGGCTACTCTTCATCAGTAAATCTATATACACTGCCGTGAACACTAACACCGACAGAAGAAAACAAGCCTGAAACATGAACGAGCAATACAGACTACGTTTTAGGGCGAAGAGTAAAGTGGGCGTTGGTTTTGGCGACAGAAAGTGAGTCAACGGAAATACTAAGCTTCGAAGAAACACTCAACGCATACCGTCTTTATATGCTCTGTTGTGCAATTTATATACAATGATAAACAGTTGTAGAAAAGTAAATGACATTCGTCTTCTACAGCATGTCCCAGGATGAATGGTCAATGTTCAGTAACCGGCCGGAGTGGCGGTGCGGCTCTAGGCGCTACAGTCTGGAACCGAGCGACCGCTACGGTCGCAGGTTCGAATCCTGCCTCGGGCATGGATGTGTGTGATGTCCTTAGGCTAGTTAGGTTTAATTAGTTCTAAGTTTTAGGCGACTGATGACCTCAGAAATTAAGTCCCATAGTGCTCAGAGCCATTTGAACCATTTTGTTTACTAACTCTTGTATATTTAAAACCTGACGTTGTATTGAATAACACAGAAACTAAACCAACTTGTACACTGACTGCGTTCTGTTTCAGAAACTATTCGGAATATAACATATGTCCAAGAGAAGTTATTTGTGTCAACTGATCGTTGCTGTCTTATCGCTGAATCTTGGCCCTTCCGTCTGGGACACCATGCACGGTATTCCATACTCCTGTTTCCATCAATCGTTGCGTAATTTCTTCCTGAAACTCTTAACAAGTTGTGGGTCTTTCAATTTATCGAAGTCCCATCTCTTTCATTCCCAGATGTCTGTGATATTTTCAGTTTTAATCTGCAGTTCATAATCGAAAAATTATGGTGAGATTCCACATCTGCCCCTGGAAATGTCCTGAAGTTCAAAATCTTGCACCGAAATCTCTGTTTCACCATTATACAGGGTATTTCCCAATTACTGTTGCTGGCTTTTAGGGATTGTAGAGAGGACTTACAAAGTTTTGATGAGAAAACCATTTCAGTAGAGTACCGTCTGGATATAAAATGTACTTCAAGATCGGATCGCTTTCAGATCTCGCACTTCACAGTGCGCACACACAATGAGAAAAGGATTTCTTCGTCGGTCCTTCATGTGATTAAGACACCACACACCATTTTCGCTGACAGCAACAAAGGCTGCGAGAAATTTGTCCGTTCACAACTATAAGTTGGGCTGCCTGCGGTGCTGTACGAGGGTGCCGCATTCTCTACTTTGCAGAAGACATCATTCGTCACATAGAAGAGAACCCGACAACTCGAAACATTGCCCAGAGCTCTACTCTGTGCGCACAGTGAATCAGAAAGTTCGAAAGTGATCCGACCTCCTATGTCATTTTATATCTAAAGAGTACATTTTCGGACGGGGGTTCTTTATCAGGACTTTATATAGTAAGTCCTCTCTGCAAGCCCTAGAAGACTTTAATAAGAATACTGTGACAAAATAAAACACCTACAGCATTCCTTATGATTTTATTGTATTTTGTTGCAACCAGTTTCAACGCTTCAGTGCGCCATGTTCAGGCTGTTGTTGGTTGGAGTGCTGACTCAATCAGTTGGCAGTTGATGGTTGGAGTACTGACACATTTTCACGTATCCCGTTATGCTGGAAACTGATGTGATATACTGTGTATAGGGATCATATCAACCCGTACCACATCAACAACTGCTTGAAGATGACGCATTGAAGCGTTGAAACTGGTTGCAACAAAATAAAATAAAATAATAAGGACGGCTGTAGGTGTTTTATTTTGTCACAACAGTAAACGGCTGTCGTCCCAAAAACCTCCTGCAAAAAGGATGGACATACCAAAAAATTTAATAAGAATTGTGAAACTCTGTGTGTAACATGGTAAACCTTCCGGTGCCTCCAGGTCTCTTTTATATATATATTATACATATATTTTATAATTCTTCATCGAAGTGTTAACAACCATCAAATTGTGCTGTCCAACATTCTACAGGGCAGCTTCCCCTTTCATTCCTTTCCGACAGTAGTTCTATTACTATTCTCTGATTACAATTCCTTAAAAAATTGGATGACTTACTTAGGAGAAAAAGCTTCACAAATTGAGGAAATCAATAACGCTTTGGTTCACGTCTCAACTTTATGCAAGCAGTCATTCGGCTTGGTATTGATTGATAGTTTGTGATCTCAGAGATACCGTGCCACATTACAAATATGACTAACTGACGCGTTACAACGTCAAAATCCCGAGACGGTTGGAGGGCCCTGTCCACAATCATCCAATCGTTCTCAACCGGCGAGACATCCGGCGATCTTGCTCGCCAAAGTACGTTTTGGCAAGCACAAGGACGAGTAGTGAAAATTCTCGCCATGTGCGGCGGGCATTGTCTTGCTGTAATATAAGCTCGGGATGGCTTGCCATGCAGAGCAACAAAACGAGGCGTAGAATTTCGTCAACGAACCGCTGTGCTGTAAGGGTGGATGACAACCAAAGGAGTCCTATTATGAAAAGAAGTGGCTTCCAAATCATCACTTCTGATAGTCGGGCCGTATGGGGGGCGACAATCAGGATGGTATCCGACCGCTGTCTGTGCCGTCTCCGGACACATCTTCGCTGGTCGTTGTTGTTGTGGTCTTCAGTCCTGAGACTGGTTTGATGCAGCTCTCCATGTTACTCTATCCTGTGCAAGCTTCTTCATCTCCCAGTACTTTCTGCAACCTACATCCTTCTGAATCTGCTTAGTGTATTCATCTCTTGGTCTCCCTCTACGATTTTTACCCTCCACGCTGCCCTCCAATGCTAAATTTGTGATCCCCTGATGCCCCAGAACATGTCCTACCAACCGGTCCCTTCTTCTGGTCAAGTTGTGCCACAAACTCCTCTTCTCCCCAATTCTATTCAATACCTCCTCATTAGTTATTTGATCTATCCATCTGATCTTCAGCATTCTTCTGGTCATAGGGCTGAATTCGAAGCGGGACTCATCAGTGAAGACCATTCTACTACAACCAAAGATATTCCAGGCCGAATATGTGTCTTGAGAGGCATTAGACAACGGTGGTATACCATCGTGAGTGTCTCCCGCCATACGGGCCGACTATCAGGAATGATGGTCTGGATGCCATTACATTTCATAGCAGGACTCCTTTGGTTCTCATTCGTGCCACCCTTACAGCGTAGAGATGCGTTGACGATATTCTACGGACCGTTTCTTTGCCGTTCATTTTAGCAATATAATGCCTGCCCACGCAAAACGAGAATTTCTACTCCTTGTCTTCGTGTCTGACAAACACAACCTTGGCCGCAAGGTCGCCACGTCTCTCCCCAGTTTGGACTATTATCGGCAGGGCCCTCCAACGAGCCCGCGAGTTTAAACATCTAAGGCGCCAAGCGGACAGAATTTGACACGATATTCCTCAGGAGGACATCGAATAACTCCATCAACCAGTGAGAAGCCGAATAACTGCTTCCATAAGGTCCAGAGGTGGACCAAAGCGTTATCGACTTGCTCATTTTGTGACGCACTTTTTCTTGAAAAATCATCCAATTTTTCTGAAACTGTAATCATTTCTTTGTCTGTACATGTACATCACATCTACCGATCTCTGTCGCACTTGCATAATTCTTTCGTGCTACGCCTGGTTTTGTTTCTCCCTAGAGCGTGTGATCGATGTCTTCCCGTGAACTGAATGAAAAGAAATAAACCACGGGTAAAGTTGTGGCTTCGGTAAGGCGTTCGCTATGCCGTTCGAAGTTGCCTGTATTCGATGTACAGTGCAGGAGTTATTCTTAACTGAAATGGATAGTTGACAAACAAGTGTACGGAAGATCCAACCATAGGGTTGCTGAGCAAAATAACATTATGGTTTCATTGCGTCTCAGTTATAGAGGTCAGCGTATTATCTCATGAGTCATTTAAACAGAAAAAAATAGTCGTTATTGCCGACTTATTTTTAACAAAAGTAACCCATATCGACACTGTGTGCTTTTCCCGCCTGATGACGTACAAATACACTACTGGCCAGTAAAATTGGTACACCACGAAGATGACGTGCTACAGACGCGAAATTTAGCCGCCAGGAAGAATATGCTGTGATATGCAAATGATTAGCTTTTCAGAGCATTCACACAAGGTTGGCGCCGGTGGCGACACCTACAACGTGCTCACATGAGGAAAGTTTCCAACCGATTTCTCATACACAAACAGCAGTTGACCGGCGTTGTCTCGTGAAACGTTGTTGTGATGCCTCGTGTAAGGAGGAGAAACGCGTACCATGACGTTTCCGACTGTTATAAAGTTCAGGTTGTAACCTATCGCGATTGCGGTTTATCGTATCGCGACACTGCTGCTCTCGTTGGTCGGGATCCAATTACTGTTAGCAGAATATGGAATCGGTGGGTTCAGGAGGGTAATACGGAACGCTGTGCTGGATCCCAATGGCCTCGTATCACTAGCAGTCGAGATGACAAGCATCTTATCCGCAGGGCTGTAACGGATCGTGCAGCCACGTCTTGATCCCTGACTTAACAGATGGGGACGTTTGCAAGACAACAACCATCAGCACGAACAGTTCGAAGAGGTTTGCAGCAGCATGGACCATCAGTTCGGAGACCATGGCTGCGGTTACCCTTGACGCTGCATCACAGACAGGAGCGCCTTCGATGGTGTACTCAATTACGAACCTGGGAGCACGAATGGCAAAACGTCATCTTTTCGGATGAATCCAGGTTCTGTTTACAACATCATGTTGGACGCATCCGTGTTTGGTGGCAACGCGGTGAACGTGTATTCGTGATCGCCATACTGTCGTATCACCCGGCGTGATGGTATGGGGTGCCATTGGTTACACGTCTCGGTCACCTCTTGTTCGCATTGACGGCACTTTGAACAGTGGGCGTTACATTTCAGATGTGTTACGACCCGTGGCTCTACCCTTCATTCGATCCCTGCGAAATCCTACATTTCATCAGGATAATGCACGACCGCATGTTGCAGCTCCTGTACGGGCCTTTCTGCATACAGAAAATATTCGACTGCTGCCCTGGCCAGCACATTCTCCAGATCTCTCACCAATTGAAGACGTCTGGTCAATGGTGGCCGAGCAACTGGCTCGTCACAATACGCCAGTCATTACTCTTGATGAACTGTGGTATCGTGTTGAAGGTGCCGTTATTACGGCCAGATGTGTTTGTTCTGGGTACTGATTTCTCAGGATCTATGCATCCAAACTGCGTGAAAATGTAACCACATGTCATTTCTAGAATAAAATATTTGTCCAGTGAATACCCGTTTATCATCTGCATTTCTTGTTGGTGTAGCAATTTTAATGGCTAATAGTGTAATATGGGTGCCACAGCGAATTTTCAATTATGAAACTGTCTGTCAGTGAACGACAACTCTAATTCGTACAGCTCGCCCATAACCGTATAAAAGTGAACGAGCATTGGAGTTGGCGGGGTACGAGTTGCTACAGAGGCGGTAATAGCAGAGGTAATGGCGCGGCCAGTCAGTAGCTCATGGCCTCGCGGCTCACTGATGCTCAGGCGGCCATTCTGTATTCGCGGCGCGTTCGCTGCAGGGCGGGTATGGTTGTGGTCCGGCGAGTACTACGAGCTCCGTAATCACGTAGCCAGGCAACCTGGCTCCCCCCCCCCTTTCTCTCTCTCTCCCCAGAGCAGCATCTGTCGTCTCGGGGAGGGGCGGTGTGATGTGATGGGATGTGGGTCAACGGCACGGCGGGCAGCCGACCGCTGATTTACGTGGGCACTGATTATGCGACGGGGTGGGGGGCAGAGGGGGCAACTTTCATTGCCGCAACCAGAGCTGGTCAGCAGATCAGCTGCCTACCTTCTCCCTAACTGAGCGGTCTAAAACACACACGCAAACGTCGTGATTGAACACGGACCTGTTTTTTAATTGCACTGCTTTCCAGCGCCGTACAACCAGAACTAAACGATATTTCATAAACAACAACTCCCGTGGCTCTTTTTTTGCTGACATGTCTTCTGACTGGTTTGACGCAGTCCGCCACAAATTTCCCTTCTGTGCCAATCTCTTCACCCTGAGGTGAAGTACTTGCGCCCTACTTTGTCAATTATTGGCTGAATATACTTCATTCTTTGTCTTCCCCTACAGTTTTTATCCTCTACAGCTCCCTTAAGTACCACGTAAGTAATTCCCTATCGTTTCAGCATATCTTCTGTCATCCTGTCCCTTCTTGTTGCAAAGCATTTACGAGACATCTTCTCGTATGGTTCATGTGTAAGTAGGCTGTTGGTGACGCCATGTAGCGCCCTGTATTAAAATCGCTGACTGCGCTGTGGGCAGTCTGTGGCTGGTTGGACTCATTGTTGGAATATTCGCTAGTGTAGTGTTGGGCAGTTGGATGTGAACAGCGCGTAGCGTTTGGCAGTTCGAGGTGAGCCGCCAGCAGTGGTGGACGTGGGGAGAGAGATGCCAGAGATCTGATATGTTAATGTGAGCGGACGATCTGGACGTATGTCCGTGAGAAAAAGGAAATTTGTCAATTTGTATGTCACGAATTTATATGTATATATTATGACTTTTGAACATTATTATGGTAAATACATTGTTTTTTCTGTATCAAAATCTTTCATTTGCTAACTATATGCCTATCAGTAGTTAGTGCCTTCAGTAGTTAGAATCTTTTATATAGCTGGCAGTATTGGCGCTCGCTGTATTGCGGTAGTTCGAGTAACGAAGATTTTTGTGAGTTAAGTGATTCATGAAAGGTATAAGTTATTGTTAGTCAGGGCCATTCTTTTGTAGGGATTATTGAAAGTCGGATTGCGTTGCTCTAAAAATATTGTGTGTCAGTTTAGTGATGATCAGAATAAGTAAAGAGAAAACTGTCTGAGCACGTTCAGTTTTACTCACCCGCTTCTGTATCAAATAACGTAGAATAACAGCACAGTAATTCTTTACATTCAAAGGGGGAGTTTCACATGTAGCCACATATACCACAAAAATATATGAATATGTGTGTGTTTTTTTACTATATATTACAAAAATATATGAATGTGTGTGTGTGTGTTCCACATCATCTTCTAAACCACTGTAACGACGGTACGCATATTCTTACTGCCAGGCAACAATCGCCACGGTGGTAATAACTACCTACCACACATAGTTGAGGATATATTAGTCATGATAATTGGGGTGCCTGAAAAATTGTTGCATCATGCTTGAAGCTTTAACACATTTATTCTTCATTACTAAGACAGTTGTACAATCGTGTCAAATCAAGGTAATCCCTGTCACCTAGCAGCGCCTTTGACAGCTTCCTATTGCGAAGTGCAAACGGCTGTAGCCGAGAAAATTAGTCGGTTACTGTTCCGGCGTAAGTCAGTCGCCGGCACGACGGTAAGGAACGGTAGAGCAGAGAGAGCTGTGAAGAAGACGTCAGCCAATAAATAGTCGTCTGACCGACCCCTGTCTAGGACGACAAGGAGACGGCAGCGGCCACGGCCTCTAGGCGGAGAGGAGGTAAGCGCTGCGCCGCCTGGGCGCGGCCCAGTTGAAGGCTAGCCGTTCTACTACGAGCTCTACAGCAGCGACTTAGCAACTGTATTGTTTCACGTGTATTACGAGTTGTGTATACTGAAGAGATTTTCTTATTTAGTCTGTCCGCCACTGCTTGCGACTTACCACTGTAAATTCTCAAAGTTAACTATTGACATTTGTTTCACCAACTGCGACATAGTCGCGTATACAAACAGTGATCCAATACTGTCAATTGTTTTTTTTTATTCCAGTCTTTGATCACAATATCAATTCTTTAGACGATGACCGGTTTCAGTCCGTAGTGACCATCCTCATATCTTTTTTACACCATGTCCTAAAGTGATAAGGCCATTATGGCATCGTCATTTGTCTTACTGTAATAAAAATTCAGTAACATGATTTGCTTGAATTGTTGTCTAGCGATCCGAAAAAGCAAGTTTCCTAGGCACCCATATTCGATGAGTAGACAGGACACAACAGTTATGGTGCTATGAAGAGGCGTTGTCATAGAGACGTTTACAAAATCGCGTTGTAGACACGCGAAACAGCTGCGCCCAGCGTACAGAAACTGCCCGGGATCATGCTGGAAACTGCACTTCTATATTGTACATTATGTATTTTTCACTGTACGACTGTTTCATAATTTCAAAAGTGTTTTCACGAATACATGGAAGAGAAATTTTTTCGATACTTCACAACAAACATAGATCATTTTTTGTTTTCGTTTCTGACAGAAAATATGCAAAATGAATATCCGGGCAATGATGGATTTGTAAGCTAACTGTTTTATAAACTACGTCTTCGACGAGGCAGGAGAGTCTATAAGTGACTTTAAACAACACGTGATGAATGAAAAATAAGAAATTCTCAACAACGAATAGAAATCAGAAAAATGTTCAAATGTCTGTGAAATCTTATGGGACTTAACTGCTAGGGTCATCAGTCCCTAAGCTTACACACTACTTAACCCAAAATATCGTAAAGACAAACACACACACCCATGCCCGAGGGAGGACTCGAACCTCCGCCGGGACCAGCCGCATCAGAAAAATGTTTACTCTTTATACATCTTACTTAAATTTTGTATTTTAAGACAATGTAAAGAATTCTTACTACCTGCTGCTGAATAAATTCAGTATTTGCCGATAAAAAAAAGTCAGTAAGAGCAGGCCAAGGTTCCGATTCAAAGTCCCAATTCGCCACACACTTTTAACCTACCGCGAAGTTCCAGTTGAACCTTTAATACCACAAACGAAAATAATCTTCTGAATGAAATTTTTATTCTGCAGCGGAGTGCGCGCTGATTTGAAACTTCCTGGCAGATTAAAACTGTGTGTCGGACCGAGAGTCGAACTCGGGACCTTTGCCATTCGTGAGCAAGTGCTCTACCAACTGAGCTACCCAAGCTCGACTCACGACCCGTCCTCACAATTTTATTTCTACCTTCCAAACTTCACAAAAGTTCTCCTGCGAAACTTGCAGGACTAGCACCACTGGAAGGAAGGATATTGCGGAGACATGGTTTAGCCACAGCCTGGGGGATGTTTCCAGAATGAAATTTACACTCTGTTGCGGAGTGTGCGCTGATTTGAAACTTCCTGGCAGATTAGAAACACAGGTAAATGCTTCACCTTTGCAGTTATATTGTACTGAATTTATAGATTTTTAAACAATTAGAATGGGAAGCGGAACGTTTGTATCACTGAGAAGATACCCACGCCCTTATGGAGAGAGAGGACGATGAAACAAACAAACAAACAGAGACACCTGTGATGTTTTCTTAATGGTTATGAAGTGTGCCTGGAACTCTGACTTTTGAAGCACATCACAATACGTAGTATAAGCGCCAAAGGCGTAAGTCAGCTGGTAGTGCCCATGTGTAAGCTGCCAGAACTTTCAAAATGGTTTAAACCTTTAAAATAATAATATTTGAATGCCATTCATTTAGATATACTGAGTTATTATAATTAGGTGCAGCTGCTACCAAAAGTCCAATATTGCCTGTAATTACACTACGGCAGGGAATCTTTGTAGATATTTTAATGCCTCAGTTTTGACCACCAGGCGAAAATTTGGAACTGCGAATGAAAGAAGTATAGTAATGTTCCGATATGTAATGGATCAGCAACGGGACGTGGGAAGAAAAGCACAAACATGTGGGAAACGCATAATGTTGACTTCATTATTAGCAGCAACTCACGCAGTTCGTTCAATACGAGCACAGGAGACATCAACGATGTGCTTTACAGCGCCAGATTTGCACCTTGTGGCCAAACTTGAAACCGTTTTTTTTCATTGTAAGTCGATTCCTCATTAACGCATTAGTATATCTATTAAATTTCGCTGCGATACTATAATTGCAGCCCGCACTGGACCTCCATGAGTTACTGCACTTAAATAACAACCACCCGGTATCTGCACCTTTAGTCTACGAACCACTGTAAAGTCCATGGCAGAGGGTATTTCGCATTGTGCCAGTTGTTCGGGCTTCTTCCCGTTCCCTTTCACGTATGAAATGAGGGCAGAATGACTGCTTAAGCCCTTCGGTGAGCGCTGTAATTAGTCTTATCTCGTGCTCGTGGTGCCTGCGGAAGCGATACGTCGAGGGCTTTTGCTATGTTCCCAGATTCGTCACTTAATAGTGTTTCTTCAGATTTTGTAAGTACACTGCTGCGTGATAACTGGCATCTTTCTCAAGCGCCTGCCATTTCAGTTGTCTCGGTATCCACCGCAACACTCTGTCATAAAAAAAAGTTACCATATATGCTACTCTTGTGTGTATACGTTCAATATCCCCTATTTGAAATACCGCCATTTACTTTCTTCTTGCCTCCAAAATTCAGATGCATTTTATACTCGAAATTAATATAAAAATGTCCAGTGTTTGATTCCCGCAAGTCTTAAAAATGGCCATATATTCGATGCCGCGAGAAACCGATCTGTATCTGGCAAAATTGGATTCAACTAGCAGCAGCAGTGCATCGATGCGACGAACATGAGTTGCGGGGATTCCCAAGCTTGCTAACACTGTCTCCCTCTCGCATCGCCGTAACAAACCCAGAACACAGTCTGGCCTATGGTGGGTAATTGCAGTGTACAACGCCAGTGAACTTAAACTAAGCGATTTTTGTTGCTGGTAACAGTACAGTATTTGTTAGCAGCTGGTTCCATAATGAAAAAAGAAAAATATATTCACATGGTTCGGGCTATACATTGAAAGTAACAGCATATGCAGAACATGGAAACAGAGCAGTTGAGCGCCATTTCGGTCCTCCACCAACAGAAAAAAACCATTCAAGATTGGCGGACTAGTAAAGAAGAACTGATAAAAATGAGGAAGACTAAATGTACAAATAGAGCACTGAATGCAAAATGGACAAAACTAGATGTATTGAAATGGATTCAAGGACACCGACACAATGGCATTGGAATTAATAGAAAAATGATTCAAATAGGCGCTCGTAAGCTTGCACTACAGAGGAACTTAACAGACCTTACAGCTGGGGTTGGTTGGTGCTTTCAGGTTTATGAAGCGTCATGGACCTAGTATGCGAACAAAACCAAGATATCTCAGAAAAGGCCACAAGAGTATGAAGAGAAGATATTGTATTTCCATTCCTTTATTTTTTAACATAGAAAGAAAACCAGTGTGGAACTAAGACAAATAGCGAATATGGATGATACTCCTCTGACCTTGGATGTGTCGAGCAAGAGAACAGTTGCCATGAAAGGTGTTGAAACTGTAACTGTAAAAACAAGTGGACATGAAAAAATGCACTACAATATTGTTCTTTCATGCTGTGCTGAAGTTACTAAACTTAATCCGTTGACCATTTTCAGGCGCAAAACCTTCTGAAATACCACCAGGAATAACAGCTTGCTGTTATTCCGGAAGGACTTACTTCACAAGCGCAGCTTTCTTGATGTATCGATAAATAAACCATTTAAAGCATATGTGAGAGAGAAATGGAAGAAATCAATGATGGATGAAACCCAACACGAATTCAAAACATGTTTCGGTGGATAAAACAGTCGTAGTGTAGAGTCGAGAAGACATTATTATTAAATCTTTCAAGAAGTGCGGTATAAGTAACGCTGTCCATGGCAGTGAAGACCACCTTGTGATTGAAGAGGATAACCGTGACGACCTAGAGGACGAAGAAGAAGAAGAAGAAGGCTCAGATTAAGATTTTCAGGGATTTTATGGGTTAGTTCGGTTTAATAACTTTTTTTAGTCTGGCTTTGCAATCTAATAATAAAAATGGAGAAAATGTAATGTTTTGAAAACTGATTAAAAAGTGCGTCTTATAGTCCGTAGCGTTTTATGGTACGTAAAATACGGCCTGTCAGAGGCTCTTACACTTCAGAAAATATTTGAAATGAATCGCAGGAACGTTTTTTAAACAATCTTTTTTGTAGAGTGCCCGCATTTTCACAGTATCCCATAATGACCGAAACTCTCCCACCAGCTTTACCTACGATCGGGCACGTATGGTCATTCCATGGTTCAAATGGCTCTGAGTACTATGGGACGTAACATCTGAGGTCATCAATCCCCTAGACTTAGAAATACTTAAACCTAACCAACCTAAGGACATCACACACATCCATGCCCGAAGCAGCATTCGAACCTGCGACCGTAGCAGCAGCGCGGTTCCGGACTGAAGCGCCTAGAACCGCTCGGCCATAACGCCCGGCTACTCATTACATTTGACGTCTCTACAAATTTTTACTACAGAGTGTTTGTATGAGTTGACCGATTCCAATTGTGACTCACTGATACTATACTCATAGGAAACCTCATTTTTTTCGTTTTGTGACGAGCATAATTTCACCTATCTGAACATTTAAAGGAAATTGCAAGTATTGGCCAGGTTGGTATCTCATCGAGATTTGAACGAATATTTGTGCAGTGTGGATAACTGCACCATATGTCAAAAGTCAGAGGTTGCTCTTCATATTGACTGCCAGGTCATTGGTATACAACATGAATAGCAAGGAACCGAACACACTTTCATGGAACGCAACTGAAGTTACTTTCACATAAATACGGACGTTATAAAAAGCGTATATCACGATTGAAATTACCTTCTGTGGACTGTGTAGAGCAAGAGGAAAGAAAAGAAAAACAGCTGCCTTGTTTACCGTTTCCTTGTGGCCACACACTCCACTGCAGAAGTTTCACACTCAAGGAAAAGTTGTGTTGCACGGAGTATCTGAATCGCATCTGAGAGCAGCATTGTCCGTCGTAACCATAAACGTAGAATAACGCGATTCAGTTTTTTCTATCTCGATTTATCGCTTTAACGGTTTCTGAAAACTTGCAGAAAGAGTCGAGAAACAAGTTCTGAATCGATTTTTGCCGTCCACAGGCGGTAAATCGGCAAGACTGTATATTTCAGGAAGCTATAACATACTGGCGCTGCTCTTTTTTTTTATATCGGTGTTACTTTCGCTCGTGAACCAGTCCACACTTAATGCGCCCGAGGAACAGAAAGGCCTCGCGTCAAAACACGTCCTATTCTTTCTGTCTCTTTTTATTTTTTTAATTTTTATCGCAAGTGTTGCAGCGCGCTGCCATCGGCGCTTATCGCTGGGAAGGCAAGGCGTCGGTGAGTAACGGTCGCGTTATAAATCCAGGCTGCGCGCTGCCGGCTGAAACTGCTAGCAGCGCTCCACAGTTGGCGGGCGCCAGATCTACGGGATAGCCAGCCGGACAGCGACGTATAGGGGAGGCGGCATTAGCTGTTGGCTATTAGCTACTGGCTACTGGGCGGCAGCCGGGCGCGGGCCGATGCGTCCGATAGCGAGCCGCGCTGTCCGGGACCGTAATGTCCGCCGGACGTCGTAAGCGCCGCCACTGGCCGATCTGAAGTACGGAGCAGCGCCCGGAATTGGTACCGACAGTTTGTAAACACAGCGGACAATAGAATTAGTCAACCCCTCGCGCCCCCCCCCCCCTCCCCCCTCATCCCCCTCCTTAAGTAGACATCAGGTTAATATCGTCTAACACAGTGGTCGACAAACCGTTTTGCTCAAGAGCCAATACTGACACTGTGGGGCAGCACCCCGAGCCACATGTGCGGCCATCTTATCATTACTTGGAAACCCGCACGAATTACGAGGGTCACTCCTAAAGAAATGCACACTATTTTTGTAAAAATACAGTTTTTATTCTGCATGTGTGAAAGTTTTACAGTGTGTAGATACATCCTTCCCGCTTGTTTTCAAACTTAGTTCAACCTGTTCCCGTGAGTGTCGCCGTCACAGCATGTCTTCAAATTGGCTGCTACACTTGACGTTCGTCAGAAGCAACGTGCTGTCATAGAATTTCTGTGCTGCGAAAACGAGACAGTGGGAAACACCCACAAGAGGTTGAAAAGGGTGTATGGAGATGCTGCTGTCGATCGCAGTACAGTTATTCGGTGGGCAAGCAGGTTACGTGATGAAAGCGCCCACGGCAATATTGAGGATTGTCCTCGCTGCGGCAGGCCTCGTACTGTACACACTCCAGACAATGTGCACAGAGTTAACGAATTCGTGACTGCTGACAGACGCATCACAGTGAACGAATTGTCACGCTACGTTGGGATAGGGGAAGGAAGTGTTTACAGAATACTGAAAGTGTTGGCGTTAAAAAAAGGTTTGTGCCAGGTGGGTTCCCGGGATGTTGAAAGTGGCTCACAAAGAAACAAGAAAAACGGTATGCAGCGAACTTTTGGAACAGTACGAGAATGGTGGAGATGAATTTCTTGGAAGAATTGTGACAGCTGATGAAACATGGCTCCATCATTTTTCACCAGAGACGAAGAGGCAATCAATCGAGTGACATCACGCAAATTCACCCAAGAAAAAAAAATCGAAACCACACCTTCTGCTGGAAAATTTATGGCTACGGTGTTTTTCGATTCCGAAGGACTCTTGCTTGTGGACATCATGCCAAGTGGAAACACCATAAATTCTGATGCATATGTGACGACACTGAAGAAACTTCAAGCTCGACTGAGTTGTGCAAATGGTTCTGAGCACTACGCGACTTAACTTCTGAGGTCATCAGTCGCCTAGAACTTAGAACTAATTAAATCTAACTAAGTTAAGGACATCACACACATCCATGCCCGAGGCAGGATTCGAACCTGCGACCGCAGCGGTCGCTCGGCTCCAGACTGTAGCGCCTAGAACCGCACGGCCGCTTCGGCCGGCCGACTGAGCCGTGTTTGACCACATCGGCAAAAGCAGGCTGTTGCACGACAATGCACAGCCACATGTCAGTCAAAAAACCATGGAAGCGATCACAAAACTCGGATGGACAACACTGAAACACCCGCCTTACAGTCCTGACCTGGCTCCATGTGACTATCATCTCTTTGGGAAACTGAAAGACTCTCTTCGCGGAACAAGGTTTGAAGATGATGACTCCCTTGGGCACGCTGCCAAACATTGGCTCCAATAGGCTGGTCCAGAATTTTACCGTACGGGTGACCAGGCGCTGGTTACAAGATCGCGTAAGGCAGTTGAGAGGGATGGAAATCAAGTGGAGAAATGGAAATTAAGTGGAGAAATGAAAATATTGCTCCTAAAGGATGTATCTACACACCGTAAAACTTTCAAACATGTAGAATAAAAAATGGATTAAAAAAAATAGTGTGCATTCCTTTTGGAGTGACCCTCGTAGTATGCTATGCGCCACAGAAATTTCAAAAATCATTGGGGGAAGCGGCAACAACACAGTTATTCACGTTGGTGTGTAGAATGTATGAGACTCGATATACCATCAGGCTTTCGGAAAACGTCATCCACACAATTCCCAAGATTGCACGAGCCGACAAGTGCGAGAATTATCGCACAATCAACTTAACAACGCATTCGTCGAAGCTGCTAACAAGAAAAGTATGCAAAGTAAGGGAGAGAAGATTGAGGATGTGTTAGATGACGATCAGTCTGACTTTAGGAAAGATAAAGGCACCAGAGGGGCGGTTCTGTCGTTGCGGTTGACAACTGAAGCAGGACTGAAGAAAAATCAAGACATGTTTCATAGGATTTGTATTCCTGGAAAAAGCGTTCGACAATTTAAAATGGTGCAAGATGTTCGAAATGCTTAGAAAAATTTGGCTATGCTATAAAGACGGGTAATATACAATACTTATGAGAACCAACAGGAAACAATAAGAGTGGAAGACGAAGAGAGAAGTGCACGGATTAAAAGCGTGTAAGACAGTGATGTAGTGTTTCGTCCCTACTTTTCAGTCTATGTATCAAAGAAGCAATGATGGACATAAAAGGAGGTTCTTAAGTATTATTAAAATTCAGGGTGAAATGATATCAATAATAAGATCCACTGATGACATTTCTGTCCTCAGTGAAAGTGAAGAAGAATTACAGAATCTGCTGACTGGAATGACAAGTCTAATGAGTACGGAATATGGATCGAAGGTAACTCGAAGAAAGACGAAAGTAATGAGAAGAAGCAGAAATGACAACAACGAGAAATTTAACATCAGGATTGGTGATCACGGAGTGGATGATGTTAGGGAATTCTGCTACATAGGTAGGAAGTTAACCCTTGGCGGACTGAGCACGGAGGACATAAAAAGCGACTAGCACTGACGAAACGAGCTTTCCTGGTCAAGGGAAGTCTACTACAAACAAACATACGTGTTAATTTGAGGAAAAAAAAATTCTGGTAGTGTACGTTTGAAACACACAGCAACGCTTGGTAGTGAAACCTGGGCTGTGGGAAAACCGGAAAAGAAGAGAATCGAAGCATCTGAGACGTGGTGCTACAGAAGAATGTTGAAAATTAGGTGGAATGATAAGGTAAGGTTCTTCGTAGAATCGCCGAGGAGAAAAATATGTATGGAAAACACTGATAAACTGGAAGGACAGGGTGATAGGGCATGTATCAAACACGGTAAAAACTGTAGAGAAAGACAGATATTGGGACACATACATAAAATAGTAGAGGAAGTAGATTGCAAGTGCTACTCTGAGATGAAGAGGTTGGCACAAAAAAGAGATTCGTGGCAGGCAGCATCAAACCAGTCAGAAGACTGGTGACTCCTGGTGAGTCCTGAGTATTTGTAAAAACTCGGCATCATACGGGACATGTTGTGTCTATTGTTCTCTGTTTAGGACTGCTGCCATCCTCAGCGGCCCAAAAAATTATGACACTGTAATCGCCCGATGAAATGCTGTTGTGTTGACTGTGTGGCGAGATGATTAACTAATTGATAACAGTAACTCTACTTTTATTTAAATGCATTATGCAATATGAGACATGATCAGATGTGTTTACTAAATGTTTTGAATGTCATTTTTTTCTTCTATCGTTGCTACCAGGGGGGGGGGGGGGGGGGAGCTCTGTGTATTAATTTTCGCATTCTATCCACCCGCAAATCACCTACAGAATTAATTGTGTATTCTTACTACTGTACGGTACACGTTTTTGACGTGAAAAATTGTATTCGCTCGTCCGTCTAACTTTCTTGTGTGAGAATTTGCCGTCAGATATGAAACGCTAATAAATATGACGTTAATATTGCGGAACAGCTGTTGAGACCACAACGAACAGACCATGTCTGTAGGTGTTTGTCGTGCAGTGCATGTTTTTCCTGTGACGTCATTGAAAGCTACCAGTGTAGGGACATGCGCGTGATTGTTACGAATTAGCTTTGTGTAAAGTTAGAAATTGGTGTAGCGTGGAAACGCGTTTAGCTAGGACACTGATTCGAGTGTCGCTATGAAGATCTTGTGGAGAAATACTAGGATCCAAAGTCACACAATAGAAATATCTGCCGAAATATAAGTTGAAAAACTGAAAATTAAAAAATAATGAAAGGCGTTGTCTCACAAGTCTCTTAGATCCACACCAGCACCACGTCTGTCAGTAATCGCCAATATTGCCCCTCCAAATCTCCCACGACAATAAGCACTAATACATGAATGGATGAAACTAAAAAATCCAGAGAGTGTTCCAATTCATGAAATACTCAACAACTTACCACACGCTCGATTAAAATATAGAAACCAATCGGGGTAAACACTGGTCAACTTCTCCGGAAGGCTATAATCTAAACGATGAATGGAGAAGTCAGAGGACGTCCTTCCGTGGTCAAAAGAAGTTGGGTAATATAGATCCGACCATCAACACCCTGGTGCGATCCAACCAAGACAAATATGGAACTCCGCTACCCGTATCAGAACTGGCCACGCTGTGACCATAGCAACGCCATACAAGCGGTGAATTATTGTTGATGACCAATGCGACTGCGTAACATCGGAACAAACAGTGGATGGAGCACATTTTGCTCGACTACCCAAATAGAAAATTCACGTGCACCTCAACTTCGTAGACGGTACACCTACTGCAATTAATTGGCTTTTGCCTTTGGATATTGAATTGTGATCGATAATGGATATCGCAACTTATTTTATCTACTGCCGGTTTTTCATTTTTATTTATAGATACATATACATGTGCTGATTCATATCATTTTATCTTATCTTAGACCAGATTAATTGTATGTACTTGCTAAATATAATTCTGTAAGCCATGCACCAAATAAATAAAAACTCGCAGATATGCTCCGAATTATAGAAAACGGAAATCAGGGAAAAGCTCGCGTCTAAAGAAATCCAAAAAGCCTAAAATTCGAGTGCCGAAAAGGAACTGAAACATCGCACAGACATTACGTAGCTGGTCCTTCGGGCGTAGTGCCGTGCCAGCCGGATTGGCCGAGCGGTTCTAGGCGCTACAGTCTGGAGCCGCGCGTCCGCTACGGTCGCAGGTTCGAATCCTGCCTCAGGCATGGATGTGTGTGATGTCCTTAGGTTAGTTAGGTTTAAGTAGTTCTAAGTTCTAGGGGACTGATGACCTGAGCAGTTAAGTCCCATAGTGCTCAGAGCCATTTGAACCATTTGAACGTAGAGCCGTCAGTGGCAGTCCAGACTTGTAGTTTATCTGGTCTGTAACCAGTAAACTACTCTGTGTAACCACTGTATTAAAGAGATTCAAATTAAATTACATATTAATATGAAACAATTGTTACGATTTTATCGTGTCGTTTCACGAAAAATGTGGGGCGTGGACCCGAACTGCGCCCACGAATTTTTTTTTTTTTGTATCCTTTTTTTACAATTGTTTTTAATAATTTAAATAAAACTCGGTCGTATTTTTACTTTACAATTCGGACGCTTTTCAAAACATTTTATTTCAAGCCATGTTTTTGTGAAGAAGTATGTTTCAGTGTCTTGTCGGGTACTCATTTTGTTTCATCACTTCTTTCAAACGCTGCTGCGTTCTGCTAATGGTCTTTTTTAAACAGATGGTTCACAGACCGCCCCATACTTCTACGATTCCACGTATAGTTTCCTCCTAGGCACTGTTCCATTGTAACCACCATTTTTCAGTGCTCTGCGAATCGTTTGACGATGTACCTTCTTTCCAGTCTCGGTTAGAAGCTCACTTGCTAATTTGGGTGCACTGAGCGTAGGGTCTTTTACTTTTCATATAGATTCCCCTTGTCACGTGCATCCGACTTCTGTGGTTCGTGCTTTTGATGTATAGACTCTACAGGGTCCTCGGTTTTGAACTGTCTGACGACATCTGCCACAGTACTCGTACTCATGATGAGCATGCAGCACTTTGTTTATATGATTTACCTTTCGCTTGTGAAAAATCACAAGCTGTCGTATATCAAAACTCGTATTAAATTAGAGTGACATTGTACCATCTGAATAGTCGTCCGCGCTTGTCAACAAACACTGCCTTCTAACTTAGAGTACACAGGGTGTCCTTTAATAAAAACAACAAACTGCAGGGACTGCTTCATAACTCGAAATGGAGGAAAAACAGTCCTATGAACTTTTGTGCGGAAACCGACGGAGTGCGGAAACGACACCAAATCATCCCAGAATATAGTAAAGATCTGCATCGTCTCCATGTCGAAACAGATGTTCAAAGTGGTCTCCATAGAGACAGTAGCGGTTGTCGTGCAGGATACACATAATCCTACTTTGGTTTACACCATATTGGCGGGTCACTTGCCTGGAGCTTGTATTCGGATTCGTCTCAGTGTCCTGTAGAACCCGGTCCCCCAAATCTGGTGCACGCGTAGTCCAGTCTGAAAGCATCCATGATCACACGAACGCCCAAAATGGGACTGAATCGTAGTGTGATTTGCTTGATGTCTCTGAGGATGTCTTGGTATCATCGTACTGCCTCTCGACCGTTTCCCCGTTTCCATCTGCTTGGCCGTACACAAATACCATCTCGGCCTGTTCCCTACATGAATACTGGACCATTTTGCTGATTACAGTGCGCTGCGTCAATCACACAGCCTACAACACGCAAGGAACACACGGCATCTGGTCAGAGGAATACTCATTCGTCAGCGCCATCTACCGTGACAACGATATATTTCCGGACACTTGTTCATAGGGCTCATACGGCCTTTTTTTCCCGCCGGCTAGTGTGGCCGAGCGGTTCTAGGCACTTCAGTCTGGAACCGTGCGACCGCTACTGTCGCAGGTTCGAATTTTGCCTCGGGCATGGATGTGTGTGATGTCAGGTTAGTTAGGTTTACGTAGTTCTAAGTTCTAGGGGACTGATGACCTCACCTGTTGAGTCCCATAGTGCTCAGAGCCATTTGAACCATTTGAACCTTTCTTCCTCCATTTCCAGTCAGGCATCCGTCCCTGCAGTCTGTCGGCTTTATTAAAATTCACCTTGTATAGCTTAGAGTGAACGATCAAAACAAATGCTACACTGCCAACTGTCCAAATATCAAAGTAATGGGAAAATAGTACAGTGTTTTGTTTAATCGTATTATTTAAGAACTATTGTAAGTTCTATAAAAACGTACATATTGTGATGTACTTGAGATCTACCTTGATTTAATACTTGATTAATTTTATATTTGTTTTCTTAAGACTAGAGTTATGGCGCTACGAAGTAAAAAATGGTTCAAATGGTTCTGAGAACTATGGGACTTAACATCTGAGTTCATCAGTCCCCTAGAACTTAGAACTGCTTAAACCTAACTAACCTAAGGACATCACACACATCCATGCCCGAGGCAAAATTCGAACCTGCGCGGTTCCAGACTGAAGCGCCTAGAACCGCTCGGCCACACCAGCCGGCTACGAAGGAAAAATCTCGTAGTATCCGGACCTCACTTTGGCAGCAGCAGCAGCAGGTAATTGTTCATGTGCAATGAAGTGAGGGTGAAGACAGGATCATGAAGAAGAAAACAGGAATAAGAGGAGGAGGAGGAAAAGAGTGTGAAAAATCTCGACGCTTTCCCGTAGGTCGATCCCGCTGACCCGGCGAGAGTGCTGGGAGTGTGGAATTCGCTGCTCGCTCATTTTCTCGTCAGCCAAGTGGACGGCAGGTCTTCCGCAACAGCTGGCTCGGCTACGGAAAGCTGAGGGCTGCCGTGTCAGACCGAGACTTACAATCAGAGCCGGAGAACCGCGGGACTCGGCAACTCCACGCGCGAGTGCGCTCCGCCGGCCGCGCTTTCACCGACCAGGGGTCAAGCGATTGATCACGGCCGCAGGAAAGCGGCGCTGTGTCTGGAGCCCGTGTTTATGAAGGGGCCGCGGCTCTGCTGGCCTGATAGATGGGCGGCGGCGGCCCGTGTGGGAAAGTGAACCGCCGCGAGTCTCGGACCCTCCAGTGTGCATGTGTGTGTCATTAGCACGGCTCTACGCGGTGGAAGGTCGCGGAGAATTTACACTGCCGGGAGGTACACGCGAAAGCAAAACCATCTCTGTGACGAGGGCAGTACACACCCAACGGCTCACCGAATTTGCTCGTCTTCCGCACGGCTGTAGCACATACTTGGACGTAACGAATGTTGCTGTAGTACAAAGTGTATCTGAGCGTTTTCAAGAACCGCACGTTCCAAAGCCTGTTTGAGCCGTGGAAAAAAAAAATGCTGTTTTGAAGAGCGCGCCGCAGCGCGTTGTGTGAAGTAGAGATGGGCAAAACTGTTCTTTTCAGAGATTGGATCAGAACTGTTCACTTCCTGAAATGAATTAGCTCTTTTTCATGACTCACCACTCATTTACAATAGAAAATAAATGGAAGGCACATTGCCCTTTAAACTTGGTTTATTCCAGTACTATACCTGTATTTTGATCTTATTTGATCCTATTTTGAAGTAACACAGATAATGAGTAAGAATTTTGTATTGTTTATTGAAATTTCCACGATATGACAAAGTTTTTGATTGTTGATTTATTTTGCACTATCGTGGTTTTTTGGGTGATTGGAAAATGTTGTAACTTGAGATTTACATTAACAATATATTTGGCAATAATGTATTAAAATTTCATTAACCTCATACAAATACATCGCAAGCCATATATTTTTAAAGTGAACGTTTCCTTCCGAAGATGCCTAAAATCGCAAAATCCGTACCAGAATAAGAAAAAAAATATAAATTTGACTGTAAAACTAAAGTGCTGCATATAGCCTTACGCAGAATAATAAAACAAGGAATATATTGGTGTATCACATTTTGCGATACGTTTATCGGTTCGCTCGTAATTAAAGCGTAAATTCGAGTGTCCATAATAAAAATCCTATAGTAAGAGGAATCATCAGGAACCTAATCTAATCAGTTTAAACAAATAAAAATAAAATAAAAACAATTGATGTATACATAACATAATAATGTAATATACATAGCGGTATTACTACGAAGAACAATATCCAGTAGGGACGAACTCCGATGCAGAGGCGCTGAGTCGAGCAGGTCGAGCCGCGAGCTGTATTACTGCGTGAGCTGAGACCGCAGAGACCACAGTGACACCTGAGTCGCTTTGCTCAACGCTCTGGCTAGAGTCGAGACAGTGGGGTGAGCGTTGAGCGGGCGAGTTCCGAGGGTGGGGGGAGCGGTGAACTCACCCGCTCCGAGACAAATCGTCCGTTCCCTTGCGAGCAGGTTGTTGCAAGTAGTTCCTATGTTATCCGCTAGGTGGCTCTCTGTCCTGTTGCTCGCATCAACTGCCCAGAGGGCAGGACGTGCGACTGAAACGATCGCCGACAGAGTGCGATGCGAAGTTAAGCTGCGCCAGACACTGCGCGCGGCAGACGACGCACAGAGACGGCACGGCATATGTGAAACACAAAATCCAATGGGGCACTGCACAATGCAGGCAGCCAAGGTAGAAGCAGGGCAGAGGCCGGCGCTGGCTGTGTTGTGTGGCGTGCACTGTGCTCTGACCAGCAAAGGCGCTGCTGATATGCTCCGTCTCTCTCTCTCTCTCTCTCTCTCTCTCTCTCTCTCTCTCTCCGCCGTGGGAAACGTTTGGAGCTACCGTTCTTTTTTTCTGAATCGCTGATTGTTCACTCCTTTGAAAGATTCAACTCTATGAATTAGTTCAAGAGCGGATCCCCCATCTCTAGTGTGAAGCAGTCGCCCTCCGTTACTGGCGGTGGCGCCGCTGTAGCAGTCGCAGCTTTGGTGTCACCCTCTGGTGGAAAATTGGAATGGTTGCCTGTTCACATGCATATAAGGGGTGCGATAAGCTCGCCAGGGTGCCCCTCCCGGATGATGCCCTCTCTCCCTCCATTTATCCCTCCTATCAACTCTGATCCTCACTCCCCCTCCTTTCCTCTGTCCTTTACCCGGGCTCCCTCTCACCCCCCTTCCATCCTCTTTCTTTCCCACCTCCCCTCTCTTTGCCCCCTTCTCTCCCCCGAGTCCTTTTACGTTTCCCTCTTCTGCCTCCTCTCATTCCCTCACGCGTCTGCTCTTCTCCCCCTTTATTAGTCCTCACCCTCCCTGGTTCCCCCCCCCCTTTTTCGTTTTTTTTTTCCTTCCTCCCTCCTTGTTCTTCCCCCTCCTCCAGGTCCCCCCCCCCCCATCTGCCTTTGGCTCGGGAGTGTCATCTTTGTGCCGCCACTTTCGTGCAGTGTTCTACATTGAGTGTTCTACAGTGAGTGTTTTACAGTGAGTGTTCCATGTTGTGTTTTTTGGAAAGTGTTGCGAACGGCCATCATACTGTCGCTAGGTGCGCCTTTTATCTCTTGCGAACAGAAACCAGACTGTTGCCGTGATTTTTTTTTTAATTCTGTGTGTACTGTGTTACTTGTCTGATTCCTGTGTCTTTTATTAAAGTTGCCAACCCCTTTTGCTTTCTGTTTTAACTTTCCGCATTTTTCTGCCATTTTACACTTGACGTCACCGTTTTATCGCCTGTTTTTCTTGTTTCTTTTCTTCTTCCGTTTTTTAAAATAAAAGTCTGTAGGCTGTAGAGCAGCGTACTAAGCTGCTGCCAGCCCGCCCCATTCGGGGGGAATTGAAAATCAATAAAGGTACAAAAAAAAAAAAAAGCTCGCCAGGGGTCAGTTGGTCAGCCGGGTCAGTGCGGGGCAGTCAGTGTCTGTCTGCTAGTATGTGTTAGGCTGCCTGTCTGCTCGAGATTGTTCAGGCAGTGGTCATTGGCGGTTGGATCGATTGGTTGGTCGGTCGCGCACTGGGACACAAGATGAATTGTCCGTCTTGAGCGTCGGCGCATGTGAGGTCGCCACGTCAGTCCAGTGGCCTGCGCCGTATAGCGAGGGGTAGTGGCTTCGCGGCCGACACGAGAGCAACACGAGCGAAACCACGACATCGGGCTGGCCGGTGCGAGCTGCGACGCCGTGAGACGGGAGATCGGCGCGCCTTCCTGCGTCCGTTGAAGCGGCTGGCAGCGGACGGTCCGGGAGAGCGTTTTAGGGGTGCTGCGCTAGGTCTTCGCCAGACATCGCAGTTTATTAGAAGTTAAGTGATTCGTGATATGTTGTTTCATTTACTTGTTAAATTCTACTTGCTTCTTGGTCAGTCTCTCGTCCCCAGTTGCTCGTCTGTCTCCCGTCTGCATTTGTTTGGCAATTAGTGTCCGTCTGTTTGTCTGTCGGTCTGCCGTACGTAAATAGCTGCCGCTGTCATGTTTGTCGCATTCGGTGTTAACGAATTTATTGCTTGAAGTGTAACAGCCGAATTCCTGAAATATGTTTTTCTTTTGCCTATCATCTTGAGAGGCGGTATATGTGTAATGTAGAGCATGTTTCTATATTTTATGTAAGACTGCATTTCATGGGCTTTTATTTAATTGGTCATTTTAGTATATGAAGTTGCCACCCTTCCACCGTAAGAGTTTTTTTTTTTTGTAATCAAGTTGCACCTTAGGTGGCAAGTTAATTTTTCTAATGTTAGTGTTTTGTACCATTTCCACCCCTCCTACGGGGTGCATAGTTTATGTGCTTGTGTAGTTATTAAAATTTTTAGTTTAAAGTAATCTGGTGTGTTGCAGATTTGCACCAGTGTAGTCTTTCAGAGGTTGTTGTGAGCGGCCGTGATTACGGCCGTGTCAAAAGGGAGCGGCAAGGTTCTCAGCCCGACATACTGTCAAAATTTGTTCTTTCTGCCTCTGAATAAATTGTAACTTGATATTTAGAGGGTGCTTTCTGATTATAATTTTAAATCTGTTTCAAAAGAAAAAAAGTTGCTTTTAGGAATATAATTTCCATCTGTTGAAAGAAATTTGTTTTCATCAGTTACCCACTGGCAACTACTTCCACGCTCACATAGTATGATTAAATGTGTTAATGTTCTTGATGAATCGCTAGTAAATAAAGTAAATTCTTAAGAAAAGGTTTTGAAAGTAAATTCACGGTTCACTGTAAAATGCCATAAGAGAGCGCCAACCTTCCACCATTACCGATAGCGCAGCCGGTTAGTGCAGTAAAGTCTTACCAAACAGTGTTCATTTTTTTTCATGTCTTCTACCAAAAAATTTGCAACGCCTCAAAGAAATATATATCTTTGCAAAGGTATATAGTAATAATAGCAATGATCGTTGTTGTACGTTAGTAGCAGGGTATACAGGGCGCAGCGAAAAGGTATGCCCAAACTTTCAGCAAACAATCCTCACGCATAGACGAACCAGAATAAAAAAATGCTCTTATCATAGCACAAAAAAGGCGAATATGTCCAGAGTAGAGTTATAGACGTAAAAGAAGGGAGCTTTCGGCTTATCTGACAGCTTCAAAGATATTTAAATCAAAACATCTTGACATATTCGCGCTTTTAATCCACCCCTAGAAAAAATGGTTCAAATGGCTCTGAGCACTATGGGACTTAACATCTGAGGTCATCAGTCCCCTAGAACTTAGAACTACTTAAGGACATCACACACATCCATGCCCGAGGCAGGATTCGAACCTGCGACCGTAGCAGCCGTGCGGTTTCAGACTGAAGTGCCTAGAACCACTTAGCCACACTGGCCGGCGAAATCTTTTCCCCCAGAAAATCTTTTTAGCTATTACATGCATTCTCTTCAGCCGTATGATGTTATTGTTTGTATTATATTATATATTGTTTTTCAATGGCTGGCGAATCTTCTGGTTTTTGGGCACAGGGTCAGGAACTTTAGCTTTTCAAATTGCAAGATGCAAGTGGGCCAACACCTTGCAGTTAGAAGAGAACACTGATCTGGGGAAGTAGTGTTAGCCCGCATCTCGTGGACGTGCGGTAGCGTTCTCGCTTCCCACGCCCGGGTTCCCGGGTTCGATTCCCGGCGGGGTCAGGGATTTTCTCTGCCTCGTGATAGCTGGGTGTTGTGTGATGTCCTTACGTTAGTTAGGTTTAAGTAGTTCTAAGTTCTAGGGGACTGATGACCGTAGATGTTAAGTCCCATAGTGCTCAGAGCCATTTGAACCATTTGAAGTAGTGTTAACTCGTAAAAAAGGGCAAATATGTCAAGCTAGTTCCCTTCTTTTACACCCTTGACTCTGCCCGGGACATATTCGTCTTTTTTGTGCTACGATAGGACCATTTTTCAGTTTGGTTCCCAAATTTACTCTACCGTAATTTTGACCGATAGCATGGCAACCGATGTAGCTTTCTGCTGACTCTGGCGACACCTTCTTACAAAATTTGAACCGTTTCGCACAATTTAAAAGATGGATGTGGTGCGTGTACAAAAGCTCACAAAAATGTGTTTCTTGCATGTAAAAACCGAATTAAGCTACATTTTTGAAAGTGGGTTTTCAATTTTATCGTAAAATTATTTTTTTATAGATTTGGTTCGCTTTAAACAGTTTCCGCGCATTAAATTCGCATATAAACGAAATTTACGTGCTACATTTAATTCAATTTCAACATTCGTATTTCGACAAAGGATAAGGGTTGTTGAATAAAAAAAAACATTTTGACTTTATTCACGTATCTACCTTCGCGCAAAGTTCGAACCATTTCCTACAAGTTTAAAGTTTAGCAGCGACTCGCTTCAGAAACCTGTGTGTTTTGCACGTAAAATCCAAACGAAGCAAGATTTACTTTCAAACGGTTAAAAATGATCTTGAATGTAGGTCCGATACACCGCTGGATCAAATTTAAACCACCAGTACCGCCCTAATCTGGAATTATTTAAGGGTGAGTCGTTAGCTCATACAAATGGCGTCATTATCTGAGCATTAATTTCAGCCAAATTCGCAAAAAAAAAAAAAAAAAAAACATGGGACAATTTACCTGGACATCAGCTCCGGTTCGTCGTTCAAACCGTGCTTAATGTACTGTTACATAGCTACAGCAAGACAGATGTTGGAATGAGCATACAAATTACCTCTGTTCTGGGCTAAATCAAAAACTTTCCACTATTTTTTGATAGCTCAGGTAGGAACCCAGCACCAAGTCGCGATTCTTCTCCCGGCCATTCTATACAATTTGTTACAGCGCTTCCGCGGTATAATGATAAAATGAGTCGTATGGGGCCGGCCGCGGTGGTCTAGCGGTTCAGGCGCTCAGTCCGGAACCGCGCGACTGCTACGGTCGCAGGTTCGAATCCTGCCTCGGGCATGGCTGTGTGTGATGTCCTTAGGTTAGTTAGGTTTAAGTAGTTCTAAGTTCTAGGGGATTGATGACCACAGATGTTAAGTCCCATAGTGCTCAGAGCCATTTGAACCGTTTTTTTGAAGTCGTATGGGCATGGCTACGGAAACGCTTTATTTCCATGTTAGATCTCATTTTCTAGTTCTCTTCATAATCACATTAGTCATGGGAAACACACAGAAACTGAATGTACTAGCACTCAGTAAAAGTTTTCTTAAATGAAATGTTCAAAATACCCTTTCTGTTGCGTTTGGTTTGAATGTACAGTAAGTGGCAATTCCCAGGTTCATCCTTGTTCCAGTCGAACGAAGGCAGTGTGACTCATTTCATCTCCCGAGTTGACGAAGAACGAATTTGATTGATCTACTAGCATCTTCCACGAGGCATCAACTGTTCGTTGTTCGTCATAGACTTGGTTTCCGGCACTGTACTATACTGTGGAAGTGTTTTCAAATGCGGAGTTGGCAGATGTCCATTTCCTGTACGGATTAGCAGATGGTAATGGCTGTGGCTCTCAACGTTTGTATCGGGAGAGATTTTAGAAACGACACTGTCCCGACAGGAGGACGTCAAAAGCAATTCACTGTCGTCTTAAGGGGCATTGGACGTTGAAGGCTGCTACTCTCCACTGGAGGCCTAGAAGGCCTGGAGGAGGAACTTCTTCGTGCAGTTGACGACAATCCTAGTGTCCGCGTAATATAGTTAACAGCAACAAGTAATGTTAGTCACGTGACGGTCTGGAGAGTGCTACATGAGAACCTGCTGCATCCGTGCCATGTGTAGAGTTCTAACATGTCCATATAACATATTTTCTTCCACTACGTGTGAAGTTTGCCCAAACCATTTTTGTACTTAGAAGTGTAATAAGGAGTCATGGCACCGTTGTCTACGTTGTGAAGTATACTTTCATAGCCAAATAAAAACTTCCTTGATGAGATTGCAGAACTCCCACTGGGTGTGTGCTTCCTTAGTTAGATTCTAAGAAGTCCATGCAAGACAACATGTGAGCCTCATTGCAAATGTTTTTTTCAGGTTTTTGAGCTAGCCAGCTTTTCGCGAAAGCTTCTAATAAATAGAAAGAAAACAACAACCTGTCAGCCAGGAAATTATGCAATAATCATTTCGGAGAAACCATCTTTATCTCGACCGAAGGTAACAGTTGCATTTGAATCAACGAAATGTTCACCAATTGGGTAAACCACGTCAGTTTTCAGGCATGCAATGCCGTCCAAATGTACGGCGCACTGTTTTCACACAGCGGCCTATAATTACTAAACGAATGACGGGGAAAGAAGAATGGAGTAAGAATCTAACATTAACACTATAGACAAATGATTCCTGCGATCTGGATAACTCATTAAACACCAATCAAAATGTGTCAAGAGGGAGAATCATAGAACGTCAGAACTTTTAATTCGTTTTTTTAGGGAACTCCAACACAGATTGGCTTGTCCATACGGAGACGAACAAAAAATGAACCGCATCATATTAGGACCTCCCAGTAATGAAACCGCAACAGGTCAAACACCAAAACAGTTGGCGGCTATGGAGTAGAAAGGCCATACACTACGTTACCACTCCGCAGTGTAACAACAGACGTCACAGTTTACAAACGTCTGTAAACAACTCTCAAGGACCTAGGAGTGTCCACATAATCAGGCTCCGGAAAATTACAGAACGCTTCTTTCTGTTGCAAGCGCCGGTGGAGATTATGTACGGTTTTATGGTCATAAATTTAAAAAAGAATTAGTCTTTGCTCCGTTCCTGCTTCCTCAATAGGTTTTCCAACGACACTAATATGAGGAATAACTGTCGAGAGATCTTTATTGTTTCATCCTGCGTAGGATATTTAAGGACGGCGAGGAAAGCGATTGATATTGATTTTGGTTTGGTTGTTTGGGGAAGGAGACCAGACAGCGTGGTCATCGGTCTCATCGGTGTAGGGAAGGATGGGGAAGGAAGTCGGCCGTGCCCTTTCAGAGGAACCATCCTGGCATTTGCCTGGAGTGATTTAGGGAAATCACGGAAAACCTAAATCAGAATGGCCGGACGCGGGATTGAACCGTCGTCCTCCCGATGCGAGTCCAGTGTGGCAACCACTGCGCCATCTCGCTCGGTGCGATTGATAATTAACTCCGTCGATTGTAATGTTTATAGTGAAGTAGAAAAACATACAATGGAAAAATTCTCACGCTATGAATGTGTACACAGACAACCAGTCTGCACCCTTTATGAAGGCTGTTATTATTTCAGGTATCAATTACATAAGCTGCATTGCTGGGGAAATACTGAATGTGCCGATACCGTGTGTTTGTTTTGACCATTGGTGTGATACATATGGAGGACATAAATCACTGAACAAATTCCAGTATATGTAAAATACTCGCCGTAGCAAGCATTTTAATTATTCTCATGACATTACATTCGTTGCCTCCACCAACTGACAGCCAATCTGTTACTTCTCAAAGTAAACTAGACCTCGGGCTACTCTACAGCTCTGTCTTTCACCACAACATACAGCCCAAAAAATAATATAAAAGGAAAGCAAATACTGACAATTTTCTGCTCTATCTCCGTTTTCGTACGTCATGGGTGATGATATCACTACACCAAGAGTCAAAGACGACGTCCGGTATCGGTAGGTTCAATTGAGCGAAAAAATCTAATATCTGCGTAGGTTCATACTGACAAATCATGAACATACGTAAGCACAATGCGTGAATAGCAGCAGGGATATTTCCAATTTCTTGTTTGATAGGTATGATCTGAACAATCCTACGTGATGTGTAAAGTTCTGTATAGATCTCCCACCAGGGAACACGAGACTGCCATTGTCCTCTGGAATAACGCTGTCTACTGGACGGACTGAGTACCTGTCGGGATGTCAACTCGTCAGTACAGTTTCCCCGCTCCTCTTTCCATCTCCATTGAGGGCGTCCCGCTAACCAGAAGCGACAGCAGTGGAAACAAAGAGAAGGACGAAGATGCTGGCAGACACAGGCGCGGAGTCCGCTCACAGAGAGCAGTCGGTGGGGGAAGGTTGGGGATGTGGTGAGAAGGGTCAAAAGAGCTGCTCACAAAAGGCGACAAAAGACGGGTCTCATTGCTGCTGAGGTCACAACCTCCAGTTTGTTCAGACAGGTGAAGATGCAGCCAGTATGTTGGAAGTTTCTGCTAGTCTGCTGTCAGACCACTCGATCCACAACATCTTTTCTCTCGGGGAACTTAATAATTGCCCAATGTTTATTTTATATTGTTTATTTATCAGGTTCCACGGAACCATGCGAGACATAGCTACTTCATCGTGGGACGAGTCAGTACGTTGTTTACAGAACGCCTATTACAAAATTTATAAAAAAAGGAAAAGCATTAAAAAATTGTGAGACATTGAACAAATAAATAAGAAAAGATCTGAACTACTGCGTAGAACTCGTGTACAGAATAGGAGTGTGCCACCAGGAAACCTTTCAACTTGGACTTGAATACTTGTGGTTCATCATGAAATTTTTCGCAGTTCCGCTGGGAGCCTCTTGAAAATGGAACCTGTTAAATGGTACACACATTTCTGAACAGTGCTCAAGGACGTGTTATATAAATGCATATCGCTTTTCCGTGTAGTGTTCACTGAATGAATACTGCAGTTTCTGCCAAATGAGTCAACAGTTTCAACGACAAATCCCGTGACAGAATAATTTCAGGGATAACAGGTTTAGAATTCCAAAGAAGCTGAACAGTAGCCTGCACGAAGTTTGCGGACTGACTTCACAGATCCGTCTGATCGTCATTTTCTGAGCTAAGAATATCCTCGGTGAGAACGTAGAGGTTCCCCAAGATATAACACCTTAAGACAGTATATAGTGAAGGTAATCAAAGCTCAATCCAATGAAGTAATATCCGAGACCTGTACAAGATGTATGCACGTTTGCAAGCTTGCGTTAAACATTCTGGCTGTTACACCGATTACAAATGTATCTCACATTTGCGCTGGATTATCTCACCCTTTCATTAATCTGTGATCTTGCGCTGTTAATCACTTAACACTTTGCCATCCGCACGCCTCGTACAGATTTATTCGCTTGGCGCCGGCAGCGCTAATTCGGATTACTTGGCTTCTCGCCGGTCGCTTGTCACCTTTCCGTTGATGACAAGCTTCAGTCACATTGACTTCTGCGCCCTTTAATTTTTCCGGAAGAGGTGTTGCCACTTTCCATAAGAAGGTGTCAATAGTTCCATCATTGTTTTTGCTAAAGGTTGTCCAGCGCCGGAATATATCTTGGATGAGGAAATGTATCCCGTACTCGAATCACACAGCATCCGAATGAGTGTGCCATATTTCGTAATTTTTGTCGGATTGTAAACTTTACAATTTAATTATCCACGCCACGGTATCATTCCTTCATCAACTGAGATGTTTTGACTTGGATTAAACGTTTCTTTAAACTTTTTGGAAAACTAATCAATTACAAATTGCACTTTGAAAAGCCAATCAGCATTATCCGGTTTATTGATGTTGTTGGGAAAATGTAAAAATGATAGTATTTGTCTGGATCGGTTGTGGGCATCATTTTGACCAGAAATCATCGATCCTTCCTTTTTTACAGTTCCCATAAGGACAGTAAGCCTAGACCATTTTCAAATTTCGGGTCCAGCAACGTCGACAAATTTGGCTTTTCTTTATCCTGTTTCCTTCTATTGCAATTTTGACTGTAATACTTGCTGGTTTCGTTGCAAATATATTCAAATAGATTGTTTCCAATATATAATTCTACGATATCCACGACACTCTGTGTATCTTTGGGAAATATGTGTGGACCTGGATATGCTTCAAATTTATTATTGGTCCTCAGTAATCATAGTCTGTCTTCTTCGTTTGATTCATCCCAATCAGATGGCAACCGTAGCGTTCGCCGAATTCTTCTTGAACGTATTTCACTCTCTTCTGACGATTCTGCTTCACTTTCATTTCTCTGATATCCGATGTCTTTTTCCCAATCGGCCAAGTCGTCCAGAACATCAGACAAGACGTCCGCGCATTCATCGTAAATAATCGTATCGTCTCTTTCGTCTGCCTTGATGAAAGTGCACAAGTACTTATAAAAACAAACAAACTTGTTGACGTGTGTAACTTATTGTTACCTAAACAAAACACCAACAGAATGCAAAAGATACTAAAGTGCTGTCACTGTCCACTGCGCGATGCTATGCTCACGACACCACTGTGTTGTCGCCGGCCACTGAGAGATACTATGCACCCGACACCACTGTGGTGTCGCCGGCCACTGTCAGATACTATGCACACGACACCACTGTGGTGTCACCGGCCACTGAGAGAGACTATGCACACGACACCACTGTGGTGTCGCTGGCCACTGAAAGATACAATGCACACGACACCACTGTGATGTCAGTGGCCACTGAGAGATACTATGCACACGACACCACTGTGGTGTCGCCGGCCACTGACAGATACCATACACACGACACTACTGTGGTGTCACCAGCCACTGAGAGATACTATGCACATGACACCACTGCAGTGTCGCTGGCCACTGACAGATACTATATACACCACTGTAGTGTCGCCGGCCACTGAGAGATACTATGCACACGACACCACTGTGGTGTCATCGGCCACTGAGAGATACTATGCACACGACACCACTGCGGTTTCGCTGGGCACTGAAAGATACTATGCACACGACACCACTGTGGTGTCGCCGGCCACTGAGAGATACTATACACACGACACCACTGTGGTGTCGCCCGCCACTGAGCGATATTATGCACACGACACCACTGCGGTGTCACCAGCCACTGAGAGATACTATGCACACGACACCACTGTGGTGTCGCTGGCCACTGAAAGATACAATGCACACGACACCACTGTGATGTCACTGGCCACTGAGAGATACTATGCACCCGACACCACTGTGGTGTCGCCGGCCACTGACAGATACCATACACACGACACTACTGCGGTGTCACCAGCCACTGAGAGATACTATGCACACGACACCACTGCAGTGTCGCTGGCCACTGACAGATACTATGCACACGACACCACTGTGGTGTCGCCGGCCACTGAGCGATATTATGCACACGACACCACTGTGGTGTCGCCGGCCACTGGAAGATACTGTGCACACGACACCACTGTGGTGTCGCCGGCCACTGAGAGATACTATGCATATGACATCACTGTGGTGTCGCTGGCCGTTGACCATTGTTTCGCGCACGACACCACTGTGATGTCACCGGACGGGAAAGTGTAAAAAATGTTTCCTAGAAAAATTTATTCTCGAAATTTCATTTCTGTGCATTAATTATTTTTTTGGCCTGCAGTATTTTCGTCGGGTATATAGGGCCCAATTGATGCACTTTGCAGTGAGACATCGTGCGAAAGTTACTTTCGTCCTCAAGTTTAGCACACTAGCGTGTTTCTTGCACAGGTGGTTTACGTCTGCACCTGCAGGCGGTGCGCTAGCGGGAGCTGCAGGTACAGAGCGAGCTGGAGGAGGGTCGCTCCAGCTCCAGCTCCAGCTATAGCTGGAGCCTGCCGGGCAGGTGCAGTGGCCGCTCGAGCTCAGCTGGCATCAGTATTCCGCGCATGCGCCGCAGCTGGGGCGCTGTCCTTGCCGGCCGGAGACACCGGGTCGTTAGCGGCCTATGCTGAGCGCCGCACTGCTCCGCTGTGACGTGGGACGGGATGGGGGCTCATAAAGCGGCGAGGCCGCTCTAACAACGCGCATTCCCACGGCACGCCAGTCTCCAGATGACAATCAGCTGGTGCCCTGCCCTGCGCTGCCCACGGTCTGGTCCGCGTTCCGCCAGATAGCCCATCGTGGCTGCCGAGCCGAGCTGCGCTGCTCATTTCGCCTCACAACTGCGACAGGGCAAACGTACACCAGCCGAGTTCTGAAAGTGGTGCAGGTTGCGCTCCTCCACGATTCCTTAAGTTCTCGCCTCGTTACGAGGACGTTCAGCAAGTAATACACTTTTTCTTCTTCTGAAAGCAGGTCGGTTTTATTCAGGCTTTCAATAATCATATTATTCCCCACTCTCTTGGATACTAAACCCTATTTTTTAACATAATCTCCGTTTAAAGCGTCTGTCTTTCGCCGCCTTACTGGGTTGGTCTGTATACCCGCACTGTACCAACCTACTGGTCGACATCGAAGCCAGCGTCTTGCTGCAACAATAACTTCCAGAACATCCTCGTACTGCTTTCCGCGGAGTGCAGTCTTCATTGGGCCAAACAAAAAAGTGGAAAATGCGAGATCCGTATAGTAGGATAGATGAGGCAGAGAAGTCCAATGAAGTTCTGTGAACTCCTCCCGGGTCCGCAAACTTGTGTGAGGCCTCGCGTTGACACGGAGATATTCGTTTGAATCCCAGTCTAAAATGACAGTCGTGAGATACCGATTACCGCGGGCAGCAGCATCGCAGAACAATAAAACACATCCTCGTTGGTTAACGACCCTGACGCTTTCACTTCAACACGTGCTGGTGGCCGTAGCAGCCAAGAAGGTTAAAATAAGAGGAGATTCACTTACACAACAAAAGTGAAGCCACTGCCTTCTGCTCGCCGCCATGAAGGGCGCACACAACACGCACTAAGTTACGCCTCCGTGTCACCCAAACAGTTTCCAAGTGAACATCCATTCACCAAACGCAGATATGAGTGCACGCACGACTGCCTTCAGAGAGAGTGTGTGAACAGTTAGTTCGACGGCACCAACGCCGTCTCTTAAGACAGCACCACAACTGCCCACTGCCTATGTTACTCATTATTCACTAGATTTAGGACTACACCAATGCTCAGTTACACATCATTGCAAGTGAACAAATGGTTCAAATGGCTCTGAGCACTATGGAACTTAACTTCTGAGGTCATCAGTCCCCTAGAACTTAGAACTACTTAAACCTAACCAAGGACATCACACACATCCATGCCTGAGGCAGGATTATAACCTGCGGCCGTAGCGGTCGAGCGGTTCCAGACTGAAGCGCCTAGAACCGCTCGGCCACAGAGGCCGGCGCAAGTGAACATTATACTGCATTATCACGCATCATCATCACACCCAAAACAAACAGTGTATACTTTCTATTAGTAAATTATCGTCAGTTGTTGTTAATCAGTGTTTCCCTCAGTTTTTCCGTAGTTTGCGCAAACCTATTTGGACCTGTGACAAGTCGTATAGTGGCATCATGCAAGCAAGACACCTTTACAGCAGCAGTTACTTTCTGTGGAACGGTTTCTGTTTCTACCACACTTATAATGGTCGCGAAGTGCATTTGCTGAACATATCATGACCAGCAATCAAATGCCATTTGTGAAAGACTGTCGGTGGCGTTAGTTCTACCTGTCGTTGCGCTGAACTGCTGTTCATTTGTATATGCAAGTATGTAGTACACTGTACGCCAGTTTGAGGTCTTTTCGGTGTCGTAATTTTATAGAACAGAACCCTATTTACGAGGTTATGCTGAAGAGTAACGCCTCCGAATTTTCTTCAGTCAAAACTCTTAAAGCTTCTTAAATAAAACGAACGATATTAACATTCTACATATTTACTCTTCATGTCTACATGTTTGTAGCCGTCTGCCGCTAGAGGGGTCCGAGTTGTAGCGTATAACATGGAAGAGGGTAACGTAACTATGTCGGTGCGTTAGTAACAGAGCGCTGTAAACGAGTACCGAATTCGAATAGTTCGTTCACACAAGGAGCCCTCTCTCCTTCAGCATGACAATCGACGACGTGGTCATCGCTTAAGCAACATCTGTTGCAGTAAACGTAACGGGAAGGATTCAGACGCTAGGCAGTTGCTGGTTCATTGCAAACAAGCCGTACGGGTGAAAGCTGAGGATAACCACGAACAATGGTCCATCACAATCTTCATTTACCCCTTGCAGATGTCAACAACGCATCCACTCTTTCCAGGACACTACGTATCCAAGGCAACTCCGCACTTCGGCCCCAGAAGGCAGTAACTCGCTCTGCCACGAATCTACACTGTATTTACCGTCAGGTGCTGGCGATGCCTCGTTTTTAAAGATACAGGTCAAAGTTAAAGTCATAGTGGTCCTATACTCAGGGACTAAGTGAAGTGTAGCAGATGCAGTAAACCTGGACGGTCGCTAGTGCAAGGTCCTAGTAAAGATGGTTTGCCACTGTCTTCCCGCACCATTTTTTTGGAAAAAAGACATTTCTTTTAAGGAGACAGTGATTGAATTATTATGAAGCTTTGTTTATTTTTTGACAGTCACTTTTCTATGACACGATCATAACCAGTCTCGGTCACGACAGCTATCAACGGAAACTCATAGCGGCATTTGGTGGACAGTGTTCATGAATTGTCGAACTGACAGTAATACCAAAAATGAAATTAATGTCTCGCGTTACTGTGTCATGTGGATGACTTTGAGCAGTGTTTGTACAGCGTAGTGCTAGGTTTGTGTCGTTATGCATGAAGTGAAGGGGAGCGTGGAATCCGTTGTCGGCACATAGACTACTCTCCTCGCATTAACACCGAGGGAGTCGCCGAGCTTAATGTCCAAATCCGACGGACTCTTCACCATCAAAAAAATGGTTCAAATGGCTCTGAGCACTATGGGACTTAACATCTGTGGTCATCAGTCCCCTAGAACTTAGAACTACTTAAACCTAACTAACCTAAGGACATCACACACATCCATGCCCGAGGCAGGATTCGAACCTGCGACCGTAGCAGTCGCGTGGTTTCTTCACCATCATCAGTCCCTTATCTCACGAGAAACAGGGCTGGCCGGCCACGGTGGCCGAGCGATTCTAGGCGCTTCAGTCCGAAACCGCGCGACTGCTACGGTCGCAGGTTCGAATCCTGCCTCGGGCATGGATGTGTGTGATGTCCTTAGGTTAGATAGGTTTAAGTAGCTCTAAGTTCTAGGGGACTGATGACCTCAGATGTTAAGTCCCATAGTGCTCAGAGCCATTTGAACCATTTTTGAAACTGGGCTGTTTAGAATGTAATACGGGACACCGGCGCAAAAGACTGCTGATCAGGAACTTTACGCAGCCACCTCTCCTACCCTTGCCGGCCTTATACTGTCGAAATTTCATCCACCACCAGGATTCGAACAAGCTTACCTCCGAGGTGGGCACCGCCGAATACGCTCGTACTTTAGCGACGTCGGTTACGCAGGCAGAGTAAAGATACAGGGCAGTGCTGATGAAAGCAGTCAACTGGCCATACAGTGTCTGCCCCTGAACATGTAGGCCGACCGCAACACGTATCCTTCCAGCGACAGATGCCCGTCACGGGCGAACTAGCCACAACCTTGTATAGGTTTCTATTTTCACTGACGTCGTTTACTTATCACCCTACGGAAGAACTGAATGGAAAACGAAATGACAAGCGCCGATTCGCAGTGAAGAAGAATACTAGCAAGGCAGTTTGTGCTTCCATCGACATTATTATCCTGTCAGCATCTGGAAGAACCGAACGAGATAAGCATCGAATCGCAATGAAAAAGCGTAACGTTACGAAGCGTTTACCGGAGAGAATTACTTTAATCTGGTACGCAAAAATTAGATCACATTCAAGGACGATCCGTGGAGGAGCATTTATTATTACACAGATTACGTATAACAACACAATGAAAAGTTGGTAGGGACTAAACCTCCGCCACACAGCACAAGATTCTGCATTTTGCCCGGGCAGCGAAATTGCAAATGCGAAATTGATTACAGCATTAGAAAGGTTTATAGCGACATATCATAAATTAAATTCGGGAAAAACACAGTAGAAGCTGTGGAGTGTTTCGGAAGAAAGCTTATGCAAATGGCCAGAGCAAGGAAGATGCGAGAGGAAAAAAGTACTCAGCAGGCGGAGGAAACGTTTTTGGTATTCAAACATTGACGTTGTCGGGTCCGGAGAAGGAGCAACACGCTTCTGAAAAAAGTGAAAAGTGGCGATGAGGGAAGCAGAGATGTGAAATACTGTTACACGGAGGATGATCGACGACAGTGAAACCAAGGCGTCGGGTCGTTACAGACGTCACAGCGGCTCGTGCTCATCTGGCATTGTCTTGCTAAAGGAAACAGTAGATTACCAAGGCGGCGAGTAGTCGATGACCAATTTTCGGGTACACTATACATGAACGACGTTCACAAATACTAATAAATTTCCAATTATACACTGATGAAAAAGGGAAGCATACATGAAATTAATCCTCACGGACTGAGAGGGTTCAAAATGGTTCAAATGGCTCTGAGCACTATGGGACTCAACATCTTAGGTCACAAGTCCCCTAGAAATTAAAACTACTTAAACCTAACTAACCTAAGGACATCACACACACCCATGCCCGAGGCAGGATTCGAACCTGCGACCATAGCAGTCCCGCGGTTCCGGACTGCAGCGCCAGAACCGCTAGACCGACTGAGCGGGTATATTATGTTATTTTAGTCAAATTTAGGAAGAACTTGGCAGTTCAAATGGCTCTAAGCACTATGGGACCTACCATCTGAGGTCATCAGTCCTCTAGAACTTAGAACTACTTAAACGTAACTAATCTAAGGACATCACACACATCCGTGCCCGAGGTAGGATTCGAAGCTGCGACCGTAGCAACAGCGCGGTTCCGGACTGAAGCTCCTAGAACCGCTCGGTCACAGCGACCGGCGAACTTGGCAGTATTAGCCCGCTAATGAATATGATGTTACAAACCATCCGGTCTCGATACATCCACTGATTCTGTTAGGAAGGCTGTGGTAAAGCCGCTACATCCTCTCCTGAGGCAAGGTGGCCCACGAGCTTTGTAGCTGGTCCTCGACATCCTGGTTACGGGTGTAGGAACGGAACTGGCGTCCGAACTGGACCAACACACCTCTGCGGGACAGACCTCGAGGTCTCGCTGGCCACCTGACCACCTCATCATCACGCAGACTGTTCACAGAGTAACGTGCCCTGTGTGGATGAGCATTGTCCTGTTGGAATATGACACTAGGATACGATCACAAGGGGGGTAACACACGAGGACACAGGATGTCCGTGACGTACCGCTGTGCCGTCAGAATTCCCTCAAGCGCTACCAATCGTGACTTCAGGTCAAAACACTGAAATAATGGCAGTTCTCCTCAGGCAGTCGCCATGACGACGACGGTCATCCAGGGCAGCGGGGAACAGCGATTCATCGCTAACGCAATGTGATGCCATTCATCAGCAGTCCGTGCTTCGGCACCACCACAAACGCTGCCGCCGTTTTTGTTGTGGTGTTAACGACGGCCTGCGCACGGGATGGTATTTCCCTAGTCCGGCTACTAATGGTCTCTCACCATTGGTGCGGAATGGCACAGAATGTTGCGGTTTGGAGTCCATTACTTGTTCTCGCGTGGAAGGCGCAGATGTGACAGGGTTACGATGTACTTGGTGCACAATATGGCGGCAGTCCCTTGTGGCGGTCAAACGTGGTCAACCGGAACCTTGAGGGCAACTTGCCTGTCCTTCATTCCCATGCAGTCCAAAATCGGGCCGCATCAGAATGTCCCACAAATCCGGATATTGCACGATTCGACAAGCCAGACAAACGGACATCCACAATGAGGATCTTTTTGAAAATCTGTCAGACAAGCTATCGCTCGTAGGAGAATACAGCTTCTGCGTGTACTTCACAATGATCACTCAACAGCTGACGCCGTTCACGCCCCTTACATATCCTACCACACCTGGGAATTACACTAAACATGAACATTAATACACTCTGGTGGCCGTACTACCCGTCACAGAGAACTGCAGCTTTAATCGTTTACATTCTCGCCGTTGGTGTGTACGTGTACCAAGTCACACCGACATTCGACCGTGTCTTGTGGGTGCGTCGCTTCTTTTGTCAGACAGTGTATGGGTCATCACATTACTTGCGTAGTCAGAAACGCGCTTGTTCTACCCCAAAACCTTACGTGGTGTACACAGTCACTCTTACAACGACTTTATGAAATTTATCAGTATTATTGTTAAATATCTCTTTAAAAGAATGTGAAGCTTACTGAAATGTACTGTTACGAATAAACAGCTATTTTTAAAATTTTATGCGCACAAGTGAGGTTCGTTATGTCCACTCTTACTCATTGTTTACCTTGCTTTAAGACTTAAGTTAAACAAATCTTATGTTGAGTAAGTAAATAAACACTTAAATAAAACAATGCCTTGTAACTCAGTGGTACAGATTAGCAGTGCTACCTTGTGCATCCACCTATAGGCAGTGAAATGATATTTCTTACAGTACCAGAATTCAAATCGATGAGTCTCTAGTAGAGCAGTGTACAGGGTGATTCAAAAAGAATACCACAACTTTAAAAATGTGTATTTAATGAAAGAAACATAATATAACCTTCTGTTATACATCATTACAAAGAGTATTTAAAAAGGTTTTTTTTCACTCAAAAACAAGTTCAGAGATGTTCAATATGGCCCCCTCCAGACACTCGAGCAATATCAACCCGATACTCCAACTCGTTCCACACTCTCTGTAGCATATCAGGCGTAACAGTTTGGATAGCTGCTGTTATTTCTCGTTTCAAATCATCAATGGTGGCTGGGAGAGGTGGCCGAAACACCATATCCTTAACATACCCCCATAAGAAAAAATCGCAGGGGGTAAGATCAGGGCTTCTTGGAGGCCAGTGATGAAGTGCTCTGTCACGGGCTGCCTGGCGGCCGATCCATCGCCTCGGGTAGTTGACGTTCAGGTTTCATAACTAACCTTTCTCGTAGGACTCTCCATACAGTTGATTGTGGAATTTGCAGCTCTCTGCTAGCTCTGCGAGTCGATTTTCCTGGGCTGGGAACAAATGCTTGCTGGATGCGTGCTACATTTTCATCACTCGTTCTCGGCCGTCCAGAACTTTTCCCTTTGCACAAACATCCATTCTCTGTAAACTGTTTATACCAACGTTTAATACACCACCTATCAGGAGGTTTAACACCATACTTCGTTCGAAATGCACGCTGAACAACTGTCGTCGATTCACTTCTGCCGTACTCAATAACACAAAAAGCTTTCTGTTCAGCGGTCGCCATCTTAGCATCAACTGACGCTGACGCCTAGTCAACAGCGCCTCAAGCGAACAAATGTACAACTAAATGAAACTTTATAGCTCCCTTAATTCGCCGACAGATAGTGCTTAGCTCTGCCTTTTGTCGTTGCAGAGTTTTAAATTCCTAAAGTTGTGGTATTCTTTTTGAATCACCCTGTACTATCGTTTTTTCCTTTCTCTTGTGGGCTTCCCATCTCCAGTTATAGCTCATCCTGTAACTTACCAAAAATGTCTTCTATGGCTAGCTTCTCACGTCTCTGTTAGCAATATCATTTTGTTCTTCTTTCTCCTATTCGATTCCTTTTTTAATTTTGATTCTTAGGATTAATACTCCCCATGCTTGAAATGGCAAGAAAGTTTTAAAATGTACCTTCTTCCGATATAGGATGGTCTTTCTGGTCCACTAAAGACAGTTAGCACTACAACAGCGTCGTCTGTCCTCGCTGATTTCCGACTCGTATTCTCCGTCAGTGTAAATCGAGAAAGATCATTAAATACTTGCGCAACCGCTGAACCTATTTTCTGCCCCACATTAGTAGCATGGTCCAATGTTGCTGTTGTAGTTAGGACTGAGAGTCCACTATGTCAGGAGTTATAGATAGAGTAACGAGAGGGACTGCAGAGGCTGGTAGTAAAGCACCGTGCCTTTCAACCTGACCTTCGGGCTGATGACAGCTTTGCGTTTTTTATGTTTCATATTCATACGACTGAGTTCTCGATTCGTAAATCATTTTTTTTATTACTTGTGGTTTTAACAACTTGCTCAGCACAGACGTGAATTGATTTGGCTCCCGGCCAGTTCGCCAGCTTATGCATCAGTTTCGCTCTCTATTCGCTTAGGCAGCTTCTCGTCTAAATGGTAATTAATTGAAACCCTCAGCTGACGACAGGTGTTGTTGATATACCTCGATGGGGACAGCTGAAAAATGGGAATGTGGGTCTCACGGGAACCGTGCAAGGGATAAGTCCCTGCAGGCGCGCTATTCATCTGTGTCCTCCGTGGCTCAGATGGATGGAGCATCTGCCATGTAAGCAGGAGATCCCGGGTTCAAGTCCCGGTCAGGTCACACATATTCAGCTGTCGGCATCTGAGGGTTTCAATTAATTATTATTTATTCTGGAGAAGCTGCACGGTCATCAATGGTATATGTTCTTTCGAGAACAGTTACTATATATATATATACACTCCTGGAAATTGAAATAAGAACACCGTGAATTCATTGTCCCAGGAAGGGGAAACTTTATTGACACATTCCTGGGGTCAGATACATCACATGATCACACTGACAGAACCACAGGCACATAGACACAGGCAACAGAGCATGCACAATGTCGGCACTAGTACAGTGTATATCCACCTTTCGCAGCAATGCAGGCTGCTATTCTCCCATGGAGACGATCGTAGAGATGCTGGATGTAGTCCTGTGGAACGGCTTGCCATGCCATTTCCACCTGGCGCCTCAGTTGGACCAGCGTTCGTGCTGGACGTGCAGACCGCGTGAGACGACGCTTCATCCAGTCCCAAACATGCTCAATGGGGGACAGATCCGGAGATCTTGCTGGCCAGGGTAGTTGACTTACACCTTCTAGAGCACGTTGGGTGGCACGGGATACATGCGGACGTGCATTGTCCTGTTGGAACAGCAAGTTCCCTTGCCGGTCTAGGAATGGTAGAACGATGGGTTCGATGACGGTTTGGATGTACCGTGCACTATTCAGTGTCCCCTCGACGATCACCAGTGGTGTACGGCCAGTGTAGGAGATCGCTCCCCACACCATGATGCCGGGTGTTGGCCCTGTGTGCCTCGGTCGTATGCAGTCCTGATTGTGGCGCTCACCTGCACGGCGCCAAACACGCATACGACCATCATTGGCACCAAGGCAGAAGCGACTCTCATCGCTGAAGACGACACGTCTCCATTCGTCCCTCCATTCACGCCTGTCGCGACACCACTGGAGGCGGGCTGCACGATGTTGGGGCGTGAGCGGAAGACGGCCTAATGGTGTGCGAGACCGTAGCCCAGCTTCATGGAGACGGTTGCGAATGGTCCTCGCCGATACCTCAGGAGCAACAGTGTCCCTAATTTGCTGGGAAGTGGCGGTGCGGTTCCCTACGTCACTGTGTAGGATCCTACGGTCTTGGCGTGCATCCGTGCGTCGCTGCGGTCCGGTCCCAGGTCGACGGGCACGTGCACCTTCCGCCGACCACTGGCGACAACATCGATGTACTGTGGAGACCTCACGCCCCACGTGTTGAGCAATTCGGCGGTACGTCCACCCGGCCTCCCGCATGTCCACTATACGCCCTCGCTCAAAGTGCGTCAACTGCACATACGGTTCACGTCCACGCTGTCGCGGCATGCTACCAGTGTTAAAGACTGCGATGGAGCTCCGTATGCCACGGCAAACTGGCTGACACTGACGGCGGCGGTGCACAAATGCTGCGCAGCTAGCGCCATTCGACGGCCAACACCGCGGTTCCTGGTGTGTCCGCTGTGCCGTGCGTGTGATCATTGCTTGTACAGCCCTCTCGCAGTGTCCGGAGCAAGCTTGGTGGGTCTGACACACCGGTGTCAATGTGTTCTTTTTTCCATTTCCAGGAGTATATATATATATATATATATATATATATATATATAGCTCGTCTGTTCATATGGAACGTCCCCTTAGAACAATTTATACATGACTATGTTTAAACTGACACACAATATTTTTTAACGCAATGCAATCTGACTTTCAAAAATCCCTGCAAAAGAATGGCCCTGACTAACATTAATCTATACCTTTCACAAATCACTTACCTCACCAAAAATCTCCGTTACTCGAACTGCTGCAATACAGCGAGCGCCACTACTGCCAGCTAAATAAAAGATTCAAACTACGGAAGGCACTAACTACTGATAGGCATAGTTAGCAAATGAAAGATTTTACTAGAGAACAAACAATGTATTTACCTTAATAGTCATCATATATATAGCAGTTCATGACATCCATTCTGTACTCAAAAATCCGCCATCTCATTTCCCACATCCACCACTGCTGGCGGCTCACCTCCAACTGTGCAACGCTACGCGCTGCTAACATCCAGCCGCCCAACACTACAATGACAGACAACAATGCAAACTAGCCACAGACTGCACACAGCACAACCAGTGATTTTCATACAGAGCGCTACGTAACGTTGCCAATAAGAAAACATAAACAGCCTACCTACAACAATAGGTGTGAGGAAGGCAACGGCAAACCATCTGAACTAGGTCCTTGCCTGGAGCAGCGGTGCACGATTAGTGAATCTGCTCGCCTACAATTATTCCGTGAGTATGCAATTACTTTGACTTGAACTGTGTGCGCGTTTACGACTGTTAAGAGTTGCGCACTACCAAAACTACCGGTAATATTGGTGGGGAAAGAAGCGTATATACAGGTTGGTCCATTGATAGTGACCGGGCCAAATAACTCACGAAATAAGCATCAAACGAAAAATCTACAAAGAACGAAACTCGTCTAGCTTGAAGGGGGAAACCAGATGGCGGTATGGTTGGCCCGCTAGATGGCGCTGGCATAGGTCAAAACGGATATCAACTGCGTTTTTTTAAATAGCAACACCCATTTTTATTACATATTTGTGTAGTACGTAAAGAAATATGAATGTTTTAAGAATGAGATTTTCACTCTGCAGCGGAGTGTGCGCTGATATGAAACTTTCTGGCAGATTAAAACTGTGTGCCGGACCGAAACTCGAACTCGGGACCTTTGCCTTTCGCGGGCAAGTGCTCTACCAACTGAGCCACCCAAGCACAACTAACGCCGCGTCCTCACAGCTTTACTTCTGCCAGTACCCCGTCTCCTAGCTTCCAAACTTTACAGAAGCTCTCGTGCGAACCTTGCAAAACTAGCACTCCTGAAAGAAAGGATATTGCGGAGACATGGCTTTGCCACACCCTGGGGGATGTTTCCAGAATTATATTTTCACTCTACTGCAGAGTGTGCGCTGATATGAAACTTCTGCAAGGTTCGCAGGAGAGCTTCTGTAAAGTTTGGAAAGAAGGAGACGAGGTACTGGCAGAAGTAAAGCTGTGAGGACGGGGCGTTAGTCGTGCTTGGGTAGCTCAGTTGGTAGAGCACTTCCCTGCGAAAGGCAAAGGTCCCGAGTTCGAGTCTCGGTCCGGCACACAGTTTTAATCTGCCAGAAAGTTTCATGAATGTTTTAGTTGGACCACTTTTTTCGCTTTGTGATAGATGGCGCTGTAATAGTCACAAACATATGGGTCACAATTGTAGACGAACAGATAGTAACAGGTTGTTGTTGTTGTGGTCTTCAGTCCAGAGACTGGTTTGCTGCAGCTCTCCATGCTACTCTATCCTGTGCAAGCTTCTTCATCTCTCAGTATCTACTGCAACCTACATCCTTCTGAATCTGCTTAGTGTATTCATCTCTTCGCCTCCATCTACGGTTTTTACGCTCCACGCTGCCCTCCAATACGAAATTGGTGATCCCTTGATGCCTCAGAACATGTCCTACCAATCGATCCCTTCTTCTAGTCAAGTTGTACCACAAACTCCTCTTTTCGCCAATCCTATTCAATACCTTCTCATTAGTTATGTGATCTACCCAACTACTCTTCAGCATTCTTCTGTAGCACCACATTTCGAAAGCTTCTATTCTCTTCTTGTCCAAACTATTTATCGTCCACGTTTCACTTCCATACGTGGCTACACTGCATACAAATACAGTTTTTTAAATTAAAGTACAGAACGTAGGTACGTTTGAACATTTTATTTCGGTTGCTCCAATGTGATACATGTACCTTTGTGAACTTATCATTTCTGAGAACGCATGCTGTTACAGCGTGATTACCTGTAAATACCACATTAACGTAATAAATGCTCAAAATGATGTCCGTCAACTTCAATGCATTTGGCAATACGTGTAACGACTTCCTCTTAACAACGAGAATGTCGCCATCTTGCGTGACTTGGAGAGAAGTGCATTTCCCGCGTTGCGCCTCGCAACTCGCTATGCGGGGTCCCCGACGCCCAGTCGATCCCTGGAGCAGTATCGGTTACAGCCGGCCTCGTTCCCGCCACGCCACAGCAGCCACCCTGCCGCGCAGGCCGTGCGCGTCTCCACTGTATGCGATCCGCAGACCCGCCGTCCAGCGCCGGATTCTCCCCCGGAGCCACGAGGTATCATTGCTGGCCAGCCTTCTGGCGTGTCACTCGGTATTCTGCATGCGCAGCGTCATCCGCGCCTCCAGTAGATCTGACCCCCTGAAGCCTTGCGTTGTGTTTTATCACTTCAAAAAGCGACGGCCGTTTCTTTGTTGCTTTTTTTTTAACCTCCGATCGCTTTTGCCGGTATTACACAATCAAATTTCTTTGTCAAAGATTTTATCAAAGATATGATCAAATATTCGTCAACTTTATATGACAAAGATCTTTGACGTGGCGCTAAAAAGGGGTATTACTATGTCATATTTTTCGACAAAGTTTAAGATGGCTGACAACAACAACTTGTTATTAACCGCAGCAGTTGCATGTACCACAATTGCATTGAGTGCACATGTGGAAGAGGAGCGGGGGAAAAAAAAAGTAAACGTACCCGGGTGAAGCCGTGGGTTTCACGACGAGACGATAAGCTTGTAGTGGAGGATGTCAAGTCGTACATCAATTACTTAAGAATGGATGACCATACATTTCTGTATGTGCTCAGTGATGTGCATCCTCATATCACAATGCACAATACTCACTTAATAACTGCTGCATCTTAAGAAAACAGGCTCACTGTAACACTCCAATTCGTTGCTACAGGAGAGAGTTACTCTAGCTTACAGTACAGCACTCGAATACCGCAGGGCACATTAACGAAAACGGGCATGGATGTGTGTGATGTCCTTAGGTTAGTTAGGTTTAAGTAGTTCTAGGGGACTGAAGACCTCAGGTGTCAAGTCCCATAGTGCTCAGAGCCATTTGAACCATTACGAAAATGATACCTGAAACGTGTGCAGCAATTTATAAAGCACTAAACGACCAATGTCTGAAGGTAAATAAATGTTCAATACACTTTATGTGCATTAAGAACTATTATTATTTTATAAACAAATTAATCACTTTTGTGACCGAAAACCGTATCTCACGGCTAATGACCTCCGCAATATTTTTGTAGCTCTCCAATCTTCTTAATCTATTTTTGTATTCAGGGTGGCTCACGTTGTAAAGCGCCTCATCAGCTTCATACATCTCTATTAATTGTGTAGTTGACGGTACAAACCAATTGTATTTACCGGCCATGTTTACAAACACACTACCGATAACAGAACGCCGCAGCGATGCTAACACTCCACGTGGTAACATGTCACATTGCAAGGAACAGAAGACAAGCGACTCTTATGATCAAATCTACAGCGAGGCCCTAGATTAAATTTGATTTGACGACAGACGAGATTTGACAAAGTGCCCTATTACACCATAAAACTTCTTTGACATAAATAATTGACATATCAACTTTGGCAAAGAAATTTGATAGTTTAATACCGACCTCAGTATAGAAGCTACGCGAGCGGCAGGAAGTTGACATGTACTGTAGTCTACATTGCAACTCTCGCACTACACACTCCGCCGTTTCCGATCTCAAGGCATCAGTCTGCGTCGCACTACAGCCACGTAGACATGGCTGCCGTCATTGTTGCTCCAGCCAAGTGTGAATTACGAAGTGTAATTCGGCTTCTACAAGCAGGAGGGAATAGTGCAGCAGAAATTCATCGGAGAAAGTGCCGAGTGTACACCGATAACTTCATGACTGACGGTGTTGTGCGTAAATGGTGCCGAAAGTTTAAAGATGGCCGAAATGACGTGAATGATGGAGGGGGCCAAGGACACAAGTCTGTCGTTACAGCTGACCTTGCTGACCGAGTTGACAGAATGGTTACAAAAAATCGAAGGTTCACAATAAATGCTTTGTCTATGGAACGGAAGTTTCAAGATCTGTCATACACTCTGTCATTACTGCTGAACGTTTAGGGTACAGGAAACTTTGTGCTAGTAGGGTTCCAAAAATGTTGACGGACGCAGAAGTGGCGAGTGTACCAGTAGTTTCTTTGGCTGTTCAGTGTATATAGCCGATTTTGTGAAGCAGCCTATGTGACAGGTTGTTTATATACATTTGACATTTCATTAGTCATATTTTGGTTCAAATGGCTCTGAGCACTATGGGACTCAACTGCTGTGGTCATAAGTCCCCTAGAACTTAGAACTACTTAAACCTAACTAACCTAAGGACAGCACACAACACCCAGCCATCACGAGGCAGAGAAAATCCCTGACCCCGCCGGGAATCGAACCCGGGAAGCGAGAACGCTACCGCACGACCACGAGATGCGGGCAGTCATATTTTATTGACATTTTATTCCTTATACGTACTGTAACAAAATACATGAAGTGCTTCGCAAATATCACTGCAGACACCACACGCTGAGATACAGCAGCCACTGAAATGCGAACTGCACTATCTAAATGTTTCCATATAACCAATATGGTGATCGTCAGTAACTAATGATGTTTTTTTAAATTTCCTACTCACTTCTGTTGAGAATGCAAAGACAAGCGCCAAGAGACAGCGATATATGTCCCAAGTTTTGGAATAATGCTAAGGAAAGATGGAGCCGCAATTGCGTTAAACGCGCTACCTCCTCGCAATTCACGCTTACGTATACATCCAGATATCTAAAATTCTATTTTGTTACGCCGTTTTATTTACTTCTTCAAAAATCGTCTCCGAATATGAAAGTGTTGCATCCCGCCTCTAATGTCGTGTGAAAAAAATAAATTAATTAATAAAGTTCAGAGACTACGTTCGTTATCTCGCGCCCTCTTCCGTTCTCTCTAGTGTAAATGCTTGTTCGCGGATGCAAGAGAATGGTAGTTAACACTGGCGAATTATCTGCGAATGGGCATGCACTTGTGCCCGCTTCCATTTGGTCCGGGCCGGCCGGCGTGGCCGAGCGGTTCTAGGCGCTACAGTCTGGAACCGGGCGAATCCTGCCTCGGGCATGGATGTTTGTGATGTCCTTAGGTTAGTTAGGTTTAATTAGTTCTAAGTTCTAGGGGACTGATGACCTCAGAAGTTAAGTCCCATAGTGCTAAGAGCCATTTGAACCATTTGGTGCGGTATAAGCCAGGTTTAAAAGAGCACTTAGGTCAGCGCGGTGAATAGAATAACTTGCTCGTCACGTCACTGGAACGCCGTCAGAACGTCCTATTGCCCGCCTGAGCGACAGCAGAGAGGAGAGTAGGGTGGACGCGCGGTACAAGGGTCGGGTGTCTCTGACACGAGCCACACTCGACGTCCGACGCCACTGAGGATACGGGTTCTTGTTGCAGTGATGACTACTGCCACTGCGTACACCGCTAGCCATTAAAAGTAATTAAGAAGGCGGCGAGCAGGTCGAAAATCGGACGACCTCTCTGTCGTCACATTTAACACTCAGTTTCAAAACTCCCGTTTCCTGACAAGATATATAGTTGACTACGAAGTTTTTGTGACGGAGTCCTTGAATAAAAAGTTGTACGTTTACATTAAAGAAAAGTTGAGTCTGGTTAAAGATCTCCTCCTAAGGGTGCCCGGTGTTTACAACACCCCTTGCGAATGTGGCTTAAGTTATGTGGACCAGTCTATACGGCCCATTGCCGATCGCTGCTAAGAGCATCAGCGTCACCTTAGACACAGGTATTTTGGATAACTCAGCGGTTACAGAGCGCAGCCTGTTAAATAAGCACAAGATTTCGTTTTAACAAACAAGAATACTTGCTCACGCATCGACCTACTGGGACTTTGTGATCAGGGAAGCAGTTGAAATTTGATGTTCAAATGTGTGTGAATTCCTAAGAGACCAAGCTACTAACGTCATCGGTCCCTACACTTACACACTACTTAAACTAACTTATGCTGAGAACAATCACATACACCCATGCCCAAGGGAGGACTCGAGCCTCCGGTGGGAGGAGCCGCGCAGTCCGTTTCATGACGCCTCAAACCGTGCGGCCACTCCGCGCGGCTTGAAATTAGACTTTGTGAAAATAACTTCAGTCGAGACATCGAACATGCACTTACCAATGCAGGGAAATGTGCACTTGATAAAGAAAAGGCGCAGAGGAAGACTTCTCGCAGTTTACCACCTGAGACGAGGGATGGCGCTGCAAGCGACATTGGATAGACAGCGCAAACAAAATCGATGGACGTAGAGGACGTCATTTCAGTGCGCGCCATTTCATTGTTGTCATCATGTTGTAATCCAGCCAATGTGATGTCATACTGTGGCTATAAATGTGGTAGTCTCGCCAGTTCATTACATACTGCAGTCTTCCCCTCCAGTCACTCATCCTATGTCATTGTTAGCAACACCAACCCTCGTACCTTCCACCCCACTGGAGGATTACCCCAAGGTTCCGTTCTCAACCCCTCTGCTTTATCTCTTATAAACTGCCGATATGCCCAAACCACCTTCTCGCATCCACCTACTTCAGTATGCTGATGACTGCGCTTTCCTTGTCCTCTATCCTACGCTCCAGAAATCCCAACGCTCCCACCAAATCCATGTGAATCAGTTCACCTCCTGCTGTTACAAATGGCTTCTTAAGATTAATCTCTCCGAAACACAGTCAATAATTATAGGGCGCTCCGCCCGCCCCTTCCTTCTCCATGGCTTCTACCTCAAAATTTACCACTGTCCCATTCAGCTAACCAACACACTAAAATACCTTGGACTAACCTTCGACCGGCAGCTAACGCGGTAGCCTCAAGCACTTACTATCTAACAGAAAGCCAAGAGTAAGCTAAAACCAACAACCGGCCGAACATAGGGACTAAACCCCTCCACACATACAAATCCCTGAACCACCACGTCCTTTGCTACGCAACTGTTGCATGGATATCTACCCCACTCAAGTTCTGTAAATCCTTTCCATCCTCCCAACGCCATGCTTTCCGCGTTGCTCTCCGCATCCGCTTATCGTACCCCACAAGGACCCTTCGCCAAGTCATGAAATTCCTACTTCTCCTTTCTCACTTTGAACATCTCCGAATAAGCAACACCATCGGCGAACTCGGCTCTAACAATCCTACTGTGCCGGCCGGAGTGGCCGAGCGGTTCTAGGCGCTACAGTCTGGAACCGCGCCGTCGCTACGGTCGCAGGTTCGAATCCTGCCTCGGGCATGGATGTGTGTGATGTCCTTAGGTTAGATAGGTTTAAGTAGTTCTAAGTTCTAGGGGACTGATGACCTCAGATGTTAAGTCCCATAGTGCTCAGAGCCGTTTGAACCAATCCTACTGTGTCCCCTCTCCTTTCCAGTCCTATTGTACTGCCGCACCTCTAGCTACATCTCCCACTACACCAACACACCCCTCCACGTCCTCTCCCAAACAGTCTCGCTCTCCCAGACCACGAACTCCACCCCGACATATAACCATACTATCGACTCTGAATTCACCCCACCGTATACCCCCCCCCCCCCCAACCAAGGACCTCGTCCTCTACCCATATGACAGCTCCTCCTTTTCCCATCCCTCTCTCTTTGTTCCCCACAGCCACCCTTGCCTTATCATCGCCTCCTACCACTCCTACCTCAGTCATCACTGCCACTCTCCTATATCCATACCAACCTGCCATCCTAGGGCAAGTCCTTTTAAGCTTTAGTCAAAATGTACGATGCTTCGTTTCTAAGGGTCTTCTGTCGTTTTCAGTGATTTTTCAAGTTGTTTAACTGTGCTATCTGTCCACTTTGTCAGTTTTTCTAAACAGTTCATGAAGACCGCAGTTTTTACTTTCATTCTCCCATTAACGATTCATTTTCAAAAAATTTTAAGTACATGGTACATATGTTTCCTTGTTTTCTGTTTCAGCGACTACGTTAGAGACTAATGTCTACTGGCTGAAGAGCGGGTTGATTGTACCGCCGTCACCCCTCTCCTTCCCTCGCCACACACACACACACACACACACACACACACACACACACACATATGGAGCGAGGGGGTGAAATAACAATAAAGCAAAATAATAATTCATAACAGCTAGTCTTAGTCGCTGACGATGATGATGCAGGCAATCATCGAAAGCTTGCAATTTTATCCGAATGAGAAATGGCAAGTAAACCGAGAGCATTTTATGCAAAACGTATAGTTGCGTGCCTGGAAGAGTAACGTAGTCTCAAATCTGTTCGCATGAGAATGCTCAGTTAATGCAAAAATGAAACGACCTATCCCGAAAGTGTACACGATAACTTATTTTTCAGCGGTTCTGTAATTCAGGTGGGCAATTCTTTTCTGTGTGGTATTTGTACTTGCAGCTAAACTAACGTTCCATTCACTCGAGATCAACCTACTACCCTTTGTTCTTCCGTGTAAGATCAACGTAACCGCGGCATGCGTCGCCTTATACACTCTAAGAATCGAAACTTCTAGAACATACGAGTGTTTTTAGTCACAGAACACCGGAGATAGTTTAAAAACATTTGAGGTGATTTAAAACACCACATTTGCGATCCCAGAAATTTCGAGTTCATTTTTAAATATAGCATTTCTCATTCCAGAACACTGCAGTAATCTCCATTAAATTCGAGAACATTGCAATAATCTCCTCAACATTCGACATCATCCAAAGGATTTCCAGCACACAGTAGAAATTCAAAACCATTCGAAAAAATTCCTAGAACATATCGAAAATTCCGAACATTCCAAAACGTTTAGAAAATTTCTTGAACATTCGAGGACCTCTCCGTGATTTAAATCTTATAAGACTTGAACTACCCTAATAGCATCCAAACTCGCAACAGCCTATATCCTTTACCCCCATTTTTTTTACTTATACAAGGTGAGTCATGTGAGAGGTAACACTCCTATTGGGTGAACGGTTCAAAATATCGAAAAGAGGTTTTCGGCAAATCAAATAAACATACGGACCGGTAATTTTGTTTTATGTTTAATCCTCTTAACCGAGATGTTGGAGGAATTTCGGTTTTTCAAAGGAATAGTTAACGGTGATTTTTTAAAAAAGTGTCGCGAACTCGTACATGAGGTAATATTGATCAAAACCTGTTCATATACAGGCTGTTTTGCTTGTGAGGAGTAATGCCGGTATTCGGTGGTGTAGGCCGTCTTATTGTTGCAGATTGTCACCAAGAATTTCCAGCGCTACTTATCCTTGCAGGAAGACGAGACTGTGGTTTACGCATGACGGGGCACTAACCTATTTTCTACGGAACGTGCGACAATACCGCACCACACAACACTTCGTGGGCGATGGATTGGCCGAGGAAGTCCGGTAGCACGGAGTCACCCAGCGTCGGACAAGAATCCGTTGATTTCTGCCTGTAGGGACATTTAACTGCTTCGATGTTTGTCCGACCCATCGACAACGTGCAGACGTTACAGGAGAGTGCGGCCAATGCATGTGGCTCTTCTAACGGAGCAGGTGACAGAATGCCTCGTTCACTGCTGAGAAGGGCTGAAGGATGTGTCAGGATACGCTGTCATCACATGCAGGATTGCTTACAGTGTCTGTTTCCACTAACAGATATTTTAGACACCCTGCATTTAACAGTATTCGGAAGTCTTGAAAAGACGCGTACAGCGACATGTCGCTCTTAGTGTTGGCGTTGAATTTTTTCTATAAATGTACGAAAACTGCGCTATAATTGAAGGGAAAAGTGCTGGGAGACGACTACTGCAGTGTGAACACGGCCGAATAGGGCTCTGTTGAGAAGCAACGTCGTTGTGTCATGTTTTATGACTGTTCACTTGTTTCCAGAACACATGTTCACTTGGACAAAAGGACGTACGCACTTCTGAAATAGTTCTCCAAAGTCCATTAGCACATAGTTCTAGTTAAAAACGTGGCAGCTGATTTATGTGTACGTCGTATTAAGTAGGGCCAAGAGGAAGTATGTTCCAGCTTGGTAACCTCAGCCTGTCTTCTGGCTGACGTGAGAGTCCCTCTTGGCGGATTTTACACCGCAGTAGTCCGTTCTGGACACGTTGTCCTTCAGTTTTAAACATTTTTCAGATACTTCATCGAAACAATTGAGCGCCATCTCTAACGAGTAATACGGGTTGATTCAGCTGCCCCTAACTATGACGTTTTATGCAACCCGTAATGTTGCAATGTTATAACTGACCTTCAAAAACCACGCCCGATAGTTTCATATCCTCTCACTCGCTACGCACAAATTCTTAGTCCTACATAAAAAATGAAGAGGAGCTTTTAACAGGAAATTTAATGTAGTTAAATTTTATACTGGGGCACATTTTCGCAGCAAACCAGGGTTTTCGAGTTATTCAACAAAAACATTAAAAAATTGCATTCAAACACAGCCGCACCCCCACACTCATCCTTCATCATTCAGGATTACTAGTACGTTGTTCGTGGTTCTCCCTCCTACCACTCTACCAGAAATTACGACGACACGAACTGTTGCTGATATTCGATCTTTTTTGGTCTCTATTGCTACGGCTACCAGTATAGTCGGCTATTTCGTCAACGTTGTTAATTTAAACGTAACCGTGGGCGTAGTGAATGAAAAACGTATTTTGTAAACGTTACGCTAAAACTAATTACGTTGACAATTTGATCCAGACTTAACCCTAACAAGCACAGTAGTTTCGTAGTCAGAAGGCCTGACGAATACAACGGTGTAATTGTTTATTTTATTCTGTTAAAATTCACAAAACTGTTCGGTAAAATTTACACAAGCATCAGTTTTACAATTTTTAAATGCTAGACTAAGCGGCTGGTGTAAGAAGGCCAGTCATCGAAGACCAAAAAAGGTCGAATGTGGGGCATCGGTAGTGACAGCTGAATCGCCCTGTGGGTGCAGTCGCAAATTTTTGTACGGTGGTAGCAGCGAGTGCCGCGAACTATATACTAGAAATCCTCACCGGCGAGGGCTGAATGTGAGGGTGGAGGCCCGTTTGACGGTCACTTTTGTACGTTTTTCTGGAATAACTCGAAAACTACGGCCTCCACCGACAACGAACCCCATGCACAAAATTTAACTACATTAAAATTCATAAACAAGGTACTGTTCATTTTCCTTGTAGGAGTAATAATTTCGCGTAGCGGGCCAGAATAGGAAAATCTCACTCGTCTTTTTTGAAGGCCCGATATAACATTACGAAATACATAAAAACGACATCGGTACTGACAGCTGAATCGCCCTGTTGGTCACATCAGTTCCTGGCGGCCCAAGTGTGTTCCTAGCCCTGTCCGTTACTGGAGTCGCTTCGGCCAGATCCCGTCTGTAGTGGGAAGAAGGGGGGGGGGGGAATTGTTTGCTCTGAAGGCGTGGTACCCTTTTCCTAATCATTATAAATGTGTTGCGTACGCAGCCCACATGGCTGGCTTACAGAGCGAAAATTTCCCCGTGATGGCCAGTGCTTCAACACCTGTGGCAGAAAAAGTTTTTGAAGTCCTACGGGAATGCACGAGCAGGAAACGGCCATTCAGAATTCTTACAGTCTGTTTACGATTGCCCGAAAAGCGTGTATGTTAAATAATTTGGTGGAGTGATTTGGAGCTCGACGTAATCGAGGGATTCCGCAGAGAGCCCTTTTGGGTTTAGGTGGCATGCTACGGGTCGCTGAGTTTCAGAGCGGTGATCTCCGTGCCCAACGGAAAGCCTACAGACCATCCACAAGTGCGTTCCCGTGCGTGGATGTCGAATTCAGATTATAAAATTTCTTTTTTTTTCTCGGCAAGTGTGGCCGATTAATAAGGGCCGTCTTGGCAGGTATAAATGGAAGCATTAGAGGAGAGTGTGGAGCCATTAGCTTGCTGGAAGTGATGTTCGGTTAAAGTGACAGACTTGGCTAAGGTTAACTGGTACCAATAAATTTAATTTGTTTCCGTGCATATTCAAGTGTGATGCTTTTTTGTGACTCATTCCCTATAGACGTTGAATTTACGTTCCTGTTCTTTTGTTGCGGTAATTATCGGCAGGAATTGCTAGTGACCGGTTGGAGGAAGTGTATGCGGGATATCCAGTGGTCGGATCCCGGAATCTTACCGTAAAGTGCTTAGACAGATAGCTCCATCCAAACAGGCCGTGTCATCCTCAACCGATAGGCATTATTGGATGCGGATACGGATGGCCATGTGGTCAGCACACCGCTCTCCCTGCCATTGTCAGTTTTCATGACGGGAGCCCGTACTCCTCAGGCAGGTAGCTCCTCAATTGACCTCACAACGTCTGAGTTCATCTCCCGCTTGCCAACAGCGCTCTGCAGGCTCGGAAGGTCACCCATCCAAATGCTAACCGAGACCAACAACGCTGAATTTAAGTTGTTACCACTGCGACAAGGCCGCTGGCTACTCAGATAACTACAGGGCTCTTAATGATTGACTTTGGAGTAGTGAGAAGTTTAACGTTGTTTCGCCGGTCAAAGGCCGGCGACCTTCTTTTGATTTGCTGGATGGCGTGACAGCGCAGAGAAACCATCCGGGTGCGCCAATAAAATGTTTGTAATTAGATTCGTGGAGCAGTATTGCGTATAATTTGTCTCGCACGCCGCACCGCACATCGCCAGGAGCGTATGGATCTGGCTACTAGCGTGATTTCGCGGGACGCTGAGTAATCTTCAAGGAACGGAGGACATAAACGTTTCAACTGTACTACGTCTTTTCAAAAGCTTTCACGGGCCGTTAAAGAAAGTTTATTAGTTCGTTTATGTCATACTCGATTCAACATTTCTGTTGTTGAAAGCTGTTAAGAGGATTAAACATAAAACAAAATTACCTGACTCTCTGTGTATTATGATTTGCCGAAAACTTCGTTTCGACATCTGGGACTGTTCGTGTTATACAAGGGCGCGAGTCATCTTGTTAAGCATAAACATTATCATCCCCTCAAGCCTCGGACCGTTGCCGGAACAGGTGCCACCGCTGGATGCATTTTCAACATAAAGTGGTGGGGCTCCGATTACCGTTGCCGGAGGCCGTCTTCGAACACCTCAACGCTACGTTTGCTGCTAAATTTACAGGAAGTAGAAAATTTCTCCGTGCACCCTGGACCTCTCCATCTTACGCCTATGCGCTTTCCCTATCGGTCAAAATAAGTGATGTATTCGCAGGAGTCGGTGAATCCTGATCTAATTCGAAAACTCGTCATCAGTAACTGGCAGTCCATTGCACGTGAAATTTTGAAAACTGCCAGACTATCATTACAACTTTATACGCGTCCAACTGATAGCAAAAACAAGAAAAATTAATGGAAACAATAACTATGAGACTCGAAGCAATTCACGATAGTTAATTGGAGTGCTTCCTGGTCAAATGGGATACTGCGAAGGCTGGATTCCCGTGGGCAGACATCAGTGACAGTAATTTTTCTTCTGTTCTGTGTGCATTTCCTGTAGTAATTGTAGTTAGTGATTTTATGAGTTCTACTCCTTCCCAACATGAGTTGTGGGTGGTGACAGTCACTGATGCTATCTTATAGCGCGTAAATCCACTCACGTCGGTCTGCTACCTTCATCTGTATAGACAGGGCGTTGTTTTGATTAGTAGAGGTGACTGATGTCTAACGCAGCTATTAAAATACGATGTTACTGGGTCGTACCTACTGACCAACAAATACGCTGCACATTGGACAGTCCTAAAATTTTAACAGAAGAGCAAGTTTACACCATTCACCTCGTTTTGTTATCAAGCAGAAAACTGTTCAGTTTTTCAGTATTTTTATTTTTTTCTGTGAATATTTCAGCACTGTCACTGTAATACGCAATATCAGAGTTCCGTCCAGTAAGCTACAGGCCTACTTTCAGAAAAGACTTCCAAACATTAAACTTTCTATTCGATAACAACACATTTCTATTTCTGGAAATGCTTTTCTTGCTGTAATAAATTTGCATTGTATATCCTCTCTACTTGGGATCGTGTGATTTATTTTGCTGCAGAAATAACTGTTGTTTCTGCTGACTTTGTACTTATGCTGGTGTGCAACAATGCGTTCACTGTGCTATTCATAGTAGCTTACCCACATTCTTATTTTGTTATTCATACGAGATATACCCCTAAACTTCTGTTTTATTTTCTGTTGCATACTCTAAACATAGACTTTCGTGTGAATCTAAAATAAATATTCACACATTTCTCTACAAGTGGGACATTTCAATCATGAATGTCACAAGGATGCAACGAAACTTACGGTTTTCAATATTAAATAAAAAAACAGCCATGGCAGAAATATCGCATATTCAGCTTAACTGCTCCTGCGTCCACGTTCAAATCAAATGGCTCTGAGCATTATGGGGCGTAACATCTGAGGTCATCAGTCCCCTAGACTTAGAACTACTTAAACCAAGCTAAAGACATCACACACATCCATGCCCGAAGCAGGATTCGAACCTGCGACCGTAGCAGCAGCGCGGTTCCGGACTGAAGCGCCTGGAATCGCTCAGCCACAACAGCTGGCTGCGTCCTCGTTGCTGACAACAATAATATACAGAAAAATGAAAAGAAAACTGAGGATCTGTCTCGCTTTAGCAAAGGTAAAGGCACCGGAGGGGCAGTTCTGACGTTTATTTGATGACACAAGCAAAACTTCATAAAAATCAAGACACTTTCACCAGATTTGTCGATGATGTAAAATGATGCGAGATGTTTGAAAATCTCAGGAAAGTAGGTATAAACTCTAGGGAATAAATATATAATAATAATAATAATATAATAAACAATAAATAAAAATAATAAATAATAAAATAAATAATAAAAAATAATAATACAATAAATATATAAAATAGGTATAAACTCTAGGGAAGGACGGGTAATGTAAACTAGGGTTTAAGACAAGGATAGTGTCTTCCCCCCCCCCCCTCCCATACTATTCAATCTGTATATCGAAGAAGCCGTAACGAAAATAAAGGAATAGTTCAGGAGTAGTTGAAAGGACATCAGTGATAGGATTTGCTGAAGTCATTGCTATCCGCAGTGAAAGCGAAGAAGAATAATTATTACAGGAACTGCTGAATGGAATGGACAGTTAGTACAGAATGTAGATTGAGAGTAAAGTCAAGAAAGACGAAAGTAATGAGTGTTGGCAGAAACGATATCAGCCACAAACTGAACATCAAAATTAGGGACCATGAAGTAGACGAAGTTAAGGAATTCTGCTATCTTGGAAGCAAAATAACACATGATGGACTATGCATGAAGGGCATAAAAACCGGACTAGCGCGGGCGAAGACCCACTTCCTCGGCAAAAGAAGTCTGCTAGTATTAAATATAGGTCTCAATCTAGAAAGAAATTTTCGATGGTTTACGCTTGGAGCTCATCATTGTTTAGTAGTGTGACTGTGGACTGTGGGAAAATCGGAAAAAAGAGACTCGAAGCGTTTGAGACATGGTGGTACAGAAGAATGTTGAAAATTAAATGGACTGATAACAGACGTGGAGGTTCTCCGCAGAATCTCCAAAGAAAGGAACATATGGAAACCAGCGACAAGAAGGAGAGACAGGATGATAGGGCTTAAAACATCAAGGAGTAACTCACATGATACTTGAAGCTGGCGCAGACTCATAGAAGGCAAAAACTGCAGAGGAAGACAGAGACAGTAATATATTCAACAATAACTGAGGACGTTGGGTAGAAGAGCTGGTCTGACCTGAAGCGGCGGGCACTGGAGAGATATTCGTGGCGGGCCTCAACAAACCAATCAGACGACTGAAAATAAGTATTATTAATAACGATTTCAACCAGAGTAGTATATTCCCGGAAAGTATGTACTACCAGTCAGTATACTGGCATGTTTTTATTATTTAATCTTCACACTCCCTCCCGTTGTAAGCGCTTTGGATGTTTAGAGTCCAGCGCGAATCCTGCAGTTGGTACATTGTCACAATGAACACATTCCATGCGATCTTATCGGAACGTACAGCTGCGTACTACCGACCGAACATGTTCCCTTCTGACTGTGGCATGTAAGGACTATATGTTTTTTTTTTTTAAACCAACATCATAAATATCTCACAATCATTTATGGATGGCGTAATCTGAACCGAGCCCACAACGCAAACAGGAACCGACGGCGAACAACTACACGTAAGATATCCTGTTGTCGAGCGCAAAATACAGCGCACATCACATCGTGTGTTCGCTCCGCTCATGTTTTCGCAGCGTGGTCGTCGAGGGCGTTCACCAATATCGCTGACAGATATATGAAAATGGAAATCCAGCACAGAAGCTGCTGCAACTACAGCATAAGTCTCAGTGCAGTTTTCAGAATGAAGCACAACTGCGTTTACATTTCAGGTACGATAACATGCGGTGCGGTAAGCATAACATTACTATTTGTCTGTCCCAAATTACGCAGTTGTATATAATCTTGTAACGGCAAGATAATGGCGAGCGAAATATTGTCTGAAATTCCGAAGGCAGTAGGTATGAAATACAGCAAGTGGAAGTATTTATCTAGAACTTGTACGGAAAGCAGACAGCAGTTATAAGCTTAGAAGCACCTCAAACGGAATTAGTATTTGAAGGGGAGGGAGGAAGATTGAGACAGAATTATATCCTATCCTCAATGTTATTTAATCTGTATATTGTGCAAGCAGTAAAGAAAGTTAAGGAGACATTGAGAAACAGAATTTAAGTTGAAGAAGAAGAAATAAAAGTGTGGGCACTGTGATTCTGTTAGAGACCAGATGGGTCTTGGAAGAGCAATTGAACGGAATGCATGGTATGATGAAAAGCGGTTGTGTAATTAATACCAACAAAGTAAAACAATGTTAATGGAATGTAGTCCAATTAAATCAGGCTAAGCTTAGGGAATTTGATTAGGTTGAAAAAAATGGTTCAAATGGCTCTGAGCACCATGGGACTTAACTTGTAAGGTCATCAGTCCCCTAGAACTTAGAACTACTTAAATCTAACTAACCTAAGGAGGTCACACACATCCATGCCCGAGGCAGGATTCGAACCCTCGACCGTAGCGGTCGCGCGGTTCCAGACTGTAGCGCCTAGAACCGCTCGGCTACCCCGGCCGGCAATTTCATTAGGAAACGAGTCGCTAAAAGTAGAGTATTTGTGCGTAAAAATAACTGTCGATTGTCGAAATAGAGAGGGTATAAAATGCGGATTGCCAAGAGAGAGATTTGTTGACATCGAATATAATTTAAATATTAGGACGACTCGTGTGAAGGTATCCCGTCTGGTGTGTAACCTCGTGCGGAAGTGAAATGAGAGTGATCAGCATTTCAGAAAAGAAGAGAACAGAAGCGTTTGAAATGCAGTGCTACTGAAGAAACCTGAATATTAGATGAGTAGTTAATTGATAAACTACTGAACGGAACTGAGGAAAAAAGACATTTGTTCCATAAGTTGACTGAAAGACGGGATAGGTTGATACGATCATCAGTTTAGTGCTGGAGGAAAGTGTGAGGAGTAAAAATCCTAGAGGAAGACCAGGAGATGAATGCAAGACGCATATTAGGAAGGATGTAAGTTGCAGTAGTTCTGCAAAGAGGATAAGGCTGGCATCTACATCTACATGGTTTGTCTGCAATTCACACTTAAGTGCCTGGCAGAGGGTTCATCGAACCATTTTCATACTACTTCTCTACCATTCAACTTTCGAATGGCGCGTGGGAAAAACGAAGACCTAAATCTTTCAGTTCGAGCTCTGATTTTTCTTATTTTGTTATTATGATCATTTCTCCCTATGTAGGTGGGTGCCAACAAAATGTTTTCGTATTCGGAAGAGAAAGTTGGCGATTGAAATTCCGTAAATAGATCTCGCCGCAAAGAAAACCGCCTTTGTTTCAGTGACTGACACCCCAACTCGCGTATCATATCAGTGACACTCTCACCCCCATTGCGCGATAACACGAAACGAGCTGCTCTTCTTTGCACTTTTTCGATGTCCTCCGTCAGTCCTACCTGGTAAGGATCCCATACCGCGCAGCAATATTCCAGCAGAGGACGAACAAGTGCAATGTGGACTGTCTGTTTAGTGGGTTTGTCGCATCTTCTATGTGTTCTGCCAAAAAAGCGCAGTCTTTCTTTCGCTTTCCCCACAATATTATCTATGTGGTCTTTCCAATTTAAGTTGCTCGTAATTGTAATTCTTAGGTATTTAGTCAAATTGACAGCCCTTAGATTCGTGTGATTTATCGTATACCCAAAATTTATCGGATTTCTTTTAGTACTCATGTGGATGACCTCGCACTTTTCATTGTTTAGTGCCAATTGCCACTTTTCGCACCATACAGAAATTCTCTCTAGATCATTTTGTAATTGTAATTGATCGTCTGATGATTTTACTAAACGGTAAATTACAACGTCATCTGCAAATAATTGAAGGGGGCTGCTGAGATTAGCACCTAGGTCATTTATGTAAATCAGGAACAGCAGAGGGCCTATGACACTACCTTGCGGAACGCCAGATATCACTTCTGTTCTACTCGATGATTTACCGTCTGTCACTACGAACTGTGAACTCTCTGTGAGGAAATCACGAATCCAGTCACACAACTGAGACGATACTCCATATGCACGCAATTTGATTAATAGTCGTTTGTGAGGAACGGTATCAAAAGCCTTCTGGAAATATAGGAATACGGAATCGATCTGAGATCCCGAGTTGACAGCACTCATTACTTCATGAATCCGTGTTGGTTACGTATCAATAAGTCATTTTTTCCAAGGTGATTTATAATGTTCAAGTACAGTATATGCTCCAAAATCCTACTGCAAATTGAGGTCAGTGATATGGGTCTGTAATTCAATGGGTTACTTTCTTGAATATTGGTGTGACCTGTGCTACTTTCCAGTCTTTAGGAACAGACCTTTCGTCAAGTGAGCGGTTGTATATGATTGCTAAGAAAGGCACTATTGTGTCTGCGTACTCTGAGAGAAACCTGTCGCGATCTGCATCAAATCAGTCTTCAAGCTGAAGACAACAACAAGGTTAACAGCTTTGTGTACCTGTACCCATCACACGTTATTTCTGTGCCCGAACGAAGACAATGGCGTTCCCGAAATGTACTGCGAATAGTGTATCCATCTACTTTGGGTGCTGTTGTGACGAATACTATGGCAAAAAAACTGATCGAGGGAAAAGTGGCAATAAAGAGGAAGGAATGGAGATTAGGGTTTAACTTACCGCTGACGACAATGTCAGTGGAGACTGCACACAAATTCAGTTTTGGAAAGATGGTGAAGGACACTATCAGTGTGCTTCCCGAAGTGACCATCCCAGCGAACGCATTAAATTGTTTAGAAAACCTAGAGCTGAACAACTGGACGGTGAACTGAACTCAGGATCTCCCGCTTTGCGGCCGCGGTGGTCTCGCGGTTCTAGGCGCGCAGTCCGGAGCCGTGCGACTGCTACGGTCGCAGGTTCGAATCCTGCCTCGGGCATGGATGTGTGTGATGTCCTTAGGTTAGTTAGGTTTAAGTAGTTCTAAGTTCTAGGGGACTGATGACCACAGCTGTTAAGTCCCATAGTGCTCAGAGCCATTTGAACCATCTCCCGCTTTGTAGTCCAATGTGTTGACACTGCAACACCATTCTTGATGCCGTCTGCCACTGGAGTTTGTTGATCGTCCACGTAACGCTCTGGCAGTTATCGAGCAGTATCGTTACGTAAAGCGCCTCTTCGTTCTTCTACAGTGGTTGGATGAAAAAAATATGGCAACACCGTGGGGCAATGTATGCTTGAACATAAATGCAGTTGCTACCCAAGCCTGCAGCCGTTTTATTTTCATTTTCCTCAATGCGTTACAAGCGTCAGTCGTGGTAAGATCAGTGTTCTGTGTAGTGGCTGTGTTTCATGTACGAGCTCACTGCATCAAACGTGGGAAAATTGTTGCTGCTTCGCTAAACAAGGTAGCCGAAGTGTGGTGCGGATAACGTTATCCGTCAAGTCACAACGCGGAACAAAGTGTTAGTTCAATGATTGTGATGGACGGCCATTGAAGAAGGGGCCAACAGTTGCAAAAGTCACTGCAGAACTGAATGTCGCCCTCGCGAACCCTGTCAGCGTCAAAACAACACAAAGCGGGCTCCATACGCTGGGAATTGCAGAGCGAGGTGGAATCTCAAAATCACTCCACTCATCAGTCGGGCAAATGCTAGTAACAGGAAAATGAGGTGCCGAGGCCAAAAAAACGTGGACTGTGGAGCAATGGAGGAAAGTCATTTGATCGGATGAATCCTGTTTAAGTCTCTATCATCTGGCCGAGTTAACGTCTCAGGAGTGAAACGTGGCGAGTCTTCGGTGATGATTTGGACAGACATATCGTCGAATTTCACGGGAGCTACCGTTACCTGCAAGGTTCGCATTACTGCCAAAGCTTATGTGACCATTTTGGCTTATCAGGTCCACCTCATGACACCGTGTTTGTTCCCCAGTGGTGATCCGGGTTGCAAGGCGACAGAACTCCTGTTTAGACACATCGCATCGTCCAGAACTGGTTTTGTGAACACGAGGATGAATTGTCGCGTCTACCCTGGCCACGACAGTTGCCAGTCTCAAAAGTATGGAGACTTTTTGGTCTGCTCTGGAGAGAAGAGTGCGTGATCGCTATTTGTCTACATCATCGTTACCTGACCTTGGCTCTGTTTCTCTGGAAGAATTGTACAAGATTCACTTTTCTTCGCCCATCTCTGTGTATCCTCCATCAATCCAACTTAGTAAGACATCCGCAGACGAACAGTACTCAAGAAACGGTGAAGCAAGAGACTCGTCAGTCACTTATTTGGTGGCCGAATTACATATCCTTTACATTTGTTCTTTACACTTAGGTCGCGCCAGGTGGTTATTCCCAGATATTTTACAGTTGTATCATTTCCAGTGTACTGAAACCGTACAGTAATTGATCTGTTCCATTAAGTTTCGGGTCTGCAACCGCATCAATTCTCCTTCTTCTTCTTCTAATATTTCGGCCGTATAACGTTCAGCCATCTTCAGAACGAGCCGCAAGACTGCCGCTCCAGTTCTCGCTTCGTCCCTTCATACTCGTGTACCGGGCATCTGCGCATGCGGCCACAGATGCAAACGTGCCAGAGACGTTGGTCGGCGGCAGAGACGTACAGAATGCGCGAGTCGCATCTATGACTCCGCAGTCGATGTGTGTTGGCATGTGGCTGGTCCCGGCGGAGGTTCGAGTCTTCCCTCGGGCACAGGCCTGTGTGTTTGTCCTTAGGATCTTAGGATAATTTAGGTTAAGTAGTGTGTAAGCTTAGGGACCGATGACTTCAGCAGTTAAGTTCTATAAGATTTCACACACATTTGAACATTTTTTTTTTTGTGTTGGCATGTCGATATATCATTGCGAGCTGCACTGTGACAACGTCTTTGTGAGTTTATTACACCAAGTGCAGGATTCCATGATTAATCAAGGTTGAAACCACTATCTCTGTTACTTAAATTCGTCGTCAAGCGAATCTCAATTGCCTCCTTCACTTTCGAGTCCCAAAAAGATGATGTAGCTGCCAAAACTTCGACTGTGACCAGTGTCAATACAGTGCTCTGGCACTGCCGACTTGTTAGGTTGTAAAAGTCGTGTGTACCCCCGGTGTTCTGTACATCTTTCTTGGACAGTACGAGTTGTCTGTCCAATGTAAGAAAGGCCACATTCACATGGAATTTTGTAAACTCCAGATTTTCGGAGCAGCAAATCATCTTTGACAGAGCCCACGACTGCAACTGTCTTGGGTGGAGGACGAAAAATCACTTTTACTTTGTGTCTGCTGAGAATCCGTCCTATTTTTGATGAGAGGCTACCCACATATGACAGGAAGGCCATCGATTTAAAGGTTTCCTCGTCTTCTTCTGCTTTCTTTTTCAGTGCCTTCTGTATTTGCTGTTGGGAGTACCCATTGTTTGCAAACACTCTTTGTACGTGGGAAAGTTCATCTTGCAGACTGCTTTCGTCAGAAATAATATGCGCTCTATGGGTCAAATTGATCCCTTCCCCTATTTATGTGCAATACCTTACATTTATTAACGTTCATGGACAAATGTCATTCCCTTCAGTTCTCATCGATCCCCTGCGAGTCATTCTGCATTTCACTACAGTCTTCTGGAACTGCATTATCGTCTTCATTAATATGTATTACAAACAATGACGTCCATGTAGCACACACGCCCTGTGCTACTTTAGGAAATCTGTCGATATGGTTGCGTTAAGAACAACGTGTTGAGTTACGTTTTCAACCAAATTCCAAATCCAGTCACAAATCTGCGCCGAACGACTGTCCTGAACAGCATCAAATGCTTCCGGAAGTCAAGAACACAGCATCAACCTTTTAATCTATAACGGGCGATCAAAAACTTACCGTTCGAATGCCACACAAAACCCCTTGCCTACAAGTAGGTGCTTATATACCCGCATTGGAGTCACGCTGGGTTGCACATTATTTGCAGCGACTGCCCGCAAACAAACTTTTTGGAGGTGATCCCATAATTCGTCAATTGCGTTTAAATCCAGGGAGTTCGGTGGCCAGTGAAGTACGGTAAAATTATGCTGGTACTCTTCGAACGAGGCACGTACACTGTGAGCTATGTGACACGTTGATAGATGCCATGTGCGGAAGAAAGCATGTAGGGATGAACATGGTCCATAAGTACAGGGCTGTTACAAATGATTGAAGCGATTTCATAAATTCACTGTAGCTCCATTCAATGACATATGGTCACGACACACTACAGATACGTAGAAAAACTCAAAGTTTTGTTCGGCTGAGGCCGCACTTCAGGTTTCTGCCGCCAGAGCGCTCGAGAGCGCAGTGAGACAAAATGGCGACAGGAGCCGAGAAAGCGTATGTCGTGCTTGAAATGCACTCACATCAGTCAGTCATAACAGTGCAACGACACTTCAGGACGAAGTTCAACAAAGATCCACCAACTGCTAACTCCATTCGGCGATGGTATGCGCAGTTTAAAGCTTCTGGATGCCTCTGTAAGGGGAAATCAACGGGTCGGCCTGCAGTGAGCGAAGAAACGGTTGAACGCGTGCGGGCAAGTTTCACGGATAGCCCGCGGAAGTCGACGAATAAAGCAAGCAGGGAGCTAAACGTACCACAGGATGGTGTTCCGCCGCACTTCCATCATGATGTTTGGCATTTCTTAAACAGGAGATTGGAAAACCGATGTATCGGTCGTGGTAGAGATCATGAACAGCAATTCATGTCATGGCCTCCAGGCTCTCCCGACTTAACCCCATGCGATTTCTTTCTGTGGGGTTACGTGAAAGATTCAGTGTTTAAACCTCCTCTACCAAGAAACGTGCCAGAACTGCGAGCTCGCATCAACGATGCTTTCGAACTCATTGATGGGGACATGCTGTGCCGAGTGTGGGAGGAACTTGATTATCGGCTTGATGTCTGCCGAATCACTAAAGGGGCACATATCGAACATTTGTGAATGCCTAAAAAAACTTTTTGAGTTTTTGTATGTGTGTGCAAAGCATTGTGAAAATATCTCAAATAATAAAGTTATTGTAGAGCTGTGAAATCGCTTCAATCATTTGCAATAACCCTGTATATGAAGATGGTATCTGTTCTTTCGGACATGTCCGAAAGGACAGATACCATCTTCATATAGTTAAGGCTAACCAGCCATTGGCCTTCTTCTTCTGTGCTGGATGCACACGCATTGCCCGAACACTTACAGGACTCGGTAAGATTGTCTGCCGGGAGTAATGAGTGTAATGGGTAGGGACACTACGAATGTAGTGTGTGGATATTGGGAATGTGGGTCTCACGGGGAGCGTGCAAGGGATAAATCCCTGCAGTCGCACTATCCTTTGTGCCCTCGGTGGCTCAGATGGATAGTTCGTCTACCATGTAGGGAGGAGATACCGGGTTCGAGTCCCGGTCGGGACACACATTGTCAACTGTCCCCGTTGATGTATATCAACGGCTGTCAACAGCTTACGGTCTTGATTTAATTATCATTTCATTGGTCGCACGGGGTAGCAGCGCGGTCTAGGGCCCCTTTTCACGGATCGAGTGGCTGCTCTCGGGCATGGATGCGTGTGTTGTCCGTAGTGTAAGTTAGATTAAGTAGTGTTTAAGCTTAGGGACCGATGACCACAGCAGTTTGGTCCCATAGGACTTACCACAAATTTCCAAAAAATTTCCACAAGGGTAGATGCATACTTCTGCTGATCTATTGTGCGTTCCAGAATGACGAGATCATTTACAGGAAGACCACGACATTTCCCTGAAGATAATATTCTGAAAGTATTTGTATGGAGTGTAGCCATGTATGGAAGTGAAACATGGACGGTAAATAGTTTGGACAAGAAGAGAATAGAAGCTTTCGAAATGTGGTGCTACAGAAGAATGCTGAAGATTAGATGGGTAGATCACATAACTAATGAGGAAGTATTGAATAGGATTGGGGAGAAGAGAAGTTTGTGGCACAACTTGACCAGAAGAAGGGATCGGTTGGTAGGACATGTTCTGAGGCATCAAGGGATCACCAATTTAGTATTGGAGGGCAGCGTGGAGGGTAAAAATCGTAGGGGGAGACCAAGAGATGAATACACTAAGCAGATTCAGAAGGATGTAGGTTGCAGTAGGTACTGGGAGATGAAGAAACTTGCACAGGATAGAGTAGCATGGAGAGCTGCATCAAACCAGTCTCAGGACTGAAGACCACAACAACAACAACAACAATATTCCCTTAGCCGACCTGGACCCTTCCGAAGATTGTTGCAGGGCCTTACACGTCAAAGGCTATCTTTCCGATGGAGTATAAAATGTGATTCATCTGATAAGGCCACTTGTTGCCACTCAGTGGACGTCCTGTCGCGGTCTGGCGTGCAAATTCCAGCCTCAGTCGCTGGTGAACAGCAGTCAGCGTGGGGGCTGAACCAGGCGCCTGCCGCAGAGGCCAATCCTCAGCAGCGTTCGTTGAACGGTAGTTGAGGAGACACTGTTGTCAGTCTCGTGGTTCGTCGGGGCGGTCTGTCCGCCCGCACACGTCTCCGCAGCCGCCTCTAGCCCCTGTCACGTAAGACCCGCATGCATCACGGTTGCCTCTGCGCCGGTTTGGACAGCGCCGTTTTGTCATGTACTGTATACTTTGAATACGGCAATACGCGAACAGTTTACAAATTTAGCCATTTCGGGAAAGTTTTCACCCTTGGTCTGAAAGCCAATGACCATGCTCTTTCGCTCGTCAATAAAATCGCTCAGCTTACTCATTACAACAACTCCCACTTTCACTCGGCACGCTTTATATACCCTCCACTACTGGTGCTGCCATCTGCCCTCTGTGTGTGGTTACTGCACATCGACGTCGATGATAGACGTTGGTCGCATGTGACCGGATCGTGTATTGTAATTTGCTGTTTTTGACGTTTTGACGATTCTGTGTTTACCTCTTCTTTGCTTAAATTAGGGAATTAACACAACCGAACAGACTGTTGAAAACTCTCTCTAAAGGTTTAAATCATAAGTGCAACTCGTCAGATTCTTTTTAAATCATTCCTTTCACGTTTGCCAGCAATTTGTTTCTAGAAAACCCTTAAAGCCGTATACGTGTATACCAGATGCCTGACATGGTTTCCTTGAGTCACAGACGTACCATTAACTCTGGTTTTGGTACAGTTTAAATGGCATGTGAGTGAACTTTACGTACGGAACAATCATAATGAGGTTTGCAGTGCTCCTGTCTGAATGTTTGTTGCAGTTTGCTTCATTTTCAAAGAAGCTATTGAACCGTAATGTGTGGGATATCCGAATAGTTTTTACGCTCACTATTTAAGTGCTTCATTAAGACGAGTTGCGCCCATGTGTGGGTCTTGCCTAACAAATTCGTAATGCTTGTGACACAACTGTATTGTAAAACTGATTATTTATGCTCCGGGAATGATCAAATAATCATAAAGGCCAACATTTCACTAGTAGGACTCAGGTTAGATGGGAAGCTCTTAGGAGGTTTCATATTCTCGACCTTTGGAGGAACCGAGTAAATAGGAGCACCTAAAACCAAGAAACTCCTTTACACCGTTTCTTTTCAGTTCTTTCAATCCACTGGTGGCATATTCTGAAGTTCCTCTGTGCTGTCACAAAGTTCACTCTTAGCCCAATAGAACTCTGCCTGAAATATCTTCGCTTTGTGCCATCCATACTTTTATTACCTATCGAAATAGACAGGCAAGTATGTTCTGATAAACTGAACTATGTGTTTTATAAAGCCATTCAATACATCTTCAAAAGTGGTATAAAACGACACCTGTCTACGATTCCTGTAAAACGCCTTGCTAAAGTAAGTAGAGAATGCTGCAACTTGACTGCGTAACACGTGTAAATATGGGATAACAAAGTTGAAACGCCATTACACACGCAGACTTCTTTCTTACACTTCTTTTACGAACAGTTTCAGTACGTTTATTGACGTCGGATATGTCACAGCATGCTTCTTTCCGCAAGTGACTGGATGTTCAATTGAAGTATGCGAATATCTGCGACTATTTCCTTTATGTTATTATTGCAGTCGGCCGAGCGGTTCTAGGCGCTACAGTCTGGAACCGCGCGACCGCTACGGTCGCAGGTTCGAATCCTGCCTCGGGCATGGTGTGTGTGATGTCCTTAGGTTAGTTAGGTTTAACTAGTTCTAAGTTCTAGGGGACTGATGACCCCGGAAGTTAAGTCCCATAGTGCTCAGAGCCATTTGAACCATTATTATTGCAGGTTTTACTTAATGATTTCCTTAACAAATGGGCAACGTATTAATAAAGGTATTGAGGAGCTAATATTTTGTGGAAAAGCCGTACAGATGGCTAAATATATCTCTTTCCTTGTTACGCTGTTTCGGCTACTGTAATCATCAGATGTAAAAAAACTCTGAAACTGCGAAACAAGGTTCAATGTCAAGGTATAGAATTCAATATTGACGCTGAACCTTGTTTCGCAGATTCAAAGTTTTGAATTTGTTTTGATATCTCGCGATAACAGCAGCCGAAATGACGTAACAGAGAAAGAAATTTATATAGTGAGCTAGCCGGTCTTTTTTCTCACAAATAGGTGTAACGGATGATGTGACAGGCGTACTTAAAAGTTAATTCTGGTCACTGGGGGGTAACTCACAAAAATGAATACACATTTCAGGTTAATTTTAACTGAGTTATCCTGATAGTGAAAGTTTAATTTTCTGACACGCCTAGTGGAACATAAAAATGTGACTGTTTACAGATATTTGTACATCTCAACTGCCGAACTCTCGAACTCATTTTAGATCAGTTCAACTGAGTTGTCCTGATAATGGAAGTTCAGTTTCCTAAGATGCATAGCGAGAAAATAAAAAAGTGACTGGTTACAGTTATTTGTATACATTTGATGCATGTATCAGTTACAAATCTAAAATGTTCGCATACGAGTCCTTGGAATGCTTACTAACAAATTCTTAAATGAGTCTGCAGTCATTACGAATTTTGACGTATAACACCGCTGAGAGCGGTTAATGTATCTTTTATTTTTTACATTAGTGTTCAGGCTATTGGCTTCATCAAATCGAAATCTTAGACCTCGAAAACGAAGTACACAGTCGTGCTGTTATTTCCAGTTACAGAAGTCATAGTTGCATCCGTATCTCGGTAACGAAAATACCATCTCAACTGTGTGTGGGCACTTGCGGAAAATCTCGTCCCGATATCACTAAATGTTTATGAATTAATGATCGTAAGGTTTTGAACCTGGATCAGCAGCCGTGTTTTCATACGTTATAGGGATTGGGGTACGCCTGTTTTGTTACAACATCTTTCTGCCATTATCAGAGGACTTTTTATTTAGTTGTTACATTCTAGTATTTTAGCTTCTGTGGGTCGTTTTTTACATTATTATATAGCTTTCCATTGTTATTTTCATGGTATCTGTCCTGTCCTGTGCACTCAGAATACACATAAACACGGTACATGTTTTTCACGAACGCCACTCGCAACTTACAATTTCTAATTTCTTTATTACTAGTTCTGCCTGACCACAAATTACATTCGTAGGTACATATAAGTAGATACAAATTTTCATAATGACATATAATGAAAACCATTCAGAATAAGTACGTATATAATAGATGAAAACAACATTACTTTCGTCCTATCACTTTGGTCAGTATTGGAAAATTCTTCAATAGAGTATAGTGGGTGCTGTTTCAAGTCCTGTGCAAGTTTCCTTTTGAATAATTTTGGCAGACATTGCGCTTCTAGAGGCAGTGCGTCGAACGTTTTTAGAACAACCAATCGAAAACTATCTTCTGTTACGTATGCCGACAGCTCCGCATTTCAATAGCTCTCTTCTTCGGGTGTCATTATTGCGTATTTCTTACTTATTTTGAAAGCCCCTTGGCTTTATTTTACTGATGAAGCATAAAAATATATACTGGCTGTAAATGGTCATTGTTCCTAACCAGGCTTGCAGTGCACCAGCTTTCGAAAAAAACAATGTTTATATTGCCGTTATGTACTCCCTGTTGATGTTCGCTTGGTTTCGTAATATCTGCGAACCTTAGTTTCTGTGACGTTTAGAACTGCCACAGGTGTCCACGATACGTGTCCCTTCTATGTTCCTTGACAACGCAACTTCGGTATAGACAAATTATACTAGATTGTTTGAGTCACTTATTTTTAAAACCGCGTTTCGGCGATTATAATTTACATCTCTTTAATTGATTTCAGTTGTTGGTTCATGGTGAAAGCTGTATACAGTGTTAACCAAACGGAACATATTGTTCCCTTGTTTCACGACCTACGTTTCGGGCTCTAAGCCCACTTTTCAGTGTACAGCTGATTATAGAGATGGAAAACGAGCAAAGGTTAACACTTGTCAACTACGTAATCTATCAGTTCTCAACTTAAAGTATAAGAGTTATCCCCGTTCGCTAACTGGACAGTCAATCTCTGCTTGGCTCACAAAACACAGGAAATTACAGACGCCGGATTCAGCCTTTGCTGAAAATTGCTTGAACTAGAACCACAAATATGTAATGGATATAGAACTCCTACACATTAGGCAGAAAGAATGCAAAACTCACTCAGTTAGAAATACTAGAAACTAAACAACAGATATTCTATTTCCACATTTACTACTGAAGCACCCAATGCCATTATTACCACTTTTAGATAATGTCGCAACTTATTACGTAGGAGGAGAACCTTGGTGCTTTCATTCATAAACTAGTAATCACATAAGCAACAACTCCTGTGCGCATAGTTCTACTCCATTGTATGTTTATTCATGGAGTAAATGGTGTCCTAATGACAGTCGTGAGCTTGTGCAATGTACATGTTGCTGTGTGAAAATGGTCAAGAAAGAGAATTTGAATAATTTGAGTCGAGAACTGGAAAAATTAATAAGTTAACGAATGTTTATCGTTGCTTAGTTGCCGTCTTTGGAATTAGTTATGTACTGAAAATGGACTTACAACCAGAAACGTACATCGTACAGAAACAATTAAGTATTGTTAAACAAAGCAAAAAAAGTGTTTTGTTTACTTTTAGATCATTGAATTTGCTTGCGACTTACACCTGCGTTGTCCTTTAGGTTGACAGAGCAGCAGGAGGAAGGTGTGTCATCTTGCACTGTTGGGTAACCGTAAGCGTTTTTTACTGCAATGACAGGATTTACACAATTTTCCTACATGTCTGTGGAAGCTGTACTTACAGCATATCTGTGCTGCACGCTGCTACAGCGAACTATGCACTTTACAGTCTCACCGCCAACATCTTTGAACTGCAAGACTTGCAAAATATTGCAGAGGTGAAAAATGAAAGTGGAGTACGTGGCGTGGAGCCGAGATGTGCAGTGAAGTACAGCTTCCACAAACATGTAGAAATGTCTATGAATCGTTTCAGTCCCATAAGAAACGCTAACGTTTCTTCAATAGTGCAAGACGACACATAATGTACCCGTCTTAGCGCTGTCTGCCAAATACGCATTACGTATGTAAGTCACAAGCTAATTCTACGATGCAAAAGTATCGTAATTCAGTTGATAATGATGCCATGGTCATAGAAACGTGTACCGTTAAACAATAAATATGACTGAAGAAGTGCACCAACAAAGCTTTTGTATATCATCTAATAAATCGCAGCCCATATGTAATGGATATAGAACTCCTACACATTCGACAGAAAGAATGCAAAACTCCCTCTGTTAGAAATACTAGAAACTAAACAACGGATATTCTATTTCAACATTTACTACTGAAGGACCCAATACCATTATTACCACTTTTAGATAATGTCGCAACTTATTACATAGGAGGACAACCTTGGTGCTTTCGTTCATAAACTGGTAATCACATAAGCACCAATTCCTTTGTGCATAATTCTACTTCGTTGTTTGTTCATTCATGGAGTAAATGGTCAAGAAAGAGAACTTCCATAATGTAAGTCGAGATCTGGAAAAATTAATATGTTAACAAATGTTTATCGTTGCTTAGTTGCCATCTTTGGAATTAGTTACACACTGAAAATGGACTTACAACCAGAAACGTAGTTCGTACAGAAACAATTAAGAATTGTTAAACAAAGCAAAAAAGTGTATTGTTTACTTTGGATCATTGAATTTGCTTGCAACATACGCCTGCGCTGTCCTTTAGGTTGACAGCACAGTAGGAGGAAGGTGTGTCATCTTGCACTGGTGGATAACCATAAGCGTTAACCACTACAATGACAGGATTTACACAATTTTCCCACATGTCTGTGGAAGCTGTACTTATTGCATATCTATGCTGCACGCTGCTACAGCGAACTGTACACTTTACAGTCTCACAGCTAACATCTTTGAACTGCAAGACTTGCAAAATATTGCAGAGCCGAAAAATGGGAGTGGGGTATGTGGCGTGCAAAGATGTGCAGTGAAGTACAGCTTCCACAAACATGTAGAAATGTCTATGAATCGTTTCAGTCCCATAAGAAACGCTAACGTTTCTTCAATAGTGCAAGACGACACATAATGTACCCGTCATAGCGCTGTCTGCCAAATACGCATTACGTATGTAAGTCACAAGCTAATTCTACGATGCAAAAGTATCGTAATTCAGTTGATAATGATGCCATGGTCATAGAAACGTGTACCGTTAAACAATAAATATGACTGAAGAAGTGCACCAACAAAGCTTTTGTATATCATCTAATAAATCGTAGCCCATATGTAATGGATATAGAACTCCTACACATTCGACAGAAAGAATGCAAAACTCGCTCTGTTAGAAATACTAGAAACTAAACAATGGATATTCTATTTCAACATTTACTACTGAAGGACCCAATACCATTATTACCACTTTTAGATCATGTCGCAACTTATTACATAGGAGGAGAACCTTGGTGCTTTCATTCATAAACTGGTAATCACATAAGCACCAATTCCTTTGTGCATAATTCTACTTCGTTGTTTGTTTATTCATGGAGTAAATGGTCAAGAAAGAGAACTTCCATAATGTAAGTCGAGATCTGGAAAAATTAATATGTTAACAAATGTTTATCGTTGCTTAGTTGCCATCTTTGGAATTAGTTACGCACTGAAAATGGACTTACAACCAGAAACGTAGTTCGTACAGAAACAATTAAGAATTGTTAAACAAAGCAAAAAAGTGTATTGTTTACTTTGGATCATTGAATTTGCTTGCAACATACGCCTGCGCTGTCCTTTAGGTTGACAGCACAGTAGGAGGAAGGTGTGTCATCTTGCACTGGTGGATAACCATAAGCGTTAACTACTACAATGACAGGATTTACACAATTTTCCCACATGTCTGTGGAAGCTGTACTTATTGCATATCTATGCTGCACGCTGCTACAGCGAACTGTACACTATACAGTCTCACAGCTAACATCTTTGAACTGCAAGACTTGCAAAATATTGCAGAGCCGAAAAATGGGAGTGTGGTATGTGGCGTGCAAAGATGTGCAGTGAAGTACAGCTTCCACAAACATGTATAAAAGTCTGTGAATTAGTGCCGTAAGAAACGCTAACGTTTCTTCAATAGTGCAAGACGACACATAATGTACCTGTCATAGCGCTGTCTGCCAAATGCGCATTACACAGTCACAAGCTAATTCTACGATGGAAAAGTGTCGTAATCCAGTTGATAATGATGCCATGGTCATAGAAACTTGTACCGTTAAACAATGAATATGACTGAAGAAGTGCACCAACGTAGCTTTTGTATATTGTCTAATCAGTCGCAGTCCTTCACAAGTTGTCTGTCAGAGATGATGTAAACATAGTATCAATAAAGATGGAGCTACAGTATTACTCGGTACTTCCCACTAAGTCTGCTTGCGTCAACGAGTGTGGATGGTTCGTACTTGTTTACGCTTCGGTAAAAAATGCCTGCAGTAAAAATGGAGAGCAAAGCAAAGTGCGAGTCGAACGAGGCGGCTGCCTTCGTTAGCGGACAGCTCTTTCCCATTAGGCGCACAGTGCGGCAGCTGCTTCGACGGCGTCCCCGGTGAACCAGTTCACGAAACGCATGACAAGGACCACCTCAAAAGCCGCAGGTGCACGCGATCCGGCCGCGGGCTGGATTTTCTGAAGGATGCACAAGGCGAGCGCTGCAGCAGGCGGCGGCCCTGGGGAGAACTTTTTCTCTTTCCGGTTACCGACCTTGAACCACTTGTCATTAACTCGACCATTACGTTCCTCCATTAACCTCGAAGCGGGCGTCCAGGCCGACCGCAGCGCAGCGCGCCGGCGAGGAACGGGTGTGCCCATTTGGAGTGTCCGCTGCCCGCCACGAGGAGTCGTTTTCTGGAGCGGGTGTCGGGCCATTGTAATAACGCCGGGGCGGCTCGCAGCGACGGGGTTCCATTTAATAACGAAGCGAAGCGCCCGTGCACGAAAACAGTTACACTAAGGATAGCCATTACTCGTGCCGTTGGGTAACGAGATTTTTTTTCTAATTATGTGTTTTATTCGACGCTGATAATTGAAGTATGCGTGAAGGAATCCTGAGTAACTGGACACGGCTCTAGGCGGCGGTTTATTCTGTCGAGACAGGGGCGGCGGCACAGGGAATGAAGAAGAAGAAAAAAAAAAGAGTAAAAGAACAATACAAAAACAAAAAGAGAGAAACTACAAGCGCATACGCACAGGCGCGCGCGCGCGTGCGTGGAAGAAAAGCGTTTTCGACAACACTGCGCACGATCGGAGTTATTATCTGCCGGCGTTCCTGTCGGCTTAATCCGCAATTAGCCGTTATTACGGCAGTATTCAAAGCGATCGCACGAGCTGCTCAAAGAGAACGGGTAATTCCGAGGAGGCGGCGGCTGACGGCTGGGTTATTCGCCTCTCCAGCCGCTACTACGCACACACGCAAAGCCAGGTCTTGACTTATCGACTTCCGAAAACAACATTCCTCGGTGTTCGGGGACGGCCGCCCGAGTGAGATAACCTGCGGTGTGTTTCCAGCCTTCCTTGCGGCATGCTCCTTGTCTTTTTCTAAAACTTAATTGCACGTCAAAACTTAAAACAAAACAAAAGCCCTTTAGTAGTCGTAGGTGTTTTCAAACTTATCTCTATTGCGCAATACAATTGTGTGTCAATATTCGGGACGTGTTTCCTTTGGTAACATCACACAGTGGAGATTTCAACGATACGACAGAAGAGGAACACTTATAAAATGTTTCTGAATGGGTGAGTCACGTCTTAGATGTCACTTTTGTAACACATTACATTCGCTACCGTGTACTTGTCGCCAAGCAACAATTCTTCTTTTATATTTAATAAAAAAAAGGCGAATCTGTATGTTTTTTTAAAGAACTTGTTCACGAACACCTGCTCTACCGATCACGATATTTCGACTGCTGGTACGCTGGACTGTTGACGGCACAGTAGGAATGTCCACAGGCGACGGAGAAAGAGAAGATGGAGTGGTTACTCACCTCAGACAGGTCTCTCTGCGACATTTTGCTGTGGGAGCAGGGTCACCCTTCACCATGATCCGATCCGGCTAGGGCACCGCACTCGACCACATCAATTCCTGCACATCGCTGGTCGCTTCCAAAGTACAGAACACGAAGCGAAGTTGAAACACTCGCAAGCAGAAAAACAAAGAAGGAAAACTTGGAGCGTCCGTCCGCGGAGTGTAGCGCTCTGGACGAGTAGCGGACGCGCGTGCAGCCGAGGGAAACGACGAAACACGAGAGCAGACGAGGGCGGAACTAGCGCGGCGGCGGCTGTGCTGCGACTACTCGGGCGCTGACGGGCCACTATCCCAGCAGAGCACGGATTCCGGCGCTGCATTCCTCCGCCGCTGGCGCGGCCGCCGCCATCTTGGAATGCTGCGCGCGCCGCCGCCGCGTTGGCCGCGCGCGACCCCAGGCTGCCGCTGCCTGGCTGTTCCGCCGGCCGGACGCGCCCCCCTCGCCCCCCGCCCCCCCACCCCATGCCCTGGGAGACCTTGAGGAGCAGACCGCAAGATGGCGCGCGAGGCCGAGCCGGCAGCTGCAGCTCCTGCCTCGGAGGCGAGGGCTGCAAGGCGCCGTCCAACTCGCGTTCACGCCAGCAACGCGGAAAGAGGTCCTACGGTACACTGGTTGTCAAGCTGTGCACCTCGACACAGGGATAGCGCAACAGACTTTGTGAATCTGTCTTCATGCAGCACATTGTTACAGGAAAAATACAATGACCGACGTCACAATCCCTGGAACGTCACCCGAACGTACACAAACAGGCAGCAAACAAGTCAGTGCTACACAAGGTAACTACAATACCTTTGAAACAAGAAAGAATTCAACAAGAAATAAACACAGTGAAACATTGCAGATGTCAATGATTATACCAATCCCATGGTTGACACAACTCTAGACAAAGTGAAGAAAGACTTGAACACAAAGTGCACTACAGAAGAAAACGACAAAAACAAATATACATTTATCATCCCATATGTTGGAAATATATCACAGAAAATTTCAAATATTTTCAAAAACCACAAAGCAAAAGTTAGGTTTTCTGCATCTAATAAACAACAAGAACAAAAACTAATACATAATATTAAGTGTAATTGTGAGCCGAACTCAGACTGTGGGACGTATAAAATACATGCCAGGAGTGCCCCATGTATTACCTAGAACAAACAGGCCGGAATTTTAACTTGAAAGTGAATCAGTGAGTTTTTTCAGACGCTTTGACAGTATATAAAATAAAAATAGTAACACATAGAAATAAGCACCATTCTAAAATCGGTATAAGCAAATTATGATCCAGATCGTTAAGATAAATGCCCTGTGTACGAAATTGGAGGACTTGTAACATTATCTCTGTCGACTATATCTAAAACATCTTTGTAACTGTTTATGTAAGTAATTCTCGAAGTATACTGCGCATGGAGAATTGTTTAACAAGTGTGAAGCTCCGCGCAAATGGACCATAAGAAAAACTTTAAGTACAAATTCTACCACATTTTGCCGCTAAGTACCTATAAAAATCGATAACAAACAAAATATTGCTCGTTTGTATATGCTGCAGTCAAGTCAACAAAACAAACCAGAACATCACACATCAAAGCATTACGTAAAAGTCGCATAGCAAACAGAATAAACGCACTTGAAAATGAGAATCGTTTTCCGAAAGGCGTCGTATAAGATACTGATAAAAGAAAATCGTGACTGACAGCAGAAATATTATTTATGAACAAACCTATTGTTTTCACAGTCGCAGGCTTTCACATAACAACAAAATCAACAAAGCGTTTCCCTAAAATTCACTTCTTCATACAGGTTCATTTTAGAAAAACAGCAAACAGTCATTGGCATTAAATTATGACAAGTGGAGTTTAAAAATAAACACGACAAAAACGGGGTGTGTCGTAGTGGGCGGTGACGATTTAGGCACTGGAGCTTTTAATGTTAAATGTTGCTCTTATTTTAAATAGTAAGACGTAAAACTATCCCTGCTAATGGAAATAGTGTAGAAGTAATTAAAAACAACAACTGAAAAGAGAAACGTGTTATTGGATAATTAAAATAATCTTTTGTTGTAATAAAATCGCAAAAGAACGGAAATGATTGTATTCAAACAACAGTAGATAGCATACGTATACATGGATTAGACGTTTGAGGAAAACGAAGGAGAGAAAAACATCGACTACTATAGTAACCATGGGAAATGGATACCGAAGACCATATGCTGCAGACTCAATATTAGACCACGTCGGAAATGAAGAAACCAGAAAAATAATGAAAACTGTTTAGAGGAAGAGTTCACTATGGTATGTCAATTTAGAACGAATGAAATATGATATATTACCAAAGGAAAAAGGAAACGAGGTCGACAGCCTAGAAGACGGCTGATATACGTCGAGGAGCCTATGGACTCGAGAAATTTCCAGGAATTGGATGGGGAAGCGTGGAAACTATATAGGTTGAGACGCCAGAAACGACATTAGCTTTAAACAACTCGCAAATATTTGTTAAAAACAAATAGCTCTGTTATCGGTTTCACTCTGAAACGTTCATCATCAGATGGCAGTTTACACCTAATATGACATGCAGCTGTACTGTGCAAGTGATGTTCGCTGATCTTTACTGTGATGTAAGTTCCTTAGGGTGGCGTTACCTTGTACCAAAAGATGTAAGAAAAAAAGCTACTTTATTCTAATTGCACCTAAATATTAATTGAAACAGCGTGAAAGATGCTGAGTCAGATTTTTAGTACTTATATGGGAAATCCTGAGTGTTGCTATACCACTGCTGACTACTTATGAAAAAGTTCATTGTTCTCCGAGTATTAGATTTAACACATTACTGAACTTTCAACATACAAACAATATAGAGCACCACACTCACACACTTACTATATAAAGATGACAATTCTCAAGGACGAAACTGTACCAAACGATATGTATGTCAGGGAAGAGACAATATGTTTACAAATGTTATAACAGAAAATTGATAGTGCGTAAGTGTGTCAGTAAATGTAATATTCACTGAGTGAATATTAATTGTAACTGACGTATACAAATAAAGAAGAGAACTGATAATTAAATTATTATGGAAATGGGTTGTTGTTGTAGTGGTCTTCAGTCCAGAGACTGGCTTGATGCAGCACTCCATGCTACTCTATGCTATGCAAGTTTCTTCATCTCCCAGTACCTACTGCAACCTACATCCTTCTGAATCTGTTTAGTGTATTCATCTGTTGGTCTCCCTCTACGATTTTTACCCTCCACGCTGCCCTCCATTACTAAATTGGTGATCCCCTGATGCCTCAGAATATGTCCTACCAACCGATCCCTTCTTCTAGTCGTGCCACAAATTCCTCTTCTCCCCAATTCTATTCAATACATCCTCATTAGTTACATGATCTACCCATATAATCTTCAACATTCTTCTATAGCACCACATTTCGAAAGCTTCTATTCTCTCCTTGTCTAAACTATTTATCGTAAGCGTTTCACTTACATACATGGCTACACTCCATGCAAATACTTTCAGAAACGACTTCCTGACACTTAAATCTATACTGGATGTTTACAAATTTCTTTTCTTTAGAAACGCTTTCCTTGCCATTGCCAGTCTACATTTTATATCCCCTGTACTTCGACCATCATCAGTTATTTTTCTCCACAAATAGCAAAACTCATTTACTACTTCTAAGTGTCTCATTTCCTAACCGAATTCCCTCAGCATTACCCTATTTAATTCGACTACATCCCTTTGTCCTCTTTTTGCTTTTGTTGATGTTCCTTATATCCTCCTTTCAAGACACTGTCCATTCCGTTCAACTGCTCTTCCAGATCCTTTGCTGTCTCTAACAGAATAACAATGTCATCGGCGAACCTCAAAGTTTTTATTTCTTCTCCATAGATTTTAATTCCTACTCCGAATTTTTCTTTTGTTTCCTTTACTGCTTGCTCAATATACAGATTGAAAAACATCGGGGATAGGCTACAACCCTGTCTTACTTCCTTCCCAACCACTGCTTCCCTTTCATGCCCCTCGACTCTTATAAGTGCCATCTGGTTTCTGTGCAAGTTGTAAATAGCCTTTCGCTCACCTCCAGAATTTGAAAGAGAGTATTCCAGTCAACATTGTCAAAAGCTTTCTCTGCGTCTACAAATGCTAGAAACGTAGGTTTGCCTTTCCTTAATCTATTTTCTAAGATAAGTCGTAGTGTCAGTATTGCCTCACGTGTTCCAACATTTCTGCGGAATCCAAACTGATCCTCCCCGAGGTCGGTTTCTACCAGTTTTTCTATTCGTCTGTAAAGAACTCGTGTTAGTATTTTGCCACCGTGGCTTATTAAACTGACAGTTCGGTAATTTTCTCATACGTCAACACCTGCTTTCTTTGGGTTTTGAATTGTTATATTCTTCTTGAAGTCTGAGGGTATTTTGCCTGTCTCATACATCTTACTCACCGGATTTCAGAGTTTTGTCATGGCTGGCTCTCCCAAGGCTATCAGTAGTTCTAATGGGATGTTGTCTACTCCCGGTGCCTTGTTTCGGCTGGGCATTCTGTCACATTTTCTGAAAGACAGAAGCCAAAGAATACCAGTTGTGCGAGACCTGTACAAACAGTTACACTATCCTAATCAAAATCATCCGTACACCTCCAAGTAATAATCGGTATTAGCAACTAGTCGCGAGAGGTGTACCCGCCACTATAAAACGAGGTGGGGGCTATAGTATTGTCAGCAGAGAAGCAGCAACACCAAGCGGGCCGCTCAGGGAAGCGTAATAACTCCGAGCTGATGATGATGATGTTTGGTTTGTGGGGCGCTCAACTGCGTGGTTATCAGCGCCCGTACAAATTCCCAATCTTTGCTCAGTCCAATTTCGCCACTTTCTTGGATGATGATGAAATGATGAGGACAACACAAACACCCAGTCATCTCGAGGCAGGTGAAAATCCCTGACCCCGCCGGGAATCGAACCCGGGACCCCGTGCTCGGGAAGCGAGAACGCAACCGCGAGACCACGAGCGGCGGACTAATAACTCCGAGCGTTGACAAGTCACTGGACACAAGTCTATCAGGGACATTTCTGTTTCTATCCTCCAAAAATTGCCCAGGTCGACTGTTGGTGATGTGACTGTAAAGTGGAAACTCAAACAAACACAGCCAAACCCAGATCAAACAAACCTAACATACTGACGGACAGGATTGTGGATTGAGGATTGTGGAGGATTTTGGAAATCGGCGGCAGAAATTGCTCGTGAGTTCGAAAGTGTTCCAACCAGTCCCGCTTGCACAATGACTGTGAGCTGGGAGTTAAAAAGAATGGAGTACAGTGGTCGAGCAACTCCTCATAATCGACACATTTCTGTAGTCAACGCTATGCGACGTTTCAGATGGCGTGAAGAGCAAAGTCAGTGGACTGTGGGCGACTGGAAACATGGCGTGATGAATCGCTCTGCAACAATCCGATGGACGTTAGGGTCTAGCGAATGGCTGATGAATGTAACCTGCAAGTTTAGTGCAGACGAAGAGGTGGTGATACAGCATGGGAGTGTTTTTCGTTGTTGGGATGTGGTTCCCTTGCTGCGCTTCAGGAAACGTTAAATGCGGTAGAACATCAACGATTTTATAGTATTCTGTACTGCGTACAGGACAGGAACAGTTCGGAGATCGCCACTGTTTGCATCAGCATGAAAATGCACTGTACCATAAAGCAGCATTTGTGAGACAGTGGTTTATGGACAATAACACTCCTGAAATGGACTGAATTGCCTAGAGGCCCGACCTGAATTCAAATGAAACACATTTCGGATGAGTCAGAGAGTCAGCTCTAGACCGTAGCTACCAACATCACAACTTTCTCTGTTTGCGGCTGTTGAGGAAAAATGGGCTAACACATCTCCAGATATTCATACACGTCACTGAAAGTGTCCGAAGCAGAGTCAGTAAAGTCATAAAGGTGAAAAGTGGATGCACCCTATATTAATCTCCGCTAACGGATGACAAGAAGGACAATAAGAAGGGAGAGGACGATAGGACATCTGTTAAGATATCAGGGAACAACTTCCATAGTACTCGATGGATCTGTAAAGGTTAAAAAGTGCACAGGAAGACAGAGATTGGAATATATCTAGCAAATAACTGAGGACTGTATGGCAATTTGCGTTGTTGCTTTTATTTTGTTGTAATGATTAACCTATATTTTCACGCAGCCACCGACACACCACATCAGTTTTCGACGAAATAGCTTTAACAGTTTTCCACCTATTTTAGTTACAGTATTTATTTTGAAAAGGCGCGTTTCGACAGCATTCTGTCATAGGTGCCTAATGGTCATATTATTTGCTTATATTACCTTTTGAAGTGCGCACGAGTTTTTGCTGGGTGTGCTAGTGAGGATTTGTTCCGTAATATTGTTAACTGTGTCCAGAAAAATCAATATATTTTAAAGTGCTCTATTCTGTGTGTTTAAGTACTCTGAAAGATATGTTTACCTAACTGAAGTGGGACAACATCCTCATCTAGGACACAAGAGCAAACACAGCATACTTTCTCATACAGTTGTTTACAGTCGAATGACTACAGCATGCCAAAGTGTCTTAAACTTCTAAGATAAAAGACACTACGGCGACAGGTATTATTTGTGTAAAGAAATTTTTATCATGACTCACGCAAAACAAAGTGATGTTCAGTGTTCATTTAATTAAATATGTACTAAGGATAGTTGAGGGACACCACAAGCGCTAACAAATACTGGGAATATACTTACACACCCTCAGTTCGACTCAAGGCATTCGTAATGAACTACTTGAGCTAGCCGATAAAAAGTGTACAGAGATATCGCTTGAGCAATTGTGTATTAGTGCCTGGCAGACAATACTAACAGATCCTCAGACTCTTTGCAGATGAGGCAAAAATATGTAACAAAATAAAAGATGACAAAAACTGGCCGAATATTAGTTTAAATCTTGATAAAATTTCAAAGTGATGCCAAGATTGGCTCCTTGCTTTAAGTGTTCGAGTTAAAGTAGTCATCAGCGCGCGTGGAGTTACTAAACACAATGTTCCGAAATTCCTTCACTAAAGACTACGAACCAAATATTCCTGAATTCGAATCAAGAACAACTATAAAGACGAGTAATTCAGAGGTAGATATTCTCTGTGTAGCAAAGAAGCTTAAATCACTTACTGTAGACAAGACGTCCGGTCCAGAGTGCATACCATTGATATTCCTTTCAGAGTATGCTGATACAATAGCTTCATACTTAGCAACCATGCACAGGCTCTTGCTCTTCGAAAGATCCGTACCTAAGGACTGGAAAGTTGCACAGATCACACCAACATCCAAGAAACGAAATAAGATAAATCCGCTGAATTACAGTTCAATATCGCTAACGTCGATTTGTAGTAGGATTCTGGAACATATACTGTGTTCTAACATTATGGGTTATCTTAAGGAAAACGATTTATTGACGAACAGCCAACACGGATTCAGAAACCATCGTTCTTGTGAAATTCAATTAGCTCTTTATTCTCACGAAATAATGAGTGCCATCGATATGGGATGTCAAATTGATTCCAAATTTTTAGATTTCCAGGAATCTTTTCACACCGTTCCTCACAAGCAATATCTAATTAAATAGCGTGCCTATGGAGTGCGGCTGGATTTGTGATTTCCTGTCAGAAAGGTAACAGTTTTCACATTTTTCATTAAAAGGAATTAAAAGAAATCAACTAAATTTCTGTTACAGGATTAAACGCACAAATCTAAAGACTGTAAATTGAGCTAAATACTTAGAGGTTGCAATTACGAATAACTTAAACTGGAACGTTCACACAGATAATGTTGTGGGGAAATAAACAAAAGACTGCGATTTATTCGCAGATACATAACAGATCTAGTAAAATAATTGCTTACACTACACTTGTCCACCATCTTTTGGAGTGTTGTTGTGCAGGATAGGATCCGCACCAGATAGTATTGATGGAGGACATCGAAAAAGTTCAAAGAAGGGCAGTTCGTTTTCTATTATCGCGAAATAGAGGAGAGGGTGTCACGGATATGGTACGCGATTTGGGATGGCAATCATTAAAGCAAAGTCGATTATCTTTGCTGCATGATCTTCTTACGAAATTTCAGTTACCAATTTTGTCCTCAGAGGGTGACAATATTTTGTTGGCGCCCACCTACGTAGGGAGTAACTATTATCATCACAAAATAAGAGAAATCAGAGCTCACACGGAATGATTTAAATGTTCGTTCTTCCCGGGCGCTGTTCGAGAGTGGTACGCTGGAGAAATAGCTTAAAGGTGGTTAGATGAATCGTCTGAAAGGCACTTAACTGTGAATTACAGTGTAATCATGTAGAGGTAGATGAATATCGTCTGAACATGACAATGCTTTGGTAGAGATTACCCCATTGCAGGGAGAATGCCCTCCCTTTCCTCCTACTCTTTAACTGACTTATTCACTCGGTTATAGAGTGCGACTCGGCATTTTTCACATTAGGAAATATAACCAGATATGGAAGAAGTGACGAGTGACAGATAAAAAGCGTACGGCGGACTGGGAATTGAACCCATGACTTTTGGATCTGAAGTGTGGCACTTTAGCATTTTTTAATTACCATTTTTTGTCACCTTACATTTTTTTATTTTTATTTTTATTAAAGGGAGGAACAGGATTTTTTTGTTTTTGTTTAATTATTTTGCTTTTGTTTGTTTGCAGGCAAATGCTCTACCGTCTTTTTTGCATTTAAACAGAAACAATAGAAAACAAAAACTACCTTTCTGTTGATATTACAAAATGAGATTGAGAATTTCTTTATATGTAAGCCGAAAGGATAACTATAAACCAGACTGACGTAAAATTAACATTGTGATAGGTAATAAGCTTATAAGTAATAAGCTTTGGAAAGGTAATCATACGTCAGAAAGGCAAAACACAATAAAAATTAATTTAAAAAGAAATACTTCTCCAACGATGCTTCAAATGTCAATGAATATCTCTCACAAATTAAAGCAAATCCTGGTTAACATATAACATTTGAGTGAAGTTAAATTTCGGTAACAACACTGCATTGTCATACCACAAATAATATTTATGTATTGCTTGAAAGCTAGTAAACTGAACATTATTCTCCCATTACATAAATAAAGAAACACGCATCAAAACGGAGAATCGTATTACCAATTCCCCCCCCCCCCCCCCCCCGCACTGTTCTCTTATCTGGGTATGTCTTCTTGTAAGTATAATGTGTCCACCGATTCTGATCTTCCATTCATTCTTCCTTCGCATCGGTAATTTAACTTCTCCTACCCTGGACGTTCCAGCTATGCGGAGGCTCTTGAAACGCACTCCATAGGTAGTTAGAGAAATACTGTCGGTGTTTCGGATTGTTCACGATCTTTAGATGTCGTTCCTGTAAAAATATCCAAAAGTCCATTACATTCTTTGGGCCATCTCTGAACAAATAGAGCACCGACTGGCCTCGAAGTCACTTTACGGCATTTGTTTTGGTAAGTGGGTAGTACGTCCCGTTCGGGAAGAATGTAATCTCTGGTTCAATGTTGTGTTGTCCCATTCGAAGAAAGAAGGCGATCATTTGTGTCGCCAAGCGCCTCACTTCTGCCGAAGTGTTCATGGTTGTCCAGAGTTTGGCACTGAGAGCACAACGGTGAATCTGTCATATGAATCGTACGGAGTCTGGATCGGGTGACATTTTTACTATTAACTGTTTCACGTGTCTCTGTGCCTAAGGAAACATGGTATATCGATCGTCATACTACTTGCCAATTGATATGTGGATGCTTCCTCTCAATAGGATTACTGTGACGTCCGGTCATTGGTATCCGATAAATGCCGCGCGCCGTTGCAGATCTGGTTTTCGGCAGAGCTGTCTGAACGTAGCTGTACTCTATAAAAAAAAGTGCGTATATGCTGGAGCGACTGGAAAATGTGCTGGGCCGCCACTGGCGTCATTCGAGAAATTAGTACTAGTTCTTCTATTAAGATTTCTGTCAGACAATTCTGATGTCGTCTGTTGTCGTGCTGATGTTGCGCTGATGTATAGTGCAACCGTTCGATCACGAACATGCACAAGACCAAGCCCACCCCCACTAAGAGGGAGCGTCAGGGCGTCTTTTCTTACTTTAAACTGCAGACCTGCACTCACAAAGGAACCGAACGCCGCCAGTATTCGTCGTGCGATCGTCACTGGCATTGGGAGTACTTGAGCAAAATGCGGAATTCGTTACCCCGCGTGGATGTTAACATACGTGACCAGCTGGATCATGTGTAATGCCCGTGTGATGTTTCCTCTAACGCCCGTCCGGACTGACTGCATTAGTCTCTTATAGTTGTACGCTGCTGTGCGACGCATGTCGTTGGTAAAAATAATACCTAGGCATTTTAATGTACCCGTGAGCCGTAAGGGTGCTGCACATTCTTCTGTTAGTCCAACTCGAATATTCATCGCTACAGACTTGCCCATATTCATACGACTGCCAGTAGTCGTTCCATATTTGCGTATGCAATCTAAAACCACACTCACATCGCTTTCATTGCTACTGTCAGCACGAGGTCATCTGCATATGATTTGCACTTAACTGTATCCTCGCAAAGTCAGTCCTATCAAGCCGTGTCGTAGGCCGCAGGGTAATGGGTCGAGAGCCAATGCATATAATGTCATTGATAAGGGACATCCTTTTGACTGATGTCACTACGACTAGAGACTTTATCCTATGTCCACTGACGAGCACTTAGGAGGAGGCATTGCTGAGTAGCCGCATCACGACAGCGATAAATGGTCGTGGAAATCGCATATGCGCCAGGACTTCTGCAAGATAGTTATGGCTAACTCTGTCAAAGGCTTGACCAAAATCTGTTGCCGCTAGTGTTGCACTGAGACGGCACATCTTTGCTAGGGCGATTGAAACCTTCCCGTCTCCTCTATATCTCTTTTGTTACGCAACCTTCCCTTCTACAATAACGTACGAAACCTTCCCTTAGGATTTCTATCTCTTGCTTAATAATAACAAATGAAATCTTCACTTTGAAATTAATACTCTTTGCCAATAATAATAAGCGCAATCTTAGCCTACAAATTTAAATGCTGCTTATTAAGTGATTTGCTGATTATTTCGACGAAACATAGAATGTGTCGTCGTTGTGGCCTTCAGTCGTTACCTGCAATAACTCAAAACTGTTCCTTACCTTTTTTACTGTTACGGGATCGCCATCTGACTGCTACATAGAACTGCGACATGAATATACTTCGTCTGTTGTACTATACTCTATTAGATGCTGGTCGGCTGTCATAATAAGTGGCTGTATTTATTACCAAAGCTGACGTTATTGATTAGTAGCAAAGCTAACGTTATTCTTTAATCAATTTGACTGAAGTTGCGTAATTCATAGTTAAACTTTTTCTTGACAACAATAAAATTTTGCAATGTTTTACGTTGATGGTTTTTGGGATCGATTATAATCAGTAATGCAATATTGCTGGCAAAAATTAATTCTGAAAACGATTCTTCAAATATTTACTGTTGGTAATGAAATGATTTTACAAACGTTCAAATGGGACTTAATTTTGACAATAATCTTACAACTAGCATTGCGCAAACATACCTTCAGTAGTCCTGAGTTTCTCAAAAAAAAAAAATTAATAGTTGTTGGCTGACAGGCACACCGCTCCTCTCAACCTCTCGCTTCAGACCTGCTACCGACTCGCTTCACATCTCGCTTACTACTGACTTCCAACGAACGCTAAAGTGCGGTCTCTCCCGTCAACAACGCTTTCTGGTGCAGACAATCCCTGCTACCATTACAAAATGTATCAATGCGCGGTCTTTCCCGCTCTTTTCTTAAAATGTATCCATACGCGGTCTCTCCCGCCCTTTTTAAAATTGTATTAATATGCGGTCTCTCTCGTCAACAATACTTTGATGCAAACATTCCCTGCTACCACAATTATTTCCAAAATGACAAATATTAATTATTCCTACTTAATCCTGTTAATAAAATATAAAAATCTTTCATAAATTGTGGTTTGACAATAGACAATAGAAATATACACGTCTTGCACGATCAAATCGCGATATTCAACAAGTGACGTATGGATGTTGTTATCTCCGCTGAGCAAAGTTTGATCAAGTGAGAGTACTTGGCACAATACTTTTCGGACGCGTGCTGCTAATAATCTGGTGAACATTTTAAAGCCGCAGTTAAAGAGCGTCAGTGGTCGGTAGTCCCGTATCCGTGTACCACCCGAGGGTTTGTGTATCGGTATAATCAGCCCCTCCACAAAATCCAGCGGTAAGGGCACGTAGGGAGACATTAATTCACGGCAGATAGTCGTCAATCGTGGTGCGATCACATAGCTAAAGATCCCGTGGAATCCCAGAGGGAGGCCATCCGGTCCGGCGATTTGTTCACCGCTCCCCTACCAATGACCTCCATCACTTCCTGCTCTGTAATCTCCTCCGTCAGTTGCGATTCCGCCTCTGGATCAATGATGCCGAAAATAAAATGCGTAACATTGTTAATTGCCGCCATATCGGTATCCACTGCAGTGTAAAGTTGAGTGTTATGTTCTACAAAGGTGTTGCCTACTTCCTGTTGAGACGTTAGGTGTCTGCCATCATCCGTGTCCACAGCATGTATGAGGGCTCTTCGTCGTCTTTTGTTTTCGTAGATGATGTGATACATAGATGGGCGTTCTCCTGCAACCCGATCTAGTGCCTGCGCCCTGACCTGGAGGTGGCGTCGCGTGATGGATATAATTTTCGCCTTTACTCGTTGTACCCTCTCTTGCCGCTCCGGAGAAGGCATTTGTTCGGCTCGTTCCCTTAGCACCGTGAAACAGAAGTCCATCGTCTGACGTCGCCACACCGCTGCTCACGACCATATGTGATCATTTGCACGGCGCAGCGCCGGTTTGGAGCAACCCATCCACCAACTTAGGGTCGTGGGATACGACCGAAGGCGTCGTTCACAAGATCTCCAAAAATCTTCAATGACGTCTCGACAAGCTGGGTCCCGCAGGCGAGCGACATTCATTTTCCAAGGACCGCGGCTACGCCCACTTGCTGCCGCCGGACGGAGTTGTACATATTAATGCTGTATGTTCGGTATAGGCTGTAGGCCACAGCTCTGCTTCCAGGACGTCAGCGTTAAGACTGCATGTGACATATATTCGGAGGCCATGGACATGCTCCCAGATGTCAACCAGATGCATACTCTACACCAACATTCGTAATTCTAGGCACGGGGTATATCGAGGAAACTGGTCTTTCAGTGCAAGTACACAATTGAAATCGGCGCCTAGCATTAATCGGTCGTGTGGACCTTGGAAGAGCTGGGCAATTTCGTCTGTGAAGAAGCGGAAACTCTCTTGCCTCCTGTCTGCACCGGACGGTGCATAGATGTTGATGATTCGTACATCAAGTGCTGTCATTGCTAATCCCCGTGCCGACGGTAGGTACAGTACATCCTCTGCCGTGATGCCTTCTTTAAGAAGTATTGCTATGCCGCTGCCAGTCTCGGAGGCATGTGATATGTAGGATACGTACCTGCAAATGACAAGAAATTCATCGACGTATACTTCTTGTAGGAGGACGATGTCGATGTCCGCTGCTTATAGCATGTCTTTAAGTAAGGACGTCTTAGTCTGCGACAGCATATTATTGATATTGATGGAAGCAAGCCGATATGCGTTTCGCCGCATGTATATCGGCCATGGGAACTTGCGCCGCCTGCTGTCGAGACGGTGGTGTTCTGGACGAGGAGTCTCGGGACCCTCTGTAAGGTTGCCGTCTTCCTCGGTCGTTTCTTGATCAGCAGGCCGGAGTGGCCGAGCGGTTCCAGGCGCTACAGATTGGAACCGCGCGACCGCTACTGTCGCAGGTTCGAATCCTGCCTCGGGCATGGATGTATGTGATGTCCTTAGGTTTAAGTAGTTCTAAGTTCTAGGGGACTGATGACCTAAGAAGTTAAGTCTCATAGTGCTCAGAGCCATTTGAACCATTTTTTTATTTCTCGATCGTCACCCTGCATACGTATTAAGGGGTCGTCCGACGGGGTTAGACGTCGTTTCCTGCGCTGTTTCGGAGACAGTTGCTTACGCGTGTGCGTTTCCCTATCCAAATGTGAGAGTGTGTCTCTGTCATCACTGTGGTCGGACACGAAGGGCAGTCGTTGGTATTATTCGGCTGTCGATGGCCATTTGCTCATCCGATCTCTGTACTGGTGGTATCGGTCGGTGCTGGTCGGTGGGGAGCGTCGCCGTCGTCGCCATGCTCGTGTCGTCATCCGCCGTCGCGGGCTTTTCGACTGGCCTGTCCAGCGGTTGGGCGCTGTCACTGTTCGTTGCGGCGTCCTTCCGGAACACAGCTGCACATGTGACAGGGAGAGACGTCGTCACAGGTGTTGCTACAGATTCACCTGTCGGTATCTCTGCAGTTCTTCGTTGTAGATACTCTGAACGAACGTCGCCTTCTTGATCACAAACTGAGCAAGTTTTCGGCTGACCGTCGTAAGTGAATATATAACTCTGCAGACTCCAATTGTGAGATAAGACTGCACATGTTTTGATAGCTCTGTCTGTATTTGTCACACATCATTAAGTACCGGGTACGTGGTAAAGGTTGTCCATTTTTCTGCTATGTGACTAGTACCCAACCATATGGCTGTAGCGCGTTAACCACGATCTTAGCCGGAACCTCAAATGATAGATCAAATACTCTTACAATTTTCAATCCAAGTCCTGAATGATCAATAGCTACCGTTCCGACATGGCCGTCTGAATGTTTAAATTTAAGTCCACCTTTATGGTCGCGAACGATCTCGTCACACACCGTGTCGTTGATCAGTTTGACGTTGGCCACACTGCTTGTGATAGAGAAGTGGATGCCTATCACATCTTGCGGCTCAATTTTAATTTCTTCACGTATAAATCATTCTATTTCAAATGCCTTTGGTCATGCAAATTCATTATTAAAGCTGATCTTGATAGTAGATTGTCGGTACGAATGAACCATTCTAGTTCGAAAGGGCAAACACTAGTGAAGGCTAATACGAAGTAAACAACCGCGTACGCTCGAAGCTCCACGACAGGAACGTAAACAGACGTCTGAGCCGTACGACTGCGGAAAAAATGGTTCAAATGGCTCTGAGCACTACGGGACTTAACATCTGAGGTCATCAGTCCACTAGAACTTAGAACTACTTAAACCTAACTAACCAAAGGACATCACACACATCCATACCCGAGGCAGAATCCGAACCTGCGACCGTAGCGGTCGCGCCGTTCCAGACTGAAGCGCTCACACACTCTAGTCAAAAAAAATGTTCAAATGTGTGTGAAATCTTATGGGACTTAACTGCTAAGGTCATCAGTCCCTAAGCTTACACACTACTTAACCTAACTTATCACAGTCCACGACTGCAGCGCCCTAGGCCGCTCGGCAAATGCCGAGCGGCGCACTCTGGTCCAACGCTGTAGGTCTCTCATACCCATGCACTGCCAACTGCCCATTCTCACTCACTCAATCGGACCAAATCATTGTCATTATCTCTTTGTGACTCCCCAACGGTCACTGTCTTCTGTCACATGCTCACAGTAGCTTTCGTTCTGTCCTGTTACTACTGTCTCCTCTCACTGTCACACTGTCTCCCTGCTGTTCTGTCTTACTGCTGCTGTCTCATTCACTCCTTGCCACTGCTGCTATATCTTCTCACTGTCATTATCTCTCTCTTCCTCGTTGTCCTTGTCACAGACACTGTCCCTCATTATCACCGGCTCTCACGCAGTTCAACTTTCTCTTAATTCCCTTCCCACAGGCACTGTGCCCTTCACTCTTTGCCTGGCACTGTTCTCTCACAGTCTATTATGTTCCATTGCCACTGTGTCCCTCTCTTTCTCTCACACTGCTCTTTCTATAGCAGAACCACTGTCTTCTATCTTCCAGTATTTATTACTTCTCCCTTTATTTCCCGCTGCAATAGTCTATTTCTCTCTCAGCATAAAAAAGCACGATTATGTCCGCACGTCAATATTTTTGCGAAAATTTTTAAAGGTGCTGAGGAAGATAGAATCAATCAGTCTTTTAATGAAAAAAATCATGTCTGACTTGTTAGGAGCAATTTTCCGTTGATTCCCTTCTTTTCACTGCCACAGCGTATCAGGTCACTGATATGAAAGAACTTGACAGGCCAGCGAAATGTTGATAGTTTACTTATGTGAAACTGAAATAACATAAAACTAATTTTACACGTCATACCGGATTTTAGGAGCACAAAAATTGTACCTTTGCTTCAGTACTACAACGTGGAGTTTACAGAACCAATCTGATAAAAATGGATACACTTTACATCCTATTTATCCGTGCTATCTCACTTTATAAACTACCTTTTCGCCTCACACCGGATTTTGCGTGCGCATTTTAGGTGCACAGAGTAGAGTAACTTCGAACCTCTGTATCTCGGAAACATATCTTTATCCGTTTTTTCAAGGTTGTTCGAGACCGGAATCTGAGGAATGTATCTTAAAAATTTCAGCGCTTTGCTATCCATAGCCGTCTTGAAACTGGAATGTGAAATATGAACTGTTACGTTTAACAGCAGTGGCAGTTGATCTCCACATGTTCACTAACACTTGCAAAACAATAAATAAAAAAAAATCGGAGAATCTCCTTGAACTGCTTAAAAAGACGCTTTTCTTGGATACAGTAGGCTGTATTACAGAATACGTAATATTTTTCACTGACGCTAACTTTTTGTGTACATTTTTGTATGCAGTGTTTACCAAATAAAATGTTAAAGTCCACATATTCCTTCTTGATTTATTAGCCTTTAGAGAGTGGGTGAAATAAAGTGGCCCGGATGAGTGGGTACGATTGGACGTGATTGTATGTATATAACCACACACTGTGACGCCCACACCACGTGTACGTCCGCCACGTGACCCACACCGATTCAGAGCGTAGTGCGGTCTGTGTCAGTGTGAGTGGACCGGTGCGAAGGGGGCTATGGTAGCACAGAGGAGCAGCGGGTGTTCTTTGTGGAAAGTTGCATGACAACAAAATCGTGAAAACGGTGTGGTCATTTGTTTGCTGAGTTTAAAGGTGTCAAAGTGCTAGGAAAGAATGCCATGTAACGCTTCGTCTGAAAATGGCATAAGACAGGAACTGTTTTGAACAAGTCAAAAAACATTCCGGAAAGTGCCCGCACACCAGAAAACGCTTCCGAGTCCTACCAAATCAACGCGACGCCTGTCGCAAGAAACCGGCATATCGCGTCGATCCTGCGGATGAATACTCCATCTGGACCTCACATGCATCACTATTGTTCACGCATTAAAACCAGCCGATGCTCCTCAGAGCCTCCAGCTTCGTGCGTGGCTGCTCGCTGAGGTAACAATGAATGGCTGGGAAATGGACCTGTGCTTTATGTCTAATGAAGCCTGATTTCACCTGATTGGTTATGTCGACTCATCCTGTAGTGAAGTAGAAGTGGATAGTTCCTGTGAATTATTATGGGTGGAGGTTACACTCAACAACCGAGCTAGGTTAATAATTGGCTCCTTTTACCGACCTCCCGACTCAGCAGCATTAGTGGCAGAACAACTGAGAGAAAATTTGGAATACATTTCACATAAATTTTCTCAGCATGTTATAGTCTTAGGTGGAGATTTAAATTTACCAGATATAGACTGGGACACTCAGATGTTTAGGACGGGTGGTAGGGACAGAGCATCGAGTGACATTATACTGAGTGCACTATCCGAAAATTACCTCGAGCAATTAAACAGAGAACCGACTCTTGGAGATAACATCTTGGACCTACTGATAACAAACAGACCCGAAATTTTCGACTCTGTAAGTGCAGAACAGGGAATCAGTGATCATAAGGCCGTTGCAGCATCCCTGAATATGGAAGTTAATAGGAATATAAAAAAAGGAAGAAAGGTTTATCTGTTTAGCAAGAGTAATAGAAGGCAGATTTCGGACTACCTAACAAATCAAAACGAAAATTTCTGTTCCGACACTGACAATGTTGAGTGTTTATGGAAAAAGTTCAAGGCAATCGTAAAATGCGTTTTAGACAGGTACGTGCCGAGTAAAACTGTGAGGGACGGGAAAAACCCACCGTGGTTCAACAACAAAGTTAGGAAACTACTGCGAAAGCAAAGAGAGCTTCACTCCAAGTTTAAACGCAGCCAAAACCTCTCAGACAAACAGAAGCTAAACGATGTCAAAGTTAGCGTAAGGAGGGCGATGCTTGCAGCGTTCAGTGAATTCGAAAGTAAAATTCTATGTACCGACTTGACAGAAAATCCTAGGAAGTTCTGGTCTTACGTTAAATCAGTAAGTGGCTCGAAACAGCAGATCCAGACACTCCGGGATGATGATGGCATTGAAACAGAGGATGACACGCGTAAAGCTGAAATACTAAACACCTTTTTCCAAAGCTGTTTCACAGAGGAAGACCGCACTTCAGTTCCTTCTCTAAATCCTCGCACAAACGAAAAAATGGCTGACATGGAAATAAGTGTCCAAGGAATAGAAAAGCAACTGGAATCACTCAACAGAGAAAAGTCCACTGGACCTGACGGGATACCAATTCGATTCTACACAGAGTACGCGAAAGAACTTGCCCCCCTTCTAACAGCCGTGTACCGCAAGTCTATAGAGGAACGGAAGCTTCCAAATGATTGGAAAAGAGCACAGGTAGTCCCAGTCTTCAAGAAGAGTCGTCGAGCAGATGCGCAAAACTACAGACCTATATCTCTGACGTCGATCTGTTGTAGAATTTTAGAACATGTTTTTTGCTCGAGTATCGTGTCGTTTTTGGAAACCCAGAATCTACTCTGTAGGAATCAACATGGATTCCGGAAACAGCGATCTTGTGAGACCTAACTCGCTTTATTTGTTCATGAGACCCAGAAAATATTAAGTACAGGCTCCCAGGTAGATGCTATTTTCCTTGACTTCCGGAAGGCGTTCGATACAGTTCCGCACTGTCGCCTGATAAACAAAGTAAGAGCCTACGGAATATTAGACCAGCTGTGTGGCTGGATTGCAAACAGCAAACAGAACACAGCATGTTGTTATCAATGGAGAGACGTCTAGAGACGTTAAAGTAACCTCTGGCGTGCCACAGGGGAGTGTTATGGGACCATTGCTTTTCACAATATATATAAATGACCTAGTAGATAGTGTCGGAAGTTCCATGCGGCTTTTCGCGGATGATGCTGTAGTATACAGAGAAGTTGTAGCATTAGAAAATTGTAGCGAAATGCAGGAATATCTGCAGCGGATAGGCACTGACCCTTAACATAGACAAATGTAATGTATTGCGAATACATTGAAAGAAGGATCCTTTATTTTATGATTATATGATAGCGGAACAAACACTGGTAGCAGTTACTTCTGTAAAATATCTGGGAGTATGCGTGCGGAACGATTTGAAGTGGAATGATCATATAAAATTAATTGTTGGTAAGGCGGGTACCAGGTTGAGATTCATTGGGAGAGTCCTTAGAAAATGTAGTCCATCAACAAAGGAGGTGGCTTACAAAACACTAGTTCGACCTATACTCGAGTATTGCTCATCAGTGTGGAATCCGTACCAGATCGGGTTGACGGAGGAGATAGAGAAGATCCAAAGAAGATCGGCGCGTTTCGTCACAGGGTTATTTGGTAGCCGTGATAGCGTTACGGAGATGTTTAGCAAACTCAAGTGGCAGACTCTGCAAGAGAGGCGCTCTGCATCGCGGTGTAGCTTGCTCGCCAGGTTTCAAGAGGGTGCGTTTCTGGATGAGGTATCGAATATATTGCTTCCCCCTACTTATACGTCCGGAGGAGATCACGAATGTAAAATTAGAGAGATTAGAGCGCGCACGGAGGCTTTCAGACAGTCGTTCTTCCCGCGAACCATACGCGACTGGAACAGAAAAGGGAGGTAATGACAGTGGCACGTAAAGTGCCCTCCGCCACACACCGTTGGGTGGCTTGCGGAGTATAAATGTAGATGTAGATGTAGAATCAAAGGTTCTGGGCACCAGAGAGCCCGCGTAACTTCCACGGAACACCATTGCACGGTTAGTAGGTTGGGGCTTGGTGTGCAGTGTCTGCGCGCCGCATTCTTGGTCCTATCTTCTTTCATCAGACGCTGACTTCGGCGCGTTAAATTGCCAACGTTTTTAAACCATTTGTGGCAGAATTAACGGAGAAGGATGGAGGGTCAGCCCACACAGCCGGTCGAAGCTTGGAGCACATTTACAGGATCTTCAAGCCTGACGGAGTTGTTAACAGAAGTCAGTCTGGCCGAGGACCTATCTGTTTGCCCATATCACCTAATCTGCCAGCGTTCGATTACTTTGTGTGGGGAACCCTCAACAAGTCGAAGGTGTATCGCCCTTATACACTGCATCACAACACTTGGGATGAGACTGCAACAATTCCAGCAGTCCAGCTTCGATTCGCCTTCAGCAGCTTGCTGACCAGGGCCCAACACTGTTGTAAGGTGAATGGTGATCACTTTCAACATCTGCTATAGTCAGGTTAGTAGTGTATTTCCGTTCCTCTGCTGTGTTCCTTTGTATTCTGGAACTATGTTCGTGGGGCCCCTTTTATTTGCTCCCCCCCCCCCTTTCGCACCGTAATTTACATGGAAGTAATTACGCAGTGGTTTGGCAGTCTCGATGTATCTGCAGTAACGTTATCAATAGGAATTCTGGTGGTTTCCTAAACTTTTGTTGTAAATTGTACGACAGAGTGTTAGATGGAATGACAAGGGATTCAGTATAACTGTCGAAAAAGTAGGCACCAAAGATTTGAATTAAAATCTCCTGTTAGTATTACATCATTATGTTTACAAGTTAAAAAAGTTTGATAATGTGCGTAGGTGTTTCATAAATAACTCAAAGCCATCAGACGGAGCCCTGTATATCGCCACTGTTGCTATCTACATCTACATCTACATCCATACTCCGCAAGCCACCTGACGGTGTGTGGCGGAGGGTACCTTGAGTACCTCTATCGGTTCTCCCTTCTATTCCAGTCTCGTATTGTTCGTGGAAAGAAGGATTGTCGGTATGCCTCTGTGTGGGCTCTAATCTCTCTGATTTTATCCTCGTGGTCTCTTCGCGAGATATACGTAGGAGGGAGCAATATACTGCTTGACTCTTCGGTGAAGGTATGTTCTCGAAACTTTGACAAAAGCCCGTACCGAGCTACTTAGCGTCTCTCTTGGAGAGTCTTCCACTGGAGTTTATCTATCATCTCCGTAACGCTTTCGCGATTACTAAATGATCCTGTAACGAAGCGCGCTGCTCTCCGTTGGATCTTCTCTATGTCTTGTATCAACCCTATCTGGTACGGATCCCACACTGCTGAGCAGTATTCAAGCAGTGGGCGAACAAGCGTACTGTAACCTACTTCCTTTGTTTTCGGATTGCATTTCCTTAGGATTCTTCCAATTAATCTCAGTCTGGCATCTGCTTTACCGACAATCAACTTTATATGATCATTCCATTTTAAATCACTCCTAATGCGTACTCCCAGATAATTTATGGTATTAACTGCTTCCAGTTGCTGACCTGCTATTTTGTAGCTAAATGATAAAGGATCTATCTTTCTGTGTATTCGCAGCACATTACACTTGTCTACATTGAGATTCAATTGCCATTCCCTGCACCATGCGTCAATTCGCTGCAGATCCTCCTGCATTTCAGTACAATTTTCCATTGTTAGAACCTCTCGATACACCACAGCATCATCTGCAAAAAGCCTCAGTGAACTTCCGATGTCATCCACCAGGTCATTTATGTATATTGTGAATAGCTATGAACTCCCCACGCATTTCTGCTCCTAACGCGCCAGCTTCAAAATGCTAATCACTGCACAGTCTGAGGGTGTCCACGTTTTTATATTTGTAAACCATCTTAAAATCAGTGGCAGTTGCAGAGTGGTTCATGTGCCCTGAAAAGCTATAAATTCTAATGTAACGTTCGTATACCACGTCGGTGCTCTGAAACGAATCAAAACCACACAACCATTATGCAAACCAAGACAAACGAGACGCTGGCAAGCAGCCGTATTGTCAGATGTCGCATGCGATTCACCAGACTGCACGGGAATTCCGAGTGATCAGCGACCGATCGCTGGGATCTGCGACTTGTCTTCATAAGCGTGATGATATGCGGACAAATCGCACTACCTGGTGATGGACGGCTGAGATCTGTCAGTCGCGTTTGGCTCTATTTAGAGTAAACAACTAATCGAGGTGACGCAGTTCTCAACAATACAAGGGCCCCGGCAGCGGAGCGCGCCGTCGCTTAGCAACAGTCGAGACGAGCCGGCCGGCGAGCAACACGAATTTGTCCGTCTCCACTCAACAAAATCCTGAGAAAACTGTGAAACACGGAGAGAACACAGGGCAACGATAACAGTCACAAGGTAAGACGTCAAGAAACATCTGACGAGTGAGTTAGCGCATGTTGCGATCGCAGTTGCTGTTGTGGTTTGTGTCAATATGTTTGAGGTGCTGATTACGAAAATATTTAAACTAAATACTGTCGTCAGTTCCGGTGTAATCTACTAAGAGGCAATATTCCGCTCGCAGTCGACTGTATCTAACTTGATATCGTGACTTTAGTAACTGTAGTCATCGTAACCAGTGTTCCTACAGCTAACGCAGTTATTTGCAGTGTATGCTATGGTCGCCGCATGCCGGGCCATACAGGTCAGTTGACGGAAGTGTCCTATGCGACATCTAGGGGAGCCAGACTGACATTGCGTATAAGAGCAACGAAACTAGGATAATAGTGACCTGGTCTGTGTTGCATCAACCTCGGCAGTTAATCCGTTCGTTTGTGGTGTTACTGATTTAATAGCGTGTCACGTTACTCTCACTGTCAACGTAATCGTGTGATGATAATGAATCCCACAAACATAGTGAGCATGATTCTTAGCCGTTACAAACACAAAAGAAGATCCACAGATATTACAGTAAAGGAGAGAGATGTAGCTGCGTTCATAATGAGGGTGACAGATGAAACAGTGGCAACCAATAGTAACAATACGCATCACGAAAATACAATAGACTGTATTGAAGAATATGAATACGCAGACGATTTGTCTCACTGTGAAAAGCTTCTGGATGATTCAGAACCTGATAGTGACGAAGAGTTGTTACGAAGTGATGGAAGCCAGTCGTCTTCTTATCTGCCAAGCCCACCAAAGAGTAATAAGTCGGCCGATAAATCTTTTGAAAAGGCAAAGGAGATACATGCATTTCAAGATAATGGAAAAAAACTGAAAGATTAAGTTAGAATGCAGCACCGAATCGAAATATCGTATGTTGCAAGACATCATCATCTACGATATTTATGTCAGCCGGCAGGAGTGCCCGAGCGGTTCTAGGCGCTACAGTCTGGAGCCGCGCGACCGCTACGGTCGCAGGTTCGAATCCTGCCTCGGGCATGGATGTATGTGATGTCCTTAGGTTAGTTAGGTTTAAGTAGTTCTAAGTTCTAGGGGACTGATGACCTCAGAAGTTAAGTCCCATAGTGCTCAGAGCCATTTGAACCATTTGATATTTATGTCACTTGGTAGGGAAAGGGGAGCAAGGCCAGCGCTCAAAACTTCACGTGCTTCACGATTATGTAGCTGAAAAATTTTGGCTGGGGAGAACTGTTCTAGGCGCTAATGTTCACGGCAGGAATATTCGTGCTAGCGGTTTGGGAAAGGCCCGAGAAGTAGGGTTGACTCGATTCACTGGATCTGTCGACGGATAGGTTGCAAGGTTTAAACGGAGACACCATCTTGGCTCAAAAGCAATAACAAAATATGCAACTACTAAAGCATGGAATACTATGGTGACGTGACAGAAAGATGTAACGAGTTTCGCAAGGAGACAATGTCCTTCATAAATATCACGGTACGTGTACAGATTTATAATGCCAATCAAAGTGGTTTACGAAACAACTCTGCATTTCAGAGGAGAGACGCCGGTAAGCGGTACAGGGCGGGGTGATCATGCAATAAATCGTTCTTACACCATCCATACCCTTACGTCGATAAGTGGATACGTGTTTCCAAAGATACTCGTGATTTACTGCGAACCTAGAGGTCAGTTTGGAGTGCGAATAGTGCAACACATGCTGAAACCGGAGAATCCGATTCAAGTTGCCTCGAAGTCTGGCCTAACCACGAAAGAACTCCTGATGCCATTCTTTCAAGATGCCTACATCTCATATGTTTCTGGTTGATTGTCTAGGGAAATATCGTGGCAAGCCTCATATAGACGCTATCCGAGCACAAAACTTTGTGTCTGCAGGCAAGACCATCATCCCTGGGCGCACACCTTACATTGAGCCACTTGATGTGCTGTTCTTCCAACAGTTCAAGGCAGTCCTGAAGTGGACTGAAGATCACAGTAGCCTTAACGACTATCAGTTAAAACCATGGCTGAGGGACTCAGTTTCGTTGCTGATGTGTATTCACACAATCTGTTCTGATCTCCGGTCTTCGTAGACTTTTTTCGGTAGTCCTGGACTGCAGCTGGATGTGATGACCTCAGACCAGAGAGGTTTGAAACGCCGCCCAAAAGTATTCTTGACGTTCAAACGCAGTGTGACTCAGAAGACTGCTTCATGCAGGCATTCATGAAGTTCTCCTACTTTAATAAAAGGTTCTGTTTCCGTCACTTTATACTCTATGACCACGCTCATCTTCGTAATCTTTTGCCGAATCGTAGCAACGACCCAGTTTTTGAACACGGTGACTGTACATGCCCATGACTGTCATGCGTAGTCTAATAGTCACTGGCGAATATTGTGCGCATATATGTAATGTGCATGTAAGCCTCTTGCATGTAAACCAAAACTTTGTTGCAATTGCGATCACAGCTTGTGAGAATCCGTGGCACCGAAAACACAGGCGTCACATCGATTGCAACTTCCGGCGGACCCATAACATAAATTCCTTTGATTTCTTCCCTCGAGTGTATCATCATGGTGTCTTGAAACACACCTTTTCCACACACGTATCGTAAGAAACAATAGATCTTTATAAGAATTTCTAACGGGTTTGGGCGATTTTCAAGCACTAGGCTGTATTTTTGACAGAAAACTAATTTGCGTTTACATCTTAGGTGTCGTAAACGGAATGAAATGCTATTTGAAATTGTTGTTTCTGTTTACATATAAATAAAGTAACATGGGTCAGCTTTCGTCTTTGTGCCAGTGCAGTTCGTATCACCTGTCCCAGTACAGTGCTCTCACATTTTTTTTGGTTTCTCGCCTTCCTAGTACTGAATAGGCAGAGGTCGCTGGAATGCGAGTTGCTAATATGTTGGTTGTTCTCACTGCCAACGCTGGCGATCAAATGATACTGCGCACTGTACGCCAGACTCTGAAGTCGTCATCTTTTAAGCCCGTGTTTCATTTCGATGATGAATAATACATAGCAGAGGGTGTAATTTTTACATGATCTCTTGCCATTGTGTACCCTCTGATCTGATACAAAAAGTGCTAGTCGTTCACTCTGAAAAGAGTTTCTGAGTTGTGTGGCTGACAGGAGTAACGCTTTCGATAGAAGTCGAGAGACTGTGTATGATTTCTGTTATTCACTTGTTTCTGATCGCTGTGAAAATAAGATTTCAATATTGTGCGCAAAGAGTGTCAAGAGTGTCATCTTTGAACGTATCATTAAATTCAGACCATTTCAAATTCAATAACATATAACATCTCAGGTATCTGTAACTCTGCATCTTACGTCTACGTTCGTTTACGAGTACGTAGACACAATGAACCCAGCGTCGTCTGTTACATCTACATCTACGAGGGCACGCTGAAGAGTAATGGAGTAATGCGTCCGAATTTTTATGTGAAAACACTTTTAAAGTTTTTTAAACAAACCAAACTTGATTAACATTCATCTTTATTCTTTATGTCTGCGTATTAATTTCTCAACATAGTCACCGTGGCGACGAACACATTTCTCCCAACGAGAGACCAGTTTGTTGATACCGTCTGTGTAGAGTGTCTGACTTTGTTGATGGAGCCAGAACGTCGCCTCTGCTTGCACCGTTTCATCACTATCATAACAGCTCAAAGATGTTCTTCAACTTTTGGAACCAGAGGAAACTTGCACTGGGCAAGTCGGGGCTGTATGGTGGATGATCGGTAAAGTTGAACCCAATGCGTCGGATTGTTGCAGATGTCGCTTTCGTGATACATCACGCTTACCTGAGAGCTGTGTCTATGTTATCTGACGATTTTCTCTGGTGAGTTCATCAGCTCCATTTCGATGAGTCTTGTCGGTTGCCTTGCGCAGTCGTCCACTTCGAGCTCTGTCAAACAGGTTGAGGCAAGCACCAGCGTTTCCTTCATTACGAGTACGAACAAACCAACGTCGCACATTACTGATATCGATACGATCGTCACCGTTCACAACTCTCATTCTCCTACAGATTTTATTTGAAGGCACAATTATGTGCTCAGAAACAACGAGGCTCGCTCCAAAAGATATGCACACTATTTTTGTAAAATGCAGTTTTCATTCTGCATGTGTGAAAGTTTTACAGTGTGTAGATACATCCTTCCCGCTTGTTTTCAAACTTATTCACCGGATATCGCTCCATGCGACTTTATTCTATTTCCAAGAGTTTAAACGACGGTCAAGGGACACCATTTTCAAAAAACAGAAGATGTCCAAAAGATGAGGGAATTTCTTTGAAGGAGACAACACTAAACTTTACTAAAACAGTAGGCAACATTTTTTTTCACATCAGCTCATTACTTTATTATCGCACCTCGTAGATACTGGTCCTGTATGGTTTTCAAGGGAATCTTGTATCATTTTTCCTGCAAAATAGCGGCAAGTTCAGATGACGCTGATAGAGGCGGATAGCGAATTCTCCACCTTCTCTCCAAAGTAGACCACAAAGGCTCAATAATATTGAGGTCTGGTGACTGTGATGGACAGGTAACGAGCCCTGAACGACGCGAGTTGTATAAAAAGGGGCTCTCTCGTCTTGGAACACAGCACTGGGCGAACAGCAATTATGCCACGGGATGGATCTGATCAGACATAATGGTCACACCATCCCTGGCAGTAATGCGCCCTTGAAAAGTAACCGTGGGGTCGTGAAATACCACGATACAGCTGCCTAAATCATGACTGAACCTCTGCCGCGTTTCACTTTTGGGGGCATAAATCGGCCATAAGTTGGAAACAAAGTATAACAAGACTCATCCGACCAAATAACTTTCTTCTATTGTTCCATAGTGCAGATATTATGGTTTCCTCACTACGTTTTCCTGTTAAAAGCTTTTGTATGTCTGACGAGTGGTTCTGGAATACCAGCTGTCCCTGCAATTCCCAGATCACGGAGCTCCGTGTGTTTTGTTTTGGTGCTAACAGGTGTCACGATTCCCGCATTCAGTTCTGCAGTGACATTTGCAGCTATCGTCCCCGTATTTTTCATCGCAGTCCTTTTCAATTACCATCTCTGACGATCCCGCGACTCACACTTTTGTCCGCATTGTGACGTAGTGGTTGAAGCTTATTCGCAATCCTTGTACGCGATGTAAATCTTCTACACGGTGCCTCTTGAAGCTCTAAACGCTTCGGCTACCTTGTTTATGAAGGCACCCACCATACGAAAGTTGCCCAGAAAGTAATGCACCGCATTTTTTTCCTTCAACAATTCTTTATTGAACATAATGAGAATTACACACATGAAAGAATGGTGTTTTATCTACACGTTCTATTTTTCCACGTAATCTCCATGTCGTACTATGGCCCTCATCCAGCGCGAAACAAGGGCTTGAATGGAAATGGAAATGAGCTTTTGGCGTCATTGGCAGGGAGGCCCCTTGCGGGGCAGGTACGACGGCCTTGGTGCAGGTCTTATTACATTCGACGGCACATTGGGCGACCTGCGCGTCGGATGGGGATGAAATGATGATGAAGACAACACAACAGCCAGTCCCTGCGCGGAGAAAATCCCCGACCCAGCCGGGAAACGAACCTGGGCCCGTAGGACGGCAGTCCGTCACGCTGACCACTTTTTTTTAGTTATTTAACCACTTTTTTTGCATGTGTTTTTGTAAGATTCACTAATATCATGAAATTATGGGAACACATATGCGAAAGAGAAAAGGAATATAAATTCTGGTTAAAGAAAAAGAAAAGGAAAAGCAAAAAGAAATAAAATCCGCGCGATCTGCGACGCGCTCTCCCATCCGCGGAGGTCAGAAGTAGAATAGATCGTAGGCGGTTGAAACTCAGACACCGCCGGGGGAGGAGGGGTGGGTGCCCTCTGAGCCAGGCACCCCCCAACTCAGTGGAGGTCTAAAAAAGAAGATAGTTAGCAAATAATGTTCGGCAACGTGGCGTATTTTCGAGAGCTGCATGGGCTGTTCGTAAATAGGTCCAGAAGTCGAGGCGGGATTTAGGTCCCTCATGAAAGAGATAAGCGACCGCCCACCCTTTGACCCACGTAATAGCATGACATTTGGCGGCGGGAAAATGTCGGTCCTCCGGGTATAGAAACATTCGAGGTTCGATTGTGTCTGGTGGCACCCGGAGATAGCAGGCAATGATTTGCTGCACGAAGCGCCATACGTCTTGCGATGAGGCGCATGTCAGACGGTGTTCATCAGTGTCCAGTTGCTGGCAAAGGAGACTAAGAGGGGATTCTGACAAGCCAATGTTGTGCAGGCGCTGCTTCATGGCAAATTTCCTGTTGACTATGTGATACCACAGTGCCCGGACGTTCGTAGGGAGGAAGGCCTGGTGGACGGTAGTCCACACTATGGGCCACTGGATGGAGGGATGTTTGGTCTCCATCACATTCCGGGGAACACAGCGCAGCAACAGGCTGTAAAAATCCTTAGTCCTAGGTGGGCGTGTATCTGGGAGAGTGGTATGTATGTATCTGTAGTCGACGAAAAAGGTCGAAATATGGGACAAATACGGCACGATATGGCGGACAGACACCGGTGGTGAGGTGGAAGCAGGTAGGAGGACCTCAAGCAAGCTGCGTGTTAGAGATGTACCCTGGCCCGTCCACTGTTTTCTCATGGTACTCATGTACAAGGCTGCAGCTCGCATACGGACATTGACGAGCCCGACGCCACCATACCGTGAGGGCAGGGTAAGTGTCTCATAACGGACTTTAAACATTGAACTAGCCGTGAGATAATAGCCAAAAGCCGCCTGAAGGTTGCGCCCAATTGCAGTTGGCAGAGGGATAACTTGCACCACTCAGCTATCGGGGAGGACAGGGCTTGAATGCCCTGTGGGTAACAGTCCTTGTTTTGGTGGTGGAGCCAGAGCTTCACTGTATGAGTCACCTCCTCATCGTCGTCAAAATGTCTACCACGAATGCGTCTGTCGTCGAGAGTGACAAAATCAACATGTCAGGCGTGACCGCTGTAAATCGTGGAGGTCCTCCGAACCGCCTTCTGATGACATTACCCTCCGTGCCCAATGATTAACTGTACTTCTGTCGACATCAGACGCTGCATACACTTTGCACAAGCGTTTGTGAATTTTCTCCACAGTTTCTGCAGCGAGAAATTCAATGACGGACGTTTGTTGTAACGTACATCACCTACAGACGCCATTTTGAAACCGCCCTGCAGCTACGCTATCTGTCAGAAGTGAGGGAAACTTGGTGCGCTCACTCAGGAGACTTCAAATAACACATAACATAACGTTTCGCACTCGTAGCATTGTTTTCGGCTGAGAAAAAAATGCGTTGCATTATTTTCTGGGCAACCCTTGTAAGAGCAGCAACAATCTGTTCGTCCGACACAATGCTGTCACAGCCACACACAACACTGTTGCGGCCACGACTGACGCTTGCAAGTGTTCAGTTGCCGTTCGTGTTCAAATGCTTGCAAGAGCGCAACCTCAGGGCTAACCAGCTTCTGCATTTAAGTTCAAGCATTCATTTTTCGCAGTGTTTCCACGTTTCTATCCAGTTCTTGTAGACATTATGAGCACAGCGTCAGTTGTTAGGTATAAATGATTCGTATATGTTTACGTCATAATGATATCCAAAGCTGTGGTCTTAGTATAGACTTCACTTGACCAATCGGTTCGACTAATTTACCATTGTAATTTTTTAATGTTCTCTTTCCATTCTTTCTTCCTGAAGCCAGGTTCCCCTCATCCTCGACGGCTCCGGGATTATGCCCTGATTGCTTCAACCTAGTTAGGTCCCTGGCGCTGTTGCGTGCCTCTCTATAAGACGGGTTCGAATCCTGCCTCGGGCATGGATGTGCATGATGCCCTTAGGTTAGTTAGGTTTAAGTAGTTCTAAGTTCTAGGGTACTGATGACCTCAGAAGTTAAGTCCCATAGTGCTCAGAGCCATTTAAACCATTTTTTATATATGACGGACAGACAGCGTGGCGCGAGAGTCGCGAAAAAATCGGTGAGTCAGACAACGGAGACGTGACCAACAGTGTTTGCCGAACTTTCGGTGTCCATTGCGCTTGTCGAACATTTCAGAAAACTGAACGAGACGCAGTCAGGTGGTCACAGCAATAACGCCGCCTGCGACTGTACTGCGACGGTACTGTTTGAGATTTAAAAATGGAGCTTCAGCGTCCCCTATCACTCGTCATAAGGACCAACATTTGTTGGCCACGTCCTTGAAGCGTTGCTTCTGTCCGTCTTCGTAAACTTAACGACGTGTGGCGCTCGAGACATATTATGAGACGTACAGCTCTGCACCACCCCCCATGAACCAGGGACCTTGCCGTTGGTGGGGAGGCTTGCGTGCCTCAGCGATACAGATAGCCGTACCGTAGGTACAACCACAACGGAGGGGTATCTGTTGAGAGGCCAGACAAACGTGTGGTTCCTGAAGAGGGGCAGCAGCCTTTTCAGTAGTTGCAAGGGCAACAGTCTGGATGATTGACTGATCTGGCCTTGTAACAATAACCAAAACGGCCTTGCTGTGCTGGTGCTGCGAACGGCTGAAAGCAAGGGGAAACTACGGCCGTAATTTTTCCCGAGGCCATGCAGCTTTACTGTATGATTAAATGATGATGGCGTCCTCTTAGGTAAAGTATTCCGTAGGTAAAATAGTCCCCCATTCGGATCTCCGGGCGGGGACTACTCAAGATGACGTCGTTATCAGGAGAAAGAAAACTGGCGTTCTACGGATCGGAGCGTGGAATGTCAGATCACTTAATCGGGCAGGTAGGTTAGAAAATTTAAAAAGGGAAATGGATAGGTTAAAGTTAGATATAGTGGGAATTAGTGAAGTTCGGTGGCAGGAAGAACAAGACTTCTGGTCAGGTGACTACAGGGTTATAAACACAAAGTCAAATAGGGGTAATGCAGGAGTAGGTTTAATAATGAATAGGAAAATAGGAATGCGGGTAAGCTACTACAAACAGCATAGTGAACGCATAATTGTGGCCAAGATAGATACGCAGCCCACACCTACTACAGTAGTACAAGTTTATATGCCAACTAGCTCTGCAGATGACGAAGAAATTGAAGAAATGTATGATGAAATAAAAGGAATTATTCAGATAGTGAAGGGAGACGAAAATTTAATAGTCATGGGTGACTGGAATTCGAGTGTAGGAAAAGGGAGAGAAGGAAACGTAGTAGGTGAATATGGATTGGGGCTAAGAAATGAAAGAGGAAGCCGCCTGGTAGAATTTTGCACAGAGCACAACTTAATCATAGCTAACACTTGGTTTAAGAATCATGATAGAAGGTTGTATACATAGAAGAACCCTGGAGATACAAAAAGGTATCAGATAGATTATATAATGGTAAGACAGAGATTTAGGAACCAGGTTTTAAATTGTAAGACATTTCCAGGGGCAGATGTGGACTCTGACCACAATCTATTGGTTATGACCTGTAGATTAAAACTGAAGAAACTGCAAAAAGGTGGGGATTTAAGGAGATGGGACCTGGATAAACTGAATGAACCAGAGGTTGTACAGAGTTTCAGGAAGAGCATAAGGGAACAATTGACAGGAATGGGGGAAAGAAATACAGTACAAGAAGAATGGGTAGCTTTGAGGGATGAAGTAGTGAAGGCAGCAGAGGATGAAATAGGTAAAAAGACGAGGGCTAGTAGAAATCCTTGGGTAACAGAAGAAATATTGAATTTAATTGATGAAAGGAGAAAATATAAAAATGCAGTAAATGAAGCAGGCAAAAAGGATTACAAACGTCTCAAAAATGAGATTGACAGGAAGTGCAAAATGGCTAAGCAGGGATGGCTAGAGGACAAATGCAAGGATGTAGAGGCTTATCTCAATAGGGGTAAGATAAATACTGCCTACATGGAAAATTAAAGAGACCTTTGGAGATAAGAGATCCACTTGTATGAACATCAAGAGCTCAGATGGAAACCCAGTTCTAAGCAAAGAAGGGAAGGCAGAAAGGTAGAAGGAGTATATAGAGGGTCTATACAAGGGCGATGTACTTGAGGACAATATTATGGAAATGGAAGAGGATGTAGATGAAGATGAAATGGGAGATACGATACTGCGTGAAGAGTTTAACAGAGCACTGAAAGACCTAAGTCGAAACAAGGCCCCTGGAGTAGACAACATTCCATTGGAACTACTGACGGCCTTGGGAGAGCCAGTCCTGACAAAACTCTACCATCTGGTGAGCAAGATGTATGAAACAGGCGAAATACCCTCAGACTTCAAGAAGAATATAATAATTCCAATCCCAAAGAAAGCAGGTGTTGGCAGATGTGAAAATTACCGAACAATCAGTTTAATAAGTCACAGCTGCAAAATACTAACACGAATTCTTTACAGACGAATGGAAAAACTAGTAGAAGCCGACCTCGGGGAAGATCAGTTTGGATTCCGTAGAAATACTGGAACACGTGAGGCAATACTGACCTTACGACTTATCTTAGAAGAAAGATTAAGGAAAGGCAAACCTACGTTTCTAGCATTTGTAGATTTAGAGAAAGCTTTTGACAATGTTGACTGGAATACTCTCTTTCAAATTCTAAAGGTGGCAGGGGTAAAATACAGGGAGCGAAAGGTTATTTATAATTTGTACAGAAACCAGATGGCAGTTATAAGAGTCGAGGGACATGAAAGGGAAGCAGTGGTTGGGAAGGGAGTAAGACAGGGTTGTAGCCTCTCCCCGATGTTATTCAATCTGTATATTGAGCAAGCAGTAAAGGAAACAAAAGAAAAATTCGGAGTAGGTATTAAAATCCATGGAGAAGAAATAAAAACTTTGAGGTTCGCCGATGACATTGTAATTCTGTCAGAGACAGCAAAGGACTTGGAAGAGCAGTTGAACGGAATGGACAGTGTCTTGAAAGGAGTATATAAGATGAACATCAACAAAAGCAAAACGAGGATAATGGAATGTAGTCGAATTGAGTCGGGTGATGTTGAGGGTATTAGATTAGGAAATAAGACACTTAAAGTAGTAAAGGAGTTTTGCTATTTGGGGAGCAAAATAACTGATGATGGTCGAAGTAGAGAGGATATAAAATGTAGACTGGCAATGGCAAGGAAAGCGTTTCTGAAGAAGAGAAATTTGTTAACATCGAGTATAGATTTAAGTGTCAGGAAGTCATTTCTGAAAGTATTTGTATGGAGTGTAGCCATGTATGGAAGCGAAACATGGACGATAAATAGTTTGGACAAGAAGAGAATAGAAGCTTTCGAAATGTGGTGCTACAGAAGAATGCTGAAGATTAGATGGGTAGATCACGTAACTAATGAGGAAGTATTGAATAGGATTGGGGAGAAGAGAAGTTTGTTGCACAACTTGACCAGAAGAAGGGATCGGTTGGTAGGACATGTTCTGAGGCATCAAGGGATCACCAATTTAGCATTGGAGGGCAGCGTGGAGGGTAAAAATCGTAGGGGGAGACCAAGAGATGAATACACTAAGCAGATTCAGAAGGATGTAGGATGCAGTAGGTACTGGGAGATGAAGAAGCTTGCACAGGATAGAGTAGCTTGGAGAGCTGCATCAAACCAGTCTCAGGACTGAAGACCACAACAACAACAACAGCTCTGCAGAATTGGTTACGTAAATTTCTGCTCTCCTAAAGTACTTGCGGATCAAAATGATTCAGTTTTCTGCCCTCATTTTCTCTGTCACGTTTGGGCTCACGCGCTACTTGCCACTTATGTAATTTAATGCGTTTTCTGTGTGTACGTTTTAGAACGTGTATTGAGTGGAACAATCATTTGGGGCATGGGCCAAGCTTAGGACAGTTACCGTGTGTTAGTTAATACATGCGTTTGAGCCCAGTTGTTTTGGATTTGTGATCGTTTAGTTATGAGTGTTGATTTACTAATGCTTTCCTTGTACTTTAAAGCCAGTATAGGAACACCTTTTATCTCGTACTCCCTGTTACTTTTAAGGTTTTTTTATGTGTATGTGTATTCGGGTCCTTTGTAACACCAATTTCTAAATAAAAGGCCATTCACTTTCAGTGCCTCTGAGAAGATTTTCTAATATTATGGAATACAAGGTGTTGTTTGTTTTTGAAATTCTGTGTACTCTTGTAGGAACTGCAGTCTTAAATTTGGTCTCTGTAATGAATAAATGTTTAGAAATTGCTTTTTCTTACGTCCAGAACCTTAATGCTCCCAAATATTAGCTCCCTACAATTTCAAGAACATTTGAGTGCAAACTCCGTCTCAATCGATGCTAGCCTCACGTAAGCTCTGATTTAGGTCTGTTTTCTTACTTTGGTTGCTGCTCGAATGTTTGTCCGCTAAGATATTACCTCTCGACCCTCGGACTCAAACATAAACTTCCTTTGTATTAACAGCTGAACCCTTCGCTTTTCTAATTTTTAGAAATAGCTTTCATATAGTGGTTTAGTCTTAATGCAATAAAACAGTGATATTCTGCCCTTTCGTTCTTCGACTCTCCTACAACTATCCTTAATGAGTCCCAAAATCCGCACCTCCCACAGGTGCCCTGTGACAGTGTTCGGCGCTGAGACAAGCAATCACCTGCCATCACTGGAAGTTAATCTTTCTGCATTTGCTCCTAACTGCTTTACTTCTCCTGCACTTCCTCTATCCTATATGAGGCCACGACTGTATGCCAACTTTAACTCTCCGGAGCACAACCATTTAGAAGCGTTACGGAGAGACCAACCCATCAACTCCAGCCAGAACAAAAGCTCTCGTCCCACGGATACTGAAATGCGGTTTACGGTCCGTAATAACGAAAACAGCGAGTAGGCAGGTGCAGTCCGACACTGACATGTTTGTAGGGTCATACAGTAAATAATGGCCTATAATTTATTCTCATAATATATTCATTCTTAAGACTTACAATTTAGTGACACTATCAGTCAATATTTTTCTGTCGCGTCCTGTTAATAAAGTGTAAATTGCGAACGGAAACCAAAGTTGTTGTAAACTACACACAATCAATACCAATAAAGAAAACGGGAAAGTCAATAGACAGATGCGAAGAAATACGGCGAGCTACGAAGCACTTCCTGTAGCATGTACAGAAAGAAACAGGTCGCTGGCACACTCAAGTCCGCTTGGGCTGCGGCGCTCACGTGACACGCCGGTTCTGCCCTTTGGCGGTCAGTGGCGACAGCTGTCCTAGTAGTAACGTGCAGCATTTCGGAGATGCTGTCAACAACTTCTGCAGGTACATTTACTGTTTTTCTTCATAATCCGCGTCATATTCTATGGCCTTGAGTAAGAGCAGGAATTCCCTTTGTTGTCCTGTGGTTGTAGCCATGTTTACACTGCACGAATTACGCTCTTGTCACGAAGTTTTTCCCAGGTTGAGACTCCTCAAGTGGTCCAAATAGATGTGCATTCCAGGATCTGGGCTGAGCAATCCTGATAATACACTCCTGGAAATTGAAATAAGAACACCGTGAATTCATTGTCCCAGGAAGGGGAAACTTTATTGACACATTCCTGGGGTCAGATACATCACATGATCACACTGACAGAACAACAGGCACATAGACACAGGCAACAGAGCATGCACAATGTCGGCACTAGTACAGTGTATATCCACCTTTCGCAGCAATGCAGGCTGCTATTCTCCCATGGAGACGATCGTAGAGATGCTGGATGTAGTCCTGTGGAACGGCTTGCCATGCCATTTCCACCTGGCTCCTCAGTTGGACCAGCGTTCGTGCTGGACGTGCAGACCGCGTGAGACGACGCTTCATCCAGTCCCAAACATGCTCAATGGGGGACAGATCCGGAGATCTTGCTGGCCAGGGTAGTTGACTTACACCTTGTAGAGCACGTTGGGTGGCACGGGATACATGCGGACGTGCATTGTCCTGTTGGAACAGCAAGTTCCCTTGCCGGTCTAGGAATGGTAGAACGATGGGTTCGATGACGGTTTGGATGTACCGTGCACTATTCAGTGTCCCCTCGACGATCACCAGTGGTGTACGGCCAGTGTAGGAGATCGCTCCCCACACCATGATGCCGGGTGTTGGCCCTGTGTGCCTCGGTCGTATGCAGTCCTGATTGTGGCGCTCACCTGCACGGCGCCAAACACGCATACGACCATCATTGGCACCAAGGCAGAAGCGACTCTCATCGCTGAAGACGACACGTCTCCATTCGTCCCTCCATTCACGCCTGTCGCGACACCACTGGAGGCGGGCTGCACGATGTTGGGGCGTGAGCGGAAGACGGCCTAACGGTGTGCGGGACCGTAGCCCAGCTTCATGGAGACGGTTGCGAATGGTCCTCGCCGATACCCCAGGAGCAACAGTGTCCCTAATTTGCTGGGAAGTGGCGGTGCGGTCCCCTACGGCACTGCGTAGGATCCTACGGTCTTGGCGTGCATCCGTGCGTCGCTGCGGTCCGGTCCCAGGTCGACGGGCACGTGCACCTTCCGCCGACCACTGGCGACAACATCGATGTACTGTGGAGACCTCACGCCCCACGTGTTGAGCAATTCGGCGGTACGTCCACCCGGCCTCCCGCATGCCCACTATACGCCCTCGCTCAAAGTCCGTCAACTGCACATACGGTTCACATCCACGCTGTCGCGGCATGCTACCAGTGTTAAAGACTGCGATGGAGCTCCGTATGCCACGGCAAACTGGCTGACACTGACGGCGGCGGTGCACAAATGCTGCACAGCTAGCGCCATTCGACAGCCAACACCGCGGTTCCTGGCGTGTCCGCTGTGCCGTGCGTGTGATCATTGCTTGTACAGCCCTCTCGCAGTGTCCGGAGCAAGTATGGTGGGTCTGACATACCGGTGTCAATGTGTTCTTTTTTCCATTTCCAGGAGTGTACTATTCGACAAAAACTTAAGCACTCTCTACTCTGTCGTAGAAGGGCGGTGTACACAAACCAATAAACTATATTAATTTATTCAACAGTAAATCACCAAGAAATAACAGTTCGTATAGTTTAAAAAATTTTCAAGTGGCAGTGACGTTGGCACGCAACGAACGGGATAGCCCCCAAACGAATAGCCCTTACGGACTTCCTGACCGCTGCCTTCACAGAATACATTGACTCCTGTCGGGTACAGGCAAAATCTAAAACATACATACACCGAAAAATTACAAAACGTACACTGGCAAACAATCATTCAACATAATTAAAGCAAACCTGCTTGAAACTTATGTAGTCAAACTTGGGGTAAAAATCAAATTAAATTATACGCGTTTAAGGTAATAAAACTTAATATTCACCAAAGCTGTTACGACTCGGAGCGCAAAAGAAAATTTTTTAATAGAAAAATACATTTTGTTTTAAGAGAGAATTTAACAGTTACAACTTGCGTAAACTCAATTTCGGCTCACTATAATCGTCTGACAGAGAGCCACAACATCACAAGTTAGCCGTAATCTTTAGTAACACTCTTCAAGTAATATAACTATTTAAATTCAAAGGAATTACAGAAAATTTACGGCATTAAAATCAGTCTGACCACAGATTAATAATGTTTAAGAAGTATCGTATCAACAAACGCATAAAATTTAATCAGTTTAATTTCTAGTTTTAAAACAACCATTTCTTAAACCAACCAAATTCCTTAGGCCCAGTTCAATTCAGCAACTTGAGATCCCATACGTGCATCCGAACGTTCAGAGCGCGAATGAACCTCTTGTGCTAATGCCAGTAGAGAACATACCTGCATGCAAACGTGACGCTGACCATGCACAGTAGTCTTGCTTTGCTCTTCGTCAGCAAACATATCTCGGGAAGCAGCCACGGCAGACGACTGATATGAGGAGTGGCGGGCAACTCTGTCTGGTGTTTCTGGTCAAGGAAGGACACCACGTTCCCACCTGTGAAACGGCCATCACAGAGTCCCCGTAGCATCTTCCCTCAAATCGCAACAACAGTGGGCTCGCCAGTGCAGACATTTCGGGGGTGGCTGGTTGAACTATGTTTGCATAAAATACCGGTCGATGTCGGGTCTCAGTTATCATGTTTCCGACGCTGGGAAGCTCAGCATGCAGTTTCATTACCAACTGTTATACAACTGCTCTACATTCTGCGTTTGCTTTATGTTTTGTGTTGTCTGTTGTTTTCCTTTCTTATTTTACAATGAGTGGGTGGCTGATCAGGGGGTTGGATTGTGACTTCCAAAATACCAGGAGGGACCGGCGACCTCTAAGAGTACGTGTCAGTTTTGTTTTCGCAGGAGCGCAGAACGCGGGTATAGGTTGTCTGCGAAAGGAAGGTCAGCTTGCCCTTTTCCCTCGGGCAGTCTGAGGTTAGAGTTCGCGCTTGTTTACGCCTGAGGCCGACTGCAACATTATTGCGCCCGTAGTATACTGAGAAAAAAAAAAAAAGCCAAAATGCACTGTCTGGTCACATTAATGTGATCAGCCGTCAAAAACCACCAATAACCACCTTCTTCAGCACGGACGGCTATGAGACGTGCAGGAAGAGAGTCAAAATAAGGTTCTGGAATGTACCAACAGGCATGTGGAGTCGAGCAGACTCCAGTGACGTGGCCAACTGCGCCAGGTTTCGCGGCTGACGATCCATGGCGCGAACACTCCGATAGAGATGGAGTCATAGAGTCTCGATTGGGTTTAAATAAGGGGCGTTTGGTGACCAGGGGACTACCGCAGCCGGCTGCGGTCGCCGAGCGGTTCTAGGCGCTTCAGTCCGGAATCGTGCGACCGCTACAGTCGCAGGTTCGAATCCTGCCTCTGGCATGGATGTGTGTGATGTCCTTAGGTTAGTTAGATTTAAATAGTTCTAAGGGTCTGATGACCTCAGATGTTAAGTCCCATAGTGCTCAGAGCCATTTGAACCATTTTTTGACTACTGTAAACTCATCCTGGTGCTGTTCGAACTACAAACGGACACTGCGACCTGTGACACGTTCCACTGTCTGACGGTAGATGTAACCGTGCCGAGGAAAAAAAGAACTGCATATAGGTGTGCACATGGTCCCCAAGGATAGATACATGCTTGTGTTGATCCACTGCCCGTACCACAGTTACGGGATCACCACCGGAATATTACGAAAACGTTCTCCAGAGCACACCGCTCCCTGATGCCTTCCGACGATTGTCGCATGGTGTTTGCTTTCAGTCCGATGGAGCATAAAATGTGATTCTCCAAAAAGTCCAGCTGTCGCCACTCAGTTGCGGTAGTGGCGCGCAAATTCCAGCCTTTATTTCCGATGAACAGCAGTCAGCATGGATGCATGAAACAAACGTCTGTTGCACATGACCACACAATACGCAGTACGTTCGCTGAACCGCCGTTGAGGAGACACCGATGGTAGCCCCCCGGGGCACCTGGTCGCTCAGCCGCTCAGCAATTCCACATCTGTTCGCCCGTACACATATCTGCAACCGTCGTTCACCTCTGTCATCTAAGGGTGGTGGCGCACCACAGTCGCCTCGGTGGCTGTTTTGGATAGCGCCATTTTGCTATGGGTGGTGTACTTTAACCACAGCGGCACGCGAATAGTTAATAAACTTAGCCATTTCGGAAATGCTTTCACCCTTGGCCGGAAAGGCAATGGTAATGCCCTTTTGGACGTCAAATAAATCGCTCCGTTTCCGCGTTCTTTTTGGCTTCCTCCTGACACTGTAGAAACCCTCCACTGCTACTGCAGCCAGTTGTGAATGGTTGTTGCACGTTGACGTTGAACATATATGGTGGTCACATTAATGTGACTGGACAGTGTAAAAATAGTCTGTTTCAAAGTGAATATCTTCTCTCACGCGAGGTCGAAGCCTGATGTTGCGTAGCGTCCAACCATGTTGCGCTACACCGTACACTCTACTAACACATTTTAAGTGCTTTCCATAAGCTGGTCGAGGCATTGCTGTTCAAGCCTCTCTCACTCTCCCACCTTAAGTCACTCGGTGTGTGTGACGATGGGGTGGGAAGGGGGGGGGGGCAGCGAGGGGGAATCTTGCGACGAGCACTTGAAGTTGCAACTGGTAACTCGTTTCGCGTAGGGCGGCAGAACCGTTCTTTTCGGAATTGTATCAGAACGACTCACAGACTGCACTGAACTAGTTGTTTTTCATGACTCATCGTTCGCTTTACACACCTCCGTTTTTTAATTCAAGGTCACAGTAGCTGTATTTTTCCCTATTTCAGCCGTTCTCGAAAGAGTGTAGAAAGAGAACTAATGATTTTCCACCCCTACCAGTTTTAAGATTTACGAAAAGTCCCACATTTCTTCTTCAGCAAAAATGAGAAATACCACAACAAAATTCGGAACAAGACTTCGGCAAATTTTAAAAATAGCTCATTCTCGTTACGTTTTCATAACATTGCTCATATAAAAAAGGAATATAAAACCTCAAAGATATTACAAACTACGTTTCTACTTTCTGAAATAATCTGCAGTTGTCGTTTGCAATCTACATAACAGTATATGTCTAGTTTAACAATCGCTATAAGTTCAAATGACTCTGAGCACTATGGGAGTAAACTTCTGAGGGCATCAGTCCCCTAGAACTTAGAACTACTTAAACCTAACTAACCTAAGGACATCACAGAAATCCATGCCCGAGGCAGGATACGAACCTGCGACCGTAGCGGTCGTGCGGCTCCAGACTGTAACGTCTAGAACCGCTCGGCCACCACTGCCGGCTCACTATAAGTGACTAAACGTGGCTTCCTTGGAGATGACACATGGTATCATTGAACAACTTCCACGCTGAACAGTTCCCACACTTTATAACAGTAATTTCTTGTTGGCTGGTCTTTTCTTTTAATTTCCTTTCGTTTCAGCAAGTATTCTTAAGTTGAAAGGACTCTTACTGATAAACATCGCTGCTCTTTTGACCTCATCAACAGTTTTCTCTTTCGACTTTTGTATTGCATGTTGCACAGTACGATACAAAAGGATAAGCAAAACATAGAAAATATTAAAAGCATGGAAGCTGTCTTCATATCTGGAGTATTGTCTGTTGCTATGACAGTGATTTTAAAATTGAAATTATATTTTATAACAGCAGTTTCCAATTTGAAATATTTTCTGCAGTGTATCTTTCTTCAGGTTGGATGCGCTCTAAAGCCAATAGCTGCTAAATGTGCCGTGAATGCATAGAAACTAATATTATTTTTTGTTGTTTACTTGTCACTGGCCATCAATAACCGATCTACTGATCTTATCAGTAACAACCAAATACTATATTAACACCAGATGTATCACAATCCTGTAATAACGCTATTTGCAATCTTTTTCTCTGACATAATATCAATCCTTGTAACTATGTGAAAATTAAAAGATGGCAAGAATCAGTTGTACAAACTTGATCTCATTGAGCCGTGGCGCCATTGAGTTAGTAGACCGTTCTGTCTGGCGCCACTGGCTCAAGGGTAGTATCGACTATCCATCTTGCGGCCCCATTGCTGATATCTATGACGAAGAGTTGGTATCAGTGGGTTGTGTCCTTAGAAGGACTTTGCTTGCCGATGTATATAAAGGTTCGCTGGCCCAAGAGAGAGAGGCATGACAGTTTGGAGATTGGCGGCAGCGTCGCGACAAGAGGTGATCGCGAGGTCCGAGCGGCCGAAGACTAGAGATGGGGGATCCGCTCTTGAACTAATTCATAGAGTTCAATCTTTCAAAGGAGTGAACAATCAGTGATTCAGAAAAAAAGAACGGTAGCTCCAAACGTTTCCCACGGCAGAGAGAGAGAGAGAGAGAGAGAGAGAGAGAGAGAGACGGAGCATATCAGCAGCGCCTCTGCTGGTCACAGCACAGTGCACGCCACACAACACAGCCAGCGCCGGCCTCTGCCCTGCTTCTACCTTGGCTGCCTGCATTGTGCAGTGCCTCATTGGATTTTGTGTTCCACATATGCCGTGGCGTCTCTGTGCGTCGTCTGCCGCGGCGTGTCTGGCGCAGCGTAACTTCGCATCGCACTCTGTCGGCGATCGTTTCAGTCGCACGTCCTGCCCTCTGGGCAGTTGATGCGAGCAACAGGACAGAGAGCCACCTAGCGGATAACATAGGAACTACTTGCAAAAACCCGCTCGCAAGGGAACGAACTATTTGTCTCGGAGCGGGTGAGTTCACCGCTACCCCCTCCCTCGGAACTTGCCCGCTCAACGCTCGCCCCACCGTCTCGACTCTAGCCAGAGCGTCGAGCAAAGCGACTCAGGTGTCACTGTGGTCTCTGCGGTCTCAGCTCACGCAGTAATACAGCTCGCGGCTCGACCTGCTCGACTCAGCGCCTCTGCATCAGAGTTCGTCCCCACTGGATATTGTTCTTCGTAGTAATGCCGCTATGTATATTACATTATTATGTTATGTATACATCAATTGTTTTTATTTTATTTTTATTTGTTTAAACTGATTAGATTAGGTTCCTGATAACTCCTCTTACTATAGGATTTTTATTATAGACACTCGAATTTACGCTTTAATTACGAGCGAACCGATAAACGTATCGCAAAATGTGATACACCAATATTTTCCTTGTTTTATTCTGCGTAAGGCTATATGCAGCACTTTCGTTTTACAGTCAAATTTATATTTTTTTTTCTTATTCTGGTACGGATTTTGCGATTTTAGGCGTCTTCGAAAGGAAACGTTCACTTTAAAAATATATGGCTTGCGATGTATTTGTATGAGGTTAATGAAATTTTAATACGTTATAGCCAAATATATTGTTAATGTAAATCTCAAGTTACAACATTTTCCGATCACCCAAAAAACCACGATAGTGCAAAATAAATCAATAATCAAAAACGTTGTCATATCGTGGAAATTTCAATAAACAATACAAAATTCTTACTCATTATCTGTGTTACTTCAAAATAGGATCAAATAAGATCAAAATACAGGTATAGTACTGGAATAAACCAAGTTTAAAGGGCAATGTGCCTTCCATTTATTTTATATTGTAAATGAGTGGTGAGTCATGAAAAAGAGCTAATTCATTTCAGGGAGTGAACAGTTCTGATCCAATCTCTGAAAAGAACAGTTTTGCCCATCTCTACCGAAGACACGAGCTGCGCAAGGAGGGCCTGCCCAGAGGAAAGATACCAGAGTACTTCACCGGGGTCAGCGTCGAGTACAAACAGCAGGCCGACATCCCGTCGGTTGGTTGGCAACATTTGTGTCGGGCGACCACTCGTGGCCTGGCCGCCCCTTTCTACCTGGCTTTCACCGGCACCGCTCAACCGCTGCGACGCACCGTGGATCCATGGAGCTGCTTGCTGGTAAAGGGGAGTAACATTCCCTAATCCCAGTGGTGTCTACCTGCCCTCCTAATTACTTTCTGTATTGTACCCTACCCTCAGAGTTTTACTCGGTCGGCTCTTTTGTCGTAAATTAGGCCGTAGTATTGTACTAAGACACAAGTTGTCAATTTGTCCTGCTATTGTATTGCCTTTCCTTTCTGGTTTATACCCGATCATTAATGTTCTAATGAATCAACTCCTGGTTGTAAATACGGCCGGGACAGTGGTACTAAGGCACAGGTTGCCATTAAACAAATGGGGGTCATGTGGTTAGATTTACATGCTAACTGGTCCAGTTCTTTGATTGTAATTGCGTTCGTTATAATCTGAACAAACTGCTGTACTAAAATGTGCGTTGCTGTCTTTCAAAGATCTGGTCATTATTGGTGTATTTTTAGTTGGATCTTGTGGTTCCGCCGAGTGAGTTCTCTTGTAATAAGTGTTCACAAGTAATGTTTTAATATGTTCCTTCTTTCGGTCTTAATAACTGACAATCGGTTTAACTTTGAAAATATTAACGGCCAACTGTCATCAAGGCTTTAGTCAAAATAAGATTTCCAAAGGGAACGGGTTGGGATCCAGTCGCACCTTGGTTGCCGATTGAAATTAAGAGGTTGGTTGCTTCAAAGTCAGCCTTATCATTGTCATACTGTTTCCTAATCTGTTTAACCTTTAAGCACAGGTGCGTATCTTTGCCTCGAATCTCTCTACTATAGCTTTCAAATTAAAAGTTACATCAGCTGTTCTGAGTAATTGAATCCTTCTTGTCATCAATGGTGCTTATATAGTTTTCATGTGTTGCAGAAGGGCATTCAATGAGAGAAACTGTGTCCAGCGCGGTAGTAAACACAGCTGTTTCACCCGGTACTGGGCGGGATGCAGGTATGGTCGTCTTGTAATTATTGTAATATTGTTTTCTGTTTTGATTTCTCTTGCAAAAGCTTATTCATTTTACAAATTTGTTCATTTTTGTAAAAAAAAAATTGCTGGTTATATACTGCTAAATAAACAAGTTGTGTGAAAAGAAAGTTATACCGGTGGGTCCTCCCTTCCAAGTTTTCTTTAATTCCAGTAAATACTGCGTATCACTCTTATTATGTTCTTCTCATTACGTTGTTTTACGCTTTGGAGACCCTTCAAAATGGCGCAAATGCAGAAACAACAATAGTAAAATAAAAACAGTAACAGCGTAAAGCAGATATGTCATTTAAGTTTGTAGAAGCAGTTGTCCCATAGTAAGAAAATTAATAATTTTATTTAATGTTACTAGGTTTATAGCATTGACAGATTTGCCGGGTTTATTTACGTGTTTTTCGAAACGAAGCTCGGTTGGTAGTGAGTGTCACAAAAGGAACTAAATCAGAATCTAGTTGAGAACCAAACGAAAATGACTGTCTGGAAACAGATTGAGACTAGCTTTGATTTTATGGATTGAGGTATTCTGAAGTTGAAGGAGACATTGCTGAGGATGACTCATGAGAAACAATTTCTTGATGTTATGCGGAACAATTGTTAGTTGATTGTGATCCTCATGGACTTTTTGATCCATACTGTTCCAGAGGTACTGTTGGATACTTGAACTTTAGATGTGTCTTGAGGTTTGTTGATGATCTAGAAGCTATTGCTGGTAGTAACAGCATTTTCCTCTTTTTATCCAGTTTGGTAAAATGGTACCATGTATCACTTGAAACTCTTCTGTGCAAAGGCGACTTGGTCCACTTATGTCCTGCAGCTTTGAAAAGTATTTATGTGGAAAATTTAAAATACCTTCTCTGAAGATGCACTTTTGAAATAATAACTTAAAATGAGAACAAATGTACATTTTATTCTGTAATCTGTAAATGCATTAAAATCTACATAAAATTTAATAATTTAATATAAATAATGTTAATCGTACACTGAACAATAGAGGGATGAGTCACAGAATCAAGTTGAACTGTGAGCTGAATCAGTGATTGAACCAAGAGTGCTGGAGCCAAATCAGCAAGTGAGCAAACAACGCATAGAGCAAGGTGACTCCTGAGTACATAGTGATCTGCTGTGCAAGGAGGCGGGTGCAGTGAGCACCTGCCAGAAACCAAATCAGTGAGCGAGCTAAGGGCACTGTAAATCATGAATTGTCTGTAATCTGCTCCATGTTGAGTCGCGACCGGTAGGGGAAGCAAGTGCTTATGCTTTCCAGAGCAGTGTCTCCTATAGTGAACTGTCCAATGGACCGACACAGCAGGACCTTGAAAGCTGCCTTTTCAAATCAAAAGCAGTGTTGTAAAGGAGTGACATTTCTATGATTTCTGGTTTTTTTATGGTTGACAAAAGCTGTTTACAACAGTTAGTATCCAGTGAGATGACGTCAGTCATTTGAAGCTCTTTTTGGGGACAACCCCCACTTCTATAGTGGTTTTTTAAGCTTTCCTTCTATTTTTAGTTTCTCCAATTTTTTGAGTTTCGTTCCCATTTCTGCCTTTTCCTAAGTCACAGACTGGGCGCTAATGACCGTAGCAGTTCTGCGCCCTAAAACCATAACAAAAAAAAGAGTTAGTATATACAAAAATTTGTAACATGTTGTATGGAGTTTTCTGTTTAGCAACATCGCCTATTCATAGTGACTCGCTCAGCATGCTGGATGGGACACTGTTGCAGCAGCCTGTCCTAGAAATATCGCTCTGCACACTGACGTCATTGGAGAGGCTTTTTGGATCTAAATAGCTGCTGCTCCTGTGAGTCACTGAACTCCAAGAAAGGTTCTAACTCTTGGAATAATTTCAGGAGTGTTTCGCCCGTCTCTTATTTCAAACACACTCAGTCAAGTTTACATTGACGAATACTCCGTGCTATTCAGTCCATTCCTGCCTCTTGGCTTAATGTGGTTATGGAGCGAGCGGGTTGTTCTCAAGCATTACTACATTGAAAAACAAATCGACTATCGAAATTTTGGCTGTATGGTTGGACAACAAGTTAGAGGATACTGTCCTGATATTGTGCAGATCTCAAATTAACCTTAACAACGATAAGAGGGGTCCAACGTTCGTACATTCTTCTGCCCCTTAACGTGACTGACCTTCCATCCTGCTGAATTCATGGGACTACATGCATGTGATAGATGTGCATTGGTACCTGGGTGCCTCCAATCCTTTCTATGACAATCCTCAAGTATCAGACAAACCCTGCACTCTTCAGTCAAGAAAACCCAATGCCACTGATCCAGGTTCTGTTCCCTTACCCACTTACTTCGTGCACCACGGTTCTGAGCAGTTCGTACTATTGATTGCAATGAATGTCTAGAGGCCAGTTAATGGTGTAGGGATGGTTACGTACCTCTCCTATTCCTGGACAGATTGATAGGCTATCGCTAAGGGTGCCTCACCTGCCTGACAGACGTCAAGGACCCGCTGAATGTCGTAATTAAAGATGTCAATCAATCCACTTTTTATATAATTTTGTGGTTTGAGCAAGTATGTCGAGAACCTTTCCTCTGTCTGTGTTGTCTCATATTTTTATATGCCAGGAAGCAAGATCACGCTAGGAACAGAAACTGAATGTCTCTTATTCTCATTTTCACGACATGTGATATTCAGCTCACTGGGTACCTGTAACCAACTGGCGTAAGTATGAATAGTCATTGGATTCAATGAATTTTGGCTTACTTAAAAACACATTCGACTGGGTGAATTCAGGTGGAAATTCTTGTCTTAACTTCGCAGTAGGAGCCTGGGAAAGGCAGTTGGGTGCAGTCTTGGTAGCCTGTCGAAGGCGCCGCTCAGTCGCAACAGTCGTCTACCAAGCGTTTTACAAGTGCGGCAGCGTGATTGGTTCCTACAGACCCACGCCATAGAACGCCATGTTCGAAGGTATACCATGGAAGAAATTGTTTTTGAGACTAACTTTTTTATTGGCTTTAAACGTTCCTTAGAGAATCGATTTTTAAGATTCATTTATATGAAGTGTAGGAATTAGTGAAATTTCGTGTCAGGAGGAACAAGACTTCTGGTCAGGTGAATACAGGGTTAAAAGTACAAAATCAAATAGGTCTTATGCAGGAGTAGGTTTAATAATGAATAAAAAACATAGGAATGCGGGTAAGCTACTACAAACAGCACAGTGAACGCATTATTGTGACCAAGATAGATACGAAGCCCACTCCTACCACAGTAATACAAGTTTATATGCCAACTAGCTCCGCAGATGAAGAGATTGATGAAATGTATGTTGAGATAAAAGAAATTATTCGGATAGTGAAGGGAGACGAAAATTAAAAGTCACGGGGCACTGGAATTCGCTAGAAGGAAAAGGAAGAGAAGGAAAAGTAGCAGGTGAATATGGTTTGGGGGTAAGGAATGAAAGAGGAAGCCGTCTGGTAGAATTTTGCACAGAGCATAACTTAATCATAGCTAACACTTGGTTCAAGAATCATGAAAGGGTTGCATACATGGAAGAGGCCTGGAGATACTGGAACGTTTCAGATAGATTACATAATGGTAAGACATAGATACAGGAACCAGGTTTTAAACTGTAACACATTACCAGGGGCAGATGTGGACTCTGACAACAATCTAATGGTTATGAACTGTAGATTAAAACTGAAGAAACTGCAAAAAGGTGGAAATTTAAGGATATCGCACCTGGATAAACTGACAGAGCCAGCGGTTGGAGAGAGTTTCAGAGAGAGCATTAGGGAACGATTGACAAAAATGGGGGAAAGAAATATCGTAGAAGAAGATTGGGTAGCTTTGAGAGATGAAATAGTGAAGGCAGGAGAGGTTCAAGTAGGTAAAAAGTCGAGGGCTAACAGAAATCTTTGGGTAACAGAAGATATATTGAATTTAATTGATGAAAGGAGAAAATATAAAAATGCAGTAAGTGAAGCAGGCAAAAAAGAATACAAACGTGTCAAAAATGAGATCGACAGAAAGTGCAAAATGGCTAAGCACGGGTGGCTAAAGAACAAATGTAGGGATGTAGAGGCATATATCACTACGGGTAAGACAGATACTGCCTACAGGAAAATTAAAGGGACTTTTGGAGAAAAGAGGACCACTTGTATGAATATCAAGAGCTCAGATGGAAACCCAGTTCTAAGCAAAGAAGAGAAAGCAGAAGCTGGCCGGGGTGGCCGAGCGGTTCTAGGCGCTACAGTCTGGAACCGCGCGACCGCTACGGTCGCAGGTTCGAATCCTGGCTCGGGCATGGATGTGTGTGACGTCCTTAGATTAGTTAGGTTTAAGTTGTTCTAAGAACTAGGGGATTGATAATCTCAGATGTTAAGTCCCATAGTGCTCAGAGCCATTTGAACCTTTTTTTTTTTTTTAAAGCAGAAAGGTGTGAGCAGTATATAGAGGGTCCATACAAGAGCGATGTACTTGAGGACAATATTACGGAAAGGGAAGAGTAAGTAGATGAAGATGAAATGAGTGATATGATACTATGTGAAGAGTGTGACACAGCACTGAAAGACCTAAGTCAAAACAAGGCCCCGGGAATAGACAACATTCCATCAGAACTACTGGTAGCCTTGGGAGAGCCAGCCCTGACAAAACTCTGCCATCTGGTGAGCAAGATGTATGAGACAGGCGAAATACCCTCCGACTTAAAGAAGGTTATAATAATTCCAATCCCAAAGTAAGCAGGTGTTGACATACGAGAAAATGCCCGAATTATCAGTTCTATAAGTCACGGCTGCAAAATACTAACACGAATTCTTTACAGACGAATGGAAAAACTGGAAGAAGCCGACCTCGGGGAATATCAGTTTGGATTCCGTAGAAATGTTGCAAAACGTGAGGCAATACTGACCTTACGACTTATCTTAGATAATAGATTAATGAAATTCAAACCTACGTTTCTAGTATCTGTAGATTTAGAGAAAGATATTGAAAGTGTTGAGTGGAATACGCTCTTCTAAATTCTGAATGTGGCAGGGGTAAAATACAGGGAGAGAAAGCCTATTTATAATTTGTACAGAAACCAGATGGCAGTTATAAGAGACGAGGGGAATGAAAGGGAAGCACTTGTTGGGAAGGGAGTGAGACAGGGTTGTAGTCTATCCCCGATGTTATTCAATCTGTATATTGAGCAAGCAGTAAAGGCAACAAAAGGAAAATTCGGGGTAGAAATTAAAATGAATGGAGAAAAAATAAAAACATAGAGGTTCGCCGTTGACGTTGTAATTCTGTCAAAGACAGAAAAGGACCTGGAAGAACAATAGAACGGAATGGACAGTGTCTTGAAAGGTGGATATAAGATTAACATCAACAAAAGCAAAACGAGGATAATGGAATGTAGTCGAATTAAATCGGGTGGTGCTGAGGGAATTGGATTAGAAAATGAGACACCCAAAGTAGTAAATGAGTTTTGCTATTTAGGGAGCAAAATAACTGATGATGGTCGAAGTAGAGAGGATATAAAATTTAGACTGGCAATGGTAAGGAAAGCGTTTCTGAAACCGAGAAATTTGTTACTATCGAGTATAGATTTAACTGCTAGAAAGTCGTTTCTGAAAGTATTTGTATGGAGTGTAGCCATGTATGGAAGTGAAACATGGACGATAAATAGTTTGGACAAGAAGAGAATAGAAGCTTTCGAAATGTGGTGCTACAGAAGAATTCTAAAGATTAGATAGGTAGTTCACGTAACTAATGAGGAGGTACTGAATAGAATTGGGGGGGAGGAGAAATTTGTGGCACAATTTGATTAGAAGAAGGGATCGGTTGGTAGGACATGTTCTGTGGCGTCAAGGGATCACCAATTTAGTACTGGAGGTCAACGTGGAGGGTAAAAATCGTAGAGGGAGACCAAGGGATGTATACACTAAGCAGATTCAGAAGGATGTAGGTTGCGGAAGGTGATGAAGAAGCTTACACAGGATAGAGTAGCATGGAGAGCTGCATCAAACCAGTCTCAGGACTGAAGACCACAACAACAACTACATTAAAACCGAGATTTATGGGTGTCTGGCGCGTCCAAGTGCTCAAATGTAACCGATGTAATACTACACTATCGTCCAAAATTAAAGCAACAAACCGCTATTTCCCCGTCCTGTGACTAATTCACCATATAATCATACAAATTGTCAATAGATGTTGTTAAGATCGTGTTCTGCATGGAAGATGGCATTCCTATAAACGGACAACCTCGCCACCACTGACGTTAGGGCACCTGTCAAGCGGGGTAATGTTTTCAGGGTCGTCCCACATCCACAATCGCTGTGTAGACAGCCACAGATGGTGCGGTATGCCACAGAGAAGACTCCTACAGACTGTCTTCTGTGAAGGGCCCTACGAAGAATGGAAGCTGCAGAGTCGCAAACTGATGTGGCCTTATGGCATAATGTGAATCGTTCTGTTGTTTCTCAGACGAGTGGACAGTTTGCAGACGCCGAATCTGTATCCCGGAGACCAGGACAGGACCGATCACGTGTGACATAAGAATGAGTGGACCGTTATTTGGCTGTAAGGACACGACGGTGCCGCCTTAGTACTACACTACAACTGGTATCTGACCTCGCAGCGTCCACTGGACGTATTGTACAGAGGCAAACGGTGTACAGAAGACTTCAGTAGATGGCCCATACTGTTGGATACTTGATGTCTGCTCACCGCTGGCGTGTCTTCACAGAAGGGACCGTTTAGAGTGGAGCCGTCAACACACTACCTGGAAGGTCGAACGGTAGGCCAGTGTTTTTCTCACAGATGAGTCGCGATCTGGAGAGTGATTCCCGACGGATTCGCATCTGGAGGGCACGTGGAACAGGATTTAGGGACCTAAACCTTGTGGAAAGGACCAATATCAAAGAGGATCCACAAGGATGTGGGCAAGGATTATGTTGACCACTCGTGCACCTATTCATGAAACTGTACGGGCGTGTCAGAAACATTTAAATGTTGTCACGTACCGTGAGGACATCTTGGGATTTCATGCGCGATTGTTACGAGGTGCTGTGGGCATAGACTACGTACTGATGGACGATAATGCTCGGCTTCATAGAGCGTGGGTGGTTGATGTTTTCTTGGAAACGGAAGATGTTGCACGCATGGCGTGGCCTGCTCACTCTCACGATTTGAATCCCATAGAGCTTGTCTGGGATGCACTAGCGAGACAGGTTGCATCACGTCAGCATCCACCAGCAACTCTCCAAAACTTGCGAGCAGCTCTGGAGGAAGAATGGCTGTTATTGCCTTAACATTGGCTTGATGGCATCGTTCACATAATGCCCCATCTTTGTCGGGCCTGTACTGGTGCCAGAGGTTGTCACATCCCACACTGGTCACATTAACCAGTTGTCAGAACTTATGTGCAAACCCGTTAAGTTCGAAAAAGATTGAGAACATTTTTGCCTCCCGTTATGCATGTTGCAGTTGAGTACATTCTGCATTCTTTGCGTTGTTTCTATTTGCTATCACCACTTTATACCGTGGCAAAATAAACGCAAACTCGCAAAATTTCCGTTTGTTGCTTTAATTTTGGATGCCAGTGTATAATACACTCCTGGAAATTGAAATAAGAACACCGTGAATTCATTGTCCCAGGAAGGGGAAACTTTATTGACACATTCCTGGGGTCAGATACATCACATGATCACACTGACAGAACCACAGGCACATAGACACAGGCAACAGAGCATGCACAATGTCGGCACTAGTACAGTGTATATCCACCTTTCGCAGCAATGCAGGCTGCTATTCTCCCATAGAGACGATCGTAGAGATGCTGGATGTAGTCCTGTGGAACGGCTTGCCATGCCATTTCCACCTGGCGCCTCAGTTGGACCAGCGTTCGTGCTGGACTTGCAGACCGCGTGAGACGACGCTTCATCCAGTCCCAAATATGCTCAATGGGGGACAGATCCGGAGATCTTGCTGGCCAGGGTAGTTGACTTACACCTTGTAGAGCACGTTGGGTGGCACGGGATACATGCGGACGTGCATTGTCCTGTTGGAACAGCAAGTTCCCTTGCCGGTCTAGGAATGGTAGAACGATGGGTTCGATGACGGTTTGGATGTACCGTGCACTATTCAGTGTCCCCTCGACGATCACCAGTGGTGTACGGCCAGTGTAGGAGATCGCTCCCCACACCATGATGCCGGGTGTTGGCCCTGTGTGCCTCGGTTCCTATGCAGTCCTGATTGTGGCGCTCACCTGCACGGCGCCAAACACGCATACGACCATCATTGGCACCAAGGCAGAAGCGACTCTCATCGCTGAAGACGACACGTCTCCATTCGTCCCTCCATTCACGCCTGTCGCGACACCACTGGAGGCGGGCTGCACGATGTTGGGGCGTGAGCGGAAGACGGCCTAACGGTGTGCGGGACCGTAGCCCAGCTTCATGGAGACGGTTGCGAATGGTCCTCGCCGATACCCCAGGAGCAACAGTGTCCCTAATTTGCTGGGAAGTGGCGGTGCGGTCCCCTACGGCACTGCGTAGGATCCTACGGTCTTGGCGTGCATCCGTGCGTCGCTGCTGTCCGGTCCCAGGTCGACGGGCACGTGCACCTTCCGCCGACCACTGGCGACAACATCGATGTACTGTGGAGACCTCACGCCCCACGTGTTGAGCAATTCGGCGGTACGTCCACCCGGCCTCCAGCATGCCCACTATACGCCCTCGCTCAAAGTCCGTCAACTGCACATACGGTTCACGTCCACGCTGTCGCGGCATGCTACCAGTGTTAAAGACTGCGATGGAGCTCCGTATGCCACGGCAAACTGGCTGACACTGACGGCGGCGGTGCACAAATGCTGCGCAGCTAGCGCCATTCGACGGCCAACACCGCGGTTCCTGGTGTGTCCGCTGTGCCGTGCGTGTGACCATTGCTTGTACAGCCCTCTCGCAGTGTCCGGAGCAAGTATGGTGGGTCTGACACACCGGTGTCAATGTGTTCTTTTTTCCATTTCCAGGAGTGTAGTTACCGACGGAATGGAGGGTCAGTTAGTTTCGGATAATATGACAGAGGGCATCATTATCAACTGAAATACCATTCTCAAACAAGATTTCTCTTCGTAACATGACTCGTTTAGGGTAAACAGGCTGAAAGCACGTGCTTGCTTCGCGTCTGCTTAACTTGTCATTTCGCTTGTTTTTTTTTACGAAGAAAAACGTGAGTGCTTGGCAATGACAAACAAACGTATTTAAAGTGGTAAAAAAGGTTCGAAAAGTAATCCCAACAGTGAAAAAACGCTTCGAGTAGTAAGCGGAAACCAGTTAATCGATATAATTTCGCCAGTGTAAGAGTCTTTCGATGTCGGGGGAAATGATTTGTTCAATTTCAGTATTAAAAAAGTCAAGTTGAAACTTTAAACACTTATTTTTTCAAAATAACATTTTTCACGTTGGGAAAAGCTATTAACTCGTGAAATTTGCATTCAGTTACATTATGGCTTTTTGTAGCTTGTGAGTTGGCGTTTTCTCTACTGTAATACATAGGAGTTTGCGATACATTTTATCTTCGATTTTGCTGCGCGTTCATATACGACTTTTTTGGTTGAAAAGTTTGCTTTTATTTCAAAGTGTCGCCATTTTATTAAAAACCATTTTTTAAATATCCGTGAAGGCCTTTCGCCAATGTCGTGCAGTGTCCAGGGCGTGCAAGTCTTTTATTTAAAAAATAATGCATTCATAAGGGAGCACAATAAAAGTCTTAAGTCAGTTTTGTAATTTGTTGTTACTTATATGAAAAAATCATGAGTATTCGTTCCAAAAACGAGCGCATCCTAGTCCACCTCCTTAAACTGAGTCCGAAATTTTGAGGCGAAGGAACAGGCGTTGTGCCTCCTATCTTGTCGTTAGAGGAGACGCCTGCTACCACTGAATCTTGGTGGTTGGTCAATCCGACACTTCCAAGTTTGTTCGATCTCGATATGCAGAGGTGAGACAGTTTGGGTTTTGGACAATGGTCATGTTAGGTATGACGCGCTGTTTGTAAGCGCAACAGAACGCTGATTTTGGATAGAAGGGAGTTCAATTTTTGGTTATAATTCTGTGCAACAATTGACTAATACCGTCAGGAACAGTGTGGGATTCTCGTAAGTGATATTTCCACTACCACTTTACTTAGATGTAACCAAACTAGCCCGCCACTGTGGCCGAGCGGTTCTACGCGCCTCAGTCCGGAATCGCGCTGCTGCTACGTTCGCAGGTTCGAATCCTTCCTTGGGCATTGATGTGCGTGATGTCCTTAAGTTAGTTAGGTTTAAGTAGTTCTAAGTCTAGAGGACTGATGACATCAGATGTTAAGTCCCATAGTGCTTAGAGCCCAGAATGAGATTTTCACTCTGCAGCGTAGTGTGCGCTGATATGACTAAGCCATGTCTCCGCAATATCCTTTCTTTCAGGAGTGCTAGTTCTGTTAGGTTCGCAGGAGAGCTTCTGTAAAGTTTGGAAGGTAGGAGGCGAGGTACTGGCAGACGTAAGGCTGTGAGGACGGGGCGTGAGTCGTGCTTGGGTAGCTCAGATGGTAGAGCACTTGCCCGCAAAAGGAAAAGGTCCCGATTTCGAGTCTCGGTCCGGCACACAGTTTTAATCTGCCAGGAAGTTTCAGTGCTTAGAGCCATTTGTAACCGAACTTGTTCTTTAATTGTCCACGATGCACTTCAAGCATCGTGTGCCCACATAATTTTTATAATTGTTTTTGGTGCAAGTCACAAGTCAGCTTTGACGATTCAATCACTGATTTTGGTTTCAGTTACTCTGTGATTCCGAATCTTTGTGTGTGAGCAGTTGTGCGTCCATGTTGCGTCCCTTAGTCAACCAAGTCCTTGCTGAATAATGATGATCTTTAAGTTATTATTGTTTGATTGTAAGGAACCGTAGTGTTAGGGTTTGATGTCTGTCCCGTGTTAAACGCAGTTCAGGAGTATGCTCCACCTTTGTGAATAAATGTTTTTCATGCAGCTATTTAGTTCGTTGAACTTCACTATAATGTGCGTACCAGTACGCCTTCCCTCCTACTGTGGCCTCTAACCTCACGTATCCTGTAAGAGCGAGATTATAGGGAATATTTAGTAAAGTATAAACCCCAATATGTCGATGCGAAGTTCACTAGTTAGATATCAATTGCGATTTTTCTTGCGGGATTTACAGCCTTCTAGCTCCCATTGGAGCAAGATATGGACAATAAAGTGTTTTCTTTCAATGACCTTTATGCTTCCCTGCACAACAGGCATGTTGTGCACATAGTATTGGCATACCTTGCAGGGAATATACCTGATGGTATGGCTGAGCAGAGAGAGGGGGAAGGAAATGGATAGTGAGAGAGGGTGGAGGATGTGGTGGACAGAAAAAGGGCAGAGGAGGAGATGGACAAATGGAGACGGGGGTCTCAGGCAATGGGCAAAGAGAGGGGTGAGGAAAGGATGGACAGAGAAAGGTGGAGGATGATATGGACAGAGGGAGCAGCAAGGGGATGGTGAGAGACAGAGACAGAGGCAGTGACAGAGACAGAGAGAGGTGGGGGAGGGGAGGAAACATGTTATGCAGATAATATCAGCAGCTTTGCAGGGGTTACACATGTAGATGGGTACGGCTCAGCAGGAAAAAGGGGGTAGGAGATAGATAGTGAGAGAAGGGGAAGGAACGGAAAGATGTGAAAGGGAGAGATGCACACAGACAGGACGGGGGGGGGGGGGGGGAATATGTGTAATATATGTGTCGAACACACACGCAAACAAAGTCTTGTAGTTAAATAAATAAACATGTCTGGGTCGGCACAGACTATTCAGTTGTCTTCAAAAGGGCAGCGCACAGGTGTGGTGTATGCTCCTCGGGGTATCTGCCAGCAGTAATGTGTCGGTAGCGGTCAACAGCTGTTGTTGCTGACTTGGGGCGATCACTACGAGGCACGATAGAGATCTTTTGTGTTTCACGATAGCGGTGGAGTGTTGGAACAAAGTCTATGTCCTGCGCACCAGTGTGATGGCCGAATTTCCTTCCTAATAACCCTTCTTACCGTGAAGTAGCAAAGCGCACACGGTCCAAGCTTGAAATGGCTCTCACAGGCACATTGTCAGACCGAACAGAGTGCACAAGTCGCGTTATCCCATTCACGATGGGAGACACAGTGCGGTCTAATGAATTGCTGTTATGGCTTTTAGGCAGGAGGTTGTACGTAGCTACTTCCTACAGGAAGAAGAGTATTGAGAAACAGATTTACGATTTTTTTAACAAGTTTGCTATATCTATGGGCACTGATAAGCAGTTGTGAGTAGTTCACTCCTCACATAGAGGGTTATGTAGGGTCACACGAGTGTATTTACAATAAGACCGGCCTAGGATTGACTATTGCCAATTAACGTGACAGAAGATGTTGGAAATGCCTCAATTTACGTCGATGCAGCGCTTTGTTCGAGTTATCAAACAGAGATATACACGTAGTAGCTCTGCATGGGGGATAGCAGTCAAAGTGTTTCCAATGTTCTGCTGTAGCTCTTCAGTACGTGAAGCTTATTTGAGTAGACCTGACCCTTCAGTTTGCCCCACAGGAGCTGATCGATATTTATGACGTGCGTTCAATAAGTAACGCAACACATGTCTATTCTGAAAGCAGGTTGGTTTTATTCAGGACTCCAATATCCCATATTATTCCCCACTCTTTTGGCTATAAAACCATATTATTCAACATAATCTGCGTTTAGCGCGACAGCCTTACGCCACCTTATTGGGAAGGCCTCTACGTCCGCATGGTACCACTCTGGCGCTCTACGTCGTCTTGCTGCACAGTGACCTCGCAATCATTCACGTACTGCCCGCTGAGTGCATCCTTCATTGGGGCAAAGATGGAAGTCGGAAGGTGCGACGTCCAAGGAAGAACAATCCAAGGAAGAATAGTCCAATGACGTTTTGTGAGCTCCTCTAACGTGTACAGACTTGTGAGAGGCCCTGCGTTGTCATACAGAAGGAGAAGTTTGTCTGCATTTCTGTGGCGCAAACGCGCTGAAATCGTGTCTTCAATTTCCTGAGGGTATACCAGAACAGTTTATCGATGCCCCGTGAGCGAGGACATCAAACGGATAATCGCTTCAGAGTCCCAGAAGACCTTCGGCATGGCTCTACCGGCTTAGGGTGGGGCTTTGGACTTTTTCTTCAGGGGAGAAGTAGTGCGGTGCCACTCCATGGATTGCCGTTTTGTTTCTGGCTCGAAGAGATGAACTATTTTTCTTCTTCTATGACGATGTTCGACAAAACATTGACACTCAGTCCAGTAATGCGCGAGCAGTTTCTCACAAAAGGTATTTCGTTGGTCCTTTTGCTTCTGTGTTAAGGGGCGAGGAATCCAATAGACACACACGTCTGATTACCTCATGTGGACGAGTGTGTCAGCAGTACCAACAGAAACGTCAGATTGTGCAGCAGGGTTTTAGATTATGATCAATCCATCACCTCGAATGGGAGTGCCGGCGTGTTACGCCTGCAGGAGTCACAGCTGTGTGCGGCCAGCCGGCACGCAGGAGATCGGATAGCTTTCAGCGGCCTCTTTGCAGTGATGATACGCCTCGCCCAACGGCTCAGCGTTCTTTTTTTTCACTACTGGACCGTCGTAGACAGTCTGAAAGCGCCTATGAATATCTGCGATGCTCAGGTTTCCCGCCGAAAGACGCTCAGTGACAGCTCTCTGCTTGGAATGCACCTCCTTATACAGGGTGTTACAAAAAGGTACTGCCAAACTTTCAGGAAACATTCGTCACACACAAGAAAGAAAATATGTTATGTGGGCATGTGTCCGGAAACGCTTACTTTCCATGTTAGAGCTCATTTTATTACTTCTCTTCAAATCACATTAATCATGGAATGGAACCACACAGCAACAGAACGTACCAGCGTGACTTCAAACACTTTGTTACAGGAAATGTTCAAAATGTCCTCCGTTAGCGAGGATACATGCATCCACCCTCCGTTGCATGTAATCCCTGATGCGCTGATGCAGCCCTGGAGAATGGCGTATTGTATCACAGCCGTCCACAGTACGAGCACGAAGAGTCTCTACATTTGGTACCGGGCTTGCGTAGAAAAGAGCTTTCAAATGCCCCCATAAATGAAAGTCAAGAGGGTTGAGGTCAGAGGAGCGTGGAGGCCATGGAATTGGTCCGCCTCTACCCATCCATCGGTCACCGAATCTGTTGTGGAGAAGCGTACGAACACTTCGACTGAAATGTGCAGGAGCTCCATCGTGCATGAACCACATGTTGTGTCGTACTTGTAAAGGCACATGTTCTAGCAGCACAGGTAGAGTATCCCGTATGAAATCATGATAACGTGCTCCATTGAGCGTAGGTGGAAGAACATGGGCCCAATCAAGACATCACCAACAATGCCTGCCCAAACGTACACAGAAAATCTGTGTTGATGACGTGATTGCACAATTGCGTGCGGATTCTCGTCAGCCCACACATGTTTATTGTGAAAATTTACAATTTGATCACGTTGGAATGAAGCCTCATCCGCAAAGAGAACATATACACTGAAATGAGGATTGACACATTGTTGGAAGAACAATTCACAGAAGTGTACCCGTGGAGGCCTATCAGCTGCTGATAGTGCCTGCACACGCTGTACATGGTACGGAACCAACTGGTTCTCCCGTAGCACTCTCCATACGGTGACGTGGTCAACGTTACCTTGTACAGCAGCAACTTCTCTGACGCTGACATTAGGGTTATCGTCAACTGCACGAAGAATTGCCTCGTCCATTGCAGGTGTCCTCGTCGTTCTAGGTCTTCCCCAGTTGCGAGTCATAGGCTGGAATGTTCCTTGCTCCCTAAGACGCCGATCAATTGCTTCGAACGTCTTCCTGTCTGGACACCTTCGTTCTGGAAATCTGTCTCGATACAAACGTACCGCGCCACGGCTATTGCCCCGTGCTAATCCATACATCAAATGGGCATCTGCCAACACCGCATTTGTAGACATTCCACTGACTGCAAAACCACGTTTGTGACGAACACTAACCTGTTGATGCTACGTACTGATGTGCTTGATGCTAGTACTGTAGAGCAATGAGTCGCATGTCAACGCAAGCACCGAAGTCAACATTACCTTCCTTCAATTGGGCTAACTGGCGGTGAATCGAGGAAGTAAAGTACATACTGACGAAACTAAAATGAGCTCTAACATGGAAATTAAGCGTTTCCGGACACATGTCCACATAACATCTTTTCTTTATTTGTGTGTGAGGAATGTTTCCTGAAAGTTTGGCCGTACCTTTTTGTAACACCCTGTAGACGCCATTCGGAAGGATACTATAACGCCGTCACGTATTGAAATTTTGTGAAAGTATAGGGGCTGAAGAGGGAATATTCCACAATGTCCCACAACAAATTCCGCTTTTTTCCAAGCGATATTGGCCTATAAAATATGTGTTGTACTACTTATAGAACTCCCCTCGTAAGCATTTTCTGGAGTACCAGTCAGCATTAACAGTTTTATGAAAGAACCATGTTACTATCGATGCGGACAGCAGATATTGTGCACCGAGCACCGATCTTGAGACCATGAAACGTTTCTTCAAAGTATGGGGATTTTCTAAATAAATGGCTCCGAGCACTATGCGACTTAACTTCTGAGGTCATCAGTCGCCTAGAACTTAGAACTAATTAAACCTAACTAACCTAAGGACATCACACACATCCATGCCCGAGGCAGGATTCGAACCTGCGACCGTAGCGGTCACGCGGTTCCAGACTGAAGCGCCTTTAACCGCACGGCCACACCGGCCGGCCATGGGGATTTTATGATGCATTATGGTGCGTGTTCTGTGAGTTCACATACCCTTAAGAGACTGAAGCAATCCTCGTATGAAGAAATGAAAAACTAAGGATACCACATTGCTGATTACACTTCGCTTAGAAACAGCGGCGAATCTCAACACACGGAAGTTCGCCCAGACGATTTAAGTCATGCACCATAGCAAATTTGAAATGATGCAGATGAAAGTCACTTTGATAACGTTTCGGCACGACGATATCATTAATTTCCACATGTGCAGATAAACGTCGTTGAGATTTAGTCGTACTTTGTTCCATGTTTTCCTTCATTCGAACGTTTTCCTTCCCTCGAACAATTTTTCCGAGGTTTCCCTTCACTCGAAAAATATATTCCGATTTTTCTATATATCCAGCGTTCTGCATCTACATCTACATTTATACTCCGCAAGCCACCCAACGGTGTGTGGCGGAGGGCACTTAACGTGCCACTGTCATTACCTCCCTTTTCTGTTCCAGTCGCGTATGGTTCGCGGGAAGAACGACTGTCTGAAAGCCTCCGTGCACGCTCGAATCTCTCTAGTTTTACATTCGTGATCTCCTCGGGAGGTATAAGTAGGGGGAAGCAATATATTCGATACCTCATCCAGAAACGCACCCTCTTGAAACCTGGCGAGCAAGCTACACCGCGATGCAGAGCGCCTCTCTTGCAGAGTCTGCCACTTGAGTTTGCTAAACATCTCCGTAACGCTAGCACGGCTACCAAATAACCCTGTGACGAAACGCACCGATCTTCTTTGGATCTTCTCTATCTTCTCCGTTAACCCGATCTGGTACGGATCCCACACTGATGAGAAATACTCAAGTATAGGTCGAACTAGTGTTTTCTAAGCCACCTCCTTTGTTGATGGACTAAATTTTCTAAGGACTCTCCCAATGAATCTCAACCTGGTACCCACCTTACCAACAATTGATTTTATATGATCATTCCACTTCAAATCGTTTCGCACGCATACTCCCAGATATTTTACAGAAGGAACTGCTACCAGTGTTTGTTCCGTTATCATATAATAATAAAGGATTCGATTGAAGGTTTGAGGGACTTTGGCCGTTGACTTACATAGTAATATTTCATCATCTGCAGCCGTACTTTAGATGTTATTTATTACATATCTACCAGTTTCGGTCATTCAGCACACCGCCTTCAGGCCTTAACTGGAACTGAGGGGGTTAACTCTAATCGTATACACTGGTGCATTAATGGCCAACACCCACGAACAAGTTTCCGTAGACTGTAACAATGATGTTGCTTCTCCAACCATTAACAGCGTTTATTCGTTACAGAGCCTGTTTCGTGCCATTTTTCCATAATTGCTACAACGGAGAGCAGCGCGCTTCGTTACAGGATCGTTTAGTAACCGCGAAAGCGCTACGGAGATGATAGATAAACTCCAGTGGAAGACTCTGCAGCAGAGACGTTCAGTAGCTCCGTACGGGCTTTTGTTGAAGTTTCGAGAACATACCTTCACCGAGGAGTCAAGCAGTATATTGCTCCCTCCTACGTACATCTCGCGAAGAGACCATGAGGATAAAATCAGAGAGATTAGAACCCACACAAAGGCATACCGACGATCTTTCTTTCCACGAACAATACGAGACTGGAATAGAAGGGAGAACCGATAGAGGTACTCAAGGTACCCTCCGCCACACACCGTCAGGTGGCTTGCGGAGTATGGATGTAGATGTAGATTTTAGACGTTGCTATATGTTTTGCACAAACACTTCCAGGCTTAAACTATTGTGCAAATTGTTCTGCATACGTTTTGCACGAATTGTGTTCTCACAGCACTCGACAACGAACGCATTCTGTGTTATTGTGAGTATCGTTTAAGCTGCATTCAGCTAGCCACCTAAAAGATGAACTCCTCTCGCTCACTCAGACGCAATGACACATCTGAGTACACGGGACCGAGGACGAGTGAGATGCGCATGCGCAGACATGTGGCACCACCTGATTGGTGCATAGGAACCAGTTTCCAGCACTTTCTGTACTGGGCAGTTCTCCTGTTCACTGCCAAGAGTCGGTTCCACGTTACTCTTATCAACATTTTCTGGGTCATTTACATTTTAGTCAACAGCCGTGCCGTAGTGGATTAACCAGTTCCCATTAGATCACTGAAGTTAAGCACAGTCGCGCTATTGGTCCACGAGACTCAGAGGGCCATAGACACGGGTTCACAGGTAGATGCCGTGTTTCTTGACTTCCGCAAGGCGTTCGATACAGTTCCCCACAGTCGTTTAATGAACAAAGAAAGAGCATATGGACTATCAGACCAATTGTGTGATTGGATTGAGGAGTTCCTAGATAACAGGACGCAGCATGTCATTCTCAATGGAGAGAAGTCCTCCGAAGTAAGAGTGATTTCAGGTGTGCCGCAGGGGAGTGTCATAGGACCGTTGCTATTCACAATATACATAAATGACCTGGTGGATGACATCGGAAGTTCACTGAGGCTTTTTGCAGATGATGCTGTGGTGTATCGAGAGGTTGTAACAATGGAAAATTGTACTGAAATGCAGGAGGATCTGCAACGAATTGACGCATGGTGCAGGGAATGGCAATTGAATCTCAATGTAGACAAGTGTAATGTGCTGCGAATACACAGAAAGATAGATCCTTTATCATTTAGCTACAAAATAGCAGGTCAGCAAGTGGAAGCAGTTAATACCATAAATTATCTGGGAGTACGCATTAGGAGTGATTTAAAATGGAATGATCATATAATGTTGAGCGTCGGTAAAGCAGATGCCAGACTGAGATTCATTGGAAGAATCCTAAGGAAATGCAATCCGAAAACAAAGGAAGTAGGTTACAGTACGCTTGTTCGCCCACTGCTTGAATACTGCTCAGCAGTGTGGGATCCGTACCAGATAGGGTTGATAGAAGATATAGAGAAGATCCAACGGAGAGCAGCGCGCTTCGTTACAGGATCATTCAGTAATCGCGAAAGCGTTACGGAGATGATAGATAAACTCCAGTGGAAGACTCTGCAGCAGAGACGCTCAGTAGCTCGGTACGGGCTTTTGTCAAAGTTTCGAGAACATACCTTCACCGAAGAGTCAAGCAGTATATTGCTCCCTCCTACGTATATCTCGCGAAGAGACCATGAGGATAAAATCAGAGAGATTAGAGCCCACACAGAGGCATATCGACAATCCTTCTTTCCACGAACAATACGAGACTGGAATAGAAGGGAGAACCGATAGAGGTACTCAAGGTACTCTCCGCCACACACCGTCAGGTGGCTTGCGGAGTATGGATGTAGATGTAGATGTAGATGTAGATGTAGATGGTTGCTCGTGGATGGGTCGCCATCCGAGCTGTCGTGCGCTGTTGACATCAGCCTCGTGAAGCCAGTTGAGGAGCTACTTGACTGAGTAATAGTGGCTCCAAGTCACGAAAACTGGCAGAGGCCGGGAAAGGGGTTTGATGACCACATGTCTTTCCTTTCCGCACCAGATAACGTCAGTCGTCTGAGGATGACACGGCGGACGGTCGGTACCTTTCCGTCTTACGACGCCTGTTAGGAAGGGCGGAAAACTTTATTTTGCCGTCCCTCTAACAACAATGAAGAATCTAGAGTGGACATTCTATGACAGCTTCCATCGTAGGAGTACATTAATAGAACATGGAATGTCTTCAATGTGTCTGCCACATTCATTAATACAACGAGCGTATTCATTCCGCTTGGGGCTCGCCTTGCGATCTCGCAAGCCAGTGCTTGCCCCAGGTGTTGCGCTGCGCGAGCAGGTCAGGGTAGTTCGGGTCGAGTTTTCGGAATTAACATACACGTAGGAGGGCCTGCCTGATCAACAGTTTCACAGCTACTCGTAATTTGCCCAAGGAGGTCCGCAGCATTTGAATTGAAAATGCGTTCCATATTTCTGCTGCGCTTAGAGCAATGACACGAGCTGATCGCTTAGGTGCATTGCCGGAGCACATCATTCATTTGCTGTCGTAATTTATACCGGTTCACAGTCTAGTGGCAATTGAACTGTAACCAAATAGGAACTTTATCCAGAATTTTTTGCTGACGTAAGTGATTATTCAAGCTGTTTCACTGCTAACATAATTTAATAATGTAACATAATAATAATATAATACGATAGTAGCTTTTGAGAAAAAGGTGGTTTAGAACAGCCTTTTGCCATGTTAATAATAATTTGAGTACCAAATCACAAATCGGGTTTCAGAAACGTTGTTCCAATGACGTTGTGGATTATAAGCAGCAAATATTGCCGTTAGTAAGTTAACAGATGAGCATCTGGCGATCTGTTTTTGTTGCCTGTTAAAGAGATATGATTGTACAAATCACGCAGTATCCTCAGGAAAATGAGATTTTGTGGAATTAATCATGTAGTTAACAATTGGCTAAAGGGAGACATAGTGATAAGAATGCAAAAATTTGTGCTACGTAATTAGAAAAATGTATTCCTCATTGACAAGAAATCCGTAATGTAGTTCCACAATTGCTTCTTATACACTCCTGGAAATTGAAATAAGAACACCGTGAATTCATTGTCCCAGGAAGGGGAAACTTTATTGACACATTCCTGGGGTCAGATACATCACATGATCACACTGACAGAACCACAGGCACATAGACACAGGCAACAGAGCATGCACAATGTCGGCACTAGTACAGTGTATATCCACCTTTCGCAGCAATGCAGGCTGCTATTCTCCCATGGAGACGATCGTAGAGATGCTGGATGTAGTCCTGTGGAACGGCTTGCCATGCCATTTCCACCTGGCGCCTCAGTTGGACCAGCGTTCGTGCTGGACGTGCAGACCGCGTGAGACGACGCTTCATCCAGTCCCAAACATGCTCAATGGGGGACAGATCCGGAGATCTTGCTGGCCAGGGTAGTTGACTTACACCTTCTAGAGCACGTTGGGTGGCACGGGATACATGCGGACGTGCATTGTCCTGTTGGAACAGCAAGTTCCCTTGCCGGTCTAGGAATGGTAGAACGATGGGTTCGATGACGGTTTGGATGTACCGTGCACTATTCAGTGTCCCCTCGACGATCACCAGTGGTGTACGGCCAGTGTAGGAGATCGCTCCCCACACCATGATGCCGGGTGTTGGCCCTGTGTGCCTCGGTCGTATACAGTCCTGATTGTGGCGCTCACCTGCACGGCGCCAAACACGCATACGACCATCATTGGCACCAAGGCAGAAGCGACTCTCATCGCTGAAGACGACATGTCTCCATTCGTCCCTCCATTCACGCCTGTCGCGACACCACTGGAGGCGGGCTGCACGATGTTGGGGCGTGAGCGGAAGACGGCCTAACGGTGTGCGGGACCGTAGCCCAGCTTCATGGAGACGGTTGCGAATGGTCCTCGCCGATACCCCAGGAGCAACAGTGTCCCTAATTTGCTGGGAAGTGGCGGTGCGGTCCCCTATGGCACTGCGTAGGATCCTACGGTCTTGGCGTGCATCCGTGCGTCGCCGCGGGCACGTGCACCTTCCGCCGACCACTGGCGACAACATCGATGTACTGTGGAGACCTCACGCCCCACGTGTTGAGCAATTCGGCGGTACGTCCACCCGGCCTCCCGCATGCCCACTATACGCCCTCGCTCAAAGTCCGTCAACTGCACATACGGTTCACGTCCACGCTGTCGCGGCATGCTACCAGTGTTAAAGACTGCGATGGAGCTCCGTATGCCACGGCAAACTGGCTGACACTGACGGCGGCGGTGCACAAATGCTGCGCAGCTAGCGCCATTCGACGGCCAACACCGCGGTTCCTGGTGTGTCCGCTGTGCCGTGCGTGTGATCATTGCTTGTACAGCCCTCTCGCAGTGTCCGGAGCAAGTATGGTGGGTCTGACACACCGGTGTCAATGTGTTCTTTTTTCCATTTCCAGGAGTGTATATGGCAATCATGTTCCTTTTAATACAGTGTAAACATAATTCATTCTTTTTGTAAATAACGTAAGTATGCTGCGTGACAGAAAAAAGTATGAAGCACGCAGAAGACATGGTCGGATGTCGAAGTAACTTCGTACATGTACACACCATCGGCAGGTATCTAAATGATCTCTGCGGAAGACAGAACGGCCTACAGAGAGCATTAGTACTGATACCGTTTAGAGTGGCTTGCAGGCCGAGTAGCGAATGTATGGGACATGAACAGCATTAGATGTGGAACGATCACTGTGAAGGACACAGAAATGTTGCGTACCCGTGTGAGACACCGTTATCAGCATCTGATACAGTTTGAATGTTGCCTCGTTGTGGGTCTCCAGTTGTCTGGATGGTAGGATCGTGCCATATCCAGATTGGTGCGGCATTCGGAAGTGACAGTGGATCCACGACGAGTGTCTGTGGGCTTGCGAAAAAAACGGCAACCATATTATGTGTCTCTGATAAGTACCAAAATCCTGTAATACGACGACTGGTTTGTAATACAAGATATATGTTACTCGACGATTGCATGTCGAACGTTTTGTGACCTGTAAGTCATGTTCTCAAATAAGTAATGAGTTTTTGTTCCTCGCATTATGCCCTACTGTGCCTGATCTAATCGCTTTATTAATTTTCAGTTCTACTAGCACTTGAATGGCTGTAAAGCCGAAATCATTATTATCTGAAATAAATGAGTAGTAATTTACAGTCAAACAGCAGAAATTTCTTTAAAATCAATGAAAAAACATTTACAAACTTGTGAAAACACGAAGTGGTTCCATTAGGTTTGATGTGTGTGCTGCACTTGTGTGAATACGATTTACAGTAACAATAGCAACAGGTATTTATATTCCGACTGAAGACCACAATAACAACAACATTTTGAGTACGTTCAGAAATGACACACAAGTTAGTCGTTTTCAAAAAAAAAAATTGGTTCAAATGGCTCTGAGCACTATGGGACTAAACATCTGTGGTCATCAGTCCCCTAGAACTTAGAACTACATAAACCTAACTAACCTAAGGACATCACACACGCCCATGCCCGAGGCAGGATTCGAACCTGCGACCGTAGCAGACGCGCGGTTCCGGACTGAGCGCCTAGAACCGCTCGGCCACTCCGGCCGGCTTAGTCGTTTTCGTCAGCACTGATATCCGAATGTTTGCTCATTATTGTGGCATGGTGAATAAACAGTTTACCTAAGACCTGTGTCTTTAACAGTTATTGGGCTGCATTAATGATAGTACAATAAGTACATGCCGTTGCATAGCAAATGTTCATTGCCACATCTCCAGTAATGGTGCACCCCACGTCACCTAAGACTGGTTAGATGTCCTGAAATGACCCAAACGGTCACCTCTTGCATCGCGCTACTAAAATAAGTTCCTACCAACATTATTTAAGGATACAGGATTCTTATAAATAGTGGAAAGTTCGACATTTTTTATGACTTTATTAAATTCTAAAGTCTTTTTATTTCTGTTACAGAAACGAGTATTATTTCGAAAAGAAGTGTGAACTTTCTGTTTCTAGCGATTATACGTATGATACATTGTATATGTTGGTTACAGTGCAGGTTTTTAGTGTCTGTAAATGATCATCTTCGCTAGCAGTTACTTTTGTTTAGCTGAAGCATTTTGTTCACATGTTACTGAATGTTTGTTGCCCAAGTGCTACATATATTTGTGGAAGTACATATCCCTTAGCGTACAATACACACGAACTATGCCACGCATCAAGATATTGAATAAAAGGAATTTCCATGGTAACCAGTTCACATACAAAGCAAGCCACACTGTCGAAAGTAACTTACGTATCAGTTCTTCACAGAAGAATGCCTCCTGATGATTCAAACTTTTGTTTTAACAATGACGCTGTTTGTAGTGGATTTGTTGTTGTTGTTGTGGGCATCTTATCTTCTTTGATGAAGGAAGTGGCGGAATGTAAACAATGTGATGGTGTAGGCTGTCCGGAAATAACTGAACAACAAAGTAGCAGGAAGGGTTTAGCGTCAAAATTAGTTGTTCTGTGTAGATCCTGCAATAAATCTACCTCGAAAATGACTTCGAACATTGTGCATAATTCATATGATGTGAATTTTCAAAGTTAGTGTATGCAATACGCGCAATAGGAAAAGGAGAAAAGTCTGCTCAAACGTTTTGTGGTTTGATGGACCTTCCTCCGCCTCCCAGTAGTTTCAGCTAGTACAAAAAATACTTTTAGGTGCCTTGAAGGTTTTGTCTAAAGCATCTATGGAACGTGCAGTAGAAGAAACTGTAAATATTAGTGGAACCAGGAACGTTGCTGTTGGACTTGATGGGACATGACAACGTCAAGGACATCGTTCATTGAATGGTGCTGTAAGCGCTATTTCTCTGTAGAATGGAAAAGTTGTTGATGATGAGTGCTTATCTAAGTATGGCCACACCTGCCATGGTGACACTGAAGGACATATTGAACATCAGTGTTCTAAGAATTATGATGGTTACAGTGAAGGTATGGAGTGTGATGGAGCTCTAAAAATATTTCAGACGTCGGTGCCCGTTTATAACGTTAGATATACGAAGTACCTAGGCGATGGGGACTCTAAAACTTTCAATAAAATTAATGAGTTAAATGTTTATGGTGATACCTTGGTAACAAAACTGGAGTGTTGTGGACATGTGCTGAAGAGTCTGGGTGCTAGATTGAGGAAGCTACTAAGAGAAATGAAAGGAAAGTTGCTGTCTGATGGAAACTCTGTGTCTGGTTGAGGCAGATTGACAGAAACTGAAATAGATTTTCTTCATAGTTATTATGGACTGGCTATTAAACGAACTGCACCTCTTAATGATGTTACAGCAATGAGAAAACCTGTATGGGCCACCTACTTTCATAAATTGTAAACAGATGGCCACCCTCTTCACGGACTTTGCCCTAAAGGAACAGATTCTTGCTGTGATTACGAAAAATCAAAAAAAGTGTTCAAATACACCATCATAAGCATTCTCTTCCTGAGCCTGATTATGATCGAAATAAAACCAATTTTTAGAGACCTGAGTGACTCTGTTTTTCTTAGTAAATGTCTTCATAGGGGCACTCAGAATACAAATGTAAGTTTCAACCATTGAATACGGGAAATATTACCCAAGAATGTTTTTGTAGGACTAAATACATTAAAAGTTGGTGTACTAGATGTAGTGATATGTTTCAATGATGGAGTGGTAGGGAGTTTGGAAGTCTTCAGAAATTTAGGCATAAAATGTGGCTCTAATATGGAAGATCAATTGCTTGCATATGACAGACAATGGGTGCACGAAGCTGAAAGATTCGCTCTTCAAGTTACCAAAGAAGCAAGAAGTGCTAAAAGGAATGCCAAGAGGAAGCTTGAAGATGAAGAAAAGCTTCAGGATGAAGACTATGCTTCAGGAATGTTCTGAGGCATAGTTTAATTGGACTCATATCTTGATTCGCAATTTCTCACAAGTTGTATTTTTCAGAGTTCAGGTACAAATATTTCCTAAAGTTTATAAAGCATTGCTCCAATTTTTTTGTAACTTACAATAGTCCATACTTATGTAGTAGGCCTAAGCTTTATTGCAGAATCAACTAAATTATAGAAAAAATAACATTTTTATTAGGAAAAAAATTATAAAAATTTGAATGTATGATGTGATATTTTTTATCCTTGTAATATACATAATAGATGGAATTAAACAGGTCTAGTAGCTCAGCCCTCAAGTAATGCATATCTGGTAGATATTTGGTCTCCTTCAAATGTATAACATTGGAGTAAATGGTACCTCAATTTGAGGAACCATTTTGGAAAAAAATTGCATCAATTTCTCTGTAATTTTTTTATTAGCCCTAAGCAGGGTCAAAAATATTCAAAATACTTTTAATTTGTTTAGAAAGTGTGATGCATTACCAAATATCAACAAAAAATCTGTAAAACATGTACATTATATACAGTGCGTGAAAGAAATATTTTACATAATACTGAGCCGGAAAAGTATAATTAATAACGTTGTATCTACTTACGTTTTTGATAAAACATGTTTAATGAAATAAAATAATGAAAAACAGTTCCACATCTAAAAACCATACTATGCGAAACACTGTGACGTATTCTACGAGGTTTGGCGGATGCGCGTCGTCTTCTTGACACAATATTTCGGTTGGCAAACATCCAATCGTCTTTAAGAGAGTTATATACTGGAGACTGCTGGTGCACATCGCTAAGTTTATGCCGAAAATTAGCGCGATGGCGCCTGCGTGTACGTGAGGGCTGGGTGACCGCACTCTGCCTAGTTTAGCGCCCTCTAGCAAACGTTGCTTCGTAAGACGACCGCAATATTACATCATACCCTCTGTCCATCTGCAAGTCTGTTAAGTTAAAATTAATTGCCCAAAACGACTGAGTTATTTGTCCGCAAGACGTGGCATTTCAGGTAATAAGCTTATAGGAAAAGAAAGCTACTTCGCCTCAATTCATGTATAATGGAGCAATTTATTTTATTTATTTTTTGCAAATGAAGTATATTGGTTGTTAAAGATACGAGAAGCATCACATTGTATGAAAATAAAGTATTATTTATTTTTCTTCATTATTTTATTTAAAAGTATATTTTTATTGCCTCTAGCAATGTTTAACAAATAATTGTCAATGTTAAACAGCACCACAGCAGTCTATATGTAAGTGAAGAAAAATAAATAATTTATTTTTATCAATACTTTGTCTTTCGTCCTACCACATAATAGACATTACTGAAAAAGCTCTCTCTGTTAGTACTGAAGTTGCAGAAATCTACAATAGAAATGAAATTAACTTGTGCAAATTTGTGAAAGGAACATTTTTCTTGTTAAATATTTGTTGCCATTTTTGTGCAGCAGATAATTCTGCAAAAACTCAGAAGTGTTTATGTGACCATACAATTTGTTTCATTATGCAGTTTCCCCATGAAGAACATCCATATTTTAACTGAGTTTCGCAACTCTAAATTTGGAACTATATTAACGAAATGGTGACAGCCAAAACCGATCTTTAAACTTATATTACTTTGTGTAAGTAACCAGTTTTTTAGGAACTCTAAAGCTTTGTCAAAAAATTAGAAAAACGTTCTGTGAATTGTACTTGTCAGTTCAGGTGAAAACAGATTAATTTTTTTGCCTATTTCATATCCAAAGAGGAGCTCTCGTTTCCTTTTTCTCAGTCCATTTTTAAGTTCGTCGATTAAATTACACACAACCAAAATTGTTATGCAGTCGCCTTACAGCTATTTTGCAGTTTTCTTAAAAAAATTAAAATATGGCTACAAAGGTGTAAGTAAATTTCAGTCAAGTCGTTGTCAGTGCTAATCATAAATGGGTTTTGCAAAATCATTGGACAGTTTTCTATAAAGTTTACAAAATAACTTCTAATGACAATCTATTTTAGCAATAAGGTATAAATGTAGGGTAAAAGAGGGAACCTTCTTATTCTCACTTGACGTTTCACTTCATGAAAGTCCCGATCCACTGATTCTATAATATTTTTATCATCCCTTCTCCTTTTAACAGCAGAGTGTGAAAAATGAGCACAAATTTTCAAAATTATAGTCTCAATGTCATACGGAAAGGAAATCATGCCATATCTCACGCAGTTATGCACTATGTATCCTTGACAATTTCCCTTAATCAAATCTTCTACAAAATCCCTCAAAATAGTAAATAAAGAATGATTAGATCCAGACATAGTGCTTGTGCGGTCAGAACTTAGCACACATACATTGTTGTTGTTGTGGTCTTCAGTCCAGATACTGATTTGATGCAGCTCTCAATATTACTCTACCCTGTGCATGTTTCTTCATCTCCGAGTAACTACTGCAACCTACATCTTTCCGCATCTTTTTAGTATATTCATCGCTTGGTCTTCCTCTACGATTTTTACACTCCAAGCTTCCCCCAAGTACTAAATTAGTGATCCATTGATGCCGATCCCTTCTTCCAGTCAAGTTGTGCCACAAATTCCTTTTCTCCTGAGTTCTACTCTGTACCTCCTCATTAGTTACTTAATCAACCCACCTAATTTTCAACATTTTTCTGTAGTACCACATTTCAATAGCTTCTATTCTCTTCTTGTCCAGTTTCACTTCCATACATAGCTACACTCCATACAGATACTTTCAGAAAGGATTTCCTGGCGCTTAAATGTATACTCGATGTTAACAAATTTCTCTTCTTCAGTTGTGCTTTCCTTGCTATTGCCAGTCTACGTTTTATATCCTCTCTACTTCGATCATAATCAGTTATTTTGCTCCCCAAGTAGCAAAACTCATCTAATATTTTAAGTGTCTCATTTCCTCATCTAATTTCATCACCGTCACCTGATTTTACTACATTCCATTATCCTTGTTTTACTTGTGTTGATTTTCATTTTATACCCTTCTTTCAAGACACTGTCCATTCCGTTCAACTGCTCTTCCAAGTCCTTTGCTGTATCTAACAGATTTACAATGTCATCGGCCAACCTCAAAGTTTTTATTCCTTCTCCATGGATTTTAATACCTACTCAGAATTTTTCTTTTGTTTCCTTTACTGCTTGCTCAATATACAGACTGAATAACATTGGGAATAGGCTACAACCCTCTCTCACCCCCTTCCCAACCACTGCTTCCCTTTCGTGCCTCTCGACTCTTATAACTGCCATCTGGTTTCTGTACAAATTGTAAATAGCCTTTCGCTCCCTGTGTTTTGCCCCTGCCACCTTCAGAAATTGAAATACCGTATTCCAATCGACATTGTTAAAAGTTTTCTCTAAATCTACAAATAAGTAGGTTTGCCTTTTTTTAATCTATCTTCTAAGATAATTCGTAGGGTCAGTATTGCCTCGCGTGTTCCTACATTTCTATGGAATCCAAATTGATCTTCCCCAAGGTCGGCTTCTACCAGGTTTTCCATTCGTCTGTAGAGAATTCGTGTTAGTGTTTTGCAGCCGTGACTTATTAAACTGAAAGTTCGGTAATTTTCACACCTTTCACCATCTGCTTTTTTGGGATTATAATATTCTTCTTGAAGTCTGAGGGTATTTCGCCTCTCTCACATATAATGCTCACCAGATAGTAGAGTTTTGTCGTGGCTGGCTCTTCCGAGGCTATCAATGGTTCCAATGGAATCTTGTCTATCCAGGCAACTTGTTTTGACTTAGGTGTTTCGGTGCTCTGTCAAACTCTGCACGCAGTATCATATCTCTCATTTGATCTTCATCTACGCCTTCTTCAATTTCTTTAATATTGCCCTGAAGTACATCGCCCCTGTATAGACCCTCTATATACTCCTTCCACCTTTCTGCTTTCCCTTCTTTGCTTAGGACTGGTTTTCCATCTGAGCTCTTGATATTCATACAAGTGGTTCTCTTTCCCCCAAGGGTCTCTTTCATTTTCCTATAGGTAGCATCTATCTTTACTCTAGTGATACATGTCTATACGTTCTTACATTTGTTCTCTAACCAATCCTGATTAGCCATTTTGCACTTCCTGTCAATCTCATTTTGAGCCGTTTGTATTCCTTTTCGACTGCTTCATTTACTGCATTTTTATATTTTCTCCTTCCATCAATTAAATTCAATATCTCTTCTGTTACCCTAGCCCTCGCCTTTTTACCTACTTCATCCTCTGCTGCCTTCAGTATTTCATCTCTCAACGCTACCCATTCTTCTTCTACTGTGTTTCTTTCCCCTGTTCTTGTCAATCGTTCCCTATTACTCCTTCTTAAACTCTCTACAACTTCTGGTTCTTTCAGTTGATCCAGGTCCCATCTCCTTACTACACGTTTTTGCAGTTCCTTCAGTTTTAATATGCAGTTCATAACCAATGAATTGTAATCAGAGTCCACATCTACCCCTGGAAATGTCTTATAGTTTAAAACCTGGTTCCTAAATCTCTGTCTTACCCTTATATAATCTATCTGAAACCTTCCAGTGTCTCCAGGCCTCTTCCGCGTATACAACCTTCTCTCATGATTCTTAAACCAAGTGTAGCTATGATTAGGTTATGCTCTGTGCAAAATTCTACCAGACGTCTTCCCCTTTCATTCCTTACCTCTCATCCGTATTCGCCTACCACTTTTCCTTCTCTTCCTTTTCCTACTATCGAATTCCAGTTCCCCATGACTATTAAATTTTCGTCTCCCTTAACTATATGAATAATTTCTTTTATCGCATCATACGTTTCTTCCATCTCTTCGTTATCTGCGGAGGTAGTTGGCATATAAACTTGTACTACTGTGGTAGGCGAGGGTCTCGTGCCTATCTTGGCTACAATAATGCGTTCACTATGCTGTTCATAGTAGCTTATCCGCATTCCTATTTTTTTATTCATTATTAAACCAATCCCGGCGTTACCGCTATTTGATTTTGAATTTATAACCTGTATTCACCTGACCAGAAGTCTTGTTCCTCCTGCCACCGAACTTCACTAATTCCCACTATATCTAACTTTAACCTATCCATTTCCCTTTTTTAGTTGTCCATCCTACCTGCCCGATTAAGGGATCTGACATTCCACGCTCCGATCCGTAGAACGCCAGTTTTCTTTCTCCTGATAACGACGTCCTCCTGAGTACTCCCCACCCGGAGATCCGAATGGGGGACTATTTTACCTCCGGAATATTTTACCCAAGAGGATGCTATCATCATTGAACCATACAGTAAAGCTGCATGCCCTCGGGAAAAATTACGGCTGTTGTTTCCCCTTGTTTTCAGCCGTTGGCAGTACCAGCACAGCAAGGCCGTTTTGGTTATTGTTACAAGGCCAGATCAGTCAATCATCCAGACTGTTGCCCCTGCAACTACTGAAAAGGCTGCTGCCCTCTTCAGGAACCAAATGTTTGTCTAGCCTCTCAACAGATATTCCCCCATTGTGGTTATACCTACGGTATATTATGAAAAAATACTTTTTCTTTTCATTGACTTTTGAATTGCTTGAAACGCGTCGTCAGCAGACTCATTTATACTTTCTTAAAAATCTACCAACTTATTTTGAATGCAATTTTTGGCTGTAAGGTATTGTACCAGTAAAGAAAATAGTTTTATATGTTTCTTGTTAGAGGTATCAGAACGTGAGCAGTAAAATAAACTGTCTGTATTCAGATAATTTATTGCATTTTGAACAGAATATGCCCCCAACTCCTTAGTAACTACATCTTGCATTTTGGTTGTAGCCACACCAATAATTGAAGTTGTACTTGAATAAACACAAATAATGTTATTGAGTTTTACAATCAGGCTATACTATTGTATGGCAATTTATGCTTTACACTGCGATGTATTAAGCGTGGTTCGCTGTAGTTATATTTTCTTGATCAATGTAAAATGAACTTTTGGGTGTGCAAACAATTTCAGAGCCAAGAAATTTATCAAGCAGTCTAAACATTTCTTTCATTTCTGTTTTAGATTGATGAAGTTTTGTTTCCATGTGCTGCTTAATCTGAAAAGAACAACAATAAACCGTTCACCTCACCCACTACCAACCACGAGTCCTGCCAACTATCATAAGTATAACAGAACATACACCTATGTGAACACAAAACAGTGTGAGGTGGCGGCTGGGCTGTTAAGCGCATCCCTAAGTTGTTACAGATCCAATCCCCGGTGACTTACAGAGATGGGAAGTTCGCTAGAAGATCATGCAGACTTAATGGAGACTCCGCAACAGGTAACGTATTATTAACTGAAAATTACTGGGGGGTTTTCCCAGTTAAGAATGAAAGTATAGGTACGACACCTCACATGAACATATTAATCAAGGGATCCATCAAACTACGAAAGGAAACTAATGGTCACTATAACAATCTAATTTATTGCAAACCATAAAAACATCACTTACCCTCTGCGTCAAGAATATAAACGTAGAATGCGTGGAGAAGGGATTGCAAATGCGAACTGTAGCCTTGGCACTGTCGGTTGAGTACATAAAGGAATGATGTAAAACTACATCACCAATACGGTCTATGACTGCAGAGAAGGTTAGTGGTTTAGAGAAAGGCTCAGAAAAGCATGAACGAACACAAGTGCTCTCACCTAAGTGCATGGTGGGCGCAACTAGCTGGCTGTGAAAGTTGAATCACTAAAGCGAAACCCTGATGCAAATTGAATTCACGTTCTCCTCACCTTGGCGTACGCAACGACAGCACATGCTTACAGCTCTTAAGCTGTGCGGAGCAAAAGATAGCTGCAGCAGTGGCTGAAAAAGTAAAGTTCAGCTCGGCCTCTGTACTCTGCTCAAAGTTGCAGACATCTGTCTGTGCAGCTCTAAGAGTCAGCGTGTTGCCTCAGGCCTTTGGACAAGTGTCATCTGTGATGCTCACAAAAAAGTGTGTTCTATCATTTCTCCACACAACTTAAGCTTGTTCTACCACCACCGGACACCCACTGGCCAATTGCAGCAGACTTCGCTTGCTTATTTCATCGTGGTTAACTAATGAGGCCTATTCCTGCTGCGGTCTGTGGAAGACTACATGTCTGATTTTCAGTCATGGACAATGGAAAGGTGTACACATGTGCATACTTGGGAACTGATCCCAACTCCCCCACTACCGTAGTAATTACTGTCAGCCGACGCGAGAACCTCTTACTTAAATTTCAATAAGCATTCCAGCAGGCTACACCTGGGCTTAACGGCTGCTCTCAAACTTCGTGTCTCACGTTTCCTCCTGCCTTTGGCATTCTTATATAAGTTAAAAAGGATTCCTTGTGCTCCTCGCACTATGCAGTTTCATAGCACTCTGCTCGGCCTCACTTCAAGTTCCTGCTGTTCTAGGACGGTGACTGCCCGCCTCTGTTTTCTAGCTGCTTGGAGAACGGCTTTCAGCAGAAAACAACATCCCCCAAAGTGAACTCCCCTTTCATGAACCAGTTAAAAGCCTTAAGATTGCTGGAATAACATGACTCACTCACTCATACCAGGAGGAAAGGAGATAGGAAAGTAATTAGAAATGCAATCGTTGGCAGTAATGAATATTCCTTGAACTTTTCATGTAACGTTAGTGATTTGACTTGACGGACTATTGAGGCATGCATATGCAGTTATAAAGCAGGTTAAGGGACAAAATGGTTCAAATGCCTCTGAGCTCTATGGGACTTAACATCTGAGGTCATCAGTCCCCTAGAACTTAGAACTACTTAAACCTAACTAACCTAAGGACATCACACACACCCATGCCCGAGGCAGGATTCGAACCTGCAATCGTAGCGGTCGCTCGGTTCCGGACTAAAGCGCCTAGAACTGTTCGGCCACCGTGGCCGGCGTTAAGGGACAGTTCTGGAACAAACTGCCATGTAACAACACGCTTTTACAATAGACTTTTTCACTCATTTGTCCTGTGACAGTTGAAGAAATTGTATTTTCCATAATATTCGTTTCGCCTATCGTTTGTTAAGCAATTCCCCATTGCCTTTTACACTTCTGCAACCTTTTGTCTTCTATATTATGGTATCAATCTTTGTGGTGCATTTTTTAATTGCAATATATCCACTACCAGCTTCATATTTCAACCAATTTAGATCGAGTATTACAGGTGTATGAGGAGTACTCTGTTTACTACAGCTGCCTTTCTCCATGATTCACTATTACAAAAGAGAAGTCATTACTACGCTACAATAGTGTCACAACTGTTAGATCGCGGAAGTTGGCAGCAGTTATTATAGTAACCGGAAACAAGCATGACCAGGAGACTCTGATAGACCAGCCAAGGTCGTCGATGGTGAGTCGCTGGAAACCACAGAAAGATAACAGCAGTGGACAGACTATGAGGACAACATGGCAGGAAGACAAGTCCAGAGAGTGAACCAGATCGAAAGACTAGACGTAGCAATATCAGGAACCGAACAATGATGAGTACAACAAAAGCTAGGAGAGTGCCGGCTGAACACGACTGATATTGAGGCTCCTGGCTTGCTATCTCTACAGTGCAACAGCAAGCGCTGATTGGGTGGCGTGACGGGCATGACCTGTGCTTTGTGCTGAGGCCATGAAAGCAACACTCGCAATTTTAGGAGCGCCGTCTAGCAGTTTTCTTCTAGATCCATATATACTGGCGGGCTTTTGAATTCGTCGGGCCAGGATGCAAGACACTCTCCACCCCTCATCCCCCCCCCCCTCCGAAATGGGACCTGAAGTGCCCTGATGATGTTTCAGAAGGTGAACTGCTGGCTTGGCTGGTGTCCCGACGGAGGAGCCCGCCAGCTGGGAGAAGAAACGTGGGACGTTGCGTGGGTGGTGGCTGTTGGGTGGAGGGACGCTGCAGTAAGGTCTCTACCTCTATACTCAAGTCCACGGGAACAGAATATAGTGCCCTGGGGTGCAGACTGTACCTGTTTGGTTGAGGGATTTGGAAGGGGCGCACATCAACTCCTAACTGATCCATCGATGGTGGCGCAGTCATTAGGTAGGAATGGGGGGGGGGGGGAGCAGGGTTATCATCCAATGTGCCGCTATGAGGATCCTGAGAACTGTGGTGCCAGGATATTGAGGAGAGTACATGGCAGTAACCCATAGAGGAGTTCCACTGGGCTGCAGTCCCGGACGGGAATGGCCCTGTAGGTGCTCAGGAATATTATAAATGCGGTGGATGCATTCACTGTTTTCAAAGTCTGGTATTTCAAAGTTCGCACAGTCTGCTCCATTTCACCATTGGAAGATGGGTGAAAAGATGGGCTACACAGATGGTGGATGTCATTGGATTTGCCGAACTGATCAAGAACATAGCCGTCAACTGTGGCCTGTTGCCTGGCACAAGGGTGAAGTCATTTGAGAGCAGGACATCGTTGACATTTCATGTTAAATAGAATATTTTCACATACTTTACTGTTCTCATAACATGTAGAGAACGATTGCCCAAAATAAAGCCCCTCGCAGCCAAGCATCGTCAAAACTAAAACAGTTTACAAGGCTTACATCTGTCGGATTACCATATAGAGACTGTACTCTGGATATGTGCTATGAGTGTTGTGGCTGTAGTGGAAAACGTCATGCTAACCACATATGGGTAGTCGGGATAAGTGTCCACGACAATGAGCCGCATAGAGGCCAGAAAGGGACCACCAAAGTCCAGATGAATGCAGTCCCAGTGGCGACGGAAAGTAGGCCAGCAGGTGGAAGATTGAGACAGAACAGCCTGATTTTGGCCACATGCAGAACAGCTGTGCTCCGTGGCTTCCACTTCTTTGCCCAGTCCTGGCCAGTAGAATGTTGCCTGGCAAAGGGTTTCATTTGTGATATACCCCAATGGCCACGATGGAGGAGTTCCAAGACTTGAGGGCATAAGCTGGTGGTATGACAACAAGGTTGGTATTTGCCTCCACATACAACATGAGAATATTGGAGAAAACAGACAAACGATGAGAGGCCAGCCCAGTTTTGGAGTGCTGGATCAACAGATTTTGAAAAATAAATGGGTTACTCATGTAGCACACGCTGTAAGATGGGGTTGCAGCATATGTCTGTGGCAATGTGGGTAGCGGTAATGGAAAACCTATCCAAGGTGCACTGTCGTTCTATGTCAGTGTGTAAACAGATCTCCTGTGGGTCAAATGCCGGTCTGTTCCTGAGGGTAAGCGGGAGAGTGCATCCGCGGTGGTGTGTTACGCATTAGGCTTATAATTAATGGTGTAATCAGAAGAACTAACGAAAAGAGCCCAACGCCTGGGCCTTTGAGCCGTTCACTCTGGAAGCCTAGAATGAGACCAAAAGAGTGCAACTAACATATTGTAGTCAGTAATTAGAGCAAACTTTGTTCCAAAGAGATACAGAGGGAATTTCTTAATGGCAAAGATGATCCTCACCAAAGCCTCTTCCTCCATCTGTGAGTAGTTTCTTTGAGTGGGAGTCTGCGTCTTTGAGGTATAAGCGATGGGTTGCTCAGTATCATCATAGTTACAGTGCGCCAGCACTGCAACAGTGCCACAGGGGAGGCGTCAGCAGCCAAAGTAAGATGATGTGACCGAGAAAAGGGCATAAGGCAGGGCTCTGAGCGTAACAGTTGCTTCACTGTCAGTCGACCACCAGAACTGGATACCTCTCTTCCGCAACTGATGTGTGGGTGCATAATGTGCGGTGTTTGCGGGAGGAACGTGAAATAATAATTCATTTTACCGAAAAATTCCTGCAGTACCTGTAGGCGTTATTGGCGTGGGAGACGGTCAATAGCCGAAACGTCGAGGTCAGTTGGTTGAGTGTTATCTTTGTGGAGGTATTCCTCTTGCTCCTGGAAAAACTGGCATTTGTATAGGCATTACTTAAGCCCTGCATCACGGAACGTAGTAAAGAGTGTGCAGAGGTTGCACAGATGGCCCTGGCACATAGCGACCATAACAATTGAGACATCTACATAATTGGTACAAGCTGGGTTGAACATTGTTAATAGTTATAGGTATCTCTAGAACATCACAGGAGAAGAATAGTCCCAAAGGACAGATGTCTGTAGTTGTACAAGCTAAAAGGTGTATTGATGAACGTAATGCACTGCGAATCCTTATCTAGTGGATCTATAAATAAGCACCAGTAGTGTGGCCCACACACCAGTTTTGACAGGCTCTATTACCCCAGCTTCTTGAAGGCGATCTAGCTTGAGCTTTCTGTAGGGACACCGGAAGCAGACATGTCCGACAGAAACGGACCACTGCATCTGGATGTGGAAAAATGTGCACCTAGAAGTTGGTGGGGCACATCAGCCCAGTTTGGAAAAAAGACACGAAAGAGGCACAAAGCTAGGAGAAACCAAAAAGCGAGAAGGCACCCAGGCCGAAAATGTTGGCAGCTGAATGACTATTAATAACAAACGGCATTGGCCGTTAACCTTCTCGTATACTGCTGTAGTTGTGAATTGACCTCTGAGGGGAAATGAGCTACGCAACTAACTTGCAAGGAGGGTGCGGCCAACGCTGGGTAACCCAGGCGAGAGTATAGTGGGAGATTCACCAGAGAAACCTCCACTCCAACGTCTACTTGGAAATGAACGTTCAGACGTTCAATCGTGAAATCAATAAAAAATTTGGTGGCTGGAGGATTGCCTTGGAGAACAATGGCGTAGAGTTCTATCGAAGAAAGCGTGGAGTGGGATTCGGCTATCCAGATGCTTGATGGCAGACAATTCGGAGATGTCCATCCTTTCCACAATGGGTGAAATGTGCTCAGCGATCTGGACAGTCGGCAGCTTGGTGCAGCGTGGAACAGTCAATACTAGATGGGAGAACTCGCTGCTTACGTCGATGTGATGTGGCTGGCAGTTCAGAAGTCTCTGACACGTCCGAGAATGACGAATCACGACGCCGCCGGCGGAAAAAGGACTTTCGAGAATTCGCCCCGTTGGTGACGGTTGAACCGCTTCTACCCGGGACGAGCCATAAGGCGTTCATTAGCTGCTTGCGCGATCTGGAAAGAGTGTGTGATTTTCAAACTACCGTTCAAGGAGGGATTTTCCACCATGAGGGCAGCAATGCCTGCTCCCGGATATGCGGCCACTTGGACCACCATGCCTCGAATCAAGGAATGTGCATATGAAGTTTTGGAGGAGGAGGAGGATATTAGTGTTTAACGTCCCGTCGACAACGAGGTCATTAGAGACGGAGCGCAAGCTCGGGTGAGGGAAGGACGGGGAAGGAAATCGGCCGTGCCCTTTCAAAGGAACCATCCCGGCATTTGCCTGAAGCGATTTAGGGAAATCACGGAAAACCTAAATCAGGATGGCCGGAGACGGGATTGAACCGTCGTCCCCCCGAGTGCGAGCATATGAAGTTTTGCATGACGGGTTTGCACAAATTAAATCACGATGTCGACTCAGTCCTTGCAAATCCGTTACCCACGAGCGATGTGACTGACCCAGTTACTTGCGGTATTGACGATACCCAAGGTACGACATGAACACACGGAGTAGCTGCGAATAATAGTTCGACAGCAACGAACATATCTCCTGGAATACAATTACAACCGGATTTGAGAGAGGAGCCAGTTTCTTTAGTAAGCCCAAGAAAGGAAGAGGGGTCGTCATCAGGAACAAGATACCAGAGTCGTCTCATAAGGACACGAAATGTTCGACTAGAAGCCGCGCGGGATTAGCCGAGCGGCCTACGGCGCTGCAGTCATGGACTGTGTGGCTGGTCCCGGCGGAAGTTCAAGTCTTCCCTCGGGCATGGGTTTGTGTGTTTGTCCTTAGGACACTTTAGGTTAAGTAGTGTGTAAGCTTAGGGACTGATGACCTTAGCAGTTAAGTCCCATAAGATTTCACACACATTTGAACATTTTTTTTTTTGTTCGACTAGAGCCTGTATGTAACGAGCAGTACGTTGGAGGCTATCACTAACTTTTCATAAAATAAATAGTCCACAGAGAGATGTTTACTCATTTCATATAGTGCAGCAGACCCATATGTTTTTCTCCCTAGTTGAAAAGAATATAAAATTAACGAGTACCCACTCTCTCTCAATTGAATATTTGACAAGAAACGCCAGCCGCGGTGGTCTCCCGGTTCTAGGCGCGCAGTCCGGAACCGTGCGACTGCTACGGTCGCAGGTTCGAATCCTGCCTCGGGCATGGATGTGAGTGATGTCCTTAGGTTAGTTAGGTTTAAGTAGTTTTAAGTTCTAGGGGACTGATGACCACAGCTGTTAAGTCCCATAGTGATCAGAGCCATTTTGACAAGAAACTTTAACATTGACAACGTTGACATTTGATGTTAAATAACATATTTTTGCATACTTTACTGTTCTCATAACATGTAGAGTTCGATTGCCCAAAATAACATACAATCCTTTATTATAATTATTTGTTATAAAGTAGAGACGGCAATCCTAAATGAGGGCGATGATAAAAGGATGGATAACATAAAAACATTTCCATATATTAATGTTTTACATATTCTTAATGATGTGTATTTTCAAGGTTATACGTACGTTTTTTCAATCATGCATTAATTAAAAAGCTTTTCCACCAACATTATTTAGCACATACGATAGTTTTTAGCCTCTTGCAGTCAAGCATCGTTAAAACTAAAACAGTTTACGAGGCTTACATCGATCGGATTGCCGCATTGAAACGGTGCTATGGTATGATATGACTTAACACCTCCGTTTGTGGTGCGGTTATAACAGTAGTGCATTGATTCACTGACTTTCTGGTTCAAAAACTATGATCGGTGAACGGAACATTATTCATTGCCCTGTTAACGATATCGAAGTCGATACTGAGAGGCACCTCCGTGACGTGCAGCTGAGAGAAGGCTTCGACCACCAACCTGGTGTGGGCTACACTGACGCTAACGAGCTTTTGCTTTTGTAATAAGTAGCTTGGACGCCAGCGCATACCACTGTGAGGTTGCGAAGATTTTTCATTAATTTTGCATAATCTATCCTCGTGTTCGATCGTTGAGAGCTGAAGCTCTTATATATCAGTAGGAGTCAATAAATTCCAGATTTTTATTGCCGTATTATTGTTTTGTTGATTCGTTATTATAGTAATCGACAGACTTTCACTTCATGTGGACACGATGCAATCTACAGTCTCTGAACATTCAGCTAGCAGTTTTAAGTACAAGCAATGCCCGAAAAAGAAAACACATTACTCGAGTAGTTAATTATATAAATGCTTTTAACTTTACGTTGGGATTTTATTACCGTCCTTCCGTATGCGCTACAATACTCAGCATTAAAACTCTTTTACCGTAATGCATAGCTACCAGTGATATTAGTAGCCTTGTTGACTTCAGCTCAGATCCACACACAATCATAATCTCACTTCTTTTAAATCGTAACTTTCGCTTCAGTACTTTTTCCACAACTAATGAAACATCGCTTATTAGAAAAGAAATAGAGATTCAACCTATAGTTTGAAAAAAAGACCTTTATAAACATTTTGGTCAAAGTTTGAGAAATAAGATCATTCATAATTACGTAGCGTACTTTCCCTAATTTCAGAGATGCTATTGTGGAACTCAGTTCTTTCGTGTTATACTTAAAACTTAGTTTCAGAGTAGGTAAGTCCTAGTTCCGACCCTGTTAAAAACCTGCACAATACTGACTGATAAATCGTTTTCTTGAAGGAAAAACACGTGACTACACTATATTTCTTCTCCTTTACCTGAGAACTAGGAGATGATGCGCCCCCTGCCCCCCTTGCCCGTGGGTGTGGGAGCCCTTGCTCCAGTTCATCAACATTTTTCGTCCAAGGATGAACATGAACTGAAAAGCTTTCATAATTCTAACAATTCTTAGTACATTTTATTCGCTTGTATTCAAGACTGGCGCATGATCTGGCAAGTTGCTTCGATTTGCGGCGACTGCTGTCTTATTTGGTACTAGTGGGGGCCGACGGCGGTTTTTTCATCTGGGTATGAAGACTGGTCCTTCCGTCTCCACCAAGCCGCAAGCGAGGAACATGAAACTTAAGAAATAAAACACATTTTAAAGCATTAAATATTCATAACGAAGCGTATACAAATTTTATTAATAATATAAAATTTATTAACACATACTTGGCATTTATCGTGTGGTGAAAAATTATCGATGATACCTCCCGTCAACCACTGTATGGTTCAAATGGCTCTGAGAACTATGGGACTTAACATCTATGGTCATCAGTCCCCTAGAACTTAGAACTACTTAAACCTAACTAACCTAAGGACATCACACAACACCCAGTCATCACGAAGCAGAGAAAATCCCTGACCCCGCCGGGAATCGAACCCGGGAACCCGGGCGTGGGAAGCGAGAACGCTACCGCACGACCACGAGATGCGGACAAACCACTGTATGATCAGATGGCATAGTCATAATTACGAGGTTGCAGCTACTTCATCTTTTGTGCTTTGACAACAAATAGACATTGTTTCTGCAACTTCAGATCGAGCGTAGCTTGTTTGTGAACCTGAACAATTCGGTTAAAACCAATGTTATGGAAAAGTCATATGAAGTTCAGTTAGAATCATATGTTTAGCCAATGTTAATTATGCATTAGAGAGGACTTCATTTTAATAAAGAATTCAAATTCTAACTAACAAGTCATGGAAGTTAAATTTTACAAATTCTCGTCAGCTATGTCCTTGCGCAAAAAGCACTTCATTTAAACGTGATTTCAAGCTGAGATGAACTGAGAAGTTTGCTTAAATTATCTTGTATAAAACTACACAGTCGTGGTTGAACTATCACGTGACTGCAGTATTTACTATGAATATAAGGTATGCCTCAAGTGTATGCATCCAAATGCCGTATTACGGTGTTGATACGTTTCTGGTTGCGTTCACTTTCTCCGCGGCTACGTCATTTAGCTGTGTTGTGTGAACTGTAGCTGTTTAGCGTCCTATTACAGTGCTCAGTGATTTACTTTTTATGTCGGTTGCGTTACAGAATGAATTTCTGCCCTGCAGCGGAATGTGCGCTGATCTGAAACATTGCGGCAAATTAAAACTGCGTGTCCGACCACGACTCGAACCCAGAACCTTTTGCATTTCGCAGGAAAATGCGGGGGTATTTCCAGACACGATTCACGTTGCACGACAGGCACAGCGTTTATGTTATTTGACTATTTCTAAATTTATACGCATTTTGGAGAGGAACGCTCTCACGTTTCATTGCGTACAGTTATGGAACGACGCCCGTAGCCATCAGTGTTATCTCAGCCGTAATAAGCCCGATTGCCGTTAGAAATGAATCATAGGTGTACTTAGCGGTAAGCTTAACTCCGAATCTTGTTTCTGCCACGCAGAATTTATTTTGTAGACGTGCTAGCAGCGATGAAGGCTCGTTTAGTCCGAGCACTGAGTGTTTTGCGAGGCAGTTAAAGATTAGGTATACCCATCTGAGGCCACATTCGGCAGGCACGTTTCGTACTTTATGCGCTTACTGTAGCCGTTCCGATACTGCATGCAGGTACTCACAGTCTCCATAGCCACTATTCCAACAGTTAAATTGTTTTTTTCTTCAACTGTTATTTACATTCCATCCACTGGGTAAGTGCCTGCAGAGGCTAAATTGCCGCTCTTCAGGCACTAGGTGATATGATTTACAACTTTAGTATTGAAACAGTTTCGGGAGTCAAATGGGTGATGATGTTCAGTCGTGATCTACGATAATAGTCGCCAGTGTCAACGTAGGAGAAACCGAGAGGTGAAACCAGGAGCGCGAAATGATACGAGTGTACAAGCAGTAGATATGCAGACGGCCTATCTTTTGGTTCTGCCGAGTACAGTGCCACCCCTGGAACGTAGAGGTTTCCGGTTATACAGTTACATCAGGCCTGCACGTGGTTGGTAGCTTCCACCGGCGTTAACTCATAGACCAGCGGTCTTCAAGGCCAGGGAACGCTGAGCGAAGGCATTCAGGCAGGGAGTCCCCACTTCGGCGAAGTAGAAACAAACGACAGTCTGCCCAGCTCGCTAAACGCCGCACAGGCGATCGTCGTTAATAGTATTTGTACCAATAAAGGCAAGGAATGCTTTCTCGCGGCGACAGACGAACGGAGACGAGCGTACCTCGGCTGGTTCGGTGATGCTCTCAGAAATGTCGGGATCAGCAACTCGTCCTCATCTCAGGGGCTTTTTGAACAATCAGTTCACTGGGCGTCAGCCAAAGGTACGCCGGAGCAGTGACGGTCGATTTGCGACCGGCGATATAGAAATTGGCGCCTTGACGTCTCGTCCCTCCGCGTTTAGCACTGGCAGCAACTTCACCTCTCGTAGGACGTGAAATTTTGTGCAGTATTTCTGCATCATACGGCTACTTGTGTAGTTCCTTATGCTCGAAGACAGAAAATACATAACTGTTATACTTCAGTGTTAGTTCCTTTCGATTTCTGCTTTTCCGAAGACTTCCTGAATCAGCCCGACTCCAATACAAATGTCACGTGATGGCATAATTTGCAAAGATGAACGCAGGGGGTGGGGGTGGGGGGGAGGTGGCAGCACTATGGACTGCAGACACCCCCCCCCCTGCCCCCGCCCCTAAATACAAGCATTTCTTTTCCAATTTTCTATGAAACGCCTTTCATCACCCGCCTTCCTGCTGGAACATCCGAGACATGATATGCTGATACGTATTTTGCCGACATGATGCTCTGGACGAATTACAAACGGAGTCTCCATTAAAATTTCGAGGAGACACGTTTGGATGTTCCACCATCCCAAGAAGCGAGCGACTCCTGAAATTCTGGTGAAAATAAATAAATAAATAAATAAATAAAAATAAAGAGCCCTACACATCTACTTTCATTTCCATCGTTCCTCTGTGTGTTCTCTCGCTCTACGTTCTTCCTTTCCTACCCCCTTTTAGAAACGGGACAGTTATTTTGGGATACACACAGATAGGCGCTAGTGCCTGAAGAGGTGCAGTTCTTATTTTTGATAGCACCCAGGTGGCGGTGGCAAGTAGACGTTTTTTGTAGTTTCCTTTCCTGATCAGGGGCGAAGGAAAAAGAAGAACCAAAAAATAACGTTGGAGAATGGTAAATAAGTAATCAATGGATGGCTGGTTCGAATATTGCAAGAGTCTTTTTTAAATTTTTTTTCGTTCAATTAGAATACTTGCATCATTTAAACATGTTCTTGTTGTGGTCTTCAGTCCTGAGACTGGTTTGATGCAGCTCTCTATGCTACTCTATCCTCTGCAAGCTTCTTCATCTCCCAGTACCTACTGCAGCCTACATCCTTCTGAATCTGCTTAGTGTATTCATCTCTTGGTCTCCCTCTTCGATTTTTACCCTCCACGCTGCCCTCCAATACTAAATTGGTGATCGCTTGATGTCTCAGAACATGTCCTACCAACCGATCCCTTCTTCTAGTCAAGTTGTGCCACAAGCTCCTCTTCTCCCCGATTCTATTCGATACCTCCTCATTAGTTATGTGATCTACCCATCTAATCTTCAGCATTCTTCTGTAGCACCACATTTGAAAGCTTCTATTCTCTTCTTGTCTAAGCTATTTATCGTCCACGTTTCACTTCCAAACATGGCTACACTCCATACAAATACTTTCAGAAACGACTTCCTGACATTTAAATCTATACTCGATGTTAACAAATTTTTCTTCTTCAGAAACGCTTTCCTTGCCATTGCCAGTCTACATTTTATATCCTCTCTACTTCAACCATCATCAGTTATTTTGCTCCCCAAATAGCAAAACTCCTTTACTACTTTAAGTGTCTCATTTCCCAATCTAATTCCCTCAACATCATCCGACTTAATTCGACTACATTCCATCATACTCGTTTGGCTTTCGTTGATATTCATCTTATACTCTACTTTCAAGACACTGTCCATTCCGTTCAACTGCTCTTCCAAGTCCTTTGCTGTCTCTGACAGAATTACAATGTCATCGGCGAACCTCAAAGTTTTTATTTCTTCTCCATGGATTTTAATACCTACTCCGAACTTTTCTTTTGTTTTCTTTACTGCTTGCTCAATATACAGATTGAATAACATCGGGGACAGGCTACAACCCTGTCTCACTCCCATCCCAACCACTGCTTCCCTTTCATGTCCCTCGACTCTTATAACTGCCATCTGCTTTCTGTACAAATTGTAAATAGCCTTTCGCTCCCTGTATTTGACCCCTGCCACTTTCAGAATTTGAAAGAGAGTATTCCAATCAACATTGTCAAAAGCTTTCTCTAAGTCTACAAATGCTATAAACGTAGGTTTGCCTTTCCTTAATCTTTCTTCTAAGATACGTCGTAGGGTCAGTATTGCCTCGCGTGTTCCAACATTTCTACGGAATCCAAACTGATCTTCCCCGTGGTCAGCTTCTATCAGTTTTTCCATTCGTCTGTAAAGAATTCGCGTTAGTATTTTGCAGCTGTGGCTTATTAAACTGATAGTTCGGTAATTTTCACATCTGTCAACACCTCTTTCTTTGGGATTGGAATTATTACATTCTTCTTGACGTCTGAGGGTATTTCGCCTGTCTCATACAACTTGCTCACCAGACGGTAGAGTTTTGTCAGGACTGGCTCTCCCAATGCTGTCAGTAGTTCTAATGGAGTATTGTCTACACTGAGGGCCTTGTTTCGACTCAGGTCTTTCAGTGCTCTGTCAAACTCTTCACGCAGTATCATATCTCCCATTTCATCTTCATCTACATCCTCTTCCATTTCCATAATATTGTCTTCAAGTACATCGCCCTTGTATAGACGCTCTATATACTCCTTCCAACTTTCTGCTTTCCCTTCTTTGCTTAGAACAGGGTTCCCATCTGAGCTCTTGATATTCATGCAAGTGGTTCTCCTTTCTCCAAAGGTCTCTTTTATTTTCCTGTAGGCAGTATCTATCTTACACCTAGTGAGATAATCCTCTACATCCTTAAATTTGTCCTCTAGCCATCCCTGCTTAGCCATTTTGCACTTCCTGTCGATCTCATTTTTGTGACGTTTGTATTCTTTTTTGCCTGCTACATTTACTGCATTTTTATATTTTCTCCTTTCATTAATTAAATTCAATATTTCTTCTGTTACCCAAGGGTCTCTGCTAGCCCTCATCTTTTTACCTATTTGGTCCTTTGGTGCCTTCACTATTTCATCCCTCAAAGCTACCCATTCTTCTTCTACTGTATTTCTTTCCCCCATTCCTGTCAATTGTTCTCTTATTCTCTCCCTGAAATCCTGTACAACCTCTGGTTCTTTCAGTTTATCCAGTTAAGAAAAAGATCATAGGTTCTTGTCCCCCACGTTATAATTGTTTTTTTCCTCTTCGTATTTGTAACACATTCTCAGACTTCGTTATTCGTGAAATTTAAGTAATTTTCCGGGATATTCGTTTTTGTTTACATGTAAGAGCGCGGTTTCTCAGCAATATCTTCGATTTCGTGACTTCTGTATGTTTAAAAAGCGAAAAATGAAATTGCTACAGATGAAACTGCTGTGCGTGGAACAACCGACAGTGACGTTTATATTTTTATCTTTTCAGAAATAACTCACCATTTTTTCCGAATAGGTAGCGATTTGAGAGTATGTGGTTGGACTGGAATCTAAGAGCACAATTTAAATTACTGCGAATTAAACTAGCGGGAAAATCATCTTTATACTCTTGCTTGTCACAAGTATTTATCTTCGACCGTATCCTTAAAGACAGTAGACAGAGATGTAAGAAAGATCCCTAGACTATATCATCATATATGAAATATTTTGATTTACCAGGTGATTGTTATAAACTTCGACGAACTTCAGTAGCTGCATTCTGCACACACTCTCAAAAAGGCGTTTTTTAAATTTTGTTTTTAATAGCCAAATCGTTGATGTATCAAGTAGGGAAGTAGGCTACTTCATCATTTTCATCTCTTGGAGCGAGTTATAACCATATTCTATGCATCTTCTTATTCTTTGACACTCTCTGAAACAATTTTTCGAGGGTTTTTTATAGCTGAATTTGTACAATGTGGTACTTCAAACCCTTTCTAATTCATTTTCTGAAACACAAAATCCAAAACAATTTGTCAATGTGAATGAGAATAATCTTACAAAATATGTCATATAATATCCCATTTATCACAATTTCCAGAACACAGTCAAATACCTTATTATTATTACGCATGCATTGGTATGTGAACCTACTAATCTCATTTTCTTCCGACATTGCCGCTGATATTTGAGCAATGCTGTGCACTCTAAACAAACTTTTCAGCACTGCGAAGAACAGCATACCTGTATCCGCTGCTAGCCGCTTCGGGTTCGTGGCACTGCAGTGCGCATGTGTGAATCTGCGGCCGCTCGCTTTTAATTGGCTGGCACTTGGAGAACCAAGGGCAGTTCCTCGGTTCGCTGGAACCTGTCCTATAACTCCCGAAATACTTACAGAATATCATGGAGCTTCTCCTTCGATAATCAGGCCACCGGGTGTGCTGGTGCGCTCGCCTGCCAAACCGATCGACAGAGCGGTCGAAAGATACAGAATCGGGCCCCTGGCCACCATGGCTGGTCAACTCTCCACTCGAACACAGCCCTCAAGTAATTTTTGAATGCAGCAGCAGCACATGAAATTAAACGCGCTGTCTCCTTACATATGTGCACCATTCAATCACAGTCCCTATCACAGCACACACAGCCACTTCAGTTTTCAGCTTTGGCCTTACAGCAGGAGGGCGTCGACCACTCGCAACACTTACATGCGATACACGGACCTTCCAGTCACAACAGTTATAACAAGAACATGGTGATGTGATCTACATGTTCTTCATTATGAGGATGACATGATGGGGACTAATAGTAATTACGGGTAACGGTTGGGATGTGGGAAGTATTGAGGTGGACATTGTATGGAAAAGGATGTGAGTTGTCTATGTCGGAATAACTGATGATTGGGCTACAGATATTAGGAGATGGATGTTAGATGGGTAAAGGAAGGGTGAATTTGAGCCTTCATTTGGGATGGGGTGGGATGTGTAGAGTAGCTTAGGGTATTTTGAAAATGAGTCTATGGTATTGGAGGGGAAGGCAACTGAAATTACTCTCGAAAGAAGATGGAGTGCTTGGGGGTAAGGATAAGTGGGGCATGTTGACAGAGGCACAACTGCAGCTCAGCGTTTTCATCGATGGGGAAGATAGCAGGGTGCTGAGATCAAGTTTATGGAGAAATATGGGAGTGGGAAGGTGCTGTACTTCCTTTTCTCCCATAGATGTAACGGTTGTAGGCAAGTACCTCTGTGTAGCGATCCCCCACCTGCTCCATGACATTCTTTTAACTTACCTGTTTTCAGTCAATAAAGTCCAGGCTTTCATTGGTTAATTCCTGTTTTCACTAATAGAAGTGCGCTGAAAAATGCTGCTATTTGTCCAAGACTTGTTAAAAATTTATTTCCAACAAGTACCAAGAAACACCTGTCATCATGGTGGGGTCGTTCAGTTAACAGATAGACTATATTAGACCCACAATTCTATTTACACATTCCTCTGCATGTAAATACTGCCATCACCAGTCTGTATGATGCCATGTACCCAAGCCTCATCTTGTAATAGACAAAGTCGTGCACTGCCGTCAGTGCGCACTACTCATCACTCCAGCAATTATTTACCCATGCTTCGAGAATCCAGTCAAAGTATCGCTGAACCTATGGTAATCCCTGTTATCTGCAATATGCCCGGTTGACTTGGCTGCCTCATATCCGGCAGCTTAAACAGACGTGTTGGCGGCATCTCAACGCTGTGAGATGCTTGAGCCACACCCGCTGGGGCGCCGACCGCTCTACCCTGTTGCGGCTCTACCAGGCGTTAATCCAGTCCCGTCTGGATTATGGGAGCCTGGCTTATGGCTCAGCATCCCCATCTGCGTTACGGGTGCTGGACCCAATTCTCCACAGCGGGATACGCCTTGCCACTGGTGCTTTCCGCACCAGCCCTGTGGACAGTGTGCTAGTGGAGGCAGGTGTACCCCCACTGCGGTTCCGGCGCCAACGTTTGCTGGCCGCTTATGCTGCCCATGTTCTAAGCTTGCCCGGGCATCCAAATTATCGTGTCCTGTTCCCGCAGTCAGTCGTCCATCTGCCAGACCGTCGGCCCCGGTCGGGTTGTCCGATCGCCGTACGCGTCAAGGAGCTTCTCTGTGGGCTTGGGTTTTTCCCTGTTCCACCTCCTTTCCGGGCGCCTCTGCGTACACCCCCGTGGTGTGTTCCTCGCCCTTGCCTTCGGCTCGACTTGGCACAGGGCTCGAAGGACTCGGTCCCTCCAGAGGCCTTCCGCCGCCGCTTTTATTCCATCCTGGCCACGTATCAGGGCTCTGGAATTGTTTACACCGACGGTTCGATGGTTGCTGGTCGTGTCGGGTATGCGCTAAGTCTAGGGGACCATTCCGAACAACGGTCCTTGGCGGCTGGCTGCAGCGTTTACACTGCTGAGCTAGTCGCCATCTTTCGAGCCCTAGAGTATATCCGCTCCTGCTCAGGTGAGTCCTTCGTTATCTGTAGCGATTCCCTGAGCGGTTTACGAGCTCTCGACCAGTGTTTTCCTCGTTCTCGTCTGGTGATGGCTATCCATGAGTCTCTGCATACTCTTGCGCGTTGCGGCCGCTCTGTGGTCTTTATGTGGACCCCCGGTCATGTCGGTATCCCGGGCAATGAACATGTTGACCGCCTGGCGAAAGAGGCCACGAATAAACCATCTCTGGATGTTGGCCTCCCAGAGGCTGATTTGCGGGCAGTCCTCCGCCGAAAAGTTTTTGCGCTTTGGGACGCTGAATGGCGCGATCGGATTACACCCAATAAACTCCGTGCCATTAAGGAGACGACGACTGTGTGGCGGTCCTCCATGCGAGCCAACCGCAGGGACTCAGTCGTCCTTTGTCGGCTCCGCATTGGCCACTCCCGGCTATCACACAGTTATTTACTGCGCCAGGAGGACCCTCCTGTATGTCGCTGCGGGGCGGCTTTGACGGTGGCCCACATTCTGTTGGCCTGCCCCCTTTTAGCTGTGGTCAGGCAGACATTTGCGCTGCCTGATACGCTCCCTGCCGTTTTATCCGATGACCCTGTTATGGCTGCCTTAGTTTTACGTTTTATTCGGGCAGGGAGTTTTTATTCTTTCCTCTGAGTGTTTCTGTTTTATTTTATTTTTTGTTTTGATTCTGGCCTTTGGCCTATGATTTTACACTGATCTTTTAATGTGTTTCTAAGTGGTTGGCTTTTCCTTTTTTATTTCTATGGTCGGCCAACCACTGTCACACTCTGTGTGGTTTTAGTTCGTTTTGTCTTGTCCTTGTCTCCGTTTCTTTTGTTCTGTATCGTCTGTGTCTATTCTGTTCCTCGTTTTTATTCTCTGTGGATGTTCTTTGTCTTTGGAAAAAAGGGACCGATGACCGTAGCAGTCTGGTCCCTTTCATCCCCCAAACCAACCAACCAACCAATATGCGATGAGCACAGGTACATACTGCAGCAGCACTGTGTTCTCTTGTGCGTACATAAGGGTAAAACCCAGTCTCATTCAGCTTGGTACCAATTGATTTCCTTATTTACTTCAGTCTACACTGGAGATCCAGTGTCCACGTGAAGCAGGTGGGGAGATGGGCACTGAACCCCTGGTCCTAGGCGGAGTGCAGTGTTCTAAAGTGATCTGTATTTGCCTTACTCAGATCAGCATAGAAATGGAACGACCTTGCATGGCAAGCATTTTCACCTAGCCAGTGGAGCTGTGTTGAGCATTCTCGTTGTAGTCTTCCCCAGGCGTTAGCGGATTTCGTGACTGTGTGTTTTCGCGCAGTAGCACTGAGACGAGTTTATCGCGGCTTAATAGACACTGCGATCACAATAAAACCTCTCTGTAGTTTCTTTATCTATGTTAAATGAATCGGAGCGGGAACCTTTGGTTCGCTCTCTACTTTATCACCCATTGTCCAGAACGGTCGCAGTTAAGTAGATTCTGTTATCTGTGTTCGTTTTGCGTAATAATAATAATAATAATAATAATAATCATTTAATTTCATTGTGTGTGTATTGAAGAGTAATCATATCATTTTTCCTCAGCTTTTTTTTCATGAATTTGAAAAGTAAATGTGGCTTACTTTGTGTGGGGATTTCTGTTGGTGAATGATCGCCAAAAGACAATCCCGGTAGAGAAGCCTAACTAAAAAAATATGGTGGTAATTAAATTCCAAAATTTCAGTATTTAAAAAATAAATAATAATTTCAAAACAAAATAATAATAATAATAGTAAAATAATACAACCACCACCATATCGTCCAGGCAATGGAGCTGTGTGGGGCTGTGCAGGTGCTGCAGGCAGGCACAGCAATGCTGTCAGCAGTGTCTACTGCCGTTGACCTTCCCCAGCAGTGGCACACGATGGAAGTTATGACACTCATGGCTTTGACGTCTGGCACTTGCACCTGACAATGGTGGATGCCTAGCAGGGCGGTGATTCAAGTATCCCAATTTGACCATAAGCCCAGTGGAGCTGTTGCTGGATGTTTATATATATATATATATATATATATATATATATATATATATATATATATATATATATATATATATATATATATAATCAGGTTCGGATGTGTTAACAAGCAGACACTCCAGGCATCACGTAATTCCCTTGTCACTGAATGGTCGTGCCAATTTATCTAGGTTGGCATGAAAGTGAAATGCTGAGCCAGCTGATTAGTGCAAAAAGTGTGATCATGGCAATTAGTGCTTGCATCAGCCAGTGCTGCTACAATATGTTGGGCAGAGGATTGCATGCCATGCAATATGCAGGTGGTTCTGGATAATATGATTCCTGAGTGATCGTTGTGAAGTGCTACATTGGAGAGTGACGACTGCACTGTGGCCTGTCTACTCTCTTAGAGTCCATGACATTCCACAGCGATCCCAGTCATCAATACATTGTAGACTACAGCAGTCGATTCTGGTGGCAGCAGTATCTGGCTTCGTAGGACATCCTTATTTATTTATTAGCATTTGATGCGCTGAGACAGTCACAAGCATGTTAACAATTACTAACAAATATAAACAACCAGTTAAATAAACAAAAGGAAAGAATTAATATCTGTTTACAAGTATTTCAGTTCTTGAGTTGCTTTAGAGCCAGCTAGTTCTTTCTGAGATCCGGTGAAAGCACATATCGGGTAGTACTGAATGGAATTTGCACTACGTCTGCCACCTTATTGCACTCACACCAGAGAATATGTAGCCATCCTCTACTGTAGAGAGTAGCAGCTGTACTCCCTGGCCCACATCTGATTCGATTTATTCTGCACCAGACGGTAGGAGGATGAGTGAAGCCCGGGAGTTTTAGTCTGGTTTAAGTAAGAGATGACCGCTCCGATTTCCAGGCAGCCACAGGACTGAAAGCGCTCACTTGGCTCATGCCAGTTCTCTAGGCTGGTTGGCAAGTCATGGATAGGACTGTAGAAGCTTGCTGAACGACACCATGTATAGTAAGAGTGTGGTTCTTCCGTGTTCCTGCCCGCAGTCGAGCGAGAGGTTCTTGTCTTCTTGCCGGGCGTTGCGGCCGAGCGGCTCTAGGCGCTTCAGTCTGGAACCACGCGATCGCAAGTTCGAATCCTGCCTCGGGCATGGGTGTGTGTGATGTTCTTACGTTCTTTAAGTTTAAGTAGTTCTGAGTTCTAAGGGACTGATGACCTCAAATGTTAAGTCCCATAATGCTCAGAGTCATTTGAACCATTTTGTTGTCTTCTTCTGTGAGTCGCAGTGAAATTGCTTAGCACCGAGAGCCGATGAAGAGGCGTAGAGACAAACGCAGCAGACACAATCGCTTGTCGAACCTGAACATCAAATTTGTGTGGGTGAGAACTGTTGAGCTATACAACTGAATGGTACTCATAAAATTAATGAACTAAGCATTGGTTCCCCATTAAGCTGCTGTTAGTCTTCGCAATAAATTATTGCAACTCTTCCACTTCACAGCTGTTTTCTAAAGATGGTGCCAGTATCCAAGATCTTCGCAGCATGACACACGGGTACTCTGGATCCTTGTTGTATTTCAATACACTGTCACTGAATATTAGCTATAGACATTACTTTGCATATATTTGTTGCTTAGATAAAATGCTGCAATTTATGTCTTCAGTGGCTTTGGTTTTTCCTTTCACCTTTTGAAATATTTAATATACGAAGGTCCTCTCTCACTCTTTCTTCTGACTCTAATACTTCCCCATTGAGATACTAGGCAGATGTCTTTAATGTATATAAATTTGTGAGACACTGTATCTTACAAGCCGTGAATATTTAGGTTGCTAAGGTTAGGGGAAGAAATCGAGCTCAGAGGAAGACGTCTTCCACTGTGTAAAAGTGACTCTGGGTGTGAAACTTGGACATGTGGCTGATAAACATATTGTACAATAAGAAGCTGACCTTCGTGAAGGAAACTGCCTTGATCAGTTTCATGAGAAGTCTGCCTGTTCAGACGGTGTCGTACGCTGTGGAAAGATCTAGGAATACAGCAAATCTTTTCTCTTTGCCCTCAAAGCCATACTTCCAAATAGGACTCCACACTTGCACATGATAAGCCCACAGTCCATACTTCCTTCGAAGTGGAGTGTCCTATGCTTTGCTTCTCTTTTGCCTGGCCGTGACCTAAGTGCTCACTGCACACATATTATCCATCCAGTGCTCAACTGTCACACTGACATCCAGCACGTGGTGACTTCATACTCATGCCACATGCCAGACAGAAAAGCCGTCCCTAGACGACAGCAACCACGTCATATTCTGCTGCCCACCAGTGTACGAGTACAGAAACAGTCCACCATGCCTAGTGATTAGACCAAAGATGAGATATACTGCCCATGATGTCATTATACTGATACCATCTCGATTATCTAATGGAAGGATACCGACTGCAAGCAGCTTATGAAGTAAACATTAATTTTTCCTTATTACAATAAAAGGAACTAATATTTCGTTGCAAATACTAAATTATTTTATAAGTACCAAAATTGTACCAATACAGAATACAGTTTTACTGATCAAATAAACAAATACTTTACACCTAAAACATAACAGTGGACCTCAATTTACGTGCTACAATGCTATTTTCATTTCTAAATTACTTGCATTATTTTTATGTACAACACAAAACATCTGTGTCTAAAATGACACGCTAAACAGGTAGTTAAGAGTTGGTCCTAAGCCTAAATGAGACTGTGTTACTGATGGTGCAAAAACGATGCATTATTTATCAAAAATACATTAGTGCACACAGATCAACTGGATACTCACAGGCATTAGAATGCTGTTTCCAGGATTTGGGGACAAGAGACAGCACTGGTTTGAATCTGCCCGGCTGAATAACAAGGAGGGCATGAGAGGTGGTCAGCCTAGATGTGATTTTGAGGTAGCTCCCCACATGTAACTACGTGAAAACTAGACTTTTACCCGCAATGCATCTGACTTCCATGATTCATGAATGATGGTGAACGTATTGAGCATTTCCTTTAAAGAAATTCATCTTTGCTTTGTCTTACTTTGTAATGCTAATTATTGCTATTCTGATCAGATGAAGTGCCATCTGTCGGACATATTTTGAACGTTTGTATTTTTTTGGTTCTAATAAAACCCCATGTCATTCCAAGCATGTGCGTCAATTTGTACCTCTCTCTCTACATTATTCCGTGATTTATTAAGTTTTCAAATTTATTTTGACTTTTTGATTACCCGGTATTATACTAGAACTGACATGTGATTACATTTCCACGCAATTTAGGTGCATAGATCCTGAGAAATCAGTACCCAGAACAACCACCTCTGGCCGTAATAACGGCCTTGATGCGCCTGGGCATTAAGTCGAACAGAGCTTGGATGGCGTGTGCAGGTACAGCTGCCCATGCAGCTTCAACACGATACCACAGTTCACCAAGAGTAGTGACTGGCGTGTTGTGACAAGCCAGTTGCTCGGCCACGATTGACCAGACTTTTCAATTGGTGAGAGATCTGGAGAATGTGCTGGCTAGGGAAGCAGTCGATCATTTTCTGTATCCAGAAAGGCCCATACAGGACCTGCAACATGCGGTCGTGCATTATCGTGCTGAAATGTAGGGTTTCACAGGGATCGCGTGAAGGGTAGAGCCACAGGTGGTAACACAGCTGAAATGTAACGTCCACTGTTCAAAGTGCCGTCAATGCGAACAAGAGGTGACCGAGACGTGTAACCAATGGCTCCCTATACCATCACGCCGGGTGATACGCTAGTATGGCGATGACGAATACACGCTCAGGCTCGCGTTCACCGCGATGTCGCCAAACTGGATGCGACCATCATGATGCTGTAAACAGAATCTGGATTCATCCGAAAAAATGACGTTTTGCCATTCGTGCACCCAGGTTCGTCGTTGAGTACACCATCGCCGGCGCTGCTGTCTGTGATGCAGCGTCAAGGGTAATCGTAGCCACGGTCTCCGCGCTGATAGTCCATGCTGCTGCAAACGTCGTCGAACTGTTCGTGCAGATGGTTGTTGTCTTGCAAACGTCCCCATCTGTTGACTCAGTGATCGAGATGCGGCTGCACCATCCGTTACAGCCGTGCGGATAGGATGCCCGTCATCTCGACTGCTAGTGATACGAAACCGTTGGGATCCAGCACGGCGTTCCGTATTATCCTCCTCAACCCACAGATTCCATATTCTTCTAACAGTGATTGGATCTCGACCAACGCGAGCAGCAATGTCGCGATACGATAAACCGCAATCGCGATAGGCTACAATCCGACCTTTATCGAAGTCGGAAACGAGATGGTACGCATTTCTCCCTTTTTACACGAGGCATCACAACAACGTTTCACCAGGCAACGCCGGTCAGTATTGGGACACGGCCGGCGCCATTCCAAAATACCGTCACCAACCCCCACCCCCCTCCCCCCACCTACGTATACGCGCTAGACATGAAATGTTTTCATAACATGTTTTTCCAAAACATCGTTAGTCGACAAGGTCGCACGCAATGTATCCGGCATGTGTTGCCTCTCTAGTCGTTATTACCGTAGTGGGTTGCGACATAGAGAGAGATGGCGGTGGTGGAAATGGCTGTATCCAATACGATCCCTTAATTGAGTCACATGTTCGACTTCTACCAATAGGATTCAACTATCCTATGACCTCATTGTAGGACATATATAGGTTAAGTTCCGGGACCTCAGTCTTGGTCACTCAGTCAGCGGGAGACTAAGAAGAACAATCATGAAGCACCAGTCGACCTCCAGTGCAGTCACTCAGAACAGGATCAAACGGAAAAGTAAGTATCATATTTCACATTATTCTATCTCGTTCATTATCCTTATTATTCAATGTTTTCACTTATTCGCTAATATCTAATCATTCATCTTCTTTTTTCAACAGAGTCAAACGCAACCATGCTTAGCTCCGCAGACGCGTCCGAACATGCATCATCATTAGCTTCGTTAACCATCTCATCCGGACCTACACCAGCGACAGCCGACTCATTTGATCCAGTAGCGACCGCGTGGGATACTGTAGCTCACATGTTGGAGCAGGACAAGGAGTTGCTGCTCTCCGTCCCACTCAGCAACTTGGGTGATGAAGACGCTCGATCTGCTCACCACACAACGAATTCAACCACTGGTGGTGTTAAAGATCAACTAAATGGTGGTCAGTACTGGATGCCTACATATAACTCATCACAATCGAACACTCCCGTGATAGTGCAACCACCGAGTTTAGATACTGTAAATAAAAAGAATACGCCTAGTGCGGCTACGCTATTCACCACGACATATAATTTAACCTCCAGTGGTTCCAAACGTGTGAACATTGCTATAGACGTCCATCATGTCTGGGGGATCCAAGCTATAATGGAGATTGAAAATATTTCCAAAAGTGTTAAAGTCCCGATTTCCGAGTTCGACTGGGCCGGGATCTGTCATACAGAGCGCTACATCAATCAACAAATGACCACCGAATATGACCCAACTCACCCCCCACCAGAAATTCGTCTTGCCGATGTCATACTTTCCATTACTACTGTATATGATGACTGCGCCTTATGCATTAAATCAGGTGTCGACAGCGTCTATCTAAGGCATCCATCAGTTATCAAATTATTCAACCTAGACTCCTCTATACGGTTTGCTCTCGAGAGACTGAATCGTTGGGTTCCTAGCATAGAGGCAGCATATAATGATGTTAAAAACTCTCTACGTGTTAATAATATACATATTGACGATTTTGAGCAGCATCTTCGTTCGCATATGGCCATTAAAACTACAGACATCCAATTGAAATGCGTGTGTCAAAAACCAGAGTACTCAGAGTCACCTATCGGATTGCGTGAGATACGTGCAGAATTTATTGCCAACCAAAGAGAATTATTTGGTATATATTGTACAGGTTCTAAGAAGAAACGTGCAGATTATGATAACACCTCAGAAATAGTACATCCAATGTATGATTTTTAAATAAATAATTTATATTTAATCTTATCTCCTGTTTCTCTTTTATTTCAGACCACCACTCCTATTATAATCAAATTGATCCAATAATTTTTTTAATTCTACTCAAATTATGACCATCTTACTCTTCATACATGTGTTCCTCGTGTAGGCAGTATAGCTCAATCGGTTAATTGATCGAACTATACTGGCTACACACAAATATTATTATTATCCTCTCAGTTATATTTTCTATATATGTCAAGTACTTGTTTGTACATGGCTCATTTACTATCATGGCTGGCTGGGTGAAGCACCCTCACCACAAGGACTTTGTTGTCGGTGACTGGTCATGTGAAGATTCAAGTGAAGAGCAGAAGAAGAACAAGAAAAACGGAATTCTCCTTCCCGATAATATAAGAGCAATTATTGTAGGCCCATCCAACTGCGGCAAGACTAATGTCCTCATGACTCTGCTAACTCATGTGCAAGGTGTCCGATTTGAACATGTCTGTCTATTCTCAAAAACACTCTTTCAACCCAAGTATCAGCTATTGCATGAGATATTTCGAGGTGTAGATGGCGTTACATACACAACATTCAGTGAAAGCTCTGATATCCCCCCACCTAAAGAAACAAAACCAAACACAGTATTCATATTTGACGATGTTGCAGTAGAAAACCAAGACCAAACTCGCAAATATTTCTCTTTCGGTTGCCATATGGGTGCTGACGTATTTTATCTAAGTCAAACATATTCCAGAATCCCCAAACAACTTGTTAGGGATAACGCAAATCTCATTATAGCCTTCAAGCAAGACAATCTTAATTTAAGACACATTTACCAAGCACATGTGGGGACGGATATGTCGTTCAATGATTTCTTAAAGATATGTGCAGACTGTTGGAACCATTCACAGTATGGGTTTCTCGTTATTGATAAAACAAGAAAACTGTATGAGGGTAGATACAGACGAAACTTTCAAGAATTTTTGCATATATAACAAGGTAATAGACGTTAACACATCAGTCTACGTCATACCATGGACAAAGTCGCGCGTATGTCCACCTCTCAACCTGAGATGATTGGTGTACACAGACAGAACATTCGCTTGTACATGGATGCGAAAATTCAAGCTATGGCTCTTAAAGTTGCAAGTATGCGCAGGGAACTAGAGACCTATTACCAAACCCTTCTGAGAATGGTGAATCAGTTAAATGAGCTAGTTAATCAAGTCAGTAAGAAAGTAACCGACTTAACTGGAAAGGTCGATCATATTCAGAGAAAAATAGATGTAGACCTCATTGTTGTCGATAAGGGTGATCGTGATCATACTAAGAAGCTGAAGAAAATGAATGCATATATAAAGCCTCATGTCGCAGAGACGTCTGATTAGTATACGTTGAGATGTCGACGACCAAACAGAAAGTCATTCAAGCCCGTAAAGCAGTCCGAGAGAAATTACGCTTGCTTAGGTTAGGGTATATTGATCGTCAGCAAACACTAAGAGAGACCTTTAAGCCCGTTACTGAGTCTCTCCGACAGCTCTCACCAAAAACAAAAACGACCCAAAACGACAGTCAAGCCATTGATGAATTCATTATTAGTCACGCACCAGGCCAGATAGATAGAACATTCGGCGTTAGCCCAGGAAGACCATACATGTTGGGCACGCATCCCATAACTGTAACAGAAGACAAAATACAAATAGCTGATAGACAGTTTGACCGAACACCAGGCTTAATGAATCTTATTTTCCTAAGACCAACTAAAAAACCTATAAATTATTCAGTTAGTGATAAGGACACGTACCGTCAAATACTACACATGACTGGTGTACACAAGATCACCAAAAGCCTAACCAACAGGAAGTATAAAACCATTATAAAACCAATACTTGAAGACCAAAACAACAACAACAACGGTGCCAGCAGCGGAGATGGTATTGACATTGGTCTTAAGACAGTGAACAATCGAGTCCCTCAGTATATATATTATGACGACCCCAACGAACTAATAGATCGACTACGTCTGCTCATGGCATCAGCTGCTGCAGGTAATACAGCTCATTCGAATGAAGTTATCTCCATAATCTCTGAGCTTCGAGAGAGAGGTATCATCGAATAAGTATGGAGACCGTAGTTCGAGAACTACACAAACCAGCACGCAAAACATACCCGCGCAGGCATGTCATGATTAAAGGGATAGATGACTTGTGGCAAGCTGATCTCGTAGATATGCGACAATATTCACATGAGAATAATGGCTTCAAATACATTTTAATTGTTATTGATACATACTCCAAATTTGCATGGGCAGTACCAGTCAAGACAAAAACCGGACCAAATGTCGCTGATGCTTTTGAACGCTTGCTACAGATAGGAACCAATCGATGCCCTGACAATCTCCAAACCGATCATGGTGGTGAGTTCTACAATAGGTACTTCAAGACAGTGATGCAGCGGTATGGAATACATCACTACTCAACATTCACTCACCTGAAGGCAAGTATCGTAGAGCGCTTGAACAGAACAATAAAAGGTAGAATGTGGATGCGGTTTAACCTTCGTGGCTCATACAAATGGACAGATATCCTCCCAGAAATAATTGCTCAATATAATAGAACCAAACATAGCACAATAAAAATGCGGCCAATTGATGTTCGTGATAACACACTCATGGATACGGTATACTTTCACATTAAGATACTGGATCCACGCAAACAGAAATTTAATGTAGGTGATTTGGTGCGTATCTCAAAACACAAGACCGCATTTGAGAAATCATACCTACCGAACTGGTCAACTGAGATATTTACAGTTTCAAATGTGCAGCGAACGAATCCTAGAACTTATTTATTGAAAGACAGTAAAGGTGAAGAAATTGCAGGCTCCTTCTACACTGAGGAGATGCAGAAGAGCTCACAACCAGATCTTTTTCTCGTGGAGAGAGTCATAAGACGACTTGGAAATAAAGCCTTAGTCAAATGGCTTGGTTTTCCTGCTACACAAAACAGTTGGATTGATGCCAGGGATTTGCTATATAATGAACATTCATCGTCCACAACCACCACAGTAGCCTGACATGCGCGATCGAGGGCACATTAGAGGAGGCGGTGGTGTTCTGGACAAACTACCTTTGGAATTACACATCCCGGGGTATAACTACTGCGGACTTGGGACAAAGCTTCAGAAACGCTTGGCGCGAGGTGATAAGGGAGTGAATCTGCTTGACGAAGCGTGCATGGAACACGACATTGCATACGAAGCAAATAAAGATCTACCAAGTCGTCACATTGCAGATAGGATTTTAGCTGATAAAGCTAAGGCGATACGGAAAAGAAAAGATATTGGTATAGGTCAACGCATCGCAGCATACGCAGTTGATAAAACCATGCGCGGAAAAATCAAGTTAGGATTAGGAGTGATGAATTTCAAGCGCGTTATGAACGCTGCACGTCGCGCACTAAACATGAAGAACAAGAAGGGTTCTTTGAAGAAATGTATCCTGACAGCGATGTATGCAGCTAAAAACGCAATGAAGGACAAAGAATCACCAACGAGAAGATCCGTTAAAGCACCTCGCATTCTACCGATACCCAAGACATCCGGCGGTTTTATTCCTTTTCTCATCCCAGCCCTCTCCGCGCTCTCAGCGGTAGGTTCGCTCGCCGGTGGGGCTGCAGCTATCGCTCGAACAGTCAAGAATGCGCAAAACTCGCAAACCCAGTTAGAAGAGGCGAGAAGACATAACCGCATGATGGAAGCAGCAGTCATTGGAAAAGGTCTATACTTGAAACCGTACAAGAAGGGTCTTGGTCTATTCATAAATAAAAAAAAAAAAAGCCCAATAGCGGTCCTACCAGATCGACCACTCACAAATACAGACCTTCTTAAGTTTGTTAGACATAAATTCAAGATACCAAGATTCCGTGGTGTGTTTATGAGGGATACATTACCTAAGACTATGTGGAAAACTGGTGAATGCGGTATTGTGAATTTAGATGTTGTCGGAGGTCCTGGCACCCACTGGGTGGCGTACGTTATGAAAGACGCTGGGGTAGTCTACTATTTCGACTCCTTTGGTGACCTGCAACCACCCGAAGAATTACAGCAATACTTCACTCACAGAAGACATGTGCTATACAATTATCAACGGTATCAGGACTTTAATACATACCTCTGCGGACATCTTTGCATCATCTTTCTCTTGACGTTCACAAAGAAGAAGAATAAGAACAAGAACTAACGTATATAAGCAGGATGTTTAAACCTTCATTCATCAGTTGACGTTCAGATGCAATGTCGTACACTTTGACGTTGAAAGGACGGTCATCTGTATTGCGTGCAAATTACTTCCCGCCAATTGATTTGAGTGCAGGTCAATGGAGTGTTGCATTGATTGGATTGGAGACGTACAACAGCATCCCGAATATCACCAACACTAACAATAAATTGCATCTCGATATTAATGGTGAAAAAGATATTCTTGAAATAGAATCTGGTGCATACGATATCGACGATTTAAACGAACTCTTACAACAGTCTGGAAAAGGTATTGAACTACGTGCAAACATCAATACACTTAAATCTGAAGTAAGGACTCTAAATGCAACGATTGACTTTAGCCAGAAACATTCAATAGGACCCCTGCTTGGATTCACAAAAGGGCAGATTTTGAAGAAAGATCCAACTAAATTTTACAAGTCCAATCAGTCTGTGGATATACTCCCAGTCAGCACAATACGTGTCGAGTGTAACATTGCTACGAATTCCTATCTCAACGATACTCTCATTCACAGTATTTACGGATTCTTCCCCTCAGTTGCAGCGGGGTATAAGATTGTTGAGACACCTGCCAATGCAATATACCTTCCGGTGACTGCTCAGACATTGGGCTATTTGGAGCTGCGTATTGTGGATCAGAATAATAAACTTGTCGACTTTCGCGGTGAGGAAATCATTATACGATTACATCTAAAACAAGATGGGCTTGCGGTATAAAACAAGTGCACGCAATACACAGCGCGCCACTTCGCTACTGAATAGCAAACTGATAACACCTGTGAACTACGAATTTCTTAAATCAGTTGGTCTCAAACCCTGCAATGACGTCATCACTCAATATAACCAATCCAGTAGAGTATGATGACAGAATTATACGTCAAGAATACTTCTCTCATAAATCTTACGCTTCAACCACGTTTAACAAGAATGATGAAATCAGGATTGTCATACAACACCAGGACACACTCACTCTTCCGTGCAAGAGTTTCATATATCTCGAAGGGTCATTCAAGAAAACTGATGGCACCGATACAGTGGGGTCCAAGCTGACACGCAATGCATTGGCATTCCTCTTCCAAGAGATTCGCTATGAACTGAATGGTTCTGAGATTGATCGTACACGCAATGTTGGTCTAACATCGACCCTTAAAACATACGTCTCGGCATCACCAGCAGATCTGCACAGTTTAGAAAATGCTGGATGGTTCATAGACGATGCGGAGGGTAGAACACCCCAGGAGTACAAGCGATTTACTGCATGCATACCTGTAAAAATACTTATGGGATATTTTGAGGATATGAGACAGATTATTATGAACGCTAAACAGGAACTTATTCTCGTGCGGAGTGCGACAGACAATAACTCGTACATTCAAGGAGCTCAAGAAGAGAATAGGATCACAATCAACAAATTAATATGGAAAATGCCTCACGTCAGTGTATCCGACGAGGAACGATTGAAGCTTTTGAAAGTGTTGAATTCAGGTACATTTCTGTCACTGACCTTCCGCTCATGGGAGATCTTTGAGTATCCAGTGTTACCGACCGCGAGCAGACAAACATGGGCTATTAAGACCTCCAGTCATATCGAGACACCCAGATTCATTATACTTGCGTTTCAGACTGATAGAAGAGCAAATACATCAAACGATTCCACCGTGTTCGATAACTGCAAGTTAACTAACGCCAAAGTCTACCTCAATTCAGAATTCTACCCATATGACAATCTACATCTGCAATGGAATGAAAATGTATACAGCCTCGCGTATGACATGTATGCAAGGTTTCGTCCTTCATACTATGAAATTGCTGAAGGAGAGGGAGGGGGGTGTTACTGAGTCCTCGTAAGTTCAAAGAGCTTTCACCGATCATTGTAATAGACTGCTCTAAACAGAATGAGATAATTAAGTCTGGACCTATAGACGTTCGAATTGAATTTGAATCATCGACAAATTTCCCAGAACACACCGCTGCATATGCATTAGTCCTACACGACAGAATAATCAATTACTCACCGCTCACAGGTGTTGTGCAACGAGCTGTATAAATGAAAATATGCTGTCCTATGCATTGATCATTTGACGATGGCAACTCAGCCTGTGAAGATCATTGCAGATGTTCAAGGATTCCATGATGGAGAGCGAAGACAGTTCGTATTTAAACAAGTTGCTTTTGTGGTCTACACACAAGACGCAGGAATAATTGAAACCTTCTCTGCAAATATTCGATCACCAAGACCGTTCACGCAAGTGAAATCTTGTAAAACACGGACCAGTGCATTGTGGTTAACTAATTTTTATCATGGAATTCACTGGGATGATCCCGGCATACCCTATAAAGATGTGGTGATCGCACTTAAATTATTCGATCACAAGGACACCATCGTTTACGTGAAGGGAAAGGACAAAACCTCCTGGATGCGTCAAATATTTAAATTTGCATCTATTCAAGACCTTGAATGGTACGGTTGTCCATCCATCCATCGACTGAAGAACGATTACCAAAAAAGTGCATTTGTATCTGCATATGAGAATGTAAAATTACTTTTCACTTTTATTAGAAATAAATAATAATTTATAAGATTGAGTGTTTTTTTCTTTCTATGACATCCAACGTCCCTAGTATTGTAAGTTTATTCTTTTTATATTGTATATGAAGGGAACTGTCCGAGAGAGACACACACCCTGGCCTTTGACGTGGAATGAGCCTACTGTCATAGTTAGGCGCGGATGCCGATCTCGCGGTCTCCGTCGAAATCGACAGACACGCGCAGCCGCTGACGCTTGGTAGGGGGTTGCACCAGTTGCCGACCTCGCGGCCGCTGTGGAAAGCGATGCGTCAGATTACGCTCTCTAAAGTATCTGTTGACGTAGGACTGTAAGAGATAGCGATGCATTGGGCTGTGTGTGTTCGTGACAACTAGCAGAAGTCCTGCACTTGTGATTAAAAGCAGGAAACCTTATAACTTTATGCAATGCGATGTGGCTGTATGTACGTATTCTGCATACACACATAAATAAATTTATAATATTTTTAATAAAAAGAATAATCATTATTAGGGTATCAAATAATAACAACATTTTTTTAGAAGGAAATAACTGAGTTTATTATTGAAATCAGAATTTAACATTTTTCACATTATATATAAATATGAGTTTACAGATATAAGATTGGTTTTTAACCAAAAATCTGAAATTCCACATCTTTTTAGATAATTTTTTAACAATTTTAGATAATTAAGAAATATATATAAGCATTCTCTTCAGATAAATTATATATAATTTTAAAGCTAATGCAGAGGTACTACCCTATCTTACAAAGTATCTAATATCGCTAATGAAGTTCCACCAGAAAAACAAAGCACTTTTAATTAATACCAAACCTATTTGTTTCAAGTCAATGACTCTAAACATTTTCGAAAAGAACAACAACAAATTGTATATATATTTTTTTCCAAGTAAGTCGATTTAAAGATTTTCAACTACAAGAACAAGGTGAACATATATATTTTTCTTTAAAGTGGACGTCTAGAAACATTTTCCGCTAGAACAAGCAATTGAACACATAGTAAGAATTTAATTAGTGGAACTCATACACTTAAAAACTAGTTCTGACTGGATGGCTAGCGGTAGGTGAAACTTACAAACTAAAATCTAAGCTCTATAATGACTAGAAGTGATGGATATATTAAGTGAGAAAATTTTATTATTTTTTTTTTGTTCATACAGAAGTTAATTGGCTAAATTTATAGCCTTTTCATATATATATTAATAATGGTCAGCAATATGTAGATATAAAGACTACTTTATTTATTATGATTTTCTTTGAAAAAATAATGATTATATTTACATACACACACACACTTAACACAAGTTCGCGCTCATTCGCACACTCAGACATGCATGGAAGCACGCAAACTGATACACGCAACAAAACACTCTCATCAACTATTTACACTATGATAAAAGAGCCATACTATTTCCACGCATAGCTCACATTCATAACATTCACACGCTCATTCCCTCTCTATCACTCAACCAGAGTCCCCCACCCCTACTTTCGTTTCAAGTAAATAGTGTGAGTATGGGAGGGTTCCCACCCCATCCTCACAAATGACTCTTTTATCGTCATGAGGAGACAGTCCGACTTTAGACTGCAGCACAGTGTACACCTCGTGAGCTCGTGATCGAATACTAGTTTGTTGAACCATGTGTGGATGAGCGCCTTCAACGCTACGACCGTACAGGCACTGCAAATAGTCCTCGACCGTAAGCGCACGAGACGCGATCCGTCTAACACCCTTTGCCCGCCTCAGAGTGCTCCCGTCTACTGTGCGATATGCATACATTTTCGATCTCAGTCCCACAAACTCTACAATTGATAAACCATTCGACTCGTCTTTCATGAGACCGATAACCTTCTTGTTCTGTGGAACAATACCATAAGGATTATTGATCTCATAAGAAGAGGTGTCGAATTCTTTACCATTGCACCTAATTACTTCATATGGATCGCAGTTCTTGATCCAGTAGATAAAGCTGTCTGTATCCATATAAAGTAATTTTGGATCTATGAAATGAGGTTTCGCAAACTCATAGTGGAATCGGTACATGTAGAATTTGGAGATATCGAGTATACACATCCCCAAATAGATGGGTTTCATAAACTCTACAGCAGTCTTCGACATCTCCACAGCAACAAAGTTTTCATTGAAGATGGTGGCACGCTTAAAATTTGGCCTGGCTATACATTTTCTCACGCCGTAACGCCCTTCCCATGCGGTTCTAATAACAATATCGCGTTCATTTCTTACATTTTGCATAGTTTTCCCGAGAATGGAATTATTCATTAATTTATAAAAGTCTTTTTCAAAATCATTACTCGCGACCGCCCTCTTTACGGTGTTTAGTTCAATATACTCCTTCAACCAGGGGGATTGCTTGAAGGAGATTGCCCGGGTGATTTTAATGAGCTCCATTCCTAATCTGAGACACTGCTGGAGGTTACGATAATGAATAATATACCTCTGCTTATCCCCAACAGTGGCCATCAGTTTAGGGATGGTGCTTCCTCGTGGAATTTGTTGCTCTGGACATAACGGCAAGTCGCTTGTCTCTCCATGCAAATTATTAGGGTACGCGATGTCTGCCTCAAGCACATACCCTACATCAGAATCGGCCGCAAGACGCATTATCTGTCCACCTAATCCCTTGAATTCGTCTTCAGGCACCCATTGGAACCCGGCAACCGGCAGCGGTTGCTTCATAGCATGCCCATATAAATTGTTAACATCTAAGTACAAAATGTAACTAGAATCAAGGGATGCGTTGTACTCGACACCCATCCGCGGATTATTTGCCTTGGCGTGTCTGTGAACACATTGACAAAGTCCGCCGCGGATCCCTCGCTCAAAAAAATAGAAGCATTGAAGCATCAGTCAAAAGTTCAATGTTGCAATCCGTTTTTTTTGAGCATAGCGTCCCAGGACAACCCAGGTGCCGTGTAATAAAAGGCAGGGTCCAGAGAGTACGTGGTCATACATACACTCCGGAACTTTTCGAAAACATCTGCAAGCAAACGAACGTCCGTGTCCATGTATAACCTTGCATATTCTCCCAAATTGGGGATGTTGAATTCCTGCCATACATTAACGGCATGCTCATAATCTGTGTTAGTTATGGTATCGCCAGTGAGAGTACTGGTAAAAGAAGTTATGTCGGGAAGCCTGGTTTCATTGAGTTTTGCCATACTATCAAGATACTCGTACGGGAAATCTCCTTTCCTCGTCGCAAGTTGAAACTTTTCCTCATCGGTAAATGCAGATCGAGTGATATGCATATCATTCCGAGGTAAAGTCTCAACAAGTTTCTGGAGCGAAGTTTGCATAAATCGTAGAGAGTCAAGGAAGCGGAGCGTAATTTTCGGCGTCATTCGTTTTGAAAAAGAAATGTACTTTTCAACACTTTCAGGCAGGATATTGACCTGATCCTTCTTCATACCGAACTTAGCCAAGTGCTCAACGAGAAAATGAGCGTCATACCCGCTCAGATTATGAAAAAAGACGGGTATGTGTGTAGGTAACTGATACTTCAAGTTGCATGCTTTGTGGGCTGCACCGCGGAACTTACCCGTAAGATGACAATGGTCTCTACGAGGAGTTTCCGCTTTTCTATCTAAGGCCAGCCCGCAAATATGACAATTAACAGCCTTTTCATACAAGTCATCATTTTCCTTTGATTTGATCATGGGAATATTGATGCTGTAGAGCTTGTGAACTTGCCATGAAAGTTTTTCAAGCTCAGTGAGAAGCCAAACCGCCGGATCGTCCCCTACATAAGACTGATAGCTATTAAGTTTACAATCATATGCGCATACAACTTGGAACGCAGCCGCATAAGGTACGTGTTTTTGTGTGAAGGTTGTGTGTGAGGCTAAGGGATTCCCTTCACAACGAGTAATAGGAGCCAGCAAGCATTCAAAATCGGCGTACACAACAAAAGGACAACGCTGCTGGTGGTGAGCATTTTTAAATTTAATGAATTTATTTTCCTCAGTGGGCATAACAACACGTACCGGGTCCTTGCATGCACAATCTAATAGATGTGTCGCTAATAACTCTTGAGATGAAAAATAATTCAAACACCTTATACAAATATGTCGTTTATGATCATTTTTACTTAACTGGGAGGAAATGAGTCGGGACATGTCTTTGATCCAGACGTAGTGATAATTATCACGTTCGGAGAAGAGCAGCATGTTGACATGCAACTCTCGTTCACCTGCAAATTTTGAGAAATGGAGGGGGCCTACTACTGTATGCTTGTTCTGCTCATCTGACTTGCTTTTCTTCTCCAGGGCATAAACGTGGACCGATATTGCGGTATTCTGAGCCTCAAACTTAGGTATGTCCTGGATTCTTAAAGGGATCTCTATTCCGTCAAAGTTATACAGTCTCTTAATATCTTTGACTTTGTAACTGCTGGGACGCTCGGGATGATGTTTGTAATTGTAATTTCTCTCGCAAGCCAGGACTGACCATGCAAAACACGCATTATCATAGTTATTTTGAACATTAATGCACGCCTGCTTTTTCTCAATATCTATAGGGAGTTTAATATAACTGGACCCTCCATTCATTGGATCATAGACATGTATATGGATGTCGAGGTGTGGTATACTGCTGAGCGCTTTAGCGGATCCACGTACTTCCATCTCGGAAAATCGGGCCATAATAGCGCTCAAGGTGGATTCTCTATACCACTCAGCAATCGATGTGCTCCGAGAAATAACGCCATTGTCACCCCATATATAATGCAGAGTAGCCGTCTCCGCGCCACCTTGATGTTTAGGGGGGTGACTCAGTTCACAGCATAACACAGCACTGCATTTAAAGGCGTTAAATTCCGGATCTTCTAAGAGTTTGAGGAGCTCGGTCTCCAAGACGGGGAGGCACGCCTCCAAAAACCTTACAGGATCGCGATACCTCCCGCCTGGATTCTCAATTCTGGTGAAAGCGATTCGCCCCTCAAACGCTCTAGCAACTGCTGAGTATTCTAAGGGAGTCATTACGCCGTTATTCTGATCGACTTCGTTATCGATAGGACGGGTGAGAGAACTACCGTTAGCCATAAGGAAATTACTATTATTACTGTTGCTACAACTAGGAGTCCACCCGATAGATGAATGGGTTGGTGATGGGTGATCGTAATCATCATCATCATTTGCGGGGAGAGGTATACGTCTCGGAACGCGTACCTTGCGTGGGCGGCGGCGGCGAGCTGCTGCTTCTAGAGGAGGAGGGGGTGACAGCCGGTTTGAAGGGCCAGGCTGTGGCGACGGCGGACGGGCTGCGCAGCCAAACGGTTGCGACAGCGCTGGGGGAGGAGCTGGTGCGTGTTCTGCATCCGCCTCCCGCGAAGCCCTTATAGGGGCTACGCAAGGCGCGGCGTGTCTTTGCGGTTCGGTGCGCCCGAGTCCCGCCCCCGCAACCACCGCTCTAGGAACACGGCCTACGCCGTGTGATATACCTGTAAGATAAATAAGGAAAAAAATTAATTTTGTGATTTATATTTAAAAGAGCGATACATAATAACAATAAGAGTAGATAATGGTGGTTATGTGAAGGAATGTTAATGTTCAAAATTATTCACCTTCTCCGCTCTGACTCCATGGTTTGAGCAACTCATTGCCAAAATCAAGTAGATCCTCAAACCACTCAGGTAGGTTGATCTCCTCCTCAAACGGGTCAGGCAGGTTGGTCTCCTCCTCCTCTAAAGACTGAGTGTCCTGTGTGGCGGGCGCCGTTTGAACGCTACCGTCGCTTCCTTGAACGTTTTGGGTGGTTGAACCGAATTCTGAATTAGGCGCATCTACAAAGAAAAGACCGGCTTATGAGGACTAAATGTATACAATCAGGAAACGGGTATATATTAGATGAAATTATTTAAGTTTAAGAAGTGTGATTGTATTATAAATGTACTTACATTCGAGCTGCGCTTGAGCTCTTTCCATCTCGATCTGGTTGTCTAGATTAACCAAGATTTGCTGGAAGAAATCTAGAAAGATGGAGAAGACTGAATATAATATCGCATATGGAAAGGGAAGTGTGCTTTCAGTTAAGTGATAGAGAAATAAGCGGACCAGCAAATTTAAAAAAAGGAACGAAATGAAATATTTACAAAGAGCACTGCACAACGAATATAACAGATACACAACACGTGGAAGCTCTATCTTTATAGCGGATACGGTAAATTAATTATAACACATACAACATGTGGAAATTCATTCTTTACATTGAGATGTCCAAAACGGTTATAAGACTTAACACATACACAAACATAGAATCCGTTAAAAGACTTAGTAAACTTTACAGAGAGAGATCGAAAACTGGTATAACATGTAACATACAACACATGGATGAACAATATTTATAGAGAGCAGTACAAAACAAATGTAACAGTTAAAATAAAAGATTCAGACACCTAAGTTAGAGGTAAAAAAGGCGTGGATAAGCAATTTTTATAGAGAGAGAGAGATTCAAAAGGGTAAAAAACGTAAGCAGGAACACACACAGACCAAGTGGAGGAGTGATCTTTATAGAGAGCATTATAAAGATATGTAGCACTCATACACAGAGTTAAAGGGTGTAGATATCAGAATTCTGAAAATGTACTTACCAGGGAATGGAACTTCGTCCACATGAGCACGTTTGCTGCTGCTGCTGCTGTCACTGGCGGTTCGTTTCATTTTTACATGTTTAATTACGAAGACGTGACAAGTATTGGATGAATGAAGTATACGAGCAGTGTGAGAGTGAGGTAGGTCGGGCATTGATTTATATAGGTCCTGCATAGCGCGTGTATGTATGCGCAGGGTTGCGACATAGAGAGAGATGGCGCTAACTCTCTCTCTCTATGTCACAACCCCGCGCCGGTAATAACGACTAGAGAGTCAACACTTGCCGGATACATTGCGTGCGACCTTGTTGCTGTCTACTAACGATGCTTTGGAATGGAATCTCTCTATGTCACAAACCGCTACGGTAATAACGACTAGAGAGGCAACACATGCCGGATACATTGCGTGCGACCTTGTCGACTAACGATGTTTTGGAAAAACATGTTATGAAAACATTTCATGTCTAGCGCGTATACGTAGGTGGGGGGAGGGGGTGGGGGTTGGTGACGGTATTTTGGAATGGCGCCGGCCGTGTCCCAATACTCCGGTCAACTGCTGTTTGTGTATGAGAAATCGGTTGGAAACGTTCTTCATGTCAGCACGTTGTAGGTGTCGCCACCGGAGCCAACCTTGTGTGAATGCTCTGAAAAGCTAATCATTTGCATATCACAGCATCTTCTTCCTGTCGTTTAAATTTCGCGTGTGTAGCACGTCATCTTCGTGGTGTAGCAATTTTAATGGCCAGTAGTGTATTTCTTTAACGTGATACCGCACAAAATTATGATTTGTTTTATAAATTATAGAGTGTAGCAATCAGTCGTCCTTTTTTAGATTTTATTACGCAAATCGAGAATTCGGCTAGTGGCTAGCCATTCTCAATGAACTATTTTCTATTCTCGATGCATGTAAGTCCCTGTCCCGAACAACAGGGACTTACATGCATCGAGAATAGAAAATAGTACATTGAGAATGGCTGGCCACTAGCCGAATTCTGGATTTGCGTAATAAAATCCAAAAAAGGACGACTGATTGCTGCACTCTATAATTTATGGGCCACGTATCAGTCGCTGAGTGCACCCATATTCCGAATGGAAGGTAACCTGATTATGATTTATATTAAGACAGAGAACGCCTCTTAACAGTTAGAAAGCCACTATTTAACGCTGAAACAACTGGAAACTGTGCAACATGCGTATGAACGAGTGCATATCACAGAATGTAGTGTCGACTGTTGTTCCGGCAGCAGGATGTTTACGTTGTCAGGCATTTGCAATTCGGTGCCAACGCGGCTCGGACACAGCAGCACTGCACATCACTGCGGCTATCCGGAACGTCTCCGGTGGACGAGGACTTTTGGGCAGGTAGGTCGTAACTCTGTGAGCAAGTAGTATCCATGGATACTGGGCAAAAATTTCGCAGATTTTTGCATGTGTTCCGGCGTAACGGCAAACGCCTGCACGAAGGTGAAGAAAGCAAGAGCAGAGAAGGCTGTGAGACGACGTCAGTCAATACAACGCTGAGTAGGACCGCACCACGAAGGGAGCGCCCTCTATCCGAAGAAAACATCAGCTCCGCTCCTGCCAGTCTCGGCCGGGCAGTAGAAGACGGACCAGAAGAGAGCACTAGAAAAGCTGTTACTTGTATGGACGTAAACTCCACAGGTCGCAGTTGCTATACGCCCAGTTGTAACGTAACTGGTCTGTTACACTTTTTTTTTCTTTATTGTAATTTTTATCACCTTACACAAGGCGGGCTGTCAGCAGCTGAGTACGCCGCTCTTCAGCCTTGAGATTTACAATAAGTAATAAATAGAGGGGACACAGAGAATACAATCAAAAATGGTGGGCAAAACAATGTAGACACCAAAAAACAAAACAAAAAACAAAACACGGAGCCGTTCACGCCTGACGAGAAAACATCAGTGACACTAGTGGACAAGGCGCACAAAACAGGGATGATGGCGATGGTACACGTGAACAGTGGCGGCGTTTCGGCGAACAAACACTAGACACAAACTAAGGCGCACACACACGAGACACTAATAGCGATGACCTCCGGCGCGCGAATGTTCACTGAGCGTGTGCGAGTCCGGGGACCTGCCAAGAGAGGAGGAGGAGGAAGGGGAGTGGGAGAGGGAGAGGGGAGAGCAGAGATGCAGAGATGCCAAGGGCAGGGGAGAGTGGGGGAGGGAGGAAGGGGGAGGGGAAGCCCGGGGAAGAGGGGTGGAGGACGGGGGACGGGGGAAAAAGGAAAGAGAAGGGAGGGAGGGTGCCTAAAGGAAAGGAAACAGGGAGTGGGGGGGCGGATCAAATTTGATAGGAGGGGTAAATGGAAGGGAGGAGGACATCATCAGGGAGGGGGAGCTGGCGGAAGCCACCTCGGGAGAGGGTAAGGAGGGTGGAGAAATGGAGACCGGGTGGGACGTGGGAATACAGGCGCGGCAGCGGGCGGGGGTGTGAGAGGATCGGGGAGACGAGCGGGTGAGGAGGATCGAGTTTACGGGAGGTGTACAGGATCCGTATCCTGTCAAGGAAAAGGAGAAGGTGGGGGAAGGGGATGAGATCGTAGAGGATCCGCGTGGGGGAGGGGAGACGGATGCGATAGGTGAGGCGGAGAGCATGGCGTTCAAGGATTTGGAGGGATTTGTAAAAGGTAGGGGGGGCGGAGATCCAAGCCGGATGGGCATAACAAAGGATAGGGCGGATGAGGGATTTATAGGTGTGGAGGTTGGTGGAGGGGTCCAGACCCCACGTGCGGCCGGAGAGGAGCTTGAGGAGACTGAGGCGGGAGCGTGCCTTGGCTTGGATTGTCCGGAGATGGGGGGTCCAGGAGAGGCGACGGTCGAGGGTGAGTCTGTTACACGCCGCTACGCTGTATTTATTCCGTCTGAAGATACCTGTGTTTCCTCAACTGTGCTGGGACAACGGACACGTGCAGTGATTGTAGGAGCAAATTTGCGATTTTCTCTTGTGTGAAACAGCGCAGGCAAGTCGGCATCGTGCCAGGGAGGGTTGGTAGCCTCGGAACACAGGGCTCCGTACTCTTCTCAGGGCCTAAAAGCGCACAGGATGCCCCTGATTATTCTTGTTCATTGGCGGGACAGAAGCGCCCTTTGAAGTTAGGAACCTACGTTCAGTGCCCCGAAGTGTTCACAAGCGTAAAGAATCCGTTCTCCGCGAAAGGCGTTGAAGTATGCTTCAGAACTGATCCAGAGATTAGACAGGCAGTAGACCGCTCCATTCGCACCATTTACAGAACAGGCTCTGCTAACGGTATACTACGCCTCCCATATCGCTGGTGACTAATTTGAAGGACAGTAGCAGGTGCAAACATGTAACTCAAAGATAATAATTATGTGACCGTGTGGTTCCTCGATGCCTACCAAAAGAACATAAAGAGCAACCAAGGACCATCTATGCGTAGTTGCTTGCGCGCTACGAGGCTGATCGTGTCAATTTTTTGTCTAACATCGTCACAGGCGACGAAACAGTGGTTCATTACTTTGAAATGGAAACAAAACGGCAACTCAAGGAGTAGCGCCAGGTCATCTCTCCTCCGAAGAAAAAGCTGAAAATCCCACCCTCAACCGATAAATTCATGTGGATGGTTTTCTGGGAATCTGAAGGGGTTATTCTGCTTGGTGTCCTCTCACGGTACAGCAGACAAGTCTGAAGTGTACTTGTAAATTGAAGAAACGATTTCAGCATGTTCGTCGTCACAAATGAACTTCGGCTTCACCGTCACAACGCCTCACACAACCGTTTGCACCCGAGGGGGAACTCACAAAACTTCACTGGACTGTTTTTCCTGATCCATCCGGCAGCCCGGACTTCGCACCTTCTGACTCTGTTTGGCGTAATGAAGGACGCACTGAGCAGAAAGCAGTAGGTGGATGATGGGGATGTTACTGAGGCAGCAACACGACGAATAGAGTGAAACCAAGCCCTCTCAATCAAGTGGAGTAAAGTCCCCGAAATGGACTGTGATTATGCTGAAATATAGGGTTTTCTAGCCAAAATAGTGACGATTAATATGGCGTATTGAATTCCCTAATAAAACCAACCTGATTTCGGAAAAAAAATCCATTGCATTACTTATTGAACGCCCCTCGTATCTGTGGTTTAAGGAAGACGTGCGGAAGCTTAAAGGTAGTCACCGGCGGAAGAAAAAGTACACCGCATCTGCTAAGCACGAGCGTAAGAGTAACGATTACGACTTATTGTGAAGTAGTATCAGTGGTGAGCATCGTTTGCCTCCGCCGCGAGTGACCAACTTATTTCGGATACGGGAACTGCGCAACGTTCAGGTTACGGCTGTACGCGTCCTTCGGAAAGCGGCCACAGGAGACAGAGACAGAGACGCAGTGCCCCGCAGTGAGTGCGCCTTCTTCGCCGTCCGCCCCTTTCCGCCTGTTACGCAGCCCTGGCGGCACACGAAGTTCCTCAGCCGCCACCGCCGCTTCCAGTTTCACGCTCGGAAACGGCGCCGGCAGCCTTTTTTGCAGCCGAGAAACTCGTGATTACGAGCCGGTAGACTCCGCAGACTGCAGACGCACGAACAAAAACCCCCAGAATCTTATTACCCAGGGTAATGTGTATTCTGCGGCTTAAGTTTCGCGGGGATTATATTCCGTAACGACGTCAACGCCCGGTAAAAGCCATAGCGTCTCGGCAGAATTCAATTCTACAGGTGAGATCATCCTCTACAGAGGAAAAAAAAAAGGTTAAACCTTTCAGCCTGTGGATAATTACTTTATAGGATGTGTCACGGAGTATGCCATTTCTTTCCGGTTGTTATCTCGGCGAGATTGCCATCAACTATTGTTTTGACGCCGAGGTCCTCCGTAATTATGCGACGAATTACTTCCATTTGCACTGCGTGCAGGACTTCCCAATAAAAGTGACAAATAATAATGAGAGGGTGCCGCAAATTACTTCTGTAGAGAAAGGATTTTCCTGTTTGTTGTTAAAAAGTATTTAAAAGAAAGGAGATCTTATTTCAAGCTCTTTCACGAGTCCTCGTGATTTTTTATCGTTTCTATTTGTTTTACTTTTTTTTAACGAAAACATGTTAATCGATTCCCTTCCAGATATAGGGAAACGCCAAGTACTATCACCTGTGCAGTGGACGTAAAAGGAAAGCTGCATTTTCAGTAGAGTTGCGCAGAGCAAGCCGTCTCTCCAATGTGGTTTGTGTACTCTCTGCCTACAACCCTCAAACAGTCAAACAGCCCACTGTCAGCAGGTTTGCTAGCATTAGAAGTGCGTCGTACACTGTGAAATGTGACCTTTCTGTTTGTTCTACTCCTCTTATATTCGGTTCATTTTCTAATGAGACGTTCTGGGGTTCCGCAGCGATAGTCAGTTGTGGTACCTGTATTGCAAAGAATCGCAGACACAATGAAAACACAGATCAATAAACATAAATATGACTGAGCATATTCATAACTTTTTCAGTAATAAGGTGCCGCCTGTTCAGAGTCACGAACGTGAGCCGTATTAGTTGAATGGATCACTTTTAGTTAATCTACCTTATGTCGTTGATGTAGAGTAAGAAGGGAAAGCAGAAGGGTGGAAGGAGTACACAAAGGGTCTGTACAGGGGAGACGTACTTGAGGGCAATATGACAAAACTCTTCTGCTTGGTGAGCAAGATCTATGAGACAGGCGAAAAACACTCAGACTTCGAGAAGAATATAATAATTACAATTCAAAACAAAGCAGGTGCTGACAGTTGTGAATATTACAGAACTATCAGTTTAATAAGTCACGGTTGCAAAATACTAACACGAATACCTTACAGAAGAATCGAAAAAACTAGTAGAAGCCGACTTCGGGGAAGATCAGTTTCGATTCCGGACAAATGTAGGGTCACGCGAAGCAATACTGACCGTACCACTTCTCATAGAACATAGGTTAAGGAAAGGCAAGCCCACGTTTATAGCATTTGTAGACTAGAGAAACCTTTTGATAACATTGACTGGAATACTCTCTCTCAAACTCTAAAGGAGGCAGGGCCAAAACACAGGGAGTGAAAGACTATTTACAGTTTGTACACAAGCCAGATGGCAGTTATCGGAGTCGAAGGGCACGAAAGGGAAGCAGTTGTTGAGGAGCGAGTGAGACAGGGTTGTAGCCTATCCCCAATGTTATTTAATCTGACACTCAGCAACCAGTAGAGCAAACAAAAAAAATCGTAGTAGGAATTAAAATCAAGGGATCAGAAATAAGAACTTTGAGGTTTGCCAATGACATTGTAATTCTGTCAGAGACAGCAAAGGACCTGGAAGAGCAGTTGAACCGAATGGACAGTGTCTTAAAAGGAGGATATAAGATGAACACCAACAAAAGCAAAAGGAGGATTAAATCGGGTGATTCTGAGGGAATTAAATTAGGAAATGAGACACTTAAAGTTGTAGATGAGTTTTGCTATTTGGCAGCAAAATAACTGATGACGGTTCGAAGTACGGACGATACAAAATGTAGACTGGCAATGACAAGGAAAGCGTTTCTGAAGAAGAAAAATTTGTTAACATCGCATATAGATTTAAATGTCGGGAAGCCCTTTCTGAAAGTATTTGTATGGAGGGTAGCCATGTATGGAAGTGAAACACGAACGATAAACGGTTTAGACAAGAAGAGAATATAAGCTCTTGAAGTGTGGTGCCACAGAAGAATGTTGAAGATTATATGGGTAGATCATGTGACTAATGAGGAGGTACTGAATAGCATTGAGGAGAATAGAAATTTACGGTACAGCCTGACTGGAAGTAGGGATCGGTTGGTACGACACATTCGGAAGCATCAAGGGATCACCAATTTAGTACTAGAGGAAGCGTGGGCAATAAAAATCGTAGAGGGAGGCCAAGAGATGAATAATGTAAGCAGATTCAGAAGGATGTAGGTTGCAAAAGTTATTCGGAGATGAAGAGGCTTGCAGTGGTTAGAGTTGCACCAAACCAATCTTTGGATTGAATACCACAATAACAACAACGAGGAAACAACATAATCCGAGGTCAATAAAATTCATAAAAAATAGAATTTATTGTATGAATGTTATAATAAGAAAAACTAAAAGCTGAAAATCGTGGTATCTTAACCATGTAAAAAATGCTAAAAGAGGGTTAAACTTGGGTGTGCAGCACCGTTAAATTAATTATTAACGAAGACTTTTCACAAAGAAGATCAATTTATGAAACCAGACGATTGGTTATACCCCAGTTTCCTAGAGCAGTTGATACTAGTAGTGAGAGAGACTGCTAGCGAGCATGCGCTCCATGCGCTCCAGTGGCTCTGAGCATCTCAACATATGCAATTAAAGGAAACTGTTTAGTTCTAAATCCAACTCTTCATTAATGCAAATGCAAGACAAGTTGCAGTTTAAAGGACACACATGCTGCGAGTTGCTCAGAGGTAAAAGGACTGCGCTGCTGCGAAACTGCGACACCTACTCAGACAGTAAACCCGCCCAGGGCTGCAGACCAGCGTCTCGGCGATCGAACACTGGATCTCGCGGATCCACGCGCCACTTCCCGCCTCCGCTACCACCGTACTCTCTCGCATCAAAACACAACATCCTCGGTGGAAAAGTCTATCACAATTACCGGCCTGGCAACCCAGGATTTCTATTTCCAGCGCAAACCGCAGGAGAAATCCGCTCAAATTTTTGAATAGCGCCTACTGTGTATTCCTTAGCTGTCAGAAGGTCTGCACACCGACTGGTACCTCGCCGCTCATTTGGTAAACCAGAAATAGGAGTGGAGCTCCCAGAACATGAAAAGTTCCCACACTGTGAAAGCCCAAAATGGCATTCGCTTCAGAACTGTTCCACAAATTCGACAGGCAGTAGACTGTTGCATTCGCAACATAACAGAACAGGCTCTGTTAACGGTATATTACGCCTTCCACATCGCTGGCAACGGGTTCTACACAACGCTGGTAACTGCTTTGAAGGACGGTTGTGAATAAATAGTTGCCATTATTTAAGTTCCAACCCACGTATTTGGCCAGTTGAAAAGAGCAAGAAACTGTGGGAAGCGTTGTATTGACAGGTTCTTTTCTACCTTTTTACAAGCGACATAATTGTTGTTCTTCAGTTTCATTCAAAGTCATTTAATTCATCGCTTCCATAGAAGTAGAAGACAAAAATGTCAGTTTAGCAGAAAGTATTTAGTTTTCTGGCGACTGCTCAAGATTACGTGTGAAGTGTTGCGTTGTGATTTTATGAGAAATGCCACAGTGTGCTATAACGAATTAATCAAGACGAAGACAAGAAGTATAATAAAACAGAAAACGTCCATTACAGAAATAACGCTCCTAGTGAGTAAGGTATTCTGTCATCACAAAATCTTCGTCGTTCATCGTGTTTAAGATCTGAGTACCAACTTATTTTTGGGGGACAGATGTACAGGGTGTAATGGGTACAAGTGCAGATATTTTTATACATGGTACCTCAATACGTACATGCATCAGTGTGTTGCTTGTTTTTTGTCGGCATCCAACAATTTTTCCACAAATTTTACTGTTTGATGTTCTCTGCACAGAGTAATTGCACCGCTGCGTGCACTGCGCCTGTCGGAATAGGCTAACCGTTTTGCGCCCATATGTCCACACTGCAACACCTGACCTGCTGCCCGGGGGAAGGATTAATGGTTTGCTCTTGTCACATGGACTCGGAGGTACTGACCAAGCTAAAAATATACGAAATGTAAACCTGTAATTATTACACTGCAAAAGATGGAACTACTGATGTGATGTTGCTGATTACACCATCTGCAATCACAAAGAGAAACATCGGTACTAATACACGTTACACCTTTATCATTCAATTCGTTTTAATTGCACAAAAATGTACGTATACTCCCAAACACACTGAATGACAAACAAGTGAACTACTCGGAAGACGTGATCCAATATCAATATACACCGAAGCGCCAACGAAACTGGTATAGGCATGCGTATTCAGAGATACCTAAACAGGCACAATAAGGTGCTGCCGTCGGCCATGCCTAAAAAAACAATGTTCAAGTGTGTGTGAAATATTATGGGACTTAACAGCTAAGGTCACCGGTCCCTAAGCTTACACACTACTTAACCTAAATTATCCTAAGGACAAACACACACACCCATGCCCGAGGGAGGACTCGAACCTCCGCCGGGACCAGCCGCACAGTCCATGACTGCAGCGTCTCAGACCGCTCGGCTAATCCCGCGCGGCGGCCATGCCTATATAAGACAAGTGTCTGACCTAGTTTTTAGATCGGTTATTGCTGGTACAATGGTAGTTTATGAAGATTTAAGTAAATTTGAACCTGATGTTATAGTCGGCACACGAGCGATGGGACACAGCATCTACGAGGTAGCGATGAAGTGGGGAGTTTCCCATACGACCATTTCAAGAGTGTACCGTGAATATCAGGAATCGGGTAAAACATCAAATCTCCGACATCGCTGCGGCCTGAGAAAGATCTTGCAAGAAGGGGACCAGCGATGACTGAAGAGAAACGTTCAACATGACAGAAGTACAACTCTTCTGCAACTGCTGCTGATTTCAATGCTGGGCAATCAACAAGTGTCATCTTGCGAACCATTCAACGAAACATCATCAATATGGGCTTTCGGAGCCGAAGGCCCACTCGCGTACCCTTGACTACTTCACGCATGAAGCTTTACGCCTCACCTGGGCCCGTCATGACCCACATTGGACTGTTGATAGCTGGTCATGTTGCCTGGTCGCACGATTCTCGTTTGCAATTGTATCGACCGGATGGGCGTGTACGGGTATGTTGACAACCTAACGAATCCACGGACCCTGCATGTCAGCAGGAGACTGTTCAATCTGGTGGAGGATCTTTAATGGTGTGGGGCGTGTGCAGTTAGAGTGATAATGTACCCCTGATACGTGCAGATACGACTCTGACAGTGACACATACCTAAGCATCCTGTCTGATCACTTGCATCCATGCATGTCCATTGTGTATTGCGACGGACTTGGGCAATTCCAGCAGGACACTGCGACACCGCACACGCCCAGAATCACTACAGAGTGTGGTTCCAGGAACACTCTTCTGAGTTTAAACACTTCCGCTGGCCACCAAACTCCCCAGACATCAACATTATTGAGCATATCTGGGATGCCTTGCAACGTGCTGTTCAGAAGAGATCTGCACCCCGTCTTACTCTTACGTATTTATGGACAACACTGCAGGATTCATGATGTCAGTTCCCTCCTGCACTACTTCAGACATTAGTCGAGTCCATGCCACGTCACGTTGCGGCACTTCTGTGTGCTCGCGGGGGCCCTACAGGATATTAGTCAGATGTATCTGTGTCTTTGCCTCTTCAGCCAATGCGTTAATTATTAAAGTTGCAGTTCTCTGTGACAGGCAAATAGTCACAAGAACGCGTTAAAATTGTTCAAACTGACTGTAGTTACCAGACTTGTTAAACTGTATGAGGGGTGTGAATACTGTGAGGGCACGAAGATACCGTGTACTGCAACGAGACGGAGTTATCGCCATCTGACAGAGTTTGAAACGAGTCTCATTGTGGATATCTAATTGGTCGGTTGGTCGAGTCGTGTAATATTCAGATTTATGGGGAGCTTAGATGTGCAATGATGACAGTGACTCGACGTTGGACTGCGTACGGTACTCGTCATCTGGTCGACCGGCCTATCACCACAAGGGAGGATCCCCGTACTGTGACAGAGCGAGGTAGCGCAGTGGTCAGCACACCGGACTCGCATTCCAGAGGACGACGGTTCAAACCCGCATCTGGCGATCCTGATTTCCGTAAATCGCTTCAGGCAAATGCCGGGGTGGTTCCTTTGAAAGGGCACGGCCGACTTCCTTCCCCACCCTTCCCAATCCGATAGGACAGATGACCTCACTGTTTGGTCTCCTCCCATGAATCAACCAATCCGTGCTGGGCACGAAGCACGTCGGAACCACATCTGCATCATCCATTCAAGAATAAGTAATGGCCTGTTTGCAATATTCTATGTCATGCGCACCAGCGGTCGGAGACTGGCTGCAGCCAGCCTTGGGAATTAGCACCCCATGCGTGGCCTGCCGTTAACATCATAGTAAGAACGGCGGAGTGCCGTGACCTGAAAGCATGGACTGCAGACGAATGGCGTCGCGTTGTCTACAACGATTAACCTTGGTTCTGCACAGCCCCGAATGACGACCGTCGGCGAGTATGACAGCGATCTTTGGAGAGGTCCTACTATTCTCCCAATGTTTTGGAGAGGCGCAGCGGGATTGTTCCTGCCGTCATGGCGCGGGGAGCCATCGGGTATGACTTCAGGTCATGGCTAGTAGTGACTGAGGGATCTCACTACAGTGTGTGACGAACATACAATGCCCTCATTCGTGTGACTGTGTCGTGGTACCATTTTTCAAGATGACAATGATCGTATAAGCACAGTACATGTTTCTATTAAATGTATGCATCATGCTAAGTTACTTACATGGCCAGCAAAGTCCCCAGTTATATCTCCTATACAACACCTACCGGGCCAGTTCGAAAGTAAGCTTCATCCTAGTGCCAATATCGTGAATATACACTGAAGAACCAAAGAAACTGGCATACCTGCCTAATATCGTGTAGGGCTTCCGCGAGCACGCAGAAATGCCGGGACACGACGTTGTATGGACTCTACCAATGTCTGAAGTAGTGCTGGAGGGAACTGACATCATGAATCCTGCAGGGCCGTCCATAAATCCGTAAGAGTACCAAGACACTCCCTCGTACTCTAACGAGGTGGCCAGCGGAAGTGTTTAAACTAACAAGAGTGTCCTTGTAATCACTCTGTAGCAAATCTGGACATGTGGGCTGTCGCATTGTACTGCTGGAATTGCCCAAGTCCGTCTGAATACACACTGGACGTGCATGGATGCAGGTGACCAGACAGGATGCTTACGTATGTGTCACCTGTCAGAGTCGTATCTAGAGGTATTATAGGTCCAATATCACTGCAACTGCACACGCCTCACACCATTACAGAGCCTCCACCAACCTGAACAGTCTCCTGCTGACATGTAGGGTCCATGGATAAATGAGGTTGTCTCCATACCCATACACGTCCATCCGCTCGATACAATTTGAAACGAGAATCGTACGGCCTGGCACAAGTTTCCATTTATCAACAATCGAATATCGGGTCCAGGTGAGGTGAAGAGCTTTGTGTAGTGCAGTCATCAAGGGAACACGAGTGGGTCTTCGTCTCCGAAAGTCCATATCGGTAATGTTTCGCACGCTGACATTTGTAATCTGCAGCAATTTGCGGAAGAATTTTCTGTCACGTTGAACGATTGTCTTCAGTCGTCGTTGGTCCTGTTCTTGCAGGATCTATTTCCGGTCGCAGCGATGTCGGAGATTTGGTGTTTTACCGGATTCCTGATATTCACGGCATACTCGTGAAATGGTCGTACGGGAAAATTTCTACTTCATCGCTACCCCGTAGATGCTGTATCTCATCGCTCGTGCGCCGACTGTAACACCATGTTCAGATTCACTTAAATTTTGATGATGTGCCATTGTAGCAGCAGTAACAGATCTAACAGCTGCGCAGTACACTTGTTGTCTTATATAGGCTTTGTCGACAGCAGCGCCGTACTCTGCTTGTTTACGTATCTGTGTATTTGATTATGCATGGCTGTACCAGTTTCTTTTCCGCTTCAGTGTGGAACAGTCGTGGGCAAGTTTGCCTCAGGAGAGGATAGAACGACTGTATTGCACTCAGACCAACTGAATAAGTGCACCCATCTACGCCAGACAGGGTGGAACATCATAGTGATAGGTGAGCTCAGAGTGCAGGTTGTTTGTAAATGTGAATAGACTTTTTAATAACTAAAATAACGCCACATCACTCTCAGCCCGTGAAGTTTAGTTTCGTTTCGTTCTCGCTCTCTGGATGCTTCAGTTTTTGTCAAGCGATGTAGAAGTCCATTCGCATCTGCGTGATAACTGTATCACTTCTTAGCTTCAGCCTCTACATTCACTGACTTAAATTGGAAAAATGTGTTGACAGCTTTTTGCTCGCTTTTAAAACCAGTGGAACGAAATATTACTTCGTTTCACAAATTGTTTGGTACAGGCAAACGCTGCACATGATTTCGCCAGTGAAACGAGGAAGCCTTTACTGAAAATACTGCAATTAAGATCAAATAATACTCAAGCGATTTCAAGCAAGAGACTGGAGCACTTAGACTAAATATTGTAGCAAGCCGCATTGCCTTTCATAATGAGTCTTACATTAGCAATTTAGGCGCAACATATCTGTACCGGTATACAGACGGTTCCAAAGGCAGTGACGCTATCGGAAGCGCGTACTGCATACCATGTTTGCAGAAGTCTGGACTATTGAAACTACCAGCAGAGGCGACCGCGGAACTTGTTGCGATACTGCCAGCCCTGCGTTACTGCTCTCGGTTGACAGCATCTCCATGTTTCCTGCTCAGTTATTTTTTATTTGCTTTAACAGTGCTTACAAATTTTAGCACCTGGTTCAAATGGTTCAAATGGCTCTGAGCACTATGGGACTCAACTGCTGTGGTTATAAGTCCCCCAGAACTTAGAACTACTTAAACCTAACTAACCTAAGGACATCACACACATCCATGCCCGAGGCAGTATTCGAACCTGCGACCGTAGCGGTCGTGCGGTTCCAGACTGTAGCGCCTGTAACCGCTCGGCCACTCCGGCCGGCCTTTAGCACCTGTTTGACTGAAATCCCTATTGGATACAGGATTATCAAAGTGTTGTAGTCGGTGCATGAATAATGCCATATCGTTACTTTCGTTTGAGTGAAATCACAATGTGGATAGATGGGCAGGGAAGCTGCCAACCGCTTAGGCAAAAAAGCTGTTGTCACATGGGATGCTACCTGGTTTGCTATTCCAAGTACGGATTACCTATGTGCCCCGCATTATATAAAACTGGAAACGAGGTTGAGTGGAAGCAAGAAGTACGCAGCAGTTCATATGTTCGGCCCCTATTCCACGAAATCTCATACAAATTCAATACCTAGGGAGCAGTGAATATGTCCGTAATCATTTTCACAGGCTGCGCATCGTAGAGACATCTATCTGCTCTTTTTGAGGAGAAGAGGACACAGGTCACCTTTTCTTTGCGTGCCCCAGACTGCATGGTTGTACTACAATCGTTTTACAAAAACTTGTGAAGTTTGGTTATTCGTTGGAAACTTGTGAGACGCCTTTGTTAACAATACAGAATCACAGACTTTTCCATGCGCTGTATAGATTCACCGCTGCCGCATGTATCCACGTCTAGGACCAAAACATCTCTCACAATGGGCTGCACAAATGTGTTCAACAACATCTGATTTTACACTAATTATACAGTATTGGTCTGTCTGTAACTATCTATATTCTATCAGTCCCTGTATGTTTTATGTATGTGCTGGCTGTGTGGTATAAGCCAAAGGCCAATAGATTCAACTGATTTACAAAAAAAATGGCCAGTGGAAAGTAGTGGTCACGCATTGAGGGTTCTGTACAAACTTAATTGTGTATACAGACAGTTCATGCATCCCAGCAGTCGAGGATCTCGACGATTTTTGCCTGTTATCGACACTGATAGTGGCAAAATATCGGTCCTGGGGATTCCAGCGCTTTACAGAATATTTTAATTTCAAGTTTGAGTCAGATAATAGATGACGAAAGAAAAACTTCACCGTACGATATAATTACAGATTAATAATTTTCTTATTCTTTCTTTAGTTGTAGTGTGAGACCTTTGCGAAATTTCATGATTGTACGTCAGGGGGAAGTACCCTATGGGTTTTAACGAGTGAGTTTGAGAGTATCAAAATATGTGACGCAAAGAGCCGTATCTTTTGACTGCTTTGACTCAGAAGTTGGACATTTTTATACCGCCAAAGGACTATAGAGCTCAGTGTGTGACATAAATTTAAACCTAGTACGCCTGCCCGTTCCTGATAAAAATTCGCTGCTACGGTCGCAGGTTCGAATCCTGCCTCGGGCATGGATGTATGTGATGTCCTTAGGTTAGTTAGGTTTAAGTAGTTCTAAGTTATAGGGGACCGATGACCTCAGATGTTAAGTCCCATAGTGCTCAGAGCCATTTTTATAAAAAAGTGGACTTAACAGGCGGACGGACAAGCAGTTTAACAAATAACAATTTTTTTTCGTTTGACATAATTACACCTAAATAATTTTCTGATATTTTAGTTTCACTGTAGTGTGAAATTTTCCTTCTCGGCAAATTTCATGTATCTAGGTCTACGGGAAGTACCATGTATGTTTTAATGAGTGAGTTTGCGAGTGTTAATATGGCCACATAAGTGGACGTATATTTTGATTGCATTGACTACTAAGCTTCAAATTTTACATCACCAAGGGGCCGTTGCCGTTAACAGAAAAAATGGCTCTGAGCACTATGGGACTTAACATCTGAGGTCATCAGTCCCCTAGACTTAGAACTACTTAAACCTAACTAACCTAAGGACATCACACACATCCATGCCCGAGGCAGGATTCGAACCTGCGACCGTAGCGGTGGCGCGGTTCCAGACTGAAGCGCCTAGAACCGCTCGGCCACCACGGCTTGCTGTCCTTAACATGTGACCAAAATTTCAACATGATAAGTCTACCCGTACCTGAAAAAAAAGAGATTATGAACAGTCCAACAGAGACATAGAGACAGACAGACAACAAATGGATCCTATGAGTGTTCCATTTTTACCAGTTCAAGTAAGGAACTCCAAAAAGTAAGATAAACTGAACAGTATTCTGGAAATCGCTTGCAAATGCATTCCACAAGTAGTCAGCTGACTGAGGTGTCAGTTTCAGTATGATGACATCACGCACTGGTATCATCATTGTGTGGATCAACTTGTTGGGCAAGGTCACATAGGAAACAGACTAACGGATCGTTTGCTGTGACAGGAAACCCTCGTCTGCAAACAACCACCAAGTATCGACAACGTCACACCCTTGCCGGAGTCAACAACCAGTAGACGGCACTTCGATGCAAGGTGCTACAACATTGTCCGACCGCGAGCAGGACGTAGTGCCGTTCTTTCGTTGGCCGGTTTCTGCCAAGTAGAACTGTTTTTGAGTTGGGGTCGATAGTGAATCGAGTCGTCGTCCCGAGCGTCTGCGACTTCTAGGTTTAACTTTTAATGTAGTTTTCACCCAAAGGGGTTTACTACTATCCTGACGGAAACAAAATCGCAACGCCAAAAAATAATTAATGTGCAGTAATGAAATTTCGAGAATAACTTTCTCTAGATAACATACTTAAGTGGACTAGTACTTGAATAACTGCCAACGAACCGAATTTTTAATTATGTCACACAGACGTCTCTATTCAAAAGAGAACTTTCTTCTCACTTGTTTCTTTGATTATTTTTTAGTCTCTAATGTCTTAGTACCCGAAATTACTACAGAGATAATTACTTGGTAGGACTCTAACTCCAAATGAAGGTTTTAACAAAGGATACCAAAAACTGTTCTGGTAGGACTAAATACCTTGAAAATACGTACGCTAAATGCTCTGCTATGTTTCACTGATGGCGCGGTGTCAAGTTTTAAGCTTATGGAATTGATGGGAGTGCCAGGTGGGCTAAATATTGAAAAATATTTCATTGTCATTGACCGCATGAGACTCTTAGAAGCAGAAAAGGTTTTGGAAGCCACCAAAGAAGAAACAACAATAAGAAGAAGAATTCTGAAAAATAAAATGGAGGAAGAACAACACCAGAAACAAGATGAATATGCACCTGGGATGCATTAGCATTATGCAGGGTAATAGAGAAACAAGTTTTAATTTTAACTTGAATTTCCCACAGTTTCACTTTCTTGATGTTCTGGAGCAAATTGGTTAAAATATACTGAAGATGGAAGGATTAAATTTTTTATACTGTCTTAAAACATGCTTAACTAAAAAGTAAACTATTCCTGTGAGTTAAATTTGAAAACTAAAAGCTTTTTAAAGAAAAGCTATGAGTTAATTACTGAAATTTTCGATCATCATTATTAAAAATTTTTGAACCATAATTTATGAAAACAACGTCTTCATAAATGTCTGCTTAAAAGGTAATAATGTAAAGAACTTCCATAAAAATCAAGTTTCTACTTCGTTTTTATTTCGAGGTTCGTGTACCTATGCTTTGTTTCTTTGTAAGACAAATTCAGTTCACAATAAAGTGTGGTACGAAAAGCTGTGTTTATTACATCAAAATGTCCCCAAAATATCTATTAAAAGATGGTAATCATTACAGGGGCTTACAACTCTATTCTTCGAGCTACACTATTTAGAAAACTAACAAATTTTTCAGTTTTTCGCCTTGTGTTCACGAATCTGTTCCCTTGATCTCGTGTTTCCCATGCTCTCTTGCAAAGTCTTTCTCTCACCATGTCATTCCTCCATTTGTACATTCTAGTTAGGCGTAATCTGTTTCTTTGAAATTTCATCTGGGAAATCTGTATCCTGCTCACCTGTCTTCCTATCATTGCCCACCTCTTTGGTGCATACGTGAGTACTATCGCATAGTGTGGACATTTGCTTACATTTTGGTGGTCCATCTCTGCTGCAGGCGAGGCTTCTACACCCTGCAGGAATCCACGTGCTTGCCTTCCCCCTTCACTAACCTGCTTATCATTCACCACGCTGTCTTGTATTGTGCTATCCAGGTATTTGAAACTTTCACTTTCTTTAGTTCACGTCCGGGAGATCCTTAACCCTTGAGAGCGCGTCGTTAGCTTGTGGACAAGGAAATGTTCGTCCACACCTCCTGGCTGTTGAAGGCCAGGAGGGAAATAACATAATTCTAGTGGACTGGAAAGGCCGGAGAGGAAACTCCGTTAACAAATCCAGCAAAGATAGGCCCAGAATGTCAGCAGTGGATAAAATACACTTTTTTGAACATGGAACAAGCCTCAAAAAGTGATTAAATTTGTTTAATCATAATTGCGATTTTGAGTTTCTATGCAGTTATCGAGTGACAGCTATGAACTGCGTCAGTACTTGATCGTTCCTTTTGAGAAGTTGTCCTTGTGTCGGCGATGTTTGTACAGGGTGAACCAGAACTCCACCGATAAACTTCAGGAAGTTGTTCAGGGATGTTTTTCGAGTATTTTACGGTAAGTGGCCCGTGGTCTTAGGTCGCTCGTTACGGAGTAATTCCATTTCGACGGTATATGTTGTGTGTCTCGTTTGGAGACAAACTTTATTGAGTCAACTTACGTTTTACAAAAGTAAACTTACTTAACTCTTGGTCCTCAACCCTGCATTTAGTACTGCTGAGTCCGGTCTCGGGTTTGTTTTTCAGGCAGTGTTACTTGTACTTGTACATTGCTGGGGGTACACAGCAAAATCGGGAGGTTTACTGATGCAGAATCGGCCAATATGCATCTCGTCAACCCAACCGAATCCTTAGTGCTTACGTATTACAGGACAATTCACTGTTGTGAAAGTATGTTCACAGAAACAAGGGCGATTATGGCATCAAAGCCAAATCAGTAGTGATTACATTGTTACTCTCTAACTAGCGATGGAAGAACACGGGTTCCTTACACCAATATAGTCAGAAAATATCCCTGAACAGCTTCCTAAATTTTGTCGGTGGAATTCTGGTTCAGCCCGAATATTTTGTATGCGTAATAACACAAAGAGTCTTTGCTATTTATACAGGATGATGAGAAACAGTCTGATAACCTTGTATGGAAGTTGCAGTGTAGGATGTACCGAGAAACAACTCTTAAGAAAAAAATTCGATATGCTGCGCCGTTACCAAGTTAATTAACAATTAATGTCAAACAACTTTCTGGGGAGACCAACCACAGCGCAGAGACACTGTGATTAACAACAAAAGACACTCTATAGTCAGTAATCAATTTTTATGATACTTTCAATGGTTATTGAGTGTTGAGCGTTTTTTGTCGTTATTCACGATTAGAGTCAGTTTTTCTTATAGCGTACAGGATAGCACACGAGACTTCTACACCCTTTGGTTCGGACTCGATCCTTACTACCGTTCTGTGTCCAATTTTTGTATTGCTCTCCTTTTCGGTTTCAGGAAACCGAACGAAGACCGCATTTGGCGACACCATCTCCGGAGAGCCCCTTGAATTTCGGAGCGCAACGACCTGATTGGCTATCTTCAATGCTCATTAACTCGAAAACGGTGCAACGAATCGAATTTTTTTCTTAACACATTTTCTCAGGAGAACCTGCCCGGCAACGCCCTTACAAGCTTCTTAGATTGTTTCTGGCCACACTATTTAAGAGGTCGTAAAACGTTATACGATAATTCTAATCGGATTCACGTTTTCTGCACTGTGGATTTTGAATGCGCCACATTTTATTAAGCATATAGAACATGTAAACATGGTCAAACTGGGACAGTGTTCTCTTAAATGCATGTACGCACAGTATTTATGCACTTTACAATGAGCTGTCAAATATAATTTCATAATACATTTGGGAATAATAACAATGATGTACGACATTATAACTAAGCAGAAATTGTTTACATGATTTGTAACTCGCATGCAGAGAAATCCCATATTTAGCGCTAGAGTGCGAGAAGAAACTGTGTATGTAGTCTATGTGCATACTCCAGGCCTTTTAGATAGTACGACAACGTATCGTATGTATGTATGTATATGTGTGTGTATCATACGTTGATTCACGGGCATGGACCATATTTTATATGTATTTCAAAATATGCTTTCTAAAATGGAAGGGATAGGGTTGTTAATTTCTGAGGAAGTAATTTCGTTTTTATGTTCACTATTTCAGTTTCTGAAGACCTCGTAAAATAAAAATTTTGTGATTGTGCCCGACAGAAAATAAAGTAAATAATGATAAAGTGGTTTAAATGGCTCTGAGCACTATGGGACTTAACTTCGGAGGTCATCAGTCCCCTAGAACTTAGAACTACTTAAACCTAACTAACCAAAGGACATCACACACATACATGGCCGAGGCAGGATTCGAGCCTGCGACCGTAGCGGTCGCGCGGTGCCAGACTGAAGCGCCTAGAACCGCTCGGCCACAGCGGCCGGCAAATAATGATCATTTCTGATTGTAAAAATTTTGGCGTTACTTTTCTTATTCGACCATCTTGAGTCTTGCTTGATCAGTACACGGCATAAAATCCATGGGCTCTTCTAGTTGTTGGACAAGTTGCGGAGAAGCAGATGAGATGTTATGAAATTCTCTCGAGCTTCCAGCCACGTCAAGTGGTTTAAAATCCACGCACTTCCGGGCGAGTGCTGCTCGAGCCATTGTCAAGTGGCGAGTGCCGTTTGCTTGCTGCTACCGTCATTATATGCATTCGTATATCAGTTGCGATGCGTTGTACCTCCTACATTTCTCGTCTTTTCCGACTCCCTGAGTGCCCTTCAGTATGTAAGTATCTACAACGCTTGTACCCAGCAGACAACGTAGTCCACAATATCCACTATGCCCTTCTCCATTTACAAATGTTAAGAACGGAAATGTCTTTCTGCTGGATGTCAGGACACAGGGGTTTAAAAGGGAACGAAATGGCAGATGTGGAAGCAAAGAAGGCGCGTCTGGATGCTCAGATACTTGAGTGTGCCACCCCATGCATGCTGTCGCCCCACTGCCGATGGGTACAGAGTCATGCGTCAATGGGAAGAAGAGTGGCTGGAAGTGACAGACAGACTGTAAGCTCCGTGTAGCAAAGTCCGCAACACGGCTGTCGCGTACTTCCACCCGTCCGCGCAGGCGGGACCAGTTACTTCTGACGCGTCATCGCTTACGTCTCAGCCTTATGACGCATGGCTTCTTGCTCCGGCGAGGGAACCCTCCAGGGTGTGTTTGCTCGGTGCTTTTGACGTACAGACCTCAGCGCGCCCCAAGGTTTAGTAAACTGTATTTTACGTTCAGACAAAAGGACAACAGCTCATATGCCGACAGCTACGCCATCAGTTTTAACTGATAATCAAAATAGTACGACTTTAAACCCATAACTATTGTCAGTATTTACTCTGACATAAGTAACTTCGTGAGAAAGTTTTCCACTCCATAAACAAAATCATTTCAAACATGTTTACTTCTGAGTTTCTCTAAACTGTTGCTAAAGAATCAATTAAACAAAGACTTCTATTTATGAAAAATCAATATTTATTAAAAAACGAAACGTGATCTTACTAGCAATCAAGACTCTTACGTTAAAATTTGCCTCTTAAATAGAGTTTTTGGAATTATATCATAAACGTGTTTTGAGATCAAATAATGATCAATTAAGTGCACTATGAGGAAAAAAATTAGGCAATTACTTTCAATAAATGACGGTAGGTATATGAACGAATAAACAAAGCACTTATTTTCGTTCATCACAGTCTAGACATAACTATTTATCAATGGAATGCATTTTGCACACGTACTTTTGAAATTTAGAACATGTTTCGGTAGTTTTTGTGTCAGCTGTTCTCATGGAGTAGATGACAGTGCGTGACACTGTTTAGTCTCATGTGCAATTCTGAATCGTTCTTTTTTTCGGTTTTAGGAAACCAGACGAACACGGTCTCTGGCGTGCCACTTGAATTTCCACACGCAGAGGCCTGATTGGCTAACTTCAATGCTAATTAACTCGGGAACAGCGCAATAATCGATTTTTTCTTAACAATTATTTCTCAGCACAACGTAACCTCCAGGATCTTTAAAAGTTTTTCAGATTGTTTCTCACCATCCTACATATAAATTAAATGAGTGCTTCATATACTCTTAACCATTTCGCGAAGACAAGAAAATAACATTGCAACAAATGACGTAGGAGTGTCGCGGGCAGCACAGCCCCAAGGATCTTTCACCACAAGGGGAAACAATCAATGTAAATATCAATAAGTGTGCATCTAGATGTTAACAGGCCAACGCACTTTCCGCAGTGATAACATCGATTCCCGCCAGAGGACCGAAGTTAAGCACTGTCGGGCTCGGCTAGCACTTGGATGGGTCACCATCTGGCTCCGCCGGGTGCTGTTGGCAATCGGGGCGCACTCAGCCCTTGTGAGGCCAATTTAAGAGCTCCTTGACTGAGAAGTAGCGACACCGGTCACGGAAACTGACAATGGCCGGGAGAGCCGTGTGCTGACCTCGTGCCCCTCAGTATCCGCATCAAGTGATACATAAGGGCTGAGGATGACACGGCGGCCGGTCGGAACCCTTGGGCCTTCAAGGCCTGTTCGCAAGGAGCATGTTTTTTTAATATTTCCATGAGGTAATGTTCAAAACCGGTAAAGTATTTTATAAAAATTTGACTGTCAGCTGTTTATTGTCCCATGACTCATTTACCGGTTTCGGTTACTAACCATCATCCAGGATGTAGGGCACAACAGATTAGTTAAAAACATCCCACGTTCTTTTGAAGCTGAACCACACTAAATTATCCACAACTGTATAACCAATTTGTCTTAGGATACTAACAGTCATTTTATGTCAAACACATAGACATCACATGAGAAACAAGACGAAAAATTACTGGAAAAATTTTTCCAATAATTGTTCGCCTTCTTTCTCCTGTGATGTCTGTACGTTTGACATAAGACATGACTGTCAGTATTCTACTGGAAAAAATTTTCTAGTAATTATTCGTCTTGATTCTCCTGTGACGTCTGTATGTTTGACATAAAATGTGAGTGTCAGTATTCTAATACAAATTGGTTGCATGATTGTGGACAGTTTCGATGTGGTTTATGGTTCACCTTCAAAAGAATAGGGGATGTTTTTAACTAATTTGTTGTACCCTACATCCTGGATGATGGTCAATAACCGAAACCGATAGATGATTAATAAAAAAATAAACAGATGATGGTTAAAACGCATTTTATAAAATAGCATTAGAATTTTAAAGTTTTGTGAAATGCCCGAATTGTTCCCTAAAACGTTAGGGAGAAGTTTTTAGTGTGTTTTGAGGGTGGTTTGGTCATCGATTGTTTTTGTAAGCGTTCAGTCAGTCATAATTTCCTGTGTAGTTTTTCTAGCTTTCCTCTTGTATTATTTGTGTTTTAATTGCCAGTTTTAGAACATCTGCCCATTCTTACGCTGCCATAACGGATGTGAACTAGTGTGAATGTGCGGATTATCGTGAGACTGGGAGAGGGTGCATGCATTTATGTAATACTTACTCTTTTTTGCATTGTGACATTTTAATCACATTCATTCCTATTAATATTTGTAAGAGAGTTAATAACCTCGTCTATGAGTGCCCCTGAAACATAAACACACACACACACACACACACACACACACACACACAAGCTGCGGACGTCGTACAGAGGAATCAGGACAGCTTTGCTCAAACTCTTCTGGACCAAATTTCACCGGGTGCAGGTTGCAGGACCCAGCCTGGTGTAGTGCTAGTAGTGAGTGGCGGCCACACAGAGTGAAGGCGGTACCCGCGGCCTGAAGGGGATGCGACCACCCGAATCCCCGTCAGCCCTTCTGCACTGCGTCCGGCTCACACAATGCCGGGGACCGGAGCTCCGCCAACGGCAGAGGGTCACAAAGGGCCGACTTGTTTACCGGCCCTGCCTGACAGCCACCCACAAAAAGCTGACTCCGGCCTGCTCCCATAAGGCGCCGGCACTTGACGGGACGCACGCCGTCATAAGCGAGTCGCCCCCGCCCACTTCCCCGCCTGTCGCTGCTAATTCCCACTCCTTGGCCGGCCCGACCCACTCAGTTCCTCGCCCTTTCTACAATGCTCGAAAAAAAAAAAAACTAATAACACATCTCTTAGCCAATCCTGAAAGCAACATTAATAGTCATAGGACAAAATCATTTTCAATGAAACATCCGACATATTGATGGTCATTAAAAATTTGAAGACTAGGAAAATAGCAAATAACGATATTTTGCTTATTATGCGTATGCAGCGTATTAGGTAGAATATGGTATTCCAGAATGAGATTTTCACCCTGCAGCGGAGTGTGCACTGATATGAAACTTCCTAGCAGATTAAAACTGCGTGCCGGACCCAGACTCAAACTCGGGACCTTTGCCTTTCGCAGGCAAGTGCTCTACCATCTGAGCTATCCAAGCACGACTCGCGCCCCGTCCTCACAGCATTACTTCTGCCAGTACCTCGTCTCCTACCTTCCAAACTTTACAGAAGCTCTCCTGCGATCCTTGCAGAACTAGCTCTCCTGAAAGAAAGGATATTGCGGAGACATGGCTTAGCAATAGCCTGGAGGATGTTTCCAGAATGAGATTTTCACTCTGCAGCGGAGTGTGCGCTGATATGAAACTTCCTGGTAGATTATAACTGTGTGCCCGACCGAGACTCGAACTCTGGACGTTTGAGAGCACTTTCCCGCGTAAGGCAAAGGTCCCGAGTTCGAGTCTCAATCCGGTACACAGTTTTAATCTGCCAGGAAGTTTCAGAATATGGTATAATTTTTTTGTGTCTTTTGAGGTTACAGAGTGTGTGAAATGTAGTACATCTCTGATAGCAAAACAGTGGGACAAGGACCCAGATTCCATGGTAGATATGAGTACGTCATTCAGTGCTGCTACCACAGTGCGCTAGAGTTCATCCGTCGTAGTGACAGGCGTTGCCGGCACGTCTTTCTCGCACTGAGAGATCTGGACGAAGTGCTGGCCGGGACAACAGTCAAGCCTGCCCTGCATCGAGGTAGGCCTGGACACAACGAGCGACATGCGGTCTGTCGCCATCTTCTTGAAAGGCAACATCACGAAGACCTAGACTATAGGTACGTCACGGGCACTGCCCTCAACGGGCCAGAAATATAGCAGCTGTTGGCTATGTGAACTAGAGACGATCGTGATGCGTACTCATTGGCATGCCATACCATCACGTTATCTGCTGGGACACTGTGATGACGATCAGTGCGACCTGGCAACGTTAGTTCTTCTCCCCATATGGATCAATCAGTAGTATAGTTGTAAAACTACTGTATTCTCCTGTAGATAATCGTATGTAAGCATAGACTACTGTAGATTTTATCGTAGTCTTGGGCAGTTGAGACTATAACCGCATTACCTGTATGTTAGGTGTGTTGCACACCTATCAGGTGTTCCCTCATTTCGACTGCTTCGTTTGCGTATGCGATCACTGTGTTGCTAGATTCCCCTAGAATCTATAAACTGAGTGAGCATATATACACTCCTGGAAATTGAAATAAGAACACCGTGAATTCATTGTCCCAGGAAGGGGAAACTTTATTGACACATTCCTGGGGTCAGATACATCACATGATCACACTGACAGAACCACAGGCACATAGACACAGGCAACAGAGCATGCACAATGTCGGCACTAGTACAGTGTATATCCACCTTTCGCAGCAATCCAGGCTGCTATTCTCCCATGGAGACGATCGTAGAGATGCTGGATGTAGTCCTGTGGAACGGCTTGCCATGCCATTTCCACCTGGCGCCTCAGTTGGACCAGCGTTCGTGCTGGACGTGCAGACCGCGTGAGACGACGCTTCATCCAGTCCCAAACATGCTCAATGGGGGACAGATCCGGAGATCTTGCTGGCCAGGGTAGTTGACTTACACCTTGTAGAGCACGTTGGGTGGCACGGGATACATGCGGACGTGCATTGTCCTGTTGGAACAGCAAGTTCCCTTGCCGGTCTAGGAATGGTAGAACGATGGGTTCGATGACGGTTTGGATGTACCGTGCACTATTCAGTGTCCCCTCGACGATCACCAGTGGTGTACGGCCAGTGTAGGAGATCGCTCCCCACAGCATGACGCCGGGTGTTGGCCCTGTGTGCCTCGGTCGTATGCAGTCCTGATTGTGGCGCTCACCTGCACGGCGCCAAACACGCATACGACCATCATTGGCACCAAGGCAGAAGCGACTCTCATCGCTGAAGACGACACGTCTCCATTCGTCCCTCCATTCACGCCTGTCGCGACACCACTGGAGGCGGGCTGCACGATGTTGGGGCGTGAGCGGAAGACGGCCTAACGGTGTGCGGGATCGTAGCCCAGCTTCACGGAGACGGTTGCGAATGGTCCTCGCCGATACCCCAGGAGCAACAGTGTCCCTGATTTTCTGAGAAGTGGCGGTGCGGTCCCCTACGGCACTGCGTAGGATCCTACGGTCTTGGCGTGCATCCGTGCATCGCTGCGGTCCGGTCCCAGGTCGACGGGCACGTGCACCTTCCGCCGACCACTGGCGACAACATCGATGTACTGTGGAGACCTCACGCCCCACGTGTTGAGAAATTCGGCGGTACGTCCACCCGGCCTCCCGCATGCCCACTATACGCCCTCGCTCAAAGTCCGTCAACTGCACATACGGTTCACGTCCACGCTGTCGCGGCATGCTACCAGTGTTAAAGACTGCGATGGAGCTCCGTATGCCACGGCAAACTGGCTGACACTGACGGTGGCGGTGCACAAATGCTGCGCAGCTAGCGCCATTCGACGGCCAACACCGCGGTTCCTGGTGTGTCCGCTGTGTCGTGCGTGTGATCATTGCTTGTACAGCCCTCTCGCAGTGTCCGGAGCAAGTATGGTGGGTCTGACACACCGGTGTCAATGTGTTCTTTTTTCCACTTCCAGGAGTGTACTTATGGAACATTTTTATTCCACATAGTTATTCTCGTGTCTGTTACTTAAAAATAAACAGCATTTATAGCAAACACTGACACTGACACGGTTTAAGTCCAGTTTTATTCAAAAATTGTCAATTTGTGATGTGAAAGAGGGGGATGTTTTAGTAAAAATAAAAATAAAAATACGGGTTTATTATTCAGCGCTAGAAAACGCAGTTTTCTAAAAAAAACGTGAAATTATACAAAGCCACAAAATGAAATCGTATCAAACATCGCTTCAATACTTCATTGAGCTTATGTGAAACGTTTTGATGTTGTTTATAAACAGCTTACGATCTTATCATTTATAATAGGAAACGCTGGCCTTTGATCACGATGAAGAACGTACTATTGAGTATAAAATAACAATAATTAAACACATTTTTTTGCATGTTAACTGTACTTGAATCAAAGTAATTACTTTCGTTATATAAAAACGCAAGAATTACTTTTACTTTATTCATACAAAAACGTCAAATTTACGTGATCAAATAATATTAGCTATAAAATACAATTTATATTTCGTAAAGATATAAAATACACTGTGGAATAACACTGGACGATGTGCGATTCTAATTATGTGCGAAATAAACAACAAAGAAACGAAAGACAAGAGAAGCCTTTGCCTCTTATTTTCTCTCACACACATTTATTTATTTTTATTTACGTACCAGTGCTTCCAATACTACCGGAAACCCTACAGCTTACTACGTTATTTGCTTACTGTGCCAAAATTACCAAACGGTAGTTATGCTAAAACGCAACTCCAGTCAGTAGTGATGGTTTACGCAATGTTGTCGCAGGGCGCCCCTGTGTTGGCGTGGGTCTCTCCATTGCCACGTCAATGGAAGCCACAAGAATGGTCGCCGTGGTTGCAGTATGTAGTGCTGCTGATGTCGTTCCACTGTTCGAGCGAAACTACCCAGACACTGGTCAAGAAGCGCAGCGAGAATAAATATCTAACAAGGGAATGGTCAGACTTGTCATGCCGAAACATGTATTGCTTTTTTTAGCACTGTTATTTAACTGTGCAAAAGGTCCGTATGCAAAATTGTAGCTGCTGACATGAACTGGAAGTCACCTAAAAAAAATCACGAACATGGCTGTGTTTCCTGCTTGGCGCTTGCAGTGACGGCTGGCCACCCCTGGAAATGGCGAGTCGCGAGCGTTGTGCGCATGGTCGGGAAGTGCGGCCATCTTATCGCGGCGTTCATTAAAGAGGAATATCGCTGCACGGTTTTGGTGGAAAGGGAAAACGAATATTCGTTTCTGTGGCATGCACGTCCTTTTAATTTATGGTACATATTTCGATACATACCGTCCTGAAACTGGTTAGAGATGTGAACGATGTTCTGTACATGTTCATCTATACTCCGCAAGCCACTTTACGGTGAACATTCAATCTCCCCTCACAGGTGATGGCGGACCCTGTAAATGTTTTGCTGCTTGCCATGGAGATATACCACAGACGCCAAATGAAGTAATCAACAGAAAACACGCGTGAAGACTATGTGTTGTGCGACATGGTTGTTAAATTCTAGACGAGCATGTGGCTAGAAACAACTGAAACACTCGATATCGCAGACGGTGAATCTACAGACGGCGAAGACACCGACGAAAGTTGCACTCATGAAGACTCTTCGAGTGATAGTGCCACGTACCATCATCAATTACCTCCGAAAGTAACACCAGCAACTACAATTACCTTACCAGACAAAGAAAAAGCGGTGACGTATTGGTTGAACGAAAGTGGTAAGAAACGCCTATGTGTCAGTACTGTTCAAAATAAGTATCGCTTTGTTCGTTCTGAACGTGAATTGTATAGATGGAAAAAGGAAATCGCTGGACGACGTAAGAGTCGACTAGAAATTGCGACGGAGATAAATGCGCGACTTTTTGAGAGATTTACAGATGCCAGACAACAGTCATTTAGTGTCAGCGATACAACTTTGCTTGATTGGGCGTTAGAGATTGCCAACGCGATAGGCCCTAAGAATTTACAACTTCTCAAAGTTGGATTAGTCGCTTCAAAAGATCACATAAAATTGTGGCAAGAAAAGTAACAAAATTTGTATCGAGAAACAGGTCGGAAAATGAAGTGACACAAATCGAAATGATAGAAGCTTTTCTTACGAATGCAAAAAATAAGATCGCTAGTTTTAGAGAATCGTACGTGTACAATGCAGATCAGTCAGGTTTTAAAAAAGAAATGCGTGCGAAAAGAACACTGTCATTCAAAGGGGAAAAACGTATTGAGGCGATTGCGCAGTCCACGACTGCACTCACCCATTCATACACTATAATGCCCATAATTAGTCTGCATGGTTCATTGCTGCCTAAACTATATGTGTGTCTTCAAGAACCAACTGGAGGTTTTGGGCCACGTAGTAAAAGGACAATGTTCTACGCAAACAATCTTGTGGTAGACGCATCGAAGTCTGGAAAAATGGGAAATGAAAACGTTACTCTTTTCATGCGTCATGCTTTTCTTCCGTTCTGCGGAAACAAATCTCTTCTCCTTCTAGATTCGTGGTCAGGTCATAAAAGGTCTGATTCATTAGAAGCTGTATTTAGAGCCCACTCTGACAAAGAAGTAGAGATACTTCAGATTCCACCCGGCACGGCGAACATAATTCAACCTTTAGACAGAGAATTTTTCCGTCAGTGGAAGGCATTTTGCAGAAAACTAACAGAGAAAATTAATGTGTGCAGATCAGTGCAATTTCCTATCTATCACCGTGACAATATTCTCAAGCTGCAATCAGTAGTACATTATCAATTTTCGTCCCCACGGTTTCAGGATTTGATTAAATATGCGTGGCACTCCTCGAAATATACTGATACTAGGCCTCATTCATTCCTAACACCAGCCCAGTTTTGTCTACGGACATCTAACAACGTCTGTGATTCGCAGGGCTGTCATATGTCGCCTTTGCTTGTATGTTCTTGATGCACAAAAAACCTATGTTTTGAACATTGTATCAATATTTCGCATTTTTGCGGTAATTTCAAGAAATAAAATTTGGACGTGTTTTAAACCGTATATTTATTTGTGTCTATTTCATAGCTATTTGGAGAGAATGTTGTAGATAACATACCAGCCATATTTGTCAACGAATGTTTAATTATAATACTATCGCTTTCACTGGGGGAATCAGCTCTCTCACTGCTGTGGCGAGAGAGCGGCGCGTAGCTAACGCCACCTTGTCCCTAGATGGCGTTGGTATAACGTAGCGAGAGAGGTCAGGGTTGTACAAGACGCAGTTATAAGCGCGGAAACCATGCGATAATAATGTCTTACTTCATAAAATTGTTTACAGACTTCCAGGTCATGTCAGCAGCTAAAATTCTGCATACAGACTTCTTGAAATGTTTACTCACAGTGTTAAAAAAAGCAACACAGGTTTCGAAATGACAAGTCTGGCCATTACCTTGTAAGACCAAAACGTATGCTTAAATATGCTGTTTAGGAGCATCAAAGGATGATATTGTCTTCTGAACTCCTGAGTTTAAATCCACGCCGCTGTAGAAACTGTTGGTAATCAGAACCGGTGCCGAGGCAGCAGAGGTGTCCTCTGGGCTGTAGACGACACGGTTGGATGAAGACTGCAAAAATGTGTATGAGCAAATAAACACTTCGCTGAGCAGCAGAGCGCACAGATGAATCAAGGGGCTACCAGCAATGTCTCTTCAATGGCATTTCAGCAAACGTTACCGCTTACCGGCTTCCACAGGAGGGACCTGTGACTTCCTGAACCACAGTGACTCTCTTACTTCACATCTGCACTGTAAAAGGTGGTTATTCAGGTGTGACAGGTGGTCACATTAGTGCTAGAGGTCCAGAGGTTGCCACCGAGTTGACAACTAGCCTCAAGTACAGTTTTTTAGCGTTTCTCAGGACCTGTAATGTAAGATTAGCTGCTGGTTGAGAGGGCACCTATTGGTGAATAGAAGTAATGTCAGGAGGGCGTAATGATGATGAGGTCCCATACTCCGAGGAGCGTAGGGAACTATGCGGGAGACCCGCACCGCTGACTAGGCAAGGTCTGGCGGAGGTGGTTCGCCGTTGCCTTCCCCGACCGTAATGGGGATGAATGATGATGATGGAGACAACACAGCAACACCCAGTCATCTCGAGGCAGGGTAAATCCCTGAGCCGCGTGGGATTAGCCGAGCGGTCTAGGGCGCTACAGTCATGGACTGTGCGGCTGGTCCCGGTGGAGGTTCGAGTCCTCCCTCGGGCATGGGTGTGTGTTTGTCCTTAGGATAATTTAGGTTAAGTAGTTTGTAAGCTTAGGGACTGATGACCTTAGCAGTTAAGTCCCATAAGATTTCACACACATTTGAAAATTAAATCCCTGACCCCGCCGGGAATCGAACCCGGGACCCCGTACGCGGGAAGCGAGAACGCTACCGCAAGACCACGAGCTGCGGATTAGGAGTGCGTAACATGTAGTGAAAAGTTTTTAGGAAAGTAGGGAAGAAATTGAGATAATTGGTTTTCTGATATTTCACCTCTTCTTTCCGGGATGTTTGTTAAAGTAGTAAGTACACTACTGTCGGACCAATGTAGCTTCGAGAATTTTTTTCTTGTCGAGAATAAGAAATCATTGAGTTCTTTAATGGACTGAAAAATAAAAAAAAATTTATCTGGTCTTGACATTGTAAACATCGGCACTCTACAGGCTGCAATGGAAACTGGAGGGGCTGACTGTGGTCCAATTCGAATCCTCAGCAGAGCAATCCTAGGCTCGAACTTCGTGTCAGTGAGACACGTGTCACCATTCTGTTCGTATTACATCAAAGACTATGATGAGCATAGCTTTTAGCTCCTGCGTGTTAAACGGATGAACAGACTTTCATGGAACATAGCTAAGAACCATCGCGATTAAACTAGCTATAAATGCAGACTTAGGTGTTTAAGATACAGCACACCTCCGTTTTGCATTGGGAATTAAAAATAGCCCCCGCTCTAAGCTTCTGTCTACAGTATAGGTAATCTAAGATAAGTTGACAGTCGAAATGTGTTCTGACAAGGGTGTCGGTCAGGGAAACAGGAAAAGATTTTGAACGCCGTGGTAAAGGGACGTGTTTACGTATCGGCTCGAAAGGCTGCATTCTTTTGGCCATGGTCGCTGTTTATCAAGCAGATAGGACGTAAATTACGACACGGAGGAAACACGATTTCGTGAGAGCACATTATACAGAAGCTCATTTCCAAAAACTCCTTACGTAACTTATTTCTCATTGACACACATAACATGATACGTCGCCATGCTAGTAAATCGCTGAGGCTGCTGGCAGTCGAAAACAAACCGGTCACAATTCCGGAACGAATCTCAACTTATCCTGGTTATACTGTAGATGTCTGAAGTCGCTGACAGTCGTAAACAAAAGACAGTCGAAATAGTCGACTCGAAGGCTACCGATATGTTCCGATTCAAAATTCGGAACAAAACTCAAATTACTTGGGTATACCGTACACGCACACGCACACGCACGCACACACACACACACACACACACACACACACAGTACCTCGCCCCATCCACCTGTCGATCGCTTCACGTTGGTCTCCCACTGTCGCGTTCACTCATTCAGGCGCAGTTATAGTTACGTTACGATTTAATCCACGTGCGGTATTTTATATCTTCTGTACTGACTTGTTCCACTAACTTAAAAAAATCCCATGGTAGGTGCCGGAACTATGTTCCGGTGCGTTCCACGCGAAATTAAACTCTGTGCAAACCTGTGTCCACAATCTTGTCGATAAGTGAAATACTGATAAACGTAGTGTACATTTCGATTTTGTATTGTGTAAATTATGACTGTCCCGAAATTATGGGATTTTATCAGTCTTAAATGGAATGCGTGGCACAGATACTTCGCAAATTTTAGGACAAAGGCTATTCAAATGCTTTTTTCTCTGAACTGTACGGTTTAGACATCACACTAAAGTTATGTACTAAGCGTTGATGCAAAGAAATGGCTATTATTATTGTATTAAAATTTTTTTGTATATTTTATTGTTAATGTTATTAAAATAGTCGGCATCTGTGGAAGGTTAAAAGTAGGGGTGACGGCACTCTATACTCTAAAAATTGATATTGACACAAGTATCTACGTAAAATGCAAAATTGTATACTTTGGTGGCCCGATGAATGGATGTGTGACGTTACACCGCAGCTAGCAAGGATAATGAACAGGGGACATGTCGTTACATGGGCATGAAGTCTTTGCGAATTTCGCTCCGTGTACTCAGTCGGACAATAACTATGCTTAGCAGACAGGCACGTGAACAATATACGTAGATGCCAGCATTTGAGAGAGGACGTGCAGCTGGGATCAAAGAAGCCGGTTGGAGTAATGGAGGAATCGTTCGACATTTGAGTAGGGCCGACGTCACTATTTGGCGACATAGAGAGACGACAGAACGTGAGGACCGGAGAAACCCCCGAGAGGCATCCAGAGCATCAGATTCATCATCATCATCGATCCGCCCTGCAACTGGTGCTTCAGTGACCATAAGAGCCCTTAAGAGGAATGGGGGCTGAGTTCATTACCATTCACCTACGTACACCAAAAGCCCATGTGCAGCTGTGTCGTGCACATTAATCCTGGACCCTCATTGACTGTAGTCGACTTGTCTTCAGTGATGAGTCCCGCTTCGAATTTAACCCCGATGACTCACGAAGACTTGTCTGCAGACGCCCCGGCCAGCGGGATACCAAGCTGATTTTTGGTCACCATACGGCCCGCCAACAATATGCTATTGCTTAGGGTGCCTTTTCATTTCATAGCTGCACCCCTTTGGCTGTCTTCCGCAGCGGCACGTTGACGATATTCTATGTCCCGTTTTGTTGCCCTTCATAGCAAGACAACCCGGATTTACACTTCAGCAAGATAATGCCCGCCTGCACAAGGCTAGAGTTCCTACGGCCTGTCTTCAACCCTACCTTGACCACCAAGAACGCCGGATCTCTCCCCAATTGAGAATGTTTGGAGCATTATGGCCAACTCCCTCCAACCAGCTCGGGATTTTGACGTTTTAATGCGCCAATTGGAGAGAATTTGACACGATATCCCTCAGGATGACATTCAATAACTCTGTCAATCAATGGGAAGCCGAATAACTGCTTGCATAAGGGCCAGAGGTGTCGCAACGCGTCATTCACTTGCTCAATCTGTGAAACTCTTTGTCTATAATAAATCATCCTATCTTTCTGACATTTTAATCATTTGTTTCTTTGTACATTTACATCACATCTACCAAATTCTGCCTCGTTCGGATAGGTCCATCATGGAACCCTTTTTTTTTCTCTTTATCGTGTATACTTTGGAGAAGGGGGGATGCAGTAAAGACAGTAAGAAACTGCTAACTCACCCACAACACTAAGGAGGATCCGCGAATTTACGACACCAGAAGCCAGAACAGTGTCGGAAGTATAGCGTTCTGCAGTAGCCTCGTAGTTGGCTGCAATTCGTCAATGAGAGAAGCGTTTCCTCGTTTCTTTTTTTTTTTTCTTCTTCTTTTTTCATAACAAGATTTTCACTTCGATAAGAAAGTGGTAAGTTCCTATGTAAGCAAACTGCGAAGGTCATCGGTCCCTAGGCTTACGCACTACTTAATCTCACTTAAAGTAACCTACGCTAAGGACAACACACACACACACACACACACCCATGCCCCAGGGAGGACTCGAACCTCCGACGGGGGGAGCCGCGCGATCCGTGGCTAGGCGTCCTAGACTGCACGGCTAGCTCGCGCGGCACTTCGATAAGAGACACGAACAAGTGCAGTACCAATCTTATCTGGTCGGGACGGCGCTGCGGTACTTAAAGCAGTTTTCCAGCCGTCCGACCTCCGAGCTGTGACAAGCAAAGCACCGGTAATTGCGAGAGCGGTGTGACTGCGTCCGGTCGTACCGTCACTCGCTGCCGGCGGATCCGCGCGCCGCCAGATTTAAATTAAACAATAATTGCGGCCGTCCGACAATTACAGCTGTAAATCAGGCCTGCCCGCGCACGAGACGCGAAAATGAGTCCGCGGACGGCTTATTAAAGTTTCAATAATGCTTTACGGGCTGCTATCTCTGCGTACGAGACGGAAGGCGACCGCCGTGCTAGACCTGCGTTTACGCGGCGCCCCGTCTGAGATCTGCCCGACGACTTAAACGCCGCGTCTGACGTCAGCACGCCGCTGGCTGCCGCCGTGGCGACTTGTTATTCCCCACCCCCACCACTCACCGCCCACCCTCCAACACTCTAAGCGACTTATCCTGTCTTCAGATTTACGCCACCTTCCCGCATTTCTTTCTTATGTTGGCGAAGAAGACACCTGTCCTCTTTAAATTCAAATGGTTCAAATGGCTCTTAGCACTATGGGACTTAACATCTGAGGTCATCAGTCCCCTAGACTTAGAACTACTTAAACCTAACTAACCTAAGGACATCACACACATCCATACCCGAGGCAGGATTCGAACCTGCGACCGTAGCAGCCACGTGGTTCCGGACAAGCGCCTAGAACCGTTCGGCCACCGCGGCCGGCCTATTCTCTTAACTCAGTACGCATTCCCCAAAATAAGGAACACTGCAGAGGCAAAGAAACCGGTACACCTGCCTAATATCGTGTAGGGCCCCGTCATCACGCAGAAGTGCCGCAACACGATGTGGCATGGAATCGACTAATGCCTGAAGTAGTGCTGGAGGAAACAGACACCATGATCTTGCACGGCTGTCCGTAAATCCGTAAGAGTACGAGGAAGTGGAGATCTCTTCTGAACAGCACGTTGCAAGGCATCCCAGACAGGCTCAATAATGTTCAAGGCTTGGGAGTTTGGTGGCCAGCGGAAGTGTTTTTACTCAGAAGAGTGTTCCTGGAACCAATCCGTAGCAATTCTGGGCGTATGGGGTGTCGCAATGTCCTGCTAGTATTGCCGAAGTCCGTAGGAATGAACCATAGAAATGAATGGATGCAGATGACCAGACGGCATGCTGACGTACGTGTTACCTGCCAGAGTCGTATCTAGGCGTTTCAGCGGTCCCATATCACTCCAACTGCACACACCCCTCGCTATTACATAGCCTCCACCAGGTTGAACAGTCCTCTGCTGACATGCAGGGTCTATGGATTCACGAGGCTGTCTCCATATCCGTACACGTCCATCCGCTCGATACAATTTGAAACGACACTCGTCCGATCAGGCAACATGTTTCCAGTCATCAACAGTCCAATGTCGGTATTGACGGGCCCAGGCGAGGCGTAAAGCTTTTTGTCGAGCACTCATCAAGGGTAAACGAGTGGGCCTTCGGTTGCGAAAGCCCATATCGATAATGTTTCGTTGAATGGTTCGCACAGTGACACTTGTTGATGGCCCAGCATTGAAATCTGCAGCAATTTGCGGGAGGATTGCACTTCTCTCATGTTTAACTATCTCCCTTAAGTCGTCGCTAGTCCCGTTCTTGCAGCAACTTTTTCCGGCCGCAGCGATGTCGGAGGTTTGGTGCTTTACCGGATTCCTGATATTCAGGGTACACTCGTGAAATGGTCATACGGGAAAATCCACACTTCATCGCTACCTCGGAGATGCTGTGTCCCATCGCTCGTTAGCCGATTATAACACCACGTTCAAACTCACTTAAATTTTGATAACCTGCCATTGTAGCAGCAGTAACCGATCTAGCATTTGAGCCAGTCAATTGTTGCCTTATGTAGGCGTTGCCTACCGCAGCGCCGTATTCTGCCTGTTTATATATCTCTGTATTTCAATACGCATGCCTATATTAATTTCTACGACGTTTCAATGTATGTGCTGGTATTTACCAAGACTACAGCGCGTCATGTCTCAAAAGAGCGTTACTTTAAGCAGTCAGTAATGCTATTTATGTAAACTGTGATAGATCATATTAAATACTGTTGGGCGGTTTGTTTGTGTTTGTTTGTTGCGTGTAAGATAAAGCAGTCAAAGCGACAGCGGTATCGAAATTCCTCATATTGAGAAATGAGAAGGAGCGATCTGTCGTACATGGTAAAAGCTTTGTATAGCCAAGATCGCATAAATACTTATTTATTTTCGATAACCGGTTTCGACAGCATTTGCTGTTGTCTTGCGTTCTTCAAAAATTTTTGTTACAAAACATATTCATTATGAGTAGGAACCTCATAACAATTTGTCATATTAGTGGATAAAATATAGCTTTTTATGCAAAGGTTTGTCAGAAATAAAATGTTCACAGTCAAACTCCACCTTGTACACGTGGCCATGTTGGTATATGTAGCGCTCACAAATGATTGTTAAGCCTTAGAAAAACACAGTATGTAGTAAAATACACAGTAGCACAACTGTTTACGTTAGCTTCACATGTTGCATTCACTGATGAACCACCTTAGACGGAGTATGTGATCACCAAGTTGTACTAATAAGACAACTTGCCATGAGGTTGCAAGTCACATTGAATACGTTTTGTAAAAAAAGTTTTGAAGCCCAGCAGATGACAGAAAAACCTATCAAAGTTGGTTGTCGAAAATAAATAAGTATTTAGACGACGATATTTCCGTCGTGGGTGGCGTATGGTGAAAGTTGCACTTAGTTGACTCACAACCGACAGCGACGTCCCGAAGGAGAATGCCGTCGTCACTGTGCCTGTTTCCTCAATTAATTATTTTTATATGACATAATTTTGTGTTAATACTGAAAGAATAATATGTTGCATTAAAAAGCGAGTTAGTCATTGTATGTCACCCGCCACGATAACTTCACCCTATGTAACTTTGTTTGTTATAAATATCTGGCACACGGTAATAGGTATCACTGAAGAAAAAATAAACCAATGTGAAAATATCGTGATATAAAGAGTATATACAGGGTGTGTCACTAAATGTGTTTCCGTCTGTAAGTTATGAAGTAATAGGCGACGTAAATATTGCCCGCATCTCGTGGTCGTGCGGTAGCGTTCTCGCTTCCCACGCCCGGGTTCCCGGGTTCGATTCCCGGCGGGGTCAGGGATTTTCTCTGCCTCGTGATGGCTGGGTGTTGTGTGCTGTCCTTAGGTTAGTTAGGTTTAAGTAGTTCTAAGTTCTAGGGGACTGATGACCATAGATGTTAAGTCCCATAGTGCTCAGAGCCATTTGAACCATTTTTTTGAACGGAAATATTTATTGCGGTAAGTCACCATAAGAAACGTTACACTGTCTGTGGATGTATGAAAACAGTTTATTGTGTTATTATCCAAAGAGTTGCAGCAAACAGATACAATTTTTTAAATGGAACAATAGTTGTTTCTATCATGCACTGAAATCAGTAACACCAAATGTGTATACAATTTAAGTTACATTCCTATCACTTTTAGTTTGGGAGCTACAACCCTTCAAAGTTTCAGGAGCAGATACCACACACGCTGCGCATAACGCAATGCGCCCCCTAAATGTGGCGCAGCCGAGTTGTAACGTCGCCGGTGTCACGGAGCGAGAAGCTTCCTGATGCGCTGTTAGACTGCCGACTGTCGCCGCACACGGCCGTATACCCGACAGTTCGAGCCACACAAACAAACGGGGCTCAATATACCACAGTTACTGACATCGGATGAAAATGGCATACACGAACAACAAGTACGTAGACATCTTGCTGATGCTTGGGGAGTGCCGACACGATGCCACTGAAGCAGCCATGGCGTACGCCGTGAGATATCCTATACGAAGAGCTCCGGCAGCCATTAAGTTCTTACGTGCCGAACAACGACTCCGGGTAATGCGCCGCAGTAACAGACGAAGAACTGCAAGAAGTGAGGAGACGGAGGTGTTTGTTTTAGCCGCAATACATCACGATCCTCATGTCAGGTTACGAGCCGTTGCTGCAGTCGCTGGTGTCAGTCTGACATCTGTGTGGCGTATAGTACACGGCCACAGGTTTCACCCGTACCACCTGTCACCGACCCAGGAGCTGCATGGGAACGATTTCCGTGCAAGAGTTACATTCTGTGAATGGGCCATGCGCAATTTCACGCCGGAGTCTTTATAATGTGTTACGTTCTCTGATGAGTCCACGTTCACAAATCATGGTGCAGTGAATCGCCATAACGTGCACTACTGGGGCGCAGACAATCCTCGGTGGGTACGACCTGTCGACCGTCAACGTAGGTGGTCTATTAATGCATGGTGTGGAATCCTTGGGGATGAAATCATCGGTCCACATTACTTCTCTGGTATGTGTGTCTACACACACGAGAGTCCATATGTGGATGCATCACGATGGTCACCCAGCCCATTCTGCGCGTGCTGTTGTGGCAGAACTAAACGACAGGTTTGCAGGAAGGTGGTTGGGGCGCCATGGTCCTCATTCATGGCCCGCAAGGTCGCCCGCTTTAACACCATTAGATTTCTTTTTGTGGGGATAGCTAAAGGATCGTGTTTATATCACTGAGCCCACATCCCCAGATGACCTAAAACGGCGTATCGACGGCGCACGTTGCTCCGTGACACCGACGATGTTACATCACGTCCACAGATCCATGCATTCAAGAACATGGACACATATTTGAACATCTCATTTAAATCGACTTCCCATCGCCAGAACATCCATCACTCACCACACAGCCATGTATTATGTACAGCGTGTGGTATCTGCCCCTGAAACTTTAAAGGTTTGTAGCTGCCAAACTGAAAGTGATAGGAATGTAATTTAAATTGAGGTATACACAGCTGGTGTTACTGGTTCCAGTGCGTGGTAGAAACAACTATTGTTCCATTTAAAAAATTGTATCTTTTTGCTGTAACTCTTTGGATAATAACACAATAAACCATGTTTATAGCTAGGCAGACAGTGTAACGTTTCTTATGGTGACCTAACGCAATAAATATTTCCGTCGACTATTACTTCGTAACTTACAGAGGCGAACACATTTAGTGAAACACCCTGTATAAGTGTTCCGTAAATTTATTTCAAAAAGTGAGTCTGCTGGAAGGAAGGCGACTTTGCTTAAACACTGGGAGGAATTCAGTAGCTCATTGCTGATTTGATTACATGTACAATTATGAAAATCATACGTATCTTTGAAGGTTACTGGTTACGATGACTGAAATTTGATGTAGGCGAAAATAGTTCTGAAGTGAAAATAGTTTGAGCTAAACTAACCGTTAAAGAACAATGAAAGATAATATGACGTGTCACTTCAGTTAAGACCAGGTTATCATTGAAAATGGTCGGAAATTCGATTTTTGGAAACTGCATTTTTTGAAAGTTGTATGTGTCTATAATTTTGGAACGAAAGGGCTTTTTAATCCTTACGTTACAACTGATTCTATGGCACATTGTTCGAAGCAGTGCCATGGCCGCCGTGGGATGCCCCCAAACCTCAGACGTCAGGCTCAGGCAGAAAACTTGTCGTGCCATGACGCACGTTCACAAAATGATTTATATTGCAGTATGCAATAAATATGTTTGCCGAAAAATCTGTGTACGCTGCCGAACACAGCATGTCCATCTGCCCCAGATCGGCTCTTTTCGCCAAGCACAAAGAGGGAATTGCTCTCCAGGAACAATTCCAGTTAGAAGAAGGGTTGATATCGGTCCCGAAGATGCATAGTACACGTAAGGTACGAAAATACCCTTTTTGTTTCCATTTTTGGTGAAAATTGGTCAAAACATAGTTTTTTGTCTCCCCTACTGGATGAGATATTTTGGATTTTGAAAATCTAACTTTAGATTCGTGTTCAGCGACATTAAAAATATATAATAGCATGTAGTTCATGTAAATTAAACTAATAATACATATAAAATTTTTCTCTAAGCATTGAACAGGTTTTTCTCTTGAAACGGTTTTTCAAAACTACGTGCAGCATAAAACAAAAACGGTTCAACCTATTAACTTCTTTCTACCTTTGATCCCAAATGTTATGATATACACATATTTGAAACCGTCTTTTTAAGCCCATCATGTTACGCTAAAATTTAACATAGGGTTCCATTTAAAAAAACCAAACATGGCCTCATAAAAAATAGCACAAACATGAAATGTAATGTATTGCCGGCCGAAGTGGCCGCGCGGTTCTGGCGCTGCAGTCTGGAACCGCGAGACCGCTACGGTCGCAGGTTCGAATCCTGCCTCGGCCATGGATGTGTGTGATGTCCTTAGGTTAGTTAGGTTTAACTAGTTCTAAGTTCTAGGGGACTAATGACCTCAGAAGTTGAGTCCCATAGTGCTCAGAGCCATTTTTTGTAATGTATTCAAGCAGCCCCAGTCCCTGCATTTCACTATCCAAACGGCATCTCTGTATCTATTACGGTTGGGGAGATACAAGGGGTGTTATGTCTTAACTGCCCCACCCTGTATATGAAATTTGCTAATATGAACTTTACAGAAGCTCTCCTGTAAAGTTTGGAAGGTAGGAGACGAGGTACTGGCAGAAGTAAAGCTGTGAGGAGGTGGCGTGAGTCGTGCTTGGGTGGCTCAGAGGGTAGAGCACTTGCCTGCGAAAGGCAAAGGTCCCGAGTTCGAGTCTCGGTCCGGCACACAGTTTTAATCTGCCAGGAAGTTTCAGATCCTTTGTATTTTTGCGCTGGTTTGAATGACCTGACCATAAAGAAATAACGGAATGTGAACTTAACGATATGGTGGTAACCCGTGCTTTGAGTTCGATTTTTGGGGGTTGGTTTCACTCTTTGGCTTTCCAAGAAATAGTTCATATTAACAAATTTCATATATTATAGGTATAAGCTCCCAAGAAAAGTGTTCACTTTTCGGGATCAAAGATAGAAGTTAATAGGTGAATCGTTTTTATTTTATGCTGCGCACAGTTTTGAAAAATCTTTTCTCGAGGAAAACTTGTTAGCTGATCCACAAAAGACAGAATGTGCAGCAGTGAAAATTATTTCGGACGAACGACTGATACAGCATCCCTGAAGCTGCTTAGTAGTAGTCCGTAGCAGCCTACACGTCAGCCGCCACGAGTTACTGTGCAGCTAAGTGTTGTGTGGTGGAGGGGGCAGCGCAGTGTTCTTAGCAAGTGAATCGCGGCTGTCTGACTAGTTCCGCACCGAGCAGCCGGCGCGCTGTGTTTCTTATGCTGTTATATGTCTCCTACGTGTTCCGTCTATTCTTAGCTTTTGTGAATTTGTTGGCAATGTATGCTCCATGGCAACGTTCTCTTACCTGGTGTTAACGAGCTGTGAACTGTAATCAACTCCTTTCTATGAAAATGATTAGAGTTCCGAATTACGGAATTTCTGTCCTGTCCATTTCTAAGAGTGATGTCAGGTGTGCATTCACACTAAAGTTTCAAAGTCTCAGTAAAAGCGTCATTCACTTTGTTGCTACGAACATGTCAAATGGAAGTCAGTTAGCCGAAAGTAGTGCTGAACCCGACAAGTCTACTGACAAGAGAACTTCTCCATCGCACCCCCCCCCCCCTCCCCTGATTTAGTGTTAAGATGGCCCAGTGGACAGCCCGTCAAAAACTGAACACAGATCAAGAACGAGTACAGGAAGAAGGTGCAGTGGACTGTGAAAAAAAACAGCAATATAGAAACAGTGAACGGTCAAAGATTAACAAATGGAACATTGAGTGGAATGAAAGAGCCATGGCGTCGTGGTTGAGTGGTAACGGTATTTGACTGCTCAGCGGGCACCCTCGGTTTTATGCCCCCTGGTGCCATTTATTTTTATTTTTGTTTCTCAATTTTATGAACATGTATGTATGTAAACGAACGACTGATGTGGATAGATTTGACAGTGTCTAGTAAGAAAATTAGGATTGTGTCAGTATATTCGCATTGTGAAGGGACAGATCAAGATAAGATGGATAGTTTTTATGAGGCACTCAGTGATGCAGTTGTTAGAGTAAAGGACAAGGACAGTGTTCTGCTCATGGGTGATTTTAACGCCAGGATTGGAAATCGAACAGAAGGGTATGAAAAGGTTATGGGTAAATTTGGAGAGGATATGGAGGCCAACAGGAACGGGAAACAACTCTTGGATTTCTGTGCCAGTATGGGCTTAGTGATCACAAACTCCTTTTTTAAACATAAGAACATTCACCGGAATACTTGGGAAGGCAGGGGAACCAGATCTGTCATTGACTATATAGTAACAGATCAGGAATTCAGGAAGGCTGTGAGGGACACACGTGTATTCAGGGGATTCTTTGATGACACTGATCATTATTTAATCTGCAGTGAAATTGGGATTGTGAGGCCGAAAGTGCAGGAGGTCAGGTCCATATGTAGGAGGATAAGAGTGGAGAAACTTCAGGATAAGGAAATCAGGCACAAGTACATTACAGCGATCTCAGAAAGGTACCAGTTAGTTGAATGTAGCCAATTACAGTCATTGGAAAAGGAATGGACAAGGTACAGGGACACAGTACTAGAAGTGGCTAAAGAATGTCTTGGAACAGTAGTGTGTAAAAGTAGGAAGAAGCAAACAGCTTGGTGGAATGATACAGTCAAGGCAGCCTGTAAAAGGAAAAAGAAGGCGTATCAAAAATGGCTACATACCAGAACCCAGGTAGACAGAGAAAGTTATGTTGAAGAAAGAAACAAAGCCAAACAGATAATTGCAGCATTCAAGAAGAAATCGTGGGAAGACTTTGGAAACAGGTTGGAGACAATGGGTCAAGCAGCTGGAAAACCATTCTGGAGTGTAATTAGCAGTCTTCGAAAGGGAGGTAAGAAGGAAATGACAAGTATTTTGGACAGGTCAGGAAAACTGCTGGTGAATCCTGTGGATGCCTTCGGAAGATGGAGGGAATATTTTGAAGAGTTGCTCAATGTAGGTGAAAATGCGATCACTAATGTTTCAGATTTCGAGGTAGAATGGGATAGGAATGATGATGGAAATAGGATCACATTTGAGGAAGTGGAAAAAATGGTCAATAGATTGCAGTGCAATAAAGCGGCTGGGGTGGATGAAATTAAGTCGGAACTCATCAAATACAGTGGAATGTCAGGTCTTAAATGGCTACACAGGATAATTGAAATGGCCTGGGAGTCGGGACAGGTTCCATCAGACTGGACAAAAGCAGTAATCACACCAATCTTTAAACATGGAAACAAAAAAGATTGTAACAACTACAGAGGTATCTCTTTAATCAGCGTTGTGGGTAAAATCTTCTCAGGTATTGTTGAAAGGAAAGTACGAGTATTAGTTGAGGACCAATTGGATGAAAATCAGTGTGGGTTTAGGCCTCTTAGAGGTTGTCAGGACCAGATCTTTAGCTTACGGCAAATAATGGAGAAGTGTTATGAGTGGAACAGGGAATTGTATCTATGCTTTATAGATCTAGAAAAGGCATATGATCGGGTTCCTAGGAGGAAGTTACTGTCTGTTCTACAAGATTATGGAATACGAGGCAAACTTTTGCAAGCAATTAAAGGTCTTTACATGGATAGTCAGGCAGCAGTTAGAGTTGATGGTAAATTGAGTTCATGGTTCAGAGTAGTTTCAGGGGTAAGACAAGGCTGCAACCTGTCTCCACTGTTGTTCATATTATTCATGGATCATATGTTGAAAACAATAGACTGGCTGGGTGAGATTAAGATATGTGAACACAAAATAAGCAGTCTTGCATATGCGGATGACTTAGTTGTGATGGCAGATTCGATTGAAAGTTTGCAAAGTAATATTTCAGAGCTAGATCAGAAATGTAAGGACTATGGTATGAAGATTAGCATCTCCAAAACGAAAGTAATGTCAGTGGGAAAGAAATATAAACGGATTGAGTGCCAAATAGGAGGAACAAAGTTAGAACAGGTGGACGGTTTCAAGTACTTAGGATGCATATTCTCACAGGATGGCAACATAGTGAAAGAACTGGAAGCGAGGTGTAGCAAAGCTAATGTAGTGAGCGCTCAGCTACGATCTACTCTCTTCTGCAAAAAGGAAGTCAGTACCAAGACTAAGTTATCTGTGCACCGTTCAATCTTTCGACCAACTTTGTTGTATGGGAGCGAAAGCTGGGTGGATTCAGGTTACCTTATCAACAAGGTTGAGGTTACGGATATGAAAGTAGCTAGGGTGATTGCAGGTACAAGTAGATGGGAACAATGGCAGGAGGGTGTCCACAATGAGGAAATCAAAGAAAAACTGGGAATGAACTCTATAGATGTAGCAGTCAGGGCGAACAGGCTTAGATGGTGGGGTCATGTTACACGCATGGGAGAAGCAAGGTTACCCAAGAGACTCATGGATTCAGCAGTAGAGGGTAGGAGGAGTCGGGGCAGACCGAGGAGAAGATACCTGGATTCGGTTAAGAATGATTTTGAAGTAATAGGTTTAACATCAGAAGAGGCATCAATGTTAGCACTGAATAGGGGATCATGGAGGAACTGTATAAGGGGGGCTATGCTCCAGACTGAACGCTGAAAGGCATAATCAGTCTTAAATGATGATGATGATGATGACTTTATGAACAGTAGGTCCGATCATTGAAATGTTTGTTCTCTTTCTGTATTCTTGGCAGTTGTCATACTATACGTTGGTTATAGAATATAAATCCTGTTGTAAGCCGCAAGTTAATGCGATGAATAGTGAAAGCAGGCAAGATACCACACAGACGTCTCACAGAAATGAAGACAACAAGTAAACGGATGTGAACTATGTTACAATAAAGGAATTCAAGAGTCAAAACATCCAAAACGGAGCGCAATTCCAAAAACGTTAAAATGATATGTTTTTAAAGAGCACAGAGAAACTGTATGGCTCAGATTGTTACGTTCATTTGTTGCAGCTTATCTGAGAAACTATTATGTTTTAATCATTTCCTTGGGATTTATCACTTTCACAAACATACGAACAACTAAGTCGGGCAAGCAGACATATCTCACTCACTCATCAAGCGTTCGAATTAGACCCTATCATATAACACTCGTATTGTCACTAATGCCGTGTATGACATACCATAAGTGTTTTGCGGTGGAGGATTCCGTTGATTTGGCGTCTTGTCGTCGAAGATTTGTGATTTCCATTCGAAAGCCACTTCCTTTCGGCTGCTAATAAAGTAGTTGTTCAGAATGAATTTTCACTGTGGGTCCCTTCCTTACGCCTCGCTGTTGTAACGGCTTGCCCACGTTGCTGTCCAACACTGTGACTTCTATTTTGCTTTTTTTCACAGTTCAGTACACCTTCTTCCTGTTTTCATGCTTGATCTGTTTTCAGTTATTGGTGGCCGGTCAACTGGGCCTTCTTACCACTAAATCTGACCGGGGTTGAAATGGGTAGTTTTCCTTGTCAGAGTTACCGAGTTAAAATTAAATCACGACGTCGTGTTTAGTGCAGAAAGATGTGCAGAATTAAGGCTGTCCACAAGCTGACCTCATACATACGTGGTTGAACAGATCTGTCAGCTTAGCTGCCATTGCTTAATAGCGGGTGTTCAGAAAATATACCTACAAGTGGATTAATTACGCGACCAAATAGAGGGGCGGAGCATTTCGTACTCGCCCTGAATGAGAACAGTAACCTCGTGACCAGCACTCCGAAATTCCTTTTTCACAGCTAATCACATCGTACTATATCCACCTGCTCCTGAAACGTGAATCGTCAAATACACACATTAAAAAAAATTTTTGCATCACCTCGGTACCAGAGTTCCCGAACGTCTACAGAAAATTTGAATAAAGATCAACGGAAACATCATTTCCGCCCTTTTTATTGCTCATGAAAACCACTCGTTGCGTGTTGTACTTCCATACAGTGAAACTTTCAGTGGTCATAGTCCAGATTGCTGTACACACCGGTACCTCTAATACCCAGTAGTATGTCCTCTTGCATTCATGCATACCTGTATTCGTCGTGGCATACTATCCACACGTTCATCAAGGCACTGTTGGTCCAGATTGTCCCAATCCTCAACGGCGATTCGGTGTAGATCCCTCACAGCGGTTGGTGGGTCACATCGTCCATAAACAGCCCTTCCCAATCTATCCCAGGCATGTTCGATAGGGTTCACGTTTGGAGAACATGCTGGCCACTCTAGTCAAGCGATGTCGTTATCCTGAAGGAAGTCGTTCACAAGATGTGCACGATGGGGGCGCGAATTGTCGCCCATGAAGACGAATGGCTCGCCAATATGCTGCCGATATGGTTGCACTATCGGTTGGAGGATGGCATTCACGTCACGTACAGCCGGTACGGCACCTTCTATGATAACCAGCGGCGTACGTCGGCCCCACATAATGCCACTCCAAAAAAGCAGGGAACCTTCACCTTGCTGCGCGCGCTGCATAGTGTGTCTAAGGCGTTCGGCCTGACCGGTTTGCCTCCAAACACGTCTCCGACAATTGTCTGGTTGTAGTCATATGCGACACTCATCGGTGAAGAGAACGTGATGCCAATCCTAAGCGGTCCATTCGGCATGTTGTTTGGGCCATCTGTACCGCGCTCCATGGTGTCGTGGTTGCAAAGATGGATCTCGCCATGGACGTCGGGAGTGAAATTGGGCATCATGCAGCCTATCGCGCACAGTTTGAGTTGTAACACGACGTCCTGTGGCTCCACAAAAATGCGCTTCTGTGGCGTTCCTGTCAGGGTTTCTCCGAGCCATAATCCATAGGTAGCGGTCATCCACTGCCGTAGTAGCCCTTGGGCGGCCTGAGCGAGGCATTTCATCGACAGTTCATGTCTCTCTGTATCTCCTCCATGCCCGAACAACATCGCTTTGGTTCACTTCGAAACGCCTGGACACTTCCCTTGTTGAGAGCCCTTCCTGGTACAAAGTAATAATGCCGAGCGATCGAACCGTGGTATCGACCGTCTAGGCATGGTTGAACTACAGACAACACGAACTGTGTATCTCCTTTCTGGTGGAATGACGAACTGATCGGCTGTCGGAACCCCTCCGTGTAATAGGCGCTATTCATGCATGGTTGTTTACATCTTTGGGCTGGTTTACTGACATCTCTGAACAGTCGAAGGGACTGTGTCTGTAATTATATATCCACAGTCAACGTTTATCTTCAGAGGTTCTGGGAACTGGGATGATGTAAAACTTTTTTGATGTGTGTATTACCTGCACATTGACTTCAACAGTATAAATACAGTGGCCATGTGTGATTAAATAGAAAATAACTGATCAGTCATATGTATTGAGGATCTTGATTAACCCTGACCTGCTAAGAAAACTGTCACTCTCTCCTTCACAGTATCTCTGTCTCCATCTGATGGCTGGTCTTCATGTGAGGTCGAATATTTATGATGGTTCTCTATTTCATTTATCGGTACCTTGCGGTAAAGCTCCCAGACACAGGAGTACTATTCAAGTATTTGTCCACGAGGTTTTCGTAAGCTACCTCTCTCGTGAGTGGAGTAGACTTCTTGCTGGTATTTGAAATCTGCCTTTCCTCCAGTCAGTTTTATAAGCTCCTTCCATTTTCAGTCCTCCTGTTCGTATACTTCCATTTTGTCGATAACTGGCATATTGGAAATGGTGGCCATAGTACAGTTATAAGATTTATAATCTAAACATCAACCAATTGCACATATGATTTAAAAAGTTTATTCATATTGTGGCTGGTTACGGTTTAAATTATAAACCTTACACTCTTAGATATTTAATGAATGTGACTGTTTCAAGCGATTGTCGGCAATAGTGCAATCACACATTGACGGGCTCTCCACCTATTTATGTGCATTATCTCACATCTGTTTATGTTGATGCTCAGTTGCCAATCCTTGCATTAAGCATCGATCCTCTGCAGATCTTCCGGCATTTCGTTGCACATCATCCACGAATAGCCTTATGGCACTTGCAATACTGTCACCTAGTACATTTACATATTTTATGAGCAGTAATCCTCCTACAACGTCCCCTTAGGATACACTTGAAGACAGTTTACGTTCACTTCTGACATGCTATGTTCGCATGCTGTGTTCTTTTTGTTACGTACTGGCCAATCTGGTCACAAGGCTTGTCTGATATTCTATACACACTGGTACACAGGGCGCAACAAAAATATATGGTACAACTTGCAGGACACATTCCACACACACAGACAAAGGCCGATTGCTGCGGCCGAGCGGTTCTAGGCGCTTCAGTCCGGAACCGCGCGACTGCTACGGTCGCAGGTTCGAATCCTGGCTCGGGTATGGATGTGTGTGTTGTCCTTAGGTTAGTTAGGTGCAGCCCTGTGCATATCACTGTTTCAGTGCCTACCATCCCCAGAAGGTGTTGTTCCCACAAAATTCTCTCCAGCTTATACAAGTAGTGTCAGTCAGTTGTTACGTGATAATGTGTACCAGTGATATATAATGTGATAATATGTACCAGTGGACAAATATGATGATAAAAACACCATCCATATGGGATAATGTACTGTAATAAGCACCAACATTGATAGTGCATTCAGTTTTAGCAATTTTATGTTTTTCCATAATTTCAAAGTCAGCCAATGACACAGTAGCATGATTCGAAATTTCTGTATTATCACTAAACCACCCCTACACTATTTTACAAGTACCATATAGGAGATTGCGAATGTAAAGTGGTAACCGTGCAGTACGTCTGTTCATGATTAATTCTCAGAGATATACACCAAAGCATACCAGAAAGCGTCCTATACCGATGCAGTTAGGGTATCTACACATTTATAGCTCTTCGATCTTCACACGAAATTGCGATTACGATTCGCCATCTTTCCCTATATGGATGGAAGTCACAGGATATTCTCGCATTCAAGGGATAAAGTTGGAGATTGTAAGATCTTCATGCATTCTCTTTGACCAACCCCCCCGCAACATGGTCACTCGTTTAATTTGCAGCTGACCAGAAGTAGGAGGGTACTATACATGCTACATTCTACATCTCACAACTGTCAAGTAAATGTATACACAGGGTTTTCAGTACCTCATAAACCTCAACCAGTGACTTAAAAAGGGAGTTTGAAACATTTTAGATAAATCGCTGATGCTAACAACTCTAAGTACTGTTCTAGTGTTTGGTGTCCATATCAAGAATGTATCGGAAATCTCGAAATGATCATGAAACATAAATACATTCCAAGAGTTACACAGTTCTGCACTTAAACATTTTATATTGCCAGAGCTATGGGGTTTCCAATCTATTACTCGTGTGGAATGCAGTATTCCAATGTAATAAACATATTTCCAGCGCTTGGCATACATTCTCCCTGAACGTTTCCCTACGATAAACTATGATGACAAACTGTATGGTAATGAACTACCTTGCATACCAAAGAAAACAAAGATTCTTTGTAACACAAACACTACATAGGTTTCTGGAGATATATGAATCCTGTTGTTTATGAAGTTGAAGCACGATTACGGTTCAGAAATTATTATATGTTCACACTAGACCTATGAAATGATTGTCAGCAGCTGAAAATGCAATACGAAGAAACAGCGACATCTTATGAGGAAATAAACACCATAACTAGTAGCCAGAGGAACAGTAAATATTTTACATAAAATTTTAAATAAATCGCTTACGCTAGCAATTCTGAAGTACTGTTCCACTGTTTGGTGTCCATGCCAAGAATTTATCAGAAAGAAGTTTACCACCACCCGTGGTAACCGTCCTATTTCGCACACAAGTCATGGTCCGATACTAAGTTGTATTGTTCATGTGTGGGATAATATGGCTATTTTGCCTTGACAAAAGCATCCTCTTTCCACTATTACGGTGTGTATCAGTCCACTCTCCTCCAGAACACTCATTTCATGGTATTTTTTCTCTGATTTTGTGTATTCTAGAGAATTTACTTAATTTTGCTAGGTATAAGCGATTTTACATAGTCGTATTTCCCTCAATTTTACACATTTCGCAGCAATTTCTCGTGATTATACCAGTTCTTCCTCGACTTTCACCGATGTTATGTCTTTTCCCTATTTTTGAATAGTTTTCCATTCGTATTTGGTGGCGGCGATCGGACACACACACACGCTGGGGACCCCAAACGGTGGCTATTATACCGCACTTCATTCCATTCCTCGGTGCCTACGGTTATTACGTCATGGGAAGTGGGGCTGGAGGGTGCAGACGTGACTTCTATCCAACTGGGAGTGCCCTGTCTTCCGCAAACTGATTAAATAAAGAACATGCATCAGCGGCAGCGTTCTCGCTTCCCGCGCACAGGATCCCAGGTTCGATTCCCGGCGGGTCAGAGATTTTCTCTGCCTCGTGATGACTGGGTGTTGTGTGTTCATCATCATTTCATCATCATTGACACGCAAGTCGCCGAAGTGGCGTCAACTAAAAAGGACTTGCAATACGGCGGCCGAACTTCCCCGCATGGGGCCTCCCGGCCAACAATGCCACATGTTCATTTAATTTCAGTATTTTACTGATACCGATTTGAATTTCGTGTCGTGAGTACCTTCATCCGCAGCACAGACTGAGTCTTTTTCCTGCCAATTTCCAGATGGGGAGGGGAGAGGAGGGAGGGGTCAAGGGGCGAGAAGCGGCACTAGCACTAGCTCAGTCGATCCCTGCACGTCAAAGTGGGCACAGACACAAAAATTTTCCGACAAGACAACACCTCCAATTTGTAGCAGTGTATTTATCTAATTATGACATGTAATTACTGGATGCGAGCTTTTCCCGCCAAATGGAAGATTTGTTTTGTATGGTTTGTGGGGCGCTCAACTGCAAATGGAAGAGATTTTATAAATAAACGGTATATTCTTTCTATGTAATTGACATTGATTTCAATTTCCCATAGTGAGATCCTTCCTCTCCAGCACAGACTGAGTCCTTTTCCCGCCAATTTCCACATGAGGAGGGAATGGGCTGGGAGGGGAGGACTGTGGAATTTCCCAGAGGAGAGGGTTAATTAATTTATCGATTTAATTAATTATTCAATTATTTTGATATAAACAAATCAAAGGAGCGTTTGTATCAGCGAGTGGATTTCCCGGGAGTTTGTGGGAGGAGGAGCAGGAGGAGTGTGGGGTTTCTCAAAAGACAGATTATCCCCATAGGGCCATAAATCTTCTCCCAGGGAGTCACAAATCAATTAAGAGAACATCAGTCAAGTTTGCCTCTGAATGTATGGAACCCATATTAACAACATGCACTGACACCCCATTACCCCACTACTTCTAGCGTGTAACATCGGGTGGTGTGTAACTTAATCCATATCGAGCACACACTAATAACTTGACGCATAGAAACAACTGAAATGGTTGAAAGCAATTAAGTCGCCTGGACCGGATAGTACCCCAATTCGGTTTTACAAAGAGTACTCTAAGCCTCTTTTCCCTTACTTAGATTGCATTTATAGCGAATCTCTCGCCCAGCGCAAAGACCCAATCGACTGGAAAAAAGCGCAGGTGACTCCTGTATATATAAGAGTAAAACAATGTACCTTCAAAATTATAGACCAATATTCAGAACACCGGTTTGCTGCGGAATTCTTGAACATATTCTCGTTCTGAATGTAATAAATTTTCTGGAGACAGAAAAGCTTCTGTTCGAGAATCAGCGCGGTTTTAGCCCTTTCAGACCCCCACCCAAACTTGAAATGAAAATTTTGAAATAAATGCATTTTTGTAACTAAAAAAATATAGAATCATGGACCAATTGCTTACAAAATTTTATTTTTTAATTTTGATACAAATTTTGAACCCACACGATTGTGTGGCTCGGGATTATCTTACATATTTATGTCATTTCTTGCAGTGATATTCACGAAAGCAATTACTGTCTTTTGACAAACACATATAAATATTACATTTCAGACATCTTGTTCTCATCCTCTTCCTGCAATTTTTTTGCCTGCAGCAACGAGCTGAAGGCAAATCATTAACAGTTGGCCAGTGATGATATCCGTCTAGCCGCTTCTCATCACATGGTGTGTTTGCTGGTGTGTAGATTTTATTTGATGGCTCTTCATCGGATTCACTTTCATGTTCCTGTCCTGAAGAAGAAGAAATTAGCGCTTCCCCAATCACTTGTCGGAGTCCAAGAAGATCTAAAGCGTTTTTCTTTTGTACTTTATTGACTTTGCATTCGACTTTGTATTGTAACAAGGAATTGACGCAAGTCAAATCAAATAAATGAATAAAAACTTTTAAAGTCCACTTTTCTGTCTTCAAGAAAGTCCTGTAGGTCTCCATCATTTGATCACAGAGGTCCACTCCTCCCATACATAGGTTGTACTTCACTACGACTACAAGACATGGCACTAAGATGTACTTCCTTTCTGGTTTACTCCATCTCTCAACATTGCTTACAGGTTCACATCCTGTACAAGTAGAGGCAAGGGTCACAGCTTTTGAATCTTTCCACTGGATAATGACTATTTTATCATCGTCCCTGCAGAATTCTTCCATATCTCCTCTCTTCAGTCTTTTTTCTTCTGTCAGGTGAACTGGTTTCACTCTGTTTTTCATTATGGTTCCTGTTGCTTCCAGCCCTAGGTCAAATAACTGTTGCAATAATGGCAAAGCTGTAAAATATCTGTTAAAATATAGTCTTGCACCTAGAGGTAATGCTTGAGCAAGGCAAAGTATTACATATGGCCCAAGACCAAGGCCAAAATCTGGCAGAGGAGTTGATTTACCTTGATAAAATTCAAAATCAAGTACTAAACCTTTCGCTGTTTCCAAAACAAAGTTTTTAATTCCCAAAGGGCGCGGTTTGTTTGGAACATACTGAAACAATGTGCAGTATCCAGTACTTGGTATCATTTGCTCATCAATGGAATAATCATTTTCAGAGGGGCGTGGAAGCATTGCGTACAACATTAATTGCAGGTTGTACTTTCCACAATCTATTAGTTTCTGATTCACGTGGAGTGTTGTTAGTGTCCACAACATGCAGTGCTGTTCTGAGAGTGAAGAACCTGTCTCCAGCCATACAATCTGCAATAGTTGGCATACGCAGTGACTTCTGCCCGTACATACGTGTACGAGGATATCTAATGGATCCCATAAGTACATGCATGCCATACAACTTTTTCATCTCTTGAGGATTCGTATGAAGCAACTACCCTTTCTTCGAAAAGTAGTAACTGTTAATGCAGTCAGATGCCAACTGAAAAAAAATCTTCCGGGTAGTACTCGCTGAAATAGCTCATTGGAGTTTTAATTTCTTGTCCTACGTCACTCTCTGAGTGCGCAAAAATTTTGGAGGTGAATGGTCTTTTTCTCCAAGTGGACAAACGACGATGTGTTTATGTGTTTCCACTGTTTTTTTAGAATTCTTTCTACTGTGTTGATTGGGAAAATTGTCCTGAAATTCTGGAGCAACTGTTAGTATTGTTGCCGAAGCATTATTACAATTTTCCTCCTCGTTAGAAGATTCAGAGCTTTCTCCAAGTCTAGGTTTGATTGTTGGAAGATTCCAAGTTGTATCTAACAATTCGTCATCACTACTGAAGACTTCCACTTCAGAGTCATCTAATATGGCCAAAATTTCCTCGTCAGTAAGCCCTAAAACGAAAAAAAAAGAACTGTGAAAATAATGCGTAAATACAATAGTAAAATGACTTATCCATTCCGTAATCTGTTCCGAATCGTAACCACAAACATCGACCGAAAACGACCATATGTCGGTAAAATAGTCCCAACATGCACAATTGTGCGCGTGGATGTTACAGTCATTGTAACTATGAAAGTATTCAAATAATTGTGGCGGACATATTTTTATTTACTTCTGTACACCTTTTGGAATCGCAAACACATTTTACCAAATGTCAAAACGCAATAAATAAAGCACAATAAACATTTACCTCGACAGACATGCTTCCGACCCGCCATCTTGAAAATTACCAAAGATTAAGACACAATATCTCGCATCTGTATCGAGATATCGATATAAATCGAGTTGTATACGAAACAGCGATTCCTGCACACTCGTGTGTCTTGGGACTCAACTGCATAGCGGAATAATATGATGCTGCAACGCAAATAAACCGCACCCACACAATTGTGCGTACCGGGTCTGAAAGGGTTAGAGAGCATCGCTCGTGCGAAACTCAGCTTGCGCTTATTTCACGTGATGTCCTGGAAAACATGGATGAAGCGCAAGAGGCGGATTCCATGTTCCCAGATTTACGAAAAGCATTTGACATACGTGAACTGCTGCGGACTGTTAACGACGTTACGGGCATACCAAATAGGTTCCCAGATAAGGAAGTGGCTCGAACACTTGTTAAGTGTCTACGACGGTGATTGTTCGTCGAAGACAAGGTTATTGTCAGGAGTACTCCAGGGAACAGTGACAGGACCGATCTTGTTGTCTGTATACATAAATGATATGGTGGTGGGCAGCAATCTGTGGCTGTTTGCTGATGATGCTGTGGTGTATGGGAGTGTGCCGAAGTTGAGTGATTGTACGAGGATACAAGATAGACAAAATTTCTAGTTGGTGTTATGAAAGGCAGGTTTCTACACTTCTGGAAATTGAAATAAGAACACCGTGAATTCATTGTCCCAGGAAGGGGAAACTTTATTGACACATTCCTGGGGTCAGATACATCACATGATCACACTGACAGAACCACAGGCACATAGACACAGGCAACAGAGCATGCACAATGTCGGCACTAGTACAGTGTATATCCACCTTTCGCAGCAATGCAGGCTGCTATTCTCCCATGGAGACGATCGTAGAGATGCTGGATGTAGTCCTGTGGAACGGCTTGCCATGCCATTTCCACCTGGCGCCTCAGTTGGACCAGCGTTCGTGCTGGACGTGCAGACCGCGTGAGACGACGCTTCGTCCAGTCCCAAACATGCTCAATGGAGGACAGATCCGGAGATCTTGCTGGCCAGGGTAGTTGACTTACACCTTCTAGAGCACGTTGGGTGGCACGGGATACATGCGGACGTGCATTGTCCTGTTGGAACAGCAAGTTCCCTTGCCGGTCTAGGAATGGTAGAACGATGGGTTCGATGACGGTTTGGATGTACCGTGCACTATTCAGTGTCCCCTCGACGATCACCAGTGGTGTACGGCCAGTGTAGGAGATCGCTCCCCACACCATGATGCCGGGTGTTGGCCCTGTGTGCCTCGGTCGTATGCAGTCCTGATTGTGGCGCTCACCTGCACGGCGCCAAACACGCATACGACCATCATTGGCACCAAGGCAGAAGGCTAAGTTGAAAGTGTAATTGTTCAACAGAGTCTGGAATACTAGTGCCCATAATCTAACTGCAGCAGGTTGAAGTAAATAGTGAATAACTGAATGACATTGCTTCTTGAACAACTATCGTTAATTTACGAGGGCGTAATATTGCTTCCGAATATTCTGTGTGAAAACTCTTGAATATTTCAAATACTGCAACTTGTTATTGATATTCTAATTATTTACTCTTGATGTCTACATATTTATTTCCCAACATGGTGACCATGGCGAAGAACACATTTTTCCCAACGAGAGATCACTTTCTTGACACCGTCTATGTACAGCGGTTGACTTTGTTGACGGAGCTACAACCTTACCTTGCTTCTACCACTTTATCACTATCCAAGTCAAGTCCTGGAACCTGTTCTTCAGTTTTTGAAAGAAGATGAAAATCGGATGGGGCCACGTCGGGATTGTATGGAGGACGCTCGCTGACATTGTGTACCCAAGGCGTCGGATTGTCGTAGGTGTCGCAGCGCCCGTGTGTGGTCTGGAATTCTCATGCTGAGGGAGAGGATGTTCCATGTGTGAACGAACTCTTCGATTTCGTGCTTTCTGTTTTCTGAGGGTCTTTCAGTTCCCTGCAGAGTTTATGGTGATGGCTTTAGGCATGAATTCCAAATACACCACATGTTGAACATCTCAGAACACTGCGAGCATGGCGTCGTCTGGTGATGGCATGGTATCTCGAAGTTTTTGGGCGTCGATGGTCCTTTGTGACGAAACTTCATTCTGATCGTTTGTTATTTTCGGCGTCAAAATGGTGAACACAGCTTTCGTCATCTGTCACAATGTTGTTAAGGAACACACCACCCTCATGTGCAAAATGCGAAACATATTGTTGTCCATTTTCCTCGGTTTCATGTTAGGGGGGAGCATTCGAGCCCACCGTTTTCTGTACAACGTTTCTGTAATGGCCTGATCACGCTCTCGTGATAGCCAAAACCTACCAGAGGACCGTCACTCCGTTATCTGACGATTTTCGCTGATAAGTTCATCGAATCGATTCCGATGAGTCTTGTCGGTTGCAGTACGCGGTCGTCCACCCCGAGATTGCCCGCACATGCCGAGGTTAGCACCACCGTTCCATTCATTACGGGGACGAACAACTTAACGTTCTACATTACTGATACCGATACAATCATTCTTCTGTGGATTTCAATTGGAGACACTTTTCCCGCAATTATAAACTGTATTACAGCACGTTGTTCTCGCGCATCGACGTAGTTCTACATCTATATCTACATACGTAGTCCACAAGGCACTGTATATTGCGTGATGGGAGTACCCTGAACCACTACTAGTAATTTCGTTTCCTGTTCCACTCGCAAAAAGAGCGACGGAAAAGCGACTGTATATATGCTTCTGTGAAAGCCCAAATTTCTCATATCTTGCCTTCGTGGTATTTGAGCGAATTGTAGGTATGTTATCGGTGGTAGAATCGTTCTGCAGTCACTTTCAAATGCCGGTTTTCTAAATTTTTCGCAATAGCATCCTTCGAAATCAACATCGGCTTCCCTTAAGTTCCTGAAGCATCTCCGTAATACTTGTGTGTTGTTTGAGATGAACGGTAACAAATCAAGCAACCCGCCTCTGAATTACTTCGACGGCTGCCTTCAGTCCGACCTGATACGGATCCCAAACACTCGAGCAGTACGCCGGCCCGAGTGGCCGAGCGGTTCTAGGCCCTTCAGTCCGGAACCGCTTGACCGCTACGGTCGTAGGTTCGAATCCTGCCTCGGGCATGGGTGTGTGTGATGTCCTTATGTTAGTTAGGTTTAAGTAGTTCTAAGTTCTAGGGGACTGATGACCACAGATGTTAACTCCCATAGTGCTCAGAGCCTATTCATTTTCAACTCGAGCAGTACCCAGGAAGGGGCACATCAGTATTCCATATGCGGTCTCCTTTACAGATTAGCCACACAGTCCAAAAATTCTCCCAATATACCTAAGTAGAGCATTCGCCTTTCCTACTAGAATCCTCACATGCTCGCTTCATTTTCATATCACTTTGCAAAGTTACTCCTTGATATTTAATCGACGTGACTTAGTCAAGCAGCACACTACTAATACTGTATCCCAACATTCTCGTATTGTTTTTCACACTCACCTGTATTGGCTTACATTCCTCTCAATTTATACACTCCTGGAAATGGAAAAAAGAACACATTGACACCGGTGTGTCAGACCCACCATACTTGCTCCGGACACTGCGAGAGGGCTGTACAAGCAATGATCAGCGGACACACCAGGAACCGCGGTGTTGGCCGTCGAATGGCGCTAGCTGCGCAGCATTTGTGCACCGCCGCCGTCAGTGTCAGCCAGTTTGCCGTGGCATACGGAGCTCCATCGCAGTCTTTAACACTGGTAGCATGCCGCGACAGCGTGGACGTGAACCGTATGTGCAGTTGACGGACTTTGAGCGAGGGCGTATAGTGGGCATGCGGGAGGCCGGGTGGACGTACCGCCGAATTGCTCAACACGTGGGGCGTGAGGTCTCCACAGTACATCGATGTTGTCGCCAGTGGTCGGCGGAAGGTGCACGTGCCCGTCGACCTGGGACCGGACCGCAGCGACGCACGGATGCACGCCAAGACCGTAGGATCCTACGCAGTGCCGTAGGGGACCGCATCGCCACTTCCCAGCGAATTAGGGACACTGTTGCTCCTGGGGTATCGGCGAGGACCATTCGCAACCGTCTCCATGAAGCTGGGCTACGGTCCCGCACACCGTTAGGCCGTCTTCCGCTCACGCTCCAACATCGTGCAGCCCGCCTCCAGTGGTGTCGCGACAGGCGTGAATGGAGGGACGAATGGAGACGTGTCGTCTTCAGCGATGAGAGTCGCTTCTGCCTTGGTGCCAATGATGGTCGTATGCGTGTTTGGCGCCGTGCAGGTGAGCGCCACAATCAGGACTGCATACGACCGAGGCACACAGGGCCAACACCCGGCATCATGGTGTGGGGAGCGATCTCCTACACTGGCCGTACACCACTGGTGATCGTCGAGGGGACACTGAATAGTGCACGGTACATCCAAACCGTCATCGAACCCATCGTTCTACCATTCCTAGACCGGCAAGGGAACTTGCTGTTCCAACAGGACAATGCACGTCCGCATGTATCCCGTGCCACCCAACGTGCTCTAGAAGGTGTAAGTCAACCACCCTGGCCAGCAAGATCTCCGGATCTGTCCCCCATTGAGCGTGTTTGGGACTGGACGAAGCGTCGTCTCACGCGGTCTGCACGTCCAGCACGAACGCTGGTCCAACTGAGGCGCCAGGTGGAAATGGCATGGCAAGCCGTTCCACAGGACTACATCCAGCATCTCTACGATCGTCTCCATGGGAGAATAGCAGCCTGCATTGCTGCGAAAGGTGGACATACACTGTACTAGTGCCGACATTGTGCATGCTCTGTTGCCTGTGTCTATGTGCCTGTGGTTCTGTCAGTGTGATCATGTGATGTATCTGACCCCAGGAATGTGTCAATAAAGTTTCCCCTTCCTGGGACAATGAATTCACGGTGTTCTTATTTCAATTTCCAGGAGTGTATTACACTGGTACTAGTAGAAGATCAAGACAGTGCAGCAACTGAACTCTCGTGGTGCTCACCAGTGTTCTGAACTTTCTCTTCGGTTTCTAGCATGGGTCGAAATTGGGAGATGACATGTGACCGGGCATATTCTATGGAGTGACGAAACATATTTTACTTTACAGGGCGCAGTGAATACGCAGACATGCAGAATCTGGGGTACTGTTAAACCGCGTGTTGTGCACGAAGAGCCATTGCCTACGTGCTGTTGATTCATAAGCAGGTTTATTCTCATTCCATTCTTCTTTGAAGAGAATACATCTAGAGAGGATGTCAGGTGTACAGCGACGTCTGCAGGTTATCGACACCTCCTTGTAAGGCTTGCCATTCCTGCTTCGGAAGAGTGCAACAGTGTGGAAACCAGTGTTTACATGCAAGATGGAGCAACACATCGTTTCTATCGCCCAGTGAAATATCTAATACCTGCTTAGTGCAACCTTCCACGAACTTATTTTCTCTAGAGCTATACAGAAGCATTGCCTGCAGGACCCCTGATCTGAATTCATGTGACTTTTGGCTCCGGCGATACTAAAAGAACGCGTTTCCCAAGGGCGCGTTCAGTGTCTATCTGATCTGAAGGACGGTATAAATCAACACATTGCTCAAATTCCGCTGGAACTACTGCAAGCAACTGTTGATCACGTCGTTTTACAGATGCAACATCCCGTCGACGTCTTCCGTGCTCACTTTGAACAAATTGCGTAAGCGACTGTTACTAATGAAATCAACATTATGCAATTCTCACTTGTTCCACCTTTCCACCCACGTCCCGTCCCTAACATATTACATATGTAAGCAATACTATACATCTTTTTACATCCACACCGGCAGATTTACAACGGTGGCCAAAACTGGAACTAATGTTTTGTTTTTCTTCTCCAGCGTACAACGGTTCCGCATTAACGCATTAGAATATCTACCAAGTTACGCTGTTATTCGATACCTACAGCCCACACTGGACCTCCGTGAGGGCCTGTATTTTAATTCTAACCAACCGGTACATGTTTCTAAATAATTTTACGAAGATGATATACAGGTGATCCAGAAGAAATGGTCAATATTCAGGGATGTGACGAAAACGATCATTTGGAACAAAAATCTTTGTATGGGCATGTGGTATATTCCCAATGATTTCAGGAATAGGGCGCATTTAATGTACAATAGTGGTTGTTTTCTGTCTTATACATATGTCAACATTGTCAGGTTTACACATGTGCAAAACTAGTAAACATTATAGCACGTGTTTTATAAAGTATCAGCTGAAAAATATGCACTTTCAACACATTCATCTCTAAGCGTTATCGTACATGCCAAATTACAACTGTCGTAAAATTCTCAATAACTATTCAAACATCCCACCGTCAACTCCAGTCCGTTTGTGCTCTCTAGGGAGAACATGTTGTGCTACTTGTCAGAGTGTCTCTGCACGTTCCATAACGAGGGCAGCAGCGTCCATGATGCGACCAAGCAGCTCGCCTCGCGTATTCATCTGTCGTTTGTATACCTCAGACCCTCATCGAACTTCGCGAACAAAAAATCTAATGGTGCAAGGACTGGGATTCTTCATGACCGGTTAACTGTACTACTACGACCAATCCAGCGATTAAGGTAAGTGCGGCTGAAACGTTCCATCACACGCCTGCTAAAATATGGAGGGGCTCCGTCATGCTGGAAGGACATAGCAGTCCGCGTGGGCAAAGTAAAGTCCTCAGCACGTCCAACAAACAAATTTTCCAAGAAGTGCAACCAGTTGTCCCATCATTCACGCTGCTAGCAAATGTACACATACGCCATAGGGAGGTTGGGTTACGGGGTCCGCTGAATAGGTTAGGAGTCCACTATACGCACGAGGCTGCTACACGGGTAACAGGGGCTGTATAGCGTGGACTGAGCGGTTTTTAGATCTCGGGAAAACACAAAAAGGGCTCATGTCACAAAGGGTGCAGGCCGAACACAGGAAGAACGTAGATACAGGAACCATCGGTATAACAGTTGTAAATTGTCGTGGCTGTGTTGGGAAAACACCAGAGCTCCAAGCGCTAATAGAAAGCACTGATCATCAAATTGTTATAGGCACTGAAAGCTGGCTAAAGCCCGAGATAAGCTCAGTCGAAATTTTTGCGAAGACCCTAACGGTGTTCCGAAAGGATAGGCTAAACACGGTTGGCAGTGGCGTTTTTGTTGCTGTTAGAAGTATTTTATCTTGTTGTCAAATTGAAGTCGATAGTTCCTGTGAGTTAGTATCGGTAGAGGTCATTGTTGGCAATCGGAATGAAATAATAAAGGGATCCTTTAACCGAACTCCCAATTCAAACGATACAGTTGTTGAAGGGTTCCAAGAAAACTTGAATAATATTTCAAACACCTACCCCACTCATACGATTATAGTTGCTGGTGACTTTAATTTTCCCTCGACATATTGGCGAAAATATATGTTTTATTCCGGAGGTACGCAAAAAACATCATCCGAAATTGTGCTGAACGCATTCTCTGAAAATTATTTCGAGCAGTTAGTTCATGAGCCCACGCGAATAATAAACGGTTGTGAAAACACACTTGACCTCTTAACAACAAATAATCCTGAGTTAATAACGAGCATCAAAACGGATACAAGGATTAGTGAACACAAGGTTGTCGTAGCGAGACTGAATATTGTAGCTCCCAAATCCTCCAAACCTAAACGAAAAGTATACCTATCCGAAAAGGTATTTTTTTTTCGAAAAATATACCTATCCATAAAAAGCAAAGCACGGAGCGAGGTGGCACAGTGGTTAGCACACTGGACTCGCATTCTGGAGGACGATGGTTCAATCCTGCGTCTAACCATCCCGACTTAGGTTTTCCTTGATTTCCCTTAATCGCTTCGGGCAATTGCCGGATGGTTGCTTCGAAAGGGGACGGCCGACTTCCTTCACCATTCTTCCCTAATCCGATGAGACCGATGACATAGCAGTTTGGCCACCTCCCCAAAATCAATCAACCCAGTCCCAAAAAAGCAGATAAAAATTCACTTGACGCCTTCCTTAGAGACAATCTCCATTCCTTCCAAATTAACAATGACAGTATAGACCAGATGTGGCTTGAATTCAGCGAGATAGTATCGGCAGCAGTTGAGAGATTTATACCAAATAAATTAACAAACGACGGAGCTGATCCTCCTTGGTACACAAAACGGTTCAGAACACTGTCGCAGAAACAATGAAATAAACATATCAAATTTAAACAGATGAAAAATCCCCAAGATCGTCGATGTTTCACAGAAGATGAAAATTAAGCAAGGACTTCAATGCGAGATGCTTATAATAGCTTCCACAACGAAACTTTGTATCGAAACCTGGTAGAAAATCCAAAGAGACTCTGGTCGCATGTGAAGCATGCTAGCGGCAAGACACAATCAATGCCTTCTCTGCGCGATAGCAATGGAGACACTATCGAAGACAGTGCTGCTAGGGCACAGTTACTATACACAGCCTTCCGAAATGCCTTCACAAAAGAAGATGAAGTAAATACTCCAGAACTCGAATGAAGAACAGCTTCCAACATGAGTAAAGTAGATTTAAATATCCTCAGAGTAGAGAGGCAACTTAGATCACTTAATAGAAGCAAGTGTTCTGGTCCAGTCTGTATACCAATTAGGTTCCCTTCAAAGTATGCTGCTGCAATAGCTCCATACTTAACAATCATGTACAACCGTTCGCTCGACAAAAGATCCGTACCCAAAGGCTGGAAATTAGCACAGGTCACACCAATATTCAAGAAAGGTTGTAGGAGTAATCCAGTAAATTACACGCCCATATCATTAACGTCGATATGCAACAGAAACAGAGAACACATACTGTGTTCGAACATTATGAATTACCTCGAAGGAAACGTTTTGTTGACACACAGTCAACACGGATTTAGAAAATACTGTTCTTGTGGAAAACAACTAGCTCTTTACTCAGATGAAGTGCTGAGTGCTATTGACAAGGGAGTTCAGATTGATTCCGGTTTTCTGGATTTCTGGAAGGCTTTTGACACTGTACCACACAAGCGGCTTGTAGTGAAAATGCGTGTTTATGGAATATCGTCTCAGTTATGTCACTGGAGTACTGATTTCCTGTCAGAGAGATCATAGTTCGTAGTAATTGATGGAAAGTCATCGAGGAAAACAGAAGTGATTTCTGGCGTTCCCCAGGGTAGTGTTATAGGCCATTTGCTGTTCCTTATGTGTATAAAGAACTTGGGAGACAATCTGAGCAGCCGTTTTTGGTTGTTGCAGATGAGGCTGTCTTTTATAAACTAATAAAGTCATGAGAAGATCAAAACAAATTGCAAAACGATTTAGAAAAGATATCTGTATGGTTCGAAAATGGGAAATTGACTCTAAATAATGCAAAATATGAGGTCATCCGCATGAGTGCCAAATGGAATCCGTTAAACTTCGGTTACACGATAAATGAGTCAAATCTAAAGACTGTAAATTCATGCAAATACCTAGAAATTACAATTACGATCAACTTAAATTTGAGGAACACAAACAAAATGTTGTGGGCAAGGCTAACGAAAGACTTCGTTTCATTGGCAGGACACTTAGAAAATGTAACATATTTACTAAGAAGACTGCATACACTACGCTTGTCCGTCCTCTTTTAGAATACCGCTGCGCGGTGTGGGATCCTCACCAGATAGGATTGACGGAGTACATAGAAAAATATCAAAGAAGGGCAGCACGTTTTGTATTATCGCGAAATGGCGGAGAGGGTGTCACTGAAATGATACAGGATTTGGGTGGCGTTTTTCGTCGCAGCGGACACTTCTCACAAAATTCTACAGTAATTACCAGCTTTCTCCTCTGAATGCGGAAATATTGTCTTGACACCGACCTATGTAGGCAGAAACGATCACCATGAAAAAAATAAGGGAAATCAGAGCTCGCACGGAAAGATATAGGTGTTCGTTTCTTCCGCACGCTATACGAGATTGGAATATTAGAGAATTGTGAAGGAAGTTAGATGAACCTTCTGCCAGGCACTTAAATGTGATTTGCAGAGTATCCACGTAGATGTGCATTAAATGTGTTTTTCTCGGAAACCATTCGGAATAAGGCACATGCCCATACGAAGTTTTTTGCTTCAGATGAGTGTCTCTGTCATAACCCTGAATGTTGATCTTTCCTCTTTGGGCACCCTGTGTAGAGACGTTGGTCACTAGTACTTGATCAGACACTGGATAAAATAATAGCTGTGTAATGTAAATGAGTTAAGAGGATCTGAGATTGGAAGATCCTAAGTGAGGGAAAACATCTCAGTTACGGGAGCTGGTAGGCCACTACGAGTCAGCTAAGCACGTCAGACTGGGAGCAGTCTATTTCGAGGTGTAACACCGAGCAGACATGGAAGATATAGCCTCGGATGCTACTGGGTTATAGAGACTTTTATTTGCCGTATCGACCACCGCCGGTAGGCTGTACTTTGAAATTAGGTTACGGCAGTGGCCGACTACTGTGTGGCGGTGGTGGTGATTGGTGAGGGGGCTATGAGGATGTGGAGACGGGCTCAGCTTTGACGTCAGCGTCTCAGCCAGCAACTGCGCAAACGCGCTGTGATCTGTAATATGTGTTCAAGCTACCGTGCTCTAAAAGATCACGGCACAGTACGCCGCTGGCCAAGGCTGGCGGCAACCCTCCCAACACCTGAGTTTCGCGGTTCCACCAATGATGTCGTTGCCCGCCTCACCCACTAATGTCAGTTCTGTGCTACTTTTCTTCGTCTTTCGATGTTGGCCACATATAGATCAGGTAAAGTAACACGACGTATCCACGTTTGTGTGTTCTCTCTTTCCGCTCCTTCTGTCCCATAGTTCGTCATTGTACCACTTTGTACTTACGTTTCCAGCAGTTGTTTATTTCCGTTTGCTTCCCATGGAAATCCTCACGCAAAAATTTGACGACGCCTGAGCTCTGTGAAAGATGACGTAGACCTCAGAACGCCAGGAATATACAAAATACTGTATGGCTGTGGACAGTTTTTTGTCGGACAACACCGTAAATAATACGATAGATGGGTCCGCTAACGAAATCCAGAGAAATAAGCGGTAGCTGAACACGCTCTGGAAATGAGACACTGAATTGCTTTCAACGAGACATGTATCATTATCAGACATCTGTTTTCTGGGATAGCGTGGAAAAGAAGCGACCGAGATAAAAATATCTGACGAGACGTTCCATGAAGATGGCTGTGTGTAGCTAAGTACAGCTTGGGACTTGGCCATCCGAAGGTTGAAGCGGCCGCAGTGGACTAGTAATGAAGACATTACGTTATAACGCGCGGAACTGAGCACAGGCGACGTCACAGGTGGTAGTGCGGCTTTAATAAGGACGCCAGCAGCAAATGCAGGATACTACCTTTTACAAATCCCTTCAAATGCTGGAACGCCATGCGCTCCGCCTCGCCTATCACATCCGCTTCCCCTCCCCCACGCGGATCCTGTATAACCTCATTCCGTTCCCGCACCTCCTCCTTTTCCTCGAACGGATACGGATCCTCTACACCTCCCACAAACTTGATCCCCCTCACCCGCTTGTCTCTCCCATCCTTTCCCACCGCCGTCCGCTGCCGCTCCTGTATTCCCACATCCCAACCACTCTCCACTCTCCACACCCTTGCCCAAGGTGGCTTCCGTCAACTCCCCCTCCCCTCCATCTACCCCTCCTACCAACTTTGATCCTCCCCTTCCTACCCCCTGTGTTTTTCCCAAGGGCACCCTCTCTCCCTTCTCTCCCTCCTCTCTTCCTCTCTCCCTACTCTCCCCCCAGGCTTCCCTTACCCCCCTTTACCTTCTTTCCTCCCCCTCCCCGCTCTTCTGCCACTGGCATCTACACCTTGCCCGTCTCCCTCCTCTCCCACCTTTTTCCCTTTGGCAGGTCCCCGGACTCGTACACGAACAGTGAACATTCGCGTGCCAGAGATCATCGCCTAGTGTTTGTGTGTGCCATCGTGCTCATGTTCCAATGTATCGTCGTTTGTGCTCCATCGATCGCGTGTGTCATTTCTGTCATCTCTGTTCTTGTCCAGGTTTCTGAACGTTTTTTATATTGGACACTGCGCCGTGAACGGCTCCGAGTATTTTTATTTTGTATGTCTACTGTTGTTTATCCACCATGTCTGTTTTTCGATGTCTCCTTCTGTATCGTTTGTCCTATCTGTGGCCGAAGAGCGGCGTAGTTTGCCGCTGCCGGCCTACCTGTATAAGGTATGAAAATAACAATAAAGCAAAAAAATACAGGCTAGTTCAAGAAAGAAAATCAACTAGAACGCAGAGAAGACAACTGTGGTCTACTTCAGCAAGAAACGGCCTGTACTGATAGACACGTTACGACTGCAAAACAGCAACATCTCATGAAGCCCTAGTGTATAGTACCCACGGGTAAAAGTACACCAAAATCTCTTCTTTCAGAAAGATGTTGAAGACCCGCGAACAAGAACGCTAGTGACAGCAAGGACACTAACCCCCCTTTTACTTATTGGTGTGATAAAGCCTCTACTAAACTTAGGCTATACAAGGGTACAGTACATCAGAAATACTTTATGGCAGTACTGTCTGGGGTTTAACGAGTAAAATCTGTTTTAAGGAAATGCAAATAGTCTAAAATAAATGTATTAGATGGTGTCTGAGAGGGAACGGACACTCGAGAATTACAGACCTACACCACGTCTCCTGCGTGGATAGATTAAAGACATGAATTCAGAAGCGATCAAAGAATCTCCATAGTAAGTTCAACCACGTCGGGGACCATCCACAGCTGGAACAAACAGGCACAACGATTCCACATTCCTGGCATCTATTCAGGGTTACCTTCGTCAGCGAACAGGGCATAAAATAATGTTAGAACAAAATTCGCAGAGGTACGATTATGGAACCCCATGGCTCTTAAACCCCTACTCCAAAGTGAAATAGATTGAACATAACCCTTTTTGCTTGTGCTTGGTATCCTCATACCCCAAACTGGTTAGCTGAGCATAGATGTAGCTGTAGACGTAAGTTAACTCAAAGCGAAAGAAATGCGTGTTTGCAGCGTAAAGATAATCTTGAACTCGGCGTCCTTGTGTTTCCATATCGTTTCCCACCGGTGCCCCACGGCTGGCGATTAGCGGTTATTAAATCGGAGCCGGCGAGACGGGCCGAGTAAAATATTCGGTGCCATGCTTTACCCGCTACGTGCCATTCATCATGCGAAGTGCAGATAAATCGCCTCGGAGATAATAGAGGGCTATCCCGGCCCAGAGAGAGGGATGGGCCGGCATCTCACGAGAATTAACGACCAAGAGGGGCGCTCGGGCACTCTCACCCGCGACTCGCGCGCCCCACGACCGGGCTCGCGGTCGTGGTCGAGGTGAAATATCGCCACATACAACGCCGCACTCGCCGCCGAGTCGAGCGCACGGAACGGTCCGTATTTCTTGCCCGTATTGACAGCGTAATTTCAATGAATGCCGGGCAGAGCAAGCGGAACCTCTGAATCTATGCCTTCGAGCACACGTGACCTTCCGGCGACTGGCAATTCATTTAACATCTGGCAATGCACGGCGGATGCCGATGTCGTTCGTGATATCCATTAAAAGCACTTTTTCTAACGAACACGATTCGGTTGTAATGGAAACAGACATTTCAGTAGCCCTCCTCTCCTTCCAGCCTGTTTACGGTCGTAGAAGGGAGGTTGCGGACAAGCAATCTTCGCAGCGACTCGTGTAATTTCTGGTTGGCTTCTCTGGGGATCATTCCCAAAACAGTGCCTCCTATTTTTTGTAAAGACTGATTTGTGTTGGTTTGACACTAATGTTTGAATCCTGTCGTTAATGTCGTACTGGTTTCGTCATCTAGTGACAGGTGGGGGAGCTTTCCAAAAATGGATGTGTGACTGAAATCCTTACTGCTGAAAAAGTTGCGCCAACTGCTACGCGTCGACTTTTGCTTAAGATGTACTGAGACTGTAGAGTAGACTTGTGTAATGTAATGAATTTCAGTAGTAGTGGAAATGATGTCCAGGCCAAGGAAAGCACACATTGCTCCCCTGGCATCCGTCATTACGAACAGCGTCTCCATCAACTCATCCGTAATGGTCGGCGGATTACGACCGAGGAAATGTGTGCACACTGAATGTCCACTGTAATACTTTGCACATGTTACCGAACTTTGACTTCCGCAAAGTGAATGCGGGATGGTTTCCCATGAGCCCGTTTGGTATAAACAGTTATAATGTTGTCTTACGATAGTCTGCCGAGAGTCTGGTGAAGCAGACTGACTTTGCAGCGACCTTTTCGTCTTACGTAGCTTCTAAAATCGCAATCGCTAATTTAACAACTTTGTCCGCAGCTCGTGGTCGTGCGGTAGCGTTCTCGCTTCCCACGCCCGGGTTCCCGGGTTCGATTCCCGGCGGGGTCAGGGATTTTCTCTTCCTCGTGATGACTGGATGTTGTGTACTGTCTTACGTTAGTTAGGTTTAAGTAGTTCTAAGTTCTAGGGGACTGATGACCATATATGTTAAGTCCCATAGTGCTCAGAGCCATTTGAACCATTTTTGAATCCAACAACTTTGAATATTATATTAAATTACAATGCCGTGTCTGACTAATCTTTACTGCTCGTTTCTGACACTAAAATTCAGTTTCGCTATAGAACTACTTCTGAAGTGTTTAGTAAGTAAACTGTTGCGTCGTTATATTTAGCAACAATGTATTAGAAGCACTTCTCTATTCACTTTATGTTCTCCACTAATCATAGTGACGGCATCCACCACTGGAACAGAATTTGTGGCTAACTTCCTCTTGAGAATTCCTCCTGAAATTTAAAGCTTGTTTTTGCTAGGTTGCTTGGTTAGTTGACTTGGGGGAGACGACCAATCAGCGGGGTCGTCAGTCCCATCGTATTAAGGAAGGATGGGGAAGGAAGTCGTCCGTGCCCTTTTAAACGAACAATGCCGGCATTAGCCTACAGCGATTTAAGGAAATCACGGAATACCTAAATCAGGATGGCCGGACGCGGATTTGAACCGTCATCCTCCCGAATTCGAGTCCAGTGTGCTAACCACTGCACAACCTTGTTCGGTTTCTGTTTTCTATGTACGGTTGCCACGTTCTCAAGGAACGAAATTTGAAAGTTAATTCTGTTCATTCATCTCGGAATAGCTATTCAACTAAGTTTTTAATTAATTTAGAAATTGCTTTTGAGACACAGAATGAAACTAACGCGATATTTTTTGAATTCGTTTACTAATTTACGTTTTTTTAAAAAAATTAGTACCTTTCAATTGAATAAGGATAATATACTCTTGAAACTTTAAGGAAAATGGTTTTAAGCAAATCAATTTTACTCAAGTTATGTAGTATGGCGACTCATCAAAAACGCGCAATATTTTGACTCTTTAAATTGAAGAAAACGCTGCAACTGCTGTCGTAGCTGTTGTAATCATCGTCGCTGCACTTTAACGTCAGATTTAAGGAGAATGAATTTGGTTTTGAAACCACAGTAACACACTGTACTCATAAACGACGATATACAAAGTTAATGAAAAAACTCTACAAATTTGGAATTATATATAAAATAATTGAGATACCTTATAGAATCAGTAGATGTGTCACTTAGTAGCAAACAGCCTCAAGTTTGATTCACATACTGCATCAGTACCCCATTCCGCCAGCAGGGGCGCGAGCGTAGTGCACAGTTTCAAGTGGCTACTTTCGCTGGTGCAGAGCGTGCTCGCTGAGTGTCTTGGTTTCATGAAACGAACTCTGCAACAACCGTTACGAAACGCACCCCACAAGAGCAAAAGCTGGACCTCCCTTCAAGCCTAATGGCTTTCTTCTTCCTTATGCACAGTTTTACGATATACTTTTGTAATGATGATTAATACCAGTTTAATTTCGAGCTCCGACCATACAGAACTGATTTATTTTATATTATTAATAGTAGAATGCAATTCTAACAAAGCCGATTCGTCGTGGTGACTACACTGAAGTAACAAAAGTCACGGGATACCTCGTAATATCGTATCGGACCTCTTTTTGCCCGTCGCAGTGTAGCAGCTCGACGTGGCAGGGACTCAGCAAGTCGTTGGGAGTCCCCTGCAGAAATACTGAGCCATGCTGCCCCTGCAGTGTCCACCATCGTTGTGTGGGAACATGAAGTCCATGGTCTCTTGGTAGCTGGACATAATCATTTCCAGTCAATGATAAGTTTTGGATCAGAGGACCATTCCATACCATGTAAACACAGCCCACGTCTCACATTGCTTAATGCGTTTATTTCACGCTGTGTTGCACGTCTGTTAGCACTGACAACTCTACTCAAACGCCGATGCTGTCGGTCGTTAAGTGAAGGCCGCCGGCCACTCCGTTTTACTTGGTGACAGGTAATGCCTGACATTTGGTATTCTCAGCACGCTCTTGACACAGTGGATCTCGGAATACTGAATTCCCTAACGATTTACCAAATGGAATGGCAATAGCGTAATGAAACTATGTCATTACATTCCGCCTATTTACGTTTGTCAATGGTCATTACAAACCTCTTGCTCCACTCGCCTTCGTATGGACCGGAAGGAGTATGGATCAAGGTCTTAAAGCTAACGAAGACGAGAAAAACAGCTAGACCGGACATGATCGTACTATGATTTTTAAAGGAACTACGAATTATAGGAAGAAGGTGGTTGCTCAAACTCTTCACTGAATGCATCAGAACGGACGCACTCTCTAAGATCTGTTAAGAAGCAGAAGTTATCGCAGCGCTGGAACCCGAAAAGTTCGGAGATAATGGAAAGAATGGCTCTGTGCACTATGGGACTTAACATCTGAGGTCATCAGTCCCCTATAACTTAGAATTATTTAAACCTAACTAACTTAAGGACTCACACATATCCATGCCCAAGGCAGGATTAGAACCTGCGACCGTAGCAGTCGTGCGCCTAGAACCGCTCGGCCACCAGCGGCCGGCATAATGGAAAGAATTTCAGTCCAGTACCCACATACTATGTACCTCGAATGCTACTGACTCGATTAACTTTACACATCGAAGCCAATCTCCCTACATACTGAGCGGGTTCTCGAGCAAGGTAGAAATTGTTGAGATGAAGAGCTGCCCCTCACAACCTTTATCGATAAATGCTTTCAACAGAAGATGAAAACCGTTCTCGTAGATCATACATCAGCTTGCGGTACAGTATGGACAGAGGGGCTATTGCTTAAGCTAACTAGAACCATCAAATGCAGACAGACTTACACTTTTCTCAAATACATATTAACAACAGGAAAATCAAGGTTTCACTTCACGGCAGCAGCATGGTTCTGATTAATGGCCTACCACAGGATTCGTCACTGGCAACCATTCTTTCCAATTTATGCATTTCCGACGTGCCAGAGACAAAATCATGTAAATTATCGTTCGCGGACGGCCTGGCCGTCGCATATGAAAGCAAAAATGTTGACGTCTTCGATAAAATGTTGAATGCAGTCCTGGAAGTGCTGAACAGCAGCCACTCCAAAGGGCATCTACATCCATACCGAAACAAAACGACCAGCAACATAATGCATCTTCACAATAGAGACGCAAGCAGAAAATTGCAACTCTCTAGGAAAGGCCAACGTATCAGGCATGAGAATAACCCTAAATACGAAGGAGTGATATTAGATCGCACTCTAACGTATCACACCTACAAGGAACAAAACAGAAACTAAAATCCTATGAGTCTGTCGAAACTATCTGGAATGACGTGGGGTTGTGGAGCTAGCACACTGAAGACTTCAGCACGAGCCCTTGTTTACGGGGTGGCAGAATACTTTTCGCTAGTCAAGATTACAAGTGTACATGTAGCTAAAGTCGACGTCTAACTGAGGAAGACGATGCGGATAACCTCTGGGACGCTCACAGCCACTTCGTATTCCTGACTTTTAGTCCTAGCAAACATAGGTAATCACAGTTAGCCACAAGATCATACAAAAAAATCCTAGAGAACCCAGAACTCCCTAGCACCTACAACCAGATTCAAATTCAGGTGAACTTCGCGCAAAATCGGCGAGGAACTGTAAGGTTTCGACTCGAAGACGGCTTGGAAGGAACTATGGGCTGTAAGTGGACATAAGAACCGACATATGGTGGACGGCCCCAACAAGATGACCATAGATTGAGCCTCCCGAGGAAATGATGGCGAGCTTTGAACCGTGCCAGGACGAGTGTTGCTAGGTGCAACCAAGAAATGAACAAATTGGACCTATCCGACAGTCCTAAATGTGATTCCTGAGGAAGTCAATTAATGGACCATTTACTTGTGTGTGAGATGTATGGCTGTGAGGGTGAACTGAAGGACATACAGAGTCCCTGACTCGGTCACAGAGTGGCTCAAGAATATTTACAATATCGTATCATGTTATAAGAACATATGTAAAGAATATTGTAACTATAGCTCTACCAGAATGTTTTAGTTAATGCATTATATGATGTATGCCTTTGTAAATGCCGAAGGAATAAATAAATAAAATAACCAAGCTTTACAAGCTTTGCGCCAAGTGTCGATTCTTTGCAGGTGTTTCTGCATCTCGCTACGATTTTCCAGCGTTGCAACTTGTCTATATACAACAGCATTATTCAAAAAAAGACACGCAGGTCCCGACAGGATGGAGCAAAACGATAGGAGACGTCGGGAGTTTGTAGTGTGTGTCTTGAGAAAAAGTATTAGGTTATCTTGGGGACAAAAATAAGGATCGATAGAAACGTGCAGAAAGAGCATGCATCGGAGTTATATTGCTGTGCAGGGAGGAGACCCCCCCAAGAGGGATGATTGCTGATAAAATTTTATTAAATAATTTTTTCCATTCATAATGTACAGTCGTAGCCGGCTTGGTCATACTGTGGTGGAAGGTGCTGGTCGGAAGACCGTGGTCGGCACATTCCTGCCACGTGCTCCTCGGTCAGGCTCTATTTAGTCCCACGGTGTGGTTGCGCTGACGAGGGTACGCTACTAACAAGGCGCGTTGACGGAATCAACCCTCCAATCAAAGACTAGTCGTGTGGTCACGTGGGAACGCGGCCGGGAGAGGCGAGGGCGGCTTTGAAACAGCTCTGCGCTCTCTTAGCTTCAGACCTCGGCCCCGAGTAGTCGCTCCTCTAGCCTCTGCCTCTCTTCTCAAATCTCCTGATGAACGGACGGCAACCCGTCTTGGGGCTGCTCAGCCCTACGTAGGCACCCATGTACCATCGTTGCATGAATAAACAGGGTCCATTCCAGCTCGATTACTTGTAATCATCACAACGCCCACCGATCCTGACCTCTATCCTGACGAACATTGCGTCGAAATTGTAGAGGTTAACAGCGCGCCTCCAATCTACCCGTTCATCAGGAAACGTATGTTTGTACGTCAACGAAACACAAGCGATATTTCTCGTAATGGACCTGCCTACATGCTCGCGTCCACGCCTTTTACAATTTGACGATAGAGACCGTTTGTCATTTCTCGGGGAACAAAGTCCGTTTTTTGCCCTAGAGGGAGGGCATCTGCAACTTGGACGCCCTGTAGCGTCACTGGACGACGCTTCGACATAGTTGTGGGAGACACTCTCTACAACAACTCGACGTTTGTGTGTATAGTTTTGTTACAGCCTGTACGCTGATCAGCCAGAACATTATGACCACCAACCTAATAGCCGGTGAGTCCACCTTTGCAAAGACAACAGCGGCGACGTGTCGTGACATGGAAGCAATGAAGCCTTGGCACTACATCCGCACACACAAGTCACCTAATTTTCATACATCCTGTGGAAAACATCGATGAGGTCTGATGCCACATCCAATCACATCCCATACGTGTTCGATCGGATTCAGATCTGATGAGGTGGGGGACCAGTACTCGCTACTGTTTTCCTCGAACCACTCCATTACACTCCCGGTCTTGTGAAATGGCGCATTACCTTGCTGAAAAATGTCACTGCCGTCGGGAAACATGATCGTCGTAAAGGGGTGAACGTGGTATGCAACCAGTGTACGACACATCTTGGCCGTCATGGTGTCTTGCACGAGCTTCACTGGACCCATTAATGCTGACGTGAATGTTCTCCAGAGAATAATGAAGCCGTCGCCAGATTCTCTTCGTCCCGCAGTACAGGTGTCAAAGAGCTGTTCCTCTAGAAGACTAGGGATTCGCGCCCTCCCATCCTCATTATGAGGAAGGTACCGCGATTCATGAGGCCATGCAACGCTCTGCCACTCCGCCAACGTCCAGTGTCAATGGTCATTTGCCCATTTCCGCCGCAGTTGCCGATGTCGTGGTATGTCTAACATTGGCACATGCGTGGGTCGTCGGCTGCGGAGGCGCATCGTTAGGAATATTCGGCGCACTGTGTGTTCAGACACACTTGTACTCTGAGCAAGCATTAAAGTCTGATGTCAGTTCCGCCACAGTTCGCCGCCCGTCCTGTTTTACCAGTCTGCCCAGCCTACGAGGTCCGACAACTGTTAAGAGTTGTTGCTGCCCCACCTTGGTTTCGCCAGATATTGAAGGCAGGCAGCACAGCACTCTCAGAGCACCCGAAAAGTCGTGCAGTTTGCGATATGCTCGTCCTAAGCTTCCGGACCATCACAATATGCCCTCGGTCAGACTCATATGGAACGTACGTCTTCCCCATTCTACACACGCGCTCACTGACAATACACGCACAGTGCGTGTTTCTGACTAGCAGTCATTCCTGGCCAGGTGACGCTGCTATCGCCTGGATGGTTTTATATCTATAGTAGGCCTGTGGTCTAAATGTTATGGCTGATCAGTGTACATTGTGAACAGTAATGTCCCTACAAGTCTTCATTAGGCTACCACGGAAGTCACTTTTACTTCTACAGATTTTTCTGCGTTAAGAACGGTTGTTATGTTTTATTTTCTACGAACTTCTTAGTCATATCATAAAGCTGGTAATTACTCTTACTTAAGTTTATTGTCAGCTGCCATCGTATGCAACACACACAATGTTTAGTAAAAGACGATGTGATACTGTTTCGCTAGCTTTCCGTGCCGTACGATAGGCTTCCGGCCGCAAATCCTGTAATGAATTTCTTTGAGTGGTACGTTTCCCACTCAACATGAGCGTTTATGGGAGGTGGGAGTAGGAGATGGTGGTGGTGGTGGGGGGGGGGGGGGGTAAAGCACACTTAAAATAGTTCCTGTTAAAATAACACGGACGATTTTCGTCCGTATTCTTCCTCAATCATAGCCTGAGCGCTCCCTCTAATGTATCCAACGTCGACAAGACGTTGAACGGTAAGGCTCCTTCTGGACCATCTACGAAGTGATTCAACCCTCCGCGCTTTTCCATCACACCACACCGATATTTTGCCCCACGTTACACACAGAGAAAGGGAGGGGGGGGGGGAGAGAGAGAGAGAGAGAGAGAGAGAGAGTGCCGTGTGTAGAACGTTAGTGGATCCCGTGTTGACTTGTCTGATTTCACCATGTAGCTAGTTTATTCTCAACCACGCTATGTGAAAGCTGAGACAGACTGTAATCTTTTGTGAAGTAATTCTTTAGAGACGTACGCGAAATTTCTGTTCTCATCTAACTGATTACCTGGCATACTGTAGAAACACGAATGTGTGTGCTATTAGTGTTGCCTGTTTTTGTGCCGATGTGACTTCAATGTCAATCTTGCTTTTGTTGTGTTACTCGCACGAATTGATGAAACACAGAAAGAAATCTTGCATTATACATGGCTGGAGGCACTGGGTCCATAGCAAATGAAGTGCTTGGAAAGCATAGTAGCAAGTACTGAAATCAGGTTTATTACAGGCGCCGTGCTTGTAGTAACGCATGATGATTCACGAGACCATAAGGCTGCAACAAAATTCGAAGAGTGAAATGTCAATAAAACTATGTGGGAATGATCGCGTCACGGCAGTTAACACAAATGTTAATTTTAGAAAAACAGGAGCTGAGTTAAGCTCAACCCCCACATCCCAAACGGCTGCAAGGCGCGTTCTCTCTTTCTCTCTCTGTCTGTCTTTGTCTCTCTCATTCTCTCTCTGCATCCCTCCCTCCTTCTCTCTCTCTCTCTCTCTCTCTCTCTCTCTCTCTCTCTCTCTCGTTTGTGCAATATAATTACTATTTTCTTCATTGCTATTGTACCCTACTCCTAACCTTCACTTTGGAGTGAAAATTGAATTTTCAGGACACATCAAGAGTCATCCCTGTATACAAAACTGACATATGTGAAATTTTCCTGATAGGAAATATTGTTTGGCAATAACATTGTAGGCGCGCGGGATTAGCCGAGCGGTCTGGGGCGCCGAGTCCTCCCTCGGGCATGGGTGTGTGTGTTTGTCCTTAAAGTAATTTAGGTTAAGTAGTGTGTAAGCTTAGGGACTGATGATCTTAGCAGTTAAGTCCCATAAGATTTCACACATATTTGAACATTTTTTGAATAACATTGTGATGGTACTTAATGAGTTTCTCACTGGTTACAGAAAGTTTATCATGTACGTACTACAAGCTGTGTGATGTTCCTTGAGCCTTCAATCACACCCGCTCCAGAACGACTAAGTAATACTTAACAAATGTTAGTGAAATTTCGTCTGCCTCCAAGTAAATAGCACGTTTCTCTAAACGAGAGAAGAAAATCTTTGAACTGTATATTACTTCGAAATATAAATCCGTGCTACACTCTGAATGGATGCGTGGCACAGTTTATTTTGGACGCTCCCCCCTATCAATGTTTTCAGTGGCCAAAGATGTATGCAAGGAAACTCCTCCTACCTGAAGACGTACTGTATGTAGGTCCTGAGGAATGTTGCCATCTCTAGTCCTAGCGTCTCTGTGAATCCGATTCTAGTGTCACAGGATTCAATTTCTCTGTTCATGAAGATATTATCTATGTAGTGCATTTAAAGGCATTATGTTCATTTGGGCTGAACATTAAATTCACACAGACACCGGTTTCAATGGCAAAAACCACAGATTCAGTTTTTCCGAATAAAATGGGCTATCGTTTATTGATTACAATTACAGTCAAAAGAAGATTAGAGTTTAACATCATGTCGACGGCGCACTCATTAGAGGCGGGAATCTCAATGAATTCCGCGTATCATTATCTCTCAGTATCACTACTTGTAAGTGTTCTTCCTTCCACAACACTTTACCTATAAATGGCGTTTTAAATAACGTTCTTCCTTGCTTAAGCGTCAACACAGATGACAATGTTGTGACTGGTAATTCACAAACTGCAAATACTTTTAACAATCATTTTTGAATGTAGCAGCAAAAATATAATTAAATGGTTCAGTTGAAGAATCAAGAGAATATATTAAAAATGTCATCCCACAAAACTTTAAGCAACTAGATGCATCACCAATACCCTTCATTGAAACTGCCTGAATTATAAAAATTATAAGAAAACAAAAGCTCATGTTGTGTTGGTGGAGTTTCTAACAGAATTCTCAAAAGTTGTTCCAACTTAATAAGTAATGTTCGTATTTGTGTATGCAATGCAGAATTCTTACAGAAAGGTTAAAATATGAAATTGTTAAAGGTAGTCTCGTAGTTATGTGGAAACAATCGTTATGCAGTTTGGATTCCGGAAAGGCTTTTAGACTGAAAACGCTATTTATATATTCACTCATCAAGTAATGCGAGCCTTAAAAAATATCGCCAGTTCCTATTCTTTGTGCTCTCTACAAGGCGTTTACGTAGACCATGAACTCTCTTAGAAAAACTCAAGTTTTGTGGAACTGGTGGCTTTATACACACCACAGAAGTTAGACATTTTAGATGTACCATCACGATACATATATTAGCTGACGAAATTCGTAATAAATAATTCATCACAATTTGAGAATAATAGTGATATCCATACCTAAAACACTACAGGAAAAATGAATTTTATTACCTATTACTAAAGCTGTCAGTTTTCTGAACAGAGTTTAATATGCAGCAACAAAAATCATTACTGTTAACACTAATTGTGTATTACCTATCCTATAAACTTATTAGTTCCACATCGTTTCGATAAAGAATCGTCAAAATGGTCTATGGACCATAACAAACTGACTAGCATGCCGAATACACACGCTAAGTAGCAGTTCTTTTTGTTGCTCTTCCAACTCCAACATTCTAGAGTGATTTTAAGCCATCTTTGACACGGGCGGTTAATTTTTAACTTTTCTGTTGTAACTTTACAAATTTCTTTTGTCAGTGAATCATCAATAGCTCTCACAAAACGTCATTATTCCCGAAACTTCCTGGCAGATTAAAACTGTGGGCCGGACCGAGACTCGAATTCGGGACCTTTGCCTTTCGCGGGCAAGAGCTCTACCATCTGAGCTACCCAAGCACGACTCACGCCCCGTCCCCACAGCTTTACTTCTGCCAGTACCTCGTCTCCTACCTCCCAAACTTTACAGAATCTCTCGCTGAAGATGCAGAAGCTGCATTTTTTTACATTGGTACCCCCATTTTTATTACATATTCGTATAGTACTTACATAAATATGAATGTTTGATTTGGAACGTTTTGTGATGGTTGGTGCTATAATACTCCAACACTCATGCCTCACCCACTTACATGAACAGTTGGTAACAATGTGGTTTTTTAAATTAAAACATAAAAAGTAATTATGTTTGGACTTTATTTGTGTAGTTCCAATGTGATAGATTTACTTTTGTGACCTTATCATAAATTACGGGAACGCACGCTGTTACTGCGTGAGGAACCGTAATAACCTCATTAGAGTAATAAATACTCAAAAATGATGTCCTTCAACTTCAATGCATTTGGCAATACTCGTAACGAAATTCATCTCTAAAGCGAGTAGATCGCCTTCATTAACTGTCGCACGTGGATTGACAATGAGCTGACGCATGTTTTCAGGCGTTGTCGGTGGATCACGATACCAAATACCTTTCAATTTTCCCCAACGAAATAAGTTGGGGTTGGGTTCTTTGGGGAAGGAGACGAGACAGCGAGGTCATCGGTCTCATCGGATTAGGGAAGGAAGTCGGCCGTGCCCTCTCAAAGGAACCATCCCGGCATTTGCCTGGAGCGATTTAGGGAAATCACGGAAAACCTAAATCAGGATGGCCGGACGTGGGATTGAACCGTCGTCCTCCCGAATGCGAGTCCAACGAAATAAGTCCGGAGACGTGAAGTCCGGTGAACGTGCAGGCCACGGTATGGTGCTTCTACGACCAGTCCACCTGTCGCTAAATGTTGTTGTTGTTGTGGTCTTCAGTCCTGAGACTGGTTTGATGCAGCTCTCCATGCTACTCTATCCTGTGCAAGCTTCTTCATCTCCCAGTACCTACTGCAACCTACATCTTTCTGAATCTGCTTAGTGTATTCAGCTCTTGGTCTCCCCCTACGATTTTTACCCTCCACGCTGCCCTCCAATACTAAATTGTGATCCCTTGATGCCTCAGAACATGTCCTACCAACCGATCCCTTCTTCTGGTCAAGTTGTGCCACAAACTTCTCTTCTCCCCAATCCTATTCAATACTTCCTCATTAGTTATGTGATCTACCCATTTAATCTTCAGCATTCTTCTGTAGCACCACCTTTCGAAAGCTTCTATTCTCTTCTTGTCCACACTATTTACCATCCATGTTTCACTTACATACATGTCTACACTCCATACAAATACTTTCAGAAATGACTTCCTGACACTTAAATCTATACTCGATGTTAACAAATTTCTCTTATTCAGAAACGCTTTCCTTGCCATTGCCAGTCTACATTTTATATCCTCTCTACTTCGACCATCATCAGTTATTTTGCTCCCCAAATAACAGAACTCCTTTACTACTTTAAGTGTCTCATTTCCTAATCTAATACCCTCAACACCACCCGACTTAATTCGACTACATTCCATAATCCTCGTTTTGCTTTTGTTGATGTTCATCTTATATCCTCCCTTCAAGACACTATCCATTCCGTTCAACTGCTCTTCCAAGTCCTTTGCTGTCTCTGACAGAATTACAATGTCATCGGCGAACCTCAACGTTTTTATTTCTTCTCCATGGATTTTAATACCTACTCCGAATTTTTCTTTTGTTTCCTTTACTGCTTGCTCAATATACAGATTGAATAGCATCGGGGAGAGGCTACAACCCCGTCTTACTCCCTTCCCAACCACTGCTTCTCTTTCATGCCCCTCGACTCTTATAACTGCCATCTGGTTTCTATACAAATTGTAAATAGCCTTTCGCTCCCTGTATTTTACCCCTGCCACCTTTAGAATTTGAAATAGAGTATTCCAGTGATTATTGTCAAAAGCTTTCTCTAAGTCTACAAATGCTAGGAACGTAGGTTTGCCTTTCCTTAATCTTTCTTCTAAGATAAGTCGTAAGGTCAGTATTGCCTCACGTGTTCCAGTATTTCTACGGAAGCCAAACTGATCTTCCCCGAGGTCGGCTTCTACTAGTTTTTCCATTCGTCTGTAAAGAATTCGTGTTAGTATTTTGCAGCTGTGGCTTATTAAACTGATTGTTCGGTAATTTTCACATCTGTCCACACCTGCTTTCTTTGGGATTGGAATTATTATATTCTTCTTGAAGTCTGAGGGTATTTCGCCTGTTTCATACATCTTGCTCACCAGATGGTAGAGTTTTGTCAGGACTGGCTCTCCCAAGGCCGTCAGTAGTTCCAATGGAATGTTGTCTACTCCGGGGGCCTTGTTTCGACTCAGGTCTTTCAGTGCTCTGTCAAACTCTTCACGCAGTATCGTATCTCCCATTTCATCTTCATCTACATCCTCTTCCATTTCCATAATATTGTCCTCAAGTGCATCGCCCTTGTATAGACCCTCTATATACTCCTTCCACCTTTCTGCTTTCCCTTCTTTGCTTAGAACTGGGTTTCCATCTGAGCTCTTGATGTTCATACAAGTGGTTCTCTTCTCTCCAAACGTCTCTTTAATTTTCCTGTAAGCAGTATCTATCTTACCCCTAGTGAGATAAGCCTCCACATCCTTACATTTGTCCTCTAGCCATGCCTGCTTAGCCATTTTGCACTTCCTGTCGATCTCATTTTTGAGACGTTTGTATTCCTTTTTGCCTGCTTCACTTACTGCATTTTTATATTCTCTCCTTTCATCAATTAAATTCAATATTTATTCTGTTACGTAAGGATTTCTACTAGCCCTCTTCTTTTTACCTACTTGATCCTCTGCTGCCTTCACTACTTCATCCCTCAAATCTACCCATTCTTCTTCTACTGTATTTCTTTCCCCCATTCCTGTCAATTGTTCCCATATGCTCTCCCTGAAACTCTCTACAACCTCTGGTTCTTTCAGTTTAGCCAGGTCCAATCTCCTTAAATTCCCACCTTTTTGCAGTTTCTTCAGTTTTAATCTACAGGTCATAACCAATAAATTGTTGTCAGAGTCCACATCTGCCCCTGGAAATGTCTTACAATTTAAAACCTGGTTCCTAAATCTCTGTCTTACCATTATATAATCTATCTGATACCTTTTAGTATCTCCAGGGTTCTTCCATGTATACAACCTTCTATCATGATTCTTAAACCAAGTGTTAGCTATGATTAAGTTGTGCTCTGTGCAAAATTCTACCAGGCGGCTTCCTCTTTCATTTCTTAGCCCCAATCCATATTCACCTACTACGTTTCCTTCTCTCCCTTTTCCTACACTCGAATTCCAGTCACCCATGACTATTAAATTTTCGTCTCCCTTCACTATCTGAATAATTTCTTTTATTTCATCATACATTTCTTCAATTTCTTCGTCATCTGCAGAGCTAGTTGGCATATAAACTTGTACTACTGTAGTAGGTGTGGACTTCGTATCTATCTTGGCCACAATAACGCGTTCACTATGCTGTTTGTAGTAGCTTACCCGCATTCCTATTTTCATATTCATTATTAAACCTACTCCTGCATTACCCCTATTTGACTTTGTGTTTATAACCCTGTAGTCACCTGACCAGAAGTCTTGTTCCTCCTGCCACCGAACTTCACTAATTCCCACTATATCTAACTTTAACCTATCCATTTCCCTTTTTAAATTTTTTAACCTACCTGCCCGATTAAGGGATCTGACATTCCACGCTCCGATCCGTAGAACGCCAGTTTTCTTTCTCCTGATAACGACATCCTCTTGAGTAGTCCCCGCCCGGAGATCCGAATGGGGGACTATTTTACCTCCGGAATATTTTACCCAAGAGGACGGCATCATCATTTAATCATACAGTAAAGCTGCATGCCCTCGGGAAAAATTACGGCCCGTAGTTTCCCCTTGCTTTCAGCCGTTCGCAGTACCAGCACATCAAGGCCGTTTTGGTTATTGTTACAAGGCCAGATCATTCAATCATCCAGACTGTTGCCCTTGCAACTACTGAAAAGGCTGCTGCCCCTCTTCAGGAACCACACGTTTGTCTGGCCTCTCAACAGATAACCCTCCGGATTGGTTGTACCTACGGTACGGCTATCTGTATCGCTGAGGCACACAAGCCTCCCCACCAACGACAAGGTCCATGGTTCATGGGGAGGTGTCGCTAAATATTCTATTTAATACCGCGTGCTATGTGCCCGATATCCATCACGTTGAAAGTACATCGCCATTTTTTCATGCAGTGAAACATCTTGTAGTAGAATCGGTAAAACATTAATTAAGAAATCGGCATACATTGCACCATTTAGATTGCCATCGATAAAACAAGGGCCAATTGGATGTCCTCCCATAATTCCACACCATACATTAACCCGTCAGGGTCGCTGATGTTCCACTTGTCGGAGCCATCGTGGATTCTCCGTTGTCCAATAGTGCATATTATGCCGGTTTACGTTACTTCTGTTAGTGAATGACACTTCGTCACTAAATAGAAATCGTAATTTATTTTGTGCCCACTGGCAAAAATCTACAAAAAAATGTTCAAATGTGTGTGAAATCTTATGGGACTTAACTGCTAAGGTCATCAGTCCCTACGCTTACACACTACTTAACCTAAATTATCCTAAGGACAAACACACACACCCATGCCCGAGGGAGGACTCGAACCTCCGCCGGGACCAGCCGCACAGTCCATGACTGTAGCGCTCGAGACCGCTCGGCTAATCCCGCGCGGCCAAAAATTTACATGAAGTTCAAAGTCATACTCACGCAATTCCTGGTGCATAGAAATATGGTAAGGGTGAAATGTATGATGATGTAGAATTCTCAGAACTGACGTTTTTGAAATTCCCGATTCCCACTCAATTTGTCTACTACTTATGTACGGATTAGCCTCAACTGCAGCTAAAACACTTATTTGGGTATCTTCATTTGCTGCAGTTCTTGGTTGCGTCTTCTTCTTTAGCTGAACACTTCCGGTTTCTGTAAATACATTAACTATCCGATGAAAAGTCCGGACACTTGCTGCTGTCTGTCAGGGTAACTATCAACGTACATAGCACAAGCTTGTTGGGCATTTTGATCACAATAGGCAAAAATAAACACCAATTCTACCCTTTTTTGCGGCTGTTTAACTTTCCGTTTTAACAAGATTATGTTTTCCGAGTAATTATTACGACTGGACAAATGTATCCCCATACCTAATTTACATGCTGTCTCGTGCGTTGCTACATTTGTGAGAATATTAAAGTGCCATCCATCGCAAAGCGAAACAAATGCTCCATATCATTCATATTCTGTTTTCCCCCGTCAGGCTCGAACAGATTTGTTCTTCTTATTTTTTCGTTTGATGCTAATTTTGTGAGATATTTGACCCGGCCACTATCAGTGGTCCACCCTGTATGCATAACCCATGATGAAGATAAAAATTAAAAGCATGCATACGAAGGACATAATCATTCTTGTTGCTCACATTCGTGCTGTAATTACATGGCTCGTGTATTACTGTTTTCTTAGAGGTTTTCGATGGTAAATAAAAATTGATTTAATCGGAATCATGTTATCTGTCCTCTAACAAATTACATAGCAGGTTTTATGAAGTGGCCAATGTGACACGTCGCATGTATATTTCAAAAAGCATATTTTATTGCCGTATCTTTCTTGTACGTATCTTGACAAAATCCTTGAAGTGCTTCTCATATGTCACCCTGCAGTGACATTAGAAACTGAGATGTAGCAACTACTGAAAGGTGAAGTAGTCGCTAATGTGAACGTCGCTAGGTGCTAAGGACGAGAGTGTAAATGCCAGCCTTTTCTGAGCTTATGTTGGTCGTCGCTAATTAGTGTTCTGCTTTTAAATTTCCTCCTCAGCTGTAGTGAGACTCCAGCGAATAATGTCAACCAACATTTGTGCCAAGTTGCGGGATAATGCTAAGGAAAACTGATACCGTTATTATGTTAAGTCCACTGCTTCCACAAATTTTACGTTTACGTTCAAATTCAGACATCTAAACTGTTCTCTTCCCAAGCACCCTTTTTCTTCCTTCGTCAAAAACGGTGCATTCACCATGCAGAATAATCCTGTCCGAATATCAGAGTTTTGAGTCGTGGTTCTAGCTTTACATAGTGTAAACGACAGCTGTTTGCAACTTATCATAGTGGTGTAGGGGAAGTTGAGACGAACAGGTTGAAGTTGGACACTTGTGCCTGTGAAGTAGGGTACTACCTCAAACTGCCCTACGTGCGCTGTTCATGACAGTGGCCAATAGTGGAGGTGATCAGTCGCCTGCTTGTAACCAGTATACAACCTAGTGTTGGTCTTTCCAGTTCTTGGACGAATAGCTTTCAAATGCTGTACTCGGAATAGGATTTCAACATTCTGCATGTTCCTTGTGTCTAGCATCAGCTTACCGAGTTAAAAGTTTCGGGAGCTGTCCATTTAGTTACAGAAGAACACATCCACAAAGCCTGGTCTCTCTTTTTCCATGTTTACAGTTTTTCCTTGTGAAATGCAAATGCATGAAAGCTCCATTCACGTCCACCAGTTCGCTTTCATCCATTTTGCGACCTTAGTGTGGCCCGCATAAATATTCTCGCCTGGAATGCCGCGAACAATCCTGGGCAACAGTTGCCGGCAGCGATGGTGAAGGCGTAGCCGTTATTCGTGTGGCCGCCAGTGTGGTTGGGCAACATTGACGGGAACATTGCGGCAATACGCAACTTTTACATCCCGTGGAGACGAGGTGACGACCGGAAATAGAATGGAGATGAGCAGAAGACGTTGCCATACGAAGGGGTTTTAGATAGTTCTTTGCACGATTCCAAGAGACAAGAAAAGATCTAGGAGACGAGTTATAATGAAAGATGATAAAGGACATTTTGAAAACAATTGTTTTAAGACAAGAACCGAGAAAGCCAAGGATAAGATTATTCGGAAACATGTATGCAAGTACGACAGAACGACACTGAACAGTTAGAACATTGCAAATACCTCGGTAGACATGAACTAGACAGAAAGACGTGAGCGTGAGATATTAGTACAACGGTTGGTTGAAAGGCGACAGGAAGTAATAATTAAGACTGTTACAGCTAACTTTTTTAACAGATTCACAGAGACATTGCACTACTATGACTCCTTGGATCTTGTTATCCACTTTTTTTAATATTCCAAATATACTCAAAACTCGTCATCACAGTCAACTGCAGTAGGGAGAGGATGGCAATGCAAACAAAGGTTGTTCAGACTTAACTATCGATGTGTCGATCCTTGAGTTATCTGCCACTTGGAATTTCTTCGGCACACCTTGCTGACGAATACCTGAGGTTGTTTGACGAATAACAGAGACAATAATGACAATAACAGAGACAGTGACGATATGATATTAATAAAATATAATTATTATATTTTCGCTGATACCATCAAACTGTCAGTGTCCCTTTTGTGTGTTTCGTCCGCTGACCTCAGAGATGTGTCAGCGAGGTGTACAGAAGAAACTGCAAGTGCCAGGTAACATCAGGACTGACTCATCGATACTTATATCAAAACAGGTTTTTTTTTCTATTGTACAGTAGAGTTGATTCTGATCAAGTGCCTTAAAGCCATTTGCAAGTTTATAAACAGTGGTTGACAGGATCCAAGAGGCTATAGCAATTCATGAACCTGAACAGACCACAAGAAGACAGACATTTCAAATTAATGAGTAATTATTTTTGAAGAAATTATGTGATTATCAGATTAACAAACTAAGTAAACATTGCATCACATTGTGTTATCTTTCTCCGCAGGATGGCCACAGCAAATGCAAACACGGTATAGAAGTACTTCAATATCTACGTGTGCTTTCGTTAAATGTTTTTGTATTGCCAGTGTAGCCAGAAGGTGAGGGCTGAAAGAAAAGAAAGGAACGGGCAACAATAGATACATATGATATTGAAAGAGATGCTGAAAAATAATTGTGTGAAGAGCACAAAGAATTGCAGAAGGCAGAGAAAAATAATAAACACATAATGTAAATATCCGTCTATGGTGCAAATAATAATAATAACAATAATAATAATTTCCAGCTACAAACAGGAATGGTCGACATTTGTAAGCTATTATTCTGTAAAGCTTAAGTGTAGCGAATGAAGTTACCGGTGATACGAAAAGTAGCCAAATTGTTAGCCGGGGGCTTAACATCTCGCTGATTTTGAGCGCGTGCACTCTCTTCTGATCAAGCTCCTGACGCGAGCAAATCAGTTACGTTGTGGCGTGGAGCGAGGGGAATGCGCGCGCATATTGTAGTTGGGACAGCACAGGACAAGCGCCGGCTGTGAGCCGCCAAATAGCACCAGTGGCTAGCTGGCGTTGTGTTATACCGGCGACATCTTCGCATGTCAATCTGCACTGGGAGGAATCTTCGGTTTCATAAGGCGCCTTATCAAACACGGCAATCCTGCGTCGCATGTGGTATGGCAGACGAAGTTCACAATCAGCTTACAAATTTTTGTAAGACATTTGTTACGGCGCAGTTTGCCATTTTTATCAGACGCGTGCACTTGTTAGTGGCACTGAATTTTTAAAAGCGTTGAAGAAAGTGCAGAAAACTCAGGTTTAACACGGAGTTTATTACTTTCTGTGCCTCTAGACCGGGCGACAGACTTGTAACTAAATCAGAACTCGTAGCGCGAATGAGTGAGAAAAATGAAAAAAACTTCCAGCACACAATGAAATCAGAGATCATCTCTTCATAGCTCGCCAGCAATGTCTGTGTAAAGAACGTCAGTTTGAAAAAATGTGAGGAGTGTAGTTCGTAAAATTAATTCGAAGGACGGCAATTAACTAGTGCAACATGAAGTTGCGATAGCTGGCGGCGTTATGCGTTGCCTTCGTAATGCTGTCTGCATCGGAGGTGCGTTCGAAACACAGAGTGGTCATTGAGTTTCTTTTGACGGAAAACCAGAGCATCGTAAATACTCATAGGCGCTTGCAGAATGTCTACGGAGACATGGCATTGAACAAAACACGGTGAATCGTCGGGTGAGACACCTGTCATCATCGCAACGAGGTCGCGCAGACCTGTCCCATCTCGCGCGTGCCGGCCGGCCGGCCGCACACGGCTGTGATTCGTCGAATGTTGGAACGTGCGGACACTCTCACTCGAGGTGATCGACGGGATACAATCAGACACCTCGCTGCTCAACTGGACGTCTCTGTTGATGGTGATGACACACTCCTCCACCATTTGGGGTACTAAAAGGTGTTTGCCCGGATGTCGCAACCTTCCGGTTTAAATCTGTTTGGCCCAATGAAGTATGCATTTCGCAGGAAGCAGTACATGGTTGATGAGTAGATTCCTGACGCAGGAAGAAATTGGCTCCGAAGTCGACCTGCAGAGTGGCACCATGTGAGCATACATGCACCCCCAGTAAGGTGGCGTAAGTCCGTCACGTTGAACGGAGATAATGTTGAAAAATAACGTCTTGTAGCCAAAAGAGTGGGAAATAATGTGGTGTTTTGGAATCATGATTGAACCGAAGCGGCTTTCAGAAAAAAAACTGTTGCATTATTTATTGAACGTCCCTCGTAGTACACGAGAGCCAGCGGCAATGAGATAACTTTCTTGAAGATTCCACAGCTAACAAAGAAGGCTAGTTTATTAAAGATACATTGGCTTAGTAGAGGATAGCTTGGTCAATTAAATTTTCTAGTCTTTGGGATGGTGCAGTTGTGTTTATGAAAATGAAACGCATATATTTCTCAACTTAAACATTTTTCGTGGAAAAGTGAACTTACGTTTCTTAATGAAAAAAACCAGTCATCTGCATGACGTAACATTTCATTTAAGGGTCGATAACGCATTTCATGGACTACAAACAAGAATTCAAAATGAAACTGTTACTTTGGGAAGAATCAGTTGGACAAAGCAAACTTCATTTAAGGGTCGATGGCGCATTTCATGGACTTCAAACAAGAATTCAAAATAAAACTGTTACTTTGGGAAGAATCAGTTGGACAAAGCAAACGCAATTTATTTTCCAAAACTGTCTTCATCGGAAAACTCTAGTATTAACAAATTTCCAACTCTGTCCTGTTCTACGTAATCTTAAGTAAGATTTCCAGTTTTTATTTGGCAATGTGATCGTACTGCAGACGTGACTTTCGTCTGTGTTGCTCTCCTTATTCAGTCAACGTTGATGACATTCGCTTTGACTTGCAGCTTGAAGTAATATACCTCTAGTGGGGGGCAGTGAATATAATAACAATTTAAATAATAAGACGAACATTGTATACTACTACAAGCATTTTCCCCAGCGTCGATTTCCTCAATGACACATGACTGCACACGTAATATCAATACTGCATTCCTATTACATCTCTGACGAAATGTTTTCAACAAGAGAAAAAATAACATGCGTTTGGGAAACTCATTTTGAAACAATACCCTAAAGTGCATGCTACATCTACAGTGCAGAGGAACACATTTGTAAAAGAAAAAAAGAGCAAGAAGATCGATAGTGGGACTTTTGGTTAAAATTTATTGTGCGTGTAATGCCTGATTAAAAAATGCGAGAAATCTAAAAATAATGAAATTATGTGGTAGAATTACCTTTTTAGTGCTGGTTACAAAATTAATTAACCTGAGAAACACGCGGTGTCTCCTCTCTACTCAGATCTGCACAAGGCTATATCCCTCCCTAAGCTGTGCTGTGGTGAGGGAGGGCGAGGGGAGGGGAAGCGGGTTGGGTTCTCGCTGTTCGCAGCCCTGCGCTCTCCCCTACTCGGGGAACACGTGAAGCCCTGATTCGACGCACCTGAGCTGCCTGGTTACGGATGACGCCTGTAACTCATGCTGCCCGCCACGCAAACGCGTTTCGCAGTTGCCTACCTGTGAGGGAACGTGTCTAGACCGCTCTCTCTCAAACGTTCTCGTATAAATGACGCTCTGTTTCTCTTTCCACCCACAACAACGTACCTTCTGAACTTTTAAGCAGCGATAGTTGCACTACTTATAACTAACACCTGCTTACGTCTACATAGATACTTCGCAAGCCAACGTACAGTGAGTGGCGGAGGGTACCATGTACCCTACTTGTCATTTTCCGCTCGCAAATAGAGCAGGAGAATACGACTGTCTACGTGCCTCTGTTTGAGCCCTGATTTCTCGTGTCTTATCTTCGTGGTCCTTACGCGCAATGTATGTTGGCGGCAGAAGGTTCATTTGGCAGTCATCTTCAAATGCCGTTTCTCTAAATTTTCTCAATAGTGTTTCTCGAAAAGTACGTCATCTTCTCTTCAGAGATTTCAGTTCCCGAAGCATCTCTGTAACACTTACGAGTTACTACCGGTAACAAACTTAGCAGCCCGTCTCTGATTTGCTTCGATGTCCTCCTTGAATCCGACCTGGTATAGATCCCAAACACTCGAGCAGTGCTCAAGAATAGATCGCTCCACCTTCCTATATGAGGTCTCCTTTACAGGTGAACCACTCGTTCATAAAATTCTCCCAATAAATCGAAGTCGGCCATTCTTCTACCCTATCACAGTTCTCACATAACCATTCCACCTCATATCGGTTTGCAAAGTTACGCCCAGATATTTAAACGACTTGACAATGTTAAGCAGGACACTAGCAATAGTGTACCCGAACATTACAGGTTTGATCTTCCTGCTCATCCGCATTAATTTACATTTTTCCACATTTAGGGCTAGCTGCTATTCATCACACCAACTAGAAATTTTGTCTATGTCGTCTTGTATCTTCTGCAGTCACTCAATTTCGACACCTTACCATACACCGCGGTATCATCGGCAAACAAGGTCAGTTTGCTGCCACCCTGCCGGTCAAACCATTTATGTATGTAGAGAACAGCAGCAGTACTATCACATTCCCTGGTGCCCTCTGGACGATATCCTTGTCCGTGATGAACACTCGCCATGAAGGGCATTAAACTGTATTCTATTATTTAAGCAGTCTTCGAGCCACTCACATATCTGTGACCTTATCCTATATGCTCGTAACTTCCATGATAGTCTGCAATGGGGCACCATGTCAAACGCTTTCCGGACACCTAGAAATATGGAGTACGCCTGTCGTCTTTCATCCATAGTTCGCATTATATTATGTGAGAAAAGCGATGCTTTCTAAAATCATGCAGTTGCGATGGCACTGGTCACAGTACCCGCTCACGAGGGGCGTTTGAAAAGTCAGTCCAAAAATAAAAACTGCTTACGTGTCTGGGGTAAACCTTTTTTATTTTTCGACATAGTCTCTGTTTAGACTTATACACTTCGTCCATCGCTGTTCTAATTTGTTGATCCCTTCCGAATACTAAGAATTCTCCAAGTCTGCAAAATAGCTATTAGTTGCTGCAATCACCTACTCGTTTGAATAAAATCTATGTCCCGCCAGCCATTTCTTCAAATTGGGAAACAAATAGTAGTTCTCGGAAGCCAGGTCTGGAGAATAGGGGAGATGTAAAACCAGTTGGAATCCTATTTTCATTAATTTTGGGACCACAACTGCTGAGGTATGTGCTGCTGCATTGTAGTGATGGAAAAGGACTTTTTGCGGTCCAATCGCCGGCTTTTTTCATGCAGCTCGGTTTTCAGACGGTCCAGTAACGATGAATAGTATTCACCTGTAATAGTTTTGCCCTTTTCCAGATAGTCGATGAGGATTATCCCTTGCGAATCCCAAAAGACAGTCGTCATAACCTTTCCGGCCGAAGGAATGGTCTCCGCCTTTTCTGGTGCAGATTCTCCCTTGGTAACCCATTGTTTAGATTGTTCTTTGGTCTCAGGAGTGTAGTAATGTATCCATGTTTCATCTACAGTGATGAAACGACGCTTAAAGTCCTGCGGATTCTTCCTGAACAGCTGCAAACCATCCTTGCAACACTTCACACGATTCCGTTTTTGGTCAAGGGAGAGCAATCGCGGAACACATCTTGCAGATAGCTTTCTCAGGTCCAAATGTTTCTGCAAAATGTTATGTACCCATTCATCCGAGATGCCGTCAGCACCTGCAGTCTCAGTCTCATGAACCCTAATTCTTCTGTCATCCATCACCATGTTGTTGTTGTTGTGGTCTTCAGTCCTGAGACTGGTTTGATACAGCTCTCCATGCTACTCTATCCTGTGCAAGCTTCTTCATCTCCCAGTACCTACTGCAACCTACATCCTTCTGAATCTGCTTAGTGTATTCATCTCTTGGTCTCCCCCTACGATTTTTACCCTCCACGCTGCCCTCCAATACTAAATTGGTGATCCCTTGATGCCTCAGAACATGTCCTACTAACCGATCCCTTCTTCTGGTCAAGTTGTGCCACAAACTTCTCTTCTCCCCAATCCTATTCAATACTTCCTCATTAGTTATGTGATCTACCCATCTAATCTTCAGCATTCTTCTGTAGCACCACATTTCGAAAGCTTCTATTCTCTTCTTGTCCAAACTATTTACCATCCATGTTTCACTTCCATACATGGCTACACTCCATACAAATACTTTCAGAAATGACTTCCTGACACTTAAATCTATACTCGATGTTAACAAATTTCTCTTCTTCAGAAACGCTTTCCTTGCCATTGCCAGTCTACTTTTTATATCCTCTCTACTTCGACCATCATCAGTTATTTTGCTCCCCAAATCGCAAAACTCCTTTACTATTTTAAGTGTCTCATTTCCTAATCTAATACCCTCAACATCACCCGACTTAATTCGACTACATTCCATTATCCTCGTTTTGCTTTTGTTGATGTTCATCTTATATCCTCCCTTCAAGACACCATCCATTCCGTTCAACTGCTCTTCCAAGTCCTTTGCTGTCTCTGACAGAATTACAATGTCATCGGCGAACCTCAAAGTTTTTATTTCTTCTCCATGGATTTTAATGCCTACTCCGAACTTTTCTTTTGTTTCCTTTACTGCTTGCTCAATATACAGATTGAATAACATCGGGGAGAGGCTACAACCCTGTCTTACTCCCTTCCCAACCACTGCTTCCCTTTCATGTCCCTCGACTCTTATAACTGCCATCTGGTTTCTATACAAATTGTAAATAGCCTTTCGCTCCCTGTATTTTACCCCTGCTACCTTTAGAATCGGAAAGAGAGTATTTCAGTCAATCCAGTCAATCCATCATCATATCATGGATTTTATCAATGATTACTGGAGTCCTAACCTCCACAGGGAGTCCAGAACGTTCAGCATCATTTGTGCCCATATGGCCTCTCCGAAAATTTTGAAACCACTTATAAACTGTTCTAATCGAAGGTGCAGGGTCACCGTAATATTTATCAAGCTTTTCTTTAGTCTCCTGAGGCGTTTTGTCTTTCATAAAGTAATGTTTAATCACATTAAGAAATTCTTTTTCGTCCATTTTTTGACAATCACTCGACTTCCTTGATTCACACGAATGCCAAACACAAAGAAACAGACCAATATGGTTGAAACTTGGTTTGCGTTCTTTCCAAAGATGTACTAACTAAACATGACCTCTATACTCGCTGGTGGTGCCATCTCTCGGACTTTGCACGGACTTTCCGAACGCCCCTCGTAGGTACGAAAAGTTGGCCACTACGACAGCTCCCAGAAAAATGCATACTTAGATTCAAAATTTGTAAGTGGTAAGCTTCTATGAATAACGACGCTTCGGTGAAAATTGAATTTCACTTTGAGTGGCCACTTTACTGCCCCCTGCCCTACCTGTGCGTTCTGGAGTATCCCCGCACAAGCCAGCAATCTTAGTATTGGCTCTTGAGCAAAAAAGTTTGACGACCACTGATCTACGTCACTCGTGTGATAACTTCCCGCACTCGTAGGTGGTGGCAACTGCTTGTTTATTTTTCATGGACACCCCAGTCAACAAAAACCAGGAAACGGCAACCGTCGATAAGAAGGGAGTTGAAAATTAATTAGTTCTGCAGCGACTCAGTGAGAATGATACAGAGGGTTCTCACTCAAACCGCAACTTCGTCCTGTCAATCTCCCGCCCCCCTCCACTGTGCCGCTAAATAACCCGACATAAGTCATACAGTGTCAGTGTGATGAGTGGAGATTTAGGAAGTGCGGAGGTTACTCAGTAGTTTGTATATGTGAAAAATAGCATATTCCATTCCAAGATCCTTCTCCAGGCGGGTGTAAAGTTAAATGTGCGCAATGGAAAGTAATAAACGCTAAAATGAAGATTTCGCCCTGTCTGACTACGCCTTACTGGTTATGGTAACTATTAATACTAAATGATAAACGTTGTTCATGCTTAATATATTTATTGCAGTTTTAAAAAAAACCTTCATATTACGAAATTTAGATTTCCTAAGTAAAATTACTAATCAATTGCTCAACTCCGCGCCGGCAGTTGTGACCGAGCGGTTCTAGACGCTTCAGTCTGGGACAGCGCGACCAATACGGTCGCAGGTTGGAATCCTGCCTCGGGCATGGATGTGTGTGATATCCTTAGGTTAGTTAGGTTTATGTAGTTCTAAGTTCTAGGGGACTGATGACTGCAGATGTTAAGTCCCATAGTGCTCAGAGCCATTTGATCCCAACTCCGCCCCTTATTATGACTGGGCGATCTAATTTCAATAACGCTAAATGACTGACATCATCTAAGTACCAAACACTAGAAGACATTACTTTCAAAGAGGATCTACGGTGGTGAGGAACTTCAGTAGAAATAAACTAACGGTATCACAGTTGTTTAGCTTTTATAGTCCTAATAAGCCGAAGCAATTTTTCGATATCACCGTATGTACTGCGTCCGGTGCATCGGAGTGATGGTTCTCGTACTCGTCTGCGACGGTGGAAGAACTCCAGCCACAAATAAACTCTTTCAAACACTAGGACGGCAGAAGGCGATCTTCTGACTAATATACTCTAATACTTTCTTCTCCTCTCTGTGTTCTACAGACGAGCAACGCGAACTCCCAGCCACAAGAACGGAGTTCAGATAAAGTCTCAACGCAAGTATAGTCAGAGTAAGTTCTCTCAATTACTGAACGCTGCATACTCAACGATGACTTCCAACCCGGAAGTGAAGTCCAGACTCGTATAGGTTCGCAACAGTACAGTGCCTAACTGTTCTATTAACTCTCCTGAGAGCAAAGACAGCAAGTCCGTCTCTACCAACAAAGCTGATATCGAGCGACCGTCACACACAGGCGCTCACAACGGAAGACTTCGTCTCTCCACCACAGGCCTCCCAGTAAGGCTCTGCTCCCCACCCTCGTAATTCCGAAAACGAATCGTATTCTCGAAACCATGGAATATTATCCCTCTCTACAGATTCTTCCGAACGCCGACCAACCATATTTTAGTCTTTTTGTCGTCCAGGGCGTTATGTTTGCGAGGAGAAACCTATACTCCTACAATGGTATGCTCATGAGTAAAAATTCTTGGAAATAACCCAGCATGCGTGGTTTCCGATGTAACGCGTCCTCGTTTCTCTCAGCTGTGACCAAGATTTTCGTAGTTTCCGAAATATAGTCCTTCTCATCTGCCTACAAAACCGGCCGACCGCCGCTGTATTGTGCTTCAGTGCTCAGGTGTCCCAACGTCTGTCTTGCTACTTCCTGTGTTTAAGCAGGACCAACACACCTGTATGGACCTTCCACCCAGGGCTTGAGTTCCACCTGCCGTTTCATTTCCACTGTCGGTCGCTCCAACCTCTACTAGTATGATAACAAAGACACTCCGTCTTTATTTACTAGGGATACGTGTCAATGTCAGTCTCCTTTATATATTCATATATACGATGTACAACCTATCACATGATACCTAATCGTGTTTGTAGATCACAGCAAAGTATGTGGATGGATGCTTGTAAGGTGCGAAATTATAGCCACCTTACACCACATTAAATTGCAAAAAACAGGTTCAAATGGCTCTGAGCACTATGGGACTTAACATCTGAGGTCATCAGTCTCCTAGAACTTAGAACTACGTAAACCTAACTAAACTAAGAACATCACCCACATCCATGCCCGAGGCAGGATTCGAACCTACGACCGTAGCAGTCGCGCGGTTCCAGGCTGAAGCACCTAGAACCGCTCGGCCACTCCGGCCGACCATTCAATTGCAATTTCACTCTGTAACTGTTTGGGTAAGCCAGTTCAGTGATCAGATGAAGGCAATAGCGTACCACTTGCAACCAGACAATGCCTAGTAAAGTACTGTGGTGGTCGAAGCAGCCTTCACAGTCATGACAGCTTTTCTTTAGCCTGTGGTTTCACGCCGTAACGTTTACAAGTTCTGACTGCAAAATGCAGAGCGTTCTCACATCTGGAGATAACGTAGACAATTGTGACATAGTAATCATTTGCGAGCTGCCATGCAGGTAACCTGTATTCACTTTCAAGCGAGAGTGATTGTTTAGAAATATCAAAAGGTTCTTCAGAGACCGCTAGTCACAAATTTTTGCTGTCTTAAATTATGTGGCACAGCAACGTAGTTCAAGGCACAACCTGCACCTTCAGATTACACTGGCAATACAAAAACATATAACAAAATTACACATAGATTCTGAAGTTGTTCTATACAGTGTTGGCATTTGCTGTGGGTGCCCTGCGGAGGAAGATAAGGATAACGCAATGTGATGGAATATTTACTTGGTTTTAGTACTTTCAACATTGCAGCCCAGTGAGCAGTCGTGATAATCTAATATATAAGAAACTATCAGCCTCGATAGGTTGCAACCCAAGTAATTGAGCCTTCTTCAGAAGATGAACCTGATTCTATAATATGTCTACCTACTAAGGCTGTTTTAGTTTTATTTCTTGACCATGCCCTCGTAGACATATTATAGAATCAGGTTCATCTTCTGAAGAAGGCTCAATTACTTGGGCTGAAACCTAGGCAGATGTTGATTTCATTACCGCAATCGAGGCTGATAGTTCCTTATATATTTACTTCGTTTGTTAGTCTTCCGTTCACGTAATAGGCTAATTTTAAAAATAATTACTCACTTCATTCATTTAAAGTGGCTGCCTTCTTGTGGTGGGTTCAGGTACATCAGTTGCTACAGCTTCTTGGATCCTGTTAACCACTGTTTAAGGACTTGCAAATGACACTTAAAACACGTGATGCCAATCAGTCCTACTGTACAACAGAAACAAGATGGCGATATAAACAAAGTCTGTTTTGATATAACTATCGATGTGTCGAATTTGGGATATCTGTCACTTTCAGTTTCTTCTGCATACTTTGCTGACGCATCTCTAATGTCAATCGATAAAATACACTACAATAAGAGGGACACTGAGAATTTGTTGGTAACAACGAAACTATAATAATTATATTTTATTAACATTAGGTCGTCACAGCCTCTCTTATTGTAATATAATTCTTCGACCAACATCAGATATTCGTCAGCAAGGTCTGCAGAAGAAATTCCAAGTGACAGATAACACAAGGATCGACACATCGATAGTTAAATCCGAACAAGCTTTGTTTTCACCGCCATTTTGCCTCTTCTATAGAGAAGAGTTGATTGACGTGTTTTAAGTATCTTTTGCAACATTAAAAACAGTACGTAACAAAATCCAAGTAGTCACAGCAGTGCTTGTAATTGAACACACCACAAGAAGGTAGTCATTTCATATGAACAAACTGAGTGATTATTTCAAAAAGTAATTATGTGAACGACAAATTAGCAGCCGAAGTAAATATTCAATCACATTAGGTTATATTTCTGTTTCTTCGCAAGATGGCAAGAGCACCTGCCAACACTGCATATAACAACTTCGGTATCCATGAGTACGCTTGCTAAATGCTTTTGTATTGACAGTGTAGCCTAAATATGAAGTTTATGTGACAAAACATGTTGCTTTACTAAATAATTTAGGCAAATCAGAAAAAAATTGTAGCTGGTGGTAGCGGTCTCCGAAAAACCTTTTCGCAGCTGAGGTTAAAAAATTTATTTTAGCCACGGTATTGCGATTTACACAAACTTGATTAATGTGCCGGAGCGAATCACGTTTACAGTGTCTCTGCAACTGATGGGTGTGCGTGGATTCTGGGAAGTATGAGCTCGAGCACTTCCGGAGGCCAGCAGTTGGGGCCGCAGCGTCCAACGAAGTGGCAAGAGTGGGGGAGGCCTTGCCGACCGGTTCGTAATAAGAACATCACATCACATATCATCCAGACTCACGACTGGCTATGCACATAGTACGTAGGTATGTTTAAAGTTTTTTAATTTTTAATTTTTTATTGTTACCAGTTTTAGGGTTCCATACCACTATAGGTAAAAGCAGAAGCCTTATATAATTGAACTGCAGCTATTCACGGCGGTCTAGTGTTGGCTGTAATGACACGGGAACTTGGTACACATGTTAATGCGTTAATGCGGAACAGATTTATCTCGGAAAAAAATTAGTTCCAATTTTGGCCACCAGTTGCAAATATGACACTGTACACTACTTGTACGACGGTATGGCATCCAAGCAGTCATTTGAAAAGCCATAACGTGGGTGAACAGTATGACATCGAGAAGAGAGACCTTGCGCTGTTAGTGAAAGTGTTTCATGTGAACTGCAGCAGTTACGGTGTTGCATTGAGAGAGTATTGCCGACTGAAACGTTTGAGGAGAGGCAAGATGTCATTAATCGGTATAAAGAAGATGGTAATGAAATTCGAAAACGCGGGTGGGCCTAGTGTCGCATATGGAATAGAAAGACGTTCTATTCCGGTGGAAGTTATTGACGAGGATGCTGCAGCCATATCTGACCATGGAGCATGTGCCCAAGGTGGTCCCAGATCTCGTGCAGTGCCACGAGATTTGTCCATCCCATGGTCAACAGTACAGAAAGTTTTGAACTCTGCCGGCCGGTGTGGCCGTGCGGTTCTAGGCGCTTCAGTCTGGAACCACGTGACCGCTACGGTCGCAGGTTCGAATCCTGCCTCGGGCATGGATGTGTGTGATGTCCTTAGGTTAGTTAGGTTTAAGTAGTTGTAAGTTCTAGGGGACTGATGACCACAGATGTTAAGTCCCATAGTGCTCAGAGCCATTTTTTTTTAACTCTGCTTTACACTAGAATCTGTCCAACATCCAGAAAGTGCAGCAACTGAGGCCTCATGGTCTGCAGCAACGTCCTGAATTTGCTCTTAGGTTTCCGGCATGGACTTTTTTTCCATTCGTGTCAAAGGCATCAGTTACAGGGGAGGTAACAAGAAGGTTAACAGTTACAAACATGTGTGCATGGATCACAGACATTAACACATTTAAACATGGCCGGCCGAAGTGGCCGTGCGGTTCTAGGCGCTGCAGTCTGGAACCGCGAGACCGCTACGGTCGCAGGTTCGAATCCTGCCTCGGGCATGGATGTGCGTGATGTTCTTAGGTTAGTTAGGTTTAACTAGTTCTAAGTTCTATGGGACTAATGACCTCAGCAGTTGAGTCCCATAGTGCTCAGAGCCATTTGAACCAATTAAACATGGAAATAAACAAACATGACAACTATTAAATCACTTTCATCCACAACGTGGGCTACGTCCAAGGAATAAGAGTTAGCACGCAGTTGTAAGTATTTGTTCATGAGTAAACAGTCGTAAATACATTTAAGGGTAGAAGAACTAACAAGTATTAAATTAAATTGCTTTGCCCAAAAACGGACTACGTCCAAATCGTCAGAGTTGGCGAGCATTAGATCTTCTTCGGTGCATGACGACGGGCACAGATGGCAGTTGATCGGGTGAGACATTGTCTCCTCCTCCCTACACTCGCATCTTTAGGGTCACTAGCGGGTCTCCACTTCCCAAGATTTACTTTACACCACCTAGTACGCCTTGAAACAAGATGGTGCTGGCGAGAGGCCAAACAGAGGGTCAAAGCTCTACGTCCTTCTGCTTGGGAAGTTGCTTCTCGTCCGATGTCAGGCAGAACTATGCCTGCTCGTACATGTAGTTGCTCCACTTTAGCAGAACTCTAGCATTCAGTAACTATTCAACACGCGTCATTCAGAGCGGTGTCCTCCTGCCTAGCGTGGCAGGAACTATGGTGGACAGGCGCTGCATATTCGCCCGCAGAATAGCACAACGCCAGCGCAGAAGTCCGGACAGTGAGATCCCTTGGATTCCGCATGATATCGTTCCTAGTGGATACTTTCATTCTGCTGTTATGGCAATGTGTTTTAAAAGTTAAAGGTGCGGTCTAACGTCAGCTCAAGTTATTTTGAGGAAAACGAGTGCTGGAGCTGAGTGCCATTACAAGAAATATTTAGTTGTTGATTAGGCTGTCTGCTCTTTAACTGCAAAGGTAGACCTGTGTTTTGGTAGGATTAGACCTTAATTTATTATTTCTGCAGAACTGCCCTAGTTCTTCCAGTGCTTCAGGCAGGTTATTTTCACCATCATGGAAATTCTCTCCTTGGGTGGACAACGCGAGACCATTCGCATACAGAAAACTTTTGGTGTATAGTGCAAGTGGTTGGTCATTCGTATATACGGTGTGGAGAAAAATTCGCACGCTCGGGCTTCACAGCGCGATTCCTCGCATACTAGCAATACAAAAAAGTCTCTCACAAAATTTCGTCCTGCGCAAACTTCGGACAATAAATGGACGTTAAAGATTGACAATCGTGTGGCCGAGCGGTTCTAAGCGCTTTAGTCTGTAACTGCGCGACTGCTACGGCCGCAGGTTCGAGTGCTGCCTCGGGCATGGATGTCGTTCTAAGTTCTAAGGCAGTGATGACCTCAGATGTCAAGTCCAATAGTGCTCAGAGGCATCTGAACCATTTTTTTTTGGTTGACAATCTGGCAACACTAATCAATTTTGCGACAACTACCGCTATCTGGATACATTAGTAGTGCTGTGCCGTTCTCGAACGTCCACGAAAAATGTCCTGTTGCTAAGGAAGGTGAAACTTAAAGTGGTTAAAATATTCATTAGTGATGTCGTAGAATTTTTTAGGACTAATTTAGGGTTTACAATTCCCTACGCAGCAGACAAGTCAACAAAGGCTACACCGGTGATCATACGTGATTCTAAACCACCTTAGATGTACTGCGTAAGACTGAGGATCTGTGACTGATGTTACACTAGGGTGAAGCGAATAGAGAAAACTGCCGAAATTGGGGTACTGTTAATCTGCACTTTATCACGAGATTGGTAACACCTCATATCGCTCGCCAAATGAAAGACGTGCTTAATGCAGCCTTCCACGAACGAGTTATCTCCAAGGGTCTTCCAGGTATATGGACTGCAGTCGCACCTGACCTGAATCCATGTGACTTTTTTCTCTCGGGATATCCAAAAGAATGCGTTTACCGAGGACATATTCTGTCTGTGCCAGATCTGAAGGCCAGCACGCAGAAACACGTCGCTCAGATTCTATCGGAAATACTGGGAGCAACTGTTAATCACGCTTTTTTACTGATGCAGCATCTCGTCGACATCTCCGGAACTTACACTGAAAAGAGGTGTAACCGATGATTAATAATAAAATCAACATCATGCTTTTCTCAGTTGTTTGAACTTATATGCTCACGTCCCGTTCCTAATCCGTTACACACGGAAGCATTTCTTACATTCACAGAGCCAGATTTGCACCTGGAAGTCAAAACTGGAACTATTTTTTTCTATGGTATTAACGCATTAGAATATCTACCAAGTTTCGCTGCCACGCCCTCTGGACCTCTGTGAGTAACTGCACTTTATGACCAACAGTCGGCTGTCTTTTTGTCCATCCGCTAAGATTCCTTTTTTTCTGGAACGGGTAGTGGTATTGAAATTTGTGTCAAATACTAACATCTACTGCCTCTTGGCGGTGCCAAAAGATTAAACTTCTAAGTGAATGCCGTCAAAAGATACATCCATTTATGTCGCATGTCTTGATGTTCACTTGTCAAAAGGTATACTTGAACTGTGTGTATACACAATTAAGTTTGTACGGAATCATCAGAGCGCGAGGCCCACTTGCACTTGTCTTTTTTCTGTGTACAACATTACTGCAGCAAATGAGTGACGTTCTCTTGTTACTTTACGGATCTTAGTTTATCAGTGAAACCCCCTGCTCAAATCAGCAGGACAGAACAGGTAGCTTGAATTGTGGAAAGGGGGCAAAAGGGGGCTGTCAGTTACACTCAAACACATATAGCTTTATTTAGTTGTCCAAACAATACAGCAAAAATTTTTGAACTTAGTTATCGGCTGAATAGGCCGCACAAGCACTCAAATTTAAATACGTCTGAAAGCCATTAACTTAAAATTCAGACTTGAAACAGAATATTTAGAAGTTCTATAACTTGGCTGAAGGCCCAACAAATCCAACACTTGAAAAGCAAACAAGTTTAAGTCAAATATGGCTGAAGGCTCATGATTTAAGACTGCAGGTAACATTTATTTAAAAAAAAAAACACACACAAGGCAGAAGGACTTATCTTCAATTAGGCTGAACGCCCCACTTAGTCTGATACTTGAAAGACAAGAACTTTAATTTAAAACTGCTGAAGGCCGATGACTTAAAACACCTAAAATAATTTTTAGTAGGTAGAAGGCCCAAAGCTTTATCTTTGAACAATATTTTACACAGGCTGAAGGCCCAAACAAGCTAAGATATAACAAGAAAGGAATTTAAATTTTAAAGCGGCTGAAGGCCCACTATTGAAAAACACAGCTATAATAAATTAGCAAAAGGCAGAAGGCCAAAAGCTTTATCCAAAAAATATTTTAAATGAGGCTGAAGGACCAAACAATCCAAGACTTGACAAGTAAGGAACTTTCAATTTTAAAGCGGCTAAAGGCCCATTATTTAAAACCGAACTAAAAGCATACAAATTCAACAATCGGCTATAAGCCATTAAAATACACAATCAAACACCAATAAGAAAGTACAGTACAGCCAGCGGCGCTCAGATATTTCTGGAGGTCGGTCTGCACTTGAAATATTAACGCTCGCTTAGGGGAGACAGGTAGTCGGCCCAACTATATCCGATCCGCCGGCAACCCAGAAACAGTCAACGGATCCACCGACAAGACGACTTGCTTTCCACCCGAGCAGTGCACAAGGAACTCCAAAGCCAAAACGTAAATGCGTAGCCGCCCACAACCAAGTATGCATAAGCTGTCAAACTACACACACGTGTTGGGCAGAGACAACACGGTGAGGAAAGGACACTGCGAGAATTTTACGTCAGCGGCCAGGGCAGGTTACCGGAATGCTAACGGCCACAAGGCAGAAAATTCCGCTGGTGCACTTGGACTTCAAATAACCCAAATAAAGTTAAACTACACGGGATGGTGCCCAGACCTTCGCCAACTCGAACACTCGCTGTTGCTCACCGGAATACCCCCAACAGTCAACCATGAAAACCAACGGCACAATGTGAACAGACAGGCTTCGGTAATTAAATCACCACTCAACTTTGATGTCCTGGGTCGGTGAGCCACGAACCTCGTAGCAACCGGAACAGCTCCCACACACTCCGACACTGCGTAGAGACCGCCAGCGGGCCCGGCCCACTGCGCCGCGCGGAGATTTCCTGGCTGATCGACAACAATCGGCCGACTGCCGCACTAAAATAACTGAGCAGTCGACATCACGAGCTACACACAGTTTCACGAACACTTGCACGAAGGACTATACAATACTAACGGCAGCGACTGTGCAATAACAAGGACCAATCACGAGTCGGCACACGCAGGCAACCCATAAGCTATCCCTGGCCAACTTACGCGCCGTCCGACAAGACGACCGACAGACGGCCAGCCAAGGTAGTCCGCACTCAAGTGATATGTATCGGCAACCGTCGAACGAGTCATGGCTGTCCGGACCTCGCTGCAGCCGTGCCCCGACTGAACTTCTGCCGCGTTCTAAGTCAAACACTGCCACGTCCGAACTGCGCTGCTAGCGCCTCCCTAATCAGTGGCAGATCCGAACTAAGCCCCAAGACACGACAACCGAGAAGTAATAGGAGTCAACAAAGATAATACGCCAGGGCTTATATCGATAAGCACCGCTGCTGCCGCTCAGAGGCAGGCAAAGCGCCAACTCGGTAACACCAGTAATTGAAATTAACATAACGAGGTGGTAGCGCAGTAAAAACAGGATGTCAAATGAGATATGGCACGAACACGAGCCACGCACGGCTCATTTATCACTCAATAAAACCAGATTTTTTTACATTTTTAATTTCGAGAGTCGTTATACGTCTTCGGTTTTGACCACTCGTCTCGTACAGGGTGCCTGAGGGATGCTGCGTTCTCGGATTGCTACACAACAATTCAAGCAAATAAGGTTAGAGTTCTTTTTCTATAAAGCAGATTGACAATACAGGGCTATTACAAATGATTGAAGCGATTTCATAAATTCACTGTAGCTCCATTCATTGACATATGGTCACGACACACTACAGATACGTAGAAAAACTTATAAAGTTTTGTTTGGCTGAAGCCGCACTTCAGGTTTCTGCCGCCAGAGCGCTCGAAAGCGCAGTGAGACAAAATGGCGACAGGAGCCGAGAAAGCGTATGTCGTGCTTGAAATGCACTCACATCAGTCAGTCATAACAGTGCAACGACACTTCAGGACGAAGTTCAACAAAGATCCACCAACTGCTAACTCCATTCGGTGATGTTATGCGCAGTTTAAAGCTTCTGGATGCCTCTGTAAGGGGAAATCAACGGGTCGGCCTGCAGTGAGCGAAGAAACGGTTGAACGCGTGCGGGCAAGTTTCACGCGTAGCCCGCGGAAGTCGACGAATAAAGCAAGCAGGGAGCTGAACGTACCACAGCCGACGGTTTGGAAAATCTTACGGAAAAGGCTAAAGCAGAAGCCTTACCGTTTACAATTGCTACAAGCCCTGACACCCGATGTCAAAGTCAAACGCTTTGAATTTTCGGCGCGGTTGCAACAGCTCATGGAAGAGGATGCGTTCAGGGCGAAACTTGTTTTCAGTGATGAAGCAACATTTTTTCTTAATGGTGAAGTGAACAGACACAATGTGCGAATCTGGGCGGTAGAGAATCCTCACGCATTCGTGCAGCAAATTCGCAATTCACCAAAAGTTAACGTGTTTTGTGCAATCTCACGGCTTAAAGTTTACGGCCCCTTTTTCTTCTGCGAAAAAAACGTTACAGGACACGTGTATCTGGACATGCTGGAAAATTGGCTCACGCCACAACTGGAGACCGACAGCGCCGACTTCATCTTTCAACAGGATGGTGCTCCACCACACTTCCATCATGATGTTCGGCATTTCTTAAACAGGAGACTGGAAAACCGATGGATCGGTCGTGGTGGAGATCACGATGAGCAATTCATGTCATGGCCTCCACGCTTTCCCGACTTAACCCCATGCGATTTCTTTCTGTGGGGTTATGTGAAAGATTCAGTGTTTAAACCTCCTCTACCAAGAAACGTGCCAGAACTGCGAGCTCGCATCAACGATGCTTTCGAACTCATTGATGGGGACATGCTGCGCCGAGTGTGGGAGGAACTTGATTATCGGCTTGATGTCTGCCGAATCACTAAAGGGGCACATATCGAACATTTGTGAATGCCTAAAAAAACTTTTTGAGTTTTTGTATGCGTGTGCAAAGCATTGTGAAAATATCTCAAATAATAAAGTTATTGTAGATCTGTGAAATCGCTTCAATCATTTGTAATAACCCTGTACTTAACTTGTATTTACAAAGGTGCCGCAAACGGTGGGCGATATACAACATACATCAGAGTCCTTGGCTATAGGCCATGTTCCTGCAAGTTTGCCACACGTCCGTACTAACTGTTCTCTTAGCATTCTCTCACTTTCCGCTAACGTCCGTATACTGAGCCGATCTGAGCGTCCGAGTCCCGGCAGGAGCGGCGCTTACATTCACTTCTGGCAGGGGGCGCTCCTGCCGTGGCGCGCTCCTTGTCAGCGGGCTGTTGGCTGACGTGTCTGCACCGCCTTCTCTGGTACTGCGTTCTTCCTCTTCGTTCCGGCGCTTGTAGTTACGCCAGAACAAAATGTTCTTATAATGCCTTTTAGGCTTTTGTCAATATGTTTTTTAAGAGGCAGGCCAATGGAGCTTTTTTTAAATTTCTTATATAGCACCTCCGACTACCCATTTCAGCTTATTTAGCAGAAAGTATACGTTAGAATATTTTTCATTTATCGAGAACTTTAGTTTCTTATGACAGCATTCGTGGTGCTACACCACTGGGTAAAACCTCTCCACACTTCACGTGGTGTAGAAGAATTTTTTAATCCTTTGATTCACCTTAGATCCTCCAAATTTCGTGACTTCTCCACTGTCCGTTTCCTTCCTTATTACCATCCACCATTTGGTTGAAGATGTACCACTGAAGTACACATGCGACAAAAAAGTCGGATTTCTTCTCAGTGCCCGTATTCCACCTTTAGCACCAGTTCTTGTACTTTCTCTCCGAGACATCTGTTGAAGTGAAAATTGAAACCGGAAAGAGATATTTTCGGTGAATATTTTCATAGATTTAATTGTAACCATTTCAAGATCTAGTATTGCAGTTTTCGGTGATCACCCAGGAATCCTTTATATCAGTGCATAAGAAAGTCTTTGATATATACAGTAGTCTGACTTACCTGCGAGCAAAACAATGAAAGAGAAAATACCCTCGTCTCTGCTTCTGTGCTTCCGATGTCAAAGCGTATGGTGTAAAGTTGTTCGAACGTTCCGAAGAGCTGTCGAATGTTCCGTCTATAAGAAAACTTTCATTTTCACACGATTTTCTTCTTTACAATCGAACACCACGATTCTTTTGTCACCAACAGACTCATCGTCAACTATTACCTTCAGTTAATTTCAACATGACTTCACTCAGTTAAATCTTCGGAGTAGTGACAGGGTTTTGGGTCATTCGAATAGCTTCCCTTCTTACTTTGTACAACGATGTCTTGGAATTCTCAGAATTTGGCGCATCTCGACGAAATCTAAGCTTTTATCTTTAAAAATTCGGAAAACAAGCTATGCTTTTTCTACTGAAACGTCCCCTTTGAACATTTGTACATGACTGTGCTTAAACTGACACACAATATTTTTAGCGCAACGCAATCTGACTTTCAGAAATCCCTACAAAGGAATGGCCCTGACTAACATTAACCTGTACCTTTCACAAATCACTTACCTCACCAAAATCTCCGTTACTCGAACTACTGCAATACAGCGAGCGCCATTACTGCCAGCTAAATAACAGATTCAAACTACGGAAGGCACTAACTACTGATAGGGATAGTTAGCAAATGAAAGATTTTAATAGAGAACAAACAATGTATTTACCTTAATAATCATAATATACACTCCTGGAAATTGAAATAAGAACACCGTGAATTCATTGTCCCAGGAAGGGGAAACTTTATTGACACATTCCTGGGGTCAGATACATCACATGATCACACTGACAGAACCACAGGCACATAGACACAGGCAACAGAGCATGCACAATGTCGGCACTACTACAGTGTATATCCACCTTTCGCAGCAATGCAGGCTGCTATTCTCCCATGGAGACGATCGTAGAGATGCTGGATGTAGTCCTGTGGAACGGCTTGCCATGCCATTTCCACCTGGCGCCTCAGTTGGACCAGCGTTCGTGCTGGACGTGCAGACCGCGTGAGACGACGCTTCATCCAGTCCCAAACATGCTCAATGGGGGACAGATCCGGAGATCTTGCTGGCCAGGGTAGTTGACTTACACCTTCTAGAGCACGTTGGGTGGCACGGGATACATGCGGACGTGCATTGTCCTGTTGGAACAGCAAGTTCCCTTGCCGGTCTAGGAATGGTAGAACGATGGGTTCGATGACGGTTTGGATGTACCATGCACTATTCAGTGTCCCCTCGACGATCACCAGTGGTGTACGGCCAGTGTAGGAGATCGCTCCCCACACCATGATGCCGGGTGTTGGCCCTGTGTGCCTCGGTCGTATGCAGTCCTGATTGTGGCGCTCACCTGCACGGTGCCAAACACGCATACGACCATCATTGGCACCAAGGCAGAAGCGACTCTCATCGCTGAAGACGACACGTTTCCATTCGTCCCTCCATTCACGCCTGTCGCGACACCACTGGAGGCGGGCTGCACGATGTTGGGGCGTGAGCGGAAGACGGCCTAACGGTGTGCGGGACCGTAGCCCAGCTTCATGGAGACGGTTGCGAATGGTCCTCGGCGATACCCCAGGAGCAACAGTGTCCCTAATTTGCTGGGAAGTGGCGGTGCGGTCCCCTACGGCACTGCGTAGGATCCTACGGTCTTGGCGTGCATCCGTGCATCGCTGCGGTCCGGTCCCAGGTCGACGGGCACGTGCACCTTCCGCCGACCACTGGCGACAACATCGATGTACTGTGGAGACATCACGCCCCACGTGTTGAGCAATTCGGCGGTACGTCCACCCGGCCTCCCGCATGCCCACTATACGCCCTCGCTCAAAGTCCGTCAACTGCACATACGGTTCACGTCCACGCTGTCGCGGCATGCTACCAGTGTTAAAGACTGCGATGGAGCTCCGTATGCCACGGCAAACTGGCTGACACTGACGGTGGCGGTGCACAAATGCTGCGCAGCTAGCGCCATTCGACGGCCAACACCGCGGTTCCTGGTGTGTCCGCTGTGCCGTGCGTGTGATCATTGCTTGTACAGCCCTCTCGCAGTGTCCGGAGCAAGTATGGTGGGTCTGACACACCGGTGTCAATGTGTTCTTTTTTCCATTTCCAGGAGTGTATATAGCAGTTCATAACATCCATTCTGTACTCAAAAATCCGCCATCTCATTTCCCACATCCACCACTGCTGGCGGCTCACCTCCAACTGCGCAACGCTACACGCTGTTCACATCCAGCTGCCGCTGCCCAACACTACAATGGCAGACAACAATGCAAACTAGCCACAGACTGCACACAGCACAGCCAGTGATTTTCATACAGAGCGCTACGTAACGTTGCCAATAAGAAAACATAAACAGCCTACTTACACTACGAGGACTCTTTACCTGTAGTTACGTATTCAGTCTTTAATCAGCACATCTGCTTCGTCAGGTGGGCAATGGTGTTGCTACCGTTTGTAATTGTTTAATGATCTCCGCACTTACTCCGTTTGGAGTTCACATACAACCAGTTCGAACACTCATCACATTTTCTGTGTACCCGTTAGCGACAACCATCCTTGAGGACACACTGCTTGCCTTTCATATTTGTAATTATCTTCATTACTCACAGTGTACAGTACTCACGTAGCACAGGCTAGGAAACTGTGTGGAAACGAATACTGTCGGCGAGGATATTGTCTGACCGACGGTGAGAATACATCCGCTGCTGGTGAGCGACTGTTGTAAATCAGCAGTGGGGGCGACTCTTGTTGGAAAACCGGCGGTGCGAACCTGATTGGACGGTACATAAGGCACCCACAAAAGGGTCGAGAACACCACGGTCGGAAAGGCCAAGAACGCCCTCCTACCACCTCGGCCAGCCTGGCTTGTCGTCCGTGCCCAGTTACGATAGAACCCAACACAGCTAACACTGTCCTCCTGTTTTGCCTCAAACTCAAATCAGAGAATCAAACGTATTGACTGACTCGCAATTTTGAGATAAAAATTATTATTTATTTCAGTGTTTCAACCACTTCTAGGCAACTCCTACACAGTTCTCTTCCCTTCTTAATATTTTCTCTTTCACAAAGATTTTTGAATTAAGTTCAATGGCGATATGTGAAAATTTGTGTCGTATAGGGACCCGAATCGGCATTTCCTGCTTTACACCACGTGGGTAGTGTGCGATAAGAATGTAGACTGGGCAGAAACCGTCTTAAGATAACAGAAGCGGTTAAAGCGAGCACTCGCTTAAAGCACGAAATCCAGGTTCGAGTCCTGGACTGACACAAGTTTTTACTTGCCGCCACTGAATTTAATTCAGTGGCCAATTGCGGCTAAGATCTGTACGTCTCTTAAATTATATGCCAACGGCCAATCGGCAACACAGATTCCCGTCAGATCAGCGAAGTTAGAGAAATTTTTGGAAATTTGTGGTAAGTTCTTATGTGACCAAACCGCAGAGGTCATCAGTCGTTAAGCCTACACACTACTTAATCTAACTTACTAACTTAAACTGACTTACACTGTGGGCAACACACACCACACACACCCATGCCTGAGGGAGTCAAACCTCCGGGGGGGGGGGGGGGGGGGGAGCAGGGCGAACTGTGACAAGACGCTCAAGACCGAGCGGCTGACGCGCGCGGCGAAGGTAAGAGCTGTTGGGCTCGGCTACCACTTTGATGGGTCACCGTCCGGATCTGCCGATTTGCTGTTGACAAGTCTTGTGAGGCCATTTGAAGAGCTACTTCGGCATCACTCACGAAAACTGACATACGGCCGGGAGAGCGGCGTGCCGGTCTCACGCCCCCCTATATCCGCATCTGGTGACACCTTAGGCACATACGCTCGCGTGTTGATCGAACCTACCGGTTGTAACAGAGCATTAAGTGGAAGGGCTGGGAGTGAGGAGGTAGCCGTAATACGACAGTTCTAAGCACATTTTTTTAAACCCAAACTTTTGAAAACAACACGAAATAATTGATTTACAACAATATGTAAAAAAAAATTACACTGGCAAGAAAAACTTTACAATCAGACGTGAATACAACACATGTGCTCATCCTATCAAAATTACTACAGTTTGTCATTCGTCTATATTTGATCAATGCAAACAGTTACAAAATAAAACACAACTATCAGGATTTGTCTCTGGGAGGGACACGGAAATAACCATTTGGATACAGTACATATGAGTAGCGTGATAACTTTTCGGACTCCCAAAAAATGTTCAAATGTGTCTGAAATCTTATGGGGCTTAACTGCTAAGGTCATCAGTCCCTAAGCTTACACACTACTTAACCTAAATTATCCTAAGGACAAACACACTCATCCATGCCCGAGGGAGGACTCGAACATCCGCCGGGACCAGCCGCACAGTCCACGACTGCAACGCCTAAGACCGCTCGGCTAATCCCGCGCGGCCTTTCAGACTCCCGCGCAGAGTTCTCTTAGTTAAATATACGCCACAGCTGAGCGACACAGAACACGCCCTGTATTCAGACCCCTGGGCGACGACCGTTCCAATCACCACAGCTCACTATAACTCAAAAGGTTAATGATCGGTACTATCCACGGTGTCACCGATACCGACCAAAGGTATCTGCTGTCCGGAACACGTTGTGTAGCAGGTTGACGCAGTCCGTGGCTCCGCTCTTCCGTCTCGTTCTCTGGTTGCAACCGTTCTCCCTGTAGCTGGTTCCGGCCACCCCTCGTGGTAGTCGGCAGAGGGCGACACCTGAGTGGCGATGGTCGCACCACACTGTAGTTTTTTTTTTTTTTTGGTCATCAGTATACTGACTGGTTTGATGCGGCCCGCCACGAATTCCTTTCCTGTGCTAACCTCTTCATCTCAGAGTAGCACTTGCAACCTACGTCCTCAATTATTTGCTTGACGTATTCCAATCTCTGTCTTCCTCTACATTTTTTGCCCTCTACAGCTCCCTCTAGTACCATGGAAGTCATTCCCTCATGTCTTAGCAGATGTCCTATCATCTTGTCCCTTCTCCTTATCAGTGTTTTCCACATATTCCTTTCCTCTCAGATTCTGCGTAGAACCTCCTCATTCCTTACCTTATCAATCCACCTAATTTTCAACATTCGTCTGTAGCACCACATCTCAATTGCTTCGATTATCTTCTGTTCCGGTTTTCCCACAGTCCATGTTTCACTACTATACAATGCTGTACTCCAGACGTACATCCTCAGAAATTTCTTCCTCAAATTAAGGCCGGTATTTGATATTAGTAGACTTCTCTTGGCCAGAAATGCCTTTTTTGCCATAGCGAGTCTGCTTTTGATGTCCTCCTTGCTCCGTCCGTCATTGGTTATTTTACAGCCTAGGTAGCAGAAATCCTTAACTTCATTGACTTCGTGACCATCAATCCTGATGTTAAGTTTCTCGCTGTTCTCATTTCTACTACTTCTCATTACCTTCGTCTTTCTCCGATTTACTCTCAAACCATACTGTGTACTCATTGAACTGTTCATTCCGTTCAGCAGATCATTTAATTCTTCTTCACTCAGGATAGCAATGTCATCAGCGAATCGTATCATTGATATCCTTTCACCTTGTATTTTAATTCCACTCCTGAACCTTTCTTTTATTTCCATCATTGCTTCCTCGATGTACAGATTGAAGAGTAGGGGCGAAAGGCTACAGCCTTGTCTTACACCCTTCTTAATACGAGCACTTCGTTCTTGATCGTCCACTCTTATTATTCCCTCTTGGTTGTTGTACATATTAGATATGACCCGTCTCTCCCTATAGCTTACCCCTACTTTTTTCAGAATCTCGAACAGCTTGCACCATTTCATATCGTCGAACGCTTTTTCCAGGTCGACAAATCCTATGAAAGTGTCTTGATTTTTCTTTAGCCTTGCTTCCATTATTAGCCGTAACGTCAGAGTTGCCTCTCTCGTCCCTTTACTTTTCCTGAAGCCAAACTGATCGTCACCTAGCGCATTCTCAATTTTCTTTTCCATTCTTCTGTATATTATTCTTGTAAGCTGCTTCGATGCATGAGCTGTTAAGCTGATTGTGCGATAATTCTCGCACTTTTCAGCTCTTGCCGTCTTCGGAATTGTGTGGATGATGCTTTTCCGAAAGTCAGATGGTATATCGCCAGACTCATATATTCTACACACCAACGTGAATAGTCGTTTTGTTGCCACTTCCCCCAATGATTTTAGAAATTCTGATGGAATGTTATCTATCCCTTCTGCCTTATTTGACCGTAAGTCCTCCAAAGCTCTTTTAAATTCCGATTCTAATACTGGATCCCCTATCTCTTCTAAATCGACTCCTGTTTCTTCTTCTATCACATCAGACAAATCTTCACCCTCATAGAGGCTTTCAATGTATTCTTTCCACCTATCTGCTCTCTCCTCTGCATTAACAGTGGAATTCCCGTTGCACTCTTAATGTTAGCATCGTTGCTTTTAATGTCACCAAAGGTTGTTTTGACTTTCCTGTACGCTGAGTCTGTCCTTCCGACAATCATATCTTTTTCGATGTGTTCACATTTTTCCTGCAGCCATTTCGTCTTAGCTTCCCTGCACTTCCTATTTATTTCATTCCTCAGCGACTTGTATTTCTGTATTCCTGGTTTTCCCGGAACATGTTTGTACTTCCTCCTTTCATCAATCAACTGAAGTATTTCTTCTGTTACCCATGGTTTCTTCGCAGCTACCTTCTTTGTACCTATGTTTTCATCCCCAACTTCTGTGATGGCCCTTTTTAGAGATGTCCATTCCTCTTCAACTGTACTGCCTACTGCGCTATTCCTTATTGCTGTATCTATAGCGTTAGAGAACTTCAAACGTATCTCGTCATTCCTTAGTACTTCCGTATCCCACTTCTTCGCATATTGATTCTTCCTGACTAATGTCTTGAACTTCAGCCTACTCTTCATCACTACTATATCGTGATCGGAGTCTATATCTGCTCCTGGGTACGCCTTACAATCCACTATCTGATTTCGGAATCTCTGTCTGACCATGATGTACACTGTAGTACCGGCGCTAAAAGGTTGCGCGCGGCATTCAGAGGCGTCGGGCACGTGGCGATGATACCATCGGCACACGGTAACAAATCCAGCAGCCTGCTTCTGAATAACTTTTGTGTTTTCCTTTAACTTGACCTGTTGGAGATCCCAAAAGCTGGAACCCTACTAAAGAATGGGTCGCACAAGTGTCGTACACGCGGTCTCCTTTACATATGAACCACACTTTCTATATATGAACGTAGTATCTGTTCCCGAAAGAACAGATACAATTGATGACCGTGCAGTTTCTCTAGAATGAAATGGTAATTGAATCGGCACCATAGCTGCAAACAGGCTTTGATGTACATGTAAGCAGGAGATCCTGGGTTCGATTCCCGGTCAGGGCACACATTTTCAACATGTCCCCAATGATGTATATCAACGCCTGTTTGCAGCAACGGTGTCGATTTAATTATCATTTCAACCACACTTTCCTAAAATTCTTCCAATAAATCGACGACAACCATGCGGCTTCCCTGCTAAAATCCTTACATGCTTATTTCATACTGATTTGCAACGTTACGGGTAGATATTAATTCGACATGACTGTGTCAAGGGCCGGCCGCAGTGGCCGAGAGAGAAGCAAGCTGAGTCGGCCGTCTATCCAGAAACGCCACTTGGCTTGCATTGCACAGGAAGACGTGCATATATCTCTAGAGTTCATAGTAGGAAAGTAGAATTACAAAGTGGGGCAGTGTCGTGTGAAACTGGGATAAATATTAATTGAAGTGGGAAAGCTGAGAGTGATAATGTTGTGACTAATCCCTGTGTTGTATTTCATGTTGTAGTGTGGTGTATGTCATGTAATTTTGGTATGTGTGGTTTGCATGGGAGAGTAGCAAGGTAGTTTCAGAGGTAGTGGGTATGCATGTTCCTTTTGTACCGCTCGGTCTGGAGGAAAGTTTCGTGATGATGGTTGTGAGAGTCGAAGTGTGAGATATAGCAAAAGATCCACCAACCTATCCAGAAAGTGCACTGTAGCGTTAAATAATTACGAGACCGTAAGATAGAGATTCACCAATGTAAAGCCATGGCCACTGGGCGGAATTTCTCATGTGTTATTGTTGTAGGTTATAGAATTTGTGTGTTTAGGTTATAGAATTTATCGGAATAAATAAGATAGTGAAAAGAAAAAGATTGGTGGACTTTTCCTTCAAACTGTATGTTGTCATGATATCCAGAATTTATAATGTGTGCGCCACTCATATTCAGTGCGATGGCCACGTGTTGATAAAAGCTGTTAAATGAAAAAAGAAAATGTGGTATTGCCAGTGCGTAGTGAACAGTCAGAGTTCTGTAAATTGCTGATAGTCAGATGAGCGTTTCCGTTGCGCATCATTCATACAGGAGGATAATTTGTATCTTTATTGTGAGTACTAGAGTTCATGTTACTCGACAGATAAGAATGAAACCACTCGCTTGGCAGACCACTCATCTTGCAGGCCTGACTGCTTGATGCCACAGTATGAGCAAGGCATGTGGGTGCCTCTCAATACGAGCGTACAGAATACCAGACGGACTGTGTGACTGGATTCAAGAGTTAGGAAACGGAACGCATCACGTCATTCTGAACGGAGAGAAGTACTCAAACGTAAAAGTAATTCCAGGCGTGGCCGAATGGAGTGTTATTGCATCATTACTTTTCACAGTATAAAGAGTGTAACGGGTGTAAGTACAGACATTTTTATATGTGATACCTTAATATTTGCACACATCAGCGTGTTGGGTGTTTTCCTCGATGTGTAACAGTCTTCCCGCAAACACGTCATATAGGTGACTACCCGATGTTTTCTGGACGGTCGTAACTGCACCACTAAGTGGACTGTGCCTGTCAATATATACTAACCATTTCGTGTCCACCCGTCGATACTTCAGTGCCTAACCTGCTGCAAATAGAAAAGTGACATTAATGGCTTGCTGTTGCCACCGTACGAGAGTCGTTGAATAAGTAATGAAATACTTTTCCTTCTCGACCTTCAGCCCCTATAGTTCCAAGAAGTTGCAATAGCTGGCGGCGCTGTATGTAGCATTCAAAATGGCATGTGTAACGGAGCTGCGTGCCACGCAGAGAACTATCACTGCTTTTCTTTTGGCGCAGAACCAAAACATCGCATATATTCATAGCCGCAGGCAGAATGTCTACGGAGACTTGGCGGTGTCCAAAAGCACGGTGAACAGTTGAGCGAGGCGCTTGTCACCATCGCGACAATGTCGCGCAAATCTGTGCGATCTGCCGCGTGCCGGCCGGCCGCACACAGCTGTGACTCCTGTAATGCTGGAACGTGCGGACACTCTCATTCGAAGTGATGAACGCTTTACAATCAAACTCTTCGCTGCGCAGCTGGACGTCTCTCTATGTGAGCCCACTGGGATCCTTGCTACTTGACGGAATACTATGAAGTGCAGCGAAGGACCATTTGTGCGGAATTGCTTCTGCCTTACGAGGAAGGTTATTGATGCAAGCCTTTGGCTTCGACGTCGACCAGCAGAGTGGTGCCATGCGGGCGGACAGAGCCTAACCGTAAGGTGGCGTAAGCCCGTCGAATTGAAAGGCGATTATGTTGATAAATTGGGGTTTGAAGACAAAAGAGTGGGGAATAAATGGTGTATTTGAATCGTGAATAAAACTAAACTTATTTTAGAAAAAAAATGTGCTGCATAACTTATTGAACGCCTCTCGAACTTCGAGGTAATAACCAATATAAAAAAATTACTACTCACCTTCAGGTGAGGTAAATACTGATATAATCTTGTTTAGTACACTGTCCTCAGTCACTAATGCCGGCCGCTGTTACCGAGCGGTTCTAGGCGCTTCAGTCCGGAACTGAACTGCTGCTACGATAGCAGGTTCGAACACTGACTCGGGGTTGCATGTGTGTGATGTCCTTAGGTTAGTTAGGTTTAAGTAGTTCTAAGTCTAGGGGCCTAATGAGCTCAGATGTTAAGTCCCATAGTGCTTGGAGCCATTTGAACCATTCTCAGTCACTAATAAAAATACCTGCATTTATGCCCGGTGCGCCCTGTATGTAAAACAGTTAATAACGTCGGAGGCTCCATGAGGCTTCTTACGGATGATGCTGTTGTGTATTGAAAAGCAGCAGGGTTAGAAAATTGTAGCAAAGTGTAGGCAGACCTGCACAGGATGGACGCTAGGTGCAGCCAATGGTAACTGACCATCAATATTAATAAATGCAACGTGCTGCGAATACATTGAGAGAAAGATCTTTTTTTGAGTAATTGTACGATTGCACAACGATCACTGAAAGCAGTTACTTATGTAAATTATCTAGGAGTATACGTACGAAGGGATCTGAAACGAAACGGCCACTTAAAATAAATCGCAGGTACGTCAGGCAGATTCACTGGAAGAATCCTCAGGGAGTGTAGTCCACCGATAAAGGAAAAAAATGGTTCAAATGGCTCTGAGGACTATGCGACTCAACATCTGAGGTCATCAGTCCCCTAGAACTACTTAAACCTAACTAACCTAAGGATATCACACACATCCATGCCCCAGGCAGGATTCGAACCTGCGATCGTAGCAGTCACGCGGTTCCGGACTGAAGTGCCTAGAACCGCACGGCCACCGCGGTCGGCCCGACAAAGGAAGTAGCTTAAAAAACACTCGTTCGACCAATACTGTTCATCAGTCTGGGCTCCGCACCAAATGGTGAAAATAGAGAAGATCCAAAGAAGAGCAGCAAGTCTCGTTAGAGTTTCATTCAGTAGGTGCGAAAGTGTGACGCTGACGCTCGGTCAAAACCAGTGGCAGACACTGCAAGACAGGCTTCGTGTGCGACGGTATGTAGAGAATGTAGAAGAGCGACCTCCTATGTTCCTCCCACGAAAAGGCCATGAAAATAAAATCAGAAAGATTCGAACCCACACCGGGGATTACCAGCAACCGTTCTCCCAGCAAGCCATTCGCTACTGGAACAGGAAAAGAGTGAGGAGACATTGGTATACAAAGTAACGTCTGCCACATACCGTAAGGTGGCTTCCCGAGTATAGGTGTAGGTGCAGATGTAGATGAATGCGAACTTAGCTTAGTAAAATTAATAGAGCTGGGCGTGAGTAAGCTTCCTTCCTTGCTGGGGTGTCTGCGAGATCTCTACTGTCACGAATACGTAGCACCGAGTCGCGTCGCTGGCATAGCCAAAATAAAAAAAGGAAACGCAGAGCGGTTTATGACGCATGGGCCGGGCCAGGCCGGGCCGAAAGTAATAGCAGCGCTCCGCTTCACCCCCCCCCCTCCCCTCCCCCACTCCGCCACTCCATCTCTCGTCTTGTCCGCGATGTTCCTCAGAGTTACGGGGAGAGAACACGAATTGTTGGTAAATTGCAGTCATCGTCGACGGCGACGGATGCGGGCCGGCGAAGGCGGGGAAGAGCGAGGGAAGGACGAAAAAGGAATTAAAACTCACACGCGCGCGCGCCCACACACACACACACGCACACGCACACACACACACGAGAGCACGTCTCCGGCTCGCCTCAGCGTGCCCGGCCGACCGCAGCCGGCTACACAGGCCGGAACCCTCTTATTTCCTCTCAGCGCTGCCGCCGTCTCGGGCGGACTTGCTGAGATTCTATTAGGCGACAATTAAATGCGGACCTTGCTCAGCCAGACGTGAGGCGAGGGTACCGCACACGGCATGCCGCGGTATAGCGTAACGAGCGCCGGTCGGGTTTTTACGCGACCCGACATGCCTCTCCCCACCCCATCCCCCTCCCTTCTTCCTTCCAAGCCCTCAGCCCGCGACGGTCAACTATCTGGATCGGCGGAGCAGTGTCACGTATTAGCCGTTCGACAAACAGACAGCGTCTCCGATAGGGATCTGGCCGATAATTTGGGGGCTTTCGGGGTGAGATAGTAGATCACCCGGTTCCGGTTTCCCAGCGTCTCGCGGCGAGTCGAGCCAGCGACACCCCGCAATTAAGCGGGAATTGTGGACGTGGCGCGGCCGTAATGCGCGGCTGCCGCCGGCCGGCGTTATTTCGCGAGACGTGTCCCGCCAGCGACCGCCGGCACTTGTCAGCGGTTGCCTGCTGCCGAGCTGCACACCGCACCACACTGTACCACGCCTACCGCCTCCGCCCTGCCTCCTGACTTACATGTTGCTCCTCCGCCTCTCTACATCAGTTCGCTGCACAGCTCTTGAGCGTAGTCTGATGTGACGTGGAGTGCTTGTAATTGTGCGTATCCCCCAGATGCGGAATTAAAGTCCCCTTGATCGAAAAACGGAGAGGAGCTCTCTAAGCATTCATGAGCGCAATCGATAACGACTTATTAAATCTAAATGGCTTAAAATGGCTCTGAGCACTACGGGACTTAACTTCTGAGGTTATCAGTCCCCTAGAACTTTTCGAACCTGCGACCGTAGCGGTCGCGCGGTTCCAGACTGTAGCGCCTAGAACCGCTCGGCCACAGCGGCCGGCATTAAATCTAAATTTCATAGGGTTGGGCCCACCGTTAAAAAATGGTCGTGCATACACAGGACAACCACTTCCCGACATCACGTATTAGTTAAGGGAGGCATCTAACTGCTGAACGAAAATGCACTCTCATAAAAGATGCTATTTATTTCCCTTAATATGCATTCACGAAGGAAAAACCATCAACAAAATGACAATGAGTACAAAGTTAAATAAGCAATTATGTTTAACTCCAATCTTGGTCGAGGCCTATTCAGTCAGGTCCGATCGGTCGCAAAATGTAAACCACTGTAAAAAATCAATTTTTTTTATTTGAAACAGTTAATTACACCTTCCAGCTACTTCTCTACATCGAAATTAGAATTATATTTTAATACCTTCAGCTGCTACTGGGCGTTGATACACTCCTGGAAATTGAAATAAGAACACCGTGAATTCATTGTCCCAGGAAGGGGAAACTTTATTGACACATTCCTGGGGTCAGATACATCACATGATCACACTGACAGAACCACAGGCACATAGACACAGGCAACAGAGCATGCACAATGTCGGCACTAGTACAGTGTATATCCACCTTTCGCAGCAATGCAGACTGCTATTCTCCCATGGAGACGATCGTAGAGATGCTGGATGTAGTCCTGTGGAACGGCTTGCCATGCCATTTCCACCTGGCGCCTCAGTTGGACCAGCGTTCGTGTTGGACGTGCAGACCGCGTGAGAATACGCTTCATCCAGTCCCAAACATGCTCAATGGGGGACAGATCCGGAGATCTTGCTGGCCAGGGTAGTTGACTTACACTTTCTAGAGCACGTTGGGTGGCACGGGATACATGCGGACGTGCATTGTCCTGTTGGAACAGCAAGTTCCCTTGCCGGTCTAGGAATGGTAGAACGATGGGTTCGATGACGGTTTGGATGTACCGTACACTATTCAGTGTCCCCTCGACGATCACCAGTGGTGTACGGCCAGTGTAGGAGATCGCTCCCCACACCATGATGCCGGGTGTTGGCCCTGTGTGCCTCGGTCGTATGCAGTCCTGATTGTGGCGCTCACCTGCACGGCACCAAACACGCATACGACCATCATTGGCACCAAGGCAGAAGCGACTCTCATCGCTGAAGACGACACGTCTCCATCCGTCCCTCCATTCACGCCTGTCGCTACACCACTGGAGGGGAGGCGGGCTGCACGATGTTGGGGCGTGTGCGGAAGACGGCCTAACGGTGTGCGGGACCGTAGCCCAGCTTCATGGAGACGGTTGCGAATGGTCCTCGCCGATACCCCAGGAGCAACAGTGTCCCTAATTTGCTGGGAAGTGGCGGTGCGGTCCCCTACGGCACTGCGTAGGATCCTACGGTCTTGGCGTGCATCCGTGCGTCGCTGCGGTCCGGTCCCAGGTCGACGGGCACGTGCACCTTCCGCCGACCACTGGCGACAACATCGATGTACTGTGGAGACCTCACGCCCCACGTGTTGAGCAATACGGCGGTACGTCCACCCGGCCTCTCGCATGCCCACTATACGCCCTCGCTCAAAGTCCGTCAACTGCACATACGGTTCACGTCCACGCTGTCGCGGCATGCTACCAGTGTTAAAGACTGCGATGGAGCTCCGTATGCCACGGCAAACTGGCTGACACTGACGGCGGCGGTGCACAAATGCTGCGCAGCTAGCGCCATTCGACGGCCAACACCGCGGTTCCTGGTGTGTCCGCTGTGCCGTGCGTGTGATCATTGCTTGTACAGCCCTCTCGCAGTGTCCGGAGCAAGTATGGTGGGTCTGACACACCGGTGTCAATGTGTTCTTTTTTCCATTTCCAGGAGTGTATATATCAAAGGGGACCGGTTAAATATGTGTGTCCCCACTGGAACCCGGAATCTCTTGCTTACATGGTAGACGCTCTATCCTTCTTTTTTTTTTTAAATCTCATTTCGTTCGCTTTTGTTCGTTGCATCTGCTCGGGGAGGACGTCGTAAGACAACCGTTTAAGTTCGTTATTGATCAATTAACTCAGTTTTTTTTTAATACAGAGGGCGCGTAACCCTCTGACCGAACACGCTGAGCTACCGTGCCGGCTACCCATCTGAGCAACCGAGGGCACAGAGGATAGTGCGACTGCAAGGACTGTCTCGCACACGCCTCCCGCGCGACCCACATTCTCACCTTGTATATCCACACACTACATTCGTAGTGTCCCACCCCAACACACTCATTACTCGTGCAAGACATTCTTACCAAGTCTCGTAAGTGTTCGAGGAATGTGTGTGCATCCGCACAGAAGAAGAAGGTCATTGCTAGTGTTGCCATAACTATGTACTTACACGGATATGATGTCAGGTCTTTCGGACATGTGCGAATTCGAATTTCATTCTGCACGGCTGCAGGTCATCAATGGTGTCTGTTCTTTCGGACATGTCCGAAATAACAGACACCATATCCGTATAAGTACTTCTCTACATAGTCGTCGCTCCGATGAAGACATTTGTCGTAGCGTTGTACCAACTTTCCAATACCCTCGTCATAGGAGGCAGCCGCCTATGCTTCCTGCCAATTCTCTGCGTTGGTCTACAGGTCGTTGTTGGTGCCAGAACACTGTGTTAATAACCAGCGGTTCATGTTGGCAGAGAAGAAACTCGGGGAGAGTCAATTTCGAGCTCTATTGTGGGTGATCAAACGCACCTCATCGTAAACGCTGCAGGAGCATCTTCACTGCCCCTGCAGAGTGCGGCCGAGAATTGTCTTGCAGGAGGAAACGCATGACAGCTATGTTATGTGGGCTGCATAACATCAGGCGATATCTCACCCCAGACCCTCATACTTTCCGGGAAACACTGTTGTTCTAAGCATCATTATGTGCTCACTGCGCGTCCAGAACTGAGAAGAGCAACGTGACGAGATCGACGGAAATACTGGAGGCACTCTGAACGCATCTGTGCAAGACTTAATCGGATTTTCACTGTGGTTTCCATTTCGCATTCCATCGGATCCTATTCGCCGAATAGTCCTCATAGCAATATTGAAATGGAAATGAGTGTTTGGCGTCATTGGCCGAGAGGCCCGTTGCGGGGCAGGTCCAACCGCCTTGGTGCAGGTCTTATTACATTCGACGCCACATTGGGCGACCTGCGCGCCGCATGGGGATGAAATGATGATGAAGACAACACAAAACCCAGTCCCTGAGCGGAGAAAATCTCCGACCCAGCCGGGAATCGAACCCGGGCCCGTAGGACGGCAATCCGTCACGCTGACCACATTTATTTATTTATTTTTTCTTTTTTTTATATACTTATATTAAATTAATAATAAAGTAACAGAACCTAATAAAAATGTAAATGTTAGAAAAAAATTCACGTACTGGCGACTCGCGAACCACCGCCCAAACATAAAACTTCCACAAATCAGTGACGCAACTTTTTTTTTTCTCTGCAAAAACAAAAAAAAAATCATTGTAAAACAAATCACAAATGTAAAGGAACAGGGAGACAGGGATGTCGTTTTTATTTATTTATTTATTTATTTTCCATAAAGATCACTCTGTTAATAGGAACATGTAGATCATTTCATGGCATAGTATGAGCATCATATATGGAGCGGTGAGAGAAGCGTGAGGTTCATTATCAGCTGTCAAATGTGCACACCGACTGCACCCGGCACATCCCAACTGCGTGGGGGGTCGAGGAAGACTGCCTGAAGATAGCTGGCAAAGGTTTTCCGATAGTGTGACCATCTATGAACCTCATTGTGGGCTTGCTGCAAGAAATACCAAAAGTCGAGTCGCGACTTGGCAGCGTCCCCATAGAGGTACGCGATCGTCCAACCTTTGACCCAGATGATCGAGTGTGATTTAGTCGCCGGAAAGTAGTCACTCTCCGGATGTAAGAAGGAAGCAGGTGTAATATGTTGCGGGGTCACACGGAGGTAGCAAGCCACCATCTGTCTTCCTAGGAGCCATACGTCCTCCACCGCGATATAAGTTAAGCGGTGATTGTCGTCATCCACTTGGCGACATTTCGGGCATAGCGGAGTGTCCACTAGTCCAATTGCATAGAGTCGTTGGTTGGTGTTGAACTTGCCACAGGTGACAGAGAACCACAGTGCCCGAACGAAGGTAGGAAGGAATTTTTGGTGCACATGTCTCCAAATCTTCGGCCAATGAAACTTTGGGTGTTTGAATTCAATGACATTACGACTTATCCGTCGTTGCAGCCAAACATAAAAATCCTTCGCGCATGGTGGTCTCGTGCGCGGAAGCTCGTCTCTGATATAACTAAGTTCCACGATAAATGTTGATACATGCGCAAAATGTGGCGTAATGTTGCCCACCGCTACCGGAGGCGTGAGGGACGCTGGAACTAGGAGATCCAGTAGGCGGGATGTAAGGGCATCACGCCCGCTATGCCATTGCTTGTACATCGTGGCTAGAAGGAGCGCCGTCGCTCGGCAGTGAACATTCGTAAGTCCGAGTCCCCCCTTGTCCGTAGGGAGCGTGAGCGTTGTGTACCGCACCTTGAGGGGCGATCCAATCATCACAAAATAGCCTAATGCTGATTGAAGTCGACGTCCGAGCGTGAGTGGTAGGGGCAGGATCTGCGAAATATGCACCATTCGAGAAACCACATAAGTGTTCAGATATTCGACTCGCTGCAAAGGATCAAGGCGCCGTAGGAGATGTTGTCGGACCATGGTACGTGTTGTCTGTAAAATACGTCGGTAGTTAACTGCCGCAGTATGTTTTACAGATGAGGTAAAGTCTATGCCGAGATAGCGGAATCGTTGCACATAAGGAAACGGACTGATTTCTTCCGGCGTAAGGCCCCTTCCAACAGGCATTGCTGCCGATTTGTTCATGTTCACTGCACTACCCGCCGTCACACTGTGGTCCAACAACAGTTCAAGGACCGTCTTCATCTTTTTTTCAGAACGAACGAGCAGCAGGAGGTCGTCCGCATAGGCACGACATTTGAAGGTGTAACCCCGCAGTTCCATCCCAGAAAGAGAATTTGTGAGCCTCCCAATTAATGGTTCCAAAGCTATCGCGAACAGCAGCATCGAAAGAGGGCAGCCCTGGCGAATGGATCGTCGAAATTGAATGGGCCCTGCTATACGCCCATTAACCTGTACCAAGGATTGTGCGCCCCCATAAATCCATCTAATGAGACCAGTAAAACGGTCTGGAAATCCCATTTGTTCCAGTACAGCGTACAGATAGTTGTGGCGCACCTTATCAAAAGCACTGTCAAAATCAACCGCCACCATCGCCGCTTTAAGCCGGCACTCCTCCGCCAGCGCTGTCACATCACGGCATTCGCCAGTAGCTGTTTGCACATTCACCGATCCACCCGGTGTCGTCTGTTCTGGAGAGAGAACGCTACGAATTAACATGCGACATCGGGACGCTAGCAACCGTGCAAAGATCTTATAGTCGGCATTAAGCAGGGTGATGGGGCGATAATGTGTGACCTTAATTCCTGGCTTCGGTTTATGTACTGGCACCAAGAGGCCTTCCATAAAAGCCGGTGGAATAGGCGCATCGGAATTTAACATCTCGTTGTACATTTCCGTCCATCGCGGTGCCATTTCGTTGCGAAATTCTCGATAAAATTCAGCAGGAAGTCCATCAATGCCTGGGGACCGATTCAACGCACCCTTTGCGATCGCATCATGTACTTCCTCACAGCTAATGGCTTCCAGTAAGGTTCCCGCGGCGTCCATCGTCAGTGTACGGGAGACGTACGTGGCTATACGTTCGAGGTCATCGACAGGGGCTGCTTCTTCCCGATAGATGTGTTGGTAATGGTCGACGAATGCAGAGACAATGTCCACTTGACGCGTCACTCTGCGGTCTTCGCGGGTAACTAATTCCCGTACCAAAACGCGTCGTCGGTGCTTTCGGTCATTCACGACGTGGTGCATGGAAGGAATCTCGTGCAGTATCGTATCGTGACATCTGGCGCGCACCATGGTTCCCTGAAGATGTTTCCGAGCTAAAGCCACTAGTTTAGCTTTTATCCTTTTGCGTTCGATCCAGACGTCCTGTCCTGGCGGACCATCGACCAGGTCGCGCAGCGCTGCAAAATAAAAGTCGGTCGTACGGCGGCGCCATTCTGCCATCTCCCTGCTATATGAGATGAACGTACGGCGAAGCGCCGGTTTAGCACAAGTCAGCCACCAATCAAGCTTCGTCGCATACCTTCCAACCCTTCGCTCGCACATCGTCCATGTCTCAAGGATCCGGTGACGGCATTCAGGATCATGTAGATGTTGAATGTTTAATTTCCGCGGGGCCTTACTGTTCCACACCTCTCTACGGGGAAGAAGCACCGTACAGATGTAAGCGCTGTGATCGGAAAATGCCAATGGCCAGCGTTCCGCGTCCTGGACATCATTTGCATGAGCGCGTGAGATATAAATGCGATCTAACCTGCTCGCCGAATGACTTGTCACATAGGTGTATCCCGGTGCATCTCCATGTCGTAATTCCCACGTGTCACTAAGTACAAGGTCGTTGACAACGATTCGCAACTCTTGGCTGATGTTTGCTTGCGGCCATTGGTCTTTCTGGCTGAGAACACAGTTGAAATCTCCACCAATTATTACACATTCATAACGTCCGTGGAAAAGTGGGGCAATGTCTTCTGCATAAAATCGCGCCCTTTCCCGCCGCCGATTGTTTCCCGACGGTGCATAAAGATTGATGATGCGTGTCCCAAACGTCGTGAAAGCCATTCCCCTGGCCGACGGAAGGTAACACACGTTTTCCACTGGGAAGCCATCTCGCACGTAAACTGCCACCCCACTCCCATTGTGATCTCCATGTGACGAATAGGATTGGTAACCTGCGATGTATGGGAGTGCAGCTATGTGGACTTCCTGCAGCAAAGCAATATCCACATCAGATGCCCAAATCGTTTCCTTCAGTAGGTGTATTTTGGCCGGTGAACGCACGTCATTTATATTTAATGTCGCAATACGGTTCGCATGGCGTTGAATCCCACTCTGTCGATGCGCAACACCATCTCCCTGCATCGGCGCTGGGGGCTGAGTTAGAAGACGTTCTCTCGCCCCTCTCCCTTCACCTTCAGCAATTATTAGGCCGTCTTCGTGAGTGCCGGCTGCCTCTGTATGACGTCCGGCGCCTCCTCAATATCGTCATACCACATCTTTGCAGGCAGTGATATATTCGTGTCCATTGCCACAGCTTCTGCGTCTGGAGAGCCAACTGGTTGTGATTCCTCTTCAGCATCACCACGTCCCGGTACCGTCAATGTGACAGACCGCTGCGGGTCTGATCGAACAGTTTCCATTGCCTCATCCTGTTTCGTAGAAGCTGTTGTGTCGTCTTGGTCCACAGGCACATCATCGTCGGGGCAAGGGGAGTCATCCCGAGGAGATGTCGTGCGACGCCGCCGTTTCCTCCTTTTCGGCGAACGTTGTTTGCGTGATCTGCCTTCCGTGTCCTCAGATTGTAGGGAATCACGGCTGCCCGACAGAAAAGCATCCGTAGGAACAGGAAGTGTGTCAAGTCCCATCGTTGTACTGGGCGGGAGTTCGGTCGAAACTGATGGTGTCGTCACAGAGTGCGTTCCAGACGGAACAGCATCCGTAGTGGCTGGAACTGCTTCGTGTACTATCGTTGTGCTTGGTGGCAGCTAGGTCTCATCTGATGTCGTCGCCGTAGATTGTATGCTCGATGGAGCAGCATCCTCTGTCATCCCGACGTCTGCTACAAGGGTTCGGAGAGTGCCATCTTGATCTTCCACCAGGGCTGTGTCTTTTCGGTCATCAGCGGACGCAGTGAGGGCTGTGGCATAGGTGATCGGTAGTACTGTCATCGCCGGCGATGGCTCCCGCACATCTGAAGGCAGTTGCGTAATCCGCCGTTGCATACAGTTCGACCTGAGGTGTCCCTCCTGGCCACAGCCAGAACATGTACGTGGTTGACCATCGTAAATCACCACCGCCCGACAACCACCAATTGTCAGATAGGACGGTACATGCTTCTGAAGATCAATAGTGATCTGTCGCACTCCGTTAAGAACTGGGTACGTGGCGAATTGTGTCCAGCGTTCTGCTGTGTAACCATGTACCGTGCCGTATGGCTTAAAAGCCTCGATAACTTCGTCAGCCGGGAGCTCAAATGGCAGCTCAAAAACACGTATTGTCCGTACACCCAGACCAGCATGTTCTACAGTTACCGTGCCGACATTCCCGTCACTATGGCAAAATCGGAGACCTGCTTTTGTCGCCTGTAGAATTCTCTCACACGCCGCGTCATTTACCATCTTAACATACACCGTGGGACTAACGATGGACAGATGAATTCCGACAATATCGTTTGGCGGTATCTTGACGTCCTCTCGAATGAATCGTTCCACTGCTAAAGCCTTTGGTCGTTCGTAGTCTTTGCAGAAATTGAATCGTAATGTAGTTTTCCTGTACTTGTTCGCCATGATCGTTGTTACTAGCCCGCGCGCAGACTAAGTCCACAAGTAAACAAACACTCGCACACGCCGCACAGGCGGAAGTATCGGACCTCCGCTTCGCACGGCCGCTAGCGCCGAACTGAACCACTCAGCTATCGGGGCTGACATACCAATATTGGGATTTTGTAATGAATATTGCCAATGGTCAAGCGGAAAGCGCATCAGAAAGTGCCAATATAAAATTAACTCGGAACACCAAATATCGTTGAAGGTCGCAGAGTGCGTCCTGCAAATAAATCAACTAACCGCGATCATCAGTTACCAAAATGACTAACTCCGCAAAGTTAACAAACACTGTACCACCTGAATTATGCCACGGGAAAGTACTGCTGCCCGAATCTCACCAAATAACTTCCAGTACTCTTGCGTGAATGCGCGCCACCGTGTTTGGCAGTCAACAGCGTTTGCGACCCATTTTCGAGTACGCAACCCGAGAGACTGCAGCGAGACCGTCGTTCTTGGACGCAGAAGGCAGAGTGTGTCCTTACTAAAATTCCACCTTCTCCTGTGTCTTGGAAAAGCTCCAAGTCGCCCACCAAACACGCTAATGATTCCGAGTACCGTCCAGCCTCTAGGAAAGTTTTTCCGAGATTGCGACCATCGCCCCAATAAAACTTCAAGATTTTGACAGACCGTCTGAGAGAGGGAGATTTTTTTGTTTTATTTTTTAGACAGGGACAAGGGCAGAAGTTGACCGTCTTTCAAGCCACATTCCAAAGCAGCCGTTGAGACGCCGTGGAAGCGTCAAGCCGCCGCTTTTTCTAACATAAGGAGACAGTCCTTCAGGTACCACTCGCGTTTTTGAACGAGTGTTTGCTAGCCACCTAACGTGCTGTCTCCTGCCGCGTTAACATGGTCAGCCCAGAGCCAGGAGCCGGGGGGAACAGTTTCACTCCTGAGATACACGTCTATGGACGTCGCAAAGGTGGGTTGCTCACTTTCCTCTGCTGTTCTCTCTGCTAGGCTGTTGTGCCGAATACACAGAAAAATATGATTTTTCACAAACAGAAGTGAACAGCTAATTCATTTCATACCTTGGATGTGGGCTACATGTGAAGTCACATATGAAGTAGTAACATAAATTATGGAAAGAAGATATAAATTACCCATTCATTATTTTAATAGACCTGGGGTGTACTATGAAAGTATAGAAGGGTGAATAAAAACATTTCGGGTGGCGCTACATGGGTATTATACCAACTTACACTGAGTTCGAATATAATAAATTTCTCTCCTGCCCACAAAATAGCCCGGATGAAGGAAGCACCACTTGTGCAAAACACAGCTTGCCCTTTTCTCACATAGAATTCTGTGAACCACTCATCAAGGCCACCAGGCACATTCCAAATTCCAGACGTCCGGAAAACATTTTACACGCTGCCCCACTGTATATTCCTTACGAAGGTGCGAGCTTACGGAACAGGTTCTCAGATATTACTTTTGAGTAATAGAAACCAGCGCGCCGTCCTGGAAGGTAAGTGTTCATCAGAGACAAAGGAACCGTCAACAGTGCCACAGAGAGGTGCATAGAAGCGTTTTTGTGCTGTATATACGAGAGACATTCCATATTGGCTCAAACTTTACTTTTTCCCGCCATTCACGGTACGCTACTGCACTAATTCGGATAAAAAACTATATTCAGTTCCGTGCAAAAAAGAGAGTCATACCAGCAATTGATTTATCGCATGAGCAGGAGTCAGTAAATAGGGTAGAATTCTGGAAATTTTCTGGTGTACGTATTGAAAAAAAACTTTTACTGGAAAGAAGCACACTATTGATCTTCTCAAACAATTAAGTTCTGCTAATTTTGTTGTTCGTATAATGGCCAATATTGGAAAAAATGTTATCAGTCTCTAGGCGTAATTTGCATACTTTCATTTAATAAAGTCTTGTGGAATAACTTGCTCGGGCAGTTCATCACTTACAAAGAAAGTGTTGATGGCATAAATGCGAGTAGTAAGAATAAAATGTGTTGCTCACCAATGGATGTCATGTAGTTATCTCTTCAAGGAGCTAAGCATTTTTACTGCGCCGCCACAGTACATATATTCGCTAAAAAATTCGACATAAATAATTCGTCACTATTCGAGAAGAACAGTGATGTGCATACGTAGAACATTAAAAATTGACCTTTCTTACCCAGTATTAAAGCTGTCAGCAAGTTTCAAATCTAACTTAAAATCATTTGACCTAGACAACTCCTATTCTAGTTACGAATTACTATTTAAAAGCAGGTAGCCATAAAAAAAGAGGAGATTTTGTTTTTAACTGTTGTTGCATGAGTAGGACTAAGATGATAATGTTTTCACTAATGTTGACTCTAATTATGTGTACATATCCTGTAAAATGACTCGTTATAGATCATTTAGTGGTCATTTCTTTACACTTAGCTGCTATTTTCTTACATTTGGTTGACAAATCTTTACGAAACTCATTATTTTCACTTTGCGTTTGATCTGGCATTTAAGTTTTAAAAAAAGTTATATATCAGATGATAATCTATTTCCCATTCGTTGATAACTTGTCTAACCTTTCTCCCTATTTTACTAACAGTCGTTCAAAAGCCACTTCCAACATAGTGAGTTGATCAAGTGTGAAAACAAGGTTTGGGACTTATATGTCAAAAAGCAAACACACAAATATATGCTGTCACACAGAGTTACACCTTATAACACCAACATAATCATTAAAATTCGTTGTAATTCAAGTCGCAGGATCTTTACCATCGGCTCAGGGTGAAGTTAAGTACACACATCAAAAAAGGTTTTGCATCACCTCGGTTCATAGAACTCCAAAAGACGGACGTTGACTGTTGATATTCTATCACAGACACAGTCCCTTTGAATGTTCAGAGATGTCACTAAACCCGCCTAAAGATGTAAACAACCATGCGTGAGCAGCGCCTATTAGACGGAGGTGTTCCGACAGCCGATCAGTTCCCGTCATTCCACCAGGAAGGAAGTACACGGCTCATGTTGTCTGTAGTTCAACCATGCTTAGACGGTCAATACCGAGGTTCGATCGCGTCCGCATTGTAAGTTTCTGCCAGGAAGGGCTCTCAACGAAGGAAGTGTCCAGGCGTCTCGGAGTGAACAACAGCGATATTGTTCGGACATGGAGCAGATACAGAAAGACAGGAATTGTCGATGGCATGCCTCGCTCAGGCCGCCCAAGGGCTACTACTGCAGTGGATGACTGCTACCTACGGATTATGGCTCGGAGGAACCCTGACAGCTACGCCGCCATGTCGAATTATGCTTTTCGTGCAGCCACAGGACGTCGTGTTACGATTCAAACTGTGCACAACAGGCTGCACGATGCGTTAATTCACTCCCGACGTCCATGGCGAGGTCCATCTTTGCAACCACGACACCATGCAGCGCGGTACAGACGGCCCCAACAACCATCCGAATGGACCGCTTAGGATTGACATAATGTTCTCTTCACCGATGAGTGTCGCATATGTCTTCAATCACATAATCGTTGGAGACGTGTTTGGAGGGAACCTGGTCAGGCTAAACGCCTTAGACACACTGTCCAGCGAGTGCAGCAAGGTGGAGGTTCCCTGCTGTTTTGGGGTGGCACTATGTGGGGCCGACATACGCCGCTGGTGGTCATGGAAGGCGCCGTAACGGCTGTTCGATACGTGAATACCATCCTCCCACCAATAATGCAACCATATCGCCGGCATAATGACGAGGCATTCGTCTTCATGGACGACAATTCTCCTCACCATCTTGTGACTTCCTTCAGGATAACGACATCGCTCGACTAGATGGGCCAGCATGTTCTCCAGACATGAACGCTATCGAACATGCCTGGGTAGATTGAAAAGGGCTGTTTATGGACGACGTGATCCATCAACCACTCTGAGGTATCTACGCCGAATCGCCGTTGAGTAATAGAACATTCTGGACCAACAGCGTCTTGATGAACTTGTGGATAGTATGCCACGACGAATACAGGCATGCAAGAGGAAGTGCTACTGGGTATTAGAGATACCGGTGTGTACAGCAATCTGAACCACCACCTCTGAAGGTCTCGCTGTATGGTTTTACAACATGTAATGTGTGGTTTTCATGAGCAATAAAAAGGACGGAAATGATGTTTATGTTGACCTCTATTCCAATTTTCTGTACAGGTTCCGGAACTCTCGGAACTGAGGTGATGCAAAACTTTTTGATGCGTGTATAATTCAAAAAGCTAATATTTATGAAAAATCTATAATATTCCAATAGTGCTCAATGAGGCCTGCCCATAGACACTTCGTTTGTGAAGATCGTTTAAGGCATTACCAATGTACTAATTCTTAAATTTCATTTTGTACATTTGGTGGATTTAGTTTGATTTGATATTTATTCTGGACATTCAAACCATAGCAGTTACAGCTCCATGTTTCACAACTACTGGGCACCAGTTTTCCTTATCACGTTGTAGGGAAGCAGCCTACTCACGCCATAAATAAGTGGTGGTGGTGGTGGTTAGTGTTTAACGTCCCGTCGACAACGAGGTCATTAGAGACGGAGCGCAAGCTCGGGTTAGGGAAGGATTGGGAAGGAAATCGGCCGTGTCCTTTCAAAGGAACCATCCCGACATTTGCCTGAAACGATTTAGGGAAATCACGGAAAACCTAAATCAGGATGGCTGGAGACGGGATTGAACCGTCGTCCTCCTGAATGCGAGTCCAGTGTGTTAACCACTGCGCCACCTCGCTCGGTCATAAATAAGTCATGTGCTTTCCATTGTGTGCTAGCCTAGTCCGCTGTAACTAGCTATGACATCACAAATGTTGCGCAATACCTTAATAGTAAAGTAAATGATCTGAAAAGTTAATAGCATTTCAGTAGGGATGCTAAAATAATAATGTTTTAAGTTTCAGTTTAATAACTTTAACAGTTTTCGAAATTTGGACATTTTACGTAAAAATCATCAGTGCAACAGGAAGGAGCTAGAAAGTTCAAAATTTATATTCGGATTCCTTTTCATTGTAATTTAATGGAAACAGGATGCTGGATCCTACAAAGTAATATTCTGGTTGAAATTCATAATTTTCTCTTTTTGTGTCCTAAAAGTACAGAAGCAAGATAGATTAAGTAAGTGATTAGATAAAGCTAGGATGTTTAGATCCTTGTAGAATGGAGATACGCTATAATAACAATGATGTGAGAAGTTTCCAAAAGGTAACCATAAAACTACAGCTGTAGCGTCTCTCCAAAGGGCAAGTTCAGAGCTCATCTATTGCGTGCAGTGCAACTAAAATAATTCTCTCACCAAAAGTATTTAACATAGCCACATCAGAATTTTATTACAGATACTTACCTGTGTGATGATAGCACAATTAAATTGAGAGCTTCACCGAATGAAGCAATTAATTATTTAGTAACTTGAAGAGGTTTTCTGATAGCCCCAGCGGCTAGTCAGGAAGGCAAATGTCGGCTGCGCCTTCGGCGGTCCGCACGCGGCTATACAGGTTGTTACAAAAAGATACGGCCAAACTTTCAGGAAACATTCCTCACACACAAATAAAGAAAAGATGTTATGTGGACATGTGTCGGGAAACGCTTAATTTCCATGTTAGAGCTCATTTTAGTTACGTCAGTATGTACTGTACTTCCTCAAAATGGTTTAAATGGCTCTCAGCACTATGGGACTTAACTCCTGAGGTCATCAGTCCCCTAGAACTTAGAACTACTTAAACCTAACTAACCTAAGGACATCACACACATCCATGCCCGAGGCAGGATTCGAACCTGCAACCGTAGCGGCCGCGCGGTTCCAGACAGTAGCGCCTAGAACCGCTCGGCCACTCCGGCCGGCTGTACTTCCTCGATTCACCGCCATGATTTCATACGGGATACTCTACCTGTGCTGCTAGAACATGTGCCTTTACAAGTACGACACAACATGTGGTTCATGCACGATGGAGCTCCTGCACATTTCAGTCGAAGTGTTCGTACGCTTCTCAACAACAGATTCGGTGACCGACGGATTGGTAGAGGCGGACCAATTCCATGGCCTCCACGCTCTCCTGACCTCATCCCTCTTGACTTTCATTTATGGGGGGCATTTGAAAGCTCTTGTCTACGCAACCCCGGTACAAAATGTAGAGACTCTTCGTGCTCGTATTGTGGACGGCCGTGATACAATACGCCATTCTCCAGGGCTGCATCAGCGCATCAGGGATTCCATGCGACGGAGGGTGGTCGCATGTATCCTCGCTAACGGAGGACATTTTGAACATTTCCTATAACAAAGTGTTTGAAGTCACGTTGGTACGTTCTGTTGCTGTGTGTTTCCATTCCATGATTAATGTGATTTGAAGAGAAGTAATAAAATGAGCTCTAACATGGAAAGTAAGCGTTTCCGGACACATGTCCACATAACATATTTTCTTTCTTTGTGTGTGAGGAAAGTTTGGCGGTACCTTTTTGTAACACCCTGTATAAATAAGAGTGTTGTGAGCTAGAGTCAGGCCCCAATTCTCATCTAGATTCATATCAGTGTGCACTCCGTTTTGGAAGCCGCGTCGCGTCTGTGCAGTTGCAAGGAACAGCCTTGGATGCCGTATTATGTAACTCAGTATGCACGTAACAATGAGTTCGCATTGTGGTAAAGTATTAATTGCGGAACGACTTCAGTGATTTATTCTCAGTTTGCGTATCTCGTATTTTCACGTGTCGCCACAGGACATACCTTCTACTATTAGTAGCGTGGCATTTGGTAAGTATTAACAACAAATTTTGGCGAGCATTCACTTTGAACATTTACATCAATAACGATTATTGAACAGTTTCGTTAACTAGGGATAATAGGATCCGTGCAATAGACTCTGAACAGCTCTGATAGTACTACAGCTGATAGTAGCATTGCTTGGGTAAACATTTCTCATAATCTTTACGCGTTATCGTTTTCAGGATATAGTGAAAATTGTTATACACTCCTGGAAATGGAAAAAAGAACATATTGACACCGGTGTGTCAGACCCACCATACTTGCTCCGGACACTGCGAGAGGGCTGTACAAGCAATGATCACACGCACGGCACAGCGGACACACCAGGAACCGCGGTGTTGGCCGTCGAATGGCGCTAGCTGCGCAGCATTTGTGCACCGCCGCCGTCAGTGTCAGCCAGTTTGCCGTGGCATACGGAGCTCCATCGCAGTCTTTAACACTGGTAGCATGCCGCGACAGCGTGGACGTGAACCGTATGTGCAGTTGACGGACTTTGAGCGAGGGCGTATAGTGGGCATGCGGGAGGCCGGGTGGACGTACCGCCGGATTGCTCAACACGTGGGGCGTGAGGTCTGCACAGTACATCGATGTTGTCGCCAGTGGTCGGCGGAAGGTGCACGTGCCCGTCGACCTCGGACCGGACCGCAGCGACGCACGGATGCACGCCAAGACCGTAGGATCCTACGCAGTGCCGTAGGGGACCGCACCGCCACTTCCCAGCAAATTAGGGACACTGTTGCTCCTGGGGTATCGGCGAGGACCATTCGCAACCGTCTCCATGAAGCTGGGCTACGGTCCCGCACACCGTTAGGCCGTCTTCCGCTCACGCCCCAACGTCGTGCAGCCCGCCTCCAGTGGTGTCGCGACAGGCGTGAATGGAGGGACGAATGGAGACGTGTCGTCTTCAGCGATGAGAGTCGCTTCTGCCTTGGTGCCAATGATGGTCGTATGCGTGTTTGGCGCCGTGCAGGTGAGCGCCACAATCAGGACTGCATACGACCGAGGCACACAGGGCCAACACCCGGCATCATGGTGTGGGGAGCGATCTCCTACACTGGCCGTGCACCACTGGTGATCGTCGAGGGGACACTGAATAGTGCACGGTACATCCAAACCGTCATCGAACCCATCGTTCTACCATTCCTAGACCGGCAAGGGAACTTGCTGTTCCAACAGGACAATGCACGTCCGCATGTATCCCGTGCCACCCAACGTGCTCTAGAAGGTGTAAGTCAACTACCCTGGCCAGCAAGATCTCCGGATCTGTCCCCCTTTGAGCATGTTTGGGACTGGATGAAGCGTCGTCTCACGCGGTCTGCACGTCGAGCACGAACGCTGGTCCAACTGAGGCGCCAGGTGGAAATGGCATGGCAAGCCGTTCCACAGGACTACATCCAGCATCTCTACGATCGTCTCCATGGGAGAATAGCAGCCTGCATTGCTGCGAAAGGTGGATATACACTGTACTAGTGCCGACATTGTGCATGCTCTGTTGCCTGTGTCTATGTGCCTGTGGTTCTGTCAGTGTGATCATGTGATGTATCTGACCCCAGGAATGTGTCAATTAAGTTTCCCCTTCCTGGGACAATGAATTCACGTTGTTCTTATTTCAATTTCCAGGAGTGTAGTAAACAGCATTTTCTATGAATCCCAGACATCATCTTAATCCTCAGCGTAATGAACTTCAATGATCAATAATCTTATCTCTCCATCAGAGTAGGAACAGTGAACTTTAATTACAGGCATCAAGTGTTTGCTAATCACTTTCTGGTTGCCAACAGTGTAGTGAGAGAGCCTGTGTTGAGAACGGCAACAATAGACAAAGTTTCCACCTGCCATCCCACAATGTGGCCACAGTTTGCTCTTACCTGACACGTGGTCCTGTGCCAACCAATCACTGAGGCTGGAAGCGTGCCGCCAGCCATCTATTGAGGACCCTGCGGAGGCTCGCGCACCTGCTCGGTTCGTGCCGTATCGCCTGACCCGCCGTGCTGACTTGCGCTGGCTCTGTCACTCCTGTCTCAATCACGAACAGAATGCACACACACGGCTGCGTCTATTCTGAAAGTCCATCGCAGTTGCGGGAGTGTGCTGAGGGAGCTTCGTGTACCACTGCCATTTCCCCCTTTTCCTGTTCCAGTGGCTAATAGTTGACGGGGAAAACCATGGCCTCCATGTGAGCTGGAATATCTCTAATTTGTACATGTTTGAAATCTAATGAATAATTTCACACACCCAAACTGAAAAGTATAAAATAATTATGTAGATAAAAGTGAATTTTTAATATACTACATTTCTAAATTGGACCAAAATTTATGAAATAATTTTTTCTAACTCCGTACGGGTCTCAAACTCCGCACAGGTAGTCCTGAAACTTTTGTGATAGCAAATTTTGTAAGTAGGCTGTTTATGTTTTCTTATTGGCAACGTTACATAGCGCTCTGTACGAAAATCACTGGCTGTGCTGTGTGCAGTCTGTGGCTAGTTTGCATTGTTGTCTGCCATTGTAGTGTTAAGCAGCTGGATGTGAACAGCGCGTAGCGTTGTGCAGTTAGAGGTGAGCCGCCAGCAGTGGTGGATGTGGGGAGAGAGATGGCGGAAGTTTTGAAATTGAACTGCTATATGTATTATGATTATTAAGGTAAATACAGTGTTTGTTCTCTATTAAAATCTTTCATTTGCTAACTATCCCTATCCGTAGTTAGTGCCTTCCGTAGTTTGAATCTTTTATTTAGCTGGCAGTAGTGGCGCTCGCTGTATTGCAGTAGTTCGAGTAATGAAGATTTTTGTGAGGTAAGTGATTTCTGAAAGGTATAGTTTAATGTTACTCAGGGCCATTCTTTTGCAGGGATATTTGATAGTCAGATTGCGTTGCGCTAAAAATATTGTGTGTCACTTTAGTGAATGTTTGAGTACGTTCAGTTTTGCTCAGCTGTTTGAAAAGCAAATAGTGTAAGAGGTTTATCAGCACAGTCGTGTATAAATTGTTCTAAGGGGACGTTTCAATTTTTAATATATATGAAAATACTTGTAAGATTTAAATCGAAAACGTGGGGCATATGCAGTACAGAACTAATGCGTGAACAATTCACTTCCTTACTGCTACACTATTTAATAATTCGCACGTGAATAGTTGACGTCACAAGTCTGTCTGTTTAGGAGAAATTATTTGATACTTTTTAGTTTGAGTTAAAAACATGTTATGTTAAAATTCATTTTTATTGAAATAATTATTAAATTTATGAAAATTTAAAACACATTGCCATTCTTTGTAACAATTGGAAATCTGCACAAGCTTTGAATGTATATTTGAGTAGTTTCCGTGAAAGTCTGGGTTTGCTACACATATACTGTGCAACATCATTAACATACAACATGTACAACGCAGTTTCCTGGAGCACGCCTGATGTTAGTTGTACTTTTGTGCATGACTCTCCATGAAGATAACATGTTGCGTCCTTGCTACCAAGAAATCGTCAGTCAAGCAGAAATTTTTTATACTCCATGTAATCCTACATATGCTAGTAATTGTAATTTATATCTGTGGTCTGATGCTATATGCCGATAGGTCAGAATTTATGCTCAGGCCTCTTTAGCCTAGTCTGCAGTATATTTCAAGCCTGAAGTGTTTTTGGGCTTCCGAGTTGAGAACTGTTGGATTAAAGGTTTTACGATAAGATTGTAAGCGGTAAGGTCTTATGGAACCAAACTGCAGAGGTCATCGGTCCCTAAGCCTACACATTACTTACTCTAAATTAAGCTAATTTACGCTATGGACAACACACACACACACACACACTCACGCCCGAGGGAGGACTCGAACCTCCGGCGAGGGCAGCCTCACGAACCGTGGCAAGGCGCCTAAGACCGCACGGCTACCCCGCGCCGCTTTTACGATAAAATAGATTGTAACAGTCGCCTTATGCTATGGCTGAACCGATCTGATAAGTGATTCACACCTTTACTTTGCCGCTTCGAAAAACTCGCGAGGTAATTTATATGGATCATGAGAATCTTTCACAGTTCTTTGTGGATGTTACACAGGTGGAAGAGCCAATTAACTTAACAATTATTTCTGAAGAACCAGTGAGTACCTTTGTGCTTTAGGTTGCACAGTCTGGCAAGATGTATATGCAGTTAACCTTTAAAACCAGTCTGCTACTCAGATAACTCCTCCATTTCTTTGAATTCTGGCCGTTTCGTTTCTTTAAGACAGATTAACTTCTCAAATCTAACAGACCACATGAAATATATTACTGTAATCTGCAATTTCTCTTGCCACTGCAGCACCTGCAGCAGAAGAAACTCTGAATTCTCCGATATGTATCTTAGATTAAGAGTCTCTATAACGCGTTTCCTGTTTTTTTTTGTTCGCCAGCTGACAGGCGAGCAGAATGCTAAAACGGAAAATATATAGCTGCGCGTTTGAGCTAATAAGTTCTGATATGCACCTGCCTGATTATTATAATTACGGCCTACGTGATATTAGTTTCTTTGGGCACGGTTCTATCTCGCACGGTATTCAATATAATGGCAGGTACGCGCGTATCTCATAACAGGACGGACGCAGTCATCGATCTTTCTTTCCATCGTAACGTCGAGATCATACCCGCGCTAGGCTACTTTAGGCAGTGTTTTTTCCTCACCTGGAGAGCCTTCTGATAAAATGCTAGCACTTGCTTATTTAGTCTCTTCCGTGGTTTGCGGTATCAGTTGAACCGTTGATCTGTGTCAGACGTGTCAGATGTTATGGATTTTCTACATAATATATGGAGTTGTAGTATGTTTTAAAATAGCACAAATCAGCAGAGCTAGCGTCCGATGTCTTAAATTACGAGCTCGTTGCCGTCGCATCCGGCGGACAGATGGAGCTCTGAAACTTCCTGGCAGATTACAACTGTGTGCCGGACCGAGAATCGAACTCGGGACTTTTGCCTTTCGCGGGCAGGGGATCTACCAACTGAACTACTCATGCACGACTCTGGACCCCTCCTCACAGCTTTACTTCCGCCAGTACCTCGTCTCCTACCTTCCAAACCTCACAGAAGCTCTTCTGCGAAACTTGCAGATCTAGCACTCCTGGAAGAAAGGATATTGCGGAGGCATGGCTTACCTACAGCCCGGAGGATGTTTCCAGAATGAAATTTTCACTCCGCATCGGAATGTGTGCTGTTATCAAACTTTCTGTCAGATTAAAACACAGTTTCATAACAGCGTACTTCATTTGAAGTAAGCTATTATCAATCCTAAGGCCCCGGGTTCGATTCCCGGCTGGGTAGGAGATATTATCCGCTCAGGGGCTGGGTGTTGTGTTGTCCTAATCATCATCATTTCAACCTCATGCCGGCACGGTAGCTCAGAGTGTTCGGTCAGAGGGTTAGCTGCCCTCTGTAATAAAAAAAATAAAAAAATAAAAAAAAACCTGAGAGAATGGATCAATAATGAACTTCAACGGGCGTCAGGGGATGTCCGCCACGAACAATTGCAATGAACTACAACGAACAAAATGAGATTAAAAAGAATAAAAAAAGTTGGTAGAGCACTTGCCCGTAAAGGCAAAGGTCCCGAGTTCGAGTCTCAGTCCTGTACACAGTTTTAACCTGCCAGGAAGTTTCATAACAGCGTACACTCCGCTGCACAGTGAAAATTTCATTCCAGATCGAGCTCTGCCCTACGAATTTCGCCATCTAGATACAGACGGGAAAGACTAATTTCACCGTGTATTCAGTTTAAAATTTAATAAGACTTCGGTCTTAGCCTGTTACCTTGTTTGCTTTGAGCAAACAATAATAACTGAAGTCCAAGAGATAAGTGCTCCGATTAAAAAGACTGTGCATCGCGTTTCGAGCACGGTTCTGCTGATCTTCAGACATTTATACATACAGAAAAGTGTTCCTTAAAAATAAAATGTTTTACAATAAATTAACATAGGACTTTTTGTATATTGTTCACTGATGATTTGGTTGCTGGAGAATTCTGCGGGAGGGGGGCAGCGGTTGGTCATCAACTGATGTCCAGTGATGTGTTCTAGCCAACCACTGCCCCCTTTCCTCCAAATACCTCAACACTCACACAAACAGTGAACAAAAAACAAAAAGTCTTATGTTAATTTAGCTTTAGGCCTTTTATTTTTTGTGTGTATAAACGCTTGAAGATGAGGAGTACTTTCTCGAAACGCATTGCAATTTGTTAAATTAAACATAATACAAATAAAAATGATGGCTAGCAGAAAATAAATAAGGAAAAAGACATTTGTCACTAAAGGAAGTCTTCTAGTATCAAACATACAACTTAATTTGAAGAAGAAATTTTTGAGGAAGTGAGTCACTCCTGGAATTGGAGTGAAGCATGGAGCGTGGGAAAATCGGACAAGAAGAGAATCTAAGCGTTTGAGAGTTGGTGTTATAGAAGGAAGTCGAAAATTAGGTGGACTAGTAAGATACGAAGAATCCGCGAAGAAAGGAATATTGTTGCTTGTTGTTGGTCTTCAGACCGAAGAATGGTTTGATGCAGCTACCCATGCTACTTAATCTAGTGCAGCCCTTTCCATCTCCGAATAACTACTGCAACACACAACCATTTGAACCTGTTAACTGTACTCATCTCATAGTCTCCCTCTACAAATTTTATCGCGCACACTTCCATCAAGTACTCAACTGGTCCCTTGATCCAAAACGTGTCCTATCAATCTACTCCTTCTTCTACTCAAGTTGTGCCACAAACTTCTTTTCTCCCAATCCTATTCCGTACCTCCTCATTAGTTATATGATGTACCCATCTCATATTCAGTATCCTTCTTCGCACGACACTGCAAAAGCTTCTATTCTCTTCTTGTCTGAACTATTTATCCCCCATGCTTCACTTCCATACAAGGCTACATTCGGGACAAATATCTTCAGAAAGGTCTTCTTAGCACTTAAATATGTATTATATGTGAACAAATTTCTCTTCTCCAGAAGAGCTTTTCTTCCCATGGCCAGTCTACATTTTTTATCTTCTCTACTACGGCTATGGTTATTTTGCAGCCGAAACAGCAAAACTCATCTACTCCTTATAGTGTCCTATCTCTTAATTTAATTCCCTCAGCATCGTCTGGTTTAATTCGACTAGAGACTGCCACGCTTGTTTTGCTTTTGTTGAGATTTATCTTATATCCTAAACAGTATGTTAATTCCAGTCATGCGGCCATAATTACGTCTGAAATCTTTTCACATAGTGCAAATGACATCTCTGCCAATGCACTGCCCTTTTATACGTTCTGCGCGCGCTAGTACCTCCGTCTGTATACGTGCATACTGCTATCTCACGAGTTTTGTCAGCTCAGCGAATAAATGCACACTACAGCAGTTTCAGTTGGTTTCATGAAGCCATTCTTTAAATAAATAAATGAAACTGTCACTAACGAAGGAATCGCATAACAAATGCAGTAAAGTTGTGATGTAATATGCCACGCTCGAAAATACGAGGCGTGTTTTTTTAAGTAAGTACCGTTTTGAAATTAAAAAAAGACGTGCAAAGATATCTCAATAATTTTATTTTTACATGAAAGCCTGTACCTTAATCTACGCACTGACGCCATTACAGTCTGATTCTTCCTTGTTTACGTTGTTTAAGATGGCTCCGATAATCGTGGGTCCCGCCGACTGTAAAGTACGGGCTGTTATAAGATTTCTTAGTGATATCTGTGCAGTTTACGGAGAAAACATTATGAGTGATGGAATGGTAAGAAAGTGGGTGAGAGCATTTAAAGATGGGCGCATAAATGTGCATGATGAACAACGGAGTAGGCGACCTTCGGTCGTTAATGAAAGTTTGGTGCAGGAAATGGACAATAAGGTGGGAGAAAACAGACGCTTTACGATTTTCTGCTTGCGAGATGACTTTCCTAATGTTTCTCGTAGTGTTTTGTATGACATTGTGATCGAGCACTTGAATTACCGAAAATTGTGCCCACGTTAGGTACCGAAAATTTTGACGGATTTGCACTAAACCAAACGTTTAGACAGTGCATTGACTTTCCTTGAGCGGTACCACAACGACGGTGATGATTTCTTAAGACAAATTCTTACGGGCGATGAAACATGGGTGGCTTACGTCACACCAGCATCAAAGCAACAGTCAATGGAAGTTGAGCAAGGGCATCGTTTTGCTGCAAGACTATGCCCGTCGGCATGTGGCGAATCAGACCAAAGATCTCATCACATCTTCTCGGTGGGAAACTCTAGATCATCCTCCGTACAGCCCCGATCTTGCGCCCAGTGATTACCATCTGTTCCTGCACTTGAAGAAACACCTGGGCGGTCAGCGTCTTCAAGACGATGATGAAATCAAAACAGTGGTGATGCAGTGGTTAACAAGTCATGCGTCAGGAGGGTATTCAAAAACTGGTACAACGTTATGACAAGCGCCTCAATATTGACGGAAATTACGTATAAAAGTAGTTAAGGTACAGGCTTTCATGTAAAAATAAAATTATTGAGATATCTTAACACGCCTTTTTTTAAATTTCAAAACGGTACTTACCTAAAAAAACACGCCTCGTACGATATCTGATAATGATGTTTTGAGCCTCAGCTCCTTATAAAGGCCACGAGTGAGGTGACACTAGCCAGAGGCCGCCCTTACCGACATGCTCTGAGAAACGCCGCAGGTGGTCCCAGAGACAGAGGACAGCGGCGTACATTCCTCCAGTATGCGCTAACCCCGTGGCCCGCCATGAGTGTCGAGCGTCTTCCGGCGACTGTTTCAGCGCAGCCAGTGAAGTCTTTCGTACAAATCTGCAAGGAAATTACTTGATACTTCCACGATAATACGAGAAACGGATCTCTGTCTCTAATTTCAGAATCTCGTTAGCTGCAGCATTGCGAGGCTGTGTGCATGTAAACAGTGGTAAGTGCCGGAAACTTGGCAGCCAGTAGTAGTAGCAGCTGTACTGCGCAATGCGCCACTCTTTAGATACGACTAACTCGTAGGAGATACACTGTATCAACAAGCTCTAACAGCACTGCAAAACGTAGATGAAAAGCAACGTCGGACTATGTAACTCATTCTCGTAATACTACAATAACTTGTACTGACAAGTGTTTGTCTACACTCAACGACGTAATCTGTGTATCTTTAAATAATCGTCTGTACTAACACGAAGATGTCATGTAAGATTTGATATTCAGCTTTTCACGCTATAAATCACACTACAAATCGCTACGACATCACTATGTATAAAAGGATAGACACAATAACACTTTTCGTGGTATAATGGGGTCAGTAGTAGCTGTCTAGATATTAATTACAACAACGCATCTATCAGAGTTCACTAGGTTCGAAAGAGAAACTACCACCAAAACTAGTATCGGTCACCAGAAAAATGCTAAACGCGAGATCCTACGGGGAGTAGGAGTCATACATTTACTTTACCAATAACAGCAGTCTATAGCGGAGCTTACGCTGCATACTCTCACAACACAACTAAACACTTTCTCAACAACGTAGGTATCAGAAACTACCGCTTTCCATGTGACTGATTTTCAACATAGATCTGTTGCCTCTTGTAGTGGTCCCTCTTTTAAAGCTTCAACGAATAATCGTATATACAAGCAATCACTGTGAACGTTATACATTTTTACGCAAATTGAAGGATACGTTCATAAAGCAAAGATCTAATTTAATTTTGTTTATCTTTCGTTCTCAATGAACGATAAGCTCTATAAGTAGCGCCTTGATACAACAATATTCTTCATTACTGACATTTAATCCTAATGAACTATTTCGTCAATCTGAGCCTTTCAGAATTAAATGGAATAACTTTTCAATTATAATTAATCAACTTGCAATACAATGTAAACTTGCTTTCCCTATGCAAATATAGTCGTGCTTTTTGTTGAAAGTTATTCACTGAAAAATACTGTTCCTTCTCTTTAGTTTCTTTGAACTTTGCTTTTACGAATATTCCAGCGCTTTATTTTATTGGCATTTATTGGATTTACTTTGTTACGAAAAGATATATTTGAGATATTAGTCTGCCTTGAAAGAAGCCATTGAATATTTTCCTTGTAATAGTTTGCGGATAAAAATCAAGTCTGACTTTCTCAGTTTAAAAACAGCTAATTCTTTATTTACTGCAATCAATTCGTTTACTCGTACGTCAGCATTTTATTTCACAAATGCTGGTTCTCTACTCAAAACCCCACTAACCTGAAATGTAATAAAAAATAAAATAAAAAACCTAAGTGTCACCGCCGCTTCTCAACTCTATGAACTTCAAATAATCAAAGTTCAACCAATTTAAAACTCGAAGCACAGCACCCTACGATCTCATTTAGAGAGAATTGGCGTGTTTTCTTATAAATGGATCTTGGTTTTTCGTTTAGAGATAAGGAGAGAAGCTACCAAATTCTCAATAAACTTGCGATTGTTTCGCAATAAGCAAGTATTATATAGGACGACCGTTTTCTTTAATACAGACTACACATTCAGTGTATCCAACGAGATTTCCGAAATTCAATATATTAAAACGCTCACTCCGAAGTCGCAATAAATCCTGACCAAATATCGCTAAATCACTATTCCTCAGTGCTAGCGTACACCCATACAGCCACAATTAGGCAATGCAACTCTGCTAGCCTTCAGTATGTGCTTTAATCCTCAATCACAAAATAACTAAACGACTTTGCGTGAAAACGTCTCTTCACATACACCATCCAACGGACAATGTCCCGAAAATATTGAAACACGGTTCACCTGCAATTGTGTGGCTCTTCATCGGAGCTTTTTCTATACCTGGGGAGTCTACGTTCTACCAAAATCGGCGAAATAATAATCCACATAAGACGGTAATCTTCTTAAAATATCTTTCTAAACAACTTGAACTGCTTTGAACACACTTGAGTTCTGGCCCGTTTCAGACTAATTCACATACCCTGCGTGTGAGCCGGTCTCATCGCACTCTTGAGATAATCTCTCACGAGGCTTACTACTTGAACAAATCTCTCGTACTGAACTCAAATTATAAAGGTGGCTCCACACGTAACTGCATGCTTGACAAGCACGCTTGCGCAAGCGTGCTTGTGGGAATGGGAGGAATGAAGAGACCTAAAAATAATTATCAGGAATTTCATGATCTAGAGTTAATTGTTCGAATAAATTTTAAATCCATAGCTGACCTCGGGTTAAAATTTTCAAATATAATTTTATTGATTTAATTTTTATATTTATTTTTGTGTGTGGGTGTGTTTGATCATTAAATAATCTCCTAGTGCGCTGAAGTGGCCCACTTACTATTGGGTGGTTTGTGCTAGCATTTGTCAGTGACCTGGCGTGATTTAATTTTTATTTGGTTCTGTTAAATTGCATTCTGTAGGAAGGTTGTACTGTACTCTAGACCAAGTCAAAGAACACAGTATCACATGCAGAAAGAGAGGACAAAATCGACAGTACTGTGAGCCAGTTTCCAGAGTGTGTCTACCATGAATAATTAGCACGGGAATAATGTTTTCGCTTCTTCAACTACTCTTTACTCCATAGATCACCTTTTATCCTTTGCTTTCTCTTCGCAGTACAGGCAAAAAGCTTGCCAAAGCGAGCGCATCGTCGTCTGAGCTCGACATTTTCTGATAAACAAACTAATGCTTGTACAAGCCTGCTTGAACATGTGCAGGCCCAAGAAATTTGTGCATGCTTACACAAGCACGCATGCGCAAGCCTGCTTGTCAAGCAGCTACGTGTGTGGCTGCATTAAAATGACAAGCCAAGAACCATTCTTTGCGAACGAACATATCACACTAACTCTCTTTTTAACTGCTGTGTGCTGCCCACTCGTCTAATATAGGGTGTCTAGGGCACCTGCTTTCTCGTAGCGCTACACAACAGTTCAAGCAAATCGTATTAATGAAGTTTACTACAGAAAATAAATGACGATACGTAACTTTGAGCATTTACAATGATGGGTCGCAAACAAATGGCGACAGATAAATGAGAAGTCTCATCAGTGTTTGACAATGCCTAATACAAGTGAAACAATACACTTCATAAGTCGCAGCTGTACCATTCGTAGAACAGCTAGTCTTCCACTGAGCTGTGGCCAGGTGACGCGGCGCTTATGTTTCTCTTCATGTAGCTCCTGCTGCTGTCTCATTGTCGTCCTAGAGAGGGGTCGGTCAGAGTACTGTTGGCTGACGTTTTCTTCACAGCCCTCTCTGATCTATCTTGACCGTCGTGCTGGCGCTTGACTTTTACGCCGGAACATTAACAATAAATGTTTCTTCTTATCACCTGCTGACAAACGTTCATACTGGACAGCTGCATCGTAACAGTTATCTTTGCCACACGCTGCGATTCTGCGGTCGGCTGTGTGTAGCAAACTCGCTGACTTGATAGGACACAGCTTTTCTTGGCCATCAGGTATCAAATATCTACAACGTTTTAATACAAAAATACACGGAAACTATACAAACAACTTAACAAACTCTTCATTCACTCAAAACAAGTTGGTAATAAATTGAGACGATATTAGCAAGTTATGCGCTTTTTCGAGCTGAAGGCGTTTGACGCATTACAGTGTACGTTATTCGTGCTAGGAAAATGCTTTTCAGGGGCGATTTGTAAAAATCCGAAGATGATGTGGATAATTTCAAATCAGATAAAAATCCTGAATATAAATCTAAACGCCAATGCGATTTAATAGTTGTTGTGTAAGGTGGCATGCTCTCCTGACCTTCATTTCTTACGTATTCCGTCCTCACAATCGTATTCTACATATCAAGACGCTTCATTCGAACCCAAACTCGATAAGGTACAGTCAATTTTATATGAATTCATCTAAGTGATATGCAAATCTAATAAGTAAATCGCAAGTGCGCACTGGGGTTGAAAAAGTCGAGGCTGGCGTACACAACATAATGGCCACAGGAATTTTCGTTCTGAAGAGGCAACCAGCCTGCTGGGAGGCCCGTCCCTTCAGAGGGTTGGGTCAACACACACCTACTTTGGCCGGAACGACCACCCAGACAGAGTGAAGGGCAAACGACCCCCATGTTCAGCTTAAAAGCAATTTCAGCTACATTGTGTGGCAGTGGCCAGAAGATGCATTTTTTCACGGACCAACTGCGTAGTTACGGAGTTCTCAGGAGGACAGTATATGCCTAACAGATGCTGCGTATTTCCGCATTGGTCGACTCAGACGAAACGTCATTCTCCCATTTAAAAGAGCAACGCTGATTGGCGGAATATTTCTGACACAAAGAGTCAGAGGTGTGAGGGAAGAAAGCGAATGATATACCCTCTCAACTTTTCCAGAAAAAGGTGCCGTTCCGTTGCCGCTCTTGGAGTGGGAACATGTAACGAGAGCGAGTGTGCTCGTATGTGTACGCAAAGAGTGAGGAACAAAGTCTCTCCTCAGTACTTCACTGGGAGAGCACCTCTGTCGTTAGTGAATAGGAATGATACACTGTATTGAGTCGCTCAAGATTAAGCATTGTTCACTGTGTTGGCCGCCACACTTATTGTGCGGTGTGGACACGGACAAAGTACTAGTTAAATCACTGTGAGCGAATATTGAGTGGCATCGTGGTGGACTGGTTATCTGACTGGTGTACCACGCCAATAGTTAGACTAGGGGTGGATAGGAGTCCTTGACTTCATGAAGCCATAGGGAGAGTTTGATTGACAAAGGTCAAGCCAGATATAAAGAGACAGTTGTGTTATCTGTCAGCAGTGAGCGACGCAGGCAGCAGTCGTCGCAGCTCACGGTATTCTACGCTACAGCTATGCGAACCCCATGTGTCCTCCACAACAGTACTCTCCATTACATTTCTTACGCGACAGCCTGGACCGTATCCAGAAAAGTTATTCAAGTTGTGTAGGCGCGGCTCTCAGCTATTCTGCCGAGTAAACAACATTCTTAAAGAAAAGGGAGAAAAGAACCTTTCAAAACTTTGTAAAATAATAGCATTCCTGTCCATAAGAGGCAATCTACTGTTCCAAAAAGAACCCGGAAATTTATTAATTTATAAGAAAAAGTTTCACTTGATTTCTCAGAATTTTTTAGCAATAAATAATATTTTTCGTTTGTTTAATGTTTTCCTTACACTAACTAGCAATACTCCAGTACCCAAGTATTCCACTAGTTACATAAGAATATAGAATATTTTTGTCTCTTTTTCCTTACAGCAGACGAATCCGAAGATATTTGTTGCTGAATGTTTTTCAAGCAGTTCTTGTTGGTACGTTAGGAGCGTCTGTCTGACTTCCATAGTAGTGTGAGGTGGAAATCGTTTCTTGCAGGAGCCAAAGGGTATTTGTGGTTCAATCCATTGCGCAACTTGACAAAATAAAACCCACACACTCACAGTTGCTAATCAGGTAAATGTGAACTATCATTAAACAAGTAAACAATGTTGTGTATCTTACGTGACTACACCGCAGTGTGATGGCAGAAATGTTAAGGGACACCTTAACATTGTTTATATGTAGTAGTAACGTGACAATGAAATCAGTTCTATATGCTGCTGAACCATAGATTAATTTTTGAGGCTCTTATACTTTAAAAAAATGGTTACTACAAATCTTAGTATCAATAAGTGAAACTCCTAATACTCTTGAAATTGTGTTTTTTAGAAGTTTCGCTGTAATGTTCCGTTAATCCGTCCATCAAGTAAACATGAACGTTAAACCATGTTACGTGAACTCAGTTTGCCAAAATTTTAAGTACCCATTTTTAAGAATGGAAGTTTGGATATGAATTTTATTTCATAGATATTACCCTAGAATTATTTGAAAGCAATCACATACCTGAATAAATAAATCACAATGGACGTACTTGAAATATCTTGTGATATTCTGTAGAAACTTTAATGCGGTATTTGTCAAAACAACATGGTTACAGCTGAGGACTACATGTCATTACAAGACACATAGTTCAGAAGATATGGGGCCATAAAGACTGAGATCTGTGAAGAACTCGCTTTTCTTAAAATTCTCAGACTATACTCGTCGAGTCTTTGGTAATGAGAGCATTTAGCGACTTCCAACAAACTTTAAACTTAATTTCAGAACTTTTCTAAACTTTTCCTAAGTCTATGGGTGAATAATCAGAAACTAAAAAACGAAAATTTCGGTTTTTCGTTCTGAACCGTAAAGGTTCTAAACCCTTCAGGTCAATTATTTAAGAGGCATTTAACTCATTTGCAAAGTACTCAGGCATTTGAAGCTGTTTTATAAGTGGGGATTCGATTGTTTAAAGACTCGAAAGTGGAGGTTACTGATGCTTACCATTTTGACATAATAGGCGAGCCCCCATCAGTAAATTCTCACATTGACACTTCCTGTGGTGGCACTTATCTTGCAGTCGTTGATGATAGGTCTACTGATGATGACAAACACCTGATATTTGTTTATTATTATTCTGCACAAAATAAAAGCGCATTGCTTCACTCCACTGTGGTGTCAGTGTTGCTACAATATTATTTATTAGAGATGGATGTGCTTGACATATGCAAGATATGGTGGCGATGATATGCTGAGATCGGAGCTGAGGAATTTGAGAGAGGAAAGTAGTGCATTAAGGAATATTGTTAGGGCAGAAACTATAAAATTAGGTGGAAAAGGTTAAATAAATAGATAGGTTGGTTGGTTTGGGGAAGGAGACCAGACAGCGTGGTCATCGGTCTCATCGGATTAGGGAAGGAAGTCGGCCGTGCCCTTTCAGAGGAACCATCCCGGCATTTGCCTGGAGCGATTTAGGGAAATCACGGAAAACCTAAATCAGGATGGCCGGACGCGGGATTGAACCGTCGTCCTCCCGAATGCGAGTCCAGTGTCTAACCACTGCGCCACCCCGCTCGGTAAATAGATAGGAGACCGAGGATTATAGTACTAGGGAAAAACGAAAGGTTGTGGTAAAAAATGCAAATCAAATTACTGACCAGTCAACATAAAGGCGAGGAAGATATTATAGAAACAGAAGATAAATACATGTATTATTTTTACGGGACATGGGAATGCTGTAGTGGGTGAAGGAAGCAAAAGAGATATTATAAGAAAATTTGGCTAGGCACAGGGAAACATCAATTAATTTTTCGAAGGAAAGCTCTACAAGAGTTTCTAGTTTGAATGCAGGGAGGCATTAATCACATACTTGCGCACAAAAGACAGAGGAACTATCTGAAGAAGCTTTCACTGGATCTGACAAGTAGAAGATGGTTCAAGGATCGTTCGGAGTAAACGAGCCAGCTCGCCCCACCCGTGGTGGCTAGCAGTCTGTAGCACATGGCTGTTGTCTGGAGGGATGGGGTGGCCTGTCCGCCATGCCGCGTCCCTCCACAAGAGGCTTCAGAAGGCAACTGGAGCTTAAAGAGCCCCCATATTAACACTTTGCCGTCCGCATGTCTCGTACACATTGATTCGCTTGTGTGCCAATCCGAGACTCGTAACCGGCACCTTTGCCTTTTGTGGGCAAGTGCTCTACCGGCTGAGGTGTTCGGTTTACACTGGAGGAAATGGAATGTAACCGAATACACTTCGCAGACAACAACACCATTCATTGTATCTGCGAAGAAGCGTTATACTAGAGAACGCAGAAGGCAACACGAGATAAGGAACACAGGCTATGAACGCCGCATTATTGTTTTTTGGCGCTAATGATGGCCACACAGTAGACACCGCTTGATAGCTAGAGCCACGATGCAAAACCTTGCTAGAGACAATCAGTTTGCATGGCGAGTGCACTGTTATTGATGAGGTGGTGTGTTGGTCCATTTGAGACCTACTCCTACCATGTAATATGAACCTGAGTACAAATTTCGTGTTTTCTGTACTAATTTTTATGTCAAGATGTTTATTTTTTCCCACAGAGAGTGTCTAAGAAATTCAAGTAGTGGGTTTTTGAATTAGATTTCATTTCACTTTCTCTATAACCTTCTAATTTACTGACTGCAGGAATTCCTGGGAACTCGGCAGAGGTTCTGTTCTTCTCTTGGGCTGGAATAAATGGAGAGTTACATCGAGTGCCTCGTGGGTGAGTTTTTCAGCGAGGGCAGCCGCAAGAACAGACAGGTAACGTCCATGGACAGGGAGAGTCATGGTCTGTCTTCACCGTGTGTGCGAGGACCCAAGTGCTAGGTTCGATCTCTGCACTTTGGCATCAATATTTGGAGGATTGGAGAGTACTGTGGGGCGTTCACCTCTTGATAAACACACGGGGGTCCTACTGAATTGAGTATTCGATGAACTGTGGATTAAGCCCGACCAACAGGCATTACATGCATTGATCAAAAATGATAGTGCATTGAGAATGGCTAATTTCTAGCTGAAATTAAGATCTGCCAATAAAATTTCAAAAGGACGACTGATAGCTGAAATCTGTTATTTACAAGTCGATAACAGTCGCTGTGTGCAACAGTCTCTGAATGGAGGGTAACCTGATGAAGTCTTATTTCTGTTTACAGTAGCATCACCACAGTTCTGGTAGCATTCCACTTGCACAAAGAAGTCCAGGTCTGATGTTAGGTAGTTTTGCTCATGTGTAGGATAATATAGCAGTTTCGACCTAACATAATGTCTCTTGAATGCACCCCCATCCCCCACGTTATTAGTGTTGGTACGTGGGACATCGGTCGAATCTGCTACAGAACACTCCAGGGAATGGTTTAAGTCTGATAAATGCATTGATTCTTCTGCCTAATACTTAAGGAATATGCATATTGAACTGCACAATTGAGAACGCAGTTATGGATAGGGATACATATGTTTTGCATGCATATGGTGCCTATGTAAAGCACTTATGTCACATTTGTTGAAGTAAACCCATGTAGTTTACAGGGGAGGGTTAAAAGTGAATGCAACCAGAGCATAATTTTTAAGTATTTATAGGTCATGAGTGCCTGGATACTCCCAACCCATCTCAGTTCCCCATTCCTCACATTTTGTGCCACTTTTCCTCTAATTTTATGCATTCTATGTCAATTTAAGTAATTTTGCAAGTTTTTTCGCGTTTTTTACATATTTCATCTTATTTTATTCAATTTTGCGTATTTCCCATCAATTTGTCTGTAATTATACCACGTTTTCTGCCATTATTACCGATCTCATGTCATTTTCTTGATATTTTTCCGTATGTATATAGTGATATTGCCAGCATACCCATGCGTTGTTTGATTTTATGTGAGGACATTTGCGTGTCATATACACCAGCATATTAAAAAATCCTATGATTTCCCCTCTTCCCAGTAATCTACATGCCTGCAGTACGGATAGGAAGAGCATGAAAAGTACAGCAACAGTGTCCTAGTACCTAGATGAGACTCAGCAAGTGAAATTTGCGTACTGCTAAGACACATCAGGGAGCTTATCTGCAGACTCGTGTTGCGATACACATTTGATGGAAACTCAGTCTGGCACAGTTCAACATGTTCATCTGACTGTCACTTTACTGTGTAGAGATCTGCAACAAGGAGTTGAGACGTTTACAGAGTTGATTTCTGCTGTTGCTCTGATATATTTCCCCATAAGAATGTGCTCTTATTGGTTACCAGATGAGCTTCCCTACTCTTGTTTACACGTTCCAGTTCCGATACGTTCCCACAACCATGTCAGGACTTCTACAAACTATTCATTATGGGTATTTTTTTCCTAGTAATAAGTCATTCGTTAGTTGGCACTTAGCATACTGGAATGTGCGTTTCTCCTTCCTGTAGCTACAAAGTGCACTTCACTGCCAATGTAATTAGTACACAAGTAGTTAGCAAGTTATGCATTCAAACCGCAACCATCTACCACCGATAGCTCTACACACACACACACACACACACACACACACACACACACACACACACAATCAATCACTGAGTCTTGATTTCAACCGCTTGTTTTTTCAACCGTGCTGCAGCACTGCAAATAGTGAAAAACTCTTCGCATAACGATTCTGTAGGGGATGTAAGCTCACTTAAATTCATACTGCTAAAGAGCATAACATCTTCGATGCAAGTTATATTACCGATATTTCATAAAAATATTGTGTAGATTTTTCCAGTATCAACAACAAAATGAGGCATACTGTTGCACCTATCACAGCTGCTTTTATACTCTTTTATACTCACAATGATGGCACATGATCTTCTCAAGTGCGGTATTTTGTGTGCTAGATGTCCGTTGGACAGAGGGAGACAGTCCTTCGTGCGTATTATTCTTATGTATGGTACAGAACAGCAAGCTAGTCAGACACTATAGCACTGTACTAAAATGCACAAAGTCACTTACAACCAAATATTCTACAGATGGAGGGCACTTGCTCTATTTTATGTATGTCTATGTCCAAGCGAATGTCATGGATGGCTGCCACAAACTTCACCCAGTTCCCTTGCTGGTGGATCCAGCTTCTAGCTGTATACTTCAGACAACATAGCGTCTACTGCATTGGCATCCCTCTTTATGTCCAACCATCACAGGATGCCTACATCACAGGGTGTGTATTCATCAGGAAAACCTATGTCATCCATGATGTCAAAACAAACACTTACCAGCAGCTACCACACAACACAACACCAAGTCTCCACCAACTGCCGCCAGGGACCACTGCACACTCGCAGAACCTGCAAAACAGTTTTGTAAGATGGCAAGAACTATGCCCCTTACATGAAGTCATTAAAGATCACCTAACTCACGTTGAGTGAGCAGTAGCACTAAACAAAATGACTGACAAGGCACAATGCATCTTGTAGAGGTATAGTATGGATGTAGTGGAATAATTAATGTCGGGTGATGGTTTTAAAGTAACTCACACGACATGAAAACTTTGTGGAAACGAGTCGATTTACTGGACGCTAGTTTACCCCAGGGAAGTATTTAGAATTGACCGTGGCTGGATGGGGAGCGGCGAAGGGAAGCGACAATAGGCAGCTTAGGGCGGCTCAAGCTCTGAGAAAGCGGTAACGGGGCGCAACTTCCAGCCACCTTAAGATAAGTGACAGCATGGGTGGTTGACCCCGACCCCATGCTGATGTACTGGGAAACAGACGGAGAACTTTACGCCTGTGGATAAATGACCGTCGTCCTGTTTTCTGTGAAACTTGCAAGAAAGCCGCACAAAGCAACGGTGGAGCAGTCAGCAGAGGTCAAAATATGCGTGTTCGTGACTATAGCAACTTCACGGTGAATTCACAGACCGCATAGCCTGAAGTAAATCAGGTGAAGAGCGACAGCATGAAATACGCCGGCCTCCGATGAGAACGTACGACCAAGGAATCTGAAGTACTCTCCTGGGATTCAGAATTCCGGAAAACTTGTTGTTTGTGCAGACGCTAACCTTGATGGGTGGCCTGGGAGGGGTTATATAGCAGAAGTTGAGAAGAAGGGAAATTTTGTGGGAATTTGTTCACTTCCCAGAGCAGGCATTGGTCGCCGCTGGGAAGCGACGCATAATTAACGCGACTTGCGCTGCAATTGGCGTAAGTGATTTTACTGGAGGGGAAACCGAGGCGAAGAGCGGACTGTGAGAAGTCTCCGTAGAGGTCTTCCGTTCCCAGCTTGCCTAGAGTGCGGACGTGGCGTTGTTTACTCAGTTTGCCTGAGAAAGAGTGAGCATCTCTGGAGTTTAGGACTTAGCAAATGGAACGATTGAGCTTGGAGATAGTAAGTTTTGGTTCAGCTATGTACTGAGCAAGATGGCTAGGAGTGAATAGACGAGCGCAGCCTTGCAGCACCACGAGGTCGGCCGACGTCCACACAACGACGCCGCTCCGCCACACTGTATTCGGTGATATTGCGCCCGCTCTGGCCACTGATTAATTTGTTGGATCACGTCGGCAAAGTTTCCACGAGGATTTCATGGGCCGTGTACTGTAGAATTCTTCTCGCACTTCGCATTACGCCTGGGTCAGTCGATAGGAATTACTTTTGAATTATCGAGCTTCATTCCACGCAAACGCAATTTATTATCACTGCCTGGTAGGAGAGTCATGTAATGTGATGATTGAAGGTCGTGAGTTAAAATAAATTTGTGATAATCGACTGCATCTGTTTTCAATCAAGTAGTTGAAATCCCAAGTCACTTTCTTAATTAATTTAATGTTCAAAATTTGTATCTGGTGTTCAATAGCTGCATATAACATCAATGTGCACCCATTTCTAATTAAAAGTGATCAATTCTGAATCAATTAATGTCAACACTGCCACTGCAGTTCCATCAGGAGTCACAGGGCCTTATTACTTTCTTTGCGTTATCCGATATTGCGGCAGTTTTGCACTCTCTGTTGATCTGTTAGTCAATTAGCTGGGGTGAACACACGACAAAACCAGATAAGTGATGGGTGGGGTGTTACAGTTTCACCAAAGGTCGCATCTAGCCTAGGAACTACTTTGTTACACCAGGCACATGATCGCAAATAGTTCCAGCAGATACATCCGCCATTAGGCTTTATAAGGTGACGCCCCACTCGGAAGGATACATCCTGTATGACCTCTTTCCCTTCCCCCACCTCCTCCTTTTCCTCCAACATCTCCGCTTCCTTTACACTGTCCGCAGGCTTCATCCCCACACCCCGTGGATTCTTCCTTCCTCTCCACCCTCGCCCATTTCCGCCCTCCTCCGCTGTATCCCTCCTTCTCTCTACCTCCCTCCATCTCTTTCATTAGGGAAATTTCCAGCACCTCCCCCTCCAGGATGTTGAACATCGCCATGACATCTACCCTTCCTTCCAACTGTAACTTGGGCTTGTCCCCCCCCCCCTCCGCAGTGCCCCCTTTTTCCTCTCTCCTCCTCCTCCCAGAGCGGATTTTTCTCGTTTCCTCCCTGAGTCCCTGCACCCCCTTCTCGACTGCTTCCCTCCAACGCCCTTCCCTCCCTCGCCCTCTTCGGCGAGGCCCCCGGCCGTCCCCCTCATCTCCTACCCTCCCTTCCTTCTTCCCTTCTCCTCCTCTTCTCCCCTGCCTCCCTTCTTCCCCCCTCCCCCTCTCCTCCCCTCCCTCTTCCTTCCTCCCTCGTCTGTATGTCCCTAGCATATCCTCTCTGTTTGCTCATCGTCATGAGTTACTACGTCAGTGTTGTGTTCGGTGCTGCTCTCCTGTGCATCAAGAGCTATGGTTTTAATTGTGTGCTGGACTTGTAGATAGTGTTATTGCCAGTGATTGTTATGTGCTACATCGTCCATCAACACTATTATGATCCAATGTATGGTTTTGCTTCGGTGCTGCTCTCCTGTGCACCAAGAGCTATGGTTTTAATTGTGTGCTGGACTTGTAGATAGTGTTATTGCCAGTGATTGTTATGTGCTACATCGTCCATCAACACTATTATGATCCAATGTATGGTTTTGCTTTGTGTGCACTAATTTTTTACCGTTTTTATCTCCTTTTTCCAGTCCCCCCCCCCCCCCTTTTTGTCTGTTCTTTTCCATGATGTTCGCCCTTTGTATATCTCTGTAAGCCATATTCTCTCTTTTATGTTATTTTAAATATCTTGTATTGTACGATTAATGTCTTTTGGCGCCGGCCGGAGTGGCTGAGCGGATCTAGGAGCTACAGCCTGGAACCGCGTGACCGCTACGGTCGCAAGTTCGAATCCTGCTTCGGGCATGGTTGTGTGTGATGTCCTTAGGTTAGTTAGGTTTAAGTAGTTCTAAGTTCTAGGGGACTGATGTCCTCAGCAGTTAAGTCCCATCGTGCTCAGAGCCATTTGAACCATTTTTGTCTTTTGGCTGAAGAGCAGCGCATATGCTGCTACCAGCCTGCCCCAGTTGGGGCAATGATATATAATAAAGAAAAAAAATCGGAAGGATACAGAGCTGCCGCCCCGGCAGCTACCGCCGGACGACTCCTCTAACTGGCAGATCTCTTGGTATAGTCGACGAACCTCTCGATGTTGTAGAATTGTTTGTGTTCGCTCCCTCTGAAGAGTCGGGTCTTTTATTATTGTTATTATTATTTGTTGTTTTGTATTTGTGTCGATCCGCAGTTGGGATCGAGTCGGTTGTTCTTTTGGAGATTGTATTATTGTTTCGTTTTGGTGAGCCCAATAAATTGTTTTCGGATTTGTGTTTTCCGCATTTCTATTCTGCTAGCGCAGATACTTCACAAACCATCCTCTAGACACTGTTCTGGAAATAATGCGTAGCGGATCCACCTGCTGGAGGACTGGGTCAGGTTTATTGGAGTCATTTGCGACACATGCATGGACATAGACATACAAAAACACTTCAAATGCATTACATTTGTAGAATATTTGGTTGTGAATGACTGGACGCTTTCAAGTACAGTACTACACTTTCCAACTAATGTGCTATTCTGTACTGTACATAGGAATAATACTCATGAATCTGTTCATCCAATGGACATCTGGCGCACATAATAGCGGAGTTGGGAAGATTATGTGCCATCATCATGGACCTTTAACATACAAGGATGTGTGATAGGTGCAGCAGGCTGCCTTGGTTTGTTGTTATTACTCGAGAATCCAGTCAAAATTGTCACGAAATATTGGTAACATAAGTTGCATCGAGATGTTATGCTCTTTAACAGGAAGTACTTACATCCCTTATAGAATCGTTTTGCGAAGAGTTTTTCGCATTTGCGGGGCTGTAGCACTGTCGAAAATAACGTACAAATGGTTGAAATCGAGACTTCGCGATTGATAATATGCATGCATAGTCTCTATATGTATGTGTACAAAACAGCAACGTCCTCTTGAATTATATCTTATTGTTGTCGAACATGATTTTTTCCGACATGTGACTAAATGATATGACAGATTGTAATCTGTAATGTTATTTCACGTGTCTGAAATATGTGCAATACGCACATGCATTACAGTTTATTTAAAGACACTGATTCGAACGTGAGAGACGCTCTCAGGGCGTGTAATTTGTCCACCAAGCTGAAATAAATTGCTTAATATAGATGTTTTTTCTTGAGAGTTTAAATTCTCGTTTTTTCTTTGCTTTGATGATGCTTTCAAAATAACGAGGACGTTCTGTAGTGATCGGTAGTTTTCACAGCACAATAGTGGATTTTTCCCTTCCCTATTTTACGCAATTTGGATATATATAGGGGGTGTATAGTCCGACCTCTGTATTTTAGTCATCTTATGAAATGTCCCCTTAGAACAATTGTACAAGACTGTGCTTAAACTGACACACAATATTTTTAGCGCAACGCAATCTGACTTTCAAAAATCCCTACAAAAGAATGGCCCTGACTAACATTAATGTATACCTTTCACAAATCACTTACCTCACCAAAATCTTCGTTACTCGAACTACTGCAATACAGCGAGCGCCACTACTGCCAGCTAAATAAAAGATTCAAACTACGGAAGTCACTAACTACTGATAGGGATAGTTAGCAAATGAAAGATTTTAATAGAGAACAAACAGTGTATTTACCTTAATAGTCATAATATATATAGCAGTTCATAATATCCAGTATAACAAATTTCAAAACTCCGCCATCTCTCTCCCCACATCCACCACTGCTGGCGGCTCACCTCCAACTGCGCAACGCTACGCGCTGTTCACATCCAGCTGCCCAACACTACAATGGCAAACAACAATGCAAACGAGCGACAGACTGCACACAGCACAGCCAGTGATTTTCATACAGAGCGCTACGTGGCGTTGCCAATAAGAAAACCTAAACAGCCTACTTACAATCTGTAATCCGCGGCGGTGCACTATACTGATTTTGCTGCACCTATTTTTGTGGAAAGAGGACATTTATTATCGCCTCAATTGTATTTTCCTTTTTAATAGATGCTCGATTATAGGAGGTACGTTGATGTTAAATACAACTGTCACAGTGTTCTGATTTCTCCCCTCAGAACGGAGGGCACTTGTGGGGTCACCATAGGCAGCTGTGTCCTGAACAGGGCTTGGTGAGTGGAGCAGGGCTGTGTCGCTATACTTTAGAGAAGTTGCACTTGTGGTGGCCTGCCATTTATCTCTTACGGTTTAGTTGACTGTACATGTTTTTGTGTTGGTGAAGGACTATTGCCTCAATGTGGTCAGAGACCATGGTGAGCTTTTCCACCGGTAGAAGGGCAGTAGACTGCAAAAAAAAGAACCGCGAGACACACAGCAGTAACAGTTGACTGTTCGAAGAAACCTGTGTCGCTACTGTATGTGGAGGGAGGGATGGAGGGAGGGACGGAGAGGGGGGCATGAAGGGAGATAAGAGCGCCTCTAATTTCGAAAGTTTGTGATCATACATCGAAGAGAACGCACATTGCGTTCCCTGCAATCTTTTTGGGACGAAGATTTTCCCCAGTACAAGTGTTGCATTATGACCCATTCATTACTAGTGCTGGATTTTTTCACGACAGTTTTTATGTGTAATTAGCGCAGTGAAGCATTTTCCATCAGTTGCAGATGTGTTTTTTGGCTTCAGTTACCTGGGCTACAGGGTGAGGCTTCTGTAGCGAACTCTGATACCAAACAGCGATACATACAATCCTCAGCCGTATGTTTACAGGAAATACACCTATCAAACTCATCTCTGATCAATAGCAGCGTATCATCAGTTGAGCATATTCCCACCAAAAATAAAGATAGTACCTCCTATTTCAGCCATTTTTTGCGCCAGCTTGTAGGTGAAGGGTGGAGTTTGTGTGGGTCTACCACTAGTTTCGAGTCGTATTGTGAAACTTTTTCCCAGCAAGATAACACCATTTATATGGCATCATCAATTTTTGAGTTATATTGCGATTTTAGGCAGTCCTGACCGATCTTTGTGATAAATTACGTAGTTAGGACCGATCTCTACTCCTTCACAACCAGAATAAATAAAGTGCATCTTTATCTGCTGCATTAGGACAATTTTCATATGTTGGGCGGGGGGGGGGGGGTCCACTTGGGCCTCCATCCAGAAGGACCAGGGTTCGAGTCCTAAAAAGGGCACAGCCATTCTGAATTTCCCACCAATTCCTAGGTGGGGGGTGGAGTGGGGTGGGACATCAGCTCAGCCCTGGGACAAATAAATTTCCGCCAAAATTCGAAATCCCCACCAATGGGGTAGGTGTGGGAGGGAGCGAGGGTGGAGTGGAGCAGGGGTGGGGCTTATGTACCAGCTGAGGACAACACATGACGTCATGGCGGTTGGGGGGATAAGGGATAATTAATTGATTAATTTAGTTCATTTGCATATCGATATGATATAAAAATTGCGATGATACCCTCGTTACCCTACTACTTATGAATGGTTGCAAATGGTCTCGAAGTAGCCGAACATAACCATCGGTTCAGCTGGACAAGAGGACCCAGTCCGTTCCATGTAAACACATCCCATATCATTATGGAGCCACCACCAACTTTCACATAGCGTAGTTGACAACCTGATGCATGGCTTCATTGGATCTGCAGCACCGTCGAACCGTACCATCAGCTCTTACCAACTGAAATCAGGAGTCATCCGACCAGGCCACGGTTTTTCAGCTGACTATTGGTCAACAGCAATGCTCACGAGACCAAGACGACCGCTACGGTCGCAGGTTAGAATCCTGCCTCGGGCATGGATGTCTGTGATGTCCTTAGGTTAGTTAGGTTCAAGTAGTTCTAAGTTCTAGGGGACTGATGACTTCAGATGTTAAGTCCCATAGCGCTCCGAGCCATTTGAACCATACTGAACGAGCCCAAGAGAGGCGCTGCAGGCCCTGGTGTTGGTCGTCTACTGCTAGCACTCATTAACACCAAATTTCGCCGCAATATCGTAACAGATTCGCACGTCGTATGCGCCCCATTGATTTCTGCGGATTTTTATTTAGTGTTGCTCCTCTGTTAGCACTGATAGCTCTACGCAAACGCCGCTGCTCTCGGTCGTCAGGTTAATGCAGTAGGGTTTTCCGTTGTCTGTGGTAAGAGGTAATGCCTAAAATTTGGTATTCTTAGCACACTTTTGACATTTTGGATCTCGGAATATTGAATTCCCTAACGATTTTCGAAACTGAATGCCCAATTCCTCTAGCTCCAACTCCCGTTTTGCGGTCAGAGTTTGTTAATTCCCGTCATGCGGCCGTAATCACTTCGGAAACGTTTTCACATGAATCACCTGAGTGTAGATGACAGCTCCACCAATGCACTGCCCTTTTATATCTTGTGTACGCGGTACTACCACCCCCTGCATACGTCCATATGGCTATCTCACTACTTCTGTAATCTCAGCGTATATTCGTATTTATTTAAGAACATTTATTGTGCTTTTCCTTTTTAATACAACAATGATTCTGCTTATTCATACCGTTCCGGCCGCATACAAGCGTATAATGGATTCTTATGGTCTCAGTTGGACCTGTGAGTGCTTCACAGATTTATACCATATTTTTTCCCTTCCAGATCTGTGCTGTGGATCTCCTGGATTCGGGAAGCACGTATTATACTACATTGCTCAATCAGCAACTTTACATTCTCTTCTGACCACTCCACTGCTCACGCAGTTCATGTCAGCAACAGAAGCAGACAGCATAACAGACGAAAGCTTTCTGTACTGCAAGCGCCGAAGCGGAGAGGAAGCGAGATTCCTTTAATGGTTCGCAAAAGGCCAGCAACCAGCGTGACACGAGCGAACACAAGCAAATGCGTAACGCACTCTGTCGAATGCTGTTTGCACCCCTCACCCTCAGCATTTACATCAAAGACAGTTCTCGTTAGCTGTTGCACTTCCGCTAGTGTTCGCTTCTGTGTAAAGCAGCTTAAGGGAGGACCACAGACCAGCACGTAGTTTCGAGGTTCTCAGCGCAGGAGGTTGTCTGCCGGATTGGCGTACCCCACAGCGACGTCGTTCGAATATTCAGCTGCTATCGTGTGACTCAAACTACTGCTATTGGACGCCTACAGTCAACAAAATCAGCTGAGGACTGCTGCATGTAAATTGATTCTTAAGGACACCGAGAAAAATGCAAAACAACTGCATTTTTGGAAGTAACGAGGAAACTGTATAGACTAAGAAACAACGCAACCATCTCCAAACGATCGGTATGTTTTGTATACAAGCATTACGAATGGGAGAATAAGTCCTCCCAGCAAACTGTTGTGCTAAGAGGCTGGACGAGGTACCTCAGAGAATGAAACGTGCATAGATACGTCGGTTTGTCTGCACAGAAAAGTGCAGGATTTTTGTGACGCCTGAAGATTGTACGGCAGCAGCGCATGACTCAGCCATGCAGTCCCATTGTTTCATCAGGGAAGAGTTTTAGCATATTTTGGGCCGGAATCAAGTACAGATGTCGGACAGCTCTCGTCACTACTTTGTGCCCTCCATCACGCATCAAGAACTACGTGAATGTCACACTGGTGTAAACACAGATCCTTGTGTTTACTTTCATTCTGAAGCAAGGGCAGAACATGGCGAAGTTTAACATGAAAAGGGCAAATTGTTCGAATAACACTCCATGTTTTCTGGCCTACAAACAAACAGAAAGCATTATTTGGCCTCATTATAAGGCTGGAATACCAGTATATGTGCATGCACATTTGAAACAAAACGGAAAGGTAGTGCCTAAAAAAGAATTTCTTGAATAGTATTTTAATACAAAATTCTTAACAAGCAGAAGTTTATGCAATAACAAATACGTTTATGTTTACGCAATAATAGTTATGTTTATAAATGATTGGCCAGCCGGGGTGGCCGAGCGGTTCTAGGCGCTACAGTCTGGAACCGCACGAATGCTACGGTCGCAGGTTCGAATCCTGCCTCGGGCATGGATGTGTGTGACGTCCTTAGGTTAGTTAGGTTTAAGTAGTTCTAAGTTCTAGGGGACTGATGATCTCAGAAGTTAAGTCCCATAGTGCTCAGAGCCATATAAATGATTCTCTGGGGCATTGCTTCCGTTTTAAGTATTAATAACCATTTTTAAGTTGAATTAAATCGCATCAGCAGTTTACATTACAGTTATGGAGAACTGCTTCCACTTCTAACATTTATACACTCCTGGAAATGGAAAAAAGAACACATTGACACCGGTGTGTCAGACCCACCATACTTGCTCCGGACACTGCGAGAGGGCTGTACAAGCAATGATCACACGCACGGCACAGCGGACACACCAGGAACCGCGGTGTTGGCCGTCGAATGGCGCTAGCTGCGCAGCATTTGTGCACCGCCGCCGTCAGTGTCAGCCAGTTTGCCGTGGCATACGGAGCTCCATCGCAGTCTTCAACACTGGTAGCATGCCGCGACAGCGTGGACGTGAACCGTATGTGCAGTTGACGGACTTTGAGCGAGGGCGTATAGTGGGCATGCGGGAGGCCGGGTGGACGTACCGCCGAATTGCTCAACACGTGGGGCGTGAGGTCTCCACAGTACATCGATGTTGTCGCCAGTGGTCGGCGGAAGGTGCACGTGCCCGTCGACCTGGGACCGGACCGCAGCGACGCACGGATGCACGCCAAGACCGTAGGATCCTACGCAGTGCCGTAGGGGACCGCACCGCCACTTCCCAGCAAATTAGGGACACTGTTGCTCCTGGGGTATCGGCGAGGACCATTCGCAACCGTCCCCATGAAGCTGGGCTACGGTCCCGCACACCGTTAGGCCGTCTTCTGCTCACGCCCCAACATCGTGCAGCCCGCCTCCAGTGGTGTCGCGACAGGCGTGAATGGAGGGACGAATGGAGACGTGTCGTCGTCAGCGATGAGAGTCGCTTCTGCCTTAGTGCCAATGATGGTCGTATGGGTGTTTGGCGCCGTGCAGGTGAGCGCCACAATCAGGACTGCATACGACCGAGGCACACAGGGCCAACGCCCGGCATCATGGTGTGGGGAGCCATCTCCTACACTGGCCGTACACCACTGGTGATCGTCGAGGGGACACTGAATAGTGCACGGTACATCCAAACCGTCATCGAACCCATCGTTCTACCATTCCTAGACCGGCAAGGGAACTTGCTGTTCCAACAGGACAATGCACGTCCGCATGTATCCCGTGCCACCCAACGTGCTCTAGAAGGTGTAAGTCAACTACCCTGGCCAGCAAGATCTCCGGATCTGTCCCCCATTGAGCATTTTTGGGACTGGATGAAGCGTCGTCTCACGCGGTCTGCACGTCCAGCACGAACGCTGGTCCAACTGAGGCGCCAGGTGGAAATGGCATGGCAAGCCGTTCCACAGGACTACATCCAGCATCTCTACGATCGTCTCCATGGGAGAATAGCAGCCCGCATTGCTGCGAAAGGTGGATATACACTGTACTAGTGCCGACATTGTGCATGCTCTGTTGCCTGTGTCTATGTGCCTGTGGTTCTGTCAGTGTGATCATGTGATGTATCTGACCCCAGGAATGTGTCAATAAAGTTTCCCCTTCCTGGGACAATGAATTCACGGTGTTCTTATTTCAATTTCCAGGAGTGTATAATAACTGGTGGATTGTAAAACATCTCGCGACTTTATCACTACTGATTAAGGAACTGGACATTCCGCTGCAACAGAAGTCAGTTACATGCTGATAAAAATCTAAAACTTTATATTTAAGACTCTCAAATCTCTTTTTTTTGTATTTGCGTATTACTTCACAGAAGCACTGATCTTCATGTCATACGAAATATTAATCAGAAAAACAAAAAAATGTTTCATTCTTCAGAATTTCCCGGCGAGACACTGTCATGTTGAACGATCTGGTTTCCACCGGTTATTCGCATCTTTCTTGCATGATATTTCAAATGCGTGACTCGCAGTCTTCTTCGGGTGGTGCCTGTTACTGATTCCAGTGTTACTGGTTCCGGTGTTTATGCCTGTGTCGTGCCAGGCGCTCCGTCTGCGGCCCTCGCCGCGACACGCTCTCTGTCTGCGGTATGCGCCGACAAGTAGCACCGGCTGTAGTGACTTCTTCCAGCCGCGGCTGTTCCGAACGCTATACTTTGTGATTATTACCCGTTACCAATCTTTCTGTATGAGGTTCTGAATGACGTCCGAGTCGTGGTAGACATTTTATCTTGCGATCGTCGTCATTTAAGCCCTCCTGTAATCTACGACGTTCTCTTACAGAGGCGTGCCGTGTTACGCGTTCGGTCCGAGGTTCGTGCCAACCAGGAGCGGCTGCAGTGTTATTTTCAGGCCGCTGGCATTCAAATTGCCGCTAGAGACTCGGTAGAACGTCTTCAGGTATCGGGTCTGTTGTCTGAGATACTATTTCACGTGCGTTCTTTGTTACATGTACTGGGCTATTTTCTGCAACTCTATCTTCATACTTGTGCCACTGGAATCTTCAAGTTGCCTCCGTTGCATCATCAGAAGATAGAGTGTCAGTTTCAGCTGGAAACCGGTGTCACAATTACGTTCTCTGTGACCTTAATGTCAATAGATTCTTAGATGATGCTGTCCCAGTATCTCGATATTTCAGTTAGACTCTTGCCATCATTATAGTTCATGCACTGAAGAGCCAAAGAATCTGGTACACCTGCCTAATATCGCGTAGGGCCCCCGTGAGCACGCAACACGACGTGGCATGGACTCGACTAATGTCTGAAGTACTGTTGGAGGGAATTGATACCATGAATCCTGCACGGCTGTCCATAAATCTCTTCTGAACAGCACTTTTGCAAGGCATCCCAGATATGCACCATGATGTTCATTTCTGGGGTCTGGAGGACAGCGGATGTGTTCTGACTCAGAAGAGTGTTGCTGGAGCTACTCTGTAGCAATACTGGATGTGTGGGGTGTCGCATTGTCCTGCTGGAAATTCCAAGTCCGTCGGAATGCACAATGGACATGAATGGATTCACGTGCTCAGATAGAATGCTTACGTACGTGTCACCTATCAGAGTCGTATCTAGACGTATCAGGGATCCAATATCAATCCAACTGCACACACCTCACACCATTATGGAGCCTCCACCAGCTTGAACAGTCCCCTGCTGACATGCAGGGTCCATGGAGGTTGTCTCCTTACACGTATACGTCCATCCGCTCGATACAATTTGAAACAACACTCGTCCGACCAGGCAACGTGTTTCCAGTCATCAACAGTCCAATGTCGATGTTGACGAGCGCAAGCGAGACGTAAAGTTTTGCGTTGTGCAGTCATCAAGGATACACGAGTGGGCCTTTGGCTCTGAAAGCCCGTATCCGTGATGTTTCGTTGAATGGTTCGCACTCTGACACTTGTTGATGGCCCAGCAGTTTGTTAAAGGGTTGCATTTCTGTCACGTTGAACGATTCTCTTCAGTCATCGTTGGGCCCGTTCTTGCAAGGTGTTTTTCCGGCCGCAGCGATGTCGGAGTTTTGGTGTTCTAGTGGATTCCTCATATTCACGGTACACTCGTCAAATGGTCGTACGGGAAAATCCCGCTTCATTGCTACCTTCGAGATGGTGTATCCCATCGCTCGTACGCCGAATATAACATCACGTTCAAACTCACTTAAATCTTGGTAACCTGATGTTGTAGCAGCAGTAACCGATCTAACAACTGTCAGACAATGTATAAGACATTTGTTGTCTTATACAGGCGTTGGCGATCGAAGCGCCGAATGCTGCGTGTTTATGAATCCCTGCATACCAGTTTCTTTGGTGCTTCAATGTAGAACGATTTTCTGCACCACTTTTGTTTTAATTATTATTATTAATTAAAACAAAAGTGGTCCAGAAAATTCATGCTCACCAAATGTAAAGGTATTTACAAAAAGAAACGATCTGTTGTTTGAACTAAAAATGCACATAACTTTATAATCATGTACCAAAAATGTTCACATTGCAGAATAAATAAAAACGAAAACTCACTGATGATGGCACAGTGGTGCCGAAACATGTTTGGGTACTGAGAAAAATGGTGTTTTGCGTAACTGGCGGATCTCAAATCACCCCAAAAAATTAAAAAAGAAACATTTGACACACAGCTTCAACTTTAACACGAACACTTAAAACATATTTATAAATTGGTCAATCTTAAAGAGCAACCCCGAAATTATTCAAATGCCCATTGACTTGTAAAATGGACTTTTAAGGCATAGAAAGTTACAGCTTTGTACAATGATAAATGTGCAACAACAGAAGCATGGTCCAAGCTTGTAAGGACGAAGTTTAACCACGAACGGTGGAACCGTCTGAGAGGAATAATACTTAACTTCGAATCAAGACGTGGCTTCGTTTGCAACCCCACGTCGACTAGACCACCAAAATGTGAACCAAGCAAACACTACGAGCTCAGGCGAAGACCACCGCCCGTAATCCAAACTTATAACCTAAAGGGAAGTCCTGCGCTTCGGTTGCCCGCTGCCCCAGCTTACCGAAACTCAGACCACACCCGACAACAGAAGGCAGAAAAAACTTTCTTAACCTTAAAATTTAAGATTGGCCAGTAAATGAACTCTATAAAACCAAGGCTAAACAACAACTAATTTGACTAGGAAGTGCTTCCTTTAACTGAAATAGTGCTTGGTAAACAAACTCTAAGAGTGGGAGATGAACTGGCTTACGAGAACGGCACTCACTAGAACTTAACATCTGCAAATACATCAATATTATGCGGAAGCAGAGCACACGCTTAATAGGAGGCCTCAAATGAAGTGGAACAAACGTAACATCACACATCGTGCAACGTCTTACTGTACTAAAAGCGATCACTATCGCAGTTAGCTAAGCGCTCGTAGTAATTAGCGTACTTAACAGGGCGTGTTGATGCTGGGGCGATATTGCGTAGATGCTAGACCATCACTTCGCAAGACCGTAACAGCGTGTCCCTCCAATGAAGCGGTCACGTCCACAGCTCACGAGGTTGCCGGAGAATTCACCACGCCGGTCACCTCCCGCCGACTCCAGCACAGCCACGTAAGAACGGCCGCCCCGCCTCAGGCACGCCGTCTTCGCTTCTGTCCGCCCGTGAATCGCCTTCCGTTCTCACAGCGTTGTGTCCTCTCCTCCCTACTCGCGGTCGGCACTCCCTTATATCTCGAGCCGGCCCAATGATACAGTGCTTGTTTCGCCACACAGCGAACTATAATGAGGCGCGAGGCAGAGAATAACCCGTTGGCGCCGGTTACAGCTTGAATACTGTAATATGTTACTGAGTGCTCAGTTTCGTATAAAGTTCTGATCTGTACGTTATGTTGTAAAGGTACATGTGCAAAGATTATTTTTAATTCCACTGAAATTAATGGACTGTAGCTCAAGTACGATTCTCAAAGGTAATCAGAGAGTTTTAACGGCGAATCACAGTAAAGAACTACGAGAATATGTAATGGTACTAAATTACTGCTGTGGTTTCGTAATTGTAATGGAACGTTAGTGATATTCTGATGGGTGACTCATGATTTAGGTGTCTACTTGCTCCCAATGTCGGAAACGACAACTTTGACTGATTGGCGAATGTTCTTTAAGAAAGTGTCATTCTGTTTATTCTTTGGCTGAAAGCTACTCTGAGAGTTGGGTGATTTTTTTTTCTGGTGATAGGGGTAGTCACTGCTTTCCCTTCGCTAATCTTCTGAGCAATCCAAGATATAGCAGCGATTACTAAATCGTGATTAAATGGCGTATTTTAGCCTGGCCCCTATATTGCTTGGTGCTGATTCAGGAGAGATGATGCCAACTAAGCGCTCCGAGATTCCGCGAGCCAATTGGTAGATCAGGTACCGGAAGCCGAGTGTAGCCAGACTCCTCGGAGGCAGGGGTACCGCCACACAGGATGTGCTTGTCATGTTCTGCAATACGTTGTAAGGTTTTCGTTATCCGCTTCAGTCATTCCTCACGGAGTTTAATCAACACATCATGTTCCAGAATCAGACCATAAGCACCAGCAATCTGCTTGTTGAGGTGTGTAGGGTTTCTGATCATAACCTCAAACACAACTGCCTTCACATGTCCCGACAGACATATCTAAGTGAATTTAATATGGGGAATGTCGCAGCCCCTCCGCCGAACCTATCCATATCCGAGGAAACTGGATATCTCGCTATGCTCGGATGTAGGTGCGACATCTCCGAGGTCAAACAAAGTTGGAAGTGTTCTGCCTTCAGACTTCAGCGACACCAGCACATCTTCATCTAACAGCTATAGATAACCTTGTGTACTCTGAATGAAAAAGAAGCCAACAATGAGAGAATCCTATACTCAACACCAAACCACGACTTACGAGGTGCCAACTGTTGTGGATTGGCAAGACAGCCAACCCACTATGAGGAAGCCGAAAGGCACGCGTTTAAGCTCACGCAGGCTGGTGTGAGGTCTGGAACAGGACGAGGTAATTATACTAGCAAAAAACGTACGTAGCTTCGGGAATACTTAACTTTAATCCATAAGTACATGTTTTACAGCATCAATAGTGACTGGTAATGGCGCCTTGCTAGGTCGTAGCAAATGACGTAGCTGAAGGCTATGCTATCGTCTCGGCACATGAGAGCGTAATTTGTCAGTGAACCATCGCTAGCAAAGTCGGCTGTACCACTGGGGCGAGTGCTAGGAAGTCTCTCTAGACCTGCCGTGTGGCGGCGCTCGGTCTGCAATCACTGATAGTGGCGACACGCGGGTCCGACGTATACTAACGGACCGCGGCCGATTTAAAGGCTACCACCTAGCAAGTGTGGTGTCTGGCAGTGACACCACATCAACTAGCTTCGAAAGATCCCTTCTAGTACAGGATAGAAACTGACCAGTACCTGTGACTAATTATTTACCACTCCATTCTTATAGAATTAGCTTCGTCCGTAAATAGTACATCCTTGGAGAAATGGCGGTTTTCTTCAACTTATATGTCAGCTGTTCTCTGAACTGATCTCGACTATCTGGATTGTTGTCTGTGAGATGTAACATTTTGATTTTGAAGAGATACCATTTATGTGTGGCCAAAACTCATCGTTGATGGGCGTCTGAGTCCAGTTTCCTTTCATATTTAGCAAGTAGGGAGATGAGGACTGCCACTGAACGATGCCAGAACAGTGACTAATGTCACTTCATTCGAAGACGTTTTCGATCGTCCAACTTTCGGTCTGTCTGAGACACAGTCAGTTTCGCAGAATTTAATGACAAGTGGGTAATAGGCGCTTCATCTGATTGGCGTTGGTTGACGTCCTCCGTGATAACACGGGTGCTCCTCTCGCCCGATATCAGGATGATCTGAATGTGTTAGGTTTGTGTTGATGCCAGTCGCTTTGTCATTAAGTGTAAGTCAGAAACATCAGTACAACTCGAGAATGAATAAACGTATGCTCAAATGAAAGACACAGTTGTGTGTGTGTGTGGGTGTGGGTGTGTGTGTGTGATACCCTATCAGTGGATGTGTGTGATGTCCTTAGGTTAGTTAGGTTTAATTAGATCTAAGTTCTAGGCGACCGATGACCTCAGAAGTTAAGTCGCATAGTGCTCAGAGCCATTTGAACCATACCCTATCAGTTTGATATTTCACAAGACCACCTTTCTATTTGAAAATAATGAATCGCCTCCAAGGTGGGAGCTTCTAAAATGGTCGCCATTTTGGTAACATGGTTCATAGGTCTTCCCCACTTACCATTGCATATTACTTGGTTTTAAATTTGTGCTTATTAAGCTCTTTTTGTTTTACAAACTTGGTTCCACATCTACGCGGATCCGCCCCGTAGAATAAAATGTAAAAGCGCAAAGTAGTTGTATTCCACCCATTACAGTAGTGACTTATCGTTAGGGTCAGCTCGGTCCGAAACAAGAATAACCAACAGCATTTCAGGGCAGCGAGAGCCAGTAGGATTGCTTCGGAAGTACCACGTTCGCGTCAGGTGAGGACCCTTGCTCGCCACTGATGTGACGCCATTTTGGTTCATCATATTAGGGTATAACTTGCATGTTATGACAGTATATCCTCTCAAAGCAATGGTGCAATGAATATTTATCAGAGACAAGTCGCTCTACGTAAAATTTGTTATAACTAAATGTCAGTTAATGTTACTTCGACTGTAAGAGTGCCAAGAAGGTTCTAAGATAAGCGGTAACGAAGGCTAAGATTGCCCAAGTCCGCCGGAATGGATGCAGATGATCAGACAGGACGCTTACGTACGTGTCACCTGATTGCAAGATATTTCCACTCATCAACAGTCCAATGCCGATGTTGACGAGGCGTAAAGCTTTGTGTCGTGCAGTCATCAAGCCCAAATCGATTACGTCTCGTTGAAAGGTTCACGCGCTGACACTTGTTGATGGCCCAGCATTGAAATCTGCAGCAATTTGTGGAAGGGTTGCGCTTCTGTCACGTTGAACGATTCTCTTCAATCGTCTTTGAGCCCGTCCTTGGAGGATATTTTCCCGGCGGCACCGATGTCGGAGATTTGATGTTTACCTGATTTCTGATATTCACGATGCACTTGTGAAATGGTCGTACGGGAAAATCCCCACTTCATCGCTGCCTTCGAAATGCTGTGTCCCATACTCGTGACCCGACTACAACAACACATTAAAGTTCTCTTAAATCTTGATAATCTGCCACTGTAGCAGCAGTAACCAATCTAACAACTGGGCCAGACACTCGTTGTGTTATGTAGCCGTCGCCGATTGCAGCGCCGTATTCTGCCCGTTTACATATCTCTGTATTTGAATACGCATGCCTGTACTAGTTTGTTTGGACTTCAGTGTAAGTGAAGTTGTAAGAACAGAGGACCGGGGGTCTCCATGCTGGGGCCTACTGATATATGTGTTTCCTCAACTTCTCTTTTTCAGGACATCTGGGACTTTCTTATACACTACTGGCCATTAAAATTGCTACAACAAGAAGAAATGCAGATGATAAACGGGTATACTAAAACTGACATGTGATTACATTTTCACACAATTTGGGTACATAGATCCTGAGAAATCAGAACCCAGAACAACCACCTCTGGCCGTAATAACGGCCTTGATACGCCTGGGCATTCAGTCAAACAGAGTTTGGATGGCGTGTACAGGTACAGCTAAGCTCCCCATGCAGCTTCAACACGATACCACAGTTCATCAACAGTAGTGACTGGCGTATTGTGACGAGCCAGATGCTCGGCCACCATTGACCAGACTTTTCAATTGGTGAGAGATCTGGAGGATGTGCTGGCCAGGGCAGCAGTCGGACATTTTCTGTATCCAGAAAGGCCCGTACAGGATCTACAACATGCGGTCGTGCATTCTCCTGCTGAAATGTAGGGTTTCGCAGGGATCGAATGAAGGGTAGAGCCACGGGTTGTAACACATCTGAAATGTAACGTCCACTGTTCAAAGTGCCGTCAATGCGAACAAGAGGTGACCGAGACGTGTAACCAATGGCACCCCATACCATCACACCGGGTGATACGCCAGTATGGCGATGACGAATACACGCTTCCAATGTGCGTTCACCGCGATGTCGCCAAACACGAATGCGACCATCATGATGCTGCAACCAGAACCTGGATTCATCCGAAAAATGACGTTTTGCCATTCGTGCACCCAGGTTTGTCCTTGAGTACACCATCGCAGGCGCTCCTGTCTGTGATGCAGCGTCAAGGGTAACCGCAGCCGTGGTCTCCGAGCTGATAGTCCATGCTGCTGCAAACGTCGTCGAACTGTTCGTGCATATGGTTGTTGTCTTGCAAACGTCCTCTTCTGTTGATTCAGGGATCGAGACGTGGCTGCACGATCCGTTACAACCATGCGGATAAGATGCTTGTCATCTCGACTGCTAGTGATACGAGGCCGTTGGAATCCAGCGCGGCGTTCCGTATTACTCTCCTGAACCCACCGATTCCATTTTCTGCTAACAGCCATTGGATCTTGACCAACGCGAGCAGCATTGTCGCGATGCGATAAACCGCAATCGCGACAGGCTACAATACGACCTTTATCAAAGTCGGAAACGTGATGGTAGACATTTCTCCTCCTTACACGAGGCATCACAACAACGTTTCACCAGGCAACGCCGGTCAACTGCTGTTTGTGTATGAGAAATCGGTTGGAAAGTTTCCTCATGTCAGCACGTCGTAGGTGTCGCCACCGGCGCCACCCTTGTGTGAATGCTCTGAAAAGGTAATCATTTGCATATCACAGAATCTTCTTCCTGTCCGTTAAATTACGCATGTGTAGCACGCCATCTTCGTGGGGTAGCAATGTTAATGGCCAGTAGTGTACGTGTAACGGAGGTAAGTTATGAAATATTCGATTTTATTTACAGAAACGACGGTGATGTCTCAGTAATGAATCTCTTCTTCCGTCAGATTAAATATTGGAAGATAAATTATCATTGAGGGAAACATCCAGCAGTAACATTTACCTGTCTTATTCTCAATCCGTTCAGAATATGTCATGATGATAGAGAGTGTGGTTGGCCAGAAATCTAAAAGTACAACTTAAATGACATTTTCATTCTTCCCGGTCGCAAATATTTGGCTTTGTATTTCCGAATATGTCACTATTTCCGACGATGTGTATAGGGAGGGGTTGAATTGCTTCGAATGAAACGAAAAACAAAGATATTTACTGTCTTACTTGTCACAAATATTTACCTGCGATCGAATCCTTAACGACGCTTTCATAAATTTGGCGGTTAAGACAAGACACCACACATTGAGCGAAGAGCGTCACGTGACCCATTCCCGATTTCAGCAGAACGGAGGGATGTCACTGGACCACCTTCCGCCTTCAGCTACTGGGCGTTCTAGTTTGTAGCCGAGCTGTTCCTGACCACCGGTTTAGTGTGCCCCTATGCTCGACGGATGACCGTTGTGGAAGTGGAGAACGGCCTGTTCCGACAGAGCTAGGCTAGACTAGCGACACCCTGACGGTAGTGGCACACACGCAGTGCCCCCGGCCTCACGGCACATGGCGTTAACAGGCAGCCCACGTGCGAGTGCTCGGCAGTCAGCACGCATGCACGGCGCGCTATCCAGGAGATCTCTGGCCCTTCCTTAGCTCTGTCTGTCCCGCGCCGCCAGTTATGTGCACCAGGGCGTCCCAAGGTCGCCGCGAGGTCGGGAATCCTAATGGTGCTTCTTCTCCCCCGCTGGCAGTTACGATATCCTCGGATTATCTGCCCACCGTCTTCTCCACGCACATGAAGGCCACAACACGCCACCATGACGCAATATCGGTGACAAATTTTTCGCTGACGTGTTTACATGTTGCGTCTGATTCGCTTTGGCTAGCATGGTTTTCTGGGCGTCAGGTGCGTTTTACTCTTTTTTTTTTCCTTTTTTTATACCAACTGTGCTTGTAAATATACTGTTCAGATTTCGTAGTAGCAATAGTAGTAGCAGCAGCAGCAGCTTCATTCATCCATAGATGAATGACGGTTCGGATCCGGAATCACCACAGGTTGCAGCTAAGCAGCTAAAATTGTAGGATATAGTTCGATAGTTCCCCAACGCACGGGAACATACACTGAAGGGCCAAAGAATCTGGTACGCCTGCCTAAATCGTGTAGAGCCCTCGGGAGCACGCAAAGTGCCATAATACGACGTGTCATGGGCTCAAATAATGTCTGAAGTAGTGCTGGAGGGAATTGACATTATGAATCCTGCAGGGATGTCAATTGCTCCGTGAGAGTACTAGGGAGGGGGTGGAGATCTCTTCTGAACAGCACTTTGCAAGACATACCAGATCTGTTCAATAATGTTCATGTCTGAGGAGTTTCATAGCCAGTGGAAGTGTTTAAATCCGAAGAGTGTCCCTGTAGCCACTCTGTAGCACTTCTGGACGTGTGGGGTGTGGCATTGTCCTCCTGGAACTGCCCGTCGGAATGCACACTGGACATGAATGGATGCAGGTGATCAGACAAGATGATTACGTACGTGTCAGCTGTATGAGCCGTATCTAGACGTATCAGGGGTCCCATGTCATTGCAACTGCACGCTCCCCACACTATTACAGAACCTCCTCAACTTGACATTCAGGGTCCACCCGCTCGATGCAATTTGAAACGAGACTCGTCCGACCAGGTTTCCAGTCATCAACTGTCCAATGTCGGTGTTGACGGGCCCAGGCGAGGCGTAAAGCTTTGCGTCGTGCAGTCATCAAGGACATACGAGTGGACCTTTGGCTCTGAAAGCCCGTATCCATGATTTTTTGTTAAATGGCTCGCACGCTGACACTTTTTGATGGCCCAGCCCTGAAATCTGCAGTAATTTGTGGAAGGGTTGCACTTCTGTCACGTTGAACGATTCTCTTCAGTCGTCGATGGTCCCGTTATTGCAGGATCTTTCTCCGCAACGGTGTTGCAGATTTGATGCTTTCCCGGATTCCTGATATTCACGGTACACTCGTGAAATGGTCGTACGGGAAAATTCCCACTTCATCGCTACCTCGGAAACCTGTTACCCATCGCTCGTGCGCCGACTATAACACCAAACTCACTTAAATTTTTGTAACATGCCATTGTAGCACCAGGAACTGATCTAACAACTGCGCCAGACACCTGCGCCGTATTCTTCCTGCCTACAAATCTCTGTATTTGAATACGCATGCCTATACCAGTTTCTTTGGTGCTCCAGTGTATCCTATTATGTCCACCTGCAGCCTAAATGCTGTGGAGTCTCGTCGCTTCCGCGCACAAAACTGATTCACTTTGTACTTTTTGTTGTTTCAAATCAGCCACGCAGCGAAGAAGTGTTTTGACAGTCGAGTTTTTTCAAGATTTGTGCAATCGAATAATGAAGCGGTTCATGTTCACTATAGGCCGATAAATTTACAACAGCAGTGAGGCCAGAAAGCAACGAAATTTTGGAAATTTGTGATAAGTTCCTATGGGACCAAACTGCTGAGATCATCGGTCCGTAGGCTTACTCACTACTTAATCTAACTTAAACTAACTTATGCTTAGGACAACACCAACACCCACACCCATGACCGAGGGAAGAATGGAGGCTCCGACGGGGGGAGCTGCGCGAACCATAGCGAGGCGCCTCTGACCACGCGGCTACGCCGCGTGGCACGAAATATTGCTTTTGGCTTTATAGAGTACTAGCGAACCAAGAAATGCTTTACAACTAATTATGGGAATTGGTTATACGTCCCAAGCTGCTTCTTCTCCTTTCCACCTCCGTCCCTGTCCACCACCCATCACCTAATTTCCCCTCCTCTCTGTCCATCTCTCCGTCACCCCTATGACCCGCAACCTTGCAAACCAAACCTTGACCGGGATCAGGAGTCGCTTAAAATGAGTAGGTAAATGCGTTGGGATCATTGTCATATGGAGTATGAGAGTTAGCGGTCCAGCTGCCTGATCCCTGATGACAGTAGCTTCATTGACAGTATTTCGCATATCGTTAATCTGCGAAGGCCTAGGATTATAAAGTTTCGGACGATTCAGATTCCGTAGTCGTGTTCCAACCATAAGCCTATAAGCCATAAACACAACTTTCGTGTTTCTTGTTTAAAACCGACTACGAGGAAGAAAAAACAGCGTTCCATAGTGTGCATAGTTTTTGTTGATAATTGTGTACAGCATGATTTTATTAACGTTTAAAAGAACCCTTAGCGAAGTAGATGACGTTGAGACAAGTAATTTAATATCAGTGGAGCGCAAGTGTCAGGAAACACCACAGAAGTGGATTATAAATGTTGGACATACGTCACACCAAAAATACGGAGGGTATTATTGAGCCCGTGCCTGGAGGGATAATCGAACGATGCAATACTTGCATTCAAGCAAACGGCGTAAATTTCTAACAACTTCTATAATATGATCTGCTGTAAATGTAGAAGTTACAAAATTATTGTGAGAGGCACCCACATGCCTTGCTCATACTGTGGCATCAAGCAATCAGGCCTGCAAGATGAGTGGTCTGCCAAGCGAGTGGATTCATTTTTTATTTATCAAGTAACATGAACTCTAGTACTCACAATTAAGTTAAAAGTTATTCTCCTGCTTGGATATTACGCAACGGAAACGCACATCTGACTATTAGTAATTCACACAACACTGACTGTTCACTACGCACTGGCAATACCACATTTTCTTTCTTATTTAACGTCTTTTATCAACACGTGGCCATCGCACTGAATATGAATGGCGCACACATTATAAATTCTGGATATCATGATAACATACAATTCGAAGGAAAAGGCCACCGATCTTTTTCTTCTCACTATCTTATTTATTCCGATAAATTCTATAACCTAAACACACAAATTCTATAACCTGCAACAATAACACATGAGAAATTCCGCCCAGTGGGCATGGCTTTACTTTGGTGATTATCTATCTTATGGTCTCGTAATTATTTAATGCTACAGTGCACTTTCTGGACAGGATGGTGGATCTTTTTCTATATCTCACACTTCGACTCTCACAACTATCATCACGAAACTTTCCTCCAGACCGAGCGGTACAAAAGGAACATGCATAACCCACTACCTCTGAAACTACCTTGCTACTCTCCCATGCAAACCACATATACTTAAATTACATGACATACACCACACTGCAACATGGAATACGACATAAGGAATAGTCACAACATTATAATCACATCACTTTCAGCTTTCCCACTTCAATTAGTATTCATCCCAGTTCCACACGACACTGCCCCACTTCGTAACTTTTCTTTCCTACTACGAACTCTGGACGTTATATGCACGTCTTCCTGTGCAATGCAAGCCAAGTGGCGTTGCTGGATAGACGGCTGACTCACCTTGCTTCTCTCTGAGTATTATAGTTTGAATCAAGCGTCACAAGGAAACACAACACGCAAAGTAATATTAAGAACATATTCATCACACACACGAGTCCTCAACTGATACCATGGACGAGTACTTCAATTTATCCTTTGTCTTATACACAGATTGAGACTCACACAGTACTCACCACGTGGAAGTACTCGTCTCTAATTTCAAGTCCTGCACATGCCATTTCTTAAATATTTCCAATTTATAGTACACACGCTAGTAATTCAGCTTAACTTAAGCACTCGGAAGTATTTCAACTTATTGCTACACGTGGTTTCATTGTGACCGTTGGTCACTTCCGAAGATTACTACGATCCCATTAATATTACCTGCCTGACATTTAATTCTCCCCACAAAAGTTCCTGAAATAGAGAAATTATTATTCTAAACTACTCTTAAGTATTTCACATGTCTCCACTCTTTTGTCCTTACGGAGCACGCCTAATACAGGTCTTACCAACACTAGATCCAGCGGCAGAGTGCTGAAACATGGCCGTTCTTCAGGTCATCTCGCACCTCTGTCGAGGTGGGGGAAGACCATGCTACCGTACTGGTCAGCCACATTTCAGGCGCTCAGAGCTCCGGTAAGTTTCATCTCTTTGGTTCCACCAAAGGTGGCCAAAGGATCGTCTCAAAGATGATCATATATTCACATTCACTATCTGCGGTTAGCAGACGACCATACATTCATTCATTTCACAGATCTCACCAAACTGGATGTAGGGATTTATTTTGTGGGAGTGCACATGTGATCAATTAAATAAATAAATTGTCATTCTTTCCCACACTGGTATCCGGCTTCGCTGTATTAATTGCAATTGAGTTATTTTTTACAAAAAATATGTTGTACTGACAAGAATAACGAAGAATGTTGTACCTATTTTCAATGTCGGGCGGTACTGTACCCTTTCAATTGACCTCGCTGTAACCAAGCAAAAACTGCTCTTATTTTCTGTTTCCTTTCCTTTTCTTTTCTCCCCTTATTTTGTTTTTGTTTACAGACGTTAGGTAGTAAAGGAAACCTAGATCATTTATTGGTAATGACGCAATTCGGACGTTTGTACTCACTTACTTGTGATACATTACCGTAAATTTTTATTGTAAGGTACTTTACAATAATCGAGGAGACGGGTAAATAAATTGATACCTCAATGCAAACACGTAATTCTCTCACGCAATGAAAAAATACTGCCTGCCTGACGCACGACTCGAACCCTGAGTCCGACGCTCTGAAGTCGCGCACGTGCGCGCGGATCTACACTTGGCTTGGGTTGTGGTGATCGGGTGCGACAGACAGACAGGCCCAACCGCTGTACGTGTGGTGAGGTACGTCGTCTGGTGAAGTCATGTATTCAACGTTTGTCGTCCAGTTTTGGGGAATTTCCCAACTTTTGCGGTCCCGTGCGTCTTGTATTGAATTACTTGTCTCAACGTCATCGAAGTCATTTCGGAGGATTTTAAACGTTAATAAGATTCTCCCCGTCTAAGGACAAAGAAAGTATGTGGGAGAGACAATTTATCCAATAGTTTAAATGCTCTGATATAATATTTAAAACTGTCTGTAAGGGGGAAAAATGAAGCCGCACGTTTTCACAGTACAGCACAACATTCTTTTTCCCGAAGTCAGTTTTAACATAAAACCTGTACACTTTTTTGAAAACAGGTACAGTCTGCGAACGTTTATTAAAGCATCACGTAGAAAAATTTGACGTGAATCCGTCAACAATTTTTAGAGATTTTTGCTAACAATGTTTCCCTATTATATATTACACAGGGTGTTCCAGGAGCAAAGGTCAAAATTCAGAAATATGACAGGAACAATCATGTGAAGCAGAAAACTTCATATGGACATATGCCCAAGGCGTGCGTTAGGAATGTGCAGCAGTCCTTACATGAACCCAGGACCTTCGGAGACCGGCTGGTGTGCAAGGCGTTGGCAAATATTGAGGGCAGTATATCACCAGCGCAAAGAGATCAGCAAGTAATTTAGATTATGGGTTAGAATGAATCTGTTCAACATTCATAATTCCACCGTAAGTCATAATTTAGAATCGTACTCTAGCGCATTTAGCAAAACAGCACATTTATTAATTCAGTTGCAAGATATGACATAATGACACAATGATAGTAGAACATATAACAACATTTATTGGAAATGAACAGCAGTTGATTGCTAGAGTTAGAATATTCCACAAATCCAGTCCTGAGCAGGATTTGCCTAATGTAAGTATCAAGAGGATGACACTTGCAGTAACTGTAGGCATTTCATCTGAGGCTAATAAGGATTACTGGTCTCTAACTGTGCTACATACTTCGATTTTTTCTTGTTTTGCTTTATTTTTAACAGTCCACCACCCGTTTTCCTAAGGGGGTATTGAACTGGCTCCATTAGCCACTGTGTCCGGCCGAGGGACCTGAGAGCGACTGATTACAACTCCCCCCCAGCGCCAACCCCAGCACATACCGTTGCCCAGGTCCCGCCACATGGAGGCGGACGTTTTGCTTTTTCTGCTGCAGCACTTTTTAAAACCAGATAACGGAACATAAAATTTGGAAACGGAAGTGTAAATAATGTTTTGATATTTAAGAAAAATAAAAGAAACAGACAACAGGGTACATGTAATAACTTAACCCCACCACCGATTCGACTGGGTGGGCAAGGGGGGAGGGGGGGGGGGGGGCGGACTAGCAATTGTTGCTTCGAGTCGTTAGCATTGGCTGTGTAATTGACAATGTAACATTGCATGATTAGTCTGTTATTATATTAGAGGAGACACTGTGTAGTGACCGTGTGGTTGATACTAAAGCAGTGAACTGGTTACTCTATAATCAGTAACTTGTTTATCTATTATCATGTTGTTCTGCATGTATTTAGTGCATTTTTGCGACAATATACATGCACTGTCACGTACTACTTTCACACATTCATTTCTGGATGTGTAAATTATTTACATTTCACTATAGCAGTGCAAAGGAGGTAGGAGTAGCATTCTTTATACAAGAAAAGATTAATGGCGGGTATGTCTTACAGAAATAACGTTTGAATGTTAGTTGCTTGTGAGAGGATCGTGTTATATCTCGTCTGAGATGGAAAAATGTCTATCGGTAAATGTCGGCTTTTAGTTCATCGTTCAGCAATGTTGTTTCTTGCGTTTATCAAGATCTCTCGACTGTCATGGGAATATGGGATTCTTACGCGAAAGAGAGTAAGGAAACGGGGCAGTAAAATTTTCGAAGATCTAACAGCCGACGTTACTCAGTTATTCGATCACCTGAAAGATTCAGCTACCGCCAGCCAGGAGGCATACACATTTCAAGACCCGTTACTCGGGCAGGAAGCAACCTCGACACTCTTGAGCAAGATTGCGAGCGATCTCAGTAGGAAACCAGTAGAAAAGAGCAGACTGAACTGCCTTCGATGCTCTCGTAACGTTTTGTAAGATACACTAGTTGGGTCACAACGACTTCTAGTTTAACTAAGCAGTAACCAAACTGCGACAAAATCGTTAAGTAAATGTTGCAAAAATAAAGATCTATGACGACTCGGTAAGAGCAGAACCGATTCGATCATTACAAATGACGTCGTAGAGCGAAGCCTTTCCTCAACGACATAAATACTCCACGCTCACTAGCTTACAGCACCCGGTCAGTAGGCTCCATGGCCTTCATGTCGTTCGCACTCAATTCTCCGGCTATGGTATGGTAACAACTTCTGTGTGAGGCTGTTGTAGTGCAGCGATCCGTAGCCACGGATGACGGAGTCCAGCATCCAGTGCTGTAGTCAGCGCAGCAGGCAGCAGTGATCTACGAGCATGGCTCCGTTCCAGGAAAGAAGTTGACCTAAGACTCTAGCGTAGCACGAATCTGAACGACCTGCAGTACTGGCGGGTCAAGCTCAACATTCAGCGCATCACAACAGACATCACGGTTCACCTAATGGGACAACGCGGGCAGTGATGTGGGAGGAATTGAGTACTCCCAAGAACAGTGTGTGAATCAAACACGCACGTTGTGACCACCACCACCAAGAAAGGCTACCGACAGGAAGTGCCTACATCGCCATCGGGTGGCAAACAGTCATGTCAGGCTGTCATCGACTTCCACTTTGAGCTGACGCAGCGCCCTCAGTAGCATTGAGTACCCTCTTGAATTCTGCGGACTTCTCTCCTGATGACATAGCAACCAGCAATTACAGAAGACATGACGACGACTTGCATTCTGAGTAATAAATGGAATAATCTTTGAGCCGTGTCTTGCTCGTGTTCGTGCCATATCTCATTTGACATTCTGTTTTTACTGTCGTACCACCTCGTTATGTTAATTTCAATTACTGGTGTCACTGAGTTGCCGCCTTGCCTGCCCGTGAGTGGCAGCAGCGGCGCTTGTCGATATCAGCCCTGGCGTATTATCTTTGCTGACTGCTATTACTTCCCGGTTGTCATGTGTTCGGGGTTAGTTCGAATCTACCAGTGAGTTGGAATGTGCCCGGAGTTAGTTCGGACCTGGCAGTGTTTGAGCTGGCATGCGGCACAAGTTAAGTCGGGGCGCAACAGCAGTCAGATCCGGACCACCATGACTCGCCCGACGGTTGCCGACTCACATGATTGGAGCTGGGACGATTTCTGTTGGTCATTGGTCGGTCGTCTTGCCGGACCATGTGTATTTGGTCGGCGATCGCTTATGGGTTGGCTGTGTGTGCCGCCCTTTTATTCGTCCCTGTTATTGTACAGTCACTGCCGTTAGCACTGTCTAGTTCTTCGTGCAAGTGTTTGTGAAACTGTACGTAGTTTATGTGATTTAGACTGACAAATTATTTTAAATGTTGTAGGTGTACTGGCTCTCAGCAGCCGGTCGGTTGGTGTGGAAGAGCCAGGAAATCTCGATGCGGTGCAGTGGGCCGGGCCCGCTGGCAGTCTCTACGCAGTGTCGGAGTGTGTGGGAGCTGTTCCAATTGCTACGAGGCTTGTGGCTCACCGACCCAGGACATCAAAGTTGAGTGGTGATTTAATTACCGAAGCCAGTCTGTTCACATTGTGCCTTTGGTTTTCATGGTTGGCTATTAGGGGGTATTCCCGTGAGCAACAGCGAGTGTTCGAGTTGGCGAAAGTTTGGCCTCCATCCGGTGCAGTTTAACCGTATTTTGGTTATTTGAAGTCCAAGTGCACCAGCGGAATTTTCTGCCTTGTGGCCGTTGGCGTTCCGGTTACCTGCCTTGGCTGGTGACGTAAAATTCAGGCAGTGTCCTTTCCTCACCGTGCTGTCGCTGTCCAACATGTGTGTGTGCTTTTAACAGCTTATGCGTACTTGGTTGTGGGCGGCTACGCCTTTTACGTTTTGGCTTTGGAGTTCCTTGTGCACTGGTCGTCTTGTCGGTGGGTCCATTGACTGTCTCTTGGTTGGGTTGCCGGTGGATCGGATATAATTGGGCCAACTACCCGTCTCCCCTAAGTGAACGTTAATATTTCAAGTGCAGACCGATTCCCAGAAACGTCTGAGCGCCACTGGCTGTACTGCCTTTCCTTATTGGTGTTTGTGTATTTTAACGGCTCATAGCCGATGGTTTGAATTTGTGTGCTTTTAGTTTGGTTTTAAATCATGGCTCTTCAGCCGTCTTACAATTTTAATTCCTTACTTGTTAAAAAATTATCGAAGGATAAAGCCTTGGGCTTTCTGCCTTGTAAAAATTTATTGTAGTTGTGCTCTGAATCATGGGCCTTCAGCCGCTTTAAAAGTAAAATTCCTTATTGTTAATCTTAGATTGTTTTGACCCTCAGCCTCATTTGAAATATTATTTGAGTATAAAACCTTGCGCTCTGTGCCTTTTGAAAATTTATTGTACATGTGTTTTAAATCATCGGCCCTCAGCCGTTTTAAAAATTAAAGAGGTTGTGCTCTTAAGCTATAAGATTGTGTGACATAATCAGTCGATATTTAAGGTCGGAAATTTGCGCTGTAGTATTTGGGCAACTAAATAAAGTCACGTGTGCTCGAGTGTAACTGACAGCCGCTCATTTCTGGCCCCTTTCCACAGTTCCGACTACCCGTTCTGTTCTGCGGATTTAACCAGGCGTTTCACTGAAGAGACCGCCAGCGGGCCCAGCCCACTGCGCCGCGCGGAGATTTTCTGGCTGATCCACACCAACCGACCGACTTCCGCACATCAGCATGGAGACAGCACTAAAATAGCTTGTCAGTCAAAATCACACAAACTACACAGTTTCACGAACACTTGCACGAAGAACTAGACAATGCTAACGGCAGTGACTGTAGAATAACAGTGACGAATCAAGAGTCGGCACACACAGCCAACACATAAGCGATCGCCGGCCAAATACACGTCGTCTGGCAAGACGACTGACCGACGACCAACCGAAGCCGTCCCCACTCCAACCACGTGTGTCGGCAACCGTCGGGCGAGTCATGGCGGTCCGAACCTCACTGCTGCCACGCCCCGACAAAATTTGTGCCGCATGGCATCTCAGACACTGCTAGGTCCCAACTAACTGCTGACACATTCCAACTCACTGGCAGATCCGAACTAATCCCAAACACACGACAACCGGGAAGCAATAGTAGTCAGCAAAGGGCTTATATCGATAAGCGCCGCTGCTGCCGCTCACGGGCAGGGAAGGCGGCAACTCTCTGACACCAGTAATTGAAATTAACGTAATGACGTGGTAGTAGAGTAAAAACAGGATGTCAAATGAGGAATGGCACAAACACGAGCCACGCACGGCTCAGTCTTGAACACTGTTTTATTGCGTCTGACGTTACCAAACAGGTCGTCAGTTTGCATCCTGACAGAAAGGTGGGGGTTTTCCGCCGGCAGTGGTCGATCCTTACAAAATGTTGGTCAGAAGTACTCCAGCCCAGCGCCAGTAAGAGTTGAAAGGCAACGATCCGGCGCACCAACATCAGCAGCAGTCAAAGAGAGTGAGTCAAAGGGAAGACGTTGTTATTTGTTCCCAAAGGCCGGCCGCGGTGGTCTAGCGGTTCTAGGCGCGCAGTCCGGAACGGCGCGGCTGCTACGGTCGCAGGTTCGAATCCTGCCTCGGGCATGGATGTGTGTGATGTCCTTAGGTTAGTTAGGTTTAAGTAGTTCTAAGTTCTAGGGGACTGATGACCACAAATGTTAAGTCCCATAGTGCTCAGAGCCATTTGAACCATTTTTTTTGTTCCCAAAAAACAAAATTATTCTTTGCTATGTCCAGGTTAAGACAAAGATTTTGAAGTAACCTCTTATATACAGAGAGAACCCGAAGATGTATCGCAGTTCAGGGATAACAGTCGGCAAGAGCAATTCTTTCCAACACTTTGTAAATGTTTAATTTAACAGTCGATCAGTTGTAGAATTTTGGAACACGTATTATGTTCGAGTATAATGACTTTTCTGGAGACTAGAAATCTACTCGGTAGGAATCAGCATGGGTTTCGAAAAAGACGATCGTGTGAAACCCTGCTCGCGCTATTCAGAGGGCCATAGACACTTGTTTCCAAGTAGATGCCGTGTTTCTTGACTACCGCAAGGCGTTCGATACAGTTCCCCACAGTCGTTTAATGAACAAAGTAAGAACATATGGACTATCAGACCAATTGTGTGATTGGATTGAAGAGTTCCTAGACAACAGAACGCAGCATGTCGTTCTCAATGGAGAGAAATCTCCCGAAGTAAGAGTGATTACAGGTGTGCCGCAGGGGTGTGTCGTAGGACCGTTGCTATTCACAATATACATAAATGACCTTGTGGATAATATCCCAAGTTCACTGAGACTTTTTGCGGATGATGCTATGGTATATCGAGAGGTTGTAACAATGGAAAATTGTACTGAAATGCAGGAGGATCTGTAACCAATTGACGCATGGTGCAGGGAATGGCAACTGAATCTCAATGTAGACAAGTGTAATGTGCTGCGAATACATAGAAAGAAAGATCCTTTATCATTTAGCTACAATATAGCAGGTCAGCAGCTGGAAGCAGTTAATTCCATAAATTACCTGGGAGTAGGCATTAGGAGTGATTTAAAATAAAATGATCATATAAAGTTGGTCGTCGGTAAAGCAGATGCCAGACTGAGATTCATTGGAAGAATCCTAAGGAAATGCAGTCTGAAAACAAAGGAAGTAGGTTACAGTACGCTTGTTCGCCGACTGCTTGAACACTGCTCAGCAGTGTGGGATCCGTAGCAGATGAGGTTGATAGAGGAAATAGAGAAGATCCAACGGAGAGCAGCGCGCTTCGTTACAGGATCATTTAGTAATCGCGAAAGCGTTACGGAGATGATAGATAAACTCCAGTGGAAGACTCTGCAGGAGAGACGTTCAGTAGCTCGGTATGGGCTTTTGTTGAAGTTTCTAGAACATACTTTCACCGAGAAGTCAAGCAGTATATATCCTACGTATATCTCGCGAAGAGACCATGAGGATAAAATCAGAGAGATTAGAGCCCACACAGAGGCATACCGACAATTTCTTTCCACGAGCAATACGAGACTGGAATATAAGGGAGAACCGATAGAGTTACTCAAAGTACTCTCCGCCACACGCCATCAGGTGGCTTGCGGAGTATGGATGTAGATGTAGATGTAGATGTAGACATAGTGCACCATGTACTTGTAGAAAATACGGTCACTCCACAGAAGATTGATTAGAGTGTCATTGGTTAATGGTCAGGCGTACAAATTAGATTTATTTATTTTATCTTTTCAACTGTGCTTATTGAGTTACTGTCAGAAGTAGTACTGGTATGACTCGTGTAAAATACAGAAAGGCAAACTGCACAAAAGTGGCACAGACAAGGTTAGCTAATACTCACAAGGTGATAAACCTTCTTACGGAGCATGTTTCCAGATTGATACAGGATAATGCACAACTGGAAGGAAGTAATGAACAGCTAAGTCAGCAGTTACGAGCTTTATTGGCGGAACAGCAGCCACAATCAAGTATGAATGAAGTTAAAACTGTAGTAATTGTTCCCTCTTCGTCCACTGATCCGTCAGCCACGACTTCAGCCCAAAAGAACAGAGGACGTTACTGTGTTTATGGACGATATATTAGCCACGGCCACGTTAAGGAGCTGTTCAGATGAAACATGATTGCGTATAGCCAAGTTACGCATCGCAAGGGAGGCAAAAACCTATATCTTAATAAGAAACGTACATCTGGTGAGTTAGTAGAGGGTTTACGTCAGGGGTATAGAAAGCAGAATAGTACATTTTTTTTTAATATTTCTATGGAGTAGCTCAGTAGTTAACCCAGACGGCTAACGAAACAGAGGAATCATTTTCTCACAGAACACAAAAATCAATGCACAGACTTACGAGCTGACGAACAAGGCAGATGAGGACAGTTTTACTCAATGAAGCGGAAAATAGAAGGTTGAACATGTTTCTCAGATGTATCCACACAAGTTTTTCACGGATGTTGCAAATGGAAAACTCTGAGGATTTAACCGCAGCATTTTGCGTAACTACACATTTACAAGAAGTGGACAGTGCCACTAAAACGCGTACTGGATGAAAGATATTCAGATATGGTACACGATGTAACCATTTTGGCCAGCAGAGGCATTTAAATGCGCAATGTCGTCAACCACAATGCTATAACTGACGAAAGTTCGGGCATAAGTCGCGGAATACTGAATTTAGAAAACAGGGCAAGTAAAGTAGGAAGAAGAAACACTTGAACGTCAATGGGAAGAGTTCCTAGCAAATCTCAGTAGTTAAAAATGAACGCAGATACGGATTTTTGCTTTATAGCTTCGATAAATAAAAGGAAGTAAAACGTTTTAGTAGATACCATGGTATGTCATGAACAAGAGGATAACGAATACGCTGAGATACATATTGCACCCAGTAGGGTATAACAAAATATATTCAGTGAGGTCAATACAGCTCAGCTGTAGGAAACACTAGGTTTCAGAATCAAATGAAAGTGTTGTCAGGTATGGGAGCAGAGATTTTTTGCAACACTCAGATTAGAATTTATCGGGCATCATGCTAAAATCGACCTTAGGCAACAGGTGAACTTAATAACGATTCGTTTTCGGTAGGTATAACAGCTGCAAATGTTTCTGTGTCACAAGATACACACATTGCTAAGGTACTGGCAACTAAACTGTGTGCAAGTACCTTAAAAGTTGTTTCGCATGACAGAGTACCAGCAGGTACAGAAAAGCTAATTTGGGTTACGATCGATATTGCTGTTCCACACAACAAAGTTTGTGTTTAATAGAACCTCTGACGAGTAATGACATGTTGGGCGAACAAAATTGTTTTATATGAAAAAATATAGCACATGCTACAGAAATAAATGGCCAGGTTATCGTGCAAGTAAGCCTGGATAATTTCGGAATGAACGAAGTAAGTCTTCTAAAGGAACTGGTAAGAGCTGCACTACAGGTATCGATGGGCTGGAGATAGAGCACAATGTCAAGCAAATCATCAGCACATCTGTGTTATGTAACGTGGTTACTCATTTAAAGAGTAATGATCAATCAGTCAGTGAGTTATTCTTAGTGTGGTAGAGAAATTAATTTAACCAGTGAACTGTAAGTAGTATACGTTACCAAAACGTCTCCAGCGACTAATAGCATCGTTTGTAGATCAACAACCTCAAGAAGGCGTAATAGACCATAGCAATAGTCCTTGGTCAGCAAGTACAGTAACCGTGCAGAAAAAGTCACCTAACAGAAAAACAAAGGAAATAGGTTCTGATGTACTGATAGAGTTTTAAGTAACTGTACAGTAACCAGTACATATCCAGTTCCAAATATAAAGCCTTTGATAACCTGAGACAGAGTAAATCGTTTTCAATGATAGATTTAAAGAACGAGTACCACCAGATTGAAGTCTGACCAGAAGGCAGGCTGAAAGAAGCTTTTAGAATATTATCCGGTCACTACAAGTATCACGGAACGCCTTTCAGGTTAAAAACCCACCTGAAACATTTCAGTTCTTGTTAGATGGAGTCCTTTCAGATTTAAAACTGAAAAAAAGCGTGTTCTATTTGGATGACATCATCATCTGTTCAAAAGATCTCAAAAATGCAGAGTGAGGTGTTTGACAGACTGAAAACTGCTTATCTCATGTTAAGAAAGGACAAATATCATTTTGCCCAGTCACTGTTTACTTACATAAGGAATATTATTAGCCAAAATAGTGTGAGCGTGGATCCTCCTTTCACTTCAGTTGTACGTTATTTTTCAGTTCTACAAACAGTTAAGGAACTACAGTCATTTCTAAGATTGGTAAATTATTACCAAAATTCCTACAAAGGCTCTGCAGAAATAGCACAACCATTTACTTGATTACTGTAAAAAGGGGTTATGTTTCCGTGGACACCAGAGTGTAAACCAGCGTTTCAAAATTTGAAAGAGATCCTGACTTCAGGTCGTGAATTTCTTCAGATTTTACTAAAGTATGCTATTAACATGTGGCTCGACATTTAGGTACTAGGATGGCGCACAAGGTCTTTGTGTGGAAGACCCGGATGACAAGACTACAGGAATAAATAATGTAGTCCTGAAACTTGCTATGTAATACAATAAAAATGAACTTGCTGTGAAATACAATCCATTATTCTACTCATAAAAACCCTGAACAAGTCGCTACAGTCCTAAGAGCTATACAAGCAGGACCAGTTCACACTCTATTAAGTTATCGTCTTGTAGCTCGAGGTGTAGGTACTAGCATAGTGCTCAAGGCCTGAGTGTGAGATAGGAACTGAAAGGGATAAATGGAATGAATAGCATAGTTCCAAAAATTGACGTGTCTTAATGTTTAATATTTCTATACATTTTGTAAACTAATGAATACCAAAAGCAGAATGTTACCAGAAATGTGACAATCTAATAGTGTGTCGCCCAGTGTCTACGTGATATGTTACGTAACTCCATAAATAATGTTCGAGGCCTAAGTGTTGACGATTAATATCACCAAAAAAAATATTCAAATGGGACTTAACTACTAAGGCCATTAGTCCGTAAGTTTACACACTACTTAACCTAAATTATCCTAAGGACAAGCACACACAACCATGCCCGAGGGAGGACTCGAACCTCTGCCGGGTCCAGCTGCACAGTCCATGACTGCAGCGCCTTAGATAATATCGCCAAACCAAGAGGAAAAACACTGTGTTTCCAGTACGGGCTTTCCGCAGTTCTAGTGTATGAACAATGAGACCTCAGCTTTCGTGAAATTATAGAAGCACATTACCTTGACAAGAGAAATTTCATAGAAAAAATCACAAAACGTCAAAAATATTAATATTTTTCTCATTAGACTCTAATTCATAATTCAATAAATTATTCGGCCAACTTTTCTCATAAACAAAAATTTGTATACTTTCTAAGATATCTCATCCTTTTTCTTTGGGAACATTATGTAACACTGATTTGTTGCGAAGAATATCAGTAATTCTACGCTTCCTGTCCCTGATACGATCCCCGATAGTGGTTTTATTATGAGTATTAGTGTGTTCCTTAAATAGCATAAAAATGAATTAACCGTCTGTCCCACATAAAAACCACTTCATTTACCATAATTTAATTTGTAAACACTCCTTCTGTTATACTTGTCGTAACTCATCTAGTTTTGTGTCTTAACTAAGACTTCACCGTGCTGGAAGTTTTAAATGCAGGAACTACAGTTGACTTCCGGAAGTGCCGTTCAATTTTGTCTCGTAACTCCTCTGTAAATATCATGAGAATGTATTTGAATTTACGTTTTAGCTTTTTACATTGACAAGTAGTACTATCCTCGTTATCTTTACTTCTTTTTTAGTTTCCCAGAAATACCTTCGACTAAGCCTGAGAACAGCCATTAGCTACAGTGGCATATTGTATTGTGACGAATTCCTGTTTTCACTTTTGACATTCAATAGTAATCTTAACATTGTGTATAGCATTGTATTAAAATAAGCCGTCTTATAACGCAATGGATGACAAGAAGATGCGTTAATAATCATATTAGTATTCGTCTGCTTCCGAAATATGCTGAAACAATGCTTACCATCCTGTTTCTTCATGGTGATATCCAAATAATTTGTGGATTTATTTTTTCCCCTTCTAATAAAACTATATTTTTCTATGCATTCTATTTATAGTTCTTACATAATTCTGAACATCTACTTCAATACCCTTTATCAGGACAATAATTTCATCTACTCAACGTTTAAAGTGTAGGATTTTTCCTTTGAGATCACTATTCAAACGAAAAAAGTTATTTACTAAGTTGTCGATAAAGATGGCTGCCATGGTTCCAGCCAAGCTGTTGCCTATGGCCAGTGCCTGATTTTGGTAGCAAAACTTATTATTGAAGCAGAAATAATTATAAGACAGTATAATTAAAGCAGCTCAATAATCTCAACAGCTTCTGTGACTTAACTTTTTATGAGTTAGCAAATTATTCTTTGTTTCAAGGCACTTCCTCATATGAAATGTTCGTATAGAGGTTCGTTATATCAAAGGATGCCAACACCGATTCACTGTAGCCATGGTTAACAATTGGTTACTTCAGTCTGGTGTACCAAAAACTACTCAAATTTCAAGGAACTGATTGTATGTCTGGTATGATGAAACAGTTTGGTAGTTGCCTATTAGTCCATTCCACCCACAAGCTAGTAGTAGAACGAGTCCACCATACTACAGAAAAGATGTTAACTCACTAGATGAATAGCCAACATTTAGACTGGGATGTCCATTTAGGTCACGTGGTGAATGTATACAACTCAAAATTCCACACCGTAGGAAATAGTGTATGGGTGAAATATTTTGATTTAGTGGAGCCAAAGATACAGTTCAGGTGTGAACACGTCAAGCAATTATCAAAACCCATAAAACTGGTTTCGAAACATGCAAATATGAGGGGCGTCCAATAAGCAATGCAACTCATTTTTTTCCTGCAAGTGAGCTGATTTTATTCAGGATTCCAGTATGCCGTATTATTACCCACGCTTTTGGCTAGAAAACCCTTTTTTTCATACTCTTCGTTCAATGCGACCGCTTTACGCCACCTTACTGTGAGAGCCTGTATGACCACTTGGTACCTCTCTCCTGGATGACGTCGAAACCAACAGGTTGCTGCTTCAATAACCTTCCCATTATCCACGTACTGCTTCCCAGGGAGTGTATCGTTTGTTGTGATTGAAGCCGAAAGTTGCAAAATCCGGACTTTAGGATAGGTGAGCAACGATATTCCAGTGAAGTTTTGTGAGCTCCTGTCGGATGCGCAGATTTGCTTGAGGCCTTGCGTTGTCATGCAGAAGGAGAAGTTCGCTTGCATTTTTGTTGGGACGAAACACTGCAGCTGCACGTGGCCTGCCGCCACGCGGGACATCGGACAGGTTTGCGGGCAGTAATGTCAGAAGCCTCTCCCAACAACTCAGCATGCTTTTGTTCACTGCCAGGTCTCCGTAGACATCCTGAGAGCCCCTGTGAATATCTGCGATGCTATGGTTTTCGGCCAAAAGAACCTCAATGACAGCTGCTGCTTGTAACGCTCTTCAATTAAAGGCGATATTCTGAAGGCCACGCACACCGTCGACTACTATCGAAACTACGTGAAACTACAGGGGCTGAAGAGGGAATATCCTATGATGTCTCACAACAAATCCGGCATTTTTTCAACCGAAACTGGTCGAGAAATAAATACATTGCACTCCTTACTGCACGCTCGTCGTACAAAGACATAGAAGCGTCGAGAGCGAACTCGGCTGCATACTCGTAAACTACCTCAGTACAGAGTAGGACAGTTGGCTCTGCTAACAAATTCGTATACCCCAAAGAGGAAAACCAAGAAATTTTTCGCGAAGATTCACGGATCAAACAAGACAGCGGGAATGACTTCACCGGCCAATGTCAGGTTGTAGTTACCGACGAAAACATCAGCTGCACACGTTAATCGAGTTAAACCTTTTAAGGTAAAGTTGATGAGTTGCTGGAAATACCTGCACCGTTACCACAGAAAAAGAAGGAAGCATGCAGCGCGACAGTAGCACAGGGCGTATCTTATGGGCTTCGGTCTAGGGTTAAGTGTTAAAACAGCAGTGTATTCTGTTTATTTTACATTGGATTATCTAAATTACACAAATCAAATAAAATTTTGCATCACCTCGGTTCCAAGAGTTCCGCAACATCTACAGAAAATCGGAGTAGAGATAAACACCATTTCCGCTCTTTGTTCAAATGGATCAAATGCGTCTGAGCACTATGGGACTTAACATCTGAGGTCATCAGTCCCCTAGAACTTAGAACTACTTAAACCTAACTAACCTAAGGACATCACACACATCCATGCCCGAGGCAGGATTCGAACCTGCGAACGTAGCGGTCGCGCGGTTCCAGACTGAAGCGCCTAGAACCGCTCGGCTACATCGGCCGGGTCGCTCTTTGTATTGCTCATGAATACACGTTGCAATTTGTACCACCATACACCGAGACCTTCAGAGGTGATGACCAGATTTCTATACACACTGGTACCTGTAATACCCAGTAGCACGCTCTATTGCATTGATGCATGCCTGTATTTTCGTGGCATACTATCCACAAGTTCATGAAGGCACTGTTCATCCACATTGTCCAACTCCTCAACAGCGATTCGGCGTAGATCCCTCAGAGTGGTTGGTGGGTCACGTCGTCCACAAACAGCCCTTTTCAATCTATCCCAGACATACAAAATTGTTAAGGCTTTCGTGGCCACTTGTTCACAAACTGCCTATTGGCTTCTGTCTCGGGTTCTTCGGCCGACTTTCATCTAATGATTTTTCTGACGTTTCGCCAGCACGAGTGGCTGGCATTGCCAAAGCTTCACCCTCCACTGCCGGTGGTGAATTGGCCACCGGCCACCGGCCACCGGCAATGGAGGGTGAAGCTTTGACAATGCCAGCCACTCGTGCTGGCGAAACGTCAGAAAAATCATTAGATGAACGTCGGCCGAAGAACCCGAGACAGAAGCCAATAGGCAGTTTGTATCCCAGACATGTTCGATAGGTTTCATGTATGGAGAACATGCTGGCCACTCTAGTCGAGCGATGTTGTTATCCTGAAGGAAGCCATTCACAAGTCGTGCACGATGGGGGCGATAATTGTCGTCCATGAAGACGAATGCCTCGCCAATATGCTGCCGATATGGTTGCACTATCGGGCGGAGGATTGCATTCGCGTATCGTACAGCCGTTACAGCGTCTTCCATGACCACCAGCACCTTACTTCAGCCCCACGTAATGCCACCCCAAAGCAGCAGAGAACCTTCACCTTGATGCACTCGCTGGACAGTGTGACCGGCTTGCTTGCAAACACGTCTCCGACGATTGTCTGATTGAAGACATATGCGAAACTCATCAGTGAAGAGAACGTGATGCCAGTCTTGAGCGGTCCATTCGACATGTTGTTGGGCCCATCTGTACCGCGCTGCATGGTGTCTTGGTTTCAAAGATGGACCTCGCCATGGACGTCCGGAGTGACGTTGAGCATCATGAAGCCTACTGCGCACAGTTTGAGTCGTAACACGACGTCCTGTGTCTGCACGAAAAGCATTATTCAACATGGTGTCGTTGCTGTCAGGGTTCCTCCGACCCATAATGCGTAGGCAGCGGTCATCCATTGCAGTAAGCCTTTGGGCAGCCTGAGCGAGGCGTGTCATCTACAGTTCCTGTCTCTCCTCCATGTACGAGCAACATCGCTTTGGTTCACTCCGAGACGCCTGGACACTTCCCTTGTTGAGAGCCCTTCCTGGCACAAACTAACAACGCGGACGTGATGGAATCGCGTTATTGACCGTCGGTGAATAGTTGAACAACAGTCAACACGAGGCGTGTACCTTCTTCCTGGAGGAATGACTGGAACTGTTCGGCTGTCGGATCCCGTCCGTCTAATAGGCGCTGCTCATGCACCGTTGGTTACATCTTTGGGCGGGTTTAGTGACATCTCTGAACAGTCAAAGGGACTGTGTCTGTGATACAATATCATCAACATCTATTTGCAGGAGTTGTGGGAACTGTGGTGATGCAAAACTTTTTTTGATGTGTGTAATTCTTTTTTTTTTGTTTTTTGTTTTGTTTTGTTTCCAGTAGTGCAGTGTCTATGTTATTACTGAAATATGTTATGACGAGTATAACGTTCTTGCACGTACGTGAAGCAGAAGTGATTAAAATCCCGTCATTGGAGAATGGAACCTTGTTTTCACGATCCATCCATATTTAGTCACATGGAAAATTATCGATTAGTGGGTACAAATCCAAACTAATGAAGTGTTATTTGTATCAGAAGAAAGATACATGTTATGTCAATAGGCGACCTTAGCGATTGTGTCAAGGAGTTAGTCAAGCGATCATGTGAAATTCAGTTGTTCTTAGCAAATATGGAAGCACCAGAGTACATAAAAGTAGTATCAATGCCACAACTGCCTTTTCAACGACAGACACTAGTTACATTCCATATTTCCGCCAAAGACAGTAACAGTAAACAGCTACAATAATAATGGCGAAGAGAAAATTACAGTCAAACCTACGTGGATTATTATTAAATACAACTATGTGTGATACAGCCAGAGAAAAGTTTCATCTTCCCGCTTTTATTACAGGTAACACCATAAACCAATATTTTATTGGCCGGAGAAACCTTATAGCATGTTACCCGCACGAAACCTAACCTTCCTGAACAGTACCTTATATTCCACATCACTACAGCCAATATATAAATTAGTCATTGTAAGAAAAGGACCAGTTTCGATAAATCAAATGTAAACAAAATATCGTTAAAATCAGTGTGTCAGTCACTATGTTATGGTGATACTAGCTTTTATTTGTGCAGTCTACTTTTATCTCAGAAAGAGAATAAATCGTGCAAACGGAACTACCGTCCACGCAATTCCTTCGGAATGGGTTTGTGCCAGTAAGTGAGAGATTTGAGTAAAATGTTAAAATGAAGCAAAATAGAAAAATGGTGTTAAGATCTTCTTTGGACTTAACGGAATAAAAGGTTCAAAGTAGATGTAAGTATGAAATATAGTTAACGAAATAGATAGAAACATGGCAAAATTCTTGACAATTTTTATTAAAGTTGAGGGGAACTTCACGTGACAAATTACTAAGGACACGGGTCAGTATAATTTTCTAAGTTTGGACAGATATTGTTACACACGTCGAACTCTCAACAACCACTAGCTGGAAGGTGTAGACATTTCAACACTTTTAGTTGGTGAGTGAGACGGCAAAGTTGACTTTCTTGAGTGAGACTATGAACGAGCTCAGCAGAAATCCTTTAGAAGACTGCAGACTGAACTGCCTTCATAAATTTATGTAAGAGACACTAGGTAGGACACACCAATGCCTATCAGGAGTTTAACTAAGCAGTAAAGACACTGTAACCAATTCGTTAAGCATGTGTAGTAGAAATGAAGACCGCTGACGACTCCAGAATAGCAAAGCCAATTTGGTCATTCCAAATGATGTCGTGGAGTGAAGCCTTTCCTCGACAACATAAATACTCCCCCACTAACTTAAAGCACTCTGTCAGTAGGATCGATGGCGTTCCTATCGTTCGCCTTCGACCTCTGGTTATGAAATGGTAACACCTTGTAAGTATGATTGTTCTGCTGTTGGTCTCGGAAGGTCAACTATCCATAGCCACAGGTTATGGAGTCCAGCATCCAGTGCTGAAGTCAGCACAGCAGCGACCACTGATGGGGAGTCCAAGAAGAGTCTACCAGTATGGCTCCAGTCCGGGACAGAAGCCGCCCTGAGACCCTGGCATCGCAAGAGTCGAGATACGATGCTCTGAAGTCGAGCTAAACGTAACACGTAAAATTCGTTTTTATGTAAACTGAACGGCAGAAACGGATTAAGGTAAATCAGATAAATACAAGATGTATTCTTAAGATAAAATTGAAAACTCGCTTTCAACAGACTAGCTTCATTCGGGGTTTACAGCTAAAAAATACTTTTTGTGAATTTATTCTACACGTGCATTTGTGTGAACTGGTTCAAATTTTACCAGAAGGTACATAAAATGCATGTAATTAATGATCGTCCTGTTTTTTTTGTGAAAGCTTTCTACATTGCCACGATATAAACAACATGGTTCGAAAGACAGTAAAGAAACCTATACAGGATCAGTCATTGCCTGAGTCAACGAAAATCTACAAGTTGGGAACCAGAATGAGAAATGTTACTATCACGGAATAAAATGGCGAATATGTTCTGGTCAGAGTAACGGATATAAAAGAAGGGAACTAGCTTTTCGACGTATCTTGCAGAGCTGCGAAAACATTTAAATGAAGATATATTGACATATTCGCTAATAGTGCTTAGTAATTCATCATAATTTTGTAGTCAAATTTAATGTCAGTTTTCAAAGACAATGGCCATGAATGTGTTAGTTTGCTGTGCACCTTTTTAATTAACCTTGTCCGCAGTCCCAACGCAATCACAGTCAGCAGTATAAATTTAAAAGCTGCAAATATCATTCGAAAATCAAATAATCATCGTCATAGATCTGTACCGAGTTAGCGCCATCATGTGACAGTTTAGATTGAGAATATCCCGTCTTAATTTCACGGCTTAGATGATTTATACTTTCGTTAGAAGTATTTTTTTTGAGCGAGGCTTATTACAATCCCACGTCGCCCTCAGCTAAGGAGTCATTAAGTTTCCTTGCTCATTTATTACACAAATACTGTGCCTCGAGATGTTTTATTGTGCCGTGTTTCGATATACGTTAGTTTCACAAGTCAGCATGCCCGGACGTTGGTTGGAGTTGCTTGCGATGTTGCTTTGTGTGAGTTCACATGTTATATTCTGGGCGCTTCTCATCCGCTTATTTCGTTTATTGTTTGGAAATTTGTGCACTGAAATGTATGCAGTGCTCGTAACGTCCTGAACGGGAATTCGGGATCTTAAGTACTACGTTGTGGCCGGTGGACAGCGGGTACTTCGTCACATTAGTCAGTGATTAATGAGGCAGGGACTGGCATTTTTATTAAAAAAGGATCCTCTCTTATATGGAGTCGAATTTTATGGGTTTGGTTCAATTTTGAGATTTTTTGTTTTGTTGATTGTGGAATCGAGATCTTTCTGCATAGTATGCGAGTTTTGTTACGGAGATTTCCTTTGTTTCTGAAAGCTTTGTTGTGAGAGGAACGATGTGCAACATGTGATGAACACGCGTCCATTTGATTTGAAGAATTTCGGGCATGTATTTGTTGTGCACGAATAATGTACTCGTATTTTCCAGCTCTTGTTTCTTATAAAAGTGTATTGAAGATTTATTTCATACTTGTTCATAACGTGCCGCCTGTGGCCTGAGTTTCAGGACCTTTTTGATAAAACAGGCCTTGTGGCTGAAAATCAACATTGTTTGTGCCGCAGAATGAGTAAGGAAAGACATGCATGAGAAGATGCCAAGTTTCGCGAAATACGTGGTCAGGGCCAAGCAACTCAGTTACCCGATCATTTGTTACAAGGCGCAGCATAGCATCAGTTTTCCTTCAGCATTGCGTTATGGTAGGAAGCAGACTACTTTTAAGATCACAGATAGGCGGGAAAAATTAGTCTGGTATCTGTACAGGCTTGCGAGGCAGTTTAAGGTTTGGTTGAAAAGATACGGAACCATAGAACAAATGGTATGGTTGCCTTTGTGCTGTCAAACGTTATCCGTGAGTGTATTTTTGATTAAAAAAGAGTAAATTAATGCCATTAAGAGTCACTAACCGGTCAGATGCGATATACGTTATCAGTCCGTTGCGCTTGTAATTCCTTATTAGTCAGACGTGCCTGTGTATTCAACATCAGTCAGATACACTTCCATACGAGTATTTCATTATCAGTGCGTTGTGCCTAAATAATCATTGATCTCCGGTGTGTGTTTTTGATTACATAATTGTAAATTCATTCCAAATGCAATGTGTCAAACTTTCACCTTGTTGCCATCCCAATTGGTCTCTGAAGGCATGCTCCTCTCACAACCTTAACACTGGAACGACACAAGAACTTGCCTGCGTTAGGTGTCCAGCTAAGGTCGGTTTCTGCACGAGGTCTGTTACTGAGATTATCTTTGTCTTGCAAACAGAGTTTGACGAAACTGCGTCAGTCCCATATTCTGTTGCAGAAGGCACCTGTTGCATAAAATTGTCGCGGCATGCAGCCAAGGGCCACTTGTCACCAAAATAAACCAAGCTATTTGTTTCTAGCTACTGCTGTTGGGTCTTTATCCTGTTGTCATTAACCAGGCGGCTATCGGTGGTACACGTCAGAGGTGGAGGTCGACGTGACCGCCTGGTGCCGGTTCTACTTCGTCTGCAGCGCTCCAAAAGAACAGTGATGTGCGAAACTAGAGGACGAAAGTAGCTTTCGCACAATATGTCACTAGCAAATAATATAGCTTGCACTGTGATGGCATGTGAACCCCAGCTGAATATCAAAGCTAGAGTGTGTTCCACTGTACATTTTGGTGCACTAATATCCGAGTACATTTGCCTTCCAGCACCCCAGAAATTATTAAACGTGCAGCGTTTATATTGGAGTAAACGTTATTAAAAGTTCCAGGGGCCTTTTGGGCATAATTATTATTAAGTTGAATGATTGTAACAATGTACGTCACTAATCTGCACAATGACAACTATTTTCTACCTAGCTTCACTAGAAGTAAGACTGTATATCATTTATATACAGTATATAACAAGAGATAGAATTTTGGAAACTCAATATCTTACATCACTCAGCGAGACATGTTACAGATTAAATGCCTCGTATTGGAATCTCAATTGACATAAAAATTCTACTCGAATTAAATACGAGTCCTGTAAAATTCTAATTTACTCGTAAAAGTATTATCCTCGCATTATCTTACGCGAAATTAACTCTAAAACGATACCTTCTGATGTATCGTGTTAAAGTGCTATCATTTGTTCAACATGATAAATCTCCTCTCGTCAAATAGCAATATATTTGAGTGCTATTGCCAAGATATTATTCGTCTTTAATTAAGTATAGTAAAAATTATCCATCAATCTCTCTCTCTCTCTCTCTCTTTATTTTATGAAAATTAGTTAAACTTAGTAGATATATGTGAGTATCTTTCGCTTCCTAATTCCTTTCCAATTTTAACACTACAACTTAATCAGAGCCTTACACACCTAGTCCGTTGGTAATGAACACCAAAGATCTTTGAATGTTAGCGGTAATCCGTAATTACCAACTGTTATTTACTCAAAAGAAACTCTCAGAATGCCAATATGGATTAGTTTCTGTTACCTTTTTCTCTATATTTTACGTTAACTAGTCGAAAATAACGAACAGATTCCCAATCACGTATTTAGTATAACTAGAACACCAATTTATCACCAACATCTTTTAGCATTTCAGTTACTGCTTTCAGTACTACCCGGATTTAGATAAATCCTACAAATATTAACTCTCTTTCTAGCTCATTCTATCTACGTCAACCTAGCACATTTAATGCAAATTCGGATCTACCACATCTATCTACAATAACTACAATTCAGTGCACAATCTTTCTTTTATATTTCCGTCACGTATCATCATTTTATCTGAATCTTTTAATCGGTTTGATAGTGTCAGCCACAAACTAATATCGCACAAATCGGCAATAACACAATCAACAAAATTAAAACAAAAATCCTAAATGCTTCCATTTCTTTGATCCTGAGAACTAACAAAACAAAGCTCTGCCTTTTCAAGTGTTGGCATGACACGACCCGCTACAATTCCCTAGTTGAAAGTAGGCCACTTGTCACTCTACAAGTGTCAGTTCAGTCACGTGCAGTTCGTTAATGATTCGATTTTACTACGTTGCACGCTAAACATCGGCTAAGGGTAAGATCTGTTTAAGTGTGTGTGAGCCAATTCAAACTAAGAAGCCAAATGATGTCCCCCGTATTTGTTAGAGCCCAAAATTCCACCAAAATGCACTCGAGTCGTTACCTCGGTCGATTTACTTCGAACAACTTAACCAGATATCTCCGATATCATCACAAAATTCAGTTACTATTATCTCATCATCACCTCTGTGCCTTCCAAGCCTGAATTTACCACAATTCATTATAATCGCCCACGGAATTAAAACTCAGTGGCTTAACTGCTACTACTACTAAACTTCATATGAAACTAAACATTCCCAGATGGGCCATGGCAGGGGGGGGGGGGGAGGGGGGGGCGGCTGAGGGAACAACTCTCGCAGACAGCTAGCTACGGCAATTCACGGTAATCTCTTCTCAAAAATAGTTTTAGCGCAACCCCAAGCCTGCTAAACAGACAATCTGACCGCGCAGACAATTACTCCACACACCTTCCAACGATCCGCTTCGCACCATGTCTCTATGTAGACGGGCAAAGACCTATATCTGGACTGTTTGAGGCCTATACGTGACCTATTTCTCTCGTGAAAATAATGTGAGAACGAATAAATACGTAACGCCACCTCCACTTTTGACAGTTAAAGCGCTGTCGGTAGCGGCCTTCGGTAAATTTGATCGGTGGCCTACTGCCCAGCAGGGCTATTGCCGCATCGCTGATTTTGTCCAGTGGTCATTTCGCAGTTACAACATAGATCAGCCTTCTGTCATCTTGGCGCAAACACTGCATCTAGAACATTGTTTTTACACACCGTCTAAGCCATTATAATCATCAAATTACACATTTTTACTTGGTTTCAATACATAAACGTTTTCGGGTGCCGATCAATAGTAAAGGCGAATATATATCGTGCGTATGACGCAGCACAAGCTCGATGAAACTTGGCTCATACATAGAAAGAACTGCTACAGTATAGTACAGAAGGCAACTAAAAAAATTCCGCAATGAGACGAACAAAAATGACACTTTTATGATGTTCGCTAATCTAGGTGGCTACATTCCGAGATCCTACATCTGCGCCGACTATTGTCGAACATGATGCGGAGTGGGAAGGCAAGATGTTGCAGGGGCGCACTGACTTCCAGATCTTTGAACAGGGTGCACTCACGTGTCAGCGTTACTGTGACTGTGAAGACACCGTAATCATTTCCCACGGGGGTCTTTTCAGGGGCCCTGACTTCATTTTTATTGATACTAATGGCTACCGCACCGAACAGCGCACGTGGAGGAGCTCCTGAAACATGGATCTATGCATTGACCGAGCTGCCCTGCCAGTTCCCCCATCGAGCATGTATGAAATGCGTCGGGGAGACGAATTGCAGAACGTTCAGGTGTGTCAGTGACAATAGAGCAGCTGTCAATCGAGCCGATGGAGGAATAAAAAGCGGGCGACAGGAATTGCTTACCAACCTTGTGGCCAGCACAGGAGTGAGTCGTGTTGCGTCTCGCGTTGGTGCCGTTGGTAGGTTGGCATCATGTAATAGGGGTAGTGGCGTCTCGTTTTATTCTTGTGTTTACTGGCGCCATAACATTTGCCAGCGTTGTCTGTCCACGAGTGGCGGAAGCAGCGGTTATCGATATCTAGTACGGTGGCAATATGTTTGGAGGGACGTCAAGTGTTTTCCTAGTCGGAATGAGTCGGGTAGTTCGATTGGGACGGAGCAGCGGTGAGGTCCGACAGCGCGAGGACATGCCACGACCACTGGCAGCACGCAGGCACTGCCGGATCGAGGGGCTGCAGTTGCGAGGGCCACAACCTCGTTCTCCAACGGACCCAGGAGGTTTGAGTTGAGTGAACATTAACCCAGTAGTGAAACCTACACTATTTTGAGACTCGCCGTTTGTTCGTGCATTGCTGCTCGCAGCGTCGCTGAGACGAAGAGCAACGAGTGGAATGTTTGGAGCTGGAGAAATTAATTAGCCGTCCTCCATCTTTTATTATTAATCATTGAATTCCTTGTGGTATTTATTTGCCTAGTGGCCGCTAACGCCCTATTTACCTGCCCTGAAGATTAGTGTATTTTCGCGGCAGTGTACCTTTCCTCACCTTGCCGCTACTGTCCGGTAAGGCGTGTAGTTAGACAGTCTCTTTGATTGTGGTTCGGATATTTGTTTCTTTTGGACTACTTTGGTCGTAGTGGGTCCATGTGCTTCTGGATGTTCTAAACACCGGATTCAGAAGACGCAGTGCTGTCCGCCGGTTCCGCCTTGCCTGGGTTATTCCATCGTTGTGTTAGTTATCAGACATTACGTTGATGTTGGAAGAGTGTTGGTCAGCGTTTATACTGTCACTAGTTCGAATTGACATCTGGTTAAGTGAATACAACTCTTGGCTGCCTGTCTCATCGTTTACAAAGTTGAGCGACTTTCCCAGGTCGATCCTTGGAGCACTGTCTGAGGCTCACTTCTCTCTTGATTTGGTCAGATTGTGATGATTGTCAATAAAGCCTTCAGCCGTGAATGCAATTTGTCTTTTTCTAATTAGATATTGTCTCTTAATATGATTGTCCTTTTACAATAATATTTTAGTAAGAATTTGCTATCTAGACCTTCAGCTGTCAAGTTGTTTTTTGAGTTATTACTATTGGGGCCTTCAGCCGACAACTGATTTGAATTTCTGTTCAATAAGATATTCAGCCGTGAATGCAATTTGTCTAAAGAATTTTTAATCAGATATTGTCTTAACAGTCAAATTTGATAATTGTTCTTTATTGTCAACCTTATATGCAATTGGTTCCAAATAAATTGTACGTGATTTTTTAAAAACTAAAAACCAACGGTTACTTAGTAGGGCCCCATCCACACCGAAATCTGCCTCTCCCTGAGTACCACGTCTCAAGGAGCATGTTGCAGAGCGTGCCTCTCCATCCGTGGTGATTACACACCCTATTAAAAACCATGTCTCGTCTTCTGTAATGTCGAGGGGACTGTCATGAATCGTGGGTACTTCAGTGTAATCTGTCTTTGAGCAACAGTGCCATTTCCGTTCGCGTCATTGCGTATTTCTTTCGTTTACCTTCTGTACTATACTGTAGAAGTTCATTCTATATCTGGTGCAATATTCATCGAGCTATGTCACTTAACAGTGACACATCATGCGAAAGTTACTTTCGTTCGTAATTTTTTCACAGCAACGTATTTGCTACATCAGCAAAGCACTGTTTCTGCAAGATGAAAAGGACACATAGATACGAGGTGTAACAAAACAGACGGTGAATAAATTATTTTTAGCAGAAACTCCTGACGCTACAACCGTTCGAGGTAATGTGACCGATAGCCTCATCCGCTGAGAGAGGCAGCGTCAAGCTGGAACACCTGACTTACCAGTCAGCCTCCAGAGACGGCATCTGTCGCACATCGTGGATCACGAACAATGCGCGAACATTAAGTTCGGTTTGAAGTTGCGAAAAAGGAGCCAGAGAAACTCATGAATTGTTGAAATCGGTGTACGTCGATAATACTCTAAGTATGAAGACTGTTTACAGGTAGTATGGATGGTTTAAAAATGAGTCGGTAGAAGAAGAGCAACATTCGGGACGCCCATTTACCTCAAAAACAGAAGTAAATGTGCAAAAAGTGGTAGTAACTATTCGTTCAAACAGGCAAATAGCCATTCGCGAGCTTACCGAAGAACTTAGCATCTCTTACGGATCCTTCCAAAGCATTTTAAGCGATATTTTGCAAATGAAACGAATGAGTGCAATATTTATTCTCAGACTTTTGAGTGATGAACGGAAGGACAATCGTGAGTGTGTTTGGACGGAGATGAAAGATTCAGATCCGGACTCGGTGTCCAAAATTGTAACTGCAGATGAAACTTGAGTCTGTAGTTATGACGCCGAGTCGAAAATTCAGAGTTCTCAATTGCAAACTAAAACGGCACTTCAGTCAAAATCGAATATCAGAGTCATGCATATCGTCTTTTTTTCGATATTGAGAGCAAAACGCGATCACACTTCGTTCCAATGGGAACGACTGAAAACGCCGAATTTTACAGTAGCGTCCTGCAACGTTTTCCAAACGATATATGCAGAAAGAGACCAGAAAATTGGGCCAGTGGCTTCATTCTGCACCATGACAGGGCGTCGCACCACACCTCGCTTTCGATTCGAGAGTTTTTGGCCAGAACTAGTGATCATGTGTGTCTACATCAACCTTATTCACCGGATATTGGAACTTCACAAAAATTAAAACCGTGTTTATACCGCCCTTAAAGAGAAACCTTTTAGCCCTGTTCCTGATATTGAAAGGAACACGACAACATTCCAGAAATGATTCCAGTCATGAATTCAATGTTTGGAAAAGTGAATTGCTAGCCAAGGACAGTACATTGAAGGACATTAAATCGAGTTCCATGTAAGCTTATTACTATCTTTGTAAGAAAATTATTCACCCCATTTTTTATCGCACCTCACAGGTTGTGGTTGCTGGGATTCCCAATGTGCATCGCAGTGCGAGAAGCAGAGTCGGCGGACATCCCACGGCCGGGACGAGTGCCGGCGAGGCGGCGGCATGCGGCGCCGACGAATAGGCAATAACTGCACTCCCAAAAGGACGACGCGTAATGAGAGATGAATAAAAGGAGGGCGCGCTGCGGAGAGGCTGATTAATACGGACAGACAAAGCGGCGCTCCAGATCGAGAAACAATGGTCGCCGCGAGGGCAGCGCGTCACCCGCTGGACGCCTGGAGCCTGCTGGAGCCGGCAGGAGGCTGGGCAATCATCATCCGGCGGTCCCCCGCAGAGTGCGGCGTTAATAGCGGGTGGGGTGGGGGGAGAAGAGGTGAGGCGTCGAGGGAGGCAGGTTGTTGACGCCAGCAGTCCAGCAGTCGCTCGCGCCTACAGGGTGTGCCACTCTGCTGCAGCGAGGAAGAACACTCCTCTCCTCCAGAGAGAGGACTGCTCTAGAGTATTAATTAACGTCTCGAAAGAAACACAAGCTTCCAACATGAAACTTGGTGATGCCTCACTCCGTATCTACATATTCACCCTCAAATGCGACACATTTTCTCTAAAGATGGATGACATGCTGGGGAACTTGATGTTACAGGCCTAGATTTCTGCTGTTCGGAAACGTTCCACCTCTAAAATCACTTCTTCCTGATGCTGGAAACGCTTGCCACGCAATGGTTTCTTCTACGTCTACGTCGTATACATAAATACTCCACAAGTCACCGTCACTGAGGTGACAAAAGTCATGGACATGCATATATACAGATGACGGTAGTTTCGCGTACACAACGTATAAAATGGCAGTTTAGCGGCGGAGCTGTCATTTGAACTCAGGTGATTCATGCGAAATGGTTTCCGACGTGACTATGGTCGCCGCGCGGGATTAGCCGAGCGGTCTATGGCGCTGCAGTCACGGACTGTGCGGCTGATCCTGGCGGAGGTTCGAGCCCTCCCTCGGGCATGGGCATGTGTGTTTGTCCTTAGGATAATTTAGATTAAGTAGTGTGTAAGCTTAGGCACTGATGACCTTAGCAGTTGAGCAGTTGAGTCCCATAAGATTTCACACACATTTGAACTTTTTTTATTTTTTATTTTTTTTTTACTGTGGCCACACGACGGGGATTAAAAGACTCTGAACGAGGAATTGTAATTGTAGCTAGAGGCATGGGACATTTCATTTCGGGAATCGTTAGGGAATTCAGTGTTCAGAGTTCCACAGTATCTACAGTGTGCCGAGAATACCAAATTTCAGGCTTTATCTCTCACCACGGGTAACGCAGTAGCTGATGGCAGACACTTAATGACAGAGTAGTGACGTCTGCATATAGTTGTCAGTGCTAACAGACAAGTATTACGGCAGAAATCAATATGGGATGCACGACAAATGTATCCGTTAGGACTGTGCGGCAAAATTTGGCGTTAAGGGTTGTGGTAGCAGACGACCAACATGAGTGCTCTTGCAAACAGCACGACATTGCATGCAGCGCCTCCCCTATGCTTGTGACCGTATTCGTTGGATGCCAGACGACTTCAAAACCGTGGCCTGGAAACAGCTGATGGTAGGGATGAGGCGCAGCCCTCACGATGCGACGAACGCAGGTTTTCGACAAGGCACTGTGCAAGCTGGTGGTGGCTCCATAATGGTGTGGGCTGTTTTAGTGTGGAATAGACTGGGTCCTCTGGCCCAACTGAACCGATCTCAGACTGGAAATGGATATTTTCGGCTAATGAATAGCATTTTCAGTCATTCATGGACTTCATGTGCACAAACAATGATGGCATGTCTCCGGACCCCAATTCTTGGCGACTGATTCGGAGAACGTTCTGGTTGGTTGGTTGGTTGTTTGGGGAAGGAGACCAGACAGCGTGGTCATCGGTCTCATCGAATTAGGGAAGAATGAGGAAGGAAGTCGGCCGTGCCCTTTCAGAGGAACCATCCCGGCATTTGCCTGGAGTGATTTAGGGAAATCACGGAAAACCTAAATCAGGATGGCCGGACGCGGGATTGAACCGTCGTCCTCCCGAATGCGAGTCCAGTGTCTAACCACTGCGCCACCACGCTCGGTAGAACGTTCTGCACAATTCGAGTGAATGGTTTGGCCACCCAGATCGCCGGACATGAATCTCATCGAAAATTTATCAAGAGTTCAGTTCGTGCAAGACTTTTGTAATTATGGACGGCTGTAGAGACAGCATGGCTCAATATTTCTACAGGCGCCTTCCAGCGAGTTGTCGAACTACACCGTAGATAAGTTGGTCAGACATATAATTAGGAGGCATCCCACGACTTTTGTCATCTTAGTGTATAGTGCATGGCAGAGGGTACCTTATGCCTGTACTATTCATTCCCTTTCCTATTCCACTCGCCAATAGAGCGAAGGAAACAGGACTGTCTATATACCCCTATGTGAGACTTAATTTCTCTTACCTTAGTTTCGTATTCCTTACAAAGAGTGTAAGTTGGCAGCAGTATGATCATTATGGAGTCTGCTTCCAGAGCCGGTTCTCTACGTTTTCTCAATAGTGTTTCGCGAAAAGAATGTCTTCTTCTCTCGGCAGATGCAAGTTTGGGTTCACGAAGCATCTCCGTAATACACGAACATCGGTCGAACCTACTGGTAACAAATTTAGCGCCTCTGAATTGCTTCGATGGGTTCCTTGGGGATTCCCAACGCTCGAGCAATACTCAAGAATGGGTCGCACTAGTGCCCTACATGAGCGATCTCCTTTCTAGATGTACACTTCCCTAAAATTCTCCCAATAAACCGGGATCGACTATTCACCTTCCCTAACACAGTTCTTATTTGGATTTCGTATCGATTAGCAACGCTACACCTAGATATTTAATCGATATAAATGTGTCAAGCACCACACTGCTGTTGCCGTATTGGACCATTACGGGATTGTTTTCGCTACTCATCTGCATTATCTTACACTTTTCTACGTTTAAAGGAAGCTGCCATTTATCACACCGACTACAAATTTTGTCTAACAGGGGGACCACACGGTAATCGGACCCCTGTACCTTTTTTCTTGTTTATGGTACATGAAGTTCAGAACTCAGATATCAATCACTTAAACCAGTCCAATCCAACTCTCAAAAATTCTCGAGAAAATAGCCTTTGAAGTTTTCCCAAGGACGATAATACCCTGACGTTAGTTCGACTTTTCGACAAACAACATGGCTCTATCATAAAATGTTAAGCTGTCATGTCGAAAGCGGGGATAGGGGGCCGGTCCCCAGCTTATACAAAATTTTCAACAAAGTTACGTAGTCTACAAGCACTTCTGTGAAGTATAGAATATTTGATGTGTCTCGTTTTCTCTGTAGAGCTGTACCATGGGAAGCAAGGAGAGGCTATTGTTTCGTGACCTATATCCTCTTTCTATAACGCAAACTTCTATGTAGAGGCCGGGAGAAGACTTCAAACGTTTGGCGACCATATCCGTGCAATTTCATGTCGTAATTATACCAAATGGCTCTGAGCACTATGGGACTGCTGCTTCAAAAATTCATCGAATTAGTTCGGGAACATCCAAGCTGGTATAACTCTAAATAGCACCGAAGTGCAAAATGGCGAAACAACATGTATTTTTTTTTCCTTTGAGGTAAGCATCTCAGAGCATATTGCTAAACAGGCTGCCACTTCTGGATTAATAGTAAATATAGCGTAAAATATTCGGAATACTTAACTTTGGCGACCAAACGACTTTGCAGAGATTGTTTTGGTGAGCATTTACAACCAAATTGTTTTTGTCTTGTTTGTGTACGCATTGTCTCTTGAATATGCTTTCATCACACGACCTGAGAGCTTGAAAGTTTGTTCTATACAATTACGTATTGTGACTGTGGATCCATTGTTACATGTCTTGGAAGAGGATTACACTGTTCATTAGTTTACCAAAAATCGATTTCTCAAATATTCTACTATCACTATGAACCATTACAGATGTGTAATTGACACCTGCAAAAAGCAAGATAAATAATCTTGTTACTAGAAATCTAAGTGATGCTTTTTTTTCAGATTTTTTTTTAAATGTGTGGAAACGTCTGTGTGACCAAACTGCTATGGAAATCGGTCCCTAAGCTTACAAACACTACTTAACGTAAATAAAACTAATTTACGCTAAGGACAACACACACAGCCATGCCTGAGGGAGGACTCGAACCTCTGACGGGGGAGAGGGGGGGAGGGGGGGGGGGAAGCCGCTCAAACACCGTAATAAGACGCTTAATACCGCGTGGTTTTTCTGATTCAACGCTTATTTCATAATATGAATTATACAGCTATGTGATATCAGAAATGCAAATTACAAAAATGTGTAGCTTTCTCCAGTCGCTAAGCGTCAAAGAAAAATCAATGGATCATAAACTAAAAGTTTTCTGACATCAGAAATATTTTCTCAAGTATGTGATTTTATGTCATTTATACAGGGTGGTCCATTGATAGTTACCGGGCCAAATATCTCACGAAATAAGCATCAACCGAAAAAACTACAATGCCTGACAACATGTGAACATTACGGAAGGCGAACTAGTCGCTGTTGAGAGGAATGTCGTTACACATATTGCCAAATGCATTGAGGTTGACGGACATCATTTTGAGCATTTATTGAATTAATGTGGTATTTACAGGTAATTACGCTGTAACAGCTTGCGTTCTCAGAAATGATAAGTTCACAAAGGTACATGTATCACATTGGAACAACCGAAATAAATTGTTCAAACGTACCTACGTTCTGTATTTTAATTTAAAAAACCTACCTGTTACCAACTGTTCGTCTAAAATTGTGAGCCATATGTTTGTGACTATTATAGCGCCATCTACCACAAAGCGAAAAAGGTGGTCCAACTAAAACATTCATATTTCTTTACGTAGTACACGAATATATAATAAAAATGGGGGTTCCTATTTAAAGAAATGCAGTTGATATCCGTTTGACCTATGCCAGCCCCATCTAGCGGGCCAACCATAGCACCATCTGGTTTCCCCCTTCAAGCTAGACGAGTTTCGTTCTTTGTAGTTTTTTCGTTTGACGCTTATTTCGTGAGATATTTGGCCCGGTCACGATCAGTGGATCATCCTGTATATATTTACGTATGGTTATATACAGTGTGATTCAGTTGCCTCTACCCGCAATGTCTTCGAAGACAACGTATGAGATTTTCATATTCTCTCGCTCGTTATGTATAAAGTATTAAACCTACAGAAAATATCAACGAGACTTTTTGTTCGAAAAAATGTAGTCAGGTTTTGTACGTGGGATATGGTTTTCGAGTTCATTAAGAAAAACACGTTTGATGACCACTTTTGTACGTTTTTCTTGAATAAATCGAAAACTACGGCCTCTAGCAAAAATATATCCCAGTGTGAAATTTAGCTACATTAAATTCCCTAGAAAAAGGTCCTGTTCATTTTTTTCTGTAGCACTAACAGTTTGTGTGTAGAGTGCGAGAGCACATGAAAATCATACATGAGGTATTTGAATGTGTTGTGGGCTGCATAAATCACTTGGGAAGCGGCAGCTGTACATGTAAAGCAACCGTCTCCTACCATGTGCCATCCTGAATATTCAAGATGTATTTCTGTATTTACAGTCTGTCGTGTTGTGATTAAAGCCATTTTAAGTAAGTTATTTTAGATAAGCTGATACTAAATTTTGCAAGCAAAGGCAATATCCTTAACATTTTATAAGAAGTCGAGATTTACCGTGCTCTAAAAAGATTTATTGATTCTATCTCAAATGCCCAGGCAGATCTACGATACAAGGGCCTTTTGACAAGTTTTGACTGACTAAACAGACAGGTATTTCTCCTACAGCCCACTATTTTGTTGCCACATGTCTACTTTCCAAAACTAGCCCTTTGCGTTTGTCCAGTAGTATGCTACTATAGTTTTGAAAGAGAGAATCTGTGATACCACTCGAGTTTTGTTAATATTTTACACTTTAACTATGCACTTCCAATATTTTATAAATTGTACTTGTTATAGAGGAAGGTTATAGTATCGCTCTTGTTTTATTAATTTGTTGCATTTCAGTTATCCACTTTCAGTATTTTTATAAATGGGACTCGTTCTTTTTCCATACTGTTTATCTGTAGCACATGTACAGACTCCCCCCCCCCTCCCACGGGTGACGCGGTACGTCACTGGGTTCGTACTTCGATATTGTCTCGGTGCACTACTAGTTTAGAGTTTGCCTTAGCCCGTTTAGTTTTTGTCCAGACACTATTTTTGTAGGTTCTGCTACCCCTTCGTTTTAAATATGGACTACCGTTTTTAGCGTGCTATTTGCTTGCAGCATAACTTGAATGATGGGGAGTGGATCTAAGGCAGTCACTTTTCGGCCATGGCCTATTATAAAGAATCTTTGGGAGTACTCTCCAAGCACGCCTCTATTATACGACTTTTCACCATCGTTTTGTTCTTTGCAGTTGTTGCAAAGCTCGAAAGTAACGTGCTCCTAAAATAGTGTGAACACAACGAACTAATTGATGAGCTTTTAATATTTTTTTCATAATGCGGGGCCACAGTCATAATAATATTTCTTTAAAGTCAATACCGCCATTAGACTGTTGATTATTTGCAGTGTTACATTTACACTTACACTTACATGATCATGATTTCGGCTTCAAAGTGCCATTATCAAGTGTTTTAAGTATTATACAGCGCCTAAGATGGCATACTCTCGCATTTAAAATACGCTATTAGACACATTGTCTAAGGGTCGATATTTCTGGTAAAGTCTACTGCTTTGTTTCATCACTGAGTATACCATCTTCACTCGAGATGGTATAATAAAGGATGTGAAATGCGGAATGGAAGATTTTTTGAAAATATGTCGCTATTAATACAATTTTCTATCTAGAAGTACGAAAATTGGTATCTGGTTTTGCAGTGAGAAATAAAAAAGTACTTGTTATTCCAGCATTTTTGGAAATTCGATTACTAAGGGGGTAAAATAATGAGTGAGAGTTTTTTTGACAGTAAATCATTATTAAAGAGCTACTAGAGATTTGAGTACTCAGTTATAAATAAAAAATATGTACATCAGTGTTCTTGGAAAATCAAGTGAAATACTTTATAAAAAGTTTTATTAAATTATTTCTCATTTTCAAAGGTAAATCTGCTGAAATCTGTATTGTCTTCTCTGTTAGAAATTTAAGAAACATACATGTTTCACTGCTTTTACAATCCCTAAGGGGATGAAACAGGGAATAAAAATTCTTAATAAAGTATTTCGTCATATTAAAAAAAATTAAAACCAAATCTGCGAAAATAGATATTTCAATAAACGTTTAGATAGAACGTCTTGGGATGAAAGTTTCTATTGAAATATCACCACACGGAATCAAAAGCCATGATTTACAAAAGCCTTGGGCTCCGGCTACCACAATGCCTTTTTCGTCAGAAGTACATTCGGAAAATACGATACTCCTATGACCTTAATTAGCGTGAAAAGTTTCGGTGTTGAAGTTTATGAACAACAAAAAATTCGATTAAAGAAAAACAAACAAATCTGTGCAGACCATATTGTCTACGTGAATGAAGCAGCGGACGCTAAGCTATTACTGCATATACTGTAAATAGCAATGGTCCTGTAAAACCCCTTGGAATATTCCCCAAGTTGCTTCTACATGCATTGATTTTGTTATGTTAATAATGATGTCTTGTATTCTCTATGCAAGGAAGTCCTGAATCCAATCACAATGAAGGTCCGATATTCAGTAAGCTTGTATGTTGTACTCTTAACAGCAGTGGAGAACCATCTCGAATGTCTTCCAGAAGTAAAGGTACATGGTAATAACATAGTAACCATTTTTATAAGCCACTTTGGATCTCAGGAATGTAGCTCACTAAGTTTGATAAGGTCTCTGTTTGTGGAACCCATGTTGATTTTAATAGGGGAGATCTTAGTTATCACAAAAATGTCATAATAGATGGCTCTTCCACTGGTTCCATAATTCTACAACAAATTGAGGTGAGCGACATATGCCTATAATTGCGCGCAACTGTCTGACGAGTCTTGTTGCGAACTAGAATTACATGTGGTATCTTTCTCTTCCTTTTTTTCAATTGCTTGGTACTCTACACTTATCCAGCGATCTACAGTAAAATATTTTTTAAGAGGGAAGCAACGTCTTTGGCATAATTCCCATAGAATCCCTCAAGAATTCGGCAGTTCCGACTTTTTCTCTTTAATCTTTTGATTTGATCCCAGTGTATGCAGTGAGAGACTGAATGGATAATGTCGACCAGTTTTCAAACTTTACGTGAGGCCAAAACTTCTTATTACTTTTTTCAGATCTGTTGCCAAAATGATACTCTGGAATTCACAGAACACTTCTCGCATTGCTTCTTAAGCTCATCATTTTGGCTTGGTTCTGATTTAGTTTGTCAACCAGACGTTGACGTCGCTTAAATTCGTGATGCAGTTCTCTTTGTTTTTGTGGCAACTTTCTAACTGGGCATAGCACTATGTGTTGCAAACATTTGTCCGTCATCCAGTGTTGAGTTCATGAAACAAATGTCTGATCCCCTATATTCCTAAGTCTAAAGGAAAACACATTTACACACCATAAAGTAAAATAAGATCCTTTTGTGACTGGAAGGTCTGTGTGTCACCTTTGGGCATCGTGAGCAGCCAACACAACATATCTGCCCTAGGGGTGTTAGCTACCACCCTGTGTCAACAAATGTGTCTTGAGAGGTTAACAAAACTGTATGATCAGATTTACTTCAGACGATTTCGGATCACCTATTGTTATTTAGAAATCAACCATACACTGCTGAAAGCAGGTCTGTAAAGTTACTTGGTGATAGAAATATGTATATAACATATGTGTGTGTATGTGTTCAGGGCCTCCTCCCACATCTCTGGATCGCTTTCAACGAAATTTAACACACAAGCAGGAAACTTCACAAGTACTAGCACTGTGGGAGTTAGAACTTCCTAGCTCTCATACAAGGACAGGTACAGGCAAAAGCCGTTTTTTTTCAGCCCCTGACATGTAGGCTGCCCTTCACAACAAGAATGTTGTGTGGGAATAGTGTTTGCCTGCCTTCTGAATCTGCTTTGCAGGGCAACCCACACATCAGAGGTGAGACATAGTTTTCTAGCCTCTGGCATGTTTGCTGCTATGCTCAACGTTTGTATTGGGATAGAGTAGTATCAGCCTCGCTTTATCGACTTGCTTTGCATGGTGGCCTATATGTCAGGGGATGGAAAACAGTTATGAAGTACATGGCATATAGGCAATCATGTTGTGAGAGTAATATTTACCTGCCTTATCGACCAGCTTTGCAGTCCAGCCTATTTATTGGGGATGAGAAGGCGTTTGGATGCCCCATGTGAAGGCTGCCCTGTATGAAAGGTATGTTTGTGTGGTGTCAGTGTGCTTTATTGACCTGTTTTGCATGACAGCCTATACATCAGGGACTAGAAAATGGTTGCCAAGCCCCTGATATGTATGGTGTCCTACACAACAAGTGTGTTGTGAGATTAGTACCAGCCTGCCTTATGGATAATTTTCAGTGGCTGCAAATGCTAATGCGAATGGCAGAACAGAGAAAGGATGGATAACACTGACAATAAGAAAGAAGGAAGATAAGGTGGATAGAGAAAGGGAGAGGAGGAGATAGATAGAGAGAGGGGAGGAAGTGTTGTACAGAGAGATGGGGAAGGAGGAGGTGGATATAGACAGAGGGAAAGATGAGGTGGAGAGAGAGAGTGGGGAGGAGGAGATGAGCAGAAAGAAAGAGGGAGTTGATGAACACAGAGAGGAGGCTGGGAGGAGGAGATGTGTGTGTAATATGTGTGTTGAACAAGGACACAAGTAAAGCTCTGGGGAAAAGGCTAATAATGTATAAAGTTTTAATTTGCCCATGTTATTGAAATATGTTTGCCATTTGGGTAGCAAAGTAATCTGCAATCAAAATACTATGCAGGTAACTAAGAATATTTTGAGATTCAGTACTTTTTGTGTACATCTTGTCAAAGTTAGTTATTGGGTCATGACAAGTTTTCAAACTCACTAAATCAGTTATAACAAAACAGATGTTTTGCTGTGCTCTGTCATTAGCCTTATCTTGTCTTAACGATATCCATGGGGCGGTACATGGTGGGCTCAGGAATATTTCTGGAGTCTAGATTCACCCTGTAATACTCGTTCTTTAAATTTTTCCAAATAGGCTTTCCTGCGATTGAGCCTATGTGATCACTTCACTTGATATGAACACCAATTGTTACCACTGGGTATTTGTTTGAGCCGCCTAATTACAATTGTGACTCCCTAGTGTAATAGTCATAGACAACCACACAACTCTAAATATCCGAACATTTCAACAAATTGGCAATCTTTGTACTATTTTGAAAACATATCAAAATCTGATCGGATATTTGTGCAGATTTTTCCAGATTGTACTTCTCTAAATGAAGATCATTCAGTACGTAATGCCCCAAATTTTAGCAGCCTTTAATACTCATATGAAAAATTCCTTTTAGGTGCTTCAAATTTGATCTGTTTTGTACACATGTGAGAAGTTTTGAACAATTCCGAAGGGCACCGGAGCCACAGACGTAATGGCGTCTATGCAAGACACTCGCTTCAAGCAACGTACTGTGAGTGAATTCTTGACTGTGGAGAAAGAAACCGTGATGAACATTCATAAACGCTTATGCGTAGTGTATGGTAGTCGCGGAATTCGTAGGATTGTGGACGATGAGCAGAGAGTTAAAGCGTCAGTAAGTGCAGAAATTTATTTCCGTGATCGGCCAAGTTCGGGCCGTCCTGTCACAGCCACTGCGGCCGACATAGCGAATCGCACGATGCCATTATTGGTGGAGAACAGCGCATGACAACTCGCCAATTGGCTCTAGAGTTATCGTTGTTGGAAGTACGTGTGTAATGATTGTGGCTCTTCGATGTTCAAAGTGGTGCTGAAGACGGATTCTACGAATGCTCACATCAGACCACAAGATTCAGTGGTACATCCAGTTCATCTGAACTGTCGAAATAGTTTGAGGCCAACGGAGAGTTCTTCATGTCACCAACCGCTACAGGTGACGAAACCTGGGTGCATGCCTTTGGTGCTGCAAACAAAAAGTCAGTCACTGGTGAGGCATCACCAGCAATCATCAAAAAAGAAGAAATTCAAAGCAGCTCTTGCTGATGGCAATCTCATGATGACTTTCTTTTGTGGCACTAATGGCGTCATTCTCATGGATGTGCTGCCAAAAAGGTTAACTATTTATTGAGAGACATATGTGATACGCTGAACAAACTTAAGAAACGTTTCCGGCGTATTCGATCTGACAAGAATCCAAAGGAACTATTGCACTGACACGACAGTGCACGCCCACACAAAAGTCACAGAACCCGCAAACATATCGCCAAATGGGGTTGCACACCATCGCCTGATCCACCCTGTAGCGTAGACCTGGCAGCCTCACACGTCTCTCTGTTTGGGCCACTTAAGGATTCTTTACTTTGGACACATTTCGAAGATGATGAGAGTATAATTCATGCGGTGAAAACGGGGACAGGACCGGAGCTTTCAACAAGATGAAACATATGCTTTTGCACAACCCTGACATAGGGCCATAGAACGTGATGTACATTATGTAGGAAAACAGTACGTATAAAAGAAATGTTGACTTATACTACTACAAAATTTTAATTCTTAAGCAGAAATATGTTCTGAGATAAATGTTGTGGGGCGTTATTTGTTGATCGACCGCAGTAGATAACTGCATCGTGAGTATAAAAGCGTCAGATCGTTATTAATATTGTCCATTCCTTAATTAAAATACAATATGAACAGCAAGGGTTCTACACCATTCTCTGGAGCACACCAGAAGTTGCTTTTACTTCTGTCGATGACTCTCTATTATAGATAACATGCTGTGTTCTGCAATCCAGCCGGCCGCTGTGGCCAAGCGGTTCTAGGCGCTTAAGTCCGGAACCGCGCTGCTGCTACGGTCGCAGGTTCGAATCCTGCCACGGGTACGGATGTGTGTGATGTCCTTAGGTTAGTTAGGTTTCAGTAGTTCTAAGTCTAGCGGACTAATGGCCTCAGATGTTAAGTCCCATAGTGCTGAGAGCCATTTGATCCATTTCTTCTGCAATCCAGTCATAAATTTCCTTTGTTACCCCACAGAATCGTCATTTTGTTAATAAATTAGTACTGAGTCAAATCCTTTTCGGAGGTCAAGAGATACTACAACCACACGACAGCGTGGAGCCATGAATTTCAGGATTTCATGCGAGAAAAGGACAGGTGTATACATCTGAATTTAATGTATTCGGTCAGTTCAAAAAAATAATTAATTATTTTTTGTTAGTCGTCACTATATCAAAGTGTGCTACACTGCTAGAGTCTCGTTTGGTTTTCCAGGTCGTAAAACTTAAATGAAAGATGGTACAGTGTTCGTGATAATTTTAGTATTATTTGTTATACGGGAGCAACGATGCAACGTGAAATTTTTCGTGGCAGTGGGATAAAACATTTACAAAAATTTTGAATATCAGAAGAATATTTACCGAGGTGATCCTCAAGGTCGAATGAATTTGCGAATGATGGTCGTGATTCAAAGAAGCCATCAAGGAATCGACCGAAGACGACTATAGAAGGAAGACCTTCGACCTCAAGTTCAGAAAATCAAGTAACTTATCTGTTGGACGCCAAGTGTCAATTAAGTGTCTGATGACATGGAGAAGATGTCGAAGTCTCAACGTGAACCTGTCGTGTGAATTTAGCTGAAATATTTATCATGCATGAAGTTTCTGAAAATTGTATCCCCGTTTAATAACCAGAGATAAAAAGGAAAATCGATGATCGCTTGTCAGGATCTCATTGAAAAAGCTGAAGATGACGAGACATTCGTGCAAATCATCGTCTCAAGAGCCGGGAGCTGGGCTGCAACGCCATCACGATCGATTGGAAAAAGATCGCTGAAAAGAAAAACACGACTGCCTCAATACAAGGTAAAGTGATGCAAACAGTTTCTATGTACCAATATAATCGCGCAGTTGGAAATTTTTAATTTGGATCGAACAATCTACTGCATTACTATGAAAAGAGCCGAAACCAGGGAGGGTAGCGATTTTGGACGCTGAGGTATTGAGCGAAATAGCAATTCTAATTCATTCCAAAGGTGTTCCATTGGGCTCTTATCGGGACTCTGGGCAGGCCCATCCATTTCAGGATCTCACCGTCCACTAATCATCCCTTACAGATGCTGCTTTCTGACAGGGTGCATTGTCATGCTGATACATTCATCATCTCCCAACTGTTCCTCTACTGTATGCCGACAGAATGCTGTAAAATATGTTCATATACTTACATATTTAACGTTTTGTTTTTGAAACACTGTACGGGGACCACACAGTGACCAGGCAAAATACGTCTATAACGTAACACCACCTTCTCCATACTTCACTGTCCTCTCGACACTTGATGGCAGATAATGTCCTCCCGGCACTCGCCAAACCCAAACCTCTGTCGTACTGTCACGGAGGACGGCGTGATTAATAGCTCCAATTCATTCGTTTCCCGTCGTTCACTGTGCCATGGCGTAGCTTTTTGCACCACCAGTGTCGTTTAGCACTGAGTGCAGATGTGTGGCTTATTAGGAGCTTATCGGCCATTCTTAACTCTCTATGCACCGTAATTGTGCAAGATGGACTGATGGTAACACTTTGAAGTTCCCGGGTGTTCTTCGACTGATTTCAAGAGGCTTTTCTTTTTACAACCATCATCCGCAATGATCGATTGTTCTTGTCCATCCATACATAATGTCATCTGCTCATCGTTTAGCTGTGATAATTCTTTCGTGTTTCCATTTCACGAGTAAATCATTAATAATCGACTTGGGGGACTTAGAAGGTTGAAATATCCCTGATGGATTTGTTACTCAGTCCACGCTCAGAGTCAATGAGCTCTCCTGACGAAGCCATTCTGCTGTTACGACTTTTCTGCAGGCAACACAATATGCCATAGCCTACTTACTGGCACATCTGCCTTTCATGACATCTAGTGGGCAATTCCTCATCACATAAGGGTGTCCAGATACTTTCTACATCTACATTTATACTTCGCAAGCCACCCAACGGAGTGTGGCGGAGGTCACTTTACGTGCCACTGTCATTACCACCCTTTCCTGTTCCACTCGCGTATGGTTCGCGGAAGAACGACTGCCGGAAAGCCTCCGTGCGCGCTCGAATCTCTCTAATTTTACATTCGTGATCTCCTCGAGAGGTATAAGTAGGAGGAAGCAATATATTCGATACCTCATCCAGAAACGCACCCTCTCGAAACCCGAACAGCAAGCTACACCGCGATGCAGAGCGCCTCTCTTGAAGAGTCTGCCACTTGAGTTTACTATACATCTCCGTAACGCTATCACGCTTACTAAATAACCCTGTGACGAAACGCGCCGCTCTTGCCGCTCTTCTTTGGATCTTCTCTGTCAACCCGACCTGGTACGGATCCCACACTGATGAGCAATACTCAAGTATAGGTGGAACGAGTGTTTTGTAAGCCACTCCCTTTGTTGATGGACTACATTTTCTAAGAACTCTCCCAATGAATCTCCCAATGAATCTCACCAACAATTAATTTTATGTGATCATTCCACTTCAAATCGTTCCGCATGCATACTCCCAGATATTTTACAGAAGTAACTGCTACCAGTGTTTGTTCCGCTATCATATAATCATACAGTAAAGGATCCTTCTTTCTATGTATTCGCAAAACATTACATTCGTCTATCTTAAGGGTCAGTTGCCACTCCCTGCACCAAGTGCCTATCCGCTGAAGATCTTCCTGCATTTCGCTGCAATTTTCTAATGCAGCAACTTCTCTGTATACTACAGCATCATCCGTGAAAAGCCACATGGAACTTCCGACACTATCTATTAGGTCATTTATATATATTTTTTGAAAAGCAATGGTCCCATAACACTCCCCTGTGGTACGCCAGAGATTACTTTAACGTCTGTAGACGTCTCTCCATTGAGAACAACATGCTGTGTTCTGTTTGCTAAAAACTCTTCAATCCAGCCACACAGCTGGTCTGATATTCCGTAGGCTCTTACTTTTTTTATCCGACGACAGTGCGGAATTGTATCGAACGCCTTCCGGAAGTCAAGGAAAATGGCATCTACCTGGGAGCCTGCATGTAATATTTTATGGGTCTCATGAACAAATAAAGCGAGTTGGGTCTCACATGATCGCTGTTTCCGGAATCCATGTTGATTCTTACAGAGTAGATTCTCGGTTTCCAGAAATGACATGATAAAACATGTTCTAAAATTCTACAACACATCGATGTCAGAAATATAGGCCTATAGTTTTGCGCATCTGCTCGACGACCCTTCTTGAAAACTGGGACTACCTGGACTATCCTCTGTTGAATGATTTCAGTTGATTTTCTATTCCTTGGATACTTATTTCGATGTCAGCCATTTTTTTCATTCGTGCGAGGATTTAGAGAAGGAACTGCAGTGCGGTCTTCCTCTGTGAAACAGCTTTGGAAAAACGTGTACAGTATTTCAGCTCTACGCGTTTCATACTCTGTTTCAATGCCATCATCATCCCAGAGTGTCTGGATATCCTGTTTAGATCCACTTACTGATTTAACGTAAGACCAGAACTTCCTAGGATTTTCTGTCAAGTCGGTACATAGAATTTTACTTTCGAATTCACTGAACGCTTCACGCATAGCCCTCCTTACGCTAACTTTGACATCGTTTAGCTTCTGTTTGTCTGAGCGGTTTTGGCTGCGTTTAAACTTGCAGTGAAGCTCTCTTCGCTTTCGCAGTAGTTTCCTAACTTTGTTGTTGAACCACGGTGGGTTTTTCCCGTCCCTCACAGTTTTACTCGGCACGTACCTGTCTAAAAAGCATTTTACGATTGCCTTGAACTTTTCCCATAAACACTCAACATTGTCAGTGTCGAAACAGAAATTTTCGTTTTGATCTGTTAGGTAGTCTGAAATCTGCCTCCTATTACTCTTGCTGAACAGATAAACCATCCTGCCTTTTTTTATATTCCTATTTACTTCCATATTCAGGGATGCTGCAACGGCCTTATAATCACTGATTACCTGTTCTGCGCTTACAGAGTCGAAAAGTTCAGGTCTGTTATCAGTAGGTTCAAATGGCTTCAAATGGCTCTGAGCACTATGCGACTTAACTTCTGAGGTCATCAGTCGCCTAGAACTTAGAACTAATTAAACCTAACTAACCTAAGGACATCACACACATCCATGCCCAAGGCAGGATTCGAACCTGCGACCGTACCGGTCACGCGGTTCTAGACTGAAGCGCCTTTCACCGCACGGCCACACCGGCCGGCTATCAGTAGTTCCAAGATGTTATCTCCACGAGTCTGTTCTCTGTTTAATTGCTCGAGGTAATTTGTTCAGACAGTGCGTATGTGCTGCACGAATTCGTCTATAGATGTCGTCCCCACTCACAAACCACATCAGACACTAACTGAAGCCCATCCGAACTTACCTCTTCTCCACCACACCACCAACAGACTGAGAAAAATGGGGACCAGAGTCTGCTTTCACTTGTTGACCCACAGTTTTTGTTAGTTTTAAAGAACTTGCACTTCCTTTAGGAGAAGGTAATTAAGCGTTAGAAGTAACTGATGCTACGATGCCACTGCTATCGTTGAGAATCCAGCACCACAAAGCAATTTTCTGGCACGCTGGTTATTCGCAGCACAGGACCCTGTCACGGTCGCCAGTCCCGAACGTCTCGCCGCCTCTTAAGATGCCGCCACGACCCTGCCAAGTCTGTCTCCTGCAGCGCGCACTTCACACGCGGGTGAATGTTTGCCGCGTTAACGCATTCCGCCGCGGCTTTAATGATGTGACAATCACCGGAATCGCTCATTCAGACTCTCCCGCCAACTGGCTCGCCGCCAGCGCCGCGATATGCGTTCCCACATACTGTCCCCGCCTCTACATATGCATATGCACACTGAGGAGGAATAAATTGAACCGCTACCAAGAACCTGCAAGATGCACATCATAAATCACTCGACATTATACAAGTCGGTATAGCCACACTGAAGGCTTAAAGCTACAATTGTAAAACCACCATGACCTACAGTAACAGCACTCTGATTCTTCTGCCATTCACGGGTTTGGCTTTAAGACCGTCCCATTTTCGCAGACTGACTGCTACCTCTTCTCCCTACATGTCTTCTACATGATGACTGTAAGGCTTAGCTTGTTATGAGTGTTGTATGGGGGTCATTCCGAAACAAGTTCCTCCTGCTCTTTTGTGATGATTCCCAGTGACCAAGTCAGTTTATGTAGGCGTAGTACCCATTTTAGAATTTCCCACTAGTCTCCTGGCGGCGTAATTTTCGTGTGCAGCCACCAGCACCACGGGAACGTTCCAACACAGCGTCGAACATCGACTTGCGTATAACGCAGAAACATATCATTGAATTCCTTACCACTGAACAAATTGCGCCAATTGGGTACTCCGTTTCGGTAGATGAAAAAGATGTGCACAACAAGCCACGTCCAGTCGACCCTGCTCAGGTGTTAAGGTTCGTAATCAACAACGTCTCGATCAACTCATCCGTCACAATCGTCACACAATCATCTAGGAACTGTGTGCACAATTGAATGTCGGCTGTATTGCCTAAGATGAGATGTTTAGCAACTTCAGTTATTGGAAAGTATATGCGGTATGAGTTGCCTGGTGCTTATAAAAGAGCAAAAAGAAATCATGGAATCGAAATTTGTCGTGACTGATAGACCAATAAAAGGCACAAGATGACAGTCTTCTGAACATCGTCGTCTCGGAACAGTGAGACGTGGTGTCACAACTACGAACCAGAATTCAAAAGCCAGAAAGTCCAAGGCGTGACGACATGTGAATTCTCCAACAAAGAGAAAGTTCAAGACACCGTTATCTGCATTTTTAAATGACGCGACGTGCACAGACATTTGGGATAGGCAGGGTGCGGATGTTTTAGATGTCTTGGAGCCTAGAGCAACTGACAGTTCAAATCGCTACAAGACAATACTGACTAGAGGCAAAACGCGAGTTTTCAGAGTCATGTCACAGTACAAGACGTACTTCCGTTTGCAGCACGATGACTTCAGCCCCCGCAACAAAATGGTTCAAATGGCTCTAAGCACTATGGGACTTAACATCTGTGGTCATCAGTCCCCTAGAACTTAGAACTACTTAAACCTAACTAACCTAAGGACATCACACACATCCATGCCCGAGGCAGGTTTCGAACCTGCGACCGTAGCAATCCCGCGGTTCCGGACTGAAGTGCGTAGAACCGCTCGGTCACAGAAGACGGCCTCTGCTGAGTATCAGGTCAAATGAGTGTTGTCGGGAACGAAACAGTGGATGTAGCAGCAAGGGGATGTAGCGAGCGTCAGTTAATGTCAGTGTGCCATGCATGCTATCACCTCGCTGTTGGAATACGAGTCATGTATCAATGGGAGGACAAGCTTCTGGAAGCGATTGATAAAAAGCTTCGTCTAGTAAAGCGCACGACGCGATCGTGGCGTAATTTCTTACAGCCTCGAAGACAGGACCTCGCCTTTCTTACCCGTATCTTTCTTACTGAGTATCTGTACACAAGCATGCCTCTATCGACACGAATTAGTAAAATACTAGTCACTTAGATTTCGATTGGGTCTGTGTTTAACTGGTATGCTGTGTCATACTCAAGAGGTATGCAAATGTGGCCTTATGACACAGGGTTTCTTGCTACTATGGTGACCCTCCAATGTGTGGTGCTTGTGGCGCACAGATCACCGTGCGCCACATTTTGCTGGACTGTGTTTTATTTTCGGACCGGAGGGCATAGGCCGATTTGCCGGCATTCCTACCCTTTATTTTAAGTGACACTGAAACGAATGCTGCTCGAGTTTTGAGGTTTTGTGATCTGCCCAACTTGTTTCCATAAATTTTTGGGAGATGGTCTTAATGTGTTAGCAGGGAGCCGGCCGCGGTGGCCGAGCGGTTCTAGGCGCTTCAGTCTGGAACCACGCGGCTGCTGCGGTCGCAGGTTCGAATCCTGCCTCGGGCATGGATGTGTGTGATGTCCTTAGGTTAGTTAGGTTTAAGTAGCTCTAAGTCTAGGGGACTGATGACCTCAGATGTTAAGTCCCATAGTGCTTAGAGCCATCTGAACCATGTTTTTGTTAACAGGGTGACTGGTTCACCTACGTTTTTTTGTAAGTGGTCATCCAGTCACATTCCCTGTGCCTTTCTGTGAGCTCTTCTGTGGTGTTTCTCTGTTTTATTCCCATGAATGGCACATTTCACCCCTCTCTTTTACATTAACGCCTATGAGTGATTGTGTGAGTTTGACAACTATTGAAGTTATTTTACCCACATTTGTTTCTTTTAACAAGCGTAAGGGCTCTGACAACCTCGACGTTGAGCGCCCGTAAGCAGCAAACTCGTACATGCTAGCGCGCGCACACACACATACCCACGCACGCACGGACTCACACACATGCGATCAATAGCTTCTCGCAGCAGTATTGGTGGAATCAGAGCAACATGGTGCTGTATACTGGCCTTCAGATCAGGTAGAGAGCGAACGTGTCCGTGGTAGACGCGTTCCTTTAGATATTCATAGAGGCAGAAGTCACACGGATTCAGCTGATATGAATCCCAGGTGATCTTGCAGGCCACGCATCTGGATTATCTCTGTAGAGAACATGTTCTTGGAAGGTTGCATTAAGCAGACCATTTATTGGACGAGCAATATGAGGTATTGCCGCATCTCGCGTGTAAACTGTCGTTTCAACACAGTTGCGGTCTTCCAAATCAGGAATCATTTGCTGTACATGGAGATCTCGATAACCCGCAAACGTCACGGTATATCTGACAGGCCATCTGGATGTATTCTGTTCAAAGAAGAACGGACCGAGAATAAACGGGTTTGTGAATCCATACCACGCAGTCACACAGGGCGAGTGCAGTGGCTCTTCGTGCGCAACCCGCAGTTTAACAGTATCACAGTTTCGGCAGATGTGCGTATTTTCTGCACATAATGTGCAGCTAAAATGTGCCTCGTCACTCCATAGAATGTTGCCCGGCGACCTGTCATCAACTTCGATCCATAACAGAATACGAAGAGCAAATTCAGAACATTGTTGCACATCACGAGGTTTCAGTTCCTGCACCTTCTGGATCCAGTACGAGTTCCAGTGTAATAGAGACCGCAAAACTTTCAGTACTGTTGACCCTGAGATGGACAACTCTTGTGGTACTGCCCGGGCACTAGCACTGCCCATGGAGCGTGCTGCATAGTCAGTTACAGCAACAGCAACCTTTCCAATAACTTCCACCGGATAGGACGCCTTCCTTTTCTAGGTGCCTCATCAAGTTCATGCGTGTTTTTTAATTTCATTTCCGTCTTCTTTAAAAAGTTTAATGAAAGCGGCCTTCTCCTTTCAGTCGGCGATACTCTCTCAATGCAGCTCTGTAATTGCTGCCGTTCACATAAAACAGTTTCACTAACAGCGAACGGTCTCTCCTCTTCTCGGTAGGCAGAATGTTCACCCATTTTATGGCTCGTGAAATGACAGCGTGGATGTCGTACCGTCGTGCAAAGAGTGTAGGGTGTTAGATTTGCAGCTAGTGGGCACAATTTGAACTATGAATTTTCTAGGTTTAATTGGTTCCGCAATAACATTTCCATCAAGTTTCACTGCCATACGATAACTACAGCGCACATTGACCACTGTCGGTAGCTGCACTTCAATTATAACCACTGGTACATGGTACCAACTAGCCGAACAATTCAAACGAAATCCTGTGGTAGTCCCCAACCACACTTCCGCAATTATCTCGCAAACCTCTCGTCTAGGAACCTACGTTTATTATAAGGGGCAGTCAAATGAAACCCGGTCACTAGTGTAAAGTAACAGTAACGATCTTATTAACTCAAAAATTTAATTATACACAGTACACACATTCAAAAATAGTCGCCAAAACTGTTGGCACATTTATCCAATTGCAACGCTAGCCGGTCGATTCCATCCTTGAAGAAGCTAGTAGGCTGCTGTTGGATCCAGGTCTGGACCCAGTCACACACTTCGTCGTCCGTTGCTAATCTATGTCCTCAAATAGCTTGTTTTAGGGGTCCAAACACATCAAAGTCACACAGTGATCAGTCGGGACTATATGGTGGATGTTTCAGCGTCTCCCAACGGAACTGCTGCAATGTCGTCTTCACCCCATTGGCCGTGTGTGGCCGGGCATTACCATGCAGGAGGATAACGCCATTGGACAACATGCCTCGTCGTTTCGACTTGATGGCTCGTCTAAGGTTCTGATAACGCTAGCCATTGATAGTGGTTCTCCGTCCCAAAAACTCGACAAGCAGTGGGCCCTTGTGGTCAGAAAAGGACATCATGACTTTACCAGAACTGGTGCGCACGGTCTTTGATATCTTTGGAAGCGGTGAAGTCGAATGTTTCCACTGCTTGCTCTAACGCTTGCTTTACTGTTCAAAATGGTGACACCATGTTTCGTCACCTGTGACAATACGGGACAGAAATCCGTATTCCTCCTCATGATAACGTTGCAGATGACCCAAAGACAGCACCATTCGAGTATTGCGCTGTTCTTTGGTCAGTTGGTGGGGAAGCCACTGCGCACAGATTCTTCGAGAGCTCAACTGTTGACGCATTACGGTGTGGGCGGTGCCGATGCAAATACCTAATAACCGATGAATCTCGCCCACGGTGTTTCTGCGGTTTTCCAAGACTAAAGCACTCACTTCGCCAACCATTTCCGGTGTGATGACACGATGAGCCTGTCCAGGACGCGCATCGTCTTCCAGTGACTCGCGCCCCTCAAGGAATCGTTTGCGCCATTCCACAACACTTGAACGACTCAGACGGTACTCACCGTACACAGCCTTCATCCGTCGATACATTTCACTGCCTCAAACTCCCCCCGCCGCCAAAAATCGAATCACTCCTCTTTGTTCCTGCTTACTCGCCTGCATGTTCGGTAGTGGACGATAACTTGTGTGACCACCTTCTCTTTGGCGTGAAACCACACTGGCGCTATGCAACATGAAACGGTGCGCCCGCGTCAGTCTCTCTGCCAGTAGACGGCGCCACCATACCCGCAGTTACGTGGTTCCACCTTACGTGTAAGGCAGAGGTAGACGCACTGACCAGGTTTCATTTCAATGAACCTCATAAACAGTTTTACGTATAATGTCGTCTACTTTGATCTGTATTAGATTTCGCTCTTAATTATGATATACCCTGTATACGGTTCCGCACTTACGTTTAGTGAAAAAAATACGAGCTTACGGAATATCGGACCAGGTTTGTGATTGGATTCAGGATTTCCTAGAAGAAAGAACACAACATGTCATTCTTAACGGTTCAAAATCTGCAGATGTAGAGGTAATTTCGGGAGTACCGCAAGGAAGTGTGATAGGACCTTTATTGTTTACAATATACATAAATGACTTAGTTGACAACATCGGTAGCTCCGTGAGGCTATTTGCAGATGACACGGTTGTCTACAAGAAAGTAGCAACATCAGAAGACTCGTACGTACTCCAGGAAGACCTGCAGAGGATTAATGCATGGTGCGACAGCTGGCAGCTTTCCCTAAACGTAGATAAATGTAATATAATGCGCATACATAGGGGCAGAAATCCAATCCAGTACGATTATGCCATAGGTGGTAAATCATTGGAAGCGGTAACGACCGTAAAATACTTAGTAGTTACTATCCGGAGCGATCTGAAGTGGAACGATCACATAAAACAAATAGTGGGAAAAGCAGGCGCCAGGTTGAGATTCATAGGAAGAATTCTAAGAAAATGTGACTCATCGACGAAAGAAGTAGCTTACAAAACGCTTGTTCGTCCGATTCTTGAGTATTGCTCATCAGTATGAGACCCTTACCAGGTTGGATTAATAGAAGAGATAGACATGATCCAGCGAAAAGCAGCGCGATTCGTCATGGGGACATTTAGTCAGCGCGAGAGCGTTACGGAGATGCTGAACAAGCTCCAGTGGCGGACACTTCAAGAAAGGCGTTACGCAATACGGAGAGGTTTATTATCGAAATTACGAGAGAGCACATTCCGGGAAGAGATGGGCAACATATTACTACCGCCCACATATATCTCGCGTAATGATCACAACGAAAAGATCCGAGAAATTAGAGCAAATACGGAGACTTACAAGCAGTCGTTCTTCCCACGCACAATTCGTGAATGGAACAGGGAAGGGGGGATCAGATAGTGGTACAATAAGTACCCTCCGCCACACACCGTAAGGTGGCTCGCGGAGTATAGATGTAGATGTAGATGTAGATGTATATTTCGTGAACAGTACTGGCCATGTCACACTCCATTGGGCAACTCCCGAAGTTAGTTTTACGTCTGGAGATTGATCTCCTTTCAGAATAACATGCTGTGCCGAATTTCCTAAGAACTCTTCAGTCAGAGAGATGGAATGATTCGTATTTTATTCACTGGGTGACAATGCGACAGTGTTCGGTACGTGACTGGTAAAACCTGATACGTCAGTTCCGACGTTATTCCACTACAGTGCTTGCACATTGCGATGCCAGGTTATGTAGGATGGAGGTGGTGAATACAAACATTCGAAGTAATAACTGGTTGCAGTGGCGAGACAGAGAGGGCGAGATCCTGTCTTCTGAGCATGCTGTGAACTCTGCTGCGTGCACGGAGGTAACGACAAATGACGATAACACAGAAGACGTCAGAGCAATAATGATATTGGATCGTTGCTTGGCGACAGACTCAGGCTGTCTTCTGTTCGTTATGGCGGCTACATGTGCAAGGCGGCTGTAGAAGGGAGTCTGTTCTCTCCAACACCGCTACAATGCAGATCAGCTCGGCTTTGACATGCTTGCTCACCACGGTGTAATTCAAAACCAGCGACGACGCAGTTGCATCAGGTGTAAATCTTCATGGTTCATGCAAGCAATGGTACGACAGTAGAAAACGGACGCGGCAGTCCAATGTGATAACTGTCGTGTTTAGAGGTAAGGAAGAATTTCTCAAAAATGCTCAAATGTGTGTGAAAGCTTATGGGACTTGACTGCTAAGGTCATCAGTCCCTAAGCTTACACATGACTTAACCTAAATTATCCTAAGGACAAACACACACACCCATGCCCGAGGGAGGACTCGAACCTCCGCCGGGACCAGCCGAACAGTCCATGACTAAGAATTTCTCACATGCTGGTAATGAGCGTGTTAAACTGCTTGTCTCGAATTGTTGGCTCCTTTAATTTGCCATTAAATATCCCACGTTATTAAAAATTACTCATACTTGCAAACTACATATGTTTTGTTGAGATAGACGTAGAGTCCAACGTAAATAAGTTAGCACATAAGATAGCCAGTGACATGAGCATCTGGTGTGCAGAAAGCAGGTGGTAGATAAGAAGAAACACCTCGCGCGCGCGTCTAAATTCCGACACAGAACTACTTCAAAGCGACCTTTTACTGCAATTACACTGTGCTATCGTCAGTTACGGTGATCGTTTACTGATTTCCACTGCATGGTGCTATTTTATACGATAACGGAATGTAAGCAAGCCATGCAAAGAATTTACTCACCCCCAGGATACGTCACGCTAGTACCTCGCAACATGATTTCCAGCTTTGATAGTGTCCACAAGTTTCTTAAGAGAGTCCACAAGTTTCTTCAGGTTTGGCACATCCAGTAGAAGGCACTCATTGATGATCAGACAGCGGACAGCTTCCCGATTGCGGGAATGTTGGTTACTACGTTGCACTCACTGCTCCAAATAGTTCTAGACATTTTATATGAAGATGAGGTGATTTATCGGGCCAGTGGAGCTTCCATTGGTTGCCTGAGTGTTTATCAAGACGAACGTGTGTTGGATGCTAAAGAAACTTGGTAGGGTACTCAAGAATATATTTTTGGTGTCCTACAAATTTGCCTATTCTAGAATCTATCCTGTCAACTCACCAATTAACTCATTTTGTGTCCTACCAATTAGTCTGTTTTACAGCCAATTTTACGAACTATTCTGCCAATATGCCAGTTTCCGGATTTGATGTTCTACCAGTTTATCAATTTTACAGATGGTTTTACAACTTACCTTGCCAATTCGCCAATTTCATAGCCAGTACTACCAATCTCCGGATTTGACACCACTGGACTAACATTTCTGCCATTTTATAGAACATCTAATAACTCATAGGAACCAAATTAGGTTTGTAATGTATATGTTTACGTCTTCCGCCTTACTGGAGAAATTTTCCACCGTTTTGCAGAATATGGCGTAATGTCATTTATTTATACGCACACCGCAATGTCAAAATTTTAATGTATGTTAATGTTGGTTTCGAAGTTAGAATTGTGCACTTGATTCTAAAGAAACTTGTAGTGTCAAGACAAAACTGTGATATTCCCTTACACGTGGGAGATGCTGTGTTAGCAATAGGCGTTCTGGAAATGGCCATGTCATATAAAGAGGCGTTGCTCGACATTGTTATAATTAATAAAGTGCCAGGACTATGGCATCAGCTTTGTGTAGGTGGTTGTCACTTTATGGATATGCGTATAACGCAAGACTATTCTGGAATTTATCACCGAAATGGGGGACCTGTGACTAGCTAACATCAGCTCACAACTTCTGTGTGCAAAAGGAGAGATAGCAGTGGAGACGATATTCTAAACAGCGCTAAGAGTGTTAGATCTTCTTTGGCTAAAGAATGGAATGGTTTGTGTGTTTGATCCTGTAAAGGCCTCTCTGTATTTATTAACGGCTAACGATTTGGAGGTGTTATATTAAATCCAGAGAGACACTTTTTTTTCGATCCAGAGCATTGATCGCCGTAATACCATCAAATATAGGGATATTATCAAATTATAAAATGGATGTATGTGACTATGTAAGATTGAGCTACAACTTATTTGTGCAATGATACGGTAACGTCATTATAAACAACAGAAGGCTGTTTAACGTGAACGAGCTCCACTTATATAGAGGCTTACAAATTACTTTAAATGCGGATTATGAAAAAAATGTGAATACAGCAGAGGAAGGTATTCAAACAAGCGCTATGCCTGATTACGGCAGTTGTCATTTATAGAGGGCTGTATGGGGTAAAGTGATCAGGTTGCGAAAAGATAGCAATCCACCCCATTTATGACGGTTTTAAATTAATTACACAAAGTCAAAAAACAAAAATATCTTAGGGTCTCCATTCATCACACTCAGTCACAGTGCTTTATGCGACATACAGGTAAGTAAACTGGATATTACCTTTTTTAGCTGGATATCCTGTCAGACTAATGTGGTGGTGGTCAGGATGCGAGATTTTGTAAGAATCAACGCTGTTTACTAGCACGTTAATCGATTATAGCAAACGAATGATATAGTAATTCCTTATGTTTTAAAATTCTGCAGATTGTTTTACAGCTTCTAGACACACACTGGAAAAAATATCAGTTCTATAGATGACCAAGAATTTAAAGTCCTGGTAACAGAGAGATGTAAAAATATAACCCGCCCAAATGTACCGGGCTCTGTTTCTAGAAGCCATTTTGCTCAAATCACCGCTAGGACAAATATCCAGCCAGAATTGCGACGTTCTGATAAGGTAGATATGTAATTGTAAAATGATTGGGATGCAACTGTATCATATACAGAGTGAGTCACCTAACATTACCGCTGAATATATTTCGTAAACCATATCAAATACTGACGAATCGATTCCACAGACCGAACGTGAGGAGAGGGGCTAGTGTAAATGGTTAATACAAACCATAAAAAAATGCACGGAAGTATGTTTTTAACACAAACCTACGTTTCAGAGTTGTCGACAGAATTGTAAGTTTCCATCAGACGCCGGCAGGGGCCAGGTGGGGGTCGAGTGGACCCAATGTAACACGTCCTCTGAGCCAGGTCTCCAGTGCTTCCGTATCACGAGAGAGCACTGCCACCGCAGTACAGCCCACTCACAATTGGAGCCACCTCGCTAAGTTATGATACGTAGACGTCTCCTACACGCGGGTCTGACACCACTGTTCATGCTTAGTTCAGAGAGCTTCATCCTTGTTGCTATTGTATCAACGGGAATATGTTTCTTGGTGGACTGTTCGCAATGAGTCTTCGTACACTTTCAGAATTACAAGTTAGTAAATCTCCTGTTTACTGTGTTAACTTGTTCGATAATCATTTCTGCTCCTTTCCAGTTTTCCTATCATGAGAGTTGCCAAGCCACTCTGTAGCTCGTGTCTCCTTACCGATGTGTACGAAGTCATACACAACAAGAACAATATCAGTGTTAGTGCTAGAATCCAACCGTTCTTTGTCTACATAAGAAGTCCTTGACTCCTTGAATTTGACAGCACGTAAAGGTTTGTTGTAACAGCTCTCGTTGTGTTGTTTAAGGTTTTTCTGAGAGAAGTGTACCCCCTAAAGATGAACTTGTTTTCGGAGAATCAAACGGATGGATGAGTGTGTATCAACACTTCTGTGTACCAGTCTGTGTTACCAATTTCCACAGCTGCTGTGTTAGGCTTCAAAAGGCAACAAATAATAAATCGCAAATACACTACTGGCCATTAAAATTGCTACACCAAGAAGAAATGCAGATGATAAATGGGTATTCATTGGACAAATATATTATAATAGAACTGTCATATGATTACTTTTTCACGCTATTTGGGTGCATAGATCCCGAGAAATCAGTACCCAGAACAACCACCTCTGGGCGTAATAACGGCCTTGATAACCAGGGCATTGAGTCAAACAGAGCTTCGATGGCGTGTACAGGTACAGCTGCCAATGTAGCTGAAACACGATACCACAGTTCATCAAGAGTAGTGACTGGCGTATTGTGACGAGCCAGTTGCTCGGTCACCATTGACCAGACGTTTTCAACTGGTGAGAGATCTGGAGAATGTGCTGGCCAGGGCAGCAGTCGAACATTTTCTGTATCCGGAAAGGCCCGTACAGAACCTGCAACATGCGGTCGTGCATTATCTTGCTGAAATGTAGGGTTTCGCAGGGATCGAATGAAGGGTAGAGCCACGGGTCGTAACACACCTGAAATGTAACGTCCACTGTTTAAAGTGCCGTCAATGCGAACAAGAGGTGATCGAGAGGTGTAACCAATGGCACCCCATACCACCACGCAGGGAGATACGCCAGTATGGCGATGACGAATACACGCTTCCAATGTGCGATCACCGCGATGTCGCCAAACACGGATGCGACCATCATGATGCTGCAAACAGAACCTGGATTCATCCGAAATAATGACGTTTTGCCATTCGCGCACCTAGGTTGGTCGTTGAGTACACCATGGCAGGCACTCCTGTCTGTGATGCAGCGTCAAGGGTAACCGCAGGCATGGTCTCCGATCTGATAGTCCATGCTGCTGCAGACGTCGTCGAACTGTTCGTGCAGATGGTTGTTGTCTTGCAAACGTCCCCATCTGTTGACTCAGGGATGGAGACGTGGCTGCACGATCCGTTACAGCCATGCGGATAAGATGCCCGTCATCTCGACTGCTAGTGATACGACGCTGTTGGGATCCAGCACGGCGTTTCGTATTACCCCCCTGAACGCACCGATTCCATATTCTGCTAACAGTCATTGGATCTCGACCAACGCGAGCAGCAAAGTCGCGATACGATAAACCGCAATCCCGATAGGCTACAATCCGACATTTATCAAAGTCGGAAACGTGATGGTACGCATTTCTCCTCCTTACACGAGGCATCACAACAACGTTTCACCAGGCATCGCCGGTCAACTGCTGTTTGTGTGTGAGAAATCGGGTGGAAACTTTCCTCATGTCAGCACGTTGTAGGTGTCGCCACTGGCGCCAACCTTGTGTGAATGCTCTGAAAAGCTAATCATTTGCATATCACAGCATCTTCTTACTGTCGGTTAAATTTCGCGTCTGTAGCACGTCATCTTCATGGAGTAGCAATTTTAATGGCCAGTAGTGCAGTGTTTTCGGTTAGGTGCAAGCGTTAAACACATTTGCTCCATATGAGGTGATCGTATGGCATTGCCGGCCGGGAGGCCCCATCCAGCGAAGTTCGGCCGCCGAGTGCGAGTCTTATTTCAGACAGCGACAGACTGAGTGACTCGCGTGCCGGTGATGAGGATGAAATGACGATTAGAACAACACAACACCCAGTCCACGAGCGGAGAAAATCTCCAACACGGCCGGGAAACGAACCCGAGTCCGCTGCATGGTAGGCAAGCACGTAACCACTCAGCTAAGCAGACGTACAGTTGCTACATATTTTACCTAGTTACGAGAAAATCGCAGTACGTCAACATACATTATAGGGACCCCCCTCAAGAATAACTTCTGACGTTAACAATTAGTTGGAAATATCATTTTTGCCTTGGTAGTTGTATAAAGTAGCCTTTGTGGAACATAATGCTCGCTTGGAGGAGACATTGTCACATTTTAACATATACCTAGAGTTGCACTTTAATAAGACGTTTTTCCCTCACTAAACAGATATTTAGTGGTGTAGAGTAGCAATGTGCATAAGTAACAGAATTAACTTGATTGTCATAATATGTAGAGTCGTTTTATTACTGATGTTAGGTTAGTGGGGTGTGTTTTGTTATGCGTCACAATCTTTCTTTTTTTTTTTTAAATTTAGCCTATACTGCTTATATAAGCAGAGGAATGTGCAGCAAGGTGTCAATAAAGTAGGAATGGTATATAGTACAAAACACGTAGTTGTAACTCTAAAAATGCACAGAACACGCCTACAGCCAAAGCACCCGTTTAACTATGTGACAATGAACACTTAAACGTTTTTGGGATGACGTCGACAGTTGCCTGGGTGAGATGTAATGTTCGCTTGGGAATGACATCTAGCATTAAAATGACGCCATTACTGATAGTATTAAAGTTACACACAGCTAAATTTCATTGATACGTACTTGTTCAGTGGTACAGAGTAGCAGTGTGTGCACAAAAGACATAGGCGCCGCACATACATTGGGTTTTCAGATCTGTGTTGCTTTCTTGAGCAATCATGGAATACAGATGTCACTTTAGTACAAATTTAAAGCTATATTTACTACCTAAGTAGATGATTTGGGCTGGAAAGTAATAGTATGTGTACAAAAAGACAGGTATGCTGCTTATAGCGCAGTGCTGGTGGAGGATAGCGAATTTCACAGGATCGATGATAAGTACAGGGACTGGGGGCTGAAAAAGGATGTGTCTGGTTGCCTCGAGTCAGCTAACATGATGCCGCTGACATACTCAGCATTTACTGGTTTACACACTGTAAATGATGGAATGTCCGTCTGCAGTTTCTTATCGACAAGTCCTAACAAGCTGCTGATTGCAAAAAGTACTTAGTGAGTCAATACTTAAGCACCCACCAACTCCCAAGAAATGCATTTGAGCTTTTTGTCAGGACAGACTCAGGTTTGCAAAAATGAGTAAGCATATCTAACATCACATTGACAGATTGTGAAGTTTTTCCCGTGGATGCAAGGTAAAACCTGCAATATTTTCCCACCGCCACTCGGTAGTGTATGTGAATTGATGTTATAGAGCCGGCCGGTGTGGCCGTGCGGTTCTAAGCGCGTCAGTTTGGAACCGCGTGACTGCTAAGGTCGCAGGTTCGAATCCTGCCTCGGGCATGGATGTGTGTGATGTCCTTAGGTTAGTTAGGTTTAAGTAGTTCTAAGTTCTAGGGGACTGATGACCTCAGTAGTTAAGTCCCATAGTGCTCAGAGCCATTTGAACCATTTTTTTGATGTTATAGAGACGTCAAGGCGTAATAAAAATAGATAATATTACGCCGATAAATGATGCATTTTTGTGTGTGGAACCAAAAGTATCCAGGTATGAAGCTGCCAGCACATGTCGCGAGCTGCTTTCTGATACCTGATGACACAACTTTTGTCTGTTGCTGATTCGAAGTCTGCACGCTGGACCCGGTTGGTTGTGGCAGTTCGTGGGGAAGAGTGTTTCAGATAATAGTAGTCCCCCGTCAGCCATCCAAGGTAACAATGAACAATAAACGAGGTAATGTGATCATTCATGAGTGCACTTACAGAAGGCTGTATTTGTCGTCAATTTTTTCGATATGTCTATTGCTGTTACACTTTTGAGGGAAACTGCTTGGGTGTTTCCTCCAGACCAGTCTTATGATGGCGATGGACACAAAAAAAAATTTGGAGCATATTTGCTCGTAGCAGTAGTTTTATTTGCTATATTGGATAATGTAGGGTGCTCACAGAAAAATACTTGATACTCTACTGCTAATTGCATTGATTAAGATACAAAACTTGAAGGTGGGCATTATAGTAATGGCTAAAATTTTTAAGTAGGGTAGCGCCCATTCTCACACATTTCGAATAGAGGACGTATGGACTAACATTTTTTGCCATTTTGTAGAATCTGAAGCGCAAAAACATCTAATAATTTTCAAGAACCAAATTTATAAGCAATGTCATGCTTTGTAAAGAATATTTGAAGTCTTCCACCTTACTAGACAAATTTGCCGCCATTTTGCAGATTATGGCATGTCTCACTCACTCACTCACACACTCACACACACACACACACACACACACACACACACTCACACTCATTAGTAATAGGGTGGGTCGTAGATTAGTAAGAGTAAGTAGCAAGAGTTTATTTGTTTAAATATCGCGTCGTGCTGTGGCAGATTAAATATACTTACACTTCTTCTTACTCTTTCTTTATTCTACCTGAGAACACTCGCTGGGTGTCAGCACTGCACTGCTGCAATCGTATTGGCACACTTGGCTTTAACCGGTCTTTCACATAGCGGTAGGTGGATATGCCTTGCAGTATCGTGCTAAGGAATCTTAACAAGCTGGGACTTGAAAAAAGTACTTAGCGAGTCAGTACTTTAGCAATCGCTTACTTGTCAGAAATCCATGTGTGCTTTTCTCAGAACAGGGTAAGGCTTGCAAAAATACGAGTTCATCCTTGCTGCTACCTAACTGACATGTATGCCATATTACGCCAAACTAATATATTCTTCAAACTCATGCTATTATGTATTGATATCAGCAGTTCAGTCTGCCTCGCTAACACACAGTTTAGATTACAGAACTCAAATATTTAATATAAATGCACACAGAATGAGGGCAGGGATCTTCATGGCAATGATTCAATTGTCGTACTTAGAGTAGGTACTTGCGTAAATAAATAAGTTACAGTTACTCCACGTTACAGAAAATGACCAATATTTTGCTGGTAATTGTATTAATTAAGTTACGAAACTTGAAGGCAGCCATTAATTATGACAATAATGTCTAGCATCTTTAGGTGGTATAGCCCCCAGTCACAGAAAATAAGCCTACACTTTTGTAGAACGTACCATGATGTCATTTTCTTAATGTCAAAGTACATCATATTAAAATTTACTGCCTTTTTACAGAATATGCTATGATGTAATTAATTTATACTGTGAAAATGTCCTACCTCGTAATATTGGCAACCATTTTTTAAGTCTGCTGTTAATGTTCGTCTCCCTTCAGTGAATAATGTGACCCACATAATTAGAATAATAGTAATAAAATATTAATTACTTATAACGGATGCCCACAGCTTCATCCTCTCACTAGACCTAGCCTGGAAAACAAACAGCATGAGAACAGGGGGCCCTGTGCATACTGGCCAAGACCAGCACTGCATAATGATTCATACATATAATTCAGACTGTTGAGATATTTTTACCACAGATTGCATTGTGACTGGCTTGTGTTTTAGAGCAGTTGGGCGAAGACCTACACGTACGGTTAGGTAGCTAATTACACACATCAAAAAACTTTTGGATCACCTCGGTTCTGAGAGTTCCGGAACGTGTACAGAAAATTGGAATAGAGATCAACATAAACTTCATTTCCGCCCTTTTTATTGCTCATGAAAATCACACATTGCATGTTGTACCATCATACAGCGAGGCCTTCAGAGATGGTGGTCCAGACTGCTATACACACTGGTACCTCTAATACCCAGTAGCATTGATGCATGCCTGTATTCGTCGTGGCACACTATCCACTATCCACTATCCACAAGTGTGCTCCCTGCCGCCGTTCGATACGCAGCTGCAGCAGCAAGTCGTATACTCCTAGCTCACTCATTTGTTACATAGTTTAATTCTTAATTTCTTTGTGTGTTTTTGGTACTTGCATTGTTTAATTCATAAATTTCGGGCGTATTATAGTATTTGAGAGTTGTAGCATCGCGTTTTAGTACCTGAATAGTGTAAATTCGCTTAGTCGTCTGTCATCTGTTTTTGTTTTGAACGGCCAGTGTCGGTTGGTCAGAGTCAGTGTGCTCCCTGCCGCCGTTGGATAAGCAGCTGCAGCAGCAAGTCGTATACTCCTAGCTCACTCATTTGTTACATAGTTTAATTCTTAATTTCTTTGTGTGTTTTTGGCACTTGCATTGTTTAATTCATAAATTTCGGGCGTATTATAGTATTTGAGAGTTGTAGCATCGCGTTTTAGTACCTGAATAGTGTAAATTCGCTTAGTCGTCTGTCATCTGTTTTTGTTTTGAACGGCCAGTGTCGGTTGGTCAGAGTCAGTGTACTCCCTGCCGCCGTTGGATAAGCAGCTGCAGCAGCAAGTCGTATACTCCTAGCTCACTCATTTGTTACATAGCTTAATTCTTAATTTCTTTGCGTGTTTTTGGTACTTGCATTGTTTAATTCATAAATTTCGGGCGTATTATAGTATTTGAGAGTTGTAGCATCGCGTTTTAGTACCTGAATAGTGTAAAATCGCGTAGTCTCCTTCCGCCGCCGAGCAGTGTGTCAGCAGTGCACAAGTGGCAGCATTACTGCATTTACTAGGCAATCTTGTATTTTAATAACCGTTTAAATTTTGTGTCGTTTTGTTTGCACTCTCTGTAGATTAGTTCAGACGTTCTTTGCACAACAGTTTTTAGCATGGATAGGGACTGCAACTGCTGTGTTCGGATGCAGGCTGAGTTGGCATCCCTTCGCTCCCAGCTTCAGGCAGTGTTGGCTTCGGTCACACAGCTTGAGGCTGTTGCCAATGGGCATCACTGTGGGGGTCTGGATGGGGGTTTGTCGGGGACGGCCAGCTCGTCCCACGCATCCCCCGATCGGACTACGACTGTGGTTGCCCGGGATACTGCCCGCATTGAGGCTGATCCCTCACCTGTGGTAGAGTGGGAGGTCGTCTCAAGGTGTGGCAGGGGGCGAAAGACATTCCGGAGGGCTGAACGGAAGGCCTCTCCAGTTTGTCTGACGAACCGGTTTCAGGCTCTGTCTCAGGCCGATACTGATCTTCGGCCTGACATGGCTGCTTGTCCTGTTCCAGAGGTTGCCCCTCAGTCTGCAAGATCCGGGCAGTCGCAGAGGGTGGGCTTACTGGTAGTTGGGAGCTCCAACGTCAGGCGCGTAATGGGGCCCCTTAGGGATATGGCAGCAAGGGAGGGGAAGAAAACCAAAGTGCACTCCGTGTGCATACCGGGGGGAGTCATTCCAGATGTGGAAAGGGTCCTTCCGGATGCCATGAAGGGTACAGGGTGCACCCATCTGCAGGTGGTCGCTCATGTCGGCACCAATGATGTGTGTCGCTATGGATCGGAGGAAATCCTCTCTGGCTTCCGGCGGCTATCTGATTTGGTGAAGACTGCCAGTCTCGCTAGCGGGATGAAAGCAGAGCTCACCATCTGCAGCATCGTCGACAGGACTGACTGCGGACCTTTGGTACAGTCGAGTGGAGGGTCTGAATCAGAGGCTGAGACGGTTCTGCGACCGTGTGGGCTGCAGATTCCTCGACTTGCGCCATAGGGTGGTGGGGTTTCGGGTTCCGCTGGATAGGTCAGGAGTCCACTACACGCAACAAGCGGCTACACGGGTAGCAGGGGTTGTGTGGCGTGGGCTGGGCGGTTTTTTAGGTTAGATGGCCTCGGGCAAGTACAGAAAGGGCAACAGCCTCAACGGGTGCGGAGCAAAGTCAGGACATGCGGGGACCATGCAGCAATCGGTATTGTAAGTGTAAACTGTCGAAGCTGCGTTGGTAAAGTACCGGAACTTCAAGCGCTGATAGAAAGCACTGAAGCTGAAATCGTTATAGGTACAGAAAGCTGGCTGAAGCCAGAGATAAATTCTGCCGAAATTTTTACAAAGGTACAGACAGTGTTTAGAAAGGATAGATTGCATGCAACCGGTGGTGGAGTGTTCGTCACTGTTAGTAGTAGTTTATCCTGTAGTGAAGTAGAAGTGGATAGTTCCTGTGAATTATTATGGGTGGAGGTTACATTCAACAACCGAGCTAGGTTAATAATTGGCTCCTTTTACCGACCCCCCGACTCAGCAGCATTAGTGGCAGAACAACTGAGAGAAAATTTGGAATACATTTGACATAAATTTTCTCAGCATGTTATAGTCTTAGGTGGAGATTTCAATTTACCAGATATAGACTGGGACACTCAGATGTTTAGGACGGGTGGTAGGGACAGAGCATCGAGTGACATTATACTGAGTGCACTATCCGAAAATTACCTCGAGCAATTAAACAGAGAACCGACTCGTGGAGATAACATCTTGGACCTACTGATAACAAACAGACCCGAACTTTTCGACTCTATAAGTGCAGAACAGGGAATCAGTGATCATAAGGCCGTTGCAGCATTGCTGAATATGGAAGTTAATAGGAATATAAAAAAAAAGAGAGGAAGGTTTATTTGTTTAGCAAGAGTAATAGAAGGCAGATTTCAGACTACCTAACAGATCAAAACGAAAATTTCTGTTCCGACACTGACAATGTTGAGTGTTTATGGAAAAAGTTCAAGGCAATCGTAAAATGCGTTTTAGACAGGTACGTGCCGAGTAAAACTGTGAGGGACGGGAAAAACCCACCGTGGTACAACAACAAAGTTAGAAAACTACTGCGAAAGCAAAGAGAGCTTCACTCCAAGTTTAAACGCAGCCAAAACCTCTCAGACAAACAGAAGCTAAACGATGTCAAAGTTAGCGTAAGGAGGGCTATGCGTGAAGCGTTCAGTGAATTCGAAAGTAAAATACTAGGTACCGACTTGACAGAAAATCCTAGGAAGTTCTGGTCTTACGTTAAATCAGTAAGTGGCTCGAAACTTCATGTCCAGACACTCCGGGAGAATGATGGCATTGAAACAGAGGATGACAAGCGTAAAGCTGAAATACTAAACACCTTTTTCCAAAGCTGTTTCACAGAGGAAGACCGCACTGCAGTTCCTTCTCTAAATCCTCGCACAAACGAAAAAATGGCTGACATCGAAATAAGTGTCCAAGGAATAGAAAAGCAACTGGAATCACTCAACAGAGGAAAGTCCACTGGACCTGACGGGATACCAATTCGATTCTACACAGAATACGCGAAAGAACTTGCCCCCCTTCTAACAGCCGTGTACCGCAAGTCTCTAGAGGAACAGAAGGTTCCAAATGATTGGAAAAGAGCACAGGTAGTCCCAGTCTTCAAGAAGGGTCGTCGAGCAGATGCGCAAAACTATAGACCTATATCTCTGACGTCGATCTGTTGTAGAATTTTAGAACATGTGTTTTGCTCGAGTATCATGTCGTTTTTGGAAACTCAGAATCTACTATGTAGGAATCAACATGGATTCCGGAAACAGCGATCGTGTGAGACCCAACTCGCTTTATTTGTTCATGAAACCCAGAAAATATTACATACAGGCTCCCAGGTAGATGCTATTTTTCTTGACTTCCGGAAGGCGTTCGATACAGTTCCGCACTGTCGCCGGATAAACAAAGTAAGAGCCTACGGAATATCAGACCAGCTGTGTGGCTGGATTGAAGAGTTTTTAGCAGACAGAACACAGCATGTTGTTATCAACGGAGAGACGTCTACAGACATTAAAGTAACCTCTGGCGTACCACAGGGGAGTGTTATGGGACCATTGCTTTTCACAATATATATAAATGACCTAGTAGATAGTGTCGGAAGTTCCATGCGGCTTTTCGCGGATGATGCTGTAGTATACAGAGAAGTTTCAGCATTAGAAAATTGTAGCGAAATGCAGGAAGATCTGCAGCGAATAGGCACTTGGTGCAGGGAGTGGCAACCGACCCTTAACATAGACAAATGTAATGTATTGCGAATACATAGAAAGAAGGATCCTTTATTGTATGATTATATGATAGCGGAACAAACACTGGTAGCAGTTACTTCTGTAAAAGATCTGGGAGTATGCGTGCGGAACGATTTGAAGTGGAATGATCATATAAAATTAATTGTTGGTAAGGCGGGTACCAGGTTGAGATTCATTGGGAGAGTCCTTAGAAAATGTAGTCCATCAACAAAGGAGGTGGCTTACAAAACACTCGTTCGACCTATACTTGAGTATTGCTCATCAGTGTGGGATCCGTACCAGGTCTGGTTGACGGAGGAGATAGAGAAGATCCAAAGAAGAGCGGCGCGTTTCGTCACAGGGTTATTTGGTAACCGTGATAGCGTTACGGAGATGTTTAACAAACTCAAGTGGCAGACTCTGCAAGAGAGGCGCTCTGCATCGCGGTGTAGCTTGCTCGCCAGGTTTCGAGAGGGTGCGTTTCTGGATGAGGTATCGAATATATTGCTTCCCCCTACTTATACCTCCCGAGGAGATCACGAATGTAAAATTAGAGAGATTAGAGAGCGCACAGAGGCTTTCAGACAGTCGTTCTTCCCGCGAACCATACGCGAGTGGAACAGGAAAGGGAGGTAATGACAGTGGCACGTAAAGTGCCCTCCGCCACACACCGTTGGGTGGCTTGCGGAGTATAAATGTAGATGTAGATGTAGATGAAGGCACTGTTGGTTCAGATCGTCCCATTCCTCGACGGCGATTAGACGTAGATCCCTCAGAGTGGTTGCTGGGTCACGTCGTCCATAAACAGCCCTTTTCAATCTATCCCAGGGTTCATGTCAGGAGAACATGCTAGCCACTCTTGTCGAGCGATATCGTTATCCTGGAGGAAGTCATTCACAACAATTGTCGTCCATGAAGACGAATGCCTCGCCATTATGCTGCCGATATGGTTGCACTATCGGCCGAAGGATGAAATTCACGTATCGTACAGCAGTTACAGCGCCTTCCATGACCACCAGCGGCGTACTTCGCCCCCACATAATGCCACCCCAAAACATCAGGGAACCTCCACATTGCTGCACTCGCTGGACAGTGTGATGTGGTTGCCTCCAAACACGTCTCCGACGATTGTCGGGTTGAAGGCCTATGCAACACTCATCGGTGAAGAGAACGTGATGCCAGTCCTGAGCGGTCCATTCGGCATGTTGTTGTGCCAATCTGTACCGCGCAACATGGTGTCGTGGTTACAAAGATGGACCTTTCCATGGACGTCGGGGGTGAAATTGCGCATCACGCAGCCTATTGCGCACAGTTTGAGTCTTAACACGACGTCCTGTGGCTGCACGAAAAGCATTGTTCAACATGGTGGCGCTTCTGTCATAGTTCCTCCTAGCCATAATCCACAGGTCGCGGTCATCCGCTGCAGTAGTAGCCCTTGGGCGGCCTGAGAGAGTCATTTCATCAACGGTTCCTGTCTCTCTGTATCTATCTCCTCCATGTCCGAACAACATCGTTTTGGTTCACTCCGAGACGCCAGGACACTTCTCTTGTTGAGAGCCCTTCCTGGCACAAAGTAATAATGCGCACGCGATGGAACCACAGTATTGACCGTCTAGGCATGGTTGAATTAAAGACAACACGAGCCGTGTACCTCCTGATCGTCCCTGTCTAATAGGCGCTGCTCATGCATGGGAGCAGTGAAAGCGACTGTGTCTATGATGCAATATCCACAGTCAACGCTTATCTTCAGGAGTTAAGGGAACCGGCGTGATGCAAAACTTTTTATGATGTGTTTATTTACAATGAGCAATTTCACCTTCATTGCCTGCATCTTTTTCTGCAATACTGGATGCATTAAACACATCGGGCAGATACACACCTGCATTAAGTGTCATTATGTGATGTGTCGCATGCATGTAACGGTGGTATGACTTATGTGTGACATCACTATGGTATGCGTGCGAGGTTGGTACGACATAGATATGAAGCACATCAACAGAAAGTGTTCAATGTTTCGACAGGTACATCATATTTCTTTGCCTAACCTGCTCATTTTACAAAAAATTTAACAAATGAATTATGGTCTCCTCGTTAGAGAGGATAGACATACACTCCTGGAAATTGAAATAAGAACACCGTGAATTCATTGTCCCAGGAAGGGGAAACTTTATTGACACATTCCTGGGGTCAGATACATCACATGATCACACTGACAGAACCACAGGCACATAGACACAGGCAACAGAGCATGCACAATGTCGGCACTAGTACAGTGTATATTCACCTTTCGCAGCAATGCAGGCTGCTATTCTCCCATGGAGACGATCGTAGAGATGCTGGATGTAGTCCTGTGGAACGGCTTGCCATGCCATTTCCACCTGGCGCCTCAGTTGGACCAGCGTTCGTGCTGGACGTGCAGACCGCGTGAGACGACGCTTCATCCAGTCCCAAACATGCTCAATGGGGGACAGATCCGGAGATCTTGCTGACCAGGGTAGTTGACTTACACCTTCTAGAGCACGTTGGGTGGCACGGGATACATGCGGACGTGCATTGTCCTGTTGGAACAGCAAGTTCCCTTGCCGGTCTAGGAATGGTAGAACGATGGGTTCGATGACGGTTTGGATGTACCGTGCACTATTCAGTGTCCCCTCGACGATCACCAGTGGTGTACGGCCAGTGTAGGAGATCGCTCCCCACACCATGATGCCGGGTGTTGGCCCTGTGTGCCTCGGTCGTATGCAGTCCTGATTGTGGCGCTCACCTGCACGGCGCCAAACACGCATACGACCATCATTGGCACCAAGGCAGAAGCGACTCTCATCGCTGAAGACGACACGTCTCCATTCGTCCCTCCATTCACGCCTGTCGCGACACCACTGGAGGCGGGCTGCACGATGTTGGGGCGTGAGCGGAAGACGGCCTAACGGTGTGCGGGACCGTAGCCCAGCTTCATGGAGACGGTTGCGAATGGTCCTCGCCGATACCCCAGGAGCAACAGTGTCCCTAATTTGCTGCGAAGTGGCGGTGCGGTCCCCTACGGCACTGCGTAGGATCCTACGGTCTTGGCGTGCATCCGTGCGTCGCTGCGGTCCGGTCCACGGGCACGTGCACCTTCCGCCGACCACTGGCGACAACATGTATGTACTGTGGAGACCTCACGCCCCACGTGTTGAGCAATTCGGCGGTACGTCCACCCGGCCTCCCGCATGCCCACTATACGCCCTCGCTCAAAGTCCGTCAACTGCACATACGGTTCACGTCCACGCTGTCGCGGCATGCTACCAGTGTTAAAGACTGCGATGGAGCTCCGTATGCCACGGCAAACTGGCTGACACTGACTGCGGCGGTGCACAAATGCTGCGCACCTAGCGCCATTCGACGGCCAACACCGCGGTTCCTGGTGTGTCCGCTGTGCCGTGCGTGTGATCATTGCTTGTACAGCCCTCTCGCAGTGTCCGGAGCAAGTATGGTGGGTCTGACACACCGGTGTCAATGTGTTCTTTTTTCCAATCCCAGGAGTGTAGAACAGAGAACAAATTGTCTGAAGGTAGTGGTGCTCCCCTGGAAATTCGTTATCAGCATGATGATGTTGACATTTCACTATTGGCCAAGAGCGAAATAAGGAGGGGGAGGCCTTGAATATACCACGTACACCTACCTCAGCATCAGAAATGTTGATACAGGAATTTACTGACATCACGAGTTTGTGGAAAGCTGTCAACAAAAAGTGCTGGCACCACTGCATTTAACACCAAAACACAACGGCAGTATTTGGAGTGGTGCTGTGACCGTCAATCAAGGACTGCACATAATATCATCACACTGTGTTCAGCAATGAATCGCTGTTTCACGCGAATCCCAGATGACTATCTTTGGGGAGTATGGAAGCGATATGGGGAGAAGTCCCATTCTTCCTGCGTTTTGGAGAGGCACAATAGTATTCCTCTTGGCACCATGTTGTGGGCGTCGTCAGATATGACTTCAGGTCGAGGTTGGTTGTAGGTGAGGGAATTCTGATGGCACAATGGTATGTCATGGACATGCTGCGTCCTCATGTGACACTTCTTATGTGACAGCATTGTGGTGCCATTTTTCAACAAGGCAGTGGTTGTCCGCATATGAACTGCGTCTCTATGAGCTGTCTGTGTGAAGTTAAAATAACCCTGTGCCCATGAAGATTCCCAGTAGTGTCTGTGATATACTACCTGTGGGACTGGCTTGGAGGTCAACTCCTTTCCAGCGCCAGTACCCAGGATATGAAGGCCCAGTTAAAACAGTTGTGGGTCAGCTCGCCTCATGAGAGGATGCAATGGCTTTACGACACCCTTCCTAACCAAATCAGTGCATGCTTTCAGGCCAGAGACGCTAAAACGTCGTACTGATAAGTTGGCTCATAGTGCCAAGTTCTTTGCAAAGTAGCCTGGATGCTGTATTCACTGAAGTAACATCACATAACCTCTATACCAGTGATGTTTCGTTTAGTTTTCTTCTCCTCTTCTGGACGAGCGATGTGTGTTGCCCGACTGTTCTTGGAACGTATGCTCTCGAAATTTCAACAGCAAACGTCTCCACGATGCACATCTCTCTTGTAGCGTCTGCCGCTGGAGTTTGTTGGGCGCCTCGGTAATGCTGTCGCGCGTAGTAAAAGCTGCCGTGACGAAACACTCCGCGCCTCGTTGGAACTTCTCTATCTGCTTCGTTAATCCTGCTTTTTAAGGGTCACAGTTTGCTGGACAATACTCAAAAACTTGTCCAACGAGTGTTTTGTAGGTCACTTCTTTCTGGGGTGAATTACATTTCCTTAAGATTCTTTTAATTTATGTCAGCCTGGCACCTACTTTTCCCTGCAGATTGTCTTATGTCGTTATCCCATTATAGGTGGGTCTGGATCGTTGTTTCTAGGTATTTCATGGCAGTGAGTTGTTTCCAGTTGTCACCAATAATATAATCGAACAGTACTGGATCTCTTCGCCTTTTTATGTGCAATATGTTACGTTTATTTACTTTCAGAACATATGAAATTCTCTGCACCAATCGTCCGTCCTCTGCAGGTCTTCTCCCATTTTACTACAGTTCTCTTGCGTTGCAGACTTCCTTTAGATTAGAGCATCGTCCTCAAACAGCATCACGGATCCTCCGACTTCTAGATTACTAGCTGCTACGAATGAGAGGTTTTCTGCGTTTTCCTGTTGTTTTCATGTAACAGGAAGTTTTAGTTGATCGAGGAGTGGACCGTGACCACATACTGAAACGTACACAATGGTGTGGCTAAGAGACCTTTTGTTTGGAAATCGACACATATACGTTACACGAACAAATAGCGGGTAAAAAGAGGTAGTTGAAACGCTCCTGGACAGTATTCCAACTGTGTGCTAAAGTGCGACAAAATCTAAGATACGGAATTGAAAATCAAGTTTCAGAAAAGAGATAGAACGACGTGCGGCTACATTGATATTATTTACATGGAGGATACAGAAGATACAAAAGTCATGGTGTGCAGAGTGTTTGTATAGGAAGATATTCATTTTTTGTCATGTAGAAATAGTTGTCTCAATTGAAAACAAAACCAAGTTTTCTATGTAGATATTCACTTAACAACTTATGAAAAATAATTTTGCATTTACAATTTCGCTCTATTATTTGTACCTAAAACTTAATTCAACAGACGGGAGAAAGGTTTTCACGTGAAGATGACCTAAGATACCGAACAAATTTGTTGGTGAACAAATAAATATAATTCTACAGAACATTAGGAAGTGTTTCTCATTTAATATTATAATCATGTTCTACCAAGCACCGACGAAACATTCGATTAATATTTCATAAAAGAAGTCAGAAGGGTCCATAACTCTCAAAACAACAGGAAAGGGAGTGAATTGTGTAAAGCAACACCATGGTGCCGATAAAAAGTTAGTTTTGCTGTGGTCCTGATGCCCGCCTGGCTAGCGGCGCGGTCTAACGCTCTGCTTCCCGAGCGGGAAGGTGTGCCGGTACACGGCACCAATCAGCCCTACGGATTAGCGTCGAGATCCGGTGTGCCGGCCAGCCTGTGGATGGTTTTTAAGGCGGTTATCCATCTACCTCGGTGAATGCTGGCTGGTTCCCCTTATTCCGCCTCAGATACACCGCGTCGGCCATTGCTGCGCAAGCACTGTTTCCACATACGCTTGCACCATAATTATTCTACCACGCAAACATTTGGGGCTACAGCCGTCTGGTATGAGACGTTCCCTGAGGGTTCCACTGGGGGCCGAACCCCACAATAACCCTGGGTTCTGTGTGAGTCGGTGGTGGTGTGGGTGGCCTGCTGTGGCCTGCTGTGGGTTTCTGAACCACTGAGGGCTACGGCGGGACGAAGCCTGTCCGACGTTTCTAGGTTCCCAGTTTAATACGAGGGTTGCCCAGTAAATAATGCCCCATATTTTTTTTCTCCGAAATAAAAAATATTAGAAATGTGACACTTTAGGTGCGAGTTATTTGAAGTTTCCCGCGTGTGTACGCAAAGTTTCAATTTCCTCCGACAGAGAGCGGTGGTGTAGGAATGTTCTAAAATGGCGTCTGCAGGTGACATCCGTCATAAACAACGTGCAGTGATTGAATTTCTCGTAGCAGAGGAAGAAACCGTGGGCAATATTCATAAACGCTTGTGCAAAGTCTACGGAACATCTGCAGTCGATAGGAGTACTGTTGGTCGCTGGGCACAGAGGGTGAAAGCATCAGAGGGCGGTGCTGCGGAGCTCCGAGATTTGCCGCGGTCGGGAAGGCCTCCCACGGCTGTCACGCCTGACATGTTGCAGCGGGCTGATGTTCTCATTCGACGGGATCGACGCATTACGACTCGACAATTGGCACTGGAGTTGTCAGTAAGCAAAGGAAGTGTGGATGTGATTATCAATCAGCTTGGATACTCAAAAGTGTGTGCAAGATGGGTTCCTCGGTGTCTTACTGTCGATCACAAATCCCAAAGAAAAGACATTTCTTTCGATTTGTTGCGACGCTTTCACGTTGACGGGGAGGCCTTTTTGTCACGGATTGTGACAGGTGATGAAACTTGGGTGCATCATTTTGAGCCCGAAACAAAAAGACAAACGATGGAATGGCGTCATGCTTATTCTCCACAGAAGAAAAAATTCAAAACAGTTCCTTCAGCCGGAAAAGTCATGATGACTGTGTTTTGGGATTGCGAGGGCGTAATTCTCATTGATGTGATGCCAAAAGGCAGTACCATTAATTCAGAGGCTTATGTCAAAACATTAGACAAACTTAAGCAGCGCTTCCGGCGCCTTGGGCGTCATGTTAACCCACAGGATGTTTTGATTCAGCATGATAACGCTCGTCCTCACACAAGTTTGAGGACTTGTGAACACATCGCGAAACTGGGTTGGATAGTGTTACCCCATCCACCCTACAGCCCCGATTTGGCTCCTTCAGACTTTCACTTGTTTGGGCCAATGAAGAATTTCATTCGTGGAAGACGTTTTGCCGATGACGAAGAAGTGATTCACGAAGTGACAACCTGGCTCCGTAGGCAGAGTACAGATTTTTACCGGCAGGGAATACACGCTCTTGTGTCTCGCTGGAAAAAGGCCGTCGAACTTGAAGGAGATTATGTGGAAAAATAAAGCAAGTAGACAAAACATCAGTCTTTCACATATGTAAATTTGATTGTTGTGGAATAAATACTTCTGGAGAAAAAAAATATGGGGCATTATTTACTGGGCAACCCTCGTACACACATACATGGGCATCACTGTATTACCCATGACTGCGTTACATCCATTATTGTGCAGGTATTCCGAATTACTTTACATTTTGCAGATCGCCCTCTTCCTAGCATATCGATCCTTCGCAATTCTTGGAGAAATTCCCACGATTCGGAATCAGATCTACAAGTCTGGAATGTTGCCTTTTGGCAATCCATTTTTTGTTCTATTTTGTGCGATTTTTTTCTTTCGAGAGATATACGAGTGCATAGCGTAGAAACAGCCAGCGACTACCGCAGTTCTCCTACTACTGTCGCCCATGCACACGTCCTGCTATGCCGGAGCCAAGGTAGCCCCTCACGACCGGCAACCCATATTACACCACAGAGGGCAGGGTTGTCTATGTCCAAATCGTACTAAAAGCACGATGGTAAACGCTGGCTATTTACATACAAGATAATGGAAACAGACATTCCGAGCACTACTTCCTGCAGGAGGAGATCGAGCCACGGCCTGCAGAAAGTATCACTACGCCAAAACCTGATTGGCTGGAGACAGCTATTTAGGGGCTAGAACCAGCCCTGAAGTCCAGTTCACTCCGGAAGCCGACCTCGTGGGGTTCGACCGCGGAAGATAACATTTTCGTCTCTGAATTGGACTTTTACTAGTGTGTGTGTGTTATCACGAACCTTTGTAGAAATTAGAAGTGAACTTTTGTTTGCCTAAATAAAGGAGACTTTTACTTGCATCGCCATTGTTACCTTTCTTTTTGTTGTTCAGTCATCTACCTTGTAAACTTACACAAATAAAAATTTTGATTGTGTCAAATTGCGAATTTCCAGTCACAACACATCCTGTTAAGGATATAAATGAATTTCAAAATCCTAAACTGCAACAAAATAATATTTAAAAAGCCCTCATCTTACAATGCACTTTCCGCGACAGGCCGAAACCGTCACCGTGCCTTTCGAACATGCACCACAGTCCGTGGATAAATCACGAAAATTCGTGATTTACCCCACGCTCACGAAAAATATCCGGCCTTGGGGCATATCTGAGAAGTTATATCTGATGGGCGTATCCTGCACGTCATTGGGAGACGAAGGGTATTCCCTAAAATTACTCTGGCATCTTCGATTTTTTTTCTCTGGTATACTGATCACTGACGTCTTTGAGCCACCGCTGACTTGATTGGCGGCTGGTTCACATGCTGAGACATGACGTGTGCCTGGCATGTGTAGTCGTTTTTGAGCAGAATGTCGTTCATGTGAATTGTCCTTTGTGCAGAGCTTTACCGCCAGCGAGGCTGCCGGCGTAGGTAGCTTCTAGACATCAGAAACGGAGCGAATACGGGTGTAGTGTTGTGGATTGCATAAACTGAAAATCAAGACGCCGCTGTCACGTCAGTGTTATACAGGCTTTCCTCCTTCCCACTGTAGTTCCTCGAGTATGGCGATTCTGAGGAAAGTGATGCTGCAGTTCCATCCTACTCATCGACTGGTTCTCCCTTACTGAGGCGTGCTGGAGTGAGCCTAGTCGTAATTCTTGATGCTGTTGTAAAGCCCCACTGACAGAGAGAAGAGAGAATCGACCTATTGTCGGAATCAGATGGCCTCTATCGAAACTGTGTTGTGTGAGACTGCGGAGGGTATAAGACGAAAATTAACACATGCAGAATTACGAATATGCTTCAAAACAGGTAGCGTGATGTCTGGAAAAAGCTCGATGCTATAGCCCATGCTTCAGAAGAGAAACACGTAACTTTCAGCCAGTGCAAACAAAATGGTTGTATTCCTGTTTATTTTGCATCCCCGATAAGAAAATAAATGTGCTCCATCTAACGAAACTGAGCACATATCAACGTTACTGTTATGTTCGCGCGTCCAAAAAGTTCTCTATTTGTGTTTTCTTTTGCTAGTGGCATATTTCGTTTATGGGCTAATAGCGAGTTGGGTAGCTTATCACTCGTCTCTATAACATTTATGATGGCTGCCGTCGAGTCCTCCCTCGGACATGGAGGTGTGTGTTTTCCTTAGCTTAAGTTAGATTAAGTAGTACGTTAGATTAGGGACCGATGACGTCAGCATTTCGGTCCCATAAGACCTTACCACAAATTTCCAAAGGCTGCTGTAAGTTTATTGTGATAATCAGTCACCATTTAGGGAATACACTTCATCCTCATGTCTTGTTTTCTGGTGCTGTCGTCACAAACTCGGAAACGTGTCGAAAGTGACCATACGTTAACATATTTTAGACTCTCTCTGAGTAGATATTAAGTATTAAAACAGATTTACAGCAGTCTTCGAAAAAGTTATATTCCATATGTACAGATACAAACATGTATATATACAGGCTTGTCAGAAACAGTCCGAAAAACTTCTAAGAGTGCTACAGAGGATATAGTGCTGAGAAATTACCGTTAAGAATAAAATTTTATACGTTGCACCATTTCCAAGTTACTTAGTTTTGAAGTTAGCCCATCAGGCCGTCGCAAATTCAAGCACTTACACGCGCTAAAATGAGGCAATGTACAGACAACATTGGGTCCATTATTACCACTTGTTCAAATGCACATTACCAGATAAAATATACGTTTTTCGGAAGTTATAAATTCTGTCGGTTTGAGAAAAAACCAAAGGAAGAACATGTCTGACGGCACTATCTCTGACAGGCTGCTTGAATTTGTGCGGGCAACGACCTTATTGACTAACTTCAATGATAAATCACTCGGAAACAACGCAACATATCACATTTTTTCTTATTTCTCGGCACAATCTCCCCTGAAATATCGTTACAAGCTTTTGAAACTGTTTCTAATCACCCTGTATATGTACACACAGACAACACAGACACACACAGACACACACAGACACACGCACAGACACACACAGGTGCGCACATGCGCGCACACGCACACGCACACACACACAGAGTCCTGACTGATTCATCATCGCCCATCCACAGCCGCTAAAGATAGAAACTTGAAATTTGGAGTAGTTGTTGACCTTATACTATAGGCGTAGTTTAAGAAAGGAGTTTTCGGAATTGCGCCACTAAGGGCATGATTTTTTTTAATGTCGCTATTACGGCAGTTTTAACGCTACATCTACCAAAATTGATATTCGAGTTCTTGGTAAGAAAAACAAAAATACATGTTTCAACGTTTTTGTAAATCTACCCAATAAGCGGGTGAAATATGGGAAGAAAAGTTTTATGAAGTTATTTCATTACGAAAGCATTTTCAAAGCTAAATCTATGAAAATTTGTGTTTGGGTTGCCTGTTAGAAATAAGTACATGTTTCACTGTTTTTGGAAATTCGACCTATAAGGAGCGAAATAGAGGATGTAAATTTTTAAAAAATATTTCGTTACATCATTAAAGCTAAACCTATGAAAACTGCTATTTCACTTCTCCGTTAGACATAAAGAAGTATGTGTTAAGGGATGAAAGTTCCTATGGAAATACCACCACAAGAACACAAAAGGCATGAGCAACAAAGACCTTGGACTACAGCTATCAAAATCGCTTTTGGTCAGAGTATATTCGGAAGAGACCATGCTTCTGTCACCTTATTTAGTGTGCGAAGAGTAGGATATGTTTCAGTTTATGAACAACACAAAAATTTGATTGAAGAAAAACAAAGAAAATCTGCACTGACCGCACAGTCTACGAGAGCGAACCAGCGTACACAGAAAAGTATTGACCGCTAACCGATCAGTCATGGGTATATAAAAATCACCATGCCCAACGGCTGCGTGTCTAGCGGCAACACCCACGAGTCCTCGGTTATACTTGCGAACTCGTGTATTCGCTCTCCTTTCTACGCTGCTACAGTACACTTGAGCCCGACAACAGAATCGTGCGACAAGTTTTTATTTGAATGGGTAGTTGCGGAGCACCGCGAGTGGAGTTTGAAGATGACGTCGTAGGACCCGCTGACGAATTTAAAGAGAGCGTTCGGAGGTGATTTGTGACCCCTGGTAGGTTCCCCGGCAGCAGCAGCGGGCGGCCACACGCGTGCAGCCGCGGCTGCGTGCCTCGACCTCACGCCGCTGCCCGCTGCCCGCTGCCCGCCGCCCGCCGCCTCTGCGTCCGCCACGATAATTACGGGCTGATTAAACAGTGCGTGGCCGCGATCAGCTGCGTCCCCGGACCATGAAGCGCTCCTCGGGATAGCGGCAGCCGCCGCTGCCGGTCGCTCGGCAGCCGCCAGGAGTCCGTGAATTACCACCCCCTCCCCCCTACCCTGCAAATACCGCGCTCCGACTCAATTTAAACACCCGTTAGCTTCCTTTCCGAATCTCTCCTCTAATTATAATTACGCAGATACCATCTACGACCGACTAGAAAATTGTTCGTCCGCCAGATCCGGTCAAGAAAATCCTAATTTATAAGGAGGGGACGTCCTTCTCGACCGTGGAGGATTCCTCTTAAGTTCGACCCGAATAGCTTGCATTTTTGTCAAAAGTAATTAAAATATTATTTGTGTAAAACTGGAACTTATGCGTGAGATGCAGTGCTCTGGTAATGACTCATAAGCCAAAGAAAAAAAAATAAATAAAAAACCCTCATTGGTGACGAAACAGGATCTGATTCTGCGGCCTTAATTTTCGTTAATGATTTGCGCCGAGAGCCCGGTGGCGGGATTTTTTAATGTTTTCCACGGTAATAATCGTCGATAGGCGGCAATTAGCGGAGCAGGCCGGAATGTTCCACATCACGCGACGAGCTCGCCCTGCATTCCCTCATCAACCCGATGCTTGGCTCGTTAGCGGAAGCGCAATGGGATTGCTAAGACTAATAAATTTCCACTTCTCCGCCGAGCGGGAAAAATTGAAATTGCACTTTTATAAACGATGTGCTTCCGATATCGTGGTCAGACGAAACCGTGGGAAACAATGTCTCCAAGAAGTTTGGAAAAAAATCCGACTTACGCAAGACACCGTTAGTTGGTTTTTGCTTCATCCAAACATAGTCCAGCATTTCAAATTCTGTCTCCAGTGAGTGTTTCTTATTATTCTGTGTCACATGACGTTGTCAGTTTTTTTGTGCTGGTAATTTTATACAATGCATTGGAAAAATAAAGGGCGCGATACAGAAAGTAACATAACATGCTAACAACTGGTTGGAAATGAATGAAAGAGCGGGAACATATTGCCAGAGGTCTTCCAGTCGTAAGCTAGACGTCACATAACTTGAGGTACGCGTGAATACAGTGCCAAATGGGATCGGCCCTGGAACACGAGGCAGTTGGAGGAACGGGAAAAGACAGTGTCTATCAATTAGCGAGCGTTTACTGTGCCCTCTGGTTGTGTTCTTCATTACAGCACGGCCCACGTGCAATACTTGGATGAATTCACACATGCGAGAATCATTGGGAAACTGTTAGAAGAAGAAGTGCGAGGAGCGTAGTGAAGGAGTTTGTTATTGCTCACAGAATCGTTTCACGTGCATGGGGAGCATTCAGAACACAGGCACTGCTGGCCAAAGCGGATGAGATGGTCGACCACGGATAACTACAGCAGCAGTTGACCGCTACATTGTGCAACAGACAAGAGGGCACTCACGTCACACAGGTTAATAGGTTTGCAAGGCACATAACCTCACGCTCCACAGTGGCACGGCAAGTGCATCGAGATCGATCTTTCTCCCCGATGAGTAGTACGTTGTCTTCCGTTGACAGCCGCCACACATCAGTGGCACCTGTTGCGATGGTGCCAAGAGCGTGGAGACTCAACCAGCTAGGAGCGAGGTCGCGTGCTCTTCTCAGATGAGAAAAAATTCAGTCTGAGGAATGGTTCTGTAAGTATCCTCACGTGGCGATAGTGGGAACACGTAATGCGCCCACGAATATTGCCAAATGTTTCACCGGAAAAGCGCTCGGCAACCCTTCGGGCACCGCGGCCACGCGTGCTGCCTACACGGCCCCTGCACGCCTCGGCGTCATAACACGACCTGACGCCGTAACGGACGGACACCAGGCGGCGGTACCGGCACTAGCAGAGGCGCCACGTCCAAGGGAGCTACTCACGTCCGCCATACACGTGACCAGAAAACAGTTCCATGAGTATTCCGTCGCCGGTCGCTGTAAAGGTCGACGCCAGAGATACCCGAGTCAGTTTTCCGGCTTCGAGAGCCTCCTGCAGCCTCTGGGCGCATGCTACTCGCAGTATCGTATTAGGAAGCTCTACAGTTCCATCATACGCACCGACACCGCTGTATTCAGCGTTCGTCGTTGTTTCCCTTACTGTATCCAGGATAGACTTTATGCTGATGTTGTTCAGGACAGCGCCGGCCGGGGTGGCCGAGCGGTTCTAGGCGCTACAATCTGGAACCGCACGACCGCTACGGTCGCAGGTTCGAATCCTGCCTTGGTGCCTTGGGCATGGATGTATGTAATGTCCTTACGTTAGTTAGGTTTAATTAGTTCTAAGTTCTAGGGAACTGATGATCTCAGAAGTTAAGTCCCATAGTGCTCAGAGCCATTTGTTCAGGACAGTTTCATTTGACTTAGTATATCTTCCATACAAGTGTGTTTGCCTATGCAGATTCTAATTGTGTTGCTTGTCAGTCTCTAGAGTCACCATACTGTCAAGTCTTTATACCTTTAGGACACTGTAATTGTGATTTTGTTATCGTTGTCGAAGCACGCATTTCTTTCTTTGGGCAATAAACATTTGTAAACTTCGATCATTATTTTTCCTATGACGGTGTGAGTGACGCATCACCAAACATCAGCATTTTGGTGCTCAAGTTGTTAAGGTGTGGAGAGGTGTAATGTTGCATGAGTGCCCTGACCTTCAAATCTTTGAACGCGGTACATTCAGCAGTCAGTGACAGTCTACTCCTCCCTAGTGTGCATCTCTTCAGGCGTGGACTCGACTTCGACTTTATTTTTGTGGATAACCTTGGGCAACCACATCGAACAGTGGATATAGAGGAGCTCTTGGAACGAGAGTATATTCGGCGAATCCCGTCGAGCATGTATGGGATGCGATGTAATGTAGCACGTCCACATGCAACAACGGCCGCCTGACAGTTGCAGCTGCACTGGTGGAAGAATGGGAAGTCCTACCACAACATTTCCATACCAACCTTTTAGCCAGTACGGTGTCACGTTTCTGAACACGCATTACCGCCCATGGTGACCAAACACCCTGTTAAGAATCAAATCCCGCATTTTGTAATGTCCAGGGGCCCTTATTAAACACGATGACTTCAATAAATATGTTGTCTTTGAATAAAAGTAATTTGGTCTCATACCGTATTTCTTTCAGTACCTCATGTACTTTAGTGTAGCTGGTATTTGTATGTACGGCCCAATTTTTATCGAGCTGTGTTACTTGGCAGTTACACATCGTGCGTTAACTTACATTCATCCTTAAGTGTTGCACACCAGTCTGTCTACCATACACTCTACAGATTGTAATGGTTTCTGATTGTATAGTTTTGCTTTCCATTCTTTTAAACTTTTTAAAACACTTATCTGCTATGCTACTGCTATTTTCAACTCTTGCACGTGCATTTTATTTACTTTGTCACAATAAACAGGGTTTCTTCCGTCCCCTTACGCGCTATTGTAGCTACATTTTGTGCTTTCATGATAAATAAAATTGGCAAGTAGCAGCTGGAAACACTAATAGTAAAAAAATAAGAGTTTCAACATATCTAAAACAACGGAAAGCAAAACTACAGTATTATAAATTATTCCAATCTGTAGAGCGCGTGGTAGACATAAAACTACCATGAAAAAATAACTTAGCGTCATTTGAGGCGGAATAATGAACAAAACTCGCTCAAGGCGTCACAGGAAGCGCTTACACATGTTTGGGTGAACTAAAAGTAAATAAAAGGAGTCTTGCCTAAGGTGAAAATTCTATCTAACATTTCTTAGTAAGCACGGAACCTTGCTTAATTTATTATTCCAGCTTGACGATTTGCAATTTCCTATACTGTCGTTAAATGATAGCAAACGCTTATCAAACTGTTAACATTTTAGTGTGGCTTACACCTGTTGAGTTCTCAGTTGCGGGTTAATTATTAATAAGGATTTTCGGATTGCCACTTTTGGAAATGCAAATTACTAAGCATGTTTACTCTGGATGTGTGTCACTTCTTACTCAACAACCTTTTTTAGCGGCCTGATATTACATTATACCCATAATCCAATGCTCATGTTATCTAATATCGGGCGAGTAGAGAACCATTTGCATAATATCCATGACATGTCAATCCTAAGGACCCAGGTTCGATTCCCGGCTTGATCGGAGATTTTCTCCGCTCAGGGACTGGGTGTTGTGTTGTCCTAATCACCATCATTTCATCCCCATCGACGGGCAAGTCGCCGAAGTGGCATCAAATCGAAAGACTTGAACCCGGTGAACGGTCTACCCAACGGGAGGCCCTAGTCACACGACATTCATGACGCCCCCTATCCTCTATAGGAGGAGATACGGAGGTTTCATTCTGTTGTAAATCGCAGCATCCTGATCGTAGGCGTAGTTATCAAGCATCTTGTGTTGTCGTCTGCCACTAAGCATGCAGCGTAGCCGAACCAACATCGACGCTACGTCGATGGCCGAAAATTCTCTAGACAGCCAACGTTCGGACTGAAAGCAACGTGAGCCCAAATAAGTACCAATGAACAAAACCAGAAGCGTTTTGAACAATAATACATATAAAGTTCCAAATCAAAGTCCAGGTCCAGAAAAGTAGGCTGCGTTCGAGAATCGGCACAGTGAAGGCACTGCCAATCTGCCCGCCAAGCTGAGTACTCATTTCCTGTAGAGGGCCAAAGGACATTCCCATGTGACGCTTGATTCGCATTCGGGAGGATGACGCTTCAAACCCGCGTCTGGCCATCTGGATTTAGGTTTTCAGTGATTTCCCTAAATCGCTTCAGGTGAATGCCGGGATGGTTCCTCTGAAAGGGCATGGCCGATTTCCTTCGCCATCATTGACACAATCCGAACTTGAGCTCCGTCTCTAATGACCTTGATGTCGCCTGAACGTTAAACTGATCCTTCCTTGCGTTTAAAGGTGTGCAGATGGTGGAAAATTGCCAGAAGGGTGTAGAGCAGAGACGTGGACGTGTTATTAATCAGGGAAGAGGAACGCAGATTTCGATTTCGTGCACATACTTAAACATTCAAAAGTATAGATGGGCAACTTGGGACGTAAAATAATTATTCAAAAAATGGTTCAAATGGCTCTGAGCACTATGGGACTTAACATCTGTGGTCGTCAGTCCCCTAGAACTTAGAACTACTTAACCCTAACTAACCTAAGGACATCACACACATCCATGCCCGAGGCAGGATTCGAACCTGCGACCGTAGCAGTCACGCCGTTCCGGACTGCGCGCCTAGAACCGCTAAAAATAATTATTCGTTTGCAGTATTGAAAATGACACTTTTTATATGCTCTTGCGTTCTCATTCGCCCAGATTTCACCAGAGCTTCTGTTGTTTGTATTGTAATTTCACGCCATTTCTCTAGTAGTGCATTCTTTAGATCAGTTATGTTGGACATCTGACAATTCGTCATATCTTTGTCAAGTATATCCAGAAATTTTATGCTGGAATAATGTCTGTGGATTGCAGTGGTGTCGGCATCCAATAGGGAGTTGTACATGACAGCCACAGACTCATAGCAAGAGCTGCATGTTTTGGAAAATTATCTTGTGTAAAAAGACACATATCATTCACACTTCTGAAAAGATGTGGTTAAGATGTTTTCGTAAATCTTACGGTTCATAATTCCTTATGTAGATGTCGTTTTTACATCTCGGATAAAACAACAGGGGGATCGCTTGGTAATTGGTTTTCGTACGTTTTTGTTTCTGATGAAACATGTACATAATAGTTTTTGCTGTGCTGGTATGTCTACCAACGGTTTCTACTATTTCTTGTACATCTTCTCTTTTTCAAAACAACCCTGATGCAGATTTCTCTCTCTTCTTTTGTAGTCTCGCTACGTTTCCGATCTATATTCCTTAAATATAGCACATCAGCTTTAAAAACAGAGAGACAACTACAGTGGATGAAACTTAAGTTCGTAAGAAAATGGAGAGGTGTGGCTGTCAGTGCGGTAGCATACCCGGGGTCTTGTTTATTTGACGAATGCTTGTTTGACATCAATTGTGGATGCTTTTAAATAACGTGAATTTGTTCACGAATTAAGCAACGTATGAAATCCGAGAGCGTTTTATTTCTAAATATAGCTATTAACCGGTGTAAAAAGATAATTATTGTGCGTTTCTTAGCTGCACTTTTGTCACTGTGCTCGTTATATTCTATGCGCTAAGGTCGGACGAGTACCTTTGGGAATCATTGTATGTGAGTTACGAGATATATCGCCAACATTCTCCGTGTGGCTAAGCTGTAGTGGCGGGATGGGGAATAGTGGCCTCGTAAGAGCTCCGTCCCAACTTTGTCAGTTACGTCACTTATGAGAAGAGTAGTCAGGAGTATGCGAGAGAGAGGGTGGTAGGAAACATGTGAGAATAAACGTCGGAGTTGTAGACTAACCAACCGTCCATTGTGACCTTCCACCCAGCCACGAGACAAAGCGAGACCATTTTTACCTCACCTTCGCATAACTCACTGAAGAACTTCGAGAATCACATGTATGTGGCATCACTAAAACACAGTGACTTTTTTAACTGTTGTTGTTTGTACGCTGAGACAGGTGCAAAGACGTGAGCTGGTGCCAGTGCCATAGAGACTCGCACTTGTGCGAGTTCCACCAGTGCCACGGGCGACGCTGATGATGAAGACATCGACTTCAGTTGCCGGCCGAGTACAAACCGCCAGTGACCGGAAGGCAACAGACAGAAGCCTACTCGGAAGATAGAAGAGAAGCTGTCGCCAATTTGTTTACAAATCATCGTCCAGGACCGACTTAGACAGGGGCCGTAAGTGAACAGAGAGTTCTTGTAAACTGCATTTGCTACGTACTGTGGAGTTTACCTACTATTATTTGTACTTAGCCATTGAGGGCCTTTTTTGTGTTATATTACATGCAGTGTTCGGACTTCATTTTTCGCCAAGTCATAAACATAAGTAAACCTTTTTAACTCATTTGTGTGACTTTGTTACAAATTTTCTGGAGAGTTGTAGAACCTTCGTTCTCCTATGCTTTTACCTGACCCTAGTGCATAACTGTGTAATAGCGGCAGGAAGAAACAATCTCAGAGGTGTACTGCACCAGAAGCCGTTTTACGAACTCACAAACTCGGCCTACCGTAACAAAAGTGATAACTCGGCTTTCACAACGGTAGTGACAACGCCTTTACAGAACTGGCGACGAGGGTTTACAAAATCCCCCTCTCTCCTTCCATGTCTCTCTTCACGCATCTCTGTCCATCTCCTCCTCTTCCCTTTCTCTGTCCATTTTCCCCTTCCCCTCTGCCTGTTCATCTCCTGCTCCCCCATCTCTCTGCCTGTCTCTTCCTCCCCTGTCCTGTCCGTGTGCTCTCTCTTTTGTCTGTCCATCTCCTCCTCTTCTCTCTCTGTGCCCATTTCTCCCTCCCCTATCTCTGTCCTCCTCCTCCTCCTCCTATGTGTGTCTATCCCCTCCTTTCCTCTCTCTGTTTCTCCATCTCCTCGCTGTGCCTTGTATCCGAGAGCAGCAGCGTTTCTGTTGTCAGTGCTAACAGACAAGCACCACTGCGTGAAATAACTGCAGAAATAAATTTGGGACATACGACGAACGTATATGTTAGGGCAGTGCGGCGGAATTTGGGGTAAATGGGCTATGGCAGCAGATGAGCGACGCGAGTCCCTTTGCTAGCCGTACGACATCGCCTGCAGCGCCTTTCCTGGGCTCGTGACCATATCGGTGGACCCTAGGTGACTAGTAAACCGTGGTCTGGTCGGATGGGTCCCGACTTCAGTTCGTAAGAGCTGATGGTAGGTTTCGTGTATAGCGCAGACTCCAGAATGCCGTGGACTCGTCAACAAGGCACTGTGCAGGCTGGTGGTGGCTCTATAATAGTGTTGCCTGTATTTGCATTATCATTGACTGGAAATGGTTCTGTTCGGCTACTTGGAAACCACTTGCAGCCATTTATGGACTTCATATTCCCAAAGAACAATGGGATTTTTATGGATGACAATGCGCCTTGTCACCGGGCCTAAGTTGTTAGCGATTGGTTCGAAATGGTTCAAATGGCTCTGAGCACTATGGGACTTAACATCTGAGGTCATCAGTCCCCTAGAACTTAAAACTACTTAAACCTAACTAACCTAAGGACATCACATACATCCATGCCCGAGGCAGGATTCGGACCTGCGACCGTAGCGGTCGCGCGATTCCAGACTGAAGCGCCTAGAACCGCTCGGCCACACTGGCCGGCTCGCCATTGGTTCCAAAAACACCTGGACAACCGGGGCAAACGAGTTGGTCACTCAGATCGCCCGACATGAATCCCATCGAACATTTGTGAGACGTAATTTAGAGATCAGTTATTGCACAAAATCCTGTACTGCCACCACTTTAAGGCTGGTTATAGAGGCAGCATGGCTCATATTTCTGCATGGGATTTCCAAAAGCTTATTGACTCCGTACCACGTTGAGCTGCACTACGTCGGGCAAAAGGAGATCTGACACAATATTAGGAGGTATCCAACGACTTTTGCCACCTCAGTGTAATTTTTAGGAACATGTTCTTTGATGCTTCGGCGGATATTTGCAATTTAGTTATCCAGTGTGCCGCTGGCGTTAGCACGAACAGACATTTCATGTGATGCTCAGTGCCGATGGAAAGCATCGGTTTCTTTCCCATTACAAACAAAATGATTTTAAAGTGGAATTTCAGGTTCCCTTCGACAGAGCTGTCCCGTATTAGTCCAGTGCGATATTAGTTTTGTCAATATGTATCAACAGGGATGAGGTATTCCAAAATCGACTGAGCAGCGCTGCTGAATGGCGATGTAGTCAACGTAGGCCAGGGAGGTGCTGGCCCTGCCGGAGTATAGGTTGCTCACCATGTATTACGGTCGCCATTTATACATATCGGTAAAAGCAATATCGAACTAGACTAATTTCTGACTGCTCTATCAAAAGGGCAGATTATATATACGGGTAGCACTACCATCGATGACTGGATGACTGGTAATCCATACATATCATAAAAAAATGTGTGTGTGTGTGTGTGTGTGTGTGTGTGTGTGTGTGTGACTGTATGTTCTACACTTCCTCCTCTATCACTGCACCAATTTCAACCAAAGTTGCTACACATATATCTTACTCTCAGGAGACAATCGCTGTGCTGATAAGAACCACCTGGCAACTAAAAGAGTGCGGATGAAAAACTCCAGAAGTTATTGATTGTGTAATTGAGAATCCGACCACCTAGTGACTTGCAACAAACTTTGCGTATAATTTAAAACCTTCAAGAAACTTTTTCTCGGTGACACCCCCTGCAAAATGATGAAAGGAAAAATGTTTATCGCTTGCCACTTTTACCCTAATGTTTATCTCTGGCTACTATTTCTCTGTTCGTGCAGTAAGAGTATCGCATGAGGCATGAGGTAATAATTTATTACTTCTTTACTACTTACTGTATTCGCGACGCATTTCATAGATAGTATGCACATATAGCACTGAATGTAAGTGCAGAAATATGTCACTGTACGACACATAGTTCGGGAGATGTGACGTCGTAAACAAAGAGATGCGTGAAAAACTGCCTCATAGTGCATAACGTTTAAATTTATTAGATCTTTGCTACTTACTCTGTTCACAACACATTTTGCAGACAGTATCCACATCTGCCGCCGAATCCCCTACGAAACTACATCATCGTACGACACGTAGTTCAGGAGTAACGACATTATAAACATCAAACGCAAGGCCAGACGTTGTGTAATATTGTAACTTTAATTTTGCTATGCTGGTGTGTAATGTTGTAACTTTAATTTGGTATGCTGAGATCGGTGCTAATAGACAATGAAAGTGGGTTAAAAGCCGTGATCTGTCTGGGGACATTAACCGTGGATTACTGGGCAACTGTTTCATCAGATATTTAGCAGACTAACACTAATGATAATCTTTTAATAGTCATACAAAACCGGTAAAATATATATATAAAAAGGAGAATTTAAATAAAAAGAAAGAAATCAGTTTATACTTGGAAATTTATTTTAAGATTGTTCATTGAAATTTCAGCATATTATACGTGAGTTATAACTGAGCTGGTGCCTTATTTACGATTGAAAAGAATGTGAGATTGTAATCTTACGGAACACATAAAATATGGAGCCAAGATTTGGGAAACTGCATACAACACTCCATTCATAAAATAACACACGAAGAACATTGAAACATAAGCAAGAAGAAATTAACCACAACCAACAGATTCAGTTTTTACCCAAAGAAATTACGTTCATATCACAATCCTGTCCGTCATGTAATTACCACACACTGGTATACTAAATTCATATTAACTCTTTGTGAAGTCTTCGCAAAAAGAATAGCTGAGGGCTACTTTGATGATTACACCACATGCTCCACGTGGTCAACTTGGTTTACACAAAGCGTACAACTCCACAATAATTTTGATAATTAAAATACATTAGATCGAAAAGCAATTGACAAAAGAAAAACCTTGAACTGGTTACTAACGTCTTACTATTAACCTGATGGGTCAAACAGTTATATAAGCACGTGGTACTGGTCTCGCAAAGTACACCCCACGTGGGTTGAACATAAAGAAAAGCATAAAGAAAAGTTGCTATACTAAAAAAAATATTCTCAAGACGAGACGTTATAATCTCACGCACATTCGGATTTAAGATTGATGAACTTAGTTAGAGTTACTGATCAACACGTGGTTCCACTTTACTCACAAAGTAGTAACAAAGCAACTACCGGAAACTAATCTGAACTTCACACGAGAATAATACTGCGCTGCAATTTAAGATAACATCGGATATTTTAGACCTAAACCCGAAATAAAGGTGATTAAATTTTCAGTTAGGCTGAACTTAAGAAATCCATTGTCCTACGGACTTAACAGACACGCGCTTAGCCGGAGATCTTACCACTTCAGACGCTCGCCACGGCCACACAGCAACTGACCTACCCTAGAGTGTGCTTCCTGAGGGAGGCTCACAAAGACCAACGGAAGTGGCCAGAGGGGCAGCTTCCTATACCAACATGACAATGGACGGACAGGACCATACTAAGGATAGAAACCTCTTTGCTTTTAGGAAGCGTAGCTACCTGTTCCGACGTTGGTCCTACTGTTCTCTAGCAGACAGCCTTGTCTGCTACCCTCAAGCATGCAACTAGAAATACATATGCTCATTCATCCTCTCACACAAAAGGGAAGGGGGATGACAGTATCTTATCATATACAGTACATAAAAGAAAGCGGATGTAGGTTCTGTATGAGACTGCGTGACATGAATTACATATAAGAATTACATATAAACTGTGCTTTAAAGTGTAGTAGTGTGACAGATCGTTCTTGTTTATGTGTAAAAGTAACACGTTCCACTGCTCAGTCTCCTCCCAGACAGTCAGAAACGCCACAGTACATTTAGAAGAGGAATTTATTCCATAAATGGCAACAGATTTAAGAAATTAAACATGAAAGGAATCCAACAGAGACCTTTCAGTTGCGTGGTACGGTTGTGGATGTACAGCTATAAATCAATGCCTGGTCAACGTCGGGTTTCTCGGCAAGTGCATTAGATACACGAACCTTCCTTGTGCATCAGCCTATCTGCTAGTAAAAATGGTTCAAATGGCTCTTGAGCACTATGGGACTTAACATCTGAGGTCATCAGTCCCCTAGAACTTAGAACTACTTAAACCTAACTAACCTAAGGACATCACACACATCTATGCCCGAGACAGGATTCGAACCTGCGACCGTAGAGGTCGCGCGGTTCCAGACTGAAGTGCCTAGAATCGCTCGGCCACACCGGCCGGCTATCTGCTAGTAAAAACCGTAACAAAATCCTTACAGCAATTCCTGATATTAGTCTCCACATGCAGACAGAAAAGCACAATGGGGGAACACTTTAATTTAAATATATAGGTAACCGTCATGCCCATCCTTGTGTGTGTGCGTGTGTGTGTGTGTGTGTGTGTGTGTGTGTGTGTGTGTGTGTGTTAGCGGCAATACCGCGAGTCTTCGGCTATGCTCGCGAACTCGTGCACTCGATCACCTTTACACACTGGTGTAGTTCACTTGCACCCGCCAGCAGACGCAAATGACGTGTTGTCGGTTACTTGGGCAGCAGAGGTGACTGAAGAGTAAAGTCTCCGAACACACGGAGACCGCGTGATCGCGGATGACGTCATAGGACCCCTGGCGAGTTTGAAGTGAGTTTACGGAGTTAATTTCTTATCTCTACTGTGCACGTCCACCAACATGGGTTGTTGCAGCGTTGTTTCTCTTCAGATACTGCAAACGAATTATCGCACGGTACTGCATTTTAGCAATGTTCTACACGGCTCCTCTAGCGGCGTGCTGCGGTGTTACGACACGCGAATTATTAATTACGTAACTGTATTTTCTCAAGGGCCACCAAACTCACTTCGACTCACGAATCGTTATAATGGTCACTTCTGTACACCTGCACCAGCAATGCAAGCACTGCGGTAGTAGCCGGCCGGTGTGGCCGTGCGGTTCTAGGCGCTTCAGTCTGGAACCGCGTGACCGCTACGGTCGCAGGTTCGAATCCTGCCTCGGGCATGGATGTGTGTGACGTCCTTAGGTTAGTTAGGTTTAAGTAGTTCTAAGTTCTAGGGGACTTATGACCACAGATGGTAAGTCCCATAGTGCACAGAGCCATTTGAGCCATTTTTGAACTGCGGTAGTCTATAAATATCTAAAAATGTCTAAGAAAACAATACTGACACACCTAAATCGACGCAAAGGTTTTATCGGGTACCAAGTTTAGGACAGAAACCCATGTCCAGGAATGTCATACAAAGACGCTCCTGCATGGGTACCACTGCAGCAGTCATTTTCTTCCATAACTTCCACGTCATTTAATGTCGCTGGAAGATGGTTCCTGACACTGGGTCCTTATCCCAAGTTTTAAATCAGAATCTTACGTGCAAAACCAATAGAGTTCCCATTTTGGCCAAAAGGGCGATCAGGTATTCGGGTAGGTGATATGCATTAAAATGGACAGCAAAACACGAAGAATAAGAAGTACGCCATCAGCGACAGTCACTGCATACCAGTACATAGAGAGCGTATATAGACAGAGAGCGGCCTGCGATGAAGTCGTTTGTGATGGACTGAGTGATCAGGACACCATGTTTTTACCAGCGATGCCTTTACTTGTGCTAATGTAATGCATGTGGGTCTGTTGTGTATAAATATCGGTTTCGTGACACATTATCAGTAAATGCGGATCTGGTACGTTTCGATGCATCATTGCAAGTTTTTTTTCTTACCCTAAGGAAACAGCAGAAAGTCGTTGTTTACCTGTGACATGGAATTCATACCAAAATAATTTCTTTTACAATGAAACATTTTGTCCTGTGATACGATTTTAGAAACGTCCAACCATTAATATTTCATAATTTCTATTTTTCAATAATTGATAAAGTTGAAGTGTAAAATTAATATCTTCGAACAAAGAATAAAAAGTCACATATTTTTACTGGCAAACAACCATCAAACAACAGAAAGATAAATCCTTAAAGCAACCCATCTAACGGCACTGGCGGGGAGTATATTTTCCCTCCGCTGCGAGCCCTTTTTTGTATATAAATATTGCGCAGGGAGCACATGATTGTTAGGCAATGCAGTATAGTGTATTGAGTTAAAGCATTTCATCTGAAATGGTAAAATACAAGTATTCTAGCCGCCAAAGAATATTCAAGTATGATCCATACGTTCATACAGAATCAGTGCGTGCAGTAAGGAGATTATTTCAAGAGGAATTTTCTGATGTTCAGGTTCCTAATCGAAGTATGATTCATGGATTGATAAATGAACTTCGTGAAACGGAAAGTGTTTTTGACAGAAAACGGATAACCACGTTCAGTACTCACAGAAGAAAATCTTGATAACATTGGCCATGGCCCAGAAAGGTCCCCTAGAAAATCAGTTCTACATCTTCCTCAGCAAATGGGAATTTTCTATGGCTCGGTTCTAACAGCTACAAAGTTACTGAAGTTTACAAAATAACTGTAGTACAAGAACTTAAAACGGATGACCCTGCAATGTGAATGGATTTTGAATAGGGCCCATGATAGAGAAGTTGACCCTTATCTAACTTATTTTGTGACGCATCATGGTTCCAACTAAGTGGATACGTTGATTCACAAAATAATTGTTACTGAAATTCTGAAAAGCCTAATGAAGTTCCTGAGCGCCTCTGCATGATCATAAAACAGGTGAGTGGTCCGCTATTAGCTGTGAGAGAATAATAGGCCTTACATTTTTCGAGGGAACAATTAACAGCGAGAGACATGTGGAAAACATTTCACGGCCTTTTCTAGCCAATTAAATGAGAGAGAACGTCATTTCACGACCTTTCAGCAGGACTCTGCGACGACACGTACAGCCAACGTCTCATTACAGGAAATAGAGTTGTTAGCAATAACATACGGCCTCCTCCTGCCCCTTGTTTAACCCCTCGCGATTTTTATCTCTCGGGGCAATTAAAAGAGAACATGTAGAAATCAAACTCACATACTTTAGACGAACTTAAAACTAAAAATCGTCAAGAAATTGCTGTCGTTTCTCACAGGGAATTGCAGACTGTAATGAGCAATTTCCCAAGCAGTCGTCAGAAACGCAGTTTCAGCACCTCCTTGCTTAATGTACGCGAGTAATTTACTTTTGTGTTTAAGTGTTTGCCGGCCGGAGTGGCCGAGCGGTTCTAGGCGCTACAGTCTGGAACCGCGCGAACGCTACGGTCGTAGGTTCGAATCCTGCCTCGGGCATGGATGTGTGTGCTGTCCTTAGGTTAGTTAGGTTTAAGTAGTTCTAAGTTCTAGGGGACTTATGACCTCAGCGGTTGAGTCCCATAGTGCTCAGAGCCATTTGAACCATTTTTTAAGTGTTCATGTTAGAATTAACTTAGGCGGCAAATCGTGCTGCATTTACTGCGGACCTCCTGTCGCAGCAGCCAGCATCGCCTGCCCGCGGTTGCGCTAACGACTGATCACCCTGCACAATCTGAGTAGCACAAAGACCTTCAAAATTGCTTCTCACCTGCTGCTTAACACTGGGGACACGGGATACTTTATGTCACAGGAGAATGCCTTATCAAACCTCGTTACAACTTTCTTAGTGTTTCCATGTCTGATCCGTAATTCTTAAATATATGACTTTTATATGATATGACTGTTGCTTTTTGTCGCCTTTGATGATGCTCACGTATAACATAGATTTATCAAGATTTTAATTTTTCAATGATTCGAATTCTAAGTACAGGAAAACGTACTCTGAATTCCCCCAGCCGGCCGGAGTGGCCGAGCGGTTCTAAGCGCTACAGTCTTGAACCGCGCGACCGCTACGGTCGCAGGTTCGAATCCTGCCTTGGGCATGGATGTGTGTGATGTCCCTTAGGTTAGTTAGGTTTAAGTAGTTCTAAATTCTAGGGGACTGATGACCTCAGAAGTTAAGTCCCATAGTGCTTAGAGCCATTTTAAATTCCCCCATTACAGCAAAAGTTATTTAAGCACTAATAATACATCGTGTGGGATTAAAGCTTATTAGCTGCTACAACCCTCCCCATGAACCATGGACCTTGCCGTTGGTGGGGAGGCTTGCGTGCCTCAGCGATACAGATGGCCGTACCGTAGGTGCAACCACAACGGAGGGGTATCTGTTGAGAGGCCAGACAAACATGTGGTTCCTGAAGAGGGGCAGCAGCCTTTTCAGTAGTTGCAGGGGCAACAGTCTGGATGATTGACTGATCTGGCCTTGTAACATTAGCCAAAACGGCCTTGCTGTGCTGGTACTGCGAACGGCTGAAAGCAAGGGGAAACTACAGCCGTAACTTTTCCCGAGGACATGCAGCTCTACTGTATGATTAAATGATGATGGCGTCCTCTTGGGTAAAATATTCCGGAGGTAAAATAGTCCCCCATTCGGATCTCCGGGCGGGGACTACTCAAGAGGACGTCGTTATCAGGAGAAAGAAAACTGGCGTTCTACGGATCGGAGCGTGGAATGTCAGATCCCTTAATCGGGCAGGTAGGTTAGAAAATTTAAAAAGGGAGATGGATAGGTTAAAGTTAGATATAGTGGGAATTAGTGAAGTTCGGTGGCAGGAGGAACAAGACTTTTGGTCAGGTGATTACAGGGTTATAAATACAAAATCAAATAGGGGTAATGCAGGAGTAGGTTTAATAATGAATAAAAAAATAGGAGGGCGGGTTAGCTACTACAAACAGCATAGTGAACGCATTATTGTGGCCAAGATAGACACAAAGCCCATGCCTACTACAGTAGTACAAGTTTATATGCCAACTAGCTCTGCAGATGATGAAGAAATAGATGAAATGTATGACGAGATAAAAGAAATTATTCAGGTAGTGAAGGGAGACGAAAATTTAATAGTGATGGGTGACTGGAACTCGTCAGTAGGAAAAGGGAGAGAAGGAAACATAGTAGGTGAATATGGATTGGGGGGAAGGAATGAAAGAGGAAGCCGCCTTGTAGAATTTTGCACAGAGCATAACTTAATCATAGCTAACACTTGGTTCAAGAATCATGAAAGGAGGCTGTATACATGGAAGAAGCCTGGAGATACTGACAGGTTTCAGATAGATTATATAATGGTAAGACAGAGATTTAGGAACCAGGTTTTAAATTGTAAGACATTTCCTGGGGCAGATGTAGATTCTGACCACAATCTATTGGTTATGAACTGCAGATTGAAACTGAAGAAACTGCAAAAAGGTGGGAATTTAAGGAGATGGGACCTGGATAAACTGAAAGAACCAGAGGTTGTAGAGAGTTTCAGGGAGAGCATTAGGGAACAATTGACTGGAATGGGGGAAAGAAACACAGTAGAAGAAGAATGGGTAGCTCTGAGGGATGAAGTGGTGAAGGCAGCAGACGATCAAGTAGGTAAAAAGACGCGGGCTAATAGAAATCCTTGGGTAACAGAAGAAATATTGAATTTAATTGATGAAAGGAGAAAATATAAAAATGCAGTAAATGAAGCAGACAAAAAGGAATACAAACGTCTCAAAAATGAAATCGACAGGAAGTGCAAATTGGCTAAGCAGGGATGGCTAGAGGACAAATGTAAGGATGTAGAGGCTTGTCTCACTAGGGGTAAGATAGATACTGCCTACAGGAAAATTAAAGAGACCTTTGGAGAGAAGAGAACCACTTGTATGAATATCAAGAGCTCAGATGGCAACCCAGTTCTAAGCAAAGAAGGGAAAGCAGAAAGGTGGAAGGAGTATATAGAGGGTCTATACAAGGGCGATGTACTTGAGGACAATATTATGGAAATGGAAGAGGATGTAGATGAAGATGAAATGGGAGATAAGATACTGCGTGAAGAGTTTGACAGAGCACTGAAAGACCTGAGTCAAAACAAGGCCCCGGGAGTAGACAACATTCCATTAGAACTACTGATGGCCTCGGGAGAGCCAGTTCTGACAAAACTCTACCATCTGGTGAGCACGATGTATGAGACAGGCGAAATACCCTCAGACTTTAAGAAGAATATAATAATTCCAATCCCAAAGAAAGCAGGTGTTGACAGATGTGAAAGTTACCGAACTATCAGTTTAATAAGTCACAGCTGCAAAATACTAACGCGATTTCTTTACAGACGAATGGAAAAACTGGTAGAAGCCGACCTCGGTGAAGATCAATTTGGATTCCGTAGAAATGTTGGAACACGTGAGGCAATACTGACCTTACGACTTATCTTGGAAGAAAGATTAAGAAAAGGCAAACCTACATTTCTAGCATTTGTAGACTTAGAGAAAGCTTTTGACAATGTTGACTGGAATACTCTCTTTCAAATTCTGAAGGTGGCAGGGGTAAAATACAGGGAGCGAAAGGCTATTTACAATTTGTACAGAAACCAGATGGCAGTTATAAGAGTCGAGGGGCATGAAAGGGAAGCAGTGGTTGGGAAAGGGGTGAGACAGGGTTGTAGCCTCTCCCCGATGTTATTCAATCTGTATATTGAGCAAGCAGTAAAGGAAACAAAAGAAAAATTCGGAGTAGGTATTAAAATTCATGGAGAAGAAGTAAAAACTTTGAGGTTCGCCGATGACATTGTAATTCTGTCAGAGACAGCAAAGGACTTGGAAGAGCAGTTGAACGGAATGGACAGTGTCTTGAAAGGAGGATATAAGATGAACATCAACAAAAGCAAAACGAGGATAATGGAATGTAGTCAAATTAAGTCGGGTGATGCTGAGGGAATTAGATTAGGAAATGAGACACTTAAAGTAGTAAAGGAGTTTTGCTATTTAGGGAGTAAAATAACCGATGATGGTCGAAGTAGAGAGGATATAAAAAGTAGACTGGCAATGGCAAGGAAAGCGTTTCTCAAGAAGAGAAATTTGTTAACATCGAATATAGATTTAGGTGTCAGGAAGTCGTTTCTGAAAGTATTTGTATGGAGTGTAGCCATGTATGGAAGTGAGACATGGACGATAACTAGTTTGGACAAGAAGAGAATAGAAGCTTTCGAAATGTGGTGCTACAGAAGAATGCTGAAAATAAGGTGGGTAGATCACGTAACTAATGAGGAGGTATTGAATAGGATTGGGGAGAAGAGAAGTTTGTGGCACAACTTGAATAGAAGAAGGGATCGGTTGGTAGGACATGTTCTGAGGCATCGAGGGATCACAAATTTAGCATTGGAGGGCAGCGTGGAGGGTAAAAATCGTAGAGGGAGACCAAGAGATGAATACACTAAGCAGATTCAGAAGGATGTAGGTTGCAGTAGGTACTGGGAGATGAAGAAGCTTGCACAGGATAGAGTAGCATGGAGAGCTGCATCAAACCAGTCTCAGGACTGAAGACCACAACAACAACAGCTGCTACAACGTACGATCCATCAAGGAAAGATGAAATCTATTCAGCCCATCTGAAATAAAATAAACGAAATTTTAATTTTATTTTTGGTTCTTGTCATTTCCAGATCATGCAGTTATGTGACTAAGTCTTCCATTAATTTGAACTTTATCATTTACTTCCATGTTCTTTAATCTATTGTTAAACAATGGATTAGAATTGCCGCTGTGGTATGACTTACCAACCTCATGTCTTTGTATAGTCAGTAAGTAGATGAACAGTTTAGTCATGGGCTTGTTCTCCACAGAATCGACAGCAGACCAACGCTAACAACAATAGCTCGCCTACCTGACAAGTGGGAGGAGAAGACAAAATATGTCAGGTCACTGAACAGGTGATTCAGCACGTAAAAAGAGATGGTAATGTAATAATCATGGGTGATTTGGAACGCTTTAGTATGAGCATGAAAGAAAACAAAGTTACCGGAGAATATGAGATTGTTAGTGGGAATGAGAGAGGAGAAACAGTAACTGCGGTAAATCTGAGATGGTAATAGCTAACACTGTTCAAAAATCACAAGAGGAGAAGGTATACTTGAGAAAAAAAAAACCTGGAGACATGGAAAGATTCCAGCTGGATTAAAAAATATTCAGATGGATTTTTCTGAAGTCGGATACTGAATTGTAAGGTATACACAGGGGCATTCAGATGACAATTTTGTACAGCTTAACAGAATGCTCTGGAAGAATCAGCGTAAAAACAGGTGAGATGATGCCAAGTTCGGTCACATCCCACATGTGTCCGATCGAGTACAGATGTGGCGAGTTGGGGCCCAGCACATGAACTGGAACTCGCCACTGCGTTCCTCGAAACACTACATCACACTTCTCATGACGCATTACCTTGTGGAAAAATGCCACTGCCTTCTGGAAACACGATCGTTATGAAGAGCTGTACGTGGTCTGCACCAGTGTACGATATTCCTTGACCGTCATGGTGCCTTGCGCGACCTCCACTGGACCTATGGATGGCCACGTGAATGTTCCCCACAGCATAATGGAGCCGTCTCCAGGAGAACTGTTCCCCTGGAAGACGACGGATTCGCGCCCTCCCATCGACATGATGAAGAAGGTATAGGCGTGATGAATAAGGTACCGGCATTCACCAGAAAATTCGACGCTCTACCACCGCGCCAACGTCCGGCGCCGATGGTCATGTGCCCATTTCAGTTGTAATTGCGATGTCGTGCTGTTAACATAGGCACATGCTTGGGCTGTCGGCTGTGGAGGCCCGTATTTAAGAGTGTGCGGTGCACTGTGTATCCGGCCACACTTGTACTCTGCCCAGGATTAATGTCTATTGTTAGTTCCTCCACATTTCGCCGCCTGTCCTGTTTAAGCCTACGACGTCCGACATCTGTAATGAGGGGTGGCCATCCAACACCACGACGTCTGGAGGTGGTTTCACCACGTGTTGAAGACACTCACCTCAGCACTCCTTGAACACCCGACCAGTCATGCAGTTTTCGAAATGATCGTGCCGAGCCCCTGGGCAATCACTGCCTGCCCTGTCAGACTCAGATAGATTGCCCGCCATCCCCATTCTACACACAGACAGCGCGCTCACTCTTAATAAACGCACCGCCCGTATGTCTGACAAGCACTTCATTCCTCGGCAGGTGACGCTGCTATCGCCTGGGCGGGTTTATATCGATAGCACGTTGGTGGCCATAATGTACTGGTTGATCACTGTGTGATCGGTATACAAAATTCTTGGAAGCTGGCTGCATATGGAAAGGGAAGAGCACTTGTCGGCCACACACATCTGATTGATAAGTGTTCAAATGGTTCAAATGGCTCTGAGCACTATGCGACTCAACTTCTGAGGTCATTAGTCGCCTAGAACTTAGAACTAATTAAACCTAACTAACCTAAGGACATCACACACATCCACGCCCGAGGCGGGATTCGAACCTGCGACCGTAGCGGCCAGAACCGCACGGCCACTCCGGCCGGCGACTGATAAGTGTCGAGCGCATCCGAGATGCGTTTATACGAGCACTCGGAAGAACACACGACTGGCGAAACAGAAACTTCAGCTTCCCCAAACAACGGTGTAGCGTGAATTTCCTTTACTTTACGTCTATGGTCACAATTTTTGTCATCAGACCACCGGTTTCGGTCTATAATGAGCATCTTCAGGCCTGTTTTATAAAAACATATCCTAATATACTGGAGCCATAGTGCCCTCAGGAAATTAGGACATGTTTTTATAAAACAGATCTGAAGATGGTCATTACAGACCGAAACCGGTAGTCTGATGACAAAAAAAGAAAAGAAAATTGTGACCATAGATATAAAGTAAAGGAAATTTATTCTATCTTCAGGTCACTGTTTTATTCGCGATCATGTCACAGCTTGTGGAACTGTGTAGCGTCTTCTGAACACACGTATATTTTTTTAAAGGCACTGTAACGGAACTGAAATGATGGTGGGCTGACAGTAATTTGGAGCCCGCGCGTCGGAAACGGGCGCGCTTGTGTGAGACTGCCAGGGAGCGCACCCTGATGCCATCTATTGGCGAAACTGGGAATTAGCGCTGCCTGTCAGACAATGCACTAAGCTCTCGGAGTCAAATGTATTCTTTTTCTTGGTAATTATAAGTTATTACTGTATAATTTAATGTTGTAAAGCGCTAGTAGTAAATTATTATGACTGGTATGGACTCCAGGGTAGTAAATATAAATATTCTTAAATACTAAATGATTTCGGTAAAAAGGTGGTAGGGGAACGCCCCCACTCTTGGTGATACAAGCGTAGCTAGGGGTAGCTGGAGACACAGAGACTGAACAATGGAATGGCCTGGGGAGTGTTGACGTGATCGGACGTGCGTAACTGTGCTCACGCAAAAGTGATTGTGCAACAGCGAAGAGGCGAATATCATCGCCATTTTTGGAGTAAAACGCGACGAATGGTTGTTGAAGCCGCCTCTATGCCACTGGGGCTGATTGTAAGAGTTCCTGTGCCCAGATTTTATGGCGGATGTGCAGTAGCTTATACGAGTGCTACAGCTCGTAGTTCCAACCGCCATTAAGGGCATGAGGCGTGAAGAGCTGCGTTAGCCACATGCATCTCACCACCAGCACCAACACGTCTACCCAAGGCAAGACTGCTTGCAATTGTTAAGTCGAACTTTGTATACATGTAAAAGGAGAATACCAGTTTTCTTTTATGCAAGTGCAGAGGACAGAATATAGTAATGAGTAAAATTACGACGCATGTTGTTCATTGTAAAGTGTAGTAACCTCAAACATAGTATAGTGAAATCAGACTGAGGCCACCATCGCCTCTTTCATTTACAATTCTTGTGGTTGTAGAATACTTTAGCGTATAAGAATGTTGAAAAGAGCAATGGTCACACCAGAATGAGTCGCCTATTTACAGTTACTTAAATTTTTCTGAGCAACCTTTCAAGTAAAGTCACTTAACTAATTCTGTATCAATGGTCCAAAGAGTAATATCCAAAATCATTAAATAAGTTGAAGGAAGAATTTTGTTAACCGAAGTTGCATAACCTGTCTTGGTAGTAATTACCAAGCCAACTCACAGAAATTGAGAGAGTATTTGCTTTGTAGAATCATCTATAATGATCAGAAATAGTACTATTCAGAATTAAGTTTAAATTCAACTCAAGCCATTTCACTTTGAAACGAGCCCAAAAATTGATTTATTCTTTTGCTCCTTCAGAGCTGGCGACCGTAGTTATAAGTATTTTCAGGAGGATTCGACGGTAAGTCTGCTGCTCTCGTCGTGCTGATAGGATTATCCACTGCTGCTAGCAGTGGTGATTGGATACATAAGCTCACTACCAAGTTAAGTGGGTCAGGTAGGCAGTGTTACCGTGTGAACTGTAGGGCACTGTAGGCCATGGATCAAACCCGTTCAATCATCACAGCTCTTAGGGAAATAGTCCGGTTAGGAGTGTACTAATCATTAGGTAAATACTGGCGAGTAACGGTCAAAAATGTATACGCAAGTGAATTTAGCAAGGTCCACGTAGCACCTAGTTAATGTGGTGCAATGGCGAGGGTAGGAGTGGAGTAAAAGTGAGCTGAGCTTGTGGCAGCTGTGCTGGATTCAAATATTAACTACGTGAATTCACTACTGCCTCTTACCATTGGGACTGAGTTATTTACAGTTAAAATACGTAGCAGTAAGCGCAAAGGCGTGACAGCTGCAAGTCCGTATTGGTTTTATACATACGAAATTGGGAAGTGGGTCATTCCGTCAGTGGAGGGGGTTAAAACAACCGAGTCAGTGGAGAACATACCCCATTTACTGATGGAAAGATTCAGCGGTTCGATCGCAGCACATGCATGTTTTTTCTATGGAAGTGAAAACTATAGGTACAGCTAGTGATGGCAGACATGTTTTCACTGTTATGAATCTCATACCTTGCGGAATACGCAGATTTTAAAGGACGGAAACGGTGCCACAGTTCGTGTCGTAATATGCGAAGCAAGGGTTCTTTCTGCACAGCAGGCTTCAGGCCGGTGCACCGGTGCAGGCAACCCGCATTACGCCAGAAACTGTGGCACTGTATCCATACTGAAAGTCTAAGTATTCCAGACGGTACAAGGTTTAGAGCAGACAGTTTACAATACAGCGGTGTGTTCAGGAGCTGCTCCACGCGGTGACCCTGCTGCTCGCTGCACCTGCTTTGCATGCTTTCTTTCGCACTGTGCGCAGCGCTTCCGTTGTTATTTATTGTTCTGTTTATACATATGTGACTTTTTTTTTAAATCGTGTTGTTTCTGTAATTTTTACTGTGATCTTATGAGCCATACGCTAAATAATAAATAAATATCTGCTAAGTCCCCTCTAAATCCCTAGAAGCCCATTGTAGGAACTGTGAAAAACCCTGTGTATAATAGACAGCGTGGCTTGGGGTAGCAGACGGTACGAAAAGTAAAGTGACGAGTCAGGAAAGAAAGGCGTGGTCGTGTCAGCTGATATCGGCTGACGCAGAGCAAGCCACTTACTCACAGTAGCAGTACGGCTCTGCACAGTACCAGCCCCCATGCTGTTCTGCAAACGGTCGTTCATTGCCCCACTCACCCATTCCAGTCTCGATGCCGGCCCGTAGCGCGCTGCCTGCTACACAACTATACCGCCATAGAGCAGCAACCTAAGCAAGAAACACACTTCGGTTGTGATCGGCTCTGAACATGTTGCAGTGTAGCGCAAAATAGGAGACACATAATTTTCTAGACGTTCCCATATGGCCGTTAAGGGGTGGAACACGACCTTGAAAAAAATTGAGTTCAATATTGCTGAATTAATACCGTTGGAACATAAAAATAAGAGTTTATATAAAAAGACTTCAAATAAAACTTGTATGGTTTTTAAAGTACCTTACAATGCGATACCCATATCTATCGAAAATGTCCCCCCGCCACCCAACTACTTTTCTTTTTAGTTTGACATTTGGCTTGTAGCAAAACGTATAGCATCCTTAATACCAAATTCAATAATATATAATGAAGTCGTATTCCAAACACGCGTTTGTCAGAAATAATCTAGAAATGTCTCTACATCGCTGAATGTTTGCCCGTTGTCTGTCCGCTTCAATGCACTGGTCATGTTGGGTTATTTAATAAGTCTTTTCAAGATAAATATATTCTGGATGTATATTCTGAATATATCACTGTATATATACATTTTCTTTTAATTTAATGAAGTATCAAATATCTTGCGTTCTATTTGTGTTTTCTTTTTACATTTGGTGTGTTTTGTTTGTTTTCAATTTGTAACGTTTCCATATTTAAACAGGAAAAAAATGCTGCATGCTCTTTGATTTTGCGCACCAGGCGCATCAGACAATTGAAATTTTGTAACAGGAGTCACAAACAGTATCACAGTTTTTAAAGCAAAGTTAAACTGATGTCTCACATTCAGAGGGTTGCTGTCCAATGTAAACACTCTTGTACCGTGCATATTTAAAAAGTTTGACAAATCTGGGAGAAGAAATGTGATTGCGAATGAGGGATCGAATTTTTAGAATATTATTTCTCAAATGCGAGTCAACATTATAATATAACCATATCAGAAAAATGTGAACGTGAGCTGAGAGAAACAGTAGACTGTGCGTCCAGCACTCAGCATGACCATCACTGCTGCCAATTAGGCGGCCAGTCGTGAAGCGTTTTCCTCACACCACTTGACCATGCTCTAACGCCCTTGGTTCAGGGCAACATTCGCCAAGGCAGAGAGAGGGAGAATCATCTCTTCCTTCATGGAATCGTAAATGACGCGCAAAATCAAAGTGCATGAAGCAATTTTTTGTACTCGAACAAATTTTTACTTCCTCATTATTGTATGTATTTGCAATAACGTTAAAACAATAATGTACGAACAATTTCAAATACAACGCAGCTAAATGTGAAAAGGTTACAACTTCAAAACAAACAAAAGACACGAAAATACAAATACAACAAAAGACGTTTCATATATCATAAAAATAAAAGGAAATGTATGTATTGAACGATATAGGTATAAAAAACAATTAGAATGTGTTTGTCTGGGAAAGACCTATTAAACAACCCAACACGACAACTGAGATTGAAGCGGACACATATTGGTCCAGTGCCCAGCGTGTTTGGTTGTTCCAAGCAGGTTAATGCAACGGCTAATTAAAAAACACTGACTTTTCCACAGATGTTTATTACTCCATTTCAGCGTTTACGTGATCTTTTCAAAGTACTCCTCACCTACTTGAACACAACTTTTATAACGTCTCTGCCAGGCCTAAAATAAATGGCGCAGGCCATTCTTTTTCAGGTCCTTGAGAATCGCCTCACTTTTCTTGAGCACTGCTTCAGAGTTCTCGCTTTCCATCTGGATCATTATGGTGCAGCCATGGCTCATCACCGGCGATAATAAATTTCCGAAACGCATCCCCTCCATCACCAAAGGGGCTTAGCACCTCACGCATGTCTCCATTCGCACAGCCTTTTTGTCCGGAGTCAACAGACAAGGCCCAAACAAGGGTCATCTTGAGACGATCGCCCGTAATTGCAAGGACACTAACCAAATGAAATTCTCAACAGTTCACTAAGACTACGTAATGTTATCCGCCGATCCTCAAGACAATCACAGCAACGGTGTTGATGTTGGCAGACAGTCACAGCAGAAGCCTAAACACCAGGCAGCCCTTGCTTAAAACAGACAAGTTGGTCTTCTTTGATGTCCTTGAATCATGTAAACACTCTTTGACGAGGTTGTCCGTCTTCACCGTATGCTTGCTACAGCTTTTCTTAATTTTCTCTGGCTGTGTGGTTTAAACAAACACAGAATTTATAGCGTCGTATTGCTCTTCTCGAGTCAGCTCCATTGTTTGGTATGCTTCTAAAAAACAGAGTTAACTATCAACCGCCGGCCGCGGTGGCGGAGTAGTTCTAGGCGCTTCAGTCCGGAACCGCGCGACTGCTACAGTCGCAGGTTCGAATCCTGCCTCGGGCATGGATGTGTGTGATGTCCTTAGGTTAGATAGGTTTAAGTAGTTCTAAGTTCTAGGGAACTGATGACCTCAGATGTTGAGTCCCGTAGCGCTCAGAGCCATTTGAACCATTTGATCTATCAACCTGCCGACACGTGAGTGCTGCCGGCTATGGACATTATATACAAAAACCCGCTCTTTTCAAATATTCATGGTACAGATGGGAAACTATCACGGAAGCTTTTCCAGTATGTGGGTGAAAATCTTCGTTAGAGGGACCAGCAGCAAACTGTGACAAATAACGGTACTAAGTCACAGGATTTTTGGACTGAGCTCGGCAGGGACTCCGCCGTTTGGACCCCAAGCCTCCCTTTACATCACAACGTGCAGCAGTTTCGTGCGTGTGGGGACCAGTGACCGGAGTCCAGATCGCCCGGCAGAACTGCTTCGTTAGTCGGCTGTGCTGGAGCCGGTATCGCAGATCTGAGCGAATGGCTGGCACGCAGGCGCTGACTTAAGCGCTCGGGCAGCCGGCAGTCGAATTATTTTCGCACCTGCTTTTCGAGATTAGAAGCTGCTGAACGGTTAGGGCCCGCTATAGCAAGAAGACATTCCTTCCGTGTGGTCAATGAACCCTGGAGGGTCGCACCGGTTTTTTTCTCCTTCGATACTAACCATTTGCTTACCAGCGATACCATCTTTGTTAGAATTTATAATTTATTAACATAGGTACACCCAAGTCATATGAAATTAACGTAAGTACAAATATTCTGATAAAATAGTTATTTTAGAATATTTTTATTATGTGTTGTTTCACAGCGAACTACTTGTAAGGCAGGGATTGTTCACTTTTGTGATATTCTGCCTGGCTCATTCGTTTTATCTGACAGGGTTTCTCACTGTGCTACAAATCCACACTATCTCGATCCCTTCTGTAGGTATAAGTGCATTTTCGATTACCCGTTTAGTACGCGGGACGTATGATTTGTAACATCTGATCTGTAGTGCTGTTGTTTGTTCTCATTACTGGTGATCACGTTATTCTCTTATTGCCCCCACAAACCCTGCAATCATTGCAATTCTAGGTTCCGCTAGACTTCGTCTACCTCAAGAAATGTCGCAGAAAATAATGCTACAGCCATATAAAAAAAAATGCCGCATTATGCCGTGCCACCATTTTAACAGCATTTTTACTGTCGGAGGTAACTGATTTCCAGTCAGGTGGTAATTCATCCAGTACCTGAGGTCGCATGCCAAAAGGCAGAACAGCCGTAAGCAGACTCCACGATTCTATGATTGAGAAGATGAGATGACTCGACCCTTACTAGTCACTGGCCATAGACTGAAGTACATGGATTATCTTCATTCATACCAAAGCTGGCTCACAGCAATGATACATATGTCGTGTTTATTCTCTCGGAACATGTCCGAAAGTTTGTGCCAACCAAGATTCAAACGCGGCTCTCCTGCTTACTAGGCCGACGCGCTGGCCACTACGCCATCCAGACCATCACCGCACGGACTAGCCTAGCGCATCTCCCGACAGACCCAAACTGTCGACGTGTGCCACACACTGCTGATGCAGTGCCCTTGATCATTAGCCTCACTACTTGCGGCATCTCGCCGATTCCTGCAAGAGTTCGATCTTGGTATGCATCTGCACTGAAGGGATCGTTGGCCGCCATCGCTTTAATTGTATACACGGTGGTCCATTCATCGTGACCGGACCAAATATCTCACGAAATAAGCGTCAAATGAAAAAACTACAAAGAGTGAAACTTGTCTAGCTTGAAGGGGGAAACCAGATGGCGCTATGGTTGGCCCGCTAGATGGCGCTGCCATAGGTCAAACGGATATCAAGCGCGTTTTTTAAAATAAGAACCCCCATTTTTATTACATATTCGTGTAGTACGTAAAGAAATATGAATATTTCAGTTAGACCACTTTTTCGTTTTGTGACAGATGGTGCTGTAATAGTCACAAACGTATAAGTAAGTGGTATCACGTAAAATGCCGCCAGTGCGGACGGTATTCGCCTCGTGATACATTACCCGTGTTAAAATGGACCGTTTAGCAACTGCGGAAATGATCGATATCGTGTTGATGTATGGCTATTGTGATCAAAATGCCCAACGGGTGTGTGCTATGTATGCTGCTCGGTATCCTGGACGACATCATCCAGGTGTCCGGACCGTTCGCCGGATAGTTACGTTATTTAAGGAAACAGGAAGTGTTCAGCCACATGTGAAACGTCAACCACGACTTGCAACAAATGATGATGCCCAAGTAGGTGTTTTAGCTGCTGTCGCGGCTAATCCGCACGTCAGTAGCAGACAAATCGCGCGAGAATCGGGAATCTCAAAAATTTCGGTGTTGATAATGCTACATCAATATCGATTGCTCCCGTACCATATCTCTTTCTATGCACCAGGAATTGCATGGCGACCACTTTGAACGTCGTGTACAATTCTGCTACCGGGCACAAGAGAAATTACGGGACGAAGACAGATTTTTTGCACGCGTTCTATTTAGCGACGAAGCGTGATTCACCAACAGCGGTAACGTAAACAGCCGTAATACGCACTATTGGGCAACGGAAAATCCACGATGGCTGCGACAAGTGGAACATCAGCGACCTTGGCGGTTTAATGTATGGTGCGGCATTATGGGAGGAAGGATAATTGACCCCCATTTTATTGATGGCAATCTAAATGGTGCAATGTATGCTGATTTCCTACGTAATGTTCTGCCGATGTTACTAAAAGATGTTTCACTGCATGACAGAATGGCGATGTACTTCCAACATGATGGATGTCCGGCACATAGCTCGCGTGCCGTTGAAGCGGTATTGAATAGCATATTTCATGACAGGTGGATTGGTCCTCGAAGCACCATACCATGGCCCGCACGTTCACCGGATCTGACGTCCCCGGATTTCTTTCTGTGGGGAAAGTTGAAGGATATTTGCTATCGTGATCCACCGACAACGCCTGACAACATGCGTCAGCGCATTATCAATGCACGTGCGAACATTATGGAAGGCGAACTACTCGCTGTTGAGAGGAATGTCGTTACACGTATTGCCAAATGCATTGAGGTTGACGGACATCATTTGGAGCATTTATTGCATTAATGTGCTATTTACAGGTAATCACGCTGTAAGAGCATGCGTTCTCAGAAATGATAAGTTGAAACGTCCCCTTATAACAATTTATACACGACTGTGCTTAACCTGACACACAATATTATTTAGCGCAAAGCAATCTGACTATCAAATATCCCTGCAAAAGAATGGCCCTGACTAACATTAATCTATACTTTTCAGAAATCACTTACCTCACAAAAATCTTCATTACTCGAACTACTGCAATACAGCGAGCGCACTATTGCCAGCTAAATAAAAGATTCAAACTACAGAAGGCACTAACTACTGATAGGGATAGTTAGCAAATGAAAGATTTTAATAGAGAACTAACACTGTATTTACCTTAATAATCATAATATATATAGCAGTTCAATTTCAAATTACAAAACTCCACCATCTCTCTCCCCACATCCACCACTGCTGGCGGCTCACCTCCAACTGTGCAACGCTACGCGCTGTTAACATCCAGCTGCCCCTCTACAACGGCAGACAACAATGCAAACTAGCCACAGACTGCACACAGCACAGCCAGTGATTTCATTTTCATACAGAGAGCGCTACGTGGCGGCGGCGTTACCAATATAAGAACCTAAACAGCCTACTTACATAAAGAAAACATAAACAGCCTACTTACAAAGTTCACAAAGATACATGTATCACATTGGAACAACCGAAATAAAATGTTCAAACCTACCTACGTTCTGTATTTTAATTTAAGAAATCTACCTGTTATCAACTGTTCGTCTAAAATTGTGAGCCGTATGTTTGTGACTATTACAGCGCAATTTATCACAAAGCGAAAAAAGTGGTCCAACTAAAACGTTCATATTTCTTTACATACTACAGGAATATGTAATAAAAATGGGGGTTCCTATTTTTAAAAAAACGCAGTTGATATCCGTTCGACCTGTGGCAGCGCCATCGAGCGGGCCAACCATTGCGCCATCTGGTCTCCCCCTTCAAGCGAGACGAGTTTCGTTCTTTGTAGTTTTTTCGTTTGACGCTTATTTCGTGAGATATTTAGCCGGTTCACGATCAATGGATCACCGTGTACATGGTGCCTGTTCTTTTGGACACTTGAATAATTATAGTGTGCGGTATAAGCTGAGAGTCTGGGTCTCACAAGAGGTGCTCAGTTGTGACGACCACTGTGTCCATAACAGTAATCTCAAAGACAGGAAAGGCGACAGGTGTGTGCAAGACATGAAAAGAGCAGTCAGGATCATCACTGTAGCTTAGCAGGTACCAGCAGACGTCAAATATCAGCTTTAACACCACTTATAAGGTTGGAAATCGAACTAAAGTACGTTGTTTCGCACAGTAACCACTAATAGACAAAGCTTCATGTACATGATGAACGTGTACTCACCTCCCGCTGATAATCTCTCACTTCAGTGATATGTTACGCAGCTAGAGGCCTCCGTCATCATTTTCATTGAAGGCATTGGCTCAACTGTCTGTCCTGTGCTCATCGTCACGGTGATCTGCCCTCATCTCGCTTGTCTCCACGTTCTCACAGGGAAACGGCCCTGTGACAGTTGGGGTACAAGTTTTGTAGTCCGACACGTTCTGTACTCACTCTCTTTGCCCATTACGTTGTATACATTTAATTAACAGAAGATGTCTTCGTTCCTCATATTTTCTGTGGTGCTACACCCCTTAATCTCTCGAGCAATTTATCCTTATTGGAGTGGACCGTACTCCTCGAACGTTCTCTTCTTGAAAGTGTCGAAAGTCAATCCCGCATATCAAATGCACACACGGTGTTTCAGATCAGGTGTAACTTACAAAATATGTGGTAAGTAAAAGGAATTTTTATTTACACTACTGGCCATTAAAATTGTTTCACCAAGAAGAAATGCAGATGATAAACGGGTATTCATTGAACAAATATATTATACTAGAATTGACATGTGATTACATTTTCACGCAGTTTGGGTGCGTAGATCCTGAGAAATCAGTACCCAGAACAACCACCTCTGGCCGTAATAACGGCCTTGATACGCGTGGGCATTGAGTCAAACAGAGCTTGGAAGGCGTGTACAGGTACAGCGGCCCATGCAGCTTCAATACGATACCACAGTTCATGAAGACTAGTGACTGGCGTATTGTGGCGAGCCAGTGACTCGGCCACCATTGATCAGACGTTTTCAATTGGTGAGAGATCTGAAGAATGTGCTGGCTAGGGCAGCAGCTGAACATTTTCTGTATCCAGAAAGGCCCGTACAGGACCTGCAACATGCGGTCGTGCATTATCCTGCTGAAATGTAGGGTTTCGCAGGGATCGAATGAAGGATAGAGCCACGGGTCGTAACACATCTGAAATGTAACGTCCACTGTTCAAAGTCCCGTCAATGCGAACAAGAGGTGACCGAGACGTGTAACCAATGGCACCCCATACCATCACGCCGGGCGATACACCAGTATGTCGATGACGACTACAGGCTTCCAATGTGCGTTCACCGCGATGTCACCAAACACGGATGCGAGCATGATGATGCTGTAAACAGAACCTGGATTCATCCGAAAAAATGAAGTTTCGCCATTCGTGCACCCAGGTTCGTCGTTGAATACACCATCGCAGGCGCTCCTGTCTGTGATGCAGCGTCAAGGGTAACCGCAGCTATGGTATCCGAGCTGATAGTCCATGCTGCTGCAAACGTCGACGAACTGTTCGTGCAGATGGTTGTTGTCTTGCAAACGTCCCCATCTGTTGACTATGAGTGGATCGAGACGTGGCTGCACGATCCGTTATAGCCATGCGGCCGGCCGAAGTGGTCGTGCGGTTCTAGGCGCTGCAGTCTGGAACCTCGAGACCGCTACTGTCGCAGGTTGGAATCCTGCCTCGGGCATGGATGGGTGTGATGTCCTTAGGTTAGTTAAGTTTAACTAGTTCTAAGTTCTAAGGGACTAATGACCTCAGAAGTTGAGGCCCATAGTGCTCAGAGCCATTTGAACCATTTTGAACCGCCATGCGGATAAGATGTCTGTCATCTCGACTGCTAGTGATACGAGGCCGTTGGAATCCAGCACAGCTTTCCATATTACCTTCCTGAATCCACCGATTCCGTATTCTGCTAACAGTCATTGGATCTCGAACAGCAATGTCGCGATACGATAAACCGCAATCGCGATAGGCTACAATCCGACCTTTACCAAAGTCGGAAACGTGATGGTACGCATTTCTCCTCCTTACACGAGGCATCACAACAACGTTTCACCTGGCAACGCGAGTCAACTGCTGTTTGTGTATGAGAAATCGATTGGAAACTTTCCTCATGTCAGCACATTGTAGGTGTCGCCACCGGCGCTAACCTTGTGTGAATGCTCTGAAAAGCTAATCGTTTGCGTATTACATCATCTTCTTCCTGTCGGTTAAATTTCGCGTCTGTAGCACGTCATCTTCGTGGTGTAGCAATTTTAATGGCCAGTAGTGTAGGTAGGTAAGCTTAACGAAGGTTACACTTTCTGTGGAGTTCCAAACATAGTTTATCTAGACACATGCTCCGCTAGCTACCGTAGGGTGCATGACGAAAGTTACCTTGTACCACGACTGGTCATCTCCTTCCTTGTTCTACTCGCAAATCGAGCAAGGGAAAAACGACTACCTACTAGTCTCCAAATGAGCCCTAAGTTCTTTTATCTTCATAGGCATTACGCGAAATGTACGTTGACGGCATTTGAATCGTTCTGTATTTGACTTTAACTGCCAATTCTCTCAGTATTCCCAATAGTGTTTCATTAACCGAAAGTATTCTTCCCTCCACAGATTTCCGTTTGAGTGTACAAAGCATCTCCGTAGTACATGTTGATCGAACCTACCGGTAACAAGTCTAGACCTTTGCCTGTGAATTCCTATGTCTTCATGTAATCCGACCCGTAGGGTATTGTAAGCACTCGAGCAGTACCCGAGAATGGGTCACAAACCAGCCACTTGCACTAACGACCCTTATGTAAACAAACCATTCACTTGGGCCTGTATTTTGTTTATTTAGAATGTAATTAATGGGCAATAACTGTCATTATAATTGCGATTAATGGGCTGTAAGTGTGTTACTATTATTTATAGACAATACGGTTGCCAAGTAGCACACTTGTGCTCAGGTTTACACAGGTGTCAGTTATGGTCAAATGGTGGTAACTGTCATCATGAAGATGGTAATTTATGACCCAAAAGGGGCGTCTCCCCTATTCCAATGGAGCAGGATGCTCCTACTGGTCCAGGTCCCATCACCATCTTTCTCCGTGCACCCAGCACCCTGTGTGGAGACTCGATATTCGTAGAATGTACCTTTATCGAGCTCCAGCACCATCATGAAGCGTTAGAGATCATCTACCACATCGGAGGAGAAACCTGAGCTATGGGAGCCATTCAGTTTTCCACAGGATTTACCTGTTTTGTCGGACTTCAGATTTTCAACTTTGAGCATCTAGCATATCGCCAGCAGTGCTCCACTGGCGAAATACTGCACGACAATCTAAAATAACTGTTCTTCTATAAATAAATCTTTGCATGAGACTATGCTTTCAAAAATTCTCTTGCAAACGAAAACTACTGTCATCTTAGACATGCGCAGTTGGCAGCCTCCAATCTCAAGAGCAATACAAGAAGTCCACAATGGAGCAGCAGGGTGCTGTCCGTGGTGGTACCCGGTAGCAAGGGCGACGTCGAGTCAAGGTGGCGGCATGGTGCTGACAAACTACTTCTTCTGCTGGCAGAGATGGAACTGCTTGATACTGACGCAGACGCAGCCGCTGGACTAGCTTCCTCATATCGGTCTGGAGCAGTCTAAGCACAGTGTGCTGTTCCTGCAGTACCTGATGGGATTGGGATTTGTGTCCTGACAGATACAACTTGCATGCTGTGGACCAGAAGTGGCCCCTCAGCAGCAGGATGCCGGTGTCTTCATGTAGTTGTTGCATGGGATAAGCCCTGGGTAGGCACACAACGAGTTTAAGCGCCATGTTTTTGACCCTTTGCTGTATGGTTGTCTTCGAGTCAGCAGCATTGCCTCACATAATTGCCACATATTCCACCACTAGGCTTATCGGTGTGAGGTGTATTGTATTACTGTGGGAAAGAGGCAAGTTCGACTACAGGGTCAGCAGAGGGTATAGGGCGTGGAGGCACCCTGTAGCCCTCTTCCTAATCCAAAGGATGTGAGGACTCCACGAGAGGCGCTGGTCTAGCTTGACGCCGAGTTACACTGCTATCTTGGTGCACAGGATGGAGCCTCCCATGATAGTGAGTGGTGCAAGGTCTGGAAGTATCTTCCTCCTAGTGAAGGTGACCATCTGGCTCTTGGTGGAGTTGAACTTGAGGTGCCACTTAGTGGACCAAGCCACCAGTGCCTCATAGAACAGTTGCAAATGGCGTCCCTTGGTATGAGTGTTCATGCTACAGATGAATGGAGCAGTGTTGTAAGCATAGAGAGCTAACTCCACCCTGTCCACCTGAGGTGTGTCAGCCATATAAATGGAGTACAGCACGGGGAGCAGAACGGACCCCTGAGGCACCTCAGCTCTGATAGGCTGGAGAGTGGATGTTCCTTGTTTGGCCTGCACGTGGAATGAGAGGCCAGAGAGGTATGGCTTTAGAAGGACCACGTGTGACATTCGGACCCCTTGTACAAAGAGTTTGTACACAAGACTGTCATGTCATGCCACATGGAGTCAAGGGCCCAGGAGACATCCAGGAAACCCGCCCCACTGTATTCCCTCGTCCCCAGTGCCCTCATCGTGTGCTCCACTAGACGTAACAGCTGGTGTCTAGTGGCAGGCCACCCCAAAAACCAAACTCTTCATCCAGGATGAGATAATCCTGGTCAATAGGTATTCAGTGTCTGAAGTTGTGAAGCGACAAACTCAGTAGATATGGGATGATGATGTCATCCTCCTCCCTGGCAGCCAGGAAGGTCGTTCCTCAATGAGGCATATGTGGTCCTCGTTAATGACATTACCTACTGGCGTGAAGTTGGCTTAGAAGGTGTCAACCAATAGACTGGCTTTGGCATCGGGGTCGCTGATAGGTTCCTGGTCGATGAGTAGAGGCGAGGTGTGTTGTCTGTGCCACAGGAAGCTACTACACACTATACACCATACACTGCCATCATCAAGGTTAAGAGTGGCAAACCAAGTCAGCCCACTCCCTGTTCTGGTGGGTCTCCACAACTGTCTTAATCTTGCATCACTCTTCGTTTAATCAGCGTTTCATGCCCTGCTGATGCGTGAGTTGCCACTCACAGAACAGCCAATTTTTGCAGCAATATCTGCCAAGACTGAAGGCAGCCGGCGATGGAAGAAATACCATGGTCGTTGTGGCCACCCAGGTGTGGCAGCGTCAGCTGCTTGGAGCAGTGCATGAGTAAGGAAAGTGACAGCCATGTCGGCCCCCTCCTCAGTTGGGTTGGTTGTGTGTTGGACGTGGGTGAGCAAATCAGCCTAGTATAGTTTGACATAAACATTCCTTTAGGAGGGACAGACAGCTTGGATTTCCACACTGATCATATCCATGTCAAAGATCATGGGGAAGTGATCGGACAACATGGCAGATACAATCGTGGCCAGCTTTGGTAATGCATCTGGTGGTGCCAGATAGAGATTTGAATTAGACAGCAGTGCCATTGCTGGAAGCTGTCTATCCATCCATTAGCAGCTGAAATTCGCCACCCTGACAGCGATTCCGGGCTTGAGGTGGTCTCATGGACGAGGCAGATATATTACCTCATCATAGAGAAATTACCTGAATTCTCCTTGTTGTGGGAAGAGACTACTGGCTCTGAAAACGCAGATATTCAGGCTGTAGATATGGTCATTATCCATGTATGTTGTCGAAGTAATGGCGACCTGGAGGGCCGTCGAGACAGCGGAGACCAGCGCTGGGACATGACTGTGTAAAGGGTTTACAGCAGAATGTGAAGCTTGTTGCAGGAACCCCATTGGTCGGCGCGACCTCAGGAGTGGAGTTCTTGAGGGGCAGATGCGGCCTGGGTGGTCACTGCAGTGAAGGCAGGCAGTGCCAGCACGTAAGTGGCAATGTATTGGGTAGCACAGTCAGCCTGTTGTGGGGCGGGGCCTGCAGGAGGGCGTCCTCTGTGGCATTCGTGGGGATGAGAGGGGGACTCCTGGACAGTCACCTGTGCTTTGGCGACAGACGCGTGGCTGACTCCAGGCTGCACAGTGCGTGCTGGCCTGCCACGAGAGTTGTGCATCTTGTACGCAGTGTAGCCCCTGTAGCAAACCACATGGGTTTGACTACAGCTGCAGCCCGGCAGTGGGTCTTCTTTCTTCTTAGAGCACTCCTAGCTCTGGTGCTGCCCAGAGCATTTGACCCAGCGGACAGGCATGGAACAATTCTTGGAAACATGGTCGAGTCCTTGGCAATCTCTTGCCCTTGGCTCATAGTGTCTCAACTGAGACATCGATGTCAGCGATCTTGAAGATCTTGCGGTTATCACAGTTGTCAACAAGGATGAAAAGAGACAGGGGCATGTTCCTGTGCGTCCTCGGAGACTTCACGTGTTCAACTGTGTGAACCTTGAAGCCCATGTTGACCAGCTCTTGTTTGAGGTTGTCAGGCGCCATCTTCAGGTGAAGATAGTGGAAAATCACCTTCAGTAGCTTCAGCAGCTCAGCATTGTGTGTGAAGCAATGGAGCCCCTGTTGCCGGATAATGCCATTAGTTTGTGGTGGCCGTCAATCGTGGCAGGGAAGACCTGGTAGAGGTTCTCAACCTTTGTTTTGATGCCTGTGATGTTGGCGACGCCTTCACCATCTTGTTGAAGGTCATGTAGTCTTCCTTCCGCTGCATGACAATCGGTGGAGGTCTAGGCGGCTTTGGTCGCTGTTGAGGGTTTGGGTCTTCATCATGGCGTCAGTGGCCACATCTGGGTCAACTAGGAAGCGGTTTGATGCTGATGATGATGATAATGATGTTTGGTTTGTGGGCGCTCAACTTCGCGGTTATCAGCGCTCATACAAATTCCCTATCTTTGCTCAGTCCAATATCGCCACTTTCATGAGTGATGATGAAATAATAAGGACAACACAAACACCCTGTCATCGCGAGGAAGGTGAAAATCCCTGACTCCTCCGGGAATTGAACCCGGGACCCCGTGCTCTGGAAGCGAGAACGTGACCGCGAGACCACTAGCTGCGGACGAAGCGGTTCGAGGTTGCGACAAGTTATGCTTGTACTTGTTCCAGCTTCCGTGCCCCGACTGTCTTCTGCCAAGGCTTCTGGAAGCTGTCGTCCTAAGGCTGAGGCGGATTTGGTATCTCTGGAGTGTCCTGGTCAGTCGCCTTCTTCGTAGTCTGCTTCATGCTAACAGAAGAACGTGCAGCGACGGACGAGTTATCGTCCATACCTGCCACAGCTACTCGCTTACACAAGACCTGTGACAGCTCCATGTGTGTCTGGTCCGAGAGCAGGAACGCTAGGTTCGCCTCCGGTATGTCCTGAGTCTTCAAAGGGCAGTGACTTCTTGTGTGGTCACGCCGAGCTGAGCAAAGTCAGACAGGGCAGTGGCCTCTTGACTGGCAGAGACCGATGGGGCAGCCAGCAGGACATTGGTTGCTTGAATATCCGAGCCTGGGGGCGCAACACCAATGGGGACAACCAGCAGGACTCAGGATTCATTAGTAGCCGGGTGTAGATCCCAGTCGGTCAGTGTGGCCGAGCGGTTCTAGGCGCTTCAGTTTGGAACCTCGCGACCGCTACGGTCGCAGGTTCGAATCCTGCCTCGGGCATGGATGTGTGTGATGTCCTTAGGTTAGTTAGGTTTAAGTAGTTCTGTTCTAGGGGACTGATGACCTCAGAAGTTAAGTCCCATAGTGCTCAGAGCCATTTGAACCATTTTGTAGAGCCCACGATCCTTGTGGGTCGCCACTGGCAGGGCAGGGCCGTCTCGAATAAACACACCTGGCAGGGCTCCTGACGCTACGTTTTCTTCACTGGTCGCGCCTGGCAGTGTCTGCAAGTAGAGTTAAAATGCTTTGAACGCCTTTTCCTCGGGATCGCGGCCAGGATATGCACCTCTATGAGAGAGGCGCAACATTACAGCGAACAGCTGAGGCGCCGACAGCGGGCAAACGTCCGTAGTACAACCCAACGCGGCGTCTGTCTTCGAAAGCATAGTCGTCGTAAATAGGGGGCCGTATGGGGCCGCCGACGGAGAACGCTCCGTCGCCTGAGCGCATCCAGCCGAACAGCGATCCACCACACCCTTTGCCCGAGCAACGCGGTCCTCCTCACTCGGCATACTAACTCGGGGTGACTGATGCCTCCTCTTCGCCGGGGGAGGGCAGCTATACCCGCTTGGCGGATGACTACTAGATAGCTATTGGTCTAGCCATGTGGGCGCGGATTGGCTGAGGGAAAATGGCGCGGTGGATGCAACAAAGTTCTGTATATGTGGCGGCCTCTATTGCTCTTCTGCGCGCCCTAAGAACTAGCCTGCCGGCCAAGAGACGTTCAGCTGACTTTGGCCGATGCACCTGCGGAGCTGTAGCGACGATCCACATACTGGTACAACTTTGCGGGTTGGTGGCGTGGCGTGTAGGAGACCCCGGAAACACGCTGCTAACAGTATTTGAAAATCATCTGTTTAGCGACAAGAATGTTATGCTTTCGTCAAAAGAATGGTAGCAGATACGTAAGAATTTCTCAAAGACCGCTTCTCTGTTCAATGATCAAACCACCCCCTCCCCCCTATGTTACTGGACTGCTACACACTGCGTGTTGGTGACTATTCAGGTGACTATTCAAAAACATTTAACATGTACAACAATGAGGATAGGCTACAGCACATTTACAGTAAGCAACGTTCAGAAACTTGGTGTGTGTTAGTTCTGCCATCCACTGGTCAGTGAATAGCTGTGTTGGGGGGTGGGTGGTGCAATTATTTCTTCAGATTTTTTTTTTTTTTTTTGGCAATGCGTGGTATGCTCTTTCAAAGTTCTACATCTACATCTACATTTATACTCCGCAAGCCACCCAACGGTGTGTGGCGGAGGGCACTTTACGTGCCACTGTCATTACCTCCCTTTCCTGTTCCAGTCGCGTATGGTTCGCGGGAAGAAGACTGTCCGAAAGCCTCCGTGGGCGCTCTAATCTCTCTAATTTTACGTTCGTGATCTCCTCGGGAGGTATAAGTAGGGGGAAGCAATATATTCGATACCTCATCCAGAAACGCACCCTCTCGAAACCTGGCGAGCAAGCTACACCGCGATGCAGAGCGCCTCTCTTGCAGAGTCTTCCACTTGAGTTTGTTAAACTTCTCCGTAACGCTATCACGGTTACCAAATAACCCTGTGACGAAACGCGCCGCTCTTCTTTGGATCTTCTCTATCTCCTCCGTCAACCCGATCTGGTACGGATCCCACACTGATGCGCAACACTCAAGTATAGGTCGAACGAGTGTTTTGTAAACCACCTCCCTTGTTGATGGACTACACTTTCTAAGGACTCTCCCAATGAATCTCAACCTGGTACCCGCCTTACCAACAATTAATTTTATATGATCATTCCACTTCAAATCGTTCCGCACGCATACTCCCAGATATTTTACAGAAGTAACTGCTACCAGTGTTTGTTCTGCTATCATATAATCATACAATAAAGGATCCTTCTTTCTATGTATTCGCAATACATTACATTTGTCTATGTTAAGGGTCAGTTGCCACTCCCTGCACCAAGTGCCTATCCGCTGCAGATCTTCCTGCATTTCGCTACAATTTTCTAATGCTGCAACTTCTCTGTATATTACAGCATCATCCGCGAAAAGCCGCATGGAACTTCCGACACTATCTACTAGGTCATTTATATATATTGTGATAAGCAATGGTCCCATAACACTCCCCTGTGGCACGCCAGAGGTTACTTTAACGTCTCTAGACGTCTCTCCATTGATAACAACATGCTGTGTTCTGTTTGCTAAAAACTCTTCAATCCAGCCACACAGCTGGTCTGATATTCCGTAGGCTCTTACTTTGTTTATCAGGCGACAGTGCGGAACTGTATCGAACGCCTTCCGGAAGTCAAGGAAAATAGCATCTACCTGGGAGCCTGTATCTAATATTTTCTGGGTCTCATGAACAAATAAAGCGAGTTGGGTCTCACACGATCGCTGTTTCTGGAATCCATGTTGATTCCTACATAGTAGATTCTGGGTTTCCAAAAACGACATGATACTCGAGCAAAAAACATGTTCTAAAATTCTACAACAGATCGACGTCAGAGATATAGGTCTATAGTTTTGCGCATCTGCTCGACGACCCTTCTTGAAGACTGGGACTACCTGTGCTCTTTTCCAATCATTTGGAACCTTCCGTTCCTCTAGAGACTTGCGGTACACGGCTGTTAGAAGGGGGGCAAGTTCTTTCGCGTACTCTGTGTAGAATCGAATTGGTATTCCGTCAGGTCCAGTGGACTTTCCTCTGTTGAGTGATTCCAGTTGCTTTCCTATTCCTTGGACACTTATTTCGATGTCAGCCATTTTTTCGTTTGTGCGAGGATTTAGAGAAGGAACTGCAGTGCAGTCTTCCTCTGTGAAACAGCTTTGGAAAAAGGTGTTTAGTATTTCTGCTTTACGCGTGTCATCCTCTGTTTCAATGCCTTCATCATCCCGGAGTGTCTGGATATGCTGTTTCGATCCACTTACTGATTTAACGTAAGACCAGAACTTCCTAGGATTTTCTGTCAAGTCGGTACATAGAATTTTACTTTCGAATTCACTGAACGCTTCACGCATAGCCCTCCGTACGCTAACTTTGACATCGTTTAGCTTCTGTTTGTCTGAGAGGTTTTGGCTGCGTTTAAACTTTAAGTGAAGCTCTCTTTGCTTTCGCAGTAGTTTCCTAACTTTGTTGTTGTACCACGGTGAGTTTTTCCCGTCCCTCACAGTTTTACTCGGCACGTACCTGTCTAAAACGCATTTTACGATTGCCTTGAACTTTTTCCATAAACACTCAACATTGTCAGTGTCGGAACAGAAATTTTCGTTTTGATCTGTTAGGTAGTCTGAAATCTGCCTTCTATTGCTCTTGCTAAACAGATGAACCTTCCTCCCTTTTTTATATTCCTATTTACTTCCATATTCAGGAATGCTGCAACGGCCTTATGATCACTGATTCCCTGTTCTGCGCTTACAGAGTCGAAAAGTTCGGGTCTGTTTGTTATCAGTAGGACCAAGATGTTATCTCCACGAGTCGGTTCTCTGTTTAATTGCTCGAGGTAATTTTCGGATAGTGCACTCAGTATAACGTCACTCGATGCTCTGTCTCTACCACCCGTCCTAAACATCTGAGTGTCCCAGTCTATATCTGGTAAATTGAAATCTCCACCTAAGACTATAACATGCTGAGAAAATTTATGTGAAATGTATTCCAAATTTTCTCTCAGTTGTTCTGCCACTAATGCTGCTGAGTCGGGAGGTCGGTAAAAGGAGCCAATTATTAACCTAGCTCGGTTCTTGAGTGTAACCTCCACCCATAATAATTCACAGGAACTATCCACTTCTACTTCACTACAGGATAAACTACTACTAACAGCAACGAACACTCCACCACCGGTTGCATGTAATCTATCCTTTCTAAACACCGTCTGTACCTTTGTAAAAATTTCGGCAGAATTTATCTCTGGCTTCAGCCAGCTTTCTGTACCTTTGACGATTTCAGCTTCGGTGCTTTCTATCAGCGCTTGAAGTTCCGGTACTTTACCAACGCAGCTTCGACAGTTTAAAATTACAATACCGATTGCTGCTTGGTCTACATCTACATCTACATCTACATTTATACTCCGCAAGCCACCCAACGGTGTGTGGCGGAGGGCACTTTACGTGCCACTGTCATTATCTCCCTTCCCTGTTCCAGTCGCGTATGGTTCGCGGGAAGAACGACTGTCTGAAAGCCTCTGTGCGCGCTCTAATCTCTCTAATTTTACATTCGTGATCTCCTCGGGAGGTATAAGTAGGGGGAAGCAATATATTCGATACCTCATCCAGAAACGCACCCTCTCGAAACCTGGCGAGCAAGCTACACCGCGATGCAGAGCACCTCTCTTGCAGAGTCTGCCACTTGAGTTAACTAATGAGATTGCTTTTGAGGATACTATCAATAAAAATTTCGATATGTGTTGTCATGCTGTATACAGCATGCATCGTGCATCACCGCTACCTGGTGTGGGTAAAGAAATGTGTGCATACTTACAGTTGTTCATATTCTCTACAACGTTATCCGAAACGAAGAGAGGAAATAAATGAACTGTATAAACAATTCCTTGTAGTTTATTTCAAGTAAAGATGCAGTGCCACTGCAGCTTGGTCAGTAGTGCATTATATACAGCGGAACTCCTCAAATCGTTTCTGGGCTTCTTGTAAATAAAAATACCATGAGAGAGTTATAAATATTTCATAATTTCTGGTTATACAGTTTTTTATTTATTTGGTACAAAGATACATTGAATAGAAATTACAGAGATACAGTTTTCTTTGGTATATGACTTAATGACTAGATCCTAAGGACTAGAAAAATTACAGACACACATTTGCTTTGGTATATATACTTCAATCACAATAAATATTTTTTACATTTGTGCATCTCCCATGACAGTCTAAAATAAATGCTATCCGTTTACGACGCAACATTAGAGAGAATATTTGTTTGCTTTATACATATATCAATGCAGTTATCATTTCATTCCTTTTTGACGCCAGAGTTGGTATTTGAAAATGGGAGACCAAAAAAGACTTCCGTGTCGGAAGTTCTGGCTGTAGAGAAGCACTATCACACGCGCTTGTTCAGAGAAGCTGTAGAAATACAAAAACACGCGAACAGTTTCAACAAGAAAGAGGAAAGCCTTAAGGTGAACGGATCCTGGCTTCCCGTACTGCAGCGAACGACCGTCGCAGGTAGCAAGAGGAGAAACGCACCGGAAATGACCGCGGAGAAGCCCTCGGACGTTGGCGCGCCGGGTACATATAGTCTGCAGCCGCGAGCTCAGCTCCAGTTCACCACCGGCAATGGAGGGTGAAGCTTTGACAATGCCAGCCACTCGTGCTGGCGAAACGTCAGAAAAATCATTAGATGAACGTCGGCCGAAGAACCCGAGACAGAAGCCAATAGGCAGTTTGTAAAGAAGTTTGGCTTCGCAAACTCAAACTTGAATCAGTAGATGTGGATCTTCGAAAGGTCCAGTACACACATACCAACATAAACACATCTTGCGAACTCTATCGAAATCTTAGCCATCTCCAGAGCAACTAATCCTTGATGGAAAATTGTGACCCGTTTCAAATCTGACCTTGCGATATAATCTTGCGCGCCATAGCGTCCCTCATAGCGGTAAATTGCGCGGTGGTTTGTCAGATTCTGCATCGTATTCCAGAAAATATAATAGTATTATTCATTAACTTGAAGAAATATTTGTCAAAGTATCACGTTGCGAGAACTCTCTGTTTGGTTTCGTTTTCTATCGCACTTTCACATTCATAGTTGGTGTCATACTGGTGCTGACTTGCGACACGATACTTTAAAAATTGTTGATAGTTCTCAAATCAGAAAGGGTTATGGTGAAAGAGCCATGTAAGAGGCTTAGGGTTCGATCTTCTGTTGGTCCAACGATTTTCTCTGTTCATAGCTTCTTTCGCCTATAATAATGACAATAATGCCCCCCTCTGGCCGTATCTGTTCAGAGGTGGGAGAAGACAAGGGCACATCACATGCCTAGTAAAGCACTGCAATGCTGAAACCATCTTTCAAATTGTGCACAGCCTTACTCGGTTTACAGCGCAACAAATGAAACATAAAAGTGCTTGTAGGTGGACGGCTTCAGGAGTTAGGGCTATAAACACTGGGCAGCCGCAATGTTCTTCACCCAACTTAGTCAGCCAGCTGACGGCCAATCCTGACCGATCAGCCGAGCGAGATGGACATGGAATGTGTTATGCGTTTTTTCTCATAAGAAACGTACTTTACCATAATTGTAAAAATTATATTTCGGTCGTTTTACTTGCTTTAAGCGCTGCGGTTTATAAGTTCACTTACATAGATGTAGGAGCATACGGAAAAAATAGTGACTCATCTATGTCATCACAAAAATCCCGTTAGTAAAAAGTTACAAACAATGGGGAAAAACCCCATATCAAACAAAGGAGTACCGATGCCGTGCACGACTGTTGGACACGAGGCATTTAGTATATATGAATGTTTATTTTCCTTATGGAGGAGAGTGTTAAACAAACAGTAAAAGAACCTTTAAAAGCCAGCTGTCTCGGACTAGGCGATTTATGGAGTACACTATTGCAAATAAATGGAGAACGAAGAGTTTTTCATTGCCCAACAGATGTTTGAGATGAATTTGCAATTGCCGCAATGCATGCAAGTGGTGTTTTACAAAATAATGTGCAGAACGTGATGATTATAAAATTGAACACATATTGTACGTCCCTCCAGAACCAAAAATTCTCACAAGCCCCACGAGCTGTCGAAAGTCATCATTAAATTTATTTCAGGATGCAAGGAAAAACTTATTGCTTCGGCCGGTCTTTGTGGCCGAGCGGTTCTAGGCGCTTCAGTCCGGAACCGCACTGCTGCTACAGTCGCAGGTTCAAATCATGCCTCGGGATGGATGTTTGTGATGTCCTTAGCTTAGTGAGGTTTAAGTACTTCTAAGTCTAGGGGACTCGCGACATCAGATGTTAAGTCCCATAGTGCTTAGAGCCGTTTGAACCATCTTGCTGCTTGCTGCTTCGCCAAGTGTATGGACACGGAAGGCAGCCATATAAGTTCTCCACGAGACAACCTGTTCACAGCTAACAGTGCGGAGCCGGTGGCGGTCGCAGCGGACCAGTACACGGGCTACAATGCACTGCTTTTCTTGTTATTGGCTGTCCCAGACGGCCTGCCTAGTGCGTTCCAGCCTTACGTCACTACTGACTCGGCCTACTCCATCTTCTCTGCACCAGACAGTATGTCTTCCCCTCCCACTACTAACACGGCGCGAGAACTCTACGTACGCAGCCACCTATGAGAAAGTTGCTGACAAAAACTTGAAATCTGCAAAACCTTTACTAGATGGCTAACACTATCGGATATTTGCGTTGTAGTGCTACAAAATGAATGAGGCAACCGAGAACGCAGTGTTCCCAGCGTTTAACGTCACCATACTTTTAATTTAAAGTATCCTAAAACGTTTATGGAATGCTGCTGTACGTCCAAAGTCACCTACAGAGTTTTGGGATTCACTTTCCGATCCCACATCCGTTTTTGCAATTATATGGAGCTTTGAGATTCAAAAATTTCGGCCGAAGTGGCCGTGCGGTTAAAGGCGCTGCAGTCTGGAACCGCAAGACCGCTACGGTCGCAGGTTCGAATCCTGCATCGGGCATGGATGTTTGTGATGTCCTTAGGTTAGTTAGGTTTAACTAGTTCTAAGTTCTAGGGGACTAATGACCTCAGCAGTTGAGTCCCATAGCGCTCAGTGCCATTTTTGAAGAGACACTGGGTTCAAATACGTTAAAGAGTTCGTCATGTTATACCACATATGCAATTCGTGTATCTTGAAAGTAACAGGACAAGATTGGAAGACGTTCATCGCCCTTCTATACCAACTGCAATTATAGCATTAAAGTCTGACCCACTATCTGAAAACAAGTAGTCAACCTTTATTGCTATTCATGAGCATGGGGGGCTTACAACAAACTTCAGATATATAATAGCCAAAGAAATCAGGTCACGAGTTCGGATGACATTATGATGTAAAAAGAATATTTTATTACGAATGCGATTTTTGAAGTGACATTAAAGTCAATTCATGACAAATTATTTGCCAAAAACTACAGCAGAATTGATTATTTCTCAATTTTTGCTGAGGAAGATTGTGATTTGAAAGTCAAACATCGTTTTCATGATTAATGACGAATTCAGGAGTCCATTGCATTTTAGAACGTATTTTCTTTGCGTCATAACGGTAAATCTCCGTAAATCAAATAATGCTTCTGATGAGACGTTTCAAAAAAACAGTTGTTCTGGAGACTAATTTAAAAGAAACTAGAAGTACATCTGTTTAATGAATGACAAACAATTGGAGCTATAAATGCAATTGGATTTCATATTTATCTCTTATTCTTCATACTTTCTATTCATTTGTTATTCACGAATAACGAACATTAATTTATATCTGTATTCGTTATTTACCATTCGCATAAATTTCGCCCTAGTCCAGTGCTAAGTGAAGTGCATCGCACATGCGCGCGTTGTAAATTCGCAGCCTGTGTGAAAGTGAGTGCAGGCGCGTGAAGTCCGCTTGGGTCAAGCGGCTGCGTCAGCCGCGTATACATGTGCTCACGCGGTAAGTTTCAGCGATGTCCGCCAATGTTCGCAAATCGTATTGATGCTCTCACTCGCGCACTACAACGCGTGTGGGCAACCTGGATACGCCATTGCAGAGCTCTATCCCTGGGTATAGCATACCGGTGAGCAACGCTCTCGGCTGTCCTAGTGCGTCAAAATTCATGATTACTAACAGTTAAATATTGAGAAAATTGCGAAGAAAGGCTACTCTATGAAGCTTATACATATAAAAAGGAATGCGACGAGACTTAGAAAAGATCCGATGCTGAGCGATGTTTTTCGGTCATTATCGAAAAAAAAAATATTTCAATGGATAAATAGTTTTCGTGATACATTCTTGGACGGGAAAATTTGACCAAATAAAGAAAAATTAATATAACTCAGGCCATTACTAAAAATAGGAATATGCTTTTGATATAATGAGAAACACTATACTGTATGTCAATTTTAAGCTTTGTGCCTTAACTATATAGGGTTCAAAATGGCTCTGAGCACTATGGAACTTAACTTCTGTGGTCATCAGTCCCCTAGAACTTAGAACTACTTAAACCTAACTAACCTAAGGACATCACACACAACCATGCCCGAGGCAGGAGCCGAACCTGCGACCGTAGCGGTCACGCAGTTCCAGACTGTAGCGCCTAGAACCGCTAGGCCACCCCGACCGGCTATCTATATAGGGGCAGAGACTTTTAAAGTGTTTTTCAATCGTGGCAGAGTGGAACACTGCATCAGCTGCCTGCAAGTGCTGCTTTTCGCGACTTTAGACCATGGATATACACAGGCCGTGCACGCCCCTAAGTCTATCGTGATGAGGTTTGCAAACAACGTGTAAGTCACTTGACGGAGGGTAAAAGGACATGTTTCTGTCACTATCCACTATGCGAAGTGGAGCCGACAGGTTCGACTTTTACTATCTATAGCTGAAATAAAGCATTGGTTTAAACAACTGAACCACTTGTTGAATTAGTATTACTAGTGTAGTGGTGTAGTCAACATACTTCCTCCGAAATTTCAGATATTAATACTATTTTTTGGCCAGGTGAAACGGTAACAAACAGTTTCAAACACTGCACTGACAGTTCTTTCTTTTTATAAGTGTTGTAACGGCGACCGGAAAAGTCGCTGGGTTGAAGTGACGGAAAACGCGGCGGGACCCGCGGAGCGGCCCGCGAACAACAACACAACGGGAGAGGACGGACACGGACAACGAAGGACCTTACGACAACAACAAAAACGGTCAACAGAGTCAAGAAAACCAAACAAGACAACCACGTCCACTCGTAAAGAAAACACGAAAGTAAATACGCTGTCTAATGCGAGGCTATATGTCCTAGGACATACGCAAGGTTAGACTGGCAGGCTGAGTTTCTTTTTTTTTTTGTTTTTCTTTCTTTATCATTAGTTTGCACCTTATACAAGGTGGGCTGGCGGCGGAAAATGTTACTCTGATTTTCAGCCACAAGCAGTACAATAAAAGAGAAAACCAATGAAGGCAGAAAAGTATCTCTCAGACGTACGCAAGGTTAGACTGGCAGGCTGACGGACAGGCAGGCGCTTAAGTACTCGATCGGGGACGCCACTTTTGGCCGCTGCAACGACGTGTTCCACTGTGGCGCCCTCACTCTAAATGCGGGCCAGGAGGCGCGCGCCGCCACAGCTTACGCCGCGATGGTGCAGAGACCTCTATGGGTCTTCGACGTCCATGACGTCTGGCGGGGATTCAAATTCCGCGGCGCGCGGTACCAGATCCCTCCCCCTTGAAACTTGCGCGTAGGGGGCGGAAACGGAACTGGTGTTTAAAAGTGCGGACAAGCCTCTCCGCCGCGCCATTGGACAAAGGGTGGAAAGGTGGGCTACAGATATGTTTGATACCATTGGCCTGACAGAAGTCGTGGAAGGAGGACGCCGTGAAATGGGGACCATTATTAGAGACTAATGTGTGTAGCAGACCCTCGATGGCAAGAACCTGGACCAGGGCCCTGAGTGTGGCCTCCGTGGTGGTGGATGCGATTTGGACAACATACAGGTATTTGGAGTAGGCATCAACGATGAATAACCACATGGGCCCAAAAAACGGGCCCGAAAAATGGAAATGGATGCAAACGCAGGGCCAGCGAGGCACAGGCCAGGGTGCAAATGACTGCGGGGGACTCGCCTGGTGACGGGCACAGACATTGCACCCACGGACCAGGCGCTCAATATCGCCATCGATGCCGGGCCAGTACACGAGCCGGCGAGCCAAAACTTTCATATGGGACATACCCCAGTGCGTGCAGTGTAACAAACTGAGCACCCGAAGCTGCAATGCCAAAGGGATGACCACCCGATGGGCATCTGACTCCGTTGCCAACAGAAGGACATCATCGACCACGGAGAGCTTGTGGGACAGGTGGCGCCAGGGGCTGAAATCGGACTGCATCCGACGAGTGACGTAGTACGGCCACCCGTGGACCACATAGATGAGAACCTGCCGCAAGACAGGGTCGCTGCAGGCAGCCGCAGCAATGTGAGCAACCATAAGAGGCAGACCGCCCAGAGCATACCAGCGGGCGGAATCAGTGTGAAACCAGAGGACCTGCTGTTGGTCAAAGGAAGGATCAGGGCCCAAAGGGAGACATGACAAAGCGTTCGCGTTAGCATGGTGGGCGTAATTACGTAAAAACAATTCCCAGCGCTGGAGACGTTGAGCCATCCGCTCTGGAAGGTGAAAGTGGGGTCCGAAAAGTGTAACCAAGGGTTTATGGTTCGTCAGGAGGGTGAACTTTGCCCGAAAGAGACAGGTGTGAAATTTTTGGACAGCGAACACGATCGCCAGAGCCTCCTTTTCAATCTGGGAGTAGTTCGGTTTCGCTGGGGTCAACGTCTTAGAATCATAAGAGATGGGCTGTTCGGAGCTGTTGGCATCCTGGTGCTCAAGGACGGCCCAATGCCATACGCCGACGCATCAGCTGCCACAACCAAGGGGCGGTCTGGAGAAAAGGGAGTCTTTAAAGGGAGAAAATCCTGGTCACAGGCAGAGGTCCAATCAAAAGGTATCCCTTTGCGACACAAGTGATTGAGGGGTTGAGCAACGGAGGCAGCCTGGGGCAAGAACTTTAAGTAATAAGTAACCTTGCCCAAAAACACCTGGAGTTCAGATAAGTCTTTGGGACGAGGAAGGGCCTCAATGGCCGCGACATTACGACCCGAAGGGCGAATGCCATCTTTGCCAAGCCAGTGGCCTAAGTATTCCACTTCCGGTTGAAAAAAACATTTGTCCAGCCGACAGTGTAAACCAGCAGACTGCAGTGTGTGAAATAAGGCGCTGAGGTTTTGCAAATGTTCCTGACAGGAATGTCTGGTGACCAAGATGCCATCCAGATAATTCACAATAATTGACACAGGCAGGGATAGGCTGTGTAAGCTGCTGCAGGAATGGCTGGAAAATGGCCGACACCGAAGAGACACCAAAGGGAAGGCGCTTGTACTTATACAATCTGAAAGGCGTGTTGACAACCATGATGTTCTGAGATTCGGCATCCAAGGGCAACTGGTGGTATGCCTCAGCTAGGTCGATCTTGGAAAAATACTCTCCCCTTGCAAGCTTGGCAAAGAGGTCTTCCTGTCGCGAAATGGGGTACCTGTCAACAAGGGACTGAGCATTGACTGTAGCGCCGAAGTCCCAACACAGCCGAAGGGACCCACTGGGTTTCCATATGACCACTAGTGGTGTCGCCCATGCACTGTAACTGACAAGCTCCAGCACGCCAGCGGCCTGGAGCCGATCAAGTTCCTGCTTGACCACTGGCCATAAGGCCACCGGAAGGGGCCGAGCCCGGAAAACGCGAGACTGTCCATCCGGCTGTAGGGTGATGTGCGCCTGAAAGCCGGAAGCACATCCGAGATTCGGTGAAAACAACGACGCAAAAGTGGAGCACAGATCGTCCAAGTCCTGAAAGGAAACAGCGAGGAAATGACCTTCGTCGGAATTGAAAAGCCAAACAGTTGAGACGCATCCAGGCCAAATATATTCGAAGCCGACGGATGGTCGACGACAAAGAGGGTAAGGAGCCGCGGAACACGCTTGTACGTCCCCTGGACGACGAACTGCCCACAAAGGGGAATGGAGCCGTCTCCATAGGCGACCAAACGGCGAGAGGGAGGCGACAACGCAGGAGAGCCCAGCCGTGTGTATGTCGCCATATTAATCAGGGAGACGGTGGCCCCAGTGTCGACCTGAAAACTAACATCCTCAGTGAAAATGCGGAGCGTGAGGAAAAGCTTCCGTGCTACCCGGTCGTCCTGTGGGACGACCGATTGCAGAGCATGGACTGTATCTTGAGGCCCAGGACTAGAGCGAGTCGGGCTACTACGACAAAATGATCGGATGTGGCCCTCCTTGTTACACAGCGTGCACGTTTTCAAGCAGTGGGGACAATCAGCCCGCGAATGTGCAGTAAAGCACTGTGGGCAAGATGGAAGTGGGCCGCGTGACCGACGACGATGCCATAGAGACGTAGGACAACGAGGAGTCCCGATGGCGCTGGCCTCTGTCGGCCGGGCACGTCGACGCCGCGATGGCGGAACCCACCGTGACGCCTCGATCGCTGACACCTGCGGTCGCGCCATTAAGACGCTCGTTAGCTGCTTGAGCAATTTCAAAGGAGTGGGCAATGCGGAAAATCTCTTCCAAGGAGGGGTTGTCGTGATTCAATGCCGCAGTACGGACCTCAGGATCGGGAGCCAGCTGAACCACCACATCCCGGATCAGGGAGCCCACATACGAAGCCTTACACTGCTGATTGGTGCACGTAAAATCGCATCGACGGCTGAGACCCTGCAAGTCCGTGACCCAGGAACGATACGATTGACCATACTGTTTATGGTACTGGTGGAACTCCAGCCGAAAGGCGACCATATTGTAGTGTTGGGAATAATAGTTTGTCAGCAAAAGGCAGATCTCCTGGAAAGAGAGAGCCACAGGATCGGACAACGGTGCCAACTTGCGGAGAAGAAAGAACGTCTCAGGGGAGGCCCAAGACAAAAACAACGACTGCTGCAAAGAATCGTCCGTGACTTGAAAAGCCGTGAAATGTTGTTTCAGCCGATGTAAGTAAGTTTCCCAGTCCTCGTTAGCGTCATTAAATGGTGAAAACAACGGCGGACGTGGGAAAGCATCGGACACCCAAGGACTCTGAATCTGTTGTGGTAACGTGTCCCGGGCATCGACTTTGTCTGTTAGCAACTGCAGTGACTTTTGTAAGATGTCTAATTGGAGCTGCTGCTGCTGCATGAGCTGCTGCTGTTGCTCCAGCAGACAGACCAACTTCGCCTCCAAACCAACAACGACCACCGTTTACCTCGTCGCCAACATGTTGTAACGACGACCGGAACAGTCGCGGGGTTGAAGTGACGGAAAACGCGGCGGGACCCGCGGAGCGGCCCGCGAACAACAACACAACTGGAGAGGATGGACACGAACAACGAAGGACCTTACGACAACAACAAGAATGGACAACAGAGTCAAAAAAACCAAACAAGACAACCTCGTCCACTCGTAAAAAAAAAACCACGAAAGTAAATACGCTGTCTAATGTGAGGCGATATGTCCTAAGACGTACGCAAGGTTAGACTGGCAGGCTGAGGTTTTTTTTTTCTTTCTTTATCGTTAGTTTGCACCTTATACAAAGTGGGATGGCGGCGGAAAATGTTACTCCGCTTTTCAGCCACAAGCAGTACAATAAAAGAGAAAACCAATGAAGATAGAAAAGTAACACAATGACGGTTAAAAAACAGTAGATACAATAATTAAAAAAAAAACATGAAGCCGTTCACACTCTACGAAAAACAAGAAAAATTGTCGGCACTGTGCACAAACACTGATGATTTAGACGATACATGTGAACGAAGGAGTGTGGGCGGCGAGAAACACTGAATGACGAACACGATGGCATACACACAAAGAACTGATGGATGGCGTAAATGTCCACTTAACATGTGCGAGTCCGGGGACCTGCCAAGAGGGCAAGAGGGTGGTGGGGGAGGGAGAGGGGAGAGCAGAGATGCCAATGGCAGAGGAGATGGTGGGAGGATTGAAGGTATGGGGTAGGGAAAGCCCAGGGGAGGGGGAGGAGGAGGGAGGGAACGGAGAGAGAAGGGAGAGAGGGCGCCCATAGGAAAAAACCACAGGAAGTGGGGTGGGGGCATATCAAAGTTCATAGGAGGGGTAAATGGAGGGGAGGAGGGCATCATCAGGGAGGGGGAGCTGGCGGCAGCCACCTTGGGAGAGGCTAAGGAGACTGGAGAGATGGAGGGAGTGGAAATACAGTCGCAGCAGCGGATGGGGGTGGAAGACGATGCGAAAGACGAGCAGGTGAGGCGTATCTAGTTTATGGGAGATGTAGAGGATCCATATCTGTTCGAGGAAAAGGAGGAGGTTGGGGAATGGGATAAGGACATACAGGATCCGCGTGGGGGAGGGGAGACGGATACGATAGGTGAGGTGAAGAGCATGGTGTTCGAGGATTTGAAAGGATTTGTAAAAGGTAGAAGGGGCGGAGATCCAAGCAGGGTGGGCGTAGCAGAGGATAGGGCAGATAAGGGATTTGTAGGTGTGGAGGCTGGTGGAGGGGTCCAGATCCCATGTACGGCCAGAAAGGAGCTTGAGGAGACAGAGTCGGGAGCATGCCTTGGCTTGGATTGTCCAGAGATGGGGGGTCCAGGAGAGGCGACGGCCAAGCGTGACGCCAAGGTACTTAAGTGTGGGGGTGAGGGCGATAGGACGGCCGTAGATGGTGACATAGAAGTCGAGGAGGCGGAAGGAAGGGGTGGTTTTGCCTACAATGATCGCCTGGGTTTTGGAAGGATTGACCTTAAGCAACCACTGGTTGCACCAAGTGGTGAACCGGTCAAGATGGGATTGGAGAAGGTGTTGGGAGCGCTGCAGGGTGGGGGCGAGGGCAAGGAAGGCGGTGTCATCGGCGTACTGGAGAAGGTGGATGGGGGTTGAAGGCGGCGGCATGTCCGCCGTATACAAAAGGTACAGAAGAGGGGAGAGGACGGATCCTTGGGGCACATCGGCGGAGGGGATAAAGATGTAGGAATCCATGTTATGGACGATGACATAGGAAGGACGTTGGGAAAGAAAGGACCCGATCAGACGGACGTAGTTAACAGGAAGGGCGAAGGTTTGGAGCTTGAAGAGGAGACCGGAATGCCACACACAGTCGAGGTCGAGGGAGAGGAAGATGGCAGAACAATGGGAATTGAGCTGCTGTTCGGAGAGGAAATGAGTGAGATGAAGGAGAACAGGCTTAGCCTTCTTTTTTTTCCTTTATTGATTTTCAATTCCCCCCGAAGGGGGAGGGCTGGCAGCAGCTTAGTACGCTTTTTTTTAAAAAAACGGAAGAAGAAAAGAAACAAGAAAAACAGGCGATAAAACGGTGACTTAAAGTGTAAAATGGCGGAAAAATGCGGAAAGTTAAAACAGAAAGCAAAAGGGGTTGGCAATGTTAACAAAAGACACAGGAATCAGACAAGTAACATAGTACACACATAATTAAAAAACATGGCGACAGTCTGGTTTCTGTTCGCAAGAGATAAAAAGCACACCCAGCGACAGTATGATGGCTGTTCGCAACACTTCCCAAAAAACACAAAACGGAACACTCACTGTAAAACACTGCACGAAAATGGTGGCGCAAAGATGAACCAAAGGCAGATAGGGGGGGGTGTGGACCTGGAGAAGGGGGAAGAACAAGGAGGGAGGAAGGAAAAAACGAAAAGGGGGGGAACCAAGGAGGGAGAGAACTCATAAAGGGGGAGAGGGACAGGTCAGACACGAGAGGGAATGAGAAGAGGCAGAGGAGGCAAATGCAAAAGGACTCGGGGGAGAGAAGGGGGCAGAGAGAGGGGAGGTGGGGGAGAGGGAGCCCGGGAAAAGGACAGAGAGGAGGTGGTGGAGAGAGAGCTCGGGAAAAGGACAGAGGGAAGGAGGGGGAGTGAGGATCAGAGTTGATAGGAGGGATAAATGGAGGGAGAGAGGGCATCATCTGGGAGGGGGAGCTGATGGAAGCCACCTTGGGAAAGAAGGGGTCGTGGATGGGAGAGGAGAGGAGCAACCAGGGGGTGAGGGGCATCAAGGCGGCGGGAGGTGTAGAGGATGCGGATATGTTTGAGGAATAGGCGCAGATGGGGGAAAGGAATGAGATCGTAGAGGACCCACGTGGGGGACAGGAGGCGTATATGGAAGGCGTGGTGGAGTGCATGATGCTCGAGGATCTGGAGGGACTTATAGAATTTGGGGGGAGGGGGGCAGATATCCAGGCAGGACTGGCATAACAGAGGATGGGACGGATTAGGGATTTGTAGGTGTGGAGGTTGGTAGAGGGGTGCAACCCCCATGTCCGGCCAGAGAGGAGTTTGAGGAGTTGGAGGCGGTTGTGGGCTTTGGATTGGATGGAGCGGAGATGAAGGATCCAGGTGAGGTGACGGTCAATGGTGAGGCCAAGGTAGGTGAGGGTGGGGGTGAGGCAGACAGGACGGGCGCAGACAGTAAGGGAGAAATCCAGGAGCCGGAAGGAGCGAGTGGTACGACCTACGATGGGTCTTGGAAGGATTGATTTTCAGGAACCACTGGTTACACCATGCAGCAAAAAGGTCAAGGTGATTCTGGAGAAGGCGTTGGGACCATTGGAAGGGTAGGAGCGAGGGCGAGGAACGCGGTGTCATCAGCATATTGCAAGAGGTGTACTGGAGGTGGGGTTGGGGCATATCTGCCGTGTACAGGAGGTAGAAGAGAGGCGAGAGGACAGAGCCCTGGGGCACACCTGCAGAGGGGCAGAAGGTGTGGAAATTGGCATTATGGATGGTAACATAGGAGGGGCGGTGGGAGAGGAAGGAGGCCATCAGATGGATGTAGGTGATAGGAAGGGCATAGGTTTGGAGTTTAAACAGGAGACTGGGATGCCAGACACGGTCGTAGGCCTTTTCGAGGTCGAGGGAGACAAAAATGGCGGAGCGACGGGAGTTAAGCTGGAGGGAGAGGAGATGAGTGAGGCATGGCCGGGATCAGTGTTGCGTGTAGTGTGGAGTGTGCATTTAGTGTGGTCATCAGCAGAGAAGGAAGGTCGAAAGCCACTATGGGTATTGGGGAGGAGGTGGTTTTGGCGGAGGTGGTGATGGATGCGCCGGGAAAGGATGGATTCCAAGAGCTTGCTGAACACCAATGTGAGACAGATAGGACGATAGGAAGAGGCATCAGATGGAGGCTTGTTGGGTTTAGAGAACATCAGAATACGGGAGGTTTTCCACAGGTCGGGATAGTAGCCAGTGACGAGGATGACATTGTAGAGGGTGGCAAGGACTGAAAGGAAGGAGGGAGGGCAGTGTTTGAGGTGGTGGTAGGTAATGCAGTCGTGGCCGGGAGCAGTGTTGCGTTTAGTGCGGAGTGTGAGGCTGATGTCCTGTGTAGTGATGGGAGTGTTAAGTTCAGATGGTGGTGTGTGCCCCAAGTACTGGAAGATAGGAGCAAGGGGAGGAACAGAGGTATTCATACAGTCCATTACGTCAGGGAAGAGGAAATAATCAAAGTGGGAATCATCTGGGATGGAAAAAACATCGGAGAGGTTAGAGGCAAAGTGGTTGGCCTTACTGAGGTTGTCAGGAAAGGGATGGTCATTAAGGAGGAGAGGGTACTAGGGGGTGGGGCGGTTCCCAGTAAGGCGGTGGAAAGCAGACCAATACTTGGAAGAGTTTATGGGGAGCGTGGTGTTGAGTTGTGGACATGTCTGGCGCCAGGCACGGCGTTTCTTCGCAGTAAGCAGGTTGCGGATGTGTCGTCGTAATTACCGGAGGCGGGTAAGTGTATCCTAGTCACGAGTGCGGAGAAAAGAGCGGTAGAGACGGCGGGACTCTCGAATGAGAAGGACAACCTGTGGAGGTAGGGCAGGGCAGTGAGGGTGGATGGCTTTGGTGGGGATATGGGTGGCGACGGCGTCAGACAAGGTCTGGTGCAGGAAGGCAGCAGTGTGAGAGATGTCATCAGGAGATTGGAGGGTAAGGTCGTGGCCGTCAACCTGGGTGTGAATGGAGTCCCGGTAGGCATCCCAGTTGGCAGGGGAGTAATCATGGACAAGTTTAGGATGGATGTCGGGGCGAGGAGCGTTGCGGGGATGGCGACCATTAGAGATAGTGAGGACAACAGGAGCATGGTCACTGCCAATGAGATCAAGGACATCTGCAGTGATGCGCCCAAGGAGGTTGGGAGAGGCAAGGACCACATCGGGAGTGGTGTTGGATTCGGGTGGGGTGTGCTGAGGCAGGGGAACCAGGTATCCCTGAAGGGTGGTGAGAAACTGATGCCACCGTTGGAGGTCGGCAGGATCGCGGCTGTGGATATTGAGGTCGGTGGCAATGACGTAGGTGGAGAAGGTGTGGTCAATGTGGGCCAGGAAATCGTACGAGATGGGGGTGCAAAGGCGGACATAAATGGTGGCACAGGTGATGGTAAGGGTGGGGAAGAAGAGGCTGAGGGTGAGATGCTCGGCAGGATTGTTAAGGAGAGGTTGGGGCCAGACAGGGAGGTGCTTGAGGTGGCCTATAGCAACTCCGCCACGCGCCAGAGGGTACGGGTTATTGGTGCGGTGAAGGGTGTAAGGAGCCGTGGAGATGGAGATACGGGGTTGAAGGCATCTACGCAGTGCTGACGGAGGGTGTGGAGGAAGAGGAGTTTGTGGGTGGGCAGGGAGCGAATGTTGTGGTAAAGGATACGGTAGGGTTGTTGTACCATGGGAGGGGAGAGTTAGACGAGGGTGGTGAGGGGGGTGAAGGTGAAGTGGGCCTGGTTGTGGCAGTATGTGGAATAGGTGGTAAGATGGAAGATGGAACGGGCAGCGAGGGCGATTTGGGAAAGGGTGTTGGAGCGCTGGAAGAGGTGGATGTTTTGGAGCACAATGGTGACGAAACAGATGATGTCCTCTGCAGTAGATGGAGGGCGGGGCGAGTTGTCGGGGTGGATGGGGTCATTGACAGGATGGACAGGGACGGTGAGCTCAGAGGTGACCGGAGGAGGTTTCGCTTTACACTTCGAGGAGTAGATAGGATGTGGTACGTTAAAAGTGTTGCAGGAGGGGGGAGAGGTGAGGTTGGGGCAATTCTTGAGGAAGTGTGAAGCTTTGCAGTGGGGACAAGTAGGGGGGTTCTTGCAGGCAGAGGTAACGTGGTCGTCGTATGTGAGACATCATTGGCAGCGGTAGGATTGGACTGGGGAACGGGAGGGGTCAACCTTATGACGGCGATTGTAGATGAGGGCTTCCTTGGTGAGGAGGCGGTCAACGGAGGAGGAGGATTCGGTAAATATCTGCATGAGAAAAGTCGGCGCGGCATCATCGAAGATGCGATGGGCTGAGTGGATTTCAATGTCGGGCCGGGAGTCGAGTTCCGCTAACACCTCAGCCTCCGTGATCACGGTGCTAAACTTCATGATCACAGCGGTGAAGGTCGGCGGACGTCGGGGAGGTCGAGGCTGACGGGGAGAGGAGAGGGTGCGGTAGGGGGTGAGGGTTGCACGTCGGCCAAATTGGATACGGGGAATGAGGGAGAGGAGATCGCTGATGAAGGAAGCATTAGGGGATATAGTGAGGACCGAGTCCTTGCGAGGAATCAGAAGGGAGATGGGGGCACCGGGGTAGTATTTCCGGATGGCGAGGGTGAGGGAGCGGGCATCGAGGAATTGAGGGTCAGGATTGGAGTGGACAAAGGTGGGGGTGGCAGGCGTTACAGGGGCGTGGGGGTCGGGGCTGTGTCCATGGGGGTGGGTGGGTCACGGGGATCGGGGGTTTTCTTGGAGGAGATTTCGGGGGAAGGGTCAACATTTGGGCGCTTTGAAGCTTTCGTGGTCACGACAGGGTGGAGAGGGGACTGGGGGACAGGTTGCAGGGGGAGATGGCGGGGGGCAGTACCACCCTGAGCAGCGGATGACGCAGAGGGAGGGGGCGTGGGTGTCACAGAGACTGTGGAACGTCGAGCCGAAATCCGTGCCGGCTCGGAGCCCGTCAGAGGCGGTGCAGGGAGCGCCGGAAAGTCAGTAGCTGTCGATGGGGCGATAGTGATAGGGGAGGGGGAGTTGGGGGTGGTTAACAGCCAAAAGTGGCGCAGGGATGGGGTGGACAGGGAGAGAAGGAAGGACGGGAACGGGGGTGGAGGATGAGCTCCATGTGATGGTGGTTGGAGCAGCAGAGGGAGAGGTGAAAATGATAGTGGTGGTGGGTTGGGACATGGTGGCGGCGCGAGAAGGGCTGCAGCGGCGGCGGCGGCGAGTAGTGACGGCGAGCAGACGACACGGCAAGGAAATGGTGGGGATCTCCCACGTCGAAGATGAGAGTCCTCGATGAGGAAGTGAGGGAATCCAATCCTCGAATGCAGGCTGAGCGACAGGCAGGCGCTTCTCTATCGGGGACGCCGCTATTGGCCGCTGCAACCACGTGTTCCACTGTGGCGCCCTCACACTAAATGCGGGCCAGGAGGCGCGCGCCGCCGCATCTTACGGTGCGATGGTGCAGAGACCTCTACGGGTCTTCCACGTCCATGACGTCTGGAGGGGATTCAAATTCCGAGGCGCGCGGTACCAGAATAAGCGGCAAGATAATTGTTTTCATTGAATTTCTGTATTTGTTGCTCAGCGAGCAGTCTAGTCCATCGATTCCATGGGAGCATAAGACAAAAGCAGGAAACAGTTTCCTGATGATTCCTCAGTAATTAATGTAAAATGTTTTACTGTGTTTTTGAAGGAAATGACATCAGTTTCCATCCAAAAGTCCAGTTTTTCGACAAAATAAGTGTTTACCTTTTTCTTCTTTTATTTAATCAAGTGCAGATTCCGAAATAATATCAAGATAAGAAACATAATGTAATACTAGTGGCGTGCAGTGACCTTTCATACAGCTGAAGTACTGAATATTATCATTACATTTTCATATTATTCATTATACTATTATTTTTGCATATTAAATATAATTATACCCCTAATTAATTAATCATGTTACTATTATAATTGTAACTAAACAATAGTAGAGCGAAGGACATGCTCATCTCCATAAGATATATTGAAACAATTAGACCTAATATCAATTTATAGTAGTATAAGCAAATGTATATTGAAAATAACTAGTGTCCGACTTTAATCTCTAACCCGACACTTTGGTAGACCACCTCTGCAAGATCAACAGAACTGAAATTCCATTCTTCTCTCTTGGAAAGGCTTTCGGAGTTCTTCTAGTATGCGAGCTTAAATTGAAAATTGAGACAGGTTCTCTTCTCCAGTAAAATTTGGAAGTAGCTCTTCATTCTCTTCACATTCGAAAACGGCCTTTTTACTGAACACATACTCACGAGGATTGTATACAGTAATGACATCAACATATTAAACTGCTGAAAACTTATGTTTGGCATTGAATTAGTTCTCAGTAGCTTTGCAAGTCCACTCGTGGTTTTATTTCTAAACTCTTCAAAATTGTACATCACAGTCAGCTCATTTTTCAGTCGAATGATTTCAAAGAACTTTCCACAGGCATCTAAGGGACTTCGAAAGCCATTTTCGGGAAACTGGTTATAGAATTGTTGACAGTTCCACAGTTTTATTGTCAAAAGTAATTTAAAAATTTCATTTTACAATTATCTTGAAATCTTAAATCCAAGTGATTCCGTCATGTTGGAAAAACGTGTGGAAGACAATGTTGAAAAATGTATAAAATATTTTGAAATGTTTAGAAGACGTTTACAAGAAAATCTGCAAGTCCATCAAGCGAATTACAAAAAGATATATATTTTCAGTTTCAGTTTTTGGCAGGTGCTTTGAGACAAAATGAGGTTTAGCGCATAGGCATAACACTGAAAGATATGGCTTCAGGATGTATGACATTGATTAATACTTGAGTCCTATTCAGATTTCTCACCATAGTCGGCGCATTGTTAAACGTTTGTGCATACATACGAGTTTTGATAAGAAGTGTCGGGTAAATATTGCAATGTACTGAGAATGTTTTTCACTGCTTGTATCACAGCATCACAAGGATCATTTCTTTATCTCTGCTTCATATACATAATACAGGACAAAAGAATGCCGGGCTGTGTGGCCGCGCTGTTTGAGGCGCCACGTCACTTGTTGAGCGGCCGCTTACGCCGGAGTTTCGAGTCCTCCCCCGGGCATGAGTGTGTGTGTTGTTCTTAGCTTAAGTTAGTTTAAGTAGTGCGTAAGTTTAGGGACCGATGACCTCAGCAGGTTGATCCCTTAGAAATTCACACAAATTTGAACATTTTGAACAAAATAAAATTATGCTTTATTTGCAATTTCTTACGTTTCGTCAGCCTTGACGGCTCAAAAGGAAAATCCATAATTTTCCGCTTTGTAGCTGGTAAAACGGTCGAACCTACGGCTTGTATTAAATCATATTAAATTCGATTAGAAATTCCTTTAAACACAGAAGATGTTTCTATGTGCACCAACAAACGAGGATCTTACTCTGCAGTTTACTTCGACTGTCCCACTTACTCGTAGTATCCCTGATTAAAAGAATTTTTTATTTTATCGTGTCATCTAAGGCCCAACTCTTGTTTTCCCATAAAAAATGCATTAATAAGCCTTTTAAGGATATCGCTGCCGAGTCTTACCCTTTGACTGTGTAGAGATATTTAACTTTCAAGCTGGTCATCAAACGCAATTTTTGTTTTGTTCTCCCCAAAAACAGCTGTAGCTACAGACGATCGTAGATCGTTAATAGAATGTCCATACTAGGTTACTGACCTCACCAAATTTCCAACATGTGTGTACCCAGTTTTTTTATCAAAGTACCGTCTCTATCCTTTTGAAACAGCAGGCAGTATCAGCAAAACACTGGCTTTAGGTCACTGCTACCGGCTAACCAGTCACCTTTGGTATAAATATTACATTTGAAACGTCTATTGCATTTATAGGTCTTTTTAACCAAGCTCGACAGTTCTGTTGTTGGCCCTCCATTTTTAGTGATATCCTTCTTTTCTGAGAAAGAATGCGCAGAAAACGGCTTAGAGAAAATCTCGTGGGTGATACATATAGACATATTTCTATGTTACATTGCTAGGTACTACCTGTCACTCTGGCACCTCAACACACTTTCGAACAAATTCGGTAAGCTCGTAGTCTCAGCATTGCAATACTGTACTATTATTGACACACCCAATCACTATGTATTATATGCGCATCTGAAGCTAGGATATATTCTAACAAAACAAAAAAGAAAAAAAATCGCACATGGCCCGTCATCAACAAAGGTAGGGCGCAATTTGCTCGCTGCCCAAAGCTAGCTTTGGCTGTGGCAGAACAACGTGCACACGATCCACGACCAACAGAGTTGAACGCGCCACTCTCTCGCTGCTCGTCTAAGCTATACGGACATTGCTTCAACTACGTTCACAACGCTCTATGAATGTGTCGAACATCCGACAAGTCGTGCAGTTTCCGAAATGTTCGTGCAAAGCATCCGAACCATCACAATTTGCCCTCGGTCAGACAGGTGGCGCGCCTTCTCCATTCTACACAGGGACAGCACACTCACTGATACTACATACACCGTGCATGTGTCTGACTGGCAGTCATTCCTCTCCAGGTGACGCTGCTATCGCCTGGGCGGGTTTATATCGATAGTATCTCGGTGGTCATAACGTTCTAGCTGATCAGTGCATCTTCGGGTGCAACCAAACGCTGCACCAGATTTTACCACCGTAATAAAGTAATTTTTACTGAAAATACAATAATTAAGATAGAGATAAATTGAGCAGTATCCCAGACTAGATGTGGTTTGCAAATGAATTCCGCCAGTAGTCAGCTTATCGAGATGCTGTTTTGAATATGACGTCATGCGTTCATCTCGTACGGTCTAAGTGCCGCGACAGTGTCCCTTCTATGAATGCCAATAACTCTAAATCAGACTGTAATGGATGCTACTTCGCCACCCGAAGCAGGCCTACTGTATTCTTCTCTCTTGTTTGGCTGTTGGTCCGGAGCCGCTATCGGCCATCTCCTGCGCGTTCGCCCGAGGCGTATTCATCACGGATCTGCCGCCAATTAAAGCGTTTTTACTCGTCTAATTGGAAATGTTTTTCTCATTTTCTGCCCCGTGCTGCGCTCTTAATGAAAACGTCTGGAAACCAGCTTATGTTGTGTTGCATTTTTCTTTTGCGCTCCTTGTCAGCATTTTTTCCCCTCTCTCCCCCCAGTCTGTTGCGAATATAAGCAGGAGCGAACGTTCCGCGATAAGCGAGAAATTGTTACCGTTCTCCGGTCTCAAATTGTAGGCGGGCTTCGGTCAGTTACGTAACAAGGTATGGTTAATCGGCTGCTGCTAACTGCTCTATTGCTAGGCACTGGTAGCTCGAAGGCGGCACTGGATGTACGCGCACTGACAGATTTCGTGACACTCAACAGCTACGTAGAAAACCAAAGAAAAATTTGGATAGGGAATGTTCAGACGGAAGAAATTAAAATTGCAAATTTTTGCTCACGACGCTGAAATTCTGTGAGAGACGGCAAAGGGCTTGTAAAAGAAGCTGAAGGGTATGGGCAGCGTCTTTAGAAGAGGGCAGGCGAAGTAAGTCAGATGAGTTAGAAATGAGACAGGAAATTAGTTGAGTTTCGCTATTTGACCAGCCGAAGTAGATAGGATATAAAATATAGACTCGCAATGACAAGAAAAGTTTCTTAACATCGAATGTAAATTTAAATGTTAGCTAGTCTTTTGTGCAGATATTTACAATGTATCATTGTACAGGGTGTAAAGTGGATAAGTGCAGATACCTTGATTGGTGATTGAGGACAGTGTGCTGGACAACATTACATCAGTATTTACGTGATTTTCAAACTAATATTTATAGCTATTAGGAGTAGTATGTTTCTAGGTTGGTTAGCACCTCCAAGTACATGTGCCAAAAGCAAGTCATTATTTTCTCCTGGACAGCACGTCTGGTGTTGAAGCGTGGCCGTATGGACGCAAAACTTTTAGTCTATGCAGCAGGTGTAGTGCACTTAGTGGTGCAGTTGCGACCGTGCAGAAAACATCAGTTAGTAAATGACGTGATTTGTTTGTGGGGAGAATGCTAGCTACAGAGAAAAAACAACAGACACACTGATTTTTGTACATATTAAGGTACAACATATAAAAATATCTCCAGTTATCGCTGTATAGGAGTGAAACATGGATGATAAAATGTTGAGGCAGGAAGAGAATAGTTGCTTATCAAATGCTACAGAAGAACGCTGATAACATATGGGGATTGAGGAAGTATTGCATAGCATTGGGGAGAAAAGAAATTTATGGCACAACTTGACTAATAAGAAATCTGCTGATAGGCGAAAACGTGATGCATCAAGGAATCAGTTTGGTAACGGAGGGAAGCGTCGGGGGGAGGCAGGGTGGAATAGTTATGCTCAGATGGAGAAGCTTGCGCAGGATAGATTAGCGTGTCGAGCTGTATCAAACCACTCTTAGGACTAAAGACATCAGCAAGAATTAGTTGGTAAACAAAATATTCGAATAGCGAGGTGACCGGGAGAGAAGTTCATGAGGTATGGTTCAGCGCAACCAGATCGTTTCAAGCTGTTACCTGAGCAGCAGCATGGTTGATCTGGATGCTTGTCGGCAATCATGTATTCGTATTGCCGTACTTGATGTAGCTGATCCGATATCGCGACTTGAAAGTGGTATGCGTATGAAATAACAGCTCAACGAACTCCTTATTCTTCTGTTGTTTCAATACACAGTAGATGAGTCTACCTACTCGGTGCATAAACCAACGTTCCATGTGGTCTGCCTGCATGCTATATCACAGAAACGCCTAATCCAGCTAAATGTGTGGTACGTGCTCCCATGCTCCCACTGAGGCCTACTTAAATAATTCCGTCTGAGGATAAACAGCTGACTGACGACAGTAGAGCCATTGGCTGAGACCAGCCTAAATTTCAACTTTTCGTATCAACTTCGACGTGAACTGGTTTGTGGTCTTAGGTTCTTAGGACCTGTCGACTTTTTTCCCGCCAGTTTCGCACTGTAGGTGTATCCCTGTAAGGTGACAGCAGCCTTGTGGGTTCGTTTTAACGGAAAACGCCATCCTGGCGTTTCCTACGAGGGTAATCCCAAAAGTAAGGTATCCTGTTTTTTTTATAGGTACAGAGCTCTGTTTGTGTGCCAGTTGGTCACACTTATGAAGAGTGCTTCACACGCTGTGTGTAAACATGCGCACGCCGCGCTGAGGCGCTCAGTCTTCGTCTGGCAGCCGTTGAGAATGGAGCGCCCGTTGGATGTTACAAATGGTTCAAATGGCTCTGAGCACTATGGGACTTAACATCTGAGGTCATCAGTCTCCTAGAACATAGAACTACTTAAACCTAACTAACCTAAGGACAGCACACACACCCATGCCCGAGGCAGGATTCGAACCTGCGACCGTAGCAGTCGCGCGGTTCCGGACTGCAGCGCCTAGAACCGCTCAGCCACCACGGCCGGCTGGATGTTACAGCCAAGTGCGAATTGCGCGCAGTTATTCGGTTTTTGAACGCAAAGGGCACTGCGCCGATTGAAATCCATCACCAATTGACGGAAGTGTATGGAAGTGTATGAAATGTTCGTAAGTGGATACCGTCAATTTCTGAGGAGACCGTATTGAAGGTCGAGCAAAGCATGCGTGAAGATCGGCGGATCACCCTGGATGATCTCTGCACGTTGGTTCCTGAGGTTTCCCGAAGCACCGCTCACAGAATTTCAACGGAAACATTGAACTAATGAAAGGTATGCGCAAGATGGGTGCCACGCAAGCTGACTGAGGACCACGTACGTCAACGAGTTGATGCTTCCCGCGCATTTCTTCACCGCCTTGCAGCCGAACAGGACAACTTTCTGGACTCAATTGTCACGGGTGACGAAACCTGGGCATACCACTTGACATTTTAGACTAATGAGAAGAGGCTCATAACTTTCTGAACAGCATGGTGGCGAGCTGGTATGACATGGGCATATAAAAACTGCCACTGCGTCTACAAAAATGCATCGACAGAAATGGTGATTATGTCGAAAAATAGCTAAATGTTCAAGCTGTAAACTGATGTAAGCCATTGTAGAAAGAAATAGGTCTATGCATTTATAAAAAAATAGGAGACCTTACTTTTGGGGCGCTGCAGTCTGTAACCGCAAGACCGCTACGGTCGCAGGTTCGAATCCTGCCTCGGGCATGGATGTTTGTGATGTCCTTAGGTTAGTTAGGTTTAACTAGTTCTAAGTTCTAGGGGACTAATGACCTCAGCAGTTGAGTCCCATAGTGCTCAGAGCCATTTGAACCATTTTGAACCTTACTTTTGGGATTGCCCTCGTAGTAACTTTTTAATGCCAATATTAAATTTGTCGTACCGTCCAAAGACCACGGTGCCGCACCAAAGTCGGCAACGCACGTCAGTTCCACAGATATTAGCGATGTCTCGCTGCAATCAGCTTCGACGAATGGGAGACGCTACAGAAGACACACACTCTCTCTCTCTCTGTACCGTATGGAATTCGCTATAAAGCCGAGCATGATTAGCAGTCAACATCATCCACTTACGAGAACGATGCTATTCATGCCTCAAGTGAAACTTGTACTTCAAGAGAAGGGTTTTCAATTGTGTGGATCAAGTGATGCTTTTCTATTCAAAGACAGTTGTAAATACACTGACGGAAAAGATATTACAACACCAAGGAGGGGTCGTGCGACATAAACGAAAGTCGATAGCTTGTTTCTACATCAGAAAAATAAAGTCTGTTCAAATTCCACGCCAGTCACAATAAGAGTGGCGCTAGTAGCATCGCTTTAGAGTAACAAATCATGTTTGCTTTAAACACGCGCTTTAACGGTCGTGAACGTGAATTACCTTCAAGACTGGACGTGGGGAGTTGATCTTACTCAAGAATGCCTATAAGGCAACGAAGACACCATTACCAGCACCTGACTGAGTTTGAACGAGGTCATATAATGGGGTTACGAGAAGATGGATGTTCCTTTTGGGATACTGCAGAAAGGCTTGGCAGGAATGTACCCACTGTCGATGACTGCCGGCAGCGGTGGTCACAGGAATGTACGGTTCCAAGGAAACCGGGCTCCGGGCGACCACGTGACACTGCCGACAGGGAGGAGCATCGTGTTCGGCGTATGGCTCTGGCGCATCGTACTGCGCCTGTAGCAGCAATGTGAGCAGCAGTTGGCACTACAGTGATACAACGAACTGTGGGAAATCGGTTACTTCAAGGACAGCTCCGAGCCAGTCTTCCTGCATTCCACTTCCCCGAAACCACCGCCACTTGCAACTTCAGTGGTGTCAAACGAGAACTCTTTGGAGGAAGGATGGAGGTTATGCTTTCTGATAAAACCTGGTACTGCTTCGGTGCCGGTGATGGCCGTGTGTTGGTTAGAAGGAGGCCAATTGAGGACCTGCAACCAACCTGTGTACCGTGCGTGCTAGACACAGTGGATCTACACCTGGAGTTATGATATGAGGTGCGATACCGTATCACAGCAGGAACGCTCTCTTGGGTATCCCAGGCACCCTGACTGGAAGTTTATATGTCAGTCCGGTGATTCGATCTGTTGTGCTGCCATTCGTGAACAGCATTCCTGGGGTAGTTTTCCCAACAGGATAACACACGCTCAGATATCGCTTTTGCAACCCATCATGCTCTAAAAAGTGTCGACATGTTACCTTGACCTGCTCGATCACCACATCCGTTTCCAATCGAGCACATGTGGGACATCGTCAGAAATTTCCAGCGTCATGCATGAACTGCATTAACTGTTCCCGTACTGACCGACCAAGTCCAACAGGCGTGGAACCTGCCTCTGCCGCCTGTGTGACACAATGCATGCGCGTTTGCATGCTTGCATTCAACTTTCTGGTGGTTATACTGGTTATTAATGTACCGGGATTTTACATTTTCAATAGCTTATCTCACACTTACATTAACCTGTGATCTTGCAATATTAATCACTTAAATACGTTACCTAGACAGACGTATTCCCGAATTTTCATTACTCCACAATAATTCTTTTTTGGTGTTACGATATTTATTTCCGTCAGTGTATATTCGGCTCTTTGCTGTGAGATGGATGATATAAAGTTAAGTGTATCTTTTTACCGTTCATGCAATAACGTGAACTACACCCAGCCTCGTGATGCCAAGTGAGGAGCTACTCGACCGAACAGTAGCGGCTTCGGTCAAGAATACCATCATATCGACCGGGAGAGCGGTGTGCTGACCCCACGCCCCTCCTTTCCGCATCCTCGCCTGAGGATGACACGGCGGTCGGATGGTCCCGATGGGCCCCTTGTAGCCTGAAGACGGAGTGCTGCAGTTACGGTCAACCATCTCCCAGTGAAACCAAAGAATCCACTGTTAAGACCGGACGATTGCAGTTTCGTCAGATCACAAGAAAATGAACCGCAAAATTCGGGAAGCATTATTATGCAGTCGTTATCTATCTGTCACCTCGAGGATCATACATAAAATTAATATTCAAATTTCAACACTTCTGCTCGTTTTTACTTAACAATTATAAACTGATACCAAACCTCATTGAAAGTGAGGCGTCACGCGGTTTCTACATATGTGTCCTTTTGAAATGCACTGCATCTTGTACTCCGCACTGTAGATCGTATTACTTTCTCTAACTCGACTATTCACATAGGGAGCGAGAGAGGAATGGCTGCATTAATATCTCTGCATGTACTGCATTCAGTCTAATCTTCCCTTCGCGGTACCTATGAAACACAGTCACGTGAATCAATCAAACGTCTGACTACTGGAGCTGCTATTCTTTCGATCTGGTCAGTATTCCCTCTCACTCCTATTTGGTGCACTTGAGCAAATTTCCAGAATGCGTCACATAACTGTTTAACACGTAGTATTGAATTTTCCTAGTATCCTGCAAAGAGCATAAGTCTGGCACGCGACTAACCTACGACTGAGCCTCTGTCATCATTCTATTGATATCTCATAACTGGTTTCATCCAGTGTAAGATATACTGAAAGTATCGTAATAGCGTGACATCGAAATATATATGGGCTTCAGCTGTCTTAGTCCACCCACGATGACATACATAGGCAGTTGAGAGGGCAATTACTGTCCGGAGAAAGGGGAATTTTCATGATGCTGAGATGAATTGAAAATTGTCGCAGAAAATTTAGCGTAAGTTATGAGGCGCCGCCACTGCTAGAGAAGGATAGGTGAACCCAACAGCCGTTCAACAGCAGCGGGGAGCCGACAGTCGTGCGAGAATAAAGCCGCTGCCAAAGAAAAAGATTACGAAAACAATGTTAAAAAAAGAACCTTTCGTTCTTTCTTTTTGTGAATGGATAGTGATCTGCATCGCGTCAGACTTGATAGACTGTGATTTATAAATGTAACAATTGATTATAAATGCTACATAATGATTTTAAGTGGCACCTGACTACACATATTGTGGGAAACTACAGTCGTGTGAAATTTAATTTTTGCTGGAAGTGTTGTTGCAGATAGGCTCTGGATGATTTTCTCTGCTAAACTATTGTGATACTATACGACTGATTTGGACTGATGGACTGATTAGAGTGCAAATGAATTGCTACTGCAAAGTTGTAATTTTACTGAGGATTCCTAACATACAACTTCGCCCTCGGAAATTTCTGAGTAGTCATACAGATCATTGATTCGGGGCTGGATTATTTTCGTGAGATAATAACATTATATAGGCCACACATTCGTGTGGTGGCTCCCTAGATCGATAACTCGTACTCGGTGCGCCTAGGTTCCTACTGGCCAATTGGTTGACAAAACGGATTGCTCCGAACATAGTAAGCGCCAGGAGAATAAAAGAGAACCGCCAGAACTTGATGTACAACACAAAACATTCATTTCCTGGTCAACTTCACAGAAAGCTGGGGAAGTATCCAGCAAAACATAATCAAAAACGAACTCACCTTATGGGTATTTCTTCTTGCAACAATGCACAAATGATACTTAGTGTCAAACCGCAAATTATGTCCCTGTAGCACAAGTCTCTGAATTTCAGTCAGCAGTCGATCTATGCCAGGCACCTGCTTCCCCCAAGTGTGCTACTGCTCTTAAGTGGGAGACAGTCGTGGCCAATTGTCACTATGTGTGTTGCACACCTCTGTACTATTCTGTGCTGTGCGGAGCAGCAGCTTCAATTGAGATTCCGACTGAACAGCATTCGATTGCCAGAGAAACAGCAGAGCTGCGTATGTGACTAATGTATCAGAGAGGCTGTCAACCGCCTTCCTCTAGCCAAGTAAGTTACTGATTAACTCTCTTTCTTATATACCCATAGGACCACACCAGGCCTCTTGTCTTAAGTGTGATTTTCATTTCTCTACAAACGATAACAATTCTTCTCGAATGTCCCAAAATGTTCTCCAATGCATGAGACAGTCTGTAAAAGTATCCTCCTTTTGCCCATAGATTTTGGGCAGTGCATACGTGACTCACTGCATGCTCAGGTACTGTTTCTCATTATAAACTGTTCGTCGGTTCAATACGGAGAAATATTTTTACTCAAGGCCAGATAAGTCTCCCTTTTTGTTTTAGCTTCTCTTCTGCGGCCATACACAATGAGATTCTTCGACTTGCAATTGTTTAGCAAAATTTATATTTCACTATTATGTCACATCAAGTTTAACATTTCTCACAACATGTATACGACAGCGGTAAACATATATAATTCATTTCCTCATGAGTGTGCTGAAAGGAACATAACGCTTTTGAAAATGAGGTCCCTACCAGTAAACAATCTTCCTGACAAAGAAGTGGAGCATCCAGAAGATGTGGTCAGATCTCAGCGTGCCTCCATACATACACACACTATCGGCATGTTTGTGAATGATTAGAGTTGCAGTTCTCTGTGACAGCTTGAACGGCCACTACAGTGGATTACTGTTGTCCATGTTTAGTAATGTTACTAGACCTTGAACGATATACAAGGTGCGTGAACAGATGTTGAGTGATAGCTGTAAAGGACACGGAGATCCTGCATACTCATCTGAGATAGATTATCAGCATCTGATAGATTTTTGTCGACCCCTTACTGTAGTTTCCATTTGGCTGACTGGGTGAATTGTGCAATATCCTGATTTTGGGAGAATTTGGATGTGACAGAGGCCCATTGTTGGACTACGTGGGAAGTTGATCGCAGGGATACTGGTCGTCAAGGTTCCGTTTGACAACTTCTGACCACCATCAGGATGGGTCATCATATGTTGCACCAAACGCATCATAATCCCTTCACATCTGCAAGTGTCATTCTAGAACAAGTAGTGGACTTCCTGCAACAATCGGTGTCATCCTGCACGATTGGTCGAAGGCCAGCAGTGGCTGAATTAGGGAATTACCATCCCACATGCGAGCTGCCATTAACACTATAGTATCATGTATCGGCACCACCACACGGGCGTTGCTACGTTGGTACCAGAATAGCAAGTTTCTTTTGGACACCGATTATGGTCGCTCAAGGTCGGGTGGCCCCAATGATGCGCACCTGCTGAGCCATACCGCCAGTGGCTTAGTAGCACGAGCGCCCTCTGCTGCCGTGATATGCGGCGGCAGCCACGCAGCCGCTTGCACTTTAAGCCTGTTCACATTGAGAGGCTACAGAGATGCTGCCTAGTTGTGGCACCGACATCATCATTTGTGCTTCAGTACAGAGGGACTCTTCCCTGTTGACACTGAGAGCTGGATTCTTGGTGCATTATTTCTAACGAGTCTTCGTTCACTTGGAGAAATACAAGTTAAGTAAACCTTCTGTTTGTTGTGTTAACTTGTTCACTAATCATTTCTGCTCCTGTCCAGCTTTCCTACCACTGTGTAGCCTACCTCTCCTCACCGTAGAGTGTAACGTCGTGCACAAGAAAGACAACACATACGGCTGTATCTGGAGTGGTGGGTGACCGCAAGAATGCAGTCCTAACGCTTGGCGCCGCATTGTGTTTAACGATGAAGTGCGCATCTACACTAACCCGTATAACCATCGTCGGCGAGTATGGCGACAACCTGGAGAAAGATCCCTTTCTTCCTCTGTTCTGCAGAGGCACAGCTGTGTTACTCCTAGCGTGACAGTGTGGGGAACCTTTGGGTACGACTTCAGGTCACAGCTGGTAGTGGCTGAAGGAGTTCTTGACGGCTCAGTGGTACATCACGGACTTCCTGCGTTCTCATGTGTTACCCCTCATGTAACAATATCGTGGTGCCACGTTTCATGAGAACAATACTCTTCCACATATGGCATGTACTGTATGAACTGTCTGCGTGATCATGAGGCACTCCCGTGATCATGAAACATTTCCAGATCTGTCCCCCCATAGAACGTATGTGGGACCAGCTCAGACGTTGACAGTATCCAGCATGTCAAGGACCATTTATAGCAGTTGTTGACCAGCGTACCTCAGGAGAGCATGAAATGGGTGTACGATAAGCCTTCTCAACCGAATAAGTTCATGCGTCCAGGCCAGAATGGTTCCAAAGTCTATAGTGTCCCCCGTGAAATAATAAGAAAAGACTTAAAAACAATATTTATAAAAAAGAGACATTTAGAAACTGAATTATATACATTTTTATCATGTACCCGTATTATAATAATTTCTCTGTGTAAGTTTCGAGGGCAAAGAAATATAACAAAATGATCTAAAGAGACGACAAGATAGGCTCTTTTGTTAATTTTTTAATCGTCTTCACTTCTTCTCTTGTCTTGGCTGCGTGTAGACAGACATCTTGCGAGTGCTGTCAAATGTAAGCATATTTGTACTAATTAAGCAGATAATAGAGTGATTTAATATCATTGTTCACTTTTAATTTGTAAGAGGTGATCCCGATGTCATGTCCGCCTTCCTCTGAATTAACCTGTATTCGAGTAATTTACAGTTCAACAATCGCAGCGGCCGATGCAGCCAACGACGCCATTACGTGGCGATACTAACTTATAAAAAAAATAGCGGAAGTTGAAAACTCGCGCCGGCCGCGGTGGTCTAGCGGTTCTAGGCGCTCAGTCCGGAACCGCGCGACTGCTACGGTCGCAGGTTCGAATCCTGCCTCGGGCATGGATGTGTGTGATGTCCTTAGGTTAGTTAGGTTTAAGTAGTTCTAAGTTCTAGGGGACTGATGACCACAGATGTTAAGTCCCATAGTGCTCAGAGCCATTTTTTTTGAAAACTCGCCCGCTATTAACATAATATTCATTTTTCTCCACAGCCGCCTGACGTTGCAGAAAATACGTAGCTTTAAGATTCTTATTTTCAGTACAACAGCCGAGTGCCAGAGCCAGGACTCCGACTACAATGCAACGGTTAACGGACGTAAGAAGAAATACTCTTGCGCGTGTGTGGGCCGCAATTGTAATTAATGACTAAAGACTTTTTGCTTTAAAGTGAACTGACTAGCCGAAGAAATTAATACGAAAAGTTTATTCCATTGTTCAACTTATATACTCATGTTTTAAGATTCAGCGAGTCTAATTCCACTGAAGATCAACATTGTTAAAAATGATAACTTCACAAAAGCGTTTAATTGTAAATCAAAATTGAAATGAAATATCATTTTGATTAAGGCCCACCACGTAAGTCGGCAACAATCAACGTTACCAATTTATAATATATTAAATTACGACGGCCGGCGGACGCGAGAAGTCTTACTGAAAAGTGGGCTCATACAGCTAAATTGCTTGTAAATTTTATTCGATTTTGTAATCACTGAAATAATATCATACGCCCTGTCAATCCGTTTCGTTTACTCATCCTATTCTAGGTGCTTCGCTACTTCGTCACACAGTGTAAAATGTTTCCAGCAATCCTAAGCACTACTAAACTTAAATTGAGCTGTATTTTACTGTTTTATTTTTGACTTAGTTCAATCAAGCTAATTTCCAGGTAGAGAAGAATTCACGTAGGAGGAGTAACTGCCCATCAGTATTCGACCTCACCAAAGAGAATATTGCGCATTATGCAAATTCTCTGCAAACTAGGAGTGGTTCTACGGTAGAGCTGTGTACACTGGATGTACAAGCTTCCAATAGTCGGCGCGAGTTGCAGCTTCCCGTCTGCCCGCCCGCAGATGCCTATCGTCGATAACGGACGGCGCCTGCTTGTAGCCGTAATTTGCTGACGAAGCCGCAGCAGCCGCGGAACATTGGGAGGCGGGGAGCCCTGCCCAGCCCAGCCTGGCTCTCCGCTATCTTCCGCCTGAAAGCCGGATGCGACAATCCCACAACTCGCAACCGGCTGCACACGGCCCAGATGGCTATCACTGCTACGCGACTACGCAAGCTGTCCCCACTCAACAGGAAGGCAGTTTATCTCAACATTTCTTCATTTGTGTAGTTTCGACTAATGTATGACGGCGAAGTAAGATACGAGGGAAGATCGGAGAGTAGCGCACAATAGTTTTATCACCAAAATGCTTAATAGGTAATAAGACAAAAAATCATAAATGTACTTGCATCTTTTACCTACTTTTCTATGTAGTCACTAACGTTCTGAACATATTTCTCCATTCGTGGTACCAGTTTCAACATGCCCCGTTCGTAGAAGTCCGTTTCATTGGAGTATAGCCATCTGCGGACTGTTGATCTCACTTTCGCATCTGTCGCAAAGTGTTGGCCGACCAGGAATTTCTTCGTGGGGCTAAACAGCTGAAAGCCCGACGGTGGAAGGTCCGGACTGTACAGTGGATACTGGAGCGCCTCCCACCCACATCTGCCGACTTTCTCACGAACGGGAGCAGCAGTATGGGTGCGAGCATTGTCATAAAGAAGTCTGACAGCATCAATGTTGTGCCGTTTGTCGCAAAGGGCATGGCGCAGTTTAACCAAGGTTTTAATGTAGGCTGTAGCATTCACAGTGGCCCCGTGTTCAGCAAAGTCCACCACTAATACACTATGCATATTTCAGAACACTGTTAGAAGCTCCTTCATAGCAGAACGAGTCACTCTGAATTTTTTTCATAGCGGGGAGCAGCATATTTCCATTCCACAGAGGCCTGCTGAGTTTCGGACGTATAGTGGTACTCCCACGACTCATCACCAATGACGATATCCTTCAGAGAGTCATGCCCTTCTGTTACGTAGCGCATTGAGTGATTTGTTTTATTTCGTCTTGTTTTAGGGCGCAAAAACAACTAAGGTCATACGCGCCCATGTTAGAACTTTAAAACACGAAAATAAAAAACTAGTTAAAAGCGGCCACACAGCAAGCCCAATCGACGGAAGGAAAGACAGCTAAAAACAGGGCATGAATTAAAGATTGAATGCCCTTCACCATATTGCTACGACGCATAAAAAGTAAAACGCGGTCGACAGCCCGAGCATCGTTTGCTAAAACGGCCGATAACTCAGACGACAGACATAAAACAGAACGTCGTAAGTGGTTATAAATAAAGACATTCCATCAGGAAATGGCGAACGTCAAAGGTTGAACATTATGAGCACGAAGTGGTGCGGGATCACAACTGAAGAAACGGCGATGGCTAAAAGCACAGTGCCCAATACGCGACCTAGCTAAAATAATCTCCTCACTGCGAGAGGACCGAGAGGAGGTCAGCCAAGCCGCTGGGAGAGGTTTAATTCCCCGGAGCTTGTTCCCACGAAGGAACGACCAGTGGCGATGTCAAAGTGGCAACACCTGCTGACAGAGGGCAACAAAGAGATCATCGGGGTGAATGTAAGTACTACCGCGCTGCAGTATGAGTGTTGCAGCCTTGGCAGCAGCGTCAGCGACCTCATTTCCGGTCAGACCGACGTGACCAGGGACGCACATAAACATAACAGTGACTCTGTCTTTGGTGTAACGTCACGTGTGCTGGACTGCTGTTGAAACTGCTCGTCAGTATTTTGAAGAGTTTTAGTTTTCTGTTACTTATTTTAAAGTTTATTTGTGTTAATATTTGCTGTAAAAGTAATTTATTAGTGGATTTTCATTAATCTCAGTCTTTCTTTCTGTGTTACTGACTCGAGTGGTCCGTTATTCGTGAGTGTGCTTACGTCGTTTATCCAAGTCTCACGCCTCAGCAGTGGCTTTACATTCCGCGGCGTGCGGTTGCAGTTATAGCGGATATAAAGCTAAGCTCTGACAAAGCTGTTTGTGCACTGTTACACAGTTAATAAAATTAGTAGTTTTCAATGGTGTTTCGTGCTGTTTGCAGCAAAATAACGGTTTAATAAACTTTTGGAAACGTTCCCTCAATGTGTTTTTGTTTTCTGTGCGTTGAAGTCGTTTAGTAAATTTAAGACTGTAGTTTTCAGCTGGCGTTTCTTATTGTTTCTGGTGAAATATTTCAGTAAAATTTTCATTCACTGTTTTAACTTCGTTGAGTGTTCCAGTGGCCGCTTGAATACTTGGTTTTAGCTAAGAAATTGTGTGAAGTTTTGGTGGTACTGGTATTAATTTTGGTTTAGTAGTATTAATAAAAGTTGTTGCTTTCTTAGTAGAGGGAGAATTTCGAGGCCACAATTGTTACTACTTTTCTACTGTTGTAACTGAACTTAAGTAACGTAGACGTTTAATTTTTTTCAGTAACTGTAAAATTTTACCATGAGTGAGAAGTGCGGGCTTAGTTGTAGGTTTGTGAGCAGTGGGTACGGTGTGGGATTTGTTCAAAGTATTTTCATAGGGGGGAATGCAGTGGGGAAGCCAGTGGGCATTCTAGCGAGATCCTCTTCTGGGAATGCAGAATCTGTAGCAAAAATAAGTTGATAGAGGAGGAGCAGGAGCGTAATATCTGTGCCTCTCAGGTGCAGTTACAATATTCAATTGAGGAGCTAAAGAGGTTGAGGAGGATGAAGAGTCATGGGGAATAGGAACTGACAGTTTGTAAGAAGGCAACTAGGAGGAGGAGGTATTCAGACAGCTGTACTTTGCGTGTATCCAATAGATTTGACCAACTGTCAGAGTTGCTTGGAGAGGAGTCTCTTGTAGCTGTAGGTGTAGGAAACATGCAGCAACCTTCAGCAGTCAGGAGTCAGTTGCAAAGTCTAACAGAAAGGAGAAGGTTCTGCAGCTAGGTAGTTCGCAAGATAGAGGTGTGGGCCAGCAGCTACAGGAAGTGCTGGGGAGCGAGCACCAGGTCAGCAACATTGTGAAGCCTAGTGCAGGGTTAGCTAGCGCAACTTACAGCACTTATGGAGGAATTTTACGAAAGAGGATCAGGTGGTGGTTGTGGATGGAGTAGGGAATAGTCTTGCTAGGGACGGGGAATATGATGTAGATGGCGACATGGTAAAGATAGCTACTGAAACCGGTTGCACTAATGTGCATTTCGAGCAACTGTTCATGATCGGAATCTTAATGCGGCTGTTAGGCGTTTAACATGGGGCTGGAGAAGGCACTGATGGCAGAGGGCATGTGTCACATTGCAGTGGTGCCAGTTGAGTTTATCAATACATCGGGTTTCACTAGGTACGGCCTGCAACTCAATAGGTATGGGAAGGGGAGGTTGGCAACGCTTATAGGTGACAGTGTAGTGGCTGGCGGTGAGATCACTTATTGAAAAATTTCTGTAGTAGTTGGTGTTAGAGCTGCACCATCTCTAGATTGAAGGTAGCTGATAGGTATACCTGCTTAAAGGAAGTCCCTCTAACTAAGGAATCACCTTCAGAGAAGGTTGTGTGTCTAAGTAGAGAAGGAATTAGCACATTTCATGAAAATATAGGGGTATCAGAGATAAAGTTAGTGAACTGTTTATAAATGTTAACTCTGACATTATTGATATATCGCAGCAGCACTTAAATACTTTGACAAATCAGTGGCTTCTTTTACCAGGATACAGATTAGGTGGCTGTTTTTCTAGGAGTTCCTTCTGGAGTGGCGAGTATCCATGTACGTAAAAAACAGTATTCCATTTGAGTCCATAGACGTATCACGGCACTGCACTGAACAGATATTCGAAAGTTGTGCAGGGGCAGCTCAATTTAGTGAAACTAAACTTCTAATTGTTGTTGTTTATAGGTCCCCTAACTCTGACTTCAGAGTATTTCTGATCGAGCTACAGAGGGTTCTTGGTTCACTTTATAGGAAGTATCAAAAATTAGTTATATGTGGTGACTTCAATATTAATTTTGTATATGACTGTGCAAGAAAACGGATGTTGGTAGTTCTTGTAAATTCATATGATCTCATGCATACTGTGTTTTTTCCAAATAGGGTGCAGGGGAACAGTAGCACAGCCATAGACAATATTTTTATTCATTCTTCCTTACTAGATGGGCATTCTGTTGTTAAAAGTGTGAATGGCCTTGCAAACCATGATGTACAAATTTTAACACTAAAAGGCTTTAGTACTCAAACAAGTGTCACATATAATTACAATCTATGTAGGAAAGCTAATCCAACAGCAACAGAGAGTTTTTTATACCTTGATAAGGAACAAGAGTGGCAAGATGTTTTTAGTGCCGATAACATAGATGACAAGTACAATGCTTTCCTTAACACATTTCTCATGCTCTTTGAGAGTTGCCTTACAATAGAATGTTCTAAGCGGAGAACTCGCAGTAAAAGGCAGCCTGGGTGGCTGAGTAGTGTGCTAAGAATATCATGTAGAACAAAGCGGGAATTATATCAAAATGTTAGAAGCACCCACAATCAAGTTTCAGTAGCCCACTACAAACAGTATTAGGAAGACAAAGAGTATGTGGTACACAAATAGAATAGCTAATTCACAGGATAAAATTAAAAACCATTTGGCCAGTTCTGCAGGAAGTGTCTGGTCAGCAGCACAAGGTCGACGATATAGAGTCAGTTCGTAGAAAAAACATTTCTGCTACTGATAAGTCAGATATATGTACTGTATTTAACAATCACATTCTGAGCATTGCTGGTGAATTAAATAAAAGCTTACTTTTTACAGGGAAGCATATAACACTCTTGAGAAATTCCTATCCGAGACTGATGTCTGAAATACTCCTCTGTGATACTAACAAGGGGAGATTGAGTCAATAATTAAATCACTGAAGACTAAGCAGTCTCATGGATATGATGGAGTATCTAGCAGAATATTAAAGTATTGTGCTGCACATGTTAGCCCTGTACATCGCCATATTTGTAGCTTTTGCTTTAACAATAGTCGGTTTCCTGAACGATTAAAGTACTCAGTAGTAAAGTGGCTTTATAAAACGGGAGAAAGGGATAATGTAGATAATTTTAGACCTACTTCTAGGCCGTCAGTGTCTGCTAAAGTTATTGAGAAGGCTGCGGATGTAAGGGTAATTGATCATTTTATATTACGTAGTTTGTATAACGTACAGTTCGGCTTTAGAAGTCGTTTAACAATTGAAAATGCTGTATCTAAAATGGTTCAAATGGCTCTGAGCACTATGGGACTTAACATCCGAGGTCATCAGTCCCCTAGCACTTAGAACTACTTAAACCTAACTAACCTAAGGACATCACACACATCCATGTTCGAGGCAGGATTCGAAACTGCGACCGTACCTGTCGCGCGGTTCCAAACTGAAGCGCCTAGAATCGCTCGGCCACTGCGGCCGGCGCTGTATTCTCATTCCTCTGAGAGGTACTGCATGTATTAAACAAAAGGTTTCGAACGCTAGGCATTTTGATTTAACTAAGGCGTTTGATTGTGTTGATCACAAAATATTGCTGCAGAAGTTGCATCATTATGGAATACAGGGAGCAGCTCACAATTGGTCCATCTCTTACTTTAACAACAGACAGCAAAAGGTCATTATTCACAATGTTGAGAATGCCTGTGATGTTGAGTTTGAATGGGGTACGGTAAATTGGGGGTGCCCCAGGGATCAGTGTTGGGGCTACTCCTGTTCCCTATTAATATAAATGATATGCCCTGTAGTATTACAGGTAATTCTAAAATATTTCTGTCGGCTGATGACACTAGCTTGGTAGTAAAGGATGGTGTGTGCAGCATTGGCTCGGTTTCAAATAGTGCAGTCCATGACGTAAATTCATGGCTTGTAGAAAATAAACTGATGCTAAATCACAGTAGGACTCAGTTTTTACAGTTTCTGACACACAACGCCACAAAACCATATGTTTTAATTTCCTAGAATAAGCATACGATAAGTGAAACTGAACAGTTCAAATTTCTGTGTGTTCAGATAGAGAGTAAACTGACGTGGAAAGCCCACGTTCAGGATCTTGTTCAAAGACTTAATGCTGCCATTTTTACTATTGGAACGGTATCTGAAATAAGTGATCATTCGACACGAAAATTAGTCAATTTTGCTTATTTTCATTCGCTTATGTCGTATGGTATTATATTTTGGGGTAACACTTCCCATTCTAAAACGATAGCTTTGGCTCAGAAACGGGCAGTTCGGGCAATAAGTGGTGTACGTTCGCGGACCTCTTGTCGATCATTTTGACATTGGCCTCTAATGGTTCAAATGGCTCTGAGCACTATGGGACTTAAAATTTGAGGTCATCAGTCCCCTAGAACTTAGAACTACTTAAACCTAACTAACCTAAGGACATCGCACACATCCATGCCAGAGGCAGGATCCGAACCTGCGACCGTAGCAGCAGCGCGGTTCCGGACTGAAGCGCCTAGAACCGCTCAGCCACAGTGGCCGGCCATTGGCCTCTCAATACATATATTCTTTACTGTCGTTTCTTGTTAACAATATCAGCTTCTACCCAAGAATTAAAAGCTTTCGTTCACTTAATACTCGGCAGAAATCCAGTCTGCATTTGGATCGCACTTCCTTAACCCTCATGCGGAAAGGTTTGCAGTATACTGCTGCATCCATGTTGAATAAGCTATAACAAGAATTCAAAAATCTTAGCAATAATCCATGCGCTTTCAAATCGAAACTGAAGAGTTTCCTCATGGGTCACCCTTCTATTCTGTGGAGGAGTTCCTTGAAAAATTGAGCTGATTATTATGTTATATTGTTGACTGCGTTTACTTAAACTTATGGCTTGATTTTTTTTTTTTTTGGGTTCATAAACATTTTATTCTATCTGTTATTACTTTTGTGTTGTAGTTTCATGTACTGACACGTTCCATGACTTTGGAGATTTGCTCCTCAATTTGGTCCTACGGAACTAGACGTGTAAATAAAGTAAATAAAATAAAAATGAGGAAGAGAAAGCTTTCCTGGACGCGTTGCACTAAGGGATGCACCATATATAGCTCACATAGTCTCTGAAGGGCACTGAGAGAGTCGGAGCAAATGACACAATTGAAAAGCTTGTGTCGCCGGATGTACTGTGTTGCCTGATACAGGGCAAAGATCTCCACCATAAATATTGAGAAGTGCTCCGGAAGCCGATACCGGAAATCGTCGGTCACAAAGGCATACCCGATACCACGGTCAATCGGAGAGCCATCAGTGTGCACAAAGGTACTACCGTGAAGTTCCGCACGAAGTTTGAGAAACTTGCGGCAATGGAGAGAGGCTGGAGTAGGAAACGAATGTAGTCCAAGGAGAACACGGGCCGACGCACGAAGCAAGGGTGGGGAAGGGCTTACACCCATTGGAAAAGTGGCAGGTAACGTGAAGTTAAGCTGCCGGAGCAACAGCCGAAATTGAACTTTAGGAGGTAACAGAGAAGAGGGAGGCGCATCATTCTGGCGGTCCAAATTGCTGTCTAAATGGCTCCGACATTCTGTGGGGTTGCAGCTGTCACCGGCAGCTCGGAGCGTGACGAATCGCCAATGATCATACGGCCCTCTTCCAACAATGGACACCACCTAGAGACATTGCTAGGGTCCGTACAGTCGTCCCCATAGACTCTTGTACCTGTGAATTTCATTCGGTTTATGGTCTTTGTCTCACAAATATCGAACTACACTTGGCTGCTCTTCACAAGTTGACGGCAGTAACATGCGCGCCATGTTTGTTTCGTAATTCAAGATTCTCTCGCTAGAGCTGCTCATGAAGACAAAATACACTCGGTAGTGCAAACTTCAAACTATTTCATCGTGAAATGTGTACTTCTAGTTGCAGTACCAGGGGAGAAAAAAATTATTGTGCCTTACTTTCAGAGCCCGCATCTCGTGGTCGTGCGGTAGCGTTCTCGCTTCCCAAGCCCGGGTTCCCGGGTTCGATTCCCGGCGGGGTCAGGGATTTTCTCTGCCTCGTGATGGCTGGGTGTTGTGTGATGTCCTTAGGTTAGTTAGGTTTAAGTAGTTCTAAGTTCTAGGGGACTGATGACCATAGATGTTAAGTCCAATAGTGCTCAGAGCCATTTGAACCATTTTTTTTACTTTCTGATCCTCTCTCCTTGCTTGGACCATACATAGAAAGAACTACTACATTATACTGGAGAAAGTGTCTGAAAGAAGTACGCAGTGAGACGAACAGAAATGACACTTTTAATCAAAGACGATCATTACACTGAAGTTACCGCCATTTGTTATGGTCCTCTAGACATTACAAGCGGCGTGAGAGGGTTCTTCGTTGCTGGATGCAAGGTTGGTAAGCAGTTCTTCAGGCAGGAACGGGCTCTATTCGCACCGGCGAAGGATATACCCTCTTACGGTGAGAATTGTGGACACATAATGCACCCAGGAACCTAGTCACACGTGTTCGTTTTGGTGACCCCAGTGTTATGCTATGGGACACTATAATACTGCATGAGCTTACTGACTTCCAAATCTTTGAATATGGAACACACGCCAGTCATTGTTATTTTGTGACTGTAGTCTCTTTCCAAGTGTACCCTTTCAGGGGTGCATTCGGTCCTAACGCCATTTTTGTGGATGACAATGGGCGACCACATCGAACACTGGAGGGGAGGTGCTCTTGGAACGAGATGATGTTCGGCGAATGGAGTGGACTGCCTGTTCCCCGACTTAAATCCCTTTGAGCACGTGTGGGATTCGTTGGGGAGACGTACAGGAACACGTCTACGTGCACCAGCGACCATCCATCACTTGGCGGAGGAATGGAACACTACCACAAGAACTCCATAGCAACCTTGTGGGCAGCATGCGAGCACGTTGCAGAGCATGCGCTGCAGTCCGTGGTAGTCACGCACCTTACTGAGGACCATGCTTACCTTTTCTAATGTCCAGGGGACTATCATAAATCGCGAAGACTTCAGTATAATCATTGTCTTTAAATAATAGAGTCTTTTACGTTCGTCACACTCCGCATTTCTTGAGTTACCATCTGTACTGTACTGTGCTATACTATAGCAGTTCTTTCCGTGTATGGTCCAAATTTCAGCGAGATACGTTACTTGATAGTCCAAAAAAATTGTTCAAGTGGCTCTGAGCACTATGGGACTAGAAAGAAAGAATATACTAAACTCATTAGCCACTGTCCATCAGGAACAGCTTTACAAGAATAAGAAACAGAGGCAGGTTACAAAGTGTTGTATCCTCGTCGCCACTGTAGTGTCTAGTACCATCGCGTCCTTGGACGGCCCCTTGGGCGTTTTGCAGCAGGCTGAGAATGGAGGGCTCGGTATGGGAGAGATCTATCAGCTCGAAGGATGTGGCCAAATCACCATAGCCTCTTGTGCCCTAATATTCGAAGAATGTCAATTTGGGTGGCCAGTATCCTCTTTCAACAACACAAATGCACACGTGAATTAATACGGCTTTTTATTTACAGAAACACGAAGTTGTTGCTTAACTTGAATAAAGTCCATGTGTTGTGGTACAAGCTCATCTGCAATAGTCCTCTTGCAGACAATATCGGTAATCTTGCTAATACAAACTTTAGTCTCACTGCTGGTCCCACAGTGCAACTATCTGACAGTAGCCTCACTAAAATGTGAGTCAAATGGCTCAAATGGCTCAAATGGCTCTGAGCACTATGGGACTTAACATCTGAGGTCATCAGTCCCGTAGAACTTGGAACTACTTGCACCTAACTAACCTAAGGACAACACACACATTCGTGCCCGAGGCAGGATTCGAGCCTGCGACCGTAACGGACGCGCGGTTCCCGAATGAAGCACCTAGAACCGCTCGGCCACAGCGGCCGGCTACTTGGTAGTGACACATCGTACGAAACTACTTTTGTCGGCAAGTTTTGCGTAGCAGTGTATCGTTTCCTGGCCCTGTCTGTGTGTTAGTAACGTGGGTATTGTGTGTGCCACAGTCGGTTCCCGGTACCCGGGAGGAGTCTTCCTCCAGGCTGGAGGCGGCGGCCAGGACTATCACCTTTCTGACTCTGCACAGCAGCAACCCTTATGTCTTTTCTCCTTACAATTTAAACGGCCAATAACAAATACAACACGAAAATATGTACTCTTTCCAAAACTGAAATGTCCGAATAAAATATTCTACTAGCTTCACAAGAAAGGCAATAATGACGTTTAAAATTATTTATTAATTAACGTCAGCTTCACACTATTTTAGCATGTAATTTAAATTGTTATTTCTTTATGAGTGACCAGGCAATGGCCTTGCCGCAGTGGATACACCGGTTCCCGTGAGATCACCGAAGTTAAGCGCTGTCGCGCGTGGTCGGCACTTGGATGGGTGACCATACACACCGCCATGCGCCATTGCCATTTTTCGGGGTGCACTCAGCCTCGTGACGCCAATTGAGGAGCTACTCGACCGAATAGTAGGTGCTTCGGTCAAGAATACCATCATAACGACCGGGAGTGCGGTGTGCTGACCCCACGCCCCTCCTATCCGCATCCTCCACTAAGGATGACACGGCGGTCGGATGGTCCCGGTAGGCCACTTGTAACCTTACGACGGAGTGTTTTTCTTATTTTTTTTTTTTTTTTTTTAATGAGTGATCAAGCAACACTCGGCTGGACAAAGACAACTGCTGCTTCAGACTGAGCAATACGTAGACACATTGAAGATACACTAACAGTTCTTAAACAACTTGTAAGTAAGCTGTTTAGATTTTTATATTGGTAATGCCACGTAGCGCTCTGTATGAAAATCACTGGCTGTGCTGTGTGCAGCCTGTGGCTAGTTTGCATTGTTGTCTGCCATTGTAGTGTTGGGCAGCGGCAGCTGGATGTGAACAGCGCGTAGCGTTGCGCAGTTGGAGGTGAGCCGCCAGCAGTGGTGGATGTGGGGAGAGAGATGGCGGAGTTTTGTTATTTGTCATGAACTGATATATATATATTATGACTATTAAGGTAAATACATTGTTTGTTCTCTATTAATATCTTTCATTTGCTAACTATCCCTATCAGTAGTTAGTGCCTTCTGTAGTTTGAATCTTTTATTTGGCTGACAATAGTGGCGCTCGCTGTATTGCAGTAGTTCGAGTAATGAAGATTTTTGTGAGGTAAGTTATTTGTGAAAGGTATAGTTTAATGTTACTCAGGGCCATTCTTTTGCAGGGATTTTTGAAAGTCAGATTGCGTTGCGCTAAAAATATTGTGTGTCACTTTAGTGAATGTTTGAGTACGTCCACTTTTGCTCAGCTGTTTGAAAAGCAAATAGTGTAAGAGGTTTATCAGCACAGTCGTGTATAATTGTTCTAAGGGGACATTTCATATGTCGACCCTTAGCCTAGGATACCTCACTGGAATCTTCTGATTTTTTCTTGTAGTTTGTGTAATTAGTGTAGCTTTTGTTTATTGCTAGTGCGTAATTATAGAGAGCATTTCCTTTGTAGTTGTGGTTTTTCATTGTTGTATAGTAAAACAGTTGTGGCATGCATGTAGATTTGCACCAAGTATTTCGGAGCAGCGCTTGCAATTAACTAGATATTATTTTCAGTGCTATGTTAATGTGTTCTCTTATTTTTGCTCTTCAAATTGTGTTCTTCTGTGTTGTCGTGTGAAATATTGTGACAATAATGGCGTGTGAAAAACGTAATACTAGGCTCCAAAGTAAAATGAGAAATGACAATGAAGACGAAAGCAGTGTGTTAGCGCCACCGAGTAATGAATTAACTAATATTCAAAGTAGTAATTTGGTAATTGTACATAGGGAAATGGAGCGGGCTGCAAACAATGGTGTAGACAGTGAAACAATTAGTGAACAGGGAAGCATTATCGATCGATCGGTCGGCAACAGCTTGCCTCAGGAATCCGAAATGACAGGACACAATCTTGCAAATACTTTAGATTCAGGTTTTGCGTCCTCACCGTTTTCTCAAATGAATCAAGACACATTTTCTGCTTTTCAAAATGCGAATATTGCCGGTTCAAATGCACTGCCGAATAGCACTGAGGAACATGTTTCAGACACCAGTGCACTGTTATTACAGTTAATGCAACAAATGGGACAAAGGCTACAAAAGTTAGACACAACGCTTGAACAAAATCAGAAACAAATGGGACAAAATCTTCAAAAGTTAGACACAATGGAACAACACCAGAGACAAACACAGCAACAGTTACACACAATGGAACAAAATCAGAGACAAACACAGCAAAAGCTTCAAAAGTTAGACTCATTGGAACAAACTCTCGAACAAACACGTGAAAATTTAACTGCTGAGTTACATAACATTGAATCGAAATGTCAAAAAGTCTGTAATGACGTAAAAACACAAATTTGTGAGCATTTCCAACCTATTTTTTCGCGTCATGAAAATGCATTACAGAATCTCGAAGCAGCCATAAAAGAACTGCAAACTATTGTTCATGAAAATCATGAGACCTTGCAAGCTAAAATGGACTCAGTTGCATCTACCGATTTGGTTACGCAACTTGCAAAAACTCAGGAAAACTTAAAGGACACAGTAGAAAGACACATGGAGGAAATTAGTTCATTATCAGAGAAAGTAGTTGAACTTTCGGATCAGCTAAATAATTTATCTACGAAGGTAGATGATAATCTGAATGACACAAAACCGGTAGTCTTTAATGACACAGAAGAGTGCGAACAAATTAGGAAACTGAAACAAAATATGAATCAAATTAATACGCAACACCAAAGAGAAATCCGGGAAGTACAAGATCAGCTGACACAGGTAATACAAGAATTACGTATTTCAGAGGACACTCGCCCTCCAATACGGGAAGAGGGATATAGAAATACGGAACAGCCACAAAATAATAACACAGGGCACTTCGGAAATTATGAAAGAAATTGGCAAGGTACACCGAATTTTGAGATGGAACCGCCGAAACGACGTAACAATGACCGACATGCTACTCACCGACACAATGATTTTGACTATAAGCTGTTCATTACTACACGTAAATTCAAAACGTTTAAGAATTCTGCCAACGACATTCATCCACAAGAGTGGCTCCATCAATTCTCTCATTGTTTCCCTCCCAACTGGTCATTGGAGCACAGGTTAGAATTGATGTGTGGCTACTTGGAGAATGAACCAGCTGTAAGAATGCGATCGGTCATTCACGATTGTCACAGTGAAGGAGAATTTTACCATGCCTTCCTCTCAGCATATTGGTCTCAAGCCACACAAGACCGAGTAAAACATAGCATCATAATGATGAAACGTTTCGAACAATCTGAATGTTGCAGTCTTATGAAATATTTTGAAGACATGTTGCATAAGAATCAGTATCTTTCAAACCCATAAAGCCCCTCAGAACTCATCCGCATTTGCTTAATCAAACTGCCTGAACATTTACGACATATTATTTTAGCAGGACGTTGCAAAGACGACATTGAAGCTTTTCAGGGACTGTTACAAGAACTAGAAATTGACACTGACACTCGCGTAACGCGAAAACAGGAACACAACAACTACAGGTCACATCCGTCGCAATTCCGCGATGAAAGAAATAATAACTGGACACGACAAGGCTATTCTCACAACACAAATCGTGACCAAAACAGACACCACCCGTATGACAACCGTTGGCAGAGTAGTAATAATTACAGGGAAAGATCACCTCTCCACAGTAATGACTATCACTGAGACAATCAGAGAAACAGACAATATGGGAACCAAAACAATTATTATCACGGGAGACAGAATAACTTCAGACGCAACGGTCCAGTGCGCAGTTACGATTCAGGGAGAAATTCTCCACCACATAACCGACAAACAAGAAACTATATAAACTACCGACAAAACGACAGATCTGAATTCCATCAGAACTGGCGAGCTTCAAACACGGCAGGGTCCTCTCGTCACAGTGAATTTGTAGAAGTTAGGTCTCCAAATCCCAATAATGACGCGCGCCAACAAAGAGACAATAGGCAATGACTCACACCGCTGGCAGCCACAAGACGTACTTATGAAACTGACGACACAGCTGCCGTAGCTAGTAATTACGTAAAAATGGAAGACATTAGGGACATCTTACTCAAGGAACACGACGTAAAACATAACAACATTGCATATCCTGTGATTCACATTACTGTAAATGACGTAAAATTTACGGCAGTACTTGACTCTGGCAGTCCCATTTCAGTAATTAGTGAAACAGCTTTTAGCAAATGCAACAAATCGAACGATTGCCCCACACTTCCGTTACGTAAGATTAAATTACAAGGTGCAATCTTTGGAAAAAGTGTAGATGTACGCCAACAAACCAATTTAGAATTCTTTTGCCAAAGCCACAGCTTCTCTATGAACTTTCTTATTGTTCCATTATTGTTGACGGAAATTATACTGGGAGTAGACTTTTTGAATGAATACAAAGCAATCTTAAGCTTTCACAATGCTGAAATAAGTTTAGAGAAAGAAGGTAAGTCAATAGCTTTGAAATTTGACGACTGGCTCTCAAACCATGACGAGAAAATTAATCGGCTTTACGTTCTGTTAGACAACAGTCCGGAATTTTCTATGGAACTAGACACTAACAATCACTCTGCAAGTACTGACAGGGATGATATCGACGGCATATTTGAAATTAATGAGTTAATTCAGAATAAAATTCAAACAATTGAGAATTGTAATGACACTGATAGGCAGGACCTTTTTGAGATTTTACAAGCACATTCCACAGTTTTTACTCACAAAACAGGAACAATCAAGGGATTTCAATACCAATTTCGTGTTCGTGAGCATACTAAATTTTGTGTTAGACCATACGTAATTCCAGCACATTATAGGGACCGTGTTAGAACAGAAATACAATCTATGCTTGACGAGGGCATTATTGAGCCTGCAGTAAGCTCATACAACAATCCATTACATGTTGTTGAGAAGAAAAATGGATCGATCAGGCTTGTCTTAGATTCGAGACAAATCAATACTATCATCATTCCTGAAACAGACAGGCCGCAGACGATGGAAGAACTTCTTCAAAATTTTAATGGTGTAAAAGTGTTGTCTTCCATTGATCTCAGATCCAGCTTTTATCAGATCGAACTTCATCCAGAATGTAGAAAATACACAGCTTTTCTTTGTTTCGGCGTTTGTTATCAGTTTCGAAAACTTCCTTTTGGTTTGAACATTTCTTCGGCAGCATTCATTCACGGGCTAAATTCTATATTACCCGAGTTCTTAAAACGTCACATCACCTTATATGTGGACGATATTCTGATAGCAGAAGCCTCATGGGAACAACACAATCGCATCCTCAACAGCGTGTTACGTATTTTTGCAGAATCTGGAATTACAGTTAACTTGGAAAAGTCTGAATTCGGTAGGTCAAAGGTGAGGTTTTGGGACATATTATTTCTTCTGAAGGCATTCAACCGGATCCTGAAAAGTTAGAAGCAATCAGAGCCATTCCAGTTCCATCCACAAAAAAACAAGTCCGCAGTTTTCTAGGTCTCGTAAATTTTTACCGTCGTTTTCTGAATATGCAAATTCTAGTTACACCAAAACTTTGTTCTCTCACTGGAAAAAATACTATTTGGAACTGGGACGAACAAGCACAGTTGGAATTCAATTCTTTGAAAGAAGCGTTACTTCACGCGCCAATACTAGCTCATCCAGATCTGTCACAAGATTTCTGCCTTAGCACGGATTCTTCTAAAGTCGGTCTTGGTGCCCACTTATTTCAAGAAGCCATAGAAAATGACACTACTGTTCAGAAAACCATTGCTTTTGCTAGCCGAGTGCTAACAAAATCTGAAAAAAATTATTCCGTTACTGAATTAGAAGCGTTAGCGATCGTTTGGGCATTTAACAAATTCCGTTTCTTTCTTTCTGGTAAGCACGTAAAAGTATACAGTGATCATCATGCATTACAATTTCTTATGTCTTCAAAATTAAATCATGACAGATTAAAACGTTGGGCATTGTTTCTGCAAGAATTCCGCTTCACAATAGTCTACATTCCCGGCAAGGAGAACATTGTTGCGGACGTGCTGTCACGCGCACCGGCTGGGCTTGAGAAAAGTAACACAGAAGGCAATCTCGAGAAAAATTTTAGTATTCTTTACATTCAGAAAGTCGCCTTTGAAAACTTCATCACCACATCTTTAAAGGACATTGCTCATGAACAAGATAAAGATCCGATTTGGAAAGACATCAAAAGTAAATGGCATGAAAAGACACACACTCAGATTCGGCATTATTACCTGGTTAGAAACAACATACTCTTCAAACGCTGCACTGTTGATGACAAGCTATGGGTACTTTGCATTCCAGACGATTTTGTTAATAAGCTCATTTGGTATATTCATTTCAGCTACGCACATTTTGGTCCACGAAAATGTTATCATATTCTTCGGACGACTTGTTATTTTAACAATATGGAAAAGAGAATTCGAAGAGTCTTGTCTATTTGTAAACTTTGTCAAAAGGCGAAACCATCTACTATCTCCCATCGTGCTCCGCTGTTTCCTATCATTCCTTCTAAATTAAAAGAATTTGCTGCTGTTGATCTCTTAGGACCGCTTGTCAGAACATCTAATGGATTTGCGTACGTTCTAGTCGCTGTTGAACTTACTTCAAAATTTGTTTCTTTAACTCCGTTACGTAAAGCCACTGGACGGTCTGTATCCAACGCCTTTGTTAAAAATTTCTTACGTGAAGTTGGACACGTTAGTAAAGTCATTTCAGATAACGGACCACAATTCAGATCTGCTGTTTGGTCACGCATGCTTCGGAACCATAAAATCAAACCTGTTTTTATTTCATTGTATTCACCACATTGTAACCCCTCCGAACGGATTATGAAAGAAATCAATAAGCTTTGCAGACTTTATTGTCACAGAAAGCATCAGCATTGGGACAGATATTTACACTTATTTCAAAACGTGCTGAATGAAATGCCTCATGACTCCACTGCTTTACCACCTACTCTTGTACTGAAGAATGAAGAACCACCGAACAGAATCAGAGAGCTTGTACCTTTCCCGAATACACGTAAACTTCGACACAAAGACATAATTGATTTGGCTCTTAAAAATATAAAATCTGCAGCAGACAAAAGGAGAAAACTACACGGTAAAGCAAATGCAAAGAAATTATGTATTGGTCAGAAAGTTCTCATTAAAGCTCTTTCATTGTCACATAAGAAGAAACACTTGAGTCACAAATTCTTTCTAGTTTACAATGGACCTTACAGAATCCGACGTATACCACATGATAATTGCGTTGAAGTTGAAACTCTGCGTACTAGGAAGAGTAAAGGTTTACACCACATTTCACATGTAAAACCATTTATTGACAGATAATCTGCTTTTTAACTTAGTCTTTGCAATTTTCACTTCACACTACTTGTACAATTTGTCACACTGAGAAACTGTTAACATGCAACAATGTTTTGAAGTTCAATATCCACTCAGGAACGAAGATAACTTATTTAAACAGAAATTACGACTGCATTGTTATTGCGAACAGACGACACAGTGTTATTGTGTGTGTACATTCTTGCTTGTTAGTTGCACGATTACGTAACGACTATAAGGCTCACATACTTAGAACATATCTGGTACTGCTAATGAGATTTTAATGCAACATTTTGGTTTACTTGAAAAGACATTCTTTATTTGAAGTACTTTCTGTGAGATTAAAGATGACTTAGTATTTGGTTTCTTTGACAGCTACACGATTATACCACGATGCTACTAATGAGTGACACAATTTATATTATTGCTTTTGCGGTGTTTCTGTTTCATATCTGCACGGTTTTTCTGAATTCTTCTGGAAAGTAAACAATGTTTAATAGTAACTTTTGTGGTATAGCTACAATGAGACAGCCTTTTCCGTAGCACAACAATACGTTACAGCACAGTAATTTCTTCATCACAAAAATAAGCGTAATAACTAAGAAATCTATACGCAAAGCATTTCATTTTTGTTTATCATGAGGTAAGTACATTGACTTCTGCAGAACTTAGCTTTCGGAGGACAATAACTACGAGACTTCCACAGAGATGATCTTCCAGCAAGACGCACATTTAGCGCTACAGGACACGTGTTTGAGTGATTAATTTTGTACTTAAAAAATTTATTTTTAAAGATTTTTGAATTACAAAGAAAGTTTTCCGTGATACATTTCATTCCATTGCTGTAATCTGTAACACTTGAGGGTATAATTACAATAATCCTCAGGGGGGTACACGCTTACTTTGTGTACCATGTGTTTGGCAAGCACAAGGAGCCCTAGCTAATATGGTATTTGCTTATACAACTTTACACATCGGTACCATATTTCTCTAATACATAAATTACACAGCTATCTGATCATTTAACTGAGAGAGACAAACTTTTTTATTACGTCAGTGACAGATGTTTACGTGATTACACCATTGGATAACTTCACACTTACGAAATTGTATTTTGTCTGTACTTTGTGAACTGTTCATATTTTTTCAGAACCATTGTGATACTATGAGAGCTTTGAATGATGTATTTGGTATGAGATCATGATTTTTAAAGTACGTTTGAGGCAGATGACACTTTTGACATGAGCAGAGAATTTTTTTAGGTTTTGAAATTATTGGAGGAAGCTACGACGATTTTGAGATCTGACTGAGGTGTTATGATGTTATTATTACAATGACGATGCATATTACGCTGTTGAGGTATGTTTATGATCAATAAGCTGAGAGTCGTACTTTAAGAGCTATGAAATGTGTTTAAATGCGTGAATGTATCACAATTAAGGCGAAAATTTTTTGGACAATGTTATATTCATAGGATTTTGTTTCAACTTATTTGCAATGCAAATTCTTGACCTGTGAAATATTTTTATATGAGACTGTCACTGTAGCGGAAGCTGCTGTCGTAAATATTTCCGTAAGAAAGTTAAGTGACCACCTGCACGTGCGTCGTGGGCACACAGCTGTGTCAGACACCTGGAGAACAAGCCATTAGTGTGAGTGCCTCGTCAGAAGCACAGGTAGAAAAAAAGAAAGGGGAGGCCATTGTCCGCGCTACTGACATTTCCTTGTTGAAAGCATACTGTGGAGCTCGTAATTTATGATATTTACTGAAATGCCTAATGAAACGATGAGAAACATTTCACGGCTATTGTCTTGCTAGTTGAGAAAAATGCCATATGGCTTGCTTTATGTATTTATTTACACATTTTGTTTAATATCAAGTTTCTAGCTGCACTGCAGCATTGGTAAAAATAAAATTTAATATATGTACTAATATAGTTATTTTATGCCTACAGATCCAGTCAATAAGAAATTTATGATTTACTTCCAAGAAAACAAGGGCACATAAATAGACATTTCCCTTCACAGGAATTGCATAAATAATTTCTTTACGATTTGGTAACTTATCTGGTAGTGTAAGTTCTCGTGATGCATCACTCTAGTGTTAAGATGTGACATAGGTATTAGACATGGCCATTTTAGTGTAATATTTTTTCTGCTTGAGCTTTGTCATGTTTAGATATAAGTTGCTGCTGCTGTCTGCCAGGCATAGTGCTACTGAATTTTAAATTGTGTTACTCTGTTAAGCTAGTTTTACTACTGACTTATTTTTCTTGTTGCTGCACATTGGCTCATATTAGTTGTAATGTTGCATTGCTTGGTAATTTAGATTTACAGTAGCTTGCTTTGCAATTTTCCATTCTTTTTGCATTGCTGTTTGTGTTAATTTGTTATATGATGCTGCATTGCCTCGTCCCTTGGTATATATATCTGAGCTCAGTAGATTTAAGTTAGCTTAAGAGGGGTAGACTATATAACAAACTAATTATGATGACTTGGAAGAAATGTATTGAGAAGCTATATGAAAATGGTTTGAGCAAAAAAAAAAAAGGGGATACTGTACAGTGGAGAAAAAACTATTTTGACAGAGGATGTGAACAGAATACAGAAAGCAAGCTTAGATAGGACTTTTTGGGAATAATGATGAACGAAGGGTGATCTCCATGCAAAATACTGCAGTAAAACAGACCCTGTCCTTTCCTTTTGTGCCATCCCTCTATATGTTTGTGTACCCTTGTGTATTTGTGTTTTTCCTGTCTTTATGTGTTTAGCTGATGAGAGCTATGTTGTAGACATTTTCTAATACTCTGTTATTTACTTTGTAAAGATGTTTAGACATTATTTATACTGTTTGGTTGCTCACATGTGAAGGTGATGTTTCAAACGTTCTTCTGATCTTTTATGTATTTACTTATGTCATAATTCCTGTAACACTGATGTATATATTAGTTCAATTCTAAGCCCATATTACTACAAAAGTTATCTGTATTGTTATGTTTTTAATGATGTATTTTGTACCTTTGTAATTGTATTCTCATGTTATAATATTGTAATTGACACCAGTTCATCAAATTAAGTAACTTGTAAGTTACATTTCACTGCACACGTTTCTGTTGGTCATAGTATATGGACAATATGTGAGAAGTTGGGACTGTTGGTGTTTGCACATGTGTTAATAATTCAGCAAGGGACTGGATAACAGCATTGCTGGTTCTAAGGACAATTCCACATACTTTGTGAGTGCACAAGTGGTGGTTTATGGACTTGCTATCTTCTCTGCAACACTCTTCGATGGTGATTGTGCACCTGCACAGTCGCAACAGATGGCTGCTGGCCGTCTCTACAAGGACTACAGTGAGTCTGCATCTTTGATGGCCAACCAATACCACAATCTCTACCAGGACTATAGTGGGCCTGTCCATAATTTCTACAAGGACTGCAGTGGGTCTGCACCTCTGGTGGCCCACCAATACCACAATCTCTACCAGGACTACAGTGGGTCTACTCTGTGATGACCTACCTACCAATATTCATCAACTTCGACTGACTCTGCTGTGGGTTTGCTCCATTGTGGCCCATTACCTGTCAGCATGTCAAGAGTCAGCACTGTCTTTCCGTTGGAAGGACACCACAACTTCTTCAAGACTGCATGGAAATCCACTACTTCTGTGTGCAATTTTTTTACTAATGAGACTTTGTAAAAAAAACTGTAATTACTATTATGATGAATGATCAGGACTGTCTTCATGGACTGTGAGAAAATTTTAGCTTTTGACCAACACTGTATCAATAAGTGTGTGCATTGGATATCTTTGTTAGTGTAATTATGAAAAATTTTATCAAATCATTATTGGCCACTGGCCAAAAAAATTTGTAAAATTTTTTGTGGGAAGCATGGGGGCTATGTAAGTAGGCTGTTTAGATTTTTATATTGGTAATGCCACGTAACGCTCTGTATGAAAATCACTGGCTGTGCTGTGTGCAGCCTGTGGCTAGTTTGCATTGTTGTCTGCCATTGTAGTGTTGGGCAGCGGCAGCTGGATGTGAACAGCGCGTAGCGTTGCGCAGTTGGAGGTGAGCCGCCAGCAGTGGTGGATGTGGGGAGAGAGATGGCGGAGTTTTGTTATTTGTCATGAACTGATATATATATTATGACTATTAAGGTAAATACATTGTTTGTTCTCTATTAATATCTTTCATTTGCTAACTATCCCTATCAGTAGTTAGTGCCTTCTGTAGTTTGAATCTTTTATTTAGCTGACAATAGTGGCGCTCGCTGTATTGCAGTAGTTCGAGTAATGAAGATTTTTGTGAGGTAAGTTATTTGTGAAAGGTATAGTTTAATGTTACTCAGGGCCATTCTTTTGCAGGGATTTTTGAAAGTCAGATTGCGTTGCGCTAAAAATATTGTGCGTCACTTTAGTGAATGTTTGAGTACGTTCAGTTTTGCTCAGCTGTTTGAAAAGCAAATAGTGTAAGAGGTTTATCAGCACAGTCGTGTATAATTGTTCTAAGGGGACGTTTCAAACTCGGCCACTTAACCGGCCCACAGCCACTTCCTCTTTATGTTGCCAAGTCATGTATCCGGTCAGCCGCCCCAAGACTGCTGCTTATCTCTCAATTCGGCGGTTAGCCTCCTTTGTTCACTCATTCAAACAGGACTCCGGACTTTTCCAGTAATGCTTGGGAAGCTGCTGCGGTAATAACTGCCTTGGATTCCATGCAGACTGGAGCGGACTTTTATGCGCCTAACAGCAACCTTCACAAGACGTGCATGGACAGTGCCTTCACTGGTCACTCTACACAGGTTGAACGTTTATAAAACCGACAAATTGTTGTGACAGGTTCCTGACTGGAAATGAAGGAAAAGGGGCCTATGAACATACACGTATGTGATCTAAAGTATCCGGACACCCCCAAAAACATACGTTTTTCATATTATGTGGATTGTGCTCCCACCTACTCCCAGGTACTCCATATCAGTGACCTCAGTAGTCATTAGACATCGTGAGAGAGCAGATTGGAGCGCTCCGCGAAACTCACGGACTTCGAACGTGGTCAGATGATTGGGTGTCACTTCAGTCATACGGCTGTACACGAGATTTCCACACTCCTAAACATCTCTAGGTCCACTGTTTCCGATGTGATAGTGAAGTGGGAGTGTGAAGGGACACGTACAGCACAAAAACGTACAGGCTAACCTCGTCTGCTGACTGACAGAGACTGCCGACAGTTGAAGAGGGTCGTAATGTGTAATTGGCAGACATCTATTCAGACCATCTCACAGGAATTCCAGACTGCACCAGGATCCACTGCAAGTACTATGACAGTTAGGCGGGAGGTGAGAAAACGGATTTCGTGGTTGGGCGGCTGCCCATAAGCCACACATCACGCCGGTAAATGGCAAACGACGCCTCGCTTGGTGTAAGGAGCGTAAGCATTGGACGATTGAACAGTGGAAAAACGTTGTGTGCAGTGACGAATCACGGTACACAATATGGTGATCCGATGGCAGGGTATAAGTATGGCAAATACCCGGTGAACGTCATGTACCAGCGTGGATAGTGCCAACAGTAAAATTCGGAGGCGGTGGTTGGCTCAAATGGCTCTGAGCACTATGGGACTCAACATCTTAGGTCATAAGTCCCCTAGAACTTAGAACTACTTAAACCTAACTAACCTAAGGACATCACACACACCCATGCCCGAGGCAGGATTCGAACCTGCGACCGTAGCAGTCCCGCGGTTCCGGACTGCAGCGCCAGAACCGCTAGACCACCGCGGCCGGCGAGGCGGTGGTGTTACGGTGTGTTCGTGTTTTTCATGGAGGGGGCTTGCACCCCTTGTTGTTTTGCGTGGCACTATCACAGCACGGGCTTACGTTGATGTTTTAAGCACCTTATTGCGTCCCACTGTTGAAGAGCAATTCGGGGATGGCGATTGCACCTTTCAACACGATCGAGCACCTGTTCATAATGCACGGCCCGTGGCGGAGTGGTTACATGACAATAAAATCCCTGTAATGGACTGGTCTGCACAGATTCCTGACATGAATCCTGTAGAACACCTTTGGGATGTTTTGGAACGTCAACTTCTTGCCAGGCCTCACCGATAGACATCGATACCTCCCCTCAGTGCAGCACTCCGTGAAGAATGGGCTTCCATTCCCCAAGAAACCTTCCAGCATCTGATTGAACGTATGCCCGAGAGAGTGGAAACTGTTATCAAGGCTAAGGGTAGGCCAACACCGTATTAAATTCCAGCATTCCCGATGGAGGACGCCACGAACTTGTAAGTCATTTTCAGCAAGGTGTCCGGACGCTTTTGATCGCTTAGTGTATGTCAGGAAATGCCCACTGTGCGTGCAATGACGAAAAACTGTCCCAGAACACCGTACAGAGTTGCATCGCATCCAAGTCACCACAGATATTCAGAGTGGCCTTCATGGGACGCATTGTCATGCAGGAAACACATAATTGTACTTTGCCTGACACCGTGTTGACAGACCACTTACCTATAGCTTGTACTAGGATTCGTCTCAATATCCTGATGTACCCAGTCCTCCATATTTGGTGTACGCACAGTCCGTTGCTTCCCTGCACGTTCGTCTGTCTAAAAAGATCCGTGATCACACAGACACCCGGAAAGGGCTTTCAGTGTTGTGTCATGTGGTTGGTGTCTGTGTTTGGAATAGCCGTGCTGCCTCTCGACTGCTTCCATTTGCTTGTCCGTACGCAAATACCATCTCGGCTGGTTCCCGACACGAATAGACGACCATTCTGCTGCTTACAGTACGCTGCGTCAATCACGCATCCTGCAACACACGAGGAACACGCGGCACGGGGCCAGAGGAGTTCCATTCGTCAGCGCAGCCTACAGTGGCAACGACGTATTTCCGGACATATGTTCATAGGACCTGTTTTCCTCCATTTCCAGTCAGGAGTACGTCCCGCAGTTTGTCGGTTTTATTAACGTTTACCCTGTATACGAGCGACATCCAGAAAGTAAGTTCAGGTCGGTCTAAATGGAAACCACAGTGAAAATCTTATGAAGCGTTGCGCAGATGCGTTGGGCAGTGTCCCTAGTATGCTCGTCGACTGCGTCACGTCGGTCTTTGCAATTCTGAGTGCACCTAGCAGGTAAGAAAGCCTACAAAACTGTGTCTCTGGCCAAGTACACTCCTGGAAATGGAAAAAAGAACACATTGACACCGGTGTGTCAGACCCACCATACTTGCTCCGGACACTGCGAGAGGGCTGTACAAGCAATGATCAAACGCACGGCACAGCGGACACACCAGGAACCGCGGTGTTGGCCGTCGAATGGCGCTAGCTGCGCAGCATTTGTGCACCGCCGCCGTCAGTGTCAGCCAGTTTGCCGTGGCATACGGAGCTCCATCGCAGTCTTTAACACTGGTAGCATGCTGCGACAGCGTGGACGTGAACCGTATGTGCAGTTGACGGACTTTGAGCGAGGGCGTATAGTGGGCATGCGGGAGGCCGGGTGGACGTACCGCCGAATTGCTCAACACGTGGGGCGTGAGGTCTCCACAGTACACCGATGTTGTCGCCAGTGGTCGGCGGAAGGTGCACGTGCCCGTCGACCTGGGACCGGACCGCAGCGACGCACGGATGCACGCCAAGACCGTAGGATCCTACGCACTGCCGTAGGGGACCGCACCGCCACTTACCAGCAAATTAGGGACACTGTTGCTCCTGGGGTATCGGCGAGGACCATTCGCAACTGTCTCCATGAAGCTGGGCTACGGTCCCGCACACCGTTAGGCCGTCTTCCGCTCACGCCCCAACATCGTGCAGCCCGCCTCCAGTGGTGTCGCGACAGGCGTGAATGGAGGGACGAATGGAGACGTGTCGTCTTCAGCGATGAGAGTCGCTTCTGCCTAGGTGCCAATGATGGTCGTATGCGTGTTGGGGCCGTGCAGGTGAGCGCCACAATCAGGACTGCATACGACCGAGGCACACAGGGCCAACACCAGGCATCATGGTGTGGGGAGCGATCTCCTACACTGGCCGTACACCACTGGTGATCGTCGAGGGGACACTGAATAGTGCACGGTACATCCAAACCGTCATCGAACCCATCGTTCTACCATTCCTAGACCGGCAAGGGAACTTGCTGTTCCAACAGGACAATGCACGTCCGCATGTATCCCGTGCCACCCAACGTGCTCTAGAAGGTGTAAGTCAACTACCCTGGCCAGCAAGATCTCCGGATCTGTCCCCCATTGAGCATGTTTGGGACTGGATGAAGCGTCGTCTCACGCGGTCTGCACGTCCAGCACGAACGCTGGTCCAACTGAGGCGCCAGGTGGAAATGGCATGGCAAGCCGTTCCACAGGACTACATCCAGCATCTCTACGATCGTCTCCATGGGAGAATAGCAGCCTGCATTGCTGCGAAAGGTGGATATACACTGTACTAGTGCCGACATTGTGCATGCTCTGTTGCCTGTGTCTATGTGCCTGTTGTTCTGTCAGTGTGATCATGTGCTGTATCTGACCCCAGGAATGTGTCAATAAAGTTTCCCCTTCCTGGGACAATGAATTCACGGTGTTCTTATTTCAATTTCCAGGAGTGTATGTGTGCTTGCCGAGAGATTTCGCCTGATTTGATACAACCCCCATGACGTAGCTGTTATGCATTTCCTTCTTCACGACAGTTCTTGGCCGCACACTGCAGTAGCAACGATGACGCTCCTGCAGCGTTTTCGACTGGAAGTGGTCGGTCACCCACACCATACAGCCTGGACGTGGCTCATTCTGATTTTCATCTATGTTCACATGAACCGCTGGCTACGAAGACATCATTTTGGCACACACAACGAGCTGCAGGCTAGCTTATAGAATTGGAGGAAAGCATAAGTGGCTGTCTTGTATGACAAGGGTATTGGATAGTTTCTACAGTGCAACCACATATGTCTAAGTCGGAGCAGCAGCTATGTAGCTGGAAGGTGTAACCAACTGTCGCTTACAAAACATTTCTGTCATCTTGGGAAATCGGGTTTTCTATCGATAACTAGCGTCGTATTTGCACGATATTTCGAGCGCGTAACTCGCATTCCTCATCAGCGACTGACTCCCTGAGGATGAGTCCAGTGTGGAACGGGTCCACTAGTTATGTTGGGCTACGCACTCAGTCATCAGTCCGGGGCCGCGTCAGGTTCTCCGTCCGAGGTAGTGCCGCTCAGTAGCAGTAACCGTAGTATTTTCTGATTTGATCCATTATAAATGGTTTTTGAAAGCCTGCGACTGTAGAAACAATAGGTTTGTTTATAAATAAATAAATCTTCTGCTACGAGTTACGATTTTACTTTATTTTACTTTTCGAGAAATAATTCCCATTTTCAAGTGCGTTTTTGGTGTGTATTAAGCCATTTCTTTTGATGTTGTCAGTGTGTGTGAGTCTGCTTCATTTCGTCGTCTTTTACTGCAATACATAAGAAACACGCGATTTTTTAGTTGGGTACCAATTCTTTTTGTGAAGTTAGTGGTTAAATTTAGAAGAATTTGTACTTACAGTTTTCTAATGGTCCATTTGTCCAGAGTCTCGCACACACTAAACATCACACACAACTTGTTGTACACTTTACACATCGAAAATATCTTATATAAACAAAACAGTTACAAATATCTTCTTACAGGTAGTCCACAGAGATAACGTTATAGGTCTTCCACAGATTATGATATGCTTTTGTACAGAGGTTATTCATCTTAACAATTTGGCACATAAATTACTTATACTGATTTTACAATTGTACTTCTTTCTATGTTTTTCTATTTTTATTTAAGTATATTATCGAAACATCTGACGAAGTTCACTGATTAACTTTCAAGTTTTTCATTTAATATTCTATCTTCACATTTTCTGTGATGTGAATGTATCTCCAGTTCTTCAAGCAAATCCATTTTATGTCATTTGTTTAATCGGTGGAGTACTTTGACATTTTGCTCTCTTTTTCCAAATGGGTGTCCCGTATTATGTATGTGTGTTGCTATTGCTGATGTAGTGTGTGTATGCTCTAATGTGCTCTGTGTACCTGGTGTTGAAATTTCGGCCTGTTTGTCCAAGGTAGAACTTAGAGCATTCCTGGCATGTTACCTTGTATATTCCAGAGTCTGAATATGGATCATGATTACACTTTATGTTATGTATTAGTTTTTGCTGTAGTTTATTAGATGTAGAAAACCCAATTTTTACTCTGTGATTTTTGAAAGTATTTGCAACCTTCTCTGATACATTGCCTATGTATGGAATACTAGATATACATTTGTTTTTCTCTTTTTCTTCTGTGGTGCAGTTTGTACCTGGGGTTTTCTTCACTTTGTCTAAGATTGTGTCAACCATGGAAGCATTGTAACCATTGGCAATTGCAATATTTTCACTGTGTTTATTTCTTGTTGCATATTTTCTTGGTTCAATGGTATTTTTGTTGCCCTATGCAGCATTGACCTGTATGCTGCCTGTTTATGGATATTTGGGTGACATGAGGTTGCAGGTATTTTCTAGCTGTAGGTGTCCCGAATGCTGTGTCCGTACTTTCTGGCTGTTGTCGCTACTTATTTTGTCATCTGACGTTCTGTTCCACCTTCAAGTTGCACTGGGCGTTCAGTCTTTTGACTGCCGTTATTTCATTAAAATTTTCCTGTGAACTCTACGGCATTGTTTCGATTTAGCTCTGTCAAATTCTTCTCGCAGTATTTTATCTCCCATCTCACCGTCATTCACATCCTCTTTCCTCTCTCTTCGTGCAGATTGAAATATTCGGTCTCCAGAAAGGTCATAATGCACGAGGGTAAATTGCTTTCCAAAATTCTAGACATACCAGTCGATATCAAGGCGGCTCTTTGCTTTTCGTTTTAAACGGCACTACCGTCTCCATAGTTTTGTTGCTACCATTTCCAGTCATAGCATATCTGAGGTGAAGTAACCGTCTTAGTGATGTACATGAGAGCTGTGAGAAAGGCAGAAGAATGCGTAACTCCACAACAGAGCACGGGACTATACGTCAAATCGTCACTTCGTGAGTCGCTTCGAGAAGAAACGACGTATATACGAGACGCCGTACCCTGAGCTACGTGCAGGTATTCCGAGGAATGTTGGCGCGACACAGGAACAAGACATCTCGTCCTCTCCCTCTCTCTCTCTCTCTCTCTCTCTCTCTCTCTCACACACACACACACACACACACACACACACACACACACACATACACTCCCTGTTTCTCTCTCGCTCTCCAGCATGAGTGCGTATGAAACTGCGTGTACGTAATTGTGTGTGTGTGTGTGTGTGTGTGTGTGTGTGTGTGTGTGTGTGGGCGAAGGGAGCACGCGCACGATTACCGTAAAAAGGAGGAAAAGTACAAAAACAAATTAATACTTACCTCCAGGCTTCTCTTTCTTCCACAATATAACTAAAGAATGTCGTGCTGTAAGAGTAGCTGCCTCTGCGGTCGTTAAAGTCTTCTGCGGCTGGGAGAGTGCCATGCCTAGGTACGCGTTCACGCATTTACGGTTGGTATTGAATACTGATAGCGATGGGTTACTACAGATTTATCTGTAGTAATGAGCAATACCAACAGTAAACGTAAAACATGGAGTGCTGCAGAACGCTGCCGATACAAAAGCACCGGCCGTAAATCTCTTTAGCAGGGGGCACTCCGGTACCTTAGCACCGGATACTTACGCTCACCGGGAAATTTGCGTGGGAATATTCGTGTCGTGTGGAAGTTTCTTCAGTCCGTATCTGTAAATATTTTTACGTCCATCTACGCAAGGAACATTAAATTTTCCTTCTAATTTATGTTTTCCTTTTTGACACGATGAGATATTTGTCGGTACCACTCCACGCCATTTGCCACCGCCTCTTACTTAGCCTTCCTATATCTCTTCTTGCACTCTTACTAATGCACTCTACACTTCGGAGGTGCTTGACAGCGTGTGATATATATATTACAGGGTGGTCCATTGATAGTGACCGGCCCAAATATCTCACGAAATAAGCGTTAAACGAATAAACTACAAAGAACGAAACTCGTTCAGCTTGAAGGGGGAAACCAGATAGCGCTATGGTTGGCCCGCTAGATGGCGCTGCCATACGTCAGACAGATATCAACTGCGTTTTTTTTTAATAGGAACCCCCATTTTTATTACATATTCGTGTAGTACGTAAAGAAATATGAATGTTTTAGTTGGACCACTTTTTTCGCTTTGTGATAGACGGCGCTGGAATAGTCACAAACGTATAAGTACGTGATACCAAGTAACAATCCGCCAGTGCGGACGGTATTTGTTTCGTGATACATTACCCGTGTTAAAATGGACCGTTTACCTGTTGCGGAAAAGGTCGATATCGTGTTGATGTACGGCTATTGTGATAAAAATGTCCAACGGGCGTGTGCTATGTCTGCTGCTCGGTATCTTGGACGACATCATCCAAGTGTCCGGACCGTTCGCTGGATAGTTACGTTATTTAAGGAAACAGGAAGTGTTCAACCACATATGAAAACACAACCACGACCTGCAACAAATGATGATTCCGAAGTAGGTGTTTTAGCTGTTGTCGCGGCCAATCAGCACATCAGTAGCAGACAAATTGCGCGAGAATCGGGATTTTCTAAAACGTCGGTGTTGAGAATGCTACATCAGCATCGATTGCACCCGTACCATATTTCTATGCACCAGGAATTGCATGGCGACGACTTTGACGTGTACAGTACTGCCACTGGGCACAAGAGAAATTACTGGACGATGACAGATTTTCTGCACGCGTTCTAGTTAGCGACGAAGCGTCATTCACCAACAGCGGTATCGTAAATCGGCATAATATGCAGTATTGAGCAACGGAAAATCCACGATGGCTGCGACAAGTGGAACATCGCCGATCTTGGTGGGTTAATGTATGGTGCGGTATTATGGGAGGAAGGATAATTGGCCCCCATTTTATCGATGCCAGTCTAAATGGTGCAATGTATGCTGATTTCCTACGTAATGTTCTACTGATGTTACTACAATATGTTTCACTGCATGACAGAATGGCCATGTACTTCCAACATGATGGATGTCCGGCACATAGCCCGCGTGCGGTTGAAGCGGTAATGAATAGCACATTTCATGACAGATGGATTGGTGGTCGAAGCACCCTACCATGTCCCGCACGTTCACCGGATCTGACGTCCCCGGATTTCTTTCTGTGGGCAAAGATGAAGGATATTTGCTATCGTGACCCACCGACAACGTCTGACAACATGCGTCAGCGCTTTGTCAATGCATGTGCGAACATTACGGAAGGCGAACTACTCGCTGTTGAGAGGAAAATGTGTGAAATCTTATAGGACTTAACTGCTAAGGTCATCAGTCACTAAGCTTACACACTGCTTAACCTAAATTATCCTAAGGACAAACACACACACACACACACACACACACACACACACACATGCCCGAGGGAGGACTCGAACCTCCGCTAGGACCATCCGCATTGTTGAGAGGAATGTCGTTACACGTATTGCCAAATGCATTGAGGTTGACGGACATCATTTTGAGCATTTATTGCATTAATGTCGTATTTACAGATAATCACGCTGTAAAAGCATTCGTTCTCAGAAACGATAATTTCACAAAGGTACATGTATCACACTGGAAGAACCGAAATAAAATGTTCAAACGTACCTACGTTCTGTGTATTAATTTAAAAAACCTACCTGTTACCAACTGTTCGTCTAAAATTGTGAGCCATATATTTGTGTCTATTACAGTGCCATCTATCACAAAGCGAAAAAAGTGGTCCAACTAAAACATCCATATTTCTTTACGTACTGCACGAATATGTAATAAAAAATGGGGCTTCCTATTTAAAAAACGCAGTTGATATCCGTTTGACTTGTGGCAGCGCCATCTAGCGGGCCAACCATAGCGCCATCTGGTTTCCCCCTTCAAGATAGACTAGTTTCGTTCTTTGTAATTTTTTAATTTGACGCTTATTTCGTGAGATATTTGCCCCCGGTAACGATCAATGGAGCACCCTGTGTATATATATAATGGGTCGTCAGTCTTCTGTGTCAGTCTCTTAATCTCAGAGGAACACTTGGACCCTAAGTGTTCTATTATTTGTTGGATGAATTCCAATCTCTTTCTTATCCTAGTGCCTTTATTCTCGACAATCCCCTCTAGTAGCACGTAAGTTATTCCCTTACGCCTTGACACATGTGCTACCGCCTACTCAGATCTTGTTGACAGTGTTTTCCCTATGTTCATTTTCTCGTCGATTATGTGGAGCACCCGCTTGTTTCTTACCTCATTAGTCCACCAAATTTTTCAACACCCTTTTACAGCACTTCATTTGAAACTACTCTGGTCTCTTCCTTCCCGAATTTCCCATCATCCGTGATTCAGTACCGTACATTATTATGTTCCGAACGTACAATCGCAGAAATATCTTACTCAAATTAAGGCCTATGTTTGAATCTAGGAGACTTTCCTTGCCCAGAAATGCCCACTCTGCTTGTGCTAATGTGTTTTTATGTCTTCGTTGCTTCTTCCGTCGTGTGTTAATTTGTTCTCAACGTAACACAAATACTGAATTTCGTCTGCTTCGTGTTCTCCAGTGTTGATGATAACTTTTTCAGTAATCTCATTTCTGTTACTCGTCATTACTCTTTCTTCGATATACTGCTAGCCCATAGTTTATGCTAATTTGATTGTTCATTTCATACAGCAGGTGTTGCAATCCTCTCTCAGTGTCATCAGTGAATATTGCCATTCATATTCTTTCTCCCTGAACTGTAATGCCATTCCTGAATCATTCCTTTATTACTGTCACTGCTTCTTCGATCCATAGGCCGAGCAAGATGGCGCAGTGATAGGACGACGGTTCAAACCCATGTTCAGTCATCCAGATTTACGTTTTAAGGATTTCCCGAAATCGCTTCAGGCTTGGTTTTTTTAAAGAGCACGGCCGATTTCCTTCTCCATCCTTCCCTAATTCGAGCTTGAGCTCCGTCTCTAATGACCTCGATGTCGACGGGACGTTAAATACAGTCTTCCTTTCTTCCTTCCTCCCTTTCTTCGATGCATATATTGAACGATGTTGGAGGAAGACCACATGCCTGTGTTGGAGAAAGACTACATTCCGTCATTAAACAGAGCACTTTGTTCTTCATCTTCCATTCTTATTGTTCCCTGCAGACAGCTGGTCTGGTTGCTGGCGCGGCGAGGTGCGCTCCGAGTCCCGGAACAGGTGAGCAGAGCTTGCGAGGGGGCAGAGTGTAGTGACCAGCGGACGTCACCCGTACCTCTGTTTTTGGGGAATATGCGGGAGCACGAGGTGAGCTCGCCATCTTGAGGGCAACAGGTAGTCTGAAGAGTTAATGCGAGTGGTTTTCACCGGCCAGTGGCCGTTGCCTAGCCCGCACGTGATGACAGGGAGCCGCAGAGGTCACAGAAACTGAGAAGCAAAAGGCGAGAAGAGGTGTTTCATTGTATTCGATGGTCGGCATTGTGTTAATCGGTAGAGACGGAGTAGCACCAACACAGATTTGAAAAATTTGAAACTTGTCCTTAATGTAAAGGAACACAACATTGTTTTGATTGTAATCGAATTAACATGTGAAAACATGTGAAAAATGAAGGACAATACTATTCAAAGAAATGTCGAAACAGTACTATAATAAGTGTTGGAAGTGATTGTCGCCAGAACATCATCGCGTCTGAAAACTGCGTACCACCTGCTGACGTAGTCTCTTTGCGCTGCCAGATGCAGTGCGAACCACTACACTACAATGTTATGTGCTCATTCTTCAAATGTGTCAGTGGAAGGAAGCCCAGAAAGTTCTGCCGAGCGATCTAGTTACTCATTACTGTACGATGCTGCACACCTGGATTTATATTCCGAGAGCTATGCTGCGGTATAAGGCAGAGAGTACTGCTGGAACGACTGTCCTATGCCGCCTCTTTCCTGCTCCAGTCGCGAATTGCGAGGAACAAAAGTCGAAGGTGCTTAAGACGCTATATAAACTGAGATTTCTCTGATTTTTTTCCTTCGTGGTGATTTCGCCAACCGTACACGGGATGAAGTAATACTTCGCCCCACTCTCAGTGGAAAGCACGATCTTCGAATTTTAGCCGTAAACATCTTCGTGGAACACGACGTCTCTTGTAGCGGCCACCAGCGTAGTTTGGCGACTTCTTCTGTGACATTATCGTGCTTACCAAATGAAGTCGTACCAGAAGGTGAGTATTTTTTTAACTGACCTATCTCCTGTATTAATTCTGTATGGCCAGGATCCCAAAATGACGACCAACGCTCAAAAATCAATTGAAAGATAATTTTTAAGCTACTTCTTTAATTATTTAACCTTCCTCCAAGGATTCTCAGCCTGATATCTGTTTTAACTTGATTTGCGACATACGACGGAGCTACAACCATTAACTTCAATTATAAAACAAGTCGCAGACCTATTTTTCAACCTGCAGCATGCTCAAAGTTCGTAAAAGAACTACATTGTCGTTAACACTTTTTTGTTTACTTATATCGAGTACGGCTTATTATCAGAATATCATAGAAAACTTAATATAAAGTATCACGTCTAATGGTATCTACACTCCTGGAAATGGAAAAAAGAACACATTGACACCGGTGTGTCAGACCCACCATACTTGCTCCGGACACTGCGAGAGGGCTGTACAAGCAATGATCACACGCACGGCACAGCGGACACACCAGGAACCGCGGTGTTGGCCGTCGAATGGCGCTAGCTGCGCAGCATTTGTGCACCGCCGCCGTCAGTGTCAGCCAGTTTGCCGTGGCATACGGAGCTCCATCGCAGTCTTTAACACTGGTAGCATGCCGCGACAGCGTGGACGTGAACCGTATGTGCAGTTGACGGACTTTGAGCGAGGGCGTATAGTGGGCATGCGGGAGGCCGGCTGGACGTACCGCCGAATAGCTCAACACGTGGGGCGTGAGGTCTCCACAGTACATCGATGTGGTCGCCAGTGGTCGGCGGAAGGTGCACGTGCCCGTCGACCTGGGACCGGACCGCAGCGACGCACGGATGCACGCCAAGACCGTAGGATCCTACGCAGTGCCGTAGGGGACCGCACCGCCACTTCCCAGCAAATTAGGGACACTGTTGCTCCTGGGGTATCGGCGAGGACCATTCGCAACCGTCTCCATGAAGCTGGGCTACGGTCCCGTACACCGTTAGGCCGTCTTCCGCTCACGCCCCAACATCGTGCAGCTCGCCTCCAGTGGTGTCGCGACAGGCGTGAATGGAGGGACGAATGGAGACGTGTCGTCTTCAGCGATGAGAGTCGCTTCTGCCTTGGTGCCAATGATGGTCGTATGCGTGTTTGGCGCCGTGCAGGTGAGCGCCACAATCAGGACTGCATACGACCGAGGCACACAGGGCCAACACCCGGCATCATGGTGTGGGGAGCGATCTCCTACACTGGCCGTACACCACTGGTGATCGTCGAGGGGACACTGAATAGTGCACGGTACATCCAAACCGTCATCGAACCCATCGTTCTACCATTCCTAGACCGGCAAGGGAACTTGCTGTTCCAACAGGACAATGCACGTCCGCATGTATCCCGTGCCACCCAACGTGCTCTAGAAGGTGTAAGTCAACTGCCCTGGCCAGCAAGATCTCCGGATCTGTCCCCCATTGAGCATGTTTGGGACTGGATGAAGCGTCGTCTCACGCGGTCTGCACGTCCAGCACGAACGCTGGTCCAACTGAGGCGCCAGGTGGAAATGGCATGGCAAGCCGTTCCACAGGACTACATCCAGCATCTCTACGATCGTCTCCATGGGAGAATAGCAGCCTGCATTGCTGCGAAAGGTGGATATACACTGTAGTAGTGCCGACATTGTGCATGCTCTGTTGCCTGTGTCTATGTGCCTGTGGTTCTGTCAGTGTGATCATGTGATGTATCTGACCCCAGGAATGTGTCAATAAAGTTTCCCCTTCCTGGGACAATGAATTCACGGTGTTCTTATCTCAATTTCCAGGAGTGTATTACAACGTTAATGCTCATCTGGTTGATGTTCACTACCTGAGGAAAAAGTGAAACACCCAGAAAACATGGTGTTATGTCAATCTAAGTTATACATGGGCACACGATTGGCGGTTCATAAATGATTAGAATAACAATCCTCTGTGACTGGTAGAATGGTCACTAGGGTACATTAGTGTTAGGCATATTAGTGTTGTCACAAGGCCTGGCGGAGTCTATAAGGGCCGTCAACAGCGTCAGATGTAGAGTGATCACTATGTAGGATATGGAGATGCTGCGTACTCGTGTGAGATGGCGTTATCGGCACCTGACAGACTTAAACAGGTCCTTCATTTTGGGTCTTCGTTTGACAAGGCTGGTCGAATCGAGCAATACCCAGATTTGTGGCGCATTTGGATGTGACAGTGTCCTGATGTTCGACAGCATTAGAACGTGAGTGCAAGCATACTCATCGACAAGGTTTTCGACTACTACGTCTGACCACCACAAGACAGGATCCCCATACTGTACACCAAGCACATTGTATCTCCCTCACGTGTACACCTACCATCTGAAAACAAGTAATGGACTCTTCCAACATTCTGTGCCATTCTGCACCACTAGTTGGAGACTATCAGCAGCCGGGCGAGAGACACATTTCCAATGCTCACCATTAGTGTAGAATCAGCTGTCGAGTTGTGATGCACTCGTCTGTATGAACAACGGGATGTGCACGATTCACCAAGTCGCGAGCAGTAGCTGTCATCACACGTCCTGAACATAGCTGCTCATGAAGCTCGGTTTCTGCACTTTAATGCTTTAACTCTCTTGCCCATCACCCAAAAGTACTCCCATCAACTGTGTCATTACCATACACTGCACACAAATGTTTATGTATCTTTACTACAGTTTCTTATTAAGGAACCAAGATTTCAGTTACTGTACATTGCTTGTAATGAGTAGTAGTAGGACAACAGGGGCACAACCCCAGGTTGCAATGTTGCCAGATTTATTCAAGATCGCAGATCCGAGTGGCAATGTCTCAATGACATCATGGCCCCTCCCCTATCCACGCCCCAAGAAAATGGCGAGAAGTTCAAATTTTGACAATGAAAAAGTCAGTTGTGCTACCGCCACTAACCTAAGAAAATGGTGGAAGAAAAGATCTGTTGGACTGCCGCCACTAAACTAAGTCATCCGACCACCACCTCTCCCTAGCAATTGGAAGCAAAAGGACTCATTCTGTGCTGGATAGGATGGATGCAGGTCTTTATTTTGCATGTGGTGTTTATTTAAACAAATTGAGTTGTCAGAGGCAGAAGCTCCATCCAGGGTGTTCACCATGACATCCAGAGGCCAACTGACCTAGTACACAGTACTCCACCAGAGGCCACTGTCTTCCCATGGTGGTCTGGGGAAAAATGACGGGATAATGACTGAGTCTGTGTCCAGCTGCTGCAAAGAGGAAGAAGTGTAATTTTATTTTTTTTCAGTAGAAATTTGAATTATTTTTAGAGACGGATTTCACATATATTATATGTTGTGGGTTGGCAGGAGAGCCAACACCAGGTTACTAGAGGAAGCCGAAAGGCACGCGTTTGAGCTCACGCAGGCTAGCGTGAGGTCTGGAACAGGACAAGGAAATTAGAGTTTAGAAAAAACGGACGAAGCTGGTGGAATACGTAACTTTAATCCATAACTGGTGAACGTCGCTCTTGACTGTACATTATTCACAATATCAATAGTAACTGAACATGGCGCCTTGCTAGGTCGTAGCAAATGAAGTAGCTGAAGGCTATGCTAACTATCGTCTCGGCAAATGAGAGCGTATTTTGTCAGTGAACCATCGCTAGCAAAGTCGGTTGTACCACTGGGGCGAGTGCTAGGAAGTCTCTCTAGACCTGCCATGTGGCGGCGCTCGGTCTGCAATCACTGATAGTGGCGACACGCGGGTCCGACGTATACTAACGGACCATGGCCGATTTAAAGGCTACCACCTAGCAGGTGTGGTGTCTGGCGGTGACACCACATTATTTATTACACTGATTCAAAACACTCGCCCTGACGTCCTTGGGTCACAGTAAATAGCCTACACACCCACAAACTACTCGTAAATCACTGAAACAATGCAGTACAGTGATGTACGCATATGCAAACAACAAGTAAATATTCAAAATAGTACACTGTAACGCTTTGTGAACATGATCACCAATTGTAAACTTTGTAAATAATGCATTGCTAGCAAACACACCTGCAAAATACTTTAAATTACCGAAATAATACTGTACACTGATGCACAGACACATTTACTATGCGTAAAATTGGCAAAATAATGAAAACACGCTCGCAATGCTTAAAGTGCCGAAAATAATGCATTGCACTTACACTCACTGCACGTAAAAATGCTTCCATTCTATCGTTAAGAAATCAACTGCAACATTTCAGTGCACTGTTCCTAACAGAGGCCCCAAGGCACTCATGCCAGGATGGTGCGAGAATGTCGGTCCAGCCTGTGAGACGCCTCTGGGCTGCGAGCACGTGTTTACCATCGTTGGCCCGATGCCTTTGTACTTTCAGCCCACCAAAGACCTAACTGCCTAGCAACTCATGCACAGCTAAAACGTTGTCAGTTTTATCTGATGTCATAGGTATATGTAAATAAGAGCCAAGTCCCCCTCTAGATGTACAATAGAAATCTTTTGCAATGCTTCCCAGAATAACACAGGAAGTATCCTTGCTAACGATCCTAATTGGACAGCCCATCCATTATGTATCAATCCTTCCCGGATATAGTCAAGTGCCACAGAAATAGTTAACGGTCATTTTTGTTGTCCCTGTAGGAGCTTTCGTGATGTCTCATCTTGTCTGCAAGACGAGACTTTCAGCAGAAAACTATTTTGTATGTGTCGCCATATTGCACTAACAGTTGAACCCCGCAAAAGTAGTCTACAGATAGTAAAATACAGAAAGACACTTGCTCAATTATACTGCTCTGCCATTAAGGACGGAAGCTTGAATATTACAGCGTGCACCCGATCTTCAGTTTGGTTCTACACGGTAGTCCATTGATAGTGACCGGGCCAATTATCTCACGAAATAAGCATCAAACGAAAAAACTACAAAGAACGAAACTTGTCTAGCTTGAAGGGGGAAATCAGATGGCGCTATGGCTGGCCCGCTAGATGGCGTTGCCATAGGTCAAACGGATATCAACTGCGTTTTTTAAAATAGGAACCCCCGTGTTTTATTACATATTCGTGTAGTACGTAAAGAAATATGAATCTTTTAGTTGGACCACTTTTTTGGCTTTCTGATATATGGCGCTGTAATAGCCACAAACGTAAAACTACGTGGTATCACGTAACATTCCACCAGTGCGGACGGATTTGCTTCGTGATAGATTAACCATGTTAAAATGGACTGTTTACCAATTGCGGAAAAGGCCGATATCGTGTTCATGTATGGCTATTGTGATCAAAATGCCCAACGTGCGTGTGCTATGCATGCTGCTCGGTATCCTGGACGACATCATCCAAAGGTCCGGACCGTTCGCCGGATAGTTACGTTATTTAAGGAAACAGGAAGAGTTCAACCACATGTGAAACGTCAACCACGACCTGCAACAAATGATGATGCCCAAGTAAGTGTTTTAGCTGCTGTCGCGCTAATCCGCACATCAGTAGCACACAAATTGCGTGAGAATCGGGAATCTCAAAAACGTCCGTGTTGAGAACGCTACAACAAAATCGATTGCACCCATACGATATTTCTATGCACCATAAATTGCATGGCGACATTGAACGTCGTGTACAGTTCTGCCACTGAGCACAAGAAAAATTACTGAACGATGACAGATTTTTTTCACCCGCTCTATTTAGCGAAGAAGCGTCATTCGCCAACAGCGGTAACGGAAACCGGCATAATATGCACAACTGGGCAACGGAAAATCCACGATGGCTGCGACAAGTGGAACATCAGCGACCTTGGAGGGTTAACATATGGTGCGGCATTATGGGAGAAAGGATAATTGGCCCCCATTTTATCAATGGCAATCTAAATGGTGCAATGTATGCTGATTTCCTACGTAATGTTCTACCGATGTTACTACAAGATGTTTCACTGCATGGCAGAATGGCGATGTACTTCCAACATGATGGATGTCCGGCACATAGCTCGCCTGCGGTTGAAGCGGTATTGAATAGCATATTTCATGGCTCGCACGTTCACCGAATCTGACGTTCCCAGATTTCTTTCTGTGGGGAAAGTTGAAGGATGTTTGCTATCGTGTTCCACCGACAACGCCTGACGACATGCGTCAGCGCATTGTCAGTGCATGTGCGAACATTACGGAAGGCGAACTACTCGCTGTTGAGAGGAATGTCGTTACACTTATTGCCAAATGCTTTGAGGTTGACGGATATCAAGTTGAGCATTTATTGCATTATTGTGGTATTTACAGGTAATCACGCTGTAACAGCATGCGTTGTCAGAAATGATAATTTCACAAAGGTACATGTATCACATGGGAACAACCGAAATAAAATGTTCAAACGTAACTGCGTTCTGTATTTTAATTTAAAAAACCTACCTGTTAGCAACTGTTCGTCTAAAATTGTGAGCCAAATGTTTGTGACTATTACAGCGCCATCTATCACAAAGCGAAAAAAGTGGTCCAACTAAAACATTCATATTTCTTTATGCACTACACGAATATGTAATAAATAATGGGGGTTCTCATTTTTAAAAAACGCAATTGATATCCGTTTGACCTATAGCAGCGCCATCTAGCGGCCCAACCATAGAGCCATCTGGTTGCCCCCTTCAAGTTCTTTGTAGTTTTTTCGTTTGACGCTTATTTCGTGAGCTATTTGGCTGGGTCACGATCAATGTACCACCCTATATACTCCTCGCAGTACTAAATATTTCCCGAGAGGTCGGGCAGTCATCCACCGCATCCGACCGTCATAATTCATCTGCCGCCACACACACACTGGCCCAACATGTGACCAGAGCACTCTCAGCAGACCAAGATCACTAACCGAACTGTTGTACAAAGGCTGGATCGGTTCCCCTTGCCAAAAAGGCGTTACTGTTTCTGGCCCCAACCTACTTGCTTGCTATTCTACACCCATCTCTAGACTGTGGGATTACTAGAACATGTATTGTCACATGATCTGCCACTATGTTATATTATTTACGCGATACTTATCGATATCAAGTACATAGTAATATCGGTTGAATAGCAGTATCACTTGCACAGTATAAATCCGAGGATATAGACTGGAAATTATTTCTCTAGAAACTTTTGCGAGGTGCAGCGTGCTGTAAACCACTGAGTAACTAGAAACTTATTCTGTTTGCGAATGTCTTTACATGAAAACTCGAAAACAATAGAGGAAACTGATATTCCACTTGCGAACACCGATGTCGGTGATATACCATATTCCAAATCTGCCCTATAATTTACAAAGTCAGCTAAGATGCTTCTCATGTCTAGAGAACCAGCAAAGGTGCCTACCTCCCGTCTTCCACCTGCTAGAAGCACACACCACAATCGATGTTCTCTCAACCAAATAAATGTGGGAAGCAGCCAACCTGAAAATTTACATGGAAAGGGATATTGGTCCAGTGCAAATACATGTCCATATTGAGTCTTCTCAAATTTCCACAGGGAACACATGCAATCACGAAAGCTGTCCAAAACATACTGAGTATTGGTTCACTATTCAGCTGTCTAGAGGACGACACAGTTAAGTCAGATACATTCCTGTACCCCAACCAATCTTTCCATTCGGACGGCTCCTACCATTAACTGAAACATAAATCATTCCGACAACAAGCCATCGCCACCACATTCTCCTCCCACACCAGACAGAATCGTCCTAGGAAAAAGGCTACATATGTATTTGATCGCTATACTTACAATTAAATGTTGCGATTGCGGTCTCAATTGGATGACATTCGACAGTACCCCCTGCTGACGACTGTGGCTCTGTAAATAGAAATATCTGTACCATTCTTATGACTTGACATACTTTTCCAAGTGAATAAAATCCTCCATTTCATTTTCTATCGCAGTATTCCATGTCAAATCCATATCTTCCTTACGACCAGACATATTCATTTTCTTGGCTTATGTCGGAACACAAACACGTACTTTATAACACTGATGCTCAAGGCGGACCTATCATGTATCCGCTACTACTAAGTATAATACACTCCTGGAAATGGAAAAAAGAACACATTGACACCGGTGTGTCAGACCCACCATACTTGCTCCGGACACTGCGAGAGGGCTGTACAAGCAATGATCACACGCACGGCACAGCGGACACACCAGGAACCGCGGTGTTGGCCGTCGAATGGCGCTAGCTGCGCAGCATTTGTGCACCGCCGCCGTCAGTGTCAGCCAGTTTGCCGTGGCATACGGAGCTCCATCGCAGTCTTTAACACTGGTAGCATGCCGCGACAGCGTGGACGTGAACCGTATGTGCAGTTGACGGACTTTGAGAGAGGGCGTATAGTGGGCATGCGGGAGGCCGGGTGGACGTACCGCCGAATTGCTCAACACGTGGGGCGTGAGGTCTCCACAGTACATCGATGTTGTCGCCAGTGGTCGGCGGAAGGTGCACGTGCCCGTCGACCTGGGACCGGACCGCAGCGACGCACGGATGCACGCCAAGACCGTAGGATCCTACGCAGTGCCGTAGGGGACCGCACCGCCACTTCCCAGCAAATTAGGGACACTGTTGCTCCTGGGGTATCGGCGAGGACCATTCGCAACCGTCTCCATGAAGCTGGGCTACGGTCCCGCACACCGTTAGGCCGTCTTCCGCTCACGCCCCAACATCGTGCAGCCCGCCTCCAGTGGTGTCGCGACAGGCGTGAATGGAGGGACGAATGGAGACGTGTCGTCTTCAGCGATGAGAGTCGCTTCTGCCTTGGTGCCAATGATGGTCGTATGCGTGTTTGGCGCCGTGCAGATGAGCGCCACAATCAGGACTGCATACGACCGAGGCACACAGGGCCAACACCCGGCATCATGGTGTGGGGAGCGATCTCCTACACTGGCCGTACACCACTGGTGATCGTCGAGGGGACACTGAATAGTGCACGGTACATCCAAACCGTCATCGAACCCATCGTTCTACCATTCCTAGACCGGCAAGGGAACTCGCTGTTCCAACAGGACAATGCACGTCCGCATGTATCCCGTGCCACCCAACGTGCTCTGCCCTGGCCAGCAAGATCTCCGGATCTGTCCCCCATTGAGCATGTTTGGGACTGGATGAAGCGTCGTCTCACGCGGTCTGCACGTCCAGCACGAACGCTGGTCCAACTGAGGCGCCAGGTGGAAATGGCATGGCAAGCCGTTCCACAGGACTACATCCAACATCTCTACGATCGTCTCCATGGGAGAATAGCAGCCTGCATTGCTGCGAAAGGTGGATATACACTGTAGTAGTGCCGACATTGTGCATGCTCTGTTGCCTGTGTCTATGTGCCTGTGGTTCTGTCAGTGTGATCATGTGATGTATCTGACCCCAGGAATGTGTCAATAAAGTTTCCCCTTCCTGGGACAATGAATTCACGGTGTTCTTATTTCAATTTTCAGGAGTGTACTTCACCAGTAACTGATTCGTGGAGATACAAAACAATACTGAGCGAAAAATCAGCGATGGGTGGACATGTCTCATAAGCTTTTCCTGCGAGTGGTATCATTGTGTCTAACAATGAGCGGCGTAATTGTGTTACCAACCGCCACATGTTAAAAACACGATTGCAATGACAATGTTAATCGGTCTTGGTTCTACAGGCACTATCCTTGTTAAAAGCTGTACAAGCATTATAAATCGACGTATGGCATTACCTCCAAATGAAGTGGTTTTTCCAGACAAATACTGCGACACTGAATATTGGCGGTGATCGCCGGAGTGTGTATTATCAGAACAGCAGCGCTGTTTGGTGTCGCCGATGGGTTTAAGCTTGTAATAAAGTCGCTGAATTTAGAAAGTGGTTCGGGTAAGGAACGCGGTGGAAGTTGGTATTTACAACAGGCCGCCACCAGATATTTCTCCAGTATCTGTAACGCATTCTGCCTTGAGGCAATGTCAGAGATGGTTGGTTGGTAAGGATTAAGGTCGTAAGAAGTGTACACTAGCTTTTAAGATCTCTAGTGCTATACTTTCTGGTAGAAATGCTGTCTGTGATTTGGAATCAAGTCTTTCCATTCAACCACGTACCTGCGTGGGATCCTATGGAGAAGTATTTTAATGATTACAGCCACTAGCGAATAACATTTCTGGCACTCTCATATCTCGAAATGAGTCACCTTTGTCATACCTATCTGCTACAGTAAAATTTTACGTAGTCCCTATGCATTTTGCAACTGCACTGCCACCCTGCAGCTTTGCGCATGTGATCATTGCAGTTTAAGTTGGAACTGAGCAGGTCAGAGAGAGAGAGAGAGAGAGAGCTAGATCTACTATATTCTGCAGCCTGTGTAGAAACAGGCTAAGCTGATTTTGTGCAACCGGACCATATTTTGACCATTCGATGGAAATGAGGACATGTTGTCGTAGCTCCACCAGCAGTGTACTATGTGTAAAGTCAGCGCCGAAGGAAACCTGCTCCTGCAACACGAGGCAGTATAAAGACAGTACAAACAGCTACGGTGGTGTTTCTTATTGGGGAAATTAGGAAGACTCAACATCATACGTCCTACAGTCTGAAGCAGATCCGCATCCCTCAGGGTCCATTCACGTCTATCACCCCAATATGCTATCATCGGTATTCTGTACCATCCAACAGAGAAAAATTACGAACTATAAAAGCTCTGCTAACTTCATCCGATAGAGAACTCGTAAAGATTTTTCTGCATCTCTCTCTTCCCATACATCTAAAACAAATACCGTCTGCATACCAGCATGGAGCGCATGTCGCGATCCTATTAAATATACTAGTATTGATCCGTTGGAGCAGGCAGCCAGAGACCGAAGTTGCTTGCACACAGCAGTGTAAAGTTCCAACGCGTACTGTGCGAGGAGGATCACCATATCCCACAGACTATACTGTGAGTCGCAAGACAGGCTGCCTGTGTCGTTGGCTGAAACATTGTTTTTTTTTCTGCTCTGACACTCTTTGTACACTGCCATACATTTTGTTTTTTCCACCACAACTTTGAGGTTTGTGTCTGGTTCTAAACTGACATTAACACATTCTGATCCATTGGCTCTCACAAGAAAAGTAGACATTGCGTGGTGTAAGTCATGTTGTTGCTGCTGCCCCCACAGCTCAAACACACACACACACACACACACACACACACACACACACACACACACTGGATAATTTTAAAATAAAACATGAAACTGGAAGAGTTTTGTGGTGTTGTAGAGCGTTTCCAAAATGCTGTCCGAAGGAGGTGGACGACCTGTAGATTTAAACTCATCTGTTACAGTGACAGGATAGCTGATGACTCACTTCCGTTTCGACGGATTCCTCGTATTGCAGTCACATACATGATCACTGTATCGGTGCTAGCCACCCCCAGAAGGTCTTGCCCCTCCTCCAAGACTTTCTTCATCTTAATCAAGCTGTCCGTCAGTCATTATGTATGTCAGTGTATGTTAATCAACACCATACCAGTGGACGGATGGGATGGAAAAGACACTGTCGATGTACTGCAATAATACGCATCACAGTTGACAGTGCGAACAATTTCAGCAATTTTACAGTAATTTCAACACCGACCAATGATGCGACAGCATGCTTCCCAATTTCAGTATCATTGCTATATTGCCCCTCGTCTACTTTGCGAGTACCATTGCGAATGTAGATAGATGCCTGTGCAGTACGGCCATTCATTGTTAATTCTGGAATACATACGTCAGCAAAGTATATCAGACAGCGATCTACATATTTCTAACACCTCGATCATAGTGTGTAATTTACGATCTGTCTTTACGCAGATGGGAGTCACAGGATATCACGCATTCTTAGGATAAAGTTAGAGACTCAACTGTTTTTGACCAAGCCCCCCTGCAGTACCACCTTAATCTGCAGCTGACCAGGAGTAGACCACTACATTCCGCGTCCCGTGTATGAATGGACCTTGCTGAGTCCGCACCTATCCACGTGTACAAGATTTCTCCATATGCTCGCACGTCGAGGAAGTTAGCCCCTGTTATCCGTGTATATTAGTACATTTGCAAGTGTTGTGATGTAATAGCACACAGTTAAGAAGGACAAGAAACGGGTGGTTTTTATGCATGATGGAGCTCCAAGAGGATGGAGTTTGAAACAGTTTAGGTAAATCAACTACGCTACCAATTCTAAAGTATTGTTCCAACGTCTAGGATCAGTACCAGGAAGGTATTGGTAAGAGAGAACATAAACACACGCGCTCCTAACACAGGCTATCATGTAAGCTGGCTTCAGTTTCCGACCTATTAGTTGTGTGGAATATAATGCTATTAATATTCCTGTGATGTCACCGCCAAACACCACACTTGTTAGGTGGTAGCCTTTAAATCGGCCGCGGTCCGTTAGTATACGTCGGGCCCGCGTGTCGCCACTGTCAGTAATTGCAGACCGAGCGCCGCCACACGGCAGGTCTAGTCTAGAGAGACTCCCTAGCACTCACCCAGTTGGACAGCCGACTTTGCTAGCGATGGTTCACTGTCTACATACGCTCTCATTTGCCGAGACGACAGTTTAGCATAGCCTTCAGCTACGTCATTTGCTACGACCTAGCAAGGCGCCATATTCAGTTACTATTCTGAACAGATAATATTGTGAATCATGTACCGTCAAGAGCGACGTTCATCATTAATGGATTAAAGTTAAGTATCAAACTAATTACGTCCGCTTTCTGAATTCTAATTCCTTGTCATATTCCAGACCTCACGTCAATATAGTTCTTCCCTCCTCACGCTAGCCTGCGTGAGCTAAAACGCGTGCATTTCGGTCTCCTTTAGTGACACGGTGTTGGCTTTTTTGCCAACACAACAATTCCAGTGTAAGAAATATATTTCCAGCGCATGACATACACCCTTCTTGCAAGTTTCTCTACGAAAAACTGTAAAATAAAAAAAAACTATTTCCTTAAAACATAGATCGTGTGTCACACACGTGCAATACAGCTTTCCAGAGATGTATAGCGTCCACTGTTCACATCCATTCACAGTTCAGAAATTATACTATGCCCGCATCAGTCCTATGATCTTTAGTAAAGGAGGATACCTCTTACAAGGAAACAGATAAACGCATAGCAACAGCGTTTGGCATGTGAAATTACACGTCATCCTGCCACTAACTCTGCATACAGGACATCTGTCAAGCAGATGTATACACAGGGATTGCAGTGCTCACAAACACTTATCGCTAACTTAGATTCATCTTTGCTATGAAACTGATGTCTCGATTTTATACCAAGATGTGGCAGGGGAATGGAGTAAATCGCATAAATCTTTGTTCGTGTAGAGCAATGTGTCTAAACAGCATCGTCACGTTTCATCACACATAAGCCACGTTGTCCTCTGATGACCGAGAGGTTTGCTGTTAGCGATGGCAAGTAGACAGTGCTCTAAGTCACAAACAGAACACGCGGCTGTACATGAGTCGAACGCAGACTGTATCACCCAACTGATGCATCCTGACAGAACTCAATTCCATCTCAATCGATCACTCTACCCACTCTCTGTCATCCTTTAACGCAGACGCAAGTAGGTTTACAGGCAGATGGTTCTCTGTTTTCCTGGGAAGCGTCAAATACAGTAATAACTCGCATGTATCAATGTTATCTCAATAGACATACAGCAGAATGTTGCCTTGACAGGAAAAAAGTGACTGTTTCCCTGGTTCCCGATACTTGCACGTCAACATTTTCTCGTTTTCCTCTTGCTATCGCATACTCGTTCCGAAGTATAAGAATTCTTCTGCACCAACCAGAAGACACGCAAGTACATCCTCAATGTCCCCACATTTCGGTGCAATTCCCCTCAATTTACACGTATTTTCCCTCATTTTTTGTAGCTTTTTCGATTTTATGTCACTTCTACCCATGTGATCACATCACATCCCATTCCGTGTTCTAAAATTGCTTGTAAATGTAGTGCACCTGCCAACACCTAGCGCAAATGCAGTATTTTTCTGGTTGGTTGGTATAGTATAGCACTGCCCTCGGATGCATCCAGTCACCTCCATCCACATAGTCTACAGTTTCCATGTATCTGCTCGGTTTTCTGTATGTCTGTGTATGTTCATGTGCTGCACACAGCCCCTCTGCACGGCTGAGTAGTGAACCAATACTCAATATGTGTTAGATAGCTTTCCTGATCACATATGTTCCCTGTGGAAATTTCAGAAGATTGATTATGAATGTGTGTTTGTGCTGGACTATTATTCCCTCCCATGTAAATTGTCTGGTTGACTGCTCCTGCACATATTCCACCTTGGTTGAGAGAACATCGATAGTGGTGTGTGCTCGTAGCAGGTGAAAGAGAGGTGGATGACATCCTTTCCTGGTTCTCTAGACACGAGAAGCACCTTAGATGATTATAGGTATAATTTGGAAACTGTTATATCACTGACATCAGTATTTGCGAGTGGAAATATCAGTTTCCTCTCTTTTTTTCGAATTTTTGCATGAAGACAATCGTAGACGCGATAAGTTTCTAGTTACTCAGTGTTTTACAGCATGCTGCACCTCACTAATGTTTTGGGTTTCTAGAGAAACAATTTCCAGTCTATATCCTCAGAATTATACTGTGCAAGCCATACTGCTATTCAGCTCAGAGAGTGACCTCGGTCTGCCGAGGGTGCTCTGGTCACATGTTGGGCCAGTGTGTGTGTGTGTGTGTGTGTGTGTGTGTGTGTTGGGGGGGGGAGGGGTATGACTTGTGACCGTCAGCTGTGATTGATGACTTCCCGACCTAATGGCAAATATCTAGTGCATCGAGGGGTATATATGATGTATGTGTTTATGCTATCTGACTTCGCCGTATATGTATGAGTGTCAGGCGGTCTATAGCTATGTGCATGATGCAGACATGGCGATTTTGGAGGGTGCAGGATACGAATTGTATATTTACTACATCGAGATGGTACATAGTGAAACACAAAGGAATTGGAGATCGGTTTCACGCTGTAATATTCAAGCTTCTGTCCTCAGTGGCAGAGCAGTGTAATTGAGCAGGTGTCTTTCAAAATTTGACGATATGTATACCACTTTTGCAGGGTTTAACTGTCAGCACAATATGTCGATCAGTACAAAATAGTTTTGCTGCTGAAAGTCTCATCTGCAGAAAAAGAAAGAGCGGAAAATGCTCCTGCAGCAGTTTAGTGCATAAAGTCAGTAAGATCCAATCAAAATGCTCCGTTCGTTCACAAGACATACTTTGTGCTGGGTGTAGGAGTCTCTACATAGCTGTGACGACGTTTACTGTTTTGGAGACGTTTTTTGAAAGCATGACATGACAATTTCCAGGAAGGGTACCACATTATGTACAGGGTTCCTCGTTAGGAAAATCAGGAGGAATGCATTCTGCGTTATTCTGGGCTATTTTCGTGAACAGGTCCTGTTAGGACAAGAATTTCCACGCAGACAAGCTGAGACATCATAAAAAGCTCCTACAGGAACAACGAAAGCAACTGGTAACTTATTTCTGCGGCGCTTTACTATTTCCAGGAAGGGTTCATATGTAGTGGATGGGCTGTCCAATTAGGGTCACATCCTGTATAATTGTGGGAAGCACTGCAAAAGATTTCTATGGAATGTCCAGAGGGGGACACTGGCCACATTTTAGCTGTACTTGAGATGGTGAGTCACTCGGCAATTAGGTCTTTGTTGGACTGCAGGTACAAAGGCATTGCACCAGCAATGGTAAACACGTGCTCGCTGCCCAGAGGCGTCTCACAGGCTGGACCAATGAGCCCACACCATCCCAGCATGAGTGCCTGGGGAACAGTTCGTTGATACGTCACAGTTTAATTTCTTAACCATTGTTCCAAAGTTTCTTTATGTGCAATGAATGTTTGTGCACTGTACTATTTCCGGCTGTTTAAGCACTACGAGCGTGTTTGCATTATTTTGCCAATTTTATGCATAGAAAACGTGTCTGTACATTAGTGTACTGTATTATTCCGGTAATCTATGAGTATTTTGCAGGTCTGTGGGATTTGCAGCGCATTATTTCGAAAGTTTACAACTGGTGAGCGTGTTCACAGAGCGTTATAATGTATTATTTTGAAAATTTACGAGTTGTTTGCATATCCAAACATCACTGTACTGCATTGTTTTGGTGATTCACGCATAGTTTGCAGGTCTGTAGGCTATTTACTGTGACCCAAGGACGTCAGGGCGAGTGTTTTGAACCAGTGTAATAAATAAAACTATGTGAAATCCGTTCCTAAATAAATAATTCAACTTCCCACTGAAAAAAATAAAAGTACACTTCTTCCTCTCTGCAGCAGCTGGACACAGACTCAGTCCTTATCCCGCCATTTTTCCCCAGACTACCATGGGATTACAGTGGCCTCTGGTGGAGTACTGTGTTCTAGGTCAGTTGGACTCTGGATGTCATGGTGAACACCCTGGATGGAGCTACTGCCTATGACAACTAAAATTGTTTAAATAAACACTACATGCAAAATAAAGACATCTATCCTATCTAGCATAGACTGAGTCCTTTTCCCATCAATTCCCTGGAAGAGGTGTTGGTCAGTTGACTTAAGTTAGTGGAGGTAGCCCAAGTGACCTTTTTTCCCGCCAATTTCTTAGGTTAGTGGAGGTAGCTCAAGTGACCATTTTCCTGCAAACATTTGATCTTCCCACTATGACGTCATTGTGACGTTGCCATTTCTTTCACCGCCATCTTGGATCAGCCATGTTGAATAAATTTGGTAACAATGCAACCTGGAGTGGTGCCCCTGTTACCGTACTACTATGTATTTCGGGTAGACACGATTTTGATGAAACTTTGACTCTCCCATCTGTCAGAATTGTTCAAAACTTCCCACATGTGAAGAAGAAACATCAAAGGTAAAGCACCTAAAAGAATGTTTCCTTATACACAGGGTAAACGTAAAGTCTATGAAACATTGTCGCCTCCCAGCACAGTTCCCATATACCAGTTTATTCTTCTTTTGGCCTCTGTGTTATCTGCATGGAGCAGTCAGGACGTTAAGGATGATATGGGTTTAGTTAGCGCTTTTGTCACTCTTTATAGCGAAGATGAGAGGGGAGAACTCTCTTTGGTTGGGATGGGTGTTCGCTTACAATAGGTTGGTAATTCTGGCGGAGGTGGCAGCTTTCATCTGGTGAAGCACCAAAATTATTACTTTTAGTCAATTCGTTTATTGTTCTATCAACATATTTGTTATTGAGATGCCAGGCCAAAACTTCTTAATAGAGTGTCAGCGGCTGTCTGTAATTGCTAGGAAGGATCTTTATTAGAGACGAAAGCTTTCACTGTGCCTCTTTCTGCTAATTGCTTTCAATAATCGGTATGATGGACCTTTATCAGAGACGAGTGCTTTCACTGCTACTCTCTCTGCTAACCACTGGACACTTGGCCTGAATCATAAATCATAACCACTTTGAAATCGTTCACTACCACTCAAATGCCACTTGCCCTATAGTAGAAGAAATAAATACTAGTCCGTAACCTGTTCCTGTTATTCAATGAAACTCCTCTAACTTAGTTCTTTGAGACAGAGACAGGCCGACTCTGTTCGACACTATTCCAATAAATAGTGAAAATTGCCACCTAGCTTGCAGTTGCCGCATGTCCAGCTCAGTCTATCACCGTCTTCTGGAAGTTAAAGTGTCTGTTCCTATACTGAAGAGCCAAAGAATCTGGTATAGGCATGCGTATTCAAATACAGAAATATGTGAACATGCAGAATACGGTGCTGCGGTGGCAACACCTATATGAGACAATACGAGTCTGGCCCAGTTGTTAGAGGACAAAGTGGCTTCGTCACTGGAGATTAATTTGCTTTTCAAGTCACCATTTTCAAAATAGTTCTGCCTGTCAATGCAAAACTGCGGAATGCGCAATTTGTCGCCACTGCCTATGGCTTGCAGGAGCTGCAATTTGTAGGAATAGACTCTTAATCCCTTACGAAGAAGGATTTTTCAAACTTTTGATTGAGATATGTTTAGCTCTGCACCAAATCGATAGCAGTCTCTGTGGGACTTCCGAACGTCTCGTTCCTCCCACAGTCCACCGTATGTTCTGACATATGCGTTAATTCGGACGTTTTCCATCGCACTAACAATTCGAATTTTTTGTACCATTTCATTACGTTCCTTAAATTGTTAACATGTTGCGAAACTCTTTGCACACTCACTACCGAATGGTGACGGACAAATTCTAGCAAACAAGACGCTTTCTTTACCTGGTTCGGTGCCATTTTCAGCAACTACCGTCGATAGCGACCTTTTTGATGGTCTTCCAGGCTAACTTGCTGGTATCAAGTTAAAAAAATTCTTAGAGTTTGTGTGCCACGTACTGAATCATTTATTATGTTGTCTTTAGCCATTTATCTAAACAGCTTTTTTCAAGTGTATCATGGACATAATTATCGCCTACTTCAGCTGTCAGCAATGGAAATGGAGGCTCAACGAGAAGCAGTATTATTTTTATATATAGACAGAAGCGGCGAATGAAAATTTGTACCGAGTGTGTGATTCGAACCTGGCTCTCCTGCTCACTAGGCAGATGCACTAATCATTATACTGCCCTAACACAGTTAATCTTTACAACTACAAAGACTGCCCTAGAACTCGTCCCTCCTGAATCCAAATTCCCGTTCACAATTCAGCCTCTCTCATTGAGGACGTGTTAGGGCAGTCTGTGTAGTTGTGCAGATTCACTGTGTTAGGGTAGCACAGTGGTTGGTGCATCTGCCTAGTGAGCAGGAGAACCAGGTTCGAATCTCGGCCTTAGTACAGGATTTTATTCCTCACTTCATTCTGCATTTATTGCCGGGCGGAGTAGCCGACTGGTTCTAGGCGCTTCAGTCTGGAACCGCGCGACCGCTACGGTCGCAGGTTCGAACATTTTATAGAGTGTGTGATGTCCTGAGGTTAGTTAGGTTTAAGTAGTTCTGAGTTCTAGGGGACTGATGACCATAGCAGTTAAGTCACATAGTGCTCAGAGCCATTTGAACCATTTTGAGCCAACTCGGCATGTTTACGTCAGAATTGTGTGAGACTTGAGAAGGTCTCTGGAATTATATAGTTTCGTTTGATTAAAGACACAATTTTATTGCATTGAAAACGCGATATGTTAATGATGATCATGTTTGGTTTGTGGGGCGCTCAACTGCGCGGTCATCAGCGCCCGTACAAATTCCCAATGTTTACACAGTTCAATCTAGCCACTTTCATGAATGATGATGAAACTATGAGGACCACACAAACACCCAGTCACTGGGTAGAGAAAAACCCCAACCCGGCCGGGAATCGAACCCGGGACCCCGTGATTCAGAGGCAGCAACGCTAGCCATTACACCACGAGCTGCTGATAACATGAAATGTGATGTGCTTTCTTCATATTAGTTAATAGCTCCACAGTAAACCGAGAAATAACAACTCCATCTCCAATTTCAGTTCCTCAACAATGATAACTTTGTCAGAACACATAAAATGAATTCGGTATTGCTAGTAATGACTACTATCACCTATACAGTGGAATGATGACAATGAAAATTTATGCCAGACCGGGATTCGAACCCGGATTTCCCACTTATCGTGAGAAGTCGCCTTACCATTTGGCTATCCGTGCACGACTCTCAACCACACCCAAACTTCCCTATGTCGTCAATCATGCGTCTACGACCTGTACCCGTACATCCATTATGTACGAGGGTTGGAACTTAAATAGTGGCAACTATTTATTCAAAAGCGATACAAAAGAGTTACATGTTTTTAAATACTAATCTCTTCTTCCTCCATAAAATGTTCGTACCAAGAACTGCTTTTCAGGGGTGATTTTTAGGGATCTGAGGATGACATGGATAACTATGACTTACATAAAGGCCCTGAATATGTCCCCGAACGCAAATGCACATCTATAGTTCAACTGTACCTCGTGCAGTGATGGTTGCTGAGTGCGCGACCTGCCGGGGCTTGGCAATGGAGCACGCCATACTTATGTTCTCAGGACACAAACGATATGCTACATGATGTAAGCCTCATATTCGCTTAATCCAGGAGATTGTTATTAACAGTAATTGGAAGTCGTCTGTCGTTCCAAATACAAATTAGAGAAATTCTCATCAATAGTTTGTCATGTAAGTTAATTAAATTTCCTATCACATATATATTGTCCCGTGTTGTGGCTCCTGTTTTGCAACAAAACGCCGGCACAGTGAGTAAGCAATTTAGTTATACTGAATAAACCGTTCATATTTATTATTTATAGGACACCTGATTTAATTTGTGGGTAGAAGTAAAGAAAACTGAATTCAAAGTTACCCTTTCCAATCTGGAGTTTATTTACTTCAAATTGTATCATAATTAGTTATAAGTTTTCTCGAAATAAATCTATTAACAATTGTTTTCTTGATGCTCAAATAAGAAAGAAACTGTCTCTGCAAAGAATCTAACAAATCAAATTCCACAATGGAATGTACGCTGATGCGCTCAAAAGCACAGTAAATGATTTCTTGAATGAAACTCACTTGGCACAGGCTGTTCTGCTAAGAACTCGTGGGTACCTGTAATTGAACAGAAGATTGATAAGGAACCGCGGTTGGCTATCCAAAATCTGTGCAGTACGCAAAAACCCAAGTTACAACAGGAAGCAAGATAAAAATAAGTAAACACACTGAAAATGCAAGTTTCAAATGCAACTCAAGTTGCAGGATTGATCTTCCAAATTGTGAGCCGCTTAGCGCAAAGGCAGCGCTAGCGCTAAAAAGCGATACTTTCTCGTTCGATTCAACGAAAACTGCGCCAGGCTTTGACCAGGCGCCTCTCTGCCTCGATGTCTTTCTCTGTTAAATTCACGTTCCTCTTCGCTCCCAAAAACCTGCGAGAACTTCTCCACTATCGCTTACAACATGCCCATTAATTTATCACGAGTTGGTATGCTTCAAATGGTTCAAATGGCTCTGAGCACTATGGGACTTAACTTCTGAGGTCATCAGTCCCCTAGAACTTAGAACTACTTAAACGTAACTAACCTAAAGACATCACACATATCCATGCCTGAGGCAGGATTCGAAGATTCGAACCTGCGACCGTAGCGGTCGCGCGGTTCCAGACTGTAGCGCCTAGAACCGCTCGGCCACTCCGGCCGGCAGTTGGTATTCTGTGTCCCCACCGATTAGTTCAGATATTCGTGTTACAGTGCCTATGATGATGACTCTTCGGATAAGCTGACATCACCTGGAAAGTTAGATTCTAGAAATTTTCCACAATGAACACGACAAGCTGCCGGTGTCGCATATTTGGAAGCGCCAATAGTGAATGCAGATTAGTCACGCCAGGAATATTCAGGGTACCTGTGGTCGCTCTGGTGTAACTTCCAAGGTCTGTGGCCTGTGCCACATCGGGCTTCAAATCAGCCGCCCAGCATGTGGTGGGGGGAGGGGGAGGGGGGTGGAGCCTTGCTATCCGATATTCAAACCACGGATACCACCCAGGTCTCTTGCATTACCTCTCAGGCTTGCTCAGGGGAGAGAAATTCACGAATCTTGCTCTTCAAGCTGCTAGCTATGTATTTTTCTCTAGGACAGTTATAACATTAAGTTGCCAATTTTACCTACTGCTGCATAGTGAAATGTGATAGTCCTGTCACAAGATTGTTGATGTTTAGGTAGATGTAAATATTTATTTATGCCAATACATACGTTAGGTTTTGTCCCTTGCCATAGTTAACGTGAATTTACGTCACAGGGTGATGGCCATACTGTTAAGAGCGATCCTTAACATTGTTCACATACAGTAGTAAGGTGAAAATTAATAATAGTAACTCACGTTAAGTTTACTCAGTTTGCAAGTAAACAATGTAAAGTAATCACCGACGAATTTTTAACAATGAAATTTGATAGAATTTATCATTTTAAAAATACATCTTTACATTAAATATATTTGAAATCAGTGACTTAAGTAAATAAGAAAAGCAGATATATTTCCAATCTCATATTTATGAGACTTTATCATCTCAAAATTAACGGCTATAATAATTTTTTGCACCCATATTTACTGAATGACGCATATAAAACCATTTGCTTTGCATTTACACTGGTATCATTCTATTTAAAACTCGTGAAAATCGACTCTCTCTATTGTAGATAGATTTTAAAAAGAGATATGGAGAGATTGGAATCGATAGAGATTCCTGTTGGTATGAACAGTTTTCTTTACATACTTGTATGAGTATAGTAGTTATTGTGGTCTTCAGTCCTGAGACTGGTTTGATGCAGCTCTCCATGCTACTCTATCCTGTGCAAGCTTCGTCATCTCCCAGTACCTACTGCAATCTACATCCTTTTGAATCTGTTTAGTGTATTCATCTCTTGGTCTTCCTCTACGATTTTTACCCTCCACGCTGCCCTCCAATACTAAATTGGTGATCCCTTGATGCCTCAGAACATGTAGTACCAACCGATCCCTTCTTCTAGTCAAGTTGTGCCACAAACTCCTCTTCTCCCCAATCCTATTCAATACCTCCTCATTAGTTATGTGATCTACCCATCTAATCGTCAGCATTCTTCTGTAGTACCACATTTCTAAGGCTCCTATTCTTTTCTTATCTAAACTATTTTTCGTCCATGTTACACTTCCATACATGGCTACACTCTATAGAAATACTTTCAGAAATGACTTCCTGACACTTAAATCTATATTCGATGTTAACAAATTTCTCTTCTTCAGAAACGCTTTCCTTGCCATTGCCAGTCTACATTTTATATCCTCTCTACTTCGACCATCATCAGTTATTTTGCTCCCCAAATAGCAAAACTCCTTTACTACTTTAAGTGTCTCATTTCCTAATCTTATTCCCTCAGCATCACACGACTTAATTAAACTAAATTCCGTTATCCTCGTTTTGCTTCTGTTGATGTTCATCCTCCTTTCAAGACACTATCTATTCCGACCAACTGCTCTTCCAAGTCCTTTGCTGTCTCTGACAGAATTACAATGTCATCGGCAAACCTCAAAGTTTTTATTACTTCTCCATCGACTTTAATACCTACTTCGAATTTTTCTTTTGTTTCCTTCACTGCTTGCTCAATATATAGATTGAATAACATCGGGGAGAGACTACAACCCTGTCTCACTCCCTTCCCAACCACTGCTTCCCTTTCATGTCCCTCGACTCTTATAATTGCCATCTGGTTTCTGTACAAATTGTAAATAGCCTTTCGCTCCCTGTATTTTACGCCTGCCACCTTCAGAATTTGAAAGAGAGTATTCCAGTCAACATTTTCAAACGCTTTCTCTAAGTCTACAAATTCTAGAAACGTAGGTTTGCCTTTCCTTAATCTAGCTTCTAAGATAAGCCGTAGGGTCAGTATTGCCTCACGTGTTCCAATATTTCTATGCAATCCAAACTGATCTTCCCCGAAATCAGCTTCTACTAGTTTTTCCATTCGTCTGTAAAGAATTTGCGTTAATATTTTGCAGCTGTGGCTTATTAAACTGATTGTTCGGTAATTTTCACATCTGTCAACACCTGCTTTCTTTGGGATTGGAATTATTATATTCTTCTTGAAGTCTGAGGGTATTTCGCTTGTCTCATACATCTTGCTCACCAGATGGTAGAGTTTTGTCAGAACTGGTTCTCCCAAGGCCGTCAGTAGTTCTAATTGAATGTTGTCTACTCCCAGGGCCTTGCCGCTACGGTCGCAGGTTCGAATCCTGCCTCGGGCATGGATGTTTGTGATGTCCTTAGGTTAGTTAGGTTTAACTAGTTCTAAGTTCTAGGGGACTAATGACCTCAGAAGTTGAGTCCCATAGTGCTCAGAACCATTTGAACCATTGAACCAGGGCCTTGTTTCGACTCAGATATTTCAGTGCTCTGTCAAACTCTTCACGCAGTATCATATCTCCCATTTCAACTTCATCTACATCCTCTATTCGTTTCCATAACATTGTCCTCAAGTACATCGCCCTTGTATAGACCCTCTATATACTCCTTCCACCTTTCTGTTTTCCCTTCTTTGCTTAGAACTGGGTTTCCATCTGAGCTCTTGATATTCATACAAGTGGTTCTCTTTTCTCCAAAGGTCTCTTTAATTTTCCTGTAGGCAGTATCTATCTTACCCCTAGTGAGATAAGCCTCTACATCCTTACATTTGTCCTCTAGCCATCCCTGCTTAGCCATTTTTGAGACGTTTGTATTCCTTTTTGCCTGCTTCAGTTACTGCATTTTTATATTTTCTCCTTTCATCAATTAAATTCAATATTTCTTCTGTTACCCAAGGAGTTCTACTAGCTCTTGTCTTTTTACCTACTTGATCCTCTGCTGCCTTCACTACTTCTTCCCTCAAAGCTACCCATTCTTCTTCTACTGTATTTCTTTCCCCCATTCCTGTTAATTGTTCCGTTATGTTCTCTGAAACTCTGTATAACCTCTGGTTTAGTCAGTTTATCCAGGTCCCATCTCCTTAAATTCCCACCTTTTTGCAGTTTCTTCAGTTTTAATCTACAGTTCATAACCAATAGATTGTGGTCAGAGTCCACATCTGCCCCTGGAAATGTCTTGCAATTTAAAACCTGGTTCCTAGATCTCTGTCTTACCATTACATGATCTATCTGGAACCTGTCAGTATCTCCAGGCTTCTTCCATGTATACAACCTTCTTTTATGATTCTTGAACCAAGTGTTAGCTATGATTAAGTTGTGCTCCGTGCAAAATTATACCAAACGGCTTCCTCTTTCATTTCTCTCCCCCAATCCATATTCACCCACTATGTTTCCTTCTCTCCCTTTTCCTACTCTCAAATTCCAGTCACCTATGACTATTAAATTTTCGTCTCCCTTCACTATCTGAATAATTTCTTTTATTTCATCATACATTTCTTCAATTTCTTCGTCATCTGCAGAGCTAGATGGCATATAAACTTGTACTACTTTAGTAGGTGTGGGCTTCGTATCTATCTTGGCCACAATAATGCGTTCACTATGCTGTTTGTAGTAGCTTACCCGCATTCCTATTTTCCTATTCATTATTAAACCTACTCCTCCATTACCCCTATTTGATTTTGTGTTTATAACCCTGTAGTCACCTGACCAGAAGTCTTGTTCCTCCTGCCACCGAACTTCACTAATTCCCAATATATCTAACTTTAACCTATCCATTTCCCCCTATAATTTTTCTAACGTACCTGTCCGATTAAGGGATCTGACATTCCACGCTCCGATCCGTAGAGCGCCAGTTTTCTTTCTCCTGATGACGACGTCCTCTTGAGTAGTCCCCGCCCGGAGATCCAAATGGGGGACTATTTTACCTCCGGAATACCCAAGAGGATGCCATCATAATTTAACCATACAGTAAAGGGGCATGCCCTCGGGGAAAATGAGTATAGTATAGAGGTGTAAAATTGCCATAGATTACCGCAAGTGTAAACACGGTAGTTTCCATAGTGGGTTTGATCAGTTAAGATCACAACCACATTACCTGTATGTTACGTGTGTTGCATACCAACTGGGCGTTACCTCATTTCCATTGCTTTGTTTGCATATGCGATCAGTGTCGTAGCAGATTCCACAAGAAAACGGAAACGGTGAACTCTCTGAGTCTGGCTATATAAAGGTCTACATAACCTATGGAATATTTTTGTTCTACATAATTATCCTCCTATCAGTTACTTAACAATACACAGTATTTACAGCAAAATAGAAATTTTCGTTATTTAATTTAGATTTTATTGGGTAGTTGAGTTTTAACGTGAAATTCAGGGACGTTGTAGTAAAAATAAAAACAAAACAACACAGATTTGTCATATAGTCCTAGGAAACGCAAATTTACTAAAAAAAATAAAATAAAAAACAATGGTAAAACAGGAGTATATCAGACATGACTTCAATATTTCGTCGAACTTGCGTAAAACATATTTCTGTTGTTCATATACAACTTCCGCATTAATCAATAATAACAGGGAACTGTTACCTTTGATCATGATGACGAACAGTCTATTGAGTACAAAGTAACAACAATAATTATATAGACATTTTGTGTTTGTGCATTTAAACTGTACGTCCATCAAAAGTAATTGTTTTGTTCATGAAAAAACACAGAAGCTATGCTACTTATAAAACGCAATTTATATTTTGTAAGGATATCAAATACACAACAGATTAACAGTGAACAATATGCAGTTCTAATTATGTGCGAAACAAACAAAACAGTTCCTTCCTGTTGTATTGTGCTTTGCAGTAATTTAAACATCTTGTTAAGGCAGTTATCAGCTTTAAATATATTATAAAATGCACGACACACAGGTGCTAACTTTATTTATAGTTTATTACAACCGGTTTCAGTCATTAACTATGTTCATGGTCTGTACGAAATACAATGCCGAGATGTACCTTTAATCAAGTCGCTCTTCCACTTATGAGAGCTACACATGGCACTGTATTGAGGTATTTATGCTATAAACATCACACAAATTCCTTATAATCCTTATGTTTTTATACTTATGGATGTGTGTTATATATTTTGTTTGATGATATGTTCTGTGGAATATCATAGCAAATATGCTTATGATGTTGGTTCTCACTTGGTTAACCTCACAGATTGTCATACCTTATTGATCTTCATACTGTTAATAGATGTGATATTGCCTTATTGCTTTAGATGAAGATATGATGACTTTTTGATTAGACAACAAGTAGGGTGATTGAGGTTACTTAAATATTTTTTATTTATCTCTGAATAGGTCTTCAGCTTTCTGGCTTTGTATATGAACATGAATTGAGTAGTTACACCATCTGACTGCCCTAAGCTCATTTACTACATTGTGGTAATATTTTTATACTTTCACTTAGGAAAATATCTTCGTGCTTCCTTTTTGTACATTTTTGGTGACAAATGGCATTGTTAACAAGACGCTGTTGACAAACATTTTGACAGTTCTTTGTATTCTTCATAGTTGTTACTTATGATTATGTGAATGCACACTCTTTGTTAATTTAATGCCATTAGAATATCGCTTCTAATGGACTGTGATCCTAATTGTGCTATGGGGTTTCCCACGACTGGGTCATCGTTTCACATGATTGTGACTGTCAGTTCGTGATTGGCTTTGCTGAAGATGTTTCAGATAATGAGTTTAAGAGTTATTGTTTTACTGGACGGTATTTTTTTCCCAAAGAAATCTGAAACTTGAGTTAATACCTTTTAGCTAAGTACGTTAGCGTGAATTGGATATTTTCAGTAGGATCTTTACGCCATTCTAATAAGTTCATCATATTTCATCAAAAAAATGTTACTCTTAAGTCTTAGTGATGATAAAGAATGTTGTTATCGTAGACTAATAAGTACATGAAATAAAAAATAAAATAAAAATAAATAAATAAAAAAAGAAAGGAGGGAAACGGGAAAAATCCTTTGTGTAATGTATTTATAATGTTTATTGCTTTGTCTTCTTGAAATGTTTAGTTAGAACACAATTTGGTTGCGCGATGTACTCGTACGATTAGTGTCATCTTCATCCTAGTTACGAACGTAATATCTTTGTAGTCTTTAATGTTTGAAATGTTTGCTATGAGTTCTGGCTCTGTAATGCCAACGTATGTCTTGCGTTGGTTCTCTTCAGTTAATTGCTCGTCACACAGATTTCGTACTTGTAAAGCTCGAAATGGACGATACTTTGGGTATATACACTATTGGCCATTAAAACTGCTACACCAAGAAGAAATGCAGATGATAAACGGGTGTTCATTGGAGAAATATATTATACTAGAACTGACATGTGATTACATTTTCACGCAATTTGGGTGCATAGATCCTGAGAAATAAGTACCCAGAACAACCACCTCTGGCCGTAATAACGGCCTTGATACGCCTGGGCATTGAATCAAACAGAGCTTGGATGGCGTGTACAGGTACAGCTGCCCATGCAGCTTCAACACGATACCACAGTTCATCAAGAGTAGTGACTGGCGTATTGTGACGAGACAGTTGCCCGGCCACCATTGACCAGACGGTTTCAATTGGTGAGAGATTTGGAGAATGTGCTGACCAGGGCAGCAGTCGAACATTTTCTGTATCCAGAAAGGCCCATACAGGACCTGCAACATGCGGTCGTGCATTATCCTGCTGAAATGTAGGGTTTGGCAGGGATGGAATGAAGGGTAGAGCCACGGATCGTAATACATCTCAAATGTAACGTCCACTGTTCAAAGTGCCGTCAATGCGAACAAGAGTTGACCGAGACGTGTAAACAATGCCACCCCATACCATCACGCCGGGTGCTACGCCAGTATGGCGATGACGAATAGACGCTTCCAATGTGTGTTCACCGCGATGTCGCCAAACACGGATGCGATCATCATGATGCTGTAAACAAAACCTGGATTTATCAGAAAAAATGACGTTTTGCCATTCGTGCAGCCAGGTTCGTCGTTGATTACACCATCGGAGGCGCCCCTGTCTGTGATGCAGCGTCAAGGGTAACCGTAGCCATGGTCTCCGAGCTGATAGTCCATGCTGCTGCAAACGTCGTCGAACTGTTCGTGCAGATGGTTGTTGTCTTGCAAACGTCCCCATCTGTTGGTTGGTTGGTTGGTTTGGGGGATGAAAGGGACCAGACTGCTACGGTCATCGGTCCCTTTTTCCAAAGACAAAGAACATCCACAGAGAATAAAAACGAGGAACAGAATAGATCACAGACGATACAGAACAAGAGAAACGGAGACAAGGACAAGACAAAACGAACTAAAACCACACAGAGTGTGACAGTGGTTGGCCGACCATAGAAATAAAAAAAAAAGGAAAAGCCAACCACTTAGAAACACATTAAAAGATCAGTTTAAAATCATAGGCCAAAGGCCAGAATCAAAACAAAAAATAAAACAGAAACACTCAGATGAAAGAATAAAAACTCCCTGCCCTAATAAAACGTAAAACTAAGGCAGCCATAACAGGGTCATCGGATAAAACGGCAGGGAGCGTATCAGGCAGCGCAAATGTCTGCCTGACCACAGCTAAAAGGGGGCAGGCCAACAGAATGTGGGCCACCGTCAAAGCCGCCCCGCAGCGACATACAGGAGGGTCCTCCCGGCGCAGTAAATAACTGTGTGTTAGCCGGGAGTGGCCAATACGGAGCCGACAAAGGACGACTGAGTCCCTGCGGTTGGCTCGCATGGAGGACCGCCACACAGTCGTCGTCTCCTTAATGGCACGGAGTTTATTGGGTGTAATCCGATCGCGCCATTCAGCGTCCCAAAGCGCAAAAACTTTTCGGCGGAGGACCGCCCGCAAATCAGCCTCTGGGAGGCCAACATCCAGAGATGGTTTACTCGTGGCCTCTTTCGCCAGGCGGTCAACATGTTCATTGCCCGGGATACCGACATGACCGGGGGTCCACACAAAGACCACAGAGCGGCCGCAACGCGCAAGAGTATGCAGGGACTCATGGATAGCCATCACCAGACGAGAACGAGGAAAACACTGGTCGAGAGCTCGTAAACCGCTCAGGGAATCGCTACAGATAACGAAGGACTCACCTGAGCAGGAGCGGATATACTCTAGGGCTCTAAAGATGGCGACTAGCTCAGCAGTGTAAACGCTGCAGCCAGCCGCCAAGGACCGTTGTTCGGAATGGTCCCCTAGAGTTAGCGCATACCCGACACGACCAGCAACCATCGAACCGTCGGTGTAAACAATTCCAGAGCCCTGATACGTGGCCAGGATGGAATAAAAGCGGCAGCGGAAGGCCTCTGGAGGGACCGAGTCCTTCGAGCCCTGTGTCAAGTCGAGCCGAAGGCAAGGGCGAGGAACACACCACGGGGGTGTACGCAGAGGCGCCCGGAAAGGAGGTGGAACAGGGAAAAACCCAAGCCCACAGAGAAGCTCCTTGACGCGTACGGCGATCGGACAACCCGACCGGGGCCGACGGTCTGGCAGATGGACGACTGACTGCGGGAACAGGACACGATAATTGGGATGCCCGGGCAAGCTTAGAACATGCGCCGCATAAGCGGCCAGCAAACGTTGGCGCTGGAACCGCAGTGGAGGTACACCTGCCTCCACTAGTACACTGTCCACAGGGCTGGTGCGGAAAGCACCAGTGGCAAGGCGTATCCCGCTGTGGAGAATTGGGTCCAGCACCCGCAACGCAGATGGGGATGCTGAGCCATAAGCTAGGCACCCATAATCCAGGCGAGACTGGATTAACGCCTGGTAGAGCCGCAACAGGGTAGAGCGGTCGGCGCCCCAGTGGGTGTGGCTCAAGCATCTCAGAGCGTTTAGATGCCGCCAACACGTCTGTTTAAGCTGCCGGATATGAGGCAGCCAAGTCAACCGGGCATCGAAAACCACCCCCAAAAACCTGTGGGTTTCCACCACAGCAAGGAGTTCGTCGCCAAGATAAAGCCGCGGCTCAGGATGGACTGTTCGGCGCCGGCAGAAATGCATAACGCGGGTCTTGGCTGCCGAAAACTGAAACCCATGCTCTACAGCCCAAGACTGCGCCTTACGGATAGCGCCCTGTAGCTGACGTTCAACAGCTGCAATGCCAGTAGAGCTGTAATAAAGGCAGAAGTCGTCAGCATACAGGGAAGCAGAGACAGAATTTCCCACGGCCGCAGCGAGCCCGTTAATGGCTATTAAAAACAGGCAGACACTTAAAACAGAACCCTGTGGCACACCGTTCTCCTGGACGTGGGTGGAACTATAGGAGGCTGCGACTTGCACGCGGAAGGTACGATACGACAGGAAATTGCGGATAAAGATCGGCAGAGGGCCCCGAAGACCCCATCCATGAAGCGTAGAAAGGATGTGATGACGCCATGTCGTATCGTACGCCTTCCGCATGTCGAAAAAGACAGCGACCAGGTGCTGACGGCGGGCAAAGGCAGTACGGATGGCCGACTCCAGGCTCACCAGATTGTCGGCGGCGGAGCGGCCTTTCCGGAACCCACCCTGAGACGGAGCCAGAAGGCCCCGAGACTCCAGTACCCAATTTAAGCGCCGGCTCACCATCCGTTCAAGCAACTTGCAAAGAACGTTGGTGAGACTAATGGGACGGTAGCTGTCCACCTCCAGAGGGTTCTTTCCAGGTTTCAAAATGGGGATGACAATACTTTCCCGCCATTGCGACGGAAACTCGCCCTCGACCCAGAGACGGTTGTAAAGGTCGAGGAGGCGTCGCTTGCAGTCCACTGAAAGGTGTTTCAGCATCTGACAGTGGATGCGATCTGGCCCGGGAGCGGTATCAGGGCAAGCGGCAAGGGCACTCTGAAATTCCCACTCACTGAATGGAGCGTTGTAGGGTTCAGAAGCGTCGGTGCGAAAAGAAAGGCTCCGACGTTCCATCCGCTCTTTAATGGAGCGGAAGGCCTGGGGGTAATTCGCAGAAGCGGAACTCATAGCAAAATGCTCTGCTAAGCGGTTTGCAATGACGTCGGAGTCAGTACAAACTGCTCCATTCAGTGAGAGCGCAGGGACGCTGGCAGGGGTCCGATAGCCGTAGACGCGTCGAATCTTGGCCCAGACCTGCGAAGGAGTGACATGGAGGCCAATGGTGGACACATACCGCTCCCAGCACTCCTTCTTGCCTTGGCGGATAAGGAGGCGTGCCCGCGCACGCAGCCGTTTGAAGGCGATAAGGTGGTCTAAGGAGGGATGTCGCTTGTGACGCTGGAGCGCCCGCCGGCGATCTTTAATCGCTTCAGCGATCTCAGGCGACCACCAAGGCACAGCCTTCCGCCGAGGGGACCCAGAAGAACGGGGAATGGCAGATTCGGCGGCAGTAACGATGCCGGTGGTGACCGATTGAACCACCGCATCAATGTCATCACTAGAGAGAGGCGCAATAGCGGCAGTGGAGGAGAACAAGTCCCAGTCAGCCTTATTCATAGCCCATCTGCTAGGGCGCCCAGAAGAGTGACGCTGTGGTAGTGACAGAAAGATCGGAAAGTGGTCACTACCACACAGGTCGTCATGCACACTCCATTGGAGAGACGGTAAGAGGCTAGGGCTACATATTGAAAGGTCAATGGCGGAGTATGTGCCATGCGCCACACTGAAGTGTGTGAAGGCACCATCATTTAAAATCGAGAGATCGAGCTGCGACAATAAATGTTCAACGATGGCGCCTCGACCTGTTGCCACTGACCCACCCCACAGAGGGTTATGGGCGTTGAAGTCGCCCAATAGCAAGAAAGGTGGCGGCAATTGGGCTATCAGCGCAGCCAGGACATGCTGCGAGACATCACCATCCGGTGGAAGGTAAAGACTGCAGACGGTAACAGCCTGTGGCGTCCACACCCGAACAGCGACAGCCTCTAAAGGTGTGTGGAGAGGGACAGACTCGCTGTGCAGAGTGTGAAGGACATAGAGGCAGACGCCACCCGACACCCTTTCATACGCTGCCCTGTTCTTATAATAACCCCGATAGCCACGGAGGGCGGGGGTTCGCATTGCTGGAAACCAAGTTTCCTGAAGAGCTATGCAGAAGAAAGGGTGACGGCTGATAAGTTGTTGGAGCTCAGCTAGATGGTGGAAAAAACCGCCGCAGTTCCACTGGAGGATGATATTGTCCATGGCTGAGAAAGGCGTGAAAGGACTGGGAAGGCAATTTACGCCGCTTGTTCACTCACTGCCACCGATTCAGTACCCGTACGAGAGGCATCCATGGCGTCTGAGGGACCAGCGAGATCAAGGTCCTCAGCGGACGCTAGAATCTCGACTGCATCCTCAGACGCAGAGCGCGAAAGGTGCGGTGGGGTTGGCGCCACCGCAAGTTCTGTGGCCTTAGAGGTCTTTCTCTTGGACTTCTCCCGCTGAACCTTGGGTTGCACCGGCTGGGAAGGCTTCACCGATTCAGCCTCCGGGACAGAGGAGGATCGTGAAGCCCTACGCCCGGCCGCTGGTGAGGACTTATGCCACTGGCGGCCGTCATCCTTCCCGCTGGTGGAACCCTGGGAAGGGAGGGTCCCAAGGGAACTCTTACGGGCGAGAGTAGCCGAAGAAGTTAGACGCTTCTCCGGCTGAGAAGCGGGGACGGACGTCCCCGACGGGTGGGTGGAGGTTGCTCCTGAGGTAGGTGGTGCAGGAGCAACCGGTTGGGTAGAGCCCCCCACAGGCAAGGGGGCAGGAGGAGTCGTACTGCTTATCGAGCTGGCTGGAAGTCTCGAAACTGATGGGGCTAGCACAGTTGTCGTAGCAGCTGCATAAGAAGATGTCATTCTCACAGGATGGAGTCTGTCATATTTCCTTTTGGCCTCAGTATAGCTCAGCCGGTCCAGGGTCTTATATTCCATAATTTTGCGCTCTTTCTGAGAGACTTTGCAGTCAGGCGAGCAAGGTGAATGGTGCTCCCCGCAGTTGACACAGATGGGAGGCGGGGCACATGGAGTATCGGGATGAGATGGGCGTCCGCAATCTCGACATGTGAGGCTGGAAGTGCAGCGGGAAGACATATGGCCGAACTTCCAGCACTTGAAGCACCGCATCGGGGGAGGAATATAGGGCCTGACGTCACATCGGTAGACCATCACCTTGACCTTTTCCGGTAACGTATCACCCTCGAAGGCCAAGATGAAGGCACCGGTAGCAACCTGATTGTCCCTCGGACCCCGATGAACGCGCCGGACGAAATGAACACCTCTACGTTCTAAGTTGGCGCGCAGCTCGTCATCAGACTGCAAAAGGAGGTCCCTATGGAAAATAACACCCTGGACCATATTTAAGCTCTTATGTGGAGTAATAGTAACGTTAACATCCCCCAACTTGTCACAAGCAAGTAACCTGCGTGACTGGGCGGAGGATGCCGTTTGTATCAGTACTGAGCCAGAGCGCATTTTAGACAAGCCCTCCACCTCCCCAAACTTGTCCTCTAAATGCTCGACGAAGAACTGAGGCTTTGTGGAGAGAAAAGACTCCCCATCAGCTCTCGTACAAACCAAGAATCGGGGCGAATAACTATTACCTCCATCCTGAGACTTACGCTCCTCCCACGGCGTGGCCAGAGAGGGGAACGTTTTCGGATTGTACTTTTCAGCATTAAATTGAGCCCGAGAACGCTTAGAGACTGCTGGCGGCTGGCCGCCAGCGAGAGATGATGTACCACGCTTCATTGCGGGTCATCCGCCCTGATGCCACCTACTCCGACCAAGGGCCCTCCCCACGGGCGCCACCCAGCCGCAGCAATAGCCACCTGGCAGGATGGCCATTGCCGGGAGTCCCGATGCCCCAGGGAGACGGGCATCTACTCCTTGGCATACGTGGGGAGTTAACGGCGCAGGCATCAGTAGAGCGATCCCTGTGTTGTCAGGGGGCTACAACCAAGAGGGTACATGGCGGCCCCACCACAACGGACTGGCTACCGTGCTGGATCTTAGGTGCAAAACTGTCCAAGGTCGTCGTCGCAGTTAAAAGAAACACTGCAGAGTGCAGCGTGGGAATCGCATCCAGGGACGTATCCTCGCCCAAGAGATGGAAAACGAGCGGAACACTATTGCAACGACGAAAAAGCCGGCTAAAGGTCTCAATGCACGACGGATACAGTGCACCACGTAAGGCGCCCTTCCCCAATTGGCTCGCTCTTCGGAATAATTTAGAAAGATGGAGGTCAAACCCGAGAGGGGACCATCACATAAGGCCGAAACATGTGAGACTCCTTTTAGTCGCCTCTTACGACAGGCAGGAAGACCGCGGGCCTATTCTAACCCCCGAACCCGCAGGGGGGTCCCCATCTGTTGACTCAGGGATCGATATGTGGCTGAACGATCCGTTACGGCCATGTGGATGTGGTACCCGTCATCTCGACTGCTAGTGATACGAGGCCGTTGGGATCCAGCACGGCGTTCCGTATTACCCTCCTGAACACACCGATCCCATATTCTGCTAACAGTTATTGGATCTCGACCAACGCGAGCAGCAAGGTCGCGATACGATAAACTGCAGTCGCGATAGGCTACAATCCGACCTTTATCAAAGTTGGAAACGTTGTGGTACGCATTTCTCCTCCTTACACGAGGCATCACAATAACGTTTCACCAGGCAACGCCGGTCAACTGCTGTTTGTGTATGCGAAATCGGTCGGAAACTTTCCTCATGTCAGCACGTTGTAGGTGTCGCGACCGGCGCCAACCTTGTGTGAATCCTCTGAAAAGCTAATCATTTGCATATTACAGCGCCTTCTTCCTGTCAGTTAAATTTCGCGTCTGTAGCACGTCATGTTCGTGGTGTAGCAATTTTAATGGCTAGTAGTGTAGACATATGTAGCGTATAGATATTATAGATGCACACCAGGCTCGAACTCTTACGGGAACCGGCGAAATGCCGCAAGTAATGAGGACAATGGGCAGGGCCACTGCACTTGTAGAGCGGGGGTAGTTTGACAATTCAAGACCGTGCAGTTGCGATGACCGCTGTGTCCGGATGGCTCAGTTGTCAGAGCATCTCCCTAGTAAGCAGGAGACCCGGTTTCGAATCCCGATGCAGCACAAATTTCAGCTTTGAGTCAATGCCCGCTCGCAGCCAAGATCAGTAAATCCTTTGTGATACTTTTAGTGTTGAAATATAATGTTGGCTGGAGATTAATTTTTCGAAGTAAGTAATTTTTCTGTCATTACAATTGAAATAATCTTGTGGCCTTGTAGGTCATTACCTTTCCGCATGTGACACAATTATTTTTTTGTATTTCTTGGAGGATCGTGGACATGGTTCATGACCGAAACTACTCGGAATAAAATATAAACAAAATCAGAATTTATGTGTCTGGCATTTAATAAAGTTCCTTTCTCACACATTCATTGATGTTTATTTCCCTACAAATGCTACCAGTACTGCTGGTAATCCTAACATTTACTACGCGATTTACGAACTGTAGCAAAACAACCGAACCGTAGTTACGGCGCAGCGCAACTCTAGTACGATATCTTTTTGCGATACTAGTCACGAGTAAAGTACCGATGGTTTTCGTTCGATAGCGCGTCCCTGCCGTGAAGGTGCCGGGCTGCAGGCTGTCGAGAAGGCGAGTGTAGCGGTCGCGGCGTGCGTTGTTAGGCGAGCGCCGCCGGGAACCTTATTACGGCCGGAGGCCTGCCCGCGCCCCCGCGGCCCGTAAGCGACGCACAAAGTAATAGCGTCGGCGTACGTGCCGCAGTTAGGCCGCGACGCCGCCACAAAAACGACGCCTCGGCATTCCGATCGAGACGGGCCGAGAAGACACGGCCTTTTTACACAGAGCGCGGGCCGCGTATAATTGCAGTCATTTGCAGTGGTTAGGCCCTCCCCTGCTCCCCTTCTGTCCTCTCGCAGGTCGCCGCTTTCGCCTCGGATGCACCCCTTCCTCCCACCTCCTCTCCTTTTTCTCATCCCCCCCCTCCCTCCTCCCTCACAATTCCTCGTTTCACCGACGCTGTCTCCCTAGACAAAGTTGGCATGCTCGCTTTTATTCGGACAGCTCGCTTATGCTCTCGTATATACGTCTCTGCCACTCCCGGTCGCCCCGTCCACTGCGCTTCTCTTGCGCCCCTCCACTCTCTCTCTCTCTCTCTCTCTCTCTCTCTCTCTCTCTCTAGCTCTTCCCCGACGTCCCCCATTTTGTTTTGTTTCTAATAAATGGCCAGGCGAGACTAGCCCAGCAGCCGGCCCATGTGGATAATTTCGTGTTGTTATCGTGCGGAGAGAAGCCTAATGGAACGCGCCTACGTGATCTGTTGGACCCCGGCGAGCTGGTCGTTGGAGGACGAGGTGGTGGAGGGGGGAAGGGGATGAGGCGGCCTGGGTGGGCGGGGGGCGGGGGGGGGGGTGGAGGAGAATTACTCGTGGGAGTAGGCGCGCACCTCTGCTGGCTGACACATTCCCACTGAGGCGCAGATACCGGCGTAGCGTACCGTTCTCCACCGTTACACGGCGGCAATCGCAATGCGCCAACTACCTGGCGTGACCCGCACTTTGAGACGTGCATCCACTGGCGAGTAACTTCCGCAAGTGACTTCTACAAGCACTTGATCAGGTGTTTACATTAGAACAAAAACATTCCGCGAGTTGCAGCCCGCCCCGAATTCCCCTGCTGTGCGAAACTTTTCATCTCACAGCAGCACTTGCAACTTAGGACCTCAATTATTTGCTGTATGTATTCAAATGGTTCAAATGGCTCTGAGCACTATGGCACTTAACATCTGAGGTCATCAGTCCCCTACAACTACTTAAACCTAACTAACCTAAGGACACCACACACCTCCATGCCCGAGGCAGGATTCCAACCTGCGACCGTAGCAGTCGCGCGGTTCCGGACTCAAGCACCTAGAACCGCTCGGCCACAACGGCTGGGCTGTATGTATTCCAATCACTGTCTTCCTCTACAGTTATTAACCTCTACAGTTCCCTCTCGTACCATAGAAGTTCTTCCGCGATTTTTTAACAGATGTCCTATCATTCTGTCCCTTCTTCTTGTCAGTGTTTTCGATACATTCCTTTCCTCGCAGATTCTATGAGGAACCTCCTCATTCCTTACCTCAGCACTCCACCAAATTTTTCACATTCTTCTGTAGCACTACATCGCAAATGCTTCTATTCCCTACTGTTCCGATTTTCCACATTCCATGTCTCTCTACCACACAATGCTGTGTTCCAAACGTACATTCACAGAAATTACTTCCTCAAGTCTGTGTTTGGTACTAGTAGACTTCTCTCGGCCAGGAATACCCTTTTTTCTAGTGCTAGTCTGCTTTCTATGCCCTCCTTGCTCCGACCGTCGTTGGTTATTTTGCTGCCTGGATGCAGAATTCCTTAACTTCATCTACTTCGTCATCACCATTTACGATGTTAAGTAACGTAGCTCGACGAAACTGCTACAGTGTAGTACTACAGCTAACTAAAAGAAATACGCAATCAAACGAACAGAAATGACACTTTCATTCAGAGGCAATAATTACATCGAAGTCTCCACGATTCATGATGGTCGCCTGGATATTACAAACAGCGGGACGTGGTTCCCAACAGGGTGTGTAATCACTGTGGATGGCCCCCACGTCATCGATAGGACTTCAGTCGACGGAACGGGCAGTCGAGTCTATTCGCTGAAAATCCTCTCGATGCAAGAAGCCAGCCACCTGCGCCATTCCATGCAGTCGCGCAATGTCATTTATAAAAATGAAGTCAGGGCCCATTGCTTCCGTGACAAGACGCACGAAGGGAAAAAGAACACTGTTACAACAACCGTTATTGGAGTGTGTGCCGTACCGTGTTTAAAGACACAGAGGTCTGTTCGCCCGTGCAGTGTTATACCTTCCCACAACATAAAAATTTCGATCACAGAAAGGAAAATGTTCAACAAAGTTCCTCGTTGCGTTACGAGTACCCATCTCTCGCCATATGTCGAAACTGAATGAGCTGTCATCTGAGAAGAGCACGCGATCTCATCCCTAGCTGGTTCAGTCTCTACAGTCTTGGCACCATCACCGAACGTTCCGCCGATGAACAGCTGTCAACGGAACACAACGTACTGGTCGCCGAGTAAAGTCACCACCTCCACGCAGTCACTAAACCACCGTCGATCGTGAGATTGCGTGCCTTGTAATCCTGTTAAATGTGGTTGTAATTGTACGCGCTGTTTGGCGTTACTCGCTTCTTACCTCCTGCACAATGCAGCGGCCATCTGCCGCTGTAGTTGACGGCGGTCGATGACCACCTCTTCTTCGGGCAGCAATGCTTGTGGTTCGGAACGCTCCCCACGCACGCGAATCAATGCTGTGAGCAATGCCAAACTGCCGGGCTACGCTCGCCACACTTCGTACTTCTCCCAGTTTCCTGTAAATTTTTTTCCCTGTGAAGACATCCCGCTGTTGTCTTCGGGCTGTTTTGTAATGAAGAATACCACCACAGCTCACCATAGCTGCCTGATTAAAAAAAAAAAAAAAAGTCGTGTGACTAGGACCTCCCGTCGGGTAGACCGTTTGCCGATTTGACGGAACTTCGGCGACTTGCGCGTCGATGGGGATATGAAATGATGATGATTAGGCCAACACAACACCCAGTCCCTGAGCGGAGAAAATCTCCGACCCTTAGGATTGACATTCTGTCACGCTGACCACTCAGCTATCGGGGGCGGACAGCTGCCTGATGATTGACACACACTGTCCTCTCCCTTTCCTTCAACCACCTCGTGTTGTGGGGCGAGCCCCTTTTGGCGCTATAGGCATCTTGACCGCACGCCATATGACGCCCAGTTTTCTGTTCGCGACTAGAAGACCTCTGGCAATATGCTATCGTACTACCAATCATTTCCACCAATTATTTAATACCACATATTACTTTATGTGGATCGTCCGTAAACTTTTCAGAGCTGTGTACTTGCAGAAGTGTTTCTACTGGCGTCGCGTCGTGAGACAGACAAGTGGAAGTTCACAGTGGCGTGCTTAAAAATCAGGGTAGAAGCCAACGTTGTTGCATTACTACTACTACTACTACTACTACTACTACTACTATTATTATTATTATTATTATTATTACTGAAAGAAAATCGTGACGAAAACCAAAAGTTAAGAATAACAGAATTGTTTGGATGAAGAAATAGAGTACATATTTGTCAGGAAACACTACTGAACGAACTAAAACAAAGGACTTCACTTACTTTCCGAGAATGTGATATAAAAATTTGGAACACTTCTTGGCTACTGTACAATCAGCTATTCGGAAAATGGATACAAAAATGTGGCAGACTGTATCACCAAGAAGTTTCCTTTTAATTACTCATAGATTTTTCATACAGTATTTATTACTTTTATTTCAAATGTAATGCCTTTTTTAATGTTACTTTATCCATGCGGAAGTTTGTTATTTGGTTATGCTAAGATTAAAAAATAAGCTAAGATTGAAAGATGTCTGTACTGTCAGTTTACTTCGCCTTGTGATGAAAGAAAGTAATCGTTAAATTCATGTCGCACTTTCGTGGCTGACAATGGCCTAGTATACGTTGCATGTTCAGGGATTCCAATGGTACATTTGTTCCGACCCAACTGTCTTTGCGCCTTCCCTTTCCGACAATGACGTTTTCTTATCTGTGTAGGACATATAACACTAATACAAGTTTCAGAAAAAGTTCCAGAAACTGACAAGTTTGGCAAATTATTGCAACCCCATTCAAAAACTCTTCTCCAGCAACTTGCGAAAGTGGCTTCAGGACGTTGACGAAACTTGCGGAAGTCGACTCGTTGGGGGTGTTTTCACGCCAAACAGCTTGTAGAAGCAGCTTATCTAAGTGGTTACGATAGTTCACTTGCTAATACATTCGCGCCTTTACCCATTTTGCAGCTGCGAAAGTCTTTTGTAATTCTGTGACACAAGCCTGCAAAGTAACGCTTTGTATTTTGCATTCTAAAACCTGTACACTTGTGCGGCTAAAGCACTTCATTTAATCCATTCATAATACTAATACCACACTACACGACTTTCTCCGTTCGACAATATTTGCCAATAAAGTAGTAGCCAAAGGGTGCCACACTTGAAACGATCGCAACTGCGGAGTATATAGTTGCACCGAAACAGAAACTGGATATCACACTTGGTGATAGAAATCTGTGGGTTTAGGAGTAGTGCTGAACCAGCATACGAGACGCACCTTGCAAGATGAGTTGTCATTCTAAACTCAAATATTTAGCTACATGTGCGTAGTACGAGGGTTATTCGGAAAGAAAAAAAATGGGAACCACAGTGAGAATCCTGTGAGGCTGTGCACAGATGTGTCTGTAGTACGCCCGCCAAGTATGGGTGTCTGCAGGCAGATTTCGCCTGATTTCATGCAACCCTACATAACGTAGAGTACTGCATTTCCTTCTGCGTGGCAGTTCTCGGCCGCACACTACAGGGGCTTTTGAGGACGCTACTGCTGAGCTTTCGATGGGAAGTGTTTAATCAACCACAATACAGCCCGGACTTGGCTCCCTCTGATAGTCATCTCGGCTCAGATGAAGCGCTGGCTTTGAAGAAAAAATTTTGGCACAGACAACGAGATGCAAAGCAGTGCAGAATACTGTCGGAATACCCGGTAGGCTGCCTTCCATGACAGCTACTACAGATGTCTAAGTCTAAGCAGCCGACAGCTGTGGCCGAGCGGTTCTAGGCGCTTCAGTCCGGAACCACGCTGCTGCTACGGTCGTAGGTTCGAATCCTGCCTCGGGCATGGTTGTGGATGCCCTTAGGTTAGTTATGTTTAAGTAGTTCTAAGTCTAGGGGACTGATGACGTGAGACGTGAAGATCCATAGTGCTCAGAGCCATGTGAACCATATTTAAGTCGGAGCAGCGACTCTGTAGAGAGGCAGCTGGGAGGTGCACTTAACTGTTCCAAATAAAACAGTTTTTATTTTCACTGTGGTTTCTATTTCGCGGCCTATCGTTCCTTATATACCATAATATTCCTAGGATTAACCATCTACTACAGTAAAATACCTTGGAGTATCCATCTGCTCCCATAAAATACCTAGGAGTAAACATCAGCTACCGTAAAATTCGTCGGAGTAACCATTGCTACCGTAAAATACGTAGGAGATATCACCTGTGGCGGCCTAGAATGGAATGATCACATAAAACAAACTGCAGGTGCCACGCTGATATGTATTGGCATAATCTTAAGGAAATATAAGTAATCCAGGAAAAAGATGCATTACAAAACATAGTTTGACCTATTTTGAGTATTTTTCGTCGGTCTGGCGCCATTATAAAGTTGGACTAGTAGAAGACATGGAGAAGATCCAACGAGGAGCGACGCTTTTAGTCATGGGATCGTTTAATCGGAGCTAAAGCGTTACAGAGCTGCTCAGACAACTGCAGTGGCAGACGCTACGAGATGTACGTTGTGGCATCACGGGGAGGTTTAGTATCGAAATTCGGAGTGAGGGTGTCTTCTAATTAGAATAGGGCATCATATTGCGTCCTTCTGTGACTCGCGAAATAACCACAAAGAGAAATGCAATGAAATTAGATCTCATGCAGAGCTATATGATAGTCATTTCTGTAACACGTCATTCTTGAATTGAAAAATAAAAGGGGGGGGGTATTTATACGAAAAGTACCCTCCACCACATATCGTAAGACGGTTGCAGAAGAAGGAAGAAGACTTGAGTTTAACGTCGTGTCAACAGCGAGGGTATTAGCGACGGCGCACAAGTTCAGACTACAGAAAGACAGGAAAGGAAATCGGCCGTGTCCTTTCGAAAGAATCAATCCAGCATTTGCCTTAAGCGACTTAGGGAAATTACGGAAAACCTAAATCTGGATCCCCAGGCGTGGATTTTCCCCTTCGTCATTCCGAAAGTGAGGCGAGTGTGCTGTCCCCAGCGACACATCAAATGGCTCTGAGCACTATGGGACTTAACATCTGAGGTCATCAGTCTCCTAGAACTTAGAACTACTTAAACCTAACTAACCTAAGGACATCACACACATCCATGCCCGAGGCAGGATTCGAACCTGCGACCGTAGTAGTCGCGCTGTGAATTTATCTCTGGTCGTCGGTTTGCGTCTACCTCATTTTCTTCTAGTTCCGTCTGCACCGAATAGGAACATAGCCTACACATTTCCTGCTCCTATGTAGACTACAAGCTGCGCCCCGCGGTGTCACCCACTGTTCAACAGTTGCTAATAAAGGAACGTTAACGCCACAACTCAGTACCCACGTGTATGCGCCATCACAGAAGTTATCTCTTGCAAGTATTGAGACGCGCACCGAGTAAGCTGCGCGACATCATAAGCGCCTCTATATTTTGAGGCAAGCTGACAGTAAACATGGTGTTCACAACTCAGCTTCCACAATCCAAGCTGTCAACATTTTCTGAACTATTGAGACCCTAGAAGCAAGCGAAATGGAGCAAAAAACTATAAATCATTCAAATCCACCAGAAAAGCCAGGTCAGTGTTTAAGAAACCAGATAATATCACAATCCAATACACTTCGAAAACGTTCTACGTCCTGCGAAATATGTTCATATGCACACTTTACATTGTAACAGAGCTCAATGATCATTTTACCCTACAGAAATATTTCTGATAACTTGACATATGTACTTCCTAATCTCTATGCTAAACTCAATGCATTAATTTGATAATTAAATCTTATGGATGACTTAGTCACGTTGTCTTTCTCATGGAAGCATTAATCACGTTGATCTCTCCACGGTAATCGGTTTTTTTCGGAGCAAAACACACAAGCTTATGTGTTAGTTCAGACTGTAGATTATCTCCATTACAAGGTTCATCCAAATCTGTCCATCCGCTAAAGCATGAAGGAGTAACAATCTTACTCTCGTAGAATCTTTCGCATTTATAATATGCACAGGATTTGTATTCTATAGGTTGAGTAGCACTCCAGTCAGTTTCTAGATTTGTAAGTCTCAAGCCAGGACGACTATGTATCTCATACATAACGTACTGACCGAGCGATGTGGCCCAGTGGTTAGCACACTGGACTCTCATTCGGGAGGACGACTGTTCAAGCCCGCGGCCGGCCATCCTGCTCTAAGTTTTCCGTGATTTCCCTAAATAGCTTCAGGCAAATGCTGGGATGATTCCTTTCAAAGCGCACGGCAGCCTTCCTTACCCATCCAGCCATAATCCTATGGGACAGATGACTTGGGTGTTTGGTCCCATCCGCCGAATCAATGAACCAACCATAATGTATTGGATTCTACTTATCTAACATTAAACACAATTCTTCGAAGATGATTATACTGTTCTCTAATATAAAGTCTCTATATTAATCTAAATTACTATTACAAATGCGACTATACAACGGACAGACTTCACTGATCGCACATTATTTTTATGCTATTTGTGAGCTTATATTTATCAATTTAATTTTGGTGGCCATTGTCACTTGCATTTCATTTCACACTTTGTAATACTCATTATGCTGTTCTACACTCTGAAGAAGAATAACACACTTTTAACAAGTTTTTTTGGCGTGGCCATTTTGAACACTCATAACGCCAATTAAACACACAGTCCTTACGGCAAAGACGGTCACAGTTCTTGTGCTACAAATCTGAGGTTCTTGGCAGATCATCAGTGAAGTGTTTCGAGTAATTTAGCCAGCGAAAAAGGAAGCGTGGAAACAAACGAAAAGATCTCGACCTGAATTTCCGTAAAAGGCGTGAAAAAGCGTCCACTGAACTATGACAAGCGAGCGGACTCGCCGATTTTGACAGGATAGACTAGCAACTAAAAAAATGCCACAAAAGACGTCTTTAAGGTAAAAGGAAAGCAAATACTATGTTGCAGAATTTATAAAACGCATGTGGTTCCTATGTTTTATATAACTTTGTTGCACAGTCTGATGATACAGCATTGTTTAATTATGTAAGTAATAAAGTTACAGTACTATTCATGTTTTGTTGTACGTAATGCCACAGACAAAATAATACTCTGTCGCAATGTGCAGCGCACTTCTTCTCTGTATATGGTCTTGTTGTAATGTATTAACGTCACCTATTCGTTGAAGTAGTGGCCCTGGTTCAGCTTTGTAATGATTAGAGGCGTATAACAATCGATATACAGTACTTCTGTCGTATCGTTATACAGCGGTTATGGGGCTGCTTTAGGCGCATAATCCGCAGCGTATCCTCACGGAACTCATTAAAAACTTAAGAGTTCAGTTAGCTCCGGAATTAACGAGTTCGTACCAAACCTATTGCAGATTATTTTTGCTCAGAGGTTACAATGAGGTTTTTTCCTCTTCCAAAGACTGTCTACAAACAAAAGAAATAATGTTGGTACAAACAAATAAGCATCCCTCAGTTATTATTTTAATCAGTCTTTTGAGCTTGTACTTTAGCTCCTTGAACGATGGCAAATATTTTAGTATTATGACAGCCGACGTCTTTCTGTGCGATCATTAAAAAACACATAATTTCGACAGCAAAGAGTCACTAGAGCTCTCTGTTTCAAAATGGGCATACTTTTTCTTTGAAGTTTTGCATGTACTTTTACTAGAAAAAGAAATTACTTTTATTGAATAAAGTTTCAAGTGTATTTGATATAGCGATGTATAGTAATCTCAAGTACAGCTGAACAGCGTCTGATTAGAGCGGCACATCAAGAGCAAACTCAACCGAACTGAACGTGAATGCAACTCAGCCACTTCAACTAATTTTTTAACAATTAAAAATAATGTTCAACAATGGCGTTGTCGACCGAATTCGATCCTCTTGCGACCGAATGCTTGCGGAGCACGTCCACATAACGGTCAGCGCGGTGGTCCGTGAACAGTCAGCACATCGCTCGGTCACAATGTCGTTCGGTGGACACGAAACACGATAAAACAAAAGCGAGAAATTAGTTCTTATGCTTTGCAGAAAATAACAACAATATCGAATATACGTACCGGATGTTGCTGTAGGGGGATACAAATATTTCGTTGCACTAGAGCAGCACAACAAGTTTCAAGAATTCATTTCCATTTTCTTACGATGTGGAAGTTTATGTAATTTTTGAACGTTATTTCTGCGTATTTGTCATTTTGCTTTTCTCTCCCTGCTATCGTATTTTCATGTTCTCACTACAATCGGAGAAAAAACAGAAAATATTGCTATTTGGGAATTTATATGATATTGTAGGACAGTATTTTTTGATCTGCTAACAGCTATTGTGACTCCTGCATCACGCAGAAATCGACACACATGTAATACATTTTCTTTACTTTAAATCGTAATGTTCCACAAATATGTTGCCACACTATTTCTCGCCAAATTAAGGAGTCAACATACAATCAGAGATTGTCTATTGTAATAGATTACATTGTTCAGTTCCATTAATTTTCCACTAATTGCTGCTGTTAGCAGCAACAAAAAATTTATTTATTTATTTTGATTCTCTATTGCATATGACCTTCGTTGTATTTCGACGGTTATTAATGTCCACAGGAAAATAAATTTTCTAGCTGAATATCAGAAATTAATATTATCAGTTTCCTAGAGTTTCCTAAAAAAATGGCTCTGAGCACTATGGACCTTAACATCTGAGGTCATCAGTCCCTTAGAACTTAGATCTACTTAAACCTAACTAACCTTAGGACATCACAGACATCCACTCCCGAGGCAGGATTCGAACCTGCGACCGTAGCAGTCGCGTGGTTCCGGACTGAAGCGCTTAGAACCACTCCACCACCGCGGCCGGTCTTAGAGTTTCCTAGACTTACGCACAGAAAATTTCAGCAACAGGCACAATTGCAAGATAAAAGGACAAAGAACCAGCAATTGTTGGTTCCTTAATACGTAACCAATACAGTGAATACTAAATTGTTCCAATCAGCGATAAAGACACAGTGCCCGATCATGATATTTTATACCTAGAGTAGATACAAAGACTTGTTGGAAGACACGAGAAATACATACCTGTAGTAGGGTAAAATATGGACAGTATTACGTTTATTTGTTTTCCCATTTAATTCTCTTGGCAATATTACACATAGCCACACATCCTTTTTGACTTCGTGTAATTAGTATATGAACAGCGAGTAATAGTGGTAATATCAATGGTAATAACAATAATAGTAATAGTAATGTTGGCAAATTCAACGAATTTCCGGCGAAGATTCAGCGACAGTTGTAATTACTGTTCAGGTAAAACACTCACGGGTCGTCCACAATTTGATTCGCTGTGTCGGTTTCACTATCCAGACGTCATCTTCATTAGATCCGTTTTCGTTATTTACAGTATTTTGCAACAACATCAGATAAAGTTAATCAACAAAAGGTCACTTACAACGTGATAGCACGGCGTCAGGAGTAAAAAGCACCGCACAACAACACAATCAAACTGAGGTTGGTTGAGTTCTAGTCACTCACAAAACTTCGTCTTATACTATAAATATTTCATTAAGTCACAGCTTTTACCAGTAACTGTATACACTTTTAGCAATGTGCGAATCGAGGCTACTGTGTGATATTAATGTATTTTTGAAGGGTTTAAGTCTCACATTATTGTTTCTTTAGAAAACATTTTTGAGTAGTAATATATCGTAAATTATAAAAGTTTTAAAGAAGGCAAGACTTCATGCATATAGAAGAAAAATAAGGCTCTAAAATAACATTCATAAATCCTAAATCAGGCGATTATTAATGGTTCCAGAATTTTTAGTGCACCAGATTTTAAGGATTTTTTTTTGTGTTTACTGTCTACGGATTACATGAAGCTAATAAAGGAAAAGGAAATAGTACGTGGCGTATTTTTTAAGTAAGTACCGTTATGAAATTAAAAAATACGTGCTAAGATATCTCAGTAATTTTATTTATACATGAAAGCCTGTACCTTACTCTACGCACTGACGCCGTTACAGTCTGGTTCTTCCTTGTTTACGTTGCGTACTGAGTGTTTAAGATGCCTCTGATAACCCTGAGTCCCGCCGACTGTGAAGTACGGGCTGTTATAAGATTTCTTAGTGGTAAAGGCCTAAAAGCGATCGATATTCATCGTGAGATCTGTGCAGTTTACGGAGAAAACGTTATGAGTGATGGAATGATAAGAAAGTGGGTGAGAGCATTTAAAGATGGCCGCACAAATGTGCATGATGACCAATGGAGTGGGCGTCCTTCGGTCATTAATGAAAGTTTGGTGCACGAAGTGGACAATAAGGTGAGTGAAAACACGATTTCCTCCTTGAGAGATGACGTTCCCAATGTTTCTCGTAGTGTTTTTTATGCCATTGTGACCGATCACTTGAATTACCGAAAACTGTGCGCACGTTGGGTACCGAAAAAGTTGACGGATGTGCAAAAAACCAAACGATTAGACAGTGCATTGACTTTCCTTGAGCGGTACCACAACGGCGATGATGATTTCTTAAGCCAAATTGTTCCGGGCGATGAAACATGGGTGGCCTACGTCACACCAGAATCAAAGTAACAAACAGTCCATGGAAGTTGAGCAGGGGCATCGTTTTGCTGCAAGACAATGCCCGTCCGCATGTGCAAATCAGACCAAAGATCTCATCACATCTTTTCGATGGGAAACTCTAGATCCTTCTCCGTACAGCCCCGATCTTGCGCCCAGTGACTACCATCTGTTCCTGCACTTAAGAAAAACCTGGGCGGTCAGCGTCTTGAAGACGATGACGAAGTCAAAACAGTGGTGATGCAGTGGTTAACAAGTCAGGCGGCAGACTTCTATGAGGAGGGTATTCAAAAACTGTTACAACGTTATGACAAGTGCCTCAATATTGACGGAAATTATATAGAAAAGTAGATTAAGGTACAGTCTTTCATGTAAAAATAAAATTATTGAGATATCTTAGCACGTCGTTTTTAAATTTCAAAACGTTACTTCCTTAAAAAAACACGCCTCGTATCTACGTTGGGAACGACAACAGAATAGGTGGAGTTATTGCAATTTTCTAAGTTTATTTTGCATAACGGGATAGGTTATTGAAAAGCAATTTTATTATGTCAATCACTTCTTTTTTAGTGAAATGTTTCAAGCTGTACGATATTTATTCATATTCCCATGATTACATCATTTTGCCAAGCTAACATTTTATGCTGACAACGTAAGAATAGAAACTATTTACTGTTAATTTTCAAATATTTTTTTCCTTACTGTTGGAAAAGTTATAGAAAATTTCTAGGTGATAAGTGATTATTTACTAAATTTTAAATTTATTCACAACGGTTGTTTCGCGGCCAACTATTACAGAAGGAATCTCTACGGAGTGACGAAACCGTAGTGTTCATGCAACCAACATGGTACCGAAATAGTTGCGTGACCTTGGTATGACGCTGTTGTTCACAATTTGTGCTAATGTTAGACCTCACCTGTAACAGTACACGTATTTGATCCTTTTCCACACATATTTGTTAGTAACAGCAGTGGTGTTGAACTGTTGCTACTATTGAACTGAATTGATAAGCAAAGCGGAAACTGCAGTAAAATTATGAAAATGGAGATGGTAGTTTGGAGAGATGTCAGTGTGGTGGCTTCAAAGAGAAACAACCTCCTCTTTTCTGCTCATAAGTTTGCATTCAAGATCAAATTATGAGAGACTTGAGCTACTCACGGCCTATGGATCGTTCAAATAACTAGCGGCTGCATCTTCCATATGTTACTCGGAGTTCACATTGGTAGCACTTCCAGCGTCACATACTAGGAGATAAGCATTTTCATAAGAATCAGGCTGCGGCAAAGTGGGTATACCCTGTCTTGTCAAACAGCCAAAAAGAACACTATTTCCCGCGTCTCTAACAGGATCTTGAACCACGACTGCCACAACAAAAATTCTTGCAAATCTTGCGGCCGCTTCCTTCACTTTACTTATAGTGACATACGATTGCCCTGTGTGAAAGAAGTTGTATGGGCAACATATAATCGCAACGATATAAATTTCCTGCTACTGTCACTCCCCGAAATAAATACATTTCCCACTGAAGCAAAGTTTCTCCTTACAGCAGCGCTTTCAGTACTGTTTCACCAGGAAACACCGTCTGAGTACAGTATTAAATCTATCGACTTCAGTTACGCTAAATAAAATCCTACCACATAAAAAAAACTCTGCGCAACGTCGTAATTGAAATCTTAACAAACAAGCGTTTGAAGTCAGGAGAACGTAATTAGACAAATCACATGAAACGAAACGCAATGTTTTGTAATACTTTAAAACTCATTACAACGGTACTGAATAACTTGATTTGTTCGCTCTTATAACAAAACTAACTAGCTCTCTAAATTAACCATCCCCGCTCATTAGACATGAGAACTAACAGGTTACTTATTCGTCAAGCAAAGCACGCACAGTACACTAGAGAACGCTGCTTGCCGTTAGTATATCAAAGGACTTACAGTGTGATTCGCCTCTAAATATCACAAATTTCCGACTGGCTCCCCTTCCGAAGATAACTTTTCAGGGCGACACATTACTAGTTGCAACGACGATAATTTCATCAAACAAGTGTTCCGACTTACTACAAAAATAAACATCCTTCTTCAACTAAATAAATCACTTTTGAAGTTTTCCAGTCACAAAAATCACTTATTTGTATGTGGCTCCCAATATTCTATTATTGATCAAATTATTCGAGAGATTAAGTTACGTAAAAAACTGATTACTTTACCTCAACATGTCAGAATGTAGTGGCGATTTTGCTATCCACGGCCCTTATATACAGCTCACCGAAGATAAAATTTTATATCTTTTGCATTTAGACTGCTGTCTGATAAAACCACAAGTAAGAAACTGCAGTTATTACCGTAACTCAAATCGCGCAAAATCATATGGGCTCTGAACTTCCCCTTCGTGAATAGCGCAAGCAATTGCGCAGAATGTGCACACACCACGTAATGTCCCTACATCAGTCAACATCCCTGTTAATGAACATTGATAATTACGTGAGGTATGTTGCATAATTTCAATTTGTCTTGCGGATTAATTAATGTGATGCTGAGCATTCAAAAAGGTTTAATTCAAATGTAAGATGTTACTCTAAAAACGAGCAGCATTCCAGTGCGGTCGTTACAAACCCAACCTACTTTAATAACACAAAACACACAGACCTCATTATCAAAAGCGTAACTTGCTACTAAGCTATAATATCAGCCGTTCCCCTCAGTTGTTATAAATCCCCCTGCTCCTTTCCCCTCCATACATTTTAATGTTTTATTTCCGACCTTTTTTTTAAATTTTGACTGTCATTTACAATCGATTTTAAACAGTTTGTTTGAAAATTACCTATTGAATATTCTTACATGCATTTCTATGTTCAATTCCAGCAAGCTAGAAGCGCTGTTGCTGCGGCCTTGTTGGTACAAATTTGTAATTGCAGTGCGTGATAATCTCGGTATTTTTATGTGTAATAGTGATCTCGATATTGTAAATCTTATCAGCCACTAGACCGCAAATATCAGTTGTAGCTCGTAATCGTAACGAATGCGCCTATTCCCTTCCTTCCATGTTTTTAAAGTTTTAAGTTCATTGATGTACTTGTAATTTTGTTTTTGGCGTGTTCTACTACTTTTAAAAATTATGGTTAAAATTTACATACTACGCTATTTCAATTTGTGCCGCTTTCCTATGGTCAAATTTCAGCAGCTTTGGTATGTCGCAGTTACGTTATTATGAGCAGAAATTTGATTTCTTTATTAGCAGTTTTTCTTACATATAGAATCTAAATGATTTATGTAGTTTTTTCCATATAGCTATGACGCCTGAATGTCATAGACGTTAATGTCAGTAGCGCAACCAGCTAGAGAAGTTGTTTTCCTCGTCCAGACTCGAACTGCCTATGCCAGTTGGGCAATGATGGTGTTATGGAGTAGAAATATTCTGTAATAATTTTAAGAGGTATGTGCTACTGCAATCGCTTCCTTTAAATATCTTGCATTATATTTCGCGTCTTAGAACTAATGATGAGGTTATCTAGAAACGCATCACGTGATAGTAAATAGAATTACTTTGGCGATCAAGAGAAGTATTTTACCACACAGACGGAAGTCACGCTTCTGATTTACGCATTAATTAGGTATTCTGCATGTTCTGATACAAATTTCGTCGTATTGACACAGCGGTCTCTTTTGGATTTATTACCACAATACCTTACCAAGTTTTTATTTACGTAGAATGAACTAATCGTCCTGAAGTTTTTTTTAAACAGTACTTGACTGGAAAAAATTGCTGATTTCGTCTCTCTGCCTCTTTTGTATCGCCGATGTTATTTTGCTCATGCTTACGTCGGGACACAAATAACCTGCATGCAAAACGTGCGACACAAATAATGAGTTTATAAAATGTATTAAGTTATTTCACCGTGCATTATCTTTAGATTACTCTTTTTCCACCCAAAGGTGTAGAGTGGACTGTTTTAGGTCCGTCTTATTACAGAGTCACCGTTCTTTTCTATCAATTATCGTTAGTAGTGCAAGGCCGTTCCCACTTGAAAATAAATGGGAGGGGCTCACCATTTAAAGTATCTACCTAATAAGCAAAGGCAGCCTCCCAAAAAACCTTGGTCTGAACGCGAATATTTGAAGTATTTCGGTTATGTCTGGGTTGTCCATTATTCCAGAGAAAAATTAAATTGGAGAGTATGTGTATTAGGTGTGTATGTGTGTTATGCTGCACGTGTCACTGCGGCTGTTGAACATGCTCTCATTGACTTTTCTTTATTTTTTTTCACCCATTCAACACTCCCATAAACAGAATGGGCTATTTTGAGCCCCCATACGTTAACGGGTCGCCGTTCCTTCTCGCCAAATATCGCAGCAGTTTGGTAACGGGGCAGAGGGATTCCCAGTTGGGACTATCTAGGACGGATCTTCCAGTTCTGGCAACTTCCTGATAACCAAGGGAAACATCCCGGAAACTGCGGTTGGAACCAGATGTTTGAGACTATTTTAGTTTATTTCTAGGACACTATTGTCAGTTGGCCTAGGCGTAAATTAGTGTGTGTGTGTGTGTGTGTGTGTGTGTGTGTGTGTGTGTGTGTGTGTGCGTGCGTGCGTGTGCGTGTGCGTGTGTGTGTGTGCGGGTGCGTGTGCGTGTGTGTGTGTGTGCAGGTGCGTGTGCGTATGCGTGTGCGTGTGTGTGTGTGTGTGTGTGTGTGTGTGTGTGTGTGTGTGTGCGTGTGTGTTGAGTATTGCTTCTTCCTTAAACAGTGAGAGAGAATTAATTATTGTTATGTTCCTTTTGGCGTGTAGACACTGGTATTTAATGTTATTTTTGGTTCGCAGAAATAAACAGTCCACTAAGAATTTAGCTGGCAATACACTTACAGACTAGGGCTCAACGCTACTAAATGATAAGAATTTAGACGTTACTTTGTATCTGAAAAGATATATTTCTCTACTACTTACAACACAGTAATCATATGAACCATCTGGCTGTAATCCCAGTTTGAAATTCCCTATCATTACCGTCAGTATGGAAATAATAGAAAACGGAATTCTATTCGCATGTAGCATTTTAATCGCCAAAGTATCTCTCATCCGGTTCAGGCTGCGCTGCTGCCAATTGATTCTTCAGCAAAACAAGCACATTCTCAGGCTCATCGAAGAACTCTTTATCAAAGTGAGAATAATGGTCTCTTTCAGTTCCGTTACATTTCCATTACAGGTGATTTTTCCCTTTATTTTTGTTTCATTTCTCTCGTCCTATGTGAGTGGGGGTCAGATGAATGTTTTGTAAGTGTGTGAGATAGTGGAATGGTGCAAGTTTCAAGTTCGACCAGTTACTAGTTTTCATGTGTTGTGGACATTCTGATGAATGGTTGGTAGATCGGGTTTGAATAACAGTTGGAGAAGAATGTTATTCCGAGGTCTTTCCGTGTGTTAGTTGATTCGACAGGATGTTTGTAAATTGTGACGTTAAAGGTGCTCACTCTTTGCGCAGCAGAAGGCAGTAGGCGTCTCCTCTTGCCATGAACTGCTCTGACGAAAACGGATCATCTACGTACTGACGGTTAAAAGGCGCTAGCTGACTGAATGAATGACAATTATTCTCACAGGTGTGGTGCCGCAGCAATAACTAGTGTTGTTTCACTACTTCCGTTTGTCGGTCTCGTTCATGTTCCGGGGCTGCTAAGCGCTGCTGCTGCTGTTGCTGCGATCGTACGTAGCAGATGGCGCGGCGATAGTCCGAGCTAGCTCGTCCACCCGCTTGCATTCGTGCGCGCTCACGCTACTGCTGAACGTCGTCCTGACTGATTTTTCACATGAAACATTACAAAAGAAACAGGTCTTACTACACAAGGGCGTTACAAAAATATTCAAACTGCCACTGAGCGAAAAGTTGAGAGGGAGGAGCTGGTAGTGGAAGCTGCCAAGCCAAGAAAATATTTATTCCAAAATCATAATTGTTTTATTTGCCCAATTAGTACTGCACTAACAGATTGTATGTAGTCAAATAATTGCCGAGAAGCCTACAAGAAAACAACAAAATAAATAACAAAACAAACAAACACGTTTAAGTAGGGCAACAATCACCCTTTTTAAATCTGAATGCCAAAATGAAAATATTCTTTCAGTTTGACAATAATTGTTGTCCAGCATCTGCTACTCAGCAAAACCGAGTCTTAAAATAATTTTTCTTAAAAATAATAATAATAATACCAATATTAACCTACTAATTGGGAGTAGTGAAATGGAGTAACACAGACCTAGAAGCACTCAATACACTTACACGATCACAATGCCACAAATATAGAATGCATCACATACATTCAGCAACAGAAAGATTCACATTAAGCAGAAAGGAAGGAGGAAGGGGATTTATCGACATAAAAAACCTACATTATGGACAGTAAGACAATTTAAGAAAATTCTTTATACAACGAGCAGAAACTAGCATAATACACAAAGCAATCACTCATATAAATACATCAGCTACACCACTGCAATTTCATAACCACTTCTACAACCCTTTAGATCACATAAGATCAACAGATACGAAGAAAGTAAATTTGGAAAAGAAAACACTACATGGTAAGCACCCGTATCATCTAACACAGCCATACATCGATCAAGACGCATCCAACACATGGCTAACAAAAGGCAATATATACAGTGAGACGGAAGGATTCATGATTGCAATACAGGATCAAACAATAAACACCAGATATTACAGCAAGCATATTATTACAGATCCCAATACCACAACAGATAAATGCAGCCTTTGCAAACAACAAATAGAAACAGTAGATCACATCACAAGCGGATGTACAATACTATCAAATACAGAATACACCAGAAGACATGACAATGTAGCAAAAATAATACATCAACAACTTGCCATACAACATAAACTAATAAAACAACACGTTCCCACATACAAGTATGCACCACAAAATGTACTGGAGAATGATGAATACAAATTATACTGGAACAGAACCATTGTAACATATAAAGCAACACCACATAACAAACCTGGCATCATACTCACCAATAGAAAGAAGAAATTAACACAACTAATCGAAATATCCATACCCAATACAACAACTATACAGAAGATAACAGGAGAAAAAATGCATCCAACTGGCTGAGGAAGTCAAGGACATGTGGCATCAGGATAAAGTTGACATTATACCAATTATACTATCAACTACAGGAGTCATACCACACAATATCCACCAGTACATCAACACAATACAGCTACATCCAAACGTACATATACAACTACAGAAATCTGTAATTATTGATACATGTTCAATTACCCTAAGGTACCTAAATGCAATGTAACATATACCGTACAGTTAAAAGGAAGTCACGCTTGATCAAGGTCCGCGTCACTTTCCATTTTTAAACAGACATAACGTCTGAGAAAGGAAAGATAATAATAATAAAAGAACAGTTTCTTAGCAGTGGAAACGAGTAGTTTGATCAGTTCGTCATTCTGTCAGTTAACGGGCCCAGCTAAGATAGCGCACAATACAAACTCCCTTTTCAAAATCTGAGCCTTTTGTTAAGACATTACAGACACATTAACTCGAAACAATTATTAAAAAAAGCTAGTCAACGCAATTGGCCCAAGCCACGTATTTCTGTTGCCAAATCTGATTGCTGGACAGGCTTCCCACAATTGCTGCTTCCTCAACTGCCATTCGGCAGTTCATCTTCGTTCCCCATACACTCAAAGAGGACCACGGACAGTCCGAAGACTCTTGGAAAGGTGTTGTCTTTGTATAGTAACTTATCTGCATTCCACAGGGACTGACACAAACGTTAGTGTGGCTCGTAGAAACCTTCGCAAACCGTAAATAGAAACAGCACGGAGTGCTCCCTTTTGGTTGGTTAGTCGATTTGGGGGAGGGGATTAAACAGGGAGGTCATCGGTCCCACCGGATTAGTGAAGGACGGGGAAGGAAGGGGGCCATTCCCTTTCGAAGGAACCATCTCCGCATTTGCCTGATGTGATCTAGGGAAATCGCGGAAAAAACCTAAATCAGGATGGCTGGACGCCGGCTGAACCGTTGTCTTCCAGAATGCGAGTCTAGTGTGCTAACAACTGCGCCACTTCGCTCTGTCCGCTGCTTTTTCCTATCGGCCGTACACTCTGCTCATAGGAGACAACTCACTTCACACCTTCCGAAAGAAATCATTGTGCCATCATTGCTCCTCTGACTACGTTCAAACTGGCAAAGACATTCTAAATGAAATCATAGTGTCAAAACGGTCCGTCTGGTACAGTCAGGGTATGGTTGTTTCAGATGTCTTGGAGCCTAAAGCAACTAACAATTGGCACACATTTTCAAATGTCAGATACATTCATTAAAATGTAGGTTCGAAGTATCAGAACCGTGTCACTAATATCATCCGTATCTCCATTACCCATTTCACTTAATTTCAGTGAAGGGTGAATTACTATGGGAAACGTCGCATTACGAACGCATTAACAGAAGGCAACACAAAGCGGTAGATGTGATGTACATTTAAGGACAAACAAATTATTACTACTTCGGAAAAATTTGACGATTTATTTAAAGAAAAACGAGCTTCGAAGACTGTGAAAGTTAACACGCGCTGGTTCTGATCTGGCCCTTATGCAAGCATTTATTCAGCTTCGTATTAATTAATAGTTGTTAGACGTTCTCCTTAGGGATATCGTGCCAAATTTTGTCCAATTGGTGCATTATCTCATCCCGAGCTGGATGGAGAGCCGTGCTCATAATGTTCCGCATGTTCGCAATTTGGCAGATATTCGGCGAATTTGCTGGCCAAGGTATGGTTGATAAGCACGAAGACAAACAGTAGGTACTTCCGTCGTGTTCGGACGCGCATTGTCTTGTTGAAATGTACTCCCAGCTGTCATGCCTTGAAGGGTGACAAAACGGGGCGTAGAACATCGTCGACATATCGTTGTGCTGTAAGGGCGCCGTCGGATGACAACCAAAGGGATCCTGTTAAGAAAAGAAATAGCACCCCAGGTCATCATTCATGGTCGTCAGGCCGTATGGCAGGCGACAGTCAGGTTGGTATCCACCGCCGTCCAGGACGTCTCTAGACACATCTTCGGCCTGGAGTCTCATTGACTGGAGTAGAGTTGCCTCCAGCGATGAATTCCACTTCCAATTGAGCCCCAATGACGTGTGACGACATGTATGGCTATGCCCCATACAGTGGTGGGATATCAATCTGTCGCCCGCCATTTGGCCCGACAATCATGGCTGATGGTCTGGGGTGCCATTTTTTCATAGCAGGTTGTTATCGGCGACGCCCTTAGCGGTGCGTCGATAACTCTCTACGCCCAGTTTCGTTGCCCTTCACGTCAAGACACCCTGGGCTTACATTCCAGTAAGATAACGCCTATCTGCAGACGGCGAGAGTTTGTACTGATTGTCTTTTTGTTTCCCAATCCCTACTTTGATGAACAAGGTCGATGGATCTCTCCCCATCTGAGAATGTTTGGAGCATTATGGGCAGGGCCCTCGAACCATCTTGGTATTTTGACGATATATATCGCCAATTGGACAGAATTTAGCACGATATTCCTCAGGAGGATATCCAACACATAGTCGATTAATGCCAAGCCGAATAACTGCTTAAATAATGGACATACGTGGACCAACTCGTTAACTTGCTCAACTTCCCAAGCGCACGCATATCCCACGTGTTCTACTAAACCACGCCTTTCCCCCAGCTTGGTTCATCATGAACTGTCATAGTACTGGACTGTAGTATAGACGCTCCTCTTGAAGTGGCATAACGTGAAGCTGCTCCGACCAATGCCCAACCTAGTTCTCTGGCAGTCGTGTAAACTCCGAAAATGGTGAATTCCGATTCCCGCGTAATTTTGCGTGCATTTAGCGTTCGAGTACATGTTATATAATGTTAAGCCATCTACTCCCTTGTACCAGAAGCTCTTGGTAAGAAATATTTGAAGTTGTAAGGTGAAGTCATTTTTCATTGGAGATCTATGACCGTACTCTGAGACGAAGTGTATTTCTCGTCTCCTCCACAAAATCTAGCTTGTTCTGTCAGCGTCGGAATCTCGGTAGCCAGTCGTAGTGTACCTCCGAGTTCTGACAATTGACAAGTTTGTAACAATTGCAACAATTTTCATTTTCCTAACGAAATTGCTGTAGTTAATCAATACCTTCAGTTCTCTCTTACAGTGGGGCAGTAAATAGAAATTGTCTTTAACTATATGTGTGTTTTCGAGTTTCGTCCATTGTAAACGGCTTCACGTTTGCACTTATGAGTCTCTAACACAGCTACGAAATTAATAGTCATGAAACAACCGTGGACCTCCTTAAAAAATTTGGACATGTAGACCTGCGACCTCCACCGGCCGCCAACGGCTATGTCTCACGACGAGTGCATCGTGTTTTTCTCTTCCATTTACAAATGTCCAAATGTGTGTGAATACCTAAGGGACCAAACTGCTGAGGTCATCGGTCCCTACACTGCCCCACTGCTTAAACTAACTTATACTACAAACAACACACACGCCCCATGCCCGAGGGAGGACTCGAACCTCCGACGGGAGAGGCCGCGCAATCAGCGACGTGGCGCCTCAAACCAGCGGGCACTCCGCACGTCTCTTCCCTTTACAGATCTTGTCTTTTCTAAGAGGTATTCTTTATGCTTCTCCCACACTGGAAGGTTACAACATGCCGGGCACTCTCGGTCTGCTGCCTCTTGCAGTGAACAGCCAGGGTACTCGCATTTGTCAAAAGAAAAGCCCTCGCTTCCCTGGCTCTCAGCATAACCATTTTTATGGTTTGCGCTCCGTGCTCCCCTTGTAGCTCTTGCGCATTCTCGCAGTCAGCTAGTTGTCCCAATTTGCAGGAAACCTCTACAGTGATCCAGCACTATACAGAATTAAAAGAAAGAGTACTGTTTGGATTTGCAATCATTGGTGATAGATTTAATTGTTTTCGTGCTTTCAGGTGGCAATAGTAATTTAAATTAATTGGTATTCTCATCTGCATAATGGTTTATTTATAAGAGTATGGAGAAATTTTTGAAAAACTGTCCCTAAACACTTGGTGCCAAAACAGTATTGGCTGTTTCTATCCAGCCAGTGTCATTTGAACACCAGACAACCTACATTTAGAATTGCGGGTTCCTACTCCTGTCATGCTACACTATTTGATCAAAAGTACCCGGACACCTGGCTAAAAATTACTTACAAGTTTGTGGCGCCCTCCATCGGTAATGCTGGAATTCAATATGGTGTTGGCCCACACTTACGCTTGATGACAGCTTCCACTCTCGCAGGCATAGGTTCATTCAGGTGCTGGAAGGTTTCTTGGGGAATGGCAGCCCATTCTTCATGGAATGCTGCACTGAGGAGAGGTATCGATGTCGGTCAGCGAGGTCTGGCACGATGTCGGCGTTCCAAAACATCCCAAAGATGTTCTATAGGATTCAGGTCAGGATTCTGTGCAGGCCACTCCTTTACAGGGAAATTATTGTCGTGTAACCAATCCGCCACAGGCCGTGCATTATGAACAGGTGCTCGATCGTGTTTAAAGATGCAGTAGCAGTCCCAGAATTTCCTTCAACAGTGGGAAGCAAGAAGTTGCTTAGAACATCAATGTCGGCCTGTGCTGTGACGGTGCCACGCAAAACAACAAGGGGTGGAAGCCCCCTCCATGAAAAACACGACCACACCATAACACCACCGTCTACGAATTTTACTGTTGACACTACACGTGCGTGCTGGCAGATGAGGTTCACCGGGCATTCGCCACACCCACACCCTGCCATCGGATCGCCACATTGTGTACCGTGATTCGTCACTCCACAAACTTTTTTCCACTGTTCAACCGTCAAGTGCTTACGCTCCTTACACCAAGCGAGGCGTCGTTTGGCGTTTACCGGCGTGATGTGTGACTTATGAGCAGTCGCTCGACCATGAAATCCAAGTTTTCTCACCTCCCGTCTAACGGTCATAGTACTTGCAGTGGATCCTGTGTGATGGCCTAGATAGATGTCTGCCTATTACACATTACGACCCTCTTCAGCTGTCTACGGTCTCTCTCAGTCAACAGACCAGATCGGCCTGTACGCTTTCGTGCTGTACGTGTCCCTTCACGTTTCCACTTCACTATCACATCGAAAACAGTGGACTTAGGGATGTTTAGGAGTGTGGAAATCTCGCGTACAGCCGAATGACATAAGTGACACCCAATCACCTGACCACGTTCGAAGTCCGTGAGTTCCGTGGAGCGCCCGATTCCTCTCTCTCATGATGTCTACTGACTACTGAGGTCGCTGATGTGGAGTACATGGGAGTAGGTGACAGCTCAATGCACGTAATATGAAAAACGTATGTTTTGGGGAAGAGGGGGGTCCCAATACTTTTGATCACATAGTGTATAAATGCTGATAAAATTTCCAGAATTCCAATCTTTAATAGCTAGTTCCCCCTGATCACAACTATTTAAGAAACTTACAGTGTTTCCAACGAAGGAGGGCTTTTCAAAAGCATCACATAATGACTGATCATTGTGAGGGACATAGAGGTGCCACACACTCACGTGAGGTGGTGTTATGACCCATGAGTACTGTGAGAGAGGTCTCATTGTGGGTCTTCATTTGGTCTGCAGGTGGAATCGTGCAATATTTAGATTTGGGGGGCATTCGAATATGACAGTGGTTCAGTGTTGAGCAGCATGGGAAGCTGAGGGAAGTCACACTCGTCATCAACGTTCCGGTTGACCATGTCTAACCACCATTAGGGAGAAAAACCGCATAGTGCACTAGGCATATTATACTCCATCACATCTGCGCCTGCTATCCAAGAGCAAACAAAGGATTCCATGCAATATTGTGTGTCATTCCGCACCACTGATTTGCGACTAGCAGCAACAGGACAAGCGGATTACCATGTCATGTGTCAGCTGCAAATTACAGCACAACATAAACGGCTGCAAATGAAATGGTTCAAACGGCTCCAAGCACTATGGGACTCCACATCTGAGGTCATCGGTCCCCTAGACTTAGGACTACTTTAACCTAACCAACTTAAGGAATTCACACACACCCAAGCCCGAGGTAGGATTCGAACCTGCGACCATAACAGCAGCGCGGTTCTGGACTGAAGCGCCTAGAACGGCTCGGCCACAGCGGCCGGCTATAAACGGCTGCATTTCGAGTAGCGCTGTGAACGGAAAGTGTGGACCGCTGATGAATGACGTGGTCTACCGTTCAGCAATGATTCCTGTTATTGCACTACCCCTGATGATTATTGCGGCGCCCTGGGGAGTGTCCCATTCTTACAATGTTTTGGACCTTGCATCATGGTTTGGGAAGTCATTGGGTGTCACTTCAGGTCACAGCTGGTAGTGACTGAGGGAACTGTGACAGCATAAAAGTACCGCACGGAAATCCTGTGTCCCATGTTTTACCTCTCATGCAGCAATATCGTGGTGCCATTTTTCAAAAGTACAGTACACGTGCACACAGGGAACATTGCAGGAGGTTGCTTGCTTTATCATAAATATACGTCCAAGTGTTGCTAAAGTTATTATCCTCACTTAAAAGCGCACTGGACTCGCATTCGGGAGTGCGACGGTTCAGTCCCGCATCCGGCCATCCTGATGTAGGTTTTCCGTGGTTTCCCTAAATCTCTTCAGGCAAATGCCGGGATGGTTCCTTTGAAAATGGCATGGCCGACTCCCTTCCCCATCCTTCCCTAATCTGATGAGACCGATGACCTCGCTGTTTGGTCTCCTCCCCCAAAACAACCCAACCAACCAGCAGTTCAAAATACAATCTTATTAAATTAATTAATTTGAGTTCTGACGGTGACTACAGGCATAAGCAACAAAAGTTCCATGAGTAAATTCATTAATATCATATATAAAAATTAAGGGTGTAGTCACAACTTGAAGATTGTTGAGAAGATAATATTTTTAACCACGGCACCACATCGCTCGGTGGAATTGATGGTGTTACCATGTGTTACCATGTGTTACCATGTGTTACCACAATCCAAAACCCAAATCAGGAAAAAGGATGGTATTTGATTGGTAAAGCATTTATCGGGGTGGAACATAATAATGAATTAACCCTCTTACAACGCAATCTGATTCTGTTTACATGATTCCACTGTGAGGCCCAATTCTATTCAAATGTAGTCGACTTCGACCAACTGCACCACAAACTATGGTTCACGGAGAAGAGGGAGCTGTGAATATTATTTAACACCCTACACCAGTGCAGCAATACTTGACCCTTTCACCTTGATTCAGGCAGCAGCAGAAAACGGCACGCTGTGTGCGTTGAGCGGCGTGCTGCAGCAGCTGTAATGCTCTAATGCGTCCACGAACGCTTGCAAACTACGAGGACTGGCGTTCTGATTATTAGAACATGGGAAACTTCCAGCCAGATTTCAGTGTGAGTCGCACCTGTTCACTAGTCTGGCCAACCAATTTGGCCCACAGGTACGACTGCGCGTGCTGAAATGGTCAGCTCAGAACGAGATGATGTGCATTACACCGTCGGTACATCTGGAAGCTGCCACAGGCCCTTCGTCCACCACAAGTCTCATCCACTAGGGAAATAGGTGAAGTTCTCCACCAGGGGAGGACCAGAAGATGAAGAAGAAAATCACAATAAAGTTCCACCAAGCCTTCACACAGGAGCCGAATTATCAGAAAAAACCGCCTCCGTGTTGTACAAACCAATCAAACTATCCTGCACTCATTGAATCTCCCCTCTTGACCGTTCTGCTGGCCAGGTAGCCAATCCAGACACACCACCAGGGTTACCAACCTGGGAGAACAAGCTTCTGCTTCGCACATACTGAGGGGGGACAATCAGGGACTCAAAATCTCCCTTGTTTGAAAAATGAAGATTTTAGAGTAGGGAGGCGTCGTTCTCGCGATAAGCATTGCCATGATTCACCAGAAAATGTTTATCTATATGGGACCACAGTCCCTCATTTACAGAGAGATTTAATCCCTCCAGGTCGACCATTGCCAATTTCTGGAAGAAGACCATTAAGCATCCCAGACAGTCGTCCCCTTGAAACATATGATTTTGCTAAAACAACCTGGCGACTTCCTGGCCTTGCCTCTACTAAACACGTGCACCAGCTGCCCTGTTCGTATCATTCCAAGCTTTTAAGAAAAGCTCAGATTACAGCAGAGTCTCTCTAATGGCTTTTCTGACCCACTTCCTGTCAACTGGCCACCTTCTTGATGGTCTGTTGCCTGCCCCAGGTAAAATGTTTTGCGAGCCGGTACCCTCCTTCCGTCTCTAAGTGGGAAGAGGGGAGTGACATGGTCTGAAGTCTTCTACGGGTACAATTCACAGAGCGCTGCTTCCCCGAATCACTCGCGTGGTCCATAATCCATCTTTCTCCCTGTTCTGCGTCGTCTCCATTACGGCCCATCAGGTATAAGTTCTCTACAGACTACACGTTTAGTTATATGAATATTCTGCCCACAATTTTCTCATGTCAAAAAGTCATAAACCACACATACGAAAAGTAGTACTGAGGAACACAGAGATCATGACCTGAAATGTGACTATTAATCTGACTGACAGTGTAGTTAAAGTGAGAGAGTGGAGTGCCACCTTTCAGCGTGTCTTTAGGAGCTGTCTACCTGACGTTGAGGTACTCTCATGACGGTTAAGATCCCTAGACCTGACCCTGATAGAACGTATGTGGGACAAGCCCATCTGTCAACCGTGTCTCTGTGGCAGTATCCAGGATTGCAAGGACTAGTTACAATAATGGTTGAACAGTTTGCACCAAGATAGGATTCCACGGCTTTCTGACACCATTCCCAACTGAGTCAGCGCGTGCATCCAGGCCAGAGAGGGGTGAAATGTCATACTGATATTGTCAAGTTCTTGGAAAATTTGATTCGACTTTGTAATCACTGTAATAACATCACATACCATCTCAGTTCATGTAATTTCACTTTGTTTCCTCCTCGCCTTCCGGGCGCTTAACTTGTCTTGTCAGACAGAGTATTTCAATCACTGCAGTCAGCATTACGTCTTCCATTCTAGCCTATTCCCCGGTCCATTTGCTTGTTCTTCTGTCTGTCTTAGTTATTTATAGCATGTATCTATCGATTCCTCACTAAGCAATCCTCCGTTCTCGAATGACTTCCCAGTTAAAAGCCCTCTTCGCGCTGCCCTTAAGTTAAAACTGGTATCAGAAATAGATTGTGAATTACCAGTTTCATACACATTGGAAACTTCGTTTTGAGAAATATATTTCGTTTACCAAGCAATTCTCAGCCTTGTGTGTCCATTCAGCGGTAGATGTCATCATTTGTCGTCAGTAACAAATTTAAGACTAATGTCGACCTCTTTCCCGATATGGAAAATCTACCTTATACGTACCTGGTTTAAAAGAGTATCCTATGAGAATGAACATTTTCTGATGTTAAAATCTGAGCCGAAGAACAATTAGTAGGATTCCGCATAAGCTGTATGATAAAAACAGATTTTGATGAAATAGAACAGGTATTCTTTTGGTGAAAGGTTGGGAACTGTAGTTCGGAACAGCGTTTATGAAATTGGGATGGGTATGCGTTGTACATAGCTGCGCAGCTAGCCAATCAGCGTTCACTCTGTTTCCGCGTTCCATATTGTGCAAACGTCTGTCATATTTCAGCGTTCTATCGTGTTTTACGTGCGCTAAACTACGATTGACTGATTTCTGTGTTATTTCACGTGTTCTGTGAGTTTTTTCGTAAGGGATGAACACGTAGAAGGCGTCAAGTGTTTCACAAAGAAGCAAGGGACTTTATTTTTAAAGTGTACTCGTTCTTCAATAGTGAGGCAGATTCAGGTGAGACAGTTTGCGACACTGCCAAGGAGCAAGAACGCAACATAGTTGCTGTCTATGCACTTTCAGCCAAGCTGACAACGGAGCATTCCTTGTGAACTGGGCGGTCAGAGGTCATTAATGCTGTCGCTGATTATAGTATCCGTCATCATCGAAAGAACTTCCAAGAGTACGGATTCCATTCGCTGTAACTTACAGCTGTGAAGCAGGACAATCAGCTGTTGTAGTAACAACAACAAAAACGAGCAACGGATGGAGTTGGGGCACATTTTACGACGTTCATTGACCGACACCAAACATACTATAAAATAAACTGTCAGGAATAAGCACTAGCAAGCAACTCCCTAAATAATTGTTTCTTAAACCAGTAAAAAGACAAATAAGAAACTACATGATTTTATTAAGTTAGAACGTAAACTATTATTTATTTTTCGTCGATTTAAAAATATGAATATTTTTATTGCAATCAAAATTTAGTTACGCGCTAAACTTTGATGGTGATGTTGGCTGACATGCGACCTCTTTCAATGGAAATGCTCTCTTCAGATAGGGAGCCACTGCTCCAGAATCTGGTCTAGTGTGCAGCGTTGGTTGCATACAAACAAGGCGTCTCTGGCGGGTCCTGCCGTGAAGTGAGCAGTGCAGTAATACACTCCTGGAAATTGAAATAAGAACACCGTGAATTCATTGTCCCAGGAAGGGGAAACTTTATTGACACATTCCTGGGGTCAGATACATCACATGATCACACTGACAGAACCACAGGCACATAGACACAGGCAACAAAGCATGCACAATGTCGGCACTAGTACAGTGTATATCCACCTTTCGCAGCAATGCAGGCTGCTATTCTCCCATGGAGACGATCGTAGAGATGCTGGATGTAGTCCTGTGGAACGGCTTGCCATGCCATTTCCACCTGGCGCCTCAGTAGGACCAGCGTTCGTGCTGGACGTGCAGACCGCGTGAGACGACGCTTCATCCAGTCCCAAACATGCTCAATGGGGGACAGATCCGGAGATCTTGCTGGCCAGGGTAGTTGACTTACACCTTCTAGAGCACGTTGGGTGGCACGGGATACATGCGGACGTGCATTGTCCTGTTGGAACAGCAAGTTCCCTTGCCCGTCTAGGAATGGTAGAACGATGGGTTCGATGACGGTTTGGATGTACCGTGCACTATTCAGTGTCCTCTCGACGATCACCAGTGGTGTACGGCCAGTGTAGGAGATCGCTCCCCACACCATGATGCCGGGTGTTGGCCCTGTGTGCCTCGGTCGTATGCAGTCCTGATTGTGGCGCTCACCTGCACGGCGCCAAACACGCATACGACCATCATTGGCACCAAGGCAGAAGCGACTCTCATCGCTGAAGACGACACGTCTCCATTTGTCCCTCCATTCACGCCTGTCGCGACACCACTGGAGGCGGGCTGCACGATGTTGGGGCGTGAGCGGAAGACGGCCTAACGGTGTGCGGGACCGTAGCCCAGCTTCATGGAGACGGTTGCGAATGATCCTCGCCGATACCCCAGGAGCAACAGTGTCCCTAATTTGCTGAGAAGTGGCGGTGCGGTCCCCTACGGCACTGCGTAGGATCCTACGGTCTTGGCGTGCATCCGTGCGTCGCTGCGGTCCGGTCCCAGGTCGACGGGCACGTGCACCTTCCGCCGACCACTGGCGACAACATCGATGTACTGTGGAGACCTCACGCCCCACGTGTTGAGCAATTCGGCGGTACGTCCACCCGGCCTCCCGCATGCCCACTATACGCCTTCGCTCAAAGTCCGTCAACTGCACATACGGTTCACGTCCACGCTGTCGCGGCATGCTACCAGTGTTAAAGACTGCGATGGAGCTCCGTATGCCACGGCAAACTGGCTGACACTGACGGCGGCGGTGCACAAATGCTGCGCAGCTAGCGCCATTCGACGGCCAACACCGCGGTTCCTGGTGTGTCCGCTGTGCCGTGCGTGTGATCATTGCTTGTACAGCCCTCTCGCAGTGTCCGGAGCAAGTATGGTGGGTCTGACACACCGGTGTCAATGTGTTCTTTTTTTCCATTTCTAGGAGTGTATATCTACATTTACATGACTACCCTGCAGTTCACACTTAAGCGCCTGGCAGTGGTTCCTCGAACCACCTTCAGACTATTTACCTACCGTTTGACACTCTTACATCACGTGCGAACAATGTACAAGCCCTGATTTCTCTTATTCAATGATCATTTCTCCTTCAGTAGGTTGGTGGTAATAAAATATTTTCACATTCAGAGGGGAATTTTGGTGACAGATTTAGAGAAAAGATCTCACCGCAAAGAAAAAGGCCTTTGTTTTGATGCAGCCATTCCAATTTATCAGACCTGTGACACTCTCTTCCTTATTTCGTGATAATACAAACACTTTTTCGATACCTTCCGTCAATTCTGTCTGATAAGGATCCCATACAGCACACCAATAGCAGAGGACGAACAAGCGTAGTGTAGACAGTTTCATTAGCACAACTGTTGCTTCATGTAAGCGTTCTGCCAATAAAACGTAGTCTTTGGTTTGCCTTCCACAACACATTATTTAAGTGATTCAAATGGTTCAAATGGCTCTGAGCACTATGGGACTTAAAATCTGTGGTCATCAGTTCCCTAGAACTTAGAACTACTTAAACCTAACTAACCTAAGGACATCACACACATCCATGCCCGAGGCAGGACTCGAACCTGCGACCGTAACAGTCACGCGGTTCCAGACTGAAGCGCCTAGAACCGCACGGCCACACCGGCCGGCTATTTAAGTGATCATTCCACCTTAAGTTGTACCTAATTGTAACTCCTAGGTAATTAGTCGAATTGACAGCCTTTAGATTTGTGTGATTTATCGTGTAATCGAATATTTAGTAAATAACTCTCGATCACACAATTCTGGAAATATTATTCCGATCTGACATTAGCCAAGCTCTTTTTAGCCAATAAAAGGTTACGTATCTTTAATCAGAGTGAAAAGACAGAAGGAAATCTGGACAGTACTTTTTAAATTTCTTTATAAAAAGGGACGAATTGGATCAAGCTGCGAGAAATTATTTATGACGATGCGTGTTTGTTCATGTAGCACATACCTGATTAAGACGTTTGCTGTCTGGAAATTTTGATATCAAAGACACGCCTCAGTCATCAACAAAACACTGGAAAAGACGAAGAAATAACAAGAACATTTGACTGTACATTAGCAGTTATAACATCCGCGAATAACCAGATATCAGTCATGAAACAGTTTTTAATCATTTAGATGAGGCTCTATCTTAACAGTTCACATCTACATGATGTGACGGTGGACCGAAATAGATGTGTCATTCGATAAATAATACCTCAATTACTTTACAGCCGTAAATATATGTAGGAAAATGTAAGTTTAGGTCATTCAGGTTTGATATTTCTCCTCCACGTGTCAGGAGTTTCCACAGATGGAAGACTCGCGGGGAACCATCACAATGGCATCAAAATGGTTCAAATGGCTCTGAGCTCTATGGGACGTAACTTCTGAGGTCATCAGGCCCCTAAACTTAGAACTATTTAAACCTAACTAACCTAAGGACATCACACACAGCCATGCCCGAGGCAGGATTCGAAGCTGCGACTGTAGCGGTCGCGCGGTTCCAGACTGTAGCGCCTAGAGCCGCTCCGCCACACCGGCCGGTAAAATGGCACCTACACAAGACACCTGTTACAGGCAATGTGCTGTAATTGAATTTTTGATTGCTGTAGAGTCCTGGAGCGTAAGAAAGCAAGGGAGAGGATGTTGTTATGGGTGGCCGGTATCCTCTTTCTATAACACTTGAGCATGAATATGGTTCTTTATTTACTTGTGTTGGAAAATTTTTACTTAACTGGATTAAAGTCCAGGTCTTGTGGTACAAGCTCAACAATAATAGTCCTCTTGCAGACTATATCGCCGTGCGGGGTAGCCGCCTGGTCTTGGGCACCTTGCCATGGTTCGCACGGCGCCCCCCGTCGGAGGATCAAGTACTCCCTCGGACATGGGTGTGTGTGTTGTCCTTAGCGTAAGTTAGTTTAAGCTAGATTAAGTAGTGTGTAAGCCTAGGGACTGATTACCTCAGCAGTTGTTAGAACTCTGAGGTGGAACTGCCTCAGAGGAGATATTAAAATGTATTTTACAATACTATATTACAGAGAATAAATCATCAGGAATAAGTTTTTTTTTTTTTCAGATGAATGTAAACTGTGACAGTAATTTACTTTAACTTGGAATCGAATGAATTTTTTTCAAAGTGGCCTTGAGAGTGCATTTAGAAATTACAGGAAGTTTCACTTAGCAGAGGTGATGTGTGATTTCTGCAGAGTAGGGTCCTTATGGGCTTCTTGAAGGATCAACCAGCTGAGGGATTTTCACGTTTTGCTGCTCACAAGGACAGGATGACTGAATCTTTACTCACGAATCCCTTTCTCTGTATTATTCGTTTATACTTTGATGTATCATTAATCGAGCTTAATATTAATACTTTTACTTGTATCTTGCATTGGTATTTCTGTCCACTATAGTAAAGGCATGGTAAGTTTACAAATGTCTCGCTATAATGGCCTGCAATAACACAACTCAAGTATTACGATCTAGCGAGAGTTTCACTATCGGCTAGATGAAACAGGGTCACAAAACGTGTCGTTAGTTTCAGTTGTTAACAAGTTCCTTTTTCTCTACTGGTGTTCACTTGATAAAGTATGTTATTTACGAGCTTAATTTTCTCACTATATTGCACCTGAGTTATTTAGAGCTATCAAAAACACGTATTTCGAAGCACAATTGAAGGGGACAAAAACTGGTATGATCCTCTGGCAGTTAGGAATTTCGCCACATTCGTAACAGTTTCGCAGACTTCGTTAGCATAGAAAGGACGAGTCTCATCGGTTCAAAAGGCTCACTTACTTTCCAGGGCAGGTGTTCCCTGCGGCTGTGGTCACCCTACTGTTCCTTTACTAAAACGCTTCCTGGAAAATAATTGGAGTTTCACCGTCCAAAGTGAAAAAAAAGTGAAGAAAGGTTATCGGTCGGAAAGTATCGGCCCGCTGACTCGTAGCTGAACACGAGACGTGCCTGTTTTGACACAAGACACTGCCGGACAATACGGATCCGGGCAAGAGTTTCGGCACGCAACACGTCCGGACAGCTGTCCATGAATACGAGGCTCCCCCTTCATCAGCGATGGCAGCGGCGCCATTGAAACGTCCTTCACTGTGACGCAGAACACGGCTCGGTATGGTAGACGGGAATGCAGGGGAGGAGGAAGACGTCCTCCTGACAACAAACGCCTTTCACTGCCGGCGCCGCCTGAGCTGTGTTCTCAGAGACGTCCCACCCCGCTATTTCATTAGAATTAATAGTAGAATGGGCAAGTTCTAGACGTCTGAACAGCGCGCGGGTCACAGAATTCCGTCCCCGAGCAGACACGAGTGTTACTCAAAATTTTAATTTTCCGTTCGAAAAAATGCACTTCATCATCATAATCATTTACTACGTTAACAGAGTTTTAAGTCCTACAGCAGAAAACAAAAGAAAGAATAAAAACAGCACACTATAAATAGTAAAACACCGTCACAACAAGCACAACAAAAAAGGGGAAACCGGTCAGTCACAATGTAGGAGACATGTACTGCGATGGCGGTCCACCGTTTGCGGTCTCCAGTTTCGTTTTAAAACAGTTTGGGGCTCCACTTCTTTAAGGATTGTTAGCACTCTAACCTTCCATTGCGTCCTGGGACGGCCCCTTGGGTGTTTTCCAGCAGGTTCAGAATGAAGGAATCGGTTAGGGACGGATCTATCAGGAAAGACGTGGCCAAACCACTGCAGCCTCTGATGTCCTAGTATTCGGCCAGTGTGTGACTTTCCAAACCGCTAGTATAGGTCTTCCTTCATTCTTCTTTCGCATTTATCTTCCATGGTATTGAGGACGGAACCATAGATCTCTCGGCGTACCATCCGCTTCTCAGTTGTTTCACAACCATACCAGTTAGATGTACAGCTGAATCTTGTGCGATATTGGACGTGACTTGAACCAACTGTTCGAACTATAGAGCCTGCCGATGTGACCGAGCGGTTCTAGGCGCTTCAGTCTGGAACCGCGCGACCGCTACGGTCGCAGGTTCGAGTCCTGCCTCGGGCATGGATGTGTATGATGTCCTTAGGTTAGTTAGGTTTAAGTAGTTCTAAGTTCTAGGGGACTGATGACCTTAGAAGTTAAGTTCCATAGTGCTCAGAGCCATTTTGAACTATAGAACATGCGTCAACAAATGCATGAGACTATGCTATCTGGAATAATTATCTGCAACGGCTTTCAGTTTTAAACCATCTTCATGGCTGCTATATCACACACAAAAGTAGAACAAATGTGATAGTGAAAATAATACAAAAAATTCACAGGCGCAGTAGTAACAACCAAATACTTACCAAAAATACTGCGCCCGTCTTGAGATAGGATTGACGAGAAATACACGAACTAAAGACATTAGCAAAATCAACTTCAACAACAAATGTGGTAGAACAGTACAGTTACATGAATACTGAGTGGAAAAGCGACAGTAAGCGATGTATAAGATGAGAGGAAAACAAGACGAAGACCTTAAGACTCAAAGAAGAATAACATGTGCCCTGTTTGAACCCCCCTATATTTCTCCAGCATATATAGTCCCTCTGCATATTATAATTTCTTTTGATTCGTAAACCTCTGTATATGTCTACATTTTATGATTAAAATTTTGAGCTTTTTAACCTTATATTATTTATATTATGTAATGTTATGAATACACGTAATTAGTGTTTGTTCGGTTATCCTTTACACTGATCAGCCAGAACATAGATATGATAACGTTAAAGGAATCAAGTTAGGTTCTTACTTTTATAGAGAAGATATGGAGAAAGGAGGAATTGCCACATATGTCAGAAACTGTTTTTATTTCAAAAATATTTATATTAATAAATTTTGCTCAGAGCAGCACTTAGAAGCTTGTGCAACAGAAGTAGTATTTCATAATAAGTCCTTTATAATAATAGGTATATACTGATCACCTTCAGGAAATTTTAACTTTTCATAAAAAGAACTGGAAGTCTGCTGTCCCATCTCATGGTAAAAAACATAGAAATAGTGGTTGCTTGTGATTTTAATGTTGATTTATTGTAAAGCTCTGTCAGTGAACAATTATTTCAGTCAATAACAATATCATTCAATTTAGTTCCTACTGTGAACTTTGCTACTAGGATATGTGAATGCTCTGAGACTGCTATTGATAGTGTCTTTATAGACAAATCTAAAGAAAAAAGTCACATCACAAAACCAACAGTAAATGGGCTGTCTGATCATGACATTCAGCCTATTTTGTTAAATGCCGAAACTTGTTAGGATAAAAAAAAATCGATTACATCTGAGTACATGAGGGTATGAAATAAGTATAAAATTGAGGAATTCAGGAAATTGCTCAAAGACATGAACTGGATAGATGTTTACAATACTTCTGACTGGAATGGAAAATACAAATCATTCATTAATAAAGTTACCTCCAATTTTGAAAATTGTTTTCCCCTAAAGGTAAATCAAATCCCACAGAAGTCAAAAAATAAACTGTGGATTACACAAAGAATAAAGATATCACGTGGGACAAAAAGGAGACTGTATCTACTATCTAGATGTTAGAAATGTTATGCATTACAAAGAATACAGCAAAATATTGAAGCAAGTTATCCAGAAATCGAAGCAGCTTTATTATGAGAAAAAGATAATTACACCAGGCAACAAAATAAATACTGTATAACATATAGTGAAAACAGAAACAGGTGGGGCCAAAAAAGGAAGAGGAACAGATAGCTCTAAAAATAAATGAGACTTTGATAAGAAGTGCATGTAGTGTTGCAAATCTCTTAAACAAGTACTTCATTTCTGTTACTGACAGCTTGGGGTTATCAGGTTTAATGAACAGTTCAGTGTAGTATCTGAGACCAGTCTTTAAAAATAACTTCAGTAAAATGGAAATGACGCTCATGTCTCCCAATGAAGTATCATCCATCATAAAACCCTTAAAATCTAAGTATTCCGATGGGTATAATAACATATCAATGAAGTTAATCAAACAGTGCTCATGTGAGTTGACTTCTATCTTAAGTTATTTGTGCAATCAGTCTCTTATCAGTGGAACGTTTCCAGACTGGTTAAAATATGCTGAAGTTAAGCCCCTTCACAAGAAGGGGGATAAAGAGATACCATCAAACTACCGACAAATTTCACTTTTGCCAGCTTTCTCAAAAATATTTGAAAAAGTTGTGTTCAAGCGTCTTCTTAAGCATCTGACTGTAAACAATATATTGTCCGAGTCACAGTTTGGATTTCTTAGCACTTAGTTTATCCAGTCTCTGGTCAGACACGCTGCAACATTTGGCCTGCCCATATAATGATCTCTGTGATAAGTGCGTTGTTCACTTTAGGCTTAAACGAAAACTCAAAATATGTTGCCTGAAGTGGCTGTGGAAAAAAATCATAGTGGGAGCACGTCTTCTCCTCTCTGTGGGGGAATTTACGAGTCAAGGGTTGGCTGCTGCTTCTCCAGTAAAGAGAAGAATGTTATTAGCTTTGATTAGTATTGGCTGATAGGCAGAGCAGAGGAGTTAGAATGGAGAATGGAGTTCATGGAGTCTTGTAATTGACACTAAACCATTGTGGGGTAGTAGTGCGAGCGCTTTTGGAAGTCTACCAAGGTTTAATGGAAAGGGAGGAGTGGAGAAAAATGGTTTTCTGGTTCAGACTCTTGTCTGGGAAGGCTTCTGGTCTTCACTCATGTTATGATGGGGTTGTACTTGGGACAGTCGTCCTGAGCGAGACTTTGTACTGGCACTAGTCTTGACTGGGAAGCCTGTGCTGAGGACTTAGCTGCACCAACAGTTTTGGCCTCCTCCATCTCAGACAACTCACAGTGCCTAGAACAATCTTGTTCGTGTCAGGTTTGCCGCCTTGACGTTTGATCTCCTTGTGAGCACTGCTGTATAAGTGAGTCAAACTGGACCATGGTATGAATGGTGAAAAAGTGTTACACGCTGGAATCTATTGATATTCCAGGGCTCCATTAGAGAGTGCTACGCCGTCGCCAAGGTAGCCCTGCGGGCTGGCAACACATCTAACACCACACAGGACCGAGGTTGCCTATGCCCAAAGGCGTAAGCTATGGTAAACATCGGCTGTTTTGGAAACAGACATTCCGCGTACTACTTCCTGCGGAGGGAGTTCGAGATGGCCTGCAGGAAGTATTACTACACCAGCATCTGATTGGCTGACCAATACTATTTAAAGGCTAGAACCAGCACCGGACGTCAGTTCACGCTGAATACCGACTTCAAGGACGCCTCCACGAAACACTATGTCTTCGACATCGGAATAAGACTTGGAATTAAGTGTATGTGTGTTACAGCGGACTCTTGTGGGAAACTTAGAAGTTATCTTTTGTTGCCTCTAGTAGGAAATTCTTACTAGCTTTGTGATTGTGACTTTTCGTTGTTATTCAGTCATTTTCATGTAGACTCACGTCAACAAAAGTTGTGTTGTAAAAACGTTCGAATTGTCAGTTACAACAGAGAGCAATAGCGATTCGTCTAACAGATCGCCAGCCACGACTTTGCATATTTCATGCCCACTTTAACGAATTACAGGCGCCACACATCGCTTATCTGCAGACGCTTGCATTACGACCATCACGTGAGACAGCGCTACACTTCGAGAAAGGGATACAGCATTGCTCCATCTTGTTAGGACAGACGGATGCTCAGTCTCACCACTTGCTCTCAGCTGCACCAGCGTACTATAACATTTGTGTACAATAAAACCAAGTCTATTCAACGTCAGATGATTTCAAATTGTGTTATCCATGTTTTGAGCTAGAATAAATTGATTAATAAGACAACCAGTCTTTTCCAACTAATCGGCACCCAGTGTAATGTTAACTGTTTGTTGCGTCAATGTGTGCTGCCAACAGTTCATAATTTGTCATCTCATTTAACATGTGTTGTTTGTCCTGTTTTATGATCAACAAACTATTGCCAAATTTTTTTGTAAACGATCAATCCTGTATTTATACATTAATCGTCTATCAGTAATTGACCAGGATAATGACACGGCCACCATTTCGTTAAATTATTTCAGCATTCTAGTTTATTTAGGTTCTCATAAAATTTATATCGTCTAATGCACGCTAACAACAACCATCACTCTCAATGAGACATCAATTTTGCCGACTCGTGGGCCAGATACACAACAGGAAAAGTTACTAATTAAAGCGATTGCTGTCAGGGTGTAAGATCATAGTCGCCTGTAGCCTTTCAAAACGTACTGCTATAGTGGAACAGTATGGTTGCTGAAGCAATGTGATCAGGGAAGTGGCATAGTGGCATTCGCTGTTACGACAAATCTGGGGTCGATTCTGTCATGTTTACTTTTTTGTTTTGTCGTCTCTTTTTTATGTTCCGGGACAACGTTACAGTGCTAAGTCACCATCGCCAACAGCACATCACTATAGCTGTGAAGAAAATTTCCATTGTGTTATGTATGCGTGTCTGTGACGCATCGTTCCTAATGATAGTCAGATCATGTAATAGTATTTCTTTGGGGCTTCCTTGTCTTTGCAAAGAGGACATCCTTAAACAAAACAGTTTCTGGTGGGACTTAAATGTCCACTGCCACTAGTGAAGTTAAGTCCAATTTAACAGACACCGTACTTAAGTTGGGTTTTATTTGGTTCGAGTCTGATTACTCGAGGATAAATACCGATTTGTCATTAAGTCACTGGAGAATATTGAACATCTTCCAATTCACTTTCCTGTGAGTAGTATTAAAAATTAGAATGCATTTAGGATTAACTTTCTGGTCTGTATAAAAGAGTAGTGCCGTACAGTCACGTTGTTCCTTACAGAATGTGTCTGTGTGTTCTAGGCGAGCTTTCGTATTTTTCTGAATAACAACTAAATATAAAATTAAATCTGTCATAACAATTTTCCTCGCCGAGACATTTTTCAATCCTACGAGCTTTAACGCTCATTTCCACATGTACTCATTAAGCCTTTGTTCATACAAGGTCCATATAGGAGTTAAATCTCTATCACACGAGCGGAAAAATGGTCAAGCTGAAGTACAAAAAGGCGAATAAAAGACTGACTAAAAAGTGAGCTACCAGCTTCCTCGTTCTACCTCTCTCAGCACTTTTAAAAATTTTTCCCAAAATTTTTGGCACACCTCAAACTACCACAAGCTGCCCTAAATGTAGCTCGCACACACCCACTGCTTCATCGCTGTAAGTCACTCTCACCCATCCATACCCACTTGCCCATTCTCCCTCATTCATTTAGCCCAACTGTCATTGTCTCTCTGTCACTGTCTACTGTCTCTCAGCCACAGTCACCTTCGTTCCTCCTGCTACTATTCTCTGCTCTGTCACTGACCCCCTCTTGCTCTCTTTTACTGCTACTATTTCATTCCTTCATTGTCAGTGATGCTGTCTCTTGTCACTATCATTATCTGTCTCCTCCTCGTTGTCAGTCGTATACTCTGTTTTTCATTATCACTGACTCTCAAACGCCTTCACTTTCTCTTTCTCTTTATTCCTCTCCCATTGACATTGTCTCCTTCACTCCCTTACCAGTATGTTATTGTCAACTACGTTCCACTGCCTCTACGTCCCTCTCAAAAGACGTTGTCCTCTTCCTACAAGGTGATTTTTTCCACCGTGTACAAACTCTAGTGATTGATTGATGAGAGGATACGGAACAAAAAAGGTGTAATGAAGTTGTGTCCTGTAATGCATGGTTTCCATGATAGAGACCATTTATTCAAACATACAATGTTACAGAGACTGCGGTCTAATACGAGCTGTAGCCGGCCGAAGTGGCCGTGCGGTTAAAGGCGCTGCAGTCTGGAACCGCAAGACCGCTACGGTCGCAGGTTCGAATCCTGCCTCGGGTATGGATGTTTGTGATGTCCTTAGGTTAGTTAGGTTTAACTAGTTCTCAGTTCTAGGGGACTAATGACCTCAGCAGTTGAGTCCCATAGTGCTCAGAGCCAATACGAGCTGTACCATGCAACAACAGTTACGGTATGAAAAGGTGGGAGGTAATGTTCCGCACATGTTACGCCCTAGTGCCCTCTCCTGCCATAGTAATTAGTAATGTCCGATTCACTTCTCTTACTGACTCACTTTGTGGATATTATACAGCGTTGTACACAGTGTTTCCGTATTCGAATCGAGAGCTTGCCGACATGGTGTTTACTTATGGAACGACAAATGGCAACGGGCGGTGGGCAGCAAGATTTTAACAGATCACCACAGCATTCAAGGTTTTCAACAGTGTTTCGCCGTTTTCTGAAACAGGGTCGTTTCAGGAAGCAGGAAATCATGAAGGACGTACCCGAAATGTTCGGATACCAGACCAGGCAGTTGGCCCGCCAGTACAGGGTAAGCCAGAGGACTGTATGGAACATTCTGCATGACAGTTGTTGCTACCCTTAACACTTAAAGCACGTATAGGGCTTACTAGCGACATACCTTTCTCATCGGCAGCAGTTTTGTCACTGGTTTCTTCACCAGGCAACCACGGTTCCGGGATTTGCGTGATCCATCCAACCTGTTCACAGATGAGGCCACATTTACGCGGAGTGGCATCTTCAGCTTTCATTACATTCACGTGTGGGGTGGTATGCAGGACCCTCACGGCATGGTAACAACGATTCATCCGGTGCAGCCGGAATATGTAGGCCGGGATAATTGGCGATTATATTTTTGGACCAGTCTTCCTTCCACGTCACATAACAGTCCGGAGCTATCGGCGTTTCTTAAGGGTGACTGTCTCCCCTGCTGGAAGAAATGCCATTGATCCGAACGATTATGTGGCAGCTACATGATGGTGCTCTAATCCACTTCGCTGTTAACGTCCAAACGCATCTCAGTCGTCTCTCTCCTGGTCCATGGATCGAACAAGGAGGTCCAGTTGCATGGCTTTCTCGTTCACCGGATCTCAAACCATGCGATTTCTGGTTATGGGGCCATCTCAGAAGTATCGTGCATGCACAGCTCATTCCAGATGTGGAGAAAATGGAGCAGCGTATCCATGCTGCCTTTGACACTGTTCGGATGCAGCCTCGCCGATGTGAACGTGAGAGACAGAACATGCTACGGAGCGTACATGCATTCATTGAGGCACGTGAGAACCATTTGAACTCATACCTGTGACTGCGTCGCACGGGGCGTATTAGACCGCAGTCTCTGTAACATTCTATGCACAGAAACCATGCATTTCTGAACTTAAGTTCATTAGACCTTTTTTGTACCCTATCCTCTCATAGATCAGTCCCTATGATTTGTACACGGTGGAAAAATCAAACTGTATACCGCAACCACTGTCTACTACTGTTTTCCAGTATGTATTACTTTTCCGTCTCTTTCCTACTACCACTGTCTCATTCTCTCTTAGCATGAAAAAGCGCTAATATGTTCGCATGCCAAAATTTTTGGGAAAATTTTTAAAAGTGCTGAGGAAGATAGAATGACGCAGTTGATACCCCCACTTTTCAGTCAGTCTTTTAAACAGGAGCATATTCGCCTCTTTTGTTGTCTGGAAACCTCAGTTTGCATTGTTCCTCTGGTCCCCTTTTTTTTCCTGTTATAGCAGGGCATGTCACTCATATTAAAAGAATTTTATGGATCAAAAAAATTATAAGTTTACTGATGTAGAACTGAAAAAATGCAAAACCAATTTTTCACCTCAGACCGGTTTTTGAGTGCAGAAATTTTTTGTGTAGACTTCAGTACTACAGTATAGGGTTCCCTGAAAACCACTGATGATAACAGAGACCCTTCACAGCGACCCTTCGAGCCTTTCTTTCAGCTGTATCACTTTCCTTACGATAAGGTCAGAACATACAGTATGCAGTCACATCTGGAAGGCACATACCTCTCCTACAAGGAGGCATACATTTGTACTGATAGGTTGTATTAGAACAGCTGAAGTTCTTGGTTGCAAGTTACCCTGATTTACTGTCTCTTAAAGGTCCCTTTGTTGTTCGGATGAGCTATGAAAGCTTGTTCACCACCTTACAATTAATTTAAAGTTATCAGATCGCGTTCATTCACTGGCCAAATGTCATATTCAGGGGAATATCTTGAGTGAACTAATACCGGAATTATAACTTATTATGCAATCAGGGGTAAAAGCTTAATAGGGAGGGCAGCTTTCAATGTTTCTTTTTCCAGTTTTGCCTATTTATTTCATGGTAGCCACAATGGTATTTTTGACAAAGGATACAATGAAATTGGAAAACTTAGTAATTCACACGATACATCGACAAGGCTACAACTGTTATGTAGACGTCTACATGCTACGAACCTGTAACTGTGGGAGTTATAGGACATCCATAACCGCAATTGGCGAAACTGTGTTCGAATATATACAGAACTAAAGAAGAATAGTTACCGTTACTCTATCTCTCCTGGCCAAACAAACGGCAGTCGGTTTTTGGCCTCGCCAAGCGGCCTCGTTCTGTTCTCGGAACCTCTTTCCGCTGCTCCACGTACCTGAAGATACCTGCCCATCTGCCCTCTCCATCTTACCATCGGTCTGCGTTAACGTCTTCATCCTTCGGGTTTCTTCTGACACTTCTCTCAGTCTTGGTCCCCCTTTCTTCTACAGTATTCTTGGCTTCTGTAACAACACCTGATTCACTTTATATCTCTATGGCATCCCTGTTCCTACTCCTTTGCTATTCTCCACCCTCACAGTTTGTTCCAAATATTTTTCGAAGGATTTTGTTCTATAAATCTTAATCTTTCTCTCTGTATACGTAACTACTCTCCATATTTTTGGCCCATGTAGTAATAGTGGGCTGATTGTAGTTTTATATATTCTTATTTTGGTTCATCTTGGAAAAGACAGTGGATGACAGCAATTTGTTGTGTGAGTATAATGTTCTGGATGCCGCTTTGGTCCCAGCTTCAATTTCCTGTTTCACATCATTTTTGTTGTTTACTACCATAAAAAAAAATGGCTCAAATGGCTCTGAGCACTATGGGACTTAACAGCTATGGTCATCAGTCCCCTAGAACTTAGAACTACTTAAACCTAACTAACCTAAGGACATCACACAACACCCAGTCATCACGAGGCAGAGAAAATCCCTGACCCCGCCGGGAATCGAACCCGGGAACCCGGGCGTGGGAAGCGAGAACGCTACCGCACAACCACGAACTGCGGACTTACTACCATCCTCCGGCATTTAAATTCATCTACTTCTTGAAACATGTGGTTATCAATCCGCAGAGTTTCCCGCCTCTTCGTCTTACAATTTTTTTTCTGCCCTCGTGAACATTGTTTTCTTCGTCATTTACCGCTAATACAATTTCCTTTGATTTCTAAACAGCTTTATTTTCAGTATTTTCAGGTCATCGTGATTTTCAGCGATTAATGCTGCAAAACCCAGTACATTCATTTTTATTCCTGTACTAAATTCCTCTTCAGCTTCGCTTACTGAATCCAGTGCTTCATTTTAAAATGGTGAACAACAGTGGTGATACTCCATCTCCTTGCCTGCCACCTGTTTTCATATCAAAAGTCATGGAATAGTCTCCATCCATTTTCACTAACCCTTACGAGCCTTCCAGGGTAACTTTTACGAGATTTCAAATCTTCTTTGATATTCCAAAATTCTGCATTTTCTCCCACAACCTTTCTCTGTATATGGTATCACAGGCTTTCTTAAAATCAACAAGCTACATTGTCATTGTTTTGTTGTATTCCCAATATTTTCATATGGTTTCTTTCAGCACAAATATCGAGTAGCGTTGGATCGGTTCTTCATAAATCCGTCTTCTTTTTCATCTGTTACCTCTTCTAAATATGGTTCTAGTTTTTTCCGGAGATTATTGGAGAACACTTTATAGGCTGTATTAATTCACGACATACTCTAATTCCTGCGTTCTTGTTTATCGCCCTTCTGATGGACTGGTACTATGAGCGCTTCTGTCTATACATCTGGCATTCTTTCTTCGTTCCAAATGTCGGTCACGAGTTTGTGTATTTGTTTCTCCTCTCTTTTGAAATAGTTCAGCTGTTATTCCATCTCTCTCCCCGGAGCTTTGTTATTTTTTACTATTTTGATTGCGTCTAGTCTCTTTCAATGCCGGCGAGGCAACTGAAAGATCTATGTTCTAATACACTCTAAGACAGCAGAACGACGCACAACCAAGCAATTATACGCATGGAACAGAAATCGGTAAATGTGGTGTACATGTACAACCAAACAAATGAAGACAATTTCAGAAAAAATTGGATGAAAGAGCTTTACAAACTGAGCTCGTCAGTAGCTGACACCTATGCAAGTAGTTATTTGGATTGGCATTCGTTGGTAAACGGATATCGTGCCAAATTCTGATTAATAGTTGGCGTAGATCATCAAAATCCTGGGATCGTTGGAGGGCATTGCCTCTAACATTTCAAACGTTTCTAATTGGGGAGAGATATGGCGGCATTGCTGGCGCTGGTAGAGTCTGGCGTGCATGAAGACAAGCAGTAGAAAATTTCGCCGTGTATGGGCGGGCATTGTCTTGTTGAATGTAAGCCTAGGACGGCTTGCCTTAAAAAAAAATAAATAAATAAATAAAAAATAAACGGGACGTACAATATCGTCCGCTATGCTGCGAGGGTGATGCAGACCCCAGAGCACGTTGGCGACAGTGAGGTTAGTATCCTAACGCTGTCCGGGGCGTCTACGAATTCGTTTTCTGCCTGTAATCTCAGTTACTGGAGTAGAACTGACTTCAGCTATGAGCCCCGCATAGAACTGAGCCCTGATGACCAGCGCGAAGAAGTGTCTCTGACTGTCACCTGCCATACGGCCCGACAACTAGGATAGATGGTTCAGGCCGTCATTTCTTTTTATTTCTCTTCGTCATTTGCGGCACCCTTACAGCATAGCGGTACGTCGACGATATTCTACGGCCAGTTTTGTTGCACTTCATGGCAAGCCGTCCTACGATTACATTTCAGAAAGATAGTTCCCTTATACACACGGCGAGAGTTTCTGCTGCTTGCCCTCGTGCTTGCGAAACCCTGTCTTCGCCTACCGAGAACGTTTGAAGGATTATGGGCAAGGACCTCCAACCAGCTCGAGATTTGGATAATCTAAGACTTCAGTTTGACATAGGTTGGCACGGAATCCTTCAGGAAGACATCCAACAACTCTATAACCAATACCAAGCCGAATAGCTGCTTGCATAAGGGCCAGTGGTCGACCAACGCGTTATTGACTTGATCGATTTCTGGTAAGCTTTCTTTTGTTTGTTTCTGTTTGTTCATCACGTCTATCGATTTCCGACACATTTGCGTAATTCCTGGATGGCGGGTGATTTTTAATTAATTTTTTATTTTTAGAGCGTATTTATGTTGTTCCCCTATTCCATACTCCACGTTTAGAAGTTCCTCAAAATATCCCTTCTAGATTTACATATTTTTGTTCTTTCCAAAAGTGTATGGTCACTTTTATCTTTAATTCCGTACAGAAGAATAGATGCTGAAGTTTCCCAAACATTACAGATCAATGTAAATATATTAAAATATTCTCGGAAGACGGGAGCGTGCACAGCATACTCATCCTGAAGGTATAGGATAAAGGGCAGCGCTTGGTGAGCGACAATTTTGACATGTTCACGTTCACTGCAACCTGAAATAGAGGGCTAAAGTCTTAGTACGAAAAACATTCCCAAAACATCTCTGGAACACCTCCGGCCTCAGTACAGCCCGTGTGGGCTGGACGTCCAACTGCGCCGCTGATGAAGTCGATGCCTGGCGCCATTGGAAAAGGAGCGAAATCAGGACTCGTTGGAGCACACTATGCCCTCCAGTCAGCTGCTGCCCAGTTTCTGTGTTTTTGGTCCACTGACGGCGAACATCTTTATAAAGTACTGCAAGCAGTGACCCTTACACGTAGTTTCCTCGGCAGTGTTTTCTCGGAAACTGGTTGAGACGGACTTGCGTTCACTGACTGTAGCGATAGTCGGGTTTTAAACCGACTGTCGCTGACGAGGCGTGACACTCCCCTCTGGGCCCTCTCGGTTAGCGGCTTTTACGGGCACCATTCTTACGCCGTGGTTACATGACTGAGTGGTACACGTAGAACAATCCACGTTGAAACACCATCAAATCCTACAACTTCATCCACGGTGTAATTAAATTTTCTGAGGCATGTTATAGCCGTCGTCGGCATGCGCTACTTGTTTAATGACTCCTAGTTCTGTTTACAATTCGTCTTCCATGATTGGCAATGTGAGGGCTCTGTTGTATAAAGCGGAAAGGTATGCTCTCTTATGCCCAGCTGAGTAACACGAGTTCTTCCCTATAACATTACCTAAGAAACTAAGAATTGCTTGAAGAACGAACATATTTTGCACGCAGTGGCTATTATGAAACTGTTATGAAAGATATCGTGTTGGGATGGGATGAGACGCTTTAGAACACACCTACTGCGGCGGCCTGCCACACGCTGGAAGCGTTGAGTGTGACATGACGGAGGAAACCTCGGCCTGGCGCCAGAGCTCCCTCTACGATGGTTAATGGAAAACAAGACAGCACACCACCTTAATTTTTTAAACTTTTGCCTTTTATAAAATAACCATGTCGGTCTAGGAAATCGTCTTTTATGTCTTACGTTTAGTGCTCTGGACTATACACGTATAAATTATTTCAGGACTATATCTTTATTTCAGTTAGTACATGCAGGGGACACTTAGTAACACTAGAAGCTCTTTAGAGCATACAGGTTAGACTTTGGTGTATGACAGTGAAACTGGGAGTGTCTCTCGGCAATGGGATTTACTGGGGAAGTACAGGCGTAAAATTACGTTTTTTGACTCCCAGCAGTGCTGTAGTCGTTCGAAAAATGCATACAGGTATCAATCGAAACCCCATCACTTACATACAGTCAACTGAAAGAGGCAAGGTATCGCGTTGTCTAGCAGTCACGTTTCATATGGTTTTGAAACCCACTGATCTAAGGTAAGTTCTTACTTTATGTATTTATTACAGATTTACATAACAAGATAGGTCTGTCCAGTATAATTGGGTTCAAAGAGTGGTTACTTAGCGACAAACCCTCGTGTCGACGATTTCTTCATCAGAGACCGTCGCCAACGAAAAATAATTCTTGCGGTATAGCGTCTAGTCGGGCACACAATGACCAGTCACTGGACAATACACCCGCTCTGAATTAAAACTTTTTCTTCCATTTTTACAGTTAATGATGTGAGCAAATATTGAATACTGACAACGGGAAGATGTTTGAAGTATTTCACTCATTTTTACCTCAAAACAAGAAAAGGTAATTTACAAGCCTATTGTTGGAAAGCACATCTTGACACGCCAGTTAAGGATCTACGATGCACAGCATTTGAAATTCTGTAAATTTGTGGTAAGTTTCAATGGGACCAAACTGCCGAGGTCATCAGTCCCTAGGCTTAAACACACACACACACACACACACACACACACACACACACACACACACACACAATCTACGATGCACAGCATTTGAAATTCTGTAAATTTGTGGTAAGTTTCAATGGGACCAAACTGCCGAGGTCATCGGTCCCTATGCTTAAACACACACACACACACACACATATATATATATATATATATATATATATATATATATATATATATATGTGTGTGTGTCTATGACAGTAGTTGGCCGACCATAGAGAGAGAGAGAGAGAGAGAGAGAGAGAGAAAGGCAAAAGCCAACCACCAAGAAACGCACTAAAAACCCCAATCTAAAATCGTAGGCCAAATGCCAGACTCTGCACAAAGAAAACACAACACACACACACACACACACACACACACACACACACACACACACACATACACACACTTAGATGAAGCGATGACAATCCCCTGCACGAATAAAACTCAAAACTATATCTGCAATCGCAACGTCATCTGATAAAAGTGCAGGAAGCGTATCAGACAGCTGAAACATCTGCCTGAGTGGAGTTAAAACCGGGCAGTCCAACAAGATGTGGACCACAGTCAAAGCTAACCCGCAGCGACATACAGGTGGGTCCTCGCGGCGCAGTAAATACACTACTGGCCATTAAAATTGCTACACCACGAAGATGTGCTACAGACGCGAAATCCAACCGACAGGAAGAAGATGCTGTGATATGCAAATGATTAGCTTTTCAGAGCATTCACACAAGGCTGGCGTCGGTGGTGACACTTACAACGTGCTGACATGAGGAAAGTTTTCAACGGATTTCTCATATACAAACAAGAGTTGACTGGCGTTGCCTGGTGAAACGTTGTTGTGATGCCTCGTGTAAGGAGCAGAAATGCCTGCAATCACCTTTCCGACTTTGATAAAGGTCGGATTGTAGCCTATCGCGATTGCGGTTTACCGTATCGCGACATTGATGCTCGCGATGGTCGAGATACAATGACTGTTAGCAGAATATGGAATCGGTGGGTTGAGAAGGGTAATACGGAACGCCGTGATGGATCCCAACGGCCTCGTATCACTAGCAGTCGCGATGACAGGCCTCTTGTCCGCATCGTGCAGCCACGTCTCGATCCCTGAGTCAACAGATGGGGATGTTTGCAAGACAACAACCATCTGCACGAGCAATTCGACGACGTTTGCAGCAGCATGGACTATCAGCTCGGAGACCATGGCTGCGGTTACCCTTGACGCTGCATCACAGACAGCAGCGCCTGCAATGGTGTACTCAAAGACGAACCTGGGTGCACGAATGGCAAAACGTAATTTTTTCGGATGAATCCAGGTTCTGTTTACAGCACCATGAAGGTCGCATCCTTGTTGGGCGACATGGCGGTGAACGCACATTGGAAGCGTGTATTCGTCATCGCCATACTGGCGTATCACCCGGCGTGATGGTATGGGGTGCCGTTGGTTACACGTCTCGGTCACCTCTTGTTCGCATTGACTTTGAACAGTGGACGTTACATTTCAGATGTGTTACGACCGGTGGCTCTACCCCTCATTCGATACCTGCGAAACCCTACATTGCAACAGGATAACGCACAACCGCATGTTTTCAGGCCCTGTACGGGCCTTTCTGGATACAGAAAATGTTCGAGTGCTGCCCTGGCCAGCACATTCTCCAGATATCTCACCAATTGAAAACGTCTGGTCAATGGTGGCTGAGCAACTGACTCGTCACGATACGCCAGTTACTACTCTTGATGAACTGTGGTATCGTGTTGAAGCTGCATGGGCAGCTGTACCTGTACACGCCATCAAAGCTCTGTTTGACTCAATGGCCAGGCGTATGAAGCCATTAAATTATGGCCAGAGGTGGTTGTTCTGGGTACTGATTTCTCAGGATCTATGCACCCAAATTGGGTGAAAATGTAAACACATGTCAGTTCTAGTATAACTAATTTGTCCAATGAATATATTGTGGCGTAACAAGACAACCACGCCACTCGGAAGTAGCCGAAATGCACGCGATAATTCAAGCAGGCTTGCTTAGGTCTGAAACAGGATACGTAATGAATGCTATAAAGAAAAGTACGTAGCTTCTGTAATACTTAACTTTAATCCATCATTTGTATACAGCATTCTTGATGATACAAGTGAGACTCTCTCTAGAAATGGTTAATGGCGCCTTGCTAGGTCGTAGCCATGGACTTAGCTGAAGGCTATTCTAACTATATCTCGGCAAATGAGAGAAAGGCTTCGTCAGTGTAGTCGCTAGCAACGTCGTCGTACAACTGGGCCGAGTGCTAGTACGTCTCTCTAGACCTGCCGTGTGGTGGCGCTCGGTCTGCAATTACTGATAGTGGCGACACGTGGGTCCGACATGTACTAATGGACCGCGGCCGATTTAAAGCTACCACCTAGCAAGTGTGGTGTCTGGCGGTGACACCACAGAATACCCGTTATTCATCTGCATTTCTTTTTGGTGTAGCAATTTTAATGGCCAGTAGTGTAGCTGTGTGTTATCCAGGTGTGGCCAATGCGCAGCTGGCAGAGGACAACAGAGTTCTTGCGAGAGACCTGCAAGGAGGAGCGCCACGCACCAGTAGCCTCCTTGATGGCCCAAAGTTTGTTGGATGAAGGCAGGGCGTCCCATTCTTCACCCCACGTGCAAAGTACCTTCTGCCGCAAAACTGACTTGAGGTCACTCTCCGAAAGGCCGATCTCCAAGGCTGGTGCACCGACAGCCTGTTTGGCCAGCGTGTCAACACATTCATTTCCAGGGATGCCTACATGACCCGGGGTCTACACAAAGACCACAGAGCGGCCACAACGGGCAAGAGTATGGAGGGACTCATGGATAGCCATCACCAGACGAGAGGGAGGGAAACACTGGTCGATAGCTCGTAAACTGCTCAGGGAGTCACTACAGATACCGAAGGACTCACCTCAGCAGCAGCGGATATACTCTAGTGCGTGAGAGATAGCGGCCAGCTCGGCAGTGAAACTACTGCAGCCGGCCGGCAATGAGTGTTGATCACAATGATTCCCTAGAGTAAGAGCATAACCGACATGACCAGCAACCGTCGAACCATCAGTATAGACAATGTCAGAGCCTTGAAAAGCGGCAAGCATTGAAAGAAAGCGGTGGCGGAGGGCCTCAGGAGGCACTGAGTCCTTCGGGCCCTGTGCCAAATCGAGCCAAATGCACAGGTGGGGGCACACACCTCGGGGGTGTACACAGAGAGAATCGGAAAAGAGGTGGAAGATGGAAAACCTCAAGCCCAGAGAGGAGCTCTGATGCAAACCGCGATCGTACACCCTGACTGGAGCTGCCGTTCCGGAAGATGGACGACTGACTGAGGGAACGGGAAATGATAATTGGGATGCCCGGGCAAGCTACAAAAGCGTGTAGCATAAGTGGCCAGTACTCTTTGGCGCCAGAACCGTTATGGAGGGACATCTGGCTCCACAAGTATGTTGTTGTTTGAGTCACACCAGCTGGGGTGCCAATCGGTCTACTCTTCTACGGCTGTACCAGGCGTTAATTCAGTCCCAACTAGATTATGGGAGCCTGGCTTACAGTTCGGCATCCTCTTCTGCATTGCAGTTGCTGAACCCAATCCTTCACAGCGGGATCCGACTCACCACTGGAGCTTCCCAGACAAGTTCTGCCATGTTTCAACACAGGAATTAAGACGCTTTCCCTCCATTGCGATGGAAACTCACCCTCATCCCAGATACGGTTGAAAAGGTGTAGCAGGCATCGCTGGCAGTCCACCAAGAGGTGTTTGAGCATCTGACAGTGGATGCGATCTGGCCTGGGAGCTGTATCGGGGCAAGCAGCTAGGGCACCTTGGAATTCCCACTTACTGAACGGATCATTGTACGATTCAGGGTGGTGTGTGTGGAATGAAAGGCTCCGATGTTCCATCCGCCCTCTCAGGGAGCAGAAGGCAGTGGGTAATTCGCAGAAGCGGAACTCTGAGCAAAATGCTCCACTAAACGATTTGCAATTGTATCGGAGTCAGTACAGACTGCTCTATTCAATGAAAGCACAGGTACGCTGATGGGGGTCCGATAGCCATAGGGTTGCCTAATCTTGGCCCAAACATGTGATGGAAAGGTACGGAGGCCAATGGTGGAGACTTACCTTTCCCAGCACACGTGCTTGCATTGGCGAATGAGGCGACGGGCACAAGCAAGGAGCCATTTAAAGGCGATGAAGTTTTCCAATGAGGGATATCGCATGTGACGCTGGAGTGCCCGCTGCGATCTTTAATCGCCTCAGCGATCTCTGGCGACCACAAAGGCACAGTCCTCCGCCGAGGGGATCCAGAAGAACAGGGAATGGCAGATTCTGCGGCAGTAACGATTCCAATGGTGACCGAGTGAACCATCACATTAATGGCGTCATTGGAAAGAGGCTCAATAGTGGCAATGGAGGTGAACAAGACCCAGTCAGCCTTATTCATAGCCCATCTGCAGGGGCGCCCAGAAGAGTGACGCTGTGGCAGTGACAGAAAGATCAGAAAGTGGTCAGTACCACACAAGTCGTCATGCACACTCCATTGGACAGATGGTAATAGGCTAGGGCTGCAGATCAAAAAGTTGATGGCTGAGTACGTGTCATGCGCCACACTGAAATGTGTGGAGGCACCATTATTTAAAAGAGAAAGGTCGAGCTGTGCCAATACTTGCTCAATGATGCTGCCTCGGCCTGTTGCCACTGATCCACCCCATAGAGGGTATTGGGCATTGAAGTCGCCCAGTAACAGAAAAGGTAGCTGCAATTGGGCTATCAGCGCAGCCAGGACATGCTGTGGGACATCACCATCTGGTGGAAGATAGAGACTGCAGACAGTAACAGCCTGGGGCGTCCACACCCAGTAACAGAAAAGGTAGCTGCAATTTGGCTATCAGCGCAGCCAGGACATGCTGTGGGACATCACCATCTGGTGGAAGATAGAGACTGCAGACAGTAACAGCCTGGGGCGTCCACACCCAAACAGCGACAGCCTCTAAAGGTGTTTGTAGAGGGACAGACTCGCTGTAAAGGGAGTGAAGGACGTAGATGCAGACGCCACCAGATACCCTCTCATGAGCTGTTCAGTTCCTTTAATAACCCCAATTGCCACAGAAGGTGGGGGTATGCATCGACAGAAACCAAGTTTCCTGAAGAGCAATGCAGAGGAAAGGGTGAAGGCTGAGAAGTTGTGCAAGCTCAGCAAGATGGTGGAAAGAAACCACTGCAGTTCCACTGGAGGATGACATTGTCCATGGCCAAGAAAGGTGTGAAGGGACCGAGGAGACACATTATGCCTTTGTGTCACCTGCTGCCACCGTTTGAGTACCTGAGCGAGTGACATCCATTGTGTGAGAGTCCGACGAGATCTAGGTCCTCTGCAGACGCCAGAATCTCTACCTCGCCCCTAGACACAGAGCTTGTAGGTTGCAGTGGGGTGGGTGCCACCGCAAGTTCCTTCATCTTAGAGGTCTTTTCTCGCTGCTCTTTGGGTTTCACTGGCTGGGAAGGCGTCATCGATTCAGTCTCTGGGACGGAGGAGGATCGTGAAGCCCTACGACCAGCTGCTTGTGGGCACTTATGCCACTGCTGCGAGTCATCCTTCCCACTTTTGGAAACCTGGGATGGGAGAGACCCAAGGGACCCCTTGCGAGAGAGAGGGGCTGAAGACGAGGGACCCTTCTCTGGCTTAGAAGCAGGGACAGACATCCCTGATGGGTGGGGGGGGGGGGTGTTGTTCGCGATGTTGGTGGCGCAGGAGCAACAGAGTGGGTAGTGCCCCCCATGGGCAAGGGGTCGTGTGGAGTTGTACAGCTCAGTGATCCGACTGGAATTCGTTGAACTGATGGAGCTATCATGGTTGTCCTAGCGGCTGCATATGAGGAAGTCATTCACACAGGATGGAGTCGTTCATATTTCCTCTTATCCGCAGTATAGATCAGTCGGTCCAGGGTCTTATATTCCATGATTTTCCGCTCTTTCTGTAAGATCCTGCAGTTTGGTGAGCAAGGTGAATAATGCTCTCCGCAGCTGACACAGATGGAAGACGGGGCACATGGAGTATTGGGATGTAATGGGCATCTGCAATCTCGACATGTGAGACTCGAATTACAGTGGGAAGACATATGGCTAACTTCCAGCACTTAAACCATCGCATCGGAGGAGGGATATAGGGCTTGACATCACAGCGGTAATGTATCACCCTCTAAGGCCAAGATGAAGGCACCGGTAGCAATTTGATTATCCTTCGGAACCCGATGAACGCTCCAGACGAAATGAACACCTCGACGCTCTAAATTGGCGTGCAGCTCGTCATCAGACTGCAAAAGAAGGTCCGTATGGAAAATAATACCCTGGACCATATTTAAACTCTTATGGGGTGTGATGGTAACTGAAACATCCCCCAACCTGTCACAAGCAAGTAACCTTCGTGACTGGGCAGAGGATGCCGTTTTTATCAATACCCAGAGGGCATTTTAGACAAGCCCTCCACCTCCCCAAACTTGTCCTCTAAAAGCTCTACGAAGAAATGAAGCTTAGTTGACATAAATGACTCCATCAGCTCTCTTACAAACTATGAACCGGGTCGAATAACTGTCACTGCCATCCTGAGCCTTACGCTCCTCCCACGGTGTGGCCAGGGAGGGGAACGATTTGAGATCGTATTTCTGAGCGTTGAATTGAGCCCGAAAACGCTTAGAGACTTCTGGCGGCTTACCACCATCGAGAGATGATGTACCACGCTTCATTGCGGGTCATCCGCCCTGATGCCCACTCCGACCAACGACCCTCCCCACAGGCGCCACCCAGCCTCAGCAAGGACCACCTGGCAGGATGGCCATTGCCGGGAGTCCCGATGCCACAGGGAGATAGGCATTTACTCCTTGGCATACGTGGGGAGTTAACGGCGCAGGCATCAGCAGAACGATCCCCGTGTTGTCAGGGGGCTACAACCAACAGGGTACATGGCGGCCCCATCACAAAGGAATGGCTACCGTGCTGGATATTAGGGGCAAGGAAGTCCATAGTCGTCGCCTCTGCAAAAAGCAACACTGCACAGTGCATGGTGGAAATCGCACCCAGGAATGTATCCTTGCCCAGCAGGATGGCAATGCGACGACGAGAAAGCTGGCTAAAGCTCTCAATGCACGATGGACACAATGCATCATGTAAGGTGCCCTTCCACAGTTGGCTCGCTCTTTGGAAGAATTTTGAAATATGGAGGTAAAACCAGAGAGGGGACGATCGCATATAGGCCGAAACGTTTGAGACTCCTTTTAGTCGTCTCTTACGACGGGCAGGAATTCCGCGGGCCTGTTCTAACCCTCGAACCGTGCTGTGGAAAAACAAACTCATTGTAGGGGTGGACGTGGTCGCCAAAGTTCGGTCCATACTTTTTTTGATCGATTGTGCCTTCCACAATGACGAGATTACGCAGGCAACGCCATCTCCCACACCAAAACGCTCCCTTCTTGTTTGTTTTCAGACGTTTCACGAAGTATGCACCAACGGCGCCGGCCGCTGTGGCTGAGAGTTTCTAGGCGCTTCAGATCGGAACCGCGCGACTGCTACGGCCGCAGGTTCGAATCCTCCCGCGGCCATGGACGTGTGTGATGTCCTTAGGTTAGTTAGGTTTAAGTAGTTCTAAGTCCTAGGGGACCGATGATCTCAGATGTTAAGTCCCATAGTGCTCAGAGTCATTCAGCACCAACGGCCACCTGCGCGACGGACCACAAAACGTGATTCATACGAAAAGTCCTCCTTGGGACAAGGAATGAAAGAGGAGAAAGACTAATTGAGTTCTGTAACAAGTTTCAGCTAGTAATAGCGGATACCCTGTTCAAGAATCACAAGAAGAGGAGGTATACTAGGAAAAGGCCGGGAGATACGGGAAGATTTAAAGTAGATTACATCATGGTCAGACAGAGATTCCGAAATCAGATACTGGGTTGTAAGGCGTACCCAGGAGCAGATATAGACTAAGATCACAATAAAGTAGTGATGAAGAGTAGGCTGAAGTTCAAGACATTAGTCAGGAAGAATCAATACGCAAAGAAGTGGGATACGGAAGTACTAAGGAATGACGAGATACGTTTGAAGTTCTCTAATGCTATAGATACAGCAACAAGGAATAGCGCAATAGGCAGTACAGTTTAAGAGGAATGGACATCTCTAAAAAGGGCCATCACAGAAGTTGGGAAGGAAAATATAGGTACAAAGAAGGTAACTGCGAAGAAACCATGGATAACAGAAGAAATACTTTAGTTGATTGATGAAAGGAGGAAGTACAAACATGTTCCGGGAAAATCAGGAATACAGAAATACAAGTCGCTGAGGAATGAAATAAATAGGAAGTGTAGGGAAGCTAAGACGAAATGGCTGCAGGAAAAATGTGAAGACATCGAAAAAGATATGATTGTCGGAAGGACAGACTCAGCATACAGGAAAGTCAAAACAACCTTTGGTGACATTAAAAGCAACGGTGGTAACATTAAGAGAGCAACGAGAATTCCACTGTTAAATGCAGAGGAGAGAGCAGATAGGTGGAAAGAATACATTGAAAGCATCTATGAGGGTGAAGATTTGTCTGATGTGATAGAAGAAGAAACAGGAGTCGATTTAGAAGAGATAGGGGATCCAGTATTAGAATCGGAATTTAAAAGAGCTTTGGAGGACTTATGGTAAAATAAGGCAGAAGGGATAGATAAAATTCCATCAGAATTCCTAAAATCATTGGGGGAAGTGGCAACAAAACGACTATTCACGTTGGTGTGTAGAATATATGAGTGTGGCGATATACCATCTGACTTTCGGAAAAGCATCATCCACACAATTCCGAAGACGGCAAGAGCTGACAAGTGCGAGAATTATCGCACAATCAGCTTAACAGCTCATGCATCGAAGCTGCTTACAAGAATAATATACAGAAGAATGGAAAAGAAAATTGAGAATGCGCTAGGTGACGATCAGTTTGGCTTTAGGAAAAGTAAAGGGACGAGAGAGGCAATTCTGACGTTACGGCTAATAATGGAAGCAAGGCTAAAGAAAAATCAAGACACTTTCATAGGATTTGTCGACCTGGAAAAAGCGTTCGACAATATAAAATGGTGCATGCTGTTCGAGATTCTGAAAAAAGTAGGGGTAAGCTATAGAGAGAGACGGGTCATATATAATATGTACAACAACCAAGAGGGAATAATAAGAGTGGACGATCAAGAACGAAGTGCTCGTATTAAGAAGGATGTAAGACAAGGCTGTAGCCTTTCGCCACTACTCTTCAATCTGTACGTCGAGGAAGCAATGATGGAAATAAAAGAAAGGTTCAGGAGTGGAATTAAAATACAAGGTGAAAGGATATCAATGATACGATTCGCTGATGACATTGCTATCCTGAGTGAAAGTGAAGAAGAATTAAATGATCTGCTGAACGGAATGAACAGTCTAATGAGTACACAGTATGGTGTGAGAGTAAATCGGAGAAAGACGAAGGTAATGAGAAGTAGTAGAAATGAGAACAGAGAGAAACTTAACATCAGGATTGATGGTCACGAAGTCAATGAAGTTAAGGAGTTCTGCTACTTAGGCAGTAAAATAACCAATGACGGGCGGAGCAAGGACATCAAAAGCAGACTCGCTATGGCAAAAAAGGCATTTCTGGCCAAGAGAAGTCTACTAATATCAAATACCGGCCTTAATTTGAGGAAGAAATCTCTGAGGATGTACGTCTGGAGTACAGCATTGTATGGTAGTGAAACATGGACTGTGGGAAAACCGGAACAGAAGAGAATCGAAGCATTTGAGATGTGGTGCTATAGACGAATGTTGAAAATTAGGTGGACTGATAAGGTAAGGAATGAGGAGGTTCTACGCAGAATCGGAGAGGAAAGGAATATGTGGAAAACACTGATAAGGAGAAGGGACAGGATGATAGGACATCTGCTAAGACATGAGGGAATGAGTTCCATGGTACTAGAGGGAGCTGTAGAGGGCAAAAACTGTAGAGGAAGACAGAGATTGGAATACGTCAAGCAAATAATTGAGGACGTAGGTTGCAAGTGCTACTCTGAGATGAAGAGGTTAGCACAGGAAAGGAATTCGTGGCGGGCTGCATCAAACCAGTCAGTAGACTAATGACCAAAGAAAAAAAAAATGAAAAGTCCACCCGTCGCCACTCAGTGGACATCCTTTTGTTCTACTGGCGTGTAAATTCCAGCCGTGGTCGCCGATGAACTGCAGTCAGCGTTGGTGAGTGAACCAGGCGCCTGCTGAGGAGGCCCATAAGCAGTAACTTTCGCTGAACGGTCGTAAAGGAAAGGAGGAGGAAGGAAGATCGGGTTTAACGTCCCTTCGACACTGAGGTCATTAGACGGAACACAGCTCGGATTGTGTCAAGGATGGGGAAGAATTCGGACGTGCCCTTTCAAAGGAACCAGCCTGGAATTTTCCTGGAGTGATTTAGGGAAATCAGGGAAAACTTAAATCTGCATGCCGAATGCGGGCTTGAACCGTCGTCGTCCCGAATGAGAGTCCAGTGTTCTAACCACCGCGCCAGCTCGCTCGGTCTGAACGGCGTTGAGGAGACGGTGTTGGTACCTTGGTTCATCGGGTCGGCCAGTTCAATAGTTGCACATGTGCTCGCCCGTAGACATATCCGCAGCCGTGGTTCACCCCTGCCATATATGGCCCGTGGTGCACGAGAGCTGCTTCAGCGTTGGTTTGGAATAGCGGCAGTTTGCCATGCACGGTATACTGTAACTACTTATCCCTTGGACCGACCGAGCGGGGTGGCGCAATGGTTAGACACTGGACTCGCATTCGGGAGGACGACGGTTCAATCCCGCGTCCGGCCATCCTGATTTAGGTTTTCCGTGATTTCCCTAAATCACTCCAGGCAAATGCCGGGATGGTTCCTCTGAAAGGGCACGGCCGACTTCCTTCCCAATCCTTCCCTAAACCGATGAGACCGATGACCACGCTGTCTGGTCTCCTTCCTCGAACCAACCAACCAACCTTGGACCGAAAGCCAATGATCATGACATCGACTGCACTTCTTTCCGCGTCCCCGCGAACGCTTTATAGACCGACCACTCCTAGCGCTACCAACTGCCGTCTGTGAGTTATTAGCGCACTTCGGCGTCGGATTTAGCCGGTGACCACGCTAATGTGACTCGAACGTGTAATAAGGATGAAATTACAATTAAATCAATACCTTTAGCTGCTGACAGGCGTTGATATACACCAGCGGGGACAGTTGAAAATGTGTGCCCCGACCGGGACTCGAACCCGGATCTCCTGCTTACATGGTAGACGCTCTATCCATCTTTTTTTTTTTTCAATTAACATGAAATTCACTAAGAAGCTTCGTGCAAATACACGTAGTGGTTTAAGAATAGTATTACCTCTAAAATGTCATATAAATTAAATAATATGACCAGTGATGAAAAAAATAGACTAAAAATAAAGTTTGAGCGAGGGTCGAACCGTCGCCTCAGACACGTTCGTCTGATCTAGCTTGAACGCTAACCATGTTTTTTGAAGTCTCAAGATTTGTTGCAAACATGAAGAGGAAAAAAAATTTTTTCGCTTCCAGTTTGTTTTCTTTTTTTGCGCAGAGGAAACACACTGAAATATACGCTCAAATGGCAGTGTATTCCTTCAAAAAAAAGAAAATATTCACTCTTTTTGCAGAGCACTTATTGAAAGCAATCAATTAAAATAAAACAAAAGAAGTCATTTCGACAAAAACAAAAGGGTGAAATCAGAAAAACGTATATGGAGGTATTGGGTGTTAATTTTAACGTGCCCACACATTCTTTCCTCCGCACTTCTACATCGTGGAAAACATCCAGATCCATAGAAGTGTCCACAAAAACCAAAATAAAATAAAATAAAAAAGGGGGAATGACAACTCATCCAACGCCTTGTCCATGAAAAACAAGATACAACATATTAGAAAAAAATTCACGATAACGGGGCATCCTGAGCCACGTCCAATGGGCGGTGGCCATATACTGGGAAAAGGAACGCGCATCTGCGTCATATCCAATCACCATCACGTAGTGGACATAATGTCCAACAAGCCACATGATGGTATTGTTCTTCGATCGGGGAAAGAAGGTTGAATCGGGACGCACGAGGATCTCCCCCGAGATAGCCGCCTCCGACTCCCTGGGGAGAAAAGCCAGTTGCCGGCGAAGCCATCTCCAATGGTCATGACCGCAGAAAATCAAACGATGAGATAATGTATCAGTTTCACGGAAACGATTGCAGCGATCCGTTACACTGAGGCCAATAGGAAAAAGTCGCACGTTGGTAGGTACAATATCACGAACAACTTGGTACCACGAGGACGCCACTTCCATCGAGAGGCTGATGTTAGACCAAACAATCTTCAGATTCGTTTCTGGCGACAGGGCTTCAACAGAGGGAATTCTATCAGGAATTGGCCAGCGGCTTAACAGCATTTTTAGGGAGAGATTCGCTTGGGAAAGAATATTTACTGCTAAATAACTGACCTCAAGACAAAAATTCCTTAACGTGCCGTACTTCATAACTGATCCTAACAATATCTACTGCAGGTGTTAAACTCGCCGGTCGGATACAGTCATAAAGACGAGCTGTAAGTGACTGGAGGGCGCGTTGACATGTTAAAACGGAGCAACGGATGGATAAGGCAAAAGCCTTAACCCGAATGTTAGGGAGGCTCAAACCACCAAGCAGACGGGGCAGCAGCATGACCCCATAACACACGTGAAATACAGAGTGACGCCAGATAAACTTTGCAACTTGTGGTACATCATCGCAGGAAGTGGAAACATTTGTGCAATAAAATAAACCTTACTTAACACACATTTTTTCATGGCCCGAACCGTATGAAGAAATGAGAGGGAGCGACGCTCGTGTTCAATGATTGCACCCTGAATCTTATCCTTGACAGACTTCCATTTTATCGTAACAATCTTTAGCGGACAACTGTCAAAACACCCAACGATCGATATCTTATAGCCCATGGCATTTCAACAGCGTCAAATCCTCGCAAACTGAGTAAACGACATTTCTGGTCATTAACCCGCGCTCCTTCAGCATAGGTATATCATCATGGGTACTGAGAAGAACCATAACGTCATTATCATATGGACGAATGGTAAACCTTTTTCCCAGCAGCGACCAGCCACCCAAACGAGCAGCTATAGTTCGCAGTAAGGGTTCCAGAAACAGCACGTAGAGCGACATAGATAATGGACTTCCATGAAGGACGCCGTGACACACCGCGATGGGGGAAGTAAGACGGCCATTTACGTCAATGGACGTCCGAATACCAGTGATTAGAGAGCTAAACAGCCGTCGTGCAGCATCGTTAAAACCAACAGTCGTCAATACTCTCATAAGGAATCCATGATTAAAGGGGTCGAACGCTTGGTGAAAATCAATGTAAAGCAAAGCGCTTGGCACGGGAATGGTGGAAGCAATCGAAATTAAATCACGACATTCAGCAACGGGAGTCAGGAGAGTATGACTCGGAAGACAACCTTGATGGCTCGCGATGATGGTAGTCAACAACACCGATAGTCTGCTATTGACAGCTCGCCCACCATTTTATAATCATAGTTGAAGAGGGTTATCGGGCGGACCTGTTCCACACGCGAACGTACCGGCTTTTTGGGGACTAGGACAATTTTAGCAACCTTAAAGCATGGCGCGAGAAGACCTCAGTGGAACACTTCATTCACCATGAAAGTTATCGTATCTCCTAACAGGGGCCAAAATTGAATATAAAATTCTTTGGGGAGGCCATCGGGGCCAGGTGATTTGTGGGAGGGAGAACGGACCATAATATCAGGTATATTATCGCGATGGAATACAGAGAAAAACTCTTCCTGGAGAGCTGGCGTAACAACACTATCAAGGAGGGAGGTGGAATCAACAGACGGTGGACCGTCTAAATCCACTTCAGTATAAAGCTCTGAATAGTACTGGTAAAGTTCACGCATGATATCAGATTGGTTGGTTGGTTGTTTGGGGTTTAAGGGACCAAACAGCAAGGTCATCAGTCCCTTGCTTCAAATGTGGTCCATTCCGCGAGTGTGACATCTCAGGAAAGTCAGAACATTAAAAGGGAAAAGGCTAAAATGTAAAAGGGCAGTCATGTTGTCAATGGTAAAAACAAAATGAGGGAAGTCAGCAAGAGAACGAACCCAACGCTATGCTGAAGCAGCAGAGGCAAGACCACCTGCGACTTAAAGGGTGCAACCGCTAGAATGTAGAAGTATACATGGGAAAAGGAGACTAACCAATCCCTAAAAAAAGGGTTAAAACAGAGTAAAAGGGGAAGAAAAGAGGATCTCGGTTAGGGAGGGGAGTCGGGAATCTCCAAACACGGCTTACAGTGGGAGATACCTCAACACTCGCCGCCCTGCCCCAACACCAGAGAGAGATTATAAACCTTAGAACTGAGAATAAAAACCACTTTCCCGGAGGAAACCGAGAACCATAGAGACCACCCGGAATCGCCAGCCAACATCAAAGGTAAAGGGCGGGGGAGTCTTTACTTAGCACCCAGGGCCAAAAGAAGGGGGCATTCAACCAAAATGTGGGCTACTGACTGGAAGGCTACACAACCACAAAGTGGGGGTGGCTCATCACGCAAAAGAAAACCATGGGTCAGCCTGGTATGGCCAATGCAGAGACGACTCAGTGTGATCGAGTCCTTTCGGGAGAGGCAAAAGGAAGAACACCACGGGCCTGGTGTCACCTTAATCGCACGAAGTTTATTAGACAGGGGAGTAGCCTCCCAAGAGTTGTCCCACGACTGTGCAAGGTGGGATTAAGTGGGATTTGGTGTGAAGCCGTAAATCCGCTGCAGGAGGGGTTACAGAGAAGGAGGGGTAAGTGACTGCTCCCCCAGCCAAACGATCAGTAAGCTCATTACCTGGGATACCCACATGGCCATGCGCCCAAAGAAAGTCAACGGAACAAGCAGCATGGTGAAGATCAGCGAGATGGTCATGGATGGCAGAGACCAAGGGATGGCGCGAAAAACACTAGTCAATAGCCAGAAGGCCACTCATTGAGTCTGTACATAACAAAACGCAGTTGTGTTGGGACTGTTTAATAAAGGTAAGGGCCTGGGAAATTCCCATCAATTCCGCAGTAAATACTCCACATGCAGGTGGCAGCAGATGATTTTCCGTTCCAACAGAGGACGTGAAGGCATACCCCACACGATCAGCAGATTTAGAACCATCAGTGTAAAAAACAACAGCATCCCGAAACTTCCATAAAATTTGGCGGAAAAAGGAACAGAACACCATCGGGGGGATGGAATCTTTCGGACCTCGGCGGAGATCCATCCGAATTCGAGGCCAAGGAACTAACCAAGGGGGAGGGGAGGGAGCGAGGAAGACAGGACAAAGAAGGAAGCCGAAAAATCACGGCAAAGAGACGCAAGGCGGAGCCCAGCCGGTAAACCCACCCGAGGACGGGATTCGGGTGGGCGACGTCCATGGTCTGGGAACAGGAGAGAATAGGAAGGATGAGTGGGAGGAACGGATAGCGAGTGCATAAGACACCAGAAGCTGGGACCGCCGAACAGAAAGGGGGAAGGGGGATCCCAGCTTCAACCAGGAGACTATCAACAGGGCTAGTAGGGAAGGCACTGGTGGTCAAACGGATACCACAATGGTGGACTGGATCCAGCACGTGCAGTGTGGAAGGAGCAGCTGAACCATAAACTAGACAACCATAGTCCAAGCGAGACAGAAATACAGCAAGATAAAGACGGAGAATGAGGGGACGGTCCGCACCCCAAGAAGAGTGGGCAAGAAAGCGAAGGACATTGAGTTTACAGAAACATCCTACCTTCAGAAGTCTGACATGGGACAGCCAAGTGAGCTTGTTGTCGAAAAGAAGACCCAGGAAACGAAACTTTGGAACCACAGGCAATCGATGTGCATCGAAATAGAGCTCTGGGTCAGGGTGGAACGTAGTACGGCGACAGAAGTGGACCATCCGCGATTTTAGAGTAGAGAATTGAAACCCGTGTGAGAGGGTCCATGCAGAGGCACGCCATATAGCTCCCTGGAGCTGCCGCTCTGCAGAGGACATCGAAGAGGAACTAACCCAAATGCAGAAATCATCCACATACAGGGCAGGGGTGATCAAAGGACCGACAGAGGCCACAAGTCCATCGATAGCAATGAGGAACAGAAGGACACTCAAGACAGAACCCTGTGGGATGCCCGTTTCCTGGGTCCATGGAGAACTAAAAGCAGTACCAACCCGAACCCTGAATGACCGATGGAACAGGAACTGGTGGATAAAAATCGGGAGTGGGCCCCGAAGACCCCACTGATGAAGGGTAAGTAAGATGTGATGGCGCCAGGCCGTTTCAAGGTCAAAAAATACGGCAACCAAATGGCGGCGCTGGGAAAAAGCCTGCCGAACTGCGGATTCCAAGCAAAGTAAATGATCGATTGGAGACCGTCCTTCTCAGAAGCCGCACCGGTAAGGGGACAATAGATCCCGAGATTTGAGGACCCAATTGAGCCGACGGGCTACCATCTGTTCAAGTAACTTACAAACAACAGTGGTCAGACTAATTGGCCGATAGCTGTCAACAAATAGGGGGTTCTTACCAGGCTTAAGGACAGGAACCACGATGCTATCCCTCCACTAAGAAGGGAAGTCACCCTGGAGCCAGATACGGTTTATCACCCAAAGAAGATGTTGCCATTGTGGAGCACTGAGATGTTGAAGCAGTTGGTTATGAATGGAGTCTGGGCCAGGGGCCATATCATGAGAAGAAGAAAGTGCAGAAACAAATTCCCATTCAGTAAAAGGTTCGTTGTAAGATTCTGACTCACAAGGGGTAAAACATAAGGTGGAAGCTTCAGCCCACTGTTTCCGGTGAACGAAAGCAGCTGGATAGGAGGCTGATGCTGATGCCATTGCAAAATGGGTCGCAAGATGGTCCACAAGAACTAACGGGTCCGTACAAAGGCCATCTGGGAGGTGAAGGCCTGGGAGGGTGGACTGTCGATGGAAACCTTGGAGAGAGCGAAGTGTAGCCCATACCCGTGACAGAGGGACAGTAGAACCGAGGGAAGAAACAAATCGTTCCCAACATATCCGCTTGCTCTGTTTGATTAAATAACGGGTTTTAGCACGAAGGCGTTTAAAGGTAGAAAGGCTGGCTACGGATGGGTGCCTCTTAAAGTGTTGCAAAGCTCGACGGCGATCACGGATGGCAATGGCAATGGCTGTACTCCACCACGGGACTTGCCGGCGACGAAATGGTCCAGATGAGCGTGGGACAGCAAGGCTAGCAGCGCGAACAATCGCGTCAGACAAGTCACGCAGGACGTCATCAATACAACTCGACAAAGAGGGAGAAAACATGAACTGTGCAGTGTGTAGAGGCCAATCGGCGCGGTTGAAAGACCAACGAGGTAACCTGTCCATTGGGGGACGGGAAGAGAGAGAGAGAATCAATGGGAAATGGTCACTATCACAAAGGTCGTCGTGTGGCGACCAGTGTAATGAAGGGAGGAGAGAGGGAGAAGAGAGAGAAAGATCAATGGCAGGAAAGGTACCATGACCGGCATTGAAATGAGTAGGGGAGCCATCATTAAGAAGGCACAAGTCGTGGTCTGCAATAAACTGGTCTATAAGAAGACCTCGTCTAGATGGAAATGCACTGCCCCACAAAGGATGATGAGCATTAAAATCCCCAAGGAGGAGGAAGGGAGGAGGAAGTTGCTAAAGAAGGGCAGCAGGTGTAAGAGACCTGTCAGGAGGGAGATAAAGATTGCAAACCGTGACCTCAGAGTCCAGGTGGACCCTAACAGCAACCGCTTCCAATGTAGTTTGAAGAGGAGTCCACATACTAGCAATGTCTGTACGGACCAACGTACAAACGCCACCAGAAGCCCGCAGGGGTCCGACCCGATTTCGACAGAAAACACGGAACCCACGGAGGGTCGGTGAGTGAGCATCAGTAAAATGAGATTCCTGTAGAACCACACAAGCTGCAGAGTAAGACGAAAGGAGGGATTTCAATTCCGGAAGGTGACGATAGTATCCATTACAATTCCATTGGAGAACCACAGAACGAGTATTTAAATGGGGGCTAAAGCCAGTCATACCGCCGGGTCACCACCCGTCACCGACAAGGAGAGGGCGACATCCATGAACGACAGGTCAGAATCTGGTTGTGAAGCCGGGGATGGGACCGCTGGTGACACCAGAGGCTCTTTGTCCCGGGACTTATGTTTCTTCTTCTTTTCAGGCTGAGATCGAGGAGAGCTGTGTGGCATAAAGGAGCCAGCTGCAGCAAGATGGGGAACAGAAAGGGACCGGGCGACCTGGGGGCCGACAGACCACGGTTCTCGCGGTCGTCGCGTGGCAGCAGACCTTTGGCCTGGAAGGTATCGGGAAGGGGTATCCTGGGAGAGGCGCACTTGACCGGCAGACGCCGAAGGAGTGGGAAACTTCTCCAGATGGGGAGAGGGAGCAGCGCCCAGAGGAGAAGGTGTGGGAGCCGCAGGGGAGGGGGGGAGAAGAGGGGTCCGGGATTGGAGTAAGGAAGGGGGAGGAAGGGGTGAAGATGTAACTGAAGCATAACTAGATGACATGGACACAGGGTGAAGACGTGTAAACTTCTTACGTGCCTCTGTGTAGGTTAAACGATCGAGGGACTTATACTCCTGTATCTTCTTTTCCTTCTTATATACTGGGCAATCTGGTGAACGTGGAGAATGATTTCCATGACAATTAACACACACAGGAGGGGGAACACAGGGACTCCCCTCATGGAGTGGATGTCCACAGTCACCACAGAGAGGGGCCTGTGAACAGCGGGAAGACATGTGTCCAAAACGCAAGCACTTGAAACACCTAATAGGAGGTGGGATGTACGGCTTCACATCACATCGATTTCAGCCGCTTTTTCAGCGCTAAAATGCTTGAGTGTATGTCAGATCGGGGGTTTAGCAAAGGTAACACACCATTCTAGAGGTGAGGAATAAGGCGTCTGGGTCTGGGTTGTCCGCCGCCATACATCTGCGATGATACCTTCCAGAGAGGGTTCAGAGATATGTAGAGTGTTTAGCTTCCATAAAGGGCGCCAAAGATGGACCAACTGCGGGACGTGGTTACAAGTCATTGAAACAGCACAGTGATCAGTGAAACTAGCAGGAATTACATCAATCGAAAGAAGCTGACCATATATGGCGGCAGATAAATAGAAGAGGTTCAATCGGATACTTGAAGTAGCTGTGAAAAACGTAAACCGCGCCAATGTAGGATATCTGCAAACCCAAGCATCCTGGAGATGCAAGGACGTCACCGTATCATTGAGTTCACGACAAAATGTATTAATGGGGATCTGATCTATACGGCGTAAGACGCAGTTAAAATGGCTCCCTAACAAAACCTTGCGCGGCTTCCGTCGGAGTAAATAAACAACTTCTTCCTTATAAAACCGCGCGCGATCAGATGAACGACCGGATCCTGACGGAGCGTAAAGAAAAATTAAGGTCAGGTCATAAAAACTACAGCCTATACCGCGACCATCTTCTAGCGTTTCGAAGTCCGTCAGCGGGATTCCATCTCGATAAAGAAAAGCCATACCGGTAGAATTTTCAAGCGTGACATTGAAAAACATAGAATATTCAGGAAGACAAAATACATCAAATAATACCTCCTGTAAACACACGATATCAGCTTGGGAATCGTAAATAAACTGGCGCAACGCAGCAAGCCATAAGTGGGAACGTATCCTATTAACATTGAGGGTTAGAAATGTATACATCTGCATCCGTTAACACATGTAAGGTCAATAAAACACTAAGGAAAAAGCAGTATCAAGTCCGTTTCACCTCAACGTCCGGAGGCGGGGAAAAGAAGGTATAATTCTAGTCCTCCCCACCGGACGCCGAGGAATCCTCGTTTTTCTTTTTACGACGCGCCGCGGCACGTGCAGGTTGAAAACGCTGTTTCACACCACTCCGTGAAAACATACACTCTTGATGTGGAGGGGTTGGGGGCACGTTAAGCTCCGATTTGATAGAGGAGCCATGGCCACCGCACTTATCGGAAATCGGGGAGCACAACTCAGAACGACCAACAGCAACATCAGGTACAGAAGAGACAGGCAATGCAGTTCCTGTGTCCAGTGGCATCTCCTGAACATCAGGAAGAGAACCCATAGAATCCTGTTGCTCGACCGTCTCAGCGTGTAGGAGGGGTGGTGCTGCACTGAACACTGGAAAGGCTGGCCATCAGCCGACGTCTCTCCAGGAACAACGGAACCCACGGGAACCGTCACGTCGACGTGTGTAGTGGGGGACGCAGATTCAACGTACAGTTCAACATCAACAGAAGCAGCTACAACCTCTCTGGTAATACTGGAATCACAATTAACATCAGTAGACAACTCATTATCGCCAGAAGGTGCACCCTCTGTCAACGACGTGTCAGAAGAACGAGACTGGAGTGGGCCGTCCTCGAAATCTGTACCGTCCTAAGTCCGCTGGCGTTTGACTTGCGCTGCAGGAGCCGTCGTCCCCTCGTGGACAGAGGCCGCACTGGTACGCGCCGGTAACGGTGGAAATTCGAGAGGAGTAGGGGGTAATGTTGCCCCTGCATCGCTTAAAGCTGGAGACTGACAGCTGACTGCGAAGATACTATGTCTGCTAACGTTAAAGGAAGACGTTTCTGATAAGGCGACGTCAGAACAGTAGTACGGCACGGACAGTCAGATCTGAGATGACCGCTTTCCTTACAGAGAAAACAAGTTCCTTCTTGCTCTGCATATGTAACATTGATCTGGTAACCACAAACAGTTATGTGGGAAGGAATATTCTTTTTAACGCACATGTCCACAGTCCGGATACCATTATAACTCTGGAAGCGATGTTGTGCTGACCAGCGTTCCCATCGGATATGCCGTATGCCTCCAAACGGAAGCAAAGCTGTTTTAAGAAATGAATCGTCCACTTCTGGAGGAAGGTTATAAATTCTGACCGAAGTGTACTCGAGTGCCGCATTTTCAAGGAGAACTTGACTAACGGAACCGTCGAGAGTGTAAACAACACTTTAGAACAAACCCGGGAGAGAAGTTGTTCTACTTGAACGGGATCATAAAACTTCACAAAGAATGCATACAAATCAGAATCAAAGTAAGCAGTATCTACCTGATCAAGTGTAACACGGATATCATCAGCCAACCAATCGTGAATTTCTGCCGGTAGTGGTAATGAATTTTTCCTCAAGAAATTAATAACAGTGGTCTCTCGGGTATTTATCAGATTTTTGATTAATTAGGTGCAACCAGGTCCAGAAGCAGATGAATTGAAAGGAAGGTCAGCGTTGGCTGTAATATTGATGTTTTATTGATAGCAGAATCAATTTTCGATCACATAGTGATCATCTTCAGTGCTGTACACATTAAACTCAGACACTGGTATCGAGTTATCAATAACCAAAACTGATACCATTACTGTGATCGCTCCAAAAAAAAAAATGGTTCAAATGGCTCTGAGCACTATGGGACTCAACATCTTAGGTCATAAGTCCCCTAGAACTTAGAACTACTTAAACCTAACTAACCTAAGGACATCACACACACCCATGCCCGAGGCAGGATTCGAACCTGCGACCGTAGCAGTCCCGCGGTTCCGGACTGCAGCGCCAGAACCGCACGGCCACCGCGGCCGGCGATCACTCCTCAGTTTTGGTTATTGATAACTTGATACCAGTGTCTGAGTTTGATGTGTACAGCACTGAAGATGATCACTATGTGATCGAAAATCGATTTTGCTATCAATAAAACATCGATATTACGGCCAACGCTGACCTTCCTTTTAATTTTATATGGTCGTTGTGCACACAGCACTCCATGGAGTTGCCAATCAATGCAGATGAATTGTTTAGCTTCAATAATTATCACGTATGAGTGTTCGGCGCATCGCTGTAACGCATAAAGGACCAAGCCAACAACGGAAGCATGGTGATTCACCAATACTACGAAAGTTGAACACCCAACTATCCTCGGGCAAGGTGATTCCTATAGTTTTTTGGAATTGGCATGGAATGGTGCTAAAAGATTATGCTCGTTAGGGGCAAACTGATACAGGAGCATACTACTGGATGGTACTGTCCTGTCCAGGGCTGTGGAGCCGAAGAGTCCCGGGAAGTACTCAAAACAAATGGTTTTGCTCCACGATAGGGACTCAGCTCATTCGACACGGAGCACATGCCGCTTATTTGGGCTCCCAATGTTTGCTTCTCCCTCGTATTCTCCTGAGGTGGCACCCACTGACTTCTCCCTCTATCCTCGGATGAAGAAACTGTTGCGTGATTGGTACTTCCAGAATGACGAGCAGATGATTCTCCAGATGGAACGTCTCCCGAAAAGCCTAAATTCAGACTTCAACTAAGATCTCCGGTCAACCTGTCCATCGTCGGTGAAAATGTGTCGCATTGTGGAATGCGTATGGAGAGAGAGAATAAACTCGCGTCACTTCTAATAAAACACTCGAACTTTCGAGAGCTGTCTCAGCCAACGTCCACAGGAACAACAAATTACTCAAGGCCGTGCTTGGCATTGTATTTTTCTTACACAGGTTGACTCCGCAATGATGTTACAAAACTTTCAGAGATCCTGGAGAATGGCAAACATGTCAATTTGAGGTAAGGGACTCTGACCTGGAGACGACCTAGCCGCAAGTTACAGGCGTGAATCGTAGTGATACACGTGATTCTGGACCTCTCCTACTTCAAGCTCTGTGTTTTCCTTATTTTGGAAAGCGCTAGTATGAACCAAAACAAGAAAAAGTGTCTAGTAAACATAGCCTATAAAATGCATATCTTAAGAATTTTTTTTTGTTTGGATCCATATTACCTCCCCCCCCTCCCCCCCCCCCTCCATGAACCATGGACCTTGCCGTTGGTGGGGAGGCTTGCGTGCCTCAGCGATACAGATAGCCGTACCGTAGGTGCAACCACAACGGAGGGGTATCTGTTGAGAGGCCAGACAAACGCGTGGTTCCCGAAGAGGGGCAGCAGCCTTTTCAGTAGTTGCAGGGGCAACAGTCTGGATGATTGATTGATCTGGCCTTGTAACACTAACCAAAACGGCTTTGCTGTGCTGGTACTGCGAACGGTTGAAAGCAAGGGGAAACCACAGCCGTAATTTTTCCCGAGGGCATGCAGCTTTACTGTACGGTTAATGATGATGGCGTCCTCTTGGGTAAAATATTCCGGAGGTAAAATAGTCCCCCACTCGGATCTCCGGGCGGGGACTGCTCAAGAGAACGTCATTATCAGGAGAAAGAAAAGTGGCGTTTCTACGGATCGGAGCGTGGAATGTCAGATCCCTTAATCGGGCAGGTAGGTTAGACAATTTAAAAAGGGAAATGGTTGGTAGAGCACTTGCCCGCGAAAGGCAAAGGTCCCGAGTTCGAGTCTCGGTCGGGCACACAATGTGCCAGGAAGTTTCATAATTCGTCTTGATTGCAGGAAATGTTTATTCACATGACCGGATTCGGTTCCTCTAGAAGCAGCTTCAGATCTGAAACGACAATGATACTAATTTACTATTCCACAAATGCAAACCTTATTCATCCTATCCGATCTACATCTACATCTACATACATACTCCGCAAGCCACCTGACGGTGTGTGACGGAGGGTACCTTGAGCACCTCTATCGGTTCTCCCTTCTATTCCAGTCTCGTATTGTTTGTGGAAAGAAAGATTGTTGGTATGCCTCTGTGTGGGCTCTAATCTCTCTGATTTTATCCTCGCGGTCCTTCGTGAGATATACGTAGTAGGGAGCAATATACTGCTTGACTTCTCGGTGAAGGTATGTTCTCGAAACTTTAACAAAAGTCCGTACCGAGCTACTGAGCGTCTCTCATGTAAAGTCTTCCACTGGAGTTTATCTACCATCTCCGTAACGCTCTTGCGATTACTAAATGATCCTGTAACGAAGCGCGCTGCTCACAGTTGGATTTTCTCTATCTCTTCTATTAATCCTATCTGGTACGGATCCCACACCGGTGAGCAGACGATCAACATCAAATGTACCAGAACGTACCTGCAATTTCGGTTACAGTAGTAACCCGTCCACACACATTGGCGCGTAAAAAGTAGCATACATTTTATGAGAGGGGCGTGAACTTAACTGAGATAGAATTAACAAATGAGGAGTAGAATCTTTTAAATAAAGAGCTGCAGTATAACCTAAATCCCGTAATTAACTCAAATACAATAAAAAAGACTGTTGCAGAAGTGAAAGTTGCATGTTATGTCGCAAATATGAACAGATACGAACAGGCCAACACGGCAGTTAAAATAAAGAAGTTGATTGTAGGTGAGATGCATTCTGCTCACAAGAACAGAAACGAACTACTAATCCTTAAGGGCTTGAATAAGAAGTTTGAATCACAGAGGGCTATCGTCACAAAGGCAGATAAGGGTGGCACTATGGTTTTAATACATGATACAGATTATATATAGAAAACCGAAAAGTTCTTTATGGAGAACGGAATAGTAGTGGTCAAGAAAGATCCAACCAGGAATTTTCAAACAGATATAAGGAAACGAATAGATAACATTGTGTTTGTCTTTACGGAAGAGGCAAGATGGGAAACATGAATTCAGCATAGTCAGAAAACATACGTGTACAGATTTAGTTATTAATGAGCGCTCTTGTCACCCACCACGATACAAATGGGCATATTTAACTTCGATGGTATACAGGCTACTAAGACTGCCACTAAACCAACAGGAAGTAGAAAAACTGAATATTTTAAAACAAATGACCGTAGCGAACGGATGTACGTGTAAGGACGTGATGAATATTTACGATAAGATAAAGAAGAGGCAAATGAAACAAATAGAGGGAAGTCAAGCGCAGTTAAAAGAAACAGCAAGAAAAAATACCTGGCTCTAACTTACATAGGAAGAAGTACAGATAAGATTGAAATATACTTTCGTAAATCCGACGTTAAATTTGGTTTCCGAACAAATAACGCTAAAATTAAAGCTCCGGCACAAAATATGTCATAGTAGGAATAAATTTCAGGATTCAGGTGTGATGACTGCTGTAAACAATACATAGGGCAGACTGGTAGGAACTTTGAAACCAGATTCATGGAGCACACCTACTCTCAAAACAAAACAGCGTTTGGGGCGCATATGGCTGCCTTAAAGCACTCAGTCACGAACATAGAACAAAACTTAGACCTCTTACATAGAGCTCATAAGGGACGGTTTCTTAACATCTTGGAAGAAGTTGAAATATACGCGCACAAAAGATTCGGATTTAATCCTGAACGACCAAAGCGAGTTCAATCATGACGCCTATTTTAGTATTTATGACGACTTACTGAGATGATCGTTGCTGAGTATAGAAGACCAAGCCGAAGAATTAGAGGTGGTGCGTGCCTGCCTGCCTGCCTGCCTGCCTGCCAGCCAGCCAGCCAGCCAGCCAGAGCAATCGAGAGGTTTCTTCTGTCTTCCAGTGCCTATTTGCTACATACAGGTCAAAGCACGCATTTTTGCATTGCAACTGGTTCGTTCTCTGACATTGATCTATCGCTTTGCTCTCCAGCCATCGCCCACACTGCTGAATGAGAAGTGGTTGATGACTTACACGGCAGTGATCACCTCCCCATCTGGATTCACCTGCCACATGCAGTGGCACTTTAAAGGAAACCGCCTCAATGGGTGCTCGGTAGAGCCAACTGGGCACTGTATAATCAGCTAGCCCAGTTTGAACTTCGGGTCAGTGTCCAGGAACGGTTGGAACATATTACTGAAGTGATCCACCGCGCCAGTGAAGCGTCCGTCCCACAGTCCACGGGACAACCGGAGCTGCAGCCTGTCCCTTGGTGGAGCGACGAATGCCGCTCTGCAATCAGGGCTAGGTGGGCAGCTCTGCGTAGGTTCAAATGCTGGCCAACTGAAGAGAACCATGCAGCCTTTCGGGTGGCGAGGGCAAAGTGTCGTCAGATTATACGAGAGAGCAAGAAGAGGTCGTGGCAGCACTTCCTGAACACCATTAATCGTTCTACACGAAGTTCCATTGTATGGGAGAACATCAGGTGAATTTCTGGGAGAGGTGGGAGGTGCCCTATGGCTGTTGTAATGTGGAATGGTACTTTCCAAACGACCCCAAAAGATATTGCCCAGTCTATGGCGGCTCATTTTGCAGCTATTACTGCAACCGCCAGTCAGAATCCAGCTTTCCAGCCCCACAGAGTGGCTGCTGAGAGGAGCAGTTTTGACTTCCGCTCACCCAATACAGAAGAGTACAACTGCCCATTTTCCATGTGGGAACTGGATTCTGCATTGTGTGGGGCTCGTGATACATCCCCTGGTCAGGATAGAATCCACTAAAGCACGCTGCGGCACCTCACAGGGAGAAATAAAGAAATCCTCCTCCGACTTTTTAATCTTGTTTGGATGTTCTGTCACTTCCCCGACTCGTGGCGTGAAGCAATTTTAATTCCTCTTTTAAAATCTGGGAAAGACCGCATGTGCCCGGGTAGTTACCGTAGTGTTGCCCTCACTAGCTGAGTGGAAAAGACCTTGGAGCGGATGGTCAACCGCCGCCTTGTCTGGATGTTAGAATCCAGACAACTCCTTAGTCGCTTTCAGTGTCGGTTCAGGAGATATCGCTACACCTTTGATAACCTGGCCCTCCTGAAGGCGGCTATACAACAGGCTTTCCTTCGCCAACATCACCTGTTGAGAATATTTTTTACATTGAAAAGGCATACGCCACTACTTGGAGGCATCTTATCATCAGGCAGCTCCACGAGTGTGGTTTTCATGCATGTCTTCCCAATTTTATTCGGTCCTTCCTGTCGTCACGTTATTTTCGGTACGGAGTCGGAGACGTACTGTCCAGTCACATTGAACAAGAGAACGGTGTCCCTCAAGGTAGTGTTTTAAGTGTGACGGTCTTTGCTATTGCTATTAATAGTATTACGTCTGTTATGAAAAGTCCTGTGCAGTGTTCCTTGTTTGTGGACGATTTCTCTGTATTTTCCTCTTCTTCAAGCCTTGCAACGACGACTCGACAGTTACAACTCACTCTGCGACGTTTGGATGAATGGGCACAGAAGAGTGATTTTAAGTTTTCAACTGATAAGTCGCTGTGTGTTCTTTTTAACCGTTCTCGTTCCATTTTTGACTTGCCTGAGTTGAGGATTTGGGACACCGTGCTGAATTTTAAAGACACGGTGAAGTTTCTGGGCCTCACTTTTGATTCTAAGCTTACGTGGCTGCCACACATTAAGGAACTGAAAAAACGGTCTCTTAAGGCGCTGTCTATTTTAAAATGTCTTAGTCACCACACATGGTGAGCAGACAGGACTTGTCTGCTCCGGTTTTACAGAGCCTTCATGCGGTCCCGGCTTGATTATGGATGCACGGTGTATGGGTCTGCAAGACCCACTTATTTAAAGCTGTTGGATGTGGTGCACCATGAGGGGATTCGGTTGGCCACTGGGGCGTTCAGAACGAGTCCCATACCGAGCCTCTGTGCAGAAGCAGGTGAACCGCTACTTCACCTGCGGCGGCGTCTACTAATGCTGCGCCAGGCCTATAAAACATTATCCACACCATACACACCTGCATACTACACTGTTGCTCGGCCTCCACTGGAAAGGCTTTTTCGCAACCGGCAACGAGCAACAAGGCCCTATGGAATTCGCGCAAAGGATTGCATTTTAGAGATGGGTGTGGCCGTTTTTAGTGTTTCATGTCGAGGTTTGAGCAGATATCCACCTTGGCTCCTCCAGAGGCCCAGACTGATTTTAGATTTGGTAAATTTTACGAAAGACAGTGCATCAGATTTTACTTTCAAATCTTTGTTTTTTAACATTTTAGATAGGCATCATGATTTTACAGTAGTATACACTGATGGATCCCAACAGGGGGATTTTCTTGGCTGCGCAGCAGTGTTCCCCGAGCGTGTCATCAGGATTCGCCTTCCCCAGGAATACACTGTTTTTTCCGCAGAACTTCACGCGATCCTGAAGGCATTGGAGCAGAATACGGTGTACTCAGGGCAAACACTTCCTAATTTGCTCTGACTCACTGAGCGCATTAGTCACTACAGAACCTGCACCCAGCGGAGAAGTTGGAACAGCTGATTTACGACCAACTGTACATCCTCCAACGACAGGGCAAGCAAGTGTCCTTTTGCTGGGTGCCAGGGCATGTGGGGCATACGGGGAAATGAACAAGCTGATCGAGCTGCCAAGGACGCCTGCAGATTACCGGAGGTGACACAATGTTCTACTCCTTTGCAAGATGTTGTTTCTGTGCTGCGGCGGAAGTCTATGCAATTGTGGGAGGAGGAATGGCTGGCGGTGAGGGAAAATAAGCTGCGGTTGGTGAAACCGACCATCCAGCCGTAGCGTTCCTCCTGCCGGTCACCTAGGCGGGACGAAGTGACCCTTACACGTCTTCGCATAGGGCACTGTCCTCTTACGCATGCCTTCTTACTACGGCGAGAGGAATCCCCGCTGTGTGATGCTTGTGGCGTACGAATCACTGTACGCCACATTTTAGTTGAGTGTGATTTATATCGTTCTGTCAGGGCAGAAGTTAATATTAGTGGGGATCTGCCCTCGATTTTAGCCGATGACGAGGCGAGTGTCAAGAAAGTTTTAAGGTACTGTGATGTTTCTGGGCTTCAGCCTAAAATTTTAGGTTGGAATTTTTAGTGTGTTGCCGAGTGGCTGACCACTTCTTTTTATTCTTGTAATAGGCCAGTTCCAAACATGTGCTACGTGTTTCATTTTAACCCCTTCCCCTACGTTCTCTTGCAGTTCTCCTCTTTACGTGCTGCTTTCCACTTTGCTACTGTTGACGTGCACACTGCCTATGTAGACTGTCACCTTTAATTTTAGTCTTATTTTGCACTTGCTGCATTTTAGTGACACTCGTCCGTTGTTGTTCCCGTTCGGGCGCTAAAGACTACGCTGTTGAGCGCCCATAACACCATATCCATCCATCCACTATCCGCTGCAGATCTTCCTGCATTTCGCAGCAATTTCCTAATGCTGCAACTTCTCTGTATACTGCAGCATCATCCGCGAAAAGCCGCATGGAACTTCCGACACTATCTACAAGGTGATTAATATATACTGTGAAAAGAAATGGTCCCATACCACTACCCTGTGGCACGCCAGAGTTTACTTTAACATCTGTAGACGTCTCTCCATTGAGAACAACATGCTGTGTTCTGTTTGCTAAAAACTCTTCAATCCAGCCACACAGCTGGTCTGATATTCCGTAGGGTCTTACTTTGTTTATCAGGCGACAGTGCGGAACTGTATCGAACGCCTTACGGAAGTCAAGGGAAATGGCATCTACCTGGGAGCCTGTATCTGATATTTTCTGGGTCTCATGAACAAATGAAGCGAGTTGAGTCTCACACGATCCGGAATCCATGTTGATTCCTACAGAGTAGATTCTGGGTTTCCAGAAATGACATGATACGCGAGCAAAAAAACATGTTCTAAAATTCTACAACAGATCGATGTCAGAGATATAGGCTTATAGTTTTGCGCATCTGCTCGACGACCCTTCTTGAAGACTGGGACTACCTGTGCTCTTTTCCAATCATTTGGAACCTTCCGTTCCTCTAGAGACTTGCGGTACACGGCTGTTAGAAGGGGGACAAGCTCTTTCGCGTACTCTGTGTAGAATCGAATTGGTATCCCGTCAGGTCCAGTGGATTTTCCTCTGTTGAGTAATTTCAGTTGCTTTTCTATTCGCCGGCCGGGGTGGCCGAGCGGTTCTAGGCGCTACAGTCTGGAACCGCGCGACCGCTACGGTCGCAGGTTCGAATCCTGCCTCGGGCATGGATGTGTGTGATGTCCTTAGGTTAGTTAGGTTTAAGTAGTTCTAGGTTCTAGGGGACTGATGACCTTAAAAGTTAAGTTCCATAGTGCTCAGAGCCAACCCTTTTCTATTCCTTGAACACTTATTTCGATGTTAGCCATATTTTCGTTCGTGCAAGGATTTAGAGAAGGAAATACAGTGCTGTCTTCCTCTGTGAAACAGCTTTGGAAAAAGGTGTTTAGTATTTCAGCTTTACGCGTATCATCCTCTCTTTCAATGCCATTATCATCCCAGAGTGTCTGGATATGCTGTTTCGATCCACTTACTGATTTAACGTAAGACCAGAACTTCCTAGGATTTTCTGTCAAGTCAGTACATAGAATTTTACTTTCGAATTCACTGAACGCTTCACGCATAGCCCTCCTTACGCTAACTTTGACATCGTTTAGCTTCTGTTTGTCTGTCCGTCCCCGGTAGCTGAGTGGTGCCGGCACGATAACTCAGCGTGTTCGGTCAGGGGGTTCGTTGCCCTCTGTAATAAAAAAAAAACTGAGTAAATGGATTAGCGACGAACTGAAGCGGGTGTCTTCCGACGTCCGCCCCGAGCACATACAACGAACGAAAACGAACAAAATGAGATTAAAAAAAAGTGGTCAGCGCGACAGAATGTCAATCCAAAGGGCCGGGGTTCGATTCCCGGCTGGGTCGGAGATTTTCTCCGCTCAGGGACTAGTTGTTGTGTTGTTCTAATCATCATCATTTTATTCCCATCGACGCGCAAGTCGCTGAAGTGGCGTTAAATCGAAAGACTTGCACCCGGCGAATGGTCTACCCGACGGGAGGCCCTAATCACACGACATTTACATTTTTTCTGTTTGTCTGAGAGGTTTTGGCTGCGTTTAAATTTTCAGTGAAGCTCTGTTTGCTTTCGCAGTCTCCGTAGACATCTGGCAAGCTCCTATGAATGTCTGAGAAGCCCTGGTTTTCAGTCAACAGAAGCTCAATGATAGCTCTCTGTTTGAAATGCACCTCTGTTATTGACGCCATTTTGAAGGCTACATATAGCGTCGCCACCTAATGGAACTTCATGAAACTATAGGGCTGAAGCGGGAACATTTCGCGATGTCCCACAACAAATTCATTTTTTTTTTAACCGAAACTGGCTCAGAAAAAAGTGTGATTCCTTACTTACTGAACGCCCCTCGTTCTCGTCCAAAGCGTATCGTACGACGCTCTTAACAGTCACAGTATGATGCTTTCGAGATGGTAATTAAAATGTTGTGACTTTGTACGCGCTGGGCGGTCAGTAACGCGCTGCGTTCGGTGCAGCTGCGTGCCGGCTCCGCGGCTGGACGCAGCTCACACCTGCTGCTCCGATCCGGTCGCCCACTGCGCGACGTGGGGCGCGCCCCGTGTTCCTGCCGCGGACACAATGGCGGCGCCCAGCGGGGTCCCTCGGCAACACCTTTGCTCCCTCACTTCCTTCCCCCCCGCCCCCCGCTCCCCGCCTCAACCCTCCCATTCGGGCTGATAGGAGCGCCGCTGCAAACACCTTAGCCGTCAAGATACCATCGCGTTTCACCACCGGCGCGCCGCCCTGAGAAATCGCCTCGTCTATGCCAGCCTCCGACGGCGACTAAATTAAATTAGTCGCTGTCCATCTGTTAAGCATTTTTACCGTGGCACAGGTGGGGCGTGCCCTGCTGCACGTGTTCGTTCCCCGCACTTTCAGTACACGTCTTCTGTGACTGCTTAAGACGCTGACGCACACAAAAAAAAAAAAAAAAAAAAAAAAAATTGCAGCACCGAGAAGGAGTTGTGCGGCGTAAGCGAAAGTTGGTAGACATGTTTCTAGAACTGAAAGATAGTGCCCACTCATATTTCGCGCCAGTCGCATAAGAATGGCGCTAGTAGCGCCACTATGAGGCTTGCTTTAAATACAAGCGTTCATTACCTTTGAGACTGGACGTGGTGAGCTGATGTCAGTCAAGGATGCGTTTAAGGCAACAAAGTCCTGTTAAAAATACCTCACTAAATTTAAGCTAGGTTCCGTAATAGGGCTACGAGAAGCCCGATCTTCCTTTTGCGGCATTGCAGGAAGATCGGGCAGGAACATAGCCAATGTTCGTGATAGCTGGCAACGGTAATTACCAACACGTACGATGAAAAGAGCACCAGGTTTCGCAGGGACACGTGGCCCTAGCGAGAGGGAAGAATATCGTGTCCGGCTCATGGTTCCGGTTCATCGCACCATATACGCAGCAGCAATCTAAGCAGCAACTGGTACCACAGTGACACAACTGTAAGATGGCATCATTTTGAGCGACATTACAACTACCACTCCGGAAGTATAAACATCGAGACAGGAAACCATTAACGATACTGACATCGGCTAGGGATCTTAATTTGTAGCAGAATATCTGCACGTTGGGCGATAGTGAAGCGGACGGAGACGGAAGGCTGGCAGGAGAACGGGAAAGACACAAGCGTGGCAGGCAGGCCTGAGAGCTGAAGACAACAGCGTCCGTAAGCTACTCTGGAAACCCCAGGCGGGTGGACCGCGGCTTAGCAGGAGCCACGTGGCCGAGGACAAGGAGAAGACACAGGGGCTCGCTCACAAAACGCGTGGCGGCGTGTAGGTGGTTTTCCCAACGGCCGGAGCAGAAGCATCTGGAACAGTCTGGAAGCTTCTAGAACAGGGCTTAACAACTGGCCGGTTTTGAGCGCGAGTACTCGCGTCTGCTCAGGCACGTGCTCGCGAGCAGGTGCAAGGTGGAGGAGTAGGGAGAGAGGGGAAATGCGCGCGCACGTTTGAATAGAGCCGTAGCGTGCCTATTGAATTCGCGCCGACTGTGTAACGTTTAAAGTACTACGATCAGCTCTAACAGTCACTTCGCTGGTTAAGAATCATGTCAAGTCGCCGTTGTGTAACCCCAACCATGCTTTCGCATTTCAACCCCCATTGGGAGGAATTTCATCTGTTTACAGAAAAAGATGGTGTTGCAAAATGTTTAGTATGTCACAAAACACTGAATTCTTTTAGGAAATTTAATTTTCAGTGACATTATAAGTCGTACCACGCGAAAGACTACGGAAGTGGAAAATGTGATGGACCAGATCGTGCACAGGAAGTTATCAAACTTAAAAGGAAGCTATCCGAGGAAGATCTGGACGACGAAGAAAAATCTACTGAAGCAGCTCTCAGAGTGAGTTACAAAATTTCTTTGCTTTTAGCAAAATCCCTGCGCCCCTTCACTGATGGCGATTTAGTAAAAGAATGTTTGGTAGTTGCAGCGGAACATTTGTGTCCATCTCAAGTTGAACAGTTTCGGATTGTGCCATTATCTAACATGACCGTTATGCGTCGCATACAGGACATGGCAGACGACGTCCAGAGCCAGCTTGCAAATATCTGTAAAGATTTTATAGCGTATTCTCTAGCTCTGGACGAAAGTGTTGATATCACTGGAACAGCGCAGCTTGCCATATTTAGTAGAGGTGTTAACAGAGATCTTCAGGTGAGGGAAGAGCTCCTCGATGTAGTAGCTATGAAGAACACTACAACCGGCGGTGATATTTTAAGTAGTGTTGAAGAAAGTGTTGAAAATATAGGATTGTCGTGGAATTCTTTAGTTTCAGTGTCTACAGACGGTGCACCAGCGATGACAGGGAAAAAATCAGGTTTCGTTGCGCTGTTGAAGGAGAAAATGCAAAAACTGACCGTGCCGACTGAAATAAGGTGTGTTCATTGTGTGATCCACCAAGAAAACTTATGTGTAAAGAGTATCACTCTAAAAAATGTGATGAGTGTTTTTGTTCGTACAACCAATTATATAAGGAAGCATGGGCTACAACACAGGCAATTTAAAAGCTTTCTTGAGGATGTAGAAAGCCAGTATGGTAACCTGCCTTATTACAGCGAGGTCCGCTGGCTTAGTCGTAGCGAATTATTAAATCGATTTTTTTGCCTATTAGATGAGATAAATATGTTCATGGAAATAAATAACATGTGTGTTCCTGAATTGAAAGAGCCTTCATGGAAATGTGATCTCGCGTTCTTACCAGATTTAACTAGCCATCTGAATGCTATGAACATTTCATTACAAGGTAAAGATCTGCTAATTACTCATTTCATAGATCGAATACGAGCTTTTAAAATGAAATTGACACTTTGGGTGAGTCAGCTGGAAACAGGAAATCTAGTTTATTTTCCTAAATTCTCATCCACGCAAGATGTTCACAAAGACTGTGAATGTTATTCACATAGTTCAGTTGCCCTTAAGGAAGAATTTTATCAACGCTTTCAAGATCTGACAGCACTAGACAGTGAGTTTGATCTGTTGTCCTCTCCATATTCAGCGAATATTGAAGAGATTCGTCCTGAGCTGCAACTAGAAATTAATGACCTGCAGTGTGACAGAGAATACAGAGACAAATTTCAGAACAAAAAAAAAAAAAACATTTTGGAATTCTACATACACTTCCCTCAGGATAGATTTCCTCGTTTGCACAAACTGGCGGGTACAATAATATCAATGTTCGGTTCCACGTATGTTTGTGAACAACTGTTCTCTGCAATGAAATGTAACATGACGCGCCTGAGAAACGCATTGTCTGATCGAAATTTAAACTGCACGCTGCGCCTACAATGCACAAGAACAATTACTCCGAACATAGACGCAAATGTAAAGGGCAAAAAGTACAAGATAACCGAGAATCCCTCACTTCAGTGACACCTTTTATTGTGTAACAGTTCACAAATTAATACGAATGTAGAGGCATACACTAAGCTAATAAAATTATGTGGCACGTGTACATTCTCCTTTATTTGTTTCATTTGTCGCAGTAATAATTCGTGAGTGATATCCCTGCAGGTGACCGTGGATTTACATTGACTGGCGGCGGCTGTTGTGTGCCCCACGTGACTCTCCCCACTCTCCGGTAGTGGGGTTAGCGTGCTCGCGCTGCTCCGTGCTTGCACCTTGCTGCTCACAGCTTGCTCCGCGAGCACGTATGTTGTGAAGCCCTGTTCTAGAAGCTTCGGTCGGTTGCAAAAATGAGATTGGTCGGCGCTCGGAAACGAACGCCTTCCAGCAACATGATTGGCCACACACATTAAAAGAGGGAAGAAAAAAGAACAGGAGCTACGAAAAAGCGTAGCGACTGAGAAACACTTGTTCCTGGAGCGTCGAGGAGAGAGGTTGGTCCTGGGGAGGTGTGCGACCTCGTACTGGGACAGAGTACTCGTAGCAAGAGCCTGGGGATCGCCTGGTGTTCCACGGCAGCCGTGGAGGTGCCCACGGAAGCTTTTGCTGAAGTAGAATTTACGTTATCTCGCTGAGCCGAGAATCTCTGCAGCGATAAGCGTCAGATCACTGTAGTGGTCGTGCGAGGGAAGTAAAGTAAATTGTTGATCACGTGTCTTTTTCGTTCTATGCTGAGGCTTCACGTTGCTAGAAGCGAGTGTAGTTCTAAATATAATTGCAATTGCCACAGCTGATGTCAGTATTCCGCGCTTGAATTAACGACCGCGATTATATATCACAGGACAGTGCCAGACAGAGCGATTACCAAATGTGAGTAGGCAGAACTATAATGTTGCTCGTACTGTGTAATCTTGAATAGAGTGAATTGCAGAAGAGTAAAGGATTTAACACTACTGAGTGTATCATTTCATAGCTAGTACTTTTCTTTGTCATTTTTATTATGTCCTTATTTGTGTATTTCATGTTTGCAACCACCTGGTGGAGGCAGTGTTTGTAGGACAGCACATCTGAACATTCTAGCGTATACTGAGGACATGGTTAGAAACTAATCAGATTTGCATACGACTAGTTAACGTCACATATAGAGCAAAGGATAAGCTTACCCCTCTGGAGACAAATTAAGTGTCAGGGCGACAAATTAGCGTTATAAAATCCGATGTGCAAAATTTTTCACTTATACGTTTGGCTCTCAGGCTTAACCATCAGCAGAAAAGAGCAAAACAGAAGCGGTAGCTTACATTACAAATGGATTACGAGGTGTGTTTTTTTAAGTAAGTACCGTTTTGAAATTTAAAAAAAATGCTGAGATATCTCAATAATTCTATTTTCACATGAAAGCCTGTACCTTAATCTACTTTTCTACATAATTTCCGTCAATATTGAGGTACTTGTCATAACGTTGTAACAGTTTTTGAATACCCTCCTCATAGAAGTCTGCCGCCTGACTTGTTAACCACTGCATCACCACTGTTTTGACTTCGTCATCGTCTTCAAGACGCTGACCGCCCAGGTTTTTCTTAAGTGCAGGAACAGATGGTAGTCACTGGGAGCAAGATCGGGGCTGTACGGAGGATCATTTCGAGTTTCCCATCAAAAAGATGTGATGAGATCTTTGGTCTGATTCGCCACATGCGGACAGGCATTGTTTTGCACCAAAACGATGCCCTTGCTCAACTTCCACGGACTGTTGCTTTGATTCTGGTGTGACGTAGGCCACCCATGTTTCATCGCCCGTAACAATTTGGCTTAAGTAATCATCACCATCGTTGTGGTACCGCTTAAGGAAAGTCAATGCATTGTCTAAACGTTTGGATTTTGTGCACATACGTCAACATTTTCGGTACCCAACGTGCGCACAGTTTTCGGTAATTCAAGTGCTCGGTCACAATGCCATACAGAACACTACGAGAAACAATAGGAAAGTCATCCCCCAAGGAGGAAATCGTAAAGCGTATGTCTTCTCTCACCTTATTGTCCACTTACTGCACCAAACTTTCATTAACGACTGAAGGACGCCCACTCCGTTGTTCATCATGCATATTTGTGCGGCCATCTTTAAATGCTCTCGCCCACTTTCTTACCATTCCATCACTCATAATGTTTTCTCCGTAAACTGCACAGATCTCACGATGAATATTGATCGCTGTTAGGCCTTTAGCACTAAGAAATCTTATAACAGCCCGTACTTCACAGTCGGCGGGACTCACGATTATCGGAGGCATCTTTAACACTTAGTACACAACGTAAACAAGGAATAATCAGACTATAATGGCGTCAGTGCGTAGATTAAGGTACAGACTTTCATGTGAAAATAAAATTATTGAGATATCTTAGGACGTCTTTTTTTTAATTTCAAAACGGTACTTACTTAAAAAAAACATGGCTTTTGATTCAAGGACAGCTGCGAGCCAGCCGCCCTGTACCTTGCATTCTATTGGCCCCGATCCCCCGCAATTTGCGACATCAGCGATGGCAAGCGAGAGTTCATTGGAGGGGAGGGTAAAGGTCTGTTTGTTTTATGATGTTAACTGGTTCTGCCTCGGTGGCAGTGATGGCCGTGTCTTGATTGCAAGGAGGCCTAAAGATGGCGCCCCTCCACGCCCACACCAACATGGTGACCAGACCAAACGTTCTACTGTCACCGTATCACATTAGTTACCTAGTAAGTGGATCACAGGATGCTGGGCTGTGATGTTATCCGTGCGTCTGGGTAAGACTACGCATTAACATGGTCCATCAGGTGATAGGTAGTGGACGAAACGCGAGTGAGGGTAGCGATTTGAAGAGCAGAGGGGAAAAGTGCCAAGGCTCGTGCCGCGGGAAAAAACCTCTGCGACAGTGGGATGTGTAGTAAGGGCAGTAGTGGCTTACTAGCTGCGATAGTTCATGGAAGATTGGATTTGTTATTATGGGTATCGTGCATCATTACCGTGGCAAGCGATGGCGATGTGTCCCAGTTGCTGCAGCCGCTACATACCTGGAACAATCAAGATCGTTATATAGTAGTGGGAGATCGGCCGTAGATCATCTCACTGTGTGGGGGATGTGTGGAGCTTGTCAGCATGCAGCGTACGGTAAGGCTTCCCTGCGTGGTGCCAGTTATTCGGCAGTGTGTTCCAGCTGGATATCCAGGAATGGCGTCTGATTAACAGGGGCTCACCTGTACCGATGTGTTTGCGTGTGCTTGGCCATAGATGTTAGGTCCTTACAAGTATGTCTTTTGAGCTTTTATGTTTCCATCTATGGTTGTGGTCAGAATATACTGGTTCTTCGAATGTCTGGAGTTTCTGTAGTCTTGTGGTGAGTTTGTGGATTACCACCTTGAGAGTCTCAAGTCGGTATTCCCGGTGAAGGTCCGCGATGCGTGTGTATCGTGGAGCATTGCTTATGATTTTGAGTGTTTTGTACGAGCTGCAGACGGCGCAGGCGTGTAGGCGCAGCGTATCCCCAGACAGGAGCTGCGTACGTCATCAGGGGTCGAATAAGTGTCATGTACATGGACCTCGACACCCTTCTGTTCAGTGTGCTACGCCTCTTGAGCATAGGGTAGAGCTGTTTGAGCCTCGCGCTTGCTCGGTTGGTCATGTTTTGTATGTGGCCCCCCTAGAGTAATTTCCGGTCCAGCCAGACACCGAGGTATTCTGAGGGCCTGCAACCGGCCTATCTGTGTGCTGGACACACTGGACCTACAGTTGGAGTTGTGGTCTGGGGTTCGACTGCGTATGACAGTAGGAGCACTCTCGTGGGTATCCCTGCATCCTGGCTGCTGATTTGAACGTCATCTGGTGATTCGACCTGTAGCATTGCCATTCACGAATAGCATTCCAGGAGGTGTTTTACAACAAGAAAACTGTCACCCACATACCGCTGTTATAAGCCTACATGCTTACAGAGTGTCGACATATTTCCTTGGGCTGCTCGATCACTACATCCGTTTCCAGTCGAGCACATATGGCGCATCATCGGACAACTCCAGTGTCAACCATAACCAGCATTAACCGGCCTTTTACTGACTGATCAAGTGCAACGTGTATGGAACTCCATCCGACAAACTAACATCTGACATCAGAACAACACAAAGCAGGCACATTTCCATGTTAGCATTCTACATTCTGGCCGTTACAGCGGTTATTAATGTACCAGCATTTCACGTTTCCAAAGGCTTATCTCGCACTTACATTAATCAGTAATCTTGTAGTGTTAATCACTTAAATATGTTACCTGGACAAACGTATTCTCGAAACTTCATGACTCTACATTAACTATTTTTGGTGTTTCGACTTTTCCTCTGTCAGTATATGTAGGACTACTACAATGGTGTGCTAAGCTTGAAAGGGTACAGTACCGCCCGACACTGAAAAGAGGTACAACATTTTTCGTTATTCTTGTCAGAACAACATACCTTTTTGTAATAATAACTCAATTTCACTTAATACACCGAAGCCGGATACCAGTGTAGGAAAGAAGGACAATTTATTTATTTAATTGATTACATGTGCACTCCCACAAAATAAATCCCTACACCCAATTTGGTGAGATCTGCGAAATGAATGAATGTATGGTCGTCTGCTAACCGCAGATAGTGAAGGTGCAATATATGATCATCTTTGAGACGGTCCTTTGGTCACCTTTGGTGGAACCAAAGAGATGAAATTTACCTGAGCTTTGAGTGCCTGTAATGTGGCTGACCAATACGCTAGCGTGGTGCTCCCCCACCTCGGCGGAGGTGCGAGATGACCTGAAGAACGGCCATGTTTCAGCACTCTGGCGCTGGATCTTGTGTTGGTAAGACCTGTCTTAGGTGTGCTCTATACAAACAAAAGAGTGGAGAGAATGGTATGCATGTGAAATACTTAAGTGTACTTTGGAATAATTATTTCTCTATTTCAGGAACTTTTGGGGGGAGAATTAAATGACAGGCAGGTAATATTAAGGGGATCGGAGTAATCTTCGGAAGTGACCAACGGTCACAATGAAACTACGTGTAGCAATAAGTTGAAATACTTGCGAGTGCTAAAGTTAAGTTGAATTACTGGCGTGTGTACTACAAGTTGGAAATATTTAAGAAATGGCGTGTGCAGGACTTGAAATTAGAGACGACCACTTCCACGTGGTGAGTACTGTGTGAGTCTCAATCTGTGTATGAGACAAAGGATAAAGAGAAGTACTCGTCCAAGGTATCAGTTGAGGACTCGCGTGTGTGTCGAATATGATCTTAATATTACTTTGTGTGTTATGTTTCCGTGTGACGCTAGATTCAAACTCTGAGAGAGAAGCAAAGTGAGTCAGCCATCTATCCAGCAACGCCACTTGGCTTGCATTGCATAGGAAGACGTGCATATATCCTCCAGAGTTCGTAGTAGGAAAGAAAATATTACGAAGTGGGGCAGTGTCGTGTGAAACTGGGATGAATACTAATTAAAGCTGGAAAACTGAAAGTGAAGTGATTCTAACGTTGTGACTATTCTTTGTGATGTATTCTATGTTACCAGTGTGATGTATTTCATGTAGTTTAAGTATGTGTGGTTTGCATGGGAGAGTACCAAGATAGGTTCAGAGGCAGTGAGTTATGCAAGCTCCTTTTTGTACCGCTCGGTCTGGAGTAAATTTTCGTGATGATGGATGTGAGAGTCGAACTGTGAGACATAGCAAAAGATGCACCATCCTATCCAGAAAGTGCACTGTAGCGTTAGATAATTACGAGACCATAAGATAGAGAATCACCAATGTAAAGCCATGCCCACTGGGTGGAGTTTCTCATGTGTAATTGTTGTATAAAATGTAATGGTGTGTTTAGGTTATCTTTGAATCATAATAGAATTTATCGAAATAAAAAAAGATAGTGAAAAGAAAAAGATTGGTGGCCTTGTTCTTCGAATAGTGTGTAGTCATGATATCGAGAATTTGTGTGCGCGCGATGACCACGTGTTGATCAAAGCCGTTGGGTAAGAAAGGAAATGTGGTATTGCCAGAGCGTAGTGAACAATCAGAGTTGTGTAAATTCCTAATAGTCAGATGTGCGTTATCCGTTTCCGTTGCGTAATATTCAAACAGGAGAATAATTTGTAGCTTAATTGTGGGTACTAGAGCTCATAATCAGTCATTGATGTTACTCAAAAAATAAGAATAAATCCACTCTCTTGGCAGACTACTCATCTTGCAGGCCTGACTGCTTAATGCCACAGTATGAGCAAGGCATGTGGGTGCCTCTCAAGCTTGAGGATGAAAGTAATTTTGCAAGATATATCAGTGCCAAGTAATATAGTTGTATGGAACTTTGACGATACATAGAAAGAACTGCTACAGTATAGCACACAAGATACATACCGAATGATTCTAACAGAAACCACACTTTCATTCAACGACAATAGCTACACTGAAGTCACCGCGATTTGTAATAGACCTCCAGTACATTAGAACTCGGTGTGGGGGTGTTCTTAATACGGTGTGTGATTACCAGCATAGCAGTGCGTGTTCTGCGACACGCTCCCATGCTGGTCACTGGGTTGGTGAGGAACTGTAGTGGTGGACCGTTCCGTTCCTCCACCAGTAGGGTTGACAACTGCTAAGTTATTGTTGATGGATGTGTATGCGCTGCAGAAGTATGTCTCCCCAACGCATACCACACATGCTCGATGGGATTTAAACCGGGAGAACGGGAAGGCCGGACCATCGCCGAATATTCTCTCTTCCAAAATCTCCTCCACTTTCGGTGCTCGGTGTGTTCGTGCATTGTCATCCATAAAAATGAAATAAGGGTCGAATGCAATCCTTAAAAGACACACATGCGGAAGGAGCACAGCATCCCAATAATGGTGGCGGGTGAGTGTAATGTGTCCAAAATTTTGGAGGTGTTTATGTAACATTAAACCCCCCCTCCACACACCATAATACATTGTAAGTAGGCTGTTTATGTTTTCTTTATGTAAGTTTGCTGTTTATGTTTTCTTATTGGCAACGTTACGTAGCACTCTGTATGAAAATCACTGGCTGTGCTGTGTGCAGTATGTGGCTAGTTTGCATTGTTGCCTGCCATTGTTGTCATGAACTGCTATAGCTGGATGTGAACAGCAGATAGCGTTGGGCAGTTGGAGGTGAGCCGCCAGCAGTGGTGGACGTGGGGAGAGAGATGGCGGAGTTTTGATAATCTGTAAGACTGAATGTCAATTATGAATATTAAGGTAAATACATTGTTTGTTCTCTATTAATATCTTTCATTTGCTAACTATCCCTATCAGTAGTTAGTACCTTCAGTGGTTTGAATCTTTTATTTAGCTGGCAGTAGTGGCGCTCGCTGTTTTGCAGTAGCTTGAGTAGCGAAGATTTTTGTGAGGTAAGTGATTTGTAAAAGGTATAGGTTAAAGTTAGTCAGGGCCATTGTTTTGTAGGGGTTATTGAAAGTCAGATTGCGTTGCGCTAAATAATATTGTGTGTCAGGTTAAGCACAGTCTTGTACAATTGTTCTAAGTGGACGTTTCATATGTATAATTGTTCTAAGTGGACGTTTCACATGTAAAATTGTTCAAAGGGGACGTTTCAACATGCACCACCATAACGATCACGTTCGCAATGTTCCTGGGTGTATTACGTGTTCCCACCTGTCGCCATTTGAGGGTGCATCCAGAGTTGGCCGCGCAAGGTAGCCGCGCGGTTTAAGGTGCCTTGCCCCGGTTCGCGCGGCTCCCCCCTTCGCAGGTTCGAGTCCTCCCTCGGGCATGGGTGTGTGTGTGTTGTCCTTAGCGTAAGTTAGTTTAAGTTGTGTGTAAGCCTAGGGACCGATGACCTCAGCAGTTTGGTCCCATAGAACTTACCACATATTCCCAATTTCCAATCCGGAGTCACTAGTCAGACTGAGTCAGCTCTCATCCGAGAAGTGCAGGCGACCTAACTGGTTCAGTCCCTGTGCTTTTGGTACCATCACAAACGGTGCCGCCAATGTGCGGGTGTCAACAGAACACAATATACTGGTCCTCTGCAAAAGGCACCACCCCATGCAGTCGACGTACCGCTGTGAAGCGCTAGATTGAAGTTGCGCCGGCTGTCTGACGTAGGTCCCTTCTTTCTTGTTAGGAAATGTAGCGGTCATCTCCTGCTGTTGTTGACCGTGACTGATAACCCCTTCTTCTTCGAACAGCAGTGCAAAGCTCGTCTTGCAAATGAAACAGCAGCGCGAAAAACAAAAAACTAGACTGCTAGATTGCACTCGTCACACTTCCTCCTTCTTCCACTTCCCCGGTGTTTTTTCTCGCGTGAAGTCATCCAGATGTTGTCTTCGGGCTATGTTTAAGCGTGAACTCCACCACAGTGCTTCGTAACTGGCCACTGACTGACTAACGCACACACACACTTTTTCGAATCCTCCGACCGCCTCATGTTGACGGGGCACCGCATTTGTCTCTATAGTTACGGTGGCCACTCGCCATGTGTCGTCCAACTTCTTCGCGCATGACTGATAGCCCTCTAGCAACATCCTTTTGCATATTTATTCATTTCGACTGAGTTGTTAACATGTTACATCACTTTACCTATCTAGTGCGTAAGTTTTGTTGAGCAGAGTAGATTCTGAAACTCGAATATGACGAGCGATTGATTACGCCAGTGCCAACTCTCCTAATCAGCTATGTAGGGACTTCAGAGTCACACATGTTGTCCCACGTAAGACTACTGCGCAACAAGAGCGGCGCATTCTCAGAAGGGACTATATGTTGTTGGATTTTACAATACCTAGAAAAAGAAAAAGTGTACGATGTGCATAACTAAGAATACAAATCGATGAAACAGCTTTTATTAAATAATGTCAACAATTGCTTTGAAATTTCTGCGTGGTGGAGGCACAATATCTGTTAGCAAATATACAAAACGAAACTATACAATAATATAAGCATCTAATTCCAGAACATTATGGTTTCCGGTATTTTTGCCTCTTCTCGTGAGAAGGGAAAGAGAGACATAATAAGACTCATGCAGACATAATATTCAAAAATCAAACAAACTGTCACAGCACCAGAAAATAGATATGAAGTCTCGAAACCCTTTAGACTAGTATAACGTAAGAAAGTCTGGACTACAACACTCATATATCTCCTACACTGCAGCACCGAAGAAACTGGTACAGGCTTGCTTATTGAAATATAGAGATACGTAAACAGGCAGGATTCGGCGCTGCGGTCGGCAACGACTATATAAGATAACACATGTCTGCCGTAGTCGTTAGATCGGTTACACCTGCTACAATGGCAGGTTATCAACATTTAAGTGAGTTTGAACGTGGTGTTACAGTCGGTGCACGAGCGATGGGACACAGCATCTGCGTGATAGCGATAAAGTGGGGATTTTCCCATACGACCATTTCACTAATGTACCGTTAATATCAGGAATCCAGTAAAACATCAAATCTCTGCATCGCCGAGGCCTAGGAAAGATCCTGCAAGAACGGGACCAACGACGACTGTAGAGAATCGTTTAATGTGACAGAAGTGCAACCCTTCCGCAAATTGCTGCAGTCTCAGCGTGCGAACCATCCAATGAGACAGCATCGATATGGGCCTTCGGAGCCGAAGGCCCACTCTAGTACCCTTGATGACTGCACGACACAAATCTTTACGCCTCGCCTGGGCCCGTCAACGCCGACATTGGACTGTTGAAGACAGGAAACACATTGCCTGGTCAGACGAGTCTCGTTTCAAATTGTGTCGAGCGGATGGACGTGTACGGGTATGGAGACAACCTCACGAATCTATGGACCCTGCATGTCAGCAGAGCTGTTCAAGCTGGTGGAGGCTCTGTAAAGGTGTCGGGCGTGTGCAGTTGGAGTGATATGGGACCCCTCATACGTCTAGATACAACTCTGACAGGTGATAAGTACATAAGCATCCCGTCTGATAACCTGCATCTATTCATGTCCATTGCGCATTCCGACGTATTTGGGCAATTCCAGCAGGATAATGCTACACCTCACACGTCCAGAATTGCTACAGAGTGGCTCCAGGAACACTCTTATGAGTTTAAGCATTTCCGCTGTTCACCAAACTCCCCAAACATCAACTTTGTTGAACATATCTGGGATGCCTTGCAATGTGCTGTTTACAAGACATCTCCACCTAATCGTACTCTTACGGATGTATGGACAGCCCTGCCGGATTCGTGTTATAATTCCCACCAACAATACTTGAGACATTTTTCGAGTCCATACCACGTCGTGTTGCGGCACTTCTAAGTGCTCGCGGGGACACTATACGATATTAGTCAGTTCTACCAGTTTCTTTGGCTGTTCAGGGTACATCACAGCCACTCCGTAATAATAAAATATACAGGGTGACTCAGCTGCCAATATCTATGGGTTTTATGCAACCTGCAAAACCTTCAAATCATGGAGAAGATTTTCATATTCTCTCACTCAGTATATGCAAACTAATAGCCCCACAGAAAAAATTTACAGGGCCTTATTGTAGGAAACTTAATGATGTTAAATTTTGTTCTGAAATACGTTTTCGTTAGAGGCTGTAGTTTATGAATTATTCAAGAAAAACTTAATAAAAGTTGTCAAACACATTTTTCTTAAACAACACAGCGATAACGTATCCCAGCACAAAATTTAACTAACCAAATGTACTGTTCATTTTTTCTGAAAAACTGTTTGAACCTAGAGAGCGACAGAATATGCAAATCTCGCTAGTTGTTTCTGAAGGTGTTGCGTGTTGCATTAAACTCAGAAGTAGGGGCAGCTGGATCACCACATATATATGTTACATCTTTTGTTAATTTCTGAAAAGCGTAAAAGCTGATTCTGTCTTTGTTTTCTTATGATTCATGTGCACCCAACTAGACTGCGGCCGAGCGAAGTCAGTCCTTCGTAAATCAATAGCGATCCACGGAGCTGTCCGTGCTGTTCATGAAGTAACATCCGATTGTGTACATCATCATCATCATCATCATCATCATTTAAGACTGATTATGCCTTTCAGCGTTCAGTCTGGAGCATAGCCCCCCTTATACAGTTCCTCCATGATCCCCTATTCAGTGCTAACATTGGTGCCTCTTCTGATGTTAAACCTATTACTTCAAAATCATTCTTAACCGAATCCAGGTACCTTCTCCTCGGTCTGCCCCGACTCCTCCTACCCTCTACTGCTGAATCCATGAGTCTCTTGGGTAACCTTGCTTCTCCCATGCGTGTAACATGACCCCATCATCTAAGCCTGTTCGCCCTGACAGCTACATCTATAGAGTTCATTCCCAGTTTTTCTTTGATTTCCTCATTGTGGACACCCTCCTGCCATTGTTCCCATCTACTAGTACCTGCAATCATCCTAGCTACTTTCATATCCGTAACCTCAACCTTGTTGATAACGTAACTTGAATCCACCCAGCTTTCGCTCCCATACAACAGAGTTGGTCGAAAGATTGAACGGTGCACCGATAACTTAGTCTTGGTACTGACTTACTTCTTGCAGAAGAGAGTAGATCGTAGCTGAGCGCTCACTGCATTAGCTTTGCTACACCTCGCTTCCAGTTCTTTCACTATGTTGCCATCCTGTGAGAATAAGCATCCTAAGTACTTGAAACCGTCCACCTGTTCTAACTTTGTTCCTCCTATTTGGCACTCAATCCGTTTATATTTCTTTCTCACAGACATTACTTTCGTTTTGGAGATGCTAATCTTCATACTATACTCCTTACATTTCTGATCTAGCTCTGAAATATTACTTTGCAAACTTTCAACCGAATCTGCCATCACAACTAAGTCATCCGCATATGCAAGACTGCTTATTTTGTGTTCACATATCTTAATCTCACCCAGCCAGTCTATTGTTTTCAACGTATGATCCATAAATAATATGAACAACAGTGGAGACAGGTTGCAGCCTTGTCTTACCCCTGAAACTACTCTGAACCATGAACTCAATTTACCGTCAACTCTAACTGCTGCCTGACTATCCATGTAAAGACCTTTAATTGCTTGCAAAAGTTTGCCTCCTATTCCATAATCTTGTAGAACAGACAATAACTTCCTCCTAGGAACCCGGTCATATGCCTTTTCTAGATCTATAAAGCATAGATACAATTCCCTGTTCCACTCATAACACTTCTCCATTATTTGCCGTAAGCTAAAGATCTGGTCCTGACAACCTCTAAGAGGCCTAAACCCACACTGATTTTCATCCAATTGGTCCTCAACTAATACTCGCACTTTCCTTTCAACAATACCTGAGAAGATTTTACTCACAACGCTGATTAAAGAGATACCTCTGTAGTTGTTACAATCTTTTCTGTTTCCATGTTTAAAGATTGGTGTGATTACTGCTTTTGTCCAGTCTGATGGAACCTGTCCCGACTCCCAGGCCATTTCAATTATCCTGTGTAGCCATTTAAGACCTGACATTCCACTGTATTTGATGAGTTCCGACTTAATTTCATCCACCCCAGCCGCTTTATTGCACTGCAATCTATTGACCATTTTTTCCACTTCCTCAAATGTGATCCTATTTCCATCATCATTCCTATCCCATTCTACCTCGAAATCTGAAACATTACTGATCGCATTTTCACCTACATTGAGCAACTCTTCAAAATATTCCCTCCATCTGCCCAAGGCATCCACAGGATTCACCAGCAGTTTTCCTGACCTGTCCAAAATACTTGTCATTTCCTTCTTACCTCCCTTTCGAAGACTGCTAATTACACTCCAGAATGGTTTTCCAGCAGCTTGACCCATAGTCTCCAATCTGTTTCCAAAGTCTTCCCACGATTTCTTCTTGGATGCTGCAATTATCTATTTGGCTTTGTTTCTTTCTTCAACATAACTTTCTCTGTCTACCTGGGTTCTGGTATGTAGCCATTTTTGATACGCCTTCTTTTTCCTTTTACAGGCTGCCTTGACTGTATCATTCCACCAAGCTGTTTGCTTCATCCTACTTTTACACACTACTGTTCCAAGACATTCTTTAGCCACTTCTAGTACTGTGTCCCTGTACCTTGTCCATTCCTTTTCCAATGACTGTAATTGACTACATTCAACTAAGTGGTACCTTTCTGAGATCGCTGTTATGTACTTGTGTCTGATTTCCTTATCCTGAAGTTTCTCCACTCTTATCCTCCTACATATGGACCTGACCTCCTGCACTTTCGGCCTCACAATCCCAATTTCACTGCAGATTAAATAATGATCAGTGTCATCAAAGAATCCCCTGAATACACGTGTGTCCCTCACAGCCTTCCTGAATTCCTGATCTGTTATTATATAGTCAATGACAGATCTGGTTCCCCTGCCTTCCCAAGTATACCGGTGAATGTTCTTATGTTTAAAACATTCACTGGTATACTTGGGAAGGCAGGGGAACCAGATCTGTCATTGACTATACTAAACAACGAAAAAGAAAACAGATAATTGTTTTTTACATGCGAGTAAAATCTGTACGTACATTTTGGCATTACCTCTCCTTATAGTCACCACACAAATTCTGTGAGTTCAGAAGGGCCATACTCAACGCCATGCGAGATCTCAATGGCCCTCCGCGACTAGCGCCCGAGTGGACAGATGCGTCGTTAGCTGTGTGGTGCAGCCACGTCACGTACCTTGAGTCGGGAAATGGGCTCGTTTCCAGAAGACAGGTGCCCTCACGGACAGTGCGACGCCGTCAGGACCTGCTGCCTGCCTTAATGCGCCAGCAGAGAGACGCGCCGATGGTGTTGCGCCCAACGACAACAATAGACACAGGAGTACGTATTTTCAGACGAGACCTGGTTCTGCATACAGCGTCACCTTAAACGCGTATTTGTGCGAAGTCTCCGAGAGAGCGAACGTGGCCATATTGCATGCGTTATTGTCACACAGTCCCTACTCCCGCAGTTAGGGCATGGGATGCCACTGCGTACACAATACAATCACCACGGATTCGTGTAGCCGGTAATTTTGACAGTAGCCGTTATATTTCTGACGTGCTGAGGCCGGTGGCTGTGCACTATCTTCGATGTCTCTACGACGTAATCTTTCGACAAGATAACGCACTGCCGCATGTTGCCTGTGATGTTCTAACTTACCTCACTACAGAGGATGATAGATTGTTGGTCTGGCCAGCACGCTCTCCGGATCTCTCACCCACTGGAAACATCTGGCCATGGTTTTTCCACCGATTGGCGCGTCACCAACCGCCAGTCCCTACGACCGAAGACTAAAAAATAGCTTGAAGCAACTTGGAATAACATATCCCACCTTCTAAGGGCTTATAGTAAAGGTGGACCAAGTCCAAAAAGTTGTAAATCCTAGTTGTATGACAGATGCGTTCTAAATATCCATAATTCTTGAAATTAATAATGAACAAAATTCATACGTCAATATTCAATCAATCAATACTCAGTCAACAGTGTGAGGTATTTCCTTGATCCTCTTAGACCATAGTGTCTTCTTTCAAAGCAATGGTGAACTATAATTGTATAATCAGTCTGTAGGGCGCAGTAGTTAGTTGATGCTGCGAAACAACAGCCACTTCTGGCAGAGCTACTATGAACCACGTCAAGTTCCAAAGCAAATTACAGGAAATGTGGAGGGAAAACATGCAGTCAATAAATTATTGTGGTCACTTTTGATTTACAGAAGGTTTTCTCTTTCCCTGAACTATCTACATCTGGAGCATGCCATCAGAGAAATACGTATTTATACGAGGTAGAAGATCTCAAGAAATAGCTAGCTGTTTCAGAAAGCATTTAAATATGTACACATCGAGCCAAAAATACATAACTCTTTATTCCGATGCATCTTCTGGACAGAACCGAAATATTAAGATATCCCTCACCACGTTAAAACTAGTCAGTGATACAGAAATGCAGGTGGAAATAACTGATCACAAATTTATGGTGTTGGAGCATTCATTTTTACGGAATGATACTGCCTTCGGTCTAACAGAGAAAGCTGCAAGTAATATGGAATATATCTATGGCCCAGAGGATTGGTTCAGTACTGAAAAATCCACAAAGCACGAAAAACTGAAAGCAGTGTAATGAAAACAGAAATTTTAGTTGGTTCAAAATTATTACAACAAGAAATTACCAGCAGAAAACAAATTATTGATGACTATGTGACAGATTGGTTAAAAATTCCACAGATGATATATGAAACAGCCATGTGTTTTACATAGACGTTTAAAGAGACCGTAAGTGGTTTGATAGAATTCAGTGAGGTAAATTTTAAGAAGAAGAAAGAAAGAATGAACTGAACTCATTAGCCATTGTCCATAAGAAACAGCTTTATAAGAATCAGAGGCAGTTTAGAAATTGATGTATCCTTGTCGGCACTGTAGTGTCTAGTACTGTAGGAAGTAAGGGAGAGAATGTCGTTTTGAGTGGCCAGCATCCTCTTTCAACAACACAAATGCACACGTGAATTAATAGGGTTTTCTATCTACATGAACATGAAATTGTTACTTAACTTGAATAGAGTCCATGTGTTGTCGTACAAGCTCATCTGTAAAAGTCCTCTTAGAGAGAATATCGGTAATCTTCCTATTACAAACTTTAATCTCACTGCTGGTCCCACAGTGCAACTATCTGACAGTCGCCCCACTAAAAGAGTGAGTCAGTCAGGACCTCCGGTCAGTGGCGGAGGTTTAAATGCATTCCGTCGAGAGGGCGTTGGCGGCCTGTTGCTTGTCGATGTGTCTCTGGCCTCCCTTGTGATAGGCGCGCTGATCCAGAGCCTTCTATCGATCTTCACGCTACATCTTTGCCGACCGGTGTGCTGGTGACAGCTTATGCCAGCACACAAATGAAGGACATGCTTGATTTATTGAAGTTCATTTCACCATTATACCATGCATACCTCAAGCATCTTATAACTGCAGGGACTGCTACAAGAAGAAGATCAGAAAACACCAGCAACATTTTGAGTAAGTGAGGATGAAATGGTGTTTGTGTCAGAATGAAGAAGACACGATGTTAAGTGTTGGGGGAAAAAAGAGGGGAAAGAACAGCACTCTATAAAAAAAAATTATTAGAGAGGACATTAGAGGGATATCTACTGCATTTGGTAGTCCACAGTTGTCAGTCTCTAGCTTCATGTTCCACCACTGTTGGTTCCACTGTTCCAAGGACTGTTGATACTCGATCCTTCCATCGCGTCCTTGGACGTCCCCTTGGGCGTTTTGTAGCAGGCTGAGGATGAAGGGCTCAGTATGGGAGACATCTATTAGCTAGAAGGATATGACCGAACCACGGTAGCCTCATGTGCCCCAATATTCGGACAATGTGTGGCTTTCCAAACCGATGGCATAGAACCCCTTTCTTTCTTCGCTCCTATTTACCTTCCTTAGTACTGTCGACAGCTCCATAGATCTTTCGAAGTACCCTCCTCTCGAAGATACAGATCACTTCGTTGTTCTTGATGATACCCAGGTTTCACAACCATATAAATGTCCTGCCCACGCTAGTGTCATGTATAGCTGGATCTTACCCTTCTGTGATATTAGTCTTGACATGAATAAATGCGATTAGCATTTTTTATTCATTGGAGCATTTCTCTAGTTGCTTCACTTTTATTAGTTTGTTTGGAATCTAGGCACCTAAATTTTTGAACTCGTTCAACAACAATGGAAGGAAGGAGAGTTTGGCAGCATGATACAACGAGATGTTTTATCATAACTCACCCATTCTTTGCATTGTGGAGAAATTGGGAGGTATCAGTACATACATGTACCAAGCTGTCGTCAAGAATCAGAAAATCGTCAACTAATGATAGGGTTGTGCCTACTCCTACCATCTCCGTTTCTCTGCTTCGACCCGTGTCACGGCTTACTTTTTCGAAGGCCAAAAAAAAAAAAAAAAAAAAAAAAAAAAAAAAAATGGTTCAAATGGCTCTGAGCACTATGAGACTTAACATCTGAGGTCATCAGTCCCCTAGAACTTAGAACTAGTTAAACCTAACAAACCTAAGGACATCACACACATCCATGCCCGAGGCAGGATTCGAACCTGTGACCGTAGCGGTCGCGCGGTTGCAGACTGAAGCGCCTAGAACCGCTCGTCCACACAGGCCGGCTTTTCGAAGGCCAAGTTGAATAGCATTAGTGCCAGTCAATCTATTTCGAATACTGGATGGTGGCGATAGTTAGTTGCCGAATCGTACTTGACAAGAGAGTATCGGATATACTTAGATGGGGTGCGAAATTCCTCCAACGTTTTCCAAAGCATGGAGGGGTCAAAACCTACATAAGATTGTCGAAATTCAATGAAAATGAGGTGTAATTCCCATTCGAGCTGGTAAAATTTTTCAATCATCTGCCTCAATGTAAATACGTGGTGGAGAGTCGATCGTCCAGGGACGAAGCCACGCTAACAGCGGCCTACAATATCTTCAACCAGTGCTTTCATGTGGTTCAGCAGCGGCGTTGTAAATGTTTTTGGATAGTTAATTTGACAAAAAAATAATTTTCGAGGGCACATACAACTATGGAAAGAAGCAGAGACGCAGTTTAATTACAAATGAAGATTTTTCAGTGCACTAGAGAGCCATGTCCATTAAATTGAGAATAAACAGTAAAAAAAAGAGAAAAACATTTTATGGTAATGAAACAGCCGGTGTGAATTGTATCGTAGATTAGGTTGTATTCGTTCTTTTTCTCAGTAAGATAATTAATGTTTAGTTACTCACCCGAAATTAGATACAGTACTTTAACTTTTTATCAGTTTTTCTTGAAAGAGTAAATTATGGACTTAGTCCACTTTTGTTCTGAACACATCTGCGATCCAGACAAAGTGGATTCAGCTGCGCAGCTGAATTTAGACTCATTGCTGCCCACGGAAATAGGAGCTCTGTGTACTAAATGCCACATCCTCTACATCCCCCAAACACCTACAAAATTCACCATGTGTTCTCGCTACTGTACCATATGGGAACGATTAGCAGAATTTCGGTATTTGTTACCCTTCCTAATGTTGCAGTTGTTAGCGTAGCAGTGTATTTTGATCAGTACCGCAGCTTTCCGTTATTTGTGCGGCACACGGTCGCTAATGTTGGAGCTTTTAGTTCTAGGTAATCGTGTGAATGGAGCTTGAGCGTTCGGCGGGAGAGGTTCGTAGCGCTGCGCAGCTCGGCTCGGCTCGGCTCCACGCGAAGCCACACAGCCGCGCACGGCAGGGCAGCTGCCGCCGCGCTTGGCCTATTCGCTGTCGGCGTTATTAATTCCATTCTCATTTATGGCATTCGATATAGAACAATTACGCCCATTACGGGAGCCGCGTGAGGCAGGACGTCTGCCCTGGAGCGGAGCTCCGCCGCAGTGATTGCAACGGTCATTCACCTGCCCGCTGCGACCGGAAACAATTTTAGAAATATTATTATCTCAAATTACGGGGCGCATTACTTAGTGGAACACGGGGCGGCGTGTTATACGACGCTTAATACGCCCGCAGTGGCGCCGCCTTTAATTTTATTGAGCTGCTTGTAGATTGCTTTGGCGATGGCTGCAGTCATTAGCAAACGCTGCACCGAGAATCCTAGCAGGAACAATTTTTAATCGACTCGTTATAGGAGGGAGAGCAGGCGCGTCTGGCGTCCGGAAGCCGAGTCACGAAGCGTCCCGCGTTCTGCGGGCGAGGAAAGCGGAGATCTCGTTGCAGGGAACCTTCATCCACATCTTAAGCCGTCCTCAGAGATGCAATTTAACCGTGCTATTGGAGGAAGTAACTAAGGAAAATAGGGCTGCCTTCATGGTGTCTGTGCGCCTAGATAGCGCATTAGGTAGAGTAAACGGGAATGAGTTGTTCAAAAGCAAGTGGAGAAACGAGTCTAAGTATAGAGATAGAAAGGTGATGTACAGCGTTATTAAAAATGCTCTAGACATTTTGTAGTGATTGCAAAAATTGTACTAAGGTTAGTCACACGGCCCTCGTCCTGTCTATAGTTCAGGCCGGCCCACATTCGCCCTAAAGCGTCTCGATACATCCTCGTAAGACACGGATAATGTGGGGACGTAGAGGTGCAAAAACAGTGTCGGTAATGTCCGGATGGGGAGGGGGAGGGGTGGGGCGCAGGGCATGGCCAACAACTGGAGCCTTCCATCTGATTCATGACCTATCTATTGTCCTGGTAGGAATTTGTGACTGAGTGACACTAGTATGGAGATATAATCTGTTGATATTTCAACAGCCGGTCGTTGTGGCCGAGCGGTTCTAGGCGCTTCAGTCTGGAACCGCGCGACCGCTACGGTCGCAGGTTCGAATCCTGCCCCGGGCATGGATGTGTGTGATGTCCTTAGGTTACTTAGGTTTAAGTAGTTCTAAGTTCTAGGGGACTGATGACCTCAGATGTTATGTCCCATAGTGGTCAGAGCCATTTTTTATTTCAACAGAGCTCAAGACACCTCAGCTAGCGGACCTCAGAAAAGTGTGTTCCAGAACTAAGATGCACCAGGCCGTCCATCGCTCTTTGCGACTTATTGCTGGGAAAGATACTTCCTGCATTAAGAACAGTGTCCGCACACCAGTTCACTGACAGACGTCTGTTGCGAGTGGCTTTCTCCCAGAGTTCAGATCTGCAGTTGAACTCTGACTGACTCGTAGTGTTCCGTTTCCTCAGTGTTGTGAGGATGATGTTCATCGAAACCACCAAAGGAAAGTTTAATTGGTTACATCAGGCACGCATTAGTATTATCACCAAAGTCTCATTTCAAATGAAACTACAAATGAAGTGCGAGAACATTTCTTCAGTGGAAAAAAGCCTGCAAAAGAAACAGATATTATAATTTCATCAATCCAGGCAACGACTTAGTAACATCGTTACCGTCACGTAGAAATGCGAAACTGCTTCGCGTTAGGAGAAAATGCGTGGGACTAATTCAGTTCCGACGGAATCTGGAGGAATATTCTTTCAAGAAAATATAAATGGTTCAAATGGCTCTGAGCACTATGGGACTTAACTTCTGAGGTCATCAGTCCCCTACAACTTAGAACTACTTCAACCTAACTAAGGACATCACACACATCCATGCCCGAGGCAGGATTCGAACCTGCGACCGTAGCGGTCGCTCGGTTCCAGACTGTAGCGCATAGAGTCCGCAGCTCGTGGTCGTGCGGTAGCGTTCTCGCTTCCCGCGCCCGGGTTCCCGGGTTCGATTCCCGGCGGGGTCAGGGATTTTCTATGCCTCGTGATGACTGGGTGTTGTGTGATGTCCTTAGGTTAGTTAGGTTTAAGTAGTTCTAAGTTCTAGGGGACTGATGACCATAGATGTTAAGTCCCATAGTGCTCAGAGACATTTGAACAGTTTTTTTTGTAGCGCCTAGAACCGCACGGCCACTCCGACCGGCCAAGAAAATATACTGACGGAAAAAATCGCAGCACTGAGAATAAATTGTGTGACATAAACGAAAATTGGTAGGCATGTTTCTACATCTGAGAGATGACATCTACTCAGATTTCACGCCAGTCGCACAAGAGCGGCGCTAGCAGCGCTCCTACGAAAATGTATATCAGGATTGTATTAAATACACGTTGTAACGGTCGTTAGCGTCAGTTACCATTGAGATTGGACATGGTGAGTTTATGTTAGTCAAGAATGCCGTTAAGGCAAAAAAGACACGATTTTCAACACCTCAATTAGTTTCAACGAGGTCGTGTAATGGGGCTACCAGAAGCTGAATGTTCCTTCTGCTATACTGCAGGAAGATTTGGCAGGAATGTAGTCACTGTACATGACTGCTGACAATGATGGTCAAGGGATGTACAGTCGCAAGAAGACCGCTTTCCGGACGGCCACGTGGTACTACCGGGAGGGAAGACCATCGTGTTCGGCGTATGGCTCTGGCACACCGTACTGCGTCTGTAGCAGCAGTTCGAGCAGCAGTTTGCACTACAGTGACAGAACGGACTCTTACAAATCGGTTACTTCAAGGACAGCTCCGAGCCAGACGGCCTGTACCGTATATTCCACTGGCATCAAACCACTGCCATTTGCGCCTTCAGTGGTGACAAGCAAGAACTTATTAAAGGCAGAGTGGAATTCTGTTGTGTTCTCTGATAAAATCTGGTTCTGCCTCGGTGCCAGTGATGGTTCTGTGTGCCTTAGAAGGAGGGCCGTTGAGTGCCTGCAACCAAGCTGTCTGAATGGTAGACACATTCGACCTTCACCTGGAGTTATGATCTGAGGTGCGGTTTCGTATGACAGCAGAAGCACTTTCGTAGCTATCAAACGCACCCTGACTGCAAATTTGTGGGTCCGTCTGGTAATTAGACCTTTGTGCTGCCATTCATGAACAGCATTCCTGTTATCAGACAGGATAACGCTCGCCCACATACCGCTGTTGTAATCTAGCATGCTCTACAAAGTGTCGACATGTTGCCTTGGCCTGCTCGATCGTCAGATCTGTCTCCAATGGAGCACATGTGAGGCATCATTGGATGAAAACTCTGGCATCTTCCACAAACACCCCGTATTGACAGTCCAAATGCAACTGGAGTGGAACTCTATCCGACAAACTGATTTGCAACACCAGTACAACATACACTACTGGCCATTAAAATTGCTACACCACGAAGATGACGTGCTACAGACGCGAAATGTAACCGACAGGAAGAAGATGCTGTGATATGCAAATGATTAGCTTTTCAGAGCATTCACATAAGGTTGGCGCCCGTGGCGACAACTACAACGTGCTGACATGAGGAACGTTTCCAACCGATCTCTCATACACAAAGAGCAGTTGACCGGCGTTGTGATGCCTCGTGTAAGGAGGAGAAATGGCTACCTTGACGTTTCCGACTTTGATAAAGATCGGGTTGTAGCCTATCGCGATTGCGGTTTATCGTATCGCGACATTGCTGCTCGCGTTGGTCGAGATCCAATGACTGTTAGCAGAATATGGAATCGGTGGATTCAGGAGGGTAAAACGGAGCTCCGTGCTGGATCTCAGCGGCCTCGTATGACTAGCAGTCGAGATGACAGGCATGTGCTCCGCATGGCTGTAACGGATCTTGCAGCCACGTCTCGATCCCTGAGTCAACAGATGGGGACGTTTGCAAGAAAACAACCATCTGCACGAACAGTTCGACGACGTTTGCAGCAGCATGGACTATCAGCTCGGAGACCGTGGCTGCCGTTACCCTTGACGCTGCATCACAGGCAAGAGCGCCTGCGACGGTGTACTCAACGACGAATCTGGGTGCACGGATGGCAAAACGTCATTTTTTCGGATGAATCCAGGTTCTGTTTACAGCATCACGATGGTCGCATCCGTGTTCGGCGACATCGCGGTGAACGCCCATTGGAAGCGTGTATTCGTCATCGCCATACTGGCGTATCACCCGGCATGATGGTACGGGATGCCATTGGTTACACGTCTCGGTTACCTCTTGTTCGCGTTGACGGCACTTTGAACAGTGGACGCTACATTTCAGATGTGTTACGACCCGTGGCTCTACCCTTCTTTCGATCCCTGCGAAACCCTACATTTCAGCAGGATGATAATGCACGACCGCATGTTGCAGGTCCTGTACGAGCCTTTCTAGGTACAGACAATGTTCGACTGCCGCCCTGGCCAGCACATTCTCCAGATCTCCCACCAATTGTAATCGTCTGTTCAATGGTGGCCGAGCAACTGCCTCGTCACAATACGCCAGTCACTACTCTTGATGAACTGTGGTATCGTGTTGAAGCTGCATGGGCATCTGTACCTGTACACGTCATCCAGCTCAGTTTGACTCAATGCCCAGGCGTATCAAGGCCGTTATTGCGGCCAGAGGTGGTTGTTTTGGGTACTGATTTCTCAGGATCTATGCACCGAAATTGCGTGAAAATGTAATCACATGTCAGTTCTAGTATAATATATTTGTCCAATGAATACCCGTTTATCATCTGCATTTCTTCTTGGTGTAGCAATTTTAATGGCCAGTAGTGTACATGTACGTTTGCATGCTTGTATACTGTGGTACCACATATCAGTACCATCATATGAGTGTATGAGTGTTGGCAACGGAATTGCAAGTTTGATGCCTATAGCGGTCGCGTGGGATCCGCCGGAACCAATGCTGCGTGTCTGCTGCGCCACGCCTCCTTCGACTCCGAACCATGACTGCCCTCTGCCGCCGCCATACAGGACGGCTGGCGGCCACTACGGTTCGGAGCCACTTCGCAATGCAGCCGCAGCCTAGTCGCGTCTACATCTCCATAGTTTGTGCCTTACTACAATGAGCCTCATCGTAGCACACGTTGTGGTAGATTGACTCTGTTTCTTGCTCCATTATTTGTCTTCGGACGCTTGGAGAAATATATGTTAAGTAAATCTTCTTTTTGCTATGTTACTTTTTTCTCTAATAATTTCTGCTGCCGCACCACTCTGTAGCCGCCCCTCCTCTCCCCCTCCCTTACCATTGTGTACGAAGTTGCACACAACACATTCAACATTCTGGAGGTTACACTGGTTATTAATGTACCGACATTTCACATCTGCAGTGGATTATCTTGCACTTACATTAACCTGTAATCTCGCAGTGGTAACCATTTAAATGCTCGCATGTTAACCAGATAAATGTATTCATTACTCTACATTAATTATTTTTTTGTGCTGCGATCTTTTCCGTCAGTGTACTTTACTGAATGATGGCAGCAAATTTATATTTGCATATGACAACTGGAGACCGAATGGCAGAATATTGGCATCTGCCAGTGAAAAGAGAATATAATGTTTATCAAGCTGTGAATCTTTTTTCTTACTGTGAACAGTTCAGTGACAAGGTTATTCTTACCAGAATCGACAGAAAACCAACACCGACAACGATAGTTCAGGTATACATACCGACGTCGCAAGCTGGAGATGAACAGACAGAGATAGCGTATGAGGATATTGAAAGAGTAATACAGTATGTAAAGAAGGATAAAAATCTAGTAGTCATGGGGGACTCGAATGCAATCGTAGGGGAAGGAGTAGAAGAAAAGGTTACAGGAGAATAAGGGCTTGGGACAAAGAACGAGAGAGAAGAAAGACTAATTGAGTTCTATAACAACTATCAGCTAGTAATAGAATCACAAGAGGAGGATGTACACTTGGAAAAGGCAGGGTGACACGGGAAGATTTCATCATAGTAGACAGAAATTGCGAAATCAGATACTGGATTGTAAGGCATACCCAGGAGCAGATATAGGCTCAGATCATAATATAGTAGTGATAAAGAATAGGCTGAAGTTTAAAACATTAGTCAGGAAGAATCAATACGCAAAGAAGTGGGATACGGAAGTACTAAGGAATGACGAGATACCCTTGAGGTTCTCTAAGGCTATAGATACAGCAATAAGGAATAGCTCAGAGGGCAGTACAGTTGAAGAGGAAAGGACATCTCTATAATGGGTCATCACAAAAGTTGGGAAAGAAAACAATGGTACAAAGAAGGTAACTGCGAAGAAACCGTGGGTAACAGAGAAATACTTCAGTTGATTGATGAAAGGAGGAAGTCTCAAACGTTCCGGGAAACTCAGGAATACAGAGATAAAAGTCGCTGAGGAATGAAATAAATAGGAAGTGCAGGGAAGCTAAGACGAAATGGCTGCAGGAAAAATGTGAAGACGTCGATAAAAGAAATGATTGTCGGAAGGACAGACTCAGCATACAGGAAAGTCAAAACAATCTTCGGTGAAATTAAAAGCAAGGGTGGTAACATTAAGAGTGCAACGGGAATCCCACAGTCAAATGCCGAGGAGAGTGCAGATAGGTGGAAAGAATAAATTGAAAGCTTCTATTAGGGGAAAGATTTGTCTGATGTGATAGTAGAAGAAGCAGGAATCGATATAGGAGAAATATGGGATCAAGTATTAGAAGCAGAATTTAAAAGCGCTTTGGCGGACTTGATGTCAAATAAGGCACAAGGGATAGATAACATTCCATCAGAATTTCTAAAATCATTGGGGGAAGTGGCACCGAAACGACTATTCACGATAGTGCGTAGAATGTATGAGCCTGGCGACATACCATCTGACTTTTTGGAAAAGCATTATCCACACAATTTCGAAGACGGCAAGAGCTGACAAGTGTGAGAATTATCACACAATCAGCTTAACAGCTCAGGCATCCTGAGGCTTACAAGAATAATATACAGAAGAATGGAAAAGAAAATTTAGGATGCGCTAGATGACGATCAGTTTGGCTTTAGGAAAAGTAAAGGTAATTCTGACGTTGCGGTAAATAACGGATGCAAGACTAAAGAAAATTCAAGACACGTTCACAGGATTTGGCGACCTGGAAAAAGCGTTCGACAATGTAAAATGGTGCAAGATGTTCGAAATTCTGAGAAAAGTAGGGGTACGCTATAGGGAGAGACGGGTCATATACAATATGTGCAACAGCCAAGAGGGGATAATATGAGTGGACGACCAAGGTCGAAGTGCTCGCATTAAAAATGTGTAAGACGAGGATGTAGCATTTCGCCCCTACTGTTCAATCTGTACATCGAGGAATCAATAATGGAAATAAAAGATAAGTTCAGGAGTGGAATTAAATTTCAAGGTTAAAGGATGTTAATGATACGATTCGCTGATGACATTGCTATCTTGAGTGAAAGTGAAAAAGAATTACATGGTCTGCTGACCGGAATTAGTAGTCTAATGAGTACACAGAATGGATTGAGAGTAAATCGAAGAAAGACGAAGGTAATGAGAAGTAGTAGAAATGAGAACAGCGAATAACTTAACATCAGGATTGATGGTCACGAAGTAGATGAAGTTTAGGAATTCTGCTACCTAGGCAGTAAAATAACCAATGACGGACGGAGGAAGGAGGACATCAAAAGCAGATAGCTATAGCAAAAAAGGCATTCTTGGCCAAAAGAATTCTACTATTATCAAACATCGGCCTTCATTTGAGGAAGAAATTTCTAAGAACGTACGTCTGGAGTACGGCACTGTATGGTAATGAGACATGGACTGTGGGAAAACCCGAACAGAAGAGAATCGAAGCATTTGAGATGTGGTGCTACAGACTGATGTTGAAAATTAGGTAGACTGATAAGGTAAGGAATGAGGAGGTTCTACGCAGAATCGGAGAGGAACGGAATATGTGGAAAACACTGATAAGGAGAAGGGACAGGATGATAGGACATGTGCTAAGACATGAGGGAATGACTTCCATGGTACTAGAGGGAGCTGTAGAGGGGAAAAACTGTAGATGAAGACAGAGATTGGAATATGTCAAGCAAATAATTGAGGACGTAGGTTGCAAGTGCTACTCTGAGATGAAGAGGTTAGCACAGGAAAGGAATTCGTGGCGGGCCGCATCAAATCAGTCAGAAGACTGATGACAAAAAAAATGGATTAAAACAAACCATGAACCAAACGCATCGAGACTGGTATGACTATTTATGAACCAGTGCCTCGATAAGGCGAGCATATGCCAAGATATATGTGGAATTGCATTGGAAGGGGCCATCACACTAATAACAGCTCTGAGGGATGGAAACGGAGGATAAAAATACGTTAAGGTTCAAAGTTGATCCAAACGTTTACTCATAAAAAAAGCATCGAGAAGACTGCCATCAGTCTGTCCTATTCACTGTAAAGTGAGCAGAAAGAAGCTAGAAATTAAGACGAATGGGACTTTTCCTGGGGCTTAAAAATAACCAAATTGACGGCAACTTAAAATCGTTCCGACTTACGTGACCTACACACACAAATGACAGAGAAGAAGGAAACGTCACGCTCATTTGAAATTGTGTAATATTGAAAGTAGTTTAATGCACGTCACACTGACAATCTTTTAATGTTTGATGGTGATCGTTGTCCTTTGAAACGACATGAAGTCAGCTCATCGTTTCTTACAATTTTTAAAGTATTTGCTGATAAAGATCGACAAGACTATCTGAAGGGCCATGCCTCTTATAGGGACTCATCGCGGCCTTCCCCTCAAGAGGTTCTGAGAGTAAATATGGGTATAGATGGACGGCGAACGTTAAATCGTTGCAGCGGAAACACAGGCAAATGACAGGTACCTACGTCCATTCAACCTTCCTCCGCCTGAAGACCTGTCGTAATCTACAGCACGCTGCGCTGCACTGCTATAGTTCTTAGAGTGCCTGTAGCTGTGAAAATCCGCTTATCGCAGCAAGAGCTCTAGGCTCTGTAGCAGTGCCGCCCCGTCAAAGGTCAATCCTTACAAGTGGTCGAACGCCGTGGTAGCTCATTATCCAACCACTCACGAACATCGTTGTGGAAGTATAGTGGAGCACCATCCTATTGAAAAATTAAAATGCCACTGTCGCCTTTAGTAATTCTAAAATTAACTACGCAAAATGCCTTCTCCGTTGATCTGGTAGCCTTGTTGGTGGAGATTACTGAAACAAAAAAACTCCTTGAGGGCTGTTCAGAAATGGTTCAAATGGCTCTGAGCACTATGGGACTTAACTTCTAAGGTCATCACTCCCCTAGAACTTAGAACTACTTAAACCCAACTAACCTAAGGACATCACACACATCCATGCCCGAGGCAGGATTCGAACCTGCGACCGTAGCGGCCGCGCGGTTCCAGACTGTAGCGCCTTTAACCGCTTGGCCACCGCGGCCGGTAAGGGCTGTTCCCATACATATAATCGTATACTACATTTCCTGAGTACAAACATCTCTTACACTCACTTGGAAATGTCTAGAGCATTTTGAATAATATTTGAATATAATATGTAGAACATTCGAGCAGTGACAGTAAAGTTGAAAAGTGACTGTCGCAGTATGTGGTGCGAAGCGTGATGTGATGGAGATCCCCGCTCTAGACTATCCTGTAGACGCGCCTCTCCCTTGTGTAGCTGCTGCAATCTGTATCCATTCCAACCTGCTTACTAATTGAGCCTTGGTCTGCCATTAAAATATTTAACCCAACAATACGAAACTGACGCCTCAGGGTGTGCCTTCTCACCCAATCATTTCATTTTCTGAATTTGTGTAAAAGCCCTTGTATCACGAGTCGTTTTATTACGTGTTCTTTAGTTGCCTGATCCACCCATGTAATTGACAGCGTCGTACAGTAGTACCACATTTAAAACACTTCCGTTGACTTCTTTTCTGAACTGTTTATCGTCCATCTTTCATTTCCGTACAAGCCTACTCTTCAGGCAAATGAAGAACGAAAAGCATGTATGTTTTATTGGAATCCCGTGTTCCATGAACTGTACGTAAAAGAAGTAATAAAGAACAGAGAGACACATACCACTGAGTAAAAAGTGAAAGGCAAGCTGGTGTCATCCACAACGTTTGTGGCCAGACAGTGCTCACTTGGCCGGAAAGAAAGAGATTACACAACGCATATAAAATTGAATGCACGAGCTCGTGAATTAAAAGTAGCGGTGCATGTAAAGAATATTAAGACAAACAATAATCAAACGCATTTCAAAAAATGATACAATTAGCAGTTTCGACTTATCATCAAGCCATCATGAGATATTTTAATACGTTACATAGGGACTCTTTAACTCGACTAATTTACAATATAACGGTTTCGTTTCCTCTAATGATGATTTGGTTGGAATTGCTTTTATACCATTCGCGTGACCACCTTTCAAAATATAGGGTATTAAGAAAGAGTATTAATTTTTGCGAGATATTAGTATAGATTAATTGGATAAACGATTTCAATCTAAGAGGGGAAGGTCTGGGGAACCTGATGGCGAAGAAACGTGTCGTTTCTACCGGTCCGTCTTCCGGTAGATGTTAGATCAGATGACTAGAATGTGCCGAAGTCCTATCATGCTGGTACAACGCCAAAGGAACCTCTTCCAAAAATGATGAAAACTCGTTTTCAAGACAGTCAAGGTACTGAGGAAACTTAAGAGGATGCTGGAACTCAACAGGTCCAGTCATCTGAATGTCTATCGTAGCGCTCCACACACTTACAGCGGGCGTTCTTGAAAATGTGTTTCCACATAGGCACGTGTGTTTTTATCCGACTGCTGGTGTGAGTTACGAATCAAAATGTCTTCGTCTGTGTTTTGATATTGTGTTCCGCAGTCCAAAGACATGTTTGACGCTATTCTGTCCTGTGCGAACATCTTCACGTCAGCATGATTGCTGAAGCCTACGTCCACTTGCACCTGCCTACTGTTCTAGAGCTGTGATTCCCTCTACATTTTTACGATTTCCACCATCAGTACTGCTTTCTGTTACCAAAGTGACGGATTCTTGATGTCTCATGATGTGTTTTCTGTCTATACTGTTCTTCTACGATACAGATAACAGGTGTGTGAGTGAAGTGCCGCGCCAATGTTGGAGTACGTGGGTTAGTGTGATTCTTGTGGGCCAAACGTCTGAATTGTACACAGATTCACAGTGAAATTCTGGCGGTAAATGGACGAAATACTATGTCGCATCCAGCCGTAGTGAAGTGTTGGAAACAATTTGACCAAGCCAGTATAAAACTGGATAACGCTGGTCGAAGAGGAACAACGATCTTCCAAGTGCGATTTCCATATTTGAGTCAAGTTGAAAGAACATCAGGTGAGAGATTGTCCAAGAATGAGGACGTTGACACAGCGCTTCTCGAATGGCTCCGGGACCAAGGGGCTGATTCCTATTGTCAAGGAACTGAGCGATCGTTAGAAGCTTCCGACCTTTGTTTACAGAGACTTGTTGACTGCGTTGAAAAACTACGACATGCGTCTGCGTGACTTCGGAGTGTAGTATAGAATTCAATAAAAGGTATTCAGTCCACCGGAATAGTGTGTAACCTACTTTCTGTAGTCCTCTCACATGTACTAAAAGATTAGTCAGCCGGTTTGAGCTGCAGGTTGCCTATCAGCACCAGGGGCAACAAATAGTATATTTTCAGCATTTTATATAATTATTGGAAGCATTAAGAAATTTAAAATGCTGTTCTGATGTAATCACTAAAATGTATAAAGATTTAACACAATAAGTCAAGTATTAAAGTCAGAAACTGTTCACATGTACTGCGGCATAGTAACTCACTGTGCCCAAGTTTCTCGCTGATATGCCACCACAAAATAATGAAAGGAAGAATATTTATCAGTTAATACATTTATCCCGTTCACGCAGTAAAACATCAGAATCAAGATTGATGTTTTAATGTATTACTTCTTTGCTACTGACTCTGTTCGCAACACATTTTGCAAACTCTACCCACATATACCACTGAATGTAGCTGCTAAATTATACCATTCTATGACCCACGCTTACGGAGATACGACGTTACAAATATGGAGGCGCGTGAAAAACTAGCTTTCCTTAAAACTGAGCTCTTTTATACATGGGAGCCAGATTCTTTAAAGAAACGTGGGTGGTGAGGTTACTGGTGTTTGACACTATGGTGGATTTTTTTTGGCCAGGAATGCTCTCTTCGGTTAGCTAGGCCACTTTCTGTGGCGCCCTTGCTTCGTTAGTGATGAGTTATTTTGCTACCAAGGCAGCAAAATGAGTTCATCTCTTCCACTGTTGACTGCGTTCCCACGGAAAACTTCCCTGCCATCTCATGGACTGTGAGGGGACTGCTACATTTGTTTGTTGTTTAATCGGTACCTTGAGGAATCCGTCGTATAACTACACATTTAAATTACACTACTACTTTTGAAAAAAAAACAGGGTATTTATAGCATTCTCAGACCTTTTCCCTTAGGTATTTAAAGAGAATGGTTTTTGTTTCCAATTATCATGATATAGGGGCAATGCCCAAAAGCGGACACCATTTTCTGTTGACTTAAAATAAATAGTAAAAGTTATATTTTAAAAGCGCATATTATTTACACTGTAATATTATGCACCATTTAAATTTTACTGTTAGAAAATATTATGAGAATGTAGTATCACAAAAATTATTTTCATGGACCTTACACTTCGCGAGTTTAAAAACAGTTGCTAAAATCAGATCCCTCTTAAACATAATGAGAATAACTGTTAAAAGTAAACAGAATTTGATAAAAGGTATTTAATCGGAGGAAACATAAACTAGTTTCTAAGTAGGTATAATATAACGTCTCCCAGAGGGTTATAGAAAGATGTCTACTATAGGATGTTCGTGTAGGGTTCGCTTCCAACAGTTTGGTTTTGCAACATATAAAGAAAAGGCTAACCGATTTTTCACCATCAGTTTGGTCTTTCGAAGGGTGTTATTTCTCTCTGCCAGTTGCTCGGCCGTTCTTGACAAGCCATTAGGAGTAAGCCCAAGGGAAGAAACTTCCGTAGCAAGACAGCACTAAAAGCAGCTCTTGTTCAAGATCTGTAGCCAAAATTGTAGGTCTCCTTTTTCTGTTTTTACTGTGTCCTCAGGTGCACCTATATTTCATCTTAGACAACTTCGTACCTGTTGTTTTGGACTGTTAAACTGTTGGATGGCCTTGTTACCAACCCATCTCCTATTTCTGAAGTGCATTAATAGCTTTAGTCATTTTTCCGCTTTATTTTATCAATATTTACCACTATATTCTTGGAATCTACAATAGAAATCCAAAAGAATAGAAGTGCGTACTAAAACAGGCAGACTTTAAACGTGAAAACGTAAGGGGTCCGAACTGAGCAACTGAAAGCGGTCCAGTCTGCGTGACTAGAGCTCACATTTTGTTAACAGGACAAATTTTTAACCAAAAATATAAATGAAACCGTTTAGTCATAATGATTAAACTTAAAGTTACTATTCACGAAGACATATAAGTTGAAAATCTTACCTGCCGAGATCTAAGAGAAATAGCCAAAGAGGTAGCACCGTGTGAAAACGTGATAGACAGCAAGTGAAATGGGCGGCTTGTGCTCCGCACTTTTTTAAGAGCAGCAGAAGCGTAGACTGCTATTTACAGCCGGCCGGGTTGGCCGAGCGGTTCTAGGTGCTTCAGTCTGGATCCGTGCGACCACTACGGTCGCAGGTTCGAATCCTGCCTCGGGCATGGATGTGTGTGATGTCCTTAGGTTACTTAGGTTTAAGTAGTTCTAAGTTATAGGGAACGACCTCAGATGTTAAGTCCCATAGTGCTCAGAGCCATTTGAACGATTTTTTTGCTATTTACAGTTGGTCGCCCTAGAGTCTAGGAGAATGCAGGGGGTCCGCTTTAAGGGGGACGGGGTGTGCAGTTTAGGACACTTTCCTCTATTATTCTGATTTGTTATCAGCTGACACGTATACTTGTGACACATCATTTCCAGTCAACGCCTGTTCGGTACTTCGTATGCTACAGCCCGGACTGGCGATCTAGACGGCTACTGTCCAACCTGCAGACGACAGGCTGATGTTCACGTAGTTCCTCTCAATGGGGCAGCAGTCTGGGCTTACTAGGATGATTGCAGGTGCAAGTGATCTCCACAAGATACTCAGTGTTTTCCAGCACCTGTAGGAACTAAACTTTGGGAAGCACTGGAAGGAAGAGTCTCTTTGCTGAGTGCTCTCGTGACACCAGGAAAAGACCGAGAGGAAATGTAGAGTGGGCAAAGTGAGACTGGACCAGAATAAATTTCATGCACCTTCCCGTGGCAGCTGATGTCAGTTGGTTTGTGTATCTTAAGGTGCATCAAATACACTGCCATGTAAAACGTAAGGATGAGCTAGATAAAGTAACATAACGTAATAACCTCTATATGGAAAACAATGAAAACGAGGGAGCTTGATGCCAGAGGTGTCCCAGTCGTGCACAGAAATTTCGACAGCGCGAGGGCAGCGTGGTTATAGCGCCAAATGCGGTTGGCCCTGCAGCACGAGGCATTCAAGGAACGGGAAAAAGCAGTGTTTGACAATCATCCAGCAGTTAGGGTGCGCAATGGTGGTGTTCTTCGTTACAGCATGATCGGGATACAACATACAACATCACATGGGCAACCACCATCCGGAAACTGGAAAAATGAGTAGGTGTAAAGGGTGCAGCCCAGAAGTTTGTAACTGCTCACAGCATTGTTTCACGTGCAAGAGGAGCTTTCCGAACAGCCGGCACTATTGGTCAAAGGAGAGAAGGTGCTCGACCACGGCCAATACAGCACTGGGAGACCGCTACATTGTGTAAAAGGCAAGAAGGAATTCAGTTCAAACACCTGATGCAGTGCAAACACATTTAACACGACTGGAAAGCACGCCATTTCATGCTCCATAGTGGCACAGTGACTGTATGGGTGTGGTCTACTTGCCCGACTACCAGCACACTGTATTCTGCTGACAATCCCATATGGGTGGAACCGTTTGCGGTAGTAGTAGGAGCAAATCGGATGGAGCAGCAAAAATGGGGTCTCGTGTCCTTCTCGGATGAGAGCAGGTTCAGTGTGAATATTGATTCTGGACGTACCTTGATACTGCGACGGGTGGGAACACGTAATGCGCCCAGCAACATTTTCGAATGTGACCGTTTTGATGGTCCAGGTGTAATGGTGTGGGGAGGAATAATGTTGCATGGGCGCACTGATCTCCAAATCTCTGTAGCCCTTTCCCATGTGCGTCTTTTCAGCGGTGCATTCGGAACTGACTTCCTTTTTTCAGATGCAGGAGCTCTTGGAAGGAGTGGATATTCGATGAATGGACTGGTCAACCAGTTACCCCGACTTAAATTCTATCGATCAAGTGTGGAATGCGTTGGGGGCAGCACGTACACATGTACCAACTATCATGCAGTAGTCGTCAACCACGCTTTTGGATGTGCGGAACGTCCAACCACAAGAACGGCTCACCAACCTTATGGGCTGGGTGGGAGCACGCCTTACCGTCCGTGGTGATCGCACACTCTATCAATAACCATGTCCCACCTTTTGTAATGCTCAAAATGGTTCAAATGGCTCTGAGCACTATGGGACTTAACATCTGAGGTCATCAGTCCCCTAGAACTTAGAACTACTTAAACCTAACTAACCTAAGGACATCACACACATCCATGTCCGAGACAGGATTCGAACCTGTGGCCGTAGAAGTCACGCCGTTCCGGACTGAAGAGCCTAGAACCGCTCGGGCACAGCGGCTGGCTTTGTAATGTTACTGGACCATCATAAATCATGGTGACTCCAGCGTAATTGTTGCCTTTGTATAAAAGTGTCGTTTCTGTTCGTGTCTTTACTTCTTTCAGTTACCATCTGTACTATACTGTAGCAGTTGTTTCTATATATAAAACTTCCTGGCAGATTAAAACTGTGTGTCCGACCGAGACTCGAACTCGGGACCTTTGCCTTTCACGAGCAAGTGCTTTACCATCTGAGCTACCGAAACACGACTCACGCCCGGTACTCACAGCTTTACTTCTCCCAGTACCTCGTCTCCTACCTTCCAAACTTTACGGAAGCTCGCGTGCGAACCTTGCAGAACTAGCGCTCCTGAAAGAAGTTTCATATCAGCGCACACTCCCCTGCAGAGTGAAAATCTCATTCTGGAAACATCCCCCAGGCTGTGGCTAAGCCATGTCTCCGCAATATCCTTTCTTTCAGGAGTGCTAGTTCTGCAAGGTTCGCAGGAGATCTTCTGTAAAGTTTGGAAGGTAGGAGACGAGGTACTGGCAGAAGTAAAGCTGTGAGTACCGAGCGTGAGTCGTGCTTCGGTAGCTCAGATGGTAGAGCACTAGCCCGCGAAAGGCAAAGGTCCCGAGTTCGAGTCTCGGTCGGGCACACAGTTTTAATCTGCCAGGAAGTTTCATAGCAGCGCACACTCCGCTGCAGAGTGAAAATCTCATTCTGGTTTCTATATATAGTCCAAGTTTCATGGAGCTATGCTGCTTGGCATGACACATCACGCGGAAGTTACCTTCGTTCTTAACTTTTGCACAGCAGATAATTTATTACGGGTTCCCGGAGTAGCTAATCCCAGTTAGGCTGTCTATCTTAAGGTGCGCGAAATATTTTCCGGGCCACTTTCATTTTGGCTATCCTACACTTGAATTCCGCTCCTGAATCTGACTGGGTGATAGGACAGCGTTACACACTTACAAGGGGCAGCTAGGAGTTCACTAAATCGAGGATTCGAGGACAGCCCTCGAGGCTGCAGGAATTATTTTGCCCTTTGGGGGTGGAGGTTGTGTTTCAAAGATCTATCATTCCAAATGTTGGAAGTAAGTGCTCGTTCGTGGTCAACCAAGTAGTTTTTGAAACACGAAAGGCTACAAGAATCAAAAGTGCCTTTAGCTGCACAGCTTGCAGTTCACTGTAGTTGTATCAGGTTGGTCTCAACCAGTGATGTGTCTCAGTCACAGTGGACGTACTCGCTAGGATGTGGCCACACAATAGAGCACCGAGCAATTAACTAGCTGTAGGCGTTGTTTGACGGAAGTGACGGACTTGGCGATGTTAAATTGCAGCTAATAAATTACATTTCATTTCGTTGGAATTTGAGTGTGGTGTTTCCTTGTGACTTCTTGCTTATGCTCTTTAAACTATTGACCAATTTCATCTTTGGTAGCGGGTTTGGCTTCGGCGTCAGCTCTTTTTCTCTTTTTTGTGCCGAACTGCTCGTACAGAAGGATCGCTTAGACGCAACATCCTGACTTATTTGTTCTCTGTGTTCCAATGTCTGTCTTTGAACAAAGCCCAAGAAGCCGCTGGCATCCTCTTCAAATTCTATATTGAATTTGTGTGATTTAGCCCCTCTGTTAACTGTACTCGAACAAAAAAGGGTCCCAGCTGTTGGAAGAAAGCACTAGCCACACCCATTTACAATTAGGATGGTAGAAGTGATCCACAAAACTATCGTCCAATACTCTTCACAGTGATTTGTTGTATACACTTCTGAGCTCAACATAGCTTTTGTGCTCAAACATAATGAGGTATTTCGGACAGAATGAGCTCCATGACAACCAGTCTGGTTCAAATGGCTCTGAGCACTATGGGACTTAACTTAAACCAGTCTGGATTCCGCAAACATCAATCATGTGAAACCCAACGCGCACTCCTCTCACATGACATAAGGAAGTCAAACAGATGTATATTTCTTGATTTCCGAAAAGCATTTGATTCAGTACCACATCTACACTTAACATCAAAAGGACAGTAGCATGGGGTATGAAGTGAAATATGTGACTGGATCGAGGATTTTTTGATTGGTAGGACGCAGCAACGTATCTTGGATGCAATGATCAGTATAGTAGGACGAACAAGGAGGATACGCAATCCACAAGTCCAGTGATACAACGCTGTAACTGAAAGCTGTAGGTTATCATTGAGTATTCTAGCTCCAATCTGGTTATAATGAGTTTCTCATCTCAAGGTGGGTATCAGATTACACTTCCAATATCAGGTTACACATTTGGGAAACTTGTAATCAAAGACACCCCCCACCCACTCCTCTCCCTCCGGGGAACCACCGGCAATTGATCAAGGTCATCCAGGTGAACCTCCATGGACCTTAGATACTTGTGCGAGTTATATTCGAGATCATCCAATGGCAATTGTACGAGTTATATTCAAGCCATGAAGTAACTTGATATCGATTACATGATATAAAATTGTTGGGAAACTCGTTGACCAATGGGAGCACATAAAAGTGACCTGAGGCCCAGTGTATCAATAAGATTCGAGCTCCCCCTTCCCCTCCTCATCCATTGCAATTCAACATCTGTGCGTCATTGGGTGAGGTTCAGGTTTGTAATAATACACTACTGGCCATTGAAATTGCTACACCAAGAAGAAATGCAGATGGTAAACGGGTATTCATTGGCCAAATATATTATACTAGAACTGACATGTGATTACATTTTCACGCTATTTCGGTGCATAGATCCTGAGAAATCAGTACCCAGAACAACCACCTCTGGCCGTAATAACGGCCTTGATACGCGTGGGCATTGAGTCAAACAGAGTTTGGATGGCGTGTGCAGGTACAGCTGCCCATGCAGCTTCAACACGATACCACAGTTCAAAAAGAGTAGTGACTGGCATATTGTGACGAGCCAGTTGCTCGGCCACCATTGAGCAGACGTTTTCAGTTAATGAGACATCTGGAGAATGTGCTGGCCAGGGCAGCAGTCGAACATTTTCTGTATCCAGAAATGCCCGTACAGGACCTGCAACATGCGGTCGTGCATTATCATCCTGCTGAAATGTAGGGTTTCGCAGGGATCGAATGAAGGGTAGAGCCACGGGTGGTAACACATCCGAAATGTAACGTCCACTATTCAAAGTGCCATCAATGCAAACAAGAGGTAACCGAGACGTGTAACCAATGGCACCCAATACCATCACACTGGGTGATACGCCGGTATGGCGATGACGAATACACGCTTATAATGGGCGTTCACCGCGATGTCGCCAAACTTGGATGCGACCATTATGATGCTGTAAACAGAACCTGGATTCAACCGAAAAAATGCCATTTTGCCATTCGTGCACCCAGGTTCGTCGTTGAGTACACCATCGCAGGCGCTCCTGTCTATGATGCAGCGTCAAGGGTAACCGCACCCATGGTCTCCGAGCTGATAGTCCATGCTGCTGCAAACGTCGTCGAACTGTTCGTGCAGATGGTTGTTGTCTTGCAAACGTCCCCATCTGCTGACTCAGGGATCGAGACGTGGCTGCACGATCCGTTACAGCCATGCAGATAAGATGTATGTCATCTCGACTGCTAGTGATACGAGGTCATTGGGATCCAGCACGGTGTTCCTATTACCCTCCTGCACCCACCGATTCCATATTCTGCTAACAATCATTGGATCTCGACCAACACGAGCAGCAATGTCGCGATATGATAAACCGCAATCACGAAAGGCTACAATCCGACCTTTATCAAAGTCGTAAACGTGATGGTATGCATTTCTCCTCCTTACACGAGGCATCACGACAACGTTTCACCAGGCAACGCTTGTCAATTGCTGTTTGTGTATGGGAAATCGGTTGGAAACTTTTCTCATGTCAGCACGTTGTATGTGTCGCCACGGGTGCCAAGCTTGTGTGAATGCTCTTGAAGGCTAATCATTTGCATATCACAGCATCTTCTTCCTGTCGGTTAAATTTTGCGTCTGTAGCACGTCATCTTCGTGGTGTAGCAATTTTAATGACCAGTAGTGTAGTAATTCTACTGTGGCTGATATAAGTAATTAATTAATGGTTTTGATCATACAATGTAGACAATCTCATAGCCGACGCCACGTGATCGACTGTGGCGCCCTCTGTACTGCCTATATAATCAGCGCTTCGTCGAGTTCTCTTCGCAGTTCGCCGCTTTACCTCCGAGGATGTCTCCCGCAGTCGGAGACGAAACGTCAGGAGAGTGTTTTATACTTCGACCACGGCCTATCAGCCCGGAAGTTTTAAGTGAAGAAAAAAATAATTAATGGTTTATTATTAACGACATTTTGTTTATCACCAATTTTTTTCTTTTATAAGGCTGTTTGTTAATGTGACATACAGTAGTTAATTTCACAAAGCTTTTTATCTTTTATACAATTATTTTCATTTGTTTTTTGTAAGTGAATTTACTAATCCGTCTTTTTCTGTCTTGCAAATAGTACATTCTTGATAAAAGTTCCAAATAACTCTGTGTTTGGATCGTAATGTGATCACATCATATCTCTCCTAAATTTGGACAATGTTTTCCTCCTCACCAGCATCACTGCCCTCTTTTGGAGGGCAGGGATATATGAGCTAATCCTATAGAGGTATTTTACACTTAATAGCAGGATACTGCGGCTCGTTGACAATTTCGCAAAACACCTTGACAGGCATTAAGAAAAGTTACAGGAGCTCAGTAGCCCGCATTCGAGTTTGTTATAGTGGCTGGTGGGATCCTGTGTGAGCAGGTGAGTAGTCCAGTATCGCTGCAGGACTCCATAAGAGAACAGGCAAGCGTATTGCTGCAGCTAGGCCCAAAGTGATGTCAAAGCAATGTCTTATACTGTGATGGTCCATAGCGATTCAGAGATGGTGCAGGACACATCTGCACTGGCAAACGAGCTGGTGTCATCAGCCCATACTACACCGATGATGACGACCAACCTGCACTGGTATTTGCGGATACAGTGAATACAGCGTTGATAAAACGGGTTCGGGCGACGAATATGTTATAGTCGTGTCAGGTGAAGGAATAGTAGTTGTATGTGTAATCTTGCATCTACATACAACCTCCATCTCATCTGCAAAAGAAGGAAGCAATTGATAAGCACTAAACATAATTTATGAGATGCTAAATGCGGGCACCACATCTAGTCGCATTCTTAACTAGAGGCGTCCAAATAAGTCCACGGGCCCCTCGTCACATTGTTATTTGTAGCGGTGGCTTGTAATATCATATTCTGCCAATCTGCCGCAATATTAACATCGAATGCATCTATAGGTGATTGCGAGACGGTCAAGGGCATGCATGTTTTGGCAAATAACCTGGTTTAATCAGCCCGCGTCATGGTGATGATGATGGACTACGGTGTGGTAGTGTTTCCACGTTCAAAGAATACTGTGTCAGCAAACCGGGCTGGGCTAACAAACGCATCATCATCGTATCACGTCGTGGAGTAGTTGTCACAGGTGAAACACCGACGCCACACACGTCCATCGCATCTGCAAGACAAGAAGAAGGAAAAAATCAATCAATAGACTGCAGCGCACACATAAACATGGAAAAAAGAAAACAAAAATATCTTAAATACATACCTGTAAGAACATTGGCGTCAAATTGGCGTCACTTATTACTCCATGATGAGCCATCACCTCCATTATGGCTTTCCTTCTCTTCTGATTCTAACAGTGCTGTTGATGATGCTCGTAGTGAGTCTCAGACGAATGACTTCTCGCATCGAAGCGCCTCGTATTTATGTCCAAAAACTACATAACTTGGTTTATTTCAGCCAATAAGGAACGAATATTCTTATCTTTGGTCACGTGGTTTCAACAAGGCTGGCGCCTGTATGTGTGAGTGAATTCCCAAGGGACCAAACTGCTGAGGTCATCGGCCCCTAGATTTACATACTAGTTAAAGTAACTTAAACTAACTTATGCTGAGAACAACACACACAGCCATGCCCGAGGAAGATTTTGAACCTCCGGCGGGAGGTGCCATCCGTGACATGGCGCCCTAAACCGCGCGGCCACTCCGGCTGGCGCCTGCTCACAGCTGTTTCTAGGCACCGCTATGCCACAAAGCTTCCGCCGATTTTCTCACAGAGAGGATTATATTTCAGTGCAGGTGCACGCGCTGGTCCATCATGTGGACAGGGTATCCACTGTTCAAAGAGAGTTTTCTGAAGCGTTGAGATTCAATGGACACTGCGACTGGCATGGGGCGCCGCTGTCGACTCTGTTCAAGGAATACCACATATATTTCAGTAACACGCCTTTTGCAGGTGCCTGCTAGCGTGAAAGATATAAGAGTAAGCATCAGGCTCTCCTCATAGTTTGGTGGCTGTCACTCTATGCACTGCTTCCAGAATAATAATAATAATAATAGAATAATCTTTTACTCCACTATTAAGGGGCTCCGGAAAGGCTCAAAATCATGAAAAGTTCAATTTTTACTTTTTTGCATTTTCTGAATCTGCAGACTATTACCTTTTAATAGATATATAATTTATTCAATTCCGAAGACTACAACTATTTTTAAATTTTTTTTGAAATGTGTTCTACATGGGCGTGACCCACTGTGGCGCTGTTAAACTGCTGTCAAATAGTGTTATTACTAACGTCCGTGTTCATCAGGTACATTTTAGTGATGTGAGATAAAGTATGTGTTGTGGCTAACCTGTGATGGTTCAATATATATCGCTGGTGTGATTGTCGATTGTTTCATGATTATTTACTCTGTCGTTATCTCGAAAATATTCGTAATTAATTCTGTTTCTTGAGTCTCTGTTTTGTTGAAGTATAATAATGAGTAAAAGTAAAGTTATTAGAAATCCTCTGAAGGCTTTTAAGAAAAGGAGAAATGTTGGAAAGCCAAAGGTATGTGTTATTACTGTAAATAATAACATTCTAACACGGTACGAGCGATGCTTGCTTTAGACAAGGAACGCCTTCGGGCTGCAGACAGGGCTGTAAAGAGTCTAGAAATACAAGCCAGAGTAAACAGGAGGAGGAACAAGAGGAAGCTGGAGGAGGAGTTTGCATAGGATGAAGATAATCCATCCTATGGACCTGGAATGCACTAAAAAGTTAATCCAATCTTTGTCGCTCGTTTCCCAAAACTTTTACTTTCTCATACTAATTACATGTTTTCTAAGGATCTTCCAAACATATTTGTTTCAAACTTTCAGTAAATGTTACACAGTACCTTCTGCATAATTTAACACAGCCTTTTTCCAAAAAAACTGTATATTTTTGAATATATAAATAAAAAAATGCAAAAAAATGTTGTGAATTTTCATTACAATTGAAAAAAAATCATCTTTAATAACTGAACTAAAATTTTGTAAAATCCCTGTGTTAAGTTGTAGCCCATATTCCAATAAATAATCTGTCAAAAGTTCAACTTCCTACCTCAAATACTTTGTGAGGAAAGATGTAATTTATAAGCGTTATTTTAACATTGCAAGTATAGGGCGTTCCGGAGCCCCTTAAGGGCTCACGAGAGCCTTACGGAACGTCCAACATCATTGGGCAGCTGCCGCCACCCAGAGCCAACCTACAGTCCTGCAGGTGATATCTGAAGACAGAGAAGTGAGGCGGTATCAAGACGTTAACAGCCTATGACGTTTCTTTTAAAAAACTATTATAAAATCCAAATTTTGTTACCGATAGCATTCTGCTAGGAATTTTTATAAATCGTTTTGTAGTATTTTAAATTAGTACGACTTTGCTAACCAATTTGCTAGTTAAATACTTGAAACTATAGACATATGGATAATATTTTGCTTTAGACCGCACATGTCGAACACAGTTTATTCTGTTATTCACATCAGTAGAAGAAACTAACAATAAAGACCATATGACAGTAGTCATTTTTGTCATCAGTTTTCTCTCGCGTGCCAACCTCTTCATCTCAAAGAAGCACTTGCAAAAAAATGGCTCTGAGCACTATGGGATTTAACTACTGAGGTCATCAGTCCTCTAGAACTTAGAACTACTTAAACCTAACTAACCTAAGGACATCACACACATCCATGCCCGAGGCAGGATTCGAACCTGCGACCGTAGCGGTCACGCGGTTCCAAACTGACGCGCTTACAACCGCAAGGCCACACCGGCCGACAAGCACTTGCAACCTACGTCCTCAATTACTTGCTGGATGTATCCAACCTCTGTCAACCTCTTGACAAGACTTATGAGAAGGATGAAGTGGAGAAACTAATGCTGCTGGTAGGGGAGTATGAATATCATAGGTGCTTCTGGAGTCCAAGAGGTCCATAGCACAAATGCCGAAGGAAAGAAACATAATTGCCAGAAAACTGCCGAACAACTCAAAGGTCCTTCTGCGGTCGTGAGAAAGACGATTAATTCGATTCTTTCATCAGGCGGGAACGCAGTAAATAACCACAAATTTAATCGTTCTTTTTATTAAAAAGGAAAAACAAACTAAATTTGCTTGACAGTAAACAAGGGCGAATCTGTATCTGTTACGTTCTTCTTCTGTACTTCACGGTTTAGGCACTTGCGCCTGTTCCAGTCATCATCATCATCATCATCATCATCATCATCATCATTTAAGACTGATTATGCCTTTCAGCGTTCAGTCTGGAGCATAGCCCCCCTTATACAGTTCCTCCATGATCCCCTATTCAGTGCTAACATTGATGCCTCTTCTGATGTTAAACCTATTACTTCAAAATCATTCTTAACCGAATCCAGGTACCTCCTCCTCGGTCTGCCCCGACTCCTCCTACCCTCTACTGTTGAATCCATGAGTCTCTTGGGTAACCTTGCTTCTCCCATGCGTGTAACATGACCCCACCATCTAAGCCTGTTCGCCCTGACTGCTGCATCTATAGAGTTCATTCCCAGTTTTTCTTTGATTTCCTCATTGTGGACACCCTCCTGCCATTGTTCCCATCTACTAGTACCTGCAATCATCCTAGCTACTTTCATATCCGTAACCTCAACCTTGTTGATAAGGTAACCTGAATCTACCCAGCTTTCGCTCCCATACAACAAAGTTGGTCGAAAGATTGAACGGTGCACAGATAACTTAGTCTTGGTACTGACTTCCTTCTTGCAGAAGAGAGTAGATCGTAGCTGAGCGCTCACTACATTAGCTTTGCTACACCTCTCTTCCAGTTCGTTCACTATGTTGCCATCCTGTGAGAATATGCATCCTAAGTACTTGAAACCGTCCACCTGTTCTAACTTTGTTCCTCCTATTTGGCACTCAATCCGTTTATATTTCTTTCCCACTGTTCCAGTATCACTTTTTATTGCAGCCTCGGTCCGGTATTTCTGCGCCCCTTCTTCCTCTTGGTCGGTACAGTGTGGACAGACATTGGGCTCTCTCTACACTCATTCTTTATGTGTGATGTTTCTATGATATATTATGTTCTTCAATCTTTTCATTAATATTTTAGGTATCTAGTTGATTGATAATATCATCAACCTTAAATGGTCTTGACCGGTAACATCCCTAACTTTCCCGAGAAACCTCATTTCGCTTCTTGAGGTTTACTTTTATCACTTTTTTTTTACGTATCCATGACTCGCCTCCAGGTAGCAATATAGCAATAGCCATTGTTTTATAAGATCTTAATTTTGTTTCGAAATGTTTCATTTATCATTCTGCATATTGGTTTCATATCCTTGTCCATATCATAATCTATGCCACATCGTAAAGAATTATTACTGGAAGGTTGCCCAAGTGGTCCATTACATACTATTATTTTTGACTGAATGGGATACTTCCTACGATGATCCTTGCTGTTAGTTGTATTTACTGCTATTCAAAAGTTATGTTCTTCTTTCCCTAGTTGACGTAGGTTATACTCTGCTTTCTGTAGCTCATCTCTTCTTCCTTCCAAAATTTTTACATCATCTTAATACGTAAGGATACCAAAATATTCAATGCTAATAATCTGCATGCCTCAATTTACGTCCTGTCTCTAGTGTTTAACCAAATAATTCTTGCATACTTTAAATAAAGTTGTGACATTTTACTGTTTTCTGTAAGTATCTTATTTATAGTTATACCTCCAACTTTATTATAGCCAACCTATGTTTTTTGTGCGTGTCCTTGTATACGATTTTATATCTTCCGTAATACAGGATATCTTGCTTTAGTTGTTATGTCCCATAGTTTCATTTTGTTCACACTGTCAAAAGATTTTTCGAAGTGAGTAAAACTATATGTGTCTCTTGATTGACATCTCGTCGTTTATGTAAAATTCTTTTTATGTTAGATGTATTATCACTGCATGAACGGCCTTTACTGAAAGCACTAAGATGAGAATTTCTGTTATAGTTTAGATAAGATTACTAATTATATTTTCAAACATTCCATAGGCTGAGTTTAGGAGGCAAATTCATCTATACTTTTATCTTTTTTAAAAATGGGTATCACTTTTGAGATTTTCCAAGGGTTCGATGGTATACGTCAGTAGCAACATTCATGAAATAATTTGTAATAATCTAAAATCACAAAAGTGCAGGCATATTTTAAAAGTTCAATATTAATATCGACTGTTCGACATTCTTTCTTGTTTTTCATAGAGTTTAAAATTACTTGCTGTTCTTCTGTCACGATTGAACCCGCAGTACTGTTGCATAATGTAATCTCCTCTTTCTTCAGATCGTTGTCACCGCTTTTTTATACAATTCTTTCCACTGATCTTTGTTAATTATATTTAGTTCTGAAGTATATTTCTCTGCTCTATTTATTTGTTTCATTAATTGATAGGAATAAATTTGCCTCCCATGTATGTTCTTTTTTACTTTAGTTATGAAATGATCCAATGACTTTGTGTTCTATCCTAATTATTTGTCTTTTGCTTTTTGCTTATAATTCACGACGGTTTCTCGTGTTTTATTCTGCAGGAATTTTTTGAAGGCTCTATCTTTTTCTTCAACGGCTTTTAAGATATTTTCATTGCAAACCTCAATCCTTTCATTTTCCTTATGTTCATTTTTCCATTGTCCCATATGTCGCACTTACTTCGTTACTGTTATTGCATCATTTATCTATGTTATCTATTATGCTCATTGAAATTAGAAGTTTATGAAAGACGTGATCATTCTCATTGCTTACATTCATGGTACCTGTAACTACACGGCTGAAGTATGACTGTTATCTTACAAATTGTTGGTGATAAATAAAAATGTATAAAATACTCTCGGACTTCAGGGTAAAACTTCGAGCTCTCGACAATTACCATCATGGTCTTCAGAACGAACAAGTGAACAGTCGTGGCTGTTGATGTGGTGATCTCATAGAGCCGATTGGTCGGCAATCACGTCATGCTGCCACATATGGTGGCGCCACCGCTCCCTTAGGAGCATAAATATTGTGGCGAATTTCTCTGCTACTTCTGTGAGTCGAGAGCTCGCTTACATACAGCACTAAGATTAGATCCGTTGTCCCGGTTGAAGCTCTTCTCGAACATTCTTATTTCTGCCGCCTTTGTAATAACAGAACCTCCGTAGTTACGACCGCTCACAACAACCTCTGAAAGACTACACAGGTGCAAATCTGCAACACGCCAGATTACTTTAAACTAAAACTTTTAACGATTGACACAAGCACACAAACTATGCACCCCTTAGTAGGGGTGGAAATGGTACAAAAACACTAAAATTAAAAGATTAACTTGCCACCGAAGGTGCAGCTTGATTTTAACTTCTAAGAAAGTCTTACGGTGGAAGGGTGGCAACTTTATATACTAAAATGACTATTTAAATAAAAGCCCATGAAATGCAATCTTATATAAAATTATACAAGGTTGGCCAAACAAGTTAACATGCTCTACAGTACACAGATACCGCCTCTCAAGATCATAGGTAAGATCAAAACATATTTCAGGTATTGGGCCGTTACACTCCAAGCAATAACTTCGTTAACACGCCAAATCCGACAAACACGACAAAGGCAACTCCGAACGACAGACAGACACTAACTGCCTAACAAATGCGGACGAGAGACAGACGAGCAGGCTTGGGACGAGAGACTGACCAAGAAAACAAGTAGAATTTCACAGGAGTAATCACACAACATATCACCAATCACTTAACTTCTAATAAACTGCGATTTCTCGAGAAGACCTGGCGCAGCACCCCCAAATCGCTCTCCCGAACTGTCCGCTGCCAGCCGCTTCAACGGACTCAGGAAGGCGCGCCGATCTCCCGTCTTTCCGGGTCCGCACCAACCGACCGACTGCCCGTTGTTCCGACCGCGATTGCTGCTACGTCGCGACTGCACTGCTGGTGCGTCTCTCACTCACTTCCAGACACACGACGGCGGAAATACTGGCTCGGATCCAACCATGCAGAGGAAACACATCCCTGCACCCTGCAAACGACATCCCTGCATCAGGAAAGGACCGAGCCAAGCTCCACAAGATGGCAACTGAAGGGGCCCGGAAGCGCTCGGAGAACCAGTTACACCACGGCGTCGCAGCCCGCACCGGCCAGACTGATGTGGTGGGTTGACTCCCGTAGCTCTCGTGTCGACCGCGAAGTCACTACCCCTCGCTATACGCCGCGGCCCATTGGACTCACGTGGCGACCTCTCATGCGCCGCTGACGCTCAAGACGGACAAGTCATCTTGTGTCTCAGTGCGCGACCGTCCAACCGATCTATCCAACCGCCAATGACCATTGCCTGAGGAAACTCGAGTAGACTGGCGGCGTAACGCGCAGTCTCAGATGCAGGGACTAAGCCCCGACAGGGCGACCACTCGCTGAGTTCTCTTACCGGCGGAGTGGAAAGACTGTCATTATGGCGGCTTTAAAGGTTGATCCGAACGACAGACATACTAGCACTCCGAACGACAGACAGACACCAACTGCCTCACAACTGCGGAGGAGAAACAGCAAGCTGGGGACGAGAAACTCACCCAGACTGACCCCTTTCTTTCCACCTATCTGCTCTCTCCTCTGCATTTAACAGTGGAATTCCCGTTGCACTCTTAATGTTACCACCGTTACTTTTAATGTCACCAAAGGTTGTTTTGACTTTCCTGTATGCTGAGTCTGTCCTTCCGACAATCATATCTTTTTCGATGTCTTCACGTTTTTCCTGCAGCCATTTCGTCTTAGCTTCCCTGCACTTCCTATTTATTTCATTCCTCAGCGACTTTTATCTCTGTATTCCTGAGTTTCCCAGAACGTTTGAGACTTCCTCTTGTCATCAATCAACTGAAGTATTTCTCTGTTACCCACGGTTTCTTCGCAGTTACCTTCTTTGTACCATTGTTTTCTCTCCCAACTTCTGTGATGGCCCTTTCTAGAGATGTCCATTCCTCTTCAACTGTACTGCCTTCTGAGCTGTTCCTTATTGCTGTATCTATAGCCTTAGAGAACTTCAATCGTATCTCGTCATTCCTTAGTACTTCCGTATCGCACTTCACTGCGTATTGATTCTTCCTGACTAATGTCTTAAGCTACAGTCTACTCTTCATCACTACTATATTGTGACCTGAGTCTATATCTGCTCCTGGGTACGCCTCACAATCCAGTATCTGACTTAGGAATCTCTGTATGACCATGATGTAATCTAACTGAAATCTTCCCGTATCACCCGGCCTTTTCGAAGTGTACCTCCTCCTCATGTGACTCTTGAATAGAGTGTTACTAGCTAAAACTTGTTACAGAACTCAATTAGTCTTTCTCCTCTCTCATTCCTTGTCCCAAGCCCATATTCTCCTGTGACCTTTTCTTCTACTCCTTCCCCTACAACTGCATTCCAGTCCCCCGTGACTATTAGATTTTCATCCCCCTTTACATACCTTATTGCCCTTTCAGTATCTTCGTACACTTTCTCTATCTCTTCATCTTCAGCCTTCGACGTCGGCATGTGCATCTGAACTACCGTTGTCGGTGTTGGTTTGCTGTCGATTTTGGTAAGAACAATCCTACCACTGAATTGTTGGAGACGGTAGTTTTGCGACCTCTCCCTGAATTTGTTTACTAACAGATAACTGCTAATCTTTGCACTTGGCTTCTTTTCCTGTTGTTTCTTGCAAATTAATACTGACTACACCACGTTCATTTTCTGGTACCCTATGTTGATTACCTTTCTGTTCATCAGTTTCCATTTGCATTTTGCCTTCCGGTTTCTCTGCCTCTTCATCGCACTTTTTCTGCTTGCGAACTGAGGAAGTTGTACAGGACAGCTCGTCCTCTGCACAACTATAAGTTGATTCCAGAGGTCGTTTTTTCGGTTGCATTTCAGTTTCAGAAGTCGTGGTAACAGGGTTTCCCTTTGTTGTTAACGCGGGAAATTGACTGTTATCGTGAAGAGGGACATCAGCTTGGCCCGCTGTGTCAACATCCTCAACCAGTTGATCCGGGTCATTCTTTGATAACAGATCATTTAAGGTAAGTTCCTGACGCTGTATCAAATTACTTTTGAGAACAGTAGTTCGCCGCGGACATTCCTGTCTGAAGTGGCCGGTTTCGTTACATATATAACATGTGGCTTCCTGACCTGTATAAACAATTTGTGCCTTATACCCACAAACAGTTATGTGAGACGGAATATTTGTCTTAATGTCCATCTCTACACAGCGGACCCCGTTGAAACATTGCACTTTAAAGTGAAGCGACCATCTTTCGTTTGCAATTGATTTAACGAGCTCGTAGTTTGAAAGAGATTCCTTCATCTTATCATTTTCCATTTCAATGGGAAGATTTAAAACACGAACGGTTTTGTAATCAATATCAGCTCTATAGATGGAAATCTTACTTTTATAACCATTTCTAAGCACAAAATCTACTTCATAGCCCGACTTTCATAACACTTTATCAACAGTCGCAGCACTGAATAACTTGACAAAACACAGTATTTTTCCTGATCCAGTTTCAGAATTGAGACCAATTACCTGTGTAATCCAGTCATCAATTTCCAGGGATGTCGGCTGAACAGGACGGGATTCCTTGTCAAAAGCAAATACCAGATTATTCTTCGTGAGGTTTGTGGCCATGGTTAATCCAGCGATGAGATTTCAGTTAAACAACATAAATTCCAATTAGGAGCAGCACGACGAGAAGGAGCGATTAGATCACAAGGAATATGAACGAACACGGAAATTAACGGACGGACAGCACTCAGCGAAGCACAAGTACAGCGATGTAAACACGGAAGTGTAGCGCAGCAGGAAACAACGTCCACTCGCTAGCGCGACTGAAACGGAAATCAACTAGACCACGGGTGCACCATACATTTCGCGTAAGGAGCACGAAGGTAAGACACGAGAAATTAGGCCTCATACGGAGGCAAACAAAAGAAAAATTCGGGGTAGGTATTAAAATCCATGGAGAAGAAGTAAAAACTTTGAGGTTCGCCGATGACATTGTAATTCTTTCAGAGACAGCAAAGGACTTGGAAGAGCAGTTGAACGGAATGGATGGTGTCTTGAAGGGAGGATATAAGATGAACATCAACAAAAACAAAACGAGAATAGTGGAATGTAGTCGAATTAAGTCGGGCGATGTTGAGGGTATTAGATTAGGAAATGAGACACTTAAAGTAGTAAAGGAGTTTTGCTATTTGGGGAGCAAAATAACTGATGATGGTCGAAGTAGAGAGGATATAAAATGTAGACTGGCAATGGCAAGGAAAGTGTTTCTGAAGAAGAGAAATTTGTTAACATCGAGTATAGATTTAAGTGTCAGGAAGTCATTTCTGAAAGTATTTGTATGGAGTGTAGCCATGTATGGAAGTGAAACATGGACGATAAATAGTTTGGACAAGAAGAGAATAGAAGCTTTCGAAATGTGGTGCTACAGAAGAATGCTGAAGATTAGATGGGTAGATCACATAACTAATGAGGAAGTATTGAATAGGATTTGGGAGAAGAGAGGTTTGTGGCACAACTTGACCAGAAGAAGGGATCGGTTGGTAGGACATGTTCTGAGGCATCAAGGGATCACCAATTTAGTATTGGAGGGCAGCGTGGAGGGTAAAAATCGTAGGGGGAGACCAAGAGATGAATACACTAAGCAGATTCAGAAGGATGTAGGTTGCAGTAGGTACTGGGAGATGAAGAAGCTTGCACAGGATAGAGTAGCATGGAGAGCTGCATCAAACCAGTCTCAGGACTGAAGACCACAACAACAACGGAGGCATATAGTCAGTCATTTTTCCCTCGCTCTATTTGCGTATGGAACAGAAAAGAAAATGACTAGCAGTGGTATGGGGCTTGCGGAGTATGTCTGTAGATGCAGGTGGTGATAGGATATAAAATGCAGACTTTCAGTAAAAAGAAAGCATTTTTAAAAGGGAGAAGAATGATAACACTGAATACAAATTTAAATATTTGGGTCCGCAGCTCGTGGTTGTGCGGTAGCGTTCTCGCTTCCCACGCCCGGGTTCCCGGGTTCGATTCCCGGCGGGGTCAGGGATTTTCTCTGCCTCGTGATGACTGGGTGTTGTGCGATGTCCTTAGGTTAGTTAGGTTTAAGTAGTTCTAAGTTCTAGGGCACTGATGACCATAGAAGTTAAGTCCCATAGTGCTCAGAGCCATTTGAACCATTTTTTTAAATATTTGGAAACCTTTTCTGAATGTATTTGTCTGGGGTGTAGTCTTGTACGAAAGCGAAACTTGGACGATAAGCTGTTCCGAGAGGACGAGAATAGAAGCTTCTGAAATGTGGAGCTACAGAAGATTGGATGGGTAGATCAAGTAATTAATGAGGAGGCAGTGAATTGAATTAGGAAAAAAAAAATCATGACACTGCTTCACTAATGGAAGGAATTGGTTTTAGGACACATCCTGAAACACCAAACAATCTCAATTTGGTAATGATGGGAAGTGTATGGAGGGGGGGGGGGGCGGGGGGAAGAGGGGATGACAATTGTAGGGGAAGACCAAGGTCTGATTCCGGTAAGTAAGCTGAAATAGGTCTAATTATGCAGAAATAAACAGCCTTGCACAGGATACATCAGCGTGGATCAATTAATGCTTGAACTTTAGCTGTGTAGAGTACGTTTTCGGTGCGCTTAGATTATGTAAGCGTGTGTGTCGGCATGCATTCTGTTAAAAGTGCGAGGTCAGATTGCCTCTCCCAATTACTTTTTGCGGCGTAAATATTCATGCATACTGCATAGCTTAAAGTTCACGGCTTTACTTTCACTACTCATGGGAGTAGTTCAGTCTTCTAACAGGCAACCACACACACACACACACACACACACACACACACACACACACACACACACACACACACACATAAAAACACATATCTTGTAACTTTGCTGAATCCTTGTTCGGGCTCCCACATACTGATCTTTTCGTCTTTCACGTTATGTTCTTCGGAATTATTGGTGTTTTTGTCTTTATTCCATACTATGCAGGCTATTCGAAAAGTAAGGTCCCATCGGTAGCAAAATGAAAAGTCAAAAGTGTTTTATTTGCAACAGTTAGCTACACCTTCCAGCTCCTTCGCTATAGTCGCCACTCCGGTTGAGAGATCTGTCGTAGCGTCATACCAACTTTCCAATACCCTCGTCATAGGAGGCATCCGCTTATGCTTTTCTTCAATTCTCTTCGCTAGTCTACTGCTTGTTGTCTGTGCCAAAATGTTGTCTCCATAGCCAGCAGTTCATGCGAGCAGGGATGTAACTCAGAGGAAGCCAATTACAGGCTGTATGGTGGCTGATCATACATTTCACACCAAAAACGCTGCAGGAGTTTCCTCATTGCTCCTGCAGTGTGCGGCAGGGAACTGTCATGAAAAACAAATCGCATGACAGTTACGTTATGTAGAGTTGCATGACATGGGGCGAAATCCCTCAGCAGCCCGTCATACCTGGCGGGAGACGCTACGTATATCTACACGCGTTCGCTGCGGGCTCAGAATTGAAAAAAGCGACATGACGCGATAGGCGGGCATACTGGAGAAACTTCCCAAAACATCTATGCAAAACTTAATCGGATTTTCATTGTGGTTTTCATTTCACTCCCAATCAGACGTTACTTTCCGAATAGCCCTCGTATGAATAACAACTGTACTACCGAGACAAAAAATTAATAATATCCGACTTCTCACTTCGCTGAAGAATTATTTGTCGCAGTGTGTTAGTCCCATTCTGCGTGGGGCTAAGAAAACCCTTTTCGATCAGGCGACTGAGCAACCAACCTCTCGATGTCAATGCCGTACGACTGTTCCCTTCTTTGTGTATGGAAGAACATATTATCGAATAATTGAAATACGCAGTGATTTTTGCGCAAATTCGTGACCTTAGATGAAACTTAAATTCATTATCACACTCGTAAATCCAAACTATAATCAAAACCACTAGCAAGGGCTTGTGTGAGTCCATAAAAGACGACTTATCGTTTTGGAGGCTGGCAGCGCGGTAACCACAATTTTAAAAGGCTGCGCGGTGTAACCGTGATGATACGTTCAATATAGATAGAACCATAACAGTTATTCAGCATGCGCTACTATTTAATTGTCTGAATTAAGAGTTGACTGGTAACCGACCGGGATTGACGGAAAGGAAATATTCTATAAAACACGGTGAAAATGCATTAGATGTGTTTATAATTGCTTTCTCATGTTCCTAATACTCCTGATTTAGACCCATGTGATTTATTCCTGTTGCTAACTTTCAAAACCCAACTCGCTTTATTTGTTCATGAGACCCAGAAAATATTAGATACATGCTCCCAGGTAGATGCCATTTTCCTTGACTTCCGGAAGGCGTTCGATACAGTTCCGCACTGTCACCTGATAAACAAAGTAAGAGCCTACGGAATATCAGACCAGCTGTGTGGCTGGATTGAAGAGTTTTCAGCAAACAGAACACAGCATGTTGTTCTCAATGGAGAGACATCTACAGACGTTAAAGTAACCTCTGGCGTGCCACAGGGGAGTGTTATGGGACCATTGCTTTTCACAATATATATAAATGACCTAGTAGATAGTGTCGGAAGTTCCATGCGGCTTTTCGCGGATGATGCTGTAGTATACAGAGAAGTTGCAGCATTAGAAAATTGTAGCGAAATGCAGGAAGATCTGCAGCGGATAGGCACTTGGTGCAGGGAGTGGCAACTGACCCTTAACATAGACAAATGTAATGTATTGCGAATACATAGAAAGAAGGATCCTTTATTGTATGATTATATGATAGCGGAACAAACACTGGTAGCAGTTACTTCTGTAAAATATCTGGGAGTCTGCGTGCGGAACGATTTGAAGTGGAATGATCATATAAAATTAATTGTTGGTAAGGCGGGTACCAGGTTGAGATTCATTGGGAGAGTCCTTAGAAAATGTAGTCCATCAACAAAGGAGGTGGCTTACAAAACACTCGTTCGACCTATACTTGAGTATTGCTCATCAGTGTGGGATCCGTACCAGATCGGGTTGACGGAGGAGATAGAGAAGATCCAAAGAAGAGCGGCGCGTTTCGTCACAGGGTTATTTGGTAACCGTGATAGCGTTACGGAGATGTTTAACAAACTCAAGTGGCAGACCCTGCAAGAGAGGCGCTCTGCATCGCGGTGTAGCTTGCTCGCCAGGTTTCGAGGGGGTGCGTTTCTGGATGAGGTATCGAATATATTGCTTCCCCCTACTTATACCTCCCGAGGAGATCACGAATGTAAAATTAGAGAGATTAGAGCGCGCACAGAGGCTTTCAGACAGTCGTTCTTCCCGCGAACCATACGCGACTGGAACAGGAAAGGGAGATAATGACAGTGGCACGTAAAGTGCCCTCCGCCACACACCGTTGGGTGGCTTGCGGAGTATAAATGTAGATGTAGATGTAGATGTAGATGTAGATGTAGATGTAGATGTAGATGTAGAATTTGTAGGCAAACTAGGAAATCGTCGCCCACACAACACCGATTGCACCGATGGGTCGAAGAAAATTTGAAACAACTGTGTAATCTTCTAAGGCTATTATATTAATGAATAATTTAAACACAGAAACATTTTTTATATTTATTTGGCCAAGTGATTCTGGCCAGACAATTTACACACAGTTAGAGATATCGAGACAAGGTTTTCTACAAACGAAAATAATCAGAGGGATGACAGTGACGCTATATGGTAATAATATCGACTTTGAATCTAAAGCGATGCTGCATCAGCTGTCATTAATTTGCATAGAACCCTTTACTTTTTAATGCCTGCCATCGGATAGATTTTGGTGCATTGTTATAACACACACATATGTTTTGTGAAACATTATATTAGGTCTACAATTCTGCTTCCAGCGTTTTCCTCGAAGTTCGAGGCTTTATTTTGAAAAACTTACAAAAAAATTACGATTCAAAGAATTTGCATCGTTGGCCACTACCATCTCCTAACTTTTGACCAGCATACATTTCCCGCTGCGGAAGAACTGGGCGTCTTTTGAGGAGATCCATTAATCGATACAATATTTCACTTCTTGGTATGACCGGGAGTGCTGATCTGCCAGGCCGTGTGCCATTGGTCAAAAAAGGTGGCAGTCAGAGGGATCAATGGCCGGAGAATACTGCGGCTGCCGTTGGACGTCCCATTTCAACGTTTCCCAGTTTATTTTGATGAGTTTTGCAACATGCTGCAAAATCACATTTTCGTGTCTACCGCTGTATTTCGGCTGTTTGTCTTTCAGTGCTCGGCTCAAACTCATAGATTGGTTTCGATAACGGCCTCCTGCAATGATTTCCGCCGGTTTAGGTATCTTCGAAAGCCTTCTCTCTTCGACGCTACACCGATCTTCGACCTGCAAATCACGGTTTTGCAGCGTTGAAACCATTCTCTGCGCTCTTTTTCACTAATAGATGCCCCACCATTTCTCTTGCCCAGCATTTTATGAGCTTCAGCCGCAGATTTCTTCATTTGGAAGCATAAAATTAAAACTTTCCGCAAATGATGAGAATTCGGTTCGCAAGTTGACATATTCAATAGAGAATAACTTAATGATGAAATCGCAAATCGACCAATATTTTGATGGCGTTATATTTATAAACGCCTAAGATTATTGTATAACACTTATGACCTACCACCTGCACCACTACTTACAGGTACCGCCATCTATCACCAAATGGCAGAAGCAAAGTTGTAGACCTAATATTTCGCAAAAATAACTGGAAAGTGCTACACAGGGTGCACAAAACTATGAACATGGCTCCTAAATCCTTCGCTAGGGAGGCGTGAAATCCTCCCCAACCCAATCCACCCCCCCCTCTCCGTCCGCCCCACCCCCAGTGACTCCTGGTAGTGCAATTCACCTCAAATGTGCATTTCTACTCACTTTCTTGTTTATAGTTGGTCACAGAATCTGTTTTGTTTTCTCGTCTGTCCTAGTTTAGAGCCACTTCAATCACAACACATAACGGCGATGTAGTCAGTGTCTCAAATGAGGATGTGCACTACATGTACGTCCTAGCAGATGGGACTGCGAACGCAGGACGTCATTTTATACTGAACGTTACCGTAGGAGGAAATTGACTCGTATAAGAAGGTTAGTAGGACTCCACCAAAGCTTGCGAGAGACAGGATCATTTGAGGAGAGAGCAACAGATCCTGAGAGCCCATGCGGTCTACGACCGTTCAGCTTGAATAACAAGTTCTCCGTACTGCGGAAATGCGGATAAAATTCCATCAATTAGTACAAAGGGAATTACGAGTAGGAAAGACGTTAATCATACGACGATCTAAAACATTCTCTATGAAAATACGTACACTATCACTTTCAACGGGTGCAAGGATCAAATGAAGTAGACATTTGGCTAAGAACGACTTCCTGTCAAAGCACGTTAGGGCAGTGTGGTGTGTTCCTGCACTTGTTAGCATGTCTTATTCATTGAAGAAGCAGGCTTTACATGTGATAGAGTCATCAGTTGTCATAAAAGTCACGTCTGGGCTTATGAAAACACTCATGATGTGCGACAAGACAGCTGCCGACAGCAGTTCAGCCTCAACGTGTGGGGTGGAATCATTCATGAACGTGGGAGCAAGAGGTGGTCCATTGCGAGCAATCTCTGTAAATCAAATTACCAAACTTAGCAGCCTAAATTCCTCACCAAGTGGAGTGCAATGGTTTTGCTCATACCTAACGTCTCGCCAGCAATACGTCATGTCCGATACCACAAAGTCGCGGTGAATGCGGGTAGTATCAGGCATCCTCCAGGGTTCAGTATTAGGTCCTACACTCTTTTTATTGTACGTAAATGATTCATCGCCTGTCTTGGTCGTATTTCAAATACCACATGTACGCTGATGACCTCCAGTCTTACTCAAGTGCAATACCTATAAAACTGAAGATAGCACTATCAGAATGGGCGCAGGATATAGGGTTAAAACTCAGCCCTTGCAAAACCCGAGCAGTACTAGGCACACTAGCCCAGAATATCGGGAACCCTTACCATCTTTAATCGTAAATCAAATTCTCTCCTTCAACAAAGAGGCTAGGAGTAATAATAGACGAAAATCAAATTGGACTGAGTATGTAACTAATGTGCGAGAAGTCATCACAATCTCTTCATACCTAACAAAAATATAAAAACGTCTTCCCTATTCTCCTGAGAAAGAAACTTGTGCAAACAGCTGTACTTCCAACTACTGATTACAGCAATGTTATCCTGCAAGGCTTTTCTCACGAAAGTTCACGGCACCTGGGACCCGTTGTGCATGCTTATCCTCGTTATATCATATGCACAGCTACCCTGACTGCGTGCGGTCGAGTTCAGAGGTTGCCGTACCCTCCGTCTTCTCTATTTTCCTTTTAACGTATACTGTCCCTCATATCTCCCTTCGACTTTAACCGTCTTGTCTGAACAACATGACATAAACCGCCGCTCCCATCAGAGCAAAATCTTTTCTGTCCCACTCCATCGTTCAGCCACTTTCTCGAAGTCCTCCTCAGTAGCAGGAACCCGACACTGGAACAACAGCATTATATTACAGCAGTAAATAACATCTCGAGCTGCAGAAGACAGGTAATGACATAGCTAGTAATGCAACAGTAAGATAACCACTGTCCCTGTAAGCAGCCGTTACCCTTTACATCGTTCTTTTCAACCTAATCTTCCTCGTTTCCCGGGATTCTTAACCGATGTAGTCTTAAATTTCCTTTTCCCAGAACTCGCTATGTCAGAAAATATCTAATTTGTAGACCTATAACGTACTATTATAACTGCCACTATCATTATTGTTATTAACGTCATTATTATTACTACTGTTAGCACTTTCAGTGGCTGCAGCTCCGATAGTATAAGTGACGCCAATATTAACTTCTTTAGTTCGTAGTCAGTATAATTTACTCACATGCTTTAGCTTCAAATGGTTCAAATGGCTCTAAGCACTATGGGACTTAACAGTTGACGTCATCAGTCCCCTAGAACTTAGAACTAATTAAACCTAACTAACCTAAGGACATCACACACATCCATGCCCGAGGCAGGATTTGAACCTGCGACCGTAGCGGTCGCGCGGTTCCAGACTGAAACGCCTAGAACCGCTCGGCCACTCTGGCCGGCCATGCTTTAGGCACTCATATCATCATGTTATATTAAAACTGTTATTTTTTGGGTAACTATGATGCAAAAAAGATACTGTATATGAGAAATGCTGGTCCTATGTAAGAGAGGTCCTGATGGCCCGAATAAAATCAGGTTAAATAAATAAATTAATCAAATTAAAATAAATGTAAATTGTTTTTGGTAAATGTATCAGTTGTGTGCCATGAATAATAAACTCTATCATAAGTATTAATTCGTTTGCTAAATGTTTTATTTTGTGCCATTAATAATAATCCTTCCACACACCCCTAACAAAGGATTTTCGGAGCCAAGTTCATAAGAACTTTGTGGAATGTTTTTATGTCAAGAATAAACCCACGAAATTTTGTGACATAGGTTTTACACACACTGTATGCGATGACAAATTATGTCCGTCGAGTGCTGTTTTAGACCCACAGCTCTGTCACGACTTTCCGTATTATCTTCTCTCCAAACGAGCTTTGTTTGGATTAAATACACCTCGCGAGAACTTAAAGGTTGACGTAAATAACGAGTCTCACAGTGGCTACAGTCAGATGAAAACGATGAGAAAGGAAGTCAGTTCTAGAATTTTAGATCAGAAGATGGTACAAAATAAGAATCATAGGATAAAGCTCTTGAAGTTGAATGTATTTTTGCTTAGAAAGTGGTTTAGTGTACTTGTGCCGACTTGGTGATTCCATCAAAAAACGTTCCTGGTGCTAAAACCACCATTTATACAGCGATTAATATGCAGAAACTTCTTTTAGCCCAACAAGAGAGTTTAATCTTCATCGCAAGATTTCTGCTAACTTACGGTTCAAAGATGGCGCAGTTGGTTTCCATCCTTCCTGAGCTACCCAAACAGTGGCTGCTACTTTTTGAAACACTCATCTGGTACATAACTGACGCTCTAGTTAATCTCAAATATCTCCAGACCGAAACTTCCTGCAGTGGAGTGTGAGCTGAACTGAAACTTCCTGTCAGATTAAAACTGTGTGCCGAAGCGGGATTCGAAAGCGGAACCCCCGCTTTCACGGGAAATACACTTACCGACGCAGTTACCCAAGTACAACTGGCGAGCTACCAGGTACTAATGTGGGAGTAAATTTGAATCTAGAAGATGCTTTGTGGAACTCAGAACGTGGTTTTCATCAGACCAGTCCAACAACTCCATCTGATTTTCTTCAGGCCATGATGCAATGACCCTGACTCTACTCCGCCGCACTGTTAGAAGTAACATCCGAGTCCAGGCTGTTGCCGTATCGCGTGAAGCGTGACGTTCACTAAATTTTTTTTCATAATTACCCAGCGTCATTCTGCTAACGGCTACAAATAACGGTGCGCGTCCAAATCGAGAAATGGGCTACACGCCATCACACTACGTCGGCTGGATTATGCTGCTGCCGCGGATTTTGCTATCGTTCTGTTGTAGTCAGAATTATGACATTTCTGGGGAACAAAAATCTTTTTGTATAAAAGTTGATATGGGTTCTGTAAACAGAGCCCTTGCGAAACACGGCTTGCTGTGCTCGTGCGAGAGAGACAGAGTGCCATAGACACAGGAATTCGATACAGCGCCGCACTGTCGTTTAGTGAGAAAATACGAGCTCACTGAGTATCAGATGAGGTTTCTGACTGAATCCAGCACTTTCCAAGAGGTAAAATTCAGTACGTTGTTCTTAACGGGACGAATTCGACAAAAGTAAATGTAATTACCGGAGTGCCCCAAGCGAGTATTTTAGGGCTTACAGTATACAGGGCGTTTCAACATGACACCGACAAATTTCGAGGAGATACATACAGCAGAGATAAAAAACTGATACACCTACCTAATATCGTGTGGGGCCCCTGCGATTATGCAGAAGTGCCGCAGCACGACGTGGCATGGGCTCTACTAATGTCTGATACCATGAATCCTGCAGGGCTGTCCATAAATCCGTAAGAGCACGAGGGGGTGGATATCACTTCTGAACAGCACGTTGCAAGGCATCCCAGATATGCTCAATAATGTTCACGCCTGGGGAGTTTGGCGGCCATCGGAAGTCTTTAAACTCAAAAGAGTGTTCCTGGAGCCACTCTGTAGCAATTCTGGACGCGTGAGGTGCCGCTTTGTCCTACTGGAATTGCCCAAGACTGTCGGAATGCGCAATGGACACGAATAGATGCAGGTGATCAGACAGGATGCTTACGTACGTGTCACCTGTCAGAGTCATACCTAGACGTATCAGGGGTCGCATATCACTCCAACTGCACACGTCCCACACCATTACAAAGCCTCTACCAGCTTGAACAGTCCTCTGCCGACATGCAGGGTCCATGGATTCATGAGGTGGTCTCTATAAGCGTACACGGCCATCCGCTCGATACAATTCGAAACGAGACTCGTCCGACCAGGCAACATGTTTCCAGTCATCAACGGTCCAATGTGAGTGTTTACGGGCCTAGGCGAGGCGTAAAGCTTTGTGTCGTGCAGTCATCAAGGGTACACGAGCGGGCCTTCGGCTCTGAAAGCCCATGTCGATGATGTTTCATTGAATGGTTCGCACGCTGCCACTTGTTGATGGCCCAGCACTGAAATCTGTAGTAATTTGAGGAAGGACTGCACTACTGCCACGTTCTCATCTACATCTACATCTACGTGATTACTCTGCTATTCACAGTAAAGTGCCTGGCAGAGGGTTCAATGAACCACCTTCAAGCTGTCTCTCTACCGTTCCACTCTCGAACAGCACGCGGGAAAAACGAGCACTTAATTTTTTCTGTGCGAGCCATGATTTCTCTTATTTTATCGTGATGATCATTTTTCCCTACGTAGGTGGGTGCCAACAAAATGTTTTGGCAATCGGAGGAGAAAACTGGTGATTGAAATTTCATGAGAAGATCCCGTCACAACGAAAAACGCCTTTGTTTTAATGATTGTCACTCCAATTCACGTATCATGTCTGTGACACTATTTCCCCTATTTCGCGATAATACAAAACGAACTGCCCTTCTGTGTACTTTTTCGATGTCATCCGTCAGTCCCACCTGATGCGGATCCCACACCGCACAGAAATACTCCAGAATAGGGCGGACAAGCGTGGTGTAAGCAGTCTCTTTAGTACACCTGTTGCACCTTCTAAGTGTTCTGCCAGTGAATCGCAGTCTTTGGTTTGCTCTACCCACAATATTATCCATGTGATAGTTCCAATTTAGGTTATTTGTAATTGTAATCTCTAAGTATTTAGTTGAATTTACAGCCTTCAGATTTTTGTGACGTATCGCGTAATCGAAATTTAGCTGATATCTTTTAGTACTCATGTGAATAGCTTCACACTTTTCCTTATTCAGGGTCAATTGCCACTTTTCGGACCATACAGATATCTTATCTAAATCATTTTGCAAGTCGTTTTGATCATCTGATGACTTTACAAGACGGTAAATGACAGCATCAAACAATCTAAGACGGCTACTCAGATTGTCTCCTATGTCGTTAATATAGATCAGGAACAATAGAGGGCCTATAACACTTCCTTGGGGAACGCCGGATATTACTTCTGCTTTACTCGATGACTTTCCGTCTATTACTACGAACTGTGACCTATCTGACAGGAAATTACGAATCCAGTTGCACAACTGAGGCGATACTCCGTAGGCACGCAGTTTGGTTAGAAGACGCTTGTGAGGAACGGTGTCGAAAGCCTGCTGGAAATCTAAAAATATGAAATCAGTTTGACATCCCCTGTCGATAACACTCGTTACTTCATGAGTTGAACGATTCTCTTCAGTCGTCGTTGGTCCCGTTCTTGCAGGATCTTTTTGCGGCCACAGCAATGTCGAAGATTTGATGTTTTACCGGATTCCTGATACTAACGGTACGCTCGTGAAACGGTCGTTCGGGAAAATCCCCACTTCATCGCTACCTTGGAGATGCTGTCTCCCATTGTTAGTGCGCCGAGTGTAACACCACATTGAAACTCTCTTATGTATTGATAACTTGCCATTCTAGCAGCAGTAACCGCTCTAACAACTGCGCCAGACAGTTGTTGTCTTGTATAGGCGTTGCAGACAGCAGCGCCGTATTCTGTCAGTTCACATAAATCTGTATTGGAATACGCACGCCTATACCAGTTACATGCAGAGGAGAGAGCAGATAGGTGGAAAGAATACATTGAAAGCCTCTAAGAGGGTGAAGATTTGTCTGATGTGATAGAAGAAGAAACAGGAGTCGATTTAGAAGAGATAGGGGATCCAGTATTATAAGCAGAATTTAAAAGAGCTTTGGAGGACTTACGGTCAAATAAGGCAGAAGGGATAGATAACATTCCATCAGAATTTCTAAAATCATTGGGGGAAGTGGCAACAAAACGACTATTCACGTTGGTGTGTAGAATATATGAGTCTGGCAATATACCATCTGACTTTCGGAAAAGCATCATCCACACAATTCCGAGGACGGCAAGAGCTGACAAGTGCGAGACGGGTCATATACAATATGTACAACAACCAAGAGGGAATAATAAGAGTGGACGATCAAGAATGAAGGCTCGTATTAAGAAGGGTGTAAGACAAGGCTGTATCCTTTCGCCCCTACTCTTCAATCTGTACATCGAGGAAGCAATGATGGAAACAAAAGAAAGGTTCAGGAGTGGAATTAAAATACAAGGTGAAAGGATATCAATGATACGATTCGCTGATGACATTGCTATCCTGAGTGAAAGCGAAGAAGAATTAAATGATCTGCTGAACGGAATGAACAGTCTAATGAGTACACAGTATGGTTTGAGAGTAAATCGGAGAAAGACGAAGGTAATGAGAAGTAGTAGAAATGAGAACAGCGAGAAACTTAACATCAGGATTGATGGTCACGAAGTCAATGAAGTTAAGGAATTCTGCTACCTAGGCAGTAAAATAACCAATGACGGACGGAGCAAGGAGGACATCAAAAGCAGACTCGCTATGGCAAAAAAGGCATTTCTGGCCAAGAGAAGTCTACTAATATCAAATACCGGCCTTAATTTGAGGAAGAAATTTCTGAGGATGTGCGTCTGGAGTACAGCATTGTATGGTAGTGAAACATGGACTGTGGGAAAACCGGAACAGAAGAGAATCGAAGCATTTGAGATGTGGTGCTATAGACGAATGTTGAAAATTAGGTGGACTGATAAGGTAAGGAATGAGGAGGTTCTACGCATAATCGGAGAGGAAAGGAATATGTGGAAAACACTGATAAGGAGAAGGGACAGGATGATAGGACATCTGCTAAGACATGAGGGAATTACTTCCATGGTACTAGAGGGAGCTTTAGAGGGCAAAAACTGTAGAGGAAGACAGAGATTGGAATACGTCAAGCAAATAATTGAGGACGTAGGTTGCAAGTGCTACTCTGAGATGAAGAGGTTAGCGCAGGAAAGGAATTCGTGGCGGGCCGCATCAAACCAGTCAGTAGACTGATGACCAAAACACAAATACCAGTCGCTTTGGCGCTTTAGTGTAGAAAATGTCTCGAGGAACAAAATGAGTATAGAAAGCCGAATCTGGAGACGTCGTCCAACGACTCTGCAGAGCGTCGAAGCCAAGGCGCCGTCGCCTGCCATTAGGCCACCCCTCCAGCAGAGCAGCAGGTGTGTTTTCATACGCGAACAGACCACAGCCAGGTCGAGACTTGCTGTTTTTTTGTATTCGGTGACTGGATTGATAGCCATAATCGTCAATGAAGCAAATGCAGCTAGCTGCTGCATAGACAGGTGTCCTATGAATGTGATGCTCTATTGCCATAGTGGCTGAGGGTGATTGACGTGGGCTTCTATCCGCAGTGTATTGTCTCTCGGAACCTTCCGTACAGTCTCCGGCGTTTTGCTATGTAGTATATATTATGAAACAGACAGAGCAAGACAGTGTCAAAATTACGGAGGCGAACCTCGGCCAAAGCAGCAGCCACCGCCATCTAGTCTGCTGGAGTGTGCGGCAGTCGGCCGCATTACATGAATAACAGCAGACATTGCGAGACATCGGCGCCCTTATTTAATTTTAAAGGACAGAAACCGTGGATACAAGAAAGCGGCGAGGAGCCATACCTGTAGACATCATGATAGGCATCAGGACTCAAGGAATATACATTACCATCCATTCCGATGGTACACGAAATGAAATACATTGAACGAGGTGAACAACATGTGACGCAAACGTTAAACACTAAATGTTCGATTACTATCGAGACTGTTTTCTTCGCTTGTTTAAATTAGTTTAGCGGATGGCTGGTACTTTCCGCTACAATGCATTCACCATCTACGACACATATACAATTACAGCAGTTGCTTAAAATGCCTGCTCACCACCGTCGCAGCATGCCTGATATTTGTGTATCATTGACTGCCGCACTCGTTCAAAGATACCGGGGATGATGCAAACAACCTCACACGCTGCATGTATTCCCGCCACTATGTCTTCCACCGGCGTTTCCCGCACCCCACTCCTCAAACGGCCTCGCAGAGAGTCCAGCGGGTTGAGGTCAGGCAACCGAGGAGGCTGCATTATAGGGCCACCTCGACGAATCCAGCGACCCCCAAACATCCGTCCGATCTGGATCCCGGCAGCTCAACTGAAGTTCGTTGGTATCCCATCGAGCTGGAACCACATACGTCGATGGACTGCAAGCGGCACCTTCTCCAGCAATTCCGGCAGCAGTCCCCGGATGAACTTTGTGTATCTGTCGCCTGAGAGTCGAGGGGGAAGCATGGACTGCTCAGTCAAGAAATAGTGGACCAAGCCAGCCAATACATCGATGGTGAAGTTTTGATGATCCCCTCGTTAGTGTGTAGCGTGGGGTTCCCCTAAGCCCACACATAGCAATTGTGGGCGTCGGACATACCTTCAAAGGTGAAGGACACCTCGTTCGTGAACAACAAATACGCAGCATAATATAGCTGCCCAGCGCGCCTCGCGGGTAGCCGCGCGGTCTAGGGCGCCTTGTCACTGTCCGTGCGGCTCCCCACGCCGGAGGTTCGAGTCCTCCCTCGGGAATGGGTGGGTGTTGTCCATAGCGTAAGTTTGTTTAAGTCAGATTAAGTAGTGTATAGGCTTAGGGACCGATGACCTCAGCAGTTCGGTCCCATAAGACATTATCACAAATTTTTCTAGCACAACGCTACAGGAACCACTGCCGGAACTCCACATGCGAAGCAAAATAGTGAGCCAACAGCGCCTGTATTTTCTCAAGATGGAATTTGTGGTGTCACCGCCAGACACCACACTTGCTAGGTGGTAGCCTTTAAATCGGCCGCGGTCCGCTAGTATACGTCGGACCCGCGTGTCGCCACTGTCAGTGATAGCAGACCGAGCGCCGCCACACGGCAGGTCTAGAGACACTTCCTAGCACTCGCCCCAGTTGTACAGCCGACTTTGCTAGAGATGGTTCACTGACAAATTACGCTCTCATTTGCCGAGACGATAGTTAGCATAGCCTTCAGCTGCGTCGTTTGCTGCGACCTAGCAAGGCGCCATTATCAATTGCTATTTATCTCGTGATGCCTGTACCGTCAGACCGATGTACACCAATTGTGGATTAAGGTTAAGTATTCCAGCAGCAACGTACCTCATTGGCTATATTAATTACATTGTCCTGTTCCAGACCTCGCGCCAGCCTGCGTGTGCTTAAACGCGTGCCTTTCGGCTACCGGTCATAGTGGCTTGGCTGTCTTGCCAAGTCACAACAGAATTGATGTCTTCCTTCCTCATGCAGCACACGCCAAACCGCCAAGTGGAAGCTTTGCATTGCGTCTTCCACAGAGCGGGTGTTTGCGGATGGGTATGCGTCGAACCTTTCTAGTACATCCTCTGGAAGTCTTGGCAACATCTGTCTTGTCGACGCCCTGTGGAACCACACGTTTCAAGCAGACGCCGATGGGTGGCCACAAACTTGGAGTGGTGCGACTGACACCTGTTGGGATATCGTTGCCCATAGGCGCGTAACGCTGCATGCCCATTCCTTCTAGCCTCAGTAGTCGATCCCCTGTGCCGGTATATTTCGAAGCTCTGTAGCGTTGTTGGATGAACATAGCGGACACGGGTCCGTATCTTCATTTTCTTCCTCAAGGCGCCTTGTACACCGCTCCCCCCCTCCCCGCCCCCCGAAGTTTTTCTTTGTAATTTTGAAACACCATACACAAATACACTACTGCCCATTAAAATTGCTACACAAGAAGAAATGAAGATGATAACGGATTTTCATTGGACAAATATATTATACTACAACTCACATATGATTATATTTTCACGCAATTTGGCTGCATAGATCCTGAGAATTCAGTACCCAGAAAAAACACCTCCGGCCGTAATAACGGTCTTGATACGCCTGGGCATTGAGTCAAACAGAGCTTCGATGGCGTGTACAGGTACAGCTGTCCATGCAGCTTCAACACGATACCACAGTTCATCAAGAGTAGTGACTGGCGTATTGTGACGAGCCACTTGCTCGGCCACCATAGACGAGACGTTTTCAATTGGTGAGAGATCTGGAGAATGTGCTGGCCAGGGCAGCAGTCCAACATTTTCTGTACCCAGAAAGGCCTGTATATGACCTGCAACATGCGGTCGTGCATTATCCTGCTGAAATGTAAAGTTTCACAGGGATCGAATAAATCGTAGAGCCACAGATCGTAACACATCGGAAAGGTAACGTCCACTATTCAAAGTGCCGTCAATGCGAACAAGAGGTGCCCGAGACGTGTAACGAATGACACCCCATACCATCACGCCGGGTGATACGCCAGAATGGCGATGAGGAATACACGCTTCCAATGTGCGTTCACCGCGATGTCGCCAAACACGGATGCAACCATCATGATGCTGCAAAGAGAACCTGAATTCATCCGAAAAAAATGACGTTTTGCCATTTGTGCACCCAGGTTCGTGGTTGAGTACCCTATCGCAGGCTGTGATGCAGCGTCAAGGGTAACCGCAATCATGGTCTCCGAGCTGATAGTCCATACAGCTGCAAACGTCATCGAACTGTTCGTGCAGATGGTTGTTGTCTTGCAAACGTCCCCATCTGTTAACTCAGGGATCGAGACGTGGCTGCACGATACGTTACAGCCATGCGGATAAGATACCTGTCTTCTTGACTGCTAGTGATACGAGGCCGTTGGGATCCACCACGGCGTTGGGATCCAGCACAGCGTTCCGTATTACCCTCCTGAACCCACCGATTCCATACTTTGCTAACAGTCATTAGGTCTCGACCAACGCGAGCAGCAAAGTTGCGATACGACAAACCGCAATCGCGATAGGCTACAATCCGACCTTTATCAAAGTCGGAAACGTGATGGTACGCATTTCTCCTCCTTACACGAGGCATCACAACGTTTCGCTAGGCAACGCCGGTCAACTGCTGTTTGTGTATGCGAAATCGGTTGGAAACTTTGCTCATGTCAGCACGTTGTAGGTGTCGCCACCGGCGCCAACGTTGTGTGAATGCTCTGAGAAGCTAATCATTTGCTTATCACAGCATCTTCTTCTTGTCGGTTAAATTTCGTGTCTGTAGCACGTCATCTTCATGGTGTAGCAATTTTAATGGCCAGTAGTGTATTATGCAGAGGATAACGTCGGTGGATCCACGAGGCATTTGCAGACAATGTCGTTGGTAACTCCAGAAGACTGTAGCGAAACGCAGTGACACATGCAGAGGACCGATGATGGGTGCGGCGTCTGAGATTCGATCCTCACGTAACGTATTGTGCGTAAAAACGCGGAGAGATATGCTACTGTTCCATTACACTATTGGCGACAGATCACTGAAGGCAATAACTAACATCCTGAGTGACCTAATGTGGGGTGACCATCGAAAACACATATCAATAAAGCAGATGTCAGTCTGGAATTCAAGGGAGAATCATAATGAAATGTAATATATCTACGAATGAAGTACCAAAAACCCCACACTCTTCAAAAAATCGAACTCTCACGTGTAAAATAGCTTAAAACCACTGATTACTTTACAAATGAGTTAATGTGTTACGTATTGACTTTAAGCATGACAGAAAAAAAGTTTAGTAATGGATGGACATTGTGTTTAAAGTTTTTTGTAAGTCACAGTGTGCTCTCAGTACCAAACACCGGATAGGTATATTCTGGGTGTTTTTTTTAAATAGAGATGGGGCCCCTCCATGCCCGCACCATCGTGGTGACCAAACCAAAAGTTCTACTGTCACCTCCGTTAACATGTTAGTTATCTAGTAAGTGGATCACAGGATGCTGTGCTGTGATGTTATCCGTGCGCCTGGGTAAGACTACGCATTAACACGGTCCATCAGGTGATAGATAGTGGACGAAACGCGAGTGAGGGTAGCGATTTGAAGAGCAGAGGGAAAAAAGTGCCATGGCTCGTGCCGTGGGAAAAAAAACCTCTGCGACAGTGGGATGGGTAGTAAGAGCAGTAGTGGCTTACTAGCTGCGATAGTTCATACAAGGTTGGATTTGTTAGTATGTGTATCATGCATCATTACCGTGGCAAGCGATGGCGATGTATCCCAGTTGCTGCAGCCGCTACATTCCTGGAACAATCAAGATCGTTATACAGTAGTGGGTGATCGGCCATAGATCATCTCACTGTGTGGAGCTTGTCTGCATGCAGTGTACGGTACGGCTTCCCTGCGTGGTGCCAGTTATTCGGCAGTGTATTCCAGGTGGATATCCAGTAATGGCGTCTGATTAACAGGGGCTCACCTGTACCGTTATGTTTTACGTATGCTTGGCCATAGATGTTAGGTCCTTACAAGCATGTCTTTTGGTCTTTTATGTTTCCATCTATGGTTGTGGTCATAGTTCCCCAGATTCAGAATAGACGGGTTCTGCGAATGTCTGGAGTTTCTGTATAGTCTTGTGGTGAGTTTGTGGATTACCTCCGTGAGAGTCTCAAGTCGGTATTCCCGGTGAAGGTCCGCGATGCGTGTGTATCGTGGAGCATTGCTTATGATTTTGAGTACTTTGTTTTGTATGAGCTGCAGACGGCGCAGGCGTGTAGGCACAGCGTATACCCAGACAGGAGCTGCGTACGTCATCAGGGGTCGGATAAGTGTCATGTACATGGACCTCGACACCCTTCTGTTCAGTGTGCTACGCCTGTTGAGCATAGGGTAGAGCTGTTTGAGCCTCGCGCTAGCTCGGTTGGTCATGTGTTGTATGTGGTCCCCCCAGAGTAATTTCAGGTCCAGCTAGACACCGAGGTATTTGACTTTCTCACGGAAACGTATTGGGCGTGCATGTAGAGTTATTGGTCTGCAGTGTCGGTGTTTGCGCAGTTGCTTCGGTCTTCTAGTGAACAGAACGGATTCGCACTTGTCGACGTTTACTCTAACACTCCATTTCTCCAACCAAGGCTCGGCCACTCTGAGTGCAGTCTGTAGGCGTGACGTAATGTTTGATGGTTTCCAATCATGCGCGAGGATGGCTGTGTCATCCGCGTAGATTGCCATCGTTGTGTTGTATGTGGTTGGGAGATCGTTTATGTAGAGGTTAAACAGTAGGGGCCCTAGGATGCTTCCCTGGGGTTTTCCCGCGTGTATATCGTGTCGTGTTGATTGTTTTCCCTGCACGCCAGTGTTGAAACTACTGTCTGTGAGGTATGAGTGTATTAGACGCACCAGCCCGTCGGGGAATCCCGCGTCGCTGAGTTTGCGGATGAGGCCGTTGTGCCATAGACGGTCGATAGCCTTTTCGTTGTCCAGGAACACCGCCCCTGTAGCTTTGTTTATGTTGAAGCCATATGTTATATGTTCAACGACCCGTAAGAGTTGTTGTGTTGTGGAGAGGTGATTCCTGAAGCCGAATTGCTCCAGTCTCAGGATGTCATTTGTTATGCAGTGCCTAGTGATGCGTTTGAGAATCACCTTCTCAACAATCTTACTGAGCGAGATCAGAAGGCTGATGGGTACGTAATTTTGTGGGAGGCTGTGGTCTTTCCCCGGCTTCCTGAACATCAGGACCTTGGCCGTCTTCCAAAAGGCGGGGAAGTGTTGGTGTTTTAGTATGGCATTCCTTATGTGTGTTAGGTACTCAGTTGCTTTATCCGTGAACTCCTGGAGAACACGGTTTTGAATGCCATCATGACCAGGGGCTTTCCTAGCAGCGGAATGCATTATAGCCCAGGAGACTTCGGCTGTGCTAGCACGTCGAATGTCGTCGCGCGATGGTTGGGCTAGAATGCGTGCAACCTCTTGGTCAGTAGCAAGTGTGAACGCTGGATCTGATGGTACCAGGTTCGGTGTGAATGACGCTGCGAGTGTTCGGGCCATTAGTTCTGCTTTCTCTTCCGCTGAGTATGCAGGTCCGTCAGGCCCTTGAAGCGTTGGGGTGTATATTTTCTCGCCGGCCCCGATGGTCTCGCGGTTAAGGCGCTCAGTCCGGAACCGCGCGACTGCTACGGTCGCAGGTTCGAATCCTGCCTCGGGCTTGGATGTGTGTGATGTCCTTAGGTTAGTTAGGTTTAAGTAGTTCTAAGTTCTAGGGGACTGATGACCACAGACGTTAAGTCCCATAGTGCTCAGAGCCATTTGAACCATATATTTTCTCCCTGGTGAAGTGTCGGGCTAGTTGCCACACGCCAGGTCGTGCGGTGTCCAGCCCTTCGAGTTTTTGGTTCCACTGTTGTGTTCTGTGTGTTTGTATTTTGTCGTGTATGATGCCCTGTAGACTGTTAATGTGCCGTTTGAAGTACTGACGCCTGGTGCGCTGCCATTGTCTCCTGAGGCGATTCCTCATTGAGATTATGCCCAGGATTTCCTGGGGCAGTTGGTAATTTGCGTTCAGTTTTAAGGAAAAGTTAGTTTCTCACGCATCTCGATGTTTATGACGTCTTATCTTATAAAGCGCCAAAACTTGTTCTGCGTCGAATCGGCATCACTAGTAGGAGTCGCCTCATTTTACCATCAAAATTTGCTGTTATGAAAAGAAAGTGATGCAGTGAATTGTTTGGAAAGTGTTAGAATTTGAATTTTTGTAAAATTTTGTTGAGACTGTCACCTAAAAATATATGGGCACCAGAATCCGATCACAGTCAGAGAGTTTACTACGCACGGACGACTGCAAAGGTGCAACTTGCGGCAAAGATAGCATCTACAGGCGCTGCTGGCCACCACAAGACCCTAACGGCAGCCACAAAGAAAAGCCAATTATTATTAAAAGAGAGAATTAGCGTGCTATGTTCGCTCACATTGTAAATGGTTCTTGGTTTGTCCCATGAGAAATTCAGTTAGTCGTTGTTGGCTGGTAGCCGGACTAACATCAGTCCGAGTCGGGATTAGACTCGAGGCTGTTCGAGTCAAACGCTACAGTCGTTTAGGGGAATTTTGTCAGATTGTTATCGGCTTGTTTGAAAGACATTTACTCCGATCTCTGATAATTTTTATCTCACTTTTCCGAGCGAAAAACGTCAAGTGATTGATTTGTGAGGTAGCAGTGGTAGTTTAGGACAGGTTTCTCGTGGTTGGTGATTTTATGCTAAAACAATTACTGAAAGAAGTATAGCTTGAAACCCACTCGCTTTTAGCCGATACGTATCTCGGTGGACTGGAGATCTTCCATTTTGTTGTGGGAGATAAGTGAAGTTATCATGTGAAGTCTTTATTTGAATATGAATGTGGAGAAAGCACGCACAAAGGAAATAGTGCCTCTGCGTTGATGTATTAGTGTATTTGTACGTGAATACAATCACTTAGAAAATGGTGCCTTTGCGATATTGTCTTAGGGATTATTTTGCGACTTCAGTTTGAGTGTCGATGTAGTTAAGCTAAGGTTTTGAAATCTCTATATAGACACATGGACTGCGTCATCTTGGTATTTGTATGTGATGTAGCACGAACCATTCTATGTTAGTAGGGTCTTTGCACGCGCAGTCTCGGATTTAGTAGCTTTTCCTAGAAAACCCTAAACGACAAAGCAAGAACTATTGTTACTGAGTGCACGGTAACTGTCTCTGCTATCGAGCGATTTCCGTCTTTTAAGAAATTCCAATAGTAGTGGGGCCCTGTGCAGTCAATGCCTAAAGTGGAATTACTTTTATGTCCATTTTAAAATTCAAGCAGTATAAAAGTGGCGTTGACACCCAATTTATTCCGCTTAGAGGGGTTTGCTTGATTGGCTAGCATTCGTAAAATAAAACCTGACTTTTACATAAACGTAACCATGCAATAAAGACGGAACAGTTCCTGTTTCAAAAATAAAAATAGTGTCCCGAGTCTCATTTGCCCCACATTTAATATTCAAGGATATTTTAAAAGTAAAGTTCAATTTTATAGCAAACGAATACTTTGTAAATACTTTAAGTGGTAAAACGAAGTCAAAGATAAGATAAAGAAAAGTCTGCAATGTTATAAAAAGCAAAGATATAAATTCCCAAGGAAATAGGAATAATAGTTCAGATTTCTTCATTTCCAAATAGAGATATTGTTTCACATTCCTTAAGCTAAAAGAAAGGGAGACAGAATCTCCAATATTTTTTACTTAAAGAGAATGATGATTAATTCGTGAAAGGAAGATGACTCAGTTATTGATGTGAGTGTGAGGATTATAAAAGGAATTAATACATTTGTATTCAAGTTAAGCAACGATGTTATTGTAACTTGGCTGTTACGTACAGAAGTTATCTCTGATTTATACTGCCAATCAAACAAGAGAGTAAATTATACCTATACAAGCGCGACATAAAATAAATATTATTTAAAAGTGCAGACACGTTCACTGAAATTAGCTGGTTCTACGCTATTTGGTTGTGGTTTTGAACTGGAAAGATATTTATACAGTATTATCGAGCACGACAGCTCGTTCCCTTTTAGTTGAATATTTCTGTTACGTCATTGCTTAGCGAGGTGCGTTGTAGTGTAGTAGAGTTACATACTGGAAGATTTAATTAGTGGCTGCAAGTGGTGAGGTCGCGTACGTGATTTTCTATCCAAAATATGCTATAGCGCATAGAATTTTCCATTGAAGCTGAGATCGTCTTTGGGTGTAGTTATTCGTACGAACTTGTAAATTTTTTGATAGTCATATGCGTTATTAATATTATTATTATCATATACCGGTAGCTACCAATAGCCCGTAAAACAACAAACAGTATCTGTGGCAATTCTGTAGTGCACAATATGCTCGTAGTGGTACATAGTGTGGGCTGTATCGAGAGAATTTTAACATCCAAGTAGACGTGTGTACGTTGTGATTGTACAGACGTGATTTCCAAAACAGAAGTTTACGCCCGCTGATTATCTTACGCATTGTCATACCTGTGAAGTCGAGTGGCGTACTTTCATAATAGAGCCAACAGAACAGATCCTCGTGTCGAGCTACTTGAGGACAGCTGAGCGAAACTAAGGTGTTGGCGTCTGCTGTGCGACGTTGCTCTCCCATTACGTGCCACTGTGTCTCTGTGCTGCCCAATCGTTTTGCCGTCTCTACGAGGGTGGTCGTGTTTGCTGTGTGACGCGGTATAATCTGCTGACCAACGTGTCGTGCAATGGTATAAGTTTTTAGGTGCATTCAGTGCTATATGCACTGTCTGCAAACTATGTTGCGAATAGAATCCGTAGTAAAGAAGTAATACATTAAAACTCCATGTCTGATGCTGAAGTCTAACTGCACGCACAGTGAAAATGTAGTAAGCGACATCATTTGGGGAGGGGAGAAGAAATTTCGTAAAAGTTTGAAATTACGTGTAAAGATTACTGCAAGTGAATAAGTGCTCTCGTTCTCGAATAATGGATAAATGTAGTCTGTTCGTACGTTGTCAAGACATACACACAGTTTCCAACTGTAAAAGCTTGTAAAAGTAGTTTTTCAGCCACCTAAGTATTTATGACGTCATATCACCTAAACTACGTATCGTAGAGTGATATAATTTTGTACGTACATTCGCCAGTTTATGTGGTTACCATCTACAAAATTCGTTGTGAATACAGACAATAGTAAAGAAGTAACTAAAGCTTCATGCGTAGTGTGGCAGTTCTACAGCATGAACAACGAAAACTGCTAAGTGGTAAATTTTTTTCCCTTCACCACTTCGTGCATGGGGGCGGGGAGGCTGTCAGCGAGAAAAGTTTTCATTAAGGTTTGAAATTATGAGTAAAGTTCTTTGCAAGTCACTAAGTGGTCTCATTCTTAAATACTGAATGAATACGGTCAGGGTATTTCCGCACGTTGATTTTTACAATTTATAACTGTAATACTTATTGTGTTGAACTTTCCACATAAGTTTATGCTTTCTGATGGGTATATCATGTGAGCATTTTAAATTTTTAAAGCCGATCACTGATCGCATGAAATACTGAAAATAAACTTCTTGTTGACCTTGGTACATCGTTAGACAGGCAACCGGCAAGAGGTGAGTAGTTCCATGCTCCAGGCTATTCGCTTAGTATTACTGCAAGGTGTGTGAATATTCATAGAAATTTTCTTTTTCTGGATGTCTAGAATGGGGTTCGTAAGATTTGAGTTGGTTAGACATGGGCGCCCAGCCTCGGCAGAGAAGCTGCGGTGTACAGAGATGAGTTACATGTGATCTCTGCTCTGCAAAGATGCGCACCAGATTGATCCGTTGGTCGCAAGGAGAGGAGAGGAAAGGAAAGGAGACAGACAGATGAGCTTTGGCATTAGATGTGAATAGTCGAGTTTTTGGTTAGTAACAGTACGCAGCAAAGAATGGAATTTTTTGGGAATTATATTATGGATTAATGGAAGATTTATTATTGACAAAAAAAGAATTGATTTTTACATTGGTACGATTATACTTATTTGCGGAAGTGGTCTGACAATGTAGCATTCTTGGTTCGTCAGACGGCCAGGTCAGGAATCTTCTTGCTTTTCACTTTTTTGTTTGGATTTATCAATCTTGTGAGAGAAATGGATTTATTAAGTATTAGATTTTGGAATTTTGTTTAAGGAGAGATTATCCATGTGAAGTTTAGTTTTTGTAATTCTTGGATTATAGTTACATTATTTTCGAAAAAACTTAACTGTTACTTAAGTTTCATTAAACGTTATTAAGTCAAATGATAGGAAATTACTATTGAGTTCGTTTAACGCAGAGACATTGTCCGCATCCTATGACTCAATCAATTTGCAGTTTATTTAAAACCATTACCAAAAATTATGAAACAAGAATGATAGCAATGTTTTTAGAGAAAGCTTTGCACCTTGCACCTCAGTAGTTAGATTTTGCAGCCCAGTTATCAGGACACGCTGTAGCTACGAGAGAAGTTTGCACAGCGTTATCCAGTGCGACTCGGCTAAACCAAATAGAGTAGAAAAAAGATTCTTTCTTTAAGTTTCACAGGGATCAACTTTAGTTTCAGCTAAATTCATAAGATATCGCGACAAAATAGTGTCACGTACACCTCTAATGCCAGGCATGTAATTTCTTGTAATCGTACCAGATAGAGCTAGTTTGCTGTATAGGTCTAGAGAGCCTGTATAGGGAGAGAGTGGCCAACCGGACGATACGGCGGCCATTTTTCTGCCAAACTGCGGGCGGGACTTTTGAATGGCCAGTAGTGGAGTATACACTCACCGAATCAAAAGCACAAGACAATACGGCGAAATCATTCGTTAAACGCCTTTCTTTACAGCTATAATATACTCATAGTATATATATATATATATATATATATATATATATATATATATATATATATATATATGTGAAAGAAAGTCGTAAGCAGTTGTTTACTTGTGACATGCAAAAAGTTTGAAGACGTGACAAGAAGTACTAATACGCCTCACACTTTTTGCATATCACAAGTAGACAACTGCTTACGACTTTCATTCATCTGATGTAATACAGGTACGTTAAATCTTTAGCGTTATGCACTTCCGATACAAAACAAATGCTTAACACAATATTTTTTTATTTACGTTACTTTCATTGCAATATGTCTAGTAAACGAACTTTAAAGGAGACAAATGCAAGTAACGAATAATTTTTACAGCCACTGTATCAAATTTTCCTGTGCTGTACGTAGTAGGCTACTATGAGTATATTATAGCTTAAAGAAAGGCATTTAACGAATGATTTCGCCGTATTGTCTTGTGCTTTTGGTTCGGTGAGTGTGTACTCCACTACTCCACTACTGGCCATTCAAAAGTCCCGCCCGCAGTTTGGCAGAAAATACCTCTCGTAGATAACAAACGAAAAAGATTCCAACAATCAGGTAGTGTTAAATGTAGGCTACTGTAATAACGAGCAAATATAACAAGAAAACTACCGTATCCCTTCTACCCCACAGTAAGTAGGCCTATTAAAAACTGTCTTCAAGAGAACCTACAATTATTTACTACGAATAGTGTTTCAGCAACAACGACAGCTGCGGAAAACATGCTTACAACTTTCCTGCGTCAACAGTCAGGCAATAATACGGAAACCAAAATAATGCCTAGTGTTCTGATTCGGAACGAAATAAAGTTTGACGCTATAAAGTCGAATGAGCATGGCACAACAATTACAGGAACTTTCCGTTTCCAGCAAGGACTGTCACATATTGGCTTCAGGAAAGATTGTGATGCTACCAGTATACACGCAAACGTTAATTACGTACTGAAAACGATATACAACTAAATCGAACATGCATGCACAACACGTCTCAAGTCTCTCAATAATTCAAATAAGTTTTAATCGTTTCCGAAAGTCCTCCGAACTTCAATTCAACTCAAAAGCACGTCGAACATAGGAAGCCCGAGAGACGTTTGGCGGAAAAATGGCGCCAAAGCTAATCAACCAACCACGGGCAACTTCACCTATGGCCACTCTCTCTGTATACAGGCTCTCTAGTATAGGTCGGTTTTGTGATGCCAGCTAGCGGCAGATAAAGGTATTACAAGTAACTCATCACCCTTCATAAAAATGGTTCAAATGGCTCTGAGCACTATGGGACTTAACATCTGTGATCATCAGTCCCCTAGAACTTAGAACTACTTAAACCTAACTAACCTAAGGACGTCACACACATCCATGCCCGAGGCAGGATTCGAACCTGCGACCGAAGCGGTCACGCGGTTCCCGACTGAAGCGCCTAGACCGCACGGCCACACCGGCCGGCTCATCACCCTTCACCTCAACGGTACATACGCCACTGTGTCTTATGTCACTCAGCTGGACGGTTGCTATTATATCAAGGTAAGCATTATTGATCGTTTTAGCCAGTGTATTAATGAATAAGTGCAAAGAACTATATATTTTCGTGATCCTTCGAGGTTCATATTTAAGGTTCCAAACCTTAATTTGTAATAATACTTCGTAATATTAGACAAACGAATGTATACTCTGCTGAGGTGTATGGTGGCACTTGAACGCCATAGTGGCGTTCGTTATAGGTCTCCATACAGCATTATAATGGCGTTATAGGTCTACATACAAAAGATTTACGTTATTACAATTACGGTACACTACTTACTATTCTTTACTTCATTTTATATATTTACAATACTACAACAGCCATATTGCATAAGACTGCCGTAACTATTCTAAATGGCATTTTCTTTCATTTTAGAGCATTATGGTCAGAAGAACGGTTGAAAGCTGAAGTGAATGCAGTAAACGAAGGGATGAGTGTGAAAAGGGCTTCAGAAGTACATAAAATTCCTAGAAGGACTCTACGCAATCATATCCAAACTGGATCACATGCCAGGAAGCTTGACCGTAATCTTTACCTTAGTAAGTGGGAGCCTGTAAGAGTTATCGAGCTGAAAGGTAGCAACTGTTTCGTCGTGTTTCTCGCGTTGCCTGTACCTGCTGACGGCGTGCGGGATGATGCGGCGTTTCTGGAGAACGCGGAGCTGGCTGCAGTAACGGTGCGGCCGCGTGTGCCGCTGTATGCTCCCTGTCCGGCCTGTGATGACGGCGCGTTCTGCGCGGCGCCGCGCGCCTTGTCCACTCGGCGAGGAGCGTGGCGGAGCTCCTCTGTCACGGCGCGCCGCGCCGCCCCGACGCCGAGCCCACAATTGCCTGTAATTGTTGTCGCCCGGCTGTACAGCTGTCGCTTCACTGACTGAATTGACACGTACGCACTCTTATGGTCGGGGGAATGCAAAGAAACGAAAATGTCCGCAACGTATACTTTGTAGCAGCAACGGCAACACGGCTCGGTACATTATATTTTCTGCTGTTTAAAAATACGCTAATAATCATTTATCAGTCCGAAGATTCGTACATTTAAGGCAACAGTGTACATCGCACGAATGGAGACAAATAGCGGAGCTCCCATAAAAAATTAGGCAACGGCCTTGCCGCAGTGGATACACCGGTTCCCGTGGGGTCACCAAAGTTAAGTGCTGTTGGGCGTGGCCGGCAGTTGGATGGGTGACCATCCAGCCGCCATGCGCTGTTACCATTTTTCGGGGTGCACTCAGCCTCGTGATGCCAATTGAGGAGCTACTCGATCGAATAGTAGCAGCTTCGGACAAGAATGCCATCATAACGACTGGGAGAGCGGTGTGCTAACCCCACGACCCTCCTATCCCCGTCCTCCTGTGAGGATGACACGGCGGTCGGATGGTCCCGGCAGGCCACTCGTGGCCTGACGACGGAGTGCATAAAAAGTTGCAGACATTCATGAGTAATACCAATAAGCAATGGTACTAGAATATGCCGTTGTAACCACTTCCACCTCCGATTCTTGATATAATCGTACTCCCTCGTATAAAACAACGTCAAACGTCTGATTTATTTGCAAATGATCTAACGTGTTAAATACTCGAGGTCAGGCAAAACCCTAGGTTTCGGCGTATCTCAATATGTACGATGTATCTCCTGAACTATGCGTCGTACAGTGATAAAATTTTCCAGGTGGTATACGCGGATACTGCCTGCAAGATGTATTGCGAATACAGTTGGCGATAAAGAATACGTCCTGCCTGATACTGAAGCTTTACTGCATGAAGAGTGAAAATATAGTAACATATACCATTTTTTTCCTTTCCTCAATTTGTGGTGGATATCAGCTAGACAACGTCTCATAAAGATTTGAAATTATCTGCCAAGTTTATTGGTAGTCGCTAAGTGCTCTCGTTTCCATGTACTGCCTGAATATACTCTAGGTAATTTGCGTGCCTTCAGTTACACGGCGTCTATTCATATACACTCATATACACTTCAGTGTAAGCGGCAGTCAAATGAAAACGAGACTGATCGAAAAAAAGTAAGTAAACCATTTATCGTTTCAGAAGTAACTGTGCTGGCGTACGTCTTCGCCAGGACACCGGTCGGCACTAGAAAACATTGTACGGCAGGCGCTGAACTACGCCTGCCTATGACAACATACGACCAAGACACGTGCCCAGGATACGCGCCGACGACGCCCTCTGGGCAGCGTGCATACAGGCTGCCGCCGTCGACCTAGCTGTCTCAGTCTCTCGACCTCAGCACCTCAGTACGTAACCTCGAGACTCAGTTCGCTTTACAGCTCAATACGTCGCGCTGCGCTCTAGTCTTTCACAGTGATAGTCGTCGCCTCGCTGTGGGGGAACGTTAAAAAATGGTTCAAATGGCTCTGAGCACTATGGGACATAATATCCGTGGTCATCAGTTCCCTAGAACTTAGAACTTTTTAAACCTAACTAACCTAAGGACATCACACACATCCATGCCCGAGGCAGGATTCGAACCTGCGACCGTAGCGGTCACGCGGTTCCAGACTGAAGCGCCTAGGACCGCACGGCCACACCAGCCGGCAGGGAACGTTACTCATTGTATATAGTTGTGGTATGGACATGGACAAGACTCAAGAATTAGTACATATTATTTGATTGCTGTTGACCATAGAACTTCATGTTGGACCTAAATGAAGTTAAGTACTCCATTTGGTTCTTGTAATAAAGTGTATTTTAACCATGTGTGCATTTCGTGTGTAGTGAGAGAAAACCGTCCACCCACCTAGGATACCATCCTTCCTCATCCAGCCAGGAACCACAAAACATTACAAGAGGGCACAGCCACACCAGTAATCACAGTAACTGTTAATACGTTTATCTCACTGAGACAATGCTGTCATGGAAAAATTGTTCGGCTGGCTACGGGACCACGATTGTATGCAGGCTGTGCACCTTTTCGTCGGAAGTAAATCGACGCCCACAAATACCGTTCTTTGGGACTCCAAAAATACGTTATTCGACCTGTCTGGAGGATATGTAATGATTTCTCACAGAAACTTCTGCAGCATAGTCGAAATAACCTTGGCAGCACGTGGGTACGCCACGTCATCTATACAGAGCCGATCTCTGCCCATGCAACTTCCATATTCTTTGGACCATGAAGAAAGACATTCGTGGCCGCGGACTTCCTTCGGACGAAGAGAAGCACGCCTGGGTACGATTATCGTTCCATAGGTTTCATCATCATTTAAGACTGATTATGCCTTTCAGCGTTCAGTCTGGATCATAGTCCCCTTATAAAATTCCTCCATGATCCCCTATTCAGTGCTAATATTGGTGCCTCTTCTGATGTTAAGCCTATTACTTCAAAATCATTCTTAACCGAATCCAGGTGTCTTCTCCTCGGTCTGCCCCGACTCCTCCTACCCTCTACTGCTGAATCCATGAGTCTCTTGGGTAACCTTGCTTCTCCCATGCGTGTAACATGACCCCACCATCTAAGCCTGTTTGCCCTGACTGCTACATCTATAGAGTTAATTCCCAGTTTTTCTTTGATTTCCTCATTGTGGACACCCTCCTGCCATTTTTCCCATCTACTAGTACCTGCTATCAACCTTACTGATAAGATAACCTGAATCCACCCAGCTTTCGCTCCCATACAACAATGTTGGTCGAAAGATTGGACGGTGCACAGATAACTTAGTCTTGGTACTGACTTCCTTCTTGCAGAAGAGAGTAGATCGTAGCTGAGCACTTACTGCATTAGCTTTGCTACACCTCGCTTCCAGTTCTTTCACTGTGTTGCCATCCCGTGAGAATATGCATCCTAAGTACTTGAAACCGTCCACCTGTTCTAACTTTGTTGCTCCTATTTGGCACTCAATCCGTTTATATCTCTTTCCCACTGATATTACTTTCGTTTTGGAGATGCTAATCTTCATACCATAGTCCTTACATTTCTGATCTAGCTCTGAAATATTACTTTGCAAACTTTCAATCGAATCGGTCATCACAACTAAGTCATCCGCATATGCGAGACTGCTTATTTTGTGTTCACATATCTTAATCTCACCCAGCCAGTCTATTGTTTTCAACATATGATCCATAAATAATATGAACAACAGTGGAGACACGTTGCAGCCTTGTCTTACCCCTTAAACTACTCTGAACCATGAACTCAGTTTACCGTCAACTCTAAGTGCTGCCTGACTATCTGTTTAAAGACCTTTAATTGCTTGCAAAAGTTTGCCTCCTATTCCATAATCTCGTAGAACAGACAATAACTTCCTCCTAGGAACCCGGTCATATGCCCTTTTTTGATCTATAAAGCATAGATACAATTCCCTGTTCAACTCGTAACACTTCTCCATTATTTGCCTTAAGCTAAAGATCTGGTCTGACAACCTCTAAGGGGCCTAAACCCACACTGATTTTCATCCAATTTGTCCTCAACTAATACTCGCACTTTCCCACAGCGCTGATTAAAGAGATACCTCTGTAGTTGTTCCAATCTTTTCTGTTTCCATGTTTAAAGGTTGGTGTGATTACTGCTCACATGCCATTTCAATTATCCTGTGTAGCCATTTAAGACGTGACATTCCACTGTATTTGATGAGTTCCGACTTAATTTTATCCACCCCATTCGCTGTATTGCACCGCAGTCTATTGACCATTTTCTCCATTTCCTCAAATGTGATCCTATTTCCATCATCATTCCTGTCCCATTGTACATCGAAATCTCAAACATTACTGATCGTATTTTCACCTAGGTTTTCCATAGGTTTGCACAAATATTTTTCCATAAAGCCATTGACCGTCTTGTCTCGCAGTGGGATAAATATTTTAAGAGTTATGGCGTTTACTTTTGAAATAATAAATAGTTTATTTACTTTTTTCCACCTGCCTCGTTTTCATTTCGCTACCCCTTGTACTTGAATTACTATGTTAAACATTTAACGTAAAATTAGATAATGATATGTTTTAAATTTTAAATTCTGTCAGTAAAAATCGAACTTTTCTTTACCCCGGTAGCAGTTACATAGACCTCCAACTGGGGTCGTGCACCATAAACTTTATTATACATTTACTAATACAGATGTGTTGAGAGTTCAGCGTCGTTATAAGTGGTGAGGACTTGGAGAGAGGGAAAAGTGAAGGGAACGAAGGGTGCGAGAAGTGAATGAAACAAGTGAGATATGAGAGGGAAGGAGGTGATGGGGTGACGTGAGGAGAGGTGGGACTCTTAATGTTGTACTAGATGTTCCATTAATTTAAAGAAGTGGATGGTGGATCTGATCATAAAAGCATAACAGAAAGAACTAACTTTCGAAACAATGGTGGAAGCATAGTGGAAGGACGGAAGTAATTTTTCTATCTGTGATCTAAGATCACAAAAGGTTGTCATGCTATCGAAAAATTTAGATATACGTTACGGGAAGGCAATAAAACGTTTAGTCGTTTACGGGTGCTCTATTTTTAGCCCAGCACTTTGGAATAAACAGGAATTACGAGTAAGATGCCGCAACAGTTCGGTATGAGCTCCGAAAATTATTTCTCCTGCTTTTAAATTCTGAAATTTTTCCTGCCTACTTAAGAGTAATAAGTGAAACGAGACACGGCTTCATTGGCCCATCAGTTATATGGAGCAGGGATGATGCAGGACAACACTGACGGCAAATTGCTGATACATGACGATCCTTTAGAAGAACATATGGACGACCAACAAGAAAAGAAATAAAGGCCTATACATTTTTCGTTTTCATCGAAAAAATAAAATAATGGAGGTACCTTGCCCCGCCTTATATCCATTTCAACTCTGCCAAACGCCCTGACGTGATATGTAAATAACTGATAAAATTTTTCTGGTTCACAATTTGAAAACAAAAATAGATCTCCTAGAAAATGTAAACCTCAGTTCAAAATCTTTCATTTTGTAGAATTGTAGTATGTGAATGAGGCATTATCTCGCTGCAGGCCAAGCCAACTAAAAAACGGATTCAATTCATGTTGCTGGACGAGAGTGGCTGCCGTATTTCCCCGCTAGGCCGCCCACGTGTGCAGTGGGTAGGCAGCACGCTGCAGGCACCCCCACCCTCCTCTCATGGCCCCGAGTCCGACTTCCAGCTTTACGAGCGCAGGAACTTCAGATCTTGTCGCCAGCTTATCTCGGTATCAGGGCGCACAACAAGGCAAGCACATAAATGGATATGCAGTCTCTGTTCCGGGGAAAACGCGTTCACACGATTCTTGGCTTTCACAGTATGCTCTTTTTCTCTTCAAGAAAGGCGGAATCTGCGAGAAGCTATTCTCGTTGTTCCTGCTACCTACTTACTCTTATTTTCTATGGAATAAAGGGGACGTGGGAATGCAATGGAGTGCCTCTTGTTATGTTGCGTACAAGAACGTGATGGATTAGCTAATATCAAATGTTCCGGAGTAACGACAAGTGCCGGAACGAAAATCAAGAACGATACAACTGAGAGCGCTGTGAGACGACATCAGCCAATAGCACGCTGACTATGACGTCACCACGACAGGAGCGGCATCTACACGAAGAGAATAAAAGCGACGGTGCCGGCTAGCCGCGGCAGCACTAGAAGAGAGGCTCTAGAAGGGAGGCCCTAGTAAACGCGGACTGGAAGAGGGCACTAGAAGAGCCGCAAAGATATTAACGATAATTATTTTCATCATGGCAGCAATACCAGCAACCGTTAAGAAATTGTTTCGAATGAAAAACAGCCCACAGTTGCACTAGTTATGTTTATACTACATCTTGACCATGGTGTCACAATCAATAAAATAAAATAATTTCAATGGACATAAGCCTGTAGTTCTATTTATGATCGAAACTGGCTTATATCTGTTGAAGTTATTTTATTTTATTGATTGTGACGCAGCCGCTGGCCTAAGACGTTTTTCATTTTTAAAAGCTTATGACTTCTGAAGGCTATATTATTACAGTTGAAACCATGGTCAAGTTGTAATATAAACATAATTAGTGCAACTGTGGACTGTTTTTCATTCCAAACAATATTGACGATAGCAGTGATTTATGAACTTTTGTGAATAGCTTGCATGGAAATTGTATATATCAAGGGACAGTAATTATTTGCATGTCGCCATTTTCTTGCGACTCATCATGTAGAAACGAAAGTTAAGTATTGTCAATTTATTTACTGTAATAAACTCCATTAATATGCTTTGCTTGTGTGTCGTCTAGCTATCCGAGAAAAGAGGTTCCTAGGCATCCTATAAGACACCAGTGGGCAGATTTCTACATCAAAACCTCGGCACAGTCACTTCACTTGTGGAACGCCATTTCTGATGGATGAGTTAGTCACTTATTTTTCTTTTCTACTGTGCTACGACATCTTTTCGCAGAAAAATGTAGCAGAACCCGTTGCAATATTGACCGTACGACTTATTTTAGAAGAAAGACTCAAAAAGAGGGTAGCCTACTCTGCAAAACATTATGACCACTGGTTAATGGCACGCTGGCCCGCCTTGGGAACGAGGTACAGCAACGACACAGTTTGACATGGATTCAAAAAGTCCTCGTTACGTTTCCAGAGATATGTCACACCAGATGTTTGTGCATAGGTCATCCAGTTCCCGTGAATTACTGACCGGTCGTTCGTGAGTGTGGAGCTGGCGCCGGATGGCGTCTCAGATGTGTTACGTCGGATTCACGGTAGGTGAATTTGAGGACCAGCACATCTACGTGAGTTCACCATCATGATCCTGAAGCCACTGTAGCAGGATTCTGGCCTTGTAACACGCGCAGGTGTCCAGCTGGAAGATGCTGTCACCATCGGGGAAAATATCAGACATGAAGCAATGCAGGTGGTCCGTTGTAATGCCGGCGTACTAGGGGAGAATATTGTTCTTGGGGTATAGTGTACCTGTGATCAAATTATATTTCTTGGTCCGTTTCTCAATCTAGCGACAGGTTTTCGAATCACATGAAGGTGTGCACACTAGGGACCATCATAAGACGTTTCTTGCATTTTCTACTGTTTTTTTTCTTTTTTGTGTGAGACATAATGCTGTGTTGTACAGCATTTGTAAACATTCCTACTTCTACAAATTCCAGTTCTTTTCAAGTCGCAGTCAAAGGAAATAGAGACATAAGGGAAAAGGCAAACAAATTTTATTGTTTCAAATGTAATAGCCATAACGCTAATACTTGTATCCGACTGTGACACAAGATGGTCCATGTCTTGATGGAAAACTGTTTGCGGTTGCTTGCGGAACCACGATTGCACCCAGGCGTGTATCTAAAATGGTTCAAATGGCTCTGAGCACTATGGGACTTAACAGCTATGGTCATCAGTCCCCTAGAACTTAGAACTACTTAAACCTAACCAACCTAAGGACATCACACAACACCCAGTCATCACGAGGCAGAGAAAATCCCTGACCCCGCCGGGAATCGAACCCGGGCGCGGGAAGCGAGAACGCTACCGCACGACTACGAGCTGCGGACGCGTGTATCTCTTCGGCCTGAACAAACCGACGACCACAAATGTCTTTCTTCAGGATTCTACATATATCGAAATTGCATTGGGAGAGATCGGGTCTGTATGTAGATTGTGTAGCAGCTTCCCAGCTTCTGTAGCGTATTCGAAACAACCTTGGCAACATGTGGGCAACAGAATGGGGCCATCCATCAAACGTTTCTGGGCATTTGGACTGGATGGCGCGCTTTAATTTTTGCAATACACGTACTGCTCTCCATGGAGTGTACCTTCATTGGGTCAGACAGATAGAAGTTGGAAAGTGCGACAGTCGGGCTGTAGGGTGGATGAGGAAAAGCACTCCAATAAAGTTTTGTAAGTTCCTATTTGGTGCGCAAAGTTATGTGAGGGGCCTTGCGTTGTCATGGAGAAGGAGAAGGTCGTTTGCCTTTTAGTGGAGATGAACACACTGAAGTCGTTTCTTCAATGTCCTAAGGATACCACAATACGCTTCTGAGCTGACCATTGCACAATGAGGGAAGACATCAAACAGAATAACCCCTTCAGAGTCCCAGAAGACGTCTCTATGACCTGAACGGCAGAACGTGCAACTTTTTTCTTCGGGGGAGAGGTGATGTACCGCCACTCCGTAGAAATAGTGGGGCAATGGGGCTCCAATACTCAATTCTGATAATAGATTTATATTAAAGTAATTAACTGATCAATTAATTACCCTCCACCCCGCACTCCTAGCCCCAGATGACGTCATAGGTTTTCCGAAAATGGCACATGAGTCCTCGTCCTCTTCTCCTCCCCTATTGGCAGGAATTTCGAATTTTGGCGATAATTTCGAATTTTTGGTGGGAATTTAAAAAATGGCTCGAATTGCCTTGTTCCAAGTCTTTTCTGACGTCCCGCCCCACCCCACCCCCCTCCCACCACCACCCCCCACGGGAACTGATGGGAAATTCAAAATCGCATTGCCCTTTCTGGGACTTAGCCCCCAGTCCTTTTGGGCAGAAAGCCCAAGTGCATCCCCCTACACAGGGAAGCTGTCCAGATGCAGGAGAGGAAGGTTAATTGAGTGTAGTTCATTTATTTAGAGTGGGAAAGTGAAGTAAATATCACTCCTAATTACGTAATTAAGCTTAAAGATTAGGCCTAATAGCACATTTTTATGCATAGTGCTAAAAAAGGAGCGCCTAAAATCGCAACACAGCTCAAAAATTGACAATGTCATATAAAACTGGTGTTATCCACCTGGCGAAAAAAATTCGCAATAGCTCTCTAAAATAGTGGTAAATATATTCAAACTCTACATAGGGTGATCCCTTGATCTACAAGCAGGCAGGAAAAGAATGGAGTGGAATGTACTATCTGTATTTTTGGCAGGAAATATCTTCGCCTGATGAGATGTTAGTGTTGGACAGAGAGGAAGTTTAATAAGTGTATTACCTGTAAGCATGCAGCTGAGAACTCCATCTGTCACTGTTTAATGTTGGAGTTCTCTACAGACATCTCCCGCTGCATTGCTCGTTAAACACCCTGTAGGCCTGATGCTCGAAATGCAGGAAGGCCAATACAAGCTACCACAAATCATGGAAAATGCTTCACAGTTCTAATTAGACATCGAAATTGTCGTGAAAAAAAAACAGCACTCGTATTCTACGGGTCATAATGCGCACATATACTGAGGATTGAGAAAATCATTGTAACAACTACCGCAATAACTGACCTCAAAAGAACGCACCAGGAGAAAGGAGCGACAGCTGCATGTGTGTTCTCGTCGATGTGTGGTCACAAACTAACCAAGTTAGAGACAGTCTTTTCTCTCCCCTACCGCACCACATTCCTTCCACTCCTCACCTTAGGTAGGGATACAGGTCTTTCCTATCCTGTCACTGATGGTCTTCAGAAATCGGTGACACATATACAAAAAGCACTGGACGCTTCCTGCAACCTATTAAACGTATTTCTTGGAAAGACTGCTACCCCAACCCCTGTCCCCTGGAACAACGACCAAATTCCGGAGAACTCTCCTGATCACTTTTTTCTATTGTCCGCTGATTGGGAAACAGGCAGCTGCGTCCACCTCTGCTGCCCGCAGCCCGTGCTATATCTTAGGCCAGCTGTAACTGGAGGCTTTGCCTCTCCAGCTGAGCAGGCGGTCCAGGCAGTCGGTGTTGTCGATGTCGTCAAAAGCTGCAGATACACAACAGGCTGCGACGCCAGTGGGCCACAAAACAAAGCAAGGTAAATGGCAGCTTTCCTGACTGCGTGTCGTTTGTCTAAAAGTACAGCTTTGACCACCTGTGGAACACCACCCTATGCCTCCAGTACCACCACCTGTAAGAGCGCGCCGTTCTCGGATGGAATACACTTCACTGTACCAAATGTATTTAACATCAACACACCTCCTATAAGCGAGAATCTATTAATGAAACACAATCGTGATCACAATAAAGAGTAGTCTTAGTTCCACAAAAGTAGACGCAGTCCAATTTCTTCTAGTCTTATGAGCAAAATCATTATAGTTTCAGAGCATTCATCATGTTCAAATTATAAATTGTCATGCACTAGTTGATTATATTCTTTTCAGGTAATTGAATTATCACTATAGAAGGGCATCTACACAGTCATTTTTTTTATTTTAAGCTGCAGCATACAATTCACATCTCTCCCTCCCACCCCATCTCCCGTTATTTTGTGACATCCAACAAAGTGAAAAAAAATAACTACAGCACTGCCGCCGATTACAGATGATCCAACTGTTGAGGTCGGAGTTCTATAACAATACATGTCACAGATGTATTAACATATCTCATACGTCGTGTACATTTCACCCTGTGTAAAATCGAAAAAACTTCTACTAATTTGCTGCGAAAACTACCGATCACTGCAGAAAGTCCTCGTTATTTCGAACCTTTCATTCGAGTAAAGGAAAAGCGAGAACTAACTAAACGTCTATCTTAAGCGATTTCTTTCAGTTTGATTGATCAAATTACATGATGTGTGAGCGTCCCTGGCGATCAAATCAGTGTCTGTAACAAGCTATAATTCAGGAGGATGTTTTGTACACTATGGCAGGTTCTCTTTTACCAGCGAAGTGGTGTATCTTGCTGACATTTACGAAACGTAAAAGACAAATCATGAAAGCAAGTCTTGTAATAGAACCTCTTAACATCTTGCGGTAGAGAACCCTGTAAAATTTCTCTGATACATCGAAAACAAATATCGTCTGTGTGCAGATATCTGAAATTTTTGCTCCATAACTCGTCTCTGCCGACCTGTGTGTAATGTTTCCGCCACTCAGTAAGACCATCAATCAAATAGTAGCAGATTCTTGTGTTGTAGTTTCGTAAGCAGTTTGGTCTCAACAGAACAGACTATTTCACACAATCTAACCACATGTCGAGAAAATCACTATCATTTCTCTGTTCCACAAGAACTATAATTCAAGTGGTGGTCACTTTATAGTTCGCAGTTATAAAGTAAGAAATAATACAGGACTTCTAGTAATACATATTTTTAAACACACAATCATGGTGATAAGAATAAAAACAGTCATGATTCCATGAGAATAGACACAGCCAATTCCTCTTAGTCTTATGAGCAAAATAGTTTGAGAGCATCCCATGTGTTCAAATTACAAATTGTCTTGCATGAGCGCGTTGGGTTCATTTCAGACATATGAAATACTGACTCGGATCAGCATCTGTACATTCATTTACTACATTCGAGGGCACCCCTCATCGTTATTTTGTAACATCCAAAGCAGGTAAAAAAAGCTATGAACTATCTTTGTCCAAACTTTGAGTCATACCACTCCTTATAATAGCACCTCCTATAAGATATTACTACATCTCTCTCTTCTGATATACCAAAAAAGAAAATTACAGTCTGCCTGTTGACATTGGCCATATTACATATACGAGGTGCATTCAAGTTCTAAGGCCTCCGATTTTTTTTTCTAATTAACTACTCACCCGAAATCGATGAAACTGGCGTTACTTCTCGACGTAATCGCCCTGCAGACGTACACATTTTTCACAACGCTGACGCCATGATTCCATGGCAGCGGCAAAGGCTTCTTTAGGAGTCTGTTTTGACCACTGGAAAATCGCTGACGCAATAGCAGCACGGCTGGTGAATGTGCGGCCACTGAGAGTGTCTTTCATTGTTGGAAAAAGCCAAAGCCAGGTCAGGTGAGTAGGGAGCATGAGGAATCACTTCAAAGTTGTTATCACGAAGAAACTGTTGCGTAACGTTAGCTCGATGTGCGGGTGCGTTGTCTTGGTGAAACAGCACACGCGCATTTCCCGAACGTTTTTGTTGCAGTGCAGGAAGGAATTTGTTCTTCGAAACATTTTCGTAGGATGCACCTGTTACCGTAGTGCCCTTTGGAACGCAATGGGTAAGGATTACGCCCAGAACATGGACACCATCTTTTTTTCAGCACTGGCGGTTACCCGAAATTTTTTTGGTGGCGGTGAATCTGTGTGCTTCCATTCAGCTGACTGGCGCTTTGTTTCTGGATTGAAAAATGGCATCCACGTCTCATCCATTGTCATAACCGACGAAAAGAAAGTCCCGTTCATGCTGTCGTTGCGCGTCAACATTGCTTGACAACATGCCACACGGGCAGCCGTGTGTTCGTCCGTCAGCATTCGTGGCATCCACCGGGATGACACTTTTCGCATTTTCAGGTCATCATGCGGGATTGTGTGCACAGAACCCACAGAAATGCAAACTCTGGAGGCGATCTGTTCAACAGTCATTCGGCGATCCCCCAAAACAATTCTCTCCACTTTCTCGATCGTGTCGTCAGACCAGCTTGTACGAGCCCGAGGTTGTTTCGGTTTGTTGTCACACGATTTTCTGCCTTCATTAAACTGTCGCACCCACGAACGCACTTTCGACACATCCATAACTCCATCATAACTCCATCGATGAATTTCAATAGGTTTCACACCACGCAAATTCAGAAAACGAATGATTGCACGCTGTTCAAGTAAGGAAAACGTCTCCATTTTAAGTATTTGAAGGAGTTCTCATTCTCGCCGCTGGCGGTAAATTTCCATCTGCCGTATGGTGCTGCCATCTCTGGGACGTTTTGACAATGAACATGGCCTCATTTTAAAACAATGCGCATGTTTCTATCTCTTTCCAGTCCGGAGAAAAAAAATCGGAGGCCTTAGAACTTGAATGCACCTCGTACATATATTGCTGGCTAGTGATCAAAGCCGCTTGCACAGGTCTGTGTAATGTTTTGTCACCTGTACTAGAGCAAGACCGTATCCCCCAGACCATCAGTCACAAGAGGGTTCCTGTGTTCGTCTTTCATAAGCAGTCCGATACATTGTTTTTCTGTTGTAACACCTCTAGGCAGTGTATGATTACAGCTTTGTACAACGGTATACATTTTGTTTTTGTATCATGACTTCGAGGTACATATGTGTCAGGTGCTAAACCGACATCAACACATTTCGATCCACTGGCTCTCACAGAAAGCTGAATATCACATGGTGTAAACTATGCTGCTCCCACAACTCACAGGATGGTCGAAATAATACACAGAGGCGATGTTTCTTATTGTCAAAAATGTGGAAACATCGCAACACATGGAAACTGGAAGAGTTTGTGACACTGTGTGGCGTTTCTAAACAGCTGTCCAAAGATGATAAACACACATTTAATCTCCCACAGTGACGGGATAGCAGATCTCTTGGCGTTCCATTTTGAAGATCATTGTTTCCTTATATCACAGTCATGTACATTATCACTGTTTCCGGGTTGACTACTCCAGGAAGGTGCTGTTCACAACACAGTTAGGGTAGTAGAAATAAAAAGATATACTGTTGTCTTACTGGTGAAAGAAAAATATGTGGTGGGCATCACAGCGCATGGAAATAGGATGAGTACGCGGCATTGAGGAACGTCTCCAATACGCTGTGTGAAGGTGATGGTCTCTACATTTGTTCAACAGTGACAAGTAGCAGATATCCAGTGTTCCGCCAAGGCTCTCTCCATCTCAAAAAAGAGAAGTCAGTCAATCATTATGTGGTAATCAACAGCACACCAGGGGATGGATGGGATAGAAAAGACACCGTTAATATGGAATGATGTATTGTAATAAGCACCGCAGTTGATAACGTGATCAATTTGAGTAATTTTACCAATTATTCCATATTTCAATGCCATCAAGTGACACAGCATAATGCTTCCCAATTTCTGTATCATTGCTAAGCCACCCCTTCACTGATTTGTGAGTACCATATACGACTGCAAATACAGACAGATGACTGTGCAGTACCTCTACTCGATCATATACACCAGACAGCGTCCTATACCAATGCAGTTAGGTTATCTACATATTTCTAGTACATCAATCATAGTGTGGACATTACGATTACAACATCCCACCTTTCTCTATATGAATGGGAGTCACAGGTTATTCTCACATTCATAGGATAAAGTTGGAGGTTGAAAGATCTCCCCACATCATCCTTGACCAACCCTCCCTACATGCGGGTAGTATTCTCACTACATTCCATGCCTCATGAAAGAACAGAGCGCACTGTGTCCACAACTGCTGTTCACCGAAGAATGTTCTGAATCAATCTTACTCGCGGCACCCATCCAAGTGCACATCTCTCCAAATGCATGTATGTTGTGGAAGGTAGCACCCCTTATCGGTGTACAGTAGACATGCAAGTGTTTTGGGGATATAACAGATGGTTAAGAAGAAATGCGTGGTTTATGCATGATGGAGCTCCAAATGGATGGAGTTTGAAACATTTTATGTAAATCAACTGTGCTATCACTTCTGGAATATTATTCCAGTGTCTGGAGTTAGTACATCAAGGTACCAGTAAGAGAGAAATCATCATAGAGCATGATGATGATGTTGCTTTGTGGGGTGCTCATGTGGAATGCAACGCTCTTAATACTCTAACACAGGACACAGATGTCCATCATCTGACATACAACCACCCTCATGAATGCTTATAAACCAATTAGATGGAAATCAGGAAATTGCTGTTCTGTCTCTTACAAAATTGATAGATTTTATACGTCTTTTTAAGTCGGAAACGTACATTTCCTTAATCACGTTTCCCGTGCCAGTTGTTCTTGTTAGCAGCAGTTGCGGTTTTGATGGATGCGGCCGTGCCTCACTAGGAAACAGAGCGAGGAAAAACGACATGAATATTTCGATAGTTGATTCATTGAGTTACCAACCATGCCCAGCTGCATGAAAATGCACACGAAGAAACAAAGACTTCTTACGAGGGCGTAAGCACCACGATCAGTAGCCAAAGGAGATGTAACAGTCTTATTGCTGTTTACAGTAGCATCACCACAGCTCTGGTAGCATTCCTCTTGCGCAAAGAAGTCATGGTCTGCTGTTAGGTAGCTTTGCTCATACGTAGGATAATATATCAATTTCATGCTAACACCACGTCCCTAGAGCCCACCCTCCTCATACTATTAAGGCACAAATCTGTTAAACGCACTGATTGATCTTCTTAATATGTATGGAATAAAACTGCTTGTGACAAGCAACCCTAACTCGGTGACATCTATATTCGACTGCATATGTAAGAATACTGTTTTGGATTGGGACACATATGCTTTAATACAGTGTTCCATTGCGATACATAGATCGCATTTGTTGAAGTGTGTGTTACGAAAACTGATGTAGTTTACAGGCATAATTTTCGAGCCTTTCCCCATCTTGAGTGTCCGGGTACCCCCAACACACCTCAGTTCCCAGTATTTCATTGTATTTTTCTCTAAGTTTATGTATTCCCAGTCAGCCTACGTAATTTTGCCAGGTTTTCGCGAGTTTAGATATATCCTGATAATTTCGTCAATTATACGCATTTCCCATCAATTTGTCGTAAATATACCAGGTTTTCCCCATTTTTTCCGATTTTATGTCATTTTTAATATTTTTTGATGGTTTTCCATGTGTATATGATCATATTGCTGGCATACCAATACGTTTTTTGATTTTATACAAGAATATTTGCGTGTCTTGTACACTAGCCAACTCAAAAATTCTACGAATTCCCATCTTCCCGAAGATGTAGACGCATTAATTTTGGATAGCACCATCATGAAAGGTATAGTAACACTCGCTTCGTACCCAGATGAGGCTCAACGAGTGGTACAGATTATGGATACATTGGCAACTCTAAATCTGGAAACAGTTCGGTGTACTGCTATGACACATCAGAGAGCTTGTCAGCAGACTCATGTAATGATGCACTTAATGCAAACTCAGAGTCTGGAAACAGTTCTACATGTTCATTTGACTTCCATTCTGTAATGTAGGGATCAGCAACAGGGAGCTGACGTGTATACAGAGTTGATTTCTGTTGCTGGTCTGACATTCTTCCCCCAAGTATGTGCTCTCTTATCGCTTACCGGATGAGCTTCGCTACCTTCGTTGTGACGATGTTCGACAAAAAATTGTTACTATCAGCCTTGTAACGAGCAAGCAATTCCATACAGATTGGTACTTCGTTGCTCTTTACGGCGCTCTGTTAGACGGTGAGGAACCTAGCGGGCGCGCATCTTTGAATAGCCCAACTGGTGGAGGAGTGTGTCAACACTAGCAGCAGAGATGTCCAGTTGAGCGGCGAGAACTTCGATTCTGATGCGTCGATCACATCGAATAAGAGTGTCCTCTCGTTCCAACATTGCAGGAGTCGCTGTGTACGGCCGCCTGGAACTCGGGAGATCGGATACATTTGCGCGACCTTGCGATGATGACAGACGCCTTGCCCAACGGCTCATCGAGCTTTTGTTGACTACCGGACTTCCGTAGACATTCTGCAACCGCCTTTGAATGTCTACAGTGCTCTGGTTTACAGTCGAAGGGAACTCGACAGATCTCTGCTTGGAACGCACATCCTCATTGACGCAATTTTGAAGTCTACGTATAGAAACGGGAATATTCCACTATGTCCCGAAACAAATTCAGAATATTTTCCAACATAAACTGGCCGAGAAAAAATGTATCGGATTACTTATTGAACGCCCCTCGTACTCAGAGGGCGCCGCACAGCAGCCAGTCACACCGTGGCGCCGCACTTGAACCGACAGCACACGGGACGAGTTAACTAACGTTGATGTGGCGCCCTGCGATTTATGTGTCGCTACTTCCTACTATTTCTCGTTGTGGGACCATTTCGTAACGTGAAACACAAAATAAGTTCTACGATATTTCGGCAACGTGCCACGTAAAGTAGAACCAATAAGAAGCATTAAAGCTCTCTACGTCACATGCGTAACTTTCGAGGCTGCGTACTGTATTTATCATGTTCAGTTGAAGCTCATATTTGGTAGGTTTAATGGAATGACTTACATCATGTGGATATATGCCGTTATTAAGCACCAGTACACTGAATCTCTCGAGAACGCGATGTAACTGTTACGATTTATTGTGATAAAATGGCGAGAGACGTCATATTGGTGGCTAAAGAATTTTCGTGTTTTGTTATTTTCGGCCAACAACACGCGTGTCATGAAAGTAGGCCGTTTTAAGGCAGCGGTACAGTGAAGACTCATGAAGAACGTATCGTTTTTGGTAGAATTTGATGTAACTGAATCTCAGTAACATATCGGTAATTAAAGCCTTCAGAAGTCCGTAACATAAGTGGAAGGTCTTTCAAAGAAGAATTTCAGGGTAGAGTACCTGGTACGGACGCCTGAAACGGTCCTGTAGCCAGCTTTCATTAGTCCGGTAACCCAATTTCACAAGTATTTCTCTTTCCTTCCTTGTTTCTCTTTTCCCATAATTATCATAGTGGTGTGATTGAATGAATGTGGTTGTGTGTCACGTTGCTAGACGGTGGCGTAGTCTGCTGCAGAAAGTCTGCGATAGTCGTACAGATTCAGCAGCAGTGGTACAGAATAGCCAACTCTCGTAGTGGTCAAGTCGGCAAAGAGGTTTTCGCTACTTGTGAGAAATCCACCTGCGTTAGGTTGGTGGCGGAAATGGCATCTTTGGGTTTTCCGGGCCACTCGGAGCGTGGAAGAGGCTGGAGAAGCGGGAGGCAGTCTGCCGCCGGTAAGGGAAGCGTCCACAGCTGTGCTCCAGTCGAAGAAGGGTGAGTTAGACTGACCGCGTGGCGCGCTGTTACTTGGCGAGGGGAGAGCTGTTAGCTTTTGGTCTAGTTTTTCAAATCTGGAAGATTGCTTTGCCTTGTCGCAGCAAGGAATGCAAAACTTTGGCAGATATTTCTTTTAGCAAATTTCTGTAGCAGACTGTAGAATTTGATGTAACTGAGTGTCAGTAACATATCGGTAATTAAAGCCTTCAGAAGTCCGTAACATAAGTGGAAGGTCTTTCAAAGAAGAGTGCCACACAAAGTTGTCGATAAGAAGTGAGCACTCGCTTCTGTATGAATGTCTGTTTGCCTTCAGCTGTGCCTGCATAAGCTTTCACCTTTCTAAATATTTAGAGCTTTGCCTTCTCGTAAATTTTCCTTGTTTTATGTGTCTTTCGTCCGTGGTGAGCCAACCACGTGGTAGAACATTGTAGTTGTTGGGCTACCGGCATCACTAACTGTCCGATCGCATGTTTGTTTTAGATAATGTTAACATGATTGTGTGATGTGATATTGTTGGAATTTGGGCACTATACCTAGAAATTGTGTCTCCACAAACCACGTGTTATTAGGAATCGTGTACATGCCTCACATCCTTATCTTAGGAATAAATGATTTTATCTACAATTTTCTCTTGTGTTCCGAGATTACGTTTTTGCACCTAAGCCACTCACCTCGTAGCTTTCCCGTTAGCACATCCAATGCGTTTCCTTATGCACAGGTCCAGTGATTAGTCTCCCCTTGTATTTTATAACAAATGCTTTAGATTAAGTCTCATTTTCAGGTGTGTTGCTGGGAGCTGATCTTCTGCACAGTGTTCTTGCATGTGCTATTCTATTTTAAATGTTTGATTGTCGTGAACAGTGCACGGGGAACATTATTAATTACATCGTATCCCCTATGAGCGACATCACAACGTATGCATTTTTGTGAGTTTTTGGTCTGTGATCAAATTAATTCATTTTCCGACTCGACCAAATCTTTGATTAGTTGTATGGTTAGAGTCGGTAGCGACCCTACGCTTCTCACGTTAATTTCATAAGCAATAAGTATTTCCATTCCCAATAATAAGGAATAATCCGTAGTAACAGGTTAGTTACACTCCATAGTGGTACAAATCCGTGGGTAGCTTGTTCGCGCCCTTCTCCCCCCCCCCCTCTCTCTCTCTCTCTCTCTCTCTCTCTCTCCGTGATGATACATTATTATTAAATTAATGTCTGCTTCGGTATGTAAGTGGTCAGCGCGCCGGAATGCCATGGGACTCGGGTTCGATCCCCAGCTGGGTCAGAGAGTTTCTCCGCTCAGAGACTGGGTGTTGTATTGTTTTCATCGCCATCATTTCATCGACACGCAAGTCGCCGAAGTGGCGTCAAATCGAAAGACTTGCACCAGGCGACCAGTCTACGCGACGGGAGGCCCTAGCCACACGACATTTCCTTTCATTAAATTAATGGAAATAATAATAATGACCTTACTGACTCTACCTATACCTTTCCCTTTCCTCTTATTACGTGTTATGGCTATTGGAGTTTTCATTTATGTATACTACTGAAAGATCAAAATGACTAGCATATGGACAGTGGAGGAAATGAGCGTTTTCAAAGAGCTAAACATAGGAATTTTGTCTGCATCTTGTGGTCGCTTTCTCGCTTCCCGAGCACGGGGTCCCGGGTACGATTCCGGATGGGGTTAGGGATTTTCACCTGCCTCGAGATGACGGGGTGTTTGTGTTGTCCTCATCATTTCATCATCATTCATGAAACTGGCGAGATTGGACTGAGCAAAGGTTAGGAATTTGTAAGGGCGCTGATAACCGCGCAGTTGAGCACCCCAGAAACCAAACATCATGACAGGAATTTTACACTCGTACGTTTTCTCAATGTGGTATGCAAACCACATAAGGTAGACGACTGCCGCTGCACAGCTCCGAGGGCGCAAAATCACGTTAACAAGATCGTCCGTATGCCGATGGCGCTGTATATTGGCCTTTGGTTTCCCGTCAGCATATACGTCAACATCTGCTACCCCTCCCCGTCTGTCGAATGCCTTAGTATGGCCAGTCGGCCCATATATGTCGCACGTACGAGAATTTACTTCCTCTACAAGACGTTCAAATAGGCCATTCATCCGCCAAAAGATACTTCTCACACCACAGAGACCGCCGAAACCCATAATTGTTTGACACATTCACCAAATACATGGTCCAGTCATTTAATGTGACCACCGGTAATGTTCGACGTCAATGTGTAATTAACAACTCACAGATACCATGTGTCAGCACTAGCAGTGGAGGGTATATGTATTGCGTCTAGGGAGGGGGGTGGGGGGGAGGGGAAGAGGAGGAAATCAGTGCAGTCGTTCTCATAAGGCAGAAGGGAGCAATTTACCTGAAATCCCAAAGAAGACAAAATAGGGAATTTGTAAATATGTTACAGGGTCTTATGGTACCAAACTACTAAGGTCATCGGTGCCTAAGCCTACACACTACTTCATCTAACTTTAACTTACGCTATGGACAACATAGACTTAGAGAAAGCTTTTGACAGTGTTGACTGGAATACTCTCTTTCAAATTCTAAAGGTGGCAGGGGTAAAATACAGGGAGCGAAAGGCTATCTACAATTTGTACAGAAACCAGATGGCAGTTGTAAAAGTCGAGGGGCATGAAAGGGAAGCAGTGGTTGGGAAGGGAGTGATACAGGATTGTAGCCTATCCCCAATGTTATTCAAATGGTTCAAATGGCTCTGAGCACTATGGGACTTAACTACTGAGGTCATCAGTCCCCTAGAACTTAGAACTACTTAAACCTAACTAACCTAAGGACATCACAGACATCCATACCCGAGGCAGGATTCGAACCTGCGACCGTAGCGGTCACGCGGTTCCAAACTGACGCGCTTAGAACAGCACGGCCACACCGGCCGGCCCCAATGTTATTCAATCTGTATATTGAGCAAGCAGTAAAGGAAACAAAAGGAAAGTTCGGAGTAGGTATTAAAATCCATGGGGAAGAAATAAAAGCTTTGAGGTTCGCCGATGACATTGTAATTCTGTCAGAGACAGCAAAGGACTTGGAAGAGCAGTTGAACGGAATGGACAGTGTCTTGAAAGGAGGATATAAGATGAACATCAACAAAAACAAAACGAGGACAATGGAATGTAGTCGAATTAAGTCGGGTGATGCTGAGGGAATTAGATTAGGAAATGAGACACTTAAAGTAGTAAAGGAGTTTTCCTATGTGGGGAGGAAAATAACTGATGATGGTCGAAGTAGAGAGGATATCAAATGTAGACTGGCAATGACAAGAAAAGCGTTTCTGAAGAAGAGAAATTTCTTAACATCGAGTATAGATTTAAGTGTCAGGAAGTCTTTTCTGAAAGTATTTGTTTGGAATGTAGCCATGTATGGAAGAGAAACATGGACGATAAATAGTTTGGACAGGAAGAGAATAGAAGCTTTCGAAATGTGGTGCTACAGAAGAATGCTGAAGATTAGATGGGTAGATCACATAACTAATGAGGAGGTATTGAATAGAATTGGGGAGAAGAGGAGTTTGTGTCACAACTTGACGAGAAGAAGGGATCGATTGGTAGGACATGTTCTGAGGCATCAAGGGATCACATATTTAGCATTGGAGGGCAGCGTGGAGGGTAAAAATCGTAGAGGGTGACCAGGCGATGAATACACTAAGCAGATTCAGAAGGATGTAGGTTGCAGTAGGTACTGGGAGATGAAGAAACTTGCACAGGATAGGGTAGCATGGAGAGCTGCATCAAACCAGTCTCAGGACTGAAGACCACAACAACAACAATGGACAACATACACCCCCACGGCCGATGGAGGACTCGAACTTCCGACGGGGCAGCCGCGCTGACCGCGACAAGGCGTCCCAGACTGCGAGGCTACCCCGCGCGGCCATGAGTAGGGGCTTTCGAGCCAGAGGTGGAAGTATTTCCGAAACAGCTAATTTTGTAAACTGTTCACGCGTTACCCTCGTTAAAGTGCATCGTGTAAGGCAAAATGGTATTATCCATACCGACCCCAAGGCAGCTGTGGTGCGCCGTGGGCCATAGATGTCAGGATTGGTTGGGTTGTTCTAGGGAAGGAGACCAGACAGCGAGATCATAGGTCTAATCGGATTAGGGAAGGACGGGGAAGGAAGTCAGGTCATAGGTCTAATCGGATTAGGGAAGGACGGGGAAGGAAGTCGGCCGTGCCCTTTCAAAGGAACCATGCCGGCATTTGCCTGGAGCGATTTAGGGAAATTACGGGAAATCTGAATCAGGGTGGCCGGACGCGGGAAGATGACAGGGGTGAACGACGTGCAACTGTTGAGCAATCGACCGCCCAGATGAACCAAGAGGCTAGCAATAGCGTCTTCTCAAAGACTGTTCAGTGAAAGTTATTACGTTCATGCACCTATATTGACTGCTGTTCATCGTCGACGACGGCTGGGATTTGCACGCCAGTGCCGCAACTGCACGTCAACGGAGTGGCAAGTGGCGCCCATGTCAGATAGCTCATCAGACTGAAAATAAAGATGTTTCAACAATTATCGGAAGGGACCATGCTGGAGGAGGGAGCATTCTCTGGGTGATCTCTTCATTCTGGAAGAAACAATGGATCAACACAAGTACACTACTGGCCACTAAAATTGCTACACCAAGAACAAAAGCAGATGATAAACGGGTATTCATTGGACAAATATAATATGCTAGAACTGACATGTGATTACATTTTCACGCAATTTGGGTGGATAGATCCTGAGAAATCAGTACCCAGAACGACCACCTCTGGCCGTAATAACGGCCTTGCTACGCCTGAGCATTGAGTCAAACATGGCGTGGATTGCCGTATACAGGTACAGCTGCCCATGCAGCTTCAACATGATACCACAGTTCATCAAGAGTGTTGGCGTATTATGACGAGCTAGTTGCTCGGCCACCATTGACCAGACGTTTTCAATTGGTGACAGATCTGGAGAATGTGCTGGGCAGGGCAGCAGTCGAACATTTTCTGTATCCAGAAAGGCCCGTACAGGACCTGCAACATGCGGTCGTGCATTATCCTGCTGAAATGTACGGTTTCGTAAGGATCGAATGAAAGGTAGAGCCACGGGTCGTAACACGTCTGAAATTAACGTCCACTGTTCAAAGTGCCATCAATGCGAACAAGAGGTAACCGAGACGTGTAACCAATGGCACCCCATACCATCACGCTGGGTGACACCCCAGTATGGCGATGACGAATACACGCTTCCAATGTGCGTTCACCGCGATGTCACCAAACGCGGATGCGGCCATCATGATGCTGTATACAGAACCTGGATTCATCCGTAAAAATGACGTTTTCCATTCGTGCACCCAGGTTCGTCGTTGAGTACACCATCGCAAGCGCTCGTGTCTGTGATGCAGCGTCAAGGGTAACCTCAGCCATGGTCTCCGAGCTGTTAGTCCATGCTGCTGCAAACGTCGTCGAACTGTTCGTGCAGATGGTTGTTGTCTTGCAAACGTCCCCATTTGTTGACTCAGGGATCGAGACGTGGCTGCACGATCCGTTACAGCTATGCGGATAAGATGCCTGTCATCTCGACTGCTAGTGATACGAGGCCGTTGGGATCCAGCACGGCGTTGGGATCCAGCACGGCGTTCCATATTACCCTCCTGAACCCACCGATTCCATATTCTGCTAACAATCATTGGATCTCGACCAACGCGAGCTGCAATGTCGCGATACGATAAACCGCAATCGCGATAGGCTACAATCCGACTTTTATGAAAGTCGGAAACGTGATGGCACGCATTTCTCCTCCTTACACGAGGCATCATAATAACGTTTCACCAGGCAACGCCGGTCAACTGCTGTTTGTGTATGAGAAATTGGTTGGAAACTTTCCTCATGCCAGCACGTTGTGTATGCTTTGCATATCACAGCATCTTTTTCCATTCCGTTAAATTTCGCGTCTGTAGCATGTCATCTTCGTGGTGTAGCAATTTTAATAGCCAGTAGCGTATTTTGCGCTATGAATTCCGCACTGGCAACTTTTTTTCTATCTTGTAGTAAGCGTAGTGTTTCGTGATTCCTTGTCTTTATTTAAGCTGGCTCCCATTAAGAGCTGGACGAGTGCGTAAGATACAGCAAAACCGTGCCATTCCGCTCCTTCGTATGGTGAACAGTTCAATCATCAAGTTAGTTCATGTGTTTCTTCTTATTAAATTTTCTCACTGAATAACAGATGCATGTCCCGTTCGTAAATCAGAAGCTTATGTAAAATTTAAAAAATCGTTGAAAGTAATGCGCTCAGAGTTTTAAATTTTATCTGGTTGATTAAGTTTTGTGTAAATTCATACTGGAAATTGAAAGATTCACTTAAGTCGCTTTGTTTTAAAACACGCTAGATTTTCTTAATTCCATCTTTTGTTTTATCTGAAACGTATTGTTTCAAATTAAGATAAGATCCATTATAACTGAGCTTAGTACATTTGTCTGGGGATTTAATTGTTGCTAATGAAGTGTTGATTTCATGTAAGGCTTAATATTGTACCAAATTTCCAGTCAAAAAAGTTAAAAAAACGAGAAGAAACAGAATGATTCTGTGGAATGAACGTTTTACAATTTAACTAAATATATCTTTTCTGGGTAATCAGCTCTTGCCACTTCCATGCCTTTCGTAACCCGGACGATTTCGAACTGCTGGGACATCTGTTTCATTCGCTCTGCCCGTTGCACGCTTTCTGCATACTGTCTGTGTAGTACTGTAGCAACATTCCAATAACAACTTCTTGCACCTTGCAAGCACTCATCTATATACATTGCCGTCATTTACAACCGGAATTAGTATCATTTGATAGGTTTTACATCGTATATATGAATATTTAAAGAAGACTGACATTGTCATGTACATCTTTTAAATAATTGTTAACACTTACTGCATGAAAGGTGACAGTGTGTCTTTATTATCAAAACGGCATAATGAATGATTGGCTGTACTAGTAGAGGTTGGAATGCCAGTGGAAATGAAATGGCAGGCGGAACTCAAGCCCTGGGAGGAAAAGCCCGCACAGATGTGTTGGTCCTGCTTGACACAAGAAGTAGCCAAGACGGACATTCGGGGCACCTGTGCGCTGAAGAAGCACAATACAGAGGCGGCCAGCCAGTTTTGTAGTGGGGCCGGAAGGATAACCGGATAATACTTCGGAAATTCTGAAAATTTTGGAAGCAACAGAGAGGAACGAGGAAGCGTTACCTTGGAAATCATGCAGACTGGGTTATTTCCGAGGATTTTTACTCTGAGAAGCGTACCATTGGATGTATTCCTAATTAACAAGGATAGGTATTTCCTCGCAAACTTTCCGCGCTGGACGACAAAAGACTAAAAAATGTTTGATCGGCGTTCGTAAGAATCTGTAGAAAATATTCCGTGGTTTTGATTCGCCTTCTGCAGTTACGAATGAGGGGAGCCGAGCTTTACTGGGAAGCCAGCGGTGGAGAGAAAGAGGTCCTCCGTTTTGAGCACCCTTGTTTCACGGTCGCTTAGTATCAGCTTTGTTGCTACAGACGGACTTGCTGTCTTTGCTCTCAGGAGATTTTATATTTAGAACGGTTAGGCACTGTACTGTTGCGAACTTATACGATTCTGGACTTCGCCTCCGGGTAGGGAGTTGTCATTGAATATTCAGTGTTCAGTGATGGAGAGATTCTTCCTATACTCATTTTCAGACAGTATCTGAACTCCGTCCTTGTGGCTGGGGGTTCGCATTTCTCATCTGTAGAACACAGAGAGGAGAAGACAGTATTAGATTATAGTCAGAGGACTGTCTTCTGCCTTCCGTGTTTGAATGATTATATATATATATATATATATATATATATAGTAGCTGGAGTTCTTTTGTCGTCGCAGACGTGTACTGAAGTTGCACACCATCTTTGAAACTAGTGTCTTCTAGTGCTTGGTTCGTAGGTGATGTCAGTCATTTCGCGTTACTTATATTAGATCTCGTGTCCATAAAAAGGGGCAGATTTGGGCAATTGATCAATCATATTAGTTAGGAAATCCATTTGTATCTCTTTATGTCCATTGGACATTTGTAATATATAAAGGGGTTTTAATCCACAATAAATGTATAAGCAGAAACAGCAGTTATCATTCGTAGTTACTAGTTCCCTTAATTATTCATTTATGCTTATGTTGTAATTTATATGTTAAGAGAAAGAAGGAGGAGAATATCACCACCAAGGGATCCTAAGATCTGCCTTGGGGGGGGGGGGGGGGTAGTCAGACAAGGCCAAATCTTCGTTTTCGCGTTCAGTATTTTCCGTTGCGCATAATCATTTTACACCCACCTGGAGTAACACCTTGGAAATTCACTTAACTGCCATCATTGTTACACAGCGTCCATTGGGATATCTTCGTACAATTCGACTGTTCTCTTGGGGTTATTTATGCAGTTTCCAAAAGTAAACATCCCTATAGGCTGCGCAGAATGTTCTAACCATTAGGCAGACACAATATCGGTGCCTGTTATCGTGGATGGTGCACTAGTATAGCAATTAATGATATTATTAATCATGAGATGAGGCTAACAAACTCTTTCAGTCATACAGTAAACTTTTTTCATAGGCTCCGGAGGACCCGTCGTTACCGACTGACCGCCATCTCATCCTGTGCCAATGGCATCAGCGGTCAGCACACCACTCTTCCGGGCGCTGTCAGTTTCAGTGACGTGGAGCCCGTACTTCTCACTCAAGCAGCTCCTCAGCTGGCCTCACGAAGGCGAGTGCACCCCATACCAGTCCCCCACCAAGAAAACATCCCTAGCAGTGTTGGGATTCGAACTCGCGTCCTCTGCAGGGCAGTCAACCGCTCTGACCACCCAGCTGTGGCGGTGAACCTTTCACTCATACAGAATGTTGAATTTCTTTTGGTGGATACTTCTAGAATTACTTTGACATGTGATTCTTTTTAATTGATTCAACTGTGGGTTCTTGGTGAAACACTGTGTGTGTGTGTGTGTGTGTGTGTGTGTGTGTGTGTGTGTGTGTGTGTGTTACCTAACCGAAACACTTTCTTGCCTTACTGTACATGAATGCATAGTTTCGTGGCGATATGTAGTGATAAAATTCTATCGAGCATCCGACTACGTCAGCTGATTGAAAATCCAAGAGCTTTCTACCGAGTACTCCTCCATCATTGTCAAGTGGTCACCGCTGGACGGTGACCCAGGAGTACTCGGTCGAAAGTTCCTGGCGACCAGTTGGATCGCCGAAATATCGAATCAAGTTGATTTTAGGATCCGGCAGCAAAACCGAAGAGACTATCAAGATTTATTACGCCAGTAAAGCCTACGATGATTGATCTGGTTTCTTTAATCACCAGTTTATATGTTCCCTGAGGCTAGCATAAGCTGACTGTTCGATCTGTCTGATAAAGCGGGATTTATACTCTTGGCAGATCATTTTATAAACCCCATTTTTCATGATGACCGGTTTTTTATCTACCTAATGTCTGAGGCACCACAGAAAAGCACAGAGAACTCCTTTGCCTTTAAAATTTTGCTTATCCAATTAAAAATTTTACGTATGTACATGTCCAATGCAGCATTTCCTTTTTGGCCGGTCTGTGTTGTTTACTGGATACAGTAGCGATATGGCTCGCTCCTTCAGTTTTTTATTGAGCATGTTATCAATCATGTTGCATTTAAATGCATTATTTGTAGCTATTGCTTTTGATGTAAGACGTTATTGGTGAAAATATTCTTGTGTACGGGAATAGAAATGAAACGGAGAATCTTGTGGTGGAATGCTGCATCTTTCTAGGTTGTTGGGTCTATTGGAGAATCTGCGATGAATATGTCAGTAAAGTAGTCTTTCTGGTAAATTTTAAATTTACGGAGTCTCTTTTCTATATGTAAGACAATCTGTAGGGTATTAATGATGCAGGGGTGGCCGAGCGGTTCTAGGCGCTACAGTCTGGAACCGCGCGACGCTACGGTCGCAGGTTCGAATCCTGCCTCGGGCATGGATGTGTGTGATGTCCTTAGGTTAGTTAGTTTTAAGTAGTTCTAAGTCCTAGGGGACTGATGACCTCAGAAGTTGAGTCCCATAGTGCCCAGAGCCATTTGAACCATTTATTAATGATGGAATCCTCTAACTCCGTACTGATGTCTATGTTAGTGTACCAGTTCACATTTTCCAAGAACTTTTGGAGTTATCTATTGGAACGATTCCACATTCAGAGAAATTCATCGATGTATCTGTATTTCATAGCTCATCATTTGCTACTTCACTATGTTTGAACTATATTACAATCAATTAATAAAATATCCTCAGATTTCCAGCCACGTCAAATGGTTAAGTGCCCACGAGCTTTCAGCAGAGATCTCCTCTGCCACTATCAAGTGGTCGACTGTCGTGTGAATGCGCTGCCGTGTTTATATAGGCACGCCGCCGTCAGTGCTGCACCATATATGATAATGTTTTCGTGGCGCGATCGCAGGGCCCTCTTCAATTCTCTAATCACAGGATCCCAGGTCGTACTCAGCTCCAGTCTGTCGTCTTTATTGAGGGTGTTGCTCGATATTTGGATCCCTATTATTTCGTTTATTACGCGATTACGAAGCCGTCGATCCGTTCAATAATAAAAGTCTTTCTGAATACATACCTCGTAGAATTCTTTCTGCTGTTGCAGTGGGGAACTTACGAACTGCTTGTCCGTAGGGAAACGAACTGCATTCTTTTAAAACCGAAGCCTCCAGCTCCAAACATGACTAGAGCGGAGCGCGATGGCCTCCGTGCTCTCCGCAAGGGTCCTCTCACCGTCGTCCTGCCAGCTGACAGGAGCAATGCTGCCGTAATAATGGGACCAGCCGACTATGACGCGAAAATTCGACGGATGCTGGATGAAGTTATGTACCAAAAACTGCCTCGGGATCCCACATCCAGAATGGTGAGGAACACTTTGGAGCTTCTCTGTCACTGCTGAAAGGGAGTGTTACTAATAACCTCTCCTTCAGGCACCCAGACCACCCACGTTCTACGGTCTGCCAAAGGTACGTAAGAAGAATAAAATTTTAAGGCCCTTAGTGAGCACCATCGGATCGCTGATCTGTAGACATGCAAATCATTTGGCAAGTCTCTTCTCTACGACGGCGGACATTATGTGCACCATACAAAGAATACAGCGGACTTCGTCGATCGAATTAAACGTCTACGCCTTGGCGAAGGAGATATTATGACAAGTTTTGCTGTGGTTTCCCTATTCACGTGTGTGTCCATCACAGATCTATGGACTTGCTGTCCCGGCTCCTTGACAACAACATCGTGGATTTATCTAAACACACCACATTGTCGTTGTATCTTTTATATGGTGGAGAATATTTCAAACAGGTGGATTATCTTGCGATGGGAATCCCATTAGCTCCAGTTGCAGCCAACCTCTTCATGGAGTGTTTGGAAGACATCGCCCTGGACAAGACTCCTACAAAGTCTAGCTGTTCTTATTGCTGTATCAATGATACCGTCGTCATATGGACTTGAAAAACTGAAAGATTTCCCTGAACACATCAACGACATCAACGACCATGTAAAGCTCATGATGAAGTGAAGAAGGACGGTTCCTAGCCGTTCCTGGACTTCTTTGTCCACCGTAAATACAACGGGTGCCTCGGTAACAGCGTTTATCGCAAGCCCACCAAACGGATCGGTATCTGCACGCTGCCAGCTAGCACCATCCAACACAGAAACTGTTCTGAGGAACTTGGTGCATCGAGCTGAAACCGTCTCAGGCGCCAAAAAGCTGCCAGGAGAACAGAGACACTTGCGTAAAGTTTTCAAGGAAAAAGATTACAACGACGGACAAATTTCGCAAGCAATTTCATCTAAGTCACGAAAGCACAAGGCCTGCGAAAAAGACACGAACAACATTACGTTTTTACCGTTTTGTGGCACAGTAACAGAAGATTAATCGGTTCCTGAAGAGTCATAAAATCGGTACAGTGTTCAGGCTCCCAGCAAAGGCCTGTGAAAGAAAATGTAGGCCTCAAAACAACGAGAATAGTATTGGTTAAAAACAGTCTTGTTTGCAATTTTTAGTTTCTTTATTTTTCAACTACGCGTTTCACCTTAATTAGGCATCTTCAGGTTGATCTAAATTTGGTATGTCTTAGAACGATCCTTTAGACAGAGTAGCCAAAGGGCATCGTCGAATACATCAACATTTTTGCAGTACCACACGTTTCTCATTTTTACTTTATTCCTTAATGGACAGGTAGCACATCTTAAACTCGCGTAGTTGAAAAATAAAATAAATAAAAATTGCAACCAAGACTGTTTTTAACCAATACTGTTAGCACTGATTTGCTGTATGCTATAGATGGATTGGAAGAACAACGAGAATATACAAAATACCGTGTGGGTGTGTGCAGTGTTATGTCGATCAGACTGTTCGTATTATTGAACAGCGTCGCACAGAATATGAAAGATGTTTCCGCTTACGCTATCCCAAAAATCAGTTGTAGCGGAACACACACTGGAAAACGGACACTGAATTGCATTCGACGAGACTTCTGTTACTAAATGGACCGATGGCTTCTGGGATAGTGTAATAAACGAAGCAGTAAAGAACAAAATATCAAACAACACCTTCAGTAAAAACGGTGCCTAGCAACTGAGTACATCCTGGAACCCAATGATTCGAGTCTCGGTCCGGCACACAATTTTAATCTGCCAGGAAGTTTCATATCAACGCACACTCCGCTGCAAGGTAAAAGTCTCATTCTGGAAACATCCCCCAGGCTGTGGCTAAGCCATGTCTCAGCAGTATCCTTTCTTTCAGGAGTGCTAGTTCTATAAGGTTCGCAGGAGAGCTTCTGTAAAGTTTGGAAGGTAGGAGACGAGGTAATGGCAGAAGTAGAGCTGTGAGGACGGGGCGTGAGTCGTGCTGGGTAGCTCAGATGGTAGAGCATTTGACCGCGAAAAGCAAAGGTCCCGAGTTCGAGTCTCGGTCCGGCACACAGTTTTAATTTGCCAGGAAGTTTCATATCAGCGCACACTCCGCTGCAGAGTGAAAATCTCATTCTGGAAGTTTCCTATGATTGTGGAGTTGAAGCGGGTGCGACAGTCGCGCCACCAAAACATTACCATACACGTATATGGTGCGGACTAGGCGCCACTGACTGTAGAAGCATGGCTGCTGCATTCAGTCAACCACAGTGGCAGAGGAGATATCTGCCGAAAGCTCGTTATTAATGGATATCGCCGCGAGAGCAATTATTCGTACACAAATCACAATTTCTACACGACAATAATCAAGCCAGGAAATTTGTCAATCTCTTCAATAGGTTTTTTCTATCAAATTAGGTATATTGCCAAAACACGATATCTGACTTTTTCCAAATTCTATTTCTATTCTTTTCACCACTGCGCTGATTTCGTTACAGAAATGTGTTCAGAAAAAGATCCATTTAAATGTGAGAAACGTTAATGACATTGGAAGTTACCATCGGAGATCGATATTTTGTCTTCAGAATCGATGTTACGATATTTCACAAGCTTCAGTATCTACACTGAAGCCTCTAGGTTTTTAAACTTCTACTATCGATATTTTGTAAATCATGGGACACTCCTGCCCCAGAATCCTTGGCAAACCCAAGGCGGCCGAACCGGCTTCAGTTTTTCCGCAGTCTCGCTAAACGCACCCATGAGAACTTAGGACAATCCTGCGGCGATTCCTTCACACGTCCATTCGAAGTAATTTGGCACTTCCTCTGGAACGACCTGACTGTGGGAAAGGCGTTAAAGCAGAGTACAGAGAATAAGTGGTCGGCGGGCAGTTGCCTCGCTGGGAGTCATACGGAAAACGACACGTTGGTTTGGCCTTTACAGGCCTTAATTAACGCTGCCTTGTAATTGCTCGCGGCCATTCGGCGTGTGGCCAAAAGTAATTGTTCTCCTGCAAATGTGCAGGATGCAGGTGTGACACGAGGTGCTACGATGCGCCGTAAAACGGCATGACCGCGCTGGACGCTTCCTTCCGAAGGATTTTATGTGCACCACAGAGCCGCTCCAAGTACACCGTGTCCTGTGCGTCCGGGACGATTAGCGAGAGTAAACGAGCGGTGGTACGGCCGGCTCGCAGTAAAATTATTGCAATACTTAAGCTGTAATAAGAGAAATATCAAATGAAGAGATGACTGCAATAACAGCGAATTCTTTCGACTCTGATTAGCAGAAGTACTTTATACTTACAAAAGAAACCACCAACACTGAATCGTATATGTAATTTATTTGTGTCGTTATGTGCTCTTCTGCCACTAATTTCAAGTGTTCCTATCACTTTACACCACTTAAAAGCACTACTCTTAGGTGCTTAAACGATTTTATATGCTTTAAAAATTTATCACTAATGCTGCTGTATGATTCTATAAAGTTTTCCACCTTAGTACAAAGGCGGATCTTCTTTCCTTTTTAAACGATACAAATTTATTTGATACTTATGTTGCTAAATTGTTGCCCATTATACAGGTACTAAAACGACCTGATCGTCTAGTGTAAGGCGGAGCGCGCTGGTTTGCGAGTCAGGGAAGGGAGTCAGATCCGAATCTAGTCCGAGCGGCGGATTAACGACCGCTGTTCTGTTAAGCCGACTAGCCCGAGTGCGGATTTTAGGTGGTTTTCCGCGCCCTTTTCGCCAAAAGCTGGGCTGGTTCCCTAATTTCGGCGCAGAGAATACGATACGCAAACAGTTAAAACACGATGACATACGGAACAGAGTTTATGCGATCCGTATACAGGTGGCGCACACGACTTCACTGCCTTAAGCTGTTCTCACACGGGACGAGGCAGCTAACGTTGACGCAGACGCGGCATCCCACCTCACGAGAGGCAGCGCCGCCGGCACGCCGGAGGGGATGGCTACCGTAGTTTGCGCTGTCAGCGCTCTCCGGCGGCCGTCTGCGGCGTCTGGCAAGTAACAACACAGTTTCTTTACAAAAATAGACGAGCGTAAAATATCTCTGTAAGCGATTTTGGAAAAAGAGCAGAGGAAATGTCGAAGAAGATCCAGGACACGTCGATGGCTTGAACAGCGAATGATATTGTACAGCGATCTGAAATAAGTGCTACCAGATGCTATTTGTTAAGTCAACTGAATCTTCATGGCATCTAAAAATCAATGTGTCAAAAACAGTAAGCACAGTCATGCATCTAAACAACAAGGAAGCGAGAAGGGAACTGCGCCTGGTTATTATAAATGGTAAAGCTGTCAGCCACGAGAATTTCCCAAAATATCTCGGTATTAAGCTAGATCGCAGCATGACTTTCACACAACACTTGATACTACCCAAAAGCTAAAGACGAGAAACAACCTGCTCAACAGACTGGCAGGCACCACTTGGGGTTGTGATGCCGCCACTCTACGAACTGCTGCACTGGCACTGGTGTATAGCGCTGCAGAATACTGTGCCCCAGTCTGGAGCAGAAGCCCGCACGCCAAAAAAGTGGATGTACAACTAAATGCCACTCTGAGAACCGTCACCGTCACTCTCAAGCCAACTCCCGTTGAGTGGCTTCCGGTGCTGGCAAACATCGCTCCTGCTTCCATACGTAGAGAGAAAGCAACCCAGAACATAGTAGAAAAAATTGAAGCAAACCCAAGGCTACCTGTACATGCCGACATGGGAGGACCCACGAGACTCAAGTCCAGCAAACCTATCGTCTGGAGCAGAACATTGGGCACAGAGGGTATCGATGCTGAATGGAAAAATGGATGGCAGGGCCTGAGAAGAGGCGTCGTGGAAAACCATCACCTAATCCATGACCCAACGAAAAGGGTTGAAAGCTTCAATCTCAACAGGAAACACTGGTCGGCTCTAAACAGGTTTCGCACGGGAATTGGACGATGCAGACAGCAAAAACCCAAATGGGGCTATACAGACGATTCGTGTTGTGACTGTGGCGAGGTACAAACAATGGACCATCTTCTGGTATGTAACATTCATGGTTTCAGAGACGGCTCTCTGATGTCGCTCCACAAGTTAACGGACAATGCCAGGAAATGGCTCCATAATCTTAATGTTACTGTGTAATTAATTGTCTTCAATGTATGTGATTTTTGTTCCATTTAATGTAATAATGTAGTTTCCCTGACATAATTGTAATGTAATAACTGATATAATTTGTTTCCACATTGTAAGTTCCAAACGTTCATTGTGATTCATATTAATCTTATCTGTTCTTTGTAAAATGTATCTGGCAGATCGAACGAAAAATAAAATCCCTATTTCGGTTTTAGATTGGATATATTTGTAGTGTCTAATGTCAGTTAGCGCACGCATACCTCAATCAATTTACCTCCTAGTGTAACCATTGGCTCCTCAAGATCAACCCCTCCACAAATCCAGCAACAATTACAGGACGAACCACCGGCACCTTCCGCCTCTATGACTTCTACTCACCATCTACGACAATAGATTAAAACTACTAACTGGCCGAACTTGGAGATTAGACATCTCCACTATTCTCCACATCTACAAAACCCTGATCAGTCCATCCTCTACTATACGAATGCTGCATGGATTTCCATCCCTAACTTTCTGTATCCATTTATCTTCCCACACATGGATCCTCTACCATCTCATCAAGTTTCCACCCTTCCTTACCCACATCATACACACGTTTCATCTCCTATACTATCTACAAGCTAGATTTCAATCACCCCATCGTCTGGCCTCTGATCACCACCCCCACCCAGTATGTTGCCACCCCTCCACAAATACATCCCTCAATCCCTACACCTCCAAAACTCCACATCCTGTCTCAACGCTACTTCAACCAACTCCCTCTCCCAAACAATGAGATGCGCCCCAATTTTATCCCCTCTACCACCTTTAATCCTTGCCCACCTATACCACTCCACATCAGGGCCCCTCTCTCCTTATCCCTGTCTATTCAGCCCTGCCCATTTCCTCTCATACCACTACTCTTCGCATCAATTTAGCTACGACTTCCACACAGCATGCATGCCTCCACATTCGGTATACACTGTTTACAGACTGTAATTATTCATACTACATGGTGCCAAAAGGCATGAACAGTTTCTGTACAGCAAAGACTAGATTAAGACATACGCTAGGTCAATCAGCTGAGGGTAAAAAATACAATAAATTCGAAAATTCAGGTGTCTACAAATTACAACGTGGTACCTGTAATAAGTACTACATAGTGCTGACTGGCAGGTGCTTCGAGATATTATACAAAGAGTATATCAACCCGTCGAACAGAACGGGTTACAGAAGCATGTTAGAACTGAGGAAGATGCTCTAGGTACCATAGAGAATACGATGAGCATTTTACACAAGGCAAAAAAGGGGGGGGGAATTAGATATGTTTCAAAAGTTGTAAATATATAGCGTGAAAGTCAAACAGCCTGAAAAACTGCTAAATGAGCAGGCAGAATTTACATATAATAGATTTTTTAAATATTTTAAAAATGTATTATAGTGTATGAAGCGTAAGGTTCAGATGCTGTAATAAGGGGTTGCACTGTTATGTAAAACGTGATGGTTACTCCTTTCCAGTATGTTGTGAGCTTGAAGTTGCAGGGTATTAGTACCATTAGAGGTGGTACATGGCTTGCGCCGAGTACATGGATGTGACTGTAGATTTGGCCCACAGTAAAGATTTGTAGTACATAGATAATGAGTAGATGTAGATGTTTTCTATGTATCTAACGTCATTATTGTATGCTTAGGAGTTGACGTTGAAACTCCGTCGGAAATGCTGTATGATATAATAACGAATATGGCCATGGCAAACTGCGATGCAGTCGGTACTAGAGTGTACGAATTTTTCCATTTGGTTGTAACAGATAAATATGGTGATTTGTGTACGTGCCACATTTGTATGGTACAGGGTCCATGACCATGACTAACCTTGGCATATCTTGGCACTTCATCTGATCTTTAACTGTCAGCATGACCTTAGTTATATGTACCATCGTCATGTGACATCGCCATAGGTAGCCACTTATAATTGAAAATGGATTCAAATTGGTGTGTAAGCAACAAGTAATTTGTAATATTCCTGATACATAGTAACTAGCACCAGATATGTAAGGGAGTTGGGAGTTTGAGTCGAAAAACCTGTGATGGGTGTTAGGGCACAGCACCACCATACAGTAGACTGTGTAACACTAGGAATAACTAGGTTAATGCACTTCAAGGCGCTATAATACATATGGGGCAACATACCAGAAGGGCTATCTGCAGAGATTAGCATACAATAACTGTTTGTGTATTGAAATTTTGGAAGGTATCACATATGATGACTTTGCTGGCATAATTGGATCTACACATGCACTATCTTTTTGTATAAAACGTTCATATTTTTTTCATAAGAACCAAGTAAATCTGTTTTAATAAGAAAATTTTTAATGCATATATGAAAGTCGTAAGGGATTTTGTTCTAAAATCCAAGTATTGGGCTGTATGTGTCACTGGAACTTGTAGTTATTCCCCTTCGGAGCAAAAATCGCATGTTGTTATGTTACCAGCACACCTACGGTGCGGGCATAACTAATCGTTTGGTACACTTGTTCAAACGTATGTGACGAAAATTACCGGTATTTTATATAATACTTTTAGCGGCGATTATTATGAGTATATCATCAATGCGCAAATAAGGTTTGGCTTTGAATGCGGCCTTATCGCCATGAATGATGATTGCGTCTGATGATGCTCAGCATGTAAAATGAAGTCGTGCCACATTAACCACGTTCCTGTCCTCAAGGCAAAAGTCTAACACGCCAACTTCTTCATTCCGCGCTCCGCTATTAAATACTAAAAGATCCATGTCGACTTCTCCCCAAGGGATTAATGTGGCTACGGCCCACGTATGGATCTTTTCCTAGGAGTCAAGTAGGTTTTTCCCGATGCAGCACAGCAAGTCTAATGCAAAACTCGTACCCTGATATTGAAATTTAACACAGGAATTGCGCCGCTATTAAATACTGAATCATTCATATCGACTTCTCCCTCAGTGAGTAACGCAGATACGGTCAACGTATGGACCTTCTCCAAGGAGACAAGTATCTTATTTCCGACGCACCACTACCACTTTACTGTAACCCTCGCAGCCTCACATTGACGATTTAACACAGAAATTGCGTCGCTATAAAATACCAAATCATTCATGTCGACTTCTTCCTGAGCGAGTAAAGCAGATACAGTCAACGTATGGATCTTCTCCTGAAAGACAAGTATGTTTTTTTCTGATGCACCAATGCTAGTTTACTGTAAAAACTCGCACCCTCATATTGACGGTTAAACATAGAAGTTGCATCGCTTTTAAATACTAAAGAATCCATGCCGACTTCTCCCCAAGCATGTAAAGCGGCTATGGTCAACTTACGGATCTTCTCCTGGAAGTGAAGAATCGTATTTCCGATTCACTACTGCAGTTTACTGTAACCTTCGCAACCTCACATTGACGATTTAACACACAAAATGCTTCGATATTAAATACTAAAGGATACATGCAGACTTCTCTCCAAGCGAGTAACGTATCGACAGTCAATGTATGGAACTTCTCCTGGTATTCAAATATCTTGTTTCGATGCACCACCACCAGTCTATTCTAACACTTGCACCCACAAATTAATAATTTAACACAGAAATTGCGGTGCTATTCAATACTAAAGGATCCATGCCGACTTCTCCCCGAGCGAATAACGCGGCTACGGTCAACATATGGATCTTTTCCTGGGAGTCAAGCATATTTTTTCCGATGCACCTCTGCTAGTTTACTGTAACGTTCGCACCCTCATGTTAACGATTTAACAAAGAAATTCCGTTTCTATTAAATACTAAAGGTTCCATGCAGATTTTTCCTTAGGCGAGTAACAGAGCTATGGTCAATGTACGGATCATCTCCTGGGAGGCAAGTATTTTTATTCCGATACAAGACTGCCAGTTTACTGTATCCCTATCATCCGCGTATTGACAGTTTAACACAGGAATAGCGTCGCAATTTAATTTCAAAGGTTCCATGCCGACATATGTACAAGCGAGTAACGTACCTACGGTCAACGCATGGATCTTCTCCTGGGAGTCAAATATCTTGTTTCCGATGCACCACTGCTAGTTTACTATACCCCTGGCACCCTCACGTTGACGAGTTAACACAGATATTGCTTCGCTGTTAAATATTAAAGGATCTAAGCCGACTTCTCCCCAAGCGAGTAGCAGCTGCGGTCGACGAATAGATCTTCTCCTGGGAGTCAAGTATCTTTTTTCCGATTCACCACTGCTAGCTTACTGTAAACCTCACACCTTCACAATGACGACTTAACAGAGATATTGCGCCGCTATTAAATACTAAAGGATCCAAGCCGACTTCTCTTCGGCCAGTAACGCGGCTACGGTCAATGTATGGATCTTCTAATGGGAATGTACTATCTTTTTTTCCGATGCACCACTGACTGTGTAAAGCTTGAACCCTCACGTTGACACATTAAACAGAAATTGCGTCGCTATTCAATACTAAAGCATCCATGCTGACTTCACCCCAAGCGAGTAACGTGGCTACTGTCGAAGTATGGATCCTCCCCTGGGAGTCAAATATCTTTTTTCCGATGCTTCACTGCCAGTTTACTATATCCCTCGCACCATCATATTGACTACCTAACACATAAATTGCGTCGCTATTACATACTAAAGGATCCATGCCGACTTCCGCCTAAGCGAGTTACGTGGCTACGGTGTACGTATGGATCTTCTCCTAGGAGTCAAGTAGATTTTTTGCGATGCAGCTCAGTCAGTGTAACGTAAAGTTAGCACCCTCACATTGACGATTAAACAAGAAATTGCACCGCTATTAAATACTAAATGATTGATGTCGACTTCTCCCAGAGCGGGTAATGCAGTTACGTTCAACGTATGGTCCTTGTCCTGGCAGTCAAGTATGTTTCTTCTGATGCACCACTGCTAGTTTACTGTAAAATCCGCACCCTCACATTGACGGTATAACACAAAAACTACGTTGCAATTGAATACTAATTCCTCCATGTCGACTTTTCCCAAAGCGAGCATCGCGGCTAGAATCAACGTGTGGAAACTCTGCTGGGAGTCAGATACCTTGTTCCGATGCACCACTGCCAGTCTATTGTAACCCTCATAACATCAAATTGATGATTTAACACAGAAACTGCACCGCTGTTCCATACTAAAAGATCCATGCCAACAACCTCACAAGCGAGTAACGCAGCTACGGTCAACATATGGATCTTCCGGTAATCAAGTATCTTTCTCTTAATACACCACTGCTAATTTACTGCATCCCTTACACCCGCACACTGGCAAATTCGCAATGAAATTGCGTCACTATTAAATACTAAAGAATAAATGCTGACTTCCCACAACCCAGTAACTAGGCTACAGTCAACAATGGATCTTCAACTGGCAGTCAATTAGCATTTTACCGATGCATCAATGACAATGTAAGCATCGCACCGTAACATTGACGTTTTAACATAGAAACTGCGTCGCTATTCAATACTAATCTATCCATGCTGACTTCTCCCAGGCAAGTAATGCGACTATTGCCAGTATATGTATCTTCTCTTAGCTGTCAAGTATGTTTTTACCGATACCCCATTGACGAATTAACACAGAAAGAAGTCCTCGCTATTAAATACCAAAGTATCCATACCGTCTTCTCCCCAAGCCAGTAACGTGGCTACGGTCATCGCATATATCTTGTCCTGGGAATCAGGTATCATTTTCCGATACACGACTGCCAGTTTACTGTATCCCTAGCATCTGCATATTGACAGTTAAACACAGGAATAGCGTCGGTATTCAGTTTTAAAGAATCAATGAAGACATATCCCCAAGCGAGTAACGAGGCAACGGTCAACGTATGGATCTTCTCCTGGGAGTCAAATATCTTGTTTCCCATGAGCCACTGCTAGTTTAGTGTAAACCTCGCACCCTCACGTTGACGATTTAACACAGAAATTGCGTCGCTGTTAAATATGAAAGGAAACAAGCCGACTTCTGCCCAAGGGAGTAACGCGGTCAGGATTAATGCAAGGATCATTTCCTGCGAGTCAACTATCTCTTTTCAGATGCGCCACTCCCAATTTACTGTACCCCACGTACCATCACATTGACGATTTAACACAGAAATTGCGTGTCTATTAAATACTAAAGGATCCAAGATAACTTCTCCCCGGCGAGTGACGTGGCTACGGTCAACGTATGGATCTTCTAATGGGAACGACCATTTTTCCTTCCGATGCACCACTGCCAATGTAAAGCTTGAACCCCCACGTTGACCATTAAACATAGAAATTGCGTCGCTATTCAGTACTAAAGCATCCATGCCGATATCTACATAAGCGAGTATCGGAGCTAATATCGACGTATGGATCTTCTCCTGGATGTCAAGTATCTTTTTTCCAATGCTCTACTGCCAGTTTACTATATCCTTCACACCCTCATGTTGACGATTTAACACAGAAATTGTGTCGCTATTAAATTCTAAATGATTCATGTCGACCTCTCCCTGAGCGGGTAACACAGATACGGTCAACGTATGGATCTTCTCCTGACGGTCAAGTATGTTTCTTCTGATGCACCACTACTAGTTTACTGTAAAACCCGCACATTCAATCGACGGTATAACACAGACACTGCATTGCCATTAAATACTAATTCTTCCATGACGACTTCTCCCAAAGAGAGACTCGCGGCTACGGTCAACGTGTGGAACCTCGATTGGCAGTCAGATATCTTGTTTCGGATGCACCACTGAAATCCTATTGTAACCCACACAACATCAAATTGATGATTTAACACAGAAACTGCATCGCTATTAAATATTAAAGGATCCATGCCGACTTCTAAACAAGCGAGTAATGCAGCTACGGTCAACATATGGATCTTCTACTGGGTGTCAAGCATCTTACTTCCGATCTATGAAGACTTCTCCACAAGCCAGTAATGCGGTTTAGGGTCAACGCACGGAACTTCTCCTGGGAGTCAAGTATCTTTATTCCTACACACCACTCCTAGTTTACTGTATCCCTCGCAAACTCACATAGACGAATTAATACAGAAATTGCGTCGCTATTAAATACTACAGGATACATGCCCACTTTTTTCACAGCGAGTAACGCAGCTACGAAAATTTAATAGTCATGGGTGACTGGAATTCGAGTGTAGGAAAAGGGAGAGAAGGAAACGTAGTAGGTGAATATGGATTGGGGCTAAGACATGACAGAGGAAGCCGCCTGGTAGAATTTTGCACAGAGCACAACTTAATCATAGCTAACACTTGGTTTAAGAATCATGATAGAAGGTTGTATACATGGAAGAACCCTGGAGATACTAAAAGGTATCAGATAGATTATATAATGGTAAGACAGAGATTTAGGAACCAGGTTTTAAATTGTAAGACATTTCCAGGGGCAGATGTGGACTCTGACCACAATTTATTGGTTATGAACTGCAGATTGAAACTGAAGAAACTGCAAAAAGGTGGGAATTTAAGGAGATGGGACCTGGATAAACTGACTAAACCAGAGGTTGTACAGAGTTTCAGGGAGAGGATAAGGGAACAATTGACAGGAATGGGGGAAAGAAATACAGTAGAACAAGAATGGGTAGCTTTGAGGGATGAAGCAGTGAAGGCAGCAGAGGATCAAGTAGGTAAAAAGACGAGGGCTAGTAGAAACCCTTGGGTAACAAAAAAAATATTGGATTTAATTGATGAAAGGAGAAAATATAAAAATGCAGTAAATGAAGCAGGCAAAAAGGAATACAAACGTCTCAAAAATGAGATCGACAGGAAGTGCAGAATGGCTAAGCAGGCATGGCTAGAGGACAAATGTAAGGATGTGGAGGCTTATCTCACTAGGGGTAAGATAGATACTGCCTACAGGAAAATTATAGAGACCTTTGGAGATAAGAGAACCACTTGCATGAACATCAAGAGCTCAGATGGAAACCCAGTTCTAAGCAAAGAAGGGAAAGCAGAAAGATGGAAGGAGTATATAGAGGGTCTATACAAGGGCGATGCACTTGAGGACAGTATTATGGAAATGGAAGAGGATGTAGATGAAGATGAAATGGGAGATACGATACTGCGTGAAGAGTTTGACAGAGCACTGAAAGATCTGAGTCGAAACAAGGCCCCCGGAGTAGACAGCATTCCATTGGAACTACTGACGGCCTTGGGAGAGCCAGTCCTGACAAAACTCTACCATCTGGTGAGCAAGATGTATGAAACAGGCGAAATACCCTCAGACTTCAAGAAGAATATAATAATTCCAATCCCAAAGAAAGCAGGTGTGGACAGATGTGAAAATTACCGAACAATCAGTTTAATAAGTCACAGCTGCAAAATACTAACACGAATTCTTTACAGACGAATGGAAAAACTAGTAGAAGCCGACCTCGGGGAAGATCAGTTTGGATTCCGTAGAAATACTGGAACACGTGAGGCAATACTGACCTTACGACTTATCTTAGAAGAAAGATTAAGGAAAGGCAAACCTACGTACCTAGCATTTGTAGACTTAGAGAAAGCTTTTGACAATGTTAACTGGAATACTCTCTTTCAAATTCTAAAGGTGGCAGGGGTAAAATACAGGGAGCGAAAGGCTATTTACAATTTGTATGGAAACCAGATGGCAGTTATAAGAGTCGAGGGGCATGAAACAGAAGCAGTGGTTGGGAAGGGAGTAAGACAGGGTTGTAGCCTCTCCCCGATGCTATTCAATCTGTATATTGAGCAAGCAGTAAAGGAAACAAAAGAAAAATTCGGAGTAGGTATTAAAATCCATGGAGAAGAAATAAAAACGTTGAGGTTCGCCGATGACATTGTAATTCTGTCAGAGACAGCAAAGGACTTGGAAGAGCAGTTGAACGGAATGGACAGTGTCTTGAAGGGAGGATATAAGATGAACATCAACAAAAGCAAAACGAGGATAATGGAATGTAGTCGAATTAAGTCTGGTGATGTTGAGGGTATTAGATTAGGAAATGAGACACTTAAAGTAGTAAAGGAGTTTTGCTGTTTGGGGAGCAAAATAACTGATGATGGTCGAAGTAGAGACGATATAAAATGTAGACTGGCAATGGCAAGGAAAGCGTTTCTGAAGAAGAGAAATTTGTTAACATCGAGTATAGATTTAAGTGTCAGGAAGTCATTTCTGAAAGTATTTGTATGGAGTGTAGCCATGTATGGAAGTGAAACATGGACGGTAAATAGTTTGGACAAGAAGAGAATAGAAGCTTTCGAAATGTGGTGCTACAGAAGAATTCTTAAGATTAGATGTGTAGATCATATAACTAATGAGGAAGTATTGAATAGGATTGGGGAGAAGAGAAGTTTGTGGCACAACTTGACCAGAAGAAGGGATCGGTTGGTAGGACATGTTCTGAGGCATCAAGGGATCACCAATTTAGTATTGGAGGGCAGCGTGGAGGGTAAAAATCGTAGGGGGAGACCAAGACATGAATACACTAAGCAGATTCAGAAAGATGTGGGTTGCAGTAGGTACTGGGAGATGAAGAAGCTTGCACAGGATAGAGTAGCATGGAGAGCTGCATCAAACCAGTCTCAGGACTGAAGACCACAACAAGAACAACGGAGCTACGGCTATGTAATGATCTTCTCCTGGGAGTCAAGAAGCTTTTTACCGATACACCACTCACAATGTAAAGCTCCCACCCTCACATTGACGATTAAACACTGAAATTGGGTCGCTATTAAATACTGAAGGATACATGCCGACTTCTCTCAAGCCAGTAGCGTGGCTATTGTCAATGTATAGATCTTCTCCTGGGAGTCAAGCATCTTTTTTCCGATGCACCACTGCCTGTTTACTGTATCCTTTGCACCCTCACATTGTTGAATTAACAAAGAAATTGTGTCGCTATTAAATGTTAATGGATCCATGCCTACTTCTCCCCAAGCGCGTAATGCAGCTACGGTCAACGTATGGAACTTCTCCTGGGAGTAAAATATCTTTTTTCCTATGCACCACTATTAGTTTTCTGTATTCCTCGCCCTCTCACGTTGACCAATTAACACAGGAATTTCGACGCTATTAAATTCTAAATGAGCAGTGCTGATTTCTCGCCAAGGGAGTTACGTGGCTACGGTCAACGTATTCATCTTCTCCTAAGAGTCAAGTAGCTTTTTTCCGATGCAGCACAGTCTCAAGTAAATATCACACCCACACATTGACGATTAAATACTAAATTGAGTCGCTACTAAATACTAAATTATGCATGCCAACTTCTCTCCGAGCGAGTAACGTGGATATGGTCAACTTACGGATCTTCACCTGGGTGTCAAGTATGTTATTTTGATGCACCACTGCTACTCTACTATAAAACTCGTACCCTCACATTGGCGGTTTAACACAGATTTTGCGTCGCTGTTAAATACTAATGGATCCATGCCGACTTCTCCCCAAGTGAGTAAAGCGGGTACGGTCTTAGAATGGATCCTTTCCTGGGAGTGAAAAAGCTTTTTTCCGATGCACCACTGCCAGTTTACTGTATTACTCGAACCCTCACATTGATAAATTAACACAGCATCGCTAATAATTTCTAAATTATCCATGCCGACTTCTCGCCAAGCGTGTTGCGCAGCTACGTTCAACGTGTTGATATTTTCCTTGGAGTCAAGCAGCTTTTTTCCTCTGCAGCACAGCCAGTCTAATGTAAGACTCACACCCTCACATTGACGATTAAATACAGAAATCGTGTAGCTATTAATTACTAAATGATTCATGCCGACTTCTCCCATAGCAATTAACGCGGATACGGACAACGTATGGATGTTCTCCTGGCAGTCAAGTATCTTTTTTGCCGATGCATCACTGACAGTCTATTGTAATCCTCACAACATCAAATTAACGATTTGACACAGAAATTGCGTCGCTATTCAATTTTAAGGAATCAATGCCGACTTCTCCACAAGCGAGTAACATGGTTCATGGTCAACGTATGGATCTTCTCCTGGATGTCAAGTATATTTTTCCGATGCACCACTGTCAGTGTATTGTATCCCACACACCAACAAATTGACGATTTAACACAGAAATTGCGTCGTTATTCAATTTTAAAGGATCCATGCCGATTTCTCTCCAAGCGAGTAACACGGCAACAGTCAACGTATGGATCTTCTCCTGGGATTCAAGTATTTTATTACCTATGCGCCATTGCTAGTTTACTGTAAGCCTTGGACCCTCACATTGACGAATTAACACAGAAATTGCGTCGCTTTTCTATGCTAAAGAGTCCATCCTAAATTCACGCCAAGCGAGTAATGTGGATTCGGTCGGCGTGTTGATCTTCTCCTGGGAGTGAAGTATCTTTTTTCTGATGCACCACTGCTAGTTTACTGTATATCTCGCACCATCACATCCACGTTATGACACAGAAATTGCGTCGCTATTAAATGCTAATGGATCTATGCCGACTTCTCCCCAAGCGTGCAACGCGGCTACGGTCAACGTATGGATCCACTCCTGGGTGTCAAGTATGTTTTCTCCGAAGCACCACTGACAGTTTACTCTATCCCTCGCATGCTCACATTGACGATTGAACACAGGAATTCGTCGCTGTTAAGTATTAAAGGATCCATGCCTACTTCTCCCCAAGCGTGTAAAACAGCTACGGTCAACGTATGGATCTTCTCCTGGGAGTCAAGTGTCTATTTTTCCTATGCACCACTGCTAGTTTACTGTAACCCTCGCACCCTCACATTGACTATTTAACACAGAAATTGCGTCATTATGAAATACTGAAGGATTCATACCAAGTTCTCCCTGAGCGAGTAACGCAACTATGGTCAATGTATGAATCTTCTCCTGGTAGTTAGGTATCTTTATTCCGATGCTCCACTCCCAGTTTACAATATCCCTCGCACCGTCACATCGACAATTTAACACAGAAATTGCGTCATTATGAAATACTAAAGGATCCATTCCGACTTCTCTCCAAGCGAGTAACGTGGGTACGGTCAACGTATGGATCTTCTCCTGAGAATCAAGTATCTATTTTTCCTATCCACCACTGCTAGTTTACTGTAACCCTCGTAACCTCACATTAACGATTTAACACAGAAATTGCATCGCTATTAAATACTAAATGATCCATGCCGACTTCTCACCAAGCGAGTAACCCGGCTGTCGTCAAAGTATGGATCTTCTTCTGGAAGTCAAGTATCTTTTCTCCGATGCACCACTGCGAGTTTACGCACCCTCACACTGAAGTATGATTTGCGGAGTATCCATGTACATGTGAATCGATGTACGTGTAGATGATAATCGTGTAAGTTAATTTTCACCTTTACTTCCGCGACAGGATCATTATCCCATTGTTCCCCAGGAAACTGTGGCAAATAATCTAAGTCGCTCTCACGACGGTGTGGGTGAGGATTTGGCTGTGCGTTCTTCTGTCCCAATCTCGTCCGCGTAGATTGTGTCCACTACTCCTCTCAATGATATGGTACATCCCGTCTGTCTCATGGTGAGTGGCGAAGTAGTTACACTATGTGTTCAAAAGTATCCTTACACCCCCAAAATCATACGTTTTTCATATTAGGTGCATTGTGCTATCACGTATTGCTAGGTACTTCATATCGGCGAACTCAGTAGTCATTAGACATCGTGAGAGAGCATAACGGGGCGCTCCGCTAAACTCACTGACTTCAAACGTTGTCAGGTGATGGGTATAAGTTGTGTCATACCTCTGCACGCGAGATTTCCACCCTCCTAAATATCAGTTGGTCCACTGTTTCCGATGTGATACTGAAGTGGAAACGTGAAGGAACACGTACAGCACATAACCGTACAGGCGGACCTCGTCTGTTGACTGACAGAGATCACCGATAGCTGAAGAGGGTCGTAATGTGTAATAGGTATACTTCTATCCAGACCATCACACAGGAGTTCCAAACTGCACCAGGATCCACTGGGAGGACTATGTCAGATAGGCGGAAGGTGCGAAAAGTTGGATTTCATGGTCCTGAGGCTACTCATAAGCCACATATCACGCCACTAAATGGCAAACGACGCCTCGCTTGGTCTAAGGAGCGTAAAAAATGGACGCTGAACGGTGGAAGTACGTTGTGTGGAGTGACGAATCACGGTACGCAATGTGGCGATCCGACGGCAGGGTATGTGTATGGCGAATGCCCGGTGAACGATATCTGCCAGCGTTTGTAGTGACAACAGTAAAATTCTGAGGCGGTGGTGTTGTCGGGTGGTCGTGTGTTTCACGGAGGAAGCTTGCACGCCTTGTTGTTTTGCGTGGCACTTTCGCAGCACAGGCCTACATTGTTGTTTTAAGCACCTTCTTGCTTCCCACTGTTGATGAGCAATGCGGGGATGGCGATTGCATCTTTCAACAATATCAAGCGCCTGTTCATAATGAACGGTTTGTGGCGGAGTGGTTCCACGACAATAACATCCCTGTAATGGACTGGCCTGCACAGAGTCCTGACCTGAATCCTATAGAACATCTTTGGTATGTTTTGGAACGCCGACTTCGTGCCAGTCCTCACCGACTGACATCGATACCTCTCCTCGGTGCAGCACTCCGCGAAGAAAGGGCTGCCATTCCCCAAGAAACCTTCAAGCACCTGATTGAACTTATGTCTACGAGAGTGGAAGTTGTCATCAAGGCTAAGGGTGGGCCAACACCATATTGCATTCCGGCATTACCGCTAGAGGGCGCCACGAATTTGTAAGTCATTTTCAGCCAGGTGTCCGGATACTTTTGATCACATAGTGTATCTCCAGCATCCCTTCTGCTCGCGAAATGACTCCTTATGAGCTGCCTCTGTGTGGAGAGAAAGTGGGGTCTTGCCCTTCGTCTTTGTGTCCCCGTTACTGTCTGGGGCGTGGGAATGTCCTGCTGCTCCTTCGTGTGCAGCGGCCGTTGTTTTATTTTTATTTTTTTAATTTGCCGCCTACAGCAAATTCAGAGGAAAATAAAACTAGCGATAAAGTATCATATGTTGCTTTGGTCGTTCTACAGAATGCTTCTTCCCTAATGATTGGAAATCCTTTACATGTCCCCTGTTCTGAGGAGCCCTCCAATATCTCTGTCTGCAGAGGCCGCCATGCCACGTAGCCGACAGAAACAGCGTATAGAACCCGACCTTACGGTGGCACGTACACATCCCCGTGTAGTTGTTGTCAATGACCCAAGCCTTAAACGTTAATCGAGTAGAATCAGAATTGCGATTGGCTTCATTTATGTTTCATGTATGGACATAGTATTCTTATAGGAGGCGTCATTTAGGCATTTCCGCTTACCTAGTTTTCGTATTATCTTTAATGTAGCACCCGAATATTCTGAGGGGACCGCCTTATTATTTCGCGAAGGCATTTCTATTGCTGAGGTGGAAATGATGGTTTCTGGCACGGGCATAGGTTGTCAACTTTCTGATCTTACGTTGGTTCTTTTATATGTCCTGTCTGGCGCTGATCGCACAGGGTATCGCACAGTGGTTCAACTGCGGATGTTAGGCGTGTAATGGCAAAATTGTTGACCTTGAATAGGATACAAATGGAAGGTTTGAAAGTGCAATGCAAGTCACGTTCATTGGTGACGGAAGAACTGACTTTATTATATCGTTTGCTTCGATATCAGACTCGTCGCCGGCGCACTTGTATTCCTTCTGTTATCTTGCAATTCTTTAAGTTCAGCAGCGACCCTGTCCCGTAATGCTATGGGAACAGCTCTGGACCGGCAAAATTTCGGCTGAGCATTGTCTTTCAGAGTAATACTCCTATGTGCAACAAAATTGTAAGTTTTGCCCAAACCTTCAGAAAAGAGTTCCGAGAATTCTTTTAGAAAGCAAGCGACACTGTCTTTTGCATGGAATGCAGACACTGACAACACATTGTCCTGAATGCTAAAGCCAAAGAAATCAAAAGAATGAAGACCAAATATGTTCTCACAATCGCATGATTGTAGCACTGTAAAAGTAATCGTATGCGAGCGACTCATGGCAGGTAAAATACATGTTCTGAGAACGGGAATGTCTTGTCCATTATAAGCCGTCAGCTTCGTGTTAGTTTTAGACGGACGTGGGGAGAATATAGACCTTATACGTGACGATTTAGCAATGTGACAGAGGCACCCGTGTCCAATTGAAACTTCACACGTTTCCCACAAATAAGTAAATGAACAAAAAGTTAGTTTGACTGGCGTATCACTGAACAAACTGCTCGCTTGCTAGTTTTGCTAATGCTTGTTGTAAAATATACTGCATTAGTGGCATGGGCCTTGTGACTAGGCGTATGTTAGTGGGTCGAATTCTTATGTTTGTTCCGTTGCAAACATACGGATAGCACATGTCCTTTCCTACCACAAGCGTAACTCTGAGCTTGTCGGGAGGGGCACTCTTGGCGTATGTGCCGCCAATAGCACTGAGGGCAACACTTAATTCTGTCCGCTTGTGTAGCCGCCTGTTTACTTGGCGTGGAAGGTTTTTTACTCGGCGTGTCGAACTGTTGCCGCCGCCGAATGGGCCCATCGCAACTAAGGGACTCAACCCGACCAATAGCTGGCTGCTCAGATGTATGAGCTAACAAGGCATCGGAATCGTACTGATCTAGTATTTGCACCACCGACTGAAATGATGGATCGGACTGTTTCAAAATCTGTTCTCTGAGTGTGACATCAGGTACATTATACACGATCGCATCAGGCAACATAACGTCTGAATATAAAGCACTGCAAGCACGCCTGCCGGGGTGGCCGAGCGGTTCTAGGCGCTACAGTCTGGAACCGCGCGACCGCTACGGTCGCAGGTTCGAATCCTGCCTCGGGCATGGATGTGTGTGATGTCCTTAGGTTAGTTAGGTTTAAGTAGTTCTAAGTTCTAGAGGACTGATGACCTCAGAAGTTAAGTCCCATAGTGCTCAGAGCCATTTGAACCATTTTTTTGCAAGCACATTTAAATTTGCATTTCCTTGTCATACCCTGCAAATCTGTTACAACTTCTGAATTAATCGGAACACTGCACTTCCTACTGCGGATAATAATAGATATGGAAGTTTCACAGTACCTGGTACACTGTGAGCTAGTATGTGTGAGTCGAACTGGGGCAATCATTCGAGCCATTCCTGATCTTGTTCACATAACTGTCGAAAAGGTGGTATAATAGCTGTAATAGGCAGTTCCAGTTCCGTCGGGCGCGTAGCGTTGGCGCGTAGCTGCTGCGCTTTGTTAAGTAGTGCAGTTATCTGCTGCGTCTGGAGCTGAAACGTCTCCATTAGCTGTGTGGCATCTAAAGCTTATCGCTGTGGCGCCTGAGCAGGGGGCGGGATAGGTAGGGGGCGGGCGGGGGGGGGGGGGGGGGGCATGTTGGAAGTGACAGTTGCAACTAACAGACACGGCAAGCAAAATCAAATCGGGTTCAAACGGCTCTGAGCACTATGGGACTTAACATCTCAGGTCATCAGTCCCCTAGAACTTAGAACTACTTAAACCTAACTGACCTAAGGACAGCACACACATCCATGCCCGAGGCAGGATTCGAACCTGCGACCGTAGCGGTCGCGCGGTTCCGGACTGAAGCGCCTAGAACCGCTCGGCCACCAGAGGCCGGCGGCGGCAAGCAAGCAAAATAAGGACAAAAGCTAAGAAAATTTCTGCAAACACTGATTAGCAAAAGAAACTGTTAAAGCAAGTAATGCCCCTGCAAAGGAAAGACAATAGAGATTGTGGCTCCAGCAAAAGACAAAAAATTCCCTGGCCTCCAGGCGTTGGGTCAGTCATATAACTCGTCGCCAGTGTGGGGTCCTACCCACTGGTCTCTTATAGGGTGCCTAAAGGATGCTGCTCTCTCTGATAGCTATAGAACAATTCCAGCTAATCACATTAATGGTTTTTATCACAATAAAGTAGATTGACAATACTTAACTTTGATTTGCAAGAACGTGTCCTTTGCTATACACAACGTTCATGCAAGTTTGTCACACACTTTGTGGATCACTAATAACTGCTATCGTAGTGCTCTCTTCTATGGCGTGGTTTCTACCAGTGTCCGTCTTCTACTGTACCGAGGCTGGCAGGAGCAGGTCTTATATTCTCTACTTGTAGAGGCTGCTCCTATCCTCAGCGGGCTATTGGCTGACGTCGTCTCACAGCCTTCTTTGCTCTTGCATTCTTCATCTTCTTGCCGTTCCTAATCGTTACGCCAGAACTTTAATAAATACGAATGTTAAACAATGAGGTAAGGCATTTCCTAATTAAACTAATTTGGTCTTGTAATAATTAAAAGAGTTACCCTCAGAAAACCTTAAGAACAAACCGCCACTTACAGGTCTCAAAAGGATTTTAAGAAGAAATTTAAATTAATTTCAATATTAATCAGACTAGCCCTGGAAAGGAACATCTGCAGCTGTGATCACTAAACCACAAGTCCAAACGTCCAGTCTTCAGAACAGACCAACAATGAAAGTTATATTAAGTGCAAACGGTTACGGTCGAGCAAGATTTCCTGTACATGCATGGAATGAATACAACTCGGAAGTGATGGCAAAATAATTAGAGGGACACCTCAAATATTGATCACTAGAGAAAGTCAGCCCAAAGTTTCCAAATATTAGCGCAATAAGTACTGGCCGAAATAATCTGACTTGGAAAATCTGAAGGTTAATCACAAATAGGATAATGCTACTCATTTCAGGAGAGACGTAAAGTAATTGGTGGAAAGTATTAACATAAGAGCTTATAAATAAGAGCGTAGGCTAAGCAAACTCAAGGAATGTACTGCTAGCGCCACATGGCTCTGAGCAATATGGGACTTAACATCTGAGGTCATCAGTCCCCTACAACTTAGAACTACTTAAGCCTAACTAACCTAAGGACATCACCCACATCCATGCCCGAGGCGGGATTCGAACCTGCGACTGTAGCAGTCCCGCGGTTCCGGACTGCAGCGCCAGAACCGCTAGACAAACCGCGGACTGCTAGCGCGAAGAGCTCCACTGAGTAAATGTCGGACAGCCACAGACACTCTTCAAAAACACCTTGCCGGTGTGTAACAGTAACAGATCCCCGCGACCAACCGCCACTCTAAATAGCGGACATGCAACCCGCCAAACTAAGAGCTGTTAACAAACAACACTCATGTCAGACATGAGCTAAAAGATAAACAAGTTAAGAAAATCTAATGCGCCTGCGCTTTAATAGTTTAATGGCATAAAACCTTCGACTCAGCCATAATAATCAAAGAGTAATGTTACTCCAAATGGCACAGAGCAAACGCAGCTTAGTAACATAGAACGCTAAAAAGATGGCGTAATAAACGTCTCCCCACAAAAGAACGTAACTGAATAGGGTGAAATCATTAATCTTAGAAAGTTACTTGAAATAGAAAAACAGTTAATAAGTCGCCTAGGCTACACAGTGAGAGCCTTGTCTGAATCAAATTGAAGTTTCTATGAGAAACAGGAGCTCACCTCTAGGACGTGGTACTTAACTGTTAGCATTTAAAAATAAGGTTCTCTTCCATTTCACTTAGATTTCAGAAGGATTTAAAACACAATTTGAACAGCATACATTAGTTCGACAAATTTCCTTAAAATAATCAAAAGATTGAGTAATAAATCCAAAAAAATATCGAAAGGCGCTAAAAACAACCACTCAATAAACCAGAGCTTATGAGGAATTTAACAGCACTAAAAAGCCAATTTTATTAAACGCTAGGTGTCCTGACGGTTCACAGGAAAATGACACTGATTTGAAAGCCACCAGATTTGAGGTACCAGACAGCTTGTGGCGTAAAGGAGTAACTGCAAGGCAAAATCTCACGTGGCACTTACAACATCAAAGAGCCACCGTCACACGTGCGGAACAAGCACTAACCGTTAAATGGATCAAACTCAGAGGGACCAGTAGCGATTAACAATAATTGCAACCCGTGAAATTTTTTTTCATATCCATAAAGCGACCGTCACAGAGGCGGCATATCACAGCGTGAGTGATACCAACCATTGCTACTTCAGGAAGCCGTAATTCCGTAATTTCAGGTCAGTGCAAAACGTCAGCATCCAGAAGCACACAGCATGGACATGACAGAAAGCAATTCAGCAGAAGCACACTGAATGGCGTGGTGAAAAGTTCGATGCATCCATTAACGGTACACTCGCAACCAACCGGTCTCTGCGTAGAGTAGACAGAGCCGACGGCCGACTGAGCGACCACCGCGCGTGTTTCCCTCTCGCCACGTACCCAGACACCCCTTCTCTACACGCTCCGTCGTGTTTTCAAGGCTCCGCGCCAGCGATAACAAACAGGAAGCTAAGGTTGATTCCTGGCACCTAGCGAGGCGCCAGCAAATGAAGGGGGGGAAAATGTGAAATGAAGCCGTCGCGGCTCAACAAAGCTCCAGAGCTCGAGTCTCCGTCTGGAACACAGTTTTAGTCTGCGAGGAAGTTTCACATCAGCGTACACTTCCCTGCAGAGTGAAAATCTTATTCGTGACTTTTGTTGCATCCCGCTTACGTCATGTTGAGTTGTAACTGCCCAACACTGTAGATAATATGTGGAACTTTGTTGCCTGTGAGTCTCCTACATTTAGCATCAGCTCCCTAGCTGGGATGGTTTCCTTTCTTAAGGTACGTAGATGCCATTACCTTCGCGTAGTTTCTCTATAGGGCCCTTAATGTACAGACTAACTGGTGCTCTAACCACTACGTGTAGAGGTTTAGTGTCGGGTTTGTGTCGCCGACGAAAGGATGAGACTCGGTGCTGGTACGCAGCCTACTGCTCTCCAACAGCAGCGATGTGGCCGCGGAGGTTAACACCTCGATCTGGCGCGAGGATCAGCATCAGCAGGACCGCATGTTCTCCCTCCACGAGACACTCTGCAGACTGAGCCGTGCTCTCTCCCAACTATGCGTTTTCGTGAAATGGGCTGCCTATCTGTGATTAGTTTCCCGCCCTTGTTGCGGTTACGCCGTGGTTCTTCTTCCTTCTACGTGTCGCAGCAGCGATGTGTATCGATACTTGTACCGTGTACGATCTTTGGTTTTGTGCATATAGTTTCTGGCTAGGGGGTCTCCGGGCAGTCGGTCGGTTGCTGCGGACCAGGGAAGTTATCTCCGCGCGGTGCAGTCTGCTGGGTCCGCTGGCGGTCCCTGCGCAGTGTCAGAGCGTGTGTGGAGCTGTCCGATCGCTACGAGCTTCGTGGTTCACCGATCCAGGACGTCAAAGTTGAGTAGTGGTTTCAAGTACCCAAGCCACGTCATGTTGTGTGGTTCGCTGTTGGGGAGGTTTTCCTGTGCGTAACACCAAGTCTTTGTATTGCTGAAATTTAGCCGCCATGCGTTGAATTAACTATATTGGTTGACTACAATTCAAGTGCATCATCGGAGTTTTCTGCCTTGTGGCCGTTAGTGTTCCGGTTATCTGCCCTGGACACTAACGTAATTACAGGCAGTGTCCTTTCCTCACCTGTTGTCGCTGTCCAACACAGTGTGTAGTGTTGACAGCTTAATACACATACATATTTGATTGTGGGTAATCACGCCCGTAACATTTTGTGTTTGAATTCTCATGTACCGATTGGTGGCAAGCAAGTCGTTTGTCGGTTGGTCCGTGGCTGTCGCTTTATTGGGTTCCGACGGATCAAGTGTAGTTGGGCTCACCACCTGTCTCACCTAAGTGAACGAGGGCAGACCGACCCCCTGGAGGCTTCTGAGTGCTGTTGTCTTTACTGTCTTTCCCATCGGTGTTTAATCGTCTGATTATAATCTATTATAGCCAATGATAAAAAAATTCTTCGTTTTATCTAAATAAGTTTGAATTCCGGCAAGTGGATATTTGCTGAAAGGTTATTGCCGTTGTGTTGTCTTTTCTTTTAGTCTGGTTTCAGTTACTTAAAACTTAAGGCTTATGGTTATATATTTTTTTAAATTTTGGAAAATTAATTGTGGGCCTTCAGCCCAGGAACCTTATTTTTAAGATTACCTTTCAAGCTTAAACATTGCGGCTTGGAACCTTATTCTTAAATTTATCTTTCAAGCTTAAACATTGCAGGCTTCTGCCTTTGGAAGGTTATGGTAATTTATTTTAAAATCTTGAAAATTTTATTGTGGGCCTTCAGACGTTTGTGTTGCATCTTGTTTATGTTGTCTATCCACCCGTGCCTTGAGGCTTTCACCCTAGCTGTGAAAACATATATTTTAATTTTTTTTGTTATTTTAACTGCATTTTTATCTTGTTCATTTTTAAGATTTCTTGTTTCGTGGCCTTCAACCGTGAAATAATTTCATTTTGAAACTCGTAGTTCTAAAGGTTCGGCTATGTGCCGCTTTGGTTGTAACTGTTATTAAATTACAATAAATTACAATTTTAAGGTGAACCTGCCCCCAACCTTATTTGGCCCTTTCCACAATCCTAATCACCTGTTCTGCCCAGGGGGTTTAGCGGGCATTTCTGGAATACAACCCCGGATATCGATGCAAAGTCTGGTGATCAGCAACTTTATTCCGCATCATCTGCTTCCCGTAGCGGGCCAAATACTGGTGCTGAAAATTTTATCCACCGCCCAATTTCGAATTGGCTGTCTGCGAATGCGTTTACTACTACGCACGTTGGTACCTATTAAATAATTCCTCTGTCGAAATTACTTCTTACAGTCAGACTCAATTAGGCGTTCTGAGTATAATTTTTAGTAGCTTTCAATTTGTGATTATCTCGTTGCTTATTGTAAATTGTTCAACGCTGTTGTGGATAATTTCACGGTATTTGCGAAGGGTAATCTATCCGTTACGATCACTAGCTCAGCTGAGGTCGTCCGGCGCCTAGATTCATGGTAATTTCGCCTGCCTGTAATTCGGCTAAGCTAAGCTATCATTATACATTCTGCGGCGCTGCACACTGCCAAACTATCGCCTTGCGTAATTTGAAACGTTTAGTGTAGGGCGACCAAAGTACGAGACTCGCTTGCACAAATTAACTGAGCGGCGAGTTCACAATAGCAAGGATGCATTTCGTTACGCAGATCGCACAATTAACCGTATCGCAACGTTTTTTGCTATCTTCAGCTTCACGTAAACCACATTTCTCCGTTACTTTTAAGAAGGTTTCATTGTTCTTGTGACGACGTCCTGGAAACATGGTGTGAATCGGATATCTTCTACTCGAATATTTTGTCCCCTACAACCTTTACGCATCTGTGCTGTTTACATATGCTTCTCCGTACGTAAAAATCATGAAATCAAGTTCTGTCATGTGTAGAGCTCCGTTTGGTTGGGACTGATTGATGTTAGCGCTTCAGCCTGTAAACACAGTACAGACATTGTACATCAGCAATGCTGATGTCAGTAATCAGTACACTATCTGAAACGGGGTAATTGAGTTATTATCCCAAACTTTACACCTACGTGCTCTTCGGGATTGTACACTGAAGAAACAAAGAAATTGATACAGGCATGCATATTCAAATACAGAGATATGTAAACAGACAGAATAAGGCCCTGCGGTCGGCAACGCCTATATAAGACAACAAGTGTCTAGCGGGGTTGTTAGATCAGTCACAGCTGCTACAATGCCGGTTATCAAGATATAAGTGAATCTGAACGTGGTGTTATAATCGGCACACGAGCGATGGGGCACAGCATCTCCGAGGTAGCGATGAAATGAGGATTTTCCCATATAATCATTTCACGAGTGTACCGTGAATATCAGGAATCCGGTAAAACATCAGACTCCGACATCGTTGCGGCCGGAAAAAGACCGTGCAACAACGGGACCAACAACGACTCAAGATAATCGTTCAACGCGACAGAAGTGCAACCCGTCCGCAGATGGCTGTGGATTTCATTGTTGGGCCCCTAACAAGTGTGCACGTGCGAAGCACTCGACGAAACATCTTCGATAAGGGCTGTCGGAGCCGAAGGCCCACTCGTGTACCCTTGATGACAGCACGACACAAAGCTTTACGCCTCGCCTGGGCCCGTCAACACCGTCACTGGACTGTTGATGATTGGAAACATGTTGCCTGGTCGGACGAGTCTCGTTTCAAACTGTATTGAGCGGACGGACGCGTACGGGTATGGGAACAACCTCATGACTTTATGGATCCTGCACGAGAGCAGGGGACTTTTCAAGGTGGAGGAGGCTCTGTAATGGTGTGGGCGTGTGCAGTTGGATTGATATGGGACCACTGATACGTCTAGATACGACTCTGACAGGTGACACGTACGTAAGCATCCACTCAAATCACCTGCATCCATTCACGTCCACTGTGCATTCCGACGGGCCTGGGCAATTCCAGCAGGACAATGCCACACCCTACACATCCTGAATTGCTACAGAGTGGCTCCAGGAATAACCTTCTGAGTTTAAACACTGCCGCTCGCCACCGAACCCCGCAGACATGAACATTACTGATCATGTCTTGGATGCCCAGCAACATGCTGCAGAAGAGATCTCCAGGCCCTCGTAGTCTTACAGACTTATGGACAGCTATGCAGGATTCATGGTGCCAGTTCCGTCCGGCACTACTTCGGACATTAGTCGAGTCCGTGCCACGTCGTGCTGCGGCACTTCTGTGTGTTTGCGACGATCTTACACGATATTACGCAGGTGTAGCAGGTGAACCACGGACCTTGGCGTTGGTAGGGAGGCTTTCGTGCCTCATCGATACAGATAGCCGTACCGTAGGTGCAACCACAACGGAGGGGTATCTGTTGAGAGGCCAGACTAACGTGTCGTTCCTGAAGAGGGGCAGCAGCCTTTTCAGTATTTGCAGGCGCAACAGTCTGGATGATTGACTGATCTGGCCTTGTAACACTAACCAAAATAGCTTGGTGTTCTGGCACTGCGAACGGCTGAAAGTAAGGGGAAACTACAGCCGTAATTTTCCCCGAGGGCATGCAGCTTTACTGTATGATTAAATGATGATGGCGTCCTCTTGGGTAAAATATTCCGGAGGTAAAATAGTCCCCCATTCGGATCTCCGGGCGGGGACTACTCAGGACGTTGTTATCAGGAGAAAGAAAACTGGCGTTCTACGGATCGGACCGTGGAATGTCAGATCCCTTAATCGGGCAGGTAGGTTAGAAAATTTAAAAAGGGAAATGGATAGGTTAAAGTTAGATATAATGGGAATTAGTGAAGTTCGGTAGCAGGAGGAACAAGACTTTTGGTCAGGTGAATACAGAGTTATAAATACAAAATCAAATAGGGGTAATGCAAGAGTAGGTTTAACAAGGAATAAAAAAATAGGAGTACGGGTAAGCTACTACAAACAGCATAGTGAACGCATTATTTTGGCCAAGATAGACACGAAGCCCACGTCTACTACAGTAGCACAAGTTTATATGCCAACTAGCTCTGCAGATGACGAAGAAATTGATGAAATGTATGAGGAGATAAAAGAAATTAGGCAAATAGTGAAGGGAGACGAAAATTTAATAGTCATGGGTGACTGGAATTCAAGAGTAGGAAAAGGGAGAGAAGGAAACATAGTAGGTGATTATGGATTGGGGCTAAGAAATGAAAGAGGAAGCCGTCTCGTAGAATTTTGCGCAGTGCATAACTTAATCATAGCTAACACTTGGAAGAACCCTGGAGATACTAAAAGCTATCAGATAGATTATATAATGGTAAGACAGAGATTTAGGAACCAGGTTTTAAATTGTAAGACATTTCCAGGGGCAGATGTGGACTCTGACCACAATCTATTGGTTATGAACTGTAGATTAAAACTGAAGAAACTGCAAAAAGGTGGGAATTTAAGGAGATGGGACCTGGATAAACTGACTAAACCAGAGGTTGTACAGAGTTTCAGGGAGAGGATAAGGGAACAATTGACAGGAATGGGGGAAAGAAATACAGTAGAACAAGAATGGGTAGCTTTGAGGGATGAAGTAGTGAAGGCAGCAGAGGAACAAGTAGGTAAAAAGACGAGGGCTAGTAGAAATCCCTGGGTAACAGAAGATATATTGAATTTAATTGATGAAAGGAGAAAATATAAAATGCAGTAAATGAAGCAGGCAAAAAGGAATACAAACGTCTCGAAAATTAGATCGACGGGAAGTGCAAAATGGCTAAGCAGGGACAGCTAGAGGACAAATGTAAGGATGTAGAGACTTATCTCACTAGGGGTAAGATAGATACTGCCTACAGGAAAATTAAAGAGACCTTTGGAGAAAAGAGAACCACTTGTATGAGTATCAGGAGCTCAGATGGAAACCCAGTTCTAAGCAAAGAAGGGAAAGCAGAAAGGTGGAAGGAGTATATAGACGGTCTGTAATAGGGCGATATACTTCAGGACAATATTATGGAGATAGAAGAGGATGTAAATGAAGATGAAATGGGAGATATGACACTGCATGAAGAGTTTGACAGCGCACAGAAAGACCTTCGTCGAAACAAGGCCCCGGGAGTAGATAACATTCCATTAGAACTACTGATGGCCTTGGGAGAGCCAGTCCTGACAAAACTCTACCATCTGCTGAGCAAGATGTATGAGATAGGCGAAATACCCACAGACTTCAAGAAGAATATAATAATTCCAATCCCAAAGAAAGCAGGTTTTGACAGATGTGAAAATTACCGAACTATCAGTTTAATTAGTCACAGCTGCAAAATACTAACGCGAATTATTTACAGACGAATGGAAAAACTGATAGAAGCCGACCTCGGGGAAGATCAGTTTGGATTCCGTAGAAATGTTGGAACACGTGAGGCAATACTGACCCTACTACTTATCTTAGAAGAAAGTTTAAGAAAAGGTAAACCTACGTTTCTAGCATTTGTAGACTTAGAGAAAGCTTTTGACAATGTTGATTGGAATACTCTCTTTCAAATTCTGAAGGTGGCAGGGGTAAAATTCAGGGAGCGAAAGGCTATTTACAATTTGTACAGAAACCAGATGGCAGTTATAAGAGTCGAGGGGTATGAAAGGGAAGCAGTGGTTGGGAAGGGAGTGAGACAGGGTTGTAGCCTATCCCCGATGTTATTCAATCTGTATATTGAGCAAGCAACAAAGGAAACAAAAGAAAAGTTCGGAGTAGGTATTAAAATCCATGGAGAAGAAATAAAAACTTTGAGGTTCGCCGATGACATTGTAATTCTGTCAGAGACAGCAAAGGACTTGGAAGAGCTGTAGAACGGAATGGACAGTGTTTTGAAAGGAGGGTATAAGATGAACATCAACAGAAGCAAAACTAGGATAATGGAATGTAGTCGAATTAAGTCGGGTGATGCTGAGGGAATTAGATTAAGAAATGAGACACTTAAAGTAGTAAAGGAGTTTTCCTATGTGGGGAGCAAAATAACTGATGATGGTCGAAGTAGAGAGGATATAAAATGTAGACTGGCAATGGCAAGGAAAGCGTTACTGAAGAAGAAAAATTTGTTAACATCGAGTGTAGATTTAAGTTTCAGGAAGTCGTTTCTGAAAGTGTTTATATGGAGTGTAGCCATGTATGGAAGTGAAACGTGGACGATAAATAATTTAGACAAGAAGAGAATAGAAGCTTTCGAAATGTGGTGCTACAGAAGAATGCTGAAGATTAGATGGGTAGATCACATAACTAATGAGGAGGTATTGAATAGAATTGGGGAGAAGAGGAGCTTGTGGCACAACTTGACTAGAAGAAGGGATCGGTTGGCAGGACATGTTCTGAGACATCGATGGATCACCAATTTAGTATTGGATGGCAGCGTGGAGGGTAAAAATCGTAGAGGGAGACCAAGAGATGAATACACTAAGCAGATTCAGAAGGATGTAGGCTGCAGTAGGTACTGGGAGATGAAGAAGCTTGCACAGGATAGAGTAGCATGGAGAGTTGCATCAAACCAGTCACAGGACTGAAGACCACAACAACAACACCAGTTTCTTTGACTCTTCAGTGTATAATGTCACACGTTATCGCTACGGTCGCAGCTTCGAATCCTGCCTCGGGCATGGATGTTTGTGATGTCCTTAGGTTAGTTAGGTTTAAGTAGTTTCTAGGGTACTGATGACCTCAGACGTCAAGTCCCATAGTGCTCAGAGCCATTTGAACCATTTGAACCACACGTTATTACGTAAATAACTGTGTTCAGATACGGTGTTGCGTGTAGAAACCAAAGACTTTATTCCTTGCATAACAAAAGCGTACATTATCATTGCATTATCTTTGATTTTTATTGTCTGTCTTTTTTAATGTAATGTTAATGACTCAGATTTTGTGCTTGCTCTGATAAAGACGAAGGCAACTTATAATTTTGAACATTATGCATTTTAAGTCGGTAGAAAGAGGAAAAGCTGTATTCAAGAAAGAAATATACGAGTGCTTATCCCTAATAAATAATTAGGTAAGGCTCTTTGTAGTCAGTCTAGTAACTACAGAAAGTTTCAGCTACGCTACGTCGACGTGGAGTTGGGGAGACGTTGGGCAGATTGACGAACGAACCTGCGAATAAACATGGCAATTTTCAACGAACTCAACAGCACGCAACAAGAAATCTGCCATACGTCTTTACCAACATATTACCGCACGACAAAACACACACAAAGAGAGTTTAATTTCAATGGAGATTTGAATACACCATTTGAAAATTAATAATACATGCTAATCTTGTCTATAAAATCATAAAAAACGAAAAAATAACAATGTAATTGCCTACCCTACAACCTGAGTAACAACAGTGCCGTTTAATGTACACCACAAAATGGTGCAAATGACTCTGAGCACTATGGGACTTAACTTCTGAGGTCATCAGTCCCCTAGAACTTAGAACCGCTTAAACCTAACAAACGCAAGGGCATCACACACATCCATGCCCGAGGCAGAATTCGAACCTGCGACCGTAGCGGTCACGCGGTTCCAGACTGAAGCGTCGGCTGTACACCACAGTCAGGGGTATTTTCTCGTTTAACTTTCGACTCGGTTGTTTCCGGACCAGAGGCCCGTACCTCAAATTGATACATTTACCCTTCTCAATCAGCTCAGAAAATTTGTAATAACATCACGGAATCACCGTGAATATTACGAAAAGTAATAATCCTATAATACTTCCTTGGGGTCGCTTTTACATCTGAAGATTTCTCTCCTTTTTCTCCTTTGAGAAGCAATAGCGCACTATATTTTGTTTGATTGCAGTACTGCAGTCCTATCACAGAGTTGTTCTGATGTTCCGTACGCTCGTATTTAGTTCATCAGGCGACAGCGCGGAAATGTACCGAACGCCTTCTACAAGTCACGGAAGACCGCATCTTTTTTCATGGGCAAATGGAGCGGATTGTGTTTCACACTGTCGTTGTTTCCGGAACCCATATCGACTTCTACAGAGGAGATTTCCCGTTTCCAGATCTGTCATAATAAGCGAACATAAAACATGTTTCACAATTTTACAACAGACCGAAGTCAGAGATAAAAACCTACCGTTCCGTGCCTCTCTTCGACGACCCTTCGTGAAAACAGTATAACTGGGGGAAACGTCGTAAGGAAGCAGAATAATATTCTTACCGAGGGAGCAAGATTGCGGCCGAAGGAAGGAAGGAACGTCAGCAACAGATCGGCTCAGGACAATCAGCAACAGGAAGGTTAGCAAGTACCGCGTGGTACCGCTGGCAGGGCTGAATGCAGGCGGAGCGCAGCCTTGGACACGACAGATACAGGTAAGGAAACGAATCGTATCCTGTGGTGTGCGTACTGTGAGACCTTCGGTACACACACCATCAGATTATTTGACTTGTCGCTCTATGCGAGCGTCAGCAATATGTCTCGCGGTCTTATCGTGGCGTGTTTATCTTCTGCCGTTAGATCAGACGATAGAAATGCCACTTGCACGCTTAGAGTAGCAGATTGACAGTGACCAACTGTAAACAGAACTTGATTAATTTTCACACACATTTATTAAAATAATAACAAGCATAAAAATAACTTATCTTGGTTCTGGATGATGTTTAGAATTGACAATCTGAAGTTCCTTTGGTCTTGGTACGTTAATATTATGCTCACATCTGTGATACTTGACAAAGTGTCTATTTATTTATCTTCATGGCTATGTACAGGAATATAGTAATCTTATTAGGCGCAGACTGAAACTTGACTATAGACTGGTGCAGACAAATGCAGACTAATGCAGACTGACTAATCGGAGGTCTGTACACTCGTTATAATACCTCGCACGTTTATGTATCACTGCGCGAGTGTGATCCGCGAGGAGAAAAGGTTCTACGTTAGCAGAAATCTCATTGGCTGCGTTACATATTAATACGCGGATCGGCGGAAGCAGAATTTGGTCCGTCTCTAAGACAGCGCCATCTCGTAGTGCGGAGACAGAAGAGCGCTGCGCCTGCGCTGTTGTGCTTAGCGAGGCGCGCTCTAGTGGGAAAATTGTGTACGCGCTGACTACCCAGAACTATGTACACAACATATCCTTTTTAAAGGAAACATGCCAGCATTCGTCAAAATCGATTCGGGGAAAACCGCGCGGATCTAAATATTAATAGCGGCACGGTATTCCGAATGCTTGTCCTGCCGACTCCGAGTGCAATGCCTTAAACGCTACGCACAGTCAGCCTGTTCTGTGTAGAAGGAATTTCTCTCCAACAGTAGACGTGTGCTGGCGTCAGATATTGACATGAAACTGCGAACAATGTTTACGAAAATTTGTGTCTTGAGCGCAGCAGAGAGAAAAACACTGTAAGCGTTTGAAATGCAGCACTACAGACGGGAAAAAGGGTGAATTTACATTAGAATAACAGCGCACGGATTCATTGAGAAGCCGAAACATAATGACCACTGCCTCTGATAGGTGAAATGCTGGCATTGTGGGCAAGTGACGTGGTGAGGAAAGTAGATGAGGTGTGTCACATAAGTGACGAGGCAGACTTTTTATCCACCAAAGTTTTATTGTTTTCAAACAACAATATTTCCCCCTTCAAAGTACACTACTGGCCATTAAAATTGCTTCACCAAGAAGAAATGCAGATGATAAACAGGTATTCATTGGACAAATATACTAGAACTCCCATGTGATAACATTTTCACGGAATTTGAGTGCATATATCCTGAGAAATCAGTACCCAGAACAACCATCTCTGGCCGTAATAACGGCCTTGATACGCCTGGTCATTGAGCCAATCAGCGCTTGGATGGCGTGTACAGGTACAGCTGACCATGCAGCTACAGCACGATACCACACTTCATCAAGAGTAGTGACTGGCGTATTGTGACGAGCCAGTTACTCGGCCACCATTGACCAGGCGTTTTCAATTGGTGAGAGATCTGGAGAATGTGCTGGCCAGGGCAGCAGTCGAACATTTTCTGTATCCAGAAAGGCCCGTACAGGATCTGCACATTAAATATGTATTTAACAAGTGAGATAAATGACGGCTTTCGTTTCTCTTCTTTCTATGATTTCTCCTATTTTTCTAGTTTTTCCTCTTGTGGTTCGCAAACTGTCTTATATTTTCTTCAGTCCATGTTGGTCTTGATTTCTTATTTTTTGTACATTGATTAAATTGTAAATTCGGTATTTTATTATTAAAATAGTTTTCAGCCGTAGTAAAAAATTGCTGTTTTGAAGAGCGCGCCGCAGTGCGTTGTGTGAAGCAGTCGCCCTCCGTTTCTGGCGGTGGCGCCGCTGTGGCAATCGCAGCTTTGGTGTCTCCCTCTGGTGGCAAAGCGGAAAGGTTGCCTGTTCACGTGCATTTAAGGGGCGCTATCAGCTCGGCAGTGGGTGCTCGCGGCTAAGAAACGCCGGGACTGGCGACAGACATGCACCCGTTTAAATGCTACCCTCCCTATAAACTCGTCCAAGTTCTGGACCGCCTTCCGTCGCCTTACCGGAACTAAACCCTCCCCCTACTATCCTCTTCTCCACGATGATCACCCCTTCCCTGACGCCCTTAGTAAGGCCAATCACTTTGCCTCCTACCTGTCCGATGTGTTTTCCATCCCTGATGATCCCCAGTTCGATTACTCCCTCTTCCCAGATATCCGCGATCGAACTGACACCTCTGTCCCTTCCCTCGCTCCTGGTTTCCAGTACTTGGACAACATTCCACACACGGACCTTAATGCCCCCATCACCACACAGGATCTCATCACTACACTCCGCACCAAACGCAACACCGCTCCTGGTCACGATCGTGTCACCTACCGTCACCTTCGTGAAGCTCCTGTCTCTTTTCTCTCCACCCTGGCCAGGCTCTACAATGTAGTCCTGTCCACCGGTTACTACCCCGACCTGTGGAAAACCTCCCGTATCCTCATGTTCCTCAAACCTGGCAAACCGCCGTCCGCCGTCTCCTCCTACCGTCCCATCAGCCTTACCTCGGTCTTCAGCAAGGTCCTGGAATCTATCCTCACCCGCCGCATCCACCAGCATCTCCACCAACACCGCCTCCTCCCCATTACCCAGTGTGGCTTTCGGCCGTCCTTCTCTTCCGACGATCTTCTCCTTCACCTCACTCATCTCCTTTCCGAACAGCTCAATTCCCGTCGCTCCGCAATCTTCCTCTCTCTTGACCTCGAACGCGCATATGACCGCGTATGGCATTCCGGTCTCCTCTTCAAGCTCCAAACCTTCGCCCTTCCCATTAACTACGTTCGTCTGATCGGTTCCTTTCTCTCCCGCCGTCCTTCCCATGTCACCATCCATAACACCGATTCCTACACCTTTTTCCCCTCCGCCGGTGTGCCCCAAGGCTCCGTCCTCTCCCCCCTTCTATACTTGTTGTACACGGCGGACATGCCGCCGCCGTCACCCCCCGTCCACCTTCTCCAGTTTGCCGATGACACCGCCTTCCTTGCCCTTGCCCCCACCCTGCGACGCTCCCAACACCTTCTCCAATCCCATCTTGACCGGTTCACCGCTTGGTGCAACCAGTGGTTGCTCAAGGTCAATCCTTCCAAAACCCAGGCGATCATTGTAGGCAAAACCACTCCCTCCTTCCGCCTCCTTGATTTCTATCTCACCGTTTATGGCCGTCCCACCCTTAAGTACCTTGGCGTCACCCTCGACCGTCGCCTCTCCTGGACTCCCCATCTCCAGACAATCCAAGCCAAGGCACGTTCCCGACTCCGTCTCCTCAAGCTCCTTTCCGGCCGAACGTGGGGTCTGGACCCCTCCACCATCCTCCACACCTATAAGTCCCTCATCCGCCCTATCCTCTGTTACGCCCATCCAGCCTGGATTTCCGCCCCCCCTTCCTTTTATAAATCCCTCCAGATCCTTGAACGCCATGCTCTCCGCCTTGCCTATCGCATCCGTCTCCCTTCTCCCACGCGGATCCTGTATGACCTTATCCCCTTCCCCCACCTCCTCCTCTTCCTCGAAAGGATACGAATCCTATACACCTCCCGTAAACTCGATCCCCCTCACCCGCTCGTCTCCCCGATCCTCTCCCACCCCCGCCCGCTGCCGCGCCTGTACTCCCATGTCCCACCCGGTCTCCATCTCTCCACCCTCCATACCCTCTCCCAAGGTGGCTTCCGCCAGCTCCCCCTCCCTGATGATGTCCTCCTCCCCTGCCTCTACCCCTCCTATCAACTTTGATCCTTCCCCCCCACCTCCTGTGTCCTTTCCTTTAGGCACCCTCCCTCCCCCCCTTTCCCTTCCCTTCTCTTTCCTTCCCCCTCCCTCCTACCCTCTCCTCCGGGCTTCCCCTCCCCCTTCCTCCCTCCCCCTCTCTCCTTTGCCCGTGGCATCTCTGCTCTCCCCTCTCCCATCTCCCCTTCCTCCTCCTCCACCCCCCTCTTGGCAGGTCCCCGGACTCGTACACGCTCAGTGAACATTCGCGCGCCGGAGACCATCGCCACCAGTGTTCAGTGTGTGTGCATCGTTTTGTGTTTCGTGCAGTTCCGACTCAACTGTTCACATGTGCCGTTGCCGTTCTCCGTGCTTTGTGCGCCATGTTTCCAAGTGTTCGTGTTTTTTCGTCCAACGTGAACGGCTTCTTGTTTCTTGTATTTTTTGTATCTCCATTTTCTTTGCCCGCCGTTTTTTTTTGTATTGTATATCTCACCTCTTTATCATGTTGTTTGTTCCACTTAAGGCTGAAGAGCGGCGAACCATGCTGCTGCCAGCCCACCTGTATAGGTGTTTAAAATTACAATAAAGGAAAAAAAAAACTCGGCAGTGGGTCAGTCGGAGTGAGGCTAGGTCAGTCTCGCGTCTCCAGTTGCTGCTCTGTCTCTCGTTCGCATTTGTGTGGCAGTTAGTGACTGTCGTCGGAGTGCTAGTATGTCTGTCGATTGGATCAAACTTTAAGCCAGAAAATGACAGTCTTGCCACTCCTCCAATAACAGAACTCAGCTAGTGATCGCCTGGTCGGGGCTGAGTTCCTGCATCTGAGTCTGCGCGTTAGGTCGCCAGTCTGCTCGAGTTGCTCGGGCAACGGTCATTGTCGGTTGGATCGGTCGGTTGGTCGGTCGCGCACTGACACACGAGCTGACTTGTCTGCCTTGAGCGTCGGCGCATGTGAGGTCGCCACGTGAGTCCAGTGGGCCGCGGCGTATAGCGAGGGGTAGTGGCTTCGCGGTTGACACGAGAGCAACAGGAGTGAAACTACATCGGGCTGGCCGGGGCGAGCTGCGACACAGTGAGGCGGGAGATCAGTGCGCCTTCCTGCGTCCGTTGAAGCGGCTGGCAGCGGACGGTTCGGGAGAGCGTTGGGGTTGCTGCGCCAGGTCTTCGCCAAAAATCGCAGTATATTAGAAGTTAAGTGATTGGAGATATGTTGTTTCATTTACTTGTTAAATTCTACTTGTTTTCTTGGTGAGGTCACCAGCCGCTTTGTTTTGGGGTCCTCCCACCATTCTTCTCCGTTTGCCCACCCGCGGGAAGGTAGTTATTTGTGAATTGGGTGGTCCGTTTTTCCCTTGTGGAGTTGGGGAGAGTTAGAGCAATCTGCGGTTCGGATTGTTCAGTAATCCTCCTGTCAATCTGCCATACGTTAATAGCTGCCTCTGTCATGTTTGTCGGGTTCGGTGCTAACGAATTTATAGAATTAAGGTGTAAAGACCGAATTCCTGAAATATTTTTTTATCTTGCCTATCATCTTGCGAGGCGGTATATGTGTAATTAGAGCATGTTGTACATTTTATGTAAGTCTGAATTTCAATGGTTTTATTTAAATATTCATTTTAGTTATAAGGTTGCCACCCTTCCGTCGTAAGAGTCCTTTTAAAAACAAATTGCACTTTCGGTGGCAAATAATTTCTTAGTGTGAGTGTTTGTACAATTTCCATCCCTCTTACGGGGTGCATAGGTAATGTGTTTGTGTGAGTTGTTAAAATTTTTAGTTTAAAGTAATCTGGTGTGTTGCAGATTTGCACCAGTGTAGTCATTCAGATGTTGTTGTGAACGGTCATGATTACGGCCGTGGTGAAAGGGAGCGGCAAGCTTCTCAGCCCGAGGGCTCATACTGTCAGTACTGTTCTTTCTGCCTCTAAATAAAATTGTAACTTGATATTTCGAGGGTGCTTTTCTCTTATAAATTTTAAATCTGTTTTTGAAAAGGCTTTTGTGGATAAAATTCCCATTTGTTAAAGGTAATTTCATATTCATCAGTTACTTCCTGGCAACTACTTCCACGCTCACCTAGTGTGATTAAATGTGTTAATGTTCTTGATGAATCGCTAGTAAATAAAGTAAATTCTTTAAGAAAAGTAAATTCACGGTTCAAGTTTCGTTTCGGTATTATCGATTGTTTGCCTTTTTCTTTCTACACTACTGGCCATTAAAATTGCTACACCAAGAAGAAATGCAAATGATAGACGGGTACTCATTGGACAAATATATTATACTAGAACTGACATGTGATTACATTTTTACGCAATTTGGGTGCATAGATACTGAGAAATCAGTACCCAGAACTATCACCTCTGGCCGTAATAACGGCCTTGAAACGCCTTGGCATTGAGTCAAACAGCTTGGATTGGGTGTACAGTTACAGCTGCCCATGCAGCTTCAACGCGATAACACAGTTCATCAAGAGTAGTGACTGACGAGCCAGTTGCTCGGCCACCAATGACCAGACGTTTTCAATTGGTGAGAGATCTGGAGAATGAGCTGGCCAGGGCAGCAGTCGAACATTTTCTGTATCCAGAAAGGCCCGTCCAGGACCTGCAACATGCAGTCGTGCATTATCCTGCTGAAATGTAGGGTTTCGCAGGGATCGAATGAAGGGTAGAGCCACAGGTGGTAACACATCTGAAATGTAACGTCCACTGTTCAGAGTGACGTCAATGCGAACAAGAGGTGACCAAGACGTGTAACCAATGGCACCCCATACTATCACGCCAGGTGATATGCCAGTGTGGCGATGACGGATACACGCTTCCAATGTGCGTTCAAAGCGATGTCGCCAAACACGGATGCGACCATCATGTTGCTGTAAACGCAACCTGGATTCAGCCGAAAAATGACGATTTGCCATTCGTGCACCCAGGTTCGTCGTTGAGTACACCATCGCAGGCGCTCCTGTCTGTGATGCAGCGTCAAGGGTAACCACAGCCATGGTCTCCGAGCTGATAGTCCATGCTGCTGCAAACTGTTCGTGCAGATGTTTGTTGTCTTGCAAACGTCCCGAAGTGTTTACTCAGGGATCGAGACGTGGCTGCACTATCCGTTACATTCATGCGGATAAGATGCATGCCGTTGGGATCCAGTACGGGGCTCCTGAACCCACCGATTGCATATTCTGCTAACAGTCATTGGATCTCGACCAACGCAAACAGCAATGTCGCGATACGATAAACCGCATTCGCGATAGGCTACAATGCGACCTTTATCAAAGTCGGAAACGTGACGGTACGCATTTCTCCTCCTTACACGAGGCATCACAACAACGTTTCACCAGGCAACGCCGGTCAACTGCTGTTTGTGTATGAGAAATCGGTTGGAAACTCTCCTCGTGTCAGCACGTATAGGTGTCGCCACCGGCGCTAACCTTGTGTGAATGCTCTGAAAAGCTAATCATTTGCTTATCACAGCATCTTCTTCCTGTCGGTTAAATTTCGCGTCTGTAGCACGTTATCTTCGTGGTGTAGTAATTTTAATGGCCAGTAGTGTACTTGTTTTCCTATATCTGTAATCCATGCTATTCTAGACTTCTTTTTCGTGAAACGCAGCAATATGTGTGTTGTTAGCCTGTTCTTATTTGCTCTGTGTACAAAAAAGATTAACCTACACTTTGTCATTACTTTTGATGTTTTCTGTATGTAGACGGAGGTGGCAAATGTCACTGGAGAGCGAAATGCCCATATACCGATGGCTGTAGTATCGCATACATAAGATACAACAGGGCAGTGCATTGGCGAAGCTGTCATTTGTACCCATGCGAGTCACGTGAAAAGGTTTCCGACGTGATCATGGCCACACGACCGAATTTGTTAGTGAATTCAGTAATGAGCGATCCATAGCGTCTAGAGTGCGCCGAGAATATCAAATTTCTGGCATTATCTCTCACCACGGACAACGCAGTGGCCGATGGCCTTCGCTTAACGACTGAAAGCAGCGGCGTTTGCGTAGAGTTGTCAGTGCTAACACTCATGCAACACTGCGTAAATAACAGTAGAAATCAATATGGGACGTACAACGAGCGCATCCGTTAGGACAGTGCGGCGGAATGTGGCGGTAATGGGCTACGGGAGCAGGCGACCGACATGAGTGTCCTTGCTAACAGCACGACATCGCCTCCAGCGACTTTCAGGGGCTCGTAATCGTATCGGTTGGATCCTAGACGACTGGAAAACCATACCCTGGTCAGATGGACTCCGACTGCAGTTGGTAATAGGTGATGACATGGTTCCGGTGTGGCACAGAACCCACGAAGCCATGGATCCAAGTTGTCAACAAGGCACTGTGCAAGCTGGTGGTGGCTCCATAATGGTGTGGGCTGTGTTTACATGGAATGGACTGGGTCCTCTGGTCCAGGTGAACAGGTGAACAGCTCATTGACTGGAAACGGTTGTTTTCGGCTACTTGGAGACCATGTGCAGCCATTCGTGGACTTCCTGTTCCCAAACAACGATGTGCCATGTCACTGGCCCACAGCTGTTCGCGACTGGTTTGAAGAACATTCCAGACGGTTCGAGCGAATGATTTGGCCACCGGATCACCCGACGCCAGTCCCATCGAACATTTATGGGACATAACCGAAAGGTCAGTTCACACAAAAAATCCTGCACTTTCGCAATTATGGCTGGCTGTAGACGTAACATGGGTCAATATACTGCAGAGGACTTCCGCCCACTTGTTGAGCCCACACCACGTCGAGCTGCTGCAATACACCGGGGAAAAGGAGGTCCGACACGATATCAGCAGGAATCCCATGGTTTTGCCGTCTCAGTACATTCCCGATGCGGCCACAGTTGCCCTTCAAGCAATAGAACTGCTTTCCTGAAAGTGGAGTGTTAATCCTACAGTGAGAGTCTAACCACGGACTGCTACGCAAGATCGCAGTCCGTGGCTCATAGACACTAATTTGAATGGTAAAAAATGTATCGCAGAAAATATTCTCCACGTCTAAAATTTGCTTATCATTTTTCAACGATTTTAAACCATTTCAATTTTTTCGAGTTACAGCGCCATATATCACGCAACGATAACAATGTTTAATACAAAATTTACGTAATTTTTCCAGGAGAATCCGTAATAAAAGAAAGTGGGAGTTCCTATTAGAAATTTCGAAGTTGACCCCTTCCCGCCGCCTGGGGGGTGGCGTAGGGGGCCGAGTTTCGAGTCATTGGATGTGCGCCTTCGAGACGAATGATTGTTAAGCATTCAAGTGCATATACAAGTTCCACTCTTACCACTGCGGAATACAAGCACAAATTAGCATTTTTATAGTTATTATTAATTTCGTCTCTCCTATGTGTTACGGATATTCTGTGTCCGTTTAACGTGTTGCAGTAATCCTAAGGATTAATCAACTGAACTGTGACCTCGTGTGTGCAATGTTGGAAAATTTTGGATGCTAATTCATCGTCAACGTCTAAGTATCGATGGCCGACAATAGTCGACCCAAATTAATTAATGAAATCATAAAACATGCAAATAATGTAATACCAAATTTTAATCAATAATTACAGTAATAACTAACATTAGACACAACAAACCCTCGGCCTGCAGACTGTAATGCTTTTTTATTACTTGTTGAAACTTCCAGTAATGATCCGTGTACAACCTGAATCTTATCGGCCAAACGTCATTTATCGTATCACGAAATTCTGCTTCATTTTTGTAATGCCTTTTATAAGAATTTAGATGCTAAACCATAGAAAATAACGTGTCGACAACACGCTGACATGGCACGCCAGCGAGTATGACGTTTCTACACTGCTTTAATCTTTCGTACTCATTTTCAATGTTAACACAGACCGTGTGAAAGTGATAGAGTGTTCGTTTATTATTCGTAATAATTGTCTTTCAAAGTAACAAAATAGAAGAATAAAATTATTCGAAAACTGACAGAACACAGACATCTAGGAAACCAGAAATACGGATATATTGGTTTCCTTTATGCAGGCATATACATTTACCTGTATAAAATGTAATGTGACGCATCATAAACGTAAAATTCAATCACATAATTTGAAAGTGAGGTAGACGACAGATAGAAAGGCGCGGCTAGAGGCGCACTGGTTTGCCAGGTGAGTCGGCGCTAGTCCAGGAACAAGCAATCATAAATATAGCCTGTCGGTAAACTCAGGAGCGAGTGAGTCCCACTCTGCCAACCCAGCTACGTCACCAGGTGCTTCTATGGGCTGTTTCACAACGTGGTATCGGTCCTTTTGCTGAGGTCGCTTAAAATCAGTGGCGAAACAGTGTGCAGATACATCTCGGCAGCGTTTATTTTTAGATAAATGGGTTACATACTGGAGTACAGAAGCATTCACGTGCATATCCAAGTTCCGCTCTTACCATTGTGGAATACGGGCACAAGTTAGTATTTTTATAATTATTAATCTCGTCTTTCCCACGTGTTACGGATATTCTGTGTCCATTTAAAGTGTCATACGTCTGTGCGCGAGATTTCCACACTCCTAAATATCTCTAGGCTCACATATTGCAAATATAAACACATCAAAAAAAGTTTTCATCACTCCGATTCCCAAAACTCCTGAAGATAGACGTTGACTGTGGACATTGTATCACAGACACAGTCCTTCTGACTGTTCAGAGATGTCACTAAACCCGCCCAAAGATGTAAACAACCATGCATGAGCAGCGCCTATTAGCCGGAGGGGATCCGACAGCCGATCAGTTCCAGTCACTCCACCAGGAAGGAGGTACAAGGCCCGTGCTGTCTGTAGTTCAACCAAGCCTAGACGGTCAATACCGCGGTTCGATCACGTCCGCATTGTTACTTTGTGCCAGAAATGGCTCTCAACTACGGAAGTGTCCAGGCGTGTAGGAGCGAACCAAAGCGATACTCGGACATGGAGGAGATACAGAGAGACAGGAACTGTCGATGACATGCCTCGCTGAGGCCACCAAAGGGATACTACTACACTGGATGACCGCTGCCTACGGATTATGGCGAGGAGGAACCCTGACAGCGACGTCACCATGTTGAATAATACCTTTCGTAAAGTCACAGGACGTCGTGTTACGACTCAGACTGTGCGCAATAGGCTGCACGATGCGCAGCTTCACTCCCGACGTCCATGGTCCATCTTTGTAGCCACGACACCACGCCGCGCGGCACAGATGGGCCCAATAACATACCGAATGGACCGCTCAGGATTGGCATCGCGTTCTCTTCACCGATGAGTGTCGCATATGCCTTGAACCAGACAACCGTCGGAGACGTGTTTGGAGGCAACCCGGTCAGGCTGAACGCCTTAGACACACTGTCTAGCGAGTGCAGCAAGGTGGACGTTCCCTGCTGTTTTGGGGTGGCATTATGTGAGGCCGAAGAACGCCGCTGGTGGTCATGGAAGGCGCCGTAACGGCTGTACGATACGTGAATGCCGTCCTCCGACCGATAGTACAACCATATCGGCAGCATATTGCCGAGGCATTCGTCTTCATGGAAGACAATTCGCACCCCCATCGTGCACTTTTTGTGAATGACTCCCTTCAGGATAACGACATCCCTCGACTAGAGTGGCCAGCATATTCTCCAGATATGAACCCTATCGAGCATGCCTGGAATAGACAGAAAAGGGCTGTTTATGGACGACGTGGCCCACCAACCAGAGGGATCTACGCCGTGAGGAGTGGGACAATCTGGACCAACAGTTTCTTGACGAACTTGTGGATAGTATGGCACGACGAATGTAGTCATGCATCAATGCAAGAGGACGTACTTTTGAGTTTTAGACCTATCGGTGTGTATAGCAATCTGGATCAGAACCTCTGAAGGTCTCGGTGTTTGGTGGTACAGCATGCAATGTGTGGTTTTCATGAGCAATAAAAAGGGTGGAAATGACGTTAATGTTGATCTCTATCCCAATCTTCTGTATAGGTTCCGGAACTCTCGGAACCGAGGTGATGCAAAACTTTTTTTGATGTATGTAGAACCGAATGCCTGTTCATGTCAATGCATCTTCGTCTACTATCTCTTCATATGCATATGTATATTCTTGTCATCTGTTGGTAAATATTTCTGAAATGTATCTTTTCATGTACGAATTTGTACTCAACGAAAAGTAGAGGTAGACTAAAGACTGGTGCAGCAATTGTCGTCATAGGAAAACTGGACAGGAGCAGAAATGATTAACGAACGAGCTGACATTGTAAACAGAAGACTTACTTAACTTGTATTTCTCGAAGTGCACAAAGACTCATCACAAATAAGGCAGCAAGATTCGCAAGCTGCGACATCGTCGCGAAAAAACACAGAGACCCGTATATGTAATACGTTTCCTTTAATTTCCGTCTATGGTCACAATTTTGTTCTGTTTGACAGATTACCGGTTTCGGTCTTTAATGACCATCATCAGATCTGTCTCATGAGACAGATGTCTTATGAGACAGATCTGATGATGGTCATTAAAGACCGAAACCGGTAATGTGTCAAACAGACTAAATTGTGACCATAGACGGATATTAAAGGAAACTTAAGGCAGCAAGAAATAATGCCAACCTCTCAGTGTCACCAAGGATGAGGCTACGAGGTGGAGTCAGCGTAGTGTCCGTCAGCAAATAAGCTCGAAACGTGAGTGGAACTACACTATATGATCATAAGTATCCGGGCACCGCCAAAAAACATACGTTTTTGATATTAGGTGCATTGTGGCGCCACCTACTGCCAGGTACTCCATATCTGCGACCTCTGTAGTCATTAGACATCGTGATAGAGCAGAATGCGGCGCTCCGCTGAACTCACGGACTTCGAACGTGGTCAGGTGATTGGGTGTCACTTGTGTCGTACGTCTGTACGCGAGATTTCCTCACTCCTAAATATACGTAGATCCACTGTTTCCGATGTGATAGTGAAGCGGAAACGTGAAGGGACACATACAGCACAAAATTGTACAGGCCGATCTCGTCTGTTGACCGGCAGAGACCACCGAATTTGAAGAAGGTCGTAATGTGTAATAGGCAGACATCTATCCAGACCACCACACAGGAATTCCAAACTGCATCGGGATCCACTGCAAGTACTATGACAGATAGGCGGGAGGTGAGAAAACTTGGATTTCATGGTCGATCCGCTGCTCATAAGACACACATCACGCCGGTAAATGCCAAACGAAGCCTTGCTTGGTGTTAGAAGAGTAAAAATTGGATGATCGAACAGTGAAAAAACGTTGTGTGGAGTGACGATTCACGGTACACGATGTGGCGATCCGATGGCAGGGCGTGGGTATGGCGAATGTCAGATGAACGTCATCGGCCAGCGTGTGTAGTGACAACAGCAAAATTCGGAGGTTCTGGTGCTATGGTGTGGTCGTGTTTTTCATGAAGGGGCTTGCACCCCTTGTTGTTTTGCGTGGCACTATCACAGCACTGGTCTACATTGCTGTTTTAGGCACCTTCTTGCTTCCCACTGTTGAAGAGCAATTCGGGGATGGCGGTTGCATCTTTCAACACGATCGAGCACCTGTTCATAATGCACGGCCTGTGGCGCAGTGGTTACACGACAATAACATCCCTGTAAAGAATTGGCCTGCACAGAGTCCTGACCTGAATCACATAGAACACTTTTGGGATGTTTTGGAACACCGTGCCAGCCTACACCGACCGACATCGATACTTCTCCTCAGTGCGACACTCTGTGAAGAATGGGCTGCCGTTCCCCAAAAAACATTCCAGCACCTGATTGAAGGCACCCCTGGTATGCCAGCGAGACTGGAAGCCGTCATCAAGGCTAAGGGTGGGCCAACACCACATTGAATTTCAGCATTACCGACGGAGGGCGCCACGAACTCGTAAATCATTTTCAACCAGGTGTCCGGATACTTTTCATCACATAGTGTATATCATGGTGGCAACGGCGCTCGTTGTCTAGAGCCGCAGGGGAGTGGCTCAGTGGGCGCCCACTGTTGTATCCGCCAGATCCCGTGCGACCGCCATTGGCGTCAGACGGAAGCGTCCTGTTACACTGCCGACCGTAGAATGTGGCGTTGATATGTGATACCACATATCTGCTCAACAAAAGTCACGTCAGATATTTAGTCTGCTGCCAGCAGTTAAAAAGGTTACAGGTTACATGAATGAAAACCGCTTCTCCCGCAGGAGGTTCGAGTCCTCCCTCGGCATGGGTGTGTGTGTTGTTCTTAGCATAAGTTAAAGTAGCGTGTAAGTCCAGGGACTGATGACCTCAGCAGTTTGGTCCCTTAGGAATTCACACACATGTGAACAACTATAAAAATTGATCAGAACATTTGAATTAAATTTTGCAGTATGAACGGAATAAAGTGCATCAATTTTTAGAAACGTTAAATATTGCTTTTGGTTAGGCTGCTATGAGTAAAACAATGGCATAACCGTTTCGAAGGAGGTGTTGATGAGACAAAAATAGGAGTTAAATCATGAGCTAACAGATATGACGTTGAAACTAGGGTTCAGTCGTCTCAGTGACAGCATTCTGGATCGCCAAGACAGATAAACGCCATACGTGTGTGGTCAAAAGTAAATATTATGATTATCACAGTCCTCTATTAGTTTAACGGTATAGTGGACCATAACTTCTTCTCACGAAGGGAAATGATCAACAAGGAGTACTACTCACAAGTTCAACACTGTTGTTTGTCTCCACCCAAGTTTCGCCGATACAAAGGAACTTACCATCTTGCACTTTTAATTTCCTTACTTGTATCAAGTATTTGCATCGATAGTCAATTACATCATCTCTCTCTACCAAAATATTTCTTTTACTTAAAGGTCTCTTTCAGGTAAATCCCATTTCACACAGTATCTTGGGCAAAATATCTTTCTTCCAAGGAAACGGATTTTTTATTTTACACCAGCAAGTATTTTGCGTAATGTTGGCACTATCTTTTCGTCTATGTAAAAGTGCTCCATCGTCTGTTTACAATCATAGACTACTTCCCAAGTTTCTTAGCACTGTTTCTTGGATGTTATAGAAAACATGTGGTTTATTTTTGCGTTCCTTGCTATAATTTTACATCTTACAAGCACTCATCTACATACTTTGCCGTGATTTACAACCGGAATTAGGTGTCAAAATGGTTCAAATGGCTCTGAGCACTATGGGACTTAACATCTGTGGTCATCAGTCCCCTAGAACTTAGAACTACTTAAACCTAACTAACCTAAGGACATCACACACATCCATGCCCGAGGCAGGATTCGAACCTGCGACCGTAGCAGTCGCGCGGTTCCTGACTGCGCGCCTAGAACCGCTAGACCACCGCGGCCGGCAATTAGGTGTCATTTGATAGGTTGTACATCGTACATTAAATGTTTAAAGAACACTGACATTGTCACGTACACCTTGTAAATAGTTGTTAACGCTTATTGCATGAAAGGTGATGGAGTGTCTTTATTATCAAAACGATGCAATTAATGATTGCCTTTACTAGTAGAGGTTGGAACGCCAGTGGAAATGAAACGGCAAGCTTAACTCAGGCCCTGTGTGGAAAAGCCCGCACAGGTGTCTCGGTCCTGCTTAACACAGGAAGAAACCCAAGACTGACGGTCGGGGCACCTGAGCGCTGAAGCACAATAACGCAGCGACGGCCGCCCGCTCTTGTAGAGGAGCCGGAACGATAGCCGGATAATACTTCAGAAACTCTGAAAATCTTGGACGCAGCAGAGAGGAACGAGGAAGTGTTACCTCGGAAATCAGGCAGGCAGGGTTCTTTCTGAGGATTTTTACTCTGAGAAGCGTACCATTCAATGAATTCCTAATTAACGGGTATTTCCTCGCAAACTTCCCATGCTGGACGACAAAATACTAAAATATGGTTGGTCGGTATTGGGAAGAATCTGTAGAGAGGGAGAATATTTCATGGTTTCGAGAATATGATTCGCCTTCTGCTTTCATGAGGGAGGGCAGCCGAACTTTGCTGGGAAGCCAGTGGTGGACAGAAAGATGTGTTCCGTTTTGAGCGCCTGTGTTTGACGGTCGCTCAGTATCAGCTTTGTTGCTACAGACGGACTTGCTGTCTTTGCTCTCAGGAGATTTTATAGTTGTAACGGTCAAGCACTGTGTAAGAGGTCCGAGCAGATGTAATTTCGATGTATTGCTCACGCGCTGCCTGCGATATGTAAGGTATAAGAGAATCTCAGACCAGAGAGCAGTGTTGACTTCAGTAGGAACTGTGTAGCAGTAGGAGTAAGTTGTTTCTATCGAGCAGTCTAGTCTGGTCTGGTGTATCGTGTTAGCTGGGCCGGTCGTGGTGCAGCGATGGCGGAACCTGAGCATTATTGTATAAGGTAAAAGCAGCCTCGCGCATATGTATTATTATCTCAAGTCCCATGTAAATGTTTTAAAAATGTCCTAATAATAATCTTTCTCATAAAAAGTAACTTTCAACGACCATTCATTTCAATTTAAAGAATTTACTAATTTCTCCAATCCATGATCATCCCGATTATTGCAAAAGAAAAATCAGTTGTTTCTTTTCATAAATGACAAATCTATCGGCCAGCATTGCACAGGGCTGTGCCAGAAAAATTTATTGTAAGAGCAGATATATATGCGTTATCCGGCGACTTCATTGAGGTAAGAATTTTTCTTTTTTATTCAGAATGATCTTTCAGGGCCATGACGCAGCACTGCTGACGTCCAAAATTTACCAGGTTAAATTCACAGTCAATAATTGAAAAGTTATAAGTGAGCGACAATTTAATTGAGAGGTTTGTTACATTGTATAATTACCAGGTTACTGAATTTATTTTTTTGTTGGGACGTTACACTGAATGTGAACGACATAATTATAATTTTTACTGTTGAGAAGTTTAGGGGTTTTTCTGTTTTGAGGTTACACTAGATGTGAAGGAATTTTGTGGGGAGGTTACACTTTTTGGGGGTTTTCCCCACAACAGCAACAAAACCAGCCGGTTAGCATAGCTAACCAACAATGTAGTCAGCAAGGTCAACCAAGCTTTAATGTTTCGCCGCCTACACGTATAGCGTCGGCTCCACCAAATAGTAACGCACAGCAACAAGGAAGTCACTACGTACAGAAGACACATCATTTCAATTCCTATCGCAACGCGCTGTATAGCAATGACTTTCATGACAGACGTAAAAGTAATGAGCACAATTTTCAGCGTACATTTAATAACAGTAGACCTTCCGAGCAGCAGAATCATCCGCAACAACAGATTATCGTGAATGAACTAGACAGTCGGTATCATCCCGAGCCAAATACGTCAGGAAGAAATAACAGAACGGTATATATAGTTGAAATGTCACAGCATCCTCCCGCAAATAATAGTAGTCAGAAAGAATTTGACTAGATACAGTACAGACTGAATCTTCCAGCAACGTAAGCAATACTTTTGACACACAGACTCTTGTTCACGAAAATGTTATTACTTTTGACGACATCCGAGACACTCTTTTGCATGAAAAACCTGTTATTCAAAAAACCATTTCCCACCCTGTCATTGAAGTAAAGATTGGATCATCTAAATTTTCAGCAGTAATCGATTCTGGATCACCTATGTCAGTTATAAATGAGGAAACTTTCAACGAATGTAACAAAGAGAATACCTACCCTACGTTACCATTAGGCAAAACTAAAGTAAAAGGAGCAGTATCTGGTAAAGGAGTAGATGTAAAATTACAGACACACTTATTAGTTTATATTGCAGGTCATACGTTCCACTCACATTTTTGGATTGTTCCGTTATTGACAACAGACGTTATTTTAGGTACGAATTTTCTGGTACAACATGGCGCAATTATTGGCTTTCAAAATTCCTATTTAATGTTAAAGGATGAGAATGTTCAACTGGCATTAGAATTTCAGCACGCTTTATCTGCAGATGAACAGGCAGTTAATCGATCAGAGGTCTTTTCTACATCGCGTAACACGGACTGTCATTCCACATTGTTCACAGATACGTATGTTCACAACTACAATACACCAGACGAAGCTGACTATGACGTTATGCAAATGACTTCTGATAAAGTAAAACAAAGCAGCGCAAATACAGACGAAGAACGTACTCAACTACGCAATATTCTTTTACAGCAAGCTCCAGTTTTTGGCAACGTCCCTGGTACTATGTCCGGTTTTACGTATGAATTTCAAGTTAAATAGCATGACGCATTTAAAGCTAAACATAATCCTATTCCGTATATCCGTACACAAAATATTGTAGGAGACGCACTATCCCGTTCTCTCAGCAACAATCAGCAAGACATCGCACCCAACTTCTGCCAAGCAAATTGTAGCGTCATGTATATTGAACGAGTCGCATTTGAAAATTTCATTTCATTGTCATTACGAGACATAGCACAAGAGCAGAGCAAAGACAACGTATGGAAAGAAATTAAACGCCTTTGGCAAGATAGGAATAATGTTACCATCAGAAACCATTACACTGTACGCAATAACATTCTGTTTCGGCGCTCTTACCCTGACAGCAACAATTGGTTACTATGCATTCCTTACGAGTTTGTTAACAAATTAATTTGGTGTACTCATTTAAGTTACGCACATTATGGAGCCAGAAAATGTTTTGTTATACTGAGACAGAACTGTTATTTTGCCAACATGGAAAAACGTATTCGACGAGTTTTAACGTCATGTAAAATCTGCCAGAAAGCTAAATCAGACACGACTTTACATATTCCTCCGTTACATCCCATTGTACCCGTTAAATTGAGACACATGGCCGCTGTAGACATTTTTGGATCGATTCCCAGAACTAATAGAGGTTTTTGCTACATCTTTGTCGCTGTTGAACTCACTTCGAAATTTGTTACCTTCACTCCGTTACGCAAAGCTACTGCTAGATCTGTTTCGAATGCGTTTGTAAAACATTTTTTATTTCATGTAGGACATGTATTGAAAGTAATTTCCGACAATGGATCACAATTTAGATCTGCATTATGGACCCGTATGTTACGAGCTAGAAACATTTCTCCGATCTATATATCCAGGTATCACGCTTCTTCGGACCCTTCTGAACGACTGATGAAAGAAATTGGTAAACTATGTAGAATATACTGCCATAAAAACATATTGATTGGGATACACACATACTCTCATTCCAGGATGTAATTAACTCCATACCAAATGAATCTACTATGCTATCTCCGACTGTTATATTGAAAAATGTTGAACCACCCAACAAAATTAAAGAATTAGTATCCTTTCTTACATCTCGTCGACTACGCCACCATGAAATAATTGACATTGCACTCAACAACATCAAACGTGCCGCAGAGCGCCGGAGAAGACAGCAAAAACAGGTTTGTACACGCCGTGACCTTCACGTTGGACAGAAGATATTAGTACGTACACACTATTTATCCAACAGAGGAAAGAGTAGATGCAGTAAATTTGAGATTCTATACGCAGGTCCATATCGAATTCGCAGCATTCCTCACCCCAATGTAGTACACGTCGAAACTTTGAGAACCAGAAAAAGCAAAGGCAATCACCATGTCTCCAATATTAAACCCTTTATTGAATGACTATGCTTTATGATTTATCACACTGTAATGCCATTTCCTGAATTTTATATGACCACTTATGCAATTATATTTATATGAACACTTACTGATGATCATCATATTTTTTCCTGGCAAGTGCCCGACAAGGTAAGGTTAGCAGGTCGCTTTTCTTGTCGTTATATATCAGACTGTGCACATTTTCCATTTTTTGTGTATGTATGATTGTTTTCCTATCGAAAGTAGAATTTTTGTCTGTATGCACTATGTAATCTTTAAGATATAACAAACACCAGTTGACTTTGACATTTTTTCTTATGATATCTCAATACCTTGACTATTCTACACTTTTTGCCACTACATTATGATACTGTGTGTACATTTTTTGCACTTGAAAACTGTCTATGTTTTTGACCTAATACGTTTTCTGTCATGCTATGCTGTATACTTGATTATATCACTAGAAACAAGTTTTTATTTAATGGGTATATGATTTAAATGCTAGATATTAATCCTTGTTCATCATTTTTAGAAAGCAATAACGTGTACAAGAAATAAATTAAACAACCACAGTGGTTTACTATGAAATGGAAATTTTACCATCAGAAGGTAGGAAAGAAAATGCAATATCTTGTCATGAAGAGTAAATGGATCAGAAATATCAAGCATTAACCAGAATATACTATACACATCGTATGATAGCAGTCTTGACTAATTATTTTTCTTTCAGAATACGAAGTGGTTGAGCAAGCTGTCAGACAGAACTACACATCTTAGTTTTAGTGATGAAATATGCTAGAAATAAGAAACTCTATAGTATGAATAGTTGTATGAAGTAAATGGTAATATCAATAATGAATAATGAAGTGTCCTTTTTTGCAGATGATAATAAATGATGATGAATAGTTATATGAAGAATACGGTAATATGAATAATAAAATTTTTCTTTGCAGGTGATGATAGTGATGAAGTTATGGTAATATGAATAATGAAGTTTTTCTTTGCAGATGAGAATAATGATGAAGTTTATATATTTACTATTAGTTAAGAAATGCTATGTAGTTATTTAAGTATTTGTTGCAGTTCCTTTTGACAGTACGTCTTATGTCGCATGGTATAATGACTGAATGTTTTGGAAAAGACAGCTAGAGTACACACATATTGAGTACACGTTTCATTACCTGTTAATTCGAAGTTCACTACTTTTCAGCATAATATGCGTTTCTTCTTTCAGCTCAATAATCCATTTTGTATTTTTTCCAGGAGAAGCTATTCATGAAATTAATGTGCTATAAGCAGTTAGTCATTAAACCCGTTCTAGTACTTGCATTTTTTTTATCCATTTGTCTGTATCATTCATGAATGTGATCACATATACTCTACTTGTTTCATAATCTTGCTACAGCTGACTCATGACGAATGACGTTATTAATCCTTATTTCCAGCAATAAGTCAAAAGCATATATTTTCATACCCCAGCAATTATCGATCCCAACGCAATGCATTGCTAACACAAAAAAAATTTATTACCAGTCCCAACTATTACCAGTATACAACCAAATAATGCTACCAGTTTAGGATATATTTCCAGTCCTAAATATAATGCAAATTGCTCAGATGTATTGAATCCATTATATCTATGTATTATTGGACCACAGACCTTGAGTAATAGTTACAGTGTGTTACATTTTAAATATGTCCTATGTCACTTGAATGATGAGTTCTGAGTAATACTGAATGATGTTTTGCAATAATGCATAAATGCTATGTCAATAATTTCTGTAAATAATATTTTTGTTATACTCTATAAATGCTATGCCAATAATTAACTCTTGTTTTGAATGATGACTTCTGAATAATACTGAATAATGTTTTGTAAAACTATATGAATAGTTTGTAACTGGCCAATGAATGCCAATAATTACCGCAATCAGATGAGTTATGAATAGTGTTTTGTAACATTCAATACTTGCTACATGTTTAGTAACTGGCCAATGAATGCCAATGATTACTATAATTAGATGAATTATGTATAAATGCTTTGCCAATAATTAACTCATTTTGAATGATGACTTCTGAATAATGCATAAAACAATGCTTTGTAACTGGCCAATGAGTGCCAATAATTACTATATTGAGATGACTTATGAATAATGTTCTGTAATACTCCATACATACTACTTAAATGCTGTGTAAACAGCCAATGAAAGCCAATACTTACTCAAATCGGTTGATAGACTAGTGTAATTCTCAATTATGACTAGCATAAGACTTAATGTCCTTCACCTTCTGACCTAATTACCAGAAATTACTGCAATATCCGTTTGTCCTGTCCATCCTCATGATCATGGAGCACTATATTTGGTTTTTGCACTAATTCTACGTTGATGTGAGAGTATGGATTCTACAAGAATGTGGTGTTGACATATCAAGCTGTCCACCACCTTGAACGAAGGAGATGTCATTATGGTCCTACTGTTTGGTGTACCTAATGTACTACCAAAATGATAACATACAATATTAATACAACATTTCAGTGTCCTGGATACACTCTAAAATACTTCAGGGAAGAGAACTTCAGATTGTCTCAATTGGTTTTGTGCTTCTGTAGAAAGATGTGGACTTTTGGTGCAACTACATGCAACCTACTGTGCTACAACCATGATCCAATCCTTCCCATTCCTTTCCTAGTTCCTAAATATGCTAAAGACTTTTACAGTGCGTGTGCACTTCATTTCAATTGTTGATATGATCAGTCGTTCTAAATATGCTAAAGAATTCTACAGTGCATGTGCACTTTATGTAATGTGTTAATATATTTTGTATTCAGTGCGTGTGCACTTTATTTCACTTCATGATATGTTATGAAAAAATGCTAAAGACTTATACAGTGCGTGTGCACTTCGTCATTTGTTAATATCTTTTGTACTCATTGCGTATACTTTTTGTCATCTCTTGATATATTCTGTACTCAGTGCGTGTGCACTCTATTTAATTACTTAATATGTTCCGCACTTATCAATAATGTATATACTCTGTGACAGTAGACATAGTAACTAAATAGATTTTAGAAAAATTTGTTGCTCATGGCAAGTCCAATTGATTCACCATCGCTGCCAAATTTTTGCACCCCGCCCCCCCCCCCCCCCCAGCCCCAGTGGAGGGTTATGTAAGAGGTCCGAGCAGATGTAATTTCGATGTATTGCTCACGCGCTGCCTGCGATATGCAAGGTATAAGAGAATCTCAGACCAGAGAGCAGTGTTGACTTCAGTAGGAACTGTGTAGCAGTAGGAGTAAGTTGTTTCTATCGAGCAGTCTAGTCTGGTCTGGTGTATCGTGTTAGCTGGGCCGGTGATGGTGCAGCGATGGCGGGGCCTGAGCATTATTGTATAAGGTAAAAGCAGCCTCGCGCATATGTAGTATTATTATCTCAAGTCCCATGTAAATGTTTTAAAAATGTCCTAATAATAATCTTTCTCATAAAAAGTAACTTTTAACAACCATTCATTTCAATTTAAAGAATTTACTAATTTCTCCAATCCATGATCATCCCGATTATTGCAAAAGAAAAATCAGTTGTTTCTTTTCATAAATGACAAATCTATCGGCCAGCATTGCACAGGGCTGTGCCAGAAAAATTTATTGTAAGAGCAGATATATATGCGTTATCCGGCGACTTCATTGAGGTAAGAATTTTTCTTTTTTATTCAGAATGATCTTTCAGGGCCATGACGCAGCACTGCTGACGTCCAAAATTTACCAGGTTAAATTCACAGTCAATAATTGAAAAGTTATAAGTGAGCGACAGTTTAATTGAGAAGTTAGTTACATTGTATAATTACCAAGTTACTGAATTTATTTTTTTGTTGGGACGAAAAAAAAAAAGTGTAACCTCCCCACAAAATTCATTCACATCTAGTGTAACCTCAAAACAGAAAAATCTCTAAACTTCTCAACAGTAAAAATTATAATTATGTCGTTCACATTCAGTGTAACGTCCCAACAAAAAAATAAATTCAGTAAGGAGGAGGTGATAATATCACCATTAAGAGAGCCTAAGATCTGCTTCAGGGGGTAGTCAGACATGGCCATATCTTCATTTCCGCATTCAGTATTTTCCGTTGCGCAAATTCATTTTACACCCGCCTGGAGTAGCATCTCGGATCCTTTTTGATGCATCCTATTGTGGCAAGGCTGACGTTTGTATAAACTGCAGGTATTTGGTACTGGCAATTTAAGCCCTCAGTTCGTTTGTGCCAATACTTCAATAGAGTATATAATTCTTAAAAATCATGTTCGACAAAATCGCTTGCAAATCATTATATATACAGGATGAACATTAATAAAACCGACAAACTACAGGGAGAGAAATGGAGGAAAAAAGGTCCTGTGTCCAGAAATGCATCGTTACCACATAGATGGCTGACGAAAGACAGTTCCTATGACCACGTACCGTGTGTTCCTTATATGTTTCACGCTGTGTGATTGATGCAGAGTAATGTAAGCAATAGAATGGTCAAGTATTAATGTTTGTGCATGGCCAAGCAGATGGAAACGGTCGAGAGGAAGCATGACTATACCAAAACAAGTACCCTCACTGACACCAACACTCCCCCTCCCCTCCCCCCCTCCCCCACGCCACACTTTGGCGGGTTTGCGCTTGGCTACCATGGAGCCCCAGCCTTTGCAGCATTTTTTCCCTTCTGTGCTGCATGTCTATCCTCTGGCTAGTCTTTTTTCCCTCCCTTGGAGGACATGTTTAGGGTGTTATAAGGAATGTTCTGCATTGTCTGTCGCTAGAGTAAGAATAGTCTCACCTTAGTTTTTCTCTCCCTTTTTCTTTCTTTGCTTCCCTTCCTTCTCGTTCCTTCACTTCGGCGTTTCAGGTTCCTCATTTTCTTCTTCCTCCCTGTGTGCTCCTGAAGGCCAGCCCATGCATCTGACGTGTAAGAGGTGACTGAAACTTCCTGGCAGATTAAAACTGTGTACCGGACCGAGACTCGAACTCGGGACCTTTGCCTTTCGCGGGCAAGTGCTCTACCAACTGAGCTACCCAAGCACGACTCACGCCCCGTCCTCACAGCTTTATTTCTGCCAGTACCTCGCCTCCTACCTTCCAAACTTTACAGAAGCTCTGCTGCGAACCTTGCAGAACTAGCACTCCTGAAAGAAAGGATATTGCGGAGACATGGCTTAGCCACATCTGCGCACATTCCGCTGTAGAGTGAAAATTTCATTCAAGAGGTGACTGGGTAATGCGTAATTCCCAGCCCTGGGTCGACAGGTACGGTTCCCACGTACCCCTGGTACAGGCCAAGCCCAGGGAGGGTTGATTGCCTGAACTGCTATCTTCCCAAATTGCCGATTGGTTTTTCTGTTAGGTGTTCGGGAGGTATGTCTGAGATGCGAATAACAACCTAAGGCGGGTGCGCCCCCTTCTGAAGGGGGCTCCCAGTTGCAAGGAGCGCGCTATCGGAGACGCTGGCAATCATGGAGATTTTGTCGCAATGAGCCAATCATCTTCACCGTCAACGTCTACTAAACGTAAATGCAATGAGGTTAAGTTTCCAAGACCCTCCCAGCTGCACCAAGGTTCCTAGTGCTTTCACGTCCTGAAGACAGTCAGACGCTACGATAAATCCGTTTATTATTCAAAAGGTGTTGATGCCATTGCTGGCTATGTGAAATCCTGCTCTCGTTTACGCAATGAGACTTCGCTTTTGCAGACTACTTCTGATCATGCGCAAAAACTGCTTGCCGCCTCAGCTCTCTATGGCTGTCCTGTTCGTGTGGAGGCTGCTCGACGGTCTGACCGAAGCCGAAATACAAGCATACCTCTCTGATCAGGGTGTTATTGCCAATGGAACGTTTGCGGCTTTCGGTCGCACAAAGAGGATTTACGGCAGCTATTAGCATTGCAGCATCCCCTTGCACTCTGCCTTCAGAAAACGAAACTGCGCCCTCACGGCTGCTCTGAGCTTTCGCATTACTTACCGATTCATTTTGACGTTTCCCCTGAGGTCAGCATTCCATCTCGTGGGGACGTCATGCTGCTCACTGGAGTCAGAGGTTTTTTGTTCTGAATATTTTTATGTTGCTATTCCCAAATGCAGTATAAATAAATGAAACAAGTGAGTTCTCATTTAAGAAGTAGCGCAATGCTATTTGATTATTAACATTGCTGTTGAACTTCATTTTGTTTGGATGATGTTCATATTCAACCCATCTCCGTCACTACGTATCTTCCAGCTGTTGCAGTTCGCCTTTTCCTTCCCCACCTGACTTTTTCCGTCTGTACCATTTATGTTCCTCCGTCATTCGATGTCACCATGGCAGACTTCCTCCAGCCTATTGGGCAACTCCCTCACCCCTTTCTGCTCCTTGGTGACTTTAATGTGCACCATCCCTTGGGGACTGCCATTTTGACCAATCCCTCTGCATTGCCCAGCTTGCCTGTCGCCTCGAGTGGCCCATTCTGCCTGACACATACTCTTGCGACCATTTCCCGTGTGCTCTCCATTTGCTGACTCCTACCCCATCCGCGTGCACGCCAAAATGGCTGCTTACTAAGGCTGACTGGCAGCTTTACTCTTCCCTGGTGACCTTTGAAGAACAAGATTTCTCCAGCTGTCATAACCAGGTGGAATATCTCACAAATGTTATCCTTACTGCTGCAGCACATTCCATTCCTCGCACTTCCTTTTTACCACGTCGTGTCCCAGTCCCTTGGTGGACTGAAGCATGCCGCGACGCGATTCGCGCACGGAGATGTGCTCTCCGCGTTTTTAACCGTCATCCTACAATTTAAAACTGCATTCATTATAGACAGATGCGTGCAAAGTGTCGTCGCGTCGTTCGAGTTAGCAAAAAAGCTTGGTTCAAATGGCTCTGAGCACTATGGGACTTAACATCTATGGTCATCAGTCCCCTAGAACTTAGAACTACTTAAACCTAAGTAACCTAAGGACAGCACACTACACCCAGTCATCACGAGGCAGAGAAAATCCCTGACCCCGCCGGGAATCGAACCCGGGCGTGGGAAGCGAGAACGCTACCGCACGACCACGAGCTGCGGACAGCAAAAAAGCTTGCTGGATTTCATTCACTAGTTCTTTTAGCAGTTCCACCCCTTCCTCTGTCGCGTGGGCCAACCTCCGACGGCTCTCTGGGACCAAGATCCATTCCCCAATTTCCGGCTGACAGTAGCAGACGATGTTATCGTGGGCCCTATTGCTATCTCCAACACCTTGGGCCACCATTTTGGTGAAGTTTCGAGCTCTTGTCACTATCACCCTGCCTTCCTCCGTCGGAAACGAGCGGAGGAGGCTAGGGGGAGACCCTTCTCTTCTCCGAATCGTGAGTGCTACAGTGCCGCCTTTGCTCTGAGGGAGCTAGATGATGGCGTCAGTTCATGGCGATCCTCGTCCCCAGGGCCAGACGCCGTCCACACTCTGGTGCAGCAGCACCTTCGTCTTGACGGCAGGCACTTGCTGCTTAACACGTACAACCGCAACTGGCCATTTCCTGGACGCTGGCGTGAAGCCACCGTCATTCCCATACCTAAACGTGTTAAAGAAACACACCTTCCTTCTAGCTACCGCCCCATCTCTCTTACCAGCTGCGTTTGCAAGGTGATGGAACGTATTATTCACGCCCAGCTAGTATGGTGGGTCGAGTCTCGCAATTTCCTGAAGAATGCACACTGTGGATTTCGAGGGCGTCGTTCTGCAGTTGACCATGTCGTTACTTTGTCCACCCATGTCATGAATGGTTTTCTGCGGAAATCCCAGACTGCGGCCACGTTTTTCGATTTGGAGAAGTCCTACGACTCATGCCGGAGAACTAGTATTCTCCGTACTCTTTACACGTGGGATTTCCGTGGCCGCCTGCCCTGTTTCCTTCAGGCGTTTTTAAAAGACCGAGCTTTCGAGGTGCGTGTCGGTTCTGCCTTGTCAGACACCTTTATCCAGCAAACCGGTGTGCCTCGGGTTCCATCCTGAGCGTTGCGCTCTTTGCCATCACCATTGATCCTATAACGGCCAGCTTCCCGCCGGGCATCTCCATCTCTCTTCTTGTTGACGATTTTGCCATCTATTACGCGCGACTGCTACGGTCGCAGGTTCGAATCCTGCCTTCGGCATGGATGTGTGTGATGTCCTTAGGTTAGTTAGGTTTAAGTAGTTCTAAGTTCTAGGGGACTGATGACCGCAGATGTTAAGTCCCATAGTGCTCAGAGCCATTTGAACCATTTTTTTGCCATCTATTACAGTTCTCCACGGACCTGAAGCGGCGTCTTCAGTGATGTCTTGATCGTCGTTATTCCTGGAACATCGACAGTGGCTTTGGCTTTTCCACTGACAAAACCGTCTGTATCAACTTCTGGAGACACAGTTGGTTTCTCTTACCATCTTTACGTCTTGGGCCTGTTGCCCTTCTGCTCGTTGGAACTACGAAATTCCTGTGGCTGATGATCGATAGCAAACTCTCTTGGTGTTCCCATGTGTCTTACCTGGCAGCGCACTGTACGCGGTTCCTCAGTGTCCTATGTGTCCTCAATGGTACTCCCAGGGGTGCCGATCGAACCACTCTCCTTTGTTTGTACCGCTCCCTTGTCGATTCGAAATTCGGCTATGGGTGCTTTGTTTATGTGTCTGCACTTCCATCCCTCTTACGCCGTGTCAACACTATCCACCATTATGGCATCCGTTTGGCCACAGGTGCCGTTTACACTAACCTGGTTGAGAGTCTGTATGCTGAAGCTGCTGAACTACCACTGTCCTAGCGCTGTGACTTGCTCCCCAGCAGGTATGCTGCCATACTTGGCCACCCATCCTATGCCTCCTTTTTTGATGATTCCTTTGATTGCCAGTATGGGGCGCGTCCCTCTTCTCTGTTACCTTCTCAAGTCCGCTTTCGGCACTTGCTACGGCGGCTTAACTTCACACTACCTCCACCTTTCTCGGTGGGTGAGAACCCTTCACCATCTTGGCTTCGTGAAGCAACGGTCTATCGCCTTCAGTTTCACGACCTTCGCATGGAACTTCGCAATAGTACATTTGTGTACACTGATGTCTCTCGGACTGCCCGTGGGGTCGGGTGTGCTTTTGTCATGGCACCCGTGTCTTTCGATATCGGCTTCCGGCACACTCCTCAGTATTTACAGCCGAGCTCTTCGCCCTGCATCAGGCCACGGAGTACATCCGGCGACACAGCCTTTTCAATTGTGTCCTGTGCTCAGACTTACTCAGCGCCCTTCAAAGTCTATGTGCGCTGTACACCGCACATCCCTTAGTGCAGTGGGTCCAGGAAAACTGTCACTTGCTCTCTCTTGGTAGAGCCAGTGTGATGTTTCTGTGGGTTCCTGGTCATGTCGGTCTGCCAGGAAACGAGGCTGCTGACGCTGCTGCCAAGGCTGCAGTCCTCGTACCTCAGCCCGCGAGTTCCTATATTCCCTCCGATGATCTCTGTGTTGGCGTCTGTCAGGAGGTGGTGTCCCTTTGGCATCGCCAATGATCCTTACTTCACAGGAATAAGCTCCGGCGTAGTAAGCCTCTCCCAGCGGCTTGGACGACCTCCTCTCGGCCCTCCCGCCGGTAGGAGGTCATTTTAACTCGGCTGCGTATTGGACACTACATTTTTAGCCATCGTCATTTGATAAGCGGCACTAATTCACCACTTTGTATACATTGCGCCCAAGTTTTAACTGTCCGCCACTTCCTGATGGAATGTCCATTTTCTAACCGTTTACGTTCCCGCTTGGGTTTCCCGCCAGTTATCGGCCGTTTTAGCAATTGACGCACGGGCTGTAGACCGCATTTCACTTTTTATCCTCCAAATCAATATGGCGAAGGACATTTAATTTTTAAGTTCAGACCTCCGTTTCTGTATGGTGCCTTTTTTAGCCAATTCCCAAGTCCCTGTTTTTAGCTGTCTTCTATTATGTCAATTGGAACTGTTCTCTGTCTTCGTGTTCTATAGTTTTGACTTTGGGCGCGTATGATCCCAGTTGTTTTTTGCGCCCTAAAGCGAAACAACGCAACAGACGCCAGTCAAATCACAAAACATTTCAAGTTCTTTTGGGCGTTTGCGCGATAATGGGTCCGTTCAGACAGACGCACTTGCAGAGAGGTGACTGACTGCGTACACCAGATTTGGAGAACAAGGTTCAACGGGATATTGAGACGAACCCTAGCACAAGCTCCAGGCAAGTGGCCCCCCAACATTGTGAGCAAAAGTACGACTATGTGTATCCTGTAGGACAACCGCTAGTATCCCTATCACCTGCAATCCCACGGAGGCCACTTTGAACATCTGTTGTAACATGGATGCGATGCAGCTCCGCACTGTGTTCCGGGACGGTTTGTTATCGTTGCACGCTCACCGTTTTTCCGAACACATGTTCATCGGACCTTTTCTACTCCATTCCCAGTCAGAAACCCGTCCCTGCAGTTTGTCGTTTATATTAATATTCTAAGGACTGCGAAAAACTGCCAGAAAGAACGATAGATAACAACACGATGATGGTGGCTTTACAGACTCGCAGTTCGATTGTTTCCATTGAGAAAGGCCGCCTTCACCTGGCTCCAGATAGAGAGAGACACAAACGGGCATAATAAAAAAAAAACCGCCCCAGACTCTTCCCTAGTCGAAGCCAATGGCGTGACTCCTGCACATTGGCAAATAGCGGCCAAGTAGTGCCGAAGGCAGCGGAAGAGTGGAATGTTCAGGGTCAGTGCCACGCTGTCGGGGCAGTATAGTATCTCTTCGCCTGACGAACAAAATTGGCTCCCTTTTTACTAGCTTATAGCTTTTGAGGCAGATTTCCTGCCCTTTCTGCAACATTACCGTCTACTTAAACAAACGTTCTACTAATGTCGAACTTCATGCAACAACAGTAGAACTGCCCACAGTTTACAATTAATATTTGTATTTGGCCAATTAATTTCGATATTTAAGCAATAACTTTTGAAAGAGAGGATGAGAGCTACTCTTTTGCACTCTTTTTAGAAACGAAGTGCTACAACGGCCCCGTACGACCGAACAGATCACTGAAATTTGCCCAAGGAGTTGAAAGACATCCATTAGATATTTAATCTGTTCGTGTTGTCGCTTGTGCCCCTCGTTACTCAGTTGTGACGGTAGGAAATCTCGAAAAGGAGAAGTGTAACCCCCCACCAGAACCACCTTCACCCCCCCCCTTTCTCTTCCCTCCCAGACACCGACTTTCTCCACGTACAACAACTCGCAATCGAGTTGCACTGGCGACGTTATGTGACACATCCAGAGAAAGATTCGTTTAAATGATCAAAATATGATTGAGAATAGTAGCAAGTAGCCTAGTTTCTTTACAGTATCCAAGGTCGATATTTTGTATTAACCATCGATATTAAGTTGTTTAACGTACTTTAGTGTCGATATTATAACAAGGCTTTTGAAATTCCAAACATCGATATTTTTGTAAACATCAGTCATCTTGGAACTTCCCTAATTGTCAGCCTGCAGTGAGATGAGAGTTGGTCAGAGGGAGTAGGGGGAGCCCCATTCAGTTGTTAACTACCCGCGCTCGTATTTTCTGCGGATAATGAAGGTAAGCAAGCCTTTTGCTTTACTACCTCGCCGAGTAAAACATTTCTGGGCCTTCGAGGCACAGAGCAGAGCCGGAGCTGGTTATTAGCTGGTCGTGCACCTGCTGTGCTCTGCTTTAAGTGTGTGTGCGTGTGTGCTTGTGTACGCATAGCTGCAGATTCCTGGACCCTCTCCTACCCTCCTCCCCCTTCCCCCCTCCACCGCTCCTCGAATCGTCTGATTGCGGCGCGGGAGGGGGCGGCGGCAGGAGATCGAACGGCGCGATAGGTCGCGCGCCAGATGCGAGATTTATTGTGGCTCATTTCATTAGCGGCGATTATAATTAGTCGAGGTAATAACTGGAAGGGAGCGCCGTCTCGGCGGAATATTGTTTCACGGGGGGAGGCCCTGAGCAGAGAAACACATTACGTTTCAAATTAGATCCGTCGTGGCATCTTATCGGGCCTTATTAATTACACGGGCGCTGCCGCGGCGGGATTGCGTTTTTGCGAATGGCGAGCGTTTCCTTAGAAGGCCGGATCTAGATCGGGAGCAATTACCGTGCCTAATGAACGAGGCGGATCGCTCCGGCCGGCCGGCGGAAAGGAAAATCGTAGACTCGCAACACACACACACACACATACATGGAGAGACGCACAAACGCGTGTGCACGCAAGATGTGCGTTCCTCAGGTCGATCCGGCTTGTATACCGCGTAGAGCTCCAGAGTACTGGCCTTGCAATCAGACACGAAAGCGCTGTGGTAAACTTCTACCGGTGGTGCGGCCACGGTGTCGTGTGAAGAAAATCGATACTTTGAGCTACCAATACTTATTTTGTGTAGAAAAGATTGGGGTAGATAATGTGTATAGTCTGAAACCTCTCCATTTCTCTTTTTGAAATGTATCTATAACAGAAATAGGGAATGTTTTCATAAGTTTTAAACAGAACAGTACAAGCATTGAATCATTCAGTGCTTTTATTCTCATTACTCATTAGAATTTTTGAATATTTCGAACTGAGAAACATGGTATTACAGAACGGATTATCAGGAAAACAGCTGAATACTACCAGTAAATGAATAAATTAAATCTTGCCTAAGTTTCCACACTTCCTCAGCGCCGTCACTCTAAAAGATCAGAAGTATCCGAACCCCCATGTAAGGCGGAATTGACCACCAGATGGCTGGTTTGGTGATTGGGGAGAGAGGCCAAACAGCGAGGTCCTCGGTCTCGTTGGATTAGCGAAGGATGGGGAAGGAGGTCGGCCGTGCGCTGTCAAAGGCACCATCCCGGCATTTGCCTGAATCGATTCAGGAAAATCACGAGAGGTCTAAGTCAGGATGGCCGGACTCGGATTTGAACCGTCGTCCTCCAGAATGCGAGTCCAGTGTGCTAACCACTGCGCCACCTGGCTCGGTGCCACCAGATGTCACGAGAGGCAGACCCGCCAGTGTAAAAGGAGAGAGGGGGTATTGTGCTGTCAGTAGAGAGGCAGTAACAGCGCAAAGGGTTGATCGGGAGAGCTCAGTGGCTCAGACGTGGACTAGACATTCGATGTCCCCTGAGTAACAAACTCATCAGGGACATTTATACCGTTCTAAAGCTGCCCAGGTCGAACTGTTGGTGATGCGAACGCGAAGGATCAACCGCGGCTAAATCAAGGCCAGACAGACAGCGGTAGTCGAGTACTGCGGAGAGCGGTTGTGAAACATTGGCGCGAATCAACGGAGGGAATCACACGTGAGTTACAAAGTGCTGCCAGCGGCCCAGCTACCAAGCTGACTGTACCAAGTGAATGGAAAAGAAACGGGATGCGGTGGTCGATCAGGTCCTCATAAGCCACGTATTTCTGTAGCGACGCTTGATTTGGTGCAGAGAGTGACTCGGCTATACAGTGGATGGCTCGAAACGAGACATTTGGAATGATGAATCACGCCATATTCTGCGGCAGTTCGATGGAAGGGTTTGGATTTGCCGAATTCCTAGCGAACGTTTCCAGCTATCATGGGTAGTGCCGACGGTGAAGACCGAAGTACTTAGTGCTACGGTATGAGGTTGTTGCCCGTGGCAGGGGTGTGGCCTCCCTACTGCGCTTTATAAAACGCTAAATGCGGTAGGATAGCAACACACTTTACAGCACTGTGTACTGAGTGCAATAGTTCCAATTAATAAAATGTTCGGGGTTATTATACCGTGGTCGAATGGATTTCGCCTCAAAACGCACAGTTTGTCCCCATCTGCGCAGGACATTTTCAAGGGAGAACGTAGTTTCTCTGAATGTCCGATTCATTCTCTTGTTCGCTACTGACTACAGCAAAATTCTGCTTCCGCGCCGTGGCGTGACGTCACATGTTTTGAATTCGCAATCGCAATTGGCCGTCGTAGACTGCAGTCGTCCACTGTTGATATCACCCCATCTTCTTCAGCACCGGAATCCAAATGTCATTTGATTTCACGCCCACTGCCTTCCTACTGAAATTCCTGGGACGTTTTACTGTTTCTATGACCTCTTTGTATAACCTTTCACGGTATGCGTTTGCGGTTTCCAGTAATTAAGTCCTATCAAACTGAATGCGATGGTCTCCTGGCTGAAAAGCATCTTCCGCAACAGCGGATCTGTCAATCTCCCCTCTTCTGCAATTGTCCTTGTGCTCTTCTAACCGGTTCTCGACCGTTCGTTTTCTAGTACCCACGTACACCTTCTCACAACTACATGGAATCCTGTAAATTTCTGCTTTTTCCTACAGTTGGCGAGCACCCTTGCCCGGTTGTAGGTGATCTTGTACCTTCCGTGTGGGTATGTAAATTGCGGCGATGTTCCGCTTTTTCAAGATTTTTCCTATGCAGTCAGTAACGTCCTTAATGAAAGGCAGGAAAATTTTCGATTTCACCGGCCCTTGAGCATCGCTATGATTTCTACGCGGCAGTCTTAACGCTATTTTCACCTCAGCAAACTAATAACCATTCTTGAGTGATGCGTTGCTGAGATGTTTAAACTCTGCTACAAACAGCTCTGATTCACAAATTTTCCTGGCCCTATCCGCCAACGTTTTAATGATGCTTCCCTTTTGTTGTGGGTAGTGGTTCGAATCCACGTGTCTGTAACGGTCTAAGTGCGTGTGTTTTCGGTAAATAGTGTGGCTCCAACTACAACCTTCTTTTTCGAAAACTAACGCATCACGAAAATTTAATCTTCCGCCTACTGCCTCCTTCACGGTAAGCTGGAAGTTCGGATTGATCGCGTTGAGATGTTTGTGAAAACGACCCATTTCCTCGCTGCCATGCCGCCACAAAACAAATGTTTATCCATGTTGAGGAACCAGATATTCGGTTTCTTATTTGCAGTTTCCAATGCCTGCTACTCGAATTTTTCAATAAGGTGTTCGTTGTAACTGTCGTTAACGGGCTCGCCATAGCGACATCATCCGCCTCTTCACAGAACTCATCGTTCCATTTGAAATACGTGCTTGTGAGGCAATATTTAAACAGCTCTGCGACATCGGAAGGAAAAATTCGTTTCAGCTGTTGCAACACTTCATTGAGCGGAAACATAGTGAATATCGATACCAGATCGAAACTAACTAACCCTCAGGCTGTACCACTATGCCATTTAATTTACTGATACGGACGTTACTGACCGCGTAGGAAAAATCTTGAAAAATCAGAACAACGCGGTAATCTACAAATCCACCCGCAAGATACAAGGTCACCTAAAATCGGTCAAGGATGTTCGCCAACCGCTGAGAAAGGCAGGAATTTGTAGCATTCCGAGTAGGTTTGCGGAGGTGTACGTGGCTACTACGGTCAAAAACGACTAGAATACCACAAAGACAATTGCAGAAGAGGGAAGATTGACAGATCAGGTGTTGAGGGACATTCTTTGCAGGCAAGAGACCGCCACATTCATTCTGGTAAGACTCAAGTTCTGGAAGCCACAAACGGATGTCATGAAAGGTTACACAGAGAGGGCAAAGATATTGTAAAACACGTCAGGAATTTCAGTAGGAAGGAAGAGGTCGTGAAATCGAATGACATTTGGATTCCAGTGCTGAATAAGATGGCGCGATATCAAAAGCGGACGACAGCAGTTGACAATGGCCAATTGCGCTCGCGTATTCAAAACATGTGACGTCACGCCATTGTGCGGAAGCGGAATTGTGCTGTAGTCAATAGCGATCCAGGGTGTGAATCGGACATTCAAAGAAGTTCCAATCTCCTTTGAAAAATGTTCTCCGCAGATGGGGACGAAACTTTGAGTTTTAAGTCGAAATCCATTCTACCACGGCATAATAGCCCAGAACATTTTATTAGTTGTGAGATTTCCGACGGTGAAAGTTTACATTTTACAAGAGGAGCAGTTCGCAGAAGACGACTGTTTGTGTCAGCACGACAATGCAGCCTGTCGTAAAGCAGCACCTCTGAGGCAATGATTTGTGGACAATACCATACCTGAAATAGACTAACCTGACCAGAGTATCGACCTGTACCCAATGGAACGTCTTTGGGATTATTTAGATCGACGACTTCGCTCCAGAGTTAAGCATCAAACATTACTATCTTCTCCATTTTCGGCCCCTGAGGAAGAATAGGCTTCTGTTTTTCCACAGACATTCAGACACCTCACTAAAATGTCCCCAACAGAGTGCAAGCCGTCATAAAGGCAAAGGGTGGACTCACCCCACTTTAACGTCCCCTAACACGGTGGGGACACTTCTGACCAGACGGTATGTTTTATCCAGCCGTTTCACTGATATTCTGCTGCGTAACATTGACAACGTGCTGCCTCCCTCTGACAATGAACATTCGAAGATCATTGAAATCAGCCCACAAAAGGTGACGCAGGTGTTGCCAAATTAAGGCTCATTATGTCTTCTTTTAATACCGTAATTTTTCAAACTCGATTATTATTTTCTGATTTACGCCCTTTGTCCCACCCTCTTCGTCATGTATTTACGCTAATCAAATTCTAACGTTCTATACAATCTGTTACTACCTTGTTAAGTAAATAATTTTATCTTTCTGTTTTGGGATATTTTCTTAAATGTGTTTCCACGTCTAGAGTATTTCTCGAAGACTGCACGTTTTTGAAACATTTTTTGCATTTACTTCGTGTTACACATGTTATTAAAACGCTGCCAAGTTTCACTTTTGATGCGCAACATTCTGTCTATTGACTCTGTAATTTTTGCAGATAAACTGTTTTAAACAACAAAATAAAAAGAAACATGTAAATCGAGTAGCGAAAATAGCAAAAGCATTTGCACACAGACGCTTGCTTATACCCCACTCGTTCAGATAGTGGTCTGTTGCTGATTGCGTCTTCACTTGCTGAAAATGTTGGAGATGAGTCACGTAGCTAAAATAATAAAAATTAAGTAAATCATTATTCGATACGAAAGTACTCTTATGAGTAAAAGTATCTATTGAACTGTATCGAGCAAAGATTATTTAAATATAGATGAGATTATATTATATCACTTTTTAAATAACACTTAAAGTGGCTCTGTACGTAAAGAACAGCATTCCATTTGGGTCCATAGACGTGTCACGACACTACACTGAACAGATATTTGAATGTTGTGCAGCGTTAGTTGAATTTAGTGAAACTAAACTTCTAATTGTTGTTGTTTATAGGTCCCCTAACTCCGACTTCAGAGCATTTCTGCTCAAGCTAGAGAGGGTTCTTGATTCACTTTGTAGGAAGTACACTAAAAGGATTTTGTACTCAAACCAACGTCATATTTAATTACAAACTATGTAGGAAAGTTAATCCAACAACAAAACGGAGCTTTTCAAAACTTGTCAAGGAATAAGAGTGGCAGGATGTTTATAGTGTTGATAACATAGATGATAAACATTCCTTGACACATTTCTCATGCTTTTTGAGAGTTGCTTTCCATTAGAACATTCTAAACGCGATACTAGGAGTAATGGGCAGCCCGTGTGGCTGACTAGGGGGATAAGGATATCATGTAGAACAAAGCGGGAATTATATCGAAATGTTAGAAGTAGTCGCAATTAAGCTACAGTAGTCCATTACAAACAGTATTGTAAAGTGCTTAAAAATGTTATTAGGAAGGCAAAGAGTACGTGGTTTGCAAATAGAATAGCTAATTCACAAGAAAAAATTAAAACCATATGGTCAGTTGTGACTGAAGTGTCTGGTCAGCAGCACAAGGTCGACGATATAAAGTCAGTTCGCAGTAAAAATATTTCTGTTACTGATAAATCAGATATATGTACAGTAAGTAACAATCATTTTCTGAACATTGCTTGTGAATTAAATAAAAGTTTACTTTCTTCAGGAAATCATATAACTTTCTTGGTAAATGCTTTTCCGAGATTGATGTCTGAAATACTCCTCTGTGATACAGACAAGAGGGAAACTGAGTCAATAATTAAATTACTGAAGACTAAGGACTCTCATGGTTATGATGCAGTGTCTATCAGAATATTAAAGTACTGTGCTGTACACGTTAGCCCTGTATTTAGCCATATTTGTAATTTTTTCCTTTAGGAATGGTCAGTTCCCTGAGCGATTAAAGTACTCATTAGTAAAGCCACCTTATAAAAAGGGAGAAAGGGATAATGTAGATAACTTTAGACCTATTTCTATCGCATTAGTGATTGCAAAAGTTATTGAAAAGGCTGTGTATGTAAGGTTAATTGATCATTTTATGTCATACAATTTGCTATCAAATGTACAGTTCGGCTATAGAAGTCGTTTGAAAGGGTACAGTAACGCCCTACATTGAAAATAGGTACAACATTCTTCGTTATTCTTGTTGGAACAACATATTTTTTGTAATAATAACTCAGTTTCACTTAATACACCGAAGCCGGATACCAGTATAGGAAAAAATGACAATTTATTTATTTAATTGATCACATGTACACTCCCACAAAATAAATCCCTACACCCAATTTGGTGAGATCTGCGAAATGAATGAATGTATGGTCGTCTGCTAACCGCAGATAGTGAAGGTGCAATATATGATCATCTTTGAGACGGTCCTTTGGTCACCTTTGATGGAACCAAAGAGATGAAATTTACCTGAGCTTTGAACGCCTGAAATGTGGCTGACCAATGCGGGAGCAAGGTGCTCCCCCACTCCAGCAGAGGTGCGAGATGACCTGAAGAACGGCCATGTTTCAGCACTCTGGCGTTGGACCTTGTGTTGGTAAGACCTGTCTTAGGTCTTCTCTGTAAAGACAAAAGAGTGGCGAGAATGGTATGCATGTGGAATGCTTAAGATTAGTTTGGAATAATAATTTCTCTATTTCAGGAACTTTTGTGGGGAGAATTAAATGTCAGGCAGGTAATATTAAGGGGATCGTAGTAATCTTTGGAAGTGATCAACGGTCACAATGAAACCACGTGTAGCAATAAACTGAAATTCTTCCGAGTGCTTAAGTTAAGCTGAATTGCTGGCGTGTGTACTATAAGTTGGAAATATTTAAGAAATGGCGTGTGCAGGACTTGAAATTAGAGATGAGTACTTCCACGCGTTGGGTACTGTGTGTGTCTCAATCTGTGTATGAGACAAAGGATAAAGGGAAGTACTCATCCATGGTATCAGTTGAGGACTCGCTTGTGTGACGAATATGTTCTTAATATTAATTTGCGTGTTATGTTTCCGTGTGACGCTTGACTCAAACTATAATACTCTGAGAGTGAAGCAAGGTGAGTCAGCCGTCTATCCAGCAACGCCACTTGGCTTGCATTGCACAGGAAGACGTGCATATATCCTCCAGAGTTCATAGTAGGAAAGAAAAGCTACGAAGTGGGGCAGTGTCATGTGAAACTGGGATGAATACTAATTGCAGTGGGAAAGCTGAAAGTGATGTAACGTTGTGACTATTCCTGGTGTTGTATTCCATGTTGCCAGTGTGGTGTATTTCATGTAATTTAAGTATGTGTGCTTTGCATGGGAGAGTAGCAAGATAGTTTCAGAGGCAGTGGGTTATGCATGTTCGTTTTTGTACCGCTCGGTCTGGAGGAAGTTTTCGTGATGATGGGTGTGAGAGTCGAAGTGTGAGATATAGCAAAAGATCCACTATCCTATCCAGAAAGTGCACTGTAGCGTTAAATAATTACGAGACCATAAGATAGAGAATCACCAATGTAAAGCCATGCCCACTGGGCGGAGTTTCTCGTGTGTAATTGTTGTATAAAATGTAATGGTGCGTTTAACCTTTGAATCAGAATATAATTTATCGGAATAAAAAGGATAGTGAAAAGAATAGGATTGGTGGCCTTGTTCTTCGAGTAGTGTGTAGTCATGATACCCAGAATTCATAATGTGTGCGCCATTCATATTCAGTGTGATGGCCATGTGTTGGTCAAAGCCGTTGGGTAAGAAAGAAAATGTGGTATTGCCAGAGCGTAGTGAACAATCAGAGTTGTGTAAATTACTAATAGTCAGATGTGCGTTATCCGTTTCCGTTGCGTAATATTCGAACAGGAGAATAATTTGTAGCTTAATTATGAGTACTAGAGCTCATAATCAGTCATTGAGAAATATGAATAAATGCACTCGCTTGGCAGACCACTCATCTTGCAGGCCTGACTGCTTGATGCCACAGTATGAGCAAGGCATGTGGGTGCCTCTCACGTTTAACAACTGAAAATGCTATATTCTGTTTTCTCTTTGAGGTACTGGATGGGCTAAACAAAAAGTTTCGAACGCTTGGCGTATTTTTTAATTTAACTAAGGCATTTGATTGTGGTGATCACAAAATATTTCTCCAGAAGTTGGACCATTACGGAATACGGGGAGTAGCTCACAATTGGTTCACCTCTTACTTTAGCAACAGGCAGCAGAAGGTCATTATTCACAATAGTGATAAATGCTGTGATGTGGGATCTCAGTAGGGTACTGTCAAGTGATGGGTGCCCCAGGGATCAGTGTTGGGGCCAATCCCATTCCTTTTTTATATAAATGATATGCCCTCTAGTATTACGAGTAACTCTAAAATATTTCTGTTTGCTGATGACACTAGCTTGGTAGTAAAGGATGTTGTGTGCAACATTGGCTCGGTTTCAGTGCAGTACATGACCTCATTTCATGGCTTGTAGAAAATAAACTAACGTTAAATCACAGTAAGACCCAGTTTTTACAGTTTCTAACACACAATTCAACAAATACTGACGTTTTAATTTCACAGAACGGGCATATGATTAGTGAAACTGAACAGTTCAAATTTCTAGGTGTTCAGATAGACAGCAAGCTGTCGTGGAAAGCCCACGTTCAGGATCTTGTTCAAAGACTTAATACTGTCATTTTTACTATTCGAACCGTATCAGAAGTGAGTGATACTTCGACACGAAAATTAGTCTACTTTGCTTATTTTTATTCGCAGCGTTATATTTTGGGTTGATTCTTCCCATTCTACAAGGATATTTTTGGCTCAGAAACGGGCAGTTCGGGCAATAAGTGGTGTGAGTTCATAAACCTCTTGTCCACCTCTGTTCACGAGTCTGGGTATTTTGACATTGGCCTCTCAATATGTATATTCCTTATTGTCGTTTCTTGTTACCAATATTAGTTTAATCCCAAGAATCAGCAGCTTTCACTCGGTTAATACTCGGCAGAAATTAAACCTGTATTTGGATCGGACTTCCCTAACTCTTGTGCAAAAAGGTGTGCAGTATACTGCTGAATCCATTTTCAATAATCTTCCACTCGAATTCAAAAATCTTAGCAGTAATCCACGCTCTCATGGGTCACTCCTTCTATTCTGTCGAAGAGTTCCTTGAAAAATTAAGCTGATTCTTATTGTATTGCTGATAGCGTTTACTTAAACTTATGGAATGACTTCTTTTCAGGTTCATGAACATTTATTTTAACTGTTATTACTTTTATGTTGTAATTTCATGTACTGACACGTTCCATGACCTTGGAGATTTGCTCTTCCATTTGGTTCTACGGAACTTGAGGTGTAAATAAAATAAAAAATAAAAAGGATGTAAGGTAGAGATGTAGTCTTTCGCCCCTACTCTTCAGTCTACACACTGAAGAAGCTACGAAGGAAATAAAAGAAAGATTCAACACTGGGATTAAAATTCAAGATGAAAGGATATCAGTGATAAGATTCGATGATGGCATTGCTGTCCTGGGTGAAAGTGAAGAAGGATAATTACAAGATTTGTTGAACTGAATGAACAATCTAAGAGTACAGAACCCGGATTGAGAATACATCGAAGAAAGACTAAAGTGAAGATAAGTACCAGAAATGAGAATAGCGAGAAACTTAACATCAGAACTGGGGATCACAAATTAGATGAAATTAAGGAATTCTGCTATCCAGGCAGCGAAATAACCCATGATGGACGGAGCACGGAACACATAAGAAGTAGACTAGCACCGGAAAAAAGGGCAATACTAGCCAAGATAAGTCTACTAGTATGAAGCATCAGCCTTAATTTGAGGAGCAAATTTCTGAAAATATACGTTTGGGGCACAGCACTGTATAGTAGTGAAACTTCTACTGTGAGAAAAAGGGAACAGAAGAGACTCGAAGCATTTGGGATGTGGGGCTACAGACGAATGTTAAAAATTAGGTAGGAATGAGCAGGTTCTCCACAGAATCGACGAGGAAAGGAATATATCGAAAAAAAAAGACTGACAAGAGGGGACAAGATGACAGCACATCCGTGAAGACATTAGGGTATAACTTCTATGGTGCTAAAGGGGCCTGTAGAGGATAAAAACTGTAGAGGAAGACAGAAACTGAAATGCATCCGGCAAGTAATAGAGGATGCAGGTAGCAACAACTGCTACTCTTAGGTGAATAAGATTGATGACTCAAAAGAAACTGCAAAGCAATATGAAATGGAAAGAGCACGTAAGGACTGTAGTAGAGACGGCGAATGGTCGACTTCGGTTTATTGGGAGAATTTTAGGAAAGTGCAGATCTTCTATAAATAATACCGCGAAAAGAACACTTGTGCAATCCATCCCTGAGTACCTCTCGAGTCTTTGGGATCCCAAACAAATCGGATTAAAAGAAGATATCAAAGAATTCCGCGGCATGCTGCTGAATTTGTTTCCGGTAGGTGTGATTAACAGGCAAGTATTTCGGGGATGCTTCGTGAATTCAGATTGGAATCTCTGAAGGCAAGACGTTCTCTTCACGGAACAATAGTACAAAATTGAGAGAACTGTTATTTGAGGCTGACTGCAAAACGATTTTACTGCCACTAGTGTATGTTTCGCGTAATGACCGCGAATATAAGACAATAGAAATTAGCGCTTATACGGAGGCGTATAGGCAGTTGTTCTTGTCTCGCTCCATCTGCTAGTAGAGCAGTATAGGAAATGAACGGTTGCAATACAAGGCACCCTCCAACCATGCTCCATAGGATGGCTTGCAGAGTATGTTGATAGATGTAGCTGTAAATGTGTCCGCACAACAGGCTTGGCCATTTGGTCTCAGTGGTTACTAAGCTTTCCATCCGTACCCCTACGACTACAAGAAAGAGAGTTAATACTGCTTTTTCATTCAGTTCTGAGCTTCGTTCCAAATTTCTAGTCTCTAGCGTATCAGGAATTTAAATTAAAATCAACTGCAAAGCCGGCCGCGGTGGTCTAGCGGTTCAGGCGCTCAGTCCGGAACCGCGCGACTGCTACGGTCGCAGGTTCGAATCCTGCCTCGGGCATGGATGTGTGTGATGTCCTTAGGTTAGTTAGGTTTAAGTAGTTCTAAGTTCTAGGGGACTGATGACCACAGTAGTTAAGTCCCATAGTGCTCAGAGCCATTTGAACCATTTTTTTCAACTGCAAAATTTGTGCACCACGACATGTGCAATTGATGGGATCGAGAGGAATTTGCTGTACTAACTTCGACTTTGACAAGTGACATTATGTTAATGATTGCTCTGGTGTCACTTCCTGGTGCCTATTTTCATTTGTACTTCTCTATAGCTTGCTAACTGTAATATTTTCGCTAGTTTCTAAGCATTTTCCCTTTGATCTTCGTTATGTACAATGAAAAATACCTGGTGTTCAATAGCAGAGTGCTTGAAACACTGCTACCAGGCAATTACTTCAATGTTAATGCCCGCATTTTTTTCACAACAACATAGAACCGTAACTAATGTTTAGGTACAACACTAGTCTTAATCTGTCTTAGCTGATGCTAAGCCCAATATGGAATATGGCCACTCTCGAGAAGTTGTCGCCGTAGCTCTGGAATGAAGACTCCGTATGACGATTGTAGACTGCTACTGCTGAATCAAGACGCTGCTAACTCAGTGAGGCGCAAATTAAATAGGCGTCTGGACTGATACTGGGAATTGGCTACGGCCGCTAAGCGATGTCACATATCCGCTCATTGGCTCCTTAGGTAGTGTGACGTCATCCCTTTGCCTGATTGCTACGCATCACTGAGATGGGCAGGGCAGTGTGGCAGCCGCTAGTGGCCACCGTGGGACACAGCCGAAGTACTCACTGACCTGGATTCGATCTGACGCATGCCGAACCCGCACGCCATCGGAAATGCTGGCAGTCACGGGGGATTTTCTCGCAATGAGCCAATCATCTTCACCGTCAACACCTTTTTTTTTTTTTTTTTTGGTCATCAGTCTACTGACTGGTTTGATGCGGCCCGCCACGAATTCCTTTCCTGTGCTAACCTCTACTTGACGTATTCCAATCTCTGTCTTCCTCTACAGTTTTTGCCCTCTACAGCTCCCTCTAGTACCATGGAAGTCATTCCCTCATGTCTTAGCAGATGTCCTATCATTCTGTCCCTTCTCCTTATCAGTGTTTTCCACATATTCCTTTCCTCTCCGATTCTGTGTAGAACCTCCTCATTCCTTACCTTATCAGTCCACCTAATTTTCAACATTCCTCTATAGCACCACATCTCAAATGCTTCGATTCTCTTCTGTTCCGGTTTTCCCACAGTCGATGTTTCACTACCATACAATACTGTACTCCAGACGTACATCCTCAGAAATTTCTTCCTCAAATTAAGGCCGGTATTTGATATTAGTAGACTTCTCTTGGCCAGAAATGCCTTTTTTGCCATAGCGAGTCTGCTTTTGATGTCCTCCTTGCTCCGTCCGTCATTGGTTATTTTACTGCCTAGGTAGCAGAAATCCTTAACTTCATTGACTTCGTGACCATCAATCCTGATGTTAAGTTTCTCGCTGTTCTCATTTCTACTACTTCTCATTACCTTCGTCTTTCTCCGATTTACTCTCAAACCATACTGTGTACTCATTGGACTGTTCATTCCGTTCAGCAGATCATTTAATTCTTCTTCACTCAGGATAGCAATGTCATCAGCGAATCGTATCATTGTTATCCTTTCACGTTGTATTTTAATTCCACTCCTGAACCTTTCTTTTATTTACATCATTGCTTCCTCGATGTACAGATTGAAGAGTAGGGGCGAAAGGCTACAGCCTTGTCTTACACCCTTCTTAATACGAGCACTTCGTTCTTGATCGTCCACTCTTATTATTCCCTCTTGGTTGTTGTACATATTGTATATGACCCGTCTCTCCCTATAGCTTACCCCTACTTTTTTCAGAATGTCGAACAGCTTGCACCATTTTATATTGTCGAACGCTTTTTCCAGGTCGACAAATCCTATGAAAGTGTCTTGATTTTTCTTTAGCCTTGCTTCCATTATTAGCCGTAACGTCAGAATTGCCTCTCTCGTCCCTTTACTTTTCCTAAAGCCAAACTGATCGTCACCTAGCGCATTCTCAATTTTCTTTTCCATTCTTCTGTATATTATTCTTGTAAGCAGCTTCGATGCATGAGCTGTTAAGCTGATTGTGCGATAATTCTCCCACTTGTCAACGCCTACGAAACGTAAACGGAACGAGGTTAACGATTCCAAGACCCTTCCAGCTTCACCAAGGTTCTTAGTGGTTTCACGTCCTGAAGACAGTCAGTCCTGCGATACGGTAAATCCGTTTATTATTCAGAAGGGTGTTGATGCCATTGCTGGTTATGTGAAATCCTGCTCTCGTTTACGCAATGGCACTTTGCTTTTGGAGACTACTTCTGATCATGCGCATCAACTGCTTGCCGCCTCAGTTCTCCATGACTGCCCTGTTGGTGTCGAGGCCCTTTGAACTCTGAATTCTTCCCATGGTGTTATTTACACTAGGCTGCTCGACGGTCTGACCGAAGCTGAAATCCAATAGTACCTCTCTGTTCAGGGTGTTACTGCCGTCAATTGGGTGATGGTTCAAATGGCTCTGAGCACTATGGGACTTAACATCTATGATTATCAGTCCCCTAGAACTTAGAACTACTTAAATCTAACTAACCTAAGGACAGCACACAACAACCAGTCATCACGAGGCAGAGAAAATCCCTGACCCCGCCGGGAATTGAACCCGGGAACCCGGGCGCGGGAAGCGAGAACGCTACCGCACGATCACGAGATGCGGGGGAGCGGGCTGTCCAGGAGATCCGGGCGAAGAGCAAAGTGCCTTACCCAGTCGTTCGCAAGTTTTTGGCTCGTCGGAAACCCTGCGTTCTATCAACTGGCACCTACAGTACTGTTCTTGCTGTATCTCGCTCCACGAAGGACATGGCCACGCAGATATGCGATCTCAAATTTAACACCGCTGTTGTGAAATCGCCCTGCTCTATGGTAGTGCCCCCGTCTCCTCCATCTGTGCAACACGCCACAAAACTTTCACGAAATCACCAGCTACACAACTGGCAGGCCGGAGAGCACAGAAAGAGTACTCCCATGATGACTTCCTATGCACCTGCAGCCAACCGACACTTGTGTCTTGCTCTGCAAACTAAGGCAAACGGTCTTCTCCTTCGCCGAATCTAAAAGCCTCTTCGACGGTGTCGCCACGTGATGACCTCGCCAGGCCGACGTCCGTATCGCTGAAGTGTACCACCAACCATTTTTCTGCAGTGGACTCCGCAGGCCGACAGCAGAAGAAAGCCTGTTGCAGTTCGCCTTTTCCTTCCTCACTTGACCTTTTTTCCTTTGTAAATTTTACATCCCTCCATCATTCGATGTCGCCAGGGCAGACTTTCTCCAGCTTATTGGGTAACTCCCTCATCCCTTTCTGCCGCTCGGTGACTTTAATGCGCACCATCCGCTTCGAGGTTTTCCCAGAACCTGTCCGAGAGATGCCCTCTTGGCTGACCTTCTCAGTCACCTTAACCTCATTTGCCTTAACACAGGAGCATCCACATTCCTTTCAGACTCCGTGCACACCTCTTTCCATTTGGACCTATCCTTCAGCACTGCCAGATTGCCCATCGCCTTGAGTGTTCTGTTCTCCTTAACACACACTCGAGCGACCATTTTACTTGTGCTATCCAGTTGCTGACTTCTGCTCCACCTACGTGCACACTCAAATGGCAGCTTACTAAGGCTGACTGAAGACATTACTCCTTCCTGGCGACCTTCGACGAACAACAGTTGTGATGACCAGGTGGAATAACTTACAAACGTTACCGCGGCAGAGCGTTTCATTCCTCGCTCTTCCTCTTTACCACGCCGTTGATGGACTGAGCCGTGCCGCGACGCATTTCGCGCGTCCCGATGTTCTCTCCGCGTTTTTAACATCCTACGATGGGAATGTGGTGTCACTGCCAGACACCACACTTGCTAGGTGGTAGCCTTTAAACCGGCCGAGGTCCGCTAGTATACGTCGGACCCGCGTGTCGCCACTATCAGTGATTGCAGACCGAGCGCCGCCACACGGCAGGTCTAGAGAGACTCCCTAGCACTCGCCCCAGTTGTACAGCCAACTTTGCTAGCTATAGTTCACTGTCTACATACGCCCTCATTTGCAGAGACGACAGTTTAGCATAGCCTTCAGCTACGTCATTTGCTACGACCTAGCAAGGCGCCATATTCAGTTACTGCTTCAAGAATGTATTCTGAACAGATAATATTGTGACTCATGTACCGCCAAGAGCGACGTTCATCATTAATGGACTAAAGTTAAGTATCAAACTAATTACGTCCGCTTTCTGAATTGTCATTCCTTGTCGTGTTCGAGACCTCACGTCAGTATAGTTCATCCCTCCTCACGACAGCCTGCGTGAGCTAAAACGCGTGCATTTCAGCCTCCATTCGTAACACGGTGTTGGCTCTTCTGCCAACACAACAGGCAAACTGAATTTATTATGAACAGATTCGTGCACAGTGTCGTCACGTTCTTCTGAATAGCAAAAAATCTAGCTGGATTTCATTTTTTAGTTATTTTAACAGTTCCAGTCCCTCTTCTGTCATGTGGGCCAACCTCCGACGACACTCTAGGACCAAGATCCATTCCCCAATTTCCGGCCAGACAGTAGCAGACGATGTCATAGTGGATCCTATTCCTATCTCGAACACCTTGGGCCGCCATTTTGCGGAAATTTCGAGCTCTTCCCACTATCACCCTGCCTTCCTCCATCGGAAACGAGCGGAGGAGACTAGGGCGATACCATTCTCTTCTCAGAATCGAGAGTGCCACAATTCCGCCTTTGCTCTGAGGGAGCTAGTTCATGCTCTTCACTTCATCCAGATCCTGGGCCCCAGGGCCAGACGCTGTTCACATTCAGATGTTGCAGGACCTTTCTCTTGGGGGCAAGCACGTTCTGCTTCATACGTACAACCGCATCTGGGCATAGGGCACATTTCCCAGACGCTGATGTGAAGCTAGTGTCATACCTGGTAAGGAAAAACATCTTCCTTCTAGCCACCGTTCCATTTCTCTCACTATGTGTGTTTGTAAGGTGATCGAACGTATGATTCATGCCCGGCTGGTATGGTGGCTCGAGTCTTACAATTTACTAACCACTGCTCAGTGTGGATTTCGAGCGCGCCGTTCTGCAGTTGACTATCTCGTCACTTTGTCCACCCATGTCATGAATGATTTTCTGCGGAAATCCCAGACTGTGGCCGTGTTTTTCGATTTGGACAAAGCCTACGACACGTGCTGGAGGACTGGTATCCTCCGTACTCTCTAACTACGAAATTCCTGGGGTCATGATCGACAGGAAACTTTCTTGGTCTTCCCATGTGTCTTTCCTGACAGGCCGCTGTATGCGATTCCTCATTGTCCCACATGTCCTCAATGGTAGTTCCTGGGGTGCAGAGGAACCATCCTCCTGCGTTTGCACCGGTCCCTTGTCCTCTCGAAACTAGACTATGGGTGTTTCGTTTATGCGTCTGAACGTCCATCACTCTTACGCCATCTCAATACTATCCACGACCGCGGCCTCCGTTGGGCCACTGGCGCCTTTTTTACTATCGCGGTTGAGAGTCCGTAAGCAGAAGATGCCGAACTACCGCTAACCTACCGCCGTGACTTCTCCTCAGCAGATATGCATGCCCTTTGTCTGCCCATCCTATGCCTCCTTCTTCTATGACTCCTTTGGTCGCCAGTATTGGGCGCTTCCTTCTTCTCTGTAACCTCCTTGGAGTTCACTTTCGGCTCTTGCTCCGGAAGCTTAACTATACACTACCTGCAATTTTCCCGGTGTCTGTAAACCGTTCACCATCTTGGCTTCGTGCGACGACCTGCGTTCATCTTGGCCGTCGTTCGCTTCCTAAGAACACTACTCCAGCCTCGCTCTATCGCCTTCAATTTCACGACTTTCGCATGGAAATTCGCGATAGTTACCTTCATGTACACTGGTGCCCCTCGGCTTCCGGAACACTGCTCAATGTTTGCAACATAGCTCTTCACCCCCTATCAGGCCACACAGTACATCCGGCGACACAGGCTTTTCAGTTGCGTCATCTGCTCAGCCTCTCTCATCGCCTTTCAAACCCTCTGTATGCTGTACACCGTCCATCCCTTAGTGCAAGGGGTCCAGGAAAGCTGTCACTTGCGCACTCCTGATGGAGCCACTGTGATATTTATGTGGGTGCCTGGTCACGTCGGTCTAACAGGAAACTAGGCTGCGACGCTGCTGCCGAGGTTGCAGTCCTCGTACCTGAGGCTGCTAGTTTTTACATTCCGTCCGATAATCTCTGTGTTGCTGTCAGCAGGCGGTGTCACCTCACCATCACCGTTGCTTCTGCCTTCATGGGAACGAGCTCCGAGTTATGAAGGCTGACCCAGCGGCTTGGACGACCTCCTCTCGTTCCTCTCGCCGCGAGGAGATCAGGTTACGTATCGAGCACTATCTTCTTAGCCATCGCCATTCGTGAAGTTGTGCTCCCCCACCACTTTATGCCCATTGCGCTCAACTGTTGACCACTCCCGCCGGAGGTTCGAGTCCTCCCTCGGGCATGGGTGTGTATGTTGTCTTTAGTGTAAGTTAGTTTAAGTAGTGTGTAAGTCTAGGGACCGATGACCTCAGCAGTTTGGTCGCATAGGAATTCGCACACACTTTAACATTTTTCGACTGTTGACTGTCCACCATTTCCTGACGGAATGCCCTTCTTTAACCGCTTACGTTCCCGCCTGGGTTTGCCGTCTAAATTATCGGCTGTTTTCGCGAACGATGTGGGGGTTCTCGACCGCGTTTTACTTTATATCCGTCGTAGCAATATGGCGAAGGCCATTTATTTTTTGTTCTGGACCTCAATTTCTCAAAGACGTATTTTATCGGCCTTCCCTGTTTTTAGCTGTCTCTCTCGTCGATTGGAATTGACGTGCAGTCGTTTTCAACTCCTCTCTTTGTGTTCCTGTTCTACCGTTGTGATGTGGGCGCGTATGACCCTAGTTGTTTTAGCGCCTAAAACACAACAAAACTAAAAGAATATCGCATTGTAGAAGGGACAGATTCTGACAAAAAAAAACAAAGTCTGGTTTCCTAAGCTCACCGATGTCAAAGAAAACGCAAAGTTTGAAGAATTCATTGTGGTCCTGAAAGAATAAAAAGGATAGTTTTATAAACGTTTTGAAGACACTTCCAAGCTGTATTCGCGACTCTCTGCGTGTCAGTTGAAAGAGCATCTGTGCTTGTGCAGATGGAACTGAGTCACCTCAGGTAGAGCTTCCAAGTCTCCGTAATGAGGTTGCATAAATGCTACAGTATTTTGATCAACATATGTATGCGAAATACCTTTCTCGATTATAAAACTAAATAAATCATGATTGCGTGGCAACCTGAGTGCGAAAATCTGTGAAACTGTCCGCGTCTGTCGAAATGCCGACAGTGTGCACCAGGTAAAAATTATATTAAGTCTTCAGCGTCTCAAAAATAACTAAATAACTCTGAAAATTAGATTCATTTGCAACCTACGTCGTTGAGTAATGAGTAATATGAAATATGAAACGAAGTCACGTACATTGTAATCCCATAGCCTTCGAAATACGACAGTTTCGTAGTGTCCCCCTCTTTCTGCTCCTCGAGCTCAGACGGCGTGCCATGGTGATGGGGGAAGTGTCCAGCCAGACTGAGAGCCGCGGCGCATCACCCAGGGCTCGTCTCACGAGTCACATTCGTGGCCGCGCCTGGTGCGTCCCCTTCTGCCATCTGTACGACGTACATAGCGTTGCCCAGGCTACAGACCACAGTCCCAGGATACCACTCCTTCTTTCTACCTTTTGGAACAGAAGACCTTGCATTCACCTCAAAATTCAGTATTTTGTTTGGATACCCAATGGTAATGGTGCTTTCTCGTGGGCGAGCGGACATGAGGGATATAAGGGAACTCCATCTGTGCAACATCTCCATGGGAGATGCGTTCTTATGACGAGAGCTTCTGTAAGAAGAAATAAAATTCAACAAGGCGCCCTCTAAAGTGTAGTCAGCAGTGACTTTTTTTTTCTTTTTCTTTTTTTTTTTCCTTGAATGCCCAAACGAAATGTTTTGTGATCTCGTTTGATCCAGATGAAATGAAACACTGTGAAGGTGCTGAATCCCATGGTCCATGAAGAAATACTCAATTTCTTGAGCAGAAAACTGGACGCTATTGTCTGTAACAACAGCTGTTGGGAGATCTCCCACTGCAAAAATCTGTTTCAAGGTGTGGGCCATTTGGGGTGCCCCTGTGCTGTCCGTTCTCACGATTCTAGGATAACTAGTGTCCACAAGAATAAGCCACATAGCCCTCATATATGGCCTGGCGTAGTCTAGGTCGAGCCATCTCCAGGATTCGCCTGCCTTAGACAGAGCTAAATAAGATTTCGGCAGTGTGGTATGGTACCTGGCATATTGTTGTGTACCCTCCACATTCCCAACCGAGACATGGATTTTTTGGGCTTATCCTGAACCGTAAATCCAAGTGGCTGAAAAAGATCAAGACCCATTATCTTAGCAGCTGTCTCATATTGCGTCAACAGACTGTACCCATTGAACTTTATACAACACAATCACTATACAACAACTTTTGATTTGCTTCAGCTGATCACTATAACTCGTCGTAGTGTATAAAATTCGACCAACTGAAAAGAGACAATAAAGTCATAAGTGGATCTATTTATTATAGTTTTAGAAGAATCTGCCTCAATATGAAATTGCACATTTCGTCCACTGAGTCCAACATCAATCAAAACCGCTTCATTGGCTTGAAAAATAATATAAACAAGGCCATTTAATTTTTAGTTTTGCACCTCCGTTTCTGTGTGGTTTAACCCTTTTTCCACGTGGCTGTTTTTACCTGTCTTCTTTTCTGTCAACTGGGACTAACGGACATCGTTTCTTAACTCCTCTCTGTCTTCGTGTTTTATAGTTCTGACTTGGGCGCGTATGACCTCAGTTCTTTTTTGCGCCCTAAAGCAAAACAAAAAAAATCTTTCTATTACGAGTAACGAAAGACTGAGCGTTAGACTACGCTTCAGATGGCTGATTTAAAACGAATTTCAAATCGCCGCCCTTTGGTAAGCTGGAATTACACGCGGCTGTTTAGCGGGTTTTGTTTTTCTGTCTACTCTTGCGACTGAAGCGTCTGTAGCCATATCAAAGTCCATCCTAAAAACACCGGTTCCTCCCGCTCTGTTAACTTGGTTTGTTTAAAAGCCTGAATAATGGCTAACCATTCTTCCAGTGTGCGATTATTTAAGTAGACAAGGTCATACCGCAACCTTGCGTTTGGTGCACGACCGCTGTATCTACATAGGACATACTACAGTTCTGTTTCTCACACCCGAATTCACAATCACAAGCGAAACTTTAGAGCATTGAAAGATTTTCCGGCTTCCTCATACACCCTATAAAACTTACGGAGTGCCGCCGCCACTAGAATCTTGTTGTTGTGGTGGTCTTCAGTCCTGAGACTGGTTTGATGCAGCTCTCCATGCTACTCTATCCTGTGCAAGCTTCTTCATCTCCCAGTACTTACTGCAACCTACATCCTTCTGAATCTGCTTAGTGTATTCATCTCTTGGTCTCCCTCTACGATTTTTACCCTCCACACTGCTCTCCATTACTAAATTGGTGATCCCTTGATGCGTCAGAACATGTCCTACCAATCGATCCCTTCTTCTCGTCAAGTTGTGCCACAAACTCCTCTTCTCCCCAATTGTATTCAATACCTCCTCATTAGTTATGTGATCTACCCATCTAATCTTCAGCATTCTTCTGTAGCACCACATTTCGAAAGCTTCTATTCTCTTCCTGTCCAAACTATTTATCGTCCATGTTTCACTTCCATACATGGCTACATTCCATACAAATACTTTCAGAAACGACTTCCTGACACTTAAATCTATACTCGACGTTAAGAAATTTCTCTTCCTCAGAAACGCTTTTCTTGTCATTGCCAGTCTACATTTGATATCAGTTATTTTGCTCCCCAAATAGCAAAACTCCTTTACTACTTTAAGTGTCTCATTTCTTAATCTAATTCCCTCAGCATCACCCGACTTAATTCGACTACATTCCATTATCCTCGTTTTCCTTTTGTTGATGTTCATCTTATATCCTCCTTTCAAGACACTGTCCATTCCGTTCAACTGCTCTTTCAAGTCCTTTGCTGTCTGTGACAGAATTACAATGTCATCGGCGAACCTCAAAGTTTTTATTTCTTCTCCATGGATTTTAATACCTACTCCGAATTTTTCTTTTGTTTCCTTTACTGCTTGTTCAATATACACATTGAATAACATCTGGGAGAGGCTACAACCTTGTATGACTCCCATCTCAACGAGTGCTTCCCTTTCGTGCCCCTCTTATAACTGCCATCTGGCTTCTGTACAAATTGTAAATATCCTTTTGCTCCCTGTATTTTACCCCTGCCACCTTTAGAATTTGAAAGAGAGTATTCCAGTCAACATTGTCAAAAGCTTTCTCTAAGTCTACAAATGCTGGAAACGTGGGTTTGCCTTTCGTTAATCTAGCTAAGTCGTAGGGTCAGTATTGCCCCACGTGTTCCAATATTTCTACGGAATCCCAACTGATCTTCCCCGAGGTCGGCTTCTACCAGTTTTTTCATTCGTCTGTAAAGAATTCGCGTTAGTATTTTGCAGCTGTGACTTATTAAACTGATAGTTCGGTAATTTTCACATCTGTCAACACCTGCTTACTTTGGGATTGGAATTATTATTTTCTTCTTGAAGTCTGAGTGTATTTCGCCTGTCTCATACATCTTGCTCACCAGATGGTAGAGTTTTGTCAGGACTGGCTCCCCCAAGGCCATCAGTAGTTCTAATGGAATGTTGTCTACTCCCAGGGCCTTGTTTAGACTCAGGTCTTTCAGTGCTCTGTCAAACTCTTCACGCAGTATCGTGTCTCCCATTTCATCTTCATCTACCTCCTCTTTCATTTCCATAATATTGTCCTCAAGTACATCGCCCTTGTATAGACCCTCTATATACTCCTTCCACCTTTCCTGCTTTCTCTTCTTTGCTTAGAACTGGGTTTCCATCTGAGCTCTTGATATTCATACAAGTGGCTGTCTTTTCTCCAAAGGTCTCTTAAATTTTCCTGTAGGCAGTATCTATTTTGCCCCTTGTGATATATGCCTCTACATCCTTACATTTGTCCTCTACCCATCCCTGCTTAGCCATTTTGCACTTCCCGTCGATCTCATTATTGAGGCGTTTGTATTCCTTTTTGCCTGCGTCATTTACTGCATTTTTATATTTTCTCCTTTCATCGGTTAAATTCAATATTTCTTCTGTTACCCAAGGATTTTTACTAGCCTTCGTCTTTTTACCTACTTGACCCTCGGCTGCCTTCACTACTTCATCCCTCAGAGCTACCCATTCTTCTTCTACTGTATTTCTTTCCCCCATTCCTGTCAATTGTTCCATTATGCTCTCCTTGAAAATCTATACAACCTCTGGTTTAGTCAGCTTATCTAGGTCCCATCTCCTTAAATTCCCACCTTTTTGCAGTTTTTTCATTTTTAATCTGCAGTTCATAACCAATAGATTGTGGTCAGAGTCCACAACTGCCCCTGGAAATGTCTTACAATTTAAAACCTGGCTCCTAAATCTCTGTCTAACCATTATACAACCTATCTGATACCTTCTAGTATCTCCAGGATTCTTCCATGTATACAACCTTCTTTTATGATTCTTGAACCAAGTGTTACCTATGATTAACTATGATTAAGTTATGCTCTGTGCAAAATTCTGCCAGACGGCTTCCTCTTTCATTTCTTACCCCCAATCTATATTCACCTACTACGTTTCCTTCTCTCCCTTTTGCTACTCTCGAATTCCAGTCACGTATGACTATTAAATTTTCGTCTCCCTTCACTACCTGAATAATTTCTTTTCTCTCATCATACGTTTCATCAATTTCTTCATCATCTGCAGACCTGGTTGGCATATAAACTTGTACTACTATAGTAGGCATGGGCTTCGTGTATATCTTGGCCACAATAATGCGTGCACCATGCTGTTTGTAGTAGCATACCCGCACTCCTATTTTTTTATTCATTATTAAACCTACTCCTGCATTACTCGTATTTGATTTTGTATTTATAACCCTGTATTCACCTGACCAAAAGTCTTGTCCCCCCCGCCACCGAACTTCACTAATTCCCACTATATCTAACTTTAACCTATCCATTTCCCTTTTTAAACTTTCTAACCTACCTGACCGATTAAGGGATCTGACATTCCACGCTCCGATTCGTAAAACGCCAGTTTTCTTTCTCCTGATAACGACGTCCTCTTGAGTGGTCCCCGCCCGGAGATCCGAATGGGGGACTATTTTACCTCCGGAATATTTTACGCAAGATGACGCCAGCATCATTTAACCATATAGTAAAGCTGCATGCCCTCGGGAAAAATTGCGGCTGTAGTTTCCCCTTGCTTTCAGCCGTTCGCAGTACCAGCACAGCAAGGCCGTTTTGGTTAGTGTTACAAGGCCAGATCAGTCAATCATCCAGACTGTTCCGCCTGCAACTACTGAAAAGGCTGCTGCCCCTATTCAGGAACCACACGTTTGTCTGGCCTCTCAACAGACACCCCTCCGTTGTGGTTGTACATACAGTACGGCCATCTGTATCGCTGAGGCACGGAAGCCTCCCCACCAACGGCAAGGTCCATGGTTCATGGAGGGACTAGAATCTTACTTTCGAAATATTCACTCAATTCACTTCTACATAATCTAACACACACGGATCTGTTGTATCAATAGGCAGGTGAGAGCATCAGCAGTGGGCGATAAGAAAGCTCGTTTGAAACATCGCCTGTCGTCCTGCGTGCCGTGAAATGTTGCTCCAGATTGGTGATTCAGCTGTTCCAAGTTCCCTTCACTGTTTCAAATGAGTGGAACGAACGCGGTGTCCTCCTTACTTTCTCTTGCCGTTGGTCCCGCTCATACAGCCTTTGAAATAGCTTTTTGAGAGAGTAATCAATGGGCTGCAGTAGTAGAGCAGTGCTGGTACAGGCGGTGTATCTGTTAACATCAGCATCAGTACTTTCTTACATGTGCAGTCACACGACTGCTGAGACAATTGTACATGTCATATTTCGCTGACAGCAGCATCAGCACTTCCTTATCTCCAGGGGCATACCGGGAACTCTCTGCCGAGGTCGAGAAGGGGACGGGAGGGAAGAGCCCCCAGCGCTTCTGCAAATTTTGCATGAAGCAGCCCTCCCCCCCCTCCCTCCCTCTCCCACTCTGCAGCTCAATATAGTGAAGTATTTAAACCGCAGATAAATTTATCACTTATTTTTGCGTAACTGACTTCCAAAAATTCGTTTAAGGACTGGCTCACCAGTTACACTGGTAATCATGTTTTCGTTATTTGGCACTGAGTAATTTTCTAGTGTCACTGTATTAGCTATTATTGTGTGAGTGTATCCCAGTCACAAGTCCATAGGAAAGAGTGATATAAGTGGTGAGATTCACAGAGGAATATGGCTTGAGATGAGAGAGTGGGACAATGAGGATAATATGGCTTTAGTTGGGATTTGGACAGAGATAGCATTTGACAAGGACCACCTGCAGGAAGTCTGTGAGAAAGGGGATAGCATCAAGTTTGCTGGAATGTTAGGGAGTGGCTTCCTTCTTGTGTATCTATGGAGTCCCAGTAGGCATTCAAATTGGCACAGGATCACTTTTGGATGGGTGTGGAGGTGGAGATGGGGATGGAGCATGAGGATGATGTGGTATGTAGGACATGGTGAGGAGGACAGGCAAGTGATTTCCAATTGGATCAAGGACTTCTGCAGTGACGCGTCCAAAGAGTTTGGGAGATGTGAGGATGACATCTAGAGTGGTGATGCTTTCAGGACAGGTGTGCTGTGGAATGGGGACAACGTCACCAAGGAGGGAGTCCGTAATCTCATGTCACCACTGGAATTCTGCAGGGGATCCACTATGGATGTTGAGGCCACTGGCAACAATATAGATAGGTAGTTGAGGAACCAATAGAAGATGAGAGTATTATGTCAGATGTACATAGCACATAGGTAACAGTTAGGGATTTGAAGCAGAGGCTAAGGATGAGGTGTTTGATGGGATTACTCAGTAAGGGGTGTGGGTGAGCAGGGATGTTTTGTGGCGGGCAACTGCAACTCCATCTCTGGCCAGGGGTACAGGATTACCTATATGATGGAGGATGCAGAGAGAAATTTGGATGATGTTATGTGGCTGGACGAATGTTTCATTAAAGACGAAGATATCGACGTTCGGTTGGGATAGGGTGTGCATGAAAAGGGGCATATTCGTGAGTAGGGAGTGGATATTGTGATGTGAGACGCTGTAGTGCTGCCACACCATGACAGGAGCTTAGGGAGTGGGTTGTGAGTGAGGGGTCGAGAGTTTAAACGAGGATATTGAGATAGGTGACAATGAAGTGGGCTTGGTTTCAGGAGTAGGTGGCCTGGGTGTTGGTTTGGAAAACTGAGTGGGCAGCTAGAGGAATTTGTTGTAGGTTGTGTGGTCATTGGAAGGGTTCAGTATTTGGAGGACAATGGTGAGGAATTTGATGATGTCTTCGGCGATGGGGGTTGAGCAGAGTGAATTATTGGGAGTGATAGGATGACACGTAGGACAGTTGGGTACTGTTAGTTCTGGCTTGACTGGTGTGGACTTAGCCTTGCACTTGGCGGAGCAGGTAGGGTGAGCATTATTGCAAGTGGTAGGGGAGGTGATGATTGGACAGTGTTTGAGGAAGTGAGAGTCTTTACAGTGAGAACAGTTGGGGGGGGGGGGACAATGCAACGGAAGGCATGGTGGAGGACATGGCCTGAGCCGTAGGGGGCCTACAAGCCACAGAGAGTGGAGGGCTAGTAGTGGGCTCCAGTTTGTCCCAGCAGTCAGCAGCACAAAGTGTGCTTTCACCGACTTGCGATGGACAGGCACCCAGGAAGTTGTTTTCAGACTAGGGGAGTGCGTTTCTCCGGTTCTGCAGCTGTTCTCATGATGATTCCTGTGCACCTACCTACAAGATCAGTATATGTTTGGCTTTTGAAGACATTTCGCCTCAGTGGCCAAAATGGGTCGGCACTGCAGGACACCAGACACTATCTCACCAGGATACCTGTTACGGTCTATTGGAGTCACGTAGACACCCAAGATATGCTGCTTCCTATGCAAGCAAAACAACAGTGTTTTGGCTGAGACACCGATTGTGATGTCAGAAAGCGTACTGGTGGACGCCTGTTCGATGCCATGATATGTCTTAGGACTGGAGAAAAGAATGTCCATCTTCTTAAGGGAGGCTGTATGGTACGCAGAGATGTATGCGATTAGCACATGAGAACGCTAACGTTTTCGATTGGTAATTTTTAGCTTTTTGGTGCATACTTTGTATGGAGTGTTTTGCGGGCTTGAGAGGACAGTGAGGAATCGATATTCGCATGGTGGCCATGAAGGATAGAGGAGTGTCGGAGAGTAGATTTGGAAATTGGCTGGAAAAAGGGAGAGATCGATTCGGGCTCGGGGCACAAAGGTGGATCCAGAACAGAGGAGGAGCCGGAGGTCCACCATTGGAGTCGACGCAGAAGCTTTCTGGTCACCACATTCTGTACATCTGTGTGCATATGCTGAACATTTCGCAGCATCAGCATCACGAATCTTTTAAGTGAATTTCACCAACTGCAGCATGTTCTTGCAACAGTAGCAGCTTAAACTTCCCGATTAGCTGCCCACAATCACTCTCAAACGATTTAATTACACTCAGATTGCGTTATCCATAGTTAAAGTCGGAGTTAGAGCCAACTTCCACCCTCTTTCCAACTTTGTTAACTTATGAATGCAGAGTCTCGCGGCGATAACATTGAATAAAATGTCCTCGGGTTTCCAAACGCGTCAACTGGTTAAAACTACACGAGCTCGTGTAGTTTTAACCATTTGACGCGGTTGGAAACTCGAGAACATTTTATTCAACTTTGTTAACTGTATATCGGTACATACTTTATTTTATTAAACAGTATCATGAATGTAATCGATGTATAATGTTGATCGATGTTCGATGTCATTCATGTCTTTTGTAAATAAATATGTTATTATCAAAACTGTCATGTGTTATTCAATTAAACTGCATTCCTTTGATCACTTTTATTAATCTCGTTTACTTTTGTGGGGAATAATAGGAGTAATTTTGGAGTAGAATACATCACATCAACTTTAGTTTCACTACTGAGGGCCAAATACTCTGTCATTCGCACTTGGATTCCTTTGCGTTTAATTTTACACTAGTGTAACTGGGGAGGCGGGAGGGTGTAGTTTTGTCGTATAACTACTGAGTTGCCGAAGTTCATTAGACGTGTTCAAGTACCTGTCCACCAAATGGTACATGCTGTATCTTCCATTCTCGTTTGTGGCAACGTTGTTTACTTTGTTACTGCTTTTGCTCCCATTTTCCTTTGATTTCCATCTCGTGCCTCTCTAACAATTACTTTTCTTTGCTTTTACTGGAAAAGCAACTATGTAACACAGGGGCTTCAAAGCATTCCCTTTTTTCTTTCTACCTTTATTATAGTGACAAATTTGCGGTACCTACCGACTTTCGACTTGTAGCATTCATGGTCATAATTTCCACTATTATTGTTTACTTTTTCCCACTTTTCAGTTTCGAATGTAGCTTCTTCTTTACAAAAAAAAATGGTTCAAATTGCTCTGAGCACTATGGGACTTAACTTCTAAGATCATCAGTCCCCTAGAACTTAGAACTAAATAAACCTAACTAACCTAAGGACATCACACACATCCATGCCCGAGGCAGGATTCGAACCTGCGACCGTAGCGGTCGCGCGGTTCCAGACTGTACCGCCTAGAACCGCTCGGCCACCCCGGCCGGCTTTTCTTTGCATTTTGAGCAGAAAGTTCAGTGTCTAAGGTATTAAAATGACTGATTTACGCCAAATACTTACACAATCATCTACTACATTAGCAGCGTCAAATTTCTTAACAGAATATATTTAATATACAGTGTGGAGTATTTTAGACAGCTCATCGGCAGCTATGTTATTATCTACATCCAATTTTACATCAGAATTTATTGTAACATTTAATCTTGACTGAACCTGTTCAATTGGGCTAACTTATTGTTTACATCAGACACTTTCCTGTTACACTCTTCAGTGCAACCATTGACAGTATTTGGCACAATGTTAACAGGTTCCTCATTTACATTAACATTTTTACTAGGTTACTCTTGAAGAGCTACACTCGTATCCAATCTACTTGCCGACCTACTCCTCATATCATTATCATGAATTTTCATTGCATCTTTGTTAGTTTCCTGAATGACTTCCCTATGAGGTCAAACTTTTCGTTAGTTTTCCAGAAAATTCTTCCAGTTCCTTAATAGACCCTCTGATGGACACCTTTAATTTTTCAAATCTAGAACATTCGTAACTTTTCTTCTTTATAGCCCTGTGTGTGAATAGTGCAGGGTGTAAGTGCACAAACCTAGTTAAAGAAAAATGTGATTACTTAAGGCCTGCTACTACTGTGCAGTCGAGTGTGCGATGGTGTGCTGCCTGACGTCACAGTGGACAGTTATCAGCATTTTAAAAACACGCCAAAATAAAACCAATCAAAATTACACATTTCACTCTAAATAAATTATCCAACTCACTTTAATAAAAGTCCACTGCTGGTTTACGTAGCTAACCTGTGAAACAAAACGAAAAATGTTACACATACGGATATATCACACTGTTCACTTAAATTTACTTTATGTAACAAGAAACTAGCTTAAAAACTAATCTATCTGACTTAATCATTGATTAATTGTGTAATGAAACTGTTTTGCAAGTATAGTGTAATTGTATGACCATGCCCCTGAACTATTCTTGCACTTACCTCGATACAGTAAAAATTTTCTCTCGAAAGTGGATCACAGCAAGCAGCACCACATCTAAGCTAAATTAAAATGGTAAGCTAAAAATGATATTCAAAAGCATGTGTACCGCCACGTGCAATGTGGACACAAGCAGCCTAGAATTGCTTGTATGGGGGTTATTTTGGACACTAATGCGCTACAAATTAATTTTGTTGCAAAGAATTACTTTATAACTTCGCTTTCGAGAAGTTACATCTACTTTTAATATATCCATGAGATAAATGCTTCAACCAAATCTTGGTACGACAATTAATCTTGCAACGGACTGCTAACTACACACAAGTGTGGAAAGCTACAGATTTATCTTGAATCACAATTCGTCACAAAACTCTTTTCAAATTCCATAAATATTCTCATCATCAGCTTATTCAACGATTTCCAGCAAATGAGTATTCAATATGTAGTAGCTCAATTACAGCTAAAAGTTTCCTGACAATTCAGTTCCACGCCTACTTCCCAACACATCTCGACTAATAATCTCTCTCTCTCTCTCTCTCTCTCTGAGCACTTTCAGGTAGAAGAGACGGTGTAACAACGTAACAACACAACCAAACACTGCGGATCAACGTGGCTCTCTCTCAGATGTGTGCATATCGATGTGTGAAAGTCAGAAACTAGCAATTCTATAACAACCAAGGTGACATGCGCACCTCACATATTTTTCTATTTTATTGTTTGTTGTATCTATTTTGGTATTATTTTCTTCTAATTTGTTACGCTTTTCCTCTACTATACTATTAGTAGCCCTAGAAAATTCTTCCATTTCATTCATAAAATCTTGCAGCATTTTCCCCAGATTACTTTCTGCACATTTACTTTTGTTACTTTCATATTCCTGTGGTTATACGTTCACTGATAACCACCTGAGTATTTGATTAAGTTACACTGTCTGTCAAACATACAGATCTTTGGGCGATTTCTTGCACTTCAAGCATTCTACATTCCTGACCGGCCTTTTAGTTTCCACTGGTGAGTTTAAGTTACCAATATTTTCTACTAAATCTACAGTTTCTAGAACCATATTCTGCACTGCATTTTCCATTAAATTATTCTTTCAGACTTTCAGACTTGTCTTGCCTCTCCTAAGCAGTATACCCTTACGTGAACACAGAATTACTTTAGGTGTCATTGCTCTCTGGACGACGTAGCTATTTGTAGACTGAACAGACGCTGGGCCCTTACGTCGAATCCTGGACCTCTGTGTCCGCGCCCCCACTGCACCATTTGGCTGCCACTGTGAAGGTCTGCTTCTCGCGCACTCCCAGCTGGTGACGATCCTCCTTTGGATACGTGACTGACCTCGCCATGTCTGCTGCTGGCGGTGTCTTCTTTCTTCATGTTCGTGATGTCTTCTTCATGTCGATCAGTGTTCCACTCGAGAAATTTTCGTAATCCTTGGACGCGTTTTAAACTTTCCGCGACGCGGACTTATTACACTTCACAACACACGTTTCGCGCTCTGCGACATACGAAAATTTTATTTCGAGGTTGCTATCCACAAGCCACAAATTTCAGTCTCTTTTAACACGCTGTTCGCTTCCTGCTTCTCTTTCCGAAATAGTGATTTCAAATTGCATCTCTTGTCATCAACACAGTTTTTTTTTTCAACAAAATAATTCTTTCCAACGCAAGGAATACCATATGTAAGATTTACCATGTGCGTCCCGTATCCTCAACACAGGTTATCAAAACATTTCGTCACAAAGGGATGAACTGCGCAAGATCCACTCGCTGTACCAAAACTCCATAAAAGTTTCTCAGTTTAGCCGCGAGCCTGAAGAAAGTGGTATAGCTGACTTACGGTGTAACTGAGCATGACTTCTCGCCCTAGTCTGCACTAGTTAACTCTTTTCTGAATTATTTTAATGAATCACCATGTAGGATTTGCTCCCACTTGTTTTCTGTGAATCTCTCGCTGACGTAGTCCCTCGAAGCATTTCTCGTAGCACGTTGGATTCTTTAGAAGATGCAAGTAGGTGACCTGTGTCTATAAGTGGCTGTGCGAGTAGCGAATTTACATGAAATAAGTCCCAGTATACCACTACAATGCTTTTATTGGTGAACTCCACAAAACAGCAATAATTAAATACACTCCTGGAAATTGAAATAAGAACACCGTGAATTCATTGTCCCAGGAAGGGGAAACTTTATTGACACATTCCTGGGGTCAGATACATCACATGATCACAGACAGAACCACAGGCACATAGACACAGGCAACAGAGCATGCACAATGTCGGCACTAGTACAGTGTATATCCACCTTTCGGAGCAATGCAGGCTGCTTTCTCCCATGGAGACGATCGTAGAGATGCTGGATGTAGTCCTGTGGAACGGCTTGCCATGCCATTTCCACCTGGCGCCTCAGTTGGACCAGCGTTCGTGCTGGACGTGCAGACCGCGTGAGACGACGCTTCATCCAGTCCCAAACATGCTCAATGGGGGACAGATCCGGAGATCTTGCTGGCCAGGGTAGTTGACTTCCACCTTCTAGAGCACGTTGGGTGGCACGGGATACATGCGGACGTGCATTGTCCTGTTGGAACAGCAAGTTCCCTTGCCGGTCTAGGAATGGTAGAACGATGGGTTCGATGACGGTTTGGATGTACCGTGCACTATTCAGTGTCCCCTCGACGATCACCAGTGGTGTACGGCCAGTGTAGGAGATCGCTCCCCACACCATGATGCCGGGTGCTGGCCCTGTGTGCCTCGGTCGTATGCAGTCCTGATTGTGGCGCTCACCTGCACGGCGCCAAACACGCATACGACCATCATTGGCACCAAGGCAGAAGCGACTCTCATCGCTGAAGACGACACGTCTCCATTCGTCCCTCCATTCACGCCTGTCGCGACACCAGTGGAGGCGGGCTGCACGATGTTGGGGCGTGAGCGGAAGACGGCCTAACGGTGTGCGGGACCGTAGCCCAGCTTCATGGAGACGGTTGCGAATGGTCCTCGCCGATACCCCAGGAGCAACAGTGTCCCTAATTTGCTGGGAAGTGGCGGTGCGGTCCCCTACGGCACTGCGTAGGATCCTACGGTCTTGGCGTGCATCCGTGCGTCGCTGCGGTCCGGTCCCAGGTCGACGGGCACGTGCACCTTCCGCCGACCACTGGCGACAACATCGATGTACTGTGGAGACCTCACGCCCCACGTGTTGAGCAATTCGGCGGTACGTCCACCCGGCCTCCCGCATGCCCACTATACGCCCTCGCTCAAAGTCCGTCAACTGCACATACGGTTCACGTCCACGCTGTCGCGGCATGCTACCAGTGTTAAAGACTGCGATGGAGCTCCGTATGCCACGGCAAACTGGCTGACACTGACGGCGGCGGTGCACAAATGCTGCGCAGCTAGCGCCATTCGACGGCCAACACCGCGGTTCCTGGTGTGTCCGCTGTGCCGTGCGTGTGATCATTGCTTGTACAGCCCTCTCGCAGTGTCCGGAGCAAGTATGGTGGGTCTGACACACCGGTGTCAATGTGTTCTTTTTTTCCATTTCCAGGAGTGTAGTTTGAAATGTTTCGTCTCAAAAAGTTAATGAAATTCAAGAGCATGGTGTAACCGACTATCACAGAAGACCGTGCTATGAGTATGTTCTGTCGCTGACTGTGACATAACAACAGGCCCCGCATAGCATACATTCTGTCGCCGGCTAGCGGGACTGGCATGCAGCGGAAAACTCTTGCCCACGTCAGAAAGCTTCAGCTATTTGTATATCGTCGGTACCATAACAAAACTCGTTTGTCTATTGGGTTAACTGGTTTACTGCAAGCTGTGATAATCTATCGGCTAGTATTTACCATGCCAAAAGTGGACATTGATAATAAATACTTAATAAAGGAAATTATGATTTCCGCACCAGAACACCTGTGGTTTCCCTACATATCGGCTGTCAAGCGAGATTCTCCCTTCACTACTGTGACATACGGCTCATTCGTTAGCGATACAAACAGCGTCTCTCTCGGTGCTTCCTGCAGTGCAGCTGAAGGGAGCGAATTACTTCTGCTGGCTGCAGCGCCCCAATAAAATGCTCTCCAAAACAGAAGGAACCTCACACACTGCAGTAAGCTTAAGATGGGAAAACAGACTGAAATACAGTATAACAACTGCTGCAGAAAATGACCATGCGAACACATACATTGTTTTTTTAATAGTTAACATTTAAAATCAATGTTTCACAACCGTAAGCTTCATACACAATTACAAGCTTAATTTGCAAACTCTAATTAGCTGAGCAAAAGCATTTCTCTTCTGTTTTATTCTTTCTCGTCTCCTTGCAGTCACTTTCTCCGGCTACCCGAAATAAGAAAAGGACATCAACTTGCCAGTTTGCTTCGGTATTAAACTCACTACGTAATATAACGGTAACATCTATATACGTCACACTTGCCTTTATAGTATATTCCCTCGCGTGAGTTAAAAAGTGGTATCTGATGCCCCCTTAATGAACTAAACATGTGATAGCCAGTATAAATACCACAACATTATAAATCTTCAAGCAGTAGAGTAATAGTCTCTGAGAGTAACTCGAATTTATTCTTCATTCTTTCATTGTTTCACTAGCCTAGCGCCCGCTGTTTCGCTCCCGTACACTATATGACCTGTAGGGATTTTTTTTTTTTTTGTTTTCGTTTAATCGAATTTTCATGTTGTTCACCCATCACCCTCCCTTCCCCTCCCATGAACCATGGACTTTGCCGGTGGTGGTGAGGCTTGCGTGCCTCAGCGATACAGATGGCCGTACTGTATGTACAACCACAACGGAGGGGTGTCTGTTGAGAGGCCAGATGAAGATGAAATGGGAGATATGATACGCGTGAAGAGTTTGACAGAGCGCTGAAAGACCTGAGTCGAAACAAGGCCCCGGGAGTAGACAACATTCCATTAGAACTACTGACGCCCTTGGGAGAGCCAGTCCTGACAAAACAAGATATATGAGACAGGCGAAATACCCTCAGACTTCAAGAAGAATATAATAATTCTAATCACAAAGAAAGCAGGTGTTGACAGATGCGAAAATTACCGAACTATCAGTTTAATAAGACACGGCTGCAAAACACTAACGCCAATTCTCTACATACGAATGGAAAAACTGATAGAAGCCGACCTCGGGGAACATCAGTTTGGATTCCGTAGAAATATTGGAATACGTGGGACAATACTGACTCTACTACTTATCTTAGAAGCTAGATTAACGAAAGGCAAACCCATGTTTCTAGCATTTGTAGACTTAGAGAAAGCTTTTGACAATGTTGACTGGAATACTCTCTTTCAAATTCTAAAGGTGGCAGGGGTAAAATACAGGGAGCGAAAGGATTTTTACAATTTGTACAGAAACCAGATGACAGATGTAAGAATCGAGGGACACGAAAGGGATGCAGTGGTTGGGAAGGGAGTGAGACAGGGTTGTAGTCTGTCCCCGATGTTATTCAATCTGTATATTGAGCAAGCAGTAAAGGAAACAAAAGAAAAATTCGGAGTAGGTATTAAAATCCATGGAGAATAAATAAAAACTTTGAGGTTCGCCGATGACGTTGTAATTCTGTCAGAGACAGCAATGGACTTGGAAGGGCAGTTGAACGGAATGGACAGTGTCTTGAAAGGAGGATATAAGATCAACATCAACAAAAGCAAAACGAGGATAACGGAATGTAGTCGAATTAAGTCGGGTGATGCTGAGGGAATTAGATTAGGAAATGAGACACTTAAAGTAGTAAAGGAGTTTTGCTATTTGGGGAGCCAAATAACTGATGATGGTCGAAGTAGAGAGGATATAAAATGTAGACTGGCAATGGCAAGGAAAGCGTTTCTGAAGAAGAGAAATTTGTTAACATCGACTATAGATTTAAGTGTCAGGAAGTCGTTTCTGAAAGTATTTGTATGGAGTGTAGCCTTGTATGGAAGTGAAACATGGACGATAAATAGTTTAGACAAGAAGAGAATAGAAGCTTTCGAAATGTGGTGCTACAGAAGAATGCTGAAGATTAGATGGGTAGATCACGTAACTAATGAGGATGTATTGAATAGGATTGGTGAGAAGAGAAGTTTGTGGCACAACTTGTCTAGAAGAAGGGATGGGTTGGTAGGACGTGTTCTGAGGCATCACGGGATCACCAATATAGTATTGGAGGGCAACGTGGAGGGTAAAAATCGTAGAGGGAGACCAAGACATGAGTACTTTAAGCAGATTCAGAAGGATGTAGGTTGCAGTAGGTACTGGGAGATGAAGAAGCTTGCATAGGATAGAGTAGAATGGATAGCTGCATCAAAGCAGTCTCAGGACTGAATACCACAACAACATAACATGTTGTTCACAAGTTCCAACACCTTCTAAGCGTTTCACGCTAATTGTGGACATATAAGCGTGGTTTGACCCAACTTTCTTCCCCTAACAAGTGAAGTGAAATACCAATTTTCATAAATTTAGCTTTAAATGTTTTCTTAATATAACGAAATGTTTTCTGAAAAATTTTCATCCCCTATTACACTTCCTTAGAGGTTGAATACCCTGAAACACTGAAACATGTTTTTTTTTTTTCTAACCAAGAAGTCCAATACTAATTGTCATCGACGTAGTAATTCTTTAGTAAATTTGTATTTTCAAAAAACTTTCATCCCCTATTTTACCCTCTTAGGAGTGGAATTTCGGACAGTCACTTCTGAAACGACGCCTACACGATAAGATCCACACTCTCTCCAAACTTAAAGTTTCTATCCTTAGCGGTTTGGACTGGGCGATGATGAGTCAGTGAATCAGACCCTATTTCACCCCTGTATGGGTTGAATTTTCATAAACAGTGAAACACGTACTTTTTCATGTCTAACCGAGAAGCCAAATACCAATTTTCAAAGATTTAGTTCTAAAAATGCTTTCGCAACGAAATATTTTCATAAAACGTTCAGTCCCTATTTCACGCCTTTAGCGGTTAATTTTCCAAATAAAAAGTGACATGCGTGTGTTTCATCTCTACCAGAGAAACCAAACACAGATTTTGATAGATTTAGTTTCAAAATGCTTGCACAGTGAAATATTTCCATAAAAACTTTAATCGCCCATTTCACTCCTATAGGAGTTAATTTCAAATAACAATAAAACACTTTTTTTTTTATTCCTAGCTGAGAAGAAAAATTTTAATATTCTAAATTTAGCTTTAAAAATGTTTTCATAATAAAATATTTTCATAAAAAATGTCTTCTTCTAATTAACCCCCGTAGGGGATCAATTTCTAGAAACATTGTAACACCTATTTCTTTATTTCTGACCGACAAACCAAATACCAATTTTCGTAGCTGTAGCTTGAAATTTCTCTTAATAGCGACACTTTTCAAAAAAACCTTCTTCCCTGTTTCATCTCTTAGGACAAGAATTTCTAAAAATCCGTTCTTAAACAACGCATACATTATAACATTCACGCCTTCTCCAAATTTCAGGTTTCTATCCTTAGCAGCTTGGGCTGACCAAAGATAAAACACATTGCCTTTTATACAATATATAGAGAGTGATGAGATGCGCCGGGTACAATGTGTTCTCGTATTACCGAATGTAAATGAAACTGTGTCACCTCACCGGAGTTATCTTGTTTTCGTAGAACAGGTTCGTAGTTTGTAATCTGAATGAGTCTGATTTTGCATTACGTGTACATTGTAACAATTATTAATGTACAGCTAGATTCCAGAGCGTTTTGCTTCTGTGATATTGCAGTGCAGTTATTTGTACGAACGGTGATTTGTATCCTTCCTTTAGAGAAAAATTTTTTGCCTTATTTATAATGTAACCACCCTGACTTGTGCACATATAATAAAGTCCTCTGCTGTATTATTCTGTCCGTATGACCTCAGGAACTACTGTAAGGATTTTCATACAGTTTTAACTAAGAGATATGATGATTAACCAGGAAGGTTTATGAATGTAATTCATAAATATTTCATACAAGTCGGTTGAACTATCATGATTTTTATCGATTAACGTTTCTGGCATGCATTGCTTAGATCGTTTAAGATGCCTGAAGCTGTTTCTCTGAATTTTAATCATAAGTCTACGCAGTGGCCCATAAACAAAGTTACTGCCATGCCAGAAAAATCATCTGGCCGTAGATATTTAGTGCGCTCCTGGCTACGCTGGAACTGGTCACTGGTTTATTAATGAATCACTTCACTTGCCCAAACACTCAAACAAAAATTTCCCACTTCAATAAAATAGCTTCAGGTTAAAAGTTACAGTGGGGACAAATTATATAACTCATCTGATCGTAATGTTTTCGTAATGAGTGGCGTATGTAGTGGCAATGATTTAGCTTTATTATCGAAGTTTTAGATTACTTTTAGCACATTCTTATTTGCCAGCAGCTAATTAACATTTATTATTATAAATTCACTTTGTTAAATGTATGATAGAACAAAAGAGAAGGGGCTGCAAGTAACTATATAGTATTTACTATGCTAACCTTATACTGATTGGCGTGGTTGTGAGCCAAGAAAACTCCTTTTAAAATTCAGCTAATTCCCTCGTGATATCTACCTTTTGATCGCCACTCGAAAGAAATAAAAAATCTGAGCAAATTTGTGCATGTCTCTAGCACTTTTTCTTCTGCCAGACAAAGGTCTTTTACCACGCTCAGGAACTGCTCTCTATCCTGTTGCTGAATCTACCACATTAGGCCTTCGCGATATTCTACAGCTAAAATTCAGCTACACAAGTCAATATCGGAGATTCAAAGCCTACTAATTTGCATGTTTATTCAACGTAAATTACCATACCTGCTCCTATATCAGAGTCGGCAAAATAAGATCCCTGAGAGTTGCAGTTGGCGCTTCTGTTCGTGAGTCTGCTTCAACGATATGCGTAACGCGATTTTGCATGTGTTTCTATGGCAATGCCTCAGTGTTGCGGCAGCCCTGTAGATTGTAGACAGTCGCTATCTCCGCCTGCAGCCATTGGCGCTTCGCAGTCGAAAGCTGGCAAAAGTGCTGCCAGTGGCCAGGGATCTTCTTTCGCTGACTCAGTATAGCACATCTCCACGATAGTTGTGTTGGCTCAGGTAAACTATCATGAACTCTATCATATAACTATTAAAACGGACAAAAGAGTAACGCTTTGAGTCTCCGCAATTTTAGTAACAACGTAAATTCGTGTTTTCTTTTGTACTTCCTTTAACCGCAACTATCACTTGATGGTGTTAACGTCGGGTCAGTCACGAGGGCTCAGTGACTTCCAACTTGGATTAGTTGTTAGATGTCACTTAAGTAACAGGTTGATAAGAGACTTTTCAATTCTTCTAAAGCGTCGCAAGTTAACTGTTGAACAACCATAGCTAAACCACCGGACAGACCTTATGCACCGATGGTCAGCATTGCAGAAGGTGAGTGTAAAAAACCGCGTGAACTCATTGGAAGGAATCACTCGTAAGTTCCAAAGTTCTATCAGCAGAGCAGGGAAAACAAGGACTGTGTGTAGAAAAGAATAGGTGACAGCGGTCGAGTAGCATCTCATAAGTCACACACATCTGTAGTCAATGCAAAGTAACGCTTGACGTGTTGTAAAGAGCGACGCTATTGGACAATAGGAAGGTTTGGGTTGGGCAGATGTCTGGAGACATTGCCTTTATCTTTAGTGCCAACACACTAGTGCAGAGGAGGTGCAGTAGAGGGGTGTGGTCCCATCATTATGTCTAAGAAACCAATAAATGTGGATGGATTTGAACATATTTTACAGAATTGTGTACTGCCCACAGTAGGGGAATAGTTCGGAGAGGATGCCTGCTTGTATCAGCTTCACAATGCGCCCAGCCACAAATCAGCATCCGTGAGGCAATTGTTTGTGGACAATTCTTGAAATAGAGTGGGCTGCCCAGAGTCAGAGTCTCTACTGGAACCCCTTTGGTTTGAGTTAGAAAGTCGACTTTGTTCCAGATTCCAGTGTCCAACATCATTTCCTTCTCTGGTTTCGGATCTTGAGGAAGACTGGGCTGCTGTTCCTCCACAGACATTCTAACACCTCTCTGAGAGCGTTCCTAGCAGAGTTCAAGCCGTTGTAAACGCTAAAGTTCGACACAACCCATATTAATGTCCACTAATAGCTGTCTTGATACTTTTGATCAAATAATACAACACATAACAATGAATATACGTTTAAATAGACAGTCATGTAATTGTATTTTATTGTAGTGTATGTTAACTGGGGGCCTAGACACGACGGAGAGGCTTTGTGCCCGCCGCAACCGCAGTGGTCCACAACCCCATGACTAGTACCCCATGACTTCACCCTTCCGCCGCCCCACACCGAACCACTCTTTCAGGGTTATTGTGCTGTTCGGCCCCCAGGTAACGTCTCACACCAGACAAGTGTAACCCCTATGTTTGCGTGGTAGAGTAATGGTGGTTTACGCGTACATGGAGAACTTGTTTGCACAGCAATCGCCGACATAGTGTAGCTGAGGCGAAATAAGGAGAACCAGCCCGCATTCGCCGAGGCAGATGGAAAACCGCCTAAAAACCATCTACAGACTGGCCGGCTCACCGGATCTCGACACAAGTCCGCCGGGCGGGTTTGTGCCTGGGACCAGCCGTGGGTAAGACCACACGGCTAACTGGGCGGGGCATCATGTAATTACGTAATTTCTCAAGGGAAAATGTCTTTAATGAGCGTCTTAACATTTATATGGGTTGAAACGTGCAATAAAAATGCCCTCTAAGTTCAGTAGATCAAAATGATGTTTCACATGTGATGTCATTATTAATTTGAACTATTTTCTTTTCGTTGCACTGGTTCCGCATTATTTTGTATTTATAGTAGCTGCTTTTGTAAGCGTACCGCTCACCTTATCCAGAGCGGTGTACTCTTTCCCATGCATTGACTGTCTTTGAACTGCAGAACCGCTAGAGCCGATGACACGTACTGTTTTGTTCGACTCAACATTATGGTAGCTGTCGTGTTGGGGGCGTGAGTATGATCACGTAAAGGTATTAAAGTGGGTATAATTCAGTTAGTTGACAGGAGAGAGAAGAGATGATATCGCAAGTAATTTGTGTAGAATGTATCTTACTTTATTGCAAATAACTGAAGGAATTCTCGTATTAAAGTGGGTATAATTCAGTTAGTTGACAGGAGAGAGAAGAGATGATATCGCAAGTAATTTGTGTAGAATGTATCTTACTTTATTACAAATAATTGAAAGAATTCTCGCTTGTAATGGGTTGCCGTGTATAAAAGGTAAGACTGTGATCTCAACAACGAGCATCTAAAACTTACGAATCATAGTGACTGTTATATCTTAATAAATTACAGAAGAGTTGTTAAAATTGTTCTGTTATCATTCAGTAGTTTTCCAAACATGAATAGCACATAAGCATATTAACGACTTTAAAGGTCGTATTGGTCAGACATATGGTCACAGTTAAATACGTATACGACTAACAGGTGTGAGCTCTTCTTCTAATTGAACAGTCCATTTGCCGCAAATTCATTAAATTGTGGTAAGTCTACTAGAAGAGAGCTTATAATTTTCACGCCTGATATCAGTCTTGCTTTATTAAGTTCTTCCATACTGGTGAAGTTCATCTGCAGTAGAGGTAAACTGTGTACAGTGTCATCAGCTAAATGAAGGGGCCTCAGGTATGTATCCCTCCATCATTGCCACAGTTTAAGAATCTAAAAATTTCGTCTTTGACTGGCGAGAATAATTTTGGTAATACAAAATATCAGAACCCTACCTCACTTCAGACGTTAAATTTCTTACTACCCTCTCGAAATCTAATGGTTGTTACAGTACTGATGTATATATCCTTCAGTATGCTAACATTAGTAGAATCAATACCTTATTTCTCAATGGCTATCAGTATAGACTCATAGGTCCTCAACCATTTCCAACCCACCGCCCGCTTTTCGAAGAAAAAATTAGTCAGAGGCCTCAACCCCTTCTTTCAAAGAAAGGAAATCTGATACAATCCCGCTCCATAAATAAATAACACAAAGCTTTTCAATTAGCTCTGCTCATAACACATTTTTTGAACAAAAATTCGGCAATCGCAGTCTCAATTCAATAATGCGGTATTACTGTAATGTGGAAAGATGTGGAGACAGGTAATGGAAGATTAAATTGTGGACTATTGTGAGTTGTGCTCCAGTTGCTGAATTTGTAATAGGACCGCTCTAAATAAACAATCATCTTGCTTCAAATTCCAGCTCGTTTCGTCTATCAATTAATATTTAACTGTTAATTAGAACTCAAGGAAGGATACATTTTAAAATTATCTTATTAAAAGGTGCTGACAATATTGGTGTCATTCTAAGTGGTTAATTAACAAATATATACTTTAAAATTTTACAGTATTTTTAGTGGGAGAGCTGAACTTGGTGTACTGACTTTCACGTATTAGTAATATCGTAATATGAAGTGTACCTTTGAAAACACGGATACCTTCGCTGTTGTGCATGTCTGTTGATCCTGCCGCGAACCGCTGCAGACTGGTATAACGTAAGCTTCGTTGATACCTCCTCAAGAGTCGCTGATTGTCGCGGCCTTCGGAGACGCTCGAAGGGTCAGCGTTGGGCCGTCAACACCCCCTGAATTTGCTTTGGACCAAAACCGCCCCTCTTCCCAGACCTCATCACCGCTACCGTCACCGTTGAGGAACTCTTATTGAGTTTTGTTAAAACTGAGGCAAATGCTTTCTCAAAGTCTATGAATCCCAGACAAAGCTGTAATTCATGCTCATTGAACCGCTCTGTTGATAAAAACAAGTACTTTACATAAAGATTGCCTTACATTAGGCTATTACGCATACTTATATAAACAAAAGAGCTACATAAAATGTATAGCTACCATAAAGACATTTCCTTTGGATGCTGTATTTTTCTCGATCAGAAGTATTAAAACACAGAAAAGTTTGTTGATGGAGATAATAGCTTAAATACATAGTGTGGCTGAACAGCAGCCTCAAGGCTCGTTTTAGACAGGACAGCAATCTCTGCTCCGTTTCTTTCTTGTGTTTATTTTATATCTTTGCATACGTGTTTCTGTTTCTGCTTGTGCAATCGTTAAGTGGTTGCGTGGGAGCCACAGCCAACACTTGGGCGTGGACTTGTAATTACGAAAGGACGTTTTATTGCCCGATCAGACACTTCCACCCACACATGTATGAGAACGTATCATTTTAGAATGTCTAGCTACAATTGCGCAACTGGACAATATTTTTTCTTTTATTGTGATGTAGCCGTACAGTTACTTTTAATGCAATGAAATTTAAATCAAACATTAGAAGATGGAAAACATACACAAGGTATCAGAAAAATAGATGATGATTTCAAGGAAGGTTATTGTGCCCTTAATATTACTCCGCATTATAATGACGTTGGTGATTGTGATGTTAATTTTTCTTTTTTATTTAAAGTTAACAGTCTTTTTTTTCAATGACATTCGTTCCAGCCGCTGTAACTTCAATTTACGTGACGTCAAAGTAGTTTCCAAAATAAATTTATGCATCTTGAAATAATAATTAGTACGCTGAGTGTTTTAATCTGTTTCAATAGTAGACTACCTGTGTGTTTGTAGACTAAATCATACCGAACCTTCGTCTTATTGAATTGATAACTTGTTTCGTTTTTGCAGATCTTTTCAGGAATAATCATTCAACAAAATACTTCATGATTGTTGTCGTATGATCATATATTGTGACGTAATTATGACGTTTGACTTGGAAATGTCTGAAGTTCATGGAGTTCTTGAAACGAGCCATGCACTGTCCCCATAGGACGCCCGTCTGCGCGAAAGGAAGTACAGCTGGAAAGTCCTGTTGATTCCAATTTCTAGGTTTTCAGAAGGCTACTGACGCCGTTCTTCATAGGCGGCTGCTATAGCGCGTCAATGGAATTTCGCCGCAGTTATACGACTGGATTCGTGATTTCCTCACTGGAACACCGGCAACTCTAGTAATTGATGGGAAGTCATGTGACGAAACAGAAATGATATTTGCGGTTCTGCAAGGAAGAGTTACAGGCCCTCTGGCGTTCTTAGTCTGTAGAAAGATTTAGGAGACAACCGTTATTGTTCCATTAAGTTTCGGGTGCGCAGCCGCAAGAAATCTCCTTCTTCTTCTAATATTTCGGCTGTATAACGTTCAGCCATCTTCAGAGTGAGCCGCAAGGCTCTGAAGATGGCTGAACGTTATACAGCCGAAATATTAGAAGAAGAAGGAGATTTCTTGCGGCTGCACACCCGAAACTTAATGGAACAGTCTTTGCGCCGCCAAAACCTGAAGATTCACAACCCTTATTGTGTTTGTAGGTGATCTATTGTTTACCACCCAGCACTCTCGTCAGAAGATCAAAACGAATTACAAAATGATTTAGGCAAGACATGTGTATGGTGCCAAAAGTGGCAACTGACCCTGAACAATAAATTGTGTGAAGTCTTCCACATGAGTATTAAGGAATCCATTATATTTCGGATGCACGATACATAACACAAATTTAATGGTTGTCGATTCAACTAAATACCTAGGGATTACAATTACGAACAAGTTAAAACGGAACAACTTCAACTGTTGCGGGGAAGGCTAACCGAAGATTGTGTTTTGTTGACAAAACGCTTAGAAGGTACAAAAGGTTTACTAAAGTGACTGCCTGCATTATATTTGTCCGTCCTCTTCAGAACTATTGCTGCGTGGCATGGGGTCCTTGCCAGATAGGACCGATGGAGGACATCGAGAAAGTTCAAAGAAAGACAGCTTGTCTTGTATTACCGCAAAATAGGGTAGAAATTATTACCGGTTTGATATGCAAGTTCAGGTGTCAATCATTAAAGTAGTGGTATTCGTTGGGGCGGGATTTTTTGACGAAATTTCAAACACCAACTTTCTTCTCCGACTTCGAAAATATTTTTTGATTTTCACCTACTTGAGGGGAAATGACCATCGTAATAAAATAAGAGAAATGACACCTCACACGGAAAGGTTTAAGTGTTCCTTTTTCCCATGTGGAGGGTGGAACGATCGATAAACAGCCTGAAATTGATTCTGTGCATCCTCCGTCAAACGCTTAAGTGTGTATTACAGAAAAGTCATGCAGATGCAGACGAAGAATTAGATGCAGGACACTCCAGTAGATGCGACCGCTTGTCATTTGTCGTAAGCATTGCAGGTAATATCCCACCTCATATCTAATACGTCTGTACGTAAATAAACACATCCATTAACGCCTTTTATCCTGAAACAGATGCGTGTTTCGCTTTGATCCTCGATCAGCTGCAGAAGAATTTGTGAGAAACGTCCTCAGATATTCGATTCTGTGAATACTCTCGTAGCTCAGCCGTAAAATGCTAAGCGGGGTCCCGGCCAACAGCTGCGGGTCGTCGCTTGAATTGGAGGAGAGTGGAAGATGTATAAAGGTGGGGAGCTAGTAGTGGGGGTTGCACAAGGTAATCTGAGGGTTGGGATAATGAAACAGAATTTTGATGGGCCTGTATCGGGAATTTGATACAGTTTAAGAATGGATACTGTAATGAATTTGGACATTTGTGTCAGATTCATGTTAGTGAAGAACACGATCCAGCAATAGAGATTTTCGTCACTTGTTACTAACAGGTCATCTGTATAAAACTACATTAGTATAGTTACTAGACGCTCTGAAAACGTTGCTTGCGTTTATATGTTATTTATTCACAAAAATTTCAAAACTTTTAAGATATACTACACTCCTGGAAATGGAAAAAAGAACACATTGACACCGGTGTGTCAGATCCACCACACTTGCTCCGGACACTGCGAGAGGGCTGTACAAGCAATGATCACACGCACGGCACAGCGGACACACCAGGAACCGCGGTGTTGGCCGTCGAATGGCGCTAGCTGCGCAGCATTTGTGCACCGCCGCCGTCAGTGTCAGCCAGTTTGCCGTGGCATACGGAGCTCCATCGCAGTCTTTAACACTGGTAGCATGCCGCGACAGCGTGGACGTGAACCGTATGTGCAGTTGACGGACTTTGAGCGAGGGCGTATAGTGGGCATGCGGGAGGCCGGGTGGACGTACCGCAGAATTGCTCAACACGTGGGGCGTGAGATCTCCACAGTATATCGATGTTGTCGCCAGTGGTCGGCGGAAGGTGCACGTGCCCGTCGACCTGGCACCGGACCGCAGCGACGCACGGATGCACGCCAAGACCGTAGGATCCTACGCAGTGCCGTAGGGGACCGCACCGCCACTTCCCAGCAAATTAGGGACACTGTTGCTCCTGGGGTATCGGCGAGGACCATTCGCAACCGTCTCCATGAAGCTGGGCTACGGTCCCGCACACCGTTAGGCCGTCTTCCGCTCACGCCCCAACATCGTGCAGCCCGCCTCTAGTGGTGTCGCGACAGGCGTGAATGGAGGGACGCATGGAAACGTGTCGTCTTCAGCGATGAGAGTCGCTTCTGCCTTGGTGCCAATTATGGTCGTATGCGTGTTTGGCGCCGTGCAGGTGAGCGCCACAATCAGGACTGCATACGACCGAGGCACACGGGGCCAACATCCGGCATCATGGTGTGGGGAGCGATCTCCTACACTGGCCGTACACCACTGGTGATCGTCGAGGGGACACTGAATAGTGCACGGTACATCCAAACCGTCATCGAACCCATCGTTCTACCATTCCTAGACCGGCAAGGGAACTTGCTGTTCCAACAGGACAATGCACGTCCGCATGTATCCCGTGCCACCCAACGTGCTCTAGAAGGTGTAAGTCAACTACCCTGGCCAGCAAGATCTCCGGATCTGTCCACCATTGAGCATGTTTGGGACTGGATGAAGCGTCGTCTCACGCGGTCTGCACGTCCAGCACGAACGCTGGTCCAACTGAGGCGCCAGGTGGAAATGGCACGGCAAGCCGTTCCACAGGACTACATCCAGCATCTCTACGATCGTCTCCATGGGAGACTAGCAGCCTGCATTGCTGCGAAAGGTGGATATACACTGTACTAGTGCCGACATTGTGCATGCTCTGTTGCCTGTGTCTATGTGCCTGTGGTTCTGTCAGTGTGATCATGTGATGTATCTGACCCCAGGAATGTGTCTATAAAGTTTCCCCTTCCTGGGACAATGAATTCACGGTGTTCTTATTTCAATTTCCAGGAGTGTATTTTACAAAATTCCCTTCTTGCACGTTTGATTAAAGAAAGATTAGTATTTTTATCAGCTTTTTTTCATAACTGAGATTTTTTGATAAAATTTTATTAGCTTCTTGCACTGAAAATCATGTTTTGTAATTTTTTTACCAATTATCTGGGAGTATGTTGGTATTAATACCAATCGAATCATAATGATAAGTAGAGTGTTTGCTGTCAGTTGTATTAAAATTTTATCAACAAAGTAAAAAAATAATCTTATATGCCGATAAAGATAGAGTGGCATCTATGAACGAAATATGTTGTATATTGGAAAAATTATTATGATACGAGTAATTCAGTGATCATGAGCGTAACCTCGGGGCACTTGTCATGTGCAGGTTTTGTTTAGTTCAATGTAGTAGAGAGTTCGTCGTTGTACATGGTTATGTATGGCAGTTCTTATCAGTGTCTACAGTGTAGTATCTATGTACTAACGAAGATAGAAATAACAATGAACATTCACGCAAGAATGAATGAAGCTGAATGAGACTATTTATATTGCCGGCCGGGGTGGCTGAGCGGTTCTAGGCGCTTCAGTCTGGAACCGCGCGACTGCTACGGCCGCAGGTTCGAATCCTGCCTCGGGCATGGATGTGTGTGATGTCCTTAGGTCAATTAGGTTTAAGTAGTTCTAAGTTCTAGGGGACTGATGACCTCAGAAGTTAAGTCCCATAGTGCTCAGAGCCATTTGAACCATTTTTTGAGACTATTTATTGGATCCTGTACATGAAAGTAAAGAACCTGAAAAACCTTTCTGGAGCTGAAATCATTGAAGGGGTCAACTGAGCCGGTTAACAGTGAAAACTGCTGATTTTAATTCTATACTTGAGTGAAAAGAATAATCATTTAATAATCATTTACTTTACTGAGCATACGCCTGACCAGTCCACTTATTTCATGTTGACACATGAAGAAATATTCAGCAGTCTTATGAACCGTGAAAATGAGACTTCCTGAATAATCAATTACTTATTAGTTTATGTGTTGCAGTAAACAGATAGTTAGAAGATGCTTTGCATGGTAGGGTGAGAAATGAATCAAACAACGAGATTTAGACAAGAAACTAGCGGTTCTGGATCATGTAGCAGTCGCATTTAGGTGAAACGCGTAACGGGCAGCGTGTTTGATTTGATGCAGTATATAGGCCCATCAAACGGACCGATATTTTGAAGTAAGAAAGAAAATTAAATCTTTTGTGGTGGGCCTTGTCAGAGACAGGAGGCGTGTCGATGATTATATGAGGACAACAGCTGCCTGACCTCGTAGCTTGTAGGCCAAACAGGACAGGTTGCAAGTATTACAGCGGGTTGGCGACTGTAGGTTACGACATTGTTTTAGGAGGTGATAGGATCTGCAACTGCAACAAGTAGATAGGTTTCAACATTCTTGTGATAGATGGTCATTGCACTTGAAATTATTTTGGTAACGTTATGCCTGGGCTTGGACTCAGGAAGATCCAGTCGTGTTTACAGTGGTAAAATGAGGGCGCCGTGTGTAATGGGGTTATTAGTAGTTAATGGAGATTTAGGAAATGCATGCCTAGGAAAAATGGGACAAGTACTGTAGATGCTGTGGGTTTTCAGGATATCATATTTGTTGGGTTGGTTGCTTTGGATGTGGAGTCGATGATGGAGTAATAAATGCATGGAAGTTAAAGGTTACAGAGAACCGTTTGTGTCCCAGGACAGTGCGGAAGTCATGAACTGAAAACTTGAGGATTACAGAATATTTGCTCTGGATACAATGCATGATGCTGAGGCTAAGGAGATACTTTTTGCTTCATACTTTATGGTCTTGTAAGTAAGAAATGTTTGGTCAAGTGCAGGTAGTACAAAGGAATGGCTTAAACAGGATATGGAATGAGATGGGAATGGATTCCATTTGTTATGTTGCCATCTTCGTTTGAAGATTTATTGGCTCTGGGGTTGGTGAGGTGCTAGGATGGGATTTTCTGTGGCAAGATGACTTTGCAGGGGTTGGTTTGTTTGATTAGATGAAGTCGAGCAGATGGCGCTGCCAAGGAGGAAGCTGACGCACCTGCGACATGGTGATAGCTGGGCGTGATAGAACTTGTGCTGCTATTGTGTGGTATTTCTGAAGTGCTGTTGACGTAGTAATGGGTATATGGCATATTTTGGTGTAATGAAAACTACAAGGAAAAAGTCACATGAAGTTGGTGCTTGCGGATATGTTATTGGGTGTGTGCAGGGCGGAACGGGAACTAGAGAGTCAGCTTAGCGGCGGGTACGAGTGGATGTTGCGAAAAATAGGTGGGGTGAGGTAGTAGGTGATACCCAAAAATGCCGATAGTCTGAATATTGTGACTAAAAATTCAAATGCGAAAACTTCCGCTGCTAGGGGCCTCTAGTTGTGTCTTTTAACCGCTCGTATGCCACGTGCCGTTAAGGTGAGTGTATTAGTGTGAAAGTTTGTTGCTATTTATTTACACAGTATTCAAGTGCGTCTGCAAATTTCGAAATGGCTGGCTTGCTGGCTTGCCTGAATCTGCATTAAATTTTGCTTTAGACTCCACGAAAATAAAGCTGAAACGAACCGCATACTAAGGGAGGCTTTTGGTGAGCAAGTTTTCAGCCAAGCAAGAACACTTGACAGTGTTAAAATACCGCGACGCGTCGGAGAGTGGCAAAGTAGTTACTATGACAGTCGTAGAAATTTCGTCGTATTTTAACAATACCAACCGGCTGGGAACCCAAGAACTTTTCATCAGAATTATCTGTCCGGAAAGTCTACATTCAAAAATTTGAGTCTGGGAGTCCGTGGCGGATGACAAACACTCTGCAAGTGATCATGGACGAGTGTGTAGTGATCCTGAAGGACGGTAGACAGTACATGTTTGCGAAAACGTTGGAATCTCATACGGGACATATCAACTCATTCTTGCTGATGAATTGAAGATGAGGAGAATTGCACAGAAATTTATTGCTTTTCTTTTGACGGTGGACCAACGACACCATCGCGTTCGGGTGTGAAACAAGCAGCAAACAACTGTTCGAGATGATATGGATTTCTCCTTCTGGGCCTGGGACGCAATTACCAAGAGCGTGCAGCTATGGTAGTTACGAAACAAAATACTACCCACAAAAGCGCGCCAAGTTCGCAGCAATAACATCAACTCATGATTTTTTTTACATTCGTAGAACTGTCTATAAGGAATTTCTTCTATGTGGTCAGACTATCACAGGGAAGATTTACTGCGATGTTATGAGGAGACTGAGGAAAGATGTTATATGCAAACAGCCTGATAGATTGTGGAACAAAGACTGTTTTCACCGTCATTACAATGCACCTGCACACACCTCGCTCATTGTGAGGGAAGTGCTGGCAGAAAACAACATGCCACCTATCCCCCAGCCTTGCTACGTACCAAATGTAGAACTTCTGATTTCTTTCTCTTCGCGAGAACGAAATTAAAGATGAAAGGGTGGCATTTTGACTCCATAGAAGACATTCAAGCGGAATCGCAACTAATTTTGAACATGACTCACGCAGCGGACTTGCAGCACTGCTTTAACAATTGAAAAGTCGCGGGAAGCTTTGCATACAAGCGCTAACGAACTACTTTGAAGCTGATGGTGGAAATTAAGATATAAGGTAAGTTTTATGAGTGTTGTGGGGATATTCTCGGAAATTTTGGGTAGGTCTTGCGTAGGGGGTGTAGCTACACGTGATGGTGGTTGTTGTGCTTGCGGTAAGATTCACAGATGATTATTTCTGATATCGGGGATAAGAATGTGGCGGCTGAAACACAGAGGCAATACGAAGCAAGGTCCAGGTGCTGGGGATGATGGCCCAAATAATAGCACTGACATGATGGATGGTTCTGGCAAGCAGCGTAACTGCGGTCAAGCTACCGCAGACGGAGACACGGCGAGTGCCCTGGTGAAGATGCTGAAGGAAGCAAGCGGTCACATGGACGACACTCCGAGAGGCGATGGGCGAAACAAGCGCCTGCAGCGAGCGGGGAAACTCTGTCTCCTGAGGAACAGCGGCCCGGAGTTGTCCTGGCTATCTAAGGGATGCGTCGATGTGGGATTAGAACTTTCGGATGCTTGGCGCAATTATGTACCAGAACAATTGCTACCACAATGGACAAAAAATCAGCCACTCTGAAAGGTGCATGTATTTTGTGAAAAGCATCAATCACTCTCAGAGGTAGTGATGTGCAAGCCCTGGTATCATAATGATATACAAAATGAAATACATAATGGCCACGGAAAGTTTCTAGCGCTGCTGACTCAAACCAGTACTTAAAAAGTAGTCACACAGCACAAAATTTCATATAAATTAGCGCAATGGATGATAAAGGACATGCTTGTCTTCGTATGAAAAAGGAGACGAAAGCGAATAGTTGTGTGTAACCAACATGTAGTACCAATAGTCTGTGCTAGCTTCTTGCCTGTAGCGATGTGTAGGGCAGCGAGCCTGTTTTACAAAGTATGTATTCATTCATTCACGGCGAATGCAATAGTTAAGCTTCTAATTGAGAAACATCCAATACAATTCCAACAGTTCTCACTTGAAGGTGATAGAAGTTCAGCCCTGTACTGATTTATACTAAAATGTGTTTAACTACAAATCTGAAATAATATCTCGTGTCTGCAGTAATGTATGTCATCGCATAGCTCATCTGGTGATTTGACACTGAGATTAGGCTCGAAACTAGTCACCAAGTAACAAAGGAAATTAATATTTCGACTCTGACAGTTCTTTCAGTTTATTTGATAATTTGTTTAACCAGTATGTTGGCTGACGTTAGGCCTTCTAGAATGCTAGAAATTAGTAGATAATTTATATTTAGCATTGTGAGAAAAGCAGTGCGAAACGTTGCTACACTTCCGTGTGGCTCGGAAGAGAGGCAGGCTCTCCCACTGGCGTGCATTTGTGTAGCTGAAACACAGTTAGTGACAAGATATTTCAGATTTGCGACGATCTTTGAGAAAGTCTTACCAAGTTTCCAAAATTTAACACTTCAAAATATTTAATAACAGAAGTTTCTTCTCAACCTTCAGACTACATTTGGGCACTTAGGGGGAAGTAACATTTCGGCTGTATTATTATTAGGAGAGAAGACAGTAATACTTACCTAGCATTTGCGGACTGAGAGACAATCTCTCATTTGTGTTTAGTCATAGTAGAGAATATATGGCAGAAATTAACTAATATAATGACATGCAGTTCGCAGAAGGAATGGGGCAGCGTTAGCAATAGTGCTATATCATGTTAAGATTCGAGTGCATAAAATACTATGATGGTCAATGAACCAATATTATTTTAGAGCACCCTAAAACGAGTTTTACACTGATGATGGTGGTGTTTCTCAGTTTATGTTTTAGATAATCGGAGAGGTGGCAGCTCCGAGGGGAACTGTTCACATTTCTGAGGTCGATGTACCTTTTTCACCTGCGAAAGGGTCGCAGATATGTACTCTGACAGCAGAGGCTATAAGAGCAAGTAATGACGTTGTTAATTGCATAGCTAAAAAAGGGCATAAAACCTTTCTATAGTACTCCAGTATGAATGTCATGTTCCATTGCAACAATGTCCATCCCAAAACAGCATAAATTTTGTATACTCTTTTTAAACCAGAAATGGGTCACGTAAATAACTGAATTTCTAAAATTTCTAAATTTGTGGTAATTCCCATAGGACCAAACTGCTAAGGTCATCGGTCCCGAGGCCTACACACTACTTAATCTAACTTAAACTAACTTACGCTACGGACGACACACACACCAATGCCCGAGGGAGGTCTAGAACCGTGGCAAGGCGCCCTAGACCGCAAAGTTACCCCGCGCGGCCGATTAGATAACATTAAGGCAAATTTTGTGGATAAGTTTTATGAAAGAGTATCTTAAATTTTATATGGGATGTTTAATCAGAAAACCACACCTGGGAGGATTTTTCTAATTTTCTACAGGGTGGTAGTTACACTTAAGTTGTGTTTTTTAGAGGAAAGTACTTTATGTTTTGTTGGAATATTGATTGACATGGTTACGTGATTTTTAAAGGTAAATGAAAATGATGACAATATTGAGGATAATAATAACTGTTGATATAAAAAAGTTGCTATATATATATGGTTAATTGGTGAATTAGTGAGTTACGTTTACTCAAAATGGGTGGCACGTGACAGGGTACGGAAATTTCCAGATTTTAGTTTGGGATATTCTCATGAATATTTTTTCGATTTAAAAATTCTGTACTCTTGGCACTGACTATGAATGAGCAAGCGTACTTTATTGTTATACTGAATTGACTTCAGTTGCCATTAAGTAAGGTTTGGAGTTTGTAAATCAATGATTTATTTATGTAACAAGTTCTAGATTAAACTTCGCCTGTTTTTTGTAATTTCTATTTGAGGTATTCATTGACCTTCATGTGCTGTTTTGGACGCAGCGGCAGATGCTGTGACGTCAGCAGAGGTGTAGCAGAGACTTTTCATCGCCGTACGTCGCTCCACTAAATACTTCAAGCAGAAACCTCCATGCAAAACGCTAACAGTGTTGTGCCAAAAAAGAAATTACGATTGGCTGTTACATAGATTCAGTAGTTTGAGAAGCTTTACTTTGAGAAGATCTGTTGTATCTACAGCAATATATCGGATGATTACAGTCATCCTATGACTACTCATTGAAGTAGGCTTCAGTAATAAAAGTACAGTTTCGTCCTGAAGAATAAAGTGGACGAGAGATCTGTAGGGCAAGAAGACATCTAAGCTTATCCTGGACAGCCCTCGCACTACCCTGCGTGGAGATTGTGCTAAATTCTGTAACCTGTTTTCAACCGTGTTTCATGGCACGTAATTTAATGATTACAATAACTTTCACTTCTGCCACTATTCAGCTACCTCATGTCAACTATTTGGCAACTGTGCTGTGTCAAGTCGCAAACACACGATTTTTTTTGTCACCTTGAATTATTGATTAAGCATCTGGAAATATGTTTCGTGTCCAAGGAAATATTAAAGGAAGGCTTATTAAAGTTTTCATATATATGTCTGTCATACTTGTGTTGTAGATGCCATAAATTCTAGATGCAGTATACCAGTATTCGACAATTCCCGTGGTGCACTACAACATGCCATCGTGCAATCCAGAGAAGTTAGAGCCTGCAGTCGGGGCTGGCCACTGAGAATGCAGCCGACAATATTAAAATTCTTAAAAGGAATACTGGGGCTCTACGTTTGTCCAAATTACCAGTTCCAGTCAGGTTTAAAATGATCCTCATAGGCAGTACCATTTCAGCCGAACTAGTAACGTTCGAGTCTTGAAGGGAGATAGTCTTGCTGAAGATAACTGTCAGTCTTACTGAAGATAATTGTCGGGAGTGAGTTATTTGGTGCGTTAAGTCACAACAAGAAGCCACTATCAACTATATTTATCACTTCGCATATCCTCCCAACACAGATTTTTGTAGGAATAAGCTTCTATTTTCGTGGTTAATAGAATCAGGATTCACCAAACGATTCACATGGTAATGGGAGATCTCCTGTAACGAATTATTTTTTTAACGTGCGTAATTATTTATTGTTAAAAAAGTATGTTTGTGGGCTGTACAGAACAAGTGTTAATGATTGCGACTGTGATTTTCTGGTATGTGATAACGGACTGTTATCCGTATTCTTCTGTATAATATTGCTAGAGGTTGTGGTAGCACACTCTGAGGTAATTGAGTTGTTTCTATTTTGTGGTGTTGTATAGAAGGCAGTTTGGTCTTGAGCGAGATAATGTCTCAAGTACATTACATTTAAGGTGACAGACCCTACCACTGGATAGCGGGAACTTATCTTGCACTTTAAGTGAAAATTTGCCCATGAGTTTGAGAAGATCTGTCCTAAAGTAGTAAAGGACAACCCACTCTTTTTAACAACCCATTATTGAAAGTACTTGTACAGCGAAACTATTACTTCTGATTTACCAATGTTGACTGACCTTTACCATTAGGCATTTTTAGTAGTCGCATGACGCCAACACCTAAAGAGGATTGAACTCTGTTTAAATTGTTTAAATGTATGGACCAAAGTGATGGTCTTCTTTGTTTGCTTTTTTTTCCTTATAATGCGTTAGTTGTGATCTGTTCACTGTACCTGATATTAAAGATGAAAGAAAAAAATAAAGCTTTGTTACTTAAGCTAATATAGGTCCTCCGACTTCTAATTATAAGAAATTACTCTTCATTGACTTCTGTCAATCCCAAGACTAAAGATGAATCAGAAATAAGAGTCTGTAAGCGTTTTCAAATGAAAGCGAAGGTTATTTTCATCATGGCAGCAAAACCAGCAACCGTTACGAAATTGTCTCGAATGAAAACCAGCCCACAGTTGCAGTAATTATGTTTATTGTAAACCTTGACCATGGTTTCTGGTACAATAATATAGCCTTCTTCAGAAGTCATAAGCTTTTAAAAATGAAAAACGTCTTAGCCCAGCTTTTTATTGTTCTTGACGCAGCCGCTGGGCTAAGACGTTTTTCAGTTTTAAAAGCTTATGACTTCTGAAGACGGCTATATTATTATAGCAGTAACCATGGTCAAGGTTTAGAATAAATATAATTAGTGCAACTGTGGGCTGTTTTTCATTCGAGACAAAGCGAAGGTTCTTAATATTCTCTAGGTAGTTAGAATCGCATAAAATAAGATGCAAAGTGTTTTTCGTTATATTACGACTCTCTAATTTTAAAAAGTGACAAAAATGTACATGTAAAAGAAAATTACTTGAAATTCAAAGATATATTCTATTAATGTTATAAATATTACGAAACTAGTTACATTTTCAAGAGATATGAGACGAAAAAGAAGTGACAATTTTACAAAGAGAACCAAAGAAACCTTGGGTAGGTAGTAAAACATATCACTGACTTGACACCTAGCTTAATCTCCGTGAGATAGTGATAAATTTTTCCGCACAAAAGAAAGTAATTTTCGCTTGACGGAAATATTAATGTTTACGTAAGTAGTATTCGCTGCTGCTCCTGATTTCATATCATTCAGAGAAAGCTGTTATTGTTAACACTGACTTTCTCTAAAATTTTGAACGACTGTGGTCAGAATAGATTTTTAAGTAATAAAGTGTTACAAGTCTGTGATGTATGTTCGCTCTACGCGCTACGTTTAATAGCATGTAAGTAACTTTTCACAGAAAAGAAACCTAGACAGAACTGTTTAAGAATTCATAGACAGATAATTTCCTTCAACTGTATTTACTTAAAAAGAGACTTGACAGAGCTTATTACCAAATAGTATAATCACTTTCAAATAATTCCCTAGTACAAATAAGCTATCAGTTAAGAACTAACGAATCACTACGCGAGGATAATAAATTAGATGCATTGAAAATATAATTGCTTGTATATATACTAATTATTTTGTACTGAAAACTCTATATTTAGGTGCAATCGCAATAGGGATCAATTGACTACAGCGCAACGGTAACAAACACGTAAAGTGTCCACCAGACAGTGATAATCAAACTAATCGTATTTGCTTGTACGATGGCACAGTGCCCAGCCCCCTGTTTGCTCAACATTTAAGCAAAACACGAATAAAGGAAATGATGTGCTTAGAGATAACTGTCTAGTAAATATCGTTAAAATTAATACTTGTTCCTCCAAACTACAGTTCCAATTTAACAGCTTGAAATCAGAATATTATTTCTATTACTCTTTACACAGGCAAGCTGTTATCATCAGAAAAGTAATCCGTGTTGAGTCTTTAGTGTCAATATGTGATATTATGAACTGAAGTTGAAACGATGTGATATAAGTCAAGAATCGATACATTATGAGTTTGGTGTGTTTTTCTTTGCTTTGTTCCCATCACTGGGGACACTTGCGTGCTAAAAATGGATTTATAGCTCAAAACCTAGATCCTATAGTGATAATGAAACTGATTACACAATGTTACAATAGTTTCATTCAGTTTGGATAAACGGAAACCAAGTTTTACATCTGCAGCAAACAATAACTGTAGATAATAATGAAATCTGTCACCTACTAATGACTTTCAAATATTTGGATATCACTTGTAACTGTCATGCGCGAGAATGTACATTAGTTGACGATACAACAGTTTGTCTTTCCAAAAGCTATATAACAAACTCATTTGACAGAATGTAAATGAAAATATCTGTAAAACAATTTTTGTTCCTGTTACAAACACTACAAGCGTTTGGTACAAAACATTTTCTACTTTACACTGTCTATAATTTGACTCTGTGACATTTTCATAGACGAACAACGCTCCTCGAACGCAGACCCATCTCACTTTCCAGCCGCATCGCCGCCTTCTACTTTCCTGCAAAAATAAAGTAATTGTATTACATAACGTTTACTCCACCAGCTAAAAAATACACGCTTTACTCATTACAGGTATTGCACAGAGTATGTGAACAATTGAGTTGAAATAGATGATAAATCATGAATATCGGTCTATGACTCGCAACAAAGAAACATGATTATACACTAAATATTCCCGCAACAATTCTAAAGCACTCAATCAGTCTTACAAAAATATTAAAGAAATCAGTACATCTACCCGAAAAATACAGGTAAATAATGTATAGTTGCTTCATTGGAATATTATTCGTGGCGTGTAATATTTATGCATAAATGAAAGTCCGAAACGAGAAAGACAAATAATGATTCAGTCACTGAAAACAAAAGTGAGTAACAAAAGGTTCGAGTTCAGAATCACTTGGAATGCCTAGAAGTTAAACACGCGATGGGTACTAAGCTGGCACAAGGCCAAAGCCTGAAGAAGTAAAGCCACTACCCTGTGCTTGATACACATTAGAAGATAAGCAATGTATGGAGATGGTCCGATGATGATCGCTTAGCGAGAGACTCTGACTGATGGGCTCAGGATGCATCTGGCGCCTGGCCCAGGAAAATCAAAGGAATGAGTGGTTCGACAGCTGATTCCGAACTGCCAATCCACGGTTGAGCGCTGATCTAACCACCGTCACGGCCGTGTATATGGTGTGAGCTATTGGTTGGCAGGTGACGTTACGTATAAAAGTAGTACTCGTGATCTCAGTGCTTTGGTATTGTAAGCACGCTGTGCCGCCGGCAGACTTGATGCCTTTCATGGCGGCTGAAAGAGACTCTGTCGACGACAAACCAACGTACTGTTTTTTATAGTTGTTGTTCTTTTTGTTGTTGTTGCCTGGAACATTTACCAACATGCGGGATGACGATGGATAATTGTTTCGCTTCCAGGAGCTTGTACCTGTTGCGGCGGACGAAGCCCGAAGTGTAACCAACGGAGTGATGTGAGAGTTGCAAGTTTCCAGGTTACTGTTTCGTAGAACAGGATCCCTTCCCTCAGGGTAGAGATGGCGAAGTCACGTGCGACGATCGGGTGTCCTTCCTCGTCACACACAACGATGGCTATGTAGGGAGAGGAGTCATTGCAGCGTCGGCCCTGAGGAAGTTGCGTCAGATAGGTCCAGCGGCCGTGTCCAGAGGCTGAGCTCCTGGACTCACCATCAAGCTGGCGTGGGCAGACCTGGAGTGGTTGGCAAGACTGGCAGCAGCTGAGGAGCGAGCTGGCTGGAGCGAATTTGCAAGGATGTCAAACAAAGTATGGGGTACTGCATGCAGATGACATAGAAGTTTGAGAGCATCACTGAAAGGATACTGGAAAAGTGTACCTGGAGGGCGAATGTGAGTGTGACAGCACGTGACAAATACAATTATTGTCTTCTGAATGTATGTAGCATGTCTAATGCAATAATATTGTGCCTGGAGGGCATACGTGGATGTGGGAGCAGTATGCAAGTAAAACTATTGTGCCCAGAAGGTATAGATTGATGCAGGAGCACTTGAGGTATAGGAAAACGAATGCATGTATAAGGGGCGTTCAAAAATAAACGAGCCGGAGTCTGGAATGCGCAAACCGGTGACAGGAGGGTAATACCGTGACGTGTGTAACGACGTGTGGTTCCGATCAGAGTGTGGAAGTTCACAGCCCATCACTAGAGGGCACGCGTGCACGTCGTGACTACACAGACCTAGCAGCAGCATGCATCAATCGTCCAACACTGCCATTCGCACTGCAAACAGTGACATGGAGGGGTCAAAAGAAGAGCAAAAAGGTGTTGTTCGTTTTCTGACAGTGGAAGGAGTAGGAGGAACAGATATTCATCGGCGAATGTCACAAGTGTACGGCGAACACTGCGTGTCCCTTGCAACGGTCAAGGCGTGGCACAAGCGCTTTAGGGAAGGACGGGCGTCGTTAGCCGATGATGCACGGTCTGGAGCGCCAAACTGCATTACCGATGACATCGTCCAGCTGATGGATGCACTGATTACCCAGGATTGCAGAGTGACAGTGAAAGCTGTAGCCTCGACGGTCGGATTGAGCGTCGGGAGTGTTCACACCATCATGAAGAAACGACTGCAGGTGCACAAAGTGTGTACCCAATGGGTGCCCCACAGTCTTCAACCACACCAGACCAGGAAGCATGTCGAATGGCCCACTGTCTTGCTCATCTGCAGCGCTATGCTCGGAAAGGGAATGCGTTCCTGGCATGAATGGTGGCTGGGGATGAGTCATGGTGTCATCACTTGGAATCAGAATCAAAACGAAAAGGTCTCCAGTGGAAGCAACCAGGGTCACCGCCACCAAAAAAGCCAAGACCATCCATATGAGTGCAGGAAAAGTTATGCTGACGTTCTTCTGGTTCACTTCCTGCAGCATGGTACAACCTTGACCACCCTTCGCCAAGCGATCAAATCAAAATGACCAGGCAATGAAAAACCTCATACGGCCAACACAGTCGCGGCACTCCTGCAGAAATTCAAATAGGAGGTTCTCAGCCACCTTCCATACAGTCCGGTCCTCTCTCTCTGTGATTACGCCATTTTTGGTCCAATTAAAAAGGTTCTGAGGGGCAAACGATTCACCACGGACGACGACGTCCAGCTGTATATACAGATCTGGCTAACACCGCAGCCCCAGGAATTTTATCAGACAGCCAATCACCGCCTTGTGTCACAGTGAAACAAGTATCTCAACAGCCAGGGTCAATACTTCTAACATACAGGTATTGGTTTATGTAATAATGCCTCCGACTCGTTTCTTTTTGAACGTTCCTTATATTAGTCACGTAAAGGATAGTCCTAAAATGTGTGTGTCGATTAAACAGCGATAAAAGGGTCAGTAATTGCCTATGTGATTTAGGCGTAGGATGGGGCAGGGGAAAGGGAACAGATGTGATAGTGGAGGTTTACTGGTGGGAGTCGCCAAGAGGTCAATTCATGAAGAAAAATGTCGTCGAAGGACCTGGGCCTGTGCCAGAAGGAGACAGCTGCAGTGTCGCTTTCGAAAGATGGTTGACCCTGGAGGCATGCCAGGGACAGCAGCTGCATACATCTGATGTACTGATCAGAGATAGTTTCTACAAAATGAGTCTGTGTGTCAGCTGCATGGTGTGTAAGATGGATGGGATTTGGAGAGTCACTTCTCTACCAAGCACGAACATACTAGTCGCCATTGGATAGGACGAAACGTTGAGTGGAGACACTGCAGCCAGAGATAGTGCTGGAGCCTATGAAAAAATTCTGATAAATGGTCGCCAGTTGATGGGACGAAACGTTGGGACGCGGTGCAGGAGCCAACGACAGTGCCGAACACAACTAAAAATTTTCTTCCACGTCGCCAGTTGATGGGACGAAACTTTGCACAGTGATGCTGGGGCCAGCAGTGGCGCTGGAGTCAATGGGACTTTGCACCCTCATTACCAAGTTGTTAGATGAAATGTAGTCGCCATCACCAGTGGTGGGACGAAAATGTGGAAGCCATCGTCTGTAGTGGGATGAAAATGTTGAAAACTGTCGTCAGTGGAGCGACCAAAACATCGAGACTTGAGCCCTAAAGAATACACTGTCTACCTAGGATGGATAAAAAACTGATTTCAGAAGAAAATACGACGTCGCCAAATATTCTGAGACGGATCTTGGGGTGCATTGGAGCCATAGGAGGCGTTGGGGCCAGAAAAAACCCTGTCGCCAATTGATATGGGACAAAACTTGGAGGGATGGAACTGGTGAAAACGTTTACTTGTCGCCAAATGGTGGGATAAAATATAGAAGGCGTCGCCAGTGGTGGGACGAAATTTGGAAAGGCAGCACCGAAGCTTGGAAATTTTTACTCGTCGCCAAATGGTTGGACGAAAACTGAGCGGGAAGGGGGTTCTGGGTCTGGAAAACTCCTCAGCGCCAAATGACAATGGGATGAAAACTAAGAGCAGGGGGAAGAGGGTCGCAGTGATCACAAAATTCCTCACTGCCAAATGACACACAACAAAAGCTGTGAGTGGGGTGGGGGGTATTGGAGCAGGAAACTCCTCGAGATATGATGTGTCTTGTGCCGTCGAAGGTGCAATGAGGACATTGCCAGGTAAAATACGTAGAATAGCTTCATTAGATTAGTAAAGGATAAAGTCTTCTTCGTGAATTGTTAAGGTACGACGGTCACTCCAAAAGAAATGCACACTATTTTTGTAAAAATAGAGTTTTCATTCTGCATGTGTGAAAGTTATACCGTGTATAGATACATCCTTCCCGCTTCTTTTCAAACTTAGTTCAAACTGTTCCCGTGAGTGGCGCCGTCACAGCATGTCTTCAAGATGGCTGTTATACTTGACATTCGTCAGAAGCAACGTGCTGTCATAGAATTCCTGTGCTGTGAAAACGAGACAGTGGGAAACATCCACAAGAGATGCTGCTGTCGATCGCAGTACAGTTAGTCGATGGGCAAGCAGGTTACGTGATGAAAGCGGGCACGGCAATATTGAGGATTGTCCTCGCAGCGGCAGGCCTCGTACTGCACACACTCCAGACAATGTGCAGAGAGTTAACGAATTGGTGACTGCTGACAGACGCATATGTATCGACACTGAAGAAACTTCAAGCTCGACTGAGTCGTGTTCGACGACATCGGCAAAAGCAGGACGTTTTGCTGTTGTACGACAATGCACGGCCACATGTCAGTCAAAAGACCATGGAATCGACCACAAAACTCGGATGGACAACATTGAAACACCCGCCTTACAGTCCTAACCTGGCTCCGTGTGACTATCAAATGGTTCAAATGGCTCTGAGCACTATGCGACTTAACTTCTGAGGTCATCAGTCGCCTAGAACTTAGAACTAATTAAACCTAACTAACCTAAGGACATCACACACATCCATGCCCGAGGCAGGATTCGAACCTGCGACCGTAGCGGTCGCACGGTTCCAGACTGTAGCGCCCAGAATCGCACGGCCACTCCGGCCGGCGACTATCATCTCTCTGGGGAACTGATGGGAAGCTGAAAGACTCTCTTCGTGGAACAAGGTTTGAAGATGATGACTCCCTTGTGCACACTGCCAAACAGTGGTTCCAACAGGTTGGTCGAGAATTTTACTGTGCGGATATACAGGCGCCGGTTCCAAGACGGCTTAAGGCAGTTGAGAGGGATGGAAATTATGTGGAGAAATGAAAATATTGTTCCTAAAGGATGTATCTACACACTGTAAAACTTTCAAACATGTAGAATAAAAGATGGATTTAAAAAAAATAGTGTGCATTTCTTTTGGAGTGACCCTCGTATATACAAATGAAAGCTGTGTGGTGCTTTGAGCTTCAGACAAGAAAGACAAATAATGATTGATTCATTGAAGGCTAAAGTGAGTTCAAGCCCAGAATAACTTCGAATGTTTAGAAGATATTCACATGATCATTACTAAGTCGGCGTAAGGCCGAAGCCTGAAAAAGTAAAGTCACTGCTCGGTGCAGATTAGAAGCTAAACACTGTATGCGAACGATTTCTTAGTGAAACTCGGATAGCTGGGTTGTGGATGCAGTCGGCGCCTGTCTCAGAGAACTCGAAGGAATGACTGCTTCCACAGCTGAAACCAAACTACTAATCCGTAATTGAGCGCTCGCCTACATACCGCCACGGCGCTCAGATGAAGTGTGAGCTGCTGGCGGAGACGTGACGTATCGCAGGAGAATACTGCCCGTGTTCACCTCTTCCGTGGCCTCTCATGGCGGCTTCCAGAGGCTCCGGCGACAACAAACCACGGTACTGCTGTAACTGTTGTTGTATGGAACATTTACCAACATACGAGACGAGCGCGGATCACTGTTTGGCTTGCAAGCGCTTGTGCCTGTTCCGGGGGACTGTGTTGATGTATGACCATGTGAGATTTCTGCAGGTTGTTTTCTTGCAGGAGGGACACAGCCCAAAGCCAGGGTCACTAGAAAGAAACACAAATCACTTTTGACTCTAGTACAGGGTTTCCAAACTTTCCCTCTGACTTTGAGAACCCTGGTACTTCGGTGGAAAATGAGAAAAGCTTGTTTTATTGAGTGATTACTTCAATCGTAAATCATAACTAATAACAAAAAATCATAGTAAAATTTTCAAAAAATGATTAGCACCGTCAAAATCTCGAAAAAAAGCATTTATTCACATCAGGTATAATTAGTGTAAGTTGTTCTCACCGTGTAGACGATAGCGCACGAGACTGGTCAGCCTTTGGCTCAGTTTCAGTCCTTACTACTGCCCCATGTCCAACTTTTGTACTTCTCTCTTGTCCTTTGTTAGGAAACCAAACGGAGAACTTTTTTGGCGACACCGACTCCGAGGGCTATTTGAATTTGCGCTCGCAGCGGCCTCATTGGCTAACTTCAAGCTAACTAGCTCGGAAACAGCGCAGTGTATAGAATTTTTTCTTAACAATTACTTCTCAGTACAGTCTACCCTTACAGCCTTTTCAGACTGTTTGTGACCACCTTGCATAAAACTCTCCCAGCTCCATTGTGAATTGAATTTCCTTGCGTTGGAAGTTAAAGGTTGTAGTAATGTCTTTAATTGCCTAGTTGTAATGTCCATAAACACGGCATATAACCCACGTATCTGAACCAGTATTTAATTTTGCACTTCAGTGCTTCTTTCTATAAGAACATTTTTTTCGAAGTTTTCCATTAAAACAGGAGATACGATAGGACTAAGAGGCAAAGCCATAGCTAGGCCGTCAGACTTGTGGCAGTTAGTTTATCGGAACATGAGGGAAGCTGGAGTCAAGAAAGAAAAGTTCAATCTCTAACAATCATCTTTTGACAGAAAATCACTCATATGATGTAGACTGCGAAGTTTTACATTATGTTAAGAAAAGCACTAAAATGATCTTACTGGAGTACTGGAAATCAATAAACATATGACAGAGAATGCCAGCTTAGTATTGAAAGAACAAACTCAGTTTCCTTTTCCCTTGTGTTAAACTAAGTTTTAGTTACAAATAATAAACTAAAACTTTTAATTGAACTTTATTTTTGATCAGCTGTTAAACGTATCTCCATGTAAAAAACTTTGTTAATGTCACTAGTTCCTGCGACATAAACTAATGCTTTCCGATTTAAATACTACAGTCATCATTTTTTTGTCTTTAGTATCTGACGTATAAATGACACCGCTGCAAGTCGGGCGTCATGTTATTTGTGTTTGCTCCATTCAGTTGTCGCCTGAAGATGACCTAAGGATCCGAAAGCTGCCTCGTGACCAAATAAATATAATTTTACGGAACGTTAGGGAATGTTCCCTATTTCATATTATGATCATGCTGAAGAAACAACCTGTCTTGGTTGCGGGAATGTAATTATTATTAATGTACCAATGACGCATTTCGCCTGATTTAGGCATCTTCAGATTGGTGGAACATTAGATCGTGATACATGGGTTACCGAGCACGCAGAATATCCCAGCAAATAACTGCCCTTGTCAAATATTCGGAAACATTGCGCGGTGTCCCTGTTGGGACACGTGACATGGTCCAGTGAATGGAAAAGAGGCTCAAGTCTACGTAGATCTGCCACTATGCGAATATGTGAAAGATATAGTCGCTCATATCCTGGATACACACATAGTACTCTCAAAAGATTCGCCCTTGAAATTTATACAATCATGCATGTGTTCAGACCACTTCCGTAACCTTCTTTTTTCAGAATGAGGTTAGTACCTCATAAACATGGTTATGGAAGCACTCAAGAGCTTCTTGTGATGAAAATCACTGTCCATGCGTTTTTTGTTTGACACAAAGAAACAAAAATGGGCCGTTTGTCTATGAAAACGGCCCAATACGGTCAGTGAGGACCTAATTCGATATTGTCTACTTCTTCTTCATTGCCACCACCATTATCTTCTCCTTCCTTCATAGATTAAATGTTTTCGCCTGTTCCAGTCAACTAGATGCAGCCATTTCTTCCGTGGTCTTCACCCTGTCTTGTCCCTCTCGGTTTGTAGTTAGGAATTTGTTTTGGGAGTCTATTTTCATGTATTCATTCTACATATCCCTACATCTGTTTCTGTTTAGATCCATTTTCTTTCGCACTGAATCAATTTGTAATCATTTCTAATGTCTTAACTTCTGAAGCCATCTCCTCTGGTGCAACCTTCAACACTACGGAGAAATCTTATTTCTGCAGCCTGCACCCTGCTCAAATCCCTTTGTGTAGGAATTCAGGTTTCAAATCCACAGAGTATAGCACGCACTGCCAAAGTTTGTAAAACTCTTACCTGGATTTTATTTTCTAGGGTATTTCTAATTATTCCATAGATTGCGTCAAATTTTAGGATCTTGTTGTCAATTTTGTACCGCGTCACAACCAAGTTACTGAAAGTGGTCATCTGTTCCAGTATTATAATTTTAGATCTTGGAGACAATTTTCTATTGAATGACACAACTCTTGTTTTAATACTGGAGACGTTTATGTCATAGTTAGAAGCCAATACAATAAGGTGATAAACTGATATTTGAAGATTATCCTCATTTTCTTGAATTACTGTTTGATCATCTGCGCATAGTAGAGTGTTAAAACATTGCTCCCTGATGATCATTATGCCGTAAGTAAAATTTTGTTGCCTATCACTGACTAGGTCATCTGTGTAGATGGTAAAAAGAGTTGGAAACAGGCCACATTCTTGTCCATTCTCTTTGTTGTTGGTAATTGTTTGTACCAGTTACCTGCATCTTCAATTACAATTTTTGTCTCTTTGTAAAGAGCTTTTACAGAGTTAATGAGATGCCACAATAGAAGTCTACTGACTTTGTCGAAAGCTTTTTCATTAATCGTGAAGGCAACGATGTGTTAGTGCTCATGTTTAAGAGCCTTCATCTCTCACTACTTGTTACCACTGTGCAACTCCAATTCGTTTCTCCTGAAATTCCTGTTTGTTCAGTACTTACCTCTGTTCGTTACCATCACGTGCTCGTGTTCTGGTTTAAGAGCTTTCTTGCTGTAGCTTCCGTAATCTTCCTCTTATTTGTGTATTTAAGTTAAATATGTATTTAGTTCATATTTTGATCTTCGTTTGTGTATTGCAACAGTAATTTTACATATGCATTCCACGTGTTAAAATCGATCGATCTCTTTGTTAGCCAAGTGTGTTCGTTGTGGAGGGCCTCTGCGTAAATCTCCTCAACTGCAAGTGGATGTTAAGAGCGTGTATGGTTAACCCATCCTCTGATTATTTCCGTCCTATAAACCACGACTTTAGTAGCGGACTCAGATATAAGATTTAAGATTTATCAAGTATGGAACTGAATATACATCAGGCATTATCAATTGTCACATTATATTATGCTCACAAGTATTTTAAGTAATATATGGTGGTCAATAAACGTTCATTTCATTCGTAATTGTATTCAGGCTTTCAGTAACTCAAATTCATCCTAAGCCCCACCCACCTCTGATCCATGGCGCATCTTACAGCATTTCCTTGCACAATAATTGGATACGGGTCATTGTTCATTATGAATTATTCAAATCACCCCAAGGTTGATAGGTTGGATTTTACATTCTTAAATACTTGTCCTTTAGCTACCAATCCACTATCAAGGCTATTAGGCTGTAGCCGCAATCTTTGAGTGAGCGAATCCACACGAAATACGCGAGCTAGCGGTAACAGCAGCGATTCACGCTGTTACTCTATTTAATATAGTAACATTTTACGTCTAACATAGCAACCTTTTACATGGTGATCCTGACCCTGAATAATGCGCTTGCCAGAGAACTTTCTGAAAAGGAGTTAGGTTTCAGTGCCATGTACAAATTGTTTGAGTTAAATATTCTTTTCCTTGGAGCTTGGACAACTTCTGGATTGTTTTAAGCAATAGCCAGTGTGGGAATGGCGGTGTTTTGCATTGGACGTTCTCTCTCTCATTTTCATTTTACATGAGAGTGTGTGTTTCTGCGTTAATTTAGGCTTCGGTAGTAGGATCGTGTGACTTTATTGTAACTTGCGTGTGGAGAATTTGATATATGAAAGTCAGGATAATTAATTTTCAATGTGATTTGCGCCTGGAGAAATTCGTATGTATCTGTTGGGTCAATTAATTTTCGTTGTAATTTGTGCATATATGTGTTACTTTCGTGTGAGCATCTTGAGTACGTTAAACAGCCGTCTTGTGTTAGTCAATTTATGTTCAGAATTAGTCCTATGCAGACGAATTATGTGGTTAAAAAAATGGGTACGCGCAGTCGTTGAAAATGTAATTCTAGACTTAAAGAATCCGTGAGTAACATGCCATCGGAAGAAGTTGTAAGTAGAGAATCGGAAAACATGGAATGTAGGGAGCAATGTTCCTGATTCTTAGACTATTCGCGAACCGAATTCGTTGTTCAGTGAACTGGATTTTAGTGGTGCTGCCGATATTCTACGTTTGGAAGGTGGAGACCAGGTTCTAGCAGTAGTTTCTTCGGAACTATGTGAGACAGAGTTCTCACAGGGAAGCAAAGTTCTTGCAGAAAGTGATAACAGTATAGATAGAAGCCTGGAGCCGTGTTTACCGTATAGCGCCCAGTTTATGGCAACTTTTGAGGCGCTAATGGTTACGAATAATAAGCAAATGTGTGAGATCGGATATCTAGGGGGCGCAGATAACGCCAAATAATGAGAGATTGGAGAAGCAGATGACTGTGAATAACACGTCGATTAATGAGGTCAAGGTGAGTTGAGAAGCGTAGCAACGAGCATTAAAGAAGTTTTCGTCGCTGAACTTGGGCCAAGGTTTGAGTGTATACAGCAGCGGCTCGACACAGTAGATTTATGGCTATGCAGATATAACTACCGTATTTATTAAAGCTCGATGGAGATTGAAGTAACGTTCTGGTTGATGACTGATTTGTTTACTAAAGCAAGGAAACAGTAGGATGCGGGAAACTCACAGATGTGGGGCTGGTCCACAGCTCCTTTGTCGCCCTGGCTGACCTTGGGCTTCTTGGGCGTCCTGATCTTGATGATTGGAAGCTGGCACGGAACCAACTTCCACGGTTTGCTCTTCTCGGCGTAGAATACCTGGTTCAGGAGTTCGTCGGTGCGAAGCTCTATGAGGTTCAGGAACATCATCACGTTGTGCTGAGTCACGTGCTCGTTTTCACCTGCAACATAAACCCAAAGGCTTCGAGACTTCTGCCACAATTGGGTTAGTAAATTAAGTTACCCCTCGTTTGCAAAGTAGGCTTCATTTTGCTTAGCAAAGCAATATAATGCAGATTCCCTAACATAAAAGTTTTAATTTTTTAGCATATCATTACATCACTAGTTGAAAATTTGATTTGATCCTAAAACAAATAATTACACCACATGACTCGTTCTAACAAATCGACCTTGAGACGAGGGGCATAATAAGTAAATACAAAATATCCTTACGTATATCGGAAGTGAAGTGCTGTACAGCTCAAATACAGTGCAACAACTTTGTTTTTATGTTCATGATAAAGAAACCCACTAGAGTTGTAAAATATTTTATTGACTGAAGTCTTGCACGACAGAATTCGCTATACGGTACCACCGGTTTCGGGTCTTAGCCCCATCATCAGGTGCATCTGAAATCTAGCACTAGCAGGCCGCCATGTCCATGCCCCAACAACTAGTGGCAAACATGTACTGTAGGTGGACCGTGAAATAACTTCCAAAATTCTAGCTGAAAAGAACTCCAACTTTCCCTCAAGGCCTGGGGCAATGCCTCTTGTCCCAAAATTCCCATCAGGAATGCATGCAGTCGAACGCTGATACAGTACACCGTTGACATGTGCGGCTACGTCAAGCGGACTGGGCCCCATCGAGAATGCTGTTTATCGTTCTCTGAGACAGCTGTTTGCATTGGTCGGTATACCACGACTGTCGTGACAGTATGTAGTGATGGGTTCTGGAAGGTGTAATAGTACATTAAAAATTAAGAAAAATGAACTTCCAAAAATCTCATATACCATAGACATTACATTCCCTGTGACTTTTTCATGTTTTTGTTCGAAACTATTTGATCTGCACAGACAGCAGAAAGTGAGACTGTTGTACAATTTAGATTAATTCCATTAGTTCTAAACTTGAATTAATGGTGGTTCATATTTGATTGTATTTTACAGAAGTGTGATTGGGACGTTGTTGTTGCCCATACGGCGATGCTACTGATTGGCGGCCATTTCTGCGCCCTTAAATGCGTACTACATGATCAATAAAATAACATGCATTTCTTCCAAAATTTTGTTTTTTATATCCGACCCATTTAAAGAAACATTGCTCTTCTACGATAAGACTAGTGTTCAAACACTTATATTTACTTCCACAGTCTTGCATCACTCTATTAGTTACAGATCAAGAATGAGAGATTGTGCTGATCCATAAATTCGTTCCCGTCGCGATTCCGTTTTCTGCCTTTCTGCTACTCATACTGGACAAATAACATTTATATGAATGCCTAGTGTCTGTTGTTTTGGACATGTTTATGTTCTACCTCCAGCGGGAATCTAAAAGCAGAGCGCGCGGAGGACAGCGGATAGGTGGCGCTAGGTGGAAACGGTAGTCGGCTGCCGGCCGCTGTGGCCGAGCGGTTCTAGGCGCTTCAGTCCTGTACCGCGCTGCTGCTCCGGTCGCAGGTTCGAATCCTGCCTCGGGCATGGATATGTGTGACGTCCTTCGGTTAGTTAGGTTTAAGTAGTTCTAAGTCTAGGAGACTGACGACCGCAGACGTTAAGTCCCATAGTGCTCAGAGCCACTTGAACCATTTGATTGTCGGCCGTGAAGCTCGCCGAGGTAGTCTGCGAACTCGCAAATAAACACCGCGTCCGGAGGTGGAGATTAGTCTTTACCGTCCTGTCGACAACGACGTCACTAGAGACGCAGCACAATTTCGGATTAGGGAAGGATGTAGAAGTATATCGGCCGTGGACTTTCAAAGGATCCTTCTTCGCATTTGCCTTAAGCGATTTAGAAAAATCACGAAAACCTAAATGTCGATGGACGGACGCGGGTTTGAACCGTTGTTCTCCCTAATGCGAATCCAGTGTGCTATCCACTGGGCTACCTCATTTGGTTATACTGTGTTCGGGTGGCGCATTGGCTAACGCAACTGCTAGGTAAATAGCAGATCCCCAGTTCGAGTCGCGGTCTGGGATTCATTTTGATTCGTAGCCGCTGGAAAAAATGGCTCTGAGCACTATGGGACTTAACATCTATGATCATCAGTCCCCTAGAACTTAGAACTACTTAAACTTAACTAACCTAAGGACATCACACAACACCCAGTCATCACGAGGCAGAGCAAAACCCTGACCCCGCCGGGAATCGAACCCGGGAACCCGGGCGTAGGAAGCGAGGACGCTACCGCACGACCACGAGCTGCGGACGTAGCCGCTGATTCGGCATAAAGTCCCGATGCATTTGATATCATTAGCTCCTTCCCTTTTCTTTCCTTTGCGCCCCCACCACCTTCAGTTTACGTAAGAAATAACATTTAATCATTTACCCAAGAGTGAGGAGGAATTATATATGTCACACTCGGAGCCAAGCAGGAGGTCAATGGCCCCACACGTCTAGTGCGTGAGAGGACAGATGTATTGTTCGTTTCACTGTGCAAAATCGTGCAGCCACTCGACATTCCCTGAGTCAGGAAATGGTCTCGTCTGCAGATAGGCAATCATCCACTCGCACAGCGCGACGACTGCCAGCAAACGTACCATTCTTGTGGCTTCCCCCTCGGCAGCAGAGCGAGGCACGTCTGCAGTGCTGCACGCAGTGACACCCCTAGACACGTGAGTGCGTCCACGTCGTATTTTCACACGAGTGCCGGTTCTGCGTACAGCATCATGATGGACATGTGTCTACGTGGAGGCCTAGCATAGAACGAACTTCTCCCTACTGCATTCATTGTTGTCGTACAGGTCCTGAATCTGACCTGATACAATGGGGTGGCACTGTGTACACAAAACTATGCTTTCTGGATCATATAGCCTGTAGTTTCAACAGCGGTTGTTACATATCTTTCTCGTTAGAGACAGTGCCTTTGCCCTGTATTCAAGATCTCCATGCGGTTGTCTTTCAGTGAGATGACACAAGACTGCATGTTCCCTGACATACCTCTCTTCCACTGTTCCCTTGCTCAGAAGGTTTCCACATCTCTCATCCATTGAAATGTCTGATCCTGTGTTGGCGACAGACTGGCTCACATCCACCCGCCAGCCACTATGACTGGAAGCTCCGTGCAATGACCGTACCCGTGTCTGTAGTCACAGCTCTGTGCGACTCTATGCCCGGCGTGGTCACAGCCAGCTGCTGCCATAGGTGTCAGCTCAGTATGCTAAATTTCTCACCATGTACACCTCCAAAGTACCTGCACGTTTAATCATGTATCCTTTCTGCTAGTTTGTATTGGGTTGGTCCGTGAGTTCGTGCGGTTTTATTTTGCATGTTGGTATTCCGATCACGATGGATTTATTTATAATTGTATTTTTTTGTAGTTCACTGTTGCTATTTACATTACATATCCTCATTTGGAGACGCTAGATTACGGAGTGCCATGTGGAGGAATCAGAGCATTTTCGACATATTCATCTGTTTGAGTTTAGTACAGGGGTGACAGCAGCGGAGGCTGCCAGATACTCTTGCGTCGTGTATGGAGATATTACCACTGGACAGAGCGAGGCAAGAAAATGGTTTTCTCGTTTTAAAGAGGATCGTTTTGACATTACTGACTCTCCACGTTCAGGAAGACGTTCGGGGTTTGATGATCGCTTAAACGCATTAAGCCATAATGACCCACGTCATTGTACTCGCGAACTAGCTAATGTGATGAAACCTGATCACCCCGGCCTTCTGCGACATTTGCATGCAAAGATGTGAAAACTAAAGATCTAGACAACTGAAATTACTTCGTTTTGAGACCACAGGCAGAGATGAACATGCGCAATTTGGTATGGAGGCTTTATTTCATGCAAAAACGAAAATTTGTAACAATGATAATACGAAACAAGGCACCTCGCGAAGAATAAATTCCCTCAGAACCAATCATGACAAAACTGTTCTACCTGACGTGCAGAATACATGAGACAGGCGAAATATCCTCGTTGCCAGACTTTAAGAAGCATAATCACAAACACGGAAAGTATTGACGGGTTTGAGAATGACTGAATTCAGTTTTGTAAGTCAGAATTCCAACTATGTATAAAATTATGGAAAACTGGCAACAACAGGTCTTGGAAGAATTTTAGTTGTGTTTCGGAGAAATGAAGTGTTACACGGGTAATGCTGACCCATGACTTTATCTTAGTAGATATATTTAAGAAAGATAAATCTACATTTTGATCATGTTTACTGGACCACTCTGTTGGAAAATTTTGAAGTCCTCGCGAATAAAAAGAAGGGAGCGAAAGGTTGTCACCAGCTACTACAGAAAGCCAACTAGTTCTGCACTGTCCAGTCACATTAATGTGACCACCTGCCAAAAGCCTGAATAACCAGATTCTGTGGCAGGGACTGCTGCAAGACGTGCCGGAAGAGAGTGACTGAGGTTCTGAAAGGTACCGACAGGGATGTGAAGCCAGTGTCGTGGCCAGTTGAGCCAGGTTTCTCGGTTGAGGGTCCATGGTGCGAACAGCCCGATCGACGTGAACCCATAGATTCTCGGCTGGGTTCGTATATCGCGGGATCGAAACGAGCGAACGATGCACACGATATCATCGATGGTTTATCAATCATGTGTGGGGCCCTTCAGGCACTAACTTTGTGAAGGCTCCAGTTTGTTGCAATCATCCACGCAGTATGTATCAGTTAACAGTATTCGTGGGGATGCAGTCTGTTACAGCTCACTTTGTGGATAAACTATCAATATTTAAGTCACCAAATAACCCTTTTTATTTCAAGTTAAAACCTAGTCATTTTTATAGTACTCGCATCACTCGAAAAAACGAGGAAAATAAGACACTGTAGTACGAGCTGCAGGAACAAACATGTTCCGTGTGAATCAGCAGTCAGATAAATGAATTTTATTCGTACTAATCATTCTCAAGTAAAGTCGTGTAAAGTGTATAAAAGTTAGTTTCTTTTAGAATAATGTGCCGAAATAGAATTAATATTTTTGATCCAAATGTGAACATCGATGCCACATTATCGCCTTGTTCCCTGTCGTCCGCTTATGACCTCTCGTATTACAGACTTGGAGCACACCATTCATCATCATCAGTTATCTGCTATATTAGCAGGTCCTTTGCCTCTCCATTTTCTGCGATCCATTGCTTCCTTCTTAAGGCTGCTGTATGTTGTACCGTCCATCATGTCATCCAGTATCTGGAATCTCTTCCTTCCTCACTTCCTTTTCCCTTCTACATAACGTTCTAAAACTGTTTTTATCAGTCCGTCATTCTTTCTTAATATATGCCCAATCCAATTTCTTTTTCTTCTCTTTATTACATCTAGTAACTGTCTTTTCTCTCCCACTCTTCTCAGTACCTCTCCATTTTTTACTCTGTCCATCCAACTTATTCTTTCCATCTTCCGCCATGTCCAGATCTCAAAAGCCTCCAGCCTTTCTCTGTCTTTTTTCCTCATAGTCCATGTTTCAGCGCCATATAGAAGAACACTCCATACAAGACATTTTATGAGTCTCTTTCTGAGTTCTCTGTCCAGACCGCTGCAGAAGATTCTCCTTTTCTTATAAAATGCCTCTTTTGCCATTGCTATCCTTGTTTTAATTTCTGTGGTGCACTTCCAGTCGCTGTCTATCATGCTTCCAAGATACTTAAAATTTTGCACCTGTTCTAGTGTTTCTCCATTCAGCACAATTTTTATTTCCTTATTTCCTCCTATTGCCAATACTTTTGTTTTATTTGTGTTAATTTTCATTCCATATTTTTTTCCGTTAGTTGCAATGGTGTCCACCAAATCCTGTAATTCTTTTTCCCCTGTGGCTAGAAGGACCATGTCATCAGCAAATCTCAAGCACCCTACTCTTCTTCCTCCAATTTCTACTCCTTTGTCATCTAATGAGCATTGGTCAATCATACTTTCCAAGTACAGGTTGAAAAGAGTAGGTGATAAACAGCATCCTTGTCTTACTCCTTTCCCTAGTCTGATCCAGTTTGTACTTTCTCCTCTCACTTTAACTGAAACTTTTTGATTAAGGTATAATGAGTTTATAAGTCTTCTGGTTTTCCAGTCCACTCTCTTTTCCCTCATAATAGTCGCCAGCTTGTCCCAAACCACATTGTCAAATGCCTTTTCTAAATCGATGAAGCACATATATAGGTCTCTTCCTTTTTCAATAAATCTTTCTCCCAAGATTCGTAGGAGCCCTATTGCATCTCTGGTGCCCGTATTCCGTCTAAAGCCAAACTGCTCCTCGCCGAGATTCTCCTCTATTACTTTTTCAAGTCTTTTATTAATTATTCTTAACATCACTTTGGCTGCATGTGAAATGAGGCTGATTGTCCTGTGCTCGCTGCATTTCTTGGTTCCTTGTTTTTTCGGTAATGGAATCATTACTGTTGTCAAAAAGTCCTCAGGTCATTCACCACTGTCATATATTTTATTACATAATCTCAATATTTCTCTTATTCCATTGTGGTTCAAGCATTTTAGTATTTCTCCCGGTATTGTATCTGTACCTACTGCTTTGCCATTTTTCATTCCAGCAATGGCAGACTTTACTTCTTCCATTATGATGGTCGGTCCTTTCTCTTCATCACTTACACTGTTGTGTGATTCAAGCTCCAGAGTTTCTGGTTTGCTATTTGTGTCATATAGCTCTTTTATATATTCTTCCCATCTCTGGAGGACATCGTCACGATCTTTGTACACTACCTCTTCGTCTTTACTCAAAATTACCATAGTAGCACTTCCTGCTCTGTTTTGTTCCCATGTCATAGTCTTTACTCTGTTGTATAGTAAGTCGTATCTTCCCTTCCTGTCCAGTTCTTCAAATTCATCACATTCCTCTTTTAGCCATTTTTTCCTAGCCTGCTCTGTTTCTCTTCGCAGTTCGTTATATAACCTACGGTATATCTTTCTTGCATCTTCAGTGTTCTTGTTTTTCAATTTTCTTCTCTCCTCCATCTTGGAAATCATTTCTTGTGTGACCCATGGTTTTTTTTACCTTTTCCCTTTTACATATCCTACATTTTGCTGTCCTGCTTTAATGATTCCTTCTTTCAGCATATTCCAGTACTCGTTGGCATTATCGGGTGCTTCTTTGTCTCGTAATGTGTTTAGAAAGTCCCGAGACAACATTTCTGTAATTTGTTCTTTGTTGGACCTTATCTTCTCTAAATCCCACTTCTTCACCATTGTCGCCTTTTTCAGTTTTTTCATTCTTATTTCTATTTCTGCCATAAGTAAGTTGTGGTCACTATTAATATCTGCACCTGGTAATGTGTGCACCTTCTTGATTCCATTCCTGTATCTTTCTTCTACCAGTATAAAATCGATTTGGTTTCTGTATTTATCCCCTGGTGATTTCCAAGTGTATAGCCTCCTCTTATGGTTCTTGAACCATGTGTTTGCTGCTATCAGCTGCCTTTCCCTGCAGAAGTCAATTAACCATTCACCTCTGTCATTTGTCCGCCCTCGTGGTCTCGCGGTAGCGTGCTCGCTTCCCGAGCACGGGGTCCCGGGTTCGATTCCCGGCGGGGTCAGGGATTTTCACCTGCCTCGAGATGACTGGGTGTTTGTGTTGTCCTCATCATTTCAGCATCATCCAGGCAAGTGGCGCAATTGGACTGAGCAAAGATTGGGTAATTGTACGGGCGCTGATAACCACGCTGTTGAGCGCCCCACAAACCAAACATCATCACCACCTCTGTCATTTCTCTTTCCAAGACCATGACTGCCTACTGTGTTTCCCTCTTCCCCTTCTCCCACAATGGCGTTCCAGTCTCCCATTACTATTTTTCAGCATTTTTTTATTTTCGTCCATTATTCTCTCTATTACATTGTGCGTTTCCTCTACAATTTGGTCATCATGTTCTGAAGTTGGCATATACACCTGGACAATCAGTAAATCTTTTTGTGCTCCTTTCAGCCTTACACCAATAATCCGGTCATTTGCATAGCCTACACATTCCACACATTTAGCCAATTCCTTTGTCATAATCATTCCTACTCCATTAATTCCTTTTACTTCTCCTCTGAGTAGTAGAATATATATCCATCTGACTGCAACTCTCCATGTCCATTCCATCTTACCTCAGCAACTCCTACGAGGTCCATATGATTCTTTTCCATCTCTCTTTTAAGATTTTCTAGTTTTCCTGCTTGTAGCAGAGTTCTGACGTTCCAGGTACCAATTCTCGTTTTGATTTTTTGCCTCCTTTCAAGTTGTCCCCCCCGGAGATCCGAATGGGGGACTATTTTACCTCCGGACATTGATTTAACATGAGAGGAAGCCATTTTTTGTGCATAAAATGGAGACTGCATTATGCAGGGAAGATAATCTGCGGTGGTATTCCGTTGGCTTCCGCAGTTCTGGAGGCCGCCCCTAACATGGGATACAGACGCCTTTTGCAGCCGCCCGCTCCGGGTCAGACGCTGCATGAGAAGTATAGGTTGGAAAATGAAAGACCCCTAGCCCTCGAAACCTAATAGCGTCAGGGTCGGAAAAGAACAAGAGCTGGCCGAGGGTGGCCAGATAGGAAAGATAAAAGTGAGGAGCCTGGCATAAGTAAGTGGAAGCAATGCCAGGACTCAGCTCGGGGCCCCGTGGTCGCCAGCCACGTATCACTAGGTGTGACTCCCTGAGGAGGGAGCACACCATTGCCTGCTCATAACTGAAGAGTTAGCGTGATGTCGGTCCATTGGCAAAATCTCATGATTAGTTGCTTACGTAACATAATCAACATTCTTTAACGGCCCTCCTCCTAGGAAGTAAAGCATTGTCCGCAAAGATTGTCTTGAACTCCGAGGAATTAAAATAAAGCTGCACATGCGCGTATGTCAGTGAACTTTGTACAACAGTTCATACGATCAGGATCGTTTTAAGGTTGTGAGGTTTGCTATTAACATACTTCTAAAGCAAACAATATATGTTGACAGTATTGTGGCACAAGTTTGTAATGATGCACAGCATAGCAGAGTGGAATCGAAAATGTGATTATTTCTTTGTGATAGTCGCAATAAGTATTGTGTCGTTTAATAAAGTAGAATTAGCACGAATGTATACTTCAACGTACGAAAGCACACGCAGATTCATGTCAAAGATCAGTTATATCGGTGGCTTTAAAAATACTGCGTAGTCGTGCGCTCACATTCCTCAACATTGGTTCAAAGACCTGAATAACCACCTTTTTGCAGTGCGGACGTCTGCGACACGCGCAGGAAGAGTCAATCAGGTTCTGGAAAGTATCGACAGGGATCTGGAGCTATGCCGACTTCAATACCATGACCACCTGCACAAGGTGACGATCGATGGCGCGAACAGTCCGATCGACATAGACCCGCAGATATTCTACGGGGTTTAAATCTGGGGAGTTTGGTGGCCAGAGGAGTGCGATAATATGGTCCTGGTATTCCTCGAACCACGCGAGTTCACTGCGAGCTGTGTTACGCCTTGTGTTGACCTGCTGGTAGATGCGATCGTGCCGATGCAAAAACAAACTGCATGTAGGAGTGGGAAAAGTCCTCAAGAATAGATGCGTACTTGTGTTGATGCACTGCACCCTCCATATTGACGCAATCATAGAGGAAATCCCTCCCCCCCCCCCCCCCGGACCCTTTCGACGACTGCCCACGACATTTGCTTTCAGACGTTACACACCTTACACGTCAACCGCCATCTGCCCGATGGAGCATAAAATGTGATTCATCTGAAAAGGCCACGTGTCACCACTCACAGGACGTCCAATTGCTGTATTGGTGTGCTAATTCCAGTCTTCGTCACCGATGAACTGCAATCAGCACGGGTGTATGAACCTGGCGCCTGCTGCGGAGGCGAATGAGCTGGAACGTTCGCTAACGTCGTTTAGAAGACTTTGCCATGCACGGTATACTTTAACCACGGCGGCACGCAAACAATAAACTTAGACGTTTCGTAACTGCTTCGTAACTGCTTCCACCCTTGTCCGGACAGCTAATGACCATTCTCCTCTGGACATTAGCTAAATCATTCCGTTTCCGCATTACGACAACGACTGCACGTCCCGCGTCTCTCCGACACGCTTTTTATGTCCTCCACTGCTAGTGCTGCCACATGCCGCCTGTGAGAGGTTATTTCACGTTGAATCGAACATAGACGTTGGTCACGTTAAAGTGACTGGACCGTGTATTTTCATTTCAGTCCGGCTTACGGTGAATTTTCCCGCCGGAAAACTGCGCTGTACGGCTGCTGGTCCGCTACCAGCGCGGGGTCCGCAGCATATGCCGTATGGTAATCCATTCTCTGTATCCTGTCCTTCTTGAAACGCAAATTTAATCCTTTTTAATAATTAGAGCACAAATTATCATAAAACTTCCTGGAAGATTAAAACTGTGTGTCGGATTGAGAATCGAACTCGCAACCTTTGCCTTGCCTTGCGCCGCATCCTCACAGCTTTACTTCTGCCAGTATCTCTTCTCCCACCTTTCAGACTTCACAGAAGCTCTCCTGCGAACCTTGCAGAACTAGCACTCCTGAAAGAAAGGATATTGCGGAGACATGGCTTAGCCATAGCCTGGGGGATGTTTCCAGAATGAGATTTTCACTCTGCAGCGGAGTGTGCGCTGATATGAAGCTTCTTGGCAGATTAAAACTGTGCCCGACCGAGACTCGAACTCGGGACCTTTGCCTTTCGCGGGCAAGTGCTCTACCAACTGAGCTACCCAAGCACGACTCACGCCCGGTACTCACAGCTTTACTTCTGCCAGTACCTCGTCTCCTACTTTCCAACTTTACAGAAGCTCTCCTGCGAACCTTGCAGAACTAACACTCCTGGAAGAAAGGATATTGCGGAGACATGGCTTAGCCATAGCCTGGGGGATGTTTCCAGAATGAGATTTTCACTCTGCAGCGGAGTGTGCGCTGATATGAAGCTTCTTGGCAGATTAAAACTGTGCCCGACCGAGACTCGAACTCGGGACCTTTGCCTTTCGCGGCAAGTGCTCTACCAACTGAGCTACCCAAGCACGACTCACGCCCGGTACTCACAGCTTTACTTCTGCCAGTACCTCGTCTCCTACTTTCCAACTTTACAGAAGCTCTCCTGCGAACCTTGCAGAACTAACACTCCTGGAAGAAAGGATATTGCGGAGACATGGCTTAGCCACAGCCTGGGGGATGTTTCCAGAATGAGATTTTCATTCTGCAGCGGAGTGTGCGCTGATATGAAACTTCCTGGTAGATTTAAACTGTGTGCCGGTCCGAGACTTGAACTCGGCAGAAGTAAAGCTGGAGGACAGGGCGTGAGTCGTTCTTGGGTAGCTCAGTTGGTAGAGCACTTTCCCGCAAAAGACAAAGGTCTCGAGCTCGAGTCTCGGTCCGGCACACAGTTTTAATCTGCCAGGAAGTTTCATATCAGCTCACACTCCGCTGCAGAGTGAAAATCTCCTTCTGGACATATTAACATCTTGATCGTTGGGAAATATGTCGCCATCAAATAATTGAAACAAGAACTTCAAAAAGTAAGCTACACATTATTATGGCCTCCGGCCGGCCGAAGTGGCCGTGCGGTTCTAGGCGTTGCAGTCTGGAACCGCGAGACCGCTACGGTCGCAGGTTCGAATCCTGCCTCGGGCATGGATGTGTGTGATGTCCTTAAGTTAGTTAGTTTTAACTAGTTCTAAGTTCTAGGGGACTAATAACCTCAGAAGTTGAGTCCCATAGTGCTCAGAACCATTTGAACCATTTTGAACCATTATTATGGCAGACCAAGCAGCTTTTACTGAATGGTACTCCACGCTTCAAAGTGACACAGAGATGTGACATTATTTTTCACCGTAGTCATCAAGTTTCGTAAAGAACGGTAGGAACGTCCTACAGATCGTTCAATTCCTCGTCAATAGAAATCCATTAATTGGTCACGGAGCCACTGGAGAACCGCCCTGTAAACGTCCTCATCTCGGAAAATCTACGATTTTTGTTAATCACTTCCTAGGGACATTCTCGTCTGTGGTCGATGTTGATGGTATTATGCCTCAGCCAGTATTACCCACGTCTTTGTGACCTCTGTCAAATTTTTGGCACCAGTTCACAACGTCTGGACGCAACATTGCACTTGGCCCATTCACCGGTAGAATTTCATGGTAAATATGGGTGCAATTTAGTCGCTTTGTCTACAAGAACCGTAGTGTCCAGCGTACTTCAACTTTGGATTACGTTTCCAGTTCCCGCGCCACTTCACTCCCACATTATGATGCAGCTATTATCTGTACCGTAGTAGAACTTCTTGGTGTGCAAAGGTCGTAGCGTAGAATGCCACGTGTAACTTACAAGAGGGTTGGAAAGTTGATCAGACAGCAAATTAGAAATGACTAGTTTACGAGTGTTTCAGATAAGAGACCTGGGCCAATTTTATTTAAATTAATGAATACATATGAGACAATTATTTCACATAACTTTGTGGTATAAAATTTCGTAATATGAATAACAATCACGTATTAATTGGACGTACTCTTTTATGATACCAATATTTTTGCGGGATTATGACAAAAAAAGGAGATATAGAGTCACAAATTTAAATATAATAATGTGTGATAATTTTTACCAAATTTTATTTTAGAAGGCGAAAGAAAGCATATGAGATCTTTATTAGATTTCACTGAAAGTAGTAAGAATTATATTTTTCAGATGTTTCATTCACAGTTACTATTACTAATACAAATTTTTATTTGTCTTTATCAGATCAAAAAAAATATACAGAGAGTAGTTAAACTATTTACAGCAGCATTGAAGCAATTGCTTTAATCGATAATATTTCGTGAGAGAGAGAGGGGGGGGGGGGAGGGAGGAAGAGAGACAAACAGACACACGCACAGAGAGGGAGAGAGAGAAAGAGAAGAGAGACATTTAAGTGTCGCTATTACGGAGCTGACAAAAACAAATTTTCATAAAACTGATCTTAAGCATATCAGAATTTTTATAAAATTTAGGCAGTCAACAACTGTTCTATGCGCGTTTAGATTTTATAAAGATATACTGATCTTTTGTGGAGACCCACGTAAAGTAATTGTTTGTTATCCTTTCTGTTCTGACGTACCGAAGCTAATAAGTTAATGCAGTGGTCGTCGGCTAGATTAACACAGGTGCAGTTGTTATCAAAGCAGATATGACATTATGTTATGTTTATAAGCCGTTTCTCTTATGTCGCCATAGTATATAGTTTCTGAATAACTTTATAGTGTAAATCTGTTTGTTTTGGGATTTGTACAATAGCTCTCACAACAATCAGTCGGCAGCACAGCGGTTCACCGGTAGCAGGTGGTAGTTTCGTGTGTAATAACCGGCATTCTGGTAACTTTTGTGTGACTCGATTTGTTTTTACTTGAGTTGGCTGGCTCTGAGCACTATGGGACTCAACATCTGCGGTCATCAGTGCCCTAGAACTTAGAAGTACTTAAACCTAACTAACCTAAGGACATCACACACATCCGTGCCCGAGGCAGGATTCGAACCTGCGACCATAGCGGTCACGCGGTCCCAGACTGAAGCGCCTAGAACCGCACGGCCACACCGGCCGGCCTTACTTGAGTTACTGGTGTTTTTTGTTTCAATTTTCCCGTGGTATAGAGACTTATGTGAGGCAGTGGACATTTCCGATTAATTTATTAATTGCAACTATGATAACATCATCATAAACTAATCCTATTAGCAACAGAATCTTTATTATCATTGTCATCAGGACACCACATTAGTACTGATACTATATTTGTTAATGACACTTGTTTTAAAACTGCTTCCTGATACACGTGCCCATGAGGTACGTGTTTCAACAACACATCTATTTCTTTCTTTTTTTCTTATGCAGTGAGAGTTTTTTCTCAATATAGGTACACCGTTCTTCCTTCTACACACACACACACACACACACACACACATATACCACTAAGGCACACACAGAAGGTCAGCCAGCGTGAACGAACATCTAAGTCGGTCAAGGAACGGAGATCCAGTTCTTCATTAACCCCAGCTGTTCATCGGTTTCAAAATGGTTCAAATGGCTCCGAGCATTATTGGACATAACATCTGAGGTCGTCAGTCCCATAGACTTAGAACTACTTAAACCTAACTAACCTAAGGACATCATACACATCCATGCTCGAGGCAGGATTCGAACCTGCGACCGTAGCAGCAGCGCGGTTCCGGACTGAAGCGCCTAGAACCGCTCGGCCACAGCGGCCGGCGCATCGGTTTCATTTGCAGATGTTATTGTGGTCTTCAGTTCGAAGATGGGTTTGATGCAGCTCTCCGACATCTTGTCCATACCTCTACATTCTGAGTAATTACTGCAAACAGCAGTCACCTGGAACTGCCTACTGCATTAAAACGCAGCCCCCTCCACCCTTCTACAGTTTTTATCGCCCACAATTCCCTGCATAAGAAATTGAGAATTCTTTGAGGCCTCCTTGTGTATACCGTCTACCTATCGCTTCTTTTATTCTAGGAAGGAAAGTTAGAATTTAACGTTCCATCGACGAAAAGGTCGTTAGGGACATATTTTCTCCCCAATTCCATTCGGTACTTCCTTATTAGTTATCCTATCTACCCATCTAATCTTCAGCGTTCTTAAGCAGCACGACATGTCAAAATCTCCTATTCTATTCTTTTCTGTAACGTTACAACCCACAAAAATAAATTAAGAAAGAAATTATTTATAGTAATGGTTCGACGATGAGTGTGATTGGGCTGTCAGAGTGATTAAAGAGAAGAGTCAGACGTGGAACGCAAGGAGCACAGAAAGATAACCCACGAAATTATAAGAAGGGTTAAACACCAATATCAAAAAGGTATACTTCTAATGCTAGAAACAAATATTGAGGATACAAACTCAGGAGATTACTACAAAATATTTAGCTGACCACTACAAAGGTACGACACGCTAACGTATTTTATAGCATAAAAATAATAATAAAGCCCACAGCAATAAAGAAAAACACAGAAATTTTAGCAGAAACATTTAAAAAATTACTGAAACGGGAATATTTCCCCAGAACTAGTTCAAATAAACACACATGCCTCTATTAAAACATCAACAGAAAATATAAACCCTCCAGCAATCCAAGAACTCTAAAAAGCTTTGTAAGAGCTCAAAAATTACATACAAAATGGAGGCGATCAAACATTTGCGGAACCTTGGAAATATTCAGCAGAAGCAATAAAGATATCATTACACCAATGGACAGTGAAAATCTAGAACAAAGAAGACCTACCAGAACACTTAACTACAGCCATAATCCATCCATTATACAAAAATGAGACAAATCAAATCCAGACAACTACAGTGAAATGTCCCTTTCGGATATCATACATAACGTCGAGTCAAGAATTCCGTACAACTATTGTAGAGATCAAATGAACTGGAACCAGTGGAATACCAAGGAGAATTTAGACCCTGGATAAGCTGCCTAGAACAGATTATCACTTTGAAACTGGTAATGGATTACTACAAAAGAAGACAAAAAGAGGAAGTTAGAAATTCTGTGGACTCCAAAAAAGCTTATGATTGTGTCCACAGATCTTCAGTGATGAAGGTGCTGAGGAATTTTGGTCTCCATCCCAAATTAATAAATTAAAAGCACCAAATCTAAAATAAAGCTCAGAGGAGAAATAGCTGAGCCATTTACGATTAAAACATGTTAAGACAGGGAGACGGTTTATTGCTGTTATTTTCCAACTGTGCTCTGAAATGTGTGATGAAGGAATGGTTCAAGGAAAATCCTAAAAATACAATAATTTTAGCTAAGAAGGATCAAATAAACCTAAATTCCTTGGGATTGACAGATGACAGCATTAGTAGCTAACAACATTCAAGAAGCAAGAAATTAAAGAAGAAGCCTACAAAATATAACACAAAAACAGGACTCCAGATACCGTGCGAACAGACTGAGATAATGGTAGCAGATCCACATAACACCAAGTGACAGGAAAGTAAAACTACAGAAATAATTTAAATACCTCGGACGAATTTTAACATAAAACTTGAACGAGAAATCTGCATGACAAGAAACAACTAAGAAAATGGTAAGAGCTCAAATATTAACATGGAGTTTATACAAAAAAAAGTTAGTCTTTCAAAACTAAACTAAAACATTACAATACGGTGGTGCAGCCAGGGGTAACATACGGAAGTGCACCTCTTTTTGAAGTCACTCAATAAAATCTTAAAAGTAGAGAGATGAGTAGCTAGGACATCCATAAATAAGAAATATCAAAACGATTGACAATGGCGGATATTTCCAAATAAAGTTATGTACAGTGATCTAGAGACCATTACAGATACTATATGGAAAGACGGATCTCTTTTTCTGGCTCATTACGAGGACACCAGAAAAGAGATTACCAAGAAAAATTATAGAGAAACTTTGGAACATAAAACACCAAATAGGGTGGATAAAGGAAATCAGGGAGGATATGAAAGAGCTAGAATTAGCCCTAGACCATTTGCGTAACAAAACAGAAAACTTAAAGAAACAGAAAAACATTAAAATAAGATTTAAACCAAGAGCAGACAAACTACAAACAATAAAAGGGTATTTACAGATGAGTAATTACAAAAAAGATCAGAACGAATGAAAAGATATTGTGCAATTCAACAGCAAATCTCATCGACTACTTTAGTATCTCTTAGCACGAAAATAGCTTTCTCAATAAACATCTTTTGTCTGTTGACCGATGGATCAAAAGAATTGTTGTTTTATTTCTTCTTCCTGAACTTTAATTCCTTTTCCAGATTTCTACACGGTTTCGGTTCCCTGCTAACTCTATTTACAGAATTAATAACATGAGGGACACGCTGAAAACCTATCTCACTCCTTTCTCAACAACTGCTTCCCTGTAATGTTGGTCTCCTTAATAACAGCAGTCTTGTTTCTGTACGGTTTGTAGAAAGAATGAATTTGTTTTATTTCCGCCAATGATCGCAGAACTTTTGGTCCTTAGACTACCGGTTTCGATCATCTTCAAATCTGTTTCATAACATGTCCTAATATAATAACGCCATAGTTGTGTTATATTAGGACGTGTTATAAAAAAGATCTGAAGATGGTGATTGCTGACCGAAACAGATAGTCTAAGGATCAAACGTTTTATGATGAGGGGGAATGACCACATAAAACAAGCAGTAGCTTTCTACTCTTCCTGGATCACTGTTTTAATCTGCGAGCATATCGCCTCTTACTAAATTTGTAGATATCTTTCGTTCCCTGAGTTTATCTTATTTTAATTTCAGAAATTCAAAGCTTATATTCCAGTCACCGTTGTGAAAAGTTTATTTTCTGTGTCTACAGATTCTATAAATGTTGGTTACCTTTCTTCGATCTATCTTCAAAGATAAGTCGTACGGTCATAATTGCATCACGTGTTGTTACATTTAGCCGATGTCCAAACTTGTCTTCTCCCAGGTCGGTTTCCACCAGTAGTTCCATTTCCTCTGCAGATAACCCCTGTTACAGGCGTGAGCAACGATCCCAGTTTGGAAGTGACTCAGCTGAGTCCGCCAACACTTTTGCATACACATTTACATCTCCTCCTCAAGCCACCTTATGGTGGAGGATGCTTATGATACACTAATCTTTTACCCCATTCCCTGTTCCATTCGCGAATGTCGTGAGGGAAGAATGGTTTTCGCATAGTGCTTATTTCGCGAGACGTACACTATGTGATAAAAAGTATCCGGACACCCCCAAAAACAGACGTTTTTCATATTAAGTGCATTGTGCTGCCACCTACTACCAGGTACTCCATATCAGCGACCTCAGTAGTCATTAGACATCGTGAGAGAGCAGAGTGGGGCGCTCCACGGAACTCAGGGACTTCGAACGTGGTCGGATGATTGGGTGTCACTTGCGTCATACGTCTGTACGCGAGATTTCCACACTCTTAACCATCCCTAGGTCCACTGTTTAGGATGAGATAGTGAAGTGGAAACGTGAGTGACACGTACAGCACAAAAGTGTACAGGGCGACCTCGTACGTTGACTGACAGAGACCGCCGACAGTTGAAGAGGGTCTTAATGTGTAATAGCCATACATCTGTCCAGACCATCACACAGGAATTCCAAACTGCATCAGGATCCTCTGCAAGTATTATGACAGTTAGGGAGGTGAGAAAACTTGGATTCCATGGTCGAGCGGTTGCTCATAAGCCACACATCACACCGGCAAATGCCAAACGACGCCTCGCTTTGTGTAAGGGGCGTAATCATTGGACGATAGAACAATGGAAAAACGTTGTGTGGAGTGACGAATCACGGTACACAATGTGGCGATCCGATGGCAGGGTGTGGGTATGGCGAATGCCCGGTGAACGTCATCTGCCAGCGTGTATAGTGCCAACAGTAAAATTCTGAGGCGGTGGTGTTATGGTGTGGTCGTGTTTTTCATGGTGGGGGCTTACACCCCTTGTTGTTTTGCGTGGAAATATCTCAACACAGGCCTACATTGATGTTTCAAGTACCTTCTTGCTTCCCACTTTTGAAGAATAATTCGGGGGTGGCGATTGCATCTTTCAGCATGATCGAGCGCCTGTTCACAATGTGGTGGAGTGGTTACACGACAACAACATCCCTGTAATGGACTGGCCTGTACAGAGTCCTGACCTGAATGCTATAGAGGACCTTTCAGATGTTTTGGAACGCCGACTTCGTGTCAGGCCTCACCGACCGACCTCGATACGTCTCCACAGTGCAGCACTCCGTGAAGAATGGACTGCCATTCCCAAAGAAACCTTCCAGCACCTGATTGAACGTTTGCCTGCGAGAGTGGAAGCTGTCATCAAGGCTAAGGGTGGACCAACACCACACTAAATTCCAGCATTACCGATGGAGGGCGCCACGAACTTGTAAGTCATTTTCAGCAAGGTGTCCGGATACTTTTGATCACATAGTGTATGAGGGAGGAAGCAATACTTTGTCCGAATATTGGCGAAATGCAGTTCTCTGAATTTCAGTAGTAAACCTCTCCGTGGTACATAACCCTTTAGTTGTAGCGTCAGGCACTGGAGTTTATTCAAGCGCGTTCGTAAAGCTCTCGTACCGTCTAAACGATCCCGTGACATAATGTGCTCCTCTTCGTCGGATCTCCTCCATTACTTCAGTTAATACTACTTGGCAAGGGTCCCAGACTGATAACCAGCATTCAAGAATAAGTCCTATAAGTAGATTATAAACATATTGTTTCATGGATTAATTACATTTCACTAAGATTTTTGCTATGAATCTCTGCCTTGAATCTGCTTTTCCTACTGCTTCTTTTATGTGGTCATTCCTCGTCAGATCACTACAGTGTGCTATCCCTGGCTGAAGTAAAGGAAACAAAAGAAAAATTCGGAGTAGGTATTAAAATCCATGGTGAACAAATAAAAACTTTGAGGTTCGCCGATGACATTGTAATTCTGTTAGAGACAGCAAAGGACTTGGAAGAGCAGTTGAAATGGAATGGACAGTGTCTTGAAAGGAGGATATAAGATGAACATCAACAAAAGCAAAACGAGGATGATGGAATGTAGTCGAATTAAGTCTGGTGATGCTGAGGGAATTAGATTCGGAAATGAGACACTTAAAGTGGTAAAGGAGTTTTGCTATTTGGGGAGCAAAATAACTGATGATGGTCGAAGTAGAGAAGATATAAAATGTAGACTGGCAATGGTAAGGAAAGCATTTCTGAAGAAAAGAAATTTGTTAACATCGAGTATAGAGTTAGGTGTCAGAAAGTCGTTTCTGAAAGTATTTGTATGGAGTGTAGCCAAGTTTGGAAGAGAAACGAGGACGATAAATAGTTTGGACGGGAAGAGAATAGAAGCTTTCGAAATTTGGTGCTACAGAAGAATGCTGAAGATTAGGTGGGTAGACCACATAACCAATGATGAAGTATTGAATAGAACTGGGGAGAAGAGGAGTTTGTGGCACAACTTGTGTAGAAGAAGGGACCGGTTGGTAGGACGTGTTCTGAGGAATCAAGGGATCACCAATTTAGTATTGGAGGGCAGCGTGGAGGGTAAAAATCGTAGAGGGAGACCAAGAGATGAATACGTTAAAGAGATTCAGAAGGATGTAGGTTGCAGTAGGTACTGGGAGATGAAGAGGCTTGCAGAGGATAGAGTAGCAAGGAGAGCTGCATCAAACCAGTCTCAGCACTGAAGACCACAACAACAACAACTTCTGGCTATTTTTCCGGTACATAGAGTAATTAAACAGTAGTGGGTATCTTCGCCAACACGGTACATTTACGAGGAGCGTTCAATATGCATTTCAACACTTCTTTTCTCTGCCAGTTTCTGTTCCAAAAATGCGAAATTCGCTGTGGGGCATCGTGGCATCTGCATTCCACGCAGAAAACTGTCACTGAATTTCTTTTGGCGCCAAACCAGAGCATAGCAGATATTCATAGGCGTTTGCAGAAAGTCTAAGGAGACCTGTCAGTGACGAAAAGCACTGTGGCTCGTTGGGCGAGGCTTCTGTCATCACTGCAAAAATGTAACGCAAAACCTGCTGAGTCTCCTGCGTGCCGGCGAGCCGCACACAGCTGTGACCCCTGTGATGTTGGAACGTGGGGACACTCTCTTCACGGTGATCGACGGATCACAATCAGACGCCTCGCTGCACAACTGGATGCCTCTGTTGGTAGTGCTAACACACTCGTACACCAGTTGGGCGTACTCAAAGATGTGTGACCGTTGGGTTTGTCGCCGCTTAAGGGAAGATGGATGGAGAGGGTTTTATGGGCGCGCGACGGCAAGGTCTTCAGGCGTAAAATAAAACAGAACGTAAAACCCGAGGAACAAGCTTGGAAAAATATACAACGAAGTGTGGGACGAAGCATGCCGCCAGCAGTAAAACATGGACAACCCAGGAAGAAAGTGGTAGAGGGAGCTAAAACCAGATAGCAGATGGTAGTGGCTGGCTGACCGCAAGGAAAAAGGGAGGAGCCAGTCACTTTGCAATACACTAAAACCTCCAGCCTAGAAGTTTAGGCCAGAGTCGAGACACATCACAAAACTTTAAAACCCTAGGCACACAGGTCTCATCGTTAGCTAAAACACAAGCCAGATCCTTATCAACTTCTGCTTCTGCCCTTGCATCACGGTATAAAATGCAGCCTGTTAACATATGCCGCACAGAGATGTGCACACCACAAGCATCACAAAACGGGGGATCCTCCCGCCGTAATAGAAATCTGTGTGTGAGAGGACAGTGCCCACTCCGAAGACGCTTGAGGATCACTTCTTCCCGCCTGAGCAATCGGCAGGCGGAACGCCACGGCCGAGTGGTTGACTTCACCCGCCGCAGTTTACTGGCCGTCACCGCCAGCCATTCTTCCTCCCACAACTCCATGTACTTCTCATGGAGTGCAGAAATGACAGACTGCAAGGGAATAGGACACTGGGCCACATCCTGCTCTCTGCAGGCCTTCTTGGCAGCCCGATCGGCCTGTTCATTGCCCCATATTCCTACATGACCAGTCACCCAGCAGAAAGACACCTCCTTACCCTGCCGTTGGAGCAAGTACAGTTGGTCATATATCAGCTGGACCATCTCCTCCGTTGCGTACAGATTCTGCAATGATTGTAAGGCACTAAGAGAATCGGAGCAGAGGAGAAATCGATTGCCTCGAACACCATTCATCTGCTCCAGTGCCTTCAGGATCGCGTGGAGCTCAGCTGCGAAAACGGTATATTCATCACGGAGGCGAATTCGGGTAACATGATCACGGAACACTGCAGAACAGCCAAGGAAATTCTCCTGTTTGGAGCCATCAGTGTAAACCACGGTAAAACCGTGATGCACATCTAAAATGTTAAAAAAACAGAGATTGGAATGTAAAATCTGGTGTACTATCTTGCTTAAAATTAGTCAGGTCTAAAATACACTACTGGCCATTAAAATTGCTACACCAAGAAGAAATGCAGATGATAAGCGGGTATTCGTTGGACAAATACATTATACTAGAACTGATATGTGATCACATTTTCACGCAATTTGGGTTCATACATCCTAAGAAACCAGTACCCAGAACAACTACCTCTGGCCGTAACAACGGCCATGATTCGCCTGGGCATTGAGTCAAACAGAGCTTGGATGGCGTGTACAGGTACAGCTGCCCATGCAGCTTCAACACAATACCACAGTTCATCAAGAGTAGTGACTGCCGTATTGTGACGAGCCAGTTGCTCGGCCACCATTGACCAGACGTTTTCAGTTGGTGAGAGATCTGGAGAATGTGCTGGCCAGGACAGCAGACGAACATTTTATATATCCAGAAAGGACCGTACAGGACCTGCAACATGCGGTCGTGCATTATCCTGCTGAAATGCAGGCTTTCGCAGGGATCAAATGAAGGGTAGAGCCACGGGTCGTAACACATCTGAAATGTAACGTCCACTGTTCAAAATGCCGTCAATGTGAAAAAGAGGTGTCCGAGATGTGTAACCAATGGCACCCCACACGGTCACGCCGGATGATACGCCAGTATGGCGATGACGGATACACGCTTCCAATGTGCGTTCACCGCGATGTCACCAAACACGGATGCGACCATCATGATGCTGTAAACAGAACCTGGATTCACCGAAAAAATTACGGTTTGCCATTCGTGCACCCAGGTTCGTCGCTGAATACACCATCGCAGGCGCTCCTGTCTGTGATGCAGCGTCAAGGGTAACCGCAACTATGGTCTCCGAGCTGATAGTCCATGCTGCTGCAAACGTCGTCGACTGTTCGTGCAGATGGTTGTTGTCTTGCAAACGTCCCCATCTGTTGACTCAGGGATCGAGATGTGGCTGCACGATCCGTTACAGCCATGCGGATAATATGGCTGTCATCTCGACTTCTAGTGATACGAGGCCGTTGGGATCCAGCACGGCGTTCCGTAATACCCTCCTGAACCCACCGGTTCCATATGCTGCTAACAGTCATTGGATCTCGACCAACGCGAGCAGCAATGTCGCGATACGATAAACCGCATTCGCGATAGGTTACATTCCGACCTTTATCAAAGTCGGAAACGTGACGGTACGCATGTCTCCTCCTTACACGAGGCATCACAACAACATTTCACCAGTCAACGCCGGTCAACTGCTGTGTGTGTATGAGAAATCGGTTGGAAACTTTCCTCATGTCAGCACGTTGTAGGTGTCGCCACCGGCGCCAACCTTGTGTGAATGCTCTAAAAAGCTAATCATTTGCGTATCACAGCATCTTCTTCCTGTCGGTTAAATTTCGCGTCTGTAGCACGTCATGTTCGTGGTGTAGCAATTTTAATGGCCAGTAGTGTAAGTCTGGGTCTCCGGAGGTGCCAAGGTGGAAATCTGCTCCAACAGCGACGGAAAACATGAAGACTAGCCATATCCATCGCAGAGAGGCAATCCTGTGCGCGAATCCCATAGGGGCGCGTCGCTCTTTGCCGGTTATGAAATAGCCGTGCCAGAGGAAGCTGAGCAACGGTATGGTATGCCGGCCGGAGTGGCCGAGCGGTTAAAGGCGCTACAGTCTGGAACCGCACGACCGCTACGGTCGCAGGTTCGAATCCTGCCTCGGGCATGGATGTGTGTGATGTCCTTAGGTTAGTTAGGTTTAAGTAGTTCTAAGTTCTAGGGGACTTATGACCACAGCAGTTGAGTCCCATAGTGCTCAGAGCCATTTGGTATGGTATGCAAGTGTGTACGGTGTGGACAAAGGGAAGATTTTTGTAGCCAAAACAGTGGGGAGCAAAATGGTGAATTGGAATCTCGAATAAAATCCAACAGGTTTCGAAAAAACACTGTGTTGCATCACTTTTTGAACGCCCCTCGCATTAACATTCAGTCCGTCTAACACTGCCTGACTTCCAGACGGAGGGACGCGGCAGGCGAGGCTGGCTCACCGAGGTGTGTGATGGTGGGCGTCTTGTCGCAGCCGGCCGCGTTGAAGAGGTCCTCGATGCCGCGGAAGAGCGCCTCCAGCGAGACGTCGCGGTCCTGCAGGCGGTCGTCGGCCGCCTCGCGCTCCGCCCTCTTCGCCTCCAGCTCCTCCTCCACCTTCGCCAGCTCCTGGATCTGCTCTTCCTTCTGCGTCTCCTTCTCTTCTTTCAGCCGCTCGATCTCTTCGTTAATTTCATTAATCTGGTTCTCCATTTCGTCAATCTGTGTAAACCAGAAAAAGAAACAATTCGACGTCGTATTAAATCTCGTAGAAAAAAGGAATACTAACAGCCACACTTCTTATAAAATATATTAATTACGCGACTAGTTTCGATACTGCACGAGTGTCACTTTCAGTCCCCTGTGCAAACTGAACTGTGATATCGAACTATCACACAGCGGTCTGGATCTCAGGAAAGCTGGCCAAAAATGGAATAAAGCTTCAGATTTAAACGTAAATTCGTATATCAGGGTTACTGAGGTCGCTGATTACGAATTTGATATTAAAATTCCAAAATTCGAAATAGCAGATCCAATAAAGACGAGCAATCCATTCAAAATTGACAAACTGCCTATTGGCTTCTGTCTCGGGTTCTTCGACGGACATTCATCTAATGATTTTTCTGACGTTTCGCCAGCACGAGTGGCTGGTATTGTCAAAGCTTCACCCTCCATTGCCGGTGGTGAACTGCAGCCGAGCTCGCGGCCGTAGGCTATATGTACCTGGCGCGCCAACGTCCGAGGGCTTCTCCGCGGTCATTTCCGGTGCGGTTCTCCTCTTACTACCTGCGACGGTCGTTCGCTGCAAGTAGGGGAAGCCAGGATCCGTTTACCTTAAGGCTTTCTTCTTTCTTGTTTGAACTGTTCGCGTGTTTTTGTATTTCTACAGTTTCTCTGAACAAGCGCGTGTGATAGTGCGTCTCTACAGCCAGAACTTCCGTGTCGGCGAATTTTATTACGTGTTCGGTCCCACTCAGTGCGTGCTCTGCCCCAACCAGCAATGTCGCTTATGCTCTTTGATGCTGGTGTTAATTGATCGTCCAGTCGTTCCCACATAAACTTTTCCGCATGTGCATGGTATACGGTATATTCCCGACATTGCAAGTAAGTCCCTTTTCTCCTTCGCCGATCTAAGACACTCTTTGATCTTCCTTGTCAGTTTGAAAATCGTCTTTACGCCATGTTTGCGCAATATACGGCTGATTCTGTCAGTCACACTGGGAATGTATGGCAGAAAGGCCGTACCCGACATTTCTTTTTCTGGTTCCTTACTTCGCCGAGTGTTTGGCTCTGTTGCACTTCTAATATAATTTGTGGAGTATCCATTGCTCCTCAGAACACTTTCCAGGTGTTGCATTTCTCGTCTGAGGTGCTGCGGCTCACATATTCGTCCTCCTCTCGTTACGAGTGTATTAATCATGCCTCTTTTCTGGCTCGGATGATGGTTTGATAGTTTGTGCAGGTATCGGTCCGTGTGTGTCGGTTTTCGATACACACTGTGTCCCAGGTTTTCGCCGTCCCTTGTGACCAGCACATCTAGAAATGGCAGTTTCTTGTCCTTTTCTACTTCCATCGTAAATGTTATGTTGGCATGGAGGCTGTTCAAGTGTCTTAGGAAGTCACCGAGCTGTTCTTCACCATGGGTCCACACCACGAAAGTATCATCGACGTACCTGTACCACACCTTAGGTTTGCAAGTCGCCAAGTCCAGTGCCTCTGCTTCGAATTGTTCCATGAAGTAGTTGGCCACCACTGGACTAAGAGGCTGTAGAGAAGCACTATCACACGCGCTTGTTCAGCGAAGCTGTAGAAATACAAAAACACGCGAACAGTTTCAACAAGAAAGAGGAAAGCCTTGAAGTAAACGGATCCTGGCTTCCCGTACTGCAGCGAACGACCGTCGCAGGTGAAATGAAATGTCGTGTGGCTAGGGCCTCCCGTCGGGTAGACCGTTCGCCTGGTGCAGGTCTTTCGATTTGGCACCACTGCGGCGACCTGCGCGTCGATGGGGATGAAATGATGATGATTAGGACAACACAACACCCAGTCCCTGAGCGGAGAAAATCTCCGACCCAGCCGGGAATCGAACCCGGGCCCGTAGGACTGACAGTCTGTCACGCTGACCACTCAGCTACCGGGGGCGGACTCCGTCGCAGGTAGCAAGAGGAGAACCGCACCGGAAATGACCGCGTAGAAGCCCTCGGACGTTGGCGCGCCAGGTACATACAGGGTGTTACAAAAAGGTACGGCCAAACTTTCAGGAAACATTCCTCACACACAAATAAAGAAAATATGTTATGTGGACATGTGTCCGGAAACGTTTAATTTCCATGTTAGAGCTCATTTTAGTTTGTTTTTCCACCTACGCTCAATGGAGCACGTTATCATGATTTCATACGGGATACTCTACCTGTGCTGCTAGAACATGTGCCTTTACAAGTACGACACAACTTGTGGTTCATGCTCGATGGAGCTCCTGCACATTTCAGTCGAAGTGTTCGTACGCTTCTCAACAACAGATTCGGTGACCGATGGATTGGCAGAGGCGGACCAATTCCATGGCCTCCACAATCTCATGACTTCAACCCTCTTGACTTTCATTTATGGGGGCATTTGAAATCTCTTGTCTACGCAACCCCGGTACCAAATGTACAGACTCTTCGTGCTCGTATTGTGGACGGCTGTGATACAATACGCCATTCTCCAGGGCTGCATCAGCGCATCAGGGATTCCATGCGACGGAGGGTGGATGCATGTATCCTCGCTAACGGAGGACATTTTGAACATTTCCTGTAACAAAGTGTTTGAAGTCACGCTGGTACGTTCTGTTGCTGTGTGTTTCCATTCCATGATTAATGTGATTTGAAGAGAAGTAATAAAATGAGCTCTAACGTGGAAAGTAAGCGTTTCCGGACACATGCCCACATAACATATTTTCTTTATTTGTGTGTGAGGAATGTTTCCTGAAAGTTTGGCCGTACCTTTTTCTAACACCCTGTATAGTGAGCGGCCGCGAGCTCGGCTCCAGTTCACCACCGGCAATGGAGGGTGAAGCTTTGACAATGCCAGCCACTCGTGCTGGCGAAACGTCAGTAAAATCATTAGATGAACGTCAGCCGAAGAACCCGAGACAGAAGCCAATAGGCAGTTTGTCAACAAGTGGCCACGAAAGCCTTAACAATTTCATTCAAAATTGTTTGTTATTTCATTTAAATCACTGTTTTTATGGTTTTTTTTTTATTTTGCTGATTACGAATTTCTTCGCCAAAGTGTAACCATCACTGCTGACGCTTGTAGTCAACAGACAGATGTCTTGTAGACGCAATCCAAGATCAACGACCATGATGACTCCGTGAAGTGATGTTACTCCACGATAACGCCCGACCGCATTCTGCTACACTAGCAAAAAACGCTATATAGGAGTTGGATTGGGAATTCATTCCGCGCCCACCCTATTCCCATGATCTTGTGCCTCAGATTTTCATCTTTTTCTGTCCCTATCGAACAACCTTGAAGTCACTTCCTTTCCGGATGAAAATGTGCTCCGAACATAGCTCGATGAGTTCTTCGCCTCAAAACCACGTAATTTCTACAATCACGCAATGGAAAAGTTACGTCAGCTTTGGCACACTGTTGTAAATAATGAACTAGAATATACTATTCATGGCTAAAGTCTCTGTAACGTGTACATGTTGTGTTTATTAAACAGATGCAAAACCGCTACGAACTTGTGTACCAACCTATCACTGACCAGTTTAGACGCTGCTTTTGCATCAGCTTCAGACCCCTGTGCAAACTGAATGGTGATACCAACCATCGATGGATTAGGACAGCTACCATGTCTATTCACTGGTCTACTGGACTGCGTGCACCCTAGACATCTTGTAAACAGAAAGTCATGAGACCAGCGAGTACGCATCGTTCCTGTCCTAATGCACTGCTAGTTCAGTATCACCATTCAGTTTGCACAGAGACCTGAAGATGACATTAACGCTGCGTTGAAACGGTCGCGTAATTAATACGTATATTTTATAAAAAGTACACCTGTTAGTACGCCTTATTTCTACAAGTTTATGACCAGCCGCAGTCACACGTCCCCTTCATTGATAGATCATCTAATCGTAGTTCTGTAATATTATTGAAAGCAATTTTATTTTCAGGATAGGACAGTTAATCTGTACTCCACATACGAGTCAACTATTCTTGCCTTATAATTACCAGTCAGAAGGCCGCCTCATGATGAAAGAATCCAGTACTATCTGACTACAAGGTTTGTGAGGAAAATCCAGAGTACATCACGTCGGGTAATTTTTTATATTTTAACATGGCAAATAGTATTAACATGATTTGAGTTACAATGGGAATAAATAATATTGACTATGAACAAATAAAATTAATACTGGCTGTACTTGTACTGCTGCATCTGTTGCCACTAATCTTGATAACAGTAGTAATACCATTAATAATAGAAATGATAATAATAAAATATGAGTAAAACTGAGAACCACCATCACGTAAAATCTGTATCACGGAAGGCGAATTGGAGACTTAGATTTGTTGGAAGGATTTCGGAAAAGAGTGGTGTATCTGTAATGGACGACTAATTCTCAGTGTTTGATGTCTTCATCACGAAACAAGACACCTGGAGTAAACGACATTCCCTAAGAACTTCTGATACCCTTGGGGAAGCTAGCCATGACAGAACTACTCCCGTAGTATGGAAGATGTATGAGACAGGCGAAATGCACTCATATATCCCAAATCGAAAGTAAGCTAGTGTTGACAGGTGTGAATACAACCGACCGATCTATTTAATACCTCACTGTCGAAAGATACTGACGCGAACTATTTACAGAAAACTGGAAAAACTCGTTGAAGTAGACCTCAGAAAAAAATCTGTTTGGCTCAAATGGCTCTGAGCACTATGCGACTTAACTTCTGAGGTCATCAGTCGCCTAGAACTTAGAACTAATTAAACCTAACTAACCTAAGGACATCACACACATCCATGCCAGAGGCAGGATTCGAACCTGCGACCGTAACGGTCACGCGGTTCCAGACTGAAGCGCCTTTAACCGCACGGCCACACCGGCCGGCAAAATCAGTTTGTGTTCTGTACAAATGTAGCAACACGTCCTACGAATTCTCTTAGGAGATAGTATAAAGAAAAGAAAATTTACGTTTATACACTAACGGAAAAAAACGCAACACCAAGAAGGAGCTGTACGACATAAACAAAAGTTGGTAGGCGGGTTTCTACATCTGAACTATGACGTCTATTCAACTTTTGCGCCAGTTACATAAGAGTCTTACTATAGTTCAATTCTTTTATCTTGGCGGTTCGAGCATGCCCGCCCAGACGCGGGAGATTGCTGCGTTGCCAGTTGTACGTGCTAAGAGAAGCAGGGCCATAGTATAGTTCGCAAACTTACGTTTAGGGGGGAGCACGCAGTTTATGAAGTAAAGCCACCACGGCCGCATTAACCCTTTCGCTGCTACAGAGACGTGCTCCCCGCATTCCGCGATGTGCGCGATTTTGTCATCATTGCATTGCTCGCCTGTGCAGACACATGGTGTTTCGACTGCTTTGACACACTTTATCATTCGATTTCATAAAATCTATTTGGTCTAAAAATTTTATTTTTACACATCTTCTTGACTGCTACGTTCACCCCAATAAATGACTTAATTTTGTTTCGATGTTCAACGCAGTTATTGTGCAGCATTAGATGTAGTAAACCATTGCACGAAATTTTGAAGAGTTTGCAGAGGTAAAAGTCCATAGCGTATACTTTCCATATGGTCGATTTTATTTGTCACTATAAATTTCAAAAAATTACATTCAAACGAATAAAATTCATGAAGTAAGACACTTCGATATTGTTTTTAAATAAAGAAAATATTGAGCAGAAAATATTGAGCACCAAACAAGGTTTGAACTCAGAACTTTTCGTTTAGCAGCCATACACTTTAACCATTACACTAACGCAGCTCATCATTCAATGCATCTCCCGGAGGACTTTAAAATATCACGCAAAATACCGACAAACACTGTTGGTATGACTATGAATTACTCACGTTTCGTCGAATTACAATAGGAAATAACAATTACCACTGTTCTTTATTGCGAAAAAGCGGTTAGTGAGAAGATACAAACACCTTTCCTTGCTATCGCCTGAATTAGGAGGCTTATTGCTTGTTTGGTTTAATTAATTAATAGAAAATGAAGCAACTGGTACAAAGAATGCTTTTTCCAAGCTTTCTATAAAAGAAAGTCTGCTATCAAGACATTGCTTTTGTTCAATTACTTTATTTATGACTGAACCTTTCTAAAACTGAAGACACTCGTCCGTGCTCTGCACTGCAGTCGAGCTCTGGCAACGTCGTTCTCTGTGTTTTGTGACGTCAGATGCGGAGAACGAACCTAAACTCGGCCGCCGTCATAAATGACGCGCACTTTAGTAGCGTCACTATGAGGATGTAATTCAGCTTGACTTTAAATATACGCTGTAAAGGTCGTGAGCGTTAGTTTCCTTTGAGATTGAACATGACGAGTTGAGGCTAGTCAAGACAGTCTTTAAGGCTACAAGCACGCCATTATAAACACCTCACTGAGTTTGAACAGGATCCTGTTATAAGGCTATGAGCAGCTGGATGTTCCTTCTGCGGTTCTGAAGCCACTGTACATGATTGCTGGCAGCTGTGGTCGCAAGAAGACCGGACTCCGGACGGCCACGTGGCACTATCAAGAGCTTTGATCATCGTGTTCGGCGTATGGCTCTGGCGCATCGTACTGCATCTGAGCAGCAGTTGACACCACAGTGACACAACCAACTGTCACAAATCTGTTACTTCACGAGCAGGTCCCAGCCAGACGCCCTGTAGCGTGCATTCCACTGGCCTCAAACCAACGCCATTTGGGACTTCAGTAGAGTCAAACGAGAACTCGCTGATGGGCATGGTGGAGGCCTGTTGTGTTTTCTGTTGAAAGCTGGTTCTGCTTCGATGCCATTGATGGCCGTGTGTTGGTTAGGAGGAGCCCCAGTGAACGCCTGCAACCATCCTGTCAGCAGCCTGGACACACTGCTCGCACAACTGAGGTGCGATCTCGTATGACATAAGGAGCACATAAGCCGACCTCGGGGAAGATCAGTTTGGATTCCGTAGAAATATTGGAACACGTGAGGCAATACTGACCTTACGACTTATCTTAGAAGAAAGATTAAGGAAAGGCAAACCTACGTTTCTAGCATTGGTAGACTTAGAGAAAGCTTTTGACAATGTTGACTGGAATACTCTCTTTCAAATTTTAAAGGTGACCGGGGTAAAATACTGGGAGCGAAAGGCTATTTACAATTTGTACAGAAACCAGATGGCAGTTATAAGAGTCGAGGGGCATGAAAGGGAAGCAGTGGTTGGAAAGTGAGTGAGACAGGGTTATAGCCTCTCCCCGATGTTATTCAATCTGTATATTGAACAAGCAATAAAGAAAACAAAAGAAAAGTTCGGGGTAGGTATTAAAATCCATGGAGAAGAAATAAAAACTTTGAGGTTCGCCGATGACATTGTAATTCCGTCAGAGACAGCAAAGGACATGGAAGAGCAGTTGAACGGAATGAACAGTGTCTTGAAAGGAGGATATAAGCTGAACATCAACAAAAGCCAAATGAGGATAATGGAATGTAGTCGAATTAAGTCGGGTGACGCTGAGGGAATTAGATTAGGAAATGAGGCACTTAAAAGTAGTAAAGGAGTTTTGCTATTTGGGGAGCAAAATAACTGATGATGGTCGAAGTAGAGAGGATATAAAATGTAGACTGGCAATGGCAAGGAAAGCGTTTCTGAAGAAGAGAAATTTGTTAACATAGAGTATAGATTTAAGTGTCAGGAAGCCGTTTCTGAAAGTATTTATATGGAGTGTAGCCAAGTTTGGAAGTGAAACGTGGACGATAAATAGTTTAGACAAGAAGAGAATAGAAGCTTTCGAAATGTGGTGCTACAGAAGAATGCTGAAGATTAGATGGATAGATCACATAACTAGTGAGGAGGTATTGAATAGAATTAGGGAGAAGAGGAGTTCGTGCCACAACTTGACAAGAAGAAAGGACCGGTTGGTAGGACATGCTCTGAGGCATCAAGGGATCATAAATTTGGCATTGGAGGGCAGCGTGGAGGGTAAAAATCGTAGAGTGAGACCAAGAGATGAATACACTAAGCAGATTCAGAAGGATGTAGGTTGCAGTAGGTACTGGGAGATGAAGAAGCTTGCGCAGCATAGGGTAGCATGGAGAGCTGCATCAAACCAGTCTCACGACTGAAGACCACAACAACAACAAGGAGCACTCTTGTGGTTATCCCACGAACTCTGACGCAAATTTGTATGTCAATGTGGTGATTCGACCTAACATGTTGCCATTCATGAACAGCATTGCAGGGACTGTTTTCTAACAGGATAACGTTGGCCCACATACCCCTGTTTTAACTGAATATGCTCTACAGAGTGTCGACTTGTTACCTTGGCCTGCTCGGTCACCAGAGCTGTCTCCAATCGAGCACACGCGGGACATCATCGGACGACAACAAATAGAATTAACTGTACCTTCATTGACAGAACAAGTGTAACAGGAATCGAGCTCTACCTCACAAAATGGCATCCAGTACCTGTAAAACACAGTTCACCACATTTGCATACTTGCATTCGACATTATAATGGCTACTCCGGTTGTTAGTGTATCAGCATTTCACATTTTCAGTGGCTCATCTCCGGTTAATCTGTGATCTAGCAATATTAATCACATAAATATGTTACCCAGACAAATGAATTCCCCAAATTTCATTACTCTACGTTAATTATTTTTTGGTGTTGCGATTTTTTTCTGTTAGTGTAGCCTTTGTTGACGAATGGAAATGTTTTGATACTATTGACTGCAACACACTCTTTTAAATTCTGAAGGCAGTAGACATACATTACAGGGAGCAAAGGTTATTTACAACTTGTGCACAAACCGGACGGCAGATACAAGTCAAAGGGCAGTGCCAGTGGTTGAGGAGGGCGAAGGCTGGTTGTAGCCTATCCCCGAAGTTATTCAATCTATACATCAACCAAGCAGTAAGTGAAACCAAAAGATAAACACAGTACGCAAGTCTAGATGGATGCAGGATGCACCAGTTATGCAGAGATGAAGTGGCTTACACAGCATAGAATAGCGTGAACACCTGCTTCAAACCAGTCTTTGGAATGAAGACAAAAACAACAACTACTACTACTACTACAAAAACATCACGTAGGAGCGGAAACTTAGATCGAACGAGCTTGTAGAGACCACAGGAATTTGGAACAGAATTGCTCGGACTATTAAATGGGAATCATTGCAAGAGAGCCGGCCATTGTGGCCGAGCGGTTCTAGGCGCTTCAGTCTGGAACCGCGCTGCTGCTACGGTCGCAGGTTCGAATCCTGCCTCGGGCATGGATGTGTGTGATGTGCTTAGGTTAGTTAGGTTTAAGTAGTTCTAAGTTCTAGGGGACTGATGACCTCAGACGTTAAGTCCCATAGTGCTCAGAGCCATTTGAACCATTTTTTTGCAAGAGAGGAAACATACAGTGCGGTGACAGAAGAAATGGGATAGCGATATGCACATACACAGATGGTGATAGTATGGCGCACGCAAGGTATGAAAGAGCACTGCATTTTCGGAGCAGTCATTTTTACACAGATGATTCATGTGAAAAGATTTCCGACACGATTATGGCCGCGCGGCAGGATTAACTGACTTTGGCCGGCCGAAGTGGCCGTGCGGTTCTAGGCGCTACAGTCTGGAACCGTGTGACCGCTACGGTCGCAGATTCGAATCCTGCCTCGGGCATGGATGTGTGTGATGTTCTTAGGTTAGTTAGGTTTAAGTAGTTCTAAGTTCTAGGGGACTGATGACCACAGCAGTTAAGTCCCATAGTGCTCAGAGCCATTTGAACCATTTTTTAACTGACTTTGAACGCGGAATTGTAGTTGGGGCTGGACACATGGAACATTTCATTTCGAAAATCGTTAGGGAATTCAATATTCCGAGATCCACAGTGCCAAGAGTTTGCCGAGAATATCAAATTTCAGGCACTTATCTCAGCACGGACAACGCAGTGGCCTACAGCTCTACATAAAGGCCAAGAGCAGTGACTTTTCCGTAGAGTTGGCAATGTTAACATACAAGCAACAGGGCGTGAAATAACCGCAGAAATCAATATGGGACGTACGACGAACGTATCCGTTAGGATAGTGCGGTGAAATTTTACGTTAATGGGCTATGTCAGCAGGCGACCCACGCGAGTGCTTTTGTTTACAGCACGACGTCGCTTGCAGTGCCTCTCCTGGGCTCGTGACCATATCACTTGTACCATAGACGAGTGGAAAACCATAGCGTGGTCAGATGAGTCCCGACTTCATTGGTAGGCGCTGATGGTAGGGTCCAAGTGTGGTGCAGACCCCACGTAGCTATGCTATGGATCCACGTTGTTAATAAGGTACTGTGCAAGCTGGTTATGACCCCATAATCTTGTGGGCTGTGTTTACATGGAATGGATTGGGTCTTATGTTCCAATGAAACCTGTCATTAACTGGAAATTGTGACGTTTGGCTACCTGGAGACCACTTGCAGCCATTCAGCCATTCATGGACATCATGTTTCAAAACAACTGTGGGACTGTTATGGACGACAATGCGGTACGTCACCACGTCGCATTTGTTTGCAGCTGGTTTGAAGAACATTCAGGACAGTTCGAGCGAATGGTTTGGCCACCCAGATCGTCCGATATGAATCCCATCGAACATTTATGGGACATAATCTAGGTCTCAGTTCGTGCACAAAATCCTGCGCTGCCAACACTCAGTTACGGACGGCTATAGAGGCAGCGCTGGTCGCAGGCAGCCGCCGGGTGACTTTCAACAACTTTTTGAGTCCATGTCATGTCGAGCAGTGGTGGTGGCGCCACTGCGTGAAATAACAGCAGATATCTACGTAGGAAGTATGACGAACATATCCATTAGTGCCGCAAAATTTGGCGTTAATGACCGGCAGCAGACGACCGACGCTAGTGCATTTGCTAACAGCACGTCATCACTCTCACAACCTCTTCTGGGCTCCTGACCATATCAGTTGAACGCTAGAGGACTGGAAAACCATGCCTGCTCAGATGAGTCCCGATTTCAGTTGGTAAGAGCTGATGTTAGGGTCCGAGTCTGGTGCAGCCCCCACGAAGCGATGAACCCAAAATGTCAAGAAGGCACCGCGTAAGCTGGTGGTGGCTCCATGATGGTGTGGGCTGTGTTTACACGGAACAGATTTGGTCCTCTGGTCTAACTGAATCGATCACTGACTGGAAATGGTTGTGTTCGGCTACCTGGAGACCATTTGCAGCTATTAATGGACTTCATGTTCCCAAACAACAATGAGATTTTTATGGGTGACATTGTGCCATTTCACTGGAGCACAGTTGTTCGCGATTGGTTTGAACAACATTCTGAACAATTCCAGCGAATGATTCGGCCACCCAGATCTCCCTACACGAATCGCATCGAACATTTATGGGACATAATCGAGAAATTAGTTCTTGCACATAAACCTGCACCGACAACACTTCCGAAATTATGGACGGATATAGAGGCAGCATGGCTCAGTATTTCTGTAGAGGACTTTCAGCAACTTGCTGAGTCCTTACCACGTCAAGCTGCTGCACTACGCCGGGTAGGAGGAGGTCCCGCACGATATTAGGAGGTATACCATGAGTTTTGTCAGCTCAGTGTAAGCAGCACGTGTGTATGCGCCGTGCCGTGCGCAGTATGAACTGGGGTGTTGTCGTGGAGCAAAAACACCGCCTCAGACAGCTTCACGAGACGTTTCAATTTAACTGCCTGCCGTAATCTATTCTGGATATTGCGATATTATCTTCATACGGTTTGTCCCTTAAGAACCACATTACGGCAGTCGCAAAAACTACTGAGCATTCTACGGCTCTATAATGTTCGCTTTGCTCCTTTGCCTCGACATCATCGTCCGCAGCTCGCGGTCTAGTGGCTAGCGTTGCTGCCTCTGGATTACGGGGTCCCGGGTTCGATTCCCGCCCGGGTTGGGGATTTTCTCTGCCCGGGGACTGGGTGTTTGTGTTGTCCTCATCATTTCATCCTTATCGTCATCATACGTGACAGTGGCTCGATTGGACTGTGTAAAAAAATTGGACTGTGAAAAAAATTGGGACTTTGTATGGGCTCTAATGAGCGCGCAGTTGAGCATCCCGCAAACCAAACATCGTCATCTCGGCGTCACAGCAATACACGCAGCTCTCGACTACGTTCACGAGGCGGTTCGATCTGACACAGCTGCAACATTCCTTCGGCTGCCTCGGTTCAGTGTACTTCTTGAATGTGTGAACAGTCGCAGAACATAGCAGACAGCGACCCCTTTCATGTTCTAAATATCAGCAATTGTTGAAAACTGATCCACGAATGATCGTCATTCTTTCCACAACACCCACGATATATAACATGTCATGTCATCTATTGACAGAGAAGGAGAAACAGTAAGAAGAAGCTATACTGCTCGGCCCGTCTCACAGACAGTAATGAATAGCGGACCTGAAACCTGCGACTGTGTGCGAGCCGACCGCATAAGCCAATGGGTTGAGGTCGTGCCTGCACTACCTGTACGTTAGGTGTGTTGCATTCGTTTCGGACGTTAACTGATAACGATCGGTTTCTTTGCGTGTGCGACCTGCGTCATACTAGACTCCGCTAAAAACCAGTAGTGATGAACCATCTAGAAACTTAGTGAGGATATATAAGGGGTCAGGTAAGCTAGTGAACATTTTTGTTCTACATGATTATCCTCCTGTCTGTTACTTAAAAGTAAACGGTATTTATAGCAAAATTGAAATTGCCAATGTCTAATTCAGATTTTCGGAAATTATCCATTTTTAACGTGAAACAGAGGAATGTTGCAGAAAAAATAAAGAAAATAATACAGATTTATCATAGAACGCCAGAAATTATAATTTCTTCAACAAAAAATGTGAAATGGTAAAAAAAAGTCAAACATCGCTTCTGTACTTCGTCGAACTTGTATAAAAATTTTTGTGTTGTTCACAGACAATTTTCGTATTTATCAATAATAACAGGAAATTTTTGTCTTTCATCATGATGATGAACTTTCTACTGACTACAAAATAACAGCAACAATTATATATATTTTTATGTTTGTGCATTTGAAGTTTACTTGCATCAAAAGTAATTGCTTCGGTTACATAAAACGGCGTAAGTTACGCGTTGAACTAATTTTTACTGCTTGTAAAATAAATGATGTGAAATTCTATTTATGTGCAAAACAAACAAGCAAACAAACATAAAGAGAAGTCGTCGACTTCCAGTTCCTGTCTTACACATTAATTTATGTTTCTTTCCCTACGAGTACTACGGAAATCCTACCATTTAGTACGTCATTTATGGATCGTATCGAAACTACCGAACCGTAGTTTTGGTAGCCACGCTAGATCTTCCCATTAGACAGCGTATACCACCAGTGGCTCACGCTCCACTCTGTGTATTATGCTACCAGCAATACAATAACGTGTGACATATTGCCTGTCAGTCAGGCGCAACGACGACCTCTGAATATAATTTCGTATGACACTTAGAGACAGCTTACTGACGAAATATCACAAAATTTGTTATTAATTTAGCGTAAAGTTATTTGACATGATCTCTGATTGTTTTAAAAACAAATGGTCAATGCACTGAAATAATAGCCTAGGGCGCAAATACGACCGCACCCTCCACACCGCTTAAGAGGAAAAGCAGATGAAGGAAAGCATGAATAAGCGCGACGCCCCACAGCAAGAAACACAGTCCTCAGCGCCGGCATGAACGTGTTAATATGTACCAGTACTGCAAATATGTAGCTGCAAACAAACATAAACTTAAATACGTAACTTCAACTGTTTTGAGGCAACAATTATAACGATATAACTGTCCCTCGCAGTAGGACTAATGGACTGTGTAGGGCAACGAACTAGATTCGTAACAAGACATAGGAGTGAAGAAAAGACAACACTAATACACCACTGATTGTGCTTCATGACCAAAAGAGGCGAAACATGTCGTACACACACACACACACACACACACACACACACGGACCTATTTGTGTAGTCGCAGCTACTAAGGAGAAAGTCACAATCGAGTTGGGCATTAAGGAGCGACATAATATTTACAAAACTGTGTTAATGCAGTAATTATTAGTGGTCCATCTGTTACTATATTCCAGAGGTAGGCATTGTAGTACTGCTACCTCAGCATCACGCACTCCATAAGCTGCCCTACAACAGGCCAAGTTGCTCCAGGCCACCCGGAGATCACTTGCAATGGGGACTTGCCTCTCATCAATCGATATCGGACTTGCCCTGTCCCGACGTCAGAAGGGGCTTCCGTCACTATTAGCGCCGGCGCCTTGCTGCACGTCGACTCCGGTCTAGACTTGAGCCCCAGACTCAGCAGCAGGCAGCTGGAGCCTCAGTTCACACCGGCTACTAGGCGCAGTCACAGGCGTGCTAGCAAAAAATGGTTCAAACGGTTCTGAGCGCTATGGGACTTAACTTCTGAGGTCATCAGTCCCCTAGAACTTATAACTACTTAAACCTAACTAACCTAAGGACATCACACACATCCATGCCTGAGGCAGGATTCGAACCTGCGACCGTAGCGGCCACGCGGTTCCAAACTGAAGCGCTTAGAACCGCACGGCCACATCGGCCTGCGGCGTGCTAGCGCCAGTTACCCTGATGTTTTCAGGCACCGAACTAGGTCCACTCTGGTGGGGCCGTTTCGGACACGTCAGTGCCTCCAGTGTCCGCAGAGAACCTGGGTTCGACTCCGGCCACGTCGAACCTAAATTGCCGCCTCCCTCTGTGTCTGCCGACAGAACTCACTGACTCACTGCTGGCCACCCCTCCATAGCGGGACTGTGCTGACGTGCCGACACCACTCACCGCATAAGGCGCTGCAGTCATGGACTGTGCCGCTGATCCCGGCGGAGATTCGAGTCCTCCCTCGGGCATGGGTGTGTGTGTTTCTCCTTAGGATAATTTAGGTTAAGTAGTTAGTAAGCTTAGGGACTGATGACCTTAGCAGTTAAGTCCCGTAAGATTTCTCACACATTTGAACATTTTGAACACCCCAGCATTTCACACTCTACATCCTCGTGTCCAGCTGTCCATACTTGTCATCCTTACTACCCTGCTGTTCTTGGACCCTTACACTGATTATTTACACTCCGACATTCATGAAAATAATGCATTATTTTTTCTCTCATTTTTTCGAGTATCAGCCTTTCATAACTTTGATTCCAAAATACGTTTTATCTTAGTAGTGTCGGCCTGTCTTGTTGCTGCATATAAAGCTAGAGCCTGGTGTGACAGCCCCAGTTCACAGTTTTTTACACGCCAAATATCAGAGTCTGGCTGACTTGAATTTCAATTTCAGCACGTTTCTCAGATTTTGCGACAGATTTTAACGCTAACATTAACAAGCGTTATAGGACTGTATTCGTATCTTCCATAGCTTTCGGATGCCATTAGATACGCATATCGTTCTAAACAAAAGAAAATACTTTCTTCAATATCTCGGTCGATACAAAAAAACGAGAGTGTTCCCTATATAACAAAATTATGTGCCCCACTGTATACCGTCATGCGCTGAAAACCTCTTTTCCATGTCTTCAGCTTTTCACAGTGTAAAAGGAGTGTTACGTCTTATGCGACCCACACTACATCAGGCTGTAAGGGATTACTAAGGAGAGTGCACTGATTAATGTTACATCAGTGTTTACATCATTTGTACTCTAATAATTATAGTTATTGTGAGTAGTATGTTCTTAGTTTGGTTAGTATCCCCAACTACGCGTGTCACAAGGAAGTCATTAAAGTTTATTTTCCCCTGGGCAGCAGCTCAGGTACTGAAGTGTGGACACGTGGACACAAAACGGATAGCCTAGACTGTCAGACGTAGCCCATTTCACTGCACAGTTACAACTACGCACAGTGCAGCAGGTGGTAAATGATGCGATGTGTTTGCGGGAAGACTGTTACATGCAGAGAAAAAACAAATAACGCATTGAAATGGGAACGTACCAAGATAACAATTACCACAATAACTGTAACTATATTCCTAACTATTCCTAACACCCTCTTTATACCAGTACACTTTATCCCCACCTGTCTCGGGTTGAACGTTTAAGACCCTCATTAATCGTCGAAGTCCTTGTCTTAGACCACAAATGCTACGCGCATTGTCTCTCGTCATTCTGTCTGCAGTTACATCATGCAAAGTTAGACTTACTTACTTGTTTGCTCATACCAGTGTCTTCTTCATCCAACACTTGTCAAATTTTTCTTCCTACACTACTGACCATTAAAATTGCTACACCACCAAGAGCCGGCCGGGGTGGCCGAACGGTTCTAGGCGCTACAGTCTGAAACCGCGAGACCGCTAAGGTCACAGGTTCGAATCCTGCCTCGAGCATGGATGTATGTGATGTCCTTAGGTTAGTTAGGTTTAAGTAGTTCTACGTTCTAGGGGACTGATGACCTCAGAAGTTAAGTCCTATAGTGCTCAGAGCCACACCACGAAGATGATGTGCTACAGACGCGAAATTTAACCGACAGGAAGATGATGCTGAGATATGCAAATTATTAGCTTTTCAGAGCATTCACACAAGGTTGGCGCCGGTGGCGACACCTACAACGTGCTGACATGAGGAAAGTTTCCAACCGATTTTTCATACACAAACAGCAGTTGACCGGCGTGGCCTGGTGAAATGTTGTTGTGATGCCTCGTGTAAGGAGGAGAAATGCGTACCATCACGTTTCCGACTTTGATAAGGGTCGGATTGTAGCCTATCGCAATTGCGGTTTATCGTATCGCGACATTGCTTCTTGCGTCGGTCGAGATCCAATGACTGTTAACAGAATATGAAATCGGTGGGTTCAGGAGGGTAATACGGAACGCCGTGCTGGATCCCAACGGCCTCGTATCACTAGCAGTCGAGATGACAGGCATCGTATCCGCATGGCTGTAACGGATCGTGCAGCCACGTCTCGATCCCTGAGTCAACAGATGGGGACGTTTGCAAAAATAACAACCATCTGCACGAACAGTTCGACGACGTTTGCAGCAGCATGGACTATCAGCTCGGAGACCATAGTTGCGGTTACCCTTGACGCTGGATCACAGACAAGAGCGCCTGCGATGGTGTACTCAACGACGAACCTTGGTGCACGGATGGCAAAACGTCATTTTTTCGGATGAATCCAGGTCTGTTTACAGCATCATGATGGTCGCATCCGTGTTTGGTGATCTCGCGGTGAACGCACATAGGAAGCGTGTATTCGTCATCGCCATACTGGCGTATCACCCGGCGTGATGGTACGGGGTGCCATTGGTTATACGTCTCGGTCACCTCTTGTTCGCATTGACGGCACAGTGGACGTTACATTTCAGATGTGTTACGACCCGTGGGTCTACCCCTCATTCGATTCCTGCGAAACAATACATTTCAACAGGATAATGCACGACCGCATGTTGCAGGCCCTGTATGAGCCTTTCTGGATATAGAAACTGTTCGACTGCTGTCCTGGCCAGCACATTCTCCAGATCTCTCACCAATTGAAAACGTCTGGTCAATGGTGACCGAGCAACTGGATCGTCACAATACGCCAGTCACTACCCTTGATGAACTGTGCTATCGTGTTGAAGCTGCATGGGCAGCTGTACCTGTACACGCCATCCAAGCTCTGTTTGACTCAATGCCCAGGCGTATCAAGGCCGTTATTACGGCCAGAGGTGGTTGTTCTGGGTACTGATTTATCAGGATCTAAGCACCCAAATTTCATGAAAATGTAATCACATGTAAGATCTAGTATAATATATTTGTCGAATGAATACCCGTTTATCATCTGAATTTCTTCTTGGAGTAGCAATTTTGATGGCCAGTACTGTATTTTAGTATACGCTATCCCGTGGATACACAGATTGTGTCATTCTGCTCTCCTCAGCCTCACTCCCATTTGTCAAAGTATATGACTGATGCTCTTTAGTGCAGAAAGATGTTAGCTCTATGTAATGTAAAATTAACGTTGGAATCACTGACACTTGCTTACCTCATTGTACATGTCGTTCAAACAGTTAAACTGAGCAAAGTTTTCTTCTTGAGTTTCTATGAAGCGCACAGTTAGTGCATCGACGTCATGCTGATCAGTAAACTCCTTAATGTCATCTAGAATTTTTTGATACTTCTCCCTAAGCTTCTTCATTTCTTCCTTTTGAAGTTCTGAAGTATCAATTAGAAAAATATTTTAGCATAAAGAATAAATTATTTTGCATAAACACAAATTTAAGATTTGGCATGTTAAATGCAAATATACACTACATGATAAAAGAAGTGAAACACCCAAAAGACATGGTCGGATGTTAATGAAATATCCTAGATGTACACACCATCGATTGGTATAGCAATGGTTAGAGTAGCAATTCTCCATGACAGGTGAAATGACCACCAGTGTGTATTAGTGTTCTTGATGTTTACTGTTGTTACCGTGCCTGATGGGTATATAAGGGGCACGAACAGCACCAGATTTTGTGTAAACATTGTCAAGGACACAGAGATACCCTGTACTCCAGTGAGACAGTGTTATCAGCACCTGAAAGAATGTGAAATGGGTTTCATTATGGCTCTCCATTTGGTCATCCAATGCGTAGGCTGCCCTTACACCACAACACAACGTCTACGTTTGTCATTGGGCCATGATCGGGGAGCATGGACTGCTGATGAAGGGCGCCGCATTATGTTGAGCGATGAATCGCGGTTCTATACTACCATGTATGACCAAAGTCGTCTAACATGGCGACGATCTGGACAGAGGTCCCATTCATCCAAAGTTTTAGAGAGGCACAGCGATGTTATTTTGGAGTCATGGTGTGGGGAGCCAACGGGTATTACTTCAGTTCACGGTTGGTAGTAAATGAGGGAGCCTTGATGGCACAGTGGTTCGTCATGGGCATCCTGCGTCCTCATGTGTCACCTGTCATGCGACACAATCGTGGTGCCGCCTTTCAACAAGACAATGCTAGTACATACATGGCACGTATCTCTATGAACTGTCTCTGTGATGTTGAGATATTCCCACGGGCAGAAAGATCCCCAGATCTATCTCTTACATAACATGTGTGGGATCAGTTACAACAGTTATTGCCCAGCTTGTCTCAGGAAAGGATGACACCCTTCCCAACCGAATCAGGCATGCATCCCGGCCAGAAGGCGCGCAGCGTCATGTTGCTAAGTCGGTTCACACTATGTAGTTCTTTGTAAATTGTCACTCTCTTCTGTAACCTCTGAAATAGCATTTCATACCCTCCCAGTCCCTCAAGTTTCATTTCGTTTCGTTCTCTCCTTCCAAGTGCTTGCCTTATTTTGTCAGGTAGCGTATTTTAAAAACTTTCAGAAACTGTGAGATGGATAAATGTGGGGTTAGAAGTGGCACTGCTGGGAGTTGACTTTCCACATGTTGCTCTGCTACCAGTCGGGAGCCGGCCGCTGTGGCCGAGTGGTTCTATGCGTTACAGTCTTGCACCGCGCGACCGCAACGGTCGGAGGTTCGAATCCTGCCTCGGGCATGGATGTGTGTGATGTCCTTAGGTTAGTTAGGTTTACGTAGTTCTAAGTTCTAGGGGACTGACGACCTCAGATGTTAAGACCCATAGTGCTCAGAGTCATTTGAACCATTTTCTGAACCAGTCGGGATTATCAATAAACGAGGTTTCACTAGACATGGCCTGCACCTAAAACAGGACTGGATGGAAAGACTGTACAGCTGCTCCAACACGTTATCCATAAGCTCTAGCTATCATGTCAAAAATTCATAACTTGGAAACTATTACAGACAGAGCTTCGTGGTTTATTGTAAAGCATCTCTTAAACTTTTTTCTGTTATGCCATAATTCAATGTATGCCCGAAATCAAGGCGATATTAGAGTTCTGCCAATGTACAAGTCACCACTGCAGTATCAACAGATCTGACTGCTTCATTGCTTGCATGGCGGGCAGCAATATCAATGACTCGTGTCGTGCACATGCGGTCCTTGACACTACCCCACAAAGAAGTCTAGTTGCGTGACATCAGGTGACTGCTGGGGCTATGTGATGGGACCATCACGATCCATGCACCTCTCAGGAAAAGTGTCATTCAGGGCACATTCAGAGCATTCTGCTCGTTAAAACTGCAGTAGAGGGGGGGGGGGGGGCAAAATTATGCGAAACATGATGGACAGCTGCTGCTCTTTGATATGTGGTGGAGGAACTGTCAGAGCATGTCCAGATAAACCTCCACTTAAAGGAACGTCTTTGACACCGGCTGTCTCTTTAAAGGTTTTCAACCACCTCATTGTGCTTGCCTTTGGCGATGGTGCCCTACCGTACAGTCGTAAATAAATCAGAGGCCTGGCGTGGAGAGGCTCTGTAATGGAAATGAGCTGGAGCCCGATGGGCAGCTGATGTCCGCAGCAGAAGACGACCCGCCGTAGCTGCAGTGTGCTGATACAACTGGAGGCAGGTCAGGGTGGTTGGAGGAGGCAGTGGCGGTATGGCAGATGAGACTGAAAATGCTATGACCGTCACCTGTTCAGGCACTGGGCAAATGAAATCGGTTACCCTCTGCGCCAACGATGAAAATGCACAGAGTAGCGTGGATCCTACGTCGCCAACGAAGGAAACATCGCAAACAAGAGTTTTACCGTCGTCGCCATTCTGATATGGCGGACGAGGCTTTGAGCCTTGGTCGAAACTTTATCCTTGTTGCCAAACTGTTGCACACTGGGGTTCGCTACATACAGATAAAACAGCACTTGAGTAGACTGCAAGTGATAACACATTTATTTTCGGGAATGCAAAAGTGATATAGTATGATACATTAATCATAAGATGTATGGAAGCAGACTGAAGCGATAAATGAAAACTTGTACCACGGCTGGGGTTATAACTCGGGTCTCCCGCTCACTAGGCAGATGCGCTAACCACTAGGCTACCCTGGCACAGTGGGTTTTCACAACTGTACGGACAACCTTAGCACACTTCCCAGCCACGCTTCAACCCACTTGGTATTTCCCCTAAACTCGAATAGCACTGCAGAAGCTCTCCAGCTCTATTGGAATAGCACCGTAGCATATGCCTAATGAACATGAATCATCCGTTGATTCAGTCTGCATATATACATCACAGATATTTGGAATCTGAAAAGGTCTCTGGGACCATATGGTTTCATTTAATTATATCATCTATGCCTGGGTCTCAGGGAGGAGTTCCCATTTCGTTCAATGCTGGGGTGCAATTGCAATACAGCTGGAGAGCCTCTGCAATGCTCTTCGAATTTAGGGGGAATACCAAGTTTACTGAGGCGTAAATGAGAATTTGGATTGGGGAGCGAGTGGTGCTAGGATAGTCCGTGCAGATGTGCAAAGCCACTGTGTCAGGGTAGCGTAGTGGTTAGCGCATCTGCCTAGTGAGCACACCCAGATTCGAACCCCAGCCTTGGTACGAACATTCACCAGTCGTTTCGATCAGCATTTATATACATCATAGGCTTTAAAAGGTCTCTTGAACCATATAGTTTCATTTGACATTAGTCTTAACAGTTGCAAGAAGGCTATTGCCTGACAATCGAGATTCGCGGTCAGCCCTGTAGAAAGTTTGCCATGAAAAACTCTAACAGAACGAAGCGTAGTATAAGGCCTAAGTCAGTACGTCAGTGCCTGGCGAGAGAGTGGTCCGTCCGGCATAGGCGGTGGCCGGGAGTATAATCCGAATGAGTGACCGGAGCGCGTTCGGAGTAATTGCTCGGAGTTAATGCCAATGAGGAACTGACTCTTCCGGGACCGTGCGCCGGCCTAAGTACTGCTGAGGTGGAGGTACAGAGTGCAGGCTATTTTCCGGCACATGACTTGCAGAGGGTAGCTGTACCGCGGTGGTTGCGCCTCTTGTCACCAATTGCAACGACGACAGGCGGCGAGAGTGATACCTGTAATGGTCGAGTCCTGAGTTCCAGGCGTTAACAAGAAGCCTTGTTATTGCTGTTGTTGTGCTTGCTTGGTACTCGGAACTGTTTTCATTACAGCAGGCAGATGCCTATGCCAATAGCACATGACAGTTGAGCCTAAATCAGCCGCGGGACGCGGTTGTGCGTGGAATTGCTCTCCAGTCAGTGTGTAGATGCGGATGCTACACACACAGTTTAATCTAGACCTCTACCTACGAGGGCTATTCAGAAAGTAATGTACGGTTGGTCGCGAAATAGTAACCACAGTGAAGATCAAAAATGTTTTATTTGCTTCCAGTTACTTCCCTGCACAGTCGCCACTCCGACTCAGACATTTATCGTAGCGCTGTTCCAACTTTCCAGTACTCTCGTCATAGAAGGTAGTCACCTGCGCTTTCCGCCAATTCTCTACTCTGATCTGCAGCTTGTTTTCTATGCCGAAATGCGATCTTCGTAGCGAGCAATTCATGTGTACAGAGATGAAAATCAGAGGGAGCCAAGCCGGCCTGTATGATCGGTAATCAAATACTTCCCATCGAAAACGCTGCCGGAGCATCTTCATTGCCCTGCAGAGTGCGGCTGAGAGTTGTCATTAAGAAGGAGATGCATGACAGCTACGCTGTGTGGGCTGCATGAAATCAGGCAAAATCTCTCATAGCCACTCATAGTTGGCGAGAGACTATTTGTATATATATTTCCGTACTCACTGTGTGGTCAGAACTGGAAAGAGCGACGTGACGCGATCAACGGGAATACTAGAGACTCTGTCCAACAAATCTATACAAAGCTTCATCGGATTTTCACTGTGATTTCCATTTCGCGATCGATAGGACCTTACTTTCCGAATACCTCTAGTATGACAGTAACTAAATTCTTGCACAGTATCTAAAATACTGATATAGCGTACCAAATACAAACGCCAAAAAAAAGGGAAAAGGAATCCAGCAATTAGTCACGAATCCTACCCTTTATTATACGACTTTAAGGTGTATGTGACCAGATTCTAACTGAAACTGTTGTTTACAGTGCTGTAGCATATGTTTTCAAAAACCTGACGACATTATATGACACGATTTAAACGCACTGAAAGTAATTATTCAATAATTGAAAACTACATGTGAAGTAAAAATCGAGACTGAGCTGGCAACTGATTGCTGAATTCCTCTTCTTTCTTTCAAATATACTACAGTCGCTGTACACACCTACTCATATGGAGTCAAACTTGGTTAATTATAAACCCTTTATTTATAAATGAACTGGTGTCAATTCATTTACACGGTCACACTACAATCCATCAGAGCAGAGCTGTTCAATATTGTTTCCAAGTCAAAATCAAGCCAAAGGCGTTCCTTCCACGATCACCGGACTTCCCCAATGGAGAATATGTGGACAGAGAATTCGAGACCATTGTCACGTGAATCTGGAAATGCAAGTGACCTTTGGACGAATATAGAAAGCGCTCGGTAGAAGATGAACCATCAGTCTACAACATCGAAGAACTTTGCAGAATCAATGCCACGTCGCCTTTGAGAAATCGTGCACACTTGTGGTGGATGGATTGGTTATTAGCAGTATATCCTTCCGCAAAATCCTTGTAGTTATCTTCTCACAATCAGTCGAGCATTCCATTGTCGTAGCTCTCCAGCAGAAAAGCTTAACATCTTTCAGTCTCCTTCCCACAGCTCTTGCCCCACCAGGACATTGGCAAACCTCTCAGTGCACAGGGATTGTGAAATACAAAACCACGTGTGTGTTTCCGACAGATATCGGTCTTCTCTCTCACTGCACGCAATGAAGCACGGAAGGAAGACTAGAGTTTAATATCCTGTCAACGACGTGGTCCTTAGAGACGGAGCACAAGCTCGGATTACGAAAGGATGGGGAACGAAATCCCTTTTCAGAGAAACCATCCCAGCATTTGGTTGGGGCGATTTAAGGAAATCACGGAACAGCTAATCTGGGTGACTCGACGGGAATTTTAACCATCGTCCCTGAATGCTAGTCCGTTGTGCTAGCCACTCCGCCACCTAGCTCGATAGACACTGTGTATGTGTGTGTGATTGTGCGTACGTGTATGTTCGCGCGCGCGGTATATATAAATGAATACCAACAGGGTTAAAACAAATGAAACAATAGAAAAAGCATAAATATCCCCGTGAATTATTTTAACCTGGCAGAAAGTAACAAAATTAGTTTTTGCTCAACTCGTGCCACGCATATTCCTTTAATTAAATATTTGACGCATCACGTCCACAATATATTGAGGACGTGACTCGGGACACGTGAAGTGATGAAGGGTGCGCAGTGCCATAGCCACGTGTTAAAGTTGGCTGACCGAGCATTATGGTAGAGGCTAAGATATAAATACAAAGCCATCATTTTTACTCAGGCTGCAGTGTGCAGGCATCATTATCAGCACGTTCTTCAAGTTGACGGTGTAAGGCTTGCGCCATATCTGATGGAATAAATAAAACTAGTATCACGTCATTAGTCGTATGAATATTAATCGGAAATAGACTGTCCACTCCACTTCGATCCCAAGAAAAAAGAACTTCCTCACCAAGTAATATGAGCAGATACCACAATCTATGCAACGCACAACAAAGAGCTAAGGAGCTTCTCTGCACTCAAAAGTAGTACACGAGTAAATTAGTTTTCCGAGAAGCATATAATCTATTTATTCCACTTATTGCATAGCACACATTTTACTATGAAGTGGGAAAATTAACATTTAATGATTCTGCGGTATTATGTGGCACCAGATTCTTATTCTAGTCGCCATCCGAAACAATGTGAAAAAGCAGGGAGCTCTCCATGCTTCCGTCCAGCAGTCTCTTCACATTCATGCATCCCTAACACTCAGATTCTTATTTAACGAGTCACTGACATTGAGATTCTCAGCAGAAAGAGGCCTATATTATTTTAATAATAATGGTATGGGGAGCATGCCCTCCTAGAACCGCGGATATCTTTGCGCATGTCTGCATTCAGCACTGACTGTCTTCTGTCACAACGCTTGATAAAGTTCACAAGGCATGGCACACAACAATCAGAGGAGTTGAGAAATCATTCGATAAGTAGTCAGAATACAGCATGAAAGTAAAATCAGCTTCCATTTTCGAGTTATATTGAACCCAAAACGGAGTACAACTTCAAGTGGTGGATTGTTCTAGCGACTACACTTTGATCATTCCTATACGAATACATATTCTAATAAGCCTAAAGGAGCCATTAGTGTCAAACTGTGAGGAACTAAATAGTAATAAGGTTAAACTGCAAGAACTCGAGGATATGTGTAGAGACTCAGTCCTTCACACAGTTGTGTGTAGTTCTTATTGTTATTTTGGGTTCACTCCGTCTAAATCCCACCTAAATTTCAAAAACTCTTGAACATAGATGCTCTTCGCTTATTTTGACAAAGCATCAGCAACTGTTGTATTGTAATCATTACGAGTAGATGATACTTGTCGTTCTTTCAGTATTTATAGACTGAATGACAGTTTTGATTAACGATGATTTATTCTGCATTTTACTGTCAGCCTTCTGCGTTCCTCGTTCCACATTCTGATGACATCTGTTTTTCCTTTCGTGTTAACAGAAGTTGCAATCGAACTTTCAATCGATGCGCTGGATTGCTTTTTCAAAAAATGGTTCAAATGGCTCTGAGCACTATGCGACTTAACTTCTGAGGTCACAGGTCGCATTGCTTTTTCATCACGGATTTTGGAGCCGACTTTTTCAGTCATAGGGTATGGTTTCCTTACACAGTATACTTTCTCGATTTGGAACTTTATGTTATTCGTAGGGTGCTCATGTTTCGCGGTGAATGTCGCGTTGTTGTTCATTGATTTGTGCTCTTTTGTTTTTGGGTTAGTGCCTCCATAAACGAAACAGAATGACAGTCTAAAGTCAGCAAGAGTAATTACACATATGAGAACACCACTCTTCAAGTTTCCATTGGAACAAACGGAATTTATCCTATTTTATTAGACTTCTTCAATCCTGCTTCGTTCGTTAACCCAGAGTTCCAGCTAATCGCCACCCGAAACGTGAAAAACCATGGAGCTCACCATGCTTCCGTCCAGCAGTCTCTTCACATTCATGCATCCCTAACACTTAGATTCTTATTTAACGAGTCGCTGACATTGAGTATCTCAGCAGAAAGAGGCCACTCTCTTTGCCGAGTCCGTGTACGACCACTAAACTTCAACACTGCCTTGAAAGCAGACAAATAGCTACGTGGCTCCCACGCCCCCTCTTGGAAACGCACTTGCGAACTTTCCAAACTTTCTTCGCAGGGAGACAACTTTACTAATCCTTAGGGATCACTCACTCCCGACTTAAACACACTCAGTATAACTTTTCAAGCCACCACCTCCGTCCCACGGTGACCATGACACGTCTTATCCTCGCGAAGGTTCCCAACTGACTTTCTTTATGTACTTTAGCAAATCAACCTTCATTACATTGCTTACTTCCTGCTCCTATTTATGACCCTCCTCTCCAAAGCCCTACATCCTGCTAAAACTAAGACTAAGAAATCTGTAATTGGATTTCAGTCGCCCTCATTCAGAGAAAATTTGATAATTTCCTCAAAATGGTGGCAATCGGTGGAAAGCATATAAAGTTTCCAAAGGCTACTTATCCAGCCTTGGGAGCATGGAGGTACAGGGACAACCATTTTCAATGGAAGTGAGGCAGAATCAGAAACCTCCGTCCGCAGTTTCTTACGCTGCAACAATTATTAGTCCTCGGCCCTGTTTTTAAGGTATGAAGTTCACTGAAGTGCAGTGTCATCAAGGCCATAGAACTCCGGTGCGCCGCAACCACCCTAATCATTCTCTCAGTAGCTAGTTTGCATCCATATCGCCAATGCAATGTTGGCACCACGCAAAGAAACCGCAGAAGAGTATAATTGCTGCATGCAGCCCCGATGTATGAAAACCGCGGGCGTATCCACGCATCCTAAACGTTCATGCCACCGCAGTCGATGGCCTAACTTAAGGCCGAGGAGAGGAACACTCGGCTCAGTTCGCGGCTAATGATGAAGATGACAGCATCGGCTTAGATAGTCCAGCTGTGTATTAAATGCTTTAGCAAGAATTTTATGTGAACATTATGTCAATCATTCGCCAACTGAACAGTCTTGTAAATAAATCTGTACCAAGTGATACTTTAACATTGAGAGACAGTTGTAAATACACGGAACATTCCTGTGGAGACAGATTGTGGAAAGCTAAATACACTCCTGGTCATTAAAATTGTTACACCTCGAAGATGACGTGCTACAGACGCGAAATTTGACCGACAGGAAGAAGATGCTGTGATATGGAAATGATTAGCTTTTCAGAGCATTCACACAAGGTTGGCAACGGTGGCGACACCTACAACGTGCTGACATGAGGAAAGTTTCCAACCGATTTCTCATACACAAACAGAATATGGAATCGGTGGGTTCAGGAGGGTAATACGGAACGCCGTGCTGGATCCCAACGGCCTCGTATCACTAGCAGTCGAGATGACAGGCATCTTATCCGCATGGCTGTAACGGATAGTGCAGCCACGTCTCGATCCCTGAGTCAGCAGATGGGGACGTTTGCAAGACAACAACCACCTGCACCAACAGTTCGACGACGTTTGCAGCAGCGTGGACTATCAGCTCGGAGACCATGGCTGCGGTTACCCTCGACGCTGCATCACAGACAGGAGCACCCACGATGGTGTACTCAACGAATGGTGCACGAATGGCAAAACGTCATTTTTTCGGATGAATCCAGGTTCTGCTTACAGCAGCATCATGATGGTCGCATCCGTGTTTGGCGACATCGCGGTGAACGCACATTGGAAACGTGTATTCGTCATCGGCATACTGGCGTATCACCCGGCGTGATGGTATGGGGTGCCATTGGTTACACGTCTCGATCAACTCTTGTTCGCACTGAGGGCACTTTGAACAGTGGACGTTACATTTCAAATGTGTTACGACCCGTGGCTCTACCCTTCATTCGGTTCCTGCGAAACCCTACATTTCAGCAGGATAATGAACGACCGCATGTTGCTGGTCCTGTACGGGCCTTTCTGGATACAGAAAATGTTCGACTGCTGCCCTGGCCAGCACATTCTTCAGATCTCTCACCAATTGAAAACGTCTGGTCAATGGTGGCCGAGCAACTGGCTCGTCACAATACGCCAGTCACTACTCTTGATGAACTGTGGTATCGTGTTGAAGCTGCATGGGTAGCTGTACCTGTACACGCCATCCAAGCTCTGTTTGATTCACTGCCCAGGCGTATCAAGGTCGTTATTACGGCCAGAGGTGGTTGTTCTGGGTATTGATTTCTCAGGATCTATGCATCCAAATTGCGTGAAAATGTAGTCACATGTCAGTTCTAGTATAATATATTTGTCCAATGAATACCCGTTTATCATCTGCATTTCTCCTTGGTGTAGCAATTTTAATGGCCAGTAGTGTAAATCTTTATAACTACAATTTGACACAAAAGCCCGTTAGTAATTGTAAATTCAGTACTGCACGGAGCAACATATTCACCAATAATACTTGTGGTCGAGGGACACTCTACAGCATATCAATAGGCATGTGAGAAACTGCAGTCGGATGTTCCCTTTTAGCATCCCTAATGAGATCGGTCGGATGGTCGCAGTAGACTCACGACTTCAGGTAACCACACAACCAATAATCACACGGATTGAGGCCTGGGGACCTGGGAGACCAAACATGACGGATGTGGCGGCTCTGCACGCAATCCTCACCAGACGATGTGCGCAAGAGGTTTTTCACCCGTGTAGCAATAAGGGGTGGAGCGCCAGGCTGCATAGAAGTCGTACCTCCCAGCAGGTGTTTATCAGCCAGGCTAGACGTGCAGCGATCTTGAAACATAACGGCATACTTCAGTTTGGAAAGCAGTACCCCGTATTTCCATCCCATCTGTTGGCCGGTTTTTGCACTCGTTCTCGGTTTCAACGAAACCTCCTGTATTTCAGGTAGGTGTGTCAAGTTTTAACTCTCTACCTACATTATTCCGAGAATTAGTACATTTTCAAATATTAGCGGACTTTTATGTCACCTTGTATGCTGTAATAAAGTTGACTAATAGTTTCTGTGTTACAGCTCCTTGCAATCTCCTCCCGGAACAAACCGAAGGACCCACCGTTGTGCTGGCGAGTCTATTTTCGTACGGCATGACAGTAATAAATCACCGCCATCAGCCCCATCGTCACGTCCACCGTGATCTCATTGGTTCGGTACTCTCTCTCTAGCATGGTAGAAACTATTAATGCATTCATGCACACTCTTTCAGGTGCAACATTAGCGTAGGCTTGGTTTAAATTTCTCTTGAATGTCTTCTATGCAGGGGCTATTTATCTCTGGGTCATGTCCTTATTGATGTGCCACGTGTTAGTTGGTATGGAAATTATGTCAATGAAGGCCACTCTCGGCTTTTGCTTGCAACTCTGTTCTCGGAATAACCCAGTTGTTAGTTCTAGCCCATTTTTAAATTCGAGTTGTATCCCCTATTCACCTCTCCTAATGAATCAGGGACCCACTGAAAGTAGGGAGAAGCCGGTGCTTTCTACGTTCGAGGCAGGGTGTGATGTCAGTTCAAATTCCAGAGGGGTGTTAGTGATACATGCCCTGCAGGCCAAAGCAAGCTCCTCAGAAACTATCGTCTGTGGGTGGCTGCTAACAACGGGAAGTTATACAATTTGATTACATGTTGACTGATGTTGGCACGATATTAGACTGACAAAAGGAGCGGAGGATTCGACAAAACCGTCTCACGCCCTCGAACCAACGTTCTCTGTTAGGGATGATAATATATTATCCAAGTGTCATTTTTACAAACCTTGGGCGAGGTAATGCACATAAACTTGTGGGGACGTTCAATGTCGAGTAGTTGATCACAAAGGGGAAGTGTTTTCCGTTTCTGACAACTGCTTGAGACCGTTGGGAGTAAATTTGCTGGAGGACGTTGCATCACCTACAATTATAGAGAAAACTAGCGGATTTGCGCACCTTTCTTCTGTATCCTCTGGGCTACGACGTCCGCGGTGATCCTCTGGTGTCCCTTGGTGGCCATGAAGTCGCGGATGATGGTCTGCCGGCCGCAGTAGCGCTGCAGCTTGTTGATCTCCTTGGTCTGCGCCATCTGGTCCTGGTTTGCGCGGTCCTTCAGCGCCTGCAGATGCTTCGTCGCATCGTCCCTGGCAGTCACAGAACATAGCTCAGTCACAAAGCAACTTCAAAAACAGGTGTCGGTGGTGTGAAAAACGTTGTGGCATTATTGCTGAGATTTGTTTTATGAGCATTAGGCCGTGGTCCAAAGCATATATCTCTACCCCTTCGTCTTCCAGTGCTGGAGACATCGTCAGAGGCTATAACAACCCTGAAAGCAGTTTTGGTCAGGAAGCCTTACTGTTTATATATATTCACACAACGGGCGGTTCATGGCGTTTTCATGCCCTCATAGTAGTACCGATACAGGTGCATTCCGCCGACGACCGACCGACGTCGGCCGAAGACGGCCGATATTTTCAGATCACCACGCCACTATGACCGCAGAGACGCTGTAGTCGATCACATCGTCCGAACGTATAGATTTCCGACGTCAATCGGTGAGATTCACATCATCAGTTTACTTTCCTTGGTCAAATCGATCGATATTCTCACATACGAAATATGGACTGTGAGAAACTGGTAAGTATAATCCAAGAAAGAGTGAGTTTGTGGCATCCTGAGCATTAAAATATCATACTCGGGATATAGTTCGGTCGGGATATAGTTCGGTATCTATGGACTGAAATTACAGGTTTACTGGGAACCAGAAATACGCAAAATTTTTATCAGAAATTTTATCTCAAAAATTATATGTTCAAGAGAGAAGGATGGCGTATCTTTTGCTGAAAGGTACTGAAATGGATCTTTTTTGAGATATGGTAGATGCACATTATCTGTCAACAAAGTATTATTATTACTTACTGGCGGTTTTATACCAGTAAGGTGGTGATTCTGTTTCATGAAGTGGTTGTCAGTTGTGGTGTATGTGTCTCCACTTTTCAGAGCCCTAGATGTTCAGGGTATATTATTCTAAACTTTATGTTGGTCTTTCACAAGTATGCCGAATGATAGTCATTGAAGCTTAATTCACTTATATCATCACAACTTCAAATCAATTCAGCAAAACATAGTGTTTGTAATCTTGGTTTTCAGCGTCATCATTAACAATCTCCAGTATGCAAAGACGAAAACCCAAAGTGAAACGCTTTCAGATAACGAAAGTTAATTTCGAGTAATTGTAGAAGTATGATTTGAACTCCATTAAGAAATCCGATACATTAAAGATGCACTTCTGACTCAAGTAAAACTAGAAGTGACACTACCGATATTCGACGTATGGTCATTACATCTTTCGAATAATTAACTCTAGACCTCGTTCTGAAAATTTCAGTTTCGAATTTTTTGTCTAATATGTTGGGTGCTATTTACGATGCGCTAAGAACTAATTTAAAGGCTGGTTTAAAAGCTATCTTCACTCTTGAACCCCAAATATCAAATTTATTCCACACCGAATTTGCAGCTATTTTTTGTGCAAGTGAAATAAAAGACACTGTAATACAGTTGATTCTCTTTATTAAAAGCTACACTCAATCTGAAGTTACACTGCCACCAGGAACCTTGTTACTTCCTTTCTCAAATCCCCTGGGTAAATGTTTGAAGAGCATTAAAGATTCCAGTACCAGAATCTGATTATCTGAATATGCTGCCAGTATAGCATTAATTTTCACCATTCGCAGAATAAAGTGAGCTGCTGTGAAACCACAAATCTACCATTTATTAATTAAATAGTATTTGCTTATTAACACAAAATTATCCATGCATCACACAATAGAAACATCATTTGCTTTCACAGCGTAACTTAACCATTATGTGCTCATAATCTCATTGGCAAAAACTTTATACACCTAAGTCGTACATCTTATCAGTGAAGCATATTAAACCATACTCGGAACACCGTGTTTTGGAGAGATCCTTAACACGGTGTGTCTCTGGAACTACGTATGTTCATAATACTCATGTACAAATAGTAAAAAATCAAGTAAATCATGTTAAATTCAAAGGTGGTAGCCCTTTCTGACGGTAATCGGCGGTGGTAGAAGGAAGGCAGTGTCATAAAGTTAAAGCGTTTGTAACTTTTGTGGCAGGGGGTTTTTCCCTTCATCTCACATATTCATAAAACTTGTCTCAGAAACCCGGTAGCTGATGACAAAGTGTACAGTACTCGCCACATTCCTTTCGAGATAGACACAGCTTATTTACTCCCATTCTGCATTGCACCACCTGTCTCCAAGCATAGATGCATCGTGGTACCTGTGCCGGCGTAATCTGTCGCCAACACACCGGTCAGCAAAGATATAGCGCGAAGATCGATAGTAGGCGCAGGATCAAGCGCGCCTATCACGAGACAGGCCAGAGACACACCAACAAGCAACACGCCGCCAACACCCTCTCGACAGCATGTATTTAGGCCGCCACCGCTGACTGGAGGGAGCTCTGACTCACTCAGGCTACGACAGTACATAGCGACCAGAGTAGTGATCATAGCGGGACTTGTAGTGAGACTAAAGTTGTAATAGCAAGATTACCAATATTGTCTGCAAGAGAATTATTGCCGATGAGGTTGTACCATAACACATGGACTCTATTCCAGTTAAGCAAATACTTTCAGTTATGTAAATAAAGAACCATATAAACCTATGTGTGCATTTGTGTTGTAGGAAGCGGATACCGGCCATCCTCCTCTCCCTTACTTCCTTATGGTACAAGACTGTATAGAGGCGAAGAGGATACTACAGTACCCATCCCACACTTGGAGGTTAAAAGCTAACCTACTTCGTACATGGAATAGAATTTAACATAATAACCTGACCTAACCTCCTTGATTCCTCCAAAAATTGGCGAAGGAGATTGGATGCATCGTAACCAACCTGTCGGCCAATGTTATCGGGCGACCTCAGGCAATGGCGTCTGATGACCTTTGTCGGTGCCACTGTGAAGTACTAAAACCCACGACTTGTCTAACTTCAATCTTTCTTATTTTCCATCTGGTCCTGGCACTTTCCATGGCAGGAGTAAAATCCCTTGTACTTATGGCTAAATGTAAATAGGAACTACATCAAGAAGCATTAACACCCGCTTTAAGAAGAACAAGATCAATTGTCGCTTGGACAAAACGGATCATGCTCTGGGACCAGGAAGCCACCAAATTCGTATCTCTGATGCTGTAGTTTTAGTAACGTCTAATCATCATTAAGCTTGAATTTGCAGAGGGGCCATAGAAATTCAACAGCGCAAAAACAACTTCACTACGAGATCCCTAACATACGTCAGCGTGACTTCGCGATCCCAGGCAGCGCTCTGGTGACGTCACGAAGCGGACGTTGCGTGGGGATATATAAAAAGTTCGGCTCCTTGAGCATGTTTGAGACTATAACTGATTTATGGGTTGCTAAGGGCTCTAATGGTGCCCTCAGCGTTGGAGAAGAAACGTTAGGCACAGAAATATGCTTTGGGCCACGAGCTTATGCCGAGGAAACAAATATCAGCAATAACACATTTGCAAAATCACGGCGAGATGGAAAATTTCCTGAAGAGCCAAAATGCAGACTTCTATAACCAATTGCTCCACCAAATCATCCATCGTTGAGGAAAGTGTGACGCATTGAAAGCTGAAGATGAAAACACAGTCTGAGCATGACTTTTTCGAAGTGATAATTCAAAATTGGTTCAAATGGCTCTAAGCGTTATGGGACTTAACATCTGAGGTCATCAGTCCCCTAGACTTAGAACTACTTAAACCTAACTAACCTAAGGACATCCATACCCGAGGCAAGATCCGAACCTGCGACCGTAGCAGCAGCGCGGTTCCGGACTGAAGCACCTAGAACCGCTCGGCCACAGAAGCAGGAGAAGTGATAATTAAATCTATGTAACTACTCTTGTATATAATCGATACGGCGTACAATAAGAACAAGGTCCTCAATGCAATCATCAACTGGAAGACTGAAGATCAAATGGTGGACAATGTGAACAGCTTCCATTACCAGGGGGGAAACATAACGGGCAAGTTACGGACCAAAATGAGCGCAACAGACATGTCCAAAACGCCGCAGAAACCACAATATGTTGCAAAAGAAAACCTGTGGAAATAAAAACCTATCCAGGAACGCCAAATTATATGTCAACAACCAGAAATACCGCACTGTGCGCAACGGAGACGAGTGCCTTGTGCACGAGAGCTTGTATCTGGCTGGAGGAGGAGAAACTCTGGGGCACGAAAATGCAAGGTGAAGTCTGGCGACATGGACCAATGCAGGAATTGTATGAGAATGTTGAAACAATTTCAAACATGATAGGAAACAGAAGATTGAGATTTGCCAGGTACATCATGAAGATGGAGGGAAACAGATTGAATAAGATGATATGTAACGCAATTTGATTAACAGGGAACAACTGGATGAAAGAAAACAGGAGGGATTCCAAAACAATTGGAATAAGTAAAAAAATCCGAATGGAGCAGTGCAGGATAGGTCAAAGTCATCAGAGGTGGACTGACATCACACTCTGAGAGAAGCAAAGAGATCCAGGAGGAGCTAGAGAATCAAGAGGTGTTGGGAGGGGCAAGTAGGCGGGACAGTGCGGCTTATGTTCACCGCCGAGTATGTCAAGGTTCATTTCATTTCAAGCTTGACCTGTGCGTGCTGTCAGTTTACGATAAGGTGGGCTGTCAGACCACGAAGTTTCCAGCCTAACTGGAATATGCAATAATGACGTCATTTCAACATTCAGTCACTATCGCGAGACACAAAATATAGAAGATCTGCCTCGCAGTCGCGACCAGTAATACCACCTGACGGCCGCTACTGCAAATAATGGATGTAGGTTATCATCATCATCATCATCATCATCATCATCATCATCAGTGGTCTATATTTTCTAATGGAAATCATGCAGGCACTTTCTTTAGTGAGTCTGGCGTCTAGAACGATACACCACTTAGCACACAAAGGTGGGGGGCAGTCGTATATCACTCCGAAAGAGGAGTTCGTTTGAGACGCTTGTCTACCCGCTCCTTTCGCAGCTTCGTTGTTGAGCCAGACGCCATCGTGGAACTTGCTGCTGTCCTGCTTGATGAGTTTCCTCCATCTGCTGCGGTCTTCGGCGAGCTCCTCCCATTTGTCGCCGTTCTTTCCGCGCTTTACACAATCTTTAAAGCACAAAGCAGATCTTCCAGGTGGTTTCTTGGTTTCTTGGCACGTGCTACCTCACTAAGTTGTGTGCGTCCGGGAAGATGGGAGGGCCGATACGACGTAAGTGTCCTATCCACCGCAAGTGACATTCCGTGAGAGTAGCGGTGATACCAGGTAACTCCACAGTATTCTGGACCATCTCCTTTGTCACGTGGTCTCTCCATGTTATGCCTAGAATGCTTCGTAAGCACTGCAGATGAAAGGCATAGAGCTTACGTTCTTGTTTGGTGTATGATGTTCATGTCCTACCACCATACAGGAGGGTGCTTAACACGTATATTTGACAGACGAGCATTTCTGCGATCACCGTGAAGAGTATGCTGTCTTATACTCTTGTGCAGAGCTTCTCGAAAGTGCTCGCCACTTTTCCAATTCTCGCGTCTATTTCGTAGTCCAGAGGAAAATCTTCTGACACAAACGAACCGAGGTAGTAGAATTTTTTGACTAAAGTCAATAATGAGCAATATAATATTATGGCAGGCATATCTGTGTATCCTTGCACCGTTATCAAAGTCTTCTTTACAGTCACAGACAGAGAGAAGAGCTTGCATGCTTTAGAACACTCGTCCATATAACTCTGAAGATTGTCTTGAGTATGTGTTATGAATGCTTCATCGTAAGCGAATAAATGTTGTTGATAAATAAGCCAACGTGAATAGCTCTTGGATCTGAGTAACGAGATGTAGCAAAGTATCCCGTCAGCGCTGTTATGCAGGCGTTTGCTTCGCAGAAAGCAAATTTGAGAAATAGCTAGAAGAATTTGCGAAACAAGGTAGGGTACATTACTCACCCTCGGGGAATTCGGGCGAGGAAAACAGCACAAAAACACAAGCTGTCCTTCTGTAGACAAGTGTGAGGGTTGTGTCGATACAGACAGTACCCAATCGTCCACACACGATCAGTTTGGTCTCTAAGCGACCATTACGAATCACATTACGAATCCCTCACCACAGTGATGTGTGAAAAATATGGCCAGGGCATCACTTGGAATGGAACCTGTATCGACGACGTCGATTTCTCTTCACCCACGACTGCAAAATTTTTCTCACGTCTGGCAATCGTCATGCAAGAGAGACCAAGCGAAGAAGGTGGACAAGGCAACACCTGAAATGGAAACTAATTTTGATAATGATGTTTTAAAGAGACGTAACTACACTTCTTTCAGTACTAATAATGCTATCATATGTCTTACTCTTGGCATATGAATGTTTAACCAAACTAATCTAATTCAGCTGTCATTAAAGTGAAAGTAAGATTATAGTGTAAATAATTAAAATCGTAACTTTGTACATGTAATTTGTAGCTATTTTGTTGAAGAAATAGGTACTTTCAAACCATACTCTGCAAATGCCTGTGAAATGCATGGCAGGGACACGTACGATAGTACCAGTTATTAGGGTTTTTTTGGGTCTTATTACAAATGGGACGTGGGAAGAATGACTGAATGCCTCAGTGAACGCTGAGGTTAATCTAGTTAATCTACTCTTGTCATCACGACCTCTACAGGAGCGATAAATAAGGCATTGTAGTATATTCCCAGAGTCATCAATAAAAGACAGTCCTTGAAACTTTGTAAGTAGTTTCTGTCTAACTTAAAGATTGTGGCAGTTCAGTTCTTTCAGCATCTCCGTCACACTCTCACACAGGTCTAGCAGAACTGTGACCATTTGCCCTGTCCATCTCTGTATTCGTTCAGTATTCCCCGTTAGTTCCATTCGGTACGGGTCCAAACATTTGAGCAATATTCTAAGATGGGTCGCACGAGAGATTGTCGTAATATTGTGGTAATATCCACTCTCCAACAGTGGTGTCAGGTTCTTTTTACCCGAAATTTGTCTCATGTCTAATGATCGCCGTAGAAGAGTGCCAATGAATTTCTCAGGCAGTCAGTCCCAGGGTAGCAACACGATGGTGGGTAAATATGTTCTGGGCCAGTGTGATGTATTAACAGCGATCGTCTGACATCGCTACAGGGGGGGGGGGGGGGGGGGTAGTTTGACGGTTTTGCAGTAATGGACAGAATTGTTTAAGCCCATTTCCCTGCCCTAGAGTCAACATTTCGTCGAGGAATTTGTCTTTCGGTACTACAATGCATTCTGCACCCACCTCGAAACACCTTTTTTCCAAGAGCTGGAAATCAATCAAATGGAGTGGCCTGCGGTATGAGGGGACATAAACACCGTTCAGTATGCTTGGAACCAGTTGGAACTTGGTGTGTGTCCTCAGAGAACGTTCGTCACACGCTGGGTGACCTCAGGAAGGCCACTGTCCTATAGTGTGACGAGCTTGACTAGAAAAGTCTCATTCACATTGTGGAGAGCATGCCAATGAATATCCAAGCCTGTTACTGTTGTAACCTGTTGTGACCGCGACCGGAACAGTCTCGGGGTTGCCGAGAAAGCGCGGCGGGACCAAACGGAGAGCGGCCTGCGAACAAACAAACGAACGGAAAGGACGGACACGAAACAACGACGGACGATGGAGAGAGACCTTGCGACGGCAACATGCAAGAAGCAACTGAGGGACAGAGACAACCAAACGAATCCAAGACGTCCACTATTAATGAAAACAAAGAATGATAAACACGCTGTCTGTTGTCGAGGCGATGTGTCGAGACTCACGCAACGATTAGACTCGCTAGATGAGCTTTTTTTATTGTTATTTTAACACCTTATACAAGGTAGGCCGGCAGCGGAAATACTACGCAGCTCTTCGGCCACAGATAGTTCAAGCGGAACATAGGACGACATAGAAAAACAAAACAAAATGATGGACAAAAAACAGTAGACACACTAAGTAAAAAACATGGAGCCGTTCACAGGGGTAGTAAAATTTAAAAAAAAAACGTTCAGCACTGGTACACGAGGACAGATGACTGAAATGACACACGTGAACGATGGAGCGTGGGATGTGAAACACTAAAGCACTAACACGATGGCACACACAAAAAACTGATGGCCACGATCTCCGGAGCGCGAATGTTCACTGTACATGTACGAGTCCGGAGACCTGCCAAAGGAGAAAAGGTGGGGAAGGAGGGAGAGGGGAGGGTGTAGACGCAGAGGAGATGGAGGGGGACGAAAGAAGGGAGGGGGGTAGGGGAAGCCTGGGAGAGAGGAGGGAGGGAGAAGGGAAGAGAAGGGAGAGAGGGTGCTCTTGGGTGAAGATGCAGGGGGTGGAAGGGGAGGATCAAAGTTGGTAGGAGGGGTAGATGGAGGGGATGAAGATGATAGGGCGGATGAGGGATTTGTAGGTGTGGAGGATGGTGGAGGGGTCCAGATCCCATGCACGGCCAGAAAGGAGCTTGAGGAGACGGAGTCGGGAGCGTGCCTTGGCTTGGATTGTCCGGAGATGGGGGGTCCAGGAGAGGCGACGATCGAGGGTGACGCCAAGGTACTTGAGGGTGGGGGACAGCCATAAATGGTGATATAGAAGTCGAGGAGACGGAAGGGAGGGGTGGTTTTGCCTACCTGGCTGAGTGAGAGGCCGGCTCTTAAATACTCTATCGGGGGTGACGCTATTGGCCGCTGGAACCACGTGTTCCACTGTGGCGCCCTCACACTAAATGCGGGCCAGGACGCGCGCGCCGCCACAGCTTATGGCGCGATGGTGCAGAGACCTCTAGGGGTCTTCGACGTCCATGACATCTGGTGGGGATTCAAATTCCGCGGCGCTCGATACCAGAGTTACAAGGCATGTGCTAGCTCTGGCGTTAGTACTAATGAAACATGGGACTGAATGTTGCACAGCAGCACATTGTGATTTCACATAAGTGCAAAGCTGAATGCATTCGAACAGACTGCCATATTTTCGTTATTGCTTTGCAATTATTTCACATTGAAGTTTCACAAGCCTTATTTTTTCATCTCCTGCTCCTCTTGAGAAACTTCTTTTGAACAGTTTATTACTATGCTGAATGCCCAAAATTCAGAGTTCCTACTCACTGCAACACAAACACTAGCTTACTATTGTGGGACTGACTCCACAAATTGCACCTTATCGACCTACCACACACGAAAATTGTTGCTTTCCCATCCCAGGGACTAGCTGACAGTAAACCACTATGCTACCCGTGCAGTTTTCCCCGATAGGTCTGTGACTGTTCGTGGATTAGACTGATGGAATATTCATGAGTCGATGAGGTAATGTAAAAAACACTCATTAGCAATTAATTTCAAACAGCAGCTACTACGAGGGTTGTCCAGAAAGTAAGTGCTGATCGGTCGCGAAATGGAAACCACAGTGAAAACCATAAACGTTTTATTTGCAACAGTTAGGTACACCTTCCACCTGCTTCTCTACATAGTCGCAACTTTGAGTGTTGTCGTGGTGTTGTATCAACTTTCCAATATCCTCGTCATAGAAAGCAGCCGCCTGTGCTTTCGGTCAGTTATCTGCAGTGGACTGCAGCTCGTTGTCTGTGGAAAAATTTTGTCTTCATAGCCAGCGGTTCTTATGAGCAGACATGAAACTCAGGGGGAGCCAACTACGGACTGTACTGTGGGTGATCAAAGACTTCTCATCGGAAACGCTGCAGGAGCGTCTTCATTGCCTCTGCAGTGTGCGGCCGAGAATTGGCGCAAAGAAGGAACTGTTCGACAGTTGTGTTATATGGGCTGCATGGCACAGGCGAAATCTCTAATCACGCCATCATACTTGGCGGGAGACGCTATTCCCTACGCATCTTTACATGCCCACTGTTCACTCAAAACTGGAAAGAGCGACGCGACACGATCGACGGGCACACTAGACGCAATGCTCAACACATCTGTGCAAAGCTTTAACGGTTTTTCCATTTCGTGACCCATCGGAACTTACTTTCTGGACAACCCTCGTATATTGGAGAAAGAAGGCCCCAGGCACCAGGAAGAATGGGATACTTCATAGTGTCAAATGACAGGGATATTGTCAAGCCTTGTGTTGGCCACCATTGCGACTCTTGAAAGCAGGATGGGCATGTAGGGTACTATCAGTGTAATTCATCGTCGCAGGAATTTTGAGCCCGAGATGTCGGACATTTCAACTTCAAAATAGTTCATTCACCAAGATACGATCGTACTGAAGCAGCCTAATCTGCAGAACGCCTTCAAACAAGCCGAGTAGTGTACAGATCACTGCATTATATCATCAGTGTCGTGCGGTATTACCACACAGTGTTGTACACCATGGTGATTTCAGAACTGAGTACTTCATGGAAGCCTGCCTTCTGCGACAACGCACCTGGCTACAAGAAGTAAAAATACTCCTGGCTCACTAAGTAAAATCATCCTACATCACACATTCGACGTCAGTCACTGTACAACTTTATCTACATGGGGTGACAAAAGTCATGGGTAGCAAAATGCACATATACAGACGGCTTTAGTATCGCATACACAAGGTACAAAAGGGCAGTGCATTGGAGAAGCTGTGACTTGCACTCAAGTGATTAATGTAAAGAGGCTTCCGACGTGATTGTGGCCGTACAACGGGAATTAACAAGCTCTGAACGCGGAATGGTAGTTGGAGTTAGGTGCATGGGACATTTCGTTTTTTGAATCGTTAGGGAATTCAGTATTCAGAGATCCACAGTCTCAAGAGAGTGCTGAGAACACCAGATTTCAGACGGTACCTCTCACCACGGACGACGCAGTGGCCCACGACCTTCACTTAACGACCGATAGCAGTTGCGTTTGCGTACAGTTGTCATTGCTAACAGATAATCAACACAGCGTGAAATAACAGCAGAAATCAATGTCTGACGTACGACGAATGTACGTTAGGCCAATGTGGCGAAATTTGGCATTAATGGGCTATGGCAGCAGACGACCGACGCAAGTGCTTTTGCTAACAACACAACCGCCTGCTGCGCCCCTCCTGAGCTCTCGACCATATTGCTTGGACACTATACGACTGAAAACCTGGTCTGGTCAGATGAGTCCTGATTTTAGTGGGTAACAGCTGATGGCAGGGTTCGAGTGTGGCGTACACCCCATGAAACGAAGCCATGAACACAAGTTATCTACAAGGCACTGTGGATGCTAGTGGTGGCCCCATAGTGGTGTGGGCTGTATTTACATGGAAAGGACGGAGTCCTCTGGTCCAACTGAACCGATCAATGACTGGAAATGAGTAAGTTCGGCTACTTGGAGACCATTTACAGCCAAACAATGATGGAATTTTTTTGGATGTCAGTACGGCATCTCACCAGGCCACAATTGTTCGCGACTGATTTCAAGTACATTCTGGATAGTTCGAGAGAATGATTCGGCCACCCAGATCGCCCGACATGAATCCCATCGAACATAAATGGGACATAATCGAGAGATCAATTCGTGCACAAAATCCTGCTCCGTCAACACTTTCGCAGTTATAGGGATAGCACGGCACAATCTTTCTGAAGGGGACTTCCAACGACTTGTTGATCTATGCCACGTCGAGTTGCTGCACTACCCCGGGCAAAAGGAGGTCCGACGTGTTATTGGCAGGTATCCTACGACTTTTCTCACCTCAGTGTACTAGTCGGAGCAGCTGGTCTACGAGCCAGGCAAACATTTGACTGGCATAGTCTTTTGGGCTGTCATCGATCGAATGTACAGTTAAGCCACACCGTTCCTCACAGTGCAGCTTCATCTACTAGTCGAAGCAACTGATCTACGAGCCAGTTATAAATTTCACTGGTGGAATTGTAACACCCTCGGGGGTACAACTGGTGGGGGACCCTTAAACTGTTTCCGCTTGACCGTCCGCCCTGTCCTCACCGTGTACCTGATACTTCCGCGGCGGTCGTATTGTTCTGCTCCACACTGCTACTGGCTTGCTTGAAATTATGTATCTAAATATGCAAGCGGGTTAGGGGAGCCACTCAACATTAAACTCAACACTGTCCTACATCTAGTATAAACAATTATATTCTGAGATGATAAAAAAGTCGCAGTTTGCACTGTTTACACTCTAAGTCGTAAGTGTTGATGACAATTAACATTCTTGATGATTGTCTGTCCACAATTATCACTCCTTTGTTACTGCACAGTATTCATGACGGTGTTAATGGCTGTCACTATTGTAATTTACGCCGTCACACGTATTTCACAGTCTTACTCTGATGATGTTGTTTGGTTTGTGGGCGCTCAACAGCTTGGTCATCAGCGCCCGTGCAAAGTCCCAATTTTTACACAGTCCAGTCTAGGCACTATCACGAATAATGATGATGAAATGATGAGGACAACAGAAACACCCCATCCCCAGGGGCAAAGAAAATCCCCAACCCGGCCGAGAATCGAACCCAGGACCCCGTCATCCAGAGGTAACGCTAGCCACTAGACCACGAGCTGCGGACATAGTCTTACTCTGACAGAACCTTCGGCGATAGATACACAAGCAATGATGATGATTATCTGTCCACAATATCACTTGGCGAGCGTACGCGTAACCGATACGACGCGATGATGCGGAATCCGAATGGTCGAACGAAAGTTCTTAACGCTCATCACGTACACACATATATCTGGTACCAGCCCTTCTTGACACTTGTGACAATATAACACTGTTCATAAGTAAAATTACACTTCACAGTTCTCATTTGCAAGAGGATGCGCGTAACCGTCCCGGAGCGGCTGATTGTTGGTGATGCGGTAACGCGATGGCCGAACGCACATTCTCACGCTCGCTACAAGACACTGGCACTATATTACTGATTCACATTAATTCATCTAGGAGGTCGAACACGTCGCGGAAGATTGATGTTGTACTGTAGGACAAGCAAACGGGTGGATACTCAAATACGTTATCGGCGGCACTGCTCATAATTACTTACTTCTTTACGCACTTTACTCTGAATCCACTTCTATGTCTCATTACTTCACTGTAATAGCACTTGTAGCAACACCTGAACTTCCATTATAATGCCTCCCGCATGCAGACCTACCCACAACACAACATAGCCGCCCCGTGTCCCACGCTCGACTCTGCGAAAAGAAGCCGCTCGCGAAGATACTCCACAACCAAACCGGCGATATGACAATACGCTTACACAGTCTCCTGGCCAGTCATAGATCGAATGTACAGCTAGGCCATATTGTTCCTCACCATGCACCTTCAACTAGTAGCACGAGCAGCTGATCTACGAGCGAGGCACACATTCGACTGGCCCAGACTCCTGGACAGATATTGGTCGAATTTGCAGCTACGCCACACTCTTACTCAGCCGAGTTACATTTACTAGTTGTAGCTCATGTTCTATGAGCCAGCCGTGTGATTCCAGGTAGGGCAGCTCAGTGGTTGCCATTGCCTGATGCATCAGATGGTCTGCTAGGGTTCTGTGTTCAGCTCTGGATGTTTGCACGCTTTCTGATAGACGTCACCGAGCTGCAGGGCTGATACACGCGGTCAACAACGACGCCGGCGCCACGAGCCGCAATTCCACTGCCGATGCCGAGTCACCATTCTGTCACAAGGACGTAGGCACGACCTGTCTATGAAACAGGGGCCGCACCATTGCAGCTACTGAGCTACTACCGAATTCTGTACGAAGGGAATCGATCGATAAATAAAGTACAAACTGCTCTCGCTTTCCTGTCTCTGAACGCGCTTCGGTGCTGGAGAAAATGCTACGCACCCACGACTCTTGAGTCAGAGATGATCGCCTCGCAACAATACACAGTACCTTCACAAATATCTCATTGCTTCGAGGAATATGTGACCAATAGAAACCATTACATTATACTTGACCAGAAATGAAACTAAAGTGACACTGAATGTGTCCCAAGGACACATAATATGACGTCTAACTGTGCAGTTGTGAACAGGAATGTATCATCGTTGGATGGGTATAAGCAGTTACAGAAAGTCTTAGATGAAATTCCTACTTTCTGTCATGTATGGCAGCCTTAAATGTGGACAAATGTAAGGTAATGTCTACAACAAAGAGAAAGAATCTGATGGTATCTGATTACAAGATTAGTAGTGAACCTCTTGTCACAATACAATTATACAATCTCACAGTGTATAATAATTTAGGGGAGTGATCCTAAGAATCGGTATGAAATGGGTAGATACCGTACAATCACTGTCAGGGAAAGCGATTAGAATACTTAGACTTGAAAACAGTTCAATTATCCGGCCTCAACATATTTATTTAAAAAGAAACTACCGATGTCAAACAACATCTCAAATCATAAAAGACAGGCGACGATTCTGTCCCACCACCGTGCAAACCACATTGTCAGTCTAATGTTAGACGGAACACGTAGTTTCGGCAGTGGTGTGATTGAAGTTCCTGATCTGAGGATTGTCGCCTTTGCAGAAATCACGATAGATTGACAGCATGCTTTCGTAGTGATGGAGGTGAACCATAGCCTTTATTTTGTGATCTCAGGATGACCATCACTACGGAAACCACATTAGACCGTGAAAGTCGTTTCCGAGTAGATGAAGTTCTATTCAAGACTTATTTGGAAGGGCCCCAGAGTAAATGCAATGCATTTGTAATGGAAACTGCGTGGCACATGCTGATGCGAACGGTTCTAGAGCATTGATCCAGCAGTTGGCGTCCTTATCAACGAGACATAACAGCATACATTGAAAGAACTCAAAGGCGCGCTGCTATGGTCGTAACAGATCACTTCACGGCACGCGAATATGTAACATAAATGTCTGGTGTCTGGGGAACTTAAATCGGAATACTCGAAAGAAATAAGACGTCGTAATCGAGAAATAAATAAATATATAGGGTGTCCCAGGAGGAATGAAGAATACGCCTTATTCCGAATAGTTACCAAGATATAACAGATTTATTGTAACTTTCGCACGTTCTGTTTTTTTCTTTTTTTTTTTAAGTAACTCGAACACCGCAGCCTCTAGGAAGTACATGTCCCAGTAAACAATTAAACTACATTAAATTTCGTACAAAAAAGAACCGATTCATTTTTCCTTAGGACTTATATTTTGCGCGAAAAGAGCAAGAGAACATTGAGACTCCTGCGCGACAGGCATACGCTGTAGCTAAGTTAGTTTTTGTGGGCCAGTTTTAGGTTGTTCTCCAGCTTCATAGACCAAATTTTTCCTGTATCAAATTGTTCATCTGGACTTTCTCTACGCTACTGTGGTACGCTGTAAACAATGACAAGGTAGTGCACAATACAAAAAATAAACAATAATGTGATTTAAATGTATTCTATCTCGAAAACCATTGGGAATAGGGCATATGTTCATATGAAGCTTTTTGCTTCAAATAACCGTTCTTGTTGTATCCCCGCACACTTACCATTCTTCCTGATACACCCTGTACAAAACATATTGTGAAGTTGTTGTCGAGATAGTTGCCAAAGTTTTTGGAGAGATCCCTGCAGAATGCCTCAGAATTATAACCAAATATAATTCTTATAACACGCTTCTGTTCATTGTAAGTGGAGCATCTCCCAAAAAATTATTAGCGAAGGAAAATAAGCAGAATTATCTTTTTTTCTCTTTTAAGTCGCATACAGTAGTGCTGCAATACGTAGCTGAACTAAGGCGCTTTATTCATTGTAGGCAATGGGTTTTCTAATTAAGGTTGTGTGATTTATTTGTAGCTTGACACTTTCTAGTACTTATACTGTATTGCTTTAGAAGGCTGTTTTTACAGCTCTCCTTATAAGTACAAAAATAGTTCCATAATTGTCTAAATGAAGTATATTGGAGCCACGATACAGGAAACAGTAAATCGTGTTTCATCCACCAGCAACTTACCTCTGGTCGAAGTTGGAGGTCGCAAGCTTCATAAGGTCTGACATGACTTTTTTGCCAGTAACAAGCTTCTTAAGTAATTGTTGGTAGGCGGTTTCAAAGAGCTCATGTTCAATGAGCATTGTATCGATGTCTTCCCTCAGCCGATCCTTTTCTGTAGCAATATTGTTATATTTCACTGTCTCCTGCAACATAATTTTTTTTATTGAAGCTATTTATATTCTGGTAGGCCGTACAAATATCAAAATCTGTTGCTTTTTATGACGGAAATATAAATGTAAAGATGCAGCAGACCATTGTCGTCAAGCCTGCAGCGGCTACGAGACATTAACTATCACAGAACTGAGTGCAGGAATACATACGACGTGTAGCTTATTCTCGAGCCTCACGAGTTTCTTCTCGGAGATCGACGCCAGCTTCTTGCTCCTGTGGTCATCCATGTCCTTCATTCGCAGTATTGAAACTTCCTTCTCCAGCTCACGTGTTAGACGTTCAATAGTTTTTATCTGAAAAATTGTTCAAAGTGTTAGGAAACTAACAAAACACTGACATATGCTACAGCAACAGAGCTTCACCACTAGAAAATGGTTAGTTTATGTCTGTTTGATAAGAGGTTGACTGGGACGCAGCTGTCGGCGGGATGTCACAGCAGAGCGCCACCTCCAGCAAGCGACCGGCTGACGTGACATCACCGCACGGCCACATTGGCAGTTGTCAGCTACAGGCTGCCGGATGACGGGATGACACTGGGGCAGCTCAGAGGCTACAGAGGCATACAGAGTTCCACTCGCCCCTTTCACGCGTGCCAATGGAGAGTGAAAGCTTCGACAGGGGTGCCTCGCCTGCTGCTAGCAGGTAACGGAGGCTCGCGCCTGACGTAACGCGACCTCTTGGGACCACCGCTGTTTGATGCAAGAGTCTCGAGAGACCAGACCTGAAGGTAACTCCACTGCCAATGAGAACGGAGAGATTAGAGAGTGCCCGACCAAGCAATTAACTTCTCGGGATAGTATGCCACAACACTGACAACTGCTGCTGGAAGACTGTCTTAAACAAGAGTGACAGTCTGTCAGCTGCTGTCCCATCTCTGGTCTGTCAGTATTTCAGATGCCTACCTGTTACCGGCCACAGACTGGAGGCAGGTTCTGCCACAGACACCACTGCCACAACTGATGCTGTTAAGCAAAGGGTAAACCTTCTCTTAGCACCATCTCACCTCTACACCCCCACTTCCGAACTGTTACACACCTCATGAGTGTAGTTCTGTGTTTAGTCATGTGACTAATGTAAAGTTAATGTCTGGGCTCCCTAAAGACTCTTGAAAAGGGAGCAGTAGGAGACTTAAAATATGTTTGTCTTCTTTAATTCTTATTTATGTGTTCCTTGCTGTAATTATTTTATTCGGTTAAATGTAATTTTTTTCACTTTTCTTTCTTAATATGTTTGTCAACAGGGATAACATCAGTCTTAAATGTGTACTGTGATATAAGGTCACTCTCATCTAAAATCTAAGATTTACAAAATATCACACGCAACAAATACATTAATATTCGAACCACTTTTTGAAACTGACTCATGTTTATATTTTGTCTTTGTCATTTGTGTAAGGTCTCACTACGTTTCACATGTCATTTAAATGTTGTTTATTTTGTATTAACACCATTTACTCCAGTGCACTAAAAGAACTAGATTTACAAAATTGTTAAGGCTTTTGTGGCCACTTGCTGACAAACTGCCTATTGGCTTCTGTCTCGGGTTCTTCGGCCGACGTTCATCTAATGATTTTACTGACGTTTCGCCAGCATGAGTGGCTGGCATTGTCAAAGCTTCACCCTCCATTGCAGTTCACCACCGGCAATGGAGGGTGAAGCTTTGACAATGCCAGCCACTCTGTAACAACACTAACGTTATACTATTGTATATGTAATAAATTTTTTTTCTTCTAAATTTTGATAAATTAGTATATTCGATATTCTGGTTTCATTTCTTTTTTGTTTCATGACATTATGTTGAAAAAGCTATAAACAATTTTCGATGTAAATTTTAATATTTATGTCAGATTTCAAGTAATGTTGTAATTGAAGAGAAGTGTACCTAATGTTGAAACTATTGTAAGATGTGAAAGTTGTATTTGTATGCCTGGTCCATACGTAGGCAATGTATTAGAATATGTGGAATGTAAAACCTTTGGTGAATACCCTGTCTGTAGGGGAGCGGTAAAAGGTGGAGGCAGGCGAGCGCGGGAAAATGCACACGGGCGCGGTACGGCACAACGGGTTAAGCCGTAGTAGTCGGAGTTGGGCATCGATCTGAGAAACACGTGCTGGATCGAGGAGGCTCTCCTGGAAAAAGTGGTTTCGTTGAGCCTCGGATGCGCTGTTTCCGACGTCTATACAGCATGGCAATATTCCATAGGCACTAAATGGAAAAGTATTGCGACGCTATGAAGAAGTGAAGTGCCAATATTTCAAGAGCCATTGCTGTAATTACATGTGTGCTTTGTGCCTCGCCATCTCGCCGCCTGCCGACCGCCTCATCGATACGAACAGGTTGAATCTTTTACTACTGTATTCATGTGGACCAGTGTTACTTTTGCTACATACTGTTCAATAACAACTTAAATTTTACCAGAACTGTCCTATCAATTAATTATCCTCACAACTAACCTAGACAGGGTCCTTTCCACATGTTGTGCAATCCGAGTGTCCCAAGACGAAGATTTAAAGTTTATGTTAATAATAATTACCTGCAGACCTATCTATGTTAGAATGATGTTTAAAGAACTTTGTTGTTAATGAAATACTGGACGAATAATATAGGTCTGACCAAGTTGGAAGATAATGTTGAAATTGGTTTAGTAATGAAGTTTATTTAAATTGAGACAAAAATAACGGTAGTTAAATGAGCAAGAAATAAGACAAAAAGAGTGGTAAATCATATATTGGAAATCTTGAATGCTTAATGCTCTCAATAATCAAACTTTCACTACAGTGATCATAACAGTTTCAGTGTCTCCCCCCCCCCCACCCCCTTTTTCTTTTCTATTCATTTGAATTCTGAAGTGTACTGGACTGCTTTGACCAACAAAGTTAAAGTCAATATAAAACCTAAATTTATCAATGTTTTACCTTTCTTAAAATTGACATTGTATGTGTGTTTCAAAAGTGCTATTTCTAGGGTAACCCATGCCAGATTTCAGTCGGATCAATAGACAAAACGCAGTTTGCAGTAAACATTATAGTGTAATGTTGTGTATTTATGGTGTGTCCATATTAGTACAGAAAGTGAGATTCTTAGTTCAGTAGATTTTTCTGGTTCTAAAATTTACCATACAATGCAGTATTACTACGTGTTGTTATGCTTGAACTTACTTCCTCTTGTACAGGGAAGAAACTCAGTTAATGCCTAATTAGGCTGGCGACCGTATTATTAACAATTGGTAGTATCTGCTGTGTATGTTTCTTGTCCATCCTAATGTGTAGTTGCACTTTAGACTTGCTTGACGTATCATTGTTGTTACTGAGTGGGTGTCAGTCTGATTTTGCCTCCATTCAGGTACACACGGTCAACATATTTACTAAAATCCTTTCTTATAAGGTGAAGCCCGTCAACTTACCATAGTACAGGCTTTAAAAAGTTAACGTACGCGAGAGCATAGACGTTACAACTCGTGCTGGCGAAACGTCAGTAAAATCATTAGATGAACGTCAGCCGAAGAACCCGAGACAGAAGCCAATAGGCAAAACTAGATTTGCTGAATGCTTGGATACAGTTTGTCATGTTATTGTCTCTATGGAGGATCGAACCACTGTGAACAAACAAAATCTCTGACGCAGAAAATGCTCAGTGCTCAACGATATTGTATTGTGGTTAGGAAAATCAATCATCTCTGATCTCAGCCTCAGTGTGAATGGGTTAGTCAAATGTCTGCATGATCATTTAACCGTTCAGTCATTGTATTTACAGTCAGGGGTGTATGTCAAAGAATTAAGGGTACACAAGAACAATTCCTGAGGGTCCACAGGAACAATTCTCACACCCAGAAAATCACAAAACTTTTCCAGGCATGCAGCAGTGAGTGTGTATATGACTCCTGGTTGAATGGTGTCAAGACGTGTGGTATTTTTTTGATTTTGGTTGGCAAAGCTTACCTGGTCCGGCATGTCATTCTCAAAGACCCAGCTAAAGTGTCGTAATTTCTTCTGCTCCCTGTCACGCTAACCTTTCTACTGAAGTGTGACACTCCCCGTGCATAAATTATTGGGTAGTGAGAGGTGGCATACCACTCTCTTCTCACTTTAACAACATTGTCATTCAGATTAATGTTCATATTTTAGGTGATAATCTTGGTGTTTCCCAGTTCTACATTTGCTGTATGTAGTTAATGACTTTGCACATGAGGAAATTGTGGGTAGAATGTTCACTTAACAGCACGTGTAACCTGTAGAGAACTTGTACCCGAGGGACCAGAATGGAGGCGACAGAGAACAGGGCGAGATATGAATTGGGAACCATAAATGCTCAGTGCAGCGACCTGGCTGTGCGAATGATTCTGGGAAGCAGCACTCAGTGGATCGCAGCTGCAGAGGGACTTCTGGCTGATACCCTCTCGTCCTTCCGCTTAGGGTTGGAGAGAAGGGCGCCTGTTCACAACACATTTTACCTAGGCCTGGCGGTAGTCCATCGCAGAAGTGGCCAGTTGGCAGAGAGTGGGTGAAGGAAGGCATTTAAGAGAGACTGCTGTGAATTGATGCTTTGTGCAAACGGTGGGACTGTCATAAAACTTCGTGCATTCTCATGTTAGAAGCTGGGACAATACGAACAGACCGGCTGATGCACGTGTTTAGTGGAGGCAAGACCGTAACCTTCCTGACACCAGGAAATCTCCAGGTTCTTTAAGCGAGCGGCAAAAACATACATTTCACGACTGTCTGGGAAGCTTAACAGTCTTCTTTAAGAAATTGGAAATGGCGGGCCAGAAAAGATTGTATCTCTCTCTAAATGAGGGACAGTGGTCACGTCTAGATAGATGTTTACTGCCAAAACATGGCCATGCTTACCGTGTGAAAGACGCCTCACTAGACTAAAATCTTTTTCCCCGACAGGAGAGATTTGGAGTTGCTGACTGGCTCCTCCTGGGATATGCAAAGTGGAGGCTTTCTCCTCAAGCATGGGAACACTGCTACTGTGTTTGGACTGACTACCAGGATAACAGAATAGTCAAGAGGGGAGATCAAATGAGTAGAGGATAGTTCGATTGGTTTGTGAAATGTGGGGATGGTTTAGTTTTTGCTAATTCGTCTCCCATACCGAGGCTTGGTGGAAAGTGGTTGTGATTCTTTGCCTTCTTTGTCTTCCGGTCCTCTCACGATGGAAATGTTCAGATCCTTTCCCAGTGGATGAGGCTTGTGTTCTGTATCTTGTGGTAGACTAAGAACCAGTGGCAGTTTCCAACTGTACCGACAGTGGAACTGCATATCATTTCGGACATATCATGTGTCATGAGGATGAACTTGTCCGTCCTGAATGGTCTGTTGACGTTCAGCAATTCCAGCATGCACCGTCATGCCAGTGAGTCGAACTGGTTTGGCCAGACCAGTGAATGGATGCACCTCACACTGAATCCAGGTGTCTGATAGCGAAGTTTCCCACGTTCTGATAATCAGAACGCCAGACCGTATAGCTTGCAAATTTTCGTGGACACGTCAGAACATTACAGCTCCTCTCCCACAATGCGCTGTTCACTGCTGCCACCTGAATCAAGGTGAAAGGATAAGGTATTGAAACACCAGCGTAGGGTTGTCAAATGATATTCACAGCTCCCTGTTCCAGGGTGAAACTTAGTTCGTGATATACTTGGTCGTACTTGATTCCATTTGAATAGAGCTGGGCCTCACAGCGGATTAATGTAAACAAAGTCAGACTGCATTGTAAAACGGATTAATTCAGGGGAGAATTTGCATAGCTTGCATACCTATGCATGCTTTACCAATAAAACACCATTTGTTTTATCATTTGTGTTTGTCTTCTCTTGTGTACGATCTATTAGTCAGATGTAGCTACAAAAGTATTGATAATACTTGTTATCTTGTAAACTTAAATACGGCTCTCTTCTCATTAATACCCCTTCACCTATTCACTAGTTTTATTTTATTGTGGTGGTGCATCAGCAATTATTAAATTAATTAATTTGATGATTAATTTGAGTTTTGAAATTTATCATTAGCGTATGTAACAAAAGCGCCATGAGTAAATTCATTAATATACATACATTCATTCAAAAACAATAATTACACCGAACTCACCATGATTTTTGACGATACCCTAGACATTACGAAAGGTGAGGCATGCTTCTTAATAGGGTCAGTCATCACCACAAAATGCAGTGCATACTCTGCAATGTGCTCCCTTCCTAGTCACAAGGTTGGTAAGAAATTGTTGTGACAGTGCATTCTGTTCCTCCATCAGCGTGGTTGGCGACAGCTGGGTGGTCGTTAGTGCATATGGATATGCTGTAAAATGACCAGCAACGCATCCCACACATGCTCGATGGGATATAAGTTGGGGGAACGGTCAGGCTACTCTGTTTGCCGAATATCCTCTGATTCCACAAGCATTTCCACCTGTGCAGTTCACTGTGCTCGCCCACTGTCATCGATAAAACGAAGTCAGGACTGAATGCATCTCTGAAAACATGCACATGTGGAAGATATACTGTGTCACAATAATGTTGAGCGATGAATGTAGTATTGTAGTACGTTCAAAGATTAGGAGATCAGTATGCCTATGTAACATCACAATACCTGGATCACCAAAACCATCATCTTTGACGATGTTTCTAGTTGCATTTGTGTACCTACCTGTCACCATATGATGGGAGACAGCGTGCAATAGCGTCGAAATGCGCAGGTGGAGGAGCTCTTGGAATGAGAGGATGTTTGGCAAAAAGACTGGCCTGCCCACTGCCCCAACTCAAATCCCGTCGTGCACATATGGGATGCAGTGGGGGGATGCACTGCAGAACGTCCACATGCAGCAGCGACCATCCAGCAACTGTCAACCATTATGGTGGAGGAATGGGACACCATAACGCCATACCACAAGAACTCCTTACCACTTTTGTAGCCAGAATGGGAGCACAATGCAGAGCATGCATTGCTGTTTGTGGTGATCACACACCTTATTAAGAACCATGTCCCGCCTTCTGTAATGTCCAGGTGACAATAATAAATCTCGGTGACTCCAGTGTAATTAATGCCTTTGAATAAAAGTCTCATTTCTTTTCATCTCACTGCGCATTTTTTCAGCTGCTTTCTGTACTATACTTCAGCAGGTCTTGGTATTTATGGTCCAAATTTGCATGAGTTATGTTACTTCGTTGTGACACATAACACGGAAGCTACTTTCGTCCCTAAGTTTTGCACACCACTATGTCTGGAACAGCTTGTGGAATGTAGAAATCAATACACCTGCAATTTGTAAGCTATATGGAAATTGATCATATATGAGTGGCTTCAGCTGGATGTGTCGTACCTGAAGAACTTGTGAACTGTACCGAATTTAGACTATCGTGATGTCTCCTGTGCGGGGGAGTCACTAATTTCGGCTCAAATGGCTCTAAGCACTATGGGACTTAGCATATGAAGTCATCAGTCCCCTAGACTTAGAACTACTTAAACCTAACTAACCTGAGGGCATCACGCACATCCATGCCCGAGGCAGGATTCGAACCTGCGACAGTAGCAGCAACACGGTTCCGGACTGAAGCGCCTAGAACCGCTCGACCACAACGGCCGGCACTAATTTCGGTCTGATGTGATCAGTAATTCTGACCTCCCCGCCTATTTGAAACTATGAAGCTGACTTTGTTCCCTGAACTCAGGGAAACTCCAAATAACGTTAGCTTCACATTCTAATTGTTTATTAAGTATTTAACTAAAACGCATTTCACGCAGAAAAGATTTGGACATATAATTTTCGAGAAAAATCCCTATGGATCTTGGAGACCTCACCTGACACATTTGCAGCTTTTTTATTAACAATTCAACATTCGCAGAATAGAGTCTGAACAAAGACCTACGGATATACAAAAATCTACTTCACTTTAAAACATACCGTGTCTTTCTCTTGCCTGACCAAGTCGTTGTACGTCTGCCGTTGTGTAAGAAGGGTACTGATACCCACAGTCAGTTTGTTGTCCTTCGCTATATTCTCGGGAGAGGTCGCTGGGCGAATACTTTGCATCAGCTTTTCTTTGTCTTTCTCCAGTCCCAACAAGATGCTCCTGTAAACAGATTTAGACATTAGAAATGTTTTACACAATCGAGTGAGATTGATATTACCACTTGCTATAGTCTAATTTAAACTAGTTGGCACCTGTTGTTAAAGGCTGTGCGTCCACCGGAGTGATGTAGCTAGTGGCACAAGGCCTGCATACAGCTTGCAATTTCAATTGAAAGTAATGGGGTTGTGTTCGTTCCACACAGGTTGCATTGTAGCCAGTGCTCTCGAAAGGTCAAGCTCAAAGTCATCCGCTCCCCTTCTCCTCCCCCCTCCCCCGTCCCCCACACTTCTATGTCAATTGGCAAATGCATAAAAACGGAGGAAATTCACAAATCATGGATGGGGTGTTGTCCGATGGCCTGGAAGTACTGGAATAAGCATAAATGGCTGCCAGCACTTATCAGATAACTTATTATCCAATTATTATAATTTATGACCCAAGACACTGGGTATGAGAAGTGTTATACGATGTCGCATTTAAAAATCCGAGTAAGAAAGCACGCTCTATTTCTTTAGGAATATTTCTCACGTGTATGTAGCAGTCTTGTCTTAAAAAGCTTGCTACAGACATCACCAGCAATGTGCTAAGAATAAAAGACGTGTACTTCAAAAAAGTTATTTAGCATGGTCTATTTATTTAGGAAATCTTCCAGATATAGACAGAACTGGGAGAGGTATGAATTTGGATCTTTCTTTAAAACAAACGAAATGTGTAGGGGGGGGGGGGGATCTCTTCAGCGCCAGTCTGAGGTCACCACTGGTAAGGTTCGCACACCCCACTGCACCGTTCTGTACTGTCACCACAGCCACCAATGGCTACTAAGCAAGTGACTGCGACGTGCGGGCAGCACGAGGTGCCCTTGTAGACAAGGGAAATGCTCCCAGCTAGGTGTGACTGCTTTATGTCAACTGGGTGCACCCTCTGCAGACCTCTCCTGACCACCATCCCATCCCGCCAGGCACCAATACGACTTCTTTTTGCCTCCGTACAAGAAAGGAAGTCTCAGAGGTTGCTGCGGCAGCAGTACAGTCCAGCGTCATCAAATGTTATTCTATACGTTTCTTTTCCAAAAATTTAATTTCTTCATTCGACCGGTGGCAATCCTCTGTAAATAATAAACTGAGGAATGGCTCAGTTCGATTCTTGCAAGAAAAAGGCATTCCAGAGTACAAATTTTTGGAGCGCTTGGCTTCCCTCTATTGAGTTTCATAATGCTAGCTCTGTCATAGCGATCAGAGATGCAGAGTGTTCCTTCTAAAAGTCGTTAGGTGCATATTCTTTGGTTTTTCGGCAAATATTTGAAATTTCCCTTTCGCAAAGTATAGCTGCAGTTGGCTCATCATGTCTTTCATGGAAAGCAGTGTCGACGGAAAATGTCAATTAGTTTCCTGTTGCGAACAAAATTATTTTTGAAGTGGAAGTGGAATTTCACGTGCTCATTCGATATAGCGGTCCGCGATTAGTATAGTGCGATCTTCGTTTAATTATCGCGTATACACAGGGACGTTAAAACACGAAGAATTGCCGGTACTCCAGCAACCACGAATTTGCTTCCCTGTCAACTGCCTGCAGTGCACTAGTTGATGACAACCACTCTTTAGGTCTGTTGTGGAAAAGTACTTACATTGCCCTAAATTATCAAGAGTTTCTGTAACATTAAGTATAGGAAATGCATCTCTCGCTGTTCTACCATTTAAGTAGTGATAACCACACAACAAAATCTATACTTCTTCATTCTGTCTGATGACTTCTTTGGCACAATGACGACAGCAACTCCCCAGGAAATAATCCTTTTCTTTATTATGCCATCGTTCAATTTCCTGATGATAAATCCTTCTATGCCGGTTGTTCCAAGTGATGGTGGTTCCATGCTGGTTTTCGATATGCGGGTGTTTTATCTCCCGTCCGAATTCTATGTTGTGTTTGGGATGTCATCGGCAGCTGACCTAGAGGATTAAACAATTCCTTGATTTCCAGTAACAATTTAGCCATAGCTAGTCTCCTAGATCTCTTCAAATTTTTTTGTACTGGCAGTTTGCTGTCTAGCACTTCTTCGTCTGGCACTTATAAGTTAGCAACTAATAACCCCTTAACCGAACATCATTAACGTCGAAATTATCCACATTGACAGGAACCACCCTGTCACCACCTATATCATGTACACGTATGATACTTCTAAGTAAAAACATCATGATGCATCCAATACGACATTCTCCTCTAGTGGTTCCACTACACACAACATGTCAACAGGTATTTCTGTTCCTGCAGTCACCCAAAATAATTTCCTCTCCATTGACCGTCGTTCTGACCATGATTCTCACATTGACCATAAGCCGCCATTCTCCATTGTCCATCGTTCTCCATTGACCATGACCCACTCCACCTAGTAGTATACAGGATACTGGTGGTTAGATGCCGGCCACGGTGGCCGAGCGGTTCTAGGCGTTTCAGTCCGGAACCGCGCGACTGCTACGGTCGCAGGTTCGAATCCTACCCCAGGCATGGATGTGTGTGATGTCCTTAGGATAGCTAGGTTTAAGTAGTTCTAAGTTCTAGGGGACTGATGACCTAAGATGTTAAGTCCCATAGTGCTCAGAGCCATTTGAACCATTTTTTGGTGGTTAGATATTTCCACATCTGCCTCATCAACTCCCATCATTAAGTTTGCCAATAATTTCAAAAATATTATGTACAATATTTTCACGTCTGCCTCATCAAAATCATCATCTCTCTGATTTACAAATCACAATAAAGCTTGACCATCATTCTTTCTACTGACCATTATTTTCCATTGACCATCATTCTCTCTGTTGACCATCACTCTCTCTACTGACCATGATTTTCCACTGACCATCATTCTCTCTATTGACCATCATTCTTTACTGACCATAACTTACCACTGATCATCATTCTCTCTATTGCCCATCATTCTCTACTGTTCATAAATCTCCATTAACCAATATTCGCCTTTGACCATAATCCCCCTCCTAATAGTATGCAGGATAGCGGTGACCAAATATTTCTACACATCCCTCACCTACTGTACTGCCTTATAATTAATATTCAACAAGTACTGCCTTATCATTAATATTCATCGCACATGTCTGCATACAACATCAAAAAATTATGTTCCTTATTTCCACATCTACTTCGTCAACATTTCTCTATTTTATACACCACAGAAAATTTTGTATCTCCACGATGTTTACTTTAACGTGACAATAACACTATAATACACTCCTGGAAATTGAAATAAGAACACCGTGAATTCATTGTCCCAGGAAGGGGAAACTTTATTGACACATTCCTGGGGTCAGATACATCACATGATCACACTGACAGAACCACAGGCACGTAGACACAGGCAACAGAGCATGCACAATGTCGGCACTAGTACAGTGTATATCCACCTTTCGCAGCAATGCAGGCTGCTATTCTCCCATGGAGACGATCGTAGAGATGCTGGATGTAGTCCTGTAGGACGGCTTGCCATGCCATTTCCACCTGGCGCCTCAGTTGGACCAGCGTTCGTGCTGGACGTGCAGACCGCGTGAGACGACGCTTCATCCAGTCCCAAACATGCTCAATGGGGGACAGATCCGGAGATCTTGCTGGCCAGGGTAGTTGACTTACACCTTCTAGAGCACGTTGGGTGGCACGGGATACATGCGGACGTGCATTGTCCTGTTGGAACAGCAAGTTGCCTTGCCGGCATAGGAATGGTAGAACGATGGGTTCGATGACGGTTTGGATGTACCGTGCACTATTCAGTGTCCCCTCGACGATCACCAGTGGTGTACGGCCAGTGTAGGAGATCGCTCCCCACACCATGATGCCGGGTGTTGGCCCTGTGTACCTCAGTCGTATGCAGTCCTGATTGTGGCGCTCACCTGCACGGCGCCAAACACGCATACGACCATCATTGGCACCAAGGCAGAAGCGACTCTCATCGCTGAAGACGACACGTCTCCATTCGTCCCTCCATTCACGCCTGTCGCGACACCACTGGAGGCGGGCTGCACGATGTTGGGGCGTGAGCGGAAGACGGCCTAACGGTGTGCGGGACCGTAGCCCAGCTTCATGGAGACGGTTGCGAATGGTCCTCGCCGATACCCCAGGAGCAACAGTGTCCCTAATTTGCTGGGAAGTGGCGGTGCGGTCCCCTACGGCACTGCGTAGGATCCTACGGTCTTGGCGTGCATCCGTGCGTCGCTGCGGTCCGGTCCCAGGTCGACGGGCACGTGCACCTTCCGCCGACCACTGGCGACAACATCGATGTACTGTGGAGACCTCACGCCCCACGTGTTGAGCAATTCGGCGGTACGTCCACCCGGCCTCCCGCATGCCCACTATACGCCCTCGCTCAAAGTCCGTCAACTGCACATACGGTTCACGTCCACGCTGTCGCGGCATGCTACCAGTGTTAAAGACTGCGATGGAGCTCCGTATGCCACGGCAAACTGGCTGACACTGACGGCGGCGGTGCACAAATGCTGCGCAGCTAGCGCCATTCGACGGCCAACACCGCGGTTCCTGGTGTGTCCGCTGTGCCGTGCGTGTGATCATTGCTTGTACAGCCCTCTCGCAGTGTCCGGAGCAAGTATGGTGGGTCTGACACACCGGTGTCAATGTGTTCTTTTTTCCATTTCCAGGAGTGTATAAAGAGTGATTCAAAAGTAACTGTACACGCTTAGTGGGTATAATGTATCCATCAGAATAAGAGTGACACGTTAAATAAAGTTCTGCCTGCAATTGATTTATTTCCGAGATATGCGGTAGGGCTGGGATCACATGTGCACCACAAACACCATAAAATTAATTCTTCTCAGAAAGCAAGGATACGAAAGGACCCGAAATTCAACATCTCTACATACTACACTACTGGCCATTAAAATTGCTACACCACGAATACACCTTCTAGGTGTACTAATATTTTTTCGGCAATGTATAAATATACACGCACCATGATCCTTATAATACATAATTGACTTCATTATACATACATAATTGACTTCTGTTCGTATGATTTTCTGGATTTGGATACAATGTAGATAATGTTTTATAAGAAACCAATGCGAGCACCTTACTATGGTGCATCAACAATGTTATGGATGGCGCTTGACATGCCTGCCGTCGCACTATCCAGTAAATATACGTAAACTGTGGGAAGCGAAGCGACTTATGTTTATACAAATATGTGATATCTGTTCTTTAGGACATGTCCGAAATAACAGACACTAAGCAAATAGTATAATTGATTCGCCTCGATGGGGAATGAATCCGTCATCTTCAGTGCGAATGCACACTCACTTTCGACCTCCTGCGGGAATCTCAAAGTAGCGACCGTGGAGAACATAGACGGGGACAGTGGATAGGTGGCGATAGATCAATATGTGGGTCATCCGGGAGTCGCCGATATACACTCCTGGAAATGGAAAAAAGAACACATTGACACCGGTGTGTCAGACCCACCATACTTGCTCCGGACACTGCGAGAGGGCTGTACAAGCAATGATCACACGCACGGCACAGCGGACACACCAGGAACCGCGGTGTTGGCCGTCGAATGGCGCTAGCTGCGCAGCATTTGTGCACCGCCGCCGTCAGTGTCAGCCAGTTTGCCGTGGCATACGGAGCTCCATCGCAGTCTTTAACACTGGTAGCATGCCGCGACAGCGTGGACGTGAACCGTATGTGCAGTTGACGGACTTTGAGCGAGGGCGTATAGTGGGCATGCGGGAGGCCGGGTGGACGTACCGCCGAATTGCTCAACACGTGGGGCGTGAGGTCTCCACAGTACATCGATGTTGTCGCCAGTGGTCGGCGGAAGGTGCACGTGCCCGTCGACCTGGGACCGGACCGCAGCGACGCACGGATGCACGCCAAGACCGTAGGATCCTACGCAGTGCCGTAGGGGACCGCACCGCCACTTCCCAGCAAATTAGGGACACTGTTGCTCCTGGGGTATCGGCGAGGACCATTCGCAACCGTCTCCATGAAGCTGGGCTACGGTCCCGCACACCGTTAGGCCGTCTTCCGCTCACGCCCCAACATCGTGCAGCCCGCCTCCAGTGGTGTCGCGACAGGCGTGAATGGAGGGACGAATGGAGACGTGTCGTCTTCAGCGATGAGAGTCGCTTCTGCCTTGGTGCCAATGATGGTCGTATGCGTGTTTGGCGCCGTGCAGGTGAGCGCCACAATCAGGACTGCATACGACTGAGGTACACAGGGCCAACACCCGGCATCATGGTGTGGGGAGCGATCTCCTACACTGGCCGTACACCACTGGTGATCGTCGAGGGGACACTTAATAGTGCACGGTACATCCAAACCGTCATCGAACCCATCGTTCTACCATTCCTAGACCGGCAAGGGAACTTGCTGTTCCAACAGGACAATGCACGTCCGCATGTATCCCGTGCCACCCAACGTGCTCTAGAAGGTGTAAGTCAACTACCCTGGCCAGCAAGATCTCCGGATCTGTCCCCCATTGAGCATGTTTGGGACTGGATGAAGCGTCGTCTCACGCGGTCTGCACGTCCAGCACGAACGCTGGTCCAACTGAGGCGCCAGGTGGAAATGGCATGGCAAGCCGTTCCACAGGACTACATCCAGCATCTATACGATCGTCTCCACGGGAGAATAGCAGCCTGCATTGCCGCGAAAGGTGGATATACACTGTACTAGTGCCGACATTGTGCATGCTCTGTTGCCTGTGTCTATGTGCCTGTGGTTCTGTCAGTGTGATCATGTGATGTATCTGACTCCAGGAATGTGTCAATAAAGTTTCCCCTTCCTGGGGCAATGAATTCACGGTGTTCTTATTTCAATTTCCAGGAGTGTAGTCCGCGCAATTAAGATAAGCACGGTGTAGCGCTGGGGCAATGATTAACAAGTGCCTAGTAAGCGCGAGATTTGGGGTTCGAATCCTGGGCCGGCACGCATTTTTCATTCTTCGACGCTGATTCTGCTTAAAGACCCGATGTAGTTGACATCACAAATTCCTTCCTCCCCCCTCCCCCTCCACCTTCAATTTACGTAGTATGAATGACATATTTTGATAAGCATTTCCGTTCAGGAACATATGCTGGATCTTTATCGGAGTCGTATGTATCCACGTCATCCACCAATTCTGTCAGCTCGTCCCTGGAAAGTATTTGTTTGGCACGGACACCACACACGTTACGACAACAGACAGCCATGTCCGTGGTACTTACGACTGTTTACATGCAATATCCCGCCAATGCCGCTGCTAGCTACAATCTGTATTTCGAGATGGAGCTGCTACCTCTGAGATTATTGTGGAACTTAGAGGACTAAAGCCATCACTTATTATGTTTTCTATGCAATAACTCAGTTTTCCATCTAGCGACGCTTACCATTGTTTACAGTCGAGGTCGTCATTCGTGGAAGATTTTGCAGTCTTTTGTTCCTCTCCCAGCGCTACTACTGCGCCAGCAGCAACTTACCATTAGAAATTCGGAGGAATGTGTTGCTCATCTGCATTTTAGATTTTTTTACCTCATCAATCCGAGCTAAAGGAAAGATGTTTCAACGCACTGAATATTTTGAATTACCGTTGTCATAGGTTTTGAGGAGTGCACACTGGGCTTCTGTTTTATATAGCATTCGTATAACTCCAATTGAATTGTGGGTGCATGGTCTATGGATCAGTAAGACCTAGTCACCTCGAGACTATCGATGCTATCCACCATGAGAGGATTAGGCTGACCCTCAAGTTCTTATAGCATCAGACCTGTATATAGCCTATGGGCAAAGACTGCGGAACCTCCACCTGCCATCTGGCGGCAGCTCCTTATGGTGCATCGAGTGTACAGATTCTTCGCCGTTCCATAATTACAGCCATACCAAACTGCTGCTCGCTGTCCCATTGAAGCAATTTTCACAAAGCGTCAGCGACAAAGAGGTGGTTCGGAATTAATGCAAACCATAATGAAGTGGCACTTAATGCGGGACAAACACTAACAGTAAATCATGGTTGAAGCCAAGTGCCTTATTGGCTTCTGAAAAAACTTAGTAAGCTGAGACTGCACTCCTGCATATGTTTGTCATTAGATTTTTGATGAAATTTTAAACCAATATCGCAGCTTTGTACCTGTACTTGCAGGAGCATCTAAGCAAGGGGAGTCTCATGGCTCCTCAGTGGTTGCCCAGAGTGTGTCCTCACGATTAGTTTACCAAACGAATTTTCTGTATTTATCGCAGTGTTATATTGAATCTTAAAGGCACAGAAGGAGATGGGAGGTGTCTGTGCTAAGAAATTCCTCATCTGCTTTCAACTCTATGTACTCTTAAATCTCTTCAGTGAATGTACGCAACAGCCATATTTCTTCAGCACGTCCAGGACGCCCTCCTACATCTGCAAAGACCGGGGAAGGATGTGTCATTCTAGAGGGTGCCAAAGCACACGGGTATAAAGGAAAATGAATTAGCAGATAAAGCAGCCGAGGAAGCATGTCTTCCAAATCAGATGACTCAATGTGCTACCCCCAACATGCTATGTCGTCTGTGTTGAAGTAAAGGGTCATGTGTCCCCGCCGGGGTGAAGATTGGCTGGAAGTGACGGACAATAAGTTGCGGTTAGTAAAACCAACTAGAGAGATGAAGTACTTGTCACTCGCATTTGAATGTAGCAGAGTCCGATGACGCATTCCTTCCTACTCCAACAGGAGGATCCTCCAATGTGTGGTGGCTACGAACTTTGGTTTACAGCACGGCACCTCTCAATTGAATGCTTCAGACCTGATGACAAACATTGATTTACTAGCGACTCATTCTCTCTGTTCGGCATGTGATGGGATGACTAGAAAACGATTTTTAAGACTCCGTGAAGAATGTGAGTTGTTCCATATACTATTAAGGGAGAAGAATGTGATGCGCTATGAGGGTAGCTCGCACTGATCAGTGATCAGTCAGGCACTACTTTCCTGAGTTATCTTTTTAGACTTTATTCCAAAACTGAGTTCGATTTTATAGCATATTTTAACATTGGCAGATCTGACAATTTAACATTCTTCGTAACTGCGTACGACCGGGAAGGTGGACGTAAGTGAAAAACGGAGTGTTTTAATTAAATTCGACTCTGACTATTTGAACAGGGGTGTTAATAACTCGTTGTTGAGCGTCCTAAATTCGTAGATTCACACTCACCCACACTCTTATACATTGTGTTTATGAAGTCAGCATTTCTGTCGTAAGATTAAAAATTTTTACTTTCTGCAGACAATCGAAATGATTGCACACAATAGAAGAACGAACAGTTGTTGTTGCATACCGACTGCGTGGAAAGTTGTATGACGAGGTGCGCAACAAATACACGCGTGAATTACACAATCCAGTTCCTACTACACATGGCATTTAGAACACGGTCAACAAATTAAAACGGATTGGGTGTGTTAGTGACGAACAGCGTTCAGGAAGATCGGCAGCAGCAGATTAAACTGTGGAAAACATAAGAAATCGATTACTTGCAGATGACTAAGTAGAGAACCACAGTGTGGAAAACACTGCGATTCAAATTGAAGAAACGTGCCTACCAATTTGAAACTGTCCGCAAGCATAAAGATGAAGAATATGCCACTATAGAAGCTATTTGCTATGAGTTATTGAATGTGGCTAGTAACACAAATTTAATCCAGCACGTTCTGTTCAGTGACGATGAAACACTACGTACCTGTCCGTGACTATCTAAATGAAATTTTTGTTGAGAGACTGATTAGCCGTGCACCTCCAAGACACTGGGCTGCCCGCTCAGCTGATTTGACGCCAGTGGACTATCTCGTCTAGGATTTACCGAATCGGAGCTATACGAAGTGAAAATCAATGACCCTCAACATTTGAAAACATCATTTTTGCAGCTGCTCAACAAATAAAACCAGCTGTGTTAGCAAGGGTGTTTGAGCCTACAACTGGAAAATGCTAAGTGACATTATGAATGTCCCATATGTAGGAATCAGGAATAAATCGAAGTTGTTGCCGTAAAAATAGTTCAACTTTCCATTGCAAATGAAGGAAATCATGTATCATATTGAAAGCTTTACCAGTTGAGCGATGACAAAGACACAAAAGACGAATCAAATAGGCTAACAAAAATATGTATCTACCGAACGGAAATCGCAACTAGTATAATAAAAAAAACTCCATCCGAAAAAGGCCTTGCAAGACCCCCACGGTGCCGACCGGCTGCCATGTCATCCTCGGCCCACAGGCGTCACTGGATGCGGATATGGAGGGGGCATGCGGCCAGTAAACCGCTCTCCCGGCCGTATGACAGTTTCCGAGACTGGAGCTAGTACTTCTCAATCAAGTAGCTCCTCAGTTTGCCTCACAAGGGCCGAGTGCACCCCGCTTGCCAACAGCGCTGGGCAGACCGGATGGTCACCCATCCAAGTGCTATCCCAGCCTGACAGCGCTTAACTTAGGTGATCTGATGGAAACCGGTGTTACCACTGTGGGAAGACCGTTGGCAGTATAATAAAATAATTTTCAGCTAAATATCTCAAGCAGAAATGGTGAAACAGTTAACCGCTATCTGTCTGAATCAAGCGTCGAAGCGATTACAGCAAAAATAACTTTCGTGGTCAAGATTACGAATCGAATATCACAAAAAAAAGGTCTACAGCTGGAATGGAAACTGTAGTGTTGGCAGAAGAGCCAACACTGTGTTGCAATAGGAGGCCGAAATGCACGCGTTTAATCTAACGCAGACTGGCGTGAGGTCTGGAACAGGATACGTAATGAATGCTATAAAGAAAAGTACGTAGCTGCTGGAATACTTAACTTTAATCCATCATTTGTGTTATGTGTCGACAGAAGTGCCGACACAGTGTTATTTTGAAGGGGCCGAATAGGCACGCTATAAGCTCACCCAGAATATCGTGAAGTCTGGAACAGGATGCTCAATGAATGCTAATAAGAAAAGTACGTTGCTTTGGGAATACTTAACTTTAATCCATCCTTTTGGTATACATCGTTTATGGTGAATACAAGTAAGACTCTCTCCAGATATGGTTAACTGCGCCTTGCTAGGTCGTAGCCATGGACTTAGCTGAAGGCTATTCTAACTGTCTCTCGGCAAATGAGAGGAAGGCTTCGTACGTCTAGTCGCAGTATTTGTAATACTGGATATCATGAAATAATATATATATATATTACGACTTTTGAACACTATTAAGGTAAATACATTGTTTGTTCTCTATCAAAATCTTTCATTTGCTTAATATGCCTATCAGTAGTTAGTGTCTTCAGTAGTTAGAATCTTTTATTTAGCTGGCAGTATTGGCGCTCGCTGTTTCGCAGTAGTTCGAGTAACGAAGATTTTTGTGAGGTAAGTGATTCATGAAAGGTATAGGTTATTGTTATTCAGGGCCATTCTTTTGTAGGGATTATTGAAAGTCAGATTGCGTTGCGCTAAAAAAATATTGTGTGTCAGTTTAAGCACAGTCCTGTATAAATTTTCAAAGGGGACGTTTCACTACGTCCTCTCTCAATTTGGAAAGCAGAGAGCGTGCAGTACAAGACCACTCTAACTTTCGACTCGCTTATTTCTGAAGCATGGTCCGTAAACCTCAGATTGATTCATGTATCTTCTCCATAATCCCCGAAAGTTTGTAACAGTATCGCAGAATCATCCTGTATGGAAAGCTGAGTGCGATCTAGTGGGATTCCAACGTGTGGACTGACCTGCATGACAGGCATGTTGTATTGGAGGAGTAGGGCATGGGGGGGAGGGGAGGAGATGAACAGCAATGGAAGGAGTTGGACTAGATGGACAGAGAAAGGGGGAGAAGGAGATAGACAGGTAGAGAGAAGGGAGGACGAGGACCTAGATGCGTGAGGAGGAGATGCATGAAATACACTATATGATCAAACTATTATGACAGCTGGCTGAAAATGACTCACAAGCTCGTGACGCCCTCCATCGGAAATGCTGGAATTCAGTACGGTGTTGGCTCACCCTTACCCTTGATGACAGCTTCCAGGCATACGTTCAATCAGGTGCTGGAAGGTTTCTTAGGGAATGGCATGGCAGCCCATTCTTCACGGAGTGATGCACTGAGGAGAGCTATTGACGTCGGTCGGTGAGACCTGGCACTAAGTCGGCCTTCCAAAACATACCAAAAGTGTTCTATAGGTTTCAGGTCAGGACTCTGTGCAGGCCAGTCCATTACAGGGTTGTTATTGTCGTGTAACCACTCCACCACAGGCCGTGCATAATGAACAGGTGCTCGATCATGTTGAAAGATGCAATCGCCATCCCCAAATTGCTCTTCAACAGTGGGAAGCAAGAAGGTGCTTAAAACATCAATGTAGGCCTTTTCTGTGATAGTGCCACGCAAAACAACAAGGGGTGCAAGTACCCTCCATGAAAACGACGACCACAGCATAACACCACAGCCTCCGATTTCTACTGTTGGTACAACACACGCTGGCAGATGACGTTCACCGGGCATTCGCCATACCCACACCCTGCCATCAAAACGCCACATTGCGTACCGTGATTCGTCACTCCACACAACGTTTTCCACTGTCCAGTCATCCAATGTTTACGCTCCTTACACCAAACGAGGTGTCGTTTTGCATTTACTGGCGTGATGTGTGGCTTATTAGCAGCCGTTCGACAATAGAAATCCAAGTTTTCTCACTTCCCGCCTAACTGTCATAGTACTTGCAGTGTATCCTGATGCAGTTTGGAATTCCTGTGTGATGGTCTGGATAGATGTCTGCCTATTACACATTACGACCCTCTTCAACTGTCAGCGGTCTCTGTCAGTCAACAGGCAAGGTCGGCCTGTACACTTTTGTGCTGTATGTGTCCCTTCACTTATCCACTTCACTATCACATCGGAAACAGTGGATCTACAGATGTTTAGGAGTGTGGAAATCTTGCGTGCAGACGTATGACACAAGTGACATCCAATCACCCTCCGTGAGTTATGCAGGGCATCCCATTCTGCTCTCTCACGATGTCTAATGATTACTGGGGTCGCTGGTGTGGAGTATCTGGCAGTAGGTGGCATCACAATGCACCTAATATGAAAAATTTATGTTTTTGGGGGTGTCTGGATACTTTTGATCACATAGTTTATATGTGTGGAACACAGGCAAGGGGAAGGGGCTACTGTATCTGTTATATATAAAAGCACAATGTGTGTTCGTGTGTATGGCTGGGATCTCCTCCCACACCCCTAGATCAGATTCAACTAATTTTGGCACAGAAACAGTAAGCCAGCACTGTGGGGTTCGTAACCTCCTAGCTCCAGTAAGAGCAGAGAAATGAGTCAAAACGTCTTTTTCTGACCTCTCGTGTACAGGCTGCCCTGCATGACAAAAATGTTGTATGGGAACAGTACTGGCCTGCCATATCAACCTGCTTTGCTGGGCAGCCTACATTTGCAGGGCAAAGAATGGTTTTCCAGATCCTAACATGTAGGCTGCCTTGCGTGACAGGCATATTGTGCCAGAGTAGTATCAGCCAACTTTATCAATCTGTCTGCATGGCAGCCTGTACATTATGGCCAAATAAAAGATTTTGAAGCCCCTGATGTGTAGCCTGCTTAGCATGGTAGGCTCATTGTTGGAGTAGTTTCATCCAGATTTATTGGACTGTATTGCAGAGGCTATATGTGACAATGAGTGTGGCTGGGACAAGTTGAGATGGTAAGAGGAGGGATGCATGCTATTCCACAATGCCTGACAGGCAGAGTGTATAGACAGTTTTTGGAACATGAATTGGGTGGTCCATTTCATGACGTCTCACTCGCTACATGAGCCAACTTATTATTTATGCAAGATGATGCCCCTGTACATTACAGTTTTGAGACAAAAGGGTATTTCAATGCTGTGTATCTTATAAGAGTATAGGTCGCTCGGGACCAGCTGCTTGGCCCACCAGATCTCTGGATCTTAGTACCCTGGACTACTAGTTTTGAGGCCATCCCAAGGGGCTCATGCATCGTTTCATAGAATATAGAATACATATCGGGGAAAGAGGATGTTGTTGTACGAAGACATATAGGCCCTACACGTTAATGCCCGAAAAGTGTTTCGAGCATATAAGTGAAAAGCACAAGCAACGCCTATCAGCCATTTCTGGCAGCTGAATTGCTATGATAGGCAAAATGAGTTCATACAAGGTTGTATACAGTCAAAAAGAGTTATCCGTAAAAGGAGTTTTTAAATTTGTATTTTTGAGAGGCTTCGCAGTAATTTATCATTATGTCACACAACAGGTAAACAATGGTAAGTCAATGATAACTGATGTTACGTCCACTCAGTTTACAACTAAACAGTGTTAAGCACCAATTGACGAAATTATAAGAATAGAGTTCTATTAAAAAGTTCTGGAAGACTTTCCTTTGATTTTCCTCCAAGCTGCCACAGCATGGTGCACTTGATTCAGTCGTGACCGGGCACAGTATTGTGAGCCTCAGACAATACTTAACCCAACTCCTACATCGAAATCGACTGTTATAGGACTCATCGTTATTGGACCTAACGACCAGTCCACACCTTTCCATGTTCAGATGGTGACGATTGGATGCTGGCAGCACAAGTAGTCTTGGCGAAATGCTGTGTAATTGTCTAGATGATATCTGTTGCTGTTGTTTTCAGACACCCCTTCTTCAGTACAGTTGCTGTAGTTGGCCTACATGCTTTCCAAAAATCCTTCTGATGGTTTTCCATACTTCTGATGAGCTATTGGAACGATTTAATGAATTCGGGAATTCCTGCCAGGATCTCTCCTTACTCTTCTCAATTATAGGACAGCGAAAAGCTGCGAAGGTTTCTGCAGTTCGTTGCACTTGAATCTGTGTAGTTCTACCCAGCTGATCCTGGATGCGTAGCGACACTCTTCACTCCAACAGGAAACAGACAATTTTCATAGATGCCATGAACGATTTGGAGTGAATGCATCAACATCTCAGTGGATCACCATCGTAATGTAGTCCTTGCACTTCAGCACCCTGTCTCATAGTCCAAAACAGTCAGTTGACTGTACAGCATCTAGTTAGTTATCCTGAACACCCAGTTTGTTAGCTCTGCCAGATGTATCCAGATGGGGAAGTCATCACTAAACTCCAGGTCGTTAACTACCTGCCACTGAGCAAAATCGAAGAGGGCGGGAGAGAATACTAGCAGATTTATGGCAGATAATGACACCACAGTAGTAATATACTGTGGGCTCTACCAAAATATTTCTGAAGGAATGAGGTTCTCAATAGTTTGGCCCTGATGCACTTATGTGTGTACCACAGATTCCACTTGAGCTTTATGCATAAAATGTATTTATTTATTTTCCTAGGTTTGATATTAGGCTTTCACCAGTAGCTTTGCTTGCATATGCATTTGACACGTTTATTGAACAAAGCTCCGCCTCCCCCTCTCTGGGTCAACCTTTCTCTCCCTCTATCAACCTCATCTTCCCACCTATATCTGCCTATCTCCTCCTCCCCACTCTCTCCATCTCTTCATCTCCTCCTCCTCCTCCTCCTGTCTTTGTCTGTTTTCCACCACCCCCTCTCTCTGACCATATCTTCTTCCCTTCCATCTGACCATATCCTCCTCTCTCTCTCTCTCTCTTTCGATAATCATTTCGCCTCCTCCTTTTCGACCCATCCACTACCCTCTGCACCTTCTACAGTATCTGCTCCATGCATTTCGCCCTTCTCCCTTTCTCTCTGTTATTTCCTCTTCCCCTCACTCTGTCCATCCCTTTCTCTATCCATCTCAATTTATTCCCAGCCATGTTCATCGGTATGTGTAGCCCCTGCAATACAGTTGAACAAAGCAGGCTGTTACCACTCCCACAAAACACATCGTGTATGGCGGGCTACACATCAGGTTCTTGAAAATAATTTGTCCCTAAGGTACAGGCCAACATGCAAAGCAGATCGATAAAGCAGGCTAATACTGCTCTAACAAGCCTATCATGCAGGTTAGTCTACATGCTGGGGCCCAGAAACTCGTTTTTTGCCTTGACATATAGGCTGCCCTGCAAAGCAGGTTCATTACTGTTGCCACACAAGCGCCTGTCATGCAGGGCAGACTACATGCCAGCGCTGTAAAAAATTCTTTTTGCCCATATACTTGCTCCTTTTCGAGTTAGGAGGTTATAAACACCACATTGCTGATACACATGGGGCCTGCTTCGGTACCAAATTTGGATGATATCGATTCATTAGTTTAGAATGAGACCATGGACTGTATGCATGTGTGTGTGTGTGTGTGTGTGTGTGTGTGTCTATTGTTAATATATTTCCTGTATATAGCCGTCTCTATTACGTCCATGTCCTTATGTGATATTATATTTGTTTTCTTTCCAATGGATGTTCCATCCATTAATTTGGGACTGGACACCTTATTTCGATTTACGTTATTTCTGATACACAAGATTCTCATAATCAAAATGGTCTGTATCATTTATTGTCCATTCTAAGAACAAAGTATCACTCTTAATTACGTTGGTTACTTTGTCCTTTGCATGGCCGATATGTTTAGTACATCACTGATCAAACGAGACATGTCGTACCGCAATTTCCACTTCATTCCAGCATTCCTATACTAGACTGTAACTATCAAAGGCTATTGAATACGTAAGAGTTTTTCAGAGATCCAGTGTACTTATAACTGGAATCTCTCCAAATTACTTTTGGATTGACAGCTGCGATGGAGGTAATGGGGTGAGTCTCGTACGAAAAGTCCAACACATATTCAGCCAGTCCTACAGGACGTGTAGCTGCAGCAGCCATTTGGGGTTGCCAAACTTTCATCCCCACATTACAACATTTGCTGCTTGCACTACATCCAGGCAGCTTGCTCTATTGTGGGTTCGTCAGTTGCATACTAAGATTCGCTTCTTTTTTTTCATTTCCATAGTTCTAGGGTCATTATTTTATCTGTTACTAGTTCTTTTCTCGCAGCGTTGTCCGCATAAGTATATATTATGTACAGGGTGCCTCTCTTAAGAGTCGTCAGGCGCATTTTCTGAAGTATTTTAACAGATGGTTGCGATTTTGCTTTTGTATTGCGTAGCTGGAGTCGAACCAAACAAACAGAGCTCGTCATTTCTTTCATATGACGCGCAATGTCGGCGGAAAGTGTCGGTTTTTTCCCATTACAAACAAAATTATTTTTAAAGCAGAACTTTAGTGTTCTTTCAATAGAGCGATCCCGTATTAGTCCAATGCAATGTTTCCCTTATTGACATGTATTAACAGGGACAGTACTCCAGAAGTAACAGCAATGCCCTCGCCGGCGCTGACTCCTACCGCCAAGCATGCAGCGCTACTGAATCGAACGGCCGCGTAAAATTCTGCTTTAAAAATCACTTTGTTTGTAACGAGAAGAAATCCGACGCTTTCCGTCGACACTTTGCGTCGCATGAAAAAAGTGATGAACACTATTTGCTTGGGGCGACGCCAGACAAACAATGCGAAAATGAAATTACAAATGTCTGCTGGAACGCTGCAGAAAGTGCACCTACGGCTTTTAAGAGAGGCCCCTGTATATATTTCACACATGCATGCAAAAATGATCTTAGGTCTCCGGACATGCTTTCAAAGCTGTTGGCTCAGTGCTGTACTCATTTTGTGTCCTGGTTGATGCACTGAACAACACAAATAAGAGACAGACTGGACTTCATACTTTTAAAGTATTTCAGATCAACCAAACACAGTAAAGAAATTCCAACAGTTTGTTCTGGAACATTTTACATGTCTCTCCTTATCATCCCCATCCCAGCTCTTAGAGGTAATAGAATATCTTACACCCACAGTATTTTTATACAAATAATGAGTCGTGCATGCACCAGATTTGGTTGAAACTGCTTGAGGCATATTCCTGAGCTATGTTTTCCTGTCACCTTTATTCACTGCAATCGTCAGTCATGGTAGTGCTGCGGTCTCTTACTGTCATAGCATTTTTTCCAGATAGCAAATAATACATGTGCCAGGATTGGTAGATACTGCTTTAGGTGTTACAGAGATCTGCTGATATGTCACTGTCTTTCCGCGCCTACCCCATCCTTAAGAGGGAAAATAAATATTGGGACTGCCACAAATGAGGCTAGCGAGCCCCAAAATCATGGATTCGATCAGTCGTTATAGAGTATTTTTACATGATATGGCTGATCACCCCAAACTCCAACCGTAGGCGCAGTAGCACTATATTACCTTGACAATATTGCTATACAAATAATAAGTCATGGGTATACAAAACTTGATTGAAATCCCTCCAGACGTTCCGATTTATGCTTCTGTGCCACTCCTTTTTCACCCTCGCCCCTAAGAGACGTAGGAGGTAGGAAGAAGCACTCCCACACTTCTTCTTTCCGTATACTAAGTGATCCGTGTACAAAGTTTGATAGAAATCGATCCTGTAGTTCAGGAGGAGATGTGAAATGAACTCACATACATAAATGATACATATAATGACTTTTGTAAATATATACATAGATTACCATAATTTATTGTATGTTGCGTGATGCTGAATAATGTCGGAGACAAATTCGTCAATGAATGTTATCCAGTGAAAACGTTCGACTTCACTCCCTTGGCCAAGACACTGGTACTCGACGTCAGCTGAGGGAAATGGCTTACGTATTACTCGTCTACATTGTTAACAACTGTTCTTCGTAATGCTCACTGACAGGACGCACATACAGCAAAGCGAAGAGTTGACTGATAACTTCACTGTTTCAATGACAAGGTGATAATTTTAAAAAGATGGAGCTTATGAAACTACGAGGGTTGGAACTTTAATAGTGGCAGCTATTTATTTACAGCTCTTACAAGATAGATACGTGCTTCAAAGTTTTACTGACCTTCAGAGTAGTCTTATTTATTTGTTGTAATAAATAAAATTAAAATGAAAACATGGCACAGCTCTTTCAGTACACACTGATGCCAGTTCCATATTTTTACACTAAATAGTTTGCTAGTTTGAGGGGGCTAAATGAAATGTAAGATCTTGCACGCATTCCGTGTGGGATACGGAATTCTGCTCAGGATCCACACGTGCTCCTTTTTATGAAATGTAAAGTAATTTTGAGCGAAGGTCTGAAAAGGATGCTAGCTCGACACGGGTATCAGACACAATTAAAAAATAGACAGGGTGGCGGAAAGGGCAGCACGGACTGGGAATTTCTCTATTGGTGAAGAGTTTCGAGATTCTGCAGTTCTGTAAATGGCTAGATGAATGGCATTATACAACAAATAGAAGAGGGCGTTCTTCGGCATTTAACACGAGTACACTCCGCCACACACTGTAAACAGCTCCGCTGAGTGCAGATATAGATGTAGATGCGTTCAGCAGAAAATTCCAAAAAGAGTATGGAATACCAACGGTATGCTGCTCAAAGTCGAACCTCTGCATACTAAACACATCAAAAAAAGTTTTGCATCACCCTTGTTCCCAGAACTCCTGAAGATATATCCTGTGGATATTGTTTCACAGACACAGTGCCTTTGACTGTTCAGAGATGTCACCAAACCCGTCCAAAGGTGTAAATAACCATACATGAGCAGCGCCAATTAGACAGAGGAGGTCCGACAGCCTACCAATTCCAGTCATTCCACCAGGACGGAGGTACACGGTTCGTGTTGTCTGTAGTTCAACCATGCCTAGACGGTCTACGCCGCGGTTCGATCGCGTCCGCATTGTTACTTTGTGCCAGGAAGGGCTCTCAACAAAAAAAGTGTCCAGGCGTCTCGGAGTGAACCAAAGCGATGGTGTTCGGACATGGAGGAGACACAGAGAGACAAGAACTGGCGATGACATGCCTCGCTCAGGGTGCCCAAGGGCTACTACTGCAGTAGATGACCGCTACCTACGGATTATGGCTCGGAGGAACTCTGCCAGCAACGCCACCATGTAGAATAATGCTTTTCGTGCAGCCACAGGACGACGTGTTACGACTCAAACTGTGCGCAACGGGCTGCATGACTTCACTCCCGCCGTCCATGGCGAGGTCCATCTTGGATACTACAGGGCGGTACAGGTAGGCCCAACAACAAGCCGAATGGACCGCTCAGGATAGGCATCACGTTCTCTTCACCGAAGAGTGTCGCCTTCAACCAGACAATCGTCGGAGACGTGTTTGGAGGCAACCCAGTCAGGCTGAGCGCCTTAGACACATTGTCCAGCGAGTGCAGCAAGGTTGAGTTTCTCTGCTGTTTTGGAGTGGCATTATGTGGGGCCGACGTACGCCGCTGGTGGTCATGGAAGGCACCGTAACGGCTGTGCGATACGTGAATGCCGTCCTCCGACCGATGGTGCAACCATATCAGCAGCATATTGACGAGGCATTCGTCTTCATGGACGACAATTTGCGCCCCAGTCGTGCACATCTTGTGAATGACTTCCTTCAGGATAACGATATCGCTCGACTAGAGTGGCCACCATGTTCTCCAGACATGAACCCTATCGAACATGGCTGGGATAGATTGAAAAGGGCTGTTTATGGATGACGTGACCCACCATCCACTCTGAAGCATCTCCGCCGAATCGCCGTTGAGGAGTGGGAAAATCTGGACCAAAAGTGCCTTGATGAACTTTTGTCTAGTATGCCACGACGAATACAGCCATGCATCAATGCAAGAGGACGTGCTACTGGGCATTAGAGGTACCAGTGTGTACGCAGGAATCTGGACCACCACCTCTGAAGGTCTCGCTGTATGGTGGTTCAACGTGCAATGTGTGGTTTTTATGAGCAATAAAAAGGGCGGAAATGATGTTTATGTTGATCTCTGTTCCAATTTTCTGTACAGGTTCCAGAAATCTCGGAACCGAGGTGATGCAAAACTTTTTTAATGTGTGTATATAACCGTGGTTGCATCGAAGCAACCTTTATAAGTTACGAATTTATGGGACTCCAACATTATAGTGCCACCAAAGGTTAGTAGATAATCACAACTATATCTTATGTCAGTGCCCACTACTTGAAACAAGCAGAAGACAAGTTATTATATATTTAAGGAACCTAGGACACCCATAATCGCTCTGTGCCTACTAATTAATAGTAGGCTCTACATCGCAAAACTTACGGTGACAGATCAAAATTTATTTAAAACGAAAGAATAAAAAATACAAATTTCATCCAGGGTTCGAGTGTAATAAAGTACACAGGCCTAAATATGAATATCTATTCGCAGATATTTCAAGGTTTTAGAAACTCCGACACCTACCTTGTGTTGAAGCTAGCCTTTTTTGTGTCAGTACTGTACAAAATGCGTGGTTTCCTACTCCGTCATTTACATATGAATAAAAAGAAAAAGTTGTGAACCGCGAAGTGTCAGATGTCAGATGAACTATCTGAGATGGCTGTGTAGTGTATACATAAGACCAACAGAATAAAATAAAATAGATACGGTGCTTGCTCGATTTCTGTTGAATAGGGACGTGGGCCGCCGATGCGTCGAGAAAAAGTGCGCGGAGTCTGTTCACCACAGTCTGCTTTGCAGCTTTCGAGTTGCCAGTGAGAAGAACAGTTTGAGACTAACCTCTGTTTAAGAAGGATCCTCTTGGTCCCCGGTGGATGCGGCGCTTTCCCTCTCGCCAGCACATTGTACTGATGTTGCACTCGTTTCAGCTCCATCATCGCCATCTCGAATATCTTCGATTCATCTTGAGGAGGCGGTTCGCCAAACATTGTGGGAAGAAATGTGTAAACGATTTGGTAACCAAACTGAAGCTAACTTCACTACGTATATTTGCGGGCAATTGCGGTTGTGTTTCGCACCTCGAAGAAAATATTGTGTGTGGCGTCAAATGAGCAACTACAAAATAACCGAAAACAAGGTAAGAGAAGACGCCAGAGATTGTAAACAGTCATTGACAGCATAGATCACAAGACCAGAAAAGAATAACTTTGTATCTATGTATAGGCATATCTATGGAGTGAACCACAGAAAGATGAAGCTCGTTTCACAATAATTCCCGCATATGCGACGTCATTTTGACGTCACGCGCTATATTGACGATCTCATGATCGGCTATCAACTATACGGGCCTCTGACAAGATTTCATGCACGCGTACCGGAGATTTACAAAAACACGTCATTATTTGAATGATTTATTGTCATTATTGCTGTAATAAAATGTTACGTAATGATTTACCGACGGTTAAGGCTTTCAGATAAGAGTGCTCTCTTAGCAGTGAATTATTATCGTCAATAATTTACAAATTAAGAATGAACACACTTGTTTTATACTTTGCAATATCCCGTTTCAGTGTAACGGAGCGTTGCAAATTTAATGTCACTTAATAATGCATCACCGATACAAGCTTCCAAGATAGAACATGATAACCAAGTCCGGAGTTATACATCACGTGGTTAACTACGAGCGTAATGAATAACATCGCAGTTTCTGGAATCGAAACTTGTTGGTTCACATCCTGTTACGTACAATTTTTTTTCATGTTAGCGTTGTTAACACGTTCTGTTACATTCTTACGAAAGTAATACAAGCATATTTTGTGATATTGGATGTTATTTACAGTCTGATCTGAGAACGAAGGATGAACTAAATATTTAGCAACAATAAAATTCATATTCTTCCTCCTCCTAAATATTTCGCTCTGTATTTCCGAACATGTGCTGCCTTTCTAGTTTGTGTTAGGCAGGAACCTAAGTGGACAGTTTAAATTGCTGCGAGTGAAACGAGGAGCGTTAACATTCGTATTTTTTCTTGTCAAAAATATTTCGCTGTTAATTTTCGAATGTGTGGCATTTTCAGAGGGCGTGATTAGACAGGAACCTATGAATACAGCTTAATTGCTGCGACTGAAACAAGCAGCAATAAAGTGCATACTCTATACGTGGCGATTTCCGCGTGTGTGGTTAGATTGGAACCTAAGAGGACAGCTTTAAATGGTGTGACTAAAATCAGCTGCAATAAGATTTGAATATTTCTTCCGACAAATATTTGTCTCTCTGTTTCCGAATATGTAGTGACTTCCGAGTGTGTGGCTAGGCAGGAACCTAAGAGAACAGCTTAAATTGCTGCGAATGAATCGAGGGCAATAATATACATGTCCTTCCTTGTCACAAAGTGTATAGCCGATAATGTGGTCGTCGACATTGAGCTTGACGTCAAAATGACGCCATCTTTTCGGGAATTGTTTTGAAACGAGCATGACCTGCCACACTACAGGAATATTGCACGTTTGGTCAAAATCAAATCGAAATTGTCACGTGACTTATGTATAACGCTGCTTGTTTACATTGACAACTGAAATTGAAACTTTAATTTCATTCTTATTTCCACTATTTTTTTTAAAAAAGTATATTTGTTAGTAAGGTCAATGGTGAATAATTGTTGCTGCTACGAATGCAAAGCATTGGCGTCCGAAAAAATTTTATCTCAAGCGCACGGTCCGATTCCACCCGCCTGCTTTGACTCCTGGCGTCCTGAGTGACCTCAAGAGTTTACGTTGCGAAGAATGCATGGAGGTAAATAGAAGGATGACAGCGGGCTGTTATTAAATTATTAAGCATTATTTGTGATTGTGTTAGTCACTAGTGAAATGTATGATGTTTGTAAACTGTACTGTTTATTCCAAATATATCGTGACGTACTTGTTTTAGTATGATGGTGTAGTCTGGGCGGATCCTGAGACCACAGCTTGTACTGTCGATAAAAAAATTAATAGTGACTATATTTTTATTTTTTCTCACGGATATTTAACTGTTTCTCCCGTTATTTGGATCGATCTCCGGGGGTAAGGCTAGACGGAACTTAAAAGCACAAGTTAAATTGTTGCTAGTGAAACGATTAAGGGTTATAATTGTAATGTTGTTTCTTACAGTTACTGTGGTCAAGAGAAATGTTCGATATGAGTCATTGGCTTTGGCCAGTGACGTAATATTAATAGCTGCTGTCGCGAAATATTTCCGCGCATGTACCCACAGTTTTGTTGTTAGTTATTGAAGCAACCGAGCATGAACCAAAAAAAGAACAACTGATTGTGGTGACATATTGATCTGATACGGGTTGGAGGATATGGGGTGACAATTATTGAACTACATGAAAAAAACGTAAATTAGTTACAAGCTACGGCGCGCACACACTTTATTCAACATGTAAACGTCACTACAGACATTCGGATTTGGTTATGACATTTTCGATATTCCAGCCATCATTGGCGATGATGTGACGCAGACGAATAGCGAAATTTTGCATGACCCGCTGAAGTGTCGGAACATCGTTGTTGTCTCCTACTTTGATGGGATCGAGCTCCGTCTTGCGTGAACCACATCTTGCCAAAATCAGGATCACTTTGGATAACTGGAATGAAATCATCTTCAGAACCTTCAAGTACCATTCGGTGGTCACCGTGCCATCAAGGAATATCGCACCGATTATTCCGTGACTGGATATTGCACATCACATAGTCCTCCGTTGAGGATGGAGAAAGTTCTCGAACGCGAAATGCGGATTCTCAGTCTCCCAAATACGCCAGTTTTGCTTATTGACAAACCCATCCAAATGAAAGTGGACTTCGTCGCTAAACCAAACCGTAAGCCGTACAGCGCATACTAATTCCCATCATGCCCCGCGGCCAACCGTGCAGTTTGAAAGTTCAAACGCAAACCGTTCAGAGTTTATGATGATTTAATTTCATATAGTTCAATAATTGTCACACTGTAATAGTTTGGCTGTGAGTTAGCCAAGCCAACGAATGTGATACTAAAAAAGCCTGGCGTTGGTGTCAGACTGATCTGCAGCTTAGCCCTCTGAAAAATCGCAAATAACATCACGTTACCGTCCCAATACTGTTTACGGCGTTTGGCGCCTGTCCCCCATGGCGCTGGTCAAAGCCGACTGCTCGTATCGAACACCCCTCTATATCCCAATGATTGGGCTGTTTCTTAATGTGGTAGGTTTGTTGAGGGCGAGGTTAGGCAGGAATCTAAGAGCATAGCTCAAATGGTCATTACAGAAACGAGTGGTGATGTTATTTATAATCGTGAATTTTACAAATATTCGGCAGCTTTTTCGAATGTGACGTCGTTTTGCAGCTGCGTGTACGGAATCGTTTTTCATATAGTTGTCGTATTCTTACCTGTGGCTCACTCTTGTTGTGGGCGTTAGCTCTTGCGATGTGTTCTGTAAGAGTAGTCAAGGTCTAGTTGAATGGGACCGAGTTTTTGGTATTTACTGGTTGGTTATTTGCTTTCGGTTTTTGGCCTGTTAATTTTTGTTTCTGACGCGATTCCAATTTTTTAAATGTATTTTCTTACGGTTTATTCTAGAGAAATTTGTGACTGTTGTTTTTCGATTAAGTCGTTTTGAGAGGGTGTGTCTTGTATTGCTGACTTCGTTTGAGCTATATAGATCAAGAGTACGCTGTGATTCCTCGTGATGGTTATACACGGTGTTCTCATTAATTCAGGACACTGAAATAGCCCGACAAGTACACGTCAGATAAAAAAAACTTATGGTTCCAATTTGTTTTTTTCGGAGGAGGAGTCCAACGATACCACACTCGACCCCCCCACCCTACCACTTGCGTAGGTGGCGGCGAACAACTTTGAAATCTTCAATGCGAGCCCTCGTTTCTTATTCTACGGCAAAACCTACATTCGTTTCGTCTGAAGCACTTTTTTTTGTTTCGCCGTAGATGGCGCTGTAATCGAAGGTATAAAAATTTTCCGCAGCACGTGGTCTTGCGGTAGCGTTCTCGCTTCCTGCGCGCGGGGTCCCGAGTTCGATTCCCGGCGGGGTCAGGGATTTTCCCATGCCTCGAAATGACTGGGTGTTGTTGTGTTGTCTTCATCATCATCATTCATTCCCATTACGGTCGGAGGAAGGCAATGGCAAACCACCTCCGCTACCACCTTGCCTACTCGGCAGTGCGGGTCTCCCGCATCGTTCCCTACGCCCCTCGGAGTATGGGACCTCATTATAACCAAAAAATGTGTACATAATCGTAATTTATGATGTGCTCCTCAGTGGCCCTTGAATATCCAATGGCACGTGGGACCCCACCACGATGCTGCGAGGGTAGGACAGGCCAGCATTTCGTAACTTCGAATTTGAAGCCCCATTCGCAGAGTTGTATTCCTCCGACCTACGGAACAGGGGACTACTCGACGCGCCACAGTGGGCGTGTCGCGAACTAGACGTATCATAACAGGCAGTACACTGCGACCGGAGCTCATTTATAGTACAAATGTAGAACAGATGGCGGCTTTAAACATTGCTCGACCTGCGCAGCGTTTATTGCCTGCACACCTACCTATCATTTGCACGATGAATGTTGCAACCACAGAAGAAAAAACTGAAATGGTCCTAAAAGTATCTCGTCTCCTACCTTCCAAACTTTACAGAAGCTCTCCTGCGAACCTTGCAGAACTAGCACTCCTGAAAGAAAGGATATAGCGGAGACATGGCTTAGCCACAGCCTGGGGGATGTTTCCAGAATGAGATTTTCACTCTGCAGCGGAGTGTGCGCTGATATGAAACTTCCTGGCAGATTAAAACTGTGTGCCCGACCGAGACTCGAACTCGGTAGAGCACTTGCCCGCGAAAGGCAAAGGTCCCGAGTTCGAGTCTCGGTCGGGCACACAGTTTTAATCTGCCAGGAAGTTTCATATCAGCGCACACTCCGCTGCAGAGAGAAAATCTCATTCTGAAATGATCCTGAGTTACAGAGAAGGTAGGAGAAATGTTGACGCTGATGTCGTCTTGTATGCCGAGCGTTCCAGAGGAAGCACGCTCTCGTCCGTTCTTTTACAAAGTTGTGAACGCCTTTACGTCTGATGGCAGCGTACAGACCAGCAAAAGGAAACGAAGCAAAAGAGTTACAGGAGATGCCAATGAAATAATTGTACTAGTGGCAGTGCACCACAACCCACAGATAAGTGTCCTGAAATTATACCGCGATTCTTGTATGTCTGTAGGTAATATTGTCACGAAACTGCATCGTCATAAGTATCATCCATACCACGTGTCACTGCATCAAGAACTTCATGGCGCCGATTTCCATAGCTGGGTAGTGTTTTGTGAACGAGCACGTCAACAGATGCAAACGACCCCCTATGTTCTTTGCCATGGTACTATTTTTCGATGAATCTATATTCGCAAACCATGGCAGCATTAACCAGCATAACATGCATTACTGGAGTGTAGACAATCCCCATTGGTTGTGGCAAGTTGATAATCAACGTTCTTGGTCGGTTAACGTATAGTGTGGTATCACGGGGAACAAACTCATTGCTCCATATTTTATCGACAGCACGTTAAATGGATGCAACTATTGAACGTTTTTGGAACAAAAGTACCGGTACTACTGTAGGATTTTGCCCTGGACGTTCGACAACGTATGTGCTTTCAGCATGATGGTTGCCTTGCGCATTTTGCAATTGAAGCATACGACGTATTAGATAGTGGATCGGCAGAGGTAGCCCTATTAATTGGCCCACTAGGTAGCTGGATTTCTTTCTGTGGGGTAATTTAGAAGATAAGATGTACCAGCAAGTGCGAACAGGCTGTGAAGATATGGTAGACTGCATCAGAAATGCTTGTGCTGACATTTCCACAGATATACTTCTGTCCTGTGTACAGCCATGTGAAAAGCGGATCATTCAGTGCATTGAAGTTGGTGGTACTATGTTTGAATACTTACTTTAATTGGAGAAGTAGAGAAGCATTCGCCTCAAGCCGCAGCCACCGTGTGGCCCCCTGTTCAACATGTCGGAGGAATACAACTTTGCGAATGGGGTTTCCAATACTGGTCTGTCCTGTCCTCACTGCATCGATGTGCCATTGGATATTCACGAGCCATTGAGGAGCATGTCATAAACTGCGACTGTGTACACATTTCTATTCCTCTGATTACGGAGCCATCTGTGGTGAAACGGAAAAAAATGCTTCAAATAAAGCGTATGTAGATTTTGCCGCAGATTCGTAATCTGCAATAAAAACTGGGGTTCCCATTGAAGATTTCGAAGCTGCCCGCCGCCACCCACGCAAGGGGTGGGGTGATGGGTCGAGTGTGGTATCATTGGATGTCCCGCTCTGAGACAAACAAGTTGAAATGAACACCATGAATACGGAGTGTTCCACAATTGATGCCACACGCTTCTAGAGGAGAGAGGACACGTAGTAGATCAAGCTCTACATGCTCCCTTTGTCAGAAAAATTCCAGAACAGGCTTCTCTATTTCTGGGTTTGCAATACTAAAAAGAAATAAACGTTATTTTTATGTTAACTGGTATGCGTGCGTCCTTGAAATGACCTTGACCCTGTTTCCGCACAAACTCTCTAGGTGGCAGGGCTGTGGTTAATACCATAGCGTGTGGGTTCTTGGCGCATTAGTTACGGTGGCACAGTGGATGCTGACTGTGACAAAGAGAGAATATTAGAAGGCAGAGATTCAGTGCAAGACGATCCCAGAGCCGCACATACCGATGCAAACGTGGAGCGTGTAAGGAAGTTATTGCAAGAGTCAAACGACAACCTTCGAGAACTAAGACAATGTTGATAGTATTCTTCGATAGTAAAGGATTAGTTCATCATATGTACGTTGCTCCAAGTCAGTGAACAGAACTCTTTACACCGAAGTCCTGAACGTCTGCGACAGGCAATTCGACGTCGCCGCCCTGGTTTGTGGTATTCTCAGTTTCTCACTGTATGACAATGCAACACAGTATCTGTTACCGAGTATCTGGCCAGACATTTCGTTATTGCCATCTCACAACCGCTACATTTGCCTGACTCCTCGACTTGCGATTTTTTCTTGTTTCCGCGAGTGGAAAGGTGACTGAAAGGAAAGCTCCATCAAGATGTCGCAGACATCCGACCGTCTATGAAGCATCGCAATTGAAAATTTCCTTGCTTGCTTCCAAGATCTCCAGAAACGTTGGCAAGTGTGTGTAGATAGCTAAGGGGACTACTTCGATAGAAGCTAGAATCAGTACTTGTTAAGTGTAATTCTCTATTAAAAAAAAATAGTAATAATAAAAAAATTTCACCTGAAACTTTTCTGACAAAAGGGAGCAGAAACCCATAACCGGAAACGTCATCCAGATGCTACAGAGCATCAACGTTATAGACCCCCTGCGCCTGTAAATATGTGTATACACAGAGTGATGAAGAAGAAGAGATGTATCAGTTTGAGGTAAAGGTCCCTCCTGTACCGGAAACGAACGAGTCCAAAGTCATAAGCGAAAATCGTTCTGATACCTCTGAAACTGGAACACATGCACCGGTAATGTAGTTGCCAAGATTGTAAAACAGGCGACTTTAAGAGGCGTGGTATGGACCAAAAAAGAAAACAATATCGAGTAAATATGGCCGCTAAAATGCATACCATACGAGCTATGAGCACTTGTTCAGTAGAGGAGATGTGTTTCACACTAGTGAAGATAAACAAGTGCTCATAGCTCCTCAGGTGTGCGTTTTAGGGTGCATGTTTACCATAAATGTTTTTCTTTTCTTGGTCCATCCTACGACTTCTGAAGGTTACATGCGCCACATTCTTGGCAGCAACAGTACCGGTGCATGTATTCCACTGTCAAAGGTGTCGGAATGATTTTCGGTCGTAACTTTCGAATTACCTCAAATTGATACATTTATCCGTCTCCATCTTCCTTGAAAGTTTTTAACATCATCACGGACTCACCCTGTCTACACATACATTTACAGACGCCGGCACCTCTACCTTTGACGCTCTGTAGCGTCATTGGATGACCTTTCCGGACATGGGTTCCTCCGTAAAATTTTATCTACCATATCCACTTGACAACCTCTGAGTGCCATTTCCCGATTATGTGGATCGATCAAGCGAAAAATGCATTTTTTATGTTGGTTTTTGCTTTGGAGGAATTTGTGTTATTTTTCGATTCTGTCCATCTTTGAGTTGTGTCTGGTATCGTTATCTTCGTCTGATTCCAGACGAAGGTCGAGTGAAAAATTCAGTTCCAATTTTGTGTATTCTGTACATTTTCGTTTCATTTATTCTAGAGGAATCCGCGTGTGTGATGGTTCGATATTTTGGTTGCTTTTGAAGGATAGCTTTATTAAATTTTTGAGTTGTCCCCGCCGAAAACCCGATCATTTCCGCTGCTATCCCGCTAATTTCATTTTATTAGTTGACTGAAATACTTCGCCGGTTTTTTACGTTTGTGCCGGCCGGAGTGGCCGTGCGGTTCTAGGCGCTACAGTCTGGAGCCGAGGTTCGAATCCTGCCTCGGGCATGGATGTGTGTGATGTCCTTAGGTTAGTTAGGTTTAATTAGTTTTAAGTTCTAGGCGACTGATGACCTCAGAAGTTAAGTCGCATAGTCCTCAGAGCCATTTGAACCTTTTTTTTTTTTTACGTTTGTTTTCGACAGTGACGTTCTGTCTTGCGGTCGTCATTTTGAAGAATGTATTATGTAATCGGCCTGTTTTTAAATGTTTATGTGAGATTGTCTTTGTAATGCTCGTAAACAGACGGATGGAATCAGATCTTGCTCTACTCCCAATATTTTTCGAAGAACGGGAAAGATACAAAAGTTGTCAGTTTTGATACAACTCAGTAAGTTCGAAAATGTTTCATGACCTAACAACTAAATTTGACTGGAAGTACACAAAATTTATTACATCTCAAAAGATTCATAGTTGTCTACACAGTATTTTTAAAGTATATCTGTTTGCTACCTACATGGCAAACATATTTCATTACTAGGTAAACACCTAAAGAACACGTTTATATATTATTAATATGAATATGGATACTTCCTATTTGATTAAGCTGTCTTAAATTACGGTCTCATGCAATTAAATCCAGGGTATCTCGTAATATTGAATCCCCTAATGATTTCCGAAACGGAATGTCCCTTGCGTCTATCTCCAACTACCATTCCGCGTTTAAAGTCTGTTAATTCCCGTCGTACGGTCATTGTCACATCGGAAACTGTTTTCACATGAATCACCTGAGTACAAATGGCAGGTCCGTCAATGCACTGTCCTTTTATACCTTTTGCACGCAATAGCACCGCCATCTGTGTATGTGCGTATCCCTGTCCCATTACTTATGTCACTTCAGTGTAATATTCCTACTTAGGTGCTGAAGCTTATTTTTACATCTGTGTTTCTGAATAGCCTTGCTACTTTGTGAGACAGCGTACGGCCACAAGCAAAAAGACCTTTTTATCATTCCACAGCCTACTAAGGGACCTTCGCTACTGATGCGTTTTTGATACAAGTACTAACTTAGCTAGCCATTGCCCTTTACGCCACATAGACAACCCTACCCTATGCAAGGCCGTTGGTAGTTCTCCATATCTACGTAGAACTGTTTAGACGATTCCCGAAGGTCGCTCATCAGCTGTCGACGCTAGCGGCTGTACAACACTCACCAGTACATTGTATACTAACAATGTCACGACCACTGATCCACACTCCATCTCTATGGTTACGACTCGAGAAACTGAAGGCGTCGTGCGGAGTAGCCGTGCGGTCTATTTGCGCCTAGCCACGGTTCGAGCGGCGACCCCGTCGGAGGTTCGAGTCCTCCCTCGGGCAAGGCTGTGTGTGTTGTCCTTAGCGTAAGTTAGTTTAAGTTAAATTAAGTAGTGTATAAACCTAGGGACCGATGACCTTAGCAGTTTGGTCCCATAGAAACTTACCACAAATTTCCAAAAACTGAAGGCAGTGAAGCAAGATTTTTCTTTTATGCTCGCCCAAGAGATCCGTCATCCGTCAAACAGTAGCTGGGTCTCGCCTCTCCATGGCGTTCCCAAGAGGACCTATAGATGGCACCCATACGGTGATTACGGACGCTTAACGCAAAAACAATTCCCGATCGGTGTCCTGTCTTACACACTGAAGATTTTTCATTCAGTATACCCGACAAACACGTCTTCTGAACAACAGACAGGGGCACATTTTGTACCATACACCCATTGCTCCAGAAGACTTACTAAGACTGCTCGCTGTCTGTACTCCATTCGACGTGTTCATTGGGATACCTTTCGGATTATGCAGTGCTGTGAAAAACTTCCAGTGCTCCATAGGCGAAGTCACACGTGATCTCGACTTCTGCTACGACTACAGGCTGCCTCCCCCCCCCCCCCCCCAAAAAAAAACCGACGAGCTTTAGGGACAGGTTCCTTACACCAAAAGAAGAAAAAAAGTCCAGTAAACATGGGCCCTTAAATCCATACCTTAAAAGCTATGATCATTTGTTCAGTAGAAATGTGTTTCACACTAGTGAAGATAAATAAGCGCTCATAGCTCTTAAAGTGTGCATTTAGGTAGAAAAGATCAGGTTCACACTAGTGAAGATGAACAAGTGCTGATAGCTTTTAAAATATGCATTTTAGACCCCATATTTACCGGACACTTTTTCCTTGGTTTGATCCATACTCCTCCTCCCAAAATATGCAAAGCAAAGTTCTTTTAGTAGAACAGATCTGTTTCACAGTATCGAAGATGAACAAGTACTCGTAGCTCTTAATGTATGTTCCTCAGATCCCATGTTTACTAGACTCTTTTTCTTGTTTTGATGCAAGGAAGCTGCCCCTAAAGCTTGTCGGTGTTTTTTGGGACACCCTGTATATTGATGATGTTTTGATTGTCTAGCTCTGAAACGGAACTTGTGGATCACTCACGACAAATCTACGCTCGCTCCCGTTCACGTGGTTTAGTCATCCGTCCAAGTGCGCGTTTGGAGTGCCACGAGTTCAGTCCGTAGATCATGTAATTAATGTCCAAGGAATTCGGCCGCCGCAGGAGAGAATGGAAGCCATAAAAAACTTCCCACAGCCTGTGACAGTCCCTGAGTTCTGAAGATTTCTCGTCGTCACTAACTATTACCGTCACTTTTTGCATAACCATGAGCTTCAGGCCACTCCACTGAGTGACTTTTTACGAGTTTCACGGAAACCAAGTGACAAATTACAGTGGACTAATGAAGCGGAAACTGCATTTAGCAACATGAGGAGTGCTATCACAGTGGTTGCACTTTTAAGAGCACCCTCATCCGCAAACATCTCTCACTTTAATGACTGACACGTCTCCTACTGAACTTTAGCAATATATAGACTAACATTGGCAGCCTTTCTTCAGTCAGAAACTATCTCCATCGCAGCACAGCTGGTCAACATATGACCGCGAATTATATGCAGACTGAAGGGCCTAGAACCGCTCGGCCTCCCCGGCCGGCCCTGATACTTCATTCGAACGTAACGTTTTATTGCGATGTTTCTGTATCAAATGCATACCTATTTGCGACAACGATATCTCATCAACAGGTAGTCTCGTCTTTGCATGATTTGTATCGTTAAGTAATTTTTTGTGTGGGCGAATATGGACAGTGCCAGTAAAGCTTTTGTGCACCAGTTTTTGGCCTGCCAAGGTAACAAAATCACTCATCACGTCAGTGCACCTCTTGGCACTTTGCCCCATCCAGCCAACGATGTGAACACGTTCACATAGATGCAAACATAGGCTTCCGCGGCCGATGTCACAGTCAATAAAATTCTACGTTTGAGACCGCATTGTCAATTGTCAACTATAAAATTCCGACGTTTCGGCCACTGTTGCAAGGTGCCTTCCTCAGGGTGTATTGCTACCCTGAGGAAGGAGCCTTGCAACAGCCGCCGAAACGTCGGAATTTTATAGTTGACAATGCGGCCTCAAACCCAGAAGAATTTTATTGACGTTCACATTGACATATTTGGACCGTTACCCCCCATCGTAAGGAATCGCCTACTGTCTAATTGCTATCTTCCACTTCACTCGTTCCCCTGAGGATTTCCTTATTGTTAATGCCACCTCTGAAACTGTTGTAACCACCTTTTTTGTGATGGATCGCTCGTTTTGGAGTATCACCAAAGACCGAGGCATGTGATTTGAGTCATGTCTTTTCAATTCACTCGCTGATTTGTCAGACATGAATAGTATTATACCTGCAGCTTTTCATCCAGCAGCAAATGGCTTAATTGAGCGTTTGCACCACCAGTTAAAAGTGTCTTTAAGGTGCTATGAATTGCAAATTAGGACAGAATTTCTGCCAGTTGTCCTACTGAGTCTATTGTTCGTGCTACCGTCTAGAAATGTGGTAACGCCACAGCAGCAGAACTGGTCTGTGGTCAACTAATACGATTACCTGGTGAATTCTTCAGCAATATGCCTAACGATCTTGTCGAGGCATCACACGTTGTTCAACAATTACTGTGGCACATTCGCCATCTGCGTCCAGACGCAGCGAGAGGGCAGCCCATTACAATCACAGTAATAAAATGGCTTTAAAGTACCTGGTTGGTCGCAAAATAATGAGCACAGGATGTTTCTGGTCCCATTCATTCGTATTATTCATTAATTGTTTCGGGCTCTGCCCATCATCAGATGACCTGGTACCAAATTGGTAACAGAATTCTCTCTCTCTCTCTCTCTCTCTCTCTCTCTCTCTCTCTCTCTCTCTTTCCATGATTACACAAGTGTCTTTGTAAGTAGGCGGTTTAGGTTTTTATGTTGGTAACGTCATGTAGCGCTCTATATGAAAATCAATGACTGTGCTGTGTGCAGCCTGTGGCTGGTTTGCATTGTTGGAATTTGCTATTGTAGTGTTGGGCAGTTGGCTGTTCACCGCGTAGCATTGCGCAATTGGAGGTGAGCCGCCAGCAGTGGTGGATGTGGGGTGAGAGATGGCGGAGTTTTGAGAGCGGATGAGGAGGAGGAGATTAGTGTTTAACGTCCCGTCGACAACGAGGTCATTAGAGAAGGAGCGCAAGCTCGGGTGAGGGAAGGATGGGGAAGGAAATCGGCCGTGCCCTTTCAAAGGAACCATCCCGGCATTTGCCTGAAGCGATTTTAGGGAAATCACGGAAAACCTAAATCAGGATGGCCGGAGACGGGATTGAACCGTCGTCCTCCCGAACGCGAGTCTAGTGTGCTAACCACTGCGCCAGAGAGCGGATGATCTGGACATGTGTCCATCGGAGAGAGTAACTTAGTAAGACTGGATATCATGAACCGATATATATACACTCCTGGAAATGGAAAAAAGAACACATTGACACCGGTGTGTCAGACCCACCATACTTGCTCCGGACACTGCGAGAGGGCTGTACAAGCAATGATCACACGCACCGCACAGCGGACACACCAGGAATCGCGGTGTTGGCCGTCGAATGGCGCTAGCTGCGCAGCATTTGTGCACCGCCGCCGTCAGTGTCAGCCAGTTTGCCGTGGCATACGGCGCTCCCTCGTAGTCTTTAACACTGGTAGCATGCCGCGACAGAGTGGACGTGAACCGTATGTGCAGTTGACGGACTTTGAGCGAGGGCGTATAGTGGGCATGCGGGAGGCCGGGTGGACGTACCGCCGAATTGCTCGACACGTGGGGCGTGAGGTCTCCACAGTACATCGATGTTGTCGCCAGTGGTCGGCGGAAGGTACACGTGCCCGTCGACCTGGGACCGGACCGCAGCGACGCACGGATGCACGCCAAGACCGTAGGATCCTACGCAGTGCCGTAGGGAACCGCACCGCCACTTCCCAGCAAATTAGGGACACTGTTGCTCCTGAGGTATCGGCGAGGACCATTCGCAACCGTCTCCATGAAGCTGGGCTACGGTCCCGCACACCGTTAGGCCGTCTTCCGCTCACGCCCCAACATCGTGCAGCCCGCCTCCAGTGGTGTCGCGACAGGCGTGAATGGAGGGACGAATGGAGACGTGTCGTCTTCAGCGATGAGAGTCGCTTCTGCCTAGGTGCCAATGATGGTCGTATGCGTGTTTGGCGCCGTGCAGGTGAGCGCCACAATCAGGACTGCATACGACCGAGGCACACAGGGCCAACACCCGGCATCATGGTGTGGGGAGCGATCTCCTACACTGGCCGTACGCCACTGGTGATCGTCGAGGGGACACTGAATAGTGCACGGTACATCCAAACCGTCATCGAACCCATCGTTCTACCATTCCTAGACCGGCAAGGGAACTTGCTGTTCCAACAGGACAATGCACGTCCGCATATATCTCGTGCCACCCAACGTGCTCTAGAAGGTGTAAGTCAACTACCCTGGCCAGGAAGATCTCCGGATCTGTCCCCCATTGAGCATGTTTGGGACTGGATGAAGCGTCGTCTCACGCGGTCTGCACGTCCAGCACGAACGCTGGTCCAACTGAGGCGCCAGGTGGAAATGGTATGGCAAGCCGTTCCACAGGACTACATCCAGCATCTCTACGATCGTCTCCGTGGGAGAATAGCAGCCTGCATTGCTGCGAAAGGTGGATATACGCTGTACTAGTGCCGACATTGTGCATGCTCTGTTGCCTGTGTCTATGTGCCTGTGGTTCTGTCAGTGTGATCATGTGATGCATCTGACCCCAGGAATGTGTCAATAAAGTTTCCCCTTCCTGGGACAATGAATTCACGGTGTTCTTATTTCAATTTCCAGGAGTGTATTATGACTTTTGAACACTATTAAGGTAAGTACATTGTTTGTTCTCTATCAAAATCTTTCATTTGCTAACTATGCCTATCAGTAGTTAGTGCCTTCAGTAGTTAGAATCTTTCATTCAGCTGGCAGTAGTGGCGCTCGCTGTATTGTAGTAGTTCGAGTAACGAAGATTTTTGTGAGGTAAGTGATTTGTGAAAGGTATAGGTTAATGTTAGTCAGGGCCATTCTTTTGTAGGGATTATTGAAAGTCAGATTGCGTGGCGCTAAAAATATTGTGTGTCAGTTTAAGCACAGTCATTTATAATTTTTCTAAGGGGACGTTTCATCTTGAAAGAGGACGTATGCTAAAACATAACTAAACATAAAACATATTTAAAACAAAATACATACCATTTAGTACAGAATGAATATACAACTTTGCCTAGAATGTCAATTAATATTAACAAACATATGCAGTGGCGTAGCTAGGTAGTTTGCCATCCTATGTGGGGTTTTAACTTGTCACCCCTATTCCCGCCAGCCCTACAAAAACATCAAATAATTTTTCGGGGGAAGAGTTTTTGAGCGGTTAAGTAAGCAAAGTGAAATGTTAATCCTTTTGTAAACAGCTTTTATGATTGGAAACAAAAATAAATAAAAAGCAATTTTGTAAGTAACATTGATTTTTAATGAAGCAGTGAAAATAACCAAAGATCTTCTTAGTGATGGGTAACTTTAAAATGTAGTTTAGAAACTCTTCCTCTTAACTTCTTCTGCTGCAAATTTGGAAATTGCGTCCCTTAGCTACACTATCTGCGACTGACAAAATTGCCTACCTAGAGAGTCGTGCTTGACTCACAGTGTACCTACGATTATTCTTAACTAATCTGAGGTTTAAAACGATCTTTTCACATGACGCTACCGTAACTCACGAAGTAAAAAAAAAAAAGGAAAATTTCTAGACCTCTGTTGTCCGGGGGGGGGGGGGGGGGGGGGAGAGAGAGAATTGCAGGGTTTCCCTTCATAGGTGAGGTATGCACAGGAAGCAGTTACTAGGGTAGCAGAGTAGGGGTGGCGTACACATGTCAGTTTCTGAGGACAGTGAAATCCGTCCACAGGCCCAATAAGATTCCTTCTGAGTCCAGACAGAGTAGCATTCGTCATAGCAGGTCGGAAGAAGAAAATATTAATATAGCATTAGATAAGTGCAGGAAATTCCATGGAAATGTATCGGAATAAGTCTCGCTGCACTGTAGTTCCTTCTCTAGATTGTCGCACAGATGACAAAATGGTAGATATCGAAATAGACGACAGAGGGATAGAGAAACAATTAAAATCGCTCAAAAGAGGAAAGGCCTCTGGACCTGATGGGATACCAGTTCAATTTTACACAGAGTACGCGAAGGAACTTGCCCCCCTTCTTGCAGCGGTGTACCGTAGGTCTCTAGAAGAGCGTAGCGTTCCAAAGGATTGGAAAAGGGCACAGGTCATCCCCGTTTTCAAGAAGGGACGTCGAACAGATGTGCAGAACTATAGACCTATATCTCTAACGTCGATCAGTTGTAGAATTTTGGAACACGTATTGTGTTCGAGTATAATGACTTTTCTGGAGACTAGAAATCTACTCTGTAGGAATCAGCATGGGTTTCGAAAAAGACGGTCATGTGAAACCCAGCTCGCGCTATTCGTCCACGAGACTCAGAGGGCCATAGACACGGGTTCACAGGTAGATGCCGTGTTTCTTGACTTCCGCAAGGCGTTCGATACAGTTCCCCACAGTCGTTTATTGAACAAAGTAAGAGCATATGGACTATCAGACCAATTGTGTGATTGGATTGAGGAGTTCCTAGATAACAGGACGCAGCATGTTATTCTCAATGGAGAGAAGTCTTCCGAAGTAAGAGTAATTTCAGGTGTGCCGCAGGGGAGTGTCATAGGACCGTTGCTATTCACAATATACATAAATGACCTGGTGGATGACATCGGAAGTTCACTGAGGCTTTTTGCAGATGATGCTGTGGTGCATCGAGAGGTTGTAACAATGGAAAATTGTACTGAAATGCAGGAGGATCTGCAGCGAATTGACGCATGGTGCAGGGAATGGCAACTGAATCTCAATGTAGACAAGTGTAATGTGCTGCGAATACACAGAAAGATAGATCCTTTATCATTTAGCTACAAAATAGCAGGTCAGCAACTGGAAGCAGTTAATACCATAAATTATCTGGGAGTACGCATTAGGAGTGATTTAAAATGGAATGATCATATAATGTTGATTGTCGGTAAAGCAGATGCCAGACTGAGATTCATTGGAAGAATCCTAAGGAAATGCAATCCGAAAACAAAGGAAGTAGGTTACAGTACGCTTGTTCGCCCACTGCTTGAATACTGCTCAGCAGTGTGGGATCCGTACCAGATAGGGTTGATACAAGACATAGAGAAGATCCAACGGAGAGCAGCGCGCTTCGTTACAGGATCATTTAGTAATCGCAAAAGCGTTACGGAGATGATAGATAAACTCCAGTGGAAGACTCTGCAGGAGAGACGCTCAGTAGCTCGGTACGGGCTTTTGTCAAAGTTTCGAGAACATACCTTCACCGAAGAGTCAAGCAGTATATTGCTCCCTCCTACGTATATCTCTCGAAGAGACCATGAGGATAAAATCAGAGAGATTAGAGCCCACACAGAGGCATACCGACAATCCTTCTTTCCACGAACAATACGAGACCGGAATAGAAGGGAGAACCGATAGAGGTACTGAAGGTACCCTCCGCCACACACCGTCAGGTGGCTTGCGGAGTATGGATGTAGATGTAGATGTAGATGTAGATGCTTACAGACGGTAACAATGCCCACATATTAGTAGGGACAGATAACTCGCTGAAACGTGATGTCATTCCCAACTAAATTCTAAATTTCGATGAGAATGCATGCAAAAATAGGCTGAACGCTGGCGGTGGAGATGTGTTTATCGCAATAAAAAATACGACAATATCTGGCGAGATTAGTACAGATTCCGAATGCGAAATAACTTGAATGAAAACGAGTGCTAAAGGTAGACCAAATATGGTCATCAATTTGAACTGGAAAGACCACACCAAATTAAAGCGAGTAAGCCACTTCAGAGACTGAGACTGATTGGGGGAATCCCCAGAAAACGTATTCGAACAAGAAAGTTAGCAGCTTATAAAAACACTCGGTCGACCAATATTTGAATATCGCTCAGTATGGGAGCCGTACCAGATAGGACTGATATAGGAAATAGAGAAGATCCAAAGAAGAGCAGTGCATTTCGTTACAGTTCCAATTAGTAAACACGAAAGCGTCACAGAGATTATCAGTCAACTCCGGTGGCAGACACTGCAAGAGAGATGTTCTGCATCATGATGTAGTTTATCATCAAATTTCCAAGAGCGTTCTTTCCTGGAAGTGCCAAAAAAGGTATTGCTTCCTCCTACACATATCTCGCAAAAATACCATGAAGATAAATTAGATATATTCGAGCCCACGAGGAGGCTTACCGTCAATCGTTCTTCCCGCGAACCATACGCGAAAGGAATAGGAAAAGGGGAAAATGACCATGGTACACAAAATACCCACCACCACACACCGCAAGATAGCATGCGAAGTATAGATGTAGATAAACATATAGCTGTAGAATCTTAATGTCAAAACGAGATTGCGAACACACTTTTATATCAACCACAAACTGTAAGATTCTTATAATTGTCCAACCAAGAACTCTTCTTTTGGAACTTCCGCATCCAAGAAATGTTCTAGTAAGGAGAAGTTCTGCAAGGATATAAAGTCTTCAGAAATTTCATCATTATTGTCAAGTAAAATTTTTGCGATTTTGGGACGTTCCGTTTCTGGGACAAAAATACGAGGAGTCACACAATGCAGGCAACAAAGTTTGAGCAGCTCATCTGGTTTCTATAGTTTTCGAAAAATCAGACTGTTCGTCAGTGGCATCGGTAATCTTTTCAAAGGGCTGAAGGACAGGCTTAATAGCTTGGTAGTGAGCACTCCATAGTGTACCTGAAAGTCTCTTAACTGTAAATCCAACGTCTTTCAGAATGATCCTTCATCCGTGGGTGGTAAGTGGGCGGAAGTTGAGTCAAACAAGTACCCCAACTTTCCATGGTGAAAAAAAAGGAGCCGCACATAACTGAACTATTTAAAAACTGTGGTACAGAGTAAAAACAATGCTTTAGGGTTAAGTTCACAATTCTTGCTTGAAGTCCTGGATGCTCTCCAGCTATTGTAGACGGATTCTCATAGCCTCGTCCTTGGAACATTGTTATATGGGGGCCGTCTGACAGAAGGTGGGACTGAGTGGTGGGCCAGTGGGACCCAGTGGCAGACTGGTGGGTGAGAAGACACTTTATTGCTTTTGATTACATTTACCCATCGTCACTGTGATGCGGACATGCCCCATTCCGACAAATCAGGCCGGTGACGGTCAACGGGTGGCTGGCCGCCGCCCCAGATAGTCGGTAGACTTGTATCTGCGCCCAGCGATGCTTACGTCAAATCTGGGAAGCGAGCATAAATATTCATGGAGTGAGAATTCGGACGCGCAGAACGAGAAGCCTGCCAGCAGTGTCTCCTGCAGTTCAAGTCACTTGATTTTGAGACCGCGCATTTTAGCCCTATAGGGCTTAGCGTATTTTGAGTGTTATTACACTACTGGCCATTAAAATTGCTACACCAAGAAGAAATGCAGATGATAAACGGGTGTTCATTGGACAAATATATTATACCAGAACTGACATGTGATTACATCTTCACACAATTTGGGTGCATAGACCCTGAGAAATCAGTACCCAGAACAACCATCTCTGGCCGTAATAACGGCCTTGATACGCCTGGGCATTGAGTGAAACAGAGCTTTGATGGCGCGTACAGGTACAGCTGCCCGTGCAGCGACAACACGATACCACAGTTGATCAAGAGTAGTGACTGGCGTATTGTGATGAGCCAGTTGCTCGGCCACCATTGACCAGACCTTTTCAGTTGGTGAGAGATCTGGAAAATATGTTGGCCAGAGCAGCGGTCGAACATTTTCTGTATCCAGAAAGGCCCGTACAGGACCTGCAACATGCGGTCGTGCATTATCCTGCTGAAATGTAGGGTTTCGCAAGGATCGAATGAAGGGTAGAGCCACGTGTCGTAATACATCTTAAATGTAACGTCCACTGTTCAAAGTGCCGTCAATGTAACGTCCGCTGTTCAAAGTGCCGTCAGTGCGAACAAGAGGTGACCGAGACGTGTAACCAATGGCACCCCATACCATCACGCCGGATGATACGCCAGTATGGCGATGACGAATACACGCTTCCAATGTGCATTCACTGCGATGTCGCCAAACACGGATGTGACCATCATGATGCTGTAAACAGAACCTGGATTCATCCGAAAAAATGACGTTTTCCATTCGTGCACCCAGGTTCGTCGTTGACTACACCATCGCAGGCGCTCCTGTCTGTGATGTAGCGTCAAGGGTAACCGCAGCCATGGTCTCCGAGCTGATATAGTCCATGCTGCTGCAAACATCGTCGAACTGTTCGTGCAGATGGATGTTGTCTTGCAAACGTCCCCATCTGTTGACTCAGGGATCGAGACGTGGCTGCACGATCCGTTACAGCCATGCGGATAAGATGCCTGTCATCTCGACTGCTAGTGATACCAGGCCGTTGGGATCCAGCACGGCGTTCCGTATTACCATCCTGAACCCACGGATTCCATATTCTGCTAATAGTCATTGGATCTCAACCAACGCTAGCAGCAATGACGCGATACGATAAACCGCAATCGCGATAGGCTACAATCCGACCTTTATCAAAGTCGGAAACGTGATTGTACGCATTTCTTCTCCTTACACGAGGCATCACAACGATTCACCAGGCAACGCTGGTCAACTGCTGTTTGTGTATGAGAAATCGGTTGGAAACTTTCCTCATGTCAGCACGTTGTAGGTGTCGCCACCGGCGCCAACTTTGTGTGAATGCTCTGAAAAGCTAATCATTTGCATATCACAGCGTCTTCTTCCTGTCGGTTAAATTTCGCGTCTGTAGCACGTCGTATTCGTGGTGTAGCAATTTTAATGGCCAGTAGTGTACTTGGCTGCTACAGATAGATCGTCACCTTCAGAGCATCGCGAAACTTTGTATATGCGTTTTACAGACATCTAAACAATCTGATATCAGGAACTGAAGTTGACTTAAATATGTGAAGAGCAATGGTATTGTACTTTTTCCGCTTGGTATCATAACTCGGACTCTACGTTTTTCCGATAACTGGATAAGAAGTGACAGCAAACAATATTTTTTACGTTTTCTATTGCACTGATTTATATTGTCGAATCTCTGTTCTAATTAATTACGTTACAGTGACGCTGTAGACGTCGCCTAAGTGTCGCGAAAAAGCAACGCATTTGGAACAATGGAATTGTTTCAGTATACACGGTAAGCGATTTGCACCACCTGCTTGTCCATTATTATTTACAGTTGTTCTTTACTTACCCACCTGCTTTTTATGGACAAGTGAAACTTCTCTAACATTTTTTCACCATTTCATCCGAAAAGTAAAACGTTACAATGGGCACAAGAAATAAATAAAAAATTCAGGATCAGTTACAAAATTTGGGAATAATAAAATAAGTGACAGCCAAAAATATCTTTTTTATGTTTTCCATTGCACTCATTAACATTGTTGAATCTGTTCTAATAAATTACGTTACAATGACATTCTAAGTTATAGGAGACTGTCTCATACATAAATATACTCATGCTCAGAAAATACAGATCACCTTTTACGAATAGAGACAGGACGTTCATATTCACAGGACATGTACATCAGTATATACTGCCGAAATGATAAGCATCTGAGCAATATTGGCCTGTGGTTTCAAGATCAACATCGATTTCGCAGCGCAACGCCACCTACAGTTAAAATGTGCCTGCGACTCTCGTTGTCGCTATAGACCGATGGTGATGGATCAGTGTGACATGAGCAGACGTACAGGATGCCTCGCAACCGTATGCGCGAACCGTACCGCCACATCGGTGAGTTTGAAAGAGGGCGCATTATTGGCATGATAGAAGGTGATGCATCCAGCCGGGAAATTGTTGCTCGTATGGGACGAAGTGTTTCGGCAGTGCAATATGTGTATGTAGAATGGTTCATGGAAGGCTGCAGAACACGACGAGATGGTCAGATCGCAAGGCCTAAACCCCCTCCCTGTGAAGGTCAACACCTCATCCGAATGGCATTGCAGAACAGAGTGCAAGGGGTTACATGCACGTCGTCCATTTCTCCGCCTACCTTTCAGGATTGTGCTGAAACATGCTAGACGGCAATAGTGTATGGAACGACATCACTGGGGACAGGAATGGCATCAGTTACTCTTTTCGGAAGAATCCAAGTTGTGTCTGTTTGAAAATGATGGCAGCATTTTGGTTCTCCGCAGACAGGGAGAGCGGTATCACAGTGACAAGACATACAGCGTCAACTTGAGGCCTTATGGTGCGACGTTCTATTGAGTACAACCACAAATCACAGCTGGTGTGTGTCCAGGGCACTGTGGCCAGTGAGACCCACGTGAATGACATCCTGCAACCCGTAGCCATACCTTTCTGTACAACACCCCTGACGCCATTTTTCAGTAAGATAATGCACGACCACATGTCGCTGCACGAACATGTGCCTTCTTGGTGTCACAGGACGACAATCTTTTGCCCTGGCCCGCCAGATCACCAACTTGTCACCAATCGAAAATGTGTGGGATATGGTAAAACAATGGGTGCAGCATGTGACCAAATGCCAAGCACCACAGATGAACCTTCGAACCAGGTCAATTCAGCATGGATGGCTATACCATAGGACGCCATTCAAACCTTATATGCGTCAACGTCATCACGCATCAAGTTGCTAGGCCCTATGGCGGACCCTGTTCCTACTAGGCAGCAGACCACATGCTGAACGGAGGTGACTGAAATTCTAAGCATTTCTGCAGTACATACTAATATATGTGTTCTGTGAATATCAAAGTCCTGTCTCTAGCATTTCAGCAGTACATACTAATATATGTGTTCTGTGGATATCAAAGTCCTGTCTCTAGTCGTTCAAGGCATTCTGTTTTTTTCCTGAACATGAGTGAGCTTAGATACATAAGAGAGTTTGGCAGTCTGAATAAATTGGAGGAATTTAATCAGACTATCACGTATAAATCTTAACTGTATGTGAACATAGCACCGATATGTATACACTGACTGGTAGTTTACTCAGACACACTTGTAAATTTATCTAGGAATTGTCTCGTAAGCGCATAGCTATAAAATTGCAGAAATTGTCTCTACAGTACAAAGCTTTATCATACCGTGTCTCGATATTTTTCAGCATATGAAATGCCTCATATCAATGTGATATTTGCAACTGTACATTTGTTATACACGCTTCCTTTCGCGTATTTCTCTTTACACCAATGGTAACGATAATACTGCACACCGAGCGAGGTGGCGCAGTGGTTAACACACTGGAGTCGCATTCGGGAGGACGACGGTTCAATCCCGCGTCCGGCCATCCTGATTTAGGTTTTCCGTGATTTCCCTAGATCATTTCAGGCAAATGCTGGGATGGTTCCTTCGAAAGGGCACGGCCGATTTCCTTCCCCTTTCTTCCCTAATCCGATCTTGTGCTCCGTCTCTAATGACCTCGATGTCGACGGGACGTTAAACACTAATCTCCTCCCTCCTCTATAATACTGCACCATAGCTGTTACTGAAATTCAAACGTGCAGAAACGTCCATAAAACAAGGCGAATACATATCATATTCAAGTTTCGTTATTAGTGCAAACTGTAGACAAACAGCGTCGTCCCATAATCACGTGACTAGCCCGGTTTAATGTTGAGAACATTCGCAATAGGCTATGCTCACTCCATAGATATACAGAGTGAGCATTAATAAAACCGACAAACTGCAGGGACGGATTCCTGACTGAAAATGGAGGGAAGAAAGGTCCTGTCAACATGTCTCCGGCAATGGACGCTGCGCGTGCAACTACAACAAATCGTCCCAAAACACAGTACAGAGCTACATAGCATCCACGTCACAACAAACGTTCAAACAGCCACCATGGGATTGCGTGTAACAGGGATAGTAGCGGTTGTCATGCAAGATACGCATAATCGTACTTGGTTTATACACTGAAGAGCCAAAGAAACTGGTACACCTGCCTAATATCGTGTAGGGACCCCGCCAGCACGCAGAAGCGCCGCAACACGACGTGCTACAAACTCGACTAACGCCTGAAGTAGTCCTGGAGGGAACTGATACCATGAATCCTGCAGGGCTGTCCATCAATCCGTAAGCGTCCGAGGGGGTGGAGAACTCTTCTGAACAGCACGTTGCAAGGCATTCCAGATATGCTCAATAATGTTCATGTCTGGGGAGTTTGGTGACAAACGGAAGTGTTTAAACAAAGAAGATTGTTCCTGGAGCCACTCTGTAGCAATTCTGGACGCGTGGGGTGTCGCACAGTCCTGCTGGGATTGCCCGAGTCCATAGGAATGCGCAATGGACATGAATGGATGCACGTGATCAGACAGCATACTTACCTACGTGTTACCTATCAGAATCGTATCTAGACGTACCAAGGGTCGCATATCACTCCAACTGCACATGCGCCAGTCCTGACATCGTGGTAGTACTGCTGGGCTCCGAATGTCTCTGTCTCAAAATTCACAGTTACTTGTACTGCTCCGGAGTACATTGCTCGGATCCCAGTCACGTAGTAATAACACCATTCTAGCACTGGTGTGGTGATACGTCCTGCTCAGACCAGCTATCAGCGCTGCGCGGTGCAGGTTTTGCAGAGTTTTGCTAGCCTGTCTCACAGTCCTTTTCTGTGCATGTCGGTGTAACCTACATGTCGCCAAATTGTGCTTACTGGCGAGTGGTAGCTATCGCAACACTCCCGGGCACCTTCTTACAAATTTCACTTACAACTAGGTAGCGGCGCCACAGTTATATCCTGATCATCCTGTTCAATAACCTGTAAAACAAGCGCTGTGTTAAGGGCTTCCTTTCCAGTATGCTGAAAACAACCTAGAAACTTCCAGAATAGGTAAAAGGAAATCCTCGAACATCACTCTGACCCAACGCTAATACTCACCAGTTTCCGTTACATAACTAAAAAATGTAAAACTGTTCTGCAAGAGCGTCTCACTCAAGAGCGTTCTGTCGTATTTATATGATTTAACAAACTTAACGGTAGTGTCTAAGCCGGCCGATGTGGCCGAGCGGTTCTAGGCGCTTCAGCCTGGAACCGCGCGACCGCTACGGTCGCAGGTTCGAATCCTGCCTCGGGCATGGATGTGTGTGATGTCCATAGGTTAGTTAGGTTTAGGTAGTTCTAAGTTCTAGGGGACCGATGGCCTCAGATGTTAAGTCCCATAGTGCTCAGAGCCATTTGAACAACCTTTTTTTTTTTTTTTTGGTAGTGTCTATGTTGTAAACACACATACGACCAAGCAGACAACCTGATCTTGAAGGAAACTATAATTTAATACACTGTACTTACATTGGTGCATACATTCAGTTACACATTGGACTCTAGCTTAAGTTCGTAGGGTTTTTCCATAAGACTTAATATACACAACAGATACACCTAACGGAGACTTACTCATCCATAATGCACGCATCAAAAAAAAGGTTTGCATCACCTCGGTTCCGAGATTTCAAGACCCTGCACAGAAAATTGGAATAGAGAACAACATAAACATCATTTCAGCCCTTTTTATTGCTCATGAAAAACACACATGGCATGTTGCACCACCATACAGCGAGAACTTCAGAGGTGGTGGTTCACCTCTAATACCCAGTAGCACGTCCTCTTGCATTGATGAATGCCTTTATTCGTCGTAGCACACTATCCACAAGTTCATCAAGGCACTGTTGGTCCAGATTGTCCCACTCCTCACCGGTGATTCGGCGTATATCCCTCAGAGTGGTTGGTGGATCACGTCGTCCATAAACAGATCTTTTCAAACTATCCCAGGCATGTTCTATAAGGTTCACGTCTGAAGAACATGCTGGCCATTCTAGTCGAGGGATGTCGTTATCCTGAAGGGAGTCATTCACAAGATGTGCACGATGGGGGCGCGAATTGTCGTCCATGAACACGAATGCCTCGTCAGTATGCCGCCGATATGGTTGCACTATCGGTCGGAGGATGGCATTCACGTGTCATACAGCCGTTACGGCGCCTTCCATGACCACCAGCGGCGTACGTCGGCCCCACATAATGCCACTCCAAAACAGCAGGGAATCCCCACCTTGATGCACTCGCTGGACAATGTGTCCAAGGCTTTCAGCCTGGCCAGGGTGCCTCCAAACACGACGATTGTCTGGTGAAGAGAACATGATGCCAATCCTCAGCGATCCATTCGACATGTTGTTGGGCCCATCTGTACCGCACTGCATGGTGTCGTACTATCCAAGATGGACCTCGCCATGGACGGCGGGAAGAAATTGCGCATCATGGAGTCTGTTGCGCACAGTTTGAGTTGTAACACGACGTCATGTGGCTCCATGAAAAGCATTATTCAACGTGGTGGCGTTGCTGTCAGGGTTCCTCCGAACCATAATCAGTAGGTAGCGGTCATCCACTGCAGTAGTAGCCCTTGGATGGCCTGAGCGAGGCATGTCATCGACAGTTCCTATCTCTCTGTATCTCCTCCATGTCCGAACAACATCGCTTTGATTCACTCCGAGACGCCTGGACACTTTCCTTGTTGAGAGCCCTTCCTGACACAAAGTAACAATGCGGACGCGATCGAACCGCGGCATTGACCGTCTAGACATGGTTGAACTATAGACAACACGAGGCGTGTACATACTTCCTGGTGGTATGGCTGGAACTGATCGGCTGTCGGACCCCCTACGCCTAATAGGCGCTGCTCATGCATGGTTGTTTACATCTTTGGGCGGCATTAGTGACGTCTCTGAATAGTCAAAGGGACTGTGTCTGTGATACAATATCCACAGTCAACGTCTATCTTCAGTAGTTCTGGGAACTGGGGTGATGCGAAACTATTTTTTATGTATGTACATTATCCTTCACTATTTATAACAGTCGGCCAACGCTGGGTTAACTTTTCGATTCTGCAGCTGTTGAAATCACGAGGTTTTGAAGTGAAGACCTCGTCGAGCCATGTTCGAGGAGCACTTTCATCAGGAAAGGAGATTCCTTGAGGGTTGTTCGACAGAGAGCGGAAAAAGCTAAGAGCTGAAGGCATAAGATAATGAATAAGCGGTATGACTTCCCAGTTTAACTCCTTTATTCAGTCTCTGTAGGTCCATTTTTTTGAATCGAGAAAAAGCAACTCCTATATAGTGGTTTTTGTAAGTCTAGCAGAATGCAGACTGTCGTTACCGTGGAGTAGCATCACTTCACGCAGTCTGCCTGGTCGTTGTTCTTAGATTGCGTCTGCAAGATGTCTCAGTTGTTGACAGTAAATATCAGCAGTGATGGTTACACTTCAGAGAAGCAATTCGTAGTACACCACACCGTCTCTATTCCACCAGATGTATAACACAATCTTTCGTGGATATCCGTATGTCTTTGTACTGGGAGTTGCTGCTTTATTCGGTATCAACGATTCCTATCGTTTCCATATGTTAGCAAAAAGACAACATTTCTCGTCACGTCACCACTAACGATACAGGGTAGAAATTGTCAGTGTCCTTCACGACCCGATTGATGACGAGCACTCAGAGATGCACATATGGCCACCCGCTGATTTTTGTGATTTTGGCTTGGAGCACGCGGTACCCATACGCCTGATTTTTGAACCTTCCCCATTGCATGCAAATGTCGCACGGTGGTGAAATGGTCACAGTTCATCGCATTTGTCAGTCCTCGGTTACACTGACGTGGATCATTGTGGATTAACGTGTTTAAAAAATGGTTCAAATGGCTCTGAGCACTATGGGACTTAACACCTGAGGTCATCAGTCCCCTAGAACTCAGAACTACTTAAACCTAACTAACCTAAGGACATCACACACATCCACGCCCGAGGCAAGATTCGAACCTGCGACCGTAGAGGTCGCGCGGTTCTAGACTGAAACGCCTAGAACCGATCGGCCACACCGGCCGGCTAACGTGTTTAAACGATGTTCATCAAACCCCGAAGGTCTTCCTGACAGGTCCTCCTTAAAACTAGAAAACGATATCCTTTCCGTGCTCTGACCACTGGCATTGTCCCCACACACGGCATAAATGTTCCTCCTGCCTCCGCTGCTGTCATACCTCTATTGAACTCAAACAGAAGAATATTTCGGAAATGTTCAGATTTCTCCCCTTGACTCTCCATTGTCTATCGTCCACAGCTCCACTCACGATCACCAAATGACAAAATTACAATATGAAAACTCAAATAGTAACAGTGACCTACAAATAAAAAACAACAATCGATAAATAATCCCACAGCAACAGGAATGCCAAAATGCAAAACAAAAACGCTACGAACTTATGCACAACCTAATATTTCGCGGAAAACACTGTTTTGAATCCAGAAAGTCCTAATCCGGATATCTCCGCCACCCATAACCTCAGTTTTTTACGACCATAGTACTTTCGCTAGTAAACGATTTATTTTCTTTGTCTTAGCAACAAATAGTCCTGAGTTAATAATCAGCATCAAAACCGATATAGGGATTAGTGAACACAGGGTTGTCGTAGTGAGATTGAATAATGTAATCCCCAAATCCTCGAAAAATAAGCGAAAAATATACCTATTCAAGAAAGCAGATAAAAACTCACTTGACGCCTTCCTGAGAGATAATCTCCACTTGTTGTGGGTTAGCAGGAGAGCCAACACCTTGTTATTAGAGGAAGCCGAAAAGCACGCGTTTTAGCTCACGCAGGCTGGCGTGAGGTCTGGAACAGGACAAGGAAATTAGAATTTAGAAAAAATGGACGTAGCTGGTGGAATACTTAACTTTAATCCATAAATGGTGAACGTCGCTCTTGACTGTACATTATTCACAATCTCAATAGTAACAACATGGCGCCTTGCTAGGTCGTAGCAAATGACGTAGCTAAAGGCTATGCTAACTATCGTCTCGGCAAATGAGAGCGTATTTTGTCAGTGAACCATCGCTAGCAAAGTCGGTTGTACCACTGGGGCGAGTGCTAGGAAGTCTCTCTAGACCTGCCGTGTGGCGGCGCTCGGTCTGCAATCACTGATAGTGGCGACACGCGGGTCCGACATATACTAACGGACCGCGGCCGATTTAAAAGCTACCACCTAGCAAGTGTGGTGTCTGGCGGTGACACCACACCATTCATTCCAAATTAATAATATAAGTGTAGACCAGATGTGGCTTAAATTCAAAGAAATAGTATCGGCAGCAATTGAGAGGTTTATACCAAATAAACTAACAAACGACGGAGCTGATCCTCCTTGGTACACAAAACGGGTTAGAACACTGTTGCAGAAACAACGAAACAAACGTGCCAAATTTAAACCGACGCAAAATCCCCAAGATCGGCGATCCTTTACACAAGCTCGAAACTTAGCGCGGAGTTCAATGCGAAATGCTTATAACAGTTTCCACAACGAAACTTTGTCTCAAAACTGGCACAAAATTTAATGAGATTCTGGTCGTATGTGGAGTATGTTAGCGGCAAGAAACAATCAATGCCTTCTCTGCGCGATAGCAATGGAGATAATATCGAAGACAGTGCTGCCAAAGCAGATTTACTAAACACAGCCTTCCGAAATGCCTTCACAAAAGAAGACGAAGTAAATATTCCAGAATTCGAATCGAGAACAGCTGCCAACATGAGTAACGTAGAAGTAAATATCCTTGGAGTAGTGAAGCAACTTAAATCACTTAATAAAAGCAAGTCTTCTGGTCCAGACTGTATACCAATTAGGTTCCTTTCGGAATATGCTGATGCATTAGCTCCTTACTTAACAATCATATACAACCGTTCGCTCCACGAAAGATCCGTAGCCAAAGACTGGAAAGTTGCACAGGTCAGACCAATATTCAAGAAAGGTAATAGGAGTAATCCACTAAATTACAGGCCCATATCGTTAACGTCGATATGCAGCAGGACGTTCGAACATTATGAATTACCTCGAAGGAAACGGTCTATTGACACACAGTCAACATGGGTTTAGAAAACATCGTTCCTGTGAAACACAACTAGCTCTTTATTCAAATGAAGTGCTGAGTGCTATTGACAATGGATTTCAGATAGATTCCGTATTCTTGGATTTCCGACTTTTGACACTGTACCACACAAGCGGCTCATAGTAAAATTGCGTGCTTATGGAATATCGCCTAAGTTATGCGACTGGATTTGCGATTTCCTGTCAGAGAGGTCACAGTTCGTAGTAACTTACGGAAAGTCATCGAGTAAAACAGAAGTGATTTCAAGCGTTCCCCAAGGTAGTGTTACAGGCCCTTTGCTGTTCCTTATCTATATAAACGATTTGGTAGACAATCTGAGCAGCCGTCTTTGGTTGTTTGCGGATGACGCTGTCGTTTACCAACTAATAAAGTCGTCAGAAGATCAAAACAAACTGCAAAACGATTTAGAAAATATATCTGAATGGTGCGAAAAGTGGCAATTGACCCTAAATAACGAAAAGTGAGGTCATCCACATGAGTGCTAAAAGGAATTCGTTAAACTTCGATAAATCAGTCCAATCTAGAAGCCGTAAATACCTAGGTATTACAATTACGAACAACATAAACTGGAAGAAACACATAGAAAATGTTGTGAGGAAGGCTAACCAAAGATTGCGTTTTATTGGCAGGACACTTAGAAAATGTAATAGACCTACTAAGGAGACAACCTACACTAAGCTTGTCTGTCCTCTTTTACAATACAATTGCGCGGTGTGGAATCCTTAATCAGGTAGGACTGACGGAGTACATTGAAAAAGTTCAAAGAAAGGCAGCAAGTTTTGTATTACCGCGAAATAGGGGAGAGAGTGTCACAGAAATGATACAGGATTTGGGCTGGAAATCATTAAGAGAAAGGCGTTTTTCGTTGCGACGGAATCTTCTCACGAAATTCCAATCACCAACTTACTCCTCCGAATGCGAAAATATTTTGTTGACACCGACCTACATAGGGCGGAACGATCACCACGATAAAATAAGGGAAATCAGAGCTCATACGGAAAGATATAGGTGCTCATTCTTTCCGCGCGCTATACGAGATTGGAATAATAGAAAATTGTGAAGGTGGTTCTGTGAACCCTCTGCCAGGCACTTAAATGTGATTTGCAGAGTATCCATGTAGATGTAGATGTAGATGTAATCTCTACTTATCACAAGATAATAACTCCTCGAAAAACTTCACAGCACAACTAAATCATAAAAGCAGTTTAGTGACTGTGTTAACAATGCCTTCCGAACGAAGAAAATGATCATCGAATTAAGACATGGACATCACTGTCTCAAACTCTGGGTGAGAATATTTTGTTTAGATTCTATTTTAGCGGTAAAATACTAGTATGCACGCAGAGGGCGCAGGGCCGGTCCAGAAGCGCTGCGCATGCCCCCCCCCCCCCCCTCCACTCCCGTAAGTGTCAGGGATGAAAAGATAAAAAACAAAATATTTTAACAACTCGTGTCACCGAACTTGGCAAAGTTTGTCGCCCCTACGGACCTGGGTACCTAGTGCCGCCCGCAACCTGTCCACCCACACACCTCCCTCCCTACCTCCCTCCCCCCCCCCCCCTCCCTGCTGTGCCACTGAACATTAAATACCGTAGTACAACTTTGCGTGAAAAATAAGATTAACGATGGATTAAAGCATTCAGTGTTTCATCTATTATGACATTGTTAAGCAACCGTTTTTTGTGATTCTTGCTGTTTTCCCAGGGTATTGAATATTCGATGAGGTTTCAGGATTGGTGCCGGATCATGTTGACGTCTTACCACGATATTTCGGCTGGCAGTCGTCAAGCCATCTTCAGCTGAGTGTCCACCACTGGAGACTGCAAGTTCCCAGCGTCACTGAAATCATTTCAATTCAGTGAAACTGACTTATTAGTGAGCTTCGATGTCATCTCACTTTTCACTAAAGTTCATCTTATGGACTCTTTGGCAGTCATCAGCAATAAGTTCACGACCGATAAAACAGCACTTTTTATCATGTCCTTTCCTCGACATACTCTTTTATTTAACAACGAATATTTTGAGCAGACTGACGGTATTGCCATGGGCAGTCTTCTCTCCCCTTTGGTAACAAACTTTTTATGGAAGACTTTGAGGAAAGGGCACTTGATTCGGCAGAACTTAAACCGAGAGTCTCCTGGCGATATGTAGATGACACTCATGTAGTGCAGCCCCATGGTGAACAAGAACTGTTACGTTTCTTGCACAATCTGAATACAGTCCACAAGAACATCCAGTTTATGATGGAAATAAAGAAGGATGGTTGCTTACCGGCTTTGGACGTCTTGGTTAATAGGAAAGTGGATAGGTCATTAGGGCATTCTGTGTATCGTAAGCACACTCATATAAACCTTTATCTGCAAGCGTCGAGCTGCCATTGCCCTTCAACAACTACAGGCGTCCTTAGAACGCTGGTGCACCGAGCTCATCTTGTTGCTGATGGTGACAGCCTTACAAAGGAGCTAGAACATCTACAGTCGGTGTTCTAAGATAATGGTTACTCTCCACATCAGATCAGCGCAGCGCTAAGGAGGAAGAAACGTGACCACTCACAACATGCAGAAGATAAAGAGATGTTCAAGTCCAGGGCGTTCCTTCCATACGGCGGCAACCTTTGATCTAAAGTACGCAGGATCCTCGGGAAAAATCAAGTTAAAGTAATCATTCGGCCACCAGCGAAGATTAGTGCCCTTCTCGGTTCGGTAAAAGACGAACTGTATCTATGGAAAGCTGGGATCCACAAAATACGTTGCCAGTGTGGCAAGGCTTACATCGGTCAGACGACAAGCACAGTGCATGAAAAGTGCGTTGAATATGAGCGCCACACTCGCCTTTCGCAGCCGCAGCTGACCATTTTATTAACACAGGACACTCGATGAATTTTTCTGCCACAAAAATCTTGGCCCCAGCGAGGTTTGGGATTCAGTAATTAAAGAATCTGTGGAAATACCACTGGCACAAAATCTTTTAAATCGTGACGGCGGTTTTCAACTGGACAAGGCTTGGGACACGATTTCTCTAATTTTTGCTGAGAAAAAACAGTTTATTCATAATGTCACGTCTGGTGATATCTGACGTCTGGTTTTAGCAACGCGAGCGTGCATTCCGACAGAGGGCGGACATGCAGTTTCACCTTTACGAATGCGCCTGCGCCCAATAGATAGAACAGTATTTGCAGAGGGCGCGAATTTCGATAGACGACGCTCCTGTGGCGGCCGCCAATTAGCAGGCGTTTTCGCGCCAATTTTTGCTATGAAGCCGACGATGGGAACCTGCAGTCTTTCACTGCCTGGTACGGTCAGTGGCTCCTTTACATCAACCCTTCCAAGACGTCAATCATCATAGGTCGTGCCACGTGCTCCTTCCGGCTCCACGATTTAACCTCACCGTTATGGCCGTCCTGTCCACTTCACTCCTACCCTGAAATCCCTCGGCCTCACCCTCGACCGTCACCTCACCTGCGCTCCGCATCTCCTTACGATCCAAAACACAGCCCACGGACATGGGGACTGCATCTTTCCACCATCCTTCACACCTACAAATCCTTGATCCACCCCGTGCTTTGTCATGCCAGCGTCGCCTAGATTTCCGCCCTCCCATATTCTATAAAGCCCTCCAAATCCTCGAATGCCAAGCACTCTGCCCTCGCCTTCTGTATACCCTCCCGTCCTCCACACGGACCCTCTACGACCTCATCTACTTCCAACATCTCCTTTTCCTCGAACAGTGTCAGTTAGACCGTCAGCGAGAGCGCATCGCTAGTTCCTGCTACTACTAAGGCTAGTACACCGCTCGCTTTTTACATGTTTTTACGAGCTTCAAACAGGAGCGACTTATTTTCAGTTATCTGTGTAATTATTTAGTTTAGTTTTGTAATTTCTTGCGTGTTCGAGTTCTTACTAGGCACAACCTTTTACTTCAATAACAGTGTAGTGTATAGTACCGCCGTTGCTATCGACCGTTGTATCGACTCTCATATCGTGCAGGCTTTTGCTTGTTTGGTTAGAACAACTCAGTGTCAGTTAGAACGTCAGCGAGAGCGCACGCTAGTTCCTGCTGCTACTAAGGCGAATACACCGTTCGCTTGTTACATATTTTTACGAGCTTCAAACAGGAGGAGTGCAGATGCTAGCTGAGCTGGCGACCCTTCGCTCACAGCTTCACGCTGCGTTGGCTTCCGTCACACAGCTTGAGGCTGCTGCCAAGGGGCGTCAATGTGGGGGATCGGACGCGGAGATGCGAGGGACGTCGAGCACGTCCCACGTGTCCTCCGATCGGTCCACTGCTGTGACCTGCACTCAGGTTGACCCCTTACCCGTGGTCGAGTGGGAGATCATTCCAAAGTCTGGCAGGCAGCGACAAACTTTCCGTGGGGCTAATCGTAGGGCTTCCCCGGTTCGTTTGACGAACAGGTTTCGGGGCTTGAGGCTGCTGCCAAGGGGCGTCAATGTGGGGGATCGGACGCGGAGATGCGAGGGACGTCGAGCACGTCCCACGTGTCCTCCGATCGGTCCACTGCTGTGACCTGCACTCAGGTTGACCCCTTACCCGTAATTTTTTTGCACCTCATGAACGAATGAAAACCGAAAATGAAACTGAAAGAATCGAAAAATATACTACTTGCGATTAAATATCACAAGAAAAGTGTGAAACAAATTCAGATATTTCTACTAAAAATTCCTATGATTGTGCTGATGGCAAAAATATGAGCCTAGTCAATATGTCTGCTGGCCTCAGGTACTTTGATGAGAAGGCTAGTAGATTCTTGATCCAGTATACACGATGCCAGAAGTTATGCTGAGAACAAGGAGACTGATGATTCCATAAGTATAAGGTTTAATTGAATCCATAACAAGCTGACAAATTTATAATTTCAAAAATGATGTGAATTGCATAAAGAGAATATTTTGACTGGTCAGGCTGTCATTATATCCATGGTGGTTTTCCAGCCATTTATAACATATGACAGTCGTCATGACGCATTCATAAGCTACCTATTCATCAATTTCAAAAAGTTACATGAATCGGCAGAAATACTTCAGAATTTCAAATGGGAAAAAATGCAGATGAAAAGTTAATTAGTTTTGTTAACGTTATGACAAACAAAACTAAAAGTATAGAAGAACTCATTAAAAAAACTGAAAGAGACAAAATATATTACAGAAACATTTGACACACCTTTGTATCATGGTTGAAATCGTGTAGAGCAAATGAGGTGCACAAAATATTTCTCATATCTATTTCATTTCCTAGTTTCAGACAAATCATTTCACAAAAAATTTGACCATTTTTTCAGTTTTCTTTTTATTTCCAAGTTTTGCTGAGAAAGTATGAAATATATTTACATAGCGACCCATATTCTGTTATTGTTAAGAGCATGAGGGTCAAGAGAAAGCACACAAGTTTCAATTTATACTGCGCTTTGATATTTATCTGACTTTTAAAATTAAATAAAGTATTCCACAATTTCTACATCAATGTATCTTTTTACATGCAAAACAGCTAGGCCTTGAAGAGATTAACTTTTCAACATTTCATTTACATACTTAGCCGCAGCTGTTAGTGAAATATTACAGTTTTTCCTGAAATCACTAATTGATTTTTCCATAATCACTTTAAATAAATTAAATATTTTTCTCAAAACTAGCCCTCATACTGGTCAATTTATACTCATTTGTCCATTTAGGATTTTTTGTTTGGCTATGTAACTCTAGACATAATTCCATCACATAATTTATAGGGGGTCTTACTTGTGCTCCACTCAACATCTGACCAATGAGAATCTTGTGAAATTAGTACCAGTACAAATTCATTGTTTCTCGTGCATTTTTGTGTGCATTACATGAATTGCCAGCAAGAGGAAAAGCAAATTCAAATACTGCTTTTGATTATTTATTGCAGTTTAGAGCAGTCAGGTGACTGAACATTGTGGAAAGATTATGAAAGTGCCTCTGAACATGTCACCAATATTTCTTATAGAATCAAAAATAAATTAGTTGATAAATGTTCTAAAGTACTAAGAAATTATTTAATTGACAGCATCACTAGTACTGAATGATTTTCGATTTTGGCAGACGAGACAATGAAGATTGCAGGTGCAGAACAATATCATGTACATTCTTGCGAGTGATACTAATCCAAGAAAGTCTTATCTGACAGTATTAGTGACACAATGACAATAATGTGCAGTAAGAGAGAACGCAAAATATGGGAATGTTATCAATACGAAATTTTCAGTGACAAATAGAGCTTACAACAGGACAAACATAAATGGCTATAAAATGTAAAATCTGGGGGTATAGAAACAGGTTTTACTGTAATTATACAGTTAGCTTGTTTATATTTATAACACTGACCAGATATTAAGTGCTCTGCAAAAACTAATAGCAAAAAATAAGGAACAGATAATAGTCTCCTCAAAATTTCTAAGTTACATGTGTGGGGAAAATGTTTTGCCCCTCCTGAAATGAAAACCTGTGGCTGCATTGCTATCTCCTTGATTATTTCATTTCAGTCATTCCTCTTCTTCCATGAGCCTTTCCATTAGATTTTCCATAATCTTCTCAATTGTGTATGATGAATCTCATGCTGTAGAAAAATGTTTCAATTCTTCTGGCATAATAGGTAGTTTCTTGGGAATGATGATAGTGTCTGACGTCTTTTTGTCTGGAAATGATTTAATTCAAACGCTACATTCTGTAGAGCAGTTATGTTACTAACAGGTCTTTAGTTTTATTGTATTTTAAACTATTAACTTGTTGATGTAACTGCTGTGTTCCTCAAGAAGCGTCTCTTTTGTACAGGAATATTTCTTTAAGTTTATAGTACATAGATCAGAAAGTTTCCCAGCACAACACATGAGGGTTTGCTTTTATTGCCAATTGTTCTTGCTGTGTAATATTTCGCCTTGCTGTTCTGTTGCTGTCATTTCTTCCTTTTCTCTTGTGTGTCACATTTTTTTCACGATCCTTGATTGTTCTTATGACATTTGTTTGTTGATTTTATCATATTTTTACGTGTTTGCACTCACTGTTTTTACCTTTTTTGCAACTCTATGCTATATTCACTTTATTTGATATTACAAAACACACAGTGATTAAATAACATGACTTTTTGCCATCTTCTTCTTGCATGCAGACCACAGGTACAGATAACACACTTATTTCATGGAAGACAACTCTCATTTTGCTTTTTTCTCTAGTTGTCAACCTTTAAAGACATGCAGCAAGCATTGGTTTTAGCAACATTACAGCTGTTGTCATACTGAAGGTTCTTGCTTGTATAGAGTAGGCTATACAAGTTAGTACTACTTGTTGTTTTATTCATCCTTGGGTCACTTTTACAAGGATATTGGACATGTTATGGTATTACAGTTTAAGTACAAAAAAGTACAATAATTCATATATAAAGTCATTTACATACTTACAGGTGTAATTTCACAATGACGGGACAGATAGTCAGCGATAGCCTTTTAGCAGGAACAATACTGACGTTTTCCTGAAGTAACTTAAGAAAACCTCAGAATACCTAGATCAGGATCGCCAAATGAATATTGCAGCCTACATCCTCCTAAACACAAGGCCTGTCTGTTTTCTATAGCAGTACCGCATTTGAAACTTCCTGGCAGATTAAAACTGTGCCCGACCGAGACTCGAACTCGGGACCTTTGCCTTTCGCGGGCAAGTGCTCCCACGAAAGGCAAAGGTCCCGAGTTCGAGTCTCGGTCAGGCACACAGTTTTAATCTGCCAGGAAGTTTCATATCAGTGCACACTCCGCTGCAGAGTGAAAATCTCATTCTGGAATACCTCATTTGTTTATACCTATTCTATAATACTGTTTCACTAAGAAGTTATTTAATAATGTAAATGGCTAGTACTATACAGTTCATTAATTTTTTCTTTTTTGATCACTGGTGTACACATACAACACGTTATTTCATAACCTAACACCACACTCACCATCAGCTAACATCAGAACTGCACCAACGAATTTTGTTTTCCATTTGATGTGCTGCAAATTCCCAGTTTATAGCCTCTGCAATGAGTGAGATGCTGAACTTAAAAGGATGAGGAGGTGTTAGTTTTATACACTGAAGATATTTGAGACTAAACTTCTGAAGACAAGAAAAAATGTATTGTGAAGGTGTTATGTGGTGAGAAGAATTTAACAGAGCTATGAAACATCTTAGTGGAAACAAGGCCCCTGAAGTAGACGAATTTCCTCAGAATTTGGAGAGCCTTGGGAGAGGAGCCATGACAATGTTATCCAAATGGCTTGCAAGATATATGAGACAAGCGAAATACCTTCAGACTTCAGGAAGAACATAATAATTACACTTCCAAAGAAGGCAGGTACTGACAAGTGTCATTTAATAAGTCATGGGTGCAAAGTATTGACATATCTTATTTATAGAAGAATGGTAAGAAGTGGTAGAGACGAACATAGGGGAAGATCAGCTTGCAGAAACATGTGTGGCAAAACTGATTCTATGACTTGTCTTAGTAGATCAGTTGAAGAAAAGCAAACCTATATTTAAAGCATTTGTATATTTGGAGAAAGCTTTTGACTATGTGGATTGGACAACACTCTTTGAAATTTTAGAGGTAACAGACATAAAATACAGGGACCAAAAGGAAATTGACAACTTGTGCAGAAGCAAGATGATAGTTATAAGAGTCAAATGCAATGAAAGGAAAGCTGTAGTCAAGAAGGGAGTGAGACAGTGTCGTAGCTTTAAAGACACATCTGCAGGATGGGCATTGATATACTGCAAAAACATAGATATAAGTTCAAAATATAAATAAAGAATTACTGAAGATATTAATTAGTATAAGCAGTTGTATCGATTGTGTTGTGCAACTGCTGAAACATTAGAATAATTGCACATTTCAGTTGTCTTGCAGAGAAGATAGCACCTTTTTTGTTCCAGAAGCACTACAGATAGAATGCGTATCTGTCATCACTGCAGATAGTTATTTGGCACCTCCCCCCATTATTCTATTTTATTCTATTCTATTTCACTAGGCATACTCATAGTTGCACACAGCAGCAGAATTAATATAAGTGTCTATATAATTCAATTTACTATAATATTTTGTGAATACAGTGATATTATTTAATCTTGTGTTTCATTTATATTGCAAGCCATTGTTCCAATTAAATGGCGTCTTGGCATGACTACAGTTTTCGTGTTACAAATTTAGGAGTGGTCCTGCATGAACCAATGCTTTGGAATTATTCAATCTATGAAGTCTGATAAAGAAATATTTTCAAAAAAGTCACTCATGATCAAATTTATAATGAACAGACCTTACGCAAAAATTCATTATCAAACAAGCAGAGTATGTATAAACTGATCACATACCATTATGATTACCTATTACTATTTGTCTGTTCCCTATTCTCAAACCAAACAGGGAAAGCCACAATAAATCAAGTAGCCTATCACCAACTTACTCAATCTGTACAACAAACAAACTGTGGAGAAGCTAAGGAGGGATTTGGAAAACAAATTAAAGTTTAAGGAGAAGAAATGAAAAGTATGAGATTTACCAATGTCAATGTAATTTTATACAAGTTGACTAAGGACTTGGAAGAGCATTTGAAAAGAATGAATAGCGCCTTGAAAAGAGGTTATAAGATGAACATCAATAAAAGTAAAATAATGGTAACAGAATGTAGTCAAATTAAATCAGCAGATGCTGAAAGAATTAGCTTAGGAAATGAAATGCTAAAAGCAGTAGACGAGTTTTACTATTTGGACAGCAAAATAACTGATGGTACTTAAAGTAGGAAAGCCACATAATGCAGACTGGCAACAACAAGAAAAGTGCTCCTGAAAAACAGGAATTTCTTAACATCTAATATAAATCTGAGTGTTAGGAATTCTTTTCTAAAGGTAGTTACTGGAGTGTAGCCATAACCTTTTGAAATGTGACAGTATAGAAGAATGCTGAAGATGTGTAGATGGAATGGCAAATGAGGAAATACTGCAGCGGACTGGGCACATTCAGCAGGATGACAGTTCAAATCCACATCTGGCCATCCAGATTTAGGTTTTTCATGATTTCCCTAAATCACTCCTGGTTCCTTTGAAACGACACAGCCACTTTGCTTCCGCTTCCTTGAAAAATTCTGAACTTATGGAGGGTGGACAAATCAAAACTTGAATATAGTAAGCAACTTCAAATAAGTGTAGCTTGCATTTGTTGTGTAAAGATGAAGAGTCTAGCACAGAATAGACTAGTGTGAAAAACTGCATCAAATTAGTCTTCAGACTGAAGACCACAACATCAACATTATTATAATTATTATCCATTTTTTACCAAACTACTAGGCCTACTCCGCGTTATGTAACTAATCATTCACTATACAGAATGCATTACTTTATGGTTTTTTAATAGCCTATAGACGAGGCATGGTCAAACATTAATGGGGATTTAAAGAACAAATCCTGTTGGTACACATATTCCTGGTTTATGTTAGCATTTTCGTGTGTTTCCAGCATTCTGTTTATTGTTGACAGTCGGAAAGATTATACATGTTTTAGAGTGGTCAGCGAATTCTTCTTTTCGAAAAACATATATCAAAGGATTAGCGTTACATTTTGCTTGAAAATGAAATAAAGTTCAACACCGCATTCGAAATGTTGACTGTGGCGTTTGGTGAATCTCCCACGAGTAAGACAAGAGTTTATGAGTGGTGTAAGCGTTCCAAAGAGTGTCGATAAGACATTGAAGATGACGATCGCCCTGGCACCCTAGCACATCAATTACTGATGACAATGTGGAAGAAGTAAAGAAAATAATTCTGGAAAACAGCGAAGGTTTTAATAATGTCGTTATATCCTTTGGCTCATGCCAAGCAATTTTTTCGGATATTTTGGGCATGAAACGTATGGTCAAGTCATGTGCCGTATTCTTGAAGCAATTAAAAGAAAATGACCAAAATTATGGCAAAAACTCTAATTGAAACTGCATCACGATAATGCTTCCGCTCACGCCTCAATGCTCATTCTTGAGTTTTTGGCAAAAAAACGAAACTGTTGCCTCAGCCACTGTATTTGCCAAACATGATCCCCTGCGATTTCTTTCTATTCACGTTCTATTCTTTCTATTCACTGAATGAGCTGAACAGCATAGCATAGGAGTTCCAGAAGTGCTTCCAATATTGTAAAAGGTGTTGGCAAAAGTGTATTTTAACTGGGGCAGATTACTTCCTAGCGGACAAAGTTGATTTTGATGAATAAATAAAGCTTCTTTAATCAAAACCAAAATTTTCATTACTTTTTTATCACACCTCATAACTTTGTTTTAGGAATCTCTTTAATCTCCATAGACACTTTGTTGTACCCTTTTCTTAGTTGGTAGATAAAGCTGTTTTGAGTTTTATATTTATTCTTTCTTGGTAACTGTAAGTTCAGTGTAGATTTTGTGCCATAATGATGGACAGAGGTGTGTTTGTGTTATGAAACTGACCATAAGATGGCTGAATTCTTATCAGATATTGTAGCAAGGTGTCAATATCATTCCACTGGAAGCCTGAAACTCCATGGAATTATCAATGTCGTTTTTGATGTGCGAAACTGACTCTTAAATGTATTCAAATAGTGTAGCTAAAATTCCCATTGTTTTGAACAGATCTTTAAAATGAGCTCGATAACTGCTTTTGATTATTATTCTTATGGCCAATTTCTGTGGTTTGGAATATGTGTTTATATTTTGTGTATTTGTTCCCTAGTAAAGAGTTCAATAGCCAAGAATTGAGTGTACATATGATTAATGTGTAGCTAAAAGACGCTGGCATTACACACCCATCATAGGACATTTAAGGTATAACATGCAAGGAACATTCTGTTTGCAAGTATCTTTCTGTGTTGATTCCACTTCAGCTGAGAAACAATATTCAGCCCTATAAATTTTACAATTGTTAGGCAATCTATAGAGATGCCATCTATATTTTATTTAACAGTGTTATTTACCCTCTTCAAACTCTATAGATTCCAATCTATATTTAATTTAACAGTGTTATTTACCCTTTCCAAACTCAAAATCATGGCATATATTTTCTTTGTGTTCAGTGTCACTTCATTGCTTATTAATAAAATGTAAACTTCTTTTAGGGTTTCATTTGCTTTCTCAGCAAGCAGTTCTCCTGTTTTTTCAGTGACTATAAAACTACTTTCATCAGCAAAGAGACTTTTTCCCTATGACTAACACTACTGGGAAAGTACTGATGTTTATCAGGAACAATTGGGGTTCTGATAAACTACTCTTAGGAACTTCTATATTAATGTATTTTGGTTCTGTAAGTTTTTCATTAAAGTCTCTGCTCTTTGTACCCTATGTGCTAGGTATGATCAGAATCAGTCATTAGCCATACTTCTCATTGCTACTGAATGTAGCTTATTTAATAGCATCTTATGTTCAACAGTATCAAGAAGCTTAGAAACTTCTAAGAATATGTCCGTGATGAATTCATCCTTGTCACATGCACAAAGTACCACTTTCGTGAATTTTACTATACCTGATTCTCTGCTTCTACCATTTTAGAACCCAAATTGTAATTCGTTTGCAAGGTTGTATTTATTGAACTAATTCACTGATCTGTCTTTCTTAACTGGGTTATTAATTTTTAAGAATGATGATAGGAGAGAATTGGTTTGGTAGTTTCTCCAAGCTTTCTACATTACCTTTCTTGACCAGAGACATAACTCTTGTCTGTTTAAAATACTACAGGAAGAATTCTGATGTAAATGACTCATTATTATGTTTCTTGAGAGAGCTTGTATGCATTGCTTGTATGCTGTGTGCATTGTTTCAGCACACATCTAAACCTACTGAAATTTTAGTTTTAGATTTTCTGCAGTTTTATTTGACTTCATGCTCTATGGTTGAAATAACATCATTGTACTTTGTGTACAGTCTTTGCAGGTTTATAGTTTGGTTCGATATACAAATATGAGCTGGTTTTGTTGCCCATAGAATGTGGAAATTTTGCTTACTGAATCTGTTTTAAAATTATTTTTCAACATGGAATATATGCTGATTCTTGCAGTTTCCGAAATATCTCTCTTTGCAGAAGATATGCTCTTATGTCCACATGCTTTTCTTCTAAGCCATTTCTGGGTGACGTTTTTAAACATACATAGTGATACACTGTTGTCTGTACAGGCAACATGTCAAACCATTTATGGACAGATTTTCGCCTTTTTGTGCAGGGAAGTAATGTTTATCAATTTTAATTATGAAGGTAAACAACCACTAACAAACATCTGGTATGTAGGAGAATACGACGGGAGTCGAGCGCCAGTTGTACAGTTCTCATTTCCCAAAGATCAACTTCGCAGAGGATGTAACATTTGTTTTCCATATATTCGTGAACGAAACTCTTTGTATACCTTAGGGCGCAAATTTTAATCGTTGGCGGCGCGAACTGCGAACCTTCAAGGATGAGAAATCAGAATTAGATGCTTGCGTCAGTAGTCAGAACAGGAATTGCTGGAAACGAATACGTGACATACTTATGTGTGATAAGTTCCGCTGTAAGGCGAACTGATTTGCGTTTAGGGAGGTTGTGATGTTAACAATTGTCGATATAGCCTACTAGATAAAAAAAATGCAGGTAGAAACAGAGAATAAAGCCATAGCGTTGTTGCCACAGATTAATGAAGAATTGTTACGTGAAGCTGAGGATATATTCAGAAAGCACGGTGATTGTAAGTCATTGTTTGATCAGCATATCATGTACATGTTTACAGCATAATACTCGTAACGAATGCTACTTGACACTTGTATGGTCACACACTAACCAGTTACTCGTATTATAGTATTCAATATTGCATCAACCCCAGAAATCATGTACCTGTACAGATTGCTGCAACTGACACGTAGGCATACAAACAGTACAAGCAATATGTATATAAACGATTTGCATGTGTTTTGAGCAGAAACGGAGTACCGCCATTATGATCTATGAGACCCAACTGTCAGTACGAAAACCCTTCTTTGAAATCAGCAGTTATGTTTGTTTAAAATTTCCTTAATGGCGAGTAAAACTGCCCATCGAAATAGAGCCAGGTGTAGCGCAGTTGTACGTTACAAGGTGTACAGATATAATTTTGTGGATGTACACGTTGAACCTGCTGAGACGATGGGGCAATTTTATGAACATTAACCATATACGATAGCAGCTAAAACAAGTAGAAAGATTTAAAAGTTCAGCAAACTATATAGACACAATAGTGTCAAAGTTTGAGGAGTAACTTGAGGACCAGGACTTTTTTTAGAATAAGTGGTATCAGGTTCCCATCCCTGTAAACTATCTCAACTTGTTTAGAGATTTCATAAGAATGCATATGGAAAATAGAATGTGCCTTACGGGACTGTGCACTCATAATTTATCAAGAGGGAAAATGAAATCAGGACAAACACCCCAAAAATTTGCCGAAAATTAATTATTCTTCATTAAGATAATCACCCTGTTAAGAATAATTAGTAAAGTACGCCAGCCCAGAGCTGAATTGCAGTCTTTGAACAGCACTGCAGTATGTGTTACAGAGCACTAGCATAGAGGCTTCTAAATACAGCATATATAGTGGTATTGTCATGTGAATGAGGAAGTTGCTTTACATACAACTAATGTAACCTTAAAGTGCCCTCAACAGTTATTATTTATTGTAATGTGTTATCAGCAGAGTGTTACAGCTGGTATTAGCATTAGTAATACAAATGTATAACCCCAAATTTCTGCTTTCTGAATTGGTTTATTACTAAAGTGCATTCATTGGTGTGACAAAGTTATTTACATAAACAAAGGATCTTACATACCTTGTGCAGCAGATGACAACCAACTTAACTGGTGCACCTAAAAAGCTACAAACATGGCCAAAGATAATATTTGTACAATTGTTCCTAGTACATGTCATAGAATATGATGTTTGTAGAAATGTGTATCAATGGACATTGGTGAACTACCACAGATTCCAGATCAGTAACAGACTGATTCCATAGCCACAGGTGTGACAGTGAACTCTATAAATGAACTGTATAATAATTTTAAAATGTCCCATATTAAAGGTTCCTCTTTCAATATATATCATTTAAAAGGAAATTGATTACATTACTAAGTCTGAATATAATTTTCTTTTGGCAGTTGATGGAAATGTATATTATTAAACAAAAATCACATGTCACAGGTGTGACAAAATTCAGAAGTGCAATGTAGCACATTGACCATTACCGGGAAAAATCTGTGAATTAAATGATTATATGTAAACAAATTAATAACTGTATAATACTAAAAACTTACTGCATTAGCCATGACAATATCAGAAAGAAATTTACATTATTTTCAAAGTAATAATGTAATTTCTGTTGTCACGGGTGTGACATCTACAAATTTCTCAACATAATACACAATATGGAGAATGAAGCATTGTCATGTTCAAATAAATAAAGGAATGAATACTCAACTAGCTATAAAAAAAAAACTCCATTTCCTTTCATTTGAATTGCTGGACGACTCAAAATTTTAACAGCATTCTTTTGTAAACAAACAATTGAAATGTCATTTTCATTAGCACAAAAGAGTTTTTCTTACTCACATGGTTTTAAAAGCATGACGTAGATTCATCGGCCACACACACTGATTGGCAAACACCAACAAAATTCTATCCATTTCCCCTCTCACTCTGTAGCTTGATGATCAAAAAGGTTCCAGCTTTAATTTCCTTAGTTGGATTTATGGTTACCTGTACTTCATTTTCTGATGTTGCTTGGTTATCTTGAACATTAGACACTTCATATTCTGAATAAACCTCAGAAAATTTCAGCTGTTTCTTAGATTTAGGGATCTCTCGAAAGATTTCATATCTTGTCATTTCACTGTCAGATGTTTCTGCAGCTAAAATATGGTGACTGTCATAGTTTTGAAAATAATTATTAGAAAGCACTTTAAATGACATCTTCCCAAAGCCTTGACTGTCTCTCCTTTTTCTTGTCTACATCACTGCTTGAAACGAAGAGAACATGAACTTCGTTCAATTTACCACTCGCATAATCTGAAAATTCCTTTGCATTATTCACCACCACTGTCCGACTTCTGATCCCTCTCCAAACAGTTCTCTTCACTGTTCCCCCTATCCCATCAACAGCCCCTTTGCCGTGTGAAGCGGCAAAGAAGTTCCACTCAATTTCAACTCCCAAACAGGATTTGGTACAGCAGAGGTAGGACAATGTAAATTTATTTTTAAACTGTGCAGTGCAGTTGTCCGAAAACACATGAACTTTTTGTAAATTTCGATTCTGCTGTTTTAGATGTGATATAATTTTTTCAATAAAGGACCAAACTGCAAATGTTGAAAGATAATCTCTTGCAATTGCTTAAGAAGAAACAGTCTTTAGACTATCTCATGCACAGCATGTAAATAATGTTACTTGTTTATGGCTCCAGTGTGCAGCCTGAATTTCATCTTGTGACATTAAAGAAAAGTTCTCGGCGATGTCAACTGGCATGGCAACATAATTCTTTGCAAGCTCTTTCTTACAAGATTCTAAATATTTGGCTTGTTTTTCTCTTATCCAGAAATGCTTTTTAAATGTTGACATCTGGTCCTCTATCTCTTCAGTGGCTGCTTTCAGTGTTGATGTATTTTCCACCAACTTTGGCATATCATCATAGTCCTTCCACTGCTTCCAGGACAGAATTTTATCTTAATTTTCATCAGTCAACCACGATGACAGGTCATGTGTGCACTTTCTGCATTTTCGTGTCATACAATCCTCATTTTTCTACATCACAAGTAATTTTCTGGAGCAACTCTTTAGTAGAAATAGGAAAATCTGGAACCACATGTGAAATGCTCTCAGTTAGAAATTTAAAATTTGTATGGTATTTGCATACACACACACAGATTGAGGTGTTTCTGAAACTGGTAGTACATGACTTGGCCTTAGTTCATAAAATGTTGGCTTTCCTAATGGAGTATCATGGTTTGAATTCTTAAATTCCTCATAGGCCTCACAGTCATAATCATATACTGCTTCTGAACATGTTCTCGTTTTCCACTTCTACGGTCTTTAACAGATTTTACATCATGAATACCAGGAGTATCGACTAACATCATCTTGGCAAAAATACTCAACTACTTTTCTTTTTTCAGTTGGCAAACTTCTTGACCCTTTTGAGGATATCTTAACATTTCTTTTAATGTCAGTGAGATCCAGTTCCTTAATCAGTTTTCTGACAACAGCAGTCTGTTTCCTTGGTCTGTTTGGAAGTGATTTTCTTGCCTTATGTACAGCTTTGCCTAATGCCTGGGAACATTTGTAAGATCCTAATTCACTGGTATGGTTTGTTTCTGCCATATTTTTACATTTCCTTTCTCTACACAACATTTGTCTAGTTTTATCATTTTCTCTCTCTTTTTTAGTAGACTACGTTGGTTCATCAGCAGTTGCTCTCTGTTTTCCATTCTTCTCATTTTGTCCCTTTCTCTCTCCTTTAAGTGTTCATGTTTCAGTGGATCTTCCTTCATTTTATCCCGCAGTTTTCTCATTCTTGCTGTTGAAGAAGTCATCATCTGGGAATGCAAGATACATTATTTACATTTATTTGTAATGTCAGTAGACCTGTATTTATTTGAAATCTCACCAGTATAAGATTTCACATGAACAGAATTTATATACTGGTATTTCATTATACTGGAATGCCTTTAAAAATGTGTGCATATTGTCACACCCGTGACAACGTTTTTGGATAAAATAAAGTTATTTCCAAAACTTAATAGGTTTAGAAGTTAATACATTTTCATAACCTCACTCTCCTAGAATATTAAAAATTTTGAAGTATTTGTTCAAACAAGAAGAAAACTGTATATCCTTTTTTGTCACAAGTGTGTGAGTAAGAAAGCTTACCAGAAAAAAATTCCGTGCAGGATATAAAGGAAACCTTTTGTTAAACAGTAAGGTGCTTATTGTTGCGTCATCGTTTCACAGACGGCATATCAGTTCAACCAATATAATGAAGTTTTTTTTGGTGTTTATGGAGTATAGTCAACTACAATCTTTGGGATGACAATTCATAACTAAATGTCTTGAATACAATAAAAATGAGTTTCAAATCATTAAATTTGATATTTTGTCAGTGTATTACCATGCCTAAATCTTTACTGTACTGATTTTCAAAAAATGACCACTTGGCTCATTTCATGCGGAATGAGCCAACATCCAAATAAACTTTGTTACATAAATGTGACTGGGGTTACAAGAGGGTTAAAATGTGGGGGATTGTGGATTTACATCAGAAGCGACACACATTGTATAGCTGGAGATCTGATCACAATGGGTTTAGATAAATATTTTGAATTGGCAGCCACTGAACTAGCAAAGTTAGACATCAATAAAAAGTTAATCGTTCTGTGTGTGTACTCGTAATTCAGTAGTAAGGTAGGCATTTTCCTCAAGAAATTGTAGAGTCTCAGTCCAAAAACTATTGTATAACATGTGGAACATGAATACAAACACAGGTACTGAGAAGGAAATCTATACTGCTATATGAAGACAAGTTGTATTTTAACATTGTTACCAAAAATCTGAAAATTCTTGACATTTTTACGCAAATTCTTACACAATACTCTATTAAACATTGTAAATATCTCAAAGCTCTTGACAGATTTTTTTCAGTTTGTACAGTTTACTCTAATAAACTTTCAGACAGGCATTAACCACAGATTTTTTAATATATGTCGTGTATAAATATACATGTAATACATAAAGGTGAAACATTGTCAGTAAAAACACAGAAAACTTCTTGACTGGATTATTTCTCATTTTTATATGATACTCAAACTTTTGGATGGTCATAAGTTACATAAATATACAGGGTACACATAAAGTCTGGAAACACTTTCAATTATTTATTGCACAAGAACTAAACATTGTACAGGTGTCATACTTACTGCATTTTGAAGAGAAACTCTAAAAGTTTTTTTTACAAACATTCGACATGTGAACCATGAGTGACCTGGCAGACGTCAATATGGTAATCGAATTCTTGCCATACCCGTCCCAGCATGGCATCGTCGACTGTGGCAGTCACTTCCGTATTCTCTCCTGGAGCTCTGCTACATCTGCCATCAAGGAGACGACGACTGTGTGGCGGTCATCCCTGCGAGCCAACCGCAGGGACTCTGTCGTCCTTTGTCGGCTCCGCATTGGCCACTCCCACCTGACACACAGTTATTTACTGCGCCGGGAGGACCCTCCTGTATGTCGCTGCGGGGCGGCTTTGACAGTGGCCCACATTTTGTTGGCCTGCCCCCTTTTAGCTGTGGTCAGGCAGACGTTTGCGCTGCCTGATACGCTCCCTGCCCTCTTATGTGATGACCCTGGTATGGCTGACTTAGTTTTCCGTTTTATTCGGGCAGGGGGTTTTTATTATTTACTCTGAGTGTTTGTTCTGTTCTTTTGTGTTGATTCTGGCCATTGGCCTACGATTTTGCGCTGAGTTTTTAATGTGTTCTCGGTGGTTGGCTTTTCCTTTTTATCTCTATGGTCGGCCAACCACTGTCACACTCTGTGTGATTTTAATTTGTTTCGTCTGATCTCTGTAGGAGTATTTCTTGTCCTGTGTCGTCTGACGTCTTTCCTGTTGTTCGTCTTTTATTCTCTTTGGGTGGTTTTACCTTTTTTTTGGAAAAAGGGACCGATGACCGTCGCAGTCTGGTCCCTTTAATCCCCCCCAAACCAACCAACCATCTGCTACATCATGTGGTAGAGACAGTACGTACACCAGATCTTTAATGTGTTCCCACAGAAAAGTGTGAGATCTGGTGATCTGGGAGGCCATCTCATGAAACAGCTGTCTCCTGTAGCATGGCCGATCCATCGATGCTGCTGCTCCGTGTTCATGTACCCACAAACTTCACAATGAAAATGGGGTGGAGCCCCATCCAGCTGAAAGATGAACGGCGAGTCCATGTGCGTTTGAGTCATCAGCCATTGCTGCAACATGTCAAAGTAGGAATATCGAGTGACAGTGTTCTCGACAAGGAAAATGGCCCATACAGTTTTCAACATGACGAGGCACAAAAAATATTTACCTTTGGGGAATCGCACTCAAATTCAATGCAGTGGTGTGGATGCTTTGTACCCCAGATTCGACAATTATGCCTGTTCACTTTCCCATTAGTGTGAAAAGTGGCTTCATCGCTAAAAATTAAGCGATCAAGAATGCCATCCCCTTACTTATTCAATTGTTGCAACTGCGATCAAAACTCAAAACGCTTGTCTTTGTCGTCATCATTGAGCTTCTGTCACAGGACTTTCCACACAGTCATTGGAGCTATTTTGAGTTCACGGGATGCACAACATACTGATTTCTTTGGACTCCTTGCGAATGTGTCTCATATGCACTCCACATTCACTTCACTCACACTGGGACATCTGCATCTCTTTGCCGGGCACAAGCAACCTGTCGTAATGAATTTGTTGTGCCAGTGATAAATGGCCTTCCTTGTTGGTGGCTTCTTACCGTACTTGGTTCTAAACATCCGTTGAACAGCCGTAGCACACTTGGTTTTGTCGAACTCCAACACACAGAAAGCTTGCCCCACACCATGTTTGCGACTAGCACTGACTATCGGCAAATTGCCAAACTATGCTGTGGTGGTATACATGGGGAAAAAAAATAAAATAAACTTTCAGGGTGTCTCTTCAAAATGACATATGTATATCTGTACAATTTTTGTTTCTTGTGCAATAAATAATTGAAACTGTTCCCGGACTTTATGTACACCCTGTATACCTAATACATAAAGGGGAAACATTGTTAGGAAATAATGTTGAAAACTTCTTGATCAATTTATTTCAAAATTTGCACAAGGCTGTAATAAACATTTGGACAGACATTGGCTGTATATTTTTAAATGTATGCAATATGTAAATACATCTTTAGTATATAAAGGGGAAATATTAGCAAAACTTGGAAAGTCATTGATTGTTTTACTTCGTATTATTCCACAATACTCTAATAAACATTCAGACGGGCATAGGCTGTATGTGTTTTTAAACAACAATGTACAGATTTTGTGCTCAAATCAGTTGCAAGAAAGAAAATGCTGTGCTGTGGAAATGTAAAATTTAATTTTCTTCCTAGTAGTCAGTTTTAACTAAGATATTAGGGCATTTAAACCTTTGGATATATTGTTTCTTCCATATCTATTCTCCCTCCTTATATATAATCTTAAACAGAAATTTTAGATACAACAGTGTGCTGTTTTGTTTTCTATGTCACAGTCACTTTTAAGACAAAAGAAGAATTTCATATTTATGGCAAATTGACTTATGATTAGAATACTACTATGGAATCTTAATCATCCGAAACTTTGCAGTCCCACATGTTCACATATTAAAACTGTGAGAAATACTGATATTGAAGCTAACATCCTCATAGGCCCAGCAGCTGGAGAGATCTCTTCTGTGCTCCTTTTATTAATGACCCCAACAAGGTCAAGGTCAGAGAGAGGGGGAAGAGGAGATAAAGAGAGTGTGGACGGAAATGGATATTTTTAACATTTCTGGTCTAGCACTGATAGCAAACATCACTACTAAGGTTTCAAAAAGGTCATCAGTCTTAGACCTAGTTCTCTCAGGTATCATCGAGGAAAATTTTTAAGTGTTATAAAAAGATTATGGCCCCTCTCATCAACATCATCAGGTAATAAAGTTAAAGACAGTTTTGGTAAAACCCACAAAATTGCAGGCCTACAAAATGATCTTCTCTTGATGTAAAATACATAACTTTTCTAGGGCATTATGCAAATTAAACATGAGAAGAAATGTTTAACAAAAACAATGTGGATGCTGTGTTATCTAAATTCAGAACATTATTTAAATTAATTTCTGAGCTTTCATTTCCAAAAGTAGCCACTTCAGCAGCAGCGGAAACTAGATGGATAAGTTCAGGTATTTGAAAGTACTCGCAGACACTTAAATTTCTCATTTTTTTACAAAAGCACTACATGATCCACAGCCCGTAGACCGCTATCACAGGTACGAAAAGATGTGCAGTGGGGTAGCGCTAGCTGTGAAAAACAAAAAATATGTGCTGGAGAAAAGAAAAGCAAAGTAGTATGCATAGACTTGAAACTGGAAAAGATGGACGCAAGGATGACATTGTATAAAGTAAAGCTGGAAGTAAAGTAATAGAAAATCCACAGGAATTGGCAAATTTTTTAAATGATTATTTTTGTGGTATTTTTGATAAACTGCAACAAAATCTTCCAAAAACACTTGTAGGACCCACAACGAATTAAACAACAAGCACAATGATGATGAGTTCCTCAACAAAACTTGAAGTCAGGAAAAAATACAGAAATTTAAGGATAAGTAAGCAAGCATAGATGAGATTCTAGTGTCAGTTCTGAAGGTGTGCATAGACAGTGCACAAACACCATTAACAAACAAAATAAATGAGTCTAGTTCAGGTGTATTTCCAGAGTACCTAAATCATGTACTAGTTGTGACCTTACTACAGAAACATAATGCCGATAGTGTAGTAAACTACAAGCCAGTTCTAGTATTGTCTGTGTTCTCAAAAATAAATGAATTAATCATAAAAGATAAACTAATGAGTCATCTCAATAAAAACAACCTTCTTTACAAAGTAAAGTTTGTTTTCTGTAGTTGAAGTACAATATCGACCATTACAGAATTCACAAAAGTGGTACATAAAGCTCTCAACTATGACTTTGTTACAGGCATATTCTTTGATTTGTCATAAACTTTGACACTGTTGGCCATAAAATACTGCTAAACAAACTAGAAACAATAAGAGGAATAGCAAACAAGTGGCTCCAGTCTTACCTGGTGAATGGGGGTGCAGAAGATTGAGTGAGTTCACATAACTGCTGATGGATAAATTTTTAGTAAAATAATTGTCATGCAAGAAACATATGAACATAGTGCCCTCAAGGTAATGCATTGGGTCATATTCTGTTATTAATATAATTATATTAATGACTTTCCAGGCAGCATAAGGCAGGGAGAAAAAGTTCTCTTTGCTGATACCAACATCATAGTCGCTGTAAAAATGCCAGAACTCCCAACGGAAAAGGCGAATAAAACCCTCAGGGATGTTTACAATTGGGCAGTATCTAGGCTAATAAATTTACATTGAGCATAAATTAAACTAAAAAATGCTTTTCAGCATAAAGAGGGAGAACATCTCTGTCACATTAAGCTTAGATGGCAAGCCTCTAGACTGTATAACAAATGCATTGGAATTAGCATTGATTGTCAGTTAACATGAAAGGAAGACACAAAGACACTGGCAAAAAGAATGTCGTCAGCACTATATTCTCTTAGGGTTCTATCATCAGCGGGTAACTCTTTCTGTGGACACTCACCTCTAAACTATTGGATTATTTTTTGATATTAAAGGCGTAAAACATGACACACTTGTCATACTGCAGAAAAGACCTAATAATAGTAATAGGCTCACTATAAACAACTATGTAAAATAGAACTAGGCATCCTTATTGTGCCAAGTGAGTACATCAACAAATATATTTTGCATATCAGGAAAAACATTTGTAAGAATTTCACCAATAGTTCCCATTTTTACTCATGGAACAAGACCTGGGTTGGACTTGGATTTACTAAGGAAAAACAAACTAAAATCTCAAAGCAGCATTTTCTATCAAGGAATAACATCGTATAGAAAGTGTACGTAGTAAAGATTACTTAGCCAACTCGGAGTAGTGGTTAATAATGAGGAGGACAACAGCAACATCCTATAACATTATTACACATGACCACAATGTAAAGTTTGTTACAAGAAAATCATGGGCCAGGGTCTATAGTGTATAATACTAATGTCTTGTCATTTTCATGAGCTCAACATCTCACTAATTGTGGGTGGATGTTGACTCAGTTTTCTAGATGGACTGAAAGAAGGAAATAGAAATGTGCGTGGAACATTTTAGCATATTTGTGATCCTGGAGTCATTTCTCTGGGCTGACTCATTGGAGTGGAAGGGGTATAGCAGGGACATGTTTGTGGTCGTGGACTCCACAGTGTGCAGTAATAGTGTAGAAAGATGCAAAAACAGCAAAACTATTTTAATATTGCAATTTATCTTGTGGAAATTGTGTATGAATAAAAGAATGTTACACTAAAGGGGCAACCAAAAGAGGCAGTGCAGTTGTTAAAACGTGATCTGAACATTCTGAAGGATGGAGTTCACTCTTTTTGGCTATCTTGAAGTAGGTTTGCCTGATTCATTTCAGATAACACTGGGATGGTTTCTTCAGAAAATCCAGTCTGTCTTTTATTCTCATAAAGACGTACATATTGTGTGTGTCTGTGTATTTCAGTGTTTTATTTTCATTATGGTTACTAAATCCTGTATAATGATAAGATAATCCCTGGATGAATAAATAAACAAACATTCAGCTCTGAAAAGAAGTATGCAAAAAAATTTTGGCTCAACTTGAGGAGTTGGTTAGGTGCTGTGTAGATGTTTCTCTAGGAGGACAGTTCATGGTGGGAGGGACTATCCATGGTGTATAGTCCAATGTAACACAAAACTTAGGGCTAGAGAGAGAGAGAATATCCGTTCAGAATTTTATTGAAAGACCTTTTACAGATTTGGTTATTCCTGGCAGGCCCAGTTTGTATGTCAGACTATGACTCAAACCTCGGATCTTTGCCTTTGTCTGCCTGTAGTCCCAGGCATGACATAGTTTTAATCTCCCAGGAAGTTTCAAATCAGTGCACACTCCACTGCAAAGAGAAAGTTCATTCAGGAAATCAGTTGCAAAACCCAAAGAAAGAACAATCAAATGTAACAGCTGATATTCAAACCAAAGATGTCCAAACACAAGGACGAAACAGGTGCTGAAATTAAGGATACCAAAGAACTTGAACTTAATTGTTGTATGTTCCTTTACAAAGGAAGATCCAGGATTAATTTCCTGGCTTGTCTTACACCACTGCAAATATGAGTTGTACTATATTAGTATTAGTATTAGTATCAGTATCACTGACTAACAGCTGAAACTTGAACTTGAACGTGTGGGCCGACATGTTTCAGATGCTAATCGTTTCAACAGAACATACTAATACACATGTCCTGTGAATATGAACGTCCTATCTCTAGGCATTCAAGGTGTTCTGTTTTTTTCTGAACATGAGTGTACTATCATATGGGATATCAAATCAAATTTGACTTGTTTGAGTGTTTCTTGTTAAGGATGCAGTACTTTTTCTTTGATGGAGAGTTACTGATAGACGTAGAAACTGCTACAGATATGCCATGGTGCAGTGTTCATTTATATTAATGGCCTGATTTGTTTGAAACTCATAAATCATATACTGTGTAATCACAAATATGGAGCTGATGACAAAATGTTAAATGCTTTTTCAGATGTTACATTTACAACAGAAGCATTAAGCAATTGCAGCAGTAACCTAACATTTTTCAGAAGCAGCTAAATAAACTAAAGTATACATGAAAATTCAACAAACATACTGTGCAAACTACAGTAGTGGCCAAGATACAGAAATCACAAGACTGTGTCTGTTTCAATATACAAAATTATAGAAAATAAATGGTAATACCTTAATAGATTATGTTCCATATGAATGCAAGCATAGAAAGTAATTATAAGCACTGTTGACAACTGTGTACATGAGTTTCGTTAATGCAAGTTTGCCTTCAGGTGCTCATTGACAGTCTAAAAAGTATGTTTCATTAATAAACCCTTAATTTTCTTTCTGAAGGTATTGCTTTTATTTCTAAATGATTGAGGTAGCTTGTTGAAAAGTAGGCTGCCCATTACCTGAATGTAACCATTTGTATCGATATCAAATAGAATGATTTTAAAGACTCGATCGTAGGTAAAGCAGGAGGCAAACTTTGGTTCATTGGTAGGATGCTGGGAAAATGCAAGTAGTTTACAAAAGCAAATTCTTAAACACTTATGCAACCAATCCCAGAATATTGCTCAAGTGTGTTGGCCAATACTGAACAGGAATAATGGGGTGTATTGAAGATAAAGAAGGGATTAAATTAACTTTAGAATAGTGGCCCCACTACTCATCAAGGAGCTTATTGTCTATCAAAATTGAAGCAAAAATAAATTTGAAAAATAATTCTGGTAAAAAGAGTCTATGTAAGAGAAACAAAAAACAAGGCTCACACACATACACACACACAAATCTAAAAGGATTGCTAAGTCTCTAGCTTCTAGAATTATCAAAAATTCTTACACAGAAAGGGGAAAAGGTAAGATTTAAGATCCCTAGAGAGAAAAAGGTCATTCTATACGCTGAATCAAGGAACATAACATCCCCCCCCCCAGAGGCTCGCAGTTCTTTCGTGAGTTTGTGCGAAGCACACATTGGGCCCCACGCTACTGCGACCAATTCTTCCTTCCCTGGCTGCATTTCCTTCACTCTGCCCTCCTCCCCCTGTGGGTCCGGGGATTAGAATAGGCCCGAGGTGTTCCTGCCTGTCATACAAGGCAACTAAAAGCAGTTTCACACATTTAGGCCTTTATGTGATGGTCCCCTGTAGGATTCGACCTCCATTCTTCAAAATTTTCCTGAAGAGCGAGCCAATTGGGGAAGGGCGCCTTACAAGGTACATCGTGTCCATCGTGCATTGAGATCTTTAGCCCACTTTCCTCGTCATCGCATTGCAGTCCTGCCCATTCTCCACCTCTTGAGCATGGACACCTTCCTGGGTGCATTTTCCACCATGCACTATGCAGTGTCGATTTCTGCATGGATGATGACCATGGACTTCTTTGCATCTGATATCCAGCATGGTAGCCAGTCTGTTGTAGTGTGGCCACCATGTACTGTGTTGGTTGTAGTCCCCTGACCACACAGGGATCACTCTGCTGATGCCTGCGCTGTTAACTCCCCACATATGCCAAGGGGTACATGCCCATCCCCCCTGGGGCATCGGGACTCCCGGCAATGGCCATCCTGTCAGGTGGCCTTTGCTGCGGCTGGGTGGCGCCCATGGGGAGGGCCCCTGGTCGGAGTGGGTCGCATCAGGGCAGATGACACGTGATGAAGCGTAGTCCATGATCTCTTGCTGGTGGTGAAACACCAGCAGTCTCTAAGTGATCACGAGCTCAATTCAACACACAGAAGTACGACCTCAAATTGTTCCCCTCCCTGGCCACACCATGGGAGGAACGTCAGGCTAAGGATGGCAGCGGATCTTATTTGCCCCGGTACCTTGTATGTTCGAGAGCTGATGGAGAATCTTTCATGACAATGAAGCCTCAGTTTTTTGTTGAGCATTTAGAGGACAAGTTCGGAGAGGTGCAAGGATTGTCCAAAATGAGATCTGTGTCAGTCTCGATCAAAACAGCATCCTCTGCCCAGTCACACGAGTTACTCGCCTGTGACAATCTGGGGGATGTTTCTGTAACCATTATACCCCATAAGAGCTTAAATATGGTCCATGGTATCATATTTCACAGAGACCTTCTTTTGCAGTCCGACGATGAGCTGCGCGCCAGTTTAGAGCAGCGAGGTGTACATTTCATCCGGATTGTACACCAGGGTCCAAAGGAAAATCAGGTTGCCACCAGTATCTTCATCTTGGCCTTTGAGCGTGATACATTGCCCGAGAAGGTCAAGGTGATGGTCTACCGGTGAGATGTAAAACCCTATATCCCTCCCCTAATGCAGTCCTTTAAGTGCTGGAAGTTCAGCCATATGTCTTCCCACTGTACTTCAAGCACCACATGCCGAGATTGTGGACGCCCATCACATCCCAATACCCCATGTACCCCGCCTCCCATCTGTGTCAACTGTGAAGAGCACCATCTGCCTTGCTCACCTGACTCCAGGATTCTCCAGAAAGAAAGGAAAATCATGGAGTAAAAGACACTGGACCGACTGCCCTACACTGAGGCTAAGAGAAAATTTGAACGCCTGCACCCTGTGCGTATAACATCATCTTACGCCGCCGCTACAACATTTCTGGCACCATCAGCTCCGCCAATCCAGGTCACCTCTCAGAGCTGGAAGACTACACCTGCCCCCTAGATGGTGGGGGCATTTCCCTCCCTGTTGCTCCTGCACCACCTACTTCGGGAGCAACACCCCCCAACCATCGGGGACGTCCGTCCCCACTTCTAAGCCAGAGAAGCGTAAGTCTTCTTAGACTTCTCTTGCTAGGAAGTGGTCCCTTGGGTCACCCTTCCCAGGTTTCTTCTAGTGGGAAAGATGACACCCGCCAGTGGCTGAAGAGCCCAAAAGCAGCTGGTAGTAGCTCATCCTCAGTCCCAGAGACTGAGCCAGTGAAGTCCTCCCTGCCAGGGAAACCCAAGGAGCAGTGAGAGAAATCCAAAAAGAAAACCCTTAAGACCAAGGAAATTGCAGTGGCATCCATACCACTGCTACCTACAAGCTCTACTGCTGAGGTTGGGGTGGAGAGTTTTGTGTCCGCTGAGGACCTAGATCTCGCCAGACCCTCGGACACAATTGATTTTGACTGCTCAGGCAATAAATTGTTGGCAGCAGGTGACTCTGAGGTGTAAACTGCCTCATTGAATGTTCAATGCCTTCCCAGTCTCACGATGTCATCCTCCAGTGGAATTATGGCGATTTTTGCCACCGCCTGGCTGAGCTATGTCAACTGTTAAGTTTTATACCTGCTATCTGCATTACCCTCCAGGAAACATGGTTCCCAGCAATGTGGACCCATACCCTCTGCGGCTATAAGGGATATTACAGGAACCATAGCGACTATAATAGAGTGTCATGTGGAGTTCGCGTTTACGTCCTAAACTCGGTCTGTAGTGAACATGTGCCCCTTCAAACCACTCTTGAAACTGTGGCTGTCAGAATAAGGACGACACAGGAAATAACTGTCTGCAATGTATATCTTCCTCCAGATGATGCAATACCCCTGAATGTATTAGCTGCACTGATTGATCAACTCCTTAAACCTTTCCTACTTCTGGAAGATTTTAATGCCGATAACCCCTTGTGGGGTGGTACCATGTTTACTGGCCGAGTCAGAGATGTCAAAACTTTCCTGTCGCAATTTGACCTCTGCCTCTTAAATACTGGGGCCGCCACACATTTCAGTGTGGCTCATGGTAGTTACTCGGCCACTGATTTATCAATTTGCAGCCCAGGACTTCTCCCATCCATCCACTGGAGAGAACATGACAACCTGTGTGGTAGTGACCACTTCCCCATCTTCCTGTCACTGCCCCAGCGTCAGGCATATAGACATCTGCCCAGATGGGCTTTGAACAAGGTGGACTGGGGAACTTTCACCTCTGCTGTCACCGCTGAATCTCAAAAATGGTTCAAATGGCTCTGAGCACTATGCGACTTAACATCTGAGGTCATCGGTCCCCTAGAACTTAGAACTACTTAAACCTAACTAACCTAAGGACATCACACACATCCATGCCCAAGGCAGGATTCGAACCTGCGACCGTAGCAGTCACGCGGTTCCAGACTGTAGCGCCTAGAACCACTCGGCCACTCCGGCCGGCACCGCTGAATCTCCCCCATACAGTAACATCGATGTGATGGTTTAGCAGGTGACTAGCACAATTGTCTCTGTGGCAGAAAATGTGATCCCTCGCTCTTTAGAGTGCCCGAGGCGTAAGGCAGTCCTTTGGTGGTCGCCGGAAGTCGCTGAAGCAGTTAAGGAGCATTGGCGAGCTCTACAGCGGCATAAGTGGCACCCTTCCCTGGAGCACCTCATAGCATTTAAACGGCTCCCTGCCTGTGTTCGCTACCTTATCAAACAATGGAAGGAGGAGTGTTGGGAGAGATGTACCGACGCAAACGCAATTGCCGAGCACTTTGCTCAAGCCTCTGCATTGAAGAATTACCCCCCAGCCTTTCGCACACTCAAACGGCGGCTGGAATTGAACGTTCTCTCATTTACTACACACTGCAGTGAATCCTATAATGCCCGATTTACAGAGTGGGAGGTCCTCAGTGCCCTTGCACATTGCCCCAACACAGCTCCTGGGCCTGATCGCATCCACAGCCAGCTGATGAAACATCTCTCATCTGACTACAAGCAACATCTTCTCGTCATCTTCAACCTACTCTGTTGCGAAGGGATCTTTCCATCGCAATGGCGGGAGAGCAGCATCATTCCGGTGCTCAAACTCAGTAAAAACCCGCTTGATGTGGATAGCTATCGGTCCATCAGCCTCACCAACGTTCTTTGTAAGCTGCTGGAACATATGGTATGTGGGCCATTGGGTTGGGTCCTGGAGTCACAAGGCTTGCTGCCTCCATGTCAGGGCAGCTTCCGCTAGAGTCACTTACCACTGATAATCTTGTGTCCAAAGAGTCTGCCATCCGAACAGCCTTTTCCAGATGGCAACACCTGATTGCCATCTCTTTTGACTTACGTAAAGCGTACGATACGACCTGGCAACATCATATCCTTACCACATTGTATGAGTGGGGTCTCCGGGGACCAATCCCGATTTTTATCCAAAACTTCCTCTTGCTCCGTAATTTCCATTTCCAAGTTGGTGACTCCCATAGTAAACTACCATCCATATTCAGGAGAATGGAGTCCCTTAGGGCTCTGTATCAAGTGTCTCTCTATTTCTAGTGGCCATTAACAGTCTAGCAGCAGCTGTCGGGCCCTCCGTCTCACCTTCTCTGTATGCAGACGACTTCTGCATTTCGTACTGCTGCTCCAGTACTGTTGTTTCTGAGCCTCCAGGGAGCCATCCACAAGGCACAGTATGGGATCTAGCCCATGGCTTCCAGTTTTCAACCGCAGAGTCGTGTGTCATGCATTTCTGTTGGCGTCATACCATTCATCCGGAACCTGCACTTTACCTTAATGACAATCCACTCACTGTATTGGAGACATATCAATTCCTAGGACTGGTTTTCGACACTCGATTGATTTGGCTCCCTCATCTTTGTCAGCTTAATCAGAAGCGCTGGCACCACCTCATCGCCCTCTGTTGCCTGAGCAACACCAATTGGGGTGCAGATCGCTGTACAGAGCCCTTGTCCAATCCCGAATTGACTATGGGAGTGTGGTTTATGGTTCGGCAGCGCCTTCAGCATTGCATTTACTCGACCCTGTGCACCACTGTAGGGTTCGATTAGCGACAGGAGCTTTTAGGATGAGTCCGGTGACGAGCGTACTAGTGGAGGCTGGTGTCCCTCCACTGCCGACGTGTGCAACTGCTCGCCAGTTATGCAGCACACATTCATAGTTCCACTGAGAATCTGAATTACCGTCTCCTTTTCCCACCTGCGGCAGTTCATCTCCCACATCGGCAGCCCAGATCAGGGCTAACGATTGCGGTTCGCGTGCGTTGCCTTCTCTCCAAACTGGAGTCCTTGCCTTTACCACCTCTACTTGCAGTCCGTTCATGTACCCCTCCATGGTGTATGCCTCAGCCGCAGCTTCGTCTGGACCGTTTGCGTGGCCCTAAGGACTCTGTTAACCCGCCGCTCTCCGCTGTCACTTCCTCTTGATTCTTGACGTGTTCCGGGGCTCTGAAGTGGTTTATACCGGTGGCTCAGTAGCTGATGGTCAAGTAGGCTTCGCATATGTTCATGGAAGACATATTGAGCAGTGCTCCTTGCCAGTTGGCTGCAGTGTTTTCACTGCAGAGCTGGTGGCCATATCTCGTGCTCTTGAGTACATCCACTCTGCCCTGGCGGGTCATTTCTCCTGTGTACTGACTCATTGAGCAGCCTACAAGCTATCGACTAGTGCTACCCTCGCCACCCTCTGGTAGCGTCCATTCAGGAGTCCATCTATGCCCTGAAACAGTCCCGCTGTTCCGTGGTGTTTGTTTGGAACCCAGGACACGTCGGAATCCCCAGCAACGAACTTGTCAACAGGCTGGCCAAATAGACGATGTGGAAACCGCTTCTGGAGATAGGCATCTCCGAAGCTGGCCTGCGGTTTGCCTTACACCGCAGCGTTTTCCAGCTTTGGGAATTGGAATGGCATGACAGCATGCACAACAAACTGTGTCATTAAGGAGACTATGAATGTGTGGAAGTCTTCCATACAGACCTCTCGCAGGGAATCAGTTGTCCTCTGCCGGCTCCGCATTGGCCATACGTGGCTAACGCATAGTTACCTTCTCCATTGCGAGGACCCACCTCAGTGTCTCTCTGGCTCCCAAATGACAGTCGTCCACCTCTTGCTGGACTGCCTACTTTTAGCCGCTCTGCGGCAGACTTTTAACTTTCCCAGCACCCTGCCTTTGGTGTTGGGCAACAATGCCTCCACAGCAGCTTTAGTTTTAAGTTTTATCTGTAAGAGTGGGTTTTATACTAAGGAGGTTTTAGCGCAAGTCCTTTGTACCTCTGTGTCCTCCATCGTAGTGCTTTTAGAGTGGAGGTTTTAATGTGTTGCAGAGTGGCTGGCTTTCCCTTTTTATTCTCGTGGTTGGCCATCACTGTAATCTGCTTTCATGTTTTACTCTCTTCTGTTTCTAGCATCTCTCTGTTGTTTTCTTGTCCTCTTTCGTTCCTTTTAGTGTTCATTGCCATCCCTTCGTTCTTGTGGCTTTTTCTTTCTTTCCGTTTTGTGTTATATGTTTTGTCCGTTTTATTCTCACACTTATGGCATTGTTTTATTAGGAACAAGGGACCAGTGACTTCATAGTTTGGTGCCTTCTCCCGCCTTAAACCAACCAATCACTCTGCCCTCCCTCCCTATCCTCACTCTTTCCCTGTTGCTGTCTCCTTCCCCTTTCTTGGTGTTCTGATTTATGTTGACCTGGCTATCCACCTGGTTTCCTGTATCGGTTGCAACTTTGCTCCTTTCGCCTGTTCTTTCAACCTTTTTGGCATTCATGTTCCCACTTGAGGTTTTACCTCCACTTCAAAATTCCCTGTTGTTAGTGGGAGCCATACAGAGAACAACTCCCTCCCTAGCATCTGTGATGTGGTTTTCTTTTCCCCTTTTCCTTCCCCTCTACCTTCCCCACTGTAGCTCTCTTCCACCCTGCCAGGTCACCAGAACATGTGGCCAGTCCATGTGGTGGGGCTGTTATGTACCCATATGGCTGAGCCTCCTGACAACATAGGGATCACACTACTGATACCTGAGCTGTTCCCTCCCCATGTATGACAAGGAGTGGTTGTTTATCTTCTTGGAGCATTGGAACTCCCAGCAATGGCCACCGTGCCAGACAGCCCTTGCTGCAGCTGGGTGGCGCCCATGGGGAGAGCCCGTGGTGGGAGTGGGTGGTATCAGGCAGATGCTTGGTGCATAAAGCACATCAAGCTGCAAAAATCTGGTCATTCTCAAATGGCCATCTCTTCAAATGGTGACGGATCATTGAATGCTGCTTCGTATGACTCTTCAACCTTCCCTATTACCTCATCTGTTGTAGGATGGATGGGGACACATTCACCTCCGCAAAGCCATTGTTTTTCTTGGAAAATATCAAGGATAAGTTTGGTGAAGTGCAGTTGGGCTTCCTGTTTACCAAAGCTGCTTCTGCCACCCAATCTGCAGCTCTTCATGCCTGCGATCGTCTTGGCAATATCCGGGTGTCTATCACTCCTCTCCTATCTCTAAATATTATCCAGGGAGTAATTTTTCGTAGGGACCTCATCCTGCAAACTGATGATGAACTCCAGGCTAATCTGGAGTGGCATGGTGTTCATTTTGTTCAATGTGTGCAGAAGGGTCGCAAAGACAACCACACGGATACTGGCATGTTCATTCTGACTTTCGAGGAGGATACCCTCCCGGAGAAGGTCAAGGTTATGTATTACAGATGTGACATGAAGCCGTATGTCCCTCCATCTATGCGGTGTTTTCAGTGCTTGTGGTTTGGGCATATGTCTTCCCGCTGTACGGCAGACCCTTTGTGTGGTGACTGTGGCCACCCACTCCATGAGGGAAGCCCCTGTGTTCCGCCACCTGTGTGTGTCAATTGTGCTGACCGCCATGCCCCTCACTCGACAGATTGCCCGGTTTACAAGAGAGAAAAGAAGAACCAAGAATACAAGTCCCTGGATCGCCTGTCTTATGCTGAGGCTCGCCAAAAGTATGAGAGATTCCATCCAGTGTCACTTTCTTCAACTTTTTCCTCTGTTACTTCATTTCATCCTCCTCCCTCATCCTTAACCCAGCCCTGGCCCTCTCTCCTCTCCCCCTCCCATGCAGTTCCCATGACATCTTGTCAGGGCGCCGCTGCCCCTCCGCAGCTGAAGAAGTGCCCCCCTTCTTCGGCATCTGCTGGTGATCGGGCTCCCTTCCCGGGACCCCTCTCCCCAGTGTCTCTCAGGCCAGAAGACTTACCACCACTCGGCCAAGAGGCGCACAGATGGTGCGCCCCAAGGTCGCCCACACTCTTTCGGTTCCAGATCTTGCAGAAGCCTGTACTCCCCCTGTGTCCTGCCCTCATCCACCTCAGAAAGAGAAGAAGAAGAAGAAAAAACATTAATCCCGATGGCCCCAGAGGTGCCATCTCTCCCTTTGCAACCTGAGTGTGACATGTTATTTATGGATATCACCCTGTCCTTGTCAGTGACGACTACTGACCAAGTGACCTGACCTCCTCCTCTGCTTCTTCACATCGAGCTTGGACTCTCACCACACGATCATCCAGTGGAATTGCATCGGATACTATCGGCACGTACCAGAAATGCAACGTCTTGTCTCTTCCTATTCTGTGTTCTGTCTTGTTCTTCAAGAAACACATTTCTGTGATGAACACTCTCCAACATTTTGTGGTTACCGGGCGTTCTGTCGGAACTGTGCTGTGCTGGCCCCGGGGGTTAGCGTGTGGTGGGGTCTGCGCTTTGGTTCGCTCTGATGTCATTAGTGACTGGATCCCCATACGTACCAACTTGGAAGCGATATTGGTTCGAGTGCAAATGATCCAGCAATCATCATTTACAATGTCTACCTCCCTCCAAGTAGGCAACTTCCTTACGTTGCACCATCTACCTTAATTCAGCAACTCCTGCCTCCCGTTTCTCCTCCTTGGGGACTTCAGTGCTCACCATCCACCATGGGGGAGTGTCACTTCAACAGGTAGGGGTATCCTAATTGACCAGCTTATCACAGACCGCAATTTGTCTCTCCTCAATGATGGGTCCCATGCCCACTTCAGTGCTGCTCATGGCACCTTCTCTGTTATCAATTTCACCCTATCCTCCCCTGCTCTCATGGCATCCCTACATTGGTCATCCCATCATGACCTTTGTGACAGTGACCACTTTTCAGTGATTTTTTTTGTTCCCCTGCTGCCGCCAGGCATACAGGCACTCACATTGGGCATTGTGCAGGGCCAGTTGGCCTTTATATACATCTGCTGTGAACTTTGACACCTCCCTCTCAAATTCCATTGATGTAGTCATGCAAGGCATCTCTGCCACTGTTTTTCATGCTGCTGGCACTGCCGTCCCCCTACCACAGGTCCACCTTGTCATCGACCGGTACCATGCTGGCCCAAGGATGTCAGTCACTGTCCAGGCCCGCTGATGGGCGCTGCAGCGATTTAAGCAACACCCTTCACAAACTAACCACCTCACTTCTAAGCGTCTCCGTGCTAAGGCTTGTTACCTTATCAAGTGGAGTAAAAAGGCCACTATGTATCCTCCGAGGGGAAGTATGCCTCTTCATTGCAGGTTTGGTCCAAGCTCCATAACCTTCTGGGCTGCCAGCGACAGTCAACTGTCCAGGGTCTGAACCTCCAAGGTGCTCTGTGCACTCCATTGGTCCTCGCAGAACACCTCACCATACACTTTGCGACGGCATCGTCATCCTCTTCCTACCCTACTATCTTTTTCTCTGGCAGAAACACAGAGTTGAACAGCCCCTCCCCCCCCCCCCCCGACCCCTCCCCCATTTCATCCTGCACCATGCTGAACCCTTTAATTCACCCTTCACTGAATGGGAATTGATGCAGGCTCTTAGCTCTTCATAAGACAAGACACAGCCCCAGGCCTGGATTCCATCCACAATCAGATGATCCAACACTTGGACGTTCCCCAAAGGTGACAGCTCCTCAGGGTCTTCAACCACATTTGGCTCAGGGGTGCTTTTCTATCACAATGGCAAGACAGTACAGTTATCCCTGTCCTTAAGCCCGGGAAAAACCCAACATCTTTAGACAGCTACCGCACAGATAGCCTGACGAATGTACTTTGTAAACTGCTTGAAATTATGGTCAGCTTCAGATTATATTGGGTACTTGAATCTCTGGGCCTTTTGTCCCCGTATCAGAGTGGCTTCTGGGCAGGGCGATCTCCAACTGGCCATTTACTCCAATTGGAATCAGCCATCTGGCAGGCTTTTACTCACCGCCAGCACCTTGCCGCGGTCTTCTTTGACCTACATAAGGTGTATGACATGACATGGCTTGGCGCCATCTCATTTTAGTTACCCTCCATGACTGGGGCTTCCGTGGTCCCCTTCAGAATTTTATCCGCGAGTTTTTATCTCACCAGCTCTTCTGGGTTCGAGTTGGCACTTCACTCAGCACCCCTAAGATTCAGGAGAATGGTATCCCACAGGGTTCTGTGCTGTCAAACTCTTCCTCATTGCCATCAGTGGGCTTGTGACCTCTGTTGGGCCTCTGGTTACCCTGGCATTGTACATAAATGATTTTTGCATCTGGTGCAGCTCCCACTCAGTAGCATCTGCTGATTGCCAGCTCCTAGGCGCCATGCGATGAGCCTCTGCGTGGGCCACCGCCCATGGCTCCCAGGCCTGAAGAAACCACTGAGACTAAATGGGCAGCCACCCAAGAGAGCAGGTGAGGAGAGCTTTTGATAAGTTTGGATGCTGCCAGCAGAAGAGAGTGAACGGCGTGTCCGCTGCCAGCAGCTGGCCGGGTTCTACCCCCACTTGACCACCTCCAAGCCTCCCTATTGGTCGATTAGATCATAAGGTGCATAGTTTGGTAGCATTACCTCCTCAGCAACACTTGAGTTTAGCTGCTGATGGTTCAACACGCGAGTTTCAGGGTGGTTCTATCCGGTTCTGGGCAATGTGACTGAGATGCTGCAACTTACTGCCAGGCAGAAGGCACTGACGAACATAAAGTGAAAAAATAAAAATCAAACTTTATACTAATAAATTCATTCAGTATCGGCCCTCACTGTACACCTTTCTCCCCTCCGCCGGAGTGAGGCATGGGGGGATGGTAGATTGACAGTTACTAAGGGGCTCCAATGAAAGACGGCATTACATAATTTTAACAATACGTCTTGATTATTCATGTTTTCATGTTAGATTTGTATTAAAAAATGACAATAATTAGGTTATGAATGCTTGCTTGACAAAATTTGGATGACAGTGGATGGTGCGGCGGTGGTGTGGGACGCTGCGAATAGCACGCTGGTTCCGGCGATCAGCCGTTGGCAGTGGCAGCAGCGGAGATCGCTAACCGTGGCAGGCAGCAGTGCGGTGTGACGCACTGCAACTCCCGCCGAAGCGTATAAGCGGGGGTTCCGGAAGGGGCGATACACAAATCACAAGAGGATGGGGGAACGGGTTAACACTGGTGGAGCACTTCACATGCATATTTTGTTGCTTACATCTAAAGGAGGGCCATGCCTTTCCTTTTGGGTAGATTTTACTTATTTCCTATTCTTTTCTACTCACTACTATCTTTTACTGACTACTACAGTATGGTAGCAGGAAGGAACACTCTTGCTCCCATTTCTTGCTGAAGCTTGGTATTCCCCAGGAGGTTGCTGTTCGGGGACAGCAGGAGGGGACGACCCAAGTCACGCAAAAAATCCTTTTCTAAATGCTACCCATAGTGATAAACCAATAAAGATAATTACTAAAGGGGTACACACGGAAATAGGAATAACTGCACTACTGAGATACTAGTGGCCGTGCCTATCCGTGATGTGCGAGGTGGCACGATCTAGTGTCATCTGCCCTAACTCTTTGTTTACCAGGTCAAAAACTGGACCAGCTGGGAATGTGAGTGATTGAGGAGAGATGGCCAATTATCAGGTGGTAGTAGTACCATCGGTTGCTCTGGTAAATAGCACATGAGAGGAGGGAGTCGCACATTTTGGGCATAGGATAAGTCTGCAAACACTTCGTCGGCTGGGGTACAGATATCTCAGTGAGAGCTATTAAATATTAAACCGCTACCATTAAGTAGCACACGATAGGGCTGAGTTGCTCGAAGGTGTTTGTAACATACGATCGTGACTGTTATGGGGTAGGGTACGGTGTATAGAATGCTGTTGCCTATGGCAACAAACTGAGGTTTGGTTATGGGTACAACTAGATGGCTACAGAGGGGGGTTGCTTGCTCCGAGAGAAACAATGCGACTTTGCATTCCTTTTGGTGAGTGTGAAGGGTGAGTGTTGAGCACATGTAGTACTTTCCCCATTGGCAGCTTTGCAAAGCGCGCTGGGACAGAACAGAATGAGTCCCACGGCTCTTACTGATAACCATAATTTTGTGAGTTTTCCATATAACATAAACTTGTACAGCGGGCCAGTACACTGGAAAAGTGTGGATACGGTAGCTTTCAAATTCACAGTTAGCATAAGAGACTGGTAGGTGGATCATAGTATTCAAGTAATCGCAGTCTCGGGTTATTTGTACACGAGTGGAACTGTAGTATAACGCGAGAGTTGCTTCACGTATGGGATATATCATCCGTAGAGGGACTGGGAGGCAGGATGAAGTATTGGTTAAGATTTGTAGAAAAAGTTCAGTGGGTATTAAATGGGGACTTAGTTGATGGCCTAGACCATTGATCAGCATGAGCACAAAAGGGCAGGGTTGTATTAATCAATGCCTGTAATCGGTATGTAGGCGGAATTCGCTGTATGTAGGAGTTCCATAAGTTATTTGGTGAATTGGAAGCTTAAGTACTGGATGTTGGGGTTTAGGAAGAAAAGGGATTTTAGCAATGGGAAGAATCATGTTGCATTTAACGCGGGGTTTGTTCTGGGTATATTTGTGTACATCCATCTGCGATCGCAGCGTCAGGGTCACCCAACATACTGGGCAATTATGCGGAGAGGCCCACCCGCAGCGAACCGGGAAGATGTTCACGTTAAAGAGTAAGGAATGGAGCATAATCGGGAACAGGCTCAGGTAACGGGTTCCAGAATAAAACTGATTCAGCGGCGATACCTACCAGTTGCAGGGTATGGATATATGGGATCGGATACACACGTCTACTGGGTGATCGAACACTTGCTCAAATAACTAACCGAAACACAGATTTTTCACAATGATAATACCTCAGAAAGTAGTTAATGGGCCACTGCAATCAAGGGAGTAGCGATACCTCTATGAAATGAAATGGCTGGAAAAGCGTGTCTGGTATACGGGGTTATATTATTTCTCGTGGTCCTGCCGGAAGGCGTAGCCAAGCTACCCTTCCCTGACAGAAGAAAGGAAAAAGACAGAATAGAAATGTTGACCTGGCAGTAGGGTAAGAGAAAAAGGGAAGGGCAAAAAAATATCTGCAGCAACTAATACGGCAGTCCACAGGGACTTCCATAGCAGAATCGTTCACCTACTGCCGGCCTAGCAGGAGAGTAAGGAACCGAGTCAACGAAATTTGGCCTCTGCTAAACTGGGTTTACTGTGGCTCAAAACAGATCTGGTCTTAGTTAACTGGCAGGGGGCCGACTATGCAGCTAGAGCAGCAGGAGGCTGAACGCAGCGACAACAGAGAAATTGTGACTATAGAAGTTGTATTGGAATAGGAAAGGCTTCCTTCCCCTTCCCTCTGGGGAGGAGGCAATGACGCGTAGATGAAAGAGATAGTTGGGCGTTATACATAAAACATATTCAAGTAAATGCAGTATCTTCAATAGTGCAGAAATGCTAGGTTGTTACCCGGATCCTCCTATATAATACGTTTTAGTCAACAGCGACAAGTGTCGACACAGTAATTGAGAAGGGTCTCAGCAATAGAGACATATGCATGTGGACAGAAGGAAGCATAGCTTGGTACTCTAACCAGAAGTGAGAAATGAAATAGAAGATTCAGAGCATTGGAATCGAAGAAGAAAAGATGACAGACCCCAAAGACAGAAAAAAAAACCTCCCCCCCTACTAATATTCCCCCACTTTTCCAGTACTTCACTGTGGCGCTGGAGGGAGAAGTGTGTTTGGCATTCCCTGCAGAACGGACTTGCCACAGCTTCACCTTCCCAGTCCCCAAAAATTAACCCCAACACTCCCTATTAACTGATCAATGAAGGGTAAGCAATTAGCATTCTGCAAGACAAAGTAATGGATATAGAATTTAAGTTGCAAATAACACAGGAGCTTCATATCAGCATTGAAAAAAATATTGAGAGATGAAGGACAAGGGCCCAAGAATGGGTGGATAGCCTAAGGGCATGACACTGATTGAGCCTCGAGATTAGGCTGGGGGCAGGAAGAACACCGCTAGCCTATAGTATTCGTATTGAGAGACAAGAGCCACTGACGCATAGACAAAAGGGATAGGTAGGCAATCAATTTATGAAACCGAAAATTGAAAGAATAAATCAATCAGCTGGGTGCTCTGTGGGAGCTAACCGCAGCGTGTAAGGTACACGGCCCTGGAGGAGGGAGGTAGAAAGTAATTGTTGAGGTGGGAACAAGCAACTCAAAGCAGCGGCAGGAACCCAGTGGAAAGCATGGGCAAGGAAGACGTAGGGTGAATACATGTCGGGGAGGGGAGGGGGGGTAATTACTACAAAATTCCTAAAATCCCCGAAGTAACAGGGTGACCTATGAAAAATAGGGGCACGAACTACTGCAATAAAGTATAATAAACTACTATAGTGTAGTAGTGCGATCTTCAACAAGATAGCGTGTTACCGCGCTTGGGCGATGACGTCACGTCGTAGGTACAAACAAATGTTATTTCAGTGGGAGCTTCCATCTTGGAACATCATGGATGTGTTTGTTTGAATAAACAGACGGGCCCCCCCTGCGGGTCCAGGGATTAGAATAGGCCCGAGGTATTCCTGCCTGTCGTAAGAGGCGACTAAAAGGAGTCCATCCCCCTCACGGGGGTAGTTAGCGCCTGCGTCCGGAGACGGACGGTTCCTCGACCTATTCTTGTGGTCTTTTTGGTTTTTCACTTCTCGTTTCTTCCTTCCTTTTGTTGGTTCCTTTCTTTGCTCTTCTCCACCTCACTGTCTTCCTTACTCTTTCCCTTGACTTCTCCTTGCCTTCTCATTGCCTTCTTCTCCTTGCCTTCTCATTGCCTTCTTCTCCTTGCCTTCTCATTGCCTTCTTCTCCTTGCCTTCTCTGGTCTCCGCCTCGGCGTTTGAGACAGTCTGTCCTCTTTCTCCCTCTCTCTTCTTTTTCCTCTTCTTCCTTCCTCCCTGTGCGTGCCTGAAGGCCGACCCACGCGTTCGCACGCGTAGCCGGTGACGGGGTAACGTGTAAGTCCCCGCCCTGGGTAGACATGTAAGGCACGCGCGTACCCCCTGGTAAAGGCCAGGCCCGGGGAGGGGTGATTGCCTGAGCTGATACCTTCTGACCATGCCGATTGGTCCCTCCGTCTGTTTCTCGGGAGGTGTGACCTGAGGTGTAAACATTCACCTAAGGCGGGAGTGCCCTCTGAGAGGGTCCCCACAAGGAAGGAGCGCGCCATCGGAGACGCTGGCAATCATGGGGGATTCCTCCGCAGTGGATTCTACTCCATCTCTCTCGACTTCTGCCCAAAAACGGAAACATGACCAGCCAACAGTGACAAAAGTACTACCGCCTGCCCCACAGTTCCTCGTCGTTTCTCGATCTGAGGACGGAAAGAATTTTTCCTCTGTCAACCCTTTCGTTATTCAGAAGGGCGTAGATGCCATAGCCGGATCTGTCAAATCTTGTACCAGGTTGCGTAATGGTACCTTATTACTAGAAACTGAGAGTGCCTTTCAGGCACAAAAACTGCTTCGGGCCACACTCCTGTACACGTTCCCTGTGCGGGTGGAGGCCCACCGAACTTTGAATTCGTCTCGTGGTGTAGTCTATACTAGCTCCCTCGACGGATTGACTGACGAGGAGCTTCAATCTTTCCTCGCTGAGCAGGGCGTGACGGCTGTCCATAGGGTCATGAAAAAGGTCAACAATGACCTTGTACCGACCCAGACACTTTTCTTGACCTTCGATAGTGTTAAGCTGCCATCGCGCATCAAGGCGGGCTACGAGGTTATTTCTGTTCGCCCCTATGTCCCGACACCTACGCGCTGCTACCAGTGTCAGCGTTTCAATCACACTCAACAGTCTTGTTCCAATGCGGCTAAATGTGTCACTTGTGGCAGGGATGCCCATGAGGGTGACTGTCCACCTCCGTCTCCTCGTTGTGTGAACTGTCAGGGTGACCATGCCGCATCCTCCCACGACTGTCCTGTCTATAAGGAAGAACGCTGTATCCAAGAAATTCGGGTCAAAGAGAAAGTGTCCACCTCGGCTGCTCGCAAGCTATTGGCTAGTAGGAAGCCCACGCTGATCCCAGCGGGGAAATATAGTACTGTCCTCGCCTCTCCTCGGACTACCAGGGAGGTAGCAACCCAGACATGCGATCTGACCTTCAGCACCACGGTCGTCCGTTCGGCCAGTGCTAAGATCGCGCGGTCGACGTCTCCTCTTCCTCCCATCACCCCACAGACACCAGCCCCTTCATCAGCTTCTGCTAAGACGAAGACCCCGAAGTCAGTTGCACGGGCCTTCAAGAAGGAACCATCCCGTGCAGACTTCCTACGTACCTCGACCTCCCAGCCTTTGTCCGGTACTTCCACCAAACGTCCTTCCAAAAAGGCTCATAGGAAGCACAGTTCTCCTTCTCCGCCACGGCGCATTTCTTCTCCTGCGCCACCCAGCGGTTGCCGCCCCAGGCCGTCATCCGTTTCACCTGGCCGCACCGCTGGTAGCCGTACATCTGGCCGTTCACCGGCGGAGGAAGCTCCCCCTCCCGGCCATCCTCCCGAGATGGCCGATGAACCTATAGACCCAATGGACGATGACTGTCCGCCTACTGATAGCGGCGGCAGTGCTCGCTCGAAGCCAGGCCCTAAGCGGCCTTCAAGGTGACCCCTTCTATCATCTTCCTTTTCTTACGATGGCACTTATTCACTGGAATATTCGCAGCATTCGCTCCAACCGAGAGGACTTGAAGTTGCTGCTCCGCTTGCACCGTCCGCTCGTCGTAGCCCTCCAGGAAACGAAGCTACGCCCATGCGATCAAATTGCCTTGGCACACTACACCTCTGTGCGTTTTGACCTACCCCCTGTGGTCGGTATCCCAGCTCATGGAGGGGTTATGTTGCTGGTCCGGGATGATATTTACTACGATCCCATCACGTTGCACACCGGCCTGCAGGCAGTTGCCATCCGCATTACTCTCCCCACTTTTACGTTTTCCTTTTGTACCGTTTACACTCCATCGTCATCTGCCGTTACCAGGGCCGACATGATGCAACTTATTGCTCAGCTACCTGCACCATTTTTGTTAACTGGAGACTTCAATGGCCACCATCCCCTTTGGGGCTCTCCAGCATCCTGCCCGAGGGGCTCCTTGTTAGCAGACCTTTTCAACCAGCTCAATCTTGTCTGCCTCAATACTGGCGCCCCTACTTTTCTTTCGGACACATCTCACACCTATTCCCATTTAGACCTCTCTATATGTACTCCCCAACTTGCACGCCGGTTTGAGTGGTATGCACTTTCTGATACATATTCGAGCGACCACTTCCCGTGTGTTATCCATCTCCTGCAGCATACCCCCTCTCCGTGCTCCTCTAATTGGACCGTCTCCAAGGCAGACTGGGGGCTCTTCTCTTCCAGGGCGACCTTTCAGGATCAAACCTTCACAAGCTGCGATCGTCAGGTCGCACACCTCACGGAAGTCATTCTCGCTGCTGCTGAATATTCCATCCCTCACCCTACTTCTTCTCCACGTCGCGTACCGGTCCCCTGGTGGACCGCAGCATGTAGAGACGCTTTACGTGCTCGTCGACGTGCTTTACGCATATTTAAACGCCACCCTACAGTGGCGAATTGTATCAATTATAAACGATTACGTGCTCAGTGTCGTCGTATTATCAAAGAAAGCAAGAAAGCCAGCTGGGCTGCTTTCACAAGCACCTTCAACAGTTTTACTCCTTCTTCTGTTGTCTGGGGTAGCCTGCGCCGGCTATCTGGCACTAAGGTCCACTCACCAGTTTCTGGCTTGAAGGTCGCGAATGACGTCCTTGTGGCCCCTGAGGCTGTCTCCAATGCCTTCGGCCGCTTTTTCGCAGAGGTTTCGAGCTCCGCTCATTACCACCCTGCCTTCCTCCCCCGCAAACAGGCAGAGGAGGCTAGGCCACCTAACTTCCGCTCCTCGAATTGTGAAAGTTATAATGCCCCATTCACCATGCGGGAACTCGAAACCGCACTTGGCCGATCACGGTCCTCCGCTCCAGGGCCAGATTCTATTCATATTCAGATGCTGAAGAACCTTTCTCCTGCGGGTAAAGGTTTTCTTCTTCGTACATACAATCGCATCTGGATTGAGGGACATGTTCCCGCATGCTGGTGCGAGTCTATTGTTGTCCCGATTCCTAAGCCGGGGAAGGACAAGCACTTGCCTTCCAGTTATCGACCTATCTCGCTTACCAGCTGTGTCTGTAAAGTGATGGAGCGAATGGTTAACTCTCGATTGGTTTGGCTGCTCGAGTCTCGACGCCTACTTACCAATGTACAATGTGGATTTCGTAGGCGCCGCTCTGCTGTTGACCATCTGGTTACCTTGTCGACCTTCATTATGAATAACTTCTTGCGGAAGCGCCCGACCGCGGCTGTGTTCTTTGATTTGGAGACGGCTTAAGACACCTGTTGGAGGGCGGGCATTCTCCGCACCATGCATACATGGGGCCTTCGCGGTCGCCTCCCTCTTTTTATTCGTTCCTTTTTAATGGATCGACAGTTCAGGGTACGTGTGGGTTCTGTCCTGTCCGACACCTTTCGCCAGGAGAATGGGGTGCCACAGGGCTCAGTTTTGAGCGTCGCTCTCTTCGCCATCGCGATCAATCCAATAATGGATTGCCTCCCAGCTGATGTATCAGGCTCCCTTTTCGTGGACGATTTTACCATCTATTGCAGCGCGCAGTGTACACGTGTCCTGGAGCACTGTCTTCAGTGTTCTCTTGACCGTCTTTACTCCTGGAGTGTCGCCAATGGCTTCCGTTTTTCTGCCGAGAAGACGGTCTGTATTAACTTCTGGCGCTACAAAGAGTTTCTCCCACCGTCCTTACGACTCGGTCCCGTTGCTCTCCCAATCGTGGAGACAACCAAATTTTTAGGCCTTACATTTGACAGAAAACTTAGCTGGTCTCCACATGTGTCATATTTGGCCGCCCGTTGTACCCGTTCTTTAAATGTCCTCCGTGTTCTCAGTGGTGTGTCGTGGGGAGCAGATCGAACCGTCCTCCTTCGTCTATATCGGTCGATCGTCCGCTCCAAGCTGGATTATGGGAGCTTCGTATACTCCTCTGCACGGCCATCCATCTTACGCCGCCTCAACTCCATACAACATCGGGGTTTATGACTTGCGATCGGAGCATTTTATACTAGTCCCGTAGAGAGTCTTCATGCTGACGCTGGCGAATTGCCACTCACCTACCGGCGCGATATACTGCTTTGTCGGTATGCCTGTCGGCTACTGTCAATGCCCGACCATCCGTCTTATCGTTCCTTTTTTGACGACTCTCTTTGTCGGTATGCCTGTCGGCTACTGTCAATGCCCGACCATCCGTCTTATCGTTCCTTTTTTGACGACTCTCTTGACCGTCAATACGGGTTGTATGTCTCTGCCCTGCTACCCCCTGGAGTTCGCTTTCGTCGCCTCCTTCAACACCTTAATTTTTCACTCCCTGCAACCTTTCGAGTGGGCGAGAGCCACACGCCACCTTGGCTCCAGGCTCAGGTCCGCGTTCACCTTGACCTCAGCTCGCTCCCAAAAGAGGTCACCCCCGGTTCGGTCTACCACTCCCGTTTTTGTTCGAAGTTCGTCAACATGACTTTCATTTATACAGATGGCTCTAAGACCAATGACGGGGTCGGGTGTTCCTTTATTGTCGGGGCACAAAGTTTCAAATACCGGCTCCATGGCCATTGTTCGGTCTTCACAGCTGAGCTCTTTGCCCTCTACCAGGCTGTTCTTTACATCTGCCGCCACCGACATTCTGCTTATGTCATCTGCTCAGATTCCCTGAGCGCCATCCAGAGCCTCAGTGATCCGTACCTGGTTCACCCTTTCGTACACCGGATCCAACGCTCTCTTCAGCAGCTGGTGGACGTCGGTTCTCCGGTTAGCTTTATGTGGGTTCCTGGCCATGTCGGTATCCCTGGGAACGAAGCTGCAGATGCCGCGGCCAAGGCTGCGGTCCTCCAGCCTCGGACAGCTTCTTGTTGTGTCCCTTCGTCCGATTTTAGCAGGGTCATTTGTCGGCGCATTTTATCGCTGTGGCATGCCGATTGGGCTGCACTTACCGACAACAAGCTTCGGGCCTTAAAACCTCTTCCCGTGGCTTGGACGTCGTCCTCACGCCCTTCTCGGCGGGAGGAGGTCGTTTTAGCCCGGTTAAGAATTGGACACTGCCGGTTCAGCCATCGCCATCTGCTGACGGCTGCGCCGGCGCCGTTCTGCCCATGTGGGCACTTGCTGACGGTTAGACACATTTTAATGTCCTGTCCAGATCTTAACACACTGCGCCTAGATCTTAACCTGCCAGATACTTTCGATGCCATTTTAGCGGATGACCCATGAGCAGCTGCTCGTGTTCTTCGTTTTATCAATTTGACAAACCTCGCTAAGGACATTTGATGATGCTGTTTTTTAACCCTGTGCCTGTCAGTCTGTCTTTTATCGTGTTTTCCCTTTTAGTTGTTGTCAACTTGTGCCTCGCGGTGCATTCTTAGTCAGGGCGCTAATGACCATTGAAGTTGTGCGCCCTAAAACCACAAAAAAAAAAAAAAAAAAAAAAAAAAAAAAAAAAAAAAAAAAAAAACAGACGGGTGACTCCCACTTCCTAAACGCCCGGTGGGGCACTGTACCCAAAAGGTAGCAGTGTCGATTTTCGTGCTCACTCGTAACAACTTCACCTCTTCAATCAATTACCTCGTGAGAAGTAGGGTGAATAATAATGAAACCTAAATTCGTCTGGGTGAACTCTTAAATTTGCAACATGCACGTGGGGTGCTAACTACTATTCTTCTTATACTTGGGTGAAACTTAAACACATCTCTCCTACCACAAAATCTATCTCGCTAACCGCTCTACAGCGAGAGGGTAGTGTACTTCTTCTCACCTTCAGGAGCACATTCAACTCATCTCTAATGGGTATTTCATGTAACTGGGGTGCTTCACTCACTTCTAAACATACCAGTCCGGCTCTGGGCACAAACATGGCGCATAATAGGATTCCGGAATTGCTTACTCCTGAAGTTGGATAACACAACTGTAGGGGGAGTCTTACAAAATGGGAGGATTGGTTTAATGCAGTATATCTAAAATCCAGGGCTGTGGTGGGCCTTTACATACTGGGGTTAGTAAGTACATATTATACAACACAAATAGCATCAATTATAAAAACATATGCATCAAATAACATATGGAAAATAGCAAGGGCGTTGCTGCGCTGCAAGATGATGATTAAACCTAGCATAAAACCATAAGGGGAGAGAAAAAAAAGAAAAATAAAAGTTATAGGTACCAATTATTATCTGGCTATCAACAGGCAACGCTTAGCGGATTGGACATCGCTCAACACTGCTAAGCGTACAAAAGGCATGTACTACAGAGTTGTGAAACAATTTATCAGACTCTGTACTGGGAAAACAGGTAGCTTTATGAAGCTGGCTGGAGGCAGTAACAGACAGAGGCAACAGAAGCAGGTTTCAAATTAGTGCTGAGGTCGCAGTGCAGTGCTCGCGGGTGGCGCGCTGAGATAGCGAGACAGCTGTGAGGCACAGGTAATGCTGACCTAGCCAGGAACAGCACGTCTTGTGTGAGCGATGCCTTGGGTATTGTAACTAACCATTGGTAGATGTAGTCCATAAAAATTAGTAAGATTAAAATGAATTTAGTGTTTGTATCGAATAGTATTGACCAATGAAATGACAAATAAGGGTTGAATAGGCTGTTATGAGCACAGAATGGTGAAACCATTTATGAATGTGGAAAAAGAGTAGGTAGTCGGTTATTAAGGTACGCGAGACTAGATGGAGGGTGGAAGGGTGGTATTATACTTCAGGGGAGGTTCAGAACCACAAAGCGCCACCAAACTAAAAGTCGCTGTACTGGAAGACACCACTGTAATGGCGCACTTAGTTATTGAGGTGTGTTTCTGCTTCACAATCCATCAGCTGGAAGTCGCTTGCTTATAAACTTCCCTCAGAGGGAACTGTGGCACTTGCCACGTATGGAATGTATCTTTGCCAGTCACTGTGAGTTGAGTTAACATAATAGGAAAGCATTCGTTTCACAGTGCAATGAACACGTTCAATGCAGCCATTTGCAAAAAGGGGTGGTTCTCCATTGTTTAATTCTCAGCAGTCTGCAAACTTGGATAAATAAGGTGGACATAAACTTGGTTCCTTGGTCGGTTATAATGGCTTCAGGGCTTCCAAAAGGAAGGACAAGATGATATACAAAAGCTCATACTACGGTTTCAGATGACATGTCAGCGATGGGTACCAAAATAAGGTATCGGGAAAAGTGATCAATAATAGACAGAATATATTTACTTCCTTGTGTACTTACTGGAAGTGGCTCGACCATGTCTAAAGTGATGAACTGAAAAGGTTGTGATGTTTCGGGAAGAGATTGTAAGGGAATTTCGAATTGTGGGGATGGTGCTCTTTGGGCACATGGTAGGCAATTTTTTATATACATAGCAACATCTCGCCATCTGTTGTCCCACCAACATTTCACGGAAATGCGGGCGTTTGTGTCTCTTCATCCACTGTGGCAAGCTTGAATGCTCTAATGGCACTGGGCAATAGTTCTTGATTGCAGGTCCTTTGGTATTACTATACGTTTACCCATGGGGGTCTTAAACAATATAGAATTCCATCCTGTATAACAAAATACAGATGGAAGCGATATTGGCAACATTTTGCATCATTTTTGTGGGAGTCTTTTAATTCATCAATTATTACATCACCTGTTTGAGCTACTCTCACCTTTCTACTAAGTGCGTCAGCATTCTGGTGCAATCTTCCAGCTTTGTGTTGCACTTGGTAATCATACTCGCTCAATTTCAGGGCCCAGCGTGTGAGACGGCTTCTAGGGTATTTTAAATTTAATAGCCATTGCAGTGCTGCATGATCTGTTACTATTGTAAATTTTCTCCCGCAAAGGTAGTATCTAAAGTAGTTAACTCCAAACATTAGTGCCAGTAATTCTTTCTCTGTCATATTGTAGTTAATTTTTTTTTCAGCAGGTGGGTAATGGGTTTAGCTATTGTGGCATAGTCCTTTACAAAACGCCTATAATAATTTCTGAGTCCAAGAAAGCTTTGCAATTCTTTTGCATTCTTAGGGGAAGGCAAGGTTCTAGCTGCTTCAATTAGACGGGGGTCGGGTTTTACTCCATCAGCACTAGTAATGCGCCCAAGGTACTGCACTTGACTCTCAGCAAACAAACATTTTTCCATTTTTAAGCTTAAATAGCCCTTCTTAGTCCAGATAAAACATTTCTTAACCGGGGAACATGCTCATCTACGGTCCTGCAAAAAACCATGATATCATCTAGATAGACTAGGCACATTGTGAGTTTCAATCCTCTAAGTAATAGGTCAGCAAATCTTTAGAAAGTGGCTGGCGCGTTGCACATCCCGAATGGCATTCTCAGAAATTCATATAGACCAGAGGAAACTACAAATGCTGTTTTTGGCCTGTCCTGTGGTGCAATCGGTATTTGGTGGTACCCACTCTTCATGTCAAGAGTAGTGAAGTATTTACAATTTTCTAACCTGTCTAGTGTCTCATCAACACGAGGGAGAGGGTAAATATCTGCAGTTGTTACCTTTTTTACTGTTCTCATATTGAAGCAAAGACCGTAGGTTGTTCCCTCTGCTGGTTATACGAGGGAGCCCCGTTTCCGAGTTCTGCGGCCAGTTTTTACTCACGTGCCTTATGATTCCATACAGAGCAATAAGGTGCACGGCACTGCATGGCAGCATGGCCTGCCTTTTGGCAACGTTGACATGCCTGCTCGTATTTGAAAATTGGACATGACTGTTCGTCCGGGCACGCCGAACTAGCAAGAAAATGTGCGACCTTCTCTCGCATCATCACAGGTCGTGTGGCATCATGCAACGAGGTGGGTGATGCTATTTTGACCTCCCCTCCCACATACAGGTCAATTCCACGTATAGATACGTCAATTGAGTGGCCTTCTGCATGCTCAATTAACACTTCGTTTCGTGTGGGATCTGAACCCAGCATGTAAGTGCGGCTAGCCACAGCGCGGATTCGGTCAGCAAATGCTTCTACATCCTCTCCTTGCTTCTGGCGGAGGGTGGATAACTTATCCCTGTAATAGCAGGTGTCGCGTTGGTCCAAATACCTTTCTTTCAACCCAGCTTCTAACATGGCGAAAGAGGTAATGGCCCTAAAGGTGTGCACTGATTCAATACAGTTACGGGAGTCACCTGACAATTCACCAGGAAATCGTCTGGCCAAGCATAAGCACTGCCTACATCTGGGACAGTTTGCAAAAAGGAGTTTATCTGTTCATTGGGTTTCCTGGAAAATGTCGGGATAAAGTTAACTGCAGGGAAACTTTTAGCCAAGGTGGCAATGTGCAGCTGGGGTATTATGCTACTGGAGGCACTTGAAATGGCAGCGGGGTGTGTTTCTGGCACACTTAAACTGGCAGACTTGGTTTGAGCCAATTTTTGGCATTCTTCCAAATTCTATCTTCCGTAATAGTAATTTGTCAATTTCTGCTTGGAGAGCAGCTACTGGGGCTGGTTTTCCCATAGATGGGGAGTTATCTTCACCAGTGGTGATACTACGGGTTTGAGGCTTAGTTACAATGTTAAGGCACCTAGTGCTAGCTGAAGACTTCTACAATTGGAGCACAGAAAGAAAAGAAAGGGCCTATATTGCACAGGATTACGGCGTAGCTGACAGCATGGAGGTGGCAACATAGAAAAATGAAACTTCGAACTTACAGAAGCTGCAGCCGTGGTGCGTTGGGCGAAGGCGGCTGGAGACAGTGGTGATGTCGACGGCTGGGCGCCGTGTCTCAGCTAGCCGGCCAGAACATGTGTCCGTACTGCGGTGCAGAAGGCGGCTTCCTGCAGCATAGCGTGGCGCCTGTGGCAGTAGCAACGCGGTGATTGGTGGTGACGTGCGGCAGCTGTTTGGAAAAAGGCGCCGATACGGCAGAAAGTTGCGTGGCGATGCCACAAATGTGTGCGCTTATTATCACGTGGCGCATCTGGCACATCAAGCGCAAAGTATTGCTGGCAGCTTCATTAAGTACAGCTAGTTAACTTCAGATGAGACGGGCCTAACGGTGAGCCATCCCACTCCTGATACCAGTTGTTAATGCGTCAGGATTGGACAGGCGGGGAAAGAAGTAGGTACCCGTTGAGGTGAAGAATAAAACATAGTTTAAACTGTATGAAGTTTTAATGCCGTAAAGATAGGCAGGCCTGGAGAAGTTGCCGAGACTGAATGGGCAGCCGTCCAAGAGAGCAGGTGAGGAGGGTGTCTGATCGGTTTGGAAGCTGCCAGCAGAAGAGCAAACGGCGTGTCCGCTCCCGGCAGCCGGCCGCGGTTCCACTCCCATTTGACCACCTCCAAGCCTCCCTATTGGTCAGTCAGATCGTAAGATGCGTAGTTCAGTAGCATTACCTCGTCAGCAACACGTGAGTTTAGCTGCTGATAGTTCAACATGTGAGTTACGGGGTGGTTCTATTCGGTTCTGGGCAACGTGACAGATGCTGAACTTACTGCCAGGTAGAAGTCACTGATGGACATAAAGTGGAAAAAATAAAAATCAAACTTTATACTAATAAATCCATTCAGTATCGGCCCTGACAGTACAGTGTTTCTCATTGCTTGATGTAAACGTTGTATGCAAACAACTTGACCTATAGTGCAGATGATCTCTCAGAAAGCAGATATTGTAAATTATGTTTTTCAGTTTATGGAACTGGAATGGATGATAACATGATGGCTTAAAAATGTATTTCAACCTAGTGACTACAGGAGTAGGAGCCAAAGTATGAAAGAGCTTTGATGAGTTGAAAGAATGTTGCACAGCAGCAGACAATGGAAGTCGTCTTAAGTGGAGTAGCTTGAATCGTAGGTGGGATGATCTTTATCATAGGGCACACTTTTAAAAAAGTCATAGCTGTGCCACAGAATCATGTTGGTAGATTCTTATCTCAGGATATGGTATGTGATGGTAGGAAGACCAGATTGGCCTTGTTTAGATTGACTACATAAGAGATTTTGTTTGTAAGGCGGCGTGGGTCTCCCGCGTCGCTCCCCTACGCTCTGTAAAGAAGTATGGGACTCATCATCATCATCATCATCATCATGTCGTCATTGTGTCTCCAGTCTAAAGATTGGTTTGACTCAGCTCTCCACACTACTGTATCTTGTACAAGCCACTTCATTTCCAAATAACTGCTGCAACTTACACCCTTTTGAACCTGCTTACTGTGTTTGTCACTTGATCTCCCTCTATAATTTTTATACCCCCGCCCCCCCCCCCCCCCCCTCCCCTGCCCCAATACTACTAAAATGGTGATCCCTTCATGTCTCGGAATGTGTTCTATCCATCGACCCCTTCTTTTATTCAAGTTGAGCCACAAATTTCTTGTCTGCTTAGTTCTATTCAGTAACTCCTCATTGGTTACATAATCTATTCATCTGTAACATCACATTTGAAAAGCTTCTATTCTGTCCTTGTCTGAACTGTTTATCATCCACATTCCGCCTTCATACAAGGCTACATTCCCGACAAATACGTTCAAAAGAGACTTCCTAACTCTTAAATGTTTATTCAGTGCTAACAGATTTCTCTTCTTCAGAAATGCTTTTCTTGCCGTTGCCAATTTACATTATATTCTCTCTACTTTGGCTGTCATCAGTTATTTTACTGCTCAAATAGCAAAACTTGTGAACTAATTTTAGTGTCTAATTTCCTAATCCAGTTCCCTTAGCATCGCCTGATTTAATTCTACTACATTCTGTTACAATTATTTTGCTTTTGTCACTGTTCACCTTTTAACAACCTTTCATGCCACTGTCCATTCCATTCAGTTGCCCTTCAAAGTCCTTTTCTGTCTCCAACAGAATTACAAAGTTATCAACAAACCTCAAAGTTTTTATTTCTTCTTCTTGAACTTTTCTCCAAATTTTTCTTTTGTTTCCTTTACTGCTTGCTCAATTTTCAGATTGAATAACACTGAGGATAGGCTGCAATCCTGTCCCACACCATTCTCAACCACTTGTTCCCTTTCCTGTCCCTCAAGTCTTATAACTGCTTCTAGTTTCTGTAAAAGTTGTATATAATCTTTCACTCCATGTATCTTACCCCACCTACCTTCAGAATTTCAAAGCATGTATTCCAGTCAGCATTATCAAAAGCTGTCTCCAAATGTACAAAAGATAACTTATCTTCTAGGATAATTCGTAGGGTCAGTATTGCCTCACAGGTTCTTACATCTCTCCAGAATTCAAACTGATCTTCACCAAGGTCAGCCTCTAACAATTTTTCCATTCTTCTGTCAATAATGTGTGTTAATATTTTGCAACCATGACTTATTAAAATGATAGTTCGGTAATATTCACATCCGTGAGCACCTTCTTTCTTTGGAATTAAATCATCACATTCTTCCTGAGGCCTGACAGTATTTCACCTGTCTCATATATATTGCACACCAGGTGAAATGGTTTTGTTATGGCCGGCTGTCCCATAAATATCAGTAGTTCTGAGGGAGTGTCATCTGCTCTAGGATCCTTTTTCTCACAGTATCATATCTCCTATATCATCTTCGTGTCTGCCCTCTTCACTTTCTGTAATCTTGCTTCAAGTTAATTTCCCTTTTATAGCCCCTCTGTATCCTCCTTCCACATTTCAGATTTCCTTTTGTTGCTTCGGTTTTCCATTTGAACTCTTGATATTCGTACTGTTGCTTCTCTTTTCTATAAATGAATGTTTAATTTTTGTATAGGCAGCATCTATCTGTATCCGTACATTTTGTCCTAGTCATTGCTGTTTAGCCATTTTATACTTCTTGTAATTTCATTTTTCAAACGTTTATACTTCCTTTTGACTGCTTCATTTGCTAGATATTTCATACTTTCTCCTTTCATCAATTAAATTCAGTATCTCTTGTGATATACAAGGATTGTTACTTGTCCTTATGTTTTTACCTATTTGATCATCTGCTGTCTTCACTGTTTCATCTCTCAAAGCTACCAGTTCATCTCCCACTGTATTTTTCCCCCATTTCAGTCAATTGTTGTCTACTGCCACCTCTGAAACTTTCAACAACCTCTGTTTCTTTCAACTTATTCAGGCCTCATCTTAATTTCTTGCTTGTTTGCAATGTCTTCACTTTTAATCTACAATTCATAACCAATGTATTGTGGTTAGAATCCACATCTGCCTCTCGAAATATCTTACAGTTTAAAATCTGGTTTCACAGTCCCTGACTTGCCATAATATAATCTTTCTGAAAACTCACAATGCCACCAAATTTCTCTAATCTCCACTATATCTAACTTCAGCATATCAGTTTCCCCTTTTTAAATTTTCTAACCTGCATGCCCAATTAAGGGATCTAAAGTTCCACACTCCAAAACATAGACTGTCAGTTTTGTTCTTTTTGATGACGACATCCTCATTTGTAGTCCCCACCCTGAGATCCGAATGGGGAATTATTTTACCTCCAGAATATTTTATCCAAGATGATGCCATCATCATTTAACCACACAATAGAGTTGCATGCCCTCGGGAAAAATAATGGCTGTACCACCTCGCTTTCAGCTGCCCACAGTACCTGTGCAGCAGGGCCATGTTGGTTGATGTTACAAGGCCAAATCAGTCAGTCACCCAGACTGTTACCTCTGCAACTACTGATAAGGCTGCTTCCCCTCTTCAGGAACTGCACGTTTATCTGGCCTCTCAAGAGATACCCCTCCGTTGTGGTTGCACCTAAGGTATGGTTATCTGTGTCATTTAGGCATGCAAGCCACCCCATCATGGCGAAGTCTATGATTCATAAGGGGATTGTTGTATATATATAGTAGTGATAACTACCGGTATTCTGGGTAATGTTACATATAATATGCCTAGTTGTTTGAAGATGGCTTTTAGTGAGGAAACTACTTTACATTCCTTTTGAGTTGAAATAGGATTCATTTTATTATATGGCAGTATTATGAATCACATTAATGAACATAAACTAAGAATAAAATTTATAAATAAATGTGTAGGTTGAAAATATAGTTAATTTTAACTAGCAGTCATATTCAGAAAGTCTTCAGATTGTCCGAAGTAGGCTCTTAATGGACATGGGTGCACTATATGCTGGATTCTGCTCCACAATCGCACTTTTGAAGATGTTTGGTTTCCATTTATACAGTGAGTCTGCACATTTGCCATGGTTGGTTCTAATTCAGTTTAAAATTACCCAGGATTATCTTGGGAGGTCAGAGCCAGTCAGTTTTTAGAGATAGTTTGGAATTTCTTGAGACCCACAGTTACAGTATCATCCCAGGCTTTCTTCAAATACTGTACAATATCAGAGTTACTATTTTCTAAGCGTATAGCTTCTGCAAATGTTGGTAGTGTAGAGTGGATTCATTTAATATTTATGCATTTGAAGGACAAATGAAAAGGAAGCAGTTGATTATTTTTAATTTTTGTGATTCCTTAAGAGATAGACTAGGGATTCCTGGGCTTGGGCTTTCATGGAGTCTAAGTCCAGTTATAAGTGTACCATGAAGAGTTTAGCATGGATAGGGGAACCCCTAGAAGATAAAAATTTTTATGTAAATGATTCTGTTCATAGCAAATTGGTAATTAAGACCAGTTTTTCCTGTTACTAGAGAAACCTTGTAAGAAGAGTCCCACTTAAGAGATTTTTCAGATATTCGTTTTCATGATGAAATATAAGTATGAATTTTAGATTACTGTAAATATTGTTGCAGTAAATGATGTAATCTTGTATCGCAGGAACTCCAGTCAATCAAAATCAATTTAAAGTCCTGAGTATTAGCACAGATAATGAAAAATATTAATGTATAAAGTTTCTGAGATATAAAATGGCACTATTTTATATAAGTTTTAGTCAGTCTTTGCACCTTTTTTCAATGCACTTATGATTTCTTAAGCCTTGAAACACATCTTGGTTTGTACTCTTTAAAGTTACTGTTAACATGGTACAGCAGAGGGTGTGTAGTTAACTGCTGCATTTTACTGTTTTCTGTTCTATTAGTGGATGCCCCTCAAGATGAACAGCTGTTGGTTCATTTCTTTACAAGTACATATTTCTCTGATTTTACTGTCATGTTTCATGTACAATGTATGTTTGGGAGGAAGTAGTGTATTTCTTGGGTAGTCCGGAAATATTTAGAAGTCTTTGCATTACGCAGAATGCTTTTCTTGTGAATAAGCTTACTTCAGGTTCATTTAAGTGATCAGTGTTTCATCTTTTTTCCATTGATTTAAATTTTATTTTTCCTGATAAATTACTTCAGATACGTACTCCTTAACAGTTTTTTTTCTGATTCCAGTGATAGATAATAGCTTAGCCAAAGATTATTCACATTTTCTCAAATATTTGTTTTGCTTAGGTTGAAGTTCAGCAGTCAGTCTTCACATCAGATGTCTTAACCTGCAAGTTTTCCTGCACTTCACAATAATTTTCTAGTTATGTGGACTCCTTGTAGAAAACTGTGTCGTCGCTATGGAGATCTAATAATATCATCTATCACGTTATTCTTACATGTCATAGATAATAATCGTAATTTAGCACTTTCTTGAGATGCACCCCAGGATACCATAGATTGTTACAATTTTTGTCCATTAAGAAGTTCTGTACCCCTTTTGGGATAGCACTCATGTAGCCATATTAAATTATTCATGGCCTAACACAAAATTTCAATTTCAGATTGCCTCTTCCTTAATGAGGAAAGTAGGAGACGAGGTACTGGCGGAAGTAAAACTGTGAGGACGGGGCATGAGTCGTGCTTGGGTAGCTCAGATGGTAGAGCACTTGCCTGCGAAAGGCAAAGGTCCTGAGTTTGAGTCTCGGTCCGGCGCACAGTTTTAATCTTCCAGGAAGTTTTTTACCTCTTTATTGCTTTTCTACAATGTCTGCTGCATGCCATTCTCAACTGGTACCACAGTTAAAAAGATTATAACCAAAACCTGCAGGTTGGTTGGACTAAAAAAAATTTCCGAAATCATTCTCCACTACACCCTTTATCCCAGGGGCGCTAGTTCATCAGGATACGCAGGAGAGTCTGTGGAGGTTGGAAATGTAGGGGAGAGATTCTGTTAGGTTCAGGCTGGATGCCTGGTCCATGAGACATGTTCAGAGAGCTCTGTCGACAGAGCACTGCCGTTGTAGGGTAAAGAGTTTTAAAATGTCAAAAATGTAACCTTCTGTCTGGTTTACAGTAGCAGGTCATGGAAACACTTATACAAATGTGAAATTTTGAACAGTATGCAGAGTACGGGAGTATATAATATATTCACATTGTGATTATTTCAGCTTACTTATATTCAGTATGCACTTGATGAAAGTCACCGAATTGCCCGTCCAAAGGAATTGTGGACCACCAAATACAGAACAAATTTATTGGAATCTAATCTACATCAAAAAATTAACATAAATTTTAAAGAAAAATAATAAAATCTAATTATTATATTACCAAAATATTACTGCTATGAACCAGTTGCAGACTCAGAATGACTGGAGCCCTACCACTCATTCAATTAAACTACAAACTATTCCTTAACAGCTACATCAGACTCACATTATCAAATATAGCTTGGTAAAACTCAAGTCTGATGGCGTCCATATACCACTATTGAAATATCACTTTCAATTACTAACTTTACACAAAAAATATATAATTAATAATGATACTTTTGGAATTTTGTGTCGATAGAATTCATGTACAGTGATTACAGAGTTCACAGTAAGTACATTATGTTATCTTTCATGCACTTCAGGACCGTCTGGTGAGTGTTTTTTGCTGTAGTCTTCATTCTCCTGTACTGTAGAGCTGCACCGTGTAGAATGCCTGCAGTTGTAAATAAAGACCACCCCATGAGTGATATGCAAAACATGTTTCACACTGACCTACCTGTTGGATGCTGCCCAAAAAGGGTCGTGTTCGTGTCCTTGAAAATGTCTTGTATAGTGTTGTGCAGTCCAGCTTTCATGTTATCTTCAGAATTCGATCATTGAATTTTGCTTTTTGCTAACCTGTCATCTTTGTGCCATGTTCCTTTATCAGAGACTACAGTTTTTATATTGTTATTGCTCCCTGTCCTGTCAGCATCATAAGTGGGGCATTGCAGTAAATCATTTTCTGGTGTGCCCAGTACACAGCAGTCACGTAGGATTGTTTTTCACTTCTTAATCCTATGTGAGTATACTGCATACGGGCCATGCCCCATAAGAATATGAATAATTCCCTGATTGTGGTTAATGTAATCCACCTTCATTCTTTCCATGATCATCGGGAAAATTTCACCCACCCTATGACTCACATCTGATGTGTCCCAGTCATGTTGCTGTTTGTCTAACTTCCACTACTTCAGTTGTGTATTAGTGTCAACATTAGACCCTACTGTTTGTCGGAGATTAGCTTAGTTTCCAACCCACACCGAATAACATGCTGCCTTGTATCTATCTGTGGCATCCACAGGAAAGATGCCTGATGTGACAAATAGTGTCCTGATGGGAATGGTACCGAAGGCCCCCGCCAACCACAGGCGCACATCCTTCACTACCTGTCATCGGATGGTTGTATACTGCTGATGACACAGCCAGTACACTCACACACTTGCCACGTCCGCAGCTCATGGTCTCACGGTCGCATTCTCAGTTCATGAGCATGGGGTCCCAGGTTCGATTCCCGGCGGGGTCAGGGATTTTCACCTGCCTCGAGATGACTGGGTGTTTGTGGTGTCCTCATCAATTCATCATCATTCATAAAAGTGGTGAGATTGGACTGAGCAAAGGTTGGGAATTTGTACGGTTGCTGATAACTGCGCAGTTGAGCACCCCACAAACCAAACGTTGCACACTTGCCGTGAAACCAACTATCGAGAATAAAATGGCATTGAGGTGGAATCTTGTGGCATGCAGGGGAAGTTCGCTGGATATGCACATGCTATCTTCTGCATAATCTTATGTGTCTCTTGCCTAGCTTGAACTCTGTTGTCCAGAAAAGTTCTTCTTTCATCCAACAACACTCCCAAGTAATGTATTGCAATGCTGCGATCAATCCAAGGTTATTGTAGGATTTTTTTATGGATTATGCATGCTCTTTTAATAAAATGTAAGTGGTCTTTTATGTGCAGCTATAACTAATTCATTAACTGTTTAATCATGATTGCATTCACTACATCAAAACTTTGACTATTTAGTATAATCAACTCACACAGGCAAATGCAAACAGAAACTGCCTCTGGCCTTCGGGGCCAGCTGAACCTACTGGTGCCGGGTGTTGGCTTCATGCCAAGATGTAATAACTATTATTATTATTGTTGTTTTTGTATTTTAATATTGACCAACTAGGATCACGTAACCATTTCATTTCACTTCTTTCCTTGTTTCTGTTTTTCCAGTACTCCATCTCCCCATCTCCATCTACTCTCTGCATACAATGTTGTCTTTTCCTTTCTTGTATTCATGTCGTTCCCGATTTCTAATTTCTTTTGCATTGAAGGCCCCCTAAATTTAATATTTTATTCTTGAAAAGATTTCTGTCTGTTATTTCTGATTCTTTGGTGTTGTTTCGTTCTAGGTATTTCCTTATTTCTGTAATCCATGCTATTGTCGATTTCTTCTTCCAGAAATACAGGAATATTTGTACTGTGAACCTGTTCTCATTCATTCAGTAGAGGTGTTCAAAAAAGATTATCTTCTTTTAGCAATTATGTCTGATATTTTCTCTATATATTTGTAGACCACCTCATTACTTCTCATTTTCCAGCAATCTGTAGTTTGTATTGCACCCATTATTTTTTTTGACTATCCATATTTCAGGTACCTCTATTCTGTCCAGCTTATAGGCCATTGTTAGGCATTCACATGCATATAAACAATATGGTTGTACCACTGTGGTATAGTGTGTTAGTTTGGTTTTTCTAGATAAGCATTTCTTGTTGTAAATGTTCTTTGCCAAACCATGTGCTCCCTCCGTTTTTTAACTCTTACATCTTCTGCAGATTCTTCTAGTTCATTCTGTTGTATATTTTCTCTGAGATATTTGAATTTACTTTCTTGTGATATTTCACATATCTGTATTTTTACGAATTTTGGTGCATTTTTTTAATATACACATCAAAAAAAGTTTTGCATCACTCCGGTTTCCAGAACTCCTGATGATAGACATTGACTGTAGATATTGTATCACAGACACAGTCCCTTTGACTGTTCAGAGATGTCACTAAACCTGCCCAAAGATGTAAACAACCATGCATGAGCAACGCCTTTTAGATGGAGAGGGTCCGACAGCCGATCAGTTCCAGTCATTCCAACAGGAAGGAGGTACACAGCTCGTGTTGTTTGTAGTTCACCCAAGCCTGGATGATCAATACCGTGGTTCAATCGCGTGCACATTGTTACTTTATGCCAGGAAGGGCTCTCAACAACAGAAGTGTCCAGGCGTCTCGGAGTGAATCAAAGCAATGTTGTTCGGACATGGAGGAAGTATAGTGTGTCAGGAACTGTCAATGACATGCCTCGCTTAGGCTGTCCAACGGCTACTACTGCAGTGGATGACCGCTACCTATGAATTATGGCTCAGAGGAACCCTGACAGCAATGCCACCATGTTGAATAATACTTTTTGTGCAGCCACATGATGTCGTGTCACAACTCAAACTGTGCGCAATAGGCTGCATGATGCACAACTTCCATGCAGCACGGTACAGATGGGCCCAACAACTTGCCAAATGGACCACTCAGGATTGGCATCATGTTCTCTTCACCAATGAGTGTCGCATGTGCCTTCAAGCAGACATTCATCAGAGACGTGTTTGGAGGCAACCCGGTCAGGCTGAATGCCTTACACACTGTCCAGCGAGTGCAGGAAGGTGGGGGTTCCTTGATGTTTTGGGATGGCATTGTGTGGGGCTGACGTACGCCCCTGGTGGTCATGGAAGGCACCGTAACAGCTGTACGATACGTGAATGCCATCCTCCGACTGATAGTGCAACCATATTGGCAGCATATTGGCAAGGCATTAGTCTTTATGGATGATAATTCGTGTCCCTATCATGCACATCTTGTGAATGACTTCCTTCAGGATAACGACATGACCTGAACCCTATCGAACATGCCTGGTGGGATTGACAGAAAAGGGCTGTTTATGGACGACGTGACCCACCAACCACTCTGAGGGATCTACGCCAAATCACCGTTGAGGAGTGGGACAATTTGGACCAACAGCGCCTTGGTGAACTTGTGGATTGTGTGCCACAATGAATACAGGTATGCATCAGTGCAAGAGAACATGCTACTGGGTTTTAGTGGTACTAGTGTGTACAGCAATCTGGATCACCGCCTCTGAAGGTCTCGCTGTATGATGGTACAACATGCAGTGTGTGGTTTTCATGAGCAATAAAAAGGGCTGAAATGATGTTTATGTTGATCTCTATTCCAGTTTCATGTACAGGTTCTGGAACCGAGATGATGCAAAACTTTTTTTGATGTGTGTATTTGTCATGAAATTTTGAGACCAGTACTATTTGTTGTTTCCTCCAGAAGATTTATTTGAGTAACTGTGTCTGTCAGATTATCTGCAAATATTGCAAAATTGTCTGCAAAAACCAGGCAGTTTACCTAAATTCCATTTGTTTCCCTTCCCAAAATGATTAGTTCAGTTTTGTGACTCTTTAGCTCCAGATTCCAGATCCTTTCAATTTTTTGTGCATTATAGTTAAACAGTAAAGGTATAAACCATCCCCTTGTCTAATACCAGTTTTTATTTCAGCTGGCTGAGGTAGTGCTCCCATAAATTTGATTTTAGGTATCGTCTTTGTGAGAGTTTCATGAATTATGTTTGCTGGTTTTACTTTAACACTCTATTCTGTAACGATTTTATCTCTTGTATCTGTCTATGGAATCAAATGCATTTGTGAAATCAATAAACGATACTAATATCTGTTGTAGAATTTTAGAACATGTTTTTCGCTCGCGTATCATGTCGTTTCTGGAAACCCAGAATCTACTCTGTAGAAATCAACATGGATTCCGGAAACAGCGATCGTGTGAGACCCAACTCGCTTTATTTGTTCATGAGACCCAGAAAATATGAGATACAGGCTCCCAGGTAGATGCTAGTTTCCTTGACTTACGGAAGGCGTTCGATACAGTTCCGCACTGTCACCTGATAAACAAAGTAAGAGCCTACGGAATATCAGACCAGCTGTGTGGCTGGATTGAAGAGTTTTTAGCAAACAAAACACAGCATGTTGTTATCAATGGAGAGACGTCTACAGACATTAAAGTAACCTCTGGTGTGCCACAGGGGAGTGTTATGGGACCATTGCTTTTCACAATATATATAAATGACCTAGTAGATAGTGTCGGAAGTTCCATGCGGCTTTTCGCGGATGATGCTGTAGTATACAGAGAAGTTGCAGCATTAGAAAATTGTAGTGAAATGCAGGAAGATCTGCAACGGATAGGCACTTGGTGCAGGGAGTGTCAACTGACAACATAGACAAATGTAATGTACTGCGAATACATAGAAAGAAGGATCCTTTATTGTATGATTATATGATAGCGGAACAAACACTGGTAGCAGTTACTTCTGTAAAATATCTGGGAGTATGTGTGTGGAACGATCTGAAGTGGAATGATCATATAAAATTAATTGTTGGTAAGGCGGGTACCAGGTTGAGATTCATTGGGAGAGCCCTTAGAAAATGTAGTCCATCAACAACGGAGGTGGCTTACAAAACACTCGTTCGACCTATACTTGAGTATTGCTCATCAGTGTGGGATCCGTACCAGATCGGGTTGATGGAGGAGATAGAGAAGATCCAAAGAAGAGTGGCGCATTTCGTCACAGGGTTATTTGGTAAGCTTGATAGCGTTACGGAGATGTTAAGTAAACTCAAGTGGCAGACTCTGCAAGAGAGGCGCTCTGCATCGCGGTGTCGCTTGCTGACCAGGTTTCGAGAGGGTGCGTTTCTGGATGAGATATCGAATATATTGCTTCCCTGTACTTATACCTCCCGAGGAGATCACGAATGTAAAATTAGAGAGATTCGAGGGCGCACGGAGGCTTTCTGGCAGTCGTTCTTCTTCCCGCGAATCATATGTGACTGGAACAGGAAAAGGAGGTAATGACAGTGGCACGTAAAGTGCGCTCTGCCACACACTGTTGGGTGGCTTGCGGAGTATAAATGTAAATGTAGATGTAGATATAGGTTTGCTGGTTAACACTGTGGCAAATTATTGGTTTTAGGTTAAATATCTGGTCTGTGCAGAATCTTCCCTTTTGAAAACCTCTCTGATATTCTCCCAGTTGGTTGCCCAAAGTTTCTACCACTCTGTCCAGGAGCATTTTGGATAATATTTCATGTGCCACTGGGAGAAGTGACACCCTTCTAAAATTGTTGACATTTTGTTTTTGTCTCTGTTTTTGTGTAGCAGATGGATTAACACAATTTTTCTCTCTTCTGGAATCTTTTCAGTTTTCCAAATGTTCTCAAAAAGCAGTTCTAGATCATTTAATAATCTTTGTTTCTGATGGTTGGTTGGTTGGTTGGTTTGGGGAAGGAGACCAGACAGCGTGGTCATCGGTCTCATCGGATTAGGGAAGGATGGGGAAGGAAGTCGGCCGTGCCCTTTCAGAGGAACCATCCTGGCATTGACCTGGAGTGATTTAGGGAAATCACGGAAAACCTAAATCTGGATGGCCGTACGCGGGATTGAACCGTCGTCCTCCCGAATGCGAGTCCAGTGTCTAACCACTGCGCCACCTCGCTCGGTTTTCTTTCTGACCATTTCAATAATTTTGCTGCAATGTGGAGCCTTCACCACTTGTGTTATTGTTTTTGTGTGATTTGATGGCTTCATGAATTTCATGCTTTGTTGTTGTTCATGGTGTACACAAATAGAGAAAAGGAATAACACAGATATATTCATAGATGAAATAAGACTGGAAGAAATTACCACTAACAAATTTTTGGGGATTACAGTTGACAATAAGCTCCACTAGAGTCAACATATAGATAATATTTGCTGTAAATTAAGCACTGCAATATTTGTTATGAAACAGCTTGCACATTATGCTCTATTTGAGCCATAACTGCAATATGGAATTACTGTTTTTGGGGAAATTCCGGCAGCATAAATACAAAAAGAATGTTTATATTGCAAAAAACACTGTTAGGACCATCTTAACAAGAAACAAATAGACTCATGCAGAACTGTTTTCCATAGTCTAAAAATACTGATATTTCCATCTTTGTACATTTACGGAATAATAATATCATTAATAAAAGGAAATGCAGAACTAGAAAGAAGTTCAGATGTATATACAGTTGAAACAAGAAATAAAGGCCAGCTGAGAAATATACAACACCAACTGAAACAGGTCCTTGATACTCAGGTGTCAGACTCATAAAATTCCTTCCAAAGAGTTTACTGGACAATGTATGCAAAAAGACTTTCCAGAAACTTTTAAAGGATTCTTTAATGGAAAAAGAATTTTATAGTGTAGAAGAGTATGTGTATCAATGAATAAAAATGATATAACTGTTATGGAAGTACTGTAACTAATTGAACATACTATGATATGTAAATAACTTGAGAATTCTGAGAGAAAAATGTAAATATGAGTATAATGTAGTATGTAAATAATTTTCAGGACCTAAAAAACAGATGAAAAATGTATGCAACATAATTATAAGTATTGCCACTTTGATGAATTTATAAATAGGTTAAATATTGCAAGAAAATAGGTTTGAGTTGACTTGTCCTATATTACAAGTACACACTTTGTAGAAAATGTAATCAGATGGGACCAAATAAAAATAAATAAATCAATCAATCAGTAAAATCTTCCTCCAGATTTTGTGATATTGCTGCAAATTCCAGTTTAACTCTTGTAACTGGACAGTTTAAGAGCCTGTCAAAAAAAATTTCTACTATTTTGCAAATTTTCTTTGTTATTTAATCCTATTTTACCATTTTCAACTTTGAAACAGATACCTGCAGCTTGATACCCTTTAGATACACATTTAAAAGTCTGGTAAAAATTTTTGGCACTATTTTTGCCAAAATTTTCTTGTATGCCCATAAGCTGAGTTTCTTTAAATGTTCTTTTGATTTTTGGATTATTTTTTATGTTTCTTTTCCTTATTGTCTGAATTCTCTAAATGTATGGTGTGGGTTTACACACACACACACACACACACACACACACACACACACACACACACACCTCCATTTTCTCCATTTTTGTGCTCTTTGTTCTAGTGCCTCTTCACATGCTTTATTCCACCATTATTCTTGGCCAGTGCTAAAGTTTTCTCTGCTGCTTTGTACCTGAAGTTCGTGCCAATCAAATTGTTTTGTTGTCTCAGTATCTTCTCTAATTTTTTTTCTGTATTTTCAATTATAATATTAGGTGTAGTTGTGTTGTATCTAATTGCTTTCTTGGTTGTGTTTTGTGTTTTAGCCAGTAGAAATCATTTTTTAATCTTAGAGAGATAATGACCTCACTCAAATTACCCATTTCTGATTATTGCAATGTTCACAATTTCCGTGATATGTCTTTTAGATATGGGTTTGTGATCCAATTGAAATTCTCCTAGGTTTGGAGATATTGAAATTTTGGCTTTTCTTGGCATTTTGCAAAAATGTGTGGACATCAGTTTTAACTGGAACATTTTACACATATCGATCGATATTCCGTCATTTCTGTTTATTCTTAAGTGCGCTGGATCTTCACCTGTTGTATTCCTAAATTTCTTTTCCTTTCCAAATTGTGCATTAAAGTTGCTGAGAAGTATTTTAACATTTTTTTGGTTATGTTGGAGATTTCAGATTCTAAAAGATCCCAAAATGGATTTACATGCTGCACATTTCTTCCGTTATCATTTATAGGTGTATGTAACAATGAAAACAGTCAATTATTGATAAAATTATTTAATTGGGTAGATAAAAAGTCTACTCACTAAGTGGCAGCAGAACACACACATAAAAGGCTGTTGTGATTGGCAAGCTTTCAGAGCCAGTGGCTCCTCCTTCAGGCAGAAGGGTTGAAGGGGAAGGAAGAAGGGCAAAAGAAAAGGACTGGAGAGATCTAGGAAAAGGGGTAGATTTTGGGAAAGTCACCTAGAACCGTGGGTCAGGGGAGACTTACCTTACGGGATGAGAAGGAAAGACTGATTGTTGGGAACTGCCTCAGACACGATGTGAAAACCTGCGAGCATAAAGATGGAAGACAGAGTAATATGCACGACAGAGATTACTACTAAAACATCTTGCATGAGTTAATAAGAGTGGGAAGCTAAGGGCATTGTAAGTAACGGAGGTGGGAGGAGGCGATGAAAAATAGACGGGAAAGACAATGAAAGATGTAGAAAACTAAAACGGAGTGAAGCAAAGAGTAGTTACAGTGAAGAAAAGATGAGACAGAAGAAATTAACGTAAATTAAGGCCAGGCGGATAGAGAGAACCAAGGACATTTTGTAGTGGTAATTCCCACCTGCGGAGTTCGAGAAACAAGTTCTTGGTTCTCGCCAAGTGGTGGTAATTGCCTAATTGCAACCCTCTTTTATTTGTGTGTTCTGTTGCTGCTTGGTGAGTAGATTTTTTTATCTATCCAGTTAAATTATGTTGTTTAAATTCCTTCTGAATCATATTATAATATTGTTACATAGCAAATTTGCAGTACCCATTACTTATGCAACTGCATAATATATATTGAGAATTCTCATCATTCCATTCATTTTTAAAGGGTTGTGATGATACATGAATAGACTGCCTCTTTCTATCCAAATAGCCGCAGTTACCCCAGCCTCAGCCTATGGTAACATACTATCCCCACACCCTCCACCCAACAGTTTCCAGCCCTTCTGCCCTATCATCTCCCCATTCTCATGTCCCACCCTGTTTATCTGCAGCCCTCTACCATTGCATCCACCTGTCTTACCCACTCCTTTCCTTTTTTGTTCCTTTTTTTCTCCATCTCCCTGCCCCACAACCTCCCGTACAGTACTATCCCTTCACCTTCCCCACCCCCTCCAAATTGCTGCTTGTATCCCACGTGATGTTGCGTTCTGGCCTGAGATGCTGGTGTTGGCGATCTCGTGTGTGTGTGTGTGTGTGTGTGTGTGTGTGTGTGTGTGTGTGTGTGTGTGTTTTACTGATGAAGGCTTTATGTGAGTGTCTTTTAATCCTGTCTATCTGCAACTAGACATGTCTTCTTTATGGTAAGTAGCAATCTATCTTTTCCCAAGTTCTTGATATTCCTACCTGGAGTTTCCATTGTTTGAATATTTATGCAGCTTCTCTCAGATAGTATGTCATTACAGATAATTGCATCATCTGCAAAAATCCTGATGTTACTATTAATATTGTCTGCAAGATCATTGATATACAGGAACAGCAAGGATCTTGACACACTATCGTGGGGCACGCCCGATGTTACTTCTACATCTGACAATGACTCTCCATCCAAGATAACATGCTGTGTCCTCCCTACCAAAAAGTCGTCAATCCAGTCACAAATTTCACTTGATGCTCCATACGATCGCACCTTTGACTATAAGTGTAGGTGCGGTACTGAGGCAAATGCTTTTTGGAAATCAAGAAACACTACATCTACATGGGTGTCTTGATCCAAAGCTTTCTGTATGTCATGTGAGAGTTGAGTTTCACGTGATCGGTGTTTTTGAAATCAATGTTGGTTGGCACTGAGGAGGTCATTTGTTCAAGACACCTCATTTTGTTTGAGCTCAGAATATGTTCTAAGATTCTACAACAAATTGATGTCAAGGATATTGGACACCTGTTTTGTGGGTCACTTCTACTACCCTTCTTGTAGACAGTTGTGACCTCTGCCTTTTTCCAAGAACTGGGTACAGTTTGTTGTTCAAAGGATCTACTATAGATTTAGTTAGAAGAGGAGCTAACTCAGCTGCAAATTCAGTATAGAATCTGACAGGGATCCGTTTCTCAACACCACTGACACTAATACGTATTTCATTCATCGCTGCAGTGGTACAAGGATTAAAGTGGAGCAAGTCTCTGGGGTTTTCCTTTGTAAAGCAGCATTTGAAAAGGGAGTTAAGCTTTCAGCTTTGGCTTTGCTACTCTCAATTTTCAGTTCCTGTCTCGTTCATGAGGGACTGGACACTAACTTTGGTGCCACTAACAGTCTTTACATACGACCAGAATTTCTTTGGATTTTGTGAAATGTCATTTGACAATATTCTGCTATGATAGTCATTGATGGCATCACGCATTGTTGTTTTGATGGCCAAACACGTTTCATTCAGCATCTCTGTCTATTTCCCTGTGCTTTGTTTTACACATCCATGTTGTTTTCAACACAGCAACAGAAACACATTTACAATATTGTGCTCATAAGAAAATATGAATGGACAGAAAAATTTTCTTTTGGAGGCTACACATGAAGTATTTGTACCAGCTGTGAGAAAGCTGAAGAAGAAGAAGAAAAAGGCTCCACTGGAATCTATTATAATTGATTATGCTCCCAGTCATCTTTAGGATGTGCCTGTAAATCCTGATGTTATGCAAGCACCTTTCCACCCAACGTAACAAGCGTGATTCAGCCCATGAGCTAGGGAATTTTGGAACCAATTAAACATCATTATCAACATGCACATCATGTCTCTTTGTTGAACAAATGTGAAAATGACTGTGCCAATGCTATGTTGAAGGTGTAGAAAACAATCGACTTAATTGATGTTGTCTTCTAAACAGCAGAAGCATAGGATAAAGTGGAAACACTACCATAATGAAGAGTTGGGATAAAGTGTAGCTAACCATTGATACAGATTTAAAGTCAATACTGTGCAACAACAATGAGCCAGTCGATTTGGAATCATCCACTGCTGACTCTTTGTACATTGACATGCTCCACAAGCTTCCAGGAGGAGGAGAAACTGGTGAAGATGATATTGCTGAGTGGCTGAATAAGGAAAACTGAGAGATATACCAAACTTCAACATATGAAGAAATAATCAAAAGTGTGCACAAAAGTAATGATGAAAGTGATGATCAAAAGGACATACGAGGAGACAGCTTGAAGAGTTCTCACACTACTGGTGCAGAAGCTGCAGACGTCTTCTTGGAGTTCATTATACAACAACCAGGTACATGCAGTACCAATATAGCACTTGCAAAGCATTGCATGAAAAAGCATCTCATCATTGCAACAACTAAAAATTTAGCCCATGTTTCACAATGAGTGAAACTGGTGTGTACGTACACACTCAAGGATAAGTCTTCTATGAAAATGAATGTATCTTTGAATTTAATAAAGTATAGCCCCTATGTGTTTAAACTAAGTTTCAGGCATAATAATCTGGGACATCCACTAACCCAGCACCAAATGACCAGATTAGCGAGAGTCCAGTGTAATAACAACAATAATTTCTAGAGGGCGTGAGTCATGCTTGGGTAGCTCAGTTAGTAGAACACTTGCACGCGAAAGGCAAAGGTCCTGAGTTCGAGTCTCACAGTTTTAATCTGCCTGGAAGTTTCATATCAGCGCACATTCCGCTGCAGAGTGAAAATCTCATTCTGGAAACATCCCCCAGGCTGTGGCTAAGCCATGTCTCCGCAATATCCTTTCTTTCAGGAGTGCTAGTCCTGCAAGGTTCGCAGGTGAGCTTCTGTAAAGTTTGAAAGGTAGGAGATGAGGTAATGGTAGAAGTAAAGCTGTGAGGACGGGGCATGAGTCGTGCTTGGGTAGCTCAGATGGTAGAGCACTTGCCCGCTAAGGCAAAGGTCCCGAGTTTGAGTCTCGGTCTGGCACACAGTTTTAATCTACCAGGAAGTTTTAATAATTTCTACTAGCTGTTGAACAATCAGGTATTGTGTAGTGTCCTTCAAAGCAAGTCAGCAGGTAATGAAACGGGAAAGTAAAGAAGGTGTTCTATCCTGTCAGCCTGTTGTGCATGCCTCCCTCCACTCTTAAACTTGCCCTTGCACATTGTTATAGTGTCTTCTGTGTCAGCAGAATGAAAATCATTTGAGAAAATAGCATTTTACTTTATCAATTGCCTGCCAATATTACACAAAACCATAGAAGAGTGGCATCCTTTGCTGAAAATGAATGCATCATGCTGGCAGCAACTGTGTGTGTATTAAGTGTGATGGGATGTCTGTGTCAAGAGTAGTTGTCTGTATTGGACCTTTGTTATGCTGCTTGGGTGGCGGATGCTTCAGAAATGATACAGTGACATAGTGTGTCTACAGTCAGTGGGGTGTGAAGAAAGCATCTCATTGGCAGTGAAGAAGCTAACACAATGAATGAGAGCGCTATTGTTATTGTCCTGACCACCACCGTCAATGCTCCACGCAGCCTAGAACATGGTTTGAATTAGAATCTGAGTTTGTGCACCTGGTTTTTGGAGGCACTCGAATTAACAATTTTTATTTGGTAGGCTGTGAGTTTCTTTCTCTTGTATATATATTTTTAATACATAGTGGGGCAGTAGCATTTAGCAACCCATAAACAGAGCAATCGTCCTTGTAGGTGACTGTTTTGCCTGGGATAGAGGACGGTGAAAGGAATGAGCTGTTCTGTGTTCACATAGAATGATTGAGAGAAAACTAGAAAAATTTGACATCTGAAAGGCTAAAATAGAAATGGAAACTGCCGTATTCCAGTTCTGTGCAAAGTACAGTTTAATCGATGATATCTCACCTTTTCATATTTGTTTCACACTTCCAGCATTTATGACTTTAATTAAAGTATTCCTTTCTGTTATACAGCTGTATCTTAAAACTGTTAGTATGATTACACATTACATGCAAGTCTTTCCATAATGTGCTGCACTATTTGTGCTACCGGTTTATTGTCTATTACCGAACATAGCGAACAGTATTGAAAGTGTTGCATTTAGGCTATAACTTAGTTTTCGGTATATGATTAGAATTTGCATCTTCTTTTGTGTTAAGTTATATTTTATCATTGTAATGAAATAAAACTTTTTCACTATTTCAGTTACTGATGATGTCTTGCTTGCTCTTCATTCACTATATGGTAATCCATTTGAGCGAGCTTTGGAACTCCTTGAAAAAAATTGTGTTGTTTTTTTACGAACAACGAATAAATTAAGATATGTTATACAGGTAAAGGTGAGGTAATGTAATAGGGGCCTATAATATGAGCTTTTTAAGAATTACTGTACTAAAAAGAAAACAAACTTTACAGGTAACGGGGAGTTCGGGGACACCATACACCATTTTTCCATCAGTTAACTACTGCTCTTGCCCTGCATATCGTTATCATGTAGCTGGAACCCAGACTGACTTGACGTGCAAGCATGTTCTTGCAGGAAAGCTCTGTGAAATAATGGGTAAAGGCAGAGAAGTGGTTGTGTCAGCAAATGAAATGATAAGAATCCTCTGTAGTGCAGCAAAACTTGACACCAAATAGACTTGGCAATGTTGCTATTGCCAAAGAGATTTGGTAGTGTATGATTCTTCTTTAATGATTGCCTACATTAATATAAGGTACCATCCAAAATATTGTGTAGTATTCACAAAGAAAGTGAACGCCATTGTAACTATAATAATTTACAGTGTAATCACTTCCACATCAGTCCTAAAATTATATGTAAGTTGTTTACTGTCTTATATTATTATTGTCAGTGCAGTTGAAAGTATCATACTGTAGTAATTTGTTGCCATGGATGTCATGGCCATTGTTTAATTCTGAAAATACATTTCACAAATGGGATTGTAGCCTGTTCCAACATATGATGTAACATGGAGTTTATTCATTTATCCTTCTATTGACAATATGCTCTGTGTGTATGTCATCTGAATTTGTACATCTATTAAATATACATTGTTTAAATAAACACAATTTTTATGTCTTATTTAACATGTTTGTACAGCTTGTATCTCTGTTCTTTTGTAAATCTTAATCAGACTTCGTTTATTTAGCATTTATATACATATTGTTCAAAATACAATTATGCCAAATGAACTATTGTTGAGACCACGTTATCATATATCACTGGAGAATTAATTTAGTAATTTCAAGGATTATATTTAATTTAATACTGAAGTTTTATAAGTTCATCAATGCTATAGATGATGTTGACTTATCAGCATGTTTTTAGTTATCTTTTGAAACTGCATAGTTCTGAAATACTCTTGAGTCTGAGGCAAAATATTGAATAAACGTTTTGGTTAATATAGTACATGTTTTTACCTTGTCTGTGCATTTCCCTACAAAAATCTTCTTCGTTTCTTATGATCCTACTGTTTAATACTACTGTGATCCCATAAGATTTCAGGAGACTATGCATACATGCTGGCATAGTCAAGATTTTAAGTTCTTTAAATAATTTCCTACGCAATTAACTTTTGGAGACAAAATTTTATGTTTCTACACACCTCATCTGGGATTTAAAGGTTTGGTGTGCCATGCTCATGTTACCCCAGAACAGAACCCTGTACCTTAGTTAATCTGTGTTTCGGCAAGTGATATGCACACAACAGTGTTTCTATATTACATTACGTCTTGAGCATTCTTAATATGTAACAATTCACCAAGCAGCAGCAGAACACATCACTATTGTGATTTTATCAATAATTGATTGTTTTTGTTGCTAATATGTAACAATATTTAGTTGGTTTCCTGTTTAGTATTTCATTGTGACTTTCCCTATTAAATGAGCATCTATCCTTACTGCTAAGAATTACTTCAATGTATTGGTGTGCCACTAGTGATATGAACTGTATTACTCTCTTTATCTGTAATTAAATATTGTAATATTTGCGGTGACATAATGCATTAACATGTGATAGGATGTAGTTAATTAAATTAATTGTTAATTAAACAAAACTGTCCATCTGTAGTTGAGGGACTAAAATGATTTGCCGCATAAATAGTAGAAGAGACATTGTGCAATGAATTTTATCTGGCATTTGTTTTGTAACCATCATAAACTTAAACTAAAATCAAACATGGCTGATGTTAAATGAAATGAGTCATACTGTTCAGGTATTTAAACTTCATTGGTTGTCCTCAGTTGTTTTCTTCATATCGGAAGTGTCCCAACTGGCTTCATTCTCTGGATAATCCTTAACTCACTTTTGTCCTGACCAAATGTAAGTCTGAACTCTCTTACTGTTTCTATTTGATTGCAGATTCATTACTATAATTTTTATTTGCAGAAGAGTAGACCAGTGAAGTGACAAATTTTAGTACCAGTGATCAGAAAAGTTAGATTTAAACCTTTGTCGCACTTTACTGGCATAGTTTTTTCATGTTTTATTTATATTATTCATCGGAAACACTGATCAGATATCCTTGGCAAAGTAATATTAAGGTTCATCATTGTGTTATGAATCCCATTACAAACCAAATGGTACATTCTAACCAAATAACTTTTTGTGGATTCAAGACAATGATATCTACATAATATTAATTGCATAAAAAGGAAAATTCTCTCGAGAAAAATGTAAAATTGTGGACATATCTGCCAGTACACTTATAAAAGTACACACACTGCTCTAGCTTAGGTATTAGCCTGCACGGAAGTCAAATGTCCACTGGAGCAAGTGGAACTGGATGGACAATAGAGGGCGTGTCACCACAGCACTGCACTCGCCTATGACAGTGCCACTATCTCGCCATGTGACTACACCGGCCAATATTGTCCCTCACAGCCAACATAAATACCACCACACCTTGATCACTCAGTCAGTCATGTACTTCGTCTAATTTTGTTCATTAATATCTCCACCATACTACTGTATCTCATTAGTGATTTCACTTTTGTATTGGTTTTTCTCTTTGGTCTCAATTTGGATTGTGGCTCGTACTTGTCCTGTTGACAGTTTTGTGTCAAAGGTTTGTCGCATTTCATTGTTGTATAGGTTGGTGCTACTGACTTGCTCTCGTTGTGTCAGGTCCGACGTTCTGTCAGCCCAGATGCTCGACTTGGGCATGGGTTTGAGTCCTTTCCACAGGCAGTCTTCATGCCTTGTGTCGTCACCATTTCTCTCCTGTTTTCTGACATGTGCACCAGTATCTGGCCACTCATGGATATAGCACTAGCTTTTGGAACTAATATTTCCTTCCAGTCTGAGTGAGTTTCGCTTGCTGTATCACCTTCCCCAGTCTCTCTCTCTCTCTCTCTCTCTCTCTCCCCCTCTCCCCTCACCCAAGCTGCCCTTCTTTGATCTGTTGATCTGTTTTTATGTCCTTTGTCAATCCTATCTAATAAGATTCCCATGCCACACTGCAATACTCCAAAAGAGGATGGACAGGTCTAGAGTAAGCAGTCTCTCACTCTCATCGCTTCCCATGTGTCGTATACAACACACAGAACTGGTGACGTTTATCTGCATACAAAACCTACAGATACACCTGCCAATACTTTGCTCACCTTCAAGATGTCATTATGTACTGCAATATGTTTCAGTTCTTTGTGCCACCAATTACATGTAATAGAAATATTAGGTGGCTGACATACTTTTCTCCCAGTTGAAACTGAGGGGGTTAAGTAGATTTGTTGTCTCTTTTAAGTGTTCTGCCAATAAAACATAGTCTTTGGTTTGCCTACCTCATGACATTTTCTGTGTGATGGGGTCCAGTTTAAGCTGTTTGTAATGGATTTAGTTCAACTGACAACTTTAAATTTGTGCGATTCATTGTGGAACTGAAATTTAATGAACTTTTTTTAGAAGTCGTGTGGAGGACCTCACAATTTTTATTGTGTATGGTCAACTGCTTCTTTTCGTACCATGCAAATATTCTGTCTAAATCATTTTGTAGTTTGTTTTGTTTGGATGACTTTATTAGATGGTAAATGACTGAATCTTCTGCAGACATACTAAGAGGACTGCTTAGATTATCTGCTAAATCTTTCATAATAGATTAACAGCAGGGGGCCCATAAAACATCCTTGGGAAATCACAGATATCACTTATAATAAATCAATGAAAATAATCAATTTTTGAATATATAATTGCATAGATAAAAAATCTAGTCACCTATCTGGAACAAGAGGAAACACACACAAATGTTAAGAAAATGTTTCTTCTCTTTAAAAAAAATGGCTTTTTTTACGGTATGCCCATGCAGCCTTACCAACAGTGAAATGTCATATATGATGAAATGAATGTAAAGACAACAGAACAAATGTATGACCTGGTCATAAATCGACCCTGGCCCCCTCAGTCAGAAATCTGCTCTCCAATAAGTCTTCCCTGGCCCGCAGTTCTGGCAACTTTTCCAAACTCTCCCCATTTCCTGAATGTTGACAGTCCTTTTCCTTCATCCCTCTTCCTTCCTCTTCAACCCTTCTGCCAGGAGGAGGAGCCTCTGGCTCCAAAAGCCTGCACATTTCCTTTAACTTTATACATGTTTTTTTTCTGCTGCTACTTTGTGAGTAGATTTTTTTATCTACCCAATTATATCAATGATCACTTCAATTTCAATAGCTGACTTCCTATTAATTGTTATGAACTGGAGCTTCCTAATAGGATATCATGAAACTGAAAGTTACTTGTGAGGAATGATGTCAAAAAGCTTCTGAAAACCTATGAATATGAAATCAGCTTGAGACCGCTGTCAATAGCATTCATTGCTTTGTGTGAACAGAGAGCCAGTTGTGTTTCACAAGAACAATATTTTCTGAATCCATGTTGGTTATGTGTCAACCAATCATTTTCTTTGAAGTATTTCATAATGTTGGGGCATAGTATATGTTACAAAATTCTACTGCAAAACAATGTCAGTGGTCTGAATCTGTAATTCAGCAGATAGTTTTTATCTCCTTGTTGCGTACTGGTGTGACCTGTGCAACTTTCCAGTTTTTAGGTCCTTCAGACAATGATAAATAATATACCACAATATGGCAGTCAGATATTGAAATTAAAGTGCTCGTTCTTTAGATGAGATGTGCAACCTTTCTTATATGAGGTAAAATGAAGACTAGATTCAGATCTATGTATTACTGCTTTGACAAGTCTTGTCAGTAGTGCTGGTAGCATAGTAGTTCTTTCAGAGCCTCGGAGCTACTTCAGTTGAACAGCCAGCAAGGGAATTTTAAACAGCCATGCCATGCACAATTACTGCTGCCACTGAAGTTGTTAACCAGGTGTTAACTGCATTCGAAAATAAGGATCTAGTATCAGTCGTACTGTGCGATCTTAGCAAAGCCTTCGACTGCATACCATCTAACACCCTGCTTGCAAAACTGGAATTTTATGGCATACACAAACCATCTTTGGATGTAATCGAATCATACTTAAGTAACAGGAGACAGTATGTATCAATTAAAAATAGATGCTCCTCACTGAAGGAAGTTCGGACTGGAGTGCCTCAGGGCTCGGTCCTAGATCCTTTTCTGTTTATCGTTGCAATTAATGACTTACCTTACCATGTAGGAGCAAATTCAGTTGTGTGTTATGCAGATGATACAACGTTGCTCAATACACACCATGACACAACAGAACTGCATCAGGCAACACAGGAAAAACTGGAACTAGTAATGGATTGGTTTTCTTCTAATGAACTCCTGTGTAATCCTGATAAAACACAAGAACTAATTCTGGGTTTAACTACAGCTGTTGAAAGCAAATCAATAAAATTGTTAGGATTCCACATTGACTCAAAATTAAACTGGGAGGAACACAGCAGCCATATCTGCAAGATAATAGCAAGAGTGTGTTATCTCATCTGGAGACTGACAGATGTAGTCACTGATGAGTATCTAAAGGTGGTATATTTTGGCCTCTTTCAGTCACACATTTCCTACGGCATATTGTTATGGGGACATTCTTGCTTTGTCAGTGAAATTCTGAAAATTCAAAAAAAAGTAATCAGAATAATAAGCAAAGCTAAGCCCAAGGAACACTGCCATCCCCTCTTTATCAAGCACATGATATTAACTGTGGTGAATCTATACATCTACACAGCACTGTTTTATGTCAAAAGCAACTTAAATGAGTTCGAGACCAGAGAGAACATACATCCCCACAACACCAGAGGCAAACTGGACTTTGACATACCAAGACACAGACTCACAAAGACTGCAAACTCGCACAAAATAATGAGTTTAAAACTCTTCAATAAACTTCCAGCATCTGCTCGGTCACTGACCAATAATATTTTCAAATGTAAGGTTTATGACTGGCTTCTCAAACACCCATTTTATAAGATAACAGAATATTTTGAAATAAGCATTGACATTAGTACATAAGAATATTCCTAAAAGAAAAGGAATTAAATTGTAAAAACTTTACTGTAAAGTTATTGTTAATTGTATATTTAATGTCCAGACCTATTCCACTGTAAGTGGTCAATGGTGAATAAACTGAATACTGAATACCTTTGGTTAGCAACACTTACTCGAAAACTACATATATGGTAAGCCATCTATTTCACTCTTGGACACACTTTTATACAGTAAAAATATTTGTAATATATTTACACTGTACTGAATAGTCACAGTGGCAGCAAAACGTAGCAAACAGCATGGTTCTGCAACCTTTTTATTACCCAACAAGATATAGGTATCAAGTTAAATTTTTCAAATGAAAGTAAATGATATTTGTTCTTAGATTAGTAACTATAGAGGAGTTCCACAACTCTTTAAGCACTCCCCTTAAATTAGTACATTGTCAGCCAGTTGACACTAGATATTTTATGAGCAGCATAAATTAAATGAACTTTGATATACGTCCCAATACACCTGGTATGTGCAGACTTTGATGACACTGTTCCTAATTCAAATCTTATGGCAACACACAATAGAGTATGTCCTATCTTGGAGGAGGACTTTATTGTTGAGAAAAGCATGAAATTTGGGTGCTGCATGTTCAGCCCACTGCTAGAAAATCAGGCAAACCAGTTGTATATAAATTTTAACTACAAAATTTCCTCACAGGCATACATAATTGCTGTCTTTCTGAATCAGACACACACAGACATCACTGTTTTAAATGTTTGGGAAAATTAGATGTCCATCCTCATAGCTCGTTTTTGGTCCTCCACCATTTCATAAAACTGCCACACTTCCAGTCACCATTTACGAATACCTATTTTAAAAAGTCCTCCTCCCATGAACCATGAGCCTTGCCTTTGGTGGGGAGGCTTGCATGCCTCGGCGATACAGGTAGCTGTACCTTAGGTGCAATCACAATGGATGGGTATCTGTTAAGAGACCAGACAAATGTGTGGTTCCTGAAGAGGGGCAACAGTCTGGATAATTGACTGATCTGGCCTTGTAACATTAACCAAAACGCCCTTGCTGTGCTGGTGCAGCGAATGGCTGAAAGCGTAGGGAAACTACAGCCGTAATTTTTCCCTAGGGCACGCAGCTTTACTGTATAGTTAAATGATGATGGCATCCTCTTGGGTAAAATATTCCAGAGGTAAAATAGTCCCTATTTCAGATCTCTGAGTGGGTACTACTCAGGAGGATGTCATTATCAGGAGAAAGAAAACTGGTGTTCTACAGATCGGAGCATTGGATGTCAGATCTGCTAATTCGGCAGATAGGTTAGAAAATTTAAAAAGGGAAATGGATAGAGTAAAGTTAGGTACAATGGGAATTAGTGAAATTTGGTGGCAGGAGGAACAAGACTTCTTATCAGGTGAATACAGGGTTATAAATACAAAATCAAATTGGGGTGATTCAGGAGTAGGTTTTTCTTTAAAAAAAAAAAAAAAAAAAAAAAAAAAAAAAATAGGAACATGGGTAAGCTATTATGAACAGCACAGTGAATGAATTATTGTAGCCAAGACTGATATGAAGCACACGCCTACCACAGTTGTACAATTTTATATGCCAACTAGTTCCACAGATGATGAAGAAATTGAATAAATGTGTGATGAGATAAAAGAAATTATTCAGATAGTGAAGGGAGATAAAAATTTAATAGTTATGGGGGACTGGAATCCGAAAGTAGGAAAAGGAAGAGAAGGAAAAGTAGTAGCTGAATATGGAAAGGAGGTAAGGAATGAAAGAGGAAGCTGCCTGGTAGAATTTTGCACAGAGCATAACTTAATCATAGATAACACTTGGTTTAAGAATCATGACAGAAGGTTGTATATGTGGAAGAGGCCTGGAGAACTCGAAGGTTTCAGGTGGATTATACACTCCTGGAAATGGAAAAAAGAACACATTGACACCGGTGTGTCAGACCCACCATACTTGCTCCGGACACTGCGAGAGGGCTGTACAAGCAATGATCACACGCACGGCACAGCGGACACACCAGGAACCGCGGTGTTGGCCGTCGAATGGCGCTAGCTGCGCAGCATTTGTGCACCGCCGCCGTCAGTGTCAGCCAGTTTGCCGTGGCATACGGAGCTCCATCGCAGTCTTTAACACTGGTAGCATGCCGCGACAGCGTGGACGTGAACTGTATGTGCAGTTGACGGACTTTGAGCGAGGGCGTATAGCGGGCATGCGGGAGGCCGGGTGGACGTACCGCCAAATTGCTCAACACGTGGGGCGTGAGGTCTCCACAGTACATCAATGTTGTCGCCAGTGGTTGGCGGAAGGTGCACGTGCCCGTCGACCTGGGACCGGACCGCAGAGACGCACGGGTGCACGCCAAGACCGTAGGATCCTACGCAGTGCCGTAGGGGACCGCACCGCCACTTCCCAGCAAATTAGGGACACTGTTGCTCCTGGGGTATCGGCGAGGACCATTTGCAACCGTCTCCATGAAGCTGGGCTACGGTCCCGCACACCGTTAGGCCGTCTTCCGCTCACGCCCCAACATCGTGCAGCCCGCCTCCAGTGGTGTCGCGACAGGCGTGAATGGAGGGACGAATGGAGACGTGTCGTCTTCAGTGATGAGAGTCGCTTCTGCCTTGGTGCCAATGATGGTCGTATGCGTGTTTGGCGCTGTGCAGGTAACCGCCACAATCAGGACTGCATACGACCGAGGCACACAGGGCCAACACCCGGCATCATGGTGTGGGGAGCGATCTCCTACACTGGCCGTACACCACTGGTGATCGTTGAGGGGACACTGAATAGTGCACGGTACATCCAAACCGTCATCGAACCCATCGTTCTACCATTCCTAGACCGGCAAGGGAACTTGCTGTTCCAACAGGACAATGCACGTCCGGATGTATCCCGTGCCACCCAACGTGCTCTAGAAGGTGGAAGTCAACTACCCTGGCCAGCAAGATCTCCGGATCTGTCCCCCATTGAGCATGTTTGGGACTGGATGAAGCGTCGTCTCACGCGGTCTGCACGTCCAGCACGAACGCTGGTCCAACTGAGGCGCCAGGTGGAAATGGCATGGCAAGCCGTTCCACAGGACTACATCCAGCATCTCTACGATCGTCTCCATGGGAGAATAGCAGCCTGCATTGCTGCGAAAGGTGGATATACACTGTACTAGTGCCGACATTGTGCATGCTCTGTTGCCTGTGTCTATGTGCCTGTGGTTCCGTCAGTGTGATCATGTGATGTATCTGACCCCAGGAATGTGTCAATAAAGTTTCCCCTTCCTGGGACAATGAATTCACGGTGTTCTTATTTCAATTTCCAGGAGTGTATAATGGTAAGACAGAGATTTAGGAACCAGGTTTTAAATTGTAACACATTTACAGGGGCGGGTGTGGACTCTGACCACAATCTATTGGTTATGAACTGTAAATTAAAACTGAAGGAACTGCAAAAAGATGGAAAGTTAGAGAGATGGAACATGGATGAACTGAAAAGACCAGAGGTTGTAGAGAGTTTCAGAGAGAGCATTACGGAACAATTGACACGAACAGTGGAAAGAAATACAGAAGAAGAATGGGTAGCTTTGAGAGATGAAATAGTGAAGGCAGCAGAGGATCAAGTAGATTAAAAGATGAGGGCTCCTAGAAATCCTTGGGTAACAAGAGATATTGGATTTAATTGATAAAAGGAGAAAATATAAAAATGAAGCGGGCAAAAAGGAATACAAACATCTCAAAAACGAGATCAATAGGAAGTGCAAAATGGCTACGCATGGATGGCTAGAGGACAAATGTAAGGATTAGAGGCATATATCAGTAGGAGTAAGATAGACACGGCCTACAGGAAAATTAAAGAGACCTTTGGAGAAAAGAGAACCACTTGTATGAATATCAAGAGCTCAGATGGAAAACCAGTTCTAAGCAAAAAAGGGAAGCAGAAAGGTGGAAGGAGTATATAGAAGATCTACACAAGGGCGATGTACTTAAGGGCAATATTACAGTAATGGAATAGGACATAGATGAAGATGAGATGGGAGATACAATACTGTGTGAAGAATTTGACAGAACACTGAAAGACCTAAGTCAAAACAAGGCCCCAGGAGTAGACAACATTCCATTAGAACTACTGATAGCCTTGTGAGAGCCAGCCCTGACAAAACTCTACCATCTGGTGAGCAAGATGTAAGACACAGGCGAAATACCCTCAGACTTCAAGAAGAATATAATAATTCCGATCCCAAAGAAAGCATGTTTTGACAGGTGTGAAAATTGCCAAACTATCAGTTTAACAAGTCAAGGCTACAAAATACTAACATGAATTCTTTACAGACAAATGGAAAAACTAGTAGAAGTCGACCTCGGGGAAGATCAGTTTGGATTCTGTAGAAATATTGGAACATGTGTGGCAATACTGACCCTACGACTTATTTTAGAAGATAGATTAAGGAAAGGAGAACCTATGTTTCTAACATTTGTAGACAGAGAGAAATCTATTGACAATGTTGACTGGAATACTGTATTTCAAATTCCAAAGGTGGAAGGGATCAAATGTAGGGAGCAAAAGGCTATTTACAATTTGTACAGAAACCAGATGGTAGCTATAAGAGTCGAGTGGCACGAAAAGAAGCAATGGTTGAGTAGAGAGTGAGACAGGATTGTAGCCTAACTCTGACGTTAATCAATCTGTATATTGAGCCAGCAGTAAAGGAAACAAAAGAAAAAATTGAAGTAGGAATTAAAATCCATGGAGAAGAAATAATAACTTTGAGGTCTGCCGATGACGTTGTAATTTTGAGAGAGATATCAAAGGACATGGAAGAGCAGTTGAACGGAATGGACAGTGTCTTGAAAGGAGGTTATAAGATAAACGTCAACAAAAGCAAAACGAGGATAATGGAATGTAGTCGAATTAAATCATGCGATGCTGAGGGAATTAGATTAGGAAATTAGACACCTAAAATAGTAAATGAGTTTTGCTATTTGAGGAGCAAAATAACTTATGGTGGTTGAAGCAGAGAGGATATAAAATGTAGACTGGCAATGGCAAGGAAAGCGTTTCTGAAGAAGAGAAATTTGTTAATATCAAGTATTGATTTAAGTGTCAGGAAGTCGTTTCTTAAAGTATTTGTATGGAGTGTAGCCATGTATGAAAGTGAAACATGGACGATAAATAGTTTGGACAAGAAGAGAATAGAAGCTTTCGAAATGTGCTGCTACAGAAGAATGCTGAAGATTAGATAGGTAGATCACGTAACTAATGAGGGGGTACTGAATAGAATTGGGGAGAAGATGAATTTGTGGCACAACTTTACTAGAAGAAGGGATCGATTGACAGGACATGTTCTGAGTCGTGAAGGGATCATCAGTTTAGTATTGGAGGGAAGTGCGGAGGGTAAAAATCAAACAGGGAGACCAAGGCATGAATTTAGTAAACAGTTTCAGAAGGATGTAGGATTCTTAAGAAAAATTATAAAAAAGGCATCCTTACTTTTATTCAAGTAAAATATGAGTCTACATTTTCCACTCTTGAATAGTTCAGTTAAATCATATATGTACATAAAGATACCAATTAGCCAGAACATTATGACAGCCAACATACTATCGATACAAACCCATCCAGGAGATAGCAGAAGCACCTGGTGAAGAATGAAAGTTAGTCAGATAGATGCCCAGTGCCTGTAGTATCAGTGAGCGTGGTGTCCATGTGTAGAAAGGGGAAGGCTCCACCCCTCATTTCAGATGTCGGACATCATAGGCTGGGCAGACTGGTAAAACAGTTCAGGCAGTGAACTGTGATGGAACTAACATCAGACTTTCATGCAGGTCACAGTACAAGTGTGCGTGAACACACAATGCACCAAACACTCCTAGTGATGGACCTCTGCAGGTGATGATGGGCATGTGACAATCTGTACTGGATGTTGGTGCAGTATCAGAGTGTTGCATGGTCTGACGAATCCTGATACTTTCTTCATCGTGCCGACAGGAGGGCGCGAATCCGTCGTCTTCCAGGGGAGTGGCTCCTTGATACCTGTACTACAGGACGGAGACAACCTGATGGTGGTTCCATTATGCTCTGGAGAACATTCACGTGGGCATCTGTGGATCCAGTGGAGCTTGTGCAAGGCACCATGATGGCCAACAAGTGTCATTCACTGGTTACACCCCTTCATGACAGTAATGTTTCTTGAAGGCAGTGGCATTTTTCAACAAGATATTGCACCATGTCACAAGGAGGAGTGTGATGGAGTGGTTCGAGGAATATTGTGATGGAGTAGTTCGAGGAACACAATCGTGAGTTCCAATTGATGTGTTGGCCTTCCAATTCACCAACTTTTAACTCAGTCAAACATATCTGGGTTGTGATTGAATGTGGTGTCAGAGCTGATCACCCCACTCCCTGGAATTTATGGGAATTAGGAGACGTGTGTTTGCAGATGTAGTGCCAGCTCCATCCAGCGACCTACCAAGGCCTCATTGCTTCCATACCAAGACACATCACTGCTGTTATCCATGCCAAAGGTCGACATACTGGCTGTCTGGTAGGTGATCATAATATTCTGGCTGATCAGTATATAAATAAAAGATTAGCAATAACTGGAAAACTTATATAAAACTATTTTGAGGGTAGAACTACACTACTGGCCATTAAAATTGCTACACCAAGAAGAAATGCAGATGATAAATGGGTATTCATTGGACAAATATATTATACTAGAACTGACATGTGATTATATTTTCACGCAATTTGGGTGCATAGATCCTGAGAAATCAGTACCCAGAACAACCATCTCTGGTCATAATAATGACCTTGATATGCCTGGGCATTGAGTCAAACAGAGCTTGGATGGCGTGTACAGGTACAGCTGCCCATGCAGCTTCAACACGATACCACAGTTCATCAAGAGTAGTGACTCGCGTATTGTGACGAGCCAGTTCATCGGCCACCATTGACCAGACATTGTCAGTTGGTGAGAGATCTGGAGAATGTGCTAGCCTGGGCAGCAGTCGAACATTTTCTGTATCCAGAAAGGCCCGTACAGGACTTGCAACATGCGGTCGTGCATTATCCTGCTGAAATGTAGGGTTTCGCAGAGATCGAATGAAGGGTAGAGCCATGGGTCGTAACACATCTGAAATGTAACGTTCACTCTTCAAAGTGCCGTCAATGTGAACAAGACGTGTAACCAATGGCACCCCATACCATCACGCCGGGTGATATGCCAGTATGGTGATGACGAATACACGCTTCCAATGTGCGTTCACTGCTATGTCGCCAAACACGGATGCGACCATAATGATACTGTAAACAGAACCTGGATTCATCCGAACAAATGACGTTTTGCCATTCGTGCACCCAGGTTCGTTGTTGAGTACACCATCGCAGGCACTCCTGTCTGTGATGCAGTGTCCAGGGTAACCGCAGCCATGGTCTCCGAGCTGATAGTCCGTGCTGCTGCAAACATCGTCAAACTGTTCATGCAGATGGTTGTTGTCTTGCAAATGTCCCCATCTGCTGACTCAGGGACTGAGACATGGCAGCATGATCTGTTAGAGCCATGCGGATAAGATGCCTGTCATCTCGACTGCGAGTGATACGAGGCCGTTGGGATCCAGCACGGTGTTCCGTATTACCCTCCTGAACCCACCGATTCCATATTCTGCTAACAGTCATTTGATCTCGACCAACGTGAGCATCAATGTTGTGATACGATAAACCGCAAACGTGATAGGCTACAATCCGACCTTTATCAAAGTCTGAAATGTGATGGTACGTATTTCTCCTCCTTACATGAGGCATCACACAACGTTTCACCAGGCAACGCTGGTCAACTGCTGTTTGTGTATGAGAAATCGGTTTGGAACTTTCCTCATGTCAGCACGTTTTAGGTGTTGCCACCGGTGCCAACTTTGTGTGAATGCTCTGAAAAGCTAATCATTTTCATATCACTGCATCTTCCTCCTGTCAGTTAAATTCCGCATCTGTAGCATGTCATCTTCATGGCGTAGCAATTTTAATGACCAGTAGTGTTTGTGCTTCATAAAACAATGTATCAAAGCTAATTTGTCACTTCGAAATTATTTGTTTCTTCTAATTTCTGCATTTCATTTGTTTTTCCTTTTGCAGACATCCTCAAAGTATTTGATTTTGTTAACAGAGTCATATCACATTGTTTCTCTGCTTGGTCAGCGATTTCATCTGCAGCATGGTCATCTATGCAATGTTGTATATATTTTCTTTGCTTTTTAAATTCATGTTCATCAAGGTCATCAATCCCATTCTTCTTTTTTTGTTTAGCGTTTCCTTAGTTTTTTTTACATCTTGAAGATATTGATTGTAATGATGTCTTTTCATCGAAAGAGAATTACACAAATCTTTACCAATAACAACTACTGTTATATCCCCATCTAAGCTGCTTATATGATCAGAAATGATTCTCAAAGCTACATAAATACTTCTTTAAGATTTGTGACTTCTATTTTTTGGTTAATGCTAAAACTTCTTTCCACAGCTGCTTGGCCATGGCTCAATAGAAGCAGCTTCTGGGTACATGCTCAAATTTTTGTGTGTTTCATTTTTAAATGAGGAGAAAAGAAATTGTCCAATTTCCTAGGTTCTTTACCAAGCTTTAGAATTTCTTCAGTGTTATCAGAAACAGTTTCATTGACAAAACTGACAAAATCTGCCTGGATGTCATCACAATCTGCAATTTTCACAGTAAACTAAGTACAAGATATTTCATCTTCCTCACATAATTTTTTTTTCTCTTCCATTGAATTGATTGGTATTAAACATGGTAAATTTATTACAATGCTGAAAACTGATGGTGAATTTGGAATTATAACTGATACCATTTTAATTATCACACATTTTACTTGCCTACATGACGTCAGTATTTTACATCCCTACATAATGTCAGCATTTCCCCGTGAGAAACCTTTTCAGAAAAATATAGTTTTTCAATCTATTTTTCACCAACAAAAGTAAGGTCAATATTTTTTGTAGGCAGACAGTTCTTAAGATTATTGAATTCAACTTTTATTACACTGACTATAGTTAAATTACTCAACAATTTTAGTTTGCACTAATGCAATAATCACTTTTTTAATATCGTCACTCATGTACGCAAAGACTGGTTTATCAGTCTGATGGGTGTTAAGGAAAGGCCGCATAATGTTTGCCATGCTTAAAAAAAGTGTTAAGGTTTACAAAAAACAAATCATCTTTGACACTGTTCTGAATATTTTGAAATGATACAGGTGAAGGCTCCTTAAATTTCCTCGTCTCTGCCTGTTTAAAATATGTTTGCAGTGTAGGCAAAATTTTTACTACTCTCTTGCATACAGACACCTTTCCTAACCACCAGGGAAACAAATTTCAAATGGATGCATACTTGCCTCCATTAATTGCACTAAAATCTTCTTTCCTAGCTGAAGAATATCTGAATAATTGATAAATTCTACAAAAGAAAATATTTCAATCTAATTATTCAAACCCTTATGTGAAAGCAATATGCATAATGTGTAAGGGAAAAGTCCCAGTATTTATTAATTGACTGTTATAATCATTAAGATTGTGTTCTTCTATCAGTATATGTGATTTTAAGCTGAGATTTGGGCGATACATGAGCGACTGTAACACATTTTAAATGATGGGAGCAAAATCAAACATAGCAGACTTTCATACATGTCACTTGCAGTAGCATGGTCAACAAAAACTGGTTTCTGCTACCGTCTCAGAGGTCTCCGAATAATTCAGTATTTTCCTCTTCTTTTCCAGATGGAACAGCATTCTCTGTTGCATCTGACTGGTGGTAAGACGAAAGAGACTTAAATCCATTTTTTTCTTGTGAACAACAATGATTTTAAAGTGTCTTGATGGCTATTATAACCCAGGTGTCATTTCAGGCCAGATTCGGCCATACTGGCAGTCGAAAAGTCTTTGTTGCATGCAAAGCATTTTACTCTACGTTTATTCTTGCCATATGCCAAAAGCCAATCCTTAAAAAATTTATTTTCTAACCAGTTTAAATTGAAGACATGTTTTCTGCTTGTGCCATACTGCTTAAATTGGGCAACATTCTATCTAAGAACATTAGCAGATAATATAATGTTAAATAATGGTCATTCCATATGAATATGCACATTTTTAAAAAAGGAACTGCATATGCTAATGGATTTTTTAAAATGTATTTATATAAAAATATTCAAGCACTGGCAGTAAAATAAATAAATAAATAAAATAAACAGGATTCCAGAATTTTTAAAATCTACATCTACATCTACATTTATACTCCGCAAGCCACCCAACGGTGTGTGGCGGAGGGCACTTTACGTGCCACTGTCATTATCTCCCTTTCCTGTTCCAGTCGCGTATGGTTCGCGGGAAGAACGACTGTCTGAAAGCCTCTGTGCGCGCTCTAATCTCTCTAATTTTACATTCGTGATCTCCTCGGGAGGTATAAGTAGGGGGAAGCAATATATTCGATACCTCATCCAGAAACGCACCCTCTCGAAACCTGGCGAGCAAGCTACACCGCGATGCAGAGCGCCTCTCTTGCAGAGTCTGCCACTTGAGTTTGTTAAACATCTCCGTAACGCTATCACGGTTACCAAATAACCCTGTGACGAAACGTGCCGCTCTTCTTTGGATCTTCTCTATCTCCTCCATCAACCCGATCTGGTACGGATCCCACACTGATGAGCAATACTCAAGTATAGGTCGAACGAGTGTTTTGTAAGCCACCTCCTTTGTTGATGGACTACATTTTCTAAGGACTCTCCCAATGAATCTCAACCTGGTACCCGCCTTACCAACAATTAATTTTATATGATCATTCCACTTCAAATCGTTCCGCACGCATACTCCCAGATATTTTACAGAAGTAACTGCTACCAGTGTTTGTTCCGCTATCATATAATCATACAATAAAGGATCCTTCTTTCTATGTATTCGCAATACATTACATTTGTCTATGTTAAGGGTCAGTTGCCACTCCCTGCACCAAGTGCCTATCCGCTGCAGATCTTCCTGCATTTCGCTACAATTTTCTAATGCTGCAACTTCTCTGTATACTACAGCATCATCCGCGAAAAGCCGCATGGAACTTCCGACACTATCTACTAGGTCATTTATATATATTGTGAAAAGCAATGGTCCCATAACACTCCCCTGTGGCACGCCAGAGGTTACTTTAACGTCTGTAGATGTCTCTCCATTGAGAACAACATGCTGTGTTCTGTTTGCTAAAAACTCTTCAATCCAGCCACACAGCTGGTCTGATATTCCGTAGGCTCTTACTTTGTTTATCAGGCGACAGTGCGGAACTGTATCGAACGCCTTCCGGAAGTCAAGGAAAATGGCATCTACCTGGGAGCCTGTATCTAATATTTTCTGGGTTTCATGAACAAATAATGCGAGTTGGGTTTCACACGATCGCTGTTTCCGGAATCCATGTTGATTCCTACATAGTAGATTCTGAGTTTCCAAAAACGACATGATACTCGAGCAAAAGACATGTTCTAAAATTCTACAACAGATCGACGTCAGAGAGATAGGTCTATAGTTTTGCGCATCTGCTCGACGACCCTTCTTGAAGACTGGGACTACCTGTGCTCTTTTCCAATCATTTGGAACCTTCTGTTCCTCTAGAGACTTGCGGTACACAGCTGTTAGAAGGGGGGCAAGTTCTTTCGCGTACTCTGTGTAGAATCGAATTGGTATCCCGTCAGGTCCAGTGGACTTTCCTCTGTTGAGTGATTCCAGTTGCTTTTCTATTCCTTGGACACTTATTTCAATGTCAGCCATTTTTTCGTTGGTGCGAGGATTTAGAGAAGGAACTGCAGTGCGGTCTTCCTCTGTGAAACAGCTTTGGAAAAAGGTGTTTAGTATTTCAGCTTTACGCTTGTCATCCTCTGTTTCAATGCCATCATCATCCCGGAGTGTCTGGACATGATGTTTCGAGCCACTTACTGATTTAACGTAAGACCAGAACTTCCTAGGATTTTCTGTCAAGTCGGTACCTAGTATTTTACTTTCGAATTCACTGAACGCTTCACGCATAGCCCTCCTTACGCTAACTTTGACATCGTTTAGCTTCTGTTTGTCTGAGAGGTTTTGGCTGCGTTTAAACTTGGAGTGAAGCTCTCTTTGCTTTCGCAGTAGTTTCCTAACTTTGTTGTTGTACCACGGTGGGTTTTTCCCGTCCCTCACAGTTTTGCTCGGCACGTACCTGTCTAAAACGCATTTTACGATTGCCTTGAACTTTTTCCATAAACACTCAACATTGTCAGTATCTGAACAGAAATTTTCGTTTTGATCTGTTAGGTAGTCTGAAATCTGCCTTCTATTACTCTTGCTAAACAGATAAACCTTCTTCCCTTTTTTTATATTCCTATTAACTTCCATATTCAGGGATGCTGCAACGGCCTTATGATCACTGATTCCCTGTTCTGCACTTACAGAGTCGAAAAGTTCGGGTCTGTTTGTTATCAGTAGGTCCAAGATGTTATCTCCACGAGTCGGTTCTCTGTTTAATTGCTCGAGGTAATTTTCGGATAGTGCACTCAGTATAATGTCACTCGATGCTCTGTCCCTACCACCCGTCCTAAACATCTGAGTGTCCCAGTCTATATCTGGTAAATTGAAATCTCCACCTAAGACCATAACATGCTGAGAAAATTTATGTGAAATGTATTCCAAATTTTCTCTCAGTTGTTCTGCCACTAATGCTGCTGAGTCGGGGGGTCGGTAAAAGGAGCCAATTATTAACCTTGCTCGGTTGTTGAGTGTAACCTCCACCCATAATAATTCACAGGAACTATCCACTTCTACTTCACTACAGGATAAACTACTACTAACAGCGACGAACACTCCGCCACCGGTTGCATGCAATCTATCCTTTCTAAACACCGTCTGTGCCTTTGTAAAAATTTCGGCAGAATTTATCTCTGGCTTCAGCCAGCTTTCTGTACCTATAACGATTTCAGCTTCGGTGCTTTCTATCAGCGCTTCAAGTTCCGGTACTTTACCAACGCAGCTTCGACAGTTTACAATTACAATACCGATTGCTGCTTGGTCCCCGCATGTCCTGACTTTGCCCCGCACCCGTTGAGGCTGTTGCCCTTTCTGCACTTGCCCGAGGCCATCTAACCTAAAAAACCGCCCAGCCCACGCCACACAACCCCTGCTACCCGTGTAGCCGCTTGTTGCGTGTAGTGGACTCCTGACCTATCCAGCGGAACCCGAAACCCCACCACCCTATGGCGCAAGTCGAGGAATCTGCAGCCCACACGGTCGCAGAACCGTCTCAACCTCTGATTCAGACCCTCCACTCGGCTCTGTACCAAAGGTCCGCAGTCAGTCCTGTCGACGATGCTGCAGATGGTGAGCTCTGCTTTCATCCCGCTAGCGAGACTGGCAGTCTTCACCAAATCAGATAGCCGCCGGAAGCCAGAGAGGATTTCCTCCGATCCATAGCGACACACATCATTGGTGCCGACATGAGCGACCACCTGCAGATGGGTGCACCCTGTACCCTTCATGGCATCCGGAAGGACCCTTTCCACATCTGGAATGACTCCCCCCGGTATGCACACGGAGTGCACTTTGGTTTTCTTCCCCTCCCTTGCTGCCATATCCCTAAGGGGCCCCATTACGCGCCTGACGTTGGAGCTCCCAACTACCAGTAAGCCCACCCTCTGCGACTGCCCGGATCTTGCAGACTGAGGGGCAACCTCTGGAACAGGACAAGCAGCCATGTCAGGCTGAAGATCAGTATCAGCCTGAGACAGAGCCTGAAACCGGTTCGTCAGACAAACTGGAGAGGCCTTCCGTTCAGCCCTCCGGAATGTCTTTCGCCCCCTGCCACACCTTGAGACGACCTCCCACTCTACCACAGGTGAGGGATCAGCCTCAATGCGGGCAGTATCCCGGGCAACCACAGTCTTAGTCCGATCGGGGGATGCGTGGGACGAGCTGGCCGTCCCCGACAAACCCCCATCCGGACCCCCACAGTGATGCCCATTGGCAACAGCCTCAAGCTGTGTGACCGAAGCCAACACTGCCTGAAGCTGGGAGCGAAGGGATGCCAACTCAGCCTGCATCCGAACACAGCAGTTGCAGTCCCTATCCATGCTAAAAACTTGTGCAAAGAACGTCTGAACTAATCTACAGAGAGCGCAAACAAAACGACACAAAATTGAAGCGGTTATTAAAATACAAGATTGCCTAGTAAATGCAGTAATGCTGCCACTTGTGCACTGCTGACACACTGCTCGGCTGCGGAAGGAGACTACGCGATTTAACACTATTCGAGTACTAAAACGTGATGCTACAACTCTCAAATTCTATAATACGCCCGAAATTTATGAATTAAACAATGCAAGTACCAAAAACACGCAAAGAAATTAAGAATTAAACTATGTAACAAATGAGTGAGCTAGGAGTATACGACTTGCTGCTGCAGCTGCTTATCCAACGGCGGCAGGGAGCACACTGACTGTGACCAACCGACACTGGCCGTTCAAAACAAAAACAGTTGACAGACGACTACGCGAATTTACACTATTCAGGTACTAAAACGCGATGCTACAACTCTCAAATACTATAATACGCCCGAAATTTATGAATTAAACAATGCAAGTACCAAAAACACGCAAAGAAATTAAGAATTAAACTATGTAACAAATGAGTGAGCTAGGAGTATACGACTTGCTGCTGCAGCTGCTTATCCAACGGCGGCAGGGAGCCAACATTAAAAAATATATTATTATTACAGGAGAAGTGGTCTGGCATGAGGTCATACACTCAGTTTAAAATAATGCATTTTAGAAGAAACATTAAACAAAGCTTAGCAGTTTACAAGATTTTACAGTGTTTATTAAAAATATAATATAAAAAATGAGATGGAGGGAAGTTTCTCAAAGAGCTATCTTTTTCTTCCGGCTGTAGAAGAGTAGATGTGGTTATTAGGGTGATCCAAGCCAGCCACCAATGTACTTGAGATGAAAGATATGCTAACAATATTACCTTCATTTTGTGATCACGACCCACTGAAAAAAATTTCCAAAGCAATAGTATGCATGTTGGAAGCTTTGCAGCTTTTGCATGATGATAATATAAGTGGTCTCTAAAGAGTATTTTGTTCGTATAAGGAGTTTGAAGCACTCCTTGGAAATTTTTTTTCACAACTGAGATTTTTTGAAGGAGCATAAGAAGTCTATATGTGCCCCATTGAGGAATCATATCATGGTGTTAATTGATCATAAGGTGATACAATTTCTAAAGAGGTGACACCTTAGACATCAGAGGGCCATGTATCTTCAACAATTTGACATGGAAATCAGATATGCCAAATATTAGGGTAATATTATTGTTATCAATGACTTATCCAGATTACATACAGAGGGAAAGCAACAAGACCAGGGGGAAGTTTTTAAGGGGATGCGGGTACTGTTCGTGAAAGGTACCAAAAACAAACACAGAATTCTGAAAATATGCCATGAAATGCATAATGAACAAAACAGAGATGAACACCTGAAGTATGGAGTCACTTAAACACCCTGAGATGAAGGTACACTATAAGCTCTATCAAGGTATACTACTTTGCAGAAGTAAAAAGGATAGTGATGACAGGAGTCTGTGCCTTACTAATCAACATATGGACACCCTAATAGGTTTAATTAACAATAGCTATGGACATAATTGTACACAAAAATGCATAGCTTAATTACAGGAAACTTTAAACTTTGAAAATATGTGGAGGCGGGTGTGAAAGAGACTTAATGCATACGATCAGTGCCAGAAATACGAGCAGCTATTTTGTCAATTCAAAGACTCTGTCGGAGTATTCCGGTAGAGACACTGAAGCAGTTAACTGTTGTAAATCTCTTCAGTCCATTGCACGTGTCCAGAGGTGAGTGCATTTACAGTTTTGTTATCCTAGGCATATTCTCAAAGTGTGTAATATCCCATCCAATCCGTCCTATGAATGCCAGGGTATTACTGGGAAAAATGGAGAGAGATTATTTTATCCAAATTAGGAAATCAAATCCATTAGTGTCAAACAATGGTCCACAGTTTACAGACTACAAATTTGAAGAAATGCTGGTAAAAAACTGGGTTAGACTCTTCAAAAACTTCTCCATATTTTCTGCAGGGTAATTCAATGAGTGAGTAATGTAAGAATTAAACCACTTCCGTTGTACCTTTTGTCACTGACTTAACGCCACATGGGCAAATTTCATTCTGTCATTTGGAGGAGGATTAATAGTCTGTGGCTCAAAGCTACTTGTTTCACGCCATGTGTGTTGATATTGAAGGAAACCAACAAATGTTGTTACAGAAGAGGTAGCTTCTTTGTGAACCAGATTCTAACTCAGGATCATAGAGAAGTTGGCTAAGGAGAGAATGTTAAAGACAGTCAAGGAGAGGTATACATGGTACAATGACAAGGCCAAGCCAACCATTTTCAAGTGTTGTGAGTTCGTGATGGTTAAAACTAAAGAGAGGTCTTGTAAGGTGTCTAAGGAAATGAAAATGTTTCTACTCATTTATCATGGCCTGTCTGCGGTGGAAAGCTCACCGCATGTACACTACTGGCCATTAAAATTGCTACACCAAGAAGAAATGCAGATGATAAACGGGTATTCATTGGACAAATATATTATACTAGAACTGACATGTGATTACATTTTCACGCAATTTGGGTGCATAGATCCTGAGAAATCAGTACCCAGAACAACCATCTCTGGCCATAATAATGACCTTGATACGCCTGGGCATTTAGTCAAACAGAGCTTGGATGGCATGTACAGGTACAGCTGCCCATGCAACTTCAACATGATACCACAATTCATCAAGAGTAGTGACTTGTGTATTGTGATGAGCCAGTTCATCGGCCACCATTGACCAGACATTGTCAATTGGTGAGAGATCTGGAGAATGTGCTAGCCAGGGCAGCAGTCGAACATTTTCTGTATCCAGAAAGGCCCGTACAGGACCTGCAACATGCGGTCGTGCATTATCCTGCTGAAATGTAGGGTTTTGCAGAGATCAAATGAAGGGTAGAGCCACGGGTCATAACACATCTGAAATGTAACAACCACTGTTCAAAGTCCCGTCAATGTGAACAAGACATGACCAATACGTGTAACCAATGGCACCTCATACCATCACGCCGGGTGATACGCCAGTATGGCGATGACGAATACACGCTTCCAATGTGCGTTCACCGCTATGTCGCCAAACACAGATGCGACCATAATGATGCTGTAAACAGAACCTGGATTCATCCGAACAAATGACGTTTTGCCATTCGTGCACCCAGGTTCGTCGCTGAGTACACCATCGCAGGCACTCCTGTCTGTGATGCAGTGTCAAGGGTAATCGCAGCCATGGTCTCCGAGCTGATAGTCCGTGCTGCTGCAAACGTCGTCAAACTGTTCATGCAGATGGTTTTTGTCTTGCAAATGTCCCCATCTGTTGACTCAGGGATTGAGACATGGCTGCATGATCTGTTAGAGCCATGCGGATAAGATGTCTGTCATCTCGACTGCTAGTGATATGAGGCCGTTGGGATCCAGCACGGTGTTCCATATTACCCTCCTGAACCCACCGATTCCATATTCTACTAACAGTCATTGGATCTCGACCAACACGAGCAGCAATGTCATGATACGATAAACCACAATCGTGAAAGGCTACAATCCGACCTTCATCTAAGTTGGAAACATGATGGTACGCATTTCTCTTCCTTACACGAGGCATCACAGCAATATTTCACCAGGCAATGCCGGTCAACTGCTGTTTGTGTATGAGAAATCGGTTGGAAACTTTTTTCATGTCAGCACGTTGCAGATGTCACCACCGGTGCCAACTTTGTGCAAATGCTCTGAAAAGCTAATCATTTGCATATCACAGCATCTTCTTCCTGTCGGTTAAATTTCGCGTCTGTAGCACGTCATCATCTAGGTGTAGCAATTTTAATGGCCAGTAATGTATATGCTTATTGCTTCGTTTATCCTGAATCCAAAAGTACATGTGGTTATAATGTGTTGGATTTAAAGAAATATGTTCAGTAATGGAAGGGGTAGAAAGCATAGGGAGTTTCCCACTCTTTGGGAAGCTTCACAATAAGGCAACTGTAGGCAACTCCACCACTTAAAACAATTCTTCCTTTCCTTTTCTAATCTCTTCCTTCTTCTACGAGGTGCTATCCAAAATTTTCGGGACTGGTGCTACCATCTGTTGAAAACCTTACCTTTGGACTAATGGTCACCATCAGCCTCAAAGTAGTTCCCAGCTGCACGTACACACTGGTCCCAGAGCTTTTGCCACTGGTCAAACATTTTCTGGAAATCCCGTTCTTTGAGGGTGTTTATCACCACCAGCGATGCTTCTTGAATCCTCTCGAGTGGCAAACCAATGGACTTTCAAGTTGAGTTTCAGTTTTGGTAATAGCGCAAAGTCGCATGGTGCCAAATCTGGTGAGTACGGTGGGTGGGGTACAACCACCATGTTGTTTTTTGCCAAAAAGGTCCTGGTGAGCAAGGACGTGTGAGAGGGCGCATTGTCATGATGCAGCAGCCAGTTCCCTTGACACCCAAGTTTGGGCCAATGTCACCACACGTTTTCACGGAGCCATCACAAAAGTCACAGTAGTATGTGGAATTCACTGTTTGCTTGGGAGCAAAGAATTCTGTGTGCACAATTCACTTGGTATCAAAGAAAACGATGATCATGCTCTTCACTTTGCTCTTCACCTTTCTCACTTTTTTGGGTCTTGGAGAGCCCAGGCTCTTCCACTGTGATGATTGTTGCTTTGTCTCTGGGTAATTACTATAAATCCAGCTCTCATTGCCGGTGATAACCTGTGACAAGAAGGTTGGATCATCAGATGCGGTCTGACGAAGGTCCACTATTCTGTTCGCGGATCCATTGTAAAATCACCACACACCAAACACATAGTATTACAGAAATCACTGTGGACATGCAACACTTACTCCCAGCTGAATGCCACTCCGCACACTGACTCACCCGATAAGCAGCTTTCGCCACCTAGTGGTGCGAAGATCTACGACTCCTACTTTCCAGATGGCAGCACCAGTCCCGAAAATTTTTGGATTACACCTCGTATAGACTTTCTGATGACATGGAGAAGCAAAACATAGGGAGTTTCCCACTCTTTAATATCTCCCTTCTTATATTTTCTTTCAGGATGTATAGTGTTTGTTTAATATGGAATTTTAAGGGAAGCTGAAAGAAGAGAAACGTGGCAACAGAATTAGAGATTCAAACAAATGGGAGGTATTAAGTGCTGAATCAATACAAAAGTAAGACATAAAATGTACAAGCCTTTAGATGAGTATAAGTGCAGAGTAAATAGGAGAATAGTATGCACTAAAGACAAAGTAGTGAATCTGAGATGACAGTAATGACACCAGAGAATCACGTACTTTGAATGAGGCTGTACTGTGTAAAGTAAAAGATTGTGTAAAGATATAAGATTAAATGTTGTGTTAAAACTGGGGGATAAACTAACATGAGACGTGAAGTTGAGGTAACGGTCTGAAGTTTATATGGTGCATTAATAATAAATCATGTCACTAAGAAGGTATTTAAGTAACTGATGATTAAAGAAGCAGTAATTATTACTGCTTAAGACAGAAATAAACAGACTGATCAATTGAGAATGCCGGACTAAATATTATTAATCTCTGTATATAAAAGAAAATGTGTCAACTGACTGACTCACCATCGCCCAGCCCAAACCACTATGATCAAAAACTTGAAATGTGGAGTGGGTGTTGATTTTATACTGTAGACATCATTTAAGAACGAAATTTTTAAAATTCCACCCTTAAAAGGAAATGAAAGGTTTTTTGAAAATATGTTCTGTTAAGGCAATTTTGAAGCTAGAACTATTAAAATTGATACTTGGTTTCTTTGTCAGAAATTAAAAAAAAAAGTGTTTCAGCACTTTTGGAAATTCAACTAATAAGGGGTAATATAGCAGATGACAGTTTTTTTAAATGAATCATTATTAAATTACTACTACAGTGTTTTTCAAGCTACATTTATAACAACTGGTATTTGATTTCTCAGTTAGAAATATGTTTTTCAGTGTTTTTGGAAATTCAGACCCTAAGAGGGTCCAATAGCGGATGAGAATATTTATGAAAACATACCATTATGAAAGCATTTTTAAGCTAAATCTAAGAAAATTTGTATTTGAAAAAGAAAGATGATGAGACTTACCAAACAAAGGCGCTGGCAGGTCAATAGACACACAAACAAACACAAACATACACACAAAATTCAAGCTTTCGCAACCAACGGTTGCCTCATCAGGAAAGAGGGAAAGACGAAAGGATTTGGGTTTTAAGGGAGAGGGTAAGGAGTCATTCCAATCCCGAGAGCGGAAAGACTTACCTTAGGGGGAAAAAAGGACAGGTAAACACTCGCACACACACACATATCCATCCGCATATACACAGCCACAAGCAGACATTTTTAAAGGCAAAGAGTTTGGGCAGAGATGTCAGTCGAGGCGGAAGTACAGAGGCAAAGATGATGTTGAAAGACAGGTGAGGTATGAGCGGCGGCAAATTGAAATTAGAGATTAGCGGAGATTGAGGCCTGGCGGATAGCGAGAAGAGAGGATATGCTGAAGGGCAAGTTCCCATGAGATCCATCCTTCATGAAATCCTCCCCACTCCACCTAGAGTGTCTTTCCGCTGTCCACCTAACCTTCGTAACCTCTTAGTTCATCCCTATGAAATCCCCAAACCACCTTCCCTACCCTCTGGCTCCTACCCTTGTAACCACCCCCGGTGTACAACCTGTCCCATGCACCCTCCCACCACCACCTACTCCAGTCCTGTAACCCGGAAGGTGTACACGATCAAAGGCAGAGCCACGTGTGAAAGCACCCACGTGATTTACCAACTGACCTGCCTACGCTGTGAAGCATTCTATGTGGGAATGACCAGCAACAAACTGTCCATTCGCATGAGTGGACACAGGCAGACAGTGTTTGTTGGTAATGAGGATCACCCTGTGGCTAAACATGCCTTGGTGCACGGCCAGCACATCTTGGCACAGTGTTACACCGTCCAGGTTATCTGGATACTTCCCACTAACACCAACCTGTCAGAACTCTGGAGATGGGAACTTGCCCTTCAGCATATCCTCTCTTCTCGCTATCCGCCAGGCCTCAATCTCCGCTAATTTCTAATTTCAATTTGCCGCCGCTCATACCTCACCTGTCTTTCAACATCATCTTTGCCTTTGTACTTCCGCCTCGACTGACATCTCTGCCCAAACTTTTTGCCTTTAAAAATGTCTGCTTGTGTCTGTGTATATGCGGATGGATATGTGTGTGTGTGCGAGTATATACCTGTCCTTTTTTCCCCTTAAGGTAAGTCTTTCCGCTCCTGGGATTGGAATGACTCCTTACCCTCTCCCTTAAAACCCAAATCCTTTCGTCTTTCCCTCTCCTTCCCTCTTTCCTGATGAGGCAACCGTTGGTTGCGAAAGCTTGAATTTTGTGTGTATGTTTGTGTTTGTTTGTGTGTCTATCGACCTGCCAGCACTTTTGTTTGGTAAGTCTCATCATCTTTCTTTTTAGATATATTTTTCCCACGTGGAATGTTTCCCTCTATTATATTCATATCAAAATTTGTATTTGGCTAGAAATAAAAAATACTTGTTTTAGTGTTTTTGGAAATTCAACCCCTAATGGAGTGAAATAGGTGGTAAAAATTTTTAATAAAATTATCATTATAAAAACATTTTTTAAAGCTAAATGTATGAAAATTGGTATTTCATTTCATAGTTAGAAATAAATAAATGTTTTAGGAAATGAAAGTTTCTACAGATATAACACCACAAAAGCTCAGAAGATAGGATTAACAAAAACTCATGACTCCAGGTAATGGAATCGCTTTTTGGTCAGAAGTACGTTGAGAAAAGACCATCCTTCTGTGGTCTTAACTTGCATGAATAGTTTAGATGATGTTGCAATTTGTGAACAATATAAAACATTCCATAAAAACAAAAATCTGTGCAGACCATACAGTCTATGCGAGCGGACCAGTGGGCACTGAGCTTGTATATAGGTATGGAGACAAAGTAAAAGTGTAAGTAAACAGAAAAGTGCAAAAATAGGTCACTCCAAAATATGGCAGAAGAAAGTTAAAGAGGTGATAATTATAATTCATTGTTGTATAAAAACTTGGTAAAGGAATAATTTAAAGCTTCCAAATTATCACAATCATCACAAAAATAATTGCAATGATGTACCGTTAATGCAATCAGAGAAACTAAGCTTGGTCTAGATCGGAAAAAAAACCACTTTCTGTGATGTGGAGAGGCAACTGGAAGGCTTCAGGCACCATTTCAAAGCAGTTTCTGAAGTCTGTGAAACTATCCCAACGTTGTGAAAGAATGAATCTTATTGGATGCAGCTGACTTAGATGACATGAGGCAGCAGGAGACATCATCAAAACAATGCAGCGAGCAGTAGAATCCTCTACAGTCCCATAATTGTCAATGGACTTCATGACAAGGAAGTAGAGCTGAGAGAATGCAGTCCTTCCACATCCATCTCTAACTGACAAACATTCAAACTAAAGTGGTGAAGTAGTGTTCTGCATGAGACAATGAGCCAAAAAAGTGTAATCAAATGGACAGGGGAGAAAAAGAGAGAGTAAATATCCTAGAGAAGGTGTATTAAGGAAAATCAGTCAATTACTGAAACATGTTTTTGTTAGTGTCCAATAACTTTTTAAAGAATGTGTATATTTTTGTTAATCGTATAGTCTCTGGACTGAAGACCACAACAACAAACAACATTAAAATATGTGAGGATTTTGAAAAAGATAAAAGGCCATGTAAAGAATTACTAAGAAACAAACAGCTAACTAGCAGATAAACAATGAATATATTAAATTTAAAAGAGTTTTTAATTATGTGCAATAGGAATAAGGGACAGGAAAGACTTTATTTAATTTCTATAATAATGGGTAAGGTCACCGACGAGTTTAATTTTTTTACAACTGTCAGCACCTTTAACCCACATTGTCACAGATTCTGATACATTTATTTTACGATGATTTCTGGTCCTGAGAATGAAGGGCATGGTCGACAGGTAATATGATTTACCCATATCTCAGATGAAAATTTGAAGGGAGATCATAAAATGGAGTTACAAGTATTGCTGTTCAAAATACCCAGAGTTTCTGAACCAATGGGGGCAGGGTGAGACAGGTACACTCATTGATCTTGCTCACTGCGGATGTTTGGTTAGGTAATCATAACACTGATTAACAGAAGGAAGACGCTGAAACAGAAAGCAGATGGGTGCACCCATTTACTTAAGAGCATTTGGTGGAAACTGCATGATGGCCAGAGTTATGGATAATGAGATATTTCTGTTTTAATTATGTACCAAAATTAGAACTTTTGGTAGTGCCTATAGGCTGGAGGCACCCAGTGTCACAAGATGGGGCAACAAAGCACCCAATGATGCCAAGTCGTCATGGCAGTGTTTAGAGAGCAGTGTAGGAAAGTTTTCAGGAAACCAGTGAAAGAACACAAAGGACACAAGACTATGGAAGTTAGACATATTTTTTGAGGGCAACACCCCTTGGCCACAAGTAGGTGGTCGAGTCCCAGCCCTGAATGACTGGGAAAAGAACATAGTACTGCCAAAAAACACATTTTATAAGAGTAGAAATGAGAGAGAATTATTTGATATAGTATCCCAGAATGTTCCACTGGAAGAATCGATGTAGGTCGCTAAAATTTTGGGAGGTAAATTATTAGTAAAGTGACTTACCTCACACCACACAAGCCCAAAAAGAGGAGTGAGAGAAGGGGGAAGAGAAGAGAAGAGAGAATAGAGAAGAAAGCACAGGGGCATGGCTGAGGTAGGAGCTATGTCAGATGGTAACCCACCTTAGTTACATCATCTGCTCTGTACTGGTTAACTTGATGTTTACTAAGTCCGGATATGTACAGTAGTGTAGGCAGTGCTTTTAATTAGTGCTTCAAAGTACATTTTGATGGTGATAACATCTGCAGACTGAACAAAGCTAATGGTGCATCATATGTCATCACCGAGCCAAATGTCGGTAAATCAGGCAACGTTGATTATCTACTTGTGAACTGAATCAAAGTTACAGTAGACTAATGGTGCCAAAACTTTTTAGGCTTGAGATCTACTACGTGCAATTCAGTCCACTTAGACATCTACTGACTTAAAAATTTGTGAAGGTTTAATCACAAAAGACCGTAGACAAAATTAACCATTTTAATTACACAAAAAACATAAATTTCTCTCCATCAAAAGTTGTACACTACTATTCAGTTCTCAACATATTACACATGTGGAAAAAATGAAAATATATGCCACAATAACTACTGGAAAAAGTTTAATGTGAGACTTGCCTTTGCACATAGTTTCCAAATTTATTATAATCTGCTGAATAATTTATCAGAGCCAACATCACACAGTCTGAAAGGTGAGCATCAGTCAGTTTATTTCTATAGTGACTTTCCACTACATTCATCGCTGAAACTGCTGCCTCACTTAGATAAGCTGACCCAAAAAGCAATAAAATATACAATGCCACTTTAACAACGTTAGAGTATGTTCTTACACTCGATTTCCGAAAGTTATCTTCATTGTATTCTGACTTGAAGGAAATGTAATTTTGAAAACAAATTATTTCCTTTTCAAATTCAGCCTTACTACTAGAGAAAAGCAGTACTCATTTTACTTGAAATATATTCCACATCCATTTTTTGGAAAAGTTCAGCTATGAAAGCTAGAACTGGTTCTGTTGTCTGGAAATTTCAAAATCAGTTTTCAAACTTTGTCTTCAGTGCTGTCAGGTAGGCCATAGACTTCTTTGCAGTTTTTTGATCCAATGATGTTTGTTGATATGGCAGTTGTGACAGTATTTAAAGGAAGTATTTCACATTTAATTTCTGTAACTGTGCTATCCAAAGGTAACATCCCACAAAAAACCTTGCACTCCTCCAGCTCATTGCAATCCCTGCTCATATCGCACCAAGTTACAGTTCGTGAGCAGGAACCTCACCATGCTGGAGGAAATGCTGTTGGTTGGAGTGAGTGTCAAAGATAGTGAAATGCAGATGGAGATGAAAGAGGTGGACACAGTGTTGTCAAGCTTACTGCCCACAAATGCTGTGTGAAACACTCATTGTCAAAAACCTGGCATTTTACAAAAATAGCTCATTTAGACAGATTTTGGACAAAAGTGTTGATAGACTGGTGATTGGCCAGTTGATCATGGTCCATGGATTGAGCACCCGTGTGATAGACTGTTGCCAAAGGCTGTAAGAACACAATTAGGGGTTATAGTATTTTGTGTCTTGGAGAAATTGTGAGTGTGTCGGCAGATCAAAAATTATCCTGGTGGTTTATGTGTAAATCCTGTATGGCAGAGCAGCATAACGAGCGTAATGGTATGTGCAAGTAGCTAATTCCATAGTTTGAAACTGTCATGTCAGTTGGAAGGAAATATCATTTTAAAATCCAATTATTTCCTTTTCAATTTCAGTCTCATTACAAGAGAAAAGAGCACATATTTTACTTGATCAACTTTTTGGAAAAAATGTTTCAGCCATGCAAGCTCCTTGAATTCTGATGAATACTATTGTCTGCTTCTCAAAAAAAGTTGTAACTTAATGTACACTCGCTTAATCCTAGGACAAATGGCCTGAACACTATATGTGATGATATGAGATTAATTTGTTCTTTGTTTAATGGTGTACAAATCCTTACAAAGTGTTGTATTCATGCACATTTCAATCATGTTTCACATGAGGAAGTGCAGTGTAAGAACAACAGCATCACAGCTAATGGCAGATGGGTTAACAGGTCGAGTATGAGTGGATGGACAGGAAGTAAGCAGCATCAGAAAGTAGGTCTGCCGGTACCTAGACCACACACCTCTGTTAATGTTCTGCTTACGGTGACAGGCATGTTGTTCTATATCTCGTTGCAGATGTGAGTTTTTGGGTTATTTGCTTTCTCTTGGTGTAAACTGATGTATGTACAATGCTGCAATATTTTATCAGTGAAGTTCTGTGTAGAGCAGGTTTTACTCTAATTAACTTCAAATTGCTAAACCATTGTAATTTCACCAATGAGTGGATGTAAATCATGTTCCACATTGTTGTCTCTGGGTGCTAAGACCCAACTGAAGTAGGCACCAATTTTGGCTGGGATGGGCAGTTATTCCATTTCAGATTTTCCACTGTTTAATGTAATGCCCTGATTGTTTAAAATTTTCACAATGACATGTGACAAGGGCCACTTTCACAATTAATAAAATGTTCTGAGCTATTATGCCATAGTCGAATGTATTTCACTTTAAAACCTCACATTTCGCCCCCATCTACGGAGGACATTTCATAGGGCAATTGTAGCTTTTTTGAATGTTCAGTTCACACCCTGGCTCGCTACTGTGTGACTAAAACATTCAACAAAGCTATGCCCCATGAAAGTGTCCTCCGCAGATGGGGACGAAATGTTGGGTTTTAAAGTGAAATCCTTTCGAACATGGTGTAATTGCCTGGAACATTTCCAGCTGTCAGGAGCCACTTTGTGTACTGTTATGTAAACTGTCCAACTATATTGTTATACAATAAAGCTTATCTCTAATTAAAAGGTGGGTGACTTGTAAAATTAAAACTGGTGGAGCAACATAGTAAATCATTATGATAGTATCGAAACTTTTGTTATTTTGAGTAATATTTTGCAGAAAGTATCTAGGTGTGGGAAATACACTCCTGGAAATGGAAAAAAGAACACATTGACACCGGTGTGTCAGACCCACCATACTTGCTCCGGACACTGCGAGAGGGCTGTACAAGCAATGATCACACGCACGGCACAGCGGACACACCAGGAACCGCGGTGTTGGCCGTCGAATGGCGCTAGCTGCGCAGCATTTGTGCACCGCCGCCGTCAGTGTCAGCCAGTTTGCCGTGGCATACGGAGCTCCATCGCAGTCTTTAACACTGGTAGCATGCCGCGACAGCGTGGACGTGAACCGTATGTGCAGTTGATGGACTTTGAGCGAGGGCGTATAGTGGGCATGCGGGAGGCCGGGTGGACGTACCGCCGAATTGCTCAACACGTGGGGCGTGAGGTCTCCACAGTACATCGATGTTGTCGCCAGTGGTCGGCAGAAGGTGCACGTGCCCGTCGACCTGGGACCGGACCGCAGCGATGCACGGATGCACGCCAAGACCGTAGGATCCTACGCAGTGCCGTAGGGGACCGCACCGCCACTTCCCAGCAAATTAGGGACACTGTTGCTCCTGGGGTATCGGCGAGGACCATTTGCAACCGTCTCCATGAAGCTGGGCTACGGTTCCACACACCGTTAGGCCGTCTTCCGCTCACGCCCCAACATCGTGCAGCCCGCCTCCAGTAGTGTCGCGACAGGCGTGAATGGAGGGACGAATGGAGACGTGTCGTCTTCAGCGATGAGAGTCGCTTCTGCCTTGGTGCCAATGATGGTCGTATGCGTGTTTGGCGCCGTGCAGGTGAGCGCCACAATCAGGACTGCATACGACCGAGGCACACAGGGCCAACACCCGGCATCATGGTGTGGGGAGCGATCTCCTACACTGGCCGTACACCACTGGTGATCGTCGAGGGGACACTGAATAGTTCACGGTACATCCAAACCGTCATCGAACCCATCGTCCTACCATTCCTAGACCGGCAAGGGAACTTGCTGTTCCAACAGGACAATGCACGTCCGCATGTATCCCGTGCCACCCAACGTGCTCTAGAAGGTGTAAGTCAACTACCCTGGCCAGCAAGATCTCCGGATCTGTCCCCCATTGAGCATGTTTGGGACTGGATGAAGCGTCGTCTCACGCGGTCTGCACGTCCAGCACGAACGCTGGTCCAACTGAGGCGCCAGGTGGAAATGGCATGGCAAGCCGTTCCACAGGACTACATCCAGCATCTCTACGATCGTCTCCATGGGAGAATAGCTGCCTGCATTGCTGCGAAAGGTGGATATACACTGTACTAGTGCCGACATTGTGCATGCTCTGTTGCCTGTGTCTATGTGCCTGTGGTTCTGTCAGTGTGATCATGTGATGTATCTGACCCCAGGAATGTGTCAATAAAGTTTCCCCTTCCTGGGACAATGAATTCACGGTGTTCTTATTTCAATTTCCAGGAGTGTAATATCAAGTATAACTTTATACCCTCAACTGCACATTTGTTCATGTAATAAATTGCAGCCGCAATGATAAATTTACGCTTAGCAGTACTAACTAGGATTGACTGTTATGACTGTGTAAGTACTTATGAAGCACAGAGAGGGTCATACACAATACTGCATACACCCATAAGTAATTGATAAATATCAGTATAGCCCTGTAAATCAGAGTGTAGTCTCTGGAAGCACAAATAATGCATAGCATCTTAGTGATAATCGTTTTCAGAATTAGTTCATGACAGATGCTTCTCTTTCAATATATACTTTGAGTTGTTTCATGTCGCTGGAGGATCCTCCTCGATGATGGCATCTGTGGAACACACTGAGGAGAGGGGAGGGAGAGGGGGGGGGGGGGGAGAGAGAGAGAGAGAGAGAGAGAGAGAGAGAGAGAGAGAGAGAGAGTGTCCACACGACAGACTTGAAAAGCTTTAAATATATTTACAATATGCAAACGCATTCCCCCCCCCCAAAAAAAGCTCTGTGCTACAAGTTTCTACCAGAACATTTATCAAATGCAGTTTTCATAACCAAAAAACTACTTTATGTGTATCATCAGATATTTGTTATGGTTGTGTTACTACTTTGAAATAATCTAGTGAATAATCCTAATGGAAAGTGGTGAATACTGTTGTAAAAAACACCATAAGCTGAACAAGTAATTGTTACTAATACACTATCTTAAACATAACATAAATTATCTTAAGAATTAGTATGACTGAAAGCCAACTTGTGAGAGGATTCTCTGCATAACTGCTTATGCAAATGTCACAAGAAATTGGAAGAAGCAGCACTGATAAAAAAATGTCATAAAACGCTTCTCTTCCCAAACATCTTTGTCTCACTGTACATGGTGTAACAAAAAAGAAGTATGACAGATAGGGAAATGTACTGTGATTATAACCCATTCCCTTCTGTTTCGTCCGCAGCTCGTGGTCTAGTGGCTAGCATTGGTGCCTCTGGATCACGGGGTTCCATGTTCAATTCCCGGACGGGGTGGGGATTTTCTCTGCCCGGGGACTGGGTGTTTGTGTTGTCCTCATCATTTCATCATCATTCGTGACAAGTCACTAGATTCGATTGTGTAAAATTCGGACTGTGTCAAAATTGGGACTTTATATGGGTGCTGATGACTGCGCAGTTGAGCGCCCCACAAACCAACCACCACCACAATCACCATCATCATGCCTCCTGTTTCACACATATATGGAAAGGATGTACCAGTGTTTAATTCAGAACTCTATGATCAATGTAATCCAGTACGTTTAATAGTAATCTTCCAGCCTGATGATATGAGCAGCAGTGAAACGCATCAAGTAAATGAAGGTACGTTGTTTAAATACACTATTTAAAAGCAGTGTGGTGTGTGTGTGTGTGTGTGTGTGTGTGTGTGTGTAATGTTAAATGTGGTGTGTGTGTGTGTGTGTCTGACTGCCATCTTGTTGGAGCAAACCCGAAATAGCCATGCTGACATATACTCATGACAGAACTGGTAATCACTGCTTAATTATTGGCAGAATCTCACAGTGTTTAAACCACTTAATGCAGTTGGAAGTCCATTCATATTTTATTAAATTAATGTCGTATGAAAGGAATTGCAGAAGCAGGTAATTAATAAAAGGAATTTCCCTGTAAATTGCACATTACCTTTATCACACTATATGAAAATCTAGGAAAGCATACATTGTAGAAAAAAAAATGGTACAGGACATTCTGTTTTACATTTTTTTATAATTTTTTATTTACAGTATTCACATATGTATATATTTTGCATTGTAATGTTCACAGTGCATACTTCAACAAGAAACAAATAAATTAATGGGAGAGACAATACAATAAACATGATTACAAAAGAAATGAATATAAAAACACACCTCGAATTTTTATTCCAAAACATGGGATAGAGAGTACATCAACACAACAGACAATACTACAGAAATAAATTAAAGTGTCTCAAGAAGTATAAACATAGTACTTCATAGTTACATATGCTGTGCAGAAAGCAGTGAAGTTTGTCAGAACATTGGGGACTAGATGTGACATTTTATTGAACATACCAAAATCTGTTGACCTTTCTGTTACCTTCGAAGCAAATGTGATAAGTTACTGCAGTACACACAAAATATATTCCATACAAAATCTTTTTGAGCTTACTGATATAGCACTTCCCAGAAAATCTGGGTGCTACACCAGAAACAACAAGCCTTTAATAATGAAACTTTCTATACTGTCACACACTCGACTGCATATAAAAATTCAACACCACTAAATCTACCACATTTTAACAACTGAGTAAGTGTTGAGAAAGACAATCTAAGGCAAAGAATCTGTCATTTAAGGAACACACACACACACACACACACACACACACACTCACTGAGTGCCTTATCGGTGACTGGCAAATGTTTTTCCCCTACTGTATCATTTCATTAACTGTGCAAATAAAATTACTAAAAAAATGTTTAAAATATCTGCAATTATGAACAATTTTAAAGTAACACATATTCCTCATTAGGAACAAAATAAAATGGAAAAGCTGTAGACAGTTTTTCACAAAACTTACCAAGAGAAATCTATCTACAAAAGGAAACAGGAGAACATGCATGAGTTCCAAGTGAGTACTGCTCCAACACCACACTGTAACTTGAAACTTATTGTGTATGTGGGGTGTGGGTGGAGGGGCAGGGCAGTGGAAGTCTCAACAGGATGATATCATCTTGCTTACAATCAGCACTAACTTTAACAGACAATACTGTCTGAGGGAGCATTGCGTAAAAGCACTTTAAATTTACCATCAAATTTAATTTTTGATTATACACAATCATTTGTGCACACCTCAGCATTCGCAGAATAAGGAACACAGGTTTTGCTTTATATGATGCTTGCTCTATGGGAGTAATCTATATGTGTGTCAAATCACATGAATCACACCCAGCACCAACACACACATATCCCTTTTCTTTCTGCCTTAATTTCCTTACTGATTTCCTTTCCACCTTAATTTCCTTTGGATTGTCCTCCCCTAGAGCACATACAGTTACCCTTAACACTCATTCCTGTCACCTTACTTAATCCATCCTCTCACCTTCTTATAACCTATAAATAACAAATCTCCCCCCCTTCCTGTCTCAACCCATATCGCATTTGCCTTCAAGTCAAACTATTTCACCTATTCTCTTATCTCAAAACTGCTATTTTGAAATGTACTTTTTCACATGCTGTGACCTTAAAATTAACTCATCTACTGCCTATTTGTCTATCCGTTACTCTTATTTATCATCGTTACTAGCTTACTCTTACTGCTCCCACACACCTTGTGGTTCCTCATTTTTTTAGAATTGTTTTGTAATGAGTCCTTATGGCCATTACTTGTAAGACCTCCCTATCTGCAAGTTAATGCTTTGCTTTGGTGTTGGGGCAAACTTTTTCACGTTTATGACTCTTCCCAAAATATCATGCATTGCTACAGTCTGTTCACTCCATTTCCTCTCTTGCACAAGATAGATTTCTTTTGAATATGTTTCATCCACAATGTTAAAACCTGAAATCGGTATTTTGTGGTACTGTCAATATAAAATTTTCAGTTTTGTTGTGAATACAGCTGATCTGTCTTTCGCGATTCAGTTAAGTGTTTTTTATATACATTATAATGAAACAGATAAGCTGAATGACACCAAAAATATATTTCATGCTGCAGTTTGCCAGAACATGTTACGAGTAGACATGAACTACAACAGACCAGTCAATGCATCTCTGACATTTTAGTTACAAAACATTGGGTTTGATTTGTCTCTTGTACAACATCTGAGAAACAAATGTGAACTGCACAGCAAAAAATGAACAACACAAATTGTGAACTTACTACATGTGTCAACAGTGATAGTTCTCATTAAAATGTTTGTCTTTTATATCCAAAACTGTATAAATAATGCGGTTTTATTGCAACATGAGTAGTGTATAAGGATATAGTAATTATATGAAATGATGATTACGGTCATAACTATATTCTTGTTTGTGTAATATAAAATTATTTTGAAGGTGACAACTGTTTTGCTTAAACAACAAGTCTTTGGTGCTGTTTTACAAGCTGGTACCAATGATTTGCGGAAATTCTCATCCTTAGTAAATTCATAGGGCCTTATTTGCACTAAACTGGCAAGAAAATGGCTGAGATCCCTCTCGTATGCATGAAATTAAACTGTCATATAACTACACAACTGTATTAACTACACTAAGTATTAATGGCAGATTCTCATTTCCAGTCTTTAAAAATAATTTGCATAGCTCATAGCACTCCCATAACACATTTTCAATGTAGTCTTCTAGATGAAAGCAATAAATTCTTTCTAGTGTGTGCTAGCACGCTCAGACATTGCAATAAGTGTTTTCAAGTATACAATGACTATAACAGCACAAAAACAGGAATGTCTCTACTTTGGTAACAATTGCTAAAAATTAATATTATTAATGTACAAATAACTAATGCCTAGCATAAGATAGAAATTAACATGCACTGTTGTCATAAAACTGAGGGGTAACTGTTTGTCATCTTTCTTTGAGATTCAACCATAATGTGCAGTAGATTAACAGACAAGGACTGGATGGCAAGAGCTGCCTTGATGCTGGGTTTATTCTTTGAATGTATATTATTTTTCTCATATTTGTCTTCCTCATTAGATCCAGCTGCCTCTGAATTGAAAAATATGATCAAACACTGGATTTGCCAATTCACTGGATTCTTATTGAGAGGCAGAAATTTAATCCATGTCTACTCACTGCTTTACAGTAGTCTTTGTTTTCTTAGATCACTTCTAGTGGATAGTGTCCAATTCCTTCAAAAGGAAAAAGTCAGTTTTTTCCACAGTCCAGCCCAACTAATTTACATGTAATCACATTTGTCATGATTTCCTTGTGTTCTTAAGGGTTCATTCATCCTCAGTGTACCAATGCTACCAATTTAATAGTTATTTTCAGTACCAATTATTGTTCTTATACAAAAGTGCAATGTAAGTACCATGTGAGATATTTTCTCTTTAATGAGGTATGTGAATCTCTATCTTTGGTTACCTCTTACACAGCTGCTATGAGATTTTTTGGCTGTTTGTCATACAAAACTTTAAATTCTTCTGTCCCTAGTAACATGATGATGAACTTCCTAATTAAAGAGACTTGGAAATATGAGATATATTATTGCATCATTGGAAAGCAGGGATACATGAAGTCTAGTCTTATTTTCTATGCTGCAACAACATCAATGAAACTATGTAGTTAAGCCGTATCGAAAGAAGTTCACATATCCACCTTATGTTTTGTATAACATAAGAAATTCCTTCTGTATGGATTGAAGATAGCCATTACGTTCAATGTCAAATGTTTTTGGATACCTTTGAATCTGTAACATCAAATAGCATTACATATTTATAGGGTGCTTCTGGTCAGGTGATAAATACAAAATCAGATAGGGATAATGCAGGAGCAGGTTTAATAATGAATAAAAAACACAGGATCGTGGATAAGTTACTACAAACAGCATAAACACATTATTGTAGCCAAGATAGGCATGAAGCCCACCCCTACCACAGTAGCACTGCTTCACAGATGACGAAGAAATTGAAGAAATGTATGCTGAGATAAAAGAAATTATTCAGATAGTGAAGGGAGACAAAAATTTAATAGTATTGGGGGACTGGAATTCGATAGTAGGAAAAGGAAGAGAAGGAAAAGTAGTAGGTGAATATGGAATGGGGGTAAGGAATGAAAGAGGAAGCCACCTGGTAGAATTTTGCACAGAGCATAACTTAATCATAGCTAACACTTGGTTTAAGAATCATGAAAGAAGGTTGTATACATGGAAGAGGCCTGGAGACACTTGAATGTTTCAGATAGATTATATAATGGTACGACAGAGATTTAGGAACCAGGTTTTACATTGTAAGCCATTACCAGGGGCAGATGTGGATTCCGACCACAATCTATTGGTTATGAACTGTAGATTAAAACTGAAGAAATTGCAAAAAGGTGGGAATAAGGAGACAGGACCTGGATAAACTGAAAGAACCAGAGGTTGTAGAGAGTTTCAGGGAGAGTGTTATGGAACAATCGACAAGAATGGGGGAAAGAAATACAGTAGAAGAAGAATGGGTAGCTTTGAGAGATGAAATAGTGAAGGTAGCAGAGGATCAAGTAAGTAAAAAAGAATAGGGCTAATCGAAACACTTGGGTAAAAGAAGATGTATTGAATTTAATTGATGAAAGGAGAAAATACAAAAATTCAGTAAATGGAGCAGGCAAAAAGGAATTCAAACGTCTCAAAAATTAGATCAACAGGAAGTGTAAAATGTCTAAGTGAGGATGGCTAGAGGACAAATGTAAGGATGTACGGGCATATATCACTAGGGGTAAGATAGATACTGCCTACAGGAAAATTAAAGAGACCTTTGGAGAAAAGAGAATCACTTGTATGAATATCAAGAGCTCAGATGTAAAACCAGTTAAGTAATGAAGGGAAAGAAGAAACATGAAAGAAGTATATAGAGGGTCTATACAAGGGAGATGTACTTGAGGGCAATATTAAGGAAATGGAAGAGGACACAGGTGAAGATGAAATGGGAGATATGATATTGTGTGAAAAATTTGACAGAGCACTGAAAGATCTAAGTCAAAACAAGACCCCAGGAGTAGACAAAATTCCATTAGAACTACTGGTAGCCTTTGGAGAACCAGCCCTGCCAAAACTCTACCATCTGGTGAGTAAGATGTATGACAGGCAGAATACCTTCAGACTTCAAGAAGAATATGATAATTCCAATCCCAGAGAAAGTAGGTGTTGATCAGAAGTGAAAATTACAGAACTATCTGTTTGATAAGCCACGGCTACAAAATACTAACGCGAATTCTTTACAGACGAATGGAAAAGCTGGTAGAAGCCTACCTCGGGGAAGATCAGTTTGGATGCCATAGAATTGTTGGAACACGTGAGGCAATACTGACCCTATGACATATCTTAGAAGGTAGATTAAGGAAAGGCAAACCTACGTTTCTAGCATTTGTGGACTTAGAGAAAGCTTTTGACAATGTTGACTGGAACACTCTCTTTCACATTCTGAAGGTGGCAGGGGGAAAATACAGGGATCGAAAGGCTATTTACAATTTGTAAAGAAACCAGGTGGCAGTTATAAGTGTCGAGGGGCATGAAAGGGCAGCAGTGGTTGGGAAGGGAGTGAGAAAGGGTTGTAGCCTATCCCTGATGTTATTCAATCTATACATTGAGCAAGCCGTAAAGGAAACAAAAGAAAAATTTGGAGTAGGAATTAAAATCCATGGAGAAGAAATAATAACTTCGAGGTCTGCCAATTACATTGAAATTTTGTGACAGACAGCAAAGGACCTGGAAGAGCAGTTGAATGGAATGGACGGTGTCTTGAAAGGAGGCTATAAGATGAACATAACCAAAATCAAAAGGATAATGGAATGTAGTCTAACTAAATCAGGTGATGCTGAGGGGATTAGATTAGGAAATGAGACACTTGAAGTAGTAGATGAGTTTTGCTATTTGGGAGCAAAATAACTGATGATGGTCAAAGTAGGGGGGATATAAAATGTAGATGGGCAATGGTAAGAAAAGTGTTTCTCAAGAATAGAAATTTGTTAACATCGAGTATAGATTTAAGTGTCAGGAAGTCATTTCTGAAAGTATTTGTATGGAGTGTAGCCATGTATGGATGTGATGCATTAGACAAGAACAGAATAGAAGCTTTTGAAATGTGGTGCTACAAAAGAATGTTGAAGATGAGATAGGTCGATCATGTAACCAATGAGGTGGTACTGAATATAACTGGGGCGAAGAGGAATTTGATGCACAACCATACTAGAAGAAGGGATCGGATGGTAGGACAAGGGATCACCAATTTAGTATTGGCAGGCAGCTTGGAGAGTAAAAACCGTAGAGGGAGACCGAGAGATGAATACACTAAAAAGATTCAGAAGGATGTAGGGTGCAGTAGTTACCTGGAAATAAAGAAGCTTGCACAGGATAGAGTAGTATGGAGAGCTGCATCAAACTAGTCTCTGGACTGAAACAACAACAACATGAAATAGATTACAGATCTTTACAATCCTTTTTGTAAGTAATCTATATTTACAAGCTCCCCTCGCCCTTCCCTCCCTGTGGCTGGCTTAATATCATTGTGGCAGCAGAGCTAAGTTAGATATGAGTGTTGATCCATCATTAAAATTGGTGTAAAGAAAAGATCATTATGAGGTAGCAAGTTAGTATAATCTTACAAATTTCAACAAATTTCAACTAAGTCTTATGCTCATGCCACTAGTTTTACTCTGTCTGATGTGCAAGGGACACAGTAAAAGAAATGTGCCCTTTGCATATGCACAATACGAGTAGCCAAGTTCTGATGATAAACTTCAGCCATTTCACTGTTTGTATGGTTTGTGGGCCAATCTTTATAGTTCAGGATGAAGTGTTGGCACAAGCTGGAGTGCCAAAAAGCCACTGCAGCTTCTCCTGGTGCACGTGTAGTAAACAGTGTGCTTTTGTAACTCTCACATTTTTAGCATTGGCCCTTCCATGATAAGTCCTAACACTGGTATCCAATATTAAGTGCTTACTTTTGAGACAAGAATGGTTCAAATGAATGCACTGTGAGTGAAAGCTTCACATATTTTAAATTCAGCTTCATATCATGAAAAAAGTTCAAGGGTACTGGCAAATGGAGTAAAAATTTTTTTCTTTGTAATCCAACAAGGAGAAGTCCCCAGGGGTGGGACTGACTTTTTGAAATACTTTATACAGTTGTGTAGGTTAAGGTTTTGCAGGTATCACATTCTGCAGCCATTCATCATGGTGAGCCATTGTTTGTAAGTAATCAACAAGAAAGAACTTTGTAATTTCATTTCATACACTTGAGCTTTAAAAATAGCAGTGGTACACACGTTGTCAATGTAGCGTAATGGATAAGGTGCATTCCCAATATGCAGTAGGTTCAAATCTCATCAGGTGCTTTGAGATTTTTTTTTTTTTAAGCCTTCACCGAAATGTTTTTTGTCATTATTTTTATTCAAGTAATTGATTTAAATGTTTTTTTTTCCCTCCTAACCCTTATTCATGTCATTTTAATCATCATATTAACTTTTCGATTCCTGCTCATTGCTTCTTCCTTTCATTTAGAATTTTAATTATTGTTGTGTATTAACTTCAGTTAAATTTCTTCTGTTTCACCATCTTATATTTTCATCCATATTCTTGCATTCATTATTTCTGTTCCTCATTTTCCTTGAATTTTGTTTTACTTGTAATACTTTCATTTTGTTTTACTTAAATGCCTTCTTTCCTTTAAATCTTCATCTGCATTATTTTCTCTATAGCGCAACAAGAATTTATCTTTTACATGTTTGTATGGCAATAAATATCCAAAAAATGTAAATGTAAATACATTTTTGGCACCACTGTATCAGCAATATAAATACATTATTTTTTCTTTTGTTTTTAACTGACAGATCGATATTTTCAAATGTTTAAATATTATGACATAATTAAATACATAGATTCCAAATGGAAAAAGCATAAAAGAAAGAAAAAATGAGAGCAAATCATTAAGTTAAATCAATGATAAAAATGCCATCTCAAAGCATTAGCAATAAAAATGTGGTGTCACCGCCAGACACCACACTTGCTAGGTGGTAGCCTTTAAATCGGCCGCGGTCCGTTAGTATACGTCAGACCCGCGTGTCGCCACTATCAGTGATTGCAGACCGAGCGCCGCCACATGGCAGGTCTAGAGAGACTTCCTAGCACTCACCCCAGTTGTACAGCCGACTTTGCTAGCGATGGTTCACTGACAAATTACGCTCTCATTTGCCGAGACGATAGTTAGCATAGTCTTCAGCTACGTCATTTGCTACGACCTAGCAAGGCGCCATTACCAGTTACTATTGATGCTGTAAAACATGTACTGTCAAGAGCGATGTTCACCAACTATGGATTAAAGTTAAGTATTTCAGCAGCTACGTACATTTTTTGCTAGTATAATTTCCTTGACCTGTTCCAAACCTCACACCAGCCTGCGTGAGCTAAAACGCGTGCCTTTCGGCTTCCTCTCATAGTGGGTTGGCTGTCTTGCCAATCCACAACAAAAAATATTATATTTAAACCAAATAACTGAATGAAAATAATGATCAAAATCATTTCAATAAGGATTAAAAAATTTCAAACCACCTGAGGGAATTCAAACCCACAATCTTCTGTACAGGAGAAAAGCACGTTAACCGTTACACTATGCCTTAAGTCTGTTCAAAGACACCTATTTTTAAAGCTCACGGGAAATTATAATTTTTTTTTCACTGGTTATTCGCAAATGAGGGTCCACTAAGGTGAATGGTTGCAGGGTGCGATCTTGTACTTTAACCTACATCGACATATAGATGGTTTCTAAAAATCGAATCTACCCCTGGGGACCTGTCAAGCAGACACACAGCCACAGAAACCAATAAATGTCACTGCTCGATATGAGTATAGTGTAACATTAGTTTATAATGTTCTGCAAACAATTAACAACAAACATTTCACTCATACTGTAGCATGTGTGTCTTCTGCTTTACAAATGTAGATGGGTTTCTGCCAAATACTAAGTTGTGCAGTACAGCACCCAGCTTTCAATTCTTAGAACAAATATATGCAATAGTCATTGATAATGAACTAATAATTTCTTGTATTATCCAGGACATCAATTACATAACTTATATGAAAATTTCCTTTCCCTAAAAAAAATAATAATGACCTTTCATTGAAATGGAATCAACAGATTACACTCTGAAGATTGACAAAATACCTGTTCTAGACTACTGTGTAACATTGTATTGTACTTACTAGATTAGGATGAGCAACTGAACAGTCCTCTATTACAGAAAATTATACAGTTATGCTGGTAAATGTCATTGTTTAACTGTATACATTTTTCCCATTAATATCAACAGAAATCACGACGCACATTAGCAGATACACATTTATCTTACATGTGGCAAATAGGTGACTATTACATAAACTGTTAATGAGTTACCTATTGTATCATAGGCATTCTATATAGTGATGATCAATAAAGAATCATCTGGCTGAAGAAACTGCAAACGAATATAAAGGTCAGCCTAAAATTTTTGTTTCACAATTACTGAACCACGAAAATCAAAGTGACAATTCACATAATTTTTTTGTGCTATATGTACACCACATATAAAACTTTCTTGATTTTATGAATTCTGTATCAAAATACTTCTAAAAAAATTAAACATTATCAAGTCACTTGTACACACTTATACACTGATAACACATTTTTGTATGTAATCTACAAAATATATACAAATGCAATCACCAGATTAGCATAATACTGATCATTTTACTCACATCATTTAAGTGCTACTTTATGATGTAGCACATGTCAAAACAAGCTCTGCAAAATGTTTTATTGGTGAAAAACATTTTCTTGCATATTGAAGGATAGACATAACAGATACTGATATCACATCACAGACAAGTGATGACTCCACTTAGAAAGGAGTTCATCATTTTACATTTTTTTAACCTTATAGCTTTGGTATATGGTATTCATGTATCAACGGTTTAAAAGCTTCACTTGATTATCTATATACACGTGAATTTGAATGCGAAAGCAACATAGTTTTGTATTAGGAACAAGTATGATTAATAATATGAATGTGTGTGTTATCTGAAGTGAAAGAAACAGTGCCTCAGAAAACAGTAAAGTTGTGTACCACCAGTCATATAATCATCCTGACCAATATGAAAATAGCTTTACGTGCAAAGCTGAAATTTACAGTGACTGGAAGTAAATGCACAATTATATAAATTAAGTTCTAAATGCAGATAAAACAGTTCTTTGTGTAATTAGATATTGAAGTAACACAGTTGGAAAAAAGAAGTAAATGAAATACCAAAATTTAGGAACCAAAACTTCTTTCTTCAAGAGAAAGTGATGAAGAGGCAACAGTGTGGGAAACAGTATGAGAATACACAATGTAGGACAATAATAAAATGTTAAAGACTGTTTTTCAAGCCAAACTGTGGCATGTCAAGTATGAAAATTCTGTGATATTAAGACAACACTTACCACACACTCAGTTATTTAATTTTTATCATCTTCATTCTTTTTTTTCTCAGATGTCCACATAATTTGCAATATCCAAGATTGGTTTTCAATCCTAACAATGCAGGATCAAATTTCTAGGTGTTTATAATTATTCATTAAACTATTTTTTTCAGGATTTGGATAATTTTATGTCAGTATTTCATTTTACTACATACCAAATCTACCCCCCTTGTCTGGTAAAAGAAAAATCTTATGGTGCCATTCCTTCAGAATCCACTGACTTTCCTGTTTTTCTTTCTCTGCTACTGCATGTGTTAATTTCATAAGTAGAACCATACTTTTATCAGTGTATAATATAGATTGTTTGTATAAAAAATAAATTAAATTAACACACTGTACAACTGCATTCTCTCGTCTAATAAATATGCCATGAGAAGTGGCAACTAGTAAAGTACACTTATTTACTAATCAAAGGAAACATTAACAATGCAGTGCTGCTGTTCAAGCATATATTGCAATTAAAAATGTGGAAATACTTATGTTTAACAAATGAACAGATCTGTATCTCTTTGGTTGGTTGCAGTCAATATGAGAGGTCACATCGTGTATGTTTGTCAGTGCAAACTGTGACAGTGCTTATCAATTTCTTTTTTTCATTCTTCTAACTATTAAAACCTGCTCTATATATAGCCTGTTACCTCCAATAAAAATAATATGGAAACAAATGTCCACTGTCCGAGTATTTTCCAGATTCACAATCAAACTAATTATGAACTTACTTTAGCTGAGTTAAACTCTTGAACAATAATGCAATGCTGAGTATCTAGCACCATTTTATCTCAGTTTGTACATATTACATAATAATGCTAATTAAACATGCAAAGTAACTGCTTGTGACAGTAATGTCTCAACTTTTAGGCAGTTGTAAAACATAAAAATTACAATGTGCAAAATGAATACTTTCCCTAAATCCCCACTACCGTCCTGAGGGGGCAAAGAGAACAGTGGGAAACCAACTATTCAGATACTGTTTGGGCAAGAAATAGCAGCTCACACAAATATACATATACACCAATTAACTTAAATAACATTCACCGATACTGTTGGTTTCATTTCTTCCTGGGTTAATTAATGCAGTAGCTTACATGCACCACTGACACTCCTAAATAAATTCTATCTTCAATGCTCTGAGCCAATATGTTCCCACAAAAGATGTATCGAGTGATATGATGAAAACAATCTTAATGCTCTATTTCCTCAGTCACAATTTTTTGTTGAAATGAAATGATCGTATGGCATTTATAGGCCGGGATATCCCCTTCGGGGTTCGGCCGCCGTGTTGTAAGTCTTTTTAGTTGACGCCACTTCGCCGACTTGCATGTTAATGATGATGAAAATGATGATGAAGGACACACAACACCCAGTCCCCTGCCGGGAATCGAACCCGGGCCCCTTCGTGTGATAGGCGCTAAAGCTACCGCTGCGCTACGGAGGCGGACCAATTTTTTGTTGTTGTTGATGTGTGTTGACAAAATAATTATTGTACCACATTACCATACCTATATAAATTAATTTACAAATAACAGAGCTGCATGAAACTTCTTTTTAAAATGCAACCACAGCACAAAAACCAGGTATTGGGCATATGCGGCCAAAGCAAAATTGATATATACATTTCGGTTATACACTTGTGACAAGTTAAAATGATGTGCAAGGCCAGTGTCCATGCCTCTATTGGAAAACCAATTCCACTGTACAAGCATGTCTTCTACAGGCTCAAAGGTCCAGCACACAATTTTAACTAGCCAAATACACACCGCTGAGTTTACTCCACTAAGGAGCAGATACCTCTCATCTCAGATATCTGACAAGGAACACTGCATAACTAAAACACTTCACAAAGAAACTTTGTGACAATTAACGGTACACTTTTGTATCAACAAAAAAGATAACTCAGTAGCAGGTATCAGAATGCAGAGGAAGAAGATTCAGACGCTCACAGTCCATTGTTATATTGCATTAGACAAAGCTGTAAGTATTTTCTACAGCACGTCCAGCACCAACTGATCCACCAGATCCACTTTGTCTTTCCTGCTGCAAGTTCTCTAATGATTCTGTTCTTGTTCGAACTGATCCTCCATATGTTATCACCTGGAAAGAATAAACTTATGAAACATATCTGCATATGAATGAAAGAGTTCATTTAGTTAAGCAAGAAAAAAAATACAAAAATAAAAAACAATGAAAAAATGACAGTTTCAAATGCCTCAGAGAATTAATTTCCAAATTACTCATATCTAGGTTTTCTGTTGTTTCCCAAAACAACTCTATGTTGAGGTGATACCTTTCGTATGCCACTCTCTATCTCTAGACTTTGCCACTGATGTTACAAGAAGACAGCGCTACACAAATGCTGAGCAATAGTCAACACATTCACAATATGACACAAAGGCCTAGCACTCTTTTCAGTACATCACATGATTCCGTAGCTCATGAGGTGACTTATGCAATGTATACAATGAGATGCAATCTGTAAGACATCTATGTTCAAATCAAGATTTAAGGTGCAAATCAACTGAAATTTTTAATTTAAGCTAAATAACCTTTCATTTTACAAATATTTACTGTTGTTTAAATACTTCTTATTGAGTTTGCTGCACTAAATACAGCCTGCCATATTCTACCTTTTATCACACAAAATTGCATCCTTCTGCGTCATTTTTTAAACAGTACATTTAAACGAACTGTCAGAGAAATGGATTACGTATGAAAAATTATAGTACCTCTATAACAAGTAAATTTTCACATAAAACTAAATTCCAGGATTTAAACTTCCATGCAAAAATTATACTCGACCGGTAAAAAAACAAAGTCTGCAAAACTAACATTCAGTGCTGGGACCTACATTTTTCTTTATTTAGCAATAAGAACATATTTAATTTTAACTAACACTAAGTTGGAGAAAAAGAAATGTCCCCATATCATTGTCCTGAAGTTCTTCTTCTGTTTGATCCTCCACCCACAAAACTGTGATCACTGGCTATTGTAAAATCGTGGTCTTTTTCATATATTTTTTTATCTGTATCACTGACATCTTCCTCCATCCACCAACTACCAATTCCATCAATCTTAGGATCATTAAAATTGACACGTTTCTGCAAATTCATTTTCTACTATGCTGAAGAAAACAGACACAAAGATCATGAGGCACTGTCTTGCAGACCTCAATATGTGTCAACAGTAAACAAAGGTGATAATACAACCAACAGCGAAACATTGTAGGGTTGGTGATATAAGGAGAAGGAGAGTATAGGGGTACAGGGGGGGGGGGGGGGATATAGTAGCATATCATCAGAAATGGCCTCAGAGAGTGAGTGCAGAAAAACACAGTCTGTGACGTATAGGGCTATAGAGGGTAGCTCACTTAAGGATCACCAGGTGTCTTTTCTCAGTTATTTCTGAATATATTTTTATTCTTATTTTTATGATATAGTTGATTCAAACAATGACTGCTCACGTGCTGTTTCAAATTACTTGAAGGATATTTACTGACAGTGAACATAAAATATGAAAAATAATGAGGAACTCCAAAAGTGACTGAGTAAGTTGAATACTGTGTTACTTTCAAAGTTTTATCACTCATAGAAGGGAGACACAGTAACTTATGATTTTACTTTTGTTTTAGTTTTAGTTGTTATTTAAATATCACTAGTTACGCAGTTCTGTTGAAAGTAAATGTGGAAGGTTGGGTCACTATTCTGTCACGCTGAAGCTAGTATGATTATATTGGAAAATTCTGTGTGGAATACAAACAGTGTAATACATGCAAATAACCGCTTAGTGTACAATGGCAGCACAGAGTGGTAGATGGGGCTATAAACAAGAATTGCAACTTGATGGCTGGTTTTGCAAATTTTTGATTTTGTTGTGAGCACGTACACACAAACTGCATTGATCTGAAACAGTGTCAAGACAATGAAGCAATGTGTGTGTGCACCCTTAAAAAGAATGCACGTTTGTTTGAAAGCACTCAACACTTTCACTGCAGTAATGGTTATGTTTAGTCATTAAGTCAGTACATCGTACATATCATATCAGTGCAAATTACTTAAACATGAACTAAACACGAACTAACATTCCTGCATCAATGGGAATCAATTCTGAAACTGTAAACAGGTCACTTTCTCAATCAAATGTAAAGCTCTTGTCTTAATTGTCAAACAATTTGTTTTAATGGAAAACAAATATGAAAACATTTGCTGTATTTTTTAGATTTTTCATTGTGATTAAAAACAGAATCAGTTACCCACCGCTATTGTTGCTGCGAAAAAAAATCATCAATTAACTATGATCAGGTAATAATTATCTAATATCTAGAACACTTACAAATTTCTGCAGAAAAGCTCAGGCCAAATATCAATACATATTTTTGGTACACCTATACCAGATCTTTTTCTCTTCCAAGTAAAATTGTAATGACTTTGTAAAAATTAATAATATCAATATTGAATGTTGTTTAAGGCACACTTTCTTTGTCATGTAAAATATCACAACATAACATTCAGACTAATGAACTTTCAAGAAATTTGCTTCATGAACTTTGTACAATTCCATAATGAAGCATGCAATGTACATGCAACATTAGGGGAGGAAGAGCAGAAAATATACACACGCACACACAAAAGCAGAGCTATTTTGCCACAAATTTAATTTTCTTTTTCAATAGCAACACATCAGCAGAAGCTAATTTTAACTACGTTCAGATACGTCTACAGTTTTACTGCAAACATCATGAAAGCACAACTCTGAAAGCCATTTTAACTTGACAGCTAGCTTTGACAGCTTTCACGGGAAAAATTCAAGGCAATAAGTGAAGCTCAGATATAGGTAATCCATCAGAATTGTTCTAAAGTTGTGTATGCTCATTGTGAAGAAAATATAATCAATGTCATCTGCACAACTGTGATGTTACAATTGTACTGAAACACTGTGCTTCCAAATATCTATGACAATGACACTCTCTCAGCACTTTGAAATATGGTGAAGCAATGGTAAATTAATAAGCTGTTTTTGATATTTATATTCTAGCTTCTTAAAAGAAGTGAAAAGCAATAATTCTCATGTTAAACCTAATTATTTACTTAGTTGGGGCATATACTATGTGGCCAAAAGTTCCTGGACACGCACTGCTGTTTGTTTAAAACACTTCAACCCTGTAGTTAATTGCATGTAGGCTCTCTTTCACCTGCTACTGCAATACTTAACTTTATGGGATGCTGCTCTCTAATACATCATCAAACATAGTATTTGGTTCCAGAATGATATTTTCACTCTGCAGCGGAGTGTGCGCTGATATGAAACTTCCTGGCAGATTAAAACTGTGTGCCCGACCGAGACTCGAACTCGGGACCTTTGCCTTTCGCGGGCAAGTGCTCTACCAACTGAGCTACCGAAGCACGACTCACGCCCGGTACTCACAGCTTTACTTCTGCTCAAGGCAAAGGTCCCGAGTTCGAGTCTCGGTCGGGCACACAGTTTTAATCTGCCAGGAAGTTTCATAGTATTTGGTGATTTTTCAGATTTCGGGCAAACTGTTCTGACGTGCAACTGACTCTCTCATTCATCTGAAATATTTTTGATGGATTCAGCAATGGTCCTTTGAGGTACTATACACTATAACTAAAAATTTCTTATTCCATGCTATTATCAAAATGTGTGAAGCTTGCTTTCATAAGCAACTGCCTTCATTTTGCCACTGACTAAAACATGCTCAATGGCCCAAGCCAAGAAGAGCAGCCCCAAACCAAATTTCACTACTATTACAAAACAATCACTTAAAAGCCATTTTTCAGGTACCAGTAAGGTGTACAAATTAGAGTGCCATATCTCTTCATAAAGTATCCATTTACTACATGTGATAGCATTACCTGCAGCAACTTAAGAGGAGTAACATTTTAAATCTTATGATTAGTGGTTACTTGCCAGTAGCATCTGCAAGAAAACTGGATCCCATAACCACTCAAATAATAATTCTGTCACTGGTCTCTGAAACTGAACTGTAACAGAAGTTCTTAGCAATAGGTGATAGAGAGGTCTGACAATTGGCTCTTAGAGTGCAATTTAACTCTTCAGTCCTTATCAGCTAGTTTTAAAGGCTTACAGTACTGATGACTGGGTTCATTGTTTTCTTAATGCTTTCACTGTTAAATAACATGGCTAACAGTGGAGCCGGCCACCTGGTAATCCTTTCTAACAGAATTTCTAAACTTACGGGTGCCAGTCTGTTCTTTGGCTCATTCACATAGAAGACACATCTCTGATGGTAACACATCATGCTTTCACATATATATCTTAATCTGGTTTCACAAAGACCACATTTAATGGGATGCTTGAACACTTTTGGCCACATAGTGTACAAATGTTCCAGCTACCAAACTATACCCTTCTCTTGATAACATTTTTTAAACTTACATTAGTCAATTAATCAAGTCTAACTTATTCCATGTTTGGAAATAATCTTTACTCACTTTATAATTTCTCTGGCAGTTTGACTTGAGTGCTGAAGGCCCCCTTCACTCAAACCTACGAATGTAGTTTTAAATAAAATTAGACATAAAAGAAGCTGTTATGCAAGTAATTTTTTACTTATTACTTTTTGCCAAATAGCTATGCACTTACTATTAGTTGGACATATTAGTGATATCAAATATTTATTTCCCAGTGCCTTGTGATTTACAGCAACAAATATCAGTAAGCACTTTCTAGCTTTTTAACCTGATGACTTTATGGCTGAAAAGTGCCCAAAAAGAAAACAATACAACCAGCAGCCATATCTCTTATATTTCTTTTTACAGACTGGTTAGTCTGGCTCACATTAATTTTATTCTGACACTATCTTCTTAACAAACTAAAGATCAAACTCCATAGCCAGTTGCATTGTTTTCTTCCCTCTTCAACATCTGACAACAATTTTGAGTGCGAAGTGAGCAGGAGTAGCTTTATTTTGCCACAGCACCCATTGCTTCATTCCAAATCAATGCATTACAGTCACTAGTGTAATTTCTAAAGCGGAATGCTTCATAAACGTAAAAGACCTTAATCGATTTTTACAAACAAAATGACACCTTAAAACAATGCCCTGCTGATAATGAAGTATGGGAACCTACAAAACTATGGAGGTGCAATAGTTTTAAACACAATACATTTACTTAACTTTTTGCCACAACAAATAAAAACAAAGAAAAGAAAATAATAATAATACTAATAATGGTGTCCATAATTTAACACAATGATGAAAAATTGTTATATCTGAAATTTGGACTAGTATGTTTTAATTAGGACACTTTTCTATTAATCTCATTTCTTTATATTGGCCCACATTCTGGACTACAGCATTTGAACACCAAAAGTATGATACATAACTGTAATGTTATATGGGTGTCAAATTCCTACATGAAAGTATTTACAGTAGTTAAAACACCAAAGACAAGAGAATTATCTCTTTGTCTGTATTAACAGCCACAATGGTTGTGGTTTTATTACATTTCTTGAATATATGTGGCATGGGAAAAAATGTGTAATTCAAATAACATTCTCACATTTACATTGGTTAAAGAGCACACACATGAAACACAAATGGACTATTTATAGTATTAAATGTCAACCAGGATAATTATGCAGCCCAAAATACAGTTGCTGAAGAGTATTTCTAGAACATAATTCTCATAGATGTAGATGTAAAACACATTATGTCTTTGCAACAACTCAAAACATTAATACTATAGAAATAATAAATGGCACAAAGTAAATGCTTCATGGATATGTCTATTTATTCAACTTCAGCATTTACAGAAAAGAGTGCTCTTAGTACTTACAAAATGGACACATGGGAGATGTCAAAAAGGAGGTAGGAAAAGGGATAATAACATATTTAATAATGTATTTTTCCCATCCCCTCTCCATTCACAGTTCCTCGCAAATTCTTACACTTGTGAGAGACACAAAATTAATAAGATTATATATAAAAAAAACAAGGAATTATGAAATTACTTCTGTTGACAAAATAGTGAAAGAGGATTCCAAAATGAATATTCAAGATTGTGAAGTAATAAATGAATACCCAAGTACAACAGGACAATTTTTATTTCAGCTCATAGAAGCAAAGCAATAAAATAAAGAATAATGTGCAATGATGAGAGATACCAAGTTTTCTGGGCAGAAGATACCAGTTAAATACCCATAATCTCTTCAAAAAATATGACCAACAAAGACATCGAAACCCTCTCAGGTTCCGGCAGCGCGCAGCGCCGTCCTAAGTACTTGGTCAGGTTCGAGAGAGGCGCAATCGCCCGGAGTTAGGTGAGTAGACGCTTTCAGTGCGACCACCTGTGCTCCCAACTGAGCTTGCCGCTGCCGACAGAGGCCCGGGAGTGTGCTGTCGTAGCGTCGCCGGCAGGAGACAACACGTGGCCACCTACGGTGACCGGCAGTGACCAACAAAGACCTGACACAACTAGAGGAATTCTGCACTGCTCCAGGCAAACGCTCCCTTCCCTTCTCCAAGCTGCTAATGGCAGACAGTGGTGACAATAAGTTCCATCCATCATGATGCAGTATTCACCTCCCTCTTGTGCTGTTGTCAGCAATGGAATCTGTGTACTATGGTTCTAACAAGGGAACATCCCCATCGCACCCCCCTCAGATTTAGTTATAAGTTGGCACAGTGGATAGGCCTTGAAAAACTGAACACAGATCGATCGAGAAACACACACAGAAATAACAAACATTCAGATGTTCATGTTCAAAGCTGAAACATAACCTCCAAATAATAATTGTGAGACTTTAATGGTTATTAATTAGTCCCTCGTTTTTTTCTACAGTATGAAGGGCAGACAACAAATGTAAAATTAATAGTGTCCGATCACAGAAGTTAGTTATCACACTGTACAAACTAGGCATATTGCCTTATGAGAAAATATGGTAACCATTTGTGAAAAACATTGTTTCTATTATATATTTCAGCCTTAGAACACCCAAGTGGTATCATTGCTGATTTCAGTTTCTTAGCAGGTCATCATCAGATGATGTGTTAAAAAGAAAAATATGGATAGTATAATGTCAGGAAAATAAATTACAAACCAAGTTTTATATGCTTGTACACACACACACACACACACACACACACACACACACACACACACACTCTCTCTCTTATATATATAAGTTTGATTTTGTTATTTTTTCTTTTTAAACACATCGTCTACAGATGATTTGCTAAGTCAAGACAGTAATGATACCATTTCGTGACCTGAGGTTGAAATATACGTCATACTGGTTGTGGTGGTGATGGTGGTGCTGGTGCTGGCGGTGGGGGGGGGGGGGGGGAGGGGGGTGAGAGAGAGAGAGAGAGAGAGAGAGAGAGAGAGAGAGAGAGAGGAGAGAGAGAGAGAGAGAGAGAGAGAGAGAGAGAGAGAGAGAGAGAGAGAGAGGTACTTTTATGTCAGTGACAGCATACGTTTCCTCATCCACATTCAGGACAAAGGTTTATCTAATAAAATCATATTGGAGGATGCATTTTGAAAACATATGAACAAAAATGAGGAGCTTGCAACACTGTCACATCACACAACGCATTGGAATATACAGAGAAATGTGTACCACACTGCACTACCGTACAAACTATTGTAACTCACTGAGTAGACCGCTACAACATATCAACCTACATCCAACATGTAGTTATGGTTCAAATCCTCACCAGGTTTATTTTTTTATTTTTTTAGATGTCTTTTCTCTAGTTTTCATTATTTATAAGCAGGGCGTCATTTTTTCCCAAGACAATAGTCTATCACATGACACTGGGATCCATTAAACTGCATGCATGTGTCTACTAACCATGCAATGCAAAACCATAACTGTTCTTGTGCAGTTCACGTAGGGCGGCTTCCCAATGGACTACAAAGATGATGAATATGTTGATATGCTTTTGATGCTGGGTGCATCTGATAACCAAGCTCGTGCGGTTCATGCGTATGCTGTACAGTACCCACAAAGGTCCCATTTCAATAAGAGCATTTTTCGTAACCTGGAGCAACATCTTCGAGAAATCAGTAATCTTCATCCACAAGTAATGGACAGAGGTCATCCAAGGACTAGATATACTCCACATGCACAGGAAGTGATTCTTAAAACTGTTCACTAAATGCCTCGGTGAAGTACCAGTTATATTACAAGGCAGTTCCAGGTATCTCAAAGACTGATGCATTAGAAAACATTCCATTTGGTGTTTGGCTACAGCTATGGTTTCAGCATGGTGGTGCACTCCCACACTTTGGAATTAATGTAACTAACTATTTTAATGAAGCGTTTACAGGAAAGTGGACTGGTCGTGGAGGTCCAATGTTCTGGCATCCACGGTCCCTGGATCTTAATCCACTAGATATTTATTTGTGAGGACAAGGAACAAGTTATAGTACTCCAGCCATAGATGTACACAAGCTAATAGCTTGCATGCATGCCATTTTGGCAATGGTGAATACAGGTATAGGGTCCAGTAAAGTATGATCCAACAAGTGCCGAAGTGTTTGCAAATGCAAGGTGGTTGCTTTGAGCATCTCTAAAATGAACACTGCTTGTACATTTATGTACTGGCTTTGTGAAGATAAGCATAGATGTCAAACGTACAGAATGGAGTTATTGCATTTAGATTATATGCAGTCTAGTGTAGTCTACCTCTTGTGTTTTTTGTACTTCATTGGATACAGACAAAGTTACTGTGTCCATTATTATTTTCTATTGGCCCTTTTTTTTGTCATGGATGAAACACAAGTGGTCGTTCACGTACGTAAGAAGTTCATGATATGCCATAATGTTTAAATAAATGTAACAGCAACAGAAAGAAATACACAAGATAGCACATTGCGGAGGTGTAAATTTGATACAATTAGATGCCTTAATTTGAAAAAAAAAAAAAAAAAAAAAAAAAAAGTTCGGTGCAAACACAACTCAAACATCACAGAGTCTGCATATCTGTTCCCCGCGGCATTGCTTCATTTCACTGAGCTAATGGGACAGCTCCACTTGTTCTTGGCCACACTGCATGCAGTTACAGCAGTACCAGAGCCTCATTTTTTAAATTGCATTTCTATTAAACCTATTGGTAGGACTATGTTTTACTAGATTCATTTTTGTCTTGAACTGGGATGAGGAATCACAATGCCAACTGCTAAGTGTGCCATTTTTTCTTCTCCCTGTATAATAAAAGAATTTTGGTAACATCCTGGTTTCCAATGTTTTCAAGACTAGGGTACTATGGTGTACAGGGAAAGTGTGTGGATGGTTCACAAAATCTGCCATTATACAAAGCACATGTGAAACGTTCAGTTAATCAGTTAATGGTCTCCGAAAATAAAGGAAACAAGACTTACAAATAATAACCATTAGCTACAAAACATTTGTGACATTGGTTGTAAAGCTGTTGGAAACTGTCTGTAAATGCTTCTTGTGGAATTGCTCAAAGCACTGTGGTCACACATTTTTGGCACCTCATTACAAGAGAAGAGGCCTCATGCCACCAATACGATCTGGAGACCAAGAGACTGTCAATGCTATGCTTTTCGCCATCTACCTCACAAAACAAAGTCATCTGAAAAAATCTAAGATTATCACAAAGCTGATGGGGCTCGACCCATCATCAATTTCTACCTGACGGAGGTGGCAAAGACGATGAACATCATGTCATTGACTGTCACTTGGTCTCCAGATTATATAGGTAGCACGAGGTCTCATCTGCTGTAATGATGCAGATATCCAAGAATTCATGACAACAGTTCTTTGAGCACTTCCAACAAGAAGTGTTTACTGACAGCATCCTACAGCTTTACAATCAATGTCGGATATGCGTGGTGGCAAATGGTGATTACTTTGAAGGTCAGTAAAGGTACTTTGTAATTCCTGTTCCCTATATTTTTTGAGACCATTTGCCAAACTTCTTAGCTGTGCCTTGTACAACAGTGGTAAAACAATGATCTCAAAGAACTAATATATGGTGACTATACTGCATTAAATAATGACCACTAACAACAACAAATGTGTTGTAACAATTCATAAAATCAAAGATAGGAAGAAGGGCAGCATCTGTCATAAGTTTCATTGTTTGTTATCAGTAATATCAAGTGGTACCATGTGTGATTTTATCTATGATAGGCTGTAATGAATTGGATATAATTGCACTGAAGATAGCTACGCAATAGCTGAAATCCCTCTGCAATAAACAGATTAAAAATTTGTGACTGATACTGCTCTTTCTCCTTCTTGGATCTTATTAATACAGTCATGGAGCATGCTGTTCCTGATGAAAACAAACCAGACTTCACAAAATTTAATTCTGCTTTATACAGGGAGCAACAGCAGAATTACATCAGGATGCATTCATGAGACACTTAAAAATGTATTGTCTGTTTGTTCAACAGCATTCTAGAATGGATTAATTTTGATGGAATCTAAACAAAAGAGTTGTATTGCATTGATTCCCGATGTAAAGTCCAGTAACAAATATAAGTTTGTGTCTGTATTTTAACCATGTTCTATATGTTTTTAAATCTCCATACAAATGCTACTTTGATTACTTTTGAATGCATTAAGGGAACAGCAGTGATCAATGTCTTATAAATAATTACTATTAAAAACAGTCTTGATCACAATTTATTTAACAAGGTGACCGGTTTCGACCACTACTGTGGTCATCTTCAGACCATTGAGTAGGAACATCTTTCTGTTGGAGAATCTCCAACAGAAAGAGGTTCCTACTCAATGGTCTGAAGATGGCCACAGTAGTGGTCGAAACCGGTCACCTTGTTAAATAAATCGTGATCAAGATTGTTTTTAATAGTAATTATAAATGCTACTTTTTTTTCCTATAAACATATTTTTTATATAAACTCAGATGCTTGTCATATTTTATGGATCTCAAGCTGAGATATCTCAGAGTACAACTTGTCTGAAATCATCTGAATCACAGAACTGGGCATCAGATACATAATGGCTGTCACAATTTTAGAGCCACTCCATTTCATCCCTAAAAGTTTACTGATACACTGTATGTTTGTCAGCATGACACTATTACAGGGTGTCTATGTGGACAAGGAAAAAAAGTTTCTGGGTTTTTCACAGATTTCCCGGTTAAAAATACACTTTCTCCCGGGCGAAAATACACTTTTTCCATGTTAAGTGACTGTATACTATTCCTTGGCACTGTAAAACTCATCAATCCTTTGAATGTTTATGGTTTTATATACTGACGTAGAATTTCCCGCCACTTTAAAAAAGGAAACTTGGGGGGGGGACACATTTTGAAACACGTTTGATGTGCAGCAATATGTACACTGCATATTTATTTTCATATTACGAAGGTATAAATTCCACATGTTACTTTCCGAAGCATTGAAATCGAGATAGCGATGCGCTTTTGTAAGCCACTCATCACTCATGTCACGTGATCTCGCCAGCTCATGACAGCATAGGACACGTGATGTAGTCAGCCAATAGCAAGATCACTCTTAAGTAGCGCGAAAACAGAAATAAGAAAAGTTAATGGTTTCAATTAATATACATATCATTCACATATAATATTGGTCTCCAAGATTAATAAGCTGGAAGAGAAGCTAAGCTTCCACATATAATGTTGACCTTTTCTGCACGTGATACACTTTAAGGTACATCACACGAATGTGCCAGTAAAATTTTTAATAACAACATAAATGTGTGCTCTTCTGAGCTCAAAATTCTTCTAAATGGCTGTCCTCAAAGAGTTGATTTTTAAATGAGAGTCAAACGCTTTATTATTTATGAAATTCATCATTCATTCTCGCACATAGTTCATCTAGCGTAAAAGGAAATTTGCTTTCAATGTATGTAACGCTTGTCAAACCACCGTTCACAATATTTTCCCACTACCTGTTAGAAATAGGTTCGTTTCAGCAGTTGCAAGAGAGCGCCAGATAACAGTTGTCACCGCGCGATGACGCAGAAAGGCCATATGTTCGTACATGTAAAACATTAAAAGATCTTACATTAGGTCAAAAAAGAAACAAGACATCAAAGGATACTTCAAGAGCATTGGAATTTCGTGAACCTTACCAAAATGCATAATTTGGCTTAAAGTGCACATTCGTATGTGCAGATCGGATGTAAATTTTCTTGGAGTACCAGTATTGTATTATCTCATATTTGGTTCTTTATTATGGCATAATGTCATATGTGCACTAGAAATCAGCAAACAGTTGAAACCAGCCAACAGTGTGAAATTAAACAGTTCGTTTCAAATAAACTGACTGCCTCAGCAGAAAAGATTAATAAAAGCCAAATCTCTTTAGCACGCCGACAAAGATAACTACACTCCTGGAAATGGAAAAAAAGAACACATTGACACCGGTGTGTCAGACCCACCATACTTGCTCCGGACACTGCGAGAGGGCTGTACAAGCAATGATCACACGCACGGCACAGTGGACACACCAGGAACCGCGGTGTTGGCCGTCGAATGGCGCTAGCTGCGCAGCATTTGTGCACCGCCGCCGTCAGTGTCAGCCAGTTTGCCGTGGCATACGGAGCTCCATCGCAGTCTTTAACACTGGTAGCATGCCGCGACAGCGTGGACGTGAACCGTATGTGCAGTTGACGGACTTTGAGCGAGGGCGTATAGCGGGCATGCGGGAGGCCAGGTGGACGTACCGCCAAATTGCTCAACACGTGGGGCGTGAGGTCTCCACAGTACATCGATGTTGTCGCCAGTGGTCGGCGGAAGGTGCACGTGCCCGTCGACCTGGGACCGGACCGCAGCGACGCACGGATGCACGCCAAGACCGTAGGATCCTACGCAGTGCCGTAGGGGACCGCACCGCCACTTCCCAGCAAATTAGGGACGCTGTTGCTCCTGGGGTATCGGCGAGGACCATTCGCAACCGTCTCCATGAAGCTGGGCTACGGTCCCGCACACCGTTAGGCCGTCTTCCGCTCACGCCCCAACATCGTGCAGCCCGCCTCCAGTGGTGTCGCGACAGGCGTGAATGGAGGGACGAATGGAGACGTGTCGTCTTCAGCAATGAGAGTCGCTTCTGCCTTGGTGCCAATGATGGCCGTATGCGTGTTTGGCGCGTGCAGGTGAGCGCCACAATCAGGACTGCATACGACCGAGGCACACAGGGCCAACACCCGGCATCATGGTGTGGGGAGCGATCTCCTACACTGGCCGTACACCACTGGTGATCGTCGAGGGGACACTGAATAGTGCACAGTACATCCAAACCATCATCGAACCCATCGTTCTACCATTCCTAGACCGGCAAGGGAACTTGCTGTTCCAACAGGACAATGCACGTCCGCATGTATCCCGTGCCACCCAACGTGCTCTACAAGGTGTAAGTCAACTACCCTGGCCAGCAAGATCTCCGGATCTGTCCCCCATTGAGCATGTTTGGGACTGGATGAAGCGTCGTCTCACGCGGTCTGCACGTCCAGCACGAACGCTGGTCCAACTGAAGCGCCAGGTGGAAATGGCATGGCAAGCCGTTCCACAGGACTACATCCAGCATCTCTACGATCGTCTCCATGGGAGAATAGCAGCCTGCATTGCTGCGAAAGGTGGATATACACTGTACTAGTGCCGACATTGTGCATGCTCTGTTGCCTGTGTCTATGTGCCTGTGGTTCTGTCAGTGTGATCATGTGATGTATCTGACCCCAGGAATGTGTCAATAAAGTTTCCCCTTCCTGGGACAATGAATTCACGGTGTTCTTATTTCAATTTCCAGGAGTGCAGATTGTTCTGCGAGGTGATTAATGCTTGACTGTGAGAAAGGTGGAAATAAAATCTAAAACTAATGGCATATTTTAGCCATCCGTAATTATGTGAACGTATTTTAATTCATTTGCTATCTCCCGGTCATAAAATTCCGTTTTATCATTTAACATGAGAGCAATAAACGAAGAGGAAATAACAAAATCACTGAACGTAAACACAGGTCACGTGGAGACGACCCACCCTCCCCACCACAACTCAGACTGCTCTGTGCATCAGGCCCGGATTTACTATATTTCCGAACCGGGGCAATATTAGGTAGTGGCGCCAAGCCACACTTCTGTAACAAGAAGCGGGAGAAGGTACTACTCATACGTGACTCAACTACGCATGCCCAAGAGCCCGCCCGCAACTGCTCAAAGGAATTTAATTTAAACAGTTGTCACGTCATGCTCGTCGGAGGCAATTTGTTGTTATGAAGCATTGCATAGTCTTCCAAAAGTCTCTGACACATTTTGCTGTTGGCAGACACTCGTATTAGCACTGTGTTTTGTTGTTGTATATGGCGCACTTCCTTTTCAACTTAAGTTTATTTCTCTCTCGTTCATGTTTCGTTGCTGCAGTGTTATTCTGCAGTAGCGGGATACAGTAATATCCTTTGTTAGAGTATTGGTTCTTACCACTCAAAATCACATAAATTTAACTGAAAACTAAAACAATGAACAATTCCCAGAATTGTAAACAATTCCCGGGTTTTTCTCGGTTTTCTCCCGGATGAAAAAATTCCCGGGTTTTTCCCGGATCTCCCGGGTCGTATACATCCTGTAATAACTAAATTCATGGATTCACTGTGCTAGACATGGCAGCAGTCTGTACAACCATATGAATACAGTTTCAGAAAAATTGAATGATTTGTTTAAGAGAAGGAGCTTCAAAAAGTGAGCAACAGAATAACACAATGGCCCACCTCTGAGCCTTAAGCAACCATTTATTTGGCTTGCCACTGACTGATAAAGAGTTGTTGGATGTCCTCCTGAGGGATATTGTACCAAACTCTATCCAGTTGGTGCGTTAGTTGTTACTGGTACTTCAAATATAGATTACATCATTTGTGCAAATCTAAATTGATGGGGGACATAAGAAAACAAATAAGATAAATGTACAGGGTTATTACAAATGTTTGAAGCGATTTCACAGCTCTACAATAACTTTATTATTTGAGATATTTTCACAATGCTTTGCACACACATACAAAAACTCAAAAAGTTTTTTTAGGCATTCACAAATGTTCGATATGTGCCCCTTTAGTGATTTGGCAGACATCAAGCCGATAATCAAGTTCCTACCACACTCGGCGCAGCATGTCCCCATCAATGAGTTCGAAAGCATCGTTGATGCGAGCTCGCAGTTCTGGCACGTTTCTTGGTAGAGGAGGTTTAAACACTGAATCTTTCACATAACCCCACAGAAAGAAATCGCATGGGGTTAAGTCGGGAGAGCGTGGAGGCCATGACATGAATTGCTGATCATGATCTCCACCACGACCGATCCACCGGTTTTCCAATCTCCTGTTTAAGAAATGCCGAACATCATGATGGAAGTGCGGTGGAGCACCATCCTGTTGAAAGATGAAGTCGGCGCTGTCAGTCTCCAGTTCTGGCATGAGCCAATTTTCCGCGGGCTACGCGTGAAACTTGCCCGCACGCGTTCAACCGTTTCTTCGCTCACTGCAGGCCGACCCGTTGATTTCCCCTTACAGAGGCATCCAGAAGCTTTAAACTGCTCATACCATCGCCGAATGGAGTTAGCATTTGGTGGATATTTGTTGAACTTCGTCCTGAAGTGTCGTTGCACTGTTATGACTGACTGATGTGAGTGCATTTCAAGCACGACATACGCTTTCTCGGCTCCTGTCGCTATTTTGTCTCACTGCGCTCTCTAGCGCTCTGACGGCAGAAACCTGAAGTGTGGCTTCAGCCGAACAAAACTTTATGAATTTTTCTACGCATCTGTAGTGTGTCGTGACCATATGTCAATGAATGGAGCTACAGTGAATTTATGAAATCGCTTCAATCATTTGTAATAGCCCTGTACAAAAAGTTTAAAAATTTTTTAAGTGCATGATGGGTCTTTCTGGTAAATTGGCCCACTTACCACATAAATATAGTTTAAGCTACATTTTACTGTCAAATAATTGTAGAACTATGTAACACAACATTATTTATTATTAAATTTGTCAATTACTGTATACCATAAGCAGGTTTCGTTAGATTTCTCTTTATTCCTATTAGCTCCCCAAAAGAAATATTAGACTGTCAGTAGCTCAGTGTGCAATATACAACAATACGTTTCAGTTTTATTTTATCTATAATAGTCCTTCAAAGTCTGCAACAGTAAAAACAATGGTTTTGATGGTTAGACAGTAATACTTTGTGTACATCTGCATCTACATGATTACTCTGTAATTCACCATTAAGTGCCTGGCATACTTGCTTTTATACAATAACAGTAGCTGATTGATGTCAGATTTATGGTGTCTTGTAAGATGTTGAATAACACAGGAGGTTACACAACTGTATTAATATTCCATAAAAAATGACTCTCTTGGCTTCCATTCCAACAAAGATGACATACTGCTAAAACAACAAAAGTCCTGCCTACACATATGTAAGTCTCCTCAACGCAACGATAATTAACCATTCAACACACATTAGTAAATGTTTGTTTACTCATCATTTGCTTTTACTATAGATACCAATGATCTGCGAAAGGTACCTCTGACAAATATGCATTGCAGTACTTCAAAGCATGAAATGTCATTCAAATCTCAACTGAATGTAAAAGTTATAAATGAATTCACAAGTATCTATGCGGAAAAATACAGCTGTAGTTACAAAAATGTGCTTGCTGACCTTACAGTAAAGTCACCAAAATAATGCAGAAGCTCATACATCACAAATATCACACTAAGATGACATAGTATATGACAAACAGACTTCATTATTGGGATAATTTCCCGAAACACGTCGTTTCTATGATGCAACAGCAAAAGCTGTTGTATAACAAAAACAAACATAATATGATCCCATGCTAGCAGATGACTTTTCAATTGACTTTGAATATGGCAGCACCTTGGACAGTCTATGTTGTTTATATGGGTTTCTGATGGCAGCTATCTATGTGTATGCATAAGAATGTGTGTTACCCAGAATAGCAGATCTGAAAAGCTCTATTCTACATGATGATAATAGTCTGTGATTGTTTCTGCCTCTTGCTTTGTTTCACACACCACAATGTTCGCCTTTGTGACAGGATTTACAGAACTGACAGGATTTACAGAACTGAATGAATGACTGAATGAATGAAATGAATGCACAGTGTGAATATCACAAGGCAAGTAAAAAAGAACCTAGGATATACAGGAGAATACGGCAGAAATGAAATTTTGCTGTTCATTTGCTTTCTGCCTTACCACCAATAACTCTAATTTGCAGCAGCCTGGTTACATTCATATAGAATTAACCCTGTAGATTCCTTCCTAACTACATAAACTTGTTGGCCAAAGCAGATCTGCATGTTATGTATACAGTAGTCATTGAAATATTCAATGATACTGGAACATTGTACTCTATACAAATGGGATGTATTTGCAAGTCCATCCTATTGTGAGGGACCAGTATTGTTCACTATTAATTATTTTTATTCATATATTTATTTTTTGTGCCAACAAATTGGCTTTCCCTCTTCACTCACCAGATCAGATTTTGAAAAGTGGGTATTCACTACTTGATTTCATGAACAGCACACTTTGCACCCATTAAACAATGACAGACATTCTGGTGGTACCTTGTGTTGGGAAAGATTGTGACTACGAGCGAAAGCTTAGAGGACTGAGTTAGCCACTGGCCGAAAGATGACAGTACGTGAATAGTAATAACACCGGCTTTAAAAAGAATAAACTGCGATACAAAGAGTAATTTAAGAGTGAACCTGAATCTCTGGGGAAAAGAAAAGACTTTTTATAAAATAATGGAAGCAGAGAGGCTTTACTGTTTTATAATGCATGAGGAATAATTCAGATTTTAAGGTAAAATAAATAAATGTTTGCTCTCTCTCTCTCTCCCTCTCTCTCTCTCCGTATGTCTCACATAATCTAAGAAAGTAGTGTTAATTTTTTTATTCATGGTATTTAAAAGAAAATATAAAAATTCACTTAAAATTACTGTTTTCTCATAAGTAAAACTTAATCCTGTTTTCTAATGTTGGCCTATAATTGGCATTAGTTGTGGAGAAAACCAAGAGGAATTTACACTTCTGATGTTATTGGTTGTAATGTTCTTGTAGACATAATTGGAAAGGCGATACAAATTAAGTCATTTAACTGTGGAAATTATATTGTGGCTATGCATAGCCCTTTTTTATATTCATCTATTTTATTAACCAACAGATAAAAGATTCAAGCACTTGGTCACATTGGTGGTAGAAGAAATATGCACCTGCAGGAAAAATATACTTTCCCCGGCAACATGTTTATCTTTGTGTAGCTGGATAACGCAACCCACAAAGAAAGTAAACAGAGCTGAAATGCACTGTATGATTTAACTGAACTATTACACGTATGACATTCTACCCTGAAGCTAAGAATCAAATGTAAAATTATGGTCTATAGTCTCTCAGAATTATTAAATACTTTATTTCCAGTGGAAGACATTAGATGTCAAGTTTTACAATACTAAATTGGCACTCCTTTGTGGGTAGCTTTAATTTGGACTTGCACTATATATTGGGAAATATAGTACTTTTTGAATTATTTTAAATATCAGAAGTAACATTTTTTCTCTTTCGCACACAAGATAAAGTTTTATGAAATATATGATCCACACTCAGTGTTGCCTAAGGTTTTTAATGCCATAAAAAAAAGCTCTACAAGATGATACAAGAACTAATGAAAATGTAAACAAACACAGTTGGAGCATAAGTGTCTTTACTGATGTAGATCAAGATGAGGTAAAGCTAGGTGAAATACTGTAAAGGTCAGAAGTAGACAACAGCTACTGTGGTCAAGTGTATGTTTAGTTGATTGTAGCTACATCAGCAAACCCTACAGCTGTTGAGTGTGTTATTACTGAAAAACAGTAATTATTGTGAAACAACAGGAAGACCAGGCCAGAGTGGTGGAGATAGCCGTCATGTGTGTGTGAGGTGAGTTCGCTTATGTGAATGTGTGTGTGTTTCCTGAGTGTTTCCTTTCTGGAGAAGTACTTGACCAAAAGCTCAACGCATAACAGTCTTTTTGTTGGGTCACTCTGTAACTCTACAACTGAATAGCAATATATCCTTTTCATAATATAGTAACTATTGTGATGGAGATACAATTAACTTTTATGCAGCACAGACAAAAATGAGTCATTGAAAGCTGACACTTATAGGATATGGGTTCCACCTTTTTGCAAAAATGCTGTTTTTCTTTTTACCCTAACATATTTCAGCATCTCTGTGCCATCATCAGCAGGTTTTTATTTACTGAAAACTGTAAAAAGTGAAAGTATTTTAGGTTATAACTGATTTAACAAAGTGAAGCCTAAAGAAAGTTTTTGTTTGTTTTGCCTCTTCCTGTGATTTAACATTATAGGGCTTTGCAGGACCAATGCTATGGTGTCCTGCACCGATAGCTTGTCACCTGCAAACCAAACAATGTAAATGTAAATTTCATCGGCGAGTTTAGACATCTCTTGGTTTTTAAAAGACATGATTTTGGCGTGTCAAAATGTTTTGGATATATAATTGTTACTATTTCTTTCCCTCTACTTTTAGGTTCCAAGGACACTGCACACACATATAAATGTACTTTGTGTAGTTTCTTTCTTTCTAAACACCTTTGTACTTCGCAAAACACAGTGAGCACTATGTTAATGTGTTTCCTAACCCCATCAGCATTCGTATGTTCCCCAAGAGAGTTTGGCACTGAATTTGAATTTTGTTTACTTTTTCACTCTCTTTCTGTGTGTGTGTGTGTGTGTGTGTGTGTGTGTGTGTGTGTAAGCTCCTTTAGCTGTTTGTATCGCCTTTACTGTAAAGTTCCTTTAATGTGTTAAATAATATGCCTTTACAGAGAGTAGTATTTTCAGTTAAAACTTGCTTGCTTTCTGTATGTGGACGTTCTCTTCTACTGTCAGTTTGTGGTATAGGCTGCAGCTGGATTTCAGCGGTTTTAAATCTGTTGCTATTGTAACTTGGAGGTAGTTATGGGCTAATAGATGGTCAGCACATGTGCTACGGTTGCCATTATTTTTCTGTGCTCGCAGGTGTTTTAAGGTTCCTGCATGTTTGCCCTATGTATACTGACTGTCAGGTGTTGCATATCAGTTCATATATTCCTGATATGTTGAATTTATTTACAGGTGTGTCCTCTGCTCTAAGTCTTTTCTGTGTTGTGTTGCCTGTCCTGTATCCTATTTCTAGTCCCTGCTTCTTCAATATGTTACCTATTCTGTGGACAATTTTTTATTGTAGGTGAGTATGTGCCATTTTGTTTTCTGTGTGTGTTGTACTGTTGTGTCTTGCATCTGATCATTGTTTGTATGTTGTGTTGACCTGAGCTGAAGGTTGGTTTTGTGTGTGTGTGTGTGTGTGTGTGTGTGTGTGCGCGCTTTTATTCGTTTTCTGTTTACAGAAATGATGTTGGTTTGATTTCTCTATCATTTGCGGCTCGTAACCATTTTCCTCTGCTATCTGTTTTATTGTGTTTAGCTCCTGTGTGTGATTCTGTTTGCTTACACGTGTTTTGTTCGATCTGTGGAGCATGAATCTGAAGCTAGCAGGCCTGCTTGCTTGTGTGCCTCCAGATGGTTTGACTGATTGAGAATGCTAGTGCTCACGGTAGTCGATTTCCTGAACATTGTGAAATCAAGTGTGGTGTTTGTTTTTCGTATGGTGAGGTCCAAGAAATTTAGTGTGCTGTACGTTTCTAACATGCAGTGAATTTTTGGGTGTAAGTTGTATATTTCCTTGTGTAGCTGTTCTATATATGTGTGCGGTTCATCAGTCAGGCATGTCATATCATCGACGTAAATGTACCAGTATGTGACTTTTTTTTTTTTTTTTTTTTTTTTTTTTTTTTTTTTTTTTTTGCTCTTATTATGTTTGTGAAGACCCTATTCTCTAGGTCGTTCACGAATATGTTGGCTAGGAGGCCGCTAATTGGGGATCCCATTGGCAGCCCTTCATGCTGGGAATAAAATTCTTTGTTTAATATAAAGTAATTTTGTGCTGTTATGGTATTCAGTACAGTTGCTATTTCATTAATGTATGAGATGATGTGTTTCCTTGTTGTTTTAGTCTCTGTATGGTGATGTTGATTGTTTCATTTATTTGAATACAAGTGTGCATTGATGTGACATCATATGATATGAGGCTTGCTGTGTCTAGGATGTCTATGTTCTTGATTCTCTCTACTAGTTGCATTGAGTTCACTAGGTTTCTATTGTTTCCAAAAGTGTATATATTACTTAGTAATGTGTGTGTATGTCAGGCGAGGTGGTATGATGGAGCATACCACTGGCCTTAAAGGAGTATATTCTTTGTGCACCTTTGGTAGGGATTTTAGAGTGGGTGCCTTTGGATTTTTTTGTGTCATTCATTTTATCTGGACTTTTGAGAACGTATTTTCGATTTTTTTTAGTGTCTGTTGGATGTTTCTATGATATATTGGGATCACTGATCAGTTTGGTGATGTTGTTGTCCCACAGAAACACTAATGTTTTATCTATGTATTCCTTTTCATTCATAATCACAATGATGTTCCCTTTATCTGCCCTTGTTAGTATGGCATTGTTTTGTTTTAATTTTTGTTTTATCATGTTGGCTGTGGTTTCCTCTGGTGTTTTTTCTTTTGAGATTATGGTGTATTTGTGTGTTTTGAATATCTGTGTTATTTCTGTAGCAACTAATTCTCTTGTTAAGTTTGCATTAAAATTTGATGTACGCAGTCTTCCTTGTTCTTTAATAGTATGTTCAGATTCTGTTATAAGATCTTCTTTTGTCTTATGTAATATGTGTCTGTTAATGTTGCATTTGGGCCCTTCCCCAGTAGACCTTTCTCTTGTTTAGTGAGAATAATGTCAGTAAGGTAGATGATGTTGTCATTGAATTGAAGCTTTTGATTGTGGTGACTGTTTGTAATGGGTGTTCGCATGCTGTTTATGATTCTGTCTAGTTTTTTGTTAGTTTATTCCGTTTTTCTTGCATTATTTTCTGTATATGTACCTTTTGTCTCTCTGTAATTTTCTCAAACTGAGCTGATATTGTTAATTTATTGGCCAATTCTACAGGTTTTTACAAGTTTGTTGAAGTAACTGTTTCTTAGCATATAATTCCCTGATTTCATGTTTTAGCCATATAATTTCCAGCTTCCTTTTCACCTTACTTGATGCAGATGACACGCTATTTACAAATTTTATTTTACATAGTCTGGAATTACGTTATGAGTTAGACAATTTTTACTAAACTGTATGCTGAAGGTTGTCTTCTGAAGTTTTATTACGGTGTTCCTGTATTTATGGTAGAGCTTGTAGCAGAATGCCTGATTCGGCAACGAAATATTCATCTTTTGAATATGCTGCTTTTGCCCTTTCTTTCCGCATTGTAGTTACAAGTACAGGATACAGGTTCTGTCTTTTTACAAACAAACTGATTTTTCTTTTTGGACAAACATCTGTGCCATCACCAGCGCATTTTTGTTTTTTGAAAACTGTAAAAAGTGAAAGTATTTTAGGTTACACATGATTTAACAAAGTGAGCCCTAAAGAAAGTTTTTGTTTGCTTGGCTTCATACCATGATTTTACATTATATGGTTTCACAGGACCAACTGTATGGTGTCCTGATAGCTTGTCATCTGCAAACCAACCCATGTAAATGTACATATCATTGGCAGGTTAACATATCTCTTGATTTTTGAAAGAATAATTGTTATTACTTCTATCCTTCCTCTTTTAAATTCCAAGGAGACTGCACATACATATTAATGTACTTTGTGTAGCTTCTTTCTTTATGAATGCCTTTTTACTTTGCTAAACACAGTGAGCACTATGCCATCGTGTTTCCTAACCACGTTGGCTATCATTTGTTCCCGAGTGTAGATCCTTTAGTGCGTTAAACAATGTGGCTTTACATAATGTAGTGTTTTCATTTAAAACTTGTTTGCCTTTTGCTATTGCTTTCTGTATGTGGAAGGTCTCGTATAGTGTTAGTTTGTGGTATTGGCTGTGGCCAAATTTCAGTATTTCTAAATCTGCTGCTATTGTAGCTGGGCGGTGGTAATGGGCTATTAGGCGGTCAGCAAATGTGCTATAGATTCTGTTACATTTAGTGCTCTAAGGTGTCCTGACTATCTTGTTTTAAGGTACTTGCATGTTTGTCTTATGTACACTGACAGAGGTGTTGCCTGTCAGTTCATATATTCCTGATCTGTTGAATTTACCTATGGGTGTCTCCAGTGTTCTGAGTTTTTTCTTTGTTGTGTTATCTGTCCTGTATCCTATTTCTTCAGTGTGTTGCCTATTCTGTAGATGTTTTTGTTATTGTAGGTAAGTATGTGCCATTTTGTTTTGTGTGTGTGTATGTGTGTGCGTTGTTGTACTGCTGAGTCTTGCATGTGGTCATTGTTTGTATGTTGTGTTGATCTTTGTTGTGTAAGGCTTAGAGTGTGTTGTGCTTTCATTCATTTTTTGTTTACAAATATGTTGGTTTGATTTCTCTATCATGTAGGGCTTGTAACCATTTTCCTCTGCTATCTGTTTTATTGTGTTTAGCTCCTGTGTGTGATTCTGTTTGTTTACACGTGTTCTGTTCAATCTGTGGAGCATGAATCTGAAGCTTGCTTACTTGTGTCCCACTGGGTGGTTATACAGATTGTGAATGGTGGTGCTCATGGTAGTCGGTTTCCTAAATATTGTGAAATCATGGGTCGCATTTGTTATTCATATGGTGAGATCCAGGAAATTTAGTGTAGTCTGTTTTAACAGGAATTGAATTTTCGGGTGCAAGTTGTTTATTTCCTTGTGTAGCTGTTCTATAAGAGTGCGTAGTTCATCAATCAGGCATATTATGTCATCAACATAACGGTGCCAATAAATAACTTTGTTGATGGTGTTGGGACAGCAACGAGCCACAAATTTACTTTTAGCCCCAACACCATCAACATTTGTCTTCAAATAACAGCCACGGTCTCCAACCATGTCACCATATGACAAAATTGCAAAAATAAGTTTGTATTTTTTGCTCTTATTATGCGTGTGGAGACCCTATTCTCGCTGATGAAATGTACATTTACATTGTTTGGACTGGAGACGACAAGCTATCAGCGAAGAACACCATACAATTAGTCCTGCAAAACCATATAATGTAAAATCACGGTAATAAGCAATACAAACAGAGTCAAAAGATGAATATTTTGTTGCCCATCCAGGCATTGTCCAGCAAGCTCTACAATAAATACAGGAACACCTTAATGAAACTTCAGTAGACAACCCTCAACATACAGTTAACTGTCTAACTCGCAATGTAACTCTAAACTATCTAGAAAACTCTCTAAACAGCATGTTATCTGCACCAAGTAAAGTGAAACAGAAGGCAGATGGCTACAACATGAAATTAGGGAACTACATGCTAAAAAAACAGTTACTCAACAAAGAACTTGACAAAACTCATTTAGAATTGGCCAATAAATTTGCAATATCGGCTCAGTTTGAAGAAATAACAGAGAGAGAAAAGGCACACTTACAGAAAATAATGCAAGAAAAACGGAATAAACAAACAAAAAAACTAAACAGAATCATAAACAACATGAGCACATCCACTACAAACAGTCGCCACAATCAAAAACATTAATTCTATGGCAGAATCATCAACCTACCTGACTTTATTCTCACCAAACAAGAAAAAGGTCTACTGGGGAAGGATCCAAATGCAACATTAACAGACACATATTACATGAAACAAAAAGAAGACCTTATAACAGAATCTGAACATACTATAAAAGAACGAGGAAGACTGGGTACATCAAATTTTAATGCAAACTTAACAAGAGAATTAGTTGCTTTAGAAATAACACAGATAATCAAAACACACAAGTACACAATAATCTCAAAAGAAAAAACACCAGAAGAAATCACAGCCAACATGATAAAACAAAAATTAAAACAAAACAATGCCATACTAACAAGGGCAGATAAAGGGAACATCATTGTGATTATGAATGAAAAGGAATACATAGATAAAACATTAGTGTTTCTGTGGGACAACAACATCACCAAACTGACCAGTGATCCCAATATATCATAGAAACATCCAACAGACACTAAAAAAATCAAAAACACATTCTCAAAAGTTCAGATAAAATGAATGACACAAAAAAATCCAAAGGCACCCACTCTAAAATCCCTACCAAAGGTGCACAAAGAATATACTCCTTTAAGGCCAGTGGTATGCTCCACCATACCACCTCACCTGACATACACACACATTATTAAGTAATATATACACTTTTGAAAACAATAGAAACCTAGGGAACTCAATGCAACTAGTAGAGAGAATCAAGAACATAGACATCCTAGACACAGCAAGCCTAATATCATTTGACGTCACATCAATGCACACTTGTACTCAAATAAATGAAACAATCAACATCACCATACAGAGACTAAAACAACAAGGAACCACATCATCTCATACATTAATGAAATAGCAACTGTACTGAATACCATAACAGCACAAAATTACTTTATGTTCAACAAAGAATTTTATTCCCAGCATGAAGGGCTGCCAATGGGATCCCCAATTAGTGGTCTCCTAGCCAACATATTCGTGAACGACCTAGAGAATAGGGTCTTCACACACATAATAAGAGGAAAAAAAAATACAAAGTCACGTACTGGTACATTTATGTCGATGATATGACATGCCTGACTGATGAACCGCACACATATATAGAACAGCTACACAAGGAAATATACAACTTACACCCAAAAATTCACTGCATGTTAGAAACGTACAGCACACTAAATTTCTTGGACCTCACCATACGAAAAACAAACACCACACTTGATTTCACAATGTTCAGGAAATCGACTACCGTGAGCACTAGCATTCTCAATCAGTCAAACCATCTGGAGGCACACAAGCAAGCAGGCCTGCTAGCTTCAGATTCATGCTCCACAGATCGAACAAAACACGTGTAAGCAAACAGAATCCCACACAGGAGCTAAATACAATAAAACAGATAGCAGAGGAAAATGGTTACAAGCCGCACATGATAGAGACATCGAACCAACATTTCTGTAAACAGAAAACGAATAAAAGCAAAAAACACATACACAGACAGAACCTTACACAGCTCAGGTCAACACATACTCACAGTTCATTCAACACATACTCACTTACAATAACAAAGAAAAGGCAACATATTGAATAAACAGATACTTTAAACTGGATGCAGGACAGACTACACAATACAGAAATAACTTAGAACACAGGAGACTCCCACAGATCAGGAATATATGAACTAACATGCAACACCTGTCAATCAGTATACATAGGACAAACATGCAAGAACCTTAAAACAAAATATTCAGAACACCTCAGTGCACTAAAAAGTAACAGCATCTATATATAGCACATTTGCTGACCAGTTAATAGCCCATAAACACCACCCAACTACAATAGCAACTAAAAATACTGAAATCTGGCCACACTCAATACCACATACAGAAAGCAATAGCAAAAGGCAAACAAGTTTTAAATGAAAACACTACAATCTGTAAGGCACCTTGTTTAACACATTACAGGAACTCTACACTCGGGAGCAAATGATCACTGATTGGGTTACGAAACACAACACCATAGTGCTCACTGTGTTTTACGAAGAAAAAAGATGTTTATAAAGAAATAAACTACACAAAGTACATTAATATGTGTGTGCAATCTCCTTGGAACCTAAAAAAAGAAGGTCCAGTAACAAGCAAACATGAGAAGAAACAATCATACATGCAAAACATTTTGACACGTCAAAATCACATTTTTGAAAAATGAAGAGATGTGTTAACTTGCTGATGAAATTTATGTTTACACTATTTAGTTTGCAGATGGCAAGCTGTCAATGCAGGACACCATACAGTTGCTCCTGCAAAACCATATAATGTAAAATCACAGAAGCAAAACAAACAAAAACTTTCTTTATGCCTCACTTTGTCAAATCACTTATAACTCAAAATACTTTCACTTGTTACAGTTTTCAATAAATAAAAACCCACTGGTGATGGCACACAGGTGCTGAAACATGTTTGTGTGAAGATAAAAAAACAGTGTGTTTGCAAAAAGGCGGAACCCATACCCTATAATTTAACTGCAAGTGTGGAAAGAAAGGACAAGAGCGGCAGATTCAAAAGATGAATGCTGAGGTATTTGACAATCCGAGATCCATAATTGCCAGAAAAAGATGCCACAGTCTCAACTGAACTTCAGTTTACTACATGACAAACTACAATTAAGTGCCATCACAGTTAACCAATTTTACTGTGCCTCAGAAGAATAATACTGACAATAATATTCATATTTACAATAGCTACTCACATTCAAGCACTCGTGGTTAATTTCTGGTTCTTAAAATATCCATATCGGAAAAATTACACATTGTACTTTTCAGCTCAACACTAAAGCACAAAAAAAGAAACCACCACGTTTCTGAGCCTCATTCCAAAGAAAATTAGAAAATTTAGACTGGTTTCACTTTGCTGTAACACATACACAGGAATCCAGAAAAACAGATTAGAGTAACAGGAATTTAACAAGCAAAGACAAGCAACTGTAGAGACCATGCTGCACAGTGATAAAGAAAGTGGTTCACCACACTGCAAATTTCAAGTCAAAGACTCATGCAATGAACACTTAATGCAGACAGTGCAAGAAAGAAAGAAAAGTATAAACATTAATAGACTTGTGAAGTTTACTCCTGGAGCCCAAACACTCCATATACAAAACATCATATGGAAGCTGCATTTCTTTGCATTCTTATTACACTCATTAAACAATCAGTAACAACAAATGCACGTTCCCATTATTCTATCTCAATCATATTGCAACAAAGAACAGGACTACTGACACATTCACTCATTTTTTTCCATTCGTATTACTAGTCACAAAAGCAACACAGTAGGCAGCTTTCTAAATCCAACCTGGAGCAATGGCACTGCAAACAACTGCAAACCTTTAGCATAAGATACACAAACAAAATACAGCAGACCACATGTATCTTAATATAGTGGAAGCAGGCACCGGTACCAAACAAAACAGAAAAACACAAAAAGTTGTAGTGGTAATAGTAGCTCACTTCTCTGATGGGTTCTGGGGGAGGAGGTGGCCGGCTCCTGGCCTCGGCAGCTGTCGCTCCGCTGACGGCCGGCGTCGCGGCTGGCGGCTGCTGTGGCTGCTGCGGCCCTGCAGGCTGGGGCTGCGGCTGAGGTGGGAGCTGCTGCACTGTGGGCTGGGCAGGAACCGAGGTTGCCGCAGCGGACGGCACGACAGGCCTCGTCGTGGACGGTGGAGTGACCGGAGGCAGTGCCAGCACGTACTCAGTCAGCGTGACATCGGCCGTGCCACCTGATTCTAGTGGAATTGGATGTTGTCTGAAGTGATCCAGCATATCGAAGATGCTGGTAAACCAGAGGTGTTGAACACGACACTGGCCTTGGTCACTGAGCGTCATTCGTAAATGCTGTAAAATAATTTACATTGTAATACTGAATAATAATAATAATAATAATAATAATAATAATAATAATAAATCACACACCACTCAAGCAGGTAGAAACATGCAGAACAGTCCCAGTGTCAAACAAAGGTTGTTTTCTATTGATAGGTTTGACGTTTTTGAAACTACATGTATAGTGGAATAGGAAACGGTCCCAGGTATCATAATCTGCAGCCATTCATCCTGGTGGGCTCCCATTTAGAAGTAATTGACGAAAGAGAATTTCTCACGGTCTGCTGAAGCCTTGAAAATAGTACACATTTTCAAAATGATGGCATAGTCTAATCATTAAGTTCTTTAGCTGCTTTGCTGAAGGGTGTGAGTCTGAGTCCAGTCAAGAATCATTCTTTTTTAAAAAAATCGGAATGACTATAATCATTATTTTTATTCAATGAATTAATTTAAATATATACTTTTTCTGTTTTTGTTTTTAATTCTTCCTCATATTGTTTGAATAAGACAACCAGCTGAAGTCTCATCATGAAAAGACTATCATTTGTTACATTAATGAAGTGTTTTCCCTTCAAATCTGTTCAAGAAAAACTGTGATTGCAGTAGGGTAGATTTTATACTTTGTTCGTGGCGCAAGAAGAACTTAGGTTTTAATAGTCTGTATGATGATTACCTGCCAAACAATGTGTCTTAACAAAAAATAATTTTGTGACAACTGTGCAGCCAATATAAATAGACTATTTTGTCTTCTGTTTTTTAATTGACATATCAGCAGTGAGGTACTGTTGCAATATGGTCCAGTAAAGTGGTGCCTTTGATAAAAGCTGGCTGAACTCTGGCACTGCACAGTGCTCGTGGCAAGGGTGAGATCTGACACCTTGTGATGGGCAGCAGCAGTGGCACGTATTGAGACCCCCGTGTATGCTAGAAGGCAGATAACTGAACTCCAGAGAAGAGCGTAGAGCCTAGAGCATAACTGGTCACAAGCGGCAGCCTAAATAATTGACCGTGGATGAGTACTAATGTGGTGTCACTTGGACACGTGTCTACGGGGAAGAAAATTGGTGCCTGTCACTGCAGCATTGTTTAGCACAACATGCGCGCCACACACTGGAGTGGCTCTTGCCCGTCGATGCTGTTGTGGCTGCAGGAGGATCAGAGGAAAATGGCTCAGCAAATCTTCAGTTTATAAGCAATCTCCTGAAGTGAGTGACTAAGAGCAGGGGCCATACCTGGCATGCAGCACATGTATAAGTGTGTTGGCCTTGTAATCGGGATGCAGCGCCGCATACACAACAAATATGATGATTAAAATGAAGTGTCAAATAATCAGCAATAAATTATTTTTAAACCAATTAACTGAATAAAAATAATTACAGTTCTTTTATTAAAAAATCAGAAAATAAATAGCTCTTGCACCCATAACCTTCAGAACGCAAGCTAAGCAACTTAACTACTGAGCTAAGGCATCATTTTGAAAATCTGTTATTTTCAACATTCTAGTGGATCACAAGAAATTATTTTTAATCTATTCCTCGTAAATGAGTGCCCACCAGGTTGAACGGCTGCAGCGTGTGATATCTGGCATACTAACTGACACCACCATGTAGGTCGTTTCAAAAAGAATCAATCCCAGCCCAGCAAAACTCCTCTTTTAAGGCAGAAATAACTGACATCATGATAACAGGCTGGCATAAGAGCTGGAAAAGAAAAATATGAATGAGCTCAGCCATGCACAAGAAAAATATGAATGGCCTCAGCCATGGACAAGAAAAATATGAATGACCTCAGCCAGGATAATGTTGATTTGCAAGCACTGAATGAATGGTTGACGCGCTCACGTTTGCGGTGCAGAAACTATAGAATATCTGACAGTGATACAAAGATGTTTCACTGAAATGGTGAACTACCAGAAGTATATACTGAAAGAGCAAGGTACAGATGATAGCTGCAGGGAGTATGAGGATCGAAAGGAGAATTATGTCACACATTACACACGAATGTAAAGCCTTGGCATCCACAGAATATTTGAAAAGGCCTGATAAGATAGCTGATACAGTTTACCAGAAGCTGCAACAGCATTATCAATTATTGAAAACTTTTCTCCATACTACAATATAATCCTCTCTGTGTTGAAGAAAATATCAAAATTCCTTATTTCTAAGCAGCACAATGATAAGCAACTTATTTCAATGCACACAGTCATGATCAAATTTAAATTGTTTAGTTTTATTTATAGATGACCGTTTCAATCTTCTAAGACATCATCTTCAGATCTTACATTCCTTGATGACTGTAGGAACATCATCATAGGAGTGTAGTTATGTGTAAGGACGTAGTTTGTATAATGTATAAGGAATGAGATGGTCGGTGGGTTTTGAGTTAGAAGGAAGATGGAAGAGATGGCATCTGGTAGCACCAATGCTATGGTATGGTGGATGATGTTCCATTCTAGAATGACAATGAATGATGAGCGAGGGTGCTCCTCTGTGGCCCGTTTCTGGAGCTGGTCAGAGGATGAGGAGCATGTGTGACTCTGTCTGCAGGCTAGGTTTGGGGCACAATGCTTGAAGACTTTGGTAAGACCTGCAGCATACTGGGTACAACACTGATCATCACTCCACATGTGTGATCCACGAATGACCAGAAGGAAAGACTTTTTAGTGTGAAAGGGATAGCAGCTATCAAGGTGCAGATACTGTTCATGGTAGATAATGTTCATGGTCAGAGGACTTGATATGGACTGTGGATTGGGTGCAGCCATCAGAGACCTGGAAGTCAAAGTCCAGGAAACTGGCACCTTGGGCTTAGGAGAACCAAGTAAAGCAGATGGATGACAAGGTGGTGAGACAGGAGGAATGAGGATAGAGTGTCTTGGCACTGGGTCCAAATCATAAAGATATCATTAATGAACTTGAACTAGACAACAAGGGTTTGGGCTTTTGGGTAGCTAGGAAGGATTCTCCTACATGGTCTACAAACTGGTTGGCATCAACGGGACCACATGTGGGTTTCCATGACTTTGTCATGGATTTGTTTATATATCTTCCCCTCAAAGGAGACATTATCACATGTAAGAACGTAGCTTGTAAGGTGTAAATGGGATGAGATGGTGGGTGAGTTTTGAGTTGGAAGGACGGTGGGAGAGGTAGTGTCTTGCTTTGGAGGAAGGGTTGTTGGTGTGTATGGAGGTGGTATCAACAGTTATAAGTAGGTCTTCTTCAATATGGGCAGCTAGTCCGCAGGCAATTGGTTGCAGACATTAATCAACAAGAGCTGAGATTATTCTGATGAGAGCACAGCTACAATGGTCCAGTATATTTAAGTTCGCTCATTTTGAAAAACTCATTAACCTAATAACTTGAGGTACTAGTCTCCATGGCACAAGCATCTCTGAACCATGATATTGTTACTGAGCAACAACAGCTACAAATACTCTATATCCAAAACTGAAACAACTGCCCTCTGGCATGTGCAAGACCACTCCAGATACCACCTCCAAACATGTTCCAATATACTGACATTCTTCACCCATCTTGGAGCATCACTACCACCAACACCTATCCCACACCTAAGGAACCACGTCATTAACCCTCATAGCACCCAAACCCTACCTTGTTCACATTTCATCTGTTGCATAGCCCAAAACTCCCTCCCAACATCCCACAAAACCCCACGGCCAAACAATGCCAAAACACAACATATTTTTCTGTCACAAATCCCTCCAATCAAAGCCAACCAAAATCCAACACTGAACCTTGCCTTGTATCACTCCATCCACCTATGATCCTCCCCCGGTTATCTACGTGGAATTACTTACTCGGGATACAAACCTCTCCACAAAGAAAAGAACAGTCACCCATAATCTCAAGACAGAAAGAAAGAGCCCAATGTAATCACAGTCCCTGCAGAAAAAGACTTCATCACTGCCATAATGAATCACTAACTGTCTGTATGATTCTTCCACCCACAAGCCGTTCCCTAAAGATCCTAGCCCAGAAGTCTAGTGCTGCTATGAAATATCTCACATTTAGTTTCAAAATGAGTCCTGCCATTCTGTCTGAGATTTCTGCAACACCTGTAATGGTGCTTTTAACTTTCTTGCTTGCAGTAAAGCACATACCTGTATTTTCTGTCTTCTCTGTTTGTTTGTAATAAAACACATGGCCTGATTTTAATGCTATTCGATTTTCTTTTTTTTTGTAACACTTCTGATTTTTACTATAGTCCAAAAGTTATTTAACACCTCTTCTTACTATGCCATTCCAAACCTGGTTTCCAAAAATACTGTAATTTACTCTCTCAAAATAAAAATGTGTACATGCATCGGAGTTTCTAAAACTCAGATGATTGACTATTTTGCCAAACTTTGTGCAGGTGTGGAAGTGACTGGGCGTATCACATAGCCTGAAGCTACCAAGTGGATTCCACTATTCTCTATTTTCTTTCACCTAGGCCTAAATCCCAATGTCCCTGAAACTTGCACATAGCAGCAGACTCTACGGCAGTCATACTCATGGTGCACTAAAAGTACTAGAGCTCAAGTGTTGCAAGACACTTCACAGTGCTAAACCTCACTGAGTCACGATACTTGTAGTCCGCACCCAACTCCAGCAGTTACACCATGTCTATGACACACACTGGAATTGAAATAACAATAAATAAATAAAATTAATTGAATTCTGTGATTTTGTAGCTGCTAACAAAACTCTGCTGTGCTGGGTTTAAATATTGGATCCTTACATACAGTTTTAATAGCCTACATCGGGAAATACCATGACAATGTCCACTCTGTAGCAACATAAAGATTCTGGAAATAACCTCTAGTCTCTGGTTACACCATTCTCCACCATATCCTTTGTCTCAGGAATAATAGTAAAGCAAGGAGTGCAACAAAGCATTGTGAATTTTAACAGACTATGGTAAAGAGTCATGAATGGATAGCTCAGTCAATAGGGCATTGTTCATGCAAGGCAAAGGTCATGGAGCACATTCTGGTCTTATTCTGATATCAGCAGTGTTGCAATATCAACAGTTAGCAATAAATGAAGATGAAAATTTCTTCCAGGTCGACATTTACTCTCAGATCAGAAAAAATTAGTACCCTATAAGGCAATTACAAGGCAGCACTATTACAGGTCAATAAAAAAACTGGAAAAAAGTTATTCCCTAGATGCGATCTTATCTTATTACCACAGTGTAGATACTAAAACAGTTTGCTAACCTTTAGTTTAATGCCCAGAATTTAAACAGAGCATATTTCTCTCCCAAATTTACAAAAGTGGTTTACTTGTGTATATGTCACTATCATTATGTAACTAAATTACCTTTGCTCTTCCCTGGAAGTTGAAAGTTAGCACAAATTCACCCTTGCGTGTCTCACTCTGTCTCACAAGAAAGACACCATGTGCGGCAGCTCCGTCGCGTAAGACAAGTTGAGCTGCATCTGATCTCGGCAATGTTCCATGAAACCATGGGTACTCTTTAAGTGCAGTCGATAAATCTGCCTCCGTTTCTGGAACTGGTGCAGCTGCTAAAACACAAAAAAAGAAAAATTTCAAATAAAGAAGATCTGCCAGGACAAAGAATATTTAAGGCTAGGAATAACAGAAAACACAGAGTATGACAGCATCTACAAGTCAAAATCTGTAGTCATAAGGAAACGTATTTGTCTATTATTAAAAAATTGTCGGGACCTAATCTCTAGAAGAACAACAAATAGAAGAGTAAAGAAAGTGGTGTATGATATGGAACACATACTTGAGAGATACCAACTATTATAGACACAGACGAAACCAGGTTCAAAAGATAATGAAAATAATACATAAACTCTTGAGAAAATTAGATCGAAGTCAGTTTTCAGGTAGTCAATCCCCTTACAAGTATCAAAGTTATTTCTTGATCATAATGTGAAGAGTGACAACGAAAAATATATATGGAGAGCTAAGAGAGTTGTAAGTAAGTAGTGACATAAAGCTAGAATTACATTTACATTTATCTTTTAGCTGTGTATATGAGCAAGTGTGAGGGAGGGGGGAGGGGAGGAGGGGGGAAAGGGGGAGGGAGGGGGCAAACAGGGGAGAGGGGAAAGAGGGGAGGGAGGGGGGAAGAGGGAGAGGGACGGGAAAGAGGGGTGGGAGAGAGGGGAAAGAGGGGTGGGAGGGAGGGGAAGAGGGGAGGGAGAGAGGGGGAAAGAGGGGTGGGAGGGAGGGAGGGAGGGGGAAAGAGGGAAGGAGGGAGGGGGAAAGAGGGGAGGGAGGGAGGGAGACAGTAGGGAGGGGAGGGACGAGTAACTACTAGCAGCTTACAGAAATACCCATGCTAAAAAAACAGTGTGATTTCAGCAACCACGACCATTATCTAAAGGATATAACATAAATTTCGTGTATTGAAGTACAAAGAATAATGGAAAGAAAACAGTTGTTAGGGGGACTAGAAAGCAGCTAATATAAATGTCAAAAGAACTGAAAGTTATACTTGTGGCAGAGTTTTTACTGCTTACTTTTTAGCTAGCTTTTAAGAGTCTTCCTCTTTTATCAGAGCCCAACAGTGATTATACACAGCCTCCTGAAAAGTATAGAAACCTGCTACCTCAAGGCAGCATAAGTAACTCAAAGAGACTGATCAATATAGAATGCTACCTCTGGGAACAGGCCTTGAAACAGAGGTCCAGCCAGAAGATATAATGTCTTGGACCAACCTTGTTAAATACTGGGTCAGCCACAGCACTTGTTTACCTTGATAATGATCTGCATTTTTTGTGACTGTTCTTTTAGTCTTCGATTTTGGTATCATCATTGACCCTCTTATTACACTGTTCTCATACTGAACTAATTATTCCAGACTGTGTAGAACTCTCCAAGTGCCAAGAATAACAGTAGAAAAACAGAGCCAGACAGTATGCAACCCATGTGTGTAACTGTGGATCTAGAATTCATAAGGCTAAGGCATCATATCTGTGGCTACATGTCACACCACCACATACTAGTAAGAAGGTATGGCAACATGTGCCACAAGCAAACTAGTAAAAATTCTCAGATCCAGAGCTTTCTTTTTCAGAAGCTGATACATTTCTCTTGCAATATGCTACTACCTCTTCTAGCTAAAAAATCTCATCTCCCTCTGCCTTTGTTTCAATAACTTCCCTCTCTTTGTTCTATCTCATGCATTTACCCTGATTTATCTAAAACAAGAAGCCTTTTACTATAGATAAGCATAACAGGTTCACATTTATTTTGTTCACTTTTCATATTGTTGAAATGTGGTGCACTTACAGGATAATTCCAGCAGAAACAGACAAATTTTGCTCTTGAAATATGTATTTTTCTGTAAACTAGCTTTCATGATTCTATAGGTTCATTATCAGACGCTAGTATTTGCAGTATTTCATTGCAAACCACATGCAGATGGCTGCCAAAGTTGTAGCATTGCTGAGTGAAATTCTGTGATGATCTCAATAGAAGACCACAGACAAAACACCCGTTACACACTATGGTGAATAAACAGCACAGTCTACTTAAAGTGTAGTTTACTTTTACAGTGTGCAATCTGCTAACAGTAAACCACATACTGTTTGGGCACTGTTTATCACAGCAACACACAACAGATTACTGTAAAACTTTGAAAATTGTTCCAGCTTTTATTTTTAGGTGCTACAGCTTTGGCAGTAATCTGCATACAGTTTGTAATGTATAGTGTTTCAGCAGCTATCATCCAGTAATGAGCGTGTAGATACCAGAAAATTAGCTGTTAGTCCAGTGAAACTGTCAGAAAAAAAGCCTGTACCTTGCAAAAGGTGGGGTAGAAGATTTTATTTTTTTAACCCGTTCATATTGTTGGAAAGGTTAGCAAACAAAGTTTTGCCAACAAAATTTCTCTTGGGAAAACTTTCTGCACTAAAAAAACTTCGAAAATTTCGGACTTTTTTCAGTTTTTTCAAAATATCTCAGTTTCATTTGCTCCTATAGCTTTGACGTCTATTTTCTTTTTTAAAGAGCACGAAATTCTCTACAAATTTTATTCTTACCATTTCTTTTCTACTCCCAGTATCTAAGGCGCTACAGCACATCAAAAAATACCATTTTTTTCCAAATTGCGAGCAAAGTAGCAAATTACCTAATTTTTGAACACTGTTATTTCAGTTTCTATTTGTGTAGTATAAACATATTACTCATCATGTTATTCATTGGAATTTACCATCTCACTCTGCTGCAGGGCCAGGACAAACAGCATCATATTCAGTAACTACGAACACATTCACGTCGGATTGCGTGAAGTTTATTTGTGTTAAAATATGTAATACGATTGCATGCAGGTGCCGTACATTTTCTACAGTTGATTGACGTTAATGCTCAGTTGTAAGAAAAAGTATGCAGGAATTGTTTTTTAGCGGACAAAAGCGTATTTATTCTTTGGCCTTCGTTCCAGTGGAAGATGTGAAGTCAGGTGGACCGAGTAAATTTTTTGTCATTGATGAAGGGTACCTTACCCACAAAGTGACTTGGACTCGAAATGTTTGCTTCAAGTCAATAGCTCAAAGCTATGTTTCTTGCCTGCAACATCATTTTGGATCTCAATTTGCTATTGTATTTGATGGGTATCCATGTGAGGGAGACAAATGTAGCACAAAGAGTGCTGAGAGGATTCGTAGGTCCAAAAAACATTCTTCGGTTGATGTTGTGGACCTGAAGCACTTCTTCACATTGTTTCATGCTCATGCAAGCTGAATTGTGGTGGAGCGTGCTCCTGCAGAAAAGCGGGTTTGAAATGTTCTTCAATTTGTAAGAAATGTATTGGGGTCAACTGTGAAAACGTGGCAAAATTTTTATATGAAGACAGTGAAGAAGATGTTATGGAGGTTACTATCGCATTGTATAGTGGAGGTGTCAGCAGTTTTCACACACTAGACCATTCGCGGTACCAGCTATTTGCCAAGTCTGCCACAAACATGGTGAACCAAGTCCCTCAGGACAAGTTCTTGTACAATGAACGAAACAAGATGCGTTTGATCACACTTCTTAAAAAGAAATTTCTGGAGTGTAGCATTGAATTGCTCCAGCCACAAGATGCTGACGTTATGATTATAACATCTGCCATTTCAAGAACCAAAGATTTTGGAACTGTTGTCATTGTAGGAGAAGATGTCGACCTGCTTGTGCTCATGACCGGTTTGGGGCAAGGCATTGAAAACTTATTTTTCTTAAAGCCAGGAAGAAGAAATGCAGAAGACAAGTGGTTTTCCACTGCAGCTTACAAGTATGACAGAGAATATATTCTGTTCACTTACGCCTTTAGCGGATGTGATACAACATCTGCTTTTTTTGGTCAAGGAAAAATTAAGTGCTGCAATATTGTTGCGAAAAATGAACACCTAACCTCAGCCTTTGCACGTTCAATAAACCACATGCTACCCGTGTAGAAATAATAACAGCAGGAGAACAGGTTACTATCGCATTGTATAGTGGAGGTGTCAGCAGTTTTCACACACTAGACCATTTGCGGTACCAGCTATTTGCCAAGTCTGCCACAAAAAGCAAACTGAATCTTGCACGGTTGCCACCTACACAAGATGCTGCACATCATTCGTTGCGGACTTAACCAACAAGTCCAAAGTTGGATAGGAAACTGGAAACCTCCTGAGAAATCACAGTGACCACGGTCCAATACCCGTTATAATGAACCAAGATCCAGCACCTGAAGCACTTCTTCACATTGTTTCATGCTCATGCAAGTTGAATTGTGGCGGAGCGTGCTCCTGTAGAAAAGCGGGTTTGAAATGTTCTTCAATTTGTAAGAAATGTATTGGGGTCAACTGTGAAAACGTGCCAAAGTTTTTATATGAAGACAGTGAAGAAGATGTTATGGAGGATGTTGAGGAAACCGCTGACGAAATCAACGAACTTGCTGAGGCTGACTCGCTGTTTAAAGAAGAGGTGAATCTGGGATCAACTCTATGTACAGACCCTGAATCCGTAACTCAAGGTATTTCTGGTGACACTGAGGAACCTGGCCCATCAAAACATTGGAAGTGATGCTCATATCTGTCTCAAGTGCGCTAAAGTGCGATATTACAAGTATTGCACACCCAGAACTGTCAACATTTTTTTGTAACTGACAATGCATTTTAATTGTAATAAAACTACTTATTTTTAATGTCAACTGTGTGTCTTTTATACACAAGAATAATTACCTACCTAACTAGGTTGCCTATTGCAGCTAATAATAGTTCAGTTTCCTGACACAAATTATTTTGTGTGTGTGTGTGTGTGTGTGTGTGTGTGTGTGTGTGTATTTATAGTTTTACAAATACCAGGGCAGAGGTGCCCCATAGTGAACTTGAGGTAGTGATGTAAGAATCACAATAGTTGGGTGCTCAGCAATCCTCATGTTGCATACAGAGAAATTGAATACCTGAAAGTGAGGTGGTAAATTCCAACATATAACATGATGTATAATGTATTTATACTACACAAACAGAAACAGAAAAAATAGTGTTCAACAATAAGATATCTTGCCACTATGCTCAAAATTTGAAAAATTGGTATTTTTTTAGGCACTGTAGCGCCTTAGATATTGGGAGTAGAAAAAAATGGCAACAATCAAATTTGTAGAGAATTTTGTGCTCTTTAAAAAAGAAAATAGACGTTAAAGTGATAGGAGCAAATGAAACTGAGATATTTTGAAAAAACTGAAAAAAGGCCGAAATTTTCCAAGTTTTCTGGCTGCAGAAAGTTTTCACAAGCGAAATTTTGTTGGCAAAACTCGGTTTTCTAATCTTTCCAACCATATGAACGAGTTGAAAAAATAAACTCTTCTACCCCACATTTTGCAAGGTATATCTGCAATTTGACTGGACTATGTAGAAAAACGCATATTTCTGAACATTATATCACTTAAGGTTACAGTTTCTGTTAAAACAACCATCTATTTCACATATCACCCTTTTAAAATTGGCAGTTTATTTTTGTTAGTAATCATTCATGATTACAATTATTTTGCATTACACTTTTTCTTTTCCTTCCTTGTTGTTGAAGCGGAATTTTATGTAAGATTACTCTTATCCAAATAGAACACAAAACATCTAAGACCTAAATAAGGTATTATTTTCAACAAGTGCAAATTACTTGAGCAGAGCACCAGACAACTTAAACTTGTCTTTGAAAGTGAATTCTCAATCATATTCCAGATGAAATTGCTGCCAAAAGGTACTGAAAAGCAATTACACTAAACTTTTAGTGAAGTAAACTGCATGCTGTTTAGATCATTAGCTGCAATAACTCCATTCCCATTTAATACGACACATATATTACATAAATATTAGTAAAATTACTTATGTAACATACACAAGCACCAAGGAATGCAGATGGCCATAAAGTTAACTACTCACTTTGCTCTATATCTGTGTGGGACGTACAGAGTTCAAAATGACTGTTACTGGAAAGACGAAGTCCCGGAGTGTCTGATGCTACACGAGGGAGTCCTGCTGCTTGAAGTCTTGGTGGCAGCTCAGGAGGGTTTTCTGCGCTTAAACCATCTCCTGCACCTTCAGTCTTTGGTACACCTCTTGAATCACTCTGGCTCACTAGCAGACTGCGGCTAGGGAAAGTAAACAGCAGTTATCAAATGGATCTCTGCTGCATTTTGGTACATACTTGGCAGTGGAAGGAGATTAATTTTTCCATTTCATCCATTTAAATGTGCAACACATCATTATGTATTAAACTTACATTCTACGAACCCTATAATCAGCTTTAGCCTATCGTAGAAGTTCTAATACATTGCAGTTTGAATGTAATATCAACTTTCACATTTCAAATGTTTTTAGGCATTATAGATTCTGTACAGTCTATAAAATACAGATAAGCTGTTGTTTGCAATTCTAGAGTTTCCCCACTGGTCCTTTAGTTGACAGACTTTTAAAAATACTTAATTCTGGAAAGATGTGGTACTTCGTTGTTTGGTATTTTTTCATAACAAAAATAAAGACTTTTACTCCCCTAAGACAACACATTACATTTCATTAACAGCAGTAGTGAAGAATGCAATGAGTACATAGCTACTCAGTATACAGCACAACGTTGTATTTCAGCTTATGGAGTTGCTCAGGGACAAAGTATGTGTCTGTGTGTGATCATACTCAACTACAGTGAAACATTAAGCACTGTATGAAGCTTTTGTCAATGAACTTGACCTACGACGTGAGTGAGAAAGGGTTGTGGTGAAGTGAGTTAGAAAGGGTTGTGGCATGTAATTCCAAGTTATCTGATCTGTTCATTCAGAAATCAATCAGGAAATTGGGGAGAAATTTGGGAACACAATTACAGCTCAGGGGGAAGAAATAAAAACCGATATGTTTGCCAATGACAACGTAACTTTTTCAAATGTATCAAATCACTTGGAAGATCAGTTGAATGAAGTGGAATTATGTTAGGAAATGAGACAGTAAAAGTAGTACAAGACTTTTATTATTTGACCAGCAAGGCAACTGATGATAGCAGCAGTGACAAGGGCACAAAATGTAGATGGGATATATATATACACACCTAAAAACAAAGATGATGTGACTTACCATATGAAAGTGCTGGCAGGTCGACAGACACACAAACGAACACAAACATACACACAAAATTCAAGCTTTCGCAAGAAACTGTTGCCTCATCAGGAAAGAGGGAAGGAGAGGGAAAGATGAAAGGATGTTTGTTTTAAGGGAGAGGGTAAGGAGTCATTCCAGTCCCGGGAGCGGAAAGACTTACCTTAGGGGGAAAAAAGGACGGGTATACACTCACACACACACACACATATCCATCCACACATATACAGACACAAGCAGACATTCCGCTCCTGGGACTGGAATGACTCCTTACCCTCTCCCTTAAAACCCACATCCTTTCGTCTTTCCCTCTCCTTCCCTCTTTCCTGATGAGGCAACAGTTTGTTGCGAAAGCTTGAATTTTGTGTGTATGTTTGTGTTCGTTTGTGTGTCTGTCGACCTGCCAGCACTTTCATTTGGTAAGTCACATCATCTTTGTTTTTAGGTATATTTTTCCTACGTGGAATGTTTCCTTCTATTATAACCATATATATATATATATAATAGAGAGAAACATTCCACGTGGGAAAAATATATCTAAAAAGAAAGATGATGAGACTTACCAAACAAAAGCGCTGGCAGGTCGATAGACACACAAACAAACACAAACATACACACAAAATTCTAGCTTTCGCAACCAACGGTTGCCTTGTCAAGAAAGAGGGAAGGAGAGGGAAAGACAAAAGGATTTGGGTTTTAAGGGAGAGGGTAAGGAGTCATTCCAATCCCGGGAGCGGAAAGACTTACCTTAGGGGGAAAAAAGGACAGTTACCTGGTTACCCAGGCCTGCCAACCCAAAGTTTGGTACAGATTTATTGATGACATTTTCATGATCTCGACTCACAGTGAAGAAGAACTCCAGAATTTCCTCTCCAACCTCAACTCCTTTGGTTCCATCAGATTCACCTGGTCCTACTCTAAATCACATGCCACTTTCCTTGACGTTGACCTCCACCTGTCCAATGGCCAGCTTCACACGTCCGTCCACATCAAACCCACCAACAAGCAACAGTACCTCCATTATGACAGCTGCCACCCATTCCACATCAAACGGTCCCTTCCCTACAGCCTAGGTCTTCGTGGCAAACGAATCTGCTCCAGTCCGGAATCCTTGAACCATTACACCAACAAACCCGTAACTACCCTCCCGACCTGGTACAGAAGCAAATAACCAGAGCCACTTCCTCATCTCCTCAAACCAGGAACCTTCCACAGAAGAACCCCAAAAGTGCTCCACTTGTGACAGGATACGTTCCGGGACTGGATCAGATTCTGAATGTGGCTCTCCAGCAGGGTTACGACTTCCTCAAATCCTGCCCTGAAATGAGATCCATCCTTCATGAAATCCTCCCCACTCCACCAAGAGTGTCTTTCCGCCGTCCACCTAACCTTCGTAACCTCTTAGTTCATCCCTATGAAATCCCCAAACCACCTTCCCTACCCTCTGGCTCCTACCCTTGTAACCGCCCCCAGTGTAAAACCTGTCCCATGCACCCTCCCACCACCACCTACTCCTGTCCTGTAACCCGGAAGGTGTACACGATCAAAGGCAGAGCCACGTGTGAAAGCACCCACGTGATTTACCAACTGACCTGCCTACACTGTGAAGCGTTCTATGTGGGAATGACCAGCAACAAACTGTCCATTCGCATGAATGGACACAGGCAGACAGTGTTTGCTGGTAATGAGGATCACCCTGTGGCTAAACATGCCTTGGTGCACAGCCAGCACATCTTGGCACAGTGTTACACCGTCCGGGTTATCTGGATACTTCCCACTAACACCAACCTGTCAGAACTCCGGAGATGGAAACTTGCCCTTCAGCATATCCTCTCTTCTCGCTATCCGCCAGGCCTCAATCTCTGCTAATTTCTAATTTCAATTTGCCGCCGCTCATACCTCACCTGTCTTTCAACAACATCTTTGCCTCTGTACATCCGTCTCGACTGACATCTCTGCCCAAACTCTTTGCCTTTAAAAATGTCTGCTTGTGTCTGTGTATATGCGGATGGATATGTGTGTGTGTGTGTGTGCGAGTGTATACCTGTTCTTTTTTCCCCCTAAGGTAAGTCTTTCCGCTCCCGGGATTGGAATGACTCCTTACCCTCTCCCTTAAAACCCAATCCTTTCGTCTTTCCCTCTCCTACCCTCTTTCCTGATGAGGCAACCGTTGGTTGCGAAAGCTTGAATTTTGTGTGTATGTTTGTGTTTGTTTGTGTGTCTATCGACCTGCCAGCGCTTTTGTTTGGTAAGTCTCATCATCTTTCTTTTTAGATATATTTTTCCCACGTGGAATGTTTCCCTCTATTATATATACATAAAAAAGCACTGCTGAAAAGATAAATATGTTAATACTGGATATAAATTTTAATGTTTAGGAATGTAACAATATTATGAAAGAGATAAGTGCTACTCCCCATATAGCAGAGATACTGAGACACAGATAGGCACAACTAAAAGACTGTCACAAAATAAGCTTTCGGCCAACAAGGCCTTTGTCAAAAACACGCGCGCGTACACACACACACACACACACACACACACACACACACACACAGGCACACACACACGACCACAGTCTCTGGCAGCTAAGGGCACCATGGTCATTTGTGTGTGTGTGTGTGTGTGTGTGTGTGTGTGTGTGTGTGTGTGTGTGTGTGTGTGTGCGCGTGCGTGCGTATTTTTGTCAAAGGCCTTGTTGGCCGAAAGCTTATTTTGTGACAGTCTTTTAGTTACGCCTATCTGTGACCCAACATCTCCGCTATATTGTGGGAAGCAACCATCCTTTTCATAATATTGTTACATTCCATCTCGGATTTTCCATTGTTTATTATAGTGTTTAGGAAGGGTTTACTGAAAGTATCTGTCCAGTGTGTCCTTATATGGAAGTAAAACATGAACAGTAAAGAGTACAGACAAGAGGACAATGGGAGAGTTTGTAATGTGGTGTTCCAAAAGAACATTAAAGATTAGATGGGGCAGCCAAGTAACTAATGACAAAGTTGGAAGAAGAGAACTGAAAGAATTGACAGGTTGATAAGAAACATTCTGAGGTATTAAAGAAGAGTTATAATTCAACGAAATAAGCAAGAGCGTTTGTGGAGGGAGGGGGGGTGACTTTTAGAAGGAGACCAGTAACTGCTGGTGAACTCTACAATAAGGACGTATCACGCTGTTTCATTGGTATGCATGTGAATCCCGCACTCTTTGGTACTGTGCACCAACTGTTACACAGCTCAAAGTTGGCATATGGATACCACACTCACAACAGTGCCATTTGTCTAACTACTTTTGGCATCAAAATAGTTTTTGAAGAGCACAAAATTCTGACTTGTTGGTCTAAATGACCCAAATATGTGATAAGAACTTTCATGGTCCAAGTGGCTCAAAGAAGATATCTGGAAATTTCGGGAGTTTTCAATACAATTTCTGGATGATTGCAACAGCAATAGTTTTCTTTGGTTATAATATGTAGAACAAGAATTGGTTCAGGACTGAGAACACTTCTGAAGGCAAATTTGCACATAAATTATGATTCAAGAAGAAGATGGGCAAAAGAACAAAATGTATCATAACTTCTGAAATTAACAGACTGTACAATTATTACTCATCAGTTAAAAGAAAGAATTATAGGTATGCAGATAGTATGGGAAGGACTGTATAGGATATTTTCTCCACCTCCCAAAATTTCAAGAAATCTGTACCCTTAGCAGAGTCTATGCTGCAGTGTAGGGCATGTTAAGTGATGTGTAATATGGCCAACATCAAATCGTGAATGAACATACTCCTTGCCACTGATAGCTCTGAATTTCATAAAGCCAGTGTTCAGAGATCTATCTATCTTGTATTCAATGCTGAAAACAGTGTAAATTGATGGAAAAATGATATTTTCTTCTACCCTACCGCCTTTACTTATGGAACCAACAATAAATAATGAAGACAGGCAATCACACACATGCATCTCATTGATGTCTGGTGCATAGACATGTGAAACAGCACAGAAAATTTTATTAGCCTTAGAGTTGCTGCTCTTCTTCCATATTCAGGAGACACACACATGCCCACAGTCACGTGTAGAGATCCAAACATGCAGCTGAGATGGTGCTGACCTTTCATGAGTGGTTGTCCAGAGGTGGGAGTGGAGGGGGTGGGGGTGGGGGTGGGGAGGGGATTTATAGAACAAAGAAGAGTTGGGTAGGCAATGGGGACAATAATGGGAGAGACATGTGGTTCTCAATGAAAACAGTAAAATGTCATTCATATTAAATACCACAAGTGAAAAACTCATGCAACAGACCTATTGTTGCATTGGAGTCAACATTTCCCATCCGATGAAAGGTGGGACTGTATGTAAAGGCAGCTGCATAATATGCAAGCCTTGCTGCAATTATCATACAGCATTATTTGTAGGTACAACAACTACCAACAATCTATCCAGCTGAATTGTCACCACAAACTCTACTACCCATTCTCCAGTCTTACAACCCATGTGACACTAATGTCAGTTTTCCCCTTCTCTGCCCTCACATTTTCTTCTTCTATCTTTTTCCATTCCATTCATTGCCAGTTCAGACCTGATATTCTCCTTTCATTTACATTTTTCTCTTTCTCTCTCTCATTCAAGGTCCACACTCAAGTTCTGCAGTGCTGTAATATATAATTTTTTCCACTTTCATCCTCTTACTGCAACTCCCATTCATTAACTCCCCCCTCTCCCTGGTCCACATCCTACCAGATACATGCTACAACTACATCCTTTCCTCCCTTCATCTTGGGCAACCACAGTTGGTGCTGCTGTGACCATATTCAGTTGTGTGTGTGGGGAAAAGAGGGGGGGGGGGGGGCTACGAGAGAGGGTGGAGGAGCTATATAATTTTGTAAATGATTTAGGTAGCACTGACGTAATCTGCATAGCTTGGTTACTGCATAGCAACAGGCGCGCGCGCACACACACGTACGCGCACACACACACACACACACACACACACACACACACACACACACGCCATACCCCTACATGGCACCAGATAGATGCACAATGCTAGTATTGAACTTCCGCAGGTGGACTAGGTTGGGCTGAGAGTGTCAGGTGAAGTGGGTTGAGGGATAGAGAGGTGGAGATAGGATGAGGGGTTCGGGAGGGAGTGGGGGTGGCTAGCGGCTCTGAGGGAGGCAGCCGTTCAGATGGCTAGGAATGTGAAAGGGAGGGGTGGCCCATGCACAAGCTCAGTGTGTGATTCACGAATGTTCAAGCCGATGTGGTGCGGTGCACGCTGAAGATGGTGTGAATTGCGAGGGGGTGATAGGCTGGGGAAACTGTTGAGTGGTGAGTGTTGGGACATAATAATCTTATTTGTCAGTTTGCACAAAGGGCACCACCCCTGGTCGGGTAGTAGGAGGCCATATAGCCCACAAAAAAGGAAATCAGTACAGTTGCAGTTTCATGTAATGTCAACATTGCTAGAGAAAGTGGATTAGGTTAGCTGGAGCAGAACAGGGAAAGAATTAGAAACAACCTTATAAAATGAGACATTCTGGCATTCATCTGGAACATGTAGGAAATATATTTTTAAACAAATATTTCTCAGAACATTTGTGTTGTATTTGTTAACTTGTTCTTGTGACGACAGGTAACATGGCAATAAGAATAGCTCAGAACATTGTTCTGTGATATTTAAGTCAGCAATGTTATATCAAGTCTGCAATGTGATTTCAAACATGGAAGTACAAAGCAATAGTTCAATACAAATGAGCAACCAGCAACAAGGAATGCATTAATTTTGCATTAAACTATCGTTGGCCGAAAGCTCATTTCCTGACAGTCTTTTCATTGTGCCTATCTGTGACTCAGCATCTCCACTATATGGTGAGTAGCAACTATATTTTTCATAATATTGTAACATTCCAGCATGGATTTTTCCTTAGTTAGTTTTTGTGTGATGTTCACATTACGAACAAGTGTGGCTGTGGACAGATCACAATGTGTGGACAAGGGGGTAGTCTTAAGTTTTAATTGTCACCTTGAAAAAAATAGTGTTACGACCATGAAAACTGGTGGTGGTGTCTGTCCTCTTTTTTGTATTCAGCCTTCTGCATGAAACATTTACCCAGTAATGGACAATTTGGCAGAGACCTCAATTGCAGAAGTCAGCATTTTTGCTGTTCAAGAGACATTCCACCTCAAAACTCAACTTGTTATCAATCTGGAAAAGCCTGCCATGCAATGGTTTCTTCATCTGGGGAAAGTGGATTAAGTCGCTGGGTGCAATGTCGAGAGACCACATTGGGGGAAAAGGGTGGTGAAACAATCTTCTACGGTCCAAGCAGAGCCCAGTCAATGATGAACAAATCATGGTCAAATGATGGGAGGAGAAGATCGAGTAGTCGTAAACTTTGGTGGGAGGAATGTCGTGAACAACATACTAAAAATCCTGACCACTGGTGTGCGAGCATGGTGGTTTGGGGCATTTAAGGGTCACATTTTTTTACATTTTTCTTGAATAACTCGAAATCTGCAGCTTCTATCGCAAAAGTGTCAAAGTACAAAATTCAACTACTTTAAATTTTCTATGAAAAAGCTCCTGCTCATTTTTTTTTCTCTAAATAGTTTCTGCACTGCAGGGGTCAGAGCTACTGTATATTTTTACGCAATTTAATGTGTTTTAATGGTATAGAATTAATGTTTACTGTCAAAGAAACTGGGTGAAGAACAAATATTAAATGTGTGTACCACATCTAAGTGGAGTAGAGCTGTATTAAGGAATAAAATGTGTTCTGGGGACATAACAGGGTGGAAGGAGACAGGATGGAGGGTAGAAGTGTGAGGGAAGATGGGCCACCAGACTACCAAGTCATGCACTTCCTGCATTCATAGGTCTGCAAACAGAATAGCAAGCAGGCACCCCCCTCCCCCCTCATTCCACCTACCTCATTACACCACAAGATGCAACTAAAGGGTGCTTCACAAAGCAATACCGACCCTCTGTAATGTGCCTTATGAATCACAGGTGACGCGCCGCACAAACATGCCCACAGTTTTTTTATGTTCCAAAAAGTGCAATAACACTACACAGAATACAGATAAGAGCTACTAATAATACTAATGCAAGAAACACATATGGACAGAATTTATGTAAATCCCTGAACACAGTTCTAAACTGCTACAAGGGAAACTGATTCTTAGCACCCAATACTGCAGCTGTAGCATTCTTCCAGGAAAGACAGCTGCTCGCTTTTCATTTTGCAGACAGACTATACATCTCCAGCATTTTGTGTCCAGTTCTTTTATGTGTGTAGACAAAAATAACTTCATTGAGCTCTTGTTTATATAGTGGAGTTATTTTCTGTTTATGGTACGAGTGCTTATTTGCAGTTGTTAAGTAGGCTATTATGTAAAAATATTGAACAGCTGAAGCTCTCAACTGTCTACCACACAGAAGAGCCTATGACAAGTGTAAAATGCTTCAATATGTATTCAATGTCAGTTTCATTGTCTCCACTATCACTGGCTAGAATATTTTTCCCAACTTGATGGGTGTCAAATGTATCGCCCCAGCCTCCGCTCTCTCAACATGAGAAGAGGCCCAGAGACTATTGTCTCCCTCTGCAACGGAATCATGTCATCTATGTGTTACTGAACTCCAGATATCTCTACATAAAACAAGCAAAGCATAAGAGCAGAGTACTGTTCTAGGCTTGAACAGGGTCAATCCCACTCGATTGGACATACTGTCACCCACTTTGGAATGTATACTGTAGATGTGTGGTAAGGAGCTCCACTCAGTGCAGTCAACTCTACAAGTGCAGCAGTTCCTGAATGAAAGAGATCTATGCAGTCTACCAGTAACATAATCAATGATTAGAGAAGTGCAGTCTCTTACTGGTCAATTACTGATTTGCCACCAAGTGACTACAACAAAATTACATGGCTTCACAATATGATACACAGCAGCAAGGTACCACATTTACCCATCCAATTCCTTTCCCAACAACACAGCAAAGGTCCCTGACAACCTGAAACAAATTGTGTATTTCCCAAAAACTGATTGTATGAATGTATTTTACACTTAACAGCTGCAAATAAGCTCTCATTTAATAAAATGAGAATAACTTTGCTATATAAACAAGATTTCAATGAAGTTATTTTGTCTACTCACATAAGAGAGCTGGACCAGAAACTGCTGGGGAGGTGGAACTAGTCTGCAAAATGGAGAGCGGTCAGCACTTGTGGTGGGGGAATTTGCACTTCCCGGAATAATGCTACAGCTGCCATCAGGTTGACTAAGAATCAGTTTCTTCTGGCAACATAGAACAGTGTGCAGAGATGTACATAGATTCATTCTCTGTGTGTTCTTTGCATTAGTATTATTACTACCTCATATTGGTATCCCATGTAATGTTAATGCACTTCGTGGAAAATAAACATACCCGGGAATGTCTGTGCACTGCATCGCCAATGATTCATAAGTCAGGTTGCAAAAGGTCTGTGTAACTTTGTGAAACAGCCTGTAGTTGCTTCTTGTGATGTAGTGGGATAGTTTGAGTGAGGAATTGCTTGTACCTCATCAATTTGCAGGCTTATGAAAGAGGGAAGTTCATGACCACCATCTGGCAACCTACCTTCCCTCACACTTCTACAATCCACCCTTTTAAGCCCCCAGATCACACTTTATCCCTTAATAAGTCTGTACTGCACTTATGTGTGGTACACACATTTAATATTTGTTCTTAACCCACTTTGCTTAACAGTAAACATTAATTTCACACCATCAAAACACTATTTTTAAGAACACATAATTTCTCCATCCTCTACAATGTGGAAATTATTAGTCCTACAGACAAAATGAATACAGCCTTCTTAGTATGAAATTTAATATAGTTTAATCTTGTACTGGGAATCATTTTTGTTAAAAACTGTGGTCTTCAAGACATTAAAGAGAAACATAAAAAGGTGAAGTTTAAATAATCCCCCTCCCCTCACTCATGGCACTCCCTCCTACCACTGTACAAAAATTTACATCTACATGATTCTCCTCCTCTTCCCCCCCCCCCCCCCTCCCAACCCAATTTTCCTTCACTGACTGCACTAGTAAGCAGCATCTTCAAAATGTCCTGTGTAAGATGAGCCAGGGCATTTTCGTGGAGCAAAATATGTCCTCCTGGGCAGCTACCTCTGACACTTTGTCTTAAAACAGCCTCATGTAACTGCATCAGATTTCAGTAGCATGCTTCTGTGACTGTTTCCCCTTTACGAGCTAATCTCTTTGCGCCACATGTGGCTTTCTCAAGAAAACTCTCAGGATCACATGCCCGATAAAGTATGGGTTTTTGCCTTTCTCAGCAATGATGAATCACCACATTTCCATTGCTTGCATTGCTCCTATGTCTCAGGGATACATTGCCCACTAATCTACAGCAATTAGATGGCTAAAGAGTCATCTGTATCGGTCTGACACAGGTGCAATGTTTCCGCAACTTCCTTGGTTTGGTTAACTTTCGAATGGATGTGAGCAGTTAGAGCTCAAGTGGTTAAAAACATCATATGAATCCTGAAATTTGATCTGCTACTGATTTTTGCTTTCTCTACTGTTACCACGATTGTGGTACACCAGTCTTCGAGCACTGGGGCCTCCACTCCTTGACAAAGAGATGGTCTGCCACTTCATTCTTCATTATTCAGACTTGTTTGACCATACTAAAAGTGACTGTGCCAACTAACTACTGTGTCATAACAATGGTGTGTTTTTGTCACACATTTCCACCAACTCAGCACAAATTATTGCAGTGTTGTTCCCCCACAAATGAAGGAAACAGATCACCACTTAATACTCTGATTTATCAATGTTCTGCTCTATTTTGCTTTGGCTTCCCTAGCAGCACGCTATGGCACTGTGGCAAGGGATTTCAATGTGCACCAGGCCTTCAGATATGCATCTGCAAACAAACAAAAAATTAATGAAATAACATTATTTTTTGGATCACAATTAAAACTTGATAACTACACCTCGTATTCAGTCGCATTTGTGTGTCTATCAAAGACATTTGCACGGATGCTGCCCAACTTAAAGAATATACACACACACACAGTTAGTCGTAAGTACCTCCAGTCACACAGAAGATTAAATGCAAAAACTATGAGACAACCAGAAAATGTATATGTTCCAGATGATAGAATATCTCTCAAAATTTCGATTTTGTAATACAATTTATTTGAGCTCCTGACAAATTATCACACACACACACACACACACACACACACACACACACACACACACACTCCACCTTCCGTGATGACTGTTTCAGCTGGCTTGTTTCCTTCAAACCACATAATCAGCCTGTCTCGCAAAGTGTGTTATACCACCCATGGATTGTTTTATCTGTTCGAGATTTCACTTGGTATTTGGCACAAGATTACTGAACTGTCACAAGCAATACATATTTAGTGAATTTGAGGGAACAAAAAGCATGCATTGCTCCACTGCATGCCATGTGCTGACACATTTGCCCCCTAATATTCTGTAAATACACCACAGTACATATTACAAATAAAAACCCAGAGAGATTTTTTTACCCGCAGATATGTCACTTCTTTGTACGTCTTGTAGATTTTGTGCAGTTGTCTTCTAAACCCCCAGAGGAATTTATGAATAATCCAATATATTACACATACAAAAATTAACGCTGATTGAAGATTTATGCTGGTAGTTTAATTCAGTTGTGCTCATACTGGAAAGACTGATCAGATTTTGAAACTTCCTGGCAGATTAAAACTGTGTGCCCGACCGAGACTCTAACTCGGGACCTTTGCCTTTCACGGGCAAGTGCTCTACCATCTGAGCTACCGAAGCATGACTCACGCCCGGTACTCACAGCTTTACTTCTACCAGTACCTCGTCTCCTACCTTCCAAACTTTACAGAAGCTCTCCTGCGAACCTTGCAGAACTAGCACTCCTGAAAGAAAGGATACTGCGGAGACATGGCTTAGCCACAGCCTGGGGGATGTTTCCAGACCAGTTTCATATCAGCGCACACTCCGCTGCAGAGTGAAAATCTCATTCTGATCAGATTTTGTTCATGTGTACATATTAAACAAAAGATTATATACGCTATTCCAGGCTTTCCTAAAAGTAGAGAATAAGATATGAAAAATAAGAATACAATGCTCATTGACATGAACAAATAAAAAGAACAAATTATGTAAGTCTGCAGGCTTTCATGGCCGTTGTCACTGAAATTAAAATCTTCTGGTTATTAGGCCGCGTCCTGTTTCTTCTAAAATGTTTAAAATTTTAGAAGAAACATGACGTGGCCTAATAACCAGAAGATTTTAATTTCAAGACTCAATTAGTTGCATCACTGGAAACATTTGGAATATTCTGCTTGACTGGAGTAAAATGAAAAATAATTAGTTGAACACTGGATCCATTAGGAATGTAACATTAAGAGGAGAAAAGAATATCATGTTTCTCAAGCTAGTCAAGTTTTCTATTGTGATTAGTAAAAGCAGTCATGGCTTGGTTCCAAGTAAGGAAAAACTACATCAAGTGCAGAGCAAAAAGAAATAATGTAATGGATTAATGTCATACCTCCCATCCTGACTATCACTGGTTGGCATTGGAGAACGCATACAGTATTTAATTGTGGCAAGCCACGACCGCATGTCATCTGTATCATGTGCTTCGATAACATACTCCATGTTGTTTTCCGCCTGAAAAGTGTAATCAAATCACAGAAAATAAGATAATTACATATGAATAGTTTCAGGCTTTTATGTTTAAAATTATATGAAGCCAAGAACTTATGAACAGAGGAAATTAATCAGTGTTATTATGTGCACTCTCCTTAATCTCTGAAAATCTACAACTACAACTACATACCTACTACGCAAGGAACCATTCGGTGCATGATAGGGGTATCTTGTACCACTATCAGTCATTCCTGTTCCATTTCCACTCACAAATGGAGTGAAGGAAAAACAACTGTCTATATGCTTCCATATGAGCACGAATTTCTCTTACTTGTCTTCACTGTCCTTATACAAAATGTATCCTGGCTGCAGTAAAATCACTCTGCAGCCAACTGCAAATGCCGCTTCTTCACAATTTTCTGAATAGTGTTTCATGAAAAGAACACCATCTTCCCTCCAAGGATTCCCATGAATGTTCACAAAGCATTTTTCTAACACTAGGGCTCTGTATGTGAGCTCCTTTATAGATGAGCTACATTTCCCTACAACTCTCCTAATGAATCAGAGTCAACCGTTCACTTTCCCTGCTTCTGACCTTAAGCGCTCTTTCCACTTCATAATGCTTTGTAACATTATGCCTAGATATGTAATTGACGTGACTGGGTCATGCAGTATATTGCTAACACTATATCTGAAGATTAAGAGAATTATTTTTTCCTACTCATCTGCATTAACTTCAATTTTTCTTCATTTATAGTAAGCTGCCACTTATTAAACTAAGTCATCCTGTGTCTTACAATCACCCAAGGATGACACTTTGCCGTACACTGAGCACCACCAGCATACAGTCGCGGATTGCTGCTCGCCCTGTCCATCAGACCATTTTGTACATACAGAGCGGTCAGAAGCGGTCTGAAAAGCGTGTAAGGATGTTGTAGTCGAGGTTATGCAGGAAAATAATTGTTAAAGAAAACACTTGATACTTTGCACCATTTCCAATTTATTTATGTTGAAATTAGCCAATCAGGTCGTCAGGTGCACAAATTGAGGCAGCCTGCCAGAGACAGGATCACCAAACTTGTTCTTCATTTGGTTTCCCCAGAACAAAAAAAACATAGCTTTTGCTCACCTATGTTACATTTATCACTTCTGAAAAAGACACATTTCAGTGATAATGAGCGTTTGAACAAACAGGAACTCACTGGTCCACAGATGTCTGTGCATTATTGTGCATGCAAGTGCTTGAATTTGAGCACACAACAACCTGATTGGCTAACTTCAATGCTAATTAACTCAGAAATGGTGCGACACGTCACATTTTTTCTTAACAATTATTTCTCAGCACAATCCCTCTGAAACACCCTTCCAAGTTTTTCAGACTGTTTCTGACCACCAAGTAGAGAAAGGGCTGTACTAACACACTTCCCTAAGGCATTCCGGATGATACTCCCGTCTCTGATGAACAATTGCCACCCAAACAACATACTGATTTCTATTACTTAACAAGTCTTTGAGAAACTTCCATATCTGGGAACCTTTTCTGTACACTTGGACCTTCGTTAACAGTCTACAGTGGGGCAGTGTGCCACATGTTTTCCGAAAATCTAGAAACACGGAATCTGCTTGTTGCCCTTCATCCAAAGTTTGTGGGATACCATGCGAGAAAAGGTCATTCTGAGTTTCACATGAGCACTGCTTTCTAAATCTGTGCTGCTTTGTGGACAAAAGCCTTTCTGTCTAGAGGAAATTTATTATATTTCATCCTATAATACACACGAATTCTGCAACAAACCAATGTAAAGGGTATTGGTCTGTAATTTTGTAGATCTGTTTGTTTATTCTTCTTAAATACAGGAGTCACCTGAGCTTTTTTTCCAAATGGTTTGCAACTTGTTTTCAATTCTTTCAGTTGCTTCTCTACACCAGCGATGCCATTACAATGTCCTCTCTACATGGGAGTCAGTGCAATGGTCAAATGATGGTATGTCTGTATGATCTTCCTGTGTGAATGATTTCTTAAACACAAACTTCAGCTGTTCTTTTGCTGTCCTCTAACCCACTTAGTGATTTTACATAGGACCAGAATTATCTTAGGTCCTCGGCAAAATTTTTCACTAATGTATGACAGTGGAAGTTGTTGTACACTTCATGCATTGATCTTTTTGTAGGTACATGGATTTCTACTAACTTTTGAGTTTTTTCCATCCTTAATCCACTTACTCAGCACATAATTCTCCAGTGTGTGATTCACTATCAGTTTTAACTCTTCCCACAATAGCTCTATGTGTATTATATTGAAGCTAAATTATCTAAGTAGGATGCTAACAACTGATTGCCTGCTCTTTCCATCAATGACACTCTACTAGCCTTCTTGATGGATTTATTAACTTTAATAACCATCATCATTATGATGACATGATCACTACGTCCTGTCCCTATATTGACAGTCGATAATGTCAGGCCTGTTTGTACCTATAAAGACTTAAATATTTTCACTGGCTGTGGGTTGCTGAACTAGCTGTGTGAAGCAGTTTTCTAAAAGCAATCAATCACTTTCATTTATAGTATAATGATATAACAGAGATTGCAAATATGTTTGAAGCAGCAATACACACATCCTCCATCATGTGATTCTCAGATGTTTGCACAATATGTCTGTATATGTAGACATACATTAAAATTTTTTTGAAATTCTAACGAGCGTGGAAGTAAAACAATAGAACCATGAAACAACAAAATAACTTATGGTTAATTTTATGTGGAACACACAGTGTACATGTTATTTTAAATAAATAATAAAGTCAGGTAGTTTCAACACACATTATAAAATTAATAAAACTTCAAAAGCACATATGGATCCTCCTTTATCTGTACCAGTATATCTTAAAAATGTAAATATGCTGATAATGGCAATCTTTTGTTTTTGTCTTTCAAAGTGAGAAATCTATTTTTCTCTTTTTTGAAACATTTTAAGATATCTACTTGATCCTCTTTGTACCAAACATTCATATGTATCCTTCAAGCAACTGTGCTGTGTTGTGCTTGTGCACCTCTGCAAGCTCACTGGCTAAGCGGGTGAATGTCAGACTACAAATTCAAATGTCCAAGGTTCAATTCTCAGTTGGTCCTAGTATATTTTTTCTGTTACTGGTCACTTCTTTCACCTCTAGCAATGATTTATATTAATAATGTGAAGTTGTACCAAGGTACTATGCAGAGTCTGGGCAGATCTCTGTATCTACTAAGATAAATTTGTTTTAGTCATCAGATGTACTACCAATGTAATATAATATTACACAACAGGCAAAAATAAATAAATAAGAGTGCTGGCCAATAAATTGCAACATCAGGAAACACAGCAAATAATGAAATTTTAGTCATTGGGCATATACAAGGCTAATACAGAAAGTAAGGTTACAAGACTTTTTTGAAGTACCAAAAATGAATTTATTTTAATACAACTTACATGCATTGAAGTATAGATCTTGCATTATTTTTCCACATAATCACCATTTACCTCAATACATTTTGTCATCTGTTGAACGAGTTTTTTGGTGCCTGAATCATAGACGTCTCCTGCTGCCTTTTTCAACCAGTTCTTCAGTTCGATTTTCACCTCGTCGTCGATGGAAAAGTGTTTTCTATGAAGGTGTTCCTTCAATTTAGTGAACAGATGATAGTCACTAGGTGTGAGATCGGGGCTGTGAAAGGGGTAACTTAGAACATCCCACACGAAGTCAACAACTCTTGTGTTGCATGGGCAGTGTGGGATGCACGTTGTCATGGAGACAGACTACCATTGTCAGCATCCTGTGACATTTGTTTTGTATGGCTCTGCGAAGTTTCTTCATGGCCTCACAATATCTTGCAGCACTTATTGTTTCTCCTCTTTCCAAAACAATGAGCAGAACTTTTCTGTCCCAAAACAATGACACCATGATTTTCCTCAGTCTTTGCTGATTTCTGAATTTTTTGGCTGAAGAAGAATGAGGATGGTGCCACTGCACTGATTTCCTTTTGCTCTCTGGAATATGGTGATAAGTTTCATCTCCTGTCACTACGGAGTTGTGAAAAGCCTCCACTTCAGTCTCAAAACGGTCAAGTTATTCAGAAGCGACACTGACTCTGTTAATTTTGTAATGTTTGGTAAGAATCATGGGCACCCATCGCACACACACCTTGTGATAATTCACTCAATCAGTCATGATTTCATGAATAACAGTTCAGGCAAACTACAAGCAGATCATCAACTGTCAAATGGTGACCAGAAAGAAAATGTTCTTCAATTATCAGTATCACATCATCAGTCACAACAGACAGCCTTCACTTCTGTCTTCATCGTGAATTTCTGTTCTTCCAAAATGAAATGCTGTACCCATTGCCTTGACATTACATCCTCTCCATAAACTGAAACAATTTCGTGATAATCTCAGTAGCGTTCATGCTCTTTAGGTAGTGAATTACAGCTCACACTTTGCACTTGGTGGGAGCTGGAATGCAAATGCTCATTTCTAACAGTCACCACAACACTAATTGATGAGCTACTGATAGTTGGGAATGCTCATTCCTTCCGTTGGCTTTTCGCTACATGGCAGTGGCACCAACTTTCCCACAGACATTTCATGCTAAAGCTACATGCCTAGTAACCTTAGCTTCTGGATAACACTCATATAGTGTGGTTACCCTATACGATGAGCATGCATGATTAAACAGCGTGCACCTCAACAGCTGGTCTAAAGAGGTCATCTCACATCGGCACAGACAGAGGCAGCAAGTACTGTGCCATATGCAAACAGCCGTACATAAGCTGGCACGCAATGCCTTTGGCTCCTCTAATGTTTTCATGACTGTGACATAATTCGTTGTTAAGACTGTGCATTAACACAAACCCTAATTTTGTGTGTAACTATTACTACATCAGTCAATATATCTGTATTTTCCTTTTATGTGGAATTGAATTAAAAGTTGGTTAATGCAAATTCTAATATCGTGTTTGTGCAACATTAAAATATTTTTGGTGATGAGTACGGTATTCTAATCAGCGTGTTTCATTTCACAGTTCACTATGGTCAATATGTTGGTGGAAGAAATTCTTCATTCTCCAGTTAAACAGCAGCGAACTCTCACCAACCAGCAGCAGGCTCTCTCCATGGCACTAAACAATTTCGCAGCTTCGTCAACATGCCACGGTTCACTGCCGTTGTCGCAACCCCCACCGTTCCTCCATATGATGATACTGTGGAGGATTGGGATGCATACGAAAAATGCCTTCGGCAACATTTCCAAGCTTTTGGTGTCACTGACCCCAACGTGTGTAAGGCTTTTTTCTGTCATGGATTTCTCCTTGTGTTTACCGCTTTTTGTGTCAGCTAGCTCCCCTGCAGGGACCTGTCAGTTTCTCTTCTGATTAAATGTGTCAGTTGCTCTCTAATTATCATTGCAAACATATTCATCTTATTGCTGCTCGCATGGAGTTCTACCATTGTCAAATGTGGATGCAACAGTCATACAGAGCTGAGCATCAGAACTTCATGGGCTTAGCCAACATTGCCAGTTTGTTAGTGAAGCTCACCGGGACTCATATGCTGATTTGTTGGTTTGTGATGCTATTAACACACTTGGTCCCCCAATAGAGAAGTTCATGAACACACTTTATGATGTGAAAATCCCTCTCTCACAGAGGTTTTGAACATTTCCTAGACTTTTGAAGTAGTTAAGGAAGCTGGAATTTGATTTGATTTATTGACCCACCTTTAAGCATTTTTGATGCAATTGATGTCATCATTTTACATGCATTGTATAGCTACATAGTAAGTCAAAGAATGGAAAATCCAGGCTGGAATGTAACAATATTATGAAAAGAGCAGGTACTACTCACCATATAGCAGAAATGCTGAGTCGAAGATAGGCACGACAAAAAGACTGTCAGAAAGTGAGCTTTCGGGCAACAAGGTTGTCAAAAATAGACAGCGCACGTGCGCCCGCGCCCACACGCCCACACACACACACACACACACACACACACACACACACACACACACACACACACACACAAATGCAACCCTCCACACACAACCACAGTCTCTGACACAAGTGTGTGTGTAAATGCAACCCCCCACACAAAACCACAGTCTCTGACATGAGTGTGTGTGTGTGTGTGTGTGTGTGTGTGTGTGTGTGTGTGTGTGTTGTCCATTTCTGATGAAAGCCAGTTTATACAGGACACATTCAGTAAATCAGATAGAAGCTTGGTGTGAAGAAGCCTCCGTTGCATCTCATCCTCAGCCACCATCAGTGTCACACAAGCAATTGCATGCTCCTCGTGCATTATGCCCCTATTGCTTTGTTCAGCACAAGCAGCCCATGTGCCCAAAGTGTTGGGCAATGTGCGATCATTGTAAAATAAGGGACATATTGTGTCTGTTTGCAACTCTCAGTCTCATTCATCAGACATTAACATGGACGTGAACAGTGTTTCCCAATTGATGGTAGCACAAAGATAAGATGTTAAAAATGCAAGTAGACTTTGTTTAATTCTCAAATCTGTGTGGATCTTGGATCACTGGTCTTGTCCCATCTCTCGTCAGTTGATGAGTTACAACAAACAACAAAGGCCCATATTGGGACATTTTCTACTACTGTAGTGTATAAAGCAGTTGTTTAATCTTTTCACCTTTCTAGTGGTAGATGATGTCAACACTGAAACTTATTTGGGTTAGATGCCTTCTAAATTTTTGAATTCTCTATTTCTTATGAAGCACATCTGATATCAGATGAAGTTCCACAACAACAACACGATGCGCTCTGCTCAGATTTTTCCTCACTGTTTTTGGTATGCTACCAATTTCAAGGCTCACAATGAAACCAATGGTACGCCCCCCCCCCCTTTTTTTTTTTGCCCACCCAATCCCCATTGCTTTACGGGAGCAAGTCACAGCAGAACTCAATCGATTTACATCTTTGGATATTGTTACGGCTGTCTGCTCTAGTGAATGGTCTACTCACATGGTAGTTGTCACAAAACCTACTGGCAATCTTTGGCTCTGTGGTGATTTTAAAAAGTCTGTAAATTCAGTCTATTACTCATACCTATCCCTTACCCTGTCAACTCTTAGCTAACTCTTAGCTCGGCTTCCTGGGGACCAATATGTTTCCAAAACAGACTTGTCTGAAGCCTACTTGCAACTGTGTCTATGATGATTCCAAACATATCCTCATAGTGAATACCACCTTCGAGTTATACCAATATCAGACTTGCCCTCCAACTTAGCTTGTACCCCTGCTATTTTCCAATGATTTTTGGAGTGAGTCACAGCCTCTGTACCAGGATGCATTAACTAGCTGGATGATATTGTGATCTTTGGTTCCTTTACAGATGAACATTTGCATAACCTTCGTCCCTTGTTCATGGTGCTGCACGCTGCCAGGTTGAAATGTAACTTGGACAAACCACAATTTTTTCAGCCATCTATTGTCTACCTTGGTTTGAAGTCACGTTGAGGTGTCAAGCATTTATGCCAGCATCTCGATGCCACTACGGCTCTGTCACATCCTACCAATGTCACAGAGCTGCAGGCCTTTCTAATAAACATAACATAATACCATAATTTTTTTCTGGATTTGACCACAGTGGCTCAGCCTCTTCATGCTCTCTTACATAAAGGTGTTACTTTTCAGTGGTCACCCATCTGTGACAGTGCTTTTACCTTGTTGAAGACTCAGGCGGTTCCGAATGCCCTGTTGCATATGCTTCCAAAAAGCTGAATCAGGTGTAACAGCATTACTCCCTGATAGAAAACAAAGCTCTTGCTATTGTGTACACACTCAAAAAATGTCGTGTTTTCCTCAATATTTCTAAATTTCATTTGATTACTGATCATAAACCTATGGTTTCTCTTTTCCATCCTTCACTGTCTCTTCTGGACAAAGCAGACAATATCCTGTAACACTGGACTCTGTTTTCACCATGATATAACTATGAGATTCACTTTCATCCCATACAACAACATGCTAATGCAGATCTTTCTCAGCTGCCAATCGGCCCCAATCCCGCATTTGATCAGGATGAACTGTTGAGTTTCCATTCATAAATCGAAGCCCAAAATGCGGTGAATGGTTTTCCCATTACCGGTTCTCAAATTTTGGTGGGTGTCGTGGCCGATGCTGTCTTGCCTAACATTGTTCAATTTGTACATCACAGCTGGCTGGGTAAACGAGAGCCAAGCGTTGGATACTGTGTGTAATTATTATGCTCTCCACCACTGCCTCTCAGTTCTTGATGGTCTGTTACTGTCAGCTACTGAAAAGTCAGCAACCAGGGTTCTGATCCCGTCCATGTTGTGGCAAGAGATCATGCGCACTACCCACCTGGACCACTGGGGTATTTTTCGTACCTAATTGCTAGCCCACTGTCATGTGTTTTGGCTGGATACTGACAATGAAATCATGGCTGTTGTGTCAGCCTGCCTGCAGTGCACCACCTATCAGGCAGCACCACGGGCTCCTCTAACAGCGTGATACCCCCACCCCCCATCAAATCGCCCCTGGGAGTGTACTCTCACTAATTTTGCAGGTCTTTTCTTAACTCTTGCTGGCTTGTTGTAGTTGACACTTTCTCAAAATTTCTTTATATGGTTTTCTACCCGTTCACATATATGACAACTATGATCAAGGCCCTCAGAAAGATTTTTCCTTGGAAGGATTACAGTATGCACTTGTGATGGAAAATGGCCCACAATTTGTGACTCAGGATTTTAAAGATTTCTGTGCAAATAGCGGCATTTGACATGTTATGTCTCCTCAATTTCACTCTCAGTCAAATGGTGAGGCAGAGCGGCTGGTCCATACTTTCAAAACTCAGATGGAGAAAATACATCCCACCATCTTCTCTTCAAGTCCTTGATAGGTTCTTGAGGTTATATACATTCACCCCAGTAGCCCAGTGCAGCTTCTTCACGACCACCAGCCCCGTACGCTGCTTGATCTGCTCCAGCCGACATCCAGCCATCTGCTGGCACCCACATTGCAGGGGTTCCAAATGAGCTGCCGCCTCTGCATCGTGCGCACATCTGGGCTTTGTGCCCCGTCACTACGACCAGCTTCACCCGTGCACGACTGGCCACATGCCGTAGACCCTGTCACCCCCACAACTGCCTCCACTGTCCATGCAGACCACTGTGGCATGGTCTACAACCTTTTCAGCTCCTGTGCCATCTTTGTTCTGTGTGCCATAGCTGCTGGCCAGAGTAGTTAGGGCTGTGCTGACCCCCATCTCTGTGACTAAGAGGGTTAAAACAATGGAACTGGAAAATTACAGAGCAATATCTCTAACATTGGTACGCTGCAGAGCCCCTGAACATATTATCAGTTCAAATATAATAAATTTTCCTGATGCCAAGAAGCTTATGTCCAAGAATCAGCATGGTTTTAGAAAGCATTGCTCATGCAAAACTCAGCTTGCCTTTCTCTCACACGACATATTGTGCACTATGGATGAAGAGCAACAGGAAGAGTCCACATTTATAGATTTCTGGAAAGCATTTGACACAGTGCCCCATTGCAGGCTGTTAACAAGGGTACATGCAACTGGAACGGGTTCCCACATATGAGGGTGGCTTAAAGACTTTTTAAGTTATAGAACCCAGTACATTGTCTTCGAAGGCAAGTGTTCATCAGACACTAGGTTATCGTCAGGAGTGCCCCGTGGATTGTGATAGGACTGATATTGTTTTCTGTATACATAAATGACGGCAGCAACCTGCAGTTGTTTGCTAATAATGCTGTGGTGTGTGGCAAGGTGTCCAAGTTTAGTGACTTTAGGGGGATACAATATGACTTGACCAAATTTCTAGTAGTTGTGATGGATGGCAGCTAGCTCTGAATGTAGAAAAGTGTCAGTTAATGCAGACAAGTAGGTAAAACAAATCTGTAATGTTTGGGTACAGCATTAGTAGTTTGCTTCTTGACTCAGTTATGTCATTTAAGTTTCTACGCATAAAGTGAAGTGATGTGAAATGGAATGAGCATGAGAGGATAGTGATAGGGAAGGTGAATGATCGACTTTGGTTTATTGGGAGAATTTTAGGAAAGTATGGTTAATCTGTAAAGGAGGCTGTGTACAGGATGTTAATGCAACCTATTCTTGAATACTGCCCGAGTGTTTGGGAACCTTACCAGGTCGGGTAAAAGGATAGTGATTCTGAGGTGAACAGCTAGATTTGTTACTGGTAGGTTTGAACAACATCAAATGTTACAGAGAGGCTTCGGAAACCCAAACAGGAATCCCCAGAGGGAAGATGATATTCTTTTCAAAGGAAACTGCTAAGAAAATTTAGAGAACTGGCATTTGATGCTGACTGCAGAATGATCCTACTGCTGCCACGAAGATAAGGTATGAGAAATCAGGGTTCATACAGAGGCATGTAGACAGTTGTTTTTCCCTTGCTTGATTTGTGAGTTGAACAGGAAAGGAAGTGACTAGCAGTGGACAGGGTACCCTCCATCACATGCCTTATGGTGGCTTGCTGAGAAACTGTGTAGATGTAGACATGTAAACCAGTGCTGGTCATGTTATGTACCCGAGGGCCCCTCATTTTCTCACTGCAGGTGCAGGGCCCACACAACAATGACAAATGAAATTGACAATGTTCGTTCTCTTGGAGCCTCCACACAGGTATGTTCGTCTTGGCACTGTAAACTGAACTGGGACTTGCCTGAAAAGATAATGCAATGCCAGTTCTGAGTCCTGGGCACTGCCGCTGGCATGCCTTCCCTGCTGCTGCGTCAAGGAAAGCCACTACAATGGTTACTATGCTGACTGTCCTGGATACTCCAGATGTCTTCAAACCGACCGTGTGAATACCTGTGTTGGTGCAAAGAAGCACATTTTCTGGCTTAAGATACATAATGTGGCTGTACAATTCTGCATGACTGAGCAAACAAAATCTGTCCTCGTAGGTCATATTCACTAACGCTGCACAGATCCTACATGGAATTTAGATTGGGCCTCCTGAACGCTTGGATTCCATGATCACATGACAGTCTTCAGATCCCAACCAATATGGGCAGCAATATCAGGTACAATATATCTCTACATCTATACCTATACTTTGCAAACCACCGTGAGGTGCATGGCAGAGAGTATGTCCCACTGTACCAGATGTTAGAGTTTCTTCCTGGTCTATTTCCATACAGAATTACTGTTTCAGTGCCTCTATGCACACATTAATTATTCTAATCTTATCCTTTCGATCCCAGAGGGAGTGATACATAGTGGGTTGTTGCATATTCATAAAGTCATCATTTAAAACTGGTTCTTGAAACTTTGTTAATAGACTTTCTCAGGATAATTTACATCTAGTTTCACAAGTCTTCCAGCTGTGTTCCTTCAGTATCTCTGTGACACTCTGCCACAAATCAAACAAACCTCTAACCATCCGTGGTGCCCTTCTCTGTATACATTAAGTATCTTCTGTTAGTCTTATTTGATATGGGTTCCAAACATTTGAGCAATATTCTAGAACCTGTTGCACGAGTGATTTGTAAGCACTGAAGTTACTTCTACATCTGACGATGACTCTCCATGCAAAATGCCAAAATATTCTCAGTCCAGTCACAAATTTCACTTGATACCTCATATGCTCATATGATTGTACTTTTGATAATAAGTGTAGGTGTGATACTGAGCCAAATGCTTTTCGAAAATTGAGAAATACTGCATCTCTCCGACTGCCTTGATAGAAATCTTTCAGTATGTCATGTAAGAAAAGTGATTTGATGTTTTTGGAATCCATGCTGGTTGGCATTGAGGAGATCATTCTGTTCAAGATACCTCATTAGGTCTGAACACAAAAGATGTTCTAATATTTTACAACAAATTGATGTCAAGGGTATTGGACGGGAGTTTTGTGGATGACTTCTACTATCCTCCTTGTAGACGGGTGAGACCTGCGCCTTTTTCCAGTACTGGGCACGGTTTTTTGTTCGAAAGATCTACTATAGATTACAGTGAGAAGAGGGGCTAACTGAGCTACAAATTCAATACAGAACCTGACAGGAATTCCATCTGGCCCTGTAGCTTTGATCAATTTTAATGATTTCAGCTGTTTCTCAGCACCACTGACACTAATACTTATTTCATTCATCCTTTCAGTGTACAAAGGCTAAATTGGGGCAATTCTGCTGGGATTTCCTTGGTACAGGAACATTTGAAAACAGAGTTAAGCATTTCAGCTATTGCTTTGCTTCCCCCAATTTCAGTTCCTGTCTCATTCAATAGGGCCTGGACACTAACTTCGATGCCACTAACTTTGGGTTTTGAGAAAAATCATTTGACAATATTCTGCTATGGTAGTCATTGAAGGCATCATGCACTGCTCTCTTGACAAACATGTTTCATTCAGCATCTCTCTATCTATAGCCCAACACTTTGTTTCACACCTATTCTACAGTGCCATCTGTTTCTTTATAGTGACTGTATACCATGGAGCTTCCCTCCCATTGTGAACTATTCTACTGGGTACATATCAATCCAGTGCATGGTCAATTACTCTTTTAAACTTAAGTCATAGTTTCTCTCCATGCTCCTGCCCTGTGCTGAAAGTTTCACGTTCCTCACTGAGATATGACACTACTGATTTATTATCTAATTTACTGAACATACACATCTCCCTGCTAGTTTTAGTTGTCCTTTGCACTCTGGTACTCACTGTTGCCACAAGCATGTCATGGTCACTGATACTAGTTTTGGCGTGGACATCCTCAAAGAGGTCATGTCTATTTGTTGATATTAGGTCCAACACATTTTCATCATGAGTGGGGTAACTGACTATTTGGTCTAGGTAGTTTACAGAGAAAGCATTCATTCAGTAATGTTTCACGTCCACAACTAACAAAACTGTAATTTTCACAATTAACTGTGTATGATTAAAGTCTCCACAGATCTTCATATATACTCCGCTAGCCACCAAGCAGTGTGTGGTGGAGGGCACAATTCGCACCAAAGTCATATTTCCCCCCCTCTGGTCCACTCAAGGAACAGAGGGCGGGAAAGATGATTTTGGCATAAATTGTGCCCTCTGCCACACACAGCTTGGTGGCTGGCGGAGTATATATGTAGATGTAGATGAACATCTGTGGAGACTTTAATCATCCAACAATTAATTGGGAAAATTACAGTTTTGTTAGTGGTGGACATGAGAAGACATCCTGTGAAACATTACTGAATGATTACAGTATGAATGGGGAACCACAGTCTTGATATTGCTTTTGTGCTGAGATGCTAATCATTTGGAAATTGAAGCATGTATTACAGTTCATGCTTTCTGACATTTGCTACATTTTTCCTTCATGGTGTTGCAATTTTAATGGCCACTGTGTGATGAGAAAAGCTTTAGGTCACTTAAACCTAACTAACCTAAAGACATCACACACATTCACGCCCAAGTCAGGATTCGAACCTGCGACCATAGCGGTTGTGCGGTTCCAGACTAAAGCGCCTAGAACCGCTTGGCCACAGCGGTCAGTGACTATTCTTAGCTCAAAAAAAGTAAGTCAGAACAACCTGTCCTGTCAGTTCACAAACTTCCCAAAGGCCATTGTTTGCACATCTGGGAATTTCATCTGCTGTAGCTTTATGTATAATCTCTAATGAAATTTGTGGACAATGAAGTTAGCAGATTCAGATGTGCCAATTACTCAGTGGGCACTCAACAATCCAAATTAAAAATGCTAATTCTGGTTAACACTAATAGCTGCATTAAGCAGATTTTCACATTCCCAATATATAGGTGACTCTGAAACCAGTCAAGTTTCATAAACACTTCACATGAAATAGAAGACAAAAAACAGCACATGAATACTGTAAGATGAAGAGCAGTTGCTTTTTACAAAGTAGCTGTTTTTCTACCAGCACATGTAATTTCCCGTTTGCAAAGTACCTGTTTTTCTACCAACACATGTAATTTCCCAATTTATCACACAAAAAAAAGTAACCCAGAAGTAATTTCTATAATTGAAAATGTGACTAGAGTAACACTAGTTGCAACTGGTGTGTGTGTGTGTGTGTGTGTGTGTGTGTGTGTGTGTTTGTGTGTGTGTGTGTGTCTACTGATGAAAAAGGCCTTAATGGCCGAAAGCTATGATTGTGTGAACTTTTCATTGTTCCTATCGCGGCTCAGCATCTCCGCTATATGGTGAGTAGCAACTTTCCTTCTCTCGTATTGTGGAAAGTACAGAAAATTTCATGAGTGAGTTCACAGAGGACACTGGCTAAACTCCAAATACTAACACCATTGTGGTGGAGGATACCACCATTCAAGTAGAGAATGCTGAAACCCAAGTTAAGAAGAAGAGGACCTAGACCTTCTTTATGAAACAAAGAAACAAAAATGAGACTTTTTTTTTGGGGGGGGGGCTAATAATGTGCAAGATGGTATTGATTCTGCTTGTCCAAAAAGCTTCTCGATGTAGAGGAGAAACCTAATCCACTTGGGAGTAGTACCAGAATCCATGCTATCTTTCTCTGATGCTGCGTTAAAATATTTAAGTGTTCTGGTCACTTCAGCCCCACAGTGTGTGTTGTTTTGAAGATTATACAAGTCTGTATAGAGATGTGGAACCAGCTGAAGTCAAAAAATGTGGACAAGAAGGTATTTTTAAAGCAAAAGTACACTGTTAAATAAACAATCTACAGCATCGCCATCTGACAGCTATGGCTCCATTAAAATTGTTAAGACTTCTCTTTTAAATGAAATGCATTTAAATAATATTTTACACTTTCAATAAAAATCACTGCTCATCTTTGCATTTTGTGTATTGTGAAATCATCAAAACTAAATAAAAACACAATAACACTAATTTGTGATTTATTCATAATCTAATTAACTGAAATATATTTGTGTTCATAGGAACATTGAGCGAGTGCACTTACAGTTCATTACAATAAGGGTACATGATGTTATAACATAAATCAACTGGATAATTCTAAGGAATTATTTTAAAACTGTGAACCCACTAGTGTGGTAGCAGCAGGGTAGCTTGTCTGCTTGCTGTACACTAGACTTGGGAAGGTGAGAGTTGGTTCTGCCAGGTAGCTTGAGTGTAGTTTTTAGGTGATTTCACTAAACTCATCTAGGCAAATACTGGGTTGGTTAACCATTTCTGACCAACTTACATGACACACAAACACTTAAAACATGAAAACACGTCTACAGAGCAACACTTAATATGCAGACATATTTCAAAACACACAAGAACCCCTTTGGAAATTACCTTAGCTTGCATCACCCACAATTTTTTCTTTCAGTTGTTGTAAAAAGTTGCAAAGCTTTCATTTACAAATACATTTCATTGATTTGTACAGCTTAAATGGCAACAAATGATACTGAAAGTGATTCTGATATATCAAGATCCATCATGAAGCCACAGAAGCATTATCTATTACATAAATATAAAAGGGAGAAATTGTACAGGATAAAATGTGGTCCTCAATATAAATACATACAGTGCCTGTAAGGATGACTCACATTCTGAAACTATATAAACTACAGGAATTCAAAGAAAATTAATGAATGGTGACAAATATTTTTCAGAAAAAAAGAGGGAAAGTTATGACAGGTAGTACGAGGGTAAGTCAATTATCATCCACTAAGTAGTTATAAAATTTTATTGTAATCAAATAGGAAACTTACAAGAACATCATTTTTCAAGATAGTCTCCTTGCGTTTCAACGCACTTGGTCCATCGTTGTACAAACTTCCTGATGCCCTCATAAAAGAAGGTTCTCGACTGAGCTGCAAGCCAGGAATGCAGCGCTTCTTTCACTGCTTCATCCGAGGCAAATCGACGGCCCCTTAATGCCTGTTTGAGTGGACCAAACAAGTGATAGTCAGAATGGGCAAGATCGGGACTATATGGAGGATGATCCAGTACTTCAAATTTGAGTTTTTGGAGCATTTCAGCAGTGTGGGAAACAGTTTGCAGACGGGCATTGTCGTGCAACAACACAACACCTTTTGACAGCAATCCTCGGCGTGTGCTTCGAATTGCAGGCTTTAGCCTGGCAGTAAGCATCTCACTGTAACATACACTGTTTATTGTTGTGCCCCTTTCCCCATAATGTTTCAGTACTGGACTTTGTGTCTCCCAAAAAACTGTAGGCATCAGTTTTCCTGTGGATGGTTGGATCTTTAACTTTGTCTTGCACAGCTATTTTGGACGTTTCAATTCCATACTCTGCTGTTTACTCTCCAGCTCATAATGATGGATCCATGTTTTGTCACCGGTAATGATCCTGTCCAAGAAGTTGCCCCCTTTGTTACATAGCGACCCAAATGTTTTTTTGCAGGTGTACAAGGATGTTTGTTTACACAACTGTGTGAGTTGTTTTGGGACCCATCTTGCACAAACTTTATGAAACCCAAGTCTGTTGTGGATGATTTCATAGGCATAACCGTGACTAATTTGCAGACGATGTGCCACTTCGTCAATAGTTAATCGTCTGTCTAAGAGAATCACTTCATGTGAAGGCTCAATGGTTTCTCCATTTGTGGCGGTAAATGGTCGTCCGACTCCTTCACTGTGCGTAACACTTGTGTGACCATTTTGGACTTTTTCAATCCATTCGTAGACACTCCATTGTGGCAAAACACTGTTTCCATACTGTACCGAAAGTCTTCGATGAATTTCGACCACTGATACGCCATCCGACCACAAAAAACGGATCACTGAACGTTGCTCTTCTTTGATGCAAATAGAGAGCGGAGCAGCCATGATTAACAGCATGACAGCGATAACGAAACTAACCTAGCTGCTTAAAAATTGCAAAGATATAACAACAAATAAACAAAGCATGCATCATCAACATAAAATGACGGTACTACCAAAATAAACAAAAATATCACAAAATTGTGGATTATAATTGACTTACTCTCATATTATACGATTAAAAATTACATGATTTAGTCACCAAACAATAAAAAAAATTGTATCCTATTAGCATTTACTGAATGTAAAGTCAACAATGGATACAAACCAGCTGGGAAAGAGGAACATTAAATTTAAATTAAAAAGGTAACTGTTCATTTATTTAAACATAAATTGACAATGAAGTATCAATTACTAAACTTTTAAAATTAACCATATCAATAAAATAAAAAATAAATAATGATTATGGGTTTTAAAGGGACTAAACAGTATCTCGTTGCACTGGAAATTCAACTAAAATGGTTCAAAACAATAAAAGAGGAACTGTCAGCTTCAGCACCCGTGACCTTGTCATCACGGTCGACAATTTATGTGACAGTAGCTTAAGTCAGATAGTTAAGAGTGAGATAAAACACAGGCAGGTAAAAACTAGCCAGTCACTGAAGCATACACCAAGAAAGGACATCATGGTGGTCCAAGTAAAATGGAATGAGAAAATGTACAATCAGTACAGACTACAGAGTCAATTAACTTAAACTGTTGGACAAATAAAATACACATATAAGAATTAAAATTGCATCGTAGTGCAGAGGAAGAAAGTAGCTGGAGGTCTCTCAAGGCACAAACCACAGTGAGAGGTATTCCTACGACATCCACCATTAACACTGGAAGTTGAGATACACTAAATTTTATTATAAAATCCACTTTCCCCTCAGGGAGCGTACGACTTTGTCAGCTACTGTCCCATTGTGCACAAGTACCTACATCTACATAATTACTCCAAAAGTCACCATATGGTGCACGTTGGAGGGTATCTTGCACCACTACTAGTCATTCCCTTTCCTGCTCCACTAACAAATACAGCGAGAGAAAAATGTCTGCTTATATGCCTCTGTAAGAGGCCTACTCTGTTATCTTTGTGGTCCTTACTCAAAAGAATGTTGATGGCAACAGAATCATTCCACAGGCAGCTTCCAATGCTGGATCTCTAAATTTTTTTCAACAGCGTTTCATAAAAAGAACGGCTTCTTCCCTCCAGGGATTCCCATTTGAATCCACAAAACATCTCCGCATTACTCACATCTGATTGAACTTATTGGCAAAACATCTAGCAGTATGCCTCTGAACTGCTTTGATATCCTCCTTTAAGCTGAGCATCTGGGGACCCTAACACTTAAGTATTATTAATGAATGAGTTACACTAATGTTCTATCTGGTGCAGAGAGGTAGACAGGTTCATGGCTCATCTCAGATCAGCCACCACAGTACACTCTGTAATAATGTGGGTTATTGTGAGATGATTATCACAGCTGCATTGGGGGAAATTTTCATGTAAAAGGAATTTTTGGGTAAATCTTGTGTGGCCGACACACAGCACAGCATGACAGTATCTTGCCGTGAGCTTTGGCAGAAAGTATATCACTAGTGTTGCAGTTGCAATCATAGGTCTCTATTGGGTCCTCCAAGTTCAAGTTTGTCCCCTGTGATAGCATCTTTAGCTAATTTGTCAGCAAATTCATTTCCCAGATTACCAAAAGGGGGCAGTTGGAATTCCTCACACAGAGCCTCCAATCATATTCCAGTTGGTCTGCCAGTCTGAACTTTTGGTTGTGAAACAGAGTCGAGTAACATGTATGGGCAGGCATCTTCTGACAGATTGAGACCACATAGTTCACCAAGAGCTGCTGGTAACTGACTTTCAGAGATGGGACACAAGCTTCTGCCTGGAGGTTGTCCATGGGGCTCATACCCAAAGCTCCAGCTGCCAACTAACACCATTGTGGTGGACAGGATGTAACAACCTAAGTACTGATCCATAGTCCAGGCAGGATAAAATCGAAGTTTTGTAGAATAGTGGGAGAACTGTGTGGTCTGGACTCCAGGAGGTGCTGCAGAGAAATCTCATGGTACTATGTTTTCTCACACAATTTGCCTTGAGGTGGTGTACATGTGGTAATCACATTACCTTGTTCTCAAATTAAGGGACTAAAAATTTGAGAGTTTCAACAGCTTCATGTAAATGGTTACGAAGGTACAGTTCTGGGCGCTGATATACAGTCCTGAATCAATGAAAGTGCATGATGGAAGTTTTCATGGGAGGAAATTGGTATCCACGATTCATGGCTCAGTAATGTACTTTCTGAATGGCACCACAAACTTGGTGCCCTGCAGCGTGCAATGATACAGAGCTGTAATACAGGCCAAAGTCATCCACATACAGTGACAATAAGACCACAGGTCCCACTATAGTCATGATAACCTTGAATGCGATGGAGAAGAGGATTATGCTCAGGACCAATCTCTGAGGGGCATCGAGTTTGGTGTATGTATCGGATGCTGAGAGTTGATCCTTGAGTCTATACAGATCTGGAACAGTTGGAGGGATATGAAATTCAGGATAAAAACAGGTAAGCAACTGCAGAATGTCCCACTTATCAGTGTAGACAGGCTGTGGTGGCACCTGGCAGTATTGCACATCTTCTACAGGTCAAAGTACACAGCAACCGGGTATTGGTACTGTGCAAAAGCATTGTGTACTGCAGGTTCCAGATGAAGCAGTTGGTCTGTGATGGTACTGAAATGCTTGAAAGCCAATTTGAAATTACAATAAAAATCCTCTGTCTTCCAAGCACTAACACAGTCGTCAGTTGACTACCCTTTCAAGCCCATTCGTGACAGAGATTCATCCGTAATTAGTCAAAATACAAGGGCCTTTTCCCAGTTTCAGAAAAGGAACAGTAATACCCTCATGCCCAATTGATTGAAAAACCTGAGGATGTATTTTCTGCTGTTGTTGCTACTATGGTGTTTAAGCATGATATTGTAGATTTTGAGGCCCAGGGGCTGTGTCTCAACACATGCTGAAGCACTGCAGAAGTCCCATTCACTAAATGTAACACTGTTTGCTTCAGGGCATCACACGCAAAAGAATTAATAGTTTCACTCTGCCAGGTGTTTCTGGATTAAGAAACAGGATGGTAGTTATTGCACAAGGATGCTTCAGCACAGTGTGCTGTAAAGCATTCAGCAATGCCCTCAGATTAGGCAGAGATGTTGGCACTGAGGGAGACGCCACACACTACTGTCAGATCAACCAAAGTAATATGATTCAGTTTAACTTTCAATATTTCCTTCTTGTTCTTGTGATATTTTTTCTTCTGTAAGGAATTTCCTGTCTTCACTTCTGGGACAGAAGACGACTCTTCTTTTATGAAACCTGCAGCATGTGGCTCTTTCAGTCACTAGTTGGTGGTAGACTGCTGATCTGTTTAATTCCGGGAGATGGCACCTTGGCAGGCACCTTCTGCCCTTCTGAGGCATCTCCAGCTGCACCAATGAGTTGGTTACCACTGGTGCTGAGGGCTTGAGGTTACTGAGGGCTTGAAGTTGAGAGAGCTGACATCTCCTCCACTGACTGGAAGAACTGGAATTGACATGTGGCCAGGAGTTCTGTGTTTTGACACGTTTACAAAGTCTGATGTCATACTGATAGGAGAGTCACTCTTAGCATCTTGATAAAACAGGCAGTAAAGTGTTCTATATTCCTGGATTTTTTCCCCTCTTGAAATCTGAATATGTCAGCAAACATGGCAAGGTGGTGGCCTGGGCAGTTTATACATGTAGGGGATTGTCTGCAAGGGCTGCTCTCGTACTGTGTTGTTCTGCATGTCCCACGAGTAGTCTCATTAGTACAGTGGGAGAACAAGTGTCCAAACCTCTGCCACCTAAAATAGCTTGTAGGAGGAGGAAAAGAGGTTTGACATCACAACCATAAACCATGGTCTCAGCTTTCTCCAGTAAAACAGTTTCATCAAAGGCCAGGTTGAAAACTCCAGTATCCATTCTATTATCCTTAGGTCCACTCCGAATGCGATGAACAAAATGTACTCCACACTGCTGTAAGTTAGCACGCAGTTCTTCATCTGTTTGCATTGTTACATCCTAATGAAAGATGATAAATTGAATCCTGTTTGAGTTTTTTATGAGGAGAGGTGACACTGGTATACTCTCAGTGTGTCACATGCCCGAAGTGCCTGTGACTGATTAATATTCAAAGTTGTGATTCGATCCGCAGAAATTCATTTCTCATTTTCTCTATTGCAGCATTTCTCTGAACCTATCTTCAACATTTTCAACATAAGCAGAGGCTTCGTTGTTGCAAACGATTCTCAGTCATTTCTGGAGCATACCAAGAACTGGGCATAAGTGTACACTTCCATTTATCTTTGCCTCACTCTCATTCCACAGAGTGGCCAAATTTGGAAATGCCATGGGGTTGTAAGCTTGTGCAATAAAATCTTGCCTTAATCTGTTGAGATGTTCATGTTGGCCTGACCATCAGTAAGGGTGAGTTTTATCCATTTAATTGTGGATTATATGCCCTTATACCACCCATTTCAGTCCGATGCTCACCCCATAGGCACCATCCAGCCACAGAAAAGGCAGAAACAGTTGTAGTAGCCACTGCACAGGGTCCTGGTGCCTGGGATTGGACAGTCATCTACTCAGGTATCAGCAGTGCATTGTCAAGGGGCTACAACCACGAGGACCCAACCCCACCCCCTACCCCCACAACCACCTCCATTAATTTGTTACTGCACTGGGTTTTGGATGAAAACATAAATCCACATCACATGGGTAAAAGATCACAGCACATGATGGACAGATTATGCTTCATGTAATATGTCCTTCCCCAAATGACCCACATGTCTAAGAATTTAACAAAGTAGAGTTCAAACCTTACAGTGGGGGTGGCTCATCCCTGTCCTTGAAGTAAACAATTTGTAACAGTTTGTTGTGTCACTGTAGTGCCAACTGCTACTCAGATTGGTGCTACAGATGCAGTACGGTGCACCAGAGCCATACGCTGAACACAACAGTCTTCCCTTTTGGTAGTGCCATGTGGCCACCCGGAGCCCTGTCTTCTTGTCACCATACATTCCAGTGACCATTGCTGTGAACGATCATGTACCATGGCTGCATTCTTGCTAAGTCTCTCTGGAATATCACAGAAGGAATATCTCGCTTCTTGTAGACCTGTTACACAACCTCATTCAAATTTAGTGAGATGCTGATAATGGTGTTTTTGTCCCCTTAAAAGCATTCTTGACTAACATCAATTCACCACGTCCAACCTCAAAGGTAACCAACGCTCACTCACAATGTTTACAGCATACATTTAAAGCAAACCTGATTCACATCTTCATAATGGCGCTACTACCACCATTCTTATGCTACTGGTGCAAAATCTGAATAGACATCATCTTTCAGACGTAGACACACATTACACACATCTACCAACTTCCACTTGTGTTACCCAAATTCTTCTTGGTGTTGCATTTTTCTCTTTTTTCTTTTCACCATCATTGTACACAAAAATTTTAAAATCACATGAACAAAAATTCCACGTGGAAAAAGAATGACAGGAAATAAAATGAGAGCAAATGAAAAAAATTAATACTCTGATTAGAAGTACATGACAAATGAACAGAAATTAAAAATTAAATTTAAACCAATTACTTGAATAATAGTAATAATCTAAGTAATTTTGAAAAAGATTTAAAAATAAAAAAATTCAAAGCACCTGACTAGATTGAAACTCAAATCCTCTTGCACCTAAGGCTGTACATTAACCATTACGTTATTCAACCAGTGTGCTGGTCCTCACTTTTTTAAAGCTGTTGAGCATCACGCGAAATTTTGAAATTAGTTTTCATCAATTACCCTCAAACAAAGGCCCTCTGGGGTGAATGGCTGCAGAATGTGATACCTGGGACCTTAACCTACATCACTGTATAACTGGTTTCAAAAAGTTGATTACATCACCGGGAACCTTGCCTTGTAAGTTTAAGACTCGTTTTAGTAGCCTCTTACGGCAGAGAAGGAATTACTACAGGCCTATTCTACTCTCCCCCCCCCCCCTCCCACTCACCCACGCTGAATACTAAATATAAATTCAAGTGTAATAAGTTTTTTCTGAAAGTATTTATCTGGAGTGTAACCTGGTATGGAAGTGAAACGGTACAGAAAATAGAACCTTTTGAACTGTGGTGTTATAGAATAATGCTGAGCATTAGGTGGACAGATCAGATAACTAATGAAGAGGCACTGAACTGAAACAAGAGAAAATCTATGGTGCAAGTTGACTAAAAGATGCAACAGGTTGATAGTGCACATTCTAGACTTGGTTATAAGTTTGTCACTGTTAGTCCCAAGCTCAGAATGAGAAAGGGTGTGTGTTAGGAGGGTCGGCAGGGTTGGCAATCTAAAACTAAATCACTATGCTGCAATTCACATCCAAGTGTTTGGCAGAGGGTTCACAGAACCACTTTCGCACTATTTCTCGACTGTTCCACTCTTGAACAGCAAGTAGGAAAACTGAACAGTTTAATCATCCCATAAAGCTCTGATTTCTATTCTTTTATTACAATGGTCATTATATTTTGGAATTTGGAGGAGAAAGTTGATACTGAAATTTCATGGAAATATCCCGCTGCAACAAAAAAGTCTATGTTTTAATGACTGCAACCATAGCTCATGCATCATATTCAGGTACTCTTCCTCTATTTCACAATAATACAAAATGAGCTGCCCTTCCTTGAACATTTTCGATGTCATCCATCAATCTTTTCTGGTACAGATTCCATACCACACAACAATACTCTAGCAGAAGATGAAAAAAAAAGAGTAGCATAGGCAGCCTCTTTGATAGATTTTAGCATCTTCTAAATGTTCTGACAATAAAACACCGACTATGTTTCACCTTCCCCACAACATTTTCCACATGGTTGCACCAATTTAAGTTGTTCATAAACTGTACTCTCAATGTATCATGAGGGGAAACTGCTTATGCCAAGCACTGGGCAGCAGTAAATAACTATATTATCTAAGGAAACCTACAGGGGATAGGCAAAATAATGTGAACAGTTGTAGTAATGGGACTATTGTGTTTGACAGTCAACAACGCAGGTAAGGTACGTGTTGCACAGGACTGTGCGTGTTAAGTACAGACTAGGCATCAGCGCAGGATGTTTACAAGTAGTGCACACTTCGTATTTTCATTCAGAGGCTGAGGTCGACATGCACTGAAAGAACTAACAGAGTTATAAAGAGAGCAGATTGTGGGGGGCCGATCAGCTGGAGCATCAGTAACCAAGACAGTGAGCTTATTGAATGTTTCAAGAGCAACTCTTTCAACACCTATGACGGCCTACACAAAACATGGAAAGACATCATCGTGTAAACATAATATTGGGCGCAAATCAAAACTAAATGACAGAGACATTGTTCACTAACATTAATTGTGCCAAAACAACGAAAAAGTATGATGGATAAAGTGACTGCAGAGCCAATAGCCATCTTCAAGAGCCCATAGTGACGACAACCAACACAAAGATGTGTAAAACATGGTGTCAGGAGCATAAATCCTGGACGTGGAAATACATCACATGGTCCAAGGAGTCAATGTTTTCGTTATTTCTGACAATGGGCTGGGTTTACGCCTGGAGAACACCAAAAGCTTAAAATCCTGATTGCTTGATTCCACTGGTTAAGCATGGAGGTGGAAGTGTGATGGTGTGGACAGCCATATGATGGTATTCTGCTGGTCCCATCATTACTCTCAAAGGCCGTGTTACAGCCAACGATTATGTGAACATTTTAGGTGATCAGGTGCACCCCATGATTCAAATGTTGTACCCCAACAATGATACCATATTTCAGGATGATAATGCACCCATTCACACAGCCAGAACAGTACCATCGTGGTATGAATAGCATGCAACTGAAATGCAGCATCTTCCCTAGCCAGCACAGTCCCCGGACTTTAACGTTATCAAACCCTTGTGGGTGGTATTAGACCACAGACTCTGGAGCAGATTTCCACCTCCCCCGTCACTACAGGGTTTAGAAGAGGTTCAAAGAGTGGCATAACATTCCACTGGAGACTATACAATCATTATATGCCGGTATTCCAAGAAGAATCACACCTGTATTACGGGCAAATGGGTGTCCAACCCCTTATTAACAAACCCCTTATTAACAAACCATTCCCACGTAAGTACACGTGTTCACATTATTTTGCCTATCCCCTGCATGTCTTCAGAAGGAGAAAATTTGATGTCACTTCAGTGAAGGAAATGGCAGTGGAAAACTTCAGGTGGTTTCTGTTCTTGAAGTCAGGGGCCGAAAACCATCTTCAACATCAGACACACTTTTATGACATGTGGAAAGCAACAGGAAGCTACTAAATTTACTAATTCTCCAAGGAAACTGCATAAATAGAATGAAAGTCCTTCAAAGGTAAAAATTTATTCTGGTTATGAAGCATCTCCCCAATCACATGTTCGGGTGGAAGATACTAACAGAGGTCATACTGAAACAAGAAAGAGCAGAAGATTAAGAACAGGAACACAGGATGCTAATATCCTCTCACAGGAGGAAGTTGGACATTCTTATGAAAAAAATAAGAAGAAACAGACTGGATATAATATCAGGAAGGAGATGAGAACAGAATTGAGAATTTGTGTTGCAAACTCAGACTATTTTATTCTGGAGAAACATATGAATGAATTTATGGTGTTGTCATAACGTTAGGACCAAAGTGAAAATTAGAGGAAGAAGAAAACTCTAGCGATAATACAAATATATATGTCACATTGCAGACAGCCTGAGCAGGAAGTAAATTAAAACTACGACAAAAATAGGGACATGGAATAGCTACAACAGAGATCTCAAGAAGATCTAGAAAGGATGGGGAGGCACAATTAAATGTAGTGGGAAGTAAATAACTATGTTTTCAGCAAAAAGAAAGGTAACATTATGTGGATGATAAAAGATGAGAATGATAATGTGAAGTTGCAGAAATGCAAGAAATAATGAATGGATGGAAAAGTCACTTAGCAGAATTATATGAAGCAAGAAGTTATCTAAAACTCTGGTTATGGAGGCAAGGGGACATACACTCATTATGGAAAAAGAGAGACAACACTTCAGTAAATGCAACTGGTGGAGATGGGTTTCCAATGAATGCATCAAATGCTTAATCCAAGGAAAGGTGAAAACACTGCATATGTATAATTATATTTATGATAAAGGTGTGTGGCCAAATGACTTCACAAAATCTGTGATGGTGCCAACCCAAAAAGACACCCTTTTGTCACATAATGTTAGGAATATGGGGTAATAAGTTTGATATCTCATTCAGCAAAATTTCTACTAAGAATAATAAATAGACAATTGCAATATAAAGTTAAGATAGAGTTGGATGAAGAACAGATCAGCTTCAGTAGGGACAAAGGTATAAAAGATGCAATCACAGCAACACAAATAATTGGGCAAAGATACCTAGGAAGAGCAGTTGAACGGAATGGATGGTGTCTTGAAGGGAGGATATAAGATGAACATCAACAAAAGCAAAACGAGGATAATGGAATGTAGTCGAATTAAGTCGGGTGATGTTGAGGGTATTAGATTAGGAAATGAGACACTTAAAGTAGTAAAGGAGTTTTGCTATTTGGGGAGCAAAATAACTGATGATGGTCGAAGTAGAGAGGATATAAAATGTAGACTGGCAATGGCAAGGAAAGCGTTTCTGAAGAAGAGAAATTTGTTAACATCGAGTATAGATTTAAGTGTCAGGAAGTCATTTCTGAAAGTATTTGTATGGAGTGTAGCCATGTATGGAAGTGAAACATGGACGGTAAATAGTTTGGACAAGAAGAGAATAGAAGCTTTCGAAATGTGGTGCTACAGAAGAATGCTGAAGATTAGATGGGTAGATCACATAACTAATGAGGAAGTATTGAATAGGATTGGGGAGAAGAGAAGTTTGTGGCACAACTTGACCAGAAGAAGGGATCGGCTGGTAGGACATGTTCTGAGGCATCAAGGAATCACCAATTTAGTATTGGAGGGCAGCGTGGAGGGTAAAAATTGTAGGGGGAGACCAAGAGATGAATACACTAAGCAGATTCAGAAGGATTAGGCTGCAGTAGGTACTGGGAGATGATGAAGCTTGCACAGGATAGAGTAGCATGGAGAGCTGCATCAAACCAGTCTCAGGACTGAAGACCACAACAACAACAACACCTAGGAAAAGGTGTGGAAGTTTCCATAAGCTTTTGTTGACTTGAAAAAAGTCACTGACAGAGTTCACTGGACTAGACTTTAACACACATTTAAGTAAAGATAGCCCCTTCCATACTGATAGAAAATTTCTTAGATGTTTATCTGATAGGTATCAGTTTCTATACTTTATAACTTCTGGAATTAGGTAAAAATACTGAAAAAATTATCATGGTGAGAGTGGGTTCAAGAAGTCAATAGCATGACTGTGCTACTCAAAATACAAACATGTATAACATCCAAAAGGCACTTCACACATGTGTCTGGACACCTTACATAAGTTGAATGAAACATTCTGTCTAAAATAACACAGGGCTTGCCTTAAACTAACAAAATATAGGAAAACATGTTGCATCTATCTCAGTGATGCGTGGTTTTGTCTTCTTGTTGAAGTTTGAAATGATCTATTACCCTCTGGTGGTCACAATACTGAATAAAACAACTGCCACATGGAAGCCGTGAACTTGCAGAATAGTTGCAGTCCAGACTTACACAGGAAAGTGGCGTAGTTGAGCTACAACAAATTTAAAACTGATTCCACACAATCATGTGGGCCAGGGTGGAAAGAATTATGAGGTATGATGACATAAAGAATTAAAATTGGGAGAGGGGTTAAAGAAGGATGATGTCTTTTTTTATCTGCTCAGTTAAATATCAGTCAAGATGACTGAATTAAACACTGTTTCTAACATAAAAGTTGAAGAAACAAATATACTGATATGACACTCTATAACTAACGGAAAATGAAAAAGCAATTATGTCTACAAAATGGAATATTAGCTATGAAGAATATGAATCAAAGGTAAAAGTGAAAAAGGCTAAGGCAATGGCTTTTACAAGGAAAAGCAAGAACGATGAAAGTGAAAATTTGTGATGAGTTATTGGAACAAATTTGTAACTTCAGGTACCTAGGATGCAAAATAAATAACAGCGTACATGTAATCAATAAGCTAAAACAAGGATAGGTACTCTCAAAGAAATGTTTTACAGAATGAGGAGTATTTTCTATTGCTCACTAAATAAACAGTTAAATCACTGAAGTGTTCTCTATGTAGTTCTGTCTTGCATGGTGCCAAAACCAGGGCAGTGCAACAGGAAATGTTTAGAGGCTTTTGAGATTGCATTTGGAAAAGAACTGAAGACGTTCCAGAGAGAGAATGTGATGGGGACCAGTCTTGTCCCGCCCCATGCCGACCTTTTCATTGGCCACGCGGAAGAGACCTCCTCAAGACCCAGTAGCTGGGCTCCCTGGCTTGATATAGATTTATTGATAAAACAGGGTAATCATGGACAGACAAAAAAAAAAAAAAACAGCAAAATGAAAGTAATAAAGAAATGGAAAATTATATTGTCAGTAACAGCAGACAGAAAGAAAACATGGTAAAATAATGCTTTCTAAGAAATAATGGAACCAAATATATATCTTAATAAAAGTAAAATCAAATGTTAATTTGTCTTAGACAAGTACAGAAGGATGGCAAATGACATAAATCCGAGGACCCTAAAAGAAAAAAATAAAGTTAAGACTTTTTCAAAATATGGTGGTCAGGAGCGCTGGTCCGTAAAGATAAGTCAGTTAAGTACGTACTACATTGATCAATATTTGTGATACATATACGGGATGAATAACATATTACATATTTTTCAGATCTGAATATTACCTATATAATAGGTAAACTATGTGATCAAAAGTATCCGGACACTCCCAAAAACATACATTTTTCATATTAGGTGCATTGTGCTGCCACCTACTGCAAGGTACTCTGTATCGTCAACCTCAGTAGTCATTAGTCATCGTGAGAGAGCAGAATAGGGCACTCCTTGGAACCCATGGACTTCGAATGCGGTCAGGTGATTGGGTGTCACTTGTGTCATATGCCTGTACAGGAGATTTCCACACTCCTAAACATCCCTTGGTCCACTGTTTCCTATGTGCTAGTGAATTGGAGACGTGAAGGGACACGTACAGCACAAAAGTGTACAGGCTGACCTCGTCTGTTGACTGAGAGAGACTGCCAACTGTTGAAGGGATCGTAATGTGTAATAAGCAGACACAGGAATTCCAAACTGCATCAGGATCCTCTGCAAGTACTATGACAGTTAGACGGGAGGTGAGAAAACTTGGATTTCATGGTTGAGCAACTGCTCATAAGCCACACATCAAGCCGGTAAATGCCAAACGACACCTCGCTTGGTGTAAGGGGCGTAAATATTGGACGATTTAACAGTGGAAAAATGTTGTGTGGAGCAACGAATCACGGTACACAATGTGGCAATCCGATGGCAGGGTGTGGGTATGGCAAATGCCCTGTGAACATCATCCGCTAGTGTGTGTAGGCCAACAGTAAAATTCGGAGGCAGTGGTGTTATAGTGTGGTCATGTTTTTCATGGAGGGGGCTTGCACCCCTTGTTGTTTTGTGTGGCACTATCACAGCACAGGCCTACATTGATGATTTAAGCACCTTCTTGCTTCCCACTTTTGAAGAGCAATTTGGTGACGGCTATTGCATCTTTTAACAGGATCGAGCACCTGTTCATAATGTAAGCCCTGTGGCGGGCTGGTTACATGATAATAACATCCCTGTAATGGACTAGCCTGCACAGAGTGCTGACCTGAATCATATAGAACACCTACGGGATGTTTCAGAACGCCGACTATGTGCCAGGCCTCACCAACCGGCTGACTATGTGCCACACCTCATCGATCAACATCGATACCTCTCCTCAGTACAGCATTCCATGAAGAATGGGCTGCCATTCCCCAAGAAACCTTCCACCACCTGATTCCACATATGCCTGTGAGAGTGAAAGCTGTCATTCATGCTAAGGTTGGGCCAACACCATATTGAATTCCAGCATTTTTGATGGAGAGCACCACAAACATGTAAGTCATTTTCAGCCAGATGTCTGGATAATTTTAATCACATAGTGTAGCTCTGTAACCCAAATAAAATAACTTTGTGACCGACAGACTGCAGTAGCAGAGGAGGGGGAGAGGGGCACAGTATTGCTGATCTGCAGCCAGCCAAACTTAATTAGGCTCTATACGTTCCTATAAAACAGACCAACACAGCAAGCAACAGGCACTTGAGAAAGAACTGCAACTGGCTGCTGGCTGACCACTATCACCTGACTCTCTGAAATGTCAATCACAGTCACCGCAATCGAAGTATAACTTCCTCGATCTGGATCAACAGTGCCTGTACACAATGTTTTGAAAAAGTTTAAACTCTAAACAATGGGTAGTCATTGAGTTTGATTTCATTTATTACTGTTGGTGTTGTTCGATTTGCATCACTTTGAGTCATTCAGTGCTAATTGAAAAGTGACTAAGTAGTTGATCTGATTGTAGTTGATTGTTGTGGTATCTGTCAGACATTCTATTTTGGTGGATATACTCTCAAGAACATTTCCAGGGGCAGATGTGGACTCTGACCACAATCTATTGCTTATGACCTGTAGATTAAAACTGAAGAAACTGCAAAAAGGTGGGAATTTAAGGAGATGGGACCTGGATAAACTGAAAGAACCAGAGGTTGTACAGAGTTTTAGGGAGAGCATAAGGGAACAATTGACAGGAATGGGGGAAAGAAATACAGTAGAAGAAGAATGGGTAGCTTTGAGGGATGAAGTAGTGAAGGCAGCAGAGGATCAAGTAGGTAAAAAGACCAGGGCTCTTAGAAATCCTTGGGTAACAGAAGAAATATTGAATTTAATTGATGAAAGGAGAAAATATAAAAATGCAGTAAATGAAGCAGGCAAAAAGGAATACAAACATCTCAAAAATGAGATCGACAGGAAGTGCAAAATGGCTAAGCAGGGATGGCTAGAGGACAAATGTAAGGATGTAGAGGCTTATCTCACTAGGGGTAAGATAGATACTGCCTACAGGAAAATTAAAGAGACCTTTGGAGATAAGAGAACCACTTGTATGAACATCAAGAGCTCAGATGGAAACCCAGTTCTAAGCAAAGAAGGAAAAGCCGAAAGGTGGAAGGAGTATATAGAGGGTCTATACAAGGGCGATGTACTTGAAGACAATATTATGGAAATGGAAGAGGATGTAGATGAAGATGAAATGGGAGATACGATACTGCGTGAAGAGTTTGACAGAGCACTGAAAGACCTGAGTCGAAACAAGGCCCCCGGAGTAGACAACATTCCATTGGAACTACTGACGGCCTTGGGAGAGCCAGTCCTGACAAAACTCTACCATCTGGTGAGCAAGATGTATGAAACAGGCGAAATACCCTCAGACTTCAAGAAGAATATAATAATTCCAATCCCAAAGAAAGCAGGTGTTGACAGATGTGAAAATTACCGAACAATCAGTTTAATAAGCCACAGCTGCAAAATACTAACACGAATTCTTTACAGACGAATGGAAAAACTAGTAGAAGCCGACCTCGGGGAAGATCAGTTTGGATTCCGTAGAAATACTGGAACACGTGAGGCAATACTGACATTACGACTTATCTTAGAAGAAAGATTAAGGAAAGGCAAACCTACGTTTCTAGCATTTGTAGACTTAGAGAAAGCTTTTGACAATGTTGACTGGAATACTCTCTTTCAAATTCTAAAGGTGGCAGGGGTAAAATACAAGGAGCGAAAGGCTATTTACAATTTGTACAGAAAGCAGATGGCAGTTATAAGAGTTGAGGGACATGAAAGGGAAGCAGTGGTTGGGAAGGGAGTGAGACAGGGTTGTAGCCTCTCCCCGATGTTATTCAATCTGTATATTGAGCAAGCAGTAAAGGAAGCAAAAGAAAAATTCGGAGTAGGTATTAAAATCCATGGAGAAGAAATAAAAACCTTGAGGTTTGCCGATGACATTGTAATTCTGTCAGAGACAGCAAAGGACCTGGAAGAGCAGTTGAACGGAATGGACAGTGTCTTGAAAGGAGGATATAAGATGAACATCAACAAAAGCAAAACGAGGATAATGGAATGTAGTCGAATTAAGTCGGGTGACGCTGAGGGAATTAGATTAGGAAATGAGACACTTAAAGTAGTAAAGGAGTTTTGCTATTTGGGGAGCAAAATAACTGATGATGGTCGAAGTAGAGAGGATATAAAATGTAGACTGGCAATGGCAAGGAAAGCGTTTCTGAAGAAGAGAAATTTGTTAACATCGAGTATAGATTTAAGTGTCAGGAAGTCATTTCTGAAAGTATTTGTATGGAGTGTAGCCATGTATGGAAGTGAAACATGGACGGTAAATAGTTTGGACAAGAAGAGAATAGAAGCTTTCGAAATGTGGTGCTACAGAAGAATGCTGAAGATTAGATGGGTAGATCACATAACTAATGAGGAAGTATTGAATAGGATTGGGGAGAAGAGAAGTTTGTGGCACAACTTGACCAGAAGAAGGGATCGGTTGGTAGGACATGTTCTGAGGCATCAAGGGATCACCAATTTAATATTGGAGGGCAGCGTGGAGGGTAAAAATCGTAGGGGGAGACCAAGAGATGAATACACTAAGCAGATTCAGAAGGATGTAGGTTGCAGTAGGTACTGAGAGATGAAGAAGCTTGCACAGGATAGAGTAGCATGGAGAGCTGCATCAAACCAGTCTCAGGACTGAAGACCACAACAACAACAACAACAACTCTCAAGAAATTTTCTGCAGTTAATACAGTTGTGCACAGCTTCATAAACAAGAGAGTCTTAAAAAATATTTAACATTTCACCTTACAAATTTATAATTCACTCTTAAATTATAAATTCCTTTCTGAGTTAATCACTAATGGGGAATGGCCAGAACCCAATTTTCAAGGGGGGGGGGGAGTGTACCAGAATCATTTTTACCTTTTGTCTTTCATTTGTCTATTGTAAGCCAGAAGAAAGTCTGTCTGCAACCCTCTGCACAAGCCCAAATTCCTTTAATTTGACAATCATGGTGATAATAACACAAGGCATATGTGAAAATGTAATAAGATTCTTGACTCATATTAAAACATGGTCTCTTAAATGCCTATCTTCTTGGCAATGATGACCTTGCACTGACTTTATCAAATCCTTTAATAATCCCACAGCTTCTATTGATGAGTAACTGAGGCAATAATTGAGAAGGAAGTGAGGCAGGATCCTCCATGTTATTCAATCTGTACATCAGTAAACAGAGAGAGAGAGAGAGAGAGAGAGAGAGAGAGAGAGAGAGAGAGAGATTTGTAACATTCTGGGGGAAGAAATGAAAACTTTGAGGTTTGCTGATGATACTGTAGTTCTGTCACATATGACAATTAGCGCTTGGTAGAGCAGTTGAATAGATTCGATAGTGACTTTAACACATGTTACAAGGTGAAAATCGACAAATGTAAAACAAGGTTAATGGTGTGTAGTGAAATTAAATCAGGTGATACTGTGGGAATTAGATTAGAAACATGGAACTAAAAGTAGCTGATAAAGTTTTGCTACCTGGGCAGCAAGGTAACTGATGACGGCAGAAGTAGAGTTAATATTAAATGCTGGCTGGTTACAGCAAAGAGAAAGCTCTTCTGAAAAGAAGGGGGAATGCAATACCACTGAATACAACTGGTACTAAAGGTTATATTTCTTGAGCTGACTGCAATCTGATTAAAAAGAATTACACCAGACACGTTTCCCTTTTATTTACAAAGCATCTCTTTAAACAGAATGACCACTTAATATATCAGTAAAAGTACACATATAATCACAGGCTCCATTTACCACTACCATTTCCTCCCAGATTCTGTCCTATAATCGCTGTCCAAGCCCATCCCTCTCTTTCCTCCCCTGTCCCCTCACCTGCTTGCAAAAAAAGACCACTCATCTTATGTCTCTACCTACATACAAGAGAATTTCACTACCCCCCCCCCCCCCCGCACTCTCTCTCTCTCTCTCTCTCACACACACACACACACACACACACACACACACACACACACACACACACACACAAATTGTTTCATAGGTTGGCAACACTCACCACATGAATGAAAACGAACGAATAGGCATAAACACTGTGGCACTGAAGAATGGAAAACAGTTAAGAAAGTCAATTGTAAATAGTGCAGCACAGGAAATAAGGCATAATGCCGAAAACTGCCAAGTGCAAATGGGAAATCAAGCCTGTCAACACCAACTGCTGCTCGCAAGAGGGGAAGGAGCTGATTATATAAAGAAACATCATAAGCAGGCCAACTTTATAAAGAAAATACTGTTTTTAACATGTTGTTGTTGTTGTTGTTGTTGTTGATGATGTTGTTGTGGTCTTCAGTCCTGAGACTGGTTTGATGCAGCTCTCCATGCTACTCTATCCTATGCAAGCTTCTTCATCTCCCAGTACCTACAGCAACCTACATCCTTCTGAATCTGCTTAGTGTATTCATCTCTTGGTCTCCCTCTATGATTTTTACCCTCCATGCTGCCATCCAATACTAAATTGATGATCTCGTGATGCCTCAGAACATGTCCTGCCAACCAATCCCTTCTTCTAGTCAAGTGGTGCCACAAATTTCTATTCTCCCCAATTCTACTCAATACCTCCTCATTAGTTGTGTGATCTACCCATCTAATCTTCAGCATTCTTCTGTAGCACCACATTTCAAATGCTTCTATTCTCTTCTTGTCCAGACTATTTATCGTCCATGTTTCACTTCCATGCATAGCAACACTTCATACAAATACTTTCAGAATTGACTTCCTGACACTTAAATCTACACTCGATGTTAACAAATTTCTCTTCATCAGAAACACTTTCCTTGCCATTGCCAGTCTACATTTTATATCCTCTCTACTTCAACCATCATTGGTTATTTTGCTCCCCAAATAGCAAAACTAACTCACTACTTTAAGTGTCTCATTTCCTAATCTAATTTCCGCAGTATCACCTGATTTAATTCGACTACATTCCATTATATTCGTTTTGCTTTTATTGATGTTCATCTTATTTCCTCCTTTCATGATATTGTCCATTCCATTCAACTGCACTTCCAGGTCCTTTGATGTTTCTGACAGAGTTATAATGTCATCGGTGAACCTCAAAGTATTTATGTCTTCTGCATGGATTTTAATTCCTACTCTGAATTTTTCTTTTGTTTCCTTTACTGCTTGCTCAATATACAGATTGACTAACATCGGGGATAGGCTACAACCCTGTCTCACCACCTTCCCAACCACTGCTTCCCTTTCATGCCCCTTGACTCTTATAACTGCCTTCTGGTTTGTGTACAAGTTGTAAATAGTCTTTTGCTCCCTGTATTTTACCCCTGCCATCTTCAGAATTTGAAAGAGAGTATTCCAGTCAACATTGTCAAAAGTTTTCTCTAAGTCTACAAATGCTAGAAATGTAAGTTTGCCTTTCCTTAATCTATCTTCTAAGATAAGTCATGGGGGTCAGTATTACCTCACGTGTTGCAATATTTCTATGGAATCCAAACTGATCTTCCCCGAGGTCAGCATCTACCAGTTTTTCCATTCGTCTGTAATGAATTTGCATTAGTATTTTGTAGCCATGACTTATTAAACTGATAGTTCGGTAAGTTTCACATCTGTCAACACCTGCTTTCTTTGGGATTGGAATTATTATATTCTTCTTGAAGTCTTAGGGTATTTTGCCTGTCTCGCACATCTTGCTCACCAGATGGTAGAGTTTTGTCGGGACTGGTTCCCCCAAGGCTGTCAGTAGTTCTAATGGAATGTTGTCTACTCCCGGGGCCTTGTTTCGACTCAGGTCTTTCAGTGCTCTGTCAAACTCTTCATGCAGTATCATATCTCCCATTTCGTCTTCATCTACATCCTCTTCCATTTCCATAATATTGTCCTCAAGTACATCGTCCTTGTACAGAACCTCTATATACTCCTTCCACCTTTCTACTTTCCCCTCTTTGCTTAGAACTGGGTTTCCATCTGACCTCCTGATATTTATACAAGTGGTTCTTTTTTCTCCAAAGGTCCCTTTAATTTTCCTGTAGGCAGTATCAATCTTACCCTTAGCGATATATGCCTCTACATCCTTATATTTGTCCTCTAGCCATCCCTGCTTAGCCATTTTGCACTTCCTGTCGATCTCATTTTTGAGACGTTTGTATTCCTTTTTGCATGCTTCATTTACTGCATTTTTATATTTTCTCCTTTCATCAATTAAATTCAATATGTCCTCTGTTACCCAAGGATTTCTACTAGCTCTCGTCTTTTTGCCTACTTGATCCTCTGCTGCCTTCACTACTTCAACCCTCAAAGCTATCCATTCTTTTTCTACTGTATTTCTTTCTCCCATTCCTGTCAATTGTTCCCTTATGTTTTCCCTTAAACTCTGTTGAACTTCTGGTTTAGTCAGTTTATCCAGGTCCCATCAGTTTTAATCTACAGTTCATAACCAACAGATTGTGGTCAGAGTCCACATCTGCTCCTGGAAATGTCTTACAATTTAAATCCTGGTTCCTAAATCTCTGTCCTACCATTATATAATCTATCTGAAACCTTCTAGTATCTCCAGGCCTCTTCCATGTATACAACCTTCTTTCATGATTCTTGAACCAAGTGTTACCTATGATTAAGTTATGCTCTGTGCAAAATTCTACCAGGTGGCTTCCTCTTTCATTCCTTACCCTCATTCCATATTCACCGACTACGTTTCCTTCTCTTCCTTTTCCTACTATCGAATTCCAGTCACCCATGACTATTAAATTTTCATCTCTCTTCACTATCTGAATAATTTCTTTTATGTCATCATACATTTCATCAATCTCTTCGTCATCTGCAGAGCTGGTTGGCATATAAACTTGTACTACTGTAGTAGGCGTGGGCATAATGAAGTACTCCCCGCCCGGAGATCCGAACGGGGGGACTATTTTACCCAAGAGGACACCATCAGCATTTAACCATACAGTAAAGTTGCATGCCCTTGGGAATAATTACGGCTGTAGTTTCCCCTTGCTTTCAGCTGTTCGCAGTACCAGCACAGCAAGGCTGTTTTGGTTAGTGTTACAACGCCAGATCACTCAATCAACCAGACTGTTGCTCCTACAACTACTGAAAAGGTTGCTGCCCCTGTTCAGGAATCACACATTTGTCTGGCCTCTCAACAGATACCCCTCCATTGTGATTGCACCTGAGGTACTGCCACCTGTACTGCTGAGGCACGCAAGACTCCCCAACAATGGCAAGGTCCATGGTTCATGAGGAGGGGGGAGGGCGGGGGGGGGGGGGGGTATCCTAAGACAATAAAACAAGTACAAACCTGTGTATCCAATTTACAGAATAACCACAGAAGATGCTTTGTAAATAAAAGCGAAACACATCTGGTGTAATTCTTTTAATCAGATTGTAGTCAGCTCAAGACAGAGAACCTAAAGTGACAGATGTTAACAGCTGATGCTGTTACAAATGTAACACTGAATACAAATCTGAGTATTAGGAAGACTTTTATGAAAGTGTTTATCTAGGAGCGTACCCCTATACAGAAACAAAATGTGGACAATTAATAGTACACAGAAGATAATACAAGCTTTTGAAATGTAATATTCCAGAACAAAACTGAATATTTAATTGATAGGCCAGATAATTAATGAAGAATTTCTGAACGTAATCAAAGAAAGAGAAATTCAATGTACAACTTGACTAAAGGAAGGGATAGGTTGGTAGGGCACACACTAGGTCATCAAGAACAGCCAGTCTCATAATAACTTTGCTACTGTCCAGTCTTAAGCCCAGAATGAGAAACGTGGGTGGGGTTACAAGGGTTGGCTGGGTCGGCTATCGGCTGGAAAATTGCTAACACCAAGCACTGGGCAGCAATAAATAACTATATTACTTAAGGGAACCAGTACTTCTTTTGACAGAAGACAGGCTTAGGAGAGTTGATATCATTTCACTGGAGGAAATGTCACTGGAAAACGCCTGATGGTGCCTGTTCTCCAGTTTAGGAGCAGCCAAAACAACCGCCTGTTCCCAATGTAAGGGCAGCTTCTTATTACATGACGGGAAGCTACAACATTTACAAACTTCCCACAAAAACTGTATGGATGTATATGAAGATGTGGTTGACCTTAAATTGGGAAGTTAACTAACAGCAGGCCATACTGACAAGTGTTTTCTTACATAAATACAGTCATAACACATGGCTTGCTAACTCTGCTGTTTGAAACAACAAATGACACACAAAGCACATGGAAGTGATTAATTTTCGTGTAGTTTTTTACGTTTTAAGGTCCTTACAAGTTTTTGTTTGAAGTGATGGTATAGAGTAACAATTGAAGTTAAACTGGGACAGCAAAACTGCCATCTAAATATTATATTTTCTGCCACAATCAGCATTCTGCTTTTGCATGTTGCAGCCCACTTTAGTTTCTGCTATATATGACAAATCAACGATAATTTCCACTAACTTCTTTTCAGACTGTATCATTTTTTGAATGTCTGTCATGATAATGGTAGTGATGATGGTTTACATTTGTCTGACATTTATGGAAAACTGACAGTAATCTGACAAAACCCAGTCAACCGCACTTCACCTTCCTCTCCTCTATCTACTAGCAGGCACACATTGTTTGAAATAGTCTTACAACTTTGCTTGTTTATGAACTTAAAGTCAGTACCAGACAAAATATACCTATGATAAGCATTTGAAGGAAATATTTTAACTTGTGGTTGCTTGACTCTTTTGTTCGGTGCAAACATGAATTACAGAAAAGGAAAGACTGAATAACATGTGACAAACGAGTAGCAATGCCTCTCAAGTTGTACCAGTCTTTCTGCTTGCCCTTCATGCAGAAAATCCAAAGCACAACAAACGAATTTTGTTTACAGAGATACTGTCAACAGCTTTGAAAATGTGTTTATAACATTCGCTTTCGAATTACCTCCAATACAAAGCATTCAAGACTTAATAGAAACAAACGATTTAGGTAGGAGACTTTACCTTTAACACGAAGGTATTCTCGTGATCCGGCATTTCTAAAGCAGTTGTTTCTCTTGCTTCGGTAATAAGAAAGCAAAAGACACCACTTTTTGGTTTCACTGCCTGAAATATCGAACAAATATTAATATTTACTCAACTACAGCACATTGCAACGGATCATACAATAATTATACGTCTCACCTTAGGCGGTGAATAAAACTCAAGCATATAGCCACCAACAGTTTTCACCAATGCCAGGCGACACTTCTCCCACTTTTGTGTTCCATCGATATTTTCACCCATCAAAAAGTTCACTATTCCCTCTTTCCTACACTCAACTACAATTTTCGCTAATTTTGTTTTGGAATGTTTATCATGTTTTGAATGTCTGTCATGATGGTGGTGGTGGTGATGGTGATGATGATGCGATGACAGTTCAACTTCATCTGAATGTTGTTTATGGAAGAAACCTTTACCTTTTTTAAGTCCCTTGAAAGAGAGTCGTCGGAAAAAAGGCTTGTGCTGCGTCTTCGGAGATGGCGAATCCGCTTCGTGTTCGGAGTAATCACTAAATTCTTCGTGACTGTTAGCGCGTAAAGCGTTTGCAGACGATGCCGCGAACACGTTGTTGCCGTTAACGAATTTATCTTTTTGGTTAATCAAACTTCTTCTAGAGTATTCAATTTCAAAATGATCAACGAAACAATCCAGGAATTTTCTGACGAAATCTCTGTGTGACACAGTTGTCCTCGCATTTTCTGGAAGACTGACGCTCACATACGTACAAAACGCTTTTGCGAACTCCGCAGCTGCTGATCTTGCTTGTCTGTCGCAGAATTCTATCCAGTTTAACCTTTCTTCTCCATCTGAATGCGTCCCTGCCATTTCTACGAGTAATTACTCAAACACAACCGAAAATCGTACACATAATGCACCTTATTAATCATCATTGTATGTAAACATTAGCAATTTACTAACCAACACTCCCCCTGTGAGCTTAGTCGCCATAATGACATTTAATACGCTGCATCAATGTAAGTTCTTATGAATTAGATGTTGGTCTTTTGATGGTCAGGGTGTACAAAAAATCCACAGTGGAGTCTAAAATAATATTTTTATTTTAGTGATAAACTGAGAAACGTTTGGAATGAAAATACATTGCAACAATACTTCAATGTCAGAGAGTATCCTGCGACTCGCGCTTCGTATCAGACCTCCTGTGCGAGTTTACATTTCAGCCCCAGCCATGTTCTGCTATCAAAAATTGTAGACTGAAATTCGTATGATCTTATGCAAACTCTGATTCTTAAGCGCACTAAAGAATTTTTCTGACTTAGTTTTTGTGTAATTACTGCAGTATGGGTGCAGTAGTAGATTCCGAGGCAAATGCAGACCTACAATTTTTCATTGCTTATTCGATTAATCATCCATTCAATTTTTTGGTGACTGTATGAAAAACGAGAAGAAAAAATTTCAAAGAAAGTTTTAATTCTCATGAGACATTTATCACTTGCTTTGCCTAAAATTTAGTATCAATTTAGTTTCAGATTCTCTCATCTTTGCCAGTGGGGTATTTGACGCATTCGTTGATTAATTTTCGTGTAGAACAGTTATGTTCCAAGCTTGTGCGCCGAGTGCGATTTAAACCCTCACTATAGACATCTTCTGATGATATTATAAAACTAAATCGTAATGGAATAGGCCATCCAGTGGCTTGGCGTCAGTAGAAGAATACGAATCAAGTACAGCTGTAGTAGGAGAGGTAACTCACGAAGAACTTTGACGTAAATCAATGAATGTGTTAAAAATTTGTTGGAAGACTTTGTCGCTGGAAATGCTTTACCAGTTTGACCCGTTGTGAAGTGCAACAGTTATTCCAGTGAAATAAAATACACCGAAATACAATACAATTACTTATCTTATAGATGTGAAACTTCTCTTGCGCATGCCCAAAGACGCCATTTTGATCAAATTTGTTGGTAAGTGCCACAATTTTGTTGTATTTTGCACCATAATTTGTGTCATAGTAGCCAGAATCTTATTGTTTTTGATCTGCGAATCTTTGAGTGACGTGGAAATCGAGTGTATGGGAATGTTGGCAGGTAATTGGCTACCACCGAGTCGAAGAGAGAAGTGTCCATATCAGGGCTGATTTCTGTGGGTTTAGTTTCTAGTTGTGTATGTGAATTACTTAGGACCCTGTTTGACTCTTAGGCTGTTTATTTACATAAGGCCGACACAGCAGTCCCGCTGAACAATAAAGAAATGTAGTGCATGGGTGACAAACACAAGAGTATGACGTGTGTTGCCACTGACAGTCGTACAAGATTTGCATGGAGCTCTCATTCCTTCGTCTGTTCTTTGTAAAATCGGATATCTGCGAGATATTGTGACGCATATTCTGTCATTATTTTTCAGGAGATATTCGAATGGGTGTGACAAGAGTCCTGAATGCCTGAAGGGACAGAGACAGTTCAGAAGCAGAAGTGGCTGTATACAGTGACAACAGTGCGGTACTATGCCAGCACCAAGGTATTTCATTTTTCCATATCATAAACAAAGCTGTTTTGCACAATTAGCTGTTGCTCAGATTGAGTTCTTTTGTTACTATAAAGTATATTTCAGTTGTGACAGTTAAGAGACTTGATTCGTACTTGGCCATTGGTAGATTTTAGTGAAGATTGGTTTTGTTTTAAGAAACTGTTTCTTTGGTTGTTTATTGTGGTAACCACATCTAAGAAATTTGTTATTAGTCAAGCATTTTCCCTGATATATTTACATACTGTTTCTCAACAGTTGACGTTTTGACAAGGCAATGCATTGTTGCATTCTGCTGACAATTGCTGAATAAGGAGCTTTAAATGAGTGAGAGAGTCATTTTAATGCACAGTGTAAAATGTTAAGAATGCTTCTGTTTCCGTTTTGTGTACGCTATGATGTAGGTATGCCAACAAGAAACTGTCATATGCTTGTATGAAAAATACCTTGTTTTGTATTTGTTTTTAGTCCAGTTTCGTACTTACAAAGTGATTAAGGATTACTACTGCATTATGATTTTCTTTAAGTGTAGTAGTTACTCATATGTTAAAGTAGTTGGTTAGTTTTTGATCACTATTACTTTTTTGCCTTAAGAACCCTTTTATAAATTCGAAGTGCATAGGTAATTAGTGTGATGCTCATTCCTGAAATTCAGACAACCGTTAATAGATGATGAACCGGGAAATTACAGGAACAATACTGAAGGATCTTTTTCATATATAGCAAAGCAAGGCGGGAGGAATGGAAAGGAGACAGTAAGGCGAAACATCCAGTGAAGGATTAAAAAGAATAAAAAAAAGTTATTTGTGGTGAAGAGGAATAATGAAGAAAAGTAATGCAAGGTAATAAATATGAACCTTTGACTCAGATAATAAATAATTTGTTACTGAAACCTTGATCTACAGCATCAGTGGTTTGAGAATCAAAATGTGTGGCAATGGCTGCTATGGTGATTCTCTATTTTCATGTGGGAATATTTTTAATATATTACATTGTAACTCTGATGGGTGCTGGATGAGAAATGTGACCTGTGGCATGTGCTGATCAGTCTTTAGTTACTGTTAAACATTTTCCCGCAAGTTCTTTTCCGTGTAATAACTGTATGAACACTGTAGCAGTATCAGTTATAGCTGCAAGAAACAAAAGCAGCAGAAATCTGTAAATGTGTTTGTAGTCTCTCTCTCTCTCTCTCTCTCTCTCTCTCTCTCTCACACACACACACACACACACACACACACACACACACACACACACACAATGTGCGCACTAGATGTAAAATTTAATGTGAAACACAAAACACTGGTATCACATTATCAACTACTGTTTATACATGGCAGTGATGCCTGCTGTTCATTAATTTTCATGTACGATGTGGCTTTTTATTCTGTAACATGGAGGTGAAGTGTTGTTTCACTCTTGTTGTGTATAATACTTCTATTTATAATGGTACAGGCACATTGAGTACAATGATAATGTTTTACATTTTTAAAAAGTATATGATGGTGATGGTACTGTGTTCCAAAGGGTGTGTGTGTGTGTGTGTGTGTGTGTGTGTGTGTGTGTGTGTGTGTGTGTGTGTGTGTGTACGTACCACCTCCGTGGTGAGTATTGCCACCTCATATCAGTTCATGCCTGTTTGTTGGAGCCTACCTTGTGAAAATTTTAGTAAGAAATTATTTGGCCATAGTGACTCTTTTACTGGAGCAAAGTTCCTGTTGTTGCATCCATACAGTGTATAAACCTGTTGCACTGTGTTTTATCTGGGTAATAGTTATTGTATGTTCATTTTCTGTTCTATATAATTTGCACTAAATGCTATTTTCCTTCGCTTTGTTTAGAATGACATAATCAATGTGGTGCAATATTATGTGTAATAGATACTTGTAATAGTTCTAGTTTGTCTGTGTACCTGTTTTTCGTGCCATTAGTTCCAGTTATCAATGTAAACTCAGTATGTTGTATTTCAGATGTGATTAATTCATGTTTATAGGGGTCTTCACACATCTCCCAATGTAGTTTTTGAGCAAGAATATATTTATATATTTTTTGTTATTAAAATATGCTAGATCACTGTTGTTTGAGCCGTAACAACTGAAAATCTGTAACAATTGGTTTTTGTTCCAGCTGTTTCGGTAAAATATTGTGTAGCTGTTTTTATATTTGTGATACAGGGAAGTTCTGAGTGAAATACTTACAATTGAAGGAGCGAAGGTTACTATTACTCGACAGGACGAAGTAGTAATCTGTTTATAGTAAGAATTAATGTGACTAGGTGCAGTTACGGTCCAATTCAAAGTAGCTAGCATTGTTACCTTACAGCACAGTTGTGAAAAGTGACTGTTGAAAATACTTGCTCAGGAAGCCACAACTACTTTCTGCCCGACATCATAAATTTTACTGACAATAGATATGCAAAAAGTGTATTAGTGCCAACAGATAATGTGATGGAATGTGTAAGGAAGTGTTGATAGGCAAAAGTCAAGTCATTGGTGTGCGGATTACGGAAGGAAGGACACAATGCTGAGTGGAGCAGTATTTTGATATTGACCCCAAAGCAAAATGAGCAGAACATGCACAATAAATATTTCCCCAGCAATTTCAGCACTGTTACAATTAATGCAGATAAATTGGTCTCTGCAAAAACTTCACAGATGCGTTCTCAGAAAACTGGACTTCCAGATTAGCAAGGAAATTGGGCAAAACGGATCCATCTGTGGTATTTGATTTTAAAAGATGCGTGAATAAACGAGTCGTTATTTTGTTTTCAGACACACTACACTATGATTAAATGTAGAAAAGTGACGGTGTTGGACTATTCTCAAATAACAGTACCAGGAAATTTTTCATTACTGTGAATGACTAGGTTTGTTTAGTGTTCAGTTCCCTGTGGCAGTAGCAGGAAAACTTCAGACTATTGTGTAGAAATAAGCAGAAAAAAATTAAAAATATGCAGTGACAAGAAATGCTGAACTTTCGGCATTAATTAAAGAGCGCCATCTTTCTCTTTGTTCCACTGACAAAATTTTGCAAGAAAGTGTTTCCCAACCTACTGCTCCCATGCCATTTGGACCTAAGTCCTGCAGAACTGGTCTGGAATTCTGCAAAGCGTAAGAGTTGAGTTATACTACACCAAGAATGTCTCTCCAACCTGAAAAAATAAGATGATTCTTTTCGTGCTAATAAAGAAGTGTCGTGTGTTACTTTGTGTGGTGCAAGTGTTTCGAAATAACAGCACTCGAGCATCAATTACACTGTTTTTAAATTCAAGTAATCTTTCAGTTGGCCTTGTAAGATTGAGTGAACCTCCCTCCAAGCCTTTCCACAAGGGGGGGTGGGGGAAGTGACCATCAGGAATCAGATACAGGACCTCCGTGTTACCAGCCCAAAGTGCTAATCACCAAACCACACAACCAATTTGCTTTTGAAGCTCTGATATTACCCTTTAGTGTTGTGGCATTAGAAGACTTGAAAGGCAGAATACATCAAAAAGTATATGGTGACTAATGGAGGAGACATAATGTTACAGCTGAGGGAAATGAAAATAGTAAAATCAGTTAACATAGATTCAAACAGAATCGGCATTATTGTCTGCAACTAAGACAAAAGACACTGAATCAAAGGGCACTGCTGTGGAAATGGCATCACTGGGAAAGGTAGTTTTATAGATACTCCCAGAGATGTGCCATGAGAATACAATGGAAGAAATGTTGTACATTCTGTTTTTGTTATTGTTCAAAATGCGCATTTCATTTAATGGCATTTAAAAATGTGGACCATGTCACAGTGCTCCATTTAGAGGATGGCATTCTTGTCTCTCAGGTTGAAAACAACACTGCTGTCACTCTGGCCAGGTTACCAGCTTGGCTTGCCAAGTAGTGCTTGCCATATAGTTGAAGTGTTAGGTGGTCAGCTGATATATAAACAACTTTCTCTCTCTGTCTTTGTGTGCTTGTGCGTGGGCTGTATTAGTTGGGCTCCATTGAAGAAGCTACATTGTCAATCCAATTTGTCTGCCTACAGACATTCACTGCATGACAAGCTCTGCATTACTTGAAATAAACAAACTGTTTATAGTGTCAACACCATAAACACTCTGTCATGAGAAATGATGTTATTAAAACAGGTCTTTTCCACAGTCTTTGTCCAGATAGTAGTAACTTGCAGGTCTTCTATAGTATTGTCAAGAGGAGGTTGATCTTAAGAATCCGTGCTTGGCACAGACTGCACTGGTTATGCGAGATTACATTTCCAGTGATCCAGAATCGCATATAGATAACTCCATCTCTGAAGATTGCTTCTGAACACCTGACAGCAGTCTGCAGACACACTTCCTGGTTGCCTATTGTCCAGTATAACAAGGAGTAATTTTGTCACCTCGTGTAAGCTGTTCTGTAGGAGAATTGAATCTTTCTTGCCATTTGTGCACTAGTACCTGAGGTATCTCTACAAGGTTGGTGCATATTGTTGTTGTTCTGAGGAAATTTTTGATTGATATTGATTATAAAGTTGTTGCTTAGTATCTGCACGGAGCATGGGGCTGTGATGTAAAGCCCTACCCCCCCCCCCCCCCCCCCCCCCGATTGCATTTATTTGTCAGTAAAAGTCATGAGTTGCCATGCCCTTAAGCCAGTACAGATTCTCTGTTGGTGTTGGTTGTTAATATCCTGTGAAGATGTAGCAGGTGTAATCAATTACAACATCTACATGTTTTAGATTTTTACCATACAGAATGTGCATATTCAGCAAGAATAGCAAATTCTGCTGAATATGTTCATAGTTCATTAGAGTGACTTCCTCACATTATGCACAAATTTCCACACAACATTGTTAAAAGCTGCTACTTTTGTCTGATATTTGAGTAGCTGTTTCTGTAGGTGAGTCACTCCCCTGTATTTTGGGGTTCTATGTTGCTCTGATGGAACTCCTTGTCAAGTGATTTAGAATGGTCTGTCCACTACACTGTTTTTGAAATAAAAAATCCAGTTTTGTATCTTACTAGTATTTAGTCTGAGGAGATGATACCTGTAGCAGGCAGAGAGCTTGTTCAGGGTATGGACGTTGTGTATTCAGTCACCTCAAACTGCTTGGAGCAGTGTGCTGCATAAATGAAACTATCTTGCTTTTTGTGTAGGTTTATCATTGCTGTAAATATTGTAAATTGAAGGCAAAATTATGCTTCCTTGAGGTAAACTATTTCTTTGTCTACTCCATCAGCTACTTTTCCTTTGGAATTCAAGAAAGAATTTTCTGTTCTGCAGGAAACCCTAGTTTTGTGACACTCGGGTTATGTTCTCTGGTGGTAGTATAAGATCTTTAATTAAGCAGCTTTGCAACTTATAGCATAACACTGATCCTTGCCCAGATTTGTAACTTCCATGACCGTAGATTTCCCTCTGCATTTGGAATTTAAAGGACTGAACGCAGTTGTTCGTCTTATATGACCCAGTGCATTGCTTTGCATCTGATTTTTTTTATCTGTTCAGTTAGTGTTATCTCATAACTAAATCTAGAGGATTTTTTCTGGTGGCAAATAATAAATGAGGATACTTATCATTGTAAATATATGAGGGGTGGTCATAAAGTTTTTCACTCTGTAAAAAAAAAAAAAAAAAAAAATCAAGCCATGACTGTGGAGTTTGGTGGCAATGGCTTGAAACTCACCTCATTCTCATTGTCATTCTGGGAATGCGTACCATGCAATGGCTTCCTCTTGTGAGGAAAGAGGAATAAGTCACTAGGTGCACTGTCCAGAGAAAGCAGTGAGGAGGCAAAAATTTAAAGCCCAAAGACGCAAGAACACCCACTTGGACATCTCCTTGTGACATGCAGTCTGGACAGTATCCCATGAACTTCACAGGAGGCTTTGGTATTAAGCTCTTGTCGGTTTCCCACTAAGGAGTATAATCTATGAGCATCAAACCATGGCAGTCCCAAAAACACGGAGCATACAGCATTTAAGGGAATATGTGGTACTCCTTGGGTATGCTCCTGGTATGTAGTGGCATTCCACTGCACCAGCTGTAGTTTTAGTTTGTTGTGAAATGCAGTCGTCAGGAGATGGGAAGTATATATCCCACCAAACAGTGGATTTTTAATGGCTGTTGGGAAGTATGGTTACCACTAAAGTAGTTCCTGGAAGGGGCTTGGGAAGTATTCTTACCACAAAATTAATCTTCCATTTGTGGAGCTTGGAAAGTATACTTACCACCAACCTAGACATATCCCAAAGCTTTTGGGAATACATCTTACGACCTCTGTCTATGCTTGACATCTTGCGATAGTTCACTGCACCAGGTGTATGAAAATTGCTACAACAATCGGTTTTTGTTTGTCGTGGGATCACTACTGTTGTTGGAACACATTGCTCCGCTTCTGCGATGTACCATATTGTGACCTGTATGAGCTCATACCTTTGTGAGATAAAGTTTCAAGGATTGTTTTCACATTGTAGTAAGTTAACTTTAATATCGGTTACAAATATTTTATAAATAAAGTAAAAGAAGACATAAAATAAGAACAGGAAACACTGTTCATTATTATTTTTTCTGTGTAATGGCAACCTGTAACAGCTCACAAAAGGGAAGTGGGAAATTCATATACCACCATAGTTCTAATACGTCATAAAGAGGCCTTGTTGATGTATGTACCACCACAGTTTTAGTCTAAATCGTAAAAATAAAATTATCAAAAATAATCAGTTGATCACGATTCTAAGGAGTAGCAAAAAAATTCTTTGCTGAGTTGCCACACGCTTAGCGCCCACATGCTGTGTAAGCTGTTGAAGACGGACCCACAATTATTATTATTTTTTTTTTCTGCAATCACTAAGATTATAATATACTGGTCTGTTGTTCACAGAAAGGTGGTCTACCACTTTATTCTTTATCATTCACATTTATTTAACCACAAGGGAAGCATATGCACCACATAACCATTGTCATATTAAAATGCATTGCTGACAAACATGTCCGCCATCTCACCATGAATCGTTACAGCGTTATTTGCATTCTACTGTGGCACAGGGATTTCATTGGTATCAGAACTTCAGACGTAGCCATTCAGACAAATAAAACATTAACTATGTAACTTTCTCTTTCGCATGTGATAAAGACACTAGCTACCCCTGATGTATGTATAATGATGGAATTTGTGCCAGGTTAACTATTTACCCATGTTAGTGATCTCCTTAGTTTCCTTATTTATTCCTTCAGTAAGGCATGCCTCGTACCAAGATTATGCAAAGCATATGATGCACAACATTTGATGCACCAGACAGTAGCGTCATTCTGCCAATTTCAATTACTGTTTTTTTTTTTTTTTTTTTTGGGGGGAAGTGTTGAACAATTGTTGTGCATCATCCTTGAGGACATGTGGTGTCAGCTGTTATGTTGTATGAGAAATACTGGTTTCTGTGGGAAAACACACACACACCAGATTTCCTTTGGTGTCCTTGTCCATTTAACACTTGTGATTAATCTCAAATCACCTCGTGCGTGGGATGTTAAACGCTATTTTTTTCCTGTTCCGTATTGTTTGTTGTGGTTAACACAAAGGAAAGGCACAAAAGTATTTCACAGGCAAGAATTGTAATGTTCAATGTATATCAGTTTTTCAAGAGAGAATTATTACATAGAGGATATACCAGCATTGTCAATAGCAAGGAGACAGCAGCTGTTGCATGCAAGTATGGAGAGTCAGAGACAGAGAACAGACTTGTGACCTCACAATGTAGGGTGTGTGGTTCCCCCCCCCCCCCCCCCCCTTTCCGGAATGTGTTGTGCATCAATCATGGCTTATGTTCAAGCAGTAATTTGAGCAGTTACAGCTCTCTCTCTCTCTCTCTCTCTCTCTCTCTCTCTCTGTGTGTGTGTGTGTGTGTGTGTGTGTGTGTGTGTGTGTGTGTGTGTGTGTGTTTTGTAAGACATTTAAGACATCAGCTACATGGAACATACCAAGAGGAATTAAGCAGTGTGTAATACCACCCAACTAACTTTTGGTAAGACCAACTGGCTTCTGTGAGGAGTGGAATTCACATTACTACCCAACTATTCTGGTTTTGATTTTCTTTTTCTGAAAATTATTTCAGGCAAATGTTTAGATGTTTCCTTAGAGAGCAAAATGGGTAAATTACTGTTACATTTACATATGTACTCTAGAAACTACTTACCAGTATATGACAGAAGGTATGTCTGGTACAGTTATCATTTCCCTGCCTATCCTGTTCCATTCATGAATGGTGGGTGGGATGCATGCCTCTTGGTAAACCTCCATATGAACTCTGATGGCTCTGATTTTTGTCATTTTGCTAGAAGTAAGTGGAAGGGCATAATATATTGCTTGACTCCTCATGCAATGTGTGCTTTCAAAATTTTAACAGTAAACATATCCGTGATATGCAACATCTCTCTTGTACTTGCTGCCACAGGATATTGTTGAGCAGCTATGTATTGCTCTCCCACTTATGAAATCATCCTGTGACAGAATGAGCCGCTATCCATTTTCAATTGTTTTCAATGTCTTCTATTAATCCAACGTAGTAAGGGTCTGATACTGCTGAACAGTACTGAAGAATCAGCCACACAAGTGTTTTGTAAGTCACTTCTTTTATGAATGAAATAATTTCCTTAACATTCTTCCACTGAATCTTTGCTGTTGGTGTGCTTTTCTTACAATTTGTTTTATGTGATCATTCCATTAGAGGTCACTCCAGATTGTTACCATTTTATAGTTGTTACTGTTCCTAGGCTATTTCACTAATGGCATAATCAACAGTAAGGGATCTATGTGCCTATATGCATGAATGTGATAAAGTTATTTATGTTCACTCTCCACTGTCAGCAATGGTGCCAGTCCTACAGTCTTCTTGAATTTTGCTGTTATCATCTACAGGGTGTATACTTCCCAGAACAACTGAGAAATCCAGGAAAAACTGGGAATCTTTTTATTGCTTTAGTTTTCACTAAAATTTTTGTAGTTTGGACTGATAAGAATTAATACTCTAACAAAGAATTTTACTTTAGCTCACTACTGCAGAATAATACTGCAGCAATAAAGCTTAAATCAAAGAATAATACCAAAATAAAACTTTAATGGCTAAGAAAGTGCGCTAAAACAAGAACAAAACACAGTACATGCACAACCATCTACTGACAGCAAAATGTGTCAAAGCTTTAGGGTGAAGACTATGCAGTACCTAGTAACAACAATCTGCTTTCTATGAGTGCTTCGGAATTTAAAGTGCTGTATTTGGTGGAATTTGTATTTATACCTTTGTAACATGAAAATAAGCAGTGTACATGTAGCCATGCATCAAAGATCTTTCAAAAATGTGTTACTTTTTGCCTTGTTTTGGTTCCTAAAATGCTGGGAAGTTCTGTGTCGGTGTAAAAAACCATTACCATTCAAAGGATTGATAAATTTTATAGCTCTAAGGGAAAGTATGTGTGTGTGTGGGGGGGGGGGGGGGGGGTGCTCTTGAAGTTACCTTCACATCTGTTGATTTCTGTCTGTCAAGAAAATGGACAGAGTTCAATCTACTAGAAAGTCTTAAATCTCATCATGAATCGGGTCCAATAGCCTGTAAGCTCAATTTTGTTCACCAAATGACAATGCAGTAGTGTATCTAATGCCTTTATGCATTCAAGGAACCCATCATCAACCTAGGAACTCTTTCATATATGAACAGAGCAAGCTGTATTTCTCAAGGTGTCTGTAAATGGAATTCATGTTAATTTTTATAGAAGAGTTTTTCATTCTTCAAAAATGTTATAATATGTGAACATAGAACATGTTCCATTATTTGCAACATATTGAAGTCAGTGGTATAGGTCTATAATTATGTTCATTTGTCCAACAGCCCACCTTGAAAATGTGGATGACCATAGATTTTTTCCCAATCATTTCTACAGGGTGATTCAGTTAAAATGGAACTCAAAACACTTATTTACCGTATTATTTAACAGTGTCATTTAATACGCTTAAATATCTTTATCAAAGACACTAAAATTCCCCATCCAAATTGTAGTAAACACACATCGACTCAACAGCACGTTTGCAGGTACTAGTTTCAATACATCAACTGAATTCCCTTATAGTAGTTTTGATGTTAGTCTTTAAATCCTCCAGTGTTATCAGATTATTGCAGTACACCTTCTCTTTAAGACGACCCCATAAAAAGAAATCTGGGGAAGTCATGACTGGTGAACATGGGGACCACAATTTTTTTGAGATTAATCAATCATCAAAGGACTTGTGAAGCATCATCATCATTTCATTGGAGATGCGACACATTGCACTGTCTTGTTGAAAACAGCAACAACGTTAATTCACTTCAAGCATGCATATGAATTGATTTTGATGTCTGCATAAACAAATGAACACAGTTTTCTTAAAAATATTGGTCCAACAGTTCACTGGTTAGATATGGCACACTGCACTCCAAATGTGAAGTTGGGTTTCATACAATGTGTGAGGATAATTGCCTGCCCAAATGCAAGTGTTTTGGCTGTTAACATACCCATTTGAGTGGAACAATGCTTTGTCATGAAAAAAACGTGTTGTTCAGCGTATTGGTCGCACCCTTAAGAGTGATTCTCTTAAACCACTGACAGTAGATGACACACATTTTTCAGTCCAAAGAACATAGTTCTTAAACTACGGAAACTTGTTATGGCTGCCACCTCGAGCATTTAGTGGCTCTGGTAGGTTGAATGAGATGCTCTAAGCTTTTGAGACAATCTACTAAGTGATGTACTGGGAGATCACAGCAGAGATTGCTGAACAAGCTCCATAAATTAGTTTGTTAACACATCAGTTTGACAGCTTTGAGACCTTTCAGTAACACTTTCTTTGTCACAAATATGTTTTACAGCGTCATAACTGTTTTATTTTCGTGAAATAGGGACATCAAAGGACTCCTTGGGGAATGATGCACAACATTTAAGATTTTACTGCGAAGTAAGTTTCCAGTAATGCAACCCACTGCTCTTGCGTGAGCTGTGTTGTTTGATTGTGTAGCTGCCACCTAACACTAACATGCACATGTGTGCGTATGGGGAAGGGGGATGCATTACTACACATTTCCCAAATTCAGTGCTATGAACAGCAATCTAACAATCAACAACACAGAGATACGAGGGCTATCTACAAAGTACATTACGTTTTGGAATTAAAAATAAATAAAGAATTGGAAATTTTTTTTATTATATGCAGATGAAAGCCACACTTAAATACTACTTTTCTACATAGTTGCCATTTAAATTAAGGCACTTATCGTAGCATTGGACGAGCTTGGAAATTCCTTCGTCGTAAAATTCGGCCGCCTGCGCCTTCAACCACGTGGTTACCTCTTCTTGAAGCTGTGTGTCGTCACCAAAACGCTGCATACCAACTACTTCTTCATTGCTGGGAATAAGTGGAAGTCGCTCGGTGCCAGGTCGTGACTGTACGGCGGATGAGGAAACAGCTCCCACTTAAAAGATTCGAGAACTTCACAAGTGGCATTTGCTGTGTGGGCCCGGGCGTTGTCATGAATCAGCAAGATCTTTGAGCCCAATTTTCCCCTGCGCTTGTTTTGTATTGCTCTTCTGAGGTTGTGCTGAGTTTGGCAATACCTTTGAGAGTTTATTGTAGTGCCTCTTTCCAGGAAATCCACAAAAATCACACCTTTTCTGTCCCAAAATACAGTCGCCACATGGTTGAAGGCGCAAGCGGCCGAATTTTACGACGAAGGAATTTCCAAGCTCATCCATCGCTACGATAAGTGCCTTAATTTAAATGGCAACTATGTAGAAAAATAGTATTTAAGTGTGGCTTTCATCTGTATATAATAAAAAAAATTCCAATGCTTTATTTATTTTTAATTCCAAAACATAATGTACTTTGTGGATAGCCCTAGTATTATTACTACTTTTAAAACAAACTGTATAAGTATAATAAATATAAATGTAATAATAATAATAATAATAATAAAAATATAAAAACTTACAGTTTAAAAAAAATTACAGTTCTGGCTTGTCTGAACCACCCTGTAGAAAAGAACAAAGATCCACAGCATAGTCTTGGTAGAATTACAGGAGTATCTCATTCGAAACCCATGCGTTTCCTTTATTGAGCAGTTTTAGTTTTTCTGTTATTGTCATTTCAACATTTGTGCAATCATTGCAAGAAGGAACCATATTACGATCATTGGCTGTGAAGCAGTTCTGGAATACTGTATTTAGATCCTCTCTTGGTCATCTTCCATCTCGGTTCCATTGTGGTCACTGGGCAACTGAATAGATAATTTTAATTCACTTACTGTCTTTGTGCAAGACCAAAACTTCTTAGTATTTTCAGTCAGATCTGTTTGCAAAATTTGACTTTCAGATTAAGTGAAAACTTTCCTTGTTACTCTCCTTAAGCTCATTTGGGCTTCATTCAACTTGTGTTTATTAACTAAAATTTTACTTTCTTTCAACCTGTGATGAATATGATATGTTTGTTTTTGTAGTAACTTCATAACATGGTTATTGTGTACCACAGTGGGTCTTGACCACCCTTCTCGACCTTGCTCATTACTTACTGGTCTAATTGTGCAGCGCTTGTGAATTTCACCCCTTTCTGTCCCACATCTTAGTCCTCAAATCGGATGTTATCTGTTTGTGTACTCAGCAATTTGTTTCCTATAACTTCTGTAAGCTGAAATATGTTCTTACCTTTATTAACATTCGTGGAAGTATCTATAATTACTTCATATGAATTCAGCAGCTAGTGCTCCCTAGTGACATTGACTTGTTAATAAACCTTAGCCTTCTCTTTTTCTTTCATTATTTGCGTGAAATGTAAAAAATCTTTCCTCTGGCTATACACAAATAAAATGCAGATCCCATTCATGGTATTATCGATAACACATGAAGAAACTGCATTTTATACTTTCCTTACCATCCCCCTCTGAAATTGTTGAAAAATATGGTTTTCTGTCTGCCATGTCTTCATAGTCCATGCCATATGGGGACGCCAGTACTGGAAAAGAAATTAACTTAGTCAGTAGACTTTTTGAAATACAACTGGTTCCAAACAAAGGTAAATATTTTGGCAGACAGTACTAAGAAGAATTTTATGGACTAATTCCAAGAGATCTACTGTCAGATTACATTCCAAAAGAAAAATTTCAAACATACTGACTGTCATCAGTTACTTTTCTTTCCTGCCTTTGCCTTCCTCCACCTTCAATTTATATAATATGTATCACAGCTGCATATTCCTTGTGGTATCTGTTCTTATGGATATGTCTGAAAGAACAGACATTGGTCCTGCATAATATTGTAGTTAGTTATGGTTAATACTAGAAAGTGTGTAAACGTCATTCTTGTCTCCCCATTGCATCACCTTCAATATCCCTGTAAAAATCCGTAACTTTACCCTTCTTGACTTTTGCAGCCAGATTGCTGCCATCTACCATTTGGATAATGCCACTCAGCTGAATACCTAAGAACATTTCAAAATTGTCATAATGTGGGAAAGCCTAAAATTACAGTTCGTAAAAAATTGTTGCCTTTCTTGTGACCTAATTTTTCAGGGAATTCGTGACATCGTGAAAGATGTGGTCAATATTTGTGTGGTCATTTGTAAACAGTGACACATTTAACTAAATATATGTCAATAACAGATTCATTTAAAAATTCAGGTTTAACAGATTTCCCATTGCCAGAGTTGAGTATTAACTAAGTCACTATTGTTATAACTGTCTTTCAAATCTAAGTAACAAATAAGCAATGGAGTAGAAGAATAAAACAAGAAACTGGAAAAAGTAGTGTGTAACCGAACTTAATGTGAAAATGTTGAATGTGGAAGTGAACTGTAGATTGTTAACAATCCAGAAATTAGGTAGCAGTGTGGTGTAAACAACTTTTTATTTTAAATACCCTTCTTATTAATTTCAACAGGAAACTAGAAACATAATGACTGTTATAAACTTTCACAAAGATCATGGACAGGCTAGGGCACTCCCTGAGCGAACAGTTTTCTGGTGTGATTCAGTCTACAGTGTGTTGAAGTGTCCTTAAGGACCACTGTATTGATGATGGAGACTCTATTACACTTTCTCACCTCAAATAGTCCAGCACTTAGTTCTTCTCCCAGGAATGATTTTAATGAGACTGTAAAAATGTAGTTGCTGAAATGTAAGGTTAAAGATTTATAATGAGACATTGCGAGTAATGGAAAAATGCTGGGCTTGCATTGAGGAAATATGAATATGGTGTGAATTGGTAAGGTGAAGAAATTAATGGAACGAGAGAGATGGTAAAATTGTACATAGCACAGTACATTCATCTGTTGCATGGAGTGAAGGGGTCTGGAGATGAAGAAAGCACCAAGCAAAATAGATACAATCAAGCAAGTGCGAAACCATTAGAGCATAACAGTATCACAGGAAAATAATAAATTATCCCACAGATTTGCTGTCGTAACTTGTCCTCAGGATGTGAAATGTGTAGTACTGCCAACAGGCACACACGAAAGTAAAGATGACTCTCTTCATAGCTTTAGGAGCTAGTAATGCCTATCTTGTCAAGGGGGAGGAGGGGGGGGGGGGGAGGAGGTTGGAGAAAGGTTGAAAAGGAAGGGCAGCTAACGCAGGCTCCAGTGAACAGTGAGGCCTGCAGTGGGTTTGGCCCACCTCATCCTGGGGTCCAAGTGATCTGCCCTTACTTTTTAAATCTTCCCAAGCCCCCCTCCGCCTCTCCCTCTCTCACACTCACACTCTCTAGCATGTTGAAGATAAATTTGGAGAAGTTGAGTCATTGGGAAATATGCATAATGGATTGCTACGTAATCTGCAGCTCTTCAGCTATGGAACATCTTGGTTGCATACCAGTGATCATTGCCCCACACATAACTTTGTGTAATTCAGGGTATCATCTCCCACAGAGACCTTGCACCCCAAACAGATGAGAAGTTAAGGGCTTATCTGGAGTGGTGAGGCGTACATTTTGTCTCAAGGATAATCGGACAGATAGAATTGCCTTTATCTTAGCCTGTGAAGGGAATGTCCTCCTGGAAAAAATCTGTCATGGTGTACGGGTGTCACATGAAACCTTATGTACTACCACCATTAGGTGCTTTCAATGTTGGTGCTTCTCTTGTGGTCATCCCACTGCATGGCAGACCCAAAATATGGTAACTGTCTCCTGTCACTCCATGGAGGATGCCGATGGGAACAACCACGTTTGTGTGTTAGTTGCATAGATCAACATTGACTTTGTTTACCAGTTTGCCCAGTCCTCAAGAAAGAAAAGAAAAGACAGGAATATAAATTTGTTGACGGCCTGTCAAAATCTGAGGCGTGGAAAAAATGTATACCCAAATCCTGTCAATATGACAACTAGTTATGTGAAAATCAGTCATCACTCCCACAACCTCAATTTGTTTCCAAATCAGTTCTCCCACTGCCCTCCTATCTTTTGGCTCCTGCAGCACTGTCTTCAGGTACCACTTCCTGCACCCAGCCAGAATAGCAGCCTCACCCTCCAAAATCTACCAATGATAGGGCTCCCTCTCATGACCCCTCAAACCAGATCCCCACAGATCACACCCTGCTGAAGCTAGCCATTGGTTGAAGGAACCGTGGTCTGTGAATCCCAGTGCTGCCCACTCCTCATCTGTCCCCTACACTCATCACGGGTAGGCCCTTGCAAGAATCCTGGTCACCAAATGCTGCGAAGGAAGAAGAGAATTGAGACAAGTCTGTATGGCCCAGGGGTGTCCAACCCCACCTCATTGGATTCCGAATCAATCCTCATTGATGTGGCTTCATCCCCAGTGGTGATAGACAGTGATCCTGGGGCCGGCGCCTTCGCACCTAATCTAGACACTTGTAACATGATCATTCAGTGGAACTGTAATAGATATTACTGTCACCTGCTGGAGCATCATCACCTTAGTTTCTCTTCTTCCGCAGTCTGCGTTGTCCTACAAGAAACACTGTTACTCAGTGGTGTATTCTGCCAGAAACATGTTTGCCCCGTATATTGGTTTGTTCAGATGTTGTCAGTGAGTGGATTCCCCTTCACACCACATTTGAAGCAATAGTGGTGCAGATGCACATGACCTCAATGATTGTGATGTGCCGCTCCCCCCTCTCGGGGCCCATCACATTTCTTTTGTATGTATGTGCATGGCCACCATTGAGCCCGATCCCTTCCAGTGCTACATTTCCATTGGATGGTCCTCTTGGCACCAGCTGTGCTTGGAACTGGTTTGTGGTTTGGACACTCATTTTCTTAGCTTTCAGTTTTCTACAGCTTTTCATTATTAATTATATGGTTCCTTTGTTGGGTTTGATTTGCTGCTACTTTCCTAAATTTTACAGAAGTGTGGACCATGCTGGGAAGGTCACCCAGTACGGTGTATCTTCCATCTTTGTGCATTTTTTCTCTTTGCACACTCCTTTCTTTCAATGGTGCTATGCCCAGATCCCAGCAGGATATCTATTCCTATATTGTGGGTGGGGGGAGTCAGCCCCTCACCATGCAGGGATCACACTCGTCGCACCTGAGTTGGAAATGCCCCGTACAAGCCAAGTAGTATATGCCCATCTTGGCTGGGGCACGAGGACTCCGAGCAGTGGTTTACTGGCCAGGTAACTGTTGCTGTGGGTGGGTGGCACTCGTGGAGAGAGCCCTCATTCAGAGTGGATGGTACCGTGGTGGTAGCTTTGCACATTAGGTTAATTAAACTTTCTTCTGCTGATGGCCACATGGCAATGTGGAGAGATGTGGCCACAAAATGTTCCCGTCCCTGGCTAACGCCAAGAAAGGACAAAGGGCTCAGATACAAGGTGAGAAATACTCCTCCCAATACTTGGTTTGTTCTAGGATGTATGGGGTTTAGTTTTCGGGTGCAAAGCCTTTGTTCTTTGTCGAACATAGCTTTGGGAGGAGTGGCAGTAGATTTCAAAAGTGAAATGTGGCTCTGTTCTGCTAAAAAGGCCTCTCCCATTCAGTCAGAGGTGCTACTTGCCTACAACAAGATGATTAATATTCCTGTCACTATAACCCTCATAAAAGTCTGAATATGGTACAAGGTATCATTTTCCAGCAATATCTCTGACGAAGTGTGCATTTTGTCTGCCGTGTCCAGCGGGAACCGAAAGACAATGAAATGTTACTTTAAAGTCAGTACTGTCATTAGACTGTTGTTTATTTGCACTTACACAATCATGATTTCGGCTTCAAAATGCAATTATCAAGTGTTTTAAGTGTTATACAGTGCCTAAGATGGCATACTGTCGTATTTAAAATACACTATTAGACACATTGTCTAAGAGTCGATATTTCGTAGACAATGTGTCTAATAGTGTATTTTAAATATGACAGTATGCCATCTTAGGCACTGTATAACACTTAACACTTGATAATGGCACTTTGAAGCCGAAATCATGATTGTGTAAGTGTAAATGTAATACTGCAAATAAACAACAGTCTAATGGCGGTACTGACTTTAAAGAAATATATTATGACTGTGGCCCAACATTATGAAAAATAAAAAAATTTAAAAAAAATTGGTAGACAACAAAATGAATTCCGGAGCCTTCATCTTGGCCTTTGAATGTGTCTTGTTGCATGAGGAGAGTGATGGTGTATTGTTGTGATGCCAAGCTGTACACTATAAATGCAATCAATTTGGACACATCTTCATGTTGCAATGCAAGTCCTGCCTGTAGGGATTGTGACTGTTAGTTGCAAACTAATGCTACTTATTCCCGTCCTCCCATCTGTGTCAACTAAGGGAAGCACCATATGATAGTGATGTGACTTATGCTGCTGCTGCTGCTGCTACGATGACATCTTCCTCTTTAGTGACTGTGCCAGTGCCGTTCGTCTTTTACTTCTGGCCCTCAGGGCTGCGCAACTACACCCACTACCCCAGTGATTGCGGGTCCTCCTCCTACTGCTGCCACACACAGCCTTTGGGACTATTGACTCCCTATCCCCCCAAGAACACCAGTCCCCAACCCCGAGCTGGAAATGCAGTGCCCTCCTCCAGCAGCCTTACCAAGAAGGGTCCCTCAGGATGCTCTTTTTTATTTATTTATTTATTTATTTACATGTCAAGGTCGTGGGACGTGTCAGTACATGAAATTACAACATAAAATTAAAATGTTTATAAACCAGAAAAAATCAATCCATAAGTTTAAATAAATGCAATCAACAATACAACAAGAATCAGCTTAATTTTTCAAGGAACCTCTTGACAGAATAGGAGTGATCCCTGAGGAAATTCTTCAGTTTCGATTTGAAAGCCCATGAATTACTGCTAAGATTTTTGAATTTGAGTGGTAGCCTATTGAAAATGGATGCAGCAGTGTTCTGCACACCTTTCTGCACAAGATCTAAGGAAGTCTGATCTAAATGCAAGTTTGATTTCTGTCGAGTATTAACTGAGTGAAAGCTGCTTGTTCCTGGGAATAAGCTAATACTGTTAACAAGAAATGACAGTAAGGAATATATATATTGAGGCCAATGTCAAAATACCCAGACTCGTGAACTTACCATTTATTGCCCAAACCACTCGTTTCTGAGCCAAAAATATCCTTTCAGAATGGGAAGAGTTACCCAAAAATATAATACCATATGACATAAGCGAATGAAAATAAGCAAAGTAGACTAATTTTTGGGCTGATCACTCACTTCAGATACTATTCGAATATTAAAAATGGCAGCATTAAGTCTTTGAACAAGATCTTGAATGTGGACTTTCCACAACAGTTTACTATCTATCTGAACACCTAGAAATTTGAACTGTTCAGTTTCACTAATCTTATGCCCATTCTGTGAAATTAAAACGTCATGTTTTGTTGAATTGTGTATTAGAAACTGTAAAAACCGAGTCTCACTGTGATTTAGCATTAGTTTATTTTCTACAAGCCATGTACTTATGTCATGAACTGCACTATTTAAAACTGAGCCAGTGTTGCACACAACATCCTTTACTACCAAGCTCGTGTCATGAGCAAACAGAAATATTATAGAGTTACCCATAATACTAGAGGGCATATCATTTACATAAATAAGGAACAGAAGCGGCCCCAACACTGATCCCTGGGGCTCCCCCACTTGACTGTACCCCACTCAGACCCCACATCACAACCATTCTCAACATTGTGAATAATGATCTTTTGCTGTCTGTTGCTAAAGCAAGAGGTGAACAAATTGTAAGCTATTCCCCGTATTCCGTAATGGTTCAATTTCTGAAGCAATATTTTGTGATCAACACAATCGAATGGCTTAGTTGAATCAAAAAATATGCCTAGCATTCAAAACCTATTGTTTAACCCAACCAGTACCTCGCAGAGAAAAGAGAATGTACCATTTTCAGTTACTTCTAAAGCCGAACTATACATTTGATAGGAAATCGTGTGATGTAAAATGATCAATTATCCTTACATACACAGCCTTTTCAATAGCTTTAGCAAACACTGATGGCATAGAAATAGGTCTAAAATTATCTACATTATCCCTTTCTCCCATTTTATGAAGCTACTTTACTTCTAAGTACTTTAATTGTTTCGGAAATTGACCCTAATGGGCCACGGTAGCTTGATTGTGACTACTTCTAACATTTGGATATAATTTCCATTTTGTTCCATGTGATATCCTTATCCCACTAGTCAGCCACCCGGGTTGTCTATTAATGCTAGTACCCCATTTAGAATGTTCTAATGGGAAGCAACTCTCAAAGAGCACGAGAAATGCGTTAAGGAAAGCATTATATTTGTCATCTATGTTATCGGCACTATAAACATCCTGCCACTCTTGCTCCTTGATGATGTTTAAAACTTGCTATATTGTCACTGGATTAACTTTCCTACATAGTTTGTAATTATATGTGATATTTGTTTGAGTACAATAACCTTTTAGTGCTAAAATTTGTGCATCATGGTGTGAAAGGCCATTCACACTTTTACTAATAGAATGCCCATCTAGTAATGAAGAATGAATAAAAATATTGTCTATGGCTGTGCTACTGTTACCCTGCACCCTAATTGGAAAAAACCAGTCTGCATCACATCATATGAATTTAGGAGATCTACCAACATCCTTTTTCTTGCATCATCATATACAAAATTAATATTGAAGTCACCACTTGTAACTAATTACTGGTACTTGCTACAAAGTAATCAAGAACCCTCTCGAGCATTGAGTAGAAATACTCTGAAGTCAGAGTTAGGGGACCTATAAACAACAACAATTAGAAGTTTAATTTCACTAAATTCAGCTGCCCCTGCACAACATTAAAATATCTGTTAGGTGCAGTGCTGTGATAAGTCTGTGGACTCTGCTGATCTGCAACGGGTTGCCAGCTCGTGGGTGAAGGAGCCACAGGTTGCAGACGGTAGGACTTCGCGTTCCTCCCGAGTTCCAGAATATGGAGCAGAAGTCTAAATCACCTAAGGACAAGTAGTAATCCTTCAAAAAGAGGGAGATTCTGGTGGCCTCTCTGCTGCCAGACCGCCCCCCCACCCCACCCCTCCGCATATTCCACCTCTGTATCCAAGACAGCATTCCTGTTTGTTGGTCCCTAAGGCCTGAGAACCCCCCCCCTCCCCCCAGTGATGCACTGTACCATGATTCTGAGCAAATGTGTATAACGTTGTCCCCCCAATGCATCATGATTCTGAGCAAATGTGTATATTGTTGTATCTTCACAACCAGTGGCAGTAGGCACCACTGAGGTATGACCTGTGTCCGTGGTCCTTTCCCTCCCCACAGGATACTGACAGTATGATCCTCCAGTGGAACTGCAGCAGCTTTTTTGCCACTTGTCTGAGCTGTGATCTGTGTTGTGCACTTGCCCTGTTTCTTTGAATTGCCTTTGGGAAACTGGTTTCCTAGCAATACGATCCCCTATCCTCTGTGGCTATGGGGCTATTTTAAGAATGGCACTGACTAGGAAAGAGCATCAGATGGTGTTTACACATACATTCTGGCTCTGCGTACAGCAAACACGTGGCACTCAACACAATTTTGGAGGCTATGGTTGTTTGTGTGAAGGCATCTCTTGAATTTACCATCTGTAACATGTATGCCCCTTAGATGATGAAGTATCCCAGAACGCGTCATGTGCACTGTTTTCTGAACTGCCCCAAGTCTTGCTAATATTGGATACTTTAAATGCCTGCAACCATTTGTGGGCTACAACAATGACAATTAGCCACGGTAATGCTGCTGAAAACTCTCTCGCAGAGCTTGATCTTTGCCTGTTGGATACTAAAGTTCCCACACACTTCAATGTGGCATACAGGTTTTGTTCGGCTATTGACCTTTCCACTTGCAGCTCAGGTCGTCTCCCACCCATCCATGTATAGTGCATGACGACCTGCATGACAGTGATTATTTTCTGATCCTTTAGACGTACCCTCAGACATCACTCGCCTAAGTGTCCACCCACATGGGCTCTTTCCAGATAGGGATGCTTTCATGATTGCCATCACCCTTCACATACCGCTGCATGGAGGTATTGATGCCGTTGTCCAGAGCACAATTGCAGTATTCTATTGACAGCTGACTCAGTGATCCCTTCTTCCATGAGGTCCCACTTAGGAAGACAGTACCTTTGTGGACCTCAGAAATCGCAGTGGCCATTGGAGACTGCAGAATGGCTCTACAATGCCCTAAGTGGCATCTGTAAGTGGAACACCTCATTTCCCTTAAATGGCTCTGTGCCTAGGTTCACCACCACATAAACAATAGAAACACGAATGCTAGGAATGTTATGTTGCTAACATAGGACTGCGTACCACTCCTTCACAGGTTTGGGCAAAGATTCAGTCTCTACACGGACACCAATAACCTGCAGGTGTAGCTGTGGTATCTCACTGACCCAGATGCTGTGGCCGAAAATTTTGCTTTTCGTTACACTGAGCCTCTGCATCTAAGAGTTATCAGCCTGCATTTCGGTTCTCAACCCATGGATAGAGCAATCAACCTCTTTTGCCATTTGCTACATGTCACTTCGAACCTTGAGTGGGAATCCCTCAGTGCCTTATTCCTGTGCACTGTCACGGCTCCAAGGCCAGACCACAACCACAGCCAAATGCTCAAACACTGTCATATTTTTTATATTTTCAAATGTATCTAGAGTAAGGGTGAGTTCCCATCTTAGGTGGCAAGAAAGTGCGATTGTCCCAGTACTGAAATTTAATAAACACCCCAATGAGATGGACAGCTACCACCCAAATAGCTTCACTAATGTTCTCCACAAGTCGCTCAAACATATGGTGAGCTGATGGCTTTGTCGGTACTGTGAGCCTCAGGGTGTTTCGGCTCCACCCCAGGGCTGTTTTTGCCAAGGCTTTTCTATTCTGGCAATTTGGTCTGCCTGGAGCCTGCTATTTGGTCAGCTTTTGCATGGCTTAAACATCTTATTGCTGTCTTCTTTAACTTGTTTAGGGTCTGAGACATCACGTGAAATCACCACATCTTGACTACCCTCCAGCAATGGGATCTTTCGAGCCAACACCCAATTTTTGTCCAAAACTTCTTGATCCTCCATGCTTTTCAGGGTGCCATACAAAAGGCACAACCTTGGGTTCTCGCCAATGGCTCGTGGTTTTTTGCTGCCAAGATGTATGTCATGAACTTTTGTCACCGTCGTAATGTCCATCTCCAATAAGAACTCTACCTCGAGGGCCAAATGCTCATTGTAGTGGAATCTTACAGTTTTTTTGGGATGATTTTTGGTGACCAATTCATGTGGCTTCCCCACCTTCACCAGCTTCAGCAAACCTGTTGGTCACACCTTAATACTCTTTATTGTTACAGTAACACTTTTATGGCTGTGCAATGCTCTGATCCTGTTGCATCTTGATTATGAGAGCCTGCTGTATGACTTAGCATTGTCTTCAGCATTGCAGTTGCTGAATCTAGTACATCATTTTGAGGTCCAACTTGCAATAGGTGCCTTTCAGACCAGCCTTATGAAAAGCCAAGATGGCACTGTGTAGCTGGAATTCTGCCACGGATAAAGAATGAGAACTGTACCAAATGCAAAAGTCAGTAACAAACAGTGGAGGGTGACCAATGGTCTGATGGTCACTAAGCAACTGACGGTGATAAGGAAGAATCTAACACTCAGTACAGGGCCCTGTGGGGTGCCATTCTCTAGGACCTGTGGAAAACTGAGTGAAATACCAACTCTAACATTAAACAACCTGTGGGGGGGGGGGGGGGGGAGGGGCACAGAAAGAGATGTTTAGAAAAGGCTTGTTGGGTTGCCGTTTTCAACCAGCCAGTCAGTCAGTTGCAGATCATCTCCTTGAGAATCCACACCAATGGATTCCATAGCACAACTAACTTCACTTATTACAGAAGGAATACAAAATATATTACTGTTAAAATTAAACTTCCTGCTTAGGTTTTCTTGCAGTTCATTCCACCAATTTGGAAGCAAAGCAGATTTATGCATATGCATGTGGTACCAACTGCCACAAGCAAACACAGAAAACATTTTGATTTATCGTGCTTGTAAAAGTAAACCACCAATAAATATCTCTGTTAAATCTCAAGTTATTACATTATATGTTTAACCCAGACACCATGTTTATAGTGAGCCATTCACTGACTGGGAATTGCCTCAGGCTCTTCCCTCATCCCATGATAACAACCCCGGGCCCTGATGTGGTTCCCAATCAGATGATGCATCATGTACCGTATTTACTCGAATCTAAGCCGCAGTTTTTTTCCGGTCAGAAGAGATGGTTGCTAATAGGAACTTTTATGAATTGTGAATCACACGCAGTATTTTCTTCACCATAAGAATAATACGAATATAAACATTTTGCCAAGCATTCTTTCGTATTTGCTGCTATTGCCTTTAAATCCTGTCTACCTAATAAACTACGAACTGACAGGTAGGAAAAAATTCAGAACGTAGAGTTGGCCATATTGACAAACATCCCTAACAGTCTTGCCAGTCGGATTTTCGTAGTACATTGAAATGCTGCTACATTCGAAGATGAACAATACGGAATTTGTATTTACTTCGTCGGATAATGTAAGAAAATGCAGTGGTTCGAAACTCGGGGCGGAGAAAAAAGCTTGTCTTCCACCCTTTCTTTAAATTTTTTTTTACTGATGCAGAGGTTTTGGTGCCAGTATTTATCTTTGTGCCTGCAAAGCATGCCCGTGTAGCGCTACACATATTCGAATGCAGAAGTTAGTTGTGGTGGCACCTACCAACATTTTTCAGAACTTCCACTTACTTTGCACTCGATTCTAAGCCACAGGCGGTTTTTTGGATTACAGAAACCGGTTTGCATATGAGAGACAACAACTGCTTGACATCCACTATCGGGTAGGATTACCCATTGGAATGCACCTCGCAGCCTTCTGCCAGGACCTCCCCCTATCCTTCTTAGAATGCACTTCCCTTGTTTTCTTGCAGTCCCATTCACCACCCCACCCCCTGTCCCCATTGCCTTCAATGCCTCATTTTTACCACTCCTACTTATTTTGCTCATTCGAGTACATTCCTGGTGACATCATTAAGTCCTAATGACTGAATGAACGAACCCACGCGTGAGGAACAGATGACTTCATTATTTAGTCTGTTACTACCATCCAAGTTCGCAGCTCGTGGTCTTGCGGTAGCATTCTCGTTTCCTGCACGTGTGGTCCCGCGTTCGATTCCCTGCGGCGTCAGGGATTTTCTCTGCCTAGAGATGACTGGCTGTTGTGTTGTCTTCATCATCATCATTCATCAGCATTATGGTCAGAGGAAGGCAATAGCAAACCACCTCCGCTAGGACCTTGTCTAGTAGGCGATGCGGTCTCCTGCATCGTCTCCTTTGCTCCTAGGAGTATGGGACCTCATCATCATCACTACCATCCAACCAAAAAGTCAGTATATTTTGTGTTATCAATATATGAAAGTATTACTTACTGAGTTCTTAAGTTTATTTTGTGAAATAGTGAAAGAAAAGCCTATGGTGGCTTTTGCATCATAAGCACTAGTTAACTGCTGTCGAGTTCTATCTCCTGTAATATCTCACACCACAATGGCAAAGTTTCGAAAGCAAAACTTTCTTAAATTCTAGTTTTTTTGCACTTGGCCAGTTATGTAGAGAGAGTAAAGGCTCAGTATCATTGCCTTATCTATCATAGATATTAAAATGATCAAGTTTTGTGTCCTACAAGGTTGAATAATCAGATCTTCTGCTACTTTCTTGACAAGGCAACCAGAGAGGTATAATTCACACAGTTAGAAAAAGACTTAAAAGAAGTTGGTATTATTCTTTGGATATTCGAAACTACATTCTGGAATGTAGGAATATTATGCTAAAGTCCAGAGGGGGGGAAGGAAGAGAAATAGCATAGTCCAGAGCTGGTCAGTATAAAAAGAAAAAAATTGTATTTGTTAACAGTCCACAAAATGTTACTGTATTCAATAAAGAATTTCAGAAATGTGAAGCATAGGCCAAACCTAAATTTGAAGTGCAAGGTACCTTCATACCTTAATTGATGTATAGTAGTCAAGTGTGGGGAAATTATGATCATGATCATGATTTTTGTATCATGACTGGCAAAGATTTCAAATTTAATGCCCCATCCATAGATTAAAGTGGTGTTATTGTGAAACTAATTAAATGTTGAGAAGTTCTATGAGTATTCCATTTGTTCCTAATTTGATATAAACTCATATGTGTATATGATGAATTGACATTTTTCTCAGGCCTGGTAGTTTGAAAGATCCAGAAATCGCAGAACTTTTTGATAAAGATGACCCTGAAAAAATATTTGAAGACCTTCGTGAAATTGGACATGGCAGTTTTGGTGCTGTCTACTATGCTCGTTGCCATCATACGAAAGAAATTGTTGCCATTAAGAAAATGTCATACGTTGGAAAACAAAGTGCAGAGAAATGGCAAGATATCTTAAAAGAAATCAGGTTTTTGCGCCAACTTAACCATCCAAATACAATAGAATACAAAGGATGCTTCCTGCGGGACCATACAGCATGGGTAAGTTGTGTATCTACAATGCTAATTTGACAACAGACATCTTTTTACTGAAATTTGAATTAGTCCTGAGTAAAACTATGGCTTTCCATGGTGTTTAGTTTACAGTATTTTATCTGGGCTTATGTGACAATCCTTTATTTGCTTGTGCCCCTTAATTCTTTGCGTTTCCTGTACTGATTGATATGTGTGTCCACATCTTCAATCCCTATTGCTGTTCTTACCTTTATCCTTCTTCTCCTTTCCAAATATTCCTTTAGGAGAAAGAAATTCCCAGTTCTGGTAATATGCAATTTTGTTATCACCAGACTTCATCATTTCTGCCATTTTTCTCAGCCAAAAACAATGGCATGACTGAAAAATGTTATATATGTATTATTTGAAGTCTTCTGAGTGAGTGTGCCAAGTATCCATTACTTCAGACAGATAACGTAGCTGCAGCACAGGTTCAAAATGATGTCTGCAGGTGATGTACGTTACAAGCAACACCGTCATTGAATTTCTCACTGCAGGAAAAGAAATTGTGGGGAATATTCACAAACACTTGTGTAAATCTATGGAGCACCTAAATTGGTAGAAGATAAAGGTTGCATTGTATTGTATTTTGCATTTTGTGCATAAGTTGATATAATGTACCTGTACTCATACATTGAACCTAGTGATACAGTTTGTATAGAGCAAATCATGCTTGTGATTGGATCAGTGTGTAACGTAAGTGTTGCCAAGAAAACTTTATCCTATGTGATGAGTGTTAAGTTACAGTAGGGCAGACTGAGTTATTTGAGAGTTTGTTATTAAAGTACTAAAATAGGAGGGACACCAAAAGTTTCCAGAAAGGCTCCGTCCTAAGTGGATCTAGTGTAGTTTGGCTGCAAAGCAACCACCCCCCCCCCCCCCCACCCACCCCACCCCACCCCACCCCACCCTCCCACCCAAAAAAAGAAAAAAAGAATTTATTTCATTGCAGCTGTTCTGCTCTCATTGTTTTTACTGTGGCAGGCATAGTACTACAACATAGGTGTGAAATTTTGCTCCCTCCTCAGGAAAAGCACCATACAAACTGTGATGTGGAAACAGCTTGTAACAGTGGTGCTAAGGGAAAATGACCTAGTGGTTTTTCTTGTTTCGAAAACAGTGACTTGTAGTTTGATCAACTGTGTTCTGGAGTTTGTCTGAACAGAGGAAAATGTCCTGAAGACCTATGAGCTTGTGCTTGAAGTCTGACTATAGTCCGTTGAACGAATAGCAGAATTAATTGAATTGTTTTGAAGCTTGGTTCAATGAATTTTAACAGAAAATTTGGGAATGGGGAGGGTTGCTGCAAGATTTGTGTCTTGGATTCTGACATGACTAGCAGAAACAAGGTAGAGTTGAAGCATGCTATGCTTCGAAAGAACATCTCCAAATTGCCCCTGAATTGTTTCAAAGAACGTTATGGTTAACAAGTCATGGTGCTATTATTACGCCCTCCGAATCAGACGAAGAGCACCCAAAAAAAAATAAAAGCACATAAAGTGAAGCTTAACATCATGAAAATGCTGTGTGTTCAAAGTTCATTCCACCAGATCAGACTATTAATCATGTTTTCTGATTGAGCTTTTGAAAAGATTGTGAACAGTGTACACATATGTGGCAACTGGGAGCTGTTTTTTGGCCACCATGTCAGTGCACTTGCTTGCACGACCATTTCAGTGTGCTACCAGGTGTACCGGTATGAAATGAGCAATTTTGTGAAAATGAAACACTAATTTTGAATTGAAAAGTAAAAACATTTTATTCAAAGTACTGACCATTGCTTTCTATACATTTTGACCACCTTTCTGGCAATTTGTGGACACCACGCCAATAGAAATGTTTGTCTTTTGAAGCAGGCCAATCAGACATTCAATTTTTGACTTCTTCGTTGGAATCAAAGTGTTCCTCATCCAATGCATGTCCCATTGATGAAAACAAATGGTAGTTGGAAGGGGCCAAGTCTGGTGAATATGGCGGGTGGGGTAGCAGCTCCCAGCTAAGTGTTTTGATTGTATCCTGAACCAGTTTTGCTTTGTGTGCAGGTGCATTGTCGTGTAAAAAAATTACTTTGCCATGTCTTCTGGCCCATTCTGGTCGTTTTTCAATCAGTGTATAGTTCACATTGATCATTTGCTGTCTGTAGCGATTAGTATTCACAGTTTCACCAGGTTTTAGAAGCTTACCACACCTTTCTGATCTCACCAAACACAGAGCATTGTCTTCTTGCCGAATCGATCTGGTTTTGCAGTCGATGTTGATGGTTGTCCCGGATTAACCCATGATTTTTCCTGTTTAGGATTCTTAAAATAAATTCATTTTTCATCGCCAGTAACAATTCAATGCAACATTTATTTTCTTTCATGCCTTTGAAGCAAAATTTGACAAATGGTTTTTCAGTTTTCCATCTGTCTTTCATTCAATTCATGTGGCACCCATTTTCCACACTTTTGGATCTTTCCCATAGCTTTCAAACGGTCAGAAATTGTTTGTTGTGCAACATTTAGCATTGTGCCCTTTGCTTCTGACTCAAAGTATCATCTTCATCCAATATTGCTTGCAATTCATTGTCTTCGAATCTTTTTGGTGGTCTTCCACGTTCTTCATTTCTTACATCAAAATCATTATTTCTGAACCATTGAAACCATCTTCTGCACGTTGCTTCTGATAGATCATGATCACCATATACCTCGACAAGCATTCTATGCGACTCTGTAGCACTTTTTTTCAAATGAAAACAAAAAAATTAATGCTTTCCACAAATCATTACTTTCTGGTACAAAATTCGACATTGTTAACATGATGAAAACATATGATGTTGTTTGTTCCATGACTTGATGTATAATAAATATCTTTGACAGATGTCATACCAACCAAGCAAAAAAAAAATTAAGTCTCGTTCACAACAAATGTTCCCTATCGACACATTTGTATCTTAACGCTCATTTCATACTGGTACACCTGGTAGTTTGTGGTCAGGAACAGCATGACACCCTTGTCCCACATAACCTACACACTTGGTCTAGCTCTGTGTGATACCTGTTGTTACTGTGCATAAAGTGTGTCGTGAAAAGACATCAATTTGATCATGCTCAAGTAGCTAGTCAGTAAAATGTAAGGGAAGACTTGTCCCTGCAGAGGAATATAAAAAAATGTTCCCAGTAATGGATTCACTGATTGTATAAATTTATTATATATAGTGGAGAGTACTTTGAAGGTGATTAGGCTGTATTGGGAGGAAGGGGGGGGGGGGGGGGAGTGGAGGTGAACAGAACACTCTGGAATTTGATTCTTGAACAGTTCTTAGATAATTTCCAGCACTTAATGGATATTTTTCATCCACAAATTGCTTGTGCATGTGAGGAAATGCCACTTGTAATATGGGTTAGTTGATTCACAAGTTTCTAGGAGAAATATCATGCCCAGTAAAGTAATGATGCTCAGACTACTTTGTTTTTCTTTAATCATTTGTATTAAAAGTTGGTATATATTTACATTGTGTTCCTTAAGAAACGTCAGTATTTGGAAATTTTGCCTGTTGCTTTCAACTTTTGGCAATAAATTACAATCTCTTGATGTTTTCTGTGTTGGCCTACTTTCACGTGGCTTATATCATACTCGCCACACCTCGTCATTCTACATCTTTCTGTACCACTTTTTCCCTCCTGCTTCTGAAGCTGCTTCCTTCACTTAAAAAAATTAGTGGAAATTTTTTGTATATTGTTACAAATCAAATGTACATTGCTGTTTGTTTCTTCGATACCTATCAGATATTTCCCTTTATCTCTCCTCATCTTTCCCCCTGTGTGAAATATGTTAAGTGGACCTTTGTTGTATCTTCAGCTGGTAATGGAATACTGCCTGGGGTCAGCATCAGATATAATTGAAGTTCACAAGCGACCGCTTAAAGAAGAAGAAATATCAGCTATCTGCGAGGGTGTGCTACGTGGCCTTCATTACTTGCATTCTCTGGGGCGCATCCACCGTGATGTCAAAGCTGGAAATATCCTCCTTACAGAAAATGGAACAGTTAAGCTGGGTACAATGCACAATTGTTTTTTTTATATTACTGTACTTCATATGGATTTTAAAATAACTATGTGAGCACACTAATTGTATTCTGCACTAACTAAACTAAAATGACACATCAATGGTTGGCAATGAAAACCTTGTAATTTCAGTTACCAGTAACTCTGTTACCAAAGATAGATTTGAAAGTGCCTGGATTTCTGTAATCTGCCAATAACTAGGCTTTTGCTATATAGTTACACACATAGCAACTTAATCTGTAACCTTTAATATTATTTTTTAAGAAACTATTTTTGTTTCTCCTGTAAAATTTAACAAAATGGAAGTAAAAGGTTTTCATTGCCTACCATCGAGATATTTAGTACTTTCATATAACTGGATAGAGCCAAAGAAAGATGAAAGCAACTTTTGTTTATGTCAGAAGACTAAGACAGATCAACACTTTTTAGTTCATGAAATCTTATAATTATTTTATCTTGCAAAAGAAAAAACTTATGGAGAAAAGCAGACCATACAGTAATTATGTAAGAAAGTCAGTCATGGCCTTGGATGAGGAAAGACAGTATAAGACAGGATGCATTGCTCTTTCATCCTGTTCTTTGGGCTCTCTCCATCAGTGATCCCGAATGCCCCTCACTTAATTCCTCAGTAGCCTCATTTCTGCGAACTCTTCCCTCTTTGTGATCCAAATGAATTAATCCCTGATGCACACACAAGAGAAAGTGGGCGGGGGGGGGGGGGGGGGGAGGTGGTTTGTATTCTTAATTTTATCAATTCCTTCAGTAAGAAGCAAATGTTGCAAACATAAATATTCAGTTACATTATTGCAACACTTAAAAAGAAATGCGTAAAGTAATGAGAGACACCAAATAAAATTTTACAAATCCATGGCTGTTTGTATGCTGCTATATTGATACAAAGCCTAATGAAAGGCAGAAAGAGTATTACAAACAGTGCAGATGAGGATTTCGAGAATAGAAGGGTACACAGGAGTAAACGGAAAAAGATATATAGAAATAAAGACAGAAATACCAAGTAGAAGAGATTGTGTGCAGGACTACAGAACAAAATGGATGCTGACATTTCATTCCCCTCCCTGCTCTTCTCCCAAAAAGAGTGAGGGGAAAATGACTATTTCTAAGACTCCTTATGAGCCCTAATTTCTCTTTATCTTGTCATCTAATAAACTGTATTATTTAAAATGATATGGTGTGTGAAGAGTGGAGACAAACTATGATCAGAACACCACATCAGCAACAGTGCATTATGTAAAAGTGTGAGTCAAATGAAAACCTTAAATTTGTTACAACAAATCGAAATTTCGCGCCGTTATCCTGTAAGTTGGTAAGTGTGCTACAAACAGTGTGCAGAATGGCGTGTAGGTGGCAGCATAGTGCAGATGCACATATTCCGTCACAGTATCAGTATAAAGATGGCCGCCGCACTTGTGACTTGCACCAGGGAAGAACAGCATTCTGTTACTCGGTTTTTGCGTAGTAAAGGTGTAAAACCTATTGAAATTCATCGACAAATGAAGGTTCAGTAAAGTGGTGCAAGTTTGTCACAGCAGCAAGTCTACGAATGGAGTAGGAAGTTTGCAAATGGTAAGAGTTCAGTGGAAGATGCCCCTCGTCCAGGTCAGGCACAAGAAGTTGACACCACAGAACATTGCAGCAGTTGAAGCAATAGTGAAGGAAAACCACTGTGTGACACTGAAAGACATTGCAGCATGTTTACAGATTAGTTATGGGTCAGCACACCACATTGTGCATGATGAGCTCCAGTTTCCCTAAGTGTATGTAAGATGGGTGCCACAGCAGCTGACTCCTGGAATAAGAGAACAATGTGTTGATGCTTGTGAAGAACTTCTTCGGCACTTTGAACGAGAAGGTTCAAGAATCCTTGCAAGAATCGTTACTGGGGACGAAACCTGGATTCACCTACCGGAAACGGAGAGAGCGAGCGAGGAATGGCGTGATTCCTCATCACCAAAGCCAAAGAAGTTTTGAACAGAACCATCAGCAGGGAAGGTTATGCTGATTTTCTTTTGAGACAAAAAAGGCATCATTTTGGAGCATTACATGCATAGAGGGACCACTGTCACCAGTGCATCATACACAATCTCCTAAAAAATCATCTGTGGCCTGCAATCAAATCAAAGCGACGTGGGTTGCTGTCAGCAGGTGTCCTTTTGCAACATGTCAGTGCAAGGCCCCACACTGCCTGTACAACAGTTGCAACAATCGCAGACCTACATTTTGAGTGTCCTCCTGATCCACCATACTCACCAGACCTTTCCCCAAGTGATTTCCATATGTTTGGACCACTCAGTGACACAGTGGGAGGAAAGAAGTTCCGTTCTGATGAAGAGGTACGCCACACGGTGCACAAGTGGTTGCGCAGACTACCAAAAGAATTTTTTTCTAAAGGAATTTATGCACTTTGTAAGCGCTGGAGTACTTGCATTGAGCGTGGGGGACGTTATGTTGGAAAGTGATACAGCATTGTACCACTTCTGCACAGTAAATAATATTTTAAAATATATTTAAGGTTTTCATTTGACTCACCCTCATACTTAAAAAGGTTTCAAGCACGAGGAATATTCTTGGGAACCTCCAAATCTTTTGACAGGGTATACTATGTGATGTGATGTGCAGTCTTATTAAAACCTGTGCTGGATGTTGTCACTTGGGCAACTCGTGCAATTACTAGAAATATACACAACAGTGTACAAAAATTATTTATAGTAAAAGGTGAAGTACTAGAGGAAATAGTCCAGAACAATAAATATAAGTTTTGGTGTCTTATTAGGGTGCCATTTTAAACCCATTCCTGTTCATATATTCTGAAAATGATTTTTCAAGTGCTCTAGATATTAAGTATCTGATTACTACATTTGCCAATGTCACCTTTAGTGTCTATTGGCAGATGGCCAAGCCTTAGTGAAGAGGCTTAATTTGCTTTATTGAAAAGGCAGGAGTTCACTTTGAGAGAGATAACTGTAGACTTAACATAGAAAAAATAAATACAATTCTCTTTAAACCAAGCAATCCAGAAGGACAAAAATTGTGTTAACAATCTGTTAAAGACCTGCTTTCGGATGTAGGATTTTGGGTTTACGTATACTCAACAGGCTTTCATGGAAGCAGCTAGTTATTGATGTCTGCAGTTTATATATTAAGGAAATTATCTCCATGATTAATTCAGAAACTTTAAAGACTGGGGATTTTTGATTAATATATCTTTTCCTGCCGTATGTTTTAGTACTGCAGAGTGGGACATGACACACTAATATGAAAACGTTTTTCTTACTGCAGAAGAGAGCCTTGAGGCATAAAACAGATTTTTGTATGGTAATAGAACATTAGAATTAACAACAATAAGTTTTATGTTACAGGAACTGTTTTTTATAGAATGAGATTTTCACTCTGCAGCGGAGTGTGCGCTGATATGAAACTTCCTGGCAGATTAAAACTGTGTGCCCGAGTTCGAGTCTCGGTCGGGCACATCGTTTTTTTATAATTTGCTAGCAGCTGCTCCTGATGTTGATGGAAGACTGTTAAAAGGCAACTTGAGCAGTGGTTTATACTTAAACTTCTATATATATCTTGGCACTGCCCTAGCAAGATATTTAGTTGTTAATTTCAATTAAAACAACTGTTGCACTACGGAATGTGCCCTACTACTTAACTATTCAATAGTGTAAAAAAAAAAATCCATGCACACAAACAATGCTAAGGTTGTACATTGCCCACATAGGTAAAATTACATGTTAAGAGAGGGTGTATGTTGGGGGGGGGGGGGGTGATAAATATAGAAAGGCTATCCAAATCCGTATTTAGCTGCAATGCAACAATATAATATTTGGTATAATCAATTTTTTCCCCAAACAATTTCATAGCAAAGGAAATGTGAATCAAAAAAGTAGATTTTAGATTTCTTATGTGGGAACAAAAATATTTGCAAAGAAATCTTCAGAAGTGTGGCTTCGTTTTATTTGTATAAAAGTATTTTTGTTTTAACTGCACAATGTGCTATACCATAGTATCCAGCTCAGTAGTTGCTACTCCCTTCTCTACTCTTTCCGTGTGCACTTACACTATCAACCTGCATCACTCGTCTCTCTTTACATAGTCACCTTTTCCACCCTCACCATATCTTCTATTCCATGGCTATAAGCCAACACCAAAACTCCATTTAAATCAACTATGCTACAATAAGCTGTGTCTTTTTCTCTTCATAGTTTGTTGCTGCACTTAATCTTTAAAGATATTATTGAGTGTGACATATCCACTTTCAGTGCATCCCAAACAGGTAACTTTGTGATACTAATGATTTGTCAGGATGATGATATACTTGTATTTAGGTCTTACTGCTATTATGTTGTGTTTTTGATGTTATGTGCCTGACTGATTAATGAAAGTTTTATGTCTGAATCATTAGCATTCAGCAGGGGTCTGGAGGAAAACATTTACCTGATTAATTTATGATGGTCATGAACAGGCACATTTATTAGTACTTGTCAGTAATAAGTCTTTCATACACAAATGAAGATGTCCTCTCCTAACAAAATATTATGCTATATTGTGTTACCCTTTGTTTTATCATATTCTATGTTATTGTATGTTGTTATCTTCTCACACAGATTTTGACTCTCTCTCATGCTTCCAGCGGATTTTGGTTCAGCAAGCATCAAATGCCCTGCAAACAGCTTTGTGGGCACTCCATATTGGATGGCACCAGAGGTCATCCTTGCAATGGATGAAGGCCAATATGATGGAAAGGTTGATGTGTGGTCGTTAGGGATTACTTGTATAGAACTGGGTACGTACATAAATAGTACATTATTAACATTAACAGAATTCTCTATCAGTGCTTGATCATGAGAGTACGATAAAAAAAGAAAATACTTACTTGATGGTCTACAGCTATTAGCTATTTTATTTATGAACTAATTTTTAGCATCTAAGGAAATTGTCAAGTGACAAAGAATTATGCTACATCTATCACCGTTCACTGGGTGGCTGTATTTATATTGGCCATGAGGATCTAGATTGGCTGGCATATTCACTTAGTGAGACGGATGGCACACTCGCTGTGCGTAATAAAGCTCTCAAGTTTACTGCCCGCCAGGGAAGTTCTCGTGCTCAGATTATTCTTAGTACCGAGAGCTGGCTGAGACCTGAAGTGGAAAGCTCTGAGATATTTAGTGAGTCATGGAATGTAATTTGGAAAGACAAATTAGAGGCCACAGGAGGGACTTCATTGCAGTACATAAAATATTATGTCTATTGAGGTCAAAGTTGAGTGTGACAGTGAAGATATCTGGCCACGTACAATAGATGTAGATGAAACAAAGTGAATTGTTGGATTTTTACTAGCCACCCAACAGTTCTAAAGTCATTCAAAGAAAGTCTAGGGTCGGTAGCGTATAAATACGCAGTTCATGCGATACTAGTTGGAGGCGATTTTAACCAGCTGAGTATAGAATGGGATGTCTATGGATTCATTGCGGGGGTACAGACAGTCAGTCATGCAAAATGCTTTTGAACATGCTTTCTGAAAACTGTCTTGAGCTGTTAGCTTGGAGCCCACATACAGTGGAAATATCTTGGACCTTGTAGCTACAAATAGACTGACCCTTATCGAAAATGTCAGTTGAAATGGGGATTAGTGATCATGTCATTATGACTATTGTTACAGAAGTTAATAAGCCAGTCACGAAGGCTAGGAGAGTGTTTATGCTAGATAGTGCAAATAAGCAGTTGTTGACATTTCACTTTGTAAGATGGATGTAGAAGAATTACGGGCAAAGTTTAAGCACGATTGTAAATCGTGGTCTGGAGAGTTATTTGCCTAGTAAGTGGATAAAGCATGGTTAAGACCCACCATGATTTAATAATGAAATTCGGAAGATGCTGAGGAAGTAGAGGCTGCTACATTTGTGGTTCAAAAGAGAACACACAAATAACAAGCAATGGTTAATAGGGATTTGTGCGTTTCAAAAAAATCTGTGCCTGATGCATATAACAGCTACTACTGTCGCTCCTTAGCAAATGACCTGGAAGAGAACCTGAGAAAATTCTGGTCCTATGTAAAATTGCTAAGCGGGTCTAAGGCTTCGATTAATTCCCTAGTGGACCAGTCTGGTGTGGCAGTTGAAGATAGCGACACAAAGGCCAAAGTTCTAAATTTCACATTCAAGAAATTGTTCATACAGGAGAATCATACGAACACACTGTTGTTTGATCATTGGACAGACTCCACTATGGACAACATAGTAATGAGCATCCCTGGTGTAGAGAAACAACTGAAAGACTTAAAAGCAAATAAATTACCAGTACTTAAGAGTACTCTTATGGCATTAGCCCCTTTTCTAGCCTGCATTTGTCATGGCTCTCTAACCCAGCATGAAGCCCCAAGCGACTGGAAGACTCCAGTATATGAGAAGGGTGGAAGAACAGACTCACAAAAGTACAGACCAGTATCCCCAACTTACATTTGCCGCTGATTCTTTGGACGTATTCTCACTTTCTTGAGACCGAGAAGCTTATGTTCACGAATCAGGCTGATTTTAGAAAGCATCGCTTGTGCAGAACTCAGCTTGCCCTATTCTCACATGATGTGTACTGAGCTAGGTGGTGCAGTGGTTAACACTGGACTCACATTCGGGAGGATGACAGTTCAAACCCGGGTCTGGCCATTCAGACTTAGATTTTTTGTGATTTTCCGTAATTGTTTCAGTCAAATTCCAGGATGTTTCCTTTGAAAGGGCAAGGCCAATTTCCATCCCCATCCTTGACACAGAGCTTGTGCTCAGTGTCTAATGATCTCGATGTCGAGGTGGTGTCAAACCCAATCTTCCTTCCTTCCTTCACATGATGGACTGCAAACTACGGATCAAGAGCAACAGATGCCATATTTCTAGATTTCTGGAAGGCATTTGACACAGTGTCCCATTGCAAGCTCTTAAAGAAGGTATGAGCATATGGAATAAGTGCACAAATATGCAAGTGGCTCGAAGACTTCTTAAGTAATAAAACTCGGTAGTCGTTCATCAGAGACAAGGTATTGCCAGGAATGCCCTAGGGAAGTGTGATAGGATAGCTGTTGTTCTTTCTACATATAAATGGTTTGGCAAACAGCACGGGCACCAATTGCAGGTGTTTGCTGATGGTTCTGTGGTGTAAGGTGTCCAAGTTGATTGATTTTAGGAAAATGCATGATGACTTGGACAAAATTTCTTGTTGGTATGATGAATGGCAGCTAGCTGTAAATATGGAAAAATGTAAGTAGGAAGATCAAACGTGTAATGTTCAGATACGGTATTACTACTGTCCTGCTTGATACAGTCAAGTCATTTAAATAGCTGGGTGTAATGTTGCAAAGCAATATGAAATGGAATGAGCGTGTGGGAACTGTGGTAGGCAAGGCGAATGATTGACTTTGGTTTATTGGGAGAATTTTAGGAAAGAGTGCTGCACCTGTAAAGGGATTCCATATAGGATGCTAGTGCGACCTATTCTTGAGTACTGCTAGAGTTTTTGGGTTCTGTTCCAGATCGGATTGAAGAAAGATGTCGAAGCAATTCAGTGGCATGTTGCTAGATTTGTTACTGGTAGGTTCAAACAACATAAGTGTGACAAAGATGCTTCGGAAACTCAATAGCGATGCCTGGAGGGAAGACTATGTTCTTTTCAAGAAACACTATTGAGAAGCTGAGTGCCAAACTATTCTTCTGTTGCCAGCATATATTGTATGTAAGGACCACAAAGATAAGATACGAGAAATCAGTGCTTGTACAGAAGCATATAGACAGTCGTTTTTCCCTCAATCTGCTAGTGGAACAGGAAAGGAAATGATTAGTAGTGGTACACGTTACCCTCCGCCAAACACCATATGGCAGTTTGCAGAATATCGATGTAGATGTAATTTAACAGGGACGAAAAAAGAAATTGTCATTTAAAAAATTGCAGAGCATCAGGAAAATGTTTCCTTTTTCCTTTAGATATTGTTATATCAGTTGGGGAGGGAAGGAGGGGGAAGATAATAAATAATAATAAATAATAATAAATAATAATAATAATAATAATAATAATAATAATAATAATAATAATGTTTATTTGTCCATGTTATCTTTACAGTCTTGGACATTGTCATTTTTTGTGCAGTTATATCAATATCATGTCATTCCGAGAATGAATATATACATCAAGTAGCACATTGTATATCATTCCATGCAATAATGTTATAAACACATTAGCACATTATACATCACTCCATACATATAATGATTATATACATCAATTAGCCAATTATAACAATACCACCACTAATATACTGCAGTATGTAAAAGAATAAACTAACAGTACTGCAGCTCAGAATTTTTTAATGAGTATAAACATCTTTCTACTAACAAATTTTTCAACTTTCCCTTGAAAAGATTGCCTTGGACTGTGGTCTGTAGCTTTCTTGTTAGTCCGTATCCTATGGTAGTCACTTTTGGCTCGAGTATTGTAATGATGGGTGTCACCATTCTTTACACTATTTTCCTCGTTCTTTTTTACGAACATTATGGTCTTAAATACATACAATGAATAAACAGTCAGTAACTTATAATTTTTGAAATAGTCCCTACAGGACTGGCATTTGCTTATATTAGCAATTATCCTAACTGCTCTCTTTAGAAGCCTGAAAATGCAATCCATATAGACAGTGGGTGCCCCACCCCAGACCTTGATCCCATATCGCAGATGAGAGTGCATTAACCCATAATACACTTGTTTAAGGACAAGGGGAGCTACTATATTTGCAAGACGTTTTAGTAAGTAAATATTACTAGAAACCTTTTTACAGGTGGAGCTGATATGCTCTTTCCAAGTCAGATGTTCATCAATCAATATGCCTAAAAGCTTAAGTTTGTCAGATGTTTCAACTGTAGAAAGTGATTGAGTATGAGTATTATTAAAATGTAGCAAGAACTTTATTACTACAGTCTTGTCCTTATTCAGTGTAAGCTTATTCATTGTTAGATATTCTGTGATCATTTCAAAGTTCTCTTTGTTGCTTTGGAATGCTGCCCGCTCTGTACAGCCCCAGCTAATAAAAGATGTATCATCAGCATAGTTCCGTAGTTTGAAGTTTTGTGGCTGTGTTATATCATTAATATATACTATAAACAAGAATGGTCCAAGTATACTTATGTGGGGAACTCCACAATTGAGTTCTTTATGCTGACTTTACTGTTTGGATCTTACTTTCATTTTTATGATTTAGTTTTTTGCACTGTCTTCTATCATGGAGATAAGAACTAGTAATTTTAGAGCTACTCCTCTTATCCTGTAATTTTCTAACTTGGATAACAGTACCGCATGATTCACAGAATCAAATGCTTTAGACTGATCTAAGAAAGTCCCTATAACTTTGTTTCCTTCATCCAGCCTCTTCAGTAGATGGAAAAAAGTTGCTAATGCTGTTATTGTAGATCGTCCTTTTCGAAACCCATGTTGTTTTATTTAATAGTTTGTATTTATAGAAGAAGGATTCCATTTGATCTAGAATTATTCTTTCAAGCAGCTTGCCAAGTGTTGAAGTCAATGAGATTGGCCTGTAGTTATTTATGTCTGTGATAGGCCCCTTTTTATACACTGGTTGTATCTCGGTGATTTTTAAAAGCTGTGGAAAGGTCCCCTGGCCAATTGAACTGTTAATTAGATGTGTGATTGGTTTTATTAACTCATTTTTGCTTCCTTTAAGTAGTGTGGATGATACGTCATTCCAACCACTAGATGATTTTACTTTAGAGTTTTGAGATTATATTCATGACCTCAAACTCTGTTACACTCCTTAGGAAAAATGAATTACTCATTTTAACTGTGTTTATTTTCAGGGCTGATTCATCTTTTTCTTCTCTGCATGCTTTTCTAAAATGTTTAATGAAGGCCTCACATACGAACTTTGGTTCATTCAACAGTATTCCATTTTCTTTTAATGCAATGTTGCTGCAGCCTGGTTTTTCTCTATGTTCACATTCTTTGTTTACAATATGCCAGGCTGTTTTGCTAATGTTACTAGTTTTTCTTGTCTGTTCAGTATAATGAAGTGCTTTTAGTCTCTTAAGGGATTCCTTGTATGTCTTTCTGGTGCTTTTGTATTTTGTTAGGAAGTACTGCAATTTTGTTTCTCGGAACAGCACATAAAGGTCCTTCATATTTTCCTTTAGTTTATGTATTTCTGGGGGAGTTTTAAGTTTCTTTGTGGGATCTGATTTCTTTAGTCCTTTTTTTACTATTGGACATGCCTGATTAAAGCTATGGTTAAATATTTCATAAAAAAGGCTCCACTTTTCATTAATACCTTGTGATCTATGTACCTTATCCCACTCTCTCTCAGCAAGCTCCTTCCTAAGTAAGTTATAATTAATCTTCCTTTTTATAAGTGTGTAGGTCACTATGCAGAACTATTTTGTGGTCTGTATTAATTTCTATGGATAGAGCTGTATGGTCTGAGAGAGATGTTTCAACAGCTCTTACCACTATATGTTTCCTATCTAGATTCGAAAGAACATGATCAGTACAAGATTGTGAGTTAGGTGTTATCCTGGTTGGTTCATCATTTATTTTGTTATAGTTATAGCAATGCAATAAGTCCGAATATCTAAGATAATTTACACTACCAATATAGTTTAGAGTCTGTTTACATCACCTGTTATTGTTACCTATTTTTTGTTTGTTGATAGTTTATTCAGAAGTTGTTCTAGCTGGCAAAAGAACTCTTCTGCATAACTATTCGGCGATCTGTACAGGCCTACAATTATTAGGCTGTTTTTGCCTACCTTCATTTTTATAGCTGCTACTTCAAAGGCCAGTTCCATTGCAAGATTGTCAAGCCAGACAATTTTTTCACATTGTATGTAATTTCTAACAAAAATGCCCACACCTTCACCCTTGTGTATCTTTCTGTAGTATGCACTCACAATTTTGTAATTGTTTAACTTAAAACTAGGAGCCTCTCCAGACTTGCATCCAAGTTCATTCACAATATATATGTGTGGTTCACATTCTCCTAGAATTTCGTCAATTTGCTCTATTTTGTTAGTAATGTACTGAACATTCTGAAACATTATTTTACATTTTTCATCTTTCTTGATGCAGTCAGTAAAGCTTTCGCCTTCGTGTATGCGCACTGAAGGCCGATTTACACTAAAAAAGGAATGTCAGTTTCACTCAAAAGCAAACTATTTTTATATATGCGACTACTGAGTTCGATCTTTTCAGTAATCAATATGCTTACTTTTTCACAAAGAAAACGCTTAACCTCATAGTTCAGATGCAGTCCATGTTTAGTATGCATGCCCCTATCTAGTATGCTTATGTCTAGAATTAAACATTTTTCGTAACTTGAACACGATAATTTAATCCTGGCATTTGTTTTTCTAATCTCTTCGTTTACACATGAGTTGTACATTAAGTCGTGTCAGTGCGGGATGGTAGCAACAATAGTGTTTTTTGATTTATTTCATTCCAGAAATTTAGATAAACCTCCAATACACAAATCGGCTTCATTACAAGCCACATCATTTGAACTTGCAATACAGGCAACAAAGTCATTGTCGTGCGACATTTTGCCATCTAAAGATGTGTTTATTACAATGTTATTTGTTTTCGCACCTGGCTTCACCACACTACTTACTTGGATATTTTGATTAACACTTTGTAAAATCTCAGCCAGCTTTCTTCCATGACTGTCAGCAAGCAAGAGTACATTGCACTTCATGGCGGAATTCAGAGCGAGGTTGTCGCTACCTTCGCGTTGTTTATTAAGTTTGTTAACAGGCTTTTTTTCCATCTGATTGTACCCTTTCACTGCTTTCACGATTTTTGAAGCATATGGCACTACTTTTAGTCGCTGGCAGTCGTTTTCCGTTGCATTCGTCTTTCGCCCACTGGTTTGTTTTCTTGGTCACACACTCTCTACATAGTTCGTCATCCTTATTGCACTCATCACTACTATTTGACAGAACACTATACCTGTTTATATCTGTAATTATAATTTCATTTGCTGCATTTGATGCCTGTCTATCGCTTCCTTTCTGCTTCTCATAACTCACCAGGTTCCCGATTTGTAGCTTAATTGTTTTATCATTTAGAATATGGCGCAACTTCTTCAGCTCACAGTTTTCATTAGTTATATGCGAAATCTCACATCTTAGAACATCTACAATTTTTTGTAAACTTGAAATGCGTTCGTGTAGTTTTTCGATTTCACTTTTACGGTTTTCACCGGATTCCTTTTTTGTGACAGAACAGTAACTTTTATTCACTCGGTCACTATGCATCACTACACTTGTCGCCATCTTGTATTCAGCACTGTATATTAATTATGTAAATATCAGTTTATAAATAATGTAAATAGTTTCAGGCAATGTCCTCTTGTAGTGCAAGGAAGAAATCTCTTAAGGTGGTATAACATTTACAACTGTATTCTGTTTATAGTTTACCTACTTTGAGAAAATGGAAGACAATGAGTATTGAGTATTCTTATTTAAGTAAATACTTTGGGAAGTAGTATAACAAATAAGGTAGCCAAAAGGAACAGTTAGAATTGGAAGGCAGTGGAGTAAAAAGCAAGAAAAGAAAAGGAGGGCGGGGAGGATAAAAGGATGCAGGAACTTGTTCATCACAGAGACTTACTGTCAGCTATTTTATTCCTGTTAGAAACATAGTTGTTGCTTCACTTCATTCTTTTCATCTTTCGTGCTTGTTCTGTTTGTCTTAAAAAGAAACTTAAAATATGTAATGTAGAAGTTGTATTATTTGGAAGCAGTTGTTTACTATGCAGTGAGTAATAATTATTTCACTTAGCTTATGCAAATTATGTATATGGCACATGTGTAATATTTATGCATATGCACATTTTAATGGATGTTACCAAAGGCTTTAACTATATTCTTATAGGGATCAGTTTTAACTATTCATGTTAGTGGTAATCCTTTGTCTTTTCAGCTGAACGCAAGCCCCCATACTTCAACATGAATGCAATGAGTGCCCTCTACCATATTGCTCAAAATGATACTCCCCAGCTAAGTTCATCAGAATGGTCTGACGTGTTTCGTCATTTTGTGGATTCTTGCTTGCAGAAGAACCCAAGTGAAAGACCTAGTTCAGGCAAACTGCTCGGGGTATGTATCTACTGTTAATGATTGTAGAAGTATACAAAAAAATTAGATGAAATGAAGCAAAATATAAAAGTCTGTATGTTCACAATTAATTTCTGGAATCCAGTGTAGTACATGGGGGTTTTGTTGGTTTTTGTTGGCATTATAAAATAACTATTTTCATTAAATCAGATATAAGAATAGCTTTTGTAGCCCAAGCTGTAGCATGCTTACATATGCAATCTGTACAAAAGGAGTACAGATGTCCTAGATTTTGAAATGAGATTCTTCGTGCAGCAAAAGAAGGGAGTTGTTTGGAAGTATCAGGTATTTTTCATAAATAATAAAAGAAGTTATATGCTGTTCTCATAAGTTTGTTTTTACGTTACAGTTGTGCTGTTAATATTAAGAGTATATAACACAGTAAAATTAGCACATTAAAAGTGCATATGTTGTCAAATGAATACCTGTTCATGCCTTTGGTGGATGCCAAGTAGTTGGTGGTTGCTATGACAGATAGTAAGAGAATGAGACTCAAAAGTAATGTGTGAAAAAGTTTGTTTACTTATGTTGGTTTGCTATGACAAGTCCAAACCTGCAAACAGTATAGATCTGTCAGCCAGGCAAAGTATGTATATACAGAATAGTAGTAGAGGCTGAATGTCAAGGCACCATTATTAGACCGCGAGCTAGACTGGGCAGGTGCAATGTGTGGCTTCATTAAGTCTGCTGCAGCCATAGCACTAGCCGTGAAGGCTGATGTGGACCTGTCTCAGAGGCAGGTGGAGTTTGGTGGTGCAATCACATGTTTGATGCTAACTTTGGAACATAAATTGGCTTTGCTTGCAGGAATCAATGGCAAATAGTACCACATTCTTCTCCTCCCCCCCCCCCACTCCCTCTCCCCCTCCCCCTCCCCGCCCCCCTCTTCCCCCACCACAAACTCATACACCATTGTGGTGTACTGGTACAGCTGGAAATTTCAGCAGCCGGAAGGCCTGGGTACAGGTGCCACTGAGGAGGCCGAAACTGTAACTTTGGCGAATGAAGAGCTCTTGCCTTAACGCTGACATTCGTCTTGCAAATGGTGAGGATCATAAGGGATGAGTCATTTCCCTCCATTGGTGGAGGTGCAGTGGCAACTTGAGGGTCTAGCCATCGCTGAGTAATCTGTCAGTGGTTGATGGGAAAACAATCAAGTGTTTCATTGTCCTGGGCATAATTATGAAAGCTAGAATCATCTGACAGTATATGAAAAGGATAGATTGCTATTTATCATATAATGAATATGTTGAGTTGCAGACAACAGGCACAACAGAAAGACTGTTAAGGCTAGACTGACTTGCAGTGTGGCCTCAGTGTCCAGGGACAGTGGTCATATGTGTAAGAGTTGTGTTGCCTAATTCAGAAGACGACCTTGTGGCCAAAAGTTTGCTTTTTTAGCAATCTTTCTGTCATGCATGTCTGTAACTCAACACCTCCACTGTAAGGTGAGCAGCAGTCTATCCTTTTGGTATTAACAGTCTTATCATTTTCATAGTACTGTCAATATTCCATCCTGGATTTTTCAAGAATTGACTGAGGTGTTTAATGCCTAATCCGAGCTGACTGGTAGGCAAGAAAGCTTTGTGCATCACAATGCTTAGCTATTGGCTTGTAAGCAGTATCATACTGATGATTGGAGAGGAGCAGAGATCAGTGTTGCAGTTTTTGCACCTTTCATGAGGGACCGGCTTTGGAGGGCTGAACATGGGAATTAGAGGCTTGTCTGTCACAGAGTAGAATTTCCTGTCCTAAAATATTGGTGATATTTGGTCATATACAATAGCAAGAGCTTCCTTCTCAGTGTGTGAATAGTTGTATTGTGCTTAAAGTTGGGATATGAAGGCAGTTGGCCTGTCCAGTGATCCCACTCTGTGCAAGAGGACATTGCCATTCTTGTAAGTAGCATTCCGTTGTGTTTGTATTGCTAACAATCTGTTTGGGGCCAATCCAAATGAAGTTGTCCAATAAAAATTAAGTTGGTTGCTTGACCATTTTTAAATATTTCAATTTTTTATATGTGATTACCCTATAATTCAAAAGTTCAAAACAGTTTTCTTAAAAAAAAAAATAAATAAATAAAAATACCTTTCACCTTTACTGCATGGTCACCGTTTTTGTTTATAAGTGCACGACGATGTTTCAGTTTAGAGACGTTAGCAAAAGTATGAATATCTCTGCACTGGGTTAAGTCACAACATTGCAACTGATAAGATTGTTTTTAGAAAAGTGTCATCTACAACATTGTCTATTACACAAAATTCCCTAAATTCAAAAATAACCAGTCAAAATGACCTCCAAAGTTTGGTATCCAAATTTTCAAAAATCCACTTTTTAGGCCCAAAAATAACAAACAAGGAGTGATTTATGAGAGAGTATTATTTTTTCCTGTACTTAGATAGAGAAAGAACAATTACAAATGTTTCCTTGATTTTTTATGAATTTTTTAAATTTGTAATTTTTCAGTTTTTGTAAAGTTTGGCGTTAGTTATCTCAGGTGGGACTGAATATAAAAACATGATTTTTACACAGTTTGTACACCTATATGACAGCAACATACTGTAAAAATTTCAACACTGGTATCTAACTGTGAACAAAGATATGTAAAGTACTGAATTATATACAAAAAGTGGAAACATCACTGAAATTAACATTTATATTATTTTGACATACCTAAAATAAATATTTTCAATTAAAATCCTTCGAGATGTGACTGTTCCTAAACCTGGTGGTGGATGTTAAGAACACTTATTTCTTCAGACAGCTTCTGTGATATAGAATAAGACCTCCCAGTTGCTGTGGTAATTTCATGCACTGAAAGTTTCCTTAAAACATTTTTCATTGGTATCCAAACTATGTCACTAGTAGATTTCTTTAATGATGTTCTTGGGCCAGCAGGGTGGTAAAAATGCACAAAAACATCATTGTTTTCCGAACTTATTCTTTCGACCTCTGCAAGCCACCACTGTCCATCATACACACATGCCACTATGTCATTCAACATTACAGACAAAGATGTAATTTTACTGACACAATTATCCTCATAAATTTCGGTTTCTGATGTTACATAGCATCGAACTAAGTTTTCTACAATGCCAAGGAATTTGTGGAAATGTCTTGTTCCTTTCATTGCTATACAGTTTTCAAATCTGGTTTGAAGTGTTGTTTTCATATGCAGAACCACTTCTTTCTTGATCAGAAAATAGGTAATGCCTATAATATTATCCTTGCAAAAGACATACATGTCCTGTACTTCGAGAATTTGGTCTGTGGTTGGTCTTTGTAGGCTGGCCTTACATCACATTTTGTTGTACCTCCTACTCCATTACATGAATTTTTACCATGGCAAGATGCAAAACAGTGCCATTCAGCCTCCAACCAAAGTATACTTTGTGGTTGCACAGATTTGAAAAATTCTTTTTGTTCTTATACTGACTACCACTTCCATCTGAAAAGTATAAAACATTCGACCTTGGGAAAATTTTCTTTTATGTAATTTATTACATACTTTTGAAACAGTGTTGTGCTCCAAGTATTTGCTTAGAATGCAAATTGAAGAACTGCAAACTTCATCTTTCTCATTTTTAAGGTAGAGAATAAATGGATGCCTGGTCATTGACCCAGTGGTACCCTTGTATTGCACCCTGAATGACAAATGTAAAATTTTCTGCAAAATAAGCTAATACTATTCATTCAGTTTCATGAAGTTGTATTTTTTTGTCCTTCAAAAACTTACTTTGGATTTTAGAAACATAGTGATGACTTTTGAGTTTTTGTAAGTTATCAATTAAAGATTCCAAGTACTCTCTTCCTGAGATTTAACCACTGTTATCATTTCTGCCCTAGCATTTCCTTATCATATGCGTGAAACAATTCAATAACCAGGGTGGACAACCGGGAGATCTGGGAAAAACCCAAGATTTTTTTAGAATTAGGGAATTTGTCATTGTTTTAGTTTTCAGTTAAATTTTTGTAACTTTGACTGGTAAGAACCAATACTCTAACAAAGAATCTTACTGTATCACACTACTGCAGAATAATACTGCAGCAGTAAAACATGGGAGGAAAAAAAAAACGAAAATAAAACTAAGTTGCCAAGGAAATGCGCCATATACAGCAACAAAACACAGTGCTCACAAAAGTGTCTGTCAACAGCAAAATGTGTCAACAGCTTTAGGAAGACTATGTAATTCTTCATAACAGCAAATTGCCTCCGATGAGCGTGACTTCACAACTGCTTTCTGTAGATTCGTTCGAGCAGTTGCTAGTGAGCGCATGCGCATGCACAGTTGAGTCGCGTATGACTAGTACGTTCTCCCACTTCTGGCTACAGAAGTGTGGCAGTTAGCTGTGTAAGCAATAGCAGCAAGCAGCCAGATGCTTCCTGTAAAATATTTTACTGGTGCGCCTAAGCTGTCAAGCGCAACAGGTCTGGATATAGGGTGCGGGGTGCAAACCAATGTATCTGCCCCAGCCAGCAATTTCTGGGTGGGGGGAGACATTGTTTCAAATAGCGCCTACCATCCAGCGCACGTCAGTCTATCGATTATTCATATGATTTTGAAATGCAGCCCTGTTGAATAACTGGTAAGAAAGGTTACCTATTATCTTCTCGGTGTATCCAAGAAAACGAAATTTTGGCAGACTTTTTTTTGCCAGAACGCTACCTGGCAAGGGCCAGTTGTACAGTCCCCGGCTAGCAGCTGCTAAAGTTGTGTTCTTGGAGTAGTGCGGAAAATGCATTGTACGAACACGTAATAACGCCTAACCCAGGGCTTAACAACTGGCCGGTTTTGAGCGCGAGTACTCGCGTCTGCTCAGGCACGTACTCGCGAGCAGGTGCAAGGTCGCGGAGTAGGGAGGGAGGGGAAATGCGCGCGCACGTATGAATAGGACCGCAGCGTGCCTATTGAATTAGCGCCGACTGTGTAACGTTAAAAGTACTACGATCAGCTCTAACAGTCACTTCGCTGGTTAAGAATCATGTCAAGTCGCCGTTGTGTAACCCCAACCATGCTTTCGCAGTTCAACCCCCATTGGGAGGAATTGTATCTGTTTACAGAAAAAGATGGTGTTGCAAAATGTTTAGTATGCCACAAAACACTGAATTCCTTTAGGAAATTTAATTTGCAGCAACATTATATGTCGTACCACGCGAAAGACTACGGAATTGGAAAATTTGATGGACCAGATCGTGCGCAGGAAGTTATTAAACTTGAAAGGAAGCTATCCGAATAAGATCTGGATGACGAAGAAAAATCAACTGAGGCAGCTCTCAGAGTGAGCTACAAAATTGCTTTGTTTTTAGCAAAATCCCTGCGCCCATTCACTGATGGCGATTTAATAAAAGATGTTCGGTAGTTGCAGCGGAACATTTGTGTCCATCTCAAGTTGAACAGTTTCGGATTGTGCCATTATCTGACATGACCATTATGCGTCGCATGCAGGACATCGCAGACGACGTCCAGAGCCAGCTTGCAAATATCTATAAAGATTTTATGGCGTATTCTCTAGCTCTGGATGAAAGTGTTGATATCAGTGGAACAGCGCAGCTTTCCATATTTATTAGAGGTCTTAATAGAGACCTTCAGGTGAGAAAGGAGCTCCTCGATGTAGTAGCCATGAAGAACACTACAACTGGAGGTGATATTTTAAGTAGTGTTGAAGAAAGTGTTGAAAATATAGGATTGTCGTGGAATTCTTTAGTTTCAGTGTCTACAGACGGTGCACCAGCAATGACAGGGAAAAAATTAGGTTTCGTTGCGCTGTTGAAGTAGAAAATGAAAAAACTGACAGTGCCAAATGAAATAAGGGGTGTTCACTATGTGATCCACCAGGAAAACTTACGTGCAAAGAGTGTCACTCTAAAAAATGTGATGAGTGTTGTTGTTCGTACAACCAATTATATAAGGAAGCATGGGCTACAACACAGACAATTTAAAAGCTTTCTTGAGGATGTAGAAAGCCAATATGGTAGCCTGCATTATTACAGCGAGGTCCGCTGGCTTAGTCGTGGCGAATTATTAAATCGAATTTTTGCCTATTAGATGAGATAAATATGTTCATGGAAATAAATAACGTGTGTTCCTGAATTGAAAGAGCCTTCATGGAAATGTGATGTCGCGTTCTTAGCAGATTTAACTAGCCATCTGAATGCTTTGAACGTTTCACTACAAGGTAAAGATCTGCTAATTACTCATTTCATAGATCGAATACGAGCTTTTAAAATGAAATTGACACTTTGGGTGAGTCAGCTGGAAACAGGAAATCTAGCTCATTTTCCTAAATTATCATCCATGCAAGATGTTCACAAAGACCGTGAACGTTATTCACGTAGTTTAGTTGCCATTAAGCAAGAATTTGATCAACGCTTTCAAGATCTGACAGCACTAGACAGTGATCTCCTCTCCATATTCAGTGAATATTGAAGAGATTCGTCCTGAGCTGCAACTAGAAATTATTGACCTGCAGTGTGACAGAGAATACAGAGAAAAATTTCAGAACAAGAAAAACATTTTGGAATTTTAGACACTTCCCTCAGGGTAGATTTCCTCATTTGCACAAACTGGCGGCTACAATAATATCAATGTTCGATTCAATGTATGTTTGTGAATAACTGTTCTCTGCAATGAAGTGTAACAAGACGCGCCTGAGAAACGCATTGTCTGATCGAAATTTAAACTGCATGCTGCGCCTACGATGCACAAGAACAATTACTCCGAACATAGACGCAATTGTAAAGGGCAAAAAGTACAAGATAACAGAGAATCCCACACTTCAGTGACACCTTTTATTGTGTAACAGTTCACAAATTAATACGAATGTAGAGGCATACACTGAGCTAATAAAATTATGTGGCACATGTACCTTCTCCTTTATTTGTTTCATTTGTCACAGTAATAATTCGTGAGTGATATCCCTGCATGTGGCCGCGGATTTACATTGACTGGCGGCAGCTATTGTGTGCCCCACGTGACTCTCCCCACTCTCCGCTCTGATCCGGTAGTGGGGGTAGCGTGCTCGCACTGCTCCGTGCTCGTGCCTTGCTGCTCACAGCTTGCTCCGCGAGCACGTATGTTGTGAAGCCCTGGCCTAACCGGATAATAAATGCCGGTTAACTAAAATGGTGATTGTGGCAGGGCTAGTCAAGTTAACCGGAGAATAAGTTTTAACCCTGGCAGGAATACTTACAGAATTAGTGATGACAAGATTGTTTGTTAGAACGAGGAAGGAGAAGAAACGGGGACATCACACAAATTCTAGAAGAGTATGACGATTCCATATTTATATAAAAATTTCGTACTACTACCTTTCGATGTCATGCTTCAGAAGCTAGAGCGTACGAATAAAATGTGAAACTATTTTCTAACATGAAACTTTTTGCTTGTAGTAAGCCTAATAGGCATTTGATATTGTTACTTGGTGATTATATTCTGTCGTGTTATAAAAATGACCATTTGTACCAAAACAGTGTCGTTTATTCAGTGTGTGTTACAATTGCTGCAATATTAGGCAGACCTATTTCATGTTATCTAGCAGACAGTGACAAAATACATGTAATCAGATTGAGAAACCATACCAGTCTTCGCTACTATTCGTATTAATAGCTTTTTCAGTATTAGACAACGACATTTGGTTTTTTCATGTAGCAAAACGGTTGACGAACTTTGATGAGCTAATAGATTCTTTCCCAAAAGGAAAGCACGCCATGTAAAGCTGTACTAAGGTTAGTGAGAAAAGCAATGCAAGGACTTAAGGGTTGAAGAAATGTGTACTGCCTTGCTTGTCTGTTGTCTTTATTGGTTTTATGTATCCTGTATTTAATTTTATGTCACACGAAACAGAGTTATTAGCTACCAGGCAATAAAGAGTGCAAATTTTCTGGAGAGTTCCTTTTCCCCTGGTTACAAATAATCCCAGCCAGTATTTATTGTGAGGTTTTTTTTTTTAAAAAAAACAGGGGCAGGTTGTCATACCGGCCAACTGGGAGCAGGAGAGGCACCACAGGAAATTTTAATTCCCACTGTCCTGAATATAGTTTGATGGCACCCATTACAAAATGTTACACGTTTGAGTTTCACAGAACGAAATACAGTGACGTGCGATAGAAGAATGCCGTGTGAAGAGGCGTGGCACTGCACTTTGGCACATTTAAGACCAAATAATACGTCTTACATTTCCTCAAACACACACATTTTATGTATCAGACTCTTCAGGAAGATGTGCACTACAAAATGGGCATATTTTTGAAAAGTCAATTTTTAAAATTTTTGGCATCCTACCTCAAACGCTCAAGGAATGGAAGGGAGTGTGGGTGAGGGGGGTCGCTACTATCTAGTATTGCCCTGGTTCGGAAATATCGTAGATCCGGAGCAGATCTACATAGCAGACTTTAAGTTGTAATGGGGAGGAGGTGGGTAGTCTCACGTGGCCCGTGTTTACGTTTAATGATTTTGCTGTTTCCTCTTCGTTTATTGCTCTCACGTCAAATGAAAACAAAACGGATTTCTGTGACCAGTAGCTATCAAGTGAATTAACATATTTTAGTCTTCCGTAATTATGTGAATGTATTTTATTAGTTTCAGATTTTATTTTATTTCCCGTTTCTGACAGTCAAACATTAATCGCATTGCAGAGCAATGAAGTTATTTTTGTCAATTTGCTAAAGAAATTTGGCTTTTATTAATCTTTTCTGCTGGACCATCCAATTTATTGCCAATTTATTTGAAATGGAGTGTTTAATTTCACACTATTGGCTAGTTTCAACTGTTCGCTGCATTTCAGGTGCACGTTTTATCTTCTAGAATGTATGGCATTATGCCATAATAAAGAACCAAACATGAGACAATGCAGTTCTGGTACTCCAAGAAAATTTACATACAAATCTGGAAATACAAGTGTGCACTTTAAGCCGAATTATGCATTTTAGTATGGTTCATGAAATTCTCATGCTCTTGGAATATCCTCTAATGTTTGTTTCTTTTATGACATTATGTAAGACGCTTGTTATCTGGCGCTCTATGGCAATTGCTGAAACGAACCTATTTCTAACAGGTCGCGGGAAAAATTGTGAATGGTGGTTTGAAAAGCGTTACTTTCGAAGTAAATTTCCTTTTACGCAAGATGAACTATGTGCGAGAATGTACGATGAATTTCTTAAATCACTCTCATTTAAAAATCAACTCTTTGAGTACGATAATTTAGAATAATTTCGAGCCTAAAAGATCTGACATTTATGTCGTTCTTAAACATTTTACTGGCACATTTGTGTAATATATCTCAAAGTGTAACATGCGCAAAAAGGGGCAACATTATATGCGAAAGCTTTCCTTTTCTTGTAGCAACACTACGTATATTAATTTAAACCATTAACTTTTCCTATTTGTGTGTTCGCATTACATATCAGTGGTGTTGCTATTGGCTGACTACATCACGTGTACTATGTTCTGAATATACGCTGTTGCCGGCTGGAGAGTTCATGTGATGTGGGCTATGACTGGCTTACAAAAGCGAGGAAAAGTACACTTTCACTTAACATGGAAAAAGTGCATTTTCACCCAGGAGGAAGTGTACTTTTAACCGGAAAAATCTGGGAATTTTTTTTTCCTCATCCACATGTACACCCTGATAACGGTTTCCTTTCCAGGGCATTTATTACACAAACTCATCATGTAGTCATAACTGTTAGTGTCACAGACCATTAAATCTAGTAATGCTTTGTAGTTAAGATCAGAGTTTCGCACCCGCAATCATCAATTTGACATTTTGATGATATAAACAGACACAGACAGAGTGCGTCCCTGAGCATCCAGCCAAAATACACCACATAGGGTGGAGGTCACAAAATTTTGACCTCCCAATTTTGCATTCAGGATGAGAATTTTTGAAAGCTACATAAAGTTCATTTAAATTTGACAGCACTAGTCGTTTCTGCTTTGTTGCTTTAATTCCATTTATAACAACTCTTTGCAACCTGGGCACATTCTACTGTTTTCATCATCTTCAGAAAAACTGCTGGTTCTTTTTAATTGTTTCTTCACTTATATCAACTCCTTTCTTCTTTCCTAAAACTGAAAGAATGCCTTGCTCTTTTACTAATTTTCGGGTTAGTTTAACCAAACGATGAGAAACATTGAATTCATGAACTATTTTTTCTCTCTTGATCATGAGTCAGGGAGCAAACTTAATTTTTTTAACTTTTTCGTCTTTAGATGTCAGTGAACAATTAATTTTTAATTTCTCTATTAAGCTCAAATATTCAGTGTCAGATGATGCTGGTGGTAGGTTTTCTTCTTTGGAAATAATGTTATCAGATCTATTATTAAAGCACGATTCTAAGTCTTTTCTAATTTTGTCTGAAATTTGTTGTACCTTATTTTCAATAGCTTTTTGTCTTTTTCTGCTACTTAATTTTATTATTTTTGAAGCAGGAGATACATCTAATTTAGAACAAGCAAAATCCAATATCCTAACAGCTTCCTCATTAGGAATATAAAATTTCGGTAGTAAAAGGAAAACGTGTACAAGTTGTCAGAATGAAATAAGGAAGCTGAACAAACAGATATCCAGTCTACAGTTTACAGTTGATGCTCAGAAGGTGGAATAAGTAAACTACAATCTGAAAAACGTGAGACGCTAATGAAGAAAGAAGACTCGGTCTCGGGAAAGTGGAAGATAATGATTGAAGGAATTTGTACTCAGAAGGTAAAAGATCTGAGACAGTGAAAATTTTGTGCAAAAAAAAAAAAACCTCTTTTGAAGTTCTTTCTGCCATGAATTCAGTGAACATGTCGGAAAGGGTTGAAAATGTGGAAAACAAAGTAGGCAAACCGTTGCTCATTGTAAGTAGGTCAAATCGTGAAAATACTACGTCAGGAGATATGCTAAAAACTCCGAAAATAAGTGCACATACCTACACTACCACAGACTTCAACGCAACAAAGCAAACTACGTTAAAAAACGTATCTCCAGCGAAACTGCAAACCAAAGAACATTTAGAATACATGCAGCAAAAAAACAACACTTGCTAGATGAGAAGAACAACATTAAATCCTCTAGTTTCAAAAAGTGTGCAACACACAACAATCTGTGTGTTAGGTGACAGTCACGGCTGTGAAATTTCTGCAATGTTGATGTGAACATGTAGTTTCAAGGTATCTGGTTTCATAAAGCCAGAGGCTCCATTGAGTGAAATAACAGACCTAACAACATCAACTGGCGTAGCTAGTTTGAATAAAGACAATTTCACCGTGTTAATAGGAGGATCAAACGATGTCTATAGAAACGAGGCATACAAGGTCATTACAGAAAAGAGATGTTTAAATAATTTAACCCACATAAATGTACTCATTGTGAACATCCAACATCGTCATGATTTACCACTCTAGTCGTGTGTGAACCACAAAATTAATGTTGCAAATGAGTGTATCACTGCAATATGCACTAACTTTAAGAATGTTGATATTGTAGATATAAACAGATTGGAGCGGAGGTTCCATACAGTCCGTGGACTTAATTTAAATACACCAGGAAAGAAATTACTAGCCGAAAAAATATTTACTCGCATTTCGAAGAAGAGTGAAGGAAAAAGCATAAGTGACAAACAAACGGAGATTAAGAACTGCTTTAGACGAGTTACAAGCTGTGCCATGGGCCAAACGCAAATTACCAAGTGGTTTAAACTGATTAGGCAAGAAACAAACAATCAAGTTGTCAGCCAAACAAAAATTACAAAACGGTATAAACTGAAGAGGACAGATGTGGATGAAGCAAAACTTACACAAGCTCCAGAAGTTAACTCACCTGCTGATTGTCACCAGCAAACAGAAGCCACACACAAGAAAGATTCCGGAATTTTTTTAGGGTAAGTGCTGTGTTAGAAATGCCATTAGATAAAGAATCGGAAACCGTTCAGTCACTCACAAATAAAATTTCAATGTTGGAAGCACTACCCCAGTATGCACTAAATGTAGACATAATTTGCATTACTGAACATTGGCTATGAAATGACAAAGTAAAATTAACCTCAATCTCAGGATATAGATTAACAAGTCATTTTAGCTGAGAGTTTTCCAAACATGGTGAAAGAACAAATAAAGTTCTGTGATGCCAGTAAAAGTTGTATTGACTCAATTGAAAAAGACTGTGAATTTTCCATTGCTAAACTGGCAGAGCTCAATTTCATAGTTATTGACATATATAGAGCACCAAGTGAAAACCTGCCAGTCTTCATGAATAAACTAAAGGTTCTGCTGAACAGGATCAGTACACTAAATATGAAGATAGTGCTTTGTGGGGATTTCAGTATTGATTTTTCAAAAGACAGCAGCACCAGAGATGCTTTCATAAATATGACCAACACATTAATGTGATCCCCACAATACAGTGCCCAACAAGATTAACAGAATGCACAAATTCCATTATTGACCAAATATTCATCTCAGAAACAAATTACAGATTCACAAGCAGAGTACTGAGCATGGGTTATAGTGATCATGAGGCACAGTTGCTGTGTATAGAAATGCCAACAACTGGCGTTCTACGGATCGGAGCGTGGAATGCCCGATTCCTTAATCGGGCAGGTAGGTTAGAAAATTTAAAAAGGGAAATGGATAGGTGATGTTAGATACAGTGGGAATTAGTGAAGTTTGGTGGCAGTAGGAACAAGACTCCTGGTCAGGTGAATACAGGGCTATAAATACAAAATCAAATAGGGGCAATGCAGGAGTAGGCTTGATAACGAATTGAAAAATAGGAATGTGGGTAAGCTACTACAAACAGCATAGTAACCACATTATTGTAGTCATGATAGATACGAAGCCCACATCTACCACGAAGCCAACTAGCTCTGCAGATGACGAAGAGATTGAAGAAATGTATGATGAGATAAAAGAAATTATTCAGATAGTTAAGGGAGATGAAAATTTAACAGTCATAGGTGACTGGAATTCGGTAGTAGGAAAAGGAAGAGAAGGAAACGTGGTAGGTGAATATGAAATGGGGGTAAGGAATGAAAGAGGAAGCCGCCTGGTAGAATTTTGCACAGAGCATAACATAATCATAGCTAACACTTGATTCAAGAATCATGAAAGAAGGTTGTATACATGGAAGAGACCTGGAGATACTAGAAGGTTTCGGATATATTATATGATGGTAAGATAGAGATTTAGGAACCAGGTTTTAAATTGTGAGACATTTCCAGGGGCAGATGTGGACTCTGACCACAATCTGTTGGTTATGAACTGCAGATTAAAACTGAAGAAACTGCAAAAAGGTGGGAATTCAAGGAGATGGGACCTGGATAAACTGACTAAACCAGAGGTTGTACAGAGTTTCAGGGAGAGCATTAGGGAACGATTGACAAAAATGGGGGCAAGAAATACAGTAGAAGAAGAATGGGTAGATTTGAGGGATGAAGTAGTGAAGGCAGCAGAGGATCAAGTAGGTAAAAAGACAAGGGCTAGGAGAAATCCTTGGGTAATAGAAGAGATATTGAATTTAATTGATGAAAGGAGAAAATATAAAAATGCAGTAAATGAAGCACACAAAAAGGAATACAAATGTCTCAAAAATGAGATCGACAGGAAGTGCAAAATGGCGAAGCAGGAATGGCTACAGGACAAATGTAAGGATGTAGAGGCATATATCGCTAAGGGTAAGATAGATACTGCCTACAGGAAAATTAAGAAGACCTTAAGAGAAAAGAGAACCACTTGTATGAATATCAAGAGCTCAGATGGAAACCCAGTTCTAAGCAAAGAAGGGAAAGCAGAAAGGTGGAAGGAGTACATAGAGGGTCTATGCAAGGGCGATTTACTTGAGGACAATATTATGGAAATGGAAGAGCATATAGATGAAGATGAAATGGGAGATATGATACTGCGTGAAGAGTTTGACAGAACACTGAAAGACCTAAGTTGAAACAAGGTCCTGGGAGTAGACAACATTCCATTAGAACTACTGATAGCCTCGGGAGAGCCAGACCTGATGAAGCTCTACCATCTGGTGAGCAAGATGTGTGAGACAGACGAAATACCCTCAGATGTTATTCAATCTGTATATTGAGCAACAGTAAAGGAAACAAAAGAAAAATTTGGAGTACGAATTAAAATCCATGGAGAAGAAATAAAAACTTTAGAGTTTCGCCGATGACATTGTAACTCTGTCAGAAACAGCAAAGAACCTGGAAGAGCAGTTGAATGGAATGGACGTCTTGAAAGGAGGATATAAGATGAACATCAACAAAAGCAAGACGACGATAATGGAATGTAGTTAACTCGGGTGATGCTGAGGGAATTAGATTAGGAAATGAGACACTTAAAGTAGTAAATGAGTTTGCTATTTGGGGAGTAAAATAACTAATGATGGTCGAAGTAGAGTGGATATAAAATGTAGACTGGCAGTGACAAGGAAAATGTTTGTGAAGAAGAGAAGTTTGTTAAGATCAAGTATAGATTTAAGTGCCAGGAAGTCATTTCTGAAAGTATTTGTATAGAGTGTAGCCATGTATGGAAGTGAAACATGGACGATAAATAGTCTGGACAAGAAGAGAATAGAAACTTTTGAAATGTGGTGCTACAGAAGAATGCTGAAGATTATATAGGTAGATCACATAACTAATGAGGAAGTATTGAATAGAATTGGGGAGAAGAGAAATTTGTGGCACAACTTGACTAGAAGAAGGGATCGGTTGGTAGGACATCTTCTGAGGCATCAAGGGATCACCAATTTAGTATTGAAGGGCAGTGTGGAGGGTAAAAATTGTGGAGGGAGACCAAGAAATGAATACACTTAAGCAGATTCAGAAGGATGTAGGTTGCAGTATGTACTGGGAGATGAAGAAACTTGCACAGGATAGAGTAGCATGGAGAGCTACATCAAACCAGTCTCCGGACTGAAGACGACAACAACAACAACAACAACAACAACTGAAGGCATAAAAATTTCCAGTGAGAGAAACAGATTTCTGCAGTACTGTTGTAAGAAATATAGTGTAATCCAAGAATTCACAGATTGAAACTTCCTGACAGATTAAAACTGTGTGCCGGACCGAGACTCGAACTCGGGACCAGTGCCTTTCGTAGGCAAGTGCTCTACCACTGAGCTACCCAAGCAAGACTCACGCCCCGTCCTCACGGCTTCACTTCTGCCAGTATCTCGTCTCCTACCTTCCAAAGTTTTAATCTGCCAGGAAGTTTCATATCAGCGCACACTCCGCTGCAGAGTGAAAATCTCATTCGGGAATTCACAGATTGTTCAAAAGCCTACAAAAGAATCTATGGTAGAGTAATCAAAGAGGCAAAAATTATGTGGAATGACAATTTGATAAACTCATCCAACAAAATGAGATCCACATGGACAGTTATAAAGAAAGAAACTTGTAGTTCAGCGCCAAAGAAAAAGAATGTATCATTAACACCAGAATGCTCAAAAGTCCAGACCCAAATTCAGTTGTGGAAAAATGCAGTGAATACTTCACTAGCTGAAGACCTCATTCAAATAAACTCTCGAGGACCAGTCCCAAGTTTCTCCAGCAAGTCAGTCATCTCGACTGCTTCTATGTATGTTTATGAAACAAACCCCAATGAAATTATAAGTAAAATTAAATCATTAAGCAATAAAATGTCAAGTAGTCTTGATGAAGCACCTGATTTCATATTAAAAGCATGTGTTTGTCACATAGCAAACCACTTTGCAAAAATTTTCAACCCCTCTTTAAAAACTGGTGTATTTCCAGATTTTTTAAAATAGCAAAAGTTTCACCACTGCTAAAAAAAGGTTCTTCTGAAAGAATATCAAACTACCGACCTGTATCACAGTTACGTTCCCTCTCAAAAATTCTAGAAAAACTCTTCTATGACAGGCTTTTAAGTTTCATAAAAAATACGCACCTCTTACAGTACAACATAGTTTTAGAAAGTCTAAATCTACACAGATAGCAATTTTCAAATTCTTAGACTGCATTTTAAGATCCCTTGATTAACATAAATTAGCTGCAGGTATTTTTCAAGATCTATCAAAAGCCTTTGATGTCCTGGACCGTAACATTCTGCTCGATAAATTAGAAAGACGTGGAGGAAGAGGTGTAGCACATAGCTGGTTGTGTTCATACCTAAAAAAACCGCAGGCAGAAAGTATCACTTCAGTGTGAATTCAACAAAATGAATAAAACAAAAAACTCCTCCTTTCTTTCTAGCGAATTACCAATAACGTATGGTGTACCACAGGGCTCTATCTTAAGTCCACTACTCTTCTTGATTTATGTGGACGCCTTAGTTGAATATATGAGTCCTACAAAAACTATCCTGTTTGCCGATGACACCAGCATATTGCTCACTGGATCCAGTCCAGAAACTTTGCAGTCCACAGCAGAAAGTTCTATGAAAAGACTTGCTGAGTGGGTCACAAAAAAAACAAACTCATTATAAATACTGAAAAAACTGTGTGTGTCATTTTTCATTTAATTCCTCCAACTAATCAAATATCTGTTCAAGCACAATTAAAAAATGATCCCCTAGAAAATGTGTCACAAAATTTTTGGGTCTATGGATTTAGCAAGACTTAAAGTGAGACATACATATAAATCACTTGTCTAGGAAACTATCATCTGTGTGCTATGGCCTAAGAATTTTAAAGGCTACAACAAGCAAAACAACAGTACTGCAGGCATACTATGCACAGTTCCACTCACTAGTCCGATATGGGATCGTTTTCTGGGGATACTCAACTCACAGTGTGAAGGTTTTTAGAATGCAAAAAAGAGCTCTAAGAATAATTTGTGGCCTTAAAAAGATGGAGTCCTGTAAATCCCATTTTACTGAGCTTGGTGTTATGAATGTTCCAAGTTTATTCATTTTTGAAACTATCTTGTTCACTAGGGACTACCTCCTGAAAACAGGCAAACTGCTACAGAACAAAAGTGTACACAACTATATTACCAGAGAGAAGTCAAATATACATCAAAAATATCACAGAACAACCACTTATCAGATGAGCATAATTAACATTTGTGTAATACTACACAATAATATACCAGAGGAAATAAAAAATGCTACTCATCCAATATTTAAAGCTAAACTAAAGGCATTTCTAATAAAGAACTGTTTCTATTGTGACAGAGAATTTCTGAATACGTAACAAAATTAAATGTAATAGGTACCTATTTTTAATTTGCCTAATATTTTGCTAATACTATGTATTATTATAACTTATCTTTGGTCTGTGCAATATCAATTGTACAATTTGTGCTGTATGATAAAACTGGACCAATAAAAAATCAAATCAAATCATAAATGTCATTCACAAGGTTACATGATTCTGGTTCTAGATTCACAACAAATATTTTTGAGTAATAATTTGGGCACAAGGAATTTCCAGGAGTCGCATTACATTTCACTTGGGAAGCTGTTTCACCTTCACATAACAAGGACAAATGTTCAGGTTTTATATCCCTCAAACCTTTAGTAATAGGCTTTTTATGAACTTTAAGTGGATGACAGCACTTTCTTCCAAAAATGTGGTTGTACTTCAGAATATATTTCTTCTCGTGATACTCGCACACTGATGTTACATAAGAATGTACTCTAAATTTAAACGAAGTTTATCTAACTTCATCAAAGTCATTGACATTTTCAAGCTTTTTACAACTGAACTGTAAATTGTTTTGTGACACACTTCACTTGCTATCTGTCCAACAGAGCACTGTTCATCTATATTATTGCATTCCAGTTAATCTCTCAAAATTAATTACAAGTTACATACAGAACAAAGCACATAGCACATTCTAAACTCTCGATGAAGTATGTATATCCACTCCAACAGAGGTTTCAGAATAGACTAACTACAACAGTGCCACACCCAGCAATAATTTACTTCTTTATTGACAATGAACTTAAATGTAAATAGGCATTTTTATTACCATAGAACAAAAGCAAAAGCTCCTATTGTTTAATATTGCATTATTAAAAATAAATAAACTAAATGAATATTTGGTGGTAGTGTTAACTAAAAATATGTCACAATTAAATTTTATTATGATGGAACAATAAACCATTTAAATAGGCAACAGCCATATCAGTTGTAGAGTAATGTGAATTATTTCCTCATTTTCAAAAATTCATATCTTTGTTCAAAGTTATGAGTGTTGAAATTTTTACAGTATGTTGCTATCATATAGGTGTACAAACTCTGCAAAAATCATATTTTTATATTCAGTCCCACCTGAGATAACTAACCCCAAACTTAACAAAAAATGAAAATTTTCAAATTTCAAAAATTCAAAAAAATTAAGGAAACACTTGTAAGTGTTCTTGCTCTATATGAGGCTAGCAGTGAATGATATCTAACTACAAGAAAAAATAATCTCTCATAACTCACCCCTTGTTTGTTATTTTTGGGCCTATAGAGTGGATTTTTGAAAATTTGGATACCAAACTTTGAGGGTCATTTTGACTGGTTATTTTTGAATTTAGGGTATTTTGTGTAATAGACAATCATGTCAATTGCAATGTTGTAACTTAACCCAGTGCAGAGATTTTCATATTTTTGCTAACATCTCAAAACTGAAACATTGTCGCATGCTTACAAACAAAAATAGCCGCCATTCAGTAAAGGTGAAAGGTAAAATTTTTTAAAAAACTGTTTTGAACTTGTCAAATATAGGGCATCACTGGACCACTTCATATGGATTGACCCTCTATGGATTCTGTAGTTGCTGCATCTGCTGAGCCTGCAACTGAATAATCTGAGTTAACAACAGTTCTTGTGGTGTACAGGCCACAACCAAACACACAAAAAAGAACACTGTACAGAAATAAGGTGCAGCTACTGAGCTATGCTGGAAGAAAGTACCAGTTAAAGTCACTATATGTATCAGCCTCCAAAGTAGTGCAAGAAACTCTTGTCAGTGCCTCCATAATAGTGCAAGAAACACTTGTCAGTTGCAAGACGAATGTTCTGAAACAAACATAATAATGTTTCAGTAATACACAGAAGCTGTGTGGTGGACAAGCATGACAAATGTCCACAATTGCACAAGAAAGGCATAAGTGCACTTGGTGAAATGCGGAAACCAAATACAGCAGAACCAGTGTTCTTGGCAGGCAGCAAGAAAATCAATAAAACAGTGTAGCCAATGTTCTATTTTGATGAGAAGTAAGACCCAGAAGCAAACAAATGGAGTTTTTCTTCATTGACGGATGTTTGGATGTCCTGTGGTGATGCCACCATTTGATAGTTACTATGACAGAGAGCAAAAGAATGAGAGTCACAAGTAAGTGACAAATTTTGTTTACTTAACTCAGTTTCCAGTGACAAGTCCAAATCGTAAACAGTACAAATCCATGAGCAAGACAAATTCATAAATATAACAATAACAGACCACAATTAGACAATTAGTCAGGTTTGGCGTCCATAAGTTGGTTTTGGCAGCAGTGCTTGCCATGCGAACTGATAGGGCACGTCCTGGAGGAGGCTGCAGGTTGGTGGTGCAATTACGTGGTTGTTGTCAACTTTGCAACATGGATTTGCTAGGTGTGGTATTGGAAAAGGTGTGACTAACAGAATATGAAAACTTGCTGCTCATTTCAAAACTCATGCTGTATGTCAAGGAAAACAAACAGTCTGATATGATAGGAAGGAAATTCAGTTGTGGGAATGGTTATGATAAATTTAAAAAGAATAAAGGCATTATTACTAGCAGCAATTGTCATGAACAAAAATGTAAATAATGATATTGATCATTATTTTGTATACCTTCTGCCATACCTTATTTGCTAACTTGATAATGGTTGTCTTCTTACTGTCTAAGGTTGGCACTGAGTAACATGGACTGGTGGTAAGATAGTGGTCTCTTATTTGGGAGGGTAGCAGTTCAAATCCTCATGTTTCTGCAGTTTTTCTGTAATTGCCTAAGGCAGCTGGTTAAATGGTTAAAAGGGCTTTGCTGGTTTCTGTCATCATGCCACCACAACCTGAAATGATCTCAATGTCACTGCAAACTTACACCTTACATCTTCTCAGATCAGTGTATGTTACCGTTTTAAAACATATGTATGTACAGAGTGCAGCAGCGTTCATATTAAAAACACACAATCGGGCAGTAACTTTAACTATTTATTGACATAAGAGGTAGTAAATAAATTAAAGGTATGCCATTTACTAATGTGTAAGTCATTGTCTATTGCGTGGATTACTTTTTGAATATGACTCCTGTTAAATGATACCCCCTCTACACAACACATTCATCTAGGTGGCATTGGAAGCTTTCCATAACTCGGCGTAACGTATTCCCTGGGACATAGAATGGAACGGTGGCACAATGTATTCGGAACACTTCTTGCTTCAGGTAGCCTCAAAGGAAAAAGTCTGCACATGAAAGCTCAGGTGAGTGGCCAGGAAATGTCACCAAAATGGGAAATTACTCTACTGGGAAATGTCTGTCGCAAGAAATCCATGCAAATTCTAGGTGTATGCGAGGTCGCTCCATCTTGTTGAAACCATAATTGTTCCACATCGACCATACCTAATGGGTAAGAACGAAGTCTTGCAGCATCTTTATGTAGCGTTCACTGTTGACAGTTACAGCCACACTGCTGTCATCCTCAAGAAGTAAGGGCCAATAATCCCAAAGGAAGCAACTCCACACCACACTGTGAGACAAGAACTGTGCAAGGGCTTGATGTGCAGTTCATGCGGGTTTACTTCACTCCAATAACGCACATTCTGTTTATTCACTGAACCACATAACTCGAAATGAGCTTCAACTGACATCAGGATGGTGTGCAGCATTTGCGGATTTTGGTGAAGGAGACCATGCATGGTTAAGCAGAATGTTTCTCATGAAACCCAATTATGAGGCCTAATATCCTGAACAATCTGCAACTTATATAGGTGAAAATGGAGGTCTTCATGAAATATTCTCCTGTATGAGTGATCAGACATACGTACAGTTTGTGCATCACGACGAGCAGATCTTTTTGGGCTACACAATAGTGCAGCATGAGCATTTTCCACAGCTTCTGGTGTCCGCACAGTTCTTTCACTTGTTCCCGGTTTGCCATTGCAAACCGAACCTGTTGTTCAAAATTCATGTACCCACTTCACAATGGTCCGTTCATCTGGAACTTTCCCATGACGTCCCAAATTGAAATGTTGCCTAAATAGTCGCTGCGTAGCAATAACGGCCGTTATTCTGGAAATAACTTTCAACAGCAAAGGCACGATGCTGTGCACTCCACCGCTCCATATCAACGCTCGACACGACAGCGCATTAGTACATGAATGCGGCACTAGCTGGTACGCATTCCTGCAGTACGTCATTGTACTACGCAAGTCAAATTACACTATGAACACTGCTGCACCCTGTATTTTGCTTCTCTTATTCTTGAAGCTTCCTCCAGTTCTTTGTTAGATATGCAACAACATAATTTTAAATCTGTTACTATAGCGTATCATTTAGCGCTAGCTTTCTATTCCCATGTTAAAAACATCTTTTTGGCATACAAGTTACAAAAGATTTTAATATTTGTTTGTTCCAGACAAGATTTTTACAGTCTGTGATGGAACTCGTTCTATTTATTCTATGTAGTCTAATAGGGCCTGTTACGGACATTTATATGCTCAATTTCCCACTCATGTTTTATGATTATGTTTTTAAATGGTAACAGTTGACAACACTTTGTTAACTGTTACCATGTGTCCTGTTGTCTTTTTTCTTTGTGCTGTATTTGTACACATTTCAGTTAAAATGTTGGTGGTGAGTTTGGCTAAGTTATACAGGGTGTATACGGCCCGGGACATCCAGGAATTCCGGGAAAAACCCGGGAATTTTTTCATCCGGGACAAATCCGGGAAAAACCCGGGAATTTTTTAGAATTCCGGGATTTTTCGTTGTTTTAGATTGCAGTTAAAGTTTTGTAGGTGTGACGTGTAAGATCTGATACGCTGACAAAGAACTTTAGTCCACTACTGCTAAATAATATTGCACCAATGAAACACAAATCACAGAATAACACCAAAATAAAAGTTTAGTTGCATAGAAAATGGGTAAATAGTGTCAAAGGATTTAGGTCGAAGATTATGCAGTATGTCCGTAACAACTGACATGCATTCGATGTGTGTGACGTCACAATTGTTTACATTTCTAACAGATCACCAGAAATTATTATGAATAGTGGCTTGAGATGCGTTACTTTCGAAGTAAATTTCCACGCAAGATGATTATGTTACGTGTGAGTATGTGCAGTGCATTTCTTAAATCACAGGGCGTTATAACTCTCATTCAAAACGTAACACTTTGAGGATCAGCTATCTGAAAAATGTCGGGCCCAGAAGATAAGTCATTTATGCCACTATTTAAAAATTTACCGGCAAATTTGTGTTTGATATGACTTAACGTGTAACACACGCTAAAAAAAAGACCGAGCTTCAAGTTAGTTTTCATATTTAATGTTGTTCTTTCATAGATAAAAAATTATGCAATCGATGGCAAAAAGTTCCATTGACCTTCACAAAAATGTGCATAATGTGTTACTGAGCAATGTCACAAGTCCCTTCATGCCAGAACACTTCGACTTTTCTAAGCAACTGATAATCATTTTGGCACGATTTTAATTGCCAAATTAGAGCCTGTTAGTAGGCCTACGGACTTCGTATCATTGTAGGACTAATAACAGTGGATGCCAATAGAGGATGAAATTCTCGTTCGTACATACACATCTGCTTACGAGTTAACCGGTGTAGAAACGCACTTTGCAGAATTGAGCGAGCTCGGCCTACCTTCGTAACGTACGCTCCACGGCCTGTCTTTCTCGCAGGCCTCGTGCTCTGAATAACTGCCGTCATTCGCTAGCGAGGTCACGTGACATGAGCTATGACTGGCTGACAAAAGTGCATCGCTCAACGCAATCTCTATTTTAGAGTTTCGGAAGCTACCGTGCTGTAATTTGTGGAATTTGTGTATATACTTCAGCAATACGAAAATAAACTCTGTGCATATTGTCTCGCATCAAACAACTTTCCAAACGCATTGTTTTTCCTGGATTTCGTTTCCTAATGTGCTGGGACGTCCTCCGCCGGTATAAGACCTTTAAGATTCAAAGGACTGATAGGTTTTACAGCTCCGAGGGAAAGTATACTGTTACTTAACACGGATGTATTTTCACCCGCTTTATACGTAATTTCATCCGGGAGAAATTGTGTTTTTAACCGGGAAATCCGGGAAAAATCCGGGAATTTTTTTTTCTTGTCCACGTAGACACCCTGTTATACTAGTTTCAAGTTCTACAACCATTTTATGAAGATCCATCTCAGACTACATAAGACCACCCAACATATAAAATTTAATCAAATTTCCAATTTAAATAATGTAACCCATAACATATTAATCTAAAGATTAGAACCAACTCATTTCTGATATAAAAGAAAAGTCATTCATTCCATTAAGATAAATTAACCTTACAGGTCTGCCATTAACAGGCTGAGAAGCAGTTATTATGAAGGGGCTCAAATATAGCATGAACTCAAAGATAAACCACAAATACATAGAACAATATTATTGTGGAAACGAAATTACTTCTAACAGCAGAAAAGCACCTTTAAAACAGTCTGGTGACTGTAGGTCCAACTAGGAAATTGGTAGAGGAGAACGTGGGAACATACAGCCAAACCAAAAGCACAACAGGAAACATTAACAAGAAGACAAGACCATAAAAAAAAGCATTCCAATAACTTCTTTCTATCGAGAGCTGTTAATAGTAAAGTCTTTGTAGCTAGAGCTGATAACAGGAACACCCAAGTTTTCATTAACAAAGGGTAATACTTGGAGAAAAGGAAAGGATTCATATATTAGCAACATCACAAAACTAAAGTCAGATCCAGTGACACAGTCCCAGACTGTCATAAAGAAAAACATCAAATATACATTCACATGTAAACATAACAATGCATCACACCAAAATCATAAACAATACATCACACAAAAAACCAAGTGAACAGACACTCTGAATCCAACCAGAAATACGTAATCCATACATTCCTATAACGCCCTTATCTGAACAAGCCTCGGAAGGTCCAATGCTACCGAATGACCACCACGTCACCCTCTGCCAATTGGCAACATGGGATGTGGGTACAGAGTGGCATGTGCTAAACACATTGTTCTTCCAGCTGTTGTCAGTTTCCTTGACCTGGGCTGCCATGAGACACATCATAAGTTTTAAAAAAGCACCATCATTCTATATTACATAGCTTATAAAAAAATCGCTATGTTGCACAGTGAAATAATGACAGATTAGTGCAAAACACATGTGTAGAAAAGGCGTACATCATCTTTCATAATATGACATTATGAGCAGTCTCACACGTTTCAATAACTCATATAAAATACTAGTTAAAAAAGAGCCTAACAATACACACAACATTAAAGATCAAGCCAAAATTATAAGTCAAAAAATTAATTAGAAGAAATTTTCCATATAAAAAGATGATTTTAGTGGGAATGTCAACATCAGGAACAATAGCAGACATATTCTTCAGCAATGTAGAAAATGAAATCTTTGATAAAATACAAATACAGAAATGATATTCTATATGGAAAAGGAACCATAAAAGCAAAGGCTGGATTAATCTATGTGGAGGCGTCGTCATCGTCGTCTGTCCGAAGAGTGGTGTGATGCATCTTTCCAAGCTACTCTATCTTGTGCAAGCCTCTTCATCTTCGTCTGACTGCTGCAACCTTCATCCTTCTCATTCTGCTTACTGTATTCATCTTGGTCTGCCACGATTTTTACCCTGCACACTTCCCTCCAAAACTAAATTGGTGATTCTTTGGTATCTCACAATGTGTACTGTGAGCTGATCCCTTCTTTTGGTCAAGCTGTCACAAATTTCTTGTCTCCCCAATTCTATGCAGCACCTCATTAGTTATGTGCTCTACCCATCTCATCTTCCAACATTCTTCTGTAGGACTGCATTTCGAAAGCTGCTGTTCTCTTTTTGTCTAAACTTTTTATTGTCCATGTTTCTCATCCATACTTGGCTGCACTCCAGACAAATACCATCAAGAAGAACTTCATAACACTTAAATTTATATTCTGTGTTAACAAATTGCTCCAATTCAGAAATGCTTTTCTTGCCATAGCCAATCTACATTTTATAGTCTCTCTACATTTTATAGCCTCTCTTCTTCGCTCATCATTAGTTATTTTGCTGCCATCTACTATTCTAAATGTCTTCTTTCCTAATCTGATATCCTTATTATCACTTTAATTCATCTACATTTCATTATCCTCATTTTGGTTTTGTTGTTGTTCATCTTATATTCTTCTCTCAAGACACCGACCATTCCGTTCAACTGCTCTTCCAAGTCCGTTGCTGCCTCTGACAGAACTACAGTGTCAGCGGCAAACCTCAAAGCTTTTATTTTTTCTCCCAGAACTTTAATTCCTACTCCACATTTTTCTTTGGTTTCCTTTCTTGCCTGTTGAGTGTACAGATTGAATAACATCAGGGCCCTCACTAAAATTGGAGATTGTCACTCACTTCAAAATTAACTCTTTTTTAATAAGCTTTGAGATGAGTAAGATTTACAATAAACTTTATTACTTATCTTCTTTTCTCATAATTGGCCCCAGTTCATTACATCTAGGGGTTGATTCTTGAAGCTGAAATTTTTGACATTGTAGGTTCCAAATGACATGATAAAGCTGAAGTAAGCCTGCTCCGTAATATCTGTTTCTGTAATTTTTTTATTCTGTCACATTTGTATATATCACACTGTCTTTACAATTTCCACTTCAAATTCAAAAATTACATTGTTATTGCCAAAATTAAAAACATGTCCGATTACATCAGAAGCATGCCCACAACTAATCCATTCTGCGGTACTAAAAATATTCTGAAGAGTTTGCAAACTTTCTTGACAAATGACTTTCTATTAATTTGTATTATTATTTTTATAAATGAATCCAGAAGTAAACATAATAAATATTTTCCAGTTGCACAATTAATAATACGAATTTTAAGTGTACCAGATATTTTGTAATTTGAAATGTTTCTAAAAGAAAAGTAATTTTAACTGTACATATAGAGTTAGTACATACCAACTCTAACAATGAAAATAAAGTAATTTCCTTTTGTACATTTTAGCATGAAATATACCACGTCATATACAAAATTATATGAAATTCTTTTAGAAAAACAGCTGAGATAATATAAACTTGTTTAAAAGGTAGAAAGTAATTTTGGTATCAATAACTTCTGTCGAAGAAAAGTAATGGTAGGGAAGGGTGTCCCTTTGCGATATCCCTCTCACAAAATTTGAGAACAGTGTGTTCACAGTATTTTGTGACCTGCTATAAGGTTTGCGAAAAAGTGTACAAAATGATGCTGAAAGATAGAATACGGATGTATAGAAGTATCTGATACTTAACATATTACAGAAAATAAAAGAAAAATATCTACTATACAAGTCATAATCTATACATATATCATGACATGACATTCAGATTTTCAGACCTGTTGAACATTCTGTCACAAGGCAACTTCAAAATCTTCAAAAGAGAAGAGAAAAAATTCAGAGCCTAAGTGTGTTACGAACGAGCCGGCTCAAAAATCCAAAGAAGACAGGTACAGACCAGAAAAATATACTCAGTCCTGATTAGGATTATAGCACAAAATCAATCGGCCACATAAACCAGAGTATGTAAGGATATGTTGACACATGAGAGGACAATATAAGGGAAAAAATATTAGGGCCTAAGCTTAAGATGTGGAGACCGACACAGAAATCCAAACCACTCCGGGTACCAGCAAAAAATGTTTCGACACAACAAAATACAGCATTGCAGTACTCGGGATAGATATAGGTAAACACAGTTATAAATAGCTTTGAATGATGGCATAATCAATTGGCTTGAATACCAAAATCAGTGTATGAAAGCAGACATGTATACATTTTGTGATATTGTCTATACTAGTAAATGTCTTCCATACTATTTGCTAACTGTCCATACAAACTAACTACTTACATAAAGACCTAGAAGATTCATTTACAAGTGATTTAAAAAATTACATAATTATTTAAATTTACATAATGTATTGGGAAGTAAATCTTCCTACATGAAAATACATGCATTTATGTAGAATAACACTGTCTTTGGCAGTCTTGGCTAACAATTTACATATCTTGGCCCCAACACTGATTTAGTTGACAGATGCCTGAGTACATTACCCAGCACCTATTATCTCTTTTAAGTCAACTGGTCCAGCAGGGCACTACCATACAGCAGTGTGGGGAGCGAATCCGCTCACATCTTTCAGTTTCCTCCCTAGAGTTCTCATCACATACTCCAATGGATAGATAACTTCCTGTCTAGCATTCACATCAAATCCTGAAACATTGTTTTGTGTACTAAATATGCTGTTCAATACCTTCTTCACATCACACAGCATATACTCCCCCTACTTATATTGCAAAAGCAATTATGTAGGGTTTATGTCAAATGAGATTAAAAAATGTTCACATATGAAACTTCAATAAGAGGAGTTAAATGCAATAAAAAATGAACTAACAAGGTGACACATACAGATATACTAAGATACTGTTCCTAATTTTTACAGTATATATTATGAACATTGTCCCATCTCAAAATTGCAAAAGGAACTATTCATTTAGTCTCGTGGCATATATGTATCAAGTTCTAAAGCACAAATCTATTATAAAACATAATTATAGTGTATCATAGATTTTAACTCAGTCAATAGATAAGACAGAATTCTAGAAATCACATCATCTTATACACCACATTCCTGACAATGGAAAAAGAACAAACAAAGAAACAAAATTTAGATATTAATGGATCGTGTCTGTACACTTTTAGTTCAGTGATGCTGCGTAATCCAAATATCATCTTAAATTTAGAATACGCAAGCCTGTATGCATTAGGATGTGGATTTTCAAGAATTTCAAATGGTCCAATTTAAATATCGAAAAATTGCTCTATGTCAGGTGTCAACACTTTAGATTTCTCTTTGGCTTTCACCAACATAAAATCTCCTACCTCGAACTTAGAAAATATACCTTTACGTTCATGTTCCCCATTTTTTCATCATCTCCCTAACACACTCTTCCCTCTCTTGTGGTGACAGAATTTTACAGGGTGGAAACTCAACATTCTCAGAAATAAGGTTAGCTGGCCTGTGATTAAACATTATTTCAAATGGTGAAAAACATGTTGAAGAATGTTGTAAGCTGTTTATAATATTCTCAAAATCACTAACATAATCCCCCCCTGCGGGTCCGGGGATTAGAATAGGCCCGAGGTATTCCTGCCTGTCGTAAGAGGCGACTAAAAGGAGTACATCCCCCTCACGGGGGTAGTTAGCGCCTGCGTCCGGAGACGGACGGTTCCACGACCTATAATTGTGGTCTTTGTGGTTTTTCACTTCTCGTTTCTTCCTTCCTTTTGTTGGTTCCTTTCTTTGCTCTTCTCCACCTCACTGTCTTCCTTACTCTTTCCCTTGACTTCTCCTTGCCTTCTCATTGCCTTTTTCTCCTTGCCTTCTCATTGCCTTTTTCTCCTTGCTTTCTCATTGCCTTTTTCTCCTTGCCTTCTCATTGCCTTTTTCTCCTTGCCTTCCCATTGCCTTTTTCTCCTTGCCTTCTCATTGCCTTCTTCTCCTTGCCTTCTCTGGTCTCCGCCTTGGCGTTTGAGACGGTCTGTCCTCTTTCTCCCTCTCTCTCTTCTTTTTCCTCTTCTTCCTTCCTCCCTGTGCGTGCCTGAAGGCCGACCCACGCGTTCGCACGCGTAGCCGGTGACGGGGTAACGCGTAAGTCCCCGCCCTGGGTAGACATGTAAGGCACGTGCGTACCCCCTGGTAAAGGCCAGGCCCGGGGAGGGGTGATTGCCTGAGCTGATACCTTCTGACCATGCCGATTGGTCCCTCCGTCTGTTTCTCGGGAGGTGTGACCTGAGGTGTAAACATTCACCTAAGGCGGGTGTGCCCTCTGAGAGGGTCCCCACAAGGAAGGAGCGCGCCATCGGAGACGCTGGCAATCATGGGGGATTCCTTCGCAATGGATTCTACTCCATCTCTCTCGACTTCGACCCAAAAACGGAAACGTGACCAGCCAACAGTGACAAAAGTACTACCGCCTGCCCCACAGTTCCTCGTAGTTTCTCGATCTGAGGACGGAAAGGATTTTTCCTCTGTCAACCCTTTCGTTATTCAGAAGGGCGTAGATGCCATAGCCGGATCTGTCAAATCTTGTACCAGGTTGCGTAACGGCACCTTATTACTAGAAACTGAGAGTGCCTTTCAGGCACAAAAACTGCTTTGGGCCACCCTCCTGTACACGTTCCCTGTCCGGGTGGAGGCCCACCGAACTTTGAATTCGTCTCGTGGTGTAGTCTATACTAGCTCCCTCGACGGATTGACTGACGAGGAGCTTCAATCTTTCCTCGCTGAGCAGGGCGTGACGGCTGTCCATCGGGTCATGAAAAAGGTCAACAATGACCTTGTACCGACCCGGACACTTTTCTTGACCTTCGATAGTGTTAAGCTGCCATTGCGCATCAAGGCGGGCTACGAGGTTATTTCTGTTCGCCCCTATGTCCCGACACCTACGCGCTGCTACCAGTGTCAGCATTTCAATCACACTCGACAGTCTTGTTCCAATGCAGCTAAATGTGTCACTTGTGGCAGGGATGCCCATGAGGGTGACTGTCCACCTCCGTCTCCTCGTTGTGTGAACTGTCAGGGTGACCATGCCGCGTCCTCCCGCGACTGTCCTGTCTATAAGGAAGAACGCTGTATCCAAGAAATTCGGGTCAAAGAGAAAGTGTCCACCTCGGCTGCTCGCAAACTATTGGCTAGTAGGAAGCCCACGCTGCTCCCAGCGGGGAAATACAGTACTGTCCTCGCCTCTCCTCGGACTACCCGGGAGGTAGCAACCCAGACATGCGATCTGACCTTCAGCACCACGGTCGTCCGTTCGGCCAGTGCTAAGATCGCGCGGTCGACGTCTCCTCTTCCTCCCATCACCCCACAGACACCAGCCCCTTCCTCACCTTCTGCTAAGTCGAAGACCCCGAAGTCAGATGCACGGGCCTTCAAGAAGGAACCATCCCGTGCAGACTTCCTCCGTCCCTCGACCTCCCAGCCTTCGACCGGTACTTCCACCAAACGTCCTTCCAAAAAGGCGCATAGGAAGCACAGTTCCCCTTCTCCGCCACGGCACATTTCTTCTCCTGCGCCACCCAGCGGTTGCCGCCCCAGGCCGTCATCCGTTTCGCCTGGCCGCACCGCTGGTAGCCGTTCGCCGGCGGAGGAAGCTCCCCCTCCCGGCCATCCTCCCGAGATGGCCGATGACCCTATAGACCCCATGGACGATGACTGTCCGCCTACTGATAGCGGCGGCAGTGCTCGCTCGAAGCCAGGCCCTAAGCGGCCTTCGAGGTGACCCCTTCTCTCATCTTCCTTTTCTTACGATGGCACTTATTCACTGGAATATTCGCAGCATTCGCTCCAACCGAGAGGACTTGAAGTTGCTGCTCCACCTGCATTGTCCGCTCGTCGTAGCCCTCCAGGAAACGAAGCTACGCCCATGCGATCAAATTGCCTTGGCACCCTACACCTCTGTGCGTTTTGACCTACCCCCTGTGGTAGGTATCCCAGCTCATGGAGGGGTTATGTTGCTGGTCCGGGATGATATTTACTACGATCCCATCACGTTGCACACCGGCCTGCAGGCAGTTGCCATCCGCATTACTCTCCCCACTTTTACGTTTTCCTTTTGTACCATTTACACTCCATCGTCATCTGCCGTTACCAGGGCAGACATGATGCAACTTATTGCTCAGCTACCTGCACCATTTTTGTTAACTGGAGACTTCAATGCCCACCATCCCCTTTGGGGCTCTCCAGCATCCTGCCCGAGGGGCTCCTTGTTAGCAGACCTTTTCAACCAGCTCAATCTTGTCTGCCTCAATACTGGCGCCCCTACTTTTCTTTCGGACACATCTCACACCTATTCCCATTTAGACCTCTCTATATGTACTCCCCAACTTGCACGCCGGTTTGAGTGGTCTGCACTTGCTGATACATATTCGAGCGACCACTTCCCGTGTGTTATCCATCTCCTGCAGCATACTCCCTCTCCGTGCTCCTCTAGTTGGACCATCTCCAAGGCAGACTGGGAGCTCTTCTCTTCCAGGGCGACCTTTCAGGATCAAACCTTCACAAGCTGCGATCGTCAGGTCGCACACCTCACGGAAGTCATTCTCGCTGCTGCTGAATATTCCATCCCTCACCCTACTTCTTCTCCACGTCGCGTACCGGTCCCCTGGTGGACCGCAGCATGTAGAGACGCTTTACGTGCTCGTCGACGTGCTTTACGCACCTTTAAACGCCACCCTACAGTAGCGAATTGTATTAATTATAAACGATTACGTGCTCAGTGTCGTCGTATTATTAACAAAAGCAAGAAAGCCAGCTGGGCTGCTTTCACAAGCACCTTCAACAGTTTTACTCCTTCTTCTGTTGTCTGGGGTAGCCTGCGCCGGCAATCTGGCACTAAGGTCCACTCCCCAGTTTCTGGCTTGAAGGTCGCGAATGAAGTCCTTGTGGCCCCTGAGGCTGTCTCCAATGCCTTCGGCCGCTTTTTCGCAGAGGTTTCGAGCTCCGCTCATTACCACCCTGCCTTCCTCCCCCGCAAACAGGCAGAGGAGGCTAGGCCACCTGACTTCCGCTCCTCGAATTGTGAAAGTTATAATGCCCCATTCACCATGCGGGAACTCGAAACCGCACTTGGCCGATCACGGTCCTCCGCTCCAGGGCCTGATTCTATTCATATTCAGATGCTGAAGAACCTTTCTCCTGCGGGTAAAGGTTTTCTTCTTCGTACATACAATCGCATCTGGATTGAGGGACATGTTCCTGCATGCTGGCGCGAGTCTATTGTTGTCCCGATTTCTAAGCCGGGGAAGGACAAGCACTTGCCTTCCAGTTATCGACCTATCTCGCTTACCAGCTGTGTCTGTAAAGTGATGGAGCGAATGGTTAACTCTCGATTGGTTTGGCTGCTCGAGTCTCGACGCCTACTTACCAATGTACAATGTGGATTTCGTAGGCGCCGCTCTGCTGTTGACCATCTGGTTACCTTGTCGACCTTCATTATGAATAACTTCTTGCGGAAGCGCCCGACCGCGGCTGTGTTCTTTGATTTGGAGAAGGCTTACGACACCTGTTGGAGGGCGGGCATTCTCCGCACCATGCGTACATGGGGCCTTCGCGGTCGCCTCCCTCTTTTTATTCGTTCCTTTTTAATGGATCGACAGTTCAGGGTACGTGTGGGTTCTGTCCTGTCCGACACCTTTTGCCAGGAGAATGGGGTGCCACAGGGCTCAGTTTTGAGCGTCGCTCTCTTCGCCATCGCGATCAATCCAATAATGGATTGCCTCCCAGCTGATGTATCAGGCTCCCTTTTTGTGGACGATTTTACCATCTATTGCAGCGCGCAGTGTACACGTGTCCTGGAGTGCTGTCTTCAGCGTTCTCTTGACCGTCTTTACTCCTGGGGTGTCGCCAATGGCTTCCGTTTTTCTGCCGAGAAAACGGTCTGTATTAACTTCTGGCGCTACAAAGAGTTTCTCCCACCGTCCTTACGACTCGGTCCCGTTGCTCTCCCAATCGTGGAGACAACCAAATTTTTAGGCCTTACCTTTGACAGGAAACTTAGCTGGTCTCCACATGTGTCATATTTGGCCGCCCGTTGTACCCGTTCTTTAAAATTCCTCCGTGTTCTCAGTGGTATGTCGTGGGGAGCGGATCGAACCGTCCTACTTCGTCTATATCGGTCGATCGTCCGATCCAAGCTGGATTATGGGAGCTTCGTATACTCCTCTGCACGGCCATCCATCTTACGCCGCCTCAACTCCATACAACATCGGGGTTTACGACTTGCGATCGGAGCATTTTATACCAGTCCCGTAGAGAGTCTTCATGCTGACGCTGGCGAATTGCCACTCATCTACCGGCGCGATATACTGCTTTGTCGGTATGCCTGTCGGCTACTGTCAATGCCCGACCATCCGTCTTATCGTTCCTTTTTTGACGACTCTCTTGACCGTCAATACGGGTTGTATGTCTCTGCCCTGCTACCCCCTGGAGTTCGCTTTCGTCGCCTCCTTCAACACCTTAATTTTTCACTCCCTGCAACCTTTCGAGTGGGCGAGAGCCGCACGCCACCTTGGCTCCAGGCTCAGGTCCGTGTTCACCTTGACCTCAGCTCGCTCCCAAAAGAGGTCACCCCCGGTTCGGTCTACCACTCCCGTTTTTTGGAACTTCGTTCGAAGTTCATCAACATGACTTTTATTTATACAGATGGCTCTAAGACCAATGACGGGGTCGGGTGTTCCTTTATTGTCGGGGCACAAAGTTTCAAATACCGGCTCCATGGCCATTGTTCGGTCTTCACAGCTGAGCTCTTTGCCCTCTACCAGGCTTTTCTTTACATCTGCCGCCACCGACATTCTGCTTATGTCATCTGCTCAGATTCCCTGAGCGCCATCCAGAGCCTCAGTGATCCGTACCCGGTTCACCCTTTCGTACACCGGATCCAACGCTCTCTTCAGCAGCTGGTGGACGTCGGTTCTCCGGTTAGCTTTATGTGGGTCCCTGGCCATGTCGGTATCCCTGGGAACGAAGCTGCAGATGCCGCGGCCAAGGCTGCGGTCCTCCAGCCTCGGACAGCTTCTTGTTGGGTCCCTTCGTCCGATTTTAGCAGGGTCATTTGCCGGCGCATCTTATCGCTGTGGCATGCCGATTGGGCTGCACTTACCGACAACAAGCTTCGGGCCTTAAAACCTCTTCCCGTGGCTTGGACGTCCTCCTCACGCCCTTCTCGGCGGGAGGAGGTCGTTTTAGCCCGGTTAAGAATTGGACACTGCCGGTTCAGCCATCGCCATCTGCTAACGGCTGCGTCGGCGCCGTTCTGCCCATGTGGGCACTTGCTGACGGTTACACACATTTTAATGTCCTGCCCAGATCTTAACACACTGCGCCTCGATCTTAACCTGCCTAATACTTTCGATGCCATTTTAGCGGATGACCCACGAGCAGCTGCTCGTGTTCTTTGTTTTATCAATTTGACAAACCTCGCTAAGGACATTTGATGATGTTGTTTTTTAATCCTATGCCTGTCAGTCTGTCTTTTATCGTGTTTTCCCTTTTAGTTGTTGTTGTCAACTTGTGCCTCGTGGTGCATTCTTAGAGTAGTCAGGGCGCTAATGACCATTGAAGTTGTGCGCCCTAAAACCACAAAAAAAACTGACATAATCTATCCAACTGGTGATTCATACTATAGTATGTTCTAAACAGTCTTCCAATCTCTCTCATATATCTTTCTGCAGGGTTACTCAAAGAATGGTACACCAAGGTTAGAATATGCCTTATTGTTGTGTGATCAACAAAATCTTTCCAGTCTCGTGATGTAAACTGGTAACCATTATCAGATAAAATTGTTTTAGGAATACTCACCTGGTGAAAATATGTGTTTTCAAACTTAGAGATGTTTTGCTTACTGGTAGCTTTCTTAACAGGAAACAGCTTTATGAGCTTTGAAAATATATATTTCACCACAAAAACATAACAAAATTCATTCTTAGACTTAGGCAAAGGTTCAGAAACGACCACAGACACAAGAGCTAGGTTATTATTAGGCAGTATGTTTTGCCTCTACTTGTTTTGTTACTTACCTTCACTCTTTGACATCTGTCACAGCATGACATCTGTCACAGCCCGCAACTTCTTCTTGACTCTCCTTCGTATGTTATGAAAATAGATATTTTCCTGTTTTTGGTTGATCCGCAATGACAAAAACTCTTAATGTGTATAAGTAATTAAAGTATCGATACTTTGCTCCAGCCACTATAGTTTCTGATCCTCTGAGTCAGTCTTAAGTCTCCTGAATAAAATACCCTTGTGTACCGTAACAGTACTGTTCCATCTTTTCTCCTCCTTTATTACCCAACATGCTCTTAACCAACTTCAAATTTTCATCATGATTTTGACACTAGTGGATATCTTTGAAATGTTTCAAGATCTCTTTTTCATCTTTCACACCTCTCAAGTACATCATTTTAAACTCTTTCTCTCCTTCTCCAAAATTGTTAGATGATTATGTCTCTAAATGTAGCCTAGACAAAGCATCAGCAACTACATTGTCTGTGCCCTTAATTTATCAGAATTCATAACTGAACTGCTGTAAAAACAAGACCCAACGAGTAATTCTGTTATGGTACAGCTTACACACCTGAAGATAACTTAATGTTTTGTGATCAGTATAGATGATTAACTGTGTGACCAAGTAGATAATTTTTAAACTTGTTGAACACCCAGTGTACAGCCAAAAGTTCTTTCTCAGTTACTGTGTAGCTTTTTCCTTTCTCGGTTACAGTGTGTGTCTTTTCATGTTTCTGCAATACTCTACTAGCAAATGCAAGAGATCCATCTTCAATAACACCATCAACTTCAATCTTCTGAAATAAATGAGCACCTAAACCAACATCACAAGTGTCTGTCAAGATACAAAAAGGAAGAGAGAAATCCGGTCTGAACAATATCTGACTTTGACACAACTGTCCTTTAATCTTATCGAAAGCATCCTGACACTCCTGATTCCAATCCCAAACAGTATTCTTCTTCAAAAGAAAGCATGGCTGCTAAAAATTTTTCTGTAAAATCCATTTAACCCAAAAAATGATTTAAGTTGTTTTTTGTCACAAGGAGTAGGAAAATTAGCTGTAACATCAAGCTTCTCTTTATCATGTGCAATTCCTTTCTCAGATATAATGTGTCCCAAAAATTTAACTTCTTCCACACCAAATTTACACTTGCCTGTTTCCAAAGTAATACCTCCTGATTCTAATTTTGAAAACACATCTCTTAACAAATCCAAATGTTGTTCCCAAGTCTTTTCAATAACCAGAATGTCATCAACATACACAATTAATTTTTAACTCACTTCACTACCCAAGACAGAATCCAGAGCTCCTATGAATTCAGCTATAGAAACATTTAGCCCAAATGGCACCACACAGTATTGAAAACGCTTCCCTCCATACAAAAATGCTCTATACTTTCTAGAATTAATTTCAAGTGGAATCTGGTGAAATCCAGAGGTAAAGTTCAAACTATTCATGTATTTCACATATTCAAATTTGTGTAACAGCTCATCCATGATCTCAGGACGGTCATTCTCTCCGATCAGAAATTTATTAAGATGTCTAGATTCCAAAACAATTCTCTCTCCACCATTTCTCTACTTACCACAACTAAAGGATTATTGTAAGCATTCCTACTTCTCTCAATTACAGCCCATGTTTCCATTTTCTGAATTTCTTTCTCTATATCTTTCCTTTTTGAAAATGTTACATTACAAGTGACTTGAGAAAGAAAGGTTGATGATCTCTAAGGTAAAGCATGCACTGATAGCCTTTCACTTTCCCTGGTTTTACATTAATCACATCTCTAAACTCCAATAATAAATTCCTAAGTTGTTCCTTTTGTATGTCATAGAGTTGTAGCTTCCCTTTCTTTAGAATCTACTACGCTTTCTAAATCTTGATCCTCAGGCTCATCAAAATCTATATCATTATCAAACACCCGATACTCGCCTTGGTTAACGATGTTTTGCAAATAGTTACAACTTTTCCCACAGTTAAAAATACAGAAATTAGTTTTCACAAAAGTATTACCAAAACAAGCCTCACCTTTCACTGTCCAATCCCTAACAAGATTTCTCTTTTTTTTCCAGACTAGGGATCACTAAGCATCCATGTTCAAAGGTTTTGTCTTGTATATTAAACATTAAAAGTACATGAGATTTTACAAATTTTCTTTGCTTACCTATAGCCCCTCCTATCTTTACACCTGCAACGGGCATTTCCACAAAATTCTTGCTGTACTTAGTCTTGTCTGTAAATTGTTCAGATACACCACAAATCGGGCTGCCTGTATCAATAAAGAAATTCGTTTCCCACTGATCAATATTAATGTAAGGACACCCTAAATCTGAATCATCATGTCTGTTATTAGACACTTTACTTTAAGATCACTTTCAATTTCATCAAATTGTCTTTACAGGATTTTATCAACTTCACTGGTATCATAGCATTACCTTGGTTACTCATGTTTTCAGATACAGATTGAGCACCATCAATGGATTCCATAGCACAACTAACTTCACTTATTACAGAAGGAATACAAAATATATTACTGTTAAAATTAAACTTCCTGCTTAGGTTTTCTTGCAGTTCATTCCACCAATTTGGATACAAAATTTGACTAACCACTGCTAACTCATTCCAGAATTCACATTTATCTATGTTATCATAAATCTGGTCGCACAAAAACTTCAAAAAGTTTTCACCTTTATTGTCTAGGCTTTCAGATAACTCACATTTCCTTTCTGGATCATTACTCTGCATTAAATTAATGAAAAACTGCTTTGACTGGACTGGTATCTCATGACTCTTACATCATCACAAACATCACTTACCGTATCTGTATTGTCTACATCTACATACATACTCTGCAATCCACCATACAGTGCGTGGCGCAGGGTACCTCGTACCACAACTAGCATCTTCTCTCCCTGTTCCACTCCCAAACAGAATGAGGGAAAAAGGACTGCCTATATGCCTCTGTACAAGCCCTAATCTCTCTTATCTTTGTGGTCTTTCCGCGAAATATAAGTTGGCGGCAGTAAATGCTGCTGGTTCTCTAAATTTCCTCAGTAGCGATTCACGAAAGGAACGCCTCCTTTCCTCCAGAGACTCCCACCCGAGTTCCTGAAGCACTTCTGTAACACTAGTTTGATGATCAAACCTACCAGTAACAAATCTAGCAGCCCGCCTCTGAATTGCTTCTATGTCCTCCCACAATTCAACCTGATAGGGATCCCAAACGCTCGAGCAGTACTCAAGAATAAGTCGTATTAGTGTTTTATAAGCGGTCTCCATTACAGATGAACCACATCTTCACAAAATTCTACCAATGAACCGAAGACGACCATCCACCTTCCCCACAACTGCCATTACATGCTTGTCCCACTTCATATCACTCAGCAATGTTACGCCCAAATATTTAATCGACGTGACTGTGTCAAGTGCTACACTACTAATGGAGTATTCAAACATTACGTGATTATTTTTCCTATTCATCTGCATTAATTTACATTTATCTATATTTAGAGTTAGCTGCCATTCTTTACACCAATCACAAATCCTGTCCAAGTCATCTCGTATCCTCCTACAGTCACTCAATGACGACATCTTCCCATACACCACAGAATCATCAGCAAACAGCCGCACATTGCTATCCACCCTATCCAAAAGATCATTTATGTAGATAGAAAACAACAGTGGACATACCACACTTCCCTGGGGCACTCCAAATGATACCCTCACCTCCGATGAACACTCACCATTGAGGACAACGTACTGGGTTCTATTACTTAAGAAGTCTTCGAGCCACTCGCATTTTTGGGAACCAATCCCATATGCTCGTACCTTAGTTAGGACTCTGCAGTGGGGCACCAAGTCAAATGCTTTCCAGAAGTCAAGGAATATGGCATCCGTCTGATACCCTTCATCCATGGTTCGCAAGATATCATTTGAAAAAGGGCGAGTTTCGTTTCGCAGGAGCGATGCTTTCTAAAGCCGCACTGATGCATGGACAGCAACTTCTCTGTCTTAAGGAAATTCGTTATATTCGAACTGAGAATATGTTCGAGAATCCTGCAACAAACCGATGTTGAGGATATTGGTCTGTAATTTTGAGGATCCATCCTTCTACCCTTCTTATATACAGGCGTCACCTGTGCTTTTTTCCAGTCGCTCGGGACTTTACGTTGGTCAAGAGATTCGAGATAAATGCAAGCTAAGGAAGGAGCCAATGCAGTACTCTCTCTGAAACCAAATTGGAATCCCATCAGGACCTGGCGATTTATTTATTTTCAACCCATTCAGCTGCTTCACAACCCCAGTGATGTCTTATCACTATGTCCTCCATACGTGAATCTGTAAGAGACTCAAACAGCAGTATGTTTTGTACGATCCTTCTGCGTGAAAGATTCCTCAAATGCTAAATTTAAAATTTCAGCTTTCGTTTTGCTGTCTTCCGTTGCCAGGCCAGACTGATCAGTGAGTGACTGGATGGAAGCCTTCGACCCACTTACCGATTTTACGTAATACCAGAATTTCCTTGAGTTTTCAGCAAGATGTTTTGCTAAGGTATGACAGTGGTAGTGGTTGTATGCTTCGCGCATCGCTCTTTTTACAGCAGCACAAATCTCTACTAACTTTTGCCTGTCCTCATTCTCCCGATCTTTCATGTACTGCGAGTGCAACTGTCTTTGCTTCCTGAGCATTCTCCGAATTGTGCTGTTAAACCACGGTGGGTCTTTTCCTTCCGTAACCCACTTTTTTGGCACATACTTGTCCAATGAGTGATTTACAATGTGTTTAAAATTTGCTCATAATTCTTCCACGTCCATCGTACCGAAAGTAAATGAAGTTGATTCATTTACTAAGTGGGATGCTAACAACTGCTTATCTGCTCTTTCTAGTAAGAATACTCTCCTAGCCTTCTTGACTGACTTTTTAACTTTCGTAACAATAGTTGTAATGACAACATCGTGATCACTAATCCCTGTCTCAACACTGACACCGTCGATGAGGTCTGGGCTGTTCGTGGCTACCAGATCTTAAATATTTCCATTACGCGTTGGCTGTCGATTTAGCTGCTCAAGACAGTTTTCGGATAAAGTGTTCAAAAGTAATTCACACAGCGGCTTGTCTGTACCACCTGTAAGGAATCCATAGACATCCCAGTCTATACTAGGTAGGTTGAAGTCGCCTCCGACTATTATAGCATGATCCGAGCACTTCTGCGATACAGAGTGTAGTCTCCCTTTGAATGATTCTAGAACTGTCATGGTGGAACCTTGTGGCTGGTAATAACACCCAACAATTGATCTTATTTCTCCTGGCCCTGTTAAACGTGTCCAGATAACTTCACAATTACACTGTACTTCGACCTCAGTAGAAACAATATTCTTGTCAACTGCAATGAAGACCCCACTTCCTATGGTGTCTAGTCTGTCTTTCTGATACACGTTCCAACCCTCACTAAATATTTCAGATCTTCCTATCTCAGGGTTCAGCCAGGTCTCAGTCCCGAGAATAATTTGCATGCCACGCGCTTCCTGGAGGGCAGTAAATTCAGGAACTTTATTCCGAACACTCTGAAAATTTACTGCTAATATCTTGATAGCCAAAGTGTCTTTACACTGAGCGCGTCCTGATTTCCCTGCCTGCACGTTGACTGGTGAGTGTTCATCTGCCTAGCCTAAAAAAAAAAAAAAAAAATGTGCATGCTACAAGTACTCTGTTACCTGAGTAGCCATTTCCTTTGTGTTGTGCACCCCTGACCTATCTAGGGGCATCCTACAATTTCCCACCCAATAGCACAAGTCTAGAAATCTGCAGCCAAGACCGTCACAGAGTCGACGAAGCCTCTGGTTGAGACCCAAATTCACAATTAACTCTGAAACTTCATTATGCTTAAATTTCACATACACCTCATCAGCATCAACAGATTAGTACATACTACATCAAAATTCTCATTACTTGCACACTCTGGTTTGTGATTAGCATCTGTATCGCCATAATTAAACATAGCATCCCAAAACTTTTGATCAAAACATAAATGAGAAATCTTATATTTCTTCTGTTCAATTACACATACCTGTGCCACATCATTAACACTGTTATTATTGTCTAATTACAGGTGTAAATTAGGGGTTCTGTGCTTGTTGTGTTTCCTTGCCCCAAAACTGTGGACCTTCATGGACGTGGACCACCGTTTCCCGAGTAGTTACCTCTTAAATTGCCCATGGTTATCCCCTTTATTTCTATTCTGCTGGAGTTCATTTCTGTCTCTCTTAAGATTTTGATCCATACAGATGTTACCATTATCTCTGTTTCTGTAGTTATTCCCATTGTGATTTCTGTGGTTCTTATTGTTATGACCTGCCCTATCCAGCCCCAACATATCGTAAAAATTGTTAAAGACAATCATCAGGTCCGTGTATTAAATCCCACTGCAACCTTTCTGGGAATCTCCTTTTTAAGTACATCAGTCAATGTCATTTCATCAAAGAGTTTGTCAAGGTGTGTTATTTTCATAAGTTGATTCTTACAAAACTCTTTAAGAATACCGTTCCTATTCCTGTAATTAGGACCATTCAGAAATTCTCTATTAATTCTCCCCTGTTCAACTTCCAATCAAAATTTATTTAAAAAATTTTCTTTCAGAACTTTGATATGTTTCCCACTGATTTAAATTTACCCAGGACAGAGCTTTGCCTTCAACAACAAATTTAATTTTTTTATCTTCACTTATGCCTAACACACAACTATCTGTACAGTGGTGTAGAAAATCCACTGGATGTAAATTGTTTGATGGAACACTTTTGATTGGAGTGTTGGACCAGGCAATACCATTGTTTAAATACAGATTTTTGTGAATGCAATTTTCCTAAACTGCTGAAATTTTTTGAGCCAAAACATTTACATTAGTTTGCACATTGTGTTCAATATAAAAAATTAGTTGATTTGAACTGCTAAAGTTTTGTCCCCCCCCCCCCCCTTTTTTTTTTACAACCTTCAGTTCAACTCTGATGTCATTAAGATTCTTAGACAGTCTTGCCGATTCGACAATGAACTCATTTTCCAAAACAATAAATTTATTTTCTAAGACATCAACTTTTTCATTCACACTTTCTAACCCCTCTGGCAGCCCATTTTTTAGCTCTAAAGTATGATTACTAAGTTGGTCCATTTGGACTTGCACCCTATCCAACTTACTAATGTTATCTGTCTTCATTTCCTCTAGTTTTGCTAAAATCAACTTCAAACTATCAGTTTTTACTGTTTCTTTGCCGACTACAATTTCACTTGGTTCAAACATGTCCTGGCTGGGTCCTACAGCTTTCACTTCTACCCTTGTTTCTGTTCATTTTGTTAAGAATCACACAAGTCCACAAACAAGTTAATTTAACAAATAGTTTGTACTTATCTTTCATTTTTTATGTCCCTTGTTATAGTTGTAAAGTCCTCTTTCATTAGATTCGATTCATCATTGTTAGTAGTACATCATCACTGTTGATACGACTTTGTTGGGAAGCTCTCGGTCATCTTTCTTCAATCGTACATAAACTGCAATTGACACAAATCACTGTTTCCCCTCCTGCAACAGCCAAAACCCAGCTTCGAGAGGAGTAAGGTTACAATAAACTCTTTTACTTATCTTCTTTTCGTGTCCTTGGCTCAGTTCTTCACATCTAGGGGCTGATTCTTGAAGCTGAAATTTTTGACATGGTAGGTTCCAGATGATGTGATAAAGCTGAAGTAAGCCTGCTCCGTAATTTCTGTTTTTTGTCACTTTTTTTGTATGACACTGTCTTTATAATTTCCACTTCAAAATAAAAAAATTACATTGTTATTGCCAAAATTAGAACAGTGTCCAATCACATCAGAAGCATGCCCAATTCTAATCCATTCTGCGGTACTAACAATATTCCAAAGTGTTCACAAACTTTCCTAATAAATGACTTTCTATTAATTTGTATTATTATTTTTATAAATGAATCCAGAAGTAAACATTATGAATATTGTCCAATTGTGCAATTAATAATAGAAATTTTAAGTGTGCCAGGTATTTCTTAATTTCAGATGTTACTAAAAGAAAAATAATTTTAACTTTAGATACAGAGTTGTTACATATCAGTTGTAGCAACGAAAATAATCTATTTTTATATATATTTTAGCCTGAAATATACAACATTGTATACAAAGTCATATGAAATTCTTTTAGAAAAACAGCTGAGATAATATTAACTTGTTTAAAAGATAGATAGTATTTTTGGTATCGATAACTTCTGTTGAAGAAAAGTAATGCTAGGGGAGGGTGTCCCTTTAGAAGGGATAAGCCTCTATCCTGTCTCATTCCCTTCTTAACTAATGCTTCTCTTTCATGCCCCTCAACTCTTTATAACTGCCATCTGGTTTCTGTACAAGCTGTAAATAACCGTTTGCTCCCTGTATTTTACCCCTGCTATCTTCAGACTTTCAAAGAGAGTATTCCAGTCAACATTGTTAAAAGCTTTCTCTAAGTCTACAAATGCTGTGAACATAGATTTGTCTTTCCTTAATCTATCTTCTAAGATACGTCGTAAGGTCAGTATCGCCTCACGTGTTCCAGTATTTCTACGGAATCCAAACTGATCTTCCCCGAGGTCTGCTTCTACCAGTTTTTCATTCGTCTGTAAAGATTTCGTGTTAGTATTTTGCAGCCATGAATTATTAAACTCATAGTTTGTTAATTTTTGCACTTGGCCAGCAACTGCTTTTCTTGGTATTAGAATTATTACATTCTTCTTGAAGTCTAAGGGTATTTTACAGGTGTCATACATCTTGTACACCAGATGGAAGAGTTTGCTTATGGCTGCCACTCCCAAGGCTGTCAGTAGTTCTGACAGAATATTGTCTACTCTTAGGGTCTTGTTACGACTTAGATCTTTCAGAGCTCATGTCAAATTCTTCTCACTGTATTGCATCTCTAATCTCATTTTCATCTATGTCCGCTTCCATTTCTGTAATATTCAATTTTATTGCCATGTGACCTCTTGATATTTGTGCAGTTGCGTATCTTTTCTCTGAAGGCCTCTTTAATTTTACTGTAGGCAGTACCTATCCTTCCCCTAGTGATGTATGCTTCTAAACTCTTGCATTTGTCTTCTAACCATTACTGCTTACCCATTTTGCACTTCCTCTCAACAGCACTTTTTAGATGTTTGTATTCCCTTTCCACCTGCTTCATTTGTTGCTCTTTTAAATTTTCTCCATTTGTCAATTAACCTCAGTATTTCCTGTGTTACCCTAGGATTCTCCTAGGCCTCATCTTTTTACGTATTTGAACCTGTGCTGCCTTTATTATTTCATGTCTCAAAAATTACATATTATTCTTCTACACTATTCCTTTCCCCTTTTCTTGTCAATCATTCGCTAATGCTCCCCCTGAAATTCGACAATCTCCAGTTCTTTTAGTTTATCCAGGTTCTATCTCTTTAATTTCCTACCTTTTTGCAATGTCTTCAGTTTTAATCTACTGTTCATACCCAATAAATTGTGGTCATAGTTCACATCATCTGCTGGAAATTTCTTGCAATTCAAAACATGGTTCCTAAATCTCTGTCTTACCTTATATGGTCAATCTGAAACCTTCTGGCATCCCCAGGTCTCTTCCAAGTATACAACCGTCTTTCATAATTCTTAAATCAAGTATTAGTGATGGTTATGCAATGTGCAAAATTCTACCAGGTGGCTTCCTCTTTGGTCCTTACACCATTCCATATTTGCCAAATATTTTTCCTTCTCTTCCTTTTCCTATTATCTTATTCCAGTCCCCATGACTATTAAATTCTTTGTCTCCCATAACTATATAAATATCATCTTTTATCTCTTCATACATTTCTTCAATCTCTCCATCTGTGGAGCTAGTTGGCATATAAAGTTGTACTTCCGTGGTGGGTGTGGTCTTTGTGTCTATCTTAGCTACACTAGTGTGTTCACTATGCTGTTCATGGTAGCTGACCAACGTCCCTAATTTCTTATTCATTATTAAAGTTGCTCCTTCATTATTCCTATTTGACTTTGTATTTATAATCCTGTATTCAGGTGACCAGAACTCCTGTTCCTTCTGTCATTACGATGCACTGATTCCCACTATATCTAGCTTCAACCTATCCATTTCCCTTTTTAAATTTTCTAACTACCTGCCCATTAAGGTATAATACATTCCACTAGACATCTTCCTGAGCAGTCCCTGCCTGGCGATCTGAATTGGGGACTATTTTACCTGTGCAGTACGTTGCCCAAGAGGACGCCATCGTCATTTAATCACATAGTAGAGCTGCGTGCCCTCGGGGAAAATTACAGCTGTAGTTTCTCCTTGCTTTCAGCCATTCTCAGTACCAGCACAGCAAGGCCGTTTCGGTTGGTGTTACAGGGTCAGATCAGTCAATCATCCACACTGTTGCCCCTACAACTCCTGAAAAGGCTGCTGCCTCTCTTCAGGAACCATAAATTTGTTTGGCCTTCGAACAGCTACTCCTCTGTTGTTGCTCCGATGACATGGCTATCTGTCTTGCTAAGGCACACAAGCCACTGCACCGACAGCAAGGTCCGTGTTTCATGGTTCCTAAATAAAAAAATAGTACTCAAAAATTTCTTACCCTAGCTTTTGTCGTAGCGATGTATTCTGTCACCTCATGGAATTAAGAGAACTGTTTGCCTCATGTTCAGTTGATAACAAGGCCAGAGTGAAAATACATTCTTCTTGCATTGTACAGCGAGTAGAAAAAGAGTTGTGGACAGAGGGAGGTACATGTGTGCATGTGATGAACCACTTCACTCGTAAACTTCTCTCCTTTATACTTCCTCTGTGTTGCTACAGATGACATGTCACTGATCTTATTTGTACTAAGATTGCAATACACATGACGTGTCTCTTTGCTTCCACCTCCCTGAGTGGAAAGCATAAGTTCTAATGAATGTACACCAGCCTGCAGTCTTCTACAGTTGTTGTTCCCTGCGCAGAAAACCGCACATATATCATGAATCCATTATTTTGAAGCTGTAAGAAACTCCTAGTGAGGAATTGATAGTATGTGAATAATTAAATTTCCAATTACTTTGTTTATATGGGATGCCACTAGCTTTTTATTGGCAGAACACGAGAAACTGCGCAGTTACATTCTACTTTTAGAGTCACAAATAATTTCCATTCTTCAACAAAATAATGAACTGTTTATTTGTGTAATTACTATCACTGTTTTCAACTACTTACCCATATAACCATACATTGCTAATAAAGTCTTAACTGATATCGTGGCAGACATGTCTGCCGAGCCAGTTATGATCTTACAGCCAAATCACTCCGCCCGCCATTCAAGTTAGGCGTGATCTGAAGATCAGCGAAGTGCTTTGTCTGCCTTTTCGTTAAGCAGTTGTTTATTATTCTGCTGGCTGGCATACTTGTGAAATAATGGAATGATAGCAAGCTATAGAAAGAAGCTTTAATTTGAAATACAAATACACTGTTTACTTTGTGTAGTTTTAATAACAGAAGATTATTGTTTTGGCACACAACTTCTGAATGCAGCAGCCAATCACAGAGAAGGAAGACAATTTAGACACTCTCTCTCACATACCGAACAGACCATCTGTCATTGGTACTTCACACCACACTACATCATCTTACCACTGCTGTCTTCTCAACTGTTCTTCTTAGAACTTTTATTTCCTGAATATGATGGCTGCAAAGCCCAAAGTATTACAATTGTAGCGTGTAATTTGTTTGTGATAAGAGAATGGAGAATCCACTTTCAGCTTCAGAATTCGTGATTGGTGTTAAGAAGAAAATCCTGTTAGCATTCATTACATTTGGGAAAACCTCATCAAAATCGTTTTCAAACATTAATTCATATAATTTTACAAGTGAAATGTTAGGAGCCTTTTCCCTTAGTAAACATTTTGTATATTCACTAAAATGTGGACTGAAAACTTTCTTCATTGCGATCATCTCAGTATTTCACAAAGTTTTGACATTTCCGTTAAGAGCTCTTTAGTTTCTTACTTCAGTTTATTGTTGCTAAATTTCATAAAATCTTGACTATTTTGCAGTACTTTCCCCTCTTGCTTTTTAAATTCTTCTTGTTGTTTATCAACAATTGTATTAAATATACACGCAAAATTTTGTGTCTACTCAATTTTTCTGATTTTTCTCCATCAGGGAATCTTCTTCTTATTTTGCGTTTACTTTCATCGCTAAGTGCTTGATACCTAAAGTCGTTTTTGTATTCATCAAATTTTTCCCTAACTCAGTTGAAAAACCAAATCAGTGCTTGCAACCCCTGACACTCACTAATTAAGTTTGCAGTTGTTTGTTGTTTTTGTCGATTTGATACAACACATCATGTCAGAAAACAACCAGTATAGCTGTCGCCAATTTTTTAGCTTTTTCCCCAAGAAATTCCTATTTTTGCCTTTTCTTCTTTGTTTTTGACAATTTCTTCAAGTGACACACAAATGTTGTGACGATTCTATTGAACAGCTAACATTGCTTCCTTATAACGTGACCATATAGTGTCGGACAATGTATTAAGTTTCTCATTATTCTTCAAAAGAGTGTGGCAACAATGAGTAGAAACTGCAAAAAAGTCAATCATTGCAATACTTGAAGGGGGAAAATAATTAATTTTGATGATTCCCAAGCACTGTTTTGGGCTAGGAAATTTAATAAGGGCACATAAAATGCTAATGAATTCAATATCGTTATCTTTTCAGCTAAACCTGAATCTTTCCCACTCATGGTATTAAAATTGCCCTATGATTGCAAAGGACAATCATCTGTCCTAATATTGTATTTTCCAAAGAGATCTAGGATACCTGTCCTAAGACCTTTTCCCAGATATCTGTGTATGGGACCAAAACACAAAAATCTTTCATAAACCCATCCCTCAAAATGATACCTTACGAAAACAGCTAGCTGATCTCCATGTACTGTGTCAGCTGTTGAATCGATAACTAGTCTGAAGTACTTGGCTGTATGAATTTCGCCAACTGTTTTACTCAGCACCTTGTTTTCTGTAATGCCAGTGAATTCTTCACAAATAATATAGGACAAATATGATCAACTACCATGACTTTTAGAGCTGTGCTTCTTTTAAAAATGGGTTAATGGGAACCTAAATAGTTGCCATTCTTTGACAACTCAAAAATGTCATTGTCACCACGGAATGCAAGTCCTCTTATTGCTAAATATTTAATGACTTCTATCATGTTCCGAAGCATTTTGTACCAATAATTTTCCGCTGTCTTAATCGTATGCAGCCATTCACTGTCACCACATCACCAGACTTGCTTCACTTGCCAGATACTGTGGTCATGTGTGTGTGTGTGTGTGTGTGTGTGTGTGTGCGTGCGTGCGTACGTGCGTGCGTGCGTGCGTGTTCGTTCGACAAAGGCCTTATTGGCCGAAAGCTCACTTTGCGACAGCCTTTTTGTTGTACCTATCTGCAACTCAGCATATCTGCTATATGATGAGTAGCATCTATCCTTTTCAAAATATTCTTACATTCCATCCTGGATTTTCCATTGTTTAACTAGCAATATGAAGTGTACTGATTGAAGGAAATGTCAGATTTCAGAAAAGTATCTGTGGAAGTTTCCATCAGACCTTGAAGACATTCAAAAGAATAGGAGTTTTCTGATCTATGCTCTGAGGATAACGAAGCGCAGTCGGGAGCGAACAACAAGGAGAAGTGTAAAATCCTTGTCAGATCCTTTAAAAGGCTACTGAATAGTGAATGAATGTACATGACAAACACTGTCTATGGGAGATATGAAGATGAACAAAATCTGACTCTTGACCCTCCAACAGATGTGAAGCTAACATAATTATTCAATAACTGAAAAATAATAAAGGAAGAGTTGAAGGTGGCATAGTAGCAGTATTCCTCAGAATGAGAAATATAGAAATTTTGTCTGACCCTTTTATTTGAGAGAGAAAGTGAATCCCTGAAGACTGACTGGTTAATGCCTCTGATATAGCCACTTCACAAGAGAGGAACAAGAAAATTGTTGAGAGTAAGGTAGGAAAGAACAGATTGCTACTTAACCATAAAGAAGACACATTAAGTTGCTGGCAGGCACAATTAAGACATTTATATATAATTTTTTACCACAACCTTCATTAGCAAAAAGAGAAACACATCTTGGGCCAAGATGCTGGAGTTGGCGGTCATGGGTGTACGAGTTGTGCTTACTTCTGTGTATGAATGGTGTATGCTTCTCATTTGCTGATGAAGGTTGTGGCAGGAAGCTTTATGTAAGTGGCTTTTAATTGTGCCTATTTGCAACTTTACATGGCATCTTTACGGTAAATAGCAATCTGGCTTTTCATACATTGTTGATGTTCTTACCTGTAGTTCCATTGTTTAAAAGTGTTAACATTTATAGACGAATTTATCTACTTTCAGTACTATATAAAATATTTTGCAAGGCACTGCAAACTATGGAAGGAAGATTCGATCCTGTACTGGTGAGAAGCAAGCAGGGTTCCGGGAAGGTACATTGTGAGTTGAACCAATCTTTGACCTTAAGAGCATTTAAAAGTATATAATGCTGGAGTACAGGAAGTTTGTAACAATTTGTAGACTGTAAGAAAGCCTAAGACACTAAAAATAGTGTGAGTGTTTCTGTTCCTGAAAGAACTCATACTGGATAGAGAAGCAAAAGGAAAATTCATCTAATGGACACTTAATATGCCAAATCAAAGGTTAAGTTTATAGATGAAATCTCAAGTTTACTGTGCGATAAAAATAGGAGACAGGAAGCTGGGCACTACCTTTCTCTGCTGCGCAAGCTAAGGAGCGAATGGAAAAATGCGGTTCCAGATAGGAGCTTCCATATTGGAAGAGAATAAACTGGTATATGTATAGAATCTCTGGCATACAAAAATATTGTCAGTTACTTTGAAGCAGCAAAAAGAAAGAACTTGGCTGCACCAAGTTACATAGATAAGAAAGAGGCAGGACTCATAATTTCATGCAGTGAGGTAGATTATATGACCATCATCAGAAGTAACCCACAATCTTTGGAGTGTGGAAAGGGAAAGTCAAGAGAGGAAAGGTCTTAAAGAATCTTGAAGAAGGAAAAAAAAAGTACAGGAAAGAGATAGAATTTTGTGATTGAGGAGTGTGTGAGGAAAATTGAAATCCCTTGTCAGCTAGCTAAGGACACCTATAACAAAATAGGGTGATTACATGATTAGCATACAGCCAAGTAGGAGTATTGAAAAAAATATAAACCATTATAAAATTATCCATATATAGCACTGAAAGTACTGTATAATGGTTGTCTTTCAATTAGAAACCTTGCTGTACAGTCATAAATTTTTAACTTTCTTTTGTATATACTTAAGTGAAACCCTGTAAAAATTGAGACAATACGACCCTGGCAAGTGAGGAAATAAATAGTCTTACTGACATTCATTGTATATTAAACAACTCTTGGTTACGTTAATTATTTGACATCTGAAATTGCTTCATCCACCACCACCCTCCCCCACCACCACCAACAGCAGCAGCTAATTCCACCATCCCATAGAATTGTCAATAGAATCCTGTACATAATGTTCCTGTTATGCGCATTAATTTAAAATCTCTTGTTGCATTAAGAAATTGTGTACAAATATCATATATTTACTTCAAAATGAATGTTTGAATTGCCTTCAAATCGTTACTTGGAAGATTATCATTTCATGCTTGACTACATAACACTTTTTGCCTCCTCCAGCACCAGTTCGTTACAAGGCAACGGTCACCACATATTCTTATTGACCTTATTCAACGAACAAAAGCAGCAGTCCGTGAACTAGATCATCTGAATTACAGAAAAATGAAGAAAATCCTCATGATTGATGCCTTTGAAACAGAGAGTAATCTAGGAGATGCTGATGGTAAGCAATGTTGCTTTCTCTTTCTAAAAAAATTGAGGTAACTTATATTCATCTCGACTTTCTTCATGTCGTCACAGTACATATATGATGCTCTGTGAAGCTTATTGTGTAAGAATCCATACAGTATTCATTTTAACCTTAGTTTTTATGTAATGTTTGCTTTATATGTAACAAAACAGTGGTATGTGAGATTGTGAATATCATCACTGCTTAACATCATTATTTTCATTTCTCAATTCAGTTATGTTTTTATAGCATTAATTTTGCTTCAAAGCAAGAAAACCAAATGTTGTTAAATTCTATAAATAGCGATCATTGTTGGCACGGAAGCTGACAAATGTGTAGTTACCTCTTTTTTCTGTTACTTTAGAGATGTTATACACCTAAGAGTAAATAGAGAATCTGAGATATGGGGTTGGGGGTGTGAGGGTAGGCAGTTGACACCCTCTGTTAGTTTCATGGGGAATAACGTAATAGACGGTATTTCTCAACAAATAGCTCTGGGTACACTTTTTAGTATCCTGTATGTGTCTAGCTTTCTTCAGACTAATGTTAAATGTCTACGTCTGTCTGTTAGGTAGTACAGAACACTATTTTGGGTTTTCAGGCATAATTTTTCTTCCAGGGCGAAGAGATGTTGTGCAGTGTACTGAGGGAGTAGTGCTCAGAATTGTCAAGAAAAAAGTTGTGTGTGTGGTGCTTAGAGCCACCTCTATTTGATGATTATAACTATTTCGAAATTATTTTCCATCCTAGAATTTCTATATTCCATATGCTATTACACACGACTTGTTACACCCTGTGGTTAGGGCCCTGTCTGTTACGATAGCTGCGCATGCATCTCCATGAGCCATACGACTCCCAATAACAGCATAACACAATTCTAGTATCACAAAATCATCCCCTCCCTCACACATCACTCCTGTTCTGCCTGTCTCTGTGTCCTTTTTATCTCTTACATGTGACTATAAATCTGAAACAATCAAATGTATTTCGTGCGCGTAACTATATCTCACGCGATCAGGTATATCTCAGTCATAGTACTACCCCCTGCCACCAGCACAATTCCTTTCACTCCTGACACCCATCACAACATTATTCAACACTTCCTGCAACCTTTACCCGCCACTTTCATCACAAAGTTCCTTCCCCAGTGCAAACCCCCCCCCCCTCCTCCCCAACACAATGGACCCCAGCTCTATTTATCTGCAACAGTCCAGAAAAGTTTCCCTATCCGTAGCCAAAACCATGTCCATATCCTGTTCCTTAAATGCTGCCTAAGCAATGGCATCTCCCCACTCACCAACCATAAAAATCCCATTTCTGGATCCCACACCTCCTTCCACAATGACCTTCACCTTTTCACATTCCATTAGTCACTTTCCCTCACAAACCTTGTTCTACAAAACACGTTTCCACAGCACAGGCATCAAAACCACCTCCACTCCCTCCGCAAATTACTGCTACTGTGCAATTCCCACTACCTACACCTTATCACTGAAATTGAAATCCTGACACTCCAGCACCTAGTAGAACGTTCCATACACCAACTCCACAAGTTATCCAGCCTGCTGAAATCCTACTCCCACCTTGCGGCACCACTATCCAACTCCAACCCTACTCCCAATGCTCCTCCTCGTCAACCCCTCATAGCAGCCAGACCGTGCCTAGCTGACTTTCTCAACCTTCCACATCCTTTAAGAACCCCTACCAGCATTCCCTGAAATCCAGAACCAAAACAATCCCAAAAGACTGTTGTTAACCTCTCTGCCAGAATCCTCAGCTCCACAAAAGTTTCAGTCCCGTCTAAAGGCTTCATATTCAGCCCTACTCCCAGAGTTAAACAGGCTGGGCTTGTGAAAGACCTACTCTCATTCTCCCACTCTTTACCGTAGAAGCACTTCTTTGCCACCAAACACTCCAACTGAAACCAGTCCAATCTTAACGTCAAACGCTGCCTGTCCCAGTTATACCACCATCCAACCATGACCCTCCCACACTGCCGCGTAACCATCGCCTAGTCACCTTCCAGAAATTGCTAACTTCCAACCTGATCTCACTGTCCTTCCCCAAGTCCCTCCCTAAGAACAACCACCTTTCAGCAGATTGTGACCTAATCATCCTCCTGGCAGATAAAGGTTCCACCGCTGTTGGGATGAATCGTAGTGACTACCTGGCAGAGGGCATCTGCCAGCTGTCTGACACCTCCACTTATAAGCTCTGCCAAAGAGATCCCATCTCTCCAACATAACCTCCAATCCCTGATGAAATCCTTAGGCTCTTCGCAGAACCTCTCCCCTGAATCCATTGCCTGCACATCCCAGCAACAGCCTGCATACCCACCTTCTACATGCTCCCCAAAACACACAAACCTAAGCTGGTTACATTGCCCTCACCAAAAGAAACTTGACCCATGTTGACCAACACCAACAACCAATTGTAGAAAACATAGCCTCCCACATTAAAGATACCAATCACTTCCTGCACTGGCTCTCCATCATTTCCACACTCTTACCTCCTGGGTCCCTACTCATCACCGTAGATGCAACCTCCTTGTACACCTGCAACCAGCATGCCCATGGCCTTGCCATGCTTGAATACTACCTCTCCCAATGCCCTGCAGATTCTACATCCACCACTTCATTCCTCGTTCCTAACCGACTACATCCTAACCCTTAACTGCTTCACCCTTGAAGGGAAGGATACAAACAAATTTGTGGCACAGCCATGGGCACCCACAATGCACCCTCCTATGCCAACCTCTTCACGGGCCACCTAGAGGAAACATTCCTAGCCTCTCCAAACCCCTGGTCTGGTTCAGGTTTATTGATGACATCTTTATAATCTGGACCCAAGGCCAGGACACCTTATCCTCATTCCTCCACAATCTCAACACCTTCTCTCCCATCCACTTCACCTGGTCTTCCTCAACCCATCGTGCCACCTTCCTAGATGTCGATCTCCTCCTCTCAGATGGCTCCATCCACACCTCAGTCCACATCAGACCAACCAATCACCAACAGTATCTGCACTTCGACAGCTGCCACCCCTTCCACACCAAAAAATCTCTCCCGTACAGCTTGGCCACCCTTGGCAGATGCATCTGCACTGATAACTCCCTCGCCCGTATGCTGAAGGCCATGCAAAGGTCTTCGCAGACATGCAATACCCCCAAGATCTAGTACACAAACAGATCCCTTGTGCCATATCCTCACATACACCTGATCCTCACATCCAACCCAAGAACCACCCACAAAGAAATGTCCCCCCTTGTCACCCAGTACCATCCGGCTGGACTGGAACAACTGAACCACATCCTTCATCAGGACTTTGATTATCTATCATCATGGCCTAAAGTGAGGGACATCCTCCCCTCCTAAAGTGATGTTGCACCACCTACCCAACCTCCACAACATGCTAGTCCATCCCTATGCCGCTCCCACCTCCAGTCCCCTGCCACAGGGATCATACCCTTGTGGAAGATCCAGATACAAGACCTGCCTTATCAATCCACCCTGCACCTCCTATTCCAGTCCCTTCACAGGCTTATCCTACCTCATTAGAGGCTGGGCCACCTGTGAAACCAGCAGTGCTATATACCAGTTCTGATATAACCACTGCACAGTGTTTTACATTGGTATGACAACCAACCAGCTGTCAGCCAGAATGAACAGCGACCATCAGACTGTTGCTTAAAAGAAGGTGGACCACCCAGGGCACTACATGCAATAGAGCACAACATACGAGGTTTCAGTAGCGGCTTTGCAGTCTGTGTCGTCTGAACCCTCCCCACTACCATCAGCTTATCTGAGCTGTGCAGATGGCAACTATCCTTACAGCACATCAGTGTCCCGTAACCTCTCTGGCCTAAATCTAACGTAACTCACTACCCCCCTCCCAACTCCACTAAATACAGCGTGGTGTGTGAGGGCGCGCGGGTGCCTGTGTGTGTGTGTGTGTGTGTGTGTGTGTGTGTGTGTGTGTGTGTTCTCCTACAGCTTAAGAAAGGAATTCCACTCCTAAAGCTAGCAAAGTGAAGCTCTGCACCTTTAGTGCATGTATTTGTCGATGATACAGCACTTTTGCCACTAGGTGAGCCATCTCCTTTATTCCTAAATAATTCGTTATTCTCGACCAGAAATTTCTGTACATGATAGTTTTACATACCCTATTAGAGTTGCACTATGCACATATTAAACAATAGAAACTCCAGATTGGAATAATGACGACAACATAAGGAATAGGATAGATTGGTGTTCACTGTAAAGACAACCCAATGAGTTGCAGACAGGCGCAATGAAAAGACTGTTACACATGTTCAGAGCTGCTTATGGTGGCAGCCAGATGTGTGTGAAGTGCACTTGCTTGCATGAATGTGTGTAGGTTTTCTTTCCTGAGGAAGGCTTTGGCCAATAGCTACATGTGTAACAGTCTTTTCGTTGTGCCTGTCTGTAACTAAACAGGTCAATTTCATGGTTAATAGTTATGTACATATGTACACAGCTGTCTACCAGCACTTTTCCGTTTGGTAAGACATGGAATCTTTGTTTTTTATATATTTTTCCCATGTGGAATGTTTCTTTCTATTTTATTAATATTTTATATTGATTTTTCTGTAAATGCGACGCCCCCAGAGGCTCATCGCACTTTTGTGAGTACGTGCTTGGCAACCATGGATCCCCAGCCCTCGCAGCACCGCTTCTCTTTCAGTAGTGCTTGTCTCCTCTTCTTCTGTCCTTTTCCCCTCTCTTTGGGAGATGTCTCGTGCCTCCATGGGCTCTTGAAGCTCATTTGTGTTGGTTTACTTGTAGGACTCTTCTCTCTGGTACTGCTCTTTCCCTATACTGTTCCTGTATCGCTCTTTCCCTGTGCTGCCCGTTCCCTGCGCTGCTTTTTCCTCTCTTTCCTTGTTCTGCTCTCTCTTTCCTCCGCTGCGGTGTTTGAAGTCATTCTTTCTTTCTTTCTTTCTTTCTTTCCTCCTTTCCTTCTCCTCCTTTCCTTCTTATCTTTTCTTCTCCGTGTGTGTGTCTGATGGCCATCCATGCGTTTGCCACGTAACAGGAGACTGGGTAACGGGTAATTCCCATCCCTGGTTTGGCATGTAGGGCCCGCACATACCGTATTTACTCGAATCTAAGCCGCACTTTTTTTCCAGTTTTCGTAATCCAAAAAACCGCCTGCGGCTTAGAATCGAGTGCAAAGCAAGCGGAAGTTATGAAAAATGTTGGTACATGCTGCCACAACTAACTTCTGCCGTCGAATATATGTAGCGCTACGCAGGCATGCTTTGTAGGCACAAAGATAAATACTGGCGCCAAAACCTCTGCGTCAGTAAATAAATTAAAAAAAAGTTGAAGACGAGCTTTTTTTCTCCGCCGCGAGTTTCGACCACTGCATTTTCATACATTATCCAACGAAGTAAATACAAATTCCGTATTGTTCATCTTCGAATGTAGCACGATTTCAGTGTACTACGAAAATCTTACTGGCAAGACTGTTTTTGGGATGTTTGTCAATATGGCCAACTCTATGTTCTGAATTTTTTCCTATCTGTAAGAAGAGATGGTTGCTAATAGGAACCTGATGAAATTTGAATCACATACAGTATTCTCTTCACCATAAGAATAATACGAATATAAACATTTGCCATGTATTCTTTCGTGTTTGCTGCTATCTCATTTAAATCCTGTCTGCCAAATAAACTACGAAACTAGAGTGAGACAACAGCAAACGCGGAAGAATATACGTATCGTGTCATGTTTATATTCGTATTATTCTTATGCCTAATAGGGATACAGTCAGAAATGAAGCATGGCAAGTGACTAGATTTTTAAATCTAAGATGACTCTAATTTCTGTGCAGAATTTGATGTAATAAAGAAGCGGCCGCAAAGCTTTTCAAACCGAGAAAAATTTTCACCCAACTCTCGTTCAGAACATGTTCTATCATACGCAGTCTATTATTTGATTCTTGTTGATCATTTTTTTTTAATTGTACGCGGCGGTAGCGCGCACAAAAGCAAGCCATGCCGCGACAGGCCGCAAACACGCACTATCAGAATGCGACAAACAATGCATGACACAGTGCAGTAATGCATTTTCAGCTTAAGAGTGACACAAACACCTATAACAAAGAAAACGGCACTTATCAGATCAAAGCAAAATAAGCAATCGGTTCAAACCAGACGAAGCACGTGAAAAAGGAAGGGCACCCGTATAAATACGGACGGAGCGCCTGACGCATAGCAATAGCTACATGGTAAACCTTAACTGCTAAGCTTACGACTCGAACCAAACTACTGTAGCTGTATCGTCATTCATTCGACCTAAATTGTGTCTCATATTACAATGGACCAACTTTGTTTCGATTTGGAGGTGCGGCCTACAACTTTTCTCTCCCCTTGAATTTCGAGTCTCAAATTTCAGGTGCGGCTTAGATTCGGGAAATTTTTTTTCCTTTATTTCGAGTCTCATTTTTCAGGTGCGGCTTAGATTCGAGTAAATACGGTACCCCCTGGTACAGGCCACGCCCAGGCAGGGGTGATTGCCTGAGCTGTTACCTTCCTCCTCTGCCGATTGGTCCCTCCATCTGTTGTTCAAGAGGTGTGATCTAAGGTGAGGACAATCACCTAAGGCGGGGGGCTCCCATTTGGAGAGCCCCTGGCTGGAAGGAGCACGCCATCGGAGACGCTGGCAATCATAGGGGACTTCTTCCCAATGACTGACTTCCCTTCTCTTTCTCAGAGTCCGCCGCTCGTGGTCTCGCGGTAGCGTTCTCGCTTCCCGAGCACGGGGTCCCGGGTTCGATTCCCGGCGGGGTCAGGGATTTTCACCTGCCTCGAGATGACTGGGTGTTTGTGTTGTCCTCATCATTTCATCATCATCCAGGAAAGTGGCGAAATTGGACTGAGCACAAGGTTGGGAAATTGTACGGGCGCTGATAACCACGCAGTTGAGCGCCCCACAAACCAAACATCATCATCATCATCATCTTTCTCAGAGTGTTTCCCATAAACGAAAGTGGAATGAGGCTCCTGCCTCAATGTCTCTTCCTGTTGCCCCTCAATATCTAGTGGTCTCACCTTTAGATGAAAACCAGACTTTTGCTACTGTTAACCCCTTTGTCATACAGAAAGGTGTGGATGGCATCGCCGGCCCTGTAAAGCCGTGCTCTCATCTCCGCAGTGGTACTCTGCTTTTGGAAATTGATAGTGCTCTCCAGGCCCAGAAACTACTCAAGGCCCAAATCCTCCACGAATAATAGTGGAGGCTTACAGGACACTTAACTCGTCCCACAGTGTTATCTACACCCAGCTGTTGGATGGTTTGACAGAGAACAATTATCTATCGGATCAGAGCATTACTGCTGTTCATTGAGTTATGAAAAAGGAAGCTGCCGATGTGGTGCCAACTTGCACATAGTTCCTGACTTTTGATCGGTTAACGCTTCCTCCCAAGGTAAAGGCAGGCTATGAAGTCATCTCTGTGCACCCTTACGTTCCCAATCCATTGCAGTTATAAATGCCACCAGTTCAATCATACCAGCACGTCATGTAAAAACGCAGCCAAATGTGTCACTTGTAGCAGGGATGCACATGAGGGCACCTTCTCCTTCCCCCTCGCTGCCTTAATTGTCCTGGAGACCATGCTGCCTCTTCTCGTTCTTGTCCCGTCTATCAAGATGAGTGGGCTGTTCAGGAGATATGGGTGAAGGAGACGTTACCTTTTCCTGTTGCCCGTAAACTGTTGGCGAGCCATTAACCGACTGTCCCTTGCTATGGAAGCTACAGTACCGTGTTCTTCACCCTCACCAGCAAAGACGGTTGTAACACAGCCAACGAACCGTCAGTTCAAAAAGGAATATTCCCAGGAAGATTTCTTGCGTACCTTGAGTTCGCAGCCATCTGGCTCTCCTGCCAAAAGCCAAAACAATCATCCAAAGGCAAACAGTCTTCCCCCTCTCCGACTCGTTGGCCCTCTGCAACTCATCAGTCCTTTTCAACTGACTGATACCGGGGAAGCTCCATTGGTCCCACTTAGTTGCTGGACGAAGATCCTCCACCTGTGGATTCCAGTGGCTGTCCTCCCTCGATGGCTCACCCTAAGTGGCCGTCGAGGTGAGTGTTTCTTCTTCATTCCCTGGTGTTCCTAAATTTTGTGGCCCTTTTACAATGGATTATCTGTGGCCTTCGGTCTAACAGGGCAACCTCCAGCTGCTCCAATGATCGCAATGTCCGTTTGTAGTCTGTCACCAAGAAACCAAGCTACCTCATAAAGACCATTTTGCTCTTTCCCATTTTACTTCGCTACGGATGGACCTTCCCCTTACAGCAGGGATCCCTGCTCATGGTGGGGTCATGCTGCTTCTACGAAATGATGTTTGTCATCGTCCTATCCCCTTGCACACCCACCTGCAAGCAGTAGCTGCCCGTGTTTTCCTTTTCGTATTTACCTTTCCCCTCTGCACCATTTATATCCCTTCGTCTTCTGCTGTCACTAGGGCGGACCTGATGCAGCTTGTTGTTCAGCTTCCTCCACCCTTTCTGTTTCTCGGTGACACCAATGCCCATCATCCTCTTTGGGGCTCGCCTGTCACCTGCCTGAGAGGTTCTCTTTTGGCAGATCTTCTTAATCATCTTAATCTTGTGTGCCTTAACACTGGCGAAGCCATGTTTCTCTCTGATTCCATGCACACTTATTCCCACTTAGACCTCTCGATCTGCTCTGCCCAGCTTGCTCGATGTCTCAGAGTGGTGTGCTCTTTTCGATACTTACTTGAGTGACCACTTCCCTTGTGTGACTCGCCTGTACAATCATACCCCATCACAGCGGCCCGCTCATTGGAAATCCTGTCTTGCTGACTGGAGGTTATATTCCTCCTTGGCAGTGTTTAACGAATGGCCGTTTCCCAGTTGTGATGATCATTTTGAGCACCTCGTGAACGTTATTTTCTCGGCTGCCAAACAAATCGTCTATCCTTCGTACTACTACTTCTACCCGTCGGATCCCAGTCCCTTGGTGGACCGTGGAGTGCGGCAATGTGAACCATGACCGACAATGTGCGCTTCATGTCTTTCACACTCATCCTATGTTAACGAACTGCATCCGCTACAAGCAACTATGTGTGCAGTGCCGTCATGCTGTTAAGGAAAGCAAGAAAGCATGCTTCGTTTCCTTCACCAGCTCGTTCAACAGATTTACTCCGCCCTCTCTCATTTGAGGTGGCCTGTGCCGGCTTTCTGGGACTACCGCCCACTCCCCGATTCCTGGTCTGACTGTGGCGGGAAACGTCATAGTTGACCCTGTCAATATTTTCAACGCTTTGGGCTGGTACTTTGGGGTAGTTTCAAGCTCCACCCACTACCATCCTGCCTTCCTTCCTCAGGAACAGACGGAGGCAGCTCATGCAATCTCTTTTCTCTCTTTGAATCAAGAATGCTACAATATTCCTTTTGTTATGAGGGAGCTCGAGCATGCTCTCTCCTCATCTAGGTCTTCTGCTCCTGGACCCAATACAATCCACGTCCTCATGCTGCAGAATCTCCCTCCTGCGGGAAAATGCTTTCTCCTTGATACCTACAACCGTATTTGGACTGACGGTGTATTTCCCATGCTTTGGCGTGAAGCTACTGTTGTTCCCTTACCTAAGCCTGGTAAAGATAAATCTCTTCCTTCTAGCTATCATCAAATTTCCCTTACCAGCAGCGTTAGTAAGGTGATGGAACGCATGATCAATGGTCGATTAGTGTGGTGGCTGGAGTCACACCATCTTCTCACTAATGTCCAGTGTGGGTTCCGAAAGCGCCGCTCAGCGGTTGATCATCTCATCACCCTGTCGACGTTCATCATGAATAATTTTCTGCAGAAGCGACAAACCATGGTCAGTTTCTTTGATTTGGAGAAAGCCAATAGTACCAGTTAGCGGACAGACATTCGAAGTACTATGCACACATGGGGCCTCCATGCTCAGCTTCCCACTTTCATCCGGGAATTTTTAACAGACTGAGTTTTCTGGATACATGTGGGTTCCTCCTTATCCCACACCTTTTCACAGGAGAACGGGGTGCCTCAGGGCTCTGTACTGAGTGTTGTCATCTTCGCCATAGCCATCAACCCCATTATGGACTGCCTTCCAGCTGGCATTTCCGGCTCTCTTTTCGTTGACGACTTTGCTGTTTATTGTAGCTCCCAGCGGACACGTCTCCTGCAACACTGTCTTCAGCGTTATCTGGACCTTCTCTGTTTGTGGAGTGTCACAAATAGTTTACGCTTTTCTGCTACCAAATCCGTTTGCGTCTTCCATTGTCCTTGCAACTGGGCCAAAATGCTCTTCCATTCATGGACGCAAAGTAGTTCTCCCCACATGTCGTACCTGGCTGCACGCTGCACCCGGTCCCTGGTCCGTCAATGTCCTTCGTGTGTTGAGTGGTACACCTCTTGGGAGCTGACCGGACTGTCCTCCTCCACCTCTTTCGATCTCTCGTCTGCTCCAAGTTGGATTATGGACGCATTGTCTACTCCTGTGCACGGCCGTCTATCTTACACCATCTAAATACAATACACCATTTGGGAATCCGTACCGCCACTGGTGCCTTCCATATTAGCACTGTTGCGAGCCTGTATGTGGAAGCCAGTGGATTACCGCTGTCATACCGGCGCGACATCCTACTCGGTAGGTATGCGTGTCGACTTCCTTCGATGCCAGGCCACCCAACCTTTGACCCTTTTTTTGATGACATTCTTGAGCGCCAGTACGAGATGTACGTTTCTTCTCTGTGGCCTCCCGGCGTCTGCTTTCTTCACCTGCTTCAGCGGCTACAGTTTACACTTCCTGCCGCTTTCTGAATGGGGGACAGCCCTTCACCATCTTTCCTTCAGACACAGGTTTGTGTTCGTTTTGACCTCAGCTCATTCCCGAAGGAGTCAACTTCCGAGATGACCTATCACTGCAAATTTCTCGAACTTCACTCACAAGATGCTGATGGCATATTTTTGTACACTGGTGGTTCCAAGTCTGCCCAAGGTGTTGGCTGTGCTTTTATCGTCGGGACTGATAAGTTTCAATACCGACTTCTCGACCAGTGCACAATTTTTACAGCAGAGCCTTTTTCCCTCTGTCAGGCTGTTCACTACATCCATAGGCACCAGCTCACTCGCTGCGTGGTCTGCTCTGACTCCCTCAGTGCCGTTCAGAGTCTAGATAATCCAGATCCAGTCCACCCCACCGTTAGACAGATCCAAGACTGCCTCCATTTGTACCCAGATGGGGGAGCCCAAGTGATGATCATGTGGGTTCCTGGAGGTGTTGGTTTGCCAGGGAACGATGCTGCAGCCGAGGCTGTCGTTCATCTCGGTCGGCCCGCCTCTTACTCTGTTCCCTCACAAGATATTTGTACTTTTCTGTATCGGCATATCATGTCACTTTGGCATGACCATTGGTGCTCCCTTCATGGGAACAATCTCAGAGAAGTCAAACCTCTCCCAACAGCCTGGTCGACTTCCTCCTGGCCGTCTCGCCGTGAGGAAGTAATGTTAACTGTGTTGCAAATAGGGCACTGCCGCTTTAGTAACAGCCATTTGTTGAGTGGTGACCCTGCAACCATCTGTCCTTTCTGTAGCCAGCCTTTAATGTTCAGACACTTTCTAATCCTCTGCCCCTATTTTAGCCACTTGTGTCTCAGGGTCGGGCTGCCGCCTGCTTTGCCGGACATTTTAGCAAGTGACGTGTGAGCTGTGGCTCGCGTTTTTAAGTTTTAAAAAAGCCGTAATATGACAAAAGAGATTTGAATTCTACCTGGTGACTCTGGTGCCTTATTGGCATCTATTAGATACTCTTCCGTAATGTCTTGATGTTTTAGATTTGTTTTTTCTTCCTTTTGTATTGGATCCCGCAACGGTTTCTTTACCCTCACAGTCCCAGGATTCTATGGGCACTTATGACCTTAGATGTTTTGCACCCTAAAACTCCACAAAAAAATCTAAATGTGACACACACACACACACACACACACACACACACACACACACACACACACACTCTCTCTCTCTCTCTCTCTCTCTCTCTCTCTCTCTGTCTCCTGAGAGAAAGAGAGATCAGTATGTTGAATATGAACAGAAAGGAAAGATGCTGCTTTGCCCAAGTTTCAGACCGCCCCCCCCCCCCCCCCCTCCTCCCACAGCGCGCGCGCCTGTGTGTGTGTGAGAAGAGAGGGAGAAGGGGGGGGGGCAGTGAAAGTATTTTTAGTTTTTTTCCTGTGTGCTCTTCTAAGAGCATTATTTTTTTGTTCTACTTTTAAGAGACAATATTTAGACGTATGTATTAAATATTATTATGATTATTCTTAAATATTATTATGATTATTCTTGAAACCAGAATGTTATGTTTGAGATATTTCATTCACTAACAAAGCATACATTTTTAGATACAGAAAAAAATGGGATACAAAATTGAAATACTGGAATTTAAAATGATTTACATTCTTGAACAAACTGTGTTTTCACGGTAGTAATACTTCCTGAACTACAAATCTTTGAAAAAGATCATGTTAGTGTATAGAAGAAAAATAGGACTTTTGAATAAAGTATGTCAATCCTTAAATGCTGATATGCGGAGTAATATTTTTAGTGCACTTTGTTTCATTTATTGAAATGTCAAATATTTCATTGCGAATAATGTTTCTAAGATTAATAATAATTATAAGCAATGTTACGTAAGTTACACTTAGTAAGGCTGGGAAAAAGATAAGTTCTGTAAAATGATTTTCACTTTTCCTTTAAATACTGTATCCAAATTAGACAAGAAAAATAATTATGAAGAAAATAATATTTACATTAGTAGATGTAGGAGGAAAAATGGAAATGTTCCGCATTGGTATATTTCACGGAACACTATGTTTGTGACAGAAATTTTGTATTGTTTGAAACTATCCATAAATAGATCTGGGTGGTGCCGAGGGGGGGGGGGGCAGAATCTTAATTGGTTTAGTGTAATGTTTGTGAAGCTGGCACAGTACTTATAGTAGAATATCTTTGGCTTCCCTCTGACAACCATGCCTCCATCCTTGCTACCCTCCCTATTTTCCTTTCCCTGTTGCTTCATAGCCTGGGTTGTGAGTAACTGAATCTCCTTTCCCTTCTTCCCTTTCTTTCCCCTCTCTCCTCCCTGATGAAGGAACATTTGTTCCGAAAGCTAGGAATGTAAATTTTCGGTTCTGTTTTATGTGTATCTATCGGCTGTACTGAGCTGAGGTAAGTACTGGCCAGCCCCTCTATCTCTTTGTTATTATTTGTTTCACATCTTTATATGAGATTTTCCATTAATCATTTAGTGTAATGTTTTATAATTTAAATTTTTTGCCTCCAGTTATTAATGGAAAATAAATAGATGTGCAAAAATGCGATGCCCTTTGCTGTTAGTCATGTCTGGTTATAATTAACGCTTTTCTCTGTTGCAGACACGCCTGATGAGCAAACTGGTGGAGATAGTAGCAAGAGTAATAGTATAACCTCTGAGCATTCAATCCATTCTGTGGGTGTGAGTGCATCTTCGCAAAGCAGTTCAACAAATAGTCTTCCCCCAGCCACAGATGGCAATGATGGCAATTATCCTCCTTCGGTCCGTAGGCACAAGGTGTGCTGTTGCTTGGCATTGCTTGTTCTCATTTCTTTAGAGTAGTAGTAGTAGTAGTAGTTGTTTTTTTTATATTTTTTATTTGGTTATTTGTATCTGGACTTCATTCAAATGCTCTTAAAAATTATATAACTGGTACTGGACAGTGGATAATTGTTTGAAACATCTATGTTGCTAGAGGAAAAAAGTGCCTGCTATTTTAGGAAAAACCACCTGTTATTTTGCTGGTGCTAATGAAACACAATATCTTACATAGCCATAATCTCCTCAATTTTATTTATATTCGTTTCTGGAATGGAAGATTTTCATTAACTCAAACATGCACATCATTGTTCATGTGGAGAGTACACTGCTCTGCAAAACTTAGGATAAGCTCGACAGGGTAACATAACATACGAACTGCTTAGTGGAAATGAATTAAAAGTGTGGAAGCGTATTACCAGAGGTCTCAGTCGGGCACAGAAAGTTCAATGTCACATGGTGTGAGGTCATTGTGACAATTGCACCAAATAGGGCTGGTCCCACAATACAAGGCCGTTAAAGGAACAGGAAAAAAACAATGTGTGTCAATCTGCAAGCAGTTATGGTGCAGTATGATGGTGATCTTCATTACAACATGGTCTGGAGACAATATTTGGACGACTTCACAGGGGGAAAAGACGCCAGGAAACTGGAAGGACAAAGTAGTGTGGTGTGAAGGTGTCTAATATTGCATTAGCGTAATGGCCTCCAAACCTTCACACTCATTGGTGACTATTGTTGAGACACCATGCTCCTTCCCCGTATGCATATTTTCAGGGGTGCATTTGTCCCTGACTTCATTTTAGTGGATGAATAACACAGGTGAAGAAGCTTTTGGGACAAGAGGATACACAGGGAATGAACTGGCCTGCCGTTCCTCCAAATTAAATCCAACCAAGCATGTGTGTGATACATTGGGGAGACGTTTTGAGCACATTCACTTGCATCAGCCACCATCCAGCAGCTGTCAACCGTACTGGTGGAGGACTGGAACACCATACTACTTGAACTTCCAACCTTGTGATCATCATTGGAGCAGGTTACAGAGCACACATTTCATCACACAGCCTATCAGGAATCATGTCCCACCTTTTGTAATGTCAAGGAGACGATTGGAAAATTACAGAGCCTTCAGTGTCATTACTGTTGTTGAAGAAAACTGTTATTTCTCTTAGGCTCGTTGTATTTCTTTCAATTACCCTCTGTACTATACTGTAGTGGTTCTTTCCATGTATGATCCAGTTTTCATAGAGCTGTTACTTGGCAATGACATATCATGTGTGAAATTTACTTTTGTCTATAAGTTTTGCACGCAATGTCTTTTTAATGGCTTACACGCCATTAGTAAGGTAATTTTATCCTAAATAAAGCCAGGCATAAGCACAGTGATTGCAGTGAACATTCTGTCGACATGTCACAGGAGTTGATTGGAGTAATCAGAAAGTTCAAGTAAACGCATGTATATAATATTCAGAGTTGTAACTGTCATCTTCTTAGATTATTCTTGGTTATCATTAATGTGGAATCATCAATGGTGGCGAATATTACAGTGTAAATCTGTGTCCATAATCTGTTACTTTCAAGAGAAAATAAGTTTTTATCATTTAAACTGGTAAATAGTCTCATTAGTTATGGCAACAGGTCAAAACATGAAATTTGTACTTATTTCAAAGCAACATATATTTACACTAGTCGTCAAGTTCCCCTAAATGGATTAAAGCAATTTCCAGGATAGTTTATTTGAAAATGACATGTCCAATGTCCTTCCACTAACTGCGTGTGTGTGTGTGTGTGTGTGTGTGTGTGTGTGTGTGTGTGTGTGTGTGTGTCCAAGCATATGCGTGCTCTTTCTAATATCCTTGACATTGACAGGATGGTAATTCTGGTGTCCCGTAGGATGTGGTGGTTGTGAAGCTAGTGTAATAGAGTGCCTCAGGTGATGAAAGCAACAAATTTGTGAAAACTAATGTGTAAGATATATATTTTTTTGGTGATTAGTGTTATTTACGTTTGGCATAGTTTAATGTGTTTGAAATAGGCTTAGCAGCACACCACTTTGAACTCTATTTAAAATTATAACTGGTTATGTTTGGAATACATAGTTCAGCAGAGAACACAAGAAATCAGTTGTGTTGAGTTTCAGTATAGAGACATAATTATTATTTTGTTGTTACACATATACAAACATCTAGGGTTGTGCCTCTGTGGTTAACAACCATAGTTGTAAATCAGAGCATGCTCCACCCAAGGTTAACTACCTGTGAAAGTGAACCATGGAAAGGTCTTTCAGGAAAAGTTTTCCACTGTCCTGTCCAAGAATGCAGGAGAAGGCTACATTGGATTTGGTGGGTAGCCACCTAGAAGTTGTTAATGAATCGGAGCATTGGCAATCACCCATTCTTATGCCAGTTCATAAGAGCAGGATCAAACAAGATCAGATCAACTACATTGCAACTCATAATGTTAATTCTCTAATTAAAGCAGCAAAACAAAAGAATTTGACAGATGAATTAGATGAACAGAAAATTTTAGCAGCAGGACTCCGGGAAATGAGAAATACTACAGAACAGCCATTCGAATCACAAGGCTACAGAGTTCACAATGGGAAACCTGGAATAAGGGTTATGAAAGAACATCCCTAATTTGGAACTGGGTTTATAGTCAATTTGAAAGTAATAGATTTGATTATCGATTTTCAAGCCATCTCCACTGGAATGGCAACTTTGAGTTTAAAAGCATCCAACAAAATGTATACCATCATCAATGCCCATGCCCTACTAATGAGAAGAATTTTCTAACGAAGACTAGGAAAGAAGTGGAAAAGTTTTGGAACCTCCTTGACCAAACAATAAACCAAATAAATATTAACGATGTTAAGATCCTGTTAGGGGACTTCAATGCCCAACTCGGAAGAGAAAAGAAATACCAGGATATCATTGGGAAATGGGCTCCACATAAACAAACAAATAAGAATGGTCAAAATAGATGTAAAGGTTGTGTGACTAGGGCCTCCCTTCAGGTAGACCGTTCACCGGGTGCAAGTCTTTCATTTTGACGCCACTTCGGCGTGATGATTACGGCAACACAACACCCAGTCTCTGAGCGGAGAAAATATCCGACCCAGCCAGGAATCGAACCCGGGCCCTTAGGATTGACATACTGTCACACTGACCACTCAGCTACTGGGGGCAGACATAAGAATGGTCAGAGACTTGAACTCTATAGGGAACACAAACTGATCTCAAAGTCCACATACTTCAAAAGGAGGTAAAACAAACTTAAAACATGGAAACATCCTGATTAGAGAAAAGGATAATGGCAGCTGGATCATGTATGTACGGACAAATTCTTCCACAGAGAAATCTACAATGTTAAAGTATAAGAGGGGCAGATAAAGGTTCAGATCATTACATTGTCAAAATCAAACTTAAGTTCACATGACGAAAAAAGAAACCAAAGTGCAATAAACAAAGGAGGAACTTCTATCCCCACCAATTAATTAGAAATGATAAATATAGAGAAGTTACACAAAACATAAAACTGGCATAATTTAGAAGAACTGGTTCAAATTCTCAGGCAACAAGCAGAAAATTTAGCCCCATCGTAGCCCCATTGAGCCCACGTAAAAGGCATGTCTGGTGGAACTCAGAATGTGACAAAATTCATGAAGAAAGATATCATGCATGGTTAAAATTTCAAACACACAAAACAGAAGAAAATACAACCAACCTCAAAAATATCAGGAAAAAGTTCACACAGATTATCAGGCAAACCAAGAGACAATCACAGAAAGATCTAATCGACTCAATAGAAGAAAATTACCACAAAAAACAATTCCAGATATTTTAACAAAATGTTTGGAAGACAATTTTAAAAATTTGTCCCTCCCATGTTAATGTTGAAAAAGGAAGATGGAAAAATGGGCAAGGGAAATGCCGAAATCATGGCAAAAGCATTTAGTAAACTTTTGAATTGTGAAGAACCCCAGGAACTTATAGCAATTAATACAGACACACCTCATCAAGACTTCACCTGATCTCATAAATCCCCCCAACAATCAAAGAGGTGGAAACGGCACTCAGAAAGATGGAAAAATTATAAGACATGCTGAGAAGACCAAGTTTTTGCAGAAATGTGGAAATATGCGAGTGATACAGTTCAAACATGCTTACACGTAGCCCTAACAAAAATCTGGATAACAGAAAAGTTTCCCGAATATTGGACCACAGCCATAATCCACCCACTCCACAAAAAAGGAGATAAAAGCAACCCAGATAATTACAGAGGTATCTCTCTCTTTGACTGCACATACAAGATTTTCTCCAGAATCCTATACAAGAGGGTCAATGAGCAACTAGAGGAAGGATTAGGTGAATACCTTGGAGAAGCTGTGCAGAATAGATCATCACTTTAAAATTAGCTGTAGCATATTACAAGAAACGAAATAAACCTCTTGTGATAACCTTTGTGGACTTTAAAAAAAGCATATGGCTGTGTCCATAGACCTTCAATGTTAAAAATCTTAAGAAATTTCGGTCTCCATACAAAATTAATCAAATCGATAGAACTCACCGTAACCAACACTGTATCAAAAGTCAAGTTCAGGGGGAACTCACTGAGCCATTCATCATAAAAACAGATGTAAGACAAGGAGATTGCTTGGCACCCCTGCTGTTCACCTGTGCTTTAGAATACATAATGAGGGAATGGTACAAGACTAACCCAAAGAACATCCAAATTAGAAGACCCAAACACAACACAAGTTTAAATTGTCTAGGATTTGCTGATGACCTTGCTCTCTTGTCCAACAGCATTCAGGAAACCAAACAAGAAGTTATCTCACTACAGGAAATAGCACAGAAAATTGGTCTTGGAATATCCTTTGAAAAAACAGTCATGATGTTAACTGGCCCACCACTCATAAACAAAATTGCCATAAGAAACCAAGAAATCGAAATTGTAGATAAATTTAAATATCTGGGAGAAATCGTAACATATAACCTCAATGGAAAGCCAACATGGCATAGGAGAATAACAGAAAAATTGTGGAATAGTAAGTTCAACATTAAGTGGATTTCAGAAATCAAGGAAGATATGGATAAGCTACAGATTACATTGGAAGACCTAAGAAACAAAACTGACAAAATTAGGAAACTCACAAACAAACCAGACTGCAAACAAGAATCAACAAACAGACAATAGGAAGGGTGATTTCCAGTGAAGAAAGAAGGATGAGATCCGAGAGAATGAAGAAGTACTGGGCTGACAGGAAACTGCAAAATTCTTTGTATTAAGTTGGCTAGAGTGATCCCATGAAGGCCATAAAATGTAAATAATAATAATAATAATAATAAAAACATTGAATAAATAATTGTTTGTTGGATAGAGAGCAGGTAAATTTGCAGTCATATCCATCTCGTGGTTTCATTGCTCCAGTCAGTGGAAGCAACTAGCTCGTGTTTAATTCACAACATGGAAAAAGTGTGTTTAGAGTGGTGATTAAACATTTCTGTTTAAAAGGCTTAACAGCAAAATGGATTAAAGCTGAGGTGGATGAAGTTCTTACCACATCTGCTCCTGTGTTTGCAACTGTTTATTCTGAAGTAAATGAGTTTTTAAACATGGCCGTATGTCCATAACAGATAAATAGCATTCAGGAAATCTGGTGGAAGTGACCATCCCCGAAATGATTGGCAAAACCCACAATATGGATTTGAGTGATAGACGAATCAGAGTGTGCGAAATAGTTGATGTCACAGGCATATTGCAAGTTACATTGTTTTCAATTTTCCATGAAAAGTTGGTCGTGATAAAAATCGTGGGAAGATGGGTACCACATTTGTTCTTGGTAGAGAATAAATGCAACTGTGTGGTAAATGCTGATACTGTTTTGGCACTTTTCCGTCAAAATTCTACTGGATTTCTGCATTAAAACATAACTGTGGATGAAGCATGGGTACACTACTACACTCCAGAGACTTAAGAAATAATGAAAACATTGAGTTTTGAAGGGAAATGGCCACTAAAGAAGGCGAAGATGGTAAATTTGGCTGGCAAGGTGATGCCCAAGATTTTTTGGAATGCTCACAGAATCTGCTACATCCGATTACCTGAAACAGGTATAAACAATAACTGGAAAGTATTGTTTGTTGTTATTCTAACAGTTAAGTGAAGAAATCAAGCACAAATGTCTTTGTTTAAAAATGATGACGATTTTCTTCCATTACTACAGTGCATGGGTTTACACCTATGCAGTTTCAGTGGCCAAAATTATGGAATTGGAGTTCGAATTATTGCAGCATCCTGTATATTCACTGGAGTTGGCATCTGTGTTTAAAAAAAAAAAAATTTTTTTTTTTTTTTTTAAACCTTGAGATATGGCTCACTGGATGGCTATTCATATTGAAACAGGTCATTGCCCAAACCAATGCCTATTTAGGAGACATTCTGAAATCAAACTTTTTGAATGGCTTAAAAAAGTTAGAGCACCATTTGGAAAGGTATATAGAGTTAAAAGGGGACTAAGTTAAAAAATAAAAACAAATTCCCAAAATAATTTTTTCTAACTTTTTCTAAGCATTTTTTGAATGACTCTCGTACTGTCTCCAACTAAAATAAGCTAATGTGAGCAGTGCTTCAAATTTGTTTGTGTACTGATTTAATTAGCATATAAATGCTTATTCACCATTATAGTAATAAACAGTACATGTAATTTTTTAAAAAAATCTTAAATATTTCATTTTGACTGTTGAAAGTGCTTGTGCTGAAATATTTTTTTATATTTATTTGTAGGCCAGTAATTCTAATGCAATCCAGGATCATGGTGCTAATAATTTTGCAACTATCAGAACAACATCCATTGTTACCAAGCAGCAGAAGGAACATATGCAGGAAGAGATGCATGAGCAGATGTCTGGTTATAAGCGTATGAGAAGGGAACATCAGGCTGCTTTACTTAAGGTATGTTATTTTCTGATCAGTGTGGTATAGAGCCACACACAGATAAAAAAGCTGATCCACTGCAGCTTATTGTCAGTGATGCTGCTTTTCATTAGAAGGTATATTTCCATTCTTATTTTATTTCTCCCAAGCCTGTGTGAATATTTTGCAGTTACTTGAGAACTGTCAAATGTTATCTGCTGTTTGTGCTCAGTTGGGAAGTTTCTGCGCAAAATTTCGAAAAAAATTTATTGAGAAGAAGTGAAAGATCTTCCAGAACAATATTTTTTACTTGCAGGGATTGTTACTAATTCTTAAGTTTTCTGCATAAAACATTCAAAGTGCCATCTTTGAGAACTTTATATGTTCACATGATTGTCTAAACATCATGTGGAAGTTATTGCATTTTAATGTCTTGTGTAACAGAAATACAAATTTTTGGTGTGTTGGAAGTCCTTTGATAACTAACTGAAGCTCTGATGATGAAGCTGTGCTTAACAAGATTCGTTGGCGAACGACACACTATTTTATAGACAGTGGACAGACTTGCTCATTAACCATTTACAGTTGGTACACATCTGATACATAGCTGTAATTACTTACAATTACTTATAACATTAGAGTGTCTATATCAGACTAGTGTTGGAACTGCAGTGGATTTAGTAACGTGAGCAATTTAAGTGCTGTAACTACCATAGTATAAATGTAAATATTGTAAAACTATTTAGGGCGTTTTTGTCTTCGTCACTCCCAACATAATGCAGTACTTATTACCATTGGGAAGCAATGGGAATAAGGATCTGCAACCAAAGATTCAAAAGCCCCAATTGATAGGCTGTAATGGTAGAGAAGTGGACATTTTTTGTTCATGTTTGTTCCCTTTTTTATCCGTAGTTGAGAAGTTCTTTTCTTTCTGCCAAATATTCCTCAATGGTCAACCAAAAATAAGGCCCCGAAATTAAAAATGTGTTTTTTCTTTAATTCTTTAAGTGTTTGAAGTGCACATTCTGTATCTGCGCAATTATGAAATTGTAAATTTACAATTTCAAAAGTTTAGATTATTTGTTGTTGTTTCACAGCTGGAAGAAAGGTGCAAGCTCGAGATGGAAGCACATAAACAACAGTTGGACAAAGAATACGAGTCTCTGTTACAACAGTTTAGTAAAGAACTTGAAAAGTTACAGGTTAGACATCAGCAAGAGCTTGATCGAAAGGTATGTAAACATGTTAGATACTGGGTAAGTCACTAGAACTTCGTACACCTTGACAAAGAATGAAACCACTTAGTCTTAATACAAGAAGTGGACAAAAACATCCATTCTGCCCACATAGACAAATATACCATACAAATGTTGATAGTTGGGGCAGTAAGGTCTCAGATCGTATATTTTGTTAGGTGTTAAATTATACAGGATTTTTCAAAATAATGTTGTCACTTTATAGTGATATTAAAAGGTATTTGTGTGGACCCACTTTGCCCCTGGGTATGAGTGCCCTTGCCCACAAGTAAAAATTACAGTGTCATGTCCAGAGAACATTGGGTCCATGCCATCAATTGGAGATTGCCATCTGATTCACAAGTGGTCAATTTTTGTAGCAGCTCAGTATCCAAGAACTTGTGAACATCTTTGTGGAAGAGAAAGTGGGCATCATCCTGTTTACAAATGAAACTGTCACTTTCCTCATGCAATTGCAGCACAAACGACTCCATTGGTCTGGTAACCATGCTGCTAAGCAATCACTGTAAAAAACTTCTTGAGTAGTTATTCCCATACATTTAATCACATAATATCTTATCTCAATGCGAACATTTTTTCCAATCCCTGGAAAAGTCTTGGAACATTTTGAATAAATCTGTCTGTGTATGTAACATAAGAATATTAATATTTAGTCATCATGTCTGGCTACTTTTAAACTTTCACCAAATATTTACGTGGACCCTAGACAGCCAACTATTAGGGAAATAGAACAACTTAACTAAGCAACTGAAACATTTTATGCTTATTAGTATATCGTGGTTGTGAACTTTTCAAAATAATTAACCTTGTTAATAGATGACAAGTAAAACGCACTTTATTGTGTTTGTTTGCATTGCCATCTTCTGCAGCAGCTGTTCACATTTGTTACTAGTGGTTATCTGTCTTGAGCTGACCGCAGATTAATTAAAAAGAATTTTGCCAATTGTGTTTTCTTTTATTAATAAAGTATCTTCCATGGTTATTCTGCAAATTGGATACATACTTTTGTGCATTTTTAGGTTGACTGATAGATTAACCAAGCAATAAAATTGACCAGTTACACACAGGCATAAATTCTGTTCATGATAAGATACATTTTACAATAGGGAAAGAGCAAAATAGACAGTTAAATTTCTAGGACGTCACCATAAAGATTCAAAATAGCCTACACACATTTGACATATACCAGATACCAACAACAGACACAGTTGTACTTGAGACATCACAACATCCCAGTTCTCAGACAGGGAGCACTGACCTGGAAAAGGCTGCCTTCATAACACGTGGTGGCCTCTTAGTGTAAAGTTATGCCTGTAGCACTACGTAAGCCACCTTTTAACCTATGATGGACAACCTGTTTTGATACTTAAAATGAATGCTGTGATCTTGATATCTAGATGACATTGTCATTTTTTTCAGTGAGATTTGAAGAACTTTTAAGCCATCTGACAACTGAATTCAAAACAGTGCCCCTTTTCCACCCAAGAAATAAAAATCTTGGGGCAACTAATGACGATGAAGTCCATCCCGATCCAGAGAAATAAGCTCACAGATTTTCTGACTGCTCAGGACATCCATCACATGAGAAATTTCCTCGTGATGTACTCATACTACCTATGATTCATAAGTAACTTCTGTACCAAGGCAAATCTCGTGCAAGAATTACTGCAGGAAGTTGCCAAATTTTCCGGAAATGAGGTTCCAGAAATATCTTTCCTTGTCCTTATGGAGGTGCTAATATCTTGTCAAGTTCTGGCATTATGTAACGAGAATACTGAGACAGAACTTCACACTGGTGCTAGTGGCTATGTGACGTGCAGTTCTAGAGAAAATTCAGGAAGACACTGAAAAGATGACAGCTTGTGCTTCATCAGTAGTGTTGTAGACTGCAGTGAACTACTCTGCAACCAAGATAGAATGCCTTGCAGTTGTTTAGGCCATCAACAAGTTCCAGCTGTGTTTCTTTGACAAACCATTCAATATTGTGACAGAAAACCATTCTCTATGTTGGCTGACTAACCTGAAAAATACGCCACAGCCGACTGGCAAGATGAACGCTAAAGGTTTGGAAGTGTCATGTCACAATATTTTTTTTTTTAAACGGTTGTCTACATGTTGTTTGTTGTTGTGGTCTTCAGTCCTGAGACTGGTTTGATGCAGCTCTCCATGCTACCCTATCCTAGACAACTACATTGTGCCAACTGAATACACAATAGCAGGACTGCAGCTCAGCTGGTAGACTGGGGTGAGCGGTTGTGTTGGGTGAAGTGAGTGAGGGGAGAAAAGAGGTGGAGTGTGGTAAGAAAGGTTAAGGAAGAGTGGCTGACGGCTCAGAGGAAGACATAGGTGTATGAGATGGTAATACGGGAGGGAGAGGCAGCAGGTCCACATGATATGAATGCACATCATGTGCACCAGAATCAGTGAGTTTGCCCAGAATACTATGATGATGATGTGACAAGTGGATTGGGGAAGTGTGACATAACAGGAGGAGGAAAGACTGTTGGGAAGATGGTGTGTGTGTGCGTGCGTGTGCGCGCGTGCAAGGAGTTGATACATTTAGAGGCCAGAAGGACTCCTGGAACAAAGGATGTGTTTCGAGAATAACTCTCATCTTAAGGAGTTGATATAGGTAGAGGCCAGAAGGACTACTGGAACAAAGGATGTGTTTCAAGGATAACTTTCATCTATATGTGAGAGGGAAGTTGCTACTCACCATATAGCGGAGATGCTGCGTCGCGATAGGCACAATAAAAAGATTCACACACTTGTAACTTTCGGCCATTAAGCCTTTGCGCGTGTGTCTGCAGTCTCAGAGAGCTGAAACTACACTGTGCCTATCGCGACTCAGCATCTCCGCTATATGTTGAGTAGCAACTTTCCTCTCTGATATTGTTACATTCCATCCTGGATTTTTCATTGTTTGATTGTTCCCATCTATATGGTTCAGAAAAGCTGGTGCTGGGAGGAAGGATTGAGATTGAAGCATCCATTTAAATCTAGCCTGTTGTACTCAGCAGTGTATTCTGCTGGTGAGTGGCCACTCTGCTCTTGGCCACAGTTTGGTGATGGCCATTTTTTATAATAATATGCTTTTTAAGAATGTATGTAAGTGAAGAGTTACATTGTTACTAAATCAACTGAAAGTCATCTAATTCTGCTTCATTCACAACATAAAGTGACAGTATAAATTGTCAAATTTATACCTTTATGTGGCATTACACTTCCGGAATAAATGTTAAATCTATGATGAATATTCACATGTTAAATAATTGAGAAGACCAAGTGTAGGGAACCAAGCTACGAGAGACTGTGGTCATGCGAGAATGCGTTTGTGTGTGTGTGTGTGTGTGTGTGTGTGTGTGTGTTTTGTCTATTTTTGACAAAGACCTTTTTGTCTGAAAGCTAACTGTCCTAACAGTCTTTTTGTTGTACCATTCTGCAACTCTGTATCTCTGCTATAAGGTGAGTAGCAGTCAGTGAATTTGAGAGTAAAATTGTGTCTGTCAATCAGAGTAAAATCCTGTAAAGTTTCAGTCTTATATTAAATCAGTAAAAGAATCAAAACCATCAGTCCATAGTCTCTTGTTTCCATGATGGCAATGAAACAGAGGATGGTAGAAGGAAAAACTAATCGCTAAATTCCTGTTTCCAAAATGGTTTCACTGAAGATGATTTACTGTGGTTTCTCTTTTTTTTAAATCATTGCATGAAAGTCAAAATCACAGGTAGCATACATGACTGTGAGATGCAAAATCAACTAAAGTAACTCAGTGGAGGAAAGGCTTCTGGATCTGAGGGGATACAAAGAGTATGTGAAAGGACTTCCTCCTTTTCTAACAGCAGTCTCCCATAAGTCACTAAATGAACATAGTGTTCTTAGTGATTGCAAAATTCACAGGTCCTTTTCATCTCAAAGAATGGTCATCGAAAAGATGGACACAACTGTAGACCTATATGAGTCTATTGAATTTTAGAACCTGTTTTATGCTCACATATTCTAAACTATTTGGAGACCGGAAATCTCCTCCCTAGGAATCATCATGTATTCTACAAACAATGATCATATGAAACACAGATCACTCCCTTCACTCAAGATACCCATAAGGCAGCAGATGTTGGTACCCACAATGATGTCATGTGCCTTGACTACCAGTGTGTGTGTGTGTGTGTGTGTGTGTGGATTCATTTCCACACACTCTCTGTAAACTAAATAATTGTATTGAATATCAGACCAGTTATGTGGCTGGATTTAAAAGTTTCTAGCAAGTAGAACACAGTGTATCATTCCTAATGGAGAGAAATAATCAGACATAACAGTAACTTTCAATGTCTTCCAAGGGAACAACATTACAGGACTACTACTGCTCATTAAACATACATAAATGCTCACCTCAGTAGCTGAGTGCACAACAGAACAGACCCCCAACAGGACAGATGCACATGCAGGGGGACCTGGGTACAATTCCCAGTACTGTTAGGGATTTTTCCTTGGTGGAAGGACAGGGCCGAGGTGTACTCGGCCTCATCACACCAGTTGAAGAACAGCAGCTCCAAGGCTAGAATGTCGCAACAGTCAGGAGTGTGGTGGGGTGACACCATGCACCACTATGCCACATCCAATAAAGAATGACTGAGGAGTACATGGCAGTTGGTGAACTATCTTATCGTCTTCAGCGCCTGATTACGATGTTATATTTATGTGTGGCCTAGTAGATAATGTGAGGCTGTTCAGAGATGATGCTGTTCTATAGAGAGAAGTTGCTATCCTATAAAGTTGTAACAAAATGCAGGAAGCCATGCAGATGATCGACACTTGGTGCAGGGATTTGCGGTTGACTCACAACATAAACAAATGTATCATAATGCTTTGAAATAGCCAGAAGGAAATAGTGACCGTATAAAACTAATTGCGAGTAAGGCAGATGCCAGACTGAGAGTCATTGGAAGAACCCACAGGAAATTTAGTCCTCCACAGAAGAGGTCACTTACAGTACCATTGTTTGACTGATACCAGAATATTGTTTATTAGTCTGGAACTCATACCAGAAAAGGACTAATAGAAGAAACTGAAAGAAGAGCAGCATCTTTCATCAAAGATATATTTAGTAAGCATTGAAGCTTCACAGGTATCCTCGTCCAAATCCAGTGACAGATGTTTGAAGAGAGGCATTGTGCATCATGATTGGCATACTGTTAAAATTCTGTGAATGTACTTTCGTAGAAGAGTGAATTACTATATTGCTTCTTGATATATGTGGCTAGGACCATGAAGGTAAATTTGGACATGTTTCTGTTCATGTAAAGGCTTACCAACTATCGTTTCACGCGCATCCAGAGCTGGGAAGGGGCAAGTGACAGGACAGTACCATCTGCCGCACACTGTAACATAGCTTGCAGAATGTATAGATGTGAAGATCTGCCAGTCTGTCAACAATCCATGACAGAGTTTTTGGTGAGTGAGATGTGCAGAAATGCTGGCCTGGGCAAGAGTTTAAACTTCTGAATTCAGTACCTCACAACAATACAGGCAACAGTCGTTCGTCATGGAGACCACATAAATAAAATAAGGTCTTAACAGGCCATAAGTGTAACATACACTGTTGAAATTAGTTATTATGTTAACCAGAGGATCATGTTGTGTATTTAGTGGCATCTCATATTAGTATGCCAGGCACCTGGGCCCATATGACAATGACAAATACAATAAGCAGCGTTCACTATCCTCCACATGTGGATACTTTGATTGTGATGCTGTACCCAGAACCAGGACTTGTCTGAAAATGGGATGTGGTGCCTCCCCTTTGTCCAGTGCTTTCATTAAATGCATCTTTGCATGTCTTGTCCTCCTTCCACTTGAAGAGAAGCCATAACAAAGGTTGTTATACTATCAATCCCTGGCTCTCCAGACAACCTTGTACTACTTGTGTGGTTACTTATCTTGCTGCTAGCAAGTCCATTTCTTGAGTCAAGGCACCTGACATGTCTGTATGATCCTGCCTGGCCGAATGAACCGTTTGTCTGTCCTCTAGGGCACTTAGGGGCCTGACATTGAGTATAGCCATCCTAAATCGATTGAATCCATATTTGCTTCAAAGTTCTGGGCCCCTGTCCAATGTGAGCAGCAATATTGCAGAATGATAAACAGCAGTCTCAATAGCCCACAGTCCTCATTCTGTTAAATTGTGACTCGTGTTTGTAGATGTTTTTCTGTTTTTCAAGAGGCGTGACACAATGTTATCACAACCAACGAACATTCAGCCATGATATCTGTGTATTCTTTCCGCACGTGTGGAAAGTTAATGGTGTTACTCCTACTGATCTGTGCAGTTCTGCTGGAAGGCTGTACTATTTGCATATTCAAGCATGTGGTATTCTTCATGCCAGTTTGACATTGTGTGTGCCATTATCTTGCTGTTGCAGTTTTAATGACCAGCAGTGGAAGTGTTGTACCCTGTTTACTGATAATGATAATGTAAAAACTCTTTACTATATGTCACAACATTTAAATAAGTGCTCCTTGTTTATTGGTGGATAATTTGAGAATATGGTGCTGTTAGTTACATTTTGCTGTCTTACTTTTCACAATTGTAATTCTTGTTACAAACAGGTGAAGCAGAATCAGGCAGCAGAAAAGAAGTTACAGAAGGATATTATGAGTCGACAGGAACAAGATCGTAAGGCCTTTGAGACACAGAAAAAGAAGGAGTACAAGATGAGTAAAGAGCGGTGGAAACGGGAACTGAGCCTAGACGAATCGACACCAAAGCGGCAACGCGACGCCACCCTGCAGTACGTCAGCCTGCTGTTGGGCCAGTTTCTGTAGTCAGTAAGGCAGGATACCATGTGTCCCCCTGGAACACTGACAATGTTATTTTCACATCACTGTGACTCTGTGGATTAGGCATTTGAAATTGGAATTCAGTATTATAATGTGTTATCTAATTCATTTGTCACAGTTGTATTCTGTTACTTTATTTTAATAGTTACAATGACAATGGACTATTGAAGAGTAAACAGTTCCGTGGCTTTCTGTTCTGGGAATAAATAAGGTTCTGATATCTTCACCATATGCTCTCTTATTCCATACTAAGTGAGGTGCCACAGTGGTTTTCACACTGGTCTCTCATTGGGGAGGATGATGGTTGAATTCCCAGTCCAGTCATCGTAACTTAGGCTTCCTGCGGTTCCCCTAAATCTCCCCAGACAAATGCTGGGATGTTGCTTGGAAAAGGGGTGGCCGATTTCCTTCCCCATCCTCTCGTAATCCAAGCCAGTGCTCTAGCCTTCCTTCCTTCCTTCCTTCCTTCTTGTTCCGTGAATCATTCTGACCAAGTCTCATCTTTTATTTGGTCATTCCGTTTGTAGTCAGGAAGAGAAGAGGCTTCTGACTCGAGTGACCTGAAAAAGTCCAGTTGATGTGTTTGTACTAAATAGATTGTTTGTGATTTTTTTATATAATGTAAAATTTAAATTAAATGGAGTAAAATGAAATAAATGGGTTGGTGATGATGAAATCGATGAAGATGTGATGACATGAAATGTTTATAAAAACTGGTGAGAAATACTGAAACTGCAATGTAACAAAAATGCCATGACAGTTGAAAATTTGTACGAGACAGGTGGAAACATCAGTGGCAATAAAAGTTAGTCACACCTGAAGGCATGCTTGGAAAGTTCAGTGACTAAAGTGACTTCTTACGAAAATTAGGAAATCAGAGTTAGTCCCAATGCATCACAAATTTTCAGTTGTACTTGCAGACACAGATTTTTCTCTTATGGGCATTAGGGCATGCTCCAACGTGTGTTTCTGTGCACTAGACATATTGTGATCCTTAATACTAAATATAGGAAACAGTGGCAACTCCTTCACAGTACAAGCTGCATATGACCAAGCAGCATAACTCCACGATTGTGGGCAGTGGTCTGGTGTCATTACAACCAGACCATTGCATGGGTGCTTATGAACATCAGCTTGCTGAGCATATGTAATTTTGAAACTAATGAGTCTTTATAGTCTCCGGTGATGTCTCCAGCATTAGGAGACAAAAACTTAGACACTAGAATATGCCTTGGACCACAGATTACTGACCATAAAACAAAATCACAAAGAATCCAAATTTTCAATTGCACAAATATATTCATTATAATGTGAAAGTCGTTTTAAAGTATCATTGAATGTGCCAAGTCTGGTTATTTCTTGCCATGTATTTGATAAATTTTGTATTTTTCCTCTCAGACCCAGCGTACTTCTCATGATGTACCAGCTGCCATGGCTGTGGCAAATTGTGTAGGACCACACAGATGACACAAAGGAGGCTCATAACACTTTCTGGAAATTCGATACAAAGTCTACACCAACTTTGTCGCCACTGCTTCCTCTACAGCCTTTGCATTATTTATAAAACACGGAGGGAGCTTCTTTTGGAATAAAAGATAGTTTTTAATCATGCATATTAGTGCATGACTTTGTTGTTGAACTTTAACTGTGTACAAAACTTGTACAAAGTTTCATCAAAACAAATCAACTTTGTGGCAGTGCAAGGGATAGCTTGCTACAGATGTTTTCCTTAGAAGATTGTTGTACTTGCATGCTCAATAAGTGTTGACCTCCATCAAAAGTAGGAACCATTTTAATCTGTGCGCACCTACTTCTATTGCTTCTCCTTGATGAAATTCATTTCTGCATGTTGTTTTCCATGAGGCTACAAGGGACTAATGCTGTTTCCATCTTCCAGTAGAGCATAAGAACTACATCTTACAGTAAACTTACGTTCGCTTCTACAGAGTTAATAGATTGTGATGAATCTGTACAAAGATGCAAAAGTTAGAAAATAGTTCCATAGTAATGCAATCAGTCGCATTTCGTTGCTGTTATGGTAGGTAGGAAAAGTGCTGAGAAACCACTATGAACAGTTGACACTTTGCACTACTTTAACATTCAGCTCTGTAAATGAGTGAGTAAACTCTTCTGGTTGACAGTTATGTCACAGAGCAATTTGTTTGGAATCAACGGCATCTTGGGATGCTTTTATACCCTGCACAAGTGTGGTAGTTATTTTTGAGTCATGTCAGTCTTGAATTGAATCTTATTGTATGTACATACGACAATGCCAGTACAGAAACATTTACCAAAAGTAAACATAGATGAGGTTTGTACACCTAAACATGTTGCTTCATTAATTCATTTATGTAAGTAAACAAAATTTTACGACTGGTAGCTGTCCCTGAAAAACCTTTTCGTATTTCTGAAACAGTCATGGTCAATTAGTAATCATATCACTTTAAATTGTTGCTGTCTCCGTCTTTTTTACTAGAAATCGGTAAAAATCTTGCATGTGAGATGTGTAGAGAGAAGTGGCTTTCTGTGTAACAGCTCTTCGATCATCTCAAAGTTGTTAACTCAATCCAAAAAAAGACAGGAATGATTCCAATAAGAGCACAGTGATGTGATATCAAACAAAGTAAATTTAGTGATTTCAAGGGATATCCCCTTTATTCCCTAACTAGAGATTTAATTATTTGTTGTTATTTACTTATTTTAAATTTTTATGTCAGTTGACTTATATTTTTCTTCCAGGAGTCAGAAAGACAACCTCAAGCAACTGGAAGCTCAAGAAGAGCAAAGACTTCTTAGAGGCCAGAAAGAATATCTCGATTTGGAGATTCGGAAATTCAGAAGAAAAAAATTCCTTCTATTCCAGAGCCTTGAAAGGGAGCTTCTTCAAGAGGTGATAATATTGACCCTGCTGCTTTACAGAATCTTGATTCAAATTACAGTACTGAGATGATGCACTATTATCAGTTTTGCAGATGGTGGGAAGTTGCTAGATCAGTTCGTATTGTCTGTTGTTAATACTTACTCGTAGAAACTTAGACTGATTAAAATATGTGAAGTGTGCATCTGACTCGTAGAAACTTAGACTGATTAAAATATGTGAAGTGTGCATCTGATCACTTTTTAGGTTTCACAAGCAGTCTTAATTACAGTAGCGTTTGAGTGGAATGGATTGTGACCAGAAGAGCATACACAGATTGTAATCACATCTGTTCAGGTTAACATGGATCACTATTATTGAGATCTGTGGTGTTTAAGGAGAAGCACACCCTGGGAAATGGTGTAAGAGTGGAAGTGGCAATTTTAAGATGCTACTGCAATTCTCTGTGGATTGCAGCTCCCCCCAGGATGTCATATATTAACAGTGCAGCTGCAGTCTTAGTTGCTTAATTTTGTTCACTATAATGATCTGTTTTCATATTTTTAAGTAATTTAGGGTATACAGCATGGCACTGTTTTGCTGAATAGATAGAAAAAGTCAAACTGCACATCCCAATTAATGGCAGTAGATGTTTGACCCACATTATGAAAAATTCTATACAGAAATGGCTTCATGTCAGTGTCTTATGATTTGTCTCAGTGTAAGTTCTATCATTGTGTAGAAAATGAATTTACAGTACCTCCAGTAGTATAACAATCACAATTTTTTTTTAATTCTATTTATTTATTTTTCCCCTTTCCACAAAACTCATGGCACTTAAATCTATTTATTTCCCTTTTAATTTTACATGTGCATGCGCGAGGACCTGGCTGCACTTCGCTGCACCACTCAGCATTGGCTCCGCAGCCATCCGTGATGGAGGTACCCATTGTTGATCCCGCCAAGTGAGAGATTAGTTTTGTAATTCGGTTTTTGCATGTGAAAGGAACTCCACCCATGGATATTATCATCAGTTCACACAAGTGTATGGTGACAAGTTTGTCCATTCAACACATCAGAAAATAGTGCAGGAATCAGAAAATAGTGCAGGAATTAAGTGCCAGTCTGAATGATGTGTGCAATGAAGAACGGAGTGGAAGACCTTCAGTTTCAGAGGCAGTTATCGAGATCATCCACCGCGAAGTGCTTCAAAACAGAAGGATCACCGTCTGTGAATTTGTTGCTTGGACTCCTGGGAGTTCTTATGGTACAGTTGAAAGAGCTTTGATGGGAAATTTGGATATCACAAGTATTGCACTCAGTGGGTACCACGTATGCTGACAGCAGAACACAAGGAGTAACGCCTGCACTATGCTCGCCAGTTTCTTCAAAAGTGTCAATAAAATAAGGAAGGATTGTTGGACTCCATTGTTATGGGATATTAAATGTAGACGTTTCATTTCACTTCCGAAATGAAAGAAAAATCCAAACAATGGTGTCACTCTGGCTCATTAGTCACAAAGAATTTCAAAAAATCTCCTCCTGCTGGCAAAGTAATGGCCACTATGTTTTGGGAGCGATGTTATGGAACCCGGGACACCAATCGACTCTGACAGTTATTGCAAAACACTATGAAAATTCAGGCCAGCTCTCCAGAACTGCCGGAGAGGATGACTAACAGAAGGTGTAATGCTGCTGCACTATAATGCCGAACCTCATGTCTCCTGGCGAACCGAGGAACTTTTGTCAAACTTTGGTTGGACTGTCAAGCTCCACCCACTTTACAGTCTGGACGTTGCACCTAGTGATTATCACTTGTTCCCCACGTTAAAGGAACACTTAGGTGGCCAGCTTTTCCAGAATGACGATGAAATCAAAGAAGAGGGGAAGTGCTTGCTCAGTGGGTTGGCGGAGGAGTTCTACGGCATGCAGATACAAAAATTGGAGCACCATTGTGTAGAAAAAGATGGCAATTCTGTAGTAAAAAGAGCCAAGTCTCTTCTTTTTAATGACACAAATTTCTGTGAGAAGAAACAATGTTGCCTATTCGTACAAATGAAGGGAACCTTACTTCTGGATAAACCCTGGGGAGCTGATGTCACTTTGTTTGTAGGAGACAGAGTATGGAGAGTATGGGAAAGTGATGCAGAATACACCCAGAGGCCTTAAGTGATAACCGTGGTATTTGTAATAACACTTATTTACCAGGTTGAGTTTACAGAGTTATAAAAGTGTCTCAGTGCATCGTGCGGGTGGTCGGGCATAAGCACAAGGTACGAAGGTGTAATATGTCCTTTCAGCAAGTTGTGACAGTGGTGCTGCATGTCTGAGCTGTGGCTGCTTGTTATGCTGTCAGCAGTGTGCAGACGGGCAGGTGCTGCTCACACTGAACATTTCTGTGGTCCAGTGTGACCTGGACATCTCAGCGCTCTCATACACAGTCCATGACGTGCTTAAGTGCAGATAGCCAGCAGTGTGGTAGATGTCAGTTGTCGTGAAGAATATGCCCTGGTCGTCCACAATGGATCAACAAAAATTGCAGATATTCACAAGTTGGCCAGGAGGCTGCATGAACACACACTGCTGGATGGTGTGGAGGTAACAACTTTTTCCATATGCAGACCAGTCTAATCCTAATACGCGACGTTTCAGTAGGTGGTAATGGCAGGCCACAGTTGTAGTTTGCGTCGGATTGGCTGTGTCTGTGTTGAAGTCAGCAAGTGGGTAGCAGGCAGATCATAATCAATCAGCTTCTCGTGGTTTCAATGAAACTCTATAGTCCGTTGTTCTCTCCAGTTCTAGCAACACACACAGAAAGTTAACATGAGTGAATGGGTATTTAGACTCCAAAAGCCTCATTATTTAAAAAGCTGAGCTTGCACCTATGAAACAGTCTCTCTGGGTGCACTATTGAATTTGCCCTCGTATATTGGTCTCTTCCGTGCTCTTTGCTTCACTTTGGTAGTTCAGTAATTATTTTGGTGTCACTGAGATTGGGTCTTTCAGCAAGATTTGACTATTGCAGAGGTGCTCTGGCACTTGAAGTTACAGAATGTTACTTCATACTACACTGTTATGTAACATTTTGCGAATTGCGCTTTTGCTCCCTTTGCTGAGATTTTGTGTGGCAGTGCTTGCCTGGTGCTCTACCTTGTGCTACATCAGCAGTAAGCCACGTTGATGTTCACACAGTCACACTGGCTCCAAGCTGGTCCCCTTGACTCTGATCTCTGCCAGGTAGAGTTTTATAAAATTTAGTAATGTACACCAAAATTATTCTCCAGCATAACAATGCAGTTGTCTGCTTGTTTGAGCCCTTTACGTATTATTACACGTATCTTAAGATGCTCATTGCTGAATAAAATTAATTATTTGGACTTCTTGATGATTTTGATCGAAGACTTTGAAGAATAGTTTGAATGTTCTCTTGATTACTGTTGGCAACAATGTCACAAGTGGTGGTATCTTACTGGATGAATGAAAAAAAAAAAAAAACTTTTATCTATCCATTTAAATAATTTTATCAAACTAAACTTTATGAGATGATTCAGATTGTTTTTTCACCTGGTCGATCCGTCTGGATTTCATTTTTTCGTAATTTGCCATATTATAACAAGTGGATACTGGGATGATTCTTACTGGTAGCCAAAGACTGACACCTTTCTAATAGAGTGCCCATTATTAAGTTGTGCAAAATTAAATACTGAAGTTATTAACATCATCATAGCTGCAATCAAAGTTGTTTACAGTTTGCCATTTTATAATTCAAATTTTTGATGTTTCTAAATTTTCTTTTAAAAAAGTTGGCACAAATCTTTCAGCATGATGTTGTTGCAACCTATTTTTTTGTGAGTTACAGAAATTTATAATTAGAGTTTGTGCCATAGTGTATTAAGTATGAAAGCCAATCAGTTGGTTTACTGATGTCTTGTATGCTTTGTCTTTTTCCAGGAGTTAAGTAAGAGACAGCAACAACTGGAGCAAGCTCACGCAATGCTTCTTCGGCACCACGAGAAAACGCAGGAATTGGAGTACAGGCAGCAAAGAGCTGTGCATCAACTTCGTGAGGATCAGATCATGAGGCAGCATGCATCAGAACTGCAGAACCAACAGGACTATATGGAGCGTGCTGAACGGGAGCTACGTAAGAAGCATGCATTAGAGCTGAAGCAGCAGCCGAAGAGCCTCAAGGTGGGCCACTTTGGTATTAGGAATATGTGGTATGTGAAGCTAATTCTGCAAAATGTTGAAACATTGGTGTCTGTTTATTAAACAGTAATTGGGTGGTTGTATTATTTGAAATCATCATTTTTCACTTGCCAAAATGTTCTAGCTCACTAAAAGTTTATTCTTCAGTCATTATATAGTGGCAATAGAGTTACTAAAATTTTATTTGAACAAAAATAACCAATGATTGAAACTATAATATAATACGGATATATAAAAAATATACTCACCAAGCGGTGGCAGGAGAAAACACACAAAGTATATGGAAATGTACAAGCTTTTAGAGTCAGTGGCTTCTAATGGCAGAAGACCTGAAGGGAAAGGAAGAAGAATGAAAGAAAAGGACTGGTGAGGTTTAGGAAGTGGAGAGGGTTATGGAAAAAACACCGAAAACCTCGGGTCAGGAGAGGCTTACTGAATGGGATGAGAAGGAAAGTACTGATTGTTGGTGCTTGCTTCAGGCAAAGTTCGATAACCTGAGAAGGTGGGTAGTAAGCAAGACACAGAGTACTGAAAAAACATCATGCAAGAGTTAGTAAGTGCAAAAAGCTAAGTACATTATATATGGTAAATAGGTGAGAGAGTGGGGAAAAATAGACAGGTTAGAAAATTAAGATATAGAAAACTAAAACGGAATGAAGAAAAAGAATAGGTATCAAAAATAAACACGGGGACCAATAAAAATTATCATAAATTTAGAGCAGGTGGGTTGCGAGAACCAATCGAATGTTGTAATGACAGTTCACATCTGCAGAGTTCTGGGAGGCGTGTCAGGAAGGAGAATCTAGATGGCACACATGGTGAAACAGGCACCGAGGTCACAGCTGCCATGTCCTGTGACAGGATGTTGTGTGTTGCCTTTATATACCCTTTGTATATGATCATTCGCCGTAACATAGCTTGTTGCTACTCATACCATTGTAGAAGGTGAAATAGTGCTTACACAGGAGCTGGTACCCAGCATTTCATTTCACAGGTGACTCTGTTTGATAGCATATGTTCTGCCAGTTGCAGGTCTGGTATAGGTGGTGTGAGAAGGGTGCAATGGTCTTCTACTGCAGTAATTGTCACAGGTGTAGGAGCCATAGGGTAGGGAAATAGATGCAGGAGACAACATGGGGCCTGATGAGGGTATTGCAGAAATTTGAGGGGGAGGGGGCCAAAACTATCCTAGATGTGTTGGGCAAAATGTCAAGACAGAATGGTGGACCTATTTTCAGTGCATGAGTTTAGGAAGTCCTAGCCTTGTGGAAGTAACTGATAAATACGTTCAGTACCTGGGTAGTACTGAGTGACGAATGGCGTGTTCCTAAATTGTTTTTTGGAAGGATCAGCAATACCAGTATTGGATTCGGTGACCCTGGAGATCTCTTTTGAACTAGGTTGCTGGCATACTTTAGGTACAGTAGATGCTGAGCTGAGAATGGTGATGCACTGTTGTAAAGTGCCTGCATCTGAAGAAAAATGTTTGACTCCAATGTGAAGGCTTGCTTCAAATTCCAAGGCTATATAGGAGGGAATATTTGACATGAAAAGGATGGCAACTGTGAAAATGTGAGTACTGGTACTTGTTTGTAGGTTTAACATGGATAGAAATGTGTATCTTAGCCTCAGTAAGGATGAAGTCAACACCAAGAAAAATAGCATGACATTCAGAAATGACCATGTGAAATTTAATTGGGAGAATACATTTAGTGTGTCCAAAAATTTCGTTTTTATTTGGACATTCGAATCTATTGAATGCATACCCATTCGTGATTCAAACCTCACCTCATATACGGTATTCTTGGATGTTACTTTTTGCTCACATTTTGTTGCAAATATTGTTATCTAGTCATGTAAACATGAATTTGGAAAATTTTTTTTATTGTTTTTAATGATTTCTTCTCCCACATTCTGTAATAGTTTTAAATCTATGAGTAAAACTTAACACACAAAGATAAGTCTTGCTAGAGGATGTTACTTTTCCCAACAGATGTTATACTCGTATTTTTAGGTTCAGAGCCCTTCTTACACATCAGTATCTAAAAGTCAGTGACAATTAACAATTCTCTTTTTTTTTCCCCCCATTAAGTACATCTCCACCCTCTTAGTTGCAGAAGTTATCAAAAGCACGTTGGTAATGCTAGGTTTAAATGGATATACATTTCAGCAACAAGTGTTCACTGTTGCAGTTTTAAAAGGCATATATTTGCTTTCAGACCAGAAGGCATCATTATATTTCCGTAATGCAGCAGAAATATTTCCATATCGACAAGAAGAAGAAATAGTTAAGATATACTTTGAACAAATAATTACGCTTAGATTGGGTTTAACTCTTAAGACAGAAGCTGAACAAGGACAAAAATACCGAACACCAGTTACACGATTATGATTTACAGGTAAACAAAAATGATGTAACGAACAATATAAATAAGAAAACTGTCTTAACACAAACAAAAAAGATGATATGATAAATAAATTTCTTAAAGTTCAAAAAATGGTTCAAATTGCTCTGAGCACTATGGGACTGAACATCTTAGGTCATCAGTTCCCTAGAACTTAGGACTACTTAAACCTAACTAACCTAAGGACATCACACACATCCATGCTCGAGGCAGGATTCGAACCTGTGACCGTAGCAGTCCCGCGGTTCCGGACTGCAGCGCCTAGAATCGTACGGCCACCGCGGCCGGCTCTTAAAGTTCAGGGATTATTAGAAATCTTGTTTGTACTTAAAAGATTAAACCTTTCAATCCATTCTACATAAAACCATACTCTATATAAGTATCTATAAAGCCATTGGTACAAAATAAAATTAGTAAAATGTTAGTGAAATGCAGTTGAGACATCTGATAGTTGTTACAACAAACCTTTAGTAGTTGTTAAAAATCCAGTGGAACCATACAATTGGTACTAGACACATGCACTTTCAATAAAATAATTGAACCAGGAAGGGACAGGCTATTCTTAATAGAAGAATGTCATTGAAGTTCGCATGGGCAATGTACATAAGCACATTGGATTTAAGAGTAGGATATTGGCAAATGGCACTACACAACAAATCGAGAAAATATAAAACATTTCTATTCGAAGACCAGTCATATCGGTTCCAAGTACAACCCTTTGGTATACATATTTCTGTGCCAGTATTCATAAGAGCATTTGATAAGGTGACAGGTAATGGGTTAAGGGATAAAGTGTCATTATAATGGATGACACAGTTATGGCATCCACACCACGGAAGGAATACCTCAGAACTTCAGACGAATTTTTTTTCATATGAAGTTTCCAAAATCTTAGCTAGGAATAATAGCATTTTACAGAAAATTCCTTCCAAATGCAGTGCTTAATGGACCTAATTCAATGAAACTATTGAAACAAAACACAGCCTGGTACTGGGATATACATTGCAAAGAAGAATTCAACAATATAAAAGAAACTTTGGCAAACTCAACATTACTAGGTCTCCCAAATTTCACTTTACCTTTCCATTTAGCAATGACTAAATACATACATACAACCATGATTTGGGATGTCACATTTTTTAGGAATATAAGACAGACAATACAGTAGAACACAGGCTGATAACTTTAGCTTGTAGTATGCTTACATATCATTTGTCTGTAATATGAGTGTTGAGAAATTTAGGTACCTATTAGCAGGAAACGAAACTACACCTTTCAAAAGCCTGAATAACCACTTTTTGCTACGAGACCTGCCAAGAAGAGAGGTAATGAGTTTTTGGAAGGTACTGACAGGGTGTGGAGCCATGCCAATTACAGTGCCATGTGGCTTGCTGCATTAGAGTTCTCAATTGAGGATCAATGGTGCAAACAGCCCTATCAGCGTAGTAACACAGATTCTTAATTATGTTTAAATTGGAGGAATTTAATGGCCAGTGGAGTATGGTCAACTCATCCTGATACTCTTCAAACCACACACGTGCACTGCGAGCTGTGTGACATGTTGCGTTGTCCTGCTGGTATGTAGGGGTAGACATGGTGCCCAAGGATAAATGCATACTTTTGTTGTGCCTTTCTGGATTACGAGACCACCCTTCGTCCTGGACACTTCCAGTGATTGCTACAGGGTGTTTGCTTTCAGATGGTTCATGCTGTACATGCCAGTGGCCATTTGTGTGATTTAGCGTACAACATGATTCATCTGAAAAGGACACCTAGTGTCACTTAGTGGACATTCAATTGCAGTATTAGCATGCAAATTCCAGCCTTTATTGCCGATGTACAGCAGTCAGCATGGGTGCGTAAACCAGGAGCCTGCTGTGGATGTCTGTACACATTGTTCTCTGAATGGTCCTTGAGGAAACACTGTTGGTAGCCCCTTGTTTCACCTGGATGGTCAGTTGCTTTACAGGTACTCTAAAGTTGCATGTCTTTCTGCCCTACACAATTCCCCAGCCATCGTTTACCTCTGTCATCTATGGTCTGTGGTGCAGAATAGTTGTCTTGGTGCCACTTTTGGACAGCACCATTTTGCCATGCACCATATACTTCAACCGTGCAAATTTAGTCATTTGTGAAATGTTTCCACCTTTGACCCAAAAGCCAATGAACATGTCCTTTTGGATGCCAGATAAATCACTCTATTTCTACATTGCTATAACGACTGCACTGTTTTCCATGTCTCCCCAACATGCTTTATGTACCCTTCACAGCTAATGCTGCTACCTGCCATCTGTGAGTGGTTATTGCATATTGTCAGCCACAGGCTGTGAAACATTAATGTGACTGGACTGCACAGATTGTAGTGCATTAACATTTCTATTGAAAAGCAAACTACGAGATAGACTCAAAAGATTGGCTCTTTTTCTATATGTGTTTAGATTTTCTATTACATATATGAGGACAAGATGACAGTGCCAGATGCACTATCTTAATTACCTACAGGCCTCAGTCAAATCTAGATGTAAAAGAAAGGGGAAACTGCATTTTATTTTTCAAAGGTTAATAAATATGGAAAAGATGAGAATTTTGTTACAGTTTAGAAAGAAAACAAAGGTAGGACATACATTTAAGGGTTCATATTGATAACTTGCAACAGAATAGTACAGACACCTGTGACCAATGGAGATTGTACAAGAGTATCATATTCCACAGCCAATGGCCTTGCCACAGTGGCAACACCGGTTCCCATCAGATCACGAAAGTTTAGCGCTGTTGGGCTGGGCTAGCACTTGGATGGTTGACCATCCGGTCTACCGAGCACTGTTGGCTTCCGGGTGCACTCAACCCATGTGAGGCAAACTGAGTAGCTACTTGATTAAGAAGTTGCGGCTCCAGTCTCTCAAACTGAGAGAGCAGTGTGCTGACCACATGCCCCTCCGTATCCGCATCCAGTGATGCCTGTGAACTGAGGATGACATGACTGCTGGTCATTACTGTTGGGCCTTCCAAGACCTGTTCTGATGGAGTTAAGATCATATTCCATGAAAAGAACAATGTGGAGAAATGAGTGCTATGTATACAACAAGTATAAAATTAGTAACTTGGTAGTGACACATTGAATGTTACCATGTTTGATTGGTAATTGATTTAATTTGTTTTAACGCAACTACTTATGTACTAAGTGCCCAATATCTTTGGTATCTTCCCCATTGTGCTTTTGGTCCCAAAAAATGTCATGCATATGAATAAGTACCGTATTATTACTTGAGAAATATGAGTAACCAAGTAAAGAAATTATTAAAATCTTTTGAGACTTTTTCAAAAAGTTAAAGTATAAACAATGTTGTATCCCATTATTCCGAGCAAGCTACAGGAGTTATCAGCAGTGACTTCTATGGTCCACTATCCAGAGGTCAGGGAGGAATAGGACACATCTTTGTTGTTGAAGTGTAGGTCTAAGTTGGTTAAATTGCAATGTAGGTGAGAAGTCCCCATACCCTCTAATTTTGAATGGTAACTGATTTGATTTGTTTTAATGGAAGTACTAACTTATGTATTAAGTGCCCAATATATCTGATATGTTCCCCATCTTGCTGTACACAAGTTTCCATACACTTCCAGGTTGTGCTTGACATATTTTTGAGCTTTTCCATTGCTGTAGTACAAAATTCACCCTCAGTTGAATTGCGTAGTTACGCCATAACTCACTCATTCTGGCCTGTATCTGATAACTTATTCATGAACGTTGGTTAAAAGGTCTGACCTTAAGGTCTTTTATCACGTGATCTCCCATAGTTATCCTCAGTATACACAGTTATGAAGCATGTTTACGTGTCTACTTCGTAGGACATTGTTGAATTGAAGCAGAGACTCCGTTACATGTTTCTTCTTGTGTCTTCTTTTTTCCACTCTGCGGCCTGTCTTTTAGCACTGCCAAAAGCAAAACCATAAGCATTTTTTCCCAGTCTGGAAGTCTTGCCTTTTGCTGTGGAGCTTTATTAAGTCTTTCCTGGAATGCTCCCATAATCTGTCTTTGCCTGACCTGTGTGTTGTCGTCCGTGCACCCACACACTTGTCAATAAGTGCTCCTCAGTAGTGTAACTATGATCGTTCACATCTGCCTTGACTACAAATCAAAAGTACACTGAGACTTCAGAAATATATAAACACAAGTTCCAACAAGTGATTACAACAGTTGATAAGGAGTAACTTAGCTACCAACCTGCGTAACATCTTCTGATACTGAGCAGTGGTTACAGGGGTACAGGGACTTCTCATTCACCCTGTATATCCACTAAAAAGTGACGACCAATTGTGTGCTGATTAAATTAAGAGGCCATTACTTTAAAGATGTTGGTAACCTAAGAACCTATTGTGTGACAACGGAACACAGTTTGTGGCCAAGCAGTTTCAAGAATTTCTAGCATGGGAAAACAGAACCTTAATTACATTTTAATTTCTTGATACCATCCCCAAAGCAGTCTGTGGCCTAGTGGTTAGCGTTGCCACCTCTGGATGACAGGGTCCCGGGTTCAAATCCCGGCCGGGTTGGGGATTTTCTCTACCCGGAGACTGGGTGTTTGTGTTGTCTTCTTCTTCATCATCAACAACAACAACAACAACAACAATCGTGACAGTGGCTAAATTGGACTGAGTAAACAAAATTGAATTGTGTAAAAAATTGGGACTTTGTACGGGCACTGATGACTGTGCAGTTGAGCGGCCCACAAACCAAATGTCACCACCAAAGCAGTCCCCATACCAGAACTTGACATGTTATGACGAACATATTGAGTAAACAGACATTTGAAGTGGGCGGAACTAGTAGTAGAACTTGGAAAGGTATTAAATGAGCTACCACACTCCATCACTAAAGTTTCTCGAGTGGAAATAGAGGGAGGACAAGTAGAAGAAGAACAAATTATGAAATGGATTGAATGGCCAGAAGAGACTGCCAATATTCAACCAGTACTGTACAATAATGTCAAGGAATCGCTAACAAGAGAGACAGGCAAAAGGAAGAAGATATGGTAGAGACAGACCCCAGTTCAAGACAAGATAGAAGTTTCAGTTTTAGTTAAAATTTGTAAGAAATACTTAAAAGTTGAGAAAGCCACACACAGTTCTATCCTTTGTATGAGAGAAGAATTTCTGGTAACTGAAATGCCACACCCAAAACCTATAGTATTAACTGACTCAGGGACAGGGATAGATAATGCCATGTATAACATCAAAGATTTAACACCATTCTTAACTAAATAAGGAAATAATAAGTAATAAGAATCACATTCTTCTAAATTCTTGATATAAGAAGTGTATTCCAAAAATTTGACAACTTATTGGGCTCTTGAAGAAAGGGATACAGTTTAATAAAAAAAAGGGGGTTATAATTATTTATACAGGGTGTTACAAAAAGGTACGGCCAAACTTTCAGGAAACATTCCTCACACACAAAGAAACACAATATGTTATGTGGACATGTGTCCGGAAACACTTACTTGCCATGTTAGAGCTCATTTTATTACTTCTCTTCAAATCACATTAATCACGGAATGGAAACACACAGCAACAGAAGAAAGTACCAGCGTGACTTCAAACTCTTTGTTACAGGAAATGTTCAAAATGTCCTCCGTTAGCAAGGATACATGCATCCACCCTCCGTCGCATGGAATCCCTGATACGCTGATGCAGCCCTGGAGAATGGCGTATTGTATCTCAGCCGTCCACAATACCAGCATGAAGAGTCTCTAAAAAGGTACCGGGGTTGCATAGACAAGAGCTTTCAAATGCCCCCATAAATGAAAGTCAAGAGGGTTGAGGTCAGGAGAGCATGGAGGCCATGGAATTGGTCTGCCTCTACCAATCCATCGGTCACCGAAATTGTAGTTGAGAAACGTACGAACACTTTGACTGAAATGTGCAGGAGCTCCATCGTGCATGAACCACATGTTGTGTCGTACTTGTAAAGGCACATGTTCTAGCAGCACAGGTAGAGTATCCCGTATGAAATCATGATAATGTGCTCCATTGAGCGTAGGTGGAAGAACATGGGGCCCAATCAAGACATCACCAACAATACCTGCCCAAATGTTCACAGAAAATCTGTGTTGATGACGTGATTGCACAATTGCGTGCGGATTCTCGTCAGCCCACACATGTTGATTGTGAAAATTTACAATTTGATCACGTTGGAATGAAGCCTCATCCTTAAAGAGAACATTTGCACTGAAATGAGGATTGACACATTGTTGGATAAACCATTCACAGAAGTGTACCCGTGGAAGCCAATCAGCTGCTGATAGTCTGGACACGCTGTACATGGTACGGAAACAACTGGTTCTCCCTTAGCACTCTCCATACAGTGACATGGTCAACGTTACCTTGTACAGCAGCAACTTCTCTGACGCTGACATTAGGGTTATCGTCAACTGCACGAAGAATTGCCTCGTCCATTGCAAGTGTCCTCGTCATTCTAGGTCTTCCCCAGTCGCGAGTCATAGGCTGGAATGTTCCGTACTCCCTAAGACCCCAATCAATTGCTTCGAACGTCTTCCTGTCGGGACACCTTCGTTCTGGAAATCTGTCTCGATACAAACATACCGCGCCACGGCTATTGCCCCGTGCTAATCCATACATCAAATGGGCATCTGCCAACTCCGCATTTGTAAACATTGCACTGACTGCAAAACCACGTTCGTGACGAACACTAAACTGTTGATGCTACGTACTGATGTGCTTGATGCTAGTACTGTAGAGCAATGAGTCGCATCTCAACACAAGCACCGAAGTCAACATTACCTTCCTTCAGTTGAGCCAACTGGCGGTGAATCGAGAAAGTACAGTACATACTGACGAAACTAAAATGATCTCTTAACATGGAAATTAAGCATTTGTGGACACATGTCCACGTAACATCGTTTCTTTATTTGTGTGTGAGGAATGTTTCCTGAAAGTTTGGCCGTACCTTTTTGTAACACCCTGTATATGATTTAAATAGTATTTTGTTAGTGGGTGCCCTGGCAAAAGGGCGATGTTTAATATATAGTTATTGTGCTGTGTTTGTTGATGTTGAGATTCATAAAAAATCTTAATATGCAATGTTAGGCTCAGCAGTGAACCAGTCAATTTTATTTTAATTTTTTCTAAAAGGGATTTTCCTACCTATATGGTGCCCACGGCACTTAAGACAGCACTTCCGCGCATAGAGGCGGAGCAATAGGGAAGAGTGGAGGGGTGAGGTCTGCGCATGCGAGGTGGCAGAGAGCAGACAAACAAATTCTGTGTTGCTGCGGACAACGATCAGGTTTATTTGCCTTCGGTACATGGTATTATAGGTTCAAAACTGTGAGGTAATAATACGGTTTAAAGAAGATTTCAAACAAGTCATCTACTGGAGAGAAATCTCAATTTACATCTTCGAGGTTGTGTGACCTGTTCCACAGCAATTGTGTCTGTGTGATGTTGGAACAGCTGACACAGCTATGTGAAGACAAGTACAATTTTTCTCAAAGCGGCAATTGTCTAATGACAAGATCATAGGAAAGATTGCAATAATTGCCATTTTTTGCAATTTGGACTGTTTTATAAGTAGAAATTTAATACACAACAAAATAAACTTCAAACTCAAACTGCAGGCATTGTATTTGTTTGACAACTGCTTCTACTGCATATCATTTTTTTAAAAGTGTATAATGCGCATATGTGGATGTGTTTCACTGCAGTTCAATATAAATCACTGTGTTAAAGAAAGAAAAAGAAAATACTGCTAGCAAAGACTATTGTAAAAATTGTCAGTATGTTATCATGTTTTTTGGTGCCAACAGGCATTATGAATTTAAAGTAATTTGTTCAACATTACAGTGGGAGAATGTGTTTATGATCCATTGAAGAAACAAACAATAAACCATCTTCTGTGAGTAACTCAATGGAATGCTGACGGATAACATTGAAAACCACTAATATCTTGACAGTTAACCCTCCCTTTCATTTTAAGGCATTTTCCAATTTGTACCTTGAAAATGACAAGAATATATTTGTGGAAATACTGGAGTTTTTGATGAATTTATCTAGCTGCATTCTCAAAAGTAATTAGATCATACAATGCACTGGGAAAAGCTTACCTTCTCCTCAGGCAGTATGTTGAACATTATAATCTGAATACGTCATAGGCTACATATTTCTAATCAGTGAAAGCTAGGAAGTCCTTGTGTGCAATGTATGCAATTCATATGCTGCAGAAACATTTTTAAACCATGAATCTTTAAAACCAAGAAAGATTATTACTTTACTTTGTGTCAAAGTCTGTGTCGTAATACCATCTTCAATCCTAGTCCATGTCTGAACCATTTGATTGTAAATGTAGGATGACAGGTTCAAGGCTTTAATACAGCTTCATCTCCACGTTGAAAGGGAGGCTGTCTGTTGCTTGATGCACAAGTGTTTGTGCCTGTTATTTTCAAAGTGCTGGGTTGCCCCCCCCCCCCCCCCCCACCCCTTGAAGGTAAATGCAAAACTGTGAGACCACATTCACATGCAAGAAATTCAAATTTGTACATTTTGTCACGTGACTTCTACAAATTAACAAGCTGCAAGAGTTCAGCCTGAGTCTGGCTTATATTGTCGGGTATTTTTTTTTCCATCCAGAGCACAATATCTCCTTTCTTGGTGTTCATACTTGGTCTTTTCTCTGTAACATCTTAATGATATCTGGCATGGTAATTATAATGACCAACTTCGAAGCAAGGTATGGCAAGAAATGTTCAGTGAACCACTTCTTGAAAGTGACAGCGTTCATTTCTGAATGTAGTCACTACAGTTTTCCTTACATCTAAATACAAGTTAATTTTCACGAACCAAATCGGAAGAAGAGCCAGCACACAGAAAGTAGTATCCGAGAACCTTTGTCTATGGGAACTTTAAAACAGCTTGTATCATCACTCATTTTCCAATAGGTATTCACATATTATTCTTATTAACCTATGTTTCTTCAAGGTAATACACTTTAGAACTACCTCCTCCTCTTGAATCGTGGACCTGTGTAAGAGACGTGGTTCATGCTGCTTCTATGTCACCTCTTTCAACTGTAAACTATCTTCCTAACATTTTTGAAACCAATGTCTTTGAAAATTCTTTGCATTGACAAAGTGCTGCATTTGAAACCAATTTGCTCAGGCATAATTGTAACAAGTTTTTGTGATGTCTGGTATTCCCTTCTTATGTACATTTCAAACACAAGAGTGCTGTAAAATATTGTTGTCAAAATCATCTATTTGCATTTTCATTCTTGAGTGTTCAAAATGTCAAAAATAAAAGTCTCACTTAGAGATTCACGTTCGAAAAAGTTATAAATGCAGGACATAAATCCCCACATCCGCTTGTGAAGCATCTATATCTACATCTACATGATTATTCTACAATCCACAATTAAGTACCTGGCAGAGGGTTCATCCAACCACCTTCAAGTTCTCTACCTTTCCACTCTCAAATGGTGTGTGGGAAACACGCACCCTTTAATCTATCCGTGCGAGTTCTAATTTCTCTTACTTTATTATTATGATCATTCCTCCCTATGTAGGAGGTCACCAGCGAAGTATTTTCACACTCTGAGGAGAAAGTTAGTGACTGAAGTTTCATAAGAAGATCCTGCCACAATGAAAAATTCCTTTGTTTTGGTGATTGCCATCCCAATTCGCGTATCATATCTGTGGTAATCTCTCACAATTTTGCAATAATACAAAACGAGATGCCCGTTTTTGAACTTCATCAATCAATCCTATCTGCTGCGGATCCAACATTGGACAGCAGTACTCCAGAAGAGGGTGGAAAAGCATGCTGCAAGCAGTCTCTTTAGTAGACATCTTGCATTTTCTAAGTGTTCTACCAATAAATCGCAGTCTTTGGTTTGCTTTCTGCATAACATTATTCATGTGATTGTTATCACTAAGCATTTAGTTGAATTTACTGCCTTTAGATTTGTTTTATTCTGTAAACAGAAATTTAACTGATTCCTTTTAGTACTCATGTGGCTGGCTTTTCATTATTTAGAGTCAATTGCCATTTTCTCTCCATTACAGATATCTAGTCTAAATTGTTTTGTGATTTGATTTAAGCGTCTCATGACATTATAATACAGTAAATCACAGCATCATATACAAACAGTCTAAGTGGGCATCTCAGATACAGAATTTAATTAAAGTTGCCATCACGTGATATATTCATTTGAAAGTCACACCAAAACGTTTACTCAGAATGAGAGTGACTGAAACTGCATTGTCAGGAAATACGGCAACAGCACAATGTGCTGGAGAGAGATTCTCACTGTCTAGTTCTTAACTTGTGGCTAGCCACTTGGAGAGAGAATGAATCTTATTGGCTGCTAGGCCTGGTAGCAGAAATTGTCAGAACTCTTGTTACTGTGGTTAGGGATAAGACTGAATGAAGCCTAAACTTTTCTTTAGTATCCCCTGTATAGATGCCTTATCCAGTAGCCACAATATCTGGTTGAACAATACTGAAATGATAAATGCTTGCTTATGGTCTAAAAAGTGTAAGTTTTTCTTTGGATTATGGGGTACGAAAATAAATTTATGTAAATGTATGGGACTTACCCCTCTGCCCAACATGTTCTTAAGTTTTGTAGTGTTTTTTTCTTTCCTCTCTCAACCACACTAGGGGAGGAGTTCTATCTTTACTGTGGTAAGCTGTAAAGGTAGCTTTAAAATAAAATCGGTGGGTTTGCTGCCCAACCTAACATAGCATATTAAGTTTTGTGGGGAAAGGCTCTACAGCCCAGATCAGGACTAACGATTGCGGTTCATGTGCAGTCCCTTCTCTCCGAACTGGAGTTCTTCACTGTACCACCTCTACTTGCAGTCCGTTCATGTACGCCTCGGCCACAGCTTCGTGTGGACCTTTTGCATGGCCTTAAAGACTCCATTAACATCGCCGCTCTTCACTGTCACTTCCTCTCTATTCTTAACGTGTTCTGGGACTCTGAAGTGGTTTACACCGACGGCTCAATGGCTGATGGTCACGTAGGCTTCGCATATTTTCATGGAGGACATAATGAGCAGCACTCCTTGCCAGTTGGCTGCAGTGTTTTCACTGCGTACCGGGCGGCCATATCTCGTGCTCTTGAGTACACCCGCTTATGGCCTGGCGAGTCATTTCTCCTGTGTACTCACTCATTGAGCAGCCTACAAGCTATCGACCAGTGCTACCCTCGGCACCCTCTGGTAGTGTCTATTCAGGAGTCCATCTGTACCATGGAACAGTCCCACTGTTCCGTGGTGTTTGTGTGGACCCCAGGACACATCAGAATCCCCGGCAACGAACTTGCCGACAGACTGGCCAAACAGACGATGCGGGAACCGCTTCTAGAGATAGGCATCTTCGAAGCTGACCTGCGTTCTGTCTTAAACTGCAGGGTTTTCCAGCTTTAGGAGTCAGAATGGCATAACAGCATGCACAACAAACTGTGTGTCATTAAGGAGACTATGAACGTGTGGAAGTCTTCCATGCAGGCCTCTCGCAGGGAATCAGTTGTCCTATGCCGGCTCCGCATTGGCCATACATGGCTAACGCATGGTTACCTACTCCGTCGCGAGGATGCACCTCAGTGTCGCTGTGGCTCCCAAATGACAGTCGTCCACCTCTTGCTGGACTGCACACTTTTAACCGCTCTGCGGCAGACTTTTAACTTTCTCAGCACCCTGTGCTCGGTGTTGGGTGATGATGCCTCCACAGCAGCTTTAGTTTTACGTTTTATCTGTGAGAGTAGGTTTTATACTTCTAAGGAGGTTTTACTGCAGGAACAGCCACGGCGTGCCAAACTGCATGTGTGTACAGATGTGCTGCACGCGTGCCGTCCAGGGCTCAGTCTCCACCTCGCCACTACTCGGCTTTCCTCAGTCTTTCGTGGCACTCATCGGCACGGCGCGACATTAGACTAGCTGTGCGATGCGACATCTTTTCATCCAGCATATGGTGCATTAGTTGATTCGTAGTGGCAGCCGTGTTTATTCCTCGCTATTTGTTAGCGATTCGTAGGAAGTTTATAAGTACTGTACGGTGGTTGTTGCAATGGAACACACGCTCACAAAGAGGTGGGGTAGTGACACAACGTCACGAGCCTTCAGAGCTGAATGGGAATTGCAATATTTTTTCGAAGAGAAGGATGAAAATTCTCAATGTCTATTATGCAGTGTCATACTCGCTGGGCACCGCAAATTTGCAATATAACAGCATTATAACACCACACACAAAGAACTTAATGATTTAGTTGGGGATGATAGATCAAACAAGTTGGCAGAATTAAGAAGACATAGTGTTATGCAGTGAGACGGACCGAACGTGAGTACCCCTTACAAATCTTTGTGTTTCTGATGTTTGTATTTGTACATATTTGTCGTTAGAATTCGAATTTAGAGTTCACTCAATTTTTGTTTCCTTTTTTTAGTCTCCGAACGTAGAGACCTATCTTTAAGAGCAAGCTACAAAATAGCGCTCAAAATTGCAAGAGCGAATAAGTCTTTCAGTGATGGTGATTTCATAAAGGAGTGTATTGTTGAGGCGGCGGAATTCTTGACGTCACTGAAAGTAAAGAAGTTTAGTGAAATTAGTCTTTCCAGACAGACAATAGCTCGCCACATAGCTGGTATGGCAGCGGATGTCTACAGGCAGTTAATCGATAGTGCCTGCAAGTTTATTGCATTCTCGATTGTTTTGGACTAGTCAGCCGACATTTCAGACACAGAACAACTAGCGATTTATGTTCGTGGAGTCGACACAAATTTGCACATGTTGGAAGAACTGTTAAATTTTGTACCAATGAAAGACACAACGAGGGGTACCGACTTGCTAAAAGCAGTTGATGAGGCAGCTGAAGTCATTGGCCTGAATTGGAAAATGTTAGTTTGTCACCACGGATGGAGCACAAGCAATGCGAGAGGCTCAAAATGGGCTTGTAGCATTGTTGCGTAAAAAAACTAGGATGATCGACAGAAGATTTGTACGGAATTAGTTGTTTTGTACACCAAGAAGCTCTTTGTGATACATTTGCAAGTTTGGAGCATGTGATAAAGTTGGTAGTCACCATAGTAAATTTTTTGAATTCACATGGCTTAGTACACCGTCAGTTTCAACAGTTTCTCATGGAACTGAACGAAGAGTATGGAGATGTTATTTACCACTGCGAAATACTTTGGTTAAGTTGAGGGGCTTGCCTCAAAAGATTTTTCAATTTAAGACTCGCTATTGTTGAGTTCCTGAAGGAAAAAGGAAATGCAGAGCCAAAATTAGAAGATCCAAAATGGATTGCAGACGTCACCTTTTTAGTTGATCTGACTGCACACTGGAACGCTCTCAATAAGACTTTGCAAGGTGAGAAGCAGCTTATTTCTGATCTGATGCAAAAAGTGAATGCATTTAATAAGAAACTCGCATTGTGGAAGGAACAACTCATGACAAAGACTACTGCCCATTTCCGTACGCTCTCTGAAGTCAGAAAAAACACAACTTCTGGCGAATTCGTTGGAGGAACTACAGGCACAGTTTTCTAAACGTTTTGAGGACACTGCCAGTCTGACATCTGTTTTTGAACTATTTTCTGGACCCTTTGCCGTTTCAGTTGAAAGTGCTCCAGTGCATTTGCAAATGGAATTGATCGATCTGCAGTGCAATTCCCATTTAAAGAACAAATTTTTTTGTGCAAAAACTGTCCAAGAATTTTACAAAGGTTTTCCTCGGGAAGAGTTTCCCCGTCTCCACAATGAGGCTGCAAAAGTTATATCAATGTTTGGATCGACATACGTGTGCGAAAGGTTTTTTCGACTATGAAACTAAATAAGTCACGATTACGTGGCAATCTGAGTGACGAAAATATGAGAAACTGTCTGCGTTTGTCGGAGTGCCGTCAGTTTGTGCCGGATATGAACTTTATTATTTCTACAGCGATCCAAAATTAATTAAATTAACGGTGATAATTTTGTTGAATTTCTCATATTTTTTGTTGAGAATTGTAGTTTTTGCAAATTCTCTACAGTAGTTCCAGATAATAAAATTTGCTTGTTTCGCATGTAGTTGGAATCACGTATTCCACATCATACTGCATGCTGTAGACTACTTTTACGTCCGTTTCTCTATCTCGGCTTAAATATTGTAAGGATTTTATGAGTGATGATGTGAGAAGCACGATATTATTGGTGTAATGTAGTTTCAAACCCAGTGTTATTGTTATTTTTCTGTAGGTGTACCAACAGCCAACAAAGATCCAGTATTGCTCAACATGATGTGTTGTACAGAGCTTAATATTATCAAATGTCATAATATGAAACTAAGCCACATGCTAGCAGGGCGGTGTTCCTTACGCAAATGCACTGTCGCATGCGGTGTGTTCGTAGTTCCGCGCATGTGCGCGCAGTCAGCTGGTGTGGTAGTGGGGGATGTGTGACGTCAGAAGGGAGCGATCCGCACGTGTGTGAAAGCTTGGCACGTGTGCATGCACACATACCGCGTTCTTTAGTGTGTCTCTTTTGTCCCTGTGTTCCCCTAGAGCCTTGGAGCTCCCTATCCGGTCCATCCCTTGATACAACGGATACAGCAGTCCCTCCATTCTTTGGCTGATAACGGTGGTTCCGTCAGCTTTCTGTGGGTTCCCGGACATGTGGGAGTGCCTGGGAATGAGGCTGCGGATGCTGCAGCCAAGGCTGCAGTCCTCCTGCCTCGGCCAGCCTCCCATTGTGTCCCGTCATCCGACGTTCGTGGGGATGTCTGTAAGAGGCTTGTGTCGTTGTGGTGGGATGCTTGGTCATCCCTCCAAGGAAACAAGCTCCGGGCAGTAAAACCGCTACCAACTGCTTGGACAACATCCTCCCGACCATCTCGGCGCGAGGAGGTCCTTCTGACCAGGTTGCGGATTGGGCATTGCCGGTTTAGCCACCGCTACCTGCTCTCCGGTGACCCAGCCCCGCAGTGCCCTTATGGTCAGGCATTAACAGTGCGCCATGTTTTATTGTCGTGTCCCCGTTTTAGTCAATTTCGTGTTGTCCTGTCCCTGCCATCTACTTTACCGGATGTTTTAGCTGATGACGCTCGAGCAGCTGCTCGTATTCTGCGTTTTATAACTTTAACTGGCTTGTCCAAGGACATTTAATCTTTTTACTTATTTTGTCTGCATCTTTGTCGGGTCCTTCTGGTGTCCCCTCCATCCCCTTGAGTTTTACCAGATTCCATGTGCTCAAACAACAGTGACTGGGCGCTAATGACCTCAGCAGTTGAGCGCCCTTAAACCCAACCCCAAAAATCCCTGTGTTCTCACCCTAGTGCTTTTAGGGTGGAGGTTTTAATGTGTTGCAGAGTAGCTGGCTTTCCCTGTTTATTCTCGTGGTTGGCCAGCCACTGTAATCTACTTTCATGTTTTACCCTCTTCTGTTTCCAGCGTCTCTCTGTTGTTTTCTTGTCCTCTTTTGTTCCTTTTAGTGTTCGTTGCCTTCCCTTTGTTCTTGTGGCTTTTCCTTTCTTTCCGTTTTGTGTTATATGTTTTGTCTGTTTTATTCTCTTACTTGTGGCATTGTTTTATTAGGAACAAGGGACCGATGACCTCGCTTGGTCCCTTCTCCCGCCTTTAAACCAACCAACCAGCCAACCATGACAGCATCGAACACATGTACAGGCATCACTGTAAGACAAGTTGAAATGGGACCCATCCGAAAACTCTAAATTTTGCACACAGCGTGCCAGTGTCGACGTTCATGTGTCCATTGCAGTCAGCGGTGTTGGTGGGTTCTGGTCAGTTGAAGCAGATGTAATGCCACACATGCTGCCAGTCCCAATCTCGGACCATTGCAGTCAGCGGTGTTGGTGGGTTCTGGTCAGTTGAAGCAGATGTAATGCCACACATGCTGCCAGTCCCAATCTCGGAAGGCATTGTCAAACTATCAATGCATACATGCCCACACCAGTTGCAGTGCTCAAACATCACATCAACACTGTGGACAAAACTGTTCTGTCCATTACGGCCAAGCGGGCACAGTGGCAGTCATCACATACTGTGCTCGCATTGTGCTGTCCAGTACCCTGTTGGTGTTGTTTACAGCCCTTCTCTCCACTGGTTTCTTATACACCTTACTGTTGAAGTAACATGCCCTATATGAGCTACAGTGTCGTGTAACAACCGACCCGCCTCCCGGAAACCAATCATTCTGCCCAGTTTGAATGCACTTGCATGCCAATATTCCTGTCTGTGATGTGAGCGAGGCACAGTGGCACTTGGTTAAACATTTCCACTTTGTATGATGGCTCTGCGCCAACTGAATATTGTGTAACACTGACCTGTCCTGTCACACAAAAGAAGGTGCTGTTGGATCTGCATGCATGCCACCCTCTGCCATTTAAATCACTTATTATGGTTTCAGTGTTCCACATGTTCTGTTTTCGTGGTGTGTTGCAGGCCATTGCTTCCGAGTGATCCATATTTTACAAACAGTAGTTTACTTCATTTGCTGAAGCTGGCATTTGCTGCTCAGTGTGGCTATGTGCACATTCACTCGCACAGTGAGCACCACCTACCATTGTTTAACATTTCCAGTGCCTGCATGTCTTAGTTGGCTCATCTCCTTAGCCATATATGTACCATACAAAACGTCAGCTAGATCCTAATGTCACATCCATTATGTTTTTAAAGTTGTATGACAAAGCCGAACTAAATGTAAGTTTGATCCAGTAGCACGTATGTTAAAAGTTTTATGACAGAGCCTTACAGAATGGGGCTAGTACCTTCAATTAATGCACTTTGCACCAGACAAGAGCCTTTTGGCTGAAACATCCGTTCTTGTCCGTATGTGATTTTTTTTTAAGTCTTTGTAATTTATCATTTTGCAATTTTGGTTCCTTTTCTGGTTGATGTGCATAATTATATGTAATAATTTGTTTAATATGTTCCTTTACCTTCTGGAAAAGACAGATTTATGTTTGTTGACAGCATGATAAAGGTACCTGTACTTCTCTGACTGTTATTTTCCAATCCTATAAAACTATATGCACCAATTCTGAAGCACATGGTTTTAAAAGAAAAGAAAAAAAAATTACACGGGTCTGGGACATTTCATGGTACAAAATGTTATATTTATATCCTTAATTACCTGTCTTGTCCCTTTTGAAGAATGCTGTGGTTGTAAAATGGCTTATTTATCTATATTAGACTTTTCAAACTTCCTGGCAGATTAAAACTGTGTGTCAGACTGAGATTTAAACTCAGGGCCTCTGGCTTTTGCAGGCAAATGTTCTGCTAGTGGATGTAAAAGTGTGAGTATGAATCATGAATAATGGCTGGGTAGCTCCGTAGGTAGAGCACTTGCCCGCAGAAGTCGAAGGTCCTGAGTTTGAGTCTTTGTCCAGCACACTGTTTTAATTTGCCCAGAAGTTTCATATCAGCACATCTCCACTCAAGAGTTAAACTTCTAATCTAAATACAGATTTATGTTGATCTGGAAAAAAAGTAATATACACTTGTGTAATGAATAGTCACAAAGAGAAAAGAAAAGATATACAGGACAATAGCCCAAAAGTTGTAAATAACAGAAGTTTTCATATTGATTTATTATTTATTAAATTTGTCTGAGAAGCTTGCTCATACATATTGGGTGTGTTGTGGTTTATTTCATCAAAATAATTAAATTCAGTAAATGAATACGCAGTATGTGCACAAAAATTTCCGAAAAAGCTCATCCAGTTTGTAACCTTGAAGGATCCTCAGAAATTCTAAGTTACACTTCTCACAAATTTTGTTATCTACATTGACACTTTCCCCACTCACTTACCAGAAAACAATACAGTGTCTTACTGTGTCTTCCTGAAATTTTCTAAGCACCTGTTACTCGCGTGAAATGTATCATATCCCAGCGCTGCTGCAAAATAATCTGCCTTTTCTGTCAAAATAAGGCCACCAGTGTTCACATTATTGTTCCTCTGTTGTTGGAACCACTGCACTAAACCCTCTTCCAATGCTGGATTCTCAGCCTTTTGTTGCGTTTCCAATCTCTTCCTTCATATGTGGTAATAAAGCTATCTCCATTCTTGATTATTGTCGACAGTGTGGTTGCCAGAATTCCAAACTCTGCAGTGTGTCTTTCTTATTCAGTTTTCACTTCATCAGCTATCTTTTGCTTTTCAGTGACTGTCAGACACTTCTGCTTACAGCCCATGGCTGACACTCAGAGCTCACACTTAGTCAAAACAAACACTGCCTCAAATCACACCTGCACAAAGGGTGTTGAAACTACAATGTGATGCAGGTTTCACTATCGCATTAACATTGGGAGGGGTGGGATTGGGATCCGCTTATTTGCATGTACTTTGATATACAGAAGTACCATATGAAAGACTTATATGTATGGCCGTGTCTTCAATATAAAGAGCTTTTGGTCACCGAACTTCGATATATGGGGTGAAAGTCAGCTATTCTGAAGCCTCTCCCCAAGGTGTCCACAACTCTTTCATGGATACGTGAGTGGTAGGTGCAGGACCCCGAGCTCATGCAGCTCTCTTTACTTTCCAGGCTGCATACCATCCCTTTCCACATCCCTCCCTGTCCCCGATCCTCCTCCCCACTTTCCGTCCCCTTCTCCCTCTCTTTAGGAGTACGTTTTGTGCCTACATCCGTAGACAGACACTTGTGACTGTACGACGTGGTTCCTCTTCTGTTATCTGTATACTGGAAAGTCTCTGTCCTTACTTTGTCCTCCTCTTTTCCTTGCTTCTTCTCTTTACCTTCTTCTCCACTTTGGTGTTTGAGAATTCTTCTCTTCCCTCCTTTTCTTTGTTCCTCCCTTATTCTTTCTTCCTCCCAGTGCATGTCTAAAGGCCAACCCACACGTTCCAATGCGTAACCTGGGACAGGATAACGCATAATGCCTCGCCCCAGGTAGACAAGTATGACATGTACGTACCACCTTCTAAAGGCCAGGCGCACGGAAGGGTGATTACCTGAGCTGGTACCTTCCGAACTTGCCGATTGGTTCCTCCGCCCATTTCTCGGAAGGTGTGACCTGAGAAGACCCCCACTAGGAAGGAGTGCACCATCGGAGATGCCAGTAATCATGGGGGATACTTTCCCAATGGTTTCTTTTACTTCTACAACTTCTGCCCACAGAAAATTCTTCCATCAGTGCCAAAGTTCTTAGTTGTTTCTCAATCTGACGAAGGTCAAGACTTCTCAACAGTAAACCCTTTCATTATTCAGAAAGGTGTCTATGCAATTGCAGGTCTTGTAAACTCTTGTTCCTGGTCACAAAATGGTACCTTGTTGTTAGGAACACAGTGCCTCCAGGCACAAAAATCGCTTTGAACTACAGTGCTACACATCATACCTTAAAACTCATCGCACGGGGTGGTTTAGACAAGATCACTTGACAGGTTATCAAGTGAGGACATTCAAAATTACCTGACTGATCAGAGAGTAACAGCCGTACACCGAGTAATGAAAAGAGTTGAAAAGGAATTGGTACCGACCCACACTCTCTTCTTGATGTTTGATAGAGTTCACCTCCCATCGAACATTAAAGCAAGATATGAGAATTTCAGTTCGCCTTTACATCCCCAACCCTACGCATTGCTATCAGAGTCAGAGGTTTAATCATACCAGCCAGTCGTGTTCCAATACAGCCAAATGTGTTACCTGTGGCAGGGATGCCCATGAGGGTGATTGTCCATCCACATTCCCTCATTGCGTGAAATGTATGGTCGACCATGCTGCTTCCTCTAGAGATTCCCGTGTTTTCAAATATTAACGAATTATTCAGGAAATCCGAGTGAAGGAAAAGGTGTCTACCTTTGCTGCTTGTAAGTTATTCACTAATAGAAAGCCCACTGTGCTCCCAGCGGGTAAATATATTACTGTCCTCGCCTCTCCTCAGCCTACTAAGGAGGTAGCCACACAGTCTTGCGATGTCACCTTTAGCACCACGGTCATCAGATCGGCCAGCCCAAAGATTGCCCGTTCAACCTCCCCACTATCACCCGCTCACTGTAAGGCTCAACCTTCATCGGCTCCTGCTAAATCACGGGTCCCAAAATCGAACGCCCGGACTTCCAAAAAAGAACCTGTTTGTGAAGTTTTGTACGTACCCAGACCTCACAACCATCAACTCCTCCTTTGTCTCAATGTCCTGCTTCCAAGAAGACCCATACGAAGAAAAGTTCCGCTCCTTTTCCACCACGGCGTGCCTCTTGTACAGCGCCACCCAGCAAGCCACCCTCAGCCATCTTCCGTGTTGCCAAGACGCACCGCTGGTGGCTGATCAACCGGCTGATCACTGATGGCAGGAGCCGCCCCTGAACAACCTATGGATAAGGATCTTCTGCCTGTGGCTGAATGCCATCCCACACTGTTGGCCACCGGCTCTCAGCGATCGCTGAGTTGATGGCAACCGTGTTGAGATTTTTCCTTTTTTCGTCTACCCTATGTCAGTTATTCATTGGAATATCTGCAGAATTCACTCCAGGCATGATGAACTGTCAATCGTGTTATGATCCTACTCCCCGGTCATCTTCTGTCTTCAGGAAACAGAGCTATGTTCTCATGATAGCTTTGTCTTTCCTTATTTCCAATCAGTATGGTTTGATCTCCCCTCTGTTACTGACATTCAGCACCCAGGGGATTTATGATTCTTGTCCGTGATACTATCCATTATCACCCAACCCACTTACAAAGTACCTTACAAGCTGTCACTGTACGCCTTTCCCTTTCTGGATTCGCCTTCTCTCTTTATACCCTATAATTCCATCATCCACAACAATGGGAAGAGCCGATCTCCTTCATCTCCTTGGTCAGCTCCCCCCGCCCCACCCCGCATTTGCTGGTTTGGGACTTCAACACCTACCACTCGCTTTGGGGATTTCCGCCTTCTTGTCCAAAAGGCTCCCTATTGGTTGACATCTCCCACCAAGCGCATCTTGTTTGCCTCGACACTGGGGAACCTACATTTTTGTCTGCCTCCACGTCAACCTACTCTCAATTGGATCTTTGAGTCGGCACTGTTTGGCTAGCTCTGCACTTTGAATGGTTCGCTCTTGATGATGCACACTCGAGTGACACATTTTCCATATGTCCTTCGATTACAGCCACAACTGCCATCTATGCACCAAAGATGCTGAAAGTTTTCCCAAGCCAATTGGACACTTTTCTCCTGTCTAGCAACATTTTATGACCATCCATTTCCTAGCATCGACGATCAGGTCACTCATGTTACAGAAGTTATTTTTACAACCGCGGAACATTCAGTACCTCATACCTCCCCTTTGCCCCAGCACCTTCCAGTTCCTTGGTGGAACGGGCCGTGCCGTGACACAATATGTGAGTGGTGACATGCTCATCACGTTTTCGATCATCATCCTATGCTGGCCAACTGTATCCAGTAAAAGCAGTTGTGTATGCAATGCCTTCGCATCATACGCAATAACAAGAAGGCAAGCTGGGATTTCTTTACCACTTCCTTTAACACCTTCATTCCCTCATCAGTTGTTTGGAGTCGAATCCAACGGATATCTGGCACATCCAGTTTTTCCCCGACCTCTGGGCTAACTGTTGCACAGGATACCTTAGTGGACCCAGCTGCACTCTCTGACTTATTGGGTCAACACTTTGCTGAGATTTAGAGCTCTTCTAATTACCCACCAGCCTTTCTCCCAAAGAAACAGGTAGCGGAAGAGTGACCTCTTGCTTTTTCCTCTCAAAATCATGAAAGCTGTAATGTTGTATTTTCTACACTCAGACATGCACTCTCCTCCTCTAGCTCTTCTGCTCTGGGGCCAGATGGTATCCACGTCCAAATGTTGCTGTGTCTATGATACCCTAGTCTATGCTACCTCCTTCAGCTTTATAATTGACTTTGGGTCATTCCCAGAAGATGGCAGGAAGCTATCATTGTTCCTGTTCCGAAATCTGGAAAGGACAAATTTCTCCCCTTTAGCTATCACCCTGTCTCTCTCACACCTAGTGTTTGTAAGGTTTTAGAGCTTATGGCAAATTGCTGTTTAGGCTGGTGGCTGGAGTCCCGAAACCTTTAACTACTGCCCAATGCGGTTACCAAAGCATCGTTCTGCAGTTGACCATGTTGTTGCTGTCTCCATTTATATCATGAACAATTTTCTCAGGAAGCACCAAACGGTAGCTATATTTATTGATCTGCAGAGGGCATACGATACCTGTTGGAGGACAGGCTTCCTCTGCACACTGTTCTCTTAGGAATTTTGAGGTCGGCTACCCCTTTTCATCTATGAATTTATGACAAGAGCATACATTTAAGGTGCAGGTGACAACTACTCTATCCGGTACTTTCTCCCAAGAAAACGGGGTGCTAAGTGTTGTACTGTTTGCCATCGCCATAAATCCGATTATGGATTGTCTCCTTCCCGATGACTCGGGCACCCTCTTTGTTGACAATTTTGCAAACTAGTCCAGCTCTCGACAGACTAGCCTTCGTGAACGATGTCTTTGAAGATGTCTAGATCGCCTCCTCTCGTGGAGCATCGTAAACGGCTTCCAATTTTCTCCCAGTAAGACCACCTGTGTAAATTTTTGTCATCATATGAAGTTTTATCCACCTTCCCTACATCTAGGTCCTGTTGAACTTCCGTTCACACACATCGCCAAATTCTTAGGACTTATGATTGATAGAAAACTGTGCTGGTCTTCCCATGTTTCGTATCTTTCAGTTCCCTGTCTGCAATCCCTTAACACCCTCCGTGTCCTGAGTGGTACCCCCTGGGGAGCAGACAGAGTGGTCCTCCTCAGCCTATATCGTGCCTTATTGCGCTTGAAATTGGACTATGGAAGCATAGTTTACTACTCTATATGGCTGTCTATTCTTCGGTGTCTAGATTCTGTCCACCATCGTGGTTTGCATTTAGCGTCTGGAGCTTTTTACACAAGTCCTGTGGAGAGCCTTTACGTTGAGACTGCTTAACCTCTGCTGTCCAATCAGTGAATAGTCCTGAGTCATTACACTAGTCGTCTGTCTTCCATGCCTGCTCATCTGACCCATGCCCTTTTTTTCAATGCCTCCTTGGGTTTAGGGTATGCAGGCAGCCCTTCCTTTCTACTACTACTGGGAGTCGGCTTCCGTCAACTGCTACTTTCACTTTCCTTCCAATTTCCTGAAACTTTCTTGACAAGTGGTGGTACAATACCACCTTGGCTTCACCCCTGGACTTGCCTTCTCCGTAGCCTTTGTCAGCTTCCCAAGGATAGTAACCCCCCTCCCCCCTATAATTTATCGTAGGGCATTTGCTGCTCTATGCGCACAAATGGAGGATGCCACATTTACTTACACTGACTGCTCCAAGATCACCATTGGAGGCGGGCGTGCCTATATTACTGACGACACCCCTATTAGATTTAGACTTCCCGACTAGTATTCGGTTTTTACTGCGGAGCTTTACTCTGTTCTCCAGGTTGACCAATACATATTATATGTTCGGATTTGCTCAGCTCTCTTCTCAGTCTCTAAGCTCTTTATCCTGTCCACCCTCTGGTCCACTGGATTAAGGACTGCCTCCACGTGCCCCACTTGGGGGGGGGGGGGGGGGGGGGCGGCGGCATGGCATGGCATGGCATGTTGGTATACGCGAAAACAAGGAAGCTGATATAGCAGCAAAGGCTGCTGTGTGTCTTCCTCGGCCTGCTGTTCGCATGGTTCCCTTTGCCAATCTGCAGAGTGTTTTATGTCGCCATGTTGCCCTTTTGTGGCACACACATTGGTCTGCGCTTCAGAATAATAAATTACTGGACATAAAACCTCTTTCCTGTGCTTGGACCTCTTCCTCCCGTACTCGTCATTGGGAGGAGGTAATTTTAACTAGACTCCAGATTGGGCACTGTCTTTTTAGCCATCAACCTCTTTTAAATGGCGATCTTCCCCACTTCTCTCAATTGAGCTGTTGCTTGATGTGTCCTTCCTTTTAGCTGATGATGCGCATTCAGCTGATCGCATCATTGAAACTTCTCAAGCCTTCCAAAAACTTTGATATAATGGCATTTTATCTTTGAAATATCAAGGTTTCAGGCTTCCAAGTGTAGGGAATGAAGAAAAATTTGTTACGGACGGGTCTTCGGTACATCAAGGTTCGATATATTGAGGTTTGACAGTATAGTAAATTGCTGTTGGAAATCCAAGATTTAAGATGATTTCTTCTAGTCGGGTGTTCGACGACTCTACAGAGCAGATAGGTAGTTTATTAGCAACACACGCATTAACCAAACTCTTGCATCAAGATACTTTTTTTGCCATGCTCGTCATCCTTACATAAGTTCTCTGCCATAAAAGATCTGAAGTGCATTGAGCCGGAGATTTAACAAAGATAACAAGTTCTTTGTAGTGACCTGAATAGTCAACTGTTTGTAACTCTAATAATGCTTGTTGGTCAATGTAGTTACATGTATATTTGTACTAAATGTTCATCAGCGAACTGGGTGCCACACAAGTCTTCTCTTTTGAATAGAAAATTGTGCTGGAATGCTATATGTGGCATTTTGCTGGGCTCTGTGCACGTCTTTAAATCGCTGCTTTTTGAAATTTCTGTAAATTCTCATATTTATCAGCCAATTGACAATTTAGAAATTGTTCTCATAAAGTCAATAAAACATTCCAATTTCATAAACACTTTATACTCTATTTTCATTTATTTACTTTGTACACATTTTACACTGTAACATAAAAGTTTTCTGGATATGGTACCGCATCATATTGTACAAAAACACTGCTGGATAAAAACCAACGTTTTGGCCATGGTTTAAGTGGCCTCTTCCTGGTCTACTGGTGAGTTCTAGCTATGCAGTGTCCCTTATATTTTGTTATTACTGTTCACTGCGCATGCCATTACATCATAATTTTAACAAGATAGTTCATTTCATTGGTCACTTGAGGAAGGAGGAGAGGAAACTTTATTTTAATAGGCTACTGTGGTGGAGGTACAGTCTATTGGCTCTTGTATGTGCCCTTGTGTTGGGCTCTGATTGCTGACAGCCCAAGATGGGGCAAGCCTGAGTCCATCTTCTCTATGCATGTTCTTAGGGTGTTTAAGTATTTCGATGGCCTGTCTGATTTTGCATTTCATCATAATCAGCTGCTTGGCCAACACACAAGCTTTGCTGAATTTTCTTTTCCGTAAGCTTGCTGAAGTTCTGCCACTGCAGATTTGTTGTGTTGCTCTAGAAGAATATAGTGCTCGTGTTCCCGAATGTGCGTTGCTATTGGCCTGCCAGTCTCGCCGATGTATGCCTCTCCACATTTGCATTCCATCTTGTAAAGGCCTGCAGTGGGTAATGCATCCACTATGTTCTTAGTGGAGCCTAGCATGTCATGGATCCTGCAACCACTATAGAAGACAGGCTGCGCCCCACCTCAATGAAAGTGTTTGCCTGTTTGATCAGTGAAATTTTTCACATAAGGTAAGCGTACTGCTGGCTGCAGTTGGTCTATTTCTTGCTTATCTTGCTCATGAGTATCTATCAACAAGGCTGTGTGGATCAACTTATAGCTGTAGCCATTGGCTAGAAACGTTGTGCGTAGCCTTTTAAGCTCAGGTGTTATGTTTTGAGCATCACTTAGGTGCTGCGCGCGGATTGCCAAAGAATGGGTGACAGAGTTCTTCTGTGCTGGGTGGTGGTAGGATTGAGTGTGCAGATACCTGTTTGTATGTGTAGGCTTGTGATTCATTTTACACACATTATCACAACTTGTATGCACTTTGCCGATATGCAGTACCAGATTCAAGTTGCACTTCTCCAATACAAAATTATTTATTGACTCTTATCATGCCTTAGTATTATAGTAGGGTTAAGAGCTTTGTTAACCAATATCTCAGCATTATACTCTTAACATTTCTAAAAAATGTGGAGCATTACAATGAATCCATAATTGCTCATCTACTTTGTATCCTTTTTTTTATCATTTTCTTCCATTATTTTAAATTTTTTAAGTAATAAATGCCCAGCTCAATATGAGTTGTATATAAAACCGTGAACAGTTATACACAACAAGTGAAGACATCGAGCAGTGTTCAGCTAAGCCTCCAACATTTTCCAGCCATCAACAACACATCCAGTCCACTTTTTTGTTGAATAGTTGGCAGAACTTGTCGTATTTATATGATATTTTCTTAAATGTAAAGTACTGCTCTTCAAAATAAGACTCCAGTGAAATATTATAGTTTTTATCTTGGAAAAAACAAGAGAAAAAGGATTAAAAAAAACAATGGTCAATCAGCCAAATCTAGTGCCATGCCTTAGATTTGATCAAAGAAAGTGTTTGTTTTCTGTTTATTGCATAGAGAAATGTAACTGCTTGGAATGCTAGCATCGTTGTAGTTGTGTGACATCTAATGTTTATCAACATAGATAAGAAATTTACATGGTACATCACATCTGCAACAAAAGAAATGTATGAGACGGATGAAGCACTGTATAACTTATGGCATCTCAAACCCGAAAATAGAATAAGAAGAAACGAGAGCTGTAAAAACATTACTGAGGCCCTTAGCCATTGAAGTACAGCCAGGATGTAACCCCGAGGATATAAAGGAGAAAACCTACATCATTTGGTGAAATAAAAATATTTCTTCATGCCTATAGTATGTTTTAAACAGTTATTTGCTTTTAGATATTCCTTCTTCAGTAGTTTATAAATAGCTTCACGTATTTCTGGTGTTATTTTCATCAATGTGCACTGTGGTATTAAAGTTCTATATTGTAAACTAGAGTAGCTTTCTCCTGTTGCAATAAATCATGGCACTATGATAAATCTTTCTTTTCAAGACATATCATTTCTGAGATGATTGTTCTGCCTCGTAATGAGGAGCCACTTTCATGAGCACATACTGAAATGTACTCTTATCGATTCACAAGTAATTTTCATACAACTTCATGTCCTCGACTTGCAGCTGCTGTTACAAATTATGTTGTACGTCTTTCGCATCTTGCCATGAAACCCACGGCTTCACCCAAATATATTTCCTTTTTCTTTTCTCCTGTTGCTCTTCACCAAATGTAATGATAATGCAGCAGCAATATGTGCAACTGCAAAGTGTAGTAGTAAGTCTTTGCCAGCCATTCTTAAAGATCTGCGATGAAGTATTTGATGACTGTGTAAGAGTCCCTTTTGTGCTGTGTCAGAGATCTTTGTCAAAGAAATATTTATAATGTAATACCTGCCCAAAATAGTAGAACTCAGGTTGTCCATTGTTGAGCAATTTGTGAAGCCATACTATAACTGTTAATAAATAACTCCTGAAACCAGTAACTTTTCTTCCATAGATTCATTTTGCATATTTTTATGGCCCTATATGGTAGTGATTATTGGTGTGAGATTTTCTATCTTAGCTTGCTTTTCTTAAAGGTCTCAGCACTCAATATTTCACTAGCCTCTCCTGGAAATGGTTCAAAGTGGAAATCATAAATTACAGAAATAATTAAATATGGTACCAATTCAGGGAGAAGAAGCTTTGCTAGTGTATACACTGAATGAGGTGGTTAGGTGGTTAAGACAGTGAATCTGTGTTTTGCAGGAATGGGTTTCAAATACCGATACACTCATTTTGGTTTTAGTTTTCCATGTGTTCCCCAAATATATTAAATGCTGGTGTGGTTCATTTTATAAAAACATGGCTGAATTTCTTCCTCCCCTTGTTCTGAATGGGATGTTAAGTATAAATCTTTCTGTTCTATTAGATATCTGGTCATGGCTGTATGAACATGTGCCCTTTTAGAAATTCTAAACGAAAGTAACTGAATGGTAAATATAATTAATGACTTTCCCACCAATATTTATAGAATTACACGAGCTCCAAAATAATGTCAATCATCATAATGGACTTGTCACAATATTTCACCCAGTGATGGAAACAATATTTAAAATGGACCAAAGTTACACCACACAGCACCCTCAACTTATTTCTCTTCTATGTTGAAAATTGTTCTTTTGTTTTGACTAAAAACTGCCAGAGCCACAATGCAGTGCGCTCACGAGCATTGTAGTGCCAAGTTTCGATCTGCGTATTGACAGCTGCTTTTTCTTTTGTACCTAATCAAATCATAGGTAGAAATGTTAGTTAACTGTGGTAGCTTTGTAAAACAAAATTATGGCGGCCTATTCCAATGCTGCAGAGAAAGAAATCAAAAATGTTTTCACGCTTGTTCTCATCTGTTTTCTGCTTCTGGCCTTCCCAACAGGAAGCCGAACTTGATGTTGGCATTTTCGATCATGAGTGAAAGCTTCAAAAATCATCAAATAGGTAAAAGTGTTTACAGAGACAAACACTTCAAAGTAATTAAGACTTTCTCGATTAAGATAGTTGCTAAACTAATTCAAACTAAATGCACCTAGCGTGAGAACCTGCCACTCCTCTTCCTCTGCCATAGGTAATGGATTCTCATTCCTTTTTAGATCCATCCCCCACCTCACTCGCCTATTCACATCTTCTGCCATCACTTGTTCTCTGGTGGCTGTTTTTGTTTCATCTGTTGAATCCTATGAAAACCTTTTTCAGTAGAATGTTTATGTTCTTCCTTCAGTAAAACAAATTCCGTGTTAGTTGATCCATAATTTGTTTTTCAGATCTTGATTTATCATTTGTGATTTGATTAGTGTCATCTACATCCAAACCCAGATTGTCCATTTTTGATTGAGCAAATATTGTGGAACTTTCACACTTGTTCCATTGTGTCAGAGTTATATTCCAAGCTTATGCAATCTGATTCATACATATTTATGTTATAATAAGGAATTATATCTTCTTCTTCTTCTTCCCTTTAAGAAAATGCTCAAATTCTTTTGCAAGTGAAAGTAAGAGTTATGGTGTGGGAAGAAATGATAGCAGTGATGGGTAATGTTTCTTAATTTGGAGCACGTATTTGTGTAAAGTTTGATTATTTATTGATTGATTTTTTAACTAATTTTTTTTAATTGGTCTAGTGCATAATGCACAATCAATATTGGACAGGTCAAAGAAAAGTTGCAATAATACACAGTATTAGCAAACAGTAAGCCAATTAAAATTAGCTACGTATTCTTACAATTTCAAACAGTGGAAAATCCAGGATGGAATAATGACAATATTATGAAAACGATAGTTGTCACTCGCCATATAGCGGAGATATGGATAGGATTAACAAAAAGACTGTCAGCAAGTAAGCTTTTGGCCAAAAGACCTTCATCAGAAATACACACACACACACACACACACACACACACACACACACACACACACGACCACAGTCTGGCTGCTGCGGTCGAAAGCCTTGCTGGCAGTCTTTTTGTTGTGCCTATCTGTGACTCAGAATCTCCGCTGTTCTTATAATTTAATTATTAAATAACATTTTTTGTTAGTCAGAAATTCTTTTACAGAATAGGAAATGCGCTTTATTAGAAAAGCCTTTAGTTTAGTTTTAAGTATTGGATACATAGCAGTTTTTATTTCTTCTGGTATCTTATTATGTAATATTACACCAATGCTATTATTTTCCTCTGATAGGCTGTTGTTCTGTGGCAATTTTTATGTATATTTGATTTCTCTTCAGTACAATAGCAGTGTAAATTTCTGATCTGTAGTAGTTTCCTTGTTTTCAAGAGTTGGCCTCAAGTGGACAAGATAGGTTCATAAATAAACAAACTTGGAACATTCAGAACACCAAGCTCACTAAAATGAGATTTACAGGACTCCTTATTCAGGGCACAAATTTTGTCTGCTTGTGACTGTGTATGTGCGGATGGATGTGTGTGTGTGTGTGTGTGTGTGTGTGTGTGTGTGTGTGTGTGTGTGTGTGTGTGTGTGGGCGGGTGCGCGCGTGTATACCTGTCCTTTTCTTTCCCCCCCTAAGGTAAGTCTTTCCGCTCCCAGGATTGGAATGACACCTTACCTTCTCCCTTAAAACTCACATCCTTTCGTCTTTCCCTCTCCTTCCCTCTTTCCTGATGAAGCAACCGTTGGTTGCGAAAGCTTGAATTTTGTGTGTATGTTTGTGTTTGTTTGTGTGTCTATCAACCTGCCAGCGCTTTTGTTTGGTAAGTCACATCATCTTTATTTTTATATATATATATATATCTTTTAAACGTTTACACTGTGAGTTGAGTGTCCTCAGAAAATGATCCCATATCAAAGCACTGAGTGGAACTGTGCACAGTATGCCTGCAGTAATATTGTTTTGCTTATTAGTCTTAGAAAATAGCATACAGATAAGAGTTTCCTTGATAAGTTATTTATGTGTGTGTCCTAATTTAAATCTTGCTGAGCCCACACACACAAATTTTGACACTTATGTTTTATAGGGGATCAATTTTTAATAGTGCTTGAATAGACATTTGATTTTATGGAGGAAATAAATGATAGTTTTCAAAAACTGCTTTTTCAGTACTTAAAGTGAGTTTGTTTTTGGTGAACCAGTCAAAGTCTTTTCATAGAACTTTCTGGTGTTGACTGCAAGGTTTCTGAGCTGGATCCAGTAAGCAATATGCCTGTGTCATTGGCAAACATGGTAGTTTTTTGGGGACTCACATATTCAACAGTCATTCACATAAATCAAGAAGAGTAGTCAACATAAGATTGAGCCCTGCAGTATGCAATATTGTATTGGTAATTTGCTTAAAAGGGAGGAGGAGTTGTTTCTTGTTTTATTCTTCGTATTAAATTCAAACTGAAGTGATCTTCTGCCTGCAGTTTTTTTTATTACGAACACAACCAGCTATGTGCTGCACCTCATACTCCTTATTTCTAATTTTTTTGAGCGTAATGTTATGGTCCATTACATTTAAGGCTCTTGACAGGTCTAGAAAAATAATTGCAGCTAGTTTGTTGATCAAGGGATTTTACAGCACAGTCTAAGAATTCAAAAATCACTATCTGTTCGGATTTAGACTTTCTAAAACCAGATTATTCTACAGTAAGAGGAGAATATTTAAAGCCTGTCATAAGAGTTTTTCTAGAATTTTTGTAAAGGAATGTGACTGTGACACAGATCGGTTGTTTGATATTTTGTCTGAAGAATCTTATTTTTAACAGTGGTAAAAGTTTTGCTAATTTGAGAATATCTGGAAAGACACCAGTTCCTAGAGAGAGGTTGAAAACTTTATGAAGGACTCTTGAAATTGTAATGTTTTGCTAACTAGGAGTCTGTAAAAACTTAAAAGCTATCATAACCATGTTGGCAAAAAAAATTAATGCACCAGCAAGATTCATGATACACTGGATTTATCTTTCTTTCATGTGATGACTATTTAAACTTGGAAATTAGAGAAGGAAAGTTGCTATTCACCATATAACAGAGATGCTGAGTTGTGATAGGAACAAGAAAAAGATTCACACAATTATAGCTTTCGGCCATTAAGGCCTTTGTCAGCAGTAGACACATACGCACAGACACACTCACGCAAGCGCAACTTGCACACACGTCTGCAGACTCAGAGAGCTGTAGTTTGACTCACCATCTCCGCTATATGGTGAGTAGCAACTTTCCTTCTCTAAATTAGAATAGATTTACTTTCATTCCTATTGATCCATAGTGAGGAGGTTCTCCAGGATGTAGAACATGTCAGAAAAACAATAATACTTGACAGATATTTGCAACTGAAACTAATAAGTTAATGGACCTTCCACAGGTCCCAAGCGGAACGATACTCATTTTTTTTAATGAACACTATATAAAAGAATCATTTTACAAACAGTAATTTACTAAGATTGCATTAATGCAATGAATTTAAAATTTTAAAAAAATGTTTTTTTATTTATAAGGTAATAAACATATAATAGAACTATTACAATACTTATTTACAATGAGCACATTACTGCACTGAAATGGTGCAGAAGTTAGATTGTACACTCTCTCTCTCTCTCTCTCTCTCTCTCTCTCTCTCTCTCTCTCTCTCACACACACACACACACACACACACACACACACACACACACACACACACACAAATCAGTTGGTTCTACTGAGATATTCATCAATGCATTAGGAGGAGTTGGCCACCAATAAATCCCTTAGGCTTCTCTTAAACTTAATTTCGTTGGTTGTTAAGCTTTTTATGGCTGCTGACATGTTATTGAAAATGTGTGTTCCTGAATAATGCACACTTACAAGAATAAGTGACTTTAAATCTTTGTGAAGATTATTCTTAGTTCTAGTATTGATTCGATGAATTGAGCTGTTGGTTTGAAAAAGTGATATATTTTTAATGACAAATTTCCTTAAGGAAAAAATATATTTGGAAGCAGTAGTTAGTATCCCTAGTTCCCTAAACAGGCTTCTGCTGGATGTTCTCGAGTTCACATAATGTATAACTCTTATTGCATGTTTTTGTGCCTGGAAAACTTTAGCTTGGCTTGATGAATTACCCCAAAAAAAAATCACATATGACATTATGAAATGAAAGTAAGTGTAGTACGCCAGCTTTTTCATTTTTATATCCCCTATCTGACACAATTCGCATTGCAAATAGAGATTTGTTAAGATGCTTCAGCAGTTGTGTGGTGTGCTCCTCCCAGTTGAATTTATTATCAAGCTGTAATCCCAAGAATTTAACACTGTCCACTTCTTCTATCTGCTTGTCATCATATGTTAGGTATATAATTGTGGGACACCCCTTAAGTTCTGAACTGCAGGTAGTGTGTTTTTTCAAAGTTTAGTGATAAAGAAATGGCTAGGAACCAGTGATTAATGCCCACAAATATTTTATTAGCCGATCGTTCTAAGACTCCACTTGATTTGCTATTTATTGCAATGTTTGTATCATCGACAAACAAAACAAACTTGGCATCTGGTAATGTTACTGATGAAAGGTCATTGATATACACAAGAAAAAGTAAGGGCCCTAAGATGGAACTTTGAGGGACCCCACATGTAATTAGTTCCCAGTTGGATGATGCCTGATACCTAATAACATCCTTTGTTTTCTGCCAGATATATAAGATTTGAACCATTTTTGCTGCATTTCCTGGTACATCACAATATTCTAATTTACTAAAAAGGATATTGTGATTTACACAGTCAAATGCCTTTGACAGATCACAAAATGTACCAGTTGCCTGCAATTTTTTGTCTAATGAATTAACTACATTTTCACTGTTAAGTTAAGATAGCCTTCTCAATGTCAGAACCCTTCAGAAATCCGAACTGCAACTTCGACAATATGTTATTTGTGATAAAATGGTTATAAAGCCGATTGTACATTACATTTTCTAAAATTTTTGAGAATGCTGGTAAAAGTGAAATTGGACAGAAAGTTGATGCTATTTCTTTATCTCCCTTCTTAAACAGTGGCTTAACATATTTCAACCATTCAGGAAATATTCCACTGATAAATGACTGGTTACACAGATAGCCTAATACGTTACTTAACTCTGATCCATATTCTTTAATTAACTTTGTTTATATTTCATCATACACACTAGATGTTTTTGATTTTAAAGATTTTATGATGGACATTACTTCTGCTGGACATTACTTCTGCTGGGGTAGTAAGGGTCAAATTCATATTATGGACGTTACTTGAAATGTCTGGTCTGAGATATTCTATAGCAGCATCTACAGAACCTTAAAACCCCATCTTTTCAGTAACAATCATAAAATGAATGTTAAAAAGTTCTGCAACACTACACATATCTGTCAACAATGTATCATTTACTCTTTATGCTATTTGTCCCTCTTCATGTCTGGTTCTAATGGTCTCCTCCTTCACTATACCCCGTATTGTCTCTATTTTGTTATCTGATACGACTATGTTTTCCTTGTAATATATTTGCTTTGATGTCTGTATTACAGTCTTCAATATTTTGCAGAATTTCTTGTAATGTGCTATAGCATCAACATCGGAAATGTTTCAGGTTGACAGATACAGTTTTCTTTTTGTTTTATATTATACCTCTGTTCCTTCAGTAATCCATGACTTATTTGTAGACTTTGGTCTAACCTTGGTTAGTTTTGGGGGAAAACAGTGTTCAAATAAGGTAAGCACTTTATTAGCAAAAGTGTTATATTTTTCAATCATGCCATGAGCACTGTAAACATCACTCCCGTGAATATATCTGAGGAGTGTAATAAAATAACCAATTTTTGGTGTATTGATTACCCTCTTGAGCTCAGATTGCTAATCTGAGATAGCTCTCAGTTGTTACATTCCATCCTGGATTTTCTATTGTTTGATAAACTTGGAAATTTACTGAAAGTAACAGTAATAAATGTGGTACAGTAGAGTCTGACCATCCTGCTTACAGTGTTTCTGTGGACTTGTCAATGGCTCATGGTATCGCGAAATTGATCAGTAGGCAGTTGATAGGTGGTAGCTGCGGAAGTTCAGTCAGTTTCAGTATGTCAAACAGCTTGTTTTTAACTCGGTCAATAAGTGCTACTGTGCACATGTTTTATAAATTAGTGATGGTTCTTCTTACACATTAAAGTGTGTAAAACTAAATTACAGATAGAGTGAGGTGGCACTGTGGTTAGCACACTGGACTTGCATTCAACACGACGACAGTTCAAATGTGCGTCCAGCCAACCTGATTAAGTTTTCCATGATTTTCCTAAATCACTTCAGGCAAATACTGGAATGGTTCCTTTGAAAGAGCATGGCACCAATGACCTTGCTGTTTGATTCCTTTCCCCAAATCAGAGAACCAACCTAAATTATGGTGTCAGCTAAACGTTAACACATATCTTTAGCAAAGAAATGAAAGTACTTGTAAGGCGAGTCTCTTCAAAACATAGCAAGTGAGGTAGGGGGATTAGCATAACAAGTGTTAAAGACTGAAGAAAATTTAGGAAAACTCTTGAAAGCCATATAGTGATGATTGATGATAAAAAGAACTGAAAATATGTAAGACTTTGAAGAACCCTAAAAGTGAAAACTTTCTCAATGCTTTGTGGATGTGGTTTGAACAGAAGAGTAGAAAAATAACTCTGTTATCTGGACCAATCATTGTTTGAAAAATTAGATGGAGACAATGTAAATTGAAGTTTACGGCAAGTGAAAGGTGGCTATATGGGCAGAAAAAACTACATGGCACTCAAAATGTAGTTAATTCCAGCAAGAAGCTGTCGGCTGGTGAAACAGCTGCCAATGAATTTGTCCAAAATTTGAAAACATAGTTAAAGAGCTTAAACTGTTCACTGATCAAGTGTCTAACATTTATCAGTTTGACTTACTGCAAAACGCTCCCTACAAGAACTCTCGCTGCACAAAATGAGTCAGTTGTGTGTCAATGCAATACTGTAATCATGTATGTTCAGTTGTTAAACTTTCAATCGCAGTAATATCATTTTACTGTGCGGCACAGACATATTTTACATTACAGGCTGTACATTAAATTTGGTGTGTGTTGATGTTTTCTTTCAGTTTTTTTTAACATGGAACAATGTTTCAAAAAGTATTTCCTGTTGAAAATTAAAGTTGTACCACACTGTACTGTGATACTACAGGTCAATGTTCCTCTGATAGTCCCACCTGTTTTTCTTCCTGATCATACTGCCAGTCCTGCAGAAGTCAGATTACTGAGTTTCTGATATAATTAATTTGTGTTTCACATTGATAAGTCTCTCTCTCTCTCTCTCTCTCTCTCTCTCTCTCTCTCTCTCTAGCACATGCGCCCGCACGCACACACGCAGCAGTGCGCACACAGTTGGTTATTTTCTCTCTGTGTTATCATTTGAATTTGACATCAGTTTTATCAACAAGCTGTTGACTTTCTTTTCTGAAATTGTAGTTTGAAATCCTCTTTCTACTGGAATAGGTTTGTACTACAGTATACAGTATCGTGATGATATATACATCATCAGTAGCATTTTGATATTCGTTTTAGAACATAAGTTTTTGCTATTATTTTTGGGCAGAGGTTTAAAGTATTTTGTAATCCTGTAACTTCCTAACTTTATAACAAAAAATTGTCATCTTTATGGGTTAGTTGCTAATAAGAGACCACTGACAGACAGGAGCTTAAACATTTTTAAAATCCTGACTGATGGAACACTATACTAAATGCTACACATCATTATAGTAAGAAGAAAAGTCAACTTTGCGTAAATGCTGGTCATAGCTGTTGGCTCGGAATGCTTTCAGTATAAAGACAGTAAATTCATGGTTACAGTATGCTAAATACCACTTTTCCTGAGGATTCTAGTGGATGACAACTCCAGTGTAAACTATCTCATGTGAATGTGGCTAAAGAAGACTATTTTTTCACATAAGTTCTCACTGATGTAGGATGACAGGAGGAGCCCTTGTGATACACCTCACAATATCCCTACCCTTTGTGACTTTCTTAATTTTAAATGAAATGCCACTTCTGTCTGATCTCTCTACATTTCTTTGAACTTTCATTTTCAGACAACTGACCTTAAATTTAAGTAACGAAAGTGTTTCATGTTTTTCTCATAGTTGGCCCAATGAAATCATATTGGTTACTTTGTTCATAGCATTAGACATGCATAAAAATTCATTTTTTTTCAGCATATGGTTAAAATAATTGCAACTTTGATCAGTTGTTAAATATGAATTTGATAATCCAATTTTGCTTTCAGTTCTCTTGAAGATAATCATTTTTATGTTTGTAACTAAGCTTTTGTTAGGTGTCTTTTTCTGCCCCACAGTAAAATCTTCCCTCATTAAAAACTGGATATTTTGTTAAACAGTTAAAATGTGAATCTTTCTTTTACAGCAAAAAGAAATGCAGATACGGAAACAGTTTAGGGAAACATGTAAAATACAAACTCGGCAGTACAAGGCGCTCAAAGCCCAAATCCTGCAAACAACGCCAAAGGATGAACAGAAGGCAGTGATAAAGAAATTAAAGGAAGAGCAGCGGCGAAAGCTTGCATTGCTAGGTGACCAGTATGAGCAAAGCATAGCTGAAATGCTTCAGAAGCAGTCGGTAATTATCTGGAAAAAAATTTTATATTGTACTTTACAGGAAAAGTATGAAATTATTACCTCCATAATACTCTAAAATTTAAATAGAAAGTGTATCTATGTTTCAATAGATCACATGTGGCAGCCATTACTTGACGCCGATTAATTTTTCATTATGCATGTCGTTTACAAGTGCTACTTATTAGAAAGATGTTAAGGAAGTGTGATTCCCTGGATGTATGTGAATATCTGTGTTGCACTGTTTCCAAATGAACTCTGGCATACTGGTGTAATTGTGTTTCTCACTGTAGAACAGATTTAAACTATTTCATAATCCACAGATATTTGCTGAAGATGTCAGTAGGCAACACACTATGAGTTCCGTGAGGTAGCTTGTAGCAAGCAGTGTTTTTCTGTAGTGGTGGACGAAATGCAAATTACATTCTCAGGCATTGTCTTTAGCTGTTACTACCCACACTGGAGAAAGCCGTGCTCAGCTCGCCTAAGTATACTGGTTCAGTATACCCCTATTTTACCTATTTACCCCTATTTTACCTATTTACCCCTATTTTACATTACCGTGGGGTCCAGACTTGAAAATCGCAAAATTGAGGAAAATGCAGAATCGAGGAAAACATTAACACTCCCAAAATACGAGCAAAAACAGATGTAATTGGTAAATATATGATTAAAAATCATAATCCTCACCATTGCGTTGTATAAAATCTGCATAACTGCATGAAATTAAATGTACAATACAGTATTTATACAGTAATTTGTAGTAATGAATTTTGTCGGTTCTTAAAAATTGACAGATGTGCAACATCAAGAAAAAACTTGTCAAAAAATTGAAATAGGTATATGTGAACAAGATAATCGAGCTACTTTCCGATATGATATGAGCACAAATTATACGTCAAAACACGCATTTTTGAGACATCTTTTCTTTGTGTTCACCCAGAACAAAAATTAATGAACATAGTGAATTAAACTGAAAACTAAAGTACAGTGAAATGTGTCTGAAACTAACCTGGAGGTGTGTGTGTGTGTGTGTGTGTGTGTGTGTGTGTGTGTGTGTTTTCCTTCAGTAGCCAATGGTAGACTTAAAGCCATGTACACACTAAGATTGAAATGTGTTTCCAGCTGTTTGATGTGGACACCATTTGAAAACATCTTTCAAATCATGGAAACATCTGTCCGTAGCAATGTCCATACAGATCAAAGGAAACAATGTGTTTCAGGCCAGCTACAGTATGTCACTGCTGCATGGCAAAAGTGTATGTTTATATGTCACATTCTGTCTCATCTGTTGTACAGAATTATTAGGTGTTTTGTTTTCTCTTGCTGTATTAAGTTTTTCCACTTGGAAAAAAAACTGAAATAAATAAATAAATAAAGGAAATTAAACATCACACAGTGGACGAAGCAGCAGACAGTGCAGTTGTTATTGTTGTACCAGGCTGACAGCTGCTTGTGGAATATATGAAGCAAGCAGTGCAAGAACAGCAATGAAACAAGACACTCTGCACAAAAACTGCTGTTGCATTTGGTAGAATACTGAGAAATACTGTGTAGAAAAGAAAATAAGGTCATTTGTTGTGACTTTTTTCAAAATGTGAAATAAATGCTCAAGGCTCTGAAATGAATCTCCTGTTGACAAAAAAATAAAACTAACAGCATGTCTGGTTGCAATTGCTTTTTTGAAATTTGTATCTTTTTTAGCTATCTTCTGTGGTGTCACCGCCAGACACCACACTTGCTAGGTGATAGCCTTTAAATCGGCCGCGGTCTGTTAGTATACGTCGGACCCGTGTGTCGCCACTGTAAGTGATTGCAGACCAAGCGCCGCCACACAGCAGGTCTCGTCTAGAGAGACTCCCTAGCACTCACCCCAGTTGTACAGCTGACTTTGCTAGCAATGGTTCACTGTCTACATACGCTCTCATTTGCCGAGACGACAGTTTAGCATAGCCTTCAGCTACGTCATTTGCTACGACCTAGCAAGGCGCCATATTCAGTTACTAACAGATAATATTGTGAATCATGTACCATCAAGAGCGACGTTCATCATTAATGGATTAAAGTTAAGTATGAAACTAATTACGTCCGCTTTCTGAATTCTCATTCCTTGTCATGTTCCAGACCTCACGTCAGTTTAGTTCTTCCCTCTTCACGCCAGCCTGCGTGAGCTGAAACGCGTGCATTTCGGCGTCTACTATTAACCAACTACTATACAAACTCTCCATAAAAAATATCATAGTTTTAAAAAAATTGCTAAATTCTTTGATAAATGCTGCTTTATTCTGTAAAATTACAAAACACTGAGAGGTGCTTATGGCCTTCAGGTCACAAGTCACAATAAATATATATAAAAAAGGATGGATTACAACATCACTAGTGGGCTTTCTCGACTTTTGCAAGCGCTTGTGAACAACTCCTGTGTGAACTGTGTGCACTTCGATTATTCATTTCATTCGTAGTGTGTGACGTATCAGCACAATATGCCATTTCAAAGCAGTGGTGCATTGAAAGTATCATATCATGGATCATCACACTTATCATTAAATATCAAGTAACAAAGTATCAATGATGTAAGCTTCAAGAGATTTTATGATAACTAATGCACAATACAAAATTCAGATGGATAAGCTGTAGCGTAATGGATAAAATCATGATTAGGTGTCGCATCTCACTGCATGCCAGTATTTTTTTCAACTTAGTGTTGTTATCAAGTTAGTTATGATTGTAATACAGTATGTTCTGCAATATTCAGTGGTGTTAAAAATTACTATCTGGTTAGAGAATGGAGGATGAAATAAATATTTGCCTGTTTATTTCCAAATGTGTGGCGATTTCTGAGTGTGAGTGTGTGGTTACGCAGAAACCTAACAGGACAGCTTTATTCCTGCAAGTGAAGTGAGCAGCAATAAAATTCATATTCTTTCTTCTCACAAATACTTCATTATTTATTCCTAATATGTGACGATTTTTGAGTGTGGGGTTAGGCAGGAACCTAAGAGGATTGCTTAAAGTACAAAGATAAGCAATAATATTCATGTTCTTCCTTCTCACAAATATTTCATATGTTGCGGAACCACAAACATGTTCCCCAGAGAGTTCTTGATAAAACTGAGGTTCTCCTGTCACTAACATCCATTAACATCAGCTTGACACTATAGAATCAACAAATCCATAGCCTCATTCCTGGTCGCCTTCACAGCCCCACCATGTCACGATTATTCAATTTCTGCAAAAAGTAGTGTGAAATGTACTCGACATCATTCCACCATGAAGCTAAACATTGCAAGTTGTGTTCGTAACACCGATCGTGGATTATGTCAGCATTTCTTCCCTCAAGTCCCTCCCCTCTGCAACAGCCTGAAATATTTTGTTAACTCTGCCATCACTCATGGTGCGAGCCATCTGTCTATTGTGCCACATGTAACTCATTCAGTCACATCAGGTGGCAGTAGGAAGAAAACAGGACAAAGTCAAGTGAGACTTTGAGTAAGAACATAGAATCGGGTAAACTTTACTAGAAGGAAATGTAAAAACTGGGAAATTTTAGCATTGGTCTTACAGGTTTTTCACAGGGGCCATGAATTTATGGTGTAAAATCGCCATAAAGTAAAACTGAAGTTCCACCGTAACTACAGCCTTGGCTAAATGTTGGCCATGATAATTTGGAAATGGAAACTTGCCAAAAAATTCATAGAATATTAGTTACACATATGGTTATCTGTGCCTAAAGAAATTACTGAGTGGAGATCTGTTTTGAACTGCAAATCCCTCAGGGCTACAATTTGCTAGATACCATCATCTTCAGCTAGGACATGTAGTGCAGCACCTCAAAGCTAAAGGGCAAATGACAGTGGATGGAAAATGACATGCCATTTACCAATCATATACTTTTTTTAAAAAAAAAAGTAGGGGAATCACCATCTGTGATATGCAAATTTTTTTTAGGAAACGAGCAATTTTTTTATATTACCTGTGGCCATGAAACCTGTAAATTCAGAACACAATAATATCGTGCTAACTAAAATGAAAAGCCAAATTTTGAGGATCAGGCCATTGAAGAGGAGAATTTCTTGGCTGCAACCTGAGAGTGCCAGGCTATATACCTGTTTTATCATCACAGATCATTTGATTTCACTGTCCTTTTATATCTACCATTTACCATCCTCATCTGTTTAGGAATTTGGAAGGCGCCTGGCAAAATTTTCTAGAGGGGAATTGACCTAACTGCTCCAAGAAGTTGGCTTCTTCTGGTTCGAAGCTGGAGTGCTGCATTAAATCTCATCATCTTCATCACATGCAAGTATGCAAGAAATCACTGAGTCCTGGGTTCAGTTCCCATTTGTGTAGGGGTTTCTTCTTTGCCCAGGGACTGGGTGTTTGTGTTGTCCTCATCATTTCACAATCATTCAGGAAAAGTGGAATGCCTGAACTGTGAAAAGATTGGGATTTTGGATGGGTCTGGCAACCGCACTTGAGTGCCCCACTAACCAAGTATCATCATCATCTGCATACAAATTGCTAAGCAACTGAACCTTGTTTTGTTTAGTTGTGGTATATTGCATTCTCTGTATCTCAAAATAGTTGGCATGTAAGTTTAAGAGGAAGTATTGCAGTCAGAACAACTTTCATACACCTATTCCAAGATATGCTTCATCTGGTCCTTCTCAACTCGCCAAGCCGCCTTCCTAGATGTTAATCTCTACCTTTCAGATGGCTCCATAAATACATCTGTCCATATCAACTGCGCCAACCACCAATAGTACCTCCACTTTGACAGCTGTCACGCATTCCATGTCAAAAAGTTTCTGACATACAGCCTCACCATCTGTGAAGGCCACATCTGCAGGGGAGAGCAGTCGAAATATACTGGTAACCTTACCAGTGTCTCTTCTGATGGGTAACCTTGCCAGTGTCTCTTCTGATGGGTAATATCCCATCTGGCTGATCTGTAAACAAGTCTCCCATGCCACCTGCTGCTCTGACACCAGTAAACCTGTTGACCAGCACCCCTGTGATCGTCCAGTAGCACCTTTCCTTGAAAAGCTCAACCCCATCCTTCACCAGGGCTTCGATACCTCACTTCATGCTCTTAAGATGAGGGCTACCGTATGCAAAATCCTACCCACATTCCCCAAAGTATTGTACCACCACCCACACCCTACAGAATATCCTTGTCCATCCTTATTCAAATGTTACTTTCAGTCCTGCACCCCCTTGTGTTGTTCGCTTGTAGTGAGACCCAGATGCAAAACCTGTCCTGTACACCCATCCTCCATTTCCTACCACAGCCCAATCACAGGCATTTCCTGCCAAATAAAATGCAAGGCCACACGTGAAAGCAGCAATGTTATATATTAGCTATGGAGTAATTGGTGCACAGCATTCTATGTGGGCATGATAAGTAACAAACTGTCTATGTGCACAATTGGTCACTGCCAAGCTGTGGCAAACTGCAAACTTGACTGTCCAGTTGCTGAACACACTGCACACCACAACACAAATGACTTCAACAGCTGCTTCACTATGCGAGTCATTTGGATACTATCTTCCAGTGCAAAACTCTCCAACACAGCCTTCATTCTTACAGTCCCCTTGGTCTAAACCTGCCTCACTTCTTCTTTTCCTACTCCCTTTGTCCATACCACGCCTTCTCTGTCCAAGCATGGCACTGCCTTCTCCCACTAACCTTTATTTCCCCATGCAGTGGGAGCTGGATTGTGCATTATTTGCAGCTCATGACGCATTCCCTGGTCACAACAGGCTCCATTACAGTAAGCTGCAACACCTCACAAGGCGAAACAAAGATATCCTCCTTGCACTTTTTAATGCCATTTGGGCATCGGGTCACTTTTCTGATTCATGGAGTGAGGCAATTTTAATACCTCTTTTAAAACCTGGAAAAGACTGTACCATCATAAGTAGTTACCATAGTGTTGCCCTCACTAGCTGCGTGGGAAACACCTTGGAGCAGATGGTCAACTGCTGCCTTCTTTGGATTTTAGAATCCAGGCAACTCTATCACTTTCATTGTGGTTCAGGAGGTATCGCTCCACCTTTGATAACCATGCCAACCTGGAGGCAGCTATACAACAGGCTTTCCTACACCGGCTTCACCTTTAAGGTATATTTTTTGACATTGAGAAGGCCTACGATACTACTTGGAGGCATCTTATGCTCGACCAGATTCTCGGATGCGGTTTTTGTGTTTGTCTTCCCATTTTTATTCAGTCCTTCCTCTTGGCACGATATTTTAGATACCAAGTTGATGATGTTCTGTCTGATCAGTTTGTGCTGGAGAACAGTGTCCTTCAAGGGAGCAAGTGTGACTGTCTTTGCCATAGATATTAACAGCATTACGCCCATAGTGAAAAGTCCTGTCCAGTGTTCTTTGGTGTGAATGATTTCTGTGTGTTCTGCTCTTCTTCAAGCCTCGCAAGAACAACGTGTCAGTTGCAACTAACTCTTCAACATTTGGATGAATGGGTGCAGAAGAGAGGTTTTAAGTCTTCCACTGAGAAGTGTGTGTGTGTGTGTGTGTGTGTGTGTGTGTGTGTGTGTGTGTGTGTGTGTGTGTGTGCTCTTTTTAACCACTCTCGCTCCATTTTAAACTTTCCTGAGTTGAGGTAAGGGGCACTGTCCTTACTTTTAAAGACAGAGTGGGGTTTCTGGGCCTCGTGAAGGGATTTTGTTGGCCACTGGGGCATTCAGAACAAGCCCCATACCAAGCCTCTTTGCAGAAGCTGGTGAACAGCCACTCCATGTCAGGCAACTGCTACTTACGGTGCACCAGGTGTGTAAAACACTGTCCACAGCTTACATACCCCCCCCCCCCCCCCCCTACCATACAGTTGCTCAGGCTTCACTAGAAAGGCTTTTTTGTAACTGGCAACAGACAACGAGGCCCTATGGGATTCATCTACAGGGTTGCCTTCTTGAGATGGGTGTGGCTGGTCTTCATGTTTTATATCACGGTGGGAGCAGATTTCCACCTTGGCTTCTCCGGAGGTCCAGACTAATTTAAAAAAAGATCATACGTCAGATTTTACATTTCAATCTCTGGTTTTTAACATTTTAAATAGGCATCACAGTTTCACAATAGTGTACACTGATAGCTCCAAACAAGGGAATTCCCTTGGCTGCTCTGTCGTGTTCCCCAACCATGTCACTGGGTTTTGCCTTCCTGACGAGTATACTGTTTTCTCAGCAGAGCTCTACATTATCCTGAAGGAACTGGAGCAGATAGCGTCATATTTTGGGGCAAACAGTTGTCATCTGCTCTGAGTCCCTTACAATAGTTGCAGAACCTGTATCCAGCTGAGTAGTTGGTGTGGACGATATATGACCAATTGTACTTGCTCCAGCATCAGGGTAAGCAGGTGTCTGTATACTGGGTGATATGTCATGTAGGGACAGGGGGAAATGAACAGGCCAATCGGGTTGCCAAGGAGCCACGTAGAGGACAGGACGTGGCATAGTGTCAGAGTCCCTTACAGTCTGTTATTTCTGCACTGTGCAGGAAGTGCATGCAGTTGTGGGATGAGGAATGGTTGGCGGTGATGGCCATTAAGCTGCGGTAGGTGAAGTCAACAACCTGGCCGTGGTGTTCCTCCTGCCAGTTGCTCAGGTGGGATGAAGTGACCCCTCACATGTCTTAGAATTGAGCACTGCCCTCTCACACATAGCTTTTTACTTCGGCAAGAGTATCCCCTGTTTTGTGATGCTTGTGGCATGCAGATCTCTGCCATATTTTAACGGAGTGCATTTTATACTGTGATGCAATTTTAGCTTATGATGAGACGAGTGTGACTAAGGTTTTAAAGTTTTGTGATGTGTTTGGACTCTGTCCTAAATTTGTAGGCTGGAGATTTTAGTGTGTTGCAGAGTGGCGGGCTTCTCCTTTCTTTATTCTTGCAATCAATCAGCCACATCCATCTGCCATATTGTTTTAGCACCTTATACCACTTTCTCCCTGTGCCGTTAATGTTTTACTACTGACACAATACTTCGTTCCATGATTCTGTGTAGGTACACACACAGTTTTCCAACTTTTGTTACCTGTGTTTTATGTTTTACATGCTGTTTTATCTTCCTGTTTTGTGTATTTTACTGATGCCCATCTCAATCTGTTTTTGTCTCCCCCCCCTCTCTCTCCCCCCCTCCCCCCTTACTCCTTTGCAATCTCTCTTATCTTCTCTCTCCCCTCCTTTTGTTCATCTTCACCATTCTCTGTCTTTTTCTTCCTTGCCTTTTTGCCTCTTCAGTTCAGTCCCTCTTCGTCTTCCTGAATCTACTGTTGTACCCTCTGTATTTTTTTCATCTTGTTGTATGGTCACAAAGTTATCTGTCCAAAGACTTCTCTCTTTCCTGCTACCCCCTCCTTGCTTCATTCCCTACTGCCTCCTTATCTCTGACAACTGCTTTCACGACTACAGTGTCAATCATTAGTCTCGCTGTGACCATGGAAGAGTGCATTTGGATGTTTGGTTCTGTGTGAGAATATGTGTACTCTTGCAGGAGAAAGAGCTATTGCTCAAAAGCTAGTGTGACTTGTCTTCTTTAGTATGTTACTATGCTCCATGCATCTAATCATTATAGGTAAGTGGTTGCCTTTACCGCATGTGCATGCCTCTTTCTCAGTGGGTAATGAGTGCCAGCGCCCACTGGTACGGTGGTGCCGTTTACTTCTCTCACACAGAAAAGTTTTTGTTTTCAGATTTAAACTCATATTGGGTGGGCATGAATAAAGTATATTTAAGAAGTTAATGAAAATTTTTTTCGCAATTTTGAAAGTTGTTTTCAGTGTGCAACATTTTAACGCAAGGTGCTGCACGCAGGAAAACTCTGCATTCTGCACACCAGTATGTCATGTGTTTGTAAAAGACTTTTCTCGTGCACACCACACACCTCCTTGTTGGTCTTTTCTTTATTGTGGGTGACAGGTAGTCTGGAAAATGCCTGGCTGTAAGGTGTTGCTTTCGGTGTCCTTGGTGTCCTTCCTACTGAGGGCCTTTGTTGTGGTGAAGATACAGCCAACTGTTAGCCAAAACTAATATAAAGCTCATTCTACTTTGTTCACCACCATGACGCTTATCCAGAACATATGCATTGAAGCATGCAGCGTCCAATAAGTGGCAGAAAAGCTTCTGATGATATTGTTTTAGCCTGCTTCTAGTTGTCATAGCTGTGCAACTGAGATTCACACCTATCTACACCTTCCATGTTCTTGTTGTCAATGACAACACGTGGCTTTCCAACAATCCCCTTCTTTGAATGTGCATTGATAAATGTAACATCATGGAAGGTGCTGATCATAACATCGTTTCTTTTGTCCTTTCATTTCATTACCATATGCTTGCTTCTGTACCCTGTTATGTACTCTCCTTTCTTCAGTTTTTCCTTTTTTACAAAGTCAAGGAACCCCTTTCTGTCTTGCTGCATTGTGCCGACAATGTCAGTGTTATTCTTGGCTAGTTTGTCTACCAAATCTGGGATCTACCAGTTGTCAAGACAAATGCAGTGACCTATCCCAAGTAGATCATGTGCTAGCTCAAAAACAATTCAAGAGATTATTGTTTGCTGTGAACAGTGGCTACCATAATTAGTGTCCTTTCCAGTGAAAAAATAATGTCCCACACATTCCCGCAGCTGCTTTCGCAGAGTTCGCTTAATTTGAGGCCAAATCTGCTGCATTTTGATAGAATAAATTGCCTCCATCCAAGCTGTCCATCTAAAGCAACAACTATTCATAAACGGTGATGTTCCTTTCTGGCATGTATACAGATCTGAATTTATGCCGCAGATTCTCCATAATCAGATGAATTTTGAATAGTTTTCACTGAGGTGCCTATTGGATCATATGAGGTATTGTCAACAAAGTGGAGGAATTTCAATAAAAGATGAAACCGCTTTTCACTCACCAATTTTCTGAAAAAAGGTGTGTCAAGTGATTCTCTCTCTGGAAAATACATCTTGTGTTCTGGTTTGTGAACAATTGCTTGAAGTATGAGCATTCCAATCAGTGTTTTTACCTCATCCCTTGTAGCATCCTGCCAGCTGCAATACCTGAAGCATGTTACTAAATTCTGATGAGAAGCTATGAACTGTTGTGCATGTAGGTTTGTCTGCCCAAAGCATCATTCACAAGACACAAAACAACTCATCAAATCATATTGTATTAGAGGCACAATTGTACCACTGAATAGATATTGATCACGCACTGAACAAGCATGTGCAAATGCAGTAGGTACTATTTGCTGTAGTAGTGTCTTGTCATCAAATGTGTTTGGATTGAAATCACTTTCAAAGGCTGCTGCTCTATCTTTGAATCTGATAAATAGCTTCTTTTCGCCATTGTAAAACATCACTCACTGGTGCGGTGGAAAACCCAGAATACACAGTATTGCCTGAAGAGAACTGCCATATAGTGGTTGAAGCTCAATTAATACCACAGTTTCAATAGCAGAGTGATAACTCATCAGTCCCTCTAGCTGCTGGCCACAGTGTGCAGTGGGTGGATATATCCCTCCAAACCACTGTGAATTAGGAGAGCACGCACAGATACATCCATCATGCCCATTTAAAGGATTACCTTACATATTGCTCCATAGAAGAATTTCCAGCATTGTTAGCCTGATAAAAGTATATTTATTTCCTGAATAGTTTTAGACAAATGTTGGGATGGGTGGGTGCTTCAGTAAAACCACAGATGATTTCCTTTTTGGTGCTTGTCTATCGTGTGAAGAATGAATGATGAATGCTAGACAAATGTTGGGATGGGTGGGTGCTTCAGTAAAACCACAGATGATTTCCTTTTTGGTGCTTGTCTATCGTGTGAAGAATGAATGATGAATGCTTATAAATTCCTCCCATCAACACAATCGCCCTCCTCTCTGTGCCCCCCCCCCCCTCCCCTTACACACACACACACACACACACACACACACACACACACACTCTAAATAATTTTTGCTGCCGCAGGCTGTGTCTTGTCAACCTGTGCATTCTTTCAAACAGTGGAAACTCCAGGTTGGAATATCAAAAATTACTTGTCATAAAGATGACACATTAAGTTACAGACATGCACAACTAAGGGCACTTACGCATTAGCTTTTAACCTCAGCCTTTGTCAGGAAAGGAAACTCGTGTTCATTTGCACACGACCGCCATCTCTAGCAACACAGACTGGAATGCCAAGGCTGTGGCCAAAAGCTGATGTGTAAGTACCTCTTAGTTGTGCGTCCCCAGGGGTTCAGCCTTTGGTTGCTGGATATGGGCTTGGCGACCCGGATCCTGAGCCGGGGACTCGTAAGTGCTGTCAGTCCTCTGTTACTGTAATCTCTGTGCATGCTTCAGTGACCAGTGTGCAGCACAGTGGTGGAATGTTGTGTGTTTCGGAGAATGGGGTCCTTGTCTTCACTGCATGGACCTCGAGAAAGGTACACACTTTTCAACATAAAGGTGGCTACGTACTGATCAGGTAAGTGGCTGCCCCCCAGTTGTATAAGACGTGCTCAGGCATGCTGGGCTCTGCCTGGGTCAATGGTTGTTTCCCTTGCATCTCGTGGGATCCCTATGGAATGGTCTCATCAAACTACCAATACCGACAGGACAGATGTACCGTCAGGTAGTACCTACACCCACTCATCAGAGCGAGCTTGGTTGGTTAGTCCTCCCAAAAAGAAGTCGCAGAACCATAGTACCAGGGCATTAGTGTGCCACAACACTTGCATTGTAATAAAGTGAACGGGAGGAACCTCTGAGGTGGTCTCCCCTTTCTATATTCACAAAGCACTGGGAAGTATTGCTGGGTCCCTAAATGGTGTCAAACAACTTTGTAATGGAACACTTCTAGTTTAAACTGCTAATTCAAACCAAGCTTCTGGGACCTAAGGCCTTAGGTGACTACCCAGGTGATGCTGAGTTGCACGAGGAGAGTTAATGGCAGATTGTAAAAAATCTACAACACTTGTTCTAATGTTTACTACTCCAGAGTTACTTCAACATATCCTTGCAGGCTGTATCCATCTTAAAATTCGCCCATTTGTTCCTAAACCAGTGGGATGCTTCAGATGTCAAAGCTCAGCTTGTCCGTCCTCTTTCAGAATACTGCGGCACAGTGTGGGATCCTTACCAGATAGGACTGACGGAGTACATCTAAAAAGTTCAAAGAAAGGCAGCACGTTTTGTATTATCGCGAAATATGAGAGAGAGTGTCACACAGAAATGATGCAGGATTTGGGCTGGAAATTGTAAGAAATGCGTTTTTCGTTGCGATGGAATCTTCTCACGAAATTCCAATCACCAACTTTCTCCTCCGAATGCGGAAATATTTTGTTGACACTGACCTACTTAGGGAGAAACGATCACCACGATAAAATAAGGGAAATCAGAGCTCTTACGGAAAGATATAGGTGTTCATTCCTTCCGCTCCCTATACAAGATTGGAATAATAGAGAATAGTGAAGGTGGTTCAATGAACCCTCTGCCAGGCACTTAAATGTGATTTGCAGAGTTTCCATGTAGATGTACCACTATGGGATGTAATGCGAGGGCTGCGTGTGACAATTGTGGATGCTCAGCTCACGAATCAGTCAATTCATGTACACTTTCTTCGAAATATTTAAACTGTCCTGGGATCAACCAGTGTGGAGCGGAAAGTGTGAGGTTTACAACAAGGAAAGGAAAATTTAGGAGTTGAAAGTCAAGAGACCCATACCTTACGGTGATGGTAAAAAAAGGTTTCAAAGCTACGCAGTCTCTGATTTTTGCTACTTCTTTTGCACAAGCCCTTAAGATGCCAGTCACCTAGTGTGATGCCTCCACACGAACTGAGACCATAGATTCAACTACGATCACATCCACTTCTCATTGTACCTGTGGGGGAAACTCTACACTTGAAACAGAAGCCGTTGGCAGTGGGCTTAGGACCTAAGCCACATACCACAGCCCACCATCAGAAGCCTACTAAACCATCCCCTCGACCCAAGCAACCACCTCCTCCCATAAGTTAAGAAAAATGTCCTTTGAAAGGTAGTTCCAAGTTAAAGAAAGTGGTAATTAAATCTTCGGGGTCAGCAAGCTCTCTCCCTCTCTGATGGAGTCTATGCTCTTTAGGATACGGACTTCCAGTTGGAGGAACCGGAGAGCTGGGAAATGGAGAACTTTCCCCCTGACCTCCCCAATAAAGCACCACGTCCGAGGGAGAAAGAAAAGAACAACTGTTGATAAACAATGGCTTCCACAGGGATTTCCATGTTGCAGTGGAACTTAAATGTATATCGCTCACATTTGGAAGAATTGCAGCTCCTGGTCCAGGAGAAACTGTTCTGCATCTGCTTGCAAGAAACGTGTCATAAAGTCACCAACACACCTGCAATTTGGGGTTATCACTCCTACGGGAAGGATGATATTATTGAAGACAGGTCTAAAGGTGGAGTGGCGGTTTTCATTGATGACAGATGCCACTCCTCTCCTGTCTTACCACACCATACAAGCAATTGCCATGAAAGTTCTTGCACCCTTTAATATCACAGTGTGTTCTTTGTATCTTCCACCTAATGATTCTCTTTATGCAGATGCACTCCCATACCCATTCCTCATTGTGGGAGACTTCAATACACACAATGTGCTGTGAAACTTGGCTACCACTTGCTCCAGGGGTCGGATAATCGAGCAAGTCGTCCAGTCTGAGAGTATCTTCCTTATGCATATGGCTCAGATGACACACATTTCCACAGCTACAGGGTCTCTTTCAGCCATTGACCTTTGTTTTTGTTCACCAGCTACTGCAGACTTAGTTCAGTGGCTATAGATTTACATTCTAGTCACCACTTCCCAGTGTGGATCCGTCTGCCGACTTGGACGGTGCCTGACGGGAGACAACGAAGATGGATGATACAAACAGCAGATTGGTTGTTGTACAATCGACAGGCCATTTTTGAACAAAAGTATTCTGCATAGGAGACGGTGGCCTATATCCTTGAGAGATCCAATGGGCCGCCGTAGAGTTTTTTCCCTGGTCTAGTAACTACCTCAGATGATGGCCTGTACCTTGATGGAATGATGCCTGCCAGATTGGCAATCAGGGCCAGATGAACAGCTCTGTGGAACTCCAAACACTGTCCAACTACGGAGAACCTTCAAGTCTTCAGATCTGCGAGAGCACATGCGAGACGAGGGATAAAACAATGGAAGAGGGCTTCCTGGAAGGAATTCATGACTTCCATTAATTGGTCTTCTTCCACTGCACAAGTTTTGGACTCAATAAGGCACATTTCAGGCAAGGGCAGTACACGTCCCCTTACAGGCTTGTCAAGTAACGTGATCTTCATGGACACTCCAGAAGACATGGCTCAGGTTTTAGCTGAACACCTTTTTACTGTCACTATGTCATCCAGACAAGCTCCTGCTTTTCAGGTGTTCCGTAGGACTGCGGAGATAAGAAAGCTCAATTTCTTCTTACATAATGAGGAAGTCTACAACCTTCCATTCTCCATGTGGAAACTGTGGCCACCGACGTTGCTCCCAGACCTGATGAGATCCATTAAGCCATGCTTTGTCGTCTTTGCCCTGAAGGGAAAGGAGAACTCCTTTCTTGTTTCAATCAGATCTGGTTTGATGGGCATTACCCCACTACTTGGAAGGAGGCAATATTAATTCCATTCTGAAAACTAGTCAAGGACCGTAGAACCCCTAACAGTTACCAGATTGTAGCCATTACCAGTTATACGGGTAAGAAACTTGAATGTGTGGTCAACCGTTGCCTCGTCTGGCTGCTTGAATCCCAAGGTTACCTGAGCCGCTCCCAATGTGGTTTCCACTACCGTTCCACTCTCCACTTAATTCTACTGGAGGTGGCAATACAGGAGTCCTTATGCCAAAATCATTTGGTTTGTGAGGTTTTTTTACCTTGAAAAGCATATGATGTTTCTTGGAGGTTAAACATCCTTTGCCAACTTCATGAGTGGGCACTATGTAGACTCCTGTTACTTCAATCCTTTCTAGAGGACGGGCATTCTCGATACAGCATTGGAGATGCTCTGTCTGACTGCTGTGTTCAACAGAATGGGCTCCCCCAAGACAGTGTCCTTAGTGTCACATTGTTTGCCATCACTATCAGTGGCATTTCCTCTGCAGCCAGGAGCCCTGTTAAATGCTCTTTGTTTGTGGATGACTTTGCAATCTTCTACTGTTCCTCTGTTCTTACAACGGTGATGAGGCAGCTACAGCTGACCATTAGGAGTATGGAAACCTGGGCCAGGACAACTGGTTTTCGATTCTCACTGGAGAAGACTAGTTGTGTAAATTTTTACCATGCTCATCAAAGTTGTAACCAACCAGTGCTCACAATGGGAGACAATATTATAGGTTTTCAAGCACTTTTTGAGCTTATTATTTGTCTCGAAATTAACTTGGCTCCCACACCTGAAAGATCTATAAACAAAGTCATTGAGTATTTTGAAATCCCTTAGCGAAAAAATATATGGAGCTGATGGGGTCCTGCCTCCTGCGGTTTTATAGGGCATTTGTTGAATCACATTTAGATTATGGCATTTTGGTCTACGGTTTGGTCCGTACTTCCTACTTCAAGATTTTAGATGCTGTCCAACATGAGGACATTCAACAGGAGTCTTTTGTACCAGACCAGTTCAAAGTTTGCATGCAGAGGCTGGTGAACAACTACTCTGGATTCACCAACATATCTTTTTGGCTTGACAGGCACTGAAAATCTCTCTGTCACTTCATTAATTGGCATTTAGTGCAGTGGTCCAACCCACCTTTGAACAGCTTTTCAGGAAATGTCCCCATCCAACCAATCCATTTGGGATATGTGCTACAAGCTATCTCAAGGATCTGGATCTATGAGACATCCAAATACATAGCCAAGGATGGAACGCATTGCTGCCTAGGTATCTTCAGAGGCCCAAAGTCATTTTTAAGCTTGACATGATACGAGAAAAGTAGTACTCCAGATTATGTTTTTACAACTTTGTTTTTGTTCGTTTTAAATACATACCATAGTTTTTTCTTTGTACAGATGGATCCGAACAAGAGAATGTCTTCGGTTGTTCTGCTGTTTTCCCTGATAGGAAAAGTGTGTCTTCTGGAACAATTTACAAATTTTAATGTGGAATTATATGGCATTCTGACGGAACTTGAGAGGATTCACAGACATCATCATACAAAGTTTCTTGTCTGTTCTGACTCACATAGTGCATTACAAGCACTTCACCAAATGTGTACAGTAGTCCAGCTGATTCAGCTCATCCATGACTCCTTATAGTGGCTCCAACATTGTGGCGAGGAGCTGCTCTTTTGTTGGGCACCTGGCCACATTGGAATACAGGGAAACAACATGGCTGACAAAGCCACCAAGGAAGGATGTTGGGATGGTGCTGTCCATCAGTGTCCCATTTTGTTGCGTGCCATCATCTCATTTTCTGACCCACACATCATGTGTCAGTGGGAGACTGAATGGTTGCAGGTGGCAGAAAGCAAACTGCGGTCACTCAAATCAACCACATGGACATGGCGAACTTCATGACAGCCTCACTGCTGGAAGGAGTTTGTGCTTATCAGACTGTGCATCGGACATAGCCCTTTAACACATGGCTTCCCCATCCGATTGGAGGATCTACCACTCTGTGAAGTTTGTTATGTGCCACTTTCAGTTCAGCATATTTTGGCAATGTGTGTCTTATGTACTATTAGAGCAGCCCTCAGTCTCAATGGAGATCTGCCCACCATCCTCACAGATACTGATTCTAGTGTTGCAGGAGGTGAACTTTTGTGAACTGTCAGGCCTCATCCGTAAGTTGGTTGGAACGGGAAGCAGACTTTAGTACATTAAAAACTGCTCCACATTTGGGGACAGCCTTTGTCCCCACCTATGAGATTGGAATGCTCACTTTTCATCAGGGTGCTAATGACCATGATGTTGAGGGCCCCTGACATCAAATGATGATAATAATAATTATAATAATAATATTAGTTGTGCCTGTCTGCAACTTAATGTGTCACCTTTACGCTAAGTAGCAATCTGTCTTTCCCTTAAATTGTTGTACAGTCTTTCAGTGAGGTCATAAAGTTCTTTTCCCCATGATTTGATTAATTGGCCCTTCTTTTTTTATTCAGTCCACTCATTAAATTTTCAACATTATTTTGAGGCATGGCGTATCAGAAGCCTCTGTTCTTCCCATATTTTGAGGCATGACATATCAAAAGGCTCTGTTCTTCCCATGTCCGTACAGCTCATCATCCCTGCTTGCTCAATGTATCTTTTGAATAATGCTGCAGATATACTACAAGTCTCTCTCATTCCCTTCTCAATTACTGCCTCCCTTTCATGTTTTAGGCTTTCAGAACTGCAGTCTGGTTTCTGTGTGAGTTGTAGATAACCCTTTGCTCCCTATATAAACATAAATTTGCCTTTGTCCAATCTACCTTTTTAAATTAAGGTGTAGTGTCAGTATTGCCTCATGCATACCTACATCTCTCTAGAACTGAAACTCATTTTCCTTTAGACCAGCTTCAACTAGTTTTTCTGTTCTTCTGTATAGTTTGTGTCACTATTTTGTAAGCATGACTTAAACAAATGGTTCATTCGCACCTGTCTTTGGAATTGGAGTTATTCCATTCATATTGATGTCTGAAAGAAATCTGCTGCTTCCTGTATGCTGCCTACCTGGTGGGACAGTTTTGGCACTGTCCTTTCCTGTAAGATTTGAATAATTCTTAGAGAATGTCATCTATTCAAGGTGCCTTCTTGTTTCAGCTGTCAGCTTCGTTAAAAAAAGGGGGGGGTGGGGGGGGGGGGGGGGGCAAGCTTGCTCAATGCTTTCTGGGCACCTGAACTCTTGATGTTCATATTGCTACTTCTCCTCTACCCAAAGAATTTTTTTAAGTTTTCCTCTACACATCATCACTGTTTCATATATTAATGATGTAATAATAACTACACTTTGAAGGCTGCCACCCCTTCTCCACATTGAACAGCCCTCTTCCCTAAAGCCTGTGCAACAGCAGTAAACATATCTGCTTCACCACTGAATCCCTCAAAACTACAGAACAACTGTTCTTAGAATTTTCTCCTATAGCTACCCCACAGGTATTATTCATAAACATCTCCTGAGCAGTATGTTCCTCTTGGTAACTGACGAATACAGTTCTTGCTTCCAAAAACTCCTAAGCATCCTCCTTGTCACAAAGTGCAATCCAGATCTCAGATGTCTCAGCACATTACTCCACCAAGGCAATTAATTTCTCCAGGCAAGCCTTAAATTAAATTATTTTCTATCAATACACTCACCATGCTATCCAGTGTCACCTTCCATTGGCCTCGTAACCTCCAAAACAGCTTAGTCAAACCATAAAAAAACCCAAAACCATTACCCCAACATGAAGATTCTTACCGTGCAGTCATTCCAGCTGTAAAACCTGCCCCATGCACCCACTTACTCCAGCCCCACCACTGGTAAATCTTACAATATCAAAGACAAAATAACTTGTGAAGCAAATTATCTTGTTGAGCACAGCTTTTTATGCAGTGTATTCAAAGATGAATGGTCAGTACCCAGGGATATGACAGGAATGATCATTCGAAGGAAGGAAGCCCAGTAAACATGGGCTGTAAGAGTCATACCTTAAGAACTGAGATCACTTTTTCATCTTCACTATGTAAAATACATCTCTTGTACAGAAAAACAGCGTTTAGCTCTTAAGGTGAGTATTTTAGAGCTCATGTTTAGTAGACCTATTTTGCTTCAGATGATAGTTCCTGCCATATCCCTGAATAATGACCATACCGCACGTGACACTACAGCAATAGGCTAAATGGGCATAGAACAATTGTCCACCTTGGGGATACTGAATATGCACTTCAGTATGACCCAAGGGGTCTGAGTACGTGCTACATCACTTGGGTTATTTTGATCCTCTCTCTTGAAGTCTGGAGATGGGAACTTGTCCTCCAAGACATCCTTGCATTGTGGCATCCTCTTAGATTTGACATCTGTTAGCACACATTCTTCTCTTCTCTTTATACATTTTTAAAAAATTTATCTACATGTCTCATTATTTTGTGTTTTGCTCTTATTTTTTCAACTTTGTTCTTCTCCCTTCTTTGCCCCCCCCCCCCCCCCCCCCCACACACACACACACAAAAAGGCACATTTTTCTTATAGTTCATAATCACACTATTCATTTCTGTGTGTTTTAATCGATCTTAAGTTCTTGTTCTGTCCTCATGATCTCTGGTATGAAGCTGGCACAATGCTTGCCAGTGTAAGGTCTTTGACCTCTTCCTCCCTCTGATGACTTCCCCTTCAGTTTGGTTTCTCCTATTCTTCACAACGGGTGGATCCCTCTCATCTTTGAATCTGAATGACCTACCTCTCCTTTGTAACTTTCCCCAAGGTATCCCGGAGGAATGAAGTAATGAGTGATGTGAATAAAAATAGCATCTACTAGTAGTCTATAGAGCCAAGATTTAGTGCAGACTGTTTGTGAAATGAATAATGCGAGGGTTGGAACTTGAATAGTGGCGACTATTTATTCACAACTGATACAAAAGAGTTACATGTTTGCACTAATGCAGACCGTCAGTGCACAGTACTACTGTTCATTTATGGAGCATCACCTGCGACCAGTTCTGCAAAGAAGTGGCGACACTTTCTGCGCAACCCACCCATCATTTTGCACAACAATGCACAGGTGCATGCAGCGCAATCTGTGGCTGCTCTGTTCTGTCTATGGGACTGGGAAATGCTGTACCATCCACCATACTCCCTGGACTTAAGTCCTTGTGACTTTGATTTGATTCCAAAGATGATGGAACCACTTCGTGGCATTTGCTTCAGTACTGTTACAGAGATTCGACAGGCAGTAGACCGCTCCATTTGCACCATCAACAGAACAGGCTCTGTTAATGGTATACTACACCTTTCACATCGCTGGCAAGGGGTTCTACACAACACTGGTGACTACTTTGAAGGACAGTAACAGATGCAAACATGTAACTCTTTTGTATCAGTTGTGAATAAATAGTTGCCACAATTTAAGTTCCAACCCTCATAGAAGATAAGTGTAGGTAGATGTGTCCTGTTCAGTCATCTAGATTCTGAAGGGCAAATACAACCCAAGGGCAAAGACACGTCTTGTTTTTCGCTGTGAGTCAGCGTTCGCCTGTTCGCAACAAATCACAGATATTCTGTTTCTGCCCTCCAACCCTACCTCAACCCCTATCCTCTCCGTCCATTTTACTTTAGTTGCATGTAGAGAGGATCATGAGGTGTAGGTCATGCTGGTTTAAGAGCCAATTATCAACATGTCTTCCAGTGAAAGTGAAGATGACGACAAGACTACAGCTGACAAAGCACTGTGTATGTGAGGACGATTGTGTTATAAAAATCTAGAATACTGAGAGTAATGTCAGAAAAGAAGAATGCATGGAATACTATTGCACAAGAATACTACCACTAAGCTGGCTCACAGTACAGTGTTGCACTGCTTAATAAGTTCTTCATTAATATGAAAAGTCAAATAAAAGGGACAACTGATCTGGAAGAAACAGGAAATAAACTGGTTACACTTACAGATAGGGAACAGGACTTACTGGCTTTGCTCTCCCAGAAAGGTAATCCTGTTTTTAGAAAGGTTCCAGGAGCTATTTCTATTGATGTTAAGACATGATAGAAATGAAAATCAGAGGGTAATGTCATACACAGGTATGTGCCCAGTTGTTGCTCCTGGGACATCAAAATCGACAACCTCAACACATATTCCACATATGAAAGCCCATACAGCGTATGAAACTGAAGAAACAAAAAACTTACCTTTATCACAATGTCAGAGACTTGTATTGTGAAACAACTGCAATTACAGAATCTTCAAATAGAGAATGAAAAGAAAAAGATATAAAAAGCAGCAGAGGACAAATCTACTCAAATATTGTATTCTTAAATGTTTTGTATTAGCATGTTCATTTCTTTATTATCTGAAAGAAAGAAATAAAAATGCAAGTTGTTCATTGTTGTTGCTCTCTTGTAATTAAACAACTATTACTTATAATTACATTACTTACATGTTGCTTATTACAGCTAAGTAAATCTGAGCACTTGCAGCCGCTTCTGTTCACCACAAACCTTGTTTCCACTGCTCTCCAGCTGTCTGTTGGCAGGCTTGTCTTCATCAGGAATCTCACCTTCTTCTTCTTCTTCTTCTTCTTCAGTAGCAGCATATTTCCTGTCCTCCACTGAAAGTGGTATTTCGGGTGCTTAGAGATTTTGTGCAGTACAGCCCATGCTAATATTAGGTTGGGGACACACACTAAAACGTTTTATACATTTGTCAATATTCAGGAATCATTGCTTCAGTTAACCAAGGGCTCCTCTCCATTATTGCTCTCCCTCTGGTGTCCAGTAAATTGAATTAACACTGATCAGTATTTCCTGCTGGCAAATACAGGGCAAATACAACCCAAGGGCAAAAAGTGGAGTGATCAAGCAAGGAGATATTCCATACCATGAATTGCCAAGTCAGCAAGTAAACATCCCCATTGTAGCCTGAAATTATACAGGGTTATTACAAATGATGGAAGCGATTTCACAGCTCTGTAATAACTTTATTATTTGAGATATTTTCACAATGCTTTGCACACACATACAAAAACTCAAAAACTTTTTTTAGGCATTCACAAACGTTCGACATGTGCCCCTTTAGTGATTCGGCAGACATCAAGCTGATAATAAAGTTCCTCCCACACTCGGCGCAGCATGTTCCCATCAATGAGTTCGAAAGCATCGTTGATGCGAGCTCGCAGTTCTGGCACGTTTCTTGGCAGAGGAGGTTTAAACACTGAATCTTTCACATAACTCCACAGAAAGAAATCGCATGGGGTTAAGTCGGGAGAGTGTGGAGGCCATGACATGCATTGCTGATCATGATCTCCACCACGACCGATCCATCGGTTTTCCAATCTCCTGTTTAAGAAATGCCGAACATCGTGATGGAAGTGCGGTGGAGCACCATCCTGTTGAAAGATGAAGTCGGCGCTGTCGGTCTCCAGTTCTGGCATGAGCCAATTTTCCGCGGGCTACGCGTGAAACTTGCCCGCACGCATTCAACCGTTTCTTTGCTCACTGCAGGCTGACCCATTGATTTCCCCTTACAGAGGCATCCAGAAGCTTTAAACTGCGCATACCATCGCCAAATGGAGTTGGCAGTTGGTGGATCTTTGTTGAACTTGTCCTGAAGTGTCGTTTCACTGTTATTACTGACTGATGTGAGTGCATTTCAAGCACGACATACGCTTTCTCGGCTCCTGTCGCCATTTTGTCTCACTGCGCTCTCGAGCGCTCTGACAGCAGAAACCTGAAGTGCGGCTTCAGCCGAACAAAACTTTATGAGTTTTCCTACGTATCTGTAGTGTGTCGTGACCATATGTCAATGAATGAAGCTACAGTGAATTTATGAAATCGCTTCAATCATTTGTAATAGCCCTGTATTTCTAATTGGGTTACATCTCCATATTGTAGCATGTGCATGCTGTCAGGCCATTCTGCACTTTAACTAGTAAATTTCTCACCAGCATCTACAATGGCCTGCACATTAACAGAAGGCATAATTTCCACGATTTGTGTGTTCATCACTATGTAATGCTGGTTTTCTAGCATCTATTTGGTTGCAATTTGGAGTCTGTATAACAGTTGGCATTTAAAATATTTTTTGCCATTCTAGCTTACCTGTGTTAATTTCCTGCACTTCAGACAGGGATCAAATCCAGTTGTGAGCTTCCAAAACTATCTGATCCATAATGTTGTTCACTGTTTTGCATGCTGTTGTCCAGTCGACTCCAAAACCCTTGGCCAAATTGGTCTGGAATCCCAACAAAGGATTTCCAACCATTTATGGGAAATCAGGGTTGCATCTTGTGTTTCATGGACGTACTGGTTTAAATTCCAAGTTAAAAAATCTACATTTTCTGTTTCAGAGTGAAACAGCCCTTTTGGTTTACTATCGTCCCTCCAAATCTGATAATATTTCTCATGTCTGACCGGCAGGAACATCATCACACCAGAGACTAATGAACAATGATGAAGAGCTAGCATGCCTTACCACTGTCTAATGATTAGCCTGGGTGTATCTTACAAGGAACCCTTTAAGTGTGAGATCGCATCTTCAATCTTTTAGTAAGGCTCATGTGAAAATGTTGTGTCAACAATTGTGACAGGAAAAATATTTTATGCTAATGACTCATCATGTACATCTGGAGGGTGACAGAAAATGAGTGTCCCTTTGGTGCAAAGATCAACCTTCTATGGGACATATGTATTATATGTATTACACTTCACAAAATTGACGTCGTCAGCATTCAAGAAATGTTCGAAACAACTCGTTAACTTGCACCATGAACACCAAATGAAAAATGCGTGCCACAGTGTTTACAAAGGCTTGGACCACCAAGATCACAGGTGTACTCCTTGGGAGTTAAAAACGATACAAGGTGTTCAACTAGGTATCCACTCTTAAAATAATGCGTATAGAATCATATTGGTGTAACTGAGTGATGAGAGCTGATGGAATGTGACGACTTGGAAACAGTCTATCATGGACATTACCATGAAACTGGTTGTCCTTTAAGGCACAGCTGCAGATACTGCAATAATATGTTTTATAGGCACAGAAAAAACAAGCATCCAGAGGCTGAATTTGACCATTGGTTTCAGGTGGTATGAGTTGCAATGTCATTCACTTTTCAGGAGGGATAGTTTGCTTTAAAAGAGTACGATTTTTATACACAAACCAGGAATCAAGTCATGGCAAGTTGTTTTGACCATCTGTTGGCCAAAAGCAGTGCCCATGGCATAGTTCTAGTTCTCTTATGCCCATTTTCCCACTCTTGCTTGCTGTGACATAAATATTCCTTACTGCCCTTGCAAAATCGTGCACACAAGAATACCGTATTTACTCGAATCTAAGCTGCACTCGAATCTAAGCCGCACCTGAAAAATGAGACTCGAAATTAAAGGGAAGAGAAAAGTTTTAGACCGCACCTCCAAATCGAGCAAAAGCTTAACAGTTAAGCTTTACCAAGTAGCCATTGCTGTGTGTCAGGCGCTCCGTCCTTATTTGTACGGGGACCCTTCCTTTTTCACATGATTCGTCTGGTTTGAATCGATTGCTTATTTTGCTTTGGCCTGATAAGTGCCGTTCTCTTTGTTATAGGTGTTCACGTCACTCTAAGCTGAATTGCATTATTTTAATGCGTCATGCGTTGATTGACGCATTCTGACAATGAGTGGTTACGACCTGTCGCCGCTCTCATAAGCGAAACAATGGCAAGATACCACTATTTGTTGTTACTTACACTGCTGCTTTCTTTGATAATGATCAACAAGAACCAAATAATAGAATGAATATGATAGAAGATGTTCTGAACGAGAGATTAGTGAAAATTTTTCTCCGTTTGTAAATCTTTGCAGACGCCTCTTTAGTACATTACATTCTGCACACAAATTAGTCATCTTAGATTTAAAAATCTAGTCAGTTGCTGTGCTTCATTTCTGACTGTATCATCATTCAGCATAAGAATAATACGGATATAAACATGACATGATATGTATATTCTTCTGCATTTTGTGTTGTTTCACTCTAGTTTCATAGTTTATTAGGCAGACAGGATTTAATTGAGATAGCAGCAAACACGAAAGAATACGTGGCATAATGTTTACATTCTTCTACCTTTTCTTTTAATTTATTTACTGACGCAGAGGTTTTGGCGCCAGTATTTATCTTTGTGCTTGCAAAGCATTCCTGTGTAGCGCCACATATATTCGACGGCAGAAGTTAGTTGTGGTGGCACCTACCAACATTTACAACTCTCTTGGTACCTCTAACTTCCAGGGTTTCTTTCACATGCGTTTCATGCTTGGCTACCATGGGACCCCAGCCTTTGCAGCATCTTTTGCCTTCCATGCTGAATTCTATCCCCTAGCTATTCTCTTTTCCCTACGTTGGGGAAAATGTCTGGGATGTTGTTGGAAGTGTGTTCTGCATATTCAGTCCCTGATATCACAACAGTCTCTCCACTGTCTTTCGTTCCTTCTTTCTTTTTTTTTCCATTCTCCTTCTCCTATCCTTCCTCCTTCCTTTGCTCCAGTGTTTGAGGTTCCTCACTTTCTTCTTACTCCCTGTTCACTCCTGAAGGCCGGCCCATGCGTCTGACGCGTAACAGGTGACTGGGTAACGCGTAATTCTCAGCCCCTGGTTGACATGTAAGTTTCGCACACACCCCTGATAAAGGCCATTCTCAGGGAGGGGTGATTGCCTCAGCAGCTACCTTCCTAAATTGCCAGTTGGCCCTTCTGTCAGGTGCTCAGGAGGTCTTTTTTGCCATCATTGTCTACCAAACATAAACGAAATGAGGCAAATGATTCAAAGACCCTTCCTGCTGCACCACAGCGCTTCATTGTTTCTCGTACTGAAGACAGTCAACCCTTCGCAATGGTAAATCCATTAGTTATTCAGAAAGGTGTTGATCTAATTGCTGGCCCTGTGAAATTCTGCCCTCGCTTATGAAAAGGCACTTTGCTTTTGGAGACTACTTCTGATTCTCAAGCGCAACAACTGCTTGCAGCTTCGTTCCTGTATGGCTATCCTCATTGTGTTGAGGCCCATCAAATGCTGAATTCTTCCTGTGATGTCTGCTCAATGCCTTCACTGAGCCACAAATCCAAACATACCTCTCTGATCAGGGTGTCATTGTAGTTTATTGGGTGATGAAAAATTAGATGCATCCTTCGTGCCCACGGGTACCACACTCGAGAATCCTGTCGACACCCGGCCAAATGAGTAACCTGTGGTAAGGATGCTCATGAGGGCAATTGTCTGCCTCCTTTTCCCCACTGTATCAACTGCAATGGCGACCGTACCGCCTCCTACCAAGATTGTCCCATGTATCTCGATGAGCGGGCTGTCCAGGAGGCAGGGTGAATACAAAAGTGCCTTAGCTGGTTGCTCACAAGTTGTTGACTAGTTGGAAACCTATGTTCTTCCATCTGGCCACAGCACAGAACTCTGCAATTGTACATTTGTGTACGCTGATAGTTCTCGGACTGACCGTAGTGTTAGGTGTACCTTCGTCAGTGGCACCTATGTTTTTCGATATCGGCTTCCAGAACACTGCTGAGTATTTACAGCAGAGCTCTTCACCCTGTATCAGGCCACACAGTAGATCCAGTGACAGGATTTTCAGTTCCATCATCTGCTCGCTCTCTCAATGCCCTTCAAAACCTCTGTGTGCTGTACACTGTCCATCTCTTAGTGCTGTAGGTCAAGGAAAGCTGCCACGTGATCAGTCTTGTGATGTTTATGTGGGTTCAGGGTGTCTACGACCCGGGAAATCCGGGAAAAACCCGGGAATTTTTTCATCCGGGAGAAAACCAGGAAAAACCCGGGAATTTTTTGGAATTCCGGGAATTTTTCATTGTTTTAGCTTTCAGTTAAATTTTTGTAATTTTGACTGCAGAATTGATACTCTAGCAAAGAATGTTATTGTATCCTGCTACTGGAGAATGATACTGCAGCAAGAAAATATAAACGAGAGGGAAAAAAATAAAACTTTAGTGGCAAAGGAAATGTGCAATTTACAACAACAAAACACCGTGCGCGCACAAGCGTCTGCAAATAGCAAAAATATGTCAAAGGCCGTAGGGGGCAGACTGTAATTCTTCGTAACAATAAACGGCTTGCTATGAGCATGACGTCACAACTGTTCACATAAGATTCGTTTGACCAATAGCCAGCGGTCTGTTGCGCATGTGCATTTGACTCGCGTGTAAGCAGTACCTTCTCCCGCTACTTGAAGTTTGGCTGTTAGCTGTATCGGTAATAGCAGCAAGCAGCCAGATGCAAACGAGAAAAATTTTTCTCCCGCGCCATAGCTGCCAGATTCACGCTTGCACAGAGTTGTAGTGGGGAGGGGGTTCTCCACGTGACCCGTGTTTACGTTAAGTGAATTCGCTGCTTCTCTTCGTGTACAGCTCCCACATAAAATGAAAACAAAACGGATTTCTGTGGCCCGAAGTTATCAAGTGAATTAAAATACATTCACATAATTACGGAGAGCAAAAATATATTATTAATTTCAGTTTTCTGATTTTATTTTATTTCCAAGTTTGTAGCAGTCAAGCATTAATCGCCTTGCAGAACAGTGAAGTTAATTTTGCAAGTTTGCTAAAGAAATTCGGCTTTATTAATCTTTCCACTGAGGCAGTTATTTTATTTGAAACGAAGTGTTTCATTCTACAGTATTGCCTAGTTCCAAGCGAAGCTAATTTCAAGTGCACGTTATCATCTTCTGCCATATATGGCATTATGCCATAATAAAGAACCAAAAATGAGATCGCAGAGTACTGGTACTCCAAGAAAATTTACATCCCAAAAACCACACTGACAAGCTTAATACACACGAACATGCGGGCTTCCTACACCAATACAGTTGCACACGCACAATAGTGCCTGTTTTTCTGGCGCTCTCTGGCAACTGGTAAATCGAACCTATTTCTAACAGTCTCCCGATAGTATTGCGAACGGTGGTTAGAAAAGTGTTATTTCAAAGTAAATTTCTTTTTACGCAAGATGAATTATGTTACGTGTGAGAAAGTGGGATGGATATCTAAATCACAGAGCATTCGAAACTGAACAGTTTGAGGACCAGCCACTTACAAGAATTTCGAGCCGAGACATTTATGTCAGAATTTTAAATTTACTGGCACATTTGTGTGATGTATCTTAAAGTATAACACACGCAAAAAAAAAAAAAAAAAAAAAACGGTATTGCATGTGAAAACTTAGCTTGTGTTGTAGCGTGTTAATCTTAGAGACCAAAATTATATGCGAAAGCTTAGCTTTTCTTGTACATATACGGTACTGTGTACATTAATGTAAACCGTTAGCTTTTCCTCTTGCTTGTTCGCGGCTGTCATCGGCTGGCGAGATCTCGTGGCTTGAGATATGACTCGCTTACAAAAGGACATCGCAACCTCGGTTTCAACGCTCCGGAAACTAACGCGCTGTGTTTTGTTTTTTTTTTTTTTGTTTTTTTTAAATTAAAAGTCTCTCCAAAACTTTTCTGCCCCGTCTTAAACCCCCCCCCCCCCCCCCCCCCCCCCCCGTATAAAATGTTAACCATTCAAAGGATTGATAAGTTTCGCAGTTCCAAGGGAAAATCTACGGAAAACCTACTGTCACTTAGCACAGAAAAAGTGTATTTTCGCCCGGGAAAAACCATATTTTTTAAACGGGATATCCGGGAATAATCCGGGAATTTTTTTTCCTTGTCCCCGTATACACCCTGGGGTTCCTCGCCACATCGGTCTGACAGGAAATGAGGTCTCTGATGCTGCTGCTGACCCGACTACTTGTGCTCATTGCCCTCAACCTTTGATGTTCTGCCATTTCCTGATGACATGCCTTTTTTTACCCACTTATGTTCTCAGCTGTGCTTGCCATGTGAGTTACCGGCCATTTTAGCAAACGACGCGCCGGCTGTCAACCATGTTTTACTTTTTATCTGTTTTAGCAATATGGTGAAGGGCATTCAATCTTTAGTTAAGGACCTCTGTTTCTCTGTGGCATACTTTGTAGACCTTTCTTCGTGTCCCTGTTTTCTCTTCCGTCAATTGGGATTAACATGTAATCTCTTTTAACGCCACTCTTTGTCTTCACATTCTACAGTTCTGACATGGGTGCATATGAACCTAGTTGTTTTTGTACCTAAAACAAAACAAAACACAACCTGTTGCTATTAGTAACCAATATTAGGCTGCATGGTAGTAAATATGTGGGGGTGTCGAATACCATAAACATCATCAGCCTTTTGCAATCTCACTATCGAGGGTTCCTTGTCAGCATTAAAACTTGACTATACTCATTATTGACGGCTTAAATCCAGCCCGTCCAGAAAAGCCTAGGTACATCTTGGCATAACACTTCCATGTGGTGAGTAGCACTCTATCATTTTAATAATATTGCTTATCTGTGATGATGAATACAGGCCATTGAGATTTAGTATGACTCTGAAACGATATAATTTTGTATGGTTCATAATATTTTTGTTATTCCTTCAGTGAGTATTGGCAGTAGCAAATATTTTCTTCTCCAGAAGTAAAGTACTTACAACATTTTCATCTTATATTTTTAACTAAGCTAAAAGTTTCAGCTGTGGAAATTGACTTTGTTGAAATTTGTCTGTTGCTCTTCATCTGCTGTTTATGTGTGGGCATACTTAACAGTTAGGTATTTAAACACAATGTAGTATATATTTTGTGTCTTAATGGCGAGGACTTATTTTAGTGTGCGTGCGCATATTGGTACACATGCACGTGTTAATCAAATTTTAATTAAAGGTAGCAGTTTGTGCAGTTTTATTATACAATTCATAATGTTGGATATTTTCCCAACATATCAGTGTTTTGGCAATATACTTACCCAGTGATGTAATTGGTTTGCTGCAGATTCGTCTTGATGAGTCTCAGGAGGTGGAATGCCACCATTTGAAAGAGCGTCTACACTATGAGCTGGAAATCCTAATGGCCTACCAGTCAAAGAATAAAATGCAAGCAGAGGCGCAACGAAATAGAGAACGAAAGGAACTGGAAGACCGTGTGTCCGTACGACGAGCTTTACTTGAGCAAAAGGTTTGTAACTTCAACACTGAAATTAATTTTTCATCGCTTTCCTATGATGCATTGCTACGACAGGTCGTGTTTGTAACATTGGAAACAAGACAGACATATCTGTACAATACATCATGTAAACTGGTCAGAAATAAGTTTAGTAGGAAATGGGATAATAACTCTGTGTCTTCTTTTTAGATGGACGTGGAAACTAGACAGTTTGAGCAAGAAAGAGATGAAAGGATTAGGCTGTTGCATGAACGACATGAGAGGGAACTGGAACAGTTTGATGAAGAGTCTGCTCGACTTGGATTCAGGTGAACATTAGTATAATAACTGTCCAATATGTTCATTGGTTCTGAAAGCCTTTAATTCTCCTCCATTGGTAATACAACAGCTTGTGATACTATTAACTAATTTATTTATTTTTAATTTACAGTGCTCTGGCAATAGCAGAGGCTCCAAAGGAAGCCTATCCTGATGAAGAAAGTCTTTCAGGTAGCATGTTGAGCCTTGCACATAGCAATAGTTCAACATCATTCCCACCTGGAAGTCTTTAGCATATGCTTGATCATTTCCCTTGATCATTCATAAATCCACCTAAGCTCCTATCTGCCACCCATTTAAGTACCCACCTTTGCCCTGTGCCAATTGGCTGTTAACAGCCAGCACAGGTAAATAATTTAATGAGCAAAAAATGGCAGTGGTATGAATTCAGAGAAATGCAAGCTCAGGTGTTGGATGTAGTTAAGAATTTGACTGACAGTCTCGTATTTCTTATAATAAGAAGCATTGACGGTTTCCCCGTGCTCTGCCAGTTTTACTCTTTGGAAATTGGTTATGAGACTATTTTATTACTTGTGTTTATTTAATTACTGGGCAGTAGCCTTGGCTATTGAAAGCTACTGAGCATTTTGATTATACAGACTGCATAGCTTGTAATGTTCTCTTATTCCAATTGCGCATTCAGTTTACAGCGCATTTGTTTGATAGATAATTATACAGATGTATTTGTACGATACCGACAGTGTGGTTGTCCTAAGTTTCATTGTGTCAATTATTATAAAAGCAGTGTAACATTCCATTTGTTCCAGTAATAGACTCACAAGCGCTTGCAAAACTGAAGAAGTATAGCGGCTTCTATAATTTTTTAATTCTGTGAATTAAACGGTACTGTTCAGTAAGAATTTCTCTGTCACATGCTGATTAAGTGTATTGACACATTATGGGACTTTAGAATTAGCCTAAAATTGTGGAAGATACTGAACCACCATATCTGGTATGCAGTATTCTAAGTCAAAAATAAACAGAATTTGTATCTTGTATTATTATATAGACTTCCTGTTTACCTTTTTCTTCCTCCCTTTCCTTTACGTCTAAGGTAAACCAGAGGAAATCTTTTATTGTGCTTGAAAGAATTTGTGCAACATATGCATGTAAACAGCTTATGAGAGATTCTGGTATACCATTACTTCCAGTTATGGTACTATGATTAAGTCTCCTCTTTTTTATGAAATTAGTATTAATTTGTATTGTTCAGTTGTACAAATGGAATCCTGAATTGCATGTGAATCGAAATTTACGCGGTTATATGTCATATTTGAAAGTAACAATGAAGTTAACATAATGCAGATGCATTGTATTGGGGAAAGAAGCTTCAGTTGTTCAGCAGAGAGAGGTGGCAAGGAAAAGTATGTAACTGGAGATTGTAATAATCTTTTTTAGAAAAAAAATTAATGTTAATTTCCCCCTTAATGTTTCCCAAAAATGGTTTTCTTATTGGACAACATAATATTGATGTAGATTTAGGCCCATGTTGTATTGAAACTTACTCAATTCTCCACTTTATTTGTTCAACGTTGACTGTTTTTAAAGCTTTGCATTAAAGTATCTTCCTGTAATGTGAGAAAGCTGTAGGGTTTGATGCATACCTGCAGAGTACTTGAAGGTGGATTAAAATAGTTATATGAAGCATAATCAAAAAGAAATATCATTGAACACCCAGTAACACTATGATGAAAACCTTAAACTGGTGTAGCGGTGACAGAAAGTTGTTGCTCGTAAAAGTCAACAGGATGTTGTAACAATAATGCAAAATTTCTAAAAGCCTTTTTATTGCCAGTGGGTGTGCTGAAGTTGATGTAAAAATATTCAAATGTCACTAAGTTAGTTACCAACATTTTATCACTTTGTATTACCAATGTGTGATGATATCTTGTGCAAAGGTAGTATATTTGCAGAGCTCTTTAAGTTTTATTTATTGTATCATTTTCCATGACACATAGCTTATCATAATTTTTTCTGTCTTCTGAAATGAAATGTAATCATTGAAGTAACATACAGTGATTGACACATGCTAATATTTGAATGTTTTTCATATGTAGTCATTCACATAGCCACTTTGTGGCATAAATTCACTCAGCAAGACATATGCTGTCCTCATCTGCCATGTAAAGATGTACATAAGTAAATAAAGTACATAATTTTTAAATAGATTTTGGTGCTTACTACAATTTTTAGCTATTGTTGGTTGTCTTGGGATCAACAATTTTACAGAAAGCTCAAAAATCCAGTCATTGTATTAATTTTCTGAGAGAATAAGTAAATTCAAATTTTGTGTGTCTATTGTTTTATGCATATATCAAAACGTATGTGTTTCTATCCCTACAGCATGATCATATCCTTGAGCTTCGTATTTGGGAGACTTTTTTTTTTAGTGGGGGTGGGGTGACATCGTTCGTAATCAGCTATGAGTTGTGGCTGTATCTTTGCCACAGTTGCAATACCTGCCAAAAGATATTGTGGTTGACCTTCTAAAAGATGTGATCATAAGCATAAGGTTCATTTCCTAACAGCCATGTGTTTGCTCAGATTATTTCATATAATTCCCTTATCATTCTGTTCATTTGATTGTCACTTTTATTTGCGGAAGAGCTATGTAGTTTGTGTACAGTTTTTTTTAATGTAGCTACTTAAAATGCATGCCCTCTTTTTCTTACTGATGCTAGTTATTCATGAGAACATTGCACCTGTCCCATTTGTCCAGGTGGAGTTATATCTCAATTTCACAAAAACTGGGAAGATAGTGTGGCACTAACAAAACAGTTTGCTGGATAGACTTTTTCTGTAAAAAATATATACTTTCATTTATTGCATACATTTCATAAATTACATTTTCAAAATAATGTTTCCAGTTTATATAATTAAGCTTTGAAAAAGATTATATGACAATGGACAAGAAGTCTTCTGTAATTTTCTGGCTCTCTTGTATATTTGAATTCTTATAATGAAAAATGGCATACTTTTCCTCACTAAATTCAGTGTAATAGTTAAGGGAAAATTCAGGGAACATGAATCGCCGAAATATGGAAATACTTTGTTGTACTTCATGTACAATTCATTATGAAAAAGTAACTCTATGTTTTTAATTGATCTGTGTTTGGTGTGCTTGTTCAGAATTCACATGTTGTCAATAGAGGATAATTCTTTTTCACTTCCAGAAGTGCATTTTAATTTTGTGGTGGTATTCTCACAATATTCACCTTCTTCTCCCCACCCAATTGCAACTGGCTGGTCTATGTAAGCAACAGACTGGAGTTTTCTAATAGTTGTAACATGGCTGGCAGGTAGTTTGTTTTCCAAGTAATTTTTCTGTCTTCTTCATTGGAGAAGTTCAAATACCTGAATATTTTATCCGTAGTAGAAATTTACCATTTACAGAATACATTGCTTTGTGAAGAAAGTTAATATTGTCAAGGGTTTATCATAAAGTCTTGTACAGTACTGACATAATATTTTCGCCATAGTATGGCAAAGTAATATAGAAAACTAGAGCAAATTGTAAAGCAATTGCATGCACTTATTAATTCAATTACAGGGCATTGAAAGTATTGCACAAGAACAGGGCATTCTTAAGGCCAGTACTAGAATATTTCAAAGATGGAATAGGCTATTATTTTCAGACCAGGTTATTGTAATTAAGGCTTCCTGTTATTTTCTTAGTGTAACATCATGCAGAAATGAGAATTGTTAATTAGCATTACAAGTTTATTTAGATGGTTCCCTATATTTGAGCATTCAGACACAGTTTTGTTGTGTAACTGCTTTGAAACTGATAGTAAGAGGTCAACACAGTATTGTTAGGTGGAACTTGGGTAAAAACTGTATAATTATTCACAACATTTTTTATTTTGGTGTAAACAAAAGTATTTTGTCTGGTCAACACATTTGGGATTAGATTGGGTTGTTGCTTCAATAACATCTTTGATGTTTTGTAAAGTTGTGGGAATTGTCAGTTTGACAGTTCCATATTTTTAGTGTATAAGTAAAACTGCCACCCAAGGTAAATATATCTGCGAAATCCTTTGTTCTAGGGTCACTTGGTAAGAATTGTCATCTTTACAATTTTTAAAATTTGTTTAGAGAGAGATTGGAACAGTTAGGCAAAGTTCAGAATTCATCTTCAAATGTCTTCACATTTCTGTGACATTGCCTGTAACAGATAGAGAAAATAATGAAAATCATATGCACTTTTAATTATTTTTCAGTGTGTGTCATTAGAATATTAGGCTGTTTGGTTTCATTATTGAGAAGATCCCATGTATAAGTTTGTTAACAAAGGGAAACTCAATTAAAATGTGATGAAAAGAGCTGAGAGCATTTTTAATAAGAGATAGCAAGTACACATTTTCTGTTTGATACAAACTGCAGTGAACTGTGAAAAATTATTCAGGTTGTCTTGTGGAGGATTTATACCTTTCTGCGAGGGAATGTCACAAGTTTATTATTTCAGGTTACCTAGCAAACAGGAAGGAAAGCCTGAAGCATAAATTACATGCAGTGAAGAAGGATGTGCTTTAAAGATAAGAATAACTGTGTTATAGTGTACATTATTCTTGATTTTAGTAGGGAACACATTTTAGTTCTTTATATGTTTACATGACTGTGACAGTTTTTGCAGAACCATCTAATTACACTGAAGTTGTTAGGATTTGTTCGCACAATTTACTGCTTCTGATTCCATTATTAAATCATTAAACACTGCTTAATAAGTTACAAAACACAAGATTTTTAAATACCTTACAACAGTGCAGCAGTAAGTGAGCTAATTCTTGTTAGCTTACAGCATAAAATTGCTTGAACCTATAGCTGCAGTCTTCATTAATTTCAGATGTGAGCAGCATTTGAATTCTTATCATCTTTATTCTGTACAGTACTATATGATTTGAGACTGTTTTGTGTCTTATCTTTACTACTAATTCCTAATTTTTCAGCAATTTTCACCTCTATTTAAATATAATTTATGTAGTTTTACTGCAACATCCACCTGACTACTTTGTTTGCTACACTCTTGAATCTCAGGAGCTAATTAATATTGAAATAGCGAGTATGTCACTCATTGCATAGAAAAGATAATTTCACTTCGTAGCTGTAGAAAGAAATGCCCTATTGCCAGAATTGAAGAAAATTTGATAAAACATTGCTGAAGGACTTTTTGTGTCAGCTCACTTATAGATACAAAGCACTTTCTTTGAGATTTCTTTGCATTTGGAAAGAATTATAGATTAACTTTACACATTCAAGGAAACAGTAACAAAATTATGTGGAGTGAACTAACTGTTTCTTAAAAATGCCCATTATTTTTTCCACTTCTGTTTTAGCCTCTTCTAGCTCCTTTGTTTGTTTTTTGTCTTGCCTTGTTCCATTGTCTTTGGCTCTTTCCAAATCAAGATAAATGTAAATCTTTTGCTTTTCTGGTAAAGCAATATGTCTTTCCTGTTGTTTTGATTTAAATGACCTTCAGTATTCGACATAACTTTTTCTATCTGCATTAGAGACACAGAATACCACTAATTTAACTGTAATATTATGGAAAGAATAGATGCTACTCACTTTATACGGGAGACATTGAGTCATCGGCAGGCACAACGAAAAGAGTTCTAAACACTGAGCTTTCAGTCAAAAAAGGCCTTCTTCTAAATCAGAAAACATTGACACAGACAAAACTCACACCCCCTTATGACCATTGTCTCTGGCCACTGAGACAGAACTAGAGACAGTGGTGTGTGTGTGTGTGTGTGTGTGTGTGTGTGTGTGTGTGTGTGTGTGTGTGTGTCTGTGTGTGTGAGGGGACGGGGGGGGGGGGGGGGGTGCACTTGAGCAAATGCGTATGTGTTTTCAAGTTTAGGAGGAGGCATTTTGGTCAAAGGCATAAGTGTACAGCAGTCTTTTCAGTTTGGCTGTCTGCAACTCGACGTTTCAGCTACAAGATGAACAGCAGTCTGTCTTTTTTGTAATCTTGTTTTTTTTTTTTTTTTTTTTTCCATCCTGGACTTCGCATTATTTGACTAATTTAATAGTGTTTTAGAAACATAATTTTCCAGTGTGTTATTGAGTAGCTCTTGTGGCTGTCAGTTTTACTAATTACATAGCTCTATGTTTCACACAATAATTATGAAACATAAGACTTGCAAAATATATATTTTTTTCCAACCAACAGATATTCAGAATGAATTATTTTCTTTTGTCTACAGTCGCAGTTTTATTTTGTCTACTGACATAGAGGCAAAAGTGTGACTATAGACTAAAGCTAATAATTATTTGTCTTTGTGTTGGTTGCTTTTCAGAAAGTATGTTGGGAATATGCTATATATTCAGCTAAAATTCTGCTGATGTAAAGATGCAGTGTTTTAAAATTGCAAACCATAATGCAGTAGTAAAATTTCATTACCAAAGAAGACAGTTTCGATAATTGTTACAAAGAATCAAGTTACATGAATACACTTCTTGATCCATGAGCTAATGTGATATAGTATACTGCCTTTGATTTATTTGGCACTGTATGTTGAATTGAGAATGAGGAATGTTACATAATTAAAAAAACATGTAATGTGGTGTAATCTGTGATAATGTCACTTATGTCTTATTATCTGTGCGACACTATCTAGAAAAAGATCAAATAAACAGTAAGATATTAAATATCGTAATATAATTCTCTCATCATGATTGTAGATTTCCATTCAAAACAAATATTTTAGGCAGATATTGGTGGAAATGATTTATTGCTTGTGTGCCGTATCGTAGTGTGGTTGTGATGTTTTATCATACAGTGCTTCCACATTCGTCAACATATTATGCATGTGAAGTGTTGTAATTACGTGTTGTGAGACAACTGTGACTCGAAGTAATTATGAGTTATTTCTATTGAACATGTTTGTCAGTCAAATTCAAAAAACTCATCCTCTGAGAATCTCCGGAACAATGTAAAGTATTAAGCTTTGTAATTCATGAGCTCTTCATAGAACATATTGTTTTATACGAACATGTGATGCAGTTCCTTTTTAATAAAAAGGAATAGATAGGATTTATGATAAAATCATTTACACAATTTTCAGTATTTTAGCTGCTGAAGTCTAATATTTTTTGAGACCAGGGGAACATCATTTTTTGGATATTTCCTGGTTAAGACTGTTTGTCTTCTCATTATTTTGAATCACTCAATTGGGAAGGCAGCTGTATGGATAGTCATTAAAAGTAAAAGCTTGTACAGTTATTTAAACATTTGTGTTAGATGTAAATGTTTATTTTATTCAAAAGCATAACAAATCAAAAATGTACAGTCATCTATGCTTCCATTAAAGTTTTATTGTTATCTTATGGTTATGTTTATCAACAGTTGTAAATTTTCCCTTTAATACTGTTGGTGTCATTTCAGTTCTTCACTGAAAAATCCATTTGGTTATTTACTAAGAATGGACTATTGATATTTACATTCAACAAACTGAGTATGCTTTTTGATTAAATGAAAGTTCTTACTTAATCTTCTTTCATGAAAAATATTGCAAATAGATTTTGTTGTTTTCTATAGAATTCACCAAGAAAAGACGACAGATAAAGTGCTTAACGATTTCTCATTGTTACATGTCCAAAAAAACTGCATTAAAGTAACCAGATTTTGTACAACAAGAGTTTGTAATATTTTAAAACCAAAAAATGTTACAGAGTGTGAGTAGTGCTAAAACCTTTTTGACTGTCACACATTGCAATGTCTTACACATCACTGTAATGTGAAGATGTCAGAATTAGAACTCAGATGAGAATAAAAGTCAAATCTTTTTTATTGTAAACTTTATTGTATAATTAATTCGTGTATAACTGTATTGCTACATATTACACAGTGATTAAAAAGATAGAGCCATGAGTGATTATTGTAAAGAAAGTTGTTTTTATGAGTTTTATGCTGTTTTATAAGCATCCAACAGTATCTCACGTTTTGAGCATGTGATCATTGTCTTGAAAGATATATATTAAAATTATAGAAAGCCAATGATAAATAAAAAATCATTTTTGTTTGTATATTTTGTTTGAAATTTAAAAGAAGCTTAAATAATTTCAGAACACAACTTGCATGTTATTACTTGTTTACCACTGTGTCATTTAAGCTTAAAATGTGAAAGATAGAGCCGACCATTCTGAGTGCATCAATTTTGCATTTGTGTCCTTTTATTTCTTATATTTTAGCTTCTTGTGTGTGGTATTGACAGCTGTATTGTCCATTGACAGGAACATTATGTTAATACCAGAACTATAAGTTTTGGTTTTACTAGTAGTGCTGTGAGCCCAGAGTAAGTAATATTACAAAAGAACTCAAAGCAAATTACTTGTTTCTGCCTTGACCAGAAAAGCCACCTCTCAACTAGTGTTTTCATCTGGCTGATGGAAAGTAACCCAAATTTCACAGTACTTATATTGGAAGAACTCTTGGTTTCTGTGGATGCTAACAATCATATTGTTAATTCACTCTTAATCGTAGCTCTGTTTTCATGGTCAACAGTACTTGAGATACCACAAATCTGCATGCTAACATGTGCCAAACTTTCTCAATTTAAGCATGTAATAATGATTAAGAACTATATTGCAATAATAATAGACTTGCTGATCTTTCAACGTACACCACATAGATCTCCAGTGTAAGGGTTAAGAGCAAGAAATTTTTATTTTTAATGAAGCATTCTTTTCCTCACACAAATTTATTTGTACAACCTTAATTTTATGATCACTCTACTACTACTACTACTACTACTAAAACCATAAGAGAGAATTTATTAATAATAATTGTATTAATTACTTATTCACAAGAATAATCTCTCTCTCTCTCTCTCTCTCTCTCTCTCTCTCTCTCTCTCTCTCTCTCTCTCCCCCCCCCCTCTCCCCCCCCTCCCACGTGCGCGGGTGTGTGTGCGCGCACGCGCGCGCATGTGTGGGGGGAGGGGGGAGGCGAAATCAGTATCAGTTATTGGGAATTAAGTGTTTCAGTGATATCAATGTTTGCCCCTCCCTCTCCCCAGCCTCCTCCCCATTCACCTCTGCCCCTCCCCCTTGCCTCCCTCACCAAAAAAAGAAGTAATCATATAACAGTTATTACTGGAAGAAAGTTACAGTAGTTACCATTTTCCATTGCTGTTGCCTCTTTGTTGTTATTGTAGTTACTTGTACAGTCAGACAAATTGATAGGAAGCTGCTTTATTTTTACCCTTCTCCATACTGTTGCATCATAGAGACCCCATAATCTTTCTGTAAGAAGAGTGATTCCCCCTCATTGTTGATGCTTTGGGATTTGCACAGTGTTTGTATACAATGAAACAACCAATTCTGTCAAACCTAAGAAAGATGACACAGTGGTTAAGGTTTTTGACTCACGTTTGAAAGTAGTTGGATTCAAATTCCTCTCCAGTTATCCTGGTTTAGAGTTAAGTAGTTTCCTTAAATCACATTAGACAAATCCTTTCCACATCTTTGTTCATTCCGAACTTGTGTTCCATCTCTAATGACCTCATTATCTACAGCCTCATTATGGTTGATCATTTAACACTTTATGAATATGTATAAAGTGAACCATTCTGAAACGTGGAGGATGAAATGTAAATGTTACATTTTTAGAAAATTATTAAAATTATATATATTTTCAAGGTTCTGAAGCACTTAACATATAGCTACAGATTTACGTTTCAACAATGAAACTAAAGAAAATGTATGAAATGCAGCTATTTAAATAACCTATAAAGCTGTTTTATGTAATGAGTGGCAAAGCATCAGCAGTGATACTTCTTGTAAAGATGTGTGTAAATATTTAAGAAATGTTTTGAAAAGTTCATTACTTTCAGCAAACAGTTTTTTATTGAGTCCTTGAGGTGCTATCATTTCGTGAATGCAGAGATTAACATGGTTGTTGTTCTGGCTATAATATTTTGAAACTGTTTGTGAATCAGTACAATGCTTGAATTTATATGGGAAAAATTGTTTTAAGCCAAATGCGCATCCCACAAGAGTCATAAAAAAAAATATTTCATGGGAACACCAAATGTACATATCCATCCTAGTTTCTTTCGTTCATTCCAAATGTTCCTTCCAATTTTGTTTACTTTCTTCTATTTTGGATGTACTGCAAAATGTTCAACCCTTGTCTGATGCTTTCATTTGAAATCCTGTCCAACTTAGTTCAACCTTTGACTGCTTGTAAAAATTTCATTTCAGCTGCCAGAACATCATTAGAATATTTTATTTTCATGCACTGCCAGACAGTAGAACAAGAGCGGCCATCACCTTCTAGAATTTCATTTCTGTATGTCTCCATGGATTTTAAATGTTCAGTTTACGTACATACTTGATATCTCTGTGATTTATTATCTGCACCGTTCTCTTCAGTAAGACATTTAGTTCCCCAGATAATAAAGCTACTGAACTTGTTCCAAAAATCGGTTCTTCATTTACAATTTTGTTTCATGCTGTGTGTTTCCCATGGAATGCTATTGTTTTGATTATATTTACTGCAGTCTTAAAATTACTATCCTTTCCAGTTTGATTTTAGTAGGTCATCCTCAGAATTTGCTGTTAATATCATTTCATCAGCACTTAACAGTAGCCTTCATTATCACCACATAACCTACCTCTTATCAAGATGTTCAAGATGTTTTGTTGTTCTAGAAGTAGCACTTTTGTAATAATCTTTAACCTGTTGTTAAACATGCCTGAATATATTTCGTAGGCAGTGTTTAACATACTGGCACTTCTAAAATTTGGGGTTTTGCTGTGCCTCCCCTTTATATATATATATATATATATATATATATATATATATATATATATATATATACCTAAAAACAAAGATGATATGAATATAATAGAGGGAAACATTCCACGTGGGAAAAATATATTTAAAAAGAAAGATGATGAGACTTACCAAACAAAAGCACTGGCAGGTCGATAGACACACAAACAAACACAAACATACACACAAAATCTAGCTTTTGCAACCAACGGTTGCCTCGTCAGGAAAGAGGGAAGGAGAAGGAAAGACAAAAGGATATGGGTTTTAAGGGAGAGGGTAAGGAGTCATTCCAATCCCGGGAGCGGAAAGACGCTCCCGGGATTGGAATGACTCCTTACCCTCTCCCTTAAAACCCATATCCATATATATATACCTAAAAACAAAGATGATGTGACTTACCAAATGAAAGTGCTGGCAGGTCGACAGACACACAAACGAACACAAATATACACACAAAATCCAAGCTTTCGCAACAAACTGTTGCCTCATCAGGAAAGAGGGAAGGAGAGGGAAAGACGAAAGGATGTGGGTTTTAAGGGAGAGGGTAAGGAGTCATTCCAGTCCCGGGAGCGGAAAGACTTACCTTAGGGGGAAAAAAGGACGGGTATACACTCGCACACACACACACATATCCATCCACACATATACAGACACAAGCAGACATATTTAAATATATATTTACATATTTAAATATGTCTGCTTGCGTCTGTATATGTGTGGATGGATATGTGTGTGTGTGCGAGTGTATACCCGTCCTTTTTTCCCCCTAAGGTAAGTCTTTCCGCTCCCGGGACTGGAATGACTCCTTACCCTCTCCCTTAAAACCCACATCCTTTCGTCTTTCCCCCTCCTTCCCTCTTTCCTGATGAGGCAACAGTTTGTTGCGAAAGCTTGGATTTTGTGTGTATATTTGTGTTCGTTTGTGTGTCTGTCGACCTGCCAGCACTTTCATTTGGTAAGTCACATCATCTTTGTTTTTATATATATATATATATATATATATATATATATATATATATATATATATATATATATATATATATAATAGAAGGAAACATTCCACGAAGGAAAAATATATCTAAAAACAAAGATGATGTGACTTACCAAATCAAAGTGCTGGCAGGTCGACAGACACACAAACGAACACAAACATACACACAAAATTCAAGCTTTCGCAACAAACTGTTGCCTCATCAGGAAAGAGGGAAGGAGAGGGAAAGACGAAAGGATGTGGGTTTTAAGGGAGAGGGTAAGGAGTCATTCCAGTCCCGGGAGCGGAAAGACTTACCTTAGGGGGAAAAAAGGACGGGTACACACTCGCACCCACACACATATCCATCCACACATATACAGGCACAAGCAGACATATTTAAAGACATATATAGCGACAAGGCTTTTGCTGTAAACCAGTTTTCTGGAATTTTTGTGTTTAGCCAGCAGGTATTGGGCAGATATAAAATTCTTAATTTAAGCAATAATCTAATATATTTAATCAGTTCCATATTAAACCCATGAGGACCTGTGTATTTCTTGCACTTTTGTATTTAATTACATCTTCCATCAGTTGCCAGGTAATTAAATTTGTGTTGACACAATCAGTTAGTCTATATTTTCATGATGACTACTTGCCATTGGATTATACCATAGATTTGTGAAGTGTTCCGTCCATTCTTCCTGATTTATTACAGTTATCCATGCTGTATCTTCCCAGATATATTTAAGTGTCTTAATAATGAAACCCTGCCTGCCATATACATCATGTTGTACCTCTGGTAGAGATTTGCTAGTGGGTTCATTTTATTTCTCATGGGTCTGTAGTTTCCTCTTGTTTGTTCATTGGGAGATTGCAGAAACAACTTGTATGCGCTCTGTTTTTCTTTTCATTATTTCTTCAGTTTCTTCATTCAAAATTTAAGCACATTTTTCCTTTGCCATTTAGATTGCTTTCCAACAGCATCACCTGTTGCTTTATTTATACAGTATTTGATGTTTTCCCATTCTGTATTCATATAATTTTGTGTACATGTGTTTATTAAATAATTTTCAATCTCTGTTGATGGAGGTCTAAAGTTGAAGGATCTTTTAACAATCTTCCTTTAAAAATCTCCAAACCCCCCCCCCCCCCCTTCGTCTGCAGACAGTGAGTCCTCGAGTCTCTTTCACCTTGTTAGTTGCGCTGTTTTGGCCATAACCAAAAAAATTGTCACTGAAAATATCATGTCCTATGAAAATGTTAATGTCTTGCACTAAAGAAGCAGCCTTCTCACTTGCTGCAATATAATCTGTGATTGATATTGGCTTATCACCCAGGGAAGATAAAAGAAAACTGAAAGCTATGCTACATCTACATAGATATCCACACTCTGAAAACCACTTTGAAGTGCCTGCAGAAGGTACCCAGCATTGTATTTCGTATTAGGGTATCTTACCATCCATTTACATACCGATTGTGGTAAATATGACTGCTTGAATGACTGTGTATGCACAGTAATTGGTTTAATCTTAACCTGTGATCACTACAGGAGAGAGATGTACAAGGCTCAAGTATATTTCTAGATTCTTCACATAATATTGGTCCTTGGAACTCTGTAAAAGGACTTTTGCAGGGTTGCAATAATTGTCTGGAGAAACTCTGAATTTTGGAAAGACAATGTTTCTCTGTCAGGTAAAATTATAGAGATTTTAATGCAAAGCTAACTGAATAAATTCCATGTACAAGTTGAAACAATCCAGGTTTTAAATCTTTTCTGTAACAGTAAACTAATGAGATATTAAAATCATTAACTCATATATTCCCACACTTGACGTTCTATGTTGAACTGTAATGTGATAACTCATCATTTTGCCAAGCAGCACTGACCAATAAAAAAAGTACTGTTGGAAATGGAGGGTCAAGGGGACCATTTCGACTTGTCCACTCACAGACTTAAGTTTGTTCATTGGCACAAATTCTTTGTGAGGTTTGAACTAGGTCTCTTACATGTAGTGGTTCAATGTACACCCATTAAAAAAGTGTTGCATCACCTCAGTTACAAGCTCTCCTGAACACTGATGCTGAATGTGTATATTGCTTCAATATTGCAGTCCCTCAGATTCCTCATAGGTGTCGCTCATCCCACACAAAAAAGTAAATAACTGTGCACTCACAGTGCCTGTGTGACAGAGTGGGTAAGACTGTCACTCAGTTCGTCGTAACATGAGGGAAGAAGTACACTACTTGTGTCATCTGTAGTTCCGCCACATCTAGAAGGTCAATTGTCAAGTTTGATTGTGTCCACATTATGTTGTGTCAGGAAGGTCTCTCATCGAAGCAAGTTTCAAGATGTCTCAAAGTGAACCAAAACAGTATTGTTCGGATATAGAGGAGGTACAGAGATATAGGAACTGTCAATGACTTGCCTCGTTGTCCCTATCCAAAGGCTACTACAGCAGCTGATAACCACTACTTACAGATGTCAGCTTGGAGGAATCGTGAGAAAAATGCCACCCTGCCGCATAATGATTTTTGTGCAGGCAGAACATTTTGTTTTGACTAAAAGTGTAGTAAATAGGCTGCATGATGTGCAAGTTCACTCCTAATATCTGTCGAGGTCCAACTTTGACACCTAGACATTGTGCAGTGCAGTGCAGTATAGATGGATCTGACAGCATGGTGAACGGACTTGCCAGAACTGGCATCAAGTTCTATTTGTAGATGATATCCCCATGTGCCTTCACACATAATCATCAGAGATATTTTTGGAGGCAGTCTGGTCAGTCTGAATGTCTTAGACACATTGTCCAGTGAGCGCAGCAAGGTGATGGTTCCTGATGTTGTGGGATGGCATTATATGGGGCTGACATACATGACTGGTGGTCATTGAAGGCTGTCAAACAGCTATATGATACATTGATGACATCTGATACATCTGCAACCATATTGGCAGCATTTTGGAAAAATTCTCGTGCTCAGTATGCACATCTTGTGAATGTGTTCCTTCATCACAATGAAATCACTAGATTAGAATCACCAGTATGTTCTCCAGATGTCGATCCTATCGAAAGTGCCTTGGATACGTTGAACAGGGCTGTTTTTTTTGGCAAGAGGACCCACCAAATTGCTGTTGAGGAGTGGGACAATCTGGGCCAACAGTGCCTTGATATCTAGTGGACAATATTCCATGACGAATACAGGCATGTATCAATGCAAGAGGACGTGTTACTAAGTGTTAGAGGTACTGGTGTATGCTGCAATCTGGATCACAAATTCAGAAAGTCTAGATTATTATTCTACAACTTGCACTTTTTCGTTTTCATGAGCAATAGCGAGAGCTGAAATGTTGATTTTGTATATCGCTATTCCATTTTTACATAAAGGGTCAGGAACTCCTAGAACTGTGGTGATGCAACACTTTTTCGATGTGTGTAGGTGACTGTGGTGAGTATGAAAGTGTTTATGTTGATAAAATGTTTCTCATCTATTGTACCATTTATACTGTGCATTGTGATGTTAACATAAGTAACTAATGTTATAGACCAATCACTATGAGAAAATGCAGCTTCTGATACTTTTGAGGGAAACTGAAACTGGCAGTCTTAAAAGAATATATTTCTAGTAAAACTTTTACAGGTGAAACAAAGTGGTTTAGAGAGCAGATGGAGCACATTGACTTCCGTTCATTGTTTTGTGTAGATCCCGTCAAGAGCAAGAACCTTCAAGGATATGAAAAATAATCAAAGTATATATTAAGAAAAGACGAAGACTGACAGCCATATGAACTTAATCTGTGTTTCATATTCTTATTCACATTTATGCCATCTAAATTCAATTAGTAAGGAAGTTGCTCATTTGAAGAAAAAAAAAAGGTACTGCCTCCTTAGTTATACTCTGTAGCTGCTGTTTATCTGCTATTAGTTGCATCATATTTATATTAATACAATGGTGTTTTTCAAATAAACCCTCTGATTCTGATCATACCAACAAGATCATGAACCCTAATCTTCCTTTACTGCAGTTTTATTAGCCAGTTCCACAACACATGTGGATATTGGAAATGGTGGATATAGGAAAAGGAAGAAATTTCACAGTAGTTCGTAGTTCATAGATTTTCTCCGTGCATAAAGAGTAGTAAATATGGGATGACATCCAAGTACTCCCATGAGCTGTATCATCAGCACCCTACCCCTTTTGATACAAATATTTTTGCCATTCTGCATGCTCATTCTTGTTTTTAGTTCTGTCTAGCTTACATTGCAGAGTTCCTTGTTAAAATTTGAACTCAACTTTTCTTTTCCTCCAGGCTTGTATGTCTCTGGTCTCTTCCGTGCTTCTGCCATATTTGCTTACTCAGTACCAGTCTCATGTATGTTAACTTGTACGCCTTACAACTTTAGACTTTATTTATGATGTGTCTCTCTTGAGTGGGTAGTGCATTCCCAACCAGCTCTTCTTTTACCACTGTCTCTGTAATAAATTGCCACAGCAGTACAAGTGAACAAACTAGCAGTGTACAAAGCCACCTACTTGGAATAGGGTTTAAAGATCTGTACTGTCCATTTAAACTCATCTTTCTTCTCCTCCATTCACTCTGTTCCTGAGGAAATATGTGTGCCCGTACCATTTCTGCCACAGCATTTGCAACACAACTACCAACAAACTCTTGTGCATTCCAAGTAGACTGTAAAACAACAAAATGGTCTGCAGTTGCACACCTCACATTGCAAAAATCACCAACACATGCACTTCACAGTGCATCTAGCCCACAATACTCATTATTCACCCAGTGCATTTAAATCGCCCATGTTACTATCCCCACCCTTACTTTGGTGCAGCTCACACACATTCCGTCTGGCACTACAACTACCCCAGACTCCCATAATTCGACACAATATCAGAGCTGGTACTTCTACATTACTTTTCTTAACTTCAACATTATCATCATCATCCTGTGCCTCACATAAATTCCCAGTACCTTGCCCTTTGTCACTGTCTACAACTCATTTAACTTTCCTGGACCGACTAGCTCAACTACATTAATGGTAGATGGCTCTTCTGCAGAAACAGGTAAACTGTTTACAAGCCCTTTCCCCTCCATTTCAACTTCCTCCTCCTCCCTTCTTTCTGCTTTCTCTTTTTTTTTCCATAATCAACATATTCCTAACATCCCGATGTCCATTATCCATTCCTGATGCTCTCTCTGCATCTTCTCCCTATACTCTGGAGTTTTGTGATAAACTATTTGCTTTGCCTCAGTGTAAAGTGCTTCTAATCTGTTACTACACTCCACCTTTTCCACTTGCAATTTATCTACGTCGCCTCTTAAAATTCTCAATACTTCTGCTGTGATAGTCGCTTGCAGTACTGAAAAACCCTGCTCCCTTTGGTATTGACCATAACATGATTACCTCCTATCAGCTACACAAATATAAATGAGAAGGGAAAAAAAAACACTTCAGCATATCACTATCCTGATACTACCCAGTTCCTGACATGCTTAAATACTGAGCCATACTCCTTGCTGTGTAGAAAACAAAATCAAATTACTATCATATTTCTTACTGCATCTTAATAACACTGGCCTTATGGCTGCTCATATTTATTATTATACATAAAACCAATGGCTAAACTTAACATCACCTCCCGAATAACTACTCATGAAATGCCTTATGTACTACTAGACAATGAACATTCTCATATTACCTATATCAACCAGATGAAATCTAAAAGCAAGTTATGTCTCCTCAAAAAAATGTATTCCCCTGTCTTGCTCTGAAAGTACAAGTGTGATTCAATCCCTAATAAAAATACGTGAAAAAGACTGCACTCACTTCATAATGATTCGACAAAACTGGGCCCCTGTAGTAAAGTCATTCTTCATCCACAGATTGATTTGTTGTAGGCATTGTTTTCTATCTCCAAATGGTTTGGTAGCAGGCTCAGAGATTCCCTCTTGACTGCATTCTGAAGGGTGCAGTGGTGGTGGACAAAACTGTTGACAGTTAAGAATGACTTTTATTGACTTCAGTACATGACGTAATGAGGTGACCGTGCACCTGTCTGATGCCGACGAGCGGGCGGCGACTTCTGGCTTGCTTTTGAGAGTTGGTACTCTGTGTTGCTCACAGAAAGCCAGTGTTAGCAGTAGCCTTCAGAGGCCACAGCTGTTGACATCAGTGGCACACTATTTTCCTCAGCATTGTGGAGGCCCAGCAGCCCCTCACCCTACTTGCATCACCCCAGTGGTGCATGAATACAGCTGTGAACAGGATACGATTCACTGCTCTCTGGAGGCAGACTGCAGTTGGTGCTGTGACACTGAGGCCCCATAGGAACTCTGCATCGGTGGCAGCAGGATGGCATGTCAGCAGGGCTGTGGCACCAAATCCCTTGCAGGACTCAGTGCTGGTGGCAGTCACATCCCGGTCTTGGACTGGTGGCTGCAGTTGTCAATGCCCCATCATCTCACTGTCCAATGTAGCTCTGACCTCTGAAGTCACATTGGTGCTGCTGGTTTCCGGTGACCAGAAGTGACCCCTTGCCTCAAAATTTAGACTTATTTGTATGCCTGTGGTATGCATTTGTTTCACTGAAACTCAGCACCTACTCATGTCATCAACAACAAGAAACTTGCCCCAGTGTGATGACATCACCCTGCTTGTTATGCAGTTGCTGTTGTATGGTGCAGTTTACTGCTGTGCTTAGCTACCCTTGCCTTGCAATCCTTTGCATGTGTCTTATTGTGACCCACACATCACCGCACAGGCGACTACTGGCTCACGGCTGTTAATGCAATGCTCCACATCAGCTTCTACGATACTTCTCATTACTTTTGCTAAAGACTTATAATGTTTGCTCAAGGACTGTGTAGCGGCATTATAGTTTTGACCAGTTTGGTCATTTAAATAAAGAGAAGGATTATAAGCTAGCTGCTGCCTATAGTTTAGAAACAAATATAATTATTGCATGTTTTTTTTTGTTCCCCAACAGGCAGTGTAAATACCTTTCTCAAAAACTTTGAATTACTCTTAAAAAACTTCACTAAACCAAAAAAGTACTAATATCTGGACTTTAAAGTCCAGTGCTCGTGAGAGAATTTCTATTGAATCTCGTAAGCTCATTCAATCTGAAAGCTACCGAAACTTTCGCCACAAGATGCAAAACCATACCAAAACAATTCTAGACTAGATAATTACCAACTGTCTCTACCATTCCATAGAACCTTTGGATGTAAGAATTTACAGAAGTGAAAGTATGAAAACCTTCAACAATTTCCTACCTTCAGGAAAATTGATGAAAATATATGAAGCAGATGATATAGATTTCTCTACTACTTCAAGTTTGCTATTCCTCTCAAATTGAAACATATTAAATGAAAAGGATCTAAAAGAAAGCCATGGGTAACAACTGGCATAAAGATTTTCTCCAAAAGGAATAGAGGTCTTAAAAAAATAACAATCCTAGCCCCCCTCTCAAGTGAGACACATTAACAGTATGTCACAATCCTTAGAAAAGTTATAGCACAAGCCAAGTGAATGGCCATTGATGACTACATGGCAACAAGAGCTAAGACAGTGAAGCAAATCAGCTGCCTCATGAATATGGACACCCAACTCTGACTCTTAATCCACGAGAAGATGCAAATATATTCAGAGACTAATATGAAAGCATCAACAAACCCATACCCAGTAGACAAAATTAAATAAAAACTTCCATAGTCCTTATATTCTTCTGTGAAGCTGTTGCTGAGAAAATTATATTAAGCACAAAGAAACTTAAAAACAAACTATAATGTGGAATTGATGACAGGTACAGTTCCTGATTGTATGAAAGTAACAGAAGTTATCTGATCCTTAACAAATCTGAGAAAAATAATGTGGAAAAATACAAACCTATGCGATTATTAGCCATGTCTTGTGAATTTCAGAAGAGATTAATTTATCAAAAAATAATTTATTTTCTGGAAAGGAACAAACTCTGTTTTAATGCTCGGTGTGATTTCAGAAAGAATAAATCCATGACTGCTGTTGTATACAAGCACATACATTCCACCCTAGGTGCTCTACACGAAAAACAAGAAGCAGTTGGGATCTTCCAACGTTTATCAAAAGCAATTGATTTCATTGACCACAAAATTCTTGTAAGCAAACTGCAGTCCTATGACATTAGAGGTATCCCTCTGGACTGATTCAGCTCATACCTCTCAAACAGGAAGTAACAATAAAACGTAAGGACACATCGAAAATTACTACTCTGATTGAGGAACTATTGCACGATGTGCCCCAAGGTTCAATATTTGGACTAATTCTGTTCCTTCTTCACATAAGCCAACTTACCATTAAACATAATTCCACTACCAGTACACTCTTTGCAAATGGTACCAGTGCCCTGCTTAACAGTGGAAATGACCATGAGCTCCAGGAGGCCATAAGTGAAGATAGAGATGAGTTGGATGATTGGTTTGACAGAAATAACCTGATAATTAACACAAATACAACCACCTTCCCTGACTTTTATCTGAGAATCAAGAAATATGTACAATGTGAAAATACATGGCTCTGAAATATCTCCCACATCAGGAACAAGATTTGTATCTTGGACAACTGAAACCATCACACACACAGCAGGAAAACTAATAGAACGCTGAATAAAGTGTGCTAGTGCATACACTTATTTGCATATTGCACAAGCACAGAGACTGTTGACATTGTTTACCATGAAGAATTTCATTGTGTAATACAGTATTGTATCATATTGTTGGGAGAAGCTCCACATGCTTAGATATTTCTCTCACGCAGAAGAGCTGTGAGAGTAATTAACAGTCCAAAGCCAACTGACAGCTGCAGACGGTTCTTCCAAAAATCATTCATTTCATCCCTTGGCAGTTTCTGCATATTAGAAATGTGTAAATTTGTAAAAGGTAACACTATAAATAGTGGTACGAGGCAGCAAATGAAACTCCATGTTCAAAGAATGCACAATTTAATTCGCCATTTAACCAAGGCATTCAACTTAAGAAGTCTACCAACAGAAATGAAAAATACATGAAGTCTCTGTCTGTTGAATAGTTACCTGTTTGATCATCACTTTTATGCTGTGCCTGGATTTTTGCTCCATACATGTGCAATGAAATATGAAATCAATTTCAGGAATGATTTTTGTAAAGTAATACACTAATGTAAAATATGCATAAAATTGTGTTTGTACCCTCAGTAACTATGCAAATCATGTGCTTTATTTTAGGTGTGTGTGTGTGTGTGTGAGAGAGAGAGAGAGAGAGAGAGATGATCAACTCTAATAGCCTTGTAGTAAGTTGTAATTTGTAACTGAGTCAACAAAGTACTTATTTAGTACATGTATGAGTGAGATATGAAAGTATAATAACATCATAATAAATAGTAATTATGTAAAATCATGCATTGTAATTTCTCATAGCATCACCTCATGTCATCAACCACATCATACTGTGACTCGTCCAATATCATAATGTGTGTTTAGTGCATTGCCATGCGCATGTCTTGTACAAGAATTATTCAAAGGACAAATGAATAAATAAATGAACAGGTGCTTTTTAATCTCTGTTTGTAAGTATGTAATGTAAATGACATGCATGTAATAAAAATACATGTGACCAGGACCACATCCTTGTATTTATGCCATTAATGAACTTATGGAATAGGTTCGAAAATAAAATACCAAAAATAATGGTCATCTAGTACTAGGAACAGAAAGCTGGCTGAAACTAAAAGTGAATGGAAATGAAATTTACCTGATAAATAGAATACATACTGAAACTATAGGATAACACACATTGTGGCAAGCAGATACAGTTAATAAACAAGTATGTTGGCGCTCCAAATATCTCCAGTATTTCTGTAAAGTCAATGAGAAATCAGATCGGCCAGAACAAATGAAAGGGCATTCATGTGGCTGGAATATAGCTAGTTAATATATCCAGTTAACTGGCAAGTAAATCAGAGGTTCTGACTAATGTGCTACCTCAGGTATGTCTACAGTGCTACCATAGGAGGCAATGAGTATATGGATGAGGCGATCGTTTGGTGAAAGACTGTGAACACACATTGACACAGTATGTCCTATTAAACTTTACATACAAGCAAGATGGTGCAGTTGTTAGCACAATGGACTTGTATTTTGGAGGATGACAGCTCAAATCCACATATGACCATCCCGATCAAGGTTTTCCAGGAGTTCCCCAAACTGTTTCAAGCAAATGGCAGCATTTCTAAAGGGGCACAGCAAATTTTCTTACTCACCTTCCCTTAATTGGAACTTGTGATACATATCTAATGACCTCATTGTCAATGGGATGTCAAACTCTGTACTTACTTACTTCCTTATACTTTACATATCTAAATCTACAAACTTAGTCTGCAAGCCACCAAGTGGTGTATGGATGAGGGGACCTTGTACCACTACTAGTCATTTCCTTTCCTGTTCCACTCATAAATGAAACAAAGGAAAAATGACTGTCTATATGCCTTTGTATGAGCCCTAATTTCTCTCGTCTTGGCTTCACAGTGTTCATGTGAAATGCTCATAGGCGGTGGTAGAATCTTCCTGCAGTCAGCTGCAAATGCTTGTTCTCTAAATTTTCACAATTGTATTTTGCAAAAAGAACATGATCTTCCATCCAGGGTTTCCCATTTGAGATCATCAAGTATCTACATAGTACTCGTGTGTTGATCGAACATACCCATAACAAATCTACTAGTGCACCATTGAATCACTTCAATTTCTTCTTTTAATCTGACCTGGTGGGGATTGTAAGCTCACAAGCAGTATGCAAGAATAAGTCACATTAGTGTTTTATACACAGTCTCCTTCATAGGTGAGCTATGCTTTCCTAAAATTCTCCCAACAAACAAGTCGACCATTTGCCATCCCTACTACCATCCTTACTTGTCCATTCCATTTCATACTGCTTTGAAAAACTCCTAGATATTTAATCAGTATGACTGTGTCAAGCAACACATTAGTAATACTCTATTAGATCATTACAGGATTGTTTTTTCCACTCACCTGTGTTAACGTACATACAGAGACAGGAAGTTTGTTTAGATTCGCAGATTCTTCTTGAAAAAGTTCATTATTTGAGAATATTATATGTATTTATAACTGGAAAACTCCTCCTCTCCCCATGAATTATGTAACTTGTTGAGGTGGGGAGACTGGTGTGTCTCCATGATACAGGCAACTGTAGGTGCAATGACAACAGAGGCCAGACCAGTCTGTGGTTTCTGAAGAGGGGCAACAATGTGGATGATTAACTGATGTGGTCTTTTAACATTAACCAATGTGGCCTTCCTATGCTGCAAACCCTGGGCATACACCTCAGCTGTATGGCTTACTGGTGATAGCATCCTCTTGGGAAGATATTCTGGAGATAAAAAATTCAACAATTCAGATGTGTGGGTGGGGCTGCTCAGGAGCATTGTCATCAGGAAAGGAAAAAAACAAAAAAACACTGGCTGTCTTGCATGGGTTGGAATATTAGATCTTCTAATCATGTAGGTAGGTTAGACAATTTAAAAAGGGAAATGGATAGGTTGAAGTTACAATGGGAATTTGTGAAGTGTGGGATTTCTGGTCAATTCAGTAACGGGTTTTCAACACGAAGTCAAATAGGTATACAGCAGTAAGCCTAATAATAAATAAGCAAATAGGAATGTGGGAAAGCTACTATGAACAGTATAGTGAATGAATTGTAGCTAAGATACATACCTAGCCAACACCCACATTGGTAGTAGGAGTCTGCATGCCAATTAGTACCACTGAGTATGAAGAGACTGAAAGAATATATAACAGAAATTATTTGGATATTTAAGGGAGACAAAAGTTAAATTGTGATAGATGGAGCTGGAATTTGAGAGTAAGAAAACAGTAGGAGAAAATGGACTGGGGGAAAGGAATGAAAGTGGAAGCTGCGTCACAGACTTCTGAAAAGGACATAATTCTGTGGCTTGGTTCTAAAAGGGCCAATGTCAAGAATATTAGTTTTAAGTTATAAGCTTCTGAATATTTTCTGACATCTATTAACAATATATTTGGAGCTATTTGTTAATGTAATTATAGTAAATCAACTTAACTAAAGCTTATTTTTAAATAATAAATTTCTAGAATTTTCAACTTCCAAATTAAAGGACTTACGATGACATTGGCCATTTTTAACATAATTAACTCTCTTAAATTATTTGACATTGGATCTTTGGACGTCAGGGTCAGGTACACTGAATAACCAGAAAAACCAGAAACAGATAATTGTAAGATAAATATTTCCTTGTACTCATTAATTAAACACTTTATTCATTCCTCAAGAACTTAATAACTGATAGCAACTGTTACGTGTTCCAGATTCACTTTTTATCACCATAAATAATGAAAACATTGTTTGATCTCGCAATCGGGGGGGGGGGGGGGGGGGGGGGGGACTGTTCATTCACATTTCTTAATATCAGACAAATAATTTTAATTTGCATACACTATGGTTTATACTGTAAAAGGGGAGACAAAAAAATACATCACTCATTTCCCTCATCATCACCATCCTCATCCTCCCCTTCGTAAAATATCTGTTTATATCTTTCATCTGACTGTGTATTAGCTCTCAGGTGATTGATGAACTGCATGTAGAATGGATGACTGCTTACACTGATGTATGGAAGGAGATCCCTTAAGTCCTTTAATTTATTTTCTGAAATGGGTATGATGGCATCAGAAATAGATGCAAGTTTTGGCATAGACTAGTGCCAAGTTTTCTTTCTGTTCAGATCTATCATCTTGAATGGTTCTTCTGAGGAGTAACTGTGTTTATAGGAGATAATTCCTAGCATACCTGACTGATACTTAATCCATTTTATCTTGTTCCTAACAACAGGATTCCCTTCTGTGTTAATTTTCTTGTGCAGATAATGACTTCTCATCAAGTCTTTAAAAGTTGTAGAAGTCCTTTTGTTCCAGCTCTATTGTAGTTATTGGTGGTTTTCGGGGAACCATGCATATTAATTTTGCCCAGTCTCTTGGCTGTTCTATTTCAACAGTTGTTGTTTTCTTTGTCTTCTCAATGTCCAACTTCAAGAAACTTGTGGTTGATTTCCAAATGTCTTCCCTGAATAATAAATTCTTCCTCTACTCTCAGAGACACAATGGCAATAAAAATATTTCTGTTTTGTCCAGTGCACGAATAACTGTACAGGTGTACCTCAACAATTTCATCGGCCAGTTTCATCAAATAACCATACAGACAAGAAACTATTTCTGGGCCACCTCTTCCTGCCACTGTTTCAGTCCAAATGTAACGTACTGGAAAACATTTTTTATGTCTCTTTACATAGATGGTCATGTTGAAGGTCCAAAGTTGTCTTTTGTAAAATGCCACACTACAGCATAGAAAAGGAGTGGGTAGACATTTCTGCAAATCAAAGGCCAGGGTTATTACAATGGAATTCTGTCAGCTTTCTTTTTATCACTGTCTTTCTGATCGTAAGTAGCCTGGGCTAAATCCAAATGTTGCTGTCATTCCAAACCTTCCAATATTCAGCACCATCAGTACAATTCTTGAGTAACATTATGTATTTGTCACATTTTGCACAAGTGTCAGTCTTCAGTTTGTGGAAGCAGGTCACAAAAACTCTTCAATAACGTGCTTCACTTCTTGGCTTCATACCTTGGTTTGTCAAAATTCTTGATAGAGCCGGTATATTGCTGAAATACTCAAGTCTGGAGATAAATATTTTTTAGAAGAATGAGATCGAGAATAATGGCTGTCGTAGGAAGGAAACTTGTTATCGTGTTCCTTTATTAAACCAATGTCATCAGATGGAACTTTTGCATGATTAGAATGTTTACCACATCCATCTTCAGAACATACTCCTCCTTCAGAGCCCTTTCTTTTCTCCACAATTATTCTTACCTTCTTTTGTGTTAAAGAAAATGTACTAAGGAACATATTTTGACGTGCTTCTATCTTAGTCTCCAATATAAAGAAAGTACTTCCTGGAATATTTTTGCCTGCTTGCAGTTCCTTCATGGTTTGTTCCTTAAATGCTCCACATGTTTCTTTTCCTGAGACACATGATTCGCTATGAATTGATATTGAGCTTCTCGGGACAATTTGTAATATTCTATGATCATTTTCTCTCTCTCTCATCGTCATTTACTTTTCCTCTGCAATTTTTCCTGCACTTGCTTGATGATTTCAGAACTTTAGCAGGTATAACTTTCCCTTTCGACATCATTTACTTGTTTTCTTCAGTTTTCAATTCTTTCCTCCAATTTTTCTCCCATAATTTTTCGTTTCTTTTTTCTTTTCTGGATGAATCCTGTGGATAACATTTCTTCCTCCCCCTTCCACTGAACTTTGTTGTTTCATTGCCAGACTGCTTTTGAATTAGACCAATTTCTTCAATCCTTGAAGATCTTTTAACTGTCTTTTGTACAAGTATATTCCCTCCGTCATTGCTTTCATCACTACTTTCGCCACCACTTGGAACATATTCATCAGAATCATCAAATACATGTTCATCAGAACTCAAAATCACGTCTGCCACTAATGATGAACATGCATTTCCTTCTGGACTGGTACTGGAATGACCTTAAAAAAAATAAAAATGAAATAAATTTAATAGGGGGTTGATAATATTTTAGAATGGCATTAAGTAGAGATACCAGCCAATGTATGGTCCTGTGTTGGAAAAATTAGGGCTAAATGCTCCCGATGCCACTTTGATTTAATAAACTTACCTTCAAGGCAAAGTGACAACTTCAGCATTGATATTTCAGGCACATTTTGTTCCTCAGGCTCTTCCTTATCGCCTCTGTGAAACATGATGTTTGTACCTACCAAGACTGTCTAGACTCTTCACTAACAATGTGCTGAATGGTTAGGGGAATTGTTAAAGGAACAACTCTTATTATTGCGTATTGCTGCCAGATTTAAGTCCAATGTCATAGCACAGTTTCAGTTGTTGAAACTGTCAGCAAAAAAGGCCAATGTTGACATTGGCCCTTCTTACAACAAATGTGAAGTAAGAGGGAAGGCCAATGTCAAGATTGGCCCTTTTATGCTGGTTGGAGACTTGATAAAACACTTTGGGGCTTATATCTTAAAACCCCAGTATCTCCCATCGTACGTGGCTTAGACATTGGCCGTTTTTAACATTGTGAAGAGCAGCAATAAAACCAGTTTGACAAATATTGACATTGGCCCTTTTAGAGCCAAGCCACAGAATTATTGCTAACACTTGATTTAGGAATCAAGAAAGAAGGTTGCGTAAGTGAAAGATGCCTGAGGAGACTGAAATGTTTCAGATTAATTATATAGTAGTAAGACAATGATTTGAAAACCAGATTTTAAACTCATTTTCAGGTGCAGGTGTAGACTTTGACCATAATTTACTGGTTATGAATGGCAGACTAAAACAGAAGAAACTACAAAAAGATAGGAAAATAAGGAGTTGAGATGTGGATGAAATGACTAAACCAGAGGTTATTGGCAGTTTCATAGGGAGCATGAGGTAACATTAGATTGGAACAGGGGATGGAGAGAGGAGCATGGGGAAGGGGGGGGGGGGTGGAAGGAACATTAAAAAGTTCAAAATAAAATTATGTAACTCACTAACAGAAAAGTCATCTTTCAATATAACACAGTTCTGTCAAATGGACAATGTTGATTTTAATATCTAAGATTATAGCTGTATCATTTAATTTTCCCACACAGCTGTATCTGCATATGATGAAGCCTGTTTCATTTTAAAAAATCCATTGTGAATTAACAAATAAAGATTGAAGATAGAAAATGAATGAGTAGTGGTAACACCAGTTCCTGTCAGATCACCAAAGTTGAGCACTGTCTGGACTGGCTAGCCTTAGGATGGGTTACCATCTGGGTCTGCTGAGTGTTGTTGGCAAATTGAGTGCATTCAGCCCTTGTGAGGCCAGTTGAGGAGCTACTTGATTGAGAAGTAGCAGCTCCAATTATGAAAACTGACAAAGGCTATGGGAGTGGTGAGCTGACTACATGCACCTCCATATTCACATCCAGTGGCACCAGTGGGCTGAGGATGATCAGTGACTGGTCATTACCATTGGGCCTTCAAGGTCTGTTAGGGTGGAGCTTTGGGAAATGAAACAGGGAATGCAGCAGAGCATCACATGAGTAAAAAGACAAGGCCTATTATAAATTTTGGATAACTCAGGAGATATTTAATTTAACTGACCAAAGGAGAAAATATAAAAATGTAGCAAATGAAGAAGGGTATAGGAAAGAAAAATGTCTAAAGAATGAGATTAACAGAAAGTGCAAAATGGTTAAAAGGAATGGCTAGGGGACAAATGCAAGTTTATAAAAACAAGCATAACTATGGGAAAGGTAGATGCTGCCTACTGGAAAATAAAATAGACCTTTTGGAGAAAAGAGAAGCAACTGCGTGAATATCATGAGGTCACATAGCAAGCCAATACTAAGCAAAGAATGGAAAGGTAGAAGAAATGTATAGAGTGTCTATACAAGGGGAACAAACTTGAAGACAATATTACACAAAAAAGAAGTAAGTAAAAATGAGATGAAAGAAGTAAGTAAAGATGAGATGAGACATAAGGTACAGCGAAACGAATTTGACAGAGCACTGAGAGATCTAAACATATAGAGATCTGTAGATTTTATGCAGCACTGTAAAGATAATTTTATGTTTGTGTGAAAATTATGTTCATTAAAAAGTTTTTAGAGGATGAAGAATTGTCATGGGGAAACCAAAATTTTTGTACTGAGAAGTCATTTGAAGCTTTTGAAAAGAAATTTTTAGAGAAATTTTGGTCAGGAACAGAGCAGTTGCAAATCAAAAGTGAATTTTTGAATGGACCAAGGTACAGGGAAGGAAGAGACAGTATAGAGCAATTTAGAAGGAACTGATGTGCAAATTAGCACATATTGGTAAACCTTGTGATGAACTCACAATGACTGATGCTTTAAGACATAGATTACCAGCTGAAATTCAGTGGGATCTGCTTTATGAACCAGATGACCAGATGACACACTTGAACAGTTTTTAAAGTATGTTGACAAGTTGGATAGCACCTTGGAAAGAATAAGAAAACAGCACCATAGGTACCACAATTTTGCACACAAAAATGGGTATCAAAATTGGGAGAATAATAATTAAAGAACTACAGCAACTTTCCACCAAAGAATCACTGTAGTTATGGTGAAAACAATCAGTATCAGCAGAATGGTTATTTCAATTTCAATTTGTTCGTAACATGTAATTTTACACGCATGTGCGTTTTCAACTAAGTATAAAATTTTTACAATTACAATATTTTAGTTTACATTATTTCTTATTACATTGTAATGAATGATAAATTCGAGTTATAAGGGCATATTTGGACAAGCCACCACTTGACCCGCTTTATAAAAGTATCCCCCGTCAATATCTTAACTTCATTTGGTAACAAGTTATTAAAAATAGCCCCTTTGACATAGGGACTTTTCGCTGTTAAAATTAATCTTCCGTAAACCATATGAAAATCTTTTCTATGCCTTGTACCATAGTTGTGAATATCCATGTTTCTTTTTGTGATCTTAGAGTCTTCTTTCACTAGCATTATACACATATCAAAAAAAGTCTTCCATCACCCTGGTTCCCAGAACTCCTGAAGATAGACGATGACTCTGGATATTGTATCACAGACACAGTCCCTTTGACTGTTCAGAGATGACACTAAACTCACCCAAAGGTGTAAACAACCATGCACGAGCAGTGCCTATTAGATGGAGGGGGTCAGACAGGTGATCAGTTCCAGTCATTCCACCGGGAAGGAGGCACACAGCTCGTGTTGTCTGCAGTTCAACGACACCTAGACAGTCAATACCATGGTTCAATCATGTCCACATTGTTACTTTCTTTCAGGAAGGGCTCTCAATAAGGCAAGTGTCCAGGTGTCTTGGAGTGAACAAAAGTGATGTAGTTCAGACATTAAGGAGATACAGAGAGACAGGAACTATTGATGACATTCCTCTCTCAGGCCACCCAAGGGCTACTACTGCAGTGGATGACCACTACTTATGGATTATGGCTCGGAGGAACCCTGACAGCAATACCACCACATTGAATAATGCTTTTCGTGCAGCCACATGACATTGTGTTATGACTCAGACTGTGCACAATAGGCTGCATGATGCGCAACTTCACTCTGATGTCCATGGTGAGGTCCATCTATGCAACCACGATACCATGCAGCGCGGTACTGATGGGCCCAACAACAAGCTGAATGGACTGCTCAGGATTAGCATCACGTTTTCTTCACTGATGAGTGTCACATATGCCTTCAACCAGACAATCATCGGAGATGTGTTTGGAGGCAACCCAGTTAGGCTGAACACCTTAGACACACTGTCCAGCGAGTGCAGCAAGGTGAAGGTTCCCTGCTGTTTTGGGGTGACATTATGTGGGGCCAATGTATGCCACTGGTGGTCATGGAAAGCACCGTAACAACTGTACTATACGTGAATGCCATCCTCCAACAAATAGTGCAACCATATCGGCAGCATGTTGGCAAGGCATTCGTCTTCATGGATGACAATTCACGCCCCCAACATGCACATCTTGTGAATAACGTCCTTCAGGATAACGACATCGCTCGACTAGAGTTCTCCAGACATGAATCATACCAAACATGCCTGGGATAGATTAAAAAGGGCTGTATATGGATGATGTGACCCACCAACCACTCTGAGGGATCTACGTAGAATTGCCATTGAGGAGTGGGACAATCTGGACCAACAGTGGCTTGATGAACTTGTGGATACTATGCCACAACGAATACAGGCATGCATCAATGCAAGAGAACGTGCTACTGGGTATTATAGGAACCGGCGTGTACAGCAATCTGGACCACCACCACTGAAGGCCTCACTTTATGGTGGTACAACATGCAATGTGTGGTATTCATGAGCAATAAAAGGGGTGGAAATGATGTTTATGTTCATCTCTATTCCAATTTTCTGTACAGGTTCCGGACCTTTTGGAACCGAGGTGATGCAAAACTTTTTTTGATGTGTGTAGTTACTAGTATATACACGGCATACACTGTGGGAATATTGTGTATAATGAATAAGGGTTTGCAAGAAGTTCCTGGCCTTACTTTTGCTATGATCCTCAAGGCTCTCTTTTGCAGTATGAAGACTCTTTTCATATTAGTTTGGCATGTCTCACCCCACAGTATTAGTCCATAAGACAAGAAAGGATACACACATTCATAATATACAGTCTTTAGGGTTTCAGAATTAAGATATGGTGACAATCTTCTTAATACATGTAGACTGGGTGGTTTTTTTTCATCCATAGCCACCTTCCTAGAATTTCATCACTCACAGTATTTTGTTTGTTTGGACCACTTAGTTTAAAATGAATAATATTAGTTTTTTCTATGTTTATTTTAATATTGCTGACTAGAAGAGAATCAGAATCTTCATTATTCACAGTTAACTGAAAATTATTAATTTTAGTTTCTGTTTCATTGTACCATATCTGATTTTATTTACAATTGACCAGCAAGTCTTTGAAATGTTATCTGAATGTCACATCTTTCTTATTTTAATCTCCTGACTTCTTTGTGGTATTTGTGCTGTTTGTAGAGTTCTTTATGTAACTCTGAGTTAGTCAGTCTGTGTAAGCTATACATGTTTTCCGTTTTTTCTTTCAGATCTTTTGTTTTAAAATATAATGGCAGAGGTTTAAAGTTTAAAGGCTGGTTTTTCTGGATACTCACTTTTTTTCAATGGCATGGCTCTATTTAAGTGCTCAGTTTGGCAAAGGAATGAAAATAAAAATTTCAAATACAGTAACAGGAATACCTAGGTGCAACTGTACATTAAGTAAAAGAAGAAGAAGAAAAATTAAGTAGGGCTCCATTGTCAGTCCACAAGTTAGGAGCAGAGAAATGTAATAATAAATACACCAACCGACCAACCTAATTATCCGCAGCATACAAAGTTATCTGATACAATAAATAATTAGTTTAAGGAAGTGTATTATACACTATGCACCATTTCTGTAGAGAAGAATGAATGTCACACACCAAAACAAAAAGACACAATTGACACAACATATGATAACATTGAAAAAAAAACACTTTATCAGAACAGGTAACTGAAGTATGTAATGATTTTGGACTCAGTCAATTTGCGGAGGAACCAGTTAAGTCAAAAGCGCACACTGTGTTGCATGAAAGTGACTCTCATGAATCTGGATATGAAAATAATGCTGTGTTAAAGAGTAATTTGAAAGGTAATAATTTTTGTAATTATGTTTGTGTTAGTAACTGTAAAGATGATGATGAATTTGTGGGGAAAAGTGAGGAAGAGAAGTATTTTGTATGTTTTAAGAAAGAAGTTGAGGTGTGTTATGATAAGGAGGAGAATGATGTTCATGATAGTGTTGTAGAAATATCCAAAGATTTAGTTGAGAAAATGAGTAATTCTAATGATATTGTTAAATTACTGAGTTCCTGAGTTTAATTTCTAGTAAAATGTTATGTCCCAATGGTGAAGATACTTCACTTAACAGTTGTGAGAGTAATGATAAATTTTTGGCTGAGATGGCTAAAGATGAAATGTTGTTTTATAGCTTGTGGTTAAATTGTAAGGCAGTACAGAATGATGAAAATTTTTGAAAAATGTTAATCAATGTACGTTCAACTTTATGTCAAAACTGGTGGCACAAAGTTAAATATGATATCTGTAAACAATTAGAAGATAAATCCATGAGTGAAGATCAATGTCAACTGAGTGAGTGACATTCTAGATGTGGATAGTACAAGTAACAATTTTTCTGTTAGTGTGCTGAAACTTTGTAATCCAGATAAGACAAGTACAAGTAAGATACAAACCATAGGTGACAGTTTCAAAGAAACTGAAGATGATTTGTTATACAAAAATGTTAACCACAATGATTATGATGAAATCTGTAGTCCCTTCATTAAGTTAAGATAGGATCATGGAAAATCAGGTGCCTTATCAACACATGGAGCCAGATGTCAGGGGTTTCTGAAGATAATAAAGGAAGGAAGGGATTATGCTGAATTACCAGTGATTGGAGTTAAAATCAGAGGTTCTAAAGATAGACATAATAAAACAGTGAAGAATCACTTGTAGTATTGAAGGAGAACAATTTACTCAAGGATGTCTTATAACTGCAGAACTTTCAGAGGATTTTATACTGGGGATAAATTGGATAGGAAAAGTCAGTGTAGGTTTTGATTGGGGAGGACAGAAACTTTGTATTCCAAGACCAGATGGAAGCTGTGTTGTAACCAATTTTCTCAAGTCAGATTCCAACAATAATAACAAAGTTAATAGTATACAGTTTTTGAAAGAAAGAGGAGGTATAGACACAAATGAGACATAATTTGAAGAACTTGTTAACACTAAAGTAGGAGAAGCTGGTGGGCTCAGTGGAAATCAAAACAGGAATAAGATTTTTACTTTGGGAGTACAGTGATGTCTTTAGTAATGTGCCAGGAAGAGTAAAAGGTTACCAGAGTACTTTACTCTTGAAACCTCACAAACTGTTTTTTGCAAGACCTTGTAATGTACCAATTGCCAGAAGAACAGCAGTATAAAGAGAATTACACAAACTGGAAGTATGTAATGTTATTAAAAGAAGTACTAATCCTTACAAAACCAATTTGTTATGAAGAGAGATGGAAGTGTCAGATTGGTGCTGGATTCCATACAGATAAACAAATTTTTATACAGAGAAACAGGCAACCCTGAAAACATTGATGAGGTTTTACACAAATTTAAGAACATACAATTAATGTCAATCCTTGATTTGACCTCAGGATTTCACAAGGTACATTTAGCAAAAGATTCAAGGAAGTATACTGCCTTTTTATTTATGGTCATTGTTAACAATATTGTGTGCTACCACTTGGTTCAAATTCATCTGTTGCTGCATTTATCAGAGTTTTGGACCATATGCTTAGTACAGAACTTATAACACCACTAACAAACTGTGTATATGACATTTTGGTAACTGGACAAGATTGGAATGAACACTTTCAACTTTTGAAACAAGTATACAATAAACTTAGACAAGGGAAATGACACTTAAAGTGGAGAAATGTAAATTAGCTGTACCAGAACTTAAATTTTTAGAGTTTGTTATTACTAAAGATGGGATTCTTTGTGACACTGAAAAATTGAAGCATTTTCCAAATTTCCACCACCATGTAAAAGAAAGCAATTAAACTCATTTTCTTGGTTTATGTGGATTCTAACAAAAATTCATTAGTAATAAAAGTTTGAATGCACCCTGTTTGAGAAATTTACTTAAGAAGAATACTGTGTGGATTTGGAGTGATGAATGCCGGAAAGCTCTTGAATGTATTAAGAAAGAATTGAACAACCAACACTTATTACACAGACCTGATTTCAGTTTGCCTTTTTGCTTACACACTGACAGCAGTAATTATGGACAAGGTGCTGAGTTATTTCAGGAAAAAGAAATTGATGGTAAAATTACATACGGTCCATTTGCTTTTCATCACAGAACATTATTCAAACATGGAAAATCTTAAACTGTTACTGAAAACGAGTTACTGACTATTCACTGGGCACTTGACAAGTTTTGAAATTATTTTTTAGGTCCTAAAATCAAAGTATGTTCATATCACAAAGTGCTATGCTACCTTCAAGAGTGCAAATTACACCATGAAAGATTCACAAGATGGGTATTTTTTACAGCAATTGGATTATGAAGCAGTGTACTGATAGCATTGTTGCACATGCTTTTTCTGGGTTACTCTTAGGTGGAATTAATGAATTACATGATCGGGAGGAGGAAAATGAGTTTAAGATGAGATATATGAAGGGTGTTGTGATGAGAAAATCATTAGAGCCATGTGTAACAGAATCAGGGGAAATCAAAATCATGATTCAAGCTGGAGATTAGTCAAAAGCTGCTTAGGTAAGAAAGGGTATGAAGAAATGGATAAATTTTTCGAAGTGCACAAAAGTTCACTATTTAGGAGGACAGAATCTGACTGATAACTGGAGGTTATGTTGACCAGAGGAGGAAGCTGAAAAATTAAACATGTATACTTGTGAATCTTATGGACACCGTGGCATTCAGAATTGCATTCAAAAGTTGCATGAGATTGTTTGTTTTTAGTGTGGTTAAAAAGGTAAAGAAATAATTTTTGTCCTGTGGTAGATGTCAACAAGTAATGCTAAGTAATAGGACATGTCGAAGTGAAATGCAGAACACATTCCTGAAAAATTTATGGATTTGGTAGCCATCGACTTCTATGGATCTTTGTCAAATGGTAGAGGTGATCACAGTTACATTTTTGTTGTGACTGACATGCGTTCCAAATTTATAAAATTGTGCCCTGTCAGTAATGCCACAAGTGAACAGATTATTTCTAAGATTGAGAGGGATTACTTTAAAAATGTAGGAAAACCAGAAGCCATTCTGTCTGATAATGGATCACAGTTCATATCTAAAAATTGGAAAGCATTTGTTGAAAGAATAGCAATTAAACACATTTAGATTCCATTGTATAGCCCATCACCAGACGCTGCAAAAATATATGTGACAGAGAATGGTTGCTTTGTCACACATATTGTGGTCATAAGCATTCTACTTGGTTTGAATACGTTACAGACTTTGAAGACATTGTGAATAGCTTACAACGCAGTTCAGCTGGATTTACACATTTTGAGATTGTGTTTCATAAGAAATCTGCAAACATTCTGTCATAGTTTATTAAATACTGACTATACACAATTTTGTCTGCACAGTAAAGAGCGGAGTTGTAGTACAGTTTCCTGCCAGTTTTCTGTACTACAGCTTCTTCTGCTATCTTTGAGCTTATCAGTGTTACATATTTACCTGGAAAAGTTTCAGATATAAAATGCTGTGTATTGATTTAACACTACATAGTTTCCCTACTGTGATACAAACTTCTACTCTATACTGCTCCATAAAATTTTGGGCATGCAGCTGCATAAATTCAGCTTCTTCTTCTTCTAATATTTCAGCTGAATACCGTCCAGCCATCTTCAGAGTGAGCTGAAGTGACTAACGTTCCAGCACTTGCTCCACCCTTTTAAACTCGAAGACCAAATCACTACTGAATTTATGCGGCTGCATGCCCAAAATTTTATGGAACAGTCTTTACGCTGCAAGACGTGAAGATGCACTTACAATCTATATTTTGAAGTGTGACATGTGCCATACTTATAAATTATTCTTTTGCAAAATGAAATTTTGGACATTTCTCCACTAGGATGACAAAGTAGCTCTTTTCAGATTGAAATGCTGAGAAACTATCTTTAAATTGCCGAAGATGAGATTAATTTGTTAATGACAATTCTTATGAACTTATATTGGTTTTCTACGTGCAATATCACCTTAGAAGTCTCAGATATTGTTTGTCATAAGAGCAATCTTACTGGCTAGTGCCACCAACCAAAAAGTCTCAGAAGTGTCCTCTGGGCAAATTCTGTTTTTCAATCCTTACTGACTGATTTTGCTGGTCTGTACTAGAATTGGGGAGAAGAGGAATTTGTGGCACAACTTGACTAGAAGAGGGGATCAGTTAGTAGGATACATTCTGAGGCATCAAGAGATCACCAATTTAGTACTGGAGGGAAACGTGGAGGGTAAAAATCACAGAGGGAGACCAAGAGATTAATACACAGCAGATTCAGAAGGATGTAGGTTGTAGTAGTAATTCAGAGATAAACAGGCTTGCACAGGATAGAGTAGCACGAGGAGCTGCATCAAACCAGTCTCTGGACTGAAGACCACAACAACAACAACTAAAAGAAACCTTTAAAGCCACAAAATTATTCTGTGAGTACATGTTATTCTAATTTATGTCACTACTTCTAAGAAGCCTCAGAACTGAGTTCTCAGCAAGTCTTTTCCATTTATGCATCTGACCTTAAAACAGGTCACTGTACGCTATACACTGCAAACCATGTACTTGTATATATATTTACCCCTCTGAAGGGATTTGCACTATTTAGTATTACAATTACTCGTTAGTGAAAAAATTTATTTTTTGCTGTATCAATTTTTTTCTCATGTATATTAGAAAATAATGAAGAATGAACAGTTTGAATATCTGAAAAATTCTCAGAGCTATGTAGCTAGCTATGAAATTTGTCTTCACTACTGCTCTTTTGGTGGGTTATTAATGAAAAGCTATTTCTTTAATATTTATCTTACTACAGTGTTTTAATATTTTATTGCAATTTTTTCTCTTAGTTAACTAATGAACAATTAATTAGTGTAAAGCATGTCATTTGCAGCCGTATTAAACATGTTATGTTGTACATAATGAGACAAATAATGTACTTTTCATTACTTTTGAATAAAGTAAATGTGTTTTGTTGGAACATGTTTTACAAAAAATGGTTCAAATGGCTCTGAGCACTATGGGACTTAACATCTATGGTCATCAGTCCCCTAGAACTTAGAACTACTTAAACCTAACTAACCTAAGAGTGTTGTGTGCTGTCCTTAAGTTAGTTAGGTTTAAGTAGTTTTAAGTTCTAGGGGACTGATGACCATAGATGTTAAGTCCCATAGTGCTCAGAGCCATTTGAACCATTTTTTGTAAAACATGTTCCAACAAAACACATTTACTTTATTCATAAGTAATGAAAAGTACATTATTTGTCTCATTATGTACAACATAACATGTTTAATACTGCTGCAAATGACATGCATAAGTAATGAAAAGTACATTATGTGTCTCATTATGTACAACAACACATTTAATATTGCTGCAAATGACATACATTTATTTAAAGTACTCAAGTAAAGCAAATTAAATTTCTGTTCTCTAAGAGGATCCACAAGGAATAAAAGGTACTGATATATTATGTTTTAGTGAACATCATATGAGAGCTGTTGAAATATTGTAGGTGAGTGGTTACTGTATAGCAATACGTTACTCTATATCTCTAGATCGGAAAAAGGTGGTGTTGTAATTTAAATTAAAAAATAACATATCTTACAAAGCATTGGATTTAAAGAGTCACTGTATAGAGCAAGATATTGAAATATGTGGAACAGAGATGGGGGGCCTACTACACAGGACTTGCCAGTTGCAGTATTAGCACTTTACAGAGCTCCTGTAGGGAAGATTGACGTGTTCCTGTGGCAGCCAGAGTCTCTTTTATCCCAGCTGCATGAGTCCCAGAATTTAATAATTGTAGGAGATTTTAATATCAATTTTCTAAATCAGAGCAACAGCAAAGAAGATTTACAACATCTAGTAAAGCTTTTTAACCTGATGATAGTAGCAGATTTTCCAACTAGGATTATTAATAACTGTCAAACTCTGATTGACAATAAATTAGTAGATAAGTCAAGAATAAACAATACAAGTGTATGTCCAATTGTTTATGGCCTTTCTGACTATGATGGTCAGTTGCTTACATTCACTGACATCAATCTGTGCAACAGGTTTGACCATTCTTGGAAATCTTTTAGGATAATAAATGATGAACTTCTTAAATATTTCAAATGCAGCCTCCAGGAGATAGACTGGAGTCCAGTTTTCAGTGAAACAGATGTGAATAAAAAGTATAATATATTTTTTAATGAATTTATGTCTCACTTTAAGGCTAGCCTTCCCAAAACAATAATTAGAAAAAAACCATGTAGGCATTGATAAAAAACATGTAGCTCACTGTAGGAATAAAAACACCCTGCAGAACAAAAAGGATGCTATATAGTTATCTCAAAACTTGTAATAACCCAAGGAAATGGCAAGATGACAACTTAACTGTAGCATTCTAAAGAAGGTTATAAATAAATCTAAGAGTATGTAACTGAAATTGAGATATTAGAAAACAAAATAAAAACAATTTTGAATGAGATGAAGAGAGAAACTAGCAGAAAAAACAAGAAACAGGACACAGATCTAAATTAAGGAAGGTGACAATACAATGAAGAAACCCAAAATAGTTGCAGAAATATTAAACAAGCATTTTCTGTAAAAAGCAGAGAAGGCAGACTGTAAAGAATCTGTGGACAAAGCAACAGCTCTTCCGAGAAAGCTATCTACAACAGAACACCACAGATATACTTACCTCTGGTTACATTAAATGATACTGAAAGAATAATCAAGTCATTAAAAAAAGTCTTTTGGTGTGGACAATATTTCCAGTAAAATATTGAACTATTGTTATAAATATAAAGTCCAGTCTTGTACAACATATTCAATCCATCTTTGCAAGAAGGAATTGTCCCTGACAGACTAAAACTGGCTGTAGTTATACCCCTCTTTTAAAAAGGTGACAAAAAGCAGTGTCACAAACTATTGCCCAATTTCCATTTTAAATATCTTATCAAAAATGTTGGAAAAACTTGTGCACAGATTGATCATCAACCATCTCAGCTTCCACAATATCCTCAACAACACTCAGTATGGATTCCGTGCTAGTCTTTGTACTGAACAAGCGATATTCTCCTTTAATAATTATGTCTTGGAAACAATTAAAAAAATGCCTCCAGTAGGTATTTTTTGTGACCTTTCAAAAGCCTTCGATTGTGTAAACCACCAAATTCTTTTGAAAAAGACAGAATATTATGATCTAGGTGGTACTGTTGGTTAGTGGCTTCAGTCATACCCAAAGGACTGAAATCAGAACATAATGCTGAATGGCTCTTCCAGAAAATCTTCCTCATCGGAGTGGGGTACAGTAAGTTTTAGTATGCCCCAGCACTCAATAGTAAATCTGCTGCTGCTTCTTACTTTCACTATTGAGCTCCATCTTTATTCCAAAACAAAGAGTAAATTTATCCTTTTTGTAGATGATACATCAATTTCTATTGATGAACTGCCTGATGATAATCTTGAGCAAACTACAAAGTTTTCTCCAAAGTTTTACGTTGGTTTTCTGCAACAGGGCCTCTTACTCAACACAGTTAAAACTCATTCTATGAGGTTCCATGTGCCAGAAAGTAATCCTGAAGAAATTAACATAAAGTATAGAGATCAATCACTACAAAAAGTTGACGATACAAAATTCCTGGGTGCCTACATAGACAGTAAATGTAATTGTTCTACCCACATCCTTCAGCTTGTGACTAATAAATTTTTCTAATGATTTCACAGTCAATTTTGTGCTAGGATTGATGTAATTTACTTGTTTCACACTTCTCCTTCTCTTATACTTTTTGTTGCGAATTATGTTGTATTATGCAGTTGACTCATTGAGTGTGATAAACAGGCATCCATTTTATACTAGTAGCTACACTGCATTAAGATGACTTGATGTTTTAAGGACTCTACAATGTTTGATATTATGAAAGGAAATGAGCGGAACTCTTTTGTTCTCTTTAAGGTTACATGATACTTGATGTTCTTATAATTTTCAGGGCTTATATTGCACAAGCCCTCAGAGGGACTACACTCTTTCTATGTCATTTGCTTGGTGAACACAGGGTCTCGAACAATGTACAAGGGTGCCAATTCCATGGGTGCTCTGGTGCTCATGCACCTTCACCCCTCCCCAACCAATATGTAACATGTTTTGAGAGAAGAAAACTAAAACAGAATGAATCAAACAATGGAAACTCCAGGTAGGAGTACCAACAATGTAGGAAAAGATAGACTACTAATTACTGGAAAGAAAACACATCAAGTTGCAGACAGGCACAATAAAAAGACACTCATGTGTGGCTTTTGGCCACAGCCTTCATCAGTAAACACACACACACACACACACACACACACGCGCACACATACACACACACACACACACACACACACACACACACACACACACACACACAGGGGGGGGGGGGGGGGCACGCACACCTCATGCACACACAACAGCTAACTACAGCATCTCGGGCCGTAATGTGAAAATAATAGAATAAATAAATAAAAAAACACAAAAATTGGAGAAAAATTTAAAGCTGTCAATTATGCTAATTCTGACATTGTGCTCTCACATTGGCTCATGCAGCTGTGGCCAAGAATCTCTCTGCCCTCCCAAAACAACTGACAAGTACTCAGTGCACTCTTTTGCAGAAATACTAAGAAAGTTTCTGAATGTTCTGTCAAGCAAGCAACAGCATGCAGAGAGTTAAACCACCTGCTTTGCATTGATAAATATTCATTCACTCACTGCCATTCTTCATAGAGCAGTAAATTTTAGTTTACATTTTTTATTGTGTAACACAATATCATTTACAATTACAATTTACTTCATTTATTTTTTTGTTGTAGTTGGTTGTTGTAAAGGATAAAGTCACTATTCACTCATTAATCTTGAAAAGTGATTAGGCTGCAACATATATAGATACTGCTTCAGGTGGTTCCAATCCAATTTCTGTATCAAATGAAACAAAGAAAACTGGTCATGTTGGTGGTGGCCACACTTTACAAAAACAGAGGAAAGGCAAATGCCAGGTGAGTATAATTAAACTGATGTCGTTTAAAGTGTTGCAGAGCAGGCTTTATACATCACAGGATGTTGAAACATTGTAAATATGTTCATTAATTGGTGCACTCATAGCGCATTCTGAAAAAATAATAGTTCCACTTTCGGCCACCAGCTGAAAATGTGGCACTGTAAGCAGTCAGAATGTGGTGTCTTTGCAGGAACAGGAGAGGAACGATCAAACACATGATAATGGTGATACTGCCATTTTTATTAAGATATAGTACAAGTTACAACATGTTTTCAATATGGTCTTCCGACTCAGCAACATGCTGAATCTGTAACATGGCATGGCCAACAGTTGCCCACAGCATATCCAGTGTAGTCATAATGATATGTCATTGTATGCTATTCTTTAGATCAGGAAAAGTCTGGATACATCCCTGATAGACATGATCTTTCAGATCTCCCCACAACCAGAAGTCGCATAGATTTAGGTCAGAGCATCTGTAAGGCCAGACACCTTGAAATTGCCTAGAGATGATGCAGTCATTACATAAGGTTTCTCGAAGCAAATCTCTCACCTGGCAAGTGACATGTGGCGTCATCCCATCCTGCATACAAATTGTGGTACTGTCACAGTTATGTTCATGCAAAGCTGGAGTCATGTGTTGTACAAGGAGGTCCTTATAATGTGCAGATGTCAGTGAATGTCTAACACAGGCACAAGAGTAAAGTGTGCCTCATCCATCCAAAGAAAATTTTCCAGTCATATGTCATCCATTTCCATGTGTGCCAAAGAGTGAAGGGTGAAGTCACAATGTAGCCTATCTCTGGGACTTCATTTGGTACACATTCTGAATCTTGTAGTGATAGGTGTAAAATGCACCACAAAATCTTTTGAACAGTTGTCTAGGGGATAGCCAATTCCCATGACACAGCTCGAGCACTGGATGCAAAACCTGAGGCATGTGCTGCATAGTCAGCTATAGCTACAGCTACTTCATCAACTGCCTGGGAATGAGCTGCCTCCCTCTTCCTGCTGCAGTACCTAATTCACCTGTTTCTTCAGGTTTCTTATTCATATTCTTTAGCCAATTTATTGATATGGGCCCCCTTTGTAACTGTTTCTATTGGCAAAATTCCAACAATGCAGCACTGCTATAGCTGCCATTCGGGTAACACAGCTTTACCAGCAGTGCATGGTCTTTCTTCTTAATAGCCATTGTATTATGTATGGAAAACTTCAACCTTCTTAACCCTTTACACCAACAGTCACTTCACAGAAGAAATCAACATGCATCACCAGGCAACAAACAGCATACTGACACCAAAACAGGAAACATTTCACATTCTGACAGCTTACAGCACCTTATTTCACTTTAAAAAAACAAAAGTAGAACTATAATTTTTTTTCAACTTTCTCCAAGAGTGCAGTGGTTAATGAGCATACCTATGACGTGTATCACCCTACAATGTGTACAGCCCATACTGTACTACTCACAACAGAATCAGTTTAATTGCAACCACCTAGTATACGTGGATAACATAGGAAAAGATAGATTGCTACTTGAAACTTCCTGGCCGGTTACAACTGTGCGCTGGACCGAGACTCAAACTCAGGACTTTTCCTTTCACAGGCAAATGTTCTACCATCTAAGCTACCCAAGCACAACTCATGCCCCATCCTCACAGCTTTACATCTGCCAGTACCTTGTCTACTATCTTCCAAACTTCACAGAAGCTCTCCTGCGAATCTTGCAGAACTACACTCCTGCAAGAAAGAATATTGCAGAGACATGGCTTATCCACATCCTGGGGGGATGTTTCCAGAATGAGATTTTCAACTCTGCAGTGGAGTGTGCGCTGATACAAAACTTCCTGGCATGATAAAAAATCTATTAAATCCGAGTACAGGAGGGTAATAAGTAAGTAAAAAATTGAGAAATTCAGGAAATTGCTCAAAGATATGAACTGGATAGATGTTTACAATACTTCTGACTCAAATTAAAAACATGAAGCATTCATTAATAAAGTTACCTCCTCTTTTGAAGATTGTTTTCCCTTAAAGGTAACTCAAATCACACAGAAGTCAAAATGTAAACTGGATTACACAAGGAATAAAGATATCATGTGGGACAAAAAGGAGACTGTATCTAACATCCAGGAACAACTCTCATGGTAGAATTGCAATGTATTACAAAGAATACTGAAAAATATTGAAGCAAGTAATTCAGAAATTGAAGCAGCTTTATTACATCAGGTAACAAAATAAAAACTGTTCGGGATATAGTGAAAACAGAGATAGGAGGGGCCAAACAGAAAGAGGAACAGATAGCTCTAAAAATAAGTGAGACTTTGGTAACAAAAGCATGTAGTGTTGCAAAACTTTTAAACAGATACTTCATTTCCATTACCGACAGCTTGGGGTTATCAGGTTTGGTGAACAGTGCAATGGAGTATCTAAAACCAGTCTTTAAAAATAACTTCAGTAAAATGGAAATGACACTCACATCTCCCAAAGAAGTGGCATCCATCATAACATCCTTAAAATCTAAGAATTCCAGTGGGTATGACATCATATCAACAAAGTTAATCAAAGAGTGTTCATGCGAGTTGAGTTCTATCTTAAGTTATTTGTGTAATCAATCTCTTATCAGTGGAACATTTCCAGACTGGTTAAAATATGCTGAAGTTAAGCCTCTTCACAAGAAGGGGGATAAAGACATACCATCAAACAACTGACCAATTTCACTTTTGCCGGCTTTCTCAAAAGTATTTGGAAAGGTTCTGTTCAAGTGTCTCCTTAAGCATTTGACTGCAAATAATACATTGTCCAAGTCACAGTTTGGATTTCTTTAGGGTTCCGATATAGGGACAGCTATTTATACTTACAGTGAGAATGTACTTAATTCGTTATATAATAAATTAGAGGCTACTGGCATTTTATGTGACCTGTCAAAAGTCTTTGACTGTGTGAACCACAGTATTCTGTTAAGTGAATTAGAATATCTACATCTACATCAACATTTATACTCTGCAAGCCACCAAACGGTGTGTGGTGGAGGGCACTTTACATGCCACTGTCATTACCTCCCTTTTTTGTTCCAGTCGGTTCGCGGGAAGAACGACTGCCGGAAAGCCTCCATGCACGCTCGAATCTCTCTAATTTTATGTTCATGATCTCCTCAGAAGGTATAACTAGGGGGAAGCAATATATTCGATACCTCATCCAGAAACGCACCCTCTCGAAACCTGGACAGCAAGCTACACCGCGATGCAGAGCGCCTCTCTTCCAGAGTCTGCTATCACGGTTACCAAATAACCCTGTGACGAGACGCGCCTCTCTTCTTTGGATCTTCTCTATCTCCTCCGTCAACCCGATCTGGTACGGAACCCACACTGATGAGCAATACGCAAGTATAGGTCGAACGAGTGTTTTGTAAGCCACCTCCTTTGTTGATGGTCTACATTTTCTAAGAACTCTCCCAATGAATCTCAACCTGGTACCCACCTTGCCAACAATTAATTTTATATGATCGTTCCACTTTGAATCATTCCGCACGCATACTCCCAGATATTTTATAGAAGTAACTGTTACCAGTGTTTGTTCCGCTATCACATAATCATACAATAAAGGATCCTTCTTCCTATGTATTCGCAATATATTACATTTGTCTATGTTAAGGGTCAATTGCCACTCCCTGCACCAAGTGCCTATCTGCTGCAGATCTTCCTGCATTTCACTACAATTTTCTAATGCTGCAACTTCTCTGTATACTACAGCATCATCCGCGAAAAGCCGAATGGAACTTCTGACACTATCTACTATGTCATTTATATATACACTCCTGGAAATGGAAAAAAGAACACATTGACACCGGTGTGTCAGACCCACCATACTTGCTCCGGACACTGCGAGAGGGCTGTACAAGCAATGATCACACGCACGGCACAGCGGACACACCAGGAACCGCGGTGTTGGCCGTCGAATGGCGCTAGCTGCGCATTATTTTTGCACCGCCGCCGTCAGTGTCAGCCAGTTTGCCGTGGCATACGGAGCTCCATCGCAGTCTTTAACACTGGTAGCATGCCGCGACAGCATGGACGTGAACCGTATGTGCAGTTGACGGACTTTGAGCGAGGGCGTATAGTGGGCATGCGGGAGGCCGGGTGGACGTACCGCCGAATTGCTCAACACGTGGGGCGTGAGGTCTCTACAGTATATCGATGTTGTCGCCAGTGGTCAGCGGAAGGTGCACGTGCCCATCGACCTGGGACCGGACCGCAGCGACACACGGATGCACGCCAAGACCGTAGGATCCTACGCAGTGCCGTAGGGGACCGCACCGCCACTTCCCAGCAAATTAGGGACACTGTTGCTCCTGGGGTATCGGCGAGTACCATTCGCAACCGTCTCCATGAAGCTGGGCTACGGTCCCGCACACCGTTAGGCCGTCTTCCGCTCACGGCCCAACATCGTGCAGCCCGCCTCCAGTGGTGTCGCGACAGGCGTGAATGGAGGGACGAATGGAGACGTGTCGTCTTCAGCGATGAGAGTCGCTTCTGCCTTGGTGCCAATGATGGTCGTATGCGTGTTTGGCGCCGTGCAGGTGAGCGCCACAATCAGGACTGCATACGACCGAGGCACACAGGGCCAACACCTGGCATCATGGTGTGGGGAGCGATCTCCTCCACTGGCCGTACACCACTGGTGATCGTCGAGGGGACACTGAATAGTGCACGGTACATCCAAACCGTCATCGAAGCCATCGTTCTAACATTCCTAGACCGGCAAGGGAACTTGCTGTTCCAACAGGACAATGCATGTCCGCATGTATCCCGTGCCACCCAACGTGCTCTAGAAGGTGTAAGTCAACTACCCTGGCCAGCAAGATCTCCGGATCTGTCCCCCATTGAGCATGTTTGGGACTGGATGAAGCGTCGTCTCATGCGGTCTGCACGTCCAGCACGAACGCTGGTCCAACTGAGGCGCTAGGTGGAAATGGCATGGCAAGCCATTCCACAGGACTACATCCAGCATCTCTATGATCGTCTCCATGGGAGAATAGCAGCCTGCATTGCTGCGAAAGGTGGATATACACTGTACTAGTGCCGACATTGTGCATGCTCTGTTGCCTGTGTCTATGTGCCTGTGGTTCTGTCAGTGTGATCATGAGATGTGTCTGACCCCAGGAATGTGTCAATAAAGTTTCCCCTTCCTGGGACAATGAATTCACGGTGTTCTTATTTCAATTTCCAGGAGTGTATTGTGAAACGCAATGGTCCCATAACACTCCCCTGTGGCATGCCAGAGGTTACTTTAACGTCTGTAGACATCTCTCCATTGAGAACAACATGCTGTGTTCTGTTTGTTAAAAACTCTTCAATCCAGCCACACAGCTGGTCTGATATTCAATAGGCTCTTACTTTGTTTATCAGGCGACAGTGTGGAACTGTATCAAATGCCTTCCGGAAGTCAAGGAAAATAGCATCTACCTGGGAGCTCGTATCTAATATTTTCTGGGTCTCATGAACAAATAAATTGAGTTGGGTCTCACATGATTGCTGTTTCCAGAATCCATTTTGATTCCTACAGAGTAGATTCTGGGTTTCCAGAAACGACATGATACGCGAACAAAAAACATGTTCTAAAATTCGACAACAGATTGACATCAGAGATATAGGTTTATAGATTTGTGCATCTGCTTGATGACCCTTCTTGAACACTCGGACTACCTGTGCTCTTTTCCAGTCATTTGGAACCTTCTGTTCCTCTAGAGACTTGCGGTACACAGCTGTTAGAAGGGGGGCAAGTTCTTTCGTGTACTCTGTGTAGAATCGAATTGATATCCCGTCAGGTCCAGTGGACTTTCCTCTGTTGAGTGATTTCAGTTGCTTTTCTATTCCTTGGACACTTATTTCCATGTCAGCCATTTTTTCGTTTGTGTGAGGATTTAGAGAAGGAATTGCAGTGCAGTCTTCCTCTGTGAAACAGCTTTGGAAAAAGGTGTTTAGTATTTCAGCTTTACTTGTGTCATCCTCTGTTTCAATGTCATCATCATCCCGAAGTATCTGGATATGCTGTTTCAAGCCACTTACTGATTTAACATAAGACCAGAAATTCCTAGGATTTTCTGTCAAGTCGGTACATAGAATTTTACTTTTGAATTCACTGAACGCTTCACACATAGCCCTCCTTACACTAACTTTAACATCATTTAGCTTCTGTTTGTCTGAGAGGTTTTGGCTGCGTTTAAACTTGCAGTGAAACTCTCTTTGCTTTCGCAGTAGTTTCCTAACTTTGTTGTTGAACCACGATGGGTTTTTCCCATCCCACACAGTTTTACTCGGCACGTACCTGTCAAAAACGCATTTTACGAATGCCTTGAACTTTTTCCATAAACACTCAACATTGTCAGTGTTGGGACAGAAATTTTCATTTTGATCTGTTAGGTAGTCTGAAATCTGCCTTCTATTACTCTTGCTAAATAGATAAACCTTCCTCCCTTTCTTTATATCCCTTTTTACTTCCATATTAAGGGATGCTGCAACAGCCTTATGATCACTGATTCCCTGTTCTGCGCTTACAGAGTCAAAAAGTTTGGGTCTGTTTGTTATCAGTAGGTCCAAGATGTTATTTCCATGAGTCAGTTCTCTGTTTAATTGCCCGAGGTAATTTTCGGATAGTGCACTCACTATAATGTCACTCGATGCTCTGTCCCTATCACCCATCCTAAACATCTGGTAAATTGAAATCTCCACCTAAGACTATAACATGCTGAGAAGATTTATGTCAAATGTATTCCAGATTTTCTCTCAGTTGTTCTGCCACTAATGCCGCTGAGTCAGGAGGTCGGTAAAATGAGCCAATTATTAACCTAGCTCGGTTGTTGAGTGTAACCTCCACCCATAATAATTCACAGGAACTATCCACTTCTACTTCACTACAGGATAAACTACTACTAACAGCAACAAACATGCCACCACCGGTTGCATGCAATCTATCCTTTCTAAACACCGTCTGTGCCTTTGTAAAAATTTTGGCTGAATTTATCTCTGGCTTCAGCCAGTTTTCCGTACCTACAACGATTTCAGCTTCGGTGATTTATATCAGCGCTTGAAGTTCTGGTACTTTACCAATGCAGCTACAACAGTTTACAATTACAATACCGATTGCTGCTTGGTCCCCGCATGTCCTGACTTTGCCCTGCACCCTTTGAGGTTGTTGCCCTTTCTGTACTTGCCCAAGGCCATCTAACCTAAAAAACTGCCCAGTCCACGCCACACAACCTCTGCTACCCATGTAGCCGCCTGCTGCGTGTAGTGGACTCCTGACCTATCCAGCGGAACCTGAAACCCCACCACCCTATGGCGCAAGTCGAGAAATCTGCAGCCCACATGGTCGCAGAACCATCTCAGCCTCTGATTCAGACCCTCCACTCGGCTCTGTACCAAAAGTCCGCAGTCAGTCCTGTCAACAATGCTGCAGATGGTGAGCTCTTCTTTCATCCCACTAGCGAGACTAGCAGTCTTCACCAAATCAGATAGCCGCCGGAAGCCAGACAGGATTTCCTCCGATCCATAGCAACACACATCATTGGAGCCGACATGAGCGACCACCTGCAGACGGTTGCACCCTGTACCCTTCATGGCATCTGGAAGGACCCTTTCCACATCTGGAATGACTCCCCCCAGTATGCACACGGAGTGCACATTGGTTTTCTTCCCCTCTCTTGCTGCCATATCCCTAAGGGGCCCCATTACGTGCCTGACGTTGGAGCTCCCAACTACCAGTAAGCCCACCCTCTGTGACCGCCCGGATCTTGCAGACTGAGGGGCAACCTCTGGAACAGGGCAAGCAGCCATGTCCGGCCGGAGACAGAGCCTGAAACCGGTTCGTCAGACAACCTGGAGAGGCCTTCCGTTCAGCCCTCCGGAATGTCTTTTGCCCCCTGCCACACCTCGAGACAACCTCCCACTCCACCACAGGTGAGTGGTCAGCCTCAATGTGGGCAGTATCCCGGGCAGCCACAGCCGTAGTCCGATCGGGGGATGCATGGGACGAGCTGGCCGTCCCCGACAAACGCCCATCCGGACCCCCACAGTGATGCCCATTGGCAACAGCCTCAAGCTGTGTGACCGAAGCCAACACTGTCTGAAGCTGCAAGCGAAGGGATGCCAACTCAGCCCGCATCCGAACACAGCAGTTGCAGTCCCTATCCATGTTAAAAACTGTTGTGCAAAGAACGTCTGAACTAATCTACAGAGAGCACAACAATTCGACACAAAATTTGAACGGTTATTAAAATACAAGATTGCCTAGTAAATGCAGTACTGCTCCTACTTGCGCACTGCTGACACACTGCTTGGCGATGGAAGGAGACTACACGATTTTAAACTATTTAGGTACTAAAGCGCGATGCTACAACTCTCAAATACTATAATACGCCCGAAATTTATGAATTAAACAATGCAAGTACCCAAAAACACGCAAATAAATTAAGAATTAAACTATGTAACAAATAAGTGAGCTAAGAGTATACGACTTGCTGCTGGCAGATGCTTATCCAACAGCGGCAGGGAGCACACTGGCTGTGACCAACCGACACTGGCCGTTCAAAACATAAACAGAAGATAGATGACTACGCGAATTTAGACTATTCAGGTATTAAAGCGCGATGCTACAACTCACAAATACTATAATATGCCAAAATTTATGAATTAAACAATGCAAGAACCCAAAAACACGCAAAGAAATTAAGAAGTAAACTATGTAACAAATAAGTGAGCTAAGAGTATACGACTTGCTGCTGGCAGATGCTTATCCAACGGCAGCAGGGAGCACAATATCATGGTGTCAGCAGCAGTGCTGCAAAATGGTTTGAGTTTTATTTATCTAACAGGAAACAAAGGATGCTGTTGCAAAATACCTGTGCAGTAAGCAATCAGTTTTCATCTGATTGGGAATTGATTACATGTGGTGGTCCTTGAGGTTCCATCTTGGGTCCATTGCTTTTTCTTGTGTACATTAGTGACCTCTCGTGTGTTACATTGCTAAATGCTAAGATGGTTTTGTCTGCAGATGATACAAACATTGCAATAAGCAGCAAGTCAAGTACAGATTTAGAAATATCTGCTAATCAGAATTTCACTGACATTAATAAATTGTTTAAAGCTAATTCACTGTCATAAAAATTTTAGAAGATCCACTATATGCAGTTCAGAACCTGTAAGAGATTTCCTTCCAGCATGTGTATAACATAAGAAGACATGTAGATCAAAGGGGTTGACAGTGTTAAATTTCTGGGATTACAGCTCGATAATAAATTCAGTTGGGAAGGGCATACCACAGAATTGCTTAAGTGCCTAAACAAGTCTGTAGTTGCAGTGAGAATGATGTCAAATGTAGGAGATATAAAAAAAATTGTGTACTTTGCTTACTTTCATTCTGTTATGTCATATGAGATCATATTCTGGTGTAACTCATCAAACCAAGCAAAAGTTTTTAGGGTGCAAAAGCATGTGATAAGAATCATTTGTGGTGTAAATCCAAGAACATCATGTAGAAAACTGTTCAAGGAACTTTGTATTCTAACCACTATTTCTCAGTATATTTATTCCTTAATGAAATTTGTTGCAAGTAATATTTCTCTATTTTCAACCACTAGTTCAATACATAGTATCAATACTAGGAATAAGAGTAATCTACATAAAGACCTAAAGTCACTTACCTTGGTCCAAAATGGGGTCCAATATTGAGGAACACACATTTTCAATAAATTGCCAGCAACCATTAAAAGCTAGGTTTCAGATAAAGCACAGTTTAAACAGAGTTTAAAATACTTTTTGATAGGCAACTCCTTCTACCCTATAGATGAATATCTTAACAGAGACTGTTAAGCCAACTTAAGTAAAAATGTCTGTTAGATTTCAACTTAAGTAAAAATGTCTGTTAGATTTCAGTTTTGGCAGCACTTGACCACAACAGTCAAGATTAGGTATTTTGTGTATGATAAATTTATTAATAATGCATAACAATGTTTCATTCTGACAGTGTGTTAACTCTGTAACTATCAACTGTTCCAATTTACCACATTGTATTCAACTATTTCGACAATCTCCTGACAAATGATCAGGGTGGTAAGTGTTATATTAAATTGTTTTATGTTTTTATGTTATACTTACTGACATGTTCCATGCTCACAAGAATCATCTCATTTTTTGAGTCTATGGAACGAAAACTGTATCTAAGCTAAGCTAATCTTGAATTAAAACTGTGTGCCAGATCAAGACTCAAAATCGGGACCTTTGCCTTTCGCAGGCTGGTGCTCTACCACTTGCCCGCCAAAAGCAAAGGCCCCGAGTTTAGGTTTCAGTCTGGCACACAGTTTTAACCTGCTAGGAAGTTTCATATCAGCACACACTCCACTGCAGAGTGAAAATCTCATTCTGGATTGTTACTTACCGTAAAGAAGGCATGTCAAGTTGCAGGCAGGATGATTAAAACACACTCATATGTAGCTTTCATAGCCACACACTCATATGTAGCTTTCATTCATAGCCTTCACCAATAAAAACACACACACACACACACACACACACACACAAAGGCAAGCACACCTCACAGACTCACACCGCCAACTCCAGCTTCTCTGGCTTGAGATGCTGGAGTTGGCAGTTGTGTGTGTGGTTAGTTGGTTGGTTTGGGGAAGGCAGCGTGGTCATCGATCTCATCGGATTTGGGAAGGATTTGGAAGGAAGTCGGCAGTGCCCTTTCAGAGGAACCATCCCGGCAATTGCCTGGAGTGATTTAGGGAAATCACTTGTGTGTGTGTGTGTGTGTGTGTGTGTGTGTGTGTGTGTGTGTGTGTGTGTGCGCGCGCGTGCGTGGGTGTGTATGTGCGTGAGGTGTGCTTGCTTGCTTGTATGTGTGTGTGGGGGGGGGGGGGCGGGTTTATTGATGAAGGCTATGAATGACTGAAAGCTTGAGTGTCTTTTAATCATGCCTGTCTGCCACTTGATGTGTCTTCTTTACGGTAAGCAGCAATCTATCTTTTCCTACATTATTGATATTTCTACCTGGAATTTCCATTGTTTGAATCAGTATAAACGGATGTTATATGATGAGAAGTGTTGTAATATGTTTTGTTCTGGGTTCTGTAACTAAATGAGTTCCTCTAGTGAGCCTTTTGCAAAGAAAATTAAACAAGACGAAGATGTGATAAAAGCATGAATTGAAGTGGGTTTTCTTCTTGGAACAAAGCATTTCAAAGGTTTGCTTGTCATGGAAAATGAAATTATCATATGTCTTTCTATAGGAGGAAAAGGGCAATTGATAAAGATATTAACATGCAGTGTTTAATGTCTAAGAGTAAGTGCAGAGTCTTGAACCACAGGAAGCAAGGGAGAAGATGATGTTATGGGTGACTGGTATCATCTTTCTACAACACAATGCACATGTGCATTAACACAGTTCTTTATTTACATGAACTGTAAGTTTTTACTTAACTGAAATAGAGTCCACGTGTTATGATACAAGCTCATAAGTAATAGTCCTCTTGAAGACAATATTGGGAATCTTGCTATTACACTAATCTGATTGCTATGTACTGTCATAGCCTGAGTGAGTCAGCTCCCACTGCAACTAATTGACAGATGCCAAACTGGAGTGTGAGTCAGTGGGTCAGTGAGTGAGGCCCTCTGGTCAGTGGTGACAGTCTAAATACTTGCTGTTGAGGGGGCGTTGGCAGCATGTAGCTTGCAGTGCAACTCTGGCCTCTCTTGTGTTAGAAGTGCTTGATCCAGCTGTTACTACTGATCTTCACACTGCATCTTTGCCAACCAGTGTGCTGGTGACAACTTATGCCAGCCCATCCCCCCCCCCCCCCCCCCCCCCCCCCCCCCCCCGAAATGCTATGCTGCATTGTTGTTGTGTAGGGAAGATGTAAACATCAACGGAGAGGGAGGCAGGATGTTGTATGTAAAGATGAGCCAGGAACCATGACTGTGTAGGGCAGCGTACTCCCAACCATACACTGCCATCTGGCTTGAGAGGCAACAGGAACATCTTCCAGAAAATTGCTGCCATGACACACTTCCAGGCCTGAGGGCATGTCCTGGGGCAATGATGGTTGACAGCAATGATGACAGCGACACTGGGTCCACGTCCGTCGGGTCAGTGAGCAGGGAGGGCGGGTGCAGGAGCGCATTGTCCATGCGCTCCTCCTCGGGTGCCCCGGTGGCACCAGCAGGTGGCTGCGAAGGCCGCGTGGTCCCAAGAGGCCATGAATCTGGGGGAGAGCAGCAGAATCACGGGGCAAATGACATATGCTAATTTGATTCTGGTGGCGGCACTGCAAATATCAGGACCTGCAACCAAGTACATGAAAGAGCCTATGCATTCCTGGATCACACCTCTTTCCCTGCACCCACAGAGCCATAAACCCTGAAAATAACAAAATTGTGTGTCATAAAGCAATACTTGTGAACCATTGGTGGCACTGGATGCTTGATGGGTGTAGCAGCAAGTAGAGCAGCGTCGAATGGCAGCGGCCATGCAGAAGTTCCACCAGTGATGGTCCATCTTGTGGGTGGGAGTGATAGAAGGCGAGAAAGAGTTGCAGCACCTGTTCCCATGTGTGGGTGTTGCAAAGCATGTCCATCTGTTGTTTAAAAGTGCATACAAAGTGTTCTGCTTCTCCATTGGACTGGGCATGAAATGGAGTGCTTGTTAGATGACGAATGCCTTTCATTCACAAAACTGTTCAAAGTACTTCCGGCAAACCTTCTATGCAAAATATGAAGTACAATGCTTTAATGGTGTTATGTGATGTGGCAGAAGCCATAGGCACCACAAATGCAAACTTGCTAAAAGAGTCATCCACTATGAGCTGAGTGTTCCAAAATGGTCCTGCAAAGTCTATGTGCACTCATTGTCATGGCAATAGAGTGTTAGGTCAGGTGGAGAATGTCTGTGGCAGAGCAGATTGGTTTTCCATGCATGCACAACACTGTGATGTCATCTGTTCAACATGGGCATCCATGCCCTTCTGAGTACAGTGCCATCGCACTACGGTAACTGTTTAGTGCGAACAATTCACCAATGTCCTTGGTGGAGCAATTGCAACACATCATTTTGGAACACTTTGGGAATAAAGCACATGCGTTTGTCCATTGTCATTTTGAGTGAGAATCAAACCCTGTTGAACTGAAAGGTTATGTAAACATGCAAAATATCAGCGCAAAACTGAGTTCTGGATACTGTTTAATGAATGAGGCCAAGATGTGCAAATGGTAATGCAACAAAAACTTGAGATCTGGGTCTGCTTCTGTGGCCTGTGTAATTTTTCTGTAGTGCAAAGGAAAAGGTTCCAGCAATTCAGAGTTCTGCGCACTGATGCAACAGATGTATCAGAATCAGAGTCATGCAACAGATGCATCAGAATCGGAGTCTGGGCCAATCAGAAGACAAGGTAGGGTGTCTGAATTGCCATGCTTTGTTGTAGGACTGTACACAATATCATACTGATACTGCGAAAGCAACAAAGCCCAATGTCGCAATTTTTTAGCAGTGCATGTAGGAACCGGCTTTGACAAATGAAACAAGGATGCAAAGGCTTGTGATCTGTCACTAAGAAGAACTTGCAACCACACAAATAGTGATGGAATTTGGTCACACCATACACAATAATGAGAGTGTCTTTTTCTATTTGAGAATAATTGCACTGAGTTTGAGTTGACAACATCAAGGCAAAAGCAACAGATCTGTTTTGTGCACCAGTTCTGTGCAGGGTCAAAATGATCTAAAAGTCTGTCACTAAGCAAAGCAGTTTTGGGTTTCTAAAATGCATCTTGACAATCTTCAGTCCACACAAAAGGTACACTTTTGTGATTCAATGGAGCCATGATCTGAGTGGCGTTCAGTACGAACTGAATGTAGTATGTCGTCTTGCCTAGTACTGACTGCAGTTCAAGACACATTGCAAAGAACAGGCAGATCATGGATTGCAAGCAAATGAGATTGGAGGGGGTGTACACCCTGACTGTTTATCATATGACCTAAGTACTATAGTTCAGTTTGAAAAAAGCCACATTTTTCAAGATGGCACTTGAGTCCTGCTTCTGATAACACTCGAAAAAGAGTAGGCAAATTGGCAATGTGTTCCTCTGGTGTATGACCTGAGATGACAACATTGTCAAGATAGTTTGAACAAAATGGCACTTTTGCAGTCAGCTGTTCCAAGTAATGTTGAAATACGATGAGTGCGGAAGCACTGCCGAAGGACAAATGCAAATACTTGAACAGTCTTAAGTGTGTATTTACAATAAACACTTTCTGTGATTTCCAGAATGAAATTTTCACTCTGTAGTGGAGCGTGTGCTGATATGAAACTTCCTGGCAGATTAAAACTGTGTGCCGGACCGAGACTCAAACTCAGTCCCGAGTTCGAGTCTCGGTCCGGCACACAGTTTTAATCTGCTAGGAAGTTTCACTTTCTGTGATCCTTCATCCAATGGAATTTGCAAGTAAGCATCCTCCAAATCTATTTTAGAAAAGTAATGTTCTGCACCAAGCCTGTCGATGAGTTCCTCAGGGCAAGATAATGGCTAAGTGTCAACTACTATCTGCATGTTGATGGTAGACCAGACCAGAAGGCTTAGGCAACAAAATGAGAGGACTTGACTGTTGACTAGCTTGAATGGGAGCAATTACACCATTATCACTACAAAGTTGGTAGCTTTTCCCATTCCTTCTGAAAATAATTCAGAAAATTCTTTAAGCAAGCCAGCTACACTCTCTTTCAGATTAACAGCAGTCACTGAAGGTACATTGTCATGGATGCTAAGTCCAAACAAATCAAAGGCATCTAACCAAACATGTTCTCACTGTCTCTTGATTTCAACACAGTAAAATTCACTGTCCCAGTGTGAGATTTGTAAGTGGCAGGAAAACTACACTGTCCAAACCCTGGAATTTCCTGTCTGTTGTAAGCCATGAGGTGCTTGCTAGATTTAGAAAGGCGTGGTGAACCTAACTGTTTGTACATGCCATGATTAAGCAAAGTTACTGAGACACCTGTGTCTAACTGAAAGTTCACACAATGGCCAGCAATTCATAACAAGGCAAATAGTTTCTTAGAATTTCATTGCACAGCAGTAGAGTGAGAAGCAGGCACAACCTAAATCTTGGTTTTGTCAGAAACAATTGTTGGTTTTGAAAACACAGCATTCGCTGCATGTGCATGAGTCTGTTTTTTTCTGGGAGCAGTGGCATTTTTATGCCATTACAAACAAATTGCTTACACATGGCCTTTTTTTCCGCATGTGTAACAAGTTGGGTTATGTGATGAGCAATCCTGTCTTTTATGGCAAGTAAAATATCCAAGGCAAGACTTTTATAAATTCACAGGTCTGTTTACATATCTATGTTGCTTTGTATGTGCTCATTGTACTGACTACTTGGGGTGGTCATGAACAAGGGACGACTTGACCCGACAAATCAGGGCTGGTCAAATTCATTGGTCACTATGGCACCCAAATTGTATTGGTCTACGATTTGCAGTACTTGGGAAAGTGATGGATCAGAGTACTTTAAGATTGTCCCCATATTCTACTATTTGGGACATGGAGTGCTATTGTATCACAAATCATTAAATCGCTGTAAAAGTTGCCACAACTAATTCAGTATACCACTGGCAGTACATCCGTTCTGGCTTTTTCTGCAAGCAAAGGAACTGATACCTACACTGCAAGAGCCAAAGAAACTGGAACATTGTCCTGCTGGAATTGCCCAAATCCACCAGACTGCAGAATTGACATGAATGGATGCATGTGATTAGACAGGATGCTTGCGCATGTGTCACCTGTCAGACTCATATCTAGATGTATCAGGGGCCCCATGCGAAGTCCAAACAAATCAAAGGAATCCAACTGTACATGCCCCACACTATTACAGAGCCTCCACCAGCTTGAGCAGTCCCCTGCTGACATGCAGGGTCCATGCATTTATGAGGTTGTCTCCTTACCCATACTTATCCATCAACTCGAAACAATTTGAAATGAGATTCATCCGACCAGGCAACATTTTTCCAGTTATCAACAGTCCAATGTTGATGTTGACAGGCCCAGGTGAGGCCTAAAGTTTTGTGTCAGTCAGTCATCAGGGTACTAGAGTGGGCCTTCAGCTTCAAAAGTCCATATCAATGATGTTTCGTTGAATGGTTCACATGCTGACACTTGTTGATGGCCCAGCATTTAAATCTGCAGCAATTTGCAGAAGGGTTGTGCTTATATCACATTGAATGGTTCTCTCCAATCATCGTTGGTCCTGTTCTTGCAGGATCTTTTTCTGGCCACATCAATGTTGGAGATTTGGTGTTTTACTGGATTCCTGATATTCGTGGAACACTTGTGAAATGGTCGAACAGGGAAATCCCCACATCATAGCTACCTCAGATGTGTTGTGTCCCATCGCTTGTGTGCTAACTGTAACACCACATTCAGACTCACTTAAATCTTGATAACCTGCCACTGTAGCAAGAGCAACTGACCTAACAACTGTGCCAAACACTTATCTTATATAGGCGTTGCCAACCGCAGCGCCATGTTCTGCCTGTTTATATATCTCTGTATTTGAATAAGCATGCCTATACCAATTTCTTTGGTGCTTCACTGTAGCTGCAGTTACTTGGACTTGATGGTCATAGTACTGAGTTAATGCAGCTATTACTTGGTCATAGGTGAGTTCATCAGGAGAGACGGTTGGGAACAGTTTTTGTATTAACCTGAACACTGGGGACCCCACAATCGGAAGGAGGTATTGTAACTTTACAGTACCTTGAACACAATGAACTTGACAATGTGTTTGAAACTAAGTCAGATATTCGAGCTATTCCTCTTCTGTGTCCTGAAATTGCTGGAACTTTGATATACTGGTTGGTGGCACTTGCTGGGCTGTTTGTCTAGTCTGTTGTGCGGCTGATGCAGCTTGTGCAGTGAGTACTCGTTGTACCATCATCAGTAGGGTAGCAGTTCTTTGATTCTGAAACTGAAAAACTTGTGTTAGATCCATCACACTGATTGTCTGTAGCTGAGATGCAGTGGCAGGGGGGTGGGGAATTCATGGTTTACACAAATATCTTATAGCAAAAAGCAAGCAAAGCATCTGAAAAGAGAAATTTGATTAGTTTTGCAGCTCCCCTCCTGGAATACAAGCAAGAACACAACAACAAAGCATCAATTAGAAAAATGATCACTCCTGAAAGCTAAAACACAAGAGAAGCAAGCAAAATCTTTGGCCAAGTTGATTAATTTCAATCGCCACTGAATTATCCTCATTACTATGGCAGAGTCTTGTACCTTGGGAAGCAAAGGAAAGGATGTTATTATGGGTGTCCGGTATCCTCCTCCTAAAACTAAATGCACATGCTCACGTGAATTAATATGATTCTTTATTTACATGAACTGTAAGTTTTTACTGAATTGGAACAGAGTCTATGTGTAGTGGTAAACACTCATTAATAATAGTCCTCTTGAAGACAATATCAGGAATCTTGCCATTACAATAATGTGAACACTATGTACTGTCATGTCCTTAGTGAGTCAGTGACTGAGTCTGCACTGCAACTAACTCACAGAGGGGTCAAACTGGAGAGTGAGTCAGTGAGTGAGGCCCTCCAGTCAGCAGCGGCGGCCTAAATACTTGCTGTCGAGAGGGTGTTGGTAGCTTATTGCTTGCGGTGTGGCTCTGGCCTCTCTCGTGATAGGTGCACTTCATCCAGTGGCTACTGTCAGTCTTTGCACTACATCTTTGCTTACCTGTGTGCTGCCGACAGGTTACGCCAGCACAATACGGAGGAAGAAATTAAGTCTGCAAGAGAAGCTCTGCTGAGAATGTCATCTCTTCACTCCTGTATCTCATTGTGCAGAGTTATCAATCCATGGTCACACAGATGAAAATTCTAATTATAGTGGATTGTTAGAGTTAGTCATCAAAGATAACACTGATTTGTCCTCTTGACTTCGGCAGATAAATTACAGATGGATTTCACATGTCGTAACAAATGAAGTAGGTTCTATTGTGCCCAATGAAGTTTTACACAGTTTGATAATGTTTGTAAAATATTCTCAATACTATTCCATGTTAACGGATGAAACTAGCAACATACGTCAACATGAGCAAGTTTCAGTTTACTTTCAATGTGTCAGCCACGATAATTTTCAAATTAATTATTTTTAGATGTCTGTAATAATGAATCTACTACAGTTGTAGTACAAAACAATGGGTGTTCTCACTCATTTTTCTAGAGCTATCAGTTCCTGGAGAAGTATTGCTACTAGCAAGTGGTAAACATAACTGGTTGCTTTTTCTGGGTTGCAGGCAAAAATCGGAGAAATTAAGCCACGAATTCTGCAAAATGTGGCTATGGTGAGAGGCTACCTTTCAAATGTGAATCAAATGACCAATTTTGTATGCAGGTCTCACAAGCGGCTAGCAATATATGAGTCTCTGCAAGCTGCCCAAGGTGCTAGCTTTTTCTCATGCAGTAGCTCTTCAGCCCTTTGTCTTGTCATGTGGTGTTGGAGAATAAGTTTGTCGAAAATTATTTTCCAGAGTTGTGAACACAAGCTGAGCTCAAAAAAATATGATGCCAGTGCTGAAGCTAAAGGTTTCATAAATTTTCGGTTTCCTTTCAAATTTATTTTTGTCACTACACTTCTTACTAAAATTTTAGTGTTATCTGATTTTTGAATGCTTTTCTGCAAAATTCCTTTCTACTGCTCCAAAAAGCCATGAACAACATTAATAACATCTGAGATGTTGTGAAGTTATCTTGAACTGATGAAAGTTTCATGAAATATAGAGCTCTTCTTGGAACTGACCAAAAAATTTGATGCCGAAGATCCAATTCTCGAAAGCTTGATGATAGCACGGTATCCTATGCTTTTGCCAGCCCCTGTGATTACTACCAGAAAATTTATTTTGCAGTTTTAGTGGTTCAGTGTTTCAAGGATTGATTTTCTAAAGCTGCTATAACTCACTTCAAAGATACAGAAACATTATTTCTTTCCAAAATTAAAGGTTGCAGTTATGTAATAGAATTTTATAAGGATCACTTTGACCCAAAAAGATTAACTTTGCACAGAAATATGATATTAGATATGTGTAAATATAAAAATTATTTTTTTAGATATATGGAAGACGTAGTTGCTTCTTTTCCTCAAATATGCACATCGTCAAACTGATTCCAGAGATGATGAAACTGATAAAGATCACTTTGACATTAACAGTTTCTCCATGTACAGCAGAACATTCTTTCTCCACTCTTAGAAGATTAAAAACTTACCTGTGCAACACCAAGATTCAAGAGAAATTGAACGACAATGCTGTCATACATATTCATAAAAAAGAGGCAAAAATCTTGAACTTTGATTGTGGCAAACAGTATCAAAAGATCCTTGTTTGTAGGAGCACATTGTTTATGATTGGGAATTATGTTACACAAAGATCTGAAAAATAAGGTAATTCTATGTGGATTGTGAATTGCTTTTTGTATTAATTAATTAGTGTCGACAAAAACACAATAACCAATAGTCTGTTTACCTTTATCAGGCATTGCTCATTCAAAAATACCTGAAACTGGATTTTCTGGAGGGTTGGCCTTCAACCTCTGCGAACTGTGATTCAGAGCACCCACATCGGTCATCAAAAGCTGGCACCCCTAGCCAAGTAGCACTGTTTTTGTTTTCTGCATAGCATCTTCCTTCTTATGTCCTGTCAGTCTATCAAAACTATCTCTCACTGACATTTCCATCCACTCTGTTAGTTTGTAGTCACAAGTAAATTATGTTAAACTGATGCAATCAATTCTTTGTCATTATCCCATCCTGGATTTTCCATCGTTTGGAACCTATCCTTTTGAATATTAGATTAATTTCACAATTGTGTTTTCTTATTAGTTATATTTCTAACTGAAATGATACATAGTTTGCACTGTGACAGTGTTTTATATGGGTTGTTAGTGACTTTTGGTGGGTTATTTGGGTCACATTCAAATAATTATTACATTGTGGTTAAATAAGTTGTATTTATGGTAAAATTATTTAACAGGAAGACAAATGGGCTCATACTTGTTGTTTCTGCAATCATGTCATAATTGAATTTTATCCATAGTGGATGCAGTTGAACTCCATAACAGTTCTGTTACAGGGGCAGAATGATAACCACCACCAGTCACTATAGAAGGTGATCTCATATAACACACAACCAATTTAGGCTTGTGCTCATCATCAGGGGTTTACATTCATTTACAGGTTTTCACACTCAATGTTAGAGTTCACTGTTTAAATAAAAAGCAAGTAAAGTGATGATGACTAAGTAGACATGACTGAAGCAACTGGAATGTCTATTTAGTCATCATACATTATTTGCTTTTTATTTAAACAGTAAGCTCCAACAGTGGGTGTGGAAAAAGGTAAGAATGTAAACCACCTGAAATGGGCACAAGCCTGAAACTGGTCATGAGTTAAATAAAATCACCTTCTAAAGTGACTGATAGCAGTTATTATTTTACACTCTAGTAATGTCATGGATGTAAATCCTCTGGATAAATACGAGGGTTGGAACTTAAATAGTGGCAACTATTTATTCACAACCGATACAAAAGAGTTACATGTTTGCACCTGTTACTTTCCTTCAAAGCAGTCACCAGCATTGTGTAGAACCCATTGCTAGCGATGTGGAAGGTGTAGTATTCCATTAGCAGAGCCTCTTCTGTTGATGGTGCGAATGGAGCAGTGTAAAGTTATGGTGATTCTCACATATGACTGTGATGGTGTTATCCTAACGTTCCTCCACAGCAGACTGTCAATGCACAGTGTTACTGTTCATTTTTGGAGCATCACCTGCAACCAGCTTTGTGAAAGGAGCGGTGCGCAACCCACCCATCATTTTGCATGACAATGTGCGGGTACATACAGTGCAAGCTGTGGCTGCTCTGTTCAGTCAATGGGACTGGGAAGTACTGTACCATCCACCATAGTCCCCGGACTTAAGTCCTGGTGACTTTGATTTGATTCTGAAGATGAAGGAATCACTTTGTGGTATTCGCTTGAGATTTGACAGGCAGTAGACAGCTCCATTTGCACCATCATCAGAACAGGCTCTGCTAACGATATACTATGCCTTCCACATCCCTGGCAATGGGTTCTACACAATGCTGGTGACTACTGTGAAGGACAGTAACAGATGCAAACATGTAACTCTTTTTGTATCGGTTGTGAATAAATAGTTGCCACTATTTAAGTTCTAACCCTCGTATTTTGGTGCAGCAGATGCACTATTGAACTTTATATTGAAAATATAAATCCGTGTGGAATAATTTCATGTAGAACAGATTTTAAAAATTATTCCATTCATACTTTGAGATATTTGTTAACTACTAAAAGAGGAAAACATTATGTGTAAAGTTAAACCGTGTAAAGTAGTGGGAATTTAGATAGAAAGAAGTTAAGCACATTCTTATCACACTCAGGACACAGTAATTTCTTGCTGTACTCATGGGAGTGTATGTTTAGGTGTCTGTGTGTGTGTGAATGAGTATAGTTTTACAAGAAAAAAACAGCAATAGCTCAAAAGCTAGTGTGAACACCGTTTTCTGTTACATGTTTCTACACCCTACACAGCTATCCACCGAAGGTGAGTGGTTTCCTTTCCTTTATTTTACATAAAGTAATGTTGAATATGCATCATTAATAATTTGAGAATGTTTTGTCTATAGGGAAGTTTTGTTGAGACAGATAGTGATGCACTATTTCCATGATATATGTGACATGAAGTATTAGGATTTATTAAAAAATATTTAGAATTTATTATGATAGGATTATAATTCTTTGTAGATATCTCACGTTATGGTGCATTATGAAGTATTTATTGAAGTATTGGGTGGAATATGATGACGAGTTAGGATTACGGGTTAATTGTCATAAACTGTAGGAAATTTAGTTAACTAAGTCACGGGAGATGCATTTATGGTAAACTGCAAGTAATTTGTGAGAGTAATTAACAGTATGGTCAATGACAAGATGAAATGTAATATGATAACTGCAGATCTGTTGGTCTTGTGATGAGAAATAGTAATAACACTTGGTTTAAACTTAACTTTTTTGTGACCTGTAGGACGTGTGTCCCACATACAACATTGTTTACCTCAGTTAGCAGGGATATGAAAGTCTCACATCTGTGTGATGCTGTGGGCTAATTTGAATGTATCAACTGTCTGGAGGCAACAGGCTCATTGTATGGCAGCTAACGCATGAGACATTTCTTAATTATTTCAGTGGTAGATTCTGCGCCTTGTGTTTTTGCAGTTTTATGTAATTTTTTCCCATTCTGCAATAGATAAGCTCAGTAAAGGTATTTATTGTCTTTCTTACATTGTTTGCTAGAATTACAGATTTGTGTACATATTTATTGATAAAAAACTTTTAAATTGGTTTAGTGGCTTTGCCTCATGGCCAGCGTGTGTAGAGGACTTCTATTTGTGCCTTTTGTTCATATATGTGTCTTAATTTGTACGCTTATATTTTATTCAATGCTGTAATACTATTTTATTTCCCTTGGTTCGATACAAAATGGAAATCTCCACAAACTCCTCCTCATTTGTTATTTGCGATGGATGCTTGCCTTTCCCTTCTTTTTGTATTTCTCCCAGTTCAAAGTTGCCTTACAAAAGCAAGGTGAAAAGAAAGTTGATGACTTTCCTCCATTATTGCAATTTCACATGATGAAACTGTTTACTATAGCAACGTCCAAAAGAAAACAAGAAAGATGAATCCACCATTTGAGTGCCCTACTGCCAATAAATACCTTTCTCTCCACTAGTCGAACCTGTCAACAGCTCTCATTATAGCTAAGTACTCTGCTATGGAAGAAGGGCAGGTTGTACCATCTCTATTTTCTCTCATGGCAAATCTTATATTATGAGTGGTAATCAGTTGACAAAACTGTAACTGGCTTATCTTGGAATTTGCTTCGCATAATGATGGTACTATTTTTCTTCTTTTCACAGATCCTAATCCCTCATTAAAAAATTATTTTAAATCGGATTTACATGTCTCACTGGACTCAAGGAAGAATAAATTTAGGGAAGCATTTATTCCGCCCCAGTCCAGCGGGGCATAAACATAAGTATAGAACTATAAACAAAAGTTGAAATTTAGAAACAAGTCCTCACTCAGTGTCCATTCCAAAAGAAACCAACCAATTTTTTACTGTAATATGCAACATTTCAATTAATTCAGTCATGAAAGGGTTAATATTGATTGCCAAGTCTGTGGGATAAGGAATTAATAATAATTACTCACATATTTAATGATGATCAAATGAGATGCTTCTAGATGTACCTAGCTTAGCACCCGCTGCTTACCTTGCATAGACTGTATGGCCGGCAGAGATTGTTTTGATTTTTATTTAATCGAATTTTTATGTTGTTTACAAATTGAAACGCCTTTCCTGCTAATTAAGGACATACAAGCATGGTCTCTTCCAAATGTACTTTTAAGTAAAAAGCGATTCTGGTAACCTGAATCCGAAGTTTTTATTAATCATGCTTTTTGCATATTCTTCTGGAGATATTTCCATAGCAACTTTCATCCTCTAATAAATATTTCCTTATGTTTAACACAGAAGTGAAATATTAATTTTCATAAATTTAGCTTTAAATTTTTTAATGAAATGAAATATTTCCTTAAAAATTGTCATCCCTTATTGCATTACCTTAGAGGTTGAATTTCCAGAAACAGTAAAACACTTCTTTTTTTTATTTCTAACCAAAGAGTGAAGTACTAATTTTCATAGATGTAGCCTTAAAAATCCTTTAGTATTTCTTTAGTAATTATTTATTTTCAAAAAAATCTTTCACCCTTTATTTTACCTCCTTAGTGGTTGAATTTTCAACAACGCAGAAACACGTGTTTTTTATTTTCTGACTGAGAAACCAAATACCAATTTTTGCAGTCTAGCTTCAAAATTCCCTTAATAGCAACATACATTCAAAAAGCCTTTCATACCCTATTTCATACCCTTAGGAGTGGAGTTTCGGACAATCCCTTCTTAAATGATGCCTACAGTATAAGATCAACACCTTCTCAAAACTTCAAGTTTCTATCCTTAGCAGTTTGGGCTGGGCAATGGTGAGTCAGTGAATCAGTCTGATTCTATTTCACTCCCTTAAGGGTTGAATTTCCGAAAACAGTGAAATATGTATTTTTTCATCTCTAACTGAGAACCGAAACATCAATTATCAAAAACTTAGCTTTAAAAATATTATTGCAATCCCCTTAGGCATTGCATTTCCAAAAACAGTGACATGCAAATGTTTTATTTCTAACGCAAATTTTCATAAATTTAGCTTCAAAAATGCTTGCACAATGATTTCTATAAAAGCTTTCATCTCTCATTTCACCCCCATAGGGCCTGAATCCCCCCCTGTGCACAAAGAAAAAATTATAGAATAAAATACATATTTTTTTCATTTCTAACTGAGAAGCCAAATTTAAATTTTCATGGGTTTGTTTTAAAAATGCTGCAATAATAAAATATTTTCATAAAAAAATCTCATCCCCTATTTCACCCCCCTTAGGGGTTCAATTCCAAAAATACTGAAACACATTTTTTTTCTTATTTCTAATTCATAGATGTGAAATACCAATTTTTATAGATTTATCTTTTTCTCATAGATATATCTTTAAAAATACTTCAGTAGTTCTTTAATAATTGGTTTCTTGGTCAGAAATAAAGAACTCAGCATTTTTTGAAATTTGTCTCCTATGGGTATGAAATAGTAGGTGAAAGCTATTTTTGAAAATAAATCATTGTTAAATAAATGGTAAAGTATTTTTAAAGCTACATCTATCGAAATTGTCAGTTCCAAATAAAAAAAAGACATATTTCAGCCTTTTTTTTTTTTAAATTGACTCGTAAGGGGATGACATGTTTTACAAAAATATTTCATTATGAAAGCATTTTGAAAGCAGAATCTATTAAAATTTGACTTTGGCTTAGAGGTTAGAAATTAAAAAGTACTTGTTTCACTGTTTTTGGAAATCTAACCACTAAATTGTTGATTAAAATTTGTATGGAAATATTTTATTATGCAAGTATTTTTGAAACTAAATGTATGAACATTTGTATTTGGCTTCTCTGTTAGAAATAAAAAAAATACAAGTTTCACTGTTTTTGGAAATTCAATCCACAAGGGAGTGAAATAAGGGAAGAAAATTTTTACGAAAATATTTTTTGATGTTGAAAAAAAGATGAATCTATGAAAATTGGTATTTCACTTCTTGGTTAGATATGAAGAAATACGTGTTAGGGGATAAAAGTTTCTATGAAAATATTTTCACAAGAACGCGAAAGGCATAATTAAGGGAAACCTTGGACACCAGCCACCAAAATCACATTTTGCTCGGAAGCTCATTCGGAAAAGTCTGTGCTTCTACAGTCTTAATTAGCAAGAAAAGTTTAGAGCGTGTTGCAATTTGTGATCAACATAAAAATTTGATTTTAAAAAAAATATGCAGACAAAGCAGCAGGTGGTGAGTAGTATTTTATATATATCTAGGATTTACCTTGCATAAATTATCTTCAGTTAGTTCATACATACATTAAAAAGCAAACAAAATTTTGAGACTACATTTCAGTGTGTTATGTTCATCAAACTTGTTAAGAATTAACTTCTGTATGTGACAACAGATGAGGGAAAAATTCTCAATGAAAAATGTATAGAATATGAAGGGGTATCAACCAATTCAATGTCTAATGTGTAGAATAATTATCATTTCTCTTTCTATGTTATCAACAAACATGTTAATCAATTATTTTATTTCAGTATGTTGGTCTGTGTACATAGATGTTCAGTAATTTTTGTAGTACTTATGAACCTATTCCAACACCACAGTAAGAATGCTCGTATGTTACAGAGGTGCTGTCTAACTGAGTGATTCAGGTATCATCAAACTTTAAGATGTCTTGTAGATAGCATGCATATCATTCCTGAAAAATGTATTATTGCTCACATAAAAAGAATACAACAAAGGAAAAAGGACTTGAAAGACTGCTTATGTAAAATGTTGAGTTCATTTTTCCATCGCCATACTTACATTTGAGTCCATTCAATGACGCACGTATATAGATTTTTCTGCGAACACATATTCAATTACTAATTACCATATTACACAACTAGATGAAGTTTTATTTGAAATATCTGAATGTGTACATTGTCTTATATACCAACCCAATATTAACTGTATATTTTATGCCACGAGTTTGATGTCATACTAATTATGTCAAAGATTCATGTAAAGGAGCTGAAGATGGAAGACTGGTTTCACAAGACAAGAAACAAGAAGGAATATGAAACTATTGACAGGATAATCAATGTTGTTATATCACATACATTACTAACACATACACAGTTAGTTTCTTTTTTAATTTTTTTCTTCTAAATAAAACAAACAGATACTCTTTGCAGACAATAATTCAATTTGGCCAGTGTCAAAACAAATTCTGACATACATAAATCTTTTTGATTTGTTTTTTCCTCTTGTGTTACATTTATATACTGGCAGAATCTCATGAACAAATTTTATACATAAATTTCTTGGGGAGGGTTAATGTGACAGGCCATGACTCAAATTTGGTAGTATATGATATATCTGATTACAATACATTCCGGTACACTCTAAAATTTTTATGTGATTACATTTTCATGATCATGTCTTAACTTTCCACTTATATTAAATATTATGTAACAACATGTGAAACAATATACTACATTATATAATACTTTAACAGTATTTTTGTTCAAGCATAAAATGACATAATCAACTGTTCATAATGTAAACAGCTGTCAAACTACTAGCCTTCAGGGCAACACAGTACACTGTTTTATGCATTGCTTTGCCACTGGAGTTACCATGGTTGTGAGGAGTTGAAACAATTTATTTCTAATGGAAATTTACATAACTCAATATTACTTTTAAAGAGACTTATGCTACAAAACTTTGCATTCACAAAATAGTTGATTGAGAATATATTTCTATTTTCTGCTACACATATGAAAAGTTATGTACAAATTTTTCTCTGTGGTAAATCACGTGAAATATTACTTGTAATAATATGGAATATATTGTGCATTGTTAATACTCTAAGCCAATCTTAGGCCAAGGATTAGTAGTAGTTGTTTGCAAGAGTTGTTAAAGTGCAGTTGAAGTTTGTGGAGCAATGGTTGTTAAAAGTTACATAATGAAGATGCTGAAATGGAAATTCTAAAAATAAATCAAGAATGTTGTGAAATTTTGATGCAACAAGATTATTTAAAGACATCTGCTAAATAAAGGGTATGGGTACAGTGCAATATATGAGCTGAAACTCTCAATTAACATACATTACATATGTGATCAGGAATGTTTCAAGACCAATTATACACTTGATTGTTTCATGAGATCAGTAGCACCTAAAGCACCTTTACTGTGCCTTCGAGTTGCCCATGTGGCAGCACAAAGAATTTCTGTGAGTGATGCTCACAAATTTAAGAATTACTTTAGTCAAAATTCATTTATTCAAGGACAGCCACATTTTGTTCATCTCGGTTCACTGACTACAAATCTTCTATAAATTATTCTGCATGCCAGTGTCCACACTAACAAAGGATATTTGCACAAGTTGACACCTGGTTCCATTAATTTACTTCATGCAACACAAGTGATTCTCCACTGCACATCTTTTAATTAATTTTCATATAATAATAATATACCACATATTACTTATTCCCGACATACCTTCAGCTGAAACAATGACAAACACAGAAAAAAAGCATTTGTTTTGTCTATAGTTGGTTTTTTTTTTTTTTTTTTTTTTTTTTTTTTTTTTTTTTTTTTTTTTTTTTTTTTTTTTTGCCTACTGGCTACCGATTTTGATCACAGTAGCAACCTGACACCATCCCCTGGCATGCATTTCCTCACTCACTTCCCAAGTATGTGTGTCAAATACAAAAATATACCCTCTATACAGCAGCTTCCTGCATTTCTGGAACACCTTAACTCCCTCCATCCCAGCATTTGCTTCACTGTGGAAGTGGAGAAAAATTGAGACCTCCTGTTACTAGATGTCTTGGTCCAGAGAAAAAGAAGATGGTTCCTTGGGTCACAGTGTGTTTTGCAAACAGACGTGTGTAATGCATTTAAACCTGCATGCACTAAATCTCAAGAACACTCAGAAGAAACAGAGAAATCTGTGAGGATGGTTTTTCTACCATACGTTGGCAGCATTTCCTTTAATATTGGCAGGCTGTTCAAAAAACATCAAATAAAATGTATCTTCCACCCTACAGCACAAGTTCAAACTATGACGAGTCCTGTTAAAGAGAACCTAGGACTAAGGAGACCACAGGTATATCAAATCCCGTGCCAGTGTGGGAAATCGTACACTGGCCAGATGTGTCGCACTGTTAAGGACAGAAAAATTTGCTGTGGCCGAACACTATCTGGACTGGGACACAGCATGAACTACAGAAAGACAGAGATCCTTTCATCCGCTTCCACATACTGGGACTCCATTATTAAACAAGCAGTTGAAATTTGTATAAGTACTGACCTGATCAAAGACACACAGGCTTTCAACTCAGCAAGGCGTGGGAACCAGCATTGGTGGTGTAAGGCATCGTGTGTCACCGATGAACGGATCCGAGTCAACACAGACTGAGCATCAAAGTCCGCACACTTAAACTATTCACCAACACGCTGCCCACACATGTATTGGGCCACTATTTGCGGCGTGCTTTTCTTGCATCGCGAGTGCGAACACTATGTCCCGTTTCTCCAGCAGAGGGCACTGGATGTCACCGTGCTCTACGATTCATCTACAGAGATGTTACAGCCGCAGCTATCGGTGCCGGCACTTTTCTCGTAAGTCAGTATATACACTGGCAAGCAATTGCAGCAACATGTCAGTAAGTCCCTGAAGATGACAAGCAGTTGTCTCGTTGAAATATTGTACAGCTTCCACAACATTATCTGATGTGATGCCTGTGAACCAATAAAGCAGCTTAAATACTTCCCACCTCTTTCATGTGTCCATTTCCTGCCACACTATTCCCAGATGTTAATTTACCTCCTAACTCCCAAAACCATTGCTGACTGTGTATGCTAGGTACCGCAGCTGTTGTCAGCATCACACAATTCCCCATCTGCCAGAAAAAAAAGAAACAATAAAAAATACTAGAAGGAAATGGTCACAGGCTAGTACATGCTAAGTCAAAGGGTACAAGTGTATGAGATACTATGCTCTAACAATCTTCCCCACTCTGATGTGTATGTCATTATTATCCTTTAACACACTGAATGCAACAAGGCTGGTGACAGACACAGCAGTGCCTCATGCCTGATGCTGTGTGTCTGCCAGTGGCCACAAGCTCCACTATGTTTAGTACACTATATCTTCAGATGGTGTGTTAGTAATACAATCACAGTCACATGCGGCTTATTGTGAAACATTTACTGTGGATTAACATGACCTGTAAATGCAATCTTGGGTTGGGGAGGTATTGTCAGTTTAGGTTTGTTCGCAGTTGCAGCTTCTTATGGTTCTACTTGCTGTAGACTTCTTGCAGCCTCTTGTAATCAATATTACCAACACAATTATCAGTGTCATTGCTGTCACTATCAATTGTGGTTTTGTCATAAAATTTTGATAATGCTGGACCACCAACATCAAAATCTGATTCTTCCAACACCCTCAGCAATACTTTACCAGTAAACCAGTCATTTTTCAATATTTATAATGTTGTGCCACCCCACTGATTTGTGGTATGGAACACATTTCAGCTAAAGTCATTATTTATGCTTGTATCATACAATAAAGCAGTTCTCATTGTTTATAACAAAATAAATTAGCAGCAAATGTTATAATGAATGCAGAGTGGCGTTGAAATTTTGTAATGACTTAGTAATCAAAAATCAGTTGAAGTGGGGGGGGGGGATGGAGGGGGGCAGAAGAGCGTTGAACAAGGTATTGTACCTGATTACCTGTATACTGGTATCAACTCAATCAAAAGCACTCAGATTAATGCACAGAACTGCTCCATGTCCTGTAATAAATGGAGTGGAGCATGTAGCTGCTGGTGGACACAAGATGCCAGAAGTGGGGCTCTGCTGTGTCTGCCAGTGGCCTCAAGGCAGTCATCCTGTTAAAGTGCATTTTGTTTTTACCTGTACTAAGTTGGGTCTTCATTCTATGTAAATTTCATACAGAACTGCAGTCACTGCTGCAAACCTTACCCCTGGTATCTCTTCCCCTTGATTTCATCACTGTTCTGAATTTTTTGTTTCTTAAATGCTTCTTCAACATACAAGGGACATAAAAATGACAATAAGCTACAACCTTACTTACATGATTCTCATTTCTCAGAACAAAATTGTCTGATTAATTTTAAAAACAGCCACTTGCCTTTTAATAATTATGTGTCTTCTACTTTAATTAATCTTCAGATTATAACATTTTCTTCCTCTTTAAGTGTAAGACAATCATGTCCGAAAGAACAGATACCAATGGTGATCTTGCAGCTCTCGAAGAATGACAATACAGTGAATTCAGACCATTAGCTACTTACGGGAATCGGTAGATTGACTGCCACGAGTAATGAGTATAGTGGGTAGGGGCACTACCAACGTAGTGTGTGGATAGTAAGTTGGAAATGTGGGTCTCATGGGGAATATGCCAGAGGTAAGTCCCTGCAGTCGTACTATCCTCTATGTCAGGGGCGGGCAGGAATCCTGCACGTGTGCGGTGCACTTGCACGCGTGCAGTTAACAGTCGTTCTGCGTACACACAGGGGCAAGCTGGCCCCTCCCCACCATACATTCTGTCTGCTCCTTCCCCTGCAATGCGTTTTGTTTCCTAGCCTGCTTTATTGAATGAAGGAATAAGATTAGTAGGAGTGCTTGAAAGATATCGTGGTTTGAAAGAGTACCTATTACCTACGATGCGTTTTATTTAATTATCACAGGTGGAGTGGAACAAAATAAGGTTAGTAGGAGTGCTTGAAAGATGTCGTGTTTTGAAAGAGTACCTATTACCTACGATACGTTTTATTTAATTATCACAGGTGGAGTGGAACAAAATTTCTACATACAGACAAACGCAAACAGTTACTTAAATTTTCATCACTGATGTTTCCTCTTAACCGACACTTACTAATTCAGCAAATGGTTTTCCAGCTCTCGCTATATTAAGAGTAATCTTATAACTTGCACGTACCACTGGGCTATTATTGTTGTCGTCCTGAAAAATTGAAAGCAGTGCTCCATAAAATGTTAAATCAGTTAGATGAGAGACATGACGAAAGGAGGTCGCAGATCTCTCGTGACCACAGCAACTACGACAGATTCATCCAGTATCATCAGATCGCTCTTCTTAAGCCCAGTCAATTTCCCCATCTGCTCAGAATCCGACAATAAATTGTACTCGTCCTTGTGAAATTTGTTACAATGGCCTTCAATACTAAACTTCCGCTGACCAGCGAGAATACTGCCACATATTAAACATTTCGAATTTTCACGTTTTTGCACAAAGAAAAAATGATTCTCCCATTACTTTTTAAAAAGGTGGCAAATCTCCGCTTCTCCGTTTCCTTGTTTCACTCTGCATTTTCCGGTTCTTGAAATACGACATTCACTACGTAGTGGTCACTACGCATCGACGTCCGCAGCTTAGCCTGGTACTACACTGCCGCAACCTGCCGGCTGTCACCACTGCCCCATTCGACGATTGCACCCGAGCAGCACACGTGCAGCGCTGTGCGCTCATGAGCCGCGTGCAACGTTTGCCCGCCCCTGCTCTATGTCCTTGATGGCTCAGTCAGATAGAGCGTCTGCCATGTAAGCAGGAGATTCCAGGTGCGAGTCCCTGTCGGGACACACGTTTTCAACTGTTCCCATTGATATTTATCAATGCCTGTAAGCAGCTAATGGTACGAATTCATTTCAATCATGTAAGTGGTCAGCTGTTGGCATATTTTTCACCGAGAAAGTGTACTATAGTTGAAAACTGACTCATTCCACACCAAAGTGAGAACACGATCATGACCCATGGAGCAGATGAAAAATGTTACTTTGTTTAAGGCTCTCTACATGCAAGAATGCCACAACAGTATCCTAGTTGTTTCCCGTAACTTTCTATTATAAAAATGAGAGATAAAAATTGCTTTTCAGATACCCCCACTTCTCCTGAAGTTGACAGGATTTCAATAAGTAATGGACCACATTTTTTCCTCAGCCAATTCCAGAAGAAAAAGTTTGGAATTTGTTGTGGGATACCCTGGAAAATTCCTGCTTCAGCCCCTATAGTTTCAGGAAGTTCTGATAGGTCACAGCACTATATGGAGCCTCCAAAATGGTGCCTGTAGTGGAGGTGTGTTCCAAACAGAGAACTGTAATTGAGATTTTCAGATATTCATAGGAGCTTGCAGAATGTCTACAGAGACTTGGCAGTGAACAAAAGCACAGTGAACTGTTGGGAGAGGCATCTGTCATCAACACAACAAGGTTGTGCAAACTTGTCCAACCTCTTGCTTGCTGGCCAGCCATACACAGCTGTAACTCCTGCACTGTTGGGATTGTGTGGACATTCTCATTTGAGGTAATTTATGGATCACAATCAAACACCTAGCTGCACAACTGGACATCTGTGTTGGTAGTGCTGTCACACTAGTCCGCCAGTTGAGTGCTCATAGGTGTGCGCCCGGTGGGTTCCTTGCCACCTAACAGTACACCAGGAAAAGCAACAGAGGACTATCTGTGCAGAATTGCTTGCATGTTACAAGGCTGATAATGACAATTTTTGTCAAACATTGTCACAGGTGATGCAACATGGGTTAATCACTTCAAATGAAGTGGAGGGGGGGGGGGGGGGGGGTATGTTCACATCATTGTCAAAATGCTAATAAATTACTTCTCCTCCTTCATGATAACACAAGGCCTCAAACTAGTTTTCATTTCCAAGAGCAGCTTACAGAATTTCCTTGGACTGTTCTTAGTCATCCACCCTATAGCCCAGATCTTGAATCTTCCAACTTCCATTTATTCGGTCCAATGAAGGATGCACCCTGCAGGAAGCAGGGCGTGGTGAAGGGGAGGATGCTGGCACCACTGATTTCAACCAGTGGAGTGGTACCATGCAAGCATACAGGCCCTCCCAGTAAGGTGGCATAAGGCCATAGCATTGTAGAGAGATTTTGTTGGTAAAAATAGAGTTTTGCAGCCAATAGAGTTGGAAACAATATGGTGTATTGGATTCCTGAATAAAACCAACCTGCTTTTAGAAAAAAGGTGTTGTGATATTTACTTAACGTCCCTTGTACACATCTAAAGCTTTTTGTTTATCAAATAAAATACTACTTTCATCAGAGGTTTAGAAGTGTGGCACTTCCCACTCTGTTCTATCTTTAATCAAATGTAGTTTTTCTCTAATATGATGATTACGATGATAATGCTTCTCTGTAAATCTTATGGATGCACAATTACAGGCACTCTGAACCTCTATAAATTTTATTGATGCACGTTACAGACACTCTGGACACCAGAAGAAATAAGTTGTGAGTTCCTATATCTTCTAAGTTTAGTAGTACCGCATGTACCACAATTACTGCTGATCAGTTCCCTATCCCATTGTTCAGTGCCGAGAGAGTACAAAAGATATGACTGCAAGATGGCAGGGACACCTCATATTAGTTCCATGTCCATTCTTACTGTGACACACTGCATGCACAAGCAAAATTTTCTTGTTCGTCACCTTTCTTTTTGTTACTATTTTAATGGCTACACTGAAAATTCTGGAGAGAAAAATTGTTGCATGCTAGATGATTTTCTTTTCCAATTTCTTTGTAAATCTCTAGTTAATTTAAATATTTGTCTCTACACTTTCCCACTAAATTTCTCACCTACCTATATTATATATTTCTAACCTCATCTTCTGAAATATTTCCTTTTTGATCTGGTAAGAACCATTTCCAGAGTCTACCTCTGCTGCACCTATTGTCATCCTTTAAATTTACTCCTTTCCTACACTATTTTCATAACTCTTTTTACTAGTCTTACTTAAGTGTAGTCTATTAACCCAATTGTCACGACCTTAGAGAATTTAGAGTTTGCCTCTTCCCTAATGGGCTAGGTGAAAAGTTCATAGATTGGCATAAACATAATAATGTCAATTATTTTGTTATGTTGTGTTTCCATATTATTGTGCTACATATAGTATAATTTTCATCTATAAAACTTATTAATAGAGTTTTTTTTACACTCATACATGTCATTGGTGATTTTAGTAATTTTTGGACAGAATTTGTTTGATACAGTTAAAAGCAACTTCTGAACTAATTTCTTAACAATATCTGAATCATTTTTAAAAGAATTCAATGCTTTTTTCCTAATTCATGAATGTTGATATACCATGATGTGGGGGCAGGGGAAGATAGAAGTAAAGGGCATGGAGCTGATGGTACTGCACCTACAAATGGAAAGTTTATTTTGTGCACTAGAATGATGACAGCCACTACTTCCTGGGACACAAAAGGGATTTTCCTTGTTTTACACTTTGCTAAGATGAGAAGAGTTAATACTACACATTATTTCAGACCTAAGGATGGATAAAAAGTTCATAAGATGATGGGTTTGAAACCAAAATGTTTCAACACACAAAGATTCACACACAGACAACTCTCACACACATTATCAGTGCTCTGACTGCTGAGGCCAGACTATGTACAGCAACTGCACCTGATTTGAGAAGCAATCAGTGTGTGGTGGCAGTAAGGAGGAGGCTTGGTGGAGATGGGAAGCAGAGTACGGTAGGTGTGGGGTGAGAGAAAGTGTAGTGCCATCTGTGGGAGTGGGGAGAAGAGTGAGAGGAGTTGAAACGAGAAAACTAGAGGAGGGGTAAAAAAGACTAGTGAACGTATTGTTGGAATCTAAGAGTGGGTACTGTTGGACTGGGAGCAGGGAAGAGGGTAAGTAGATGAAGGATAGGGACTAGTGAAGATTGAGGGCAGGAGGGTTACGGGAACATCGTGTATATTGCAGCAAGATTTCCCACCTGCACAATTCAGTAAAGATGGTGTTGGTAGAAAGGATCCAAGTGGCACAGGCAGTAAAACAGTCATTGAAGTGAAGCGTGTTCAGCATCTGGGTGATTCCACTGTCCTGTGGCCAATGTTTGTTGGTGGGCATTCATGCGGGCAGACAGATTGTTGGGTGTCATGTCAATGTAGAAAACAGCTCAGCCCTGCCTTTGATGGGACAAGAGATGCCTGTGACCAAACAGATTAGGTGTAGGTGGTGGTGAGATGTATGGGACAAGTCTTGCAGCCAGGTCCACTGCAAGGATATGAACTATGAGGCAAACATTTGGGACCAGAGCTCGAGTATGGACGGATAACGATACTGCGTAGGTTCAATGGCCAGAGATATACCAATGTGGGAGGTATGGGAAGGATATTTCTCATTTCAAGGCACGATAGGAGATAGAAAAACCCTGACAGAGAATGTGATTCACTTTCTCCAGTCCTGGGTGGTACTGACTCATGAGGGGAGTGCTCCTTTATGGCCAGATGTTGGGTATGTGCGGTTGGTAGGTGACTGGAGACATGAGGCACGGGAGACCTGTTTCTGTACAAGGTTGGGAAGCTAATTTCAGTCTATGAAGGCTAAGTGAGGCCCCTGGTGCATTTGGAGAGGGGCTGTGTCACTACAAAAGCAATGGCCGTAGATGGCTGGGCTGTATGAAAGGGACTTCTAGGTATAGATGGATGGCAGATGTTAAAGCACAGATTTTGTTAATGGTTGGCAGGTTTGATATGTCACCTACATCTACATGCTTACTCCGTAAGCCACAGTAAAATACAGTAGGTGCAGAGTGTACCCTGTACCACTGTTAGTCATTTCATTTTCTGTCCCATTTGCAAACAGAGTGAGGGAAAAGCAACTGTGCCTCTGTATGAGTCTTAATTTCTCCTATCCTCATGACCCTTATGCAGCAGTAGACTCTTTCTGTAGTCACTTTCAAATGCTGTTTCTCTTAATTCCCTCAATAGTGTTCCTCGAAAAAAATGTCGCCTTCCCACCAGTGATTCCCATTTGATTTCCTGAAGCATCTCTCTAATACTTGCACATTGTTCGAACATATCTCTAACAAATCTAGCAGCCTGCCTTTGAATTGCATTGATCTCTTCCTTTAATCTGGCCTGGAGCAGTTCAAAAACATTCAAGCAGCATTCAATAATGGGTTGCACTAGAGACCTACATGTGGTCTCCTTCACAAATGGATAACACTTTTCTGATATTCACCCAATGAACTGAAGACGAGCATTTACCTTCCCTACAAACCTTACTTCCTTGTTCCCTTTCGTGTTGCTTTTCAATGTTATGCCCAGACATTTGATCAATGTGACTGTGTTAATCAGCCCACTGCTAATGCTGGATTCAGACATTACAGGTTTGTTTTTCCTACTCATCTGCATTAAATTACATTTTTCTACATTTAGACCTAACTGCCTTTCTACACACCAACTAAACATTTTTTCTAAGTCATCTTATAGTCACTCAACAATGACAGCTCCCCATACACCATAGCATCAGCACCAAACTGCTGCTCACCCTATCTGCCAAATCAATTATGTATATAGGAAATAACAGCAGTCCTATCTGCTCTCTGGAGCACTCCTTATGAACTCTCATCTCTGATGAGCAATCACTGTTGAAGATGGTGTATTGGGTTCTGTTACTAAAGAAGTCTTCGAGCCACTAATATCTGGAAACCTATTCCATCTTGCAGTGGAGCACCTTGTAAAATGCTTTTCAGAAATCTAGGAATATCAAATCTGCCTGTTGCGATTCAACCATAGTTCGCAGAATATCATGTGAAAAAAGGGCAAGCCAATTGTGCACAAGCATTGCTTTCTAAAACTATGCTGATTCATGGACAGAAAATTTTCTGTCTCACAGTAATTTATTGTATTTGAACTGACAATATGTTCAAGAATTTTGCAGCAAACCAGTGCTAAGGATACTGGCCTGAAACTTTGTGGGTCCATCTTTTTACCTTTCTTATATACAAGAATCAGCTGTGCTTTTTTCCAGTCACACACTTCACACTGGGTGAGAGATTCATGATAAATGCAAGCAAAGTAAGAGGCTAATGCCACAGAATACTTCTTGTAAAACCGAATTTAGATTCCATCCAGGCCTGGTGACTAATTTGTTTTAAACTTGCTCAGTTGTTTGTGCAATGGTCAAATGACAGTATGTTTGTACAATTCTCCTGCATGAACAATTTCTTAAGTATGAAATTTAAAACTTGGGCTTTCATTTTGCTATCTTCAACTGTCACATCACACTGTTCAATGAGTGAGTGGTCAGAAGCCTTTGACCCACTTAGAGATTTTATGTAGGACCAGAATTTTCTGTTTCTTGACAAAAATCTTCTGCTAAGGTATGACAGCTGTAGTTGTATGCTTTGTGCATTGATCTTTTTACAGACACTTCAATCTAAATTAATTTTCGTATGTTGTCACTTGTGTGTATCTTTTGAACTGAGAGTACAACAGCCTTTGCTTCCTGTTTTTAATTCTCCTATGGACGGAAGCACTGCTCTACCCATCCTTTAGGGGGGGGAGGGCGGGGGGGGGGGATCAACATCGACAAAGTTGAATTGAGAATATCTGGTGAAGTGAATGGGGAATGTTGAGGTTCTGGAGGTTTGTGAAAAGGTTGTCCTCAATCTCAGTCCATGTCGCCGAGATGCCTTCAATGAATCTGAACCACGTGAGGGGTTTGGGATTGTGGGTGATTAGCAAGGACGGGAGAGGTTATAGTTGGTCATGGTGACCAGGAAGGAGACTGTACATTTGAAATCAGTTGGGCTTTGGGAATGGTAGTATTCAATAGGGGCAAGGCCATGGGCATTAGGGATGTTAGTGTAGACAAACGTGGCATCAATAATAATGGGCACGATACTGCGTGGTAAAGGAAAAGGAACTGTGAAGAGTCTTTCCTTATTCCGGCATGCACATACTAACCTTACCTAATCCATTTACATCAGTTGTCCTCTCTTTTCACATAATATGTGAATATATATTATATCCACCCACTGTACTGCACCCCAGATTTTTGTCTTTTTATGAATTATTTAGGAATAAAGAGACAGCTCACCTAAAGGCGAAAGTGCTGCACCATCAACAGATTCACGAACAAAAGGTACAGAGTTTTGCTTTGCTAGCTTTCGGAATGAAATGCCTTTCTCAAGCTGTAGGAGAAAAATGCACGCACACGCCCTGTCTCCCTACATTGTGCTCATTCGAATGCCAGCTTGTTCCCACTCTTCCATCAGGCACTTCCCCCCAACCCCCTCACTGCCTATCTCTGTCCCTCACCCTGCACTCCTGGCACCTTGGGCCAGGAAAGAGCTAGCAGTCAAATGAGCACAATGTAGGAAGACAGACGTACGTGTGTGTGTGTGTGTGTGTGTGTGTGTGTGTGTACATGTTTCTCCTACAGTTTGAGAAAGGAATTTCATTCGAAAAGCTAGCAAAACAAAGCAATGCTGTGTACCTTTTGTTCATGTATCTGTCAATGGCACAGCACTTCTGCCTTTCGGTGAGTCGTCTATTACTAAATAATTCATTATTCTCAACCAAAACTTTCAGTGCATTATTATTGTCTTTTTACTAACTTTCTATTTGATTTTGCATTTTCAAATTTTAGTTAGTTTTCACCTCTCACTATTGACCCTATACCTTAAGGTTTCATCTTTATTTCACCCATATTCATCTATTCCATCCTTTTTGTGCCTTTTATGAGTCTTTTCTCACATATTTTAATGCTTTTATTATTCTCCATCATGGATTCTTGCTCCTTACAGGTGTGCCAAATCAGAAAAGTTTCCTGAGCCCTAGCCAGAACCAATTACCATATACTGTTCCTGTGTTGTTACCTAGCTTGTGGAACCCTGCCCCCCTTTCCAACACAAAGTTGCCTTGTCATCAAATTATCCATCTCTGGTTGCAATCCCTCCTTCCACAATGACCTGTTCAGTCAGTCCATAACCCTCACCAACCTAGTCTTGGAAAACCATGTAAATCAGTCCCAAAGCACCTTGAATGCCTCCTGTAAAATTATCCTGCTCTGCAGTCCCAAATTCCCGCATCGCATCTCTCACATGGAAACTCTTGCCCTCCAGGAACTAGATCAGCATGCACAACACAACCAAAAAGGAATTCTCCAACGTGTTCACCTCCTACTCCTGTCTCATCTGTCACTATCTACTATCTCTACAATAGCATTCAAACTGCCCCCACATCCCTTCATGGCTGGCAAACCCTGCCTTGCAGACCTAATATATTTGCTACACCCTCAGAAGCTCGCACCCTGGACTATACAGAATCCAGAACCTAGACAGATCCAAAACAAAGTCATGAACCTTGCCTCCAAAAGCCTTAGTCCCACAGAGGTATCAGTCCTTTCCAAAAGCCCTGCCTTTTCCTCCACTTCTAAACTCCATCATGCTGGACATGTTAATAATTCCAGACCTACGACACCCTTCCTACTCACCTCAATCAACATTATACTTACCAAAAACTACTTCACCTTTGAGAAGCAGACAAACCAACAGATCAGGGGTATGGCCATGGGAACCAGGATGTCTCCTTCCTGTGCCAACCTTTTCATGGGCCACTTGGAGGGGTCTTTCCTGGGATCCATAAGTCTTCAGTCCCCAGTTTGGTTCAGATACATCGATGACATTTTTACCATATGGACTCACGGTGAGGCAGGCCTGCTGAAATTCCTGGAATCTGAATACCTTCTCCCAATTAAATTTCACATAGTCCTTTTCTGAATCCCATGCCACTTCCCTTGTTGTTGATCTCGTCCTCACCGAAGGCCAGCTACACACTTCCATCCACATTAGACCTACCAACAAACAACAGTACTTACATTTTGACAGTTTCCATCCTTTCCATGTCACCGTTCCCTCCCATACAGCCTTGGAATCTGAGGCAAACATATTTGTTCACATGCAGACTCTTTACAGCAATACACCACTATTCTCACCTCAGCCTTCACTGCACATAATTACCCCACCAGCATGGGTAAAAAGCAGGTTTCCTGGACCATCATATCCAATCCTGGTACTGCCAATCCCTCCAGAAAAAAAAGAAAACTTCTAAGCACACCATTGATGACTCAGTATTATCCTGGACTGGAATGGGTTAATCAGCTACTTCACAGGGACAACAACTTTCTAAAATCATGCCCTGAAATGAGATCCATTGTGTCTGAAATTTTGCCCACCACACCTAGAATAGCATTCCATCACCCTCCCAATCTCTGCAGTATTCTTGTCAGACTCTATGCACCTTCTGCATCCATCTCTCTACCCTATGGCTCCTAACCCTGTCACCATCCCCACTGCAAGACTTGCCCTATGTACCCTCCTACCACCAACTATAACAGCCCTGTATGTGGCAAAGCATATACCATCAAAGGGATAGTCACCTGCGAAATGACATGTCATATAGCAGCTGTTACGTCAACAATGTTCGGCCTTCTACATCAGCAATGACTACCACTAAATTATCAATTAGGATGAATGGGCATAGGCAAAGGATATATACTGGCAACTCGCAATATCCTGATGCAGAGTATGCTCTACAACACGACATTCATGATCTCATCGCCTGTTTCACCATCTGGATTCTTCCCCCAGACATCAGTTTCTCAGAACTCCACAGATGGGAACTAGCACTACAACATGTCCTTGGTTCTTGCCACCCACCTGACATTAATTTCTTCCGTTGCAGTATTTCTTCACTGTCTCTACTCTCGGCTTCACTCTGTTTTAGTGTTCTACATCCTTCATTGTCTTTACCATCTATTTTTCATCGCCCCTCCTCCCACCTGTGTTACGTACAATGCACTTAGCTTTTCACTCTTATTAACTCATGCATTATCTTTAAGCAGTAATCTGTGTCTACAATTACCCTGTCTTCCACCTTTAGGCTCTCAAGTTTTCAAATCTCATCCAATGCAGTCCCCAACAGTCAGTCTTTCCTTCTCATCCTATATGGTAAATCTCCACAGACCCGCAGTTCTGGGCAACTTTCCTGAAATCCATCCTTTTTCCTAGACCTCTCCAGTTCTTTTCCTTCATCCCTCTTCCTTCCCGTTCAACCCTTCTGCCTGAAGGAGGAGTCACTGGCTCCAAAAGCTTGCCGATTGCAAGTCTTACGTGTGTGTTCTGCTCTCGCTTGACGAGTAGATTTTTTTTACCATCCAATTAAATATTTTTTTTCAATAACTGATTGTTTTCGTTGTTATAAAAACAATGTTGAGCAGCACCTGACACAGGTCACTCCTCCATCCAACCATGATCCACCCCTAAATCTCCTCAACAACATTTCAGAATTTCTCAGCCTCACACTTTGTCTCGTCATTCCCAAAATCCGTCAGCCTGGCAACTAGCATAACACCCACATGGCATCACCTAGAGGAATCCATCCTAACCTAACCACATACAATCTCAAACCTGACACCTGGTTTAGATTCAGTGATAAAATCTGCATGATATGGACATAGAGAGAGAGAGAGAGAGAGAGAGAGAGAGAGAGAGAGAGAGAGAGAGAGGACACCTTATCCTCATTCCTCCCAAAGCTAAATACTTTCTCCTCCATTCGCTTCACCTGGTCCTCCTTAACAGGCAAGCTTTCTTGGTGTTTACCACCTCAAGGATCGCTAAATCAGTACTTCTGTCCATATGAAATCTACCAACTATCAGCAATATTTCCACTTCAACAGCTGCCACCATTCCTTCCCCTCCATACAGCCGAGCCACCCATGGCTGTCGCATCTCTAATGACAAGTAGTCCTCTTCCAAATACACCAAGGGCCTTCATAGACCAAAATTAGCCTCCTAACCTTGTACAGAAACAACTCTTCCATCACCTACCACCCTCACATACCCACTACAAAGGGGCACTAAATCACATATGTATATTTATGCAGGCCTTCTAGAATCATCCTTCAGGGACAGAATCATCTCATTGAAAAATATTACATAAAGGACATAGACACATGTAACTGCAGTTGCCATTTGAAACAAAGCTTACTACAAGATTGCTGCCAACCACAGCAGAGACTTCCACAACACCATGCACCCACAGCAGAGCCTCACTCACACCTAGCACCATGTGCCCACTGGTGAAACGTCCATCACTATGCACATGGCATTCAGTGCCAGATGGTGTTTCATGTTATATTTATTTCAGTCTATGGTGCTCCTCTACCACCAATTTTTGATATGAACAGATATGTGCTCATGGGCTTTCTCTTCAGTCCAGTGTAGTGCTTAAATATTTTCTGCCCTGATGTTTTGTTATTGATTCATGTCATCCTGTATATCCCAATATTTTCTTCCATTATCCAATACATCAATTTAGACCTCAAGAATACCACAGCTGTTCTCTGATTTCCCCAATAACTGGGGTTCCTATCCTTAACGCTAAATCATCTCAAGAATATCTTTTTTCATCTTTAGAAAAATTTATTCTTCAACAACTTTACCATTCATTAACTCAGCTACATAATCAGTTTTGTGTAGCTGAAGATAATAAAATATGAAGAAATCTAGAAAGAAACCATCTACCAGTGTGTGTCACATGACTGATGATAATCATGATCATAATCATCCAAACTTCTACAATGGTAGCCCAAGCCGACCATTTCAATTCAACACTGTTCAAGTCTTACTATAATACAACTTTATATCCATGGTGTTTCCAACACATTTAACACCATTCTCTCATAATACAGTTGCATTACAGAAGCATTCCATTTAAATTCCCTGTACCGAGAGCTATATCAAACCATTCTCTCCCTCTACAGACCTCCATCTGCCCCCAAGCCCTCCCCCATTTTCCACTTACTGCACTACATTCAATCTCTTAACATACCACACACTGGTTCACAAAAAGTTTAACTTGTCATGTTCCTGATAGTCTTGAAAACTGTCATGAAAAGATCAGAATGAGTGACTAATTCACCTTCTGAATTTGGAGTAAAGGCCAATATCTTGAGGTTTTAGAAGATTATACAGACTGTGGATACACCATGGATCTTTAAAGCACCTGTACGTGTGTTTTTGCATCATATGCAGCTTATCACTGCATATTCTTCCACCAGTAAATTCTCTCCCCCAGAGACTAAAGGGTGCATTGAACCATAACGAATACACTTCTTGTAATTGCAGCTGGCAGAAGAAACAGAAGTCTCTGGACACAAACACACATTTTATTCAAAATCTTAGCAATGTCCACAGCTAAACCCAGGATGCTGAATAATATTCACAAAAACACTAACTACAGTGATGTGACAAAAATGCACTGAACTTTGGGAAAAAAACCTAATTTATTTAATAGTTTTTAATAATGAACAGATGACTGAATAGATGACCTTTGTCTACCCTTGCCCTCACTGCAAATTGGTCCCCCAAGTGATCTGCTCTTAGTTTTTAAACTCTCCTACCCGAGTTAGAAACTATTAGTTCTGGTAGATACGCCAGTATCACTTTTGTATGTGAATGGGGAGTATTAAACATGTCACCACTGGACAAAAATACTTAAACACTGGAGAAATGCATGCTTGAACATAAATGCAGATACTAGCCAAGCTTGCATGTGGCACTGTTGTCTGATCACAAATAACACCTATACAATGTTCTCAATATGATGCAAGTGTCACTCATAGCCAGAACAGTGTACTGTGTAGTTTCGGGTGCATTATGTTGCAGCTAAGTTAATTCAAATGCAGTCAAATTGTAGGTGATATTATGGTGGATGCTTCCATAACCAAGGTAGCCTAAGTGTTTGGTGTTTCAAGAGGCCCTGTGTTGTAGGTTTATACAACATACAGAGAAAGCAGATCATCATCATCATCATCATCATCATCATCATCATCATCATCATCATCATCCACTAAGTCACAATGCAGATGAAAGTGTGTATTCAGTGATCATGTTGGATCATTTCTGGACAGCTGCAAAAGTCACTGTAGAACTGCATGTTGCACTTGCGAATTCTGTCAACACCAAAAATACATGAAGGAAGCTCTTATAAGCTGGGAATTGCAGGGCAAGGTGGAATTCCAAAACCACACACCAGTCACGAACATTTCCTTAACAGCAAAAAGTTGTCCCGAGTCATAAAATCTGAACTACGGAGCAATGAAAGAATGCCATTTGGTCAGATGAGTCTTGTTTCACACTGTTTCCAACTTCTGACACAGATTACTTCTCACATATCATTCCTGGCCTACAATGCATACTGTGTACTGGCAAGAGGTGTAGGCTACGTGATTATTAGGCAGCCATGGACCCCAAGATTATCTGCAAAGTTGCATTACTGCCGAGGACAGAGGTGACCGTTCTGGTCCCATCCCATGGTACAATAGTAGTTTTCTATAGGTGATGCTGTGTTCCACGACGGCAAGCCCCAGTTCTCAAAGCTCACATCACCCAAGACTAGTTTTGTGAGCATGCCTATGAATTGTTGCATCTTCTCTGGCCACCAGTCATCAGATCTCAATATTACTGAGCCTTTGTGGTCTACTTCAGAGAATGCTATCCGTTTCCATCATTGTTACCTAACTTCTGACCATTTTCCAGGAAGAATGGTATTCCCTTGCAAACTATACAAGACCTATAATTATTCATTCTGAGATGACTGGAAGCTGTTTTGAATGCCAGCAGTTTCCTTACACCAAATTATGCATGGTAATGTTTACGTTTCTGGTGCTTCCATATATTTGGGCTTATGCTGCAAGCATTTCTATCTCATAATTTACTGTCATTTCTAAAACACTGTCATATGATTTCTATCCTTTTCATAAGGAAGATGCCAACAATAGTTTACAAAATACCATATGTTTATAAAGTCTTATTATTTTCACAATGTTGGAGCATGAACTGATTCTTGGGTGTCTGAAGCACTACATACAACAATATCATCATAGTACCAGGAAACAAACCAACATGCAAATGCATGGCATTGATAGAAAATAAAGGGGAACAATGTACAAATGGGTTAACATAAAACAAAACATTTGTGGAAGTTTGGGAATATAGGGAAATGCTTAAGCACAGAAACACTGGAAGGAGGCATTTAAAAATAAACAACAAGTAAAACAGGTGGGCATTGACACACCAGCGCACAATGCCATTTTATTTGCATCTTTAGCTGCTTTTCAAGTATAAATTTTATCTAAAGCACAGCACAGGCCAGTGGGCTCACATACGGCACAATCATGCCGACATCTTTTTACTGTAGCACAAACTCACCTTCCTGCAACATGTGAGCATGAGCAAGTGAAGTTCTTAGACTGGAATGGCAGTTCTTTGAGGGAATACTTAAAAAAGGTCAATAACATTAGAACAGTACTAAATATTTCTACTGGTTATTGCAAAAAGTGAAAATGTTGTAGAATGGTCTTATCTCCACATTATCACAGTCTATAGTTGTGAAACAAAAGACATCTTCGACTGAATGTCTGAAGGAGATGACTACAAAACACAATTACTGTGATCTCTACACGCTAAAACCTATGCTCTGCATATTCAAGGAAATATTCTGATACCCGTGTGCCAGCAACAGGGCCAAAATTTTCATGTTGTTTAAAAAACCAGATTGATCAATATCCAATCTTAGTGTTTAGTGGCTCAGAGTAGATTTGGTAACAGTCTTCCAATTAACAATGATGCTCACCTGGATGTACGCATGTTTTTGCAAGTAATTACACTTTGTATCCAGTACCAGTGTTGTTTCTAGAAAGATAACTAATTACTGCGAATTTAAGACAGAAAAAACATTTCAGGCATCTACAAGTCTTGGTTCATGATAAACTCTCTAACTCCACTAACAAAAGAATTAGTAAAGAAATATAGTGCAATTATTGTGCTACAAAAATCATGTGATTTTCAAGGTTATGACAATTCCTTTTATATTGTTAATATATTTCAGACATTTAACAGCAAATACAATTAAAATAAATTTAAATAACATATCAACCTCTGCAATTTGTTGAACTGAAATGTCAACACTTTCAAATTCATATTCTCTTCCTAGTAGGGCACAAAGCCTAAAAACCATCTTTCATACTCATTACAAATTACATTTTTTATTTCCACAATTTTGTAGAAACATGTCCATCTTCAAATCACCCCATAAAGTAATGTGGATTTTTCATACAGATATCACCTTTCAGCAGGAACAATAACAAATAGTTTTCTAAAAATATTTGCCACATTCAGCCAGTTCACTAAAGAAAATTAATAAACAGATTAACAGCTGCTTTTACAGATGCTAAAATAAAATCATTTAATGAAGAACATTTAATTTTGATACTAAAAAAGTGGCACATAACTGTGACAGATGACATACATGCAGCAGCAACATTATAACAGTAGAGCCAGTGATTTTGTTTACTTTCCCTATTAAGAAAACGAGAGATCACATACCTTCACTTTTTGATCAAATGTATGGGTACATCAAAATAGACACTAATTTATATACCATTGCAGGCATTATTTCATGTAACAACCTTATGGGATCCATTTTAAATGCTTGCATGCTGTAATACAATCACTGAAAATTAATGGCAAATTTGATCCACATGACCAAAATTATGAGGACCTCACAAACACATGGAGCAGTAAACTATTTCCATACATTTCTACACAGTGATAAAATATTCACTAGGTTACACATCTTACAAGTTCAAAGGTTTACTGGGATTTCCTTTAGTTCTTACTATCCTACACTGAATGTTGCTGACCAAGAGCAACCGACCTCTCTCATTATTATGTTTCAATTAATTGTATTTCTTGATTTTAGTTACCATCTGGTACTGAAATAAAATTATGCAAAGGTATTGCATTCAATTTGCCTGTTTCTGATAACTGATTCTCCACACTGATATGGGCAAATGATCCAGGAAGCGATGCTGCGAGGACAGAAATTTTTAAAGAGCTAGGTAGCTAGATGGGAGAGGTGCGTTGGACCTAAACTCAAATGAGATTGTAAGAAGAAGACAGATTACCATTAATTCAATTTCACTCACTTTTGGCCTGGCCAGAGGAGAATGGAAGTTCACAAACAGACCCTTCTCTCTCTCTCTCTCTCTCCCCCCCCCCCCTCCGTCAGTCACCCCCACCACCACCACCAGCCAGCCATCCCCCCCCTCCCCCCAGGAAAGAAAGTTCTGCCAAAAATAATAGGTGCTATTTAACTTGCATCTTTGAGTTAACATTTTTCAGTTAACTGTTCATTACGTAACACGACTCTGTTAATTCAAAATGTACACACACAAAATACAAGGTGAAGAGAAGTGTTTCATATGATGTCTTAAGAACCATTAAAGACAAGGCGCAAAAATACATGTACCCAGGAAACTGGAAATAACTGTACTGTAGAGGATAGTGCTCATGATTAGGTAAGAAGAAAGAATAGGCATTGAAGTATGAGTGCTATGAACAAACCACTGCAAAGAACATGAAGTAGCTACAATTTGAAGAATAAATTAATTATATACTGAGGGAAAGAAATGTTAAGACAACTGCTACATGCCTGTGAAGGAAAAGAACTTGGTTTTATCAGTACATTATATAAATAGAAACAATAACTCGGCAATGGTCGGAGTTTGACCACCACTAAAGAATTAAAATGTCAATTTCTTGCACTCCCACGCATATGGTGTCCCGCTCATTTATCTGCTGCTCAGTAGCACATTATTTACCAACAATTAATCAAAAACTTCACAAGCCCACAGAATAAGTCACTGTGCTCGCAGTTCATACAATTATTGCACAAACCACATTACTTGGGGAATTATCTAAACCCTTAAAGCATGTGTCTGTTGTGCATTGAAAGATGCCACTCATGAATTTTAAGTGCACTGAAAATAAAAACCTTTGTAACTGGAATTAAAAAAAAAAATACCTACTGGGACTGGGATGCATACATGTTAACAGCACTGTAACATACATGTTCAACACACTAAACACTTTCCAATCAATATGAAACATCGGGTGTCATTGCAGGGCGAATGGCTGCCACTAATTATTTAATTGTGGTCCAATAAAAGTACACTCAATCAATGATAAAAATAGCATATTTTTTAGTAATAATATTAACAACCTTAAACGAAAATTTTGATTATTTTTCACCAAAATTTATGATGGCATTACCAATACAATCCTAGGGAGAATGAATGAAATGCAATAAGACTGCATAGGTACAATTTTGTTTGAAACATCTAACATTCATCTCTGCAAGGAGAAGATATCAAATTGTTAATTAATTTCATTGTTTGAAGATTTCTAGAGTATTTTTTTCACAATGTCATTTTTTGCTGTAATGTTCTGCAGTGTTTAAACATTGGACTTAACATATTCACTTAATATTCATGTTAAAAAATACATGACAATGACAAGAAAACTGGCTATATGTGTAAATAATTTAAACAATTAGGAGGTGTATTCAGCAGACAAGGGAAGTACAAAGTAGTTAAGTATTACTTACAAATAACACACTTTACCCTCCATACTGTTCTTCCTAAGCGAGAGCTTTGTGTAGATTAAATGCTTAATGTTTTAAAAACTGATTTTTTAATCTTTACAGAATCTCAAATGTTTAGTACTTTAAATTTCGAAAAAATGTAATGCCCACCAACAAATGATAAATTTCCAAATTACAGCAAACACTTCTCTCAGGAAATTTGAGGTAAGAATAACTGTTGCACTGCTCACGAACTTTACCAACACAACAAGCAACGACAGAGGTTGCTATGAAAGCCTAGATATCAAAATTAATAATATATCTCAACTGAAAAGAGGCAGTTATGTGCTGATGGTCCCAGTATTTTATCACTTTTCATACACCAGGATTTTCAAAAGACAGCAACATGGGAACCCCCCCCCCCCCCCCCCCCACACACACACACAGAAAATGTATTTAAGAACACACATGACCACCATCTTCTCTAGAGATAGGTATTTACGTAGGAAAATACATGAGAAACCTATAGTAAAATATAAGTATGTATAAGAAAAGAAAGCAGCACAAAATTAAACACATTTCAAGGTTTGTTAAAAAACATGAAGTATGAGAAAGCCAAACATATCTCAACACATCAACTCCCATACTACTTTACGTACTGGTTGGGGGATTCATCACAAAGCATGTAAGGACACTGCTTTATGGAATATCCAATATCTGCTACTATTTTGCGAAATATGCAGAAAAATACTTTCAATTTTCTAAACTGTAACACTTTTCCCATAAAGACAAAGAATTAAATATAATCATGACTTATGTAACGCTTTCATAAGAATGCATGCCATCACATGAACATAGTGATAGACAAAATTTTCTAATACTTGTTTGAAAGACAACTTTCTGACTCTGCTTCATTGATCAGATACTAATTGCAAAATCCTGAAACTAATAAATGTTATTGTAAAATAGTATATCTCACTCCTAGTAACAGCTATTTGAGAAATTCAGACTGATGGAAGACACATCCTTCGCATGTCTCCTATATTTTCCGCCTACTGCTGGAGTGATAGCTACACCACTTAAAACACCACCTCAGATGAAGAAGTGAACTCTTGCTTACCAATGAAAATAATAATCATAATAATAAAAAAAACCTTAAAAGTCAACCACGATGATGAAAGTAGAGAAGAAAATAATACAAGTAAATGAGTTCATTTGGGTACATGAAAGTACACGATTAACTTGCCTTCTGTGAGAAACAACTGCTTCAATATATGACACAGCAAAAACTGCTACCATACTGTTTATTTTGAATTATGGCCTCAACAACTGCACTATCAAACACTGTAGATGCTTCATCACACCTTCAGTTAAAGTTACAAAAGTATGAGGTAAATAAAATACCTCATGTAAGTTTTGCATTAAAATCTACAAAATGTAAAATGAGCCACCTCAGCACTCTGCTGCTGCCTCATTATGAGGCGTCATCATCAGAAGCACCATCATGAAATTGTTGCATAAAATATATCACAGGCACCTTATTTGTTTGAGTATCCATTCTCTTTTCCTTGCTCCATCATCAATGTTCTTTGTAACCTCCTTGTGGAACACACACAAACCACAGTTATTGTTTCAGCAATGTATTGTGGGATGGAAATGAGAAAGATTAACTTAATCACAGATGCAAAAGGTGGGAGCTTTTTCCCTGTTTTTGTACATCAAAAGGAATCTTTATATATTTTGCTCATGTGTAATCTCTCGCATCATATGCATACGCTCAACTACTTCCCTCAAAGCTGCCATTCCATAACATTGCCACCAGTACTCATTTTTACTTTTAACTCCAACTGCACTTGCAATTTTACTTAATAATTAGATTATCTACTAATTTCTGACTCCTTGTCATTGATTGTGTGGCAGAATCACTTGTATAGGATGTGGTTGCCCACTGCCAACTGGAAAAAAAAAGAAAAAAATTATGTTAGTCTTTATATATAACAAAAAGAAATACAGAGTTTACACATGCATTTGACATTAAGTGAGAATATGCTAAAGAAGACTGTAAAATTACAAGTATATAGAACAGCTGACCCGTAGGTACTCCACGAGATGAAATTCCAATTGCTGTCAATTTTCTTTCTACTTCCCAATGTATTACTTGCCTTAAAGAACTGTTCCTTCCTCAGTGAGGATGAGGGGTTGGTCGATCAGACTGGAAGAAGTGGCAAGCAACTCAGACCCCAGACTGCAAGGGACCCCGTGTGTTCTAGACATAAGATGTGGCCAGCCACCCTGTCTCCTTGTAAATTTATGATAAAATAATTCATATGTGAAATTAATCGAGGACTCTGAGCTCAGAATTGATCTACCACAAAAATGATATTAAAACTGCAACTCCACTGAGCAAGGAATTTTACACAGTTTTAATTTGTACAAGATTACTTTAGACACAAATGAGATTCTCAATTTTTTGTAGGGAATGAAAACGTAAAATGCTGTTGCACAAATAAATGCTAGCAGTAGCCTGGAGTGATAGCAGTAGTAAAAAGAATAATATACACTAAAAACCATCAGGATTCTTTAAGGTCCTTCACTGCCTAGCAGTCTAGAGGTTCCCACTATCACGTACTCTGAAAAACCTTTTTTTTGTTAATTTTCACACACGTTCCCAATACGCATTGCTTAAGTTTCACTATCATCAGTTCAATAGTTGCAGAGGCACAGTAATTTATTTGATCCCATAATGTAGCACTGAACAACGTATCCTGAGTTTTCGGCAACTTTGAGACATAATTAATATCTCTGACAAAATTTTCTTCGAAGAAAGTAGCCCCTCTTCAAGAACTTTTTACACTCTCATATAGTAATGAAAAAAAAAAGAGCTATTTTCATACAAATAATTTGAAACTAAATCTGCAGAAAAAATAGCTGCTTGAAAAATGTGAAGTTTAGCTTTTTATATCCACAGAAGTAAATATGTGATGAATCTTAATCTTTGCATGTACTGACTTACCAACACAAAGTTTAAAAATATAAAATTTCATTCTTCTACTGCTTTCCAATAGTTTACAAATAGAGGCAAAAATTCACAATATTTGGAAAAAAATGCTAAAAATGAGTATTTTAGCACACTTTTACAAAAAAGTGTATTCTGCAAATGCTTTTAAATCACATTCATTAGAAAGACAATACAAACCACCTAAAAAAGAAGGTAGGTCTCTCTCTCTCTCTCTCTCTCTCTCTCTCTCATATGCAATGCCTGTGCGTATGATCCTAGTGATGATGTAGTGAAAACGTACCTGTATTCTATTGGTACTCAAATCTGATCTGTCTGATTATGTTTTACAGATTTTTACCACACACTGGGTAAGCTTGAGTCATAAGAACTAGAAAAACTACAGGAAAAGTAAGCCATTTGTCATGACTCCTCGTAACATATTTCTGATAGCTGTTCTGCTGTAATAGTTACAGAATCAAACTAGTTGTAAACTTCACAATTTAACTGTGTATTACCAAGGCACTGGAGATCATGGGCATAAAATTGTTGCATAAAACTGTAAAACATACTCTCTATGTTTTACTCAATTGTCACACTGTATGAACTTTGATAAAGTTCACTACAACTGATGTATGATGGAAAACACATGAAGGAATATTTTCCTTGCACCACTCAAACAACTGTCGTGATGTCAAAATATGATTTTCGTGAGATCACTTGAGGCTGGCAAGTCTTGCTAATCTTTACAGTTCCTGCTACCCGATCACAAGGTCCTTTACCATGCGCTGTAGCAAAAAAATGCCATTCTGCTGTAACATCAAAATCTTATTGATGGTAGGACAAATTCATAAAGTTCTTTCTGTTTTTGTATTGGGCAGCACATCCATCCAAAAAGTAATAAATGTGCTTTGGATTTGACACTGACATTTTAAGAAATTGATGGAATCTGTCTACAAAGAATAAACATACACTGTATTATGCTGAAGGCAGGCAGATACTTCCATGTATGATACATGTCATAGTTCATTAGTGCTTGAATCTCTGTAGTAAGCTATAAATGGGTGAATTTTAGCCTGTGAATCATTCCAGTGGAATCCTTGTACCTCATCCTGAATACTGAAGGAGTAATTTTCTGCAAAGTCACAAAGAACATGAAACTCATTTACTTTGAGACCTCCTTTAATGATTTTACAGAAATGTGACTACTGCTGGGAGATAAATGAGTGTGATAGGAGCTGTTGTAACCTCGATGCAAACACCTCAATGAAATCATCTGTTGACTTTGTTATAGCCTCTAGAGCTACCCTGCCTGTAGTTGACCAACACTTATATGCAATTTCGTCAATGCAGTTCTTACCAAACAGACCATACAGATAATCAGTCTTGTCACACCTGGACAATAGGGACATGAACCTAAGAAACATGCTGGACAGACACAAAGTCTCTTCTTCCTGGCATCATACGGCTCACTTCATGATCACAGTGAAAATCACGCACACACTGAACAGTTCGCTCACATATTACCTTACCTGGCTTTGGATTTGTTGTCACTAATAAACCATGTTCTGCTACTGTTTTGCTCTCCGTACCATGTAATCTGAAGTGGAAAATTCTTTCATAGTTTTTGTTATACTCCAACTCTTTGGAAGTACAGTTAGAATTTGTGTTTTGTCACACATACAGTCTGAACTGTGAAACTTATCTTTCAGCTGGGTGATAATTTCACTTTCTCCAATTTCACTGTCTTCTTTTTCCGGTTGTGCCACATACGTATGCTCCAACACAGGCTATTTTTTTTTTCAATTTTTGTTTTGCGTACTTTTTCTCACTCTGAAGCCTCTTTCTTCACAGGAGATTCACCTAAATACTTAAGGCTATTATTTAAAGCATCGAGTGCCAGAACATAAGAACATTCACCGGTATACTTGGGAAGGCAGGGGAACCAGATCTGTCATTGACTATATAATAACAGATCAGGAATTCAGGAAGGCTGTGAGGGACACACGTGTATTCAGGGGATTCTTTGATGACACTGATCATTATTTAATCTGCAGTGAAATTGGGATTGTGAGGCCGAAAGTGCAGGAGGTCAGGTCCATATGTAGGAGGATAAGAGTGGAGAAACTTCAGGATAAGGAAATTAGGCACAAGTACATAACAGCGATCTCAGAATGGTACCAGTTATTTGAATGTAGTCAATTACAGTCATTGGAAAAGGAATGGACAAGGTACAGGGACACAGTACTAGAAGTGGCTAAAGAATGTCTTGGAACAGTAGTGTGTAAAAGTAGGATGAGGCAAACAGCTTGGTGGAATGATACAGTCAAGGCAGCCTGTAAAAGGAAAAAGAAGGCGTATCAAAAATGGCTACATACCAGAACCCAGGTAGACAGAGAAAGTTATGTTGAAGAAAGAAACAAAGCCAAACAGATAATTGCAGCATCCAAGAAGAAATCGTGGGAAGACTTTGGAAACAGGTTGGAGACTATGGGTCAAGCTGCTGGAAAACCATTCTGGAGTGTAATTAGCAGTCTTCGAAAGGGAGGTAAGAAGGAAATGACAAGTATTTTGGACAGGTCAGGAAAACTGCTGGTGAATCCTGTGGATGCCTTGGGAAGATGGAGGGAATATTTTGAAGAGTTGCTCAATGTAGGTGAAACTGCGATCAGTAATGTTTCAGATTTCGAGGTAGAATGGGATAGGAATGATGATGGAAATAGGATCACATTTGAGGAAGTGGAAAAAATGGTCAATAGATTGCAGTGCAATAAAGCGGTTGGGGTGGATGAAATTAAGTCGGAACTCATCAAATACAGTGGAATGCCAGGTCTTAAATGACTACACAGGATAATTGAAATGGCCTGGGAGTTGGGACAGGTTCCATCAGACTGGACAAAAGCAGTAATCACACCAATCTTTAAACATGGAAACAGAAAAGATTGTAACAACTACAGAGGTATCTCTTTAATCAGCGTTGTGGGTAAAATCTTCTCAGGTATTGTTGAAAGGAAAGTGCGAGTATTAGTTGAGGACCAATTGGATGAAAAATCAGTGTGGGTTTAGGCCTCTTAGAGGTTGTCAGGACCAGATCTTTAGCTTACGGCAAATAATGGAGAAGTGTTATGAGTGGAACAGGGAATTGTATCTATGCTTTATAGATCTAGAAAAGGCATATGACCGGGTTCCTAGGAGGAAGTTATTGTCTGTTCTACAAGATTATGGAATAGGAGGCAAACTTTTGCAAGCAATTAAAGGTCTTTACATGGATAGTCAGGCAGCAGTTAGAGTTGACGGTAAATTGAGTTCATGGTTCAGAGTAGTTTCAGGGGTAAGACAAGGCTGCAACCTGTCTCCACTGTTGTTCATATTATTTATGGATCATATGTTGAAAACAATAGACTGGCTGGGTGAGATTAAGATATGTGAACACAAAATAAGCAGTCTTGCATATGCGGATGACTTAGTTGTGATGGCAGATTCGATTGAAAGTTTGCAAAGTAATATTTCAGAGCTAGATCAGAAATGTAAGGACTATGGTATGAAGATTAGCATCTCCAAAACGAAAGTAATGTCAGTGGGAAAGAAATATAAACGGATTGAGTGCCAAATAGGAGGAACAAAGTTAGAACAGGTGGACAGTTTCAAGTACTTAGGATGCATATTCTCACAGGATGGCAACATAGTGAAAGAACTGGAAGCGAGGTGTAGCAAAACTAATGCAGTGAGCGCTCAGCTACGATCTACTCTCTTCTGCAAGAAGGAAGTCAGTACCAAGACTAAGTTATCTGTGCACCGTTCAATCTTTCGACCAACTTTGTTGTATGGGAGCGAAAGCTGGGTGGATTCAGGTTACCTTATCAACTAGGTTGAGGTTACGGATATGAAAGTAGCTAGGATGATTGCAGGTACTAGTCGATGGGAACAATGGCAGGAGGGTGTCCACAATGAGGAAATCAAAGAAAAACTGGGAATGAACTCTATAGACGTAGCAGTCAGGGCAAACAGGCTTAGATGGTGGGGTCATGTTACACGCATGGGAGAAGCAAGGTTACCCAAGAGACTCATGGATTCAGCAGTAGAGGGTAGGAGGAGTCTGGGCAGACCGAGGAAAAGGTACCTGGATTCGGTTAAGAATGATTTTGAAGTAATAGGTTTAACATCAGAAGAGGCACCAATGTTAGCACTGAATAGGGGATCATGGAGGAACTTTATAAGGGGGGCTATGCTCCAGACTGAACGCTGAAAGGCATAATCAGTCTTAAATGATGATGATGATTGAGTGCCAGATCTGATGCTACTTCATATTCACTTAAATAATCTCTGGAAGTACATGGCACAACTGAGGCAACATCTGCAGTGATTGTTGGGTTTTGTGATATTTTTTTTTGACATTTACCGCAAATTTTTCCACCTAACAATACATTAGGATATTTGTTTATCATCCACTCCAGAACATCCCTTAAATTCTTTTGCACTCTTGAATGGCCTCCTTTCCTAAATGGATTACAACAATACAATTTTGACTTGAAATCCATTTTTTACTAAATATTACAACACATTTACACTGCACTTTGCTAAACAAGCCACAGCCATAAAACATACAAAACAAAATTTGCATAATATATAAGAGACCAGTGGACTAATGGTGACTAGTTGAAATAAGAGTCTCACTGATTGGTTGGTTTAAAAGAGGGGGAAAGGGACCAAACTACGAGGTCATCGGTCCCTTGTTCCTAATAAAACAATGCCACAAGTGTGAGAATAAAACAGACGAGACATATAACACAAAACGGAAAGATAGGAAAGACCACAAGAATGAAGGAAAGACAACAAACACTAAAAGGAACAAAAGAGGACAAGAAAACAACAGAGAGATGCAGGAAACAGAAGAGAGTAAAACAAGGAAGCAGCTTACAGTGGCTGGCCAACCACGAAAATAAAAATGAAAATCCAGCTACCATGCAACACATTAACACTTCCATCCTAAAAGAACTAGGGTGGAGGACACAGAGAGACAAAGGACATGCGCCAAAACTCTGGTCAAATTATGAAACTCACCCTCACGGATGAAATGTAAGACCAAATCAGCCGGTGAGGTGTTGTCTGCTAAAATCAATGATAATGAGTCTGGCAACTGGAGATTAGGTCGCAGAGCAGCCAGAGGAGGACAGAGCAGGAGAATATGGGCCACTGTCAACCGGGCGCCGCACCTACACTGGGGTGGGTCTTCACAGCATATGAGGTAGCCATGGGTCGCGTAGGCATGGCCAATGCAGAGCCAGCAGATAACCATGGAGTCCCTGCAAGAAGCCCTCATCGAGGACGACTTCCATACATTCGTGGTCCCCTTAATGGCTCGCAGTTTGTTGTGCGTACTGAGATGTTGCCATTCCGTCCCCCAAAGCTGAAAAACCTTGTGGCATAATAACGAATGAGGGTCAGTTGTGGGGATGCTCATCTCCAGAAGTGGTTTCCGTGTAGCCTGTTTGGCCAGCAAGTTCATTTCTTGGTATTCCGACATGACTAGGGGTCCAGAACAACACCACAAAATGACTGGACCGTTCCAGAGAATAGGTGGACTCCTGGATGGATGCTACCAAAGGATGACGAGGATAGCACTCGTCGATAGTTTTCAGGCTTCTCAAGGAGTCAGTACATAAAAGAAAAGACTCCCCGGAGCATGAACAGAGATACTGAAGTGCACGAGAAATGGCCACCAGCTCTGCAGTGAATACACTGCAGCCATCGGGTAAGGAATGCTGTTCAATATGGCCACCGTGAACATACACAATGCTAACGCGACCATCAGCCATCGAGCTGTCGGTGTAAACCACTTCGGAGCCCCGGAACACGTCAAGAATAGAGAGGAAGTGACAGCGGAGAGCCGCAGGGTTAACGGAGTCCTTAGGGCCATGTGAAACGTCCAGCCGAAGCGTACACCATGAAGGCGTACGTGAGCGAACCTCAAGTAGAGGTGGTAAAGGGAAGGACTCCAGTTTAGAGAGAAGGGACCGCACGCGAACCACAACTGTTAGCCCCGACCTGGGTCACCAATGCGCCGGGCGAGAAAAGGAGACGGTAATTCAGATGCTCAGGAATATTACGAATGTGTGCAATATAACTGGCGAGCAGTTGTGCACGTCTGATTTGCAATAGAAGGACCCCAGCCTCCACCAGTAGCCTGGTCACCGGACTTTCCCTAAAGGCTCCTGTTGCTGGCCGAACCCCGCAGTGGTGCACAGGGTCGAGTAAACACAATGCTGAGGGCACTGCGGAACCATAAACCACACTCCCATAGTCAGTCCAGTATTGGGCAAGGGTTCTGTAGAGCCGCAGTAGCATAGAGCGATCTGCACCCCAATTGGTGTTGCTCAGGATATGGAGGGCATCGAGGTGCTGCCAGCACTTGTGCTTAAGCTGACATAAATGAGGAAGCTAAGTCAATTGAGCGTCGAAAACCAGTACTAAGATTTGATATGTCTCCACTACAAAGAGTGGATCATTATGAAGGTAAAGTTCTGGGTCTAGATGAACGGTACGATGCCGACACAAGGGCACGATACATGACTTTGGGGATGAAAAGTGGAAGCCGTGGGCTAGAGCCTATCACTGCACCTTGTGGATGGCTCCCTGTAGGCGACGCTCAGCAACACCAGTACTGGAACAGCAGTACAAAATGCAGAAGTCTTTTGCATACAGAGAAGGTGAGACAGAGGGCCCGACAGCTGCTGCTAGACCTTTAATGGCCACTAAAAATAGAGAGACACTTAATACAGAACCCTGCAGGACTCCTTTCTCCTGGATATGGATGGAACTATGGAAGGCACCATCTTGGACACGGAAAGTACGGAGTGACGGGAAGCTTTGGATAAAAATCAGTAGTGGGCCCCGGAGGCCCCACTCATACAATATGGCAAGGATATGATGTCGCCAGGTCGTGTCATGTGCTATACGTAAGTCAAAACAGATGACAACCAGGTGTTGGCATATGGAAAAGTCTGTTTGGATGGCAGACTGAGGGACAAAATTATCTGTGGCAGAGCGACCCTGGCAGAAGCCACCCTGAAGTGGAGCCAGTAGGCCACGTGACTCCAGGACTCAACCCAACCGCCAACATACCATACGTTCAGCAGCTTACAAAGAATGTTGGTGAGGCTGATAGCTATCCACATAAAACGGGTTTTTACTGGGTTTGAGCAACGGAATGATGGTGCTCTCCCGCCACTGCGACGGAAAGGCACCATCGCACCAGATCCGTTTGAAGAGGATGAGGAGATGTCGCTTGTAGTCAGATGAGAGATGTTTCTTCATCTGGCTGTGGATCCAATCAGGCCCAGGGGCTGTGTCGGGGCAATGTGCAAGGGCATTGAGGAGCTCCCACTCTCTAAATGGGGCATTATAGGATTCACTGTGGTGTGTAGTGAATGAGAGGACATTCCCTTCCAGCCGCCGTTTGAGAGTGCGAAAGCCTGGGGGGTAATTCTCCAACGCAGAGGCTCGAACAAAGTGCTCGGTAATCGCATTTGCGTCGGTAGATAACAAACCATTTATGGTAACACCAGGAGCACCTGTTGGGGTCTGGTACCCAAAAACACGTTTGATCTTTGTCCAGACTTGGGAAGGTGACGTATGGCACCCAATGGTCGAGATGTATCTCTCCAAACACTCCTCCTTCCGTCCTTTGGTAAGTTGGCGAACACAGCCACGAAGCTGTTTAAAAGGCTATGAGGTGCTCCAGGGAAGGGTGCTGTTTATGCCACCGTAGACCTTGCCGACGCTCCTTAATTGCTTCAGCGACTTCCAGCGACCACCAAGGGACTACTGACACCTTGGGCACCCTAAAGAACGAGGGATCGAGTTTTCTGCTGCAGAAACAATTGTTGTAGTCACCTGCTCCACCATGAAATCAATGTTACCGTGCGAGGGAGATTGAACAGTGACAGCAGAGGTGAAAGTTTCCTAGTCCGCCTTGTTCAAAGCCCGTCTGGGTAGGCGACTGTGGGCCTGACATGAGGGCAGTGACAGGAAGATGGGGAAGTGGTCACTACCACACAGGTCATCATGTGCTCTCCAGTAGATAGATGGGAGAAGTCCTGGGCTGCAAATTGATAAATCAATAGTCGAGTAACTACCACAAGCCACACTGAAATGTGTGGCTGCCCCAGTATTTAAGAGGTCGAACTGAGACAGTGAAGTTTCTACATCTCTGCCTCTAACAGTAAGCACGGTGCTACCCCACAAGTGGTTATGAGCATTGAAATCTCCAAAAAGTAGGAAAGGTTTAGGGAGTTGATCAATCAGTGCAGCTAATACAATCAGGAGTAGTGCACTATCTGGAGGAAGATATACGTTGCAGACAGTTATTTCCTGCGCCTTTCTTATTCTGACAGCCACAGCTTCAAGAGGGGTTTGAAGAGGCACAGGTTCACCACAGACTCAATTTAGGACATAACGCCAACTCCACCCGACACACTATTATAGTCGCTACGGTTACTGTAATATCCCTATAGCCACGGAGGGCATGGATCCACATTGCCAGGAACCAGGATTCCTGGAGGGCAATGCAGATAGCAGGTGTAAAGCTTAACAGATGCCATAGCTCAAACAGGCAGTGGAAAAAACCGCCACAATTCCACTGGAGGATGACACTGTAAGACTGGGAAGAGATGGGACATTCAATGAGGCAGTTTACACCTCAGAGTCACCTGCTGCCACCAACTTATTGCCTGAGCAGTCTATATCCATTGTGTCTGGTGAGATCTAGGTCCTCATCGGATGCCAAAGTCTCCACCCCATCCTCAGACGCAGAGCTTGTAGATAGTGGTGGTGGTGGTGCTGGTGTGAGTGCCACTGCAATTTCCTTGGTCTTAGGGGTTTTATTTTTGGGTTTCCCTGGCTGGGAGGACTTCACCGGCTCAGTCTCTGGGACTGAGGATGAGCGTGAAGCCCTATGACCAGCTGCTTTTGGGGTCTTCAGCAACTGGCGGGTGTCATCTTTCCTGCTAGCAGAAACCTGGGAAGAGAGTGACCCAAGGGACCCCTTCCTAGCAAGAGAAGCTGAAGAAGACTTACACTTCTCCGGCTTAGAAGTGCAGACGGACGTCCCCGATGGTTGGGGGGATATTGCTCCCGAAGTAGGTGGTGCAGGAGCAACATGGAGGGAAATGCACCCCACCATCAAGGCAGCAGGTGTAGTCTTCCGGCTCTCAGAGGTGACTGGGGTCGGCAGAGCTGATGGTGCCAGAACTGTTGTAGCGGCGTAAGACGATGTCAAACACACAGGATGCAGGCGTTCAAATTTTCTCTCAGCCTTAGTGTAGGTCAGTCGGTCCAGGGTCTTGTACTCTATGATTTTCCTTTCTTTCTGGAGAATCCTGCAGTCTGGCAAGAAAGGCGAATGCTCTCCGCAGTTGACACAGATGGGAGGCAGGGCACATTGTGTATTGGGATGTGATGGGTGTCCGCAATCTTGACATGTGACGCTGGAAGTACAGCGGGAAGACATATGGCCGAACTTTCAGCACTTAAAGCACCGCATTGGGGAAGGGATATACGGCTTTACATCACAGCGGTAGACTATCACCTTAACCTTCTCGGCCAATGCATCACCCTTGAAGGCCAAGATGAAGGTACTGGTGGCAACCTCATTATTCCTGGACCCTGGTGGACACGCCGGACAAAATGTACACCTCGCTGCTCTAAATTGACACGCATCTCTAGTCAGACTACAAAAGAAGGTCCCTGTGAAATATGATATCCTGGACCACATTTAAGCTCTTACGGGGCATGATGGTTACAGAAACATTCCCCACCTTGTCACAAGTGAGTAATGCCCGTGACTGGGAAGAGGATGCTGTTCTGATCAAGACTGACACAGCTCTCATTTTGGACAAGCCCTCCACCTACTCAAACTTGTCCTCTAAATGCTCAACAAAAAACTGAGGCTTCGTTGTCATGAAAGATTCCCCATCAGCTCTTGAACATACAAGGTACCAGGGTGAATAAGATCCGCTGCCATCCTTAGCTTAACATTCCTCCCATGGTGTGGCCAGGGAGGGGAATGATTTTGGGTTGTACTTCTGTACGTTGAATTGAGCTCGTGAACATTTAGAGACTGCTGGTGTTTCATCACCACATCAGCAAGAGATGATGGACTACGCTTCGTGTGTCATCCGCCCTGACGCCACCCACTCCAACCAGGGGTCTTCCCCACAGGTGCCACCCAGCCGCAGCAAAGGCCACCTGGCAGGATGGTCATTGCCGGGAGTCCCAATGCCCCAGGGGGATGTGAATCTACCCCTTGGCATACTTGGGAGTCAACGGTGCAGGCACCAGCAGAGCGATCCCTGTGTGGTCAGGGAGCTACAGCCAACAGGTCACATGGCGGCCCCACCACAACGAACTGGCTACCGTGCTGGATATCAGGTGCAAAGAAGTCCATGTTTATAGTCTATGCAGAAATCTATAGTGCATGGTGGAAAATGCTCCCAGGAAGGTGTCCTCGCCCAAGAGATCGAGAACGAGCGGGACAGAAATGCGACGACGAGAAAGTGGACTAAAGATCTCAATGCACGATGGACACAACACACCATGTAAGGTGCCCTTCCCCAACTGGCTTGCTCTTCGGGAAAATTTTGAAGAATGGAGGTCAAACCCGATAGGTGAGAGTTTCCTTTTAGTCGCCTCTTACGACAGGCAAGAATACCTTGGGCCTATTCTAAACCCCAGACCCGCACGTGGGTCTCCGATTGGCTGTTCATTAAAACAGGCTAATGTTGAGTGGTTGAAATAAAAGTCTCTCTGAATGGCTGTTCACAGATAAAAATATTAAAGAACTGGTCTGAATAAAAGTAACTGCTATTGGCTGGTGTTATACAAAAAACTGGATACATAGCTGCTTACTGCATATTGATGGTGTATTTAAGTTGACAAAATAATTTTTTGTGCATGATGCCTTTAGTGTGCTATCTTGATATTTACCATATTTATAGTAACATACTGGACCAATTAAATATATTTTTTTCAAAGAAATTGAAGATGGGGTGCTTTAAGATTTCAAGGTCAAAGGTCAAGGTAAATGACCTTTAGTATGAAAATTCAGAAAACTGCCATCTGGCATATCAATGTAAAGGTTTATTCATTAGCTTTCCAATGGTGCCATTTTCATTGCTGTAACTGAATTAGGACCAGAATTACAGTCATTTATGTTGTGACATACACATGTAAATTTAGCACAAATTCCAAACTTTCCAGACCTCTAACTTTCTTAACAGTTGTAACACACATCTGCAAATTGGTACTTTTCCATCTCTTATCTGGGTCATTGAATGCACTAAATTTGAAAGAAATCAGAGGGCATCAGGTTGAGGTGCATTGAATTGATATGGAATGACTCAAAATGGTTCAAGAAAATCGCCAAGTCACCATCAGAGAGGTTGCTGATGATGTCAGTATATCCTTTGGCTCACACCAATAATTTTTTCAGACATTCTGGGCAGGAATGTGAAGCAGCAAAGTACAAGATGTGCACCACCAAAGTTTGTTCAAAAATTGTTGAATTTTAACAGAAAAAAGCGTCATACACACATCGCTCACAAATTGCTGAACGAAGTTTTCAATGATCCAGAACTTCTAAAGAACGTTTTAACAGTGATGGGGAAGAAAAAAAAAAAACACACACCCGAGAAGTTCAATCACGTATGAAGGTTATTCTCACTGTTTTCTTTGAATATAATGGGATAGTGCACCATGAGGTTCTGCATTATCGCTGTACGGTCAATAAAGAATACTACCTGGAAATTATGCGCTGTTTGCATGAAGCAATCCAAAGAAAGTGACTAGAACTATGCCAAAACCATTCGTGGAATCTGCATCATGATAATACTCCCACTCATACCCCAGTGCACATTCATGATTTTTTGGCAAAAAGCAAAACCGTGATCCGTGATGTTGCCTCAGCCACCATTTTCATCACACACGGACCCATGTGACTTGTTTCTATTCCCGAGGCTGAAGACAACCATGAGAGGACAGCATTTTGACACCACTGATGAGATAAAAACAGAATTGCTGAAAGAGCTGAACACCATAATGAACACTGAATTCCGCAAGTGTTCCCCAGATTGGGAAAAGTGATGGTACAAGTATAGTCAGTCTGAGGGAGATTACTCTGAAGGGGACACATTTGATGTCGATGAATAAATAAAGATTTGTTAAGAAAAACAGATATTCCCATTATTACTTTTTGATCGCACTTTGAATGTTCCTTTCTTAATAGTCTGTGGAGAACCTCTCTGTTCCTTATTAGTTCACCTAATATTCAACATTCCTCTGTAGCACCACATCTCTAACATTCTCTTCTGTTCTGGTTTTCCCACTATCATACAATGCTTTGGCCCAATCTAGGACAGTTGATATTTTTTGGAATGTGAAATATGGATGTTTAAAAAATACCATTATCAACCCTCATGGTATTGAGCAAAAATTTTGACGTACCAGTCTATAAAAATATCTGCTGCACATTATAAATATACTGCCAGTTTTTGAACTGTATACATAAGTACTGACTTCTTATTAGATATTCTGTACTTATCAACAAGCTAGCAGCCTTCTCGTCCCCCTTAAAGCAAAAACTGAAAGGAAGACAATGCATGTGCATGCTTTTCGATAACCACTTTGTAAACAATGGTAAATGCATGTAAGTGGCACAATAAAAGGTGTCCGAAGGGTCCGTTGTTCAGTTTCATCATGTATTGGATTTGTCCTGAACACTTCATGTCGACTTCCCTGTTTTTTATTTCTGCAGACACCAGCAACCTAGCAGTTGCAGTGTCAAAATTCCATGGAGAAGTTAAATATTGCTGTTTCTGTTGGTAGTGTTAAGAGTGAATGCATCAGCATTTCCCCTCACATGGCACCACTCAGGCAACGACCAATCTTTTCATTTAGATTTTTGTTCATTTTCAGAAACTGTTTTTAAAGAATGCCAATGTGGAGAAATAGCACTTTTTTTTTAAACACAACTGGTATGCTATTTCTTCACATCGGAAGCCTTGTTATTCCATTTTCATAGGTATTCGACATAGTGCCCTAGAAATGCACAGCATTTGTCAATGTGGTATTCAAAATGTTCCCACACTGCAGCGAGGACGTCTTGAGTTACAGCATCCACAGCTGCTGTTATGCAACGCCTCAGTTCATTCACTGTTGTTGGTAACAGAGGCACATAAACATAGTCTTTTACAAACCCCCATCTTTCCATTTAAATGGAATGTTTCCTAGTCACTAAATGCTAAGTGTAAAAGTAAACTGTCACCCTCCATCTTGCCAGGAACAAAATTACAGAACTCCACATGTTGTTGTGTGTCACCTTCACGAAGAGCTTGCAGTAGCTGAATTTTGTATGGTTTCATCAGGGGCATGTTGAGCTGTAGAGCTGCACGGCGAAGAGATTTCTGCAGAATCCTTGCGAAACCATGGGGGATGCGTTCAATGTCTGTGTTAGTCACTTGGGGACAGCCCGGTGATTTGCCTTTACACAAACAAACTGTTTCTTAGAACTGTTCATGCCATTGTCTAACGGTCTGTGCTGTAGGAGGATCCACGCCATACCTACGTGAAAGTCATGCTGAACAGTTATTACTGACCCACACTGCACAAAACATAAAACACAAAACACTTTCTGTTGTCCCATTTTTAGTAGAACTGAAGTGTGCACATACTGCTGCTACCTAGCAGGAACCATGTAAAACTCTAGAGTATTTGTCTACTTTGTGATAATCAATTATGGTAAGTTTCTAACTCTTCTCATTTCTCCTACTTCTCATTACTTTTGTCTTCATCCAGTTTACTCTCAGTCTATATTCTGTATTTATTATGCTGTTTATCCCATTCAACAGATCTTTTAGTTCTTCCTTACTTTCAGAGAGGGCAGCAATGTCATAAGTGATTCTTATTATTCATCCTGAATTTAAAGCACACTCTTTGATATTTCTTTTTTTCCCGTCACCACTGTTTCTTCAACATGTAGACTGTAAAACAGGGATGCAGTCTTTCACACTATTGTTCACCCTTTTTAATCTGAGCACTTCATTATAGTTCATTATTAACTCTGTTCTTGTAACTACTGTATCACCTGTCTTAACCTGTCTTTTCTCAGAATTTCAAATATTTAGCACCATTTTGCATTGTCAAACAGTTTTTCTAGTCCGACAAATCCTATGAGCATATCTCGATTATTCTTCAGTCTTGCTTCCATTATCAAATGCAACAGCAACACTGCCTCTGTCTCTTTGCTTTCCCTGAAGCCAAACTTATTATCACCTAATGTGTCCTAAATTTGTTCTGTATATTATTGTTATTCTGTATATTATTCTTATAAGCAGTCTGGATGCATCAGCTGTTTAAGCTGGTTGTGCGATAGTCCTTGCTATCTTCGGAATCGTATAGATGATATTTTTCCAAAAGTGTGGTACATCACCTGTCTCTTGGAATTTACACATCGACATGAATAGCCACCTACTTGCGACTTACCCAATAATTTTAGAAATTGCAATGTTATCTATCCATTCTGCCTTATTCAATCTCAAGCTTCCAGAGCTTTTCAAAATTATGACTGACATTGGATCCCCTCCAATTTCTTCTACCATGTCATCAGTTAAGTCTTTTCCCTCACACAGGCCTTCCATATATTCTTTCCATCTACCTGCTGTTTCCTCTGTGTTAAATGGTGGGACTCCCACTGCACATTGCAATATCTGCATCCTCAGTGAACTTCAAACATATCCCGTCGTTCCTTAGTACTTCAGTATTCCAATTTCTTCCTGATGATTCTCTTAAACTTCAGTTTACTTATCGTTACTAAATTGTGATCTGAGTTTATACTTGCACCTGAGTGCACCCTACTCCATTATCTGTTTTTGAAATCTCTCTCTGACAATGATGTACACCAACTGGAATTTTCCCATGTCTCCACCTCTTTTGCTAGAACACTGTCTTTTCATGGAATTCTTTAATAGAGTATTCACTATTACCATACAAAATTTACTGCAATACTCAATTAGTCTCTCTCCTCTTTCACTCCTACTGTGAAGCCTATTTTCTTCTCCTTTAACTCTTCTATTCCTTCCCCTAAACCTGCATTTCAGTCCCACTTGATAAGATTTTCATTTGTGTTCAGAGCATACAAGTTGGAAAACACATTTGCTACCTGTGTGTCACACATTTTTTGTGATTTTGAACTTATCTAAACACTATGGCACTCAGTTCAATAGATCTCAACAATAACTTAATTAAGTCTAATTATACCCAATATTGCTGTACTTTATAACGATTTGATGCCAAAATCATGATAGTAAGATAAAATAAAGAAATTTGTAGATACAAATAGCAGAAATATCATTCAAACACGGTTGGAATTGGTCAAACTCTTACTAATACCTGCATTCTTAAGTGTATGGGACCCGTACCAAATAGGACTAACAGGGGGGACAACATGAAGGGCAGCAAAAATGAACACATGTTTGGTTGACCCATGGGAGCGCATCACAGAGGTGCTGAAACAGCCAACTAAATGAACAATAGAAGAAAGAAATTATCCCATGAAAGTCTACTCATTATGTTTCAAGAGCCAACTTTAAGTGATGATCTAAGAGTGAACTACAACCCTCTATGTAATAGTGTCACAGAGCAAAACTGTGCAACGCAAAAGCTCTACCACCTTGGCTTTATGGATTCTAAATGATCCGTGAGAATAATGTTCCATTAAGAATGACTGTTAGCACTCTGGCTCACCAACAAAAACTGGCGGAACACTTGGACCCTCTGCTCCAGCCGAGCAGACTGACACATACATAAACAATTCAGGACATTTTGTTGAGAAGCTGAGGAAATGAACTTGGACAAAACCACATCCTGGTCAGCTTTGATGATGCCTGTTTGTTTACAAAAGTGCCTCTCAGTGACACTCAGGAGCACATCACTTCCATTTTACATAAGACATTACCAAGCTCTTTCATATATGTTTCACCATGAGCTATGTGGAATGGGAATGTCTTTGAACAGCTGGAAGGCATCACCTTGGGTAGTCCACTTGACCTCCTTCATGAAACATTCTGAAGCACATGCACTGGACTTAGCACCTCGTAAATCTAAGGTGTGGTACAGATACATCAATGACACCTTTGTTGTGTGGAGGCATGGTGAGGAACAGCTTGGTGACTAACTACACAGAGATACAAAAGGCCAGCTACCCTTTCTACTGTAGATGGGCTGGCCATGACAGATGGTGAAAATCTGGGACACATCATGTATCGAAAAATGACACAACAAGGACCAATACCTACAAGAACTGTCAAATCGCCACCCAAGTCAATTAATATGCTCTTGAAGTGAGCAAGACAAATATGTGAGCTGCACCACCTCAGACAACATGTAGCACCTGGTGACAGTTCTGAGGAGCAACAGGTACTGCACCAGTTGCATAAGAAGTGTCAAGAGTCATTCACTCTGCTAAGTTACATATCGGAAAAAGAAATGTTGAGTATGGCCTTTCTGCCACACATTCCCAGAGACGGACAGAATTGCCTGTATACAGTGCAAACATGGCATAAAGACTATTTATAAACGACAAAGATGATCAAAGAGCGTCTCAGATCGGCAAAGGAGAAAAGGGACCCACTTGCAATGTTGGGAATATACTGCACACCTGCACCTGCATTAAAGTCTATGTTGGAATGACTGCAAAATCAATCAACACAATGATCACCAAAGTGGCATTGCAGGTTAGGGCAGGTAGAGAATTCGGCTGTGGCAGCATGGGCTGTGTGAAATCGGCAATATAGTAAAATTTGCTGACACGGAAGTTCATAAGAGCTTGTTCAGAGAACCTACAGAAATACACAAACATGACAATATCTCCATCAAGAAAGAAGAAAGTCTCAAGATGAATGGATAATGGATTCCCAGGCTGCAGTGAATGACTGTTGTAGGTAGCAGGGGGAGAATTGCACAGGAGAAGACCACAGAAAAGAACCCTGGACGTTGGCACGCCAGGTACTTAAAATCAGCAGCTGTGAACTTGACTCCAACATACCAACAGCAATGTAGGGCGACAATTTTGCAATTGTCAGTCACTAATGCTGACAAACCATCAGGAAAATCATCGAACAAAGATCAGCTAAAGAACCCGACATGGAAGGCAACAGGCAGTTTGTCAGTCTTATAGTGATTGAAAAAACAATATTAGTCGCACTAAAATATGCACAGAGGCATTTAAGCAATCATCATTTACTTTGCTCCATACTTGAATAGAACACAAACGGGCCCTAGTAGCTGGTACAACAGGAAATACCATCTGCTATGCACTTGCTGAGTATGGATGAGGATGAGGCTATAGATGTGGAACTTACCTGCAGCTGCAGGGTGTTGGTGGTGGTAGGCACCCTGGTGTTGATGAATGTATTGAACAGCAGCAGCAGCCTGTTGTACAGCACCCGCCTGCTGCACGACATGGTGAGGTGCATGGGCATGTGGGGGTCCCAGCTGCTGTGTAGGAAGGATAGGGCACACCACAGGGAAAGCATGTGGTGGCGGGGGAGGTGGTGCCGGGCCAGGAGGGTGGGGCCCCTGAGGAGGTGGGGGCGGACCCTGCTGGTATCCCGCGGGGCCGCCAGGAGTTCCAGCCGCTGGTGACCCTCCAGGATGGTGGTGGTAAGTGGGCGCGCCCTGCGCAGCAGCGGCAGCGGCTGCTGCCGCGTGTGCATGTGGAGGCCCTCCTGGGTTGCCAGCTGCCTGTGCAGGCGACGGGGTGCCTGGGCCGCCGCCCGAAGGTGGCGGCGGGGGAGGTGGCGCATGGTGGTGAGCGTGGTGGTGGGCGTGGTGCGGGTGATGCGGATGATGTGGGTGAGGTGGTCCAACAGCTGCCGCGTGAGCGGCCGGCACATACTGCAACTGGGGACCAGGTGCCGGCTGAGGTCCCGGGGACTCGTGGTGGTAGCTGACTGATGTGGGAACAGCTCCTAGGGGCACAACACCACCTCCGTGTTGTGCCACCATTCGAACCATCTGCAAAATATTTCGTCTGTTTAGTACTGATACCTAAATTACGTCATTAGTTGTTTATTCAAACATCAGCAAATGACAAAATGATGGAAATTATACTACTGTTACAAGTCCCCTCCAAAAATCCACTTATCATAATCACCTGGTTCCTTACTTACCACTTTAAGCTGGACCAAATTGAGCATGTGTATTTCGTCTATTCCTTGTAAACATAATAGGTGCTTCAAAGGATGCCATGTGAGATAGGGCACCCACTGATGGAGCTCGAGTCGTGTCATAGGTGTGGTGTGCGTGTGATCAACGCCAATAAAAATGATTCGGTGTTAGTAACTTTGCAGTATGTCATCTTTAGAAGATGGTGATGTGGCTTTACTCAATGTTAACTGACATAAGTCTACTAAGGTGAACAAACAAGGCCGTATGAAGTGTTTAAAAAGTTGAATGTGTATACTGCTTTCCTTTTATTTTTTCGAGGAACACACTACCATTCAAAGCATTGTGGCTGAAATTTCATGTGCAATAAGGGAATACCAGCAGACTGAATATTTATGATTAACTCAATAAACCTGGGGAGGGGTGGGTTGAGAGGGGGGGAATCAGCTGATCATTATAGGAAATAATGGAATCTACTCAACTGTATTGATAACCTTGATGGAACGTGCATCAGCATAAAGATAATGATAATTTAGAACAACATTATTTTTAGGTGCTTCAGGTGCAGAGGGATTATTTTTAATGATAAAATTAATGTTGGAAGATGATGATTTTAGGTGAGGGGCACTCAACATCACGGTCATCAGCACCCTGACAAAAAGTCAGCACACCAATCTCATAGGTGGGAACAGAGGCTGTCTCCACATGTAGATTAGTTTATAATGCATTCAAGTCTGCCTCAGTTCCCCACCAAATGAGGGATGATGACAGTTCACAAAGTTTCACCACTCCTCTAACACTGGAATCAGTATTGGTGAGGATGGTGGGCCGATCTCCATCGAGACTGAGGGCTTCCCTAATGTCAGTACAAAAGACACATGTTGCGAAAAAAGGCTGAACTGAAAGTGGCACACCACAAACCTCACAGAGTGGTGGATGCTTCCAACAGAGGCTATGTTAAAGGGCTATGTCCCATGTGTAGCCTGGTAAGAAGAACCTCCTTCCAGTGGTGAAGCTGACGAAGTCAACCTTGTTTGTGTGGTTGATTTCTGTGACCACAGTTTGTGTTTTGTCACCTTTAACCACTGATGCATATGCATCTGTCAGAAAATGAATGGTGGTGTGCAATGGCATGGAACATTGATGGACAACACCATCCTGACATGCTTTCTTGGCTGCTTTGTCGGGTATGTCATTTCCCTGTATCCCGATGTGGCCAGGTACCCAGCAAAAGATCACCACCTGAGCCGCTGTACGGAGCCATGGATGACCTGAATCAGCTGGTTTACTGGCTATATTTGGTGAAGTGGAAGAAATGCCATTGATAGCAATGGCAAACAATGTGACACTGAGCACACTGTGCTGGGGACCCCATTCTCTTGAACATAGCAGTCAGACAAGGCATCAGCAATGCGATATTAAAAGTGGTGGTCCTCGAGGAAAGATTGGTTAAAAAGTGCCAGACATCCTTTTAGTTCCCATATATGAAGTTGGTGAAGGATGCTATGTACCTCAAAGTAGTGCTGTATGCTTTTTACAGGTCAAAAAACACACATGGCTCCAGTATTGCCATCTCTAGCAGAATTAAGTTGTCAAGGGTGAAGCGGCTTAGGTGATATTGGGATTTGCGCAGCCAGACGAGGCGTCAGTTGACCATACATTCAAGAGTTGTCCCCATACCACCGGTACTACAGTCCTTGCCTGGTTTCCATAATGGAATTAATATTGCGCCCTTCCAAGTTGTACAGTATTGTCCATCAAAGCAGATCTGATTGAAACGAGAGGAGCTGTCCTTTCACTTCACTTCACTTCAGGGCACTGATGACTACTGAGCATGGCATAATGAATCTCATCTGGCTGTGGACAGAGCTGATTTCAATTTTCACATGGAGAATGGAAGGTTGTGGACTTCCTCATTATGTGAGAAAAAAATGGAGCTTTCGTATCTTCACAATCCTACGGGACACCTGAAACGCAGAAGTTTGTCTGGATGACGCAGTGACTGTAAAAACTTATTCAGCTAAAACTTGAGCCACGTCTTTAGGCACTTCCACCAAGATGCCCTTGCCTGAAATCTGCCTTATTGATTCCCAAACTTGCACAGCAGAAGTAGACCAATTAATAGAAGTCGTGAATTCCTTCTAAAAATCCCTCTTTTGATCTTTTATCACTCACCTCACATGTGATCTTGCAGAGCTGAAGGCATGAAGGTTTTCTGTGATTGGATTGTATTTGAAGTTCCGCAGAGCTGTTTGTCTGACTAATTGCCAAGTGACAGTTGGCATGCCACCAAAGTACAGGCCATTGTCTGAAGTGGTTGCTAGACTGGGGAATGGACTCTGCGGCAACCTGTTGGATCCAACAAATGATATAGGCCACTGTCTCCTGTGCAAAATCCTTTTGCTCCAAAATATCCTGTCAACTGTACTGCAACCAATTTGCCCCCTGGATCATCCATTGTAGTGGTCTCCTGTCGACCACCATCTGAGTCATTGGAATGTAAATCTGTAACCACTTCCCACTGAACCAAGTCTGCAGTAGCTGGGAAGCAAAAACAAAACTCAATGGCTGAAAAAGATCCTGCCACTGTGGAAGAGTGTGTCATCTGACCTGAGTTCAAAAGGTAGGTATTCTCAGAATGGATTAGTGGCTCGATAATTCGACCCCTGGCTTAATTGGTAGCTGAGCCCCGCAGCACATGGTACACATTTAAGTATTCCACAAGGAGGAACGGGTGCAGGAGTGACTGGAAGAGTTCTGTCAGTGTGTCTGCATCCGAAGGATCATGAGTGAAAGATATAAAGAACACATTGTGATGTAAAATGGTGCTAGAATTTCCACGGCAACTGCTTGTGCGGCTGTAGTAAGAGGGAAAGGAGATGAGTGGCACCTGTTATCAATGGAAACAGCCACTCCACCTTTAAACCTGTCTCCAGTAACATCGTCCTTCCTGTAAGAGTTTTAACTCCTTAATGCAGGTGTATCACTGATTTTAAAATGAGTTTCTTGTATACAGATTCAGAATGGTTTCTCCTGAACCAGGAGCTGTAATTACTCCAAATGTGTTTGGTATCCATTTAAATTTCATTGCACCCCAGAAGTCCCTATGGGAGCCATTGATTAGGGATGGTTGGTGTTGTCTTTCTCCCACGGAGGTAGTGATTTACCCAGATGGTCAGGGGCAACATTAGCTGGCACCCGGGACTCCAGTTCCTCCAAGTGGAAATTCATACCCTCAAGAGTGAAGACCCCATCTGAGTGGAAGAGAGCTCGTCAATCCTAAAGTTTAACTGCCACTTTCTTCGACTTTGAACTACTTTTTCCTCACTTATGGAAGGAGTTGGTCATTTGGGTTGAGGGAATGGCTTAGTAGGCTTCTGATGGTGGGCAACGGTATGTGGCTTAAGTCGTAAGCCCATTACTGATGGCTTCCAAATGATTTCTGGTTCAAGTGTAGCTTTTCCGTCACAGGTGTATATGCCCGTACTTTAATCTGTGGTCCGAGTTTTTGTGGAGGCATCACGCTTGGCAACTGGCTTCTTAAGGGCCGAAGTAAAAAAAAAGTAGCAAACACTGGAGGCTGCATAACTCTGAAAGCTTTTTTAGCTTCACCACAGGATATGCATCTCGTGACTTTCAACTCATAATTTTCCTTTTTCATCGTGAACCTCAAACTTTCTGCTCCATACTGGGTGATCTGTGGAGAAATTTATACATTTTGGAGAAAGTACAAGACTTGCCTCTATCTCATGAGCTGAGCCTTCACAACTGCCACACATTGCCCTCCCATTACATCCCATAGTGCTACAGCCAAATCTTTGACATGTGAAGCATCGCATTGCGTTAGGAACAACCTGGCGAACCTTAAGATGGATATAGCCTGCAAGGACGTGTTCAGGTAATTCTGGAGTGCTAAACGTTAGAATAAATGTTGCAGATTTTTCCAACGTTGCACTGACTCTCCTCTCTCCTCATATAGTTCTGTACTTCCGTGATGCTAATATATTCCGACAATATTGTACAGCGTCATTGCAGCTGCAAGAATTGCAGTCACATGTAATAGAACAATACTGGCCCCTATAGCCTGGTAACGGTTGTGGCAATATGTTCCTGGTCCAGAAAGGTATACAAGAGCAGCAGAATTGCCACAAAATGGAGCAACAAGAGTTAGTGAAAGTGATTGCACCTTCCCTCCTTTTACATTACGTAAGGAATAATGTCTGAAATAAGAGAAATTGGACTTTGTGGATGTGTTCTTTTTTTAAAAGTAAGATAAATGCTTCAGAAATTTTAACTAGTGGAATAATGTTGGTTGCACACTTGTTCTAGAATTTCACCAGATTGTCAAAACACCATTTTTGGTCTAAGAACTGCAAAAACCAATAGAAATATGGGAGTATATATACCAGTTACGATTCAACTGGCAATCACCTTTCAGTTTTCAGATACTGGTGATACATACAAAAGTTTAATGTACCTATTTAAAGTTCAATATTCATTAGTAAGTCTCATAGTACTAAAAGTATGCAATACTGTGGAATGAGTGAAATGTTTCATTAGAGGAAGTTTGAAGTAAGAACTGTTTACAATATCCATTACTGCTTCAAGCATGTCTCGATGTAGTATGAGACTCATGGCATCAAATACAGACCATATGAGTCAAGAGCCACCTGAGCTTCCACTCTTCATATGCAAATCCTTTTGCCACACATTTGCCGTTGGTTCAAAGACCTCTTAGTTTTTTCTCTATGTTTCATCAAACATGATTTCGACTCAGACCCATGACTGTAGCACTCCTGATAAGAGAAGTAGGAAACAAGGTGAGAGTGAGAGCGGGGTATTTAAAGAGGTAGATATTGCCCTGTAATACTAAATACTTTTCATCCTTTATGGAAAACACTAGTATCTCATCAGCAATGTGACAGCAACTGCCTGCTGCAACATCAGTGATACTGTCCATCCATTCTGCAAAATTGCCGCTTACTGCAGCCTCATTGTGGAAATGCTGATGGCAATGCCATTGTGGCCAAATATTGCTGTAGAATATGGCCTACTTAAACGCACCTTAAGTCACTCAGCAGAATAATGTAGGGCACCTTATTCAGAATTCACTTCAAAAGCAAGAAAACCAATAGGAACCAACAAACATTGCTATGGAGTTGAGAAATCTGTTCTGTAATTTCTTTCACAGCCCAGGAGGAGCATTCTCTTTTCAGAACAAAGTATGTATGTACGAGTACATAGCTGCATGACAGACACCAAAATGATATGATATTACATTAGATCCAGCAAAACAATTTGTTCACGGGTTTTATGGAAAATCGTCTTCTTCTTCTTCTTCCGCAAATAATTTAAATAAATTTAGATTATTGTACCTGCCTATTGTACCTGTTGCTACATTCAGCACTAAAGTTCGCGTCATGTAGGAAGGCGGCCCTATTTTCAGCCTTTCAGCCATTTTGGAGACTCAAGAACGAACTGCAGGAGCACATGTCGGCAAGAGAACTGTACAAAGAATAGTAAACAAAAGTATCGGAGCTGTAGAAACCTGAGGAAAACTTGTTTTCGTGTGACCTGGAAAGTATCAAAATTGCAAGAAACCTGCAATACAAATGGATGGTTTTGATTACAATATTTTAAAGTGCTCAATGTTTGAAATGTAAATAAGCAGGGAATACCCAGTATCACAAAAACTTGTTACAATTATGCCTGAGCAGATTGGCTTTAAAGGTAGCACTTCGTCAATGCAACAAATTTTAAGAGACGTTGGTTTCAAATATGTTAAGAACAGAGCTTTTAATTGAAACAAGCGACATAGAAGCAGCACGAATCATCCCACTATAAAGGTGCAAGATACAAGAAGTGAAGGTAGTCCTACACTGATGTAGGTCAGTAGACTCAGAACATACAATTTAATGTCCTGTAAAAGTTTCATGTCAATGGCTACAGTGGTTCCTGAAATACGGGGAAGCCAAGTCACTAAATTTAACATTGTCGTGATAGGGCATTCCAACTCCCCTTAAGATCTGTGGGAAGGGTATGTCAAAAGGGAGATGACAATGTTGCCACAAGTTTCCCCAAGTGAAATTCCCTGATATTTAGCTGATTTCCAGACAAGTTTTTGAAATGCCAAAATGTACTACAATAAATAAAATGTCTATAAAATGGCACACTGTACAATGTACTTGGGGTGAGACAGTCGCAATTCCTGAAATTCATCACTCTGGCCTGCCGAGGAGTATCGAAGTCTTGGGTCCATCGATAAACCATCAAAATACCCTGCGTTACACCACATACAAACAGACCTGACCTGCGGACAGATCAGTGAGACTAGATCCGACATGTAGGGCCTGCACATTAGTGGGAAACGACAGGCTGCAGAGCGGCAGGCCTGATCTGTTAAATATACGCGCAGAAATGGCCTGCGGTTTTTGCCCATCGTGGAAATCCACTCATGTGGCCAGCTACTCATGTGTCACAGACTCAATGTTGATGAAATGAGGCTGCGGTGATCAATCCATGCAACAGATATAACTTGCGCAAATACTCCGAGAATCAATACTAATGAGGACAGGTAGCAACTCGCCATACAGATGACTGCTGAGCCAGTAATAGGCATGTAGAAAAGACAATCACACTCTCAGAACTAACTTTTGGGCCATACCCTTTGTCAGAAAACGAGAGCACACACTCATCCACACAATCACACAAACACAACTTGTGCACACGTGACTGCCATCTACGGCTGCTGCATCAACAGTCTCTCAGAATCAGATCCAAACAAACCACTCTGTATGCCTCCCTGCCACTCATTGCCAACTGGTAGGCTAGCAGCAAGAAGTGGTGGCAGCACTGACTGCAAGCTGAGAGGAGTGGAAGGAAGGGAAGAAGCAGTAGGAATGAGTGAGTAGGGAAGCAGTGCCTGTACGCAGCTGTGCCCAGCCAACGATGATGCACGACATCTCAGTAAACAAACCATTTCATCTACTGAGACAAAAACTAGATTTTTCCAGTTTTTTCTTCAAATTTCCCTGATTTCCCGGGCATGTTTGAAATTTCCCGACTTTCAGAACTTGTGGCAACCCTGGATGAGCACGAGAACAATATCTAACAAGTGAATTTGTAACATTCAGAATATGGAATTTCAGAAGTCAGTGAGTGGTAGGGAAGCTAGATAATCTGAAAAAGGAAATGCATAGACTCAATTTAGATATACGTATTCTTCTATAGCGTCACATTTCAAAAGCTATTCTCTTCTTGTCAAAACTGCTTATAGCCACATCAGACTTCCTACAAGGCTACACTACACACAAATACTCCCACAAGATACTTCCTAACACTGCCATTAGATGTTAACAAATCCCTCTTTCTCAAAATTTTTTCCTTGCTGTTGATATTCTGGATTTTATATCCTTTCCATTTTGACCATCATCAGTTATTCTGCTGCACAAAAACTAAAAGTAGCCTACTTTTAGTATCACTTCCTAATTTAATTCCTCAGCATCATCTGACTGACCACAATCTATTGTCCTCATTTTCCTTGTGTCAATATTCATCTTATAATATCTTTTCAAGATGCAACCCATTCTCCGTTCAACTGCTCTTGCAAGTCCTTTGCCACCTCTGAGTTTTCCCAATGATACTGCAATTCTGACAAAGTTCTTATTTCTCCACCCTGAACTTTACTTTCCTTTCCAAATTTCCACTGGTGTCCTTCACAGCTTTATCAATATACAGATTGAATAACATCAAGGGTAGGTTACAATCCCTTCTCAATTCTTAACTAAAGCTTCCCTTTCATGTCCTTCAACTCTTACAACTGCAGTATGGTTTCACTCCCTGAATTTTATCCCTGCTACCTTCAAAATTTCCAAGTGGATACCCACTCAACATTGTCAAAAACTTTATCAAAATCTGCACATTCTACAAACATAAGTTTGCTTTCTTCAACCTATCTCCTATGTTAAGTCCTCTCATCAGCAATGCCTCTTATTTCTACCTTCATAAGGTATCCAAACCTATTTTCCTTCCTCAGGTCAGCTTCTAGCAGTTTTTCCATACTTCTATAAATAATTCGACCAGTATTTTACAACTATAATTTATTAAACTCATAGTTCAGCAGTATTTACACCAGTAGGGGCTTGCCTTCTTTGGAATCTGAATTATTACATCCTTTCTAGGTCTGAGGGTATTTTACCTGTGTCGTACCTTCAGTGTGAGTTGGAATAATTCTGTAATGGCTGGATCTCCCAATGCTCTCAGTAATTCTGAGGGAATGTCATCTTCACCAGGGTGCCTTGTTTTCATCACTTAGGTCTTTCAGTGCTCTGTTACATTCTCACAATTTTATTTTCCTCTCATCTTCACCCATTTACTCTTCACTTCATTTTATTATTTACTTATTTATTCATTCATTCAAATAACACTTTTGCAGTGTTCGATACATCAATTTTGGTTTTGCTTTATGTTTAACTTTCATTGCTCCCAGATTCATCCTTTGAGAGTGGCACTCCTTTTCTTCCTAGATCCACTTGCTGCCAGTTGAAGATAGCTCTCTTTCCTAAATACCTACCTTCTTTGTTGCTTCTCTAAAAGTATTCTGTTATTTATTAGATCCATTTTCATTCCAGAGTTGTTCTTAGCTCTGTGGGTACAGTTTAGCAAGTTGAAGGTCTACTTGATTAGTCTGTTATCCATTTTGTATGTGTGTCCATAACACTAGCCACTAGCCTCTAGTCCCCCCCCCCCCCCAATTACATTAGTTAGCTTTCAATTTTCAAATAGAGCTCTTAATTTGTATTTGGTACTATTACTACTACTACTTTTAGAACTCTGTATTTTCCGTTGTATTCTTCTTTAAACTTTGTTCACAGTACTCAAATCTTGTTAGTTTGTGTGTTTTTGCTGTATAAAGTGTTTCAAGGCTTTACCACTGTTTGCCAGTGTCTTAGTTTTGCGTTCCAGGACAAAGATTTTTTGTAACACAGTATAAACTCGTTTGCACAAACTCGCTCAAGGCAAACTCACCATTAACATGAAAAAAAATAAAAATAAAAAATAAAATAAATAAATAAATAAATAAATAAATAAAATATATTGGCCCCGGCAGGAGTACATTAGTTCTTATGGAAAATTTTATTGGTCAACACAAATTTTGGTTGAGGCCAATTACGAACTATTTTTCAGTCCCTAGGGTAATTATATTTCATTGTAGTTCAAGCTTCTGATGTTACAGCATTTTCAAGTGTTCGTTTTTTCTGAGATGAATGCAAGAAATGTAACTACGTAGCTAACTATCCATTGCTGATTCATTTCTAACATTCTGTAGGTCAGTAGATCTGATTACCACCTCAATAATCAGCGTGTATGGTACATTTAAAAACATTCAATAATGTGTGCATTAACATTCAGAAATGTATTCAATGCTAGGAGTTCTTTTAGTTTTATCCAAACTGAGTTAGAACACTGATTAAAGATCTACAAACAGTAGCATGCAACACGTGGCAAACAAGCAGACAGCTCTAAACATAAAAGTAAAGCTTAAGAGTCTTGACAAAGTGGTTCATGATACCAAGAAACAGCAACTACAGAGCAGTTTGGAATTTCCAAATATACTTTATTTATGATAGTTATGAATCAAGAGAAAAAAATCATTCCTGCTGCAGCATCAGATTCTGGAAACAAATCTAAAGTATGAGGACACTGAGATGTTACTGGTAGGATGATTCAGTCATGTGTGAGCATCTAACACATCTGAAGTGGCCCTATGATTCAGTCAACAGCAAATAAGATTGCCAAAAATATAGGCATTGAAGACTTCAGTTGGGGCTGGGTGACTGTATCGGTTCCAAAAGGGACATTCAGTTTCATCTGTACAAATTTGTGGTAAAACACAAAGTTGAAGAAAGTGTGAACAGCTGGCTGCATGAATCTGACCAAGTGAGAGAAAAATATGCCTCTTGTGATATTGTTCAATATGGGCGGAAACTAGATTTTTTTAAAACTTTTCCCAAATCGCACCATGGGGATAAAAGGTGATACATATAGTGAAGCATGCAGCAAATGATGTATAACTGTTGCCTTTCTATGTAATGTGGATGGCAGTGAGAAGTTTCGTCCCTGGGTTATCGGTAAGCCCGAGAACCCATGCACTTACTCTCACTATAAGAAAGCTTGGATCGACGGCACATCATTTCGCAAGAGGCTTCTTCATTTCAATAGTGTAATGTTTGCTCAAAACAGACATGTTGTTCTTACATTGGACAGATGTACTGCCCACAATATATAGGATTTGAACATAACCAACATAAAGGTTCGGTTTTTTCCCACCAAATGCAACAAGCCACCTTCAGCTCTTGGATCAAGGCAACGTCTCTCTCATGAAGAGCGCTTTGACTTCATTAAGAGCTGCAATAATCTGAAGAGACAGCAACACTGGAGATGTCCATGAGTTAGACGATGCCACCTCATCTGATAAACATACAGTTCTGCAAGTTGTTGGGCACCCTGGGATTAGTTTTGAGGAATTCATTAGTGCAGACGGAGGTGTTGCTGCATGTGCTTATGTGGAATCTGCTGTCAAATGCTGTGATTGAGGTTCAAGAAGGGTCACCACAAGAAAGTGAGGAGGAAGAGAATACAGATACCATTCCACATACCCATCAGGAGAAGTTTACAGCCTTGCAGGGTTTAGAACAATTTGCTTCAGCATCCAACAACACAGATTGGTTTACAAACACTATAGTTACAAGTGGTTATGAAATTATACTGTGTTTTCATTCCCATGAATGTTAGTGTACCATGCTCAAATTTTTTCCAAGAAAATAGTGTAATTCATGAGTATGTGTACTTTTACAGTCACTTTATACTGTTATAAGCCTATAGTAATGTAAAGTGATTGATGCTGTACTTTATTCCACATTTCTGTACTACTGTACATGTATATGAGACTGCTAAACATGCGAGCTTTCAGCCAAAAGACCTTCTAAAGTACACACACACACACACACACACACACACACACACACACACACACACACACACAACCATTATCTCTAACCAGAGGCCAAACTGGGAGAAGCAATCTGCACGGTAGGGGTAAGGTGGAGGTTGGGGAGTGGGGAGGGGAAGGGATAGCAGTGTAGGAGTGAAGGACAGACAGTAAGGTGCTGCTTGTGTGAGAATGCTGGGACAGGTTAGGATAAAGCAGCTACGTACAGTCTGAAGGTTAGACTGTGTGTGTGTGTGTGTGTGTGGGGGGGGGGGGGGATGTGATGGGAAAGGAGAGAAGTAGAAGAGGGAGAGGGAAAAGAAAAGGAAGTAGTGGTGGGGAAAAAGGAGGGGGAAGGAGGGGTGGGATATACTAGTGGCTATGTTGGGGGAATAGAAGGCTGTGTCATGCTGGAGTGGTAGCAGGGAAGGGGATGGGTGAGCGAAAGACAGCAATTAATGGTGGTCGAGGTCAGAGGATTATGGGAAAGTAGGATATATTATGCAATTCAGAAAAAGCTCGTTTTGGCAATCAAGATTCAGATGGTGCAGATTGTGAAGCTGTTACTGCAATGAATACCATGTTGAGCAGCATGATCAGTAACTGGGTGGTACAGTTCTCTCTTGGCCACAGTCTGTCAATGGCCATTTATGTGGATAGATAGCTTGTCGGTTGGTTAGACCTAGATGTAAGACCTATCCCATACATCCTCCCACCACCACCACCACCACCACCACCACCACCACCACCACCACCAGTACTGTCACAAGCATTACCTATCCCCTCAAAGGCAGGACTAATTGTGAAATCAGTCATGTGCCTTTTGGCTGACAAAGCTCACATGCTTAGCAGTCTTTTTGGGGTGCCTGTTTATGGGTCAACATCTTTATATTGTGAGCTGCAATCAGTTATTTTCATAACACATGATTATTTCAGCCAATATTTTCCATTCCTTGTTATCAAAATTAAATTTTCCTTTTCGTGGCTTGCAGTTTTGTAGTTAGTTGAAGTAGTCCACTAGTATTCTGCAGTTCTCTGTTGTTACATAAAGTCTATAAACTGTAAAATTGATGGCTTCTTTATTTTTGAATGTTTTATAAAAGTCTCTTGTGTTCCGCTTGAAGCAAGATTCAACTGACAACTGATCTTTTATATGCAGTAACCTGATCTTTTTGAGACCTTTTGATGCATGTTTTCTGACCTTTATAAAATTTTTGTTGTTCTTATTTTTGGGTCCAGCAAGCTTGTTACCTATTTTCAATTAACTCATCACAATAATCATTCAACCAGGCAAGTTTCTGTTTCTTTTTAATGCCATCTTTATAAAATCTTTTTGAAGTTATTCCCTATCACATTAACACAAGTCTATGTGTGAACTAGTTCCACATGAAGAGAATGAGAGACTGTATGATGAGTTACGGAATATTATCCAGTTAAGGGTGTAATGGGTCACTGGAATTCAGTAGTAGGAAAAGGTATCAAAGGAAAAATAAATGTGGGCTTTGGTGGTGGTGGTGGTGGTGGTGGTGGTGGTGGGAGGAGGGAAACAAAAGAAGTACTAGTTCACACAGAGCATAACTTAACCATTGCTAACACTACAATTAATGCATTCACTATGTTTAACTTATCTGCGTTACTATTTTCTCATAAGCTACTAGGTGGACCAATCCTACTCCTGGTTCTCCTGTCACTGCACTTCACTAATTCCCAACCTATGCATTTCCCTTTTGTAAATTCTCTACCCTACCTACCTGATTAAAGGATCAAACATTCCACTCTTTGACCCACAGAATGCCGATAATAGCAAACACATTTTTCAAAAACAAGAGAAGAAGGTATCCTAGGGAGAGGCCTGGAGACATGGGAAGATACTAGATAGATTACATAATTGCAAGAGAGCAATTCCTAAATCATATACTCAGGTCACAATTTTGTGAAGAAGAGCAGGCCTCAGTATAAAGATAATATGTCAGGAAGAACCAAAGGAAACTGAGGTGGGATGCTACAGTACAGAGAATAATGATATTAATTTTAAGTTCTCCAAGGCTTTAGATACTGCAATAATTCATACCGAAGTAGGCAGTTCAGTTTAAATGGGACGGACATCACTAAAAAGTGCAATCACAGAAGTGAAAAGTACAAGGAAAGTAACCATGAAGAAACCTTGGGTGACAAGAGAAACTGTTTCAACTGATTTAGACAAGTCGAAGAGATAGAAATGTTCAGGAAAAGAAAGGAATACAGGAATGTAAGTCACACACAAAATGAAATTAATACTGCAAGGAAGCTAACACAAAATGCCTGCAGGAAAAACAGATAAGTTTTAAAGGAATGGTTGTTGGAAGCACAAATTCAGTTCCGAGGAAAGTCAGAATAACTTTCAGTGCTATTAAAAACAAGGTTGTCAACATTAGGAAAGCAAAATGAACCCTAATGTTACAAGAGGAGATGGCTTCCACCATGGGAGGAAAAGCCTGCTGACATGACAGAGGATCAGATGTCTACCTGGAAGACAGAGTGTCCAGAGTGACAGAGTTATGGAATACTTGCCATAAAAAAGAGTAGAACAGAAGATAACATACCTTTAGAATGTCTAATATCATTTGGGGGATGGCAACCAATTATTAAAGATAGTATCTAGATTTTATAAGATTCTTGGAAGAATATCCACATAATCCAAAGCAAGAGATGGTAAACACGAGAATTTTGTTGTGTCTTTTTGTTGTGCCTGTCTGCAACTCAGCATCTCCGCTATACAGTGAGTAGCAACTTTCCTTCTCATAATATTGTTAAATGTGAGAACTACTGCACAATCAGTTGGGTATTTCATGGCAGTTACTGTTTACAGTAATATGCAGACGAATGGAAAAGAAAACTGATGATCTGTGAAATGACTATCACTTTGAGTTTAGAAACAGTAAAAACCACAGATGCAGTTCTGAGGCTGTGCTTGATAAGGCAAGCAAGATTAGAAAAACCTTGAATTAAAAACACAATGGACAATTGAACGTGGTGATGCAAGATGTTTGAAATTCTCAGAAAAAATAGGGATGTGCTACTGGGAAATATGAGAAACACACAATATGTGCAAGAACAAAGAGGGGCCAATAAAAGTGGAAGACCAGGAGAGAAGTGTTCTGAAAGGGTGTGAGTAATTTAAACAAAAATCGGCCTCAAGTTAGCTGCCAAACAGTACTCTTCTTACAAACAATGAATTGTCTGGGAGGCATAAAACATACATTTTACACTGTACTACACATTCTGTAACTTAAGCTATTATTTAAAAATGATTCAACGTGTGATATGAGATTCACTTTAAGCACTACTTGAGGCTGAAAAAACTGCAGCATGGGACATGAATCTTCTAAATAATGTTGCAATTAAAGACTATTTTATTGGACCAACTATAATATTATGCACTACTCTACTTGATGTAATTAACATTTAAATACCTGCTGCTGATGGTATGGCTGAGGTGTCATATGACCTGGAGGAGCATACGGCACTGTAAACTGCGAATGCATCGGGGCAGGTGCTGGGGCAAGCAGCGGCTGCCCTGTAGCTGCTGCTACCGACATCTGGGATGCAATATCATTCCGGTGCGGCATCACCTGGACTGTTTGGACAATACTTATTTTACTTAATTCTGTACTCAAAAATCTGATTTTCTTTTTAGCACTTAACAGCTGCACACGGAACATTAACTCTTCAACATAATTTTTTTATCGAGATAAAGCTAAAACTATCTGGTTCAGGATTACAATGCAGCAAAAATCCTCTTTTACACTCTTCAAAAAATATAAAACATCAATAAACCATTTTATAAGTTGTACTGGCCCTTAATTTGAAACTTTTGGTTTTCAAGTTTGATCTTCCATGATCACATTATTTTTTACTTTAGGAAAACACACAATTCTCTATGTGTTTCAATTTCTTCTGGTGAGTTTTTCTATCATGTTTTCTAGATCATAAATATATTCAAAAGTATTGATGTGTACATAAGCAGCAAAAATATATTTCTTTATATCTCCACTGCCACATTTATTAAAACTTAAGAAGTAGTCCAAAAGTGACAAAGACATGGATATATAAATCATGAAACTTGCTACATTATACACTTTTTATTAGAAAAATATTTGAAATATAAAGTTGAGCAACAGGTAACGAGCAATTTAACTGATTATGTAAGATATTGGAACCAATCACAGAACTGTGTTCAATAAACATCATGACATTGGATATATGAAGGTACGTGGTGGAAAAATTATATATAATTCTGTAGGACATAACAGAGTGGAATGTGCTGTCAAGTTTTAGCTATGTCCTAACCTAACAAACACATATCAATTGGGACATATTTCTAAAGAAACAACAAAAAGAGTTTATCAATCACAATTGTAAATATCATTGCTGTCTGTTAACTTGGAACAATTTGAGGTGTACTTGTAGCTCCTACATTAACCAGAAGCTCTGAAATCAATACATGTTCTTGGAGGTGAAGGGAGGGAAGAAGCTGTATGCCAAACACAACTGGACAATATCTCCATGTAAATCAAAGATATTACATTTTTTTACAATATGAAAAGGATAGACTACTATTCCCATCAAAGAGGCAACGTACAGTTGCAGAAAAACACAATGGAACGACTGCTGTACTTCAGCATTCGTAAAAAAGCCTTCCTCCAGAAGCTGAACACGCATGCACACAAATGCACTACTGCCTATGGCTGCTTGGACCCAAGTGAAAGCAGGGGGGGGGGGGGAGGGGGAAGAGAGAGAGAGAGAGAGAGAGAGAGAGAGAGAGAGAGAGAGAGTGAGTGTGTGTGTGGGGGGGGGGGGTTGCACTGCCAAAGCCAAAGTTTAGCATTCGCTTCATTGTGTGTCCTACATTATACCTCCTCTATCACCTTTTTGTATAATTGTTATTCCATTGTTCATTACTGCATTTTTTCAACATAGCTTACCAACAAATCCCATGCACTTCATACATTTTATGGAAGATGTGGCACACCTGCAACAATTCAAAACTAGTTAATATTGTACCTGGAAGAGGTGTTACCACAGCTCCTGTTTATCATTTCCAACATACCTTCCGTTTTAGCTACGATTTCATACAAAAAATAATATTTGCCAATGTAATACAAAGAATTTGTTCCATTTTCTTCTGATGACATTTCACATCTTGTTTTCTAGTTCATAAAATATTCAAAAGCTATGGTGTGTACATCGGCATCAGAAACTTTTTTCTTTATATTTCTTCTTTTTGTTTTGCTTCAGAACACAAAAACAACTATGATCATATGCACCCATGTCAAAACTGTAGAACACAAAGACAAATAGAGGAGTTAAAAATGAATACACGTCAATCTCAATCAACGGAAGAAAAGACAGCTAAAAAAACAGGGACATGGAGAACGGTCTATAAAATATGCCATCGAGGAGCCAAGGTCCAAAACTAAAAATTAAATGGCCTTTGCCACATTGCTAGAACAATAAACGTAAAATGCCATCGACAGCCCATGTATCATTTGCTAAAACGGCCGATAACTCAGATGGCACATACTAATGGGAACTTAAGAGGTTAAAAAAAGAGCATTCTGTCAGGAAATGGTGGACAGTCAAAAGTTGCCGCAATGTGCACACAGAGGTGGGGGAGCACCATTTAAATAGTGATGGCTAAAAGGACAGTGTCCAATACACAACCTAATTAAAATGATCTCCTCGTGGCGGCAGGGTCGAGAGGAGGTCATCCAAGCTGCTGCGAGACACTTAATAACCCAGAGCTTGTTCCCATGAAGGAAGGACCATTGGTGATGCAAAGTGATACTTTTGTACCCCGCCTTGTAGGCGGCACGTGGGTCTGCTTCTGTAATTGGAAGAGTAGGCCGAATGTAGGAAGTGAGTATGAGCAGGAAAAGGTTAAATGCTTCGGTACAGTGTTTAACTTGATAGAACATTTAATAGAGAATAGTAGACAATGACATAAATAACTTTGCACTGATGAGTACATAGGTGTGAAGCTGGATACGCATCAATGCTAACTGCTACTAGTAGTTGGACAAATTATAATTGAAGTAACTGAAGTAACAAAGTCCGTAATGGCCCCCTATGAAGCAGAAATAATGTTGCTAAGTTGCCTCCTTGGAATCAAATGGGCTGAATCCAGAGCAGCGCTCGTAGAGCTGCACAGCACCGGCTACAGGGTGCTGTCATCGGTGTCTTAGTGCCAACCTAGCAGAGCACACCTACAATGGGGCATCGTAGCTATCGATACCACAGATACCACCTGCTGACATACAGCAACACTAAGATCATCGGAGAGAATGTAAGAATTAGTGGGCTGAGGCACAAGAATAGCAGCCGTGGCAGCAGCGTCAGCAGCCCCATTTCCTGTCAGACCGATGTGGCCAGGGATCCATATGAACATAACAGTGGCTTCATCAACAGTGAACAAGTGAAAGCTTTCCTGGACCCATACACTAAGGGATAGGCAGCGTACAGCACGCAGAGGCTCTGAAGGGCACAGAGAGTCTTATCACATGAAACAATTTAAAAGCCTGTGTCACCAGATGTACTACATGGCCTGATATGTAGCGAAAAGTTCCGCTGTAAGCAGTGTTCTGAGAGCCAATACTGAAAAGTGTCTGTGCCAATGAAGAAGACAAACCCAACACCCAGGTTGGTTTTAGAGCCATCAGTGTATACACAAAGGTACTATCGCGAAGTTCCATGCAAAGGTCAAGAAACTCATGGCAATAGAGCGAGTCTGGACTAGTGTCCTTAGGAAGTGAGTGAAGTCCTTGGTAAACACAGGCTGGTACACAAAGCCAAGATGGTGAAGGGCTCACACCCATTGGGAAAGTGGTAAGTAGCATGCAGTTTAGCTGCCGGAGCAATAACTGTAAGGAAACTCCAGGAGGTAACAGAGAACAGGTACAAGACGCAAACTAGCAATCAAAGGAGTCATCCAAGAAGGAGACATAGGATGGGCAGCCACGCATAGCAGACAAACGGCATCCATATCTGCTGAGAAGAAATTCACGGCGGTAAGACAGAGGTAGTCCGGCAGCTTCTGCATACAGACTAAACTGAGCTAGTGCAAACGGTGCCAGCAGTCAAATGGATGCCACGATGGTGTATAGTATTGACACAGTGTAAGAGGGAAGGACGTGCAGGTGCATAAACGAAATACTCATAGTTCAGTCTCGAACGGACAAGGTACCGGTACAAACGGAGGGATGGTGGTTCAATCTGCAACCCAGAACGTACCATTGAGGACACACAGGACACTGAGGAACCACACACAGCAGGCTGCCAGGTAACGGTCATGGAGGACCAAGGAAGTTTCCTGATGAGCATGAGTTCCAGGAATTTTTAAGTTTCAGCAAACAGAAGAGCAACAGGCTCAAGATGGAAAGACGGTGGAAGAATCCAATTGCACTGCCAGAAATTCATACAAATAGTTTTGCCAGTGGAAAAACGAGAGCCTCTGTCAGTGCTCCATGAGTAAAGATGATGAAGACATCACTGACGACGCTGCTCAATGAGACAAGTGCGTGGAGAACAGCAATAGATGGCAAAATCGTCAACGCAAAGGCAGATGAAGATGCCTGACTGGAGATAGGCCATTACAGTGTTAATGGCAATAGCAAAGAGGACGATGCTCAGGACGGGACCCTGAGGCACCCTGTTTTCCTGGATAAAGGTGTCTGTCAAGGTAGACTCCACACGTACCTTGAAAACTGTCTTTTAAAACTTGTAGAAATGCCTGAAGGAAATGGGTCACGTGGCCATGGAAGCCCCATGTGTACAGAGTATGAAGGATACCAGTCCTCTACCAGGTGTCGTAGACTTTCTCCAAATCGAAAAACACAGCCACAGTCTAGGATCTATGCAGAAAACCATTCATACGTGGTGTACAAAATGACGGGATGTCAGCTACAGAACAGTGCACTCAAAAGCCACACTGTGCAGTGGTGGACTCAAGCCTGCCATACCAGCCAGACATGAATCATATGTTCCATCATTTTGCAAACACAGCTGGTGAGAGAAATGGGCAATAACTAGAAGGAAGTTGGTTGTCCTTACCAGGCTTAGGTATGGGTAAGACAGTGACTTCACACCAGCGTCTGGGAGAAGTGCCCTCTGCCCAGATGCGGTTGTATGTATTAAGCGCAAAGTACTTGTCCACAAGAGAAAGGTGCTGCAACATTTGAATGTGAATAGCGTCTGGCCCTGAGCAGAGGATCGGGATGAAATGAGAGCATGATCTAGCTCCCACATAGTTAAGGGGCACTGTAGCACAGATGATTCTGAGAAGTATATTGCCCGAGTCTCCTCTGCTCGTTTCCGAAGGAGCAAGGCAGGGTGATAGTGAAAAGAGGTTGTAATTTCTGCAAAATGGTGGCCCAAAGTGTTTGAGACAGCAATTGGATCCACACGATGACATCGTGTCATGCCGGAAATTGGGAAATGGATCTTGGTCCCAGCGAGCCATTGGAGGTTGACCCACATGACAGAAGAGGGAGTGGAACTGTTAAAAGCACTAGTGAATGAATTCAGATAGCTTTTCTGCTATCTCAAATAATAATATGACACTGTGTACCTATCTGTTTATAATGAATGCAGTTTGCCATCTTAGGATGGCTGTTAAAAATGCGGAGAGCACGACTCCACACACGAACTGTGTTGCAGCATGCCTCAGTCCACCAAGAGACTGAGACACAGCATGGTAAAGAGGAAGTGCGGGTAATGGAAAGTTCTGCAGCATAAGGATAACGTTTGTGAGATAGTCCACCTGGTCATCATATCTCAGGAAATCATGTTTGTCGAAGGTCACGAGGAAGCGTAAAGCCGACAGTCGGCCTTAGTAAGCTGCCATTTGGGTGTGCACGCAGGTGGGGTAGGAGTCAGCCAACAGATAGCACATGGGAAATGATCGCCCGAGTAGGCGTCAGAAAGAACGGGCCACTCAAAATGATGGGCAAGCTGGACAGTGCAGAAGGATAGGTCCAGATAGGAACAGATGTACATGGAGTCTGAAAGGTATGTGGGTGCTGCTGTGTCAAGACGGAAGAGGTTAAGCAGATTAAGGTCTGCCAAGAGGGCACCTCTCTGACAAGTTCTGGTAGAACCCCAAAGGGAATGGTGCGCATTAAAGTCACCGAGCAGCAGGAGAGGAAGGAAAAGGCGAACTGCAACAGCTTGAAGACAGGTAGTCAGGGAAATAAGCTGCCTATGAATGTCATCCCTTATGAGCAGCACGACTCCTGCGCGAGATGGAATGCTCACCTCAGGTGAAAGGTCAAAATGGACTGGGAAGAACTGCAAAAGCTCAAAGTGGTCATGAGGATGCAATTTAGTTTTCTGAAAGCAGAGTACAAGGGGACGCTGCAATTATAAAAGCAGCCGTAAATCCTCTTTTATTGGATCAAAGGCCGCCAACGTTCCATTGGAGGAGAGTCATGACAAGTAAAAAGAGAGGAGGGAAAAAATGAACGGGTGTCACCTAGGAGGCTGCTGAGTGCCAGCCTGCATAGACTCACTGCTACAGGGCACAGAGGCAGGAGGATCCTGTTCCATTAGGTCCACAGAAGCATCTTGTGCTGTCAGTCTCCAGAGTCCAACACAGAAAAACGGTTGGCAGTGCGCACCTATGAAACGGGGGCCATCCGGGCAAAGGTATCAAGTGGCGACACCGTCGAAGAGGATCTTCAAGTCGGCGAAGGAGATGATGGTTCACCTTTGTTGGACTACTTTGAGCCTTTCTGGTTAGCAGAGGAAGACTCAGGTGCTGGTTAGATGGAGGGACATAGGAAGTCTTCACGGGAGTAATCCTCCTGTCCTTTCCAGCCCGCTGGTTGTGTAGCTGGGGACCTAGTCCCTTGAGGCGAAGGTTGCACAGCTGGACGAGGGGCCGGTGATGCTATTGTGACACTGGGACCATTTTACAACCTCAGAGCTGAATTTGAGGGTGCACATCTCCGTGGCCGTTTCCTTCAGGGAGCGAGACAGCAAGAACAGTACTGTAAGTGTCAGACGGTAGAACACAGGGTTTGTGACTAGCAAATACCTTGTGAGCGACTGGGTAAGGAACTTTTTCTTTTACCCGGGTCTCCTGGACAGCCTGCTCATAAAGATACATGGTACAATTGCAAGAGGATGCAGCACGGTCGCCACTGCAGTTGATCCACGGGGGAGGAGGAGTCAGACAATTGCCCTCGTGCACATTCCTACCACAGGTTATACATTTTGCCGGGTTTTTGGTTTTGTTTTGCTTTAGGGCACAATAACAACTGGGGTCATACGCGCCCAAGTCAAAACTATAGAACACGAAGCCAGCGGGGAGTTAAAAAACGGCTATACATCAGGCCCAATCGACATAACAGAAGACAGCTGAAACAGGCACGTGGAATAAGGGCTAAAAAAAGACACCATACAGAAAGGGAGGTCGAAAACTAAAAATTAAATGGCCTTCACCATATTACTTTGGCGGATAAAAATTAAGATGCAGTCGACAGCCTGCGTGACATTCGCTAAAATGGCCAATAATTCAGGCGGCAATCGGAAACAGGAACGTAAAAGGTTAGAAAATGGACAGTCCATCTGGAAGTGGCAGACAGTGCAATATATACAAAGTGGTGGGGTAGTGCCAGAAAGCAAATGATGATGGCTAAAAAGGCAGTGCCCAATACACAGTTGAGTTAAAATAACCTCCTCCCGGCGGGAGGGCCGAGGGGAAGTCGTCCAAGCTGTTGGGAGAGGCTTAATAAGCCAGAGCTTATTCCCAAGAAGGGAGGACCATTGGCGATGCCAAAAGGACACCACCTCCTGACAGAAGGCAACACAGAGATCATCGGAGGGAATATAGGTACTCACGGGCTGAGGTATGAGGACTGCAGCTTTGGCGGAAGCCTCATTTTCTGGCAGACCGACATGACCAGGAACCCACAGAACCATCACACTGGCTCCATCAAGAGTGAGCAAGTGACAGGTTTCCTGGACCCGCTGCACTAAAGGATGGGCAGTGTACAGTGCACATAGACTTTGAAGGGCACTAAGTGAGTCTGAGCAGAGGATACAATTGAAAATGCTGTGTCCCCAGGTATACTCCGTGGCCTGATACAAGGCAAAGAGATCGGCAGTAAATACTGAGGAGTGTGCCGAGAGCCGATATTGAAATACATGGGTGCCAACGACACAGGCACACCCAACCCCATGGTCAGTCCGAGAGCCATCAGTGTATACAAAGGTACTATTGCGAAGTTCCATGCAAAGGTCGTGAAACTGAAGACGATAGACCAAGACTGGAGTAGTGTCCTTAGAAAGCAAATGAAGACCAAGGTTAACATGGGCTGCTTCGCAAAGCCGTGAAGGGTTCACACCCACTGGGAAAGGTGCAGGTAGTGTGAAGTTAAGCTGCCGTAGCAAGTGCCAAAAGCACACACCATGAGGTAACACAAAAGAAGGATGAGCCCCATAACGACGATCAAAGGAATCATCAAAGGAGAAGGTACAGGATGGGTGGCCACACACAGCAGAAGTGACCTTGGCTTCGTGAAGCAGCCCATGTTAACCTAGGTCTTCATTCGCTTTCTAAGGACACTACTCCATCCTCAGTCTATCGCCTTCAGTTTCATGATCTTCACATGGAACTTCGCAATAGCACCTTTGTATACACTGAGGAGATAGTCACGGCAATAGGACAGGGGTAGTTAAGCGGCTTCAGCATACAGACTCAACTGGGCTAGTGTAAAAGGCACCTGTGGCCAAGCGGATGCCACGATGGTGGATACTGTTGGGATGGTGTAAGAGGGCTTGGCATGCAGACACATAAACAAAGCACTCATAGTTGAGTTTAAAAAAGGCAAGGGACTGGTACAAACAGAGGAGGGTGGTTTGATCGGCACCCTAAGAAGTATCATTGAGGACATGTAGGACATTTAGGACATTGAGGAACCGCGAACAGCGGGCTGCCAGGTAAGATACATGGGAGGACCGAGAGTGTTCCCTATAGAGCATGAGCCCCAGGAATTTCGTAGTTTCAATGAACAGAAGGCCAACAGCCCCAAGATGTAAAGATAGTGGCAGAAACCACTTGCGTCCCCAGAAATTCATACAGATGGTTTTGTCAGTGGAAAACCAAAAGCCATTGTCGATGCTCCAGGAGTGAAGACGATCAAGACAGCGGTGAAGACGCCCCTCAGCGAGACAGGTCCGTAGAAAACTGCAATAAACGGCAAAACCATCAACAAAAAGGAAGCCGGAGATGCCTGGTGGGAGACAGGCCATGATAGGGTTACTGGCGACAGAGAAGAGGATGACACTCAGGACAGAACCCTGAGGCACACCATTTTCCTGGATAAAGGTGTCCAACAAGACAGAACCCACACGCACCTTGAAAATTCAAACTTGTAAAAATGACTGAAGGAAACAGGGCAGGCAGCCACAGAAGACCCACGCATAAAGAGTACGGAGGATACCAGTTCTCCAGCAGATGTAGTAGGTCTTCTCCAAATCGAAAACATGGCCATAGTCTGGGATTTCTGCAGAAAACCATTCATGACATGGGTGGACAAAGTAACAAAATTGTCAACTGCAGAATGCTGTGCTCGAAATCCACATTGTGCATTCATCAGTACATTGCGGGACTCGAGCCACGATACCAGCCAGGCATGAATCTTACATTCCACCACCTTGCAAACGCAGCTGGTAAGAGACATGAGGCGGTAGCTAGAAGGAAGGTTTTTGCCCTTACCGTGCTTAGGTATGGGTAAGACGGTGGCTTCATGCCAGCACATATGGGAAATGTGCCCTCTGCCCAGATGCAGTTGAACGTGTTAAGCAAAAACTGCTTGTCTGCGAGAGAAAGTTGCTGCAACACCTGAATGTGGATGGCGTCCGGTCCTGGGGCAGAGGATCAGGATAAACTGAGAGCATTATCTAGCTCCCTCATAGTAATGGCGGCATTGTAGCACTCACAATTCAGGGAAGAGAAGTGTATCACCCAAGTCTCCTCTGCTAGTTTCCAATGGAGTGATAGTGGGAAGTGCTCAAAACTTCCGCAAAATAGTGGCCCAAGGTGTTGGAGATAGCAATAGGGTCCACGATAACATCGTCTGCTACTATGAGGTTGGAAATGGGGGAATGGATCTTTGTCCCAGAGAGCCATTGGAGGTTGGCCCACACGACAGAGGAAGCGGTGGAACTGTTAAAAGAACAGTGAATGAAATCCAGCTAGCTCATTTGCTATCCCGAAGAACGCGACACTTTGCATGCACCTGTTTATAATGAATGCAGTTTGCAATCGTAAGACGATGGTTACAAATGTGGAGCGCATGTCTCCGTGCACGAATTGCATTGCGGCATGACTCAGTCTACCAAGGGACTGGGACAAGACATGGTAAAGAGGACTGGAATGTTCTGCAGCAGTAATGATAACGTTGGTGAGATAGTCCACCTGGGCATCGCAACTGGGGAAATCTTGTTCTTTGAAGGTCACCAGGGAGGAATAAATCTGCCAGTCAGCCTTAGTAAGCTGCCATTTGGGCATATACGCGGGTGGGGTAGGAGTCAGCAAATGGAGAGCACACAGGAAATGCTCACTCAAGTAGGTGTCAGAAAGAACGGACCACTCAAGACTACGGGCAAGCTGGGCAGTGCACAAGGAGAGGTCCAAATGGGAATAGGTGTGCGAGGAGTCAGAAAGGAAAGTGGGTGCTCCAGTGTTAAGATAGAAGAGGTTAAGTTGGTTAAGAAGGTCAGCCATGAGGGCACGTCTGACAGGCCCTGGGAGAACCCCAAAGGGGATTATGTGCATTAACGTCATCGAGTAGTAAAAATGAGGGAGGTAGCTGCCCAATAAGCTGAAAGAAGTCTGCACTGGTGACAACAAACAATGGATGTACATAAATGGTACAGAGGGAAAAAGTCAGTAGGCAAACTGCAACACCTTGAAGACAGGTAGTCAGGGAGATGGGTTGACTATGAATGTCATCCCATACAAGCAGCACGACACCCCCATGAGACGGAATGCCGACCTCAGGGGGAAGGTCAAAATGGACGGCAAGTAATGTGAAAGCTCAAAGCGATCCTGAGAGTGCAATTTTGTTTGCTGAACGCACGAGTACAAGGGAATGCTGCGATGCTACAAACAGCTGAAAATCCTCTTTGTGGGACCAATGGCCGCGAATGTTCCATTGAAGGACAGCCATGAGGAGGAAGAGTGTAGGGGGTGTCAACTCGGCAGCCGCCGAGTGACAGCTGGTGTCGATTCACTACTACAGGGCACAGAAGCAGCAGGATCTTGCTCCGTGAAGTCCACAGAAGCATCAGCTTGCTTGTGCAGTCGGTCCATGGAGTCCAACACTGAAAAACGGTTGGTGGTGCGCACCGGCGAGACAGAGGCTGGCCCGACTAAGGTACCACACGCTAACAGCGTCAAACTGGATCTTCGAGTTGGCGAAGGGGAAGACCGTTTGCCTTTCGTGGACTACTTCATGCCTTTCCGGTTAGATAAAGACTTGGGTGTTGTTTGGCTGGAGGGACGGAGGAAGTCTTCATGGAAGTATCCCTTCTGTTCGGTTGTGTAGCTGATGACTTTGCCCTTGAGGCGAGAGGTTGATGGCTTGTTGCACACCTGGACGGGGAGGAAGGCAAAGCTACCTTGACACTGGGCAATTTCCGAACCTCAGAGCTGAATTTGAGGTCGCATGTCTGTGTGGCCATATCCTTCATGGAGCGAGGGGTAACAGGAAAAGAACTATAGGTGTCAGATGGGAGAACACAGGGTTTGCGACTAGCCAGCAATTTGCAAGCTACTGAGTAAGGCTTTTTTTCCTTTAACTGAATCACTTGGACAGCCCGCTCATCGAGATACATGAGACAATCCTGAGAGGAAGCAGTATGGCTGCCATTGCAGTTGATACAGTGGGGAGGAGGAGGCAGACAATCGCCCTCGTGTGCATCCCTACCACAGGTTACACATTTGGCCAGGTGCTGACAAGACATTCGATTGTGGTTGAAACAATGACACTTGTAGCAGAGCATTGGGGTCGGAATGTATGGTCGAACTGTGATAACATGATAGCCTGCTTTGATCTTTGACAAAAGCACCACTATCAAAGGTGAGAAAAAGAGTGCATGTGGGCAGAATTCAAAGTTCAATGGGCACATGAACAGGATAGCTGTGGAGAAGCAAAGTGGCAAGTTGTTGTTGCTTGAGACTGAGAAGTAGTCTCCAAAAGCAAAGTGCCATAATATAAACGAGGGCAGGGTTTCACAGGGCCGGCAACTGTATCAACACCTTTCTGAACAATAAACAGATTTACCGTTACGAAGGACTAACCTGCTTCAGTACTCGATACCACAAGGAACTGTGGTGCAGCTGGAAGGGTCTTTGAATCATTACCGTCATTCCGTTTACGTTTCGTAGACAGTGATTGTGAAGATGATTGGCTCATTGCGAGAAAATCCCCCCCCGACTGCCAGCGTCTCCGATGGCATGCTCCTTTCAACTGGGGGCCCTCTTCACAAGGGGGCGCAACTGCCTTAGGTGATTGTTCACACCTCAGGTCACGCCTCCCGAACACCTGATAGAGGGACCAATCGGCAATTTGGAAGGTAGCAGCTCAGACAATCAACCCTCCCTGGGCCTGGGCTGTACCAGGGGGTTCATGCAAATCCTACCTGTTGACCTGGGCCTGGGAATTATGCATTATCCAGTCACCTGTTATGTCAGACGTGTGGGCCTGCCTTCAGGAGCGCACAGGGAGGAAGGATAGGGAAAAGCAAACAAAGAAAGGAAAAGGGAACGAAAAACAGTGATGAGACTGTTCTTATGTCAGCGACAGAAAACGTGGAACATTCCCAATAACACCCCAGACAAGGGGAAAAGGAATGGCAAGAGGACAGATATGCAGAATGGAAGAGAAAGGATGCTGCTAAGGCTGGGAACCTGTGGTAGCCAAGTATGAACCTCCCCCCAAAGAGTCTCAAGCGCCTTGGGCAGGGAGGGGAGGGGGAGCCAGCAGCACAAAGTTAAGCTACCAGAGCAATAGCTGAAAGCAAATTCCAGTAGGTAAAAGAGAAAAGGGAAACAGACCATACTGGGATGAAGGGGTCATCGAAAAAAGGTGGCACAGGATGGGTGGCCGGCCATGGCAGACAAACGGGATGCATACCCACTGGGGAGAACATCACACCTTTATGACAGCTGTAGTTCGGCACCTTCTGCACATAGATTCTCAGCTGGGCTAGTGTAGAAGGAGCCGGTGGCCAAATGGATTCCATGATTGTGAATTGTATTTAGACGGTGTAAAATGGACAGCCAGCCCGATGCATAAATGAAACACCATAAGGTCTAGATTCAAATGGACAAGGGAGGTCTGCTTGGCTCCCAGGGAAGTACTGCTTAGGATATGTAGTACATTGAAGGACCGGGTATAGCAGGCAGTCATGTAAGACACATGGGAGGACCAAGAAACTTTTCTACCAAGCATGAGCCCCAGGAATTTTATAGTTTCAGCAAACGGAAGAGCACCAGGCCCAAGATGTAAAGATGGTGGAAGAAACCCAATGCACTGCCAGAAATTCATACAAATGGTTTTGTCAGTGGAAAAGCGAAAGCCATTGTTGATGTTCATAGAGTAAAGACGAATGAGACATCACTGAAGATGCCGATCAAGGAGACAAATCCATACAGATCTGCAATAGCTTGCAAAATCATCGATGAAAAGGGAGCTGGAGGAAGACAGGCGATAACAGACTTAATGGTTATAGCAAAGAGGACAATGCTCAGGACGGAGCCCTGAGCACCCATTTTTCCCGGATAAAGATGTCCAACAAGGCAGAATACACACATACCTTGAAAACTCGTCTTTTAAAAATTCAACAACACCAGAGGATCTCCGAGTCAGAGAAGACCGTTTGCCTTTCTTTGATTTCTTAGAGGCGTTACAACTGGTAGATGAAGACTCAGATGTGTATTTGCTGGAGAGATGTAAGAAGTCTTCGCAGGAGTATTCCTTTTGTCCTTTCTGGCCTGCCGGATGTGAAGAATGGGATTTTGTGGCCAGGGATGTAGATTTGGTGGCTTCTTGTACAGTCAGAATAGCAGGAGATGAGGATTCTACCGTGATACTGGGGGTTTTTACTGGGGATGACAAGTCTGCGTGGCCATGTCCTTTGTTAACGCGAGGCACAGCAAGAAGGGTACTAAAAGGATCAGATGGTAAAACACAGGGCTTTCAACTAGCCAACAACTTGCGAGCAACAGGGTAAGGTACTTTTTCCTTTAGCCTGATCTCCTGTATGGCCCACTCATCAAGACCCATGACACTCACGGGAAGAGACGACATGGTCCCCATTAGCAACACATCGGGTTTGGAATGTACGGTCAAACTGTGATGATTTTATAGCTTGCTTTGATCTTCAATGGAAGCACTAATCATTCAAAAGTTAGAAAAAGAGTGCACAAAGGAACTAAGGTGTCATCAACAGTTTTCATTACTCAATGGACAAACAGGACTGAAAGCCTATGCTATACCAGTGTCATTTTATGTCACCTACAATGGTTTTCCCCATGAGCATTGCTCCATTAAGTGTTAAAAGTTGGGAAATTTTATAATTATGTAAAGAAAGTTGGGTGCAAATTAATATTACCAACATAGGAAACCAGATGGAACAAATTCTGCAAAGAGTAAGAAAACTTCAATTCTGAGAATGTACTGTAATTCAAATACGAATCAGACACAGAATCTCAAATAAAACTTTACAACTGAGTGGTTTAAATAAGAGTCCTTCATGAGTCAAAACTAAAGTCAGATTATTCCTTGTGTGTTCATTAAGCAATGTCTCAAGCCCTTTAAACATTATCTTCGTCAAACATTTCTTTCCTTATGAATTTTAGTCTGTCTGATCACTGGCCGATATACATGCTGCATGCTCAACTTATGGAAGATAGCAACCGTGTCATCACTAAGAAGTAATAATGGAACAATTAGTACCACTGCGAACTGGTGGGTATTCTTGTCCGGGAAAAAAGCAGTTGTTGGCCATGGAGCAATGCACCACTTTCTTCTACCTCAATGGTTTGGAGGACATGAAAAAGCTTTAATATTTGGCATTATCACTTACAGGTTCTTGTTCATTACTCTCAACAGCTTTTTTTCCAACTGGCTCAACTTTCCTTCTTGCCGATGAGACAAAACATACAAGGGGATAGAATCACTTGTGCTATACCTTTGGTTCCCGCAAACATTACAGTGTGAATGCATGATCCGGTACCAACGAGAAAAATACATCTTTCCCTTGGGTTTGAATGTTCAGGAAAGTGTCTTGAATGTTTTGAATCATTCACTATGTTGGATACATTTTCACTTGACGGTACAGAGTGAGCAAATGTTGTATTTCCTGCTACAGTGACTTATCCTTTCAAGAGCCTGTTGGATAGTGTAAATTTCCAAGTCAAATTACATATATTGGGGACACTGCGCTTCAGGATCTTATATGAAAGAATAACCATTTGACATTTTCAAAAGCAGATTGGGCTTTTTAATTAGCCAGTGTGGCTACTTGAGTCACCCGATTCGGAGCTTAATATTTGTCACTTCTCAAGGCATTCTTGTTCCTGAATTCTGGATTGTTTTGTTGCATGCAGCCCTTTTCTGAACTACCAAGCAAAAGACGGATCAGCAGGCTTACTGTACATAAATGACTGCGGTGGTAACATGTCTCAGTCCTCAAAATGCAGTCACTCATCAGTCTTGGAACGTTGGATACAGGGCTAGTTTCATAGATACTATTTGCTAACCAAATACCCTTATTGTGGGCAACAATACCTTTAAATGTCTACTTTGGAGAGCTATATAAAGTAAAGCTGTGTTCAAGTCTGGACTTTAGGATGTTTCAAATTCTTGAGATCAGTAAGCCTAGACCAAAAATTAAACAGTTGCTGAAATTTTTAAAACGGTAACTATCATGCCAATGGCAAGAAGATAAAAAGATGTGGACAGTTAAAAATCAACGAAATGGGTTCTTTATGAGAATTTAAAATCAATTTTTGGATCCACTGTTTCGTCGCCTTAAGCTTATGTTGCTGTAAACAAGCTCAGACTGGAAGAAGAGCAGGAACTTGAGAAATATACAATTAGTAAGTAGAGTTCAACTGGACTGCTTACTTTGGATGTAATACTATTAATGGAAATGGCGAAAGTGATGCTAAGAACATTTCCTTGGGTACACTGCTCTCTAGCAGTATTGACATGATATAGCATGTGTCTGATTCAGTAACCTAAACTGCAATGACACATGAAGGCTCCCTGCTCTCTAGCAGTACTGACATGATATAGCATGTGTCTGATTCAGTAACCTAAACTGCAATGACACATGAAGGCTAGTGCAATACGGTGAAGACATTCTTATTTTCCCCATTTATGAAGTTGTTAAAACATTGATTCAAAATGGCATTTTTGAATAAGAATGTTTCGAATGTTCCACTCAAGAGTTTTGTAACTTTTGGACTCTTGTATAATCTTAGAAGCTCTGATGTTCCATATCACAATTGTTAGACAATTATTATTTGAATTTGCTTGAAAGTTCCTACAATGGTTAATCACTGCAATCCCGTGAGAATTCAACTCACTCATCCACTTTTCCTAATGTCAATTTTACTTTAAGTGTGCCATCTCTTAGGCCTCAAAACAACTATTTCTAGGTACAATTCATTCCTGCTGTCACCGCAAGCTGACACTTTCTCACTTGCTTTGAACATTTATGTTTCATTGGTTGAAGTTTGGTCCCTCAATTTCATCCTGTATTTACTGAAAAGAAACACCCTCCAACTAAGGCGTCTGACCAGGAATTTCTAAGACAGATTTTATTCTTGGCTTACATCAGCATGGTAATTACAGGTGCAGCTTGAACTAACAACTGTAAACCTGATGTCCATTCAAGCAGGCAGTGTTAAATAATGGATGTGTGGCCATAATGTGTTGACGTTGTTGCACAAATCATAATGGAGTAACATCTCAAAATCAAGTATGTGCAGAATCTATCCCATACAGCTTGATTCCCAAACAAGCAATGACTCGTACACACCTGCCATGACTCAACAAATGCCAAACACAGGAAGTCTTTTCTGGTGGAAATCATCCCAAGTGACAAGACTTGGCATTATCAATTTAAACCTACCAGAAAACAACAAAAGTGCAGAAATTCACACCAAGGATCAACACTGTGACGACATAACACTCGAGTCAATGTGAAGTGTGAGTTAAAACAACATCCCACAGGACTTTTCTGGCAGTTTCACTTTGTTTTATGAATATTCTGCGTGTTTTACTCAAACGGAGTAGGGGGAGCTAAAATCACTATCCCAACTTTTCTCTCCCTCTCTCTCTTTTTTTTAATTAATCCAGTCTAAACTTTTTGTATGCACTGATGGGATACTGCTGAAAAATTATTAAACACTTTGTATGTATCACTGGAAACTCCAGGTAGGAATATCAACAATGTACAAAAAGACAGATTGCTACTTACCATGAAGAATAAGGATTACACATTAAGTTGTAGACAGGAGCAATTAATAAGAAACTTACACATAAGCTTACAGTCCCAGTCTTTGTCAGAAAAAGACACAAACATGCCATTCATTCACATAAACAAGCACACCTCACGCACACATACCACTGACTTCTTCATCTCGGGTCAGAATTTCTGGTCCTCAGTTCACGCAGCATGCATACCGCCAACTCCGGCACGGCAGGCCCGAGCAGCTGGAGTTGGCAGTCATGTATGCGTTATGTGTACTTGCTTGTGTGAATAAATAATTTGTGTGTGTCTCTTTCTGACAATGGCTGTGGCCAAAAGCTTATGTATAAGTGTCTTAAATGTGCCTGTCTGCAACTTAACAAGTAATCTTTACAGTAAGTATTACTCTGTCTTTTCCTAAATTGTTTGCATATATGTTTATAAGTAGAACTAAACATTTTGCCTCCTGAAGGTAAGTTCTGACCAGCAATTCTGTATGTCAGTTTCTCTTTACTGAATTTTCCTTTGATGCAGAAACTTAACTGTTTCACCCAAGTGATGTTTAAATTGAGGATATACGTAAGGAACCTGCAGCTGATAAAGAAACAGATTTCACATTTTTTATTCATGTTACTACTATTGAAGGGGGGGAGAAGGGGGGGGGGGCGAGAGAGAGAGAGAGAGAGACAGAGAGAATTTTTTCGATAAATATGAATGAAGAAAAGAGCCAACTCCACTGTGTATTCATCAATGTTCACTATTCTTCAATATAATGAGAAAATGAATAATTACATCCAAATATAAAAAAGATCTAACATACTAAACAACACTGGATGCGTAAGAAGACTAAATGACACTACTTATGTTTCTTCCTACCTGACTGTCCTTTTAAGATCAATACAGTTTTTCCACATGTTACACTATTACCATTTCACTAGTGAACTGATAACTGAGGATTATGCTACACACTTAGTCTTATTTTCATCTGAAGTGTTTCTTTTCTCTAGTACTCCTTAAGCATTCAGTAGCCTACTTGCAGCCTACTTCCTTAGTTGCACTGCTTAAGCTCTTCTGTTTTAAGTCTGAAATCCTTGGAAATCTTTAACACTTTTCCTAAATTATTTCTAATTTTTGTGACTCAGAAGTTCGACTTCTCCAGATCTATCTTGACTTGCTTCATCCACAGGATTGTTGTTGTTGTCGTCTTTATTATTATTATTATTATTATTATTATTATTATTTATTACTGGCCAATACTATAATGCCACATTAAATCAATGCTAAGCCTTTCAAGTCAATATTAGGTGCAAGGACATTCCAAAACATAATACCAGCTGCAAATAATGTTTTATTTATTACTATACTTTTGTAGAATTCCAAAATCACCAACAAAACAAAAAAGTAATTTATGAACAGCACAAATAACTTACTTTTACGGAAGCGGTTTCCTTGGTTAGGATTTGTGAAAGCAGGTTGGCTTGTTGTCACTACATATGTTGGAACCACCATTGCCATACCAGCAGCATATTGTGGCGTTTGAGGGGTATGAGGTCTTGATGGTGTTGGTGTACTGGGTGACCTCTGCAATAAGAAAGAAAATCTTGCAGTTCTATAAAACTATGTTGAAACCTACTAGAACTGGAGTTACAGAATGGTATGATATTTTTAGACAATACCAACTCAAAATAACCATGCAATCATGGCACTCAGTGCAAACACTGGCAACAGACACAAGAAACTAGATTGCTACAGCTATATATTCATTTGTTAACATCCCTGTACTAGTCTACAATTTATACACTATTCACACTTGAAAGGCATTGTTTAGGGAGAGATTACAGCAACCTTGTTATATGGTAACAACTTGCTATCTTGTCCAACAGGGAGGAATTACATACGTGAGAAGTATTACTGGTCTTTAGCTACATAATATTTTATTTTCAATACACAAACAGGGTATTTAACACACTGCAACATTCTTCAAATTTCTGTTCTGGTATTAATTCTGGAGTTACCCCAAAAAGTACATTTAATGCCATGATACATAAAGTTTAATAAATGACTATGAATGTCACAAGAACTGAATAAAGAAATGTTAAGAGTTAAGTATCTATCAACAACATCATTAATATGAAAGGGATAGATTGCTGATCACCTCATGGAGATGGTGTTGAGTTGCAGACAGGCACAATGGTGAAGTCTGGTAACACACAAGCTCCTAGATCTATCTCTATACCCTTTGAATCACTGAACTGCATAATAAAGGGTACCTCCCACTGTACAGTTATTAGGGCTTTTTTCCCATTCCACACACATATCGAGAGCAATTCGGACAAAGTCGTTCCTCCAACTGCCAGTTGGGCTCCGGTGCCTGGAGATTGTGGTAAAATATGAGCGAGTTGTGCTTGTGTGTGTGCGCGCATTTATGTTTCTATTTCAGAAGCAGAATTTTGTAAGCTTAATATTTTAGCTGTCTTTTCATTGCCTCCTTTATGTGGTAGGCAGCAATCCATCCTTTTCATATTATTGTAACAATATTATGAAAAGGAAAGCTGCTACTCATCATATAGCAAAGATACTGAGTTGCAGATAGGCATAACAGAAAGACTGTCATAAATAAAGTGTTCGGCCAGTACGGTCTTCGTCAAAAATAGATGACAAGAGACACACATACACGCTCACGCAAATGCAACTCGCACACACGACTGCAGTCTCAGGCAACTGAAGCCACACTGCAAGCAGCAGCACCGATGCATGATGGGACTGGCAAATGAGTGGGGGAGGAGGCTGGGACAGGAAGAGGAGGGATAGTAGGGTAGAGGTGGCAGACAGTGAGGTGCTGCTGGGGAGCACACAAGAACGAGGTGGAGAGAGGGTAGGGCAGCTAAATGCAGTCGGCATGTTAGATGGAGGGCAGCATGGATGTGGGGTGGGGGCTAGCAGAAAAGGAGAGAAGTAAAAACACTGGCTGCAATGGTGGAATGAGGGCTGTGTAGTACTGGAATGGGAGCAGAGAAGGGGCTGGATGGAAGAGAACAATGACTAAAACATTTGGGCCAGGAGGGTTACAGGAATGTAGGATATATTGCAGGGAAAGTTCCCACCTGTGCAATTCAGAAAAGTTGGTGTTGGCCGGAAGGATCCATATGGCACAGGCTGTAAAGCAGACATCGAAATGAAGGATGTCATGTTTGGCAGCGTGCTCATCAACAGGTTGGTCCACTTGTTTCTTGGGCACAGTTTGTTGGTGGCCATTCAAGCACACAGACAGCTTGTTGGTTGTCATGCTCACACAGAATGTAGCATAGTGGTTGCAGCTCAGCTTGTAGATCACATGAATGATTTCACAAGTTGCCCTGCCTTTGATGGGATAGATGATGTTTGTGACAAGATTGGAGTACGTGGTGGTGGGAGGATGTATGGGACAGGTCTTGACTCTAGGTCTACTACAGGGGTATGAGCCATAAGGTAAGGGGTTGGGTGCAGAGGTTGTGTAGGGATGGAAGAGTATATTGTGTAGGCCTGATGGATGGCAGAATACCACTGTGGGAGGGGTAGGAAGGAGAGTTGGCCGGACGTTTCACATTTCAGGGTATGACGAGAGGCAGGCAAAACCCTGGTGGAGAATGCAACTCAGCTGCTCCAATCCTGGATGGTACTGAGTTACGTAGGGAATGTTCCTCTGTAGATGGATGGTGGGACATTGTAAGGTGGCGAGAGACTGGAAAGATAAGGCACAGGAAATTTGTTTCTGTACAAGGTTGGTGGAACAGGCTTCAGTGAGACCCTCGGTATATTACGAGGGGGATTGCTCGTCACTGCAGATGCGATTACCACGGGTGGCTAGGCCGCATGGAAGGACATCTTGGTATGGAACAGGGTGGAAGCTGTCGAAGTGGAGGTACTGCTGTTGGTTAGTAGGTTTGATACGGGCAGGACGGACGTACAGATATAGCATTCTTTGAGGTGGAGGTCAACATCTAGGAAGGTGGGGTGTTGGGTTGAGTAGGACCAGGTGAAGCAAATGGGGGAGAAGTAGTTGAGGTTTTGTAGGAACGTGAGTGTCCTCACCCTCGATCCAGATCACAAAGGTGTCATCAATGAATATGAATCAAGTGAGGAGTTTAGGATTCTGGGTGTTTAGGAAGGATTCCTGTAGATGGCCCATGAATAGGTTGGCATAAAATCGTGCCATGTGGGTGCCCACAGCCGTACCCTGGATTTGTTTGTAGGTAATGCCTTCAAATGACAAGTAATTCTGGGTGAAGATATAGTTGGCCATGGCGACTGGGAAGGAGATTGTTGTCCTGGAATTGATCAGGTGTTGGGAAAAGTAGAGTTCAATAGCAGTAAGGCCATGGGCATTAGGGATGTTAGTCTAATGGGAGATGACATCAATAGTGATGAGCAGGGCACTGTATGAGGAAATGGTTGTTATCTTTTCTAAGGGAGGGTAGGCTACGGGTAATAGGTTGAAGGAGTTGCGTCTATGAGAGCAGAGATTCTCTCAGTGAGGTCACAGTAACAATGGGACATTCTGGGTGGACTTTAGGAAGCATGCAGAAGTGTATTATTGTTATTCCATCCAGGACTTTCCACTGTATAACAGTACTCTTAATATAGCCCAGCCTAACAGGGATGAGGGTAGAATCCACTTAACTTTCATCAAGGCAATTCAACATTTCATTCAGTGATGGACATTACACATGACCACACATGCGTGACCGTATGAAGAACTTTACCCCACCCTGCAAGATAAGCACTCTTTCACTTTCCCAAATCTCTCAGTTGTGGACAAAAGCTGTTATTGAAACAAGTATACAATTTATAGATGGACTACACTACAATCTGATGGAAATTTTTCAATACAAATCATGAATGACACAGCAGGCTAATGTGTGATTAAAATAGCTTGTGATTTTTAACAGCCTAACATCGAGTGAGCAGGAGGTGGGGTGTAGCATTAACACAGAGACATACCAGGAATGTATGCCACACAGACGTAACCAATACTCTATAAAATATACAGCTGTTTACAGCGGGTGAACAATGGGGCCAACTATACCGATCCAACAGTTAGTGGCACAAGAGGGAGGATGACTCACTGTGGACATTACAAAAGAAATAGCATCATTTCCCCTCCTGCGAGTTGATACCTCAAAAGTAGCAAGTTACATTAGGCTAATCACATTCTACTACGACAGAATTACATCTGAATGCTTACAATATTACAGATATATGGATCTCAGTGAAAGTATTGAGCGTAGCTGGGGTTCTTATGCTACTGTCTCACCTCCATGAAACAAAAGTAATAATGGTATCCAATCTAATCTAATGCTACAGTTATAAAACTGTTGGAAGATATAAGGACATCTATTGTTATGAGAACACTAACTGCCATACACAAAGATTCAACATTTATATTTCTACTGATTCAGTTTTAAAGTTGTCCAGAATTAGTGCTTTGAGAAACTGGATTTGTTACTGGGAGCTACTCTCTTCCTATGGCCACAGTACTTCGTTGGTTCATTGAATACAGACTGTACAAATTCTCTTTCAAGTGGAAATCCAGCTCCCCACACAAGACTGTGTTCTCACTAACAAGTTGCACACAGCAGCAGAGTTAATACAACAGAACTGACATTTGCAGTCACTCTTCCCCAGTTCTAATTCAATGCTGTTTAGGTTGTAGATAAAAGTAACAATTACTTAAGTTTTCAACTGACTTCAGTTAAGAAAATTCAAAACATATTTCACATCATTGTTAGAGGCTAACCTAGCAGCAAGGTCAAGTGCAATGAAACACTGTAGTGAAATTTAGTTCAGTGGATTGGTTGGTTGGTTGGTTATGAGAAGGGACCAAACTAGATGGTCATCAGTCCCTCCGACATTGGAATAATTAAAACCGATAAAACCTCACACTATAAGAGGGAACTACAATGACCATAAAATTACAAACGATTGACGAGAAGGAAGGAAGAAGGTAGAAGAAGAGAGGGAAAGAAAGTGACAAATGACAAGAGCATAAAGGAAGAAGCACAGGTAGACAAGATAGACACTCAGGATAAAACAGACCCCATAAGGAAATGAGTGGGAAGGCAGAGGACAGGGGTGAACCACCAAGCCCAGTCGAAGCCAGTCCAATCGGGGCAAAGGGTGGAGCAAGATTGGGCCTGCCATCCCACCCTTAAAGTGATAAAAACCCTCACCACGAAGAAACTGTAAAGCAAAATCAGCTGCTGAGGAACTGTCAGCTAACGCCAGGGGTAGCAAGTCAAGAAAGCTAAGAGTCCGTTGTATGGTGGTTAAGTTGGGACAGTCCAGTAAGAGGTGAACCACAGTCAACATCGATCCACAACAACAGGGAGGTGTGTCCTCACGATGGAGGAGATAACCATGAGTCAGCCAATTATGGCCGATGAGGAATCGGCAAAAGACAACAGAGGCCTTACGAGAGGCCCAAAGACTGCCACATAGTTGTAGAATCCTTTATCGACCTGAGCTTGTTCGGCAAAGAAAGAGTGTGCCATTCTGCATTCCAAAGTCCCAAAACCAGACGACATAATGCTGAGAGAAGGTCTATTTCCAGAATGCCAATAGCAAGAGATGGCCTGTTAGTAGCCAATTTAGTCAGTCGATCAGCAAGTTCATTGCCAGGGATGCCAACATGGCCTGGGGTCCAAATGAAAACCACTGAGCATCCACGTTTATCAAGGAGAGAAAGGGAGTCCTGGATAGCTATGATCAACGGGTGGCAAGGGAAGCACTGGCCGATAGCTTGCAAACTGCTCAAGAAGTCACTACAGATAGTGAAGGACAGTCCTGAGCAGAAGCGGACACAGTCCAGTGCACGCAAGATGGCTACCAATTTGCAGTAAAAACACTAAAGCCATCTGGCAAGGAACGAAGTTCTGTGGGTCTCTCATAGGTGTAAGCATAACCAGTGTGACCAGTAACCATGGAGCCGTTAGTATAAATCACTTCCGAACCCTGGAATGAACTGAGGAGATAGTAGAATTGGTGGTGAAGGGCCTCAGAAGGGGCAGAACCCTCCGAATTGATGGAGAGATCAAGACAGAGCTGTGGCGGAGACACGCACCATGGAGGGGTACACGTGTGTGAGCCAAGAAAAGTGCTGGAGCTCAGAAAAGAGCGACTGAATGCGGGCAGTCATGGTAAGCCCACATCGTGGCCACCACTGTGGGAGGTTGATCTCAGAGTCTGGATAGAGGAAACCAGAATTAGGGTGCATTGGGGTGCAGCAAATGCGGAGAGAGTAAGATATCAGCTGTCGTTGGCGCAAAACTCACAGTGGTGGAATCCCCACCTATGCGAGAAGGCTAATCATGGGGCTAGTATGGAAGGCACCAGTTGCAAGTTGTACCCCACAATGGTGGATGGGGTCTAGTATCTAAATGTTGAAGGTGACGCAGACTCCCACAGTCTAAACGAGACTGGACCAGCGCTTTGTACAATCACAGGAAACAGAATGGTCTGCACCCCCTGGTGATATTGCATCTAAGAACGTTGAGATGTAACCAGCACGTCCTCTTCAGCTGGTGAAGATGAGGGAGCTGTGCCAACTAGGCACTGAAGACTAGGCCCAAGAAGCGATGGGTGTCCACCACCTCGAGGGACTGGCCATTGAGGAACAGGTCATGATGGGGATGGGCTGTATGGCGACGGCAGAAATGTATGACATGACTTGGCTACTGAAAACCATGGGAATAAGACGAAGACTGCGCCCAGTAGATCGCCCCCTGTAGACGGCATTCTGCAGCGACCATGATGGAGGAATTGACGTAGGTACAAAAATCGTCAGCATAAAAAGAGGGGGACACTGTCAGCCCAGCAGACACCACCAGTCCATTAATGGCTATGAGAAAGGGAGGGACACTCACCACGGAACCCTATTTTCTTGCCGATGCAAAATGCTGTAGGAGGAACCAACTTGGACCCAGAAAGAGCGACACAAAAATGTTACAGATAAAAACGGGCAGAGTGCCACGAAGGCCCCATTTGTGAAGGGCGGTGATGATGTGGCGGCGCCAGGTGGTGTCATAGGCTTTATACAGATCAAAGAAGACTGTAATGAGATGTTGCCGATGGGCGAAAGCTGACCGGATAGCAGACTCCAGGTGGACTCAGTTATCCACCGTAGAGCGGCCACAGCGAAAACCACCTGGAGTTGTTGACAAAAGGTTGCAGGATTTAAGGATCCAAAACAGCCGCAGACTCACCAGGCATTCAAGGAGCTTGCAGAGGGTGTTGGTAAGGCTAACTGGACGGTAGCTGTACAACTGAAGAGGTGGCTTCCCAGGCTTCAACACCGGAATAACAATGCTTTCCTCACTCCACAGACAGTTGAAAAGGGTCAGTATACGACAGTGGCCAGCCACCGACAAACGTTGGAGCATTTGGTTATGTATCCGATCTGGTCCAGGAGCTGTGTCTTTCCCCCATTCTTGTCAATTGTTCCCTAACACTCTACCTGAAACTCTCTACAACCTCTGGTTCTTTCAGTTTATCCAGGTCCCATCTCCTCAATTTCCCACTTTTTTGCAGTAGCAGATGAATTATTTATGAACAAACTTATTATTAAATATAATATTCACTGAATAGAACAACTTTTAGTTATTTTTATACACAAGATAAACAGAATAGTAGTTAAATATTGGACTGACAGTCTTCTCTCAGACTGTACATGAGAGTCTTTGTCCCAGACATATCTTCAATCTGTCAGTACCACAATTCTGAATCCTGAGATTTTACGGTAACGCTCACATGAATCTACCACCATTAAACAGAGCCATAAAATAAAACAGCTGCGAGTTTCATGATACTGCAATTCTGTTACACTAACTGTTGGCTGGAACCTAACTTTATTCTAAAGCGATAATATATCTCTGGCCCAGCCAAAACTATCAATAATCTCTGGATGCAATATATCTTTTCTGTGTAGCTTCCCATATAAATGGAGTATTTCTGGCAATGAAACAAACACATATAAATCATAAAATAAAACTTTACTTACAGGAGTAAATGGTTTGGCATTGGGATTATACACAAACTCCTTTGCGTTCGGGTTTAGTGTAGACTTCTTGAGGGCATTTGACACCTTGTCAGCACTTTCTCCCTGCTCCTTATGTTCTTCCGTCTGCTGTGGCGGCTGCTGTTGCTGCGGTTGCACTGCAGCTGGCTGCTGCTGCTGTGTGGGCAGTGCAGGTTGTTGTTGTTGTTGTTGTTGCTGCTGCTGCTGCTGCTGGGCAGAAGGTGCTGACTGTTGCTGCTGCTGGACGAGAGGCTGCTGCTGTGGCTGTGGTGTCTGAACCTGATGCTGCGGCAATGGTTGGGAAACAGATGATGGTGGAGCAGTAGAATTTTGGTGCTGTTTCCTGTCGGAGCTATCCACTTCAGCCAGTTTGAAGTCTTGTCCAAATTTCTTCAGCTCTGCCAGTTGTTCTTCCCGACCTTCGATAGAAAAAACTAGAAAAACAACTATTCTCTGACTAATTGACTGTTCCACATATTATGCAAAGTTCATAGAAATAAATGTTGCACTACAGCAATGGTCATTAACCTGGTCCCTACCACCCACTCGTGAGCATTCCAACTATCTTTGCGGATGGTTGGCGGTAGATGGTTGGGGGAGGGGACCAAACAGTGAGGTTATTGGTACCAAGATCTAAGGTGGCATAAACAAGGGAGAAACCACACAAACAGCATAATAAAGTCAACAGGAAGGGACAATGGGCGTACAAATAGGTGAAAATAAAAGGGCAAGGGTGGGGGGGATGAGGGAGGGGGGGTTTGGGCTTACAGTGAGAGCATGGGTGCCCCAGAAACAGTTAGGTGGTAGAGGTTTTAAAAAGATTTACATCTGTAAACTGAGTACAGCCTCTGGCTTTCCATTCCACGAAAATAAACTACAGCACAGAGAGATATTTAGCTGACAAATCTGCAATTCTAAAACGTATACAATGACGAACAACGATGCCTAGGAAGAGATGGTTCTCAATCTTTCCATATTTTTTATATTTAAAAATCAGTACTCTGCTTTCTACAAGTCATCATTTTAGTCTGTTGCTTGGTCTTAACACAGATTTTGTATCCATACTCTGTCCATAATGACTCAACATTTATATTTAGTTTTTCTTACTTTAAAGTAAAAAGCCAACATCAACCTCTGTCCACAAATCAGCACGAATTTAGAAAGCATCGCTCGTACACCCTCAGCTTGCCTCTTTCTCACACAATATCTTGCAAACCAGGAATGAATGGCAGACAGACTGACTCCACATACCTAGACTTCCGAAAAGCGTTTGACATGGTGGCCCACTGCAGACTGTTAAAAGTAGAAGCATATAGAATAGTTCCCATTTATTTGGATGGCTCAAAAACTACATAAGCAATAGAACTCAGTACGTTGTCCTTGACGGTAAGTGTTCAGAGACAAGGGTATCTTCAGCAATACCCAAAGGAAGTGTGAAGGGTCTGTTCTTTTTCTCTTTACATGTAATCAATATGAAAGACAGGGTGAGCAGCAGTCTGTTTTCTGCTGATGACGCTGTGGTATATGGAAAGTTATCGTTTAGTGAATAGGAGGACACACAAGATGACAAAATTTGTAGTTGGTATGATGAATGGCAGCTTGCTCTAAATGTAGAAAAAAGTAAGCTTAACAACAGAAAGTTACACAAAGAATGGCCAAAGCCTTCTTCAGAGAAGAAAAATACACACACATTCACATACGTAGGACAGCATTTTCATACGGCTGGAATGTTTTTTTATTCTCTTAAGAAGGCTCTGGCCGAAAGCTTATGTACACTAGGCTTTTCTTTGTGCCTGTCTGCAAGTCAATATGACACATTTACAGTGAGTAGCAACCCACCCTTCTCATGATATTGTTAAAATGTGTTAGACTAAAACGCTCATTTTTAACAGTTGTTGGGGCAGCACCACAACAACTGTTGGAAACAAGCCTTTTAATCTAACCCAACTGTCACAAATTATTACATTTTCCATGTCCAACTTGTCATATAAAAAACTGTAGCATGACTGCCATTCAACTTTAGGAATAATTAATTTTTAAAAAATTAAGTAACAGATGGCACAACTGATTTGGGAACAAATTTTCTGCGTCGATACGAGAAAAAAATTCTATACTTGTGTCAATATGTAAGCATGTAATAATATTTAACAAAGTTTCATTTAACCAAAATATGAGACTCCATAACTGCATTAGCTGCTAACTAAGGTAACTTGTATACAACAGGGAAATGAAATCTTTTATTCAGTAATCTTCAATATTTACCACGTCCAGCTGGAACCTTGCTTCGTGGCAGTGACCCTTGGGATTGATTAGGAGCTGTGGTTGGCAGAGCTGGTTGTGGCAGCTGCTGCTGTTGCTGCGATACAGAAGAGGGGGCTGTCTGCTGATCTGCAATCTGGAAAAATATTTCCTTTGCTGACATATTCAAAAGTAATTGTTTTAGACACCAGCCACAAAAAATAACACAAAAAGAAAGATCAACCTGAAGGCAACTTTTTATTTTTCACACACATTCTTGTGTACATTATCTTTCCAAATTGTGCTGTGTCAGATGATCAGCAATACCAGTACACAAAAATAGGTAACATATTCAATATTTATATGCAGCAAATAAAGCTATTTCTAATAAATTAGTTCATCTGGATATAATTTGCTCTGAAATAGCATTTATTAGGTAATTTCATTTTTTCATATTTTGATGCAGGATTTTTCAGGTCCCTAATCATCGCTGTAGCAAAAATGACAAACTCAATTAGAAGGGAAGAATTTTACAGTTTGATTCTCTAGGATTCGGAACATAGTTTCTATTTGTTAACTGTTTTTGTCCTTAAAAGTCTCTGCTCCTTTACTGACCAAAACTCTCATGTATTGACAGAAAACTAAAGATTACACTCAAGTAACATTTGTCAATCTCTGGATTCAAAAAACCGCACTCAGAAGCAGTAGCTGACAGAGCTATTGTTCTACACAGTAACTTTGAATGTTGTGCTATTTCCTTTATTTGTGATAAAACAGGTTCTGAGTCAGTTCCTAGTGCACTTCAAACCAGTCCATTGTTTTTCGACCCTTCATGTAAGACTTAAAATGTTTATTATGTGCTTTGGTATAACGGTGAAGGAAAAAAAGTGTCCAGTGTTTCTGCTTAAGAATCCTCTTCCAGGCACCTATAGAGTGAGTGTGTGAGTGTGTGTGTGTGTGTGTGTGTGTGTGTGTGTGTGTGTGAGAAAGAGAGAGAGAGAGAGAGAGAGAGAGAGAGAGAGAGAGAGAGAGAGTCATGGGAAGACCAAAGTGGAGATAATTGCTACTCACTATATAGTGGAGATGCCGAGCTGTGTATGCGCAATTCACATGTACATGACCACAGTCTCTGGCTGCTGAGCCCCCAGTCTTGTTGGCTGAAAGCTCACTTTCTGACAGTCTTTTTGTAGTTCCTATCAGTGACTCAGCATCTCCGCTGTATGGTAAGTAGCAATGGGGAAAGATGGCGGGGGCTGACATGCTTGCAGATGATGATATTTAACATCTTTCAGCATCATTATAAATTTCATTATTAGAAAAATGATAAAGCTGAAATGTAGAATATGGGAAAAAGACAAAGGTTATTGATGGTAGAAAGTCTGTTTAAATTGTAGAAGTTACAAGATGCAACAAAGTTTTACATAATAATAAAAATGGATGAAGAACTCAACTTGAAATCTCTGTGTGGTACTAATAATGTAATAAAATTGATCGTTTGAAGAAATCTGAGAGAAATCAGGAGTGCAGATGGAAATAAAAGGCAGTCAAAGTGAAAGAAATGCAAAATAAAAGGGAAAAGAAGTGATAAAATATTGAAATAAGTAAAAAATGTTGACTGACAACACTTGGAATGAAATAATGAATGAAGGAATAGTGTGCGAAAGGACTAACATAAATTAAGACAAAATTACTTGAAAGCTCTGTATGCATAGGGGAACTACTACTCATCTTCATAGTCACTGTAAATGAGTGGATTTCGGCGATTGTCTGGTTGTGTGTATTAGTGCTGCTTTAGAAAATAGATAGCTCAGAAGTTTGTGACATTTCTTGTTGTTTTTGTATATGGTGGAAGGAGTATATAGAGGGTGGAAGGAGTATATAGAGGGTCTATACAGGGGCAATGTTCTTGAGGACAATTTATGGATACGATACTGTGTGAAGAGTTTGACGGAGCACTGAAAGACCCGAGTCGAAACAAGGCCCCAGGAGTAGACAACATTCCATTAGAACTACTGACGCCCTTGGGAGAGCCAGTCCTGACAAAACTCTACCATCTGGTGAGCAAGATGTATGAGACAGGTGAAATACCCTCAGACTTCATGAAGAATATAATAATTCCAATCCCAAAGAAAGCATGTGTTGACAGATGTGAAAATTACCGAACTATCAGTTTAATAAGTCACAGCTGCAAAATACTAACGCGAATTTTTTACAGACAAATGGAAAAACTGGTAGAAGCCGACCTTGGGGCAGATCAGTTTGGATTCCGAAAAATGTTGGCACACAAGAGGCAATACTGACCCTACGACTATTTTACAAGAAAGATTAGGGAAAGGCAAATCTGCGTTTCTAGCATTCGTAGACTTAGAGAAAGCTTTTGACTATGTTGACTGGAATACTCTCTTCCAAATTCTGAAGGTGGCAGGGGTAAAATACAGGGAGCGAAAGGCTATTTACAATTTGTACAGAAACCAGATGGCAGTTATAAGAGTCGAGGGACATGAAAGGGAAGCAGTGGTTGGGAAGGGAGTGAGACAGGGTTCTAGCCTCTCCCCGATGCTATTCAATCTGTATATTGAGCAAGCAGTAAAGGAAACATAAGAAAAGTTCGGAGTAGGTATTAAAATCCATGGAGAAGAAATAAAAACTGTGAGGTTCGCTGATGACATTGTAATTCTGTCAGAGGCAGGAAAGGACTTTGAAGAGCAGTTGAACGGAATGGATGGTGTCTTGAAGGGAGGATATAAGATGAACATCAACAAAAGCAAAACGAGGATAATGGAATGTAGTCGAATGAAGTCAGATAATGCTGAGGGAATTAGATTAGGAAATGAGACACTTAAAGTAGTAAAGGAGTTTTACTATTAGGGGAGCAAAATAACTGATGATGGTCGAAGTAGAGATGATATAAAATGTTGACTGGCAATGGCAAGGAAAGCGTTTCTGAATAAGAGAAATTTGTTTAACACTGAGTATCGATTTAAGTGTCAGGAAGTCGTTTCTGAAAGTATTTGTATGGAGTGTAGCCATGTATGGAGTGAAACATGGACGATAAATAGTTTGGACAAGAAGAGAATAGAAGCTTTTGAAATGTGGTGCTACAGAAGAATGCTGAAGATTAGATGGGTAGATCACATAACTAATGATGAGGTATTGAATAGAATTGGGGAGAAGAGGAGTTTGTGGCACAACTTGACTAGAAGAAGGGATTGGTTGGTAGGACATGTTCTGAGGTATCAAGGGATCACCAATTTAGTACTGGAGGGCAGCATGGAGGGTAAAAATTGTAGAGGGAGACCAAGAGATGAGTACACTAAGCAGATTCAGAAGGATGTAAGCTGCAGTAGGTGCTGGGAGATGAAGAAGCTTGCACAGGATAGAGCAGCATGGAGAGCTGCATCAAACCTTTCTGCTTTCCCTTCTTTGCTTAGAACTGGGTTTCCATCTGAGCTCTTGATATTCATGCAAGTGGTTTTCTTTTCTCCAAAGGTTTCTTTAATTTTCCTGTAGGCAGTATCTATCTTACCCCTTGTGAGATAAGCCTCTACATCCTTACATTTGTCCTCTAGCCATCCCTGCTTAGCCATTTTGCACTTCCTGTCGATCTCATTTTTGTGACGTTTGTGTTCCTTTTTGCCTGCTTCACTTACTGCATTTTTGTATTTTCTCCTTTCATCAATTGAATTCAGTATCTCCTCTGTTACCCAAGGATTTCTACTAGCCCTCGTCTTTTTACCTACTTGATCCTCTGCTGCCTTCACTATGTCATTCCTCAAAGCTACCCATTCTTCTTCTACTGTATTTCTTTCCCCCATTCTTGTCAATTGTTCCCTAACACTCTACCTGAAACTCTCTACAACCTCTGGTTCTTTCAGTTTATCCAGGTCCCATCTCCTCAATTTCCCACTTTTTTGCAGTTTCTTCAGTTTTCATCTACAGTTCATAACCAATAGATTGTGGTCAGAGTCCACATCTGCCCCTGGAAACGTCCTACAATTTAAAATCTGGTTCCTAAATCTCTGTCTCACCATTATATAATCTATCTGAAACCTTTTAGTATCTCCAGGGTTCTTCCATGTATACAACCTTCTTTCATGGTTCTTGAACCAAGTGTTAGCTATGGTTAAGTTATGCTCTGTGCAAAATTCTACCAGGCGGCTTCCTCTTTCATTTCTTAGCCCCAATCCATATTCACCTACTACCTTCTCTACCTTTTCCTACTATCAAATTCCAGTCACCCATGACTATTAAATTTTCGTCTCCCTTCACTACCTGAATAATTTCTTTTATCTCATCATACATTTCATCAATATCTTCATCATCTGCAGAACTAGTTGGCATATAAACTTGTACTACTGTAGTAGGTGTGGGCTTCGTATCTATCTTGGCCACAATAATGCGTTTACTACGCTGTTTGTAGTAGCTTACCCGCATTCCTATTTTCCTATTCATTATTAAACCTACTCCTGCATTACCCCTATATGATTTTGTATTTATTACCCTGCATTCACCTGACCGAAAGTCTTGTTTCTCCTGCCACCGAACTTCACTAATTCCCACTATATCTAACCTATCCATTTCCCTTTTTAAATTTTCTAACCTACCTGCCGGATTAAGGGATCGGGCATTTTTCGCTCCGACCCGTAGAACGCCAGTTTTCTTTCTCCTGATAACGACATCCTCTTGAGTAGTCCCCGCCCAGAGATCCGAATGGGGGACTATTGTACCTCCGGAATATTTTACCCAAGAGGATACCATCATCATTTAACCATACAGTAAAGCTGCATGCCCTTGGGAAAAATTACGGCTGTAGATTCCCCTTGCTTTCAGCCATTTGCAGTACCAAAACAGCAAGGCCATTTTCGTTAGTGTTACAAGGCCAGATCAGTCAATCATCCAGACTGTTGCCCCTGCAACTACTGAAAAGGCTGCTGCCCCTCTTCAGGAACCACACGTTTGTCTGGTCTCTCAACAGATACCCCTCTGTCTTGGTTGCACCTACGGTACGGCTATCTGTATCGCTGACGCACACAAGCCTCCCCACCAACGGCAAGGTCCATGGTTCTTGGGGGGGGGTGATGTATGGTAACAACTCCTAAGCTGGCCACAGAAGGGAACCTGGTCACATGTTGTGGTTGATTGCCACGCACATCAACGAAAGGGGGCATACTAATCCCAAAAAACCACGATAATGTAGTTTAAAAGATTCAATAATCAACAAATTTAAAATATTTAAATATTCACCACTTTATGGACTTTACTGAAGTAGAGGATATTAAGCCAATTTTTATATTTATTTAGGAGGCAACACAGTATGCTAAAACAGTATAAAGAAAGCCTGAAAACATTTTAGTGTATGTTGTGTGTTCTGTGTATATTTTAGGTTAAGTACTGTATCCACAGTTGGTAGGGCCAAGACCGAGACTTATCAATGGCTTTACTAGGCAGTGTGCTATCAATTGCACTATCACCTTGCTATATTCTTTCTGTGAAATTGTACTGTGTATGTAGTTTTCATTGTTACTGATGCCTTTTTCTAGACCAAGCTTGCCAGGAGTTTTTGTTATGGAAGTAACCAAGCAAAATCTATTCAGCGATCAGCTTCACACACAGCTTGAGCCCATTTCTACTTGATCTTACTCGTTCCCTTTGTCTTTCTGTGTAATTCCAGTACCATACTGTTATGGTGTTGTACGATACAAGAGAGGGCTGAGTAAGGAACTTTTATGGGAATCATCAGATCCACCAAAGTTACAATTTTCAGCTTATTCACCTACTTTGTGGCACACTTCAGCAACATAGCCAGCAAAAAAGGCACTTGTTCATGGCAAACTCAATGGATATTATGTAATACCCAAGCAGATGGGCATAATATTCATGCAAATCATGACTTCGATGCCAGAAATAAAATACAAAGTATCAGATTTTGCTAAAGCATATGGTTTCAATATTTGGAATCCATTTTCCAAGAAACCTTTCTCCCTATCATACAAAAGTAGAAGCCATAAAAACCAGACTGATCACGTACTACTGTAGAAAGATGACTTTCAAATTGTTACTAGAAGGCCATGTCTCACATCACAAACTGCTAGTTGCCAACTTTAAAATCAGAGGTTACAAGAGAAAATAGGGCACAATGCATGCTTCGAAAACTTAAGCTTCATGAGAATAAAAAGTTCGGAGATGAAGTTGCATTCCTGTTAATCAGCCTCGCTGTCAGTCAGCACTGTACACATCAAATATTGTTGCAGTGGAGACTATGCTTTATGTTACAATATTTGGCTGCAAACAAACAAAAAAACACTACCGATAGGTGCTGTGGTGACACGAACATCAGGCACCAACAGACCAGAGCTTGCAGCAACTCAAACTCTTGAGCCACATCACCAGACCATCAGAGGGTGGCAACAGGGGCTGGATCTGCATACAGAAGTGTACGCAGCTACAACTTGTGTACACAGGCCAAACTATCTCCTACTGCCGCAGAAATCAACTGCAGCCAATCACACAATGGGAATCACTCTGCGAGGCAATTATTTAGGCTTGCGCACTGGCTCCAGAGGCCACTTCCAGTGCAATGATTTCACGATGACATCACGCAACATGAATGTCTCTCCAGTCTGCACATCACCAAGGAATTAGACTTTGTCAATGTAATGGTGTATTGCTGGGAGGCCTTGATATACTCTCGGCTTCTTCACTGCTTTGACAGTGTCGGACTTGGTGCTGGTAATATTTGTCCAAACAGTTTCTTTGGTTCTCTCATTGGGATTTTAGTGAAATACGACCCCACAAAATTCCAAATGTTGTGATTGCTTTACAACTTTTGGACTTTAATGTCTGCCTAGGACTCCACACTAACTTCTGGTTCCTATTTCAAAACTTAAGTTTGTTCAAGTAATGGAGAAACTATGTTATACTACAGATTCTGACCAAATTAAACTTATGAACTTTGACTTTGTGGAACTCTTTTTATTGTCAGTCACTCACTGCAAGAAGACTTGAGTTTGTTTCTTTGGAAGTTACTGATTGTGTTATATAGATTCATTGGCATTACCTGTGTGACATATACTTTGTTTGTAATAAAATTTTTAATGGTGTGTGTGATATATTTTAGTGTGATATTTCGTTGGGACAGGACACATCAATTGGAAAGATCAGAGACATGAAAATATTCATGCCAAACAAACAATAGAACCAATTTACAAAGTGCTTACGGCCATGAGAACTATAAAACAGCTCAAACAAAATAAGAAGACAGTACTGTTAAGACAAATGTACAACACTTTTAAAGAAACTTATGTTTAGTTAGAAACAAAGATTAGTGAAAGTCTGTACACCAACTTACACAAATGCCAGCACAAACACGTCCAATGACTATAAGACAATGATGATAAGGAGGAGGAGGAGGAGGAGGAGGAGGAGAAGGAGGAGGAGGAGGAAGGAGGAAGGAGGAAGGAAGGAGGAAGGAAGGAGGGAGGGAGGGAGGGCGGGGGGTGGGGGGAAGAAGATTCTGTGATCACAAGCCAACAACTGTCACACTCCCAGAACTGCAATTATGGCATAAAGAAGGAATGATCAGAATAATGTCAACATTTGTACCACACACACACACACACACACACACACACACACACACACACAACCACTACTACTACTAGAAAGTCTCAGCTCAATATAGCTACACCGCTAAAAAGATAGTGACATTACTCTAAACTGCAGTAATATCTTTTCCATAAGCTTTTCTTTTGGTCTTAATGTTCAGTCAGTGATCAAGCACACAGCCAAGTTATCATTAATCCTTTTTTCAAGAACTCAACTGAAAACTTTCCAGCTACTGCAATAGAACTTAATGACAAACTTCCAAATCAAATGTGTGTTTAAAGTTTTAATGGTAAAATCTTAAGTGATTGCTACCAACTCCACAGACTTCAGCACGTCAACTTCCAATAGACTGCAAGTTTCTAGCCAATACCAAGCCCAGCGTGTGCTGACAAAAGAAGAGCATTACAACTATGGCTTTGGAATCAACAATTTTGTAGGTAAATTAACTGCTGCTGGGTATGTTTGCCTTTTTTTTTGGTGGTTTTAGGGCGCAAAACTTCTATGGTCATTAGCGCCCAGCCCGTGACTTAAGACAGTAAAAAACCGAAAGTGAAAACCAGCAGCAATGGGAACAAAGTCATAAAATTGGAGAAACTAAAAGTAGAAGGAATGCTTAAAAATCCACTACAGAAAGGGGGTGATTGTCCCCAAAAAAAGCTTCAAATGACTGACGTCATTTCACTGGCACTAATAAACTGGAGAACGCGGTCGGCTGAGCGCGTGTCATCTGCTAAAATCGACGATAGATCAGGTGATAGCTGTAGACGGGAGCGTAACGGATTAAAATAGGGGCATTCAATTAAAAGGTGTCTTACCGTCCACAGCTGAGAGCAGTGGGGACAGAGTGGGGCGAGGATCACCGCTTAAAAGATGTTGATGGCTAAAAAGACAGTGCCCTATCCGGAGTCTAGCTAAAATTACCTATTCCCGATGACGCGTTCGGGAGGAAGAGGTCCAAGCGCAAGGAAGGGCTTTCACTACCCGCAATTTATTACGGGTAAGTGTTGACCAATGCACATGCCATAAATGAGCAACTCTGCGACATAAACCGCTCCGTAGATCGGTGAAGGGAAGCGACTGAATAGCTGGCCGAGGAAGAGAGACTGCAGCCTTGGCCGCTATATCGGCCGCCTCATTCCCACAGATACCAGCGTGTCCCGGGAGCCAGAGGAATGCCACCGAGACGCCCCCCAGGTGGAGCAAGCGCAGACAGTCCTGAATCCGGTGGACCAGAGGGTGCACAGGGTAAAGAGCTTGGAGACTGAGGAGAGAGCTGAGAGAATCGGAGCAGATAACGTACTATAGCCGCTGATGGCGGCGGATGTAATGGACAGCCTGGAGAACAGCGTAAAGCTCCGCAGTATAAACCGAACACTGGTCGGGAAGCCAAAAGCGATTTGGGGTGTCGCCAACAATATAGGCACTCCCTACACCTAACGATGTTTTGAAGCCGTCGGTGTAAATAAATGTGGCGTCCGTCATTTGTGCACATAGAGCAGCAAATGCCCGACGATAAACAAGTGTAGGGGTACCATCCTTGGGAAACTGACAAAGGTCACGGAGCAGGCAGATCCGGGGACGGAGCCAAGGCGGTGCTGTACCCCAAGTTGTCAAGAAGGTTTTAGGAAAGCGGAAGGAAAGAGAATGGAGCAGTTGACGGAAGCGGACTCCCGGGGGTAGTAGGGAGGAGGAGCGGCCTGCATACCCTACATCAAAGGAGGCGTCGAAAAAAAGGTCATGGGCTGGATTAGCAGGCATGGAAGACAGATGGCTAGCGTAACGACTCAGGAGGACTGCTCGCCGATTGGACAGCGGAGGTTCAGCAGTCTCAGCATAAAGGCTTTCCACAGGGCTAGTGTAAAAAGCTCCAGACACTAAACGTAATCCACGGTGGTGGATAGAGTCGAGACGCCGAAGAATAGACAGCCGAGCAGAGGAGTAGACTATGCTTCCATAATCCAATTTCGAGCGCACTAAGGCGCGATAGAGGCGGAGAAGGACCACTCGGTCCGCTCCCCAGGAGGTACCATTCATGACACGGAGGGTGTTAAGCGATCGCAGACAGCGAGCCGAAAGATAGGAAACGTGAGAGGACCAGCACAGTTTTCTGTCAAACATAAGACCAAAGAATTTAGCGACGGCTGAAAACAGAAGGTTGACACGTCCTAGATGTAAGGAGGGCGGAAGAAACTCCTTACGTCGCCAAAAATTGACACAAACGGTCTTACTGGGTGAGAAACGGAAGCCGGTTTCGATGCTCCACGAGTGGAGGCGATCGAGACATCCTTGAAGACGTCGTTCAAGAAGGCTGGTCCGTTGAGAGCTGTAGTAGATCGCAAAATCGTCCACAAAGAGGGAGCCCGAGACATCAGGAAGGAGACAATCCATAATTGGATTGATGGCAATGGCAAACAGTACAACACTCAGCACGGATCCCTGGGGTACCCCGTTTTCTTGGGAGAAAGTACGGGAGAGAGTAGTGTTCACCCGCACCCTAGAAGTGCGCTCTGCCATAAATTCGCGAAGAAAAAGGGGCAGCCGGCCTCGAAAGCCCCAAGAGAACAGTGTGCGGAGGATGCCTGTCCTCCAACAGGTATCGTATGCTCTCTCCAGATCAAAAAATATTGCTACCGTTTGGCGTTTCCGGAGAAAATTGTTCATGATATAAGTGGAGAGAGCAACAAGATGGTCAACTGCAGAACGATGCTTCCGAAATCCGCATTGGGCTGGTGTTAAAAGACTGCGGGATTCCAGCCACCAAGCTAAACGGTAATTCACCATACGCTCCAAAACCTTATAGACACTACTCGTGAGAGAAATGGGGCGATAGCTAGAGGGGAGATGTTTGTCCTTTCCAGGTTTCGGAACGAGAACGACAATAGCTTCCCGCCACCGTCTGGGAAAGGTACTGTCGGTCCAAATTCGATTATAAAGGCGAAGGAGGTAACGCAGACTATGGGTTGATAAATGCAGCAACATTTGGACATGGATACCATCCGGTCCTGGGGCGGAGGAGTGAGAAGAAGAGAGGGCATGTTGGAGTTCCCGCATGGAGAAAACAGTATTGTAGCTTTCGTGATTTTGAGAGGAGAAAGCAAGATGTCGCACTTCAGCTGCACGTTTCTTCGGGAGAAACGCTGGCAGGTAATTTGAAGAGCTCGAAATCTCAGCAAAGTGCTGACCCAACGAGTTAGAAATTGCGACGGGGTCCACTAAGGTATCATGCGCGACAGTGAGCCCAGAGACCGGGGAGAAACGAGGCGCGCCTGAGAACCGTCGAAGCCGACTCCAAACTTCCGAGGAGGGAGTGAAGGTGCTAAATGAGCTAATAAAGAATTTCCAGCCTGGCTTCTTGCTATCGCGGATGACGCGACGGCATTGCGCACGGAGCTGCTTATAGCGGATACAGTTGGCCAAAGTAGGATGGTGACGGAAAATGCGAAGAGCACGTCGCCGCTCACGTATTGCGTCACGGCATGCCTCGTTCCACCAAGGAACTGGGGGGCGCCGGGGCAATTCGGAGGTGCGTGGTATTGAACGTTCCGCAGCTGTAAGAATAACGTCGGTAATATGTGTGACCTCATCGTCGACGCTGGGAAAGCGACGGTCATCGAATGTCGCTAGAGACGAAAAAAGTGTCCAATCAGCTTTGGCAAATTTCCAGCGTCGCGAGCGCATATATGGCAGTGGAGGCTGCAGTCTAAGGACACATGGAAAGTGGTCACTCGAGTGTGTATCATCAAGGGCGAACCATTCGAAGCGCCGAGCTAGCGGAACAGTACCGACCGCAAGGTCCAAATGAGATAAATTTGTCGTGGAGGCAGACAAAAATGTGGGGACCCAGTGTTGAGGCAAACTAGATCCGCTTGGTGGAAGACGTCTAGCAATAGAGAGCCACATGGACAAGGATGTGGAGATCCCCAAAGCGGGTGGTCGGCATTGAAGTCCCCAACCAGCAAATAGGGGGGTGGAAGCTGACCAAGAAGATGAAGGAGATCAGCTCGTGCCATTGGTGTGGATGATGGAATGTATACAGTACAAAGAGAGAACGTGTATCTAGAAAGGGAAAGACGGACGGCGACAGCTTGGAAGGAACTGTTTAAGGGGATTGGGTGATAATGGAGAGTATCATGGAGAAGAATCATGAGTCCTCCATGGGCTGGAGTGCCTTCAACAGAGGGGAGGTCATATCGGACGGACTGAAAATGAGGGAGAACAAAGCGGTCATGGGGACGCAGCTTTGTTTCCTGAAGACAGAAGATGACCGGCGAGTAGGATCGTAAGAGGACCGACAATTCATCCCGATTGGCTCGAATGCCGCGGATATTCCAGTGGATAATGGACATAGGGTGAACAGAAAATAGAGGAATGTGACCAAGGGTGCTGTCAACTCAACGACTGCTCAGAGATTGCGACCGACAGCATGGAATGGCATTCAGCCGAAGGTAGAAGATCCTGATCCATAGGTTGGTCAGGAGCAGCCCCTGCCACCAGCGAACGGCCGGTTGACATGCCACCAGCAGTGCGCCTCGGCGACACAGAAGAAGGCCGAGGGCGATTTCCGCCAGGTGGTGCTGTAGATGGGACACGCCTTGGCGGTGAAGGAGAGGAACTGGGTTTCTTTGTAGCCTTCTTGGAAGTATGATGTTTAGATGAAGGAGGAACCGATGGTTGTGAAGTTGCGGTACGTAAAAACTCTTCACGAGTATGCTCTTTTTTCAAAGACTTGGCGTCTGACTTTTGGGCTCGAGATTTAGCAGAACCCGACGAAGGGTGAGCCATAGAGTGGGCAGGCGAAAGTGGTGAGGTTGAACGGGCGATCTTTGCGCTGGCCGATCTGACGACCGTGGTACTAAAGGTGAGGTCGCAAGTCTGCGTGGCCGCCTCCTTTGTTGGCTGAGGAGAAGCAAGGACAGTGCTGTATTTTCCTGTCTGAGGCACGGTGGGCTGTCGACTGGCGAATAATTTTCGAGCAGCAAAGGTCGACACCTTTTCCTTCACTCTTATTTCCTGGATGAGCTTTTCGTCCTTAAAAACAGGGCAATCTCGAGAGGAAGCAGGGTGGTCACCCATACAGTTGATGCAGCGTGGGGATTTAGGTGGACAAGCACCCTCATGGGCATCCTTGCCACACGTAACACATTTGGCCGGATTGGAACAGGACTGGCTGGTGTGATTGAACCGCTGACATCGATAGCAACGTGTAGGGTTTGGGACGTAAGGGCGAACGGAAATTATCTCATAGCCTGCTTTGATTTTCGATGGGAGTTGAACTTTGTCAAATGTCAAGAAGACAGTGCGGGTTGGAATGATGTTCGTGTCAACCCTTTTCATAACTCTATGAACAGCCGTTACGCCCTGGTCAGACAGGTAGTGCTGAATTTCTTCGTCAGACAATCCATCGAGGGAGCGTGTATAAACGACTCCACACGAGGAATTTAAGGTACGGTGCGGTTCCACCCGGACAGGGAAGGTGTGGAGCAGAGAAGTACGCAGCAATGTTTGTGCCTGGAGGGCACTGTGTGTTTCTAACAACAGGGTGCCATTCCGTAATCTGGAACAAGACTTTACAGGACCTGCAATTGCGTCGACACCTTTCTGAATAATGAAAGGGTTGACTGTGGAGAAGTCGTGACCTTCGTCAGACCGAGAAACAACAAGGAACTGTGGCAACGATGGAAGAACCGTCTGTGGCTGAGACTCAGTGAACTTACGTTTGTGAGCAGACATAGTGGAAGGTGAGGAAACCATTGCGGAAGAATCCCCCATGATTACCGGCGTCTCTGATGGCGCGCTCCTCCCTTGTGGGGCCCTCACTGAGGGCACACCCGCCTTAGGTGATTGTTCACACCTCAGGTCACACCTCCCGACAAATGGACGGAGGGACCAATCGGCACTTACGGAAGGTATCAGCTCGGGTAATCACCCCTCCCTGGGCCTGGCCGTTAGCAGGGGGTATGTACATGTCCTACCTGTCTACGGGAATTACGCGTTACCCCGTCACCGGCTACGCATGGAAGTGCGTGGGTCGGCCTTCAGACACGCACAGGGAGGAAAAAAGAGAAAGGGAAAGGAAAGAAGAGGGGGTCTCAAACGCCGCAGCGGAGAAAAGGGCAAAGAGAAGAGGGAAGGAAAAGAAAAGGACAGAGAAAGGACAGAGGAAGGACGAGGACTTGCGAGTGTAGAAAGCAAGGAATTTGGAACAGCTTCGAGCGTCCGTCTCTGGACGTAGGCACAAACCATACTCCCAGAGGGGGAGAAAGGGAAGGAAAGAGCCAGAGGTGAGAGGGGGGGGGGGGGGGGGGCGAAGATGGGGGACGGGGAAGGATGCGGAAAGGGAAGGGAAGGTATGCAGCCCGGAAAGGAAGGAGGGCCACATTAGCTCGGGGTCCCGTGCTCGCTACGCACGTGTCCACAAAAGAGTTGTGGACCCCCTGAGGGGTGCCATTTCTTTGTAGACACAAACTAGCCCACCATACATCATCCCAATCACTCATCTGTTGGCACTCCTAAGGGTGTGTAGCAATCCAGCTGTTGAGAGATTACATGAAGCACTAGCAATACATGATAAAATTCAGTTTACATTTATCAGATTCACAAGCAGTCTTTGGCATTCAGTGTCAATTTAACATGACTCACATCTGGATGTGTCTCAGGTATTTTAAGACTATCTGCATTGGCGCATTGCTTCAGATTCCATGTTAAGTAGGGGTTAATTACCAGTAACTGTGCCAAAGGCCTTGCTGCAGTGGTAATGCCGATTCTCATCAGATCACCAAAGTTAACTGATGTCAGCATTGGCTAGCACTGGGATGGGCCACTGTCCAGGTCTGCCGAATGTAGCTGGCAAGTGGGGTGCATTCAGGCACCATGTGGCCAATTAAGCGGCTACTTGATTCAGAAGTAGTATTTCCGGTCATGAAAACTGACAATGGCCAGGAGAGTGGTGTGCTGACCACATACCCTTCCATATCAGCATCTAATCTATTGACACCTGTCATCTGTGGATGACACAGCAGTCAGTCGGTGCTGTTGGGCCCTCTGAAGCCTGTTCACACGGAAAATTACTGTTGTGAGTTTTCTCAAATTAAACAAGGCCATGAAATCTTTACTGGGCCACATCTATTATGGTACACGACTCTTGGGCTGTGTTTCTTGAAGCTTTCCTGGCCTTGCCGCAGTGGTAACACCGGTTCCAGTCAGATCACTGAAGTTAAGCACCGTCAGGCTGGGCTAGCACTTGGATGGGTGACCATCCCCGTCTGCCGAGCACTGTTGGAAAGCGGGGTGCACTCAGCCCTTGTGAGGCAAGAAGTAGCGGCTCTTGTCTCATAAACTGACATATGACCAGGAGAGCAGTGTGCTTGACCACATGCCCCTCCAACTCTGCATCCAGTGATGCCTGCGGGCTGAGGATGACACAGAGGCAGGTCGGTACCGAGGCCTTCCAAGGCCTGTTCGGACGGAGTTATTTATTTCTTGGGAGTGCATCCAGGATATTATTAATTATTGTACCAATATTTCAGCTGTTTTACTCTCAGAGGTGTAAAGTCTTATCTATGACTAGCGTTCATTGCCAACAGTGTTATCTATGAGGCATGCTAGTTTGCTCCACAGTATAAAGTGCTTTATAAAAACTTGAAACTGCTCACCTTGAAAATCGTTGAAAGGTTGTCAAATGGAATATCGTTACAAGAGTTAATAATAATCTGGATGCTTGCCTGAAAAATAATGGTAGCTCTTGGGTTGGTTCTCATTTTACGTTTTTACTCTGCAAGTAACAGGAATAATACAGACGAGTTTCATGGAATTTTATCAATAGAGACTGAGTGCTTCCAACACCAACCACTATCCTGCACAAGTAGTATGACTCATTAAGTCTCTCCTGATAGTTTTTAAGTGCCAAACAAGTTACCAGCCTGGCAGCAAATACCATGAGAAACAAACAAAACACCTCATGACGTGAAAAAGTACAGAAGCTCTTACCTTCTCCAGTTCATACTAGCTTTTGAAAATATCTATAGTAGGAGAGTGACTTAGTTGAGATGGGTAACTCAGCATTACTTGACAGTTTAACTACAAGCGATTTATGTCTTCATTATAATGAAACTTTCTGACACAGCAGTGTAACTGAACAACATTCATTCTTCAAATAGATCATTGAGATTATACACAAACCACAACACAATAATAACTGGATATTATCAGCACGAGTAACCTATCAAAGATAATTCTGTCACCACTCATTTTGGCCACTGTATAGAACTCTCCTCATCTAAAGTTATAAATTATTTCTCCTTTCACTACCTGTTCTACTTCTGTTACCCACTTCTGCTCTCTTGGCTGGAAAAACAAAAACATCTGGACAAAATCCTGAACCCAAAGAATTAAGAAATAGTGATCAACATAGCAGCCAAGAAAGTAGTGTTCAAGTGTGTGTGTGTGTGTGTGTGTGTGTGTGTGTGTGTGTGTGTGTGAAACACACACTTATCAAACTAAGAGCAAAATCTTGAAACTAATATTTCTTGTCAGTTTAGTGCACATGCATGCTACCCCATCATCTAAGGTAAAAATTATCTTCCCAGATTTTTGATACGTAGTACTTTACAATAAGTAAAAGGCATATACATATGTTCAAGTAACACTACACTACAATTAATTTTGTAGAATCGAGAAATGGCACAAGAGGTGCTGAATCAACAATATTTTATTACACGGCTGTTCTCGGAACAAAGTTCAATCATCTGAAATAAAAATATCAAATCACTTATCCTCACCCCCACTGCTGTCATGGAACGAAAGTTCTGTATCAGCAGAGTAAAAAGGGGACAAATTCCACAAAAGCCATTCCCCCATGTGCCAAATCATGGCTAGTAAGTGTTAACTATTGCACAGTTTTCCTGTCAAGTGTTCCCAGTCAGGTGATACGAGGGGAATGGTTTTTATAGAATTTATGTCCCCTTTTTATTCCATTGACACAGAACTTCTGTTCCATGACAACAGTGGGGGGTGAGGATGAACTCATATGGGTAAGTGATATTTTTTAAACCACATGATGGAACTTTAAGTGTTCTGAAATTATGTATGCAATAAAATATTGTTGATTCAGCAACCGCTATGCAGTTTCTTCATTTTACAAAATGGACTTTTGTAGTTGCAGCTGCCCCATAAGATGGCCCCTTTGTACTAAAATTAATGATACACAATATATAATAGTGTCTGTAAAACACACACACACACACACACACACACACACACACACACAGGCAGTCTTCCTTCTCAGCCCCTCTCCCTCTGAATACTAGCTGATATCAAGAAAACATAAAATCCAAAACAGATTTGTGTTCCCTGTTAACTTGGCACAATTTCTACTATTTAATTTCCTTGAATCTATAGAATGCTTAATAGCTTTCACATTCTACTTTCATGAAACATTTAAATAATAAAGCAAAATAACAGTAATCTTAAAGTATATAATTAAAACACTGATCAACCAAAACCCTATGAGCATCATCTTAATAATGTACTAGCTCAACTTTGGAGTGCAATACAGCAGCATTATTGCATGGTATGAATTTACAAGTCCTTGATAGATTTCTGAAGCTATGTAGCATCAGATGTCTCCGCACAGATCACACTATTCCTATAAATTACAGGTTGCTGGTTTGTCGATGTGGAGCTGGCATCCAATAGCATCCCAAGTGTGCTCCATAAGTTTCACATCAGGTAAATTTGGTGACCAAGACATCAACACTAGTTCACTATCATGCTCTTCAAACCACTATAGCATGATTCTGGCCTTGTGACACAAACAGTTTTCCAGCAATCACCAACAGGGAAGACATCAAGCATTTAGGGATGCAGCTGGTTCACAATAATGTTTATGCAGTCCACAGCTGCCTCAAAGGAATCAACTACTACCACATAATGCAGCCCACATCGGCTTGCACCTGTGGCACAGTGTACACTTTGAGCAGTCTGTCACCTGGGTGATCGCATATCTGAATGAGACTGTCGACACTGTGTTATCAACAAAATTAAATGATTCAACCAGGTGACATTTCCATCGATTCACGGTCCAATCTCAATGATCCTGTGCCCATTCCAATTTTAACTGACAATGTTGTGTCAATACGGGAACAAATATGGATTATCTGCTACTGAGCTCCAAGGTCAACAATGTGTGCTGAACAATGTGCCCTGAAACACCTGTGGTTGCACCAGCATTATACTCTTGTTATCTGTCACAGACTGCTGCCTGTCTTACTTTACAGACTGGACAAGCCTCTGACCTCCATTTCTGTGATGAGGCATGGACACCCAACAAATCGTACTCATGGTTTCACTGTCATTACAACAGTTTCCCTCAACCTCACGATTAGCAAACTAACAAAAAATCTTCCTTGTGGGCCACAATGATTGTCCTTTGTCGAAGTCGCTTATGTCAGTGGATGCCCCATTTGTGGTCACTACACTTGCTAGAATGATTCCCATTTGCCTCTGCTCTGCATATATACTTTCCTTATCATGTCACATGTCTGCAGTGTCACCATAAGAAGTTCAACTGTTTCGGCTCATCAGTGTGTATCAAACATATTGCTCTTCCACATTTTTCAACTGTTTATTCATACCATATTCTTCAATGCTGCTTCGAATTCAATTTATTCTACAGACATGCTCAATGACATACTACCACCTGCTACACAGAACTACCATATCCCTTGATGGAAGATTTGATAGTATACTATTTCTAAATACATTGTAATTATACCAATTTCTTACAACACTGAAATTAAAAATGTAATGACTTTAACTATTGGAAATATGCATATTTTAGCACACACTCTTCACAGAACTACACTATTTTACCCAACGGAACAGCAATACAATTTATCCTCTAAAACAATAACAGTAATATAAAAACAGTGGAACCACGGAGCAACTTGCTCCATTGAGAACTGCTGAATCAGTGAAAAGAAAGACTAAAACATCTCCATCTACCCACAAACTAAAATTAGCATTTAGTGTCAAATTTGTCCTTATGTAACATCATGGAATCTATGTTGTCAAGTCAATAGTACATACAAATTCCTTTTACTGCACTAGAAATGTCATACTATTAAGACATCAAAAACTCAAGTAACTGACATTCAACTGCAAAAATATTCCATACAAATGGTGGGAAAAAATTACAATTGCCAAAGTCATTACCTTTGTGGTTGGAGCGGTCACAGATGGGACAATTCCAACCCCATCGTTTGCAGGAGACCGGACTGGGGATGGCGAGGCAGGTAAAGGGCTCTGTGCTTGGTGAACTGTGGCTAACGGAGCCTGTTGTGGAGGTTGACTCTGTGGAGGCACATTTGTCCCTGCTCCTGCACTCGGAAACGGTGCTGGCGGAACAGATGATGGCGTTATAGCTACTGGGTGTTGCTTTGTGGGTCCCTGATGATGTCCCTGAGATTCCACATTTGTGAAAGCTCGAGTGCCTGTAAAATATCATTTAGCTAAAACACAGGAGTTCTTCATATCATGTCAGTTTCACAAATGACTATGTCTGTCAAAGAGAAGTCACAGGGCAGCAGATGGAAAATGAGGATTCTCAAATAGTTATCATCAGGCTGGCCATGCTGATTGACAAATCCACAAGGAGTATGACTGATGTATTTCTGTGAATGTCATGCTGTCCAACAGGAACTGTGACAAAGTCTACTACACGAACCTCAAGTCAATGAAATACCAGCCAAAACAGTAGGCAAAGCCAAGGTTACGAATTTTCCTCTCGTAATGGTAACACAGTTTACTGCACAGTGAATCCACTTCAAAAATAAATACACCAAAATTTTAATTTTTCTACTATGATTTTTCACATTTATTCAATATTTCTTTTAATGAATAATTTCAAAGCATTTACAGGAATAGCTAATAGGACTTAAAAATGAATTGCAGTAAAAATGACTTTTCAGCTAAAATGAAACCGATAGCACATCCAAAATAAATTCTGCAGTTTTTTGTTTTCCATGTTACGCAGTTCCTAAGCTTACTTTCACTAATTACGGGCTACTTCTATTTTCACTGCAGTTTATATTGTACTTCCAAAACTATCAAAACAAAATTTTATTTTCAAAGAGCACTTTATCAGTATCTTTGCAATCACTAGAGTGTAATGAAATTCTGGAAGCTGGCTTTAAATTTCAGTTTTCTGAACAGCTTCGAGAATACAACTAAGATTTTATATTACAGCCTCACTGATAAGTATTTAACGAAGACAGCTCAGCAGCATTGTCTGACTACCTGTGACCAAAAGTAGCGAGCCAAAGATGGAGGTGCTCGATCAGACGGCACGAATCATGTTGCCAAGCTTAATATCATGTAAGGGTGTTAAATGAAGGGCACAATTACTAGAACAGGCACTGTCACTTGTTTTGTTTAAAAGTAGTTTACGGTAATCTGCTTTTTAGTGTGCGTTCAATTCTATTTGATATTAATGTATGTCAGGTGTGGTGAGCATAACACACTGAACATATTAAGTGAAATTCAGGTTAAGAAGAAAGAAGGTCCGCACTTAGAAATTAATATGCTTGGTGACAAGATACTTTCAGAAAGAACAGTGAACCCTTGTTAATTACTGGAAAGAGCACTGTGGCAGCTTTGGAAATAAGCATAATACTGTTACAATACTGGGGAAGAATGATATAATGTAGATTCTTATGACTAATACAATACTACAGAAGAAATGAATAAGCAATCAAGGTAAAGTGGCAGTGCCCAGCAATTTCCAGGAAATTGTCGTTTATACACCAGTTGATGGCCCTACATATGGTTCAATGACTACATCATCCTCCTGGCCACCAGTTTCTTCTCTCATAATCTGAATGATATTGTCACTGAGAATTTTGAATGTAGTGTCCGAAGATCACAAGTAAGCCTCTTGTCTATATCCTCTGCACCACAACTGGAATGTCCACATATTTTCAAAAGGATCTTTCTTAGGTCCTCAAGTGACACTTCATCCTCTGCTGCTTCTCTTTCTTCATCTCCCTTTTCATCACACTCTGCTTCTCTTTCTTTATCTCCCTTTTCAAACTTATTCTTTTCATTTTTGGCTTTCTTTACCTATCTTTGGTGGAGTGACTCAATTTATTCCAACCTTTTTTTACTGTGGCTGTCTTCAGCAAATTCCTTGCTTCTGCCACCATGTAAGAGCAGTCTTTTAAATTCAATTTTTGGTGATGAGCCTCAATGCCTTCGGTTTCATCTTCTGTTAAAGCATCCTCAACAGTTGTCTTCTGTTAAGTCAATTTAGATTTTTGATAACCAATTGGTCCACTGGCTGTGTGCTATCATGTTTCGATACCAACCCAGGGCATCTCAAAGTTGGCAACAGAATAGTAAGTTTCCTTCAGATGCCTGTAGCAGTCATGTGGGATGCAGCAGACCCAATGGTGCATGCCCACTGAGCCATGGCTTCAATGGGTCTGGACTACGAGTGCCCTCAACCACTGCAATACAGGAAAGTCAGCGACCGTCACAGATCCCACTCACTTGTATCCTTTTCGCTTCATGATGCTATGCCAACGTAGTCTAGTAATGGCTCTCACACTATCGTTCATGCTTTCATTCAGCGAGTCTCCTCATTGGAGCTACTGTACAAGCTGGACTATTTTTTGCTGCATAATTTGTAATGAATCTTTGCACACTTGGAGAAATACAATCTTCTGTTTTCTGTACTTGTTCGCCAATCATTTCTGCTCTTCTCCGACTTCTACGCATGCCTGCCTGGACGCCACAGCCATCGCCGCACCTGGCTCCTGCGGGGCCTGTCCTGTCGGCACCAGTCCCAGAGCTGATGGAAATCTGTGCCCTTTCACAGTTTAGTTTTGTTTTGTTTTAGGGCACAAAAACAACTAGGATCATACACGCCCATGTCATAACAGCAGAACACAAAGACGAGAAAAGAAGTTATAAACGACCATACATTAAGCCCAATCAAAGGAAGGAAAGAGAGCTAGAAACAAGGACTTGCAGAAAGGTTCATAAAATACTCCACAGAGACAACAGAGATCCTGAACTAAAGATTCAACGTCCTCCACCAAAAGTATAAAAAGTAAAATGCGGTTGACAGCCCACGTGTCATTTGCTATAAAGGCCAATAGCTCAGGCAGCAAACATAAACAAGAACATAAGTGATTAAAAATAGAGCATTCCGTCAGGAAATGGTGAACTGTCAACAGTACTCAATAACCACGAAGTAGTGGGGGAGCACCACTTAAATGGCGATGGCTAAAAAGGCAGTGCCCAATACACTGCCTAGCTAAAATGATTTCCTTGGGCAAGAGGTTGGCCAAGCCAATGGGAGAAATTTAATTCCCCAGAGTTTGTTCCCATGAAGGGAAGACCAGTGGTGATGCCTAAGTTACATCACCTGCCGACAGGGCAACGCAGAGATCATCGGAGGGAGTGGAACAACTATCGAGGCCAGCAGCCTTGGCAGCAGCGTCAACAGCCTCATTTCCTGTCAGACCAATGTGACCAGGAGCCCACATGAGAATCACAGTAGCTCCATTGACAGTGAACAAGTAAAAGCATTCCTGGACCCATGCATTAAGGGATGGGTAGCGTACAGCATGGAGAGGCCCTGAAGGGTACAGAGAGTCGGGAACAATTTAAAAACCTGTGTCGGCAGTTTTACTGCATGGCCTGATACAGAGCGAAGCGCTCCGCTGTAAATACTGACCAGTGTTCAGGGGGCCGATACCAAAAGGAGTCAGTGGAAACGACGAAGGCACACCCAACTCCACGGCTGGCCCGAGAGGCATCAGTGTACACAAATGTACTATCGCGAAGTTCTGTGCGAAGGTCGAGAGACTTATGGCAATAGAGTACGTCTGGACTAGTGTCCTTAGGAAGCGAGTGAAGTACACGGTAAAAACATGCTGGCACATGAAGCCAAGGTGATGAAGAGTTCACACACGTTGGGAAAGTGGTAGGTAGCATGAAATTTAGCCACTAGAGCAATAGACAAAAGCGATCTCCAGGAGGTAAGAGGGAAGAGGGACACACCTCATACTGGCAATCAAAGGAGTTATCGAAGGAGGCAGTATAGGATGGGTGGCCAGGCAGACAAACAGTATCTACTGAGGAGAAAATCACGGCAGTATGGCAGCAGTAGTTTGGCGCCCTTCTGCATACAGACTCTCAACTGACCTAGTGTAAATGGTGCCGGTGGCCAAACAGATGCCACGATGCAAGATTATATTGAGGCATAATATGGATGGACGTGCAGATGCATAATCAAAACACCCAAAGTCTAGTTTTAATCGGACAAGGGACCAGTAAAAACAGAGGAGGGTGGTCCGATCCGCTGCCCGGAAGTTCAGCTGAGGACATGTATGACACTGAAGGACCAGCTACAGTGGGCAACCAGGTAAGACATTTGGGAGGACTAAGAAAGTTTCCTATCAAGCACGAGTCATAGAAATTTCAAAGTTTCAATGAATGGAAGAGCAACAGGCCCAAGATGTAAAGATGGTGAAAGAAACCAACTGCAGTGCCTGAAATTCGTAGTAACTGTTTTGTCAGTGGAAAAGCACAAGCTACTGTCGATACTCCAGGAGTAAAGGTGCTGAAGAAGCCACTCAATGAGAGAAATCTGTGGAGAACTGCAATAATGGCCAAATAGTCAATGAAAAGTGAGCCCAAGATGCGCGGTTGAAGACAGACCATTATAGGGTTAATTGCGATAGCAAAGAGGACAACGCTCTGTAAAGAACCCTGTGGCACATTTTTTTTCCTGGCTAAAGGTGTGCTCCAAGACAGATCCCACATGTATCTTCAAAATGCTGTCTTTTAAAAATTCCTGAAGGAGCATGCAGCTTCAGAAGCACCACAAGTAGAGTGTACTGAGGATACCAGTCCTCCAGCAGGTATTATAGGCTTTCAACGAATCAAAAAAACATGGCCACAGTCTGGTATTGCTGCAAAAATGCATTAATGACACAGACTGACGAAGTGACAAGACAGTCAACTGCAGAACGGTGCATTTGAAATTCATATTGTGCAGTCTTTAGTAAATTGTGAACATCATCTGGCCCTGGGGTGGAGGATCAGGATGAAGTGAGAGCATGATCTCGTTTCCTCATAGTAAAGGCGCCATTGTATCACTCATGATTCTAAGAGAAGAGTATCACCTGAACTGCCTCCACTTGTTTCCTATGGAGGAAGGCAAGGTGATAGTGGGTGGAGCGGCCCAAGCAGTTGGATATAGCAATAGTATCCACTATGACCATCTGCTATGGTCATGCCGGAAATTGGAGAATGGACCTAGGCCCCAGAGTGTCTCGGAGGTTAGCCCACAGGGCAGAAGAGGAAGTGGAACTGGAACTGTTAAAACAACTAGTAAATTAGCTTTTCTGCTGAAGAATGTGATGACAACTGTTTATAACAAATGCAGTTTGTATCGTAAGATGAAAGTTAAAAAATTGGAAAGCACATCTCCACACACGAATTGCATTGTGGCATACCTCAAATCCACCAAGGGACACTATGAGGTAAAGATGAAGTGCGAGGAATATAATGTTCTAAGGTGGTAAGGATAACATTGGGAAGGTAGTTTAGCTGGTAATCACAACTAGGGAAATGTTAGTTGAAGCTTGCCAGGGAGGAGTAAAGCCTCCATTCGGCCTTAGAAAGCTGCCATTTAGGTGCACACCTAGATGGGGTAGGAGTCAGCAAACAGATAGCACACAGGAAATGGTTGTTAGAGTATACGTAGGAGAGAACAGATCGCTCGAGACAATGGGCAGGATGGCCAGTGTGCAGAAGGAGAGGTCCAAAGGGGAATAAGTGTGCATGGAGATCGCAAGGAATGTGGGTGCTCCCGTGTTAAGGTAGATAAGGTTAAGTCAATTGAGAAGGTCAGCCAAGATGGCACCTCTGACAGGTTCTGAAAGAACACCAAAGGGGACTGTGCACATTAAAGTCACCGAGCTGCAGAAAAGTCATGAAACTGAAGGCGATAGACCGAGGCTGGAGTAGTGTCCTTAGGAAGCGAATGAAGGCCAAAGTTAACATGGTTGCTTCATGAAGCCAAGGTGGTGAAGGGTTCACACCCACTGGGAAAGTTGAAGGTAATGTGAAGTTAAGCCGCTGTACCAAGTGGCGAAAGCGGACTCCAGGAGGTAAAAGAAGAGGGCCCATACTGACGATCTAAGGAATCATCAAAAAAGGAGGCATAGGAGGGGTGGCCACGCATGGCAGACAAACGACATGCATACCTGCTGAGGAGAAAGTCACGGTGATAGCACAGTGGTAGTTCAGCAGCTTTAGCATACAGACTCAACTGGGCTAGTGTAAAAGGCACCTGTGGCCAAATGGATGCCACGATGGTGGACAGGGTTAACATGGTGTAAGAGGGATGGGTGTGCAGACGCATAAACAAAGCACCCATACTCGAGTTTCGAACGGACAAGGGACCGTTACAAACAGAAGAAGGTGGTTCAATGGGCACCCCAGGAAAAACCATTGAGGACACGTAGGACATTGAGGAACTGCGTACAGCGGGCTGCCAAGTAAGACATGGGAGGACCAAGAGAGTTTCCTATCAAGCATGAGCCCCAGTAATTCCATAGTTTCAACAAATAGAAGGGCAACAGGGCCAAGATGGAAAGATGGTGGGAGAAACCATTTGCGCTGCCAGAAATTCATACAGACGGTTTTCTCAGTGGAAAAGCAAAAGCCATTGTCCATGCTCCAGGAGTAAAGATGATCAAGACAGTGGTGAAGACGCCACTCAGTGAAACATGTTGGTGGAGAACTGCAATAGATGGCAAAATCATCAACAAAAAGGGAGCCGGAGACACCTGGTGGGAGACCGGCCATTATAGGGTTAATGGCGATAGCAAACAGGGCAAAGCTCACAACGGAACCCTGAGGCACATCATTTTCCTGGATAAAGGTGTTCAACAAGGCAGAACCCACATGCACCTTGAAAACTCATTCTTGTAAAAATGCCCATAGTATACAGGGCAGGTGCCGTGGAAGCCCCACGTATAGAGTACGGAGGATACCAGTTCTCCAGCAGACGTCGTAGGCCTTCGTCAAATCAAAAAACACGCCCAGTCTAGGATTTCTGCAGAATACCTTTCATGACATGGATGGACAAAGTAACAAGATGGTCAACTGCAGAATGCCAGACTCTAAATCCACATTGTGCATTCGTCAGTAAATTGCGAGACTCAAGCCACAATACTAGCCAGGTATGAATCATATGTTCCATCATCTTGCAAACTAAGCTGGTAAGATACATGGGGCCGTAGCTAGAAGGAAGGTTTTTGTCCTTACCGTGCTTAGGTATGGATAAGACGGTGTCTTCACACCAGCGTACGGGAAATGTTCCCTCTGCCCAGATGTGGTTGTACACATTAAGCAGAAAGTGCTTGCCCGCAAGAGAAAGTTGCTGCAACATCTGAATGTTGATGGTTGTGGTATACACCACTTCTAACAAACACCGAACAACGCACTCCAGTACGCGGCCGCCAAATACATCGCTAGCCGCACTTCTCTGGGCGGCCCGCTGCTTCCATCGCTGGCCATTTTCACACGCACGCTCCCTTACGTGGCTGAGAAATACATTCTCCGGGCGGCTCGCGGCTGCCTTCACACACACGCACGTTGTCAGCACACAGCAATTGGCTACACCAGGAAACATTGAGATTGGTTTTCCCTGGAAAACAGCGACCCCAGCCGACGGCTCCATTAACTAGCAAGCCTTATATAAACACGACCGCCGCCGCAAACGACAGTTCTCATCGGGAAATGCAGTACGCCGTGTTCCAGCTGCTTGTGGATGACTCGCCGCACCACTCGAGGTTACCTGGCTGCTCGGCGGAAAATCTTGCGACTTCTCTTGGAGAGACTGAACTTCACTGGACTTGGGAATAATTATGGAATGTGCACCCCACCATGCACATTCGGACATTGGTATAACCAAACTTTAATTCAGCATTACATCTGAGTGTGAGCCTGGGTAGACACTTGGCTAACATAATTGTCAAAAAGTGATTTGTGATTTAATAAACCAGACTGAAGAGGTTATTGTGTTATTCCTGGTTATAACAATGGTGTACAGCCCTGGGGTGGAGGATTGGGATAAACTTAGCATTATCTAGCTCCCTCATAGTAACGGCGGCATTGTCACACTCATGATTCGGAGAAGACAAGTGCATCGCCCAAGCCTCCTTCACTCGTTCTCAACGGAGGGAGGCAGAGTGATAGCGGGAAGAGCTCGAAATTTCCAAAAAATGGCGGTCCAAGGTGTTGGAGATAGCAATAGTGTCCACGATGCCATCATCAGCTACTATGAGGCCAGAAATGGGGGAATGGATCTTTGTCACAGAGAGCCATCTGAGGAGGTCCCACATGACAGAGGAACTGTTAAAAGAACTAGTGAATGAAATCCAGCTAGCTCTTGTTATCCCAAAGAACGCGATGACACTTTGCACGCACCTGTTTATAATGAATACAGTTTGCCTGCGTAGGATGGCGGTTAAAAAGACGGAGAGCATGTCTCCATCATGCGCGAACTGCGTCCTGGCATGCCTCAGTCCTCCAAGGGACTGGACACAATGTGGTGAAGAGGAAATGTGGGGGGACACATTCTGCAGCATTAAGGATAACTTTTAATGGAAAATCTCATATAAAGATGTGAAACAAATACTAACAAAGAGATAGAGAGGCTGGCCTGTACTTACCTCAGCTCAGTAAAGCTGATAGATAACACAAAACAGAACAGAAAATTTACATTCCTAGCTTTCGGAACTTTGTTCCTTCATCAGGGAGGAGAGAGGGGGAAAAAAAGGAAGAAGGGAAAATGGATTTAGTTACTCACAACCCAGGTTATGAAGCAACAGGGAAAGGTAAACAGGGAGGGTAGCAAATGGATAGACATGCAGCATGGAAGGGAAAAGATTCTGCAAAGGCTGGGGCCCCTTGGTAGCCAAGCACGAACCCCTCAAAGAGTAGTGATGTAGGCCCACTGGGTGACAGACACCACACACAAGAAAACTTATACTGCACGTACAACAAAGCGTGTACTGTATTCATTGTTCCCTGGAAGATTTTTTCTTTTAATACATCCGCTGTGGATTGATTTTAGAAGTAATAACTATCGAACAAAACCAACAGCACAAATTTCTTTTTCCTCAAAGCAATCTTGGCAGTTGAAGTTTGGATAAATCGAGTTATCATATTATTCATCATGTATGGATGGTGCAGTTTTTCAGTTCAAAACTGATTGGAGAGATTTATCACTTCTCTCTCAAGACAACCAGTCATGGTTATAGACATAACCCTGTACCTTCACGTTCGTGATATAATCAACATTTGTGTCAGGAAACACTAAATTACTCTTGTTACTAACAGGACAAGGGCTATGGACCTCTAAAGATTTGAAAAATGCTGAATTGCTTTGAATTCTGGCACAGAAGCCAACATGCCCAATATACATGGTTCAACCACAATGAAACCCCTCATTCAAATTATCAAAGAAATAACAGTAATAATAATAATAATAATAATAATAATAACAAAATGGTGAACATTCTTGAAAATAATTTTCTAAGCACAAACTTCATGTAGGCTATTTTATTAATTTTGCTGATAATTAATTCAAAACCCTTGGTCTTACATAAATTTGCAGTTTCATGCACACGTTCTTAGCCCCTATATTTTCATAAAGAAAACCCAGATTTGCAGGTTGTTTAAATGTCCTCTGGTAATTATTTTCTAAGGGGTTTTTAAGTTCATACATATAAGCAGCAGTCAAATGAAAAAGACAGATAAAAGAAAATAAGGAAACTGTTCATTGTTTCAAAACAAATTGTCCTAATTGTTAATACATTTTTCCTACTGTGGACAAGACAGTCAATGCCTTCACGGAAGAATGTTTGCAGTTATCTACAGAACTACAATTGTATCCAGCTGCATATCTCAGCCCAAAGCAAACTGACAGTTGCAGATGTCTTTCTTCAGGGCTCCAGAAATATGTAAATCACACAGTGAAGAGACCACAACAGTATGGAGGATATACTGTGAAGACAGGAAATTTGGAGTTGTTTTTAATAAAATGTTGTAAACAGCAGGAAAACATTTTCTACAACTTAGTAACTGTTATGTCAAGTCGTCTGAATGAGCTACAGGTTTATGGATTTAAATAAAACAATGAAGTTTATGATTTCAAAAACTGAGAAATCCCATGTGGGTAATTTGCTTCAAATCACAAAACTAGGAGGCCAGGTGTCATCAGGGAGGTAGAGAAGAACACTCAGAACAATGAGTGAAAAATTATACATCTGAGAAGTAGCAGTAATAGTTCGCGCAGTGGAGAGGAAAGTGATTTACAATTAGATGCTGACAGCAATGGCGGTGAATTTCATATAATCATAAATGCAACACAGTCGTGATTTTAAAGGAAAAGTCACAACAAACAGGCTTGCAAAGTAAGATTCATTGTTGGTTCCATGGTATAAAAAAATTTCATACTTGACAATAATAAAATTAACTAGAATGTCATTAATATAATTGTGTAGGCTTCCGTGGCCATGGGCAGCTGGTACCACATCATCATACTGTAAGAAACCACCGTTATAGTGGTCTTCTTTTGGATCTTTTGTAGACCCAGATGAAGACCACTGTAATCATGGCCGAAATGTTGGTATCAGTAATAGATTTATACAGTATGACATCATAATATGCCCAGAAAATTATCATGTAAAACGTTCTATATTACACAAATATTTTCACATTTTCACATTTATGTCTAAATATAAATAATAAATTTCATATAAATAAGAAATTTCGGTATGTGAAGTACTAAACGGTTATTAGTTGTCTTTCGAATTTACTTGTTATGGCTTAAGATCACATGGAAGCAAGCTGTTGCAGCAAATTGTGTGTCTATGTGCTCTCATCATTACAGCCAGCTCCAGTTCATTTTAACAAGAGACTTTTATTTTTAGGCAATGCCATATTGAATAACAGGAAATCATGCTTATAAAATCTTACTTGCCAACAGCAATTAACAATGTTTTACTAGATCTTTTGTATTATGTTTTCTTCAATACTTGTTTATGAGACAGTTATGGGATTTAGTAAATGATGTGGTAGTTCTAACTCAAACTACGGAAAGTCCATAGTGGAATAACAAGAATCTGAAAAGGATAGATTGTGACTATTCACAACATAGAGGTGGTGTTGAGTTGCAGACATGCACAATAAAAAAGACTGCTAAAATATTAAACTTCTGGACAAAAAGGTCCTTTCCACACACACGCGCACACACACACACACACACACACACACACACACACACACACACAGAGACAGAGACAGAGACAGAGAGAGCGCACAATCCAAACACACACATGGCCATTGCCTCCAGGTGCTGGGATAGTTCAAATGGCTCTGAGCACTATGGGACTTAACGTGTGTGTGTGTGTGTGTGTGTGTGTGTGTGTGTGTGTGTGTGTGTGTGTTTTCTAATTGGAAGGATATTCTTGTCTGAAACTCCATGCCTCCTCTGAACAGCGAGTAGCAACCTATCCACTCATGTAGGTGGTAATTCTAAAAACTCATACACGACCTAACCTGTGTTTCACAACTATTATAAATTCCTTCATTTAAATTGAGAAAATGTCAAAATTAAGCATTATTATATATCTGAAAAGCTATTAAATAAAAAAAATCCAAGTTTTCATGAATAAACAAAACACAGACATTTGCAGCCAACCACACCATCATTCCATGAAATTGTCCATAATTAATCTAATTTTGATTGTCACCTATCAAATGGTTTCTGTTCAATATCTGAGGGGGCCTACTACAAATAGTGCCATACAAATTTTAAGATTTTTCTTACCTCCCCTTATCTGTGGTGTCCGCTGAGCCTTTGGTTCCATTCCATTGACTTTGGGCTCTCTGATGCCCACAGAAACAACAGGGGAGCCAGGTGAAGGATGCCTCGGCATTGGCAGCTGAGGTGTAGCCTGCGGCTGGGTGGCCTGTGCCTGCGGTTGTGGCTGCTGCTGAGAAGATTGCTGCTGCTGCTGTTGCTGCTGAGAAACTGAAAATATTACCGAATGGTGATAGCTATTTGTTTGTGGGAGAGGTGGGTATGCCTTTGTGGAAGACGGTAACTGTGGCAACTGCTGTTGTTGCTGCTGCTGTTGTGCTGCTGCTGGCTGTTGCGATGGTTGAGATATTTGGGGCTGTGGTGGAGGGGTCGAACGCACGCCCTTGCCTGCAGATGGTGGTGCAGGGCCCGTCTTGCGCTTCTGTGGAGGCAAATATTTGCCTGCTTCACCCTGGCCGTCTGGCCGGATAACTGCCGCAAAACGTTCCTCCTCATCACCGTTCTCCAATTCAGCACGTGCTTTGTAATTTGGGTTACTCTCTATTTCACTTGCAATCTTTGCTGCTTTTGCCTCCGCGTCTCTGCAAGAAACATAATATAGAGTTCTTCTACTGACAGATTATTCAAAATACAAAAATACATGTTAAAGTAAATCGAGGAATGATAAAGGAAGATGAAAATGGATAAAAGCAATAGAGGAAAAGAAGGCAGGGTGTCATTTTAGTCAAATATGCACCAGAACAAGGCAAGGAAGAGAGAAGCTTGTGCAGGTGCAGGAATTGGTATAAAATTCTTACTTGAATTCTTTTGTATCTTTCTTCTGTAATGGCACAGTATAAGATTCCATTGATGGCTGAAACGACGACTGAACGCCATAGTCTCTCTCATTCTTGCGGAACATTTCATTAGGATCCCAACCGAGCTGAAACCCGAAGCGTTTATGAGAATCGAAGTTCTACGATAGCTTAAGTTACAGTTAGCGCTACTTTCAAACATACACAAAACATGCTAAACAGCCAAACAAATATCTTACCGAACTATTCGAATCAAGATCAAATTCATCTCCATTACAACCTGGTTCATCCCAAGGTTCGAGCTCACGCTCTCCACTTATATTGCCATTGAATTTGCTTATGGCAGTATCAGTCTGAAACGTATCTGCAAGACAAAACGGTTGTTACCTTCAGCTGTCACTAATGACACACATACAAGTAGTGTATCCCTTCAAAATACACAGAATTTGAAAGAAAACCAGCGGCTGTTAAGAGGAAAAAAGGATTGAACAGCAGCAACAGAGAGAGATTTATATTGTGACAAAAACTACCCTTTTCCATTAGCACACGAAATGTAAGTAACAAAAGAGTACCCAAAGAGATCAACCATATTGTTTAGTAAAATAAATCTAAAAACTCTCAGCACCTTACAATTAAAACATAACTATCTTACTAAGACAAATTTTAATCTGCAACAAAACACTAAATTTTATTTTTCTTTACACGACTAAACAGCACAAAATCAGAGTTCCTTTAAGATAAAAAAGGAAAAAAGAACAAGTAGAATCTAGAATTACAAATGTGATTAAGCTAGTGCTCTTTCAATCAATAAGAGAAAATAATTATCTGTTACCTCTTGTAGCGTATTCCAAATCACAATCTCTCACTTCAATTGTAACAATATCTTCAGGCTTGAAAATTAACTTTTCAACAACAGTATCAATATCAATTTTGCTTGGATCATCCGTATTAACTTTGTGTGCCATCTCAAGAACAACATCAAATTGGCTTGAAAATGTTCGGAAAACTCCTTCAAATACCGATCCATTTAGAGTTGATATCTGAAACAATTTCACTCTTATTTCTGAACAGCATATATAACGGTTACAGTTCATGTGAATACTTAACAGGTATTATTTTTATTTTTATTATTACATAAAAATACGGCAAACTATGGAAGGCATTCCCTCAACTGCTAAAATAACACACATTCCAAATACAATACATTATATAAACAACTAAGTGGTCTCTCTCTCTCTCTCTCTCTCTCTCTCTCTCTCTCTCTCTCTCTCTGGTTAACAGACAGGAAGCCACAAGGCACCACATACAAATATATTATGGGTTCCAATTCTTACTCTTTGGGAAATAAAAGAAAATAACAGACAGTCATGGGGAAAATAAGAACAGCTTAAAACTGTGCCTGGTATTAGGATGCAAGCAAGATATCAGCCTATCCCAGGCAGTAGGGCTGTGGAATGTCATTGCTCCATAAATTTTCTTTCCTGTGAGCATAAACATCAGCACGAAAGACTCCATAGAGTTTAAATTGGAATTATAAGGTTGAAGTTTTGTCTCCACACATCCACTCTGCACAGTAAGACCACGAATGGCAGGGAACTGATTTGGATTTACTGTGTCTCACAGTTATTAGGCTGTTACTAAAGTCACTTTTTCAGCATTAGTTCAATTTAGAGCAAATATTTATTGCTGGAAAAATTTTCACTCCTTTTCAATTACACAGTTTAAGTACAGAAGTAGTTATTCTGCCTGCCTGAAAAACAAATTTGTTGTGCTTAATTTTCGAGGTTATTTTCTTTCAGTCTATTCACAAAGTAACAGTTTTATCTGGGTTCTTCTAAAAGCATTTTCCTTTCTATTATCTATAGTGGTTTAGTAACTATAGCTAATGGCTCTAAATTTACACTGAATTTATAGTCAAGGCAATGTAAGAAGATACCTGACAACTGCAGTGGGCTAAGTGCAACAGCTCTCCACCCACCTCAACCAAGCATGTAATGTGATTCTGTAAAAGTAACATGGCAAAACCTCAGTGTTATTGCAGCTCTATAGAAGGCTGTTGTCTCACCTGCAGACATTTACACTTCATAACTGAAAGCTGACAACAGCAATTGTAGCTCTGAAGAATCTTCTTACACTGTCTCAACTGTAACTATTAGGAATTAGGTTCCTCAAACTGCAAAATTGTTTCAATACATAGACTGCAATCTGCTATTTCTCACCACCACCATCACCTTCCATTAAGCAAATTAATGTTGCACTCAATAAAACTTGTAGACTGGTCACTGTTTAGCTGAAATTCAATCTTACAGATAAGCTCTAACACCTGGACAGAAACACTCCACTCACTAGTCGAGATGAGGTACCTTTTGTTGGCTCCTTTAGTGAGACTGACTTGGTTACACAGCTAAGCTCTATACCAGTCACACTTTAAGCACAGAATACGGGAAACCTGCTGTCTCAGCTGAGAGGAGAATAATTCGCTGGATAACAGTTTCTGGTGACAGAGAGGTCACTTGCTGCATGCTGTGGGTCAAGGGCCCTGGGAACAATGGACACAATAGATTCAACCCCCTCTCAGAAATGGGTGTCATAACACCTTGTGACCCCTGGAATTGTTATACAACCATAGCTCCCCTTGGAATGTCCAAGGCTATTTTGCAAACACAGAACAGATGTGTGTTGCCAGATGCCAAGTGTTACTTTCCCATGAAATTTAAAGTGGTGGTTTTCAGCCCAGAGTTATACCAGGAATTTCACCTGGGAGGAGCAAGAGGGGTGAGGGCATAGTAGGAAACCGAGTGAACAACAAGAACTTGTTGCAGTCATCTGTGAGACAGCCAGTCAAAAGAGGGCAGAGGCCAAGATACTTATATTGGGTTACATGAGCAAAAAACACAGCGAGGAGAGCCTGTTTTGGTCCAGAGTCAGGAATGCAGGCATAAGTGACAAGTGCTGTCTGCAGTTTGAGTAGATGGAAGCAGCAAGAAGAAAGTGGGAGGCAGTTTGGCTTGGACTGGTGGAGGGTGGAGAGATGCATCCCTCAGTGACAAAGGTAAAATGCCATAGGAACCTTTCTATAGTTTTATTTTTGTGCAGGAGCAAGTAATTCTAGTTGGTCAAAGACGGGAAGACATGTAGTTTTTCCATTTTACTATTTGTCAGGAAGGACTGGCAAGTGTCTTACGAGTCTTACAGATGCTAGATGAAACCTTACTTCTCAAAGTAGAAAAAAGATGGCACAATTTATTAAATAATATGAATAAAACTGTTACCACTTTTAATTTATATCGCCATGTCCAATTTAACCATTTACCTTTTCACCTGTAAATGCTTCTACATCTTATGTGCCATCTTTTCATTTTCAGTGTACTCCTTATTTGCTGTGTTTGATAGTCTGAGTTTATGTATAGTTGTATGTCTTCCTGCAAAGCCTTCCCTATGGTTCAACAATGCATATGAACTGATGCTGGGTCTTTGCAACTGTCAGATGGGCCTGTGATCCTGTTTAAAGAATTACCCTCAACTCATGGGGCAAATCTTTTATAGTAAGGTTGACGAGCCAATTATTTAGAGTTGTCCGTGTTTGCACGACTGCTATTAAAGGCTGCAGAGAGTGATTACTTTATTTAGCTAGCACACTTAAGGGTGGTACATTCCAAGCTGCTTACAAAGACAGACCTTTCAGCAACTCCAAATGTAATTGATAGCACTCACTTCAGGGCTTAACTACCCTAACTAATACACACCAATTTGTAAAATGTAATTTGTGTTGTGCATGCTAACAGTATAGAACAGTTATACTCCCATAACTTGTATTTTGAAGCTGGTGACATGAAAAAATTCATCAACATTATCATTAGCCATTTGGTACGCGCTGTTGGGTAAGGGCACCTCCACCCACTTTTTATAAATTTTACTCTTCAAAGGTACTTATTTATGTTGCCTGTTCACATTTTCAAATGTCATCTGCCCACCTTCTATTAAGTTATCACTTCTGACTTCTTTTATCTTTGAATTCATCAACAAACTTCCTTGGTCCATCTACAAGCCCCTCACCTAACTAAATGTTCCATCTCCATTTCATTATGGTCATTATTACGTCTTTCACTCCAGTCTACTGCCTGATTGATTCCATTTCCAATCCCTTCTTGCAATGCCCAACATGCACCTCTCCATCGTTCACTGCCCAACCCTCAGCTTTTTAATGCTCTTCTAATTAAAAAACCTGGTTTCACTGCCATACACCAAAATGATAATACACAATAAACATAAACTTACAGTTTCAGACACATCAAAAGCTTAGTTTTAAAAACCTCATTTAGTTTACAAAAAAGCAACTTATTGTTTTCAAAATCCCATTCATCGTTTCTATCACTGCTCTGTTAATTTGTACTATTGTCTACCAGATATGCCAATCATAGATCATTTAAATTGCTACGACCCAGCTGAAATCTTTCAAGTAAATATGGACATATTCATTTTAACCAACTTGATGTAATAAATTCTCCGACTATCAACGAGGTAGTAACCGCAATTAGAGAACTACAAAATTACAATGGATGTGATGAAGATGTAATCTGTAAACAAATCTAAAACACACATAAAACATGCAATCATAAAACAAAATGTGGCTTGCACACAAAATACTTGAGGACAGGATCACAGGAATAACCCATCCGTTATTCAACAAACTGTGATAAAAACAAACCCACATAACTACAGAAAAGAAACCTCTCTGGACTACAAATACTAAATATTTTCCCTCATAATTTACAAAATCAAAAACATTTTGGAACCACAACTTGGGGAATACCAAGAACTATTTCGCCCATACAGGAGAAGCTCCCCACAGAAATTTTCAGCCTGAAACTAATAATTAAATATCACAAGTACAGAAATAAATAGTTATACCTAAAAAGAAAGAAAGATGATGAGACTTACCAAACAAAAGCGCTGGCAGGTCGATAGACACACAAACACAAACATACACACAAAACTCAAGCATTCGCAACCAACGGTTGCCTCATCAGGCAAGAGGGAAGGAGAGGGAGAGACGAAAGGATGTGGGTTTTAAGGGAGAGGGTAAGGAGTCATTCCAATCCCGGGAGCAGAAAGACTTACCTTAGGGGGAAAAAAGGACAGGTATACAGCGCACGCGCGCGCGCACACACACACACACACACACACACACACACACACACACACACACACACACACATATCCATCCGCATATACACAGACAGACTGTTGGAATGACTCCTTACCCTCTCCCTTAAAACCCAAATCCTTTCGTCTTTCCCTCTCCTCCCCAACTGTTGGTTGCGAAAGCTTGAATTTTGTGTGTATGTTTGTGTGTCTATCAACCTGCCAGCACTTTTGTTTGGTAAGTCTCATCTTTCTTTTTAGATATAAGTTATTTAACAGTTACATTGCAGACCCATACAAATTCCCTGATACACTTACACATGGAATAACTTATCTGAAACCTAAAGACCAAGCAGACACAGCAAACCCAGCTAAATATCGCTCCATAACATGCCTACCAACAATACACAAAATATTAACTTCAGTCATTACACAGAAATTAATAACACATACAACACAGAACAAAATTATAAATGCAAGAACAAAAAGGCTGTTGCAAAGGAGCACGAGGATGTAAAGAGCAACTGATAATAGATGCAGAGGTGACATATCAAGCTAAAACTAAACAAAGGTCACTACACTACGCATACATTGATTACCAAAAAGCTTTTGATAGTGTACCCCACTCATGGTTACAACAAATATTGGAAATACACGAAGTAGATCCTAAATTGATACAGTTCCTAAACATAGTAATGAAAAATTGGAAAACCACACTTAATATACAAACAAATTCATATAATATCACATCACAGCCAATATAGATTAAGCATGGAATATACCAAGGAGACTCATTAAGTCCTTTCTGGTTCTGCCTTGCTCTGAACCCACTATCCAACATGCTAAATAATACAAACTATGGATACAATATTACTGGAACATACACACACAAAATCACACATTTGCTATACATGGATGATCTAAAACTACTGGCAGCAACAAATCACCAACTCAACCAATTACTAAAGATAACAGAAGTATTCAGCGATGATATAAATATGGCTTTTGGGACAGACAAATGTAAGAAAAATAGCATAATCAAGGGAAAACACACTAAACAAGAAGATTACATATTGGATAACCACAGCGACTGCATAGAAGCGATGGAAAAAACAGATGCCTATAAATATCTAGGATACAGACAAAAAATAGGAATAGATAATACAAATATTAAAGAAGAACTAAAAGAAAAACATAGACAAAGACTAACAAAATACTGAAAACAGAATTGACAGCAAGAAACAAGACAAAAGCTATAAATACTTATGCTATACCAATATTGACCTACTCATTTGGAGTAGTGAAATGGAGTAACACAGACCTAGAAGCACTCAATACACTTACACAATCACAATGCCACAAATATAGAATACATCACATACATTCAGCAACAGAAAGATTCACATTAAGCAGAAAGGAAGGAGGAAGGGGATTTATCGACAAAAAAAACCTACATTATGGACAGGTAGACAATTTAAGAAAATTCTTTCTAGAACGAGCAGAAACTAGCAAAATACACAAAGCAATCACTCATATAAATACATCGGCTACACCACTGCAATTTCATAACCACTTCTACAACCCTTTAGATCACATAACATCAACAGATACGAAGAAAGTAAATTGGAAAAAGAAAACACTACATGGCAAGCACCCGTATCATCTAACACAGCCACACATCGATCAAGACGCATCCAACACATTGCTAAGAAAAGGCAATATATACAGTGAGACTGAAGGATTCATGATTGCAATACAGGATCAAACAACAAACACCAGATCTTACAGCAAGCATATTATTAAAGATCCCAATACCACAACAGATAAATGCAGACTTTGCAAACAACAAATAGAAACAGTAGATCACATCACAAGCGGGTGTACAATACTAGCAAATACAGAATACCCCAGAAGACATGACAATGTAGCAAAAATAATACATCAACAGCTTGCCTTACAACATAAACTTATAAAACAACATGTTCCCACATACAAGTATGCACCACAAAATGTACTGGAGAATGACGAATACAAATTATACTGGAACAGAACCATTATAACAGATAAAACAACACCACATAACAAATCTGACATCATACTCACCAATAAAAAGAAGAAATTAACACAACTAATCGAAATATCCATACCCAATACAACAAATATACAAAAGAAAACAAGAGAAAAAATTGAAAAATACATCCAACTGGCTGAGGAAGTCAAGGATATGTGGCATCAGGATAAAGTTGACATTACACCAATTATACTATCAACTACAGGAGTCATACCACACAATACCCATGAGTACATCAACGCAATACAGCTACATCCAAACTTATATATACAACTACAGAAATCCATAATTATTGGTACATGTTCAATCACCCGAAAGTTCCTAAATGCAATATAACATATACCGTACGGTTAAAAGGAAGTCACGCTTGATCAAGGTCCGCGTCAATTTTCATTTTTGACCAGACATAACGTCTGAGAAAAGAAAGAAATAATAATAATAACAACAACAACAACAACTTATCTTATTCTACTTAATTTTCAAGGCCACTTGACACTCCTTGACAAAGTATGTGTTGAAGAGAAACTGTATATTGGCATTAGCAAAATTTAAGTGATTTAGTTATTTCCATTAATATTTATTCCTCCTCCATTTTCCCAAGTCAAAGACCTGAAAACTTCCTCTAGAATAGTGCAGAATAATTCCGGTGATGAAAGAATCTCTCTTTAAAGAAATTTCTCACAACCTTATGAAGTCTTAACGGAAACTACAGCATTGATGAACTGCTTAAAAAAATTCTGCAGCACTATAATTACCTGTATAGTTTGTTTTTGGAATGGCAAACCTTTCTCACCAATATTTTGGCCACAGATAATCAATGCATACTTGTGAGATTCCAATTATGAATGGGACAATGAGGCTTGACTACGCTGTTCAGTCTGTCAAGGTATCTGGAGTGGTGTTTTCAAGTTTAGACCATGAGTCCACTGTTGCTTTACGATAATAGGCGCATCAGCTCGAGAAGTTGTCCATCAAACTGCCATACACCACGCCACCATCATAAAATTGTATTATTGCCTTGAGATTAAAACTTTTAAGCTCAGCCTCACAGGTGTTACCTGCAGTCAACACCTGTCAATTGCTGCTAAATACAAATTGTAGTCTGTAGGTATCCTGTGGACAATGTGACAGAGCTCACACTACCTTTCTGGAGGTAATTGGAAGGGCTGTGTCAACACAGGCAGTACACATCTGTTTCCACACAATCCATTTCGCCTCCACTGAACTTAGACAAATGTCGTCTTGGTTCTCAGACTGAAATGTGCAGGTTTTGTCTTATGCTTAACTGTTTGTCCAATGCCAGACAATCTTAGAAGGTTGTGCAGATGGCAAGATACCAATGTATGCCTCGGGCATACAGTCCCACGAGATCAGCAGGGGTATTTTAGACCAGTATGCCATTCTCTTCAGTGACAACATTAATTTGAGAGTTGTGCAATATCTACATATTAGTCCAACATTACAATGAACACAGGCAATGGACCCATCTAGTGAATATCTTCCTTTACAAAACAGGAATCAAATAGAATGGCCTGAGGTATTTGCAGACAGAAACAACTGAGTGTGCTAGGAAGAAGACGAAACCTGCACTGTGTACTCGTAGGAACTGTCCTCACTGGATGACTTCAGGAGGTCCATAAACAAATACTGCTACAGGTTTGAATAACAACAAGTCTACCAACTTGTTAAGAGCATGCCAAGGAATATCCATGTACATTAAAATCCACTGCATGGAACACGAGACTGAATGTTGCTCTGCAGGATATTTTGTGATTTGACAAATGTGCAATTCTGAAAAGGCTGGCATTATGCTACTTATGGTTGTGTTTTTATTGTGCAATGATGTGATTTGTAGCACCATATGGCGTCTTTCACTTCCTGTTTCTGAAAAAAATCTTCACAGCAAACATAAACATAGCCAAAGCCTTGCAGACAAACAAAAATTACGCGAAGCGAAATGTAGTGTGAAGAGAGCTATGCGAGAGGCGTTCAATGAATTCGAAAGTAAAGTTCTATGTACTGACTTGGCAGAAAATCCTAAGAAATTTTGGTCTTATGTCAAAGCGATAGGTGGATCAAAACAAAATGTCCAGACACTCTGTGACCAAAATGGTACTGAAACAGAGGATGACAGACTAAAGGCCGAAATACTAAATGTCTTTTTCCAAAGTTGTTTCACAGAGGAAGATTGCACTGTAGTTCCTTCTCTAGATTGTCGCACAGATGACAAAATGGTAGATATCGAAATAGACGACAGAGGGATAGAGAAACAATTAAAATCGCTCAAAAGAGGAAAGGCCTCTGGACCTGATGGGATACCAGTTCAATTTTACACAGAGTACGCGAAGTAACTTGCCCCCCTTATTGCAGCGGTGTACCGTAGGTCTCTAGAAGAGCGTAGCGTTCCAAAGGATTGGAAAAGGGCACAGGTCATCCCCGTTTTCAAGAAGGGACGTCGAACAGATGTGCAGAACTATAGACCTATATCTCTAACGTCGATCAGTTGTAGAATTTTGGAACACGTATTGTGTTCGAGTATAATGACTTTTCTGGAGACTAGAAATCTACTCTGTAGGAATCAGCATGGGTTTCGAAAAAGACGGTCATGTGAAACCCAGCTCGCGCTATTCGTCCATGAGACTCAGAGGGCCATAGACACGGGTTCACAGGTAGATGCCGTGTTTCTTGACTTCCGCAAGGCGTTCGACACAGTTCCCCACAGTCGTTTATTGAACAAAGTAAGAGCATATGGACTATCAGACCAATTGTGTGATTGGATTGAGGAGTTCCTAGATAACAGGACGCAGCATGTTATTCTCAATGGAGAGAAGTCTTCCGAAGTAAGAGTAATTTCAGGTGTGCCGCAGGGGAGTGTCATAGGACCGTTGCTATTCACAATATACATAAATGACCTGGTGGATGACATCGGAAGTTCACTGAGGCTTTTTGCAGATGATGCTGTGGTGTATCGAGAGGTTGTAACAATGGAAAATTGTACTGAAATGCAGGAGGATCTGCAGCGAATTGACGCATGGTGCAGGGAATGGCAACTGAATCTCAATGTAGACAAGTGTAATGTGCTGCGAATACACAGAAAGATAGATCCTTTATCATTTAGCTACAAAATAGCAGGTCAGCAACTGGAAGCAGTTAATACCATACATTATCTGGGAGTACGCATTAGGAGTGATTTAAAATGGAATGATCATATAACGTTGATTGTCGGTAAAGCAGATGCCAGACTGAGATTCATTGGAAGAATCCTAAGGAAATGCAATCCGAAAACAAAGGAAGTAGGTTACAGTACGCTTGTTCGCCCACTGCTTGAATACTGCTCAGCAGTGTGGGATCCGTACCAGATAGGGTTGATACAAGACAGAGAGAAGATCCAACGGAGAGCAGCGCGCTTCGTTACAGGATCATTTAGTAACCGCGAAAGCGTTACGGAGATGATAGATAAACTCCAGTGGAAGACTCTGCAGGAGAGACGCTCAGTAGCTCGGTACGGGCTTTTGTCAAAGTTTCGAGAACATACCTTCACAGAAGAGTCAAGCAGTATATTGCTCCCTCCTACGTATATCTCGCGAAGAGACCATGAGGATAAAATCAGAGAGATTAGAGCCCACACAGAGGCATACCGACAATCCTTCTTTCCACGAACAATACGAGACTGGAATAGAAGGGAGAACCGATAGAGGTACTGAAGGTACCCTCCGCCACACACCGTCAGGTGGCTTGCGGAGTATGGATGTAGATGTAGATGCTGCAGCTAAGCCTTGTCTCTACATCTCTTCTTCACCAAAGATAAAAAGTCAGTCATCATCTGCACAAGAAAATCTTTATTTGGTTCACTTAACCAGTTTTGACAGTTTAAACTGCCATCTTCAGAAGTGAAACAGAATCATATCATTGGTAAGCCTACATGAAAATAAGAATCGGACAGTTGTGTCCTTTACTACAGAGCAAAATGGAGTGACACCTCTAAAAATATGTGATATATGCGATGAGTGGCAAACAGTTAACTGTAAATTTCACATCATACATATAACATGTGAAAAAAGTCAACCATCAAACAGTTTTGAAGACTACAATTTAAACTGTCTAAACAAGCTAAAGGTTTTCTTGTGCAGCTGTGAATGACTTTGCGTCTCTGGTGAAATATTCTGCAGCTGCTGAACTACTGCTATGAACAAAATCATAATATCCTTTCTTCCAGGAGTGCTAGTCCTGCAAGTTTCACAGCGGGACTTCTGTGAAATTTGGACAGTATGGGATGAGGTACAGATGGTAACAGAGCTGTGAGTACTGGGCACATTCGGGTACCTCAGTTGGTTGACAGACAGAGATCCTGGATTCACAACCAGCAGCAAATACTGGTTCTCTAGTTTTACAAAAGTGTTTCACAAAAAGAATGCAAGCTTTCCTACAGGGATTCTCATTTGAGTTCAAATAGCGTCTTCGTATCACTTGTTGATCGAACCTATTAGAAACAAGTCTGGCAGCATGCTTCTGGACTGCTTCAAATCTTCCTTTAATTCAATCTGGTGGCAATTTCAAACACGCTATCGGTACTCAAGAATGGATCACACTGGTGTTCTACATGCAGTCTCCCTTACAGATGTGCTACACTTTCCTAAAATTCTCCCAATAAATCTAAGTTAACCATTCACCTTTCTTACTACTGTCCTTACATGCTCATTCCATTTCATATCGCTTTGCAACATTATGCCCAGATACTTAATTGACATGGCCATGTCAAGTAGCATACTAATACTGTATTTGAACATTACAAGACTTTATTCTACTCATCTGCATTAACTTACATCTTTCTACAGTTAGAGCTAGCTGCCAATCATCATAACAAACAGAAATTCAATCTAAGACATCATGTATTTTTCTAGTCACTCAATGGCAATACTTTCCTGTGTACGAGGGAGTATCCAAAACAAACCTACCCCCCCCCCCCTTTAAACTAATTCATTCACATTTTAAGCAGAAACCTTCAATCCCCTTCAAAGTACTCTCGACTTGCATTAATAAACTTGCCTAATCTTTTATTCCATTTCTCAAAACATTGGTTAAATTCTCCTCTCGTTTGGCAGCGGCTCTGTCTTTTTCTTTCACCTTCGCAACATCAACATAATGCTTTCCTTTCAGATCTCTTTTCATTCTAGGAAAAAAAAAAAAAAAAAAAAAAAAAGAAAAAGTGCCACGGGGCAACATGGGACTAGTATGGGAGGGTGAAGATTTTGGTTGTAAATTGTCATACAAAGCATGGTAGTGTGAGCAGGGGCATTGTCATGATGGAAAAACCAGTCACCCAACTGCCCAAATCAGACCCCTTCCATGGCACACAGCTGCGCAATCTTTTCAAAACTTCCAAGTAGAAAGCCTGGTTAACTGGCTGACCCTGCGGAACAAACTCTGAATGGGTGACTCCTCTCACACCGTGAAAACAAACCAGCATTTTTTAAATGTTTGGTTTCACATGGTAAGCTTTCTTGGGGAGAGAAACTTCAAGTCTTTCACTGACTCGACAATTACTTTGATTCAGGATCATAAGCGTAGCACCTAGTTCCGTCACCTGTGATAGTTTCTGAAAAAGGTTTGGATAATTTCAGGACTCTTCTTTCAAAGCACACATGCTTCCACATGACCTTGTTATTGTTCAGTAATCAGCAGTCATGGTATGAATTTGACAGCCACCCTTTTCATTAGCAGATTTTCTGCTGCAATTTGCTCCACTGAGCTTCCAAGTAATCCATGACAACTCCACAATTTCTTCAATGGTCCATCGTCTATCTTCATTGATGATTGCACGAATGTTTTCAACATTTTTGAGTGTTCGGGCCATGGATGGAAAACCAAAACAAGGTTTGTCATCAATTGACATTGCCCCATTTTTTAAATGGGAAAACCACTCAAACACTTTAGTTTTCCCTGCAGCATTCTCCTTGTACACTGTTTTTAACATTTTATTTCAAGAGTTTCTGTTCCACTTTTTCCAAGCAAAATGCAGAATTTTACTGCAGCATGCTGTTTATGAAAACCTGCCACTGCAATAATGGCAACGGCACAAAACAGTTGTCACTATGAACTGCGCCAAAACTAGTCTACCTCCTCCAGTGACAGGATTCTGCCTACTAACTCTGCAATGTTCATACTATGCACTCCTAGAAGCAAAATGCAATACTACAAAAGCTCTGCCCACCAAAAAGTAGTCTGGTTTCTTTTGGACACCCCTTCTTACTATAGTGTCATCAGCAAAAAGCCGCAGATTGCTGTCAAGAACAATGTATTGGATTTTATGAACAAAGAAGCCTTCAACCTATTCTGTAAGTGCAGATCTTCCTTAACAGTCCACAGTGGAGCACTGCATCAAATCCTTTCTGGAAATCTAGGAACATGGAATCTGCGTGTTTACTTTCATCCATGGTTCGCAGTTTACCGTGTGAGTAAGAAGCAAGCTGAGTTCGCACAAGCAATGGTTTGTAATTCTTACAGATTTTGGGACTCAAGTTTTTCTGTCTCAAGGAATATAAATAGTTTGGGCTTCCATGACCATGAGAATTTAGCGACCCCTCACTGTCAGTTCCATACTACTTGCAATACTGGCACAGACATTCTTTTCGCAGATGATGCAGTTATTTTCTTATCTTCTGTGAGAAAAGGCTGTATGAATATTCAGTCAGCTCACAATAAGGTTTTAATTCAGTTTAAATATTGGCTACTCATTTTAAATGTTCATAAATGTGAAAGTGTACATTTCACAAAACAAAATAAATAGTATCCTATGACTACAATATCATTTAGTCACACTCTAAACTGGTCAACTCGTACAAATACCCGGCTGGAACAATCTGTAAGGATATGAAATGGAATTACCATGTAGACAAAGTCATACGTAAAATAAGTGACAGACTTGGGTTTACTGGTATATACTAGAAAAGCGCAATCAGTCCACAAAGACTGATTATAAAACACTTGGGTGACCCACCCTAGAACACTGCTCAAATGTGTAGGACCCATACCAAACAGTGCCAACAGGAGGTACTGGATGTAGACAGAGAAGGGCAGTATGAATGGTCAAGAGTTTCTTTCATCCATGGGAGATAGTCAAGGAGATGATGAAACTTAATTGGGAGGCACTTAAAGATGCAAACTATTCTGAGAATTCCTAGTTACACAAAGTTTCAATAACTAGATTGAATGATGACTATGAATATCTACACCTCCTACATACTGCTCCCTTAGGGATCGAAAGGACAGTATTTAACTGACTGCAGCTTGCAGAGCAGCGCCTAACCAGTCACGCTTCCCACACTGCATTTATGAATGGAACTTTGTCCAATGAGAAGAAAAGTGTCACAACTTCACAACAGTTTGCAGAGTATGGAAGTAGATGCAGATTCTACTTTTGGTAGGGCATAGAGGGGAAAAAACACACCAAGCTTGACTTCAAGCAATCTAGATACAAAGTGAAATGTTCCAGATGACACACACACACACACACACACACACACACACACACAGTGCATTTTTTATGAGAGGTTTTAGGGTGCAAGACCTCTGAGGCCATAAGTGCCCAGTATAGGACCATAGAATGCTGGGACTGCGAGGGGAAAAACCACTGCGAGGTCCAATACAAAAAGGAAGAAGAAATAAATCTAAAACATCAAGATGTTACAGGAGAGTATCTAAAAGAGGTCGACCATACACCACAGTCACCAGGTAGAAATTAAATCTCTTTCGCCATATTACTGCTTTTTGAAAAACTTTTTAAAATGCGAGCCACAGCTTGCATGTCGTGTGCGAATTTTGTATGTGAAAAACTCGCAGAGCTTTTTAAATAACAAAAATGTTATTAACATTCTACATCTTTATTCTTCAAGCTTACACATGTGCAGCAATCTGCCGCTAGAGGGATCCAAACTGTAGGGTGTGACAGGGCAGTGTATAACCTATCTATGTTGATGAGAAACAGCATGGTGCAATTGAGTTTCGAATCTGAAGAGTTCGTTTACACATGGAGCATCATTTCCTTTAGCATGACAATGCCAGACCACACTGCAACACCTGCAACAGTCCAACACCTTGGGTTCACTGTCATTGATTATTCCCTGCAGTCCCGACTTGACCCCATCCAATTTTCACACACCTCCAAAACTTAAATAACACCTTCTAGGTCTTCACTTTGTTAGTGGCAAAATAGTGCAAGCAGAGGTGGTGACAGAGCTACATCAACAAACTCAAACATTTTCCAGTGATTGTATCAACAAACTGGTGTCTCAGATAAGTGTGTTTGTCACCAGGCTGACCATTGAAAAATGAATATGCAGAGATGAAGAATAAAGCTGTAGAATGTTAATAACATTTGTTTTATTTAAAAAGCTTTAAGAGTTTTCATACAAACATATCTGAGGCACTACTATTCAACACATTCTCTTATGCTGTTTTGTCCAATTCTACAACTGCCCAGCCAGTATGTAACTACAAGTTCTAATGATACAGGCTTCCCTAAGAATCTTGTGAAATGTCTGATACCACCTTTTTTTATATGCATCCGGATAGTTATCGGACAAGTCAGTGCTTTCTAGGGACTTGTGCATGTGTCTTTATATCATACTGTCCAATTTACTAAAACACTTGATATTCATTGTGAAAGCATACAGAATGTTCTGGAAAGACGTATATTATCATGATTGTCAGGGGGATTGTTGTCATTAACAAAATTATGTACAGGTGCTAAGTTAGATGTTTAATCATGAAATTGAAGTGTTAAATATCTGGCAGCAAATAGTAAGAGGCTGTGGAAATGTTGGCATAAGTGGTTGGCACCTCTAATTACCTTAATTGCAGTTGATTGGTGGGTTGACACAGATAACATCATTAGCTTGAGAAACGGATTAAAAGTTATTACCAAGCAACGTATTTTCATTTGTTATCTATTTTTATGTCTTCCTCTCGTAATTCGTAATTAATATCCTTTGTAATTACATTTCTAATTAACTCTCCAATTGTTTACACCACACAACTTTCCGATTTTCAGAATTTAAGGCCTTATTTGTAAATTTTACGTTTGTAGATGGATAAAGCACAAGATTTGTACTGTCATTGAATGCTAGTAACCAAATCCAAACTGTAATTAATTACGTAACTAAAATAATACAAGAGACATCATTGTAATTAAAGTTCAGATAGATTTTTTTATATTTAAAACTACAGATAATACTAAAAAAATTTATGTAATACGATATTGTATTTTATACCTTATTCAGCAGTAACATCAGTTTCTTTACATTTTGAAAATTTTAATTGTAACATCAAAATTGTACAAAATTTAATAATGGGTTATTTTGAAATTTATTTTTAAATTCTATATAAAGCAAAGCAGTGATGCTGCGGGGTGATCAGTTGTTGAGTTGTTGTTTTGTCAGTCAGTCAAAGAGATCTGTGAAGTATGTCAGTCAGTGTTTTTGTTAACGTGACGAGTATGCAGTTCAGTTGTCAATAAATTTTGTGCAGTTGGAAACTGTTATATTCTTTCATCAAATGAACTCCAGGCAACATACGGTTATGTTAAATGTAACAATACGAGCGGAACGTTATAGAGTGTGTGTTTTGTTTTAGGGCACAAAAACCAACTGGGGTCATACGCGCCCAAGTCAAAACTATAGAACACAAACACAGACAAGGGAAATAACTATATGTCAGTCCCAATGGACAGAATAGGGGACAGATAAAAAAAGCACATGCAAAAAGGGCTAAAAGAACATCGTACAAAAATGGAGGTCCAAAACTAAAAATTAAATGGCCTTCACCATATGGCTTCGGCAGATAATAAGTAAAATGTGGTCGACATCCCGCATGTCATTTGCAAAAACGGCTGATAAATCACACGGCAAACCAAAGCTGGGGCATAAATTGGTAAAAAAAGAGCATTCTAGCAGGAAGTGGCGGACAGTTAAAATCTGGGCGCAATGCTTACATAGTGGTGGGGTTTCGCCACTGAGCAAATGATGATGGCTAAAAACGCAATGCCCAATACACAGCAAAGTTAGAATTATATCCTCCCAGCGGGAGGGAAGAGAGGAGTTCCTGCAAGGCACCAGGAGAGGCTTAATAAGCCGAAGCTTATTCCCGTGAAGGTAGGACCATTGGCAATGCCAAAGGGACGCCACCTCCTGACAGACGGCAATGCAGAGATCATCAGAGGGAATAGAGGTATTCGTGGGCTGAAATATGAGGACTGCAGCCTTGGCAGCAAAGTCAGCAGCCTCGTTTCCTGGCAGACCGACATGACCAGGGACTCACAGAAACATGACATTGGCCCCCCAAGAGTGAGCACGTGACAGTTTTCCTGGACCCGCAGCACTAAGGGATGAGCAGTGTACAGCACACAGAGACTTTGGAGAGCACTGAGCGAGTCTGAGCAGAGGACATAACTGGGAAGGCTGTGTCGCCGGATGTACTCCGTGGCCTGATACAAGGTGAAAAGCTTGGCTGTAAATACCGAACAGTGCGCCGGAAGCCGATATCGAAAGACATGGGTGCCAACGACAAAGGCACACCCAACCCCGTGGTCAGTCCGAGAGTCATCAGTGTATACAAAAGTACTATCCCAATGTTCCATGCGAAGGTCGCAAAACTGAAGGCGATAGACAGAGGCTGGAGTAGTGTTCTTAGGAAGTGAATGAAGGCCAAGGTTAACATGGGCCGCTTCATGAAGCCAAGGTGGTGAAGGGTTCACACCCACTGGGAAAGTTGAAGGTAGTGTGAAGTTGTTTACACCACACAACTTTCCAATTTTCAGAATTTATAGCCTTATTTGAAAGTGGCGAAAGTGGACTCCAGGAGGTAAGAGAAGAGGGACGAGCCCCATACTGACAATCTAAGGAATCATCAAAAAAGGAGGCATAGGAGGGGTGGCCACGCATGGCAGACATACGGCATGCATACCTGCTGAGGAGAAAGTCACGGTGGTAGGACAGTGGTAGTTCAGCAACTTCAACATACAGACTCTCAACCAGGCTAGTGTAAAAGGCGTCTGGCCAAACGGATGCCATGACGATAGTGTTGAGACAGCATAAAACGGATGGGCGTGCAGATGCATAAACAAAGCACCCATAGTCGAGTTTCAAACGGACAAGGGACCGGTACAAACAGAGGATGGTGGTTAGATCAGCACCCAAAGTAGTACCATTGAGAACACACAGGACAATGAGGAACTGCATACAGCGGGTTGCCAGGTAAGAGACATGGGAGGACCAAGAAAGTTTCCTATCAAGCATGAGCCCCATGAATTTCGTAGTGTCAACGAACGGAAGAGCAACAGGTCCAAGATGAAGAGATGGTGGGAGAAACCATTTGCGCTACCAGAAATTCATACAGACAGTTTTGTCAGTGGAAAAGCCCTAAATCAAGGTGCCCGACAAGGCAGAACCTGCATGCACCATGAAAATTTGGTCTTTTAAAAATGCCCAAAGAAAACGGGGCAGGCGCTCACAGAAAACCCACATGTAAAGAGTACAGAGGATACCAGTTCTCCAGCAGGTATCGTAGGCCTTCTCCAAATCAAAAAACCACAGCCATAGTCTGGGATTTCCACAGAAAACTATTCATGACACGGGTGGACAAAGTAACGATATGGTCAACTGCAGAACGCCGCACTCTAAATCCACATTGTGCATTTCGCAGTAAATTGTGACTTGAGCCACCATACCAGCTGGGCATTAATCATACGTTCCATCACCTTAAAAACACAGCTGGTAAGAGACATGGGGCAGTAGCTAGAAGGAAGGTTTTTGTCCTTACTGGACTTAGGTATGGGTATGATGGTGGCTTCACACCAGTGTCCAGGAAATGAGCCCTCAGCCCAGATGCGTTTGTATGTGTTAAGCATAAAGTTCTTGCCCGCAAGAGAGAGGTGCTGCAACATCTGAATGTGGATAGCTTCTCGTCTTGGGGTGGAGGACTGGGATGAACTGAGAGCATAATGTAGCTCCCTCATAGTGAAGGCGGCATTGTAGCACTCACGATTTGGAGAAGAGAAGGGTATCGCCCAAGCCACCTCCACTAGTTTCTGATGGATGAAGGCAGGATGATATTGGGAAGAGCTCAAAACTTCTGCAAAATGACAGCCCAAGGCGTTGGAGATAGCAACAGGATACACATAGACATTGGCACCTACTAAAATGAAATGATCGTATGGCATTTATTGGCTGGGATATCCCCTTTGGGATTCTGCCGCTATATTGAGGGTCTTTTTTTTAGTTGACGCCACTTCTGCGACTTGCGTGTCAATGATGATGAAGGAGACAACACCCAGTCCCCTACCGAAAATTGAACCCGGTCCCCCTTGCGCAGTAAGCAGTAATCCTACCGCTGCGCTACAGAGGCAGATATCGGCACCTACTGTCAGGCCATAAATGGGGGAATGTATCTTGGTTCCAGAGAGCTATTGGAGGTTGGCCCACAAGACAGAAGAAGGTGTTAACTGTTAAAAGAACTAGTGAATGAAATCCAACTAGCTCTTTTGCTATCCTGAAGAACTCTAAGACACTTTGCATGCATCTGTTTATAATTAATGCAGTTTTCCAGCGTAGGGTGGCGGTTAAAAACACAGAAAGGACGTCTCCGTGCGCGAATTGTGTCACAGCATGCCTCAGTCCACCAAGGGACTCTGACACGATGTGGTAAAGAGGAAGTGCAAGGAATGGAACGTTCTGCAGCAGTGAGGATAACGTTGGTGAGATAGCCCACCTGGTCATCACAACTGAGGAACTCTTGTTCTGCGAAGGTCGCCAGGGAGGAGTAAACCTGCCAGTCAGCCTTAGTAAGCTGCCATTTGGGCATGCATGTGGATGGGGTAGGAGTCAGCAGATGAAGAGCACACGGGAAATGGTTGATCGGGTAGGTGTCAGAAAGAATGGACCAATCAAGACCATGGGCAAACTGGGCAGTGCAAAAGGATAGGTCCAAAAGGGAATAGGTGTGCGAGGAGTCAGAAAGGAAAGTGGGTGCTCCAGTGTTAAGGCAGAAGAGGTTGAGTTGGTTAAGAAGGTCGGCCAAGAGGGTACCTCTCTGGCAGGTCCTGGAAGAACCCCAAAGGGGATTATGTGCATTTAAGTCACCGAGTAGCAAAAACAGGGTTTGTAGCTGCCCAATAAGCTGAAGAAAGTCTGCCCTGGTGACATCGAAGGACAGAGGTACATAAACGGTACAGAGGGAGAAAGTCAGGTGGGCACGGAAAAGGTGAACGGTAACAGCTTGAAGACTGGTAGTCAGGGAGATGGGTTGACTATGAAGATCATCCTGTATGAGCAACACGACGTGCCACGAGTTATGAGATGCCAAATCTCTTGTACAGCCCACTCATCTAGATACACGGGACAATCCCATGAGGAGGCAGTGTGGCCGCCACTGCAGTTGATTGGGGAGGAGGCAGCGGACATTCGCCCTCGTGTGCATCCCTGCCACAGGTTACTCATTTAGCTGGGCGTCGACAAGATGTTCTCGTGTGATTGACCGATGACACTGGTAGCAGCGCATTGGGTTCAGAATGTAAGGCCTGATGGTGGTAATTTCATAGCCTGCTTTGAGCTTGGATGGAAGCACCACTATCAAAGGTGAGAAAGAGAGTGCGGGTGGGCACTAAGGAGGAATCTGCCTTTTTCATTACATGATGGACAGCAATGACCCCCTGATCAGAGAGGTAAGATTGGATTTCAGCCTCAGTTAGACTGTTGAGCAGCCTGGTGTAAATTACACCATGGGAAGAATTCAAATTTCTATGGGCCTTGACACAAACAGGGTAACCGTGGAGAAGTGAGGCAGCAAGCAGTAGTTGTGCTTGAGTATCAGAAGTGATCTCCAAAAGAAAAGTGCCATTCCGTAAACAAGAGCAGGATTTCACAGGGCCAGCAATGGCATCAACACCTTTCTGAATAATAAATGGATTGACCATGGTGAAGGACTGACCATCTTCAGTACGTGAGACCATGAGGAACCGTGGTGCAGCAAGAAGGGTATTTGAATCATTAGCCTTATTACTTTTAGATTTTGTAGGTATTGAGTGGGAAGATGATTGACTCATCATGAGGAAATCCCCCATGACTGCCAGTGTCTCCGATGGTGCACTCCTTCCAAGTGGAGGCCCCCTGCACAAGGGGGCACACCTGCCTTAGGTGATTGTTCACACATCCCGAACACCTGATAGAGAGACCTATCGGCAATTTGGGAAGATTACAGCTCACGCAATCACCTCTCCCTGGGCCTGGCCTGTACCAGGGGGTACATGTGAACCCTACCTGTCGACCCGGGGTAGGAATTATGCGTCACCCAGTCACCTTTTACATGTCAGACGTGTGGGCCAGCCTTCAGGAGTGCACAGGGAGGAAGAAGAAAAAAAAAGAGAATCCTCAAATGCCGAAGTGAAGGAACGAGAGGAGAAGGGAAACAAAGAAACAAAAAGTTAGCCAAAAAGAAAGTTGAGACTGTTCACAAGTCAGCAACAGAGTGCAGGACCATTCCAATAATACCCCAGACATGTTACCCAAGGGAGGGGAAAAAGAATAGCAAAAGGATAGACAGACAGCGCGAAACGGAAAAAGTGCTACAAAGGCTGGGGCCCCGTGGTAGCCAAGCACGAACCCGCCAAAGTGTGGCAAGCCCCCTGCGCGCACTTGTGTGTGTGTGTGTGTGTGTGTGTGTGTGTGTGTGTGTGTGTGTGTGGTATACATCACAACTGCAGAACGATTCACAGATTTCAAAACCAACCAGTTAAGCTAGGTTTTGGACGCCCTGATTGAAGGATTAGAAGAACGAATCTTCACAAAACTGGAGACACTGCAGAACTAGCCTAGCAAATGTGAGTTAGGCATTACACATATGCTAAAACTTGGCTTTTTCTCACGTAGGATGCTGGAAAGTGAGGAACTGGTACAATCTCATACTTCCCTTTCCAGCTGATGACATGTCTATTTCCAAGTTAAAACTCATTTAAACTATACTTCCTATTTTATCTACATTGGCTGAAATCAATATTACCAATGTACTCCAACATGTTTCTAGTGTCTATTTGAGAGAAAAAGTTTTTACATGATGTACCTATCCATCAATCTGGCTTTGACGGCTGCATATGCAACAGAAAAAATTACTTACAAAACTTGTCCAAGTCATTCATTCTACCGACTGAAAACTGCACTCTATTCCCACAAATCTTTGGAAAAGTTTCGATGACTCTGGTACACTTCATCAACGAAGACATTTTGTTTATAATTTAGGATTCATTGTTACAAGTTTTGTTGACACTATAGTCAACTAACTAACCTGGATTAGAGAACTTTAGAACTATGAAAGTTTTTATTTTGATTCCCCATTGAGACATCTATTTACAAAATGTTTCAGTTTCCATTTGTGTACAGATGCCCTTTTCACAGAGTTGTTTTGTTTCGTTAGTCTTCAAGCAATGTACCATAGGAAATGATTGTATCACTGTACTATGTAAAGTCAGAGAAATAATTTTCCTGCTATACATGGCAGAGTGTAAACAGTATTCCAGTTGGATTCTACATCCTCATTGTTCTATTAACTAATGGCAAGCTGAAATAATGACTCTCATCCCTTTTGAAGTCTCTCATTCTAATTTTACCATTTTTAACATTATGTAATTTAGACAAGGAAGTAATATTTTTCTCGACATTTTGCAAAAGAAAGTGCTCCGAATTGTTCAATGCATCTTCATGTAACATGTTTGTAATGGAGCCTGCTCCATGTTAAGCGTTACTGTGACACTAATGTTTTAATTGCTGTTGGTTTTCACAGTTTTTATACCACTGATGAATAACGCTTTGCTTTGAAAATTTATTCCTGCCTACGGTTCTGGTTAATAACAATAATCTGGCAGCACTTTATATAGGGGCTAACAGAGAAAGGAGTGATTTATAGAGTCATACTAAAGTAGCAACTTTTAATGAATGCCAAAGATTTTCCTGTCTTTGATCTGTTTAGGCTTCTTCCATTAAACAACTTGGTAAGGACCTCAGATGACAAGAAATAATTAAACAAATGACCTCAACAGTGGCTGAATTACAGTTAGAATTATTCTTTAGATTAGCTTTGTGCCCTTCCGATACCTATTTATACGGTTATAGACCTTAAATTGTTTTGGCTGAATACTCCTAAATATGTGGTGTTTGGGACTGATTTAGGCACTTCCTAAGCAATGGTCTAAACAATCACTATTTCTCTCTCATCTGTTTACATGCACTACATAACATTTGATTTAGCTGCCATGTTCATATTTGGAATTATGAAGCATGTAACAAAGCCAGCCAGCCTCCATTGGAAGTCCCAAAAACTACACTTCAAATTTGAACAAGGTTCTGCGAAAGTTCTTTCCTCATTTGAGAGAACTGTCCAATCACATTGCAGCATTCTTTGTTTTACTCACTTCTCTACTTTCGGCAGGTGTGTCTATTCAAACACAATGGTCTACTTCCAGGCCATTCTCAGATATGCACAATGATGCAGACACTTGCACACTGGTAATTTTAATTATAAAATACCCTACAGCAATAAATTTAAGAGTTTTCATGCAGATACTCTGCAATGGAGTTGGAGATGTGCAACAAAGTTCTTTAATTCAGTCAAACTCTACCACATCATCCACCTGTCACATTAGTTTACTTTGAGAGGTTTTTGAATACCTTTGCACCCATGTTTCTGACTTTCTATACTAATGTCGTCCCTTTGAGTCTTTGTAGGGATTGCTTTTTGTGCTATAGCTACATTCATGTTTTTCAGTAATTCTGAATTGTGAAAGAGTTTTCAAAATATCAAGCTTTTACTTTAAGTGGTATCGGTAGGATTTCAAGAATTAACACCAGATAGACCTAATTCTTATAACCTGGCTCTGTATTTTGAAAATACTCTCCCTGTAAGTGGAGCTTACCAAAAAATTATGACACAATTCATTAGCAAAAGGAACTATGTAGAACAAGCCAGGTTCTTCACTTTGAATGATCTATATCAGTCATACAAAGATGAACAATTCCACGATTAAAACAAAGTGAGTGACTATGTCACATCTGTCTGCGACATCCAGAGCTGGGCATTTCATTTTGGATGTATTTACATGCTGCCTGTTAACAGTGCAGAATCAGGTTTGCTTAGCAGAGTGGTAATAGTCCAATCACTTTTCTATGCACTTCAACATCTAGTTTAAGACAAAGTCACATACAATTAACACACCAAATACGGAAACACTACAAACAATTAAAACATATCCTAACTTATAATACGAGCAGGAAGTGTCACCTTCAACTGACTATGGGAACTGGCCATTGTGGTAGGAGAGCAATATGACAATTGTGAACAGAATAGAAAGCATGAACAAGATTATTCTTTGATTTCTTGTTGTTATGGCAGCTGTCCTGTAAACAACTAGCTGTCAGTCACTTTGTTATTCTGATTGAGGTATAAGACACCTCATTAATTCTAAGTAGTGTGTTTTCCAAGTAAGGTTGTGGTCTGTAAAGAGGTACTACAGTTCAGGCATCCTGTTATAGTTTTATAAGGGAAATAATGTGGCCACAGAGAGGAAGTAATATTATTTACAAATCTGGCCTCACTGATTATAACCCAGCAAACACTTCTAGAAGAACAAAGAATCTACAATATTGTAGTAACAAAGAGTAAAATGTTTATCCTCATTCTGAACTAGAAGTGAAGAAATTGAGAAACTTTACCAACATATTAAGATCTGCATGTTTCCTCTACGATGAGACAGACAAAGCAACCCTAGCTGAAGATAGAAAACATCTTAGGTTGGGTGAAGAAACCTTAACTGAGTCCACCTAAGATCCACGAGTTGCAGTGGACTGTGTGTGGCAGCCATGCAATGCATGACCAGTTATGCAATGCATTCTTGTTTAACGTCTCTACAGCAACACCCCAATATTGTCACAGCTCTATAGGTGGCATTATTTCCACCTGTAGACATTTGCATTTCGCAGTTGAAATCTGGCAACAATGTTGTTAGTTGGTACTCAAACACAATTATAGCCACAATAAACAGCAACTTAGAACAAAACAAAAGCAGATTACTACTAAATCACAATTTGAAGCTAATAACTGACTACCACAGTGACCATGTCTTGCCACTAGATCACTCCAGAGCACTGTCGTAATCTGTCCAAGTCACCACTGCATGTTGCGAAGTGCTTGCAGATTACAATAACTTTCCTTACAGCCTACATTCCACTCAATGAGGAAAGTAACTATATCATCAGTAGGTACATGGATAATATGAAAGTTGTTGCACACTAATAGTTGATATTTTTTTAGAGTATGTGCCACATCTACACTACTGACCAACTAATACTGAGGACATAGCTGAAGAAAGAAATCATGTACTAAGCACACCCACTATTCAAAAGCTTCTTCCTAAATTTATTCCTTGAAGTCCTTGTTGACACTACCTTCCTCATACTGCATGCACTTTTCTGAAAATGTCCAACTTTTTCAATAGATTTGTATTTACGTGTAAGCCAGTTACCAGAAGGCAGCCGTTTGTTATCTGTTAGCCTTTGCTGCTGTTTTGATTTCCCCAATATGTATATTAATGCAATACCACAAGCAAGACAGAATACTGTCAGAGGTAAAATTAGCAAATCCCACAATCAAGCAATCAAATTCCGAAATCTGCAAGTTACATAGATTTATTAAGTCACATTCAACCAACTCAACGATATATTAAGCTCCCAAATTTCATCACTATGCAGATTTTACGTCGTGACAATAACTTAATTCAATAGATCCATGACAATTGGTTATAAACTAACACGCAATTGGAATGGTTGTTCCATTAGAACAGTTCACAAATTTTCTCACTGGGATATTCTAAGACAACACGAATAAATAAAGGTTAGTCAGAGGGTTGGACAGATTTGCAAAGAAACAAAGAGCACACAAGAAATGCTGCTAAGATGAAAGCAAATCTATTACAGTGTGGATCTAAGATAAGTGCCACATTCAAATTGAGTACGATGCCTGTTTGATTTTTAATTAAATTTGATCTGGTATGGTTATAGCAAGCCCATTATCAAAGCACCACTTTCAATTGCTAATTGTTGTGCAGAGTAATCTTATAGATCAACACTGTAAGAAGATGAGAATGGAGGGAATACCAAATCATCAACTTTAGAGTGTGTAACTTAAACACACACACACACACACACACACACACACACACACACACACACACACACACACAAAATGTTTAACAATCTATGATATCCAAAACCATGTATCTAACAGACAAGATCAACTAGTCCGAGGAGAGGATAAGCAAATACATGTTTACATGGATTCACTCAATATGAATGAAAAAGAATTAATTCCCATACAAGAACGAATTCCCATACAATCTTAATTCAAACAAACTATGAGCCTGTTGGTGCATAAACTCCTTTTTAAACTTTCCCCTGCGACTACATGTCAGTGTGTAAGGGAAATGTACACGCTGAAATAGTCTTCACAGATCTGACAACATTTATGAGCAGGATTTTACAAAACTGCTGTGTTCAGACGACCAGACCCAAGGCTTGGCCTAATGCTTCGTACTCTGCAGCCACTGCATACAAACACAGGAAGACAGTAATAGACAGCATGACCCCAAGCGCTGAATATTCACAAACCATAATTAAAAGCTTACAAATATTTTACGAATCCAGAACTCTGCAAAGCGTGCCTCCTATTTACCTACGAACTTCACAACTGAACATTACAAAAGGAAAAGGTATTTTATATAGGACATGGCATGGCATGTCATGTCAGACATAAATAACCTACTTACCAAAACGTTATTGCCAACGTGACTAGTAATTGCGTGCATGAAATGTGGATTCTGGTAAATGCCATCAGCTGTCACGCTTCTCTCCGGACGTGTACGTGGAGACCTAAAGGAAATACACTACCGTCAATAAATTACATAACAAAAAAAAGCACTTCCGTCCAATATATGCACTTTACACTCCGAAATGATCTTGCAACACTTCATTCATGTCGGGAGCTAATGACCTCCAAATGCAAGAAAAACGTTGTATACTGATTTTCACTTTCCCAATTCCTATCATCGATTTCATTTCATGTACACTAAAGCACTCAGTTGTTCTTTATTCATCGTCGAAACACGCTATCACTTTAATCAGAATGGAGCATGTAAACTAGAGCGTACCTTGATGCATTCGGTCTGGTTTTCCGTTTGTTGTTCATTCTGCCTTCCTCGCTCCTGCCGGGGTAGGCGCCTTCACGTATTTTTGTAGGGACCGGAATTTTGGCAAATTTTATTAGCACCCACAAGAAGAAAGATAAGATATTTAAGATTATAAAAATCTTGGGAAGGTGGTTTAACGGCGATTAGATGCGCTAGATGCGAATCAAAGTTTTGTTCCCCCTTCCACAAAATTAATCACCATTCACAAACCTCGTCTCAATATGGCAGCTAAGATTGTGTACACCTTGTAGACATGTGACTACTACACAAAAAGCAGCGAACAAACAGCTGTGTCGCTGGAGACGCGATTTGGCAAACGTGCAAGAAATGCAATTCTTTAATATCGCTGATACAGTTGAGAGAATGACGAACAAACTTATACTAAAGCTAATTGATCAGGACTAACACAAAATAATTGGTAGACATAACAATCACATTAATTTCCTGGAGTTACACATTTTCTTAGCGCGATGCAAAATATTTTCAACGTATATCTACGTACAGCTCAATCAATGTATTTTATCGATTGGTTTGAAATCGAAGAACCGGGTCTTATATCGCATAGTCGAATACGAATTCAAAAAGACTAACAATTGTTCGAGAAACCGCCAAAAATAAAAGTTATAACTAATTCTCAAGAGTTGAGAAAACCACTGCATCTTTGGTGAAGCTCAAACGTTACGTCTATAATGATAATCGAGAAAATTGGCCATGATTTAGAAACTGATATAAATATTTGAATATGCAAGACAGAGTTAATTCCCACAAACAATACTTTAGTTAACACATATGCTTTAACACATTCCTACAACCTGTTTTAGAATGGTGAAAAGTTCATAGGATCCATGGGGTTTCGGACAGCAAATTGCAAGCTTGAATCCCATGAAGTAGCTATCAATGATCAGAAAATATATGAAATTTCACATAAGAGATTTCTAGGAATACAAATGAATAATAAATGAAGAGAGAGTGAACATTACCCGCTCAGGAAACACAGATCAGCATGTTTGCACTAAGAGCTATTTTGCCCGTTGTTGACAGGCAAAAAATAATTCTGTCATATTCCGCATATTTCCACTCCATGATCTGGTACAATGTTCTGGCGAAATGTTGGAAAAGTGGAAAAACCGTTCAAAATACAAAAGCGATCTGTGGGATTGATCTCAGATGTTTCAAATCGTATATCCTGTAGGCACCCATTCAAAACATTTGAGACATTGACACTCGCAAATCAGTACAGCCAGTCATTGATAACATTTCTAATCAACAACAAAAATCTTTCCTGAACTAGCTGTAGTATTCACAATCATAACACAAGGCAGAAGCAAAGCCTTAACAAAGACTCAATAACTATCAATATTGTACAAAAAGGAGTTATACAGGCTGGAGTAAGAATTTACAGTAAGCTCCTATGGAATAAAAAAAAGAACATTGACAACCCTCATATATTTAAAAATACACTGAAACAATTCCTCATAAACCATATTGTACATAATTTAAATGAATTTCTAGAGTTATAAGATTTGTGTATTATATTATAAATTATGAAATCTGTATACTAAGGCACATAATATTGTATATATTTTAGGCATATTGTCTGCAGTGCAGTTGGTTTTTTTACCATGAATATTAAATCGTATATCTTGTATTTGTATTGTTTCCAGTATTGTTTGTTTTTCTCTTCTTTTTGCCCATATAATAATATATTTATTGATTTGTCTTGTACTGCAGAATAGTCTGTATAAAATGTAATTTTACAGGGGCAAATAATAATGGGATCAAATGAAACCATACAGTTAGAACCAACAAGAAGTAATGGATGCATACAAAGAAGGGAGCATGAGAATTGACAATTTGTTTGCTCTATGGGAGAGCGTCATGAAAATGTTGAAAAACCTGAACTGGCAGATGCTTGGAGATAGACGCCAAACACCTAATGAAAGCTTGTTTAGAAGGTTTTAACAATCATGATGAAGTGAGAACCTTGTGAATATACTAAGCCCTCTATGTATCGCTCCTGTAGGACCACAAAGACCAGATTAGAATAATTACAGCGTTCACAGAAGCATTTAAGAAGTCAGATTTCCCATCTTCTTTATGCAAATGGAACGGGCAAAAACATGAATACGTGCTACTATAGGTAATGTCCTATGTCATGCAATTTGCAGTGTTTGCAGCATATGGATATAGATGGAAAGGTTATAGAGTGAGAACTTAATATAAAAACTCAACACCCATAAAACTATTAACTTAGGTCCCACGAAGTGCAGATGGAAGTAGTTACAAATATAAATACTACAGTCTCAAGAGTTGAAATATACAGGAGATTCACTTCAAATCACATACAGGAAAGTGTAAAAGGTGACCACAGCATGATCACTAACAAATTAGATTGATTGATTCATTTTTATTTGGCCCCGTTTAGTTACATTATGTACAGAGTGTGTACTTGCGAGACAGGAAAGACAATTTAATCTAATGCCTTCAAATAGTTAGCCTACATATTACAGTATAAAACATCAAATTGACAACAACGATAGGCTAATAATGTTGCATACATTTTTTCTTGATTAATATTTAGGTCTTAAAGTTACTCACATACTCTTTAACTCAGGTGACTACAGAAAAGATATAAAAAACACATGGTGCTTGCAATAGAGTCAGGTGACTACAGTAGACACACACAGGTAAAAATAGCATTCCTTCTTACTTGCATGTACAGTGAGGTGGCAAATGTCATGGTACTACATCATGTATATCAAGACAGCGATATGCACAATTACAGATGGCAATGTGTACACAAGACATAAAACGGCAGTGTATTGGCGAAGATGTCATTTGCACTCAGGAGATCCATCTGAAAAGGTTACTGACGCGATTACAGCCGGATGACAGGAATTTGCATGGAGTTGTCAGTGATAATAGAGAAGCAACACTGCGAAAATAATCGCAGAAATCAATGTGGGACGTACGATGAATATGCTTGTGAGGCAAAATTTGGCGTTAATGGGCTACAACAGAAGGCAATAAACACGAGTGCCCTGGGCAACAACATATCGCCTACAGTGCCTCTCCTGTACTTGTCACCAAGTCGGTTTTACCCTTGACGACTGGAAAAACGTGGTCTGATCAGATGAGTTCTAATTTCAGTTGGTGAGAGCTGATGGTAGGGTCCGACTATAGTGTAGAACCCACGAAGACATGGCCCTAGGTTGTCAATAAGGCACTGTACAAGCTGGTGGTGGTGGCGTCATAATGGTGAAGGTTGTGTTTACAAAGAATGGACTGGGTGCTCTGGTCCTACTGAACCGATCATTGACTGGAAATGTTTATGTTCAGCTACATAGAGATCATTTGCAGCCTTTCATGGGCTTCATGTTCCCAAACAAGGATGCATCATGTCATCAGGCCAAATTGAGTGGTTTGAACAACATCCTAGACAGATCGAGCGAATTATTTGACCACCCAGATCATCCAACGTGAATCCCATCGAACATTTATGGGACATAATAGAGAGGTCAGTTCAAGCACAAAATCCTGCACTGGTGACACTTTGTGAATTGTGGTTTATTAGTCACATAACATACATAATCAAGATTATTTGATTTAGGTGCAGGAGACACGTGAAAAGTTTCGTAACATTTACCACATAGAAACCTGATGTTCACATACAGCATCATAATTATAATGCAATTTTGTTTTATATACACAAAAGGTAGAGATAATAATAATAATAATAATAGTATCTAAAGATCTAACACTAAATTACCCTAGCTCAAATTATCATATCATCCTCCATAAATTCTTCTATCGAATAGTAGCATTCCTACACCAGAAACTGATGTAGCCTTATTTTTAGGATCTCTGGATTAATATTAAATATATTTTTGGAAATTAATTTGTTATATATTGTCATCCCCATATACTGTGGAGGCCGTTCATATAATTTCAATTTGTGTGTGGGAAGCATAAAATTATTTTTATTTTTGTGTTGTATGTGTGGTTAAATTGATTTTCCTCAAATAATTTTTGCCTGCTGTGTAAGAAAATAATAATTTCATAAACGTATGTGGAGGGTACAATTAGGAATTGCAGTTGTCGAAATAATAGCTGAACAGATTCTGTCTTCTGCACAGTACACATGTATCTGTGAATTTTTTCTGAAGTTTCAGAATACTTGAACTTCCCCAGAAAATTATTCCATACCTAATGACACATTCAGAATAACTATGGTATGCTATTTTTCGTGTACTCATGTTGGTAGAATTTGCAAGTATCTGCAAATGCAAAACTGTTTAGTTTATTTTATAAGGAGTCAATATGTGTGTTCCAGTTCAAGTTGTCCACATTTAGTCCTAGGAGTTTGACAATGTCAACTTCTTCTGTAAGTTGATTGTTGTGCTGTATTTTAAGCTCTGCAAATTTTGAGTGTTTGGTTTGGTCCCATATGGTTTTTTGCAATGTTCAGTTTCAACCCATTTAACTGGAAACAGTTGTCTAAGGTATCCAGTGTGCTCACAATGAAGCCTGGAATTCTTCCTTCATCGCCATCTTCAATTAAAACAGAAATATTGTCTGCAAACAGAACTGATGAGGAATTGATATTTGTGGATAAGTCATTTACATAGAATAGGAACAAGATTGGCCGCAAAATGGAGCCTTGAGGTACACCTTGTGATACAGTAGTCCACTTGGAAAAATAATTCACCACATTTGAAGTGATGGTTACCCTTTGTTTTCTGTTCTGCAGATATTTCAGAGTATTGCCCTCAATCCCATATTTATCTGATTTGTTTTATCTGGTTTACACAGTCAAAAGCTTTAGTAAGATCACAGAAAATGCCAGCAACTTTACTCCTCTGGTCCAGTGCTTTGCATATCTTTTCAATAAAGTTATTTACTGCATCCAGGGTGTTTTTTCCTCGTTGGAATCGAAATTGATTATTTATAATAATATCATTTTTACAATAAAATTTTATATCTGGTTTGCAGCTACTTTCTCAAACACTTTCGACAAGTTTGGAAGAATAGAAATAGGACATTAGTTTCCCATGTCTTCGCTCGACCCTTTCTTGAACAGAGGCCTGACTTCGGCATAATTCAACACATCAGGAGAGCATCCCTGTTCAATAGATTGATTAATTATTATAGTTAGTGGACGTGCTATTATGTGATACACTGCTTTATTCACGTTAGTCGGTATCCCATCCCACCCAGCTAAGTTTTTATTTTTTAATGATAATATAACGTTTGCCACATGCTTTATTGAGACATTTTAAAATCTGTGAGTTACTCAGCCTAACATATCCAAGGAAATACATGTTTTTCTTATATTTCAGTTCATTACGTAGCGGCGTCTTCCTAGCACTAGAAATTTTTATACCCAGAGTTACCCATTTAACTTTACCAGTGATTTTGTTACATGTAGTTCTAAGTGGAAAAGTTTCATTAAACACTCCAAGAAAATTTGTCAAAGTTATTACTACTACTTGAAATACAGCTGTCATAAAGCTATTCAATCTCTGTTAACTTATTTCTTAATAGAGCTGAATTTTTTTCATTGAAGTTCCTTTTCATAGAGCTTCTGTTACATGGAATTTCTTTGTTAATTTTTGGTAGTTCAATGAATAATACAGAGTGGTCATAGATTCCTAGATCTAAGCAAAATTTATAGACATCTTCAAATACATAGTTGGTTATGATATTATCAATACAGGTGGCTGACTGTGGATTTACCCGTGTCACTTGATTAAAGTTTACTTTGAAGCCAAAACTTTTTACTATGTCACTGAATTTCGGCACCTCATTGCCTTCACCTAGGATATTAATGTTGAAGTCAGCAGCTATTACAACCTCTTTTCCTTTTTCTTTCTTTAGATCTTTTTCGCATGATGGGTGGCTGTAGAGGCGCAGTGTTTCTGCAGAGAACTTTCAACGACTTGTTGAATCTACACCATGTCGACTTGCTGCACCATTCGGGCACAAGCGTGTTAGTTGTTGAAATAAACATGGGTATTTCCAAATTTTCTACTCCATTTAATAATCTCATGTCATGAGTGTACAGTATTTTTTATTGTTCTCACTGATTTCAATATTGTTCATAAAAAGGTCGAGCAAAATTGGGCAAAGTCCAGATCCTTGAGGTTAACTCTACTCACTATCCCTGATTTCAGATCTATACCCAGGCTCTGTAGTCACATAATGCTTTCTGCCATATGATTTTATCCAATGCACAGCATGTCCAAATGTGCTACAGTTTCCAAGCCTTGCAGTTAGTGTTTTTGGGTTATTCTGTCAAAAGCTTTAGACAAATCCATGAATGTAGCAGGTATCGCTTTTCTTTTTTCTAAAGGCATCTATATCACATTCTGCTAGGCCTGAGATAGCGGTTTCTGTAGATTTCACTATTTCTGAATCATGTTGTGACAAAATCAGAATGCTGTGTTTCCCTAGGAACGTATTCAACCTGCTACACATATGCATATCCTGTATTTTCGAGAAACCAGGGATTAAAAATACTAGTCTGTAGTTATCTGGATCATCTTTGTCACCTTTCTTGTATAATTGTACTACTTTACTTAATGTGAATTTTTCTGGAAATACACCTTTTCTGAATGAGTAGTTTGCTATATTCGAAAGTGGTTCATTTATTTCTTCATTCACATGCTTGATTAGGTAATTTTATAGTTCATCATCTCCTGCAGACTTCTTAGATGTTAGTATCTCACAGGTTCCAGGAACATTGAGTGGGATGGTCACCCAAGTGTTTCAGTATGCTTTGAGCCCATTTGGTTTCTTCCACACATAAATTTTTTTACAGCATCTATGAAAGTGTTGTTCAGAATATTAAAATTTTTTGTTGGACCTGTAACTACAGTATTCTCAGTTTTCATTGATTAGTATGACTACACGTTTGAGTGTTGATTATGTCCCATGCTGCTTTACTTTTATGATTGGAATTTGTTATAGCTCTTTTTATTGAACTGGTTCTTGCTTCTGTTATTAATTGCCTGTACTTCTGATATCATTTATATGTCTTCATGTTCCACATTGGTTTGAGTAACTTTACTCTAGTCCTGTTCAATTAGGTTTTCTGGTAGTTCATTGCCTATACATTGACCCTGCTTTTCTGATGGGTTATTTGTATGAATACTACATGAAAATCGTGCATTAGTGTGTTAAGAAATGCATCATACTTCTCATTTGTTCCTTGTGCTTGCATTTTTCAGTCCATTTTTTTCCTCGATGGTATTTTAAAATGTTCATGATTTATAGATCGTTAATCCTGATTTCTTTCTTGCCTTGCTTGACTTCTCTTTTAGAATTCCTATTTTTGCAGATACAACAAATTAATCCAAGTTGTTAGAGATAACTGTCTGCAGAACATCTGCTGTTTTCAGTGTTAGTGGTAATGTTATCAGTGATGACCTGACTTTAATCAGTCTCCCTTGTAGGTTCATTTATTATTATTTTGATACTAAACTGTAATAACGTTTCTTTTAAATCTCGTTTTGGTTTTGTTTCTTTAGTCATGTCTATAATGTATTTCCCAGATATTATAACATCTTTAATTTTGAACTTCATTAATTAATTTGTTCATTGTTTTAGGAATGCTGCAATATTACCACTTGGTGACTTGTATACACAGAAACTTCTTAGTGCTTCATCCATTATGCTAACATAATAAAGTATTTTTCTATGTGTGCTAATATGTTTATACATATACAGCAGTCAGTGTTTTGTATATTACCAATTTTTCTTCTTACATCTAGCAACACTCCCACTTTTATATTTTGATCTGCAGAAATAATTTATCAGCTCATAGTCTCTTTTTAACAGATTGCAGAGTTCTGCTACATTTAGCACATGCTAACAATGGCTTAATACATTTGGGAGTGGTTCGCTTGGACAATTTCTATGGCCTACATGGTGAATGTGCAATACTTTAATGTTATTTTGCTTTTGATGATTCCTGAGTTGTTGGAAATCAATTGTATTTGGAGACTGACGTGCACTACATTTTATTCACTATTATTTGTCGTTTTTCTCATCTTTATCATTGGCTTGGAATAAAAAATCTTATGCTAAGTAGTGGTGAACTTGTCCTGCATTGGACGAAATCCATGTAGCTTTCCTTTCTGTTTGTTCAAATATTCTCAGTCGTGATAAAACGTTAAATTGAATATTTCATCATACAGGGAATGTTCAAAATATATCTTTTAATGGAGTGTAATTACTGGCTATACAAAAAGTGTATAAAATCAGTTTAAAACTTATAAAAGATTATTCTCCATGGTCATGTCTGTTTCGTTTATGTACTGAATGGTTGACCTCATAAGTACAACGAGCCTGAAAGAAGAAATCATAACCACCAAACACCAAAATAAGAAAACAATGCACTACAGGGGGATCCCATAAACCTGAACTATTTCTGTGGGTCACAATTTCCCTTCGAAAGCTTGTAGAAACAGGGGAGATGTTTTAATGATTTCAGTGGCATATGTGTGCAGTACACACTTCGAAAATGGGTTTTTATTGTGAAAATATATTGGAAGGCAGACTAACTGTTTACAACACAATGGGCATTCTGGAGAGAATTCAGTGTGAGCAACGTTCCAACAGAGGTAATAATTTGATCGATTGTAAGGACGTTGGAGACAATGGTGAACTAAAAAGTGACAGTAGAAAACATAGACTATCACTGAGTGCAGACGTTACTGATGGTGTTTGAATAGACTTACAGAGCTTTCCAAGGAAATCACTGCATCGCTTGAGCCACCAGACAGACATTTCATGTGACACATACCAGAGATCTGCGAAGAAATCGATTCTTTGACCATACAGAATGTACATGATGCAAGCATTGCAAGAAACAGACCAAGAGAAAAGAATGTGTTACTGTTGATGGTTTCAGGGCTTCATTCATTATTCAGACATTCTCTCTATAACCTGGTTTACAGATAAGGTATGGTTCCTTCTATCAGGTTACATCAACACATAAAACAGCAGATACAGGGCTTGTGTAAACTCCATATCACTCATGAACCACCACAGCTTGATGAAGGGTTTGGAGTATGGTGCATGGTGTCAGCTTCCGGGATTGTTGGCCCCATTTTCTTTGAAACAACTGCAGACATTACAGATTATATATGCATCTTCAATAACTATGGAACGCTCTTTGCAACAAAATAGAGCAACATTTCAAACATCTAACGATTCCATGGAACTTATAACCATTTTCTTTGTTGACCAAATACTCTCAAAAATATGTGGCGTCTTCAATCAGCTGAGCGAACCCCCTGAATTTTTCCTTATGGGGGTATCTTATAAGCAGAGTGTCCAAGAATAGGATACAGACAACTGGTAAACTCCGTGAAGCCGCTATACATGAAATAACTGTTACTGTTACCGACGACTGTGCCGCTAAAGCGGAGTTATTGAACGCAGTTTTCCGAAATTACTTTACCAGGGACGACGAATGGAATATTCCAGAATTTGAAACACGAACAGCTGCTAGCATGAGTTTCTTAGAAGTAGATACCTTAGGGGTTGCGAAGCAACTCAAATTGCTTGATACGGGTAAGTCTTCAGGTCCAGATTGTATACCGATTAGGTTCCTTTCAGATTATGCCGATACAATAGCTCCCTACTTAGCAATCATATACAACCACTCGCTCACTGATAGATCTGTACCTACAGATAGGAAAATTGCGCATGTCGCACCAGTGTTTAAGAAGGGTAGTAGGAGTAATCCATCGAACTACAGACCTATATCATTGACGTCGGTTTGCAGTAGGGTTTTGGAGCATATACTATATTCAAACATTATGAATCACCTTGAAGGGAACGATCTATTGATACGTAATCAGCATGGTTTCAGAAAACATCGTTCTTGTGCAACGCAGCTAGCTCTTTATTCGCACGAAGTAATGGCCGCTATCGACAGGGGATCTTAAGTTGATTCCGTATTTATAGATTTCAGGAAAGCTTTTGACACCGTTTTTCACAAGCGACTTTAATCAAGCTGCGGGCCTATGGGGTATCGTCTCAGTTGTGCGACTGGATTCGTGATTTCCTGTCAAGAAGGTCGCAGTTCATAGTAATAGATGGAAAATCATCGAGTAAAACTGAAGTGATATCAGGTGTTCCCCGGTGAAGCGTCCTGGGACCTCTGCTGTTCCTGATCTATATAAATGACCTGGATGACAATCTGAGCAGTTCTCTTAGGTTGTACGCAGATGATGCGGTAATTTACCGTCTAGTAAGGTCATCCAAAGACCAGTATCAGTTGCAAAGCGACTTAGAAAAGATTGCTGTATGGTGTGGCAGGTGGCAGTTGTCGCTAAATAACGAAAAGTGTGAGGTGATCCACATGAGTTCCAAAAGAAATCCGTTGGAATTCGATTACTCGATAAATAGTACAATTCTCAGGGCTGTCAATTCAACTAAGTACCTGGGTGTTAAAATTACGAACAACTTCAGTTGGAAAGACCACATAGATAATATTGTGGGGAAGGCGAGCCAAAGGTTGCGTTTCATTGGCAGGACACTTAAAAGATGCAACGAGTCCACTAAAGAGACAGCTTACACTACACTCGTTCGTCCTCTGTTAGAATATTGCTGCGCGGTGTGGGATCCTTACTAGGTGGGATTGACGGAGGACATCGAAAGGGTGCAAAAAAGAGCAGCTCGTTTTGTATTATCACGTAATAGGGGAGAGAGTGTGGCAGATATGATACGCGAGCTGGGACGGAAGTCATTATAGCAAAGACGTTTTTCGTCGCGGCGAGATCGATTTACGAAATTTCAGTCACCAACTTTCTCTTCCGAATGCGAAAATATTTTGTTGAGCCCAACCTACATAGGTAGGAATGATCATCAAAATAAAATAAGAGAAATCAGGGCTCGAACAGAAAGGTTTAGATGTTCGCTTTTCCCGCGCGCTGTTCGGGAGTGGAATGGTAGAGAGATAGTATGATTGTGGTTCGATGAACCCTCTGCCAAGCACTTAAATGTGAATTGCATAGTAGACATGTAGATGTAGATGTAGATGTAGAAATAAGCAACGCTGGCGAAGATTCACTTGACAAAAAGTCATGGGACATGGCGTCCCACTACTGATTCAATTTTTATGACTCAATAAAGCTGCTCAGTGCACTTAGAGAAAGAAAGTCCCATGTGTGTGAAAATCAACTGATTGCTAAAAGAGTGGAAAAAATTCGCAAACATCTAATACATTGAAAAATATTACAGAGAACTCTGGCAGTGGAATAGCAAGTGATGCACATAAATGGAAAACTGTTACCCATAACAGAAGATCAGAAGTGTAAGTCCTACAAAGAAAGGTGACAAAAATAATTTCTTGTTGATAACTTGTAAATAATTTCTTGAGATAACTCGGGATAGACTGTTTTGCTGAGGAATATTATCCCAAGGTAACTCGGACTCCTGATTTTCTCGCGTTCATGCGCCAGCATCGCGATTATACTCGTTATTGTTCCTTCCGCTGCCGCTAGATAGCGTGAGCGAACAGTTATAGTCGTTGGTCCTTCTGCTGTCGCTAGTTGGCGTTTTTCGTGTTTTACTACCGTGTATTGCTGCTTGGTAGTGATGGACTAAACTGCGATTTTCCGATATCAGTGATTTCTGTGAATGCTACTTTTCAGTATCTGTTATTCTTAACTGTGATTTGTCGCAGTTAAGAGTCGCAGTTAAGGAACATAGGTCGTGTATCCCTCCGCCACTACTATTTCTGCGATTTCTGCTACTTCCGCGATTCTGCTACTTCTGCGATTTCTGTTACTTCTGCTACTTCTGCGATTTCTGTGATTCCTGCGATTTCTGCGACTTACCACCGTATGAAAAAGTTACATCTGTCAACACAGAAAATTGCATCTCAACAAACCTGTCATTGGCAAGTATGTTTTACGTTTTTTCTTCCGTTGGCTTTAATTTTGTATCAAAGAAAGAACTGTGAAAATATTAATAGTGTAATTAATATGTAAGTAGCCGTACAGTACCGTAATAGTTCGTATTTAGAAAATGAATTCTAACATATTGTTATGTTCACAGGTACCTGAACTACATTTCAGTCACTCAGTAAAGTGATAACTCAAAATATCATTGTCAACAGATCTGAAGAAATTGCCACTGCGTCTTTAGACCGTTTTCGTCAGACGCGAGGTTAGTTTCTAAGCGTTTCGATAGACTTAATTACTTCAGTGAGATCATTCTTGCAAATGTGATATTCATTATAGCAAATATTAGCAATCTACTCTGTCAATTATATTGCTAGTAATTAATGACAGCAAAAATTATTTAATAATCCTTGTGTTTTTGCAGACACAGTTCTGACTCTGATTACTGGTTGCTGTACGTATCTATCCACATCAAGGCTGTTTTTGAGAGAGACTCGTGAAGATTCAAGACAGATCTTAGAGGATTTGCAGTTTAAAAGTGAAATAATTGTGAAATAAGTGTGTGAATGATTAAACTGTGTTTTATTGAAGCTGTTGTGCGATTTTAAAGGAATAATAAATGTCAAATACAGTGAGTGAATAATAAAAATCTCATTTTCCACATGTTTAAGCCGTCCTATACCCATAATTTTCCGCCACTTACTTATTGGTAAACACTTGTTGGAGAGTGACATGCCGTCCCCCACCCCCCTTTCTCCACAATCTTGGTGTGACACTGACCTGTAACATATCCCGAAGTCTACAATATGCATTTTGAGGCTGTTGATATGAAAGTGGGAAGTACAGATCTTCCAGTTAAATCAGGAATAGCTTAAGTGCATTACTTGAAAGTAATACAGGAAAAGCTTACTTATGTAGGTGGTAGTAGTGTCGGCAAAAAGTTCTTGTGTGTGAAGTTGTCATGTAGAACACCAGATGTAAAACTTTTCTCCCGAGTCTTGAACTGTGTCGGAACAAAAGTGAGGCATTCATATGACTGTTTTCATTTCTCTACACTTATACAGATGTCTGAGTTCTGCTGTGTTAACATTGCAAAGTCCTGTAGGCATGTGGAGTATTAACCAAAACTGTCATATTGGAAGCAGAATCAAACACATTTGTTACGTTACTTGATATTTTCAGGAGAAAAAGGCAATGTTGCTTCTTATTAATATAATACATTCAGAGTCACAGCAGTATTTGACCAACCATAACTGATGCTGAATGTGCATGTCGTCATATAATATGAAGGGCTTATTTCAATAGTGGTACAAGTCCATTACCTCCACTTTTCTGTCTATAATGCTTCTGAAATTAGTGATCCAAACAAACATAAATAAAGGTTCATCTCTAGCAAGAAGCCATATGCTTGAATATTTCTGGTATCTCAAATGCAGATTTGTCAGCGCTCATTTAACTTTACGACTCTGTATCTCAAAATGAACAAAAATGGACTTGTACCACTATTGAAATAAGCCCTTCATATGCACACACAGCACATCGATCTCATGAGGCACAAGGCTCTCATAACGAAGTACGTACGTCGGTCAACAGATGACACTAGGAAAAGTATGTTAACTGCGCTTTTTAGTTGCTACTTGCGACTCTTAGTTGCGATTTGTCACAGAAATCGCAGTTTGACTCGGTAGCGAATAGCGTAAACTTTGCTCAACAGATGGCAGTGCTAACTGCGCTTTTTAGTTGCTACTTGCGACTCTTAGTTGCGACTTGTCACGGAAATCGCAGTTTGACTCAATAGTGTATCGCAGAGATGGGCGTAGTACGAACTTTGCTCAACAGATGGCAGTGCTAACTGCGCTTTCTAGTTGCTACTTGCGACTCTGAGTTGCGATTTGTCACAGAAATCGCAGTTTGACTCGGTAGCGAATAGCGTAGTATGAACTTTGCTCAACAGATGGCAGTGCTAACTGCGCTTTTTAGTTGCTACTTGCGACTCTTAAGTTGCGACTTGTCACTGAAATCGCAGAAAGCAGTGCTAAATTCGACCAATAGATGGCTCACGTCTTTGAATATGAAATACTACTTGCGACTGCTAACTGTGACTGAAATCGCAGTTAGATTCTGTAAAGTTGCTACTGTGATATCTGTGACTTCTCAGTCACTGTGATTTCTAACAGATACGCGATTTCCTGCCCACCACTACTGCTGGGTGTTGCCCTTTAAGCCTTTAGGAGACTTGGGAGTTGAGGGGTATTTTCCAACCAGATTATACTCGCGTCAGTAGCGTTGCTATTGTCGTTGCAACAATTCTGCAACTTTTATTAGCATTTTGTCGCAGTTTTCGTAGTGTTACGCCTGTTTGGAGTCATGTAAAATGAAAAGTGATCATTCCAGTGAAGAAGAGCAGCGGGAAGGCAGCTATGTTTCGGAATCTAGCGATTTCTCTTTTGTAGTTTCGTCAAGTGAAGAAGAATGTGAGGAGGACAGAGATATAGATTGGTCTCAGATAAGAGTGTGGCATGCTGTCAATCCTAATTCTGACTGTGCTCCACCAAGATTTACGTTTTCTGCTGAAACTGGTTGTACGATTCCTTTTCCTCATGAGGAACTTCAAATATTTGAACACTTTTTTGATAGGGGTTTGCTGGGAATAATACAGGTGGAAACTGATAAATATATGAGCCAATGTGTTCCAACCACTGGCTGCAGCGTTCTGTCACCATCATGTGAAGAATCTCGAATTTTCTTTGCTCTAATTATTTTACAAAGAAACCTGAATTGCTGATGTACTGTTCACAGCAGGCAAGCATATCAACTCCATTTTACATAATGTCCTACAGGAGGTTTTGCCAAATAAAAAAGTATATTTATTTTTCTGACAATGTAACGTATGATGCCGCAAATCACCCAAATCCTAAGTTGAACCAAATTTTGCAAGTTTACCAGCACTTTGAAAATAAATTTAAAGGCTCTTGTGTTCCTGAGTGGGACATTATGGTGGATGTAAGATTACCTTTGTACAAGGGCAGATTCGGTTGGGTACAGTATATCCCGCTGAAAAGGGCGAGATTTGGAATAAAATTCTACATTGTGTGTGAATCGTCTAGCAAATATGTGTGGTCCCTGATTATTTACATCGGAAAAGGGACAAACCTGGATGCAGACTTCATGGACTTTCCAGTGTCGTCACAAATTGTCTTGGCACTTGCAAAAAAAACTCCTGTAACAAGCTTACTGTCTAACGACAGATAACTTTTACATGTCTCCACAGTTAGCAGATTACCTAATTTTGAAGTCCACTGAACGTTATGGAATAGTAAAAATGACACAGAAAGAAACGCCGCAATCTCTCCGAAATCTAAAATTACAGCTGAAAGACAAGGAAAACTACTGGCTTTGCGTTGGAAGGACAAGAAGGACATGGTACTTCTTTCAACTGTCCACACAGGACATGGTGGAGATTCAGAAAAGTTCGAAGAAAATAATAAAGCCAAAACTTGTGCGACTACAGCTGTACAATGGGAGGAGTGGATTGCGCCAGTCAAAGAATGGCATCATAGCCAATACCCAGAAAGCAAGGCAAGAAGTACTACAAGAAAATCTTTTTTCGTTTGCTGGAAATTTATGAGTGGAATTCGTTTGTTTTATATGAAAAATCTGGAGGGAAAAAAGACTCACTGGAATTTATGTTGACCTTCTCAGAAAAAAATAATTGAGAAGTACAAAAGCAGTGTCATTTCTCCTAAGCCAAGCCAACCAGGACGAATGCCTCACCCTCCTCAGTTGACGGAAAGACATTTCCCAGAAGTCATCAAGCCAACAGAGAAAAAGAGCAATCCAACACAAGTGTGGATAGTTTGTTCCAAAAAGCAGGATACACTTGGGAAGCGCATTCAGAGAGAAACATGGCACTATTGCCCCCAGTGCAAGGCCCCATTGTGCTTCACACCACGCTTCAGAATCTACCACACATCAAAGGATTTTTAATGTGGTTGTAGTGTGTGATTCTCATCTTGTATATCTTATCTAACTTCTTATTTGTATTTTTTAATCTGTGTGATAAATAACATATTTTAACGACGATTTGTGGAGATTTTTGCTGAGGCCCAATAATCTTGGGATAATGCTGTTTAGTTACTCCAAACTGCAGTATCTCCTTTGATTTTCAGGATAAACGTAAAAATGAATTGTTGATGCAAAGTATTTTCGAGAGAGTGTAAAAATATCTAGAAAAAATAGATAAGATTTTGAAAGTTTTGTGTCATAAATAGGTATGTTAAGAGATTAAAAATGTTAGTTTGCCAAATGGTAAGACCGATGTTGAATCTGAAATTCTATCCCATTAGCTACACAAGCATTTTAAAATTTATTGAGCGTGACAAGAAATGTGGCTGAAGGTGAAACCACTGATAGTTATAAAAAGAGTTTTCTCCATGTAGACACAAACTCTAATTGCAACAACAATGAAATACAAAATCTGATTGCATCAGCGAAATCTGTGTAAACAATATCCATGTTGCAATAAGTAGTATTATTCACAAAAGGTCAGTAAGTGATAATTACATGAACAGAATAAATAGGGTCATTAGGAAACCGTGTGGCAAGCTTGGGGCAATATTGTTTGATTCAAGTAAGTTTTGAACGATAAATATATGAGAAAAGATGGCCAACGCCTCAGTAGGCTCTATGAACCTGAATTAAATGTTTATAGATTTGAGGGAAATCCTATAAAGCAAGGGAAACTGATATATTCAGATGGGGTGACAAATCAAAGGTACAATTTGATAATGAAATTTGGTGATGGTGAAGTGTATAAATATCAAAGGAAGATTTCACATCAAATCATAGTCAACACCATACCAAGAGCTGCTGACAACAGGTTTCTAACCTTTACTTAAATGTCAGTCAGTCAGAAACAAATTAAATGAAATATATATCTTAAACACAAAACTCTGCCATATCTTCTGCATTTCTTCTGTGTAAATGAGCACTGACTCACACTAGCTGCAACTTACTTGTTCATTCCTGAAGTATATGTTCTATCACATACTTACTACAGGATTAAGATTAGTCCTGGAGGAGTAACTGTATTTGTAAATAAAATGTTTAAAATTAGACTTGACATACTGAATCTGAAATGTTTCCCCAAGAGCAAGTTTTTGAAATTATAGCTGCATTATTTTCTTGGATTAAGATAATACTTGCCTCTTTCTTAACCCACAGTCAGGTGTTATTGTATTTACTGAAGTTATCTAAAGTAAAGTGGGAACGTCTGATTAACTATGACTGCACCAACAATACCTTTGTTATGTTTATTGATACTCTCCATAATGTACTTGATAAAAGTTGCCTCAAAGTAACTACAAGGGTTAAAAGTGACTGTTCACCAAAGAAACACAATAAACTACACTGGTGTAGCCAGCACCTTGTCTAAAATGACTCAGAGATGAACTTTTTGCCCTGTACACCATGATAAAAGATGGCAATCCTGTTATGAAGCAGAGATTCAGAGCTGGAAAAAATCATGGTGGAAATACAAGTGGCAAAGAAGAGAGTCAATGATAACTTCATTTAAAATTGCCACAACAAATGCAAAGCACCCTTAACAGTTCTCCATAACATGGAAACACAGAATCAAGCAATTAAATGCAGTCTCACCTGAGGTGCTACACAAATTTTTCATACACTTTGCAAATCATGGAAAATCTGTTACCTCAGAAAGAGATGAAAATGATTCTGAAGATACTTTGGTCAGGATAGGCGTACCTGATTTGAGACACATTAATTACAAGTGGAATCAAGGTAGTTAGCAGATTGTATGTCAGAATGTACCTAAACTAGATAGCTCACTTTCTGAAGATATCTATAGCGTATTAAATTACATCCAAAAGCATGTCATTGATATTATAGTGTCTCCTCTGAACTTATCTTATAAACTGTATGCTTCAGTCTGCAAAAGTCCTTACTCCCTTAAATCCACAATTGCTGATCCATTCTATTAAAAAACAGATAAAAGCAGACCTGGCAGATACAAGACAGTATCCCTCATTTCTGTAATATGTAGGGTCATAGAACACTGAGTGAAAGAGCAACTATGCAGCTACTTTGAAAACAATAAACAAATCTCTTCTTAGCTATGTGGCTTTTATCCACCACTGAAATCTAAAAATCTCTGGTTATAGATGTTCTGAAATGCTTTGAAAGCAATTCTTTAACCTGAGTTATGACCCCTGATCTGAGTAGGGAATTTGACAGTGTTCCTTACGGTATCCTAATATAAAAAACTGACAAATATGGAATCAAGGATAATCGACCATCACTAATCAAATCATATCCTTTAGACAGGAAACAAGTTATCACTGTAAATTACTTGTTGCCTGTTACTACAGGACCTCACATGGTGCTGTACTGAGCAATTTTCTTTTTCTTATGCACATGACTGATCTCCCTATAAGATATATACTTATGTCTCCATAGTAGTTATAAAAAAATTCTAATATTAAATAAAGACAAAACAGAAACAATATACTCCACAAACTAAGTGAAAAGGTAAATGAGCCATACAGAAAGGTGGTGTCGAAGATAAAAGTTCGGATTGTGTCACTCCACAGAAATGCGAATTTTGATCCAAAAAGAAATGTGTGGGACTTGAAGAACGAAATTACGAAGATAAATGAACACATTAGTAGTTTGCTCTGAGAATGTATCTCACGAAACTTCAAGAATGATAAGTGAACTGAACATGCAAAGTTTTATGCATGAGGATAGTTCGACCACTTCGGAAATGTGGACAAAATTGAAGTTAATCAACCGCAAAATATGTGCAAAATCAAGTAAATTTTGCGAGAAACGTAAGTTTTGTACACAAAAAGTGTTACGTACAATAGTTTAAGAAAGTGAATTATGCAGTTATCATAATCCACGTAAAAAGAAAATGTTTAGAGTGAGAAAGGCTGGACAAGAAAATCTGCTGAAGCAGACAAATACAAAATCCAACATAAATATGCTAAATGAATAATTGCCGACCACAAGTTGTTCCAATGAATTATCGGCTTGTCTGATGAAAATAGGACGAAATAAACAGTGCAAAAAAGACACAAGGACAGCAAAGATTGGCCTACATTTTCCAGCTCCAAATCAGCTATTGAAATTGAAGTATATGCTGATAGCCAAAAGTGTAACATAACAAATTATTTTTGTAATAAATGCAAGATGAACCCGACTTTCATAGTGAGACTGGGTGCAAAGCTCTGTACAGCAATATCAATAAGTCACAAAAAAATTTTGCAGTAAATAACAAAGACTTTTTCCTTTTACCTGGAAGGAACAAACGATGTTGTGACAAATGAGGAACGACATTTAGAGCTCTCGCTCGAAAGAAGACAATATGAGCTAAGAAATACTGATGTCATCGTTTTTCAGTTCCACATCATTACGATGTTGCGAAATGGTCCTGTATTAACAGAGAAATGCAAAGTGCAAATAGTGAGATTAATAAAGATATGCAGCCCATTTTAATATGTGACTTCTGTACATATAAACAAAGTGGGAAAGCCATTTCATACTAAAAGTGGTTTCCATCTAAATAGATCAGTAAAAACCTTTCTAATGACAGTATTTTATAAGTAATAAACACAAAAACAAAAGCAAATTCCAGCATCTCAAAGGTCATTCCCCTCAAGGACACGAAGTATGTGTTTATTAGGATAATCTGATGTGCAATCTGCTGACAATAAAGCATTGACATTGCAAGACAAATATGATGTTCTGTTAACACAAGGAAACATCCCAAATGCTTGAAGTCCATAAGGAAATATAGCATTTGTGGTAGAACCAACACCTGCAGTAACTGAAACAGCACCACAATTAACAGCAACAGAAATGGCAGCATCAATAACGTTAGCAGCAGTAAGACACTCACCACAGTCGAATGACCGATGTGTGAGGTGAAGAAAATCAGTCCATCTTAATTATTTTAGGTACCTTGCCTGTACCTGGGATAGAGCATGACACCACAAAACGTAAATAAAACTGCAATCAGTTCTTATCCAACTCACGTGCAGATCTTAAGCCTAACATTCAGTGCCTCAGAAATAAATTATTATAACTTGAGGTAGCAATGAATGGTGCAAACACTGACTCCATGTTAATTATGGATCACTGGTGCAGACATCTTTAACGTAATATATATAAGTTGGCAAGGCAATGTTGTAGAAAAAAATGGAGGTGTATGTATCTTTACCAAATCAGGTATGGGTGTAAAATAAAGTGTGATGCCCAGTCATTGAGTGTGGAAAAGAATTTTGAAGCAGCAATTGTACAGTTGTGAATACAAGGAAAAGTCATCATTGTAGCAATATATGGATCAAATACTGGGAATACAGACATATTTGGGGAAAAGTGCGTTACATTTTGTCCACATACAATAATCACTCGGTTATTAATAAAGAACAATTATTTGTACTCACATAAGATAAAACAGAAACAAGAATAATCAACTGGAACCATGCCGATTGTGACAAAGATAATTCTATATAGTCAGTGATGGCTTTGTTCAGTGGGAAAGTGGATTTGGAATGTCGCCACATATTCGTTAATCAATTAGGAACAGGGCTTAATATTCTATTTACTGGAACAGCCTCTGTAACTGTGTGTGACAACTACAGTATAAATCTTGTGAGGGGAAGTAGGCTAAAAGATAAGTTCTTTCAACTATTATATAGTTTTAATCTTCTTCACATCTGAATGAATCATCAAGAATAATATATAGCACAAAAAGTTTTATAGACAATATGTTTTCAAATTTAGGATCCTCAGAAGCAGAAGTAATAAATAATGATTTGGGATTGTCAGACCACAATACCCTCATCCTTAAAGTCTTTGCATACAACATGTGTAGAAGAATTTTTTTCTGCGTAAACTGTGTAGACCTTACAAACATCCAAACTAAAGAGTTCTGGATGGTTCAAATGGCTCTGAGCACTGTGGGACTTAACATATGAGGTTATCAGTCCCCTAGAACCTTGAACTACTTAAACATAACTACCCTAAGGACGTCACACACATTCATGCCCGAAGAAGGATTCAAACCTGCGACCATAGTGGTCGTGCGGTTCCAGACTGAAGCACCTACGCCTAGAACCGCTTGGCCACACTGGCTGGCAGTTCTGGATGGAAGTACAGTCCCTAATAAATACAAATTATGCATATAAATCCTTTTCTTCAACTTTCATTCGATATTTTGAAATGTGCTTTCCAAAGAAGCTGTCAAGAATCAGATCCCACAGCAATATAGAACCAAATTCTTGGATCACAGCTGGCATCAAAACTTCTTGTGGGACTCTAAAGAGACTAATTTATAAAATGAAAATGTTCACAGATTTACAGTTCACAGAATACATTAGTAGTTGCAAGAAGATAATTGCTAACTCAAAATTTAGGAGCAATGACAGTTTAATAACTCAAAATAAATCAAAAGTTAATCAGTGTATCTGTGAAGACTGTAACAGAGAAGAGATGTGAAGGCAAGGCTATCATTCTCAAAAACGTACAAAATGTCAATATTAAACAACAATGTCAGCCAAATTATATCAAGATTTATTTTATGAATGCAACAGATTCGTGAAGCTCTAAATTTACAAATAAAGAAAAACCAGAATGTCCAAAAGTTGCTTGTAGCACGGGGTAGAGCCACCAAACGAACGTGAATTGTTAAAGGTGATAAAAAGATTGGAACCTAAAATGTCAGCAGGGGTAGAGGAGGTGCCAATGTCTATCATAACAGTGACAAGTTCACAGATTACAAGGCCTTTGGCATAAATAGCCTGCTTATTACCATTTAGTGAAGGCTGAAATACTCAAAAGCAAACCCCTTATCTAAAAACAGTGACAAGTATTAGGTAGAAACCTATCAGACAATATCATTCCATCCACCATTTTCCAGAGCATTGGAAAAATTGATGAGGCATCAAATCAGCAAATATGTAAATGACCCTAACTTACTGTACAGATACCAGTATAGTTTCCAGAACGGTAAAAACACAGAGTCAAAAGTAATGTGTCACACTGAAAAAATAATTTTTTTAAAAATCTAGAAAAAGACAATAGTGTAATGAGAGTAAATTTAGATCTCTCCACTGCATTTGATACTGTCAGTCATAACTTTGTTTCACAAAAATTGGAAGTATTAGGTATTTGTAAGATAGGAAAAATGTGGTTCGAATCATAACTACAAAGCAGAACACAGATTTCAGTTCCAATGCCAGCTTACTCGACCCATAAAATCAGTTTTGTGTCAGATGCAAAAAAAAGTACAAATAGGAGTACAACATGGCCATATTCAAGGTCTGACACTGTTTCTTGTCCATATAAGTGATATTCACACTCAAATAGCGGAGCCAATTCCATATCACTCAGAGATGACACTACTGCAATACAAGTGTGGCAAAGCAATTGCTGCAAATGACAATTAATCAAGTCCTAAAGTATGTCCGCTCATGGTTCAATGCCAAGAGGTTGACAACAAATATAAACAAATAAATTGCACTTTGGAAGTTAAAATGTAAGTTTTGATGTAAAGTTGGTTGACAATGTCACAGACAGACACCTATGAAGTTGCTGTGGATTCATGTTGCTGAAAACGTAACTTCAAAAGACCATGTGGTAAAACGTGCAGAGAAACTCAATGCAGCCTGCTTACTCTTTGAATTATTGCGTACCTCAGAGGTTGCCATGGTGGCATACTTTGACAGTATTCAGTATATTACAACATGTCTACATAGTTGGTCTGCATTGTGCAGGTCCCAGCAGTTTTTTCTTAGATTCTGTGAATGTCTCCTTCAGTTCCATGTGGATGCCTGTGACATAAAAGATGGCGCCGAATGAAACTTTGTTCTGTAACGATGTCTCAGTTTCCTTAAAAAGTGATAGTGACGTGTGTAAAATCTGCGTAAAAAAGGTAAAGAGAGGTATCCTATGCATCCAGTGCAGGTCGTGGTATCACGACAAATGTGTTAAAGTGAATCTAAAATATATAAAAGACGAACATGACTGGACATGCCGTCAGTGCGTTGTGAGTGTCACGAAAAACGAGGTAATGGACACGATAAAATCAAAAGAAAAAATAATAAGTGTGCTTACAGAGGATTTAATGACTATAAATACGAAATATGAAGAACTCCGGCAGAAATATCAAGAACTGGAAACGAAATACAAAGAGATAGAGCGAGATCATCGTCTAGCACAAGACAGTGTTGTTAACCGTCGTTCTGCGCAAAAAACGTGGCGTTTGCCGAAAAAAACAAACAAACAGACAGAGAGTACAGTTCCGGCGATACCGCTAGCAAATAAATTCACAACACTAGACGAAGACTGTGATAAGACAAAGAACAATGACGAACAAAAATCAGTGACGAAAATTCCAACCGAGTGCGCAGCCAAGAAAACATCTAATACGAAAAATAAACCAGTGAACATCAAACGACGAGTTGTTGTACTTGGTGATAGCCACGCCAAGAAAATTGCCGAAAAAATAAATGAGTACAGTACGTTATTCACGGCAACAGGTATGACGAAACCCAGTGCACCTTTGACTGAGATAATTAAGAGCAGCAACTCACTTAATGAGCTATCTAAGAATGATGCCGTCATAATCATGGGTGGAAGTAATGATGTATACAGAAATGAGAGTAAACATGCGACCCAGTGTTTAAAAACTACATTACTTGATCTGAAAGTTCCGAACATCATAGTTACTAGTTTGCGTCACAGATACGACCTGCAAGACAATTCCATCGTAAATCTGGAGCTTGCAAAAGTAAACAGACAATTCTACAATATATGCAAGTCCCAACAAAATGTAACATTTCTTGAGCTTCCAGATGCAAGAGATTTGTTTACGAAACATGGACTACATTATAATAACGCTGGCAAGTCATACGTTGGCAAAATGCTAGCGAAATTAATACAAAAAGACGACGACGTTGCAAGAAAACCAATTGCTGTGCAACCAGTTTCGACCAAGGAAATGGGTAAACGAGAAAACAATTTCAAAATCGGAGCCACAGCGCCAGCTCAAACAGGGACATCACGTCCAGAAGATGAGACGGTGCCAGAACCAGCCTCAGAACATACAGCAAAGACTGAAATTATCGTCAAGAAAACTGTACCTACTCATCATCCAGATGCTCACACACAGGGAAACTGATGAAGGGGGCCAGTTCTATCCGAATTTGGCCCAATACAACGAATCCAGAACAAGTAGTCAACACTCAGGTGGACGTTCCGTTACTTTATAGTCAAATTAGTTTTAAAGACCCTCTACCTAATAATATATGCAGTAGTAATTTCGTTATGCACTTGAACATAAGAGGTCTGTCTGAAGGAATGATCAGGAAGCTTTATGATATAGAAATTTTGCTAGAAAGTGTGAAACAATCTGTGAAAGTAATATGCCTTAATGAACATTGGCTAAAATCTGAAAATATCAGTCTCCTAAATAAACTTACAGGTTATAAACTGGCTACCAGCTTTTGTAGGACCAATGGGTATGGAGGCTCTTGCATATTAGTTCATTCCACGGTAGACTATGATATCAGACAGAATTTTAGCCATCTGAATGAAGAAGGCACATTTGAAAGTTGTTGTATAGAACTTAAAGAGTGTAACACACTAATTATCAGCATATATCGCACCCCTGGGTACCATATAAGCTCTGTATTTTTAGATAAGTTTGATACATTGCTACATAAATTAAAATGTGAGAAAATGTACAAGAAAGTGGTTATATGTGCTGACTTCAACATAGATGTAAGGACTGACAACAAATTTTCTTCACACTTAAAGAACCTGGTAACCACAAATGGGCTAAATCTCAATTTTGATCAGTATACAAGAATTACAGCAAGCTCTGCAACATGTATTGACAATATTGTAAGTAGTTATAATTATTATGTAAAAGAAAAGTTTCTTCTAGATTTAGGAGTATCAGACCATAAAGCACTATTTGTATCACTACCGAAGCAAAATTCAGTCTGCACAACAAAAAGATGTAGGAATTTCAGTCAAGAAAATGTGGAAGTATTTTGCAAAAAACTAAGCCAAACCAAGTGGACAGTCAGCAAACACACTTCCACAAGTGACAATTACAATAACTTTTTAACTGAATTCTTGGGTATATTCAATGAATGCTTCCCTTTTGTAACAGTGAGGACCAGGTCCCAAAAAAGTAGATCCTGGGTAACAAAAGGAATTAAAGTGTCTAGTGCTACTAAGAGGAAACTGCATATGGAGGCAAAAGTAAATCGAAGCCCTCAATTTCTTAAGTATGTAAGCACATACAAAAAAACATTTGGCCAAATAGTTAAACTAGCAAAACGTACTGCAAATAATGACTTCATTTCAAATGCAAAAAACAAATCAAAAGCTGTTTGGTCTGTTATAAGAAGTGAAGTTGGCAGTGAGGCAGAGATAAAATGCCCTTCTAAAATAGTGATAAATGGTAGAGCTGTTACAGAACCCAGTGCCATTTGTGAATCATTCAATGACTTTTTCATAAACTGTAACAAATTTTGTGACTGTTCACCACCAAATACAAAGCCCAATATGACAGATAGCAATTGCACATGTTTTAAGTTTTCTCATGTTTCCATCTCAGATGTCATCAAAATCATAATGTCCCTAAAAAATTCAAAATCTGCGGGGTGGGATGAGGTCCCCACTGAAATAATAAAAATAGTCCGTCACAGTATTGCATATCCACTCTCTTTCATAATCAACCAATCATTTGATGAGGGATGTTTCCCAGATCAATTAAAATATGCAGAAGTTCGGCCCATACACAAAAAAGGCAAACAAGATGAATTGGGCAACTATAGGCCAATCTCACTGTTACCAATTTTCTCAAAAATATTTGAAAGAGCTGCATGTGATCAGATTGAAAATCACAATTCATCTAACAGCATTATCTTAGGCAATCAATATGGTTTCAGAAAAGGCCACAGCACAATCCATGCAATAAATGAATTAGTCACAAAAGTCAGCAGATGTCTTGATGATAGAATGTGTGTGTCAGGCATCTTTTGTGACCTGTCCAAAGCCTTCGACACAGTAAATCATGACCTGCTTCTCCAAAAATTGGCACGCTATGGTTTTCAAGGCAAATCTCTTAGCTGGATGTCATCATACTTGGCAAACAGAAAACAAAGAGTACTTATTAACATCAATGGCAAGAAATTTCTCTCTGGCTGGAAAAACACTCAATTAGGTGTTCCACACGGCTCAATATTAGGGCCACTGCTTTTTCTATATTGTATTAATGATATGCCATGTCAGGTCCAGTCTGATACTATCCTCTATGCGGATGACTCAACAGCTGTAGTCTGTTGTAAAAATGAGGTAGACCTAATTCGTCATATTGAACAAACACTTGGGGAAGTGGAGGCATGGGTCAAAAACAATAACTTGACATTAAATATTACAAAAACAAAAATTGTTCATTTTACCACAAAACAATCTGCACAGTCTATAAGTGAAATAAGGTATATGGACAAAAAAATTAGAGACTGCAGACTGTGTCAAATTCCTTGGCGTGTTAGTCAATAAAAACCTGTTATGGAGTCGCCATGTGGACAACATACTGGGTCGACTGAATAGCCTTGTATATATTATGAATATCTTGTATAGTATTACTGATTTAGCTGTAAGAAAAACTGTATATAATGCATATTTTGTTTCAGTCATTAGGTATAGTATAATTTTCTGGGGGTCTGAAAAAACAAATTTACTTAGAGCTTTTAGACTACAAAAAAGAATCATCCGAGCAATGGTGGGAGCAAAACCAAAGCAACACTGCAAACCTTTATTTGTAAAACTGGATCTAATGAACATTCCAAGCATATACATCTATGAAACTCTCACTTTCACAAAAAGAAACCCACAACTTTTTGAGGGCAACTTCTTCTTGCATCAATATGATACAAGACATAGAACAAGCTACATGTTACCTACCCACCGTTTAAAAATCATATGAAAAAACCCCATACTATATGGGCATGAAATTTGTAAATAAAATATGGAAAGATATGGATGACCCAAATGTAAAAGGCACCAAAAGAGACCTGGAAAAATATCTGAAAGATAAATGTTACTATAGTGTAGAAGATTTCATGAATGGTAACAATGCATTATAATTGTAATTAAAATACCTCTTTGAAGATGTTACACCATGTATATTATTAGTTTATTGTCTATTTTTAGTATTGTTATATATAGTGTAAAAACTGACAAGTCACCTATGTCACAATCTTTGATTGTATAAGGCATGTTATGTGATAATAAAAATTGAATTGAATTGAATTGAACATATGGAATATTATTTTGCGGTTCTTCCACTTGCCACCAAAAGCAATTTTTTTCTTACAAAAGCGGCTATCCAAATAACAGCACACACACACACACACACACACACACACACACACACACACACACACACACACACACACACACACACACGAGAACAAAACTAACATACACACAAAGGCACATGAGTCATATTAAAGCAAAACTTTACAACATACTGCCAGTCAACATCCGAAAGTTAGGAGATAAAAATAAATTTAAAGTAGAATTTAAAAAAGTTTCTCCTGAAACAGTGTTCTTAGTCTGAAAGAAAAACGGTCTTGGTTGCAGGGGAAACAGTACTTTGACCGATATTTTTCAGTCTTCTGGGGCATCATCGCAAAATCTATAAGAAAAAGGAAATAATGTTCATTAGGGTATGGTCCTATCCTGCAGAGCATATTGTAAATATAAGAAGTTACTAGTGAACGTAGTTTAATATACCGTAAAATTAGCATTTGTCACACCTGTAGGGATCATAGCATAGTTCAGCTATTTAGAGCTACAGTGCAGGAAAACCACAAAAAAATTTTACACACATTGTAAATCTTAAAATCTTACACACATTGTAAATCTTGTCTTGAACACACCATGGTAATCTGGCACGTAATCCATATTGGTATACATGGCAGCTGCTGGACCAGAAAAGAAGAACAGCACTGCTTGCCCCAAATAGGAGATATTTACCTAAAGTGTTACACACACATCAATTTTATTATTTAAATCTAGATTTAGGTTTCCTCTGTACTTGTTAAGTTTTAAGAAAGTATAGTTAGTCATTTTAATTTTCTTACATTATATCTGAAGTAATGTTAACAATGCATGCGTCCTCACGACCTGGGGGAAGGTTACCTAGTAACCTGACAGTGGATACAGTTTGCATTTTGCATCCAGCCTCGAAATGTCTGTTTGGACTGACCTATTGCTTAGTGTACATATTATGCTATGTATTCTCAAAATCTGTAAGTGGTGTTCTATGCCATCACTGCTTTCTCAACTGACTTTGGTGTGTTAAAGGTAGGGTTTGCAGTGTGTGTATAATAGCTCTCAATAGTTGAATTGTACAGTTCTTTGCCCCGCAGATACACAGTTTGGTATCCACAGATGTGATGAATGCAAATTTTGCAATATATTGAAGTAAGTTCTCAAGTAATGTTTTTTTTAATTTCCAGCATAGCTCTGCGGGATAAGACCATACCCTGATCAATATTTATATTCTTTTTATTATAAATTTTCTAATGATACCCCTGAAGAGCATCAATAAAAATACTGTTTCCCCTCTAAACTGTGATAGCTTTAACAAACATGCCATGTAGTGGGAAGATTGTACATATTTTTAATTGCTAAGTGACTATTTAGGCAAATATCAGTTTCTGATAACATTTATATTAAGGAAAATCGGAAAATACTGTCTTTCATCCATAAATTTTACATCATTTTTGCAAATCTAGTGCAGAAATGTTGTGTGACATAAAATCTTTATTGAACATAAGCATACAAGTATATAAAGTTATATTGCTATATACTGTATGACATTGTATTGTCTCGTTTGTACACTTTTATGTACATATTTTTATGTTCAATTTCCTTCAGGTAGTTCTCCATAACTTTATATGCCTGTATGTATCTTAACTACTTCTATGTAATATTCAGATAACTACAACATATCAGGATTGCAATACACTTTATTACTAATCTAAGGCATGACTTCTCAAAATAAAATGCAAAATACATCAACCAAAGGACAATCGCAAAACCCAACAGAATAAAAACTAACTTTCAGTGTACACACTTCACTCTGGTGGTGGCAGCTCCCACACAATCCTCTCCCCCACCTTCATTGGGTAGAGTGGAGCTCAAGGGATGTACATATATTTGTGTGTTATGTGTTGTACAGCCCTAGAATGCCTTACATGTATACGAGGCTTCACCTCTAGAGTTGTGTGATGTATGACCAGTGGCATGGTTCTTTCCCACATCGTTTCTTCTTTGTGTTGTTTTTGCAAAGCAGGTGCTATTTCTTCCTGTCGTCCATTCTCTATTTCCCTGTCTGAATTAGCATGTGTGTAGGTTTCACCCAGTTATTGACATGGTTTGTCATTTACCATTGCACTCTGTCTGCATTGTAAGCTCACCTCTTGTCAACACCTCATAAGGTTCCGAGTACAGTGGTCACAGTAGTGGTCGTACTACTTTAATCCCTAGCTGCACAAAAGACCAGTAACTACGTTCTTTGTGTATGAATGGGCTGCCTTCACCATGACAGAATCCCATTGCTGCATGGAGTTTGACTATATGTTTTCACAACTGCTTTAGCATTTATGTAGCATGTTAGTAGTAGGGCAATAGTGGTTCTGAGACATTTTGTTTTGCGCAGGTTTCATGTATTCAGGTGCAACCCTCTCCTTCCCATGGATACAAGCAAACTTTTGATATCAAATTAATTGACTAATTAATTAAATCGATAAATTAATTAACCCTTCCCCCTCAGAGAAATCACCTGGCTTCCCTCCCTCCCCTCCCCTCCCAGAAGAAAAGAGCTGACGGGAAGATCGCACAGTATATACTGAGCTGTTCGTGTGGAAGGTACTGTTCTTTATTTTTGGAAATTATGGATGTTATCCTGCTGGAAAATTTTCTCGAAATTGGCAGGAAAAGGCTATGTGTTTGCTCACCTTAATGTGCGACGATCAACTTCGCTAGTGCACAATGCCACCACCAGAGGACATCACTCTCCCCATCCCTCATACCCCCACATCCTCCCTCCTCAATGCTCCCACAAAAAATTTGTGGGAAAAGTCGCTGAGATGATGGTGTGGAAGGATCCCATGACAGGAAATTCAGTTACACTGAAGAGGCATAATAATAATAATAATAATAATGTATTGTTTATTTATAAAATTTAATTTGCATACCAATCTTTTATTTGATGGGAAATGCTCATCATTCTCTGTTGTTTTAATTTTGGAAAATGCAGGTCTTGTTAAACACATTTAAAAAAAGTAATTATGTACTCAAATAGATCGATTTTTCCCTCATTGTACAAGGAATACCGTCACGAAATAGGCAAAAAAACACTCACCACATGTAGTTACAGTGGTCACTTTCTTCCATGAAAAATCATTTGCGCTGTGGCTGTGATGTAAGACCAGAAGCTACCTGTTTACTTTGTAGTAGGAACACCGCCAAATTTCGACGGGACTTTATGTTGTCACAGTTGTCGAATTCCCAATCACTACAAGTCTACTAAGCATTTCTTTCTTTCTTTCTTTCTTTTTTAGGCACTGTAGAATTCCTAACTAGTATAGGAGAATAAGAAGGAGGAGTAAGTGTCTGCTGTGTGTCAGGGTAGAAACAACAACAAATACTTCTGCAAGACAATATCCACCAGACTGTATTGAGAAGCAATGAACACGTATGCTTAAACTACAATCCATTCCACTGTAACTGCCACAATTAGATGTCAGAGAATGTGGAAACTTCCTTAGGCTATCGCCGCACACTGGCCACACCGATAGCTGCACACTTATGTCCTGGCATCCACACGTTGGCTGTTCTCGATGCTCAGATGTCGGAGAGAATGCCGCCATAACTGCCCAGCCATCAATCAATCTGTTAATACAGGAGAGAGAATTCTCAGGTGCAAACACTCACCATACTGTATCTTCTGAAATTTCGAGGTAAAAGTCGGAGAATACTCACAAAACACGCTATCACGGAGGCTGTCCAATGCATACTGCCTATTAGTTCTGTATTCATTCGCACAGAAGACGCCACGATCTCAGACACATGCTACATTTTTTGTGGCCACACATCCACCTAAACATTTTACAGCCACTGGGCGACACCAACCGCAGTCCGGAAATCTTGCTAATCCCTAAAGAAAGCCTCAGTCACAGGCTACCTCTGAATGCGCCTAGACACAGAAAGGAGTCGTCCAAGGAAACCAGTCACATATTTATCAGTGTAGTAATTCAAAGTATTACGATTATGGCAGTTTGACAACGAGCAAAGTGCTGGATGTACCTCCTCATGAAGACTGCAGTACCGTAAACATCAATTTCCCACATAATTTTATGATCTCCTTATGATTGCGGATAATTTTCGACGTAAAATCTATCATACTCTTTATGGCTATCGATCCATCGAAATTGCGATTTTCCACATCAGATCCATATCTCTCGTACGACCAGGCATACCTCATCCATGTAATTATTCTTTCGAGGCGACGACGATGATGACTATGTTTGTTTTGTGGGGTGCTCAACTGCACAGTCATCAGCGCCTGTATTCATTCCTATCTGAATGTCATGGCTGGCTCTCCTGAGGCTATCAATAGTTCTAATGGGATGTTGTCTACTCCCGGGGCATTTTTCGACTTAGGTCCATCAGTACTCCGTCAAATTCTTGATGCAATAGCGTATCTTTCATCTCATTTTTATCAATGCCCTCTTCCATTTCCATGATATTGCCCTCAAGTACATCTCCCTTGTATAAACCCTCTATATACTGTTTCCTCCTTTCTGACTTCCCTTCTTGGCTTAGGACTGGTTTTCCATATGAGCTGTTGATATTTATACAGGTGATTCTTTTTTCTCCAAAGGCTCTTTAATTTTCCTGTAGGTGGCATCTATCCTACCTCTACTGACATCTGCTTCTACAGCCATACATTTGATGTGTAGCAATTTCTGCTTAACAATTTTGCGCTTTGTGTCGATCTTGTTTTTCAGCCCTTTGTATTCCTTTTCGCCTACCTCATTTATTGAATTTTTATATTTTTTTCCTTTCATCAATTATATTCCATATCTCTTGTGTTACTCAAGCATTTCTACAAGCCCTTGTTTTTTATGTACTTCATCCTGTGCTGCCTTCACTATTTCATCTCTCAAAGCTATCCATTCTTCTTCTGCTGTATTCCTTTCCCCTGTTCTTGTCAGTCATTCCCTAATGCCCACCTGAAACTCTTATAGCCTGTGGTTTTTTCAATTTATCCAGCTCCCGTCGTCTTTAATTCCTAATTTTTGTGCAGTTTCTTCAGTTTTAATCTGCAGTTCATAACCAATAAATAGTATTCAGAGTCTCCATCTGCCCTGGAAATGTCTTGTAGTTTAAAACATGGTTCCGAAATCTCTGTCTTACCATTATATAATCAATCTGAAACCTTCCAGTGTTTCCAGATCTCTTCCACGTGTACAACCTTCTTTAATGATTTTTAAACCAAGTGTTGGGTATGATTAAATTATGCTCTGTGCAATATTCCTTCCTCTTTCATTCCTTTCCCGCAGTCCATATTCACCTATTACTTTTCCTTCTCTTCCTTTTCCAGTCCCCCATCACTATTAAATTTTCGTCTCCCTTAACTATCTTAATAATTTCTTTTACCTCTTGATACATTTCTTCAATCTCTTCCTCATTTGCGGAGCTAGTTGGCATACAAACTTGTACTACTATGGTGGGTGTGGGCTTCATTATCTATGTTGGCTACAGTAATGCATTCACTATGTTGTTCATAGTTGCTTATCTGTGTTTCTGTTTTTGTATTTATTATTAAACCTACCCCCTCATTACCCTTATTTGATTTTGTATTTATAACCCTGTATTCACCTTATCAGAAGTCCATTTCCTCCTACCAGAGGACATCACTAATACCCCTTTTATCTAAATTTAACTTATCCATGTCTATTTTTTATTTTTGTAACACTCCTACCCAATTAAGGCATCTGGTATCTCATGCCCTGATCTGTAGAATGCCAGTTATGTTTCTCCTGATAACGACATCTCCAGAGTGGGTGACCTCATAATTTAACCATCACAGTACAGGTGCATGCACTTAGAAAAAATTACGGCTGTCGTTTGCCCTTGCTTTCAGCCATTCATAGTACCAGCACAACAGGATCATATTGGTTAATATCACAAGCCCAGATCAGTCAGTCATCCAGACTGCTGCTCCTGCAACTACTGAAAAGGCTGCTACCTTCTTCAGCAACCATACGTTTGCCTGGGCTCTCAAGAGATACCCCTTTGTTGTGGTTGCACCTACGGTATGGCTATCTGTATTGCTGAGACACGCAAGTCTCCCCACTAGCGGCAAGGTCCATGGTTTCTCCTAGATACTTTAATTTGTCTACTTTCAAGATTTTACCGAAATTGATGATTAACACTCTCAGTACTGGCCCTATATTTTTCCATGTCCACAGAATCTAGGAAATTTTAGCTGAGTACAAGAAAAATATAAATACAAAATTAACGCTATTTTAAGCCCATTTTGTCTTCTTTAATATGCAGCTATGACTAAAATTCTGTCTGGTACAAGATGGACAAATTGGAGTATTTCACACAATGTTGTTTTCGTCAAATTAAAAATTTCATAACATTTATATAGGTAGAGTGAATGAGTTCATAAGTACACAATGATCAGTGTTGAATATCGTATTTAAATACAATAGCACTTTCTACATGGATTTATACTGCATTTTCATACGAAATATTTTAAAACAGGGTTCAATACACAGCACCACACAGCATTATTTGCGGTGATAATGTGATCCTTGCGAGATGCTTTCTCATTTTCTTTCCTTTATTTTGAAGAACAAACATAAAACACACAGGAGGTAGATTTTTTGCTTGTAGTTGGTACATATTGCAGGAAATGTCTCTGAGCCAGTCAGCGTACAGGTCCATTTTAGTTATTTGGAGCTGTTGGCAAGATTGGTAGTGAAATCAGTTACTGTAACGATATTGTTCTGAAATGAACTGTCTAACCAAAATGCATTCGACACTCCTAGCAAGAACAAATGAAACAAGAAAAAAAGTTTCTACCACCATTTCACAGTTGTGTGCTGAACATGTACTGCAGTCACCGTCAAAGACACTTATGTCATATAAATCATCTTCACCAACTTCAGCATCGAAAATGTCTCAAAAATTCACCAAATCGGCAGTTCCTTCACCCGATAAACCATGGCGCACCATTTATTTTACACAGAATAACAATAATTGCCTTATTGGCAAATTTAAACAATGACTCGTAACGAACAAAGTACCCTGAAAACAAGAAGCAGACTCAGGGCATCTATCCGCGAAACTAATAAATAACAGTATAAACATCGTATATAGATAGCCAGAGGTGTGAAAACAACACGCAGAGTTTTTTAATCAACAAAATACGCTGGCCTGTAGAACCTGTGTGTTTCTCGGTTTTGGAAGGGAGCATGGTCCATAGAATCTATGGGCCTCGCACTGAGAGATTTGAAGGTTAACTGCTGGGTCTTGAAATGATCTTTCCATATAATTTCTTTTCATATATAAAATTTGGAGACAATATCATGGAATTCTTTACAGAATGGATTGCTTCTGGTCTCTTATTGCTGAGGGATCTAGTATCATCACTTTCTCCAAAAGCAAATTGAACAGTAATGGCAATAATCCACCTTCTCATTTGAACACTATTTTGCTTTCAAACGGTTCAGAAATTTCTCTCAAAAATTGTCTATTTAAAGAATCATATGCCATTTTGAAATAATATATGATTATTGTTTGTTTAGTTTTGCAAATTTGGAGGAAGGATGTCAGTTCATGATTTTCGATATTTTGACTGATATTCTCCAATTAAGTGGTCTGTTTGTTATTCTAACCTTCTAAGTACAGCTACAGGATTTTATAGCTGACTGAAAGTAAGGAAATTCCTCTACAACTGCATCTGATTTGTCCCCTTCCTTGTGAAGTGTGTGATTTAATGCACATTTCCATTGGGGATTTTTTCATTTGCTTTCAATACTTTGGTAATTATTCTGTCTCTCCAGTGTCTTGCTGTTCTTCATGTTGCAGACTATTTCTTAGATTTCTTCCAATATTGGGTGAGCTGATTCTAGATTTGGGATGGATTTCTTAAAATTGAGTTGGGCCTTTCAGACTTCCACAATGTAGTAAATTTAGAAAATATTCTGCAAGACATTTACAGTTTTCTGTGCCACATAGTTTCAGCTTTCCATCCTGAGATTGCAGCTATTGTTATAGTCATAGTTATTACTATTATTATCATTATTATATTTATTCATGTTGCTAATTAGCATAACTGTTTTTCTTATACTTACATAAATTTAACTGAGACACAAAATATAGAAAATTAAATGTTAGGAAATTATAGTTTTGTATTATGTATTTGATTTAAGAGGGTGTCTAATCTAAACAAGTTAAACAAAGGATTAAGTAAACAAAATTTGTAATGAAAATAAAAAACTGTATGATATATATTGAGGACCTTTCTACAATTCATTTGTGTTTGAGAAAGTAATAAAACAGTGAATGATTCTACATATTTTTGCCATAAATATTTTCAGTCTTTCAACATAAATACATGTAATCATCAACATAATTGCCATATTTCACCTTTGTTTGGATATTTCCATAATTACAATTGGGAATTGACTTTTAAAATTCTAATTAATATCTAAAATATGTTTTACATACTTTGATATTCTATGCAAACGTTTTCTGGTGCATAAAATGCCTAAATTGTGACAAAGAAAAAATTTTGCTTTATAAATGAACTCAGTTTGTTTAATAGAGTTGTATAGTAAATCGGTATTAATGAATATAGAAATGAAATAAATGATGCTCAACTCCAAATCAGTAACAACGTAATGTACTACAATATACCACTGTTTGAAATTTACTTGCTCCCTTAATACATAAAAATGGATATTTTTAGGAAAAATCTTTTGGTGTGAACTGATTGGGTAAGTTTTTGATTGGCAATGAAAATACTATGTATGTCCACTTTGATGAAACCTAAAGTCATACAGTCAACTAGCACTGAATCTCAATAGTTTTCCATTTGGAAGTCTAATTATGTTAACTGAGAGACTCTGTATTCTGTAGAAGATGAGATATATCATTAATTTGTACAGGGTTTGGGTCAATTTGTAATTTTTATGAACAAACTAATCTATGTTAAATCTGCTGATGCATGTTTTTGCCTACTGTTGTAAAAATATAGAATAATGTGAGATATTAAAAGGTGGTTAATATTTTAAAAGTGTAAATAGATTTTGGAAAAGTATCCTATTATATGTTTGTCAAAAATTGATAGAAAATTTCACAGTACCAGGCTGAAAATATTTTTTATAGATTCCATCAGGTTCTATGTTAAAAGTTTTAGAAATGGATGAAATTTTTCTTGTATTCTTAGTATTTACATTTTCAGATATAATTGGGTGTTTTTCTTAATTTTCTTGTGCTTCAAGCTTTAATTGTTATAGTTGTTTCCAATATCTTTTGTAAATATTAATCACTCTAGCAATGTTCCTTTTCAGTTATTTATGCTTACACATTTTTCTTGGTTCTTATTTACACAGTTTTTATCATATTTTCTCTTTCTTCATATTCCAAAAGTTTATAATTCAAGACCAAAAGCTACAATAAGCAAACAGGAATGTACACTCCTGACAGAAACGAAATACATTACAATAATATCAGCATACTTTCAACTGAACAAAACAGCCATTGATGAAATGCACGAATTAGGCCAGTTGATCACTTAGAGTAAACATAATAAACGACCAATTATTGCCAGAGACTTAAACTGTACAATGGATGTAAAAAACTACAAAGCAAAAATAATAACGGAAAAGTTGCAGGAAGAAGGCTTTATCCATTAAACAAACCGAGCATACCTACATATACTACCCACAATGGGCAAAGCACAACAGACATAATCACTTGTCTGAACTGCAGACCACCACTTTGGAAACATGTACCTCTAGAAATAAATATTCAAGGAGAATGGTGGAATGCACAAGAAAAAGAGACAGAAGCACTTTCCAGAACAACAGATATTGAGAAAGTGGGAGCAAAGTCAGATGACACAAAACAAATTGAAATCCGCAACTAGAGGAAGCAATAGAAGCGATAGGAGAACTCCTAAGAGAAGCTACCAATCCTAGGCACAAAAGAAGACCGAAAAAATAGTTTGACAAAGAGTGTTACAGGCTACTCATAGTTGTGCTGGCAAGCCTAAATCAACTAAAACAGTCTGCAGAGAACCCTACCCTCCTCAAAACTTACGCCGAAAAACGATTCAATGGTACGAAAACTCTAAAAGGAAATAAGAGAACATTCTGGGCAAAAGGAGGAAAGAAACTAGTGGAGGAATCCACGATATATTGCGCTACGCCCCAGAAAACGAGCTGGCATACAGTATGTCAATATGAAGGAATGGGAGATGCATTCGACAACATACTGAATGAGGAATGACTAAAAGGCAGACCAGAGGACAGACAAATCACAATGCCATAAACAATTACAGAATGTTTTTGTATTTTGAACACTGCAGCATGGTCAGCAATCGTGATAATCAAATATATAAGAAACTATCAGCCTCGATTGCGGTAATGAAACCAACTTTACACCTCTGTTTCATTACCACAACCAAGGCTGATAATTTCTTACATATTAAATTACGGAATGGGTCCCATTGGCCACAGAAGAGGTCAAAGATGCCATTAACAGCACCAAAAACAAAAAAACAGCAGGCCCTGACAGACTTTTTAGCGAATATTTAAAAGACACATCCCAAATACTAGCGCCACTGTGGACAAAACTCTACAAGTGCACAGGAATAGCCTCCATTCCGGAACAGTGGAGTCAGTCAATAGTAAAAGTGCTATATAAAGGGAGAGAAGACCCCAACAACCCTATCAAATACAGAGGTATAGCCTAGAAAACTTACTTTTCAAAGTATTGACAAAAATAATAACAGAAAGAATAAAGCAGACTATCGACGACACCTGCCCGAAAACTGAAGGGGAATCAGGAAAGGATGATCAGCTCTGAATGCTATAGAGCTCCTGCTAAAGAGCGTATTGGAAGCCCTTGAAGACAGAGAAAAGTTTCATGTAGTATTTATAGACTTTACAAAAGCATTTGAGTTGATAAACAGAAAATTAACTACCAAAAAACTAGAGGAAACCCTAAATGAAAACAACATACGGACACAAATCATGTGCAGTACTGGGATAGAATGAAATAAGGATTTAGTAAACCCCTCCCTATCGGAGACGATACTCCAATCAAATGGAGTACTTCAGGGAGACCCACTGAGTTCTCTGTTATTTATCCTTGCAGTGGAAGAAATTGTAAGAATACCCCAAAGGGAGGATGTAATCTCATACATATATGCGACAATATTGTAATAGGCGGAAGGATCATTGTAAAGTTAGAAAAAACAATAAACGACGTGGAAGATTGGTGCATCAAACACAGCTCCGAAATAAATGTGTACCTAGGGTCACAATATAAACAATTGCAACATGTTTCACAAAACATGTAACAGAGAAATCAATGCAAGCAAATTGACAATCTATGAAATAGATTGCATTGTATCACACAGCCTAGAGACAGCAGTGGAACTATTCAGAGGCAAAACCTTCCCAATGATGAAATACAGCATAGAAATTATCAGACCACATCTCACATTGAAAAACCTAACTGCACTGAAAGAATAAAGGCGAAATATATAAAGAAAGCAATTGGAGTGTCCAAAACAACATGATCCAGACTTGTATACCCACTGGTGAGGGAATCCTTCCTCACTGAAGACCTATGGATAAACCTGATACTACCCAACACAAGTGCTTCAGAAAGTCTACTAAAACATGCAAGGAAAAAAGCGAAAACCTACCATCACCATTTTACAGCACAGGTGCCACGATTGACCGAACATGGACAAAGGAAAACTTCGAAATGAGACATGTGATCACCAGAATCGCAGTCCAAGGTTTCCACCATCTTATTTGCAACAACACGTCACATCATGAACCAAACACAATGTAGGGGTGTAAACTGTGCCATCAAATATGCAAAGATTACTATATAGATCCCTGTACCAAAAGGACACGGTCAATAAGTGATTATGCAAACCACAATAGGTAAAATTTCTAATTTCACATATTATTATCATTGTACTTTGAACTTGTATCACTATTTGGCAACAATAAACTTATTATTACAATTCAATTTCTTGTAAAGAAACAAGCTTCTTAAACCTCTATTTCATAAGAAACTGTGTGTGGCTGCAATAATTGTGTCATTTATTTTAGAGACCTATAGAAATTCATGGTCACTCCTTTCAAATTTCTTTTGGTTTCATACTAGGGGAATTTCTTACAATAAGAAAAGCTAAAATAAAGTGTAAGACACTCCTATTTTATATATTTTTTTTACGTTATTGACTTTATATTGAGAATCTGTGAGAGTTAAAGTAACATTTTCTGTTTACTCCAAGTTCAGAAGACCATGTTAGAAAAAAATTATAAATTCATCTCAGAAGTATGAATAACAATTGCATCATTAAAGATTGTAAAATATTATATTGTATGCGATATATTGTTGCTCATTCCCCATTGATCTCTTCAACTAGCATATAGGGAATGCTTGGTACGTCAGTGCTTTACTTACATGTTTCTGCAATCTATTCACCCCTTGTTACCTGAAACAAGTTACAGTTACGCTTACTATTCAAGATCTGAAGATGGTTATATGAACAGCCAAAACTAGTGTAATTTAATATGTTTTTATTTGCAATCTTGAATTTTAAAAGGCTTGGTGAAATTTTTTAAAAAAGCTTTTTGTAAACTAGTTGTCTGCTGTTGGTTTGTGCATGAGGTTCTGTGCCCGTTGTTGCTGATTTTGTGCAAGTGTTTCTGTGCATTTTTATTGAGTCTACTCACAAATGTCTGCCATTAAGAAAAAAAAGCATATCAAAGTATATCAGGTGTGTGAAAAACCATTTTCAGTTGCCATACTTGCCAAGAACCAAAGAAACTGGTACAGGCATTCGTATTCAAATACAGAGATATGTAAACAGGCAGAATAGGGAGCTGCGGTCGGCAATCCTTATGTAAGTCAACAAGTGTCTGGCGCAGTTGTTAGGTTGGTTACTGTTGCTACACTGGCAGCTTATCAAGATTTAAGTGAGTTTGAACGTAGTGTTAGAGTCGGTGCACGAGTGGTGGGACACAGCAAATCCGATGTTTCGATGAAGTAGGGATTTTCCCGTACGACCAATTCATGAGTGTACCGTGAATGTCAGGAATCCAGTGAAACATCAAATCTCCGACATTGCTGCAGCTGGAAATTGATCCTGCAAGAACGGGACCAACATGAACTGAAGAGAATTGTTCAGTGTGACAAAAGTGCAACTCTTCTTCACATAGCTGCAGATTTCGATGCTGGACCATCAACATGTATCAGCGTGTGAACCATTCAAAGAAACATTATCGATATGAGCTTTCGGAGTCGAAGACCCACTTGTGTACCCCTGATGACTGCACAACACGAAGCCTTATGCATCGCTTGGACCCATCAACAATGATATTGGACTGTTTACCTGGTTGGGCGAGTCTCGTTTCAAATTGTATCAAGCAGATAGTTAAGTACAGATATGGCACCACCTCATGAATCCACGGCCGCTGCATGTCAGGAGGGGCTGTTCAAGCTGGTGGAGGCTCTGTAATGGTGTGGTGTGTGTGCATTTGGAGTGATATGAGACCGCTGATAGGTCTAGATACGACTCTGACAGGTGACATGACGTACTCATGCTGTCTGATCACCTACATCCATTCATGTCCATTGTGTATTACGACGGACTTGGGCAACTCCAGCAGGACAGTGCTACACCTCAGACATCCAGAGTTGCTACAGCGGGGCTCCAGGCACACTCTTCTGAATTTAAACACTTATGCTGGCCACCAAGCTCCCCAGACATGAACATTATGGAGCATATCTGAGATGCCTTGCAACATGCTGTCAGAAGAGATCTCCATCCCTCATACTCTTAAAGAATTAAGGGCAACCCACGGGATTCCTGGTGTCATTTCCCTCCAGCACTACGTCAGACATTAGTCGAGTCCATGCCACATTGTGTCACATCACTTCTGCATACTCATGGGGGGCCCTACAAAATATTAGGCAGTTTCTTTGGCTCTTCAGTGTATATGTTAAATAAAAGTGTTGTTTCATTTGTGTGTGTCCCCTGCAATTTTTCCTAAGGAAGAGTCATAGATTATGGGCCCAGGATCGCCAATCCATAGCGACAGGAAGTGAGAGTACCATCAAATAGACTGCAGAAGAAAAATTAATACACCAGTAGTGGGGAAAAGACGATATGAGAAGAGTTTTAGTTTATTCAAGATGGCAAAACCTTGCCCCCCTTGCTGCTGACCTCTGATCAATTAATTAACCTGCCTCCCTCTGGGAATCTTCCAGCCCATCAGGGGGTCCTTCCCCCTTCCGCCTCTGGGAAATCCCTAACTCTACCCACCCCACCCCCTCCCCACCACTCCACTCCCAGAAAAAGTGGTGGGAAAATCGCTGGGTGTGCTAAGCTGTTGGACTGGAAGACTATCACAACATGAAATGCAAATCAGTATCAAGTAAATTGCAGAAGCTATAATAATATGTTGTTTATTTATAAAATTCAATACGTAGAGGTTGGATCTCTTTATTTGACAGGAAAAACTCATCATCCTCTGTTTATTTACTTTTGGAAGGTGCAAGTTTTGTCAAATACTTTGAAAAAAGTTATCGAATTCTCAAAAAGAAATTACACTGCTACAGTTCGCAGTCCTAGCACTAAATATAGTCAGCCCAGACATATATAGCAAAACAAAGGTCCTTTTTACGGTAAATCATACATACCATGAAACAGTGGGTAGTTAAAAACGTCATCATAAGTAGAAATAATCACGAAAAACTGTGGGAAACTGAACTTAAATGCACTTAGGAATCGGCGGGAAATCATACACATCACGAACAAAAGGCAGTTAAAAACTTCGTCAGAGGCAAAAATAATCACAAAAAACTGCAGTACACTGAACTGACACCACTTTACACCAATGAAATGCATAGAAATTGATGGTAAATCACACATATCACGATAAAACGGCAGTTAATAACATTGCAATACAGGGTGCTAAAGATCACTGAAGAAAACACGTAATTACAAGTATCATGGAACACGCGCATCTTCCACGTAAGTGGAGCGCTCCCTGTGTGTTGTACACATCACGAAACTCATAGGTGCTGTGGAAGCGCCGCACACTGCTCACTGCCACGCTATGTCTGCTTGTGTCAGAGTCAAGTGGACTAAAGATGTAGTTCTGTGAGCTGTCACCAAAGGACAGCACTGCATAGGTCGGATCGGGTGGCTGCCATGGATTTTTTTTTTTTTTTTTTGTTCCGGCCCCAAAAGCCCATAGTCTGGAAGCAGCAGCTTGTGGCCATTGATCTGTCTCCCTTTCATGCAGTTTGTCTGCTTGTAGCGATTGTGCCGGCTGGAGTGGCCGAGCGGTTCCAGGCATTTCAGTCTGGAGCCGCGCGACTGCTACGGTCGCAGTTTCGAATCCTGCCTCGGGCATGGATGTGTGTGTTGTCCTTAGGTTAGTTAGGTTTAAGTAGTTCTGATTTCTGGGGGACTGATGACCACAGTAGTTAAGTCCCATAGTGCTCAGAGCCATTTGAACCATTTTTGGAGCGATTGCATCAAAGAAATTTCCTGGAAGGAGTGCTCACTTAACAGCTCACTTCCTCTGAAGTACACTCTTCCCTTGTGAACCACCACATCTCACTGCATGTTTGAGCCAGCAGGCCTGTAGTGGCAACTTCAAAGACCGACAAAGAATAACGGATTTCCTGTCGTCACACACAAGCACTTGCTTCAAAAGGCATCTGAAAAGTAGTGTGACAAACTCCAGAACACAGACCTTGGTTTGATGTAGCTGACAACAGGTTTTCTCCAGGAGGATTCGTGAACTCTAATAAAGAGATCCCAGGAAGAAGAACTGGTTGTGTTTCACCTGCATTCTGTGGACAACAACACCTAACTTGTCTGAACCTGCTGACTAGTGTTTTCTCTTTGTCTAGTGGGAGGAGCTTGAATCAATATAAAGCCTATCCTCTCCACAGTCATCTTCATTCTGCTCCAGTCTGTGACTACTTTCAGTTGTCGTCATCGTTAGTGCATCAGTCCCCCTCTTTTGTCAAGCTGTCGATGGTGTGTCTAACACTATGAAGTAATCAGCATCTTCAAGCAGTATCAACAGTGACAGTGGCAGTGAGAAACGTCTGAGGTAGTACTTGGACGAACAGCCATGTGAGCGCCAATTGAGTAAACGTGAGCATAAAATGCATATTTACTTAAGTTGCCCCAATGCCTTTTCCACAGGCGGATGTTAGCAGAACATCATGTAAATTACTCTATTAGGAAACCGGTACGTGACGTAATGCTCACTGAGGAAAATAAAATCTTGAAGTTTAAGAATGCCCACTACCAGGAGCATTGTGTTTTGTAGTGCATAGTGACTTTGAGTGCCTCCTTGCTCCTGTGACATACTGTGAAGGTGTTCCTACAGCCTCATATACCACCATTGCAGAAAAGGATGACCCATATGCAGCAGTGAATAGCCATCACAAATCATATGTCTGATTTAATCCTGCAATTTGGCTGCTCACTGAGCTCAAAAAACTTTCATTGGAGGTTGATAAGCATTAAAACATAAACATTCGTATGACCGAGAACACTGCTTTGTGCAAGAAGACAGTTGACTGTCATATGTGTGGGCAGCTGTTGGACTGGAAAACAGGAACTCCTTATAAAGGCTATTGTCACTTAATAGGGAAATTCTCCAGTGCCGCCCATAATACATGCAACCTGATGCACCAGTTATCAGAAACGATACCTATTTTTTCCACAATTTGAGCTGGTATGATGCTCACTTTCTTGTTGAGCACTTATCTAATTTTGGTATGGAGTGCGATCAGGCCAGCGTCCTGGCTGAGAGTGTTGAGAAATATATTTCAGTTTGCAAACGACACCAAGAATTATGCTGCACTTCCCCTATTCATTACATTTTATGCAAGCACCACTCCAAAAACTTGAAACTCTGCCTCAGGAGGATATGCGCATTAGTCAAGGTGTGTATTCCAATGACATAAAGTTTCAGCTTGTGATGAGGACGGGTGTTTTCCCATACTAGTATCTGGAATGTATAAAAAAGTTAACAAAACTGAACTACCTGACACACCTACTTTCACCAGTAACATGCAGGCGACGCCATATCAAATGTAGAGTGTGAGCATGCTGTGAATGTTTGGCCGGAGTTTAACATCTCCACTCTAGGGGAGTTTGCAAAACTTGACATGGACATAGACATGTGTTCGCTTGTAGATATTTTTGAGAAACTCTGGAGTGTATGCTTGACCCCATATGCTCTGAATCCTCCATTTTATCACACAGCACTTGGGTTGCATGCCCAAGAAAACGAAAGTCAACATCGAACTATTGACTGATGTTGACATGTCTTCACAGGGGACTTAGCCCATGTGCCACAGGCTCACCAACGCAAATAACCAGCAGACCGGTGAGAGGTACAATGCATCTGATGATTGGAGCTACATCATGTAGTTGGGTGTGAATACCATGTATTGGCACACCACACAACAATCACTGTAGATTGGCGAGTTTTGATGGCTGTCCAAAGTCATATGTATCAGATTATTAGGAAATGTCGTTGGTATGGCGGTTGATGCTGGTGTGGGATGCGTCGTGGAGACAGGCCTCAAATATCCTAATAGTTACCATGATGTGCACAGTGATTTGCAGCTATGTTCTGAGCAGCTGGTTCTGCAAGGAGGCTGCAGCTCCAAACTAGTGACAACACCGGGGAACAAGCACAGGTATGTCCTGCATTACAGAAACCTCCAGCACTGTACAGCTTACGGATGGAGCAGGCTAGAATCACCCCCACTATATCCTTCAAGTAGTCACACTGGTTCAAGCAGTATATTGACTCAAATACCAAAAAGAGGGCTTCTGCAAAGAGTGATTTTAAAACAGATTTATTTAAATTAATGAATAAGGCAATATTGGGCAAGACAATGGAAAGTTTGAGAAAACACCACGAAATTCTTATTAGAACACAATGGGATGGGCATTATGGCGTAAGGAAACGTGTTGCCACACCAAATTTCAAATGCGTCACTATCTCCAACAAGAACTTTGCTGCTGTGGAGACAGCAAAGACTTCTGCAGAGTTCATGAAACATGTCTATGCGGGGATATGCAATTAGGCCAGTCCAGACTCCACATGTGTCAGTTCCATTATGAGTTTGCGAAAATACATTTCACTGATCCAAATTCACTTTATGTGGATACAGACAGCTTCATCTTTTGGGTGAAGGGCTGTAATCCATAGTGAAAGTTATTTGCTTTGATTCTATCATTCATTGTTCATGAGCATTAAAATATTTGTCTGCTTTTTATTGAAAACTGAATGTACTGTCCTCTGTTTAAGAAAGGTTGAACCGAAATTACTATTGCGTCCAGTGTGTCTCAGTGCACACATAATATAAAGACAAATCTAACTGGCATTCACTGTGCAGGAAATGAAATCAAAACTGTTACTCAAGTACTACTACCAAAATCAAACTGTGCACTGCCCAGAAAAATTCAAACACTGAAATTACGTAACACTATGACCCATTAAAAATATGAATGGTTAGATTTTGTACAATGGAAATGTAAGATGAGATACGAAAAAGCCAACAGTATATGAAAAGAATCGCACCTGAAAAATTATTGTATAATCAGCAGCACTAGCACAGCATTAAGAAACAGCGCTAGCTAAAATATGCTAAAGTAAAATTAAACAACTGGGAGAAAGATTTGGATGATTTTCTCATACTAAAAACAACTTCTTAAAAAATCTTCTTATTGAAATGAAAATACCAGTCCATTCATTATAATTATGATGCTATATTTTAAACTCTTATTTCACAAGAACACAAAACTCACAGAAAATCAGAATCTTTACTTTCTTTACAAAAGTCTTACAAGGCAATGCATATTTTGTTGACTTTTATGACTACGCAGATTGAAATGAATTAAACTGAAATGATTTAAACTGACATGGGGAGATGGACTGTTCTTTTGCAAGAATCGCTAATATTATTAGCACATGCCAGCAAAAGTTGTAACTTTAAAAACATATCCATAAAGCAAGTCCATTCTCTCTGTTCCATAAATGCTGTGTCTGTAGCTCATTCCATCAAATTAATAACTCCTGACTATTTTCTTCAACAAAATCATCTTCCAATATTGCTAAAAGTTTTGCCAGCTTGCTTCATACCAAACATTCAACTACTTTCTGCTCAACAACTGAGCCAAAGATACACAAGCACAGACAGACTACTGCTACTGCCGTAAGTTGACTATTCCACAGATGTCATAAGTGACTGCTTCACTCTCGTAACATGAAATTTCCACTCATTCTGAAACTAAGCACAAAGAAATGTCTTTACACCTTTAAATGTCCATCTTTCATAATCCCCCACCCCATTTGATAAAATTTTCGTACATTTTTACAATGTCTTACAATGTGAAAACCATGAAAATTTGACAAGATACATAAATATACTAAATTTTACAAAACATTAAAATTGAAAACATGTGCATAAAGAAATTGAACAGATGGTTTTTGTTATAAGTCTGTGCATGCGGTATTGTCAAATGAACCCTTAATCGTCACATGAAAATTTCTTTGCAGAACAGAAGTCATTGCAGTCCATATAGTTTTTCAAAGCATATCTTTTTCTATGTAAATTACATTAGGCCTACTGATTTCTTTTTTTTTTTCTTTTAGAATAATGCAGATCATAAGAAAGGCGAACAAGGTTGTGGCAGAAAAAGGAAGAGAGATATAAACCAACAACAGAAATGCCAAGAAGCTCGCAATAGAGGTTTAGCTTATATTCAGAAACGACAGAAAGGGAATGACAGTCACAACTGTGAACTTGGAGCTAACTGTAATGACAGGAAAAGGTGTTTTCAATTATTCAACAGAAGTTTGGGAATATGGGAAATAATGACTTGCAAAATGCCTACCTTCATGGTTGCATACAAGCTACTGAAACAAAGACAAAAACAAAGAACACTGACAGTCCATCAAGACCAAGTAAAAGTATAGGATATTCTGTGATGTCATCTAGTGGAAAGTGCATTGAAGTTTGTAAGACTGCTCTCTTGAATATTCATGGACTACAAAGAAGTACAAATTGTTTAGAACACTTAACATTCAAAACAAAGAAAGATTGTCAAACCCTCTCAGGAGATGGATTGGGAAAACACCAGCATCATCCTAAGAAGTATTCAAGTGCAGATATTGAATTTGTCAATACTTTCATAAATAGACAACCAACATACACCAGTCATTACATAACAGTTGATAGTCCAAATAAGAAATTCATGAGCATGGAGTTCACAATAGAAAGCTGGTCATAAAATATAAAGAAGGATGTGAACAACTACAGAAATTGCCTGTATCCAGTAATAAATTTCGCTGGATTTTTGTAGAAGAGCAGAAGATATCCTTTGAAACCCCTAAATCAGACACTTCCAGCACATGCAATTGCCTACTTATTAAAATAGAACATGCAAAAAAGAGAAAACTTAACAAAATCCCTATCTACTGAACTTGAGTTACATCAGTGCAAAGTGAAAGCAGGACAGGATGTTGTTACACTAGCTACAAAAGAGGCAGAGAAAGATAAAGATATTTATGTCATTACGTTTTATTTGCAGCAGGCCATACCAACTCTCAAACTTTCGGCTGGTTCTGCTTTCTACAAAAAGAAACTCATCTATTACAATCTCAGTCTCCATTCTGGTTCAGAAAAACAAGGATATTTCTATGTGTGGGATGAAGGAACTGTTGGTAGAGGAGCAGATAAGATTGACAGTTGAGATTTGGGGTGAGACGTTGATAGCCATACCTGAAAACTGTGAAGGCTATATAAAAACTGGACCACTTTTGCAGTCTGGTTGAAACTTACAGCACAAGGTAGATTCAAAACTGCCACACACACATTTCTCCAAGCACGGCATACAATGTTGCCTTCTGATCATGATTTTGGCGCTGTTGTGAAATATGTACGGAATCATTGACAGTATTTATTCTTGCCTAAGGAGTGGGTAGAGGTCTTCAAGAAGTGTCGGAAGAAGAAACCTACGATTTTATATTGTATGACCACAAGTGATTTTGTAAAGATTTAAAACTTGTGGGACAACTTCAATCAGGCTTGTAAAACAGGTTCTGGCGAAAAGTCTGGAATTAGAAATGTTGTGAAGATGGAGTTGTTAAGTTAGGAACCCGAAAAGTATGTAATTCATACTCTGGTGAAAGGGATACTGTATCACTAAGGCGAAGAAGTTGTCAACTATAGTTCCTTGAAGGCTTCAAATGTCCTCTACCAATCCTACACAGCGGTCCAAAACCCATTGATGCAAACAGATTGAATGATGTTCTGTCTTGTTTGCCATACATACCAAAAGTACATCATGCTTGTTACAAGACATTAAAAACAGTTGAGCAATCCAAGGCAAATGATGAGAGCAGTGACAGTGAAATTTGAAAACTACTATTAGTGTTTTCAGTTACTACAACCATTAAATTTAATTACAGTGTATTGTGTCATTAATACGTTGGCTTAAATTATTATTCACTAACTTCACAACGTCAAATCTTCCTGTGGGAAATGAACTTTTTAACACCATGAGTAACATGGTATCTACATTTTACATTCATAAATAACGTGGTATCTACCCTACAATTTGTGTCAATGTGTTATGTATTACTTCTTTTTTCCAATAAAAAAAATTATTTCAATTTTGTAACCTTATTAGTGCATTCCTTAATGTGCATTCCTTAATGTGCATTCCTTAATGTTCAAATATTAAGTTAAAACTATACTTTTATGAAACTTCATAGTCTACATCTCCAAACCACTAAAATGTCATTTACCGTCTTTTACGCCTGAGCCCCTCATTTATCACATGTAATGAATATTCATCACATGCCAACCACATGAAAACATAGAAAATGTCACACGTAACAATTACACAAAAAACAGCTATAAGGAAAGGAACATGGAATACATGAAACATGTACTGTGCTATGTGCTGCAGCAAAAGAAATATGCTTTTCAAAAATGCCAGTGGACAATCCGAAGCAGCAGTAGACAAGTTATTTGCTCTTATTCTATTGTTTGTTCATTCATGAGCATTAAAATGTTTGCCTGATTTTTACTCAAAACTGAATGTACTGTCCTCTGTTACAGAAAGGTTGAAATGAAATTACTATTTCAAAATCTTGTATCACAAGAACATAAAACTCACAACAAACCAAAAACTTTACTTCCTTTACAATGCTTTTATGATTATGCAAATTGAAATAAATTAAATTGTAATTACCAAAACTGTGGTGGGGAGGTGGATTGTTTTGTTGCAAGAATCACTAACATTATCAGTACATGCCTGCAAAAATTATTATCTCCAAATATATCCATAGCGCAAATCCATTCTCTCTGGCCCATACATATAATCCTCCTCCAGTCCGCACTACATTAAAAGTTCTGCCAGCTTAACTTCATGTCCCACATTCGGCTATAGTGCACAAGAAGTACCATCACCAGTAAATGCGCAGATGGCAGTCACGCGTGGGGAGAGCGGTAGTGGTGGAGGCTGCAGGCAGGTGGTCTATGGGAAATATGGTGTTGGAGGCAAAGTGCCGTTCTAAACTGGAACCTACACTCATATTTTCGTAAATATTAAGCAAGCACCTTCACGCCTACACTTCATGGTGACCACATAAAAAGATCTGTCACCTCTTCTTTGGTTAGTATCTAAAAAGAATGCAGCGATTTATTGTCACTGGTTTGTTATCCATTGCATAGAAGTGTCACAAGTGGGAAATTTTGAGGAAATTCTACATATTTCTCTTGTTGCCATGTTAAAATTTGCTTCTTTTGCCAAAACTCAGTGGAGTTTGCACAGTCTCACCTCATTAACATGTTGTGCAGATGCAATTGCAAGGGAATTCTGAAACAATGTTATTAAGTTTATTAAGGGATGAATTGAGCAAAAGCGAATAAAAGTGTAATGACTTCACTTATGTTGTACCAAAACCCATAGTATTTCTCGTTTCACTATCTACCGAAGGCTATTAAAAGTTTTATTCCTCCTTTGGAAAATCTGATTTTGTGGAATAACACAGTAGATAATGAATTTGATTTGATAAAATACTCTCTTCTTTGTGTGCTATCATTTGACAAGATCACATTTCGATATCTCAAATCGTTTATGCTTTGTCGCTGGCATGGTGCGATCGCAAATAAGTGTGCTACGTCAGATTAGTTTTCTCAAATTTGGTGACCAAAGTCTAAAGAAAACTTCAATATGTTAGCTAAATTTCATATGCAGCAACATATTATCTATTCGCACAACATCTTATGTCCGCGTAAATATCTCAATAACTGTGACCATTAACAAACTGATGGGCACGTCATAATGAACCTGACATACAAGTTACAAATAAAGCAAAAATGAATTTTTTTAACAAACAGTTTCTGTAAAATCGTTTGAGAAAGATTGCAGGGCGTGAGCATCGATTCTGTATCGCCGACCATCCGAAAGGTGGCAAACACTTGTCGGCCTCCCCTTCTGAACAAATGAAGGAACTCGCCCAGCACTTTGGACGAAAACTGGTCATTACACATTGGCCACGGTATCCTGTGGGACCTATACTTTCCACTCTACAACTGAGACACAGATGCAAAAGTTCGGAAGTACTACTGTTACTGCTGTAAGTCGACTATTCCACAGATGTCACATGCGACTGCTTCACTCTTGAACATGAAATTTCCACTCGTTCTATATGTCCACCGTCCAACATGAATTAATGAGGTGCTACGCCTGTGCCTTTGACACGTTTTCCTACACTGTCAATAATCATTATGGTATTCTTCCACAGAGCCTTATGAAAGACAAGGTATATGGGTTGCCGATTGTGGAGTTTGTGGGTCTTAGATACAAACTGTATGTGTATCACACATTGGGAGGTGGCACCCAGAGATGGGCCAAAGGTGTGTGTTATGTGGCATTAAGGGTACTCATAGTTAAGGATTACTTGTAGTGACTGTACAGAAGGTTTCGTGGTGCTTCACTACAGCCACGGCATATTGTACAACAAATTAGTATTCAATCATGAGGGCACATGGTGTGCGCTATGCTTCATACATTATGCTTCAGTCTTAAATCAGTCCTTTGCCTAATGACAATAAGCAGGTCATTTATGAGGGTGGAACTGAAGCTCGCCTGTACTCACACTGTTCACTTGATGAGAGTAGCGTGAATGAGAGAGAGTGACAATGCATGTGAATAATAGTTGTAGTGGAATGGTATAACCTGTTTGTCATAGTGTAATTATTTTTAGAGTAAATATAAATGGATGCCATGCCAGTAAATATAAATGGTGTGCTGACAGTTGTGCATTTGTAAATGTACACACACTCTGTGAGCTGACAGAACGCATGCTTTTAAATGGCTTGTAGATGAAATAGGCCCTGCACATCATGTAAATAGAATAGTTTTTAAGTTTCACCTGCCGCTGGTCATCCAAGTCTGATTAGTTTAGCATAGATATATTTAACCCCTAGGCCTTCTAAAAAAATGTATTTTCAACTGGTGCTACCCATCGAAAAACTTGTGAATGTTTTCAGCCAGTGCATGTGTGTCCCAAAAATTGTAAATGCACAACCAGAGATATTGTTCAGTGGACTGTGTGCTTTTATTCGAATCATAGGGTATTAGTATTGTTAACAGTGTGTAAATAAAAAAAGTATCTCTGTACTGCAAGAACAAAATATTATGTCAAAAAGATCCAAATTGTACCAGTGTTGTGAAAAAGAACTAAATTGTATCTGAAGAATCAATTGTATCTCAAGAACCAAATTATATTGTTGTTGTCAAAAAAGGGTTAAACAGTATTGGAAGAATCAAATTGTATCTGTATATCTGTGAGAATTGAATAAATAAATTTAATTACCATATATTTCTTGTTGTTATTTACAGAAAACCTATTCCTCATTGCACTGTATATATTTAGAGTGTGCAAGAAACACGTAAGACTCTAGTTCTCAACATGAATGCTATTAGGGAAGTGGAGTTTAAAATGGAGAATAACAAAATATATACATTGGTTGCATGGGATTTTGTCTCTCGTGCTGTTACAGGCGCAGGTGGCATGTAAGTATGTCTGCTTCCAGAGTAATACAGCAGATGTATTTACAATTACATCAGCTGTGCTTAAGGAGAATCACAGATGTGGTATCTGGACAAAATTGCATACTACTGTATATATAGTCATAAAAGTGTCAGCAGGATGAAATCAGTAAAAAAAAACACAGAGAAAATAAGGTAAAAATTCATTTATTTTTCATACAATTTAAAAGTAATTTTACATTCTCATAACTAGATTCAAATGGTTCAAATGGCTCTGAGCACTATGGGACTTAACATCTGTGGTCATCAGTCCCCTAGAACTTAGAAATACTTAAACCTAACTAACCTAAGGACATCACACACATCCATGCCCGAGGCAGGATTCGAACACCGCTAGACCACCGCGGCCGGCTCTCATAAGTAGACACAATGCTGTTTTGATACATCTTCTTCTTCTTAAGTGGATGGGGAAAGGGTACCTGTAGAATTCAAGGGCTTGAATAGCTGCATACTTGAAGATTCGACGCATCCAAGTGATCTTCTCCTTGCCTTTGACATAGATGATGGTCTCTGTGGAGTTGAATAATCGAAGCAATCCCACCATATCTTTATAGGGTATACCATGATCATTCCAGTGAATTCTATCACAGAAATGTATTAACTACTCTGCACTCCTCCATCTTTTAGACTCTCACTTAACATCCTTGAACGCTTTGGGGTGCGGTGCTATGCTTGCTGAGAATGCCTCAGTTACATCAGCATTTTCTCTGATTGCTATGAATGCAATGTCTTTAAATATGAACCGTCTGCACGCATCATCATAGAATCCTTGAAGATCTGCAATGATGTTCACACTTTGAGATGCCAATGTGGAATGCTCTGGGTATGGCACAACGCCTATTCATTTATCCAGCTCGCTGCACAACACCAACAGGCAGGTAATAGTTAATCATACAGACATGTAGATATAGAGCATAAGCTGCAGTGGATCCTGGAAAATTTCCTGACGATTCAAATTCAATTTGTACATCTATTGGTCTCAATTTAAATATATCATTCTGTTTTGGATAATCTGTTACAGTGATTGGTGCCACCTCCTTGAATTTCTGTGGGCTGAGTAGACATTCTTCCTCTTCATCACCTTCCTAGTAAGAAGCATGGAACTTCATATACTTGTCAAACACTAGACTGTACACATTTTTATCCCACTGTAGCAGTAAACTGTCATACAGATAGAATTCCGAATTCAAGAAGACTCTGGCATTAGTGAACTGAAAATTGGAAAATGCAGTGGAAACATTTGCTATATTCCTTTTCCTATTGGTCTGAAATGCAAGCATGATGAATCTAGTGTCTCCAGTTTAACAGAGGTTTTAACAGCCCATGTTTGTCTGGTTACCATCGGTAGCACTGGTATTCAAAAAGCTCCCATGAACAGAGACTTAATGGCAGATATACACCAACATTCAAAACTTTCAAAAGCTTCAAACACTCCTCTACTGCTACAGAATGTGAGGCATTTTCATATTATTTTATTGGTGACTATCTTGTTCTCCTCTTGAGTTTCTTGAATTATCAGCTGTCCATTGCACTCTCTACCAGAATGCGTTCCTATTTGATATTCATGATAATTCGCTGCATATTTTCAAAGTACCCCATAAGCAAATTTTAGAGGTATGCATGCAGTAAATCTCTTGTACTTGTCCGCTGTTCTAGCCAGTGGCTAGTCTATGAACCATCCTGCATTTTCTAAACTGTTCAGATCAGAGGGTGACGCAGAGACATGTTTTAAGTGTTGATGCTATGCCTACATTACATGTAATGCAATCTCAACACCGTTAAGTTCATATCATGTGCCGTGAAACGAGACCATCACTAGGGCATGGAGGGCCTGCAGCGAAGCCAAACGCGAGGCCACGGAGGGAGGGGGAGAAAGAGCAAAAACCGAAAACTTGCTTTAAAACAACTTGTTTTCTTTATTGGCAAAATTAAAGTCAACTTTAAATAAAGTCATCGATTACCTCATTTTAAACACGTAGAATCACGGACCATAGCAACAGGTAAGTAAAGTATTTGGCTAACAGTGAGTTAAACAAAACAGACTACCTTAATGTTGTAAAACACTTTGCTTGCGCTCATTTAGAACTAATATCAATATCAATAACTGCATCTTGAACCGCACTAAAATCCTGGGCAACACAAGAACAGCTACAGTACGTATAATATTTGACAGTAAGCAAATTAAACCTTAATAGGCGGAAAGTACGAAATTGCCCTTGTGTATGCTTACAAATACGGAACCTTGATTTCCTTGTGCAAAGCAAACTATTGAATTGTGTCTTTTTTATTCAGCTGAAGTGCCTCGTCGCTTTTAATCGAAAGAACAGCGAGCCCTTTAAGGTGGTCCGGCGTCATGGTGGATTTTGGATAGTTCTTAATAAGTCTTAATTTTCAAAACCTTCTTTCTCAAGACGGCGCGGTTTCAAGTATCATCAACAGAATGCGATAGGCTGTGGTGATATTGGCATACAATTGTTTGAGTGGGTCTAAGTACTTAAGTGTGTCCAGCGCTGCCTTCACTGTAGGAGAAATCGTAAATTCAGCAGTTTTACTTCTGAGACGAGGTCAAGTGTGTCTACATCAGCTACTTCCCCGTCTTGTAGATAACTCGCTAGTTTCTAGCAGCTGATTCCAATTTCCTCATTTTACATGTCACGGAGTTTGGAGGGGTGAAAGAGATATCCGAAGTATCCGGAATATTAATCAGCTCTTTGAACTTTGATGTCATGCCGCTCACAGCTTCATCGACAACCGCTAAGTATTTGATTCTAAATCTTTCTTTGGGTTCGTTCTGCTTTTGGGTCTCGTCGGCGACAATGTCTAGTTCGTCTTCAATCTCGTCAAAAAATCATTTGTGTTTCTGTTTACGATGAGTTGAAAACTTTGCGGCCAATCCTAGATCTGCCACCATTTCTTTTGCAGCTCACATAGTGGGTGTGAATCCTGTCTTCCTGTGGTTTTTGAGGAAGTCATTCAATTCACTTCTTTCGTGTAGGGCGATGTCTAACTGCAAATTTTGGAGAACTTAACTGACCCCATTGATGGCATGTAAGAGGTTGTGCCATATGATGAGCCAAAACGAATTCGAAGGAGCTTCATATTGGACAGACGAATCCTTTGTTGTTTCGACAACCTTTTCGAGAACTTCACAAACTTTCCCCGGCAGTTATCTGATTGGTTTGGAGTTCTCAGCAGGAGACTCCCGCTTAATATTTGTATGTGTTTTTAAAGTTAGTTCACAATAGATATCAGTGAGAATATTACACCTCTCTATAGATGCCGAAAATAGAGCGTACAATAGTTGTATTGTGCCGAAAATTTCATCGCCTCTGTACAACATCTGGCCATGTTTCCGATGACCAAGTTTTGGCTGTGAGTAACACAAGGTGTAAACATTGCCCAACTACAGTAAATTTTCCTTTGCCACTTGGCATTTCCTGACCTGACAACCTGAGAGACACTGAGCTCAGTTTCACTACCTGATAAAGTTGTCAACTACATCGGCTCCCTTTTGACTTCTATCTCACTGACTGGTTGCAATCCGGCATTCTCATTTAAATTCAAACCAGATTCTACTGATGACAAATTACCCTCTGATTTACTATTTATGGGCTTAGCGGAAACATCCTCATTAAATTCAGTTTCTGATCCTGAGGATTCATGGTCAGAGACCAGTTCCCTTTTGAAACTTACGTAAATCTCCATTTCTACTAATCTGTTAGCAGTAATTAACAAATAGTGTAAATATTTTTGACTAAACTTAAATGCTTGATTTCGACGAATTGTGTCTGCTCGATGTACCAACAACTGTGATGCGACTCGTCGTGGCGTATTGCAGGCAAAAGCAGCAGCTGTGGCAGTGAAGATGGCCGCAGGAATTGTCTACTGCAGTAGCTCCAGGGGGGGCTAGACACCGTTGAGCGCTCACAGCAGCTTGCAGCCGTCTCGCAGATCCGCGCAGCTCCGCGATGACGCACCGTCATCTTTTGATCTCAGCACCGTCGGCAGCCGCGATCCAGCATCGTCGCCTTTCTTCCTTCCTTCACCATTCAAGTTCCTGCGGTTCACTTTTATTGTTAATTCACCACACTCGCGATTAATTCTAACACTGTTCCCACACTAATTCCAGTCTATGCCAGTTCGGTATCCCGTTAGTGCCTACCGAGTTCACTGATTTCTACCAATCGCTTTCACTATTCAAACACTTTGATTTGCTTTCATTTCCTGGCCGATATGCACCACATGTGGGGCGGCGAGTACGTTAATTCACTGGTCTTAAGTTTTGATGCCGTCTTTAATCACGTGAGCCTGGCAACTAATTTCGTGGTCAGCCAGAAAGCGAAGGGAAACATACTGACCTTAGTTTCCAGTCTGCACGGCCACATTCCGGTCCAGCCCACTGAAAGAAAAGTGTCTATTTCCCATTTCTCTGCGGGATCAGGTCTATGACTTCAGTAAAAGTTTAAAGCTCCAATACAGATTTAATTTAATTAAAGTTTCTCACAGACAACACTTAAAATTGCGTTATGTTCAATTGAAAACAAGTCTTTCTAATCTAACAGCACCTTTAGCAGTTCAGAGGCGACCTCTACGGTAACTTCCTACCAGATTGTTTTTCCCCTGACTAACATCACTCAATTACAAGTTCGCAATAAATGTTCAAAAATTAATGCTCGCTATAAAAATGGAAATAAATTCACCACTTGCCACGCGGAATTGAATTTCACATGGACGGCACACTAACAGTTATTTTACCGAATTCTAAATGATTCAGGACGGTGTACAGTCCTCGCGAGTTCACTATCCATTTTCACTGCCAAATTCGCGCTTGTCACAGCTCGGCTCTGATGTCATCTGAGGCAGAATGCGACCAGACGTTTCGTGGACCTCACAGTGTCTGAGAGCGAAGTGAAACTTCCTACTGCTTCAGGGGCTGTATTTATAAGGTGCCGGTGCGGACTGCCGAGAAAATATCTGTTGTCTCTGTCTATCTGCATACAGCGGCAATCTCTATCTAGCACTGCTCTTGATAAGTTCTGTGCGAGACCACTGCAAATGAGAAGTTTCGAGTAGGGACGATGACAGCCAATACACCCTCGTGATGGCACTCTTTGAAACGGAGATATTAAAGCATCATGTGTAAGCTTCGTGCCACTGTAGGAGAACGATCCTTTTCCCTAAATACTCTATCCAAATATATGAAACTTTTGCATATGAGGGTTAAAGCATCTTGGTGCAGGATGACAGTGCTAATTTTTTCGTTCTTGTCGAACGTGTTTGATGCATGAAGTTTATGCAAGAAGTATTCCTGGCTTATAATTCTCTCACCATATTCTACTGAAACTGTTGCACTGAGTGACGTCATTGCAGGGTTTCAGGTATACTAATTTAGAAACTCATAGTTTGCATGTGTTAACACCTAGCAGCTCTGCTGCAAAGTGATTCCTGTGGATTGTGTTCACTAGTTTTATACCTTACACCCATCTTGTGTTACATGTAGTCGTACAATGATTTCCTCACCACAAAAGTCGGTAAGTTGATTATTCTGGTTCACAATAAGCAGCTACAGATAGTCGGGTGCCAGAACTTTCGTTGGAAGGTATATAGCATTGGTAAGGGTCTCAACAATCTTATACCCCAATCCAATTTATGGTAAGAATCGGTAAATTGTATGAATCAACCTATCATTGAGATAAGAGTTTATTGCAATGTTACACTCAAAATGGACTGTGCTGACAGGGTGTAAATCCACTGTCTGATCAGATCTGTAAAATTTATCAGAATCCTTCTTCAAAACCTGTGATTTTGTGAAACCCAGAAGTCGTCATATCGTGTGTTTCTCATTAAAGTCAATGCTTGCATTCACCATCCTTATTTGGGGCATAAATATATTGACGTTAGCATGTAACCCAATCCCTTTTCCACACTGTTTTAAAACTTCGTTTAAATCGTCAGTATTTTATGCAGCAGGTTCTATTTCCACAATTTCTCTTTTATCATTAATTTCCAGATGCATTTTATTGTTAACCTATGTGATATTTGGGATGCTGCTGTATGTCTGCAACCGAATCAGCGCAATACTCCAATCTCCAACACTTAAATCAATTGCTGGGAAGTCATTCACATGTAGTACTGACAGTCCCAACTGGTGTAACAAACGCCACCCAGTGGATTCACGTCCTCCAGCAACAACTAAATTCAGAATTCCACATTCTCTGGATTTCCGCATAGTCTTCAGTAATGTATTCCAGATAAACACTCCGTTTCCTTCTTCTCCTTCATTCTCATCACCTTCTGTGTGTGTGACATGTTGTGCTTATAACTTGCCCAATTTAATTTTAGAATGCATGATTTCATCGACTGCAAATGCCACAATCCACTGTCCTGTACCAGTATCCCTTCTTGTATGTATTGCCTTGGCTTTATCAACTAAAATTTCATCTGCAGCATGACGACCTAGGAGATCTTTATTTTCCGCATATGCAAGATCGTGTTCCATACACAAATCATTAATCCCAATATCACTGTGCACAAACCATTCTGGAAGTTTTGTTCCAGGGCCAAAGTAGTTATTTCCCAAAATGTGTAATTCAAGTGGCAGTCTGTCGAGAATAACACTACCTCTTCTAATGTGTCTCCAATCACACAAGTTACACTACTGTGATGGCTGTGCTCTGTGCACCCCATTATGGAGCAAATCGTTAGTGTCAATCCAACTGTTTTGTGTTGCAGGAAAACCAAACCATTTAACTAGAGCTCTATTCTCTTGACATCTTATAACACATTTTATGAGGAACACATGTGGTTCAGAGCTCTTCTGCATTTCTTCTGTGTAAAAGTATGCTACTACTTCAGTACCGCTGCAATCCTTTGAGATATAAATTCTAGGATTCGTTCTTTGCGCTTTGGAAACTGTATATATCCCTCTTGAGCAGTATCGTAGATATGACTTTCGAATGCTGTCTTGGGTTTTGAGATACATACTAAATCACTTAGATTAAATTTCTGTGGGATTCACCATTTTAATCTGTATTTAGCAATCCACTGCCATGAACATCGATTTATCTCGTTTTTACTGTGTTATGTTTGGTTCAGTTACAGTGTACAGTCATTTGTGGGGGGGATATCTGTCCATCAGTATGAGCTGCAAAGATTAAAGTGCATCCACATTTAAGCTTTTACTGTTCTGTTTAGACATTCCATGATACTTGCCTTCAGTTGGAGGAATGTTGAGTTGTGGTGTATTCCATATGGCTCCATCACAGTCTTGAAATATCTATTGTAAAACTCTCGACTGTGATCTGTTTGAAAGCTGTCCAGACATTGATTTGTCCCCATCTGCAGCAATCGCTGAAACATTTGTGCAACTTCTCCCCCCACTTTTGTTTTCACAGGTAACGCTGACGCAAATTAAAGTATATTTGAAACCGTTATTCATATATGAATGTTCCCTCATATCTACAAGATCTGCATGCCCCAAGTCATCCAAACCTTTAATCATAACATGTCTATGAAGGTATGTTTTGAGTGCTGGTGTGCGTAGTTGTCAAAGCTACTGTCTTATTAGATGATACTTCTCTCACTAAGCTTGGAGATTATTGAAACAACTTCATTTGAATGAGCTGTATTACAAGTAGTGGCTGATACTGAGCAGTCATAGCTGATTATTAACTCATAGTCCACCCTGATAGCTTAATGGTCAGCATGATGGACTGTCATGCCAAGAGGTCCGGGTTCGATTCCCAGCTGGGTTGGAGATTTTCTCCACTCAGGGACTGGGTGTCGTGTTGCCCTAATCATCATCATCTCATCCCCATTGAAACGCAAGTCGCCGATGTGGCATCAACTCAGAAGTCTTGCAACAGGCGACAGGTATACCAGATGGTAGGTCCTAGCCACATGACATTTCATTTCGTTTCATTAACTCATAAGATTTGTTATAGAATACACACTGTGGAGGGGTCTATTATTAACTTTTTTATGCTGAATATCATGCCTCTCACCATTGCTTGTTTCAGAATCTAATATACTTGTAGGTTTTATATATCACATTGCTTTGGCTCTTTGGTTATTTTCTTTCTTATGTATATTTGCCAACTGTAATATTTCATCATAATATTTTTAGATCTTTTGGTGAATAATTTATGGTTTTTGAGGGTTTTAGGGAAATAAGATCGAGCAGGCCTGTTAGTCTTTGAAATTCTCTGTCACTGATCTGTATTGTGACAGCTGTAAAACTTATAGGCTGTGTGCCCTGTATGTACGGTTTTACCAAGCTGATGCCATATATTCTGTCTATCCAAACATCATTGTGATGGTTAATGAATTCAGCAATGGTATCGTCAACATCATGTAATTTTGTCAAGATCTGCCCAAGCAATTCAGTAACAGGCTTAAACGCTTTTCTTAGTGTCTGCTCCTACTCCAAATGGCTCCAAGTGGCTGTCATTTATCTGAAACAGCCTCTGACGTTCTCTGGACGGCATCAAGAGAGTGTAGTGCTGGGGTGCAAGACTCGCATGCATCTCAATTCAGTTAACTTGCCCGCTGTGTGTAGCCAATCCTCTTCTCTGCTTAATCTGCTACATCAATCTACCAAAAGCTTCTTCTCCAAAGATATGGTGCTGGTTAAAGCAATTTACTAACTACTTTTCTATTCTTGAAATAATTTCTGTACTTGTAGAATACTTTTCAATTCAATCACAATATATTTTCAACGTTCATAAACAATAACTTTGTCAAGCTAACTCATTCTTTGAACATTAGAATCAGTTACATTTCTTCAAAATAGCTTACACGTGTCTCGCTTCGATCATAACCAAGACATACAGTAATTCCAGAATCTCTAGTCTCAAAACGAGTCTAATTCATGACTGTGCTTAGGAAACTACTTTCAACTGTCCACTAATTTTTGTACAATCATCACAGACATTAAAGAGCACAGAATCCTACGTAAACTTTTCTTGTTCTTCTATGCCAATACACGAAACTCTGTGGATCGTACAGCAAGTACTTGTCTGCAGCTGTTCACCTACCGTGTCCATCTTTTTCCTCATGGCTGTTCTTTTTGACCTCCACATACAAATAAACTATGTGCAGTCGGCTGATTCGTTTCTCCTACTCATATCTAAAATATCGGTTGTTCGAAACTTTGGAAGGCCGAGTAATTCTAGAATTTCCTCCGAAATTCTCGAAGCACTACAAGCCTTCCATGCCTCAATGACTTTATGCTTAGTCGACCTCTCATTGTATACTAAGCAGAGTTCTCCTGATATATAGCGACAAAGTTACCTCTAGTCATAACTGTATGTATGGAAGTTTTGTCTATAGTTACCATCATTCAGTTTTCTTAATTTATCAATAACAAGAAACCTGTACTATGTGTGATTCCAACACTCTCTACATGTCTTTAAAATTCATTGAATTACATATAAGTTTCTAGATGTGTTTAGTAAATGTCCTTTAAACTCAAATAGTCTTGTTTGAAGGTTGTAATGAGGTTTGCATTATCCCTCACTAACTGTTTTGGGATTCTGGAATATGTCTCACTCAAATAAAATATGTCAGCACCCATATGACGACAAAAATAGAAATATCTTCGAATTTGATCCTGGTTTTCCACAGCAACATGGTCAAATATGAACACAATGCTTGGCTTTACATTTTTTGGTGGTAGGATATCAGTGCTTTCAGTGAATGTTGTGTATGTCACACCATCGGCACACTACAGTATCTCCTGTAATAGGTAGTATTTGGGTTGAAACAGTGTTTCTGAGAACACATGTACATGCTCAAAGTGGATTCCATCCAGGTGTGTTAGCAGTGATATGAGAAAATTTGTCTTCCTGCAGCTCAATGGACAAGCTGTTATTGCTTGTATATTATTGGGAAGAAGTATCCTTTTCCTCTTCTTCTTCCAGTTTTCTGCACCATCACAGTACTAGCTGCTTACAACAAAGTCCCTGCTTCACATACCCTGCCATGATACTGACTACATCATATAATGGCGTACAGTGGGCTGTCAGAAAAATCGCTTATAATAGCAACAATAATAATAATAATGCAGGTCCTATAGCACAATTACCTTGCAGACTGAGCTCAGGTGGCCACATCACAATGAGAGTATTATGAAGTAAGAAATAACACACGATTTGCAATTTATATATATATATATATATATATGGTTATAATAGAAGGAAACATTCCACGAAGGAAAAGGAAAAATTCCACGAAGGATATATATATATATATATATATATATATAAATATAATAGAGGGAAACATTCCACGTGGGAAAAATATAATTAAAAAGAAAGATGATGAGACTTACCAAACAAAAGCGCTGGCAGGTCGATAGACACACAAACAAACACAAACATACACACAAAAATCTAGCTTTCGCAACCAACGGTTGCCTCGTCAGGAAAGAGGGAAGGAGAAGGGAAGACAAAAGGATATGGGTTTTAAGGGAGAGGGTAAGGAGTCATTCCAATCCCGGGAGCGGAAAGACTTACCTTAGGGGGAAAAAAGGACAGGTATACACTCGCACACACACACACATATCCATCCGCATATACACAGACACAAGCAGACATTTGTAAAGGCAATTGCTTTGCCTTTACAAATGTCTGCTTGTGTCTGTGTATATGCGGATGGATATGTGTGTGTGTGTGCGAGTGTATACCTGTCCTTTTTTCCCCCTAAGGTAAGTCTTTCCGCTCCCGGGATTGGAATGACTCCTTACCCTCTCCCTTAAAACCCATAGCCTTTTGTCTTCCCTTCTCCTTCCCTCATTCCTGACGAGGCAACCGTTGGTTGCGAAAGCTAGATTTTTGTGTGTATGTTTGTGTTTGTTTGTGTGTCTATCGACCTGCCAGCGCTTTTGTTTGGTAAGTCTCATCATCTTTCTTTTTAAATATATTTTTCCCACGTGGAATGTTTCCCTCTATTATATATATATATATATATATATATACACTCCTGGAAATGGAAAAAAGAACACATTGACACCGGTGTGTCAGACCCACCATACTTGCTCCGGACACTGCGAGAGGGCTGTACAAGCAATGATCACACGCACGGCACAGCGGACACACCACGAACCGCGGTGTTGGCCGTCGAATGGCGCTAGCTGCGCAGCATTTGTGCACCGCCGCCGTCAGTGTCAGCCAGTTTGCCGTGGCATACGGAGCTCCATCGCAGTCTTTAACACTGGTAGCATGCCGCGACAGTGTGGACGTGAACCGTATGTGCAGTTGACGGACTTTGAGCGAGGGCGTATAGTGGGCATGCGGGAGGCCGGGTGGACGTACCGCCGAATTGCTCAACACGTGGGGCGTGAGGTCTCCACAGTACATCGATGTTGTCGCCAGTGGTCGGCGGAAGGTGCACGTGCCCGTCGACCTGGGACCGGACCGCAGCGACGCACGGATGCACGCCAAGACCGTAGGATCCTACGCAGTGCCGTAGGGGACCGCACCGCCACTTCCCAGCAAATTAGGGACACTGTTGCTCCTGGGGTATCGGCGAGGACCATTCGCAACCGTCTCCATGAAGCTGGGCTACGGTCCCGCACCCCGTTAGGCCGTCTTCCGCTCACGCCCCAACATCGTGCAGCCCGCCTCCAGTGGTGTCGCGACAGGCGTGAATGGAGGGACGAATGGAGACGTGTCGTCTTCAGCGATGAGAGTCGCTTCTGCCTTGGTGCCAATGATGGTCGTATGCGTGTTTGGCGCCGTGCAGGTGAGCGCCACAATCAGGACTGCATACGACCGAGGCACACAGGGCCAACACCCGGCTTCATGGTGTGGGGAGCGATGTCCTACACTGGCCGTACACCACTGGTGATCGTCGAGGGGACACTGAATAGTGCACGGTACATCCAAACCGTCATCGAACCCATCGTTCTACCATTCCTAGACCGGCAAGGGAACTTGCTGTTCCAACAGGACAATGCACGTCCGCATGTATCCCGTGCCACCCAACGTGCTCTAGAAGGTGTAAGTCAACTACCCTGGCCAGCAAGATCTCCGGATCTGTCCCCCATTGGGCATGTTTGGGACTGGATGAAGCGTCGTCTCACGCGGTCTGCACGTCCAGCACGAACGCTGGTCCAACTGAGGCGCCAGGTGGAAATGGCATGGCAAGCCGTTCCACAGGACTACATCCAGCATCTCTACGATCGTCTCCATGGGAGAATAGCAGCCTGCATTGCTGCGAAAGGTGGATATACACTGTACTAGTGCCGACATTGTGCATGCTCTGTTGCCTGTGTCTATGTGCCTGTGGTTCTGTCAGTGTGATCATGTGATGTATCTGACCCCAGGAATGTGTCAATAAAGTTTCCCCTTCCTGGGACAATGAATTCACGGTGTTCTTATTTCAATTTCCAGGAGAGTGTATATATATATATATATATATATATATATATATATATAGACACACACACTTCAGCAAAAGTAAATATGATGTGTTGCATCAACAAAATGATCCACTGGTTTATTTTTCATAGTGTTTCCCAAATAACAGTTTCTTGTATGCAGTAAATTCTGCACATATTTTCCACAAACTGATGGGAGCATCACATTATGCTTAGGAATATTATTCTGTAATTTTGCAGGTCTGTTCTTTTACCTTTGTTACATACTAGAGTCACCCGTGCTTTTTTCCAGTCGCTAGGGACTTTGTGCTGGGCGAGAGATTCACGATAAATGCAGGCTAGGTAAGGGGCCAACGCTGTAGAGTACTCTTTGTAAAATCGAACTGGGATTCCATCCGGACCTGGTGATTTATTTGTTTTCAAATCTTTAAGCTGCTTTTCTCTACGCCAAATGGTCAAATGACAGTATGTTTGTACATTTCTCCTGTGTGAACGATTTCTTGAGCTGTCGTTTTGCTATCTTCAACTGCCACGCCAGACTGGTCAACAACGGATTGAATGGAAGCCTTAGATCGGCTTAGCGACTTTACATATAACCAGAATTTTCTCGGGTTGGAGATAAATCATGGAAATTGTGCTGGCCAGGGAAGTTGCTGCACGTCTTGTAGAGTGCGTTGAATTTGATTGGCTGTATGTGTGTGATCATTATTCTGTTGGTTGCAAGAATGGCAAAAGAATGGGTCTAATGACATTCTGCACGTATCAAACACTGGTTAGCAACCCCTCCAGAACCAATAATGGTGAATGAGAGTTGTAACTTATGCACCTCAGATCATATGGTCTGGGGTGTGGCACTGAGTCTTGGACGAGTGCACTCTATGAGATAGCACTCACTAGGTCTACATCGTAAGTGTAAATGACTTTCCCTGCATGCAAGCAGAATCTGCTTTCGTCACTGAAGATAATAGCACGCCATTCCCTCTTCCAAGTGATACTCTGACAGCACCAGTCGAGCAGTGCACGTCGATGCTGTGACGTATGTGAAAGACATGCTAGAGGAGTGCATGCCCATACTCCCACTGCTACTAACTGTTTCGCAATAGTTGGTATATACACGTCTGGGCTCACAAGCCCTGTTATATTGCTGTGGTAACTGTACGACGTGCCACTGCTGCCCTTACAGTACAACAATCCTGGTGGACTTGTGTGCTGCGTGGGCATACAGAACTTCGTCTACGGGTCTGACTATGTTCACATGACCTCTGATAACAGCATCGTTGCACAACTGATGCACCACGTCCAGCTTGACTGGCAATTCTCTTAAAATACCATCCCACCACTCGGAAGACCACAATTTGACCCCTTTCAAACTCACTCAGTTGGCTGTAGCAAGCACAAGTGCATCTCCATGGGATGGTTGTCTCCTTGCTTCACGCATTTGCACCACACTGAGCCTTTTCTGGCTGTGAGCATTCCCTGTTAAAGGAATAACACAAATGACTGTCTGGTAGCTTTGCCAATATGCTATCTTTTGGTGTATGACATTGCCACCATTAGCAATACATTAACCATCTGACAGGCGGCATGTGCAGTCATTGAATCAAAATAGGGTATTTGACTGTTTTCTGGAAACTATGTTAAGTGATTAATTATGTCATTTTATGCTCCTAACATGCTTTTTTCCCTCTTGAATTTCAGTATTATTTTATAAAAACAGAAATGCAATTAAAACAATTTGATAGCCCACTAAAACGCTCCATTCGAGTCGTGTAATGCTTGTGACGTCACTTCCTAACTCGCTGCTCCTACAGTCACAATAATCCTCTTTTGGAACTTACATTTTGGAAAATGGGTTACAAATGGTGTGCACTACCATACTTTACAAAAACATATATAAAAACTCGTGAAAAGATGTTTTTGAGTGTTCCAGAGAATGAGAAGATGCTTAAAATGTTGTTGCACTGTACCTGCAAATTGTCACCACGTTGAAGCACAAGTTCACTAACCTTATTAAAAATGTGTTGCACTGTGAAGTTAACATTAACTTACCTCCGACATACGCTCTCCCACTGTTACAACGAAGAATAGTGTTATTCAACGAAATTAAAGTCCTAGCGAATACCGTCGTTTTACGGGAGCCCACGTGAATTATTTGGTAGCTCAGACTGTCGAATTCTGTAAGCCGAGGCCCATAAATCGCTGGTTCGAATCTAACAAGTAAGCTGGTAGTACACTTTAACATATTTGTAAAATGGCTTGACAGTCCTCTCACATGGGAACCAAATCGCAATCACAAAACTACACTACACCGATGAGAAACAGAATATTATGGTGATTTCTTTGCTGCTTACATGCACTTACATTCGCAATCGCTGTTCACACACGTCACGTTCAAAAAGATATTTTCTAGTTAACGTGACTGCACTCATTTTACTTTATTAGAAGAAATGTTTTTTATCTTCATACTGTCCAACTAAGATCCTTATTGTTTAAACTTTTGCAGTTTCATCGTGCTTCAGACGCTAACGTTAGTTTGCGCTCAAAAGCATCACAGCCCTTATGTTTGTGTCACTTGCATGTCGTTTATATCTCTCTGTACAACGTCATCGTCCTACACCTCATAGTACTGTGGGCATATGGTGATATCTTAACTACTAGCAATGCTTTCCAAAAAAGTGAGCTATTTTTTCACAAAGTAAATTTATTTATCCTCCGTTGTCCATTTCTCAGACTACTCCAAACAACTGCTACAATCAGTTCTTGCTAGCGCTATTTTCGTGTTCCGTGTAAAACGTTTAAAAATATACCCTTACAAATACTGTATGATGCATGTTTTTGGAGAGTAGCAAGTTACAAAATTACTGGGGTGAAGCAATAGCAATCGCAAATTACTTGTGAACTAGATGTCTGATAACAGGAGATGATGCAGAAAATCCCTACAAACAATGGCATGGACAAGAACCAAACACTGATCATCTGCAATTATTCGCATGCCACATGGGCAAAAATCAAAAACTGACATGGCAAATTTGAACCAGAAGGACCACTTTATATAGTGGTTGGAAATCAGACACAATGAAAGCCTACAGTCGGTGGTATATAGAATCAGGAAGTATAGCGATTGCCACAGATCCTCCACGTGATGAAAATATATTTCTTGCAAAACAGAACAAAGGTGTTACAAAAGTGATTGACTTGAAAACCACAACAGTTGCAGACGATGAAGGGAATAACAGAATCATCTGACGCTGAACAGAGTGAAGATTTGGACGTGTGTGTAGCTTCCGAACACAATGATGTATGAAACGTCACTGAAGGGAAGTATGGGAGTGCTGAGAACTGTGGACTACGAGAATCAAAAATAAACGGGAACTAGGAACTACAAAACAAATCCTAGGCGACAAGTCAAACCACCGAAATGGCCGACAGACTACAATAATGAAAAGAACAAGTCATGTGCTGTTGGAAAGGAGAATACACCAATAGAAAAATACCCACAAAGTGCATAAGTGGCCTTGTCATCTGACAATAAAAGCAAATGGCAAGAAGCAATGTCAGAAGAACTGGAAAACGTAATGCGTAACTGAACCTGGACATTTGTACCATATAGAAACAACATAAAGACAATATGAATAAAGTGGGTTTTCAAGGGAATATATTACGATAATGGCAGAATTGTCAGACACAGAACATAGATAATGAGCAAAGACCAAGAATTGGTTTTCACAAATGTTACAGTCTAGATGTAAAAACGAAAACTATGCAACTACTTACAGGAATAACAATTTAACGAAATTCGGAAATTCATTATATAAATGTCGTTGTGGCCTATTTGATGTCTGACAAAAAAATGATGTCTATGCGGAACTACCCATTAGTTTCACAGAAACACTATGTAGAAATTTCAGTGGCATACCACATCAAGAGGAACTGAACAATGACGAATGGATATGGAGACTTGAAATGTGTATCTGCAGGTTGCATCAGTATGGCAGAAGATGGAATGTAACACTTGACAAGTTCCTACGCAAAAGAGGGATGATCCAGTCACTAGCTGACCAATATGTTTGATATGATCTAGAGCATGAACTCATAGTAACTGCATATGTGCTGGCATAATATTGTATGGTGATAAAAGCGAAATAATGAAAGTGAAAGAAATCTTAATCATTGATTCTGAAGTAAGAGATTTTGGAGCAGCATGACATGTACAGTCAATTCGAGCTACGAAGAAAAGTGGAACACTGATTTTAAACCAAACACCATGTGCAAAAGAAATCTTACAAGAATTCCACATAGAAAACTGCAAACCTACAAAGCAACTCTCGTCATGAATGAAAAGTTAAAAAATGTGACAGATGAAAACAGGTTCAGGAAACGGGACACATCAAAATACAGAACTGTAATTAGGACCCTTCTATACTTGGCAATGGATAGAAGGCCAGATGTAGCATATCCAGCAACTTATATAAATCAGTTCTGCAACAATATGAGTCACGGGCATTGGTGGGTGTGCCGTCAATCACACAGAACATTATTTGCAAGGTACAATAAATGATGCGCTCGTTTACCGCAAGAAAAGTAGGAAAATCGAGGTGTAGTATAATGATGCAGAAAACAATGAACTGTTGCACCAAGTACAAATGAAGCAAAGTTTGTTATACTGAGTGATTCTATAAGAGAAGTGAAGTGGATGAATAGATTTCTCAGTGACATTAATCAAGATTGTTTTCTGTCCCATCTTATGACGATTGCCATCAATAATCAAGGTGCGAAGAAACTTGCTGAAAATCGTCAATCTTCGAAAAAACCATAGATCTAAAGATTTCTTCGTAAATGAGGAGATGGAAGATTGGAATATATCGCAAATGAGAAGACTGTCGCTAACTGTCTGAGAAAGGCAACGAAAAATGTGAGGTTGTAGGCTTTTCAGAAGTTAACGGAGGTCAAGAATCAGGAGGGCTGTAATTGATGTCAACTATCTTTTCTGTGTATTTCTAAGTACCCATTGTTGTCTTCTTGTTAAGATGCAGTGTAAGAAGCGATCTGAAGTGCATTAAAATGAATGTATTCTTTCATTTGTGATGTGCTGTGCATTTGTGTATGTTCCCTTCCGTTTTTTCCAAAGAAGATTCACAGTACCTGGCTCAAACCATTGTATTCATACGTTCTAAATCATTTACACACACATCAAAAAAAGCTTTGCACCACCTCGGTTCCGGAACTTGTACAGAAAATTGGAATAGAGATCATTTTCGCCCTTTTTATTGCTCATGAAAACCACACATTGCATGTTGTACCACCATACACCGAGACCTTCGGAGGTGGTGGGCCAGATTGCTGTACACACTGGAACCTGTAATACCCAGTAGCACGTCCTCTTGCATTGTTCTCGTCGTGGCATACCATCCACAAGTTCATCAAGGCACTGTTGGTCCAGTTTGTCGCACTCCTCAACGATTATTCGGTGTAGATCCCTCAGAGTGGTTGGTGGGTCACGTTGTCCACAAACAGCCCTTTTCAATCTGTCCCTGGCATGTTCGATAAGATCCATGTCTGGAGAATATGCTGGCCACTCTAGTCGAGCGATGTCGTTATCCTAAATGAAATCATTCACAATATGTGGACGATGGGAGCGCGAATTGTCGTCCATGAAGACGAATGCCTCGCCAATATGCTGCCAATATGTTTGCACTTACGGTCAGAGGATGGCATTCACGTATTGTACAGCCATTATGGCACCATCCATGACTGCCAGCGGCGTACGTTGGCTCCACATATTGCCTCCCCAAAACAGCAGGGAACCACCACCTTGCTGCACTCGCTGGACAGTGTGTCTAAGGCATTCAGCCTGACTGGGGAGTCTCCAAACACTTCTCTGACGATTGCCTGGTTGAAGGCAAATGCGACACTCATTGGTAAAGAGAACGTGATGCCAATCCCGAGATGTCCATTCGACATGTTGTTGGACCCATCTGTACTGCGCTACATGGTGTGGTGGTTGCAGAGATGAACATCGCCGTTGACGTTGGGAGTGAAGTTGCACATCATGCAGCCTATTGCGCACAGTTTGAGTTGTAACACGAATGACTGGAACTGATCGGCTGTCGGACCCTCTCTGCCTAATAGGCGCTGCTCATGCATGATCATTTACACCTTTGACTGGGTTTAATGACATCTCTGAACAGTCAATATCTATCTTTGGGAGTTCTGGGAACCAGGCTGATGCAAAACTTTTTTTTATGTGTGTATTATTCCAGATACCCATTCCATAACACTGCTGAAGGTCACTTATTGTTTTATTAGGCAGTCGATCCCTCAGTGGCGTGCCGTCTAACAGTTTCGTGGAGTGCAGACTTCACCCCAATTTTCTGAGATGTGTGCCACCCTCTTTTGGACATGTCCAGTGCATTCCAATTGCCTTATCTGTCTGTTCTCATACAGGTGTGATTCAGATACACACTTAATAGATTCATTTATACTGGTCAGAGGTGTATTTCTCTTTTTATCTGATGTCACATTCTGTCATCTGCTCCTGTGCTGCTAGTGAATTCTTCATCGCAAGAACCACATGATTTTAAGTTTCTAGAACACTGGTTACTGCCAAATTTATTTTTATTAAGGAGACTGGCACTACACGAAATTCATATATTTTCACAGGACACAAAGCCACCGGCCGATATATTGTTACGAGTGACTAAAATTCAGAAGATACAATCGGCATTCCGCTTTTGGTCGGCGGTTGGGTCATGTGATGTCCCTCGCTGTGTGGTGCGATCGTTTTCACCGCCAAACTTACGAAAGCTTTGTTAGCGGTCCAAGATTGCAGCTTAATATTTGTGACAAACAAGAACCTAAATGTCATCGCTGATCGTTTCACTCGCAGCAATTTAAGCTGCCTTCTTTTGTTCCTGTCTGATCACATCCTCAGAAATCACGACGTACTTCGAATAAACAGCAGAGTATTCCTGACAACCAAGACTAGAAATATGATTGCTGCTTGTTTCACTCACTGTAATTTAAGCTTTCTTCTTAGATTCCTGCCTAACTATACCTTTGGAAATATCTATATAATCGGAAAAACGGTCAAAGATTTGTGGCAATCAAGAATACGGGTATCATTGCTAATAATTTCACTTGCAGGAGTCTCATCTTTCGTTTTTTTTAATCCGGTTGAAGTCACGAAATCGAAGAAACTCGTTCCTGAGAGAGCACGTTCTTCTATTTAACATCGAATATTGTTACGTGTGTAACAAAGAACCAGAATCTCTTACAAATGCCAAGATGAAAAAAATAATTAGAATGTAGCAAGACACAAACATTTTTCTTCGACTCGATAACCACACATCTTTTACCAAGACCAGTTCAATCACATGGTAATAGTATCATTTATTTTAGAATCTCCTAAAGGCTTTTTACCACCGATGTGTCATTAACTGACATTTAATTGTAACAAATCGTATCAAGAGTGACAGTCATGGTAAATCTCCAAAGCGCCAATGTCTTGTCATAACATGCAAATTATAATACAGAAACAAAAAAAAATTATGTAATTTAATATGGAGTCTCCAAAGAAGCGAGGAAAGGATGCCATATGACCCAACACAAGACCGGTTGTAGCTTCTGTAATTTCAGCATATTAACAGTAAGGTAGCCAACATTGAGTGGCGTGTACCTTCTATCTCCAGGTGAAAACCCCAGAATCCTATGTGTCATAGTTTCAGAGATATCATTATATAAAAGGATGTGTGTCCAAAATTTGCTATCTTCACAGATAGTCAAGTAATGTAATAAAATTGAGAACAAAATTATTATAAGGCTCATACAGAGATAAATTTTATACAGTGTTTTATGCAGGACAAAGTGAACAACATTACAGGACTTGTTTTGGAAAACACTAAAACTTCAGATTTTTGCTTGCAAACTGCCTGAAGTATATACAGTACGTGAATAAGGCCCGCAGGTCACCATGCCCATGAGTGGTCTAGGTGGCTATTTAGAGCAATGAGGTTAGAATATAGGAAACACCGTTGGGGAGAGTGAAGTGAAGGCCAATTCACACTAGCCATCACGTCACATCATGTCCTGACCTTCCAAAACATCCTGAAATGCATTTCAAATGGTGGCATCCACACTTGATGTCCCATTCTGTCACAGCACTATCAAGGCTTCCCTGGAGTAAATTTTGACAGCTGACATCTGTCCATTGCTGATCACAAGACCCAGAAGCTCATTTTCTCTCAATACATGACCATGGTCAGATCTCCTCATTTCGTTTCATCCTGATTTTTGTCGTTTATATCAGTTGTTTGTTATTTGGCATAAATTGTTTAGTTTTGTTATTTCTTTCATTAAAACTTATAATAAATGACACAAATTAATTGAAGCAGTGAGATGGCAGTCTAAATTGTATGACATGAGCACACTAAATTATGTGCCGTCTACAATACATATAAGTGGATTTTTATATATACTGGTAACTTATTTATTATTTTGCAATGAAATGATTGCAACATGGCTACAACTTGACGCGAAGAAAGTATGTGGGTAGAAGCAGATTGATTAATAGGTGGAATTTATTTGTGTGTTGTCAAGCATTTTTAGTGTTACATAAATAAATCAACAACAGATCTACGATATTTTCGAACTGGGGCAAAAACTTTATAGTGGTAGTGTGAATACACCATGTTGGTGCAGTGATGTGATGGACAGTGTGAATTGGCCTTCACTGTCATAATCATTGTGAAGTACTGTTGAGAGAATATTGTTCCTTTGTTAAGACACCGCACTGGTATCTTCGCAAAATATGCACGTGATTCTGTTTCTTTATTTATTTCACATTGGTACTTGCTTCACAGAATATTATTTCTCTTTAGTATCTGATTCACGGATTATGTAATGGCCACTGATATTCTAGTTACCGTATTGTTTATTTTAGAGAGAGCTACTTTGTTCTTGAACAAGTCGTATCATGCACAGCTAAGTTTGTGAGGTTAGTAAACACTTAAAATCACAAACACCAAAAGCATTGTCACCAACGGTAGCCAATTTTACAACAGCAAACAGTCTTACGTCCCGCATTCACCAGTCACTTCTACCTCTGGCACAGCACCTGTGACCAGCGGGTAGTCTGCTCCAGTAGTACAGGCACTTCTGTTAAGACTCATGCGCTAAGCATCTCAAGTTCGCCGTGTATTTCTTCACATGCTGCACATTCCAGGCTGTCATTCGCGTCCTCTGGTGCGTTTTAAAAATCCTTCCTACTGTTCCTTACACACATCTTTGGAGCTTGCAGCATTTTCACTGCACCACCCACTGTCCACTATCGGCATGTTTTCCAGGCCATTGTTCCTGTCTCCTGGGAAACCATAGCAGTTTTCTTCTTGTACTCCTCACACATTTTTTCTGCCACACGGTCCCATTGTCCACACACTGGGCACATTGCATATTCAGCCACACACACACTACTTTATCTGGAGTTTAGGGTCTTCTGGCCTGGCCTGTTAGTGTCCACGGTGTTCCAGTCACTTGAACCCATCTCCACCTTCCCTTTTCTGTGACTTTCACACCTTTCTTCCGGTGAAAACTGCCCCAAAGGTTTCATGACCCCATTGCACCAGTAGCTGCATTGGTCAAGGTCTGACTCCCAATACCACTAGCACCTCTTAAGCTATCCCACTGATGGCATCTTCACTTCATGGTCATCTACTCTGGATTTCCCTTGTCTGTTTCTGGCAATTGCAAGTCAATTGACTCCATTCAGTCATCAGGATTGCCACTGTGGACCGGTGGCTGGTCATCGCTGGCACTGCAATCATGGAATTCTGGGAAAGGAGCTCATACAAACTTGAGACCAATGGCTGTGACCGCAGTGCACTGTAGTTCTTCTGCGGCAAATTTTTGTGCTACCATTTCTGCTGCTGCTTCTGCCACATGCAGGGTTCTAAAAGGAAGAGTCCAATATTTTGAGAGGTGGGTAGCACTCATCAAAGCAAGAACGAAAGTCTAGTAAACATGGTCTCTAAAATGGATATATTAAGAGCTATGGGCAGTTGTTAATCTTCAATACTATGAGAGATTTCTTCTACTGCGCACTCTGCGTTCAGTCATTGAGAGGAGGTACTGTGGACCAAAAGAAGTAAAAAATGTTAATGGGCTCCAAAATACATACCTTAAGAGCTATGAACACTTGTTTGATAGAATAGAGGTGTTTCACAGTATCGAAGAGGAACAAGTGTTCATAGCTCTAGCCCATTTTTACACGACATTTTTTACTTGTTTTGGTCCACACTAGCTCCTCTTAAAATATGGAAAGCAAAGAGTTTGCAGTAGAAGGGATCCCTTTCGTAGTACGAAAGATGAACAAGTGCCCATAGCTCTTAAGGTATGCATTTTAGAGTTCATGTTTACTAGACTTTCTTGTTTTGGTGAGTATTACCATCTCTCAAAATATTGTACATTTTTTAACACCCTATATATAGAATTTTGACTTACCGTTGAAGGCTATTAGCCACAGGAAGTATAAAAATGCACCTGGAAAAAGGACGAGTTTTCTAAATGGGGACAAATAGCAGGAAACGATCCCTGAGAGGATAAGGAGCAAAAAAGGTCATATGGACATATGGTCAGAAATGCATCCCAAGGGAGATACGCCCACTTGCAGGGTGGAGATAAGATCTTTGACAGTGTAGGTGTGAATGCAATGAGTGAAAGCACACAGGATAACACACCAGACCAATGAGAATGTTCTGTCTGTACTAGTATTTTAGTTCCACACTCCAGAGGACAGTAATGTTGTCCGTGACGATGGCAGGCTCACAAATTAGTACTAAGGAGCGTCCATTTCACTGCTTTTGCTAACTTATTCTGGTGATGGGCAACATACTGCCCTCTTGATTGTGGAGCCAAACCACTAGTACAAACAGAACATTACCACTGGTCTGGTGTGTATTCTGTCTGCTTTGATTCATTGAAACTTACAATGTCGAAGATCATTTATGTCCATCTTCTTACTGTGCATACTTGCTTGGAACACATTTCCAGTCTTATTTAATAATGACATGTTCTGATTTTCATCATCTGAAGGATTGTTTCCTGCACTTTGCCCCTAGTTAGCAATACCCCCTCTGTATAGGTGATTCCCAAATTCTTCCTCCTTAAGTAAAATGTTTTCTGCTCACGCATTATGACCTCTCTGGAGAGCAAAAATCTCTGTGAAAATAAATATGAATTCTGCAAACAGAGGTCTTGCAACACTCACTCAGCCTTTTTGCCACAAGATTCACAGAGCTGTAGGCAAAGGCGCCCAGTTGATGCCACGTCTGTTGACTTCTGACAAACTTTCAATTCAATTCTTCATTTATGTTTAACAAACAAAATGTGACCTTTACGAGTAGTGGGGCAGATCTGTGACCCTATTCAGAACTTCCTTTCATATACAATTTAAAATGTCTTTCTTAACACAGCAAAATCGACAAATATAAAAGAATTTTGGGACAACCACAAGGGAATATTACAGAGATGTTACTGTTTAAAGTTGGTTTAATGACCTAGTGGATAACATTGAAGGCCCCTTGAGGCTAATCATAGACAATGCTCTTGACAATAGGAAGTTTGCAATGCCAGAAAGCTGAAGTGAAATGCAGGAAGACCTGTAGACAATTTGTGCAGGGACTGGTAGTTGACACTGGAACTAAATAAATGTGAATTATTGTGCATCAATTGGTGAAGAATCCACATGGTCTACTACAGTGTTGGTGACAAATCATTGGAATCAGTAACTAATGTAAACAGTGGGAAAAAGCAGATTTCAGGCTGAGATTCATTGGCAGAATGTTAAGGAAATGCAATTCATCATCAAACGAAGTGGCTTAAGAAATGTATGTGACCAGCTATCGAATGTAATTCATCAGTCTGCACTCCTTACAACGTTTCATTCATAAAAGACACAGAGGAGGTCCAACAGAGTGGCGAGTTTTATCATCATTTACCTGCCACTAGCACATTACAGAGTTGCTCAATAAATTCCAGTGGTAGAAGCTGTTATGCATCACAAAGAGGTTTAAGATTCGAGTAATATACTACTTATATATCTCACAAAATGTCCACAACAAGAAAATCAGAGAAATTAGAACTCATATAGACGATTACTGACAACCATACTTTCCACGCAGCATTCATGAATGAAACAGAGGAAAGGTGGCGGGGGAGGGGGGAAGAAGGTAGTACAGGATGTACCCTCTGCCATGCACTATCAGGTGGCTTTTGGAGTATGCATATAGATGCGGATGGTGGCAGGCCTGCTTCCACTAAGTACAGGATCAAACTATGTGATCGATGTGTGTGTAATCTATGACAGCCATGGAACTATGATTTTCACATTTGTCATCCCTCAGTGCCTGTTATGCAGTGATAGCATTACACAGGACTAGAGTGCTGCCAGGATGTCTATCCGTTGCTATGAATGTCCAGTTGATAGAACTAGGGCTACTTGAACGTGACCCAGCCCGTGTTTCAGTAAAAAATAGATGCGGAACTATGGATCTACCTTTGCAGAAAAGTGTTGGGGCCATTCATTATGCAGTAAGCTACTCATTTCAAGAGATGATCATGTGCTGTTACTAGTGTGACAAGCTGTGATGTTGCAGGGAAGTGTTTTGTGTGTGAGAGTTCTTTATCCAGCTGAAAACACGGCACCTTTTGGTTGTAAGATATAGTGGGGTGCCGAATTATCATATTCACTGAATGGACATAGCAGTTTTGTTATGCAGCTTTATTCTGCCACAAGTTTCTCCAATAGCCTGATGGGATTCGTGGATATATCTCCCATTGCAATTTCCCTCTTCAGTCGTTGCCAGACATTTTCAATGGGATTCATGTCTGGGGAGTTCCCTAACCAGACCAAAGTAGGAATTACAGTCTCGCTGAAATATTTAGTCACATATTTTGCCTTGTGGCATAGTGCTGAATCGAGCATAGAGATGTAGTTGTTATCAGGAAACCATTCTTTCACCTGAAAAAGAAGTCAAGTTCCCAGTACTGATCTTGATGTATTGTCCCTTTCACAACATAAAGGTGTACATTTCCTTTGCTACTCATTACAAACAAAGCCATTACTGACATAGGATGCTTGACTCATTGAACTATGCAATCTCCTTGGAATTTTTTATCGCTCCTGTGTCTCACAAATTCTGTTTTCTGTTGTACAATTTGGATACTGGTTTCGTCAGAACTGAGAGGCAATCATATGTCTCATTTGCAAGTCATTATCATAAAAGGAGAAGTACAATGATGATATAGCTCATTTACCTCTTTCTAGTCATCTACAGTCCAGTTTTGTACTTTTTGGTCCATTCTAGTCATTGTTTCATCACTGGGGTAAGTTTCTGTTTCTTGGTAGAACGATGTCATCGGAGCACCATTTTATTGACCTTTGCTGCAGAGTTATGGTAGATACAGGCACTTCATCATCCTCCAACACATTCTTAATCACCTGCATCGGTTTTCTGTGGTTTTCCACTACCATTCATCTTATTTCTGTGTCTGCTCTAGGGAATGTAATGCATTTTCGACCATGTTTACCTTGCTACTGCATTTCAAGACTCTTTTTTCAATTTGTTGCTCATATTTTGAACCTTGGACAGTGAAGTTCCTTCCATATGAGCAATACCTTGCTGACTATATTGAAAATGTGACAAGAGAGCCGGCGATAATCTAGTTCTTTCCTTTACCTGTATCTGTATAGTCACAAGGAAACCATATTCAGAGTTAAGGAACTCATTACGGATTGAAACACGGAATACATTGCATAAAAATGTCATTAAATACATAAAGTTTGCTAATACTTGAAAAACTCATGGGTCTTTTGGATATAATTTGCTGTACTTCACTACATAAAGGTAATTCTGACAACCACAACTATTCGATATCTCAGAAAATACTGAAGTAACAGTCTGTTGTTGTTAAACAAACAATGTAAGCTATTTACTATTCTACAGTGCTGTAGAAACGATACAACTCATGAATCATTTTTGGTGTACAGTACTTCCAAACCAAGCTTAAAGAATTCCTGAACTACATTGTGAGTGTATTAGTTTGGCACCCCCATGTACAGTATGAGCCATTGGGAGGCAAGCAATAGTATCAGAGATGGAGTCCTAGCCTACAGGCAGATAAAAATTGTAACTGTAGCATCTGAGGAGTGGAGCCCAATGCTGTGATCTCTGTGCCATCCTCTCAGGGAGATTTGCAATGGGATCTGTGAACTTTTCGAACTACCCTCATATTAAAGATTAGAATTAAAAAAAAATAATTTAAAAATAATTACCTACATTAGGCACCTTGATTTGTTTCTGTGACATATCAATGAAATATTTACAATGAAAGTGAGGTGTTATCTATGTCTAATAGTCACTTGCCGCCTAAATTCGTGAAGCTGACATGTTGGGTCTATATTATGCACTAAAAAGAATTCAATAAATAGAGAACCCAACATGAAATGACTTCTCTGAAAAGACTGGAGTTACCTGTCTGACAAACCTCCCCCCCCCCCCTCCCAACTCGTCTCTCTCTCTCTCTCTCTCTCTCTCTCTCTCTCTCTCTCTCGCACACATGTATGCACAAACACACACACACAAAACTATTTTAGTTAATCATAAGTATATATTAATTCGAAGTGGTCATTAAATAAAATTTTAAATAAAAAAACTACCAACTGTGTTTAAACTCTGCTTTTCTTTCAGTAAATACACGTTTCTGATCACAGTTCCATTAATGGACCTTCCAAATCTTATTACATTGTCAAAGCACTGGGTATTCAGAAATTTCTTAACCGCAAACTATTTTCACGTTCGTTACATTGTACTACCTTGTTATTTGAAATTATTTGAAATAAAATGTGGAACAAAGTTATAGTGAAATGTAGTATACAATTCATCATGTGATCAACAAATACAGTGTATCCAGAATGAGATTTTCACTCTGCAGCGGAGTGTGCACTGATATGAAACTTCCTGGCAGATTAAAACTGTGTGCCCGACCGAGACTCGAACTCGGGACCTTTGCCTTTCGCGGGCAAGTGCTTTACCATCTGAGCTACTGAAGCACGACTCACGCCCGGTCTCACAGCTTTACTTCTGCCCGAGTTCGAGTCTCGGTCGGGCACACAGTTTTAATCTGCCAGGAAGTTTCAAATACAGTGTATATTCCTAAATCTCAGTGTTTCATTCACAATACAGTTATGTGAACATAAAACTGGAGCCCAGATAATGAAACTGCACTTCAATACGCACATTTGCTGAAATGATAGCTGAACTTGTCTGCTGTGTACAGATATTTATTATTTAAAATAGCATCTGCCTTTCAGTATCCAAGGTGCAACGAAAAACTTTTACAGCAAACACAAAATTGTATTTGTTAACAGTAGATATTACCAACATTGCAACAAATAACTTCGTGCTGTCTATTTACAACTTTATAAACATTAAAGTTTTTGCTTTTTCTGCTTAGATGCTTGTGGTCTATCTTCGTTGCCTTCCTTTTTCTTTCTTTTTATGGCCCGAATCTTCTGTCTGAAACATTAAGAAAGTGTTAGTGTAAAAGCTGAAGGTAAAGAATCATCTTTAACATTCAAATACAACTAAATTATAGTCACTGTTCAATATAAAAAAGTTTAACTCTACACTTACTGCAACTTTTTCTGCTTCTCAATATCACAAAGTGGAACAGTAGATATCCGTTCTCGTTGAGGGGCTTTCTTTTCAAGTTTACGCCGATCCCTTTTACTGGATTTCTTAAGTTTAAGTAGGTATTCTGGTACCTCGCACCCTGAATCTTGAACCATTTGAGCAATGCTGCAAATAAAGGAAGGAAACATCAAACACAGAAATAGAGTCAGTATTCTGGAATCACTAATCCTTGTCTTTAATTAAGTTGGACTCTACAAAGTACATTAAATTTTGGCAGTATTTTCAATCAGTTTTTAGGTTTCTTTTATTGTTGATACTGATATTCCGGAGGTATTTATGCCAAGTTTACCCAACAAATTTAACATGTCGTGAAGCTGTTAAAGTATATTAATCCCTGTTGCGTCATGTCATGAAGCTGTCAAGGTATATCAGTCTCTGTTGCAAATGCTGTCACAATATTGGTCAGTTTATCTAAACTGACTAAAATGTAATTTACCAGGATAAAAGGATAGTTATACATGTTCAAGAAATGTAATGTGTACAATGTCTTCAAATAAAGAAACTGTTAGTAAATCCTGCCCAAAACAGGCCATGTTTACCCAACAGTACCAACCGGCCACCATGTCATACTCAACCAACAGGCATCACTGGATGCGGATATGGAGGGGCGTGTGGTCAGCACACTACTCTCCGAGTCGTATGTCAGTTCATGAGACCGGAGCAGCCACTACTCAATCAAGTAGCTCCTCAGTTTGCCTCACAAGGGCCGAGTCCACCCTACTTGCCAACAGCACTCGTAAAACCCAAGTGCTAGCCCAGCCCGACAGCGCTTAACTTCTGTGATCTGATAGGAACTGGTGTTACTGCTGCGGCAAGGCTGTTGGCAAAGAAACCGTTAGTATAGCATTCTATATGCTGTGGCATGTCTTCGGCCACAATGATAGGTCAACATTGCAAATGCTTTCAGTGTGAATTTCAGCTTGCTACTGCAATGAAATGATCCATAGTAATTTGTTCTTGAAGCAGTTTTTTCAGTCATGCTCAGAAAACAAGTGATATTAATGTCATGCAATTGAGCACTTCTAAGTTTTACTGACAACTTGGGCATACCGCAAGTGAGAAAATGCAGAAATTCGAGAAGCATATGAAGAGATGGAGAGAGAGAGAGAGAGAGAGAGAGAGAGAGAGAGAGAGAGAGAGAGGTGTTTAATGAAGTGTTCATGTCTTGAGATGATTAAGAAATTTTTAGGTAACTGAGAATCTCAAACCTATTATCGGAAGATTTATCAGTACCCAGAGATGATAAAAATTTCACAAGTGAAGAGATTTGACATGTTTCAATTGCCAGTGAACAGCAAGAATGACTCGGAAACAACAGAAATTGAGTCACACACTGTTCGTCAGGTTCTGATAATAGAATTGTGGATGAGGAGAGCATGCACATAAAGTGGTCCTAAAACACATTTCCCAGGACAAAAGAACACCTGCATTTATTTTTAGACATATTTTTAAAAAAATATGGAACATCACTGTTTTTATAGAATGAGTCTTCACTGGTTATAAAACACGTCGTTTCAAGTACAGCACACAAATCATGCGCTAAAGTCACAAATGGTGCATTTCAATTTCACCATGTCAATATAAAATTAAAATATTTGTGTTTTTGATAGATAAGCATTCAATCAGAATCTGTGTCTCAAGAACATATGGTAAAATGCCATGTTTTCTATGAAGTATCTGACAGCTTTCGAAAAGAGATCACAAATGTTAGATCAAATGTGCACAAGTGGTTAGTGTGTTACAGCCAGACATTTTGTGGAGCTATAAAGATACACCAAGACACAAGAAACACATTTTTTATGGGAGAATTGTTCTGGCAGCATACCCAATAGCTCGCCTGTGGGCTCATGTTTCATGGTGTCTGGACTGACAACCAGCCGAGGTTTCGGCATTGCGCCAAATCCTCACTTTCTTCTATAGATATCTTTGGCCACCTCTCATCTGTTTCCAACACTGACAGTTATATGCTGTAAGACCTAAGATGTCCTCCATTTTCGTACAGTGCTTACTTTCCACAATCTGGCCACTCATGTTTTTAGTGGCGCTCCCTTCAGTTCTTAATTCCTTCTTGGGTAGCTACAGGTTCAGCAAGTGCAGTGCTGTAAAAAGCCACCAACTTCCCGTGCACATGACACGAGCTCAAGTTTTCAAACAAAATCATCCCAGGTGAGTACAGTGGCATGCTCACACTCTCATACATCAGTTTGCCACAAGGGTTCTGGAGGAGGCAAAAGTTTGAGAGGAAAGAACAGAAACCAATGGATAGTGATTAACAACACAATAACTGTGTCCGAGAGCAGTACAAACCTCTTATCAGAAACACTTGAAAAATGAGCTCTGAATATTCCGAAGTGCTGCTGCGCATAAAGGTGCAAAACTTAGTGAGCAGTTAAACAGAGCGCCTGTAACTTAGTGTGTAGCTTTCTAGTCTAGTCATTCCAAAGTCACAAGTTTGATTCACACTAGCAACAACTGTTTTTAACTCTAATTTGAATTATATTAATTATGAAATTGAAATGTTAATTTAAAATACTGAACCAATTACTTTTAAAAACATTTTAATAAAAACATCTTTTTTTTTTATTTTTTGCATAAAAATGCAAGTATTTGTAATAAATTTAAAATTGGTACAAAAAAATGAAATGACTTATTGCAAAATGAAAAAATATTTTTACTGATAATACTGTACAGTTTTTAGCAGTAAAAAGTATTAATTTTCCTATTTCAAATTTCCCATGTTTGTAACAAATTTTAATTTGTTGTGAATACTTGCACTGTCATGCAATTAATAGTTAAAATGACTGCCCCTGCAGCTGAGTGGTCAGTGCAATTGACTGCCAAGTGGGAGACCTGAGTATGATTCTTGGTTCTGCATGGGATTTTTCCTTGGTGGGAGGACTGGAACGGGGTGCACTCAGCCTCGTGAGGCAAACTAAAGAGCTTCTTGAATGAGTAGTAGAGGTTTCAGGTCTAGAAACTTGACAATGACTGGGACAGTGGTGTGCTGACCACATGCTCCTCCAAAACCACATCCAATAATGCTACTGGCAGAGGGTGACATGGCAGTCAGTTGGCCCAGAATTATCTACATCTACATGGATACCCTGCAAATCACACTTAAGTGCCTGACAGAGGGTTCACAGAACCATCTTCATAATAATTCTCTATTATTCTGCTCCTGAACGGCATGTAGGAAAAATGACCACCTGTATCTTTCCATGCAAGCTCTGATTTCCCTTATTTTATTATAATGATCATTTCTCCGTACATAGGTCAGCATCAACAAAATATTTTTGCAGCTGGACAAGAAAGCTGGTGACTGAAACTTTGTGAGAAGATTTCGCCACAACGAGAAAAGCCTTTGTTTTAAACCTGTATCATGTCCACAACACTGTCTCCCCTATTTCTCCATAATACAAAATGCGCTGCCCGTCTTTGAACTTTCTCAATGTATTCCATTAATCCTATCTGGCAAGGATCCCATGCCACACAGCAGTACTCCAAAAGAAGACGGACAAGTATAGCGTAGGCAATTTCCTTAGTAGATCTGCTGTATCCTCCAAGTGTTCTGCCAATAAAACACAGTCTGGTTCACCATTCCCACAACATTTTGTATGTGTTCTTTCCAATTTAAGTTGTTCGTAATTGTAATTCCTAAGTATTTTGTTGAATTTACAGCCTTTAGATATGATTGATTATCTTTTTTGTTGTTAAAATAAGAACCAGTTATTTGTATTAAAATTTATGATCCAATATCTGTTTCTTAAATTTCAATTTGTAGTACAAAAATGAAGCAAAATAAATGTATCTAAAAGAGTAACTAGTACAAGCATGATTAGAACTAGGGTCTTCATGATTACGGGACACGAATGCTTCACACTCAGCTACAAGTGGCTGTGTTTAAATGCTAGAAACGTTTTATACTTGACACTGCTCAGAAATATTCAAAATCAATTTTTTAGTGTTTTTGATAAGTACACTGTACTGCTTTAGGAAATGGATGTGATGACACTGAGCTTCAAATCCTACACAAATGCATAAAATCAGAGAGGGTAGAGCAACCTGTGAGGTCCCTTGTAAGTGGAAAACAGGCTGAAACCTTTTCATCAGATAGTCTCCTCCTAGAAAACAATGAAGATGTATTAAGACATGATGTTGCTCTCTTGCTAAATAAGAACATAAAAAATCTGGTGCAAAAGAAGATCTGTATATTTCCAAGCAGGTCGATAGACACACAAACAAACACAAACATACACACAAAATTCAAGCTTTTGCAACCAACGGTTGCTTCATCAAGAAAGAGGGAAGGAGAGGGAAAGACGAAAGGATGTGGGCTTTAAGGGAGAGGGTAAGGAGTCATTCCAATCCCGGGAGCGGAAAGACTTACCTTAGGGGAAAAAAGAACAGGTATACACTCGCACACACACCCATATCCAACCCCACATACACAGACACAAGCAGACATTTGTAAAGGCAAAGAGTTTCGGCAGAGATGTCAGTCGAGGCAGAAGTACAGAGGCAAAGATGTTGTTGAAAGACAGGTGAGGTATGAGCGGCGGCAACTTGAAATTAGCGGAGGTTGAGGCCTGGCGGATAACGAGAAGAGAGGATATACTGAAGGGCAAGTTCCCATCTCCGGAGCTCTGACAGGTTGGTGTTAGTGGGAAGTATCCAGATAACCCGCACGGTGTAAAACTGTGCCAAGATGTGCTGGCCGTGCACGAAGGCATGTTTAGCCACAGGGTGATCCTCATTACCAACAAACACTGTCTGCCTGTATCCATTCATGCGAATGGACAGTTCATTGCTGGTCATTCCCACATAGAAAGCTTCACAGTGTAGGCAGGTCAGTTGGTAAATCATGTGGGTGCTTTCACACGTGGCTCTGCCTTTGATCGTGTACACCTTCCAGGTTACAGGACTGGAGTAGGTGGTGGTGGGAGGGTGCATGGGACAGGTTTTACACCGGGGGCGGTTACAAGGGTAGGAGCCGGAGGGTAGGGAAGGTGGTTTGGGGATTTCATAGGGATGAACTAAGAGGTTACGAAGGTTATGTGGACGGCGGAAAGACACTCTTGGTGGAGTGGGGAGGATTTCATGAAGGATGGATCTCATTTCAGGGCAGGATTTGAGGAAGTCGTAACCCTGCTGGAGAGCTACATTCAGAGTCTGATCCAGTCCCGGAAAGTATCCTGTCACAAGTGGGGCACTTTTGTGGTTCTTGTGTGGGAGGTTCTGGGCTTGAGGGGATGAGGAAGTGGCTCTGGTTATTTGCTTCTGTACCAGGTCGGGAGGGTAGTTGCGGGATGCGAAAGCTGTTTTCAGATTGTTGGTGTAATGGTTCAGGGATTCCGGACTGGAGCAGATTCGTTTGCCACGAAGACCTAGGCAGTAGGGAAGGGACCGTTTGATGTGGAATGGGTGGCAGCTGTCATAATGGAGGTACTGTTGCTTGTTGGTGGGTTTGATGTGGACGAACGTGTGAAGCTGGCCACTGGACAGGTGGAGGTCAACGTCAAGGAAAGTGGCAAGGGATTTGGAGTAGAGACCGTGAATCTGATGGAACCAAAGGAGTTGAGGTTGGAGAGGAAATTCTGGAGTTCTTCACTGTGAGTCCAGATCATGAAGATGACATCAATAAATCTGTACCAAACTTTGGGTTGGCAGGCCTGGGTAACCAAGAAGGCTTCCTCTAAGCGACCCATGAATAGGTTGGCGTACGAGGGGGCCATCCTGGTACCCATGGATGTTCCCTTTAATTGTTGGTATGTCTGGCCTTCAAAAGTGAAGAAGTTGTGGGTCAGGATGAAACTGGTTAAGGTAACGAGGAAAGAGGTTTTAGGTAGGGTGACAGGTGATGGGTGTGAAAGGAAGTGCTCCATCGCAGCGAGGTCCTGGACGTGCGGAATATTTGTGTATAAGGAAGTGGCATCAATGGTTACAAGGATGGTTTCCGGGGGTAACAGATTGGGTAAGGATTCCAGGCGTTCGAGAAAGTGGTTGGTGTCTTTGATGAAGGATGGGAGGCTGCATGTAATGGGTTGAAGGTGTAGATCTACGTAGGCAGAGATACGTTCTGTGGGGGCTTGGTAACCAGCTACAATGGGGTGGCCGGGATGATTGGGTTTGTGAATATTAGGAAGAAGGTAGAAGGTAGAAGGTAGGGGAGCGGGGTGTCGGTGGGGTCAGGAGGTTGATGGAGTCAGGTGAAAGGTTTTGTAGGGGGCCTAAGGTTCTGAGGATTCCTTGAAGCTCCGCCTGGACATCAGGAATGGGATTACCTTGGCAAACTTTGTATGTGGTGTTGTCTGAAAGCTGACGCAGTCCCTCAGCCACATACTCCTGACGATCAAGTACCACGGTCGTGGAACCCTTGTCTGCCGGAAGAATGACGATGGATCGGTCAGCCTTCAGATCACGGATAGCCTGCGCTTCAGCAGTTGTCCAATGGCCAGCTTCACACGTCCGTCCACATCAAACCCACCAACAAGCAACAGTACCTCCATTACGACAGCTGCCACCCATTCCACATCAAACGGTCCCTTCCCTACTGCCTAGGTCTTCGTGGCAAACGAATCTGCTCCAGTCCGGAATCCCTGAACCATTACACCAACAATCTGAAAACAGCTTTCGAATCCCGCAACTACCCTCCCGACCTGGTACAGAAACAAATAACCAGAGCCACTTCCTCATCCCCTCAAGCCCAAAACCTCCCACACAAGAACCACAAAAGTGCCCCACTTGTGACAGGATACTTTCCGGGACTGGATCAGACTCTGAATGTGGCTCTCCAGCAGGGATACGACTTCCTCAAATCCTGCCCTGAAATGAGATCCATCCTTCATGAAATCCTCCCCACTCCACCAAGAGTGTCTTTCCGCCGTCCACCTAACCTTCGTAACCTCTTAGTTCATCCCTATGAAATCCCCAAACCACCTTCCCTACCCTCTGGCTCCTACCCTTGTAACCGCCCCCGGTGTAAAACCTGTCCCATGCACCCTCCCACCACCACCTACTCCAGTCCTGTAACCCGGATGGTGTACATGGTCAAAGGCAGAGCCACGTGTGAAAGCACCCACGTGGTTTACCAACTGACCTGCCTACAATGTGAAGCTTTCTATGTGGGAATGACCAGAAACAAACTGTCCATTCGCATGAATGGACACAGGCAGACAGTGTTTGTTGGTAATGAGGATCACCCTGTGGCTAAACATGCCTTCGTGCACGGCCAGCACATCTTGGCACAGTGTTACACCGTGAGGGTTATCTGGATACTTCCCACTAACACCAACCTGTCAGAACTCCGGAGATGGGAACTTGCCCTTCAGTATATCCTCTCTTCTCGTTATCTGCAAGGCCTCAACCTCCGCTAATTTCAAGTTGCCGCCGCTCATACCTCACCTGTCTTTCAACAACATCTTTGCCTCTGTACTTCTGCCTCGACTGACATCTCTGCCGAAACTCTTTGCCCTTACAAATGTCTGCTTGTGTCTGTGTATGTGGGGTTGGATATGGGTGTGTGTGCGAGTGTATACCTGTCCTTTTTTCCCCCTAAGGTAAGTCTTTCCGCTCCCGGGATTGGAATGACTCCTTACGCTCTCCCTTAAAGCCCACATCCTTTCGTCTTTCCCTCTCCTTCCCTCTTTCCTGATGAAGCAACCGTTGGTTGCAAAAGCTTGAATTTTGTGTGTATGTTTGTGTGTCTATCAAGCTGCCAGCACTTTCGTTTGGTAAGTCACATCATCATTGTAAACAAAGATGATGTGACTTACCAAACGAAAGTGCTGGCAGGTCGATAGACACACAAACAAACACAAGCAGTCCTAGAAACACCTACTATTTGTTGACAACATTGTGCTTATGAGTGTGCTTGATATTGACTTGGCTGGGCAGTTTAATAAACAGCAATTGATTGGAGGTCCAAATGTTTTTCGTGGACTTCATCTGAACTTTACCTGTGAGTGAAGTATGACTCAAAATTGCCAGAAAATTGCATCTTTAGAAGTTTATTTGAAGAGGAACATGATAAAAAAAAGTTATGAATACAAACTTTCGACTGGTTAAAAGTGACGACAAACTTATTGTAGTCACCTCCAAATATATCTGCTTTGACCATAAAATTCTGCCATGACAAACCAACCAAACAGCAGAAATTCCATGAATTGAGTTATGCATCATTCAGAAATCTTCTGTGCATTCTGGTCAAAAAGGAAGTTCCAAAGAACAAAAAATTGAAAGTGTACAATACCAGTATTCTACCAGCAGCATATTCATGGCAACTACTCAAACTTAGAAATAAATACTGAGAGTTCCAGGTATGGGGAGGAGGATTATGTCATAAAAAGCTGCTGATAAATTAATGGGGGAGGGTGAGGCAGTGTCTCACAATAACAACTTTTCTTTCCTCATGACTGAGACATACTAGCCAATGGGCATAATAATATTCATAGAATTGACACACTTTGAAATACTATGCACTTTAAAATTTGTGATTTATAAAGCTCAATAAAATTAAATTACATTGATAGGTTAAAAACAGAATTCCCTGAAATTTGCCCGACTTTTCCAGATGAAATGTAATTCTCTGAGAATTCCAGGTTTTCCAGACAAACCAGCTCCCTGCATCTTAGAGCCTACAAACGTTGGTTCTGACAATAGAGAATGTTCATAATTTATGAAGTGCACACAAAGAACAATAGAGAAACAGAATCAGGCATCAGCCTCAGGAAAAAACATCAGGAATGAGTCCTTCACAAGCAGAAATAGCTGATTACTCAATAGAATTACTATGTTGAAATGGCAATGGTCTTCCAACAGAGCCAGGAAAGAAGCCAACATTTGGAGCAATAACATGATTTATTGCAGACCTCACAGGCACAAAGGAAGCATTGGAAGAGCCTAAATGAGATGACTTGATGATATTAAGAGGACTGGTGGAACATCATGGTACTTGATGGAGCAGAAGTGGAAGAAAATTGAAGAGTTCATTCAGCAATGAATGTTGTCCTATTTGGCTGATGCTAATGAATGTGTAAACTAGTTAAAGAAATGCATGTTGAAAGTTACCTTCGGAGATTCACTGTATCGCTTTCTGTGAAAAATGTGATAGCTTTCCCTGGATTTCCAGCTCTCCCAGTTCTACCTGAAACCAAAAAGTAGACAATAGTATTCATTGAAGCAATAAAAAAGGCATAACTTCATTTAAAAAAAAAGCAAATAAAAAGTTACCTATCCGATGTATGTAGGAGATGACACTAGGAGGAAAGTCATAATTGATGACTAAGTTTACTCCTTTGAAGTCAATACCTCGTCCCATTAGTTCTGTGCAGATAAGGACCCAAATATCCCCTCTTCGGAAGCTTTGTACAACATTGTCCCTCTGTAAGAAAAAAATATTATCTACCTAAATACAGATGTGAAAAAAGGTCTCAAAAGGGAGCACTCAATATAGCAACAGTAGACTCACAGCAGTGAATGTCAAACATTGTTCACTTATTGGGATAAATGCTTTTATTTATTAATTAAAAAATGAGAACCTGTGGTGTGTTTTGAGAGACAGGAAACTGAGCTTTTCCAATCGTAAATCCCTGCCCAGCTGTGTACAGTCAGTGCACTGTGAAGAACTGAAGTCTGAGAACAGTGGCAACAAGATTTCTCCAGACTGTATTTGGTGTCCAAATAATATATTCAATGTACCATCCTACAGTGAAAAGAGGACACATAGACTGCATATGTTCTACATTTTTTCTGTGAGCCACAATTCTCATCACCACTGGGTAGTTGCATGCAGCAACACATACACACATCCAGCAGTATGACATATATTAGTACATAAATACAGAAAAGACTGATACACTACTTTTATGTGGAAACAAGTGTGACAACAGCAGAGCAGCTGTGCATGTAACTATTTTCCAACAGTCTTCATGTTATTTTATGTCCATGGCCCCTGACAGAAGACTAATGCACTTCACTGCACGTGCCCAACCCCAGTTGTCAGTCTCAATCTGAATCCCCACACATTAATAACTTTTATCATCTTTTCATTTCTCATTAAAATTTTATTTTTTGAATCCAGTTGTTCTATCCAGGTACACATGCCATTATATGAGTGTTGAATTGCATGACCAACATCTAATGAGACTACAGAGCCTATACTTGGACACAACAGTAGCCAATCAGGAAGTGTGGGAGAGTAGGCATAAGAAGCTTCTCAAATACACACTCAGATTTTAGCTTAGATGAAGAGAGTCTAAGCAGACATTGTTTTTGTTCCATGTGTTGTATGATAATGTCAAATGTTCAAATCGACTTCTGGAAATATTGTCGATACTCATCTGAACATATGTATGACCGTGAGTACAAATGATGAAATTTTCAATTTTTCTGTCCGTTAACATTTCTTAGGTGGACAGGCCATCTACATAACCTTGTCTTTGGTACACAGTGATGTAAGAGATAACATCCAACAGTGCTCTTTTCTAAATACATTCCTACACAAGTATTTATAAACAACTTTACACTAAACACTGACAACCTGTGTTTACTGTGTAAATTGTTTAATTCTGTGGTCAAGAGACAATTGGCAGTAGCAAAGCACTGAACTTCTTGACTACTAATCAGTAACGCTGAACTTTTCACATGCTATGCTTAAATTTTTATTGTAAAAGACACATAAATAACAGTGAGTAGTTGAACAACTCTTCCAGTAACTACTGCTTAGTTATATCTCTCTATTTTCTCTGTTTAATTATTATTGTCACAGTCTAACAGTCTGTTTTATTTATTATTAAGAGTGTAATCAGATGCACACAATTTGAATTAGCAATCTGAGTTGTATCTCTTCCACAGGAACAATTACAAAAAATATGATGATTCAACTGACTGACCTATATTATTTTCTACTCTTTCATGAAAAGTATGTCATCTTATATACATGGAATTATTGTACAGTGAACCTGAAAGATTTAGTTACTTCTCCAGAACATGAAACACCATAAAGTCTCTTACCAAAGTTTATCGTCACACTTTTTCTATAACGATAACCAGTTTTGTTCCATTACAGAACATCTTGACACCAACAGTAATTGCAGTTCAGGAACTGCATACTGTATACACTAGACACTTATCTCATATCTACCACCAACAGGTATTTCTGTCTGGTTATCTTGAATGTATAGCACAAAAATTCCTTCGACTGTCGGACAATGTACTGCTTGCCAATAGGCCACGCAATGAGAAAACAATTGAGGTCAATAATTTACTGAGATATTTTGCAATCCAGTGGTGATACTTCCTTTAGGTCCTAAGATAGATATGAAATGGGAATACAGGCTACAGCAAGGTGTGCAGTATACTGCTGCATCCATTTTCAATAAGCTACACAAGAATTCAAAAATCTTAACAGTAATCCATGCACTTTCAAATCTAAACTGAATAGTTTCCTCATGGGTCACTCCTACTATTCTGTTGAGGAGTTTCTTGAAAAAGTAAGCTGATTCCTGTGTTATATTGTTGATTTACATAAACTTATGGCTTGTCGTTTTTTGGGTTCATAAACATTTTATTTTATCTGTTATTACTTTTATGTAGTAATTTCATGTACTGACACATTCTATGAACTTGGAGACTTGCTCAATTTGATCCTACACAACTAGACATGTACAACAAAAAAACAATGGTTGCCAATTCCAAGATTACTACATGAGAAGAACACCATCTTTTGTCACAATTAGCTGTCTGGGAAGTGGAAAATGAATACACAGGCTTGAAGCAGAAAGTACAGATGGAGTTAAGAAAGCCAAAACATGCCTTTTGTGAGCAAATCCCAAAATCATGTACACAAGAATTTACAAAGACACAGAAGAAAAGTCAGACTTCAAAGGTGAGGAAATAATACCTAAGGTGAAACACTGAAAATTTTTAAGTACCCATACTGAAGAGAATTTAAACAGGAAACACAATACTCTTGAACTTTCCCTTGACAACTCCTTTTATTTCACATAAGGATTTCTGTTTGTGTAACATGAATATAAAACGGACTCGTATCACACCATTATGACAAATCGCACAAATGATCCGTGAAACATGAAAAAATCTAGCTAATCAACTTCTACAACAATCATTTGGATTTGATGAGAGCCTGGGAAGAAACTGATACTGACCTTGTTGAAGGAAACCTACTGGGATTCACTTGAAATTATTTTGGAAAAACAGGGCAAAAGTAAACTGGCCATCCCTTCCCAACAAGCTTCTAACACCTTAAGCTCTGCAACATCTTACACTACAAAATAGGCCAACATTGTTTTTTGTTTCATTACTTTTCAACAATGCACAGAACTGACGAACAACTCGGACACTATCATTTGAATTCCATCACCCTTTTTCTACAATATGGTGAATTCCATTCTAAAGTAATCATATCAAGAAATTGGTTTCTAATCTATATTTAGTGACATACAATAAATGGGATTCTCTCTATCTAAAACAACTTTGTCTACTCACCTGCAGCTGCGTTCTGTCTGCATGTATGACATCAACATTGATCCCATCATAAAGCAATTCGTTAAACAATTCCTTGGCTCTTTCTTTTGTTTGGACAAAAACCAGCACGGGTGGAGTAAGTCCCTTAAACAAAAAACATTTGAAATCGAGTAAGTTATTTTCCATAAACAGAGGATGTTATTCATTTTCTACTTACATGATAACAAATATCTCACAAACAATTATTTCAGTGCCATGAAACAAAGTTGAGCTTACAAAACTCTAAGAGAAAGTTCATGGCTGACAAAATCATTATGAAACTTTTGTTGCTGTGGTCTTCGATCCAAAAGACGTGTTTGACGCAGATCTCCAGGTCAGTTTATCCTGTGCGGACCTCGTCATCTCTGTGCATCTACTGCAACCTACATCCATGTAATCTGCTTCTTGTAGTCACACTTTAGTCCCCTCTACAATTTCCATCTCCCACACTTCCCTTCATTACCAAATTGACTACTTATCCACATATCACGATGTCTGCTATGAAGTGATCTTTCCTTTTAGTGGAGTTGTGCCATACATCTTTTTCTTCCCAATTCAATTCAGCACCTTTTCATTAGTTAGTCGATATTAGCCAGGATTCTTTTGTACCACCAAATGTCAAAAATTTAAATTCTGTTCTCATCTGTATTGCTTATCATCCACATTTCACTTCTGCAAATGGAACTGATGAGGGGACTTTACAGACTGGCCCTTTCGATTATCTTCATACTAACAAAATTTGTCAGTCATTGCTCAGACACGAATTTCCCAAACTAGTGTCACACAATTCTAAAAACAGTATCACCTTTGAAGATTAAAAGAGTTCTGGGCACTGTTAAATATAAAACATTTGTACTTATTACTGTAGATGTCAACTACTAAGTGCCTAGCAGAGCAGTCTTGCGTTCAGAAAGTCAATGGTTCAAATCTCATTAGTACGAACATCTGTCTTTTACTTTTATTTAAATTTATATTTATTTAGAAATAGAAATGTTAATAAACAAATACTGACTCATAATTTTTTTAATTTTTAATTAGGTAACTGCATAAAAATGCCAGTATTCCCAGCAAATTAAAAGTTTGTGCAAAAATCCAAAATGTCCAAAGCTTTCACATACAATGTTCATCTTTTTTGCGCGTGTTACACTTTAAGATACATCACACAAATGTGCCAGTAAAATTTGTTTAATACTGACATAAATCTCTGATGTTCTGGGCTCAAAATTCTTTTAAATAGCTCATCATCAAAGAGTTGATTTTTAAATGAGAGTCAAACACTCTATGGTTTAAGAAATTCATCATAAATTCTCGCACATAGTTCATCTTGCAGAAAAGGACACTTATTTTGAAAATAATGCTTTTCAAACCAAAATTCACAATATTTTCCCACGACCTGTTAGAAATAGATTCGTTCCAGCAGTTGCCAGAGAGCACCAGATAAGAGGCATCACCGCGCTTGTGCAGCTACGATGACGTAGGAAGCCCGTATGATTGTACGTGTAACACATTAAAAGATCTTACATTATGCCATAAAAGAAACAAGACATCAGAAGATACTCCAAGAGTGTCGGAGCCGGCCGCTGTGGCTGAGTGGTTCTGGGCACTTCAGTCCGGAACCGCTCTGTTGCTATGGTCGCAGGTTCGAATCCTGCCTCGAGCATGGCTGTGTGTGATGTCCTTAGGATAGTTAGGTTTAAGTAGTTCTAAGTCTAGGGGACTGATGACCTCAGATGTTAAGTCCCATAGTGCTTAGAGTCATTTGAACCACGAGTGTCAGAATTTCGTGAACCATATTAAAATGCATAATTCACCTTAAAGTGCACATTCGTATGTCCAGATTCCCAATGAAGTAGACCTCGACCTGATATTAAACTTTTCAGTGTGGTTTCCAGGATGTTAATTTTCTTGATGTACTAGTACTGTATTACCTCATTCTTTATTATGGCAATGCCATATGTGCCAGAATATGAAAACATGGGATTGAAATGCAGTGCACTGTTGAAACTAGCCAATAGTGTGGAATTGAATGCTTCATTTCAAATAAATTGACTGCCTTGGAGGGAAAGATTAATAAAAAGCAAATTTCTGTAGTGAACTGACAAATATATCTTCTTTGTTCTGCAATGCAATTAATGCTTGACAGTCAGATAGTTGGAAATAAAATAAAATCTGAAACTAATAACATATTTTAGCCTCCTGTAATTATGTGAATGTGTTTTAATTCATTTGATAGCTCCCAGCCAAAGAAATCTGTTTTGTTTTCATTTGACATGAGAGCAGTAAACGAAGAGGAAACAGCAAAATCACTAAATGTAAACACAGGTCACGTGGAGACTACACCTCCCCCCCTCCCCAACTATAACACAGACTTCTCTGCGCATCAGCCCCTGATCTACGATCTTTCTGAACTGGGGCAATACTAAATAGTGGAAATACCCCCCCCTCCCCCCTACCGCCCCTCCTAACTCGACCGTTTGAGATAGGATGTCAAAAATTTAAAAGGAAACTACTTTACAAAAATATGTTCATTTTGTATTTGTAGCACACAACTTTCTGAAGAGTCTGATACATAAAACATATCTTCGAGGAAATGTAAGACATGTTATTTGGTCTTAAGCTTGCCAAAGTGCTGTGCCACACTCTTCACACAACATTCTTCTACCGCACATCACTGTATTTCACTCTGTGGAATTCAAACATGTATATTTTGTAACGGATGCCATAAAACTATATTCAGGACAGTAGAAATTGAAATGTCCTGTGGTGCCTCTCCTGCTCCCAGTCAGCCGGCTTGATATCCTGCCCCTCTTAAAGAAAATCTCGCAGTTAATACTGGATAGGATTATTTGTAACCAGGAGAACAAGAATGCTTCAGAAAATTTGCACTCTTTATTGCCTATTAACTAATAACTTGCTGTTGTATGTGACATAAAATTAAATATAGGATACATAAAATCAGTAAAGACAAGAGACAAGCAAGACGTTAACATTTCTTCAATCCTTAGGTCCTGGCGTTTTCTTCTATCTAATCTGGCTACAGCTTTACATGGCGTGCTTTCCTTTCTGTGAAAGAATCTATTACCTCATCAAAGTTTGTCAAACATTTTGCTACATGAAAAACCAAAATGTCATTGTCTAAGACCGGAAAAGCTGTTAATAAAAATAGTAGCCAAGACTGGTTTGGTTTCTCGATTTGACATCTATTTCGTCACAGTCTGCTAGATAAAACAAAATAGGCCTTTCTAATATTTCAGCAACTGTAACACACACCAAATAAGTGAGACTGTTCTGGCAATAATGACCATTTTTATAACACGACAGAATATAGTTCACAAAGTACCAATGTTGTTTGTTGTTGTGGTCTTCAGTCCTGAGACTGGTTTGATGCAGCTCTCCATGCTACTATATCCTGTGCAAGCTTCTTCATCTCCCAGTACCTACTGCAACCTACATCCTTCTGAATCTGCTTAGTGTATTCATCTCTTGGTCTCCCTCTACAATTTTTACCTTCCACGCTACCCTCCAATACTAAATTGGTGATCCCTTGATGCCTCAGAACATGTCCTACCAACCGATCCCTTCTTCTGGTCAAGTTGTGCCACAAACTTCTCTTCTCCCCAATCCTATTCAATACTTCCTCATTAGTTATGTGATCTACCCATCTAATCTTCAACATTCTTCTGTAGCACCACATTTCAAAAGCTTCTATTCTCTTCTTGTCCAAACTATTTATCGTCCATGTTTCACTTCCATACATGGCTACACTCCATACAAATACTTTCAGAAATGACTTCCTGACACTTAAATCTATACTCGATGTTAACAAATTTCTCTTCTTCAGAAACGCTTTCCTTGCCATTGCCAGTCTACATTTTATATCCTCTCTACTTCGACCATCATCAGTTATTTTGCTCCCCAAATAGCAAAACTCCTTTACTACTTTAAGTGTCTCATTTCCTAATCTAATTCCCTCAGCATCACCCGACTTAATTCGACTACATTCCATTATCCTCGTTTTGCTTTTGTTGATGTTCATCTTATATCCTCCTTTCAAGACACTGTCCATTCCATTCAACTGCTCTTCCAAGTCCTTTGCTGTCTCTGACAGAATTACAATGTCATCGGCGAACCTCAAAGTTTTTATTTCTTCTCCACGGATTTTAATACCTACTCCGAATTTTTCTTTTGTTTCCTTTACTGCTTGCTCAATATACAGATTGAATAACATCGGGGAGAGGCTACAACCCTGTCTTACTCCCTTCCCAACCACTGCTTCCCTTTCATGTCCCTCGACTCTTATAACTGCCATCTGGTTTCTGTACAAATTGTAAATAGCCTCTCGCTCCCTGTATTTTACCCCTGCCACCTTTAGAATTTGAAAGAGAGTATTCCAGTCAACATTGTCAAAAGCTTTCTCTAAGTCTACAAATGCTAGAAACGTAGGTTTGCCTTTCCTTAATCTTTCTTCTAAGATAAGTCATAAGGTCAGTATTGCCTCACGTGTTCCAGTGTTTCTACGGAATCCAAACTGATCTTCCCCGAGGTCGGCTTCTACTAGTTTTTCCATTCTCCGGGTAGCATGTGGCTGCTTGTTGCTGCTGCTTACACAGCCAACAGCTACATTTCTGTAGCCAGAAGCAGGAGAAGGTACTACTCACACGTGACTCAACTGCACAAGCGCATGAGGCCGCTTGTGACTGCTCAAATGAATCTGATACAAACAGTTGTGACGTCACACTCATCGGAGGCAATTTCTTGTTATGAAGCATTGCATAGTCTTCGTAAAGTCTTTTGATGCATTTTGATGTTGGCTGACGCTTGTATGAGCACTTTTTTTTTATATAGCGCATTTCATTTGCAATTTAAATTTTATTTTTGTTTTATCTTTCATTCGTGTTTTATTGCTGCAGTATTATTCTGCAGTAGCGGGATACAATAATATTCTTTGTTAGAGTATCGGTTCTTACCAGTCAAAATTACAAAAATTTAGCTAAAACAATGAAAAATACCCAGAACTCTAAAAAATTCCCGGGTTTTTCCCGGTTTTCTCCCGGATAAAAAATGTCCCGGGTTTTCCCCGGATCTCCCGGGTTGTATACACCCTGATTATAGACAATATTTTACATCATTTAATACAGGAAAAGCTGTTACTTTCATGTCTCATTGGCAGCTGAATTTTTTACATGGACCATCAGAAAAGAAGAATCATTAAGCTGCACATAGTGGTCAGTAAAACCAGAAATTAATTTAGTCATGTCCTTAAAACCACCAATAATTATAGCTGTGTATCTTGTGGGGGAGTCAGCAGAAGAGGATGTGATATTCTGATACATACATTGTGACACATAAGCCACACTGTAAAATGTTCTATCTTACTTCTGAATATACAAACAGGCTGAGTGGCAAATTAATGATGATTGCTTTGAGTGCTCAACACAGGAGACACAAAGGTATTGCCAGGACTACTCCTGTGACTTCCGATAGGGCCACTCTTGCTCTCTACATACATAAACAGTCTGAAAGACAGGCCGAATAGCAATCTGTGACTGTTTGCTGCTGGTGCTGTGGTCAAGACAATGTTTATTCTAAGTGACTGTAGAAGCACAAGATGACTTGGACAGAATTTTTATTTGGAGTGATGAATGGAAATTTGCTCTAAGTGTGTAAAAGTTTAAATTAATGCAGATGAGTATAAAAACAATTCTCTAATGTTAAAATAAAGTATTGGTTGCATTATGCTTTGCAAAGTTATGTCAAGTACCTACATATAATGTTGCAAAGTGACAGGAAATTGAACAAGCATGTGATCTTGATTGTAGGGAAAGTGAATTCTCGACTACAGGTCATTGGGAGAATTTTAGGAAAGCATAACTCATCTACAAAGGAGACTGCATACAAAACACTTGTTTGACCTGTTCTTGAGTAATGCTTGAGTGTTTGGGATTCCTGAAGGGAAGAAGCCATTCTTTTCGCGAAAAACCATCAAGAAAATTCAGAGAACCAGCATTTCTGGTAGGCTGCAGAACAATCATCATAAAAAAAAACAATGTGAAGGTGTAATATGGAACTTTGTCAAAGTTAGGCCTTGGTCAAATTTTCTTTCATCAAATCTAGCACCTCCTCTTAGATTTGAATAAAAAAAGCATTTGTCAACTGTTACCTGCAAGGAAAAATATAACCGTTGGAGCTGATGGCCATTTAATGTAGCATTTATAAATATAAACATGTCCGCAAAATCCACGAGTACATGAAATGCTGGTGCATGCACAGTGAAGGAACTATAATGAAATATTTGATGACAGTGTAATAACCCCTTCTGCATTACGTCAAAGATCTATATAAAAGAAATAAGATAAATATTTCATCAAATTTCTTTGTCAAAGAAAATCTGATAGTGTAATACCTGCCAAACACACAAATAGAAAAAGTTACACACACACACACACACACACACACACACACACACACACACACACACACACACACACACAGAGAGTATACCTATACGAAAAGCTAACCTTTCACTTATAACACTGGTGGTCAAAAATTTTTTAATGTCTTTCTTTTCTTCCAAGGCTGTGATTAAGCAGTAATGTAACATAGCTCATTCTTGAGTAAAAGCACATTTAGTTTGAAAATAAAGCTTTCCTAACCACCATTTGCAATATTTTGCCACAACCTGTTGGAAAAGTAAGCAGTTGTGATGTCACATTGGTCAAAAGCAGTTTGTCATTATGAAGTAATGCATGTCTGGTACCAAGCGCGCGCGGGTTTCAAATCTGCGCCAGACGGCATGGACCTCGATTGCTAATAGAGGTCTCTTCAGCCATCGCACCATAAGCCGTGGCTGCGCATGCACTCCTGGCCCGCGTATAATGAGAGGGCACCATGGTGGAGCACGTAGTCCCAGCGGCCAATAGCAATGTATTCTATCGGGTATTTAAGCTGCTGCCCTTCGCTCAGCAGGCAGTCTGATATTCGCATTAGTCTATCGACTTCTTGCCTACAGACAGCATGTTTACTTGGTTTCCGTGAATGACTGGACATTGGGGATTTGTGAGGTTTTGCTTGTGACCCCGTTGCTGTTTGCATGTTGTTGGTCATGTCGGTCCTTCCCCGTTCGTTTTGTTTGTTCGCGGGCTGCTCCCAATTGGTCCCGCCGCGCTTTCATTCTCGGCAATAACTACGACTGGAATGGTCACGGTTACAACAGCATAGTCTTTGTCCTACGACCTTCGACACATTTTGCTGTTGGTAGATGCTTATGTGTGCACTGTGTTTTGTTGTAAATGTTGCGTTAAGTTCTTATCAGTAAATTACAAAAATTTAACTGAAAATTAAAACAATCCCAGTTTTTTACAGTTGAAAAAATTTCCAAATTTTTCCCATGTGTCCTGGCTGTGCTGGGGTGTATATACCCTGAATAAGTGGTGTGACGCAGAAGAGACAGTGTAAGTGGTACTGGACTGGCTTGAGGCATCTGGTAATGAGACAGTTCAATTCATGGTCACATTAATGTATACATTAATGTATATATCAAAATAATTAGTAACGAAGTGATCAAAGACAATTTATTTCCTTAAATGGGTTGAGGCACTTACTTCCCTTCTTCAGAAGGTTATAACTATTGCATTATTTGCGAGTGTCAAAAATAATATGCATGCAGCATATTGCTGTGGTCATGTGGTTCATAGGGCCTGTACAAAAATGATATAGAGAAGCCATACAACAACTGCAGACATCATGCCAGAACTGGAAATGTGCAGCTGGAAGCTCCCATTTTGGAATGATGTCTGCACTTGTTGCATGGCTTCTTTATACCATTTTTGTACACACACTATGAACCACATGACCATAGCAATATGCTGAATGCATATTATTGTTGACAGTCACAAATAATGTGATACTTATAACTTTTTGAAGAAGGGCACTAAGTGCCTCAAACCAGTTAAGGAAATAAAACTTCTGTTAGGCAACTGGTTGCTGATTATTTCAATATATACATTGACATGGTTCACGTAGGATGATACCACGCAGGAACAGCACTCTTGGTACTCTGCTTCTCTAGTGTGTCAAGGCTGATGTCCCAAGCAGTTTGACAGTACACTTTTTCGCAAGGTAATTTATGTTACCCTATTTGTTTCTTGTCTCTCAGCAGTGTTGCCTCAATGTAACAGATATGACAGAGGCCGTTGCAAGACGTTTTGAAGTTGTGTAACATGTCATGATTTTTTTAAAGCATCCTATTTACTTCAAAATTGTGCAGGTGATATGCACACAATTGAATCTGATTCATCATGCGTCTGGAAGTTCTCAAGTACTATTTCTAAAGTTCACCTATAGTTACGATTCCATTCCATTTCTTCAAAATATCTATCTTGTGCAGCTAGGGGTGTCATATCCCCCTCTCATGTCTTTCCTCCTGGAGAAGCCAAAAACAAACTACAATAACAGTTCATTGTATAGTTGCATAAAAAGTAGAGATTACTGCTCCCCTTGCTTGCCAGAAAAGATAGGGAGAGAGAGAGAGAGAGCAATATTCTGGCTCTGGAGAAGAAGAATGACAGTCCAAAAGCCTGCGCAACCAGTCAACAGTACCTAAATGTACCTGTCTGCCACTTATTACCTTATTTTGAAGGGAAGTAGTGGCATGTCCTTTCAGTCATGGTTTATTTTCAACCAGCACTTTCCTTCATTGCAATTGCTTATTAACATAATCATCATGTTGACTGGAATACTCTCTTTCAAATTCTAAAGGTGGCAGGGGTAAAATACAGGGAGTGAAAGGCTATTTACAATTTGTACAGAAACCAGATGGGAGTGATAGTCTATTGCACATGTTATTCAATCTGTACATTGGACAACCAGTAAAGGAAAAGAAAGAAAAATTTGGAGTAGGAATTAAGGTCCAGGGAGAATAAATAAAGGACTTCGAGGTTTTCTGATGACATTGTAATTCTGTCAGACACACCAATGGAATTGGAAGAGCAGTTAAATAGGGTGGATAGTGTATTGAAAAGGGGGTAGAAGATGAACATAAACAGAACCAAAACAAGGATAATGGAAGGTGGGGGAATTAAATAAGGTAACGCTGAAGGGATCAAATTAGGAAAGGAGACACTTAAAGTAGTTGAGTTTTGCTATTTGGGCAGCAAAATAACTGATGGTCAAAGCAAAGAGGATATAAAATGTAGACTGGCTTTGGCAAGGAAGGCCTTCCTGAAGAAGAGAAATTTGTTAACATTGAGTATAAACTTAAGGGTCAGGAAGTCTTTTCTGCAAGTATTTGTATAGAGTGTAGCCATGTATGGAAGTGAAACATAGATGATAAACAGTTGAGACAATATGAGAATAGAAGCATTTGAAATGTGGTGCTACAGAATAATGATGAAGATTAGATGGGTAGATCAGGTAACTAATGAGGAGGTACTGAATAGAACTGTCAGCAATTCGTGGCATAACCTGACTAGAAGAAGGGATCAGTTGGTAGGACACATTTTGAGGTATAAAGGGATAATCAATTTAGTGTTGGAGGGATGCATGGGGTGTAAAAATTGTAGAGGAAGACCAGGAGATGAGAATACAGTCAGCAGATTCAGAAGGATGTAGGTTGCAGCAGTTAGTCAAAGATGAAGAGGCTTGCACAGGATAGAGTAGCATCGAGAGCTGCACTAAACCCATCTCAGGGCTGAAGACGACGACAACAACAACAACAACAACAAAAAAAACAACAACAACAACAACAACAACAACCAATTCTTGCCCACAAGCAGGATATATAGAATTTATAGCAAGAATCAACATTTGAGCAAAACAAGCATAATGAAGACAAAGAACACATCCTGAGCTCCTAAAATAAGAATGAGCCATGTATATCCAAACTATGCATTACACGTCACTGATACTGACCTGGATAAAACAATTCTTTAAACAATAAAACTTAAAAAAACATGCACCTCAATTACATAAAGAAGAACAACTTTGTGTAGTAGTAAATCTGTATTTGTTTATTTCATACCTTTCTTACTATATCTCTGAAGGCAACAAGTTTCCCTGCCTCAGTGCCCACAAACAACAACTGCTGCTCCACAATATCTGCAGCCGTGTTTCTGGAGAGAAGGAGAGAGAAAATAACATAACCTATATTAACTCTGTAGTTTACATTTCAATGGAAGACAGTCATTGTTAAGAAATGTATTAAAAATAAAAAAAGTGTGAGGCATCTTCAGATGCAGCTTTACCTGTGCCCAATGGTGACAGAAACAAGTCCTTTCAGATTCTTGTGGGCCCAACGAGCAACATCTGGGGTGTGTGTTGCAGAGAAAAGTGCACGCCGCACATTTTCTGAATCACAGGCTCGGTAGATAACAGCTAGCTGGTCGCGGAAGCCATCTTCACTGGCCTCAAACAGCTTGTCTGATTCATCAATGACCAACCATTTAACACTGATAACAAATATATGTTTAGTGTAAAACATGTTTCAGTTCAATGAATCATGACAAAGTTATAAGCTACTCCAGTTAACCTTCAAATATGTTACATTAAATATATCTACTGAATTCATAAAAGAAATGTTTTGTTAGATTCAGTACAATACTTCTAAAATGTGGAGGAAACCAATGTAGTATTGCAATAAAAATTGTTCCCATAACTTACCTAAAGCTGACTGTTTGGGGAGCATAGAAACACACAACAGAAAATAGTATTTACACTAGCTTTTGAGTTCTTGCTCTTTCTCTAGTAGAAGTACACACAACCACAAAGACACCCAAACGCAGAGACCCATGACCGTGGAGAGACACTATTGATTATTGGTAGCAGTCGCCTATACAGATGAAGGTTGAAGGTGGGGAGGGGGTGAACTCATGGCAGCAGGAATGGTGAGGAAGATGGAGATGAGGATGGAGATAGTGAGGGAAGGGAGAAAGGGATAGGTGTGGGAAAAGGAGGGAGAGAGGAGGGAGGGAGAGAGGAGGTAGGGGGAGAGGGTGAGAGAAGGCAGTACGTAAGCTGGACGGGGAAGGGTGGTGTGATCAAAAGCGAGGGGGAGAACAGGTAAGGTGAGGTAGTGGGAAATTCGTCAGCAGAGATTTAGGCTAGGGAGACTGTGACAGTGCAGGATATGATGGAGAGAGAATTCCCATCTGTATAGTTCAGAAGAACAGTATGGTGCCATGCAACTAACACTGGCAGTACCACAGATAAATTTACAGATATGGTGGTGTCTCGAATACAGGCTAGGAGGTTATGGACAATAGTTTGGAGGTTTGGAAGACAAAATACCACAACTGCATTGGGTTTGTGGAGTTTAGAGAGTGGGTAAACAGTAGGAGTGCAGGGGGTTGCTGGTGACAAGAGGGAGATGGATTCAGATGTCAGGCTTTGCGTTGGACCTAAGGCCTCAAGGAGTGGCTGGTGATCATGTTGTACTTCTGAGATGGGATCATGGTTGCGAGGTTTGTATGCACAGGGGTCAGAAAGTTGGCAGGTACCTTCAGCAACTTACTACGATTCATGACCAATGTCGTTGTGTGTGTGGCCTGCTGGAAGGACAATAAGGTTTGGATTGATTGTCAGGTTACAGATAGTTGTGTGTTTCTTAGTGCGATGTTAGACTCATTGGGGAGGGATTTAGGACAGGAATGTGAGGCCAGGTTACAATTGAGGAATTCCTAACAAGGACAACTGGGTGAAATAGGAGGAGGATCAAGTCTGGAAAGAAATTGGAACTGTTTTAAACATGGTTCTATGTTGTGTTTTGGTTGATTGTTGTCAGTGGAGTGTGTAGCAAAATGTTTCCCCTGTAGAGAATGAGTAAAAGAAAGAAGATCCTGTAGCAGTCTGGCATGGGTGAACCTACTTTTAATGGCTAAAGGTGAGACCACTTAGGAGGCCAGAGTTTTGAAACAAAGGTTGACAATGATGTTACAGGGTTGATGTTTAGGAACAGTGTGTTTCATGGAGGGTGGAGGAAGTTTTTGGGGATGTGGAAGGCAGAATAAGTCAGAAGGCACAGTTGGGGAGCTATGAGATATTGGCAGGGGGTTTAGATCAGGGTGCCTTGCTGAATTACCCAATCTTTCACATTCTCACTCTTCTCATCACCCAGTATCACCCTGGCCACATTCTTCACCAGGGCTTTGACTACCTCTCATCGTGTCTTGAGATGGGTGGGCATCCTACCTAAAATCCTACCCACAGCACCCAAAGCTGTATTCCATCACCCACCAAACCTACAGGATATCCTTTTCCAATTCTATTCCAATCCTGCTCCCAATTGTGCACCCATGGGGCATTCCCTTGTGGTCAACGCAAGTTAAAGACCTTCCCATAAACTCACCCACTACCTCCAGTCATTTCCTAACGTATAGAAGAGAGGGCCATATGTGAAAGCAGCCATATTGTATATCAGCTAAGCTGCAATTACTGTGCAGCATTTTATGTAGGCGTCACAAGTAACTGACTTACTACTACCACGAACTGCCACTGCCAAACCGTGGCATACTGCAAACTTTATCATCCAGTTGCCCGAAATGCAGCACACTGCACTACAAATAAATTCAACAGCTGCTGCACTAAATGAGCCATTTACATATTCCTTTCTAGCGCTAGTTTCTCTGAACTATGCAGGTGAGAATTTGAACTATGCAGGTGAGAATTTGAACTATGCAGGTGAGAATTTGAACTATGCAGGTAAGAATTCTCTCTCTAGCACATTACGCACTCTCGCAACCCCACCGGCCTATACCTCTGTTAAGCTGTTTCCCACTGTGTCATCTTACTACTCCCTTCTGTCTTCTGTCCATACCACTCCTTCCCCATCCACATCAAGTACAGCCTTCTCTCATCAGAGTCCCCCCACCCCTCCCCATGCAAGCATTCTCTCTCAGCTCTATCTCTCCACTTCTCTTTCTTCCCTTTTTTCCACCACTCTCCCTTTCTCTCTCCCCTCCCTGTCTCCCTTCTCATCTCCACCTTCCCTCCTCTCTTCCCCTCTCTCTACCTCTTACATTCTCTAATCTCTGAATTCCTTTCATCTTATTGTGCAGCCACTTAGTCATCTGTCAAAATTCCTGCCTCACACTAACTCGCTGCCCCCTTCTTGCCTGTCACATCCTTCCCTACCCCCTTCCCACCTCTATCTGCGCAGACACCTACTGTCGATAATGTACAGCCAGTCTCGTCACAGCCGCAGGTTTGTGTGTTTGGGTCTCTGTGTGGTTGGCTGTGTGAATGTGTCTACTTCTAGAAGAGAAAAGGCAAAAAACTAGTGTAAATACTTTTTCCCGTTGTGTATTCCTATGTACCACACGTCAGTCAGCTATAGGTGAGAAGCTGGCTTTCCTTTATTTTACCTGTTATTCCATCCAGGAATTTCCATTGCTGTTATGCTCCCCATAACTTATATGATACAGAATGAATGTTGTTTTAAAACTAAGAACATGACGCCCTCTGTTGCAAAAGAATATTTTTTATAAATCGCTATTACCTAAGCAAAATAAAACTCATTTGACAATAAAAAATTTACAACCTAACACAAGAAACTGCAACTTACTTAGCAAAAATCAAACTTTCCTTCTCATAATATTGTAAACTTACTTAGCAAGTGAGATAACAGGAGGATCTTGCTGCAGCAAATACACTAGCCGATTTGGTGTAGTGATAAGTATATCTGCAACACAGAATGGTGTGTGTGAAAGATGATTTACATAAAATTTAGTTCAAAAGGAAAAAGTGAAAATAAGCATAAATTGACAATGTTAAGGAAAATTACCATGTCTTAGCACATAATATACACATATAAAAATAAAGTTGTTACAGACTATTGGAGAAACTGACAGTTCTGAAATAATCCACAAATGGCAATAATTCAAACACAAGTGAGAAATGTGGGGGAGGCAAGACTGGAATTACAGAACTGAGCAACGAACCATCTCCCTACAACAGATTCTCTTGAGTCAAAGTTACTCTCTTTTCTAATTCTTATCTCCTTCCTTCCCCAGTTGAAGCAGTCTGTAGAAAACTCTTCATGATTTTCCAGCAGATCTGTTGAATACACAGCTCAAGGGTCTGTAACCAAGTTACATGAAATTCGCAGAATCAAAGAATGCAGCATTTTTTCACTCGAGCTTTTATTTATTTAAACTTTTCCTTCATTTCACAAATAGTTGCTGCTTCTTGAAGCCATTACACAGTGATCAACTGTGTAGATAAGTACACTACATTACTGCTGATCACAGGATGATGCTTTTAAAAAGCTTACACTAGTTGTGAAATGAAGGAAAAGTTTAAATAAATTGCAGCCCGAGTGAAAAAATTGCACATTCCTTTAATAAGTTTATGGCTTGGGTAACCTCTGTGAAGAAGACATAATACCACAAAATGTCTTTGAGGCTACTGCTTCGCATCGTTAGGCAGTTACTGCCTGGTTACTGCTGCCAACACCTGTACTGTCTTTTTATGGAGGCTTTTTTCATGACTGTGTTGCTTCTAGATGGACGACTGCATCATGTCCTATCACACGGTCCTGTAAGGATTAAACAGGATATTATCTTCTTGTATACGAAGCAGTGTCCTATGACAAGCAGTGTCCTGTGATAAGGCAATATTCCACAGCTTTATCTGGATGGCCCAGGCATATATGATGACAGTGTCCATCACATCGATATTGAGGCATACAGCATGTCAAGTCAAGGTAAGACATTTCACACAAAAACACACACACACACACACACACACACACACACACACACACACACACACACACACACACACTCTCTCTACGTATCTGTTTCCTGAGGGAGGTTGAGGTCGTCTAAGAAAGACCCAAATTCCTTGGTGTCACGGGGTGATGAAGGATACATTTAATATTATTCTGTTGAAGACTCCTCCAATTATTGCAGAAATACCACCAACACAAGGCAAGAAATATGTGACAATGGGTGAGTCCTTTCTTCCATTTTGTTCGACTGGCTGGACTAATTTTTTGTCGAATTAGTCTTTGTCTCATGTTCTCAGATGTTGAATCACATTGAGAAGGCTGTCGGGATTGGTCATGAATGTGCTCTGTGAAGCAATGTCCACAATAAATCTCCACATTGTGTAGAGTTGTAACCAACTTATAGCCTCCAAATGCAAATTGGTGCGAGTCGGCGTGCAGCACATGCTATGCCCCAGCATTCCTTTGACTTTCCTTTCTACCGACACTTCTGGGAATGGTAATGTACCATTTTTCCCGACATCCATCACAAACTGGCCATTTGGACTGACTGTAGATACTGAAGAAACATGGGTAATCTTTCTTTTCTATGAGGCCACACCACAAATGTATCCTTCATGTGCTGCCAAAAGTAGAAAGGTTTTAAGTCCGCCAACTGTAGTGCTTTCTCTTCAAAGTGTATAATAAAATATATAGCCATCACGGGTGACAGAGGACTTCCATGTTGACGCTGTCTACTTGCTCAAAGTACACATCATCAAATAAAGGCAGGTTGAAGTGAGCATGTTTAAAAAGCACCATAATGTCCTCCTCAAACTTGCTGCCAATGAGTAATAAAGAGTCCTGTAAAGGAATTTTGTAAATAAAGATACAATGTCAAAACAAAGAGAACCAATGGTTGCAGTATTAACTGCTTTAGGTGGCCTATAGAGTCTTACGAGTTCCCGATGTGGTCATTGGATTTGGCTCTGAATGGTCCAGTGAGTGATGCAAGACATTTAGCTACAATGTAGGTCAGGCCTGACCAAGATTTGCAGTCCCGGAACATGCTCATGTTGCGCAAGTGTGACTGAGTCTGCTCAGAGCTCCGGATACTCCCATCACTGTGCTATTTTGAGAAAGTGTGCGAGTGAGATGGCCATATGCTGAAGGCTCACATATGGGGAACTTAGGAAGATGTGGTTGTGACACAGTGCAGTTACTTTTAAGAGTTGAATATTGCAGCATAATTTTATAATCAAGAGTTTATCAAGTGTTTAGTTTCAAGTTTTTATTTTTCTGTGAAGGAGTAAATTTTATTACTTGATTAAATAAGTACATTAGATAGTGCCAATAAGGTAAGCAGAACTACAAAAAGCTTTACATACAAGCATTTAACATTACACTGTGATGTTTATATTTTAGAATCTGTAATACTTCTGGAGCTATTGTTCACCATATAGCCAAACACTTGAGTTATGCAGAGTAAAGTCTGTTAAACCCGGATGGTGGCAGAACTTTGGCAGATTCACAGTAGTAAAAAAAAACGTTTGGGCAAATGTGTTGAAGTAAACATTGATATAACTTCAGTGGCTTGTCTGTGCAGTTGAGTATATTGCTCTTGGAGTGATATTTTATAATAGTCTTCTGAATTCCTGGTCTGGATAAAAAAGTTAATGAGCTGAATGCTATCTGTACATCTTTCACCTCAAGTTGGAATAACATTAGCAGCCAAAAGCAAGAATGGTCCAACAAATAAATCTAAATTTGTCTTCAGTTGTGCAATGTCTTGGAATCTCTTTGGTAACACATGATGAAATGCTTCATTTATTGACGTATAGTCAGTCATGTCTGGTCTGCAAATTACTGCCTTGAGTTAACAGGAAATGTCTCATGTCATTAATTTGAAGCTGATTTTTCCATAGACTTACTTTGTGTTTTATTGCATCAATCTCGTCTGACAATATTTGTTACCAAATTATTCTCTCCTTACATTAAGACACAAATGTATTCAAATAATTGGTGAAGTCAAATATAAAAATTTTGATAATACAAACTCAGTTTCTTCCCTAACTACCACTTCAGTAGAGACAGCACTCACTGTTGTTCATCAGAAAAGAAGTGCATCATATTGTCTTTGTAGTGGGCATTGTGATGATCCAGTAAATGCTTTTTTTTCCAGCTTATAATAGTGTGATGGCATATTAAGCACACTGTATGACATTTAAACGATACAAAAGGTAAGACTATTTCCATTTGACATTGAAAGATGTGGCTTTTCCACTCTTTTCCTTCTTATACAGGTATGCAATCATCACAGTATTCCCAAAGCAGAACACAAATCTGATTTAAGAAAACTATTATTGTCAGCAAACTGCCTTGCTACTACTTTGCACTGGTGGCAATTGGCTACAGCTTTCATTTTCCTCTTCCTTCTCATCCCTTAGCCACATTCATCACTGCGCTCAGAGCACTAGGGAAGCAGCTCGTGAAGTGCTATTTGGCAAGGCCTGATAGAGGGGCACGTCCTGTATTACTTACCATGGGGCAAAGGGGCATCTCATCATTGTGAATTTTTGGCACACCAAAGAGTCTTGGAGAAACAGCAACCTGTTCATGCAAATTCTTAATGATATTGAATGGAAGTGAAATCTTCTTTAGAAGGGTCTCGGTTTCCCTCTGGATCTTGCCATTCAGGTAATTGTTTAACGTACAGTACGCAGGACTGTTAAATAATTTAAACAGCTTGCAATTACAATCAGTATGTGAAACAACAACATGGGCATTGTCAGAAGAGACCTCAACAGATACAACATAACATTTTTCTTCTGTTCACCTGTGAGCCTAAGGGAATTGTTGGATTCTGTCAAAGACAGCCTTGGCCTCAGGAAATAAGGCACTTATGTGACTCTGTGTGACTGTGGCATGTCATACATTGGCCGGACATACTGTGTGATGTAAGACTGTTGTGATGTCACACACAAATTCCTAGGCCAACCAGACAAATCTAAAATAGCAAAGCATTTCCTCATCGAATGATGTATCAGAAGACAATATGATATCCTCAGTTTCATCCTTCTTGTATCGTGTGTTAAAGGATGAAGTACATAACCCTGGGGCAAGTAATCTTACACACACACCAAAAAAAAGTTTTGCATCAACCCGGTTCCCAGAACTCCCGAAGATAGAAGTTGACTCTGGATATTGTATCACAGACACAGTCCCTTTGACTGTTCACAGATGTCACTAAACCCGTCCAAAGATGTAAACAACCATGCATGAGCAGCGACTATTAGACGGAGGGGTCCAACAGCCGATCAGTTGCACTCATTACACCAGGAAGAAGGTTCACGGCTTGTGTTGTCTGTAGTTCAGTCATGCTTAGACGGTCAATACCGTGGTTCGATCGCGTCCACATTGTTACTTTGTGCCAGGAAGGGCTCTCAGCATCCAGTGTCCCGGTGGCTTGGAGTGAACCAAAGTGATGTTGTTCGGATGTGGACGAGATACAGAGAGACAGGAACTGTAGATGACATGCCTTGCTCAGGCCGCCCAAGGACTGCTACTGCAGTGGATGATCGCTACCTATGGATTATGGCTTGGAGAAACCCTGACAGCAACACCAACATGTTGAATAATGCTTTTTGTGCAGCCACAGGACGTTGTGTAACAACTCACATTGTGTGCAATAGGCTCCATGATACGCAACTTCACTCCCAATGTTTATGGCGAGGTCCATCTTTGCAACCAAGACACAATGCAGCGCAGTACAGATGGGCCCAACAACATGACAAATGGACCGCTCAGGATTGGCAACATATTCTCTTCACCGATGAGTGTCGCATATGCCTTCAACCAGACAATTGTCGGAGATGTGTTTGGAGGCAACCTGGTCAGGCTGAATGCCTTAGACACACTGTCCAGTGAGTGCAGCAAGGTGGAGGTTCCTTGCTGTTTTGGGGTGGCATTATGTGGGGTTGATGTACGCTGGTGGTGATCATGGAAGGTGTCATAATGGCTGTATGAAAGGTGAATGCCATCCTCCGACCGATAGTGCAACCATATCGGCAGCATATTAGTGAGGCATTTGTCTTCACGGACGACAATTCACACCCCCATCATGCACTTCTTGTGAATGACTTCCTTTAGGATAATGACATCACTCGACTAGAGTGGCCAGCATGTTCTTCAGACATGAACCCTATCAAACATGCCTGGGATAGATTGAAGAGGGCTGTTTATGGATGATGTGACCCACCAGCCACTCTGAGGGATCTATGGTGAATCGCCATTGAGCAGTAGGACAATCTGGGCCAACAGTCCCTTGACGAACTTGTGGATAGTATGCCACGACGAATACAGGCATGCAAGAGGAAGTGCTACTGGGTATTAGAGATACCGGTGTGTACAGCAATCTGGACCACCACCTCAGAAGGTCTCGCTGAATGGTGGTACAGCACACAATGTGTGGTTTTCATGAGCAATAAAAAGGGCAGAAATGATGTTTATGTTGATCTCTATTCCAATTTTCTGTACAAGCTCCGGAACTCTCGGAACCAAGGTGATGCAAAACGTTTTTTGATGTGTGTAAATATGAAGTCTCAATTCCAGCTAAGTACAGTGCCTTTTTTATAAAATACATAGTGGAAGATCCACTTGGCTGGCAATCTCAGTTTGGCTTCTGACCACAGGGATGTGCAGCAGCAGCAGCAGCAGCAGCAGCACCAGCACCAGCACCAGCACCACCACCACCACCACCAGTGAGCTGATACACATGCAGACTGCCACTGCTTGGGTCCCGGTAGGGGGCTCTGGATGCAGTACTGCCCTCCATCTTAGTCAGTATGCAATACTCCTTGCAGTAGCATTGTACAACAGTATTTTTTAGTTTTCAGCAACTAAATTTCACTATCAGCTACATTAAATCATTTAAATGATCATTACCTGTGTGTGTCGCATCTGCTTTTGTAGAAACACTGATGCATTTTTGGGAGGTGAGAATAGCTGACAGCATCAGCACCTCCACCTGCCTCCCCTATGTGAAATGTCGAGTTATATTGTGTGAAGAGTAAAATCAAATTATTCATTCTACTACAGTATCATTAAAAACTCTTGACTTTTGACTTTTGTCCTGAAAGGACTCTGAACAGTCCACCGGAAACCTGCTCCCCATCCCAAGTTCTGCCAAAAATTCAGCCATTGTGTCACCCGTTGACATGACGACATCTGGGGATGAGCCTCCACTGATCAGGCACAGGTACCATGGTATGTGGACTACAAAAAGGAAATTAAGAATTAATAGGTAATACTCTTCACTGTGTCTGTTTCCCTCAACAGTGACCTCACTTTTGTACTATAGTTGGGACTCTTTTTTTTACATCACACATGTAATGAATGCTCTCTTTATTGTATCCTCACCTGGCAGCAACAACACAAAAAAGTTTGATTTACTGTCAGTGAGGATACCAATACAATTAGGATATGGCATATTGCTGGTAAGCAGAGCTCAATGAGGCCCCATGCAACCATATAAGCTGCAGCAGATGCTGAATGCACTGCTTAAACTCTCTGGTGCCAAACGGGCTATAAAGTTTGGTGCAATATGCAATAACCTGACCACTCCATGACATGAAACTGTTCGAAATATACCATACTAGCCCAGTGTTGACAGCCTCACAGTGTGTTTGGATTTTGGGGTTGGCTATTAATTTCTTTAGAGTGTTCATATGCTACTATCGACGGATTTCCCTGTGTTAATGGAACGGAGGGTTCACAACTCCTTCTGTAAAGTCACTTGTCTCCATCTCCATGAAAGTGCAAACTATGAATGGAACCTTATTTTCTCCATCTAATTTGTCAAGGTTGCAGGCCAGAAACCAAGCACTGTTTTATGAGACCCTCATCCGGTGGCTGTAGTGGATAGTATATGTTTGTATCTTGCAGATACAAAAGACTTCTTGTGCACTCTGAACAGATCTCAACTCTATGGTGGAGTTTTATAACTGTTAACTACTTGCATTCAATCATTACAAGTACAGTTGCAAATCCTTGCGACTGTGACCATGATAAGCAAAGAATCAAAAATAATAAGCAGAAAAGTAACAGCAAACCTGGATCCAGAATTCTTCAAGCTGACCACAGGGTCAGTGATATTACAATAGCTTGCACGACAACTTGCACTTCATAGTGCCGACACCAACAAGAATAACATTCAACAACAGCAACTGGTTCGCCTGTCATAAACTCAGGACATGGCAATGAACTTATTGTGGATCCTGCCACTCCTACCATTAGATTTGCAAAAGAAGAACGATAAAGATGTCTGTACCACTTGCAACTAATATATTTGATGACAGCTTGTAATGCTCTCTGTTCCACTCTTGGGTAGCAACAAAAATGTTCTTTGTTAAGGGAAAACTACTTTGGTTGTCTTATTCAGTAATTACTTCTTCCAAGAAATTTGTGAGCTGCTTTCATAACACCATCGTCAGAAGGGCCACTATATACTATATACATTAGAATTTCATCAGCAGCATAAGCACCCTGACCAGTTGCATTGCTCTTGGCTCACTATTCTACAGGGTCTAGACCATGAATTGAAATTAACAATGTTTTATGTAGAGCTCCTCATCAGAGTTGCCACAGTTCAAGTGGCCTAGATCAGGTAATCAGAGAGTTTGGTAAGAAGCACTGAAATCCATCCTTTTAACATATCTGACAAATGGTGCAAGTATTTGAGTTCCCACATGCAACTAAGCAGCATCTTCATGAGAAAGCACAAGTGGAGATAGTGAAGTCCACCTACAAGTTGTCACCACAAAGCATTTCACATTCAGATAACTCTCAGTGTCATTCACTGTCACTTTCTGGGATGTTCACATTTAGATCAGATATTTACTTTATAGGAACACACAGAGAAACAGACAGTTAAGGTCACAGTGCCTCTTTTAGTCCTTATGGATCTGAAAAGAGCCTATGACATTATTCTACAAAACACGTTGCAGATCAGCAAGAGATGTTAAAGCTATGCAGAAATTCTATACAAGCTGTACTAGTAAGAGATGTTAAAGCTATGCAGAAATTCTATACAAGCTGTACTAGTAAGGTTAAAGCAGGAAACTTCATTTCCAAGTCATTCCCACTCTCCAAAGGACTGTGACAGGATGCTTTGCGTCACCAACTTTATTAAAAATCTTCATCACAGAGTACCACCTCGGACTGGAAAAACTGAACCACATCCTTCGCCAGTGCTTTGATTACCTATCATCATGCCCAGACACAAGGGACATTCTACCCAAGATACTTCCCACCCCTCTTAAAGCAGTGTTCTGTCGTTCACCCAACATCCACAATATCCTAGTCCACATGTCAATTACCAGATCTGCTACAATCATTGCACAACTTTTTGTATTGGTATGACTACCAACCAGCTGTCCAAATGGATGAATGGCCACCACCAAATTATGAGTAAGAGCAAGGTAGACCACCCTGTTGCACAACATGCAGCAAAACATAACATACTTGACTTCAATGACTGCTTCACTACCTGAGCCATCTGGATCCTTCCCTCCACAACCAGCTTTTCTGTGTGCAGATGGGAGTTATCCTTACAACACATTCTCCACTCCTGTAATTATGCTGGCCTCAACCTATGGCAACACACTGTCCCCACACCCTCTGCCTAACAGTTTCCGCTCCCTCTCGCCTATGGCCTATCACCTCCTCCCTATCCTCGTCTGCCACCCTGTTTATTTGCCACCATCTGCCAATGCACCCACCCATCTTTCCCCACTGCTCTTCGTTTTTCCTCACATCCCTGCCCCACAACCTCCTGCTGCTGCACTTGTTGGCATTCTAGTTCCTGCACACTCTGCCACACAGCGTTAGTCTCTCTCCCCACTCCCCACCCGCACACTACTATCCCATCACCTTCCCCACCCCCTCCAGACTGCTGCTTGCACTTAATAGTTGCATTCTGGCCCGAGATGCCGGGGTTAGCAGTCATGTGTGCATGAAGTGTGCTTGCCTGTGTGTATGAATGGTGTATGTTTCTCTTTTGCTGATGAAGGCTGTGGCTGAAAGCATTATGTAAGAGTCTTTTAATTGTGCCTGTTTGCAACTTAATGCGTCTTCTTTATGATAAGTAGCAACCCGTCTTTTCCTACGTTGTTGTTATTCTTATCTGGAGTTTCCACCGTTTCATTAAAAATCTAATTAGAGGAAGCCCTAAAGATCTGGAGAACAAAGGTACCATTTTAACATCATTCTTCCAGCTGATGATCAGGTTATTGTAGCTGGAGATAACAGTGGTGCAGCTACATGCTACAAAAGCAGAGGGATGAAGACAAATAACGACTGAAAATTAACATTCAGAAAACTGATTAACACTAGGAGGGGGAAAAATATAGAAAACTGGACTGCAAGATCGAAGGATGTGATATTTTCACATACTTGGGAGTACTCCTATCATCCAACAGCAGAAGCACAGTCGACATATGTAACAAAATATGTCAAGAGGGGAAAAGCAGTAAGATACCTCAACTCTGTTTTGTTCTGTTCTAAGGGATAGTAATTCAACAAAATGGATGAAACAAATCCTCTATAAATCCACTGATAGGAGTTATTGCCACAAATGGGGAAGAGACATGGGAGCTGAGTATGAGGCAGAGAAAAAGAGAGAGACAGGTTACTAGTGCTGGAAATGGAATTTGGACAGCAAGTTGTGGCATTTCAAGAAAGGATTGTGAACAGAATAATACACTAACAGAGACCATGCGCATAAGCAAAATGATATCAATCCAATGGAAACAAAACGGCTATTGTGGCCCCTTCATCTAGAAAGGATGAATGATGAGAGATGGCCAAAATGAATTTTGAAATGGATTGCATGAAAAAGACGGCATTCACCTAGAAAATGGTAGGAAGTTTTCTACAATAGAGGGGCAGTGAAAGGCCTCAAGGAAGTAGACTGGCTGAATAGAAAGAGGTAGAAAATGAGAAACGAGAAGAGGTGACAACCATAAATAAGACTCCTGATATGATTATGAGAGAACATTGGTGCCATCGGCCAATAATTGATTAAAAACTTACCAAACCGCTTAGAAGATTCTGGACCGAACTTCTTCACAGCTAGACTGGCTTTGCTGATAATGTGGATCCTTAGGTTTCTCCCTTCAGACAGTTTCAAACATTCTCTGTGTAAGAGAAAGCAAATTGTCAATGCAAGATATAGTGTACACTCCTCATACTGCGTCAATGATTTACTTTATCAGTTTTAATACATAGGTAAGTTGCTCAAATCCTGACAGTCGTCATAAGTGTAAAAAATGTATGTGCAGGTGTTTCAAAACGAATGCATAGGTTTAAGGGCTTTGTAGCAATTATTACATACAACTTACAACCATAAATAATACATCAAATGAAAGAGCAATTAAGTTTCGCTAGTACACCTGTGTGCAGAAGGAAGAGTGTGGAACAACCAAGAGTGTCTGAAGAACATTTTGAATGAGTGGGAGTGTTTCATGTGTACTCCCAAGAAATCAGTTCAGAGGGCTAGTCATGAATTACCAATTCGAGTGACATCCGTATGGAGACTTTTAAGGAGATGCTTAGAACAACGTCCTTATTGTTTGCAGTTGTTACAAGCTCTACAGCCAACAAACTACGGTTTGTGTGTGAACTTTGCAAACAAAATGTTGTTGCATGAAGATGCAGATTTTCTGGATCGTGTCATCTTCAGTATGACATTTCAACTAGTGGAAATGTGAACACAGGTAATGTGCACATTTGGGGGGTCAGCAAATTCCCACGAGATGGCACAGCTGTAATGAGACTCCCCTAAATTGAAAGTTTACTTGTGCCATCCATATGACAGCAGAAAATTTGTGTGCCTTTTTTTTCAGTGAGGAACTGTAACTGGTGTTTCTTATCTTGCTACCCTAGAACTACAGGTCTTTCCTCAACTGGCAGAAGCTGAACCACAGAACTTTATTTAGTAGTAAGATGGTCACTGGCATAGCTCAATATGTGACTAGTTTAAACAGCGTTGTATCCAACTGCTGAATTGAGCGCAAAGGGCTGGATGACAGAACTTGTTTTGCATGACCTCTACATTCACACATGATCTAACATCATGCAGTTCTTACCTTTGACAGTTCAAAAAGGGCCACCACTACCAGCTGGTCTACCTGGCTTTAGAAACAGCATTGTTGCAGCAATTACTCCAGACACACTGATCAAGGTTTGGGAAGAACTTGCCTATTGACTCAATGAGTGACATATCATGCTCACACTGAACACTTGTAAGGAAAACTGTTTGAGTTGCTCTTTCATTCTCATTTCAATGACAACAAAAACATGCACACATATATGCATACATGACCGAGGGCAGTAAAATAAAACTGTGTTTTACATTTTCTGCACTACTTATGATGTCTTGCAAGTGTTAAATAGTTATAGCTGTTTGTAATCACTGTGTTCATACTGAATTGCCCTGTACACAATAAACAACATAGGGAACACAATGACTGCCTCCCTTCAGGGTCCTTCAACCCTTACGACCGTAGTCAGACTTCAGTTCCCAAATAGTGTTTCCAACTCACTTTTTCCGATTATAATCTTTTAATAAATCCAAACTGAATTTCTAGATGTGTGTGAAAGTAGTTGTGTATGTGCCTCCTTTGCTAAAAACAATTACAGAGCTCAAAATGGCCATTTCTAATGAACTTGTATTGCTGACTACACGTATGGCTCAGAATGTATGGCGTGAAGTCGATTATTGCCAAGATTCTTTCTTGTATAGGATAGCTCCAGAAGCAATCCTAATTTCTTATAAATAGCTGCAAGTATGCCATGGGTATTTGTAAGTTGTTAAATATTTTAGAGATAACAGTAGTGTAAAGGTATGTGTAAGGAACACTGCAATTGACACTAAGTTTACACACACACACACACACACACACACACACACACACACACACACACACACACACACACACACACAACACTGCAGCCTGTTAATTGACTTCAAAAATCAACCATTTGTACAGGAAACATAATTCTAATATTTTCATAAGTTATACAATTTACAAGTCAATACATACCAGAAAACAAAAAGCTTACACCTTGAGGGTTGTGGTCAATGGCACCAGGGTATAACACTACATACTGAGGGGCTGTAGTGATAGCGATTTATTTGTCATGGTGAACAGCAATCAGGTGGTGCTCCGAACACCTCTCTGCGCACCCTCTGTTTTGACTCTACAGGCAGTAACTATGCTGAGTCTAACCGCTAAGTAACTACTCCTGTTGAACAGCTTCAGCTTGGGGTAGCATTGTGGGCCTGCAGAAAGCCGTGTGGACGTATCAATACACTCTGCACATATTGGACAGAATGTACCGGTCTGTCACTACTTTCAACAGTGGTCTCTGGAACATTCACACACCTGTAGATAAGGTTCTTAATGTTCAAACAAATTTCGGGCTCACCTGAAGATGACTGGCAGGTGCCCAGTTGAAATATCGTGCGAAGTATTGAACGACGACCGGCTGCAAGCCCGAAATTTGTTTGAACAGTCAATTTGCTGGGAAAGTTTTAAAATTCTGAATGTCCACCTGGTGCAGACGCATGACAAGAATGATGCATTATGTAAGCAGAGGTAGCTGACCAAACATCATCCATAGATGATATCAGGGCACATGTTGCATCTGCTGTGTCATCGGAGACAAATGGGAACCTCTGGCCAGGCTACCACTCACATTGTGACACCAACAAGCATGGCTACTCTGGTGTCATGAAATAGCTGACTGGAGAGTAGAATTGCACTCTGTTGTCTTCAGTGATGAGAGCAGGTTCTGACTGTATGGGAGTGATGGACATACGTATGTAGGCCTCGTGAGTTGCCTATTCCATAGTGTATTCGTTCACAACACACAGGTCTCAGCTAAGGCATTATGGTGTTGGGGCCATCAGTTACAACCCACAGTCACATTTGATCTTTCTGGAGGGCAAAGTAACCAGAGTCCACTACAATTCACAGGATACTGCTGCCATTTCCTCAACAGGAATGTGACTTTCCTTTTCAGCAGCACCAGGCATATCCGCACATGGCTGTTGCAACACGACATGCTCTTTGTGGTTTACAACTGCGCTCGCCAGCAGGTCTTTTACCAACTGAACACTTGTGGGACATGATGAAGGGGAAACTTACTTGTGCTCCAAAGCCTGTAAGGACCAATGTCAAATTACAACAAAAGGCGCAAGATGCTTTGGACAATCTATCACAGGATGCTATTCAACACATTCACGGTCATATGTATTCCAGATACAGATCTATTTTGCCAACAGAGAGGGGTATGTTGTGTACTGAAATGATGGTTTCGGCATCCTTTACTGTGATACTTGTGTTTTATTTGATCTGAATCTGTTATTGTATACTCCTACAATAACAAACTACCTGTCACATCAATTGTCAATACAATGACCTTATCCTTCAGGGAGCAGCATTTTTTTCTGGCTGTGTATTTTATTTGTATATATCAGTGAAGATTATCTTCAATGTTATTAAAATAAGATGAGATTACCTCTCCTGTTGTCAATGAAAGTATGCAATAAATTATCAGTTAATATAGCAGATTGCTCTATATTTGAAACAAAGAGCAAGAGTGAGAATAGGAGGTGTGATGAGTGAAGAAATTGAACTGTGTAGAGGTGTAAGATAAGGTTATTGTTTATCACCAACACTGTTCAATATATATCTGGAGGAAATTATTAGTGAAAGTTTTGATGGAAAGAGAGGCGTTTGTATAGGGGGTCGGAGAGTGAAGTGTATAAGATTTGCAGACAACATGTTTGTGATGGCAGAGAGTGCAAGAAATATGGAACAAATATTAGATGATCTAAACACAAAATTAGAAGAATATGGAATGAAGATTAACAAGAAGAAAACGAAAAGCATGGTAATTGGAGGAAAGGGGAGAAAATGCCGTATGAAAATAGGGGGAGAGGAAATAGAGCAAGCGAATAACTTCAATTACTTGGGAAATGTAATAATGGATGATATGTATTGCTCAACAGAAATTAGGAAAAGAATTGCAATGGCAGAGGAAGAATTCAAGAGGAAACAGAAATTACTTTGTGGACCACTACACAAAGAGCTGAGGAAAAGACTTGCCAAATGTTACATCTGGAGTGCTGCACTATATGGTGTGGAGACCTGGACATTGAGGAAGGAAGATGAAAGAAGATTGGAGGCATTAGAGATGTGGATATGGAGAAGAATGGAAAAAGTGAAATGGGAAGACCGAGTAAGGAATGACGAAGTATTCAGAAGAGTTGGAGAAGAAAGAAACATGCTGGAAGTCATCAGAAAGAAAAAACGGAACTGGACTGGACATTGTTTGAGGAGGGTCTGTTTATTGAAGAAAGGAATGTAAGGAATGGTGGAGGGAAAAAGGGGAAGAGTAAAAAGAAGATATCAAATGCTGGACAATATCAAAGGAGGCAAATATTCAGAAATGAAAAACAGGCTATGGACAGACAAAAGTGGAAGAGGCTTAACACATGACAAGACCTGCCGTAGGGCAGAATACCATACTACTACTACTAGCACATTGCCAACATAAGAATGCTACAAGGCATTCCTAACAGTGAGGCAATTAACTAGCCATGCTACTAATTTCACAAAGTACTATTTTTCACCTCCTATGGATTAAATCCCTAACTGGGACATAAGTAACATCCACACTAACCCATAAAATTTAACAAATTTAACCTCTAATAAAACACTCACAAAAATGCAAGACCTTTTATAAGAAACAAGTCAGTAAGTACTCACTTAAAAACTGAAAAATGTGTTGTTTATAAAAACCAATTAACCTATTCCACATTCTGAGGGACTTACATCCATACACAAGATCGCTAACATGTATCTATGCAGTGGTCATCAACCCATTTAGTCAGTTCAAACCCCGGTGGTGGAAGAAATATTCATCACTGTCATTTGCACAGTGAGAGGAGAGGCTGTGACACAGATTTTCTTATCATCATACTTTGCCCAATGTCCGAGTTAAATTTCAAACATCTCTGCAGTGTCTTGTAGAGTAAGGGTATGACATGTTATACACAACAGTGTTTAAGTATTTGTTGATTTACATTTTAAAACATTCAGTGATGTGAGCGAGGATTATACCTGAGGAACAGCATGGTGCACATTTGGTGATAGATGCTCATGGTCATGCGGGGACAGAGGGGGGGGGGGGGGGGGGGGATTTTATGCAATGGCTGTTAAGGTAAAAATACAAAGATGATGTCAGTCATTGCCAAGGTTCACCTCTCCTTCTCTTCCTCAACAACACACCAACACAACTATGATCTGCAAACCTAAAGAGAAAGAAAAAACAATTATATATGTACACACACACACACACACACACACACACATATAAAAACAAAGATGATGTGACTTACCAAATGAAAGCGCTGGCAGGTCGATAGACACACAAACAAACACACACACAAAATTCAAGCTTTCGCAACCAACGGTTGCTTCATCAGGAAAGAGGGAAGGACAGGGAAAGACGAAAGGATGTGGGTTTTAAGGGAGAGGGTAAGGAGTCATTCCAATCCCGGGAGCGGAAAGACTTACCTTAGGGGGAAAAAAGGACAGGTATACACTCGCATCACACACCCATATCCAACCGCACATACACAGACAAGCAGACACTTTCATTGTCTGCTTGTGTCTGTGTATGTGCGGTTGGATATGGGTGTGTGATGCGAGTGTATACCTGTCCTTTTTTCCCCTAAGGTAAGTCTTTCCGCTCCCGGGATTGGAATGACTCCTTACCCTCTCCCTTAAAACGCACATCCTTTCGTCTTTCCCTGTCCTTCCCTCTTTCCTGATGAAGCAACCGTTGGTTGCGAAAGCTTGAATTTTGTGTGTGTATCGACCTGCCAGCGCTTTCGTTTGGTAAGTCACATCATCTTTGTTTTTAGATATATTTTTCCCACGGGGATTGTTTCCCTCTATTATATATAGACACACACACCTGTAAGTCTGTTTAGCTAGTTCCCTTGTTGGACTGACAACAACTGCACGGAAACCTTTCCGTCTTGGCCCTTTAAGGTGATGGATGAGAGGCACAAGGAAAGCAGCAGTTTTTCCAGATCCTGTTGGTGCACAAGCCAAAATCTGCTGGTTCTAAAAATGTTATAAATGTCAACTGAAGAATTATAACATAAAATGACAAAATAAGTACAAGGAAAATAGATTTTGTAAAGACAAGAAATTCACTGACCTTCAGCATTACAGGTATTGCTTGCATCTGGATTGGTGTGGGGACAGAGTAGCCCAGATTTTTAATATTATCAACAATATCTTGTCCAACTCCATATTCTGTTACCAACTGTTCAAAATTTTCAATTGGTGGAGGTACATCATGTCCTTTTACTGATATTTTCTGTTGATTTCGGAACCTATTTATCTGCAAAAGAGTTTAAAGATCACATAACGTTGCATGCAGTGCATTAAAAATTTTCTAACACAAAGCACTTTTGTGCTTTATTAATATACTTACAACAACTTTTTCTTTAAACTAAACAACATAATAGCTTCATATTTCTCTCAAATGTCAAAGACACTTGATAATTCACTGACTATTTGAACAATTACAATGCAATATCTGCAGTTCACACCATTCGACTGAGAAAGAAAGTGATCTTGCAAAATGAATACATAAAACACCACACCACACTGATTGTCTACTTAGAAGATAAATTTAAAAAAAAAGAATGTAATTCAGCTTAAATCAGACAGAACTCATACGGCATCCGCTATTTTATACTACAGTGTAAGTGTTCTTATTATATGCCAATAACGTTTACTTCAGTGGCTATTGTTACCCACAGACATGACATTCTTTAAAGTAATATTGTGCGGAACTGATGACTGGTAATTATGTAACACATCTACATCCATAAAAAATCCCTCTCATGCCTTAATTCTGTCTTAATAATGAAAAAAATGGAGATGTGTGTGCTATTAAAGTGCTACAAGACCAAACTTGCAAATCTGCACAAGGCTCCATAGAATAACATGAACAGGATCCCCCGTTTCAAAATAAACTAGTTCATTTTGAGCAAATATTGGGCTTTCATTCAGTGAGTTAGTGAGTCCATGGAGACAAGATTTTAGGATGATGCCATTATTTGTTCAGTGGCAAAAAGATAAACAAAAAAGAAAAAAAGATATATTTGCACATTGTTAACAATCACAATTTCTGAACCATGCAAACATGATTCAGTGTTGGTGTGATCGTACTTAAAGACAATTAAAATATTTATGTGATTTGGCAGCAAAACAAACTTTATGTCTACATGGTACATTTCCTTTTAGAAAGAAAACAACAGCCTTCGGATAAGCGACACTTTAATAGGAAATGCCCTGACTGGAGCTTACACAGAGTTCTAATTTGACCTCCGTTGTGATCTGATTATTATCTAATTATATAAAACATGTGGACCAAATAAGATGCTGACATTATATTCCTCATGCAGTGCTCTACTGATGCCAAAAGTATGGTCCAAATCTGACATTGTGTTTACGACAGTTGGTAGGTTAAGAATATTATGGTACATATAAATAAACTTCCCATGTGGAGGTGCTAGTCTCCCATCAGTCAACTCCCCAGGTGGCTGACAGGGGAATGGTCACCAGATATGGTGGGTATCGTGGAAATAAAATACCCAGGGTGGACCAAAACTAGCGGCTGCTGCCTTGTAGTGTGATACTGGCTTATCAAAGGCTAAAGGAAGAAAACCTAGAGAATAAATTACCTGGTCCCCAAGGTTGGGGGTTGTGGAGTGGGCCAACTCCTCACTCACATAAAAAAATTAAAATGCTATAAACCTAATAATATGATTTGAAAAAACAGGAATATTGGTTGACAAACTGGCAAAGAAAAAAGGAAAGTGCCACTAGGATGCTGGTATGTGCAAGGTATCTCCACAAAACTGAATATATTACCAACAGAACTCAATAGTTTCAAAATGGATGTTGTCGTACTCTCAGACCACAAGGAAAGGCAAAGACGAAGAACTTGGTAATTGTGTACATATTTGGAGTAGGGTGTCCAAAGCGGTAAGAGCCAAATCATGAGTCTCCATTATGATAAACAAAGCAGGAAAAAAGAGAATCACAAATTGGAAATTCATTAATGAACGTACTATTTTGGTAGAAATGTCTCTATTTGCCAGAGAAGTTGTATATGCACCCAGGAATGATGCAAGAGACCAGGAGAAACATACTTTCTGGACAATCGTTAGACTACAGAAAAAATCCCAAGGAAGAAGGAACTAGTTATCATGGGGGATATGAATGGAAGAGTAGGATTAGAGAATCATGTTCAAAGTGGGAAAAGAAGGAGAGAGAGAGAGAGAGAGAGAGAGAGAGAGAGAGAGAGAGAGTATAATGACAATGGAGAACAACTGATTAAAATTTGTGAACAGCTTGATCTGAAAATTACCAACATTTTTTAAACACAAGGATATTCATAAATATCCTTGGCAACAGAATAATAGAGAACTTGGTTTTATAATATATTATATTATCACTAAACAGACAAGTAGTTTCAAGACAGCAGATGTTAGATCTTATAGAGGAGCCCAGTGTGGATGAGACCATTATTTAGTGAAAATGAAGAGTTTTTTGCCATGGAAGAATGCAAAGAATGATTCTAGCAACATTAAAATGAATTTTGCTGAGAAAGCTCAAACTCTATCCTTCAATATTGACAGCCTAAAAGATGAAAGTATACGAACATTCTTTGCTGCCAGAATGAATGGGGGGGGGGGGGGGGGGGAGGCATTGGAAGAATAATTTGAAGGAAGTACAGAGGAAATGTAGGATTACATAAAATCCAGTGTTATAAGTATAGCTACAGAGGTGCTGAGCATAAGAAGAAACAACCACAACCGTACACCAGAATGGTGGTCGGAGGAAATAGAAGTGGTAGTTAAGAAAAGAGGAACACGTTCAACCAGTGACTGAATGATAAATCAGAAGTAGAAAAATCTAGAAGGAAAAGAAGAATGAAGTGATTAAAAAAATATGGGGAAGGTCATGTGCCAAAACTAGGATTTGGAAGAACGACACAAGCGTGGTCAGTATTAAAAGAACTTTGACAAGAGACAGAAACCAAAAGCAATCTTCAACTGATAACACCAAAAGAATGGGAAGAATATGTCCATAAATTATTAAATGAGGATAGAGAAGAGTATCTGGAGGAAGGAACAGGGGAAGAAAAGAAGCAGGAAGGGGAGGAGATCTAAATTTTAGAAAGCAAGGCGAGTACGGTATTAGGGACAAGGAAGAATGGTAAATCACCTGGACCAGGCAATAAAAATCTGGAGCTCTTAAAATATGGGGTAACAAACTGTGAAACTAATAACACGGTTATTCAATAAAATGTTACACAGTGATTCAATAACCCAGGACATGAAGCTGGACTATATTAATACTATATTTACAAAAGGGGATCTCAAAAGCTGCTCGAACTACTGAGAAATTTGTGCAATAAACACATTAATGACGACTTTTGGGAAAATAATTAAAAATAAGCTGGAAATAAATTTTAAAACCCATAACACCCAGGGAGAATAATGTGACTTCACAGCTGGTAGATCATGCATAGACCATATTTTCACATTACAACAGATCTTAGAGAAACATAGGGAAATATCAGAAAAACATAGGATTAATTTTCATGGATGTAGAAAAAGCATATGATACTGTTATGAAAAAACTACTTTGGAGAGCTTTACATTTAGCAAACATAAAGGGTCCTTTAATTAAAATAATACAAGAAATGTATACAGATAACATATGCCAAGCGAAAGCTGGTAGTACACTTTCACAGAAATTAAGAACAAGCGAGGGTCTGTTACAAGGTTGCCCCATGCCACCAACATTATTCAAAAAGTATATAAATATCAGTCTTAAGACATGGTCTCATAAATGCAATGGGATGGGGCTAGAAATTAAAGATGGAGTTAATTTACATCATCTACAATTTGCCGACAATCAAGTGTTATAGCACAAGACAGGAAGGGTGCAAATTATAAGTGTACCAAATTGAATATTAATGACCAGAAAACAGAATACCTCACTAATGATCCAGATGATTTATACATAGAGAGAAAGAAAATTAAGAGGGTCAATACTCCCTGTTATTTGGGATCTAGTTTAGAGTTGCATGGAAAAAGCGGAGACAGAAATTAATAAAAGAAGGAAGGTCATTGGGATGCTCGACTCAATCTTCTGGAGCAGAAATCTAAAAAAAATCATATATAAATTGTTACTGGTGAGTGTAGTTAGGTATGGTGTGGAGACTTGGACTTGAATCAGAAACACCTAAAAAAAACTGCAAGCAGTAGAAATGGAATTCTGGAAAAGATCAGCAAGAATTTCTAGAAGAGAGACAGTAAGAAACGATGAAATAATAAAGAGAATGGAAGTAAGAGAGAGAATACACGACGTGATGGATAGAAGGAAGTTACAATGGTATGGGCATGTAAGAAGAAGGAAGCCAGAATTCTGAAAACGATCCTGGAATGGGAATCAGAGGAAAGAAGAGGACACCCTATGACCACCTGGATCCAAAATATACAATTAACAATGGACTTGGCACAGAGGAAGAAGATAAACAAGATCGAAGCACCTGCAGGGACATACTGAGAAGATAAATTAAGATATTAGGGTATAATTTCCAGGTATTTTTTATGTTGAAGATAAAACCTTTGTAGACAGGAAAATCTCAATCAATAATAAATAAATAAACTTGTGATCCACCCCAGCTTTGCATGGGTATCTATAACCAGATGACTTGTCTGGTATAGCTGTAGTAATTTATATATACAAATGTGCCTCATGCATAAGTCCACCTAGTAGTAAAAATCATACCAAAATGCCTGCAGTAGCTTCTGAGGTTAGCTATCACATACAGACCTCAAGGCACAGTGGGGAACTTAAATTTGTAATATGTATACATTTTACAAGGTTTCTACAATTAAAATGACTAAGCAGACTCCTTTCATTAAAGGATCATTCAGTACGACATCAACCAATAAAAAATAAATTCGAATCTTGACAATTTAGATTTATTAATTTGTTATCCTTTTATTCTACCTATAAAAACAGGTAAGGCCCAAAATTAAATTTTTTGAGTATTTTTTGAGCTATTTTTAAAGTTTTCAAAAACTGTGCAGTTTTTGTCACATTATGAAACCTTTAAGTGGCCATATTTCCAAAACTATTTGACTTAGAGCCCTAAAATATGTGTTGTTTTGTTCAGTTTCTTATAAGCTTTAAAATACATGTTACGTGACTATATTTGTGAAAATACTAAAGTCTCCCAAACCAATTTTTTTTACGTGACTATATTTGTGAAAATACTAAAGTCTCCCAAACCAATTTTTTTTAAAGTCTTAAAATTTCATAATAGAATTTTTTTCTTTGGGGAAAATACATGACAGTCCTATACCATTTGTTAAGATGTGTCTCAGTTTTCTTGATGGTACTCCAAAATGGACATAGAGAATATCATACCGCAATATGTACTGCCAAATGTGCAACAACTGCACATGGTTTGCAGAATGGTTCATAAAAATAGAATTAAACTGAAATTATTATGTACTAATTAAACACACTGGTGTAATGGATATTACTTTTTTAACTTTTAATGCAGTAGTGTATGTTTGTAGCACAGTAGAAAAACATATTACCAATATATAACAATAAATATATAATAATAAAATGCAAGTATTCATTTCTATTGACACAGCAAGTCACTTCAGTCGAGATGAATTGTTGAGATAAAATGAGTGAAATACTGGAGTGGAAAAGAGGAGCATATTGCTGCATGCATGTATAACTCACAAAACATATGTGCTCATGAGTCATGCATGTATGTAGCAAATGTTATGGTATTTTACACAGAATGCAACAAGTTTCTCTGCAGTGTGAGGAGTCTGGCAGTAAATCTCACTGAACTGCATTATTAAGTTTGTATGTACTTCAGTGATGGCTCAACAGCATAATATAAGAATCTGAAAAACTTCTCCACCTTATGGTCATCATGTAGATGATTTTGAAGGAAATGAGACATAATGGGATTTTTATGCTACTTCACGTGAGAAGGGAGTGTGTCACAGTGTTCACAGTCAAAGCTAAACTGCAAAATCCTGTGAATAATCAAATATTAACTATGTACCAAATGTATGAATGGGGTAAAACAAATATCGCATCAATCACTTTTCTTCTACGTGACACATGATGAACATGCAACATAAGAAATTAGCTTGGCAGAATGATTTTGTAATACCATAGGAGTCACAGAGTGTTGTCATGCATTTATTCCTCCAAGGAAAGCCAAAGTTTAATAAAGTTGTTTCTCGTTATAAGAATATTTATAAAATTGAAGTGGGCTCAGGTGCAGGTGGTGTGACTTACTGGATGTATCACTTGCACTTATAACAACAGATGGTGTTTGGCTTATGTGCTATCAAGAAATGAAAACCCACTATTTATGAATCCTTGTGAATGAGTTCTTTATTGTACCCAAGATCAGATACACTAACAGTTCCAAAAAACTTAATGCTTTGTAAATCACATTCCACAGCTGTAACTGGAAGAACATATGAACTGTCAGATGAAGAGATTCGAAAAGCCTCACTGATTACATTGGAAAATAATGTGCTGTTACATCAATAATCTGCCAATGCTTGAGATGGTGAATTTATGTAATTTTATAGAAGATTGCATCATGTAATCTTACACTCTAATAAGATTGTCATTAGTGGAATGGGCAAGATTGCCTAAGTCATAAAGTGGAGAAGAAGAAGAAGACTGTAACCGGATCTCCACAATATTTTTCTTGCTGAAGATGAGCAGAAAGTTTCTTATTACCAGACACTCAAATAAAACAGTTAAATAGTAACCACTGTATCAATGTATAATTAACAATATTAATTAATGCTAATGCATTTACAAAATAAAAGTACAACAATTAAGTAAATTATTTGTAATCTTTATTGAGCATGTGTTATTGAAGTATATGTTCCAATATCTTCGCAATTAGCTCAGTTGGTGGAGCACTAGCCCGCGAAAGGCAAAGGTCCCAAGTTCGAGTCTTGGTCCGGCACACAGTTTTAATCTGCCAGGAAGTTTCAAAAATAATTGTGATTTACACAGTATGTTATCCAAAATCTAGGCCAATTTTGCAATGTTGACAGCTTTATCACTGGAACGAAAACTTTTTTTTTTTTTTTTTGCGCAAAACTGCTATGGTCATTAGCGCAGAAGGAAGGCTTAAAAATCCACTACAGAAGGGGGTTGGTTGTCCCAAAAAAAAACTTCAAATGACTGACGTTATTTCACTGGCACGAATGAACTCTAGAACGCGATCGGCCGACTGCGTGTCATCTGCTAAAATTGACGATATATCAGGCGACAGCTGTAGACGGGCGCGTAACGGATTAAAATAGGGGCACTCAATTAAAAGGTGTCTTACCATCCACAGCTGAGAGCAGTGGGGACAGAGTGGGGGAGGATCGCCGCTTAAAAGATGTCTATGGCTAAAAAGACTGTGTCCTATCCGGAGTCTGTTTAAAATTACCTCCTCCCAACGACGCGTTCGGGAGGAAGAGGTCCAAGCACAAGGAAGAGTTTTCATGTCCCGCAATTTATTTTGGGGAAGTGTCGACCAATGCGCGTGCCATAAATGAACAACACGACGACATAAAATGCTCCGGAGATCGGTGACGGGAATCGATTGAATTGCTGGCCGAAGAAGAGAGACTGCAGCCTTGGCTGCAATATCGGCCGCCACATTTTCGCAGATACCAACGTGTCCCGGGAGCCAGAGGAACGCCACCAAGATGCCCCCCAGGTGGAGCAAGCGCAGACAGTCCTGAATCCGGTGGACCAGAGGGTGCACAGGGTAAAGAGCTTGGAGACTGAGGAGAGACTTGAGAGAATCGGAGCAGATAACGTACTGTATCCGCCGATGGCGGCGGATGTATTGGACAGCCTGGAGAACAGCGTAAAGCTCCGCAGTATAAACTGAACACTGGTTGGGAAGCCGAAAGTGATTTGGGGTGTCGTCAACAATATAGGCACTCCCTACACCTAACGATGTTTTCGAGCCATCGGTGTAAATAAATGTGGCGTCCGTCATTTGTGCACATAGAGCAGCAAATGCCCGACGATAAACAAGTGAAGGGGTACCATCCTTGGGAAATCGACAAAGGTCTCGGAGCAGGCAGATCCGGGGACGGAGCCAAGGCGGTGCTGTACCCCAAGTTGTCAAGAAGGTTTTAGGAAAGCGGAAGGAAAGAGAATGGAGCAGTTGACGAAAGCGGACTCCCGGTGGTAGTAGGGAGGAGGGGCGGCCTGGATACCCTACATCAAAGGAGGCGTCGAAAAAAATGTCATGGGCTGGATTAGCAGGCATGTAAGACAGATGGCTTGCATAACGACTCAGAAGGACTGCTCGCCGATTGGACAGCGGAGGTTCAGCAGTCTCAGCATAAAGGCTTTCCACAGGGCTGGTGTAAAAAGCTCCAGACACTAACCGTAATCCACGGTGGTGGATAGAGTCGAGACGCCGAAGAATAGACGGACGAGCAGAGGAGTAGACGATGCTTCCGTAGTCCAATTTCGAGCGCACTAAGGCGCGATAGAGGCGGAGAAGGACCACTCGGTCCGCTCCCCAGGAGGTACCATTCAGGACACGGAGGGTGTTGAGGGATCGCAGACAGCGAGCCGAAAGATAGGAAACATGGGAGGACCAGCACAGTTTTCTGTCAAACATAAGACCCAAGAATTTAGCGACGTCTGAAAAAGGAAGGTTGACAGGACCTAGATGTAAGGAGGGCGGAAGAAACTCCTTATGTCGCCAAAAATTAACACAAACGGTCTTACTGGGAGAAAAACGGAAGCCGGTGTCGATGCTCCAAGAGTGGAGGCGATCGAGACATCCTTGAAGACGTCGTTCAAGAAGGCTGGTCCGTTGAGAGCTGTAGTAGATCGCAAAATCGTCCACAAAGAGGGAGCCCGAGACATCAGGAAGGAGACAATCCATAATTGGATTGATGGCAATGGCAAACAGTACAACACTCAGCACGGAGCCCTGGGGTACCCCGTTTTCTTGGGAGAAAGTACGGGAGAGAGTAGTGTTCATCCGCACCCTAAATGTGTGCTCTGCCATAAATTCGCGAAGAAAAAGGGGCAGCCGACCTTGAAAGCCCCAAGAGAACAGTATGCGGAGGATACCTGTCCTCCAACAGGTATCGTATGCTCTCTCCAGATCAAAAAATATTGCTACTGTTTGGCGTTTCAGGAGAAAATTATTCATGATATAAGTGGAGAGAGCAACAAGATGATCAACTGAAGAACGATGCTTTCGGAATCCGCATTGGGCAGGTGTTAAAAGACTGCGGGATTCCAGCCACCAAGCTAAACGGTAAGTCACCATACGCTCCCAAACCTTACAGACACTACTCGTGAGAGAAATGGGGCGATAGCTAGAGGGGAGATGTTTGTCCTTTCCAGGTTTCGGAGCAGGAACGACGATAGCTTCCTGCCATCGTCTGGGAAAAGTACTGTCGGTCCAAATTCGATTATAAAGGCGAAGGAGGTAACGCAGACTATGGGTTGATAATTGCAGCAACGTTTGGACGTGGATACCATCTGGTCCTGAGGCGGAGGAGGGAGAAGAAGAGAGTGCATGTTGGAGTTCCCGCATGGAGAAAACAGTATTGTAGCTTTCGTGATTTTGAGAGGAGGAAGCAAGAGGTCGCACTTCCGCTGCACGTTTCTTCGGGAGAAACGCTGGCGGGTATTTTGAAGAGCTCGAAATCTCAGCAAAGTGCTGACCCAATGAGTTAGAAATTGCGACGGGGTCCACTAATGTATCATGCGCGACAGTGAGCCCAGAGACTGGGGAGAAACTAGGCGCGCCGGAGAACCGTCGAAGCCGACTCCAAACTTCCGAGGAGGGAGTGAAGGTGTTAAATGAGCTAATAAAGAATTTCCAGCTTGCCTTCTTGCTATCGCGAATGACACGACGGCATCGCGCTCGGAACTGCTTATAGCGGATACAGTTGGCCAAAGTAGGATGGTGGTGGAAAATGCGGAGAGCACGTCACCGCTCACGTATTGCGTCACGGCATGCCTCGTTCCACCAACGAATTGGGGGGCGCCGGGGCAATTCGGAGGTGCGTGGTATTTAACGTTCAGCAGCTGTAAGAATAACGTCGGTAATGTGTGTGACCTCATCGTCAACGCTGGGAAAGTGACGGTCATCGAATGTCGCTAGAGGCGAAAAAAGTGTCCAGTTGGCCTGGGCAAACTTCCAGTGTCTCGGGCGCATATATGGCAGTTGAGGCTGCAGTCTAAGGACACATGGAAAGTGGTCACTCGAGTGGGTATCATCAAGGGCGCACCACTCGAAGCGCCGAGCTAGCGGAACAGTACCGACCGCAAGGTCCAAATGAGATAAATTTGTCGTGGAGGCAGACAAAAATGTAGGGACCCCAGTGTTGAGGCAAACTAGATCCACTTGGTGGAAGACGTCTAGCAATAGTGAGTCACGTGGACAAGGATGTGGAGATCCCCAAAGCGGGTGGTGGGCATTGAAGTCCCCAACCAGCAAATAGGGGGGTGGAAGCTGACCAAGAAGATGAAGGAGATCAGCTCGTGCTACTGGTGTGGACGATGGAATGTATACAGTACAAAGAGAGAACGTGTATCCAGAAAGGGAAAGACGGATGGCGACAGCTTGGAAGGAAGTGTTTAAATGGATTGGGTGATAATGGAGAGTATCATGGAGAAGAATCATGAATCCTCCATGGGCTGGAGTGACTTCAACAGAGGGGAGATCATATCGGACGGACTGAAAATGAGGGAGAACAAAGCGGTCATTGGGACGCAGCTTTGTTTCCTGAAGACAGAAGATGACCGGCGAGTAGGATCGTAAGAGGATCGACAATTCATCCCGATTGGCTCGAATGCTGCGGATATTCCAGTGGATAATGGACATAGGGTGAACAGAAAATGGAGGAATGTGACCAAGGTTGCTGTCAACTCAACGACTGCTCAGAGCTTGCGACCGACAGCATGGAATGGCATTCAGCCGAAGGCAGAAGATCCTGATCCATAGGTAGTTCAGGAGCAGCTCCTGCCACCAGCGATCGGCCGGTTGATCGGTCGCCAGCAGTGAGCCTCGGCGACACAGAAGACGGCCGAGGGCGATTTCCGCTAGGTGGTGCTGTAGATGGGACACGCCTTGGCGGAGAAGGAGATGAACTGGGTTTCTTTGTAGCCTTCTTGGAATTATGATGTTTAGATGAAGGAGGAACCGATGGTTGTGAAGTTTAGGTACGTAAAAAATCTTCACGAGTATGCTCTTTTGTCGAAGTCCTGGTGTCTGACTTTTGGGCTCGAGATTTAGCAGAACCCGACGAAGGGTGAGCCATAGAGTGGGCAGGCGAAAGTGGTGAGGTTGAACGGGCGATCTTTGCGCTGGCCGATCTGACGACCGTGGCACTAAAGGTGAAGTCGCAAGTCTGCGTGGCCGCCTCCTTTGTTGGCCGAGGAGAAGCAAGGGCAGTGCTGTATTTTCCTGTCGGAGGCACAGTGGGCTGTCGACTGGCGAATAATTTTCGAGCAGCAAAGGTCGACACCTTTTCCTTCACTCTTATTTCCTGGATGAGCTTTTCGTCCTTAAAAACGGGGCAATCTCGAGAGGAAGCAGCATGGTCACCCATACAGTTGATGCAGCGAGGGGATGGAGGTGGACAAGCATCCTCATGGGCATCCTTGCCACACGTAACACATTTGGCCGGATTGGAACAGGACTGGCTGGTGTGATTGAACCGCTGACACCGATAGCACCGCGTAGGGTTTGGGACGTAAGGGCGAACGGAAATTATCTCATAGCCTGCTTTGATTTTCGATGGAAGTTGAACTTTGTGAAATGTCAAGAAGACAGTGCGGGTTGGAATGATGTTTGTGTCAACCCTTTTCATAACTCTATGAACAGCCGTTACGCCCTGGTCAGACAGGTAGTGCTGAATTTCTTCATCGAGGGAGCGTGTATAAACGACTCCACGCGAGGAATTTAAAGTACGGTGCGCTTCAACCAGGACAGGGAAGGTGTGGAACAGTGAAGTACGCAGCAATTTTTGTGCCTGGAGAGCACTGACTGTTTCTAACAACAAGGTGCCATTCCGTAATCTGGAACAAGACTTTACAGGACCTGCAATTGCATCGACACCTTTCTGAATAATGAAAGGGTTGACTGTGGAGAAGTCGTGACCTTCGTCAGACCGAGAAACAACAAGGAACTGTGGCAACGATGGAAGAACCGTCTGTGGCTGAGACTCAGTGAACTTACGTTTGTGAGCAGACATAGTGGAAGGTGAGGAAACCATTGCGGAAGAATCCCCCATGATTACCGGCGTCTCCGATGACGCGCTCCTCCCTTGTGGGGGCCCTCTCTGAGGGCACTCTCGCCTTAGGTGATTGTTCACACCTCCCGACAAACGGACAGAGGGACCAATCGGCACTTTCGGAAGGTATCAGCTCGGGTAATCACCCCTCCCTGGGCCTGGCCGTTACCAGGGGGTACGTACATGTCCTACCTGTCTACCCGGGGCGGGGAATGACGCGTTACCCCGTCACCGGCTACGCACAAAAATGCGTGGGTCGGCCTTCAGACACGCACAGGGAGGAAGAAAGAGAAAGGAAAGGAAAGAAGAGAGGTCTCAAACGCCGCAGCGGAGAAAAGGGTAAAGAGAAGAGGTAAGGAAAAGAGAAGGACAAAGGAAGGAAGAAGACATACAAGAAAAGAAGGCGAAGAATGCGTTACATTTTCAAGCGTCCGTCTCCGGACGTAGGCACAAACCATACTCCCAGATGGGGAGAAAGGGAAGGAAAGAGCCAGAGGTGAGGGGAGGAGGGGCGAAGATGGGGGATGGGGAAGGATGCGGAAAGGGAAGGTATGCAGCCCGGATAGGAAGGAAGGCCACATTAGCTCGGGGTCCCGTGCTCGCTATGCACATATCCACAAAAGAGTTGTGGATCCCCTGGGGGGGAAAACGGGTGTGTCAGTCACTCGTTTTACACAGCTAATGAGGAAGCAGCAGACAGATGACACGTTTGGAAGCAAGAGACGAACAAATATCGTATTTTTATGCAAAAATACCACAACCTTGGAAATCATATTACATTTGGTAGAAAGAATCAAATACGTTCATGTTAACCAAATTTATAAATTTAATTGTTGCTCGTTGCACTTGCCTATAAGTTCCCAAGCTAATGACAACCTTGTAATTCATGACATATTTAGGGGGAAAAAAACTGTGAAATACACTACTGGCAATTAAAATTGCTACACCAAGAAGAAATGCAGATGATAAACGGGTATTCATTGGACAAATATATTACACTAGAACTGACATGTGATTACATTTTCACGCAATTTGGGTGAACAACCACCTCTGGCCGTAATACCAGCCTTGATACGCCTGGGCGTTGAGTCAAACAGTGCTTGGATGGCGTGTACAGGTACAGCTGCCCATGCAACTTCAACACGATACCATAGTTCATCAAGAGTAGTGACTGGCATATTGTGACAAGCCAGTTGCTTGGCCACCATTGACCAGGCGTTTTCAATTGGTGAGAGATCTGGAGAATGTGCTGGCCAGGGCAGCAGTCGAACAGGACTTGCAACATGTGGTCGTGCATTATCCTTCTGAAATGTAGGGTTTCGCAGGGATCGAAAGAAGGATAGAGCCACGGGTCATAACACATCTGAAATGTAACGCCCACTGTTCAAAGTGCCATCAATGCAAACAAGAGGTGACAGAGTCATGTAACCAATGGCACCCCATACCATCATTCCAGGTGATACGCCAGTATGGCGATGACGAATACACGCTTCCAATGTGCGTTCACCACGAGGTCGCCAAACACGGATGCGACCATCATGATGCTGTAAACAGAACCTGGATTCACCCAAAAAAAATGTCGTTTTGCCATTCGTGCACCCAGGTTTGTCACTGAGTACACCATCGCAGGCGCTCCTGTCTCTGATGCAGCTTCAAGGGTAGCCGCAGCCATGGTCTCCGAGCTGATAGTCCATCCTGCTGCAAACATCGTCGAATTGTTCGTGCAGATGGTTGTTGTCTTGCAAACGTCCCCATCTGCTGACTCAGGGATCAGGGAGATGTGGCTACACGATCCGTTACAGCCATGCGGATAAGATGTTAGTCATCTTGACTGTTAGTGATACAAGGCCATTGGGATCCAGCATGGCGTTCCATATTACCCTCCTGAACCCACCGATTCCATATTCTGCAAACAGTCATTGGATCTCGACCAACACGAGCAGCAATGTCGCGATACGATAAACCACAATCACGATAGGCTACAATTCGACCTTTATCGAAGTCGGAAACGTGATGGTACGCATTTCTCCTCCTTACACGAGGGATCACAACAATGTTTCACCAGGCAACGCCAGTGAACTGCTGTTTGTGTATGCGAAATCAGTTGGAAACTTTCCTCATGTCAGCAAATTGCAGGTGTCGCCACCGGCGCCAACCTTGTGGGAATGCTCTGAAAAGCTAATCATTTGCATATGACAGCATCTTCTTGTCGGTTAAATTTCATGTCTGTAGCACGTCATTTTCGTGGTGTAGCAATTTTAATGGCCAGTAGTGTATTTGTGGCTACAAATATTATTAATGTATCTGCTGCTCATTTTTCTTGCAGCAATGTAAGCTGTGTTACTAGGTCCCAATGTCACCACAAACTCACAATTCATAATATATTTCAGAAAATAGCAAACAAAATATCCGTGAGAATGAATATGATGAATTTACTGTATGTCAAACTGTCACATATGAACCTAACCTAGACATCATGCTAAGCTAAAAAGCAATCTGACATCACTAGTACATTTTCTTAATTTGTGGCCTACAGTGAGATGGCTAAAGCCCTTGTCACTCAGACACTTCTATATACGAAAACAATCTGATATCATTGTTGTGCCTGGTAAAATATTCTCTTTAATAATTTCCAGCACAACAGTTTCTCATCACAAAGGTACAGCACTGCAACGTGTCACCATTTCATAAAATTTTTAGCCATAATCAGAAAAAATACATGATCAAAAACACAAATAAACAGCAAAAAACGGCAAAGAAGAGAATGGTTTCGATTATGGCAAAAGAAATACGTAAGATTCTTTTCTTGTCTCTCACTGTTTACGTCAAAGTGTCATCCAACTGGCTACATGAAACTGATGTGGTGGCAACCTATGAATATTAGAGAAGACTGCTGTGACTGCAGCTAGCCCCAATCTACATTTGAGGCGAATGTAGTATTTTAATGTTTGACTTAAGAGTGGTTTGTTGCAGTATGATTTTAGTGTGTGTTGATTTATTTGTTGTTTAGTTAATGATTATTTACATTTGTTCTATGTGTAACAAGTACACTGTTAAACAAATAGCCATTTGGACAACAAACAAAGATGAAAATCTTACAGTAACTTCGCAGCACCTAGATTTAGGATGCCTTAGATTATCTCTACAAAAAGACCTTAGTGCTCTGTCTATTCACTGCTTATTCTAAAAGCTTACTTTTTTTTTTTATTTAATAATGAAAACCATACATACCTTCTCCTGATTAAGAACAGCTTCTTTATTTCTTATGTCCTTATTACTCAGATGCTTTTTCTTGTTGCCATCAGTTGTTATAGAACCAATCAATTTCAGCTCAGTTGATAAACTTTCTTGTGGTTGCGTGAGCTCTTCATAGTCTAGTTTCTTGTGCTGAACGTCATTTTGTGAGTTAATCTGTATAGGGAAGGGGCCAACAACATGCTTCGGTTTTATAACCTGAAAAGTCAATGTAAGTAATCCGTCATATATAGTGAAACATTGGTTAGTCACTGTTTCAGTAAGTAGCTCACAAGTTTAACCTGTGGGAAAACCACAATAATTAGAACAGAAATGTAACATATTTTGGATTATTGTAAAACTTATAAACAAAGCAACCTAAACATTTCAATAAAACATATTGTTAATACTTAAGCTGTTCCAATTCAGTAATGTTCTTACCATATCTGATAAGCAAACCACTAACAGTTAAAAAGAAATTTTTTCTTCATGTACGTGTCCAAGGCCTCAATGTAACATCTAAGTGATGGGACCATTTTAACCACCATATGCTGTCAATTTTATTCCTTTAATGCATAATGCACATATATTCAAATGGCTCTGAGCATTATGGGACTTTACTTCTGTGGTCATCAGTCCCCTAGAACTTAGAACTACTTAAACCTAACTAACCTAAGGACATCACATACATCCATGCCCAAAACAGGATTCGAACCTGCATTTATTTTAACACTATAATATTTATCACTGAAGAGCCCTTATCATGCCTGCATCTCTTGGAACTTTTGTCTTAGTCTTGCTTATCTTCTGTGTTGGCTTAAATGTAGGTTTTTCCATTTTGGGCTGAACAGTTTGACTTTCTAACATCTTGTAACACCCATTCTTTGTAACAATTTCCCCATATTGCTTGCTCAATCAAATTCTTTTTTTTTTGTTTTTGCTCTTTTATAACACTACACAAAGCAGCTCTAATGAAAAGTTCAATCACTTCATAACCAATATCAATAGATTTTGATGGTTCCAATAACCACATGAGCAATATGATGTGGCATAGTTAGAACAAGCAATACAAACAGCTACCGGTAACACTTGAAAATAAAAGGGTTCAACAATATGAGAATGTCAAGTGCAAAAATTAGTGTCAGACTTCGCACTGCACAAGGCACAAATATCAGACATTACTTTCCTGTCATATGTCAACATAAACATTCAAATTAATTAATGTAAATCAATGACATTAACTGGAACATATCAGCTGATTGTTGCAAGGACTACCCACAACATTTTCTTTTGTTATCCTCAAATTAGTTTACTGTTTATAGCCGTGATTTATGTAATACAGCCGACTAGTCCCAGAAGATTTGATTTTACGAGTTTTGACACCAACTGTGGGTGACTTCATCAGGGGGGAAGAAAAAAAATGCCTATAAAAGATTACAAACCCGTTAATATAGAGGGAAAACCAAGAATATATTGTTATTATATTGAACATATTTATGAGGTGACTGTATTCACATGTAGGCAAAGCAGAAAAACGATTTCTGAGCAAAAAGCTCCTGCCATATAAAATAATTCTTAAACTCATATTTAAAACCATACAAAAATTAAAGGTATTGGAATTGATGTAAGAACAATACTTATCAGCAAAAATTATAGCTACATAATGTGGCACACTGTATGCCGCTAGGGGCTGTAAGACCAAAGAGTCACTGGAGGTGCCATCAGACTGTGCTGCTCACAAGCCAAAGTTACCTCAACATGGACATGAAACAAGTCATTCTATCTACTAACAATCTAAGAAATCAGCTGCTTACATTGACAAAAATAACTTCAGTAGCATATAAGCGATCATCTCGAAAATCAACAGCCAGTATTACGCAAAATAAAAAGTACAAGACAATGCAATAGCGAATGTCGTATCTCAGTGTAATAACAGACAAGGAGAGAGGAAGATGTTAGTTTAGGATGTACTCTGAAGAAGATGAGGAGTCAGATATACACACTTATAAGTAAAGGCTTTATGCTATTAAAGAATTTTTTATTACATTGCTGCAACTCTTCATTCAGAATGACACCATCATTAAGGGAAAGGTGTTTGAAAATTTCTAATTCTTCAAGGGCATCCAGTCTGAAGCCTGCCTTTGTGTGTGTGTGTGTGTGTGTGTGTGTGTGTGTGTGTGTGTGTGTGTGTGGAGGATATTGGGAACTTCTTTAGGCTTATGAACTGTAATTAATAAGTTGTCAGCAAAGAACGAGTTATATATATTTTTACCTTCTTTTGCTACAAGATGTTCTTCAAATGTAACAATACTGCATGTGTCCTGTATATGCTATGTAACAGGCTGGAAATGCGTCACAGCTGATTTTATAGACATTGAGTTTTTTAAGAGTGAATGTACTGGTCTCAAATTACAAATAAGATTATTTTTCCAACTTGTTATTAGTAGAATATGTACTTTGCAATCGTACTTCTTCCGGAGAAGACCTCCAAGATAGAGGCCCTAAAATGGTATATGTTTTGTTTTTCCCTTCTTACGTTCCTTACTACTAGAAGAGCCAAGAGTGACGAGTCTATTATTGGTTCTACTTTCGAAAATCGTTGGTTTGTACCTATTAATGGCCGACATTTTTAATACAATTAATCTCAGAGTAGAGATTTTCATCAAGTAAAGGAGTACATATCCGTAGATGGTAGAATGAAAAAAAAGGCCTTTTTTTTTTTTTTTTTTTTTTTTTTTAGAATGATGGTATGTTAAACAGGGCGACACTATTTGATCAGTGCAGGTTCGTTTGCGAAAAATACGGAAAGAAATTCTGTTGTCGACTACTGTTAATATTAGAACTAAATAACATACCGAAGGTTGTTTCCACAGGTGGGTTCGTGTAATGATTTTTAATGTCGACTACAATCAGGTTGGTATTTTGTTCATAGTGTAATGATTTTTTTTTTTACTAATGTGATTTTGACTGTTGGAAGTTGAATAATTATTTCGAAAAACGTAATATATACAACCATAATTTCCCCTATGCATCTTACCAATGGAAATGCATTACTAGACGAACATTAAAACGAAAAATTTTATCACTACTTTGGATTTAGACCACATCATAGATACAATGGGACTATTCCAAAAACCAGTCTTTGGAAAAATACAACTAAATTAAAAATCAGTGGCATGCTTTATTTTACAAATTTGACAACTGGGTAGTTCCTCACCTGAAGTTTCTGTGCATCGTATTGAAATTTCTTTAGATCAAACTTCGCTCCATTTGAAAGTTTACGGAACAAGTCCTCCGCATCCATAACACTCGGCTAACCTACACCGAAGTGTAAACAGTGAACACACCATCCACCACACGTGAGGACAGCAACAAACACTAAACAAGTAAACATGTTGACTCGACGAATCGAGAAATATCGATTATTTAGTCTTGCGATTGTATCACATTCGATGTCCACAAAACTTCAACTACCGAGTCTTTAGATTGCAAACAACCACAGCAGACATTACACAAAACAAACATGTTAATGATTAAAGTAGAAGTTTCACAGGCATTGAAAACCTGCATATTCATTATCGCATTACGGCTAGATAGTGTATTCACACTCGTCATCGGAATTTTTACTCGCATACTTTTAAAGGTACCAGCTAATGTAAATGGTGAGGGCGTTACTGTAATGGTGCAGATTTTAGCTTACGAGCATACTGAAATGGTAACGATGAGAAATCAGATGCCCCCAAAGGGTGAATGCAAAAATGAGCTACTCCTAGATGTCATATATGGGCTAATGAAAAGCATCGATTGACGATTCACAGATGCTATCAATGGGGCCTGAAGGCGCCGTCACCATCGAATGGTTACGTTTACATTTTCTTTTATAGTCATATTCCATTAATAATTACATGCGTATGAGACGTTAGGATACAGAGTGAATCAAAAAATACATAAATATGCACTGCATACTCGTAACAAGGACTGTCAGAGATGGTACAGCTAATTCATAAAAAAAACAATTGCAGAGAAAGTAAAAACATGAAACTAAAACAAAACAAATACAATAAATACGTCGAAATGGTCATAGTAAAAGGATAATCAGATGTTATTCAACAATATTTACAGTAACAAGCAGTTAAAATATGCTGCAAAATGGGGTAATTCAAAATAGTAGGGGAAGTTGAAACGATTGGTCAGGATTTTAGTTTTATCGAGATCGGCAAGACTGGTATTTTCTTTATATGGAGATTGTGCGTGGTAGATCGTTAATTTGTCATAGGTAAGTTGGTTTAAAAAATTATGAAGTACAATGAATGTGCATCTATGAAAAATAATGCTGTGGGAACTTCTTTCAAAGGGCTAATTCATATGGCTACAGTTTGATATACAAGTCAGTGAAACAAAGGTAAAAAGTTAATTTTAACATTTTATGTAATGGACATACTTTAGTTTGTTAATTCTTTTAGAGGTACATCACACGTATTATTATTTTGTCATTTGAAATAAACTTATTGTATAAGCACTCAATGTGATTTCATTTTAATTCACATAAAATATTTCCGCTACATACTGTTTATCATTATTTTAGTATTACGTGATAGCAAAACCTACAATAATATTTCACTGACATTTTAAAAACAAGCCTTGTGTTGTATGTATCCCAGAATACTTTTAACATGACATTTGTTAGCAAAATACTTTCTGTTTCAAGTGACACCCTATCATGATGATACTTGAAACAGGCACAAAAATGAACTTTTTTGGTGTAAAGTGGTTCCAAAAATTTTTTGGAGGAATTTCAACCTTATCAACTAAATGTCACCCGGCCTACCTGTCTAGCTGCGAGGTCTATTGCGCTGCTCCCTGAGCGGGAAGGTGTGCTGGTTCCTGGCACGAATCTGTCAGGTGGGTTAGTGTCAAGATCTGATGTGCTAGCGAGCCTGTGGATGTTTTTTTACTACGGTTTTCCATCTGCCTTCGAGAATGTGGGCTGGTTCCTCTTATTCCTCCTCAGTTACACTATGTCAGCGATTGCTGTGCAAACAGTCTCCACATATGTGTACACCATAATTACTCTACCTGCAAACATATGGGGCTGCACTCATCTAGTATGAGACGTTCCCGGGGTCCACTGTGGGCTGAACTGCACAATAACCCTGGGTTCAGTGTGAGGCAGTGGTGGGGTGGGTGGACTGCTGTGGCCTGTTGTGGGGTTGTGAACCACCGAGGGCCATGGTGGGATGAACCCTCTCCATCGTTTCTTGGTCCCCTGTTCAATACAATACAATTGTCACATGAAAGTGAAGTGCAAGAAATTTCCATATAATAAAAGCAATATAGGAACTACGAAAGTCTGAGCTCAGGAATCGTTTCAAATTATCCCATTTTATGGTATGCAAAAATAGTATATTATGTCCATTAAATAATTCATCTAATGAACAAAATGTTGTGTCAAGTGAGTACATCCTTATTTCATGTTCAAATGATGTACCGTTACTGCACAGATCTTTCATCTTATTTGACAGTGCATTAAGTACATTAACACTAAAATACTTTACACTTTTTCTGATGTCACAAGGTAGGTTGGCGTTCCCTCTTGTATTGTACCCATGGCACATTTCATTGGTTTTATAATACACAAGACTGTGAATCATAAAATTCATTTTCGGATAAACATATAGGGAATTGGTGATAAGTGGAGAGATTGTGGCAGGAGCATCTCTGCATATACTTCAGTTTTCTGCAGAAACAAATTTTCTTTCATGAGGGTGAATTGTTCCATAAGATAATTTCAAAGCACGCAACAGACTGGAAGTAGTTCACAACAGCAGAATGATCAGTGACGACACACAATCAAGGATCAGTCAAGAGCACAAAAGAGCCTAGCAACAGACTTCAACTGCATACGTAATCCAAAAGACTAAACACTAAATTTCAATAAATCAGTGAAACTGTGACATATCGTCGAATTGTTGAGCTTGATAGATACCTACATGAAAGCCCAAGCATGGCATGCACACCCATGACAAATCACTTGGCGAGATGCCTGGATGGGGTTTATGTATCACTCCAACTTAAGACACAGTTACTACCATCCGAAGTTTAATCGACTGGCGTTTCACATCAGACACTTAGATATGCGCGATTAATGGGATTAAATAACAAATTTAGCATGCAAGAGGCATATGGAAACTCAAAGTCATACTTTTCAATAATGAAGAATATTGCGAAATGTTTAAGAATGCAAAACCTCTGTGGTACAAGAATTTGATAATGTGGTGGTTACAATGCACCATGCAAAGATATGGAAAATGTTGACAACTACTCAAGAGACAAAAGTATTTGCTATCAGGGAAATGTGATTTTTGTTTCCATTGTTATGAGAGTTACACAACCTAAGACACCACTGTAATACAAGGCTATGAAAAAAATAAAAGTCAAGAGTTCAGCCCTGAAAAGGAAACAAATAGATGCCCATGAAATAAGGTTAGCACTAAACTCTACAGAACAAGAGCTGAAGAAACTTCAGTATATCATAAGCAAAAGAAAAAGAGGGCACAGAAAAATAGTGGCACAAATAAAAGTACACAATGAAATGACTATTGCAAGACAGAGTCAGAACAAGGAAGGAATACCTTGGGTGTTTTTGCATTTAAGGAGTGTAACTTCATGTATTTATAACTGTAAAAGGAGATTAGTGCAGATTACAGGGCAACTGTCATATCTTTTCAATGGTCATCTACACAGCTCAGTAAGGCATCAGCCTCCCATTCATAACACTTAACTAGAATAGCAATTAGATATTTAGTCTTCTCTCTGTGCTTTTATAGTTAATTCTTAAGTTGGTTATACTAGAGTGGATAGGATGTGTGCATGCAAACAACTGAATTAGCTTTTGGTCATTGTCAGCCATTTTCAGTCAGGTGTCTTGGGCTGTACTAGTGGGGAGAAAATCTTGTGCATCCCATGGAACACCTCGGGTGTCGCTTGTTTTGCCCATAGGCTCCACTGCTGATGTAATTTTCAGAGTACTCGATGGAAGTACCTGTTCCCACAGCAGACTGCATGGTGGCTGGTAAAACATTGTATCACTTGAGGCAGAGAGTCAATGCAGATGTTGAATGGCTGGCCTCGCCCATTAACCCTGTAAGTGGGCTGGTGGCATGTTCTTCAGCAGGGTCTGAACCAGCACACAGGAGGAGGTGTTTGTTAGTTATCACTGGAGCTTTAATATTAGGCTCATTATGGAGTCCTTTAAGAAAATAGCATCCACGGTCAGGAAAAATCCGATATGTAGTAAGTGTGTCTACCATGGGGCCTCACCCTGAGATGTGGAGGAGGTGCTGCCTGTGGCTATCGTGAGTACAGGGTGCAGTCATCTATAAATTGTAGATCACATTGGCATCAATTAAGTCTGTCACTTGGGTTCTGATGCCATGCTTAGTTCATACGGGCAGCTGGCAGAAGTGGTGCAAACTGCTGGCCTCACATGGGGATGCCAGCAGACTTCACAATTTGCAGCATAGTTTCCAGAATTGACGGGTTTGGAACCAAGTTTAGAATCTAAACCAAATGATCCATTGATACTGTGATGGCTTAGACTGCAGATTTCTGAACCTGCGTTATTGGGTAGAGAATTGTAGCACTCCCAGTTGTAATGTACAGACACAATATTAGAAGTAAAACCAACCAAGTTTTATGCTGCTTCCACATGAAGAGATTCACAAAAACACTGATTGAAATATAGAACAGTAAAAAGTTTCATAACTACATGTAGAGCACATGTATATACAGTCATGCAGGTGAGCACACGATAAGCAAGTAAACATAAGTGATGCTGAAGACCCTGTGCACTGGGTTTATGTTGGGCTCCTGTGCGCATGACACAGCACTTGCTGCAATGTCTGTTCATATTATGAGGCAACCTCTGTAGGCCAGGTGTGAAGGCATTTGCATCATGTGCTGTTTGATGACACACTTCCCCTTGGGGAAAAGTGTTCCTGTGGAGATATCCATGTCTCTGTTGGTAGGAACGACTGCTGGAGTAGGTGTCGTTCTGTCACAGGAAAATATGGTGTGAAATGGCACAAGCGCAGACAAGCACTGTGCCCACTCTCCCACGAGAGCATAAGGGAGCACTAGCAATGATGGTGCTGTATCCATGTCCACATCGGGGCAGGCACTGGCGATGCAGGCAGCAGAACATATGGGGAAAGAGAAGTCTGGGCTGTCACTTGATAGGAGGTGCACTGTGGGCAGGCTGTTACAGCGCATGTGATCTCATTGTCAATACCCAGCCAAAATATGTGGCAGTGAGCCAGAAATTTTGTACTAGAAACATCCCAGTAGGCCAGGTGGAAAGGAGCATGATATTTTGCTGCAGTGCAGATGGGATCACAAGCCTGGGCACCGACTCTTCAGTAGCCAACAGTGACACACAATCAAGAGCTGAGAGGCAGTGGACAAGAGCATTACAATCATATAAAGCATCCGGTGCTCCACCTGCTGGTTTATCTGACCAGCTGTAGGGGACAAACTGAACAACTTGACATATGATAGGACGGTCGTGACAGCCACCAGACTCTGAAACTGGTGTTGGTAAAACCATTCATGGTGTTTTGGGCTTCAACATGCAAATGGAAACACAACAGTTCGTTCTGATCATCTTGGCTGAATTGGGGCCAATAGGAAATCGAGAAAGAGCATCTATATTACTTTTCTGGATTGTGTATCGGAAATAAATCTCATAAATGTAGTGTGACAAAGACAGAGCCCAGTATTGCAAGCGACTGGCCGCTTTGTCTAGCAAAGATGCTGAAGGGCTGAAAAGAGAAACCAGAGATGTATAATTAAGAATCAGATGAAACTTGGAACCATATAGGAAAACATGAAATTGCTGGAACACATACAGAATAGTAAGGACTTCTTTTTCTATCTCCAAGTAGTACTATTGCACGTGACTCAGTGTTTGGGAAGCATACACAATAGGGTATTCAGCATTACTGTAAACCTACTCAGAATGGACCTGTACGAAAAAAATGGGGTTTTATTTTGATGTCAGCCTTGAAGTCAGTAGCACGCCTTAAACCATCTAGAAACAGGGAGGAACATTCCAAGCAGAGCAGTTCCCACTGTTAGTGTGAAACTTGATCTGATATGCGACAGTACCTACTGGTTAGTGCTAAGTAGTTGCTCTTCTAAACAGCAGTTCATATCAGCAAAACAGTTGTGACCATGTCTGATATTGCTCATACTGTAGGCACTTGGGCTATGCACGGCTCTGTTTAAAAAGAATGCTTCAATATAGTCACAAGGTCGAGACATGCACATCTGCTTTCATGCCCTGCAACTGGTTTACTGCAAATAATAACCTGTAACTGTGATCCTGCAGTCAAATAATCTATGCACAGGCTCCAATTACAAATTAAAAACTTACACAGAAATGTAAAATGAGAGATAAATTATTAATTTAATAAAAAGGGTTCTGTTCTAATGTCTATAATCGATTTTGTCGACAGAGAATTTTGACGAATAATGTTTATTCAAGAAAGAAAATCGCATATTAATGGTAAATGGTCCTGTGATATTCATTTTAACCCTTTATTAGGCAGTGTTGCTCTCAAGCAACATCAAATTTACGTTGGCCTCATGGGACAACAAACACTTCCCAGTGCCTTTTACTGGCATTCTTGCCTCCAGGCAACGTTCCTTTACACATTGCGAATGCCATTTGTTGTAAGAGTTCAACGTTTTCCACACGAGATGGCAGTTTGTGCAGTGGTGTTACAGAGATCTCCTCGTGTGAGCAACAGGGGTGTCTTATGTTGGTTCTGAAAGAGTGGATTTCAATAAATTGGCAGTAATCTTAGCAGATTTTCTTGAAGAAATACCCAGAGGTGAGTTTACAGCAGAAATATGTCAATCTAATATTGTTTTGAATTTCGTAAATAGTATAAAACCACAGTCTAACATAACAGTCGCGACACTTCGCCTGGATTTTGTTGCCTACCATGGCAGCAGCGCCCCATGCGGCCAGGAAGTTAAACTTTGAGTTCGGCGTGATCGTGAAAGCGAATAGTGGTTGTTTATTTTGATTTCTACAATGGTTTTTACAAGTGGGAGCATTTGTAGCGCAATAAATTGCAGCAACAACAGGAAGAAGACATCGCAGCTGTCTTTTTTTAGGTTTCCTAAGGATCCTGATAGTTATATAACATCATGTTAGTAAACTGTATCATCAGGATTCACTTGCAAACTAGGTGTGTATTAATGATTAATGTTTTGTTTTGGGAGCAGAAAATGGCTAGTTAATAGCGGACGAGAAGACCTTATGAAAAAAGACCCAGTTTACCTGTATAATAATATAAGGTTTTGTTCGCTACATTTCGAACAAAACCAGTTCATGAATGCAGACAATAATAAACTCTTGTGGAATGCAGTACTCACACTGTTTGACATCCCAAATAAGCCGCCTCAACTGACAATGAAGAGGAAACTACCACAAAGATTCGACAATCCATCTAAAGCTGTAAAACAGTCATATGACACAGAAGCAGCCAGTTCAACTCTCCACGTATCAGTGCCAGATTCGTGTGAATCGTCAACACAGACCTGCTTTGACGATGAAGTGGTTAGATTAAGTGCAGTTATTCGTGTCTTACAAAAGCGTAATGTTTGGTATGTATTTCATTCACTTCGGCTGTTAGTCACTTAATTTTTGTCGCTTCCTTCGTGTGATGACATTATTTTGTTAGCACCTTATTCACTGACATTGTTTGAAAAATCATTCAAATATTTGGTTTTGTGTGAAATGCAATGTAATCAACTCATTATAATGTTTTCAACATATTTCTCCCACTATTTAGAATAATATAAAGATGAAGGTCGTACTTGTGGCAACAGGCGACAATGACAAACACAGTAGCCCTACAGAACGATAAATGAGCTGCCGATCGCTTTTGCATGTAGAGGTACATGTCTGTTCTTCTTACGTGTGAATCGGTGTGTTTATATTCTTTTGATGTCAACGTGGTAAGCTGCAATTCTATCCAATGCCACTAGTGTTTCTTCACGAATGTGTTGTAGCTTGCCACTCGATTCATGGTTTCTGTATATACTGCGCTTATTTTAGAATCATTTTTAGAAACATATATGCCTTCTGATACTACACAAACCCTTGGAGGCAAGTAAATAACTCAAATATTTCGTAAATTATGTAAGAATTGGATTCAAAACAAAGATTACGCTTACGACGCGTCTGACGTTCACCTTACTCGTTGCTTGGAGCGCTACTGTCGTTCCATCTGTCAAACGGTAACAACTTTTGCAGCAGTGAGTGTCGCGACTGTTATGTTAGACTGTGATAAAACTTTTATGTTGCCTGTTAGAAACATTGCCCATAGTTGGGACATGTGCCATTAGTATATTACATATTCTTACGGTGTAACAGAGTAGACATTTTTATTTTCAGGGGCTTTTTATCTATGGATTCCAGAATATTTTATGGAATTAAAAAAGCGAGAGGAATAGTAGTTCTACTACAAAACCCGGCTTTGTCTGATCTAAGCGAATCTGAAGACTCTGAACTCGAAGTTTTGGCAGACTGTAGTGATGATCCAGACTATATTTCAGACTATATTCCAGAGCATCAATCTCAGTTCCATTACCTAGTTATACCAGAAACTGATTCTGATTCAGGAAGTGAAATCTCAGAAGCTGAACAAGTGCAAGGACCTGCCTCAGTGAATCCTTCTAGTGCAAGTGTCAGTCAAGTGAAAAAGAAAATTACAAAAGGAGTCACTTACATGTGGGTAAAGGAAGATATAACTGCTAGGTCAGAAAGTCTCTCTGCTGTGTTTTCTGATGAAAGCTAGAGGGGAGATGTTTGTCCTTTCCAGGTTTCGGAGCAGGAACGACGATAGCTTCCTGCCATCGTCTGGGAAAAGTACTGTCGGTCCAAATTCGATTATAAAGGCGAAGGAGGTAACGCAGACTATGGGTTGATAATTGCAGCAACGTTTGGACGTGGATACCATCTGGTCCTGAGGCGGAGGAGGGAGAAGAAGAGAGTGCATGTTGGAGTTCCCGCATGGAGAAAACAGTATTGTAGCTCTCGTGATTTTGAGAGGAGGAAGCAAGAGGTCGCACTTCCGCTGCACGTTTCTTCGGGAGAAACGCTGGCGGGTATTTTGAAGAGCTCGAAATCTCAGCAAAGTGCTGACCCAATGAGTTAGAAATTGCGACGGGGTCCACTAATGTATCATGCGCGACAGTGAGCCCAGAGACTGGGGAGAAACTAGGCGCGCCGGAGAACCGTCGAAGCCGACTCCAAACTTCCGAGGAGGGAGTGAAGGTGTTAAATGAGCTAATAAAGAATTTCCAGCTTGCCTTCTTGCTATCGCGAATGACACGACGGCATCGCGCTCGGAACTGCTTATAGCGGATACAGTTGGCCAAAGTAGGATGGTGGTGGAAAATGCGGAGAGCACGTCACCGCTCACGTATTGCGTCACGGCATGCCTCGTTCCACCAACGAATTGGGGGGCGCCGGGGCAATTCGGAGGTGCGTGGTATTTAACGTTCAGCAGCTGTAAGAATAACGTCGGTAATGTGTGTGACCTCATCGTCAACGCTGGGAAAGTGACGGTCATCGAATGTCGCTAGAGGCGAAAAAAGTGTCCAGTTGGCCTGGGCAAACTTCCAGTGTCTCGGGCGCATATATGGCAGTTGAGGCTGCAGTCTAAGGACACATGGAAAGTGGTCACTCGAGTGGGTATCATCAAGGGCGCACCACTCGAAGCGCCGAGCTAGCGGAACAGTACCGACCGCAAGGTCCAAATGAGATAAATTTGTCGTGGAGGCAGACAAAAATGTAGGGACCCCAGTGTTGAGGCAAACTAGATCCACTTGGTGGAAGACGTCTAGCAATAGTGAGTCACGTGGACAAGGATGTGGAGATCCCCAAAGCGGGTGGTGGGCATTGAAGTCCCCAACCAGCAAATAGGGGGGTGGAAGCTGACCAAGAAGATGAAGGAGATCAGCTCGTGCTACTGGTGTGGACGATGGAATGTATACAGTACAAAGAGAGAACGTGTATCCAGAAAGGGAAAGACGGATGGCGACAGCTTGGAAGGAAGTGTTTAAATGGATTGGGTGATAATGGAGAGTATCATGGAGAAGAATCATGAATCCTCCATGGGCTGGAGTGACTTCAACAGAGGGGAGATCATATCGGACGGACTGAAAATGAGGGAGAACAAAGCGGTCATTGGGACGCAGCTTTGTTTCCTGAAGACAGAAGATGACCGGCGAGTAGGATCGTAAGAGGATCGACAATTCATCCCGATTGGCTCGAATGCTGCGGATATTCCAGTGGATAATGGACATAGGGTGAACAGAAAATGGAGGAATGTGACCAAGGTTGCTGTCAACTCAACGACTGCTCAGAGCTTGCGACCGACAGCATGGAATGGCATTCAGCCGAAGGCAGAAGATCCTGATCCATAGGTAGTTCAGGAGCAGCTCCTGCCACCAGCGATCGGCCGGTTGATCGGTCGCCAGCAGTGAGCCTCGGCGACACAGAAGACGGCCGAGGGCGATTTCCGCTAGGTGGTGCTGTAGATGGGACACGCCTTGGCGGAGAAGGAGATGAACTGGGTTTCTTTGTAGCCTTCTTGGAATTATGATGTTTAGATGAAGGAGGAACCGATGGTTGTGAAGTTTAGGTACGTAAAAAATCTTCACGAGTATGCTCTTTTGTCGAAGTCCTGGTGTCTGACTTTTGGGCTCGAGATTTAGCAGAACCCGACGAAGGGTGAGCCATAGAGTGGGCAGGCGAAAGTGTGGGGGCCCTCTCTGAGGGCACTCTCGCCTTAGGTGATTGTTCACACCTCCCGACAAACGGACAGAGGGACCAATCGGCACTTTCGGAAGGTATCAGCTCGGGTAATCACCCCTCCCTGGGCCTGGCCGTTACCAGGGGGTACGTACGTGTCCTACCTGTCTACCCGGGGTGGGGAATGACGCGTTACCCCGTCACCGGCTACGCACAAAAATGCGTGGGTCGGCCTTCAGACACGCACAGGGAGGAAGAAAGAGAAAGGAAAGGAAAGAAGAGAGGTCTCAAACGCCGCAGCGGAGAAAAGGGTAAAGAGAAGAGGTAAGGAAAAGAGAAGGACAAAGGAAGGAAGAAGACATACAAGAAAAGAAGGCGAAGAATGCGTTACATTTTCAAGCGTCCGTCTCCGGACGTAGGCACAAACCATACTCCCAGATGGGGAGAAAGGGAAGGAAAGAGCCAGAGGTGAGGGGAGGAGGGGCGAAGATGGGGGATGGGGAAGGATGCGGAAAGGGAAGGTATGCAGCCCGGATAGGAAGGAAGGCCACATTAGCTCGGGGTCCCGTGCTCGCTATGCACGTATCCACAAAAGAGTTGTGGACCCCCTGGGGGGGAAAACGGGTGTGTCAGTCACTCGTTTTACACAGCTAATGAGGAAGCAGCAGACAGATGACACGTTTGGAAGCAAGAGACGAACAAATATCGTATTTTTATGCAAAAATACCACAACCTTGGAAATCATATTACATTTGGTAGAAAGAATCAAATACGTTCATGTTAACCAAATTTATAAATTTAATTGTTGCTCGTTGCACTTGCCTATAAGTTCCCAAGCTAATGACAACCTTGTAATTCATGACATATTTAGGGGGAAAAAAACTGTGAAATACACTACTGGCAATTAAAATTGCTACACCAAGAAGAAATGCAGATGATAAACGGGTATTCATTGGACAAATATATTACACTAGAACTGACATGTGATTACATTTTCACGCAATTTGGGTGAACAACCACCTCTGGCCGTAATACCAGCCTTGATACGCCTGGGCGTTGAGTCAAACAGTGCTTGGATGGCGTGTACAGGTACAGCTGCCCATGCAACTTCAACACGATACCATAGTTCATCAAGAGTAGTGACTGGCATATTGTGACAAGCCAGTTGCTTGGCCACCATTGACCAGGCGTTTTCAATTGGTGAGAGATCTGGAGAATGTGCTGGCCAGGGCAGCAGTCGAACAGGACTTGCAACATGTGGTCGTGCATTATCCTTCTGAAATGTAGGGTTTCGCAGGGATCGAAAGAAGGATAGAGCCACGGGTCATAACACATCTGAAATGTAACGCCCACTGTTCAAAGTGCCATCAATGCAAACAAGAGGTGACAGAGTCATGTAACCAATGGCACCCCATACCATCATTCCAGGTGATACGCCAGTATGGCGATGACGAATACACGCTTCCAATGTGCGTTCACCACGAGGTCGCCAAACACGGATGCGACCATCATGATGCTGTAAACAGAACCTGGATTCACCCAAAAAAAATGTCGTTTTGCCATTCGTGCACCCAGGTTTGTCACTGAGTACACCATCGCAGGCGCTCCTGTCTCTGATGCAGCTTCAAGGGTAGCCGCAGCCATGGTCTCCGAGCTGATAGTCCATCCTGCTGCAAACATCGTCGAATTGTTCGTGCAGATGGTTGTTGTCTTGCAAACGTCCCCATCTGCTGACTCAGGGATCAGGGAGATGTGGCTACACGATCCGTTACAGCCATGCGGATAAGATGTTAGTCATCTTGACTGTTAGTGATACAAGGCCATTGGGATCCAGCATGGCGTTCCATATTACCCTCCTGAACCCACCGATTCCATATTCTGCAAACAGTCATTGGATCTCGACCAACACGAGCAGCAATGTCGCGATACGATAAACCACAATCACGATAGGCTACAATTCGACCTTTATCGAAGTCGGAAACGTGATGGTACGCATTTCTCCTCCTTACACGAGGGATCACAACAATGTTTCACCAGGCAACGCCAGTGAACTGCTGTTTGTGTATGCGAAATCAGTTGGAAACTTTCCTCATGTCAGCAAATTGCAGGTGTCGCCACCGGCGCCAACCTTGTGGGAATGCTCTGAAAAGCTAATCATTTGCATATGACAGCATCTTCTTGTCGGTTAAATTTCATGTCTGTAGCACGTCATTTTCGTGGTGTAGCAATTTTAATGGCCAGTAGTGTATTTGTGGCTACAAATATTATTAATGTATCTGCTGCTCATTTTTCTTGCAGCAATGTAAGCTGTGTTACTAGGTCCCAATGTCACCACAAACTCACAATTCATAATATATTTCAGAAAATAGCAAACAAAATATCCGTGAGAATGAATATGATGAATTTACTGTATGTCAAACTGTCACATATGAACCTAACCTAGACATCATGCTAAGCTAAAAAGCAATCTGACATCACTAGTACATTTTCTTAATTTGTGGCCTACAGTGAGATGGCTAAAGCCCTTGTCACTCAGACACTTCTATATACGAAAACAATCTGATATCATTGTTGTGCCTGGTAAAATATTCTCTTTAATAATTTCCAGCACAACAGTTTCTCATCACAAAGGTACAGCACTGCAACGTGTCACCATTTCATAAAATTTTTAGCCATAATCAGAAAAAATACATGATCAAAAACACAAATAAACAGCAAAAAACGGCAAAGAAGAGAATGGTTTCGATTATGGCAAAAGAAATACGTAAGATTCTTTTCTTGTCTCTCACTGTTTACGTCAAAGTGTCATCCAACTGGCTACATGAAACTGATGTGGTGGCAACCTATGAATATTAGAGAAGACTGCTGTGACTGCAGCTAGCCCCAATCTACATTTGAGGCGAATGTAGTATTTTAATGTTTGACTTAAGAGTGGTTTGTTGCAGTATGATTTTAGTGTGTGTTGATTTATTTGTTGTTTAGTTAATGATTATTTACATTTGTTCTATGTGTAACAAGTACACTGTTAAACAAATAGCCATTTGGACAACAAACAAAGATGAAAATCTTACAGTAACTTCGCAGCACCTAGATTTAGGATGCCTTAGATTATCTCTACAAAAAGACCTTAGTGCTCTGTCTATTCACTGCTTATTCTAAAAGCTTACTTTTTTTTTTTTATTTAATAATGAAAACCATACATACCTTCTCCTGATTAAGAGCAGCTTCTTTATTTCTTATGTCCTTATTACTCAGATGCTTTTTCTTGTTGCCATCAGTTGTTATAGAACCAATCAATTTCAGCTCAGTTGATAAACTTTCTTGTGGTTGCGTGAGCTCTTCATAGTCTAGTTTCTTGTGCTGAACGTCATTTTGTGAGTTAATCTGTATAGGGAAGGGGCCAACAACATGCTTCGGTTTTATAACCTGAAAAGTCAATGTAAGTAATCCGTCATATATAGTGAAACATTGGTTAGTCACTGTTTCAGTAAGTAGCTCACAAGTTTAACCTGTGGGAAAACCACAATAATTAGAACAGAAATGTAACATATTTTGGATTATTGTAAAACTTATAAACAAAGCAACCTAAACATTTCAATAAAACATATTGTTAATACTTAAGCTGTTCCAATTCAGTAATGTTCTTACCATATCTGATAAGCAAACCACTAACAGTTAAAAAGAAATTTTTTCTTCATGTACGTGTCCAAGGCCTCAATGTAACATCTAAGTGATGGGACCATTTTAACCACCATATGCTGTCAATTTTATTCCTTTAATGCATAATGCACATATATTCAAATGGCTCTGAGCATTATGGGACTTTACTTCTGTGGTCATCAGTCCCCTAGAACTTAGAACTACTTAAACCTAACTAACCTAAGGACATCACATACATCCATGCCCAAAACAGGATTCGAACCTGCATTTATTTTAACACTATAATATTTATCACTGAAGAGCCCTTATCATGCCTGCATCTCTTGGAACTTTTGTCTTAGTCTTGCTTATCTTCTGTGTTGGCTTAAATGTAGGTTTTTCCATTTTGGGCTGAACAGTTTGACTTTCTAACATCTTGTAACACCCATTCTTTGTAACAATTTCCCCATATTGCTTGCTCAATCAAATTCTTTTTTTTTTGTTTTTGCTCTTTTATAACACTACACAAAGCAGCTCTAATGAAAAGTTCAATCACTTCATAACCAATATCAATAGATTTTGATGGTTCCAATAACCACATGAGCAATATGATGTGGCATAGTTAGAACAAGCAATACAAACAGCTACCGGTAACACTTGAAAATAAAAGGGTTCAACAATATGAGAATGTCAAGTGCAAAAATTAGTGTCAGACTTCGCACTGCACAAGGCACAAATATCAGACATTACTTTCCTGTCATATGTCAACATAAACATTCAAATTAATTAATGTAAATCAATGACATTAACTGGAACATATCAGCTGATTGTTGCAAGGACTACCCACAACATTTTCTTTTGTTATCCTCAAATTAGTTTACTGTTTATAGCCGTGATTTATGTAATACAGCCGACTAGTCCCAGAAGATTTGATTTTACGAGTTTTGACACCAACTGTGGGTGACTTCATCAGGGGGGAAGAAAAAAAATGCCTATAAAAGATTACAAACCCGTTAATATAGAGGGAAAACCAAGAATATATTGTTATTATATTGAACATATTTATGAGGTGACTGTATTCACATGTAGGCAAAGCAGAAAAACGATTTCTGAGCAAAAAGCTCCTGCCATATAAAATAATTCTTAAACTCATATTTAAAACCATACAAAAATTAAAGGTATTGGAATTGATGTAAGAACAATACTTATCAGCAAAAATTATAGCTACATAATGTGGCACACTGTATGCCGCTAGGGGCTGTAAGACCAAAGAGTCACTGGAGGTGCCATCAGACTGTGCTGCTCACAAGCCAAAGTTACCTCAACATGGACATGAAACAAGTCATTCTATCTACTAACAATCTAAGAAATCAGCTGCTTACATTGACAAAAATAACTTCAGTAGCATATAAGCGATCATCTCGAAAATCAACAGCCAGTATTACGCAAAATAAAAAGTACAAGACAATGCAATAGCGAATGTCGTATCTCAGTGTAATAACAGACAAGGAGAGAGGAAGATGTTAGTTTAGGATGTACTCTGAAGAAGATGAGGAGTCAGATATACACACTTATAAGTAAAGGCTTTATGCTATTAAAGAATTTTTTATTACATTGCTGCAACTCTTCATTCAGAATGACACCATCATTAAGGGAAAGGTGTTTGAAAATTTCTAATTCTTCAAGGGCATCCAGTCTGAAGCCTGCCTTTGTGTGTGTGTGTGTGTGTGTGTGTGTGTGTGTGTGTGTGTGTGTGTGTGGAGGATATTGGGAACTTCTTTAGGCTTATGAACTGTAATTAATAAGTTGTCAGCAAAGAACGAGTTATATATATTTTTACCTTCTTTTGCTACAAGATGTTCTTCAAATGTAACAATACTGCATGTGTCCTGTATATGCTATGTAACAGGCTGGAAATGCGTCACAGCTGATTTTATAGACATTGAGTTTTTTAAGAGTGAATGTACTGGTCTCAAATTACAAATAAGATTATTTTTCCAACTTGTTATTAGTAGAATATGTACTTTGCAATCGTACTTCTTCCGGAGAAGACCTCCAAGATAGAGGCCCTAAAATGGTATATGTTTTGTTTTTCCCTTCTTACGTTCCTTACTACTAGAAGAGCCAAGAGTGACGAGTCTATTATTGGTTCTACTTTCGAAAATCGTTGGTTTGTACCTATTAATGGCCGACATTTTTAATACAATTAATCTCAGAGTAGAGATTTTCATCAAGTAAAGGAGTACATATCCGTAGATGGTAGAATGAAAAAAAAGGCCTTTTTTTTTTTTTTTTTTTTTTTTTTAGAATGATGGTATGTTAAACAGGGCGACACTATTTGATCAGTGCAGGTTCGTTTGCGAAAAATACGGAAAGAAATTCTGTTGTCGACTACTGTTAATATTAGAACTAAATAACATACCGAAGGTTGTTTCCACAGGTGGGTTCGTGTAATGATTTTTAATGTCGACTACAATCAGGTTGGTATTTTGTTCATAGTGTAATGATTTTTTTTTTTACTAATGTGATTTTGACTGTTGGAAGTTGAATAATTATTTCGAAAAACGTAATATATACAACCATAATTTCCCCTATGCATCTTACCAATGGAAATGCATTACTAGACGAACATTAAAACGAAAAATTTTATCACTACTTTGGATTTAGACCACATCATAGATACAATGGGACTATTCCAAAAACCAGTCTTTGGAAAAATACAACTAAATTAAAAATCAGTGGCATGCTTTATTTTACAAATTTGACAACTGGGTAGTTCCTCACCTGAAGTTTCTGTGCATCGTATTGAAATTTCTTTAGATCAAACTTCGCTCCATTTGAAAGTTTACGGAACAAGTCCTCCGCATCCATAACACTCGGCTAACCTACACCGAAGTGTAAACAGTGAACACACCATCCACCACACGTGAGGACAGCAACAAACACTAAACAAGTAAACATGTTGACTCGACGAATCGAGAAATATCGATTATTTAGTCTTGCGATTGTATCACATTCGATGTCCACAAAACTTCAACTACCGAGTCTTTAGATTGCAAACAACCACAGCAGACATTACACAAAACAAACATGTTAATGATTAAAGTAGAAGTTTCACAGGCATTGAAAACCTGCATATTCATTATCGCATTACGGCTAGATAGTGTATTCACACTCGTCATCGGAATTTTTACTCGCATACTTTTAAAGGTACCAGCTAATGTAAATGGTGAGGGCGTTACTGTAATGGTGCAGATTTTAGCTTACGAGCATACTGAAATGGTAACGATGAGAAATCAGATGCCCCCAAAGGGTGAATGCAAAAATGAGCTACTCCTAGATGTCATATATGGGCTAATGAAAAGCATCGATTGACGATTCACAGATGCTATCAATGGGGCCTGAAGGCGCCGTCACCATCGAATGGTTACGTTTACATTTTCTTTTATAGTCATATTCCATTAATAATTACATGCGTATGAGACGTTAGGATACAGAGTGAATCAAAAAATACATAAATATGCACTGCATACTCGTAACAAGGACTGTCAGAGATGGTACAGCTAATTCATAAAAAAAACAATTGCAGAGAAAGTAAAAACATGAAACTAAAACAAAACAGATACAATAAATACGTCGAAATGGTCATAGTAAAAGGATAATCAGATGTTATTCAACAATATTTACAGTAACAAGCAGTTAAAATATGCTGCAAAATGGGGTAATTCAAAATAGTAGGGGAAGTTGAAACGATTGGTCAGGATTTTAGTTTTATCGAGATCGGCAAGACTGGTATTTTCTTTATATGGAGATTGTGCGTGGTAGATCGTTAATTTGTCATAGGTAAGTTGGTTTAAAAAATTATGAAGTACAATGAATGTGCATCTATGAAAAATAATGCTGTGGGAACTTCTTTCAAAGGGCTAATTCATATGGCTACAGTTTGATATACAAGTCAGTGAAACAAAGGTAAAATACGCTTCCATTCATGGTGGAATAGATAATTCCAACAATATTTTATTATCAATGCATCTTCATTTTATACAATATATTTTTAAGAACATGTCCAATGTGGGGCAATTTGAAAAATGGTGAAGGAGCAAAGAAACAAGGAATTAAAAACTTCATTGCATAAGTTTTAAACATTCATGGGAATGCATAACACTTAAATTTATGAGGAAGTCTAGAAAGGCGTCTAACATACATTTATTTCGATCTGAATATTATATAAGTGTGCGAATGTTGACGATATTGTTTGTAAGAAGGGGACGACACTGCTTCCCAGTTGAAACGCAGTGAACTTTTAGGAAAAAGTGATCTTCTTAATGTAATTAAATTTAGTTTTCAAGATGACAATACCTATGTACTGAAAAATATGATTTCATTTCGCTGCACCATCAATTTTCATTTATCTCTGTCGTCTCAGTTAATTTTAACATTTTATGTAATGGACATACTTTAGTTTGTTAATTCTTTTAGAGGTACATCACACGTATTATTATTTTGTCATTTGAAATAAACTTATTGTATAAGCACTCAATGTGATTTCATTTTAATTCACATAAAATATTTCCGCTACATACTGTTTATCATTATTTTAGTATTACGTGATAGCAAAACCTACAATAATATTTCACTGACATTTTAAAAACAAGCCTTGTGTTGTATGTATCCCAGAATACTTTTAACATGACATTTGTTAGCAAAATACTTTCTGTTTCAAGTGACACCCTATCATGATGATACTTGAAACAGGCACAAAAATGAACTTTTTTGGTGTAAAGTGGTTCCAAAAATTTTTTGGAGGAATTTCAACCTTATCAACTAAATGTCACCCGGCCTACCTGTCTAGCTGCGAGGTCTATTGCGCTGCTCCCTGAGCGGGAAGGTGTGCTGGTTCCTGGCACGAATCTGTCAGGTGGGTTAGTGTCAAGATCTGATGTGCTAGCGAGCCTGTGGATGTTTTTTTACTACGGTTTTCCATCTGCCTTCGAGAATGTGGGCTGGTTCCTCTTATTCCTCCTCAGTTACACTATGTCAGCGATTGCTGTGCAAACAGTCTCCACATATGTGTACACCATAATTACTCTACCTGCAAACATATGGGGCTGCACTCATCTAGTATGAGACGTTCCCGGGGTCCACTGTGGGCTGAACTGCACAATAACCCTGGGTTCAGTGTGAGGCAGTGGTGGGGTGGGTGGACTGCTGTGGCCTGTTGTGGGGTTGTGAACCACCGAGGGCCATGGTGGGATGAACCCTCTCCATCGTTTCTTGGTCCCCTGTTCAATACAATACAATTGTCACATGAAAGTGAAGTGCAAGAAATTTCCATATAATAAAAGCAATATAGGAACTACGAAAGTCTGAGCTCAGGAATCGTTTCAAATTATCCCATTTTATGGTATGCAAAAATAGTATATTATGTCCATTAAATAATTCATCTAATGAACAAAATGTTGTGTCAAGTGAGTACATCCTTATTTCATGTTCAAATGATGTACCGTTACTGCACAGATCTTTCATCTTATTTGACAGTGCATTAAGTACATTAACACTAAAATACTTTACACTTTTTCTGATGTCACAAGGTAGGTTGGCGTTCCCTCTTGTATTGTACCCATGGCACATTTCATTGGTTTTATAATACACAAGACTGTGAATCATAAAATTCATTTTCGGATAAACATATAGGGAATTGGTGATAAGTGGAGAGATTGTGGCAGGAGCATCTCTACATATACTTCAGTTTTCTGCAGAAACAAATTTTCTTTCATGAGGGTGAATTGTTCCATAAGATAATTTCAAAGCACGCAACAGACTGGAAGTAGTTCACAACAGCAGAATGATCAGTGACGACACACAATCAAGGATCAGTCAAGAGCACAAAAGAGCCTAGCAACAGACTTCAACTGCATACGTAATCCAAAAGACTAAACACTAAATTTCAATAAATCAGTGAAACTGTGACATATCATCGAATCGTTGAGCTTGATAGATACCTACATGAAAGCCCAAGCATGGCATGCACACCCATGACAAATCACTTGGCGAGATGCCTGGATGGGGTTTATGTATCACTCCAACTTAAGACACAGTTACTACCATCCGAAGTTTAATCGACTGGCGTTTCACATCAGACACTTAGATATGCGCGATTAATGGGATTAAATAACAAATTTAGCATGCAAGAGGCATATGGAAACTCAAAGTCATACTTTTCAATAATGAAGAATATTGCGAAATGTTTAAGAATGCAAAACCTCTGTGGTACAAGAATTTGATAATGTGGTGGTTACAATGCACCATGCAAAGATATGGAAAATGTTGACAACTACTCAAGAGACAAAAGTATTTGCTATCAGGGAAATGTGATTTTTGTTTCCATTGTTATGAGAGTTACACAACCTAAGACACCACTGTAATACAAGGCTATGAAAAAAATAAAAGTCAAGAGTTCAGCCCTGAAAAGGAAACAAATAGATGCCCATGAAATAAGGTTAGCACTAAACTCTACAGAACAAGAGCTGAAGAAACTTCAGTATATCATAAGCAAAAGAAAAAGAGGGCACAGAAAAATAGTGGCACAAATAAAAGTACACAATGAAATGACTATTGCAAGACAGAGTCAGAACAAGGAAGGAATACCTTGGGTGTTTTTGCATTTAAGGAGTGTAACTTCATGTATTTATAACTGTAAAAGGAGATTAGTGCAGATTACAGGGCAACTGTCATATCTTTTCAATGGTCATCTACACAGCTCAGTAAGGCATCAGCCTCCCATTCATAACACTTAACTAGAATAGCAATTAGATATTTAGTCTTCTCTCTGTGCTTTTATAGTTAATTCTTAAGTTGGTTATACTAGAGTGGATAGGATGTGTGCATGCAAACAACTGAATTAGCTTTTGGTCATTGTCAGCCATTTTCAGTCAGGTGTCTTGGGCTGTACTAGTGGGGAGAAAATCTTGTGCATCCCATGGAACACCTCGGGTGTCGCTTGTTTTGCCCATAGGCTCCACTGCTGATGTAATTTTCAGAGTACTCGATGGAAGTACCTGTTCCCACAGCAGACTGCATGGTGGCTGGTAAAACATTGTATCACTTGAGGCAGAGAGTCAATGCAGATGTTGAATGGCTGGCCTCGCCCATTAACCCTATAAGTGGGCTGGTGGCATGTTCTTCAGCAGGGTCTGAACCAGCACACAGGAGGAGGTGTTTGTTAGTTATCACTGGAGCTTTAATATTAGGCTCATTATGGAGTCCTTTAAGAAAATAGCATCCACGGTCAGGAAAAATCCGATATGTAGTAAGTGTGTCTACCATGGGGCCTCACCCTGAGATGTGGAGGAGGTGCTGCCTGTGGCTATCGTGAGTACAGGGTGCAGTCATCTATAAATTGTAGATCACATTGGCATCAATTAAGTCTGTCACTTGGGTTCTGATGCCATGCTTAGTTCATACGGGCAGCTGGCAGAAGTGGTGCAAACTGCTGGCCTCACATGGGGATGCCAGCAGACTTCACAATTTGCAGCATAGTTTCCAGAATTGACGGGTTTGGAACCAAGTTTAGAATCTAAACCAAATGATCCATTGATACTGTGATGGCTTAGACTGCAGATTTCTGAACCTGCGTTATTGGGTAGAGAATTGTAGCACTCCCAGTTGTAATGTACAGACACAATATTAGAAGTAAAACCAACCAAGTTTTATGCTGCTTCCACATGAAGAGATTCACAAAAACACTGATTGAAATATAGAACAGTAAAAAGTTTCATAACTACATGTAGAGCACATGTATATACAGTCATGCAGGTGAGCACACGATAAGCAAGTAAACATAAGTGATGCTGAAGACCCTGTGCACTGGGTTTATGTTGGGCTCCTGTGCGCATGACACAGCACTTGCTGCAATGTCTGTTCATATTATGAGGCAACCTCTGTAGGCCAGGTGTGAAGGCATTTGCATCATGTGCTGTTTGATGACACACTTCCCCTTGGGGAAAAGTGTTCCTGTGGAGATATCCATGTCTCTGTTGGTAGGAACGACTGCTGGAGTAGGTGTCGTTCTGTCACAGGAAAATATGGTGTGAAATGGCACAAGCGCAGACAAGCACTGTGCCCACTCTCCCACGAGAGCATAAGGGAGCACTAGCAATGATGGTGCTGTATCCATGTCCACATCGGGGCAGGCACTGGCGATGCAGGCAGCAGAACATATGGGGAAAGAGAAGTCTGGGCTGTCACTTGATAGGAGGTGCACTGTGGGCAGGCTGTTACAGCGCATGTGATCTCATTGTCAATACCCAGCCAAAATATGTGGCAGTGAGCCAGAAATTTTGTACTAGAAACATCCCAGTAGGCCAGGTGGAAAGGAGCATGATATTTTGCTGCAGTGCAGATGGGATCACAAGCCTGGGCACCGACTCTTCAGTAGCCAACAGTGACACACAATCAAGAGCTGAGAGGCAGTGGACAAGAGCATTACAATCATATAAAGCATCCGGTGCTCCACCTGCTGGTTTATCTGACCAGCTGTAGGGGACAAACTGAACAACTTGACATACGATAGGACGGTCGTGACAGCCACCAGACTCTGAAACTGGTGTTGGTAAAACCATTCATGGTGTTTTGGGCTTCAACATGCAAATGGAAACACAACAGTTCGTTCTGATCATCTTGGCTGAATTGGGGCCAATAGGAAATCGAGAAAGAGCATCTATATTACTTTTCTGGATTGTGTATCGGAAATAAATCTCATAAATGTAGTGTGACAAAGACAGAGCCCAGTATTGCAAGCGACTGGCCGCTTTGTCTAGCAAAGATGCTGAAGGGCTGAAAAGAGAAACCAGAGATGTATAATTAAGAATCAGATGAAACTTGGAACCATATAGGAAAACATGAAATTGCTGGAACACATACAGAATAGTAAGGACTTCTTTTTCTATCTCCAAGTAGTACTATTGCACGTGACTCAGTGTTTGGGAAGCATACACAATAGGGTATTCAGCATTACTGTAAACCTACTCAGAATGGACCTGTACGAAAAAAATGGGGTTTTATTTTGATGTCAGCCTTGAAGTCAGTAGCACGCCTTAAACCATCTAGAAACAGGGAGGAACATTCCAAGCAGAGCAGTTCCCACTGTTAGTGTGAAACTTGATCTGATATGCGACAGTACCTACTGGTTAGTGCTAAGTAGTTGCTCTTCTAAACAGCAGTTCATATCAGCAAAACAGTTGTGACCATGTCTGATATTGCTCATACTGTAGGCACTTGGGCTATGCACGGCTCTGTTTAAAAAGAATGCTTCAATATAGTCACAAGGTCGAGACATGCACATCTGCTTTCATGCCCTGCAACTGGTTTACTGCAAATAATAACCTGTAACTGTGATCCTGCAGTCAAATAATCTATGCACAGGCTCCAATTACAAATTAAAAACTTACACAGAAATGTAAAATGAGAGATAAATTATTAATTTAATAAAAAGGGTTCTGTTCTAATGTCTATAATCGATTTTGTCGACAGAGAATTTTGACGAATAATGTTTATTCAAGAAAGAAAATCGCATATTAATGGTAAATGGTCCTGTGATATTCATTTTAACCCTTTATTAGGCAGTGTTGCTCTCAAGCAACATCAAATTTACGTTGGCCTCATGGGACAACAAACACTTCCCAGTGCCTTTTACTGGCATTCTTGCCTCCAGGCAACGTTCCTTTACACATTGCGAATGCCATTTGTTGTAAGAGTTCAACGTTTTCCACACGAGATGGCAGTTTGTGCAGTGGTGTTACAGAGATCTCCTCGTGTGAGCAACAGGGGTGTCTTATGTTGGTTCTGAAAGAGTGGATTTCAATAAATTGGCAGTAATCTTAGCAGATTTTCTTGAAGAAATACCCAGAGGTGAGTTTACAGCAGAAATATGTCAATCTAATATTGTTTTGAATTTCGTAAATAGTATAAAACCACAGTCTAACATAACAGTCGCGACACTTCGCCTGGATTTTGTTGCCTACCATGGCAGCAGCGCCCCATGCGGCCAGGAAGTTAAACTTTGAGTTCGGCGTGATCGTGAAAGCGAATAGTGGTTGTTTATTTTGATTTCTACAATGGTTTTTACAAGTGGGAGCATTTGTAGCGCAATAAATTGCAGCAACAACAGGAAGAAGACATCGCAGCTGTCTTTTTTTAGGTTTCCTAAGGATCCTGATAGTTATATAACATCATGTTAGTAAACTGTATCATCAGGATTCACTTGCAAACTAGGTGTGTATTAATGATTAATGTTTTGTTTTGGGAGCAGAAAATGGCTAGTTAATAGCGGACGAGAAGACCTTATGAAAAAAGACCCAGTTTACCTGTATAATAATATAAGGTTTTGTTCGCTACATTTCGAACAAAACCAGTTCATGAATGCAGACAATAATAAACTCTTGTGGAATGCAGTACTCACACTGTTTGACATCCCAAATAAGCCGCCTCAACTGACAATGAAGAGGAAACTACCACAAAGATTCGACAATCCATCTAAAGCTGTAAAACAGTCATATGACACAGAAGCAGCCAGTTCAACTCTCCACGTATCAGTGCCAGATTCGTGTGAATCGTCAACACAGACCTGCTTTGACGATGAAGTGGTTAGATTAAGTGCAGTTATTCGTGTCTTACAAAAGCGTAATGTTTGGTATGTATTTCATTCACTTCGGCTGTTAGTCACTTAATTTTTGTCGCTTCCTTCGTGTGATGACATTATTTTGTTAGCACCTTATTCACTGACATTGTTTGAAAAATCATTCAAATATTTGGTTTTGTGTGAAATGCAATGTAATCAACTCATTATAATGTTTTCAACATATTTCTCCCACTATTTAGAATAATATAAAGATGAAGGTCGTACTTGTGGCAACAGGCGACAATGACAAACACAGTAGCCCTACAGAACGATAAATGAGCTGCCGATCGCTTTTGCATGTAGAGGTACATGTCTGTTCTTCTTACGTGTGAATCGGTGTGTTTATATTCTTTTGATGTCAACGTGGTAAGCTGCAATTCTATCCAATGCCACTAGTGTTTCTTCACGAATGTGTTGTAGCTTGCCACTCGATTCATGGTTTCTGTATATACTGCGCTTATTTTAGAATCATTTTTAGAAACATATATGCCTTCTGATACTACACAAACCCTTGGAGGCAAGTAAATAACTCAAATATTTCGTAAATTATGTAAGAATTGGATTCAAAACAAAGATTACGCTTACGACGCGTCTGACGTTCACCTTACTCGTTGCTTGGAGCGCTACTGTCGTTCCATCTGTCAAACGGTAACAACTTTTGCAGCAGTGAGTGTCGCGACTGTTATGTTAGACTGTGATAAAACTTTTATGTTGCCTGTTAGAAACATTGCCCATAGTTGGGACATGTGCCATTAGTATATTACATATTCTTACGGTGTAACAGAGTAGACATTTTTATTTTCAGGGGCTTTTTATCTATGGATTCCAGAATATTTTATGGAATTAAAAAAGCGAGAGGAATAGTAGTTCTACTACAAAACCCGGCTTTGTCTGATCTAAGCGAATCTGAAGACTCTGAACTCGAAGTTTTGGCAGACTGTAGTGATGATCCAGACTATATTTCAGACTATATTCCAGAGCATCAATCTCAGTTCCATTACCTAGTTATACCAGAAACTGATTCTGATTCAGGAAGTGAAATCTCAGAAGCTGAACAAGTGCAAGGACCTGCCTCAGTGAATCCTTCTAGTGCAAGTGTCAGTCAAGTGAAAAAGAAAATTACAAAAGGAGTCACTTACATGTGGGTAAAGGAAGATATAACTGCTAGGTCAGAAAGTCTCTCTGCTGTGTTTTCTGATGAAAGCTAGAGGGGAGATGTTTGTCCTTTCCAGGTTTCGGAGCAGGAACGACGATAGCTTCCTGCCATCGTCTGGGAAAAGTACTGTCGGTCCAAATTCGATTATAAAGGCGAAGGAGGTAACGCAGACTATGGGTTGATAATTGCAGCAACGTTTGGACGTGGATACCATCTGGTCCTGAGGCGGAGGAGGGAGAAGAAGAGAGTGCATGTTGGAGTTCCCGCATGGAGAAAACAGTATTGTAGCTCTCGTGATTTTGAGAGGAGGAAGCAAGAGGTCGCACTTCCGCTGCACGTTTCTTCGGGAGAAACGCTGGCGGGTATTTTGAAGAGCTCGAAATCTCAGCAAAGTGCTGACTCAATGAGTTAGAAATTGCGACGGGGTCCACTAATGTATCATGCGCGACAGTGAGCCCAGAGACTGGGGAGAAACTAGGCGCGCCGGAGAACCGTCGAAGCCGACTCCAAACTTCCGAGGAGGGAGTGAAGGTGTTAAATGAGCTAATAAAGAATTTCCAGCTTGCCTTCTTGCTATCGCGAATGACACGACGGCATCGCGCTCGGAACTGCTTATAGCGGATACAGTTGGCCAAAGTAGGATGGTGGTGGAAAATGCGGAGAGCACGTCACCGCTCACGTATTGCGTCACGGCATGCCTCGTTCCACCAACGAATTGGGGGGCGCCGGGGCAATTCGGAGGTGCGTGGTATTTAACGTTCAGCAGCTGTAAGAATAACGTCGGTAATGTGTGTGACCTCATCGTCAACGCTGGGAAAGTGACGGTCTTCGAATGTCTCTAGAGGCGAAAAAAGTGTCCAGTTGGCCTGGGCAAACTTCCAGTGTCTCGGGCGCATATATGGCAGTTGAGGCTGCAGTCTAAGGACACATGGAAAGTGGTCACTCGAGTGGGTATCATCAAGGGCGCACCACTCGAAGCGCCGAGCTAGCGGAACAGTACCGACCGCAAGGTCCAAATGAGATAAATTTGTCGTGGAGGCAGACAAAAATGTAGGGACCCCAGTGTTGAGGCAAACTAGATCCACTTGGTGGAAGACGTCTAGCAATAGTGAGTCACGTGGACAAGGATGTGGAGATCCCCAAAGCGGGTGGTGGGCATTGAAGTCCCCAACCAGCAAATAGGGGGGTGGAAGCTGACCAAGAAGATGAAGGAGATCAGCTCGTGCTACTGGTGTGGACGATGGAATGTATACAGTACAAAGAGAGAACGTGTATCCAGAAAGGGAAAGACGGATGGCGACAGCTTGGAAGGAAGTGTTTAAATGGATTGGGTGATAATGGAGAGTATCATGGAGAAGAATCATGAATCCTCCATGGGCTGGAGTGACTTCAACAGAGGGGAGATCATATCGGACGGACTGAAAATGAGGGAGAACAAAGCGGTCATTGGGACGCAGCTTTGTTTCCTGAAGACAGAAGATGACCGGCGAGTAGGATCGTAAGAGGATCGACAATTCATCCCGATTGGCTCGAATGCTGCGGATATTCCAGTGGATAATGGACATAGGGTGAACAGAAAATGGAGGAATGTGACCAAGGTTGCTGTCAACTCAACGACTGCTCAGAGCTTGCGACCGACAGCATGGAATGGCATTCGGCCGAAGGCAGAAGATCCTGATCCATAGGTAGTTCAGGAGCAGCTCCTGCCACCAGCGATCGGCCGGTTGATCGGTCGCCAGCAGTGCGCCTCGGCGACACAGAAGACGGCCGAGGGCGATTTCCGCTAGGTGGTGCTGTAGATGGGACACGCCTTGGCGGAGAAGGAGATGAACTGGGTTTCTTTGTAGCCTTCTTGGAATTATGATGTTTAGATGAAGGAGGAACCGATGGTTGTGAAGTTTAGGTACGTAAAAAATCTTCACGAGTATGCTCTTTTGTCGAAGTCCTGGTGTCTGACTTTTGGGCTCGAGATTTAGCAGAACCCGACGAAGGGTGAGCCATAGAGTGGGCAGGCGAAAGTGGTGAGGTTGAACGGGCGATCTTTGCGCTGGCCGATCTGACGACCGTGGCACTAAAGGTGAAGTCGCAAGTCTGCGTGGCCGCCTCCTTTGTTGGCCGAGGAGAAGCAAGGGCAGTGCTGTATTTTCCTGTCGGAGGCACAGTGGGCTGTCGACTGGCGAATAATTTTCGAGCAGCAAAGGTCGACACCTTTTCCTTCACTCTTATTTCCTGGATGAGCTTTTCGTCCTTAAAAACGGGGCAATCTCGAGAGGAAGCAGCATGGTCACCCATACAGTTGATGCAGCGAGGGGATGGAGGTGGACAAGCATCCTCATGGGCATCCTTGCCACACGTAACACATTTGGCCGGATTGGAACAGGACTGGCTGGTGTGATTGAACCGCTGACACCGATAGCACCGCGTAGGGTTTGGGACGTAAGGGCGAACGGAAATTATCTCATAGCCTGCTTTGATTTTCGATGGAAGTTGAACTTTGTGAAATGTCAAGAAGACAGTGCGGGTTGGAATGATGTTTGTGTCAACCCTTTTCATAACTCTATGAACAGCCGTTACGCCCTGGTCAGACAGGTAGTGCTGAATTTCTTCATCGAGGGAGCGTGTATAAACGACTCCACGCGAGGAATTTAAAGTACGGTGCGCTTCAACCAGGACAGGGAAGGTGTGGAACAGTGAAGTACGCAGCAATTTTTGTGCCTGGAGGGCACTGACTGTTTCTAACAACAAGGTGCCATTCCGTAATCTGGAACAAGACTTTACAGGACCTGCAATTGCATCGACACCTTTCTGAATAATGAAAGGGTTGACTGTGGAGAAGTCGTGACCTTCGTCAGACCGAGAAACAACAAGGAACTGTGGCAACGATGGAAGAACCGTCTGTGGCTGAGACTCAGTGAACTTACGTTTGTGAGCAGACATAGTGGAAGGTGAGGAAACCATTGCGGAAGAATCCCCCATGATTACCGGCGTCTCCGATGACGCGCTCCTCCCTTGTGGGGGCCCTCTCTGAGGGCACTCTCGCCTTAGGTGATTGTTCACACCTCCCGACAAACGGACAGAGGGACCAATCGGCACTTTCGGAAGGTATCAGCTCGGGTAATCACCCCTCCCTGGGCCTGGCCGTTACCAGGGGGTACGTACGTGTCCTACCTGTCTACCCGGGGCGGGGAATGACGCGTTACCCCGTCACCGGCTACGCACAAAAATGCGTGGGTCGGCCTTCAGACACGCACAGGGAGGAAGAAAGAGAAAGGAAAGGAAAGAAGAGAGGTCTCAAACGCCGCAGCGGAGAAAAGGGTAAAGAGAAGAGGTAAGGAAAAGAGAAGGACAAAGGAAGGAAGAAGACATACAAGAAAAGAAGGCGAAGAATGCGTTACATTTTCAAGCGTCCGTCTCCGGACGTAGGCACAAACCATACTCCCAGATGGGGAGAAAGGGAAGGAAAGAGCCAGAGGTGAGGGGAGGAGGGGCGAAGATGGGGGATGGGGAAGGATGCGGAAGGGGAAGGTATGCAGCCCGGATAGGAAGGAAGGCCACATTAGCTCGGGGTCCCGTGCTCGCTATGCACGTATCCACAAAAGAGTTGTGGACCCCCTGGGGGGGAAAACGGGTGTGTCAGTCACTCGTTTTACACAGCTAATGAGGAAGCAGCAGACAGATGACACGTTTGGAAGCAAGAGACGAACAAATATCGTATTTTTATGCAAAAATACCACAACCTTGGAAATCATATTACATTTGGTAGAAAGAATCAAATACGTTCATGTTAACCAAATTTATAAATTTAATTGTTGCTCGTTGCACTTGCCTATAAGTTCCCAAGCTAATGACAACCTTGTAATTCATGACATATTTAGGGGGAAAAAAACTGTGAAATACACTACTGGCAATTAAAATTGCTACACCAAGAAGAAATGCAGATGATAAACGGGTATTCATTGGACAAATATATTACACTAGAACTGACATGTGATTACATTTTCACGCAATTTGGGTGAACAACCACCTCTGGCCGTAATACCAGCCTTGATACGCCTGGGCGTTGAGTCAAACAGTGCTTGGATGGCGTGTACAGGTACAGCTGCCCATGCAACTTCAACACGATACCATAGTTCATCAAGAGTAGTGACTGGCATATTGTGACAAGCCAGTTGCTTGGCCACCATTGACCAGGCGTTTTCAATTGGTGAGAGATCTGGAGAATGTGCTGGCCAGGGCAGCAGTCGAACAGGACTTGCAACATGTGGTCGTGCATTATCCTTCTGAAATGTAGGGTTTCGCAGGGATCGAAAGAAGGATAGAGCCACGGGTCATAACACATCTGAAATGTAACGCCCACTGTTCAAAGTGCCATCAATGCAAACAAGAGGTGACAGAGTCATGTAACCAATGGCACCCCATACCATCATTCCAGGTGATACGCCAGTATGGCGATGACGAATACACGCTTCCAATGTGCGTTCACCACGAGGTCGCCAAACACGGATGCGACCATCATGATGCTGTAAACAGAACCTGGATTCACCCAAAAAAAATGTCGTTTTGCCATTCGTGCACCCAGGTTTGTCACTGAGTACACCATCGCAGGCGCTCCTGTCTCTGATGCAGCTTCAAGGGTAGCCGCAGCCATGGTCTCCGAGCTGATAGTCCATCCTGCTGCAAACATCGTCGAATTGTTCGTGCAGATGGTTGTTGTCTTGCAAACGTCCCCATCTGCTGACTCAGGGATCAGGGAGATGTGGCTACACGATCCGTTACAGCCATGCGGATAAGATGTTAGTCATCTTGACTGTTAGTGATACAAGGCCATTGGGATCCAGCATGGCGTTCCATATTACCCTCCTGAACCCACCGATTCCATATTCTGCAAACAGTCATTGGATCTCGACCAACACGAGCAGCAATGTCGCGATACGATAAACCACAATCACGATAGGCTACAATTCGACCTTTATCGAAGTCGGAAACGTGATGGTACGCATTTCTCCTCCTTACACGAGGGATCACAACAATGTTTCACCAGGCAACGCCAGTGAACTGCTGTTTGTGTATGCGAAATCAGTTGGAAACTTTCCTCATGTCAGCAAATTGCAGGTGTCGCCACCGGCGCCAACCTTGTGGGAATGCTCTGAAAAGCTAATCATTTGCATATGACAGCATCTTCTTGTCGGTTAAATTTCATGTCTGTAGCACGTCATTTTCGTGGTGTAGCAATTTTAATGGCCAGTAGTGTATTTGTGGCTACAAATATTATTAATGTATCTGCTGCTCATTTTTCTTGCAGCAATGTAAGCTGTGTTACTAGGTCCCAATGTCACCACAAACTCACAATTCATAATATATTTCAGAAAATAGCAAACAAAATATCCGTGAGAATGAATATGATGAATTTACTGTATGTCAAACTGTCACATATGAACCTAACCTAGACATCATGCTAAGCTAAAAAGCAATCTGACATCACTAGTACATTTTCTTAATTTGTGGCCTACAGTGAGATGGCTAAAGCCCTTGTCACTCAGACACTTCTATATACGAAAACAATCTGATATCATTGTTGTGCCTGGTAAAATATTCTCTTTAATAATTTCCAGCACAACAGTTTCTCATCACAAAGGTACAGCACTGCAACGTGTCACCATTTCATAAAATTTTTAGCCATAATCAGAAAAAACACATGATCAAAAACACAAATAAACAGCAAAAAACGGCAAAGAAGAGAATGGTTTCGATTATGGCAAAAGAAATACGTAAGATTCTTTTCTTGTCTCTCACTGTTTACGTCAAAGTGTCATCCAACTGGCTACATGAAACTGATGTGGTGGCAACCTATGAATATTAGAGAAGACTGCTGTGACTGCAGCTAGCCCCAATCTACATTTGAGGCGAATGTAGTATTTTAATGTTTGACTTAAGAGTGGTTTGTTGCAGTATGATTTTAGTGTGTGTTGATTTATTTGTTGTTTAGTTAATGATTATTTACATTTGTTCTATGTGTAACAAGTACACTGTTAAACAAATAGCCATTTGGACAACAAACAAAGATGAAAATCTTACAGTAACTTCGCAGCACCTAGATTTAGGATGCCTTAGATTATCTCTACAAAAAGACCTTAGTGCTCTGTCTATTCACTGCTTATTCTAAAAGCTTACTTTTTTTTTTTAATTTAATAATGAAAACCATACATACCTTCTCCTGATTAAGAGCAGCTTCTTTATTTCTTATGTCCTTATTACTCAGATGCTTTTTCTTGTTGCCATCAGTTGTTATAGAACCAATCAATTTCAGCTCAGTTGATAAACTTTCTTGTGGTTGCGTGAGCTCTTCATAGTCTAGTTTCTTGTGCTGAACGTCATTTTGTGAGTTAATCTGTATAGGGAAGGGGCCAACAACATGCTTCGGTTTTATAACCTGAAAAGTCAATGTAAGTAATCCGTCATATATAGTGAAACATTGGTTAGTCACTGTTTCAGTAAGTAGCTCACAAGTTTAACCTGTGGGAAAACCACAATAATTAGAACAGAAATGTAACATATTTTGGATTATTGTAAAACTTATAAACAAAGCAACCTAAACATTTCAATAAAACATATTGTTAATACTTAAGCTGTTCCAATTCAGTAATGTTCTTACCATATCTGATAAGCAAACCACTAACAGTTAAAAAGAAATTTTTTCTTCATGTACGTGTCCAAGGCCTCAATGTAACATCTAAGTGATGGGACCATTTTAACCACCATATGCTGTCAATTTTATTCCTTTAATGCATAATGCACATATATTCAAATGGCTCTGAGCATTATGGGACTTTACTTCTGTGGTCATCAGTCCCCTAGAACTTAGAACTACTTAAACCTAACTAACCTAAGGACATCACATACATCCATGCCCAAAACAGGATTCGAACCTGCATTTATTTTAACACTATAATATTTATCACTGAAGAGCCCTTATCATGCCTGCATCTCTTGGAACTTTTGTCTTAGTCTTGCTTATCTTCTGTGTTGGCTTAAATGTAGGTTTTTCCATTTTGGGCTGAACAGTTTGACTTTCTAACATCTTGTAACACCCATTCTTTGTAACAATTTCCCCATATTGCTTGCTCAATCAAATTCTTTTTTTTTTTGTTTTTGCTCTTTTATAACACTACACAAAGCAGCTCTAATGAAAAGTTCAATCACTTCATAACCAATATCAATAGATTTTGATGGTTCCAATAACCACATGAGCAATATGATGTGGCATAGTTAGAACAAGCAATACAAACAGCTACCGGTAACACTTGAAAATAAAAGGGTTCAACAATATGAGAATGTCAAGTGCAAAAATTAGTGTCAGACTTCGCACTGCACAAGGCACAAATATCAGACATTACTTTCCTGTCATATGTCAACATAAACATTCAAATTAATTAATGTAAATCAATGACATTAACTGGAACATATCAGCTGATTGTTGCAAGGACTACCCACAACATTTTCTTTTGTTATCCTCAAATTAGTTTACTGTTTATAGCCGTGATTTATGTAATACAGCCGACTAGTCCCAGAAGATTTGATTTTACGAGTTTTGACACCAACTGTGGGTGACTTCATCAGGGGGGAAGAAAAAAAATGCCTATAAAAGATTACAAACCCGTTAATATAGAGGGAAAACCAAGAATATATTGTTATTATATTGAACATATTTATGAGGTGACTGTATTCACATGTAGGCAAAGCAGAAAAACGATTTCTGAGCAAAAAGCTCCTGCCATATAAAATAATTCTTAAACTCATATTTAAAACCATACAAAAATTAAAGGTATTGGAATTGATGTAAGAACAATACTTATCAGCAAAAATTATAGCTACATAATGTGGCACACTGTATGCCGCTAGGGGCTGTAAGACCAAAGAGTCACTGGAGGTGCCATCAGACTGTGCTGCTCACAAGCCAAAGTTACCTCAACATGGACATGAAACAAGTCATTCTATCTACTAACAATCTAAGAAATCAGCTGCTTACATTGACAAAAATAACTTCAGTAGCATATAAGCGATCATCTCGAAAATCAACAGCCAGTATTACGCAAAATAAAAAGTACAAGACAATGCAATAGCGAATGTCGTATCTCAGTGTAATAACAGACAAGGAGAGAGGAAGATGTTAGTTTAGGATGTACTCTGAAGAAGATGAGGAGTCAGATATACACACTTATAAGTAAAGGCTTTATGCTATTAAAGAATTTTTTATTACATTGCTGCAACTCTTCATTCAGAATGACACCATCATTAAGGGAAAGGTGTTTGAAAATTTCTAATTCTTCAAGGGCATCCAGTCTGAAGCCTGCCTTTGTGTGTGTGTGTGTGTGTGTGTGTGTGTGTGTGTGTGTGTGTGTGTGTGTGGAGGATATTGGGAACTTCTTTAGGCTTATGAACTGTAATTAATAAGTTGTCAGCAAAGAACGAGTTATATATATTTTTACCTTCTTTTGCTACAAGATGTTCTTCAAATGTAACAATACTGCATGTGTCCTGTATATGCTATGTAACAGGCTGGAAATGCGTCACAGCTGATTTTATAGACATTGAGTTTTTTAAGAGTGAATGTACTGGTCTCAAATTACAAATAAGATTATTTTTCCAACTTGTTATTAGTAGAATATGTACTTTGCAATCGTACTTCTTCCGGAGAAGACCTCCAAGATAGAGGCCCTAAAATGGTATATGTTTTGTTTTTCCCTTCTTACGTTCCTTACTACTAGAAGAGCCAAGAGTGACGAGTCTATTATTGGTTCTACTTTCGAAAATCGTTGGTTTGTACCTATTAATGGCCGACATTTTTAATACAATTAATCTCAGAGTAGAGATTTTCATCAAGTAAAGGAGTACATATCCGTAGATGGTAGAATGAAAAAAAAGGCCTTTTTTTTTTTTTTTTTTTTTTTTTTAGAATGATGGTATGTTAAACAGGGCGACACTATTTGATCAGTGCAGGTTCGTTTGCGAAAAATACGGAAAGAAATTCTGTTGTCGACTACTGTTAATATTAGAACTAAATAACATACCGAAGGTTGTTTCCACAGGTGGGTTCGTGTAATGATTTTTAATGTCGACTACAATCAGGTTGGTATTTTGTTCATAGTGTAATGATTTTTTTTTTTTACTAATGTGATTTTGACTGTTGGAAGTTGAATAATTATTTCGAAAAACGTAATATATACAACCATAATTTCCCCTATGCATCTTACCAATGGAAATGCATTACTAGACGAACATTAAAACGAAAAATTTTATCACTACTTTGGATTTAGACCACATCATAGATACAATGGGACTATTCCAAAAACCAGTCTTTGGAAAAATACAACTAAATTAAAAATCAGTGGCATTATTTATTTTACAAATTTGACAACTGGGTAGTTCCTCACCTGAAGTTTCTGTGCATCGTATTGAAATTTCTTTAGATCAAACTTCGCTCCATTTGAAAGTTTACGGAACAAGTCCTCCACATCCATAACACTCGGCTAACCTACACCGAAGTGTAAACAGTGAACACACCATCCACCACACGTGAGGACAGCAACAAACACTAAACAAGTAAACATGTTGACTCGACGAATCGAGAAATATCGATTATTTAGTCTTGCGATTGTATCACATTCGATGTCCACAAAACTTCAACTACCGAGTCTTTAGATTGCAAACAACCACAGCAGACATTACACAAAACAAACATGTTAATGATTAAAGTAGAAGTTTCACAGGCATTGAAAACCTGCATATTCATTATCGCATTACGGCTAGATAGTGTATTCACACTCGTCATCGGAATTTTTACTCGCATACTTTTAAAGGTACCAGCTAATGTAAATGGTGAGGGCGTTACTGTAATGGTGCAGATTTTAGCTTACGAGCATACTGAAATGGTAACGATGAGAAATCAGATGCCCCCAAAGGGTGAATGCAAAAATGAGCTACTCCTAGATGTCATATATGGGCTAATGAAAAGCATCGATTGACGATTCACAGATGCTATCAATGGGGCCTGAAGGCGCCGTCACCATCGAATGGTTACGTTTACATTTTCTTTTATAGTCATATTCCATTAATAATTACATGCGTATGAGACGTTAGGATACAGAGTGAATCAAAAAATACATAAATATGCACTGCATACTCGTAACAAGGACTGTCAGAGATGGTACAGCTAATTCATAAAAAAAACAATTGCAGAGAAAGTAAAAACATGAAACTAAAACAAAACAGATACAATAAATACGTCGAAATGGTCATAGTAAAAGGATAATCAGATGTTATTCAACAATATTTACAGTAACAAGCAGTTAAAATATGCTGCAAAATGGGGTAATTCAAAATAGTAGGGGAAGTTGAAACGATTGGTCAGGATTTTAGTTTTATCGAGATCAGCAAGACTGGTATTTTCTTTATATGGAGATTGTGCGTGGTAGATCGTTAATTTGTCATAGGTAAGTTGGTTTAAAAAATTATGAAGTACAATGAATGTGCATCTATGAAAAATAATGCTGTGGGAACTTCTTTCAAAGGGCTAATTCATATGGCTACAGTTTGATATACAAGTCAGTGAAACAAAGGTAAAATACGCTTCCATTCATGGTGGAATAGATAATTCCAACAATATTTTATTATCAATGCATCTTCATTTTATACAATATATTTTTAAGAACATGTCCAATGTGGGGCAATTTGAAAAATGGTGAAGGAGCAAAGAAACAAGGAATTAAAAACTTCATTGCATAAGTTTTAAACATTCATGGGAATGCATAACACTTAAATTTATGAGGAAGTCTAGAAAGGCGTCTAACATACATTTATTTCGATCTGAATATTATATAAGTGTGCGAATGTTGACGATATTGTTTGTAAGAAGGGGACGACACTGCTTCCCAGTTGAAACGCAGTGAACTTTTAGGAAAAAGTGATCTTCTTAATGTAATTAAATTTAGTTTTCAAGATGACAATACCTATGTACTGAAAAATATGATTTCATTTCGCTGCACCATCAATTTTCATTTATCTCTGTCGTCTCAGTTAATTTTAACATTTTATGTAATGGACATACTTTAGTTTGTTAATTCTTTTAGAGGTACATCACACGTATTATTATTTTGTCATTTGAAATAAACTTATTGTATAAGCACTCAATGTGATTTCATTTTAATTCACATAAAATATTTCCGCTACATACTGTTTATCATTATTTTAGTATTACGTGATAGCAAAACCTACAATAATATTTCACTGACATTTTAAAAACAAGCCTTGTGTTGTATGTATCCCAGAATACTTTTAACATGACATTTGTTAGCAAAATACTTTCTGTTTCAAGTGACACCCTATCATGATGATACTTGAAACAGGCACAAAAATGAACTTTTTTGGTGTAAAGTGGTTCCAAAAATTTTTTGGAGGAATTTCAACCTTATCAACTAAATGTCACCCGGCCTACCTGTCTAGCTGCGAGGTCTATTGCGCTGCTCCCTGAGCGGGAAGGTGTGCTGGTTCCTGGCACGAATCTGTCAGGTGGGTTAGTGTCAAGATCTGATGTGCTAGCGAGCCTGTGGATGTTTTTTTACTACGGTTTTCCATCTGCCTTCGAGAATGTGGGCTGGTTCCTCTTATTCCTCCTCAGTTACACTATGTCAGCGATTGCTGTGCAAACAGTCTCCACATATGTGTACACCATAATTACTCTACCTGCAAACATATGGGGCTGCACTCATCTAGTATGAGACGTTCCCGGGGTCCACTGTGGGCTGAACTGCACAATAACCCTGGGTTCAGTGTGAGGCAGTGGTGGGGTGGGTGGACTGCTGTGGCCTGTTGTGGGGTTGTGAACCACCGAGGGCCATGGTGGGATGAACCCTCTCCATCGTTTCTTGGTCCCCTGTTCAATACAATACAATTGTCACATGAAAGTGAAGTGCAAGAAATTTCCATATAATAAAAGCAATATAGGAACTACGAAAGTCTGAGCTCAGGAATCGTTTCAAATTATCCCATTTTATGGTATGCAAAAATAGTATATTATGTCCATTAAATAATTCATCTAATGAACAAAATGTTGTGTCAAGTGAGTACATCCTTATTTCATGTTCAAATGATGTACCGTTACTGCACAGATCTTTCATCTTATTTGACAGTGCATTAAGTACATTAACACTAAAATACTTTACACTTTTTCTGATGTCACAAGGTAGGTTGGCGTTCCCTCTTGTATTGTACCCATGGCACATTTCATTGGTTTTATAATACACAAGACTGTGAATCATAAAATTCATTTTCGGATAAACATATAGGGAATTGGTGATAAGTGGAGAGATTGTGGCAGGAGCATCTCTACATATACTTCAGTTTTCTGCAGAAACAAATTTTCTTTCATGAGGGTGAATTGTTCCATAAGATAATTTCAAAGCACGCAACAGACTGGAAGTAGTTCACAACAGCAGAATGATCAGTGACGACACACAATCAAGGATCAGTCAAGAGCACAAAAGAGCCTAGCAACAGACTTCAACTGCATACGTAATCCAAAAGACTAAACACTAAATTTCAATAAATCAGTGAAACTGTGACATATCATCGAATCGTTGAGCTTGATAGATACCTACATGAAAGCCCAAGCATGGCATGCACACCCATGACAAATCACTTGGCGAGATGCCTGGATGGGGTTTATGTATCACTCCAACTTAAGACACAGTTACTACCATCCGAAGTTTAATCGACTGGCGTTTCACATCAGACACTTAGATATGCGCGATTAATGGGATTAAATAACAAATTTAGCATGCAAGAGGCATATGGAAACTCAAAGTCATACTTTTCAATAATGAAGAATATTGCGAAATGTTTAAGAATGCAAAACCTCTGTGGTACAAGGATTTGATAATGTGGTGGTTACAATGCACCATGCAAAGATATGGAAAATGTTGACAACTACTCAAGAGACAAAAGTATTTGCTATCAGGGAAATGTGATTTTTGTTTCCATTGTTATGAGAGTTACACAACCTAAGACACCACTGTAATACAAGGCTATGAAAAAAATAAAAGTCAAGAGTTCAGCCCTGAAAAGGAAACAAATAGATGCCCATGAAATAAGGTTAGCACTAAACTCTACAGAACAAGAGCTGAAGAAACTTCAGTATATCATAAGCAAAAGAAAAAGAGGGCACAGAAAAATAGTGGCACAAATAAAAGTACACAATGAAATGACTATTGCAAGACAGAGTCAGAACAAGGAAGGAATACCTTGGGTGTTTTTGCATTTAAGGAGTGTAACTTCATGTATTTATAACTGTAAAAGGAGATTAGTGCAGATTACAGGGCAACTGTCATATCTTTTCAATGGTCATCTACACAGCTCAGTAAGGCATCAGCCTCCCATTCATAACACTTAACTAGAATAGCAATTAGATATTTAGTCTTCTCTCTGTGCTTTTATAGTTAATTCTTAAGTTGGTTATACTAGAGTGGATAGGATGTGTGCATGCAAACAACTGAATTAGCTTTTGGTCATTGTCAGCCATTTTCAGTCAGGTGTCTTGGGCTGTACTAGTGGGGAGAAAATCTTGTGCATCCCATGGAACACCTCGGGTGTCGCTTGTTTTGCCCATAGGCTCCACTGCTGATGTAATTTTCAGAGTACTCGATGGAAGTACCTGTTCCCACAGCAGACTGCATGGTGGCTGGTAAAACATTGTATCACTTGAGGCAGAGAGTCAATGCAGATGTTGAATGGCTGGCCTCGCCCATTAACCCTGTAAGTGGGCTGGTGGCATGTTCTTCAGCAGGGTCTGAACCAGCACACAGGAGGAGGTGTTTGTTAGTTATCACTGGAGCTTTAATATTAGGCTCATTATGGAGTCCTTTAAGAAAATAGCATCCACGGTCAGGAAAAATCCGATATGTAGTAAGTGTGTCTACCATGGGGCCTCACCCTGAGATGTGGAGGAGGTGCTGCCTGTGGCTATCGTGAGTACAGGGTGCAGTCATCTATAAATTGTAGATCACATTGGCATCAATTAAGTCTGTCACTTGGGTTCTGATGCCATGCTTAGTTCATACGGGCAGCTGGCAGAAGTGGTGCAAACTGCTGGCCTCACATGGGGATGCCAGCAGACTTCACAATTTGCAGCATAGTTTCCAGAATTGACGGGTTTGGAACCAAGTTTAGAATCTAAACCAAATGATCCATTGATACTGTGATGGCTTAGACTGCAGATTTCTGAACCTGCGTTATTGGGTAGAGAATTGTAGCACTCCCAGTTGTAATGTACAGACACAATATTAGAAGTAAAACCAACCAAGTTTTATGCTGCTTCCACATGAAGAGATTCACAAAAACACTGATTGAAATATAGAACAGTAAAAAGTTTCATAACTACATGTAGAGCACATGTATATACAGTCATGCAGGTGAGCACACGATAAGCAAGTAAACATAAGTGATGCTGAAGACCCTGTGCACTGGGTTTATGTTGGGCTCCTGTGCGCATGACACAGCACTTGCTGCAATGTCTGTTCATATTATGAGGCAACCTCTGTAGGCCAGGTGTGAAGGCATTTGCATCATGTGCTGTTTGATGACACACTTCCCCTTGGGGAAAAGTGTTCCTGTGGAGATATCCATGTCTCTGTTGGTAGGAACGACTGCTGGAGTAGGTGTCGTTCTGTCACAGGAAAATATGGTGTGAAATGGCACAAGCGCAGACAAGCACTGTGCCCACTCTCCCACGAGAGCATAAGGGAGCACTAGCAATGATGGTGCTGTATCCATGTCCACATCGGGGCAGGCACTGGCGATGCAGGCAGCAGAACATATGGGGAAAGAGAAGTCTGGGCTGTCACTTGATAGGAGGTGCACTGTGGGCAGGCTGTTACAGCGCATGTGATCTCATTGTCAATACCCAGCCAAAATATGTGGCAGTGAGCCAGAAATTTTGTACTAGAAACATCCCAGTAGGCCAGGTGGAAAGGAGCATGATATTTTGCTGCAGTGCAGATGGGATCACAAGCCTGGGCACCGACTCTTCAGTAGCCAACAGTGACACACAATCAAGAGCTGAGAGGCAGTGGACAAGAGCATTACAATCATATAAAGCATCCGGTGCTCCACCTGCTGGTTTATCTGACCAGCTGTAGGGGACAAACTGAACAACTTGACATATGATAGGACGGTCGTGACAGCCACCAGACTCTGAAACTGGTGTTGGTAAAACCATTCATGGTGTTTTGGGCTTCAACATGCAAATGGAAACACAACAGTTCGTTCTGATCATCTTGGCTGAATTGGGGCCAATAGGAAATCGAGAAAGAGCATCTATATTACTTTTCTGGATTGTGTATCGGAAATAAATCTCATAAATGTAGTGTGACAAAGACAGAGCCCAGTATTGCAAGCGACTGGCCGCTTTGTCTAGCAAAGATGCTGAAGGGCTGAAAAGAGAAACCAGAGATGTATAATTAAGAATCAGATGAAACTTGGAACCATATAGGAAAACATGAAATTGTTGGAACACATACAGAATAGTAAGGACTTCTTTTTCTATCTCCAAGTAGTACTATTGCACGTGACTCAGTGTTTGGGAAGCATACACAATAGGGTATTCAGCATTACTGTAAACCTACTCAGAATGGACCTGTACGAAAAAAATGGGGTTTTATTTTGATGTCAGCCTTGAAGTCAGTAGCACGCCTTAAACCATCTAGAAACAGGGAGGAACATTCCAAGCAGAGCAGTTCCCACTGTTAGTGTGAAACTTGATCTGATATGCGACAGTACCTACTGGTTAGTGCTAAGTAGTTGCTCTTCTAAACAGCAGTTCATATCAGCAAAACAGTTGTGACCATGTCTGATATTGCTCATACTGTAGGCACTTGGGCTATGCACGGCTCTGTTTAAAAAGAATGCTTCAATATAGTCACAAGGTCGAGACATGCACATCTGCTTTCATGCCCTGCAACTGGTTTACTGCAAATAATAACCTGTAACTGTGATCCTGCAGTCAAATAATCTATGCACAGGCTCCAATTACAAATTAAAAACTTACACAGAAATGTAAAATGAGAGATAAATTATTAATTTAATAAAAAGGGTTCTGTTCTAATGTCTATAATCGATTTTGTCGACAGAGAATTTTGACGAATAATGTTTATTCAAGAAAGAAAATCGCATATTAATGGTAAATGGTCCTGTGATATTCATTTTAACCCTTTATTAGGCAGTGTTGCTCTCAAGCAACATCAAATTTACGTTGGCCTCATGGGACAACAAACACTTCCCAGTGCCTTTTACTGGCATTCTTGCCTCCAGGCAACGTTCCTTTACACATTGCGAATGCCATTTGTTGTAAGAGTTCAACGTTTTCCACACGAGATGGCAGTTTGTGCAGTGGTGTTACAGAGATCTCCTCGTGTGAGCAACAGGGGTGTCTTATGTTGGTTCTGAAAGAGTGGATTTCAATAAATTGGCAGTAATCTTAGCAGATTTTCTTGAAGAAATACCCAGAGGTGAGTTTACAGCAGAAATATGTCAATCTAATATTGTTTTGAATTTCGTAAATAGTATAAAACCACAGTCTAACATAACAGTCGCGACACTTCGCCTGGATTTTGTTGCCTACCATGGCAGCAGCGCCCCATGCGGCCAGGAAGTTAAACTTTGAGTTCGGCGTGATCGTGAAAGCGAATAGTGGTTGTTTATTTTGATTTCTACAATGGTTTTTACAAGTGGGAGCATTTGTAGCGCAATAAATTGCAGCAACAACAGGAAGAAGACATCGCAGCTGTCTTTTTTTAGGTTTCCTAAGGATCCTGATAGTTATATAACATCATGTTAGTAAACTGTATCATCAGGATTCACTTGCAAACTAGGTGTGTATTAATGATTAATGTTTTGTTTTGGGAGCAGAAAATGGCTAGTTAATAGCGGACGAGAAGACCTTATGAAAAAAGACCCAGTTTACCTGTATAATAATATAAGGTTTTGTTCGCTACATTTCGAACAAAACCAGTTCATGAATGCAGACAATAATAAACTCTTGTGGAATGCAGTACTCACACTGTTTGACATCCCAAAAAGCCGCCTCAACTGACAATGAAGAGGAAACTACCACAAAGATTCGACAATCCATCTAAAGCTGTAAAACAGTCATATGACACAGAAGCAGCCAGTTCAACTCTCCACGTATCAGTGCCAGATTCGTGTGAATCGTCAACACAGACCTGCTTTGACGATGAAGTGGTTAGATTAAGTGCAGTTATTCGTGTCTTACAAAAGCGTAATGTTTGGTATGTATTTCATTCACTTCGGCTGTTAGTCACTTAATTTTTGTCGCTTCCTTCGTGTGATGACATTATTTTGTTAGCACCTTGTTCACTGACATTGTTTGAAAAATCATTCAAATATTTGGTTTTGTGTGAAATACAATGTAATCAACTCATTATAATGTTTTCAACATATTTCTCCCACTATTTGGCAGTTGCTTGTCCCATTTAGAATAATATAAAGATGAAGGTCGTACTTGTGGCAACAGGCGACAATGACAAACACAGTAGCCCTACAGAACGATAAATGAGCTGCCGATCGCTTTTGCATGTAGAGGTACATGTCTGTTCTTCTTACGTGTGAATCGGTGTGTTTATAGTCTTTTGATGTCAACGTGGTAAGCTGCAATTCTATCCAATGCCACTAGTGTTTCTTCACGAATGTGTTGTAGCTTGCCACTCGATTCATGGTTTTTGTATATACTGCGCTTATTTTAGAATCATTTTTAGAAAAATATATGCCTTCTGATACTACACAAACCCTTGGAGGCAAGTAAATAACTCAAATATTTCGTAAATTATGTAAGAATTGGATTCAAAACAAACATTACGCTTACGACGCGTCTGACGTTCACCTTACTCGTTGCTTGGAGCGCTACTGTCGTTCCATCTGTCAGACGGTAACAACTTTTGCAGCAGTGAGTGTCGCGACTGTTATGTTAGACTGTGCTAAAACTTTTATGTTGCCTGTTAGAAACATTGCCCATAGTTGGGACATGTGCCATTAGTATATTACATATTCTTACGGTGTAACAGAGTAGACATTTTTATTTTCAGGGGCTTTTTATCTATGGATTCCAGAATATTTTATGGAATTAAAAAAGCGAGAGGAATAGTAGTTCTACTACAAAACCCGGCTTTGTCTGATCTAAGCGAATCTGAAGACTCTGAACTCGAAGTTTTGGCAGACTGTAGTGATGATCCAGACTATATTCCAGACTATATTCCAGACTATATTCCAGAGCATCAATCTCAGTTCCATTACCTAGTTATACCAGAAACTGATTCTGATTCAGGAAGTGAAATCTCAGAAGCTGAACAAGGACCTTCCTCAGTGAATCCTTCTAGTGCAAGTGTCAGTCAAGTGAAGAAGAAAATTACAAAAGGAGTCACTTACATGTGGGTAAAGGAAGATATAACTGCTAGGTCAGAAAGTCTCTCTGCTGTGTTTTCTGATGAAGGCAATACACCTCTGGGTTATTTCAGAAGATTCTTTGATTCAGAACTAATTGACAAAATTGTGCAGGAAACGAACTTATACTCTGTGCAACGAACTACCACGTCAGTAAACACCAATATAAATGAAATGGAACAATTTTTGGTGTTTTGATATACATGGGTCTTGTTTCTATGCCTTCGCACACTGACTATTGGTCTCAGTCAATGCATTGTGAAAAAATCACCAGCATTTTCAGTTTGAAGCGCTTTCAGAAACTCCGCCAACACCTGCATTTTGCGAACAATGAGAATGTCTTGAACTTTTCTGACAGACTTTTCAAAATAAGACGTGTTCTTGAGTCAATTGTAAAGAACTGCCATGAGCAGAAACAAGAGTCGGAGTTTTCTATAGATGAGATGATGGTTCCATCATCAGGTACAAGAGCAGGTAATTTGCCCCAATATATTCAAAACAAGCCACACAAATTGGGTTTTAAGATTTTTGTTTGTGTTGGTGTTTCTGGAGTTTCCAAAAATTCCATTGCAAGAAGAACTAGAAGGGAAAATGAAACAGTTCTATTGCACAGCAGGAATGCATAAATCTGTTTATAGATTAAATTATTCACATACAGGAAACCTTTTGCTCGAGGTTATTGGCAAACACTTTTTTTCTATAATATGTATAAATGTGGTCTACTGCTGGCAATGTTGCTTATAAGCAACATTTCATAATTTTCATAATTTTTGTCAAAAATTTCTAAAACTGACTGAATTGTATTTCTTTAAGCATAATAAATAAATATAAGCACTGAGAATTTTTTTGTTTTTATTTTCACCATTGGCCAAATAAAGGGTTAAGCGCAGAAAGGAACTACCTTTATCAAACACAGTAAAGCTGTATTGAGAGCGTTACAAGAATGATAGCAAAATTCTGAATTTAAGTAGTAATAAAAGATACATGAGAACTAAGACCTTTTCGTGGTCATAATATACAAGAGATTCACCGGCTCAAAATAGTTCAGAGTTGCACATGATGATTTACAAATTATCACACTGGAATGTGTGTTCTTATAGGACAACTATCCAAAGGTTTCCACCCAATAACATCCAAACAGCAGACTCTGAACACAATTTATTAAATTGCCAATACCAAACTCTTTTAAGTAACAACAAATTCATATAACTTACAAAACTTAACAAATGGTTAAAAGAATTAGCTTTAAAAACAATAACGGCAGCTTGCCACCATAAAATCAAAGAACCTTTTACAATAGTGCTTTTAGAGTTTACCCAAGAGACAAAATCCAATAATAAGTCAACTTGGCAATACAACTTAAGATCATTTACAAAAACCTTTAAGAATGATAATGACACTTGGCGCCATAAAATCGGAAAACATCAAGAGCAGTAATAAACTTAGAAGTAATAATAATAATAATGGCAACTTGGCACCATAAAATAAGAGAAATTTCTTCTGCAAGAGCAAATTACAATAGTGCTTTAAAAGATTTTACTCCACAGACCAAGATCCAATAATAAGTTAACTTGGCATTACAATTTAAAATCATTTATCTGAAAAACCTTGAGAAAGATAATGGCACTTGGCACCATAAAATCAAAGAAGTGCAACACACAACCAATAAATGTAATAACAAAATAATAATTTGATACAACCAAAGGGCAAGGGCAACTCCCAATGCAATCACAGATGAGCGAGCTCTCTACACTTCGGAGCCTTCCCACTAAAACGGTCCCCGAAATAAACCACTGAGAGCTCCTTGACATGCCTCCCTCAACTGCCCATCACTTACGCAACTTGGGTATGTTCTGTAACACACAACAGATAATATCAACACAAGATAACATCCCAACAGCACATGATAACCACGGCGCTGTTAACTCGGGCGCTCTTAACAAGTGCCGGAAGCCAACACACACAAATCTTAAAAAACAATTCTCACTTCTTAAAACAAAACAATAAAAGTCAAGCGCACATGAACAGTCAAACAACAGTCTTAGAAGTGCCTTAACGACACCAAACGCGACTATTCTACCACGTTAATAACAACACAGTGAGATAAAAATACAGAATGTACCACTAAACGCTGTTACACAAACCAAATTGACGAGATCATGTTGTTCAGATCCCAGAAGACCACATATACCAAGCAGCAGTAATTCACTATGCGTATACTGTCCAAAACCGCCTTTCTTAGGCAGACTTTACCTAACACATCAAATGCCAAATATACCATACATGAACGCAACTCCGGGCAGGTAACAGGAACCACCTACGCGAATTCCTTCAAAAAGGAACAAACAGCACCACCAAAGGTAACACTGAGCAGACTGGGTGAGCAACGACCCATTCTACATCTACATCTACATCCACACTCCGCAAGCCACCTGACGGTGTGTGGCGGAGGGTACCTTGAGTACCTCTATTGGTTCTCCCTTCTATTCCAGTCTCGTATTGTTCATGGAAAGAAGGATTGTCGGTATGCTTCTGTGTGGGCTCTAATCTCTCTGATTTTATCCTCATGGTCTCTTCGCGAGATATACGTAGGAGGGAGCAATATACTGCTTGACTCTTCGGTGAAGGTATGTTCTTGAAACTTTAACAAAAGCCCGTACCGAGCTACTGAGCCTCTCTCCTGCAGAGTCTTCCACTGGAATTTATCTATCATCTCCATAACGCTTTCGCGATTACTAAATGATCCTGTAACGAAGCGCGCTGCTCTCTGTTGGATCTTCTCTATCTCTTCTATCAACCCTATCTGGTACAGGTCCCACACTGCTGAGCAGTATTCAAGCAGTGGGCGAACAAGCGGACTATAACCGACTTCCTTTGTTTTCGGATTGCATTTCCTTAGGATTCTTCCAATGAATCTCAGTCTCGCATCTGCTTTACCGACGATCAACTTAATATGATCATTCCATTTTAAATCACTCCTAATGCGTACTCCCAGATAATTTATGGAATTAACTGCTTCCAGTTGTTGACCTGCTATTTTGTAGCTAAATGATAAGGGATCTATCTTTCTATGTATTCGCAGCACATTACACTTGTCTACAGTGAGATTCAATTGCCATTCCCTGCACCATGCGTCAATTCGCTGCAGATCCTCCTGCATTTCAGTACAATTTTCCATTGCTACAACCTCTCGATACACCACAGCATCATCTGCAAAAAGCCTCAGTGAACTTTCGATGTCATCCGCAAGGTCATTTATGTATATTGTGAATAGCAACGGTCCTATGACACTCCCCTGCGGCACACCTGAAATCACTCTTACTTCGGAAGACTTCTCTCCATTGAGAATGACATGCTGCAATCTGTTATCTAGGAACTCTTCAATCCAATCACACAATTGGTCTGATAGTCCATATGCTCTTACTTTGTTCATTAAACGACTGTGGGGAACTGTATCGAACGCCTTGCGGAAGTCAAGAAACACAGCATCTACCTGTGAACCCATGTCTATGGCCCTCTGAGTCTCGTGGACGAATAGCGCGAGCTGGGTTTCACACGACCATCTTTTTCGAAACCCATGCTGATTCCTACAGAGTAGATTTCTAGTCTCCAGAAAAGTGGGATTACCAAAAGATACTCCAGTTGAGCAAATAAATTAGTACCAACAAATATCGTAACGTGCCACACACACACACACACACACACACACACAGCAAAAACTTCCAACAACACCATCCCACCTTAGAATGAAGTTCAGAAACTGCTGCTGGAGCTTCCAGCGGATAATCTGACAAGCCAACCGAGCCAACACCCTAAACTGGCAGACGACTCCAAAATTCAGCAACTAGTTGTCTCTGGGCCACAGTATCACAGGACCCCACCGGTCCTCCACATCAGACAGGCAGGCAGAACAAGTACGCTGACTCCAATTAATCACCACCGCATGGCCAGTACAGCAGCGAGTCGCCTCCGCCACAGCACTCTGCTCTTATTGCGAGGCACAACAACCTTAGCGCTAGTCACCAGCAGGCCAGGCAGAGCGAACTTCACAGTCTGTGCAATACCCGGAAAACGACTACCATCTCGCTTTCCGCAGGCCACTGCAAACACATGCCAGCGACATAATAGCAAATCACCACCAGAGCGCCACCCACACCAGAACAGCGAACTATAATCGATTATAGCGCACGCTCTAAACAAGACCACAGGATAACAGCTCGCGCCATATCACACACACGATACAAAGAATAGTAGCTCACACTCTGTCTATTGTCAGTTCTTTAAATCAGGCAGAAATAGAGTCCTACTCTGGAGCATTTTCAGACCTGTAGAAATATAAAGCCCTTTGAGAAATTAAAGTGTGGTAGCAGCCATTCACCACCCAGAATCTATCAGCCTGATGATTTGACGAAGCAGGTCTGCCTTCTTCAAGAACTCAACATAAAGTGTCTAGAATCGCTTGCTTGAGGTCTTCATTCAGAAAGTCAGAGTCTCCACTTGACTCCAGCAGTGTTCTACCTCTGTCCAACTCTCATAGGCTAATGGTCATCCCCACCATACATATGTTGTTCTCAAGCTCTACAGACATGATGTGACTCACTTGGCCGCTTTCCTGACCTAAACTAACATGTTATAACAATATTTTAATAAAAGAAATGTTATAAAAATTCGGTTACGTTCAGACCATTTACAATAAATATAAGTAACTGTTTTCTCACATATAAATAAGCCAACATTTTTTTGCAAATGCATCCATGTTGAATGACAACGAATTGTCTTTAAATATAATTTAGACAGTTTTTTAGGACTACTTGTCAGAAGTGTCTTTTGGCATTCTTTTACAAAGATGGTGTCTGATCACTTTTAAATGAGTACAGTTTTTTAATAGCATTTGCAAGCAACATTTAAATAAAGCTAATGGCAAAATATCAAACTACTCATTAAATAAAAACACAAGTATGACAAAATATGAGGTATTCATGCTGCATTCATTTGCTGTGTAAATGTGGAGAAAACGATGTTCTGACAAACATTTGCATAATGAAAAAGATTTATAAAACATTGTAAATCCATAAATAAAATAGATGCAGATTCATAGCTTCCAGGAATGATAAATATAGTACACTGCTACCACTTGAAATAACGTTCCTTGAAAACTACATGAGGCCAATAAAAGCTGTTAATTCAGAGGGTTATTTCGAAAATGTTTCTTCGCTGTGAGAACTAACTTCTGCAGCTCTAAAAATGTTGAAGTATTTTTGTGTCATTGGATGCATCTCATTTCCATGAAATCGCAAATGTATTCAGATTTCCATTAATATTTGATGTGAGTTATTTCGAATCTCAAAGAGCTGTAACTTAGCCATCTTTAAGAGTGTTTGAGACTCCACTATTTCCTCGAGCATTTTCTGTACAAAGGCAATACTAGCACCTGCTGTCGAAATTCCCAGTACTGGGATTTACCCATTTCTGCCAATGCACTCATTGTCTCTACACATCACTGGGCAGAAACTTTCAACTACCTGGGCTGGCCACAGCGCTCTCTAAGCCCTGGGCCCACTACCTTCAAATATACCTTACCTCATAGCAAATTTAGCCGACTGATTAGCTCAACTGGATATGTGTAAAGTTACAGATGTCAGATGCACTTCATCAGAAATAGAGAACCGAAAAATTCTGAAGGCGTCTACCCAAATAAGTTTTCAGAATTGGCATCATCCACTACTAAAAAGGTCAAAGGTCAAACAGCTGCTTTGTACACTACAGAATCTCAATATGGATATTCGTTGTTTGTCATAACTTATCAACCAACGAGATGCAGGGGAGAACGACAGTCATCCAAAATCCACATAGGTTTCAGAACTTAACAAAGTCACTGCTGCATCAGTGTCCATTTGCAGTTTTAACATCTGCTCCATCACATGTATTTCAGTGTAAAGTTTTTTTGTGGATACCATCACTTGCAAAGCACTGTTCACATACAAGTTCATGTTTTGTGCAGGAGATTGAGAGTTCCACAAAGAAGCAATACTTCCCTTTCTTTTATGATGGTTGAATGTTGCACAGTGCTTTGGACTTACAGCCTGCTCATGTTGAACAATAAGGGCATTATGGGAGAGGAGCATGTGACTGCTGTCGTGATGGCTAACGCTAGTAGTGAGGCAAAGAGAGAATCAGGCCAATTCGTTACTGCAGGTAGCCTACATTCAGGGGAAGTATACATTCATGGGCAAATCTGTTGTCCTCTTTTGACTGACAGGTGCTAAATCTACTGCTCTACTAAGAGGATTATGAACCCCTGGGGATAATCTATCCTTTTGATGGACAGGTCCTCAACCTATTGTTACTCCACCCATCCTCCTCCCCCTCCTCCTGAATCCCATCCTCCCCCTCCTCCTCCCCCTCCTTCACCCCTATTTTTCTGGGAACTAAATCGATCAATTAATTAAATCCCCCATCTGGGAAACCCACAGCCCTCATCCTTCCTTCCCCCACCCAAAAATTGGCGGAAAAGGACTAGACGATCGGCCATTTGGGAGGAAATCGAATGCCCTTAATGGAATAATGTTGAAACAATTTAAACAATGTGTGTAATATTGTTTATTTAAACAAGTTATGGGATATGAGGCCATATATGGAACATTATGTATTTAAAGAATTTGTCAGGACATCGGTTGCGGTGTGCGGGATATTTAAACAATTGCGGCGTTTTTTTCATTCCAATCCCGTAAGGAAACATATAATTACACTGTTGCAGATCGCTTGAATATACCTAAAAAACTTCTCGCATTACGCCGCTCATGCAGGCGCCTCGGCTGTGCACCCCAGGGCCCAAGTTGGCTGCCGGGCTGTGTCACAATGGCGAGAGCCTGAGAAAAAGCGGCGCGCAGAGGCTTATGCGCCGGAGCCTTGGAACCACCAGTGTCCATGCTGGCTGCTACAAGTAGCAGCAAGCTAAGCCCTCCACGAACAAAAACACACTTCCTGTCGGCGTCCACCGCCATCTCTAGTTTGTCTGTATGCATGAACATACCTGCCGAATACTGGCACATGTGAGAGAGACTTTCCTTCCAAAGCGATGCTTCACTGGGAATCAATTCAGAAATACTGCTGTAGTTAACAAACAATTAATTCTCAGTCACACAATTGTGATGTAGGTGATATAAGGCAGATGCAGTAGCTATTTCACACACACAAATCGACTATGTTAGAAAGCTGGTAGCAGGCTGACTCGAAATACAATTAAAAAAAAAAGATTATTGCATACAAAGAGAGAAAGAGATGTAGTTTGCTTTGCAGACGTCATAGGAACTAGCATGGAATGTTTCATTCCGCTATGAGCCCTAAGCTGACCCAGCCTACCTGGCGCACTTTTTTGTGCTGCATTTCACGAACTTATTCAGGAGTTATTAAATCTAGTGCAGAGTATCACATCTTAAAGATGTCAAAAATGTTGCTTCAGAAGACGTGCCGGAGGAAATACTAAATAAATCGTTAATACACCATTTAAACAATTTGCTACACATGGTTTAAAACTACTCGAAATAAAAAAGATCGATACTGCACAGTAGTTTGCGTGCATAAATAACAGTGTTATGTTTTTGACGAGAAACGTCATTAAATAATCCAAACCTACTATTATTGGACGACACAATTGGAAACGTTGATGTATGAAATGATAGTTGGAAATTAAAACTTCGACATGAATTTATACTGTCATGGTTATGAGTTCCCGACCACTACAGATCTGCTAAGGGTATTTTCTTTTATAAAGAGCTATAGAATTCCTAAGTTGACTTATTCTCACTGCTACACCAGGACAAAAAGGAGGGAGGCAAGGGTCTACCACGCGAGGGATAGTAGCAACAACAACAAATACCTATCCAAGACAAGTCCACTGTGATGTATTCAGAATCACTAAACACGATACACACTCAAACTGCAATCTAATCCGCAGTAATAAGCTGTTATGGCTAGATGTCAGAAACTGCTATCAGTCTTGAGTACGACGTCGTGAACAAGGTTTTAAAGCACTGTATAATTCCTAAATTGGTTCTCTCTGCTACATTCGGAAGAAGGAAAGCTCTTCTGTGTGATAGGATAGAGACAACAGCAAATACCATTGCAAGACAGAATCCACTGGATGTATTTAGAAGCACTAAACATGACAAACTTAAACCACAGCCCAGTTCGAAGCAGTAGTTGCCATGGATAGATGTCAGTGATCGCTGAAACACTCCCACATCCCGCGCACTCATCTACCAGACGTCCACAAACAGCGCGCACATCCCCTCGTCCACTGCGAGTGCCACCGTTCAAAGGTCGGTGAAAACTACCAACGTGGCTGCAGTCACAGTCATGGACATGTGTGTATGCCAGACTGCACCAGCCCTGACTGTGGAGAGCATCCAGGGATGATTGGAGTGATAGGAATTCGGATTTTATCAATACGTCCAGTGCAAACAGTCATCATTTTGTATCTTCTCTGACACAACACAAACACACACATCCACCTCTGTCAAGCTCACCCAGTACACTGGCAACTTTGGAAGCCCTCACTGCTGTGGACCAGATCAGGTAGGTCAGTGCATTTTTTGTAATCTGGAAGAGCTTTGCGGCAATGTGGAGAGTTTCCAAACAGCTGTGAGAAGGGGGTTGATGACCTTTACATTTAAACTCATCTTTCACAGAGACAGGGTAATAGATGGCTCAGTGTTCTGTTTCGTTGATTCCTCATATTGCAGTCATGTGCGCGATAACTGTTTTGGTGCTGGCCTTGCTCGGAAGGTGTTGTTTCCACTAAGACCCTCTCTCCATCTCAAACAAGTGACGTCAATCAGTCATTATGTGGTAATCAATAGCATGCCAGTCGATAGATGGGATGGCAAAGACACCGGCGTTGTGCTGTAATATAGACCACAGTTGAGAGTGCGATCAATTTCAGGGTTTTTTCCAGCCTTTCCTGTAATTTCATTGCCGACCAGTGACATGGCAACGTTCTTCCCACTTCCTGTATCATCGCTAAATCGCCCCTCCACTAATTTTCATGTACCAATGTGAATGCAGATAGATGACTGTGCAGTACGTCCATTCATTGTTAACTCTCGAACTTATACACCAAAGTATACCAGACAGCGATCTACATATTTCTAACAATTCGATCATAAGGCGTAATTTACAATTATGATTGCCCATTTTTCCCTACACGGATGGCAGTCACAGAGCATTCTCGCATTCGTAGAATAGAGTTAGAGATTGAAAGATCTGCTCGCATTGCATTTGGCCAACGCTTCCTGCAACACTGTCGCAGATTTAATTTGCAGTTGACCAGAAGTAGACTGCTATATTCCACATCTCGTGAAGGAACAGAGTGAGTCGAGTCCATAACTGCTGTTCAGCGAACAGTGTTCCACACCAATCTTACTCACAGCACCCATCCAGCTGCACAGGAACTTTTCAGATGCGCGCATGTCGAGGAGATTAACACCCCTTATCGGTGTATAGCAGATATGAGAGTGTTGTGGTGATATAACAGACGGTTATGAAGAAGAATCGTATGGTTTATTCAAAGTGGATCTCCAGACAGACGTACTTTCAAGCATCTTACGTAAATCAACCGTGCTATCAATTCAGAAGTATTGTTCCAGTCTCTGAAGTCAGTACCAAGAAGGCAATGGTAAGAGACAAATGATTGTAGAACATAAACACATGCATTTCTTAAGGCTACACGGTTCTGCACTTAAACAATATATAACACCAGAGCGATGTGGTATCCGACCTATTAGTCATTCAGAATGCAACGCTCTTAATATTCCAATGTAAGCAAACACATTCCCAGTGCATAGCATACATTCTCCATGCACGTTTCTCTACGGTAAACTATGGTGACAAACTGTAAAGTGATAAAACTACTATCTTGCACACCGAAGAAAACATTAATTTTTTTGTAACATAGACACTAATAGATTTCCAAAGGTGTATGACACCTTCTGTTTACGGTTCGGAAATTATGATATGTTCACAACAACCCTATAAAATGATCGTCGACAGCCGAAAATGCATACCAAGAAAAAAATGACATCTTACGAGGAAATAAACACTGCGATCAGCAGCCAGAGGAGATGTAACAGTCTTACAGCAGTTTACCACCACTCCTGATAACCTCCTTCTTGCACACGGAAGTCATGGTTTGATGTTAGAACGAAAAAAAAAATCGTTAGATGCATGATAAATGACCTGCAGCAACCTCTACCTCTCATCTGATCACTCCACTGACTTCCTATCCTCCTTTAATGCAGATGCCTGTGAACATAAAGGCAGATGGCTCTTTTTTCCAGGAAAGCATCGAAGACAGCAGTCATCATGTGTGAGCTGACATGACAAGATTGTGATTTTCAGAGACCACAGAGTAGACCTGAGTTAGTGTTTGAGTGTGGATCCGTCACATGTTATACCTGGAGCAATGTTGGGGTGGAGATCCAAAATATCCATTGTCCAGGATAGGATTTGAAGGTGGATTCCCCATGCATAATATCTGGAGCAGTGTTGAGATATACCACATTTGAGATAGGGTTTGAAGATAGATCTGCCGTGCTTTATATCTAAAGTAATGTTCAGAGACGAATTCACAACACATCACACCAGGGATAGGGCTCAAAGGTGGACCAACCACGCGTTACATCTGTGGTGTCACCGCCAGACACCACACTTGCTAGGTGGTAGCATTTAAATCGGCCGCGGTCCGTTAGTAGACGTGGGACCCGCGTGTCACCACTATCAGTGATTGCAGACCGAGCGCCGCCACACGGCAGGTCTAGGGAGTCTTCCTAGCACTCGCCCCAGTTGTACAGCCGACTTTGCTAGCGATGGTTCACTGACAAAATACGCTCTCATTTGCCGAGACGATAGTTAGCATAGCCTTCAGCTACGTCATTTGCTACGACCTAGCAAGGCGCCATTACCAGTTACTATTGATGCTGTAAAACATGTACCGTCAAGAGCGATGTTCACCAATTATGGATTAAAGTTAAGTATTCCAGCAGCTACGTACGTTTTTTGCTAGTATAAATTCCTTGTCCTGTTCCAGACCTCAGGCCAGCCTACGTGAGCTTAAACGCGTGCCTTTCGGCTTCCTCATAGTGGGTTGGCTGTCTTGCCAATCCACAACAACATCCGAAGATGTGTTCTATATTCGAAGTCAGATCCACCGGTGGGAAGACCAGGTCATGGGAGCCGTCCACGACACATGTACAGACACAGATATACAGAAAACAGAGCAAACGCACTGCAGCTGTATAATACGTGTTTGGAGGTGACTGGATGCATTCGAGTACAGCGTTCAGTCGGACCGGAAAAGTAGTGCATTTGCACAAGGTGTTGGCAACTATACTACAAAATGGTTCAAATGGCTCTGAGCACTATGGGACTTAACTTCTGAGGTCATCAGTCCCCTAGAACTTAGAACTACTTAAACCTAACTAACCTAAGGACATCACACACATCCATGCCTGAGGCAGGATTCGAACCTGCGACCGTAGCGCAACTATACTAGACTTACAAGAAATTTTAGAATACAGAACGAGAAATGATGTTATGGTCGCATAGCTAAAACTAACATAAAATCGATAAAATGACGAAACATGACGGAAAATACGTATAAATTGGTGGATAATATGTCGAAATGCGGGATATTGAGGGAGAACTTGAGTATTTTCTGATTGGTGCAGGAGCACTACTCTTGAATATGGGAACGAGTATGCAAAGGGAAGATGAATACGAGTAAACGTTGACATCGACACGCTGACAACCAGGGAAACAGTCATTTTTCGTCGACAACGATAAGGCGGTTGGAATAGAATGCTTAACGTGGATGACCATCAAATGTAGAGAAACAAATTTATACACTGAAGCACTAAAGGAACTGGTATAGGTATTCGTATTCAAATATAGAGATATGTAAATAGGCAGAATACGGCGCTGCATCGGCAACGCCTATATAAGACAACAAGTGTCTGCTACAGTTGTTAGATCGGTTATTGCTGCGACAATGACAGGTTATGAAGTTTTTTAAGTGAGTTCGAATGTGGTGTTATAGTCGGCGCAATAGCGATGGGACACAGGATCTCCGAGGTAGAAATAAAGTGGGGATTTTCCCATATGACCATTTCACTAGTGTACCGAGAATATCAGGAATCTGGTAAAACATCAAATCTCCGACATCGCTGCGGCCGGAAAAAGATCCTGCAAGAATGGGACCAACGACGACTGAAGAGAATCGTTCGACGTGACAGAAGTGCAACCCTCCTGCAAATTTCTGCAGATATCAATGTTGGGCCATCAGCAAGCGTCAGCGTGCAAACCATTCAACGAATCATCATCGATGTGGGCTTTCAGAGCCAAAGGCCCGCTCGTGTACCCTTGATGACTGCACGACACAAATCTTTACGCTTCGCCTGGGCCCATCAACACTGACATTGTACTGTTGATGACTGGAAACATATTGCCTTCTCAGACAAATCTCGCTCCAGAATCTATCGAATGGAGGAACGTGTACGGATAAGGAGACATCCTCACGAATCCATGGACCCTGCATGTAAGCAGGGGACTGTTCAAGATGGTGGAGGCTCTGTAATGGTGTGGGCCGTGTGTAGTTGGAGTGATATGGGAAACCTGATACAACTATATATGATTCTGACAGGTGACATATAGGTAAGCATCCTGTCTGATCACCTGCTTCCATTCATGTCCATTGTGCGTTCCGACGGACTTGGACAATTCCAGCAGGACAATGCGACATCTTACACGTCCAGAATAGCTACAGAGTTCCATCGGAACCACCTGATGATGGCGGAAAGGTTATTCGCCGAAATATCGCATCCGGCTGGACACCCAAGAGCGCTGGAAACAACACATACGCTGGGAAAGCCTCCGATCACACACGATTCTTTTTCATAACCGTCTGTTATATCACCACTGAACTCTCATAGCTACTACACACCGATAGGAGGTGCTAATCTCCTCGACATGCGCGCATCTGAAGAGCACTTGTGCAGTTGGATGGGTGTTGTGAGTATGATTAGTGTCGAACAGTGTTCACTGAACAGCAGTTATGTACTTGGTTCACTCTGTTCCTTCACAATATGGAGAATGTAGCTGTCTGCTTCTGGTCAGCTGCAAAGTAAATCGGCGACAGTGTTGCAGGGAGCGTTGGCTAAAGACAATGCAAGCAGATCTTTCAATCTCTAACTCTATTCTAAGAATGCGAGAATGCCCCGTGACTGCCATCCATGTAGGGAAAGATGGGCAATCGTAATTGTAAATTATGATTTAAGTACTGGAAATATGTTGGTCGCTGTCTGGTATATATTGGTGTATATGTTCGAGAATTAGCAATGAATGGACATAATGCACGGTCATCTATCTACATTAGCAGTGGTACTTGCAAAGTAGTGGAGGGGCAGTTTAGCGATGATACAGAAACGGGGCAGCATGTTGCTGTGTCACTGATCGGCGTTGAAATTATAGAAAAAAGTTGGTAAAACTCCTAAAATTGATCGCACTATCAATTGTGGTGCTTATTACAGTATATCGATGATGTCTTTTCCATCCCATCCGTCCACAGGTACACTGTTGGTTACCACATACTGACTGATTGACATCACTTTTTTGAGATGGAGAGAGAATCTTGGCGGTAACAACACCTTCCAGGGATGGCCAATACCAAAAAGTGATTGTGTACAAGACTGCAATATGAGGAATCAATTGAAATGGAACACCAAGCCATCTGCTCCCTCGTTTTGTGAAACATGAGTTTAAATGTAAAGGTCATCAGCAAATTCGAACACCTGTTTGGAAATGCTCCACAATGCCGCAAAACTCTTCCAGTTTCCTTATCTTGTGACTGTCTTTTATTTCAATCATCCAGTGTGGGTCTGTTGTGGGAGCAGCAGCAACACGATTTACACCGTGCGATGTCCAGTTTTCTGTGAGAGCCAATGGACTGAAACATGTTAATGTCAGTTTAGAATCTGACACAGTTCTCGAAGTCGTGGTGGAAAAAACAAAATGTATGGTAGTGTACAAAGCTGCAACATTACACTGCTGGGATGCATTACAACAGAAAACACAATTCATCAGACAACAAAATAGGGAGCTCCTCTTGCGACTGAGTCTATGGGATATGGCCCCCCTACAGTACAGATGACGAAACTTTACACTCGTCTGTGCAAGCAACTGCGATCAGTGGTCACCTGCTCCATTGGATCAATACCTGTGTACTTAATAGGATCGCCACATATGGTCGAGGCCAGCGCTCAGACGATATTTGTTTTCGATATATTGGAAGAGAGAGATGTGGTAAAATATTATCGAGTTCTCTGTTGGATGAACTTAGCTGAGCTTTTATAGTTTGTAGCTGTTTTCTGTTGGATGGTACAAAATAACGATAAGAGAGAGAATGTTTGGGTGACAGACGTGAATGCATCCTGAGGGAATTAGATCTCCTTCAGATTGTAGTACCCGTATATAGTTTGGAGATGCACAGCAATGCAGTTGAAATCCTCGTCCTTCTTTCAGTGCCTGTACTGTCTTTTATACTACCTTCTGTTGCAGGAGAAAGCTTCATTTTGGTGCTGGCCTTACACATTATACACCAATGGTGGAGCTATGACAAAATGTCCCTATTTCCATTGCATGTCCGAATAAGACGATCCTGACGCATTAACTCAGCTCAACCTGTTTCTCCATGGGGTGCAGAAAGTGGTAGATATAGCGCTCTCTGACTTCTGTTCAGTTACGACTTAAATTGGTATGATCACACGAACAAAGCTGCAGGGAGGCAGGGCAGAGACTGAGGAACAGTTATAAGATGCAGAGGGATTGTCTAAAGCCATGTTGGAGCTTTGCTATAGCAGATAGGTTCGAAAAGGGTGACTCTGTTCGAGATATGAGAGTGGCTTGAATATGATTCATCAGTGGCTGTAATCATTCAAATACGCCTCCATATGATCCAATGCAAGTGTGTGGTTGACTGGATAGGCTTGATTCCAAAACACAGACACCATTTCTACCAAAAAGCGTAACACTATCAGTGACTCTTGTGTGTGCCTGTAGAACCAAGACCCCTTTTTATGCAGGGTGATGGCAACAGAGTCATTATGATTGTGTTTAAATAGTGTGGTCCTTATGCAAATGTATGTTGCCAGTGGTTGAGTCCTTTTGTGGTCATCTCCAAATGTCGGTTCTCAATACTGTTCCTCGAAAAGAGCATCGTGTCCCCTCAAGGGATTCCCATTGGAACGATCTGGTAAGTGTAATCTAACTACTGAAAAAGGAAAATTAGTCGCCATGCAAAGTGACTCTCATCTTCAATTTAATTATTTAGCCTAACAATTTGATATCAGTAACAAGGGTGGAGGTGATGGCTAGGGCACCACGGATATATATATATATATATATATATATATATATATATATATATATATATATATATATATATATATATATATATATATATGTGTGTGTGTGTGTGACTTTGCGTTTTCTTCGTTGTGGCGATGTCTTTTAACGATATTAGCATCGTGATTCTTCAATTTCTCGAGGTGTATCTTATGATGAAATAAATCTCGTGTGAACAGCCTGGTATGGGCGTGCATAGACACAATATTTGGACCACGTTGCCATCAACAGGTGCACCTGATGATGCAGGGAGAGACGATCATCGTAATACAATCAGGTATATTACCGAATTTATAAAGCGATACATAGTATAAACCTTATATTTACAACTTCTCTTTGCTCTTACCTTAGGAGGGAGTCCAAAAGTGTGGAGGCATCCTGTGACAGTTGCAGGTCTTAGCACTCCACCATGAGCCAAAAATGATTTTAATATTCTAGTCCTGTGATGCAAGACCTGACACATCAGTAAAGAATTTTTCTACCTAATGAAAGAATACTCAGAGGGAATACAGCCTATGTCATAGTCCTATACAGGATTTTCACAACATGTAATGATACTTAAGCAATGTGAAAATGCGTGCACTGTCTGATTTCTTCTACCTTCGAAAATAACTCGTATAAACGAGAGGAATCTACATTTGGCATGAGAAATTCGAGGTGTATGGTCAACAAAATCACCACCTCAGATTTGGTAAACTGCTGGTTGTTTTGCAGTGCACCACGGTTGGCTGCAGCTGTGGTCACGAGGAGTCAGTAACTGGAAGTAGCAGATTAGCTCAGCATGGGCTGAGTACAAAGAATAAGCCGACCTGTCTAATCTTACCCATGACAGTTAGGGCTACGTCAGAGAAGATTCAAAATGATGGATGTTTGCACTGAGCAAGTTGATAACATCCGGACTCCTACCACTCCAATCATCCTCAGATGCCCTCCATGGCCGGGTGTGGTACACTCTGGCGTGTCCACAACTGCGGCTATGGCCATGGTGGTAGTTTTCACCGACCTCTGAACGTCAGGGCTGGCGATGTGTGAGGGTATGGGCATGCTGTTTTTGGACATCTTGTAGGTAAGTGCACGGGATGTGTGAGTGTTTCAGTGATCTCTGATGTATAATTGTGGCAAGTACCACTTCAGACTGGGTTGTGGTTTAAGTGTGTCTCATGTTTAGTGCTTCTGAATGTTTAGTGCTTAGGAATTCTATAGCTCTTTCAAAAAGAAAATACACTTAGTAGACCTGTAGTAGTCAGGAATCCTATAATCATGATGGTATAAATTCACATCGAAATTTGAAATTCCAACTATCATTTCATAGATCATCACTTCCAATTGTGATGTCCAATAAAACAGGTTTGGATTATTTAATGAAATTTCTCATCAAAAACATAACACTGTTGTTTATGCATGCAAAATATTCTGCAGTGTCGATCTATTATTATTTCAAGTAGTTTTAAACGTTGTGAAGCAAGTAGTTTTAATGCTACATTAACGATTTAATTAATATTTCTCGTGGCAAGTCTCCTGAGCAACATTTCTGACATCTTCAAGATTTGATACTCTGCACTAGATTTAATAACGCCTGAATTTCGTGAAATGCAGCACAAGAAAGTGCACTAGGTAGGCTGGGTCAGCTTAGGGCCTATAGCGGAATGAAACATACCATGCTAGTTCCTATGACATCTACAAAGCAAACTACATCTCTTTCTCTCTTTGTATGCAATAATATTTTTTTTAAAATTGTATTTCGAGTCAGCCTGCTACCAGCTTTCTAACATAGTCAATTTGTGTGTGTGAAATAGCTACTGCGTCTGCCTTATATCGCCTACATCGCAACGATGTGTCTGAGAATTAATTGTTTGTTAACTTCAGCACTATTTCTGAATTGATTCCTAGTCAGGCATTCGCTTTGGAAGGGAAGTGTCTCTCACATGTGCCAGTATTCAGCAGGTTGGTTCATGCATACAGACAAACTTGAAATGGCGGTGGACGCCGACAGGAAGTGTGTTTTTGTTCGTGGAGGGCTTAGCTCGCTGCTACTTGTAGCAGCCAGCATGGACACTGGTGGTTCCAAGGCTCTGGCGCATAAGCCTGAGCGTGCCGCTTTTTCTCAGGCTCTCGCCATTGTGACACAGCCCGGCAGCCAACTCGGGCCCTGGGGTGTGAGGCCGAGGCGCCTGCATGGGCAGCGTAATGCAAGAAGTTTTTTAGGTATGTTTAAGCAATCTGTAACAGTGTTATTGTAAGTTTCCTTACGGGATCGGGGTGAAAAAACGCCGCAATTGTTTAAATATTCCGCACACTGCAATCGATGTCTTGACAAATTCTTTAAATACACAATGTTCCATACATGGTCTCATATTCCATAAATTGTTTAAATAAACAATATTAGCGGCGTTGCCTAAATTGTTGAAACAATATTTCAAACACTGCAATCGACTTCCCACCAAATTCTTTAAATACATAAAAAACTAGATTGTCTGTTTAAACAATATTCCATGCACTCAATCGTTTTCTCTCCAAATAGCCGATGAACTGAGTCTCTTTCCTGCCACTTTTCGGGTGGGGAAGGCTGGGGGAGGGCTGGGGGTTTCCCAGAGGGGGATTTAATTGATTGCTCAATTTAATTAGCCAATTAAATTGACGTCAGAAGTATACTTCTTTCGATGAGTGGAGTTCCCAGAATGATGGGGGAGGAGGAGGTGGAGGAGGAGGGGGAAGGGGATGGGTGGGGAACAATAGGTTAACGACCCGGCAATCGAAAGGATGAATTATCCCCAGGGGTCATAATGCTCTTAGCATAACAATAGGCAAAAGACCTGTCAATCAAACGAGACCAATAGGTTTGCACCTGAATATATACTTGCTCTTGAATGTAGGCAACCTGCACTAACAAATTGTCGTGATTCTCTTTTTGCCCTGCGGATAATGTTGCTGCTACTTAGCACGGCACTGCCCCATGCAGTGTGGAGGCCACAGTTGCAAGGCTACGATGTCATTTCCTGCCCAAGAGCTAACTGATGGTGGCTGAGGAGAAGAGGAAGCAACAGCAGCTGCTTCACTCCATGCTTCTGATTTCCTGCTGCCCTAGATACTTCAAAAGTCTGAGCAATGTTCAGAACATCTGTGAGAGAGGGATTTTCACATTGTAAAGCACGTTCATGAACTTCTATTGTTGGGGCCAGGCACGTTATGAACCATCGAATTCTCATAATATGAGTCCTGATGGGACTCAGTAACAATCTGGCAATCAGAGCTAAGCCCCTGACGTTCCTCTGCCCAAGCTCTGTGCTACTCTGGTGGCCACTTTTGACAGTGGTAGAACTCAGCATGAGCAGTCATAACATGAGTATATTTGTGATGATATTTAGAGAGCACCTGACACATGTCATCAAAGGAAAGACTGGCTGGTTACTGAAGAGAAGCTAGCTGACACAAAAGTTGATAAACACGAGTAGAAATCTTTAACAAAAATGAACCATTTTAATGAAGTGTGGCCTATGACAACCTGAAACTCCCGCCTGTATAGATAGAAACGAAAGTACGCTGTACTGTATATCACTGCCAATAACTCCTTTTCTGTAGTGGAGTAGTTACACTCCACTTTGTTCAGTTGCATTGACACATATCTACTGGATGTTCCTAGTCATCGATTCTCTGGCTCAAGATACAACCAACTGCCCCATTCCTGGCATCACAGAAGAGGATAAATTCCTTCTCAAAATCGGGTTAGACTAATACTTGAGCAGACGCTAATGCTGCATTCAGTGCCTCAAACACTGCTTGACATTCTAATGGCCAGTGAAATTTAATGACCTCCCTCAACAATCGATGTACGCAAAATGCTTTACAAATTTGCAATAATAACTGCATAAACCCAGGAACGACTTTAGTTGTTTTGTTATTTGTGGCGCTGCAAAGTTCCAGATTGTCTCTGTTAAATGAGGATCTGTTTAAACACATTTCCCTCCAATCACAAGCCGAAGGTAATTTACCTGTGCTTGTGTAAAGTGGCACTTGCCTATGCTAAGCATCAGATGTGCAGATTGCAGCCTGCTAAATACGCCTTCGAAGCGTTTCGCAAGCTCTGGCGTATCCTTCAAAAGTTCAATGATATGGTCCAAATATACCAGTCAAGTTTTCGGCTTTAATCCACACAGAACTCCGTCCAGTAACATTTTGTACGTGGCTGGCGTGTTTTTCAGACGAAAAGGCATCCAATAATATGTGCCCCTGAGACCATGAAAGCGGTCTTTGGTTTATTCTCCAGGACAACCTCCAGCAGGTGGTACCAGCTTCTCAGATCCGTTGTTGTAAAATACTGGCACTGTCCTTAGTTGTCTAATGTTTCCATAATACTGGAGATCAGATATGTATCTATCATTGCCTTTACATTTAGGTAGTTCTAATCACAACTGGATCTGTGCCTCCTGGCACTATCTGTTGATGTTTTTGGCAAAATGACAAAATGTGTGCCACATGGGTTAGCAGTGTACCCTATAACACCTTCTGCTAAATGCTTATCAATGAATTCCTCCATTATATGTAGAAGACCCCTCATTAAGAAGCACGGCTTCCAACACCTATACGTATATGGTGCTAGGTAACTGATTTGCTGGTAAAGGAATCTTCATGTTAAATAAATCCACAAACTGTAGTAACAAAGCTTCCAGTGCTTACTGGTCACTGTCTTGGAAGTGATCTACCTTTCCTCGTAATGTTGCGGTATCGGTGGTTTTCTTGAGTGTTTGATGCCCTGGAGGAGCACTTTGGGAAGCGCATTCTGGCTCTGGGGTAACCAGAGGCCACCGGCATTTGCCTCGACTGGCCGCCAAATCCTCCGGATATGAATACATGCTGTTCCTTTTTGTTGGGCTACATTAAAGACAAGGTGTAGAGCAATAACCCCAAAATCACTTCTGATCTAAAAACAGCCACTTAGGTGGTCACCGACAGCATCAGTGTTCTGATACTTCAGCAGGTCGTGCAGAATTTGCTATTCGTCTGCACCACATCGTATCTGTAGTGACATGTACATGTTGAATAAAGTGTGCGAACACCATAGCTTGTAACTAATTTACGTTATTTTCATGTAGTTCAATAATCGTCACCTTGTGTCAGGATGGAATGCTTGATGATGCTATTATCCAGGATCTATCAGGTCAGAGACTGAGAGCGAAATTCTAAAGCATCGCAATCCTAGCCTCAACCAAGTGCTTAAACTAATCGGTGCATGCGAAGTTCTAGCCAGATTTCTGTCTACCAGTAATCGCTCCACTTGAGGCGAGCAACACGTGCCTCGACCACAGCCCTGGTTGTGGCACTCAGAAGTCAACACCATGTAAATAAGGCTGGACACACAGCGTTTGCCGCATCGTCTCAATGCTACAGCTCCGTGCAAAGCAAGGTCAAGTGTGATATGCTGTTACCCATTATCGGAAGAACTGCTTCATCAGACAAGCTGAATGTAACTTTTTGTCATCGCACTGGACATACAAAACAGTCTGCCTGCGGAAGACTAGGAAACCCTTCTCTGTTTCATGCGGAAATAATACAAAACAAGAACGAATTGAAATCAATGTGATTTCATGTTCAGATTCTTCGCCTCCTCCTGCTCAAAAGTCAGATAAATGAAGTGTTCCGGCGTAACGACAAGCGCCGGCATGATGATCAAGAACAGAAGAGCAGAGAAGGCTGTGAGAAGACGTCAGCCAATAGTATGCTGACAGATCATTCTCTAGGACGACACTAAGATGGTAGTGGAAGGCGAGCCGTCATAAAAACGCTATATCAGTGACTTGTGAACTGTATTGTTTTGCTTGCATTGAAATTGTATATACTGAAGGACATTCATTGATTACTTGCATGTCGCCATTTGCTTGTGACACATCTTTGTGAATACGCAACTTATTGTCAATTTAACTTACGCTAATAAACACTATTAATACGATTTGCTTGAATTCTGAGAAGACAGCTTCCTAGGCAACTTATATTAGACGAGTGGACAGGCAGACACAATATTGACTATGACAATTCAAAAAAAGAAACCCCACACTTCGCTGCCATGGAATTTTCTTTTGTGTTTTGCTGGCGCCTTAATTCTCTCTTCTCTTTTCTTTGCAGGGGCATTTACTTGCTTTAACAGTCTCTTATCATGTATTTGCTAATAAGTATTTTCAGATGGGTGTCCAGAAATTTTCTTTGCTTTTCTACTTATTTCTCTTGCTTGCCTCATCTGTTTCTTGTATTTTTCTCTTCCAACATGCCCACCCCACCCATCCTACACTCTACTCAGACGCCACAGCTGCCAGCGTTAGACGCAATGCAGCTAATGCAGATGTTTCAGTTTCAGCAAATATCCTCTCTGCTAAACATGGTACAGCAGTTCCTGTGAATCAAACTGCTAATGCAGTGCAAGCAACAACTACAGCAGCTCCAAGAGCTACACAGCATTTTTGCCAGTTTCATGAACAAAATGAGGAATGGCTCGAGTAGTTGCAACAGTTTGAAGCCCACGTAATTGCTCACAATGTAGGCTACCAGATACTGTGCAACTCCCCTCTTTATTGTTCACAGTAGGAAGTGCGGTGTTCAGACTCGCTCAGAAGTTATTTCCTAACGCAAATCTGAGTAAACTTTCCTATGACTAGTCAGTGGATTCGCTAACTAACTATTATGACCAACAAGTGAATGTAGTAGCTGCTAGGTATCAATTCTTTCACCATAAAAAACGGCCAGAACGAACTTATCGCGAGTGGGTAACAGATTTGCAAGGTATGACGAGGAAATGCAAATTCAAATGTGCTTTTGGTGCTTTATATTCAGATGTTATGTTGCATGATGCAATCCTATACAATGCCACAGATGTCGAACTCAGAAAACAGATTCTGAAACAGTCCAATCCATTATTTCAGCAAGTAGTGCAAATACTAGCTCAGTACAATTCAGGTGGCTAAAACAGATTCTGAAACAGTCCAATCCATTATTTCAGCAAGTAGTGCAAATACTAGCTCAGTACAATTCAGGTGGCTGTCGGCTGATAAATCTGAGCAGCCAGCAATTTGTTGGGTTGAGTCCCTTGTTTGCGACTGGGCAGCGGCAGCTCGCGTTCGCAACAGTGTATAAACAACTCTCCATGTCATGTAAGCAGCTCACTAAACAGGCGAACAGAATTAAGTCTTGCCCTCGGTGTTATTCACGGCACAAACACCAACACTGCCCCTCCCAACAAGCACAGTGTTAAGCTTGTGGCAAGGAAGCACATGTACAATCCGTATGTTTGCAACGGAACAAACATAGTAATTCGGCCCAGTCATAAACATCTAGTCGAAAGGCCCGTGTCATTCATGCTGTATATTCAAAATCTGCTACAGGCATTAGCAAAACTAGCAAGCAGGCAAGCAGTTTCTTCAGTGCTACGCCAGTCCAACAAAAATTTTTGTTCATTTGCCGTTTTGTGGGAACGTGTGAAATTTCAGTTGGACACGGGTGCCTCTGCTACATTGCTGAATCGTCACACATACAGTATAAAATGTTAGGCTCCCCGTGCCTGTCTAAAACTTGAACGCACCCGACGGGTTCTAATGGACAAGACATTCCCATTCTCGGAAAACGTACTTTGCCTGCCATGTATCGATTGCATACACAAACTGTCACTTTCACTGTGCTACAATCACGTGATTGTGAGAACGTATTTGACCTTGATTCGTTTGATCTGTTTGGCTTTCAAATTCAGGACAATGTGTTGTCAATGACTGCATTCAATGCCAACAACAGTGTAGCCAGCTCAGTTGCTGAAAGAATTCTGTGAACTCTTTTTTGAAGGTTTAGGCAAGGTTAACAATTTTGTTGCACATATTACTATGAAGACAATGCTCAGCCAAAATTTTGCCGGGCCAGAACTGTTCCCATTGCATTATGGGCAAAGTGGCTGCAAAAACCTAAAGAATTGAGAGATAGCGGAGCTATTACACCCATACAAGCTAGTCGATGGGCAAGTCCACTGGTTTTGCTCCCCAAATGTTCAGGCCGCTTCACCTCTGTGTTGACTTTAAGTCTACAGTCAACCCACATACTGTGATTGACACTGATCCATTGCCAGACCCAAAGGATCTCATGGACAGATTAGGCACTGGTTGCTACTTTCCAAAAATTGATTTGCGTGATGATTGTCTTCAGAAACCACTCAATGACACGACCTCAAACTGTGTGTGCTGTGAACACTCATTTGGGCTTATTCAAATATTTGCATCTGCCTTTTGGCAGTGCTTCCACACCCGCCATTTTCCAACGGTTTTTGGAACAGCTGACTGCTGAAGTACCAAACTGTCCAAACTATTTGTACGATATTGTCATAGCATGTTGTAGAGCTTTGCAAATTTGTGTGCTCTGTTTCGTGTGCTATCTGATGCAGGACTAAAGTGTACACTGGGCTAGTGCGATCTTTTTAAACCTGAGTGCAGTATCTTGGTCATGTCATAAACAGTCAAGGTGTACATCCTCTTCAGTAGCATTTGCTAGTCATACAAGACCTGCCAGTACCTCGCAATGTCACAGAATTGCAGTCCATCCTAGAGAAAATGAACTATTATATTCAGTTCATACCAAATGCTGCACAAATCGTAGTTCCATTGTATCGCATGCATTGCAAAAATGCCCCCTTTGCTTGGACAGATGAGTGCCAAGTAGCCTTTCAAAAACTTAAAGATGCATTGCTCAGTGATCGATGCTTAGTTCACTTTGATCCTGACAAACCAGTCGTATTGTAAGTTGACACTTCCTCTTACGGAATTGGTGCAGTGCTTTCGGCAGAATTGGTGATAAAGACAGGTCTAACGCTTTCGATCAAAAGTGTTATCCAAAGCCCAGTGTAACTATTCACAAATTGAGACAGACACTTTGGCTGTTGTGTATGGTGTCACCAAATTCCACCACTATCTGTATGGCAGAAAATTCTGCCTAGTAAAAGATCACAAGCCTTTGCAGTGTTTGTTTCATCTGATGAATCCGGTCCCTGTACGAAGTGCCTAAAAATTGCAAAGGTGGGATTTTTTATTGTTTCAATGCCAGTACGAGATTGTGTATCATCTGACAGCTCAACATGGTAATGCGGACACACTTAAACGTCTTTCTATTGGCGCTGATACAGACTTTGACACTTCTGTTGCATCTTGTTGTCACATCGATCCTCAGGCTTCAGAATTGCTTCAATCTTTTTCGCTGCACTATAGGAAATTGCACAGGCCACGGAAAATGATTCAGATGAACATTTTGCCAAAATACATTCGCACATCTTGCCTTGTTCGTCGATATTTTGCACATCGGCATAACTTCGCTATATGGAAAGGTGTGATTTTTGTTCAAAATAACAGTGGGCAGTCACGTGTGTTGGTTCTTAAAGCTTTGGAAAAAGAAGTGTTGCCGTTAATTCACCAAGGACACTGAGGGATCGTTCGCACGAAGCAGTTAGCGCTTCGACACTGTAATTGGCAGGGTATGGACACCCAAATAGAACAGATGAAGTGAAATCAATTCGCTCCGCCACAGAAATTCTCTGCGTGGCCTAAGTCGCAATCGCTACATCAATGTGTGCACGTAGACTTTGCAGGACCTTTTCGGAACACTCGTTGGTTGATTGTTGTTGACTCGTATAGCAAGTTTCCTTTTGCTGTGCCAATGAACTCGACAACGTCACGTAGCACAATTCAGGTGTTGTTCTTTATTTTTTACCTCGAAGATTTACCTGAAGTTATAGTGTTCACGTCAAATTAATTTGAAACATTCTGTGGATGGAATGGCATACAGCATCTAACTAGTGCGCCGTTCCACCCACAGTCAATCGGCGAAGAGGAACGTTTTGTCAGAACCTTCAAGCAGCAGATGGCTAAACTTCGCTCTGCACATGCCATGCATCAAGCATTGCAACTGCCTCCTATCGTTCACATCCACGAGATGGACCATCGCCGGCGGAAATGCTTCATGGCTGTAGTAACCACAACCAACAGCAGGAACGCCTTGGGCTGCGGATCGGAGCCGCCAGGCGGAGAATCCGCCGGTGGTGGTGGATCACGCACCACCGGGTAAACACAGGACGAGTCAGACGACAGACCAACGACAACTGACAACAACCGACCACGACCGACTATGAGCGACACAACAAGGAAGAGATAAACAACGGAGGCTTGTGGAAACCACAACACCAAACACCAAACGTAAATCCACTCGGAACCAGAGCCAGGCAAATGTCAACAACGAGCAACGACCAGAACGCGGTACCGCCGAGATAGAAACGAAATCCAGAGCGAGTACCAGACTGGCTGGACTAGGGTTTTTTTTCCTGTATTGGTTTTCAATTCCCCCTAAAGGGGGCGGGCTGTTGACTAGGTTTTTTTTTTCCTTTATTGTAATTTTCATCACCTGACACAGGCAGGCTGAAGCAGCATAGTACGCTGCTCTTCAGCCTTAAGTGGAACAATAATAAGACATATAGGTGATACAGACACTACAGTAAAAACGGCGGTCAAAGAAAGGAGATTTAAAAAACAATAAACATGAAGCCATTCACGCTGGACTAGAAAAAACAGGAAACACTTGGTGACACGGCGCACAGAACACGGATGACGGCGACGGCACACGTGAACAGTTGATGCGTGACGGTGGCAGAACACTAAACACAAATCGAGGCACACACACGACACACAGATGGCGATGATCTCCGGCGCGCGAAAGTCCACTGAGCGTGTACGAGTCCGGGGACCTGCCAAGAGAGGAGGAGGAGGAAGGGGAGTGGGAGAGCGAGAGGGGAGAGCAGAGATGCCATGGGCAGGGGAGATAGGGGGGAGGGAGGAAGGGGGAGGGGAAGCCTGGGGGTAGAGGGGTGGAGGGAGGGGACGGGGGAAAAGGAAAAAGAAGGGAAGAGAAGAGAAGGGAGGGAGGGTGCCGAAAGGAAAGGACACCGGAAGTAGGGGGTGGGGCAGGGTTAAAGTTGATAGGAGGGGTAGATGGAGGGGACGAGGACATCATCAGGGAGGGGGAGCTGGCGGAAGCCACCTTGGGAGAGGGTAAGGAGGGTGGAGAGATGGAGACCGGGTGGGACGTGGGAATACAGGCGCGGCAGCGGGCGGGGGTGGGAGAGGATCGGGGACAAGAGCGGGTGAGGAGGATCAAGTTTACGGGAGGTGTACAGGATCCATATCCTTTCAAGGAAAAGGAGGAGGTGGGGGAAGGGGATGAGATCATACAGGATCCGCGTGGGGGAGGGGAGACGGATGCGATAGGCAAGGCGGAGAGCATGACGTTCAAGGATTTGGAGGGATTTATAAAAGGTAGGGGGAGCGGAGATCCAGGCTGGATGGGCGTAACAAAGGATAGGGCGGATGAGGGATTTATAGGTGTGGAGGATGGTGGAGGGGTCCAGACCCCATGTACGGCCGGAAAGGAGCTTGAGGAGACAGAGGCGGGAATGTGCCTTGGCTTGGATTGTCCGGAGATGGGGAGTCCAGGAGAGGCGACGGTCGAGGGTGACGCCAAGGTACTTAAGGGTGGGAGTGAGGGCGATAGGACGGCCATAGACGGTGAGATAGAAATCAAGGAGGCGGAAGGAAGGGGTGGTTTTGCCTACAATGGTAGCATGGGTTTTGGAAGGATTGACCTTGAGCAACCACTGGTTGCACCAAGCAGTGAACCGGTCAAGATGGGATTGGAGAAGGTGTTGGGAGTGTTGCAGGGTGGGGGCAAGGGCGAGGAAGGCGGTGTCATCGGCAAACTGGAGAAGGTGGACGGGGGGTGACGGCGGCGGCATGTCCACCATGTACAAAAGGTACAGAAGGGGGGAGAGGATGGAGCCTTGGGGCACACCGGCGGAGGGGAAAAAGGTGTAGGAATCCGTGTTATGGATGGTGACATAGGAAGGACGGCGGGAGAGAAAGGAACCGATCAGAAGGACGTAGTTAGTGGGAAGGGCGAAGGTTTGGAGCTTGAAGAGGAGACCGGAATGCCATACGCGGTCATAAGCGCGTTCGAGGTCAAGGGAGAGGAAGATTGCGGAGCGACGGGAATTGAGCTGTTCGGAAAGGAGATGAGTGAGGTGAAGGAGAAGGTCGTCGGAAGAGAAGGACGGCCGAAAGCCACACTGGGTAACGGGAAGGAGGCGGTGCTGGCGGAGATGCTGGTGGATGCGTCGGGTGAGGATAGATTCCAGGACCTTGCTGAAGACAGAGGTAAGGCTGATGGGACGGTAGGAGGAGACGGCGGACGGCGGTTTGCCAGGTTTAAGGAACGTGGACTAGGGCAGAGCGGGTCCCTATATACCAAACCGGAGGGAGCGGCTATTGGCCACTGTCTGCACGTGGCTTAGCGGTGGCGCCCTCGCGGCGCGGAATAGCTGCCGCGGAGGCGGAGCCCTCTATGGGCTGACCACGTCCATTTGTTCTGCCGCGTGTTCGACTTCCACGGCGGAAGGTACTAGAATGGCCACCATCATCGGACACTACTCCACCTGCTCCATCCATCTCAGCATCCAGTGCCGAAGGAAGGCCACAAGTATCGCTTCGCGCTGCATGGTCTTGTGTTTTACAGGGTTTTTAGCAGCACAGGCGGTGGGCGTGATGAGAGGCCGTCCGTCGACTTGGCACTTGCATGTATCTAATTTGAGGTCCAGACGGAATGCAGCAGCGACATCACAATCAACTTCGCCACTGTGATGTGCACGGTGGTCCTTTTGTGTCTCTTCCCCCAGATTCACAGACCACAAGGAGAGCACAGCCACAGCAGCCGGTAGGAGGTGTCATCACGACACAGTGGAACGATCCCATGAAGACAGAGCCTTCACCTACTCCACTTCCTCAGCAGCCGACGCTTTCTACATCTGGTTATTGGTCTCAGTAGGTTGACACGTACCCTTCTGGTCATTTTCCGCCAGAGCGAAGGCCAGATGGCACATACGTCCAGAAGCTTGACTTCTCCTGAAGCCACAGTTTCCCGGTCCAGTGAAGCGTCCATAATCCTGCCTCCCCCGCCGTTGTCGCTCGCGCTTCCTACACGACGACGGTCCGTCGCTTTTGGGTGGGGGGGTGGGGGGGAGGGGGGACAGGAATGCTCCGGCGTAACGACAAGCGCCGGCACGACGATCAAGAACGGAAGAGCAGAGGGGGCTGTGAGGAGACGTCGGCCAATAGTATGCTGACGAACCCCTCTCTAGGACGACACCAAGACGGGAGTGGAAGACGAGCCGTCACACAAACGCTATATCAGTGACTTGTGAAGGTTTTGCTTGCATTGAAATTGTATATATGGAAGGACATTGGTTATTTGGGTGTTGCCATTTGCTTACGACACACGTTTGTGACTATACAAAGTTAAGTATTTCCGATTTAACTTACTGTAATAAACTCAATTAATACGATTTGCTTGAATTGTTGCCTAGCGATCCGAGAAGACAGCTTCCTAGGCACCCTATATTAGACGAGTGGGCAGACACAATACGAAGATACAGAAAACGCACACACACGCGTTTAATGCAGATATCACACACTTCAAAGAGGCTCTCCCAATCTCGAAAATTATAAAAGCGCCCTAGTGCGCAGGTGGAAACAGAACAGTTTTTTACAACATAGAATATACTATTGTATTCAGAGAACTCTGGATTACAGTGCAAATTTATAATCAGTCAGTGCCTTTGGAACAAGATAGCGGAGTTGCTGTCACGTTGCTCAACTAAGATACACATGAAAAATTGGCGAACCGCCTTTGCAAATACCAAGTCTGCAACTGCCTAAAGCAACGACAGCATTTCAGTGCTTGGAATGTGCCATTTAACTGCAAAATACAGAAACACAACTAAGGAAGTGACTTTCTCTGTAGTTCGCTCACGCAAGAGTCCAAATATCTTCGGCATGGATGTGTTTGATTCCTTCTGACTAGACATACAGGACGACGCTCATGTCATTGACGTAAAAGTTTCCCGTGCCGCAATTCGACAACTCTGTGACAAGTATCAACGTCTATTTGGTGGTACTCTAAGATGTGCAAAAGATTTTGACACTCTCTTATGCTGAAGCTAATGCGCAACCCAAATTTTGCCACGCGCACACTGTGGAGCGTGTATTACGTGACAATGTGCCTACAGAAATTCACAGACAGGAATCCACTGATGTCTTAAAAATTATTGCAGCAAGTCAATTGACATTATCAGTTACCATTAGACGCAGAGACAAAGAAAATATTGGTTATAAATATGCATGTCAGTTTGTTTGAATATCAACACTTACCTTTGAGAAATGCTTCTACACCTGTGTTGTTTCTAAAATTTTTTGAACAAGTAACATCAAGGTGACTACTTGTTTTAATTATCTTGATGACAAATTATCTCTGGACAAACACTGGCCCACCAACTTCAAAATGTGGACTCTTTTCAACTGAGACTTGCTTCAGGTGTAACGAGCAGAAATGTTCTTTTTTCAACACAACGTTTGAATTCATAGGGCATATCACTGATGTCAATGGTGCTCGTCTGTCAACAAAACATTCGCAAGCAAGCAATTTACGTGAACTGAAGGCTGTTCGTGGAAAATTGACTTACTACATAAAATTCATTTCTATTGGGACGCAAATTATCGTGCCTCTGAACCACCTCAGAGGTAAGAATGGTCCATTCCATTGGAAGAAAGACTGTGACCAAGCTATTCAAATGCTGAAAGATGCATTGCTTCGTTAACATTGCCTTATGTGCTCCACTCAAACAACTTATGCTTGCAGTCGGTACCTCACCACACAGCATCAGAGTGGTTTTATCGCACAAAATTCGCTAAACAGAACATCACATTCCATTTGCTTCCAAAATTTTGAACAGTGCTCAGATTAATTATAGTCAGCTGGAGAAGGAAGCCATGGTATAGCACATGGTGTCACCAAACTTCAATTTTACTTGTATGGTAGAAAATTTTTCTTGGTCACAAATCATAAGCCTTTGACTACACTGTTTCATACGTCGAAACAAGTTCCCAAACGCACGGCAGAAAAGCTTCAACTTGGTCGCTATTATTGTAAAATTAACAGTATGAAATTCTGCATCACCCAAGGGCGCAAGATACAAACGCCGAAACATTGTCTCGTCTACCTGTCGGCACAGACGCAGCATTTGACGCATCTAAAGCTTCTTCTTTACGTACTGATTCTTCAGATTCGCAAACACTGAATTCTTTTCATATTGATTCACAACGAATTGCACAAGCCATGGAGAATGACCCATCACTGCAATTGCTAAAAGGTTTCATTCACAGATGTTGGCCATGCTCTCATAAATGTATCCCCATCCCAAAATGTGAAAAAATGGTTCAAATGGCTCTGAGCACTATGGGACTTAACTTCTGAGGTCATCAGTCCCGTAGAGCTTAGAACTACTTAAACCTAACTAACCTAAGGACATCACACACATCCATGCCCGAGGCAGGATTCGAACCTGCGACCATAGCGGTCGCGCGGTTCCAGACTGTAGCGCCTAGAACCGCTGGCCACACCGGCCGGCCCATAATGTGAAGATAGTTTGTGCACTGCCCAGTTTATCTTTTCTGAATGACGTGATTCTGCTTAACACGCCCAACGAACAGACAAGATGTTAATCCCTGCCTCCCTTCAGTAGCTGGTGTTAAGTCTTCTACATAGATGTCATTGAGGAGCAGTTTGCACTAAGCAGTTGGCGCGATAACATTGTGCCTCACTTGGTTTATACAAGCAAATAGAATGTGTGATGGCGCAATGTCACGTGTAAGTGGACAATCAGTGCGTTCTGCGCCAGGTATTTTTCTACATTCTGATACTCCATGGCAACGCCTCAATATAGGTGTTGCTGGCCCCTTTTAAGCAAACAGGTTGATTGATTATTGTCGATGCCTACAGCAAATACCCTTTTGTTATTCAATTGCATTCGACCAAGGCCTCCAGCACTATCGGGGCGCTCGCTTCTGTATTTTCTCTCGAAGGCTTGCCACAACAATTGTTTCTGACAATGGACCTCCTTTTTCTTCCAAGGAATTTGCACAGTTTTGCAAACAGAATGGAATAGAGCCTGTCACGACAGCACATTCTCGCCACAGCGAGGCGGAACTTTCGTTAGAACTTTCAGGACACAATTGTAGATACTTCAAACATCAAATTCACGTGAAGTTGCATTACTGATGGTTCTGAGTTCATATCGTATGTTGCCTGCCTCTGCCATTTCACTGGCAGAACATTTGCGTGGGACCTTGCTGCATTTACTTCGTCCTCACTGCTCTGCTCCCTGCTCCAGCTTCAGACTTCACCATAAGGTTTGATCCGAAAGTCAGAGTTCAATATGAAGTGTACAAGAAGCCACATTTATGGGAATCCGGCGTTTGCTCTCAGAACAGCTGGCAGAGCGCAGTATACTGTCCACACCAGTGCAGGCACATGTCAGCGCCACCAAAATCAGGTATGGTTCTGTGAGTTCAGTGATCTTGCCATGGATCAAAACTGTTTCATATTTCTTCGCTGCACAACGTCCGGCTGCTATGATGCAGTCACATTCGTCCACTGCAATGCAGTCTCCTACACAGCTTACTGAGCGGCTGCCTCCACCTGCAGCTGCCTCACTGATGGAAGTCTCCGACTGCCAACCTGTGACATCATTGCCCTCAGTGCTGCAGATCGCCTCTCACATGGACGTCGACGCTACTGTCATCGGCTAGTCCCCAGCAAACTCTGCAGCACCCTCCATGCTTCTGCCTGTGACATTGAAAGCATCCTGTCCTTGGTTTTCAGGGGTAGGTTCCCTGGCGCTCCCAGGACGCAATATGGGGATGCATGTTGGTCTGCTCTGCCCCAGGCAAGCCATTCAGCCTGTCCCCGTACCTTCCAAGTTGGGCAGGAAGAGGTACGGGATCGGCTAGCATCCAATTGGCCACACTTTCAGAGACGCGTGCCACCAGTTACGCCACAGTGTTTCACCCAGGCGCAACTGAGGCGTGAGGGCACTACCACGGACGATTACGCTGCTGCTAATGAGATGTAAGATCTCCTCGCTGGTTCTCTAGCAGCCGGTGTGCTCAAGTTCGAACATTTATGCACTGATCCCTATTTTGTGTGTCTGCCAATTTAATAACATTTACAGACTTTCATTGTGGCCAAGGCTTGACATCTACTGAATAGACACAGTATTGAAGTATGACAGATTTATAAATCTTTTAAGTCTGTATAACTTTCTACATCAAATCTACTATTAGCAACTGATGCTTCATGTTCAGCAAAAAATGTTATTATTATATTCACTATTTGATCTTAGATATAGAATACATTCTTGCTTGCTGCATATTCGCTGTCATGCAGTAAAACTGCAGTATTAATTTATTACTTCCTTACTACTAATTGTATTCGCAGGATATTTTGCAGAGTGTCCAAATATAGCACATCAGTACCTGCAAAATTATATCATTGAATGACACTTTGTTTAGAAGATTTGGCATCAAAAACATTAAGATGCATGATGAATTAGCTTTTTCTTGAGACAGTGTGCAAATTACCCAGAATATACTCATCCAGTGTTTGATAATGACAGCACTTAACAGCTTTCACTAAACTGTAAATATAGTTTTTAAAACTTTTCTCATTTGTGTGCTTGACATGAAATATTTAACATATTAATTCATTTGTGAAGTAAGCAGTAATTTAAAGCTGTTTCACACATGGGAGCTCGATATTTAAAGACTCGTATTTTTACTGGTATATAACTATTACACAGAGCTGATGTCTAGTATAGAAGCCAACGCAAGTTCGTGTGAGTTCCTAATAAATAACAAGGAAAACTCAGTCCACCAGAGTTGATGATATGGTAGTAGACCGACTATGAAGAGTTAGTCGACACTATAGCCCTGGATGACATTCTGGTGAAATTTTAACAAATACATAGACAGAATATGAATATTAAACTAGAATGCATTTTCAGTGACATAATGGTTCTGAATATAGACATATCTAAAGAGTTCTTAGAAGGAATTGCGATTTTAACCCCCAAATGTGAAATCAGTAGAAAATCTAAAACCATTTGTGTTGCCCAGCATTGACACGTTTGCCAGCATCCAGGTTGGAAACAGTAATGATAATTGTAAGAGGGCGTCACCAAAGAAGCGTAGGCAAAGACTGGCCAATCTTCTAGACAGTGTGCAAGTATAGAGACATTATAGTAACAGCAAAAACATACAGAATAAAATGTGCAACAGCCCAGGTGGACTTGATAAAGACCTTTTGCAGAGTCAGTCATCAGTTGCTGTTATACAATATGCAACAAATGTATTTCTGACAATGGTTTATCAGCACTGTCAACAAAATATTAAAGAACAGCTTTTAATAAATGGATAAACAGGGAACGAAGTTAAGATAAATAGTTCCATGATGTGAGGCTCTGTATGACTATGGTACTTGCACCATAACCATTGAATCATCACTTGCCACCATGATGCAACAGCTACAAGTGTTAAACATATACACCAGAAATTAGCCTAAAACTCCAGTCTGCATACACATAGGTGCTAACAATAGATCTGGCGAATTACTTCTGAAGTTCTGAATCCAAGTATTTATTTTGTTTATGGATTTATTTATCATTTATCTTTAAGCATTTGAAGCAATTGATGTTGTCATGAGTAACGTAGAAGAGGTTTTATAAAGTATGATTAACGTTTTAAGAGGCATACTTACATACACTATGGTTCTACACATAATTAAAGTACACATAAAGAAAGGACACATACGGTAAAACAACATAGGTGCTACATAAAGATTTATCCACACAGATGATTGTGAAATATGGAACTAAATACTGATAATTTACTGAGTTTCACATAAAAAAGAGTAGAGGGCAGACACGAAAACTTCCCAATGTGGCTAATAGTAAAACATGAACTGAACATTATTTAGTTACTTGCATATTCATTGTATACATAAAACAAGATTCCAGAGGGAACAAAAAAACCTAGAAAGAAAATACAAAAGCTATATTGTGAGTTATTTAGCAAATCAGGTTTAGTTTAGAAGAATTTCCAAATTCTTTAAGAGTGTGAAAAGGTTTCTCTTTCAGCCATTTTTGAGAGTTTTTTTAAAGACATTAATAGATGCAAATTGTGCCTGCACAAGTAATGTGTTGAAAAGCTGTATTCCTATATATTCATAACTGCCTTTTTAAGGTTGTAATTGTTAAGGTTTTATTTTATGTACAAAAGATAACTGGCTATGAAAAGAAATGGAACTGTCATTATCTGTAATCATTTTGAATAAGGTCTACACGGTTTGTTAGTTCTGGTATTCCCAGAGATGCTCCTCATGGCTTTCTTCTATCAAATCAAAATATTCCTGGTCCTTGAAGAGTTATTCCATAGAAGAATGCCACAGCTTAGATGACAATGTAAGAACACATAACAAGAATTGATCAGTAGTGTCTTAGAAACAGATATTCATAATTTTTTCAGTAGACAGATAATTCATGAAAGCTTTCGAAATATATAGTGTATGTGACTCTTCCAACTTAATTTTGTACTTAGGAATATGCCAAAGTGTTCGGTAGAAGTGGACGCAGCACGAACAATGGATAAACTGAAAGAGATATTTATTGTCTTTTTGTAGTTAATGGCTCACTCATTGGCTTCAAACCACATATTGGATGATCCGAGGAAAACTTTACTTTGGTCCTTCAGTTTATTTATGTCCTTCCTAGAATTTATGAAAGCTTAATCATCCGAATAAACCACAGATATTCATGCCATATTTATTTATAAATATTATAAACGGTAATGGCCCACGCGCTGATCCTCGGGGAACACCTCTAGCAACCTTCAGTAACTATGGCCTTTGACCATTGTAGCTTAAAGTTTGTTTCCTGATGCTGAGATAAGATTTAATGAGGTAGAATTCCAGGTCTCTAATGCCGTGACATCACAGTTTCTCCAATAAAATTCTGTGGTTTACAGGAACAAAGGCCTTGCTCTACTCCATTAGTATGGCTTCAGCAATATAATGTGGATTCAGTAGAGAAACCAACAGATAGCTCTTTGTTTGTATCCCTTATTTTTACCTCCATGTTGAATCCAGCAGGGCGTGCGTATCATACTATGACAGCCAACAGGAACTATGTAAACAAAAATATACCTCTTTGTTCTACAATGATGTTAAGCGTTAACTCTGGCGACAACGATTGACGTACAAGCCGTGTTGTTGCTGTTTTGAGTGTAGGGTTGCACGCAAACCGGATCGTTACGTAAATAACACTAGAGAAAAGCCGTAATGTTGTTCTGTAGTATGACATGTTGCGAGAATACAATTTTCAGAAAAGTCGTGTCAGTTTTCGTGTATTTTTATGCGTCCGGAGATTGTTTCCTAGATTAAATTGCAACTCGCTCAAGTCATATGACCGCAGTTGAAAGATGACGGATATGGAAGCAGAGTCTACTCCTTTACTTTTTAGGCCGCAGCAGGGTGGACCTTTACCATGGGACCCTAGAAGAAGCCGAATTGCAGGCGTTGTCGTTTTGATAACTTTGACTCTCGAACGGCTGGCATTCTATGCGCTTGTAGCAAATTTATTTGTTTTCCTAAGTCTTGGCGGGTGGTCACCGCGTGCAGCGATGACAGCTGTGCTGATGCTTGTTGGTGTTGCGCATTTTTCAGCTGTTGGTGGCGGATGGTTGGCGGATGCTCTCATTGGGAGGTACTGGGCCTTAGTGACCGGGTTAGCGTTGTATACCTTAGGTTTTTGTTTGTTGGCAACCGCCGCAGCGGGTTTGCTGTGCGTTAGGGATCCAACTAAACCACACTGCCTGTACGAGATGTATGCAATATTAGTTGCAATAGGCATTGCAGCCGGGACAGTTCGAGCAAATTTTCCCTCCTTTGGAGCTGAGCAGGTAAGTGATAATCAGATGTTGTTTTGGAGAGGAACTACAGAAAGAACTATATTACAAACTACCCTTGGATGTGTCTTGAAGTTTCTTATTCACTGTAATTGTGTGTATTGTTGTAGGTCAAGTATGGGGGAACAGATTCTTTGAGGAAGTTCTTTAACTGGTATTACTGGTGTGTCAATATTGGTAGCCTTTTGGGAGTTGGTGCACTGTCTTATGTGGCACTAGATATGACCCATGGATTTCTTCGTGCCTTCATTGGCACATCTGCCTGTCTTGCTCTAGCATTGGTGCTCTTTGCTTGCGGTAGACCGTATTATTTAGTGCATCGTCCTGCTGGGTCAGTGCTCAAGAATATTCTCTGCATACTGCGTGAGGCAATTGTTGGACGTTGTCACTTACGCACTACAAGTATTCAAAGGTGAGCAACCATATGTCTGCAACCCTTATGTCTTATTACAGATTAATGTAGTGAATATGGTAAACTAAGTAGAGAAGTCTGAAATACGTAAAAGAATCGAGAGATTGTAGACAGTAGGCTCTTGCTGTTATGAATGATATTAAAGATACAGAGTGTGAATGTTTTTTTCCAAGATTCATGTTCCTGCAGTAGCCTTTCTGAACTGTTATTTGATGTGGTGGGCATATAGAGTCCCAATTATTTCCTTCATTAGACACTGGAGCTATTGTCCCCATTTGCAGTAATTTCATAGCACATCATTCATTATAATGTGCCAAGTAGGGTGAAGTGGGGTAAGTGTGACCATGTTTTGGCATAGTTCAACTTTGACACCAAATTGCCAACTTGTTATTGAAGATATGATTTTGAAATTTCTCATGCTTAGAGTTTGATTTACTGACTTTTAAACAGTATACATTTTGTTTTTGAAAAAAAAAAATATATATGGTCAAATAATTGTTTTCAAAATTTTGTGTTGTGAGGTTACACTTGCCCCATGGTTCGGGGCAAGTGTAACCCCGCATTGTTGTACCCATACAGAGAATTGTAAAAGAGACTTGGGGTAAGTGACCCAATTTTTACTGAATTTGAGGATTTTTAAATTATTAAAATATCTTAAATTTTACTCAAGATATGAACTTTTTTGCACATGCCTCTTTGTGTATTATGAAATACACAGAAAATGTTAGCTAAACTAAAAAATAAGTGTTAGCCTAAACCATAAAACACTGAAACAGACCGCATCATAGATGATTTATTTTTGTTTTACGCCAGTAATTTATTAGTTTAAATTATACAAAAGTAGTATTTTTTTCTTTAGTAGGCAATTTAACAAAAATAATAAAATATCTAGTCTCAAGAGAAAAGAAAAATTCACTTTATAAGTTCACTTTCTATTATTTTTCATGGTAATTGAACTAAAGTTGTTGGCAATTTGTGTTTAATGCTAAACTGCCCTAATTCAACTTATTATATTCACACTTAGGCCCTAACTATTATTTAGTCACTGAATGTTGTACGAATCAAATGTAACACCAAATGTCAGGTCTCCCTTGTGACCCAAAGTAGGCTCAGGCAGCACTGAAATGACATCAGAGGATGAAACTTCTGTCTCATCTCTTCTATCAGGCCAGTAGAATGTGGTGCCATGCTTTGTCTTATTTTTGCATCTGAGGAAAATTACTTCTGGATTTCTTAAATCACTCATTTTCGTAACTTGGCCAATAAAATGAACTTTCTTACATTTTGTTGCAAAAGCTACCAGAACATAGTTTCCAACTGTAATTTTATCTTTGGCTTCAAAAAAGTTTGCTGCCTCTTCTTCTTCTTCTTCTTCTTCTTCACAGTTTATCATTTCTTTCCTGAGATCGTCTAGTGTTATGGTCCCATTTTCTTCGTCACTACTTATTAGAGATAGGCCTCCTTCAGTTTCACTTTCTTCACTTGTTGATTCAACTTCCAGTCTTTTTTTCTTGTTACCCACATGAGCAAGCAGGGATTTTTTTCCACAACATTCTGAGATGCCATTTCGCATAAAGTAACAGCACTTTGTTTGGAAGATTTACTTTTCATTACCAAGCCCTTTTTTATGCCGACAATGCTATTTTGTTTTGATTTCTCCTTATTATTCTTGTTTCCTTTAAAATCTTTTTCTTTATAGATGGCATCTTGAAAAGTGATAACTTCAGCTCCTGATGCAATCCTTTTTTTCTTTGTTTTACCAGTGGGACTACACTGTCGGACTGTTTCCAATAATAAGTTCCAGAACATAATGAAACATTGGTTAGCTCGGGAATGGTTGAGAAAGAACTCTTGACACTGGGAGAACTGTAGGGCTCAGTAGACGTAGGCCTATAAAATTCTGGAGGTTGTTGAGCTGGAAGCTTCGCAAAAATCTGAGTATTTTCTGTTAAGAGATGTAGCTTCCACACAGTCTATGGCTGCATTATCGTGAGCTGGCAATGGATTTGTTTCTGCCAAAGATTTGGTATGAGCTACATATCTTTTATATGCCTCCGGATCATACTTAGTTTTATCAATTACTTCTCTACTGTAAGGGAATATTTCTGCTTTTTAAAAACCACTTTTCAGCAATTCAGGTGGTGTTTCATTCCACACAGCAGTGAGGAGATTGGAAAAGTCACGTTTGCTAATTTTTACCCCTTGATGATGTCTCTCGTGACAAGTTAACTTTTGGTCCCAAGTAGATTTCACACACTTAAACACTGCTACATCCTTCGGCTGCAGGATGAATTATCATGCTCAACATTGTCAGTCAAACAATGTTTCACATACTGTACTGTAATTGAAATGGTGGCATTCTTTACAGTTCTGTGTCATATTTTATAAAAGGAAACATGGTTTAAAAATATAATAGACTTAATTAAAAAATAAAATATATCTCACACAAACTCAGTAGACCTACAAATCCAGCACATCAGGTATTCTGGTATCCATATGTACAGGAAGGCCAGTTTAGTTGATCTAATGTGATGGCAAAAACAAGGTTACGGCTTAAATAAATAAATATGTTCTGGTAAGTTTGTTTGGGGCAAGTGTAACCCCCCCCCCCCCCCCCTGGTTACACTTGTCCCACATGGGAAAAAGTTGGGGTAAGTGTAACCATGCCTGGCATATCAAGAGCTTTATCAGTAGAGTAAAACGAAACTCATATTTGAAATTATCATGCAAAAGTTAGTTTGTAACCAAAAAATTGTGCAGTTATCTTTAAAACTGCAGAAATGACAGACCACCAAATTATGAGCATGTCACTCTCTTGCAGAGTGAAAATGTAGACGTCAATTCAAGTCCAAAAATTAATTACCAATTTATGCCAGATTTAACAACTTATGGTTAAATATAACAAAGAAAGGAGCAAATTAACATGTGTGATAGGTCAGAGATAAAAATACAGCTTCTTTAAGGCACCATAAGCCGTGGTTACACTAACCCCATGGTTACACTTACCCCACTTCACCCTAGTAGAATTTATGTACAATAGTACTAATCATTTGTGGAGGCTTAGTATTCAGCCATATATTTTATAGTAAAAATGTTATGACTGGCAATAAGTTACGACCTCAGGTAGGCTTTCTTGTAGTATCATTACCTTCTTTTGATTAAGCTGTTTCATTTTTATAGTTCTCCTGTTGTTGGGAGGCGATCACAGCGTAATCTTCCCTCACCTTCGTGGCTGGACTATGCCAAAATCCGATATGGTGGCACTCATCATGATTCTGCTGTAGAAGATGTCAAGAGACTAGGAGCTATCTTGTTACTTTTTGTTTGCCTTTCTCCATACTGGCTAGTATTTTTTCAGGTGAGCATTCGCTGTACTGTTTATTTCAGTTGTATGAGTAAGCAAATCCACTTATTCTTCATGTAGTCTGATAGTGCTTTTATACCTGGATCAGAATAACAAAATGACTGACAGCTAGTTTTTTTATGGGACAGCAACCATATCAACAGCCAATTGCATCATGAGTTTGGTCACACCTTCTGTCCTCTGCATGGTTATCATGTTGCTCTCCTCCCTCAGTTGCTGTTTAGCAGTCAGCTATGGATGACAGTCGTGGTCTGCAACATAATTATGATTTGTTACTGTTTTTCTGTCTGGTATGTTTCTTTAATAGAATGTGTAGAGCTAACTGGCAAATTGCTTTGCTGCACCTTAACATGTAACATATAAACACACTCAGTACGGAACTGCACAGCTGCCACTACTGGAACCACATTTTGCTACTGGATAACAGTAAACTGACAACATCCCTCCTTCCATGCTCAGCTGTCCATCATTCATTATTCTAATCCAGGTATAGTGGTAATCATTAAGGAACACACATGTAATTTATGTACAGTGATGTAAATAACAGAGCATTTCATTGATTTTGCCATAAGCTAAATAGCAGCCTGTTACATAATGTGGTTACAATGTGGTTCATACCCTGTGTATACCCCCTCCCCATTCTCCCCGCCCCTTCCCAGATATCCTTGTTTGTCTTCCCCCTTTTCTCCAACTGCCAATGCTGCAGTGTGATGGGGTGCACAGTTTTCATAGAGGGGAGGGGTAGCCCAGAAAACTCTCTCATAAGTTCATTTAATGTTAGGCTACCAGAATAAAATTAATGTGCGTGTTGCACACAAGAACACAAGATTTGGGAAGGGGAGGGGGGCTAAGGAAAGTGTATAGAAGTGTAGAAGGGGAATATATTGGAGTTCTATGAGCAATCAGTGACTTTTTGCCCTGATGTTAGTGATGCATTGTAGCATAAGCTTGAAACACAGCAAAACTGTTACTGCTCTACTGATGCTGACAAACCACAGAAATCATTCATAGAATGGACAAGGCACACAAACCTTGCTTGGTGATTTTCAAGACAACATGCAAACATGGTCTTTTGTTAGAGTGAAGTGTGGGATCTGGCCCCATAGGTGGTTGGATAGGGTATCGGCACGTTGTGCTGTTGGCTGATAGTGAATTGAACAACCGTAATTCAGTTCGGGTTTTTCAGCATATCTCTGCCTCACATGGGTCAAACAAACCATTGACCACTTCTGCCACCCTTCTTTGTATGTTTTCAATATCCCTGTTAGCCCTGTTTAGTTATATGTAAGCAGTTTCCTTTGTAGATTGACAGTGTTTCCCCAATATTGTGCCAATGAACCCAAGTATTACCACCTTCTTTACCTACAGCTAAGTCCATGTGATTGTTCAATTTAATATCCCTACAGACCGTTACACCCAGGTATTTCTAAAAGTTGACTGATTCCATTTGTAGCTCATTAATATTGTAGTCATAGGGTGCTACAATTTTTTTTGTTTTGTTTTGTTTTGTGAAGTATACACAATTTTACATACTGTACATTTAAGGCAGTCTTTGTACCACTTTGAAGTTTTATCAAGATCTGACTGAATATTTGTGCAGTTGTTTTCAGTCAGTAGTTCATTGTATAAGGGGCAATCAAAAGAAAATGAGGCAGATGACAAAAAAAGTAAGTAAACTGTTCATTATTTTGAAAGTGATCACCGTTGCTGTTAATACATTTAGTCTACTGACAGACAAGTTAGTCAGTGCTGTCATGGAAAAATGTTTGCTTGTTGCCTGGAGAGCCATAATTGCTCGCAGGTGTGCACCTCTCCGTCCAAAGTAAATCTACAAGAGGCAGATTGAAATTGTGTGGAGGTTGTGTAAGGGCTCCTCAGCAAAACTTGCGCAGCGTAGTCTAAACAACCTGCCAACAAAATTCCCACCCACACGCTGCCAAGATTGTTTAGGCTACTCTGCAGAAGTTTCACTGGGAAGTGCTTCCACATCCTTCATATAGTGCCAATCTCTCAATGTTCCAGCGTAAAGTCAAGTGCCAGCACACCGGTCGGGAACATTAGAGCAGAGAGGGCCACAAAAAAGATCCAGCCAATTGCATGCAGACTGAGCCCTCTCTAGGATGATAATATGATGCCAGCGCCCTCTGTGTGAAGAGAACCTAAACACTGCACTTGACTGGCTGTGGTCCAGTTCTACATCAGCAAATTCAAGAATAACATTGAGACTAGTCATTTCACTTCTACTATGTAGCATTGTCTATACTGAAGGGATTTCTTATTTTGTCCGTTGCCCTTCAATATGGACACATCTGTTTAACATAAAGTTAAGTGTTGTAATCATTTCCTTTTGTAATGAAACTCTTTAATATGATTTGCTTGAATTGTTGTATAGTGGTCCGAGAAGCAGGTTTCCTAGATAGGCTACCCCATCTTTGACAACTAGGTAGAATACAGCACTCCCCATGTGATTTCCATGTTTTTTGAGTCTTGAAGAAAGAAATTCGTGTCCGTCAATATACTTTGGTTGAAGGATACAAGCACAGTTCTACAAACATTTTTCCGTGAAGTTATTGACCATTTTATCCACTGTGGAATAAATGTATTAACAGCTATGACAATTACTCTTGAAGTAATATACAATTTACCTAACTTTTTTCCATCTGTCTCATTTTCATTTGCCTGCTCCTTGTAGATAACTTCACTATTTGAAAATAAAATATCTGAAGTTACTATTAATATCGTCGGCAAGATCATTAATGTATGACATGAACAACAAAGATCCCAACACATTTCCCTGGGGCACACCTGAAGTCAATTCCACATCTATTGATGACTCTCCATCCAAAATAACACATAGCTTGTCACTACCAATGAAACTTCAGTCTTGTCACAAATTTCATTTGATACTCTCAGACTTAAAGAAAAATATAATAATTCCAATCCCAAATAAAGCAGGTGTGAAAATTACCAAACTGTCAGTTTAATAGGTCACAGCTCCAAAATACTAACATTAATTCTTTACAGATGAATGGAAAAACTGGTAGAAGCCAACCTCGGGGAAGATCAGTTAGGATTTCGAAGAAATGTTGAAACACATGAGGCAATACTGACCATACGAATTATCTTAGAAGAAAGATGAAGGAAACAAACCTACATTTCTAGCATTTGTTGACTTGGAGAAAGCTTCTGACAATGTTGACTTGAATACTCTTTTTCAAATTCTGAAGGTGGCAGGGGTAAAATACGGGTAGCGAAAGGCTATTTACAATTTATACGGAAACCAGATGGCAGTTATGAGTCGAGGGGCATGAAAGTGAAGCAGTGGTTGAGGAGGGAGTGAGACAGGGTTGTAGCCTTTCCCCGATGTTATTCAATCTGTATATTAAGCAAGTGGTAAAGGAAACAAAAGAAAAATTTGGAGTAGGAATTAAAATCCATGGAGAAGAAATAAAAACATTTTGGTTTGCCAATGACATTTGGCCTTTACAAATGTCTGCTTGTGCCTATGTATGTGCGGATGGATATGTGTGTGTGTGTGCAAGTGTATACCTGTCCTTTTTTTCCCCTAAGGTAAGTCTTTCCGCTCCCGGGATTGGAATGACTTCTTACCCTCTCCCTTAAAACCCACATCCTTTCGTCTTTCCCTCTCCTTCCCTCTTTCCTGATGAGCAAACGTTGGTTGCGAAAGCTTGAATTTTGTGTGTGTGTTTGTGTTTATTTGTGTGTCTATCAGCCTGCCAGCACTTCCGTTTGGTAAGTCACATCATCTTTGTTTTTAGGTATATTTTTCCCACGTAGAATGTTTCCCTCTATTATATATATATCTCCAGCAATATTGTATTGAAAGAAACAAAACTGACCCATCTTGTGCAATGTTTTGCGCTCTCATAGGTGAAATAATAATAATAATTAAAAAAAAAACTCTGAGGAATTTCAGTGTGGATCATTTGAAACAAAATCAGTAGGGAAAAATAGATGTTAGAGAAAAATTTGAAGTTTAGCTTTCTATATATATTTGGAAGTAAATGCGGGAGAAACCTGATATTTTGCACATGTAAATTTACCACAAGGTCTTAGAATACAAAATTTCATTCTTCTACTGCTTTCCAGTAGTTTACAAATTGAGGGCAAAGAAAAGCATTTTTTGCTGGTTTTGGCCCACTTTTGCAAGAAAGTCTTCCGGAAGATCTTCTAAACCATTTTCATTAGCAAGACTATGTTCCAAACCACCTAAAGACTATATTTGGTTTTGCAATGTAAGCATATAACTCCCTAAAAAACAGTGACGAGGTGGACGTGCATGGAAAATGGGCCCATATTCTGCTGGCACTCATATTAAATTTGCCATTTTTAGTAAGTTCCACAATTTTTTATTACTTTATGGCGAAGGGAATATCAAATGCTTTGATGACTAGGAAGTGAGATAAAGTCCGAATAACTTGAAACTCTTTATAAAAGGCACGTCTTTTCCACAGTTTATCATAGCAAATTTCAGGATGTTTTTCTGCTATACCTACAGAACCAAACTAGTTACAAACATCACAGTTTAACTGTGAATTACCAACGTAATGGAGATCGTGGTAGTAAAACTGTTGCAGAACAGCTGCAATACATCATATAAATAGCCCTCAGGTTTTACACCATTGTCACATGGTGGAAATTTTGATGAATTTCATACCAGTCTTCATGACAGTTTTTGGAATGCTTTTGTGTTATAGAGAATTATCAGGACATATTTTCACTGTGTAATGCTATTGAGGTGCTGGTTAAATTGCTATTTTAAGGTCTGACGTGCTGTATGTTAGCATTGTTTGAGGTTGGTGTGCAATATTAGTGTACTGATGAAAAATTGTGTTAATGTGTTGCTATAGTCCTTGGTGGCTTAACTGCTGCTGGTTCATTTTAAAGTGAGAAAACTAGAATTCCCATCATGTTAGCAGCCACATTTGATAGCTGTGCAACAGCAGCTGTGGGTAGGTTTCTTTCCACACATTGCCAAGCCTGATAAGAGTTTCTTTACACAGGGTCTGTAAGTATCAGAGTCCAACGCTAGAAGAGGACTTTTTAAGGTTCCTAAGCTTATCTTTTATTTCAGTCCTCTTAATTTTTTTACGGGTTTCATTAATTTCCTGTAGAGTATCATGAGGAAAAATATATTGCTGCCAGATGATGTCACTGATGTGATTATTTGGAAATAAATTTTGAAATCAGAACTCAGAAAACTACACTGTTGAAATATGATTATTTCAGATTATTAGAGCCACAAAAGAAGAGAAAACTATTTTTTCTATTGGATTCCTTATTCCTTTTCATTTTCTATAAAAGGAATTTTGTACAGCAGAGTGGTGTAGAGATGTCTAAAAAACAAAATTGACTACTTATTTGCAGTTTTTCTGACTCAAGCTCATTTTCTAGTCATCAGGACTCTTGATACTATCTTCCACAAACAGTACTAAACAATTGTAGTACTTGTTAAAAGAGTCAGCGGAATATAGGCCCAGTTTCAATGCACCACCACCTATTTTATGATACACCTGCATTGCAAAACCAAATCCCGATTTTAGATACTTTAGAACATGGGCTTTCTAATGAAAATGTTTCAAAGAATTTGCAGAATACTTTTTTTTCGTAAAAGTGTGCATTTTTAGAAACTTCGTCAGGTTTGTCCTCAGTTTGCAACCACTGTAAAGCAATAAGGGAATGAAATTTTAAATTCTAAGATCTTGCATTAGTAAGCTGTTATGTGCAAAGTTTCAGGTTTATTCTACAATTACTTCTGGAGATACAGAAAGCTAAACTTCACATTTTTTCAAGTGCCTATTTTTTCTGTCAACTTTGCTTCAAATTATCAATATGAAAATTGTTCAGAAAATCTTTTTTTTTTAATGTTTTGCTCACGAGAGTGCAAAAAGCTGTGCAAGATGGCATTGTTTTGTTTCTTCCAAGAAAATGTTTCTGGAGATATTATGTCTCACAGTTACTGAAAAATTATGGCTGTACTGGTGGTAGCTGTACTATATGGCCAAACAAATGACTTATCTCCAGTAGTATTGAATTAGTGATTGTGAAAGTTTACTGATGTTTATTGCGAACATGTGTGGACGTTCACACAAAATTTCAGCAGAATTGGTGAAGGTCATGTGAGAACTTTTTCCAAAATCAGAAAATTTGACATGGAAAGCCCCTCTTCTGTTGTTTCATCTTTTCAGTTGATAGTTAGACAACCGTATTCAAGGTGAGTTGGTGACACAATTAAAATCACTTGACCCAAGACTATGGAGTAAAAAGACTGGAGGAAATGTATGTATGTTTGCTTCTCTTACATTTGCAGCAATGTTAGAATTAACCTCCTGCAATACTCCTGGATTTCCCTTTGTAAAGGGACATTTGAAAAGGGAGTTCAGCATTTGTCCTTTTGGTTTGTTACCCTCAATTTATGTCCTGGTGTCATTCATGTGTTTCTGGACATGGAACTTTGGTGCCACTACCAGCCTTTGGTATGACCAAAATTTTTTGTGTTTCTGTGAGAGATCTTTCTACGATATTCTGCCATTGGCATGTACCAACATGTCTTGCACCTCATGGGTACAGGCAACCTTTTCATTTTCTTATGGTGTCTTGTGGCAATTTTTCCATTCTTGTAGGAGAACTCTGTGCATTGTGACATTGTAAAGAGAGGTGCGTGCATGGAGCAGTGGCTTCTGTATCACAAAGTGCTGTGCTGGCAGAGGGGAGGGGGTGTCTGTATGGCATGCCTGCTCACTGATTGTTATTGGCCAGCATTGAAGTGGTGAGTGATTTACTGCACTTTGCCTGGTATATATGTTGTTGCGATCCACAATAGTTGACCACTGCCATTTACACAAGTTTTACCTGTGAGAGATTAGTCTGGTGGTGGTGATTCCCCCCGGTTACAGATACACCCTTGACATGGTGGCACATGAAAAGACCAGCACCTGGATGATTTTGGAAATGGAATGTTCCATGTGCTCGCACCTATAATGTAACCACATCCAAAAAGCACTGAATTGTCCGTTACAGGGTCTGGTGGTAACCCAGTCATGTGACAGGCCAAATTATTCCATTCTGTATGACAACATGAATACTGTTTCTCCAATATAATGGTGATCACTAATTCAGTTGCTCACAAGTGCACATGTAAGCAGTTTGAGGAACAGAGGAAAATATGGAGCTTGATGATGGCGATAGAGGGGGGGGGGGAAGGGAGCAAGAAATGGGACTGAAATTAGAGACATATAACTAGAAAGTGGACAGAGAGAAATTAAATACTGGGACTAGTAGGAATTGAAACTAGGATGGTGATGGAACTAAAATATATTTTTGGAGTGACAATGATCATTTGTAAAGGTCAGAGAAATGATGTTGGCCTGGGAGAAGGCATGCTCATCAAAATTTTATGTCCTACAGTGTAACTTCATCTATTATTACCCATGTTCAGATTTGAAGTAATCCTTCTTATCCCTCCCAAGAAGCAGTTCCATCTCCTTGTGAACCCATTTGAGTTTCGTGATTTAATTAAAGGTTGTTGAGTGAGACAGCAACCTGTCGGAAATACTTTTAAAAAGCTTTATTTCACTGTCATGGCCAGTCTGTTTCAACAGTTGCATATTCAATAACAAGTACAGAGTTAAACAATACCAGGGTGGAAAAAATAATCCTATTTTACCATTATGCCACTTATCTTCCCAACCATTGGGCACAAGACCTATTCCACACACATCGTCAACATAACCAATCCCACTGCTAGGAGTGGCACATTCTGTTGTCTGAAGGCGTGTCCACCTATGTCACTAGATATGTCATGTATATAAACTTTGCTTCAGCCACTGGAAAATGTTCCTTTCTGTACAAGATCACAAAACAACTGCCATTGCCAAACTTCTGCAAGGGGCAAAATCCTTGCTGCCCATTTAGACGTGTCACTCATCATAGTGTAGTGCATTTAGAGACTGTCTCACAAACCATGCTGTCTAGAGCCTTTGTCATCTTCTCCTTTACCTCTTCAAATCAGTTATGTTTATAATCCTTTGTGCTACGCCTCACTAACTTGATTTGATCTTCCACTATCACCTTCAGTTTCACGACCTTCGCATGGAACTTCACGATAGTTCCTTTGTGTACACTGATGGCTATCAGACTGACTGTGGTGTCGGGTGTAACTTCGTCATTGTCACTGACATTTTTTGGTATCAGCTTCCGGAACACTGCTCAGTATTTACAGCAGAGCACTTCGCCCTGTATCAGGACACGCGGTAAATCTGCCAATACAGGCTTTTTAATGGCATCATCTGCTCACTCTCTTAGTGCCCTTGAAAGCTTTTCTGTGTTGTACACTGTCCATCCCTTAGTGCAACAGGTCGAGAAAAGCTGTCACTTGCTCAATCTTGATGGAGCCTCTGTGGTGTTTGTGGGTTCCTGGTCACATTAGCCCGACAGGAAACAAGGTCGCTGATGCTGCTGCCAAGGCTGCAGACCTTGTACCTCAGTCCACTAGTTCTTATGTGCTCTCCAATGATCTCTGTGTTGCCGTCTGTCAGCAGGTGGTGTTACTTTAGCATCACCACTGGTTCTCCCTTCATGGTAACAACTGCTGGGTTATGAAGCGTCTTCCAGCGGCTTGGATGACTTCCTCTTGGCCCTCTTGCTGTGAGGAGATCATTTTAATTATGTTGCGTATTGGGTACTGTCTTTTTAGCCATCGCTATTTGTTAAGTGGTGCTCCCCCACCACTTTGTGCATATTGCACTCAACTTGCGATGGGCTGCCATTTCCTGATGGAACGCCCATTTTTTTTTTTTTTTTACTGCTTATGTTCTCATTTGTGTTTGCCATCTGAGTTATTGGCCGTTTTAGTGAACGGCATGCAGACTGTTGACTGTGTTTAACTTTTTATCCGTCGTAGCACTATGGTGAAGGACATTTAATTTTTATTTCTGGATCTCTGTTTCTCTATGACATATTTTATAGACTGTTCTCCCTGTCCCTATTTTTAGCTGTCTTCTCTTCCATCAATTGGGATTGATGTGTAGTCATGTTTAACTCCTCTCTTTGTCTTTGTGTTCCACAAACTTGGGTACCCCTCTACGCTGTTGCCAACCCTAAAAAAAAAGCACATTATGATCAAGTACACTTATTTGTTAAGCATGCCTCATAATATGGTATTGAAGGCATTGACAGACAAGGGTTTCATTATTGAGGCAATACTCAAAATGGAAATATGCTGTGCATGTGGTTAACCTGTAGTGAGACGTTTGCCATTGTGTGTGGATGGCAAATTTGTTATATGTAAAGTACACCAGTGGCAAGAAGCAATCAAAACCTTCACTGTGTGATAACAGTGGCAATGTTATTGATGGCAGCATCAGTAAAATTGAGTTACTAAATGTGTGGTTCTCTGAGATCCCTTCACAAAAGAAGACAAAGTAAATACTTCAGAATTTGAATCAAGAATAACTGCTAACATGAATAACTTAGAAGTAGATATTCTTGTTGTAGTACAGCAGCTTAAAACATATAAGGAAGATAAAGGCTTCTGGTCTAGATTGTATACCAGTCAAGTTCCTTTCAGGGTATGGTGATACACTAGCTCTGTACTTAGCAATTGTATACAATTGCCCGCTCATAGAAAGATCTGTAACCAAAGACTGGAAAGTTGCACAAGTCACACCAATACCCAAGAAAGGAAACAGCAGTAATCCATTGAATTACAGACACAAATCATTATCATCAATTTGCAGTAGTGTTTTGTAACTAATACTGTACTTGAATATTATTAATCACCTCGAAGAAAACAATTTATTGACAAATAGCCAATGCGGATTCAGAAAATTTCATTCTTGTAAAACAATTAACTCTTTATTCTCATGAAGTAACAAGTTCTATTGACAGTGGATGTCAAATTGATTCCATATTTTTAAATTTACAGGATGCTTTTGACACTGTTCCTCACAAGCGACATCTAAGTGGTAGAGCACTTGCCCGCGAAAGGCAAAGGTCCCGAGTTCGAGTCTCGGTCGGGCACACAGTTTTAATCTGCCAGGAAGTTTCATATCAGCGCACACTCCACTGCAGAGTGAAAATCTCATTCTGGAAACATCCCCCAGGCTGTGGCTAAGCCATGTCTCCGCAATATCCTTTCTTTCAGGAGTGCTAGTTCTGCAAGTTTCGCAGAAGAGCTTCTGTAAAGTTTGGAAGGTAGGAGACGAGGTACTGGCAGAAGTAAAGCTGTGAGTACCGGGCGTGAGTCGTGCTTCGGTAGCTCAGTTGGTAGAGCACTTGCCCGCGAAAGGCAAAGGTCCCGAGTTCGAGTCTCGGTCGGGCACACAGTTTTAATCTGCCAGGAAGTTTCATATCAGCGCACACTCCGCTGCAGAGTGAAAATCTCATTCTGGGACATCTAATTAAATTGCGTGCGTATGGAGTATCATCTCAGTTGTGTGACGGAAATCATCAGTTGAAACAGAAGTAATATCTGGCGTTCCCCAAGGAAATGTCACAGGCCCTCTGCTGTTCCTGATCTACATAAATGATTTAGGAGACATTCTGAGCAGTCTTCTTAGATTGTTTGCAGATGATGATATCATTTATCAACATGTAAAGTCATCAGATGACACAAACTAGTTCCAGAATTATTTAGACAAGTATGGTGCAAAAAATTACAACTGACTCTAAATCATGAAAAGTGTGAAATCGTCCACATCAACACTAGAAAGAATCCGCTAAATTTCAGTTACATGATAAATAACACAGATCTAAAGGCTGTTAAATCAACTGAATACTTAGGGATAACAATTACGAATAACTTCAATAGGAGCGATCACATAGATAATGTTGTGGGCAGAGCAAACTGAAGACTGTGATTTATTGGCAGAACACTTAGAAAATGTAACAGGTCTACAAAAGAACTGATTACACTATGCCTGTCCATCGTCTTCTGGAGTAATGCTGTGCCGTGTGGGATCCGCGTCAGATAGGATTGAGGGAGTACATCAAGAAAGTTCAAAGAAGGCATCTCATTTTGTATTATCACAAAGTAGTGGAGAAAGTACCATGGATATGAAAAACAAATTGGGGTGGCAGTCATTAAGACATAGGCATTTTTCACTTCATTAGCACCTGCTCATGAAACTTCAATCACCAATTGTTTCCTCAGAGTGTGAAAATATTTTGTCGGTGCCCATGTGTGTGGGAAGAAATTATCATCAAAATAAAATAAGAGAAATGAGAACTCACACGGAAAAATTTAAGAGTTCATTTTTCCTGTGTGCTGTTTGATAGTGGAACGGTAGAGAAGTAGCTTAAAGGTGGTGCCAGGCACTTAGTGGTGAATTGTAGAGTAATTATGTAAATGTAGATGTTCCATGCTCAACGTGTTTGATTCTGTGCGGGCCAATGTTCTATAAACTTTCTGCTGCAGTTGCATTACCCCGCATACTGGCTTCAATTTGATTTGATGGTATGATAAAGCACGTTTGTAACAATCTGTTCACTGATTCACTTTTTGATAGTAGTGAGGCCATCTTGTGTGATCTTGTACAGATAACATAATGCCCTGCCTGCTGGCTTGCAAGATAGAAGTCCAGATACTAATTGATCTGAGAACCGGAAGATAAAGTGGCCACCGAGTCTAATTTTTTGGGGAGCTATACTTACTTGTTTCTTGGTTTGTTACCTAGCTCTGCCTCGGAAAAACTATAGATAATTGCAGTACAAAAATGCTCACAACGCATAAAAATAAATAGTACACATGGTCACACTCTGAAAGCAACTGACTGTTGCAACAGTTTGGAGTGTATTGGCATAAAATAAAATAGACTGGTGAATAAAGTAATAGTGATTGTCATTATGGAATGTGCTGTGGTAGGACAAACACTACAGCAGAATGGTCTATAGCTACAGATTTACATTACATAATGACACTTTCAAGGGGCGTGCCTAATCGTGTACAAGTGCGGTCACTCTGAAATCGTAATAATTTATGTCTTGTATTCTATCACATGATTTTCACAACTTGTATCTATTCCTCCATGGGGTCGTAATTTGCAGAATAAGTGATGTATCGTCTTCTGTAGAAGTGATATATGAAGGGCTTATGCACTGAAAAATCTGCAGTTGAGATACCAGAAATATTTAAGCATATGGCTTCTTGCTAGAGATGAACCTTTCTTTCTGTTTGGATCATTAATTTCAGAAGCATTATAGGCAGAAAAGTGGAGGTAATGGACTTGTACCACTATTGAAATAAGCCCTTCATATGTTCTTCTCCATACTACAAAAAGTCTTTTTGATACATCAGGGATGCATTATTTACTCAAAAGGTTGCATTGTCTTGAGTGTAATCAATAAATTACTGTGGTCATTTGCTGTGATGCTATCAATACATTTGGTATTTTGTCAATTCTTTCACAGATTGAAACGGGCTTCCAGGAACAGGGGGTACACTTAAAGATTGGATTTGGTGAGAATTCACATGTTTTCAATGTAAGTATTTAGTTTATATTGCAAATTAAGTGAAAATGATAAGTATTATACCTGATAATGTGCAACAGACTCTTTTCTACAGAAAATATGGGTATGGTGTAATCTCTTGATAGTTTGCAATTCCAGACTGCCTTGGGTCATTGAAAAATGTGGAGTCATGACAGAGTAGTCCAGCATCAAGCAAAACAGTAATTCAAAATAGAGTCCAGTTGAAATCCAGTAAACAGCCAGCCTACTAAAGTGCACTGTAAGCGAGGTACAGACTTCAGCCCAGCAAGAGTCGAAGTGTCCTGCAGCTGCCTGGCAGCTATGATTTATCTCTGGCCCCTCATCAGTGTTAGGGCCCATGTGCCACACAGTTGACATGGAGTATTGATCTCACTGTCAGAGGACATGGGTATAGCATCCTTTCCCTCTTTAATCTGTGTGTGCAACCAGACGTGTCCCTTTCTGCTTGGTAGGGTGAAGGTTTGTGTGGCCAGTTAAGTGTTTGCTGTCCACTTCACTGTCTGGTGTTGCTCTGTCCACCACTTGCTATGGGGAAGGGGGCATACTGCTGCTGGAACCAGCTGAAGCCTGTTCTGGTCTCCAGATGTTCACTGGAAGCCAGTGGTGCTGGAGATGGAAGGGTTCTGTTTCATGGGGGGATCCCTCTGACTATGCTGAACCTGGGGATGTTGGTCTGCCAAGTTGTATTGAGTCAGCTCGGGGTATGGTGGTGGTTGTCTGGAGGTGGGAGGAGACCACAATTCAAAGTGTCTTGCAGCCACCTGGCAGCTGAGTGTTATGTCCAGCTCGATGTCTGCAGCCAGGCACATGTAACAGCCCCCTGGCACCTCTTAATGGCTGCCGGCAGTGTCGATACTGGACATTGCAGGGTACTGATCTCACTTTCAGATGACAGTGATACTGCAATAAACACAAAAGAACCTCTAATTAAACATAAATAATTAATTTTGTTGGTAGGGGTGCCAGACACTATATTCATTAATATTTGTTTTCTTGTGCAGTTGTCTGATTACTATTCATGTGGCTGGGACTCTAAAATGGTAGAAATATCAAATTATAATCATAGTGGGTAACAGTGTAGCTGGAGCAAACAAGACTCTCTTATCAGGATAACATCTCTAAATGTTGTGAGGAAAATATAATGTCTTTCTGGTTAGTGCTCTTATTAACTTTTGGTACCCTGCAGGACTAGCAAGAAGGAGAAATCCATAGTAGCATGTAATTTCAGGACTCTGTTGATGAGTTTAAAAATGTTTTATATTTAGTTTTGTGTTCATCAATACATAATGAGCCCAGTGACATTCACTTCTGGATAAAGGATTTTTTGTTCAGAATTTTCCACGCTTTATGGCTTTCAGCCATACACAACCCCTTGGTCCCTGCATGTTCTTTGATTTCATCTATCCACCATTAGTTCATCCCTTTCTTATATCTCAAAATCCAGCAAAGAACTTCCTTTGTCCATCATCAATCAGTTTCCCTTGCTACGTTTCCTGCCCATCTCAAATTTCTGTTCATTGCAGTTGTATTTACATCTTCCACTCTAGTTTCTTCCCTGTTTTATTTGTTTGTTTTCCTATCTTTACCAGTAATTCTCAATCTCTGATTGCTGTGAATTAGTTCCTTGATTGTTTGACAATTGTCATCTGTGGCTGATGTCGATGGCCTCCCTCCCTGTTCAGCATCTCCCACATCCATGTTGCTTTGGTCAAATTTCTGAACCCATTTCACTGTGGCAGGATGTGACATTGTGCATGGTCCACATATCACTAGAATTTCATGATGAATTTGTGTGTGGTTTATACATTTTTCCCACAAGGATGATAGTGTCCTGAATACTTCAACTTTGGAGATTTTTTTTCAGTCGCTGCACCATTTCATTTTCAAACTGTGATGCATGTGTTAACTGTAAAACAAGCAGAATTGGGTCTGCAGAGAACCCAGATGCTGAATACAGGCTATTATCTTTCTTCAGTGTCACATTCAAATTAAATGTTTCACAGTCTGCAGTTCTGTATTAGGAAATGTTATAATTGAGATAATGCATCAGATCCTGATTCAGTGCATTAAAAATTATTTCTAACTATTTGACTGAGCAAGGTGATACACTTTGCAGATGCAGGACTGATGTTATGAAAGGAGTAGGCCTTAGGAACTTTAGCAATCCTAATGTAAGTTTCCAGTGTTTTTTTTTCCGACTACTACTATAACTACTTCTTCTTCTTCTTCTATTTCTGCTTGCCCATGACTGACTTCATCCCCCGTCCATGTTGTATAAAGTTACTGTTCCATCTCTGATGACATAGATGTTGAGTGGACTTTAAATTTGACCCATATTATCCATGAGCTAGTGTAGAAGAACAGACCATAAAATCAAAACATGATATAGACCAGGTAACAGCTCTATATTATTTGTGCTTGTAAGTTTTGCACATATTGATGGTAGCAGAACTTATTAAATTACAGTCTGTTTTGATTTAAACTATTGTTTCTGGTTTCTTGACTGAAGCATTGTTAGTATGAGCCTCTGAGGCATTGTAGTGGGTGTGCTTCCAGGTGCAATAATGTATGTGGATTCAGTCACAGGAACCTTGGGAACTTTGCAGTTGTTGTCGATTTACAAGCTTTCAGATTTTATTTTTGCATGAATTATTTAATCTGACATCTGCTTGATGTTTATAAAGACTTTTTGCTGAAACATATTGTTTGATTAAAAGTAACTTACCTACTATTGTGTTGACATATTTTGTTACTAGATTTCAAAAATTAAGTTTTACTTGTAAGTAAATTTAAAAATTAATTATACTGTGTATTCTTGTGTAAATTTTGTTCACTGGTGTAATTTGATGTCTTCTCTATTTAGATGCCAACAGCGTGGTTGAGCCTCTTCGATCAGGTGTTCATCCTGGCTCTTATTCCAATGATGAATAGCGTCATATACCCTGCTTTAGATCGTATGGGCCTCAGAGTAACTCTTCTGAAGCGAATTGGTTAGTAGCATTAGTGCACTTTTTATTTTTGCAATTTCTTTGGATGGTTTAACAGTTCATATGTAGAACAGGTGCAATTCCGTAACTAAAGCATTTCACACAACAATGTTGGCTGTGCTTGCTGGAATGAGTGACGGGAAAGCAAGTAGGCTCATGAGTATTAGAGATCAGAAATAAGCCCCGTGCCCACTTTAAACTTGCCAGCAGGTGCAGTGATGTCATCTCTGAGCTTGCCATCTCGATTCCCGAGTCTCTGCCACTGCCCAGTTATACCCATAAACTAGCTGCTTCAGTTGTGTCAAGTAATGGTGAACTGTACTTACATGGAAAGGAGAACGATTATATGAGTTCGCAAGTAGAACAAAGGACTCACTGCCTTGTCTTTACATTACCAACTGTTGGTCATGACAATTATTATATACCAAGACAATGACTTGTTAACAGTGAATATTGTACACTGAAGAGCCAAAGAAACTGTCACACCTACCCAATATCGTGTAGGCCTCCTGAGAACATGCAGAACTACTGCAACACAACATGGCATGGACTCAACTAATGTCTGAAGTAGTCCTGGAGGGAACTAACACCATGAATTCTACAGGGCTGTCCATAAATCTGTAAGAGTATGAGGCGGTGAAGATCTCTTCTGAACAGCACGTTGCAAGGCATCACAGATATGCCCAATAATGTTCACGTCTGTGAAGTTTGGTGGCCAGCAGAAGTGTTTAGACTCAGAAGAGTGTTCCTGGAGCCACTCTGTAGCAATTCTGGATATGTGGGGTGTCGCTTTGTCCTGCTGGAATTGCCCAAGTCCATTGGAATGCATGATGGACATGAATGGATGCAGGTGATCAGACAGGATGCTTATGTACGTGTCACCTGTCAGAGTTGTATCTAGATGTATGAGGTGTTCCATATCACTTCAACTACGCACGCCCCACACCATTACAGAGCCTCCACCAGCTTGAACAGTCCCCTGCTGACATGCAGGGTCCACCCACTTGATACAATTTGAAATGAGACTTGTCTGACCAGGTATGTTTCCATTCATCAACAGTCCAGTGTCGGTGTTGACGGGCCCAGGTGAGGGGTAAAGCTTTTCCCACTAGGATGGTAGTGTCCTGAATACTTCAACAGTACAGTACAGTCATCAAAGGTACATGACTGGGCCTTTGGCTCTGAAAGCCCATATCAATGATGTTCCCTCTAATGGTTTGCATGCTGACACTTGTTAAGGGCCCAACATTGAAATCTGCAGCTATTTGCAGAAGGGCTGCACTTCTGTCATGTTGAACGATTCTGTTCAGTCATCATCGATCCCATTCTTATAGGATCTTTTTCCGGCCGCAGCAATGTCGGAGATTTGATGTTTTACTGGATTCCTTATATTCGTGATACACTTGTAAAATGGTCATATGGAAAAATACCCATTTCATTGCTACCTCAAAGATGCTGTGTCCCATCACTCATCCCATGTGTCTCAATGAGATCAGGGTAAAGGAAAAAGTGCCTTATCCTGTCGCTCACTAGTTGTTGGCTTGCCGGAAACCTGCATTTTACCATCTGGCAGTTACAGTACTGCTCTTTCTACATCTCTCTCCATGAAGGACATGGCCAAGGAGACGTGATCTCAAATTCAGCACTGCAGTTGTAAAATTGCCCAGTGTTATGGTAGCATCCCCGTCTCCTCCTCCCTCAGCTGTGCTACAGGCCACCAAATTTTCACATCACGTAACAAAATCACCTGCTACACAACTGGCAGGCTGGAAAGATCAGGAGGAGTACTCCTGCAAATCCTCCATCCCTCCAGCCACAACATGGTGATGTCACCTGCTACACAACTGACAGGCTAGAAAGGACAGGAGGAATAGTCCCGCAAAGACTTCCTATGTCCTTCCAGCCAACAAACATCTGAATTGTCATTAGCCAACTGAAAAGGCTCCAAGAAATAAAACAAGCTGATCTCCATGTCACTGATACGCTGCCAATGATTTTTCTGCCCTGCACTCTGCAAACTGACCAAGGGAGAATGCTGATGCCTCTGCAGATCTCATGGACCAGGATCCTCCAGCCTCTGTGCCCTATAGAAGAGTATCTTCAAAGGCTGGCACTTGGCAGCTGTTGAGGTGACACCTCATCATTTTTTCCCTCCTCCCCTTTCTTCATCATGACTCCCCTCCAATGAAACATTTGCACCCTTAGATCCAACAAGGAGGAATTATGGCTGCTCTTGGAATTACAGTGTCCGCTTGTTCTCTGCATCCAGAATACAAAATTGCGCCCTCATGACCACTTTGACTTCTCACATTTCTTTCTGGTACGCTTTGATCTTTGACTCCCCCCTCCTTTCGAAGGATGGCATTCCATCTCATGGTTTAGTCATGTTGCTCATCTAGGATGTGATTCACAGTCAGACCATCTCCCTGAGCACCCAGCTCCAAGCAGCTGCAATCTGCATTTTCCTTCCTCACTTCACCTTTTCCCTTTGTACTGTTTACACTCGTCTATCATTCAGTGTCTCCAGGACAGACTACTACTCCCCCTGCGGGTTCCAGTGTTAGAATAGGCCCGAAGTATTCCTGCCATTCGTAAGAGGTGACTGTTTAGTCACCTCTTACGAATGGCAGTCTCAAATGTTTTGGCCTTTCTGTAATGGTCTCCTATAGGATTTGACCTCAAAATTATTGTGAAGAGGAGGCCACCTTTATCATCGTGGATCTGCAATTCCACTCTTTCTCCAGCCATTGGGCAAGGACACCTTCCCAGTCGTGTTTCCTCCATCCACTGTGCGGTGTCTATTTCTGCACCGATGATGATAATGGACGTGTTTGCACCTGATATCCAGCATGGTGGCCAGTCTGTTGTGATGGGGTCACCATGTACCCTCTTGGTTGTAGCCTCCTGACTATACAGCAATTGTTCTGCGCCATTAACTCCCCACATATGCCAAGGAGTAGATAGATGCCCATCTACCTGAGGTATCAGGACCCGGCAATGGTCATCTTGCCAGGTGGCCTTTGCTGAGGCAGGGTGGCACCCTTGGGGAGGGTGTCTGGTTGGAGTGGATGGCATCAGGACAGATGACCCACCATGAAGCGACTGTGTCATCTCTTGCAGGTGGTCAAACACCAGCAGTTTCTAAGCTTTCAAGGTCTCAGTCCCATGCAAGGCAGTATGACCTCAAATCATTCCCCTCCCTGGCGACACCATGAGAGGAATGTCAGGCTAAAGATAGAAGAGAACCTTATTTTCCCAGTACCTAGAATGTACAAGAGCTGGTGGGGAATCTTTCCTGTCAATGAAGCCTCAGTTTTTTGTGGAGTATTTAGAGGACAAGTTTGGGGACTTGGAGGGATTGTCCAAAATGTGATCTGGGTCAGTCCTGATAAAAACAGAATCCTCTGCCTAGGCATGGGCATTAGTTGCCTATGACAAGCCAGGGGGGGTGGGGCTGTGTCTGTTTCCATCATACCCCATAAGAGCTTAAATATGGTCCAGGGTATTACATTCCGCAGGGACTTCCTTTTGCAGTCTGATGATGAGTTGTGTGTCTACTTAGAGCAATGAGGTTTCCATTTCGTCAAGCACTTCCATAGGGGTCCGAAGGATAATCAGGTTGCCACCAGTTCCTTAATCTAGGCCTGTGAGGGTGACACATTACGCCAGAAGGTAAACATGATGGTATACCACTGTGATCTAAAGCCATATATCCCTCACTCGGTGTGGTACTTTAAGTTCTGGAAGTTTGGGCATATGGCTTCTTGCTGTACTTCCAGCATCACATGTCGAGATTGTGGGTGTCCATCACATCCCAATACTCCGTGTGCCCCGCCTCACGTCTGTGTCAACTGCAGCGAGCACCATTCCCCTTGTTCGCTTGACTGCAGGATTCTCAGGAAAATCGTGGAATACGAGACCCTGGACCAACTGACCTACACAAGGGCTAAGAGGAAATTTGAAAGGCTAAACCCTGTGAGCATGACATAATCTTACACTGCAGCTACAACAACGGTTCCAGCCCCATCAGTTCCGCCATTTATAGTTGGTCCCCAGGGTCTCAAGACTACATCTGCCCCCTTGTCGGTGAGGGGGCACTCCTCTGCCTGTTGCTCCTGCAACACCTACTTCATGAGCAATGCCCTCCCCCACCCCCACCCCACAACCATCGGGGACATAAGTCCCCACTTCTTAGCTAGAGAAAGATCAGTCTTCTTCGGCTCTTCTCACTAGGAAGGGGTCTCTTGGATCACTCCCTTCCCAGGTTCCTACCAGTGGGAAAGAGGACACCAGCCAGTGGCTGAAGAATCCACAGGCAGCTGGTCGTAGTGCTTCAAGATCCTCCTCAGTAACTGAGACTGAATCAGTGAAGTCCTACCACCCAGTGAAGCCCCAGGAGCAGTGAGAGAAATAAAAAGGCCCCCAAGATATAAGAAATTGCAGTGGCCCCCACACCACTGTTACTGATAAGCTCTGCATCTGAGGACAAGATGGGATTCTTGTGTCTCCCGAGGACCAAGATCTCGCCAGACTCTCAGACCCTATGAATATCGCACATGTACTCAATCGATGGCAACAGGGGACTCTGAGGTGTAAACTGGCTCCTTGATCCCTCCATGCCTTTCCAGCCTCCAGCCAACGTCATCCTCCAGTGGATCTGCGACAGTTGTTTCCACCACCTGGCTGAACTATGACAACTGTTAAGCTTTACACTTGCTTTCTTCTTTGTGCTCCAGGGAACCTGGTTTGTGACGGTGCGGATCCCTGCCCTTTGCAGCTATAGGGGATATTACAAAAACTGTAGCAAATATAATAGTGTGTCAGGTGGAGTATGCTCCTATGTCCTGAATTCGGTGTGTAGCGAACCTGTGCTCCTTCAAACTCCTCTTCAAGCTGTGGCTGTCAGAATAAGGACAGTGCAGGAAATAACTGTCCGCAATGTATGTTTTCACTGGGTTGACCTGCAGACAGGATTGCTCTTATACTTTCCATATTCATTCAGTTCCATTCTATGGCACTATCTTCTGGGACATTGCAGCGTAGGTATTAAAAAAGTGTTCATTCTACAGAAATGTACATTAAGACTACTGTATAAAGTAGATAACCTAAGTGCCAGTACGAATACTCCATATCTCATTAGCCACTCCGTCTACAATTTATCAGAATTCTGCAGATGTCTAATACAGGAAATGGACAAAAATATGGAAACACCAAAAACACAACACATCATCATGCTTGATGGCATTTGTAACAGCTTCCACTCTCCTCATAATGGATAAATACAGGTCCTGTATGATTTTCAAAGGGATCTTATACCATTATTCCATCAAAAGTGGCAAGTTCAGGTAATGGTGATGGATAGCGATCATGCACCCTTCTCTCCAAACTAGACCACAGAGGGTAAAATGTATTGAGATATGGTGAATGTGGTGGCTAGGGGAAATGCGAAAATTCATCCTCATGCTCACGAAACCTTATCTTGGACAATGCTGACAGTGTGAACAGGAGTCTGTTGTCTTAGAACTTGATATCACCATTGGGGAACAAACATTGTAGCATGGAATGGACTTGATCAGCCAAAATGGTCGCAGAATCCTTGGCAGGAATACCACAGTATGGCTCCTCAAATCATCACCGAACCTGTTGCCGCCCCCCCCCCCCCCCTCTTCACCTCCCACACCCTGTATCCCCCCCTCCCCTCTGACTGTGATTCACTCTTGGGATGTAAACTTGGTCAGCAGTTGGAAACAGCATGCAACAAGACTTATCTTACAAAATGACTGCCTTTCCTTGTGCCATAGTTCAGGTTTTATGTCTTTTGCACCACCTATGACTGCTGCATTCAGTTCTGTAGTGACTTTTGAAGCTGTCATCCTTTTATTTTTCGTCACAATCCTCTTCAGCAACTGTCTGTCATGATCACTTAACACACACTTTCATCCAAGTTGTGACTGAGTGGATGTTGACTTTCCACTTTCCCTTTATGTTGTATAAATCTTCAATACAGTGTTTCGTGAAGCACCAAATACTTCAGCTACCTTGTTACAGAAGCACCCATCATACGAGCACCATCAATTTGCCTATGTTCGAATTCACTTAGCTCTGACATAATGCAGTCACAACTAGACAGGACACTGTTCTGACCATGACTGACATTTGCAACATACTGAGGATGTTGCTCAGGTGCCCATGGTCAAATACAGCAGCACAACTTTCAGGCTTGGCTGGCATCTGCATTTATGTTCAAGCATCCATTTCTGATGTTGTTTCATTATTTTTGTCCAACCCCTGTATTTCTATCAGATCGATCCTTATCTGGTCACTATATAGACAGCTGAGAGGGGTATGTGAAAAGTTACGTAAATGTTTTGTCTGAAGATTTGTATAATAGCAGCAGCTTAAGAATTTAGGCAGAGTTGGAGCCAATGGCTTTATTCAGAGTAGTTTTTTTTCCTAACATATTTAACCGAGCGAGGTGGTGCAGTGGTTAGCACACTGGACTCGCATTCGGGAGGACAACGGTTCAATCCCGTCTCCGGCCATCCTGATTTAGGTTTTCCGTGATTTCCCTAAATCGTTTCAGGCAAATGCCGGGATGGTTCCTTTGAAAGGGCACGGCCGATTTCCTTCCCTAACCCGAGCTTGCGCTCCGTCTCTAATGACCTCGTTGTTGACGGGACGTTAAACACCACTAACCTAACCTAACCTAACATATTTACGTGATTCCATTTAATGCTTGTATTGGGTACAACATTCACAGCAGACCACTCGGAGTTTTACTGATCACTCACTGCCTGTCAGAGAGTGCGTGATGTGGGTACACAGAACAAGCCTAAATTAGACCACCATCATTTGTCACTCCAACTATAGTGGGTCATATTTTGAGGTGCAAATCATTACAATGAATTGGAATATTTTAGTATTTTTAAATGTTTCAATATCAACTAATTGCAGTGTTATCAGCAGGTTGTTAATTATGTACCTGATGACAAACTTTAGAAAAATACAGCTGGAATAAGAAGTTTGATAATTTATATATGCATATGTGTATTATGCAAGTAACAGAGAATATAGTTCTTATGCAAGAAATGGTAGTATAGCATGTGGAGGTATTCCACCTTGCCTTAACTACATATTTAATTTTCAGGTTGGTAATGTCATGACAAACCTTCTCTAAGATTTACAAATCATTCTTGATGGGCACTACAGTCACCCAGTAAAAATACTTTTAATAATTACAAAACTCACTGCCTGCAAATATCTCACAAAAGACACAAATAAATCCTTGTTGAAGGCAAATAAATGTTTTGACCAGTTCACTAGATGTGAATATCACATTTTAATATAAACATGACTCGTGTAGATCACCCCACTGCAAATGTAACTGACGATGTCGTTTGGTTAACGTGGAGACACACAGGAATTGTCTGCTGCAGAGCTCCACATTCAACAGTGTGTGCTGAGCTATGTGCTCCAAAACACTTGTGCCTGCAGCATCATGGTACTCTTGGAAAACAAAAGCAAGAAACAAACCCCAGACACACAATATCTGGACATATTCCTCAGCCAATGAAACTGAAAGAAAGAAAGAGCTTCTTAAAATTGACCAAAGCAGTTTATCACCTAATAAACATTAAGTATAACTCTCACAGAACTTGTCCACAATAGGGCCATGGAACATCCTGAAGGAGGAATTTTCTGGGGGTTTTGAACTCCCTTGTATGACTGAAAGTCCTGAATCATCTAAGAACTGGCTCATTCCAGTGAAAAGAAAATTCTAAGAAATGGCACTACATAAGTACTGATGAAGCTGTGGACATGGTGAATTTCAGGATCCACTCCACTTGCTAATCTACATAAAGTTGGATGAACTGTGTACCTTAGACAATTTGCTTGCAGTAAATAACAAAGGTATTCAGGCTGCTATTTCCTGGACTTGTTTTGGAATTTGAACATATTAAACTCTTCATGTACGCCATTTTCATTACCACACAATATATTACAATATTATTCAATACGTTTTAATGTCTTGAATTAGTTTTGTTAACTAAGTTCGTTTTAGTACTGTAAATTATAAGTTTGCTTAATAATGTCATTGTTCCTATTGTATGATGTTTTGGACAAGTTATGAGATTGGGCTTTACAGAGGGGACAAGCCTTTGACCTACACAACCTGTGACGAGGTGTGGATAGCCAACACCTTGTCACCTACCCGCAGTTTCACTGTCCATCAGTAACTTTCCATGGATGCTCACGACAGTAGCATTCAGCCGGTAAGCTTCGCCCTTTCTGAGATGCTCAGTCCCTGTTGCCAGGTCATAACAGTCTTCCCTTTGTTGAAGACACTTGTCAGTGAGCTCCTCTGTTTTTGGCCTGTATTGTTGCTTGAATGATTCCCCATTTGTTGCTCCTCCACCTGCATGCCTTGCATACTGTGTCATGCCCATAGCGCCAACAGGTGGCACTCATCATAATGTTTAGGCCTAGGCTCATCGGTGTATATTATACTGTGCTGGCATGTAAACTAGAGTTCTAATTAATTTAAATGTTACAAAAGAGTGAGCCACTGCACAAGCCACCACACTGTGTTTAACTAGCTTCCTGTTGCGCTACTACTTAGGTACATCTGCCATCCAGCACACCAGAAATTTATACAGTGATTATAATAGGAGGTTTCATAAATTGCCATACCTGACTTTCCACATTAGATACCAGGATTGCTGAAAGTCCTCACAGTTTCTTAACGAAAGTTGAATACACAATCCTACTCTTTTAATGACTATATATATTGTTTCTTGTAAGGAAGGGAAACTAAGGCCCTCAAAAATAAATGTTGTTGTTGTGGTCTTCAGTCCTGAGACTGGTTTGATGCAGCTCTCCATGCTACTCTATCCTGTGCAAGCTTCTTCATCTCCCAGTACCTACTGCAGCCTACATCCTTCTGAATCTGCTTAGTGTATTCATTTCTTGGTCTCCCTCTACAATTTTTACCCTCCACGCTGCCCTCAAATACTAAATTGGTGATCCCTTGATGCCTCAGAATATGCCCTACCAACCGATCCCTTCTTCTAGTCAAGTTGTGCCACAAATTTCTCTTCTCCCCAATTCTGTTCAATACTTCCTCATTAGTTATGTGATCTACCCATCTAATCTTCAGCATTCTTCTGTAGCGGCACATTTCAGTAGCTTCTATTCTCTTCTTGTCCAAACTATTTATCGTCCATGTTTCACTTCCATACATGGCTACACTCCATACAAATACTTTCAGAAATAAATAAATAAATAAATAAAAAATAAGAAAGCATACTGTACTTTACAATATGCAATGCAGACTTAAGACTTATGTCAGAAACTTAGTTATCACATCTTACCCGAAACTAATGAGACTAATGAACAGTTAACAAATAGGCTCAACTCAGACTAATATTAAGAGACAACACCTTCATAGGCAAAAATTTGCTTCTGAGAAAAAACTTTGAAAAAACTCTTCCTAACAAAATACACTCCTGGAAATTGAAATAAGAACACCGTGAATTCATTGTCCCAGGAAGGGGAAACTTTATTGACACATTCCTGGGGTCAGATCATCACATGATCACACTGACAGAACCACAGGCACATAGACACAGGCAACAGAGCATGCACAATGTCGGCACTAGTACAGTGTATATCCACCTTTCGCAGCAATGCAGGCTGCTATTCTCCCATGGAGACGATCGTAGAGATGCTGGATGTAGTCCTGTGGAACGGCTTGCCATGCCATTTCCACCTGGCGCAACAGTTGAACCAGCGTTCGTGCTGGACGTGCAGACCGCGTTAGACGATGCTTCATCCAGTCCCAAACATGCTCAATGGGGGACAGATCTGGAGATCTTGCTGGCCAGGGTAGTTGACTTACACCTTCTAGAGCATGTAGGGTGGCACGGGATACATGCGGACGTGCATTGTCCTGTTGGAACAGCAAGTTCCCTTGCCGGTCTAGGAATGGTAGAACGATGGGTTCGATGACGGTTTGGATGTACCGTGCACTATTCAGTGTCCCCTCGACGATCACCAGTGGTGTACGGCCAGTGTAGGAGATCGCTCCCCACACCATGATGCCGGGTGTTGACCCTGTGTGCCTCGGTCGTATGCAGTCCTGATTGTGGCGCTCACCTGCACGGCACCAAACACGCATACGACCATCATTGGCACCAAGGCAGAAGCGACTCTCATCGCTGAAGACGACACGTCTCCATTCGTCCCTCCATTCACACCTGTCGCGACACCACTGGAGGCGGGCTGCACGATGTTGGGGCGTGAGCGGAAGACGGCCTAACGGTGTGCAGGACCGTAGCCCAGCTTCATGGAGACGGTTGCGAATGGTCCTCGCCGATACCCCAGGAGCAACAGTGTCCCTAATTTGCTGGGAAGTGGCGGTGCGGTCCCCTAGGGCACTGCGTAGGATCCTACGGTCTTCGCGTGCATCCGTGCGTCGCTGCAGTCCGGTCCCAGGTCGACGGGCACGTGCACCTTCCGCCGACCACTGGCGACAACATCGATGTACTGTGGAGACCTCACGCCCCACGTGTTGAGCAATTCGGCGGTACGTCCACCCGGCCTCCCGCATGCCCACTATACGCCCTCGCTCAAAGTCCGTCAACTGCACATACGGTTCACGTCCACGCTGTCGCGGCATGCTACCAGTGTTAAACACTGCGATGGAGCTCCGTATGCCACGGCAAACTGGCTGACACTGACGGCGGCGGTGCACAAATGCTGCGCAGCTAGCGCCATTCGACGGCCAACACCGCGGTTCCTGGTGTGTCCGCTGTGCCGTGCGTGTGATCATTGCTTGTACAGCCCTCTCGCAGTGTCCGGAGCAAGTATGGTGGGTCTGACACACCGGTGTCAATGTGTTCTTTTTTCCATTTCCAGGAGTGTATGTGAAAATTGCTTTTTGTCAGTGGCGATAAACTCAGTTGCGGCTCATAAATTATATCATCAAGCACTTATCTGAGGTAATCCTCATCTGCTACATAATATTGGTGATTTAATTTGATGTGGATCATTTTTCTCCTAACTATGGTATGAGAAAAATTAATTTATCTTTCTTTACAATATGATGTAATTAAAATTTATTTGTTTATTATGTAACTGTCTCTCCTTAATTCAAAATATCTGCGAATTTTTTAGCTGGTCGTAATGTAACCTCTGATTATCCGCGAATATACTGAGTAACTATGGAAAGGAATTGCATAAACAAAAGTTACCTTTCTATACTAAACTCAATTCCCAATTGAGGGTGATTTCAATTCCTTTCTGTTAACTAGTTTTTTTTTTTTTTTATTCAGTTAGTAATTGTGTAATTATCTTTTCTTCCTTGCTGTAACTATGTTGATAGCCAATTATATGACCACTGTACTTTTGATCAGCCTAACATACGAATATTCTTTACTTTTCATTATCTAATTCCAATTAGTTACTGTCCTTGTAGGTTTTCTCCACCTTTGGTCAAATTAACTCATCGATAATGGTGACTTTTGCTTTCCTAGGGAAAAGTGAAATTTGTAAGCATCTTTTTCTCTCAGTAGAATTACATTGCCTAGGATGTAATATCAAAATATTTTAGCCAGAGAAGTTGTTGTGACTCGCCGATCATTCAAAGTGCCGCCGCGCAATTACGCACGTCCTCTACGTGCAGCGCTGTCTGCCAGCCATGCAGCAGCTGCGCCACCTAAGCGGCCAGCCGAGCAGCGGCCGCTAGACTGAGACTCAGTGCTTATTCGAATGCTAACGTGTACACATGTCAACTTACTCTGTGACTTATATGTGTTGTTGTGTCGTTCCGAAATATATGTGTTAAACTTGAAGTTCTAACAATTGGCGACGAGGATGGGATTTTTCCTTTTCACCGTTGACTCACAGGGTTCCATGGCTACTGTCGAGCAACTCTTGCAAAATCTCCTTGAAAAGCAAACGCTTCTAACAGCGGCGATTCGCGATTTCGTCGTGGCGTCAAATGCGGGGCGTTTCTCGTCGTTGGCTATACCTCCTTTTCCTCATTACGACGAGACGGCGGAAGACTGGTCTGATTATGAAAAACGTCTTCGACAGCACTTCTTGGCATTTCATGTCACGGACGAACAACCATGTAAGTCTCTGTTCCTTTCCTGGATTTCACCTCAAATGTATCGGTTGTTGTCGCAATTGGCTCCTTTGAAGGATCTTGCGTCTTTGTCCTTTGCTGAAATGTGCTCACTTCTGTCTGTCTATTTTCAAAAGCAAACGCATGTGGTAGCCTCTCATGTTGCCTTTTATCGTTGTCAAAAACAACCAAATCAATCCTATCGCGCTTGGGCTGCTGAACTTCACGGCCTCAGTCGAAAGTGTCAATTTGTTACTGACGTTCACAAAGAATCCTATGCCGATTCCATGGTACGGGATGCTATTATCCGGTCGGCGCCCGACAAAGAAGTTCGGCAACGTGCCCTTCAGTTGGCGAATCCGACTCTAGATGAAGTTCTCTCCATTGTGCAGTCTTTTGAAATTTCTCGCGCCGCTGGGGTGCAAATAGAGGCGTGGGGTGATGTCGGGGAAATACAACCTCTGTGCGCTGTTGACGACGCGTGCGGCGCGTCCCCGCCGGCCGACGTGGCCGCAGTGCGCTCCCATGCGCAGCCTCGGCCTAGCCGTAAACAACCCGCTAAGAAACTGCAGCAAAATCCCTAGCAACTTCCTTCATGTCCGCGGTGTTTTACGAAACATTCACGCGAGGATTGTCCCCAACGTTGGGCTGTGTGTCACAATTGCAAAAAGAAAGGTCATGTGTCTTCCGTTTGTAAATCCGACCGCATACATGATGTTCATGAACATGACGCTGATTCTGATTCTGTGTTGTCTGTCAATTGCACTTCTTCCCTTTCAGGGAAGTTATTCCTCACTGTCCAAATCCTTGGTCGACATGTTCGCATGCAAGTGGATACCGGTTCTGCTGCCACTATAATTAATTCTCAGACGTATCTTCAGCTGTGTTCTCCACTCCTGTCCCCTGTCACTCGGCAATTACGGACGTACAATAAACAGAAGATTTCTCTCTTGGGACAGTTTAATGCTGAGGTATCTTACAAATCCATCGTTTGCACTGTTCCCATATTTGTGGTCGACCAGAGCAACGCAGAAAATCTTTTTGGTTTCGATGCCTTTCGCGTTTTTGGGTTCTCCATAGATGACTCTGTCAATATTGTCTCTGACGCTATTCCTTATGCTCAACTGGATTCCTTGTCGACGACATTTTCGTCCCTTTTTTCTCCTGGGTTAGGCCGTGCAACCGACTTTGAAGCTCATATCACGCTCAAACCCACTGCTCGGCCTAAGTTTTTTCGGGCTCGGTCCATTCCCGTGGCCCTTCGTGATCGGGTAAAACGGGAGTTGGATCGTCTCACTGCATCAGGGGTCTTGCTTCCTGTCACTTCCAGTGAGTGGTCCTCTCCTGTCGTCGTAGTTGCTAAGCCAAATGGTGATATTCATCTCTGTGGCGATTTCAAAGCCGCTGTAAATGCTCAATGCCTCATCGACACTTACCCTATGCCCCGTCCTGAAGAACTGTTCACTAAACTTGCTGGAGGCCAGTATTTTTCTAAAATTGACCTGTCAGAAGCTTATCAACAACTTCCTCTCGACGCTGCTTCCCGGCAGTTTCTGGTCCTTAACATGCCTTTCGGCCTCTATCAATACCAACGCTTGCCATTCGGGGTTGCTAGTGCCCCTGCTCTCTTTCAACGATTCTTGGAACAATTATTGCTCCCTGTCCCTGGGTGTATCAATTACATGGACGACATTGTTGTCACTGGCTCCACCACTGAAGAACATCTTCAAAATCTCTGCACACTTTTTCATGTCTTACAGACTGCCGGTCTTAAGTGTAATCTTCAGAAATCACAATTTTTTCAGGCCTCTATCACGTACTTGGGGTTTCAACTCTCTCAGGATGGTATTTGTCCGCTTCAACAAACTGTCGCTGCGATTGATGCCCTTCCTCACCCTACATGTGTTAAGGAACTGCAGGCCTTCTTGGGGAAAATAGCATGCTATCACAAGTTTTTACCGTCTGCGGCTTCGGTGGCTCAGCCGTTGCATCGCCTGTTGCATAAAAACGTGCCTTTTCACTGGTCCGCGTCATGTGACGCGGCTTTCCAGAAATTAAAGACTATGCTGAAACAGGCCCCGTGCCTGGCTACTTATCGACCTGGCCAACATCTTGTTCTTGCCACAGACGCCTCTCAATACGGGGTCGGTGCAGTCCTTACGCACCGTTTTTCTGATGGTTCAGAACAACCCATTGCTTATGCCTCCAAAACGCTCACGGATGCCCAACAAAAGTATTCTCAAATTGAGAAAGAAGCTTTGGCCATCATTTATGCTCTTCATAAGTTTGGTGTTTTTCTCTATGGCTCAAAATTTCATCTTGTTACGATCACAAACCACTTGTTTCCTTGTTTCATCCATCAACGTCACTTCCTGACAAGGCTGCACACCTCCTCCAGCGTTGGGCTCTTTACTTGTCCCGTTTCAATTATGAGATTCATTTCTGGCCAACGTTCAACATGCGAATGCTGATGCTCTGTCTCGCCTTCCCATGGGTCCTGATCAGGCATTCGATAGGGACGAACTTTTGTGTTTCCACCTGGATGTTGCCGAGCAGCGGGTTGTGGACGGGTTCCCCATCACTGGGGACAGGCTGGCGGCCTATACGGGTTCTGACCCTACCCTCTCCTGGGTTTTACGCTGTATTAAGAAGGGTTGGCCAGATCGCCCGTCCGCTAAGACTTCTGATCCGTTGCGGAACTACTACACTTTGCGCTACCGCCTCACAGCTAGGGATGGTGTTATCCTCCTCTCCACTGACAATGCTTCGCCGCGTGTTGTGGTACCTGCGTCTTTGCGTGCTTCGGTCTTGCGCCTCCTTCACCAGGGGCACTGGGGTGTGTCTCGCACAAAATCTCTGGCGCGCCGTCGTGTGTACTGGCCTAGCATCGACTCTGAAATAGCACACATGGTCGCTGCCTGCGGCCCTTGTGCATCACAGGCCGCTGCCCCGAAGTCGTCTTTGTCACCGTGGCCTTCGCCTGAGAAGCCCTGGGAGCGCATTCATGCTGACTTTGCGGGACCCTTTTTAGGTACTTATTGGCTCCTCGTAATTGACGCCTACTCTAACTTTCCTTTCATTGTCCGTTGCACGTCACCTACCACCGCGGCAACCACCAGTGCTCTCGCCCGCATTTTTTCTTTGGAAGGCCTCCCCTCTACTCTTGTTACTGATAATGGTCCGCAATTTGCCTCTTCCGACTTTGCGGATTTTTGTGCTCGTCACGGCGTTACGCATGTCATGGCCCCGCCGTTCCATCCACAATCCAACGGTGAGGCTGAACGACTGGTCCGCACATTTAAGGCTCAGATGCGGAAACTTCTGACTTCTTCTGCTGCTGATGATGCGCTTCTCCAGTTCCTGGCGTCTTACCGTTTCACCCCCATGGGCGATCACAGCCCGGTTGAGCTCTTACATGGCCGACAGCCCCGCACGCTACTTC